>NW_028327186.1:0-4800000 GCF_987537825.1 Furipterus horrens | reverse complement strand
GGAAAAAAAATATGTGAAATAAAAACACTCGCAGACTGAACCTCACCTTTGCAGAATTCAACCATCCAGCAATAGACGTTTCAGGGGTGGGGAGCCAAGGACTGGAAAGAAGCTAGATTTCACTCACACGCCATTCTAACAAGCTTAGAAATCCGTCTTCACAATACCCATAGCAAAGAGAAAGCAGGAGCTGAGAGCCACGGCTTTCTCGTCTTACTGCAATAAGTCTATTAAACAGAAATGGAGGCATAAAAATGATAAAACCAGACCATAAGAACACACTAAGCACAAGAAAGCTTCAGTCTAAGGCAAACTGCTTCCCACTAGGCCTTGAGGCTATCACTGTATTATGCATAATACAACAATTTATGCTCACTGCCGTCCCCGCGCAGGCCAGAGATGATTAAATTATATTCACTAGAGTAAGAAGCAAAGAAGTACATAATCTATGTTGTAAAGATTTCCAGCATGATAGTGTGCAAAGAAACGAGCACAGGAGTTCCAGCCATCCCTAAGGCTTTGCTCTACTTCTTTGTCCCTTCGTGCAATTGACAAATATTTATTGAGCCCCTGGGAGAGGGGCTGATATGAGAGGCTTCTGCTGTCATGGTCTAGTCTAGTAAGTATCGAAGAGACTCAGGGCCCTAGTTTCCACCAGGGTGGGACAAGCATTTGGACTTTTGTACTGAGTGCAAACGAAGTTTGGATTTACTTTTGGATAGGAGCAACTGAAATTGGCGTCTCTGATCATACTTTCAGCAAGCAAGGAGCAGTCAGAGTCGGGAACAGGTACCCGCATGCGGCCTTGCCTACGCAAAAATATAACAGTAGGTGAGGCCGACAGAATTCTGATTCCCGAATTTGCCAGCTTTCCCCTCCTTGTTGAGGAAATTAATTCTGACACACATGTATTCTTCTTACATTTAGGCTGTAACATCCCATAACTGAATCACTATACATTTAATCAGTGCATTTCAGAATGTGACATGTTTTAAGTAGTGACTCATTTTTTATAAGGAAAAATCCTCGACATCTTGATATTGGCTGAATCATTTACAAGATGGCAAAAACTGTAACTTAATCAGGAAGCGCAGATACACTAAAATTACTTTTCAGTTCCGTATTGTTTTAGAAACCCAAGGGTCTCTTGCCCCTCTTGAGGGCACGGCTGATAAACTGGAAATTTTCATTTTAATGGGCTCTTCCTTGGAAGAAAACACCTGACAGAAAATTGTCTCTACCGTCTTGAGTGTCAAGATGGTAGCGCAAATGAAAGCATGCTTTTGGAAACTGGGTCTGTCTGGGTTCAAGCCCTGCCTCTCCCACCTATCAGGAATGTGACCAGGGAGACCTTGCTTTCTCTGGGCCTCTTATTTGCTCATCAGAAATACAATGTTGGTAGAATCTATCCCGCTGGCTGCTGCAAAAATGAAAGGTAATGTACCTGACCAGTGAGCCCTCAATACACCCCTTACTACTTTGCAAGTGAACATGCTGAATTTTTACGCAGGCCCCAATGTCATGGGCTTTGTGAATGATAGGACCATGAAGCTCTAACTGGATGTGTTTTTATGTTAGATAATTTTTAGTATGAGTTTTCCCCCCATGTTTTTTTTTTTTTTTTTTGAAAAGGGGCTCACATTCCCCTGAGGCAGAACTTTCCAGTAAGCCGAATGAAGTTAACTAAGGAACAATGACAATAAAATCAAAGAGTGAATGAAGGGAGAAGTCCGCCTTCCATTCCTTGAGGAAGGGCAAGACACTCCCGGGTGTGTGCAAGCACCTTCTAGCAGAGCTGGTCCCAGATGTCAGGTGGGGTTTGGAACGCGGAAGCTTCATCGGCTGGCCTTGGCAGACACGGGTTGTTCAAAATAAAACTCAGGGCCGGTGATGGTGGAAGAGGGACAGAGATTTCTCCATGGCAAGCGCGGAGCTAAATGCTGCTCTGATTTGTTGTGCTGCCGGGCAGAGGAACAACAGACAGCCTCACCCACATTTATTAGCATCCTGAAAGGCAGTCTGTGCCTCTGAACCCCACCATTCTCTGGGCCTTTATCCCTCCATTAAATGGCTGAGACTGTCCTTGTACAGTGGGGTGGATTGATGCTATTTCTGAAGCATGCAGTTCATTTCAAGAGGGGGAAAGAGGGAGGTTTATGTTGGAAATATTCTTCTATTGAGAAGAAAAATTAAATATAAGTGGAAATAATGTTTTCATGAAAATGTTTTCATATTTCAGCATTTCCCCGAAGCACTCTAATCTCAATACATCACAGGACGGTGCTACACTAGAAGGAATGAAGACAAAATGAATTTAAATAAAAATTGAAATTGACCAGCCAGGCTTTATTTATCCTCCCACCCTGATGAAACAACAAAGCAAGGGAAAAAAAAAACCCACAGATGCACCCAAAAAAGAAATAAAAATATCAACGCCACAAAAATTTTAAACTCAAATTGAGAGTGCCAAACTTTCTAAAATCCAGCTTATTTTCACAACCACAAAAGTTTTTGACTGTCCACAAGGCAGTGGCCATGTGAGAAAACGATCAAGACCTTGGTTGTTTTCTCTCACCCAAGAAGCACATTAGTATTTAATTATGGAAGATGACTTGCTTGTTTTATGGTTCTTAGATCATTAGGAATATCTAAGCACTTGCCACTAATCAGCGTTAACAGCCCCAGGAAATGTGTGCAGTTAGACAACTGGTCTAATTGATTGTGTTGCATTTTTAAAAAATTGGCACACCTCCTTGATGAACCCTGAATATGACAAGAAAAATGAAATGCACAGGTCTTAATTTCCCTTATCTAAATAAACAGACATTAGGAGGAAAGAATTTTGTCAGTTAGTCACGTGTCTAGGTCTGTACTGTCTGGTGACCACATGACAAATTTGGCTATGCCAATTGAAATTCATCTGAAGTTCACCTCTCAGTCCCACTAGCCACATTTCAGGCGCTCCATTCCACATGGGGCTAGTGGCTCCCTCATTGGACAGGGCCGGTAAAGAACAGCCCTTCCATCTTTGCAAAAAGTTCTATAGGACAGCTCTGGTCTAGGTGAGAGAACTGAGCTGTGAGCTTGGGGTTGTTACACATTTGTTTTAAAAGATGTACACAAAACGGTCTTACCTGAATGTTGGGGTGCTTCTGGATTAGCCACTTAAACACACCTGGTTTACCCTAAGTAACTAAAATTCACAAGCCAAGAAAAACCCAATATATACTCTCTCCTCAGCATCATCTCTAGTTTAATTTCAACTGTAACACCCCTCTCTTCCCTATCAACGGAACCGCTCCCCCAAAACTGGGATAAGGATTCCTGCTGCCTGTGGAGAATGGAGCTAGTTGTGGGCAGAAGGGCAAATCATTTTTAGTGAGAAAGACCTTCCCAAGATATATTGAAATACTAAAACACAGAGCAGGCATTAAATATGAAAACACATAGCAGGCTTCCCTTCCCCCTATATGGCCATCACCACACTTCTATTTATTTAATGTCTACATTCCCTGCACCACTCTGAGCTCTGCGTGAGCAGAAAGGAAGGGCTCTGCTTGCTGTTGTCCGCCCATTACCAGCACAGTGCCTGGGACAAGCAGATGATCATATTTTTGTGGAATGATTGAATGAAACTTAAGAAGAATGGTATTTTGCTCAAGAACAGCAAACATCCTGGATCCAATTCTTTTCTATTTGGATAGCAATCCACCCTTTATTTTCAGACACAAACTTAAAATAACTTAGCAGACTGATTCATGCAAGCAGGCGCGCTCCAGTTCAATGTCTTCCATACTCAGCAAAGGCATAGCCCCAAGCCTTTTACATCTGCTATCTCATCTGCCCCTCCCTCTGATATTTTGCCTGCTACAAAAAAAAAAAAAGAAGAAGAGGAGGAAATCGAGGCTTAGGAAAATTAAGTGACCTGCCCAAGGTCACAAAGCTATCAACATAAGGTTTAAAAAGCTCCCTTGGTGATGAATAAGGCATAATAGCTGGGTGTACAATTCCTGCTGCGTCAGGAAAGCTCCCACGCATCTTTGTACCCCCTGAGTTTAGCATAGCACTTGCCCTGCAGACACCCCCAAATGTTCTGATGGCACCTCTGTTCAGTTGTTCGGATGGCTCAGAGCTACCTAGGATTGGGAAGGGCTATCTAGAATTGGCGAAGGTGCCTACTAGGGTCATAGACGTGGGCAGAGCTCAGCACACCCCACCTCTAACAGTGACAGTGGGGACCCACAGTGACCTTGCTGCCTGTCCACTGTATGGCAGGCTCATGCTTTAGCCTCATGTCCATTGCATGTCAGGGGCCAGTCTGCTTCTGTAAATTGACCTCTGCCCAGCATTGGGAGGAGCCGGAAGCAATTGAAGAGTTACCATCTTCCTCCCTCCTCAGAATTTCCACCCAACAACTCCATTATTTTAAAAACACATTTGACAATGACCTAGTAAGGACCTGTTGGGCCCTAGAAACAATGGTGTTCAAGGGGCTCAGGCTTTCCTTTTTGGCATAATTCAGATGAGGGCTTCTGGAAGTCTGACCTTCTTAAGTCTTCATTTTCATTAAAAAGAATCACTATTCACAAAGCAACAGGTTCTAAATTTATCCATATGAAGAACTCCTTTTTTGTTTAATATATATCAAGAGCTTGCCAAGTGGGACCCAAGAGGGCATATGTATCATTCAGGGCATCTGTCCTTATGGAGGAAGGATAAACGAACACGAATCAGTTTCCCCAGGAAGTGATTTTGGGTAGTTCCCAGCAATTCTCTCAGCGGTCCTCTAATGGAGGTAGCATCTCCATCTACGGCTGATTAAAAAAAAAAAAAGCGCTTACTACAGCGCCCACTTACTGAGAGCCACCTCAGGGCCAAGGACAGTTAATCCTCACGGCGCCCCCAAGGGAGAGGTATGATCTCCCCTTTCTCCAGATGAGGAAAGATGGCTAGGAGGGACAGTCACGTGTCCGAGGCGCTGGCGGGCCGGCCCCCAGCCCCAGTGCCATTCTGCGAGACTGCCTCCACCCAGACTGGAGACTCGCAGAAAATAAAAAATGAACTCAAGACCACGGAGGCCACACCATAGCGTCCCACAGGTGGCAAGGACAAGGTTCACACACAAAAAAAAATGGGTGAGGAGCTCTGTGCAGCGGGGTGGCCTCATGGAGGGCAGTTCTGGCCAGTTGCGAGGGGGACCCCAGAACTGGGGAGGCAGAGTAAGGAACAGAGAGAGGAACTCCACGTGTCCGGCAGTCACAGGGGTACCGAGCAGACTGGTGGCCGGCAGAGTCACAGGCACGTGCTGGGGGGCCGGGGGAGCGGGAGGCAAAGGCAGGCTACGGTCAGAGCCCAAGGCCCAGCGGTGCAGGAAAGAGGGGACAACCTGTCCCTGGGCACGGATCAGAGGCACGACTTCAGGAGGTTCACCAGGTAACTCGCTGAGGGGCAGAGCAGCCAGGGCTCTTCTGTTCCCCACTTATTTGTACAGGAGAAAGCCACTTGGCTCCCAGACCGGCCTGCCCTGGCACTCGCCAGCAGGGAAACATGCTTGGGTTATTCAGACGTGACTTCCTGGCGCGTAGAGGCGGTTGGCATGGAGAAATGAACAGGCTGACCTGGCCAGAAAAGAGCAGGTGACGCAGAAACCCAGCAAAAGATGAGCTCAGCATGCCACCCTGGATGAGTAGGAGGCTCACGTGAAATGAAGGGGCCCAGACGAAAGATTGGGGAGATGATCCACCCGATGTAGGGGTGGCAGTGCGGTGGGCACTCAGGCACCTCCCAGAGCCCAGCAAAAAGCCAGGCACACTCTTCTAACCTATTTCCTTCAGCCTTCACAGCACTGGTTAGATACCTGGATTCCCCCTCAGGCAGGGGACACTGATGCTCAGGGAGGGGAAATGAATGCCCCCCCCCCGTGAGCCAATAAGGGCCAGGAGCTGAGCACACATCACCTCTTCCTTGGAGTGCCTTTCTGCCTCCAATCAGGTGCCTAGTTTGTAACTTCACATACTGGTGTGACAACGGAGAGGGACTCCATGGCCGGAGGCAGAACGCTGTCCCAGCCCTGGAGTCTCCTTCCTGCTGTCACCTCATAGCTTCTCTCACACCCTGCAATGGAAGGGGAACCTATTCTAACAATATCATAACGTACATTCATTGGATCGTCTTGGAAAAGCTGCAGGAGAGAGAGAGATGGATTTAGAGACAGAGGTAGAGACAGAGCCAGAGAAAGAGAGAGATTGAGAAAATCAAGTCAGGTGTGGTGGCTAACTTGAAATAGGACATGTTTCCTGGGCCTTAAGTAGGTCTGGAAGCTGCTCTTGTATATCATGGCAACCGCGTGTCATTTCTTATATTTATATTTTCAGTGTAACTTTCTCACTTTTCACTAGCTAGACCCACCTCAGCTGCCCCACTGCTGAAAAATTACTCGGTCTGCAGGGCCACGATGGGCAGAGGGCCCCACCACCCACCCCCACAGCTGCCCCTCCAGGTATGTCCCCGCAATTCCTATCAACCAAGAAGAGGCTCCCTTCTCCCTCTGTGACTGTGACTCGGAACACGAAGGCCTAACCCCCATGCAGCAAACCCAAACCTCAAAAGCACCCTTTTTTTGTTAACAAGGCTTCTCATCAAACAGCCCAAACTAGCCATCTTCACAGATAACGCGACCATTCTTTGAAAAGAGAAAGGTGCTCTTAAACTGGATGTCATCTGCAATAGCGGCTCCTAAAAACGGGCATTTTGGAACCAAATGCCACAGGCTGTATTTTGCCATTTTGTCTGAGCTTCCTGCTTGGAGACCATGTAACATAACAGAGAAGCTTCAGTCACTGGAGCTGCTCCGGGCCACGCAAAGTCCGCTCCGCGTCTTCCAGGCAGCCCTGTCGCAAATAATTCATGTCCAGGACGCCCCTATCACACTGAATACAAGCACATTGTGCAGCTGGAAATGGGAAACCTGATTCAGATCACAGAAGAAGGTACAAAAACACCTTAGTTGAACACAATGCTGCCTTTTTTTTTTAAGGGGGGAGGGGGCCTATCTCAAACCTAAGAGGTGTGGGGAAAGGATTCAAACCCCGTTTGGGAAGAAAACGCAGAATTAAAATAGGCTCCAGCGCGCCCCCAAACAGCAACAACAAAAAGCCGCCCGGGCCTTGCAGAGCCGCGCGTCTCCCGGCGGCGTTCCTGAGCAAAATCTCTGTGGCCCGTGCACGCAATTTTAAAAGGCAGCACGCTCTCCGTGGAAAAATGGTGCGTGTTGACAAAGCGCGGCTTGCCCCACATGGACGGGCATAAAGGGGAAGCAGGCTGATCGCGAGCCAGCCTCCTCTCCTGTGCGGACCACGGGGAGGAGAAAGGTGGGGGGCAAGGCAGGATCGGGGCACGGGGGCGCGGGCCGAGAGGACGGCTCTGCCCTTCAGGGTTCGGGGAAGCAGCAGCCTGTAATGGCCACGGTTAGAGCGCAGGGAAAACAGACATGGAGGGAAACGTGTTTACAACTGCAGCCGCCGCGAGGGTGGGAGGGAAAGAGGGGAGGGATTCCCCGACTTTGCGCTCAGCCCACTCCGCTCTGGTGGGGCCCCGGGGCTGGATAGCGCTTCGGAGCCCCCATCCCCCGCTTTATTGGGGGGGCCCCCACATCTTGTTTATGGGGAAGGTTACTCCTCCTCCACTCTGGTGATCGCGTCCCTAATACTCAGGCTGCATCCTTGCGGGATGCCCGCTTGACTGACAGCTGCCCCAGCCAGTCACCGACGGGCCCCGCGAAAGGTGGACTTTCCCAACGAGCCGATTGGGCGGCGGGGAGGGTGGGCCCTCGTGATTGGCGTGCTTCTCGGAGTAGAAAGTAGTAAACAACCTTGGTCCACAGCGGTGGGTGGCTCCGAGGGCACGGGATGCCAGCTCGCCCATCGTCGCCGTGGGATGGAGTGGTCGGAGCCGGGTGGCTGGAAGCACGAGAGACAAAGGGAACCCGCAGCAGGGAGACGACGAAGGGTCTCCCCGAAAAGCAAACACGAGTGGGCGTCCTTTAGAGCCCCTGGGCGAGAACTGCTGACTTGCAAGCTTCACATCATTTTTGTTCTGGGGAAAACCACAAAGGTTCTGTTTCCACATTTTTTTACTCCTCTTCTTAGGATTTAAGAAACGACCACAAGGCAACGAGAGCCCCCATTTGGTGGACCCTCCCTCCTGCTACCCCCACCTTGAAATTAATTTTTTAGTTGTGTCTTTTCGGAAGTTGTTTTAAATCCCTGTACTAAAAATTGTCCCCTTACACAATACGCCGTTAATGGCACAGCAGTGAATCAGATGCCCTGTTAGACCTTTGCATCGCAAGTTCCTGGAGCTGTGATCTCACTGGAAAGGGGCCCTCCTTGGGAAGCGTATATAAAAAGAAACTGAGGTGATGGTATTAAGGGCACTTGACAAGAAATAAGCAGTCGATTTGCATTTTCCATGGAGGGTGTAATTCACCCAGGATACTGCACGGGATGGCAATGCCCCATCTGGTTTGACTTGAATCACAATGCATTCCTTCCCTCTGCCCTCACCATCCTCCTAGGACCCCAGCACAGAAAGCCTGCAGCTCCCAGCATGGAGGCGCTGTTTCCCAGGTCAGGCAGCTCCCAGGAGATGCATAATCACCTGGGAGGTCTGCACAAACCACCTTTGCAAACCGGGGGAGGGCAGGGAAGGAGGAGGAGGGAACCAGGAGGCTGGACCCAAGAAGAATCTCCACTGATGATAAGCCACACTGTCTGTCCCCTTTGGCCAGACAGCCAGCCTGTCCAAGCTCTGAGCATACAGAGGTACAAAGGACTCCGTACAGGATAAGACATTGGGCAAAATGGCCACCCGGGGGTCCTCTTTGTCACCACAAGGCCTATGTGCTCCTTCAGCCTCAGTGTGGGCATCGCCTCAAGTAAACTTACATCCCCTTGAGTCACCGCCTGGATGCAGTCAGACCCCTGGTCCTTCCAGCCCGGCCCCAGCCGCCACGCAGGCAGCCTTCCTTCCAAGCACCCCTCCCTCTGGCCGCTCCCTTCCACCAGCTGCACACGTCCTGCTCTAAAATGGTTCCTCTGCTTCCCAGGCTGGACCCTTGCCTGCCCGGAGAGGCCCCTGTTCTCTGCCCCTGCAGCACTGCTGCGTCTAGGTTGCTGACAGCATTCCCCACACCGCATTTCTCACCAGGCTGGCAGGTCTGTCCCTCTCACTAGACCTTGAGTTTCTGGAGGGTTAAGGGCCATGTCTTGTTCTGATCTGTATATCTGCTGGAGACTCAGGCCCACAATAAGCACACCCCGGACGTGCCAGATATTTGCACTCAGTCCTCATCCCCTCCCCGCCCCACCCCCAAGTCAATTCTCCCTGCTCTCCTAAGTGGCCCCTTGCTAAGGGGTCCTCCCAAGCCCCCAATCAGAGTCTCTGCAGCTCCAGTCCCTGTCCATCTCTCAATGTTTCCTTCCACACAAGCAGCTCTCCCTGCTCATCCTGTTTTCTCTGCGAGTTAGGCCTCCTGCCCTCTCCCATTGCCAATTCCTATTCTGCCCCCAAATCACTTCCCACCTTGGGCAGACCTACAAGTTCCACCCCATCCTCTGCTCTCCCAAAGCATCTCGGAGAGAGAGGCCTCCATGCGTCCTCTCCTCTCTCTCCTGGACATAAGCACAGTACCACCCTGGCATGGTTTGCTGAAAGGCAAGTTCACGAAGTGGTGTCCCCCCCACCCCATATATAGAGCCGACATTCCTGTCTCCAGACCCAGAGCAGAGCTTCCAGCTGGCCCCTCGTTTGGGTCCTTTCCTGCTCTCTCTTCCTGAGGGCGTCCTCATGTCAGATTCCTCCCCACCCCCCACACCATAACATTAGCATTTGTAAATTAACTTGAGAGCAGTGAATTACTCCCGCCTATTAATATGGTATGTCTTTCCATTTATTCACATTGTCCTTTGTATTTCTAACAGCATTCAGTTTTCCATGTTAATTCTTGCGTGTTTTCTCTTGTGTTCATTGGAAACAGAGTCTTTCCTTCTATAATATCTTCTAACAAGTGATTAACATATGGTAGGATTGTATTATGACAAATCTGTTGATGGCGTTTCTAACAGAACACGTTCTATTCTGTGCCTTTAGAAGAATACAGTGGGGTGAAAAAAACTTCAAAAGTTGCATACTCATAACAACAAACAAAAGTTAAGGTCTTAAGCCTCCAAGTAACCTGATTTGAGTTGGCGTTCACAAAACAAACAGGGCAAAGGCAGGACTCTGGCGGAGGGAAGGTGATAGTCCTTCAGCTCCGGAGCTCACCAGATCCAGAGAAGGTAGGAGAAACACACGGGGAGGAAAACGAAGGACTGAGCTAACGATTACGAGCAGCTGACGTCATGCCTGCCTGCGGGCTAGAGCAGGACCGTGACGTCTAGGCTAGGCTGACCGTACCAACAACGCACGGATCGAAACCAGCTAAAATCCAAGGGGCCGGATCCCTTAGTGTGAACATGGGATCTGTGAGGGACAGGCTCTATTTCCCATGAGGTGATTGACAGCGACAGGCTCGGCTGGTATTTGACCAGTCAAGAAATGGCTGACAAGTCAAGAAATGGCTTCCTCTCCCATATGCACATGTGTTAAAGATATGCACCTTTAGGAATAATCAAACGTGCCGAAAACATCGTGTGCGTTTTGTTTGCTTGTTTGTTTGTTTGCTTTTTAATATAGGGACCCCACAGAGCTGGGTGGGCAGAGACATCCAGCTCAGATCCCCTTCCACAAAGGACTGGCTGTCCAGCTGCCAACAGCCTCCATTTGGAGGGTCCACTTCTGCTTTTGGCCAATGTCACGCTCTTCTTAGGGCAGCCCCTGGCCAGTAACTGAGCACAGCCATGACCCCGGGGCCCGACTCTATCCATCCAACAAGGACACTTGCTGCTCTGAGCTCCCGGGTCTGGCAGAGCCCTTGTCAGATCAGCATCCAGGAGAGCTGTGCGTGTCTACTCCTCCCTCCAGCAATCCCTCCCGCTGTTGTGGTTTACGTTATGGCACCAACCTCAAGATCAGCTATGCCTAACAAGGGTACCCGTAGATGCTCTCCCGACTCATTTATTATCTCCAAATAGAGCAAAGCCACACTCTGAGCCTTCACCCTGACCACTGCCCAGGGAAGCAGGAATGCCTCCACTGAGACCTTTGATAACTTTGTCAGAGCCACAGCCAGCACAGGTCCAAAGGAATTAACAGAGGATGATAAACCTGCTAAACACCACGAAATGCAAGTGGGTCGTCGGCACCCACGCGAGTCTGCTTTTTATGTGTGCTTGGTCACTGCTGTAGTTGTAAATTTCTATAAGCCATTTGAAAGAGCCTACGTTGATATTTATGTCATTGAGATGGTGGGGGGAAAAGTATACATAATCAAAGAAAGTTTCTTTCCTTTGGTTGATACCAGAGATGCTATAAAAAATGAATGTATCTTTTTTAAAAAAGAGATAAAATGAAAACAACCACTGACCATGCTCATGGGATAACAGTACAAAATACGATGGGCAAAGCAACCCAAAGATGATGTAAAATCCTGAGCCTGAATCAAGCTTCTCTAACCAATTTTATAGTACTTTTCTTTTTCTGGTCCATTAGGGGACATCTGATAGTCACTGCATCTACAACCAGAGAAGAAAACATCTTAGAAGAGTTTGGAGAAGTCCTGCTTTGGACCACATAGCTAGAGCTCTCTTAATTGCTGCTGTTTCCCCGCAGCAACAGCAGGTGAGACCTTCAGAGATCTGCAGGGGGCAAGTGAGGATTCAGCCTTCGCAGAAGAACAGGAAGCTTGCCAATGCATTGCAAGAAGAGGGCTGCACAGACTCAGCTCAGCTCACAGCAAATTGGAAAGGGAGAAAGGGGAGAACAGTGAAGAAAGGGAAAGAGAAAAGGAGAGAGAATATTCATGATGGAGGAGGGAGAGAGACAGACTGACAGACTGACTCGCTTCCCAAGGTGCCCCAGAGCAAGCTCCTCAAAGGTCCATGCCTGCTCTGATCCTCAGCTGGGGTAAATGAAAAAAATAAAGTCCTGGGCACAATTCACAGGGAAAGTCGGAATGTATCTACTCTGTGAATCACACACACTGCAAAAGTATTAGAAGCGCCTTTGCTATTCCTTGCTGGTACAAGAAGAGTTTGCCAGTTTTGGGGCGCTGCCCAGATCCTTCCAGGGTTCAAAGGCAAAAATGTTCATGGGCACTTCACCCTAAGTGAGGTGATGGGGATGTTAATGAACTTCATTGGCGGGCTGTCACTTCACAATGCAAATGCATATCAAAACATGGAGTCATACACCTCAGTAAAGATGGCCCCTGATTTTCTTTAGTTAATTATGCCTTAATAAAGGTGGGGGGGGGGGGACTCCTGTGGAAAGCTTGGGTGGATCAGTATGTGGTGGGTGCCTGAGGAAGTCTTTCACTTCTGCATTTCCCGGCTCTCTCAGAGGTCTGGCTGTGGAATTACTAATATTTTAAACAATGTAAATGTAATTACAGTGGACACACGGTCTCTAACAAAAGGAAGAAAAGATTGGCATTCAGCAGCTTCATTAAACTTGTGTCCTTTTCAAAGCTAAATGAACCTCAGGGAGGAAATAAGTTCCCATTGGTTCATTTCAAAACAGGTTTTTTGCAAGTAACCGATCTATGAAAAGAGGCTCCTTAATAATGATGTCAATAATCTCTCACTTTCTCTAAATATTGCCAATAAATGAATCTATATCTCTCTACAGACAGTATATAGTGACTCAGCAAAACTCAATTTTCTATTTTCTAGTATCAAGGAAATGTCAGTTACATTTGCACAAACATGACTAGCTCAGGTGACTTACAAACAGACATGCCAGCTAGGTTAGGAAAAATAAAATGTATCTCTAAGTCGTCACACACTCCCCCGCCCCAATCCCCAAATATATATATATTTGGTCAGCAGAAGAGTTAGAAAAGCATCTTTGGAGTGCATGAAAATGTCCATCCCTTAGCATATTCCTTTTGTCATGGTGAACATCACTACATAAAAATAGGGATGATGTGTTAAAAAGATATAACTCTTTTTTATCACAGTGCCTTCATCTTGCAAATTTATTTAGACTTGCTTCCTGGCCCTTTCTCTGGAGTTCCCTTTGCCTTTCCTTTTGTTAATACACTAAATTACTTCTCCTCCCACATATACAAAAGCATTAATTTATAAAACACATACCCATATGTTGTATCTCATGTAGTTCTGTATCACCGCCGCACGGACTTATCTCACATGAACAAATAGATATTATTTACTGTAGTCAGAATGAGAATTATCTAATGCCACTTACATCGCCATGAATTGATTTTTGATTAATGTTTAAGCAAAAAGCAAACAAGCCCATCTGCTCTGGAAAACAAACAAACAAATGCAGCGCACACACGGTTCACAGGAATCTCTCCAGTATTAGTCTGTCTCCGCGGCTGGTGAGAAGGATGTTAGTTTTCACGGCTGTTACGAAGATGGACTGCTCACGAGAATGTAATTTTGTATCTCGATGTTGCTTCTCCTCTAGCAACTGTTAATTTGATAGACTGTCACGTATGGTTAAAAAACAAAAACAAAAACAAAAACAAATCCCACTCCGAAGAAAGCCCAGAAGGCTGTAAGGATCCGCTGAGAGACTCTGCAGGCAGGCAAGGGGTCCTGTCTACATGGGGCAAGCCAGTGATGAAAAAAGAAGGCTTTCAAGAACATAGTTAACTGTCTCTTGGGGGGATATGAAATCTTCTTTGACATGCAACCCAGAACTGGCAAGGTTAAACCCATGCCCAATAAAAGCAAGGAAAGGGCTCCACCCTACTCATTTCTGGCATCTCCGGGGCTCGCTGGGTGTACAGGGGAGCGCACCCCGGGACAGGCTGATAGAGCTCTAATGCAGTTACCTGGACTCTCCCCGACTACTGCGCAGACGAGAGAAGGTCCCAGCGCATAGGGTGGAAATCTCACTGATACCAATGAGCTGCCGATATTCTCATTTTCGGGGGGAAAAATGCAAAAGAACGAATCGGTTCACCAAATTTGGGACAAAAAATAAACAACAGGTTGGGGTCTGGAAACCTAGCGCGGGCCAGTGAGCCAATGAAAGGCACACCTTACGGCTGCCACAAGAAATTTGGAAACTCAACGTTCAACTTTCCAAATTCAATCCCCAACCTGATAACAAAAAGAAAACAAACTTTCCACCCCATTCACCGTGTTACATCTGTTGCCATTTGCTAACCACATAAAGACAGGAGTGCAATTGGGTTTCTATAGATTTTCTACAAAGGTTCACTCCAGACTGCAAGAGACACTGTAAAAATAGTCATTTTATGGCTGTATTTCAACTTTGGATATCTCCCAGAATGCTTGCACACATCCTATCGCGCCACTACAGCGGACCCTGCATTAGGGTCTCGTTCCACGAATTCATTTCAAAATTGCGCTTTAAAACGTCCCTCCTCCCACCCCTCCCAGACACACACATACATATCGCCCTAGCGAACAGGGCTCTTGGCCATTCTTGGCCAAAGGCAGTGTTTCCTGACGCCTGTTTTTGCTTTGGACAGATAGTTCAGAGTTTGGCTTCAGAAAAGCAGGTGGGTGACTGCCCCAACCCCCGGGGAGAAAGACCTGAAACATTGTTACCATATCAATTACATCAAGCCCTTCCTAATTACAACCCTGCATATCATTCTTCTCGGGCAAAATGAGTACCTTAAGTTTAGAGCGCCAGGTAAACAAAGCCTCTCACTGTCCCTGCTTCTAATGTTTGTTTTTATAAACGTTCCCGGTGTCCCCCAAACGCAACTGCAACAGCACAAGCCTCCCATTGTTGAATGCGGCCTTGACCTCTGCAGGACAATAGATTGTTTTGCTCTTAGCCCCCTAAGAGCAGAATTACTTTTACTGAGGAAGTCCCTTCCTTATTAACGGAAGTAAAGGAGTAAAAACGGAGAATAGTGAGCATGCATAGCATCGATTTCTAAGCTCTGATTGTACAGAAGTGGTGGGTACATCACCTGCTTCTCTTGCCTAGGGACGGCCATTAAGGGGTCTGTTTTGCAACTGTCCAAGGAGGTCACTTTAGGGACCATAACAGGAAACTTCCCAGCTGGAATGTTACTCCCATCTACAGGGAGAAACAAAACAAAAGCAAAACACACAGAAAGTTGCTTCTAAAGGAGTCACAGGAGGAGTTTATCTTCCCCTTTCCAGGAAGACAGAAAGGACCACAGCTCTCCGGAAGCCAGCAGCGTATTGGTGGAGAAGTCTCTTTTCCAGAATCTGCCAAAGAGTAGATGAACTTTTTTTTTTTTTAATGTACAAACATAAGCAGAAGGCGGCCCCCCTGTGTCAAGACACACACACACACACACACACACACACGCACAGCTCCAGCCCTGCCTCAGATGAAGGAAGAACATGAACGAGGAAACCACGCTGCCAATGAGGAGGGAAATTGCGGAGAATTTTACAATTCTGCTTCATACCGCTCCCAAAATTCAGTAGACCATCATCCCCCACCCCACCCCCACCCCCCGCCACGGGCAAACCTCCCTCAACAATACTGCAGCAATCTGGCTAGAGTCCCGAACATACACTCCTTATTCAGACTGTAGATTGTAGAAAATGCTGTCCCAACAAACATCCGGTAAGGTCCTACAAGGATGTAGCTGCAGATTGGGGACCAGTGTTCTTCCCGGACCCTCCACATGGAGAGCTGTGAGGTTAGCACCGACTTCCCACCTCGCCCTGACTCCCAGCCCGGTCAACATCATTCCCCCCACTCCCCTGACCTGGCGAGCCAAATACCCAACTGTAACACAATGCAACTCCAATGAGGAGGTTCACGGGGCTTATCTGGGTCAAGCCTTACGGGGAACAAAAACAGTGGGAAACAGCAATGGAAGCCTGCATGCTGCTGAGAGGAACTTTTAAGCCACAATTAAATCCACCCCCCCCCACACACCACCACCAACTTTCTCTAAAAGGGTTAAGAATGGAAAAAAAGATGGTGTTTCCATTTTACTGATAAGAGATGGTAAGAGTTCATGGTCCTACCATATTCTTGCCTACCAGTTGTCTACACACAAGAGTAACAGTTGGGTTAGCTGCATCTTCTCAGCAGAGACTTCGAATCCGGTGTGTGTGCACGTGTGTGTGATATTCTTTTTCTCTTGTCCTGGCCCCTAGAAGCCCCGAGTTGCTTTCACCAAAGGATCACATTATTTTTGGCTCAATGGAAGCCTCTAAGATAACACGATACTCTCTTACGAACACAGGTAAGCATGGAAGTGCACCCCACTGCCCCACCCCCCGCCAAAATCTCCAGTGAAAACTGTGGGGAACACGACAGCAGTCTAGGTGCAATATTATGCACCCTAGGACGCCAGGCTGATGTCTGCTACCGTGTGAGGATGCCCGAAATGTCCTTTTCCAATTAAATCCCTTCTCAGTCCCATGTGCCCTTGACCCCCCAATGCTTGAGCCAACTGAGCCCTGGCCCATCCAGGGAGGCTCTGCCTTTCAGAGCTGCCACAAGAACCAGCAAAAGACAGGATCCTCAGAGACCCCTGTCCACAGTCACTGCTCTGTGTTCCGATATCTCTGGCAGCCCCAGAATTCAGTGGGACGGGCACCCCACTGAACCCATGGCCCCATTCTGGTGGAGGTAAATCGCCACTAAGACAAAATAAAGCAGAAATAAGTATGAAGCCAAGAGGTTTCGACAGAATCTGATGCTTCAATTAAATAACTGGAGTATTGAACGGCCCCCATTTCCTCACCAGTGTGTCCCCCCTGAACAGATGCCAGAGGAAGCGCGTCCTCCTGGTGTTTCTGCCACAAACACTTTGCTTCTATTATAAATGCGAACCCTATTGCGGGCCAGGCACCGTGGTGAGGCTGCGAGGACAGAAATAAATAACACTTAGGTTTAAAAGCCTTAAAACCCCTTTCAAAAAAAAAGGCCATAGGCAAGCCAAAGATCAAGCTGCACACACAACACACACTGTTACGTGCTGTGGAGGAAGAATGAGTTCATTTCTCTGGGGGAGGGAGGAGGACTGGTGGGATAAAGAGCATGTTACTTAGGAGATAGCGTTGCGCTAGTTCTCCCCACCCCAGCGGAACAGACATCTGGCCACAATAAATCAAACCCCTGATTTCAGGGTCCGTATTATTCTTACTCAACAAGGATAATTCAAGCAATTACTAGAGTTATCATGATCCAACACATAAGTTCACTTGAGGATCCCAGCTATGTAAGTAAGCATGAATTTTTTTATTTTTTTTTTGTTTTTGGCTGCCTCTAGCTAGCAAGTTTATGAAAAACAGGTTAAGTTACTGGCTCCAAATTACTTTATAATAACAAAGCAAACAAACAACAACAAAACAAAAAAATAAAAAGCTTAAGCTTTTAATATTTTCTTTAGAAAAAAAAACCTGGAACATAATCTCCCTGTCAAGAGCATGCATGATTAATGGCTTCTGTGATAGAAGTTTACGTATCTGTGTTACTACTACATGACAGTTCCTAACAGCCTATAATTGCCCTACAGATTCTTCTGGAAACGATGAGCTCCTTTCCCGCTCCTCTCTTCGCTAAAAAATAACAACAACAACAAAAAGGTGTAATTTCTGGAAAAGTTGAGACTACGACTATCAATGGGCCATTCCGAAATGGGAACTATTATCAAGGTATTCCCATGAAATTCTGAAGGCATCGCCATCAAGAGAGAACCCCTCGCTACCACGACACAGCTGGTGCAAACCCTGTGCTCCAGCCGTCTGGCGGGAACAGACGTTGGAAATCTGTCTGCCTGTAGACCTATTCTGAGGCTGGACCAAGTCAGGTTGACCAGCTCAACCATGAAGACTGAATCAAGCAGTCGAGTCTACGCTGCACTGAGAACCATCACTGACATCACTTTACAGGCCTCTGGGTGATCCCGCAGGCAAAGCGGAACAGAACGGAGAAGGTGATGCTGTTCTGTGGCTGGGCTGTGCAAAGCCAAGGAGGGCTGAGCACCTGAGAGCTCCCCTGCCCAGAGGAAGACGGGAACCATGCTCCAGGAACTCAGGGGAGGGGCCCGTGGGGACAGGAAAGATTCCCTACAAGGAGTGAGGCTAGACTTGAGCTCAAAATGGGGTGGGTCACCTTTGCTGAAGGGAAGAGGAAGGACCTCGCAGGCCAGGACACAGTTAGGGCAAACCAACAAGACTTCAAAGGACAGCCAACCCTGGCCTTGTCTCCATATTAGTAAACCATACTTAACTTATTTACGGTGGGCATTTGATAAGTAGTCAGTGAGCTACGACTCTACGGAACTAGCCCTGAAATTCAATTTTACTTTGCTTCTCCCACTCGGTTATTTTCATAAATAAATTATTTTCAAATTAAAAAATAAAATAAAATAAAAACAAGGCATGCGGAGAAAAACGAGGGCATCGGATTTCACCAAAACATGGTCGTCCAAACACAGCAGTGGTCGATTCTGGACGATCTGGTCTCTGGCATTTATGCATTAAAAAAAAAAAAAAAAAAAAAAAAAAGTTCAAGTCAACAGATGCCACGATGAGAGTCCCCCAGTTTCCAAGGTCATAACTGATGCATATAAAAAGATGTTGAGTCACAGACTGTCCCCGAACAGCAGAAGCCCTCACGGCCTGCCTCTCCCGGGATCCAAGAGCTGTGGTGTTCTGCTCATTAGAGCAGCGTGGGGGCTAAACAGAAATGCTAAAAATTAATCCACAGAATAAAGCAGCAACATAGACCTCATCCCCCTGTAGCTCCACATTCAGAAGCAGCTCATCGCTTAATGTTGGCTTGTAAATGCATTCTTAAAAAAAAAAAATGTTAATTACATATTTGTATAACACCCATATAAAGGAGGGGGAAAAAAAATGCTCCAGTTATTTTGGAAGGTAATAGCAGCTACTGCCATCAAATCAATACTTGGGTGATTTAGCATCTTGTTATCCCAGACATGGAGAAAATGCTAAAGACGTGGAGGGAGGAGGTTACACGGACCAGCAGCAGTAACAATGGGGAATCTAGCAGAAAGAGTCTCTCACCGGATGGACGCAGCAAATGTGGTTAAAAATGGAGCCAGACTTCATAAAGTCACTTGTTTGAATGGAAGTCTGAATTGGAGATTATTTTTAAATTTAGGAAGTTTTTCTCCTGGTAAGGAAGGACTCGGATAATAACAGGAAGCAGTTATCCTAAGAAGCCTCCGGGACCTGTTTTACTGAATAAGAATAATGTGCAATTAGGCCAACAATTGTAACTAAGTGTTTCCGAGGGCTGGAAGGTCATTGTTCTCAAGTGGTTCAAATATCAAGTTCACATAAAGGATTCTAGGGCACTGAGGTGACTTGGTCCACCTTGTCACGGGCTGGGATGTGAAGATGCACAAATGTCATGAATAGGACATATTAGGCACTTGCTAAAAGAAGCAAATTTCAAAATAGAAAACAAAAAACAAAACACCCAAACACATGCTAAGTAAATACATTCAGATAAATATGTATAGAGAAATATTCAGTTCAGGATTCCTTGCAATAGTGGGTCCCGTTCCTGCCTGTGTTTCTTCACAGATCATTAGTTCCTTTGCAAAGGAGTTGGGGTGCAGAGACCCCCTGGGCCTGATCGAGGGACTTAGGAAGTGAGGGTGCCCTTTTCAAAGCATTTCCACTACTACCTTTTTTCTCTCTGCGGTTTCCAACGCCCATCCCGTCTCCCCTTTTGAATCCAACTTGGCACAAGACGCCAACACACAAGTGTCCCTTCACCCCGTCTCGCCTCCCTGGGTAGCCCACGGCCAGGCCCCCCCTCGCAGGGACCCAACCAAGGTGCCGCCTTACACAACCGGATGAGAGGGATCCCTGCGGCTCTTTTGAGGATTCTGGCTGGAACCAAAACTAACTGCGCATCCCAGCAAAGTTCCCACCGGCACTCGTGCAGCAACAGAGAACTGTGGAAAGTTTAGCCCCAGCATCCAGGCTGCCGCGAGAACGTCAGGACTGACTCAAGTTGGGGCTGTCTTGTTCATGGCAAGTATCCACTCAGAAGGGCACGGTTGTCCAGTGCAGAATGCCCCAGGGGACGTTGCTCCTTACTGCCTTTCTTTTTCAGATTATCCTCCCTCCCTGCAAATTCCAGAGCCTCATTTACTACCGATCGGGAAAACTCAACACCTGACTGATGATCAGCTTTTAACAGGTGACGTGGGGATGGGAGAGAAAAAAAAAACCATTTCTTTCAACCCTCCCTCTGCGCTGCAGAGTAAGCAATGCCAGTCTTTCCTTCTGATGGTAAATGACCACATTTAATCTGCCCCAGGAGAGCTGCCTTCAGAGGCCTCTCACAACAGGAGGGTGGCTCTTTAAACAGGTCCACCCTCTCCCAAGCGCGTCACTCAGTCCGAGGGGTCCCTAGAACTCTCCTTCTCAGCCTTGAAATGAAACCCGGTCCAGACCTCCTTCCCCCAAACCGCCTCCTCTTCGGCTCATTCACTTACATGCGACACGAGGGATCAGAACGAGGGGCCCTAACGGAACTGTGCCCTGAGGCTTTTGGTCACAGCCCCTGCGGACCGCAGTCACGTGGCAAAAGGCGGAATTCCCGCAGGTGTTCTAAACGGTGCAATGTGTCCTGCTTGTTTTCCCAGAGCCATTGGCTCTGAAGCGCCTAAACACGGGGATAAATGCCAACGCGAAACGTCACTGCCACGTTCATGTCGTATTTGTTCTCTGATTTTTTTGGGAAGGGGGGTGGGCTAAAAATGTATAGCCAATGAGCCTCTAGAACACATAATGGGGTATTCTCAGGACTAAATTCAAATCTGAGTAACACAGCAATGACAGTGTAAGATAACCTACCCCTTGGTCTTTTAATTTTTTTACAAAGAGTATTAAGTGTGGTGTGAAGAGAGGGGCGATCGTAGGCAGTTGTGTGGCCAGGTTATTAACGCCAGGGGCACGTCACGGGGGCAAGCTGCACAGGGGAGCAGCCCTTGGTGTGTGATTGCCGATTCAGAGGCTCTGGCGCTTCTGAAGTATCCTCATCAGCAACAAATACAGCCCTTCCTTCTGTCTTGATCACGCCGGTTGCCAGACAACTGCACGAAGCTGGAGTAGGTAATGTTATAGCAAACACTTCCCTAAAACATTTATATATGTCCTTGATAAACAATAGAAAATTTAAAAGCAATGCGAATGTATTCCTGCAACCTTAAATCTTCCCCTACTGAGACCGAAGAACTTGCAATCTTCTTGCACCTGGCAGGGAAGGAGGAAAACGAATTCCTGAGGAAGGCTGTGGATTTATAGCCTGAATATGTCTTCCTCTAGAATGTTTAATACACTTAAGCCTTAGTCATTCTGTACACTTTGAAAATGCTCTGTGACAATAAATTACAGGAGCTGCATCTTTCATTGCAATTCACATAAATATCATTTTGCTTTCAGGAAACCAATTATAGAGCAGTAAATCATTTTTATATCACTTCCCAAAAATCTTTAATTTGAGTTGCAACATGTACTAGAATCACACACACACACACACAAATATAGCTTACATAATCTGTCCTTCAGACTTCCACATCTAGGAAGTGAAATCCTGAAGGAAGCTCTGCGATTTGGTTGATTTTATAATATTTGGGGTATTTCTGTGGAGGCACATGAGTACTGGCTGCAGCAGGTATTTATTGAGCTTCTGCCACCTGCAGGTGCCCAGACTTGGGGAAGGACTGGGGGATTTCTATCAGGCCAAGGGCTCGACTGCTGCCGTGCGCCCCCTCCCCACACAGGCCACTTCATCCCCACCACAATGGGGTCATCGTCCCATTTTAAACTATGGGAAGCGATGCTGCACGTTGCAGGTCCACCCTCCTCCCAGACCCCTGGAGTTGACCATTGGTACCACGGTGGTGCCTCCCAGGCTGGGCCAAGTTTGAGAAAGGGAAGAAAACAACACTGTGCATGATCACATCTTAGGGGAGGAGCTGAAGGCTATACAAATGGAAGAAACAGACCTGAGCCATGAAGGGATGGCACAGCAGGACCGGGGAAACGAAGGTCTCCATCAGCACCCCGCGGCTGTAAGACGTCGCACACCGTGAGGAGGGGCGAAAGGCTGCTGCTAAACCCTGCGTAAGTTCGATCTGACCGACGTGAGTAAAAATCCGGACAGCCTGCTTTCAAGCAGGCCAACCACAAAATGGAAACCACACGCCTTGCTGCTGCCACGGCCTCCTTCGAACCGTCCACACTTGAAAACGCAGAAAACGTTTCTGACGTAGGCAGACGCTGCCTCCGTTTCTCCACGACCAGTGGCCCCCGTTTGCTTCACTTAACTGCTACTTTTGTGTTAACCACGTGAGCGTCGGCAGCTGGAACTGTCCCCTTCTGATTTGTTAGAGAAAGCATGTTATCCTATTTTGCCTGTCCTCCACACGGGGAGTTAGCCCAGAAGTCACACAACAGTAGACAGAGTCCAGGCGCCCCAGGGCAACAGTGTGGACTTTTTATGTTCAACTCAAGGGGAAACGCCTCCTTGTAGGATAATGTGTTTCAAAAAGAATGAACAGACTGTACAAAGCCAGTCCGAGGAGAAACTCACTGCACCAGTGGGTCCGAATGCATTTTAAACTCGTAAGTTGGGCTCAGTC
This sequence comes from Furipterus horrens, assembly GCF_987537825.1. Taxonomy (NCBI): domain Eukaryota; kingdom Metazoa; phylum Chordata; class Mammalia; order Chiroptera; family Furipteridae; genus Furipterus; species Furipterus horrens. Next base: position 4,777,265 of record NW_028327186.1, on the reverse strand, counting down.
ATTCTCACTGGGATCTTGTCAGACAGAAACTCCTCTCCCTCCAGAACGTGATTAGCCCGTAAGGAGCAAAGTGACGTCAACTACACACACACAGCTATCCCGGTCCTGTGCTTACTTGCTCCCTGCCAGGAACCCATCAGAAGACGAGTGAGCGGACTCAGGGAGCTGTGCCCTGGCCTGCCGGCCAAGGGCAGGGCCACGCACCACGCGTGATCACTGCCCGTGGCCCAAACATGCGAAGGGCCTGTCTCGGGGTTGCCTTCTCTGTGGGACACACAACAATAACTAGCTGAGGGTGGCTCCAATGCTTTGCAACAGCCCTTGAGAGACGGAGAGAATTTGCCACCTTTCTGAAACCCTGACACCTCCTGTCTTACAATCTCACTGCTTTGCTCTGCCCAGACTTGCCCGTCGATTATTATTTATCATTTCATGAGCAGCAGCGCACATTTGTAACATACTCTGCAAGTGCTTCTGTGTTTCATAAACCCTTTGTAACTTCATGACGACTTGAGGAGGGGAAGGGAACCGTGCCAGCCCGGAGCTGGGATTCAGAAGCCGCCACGAATACAAAGGTGCGGGTGTTCGTGCAGGTATATATACACGCATGTTTTTCCATGTGTGGAGCTAGCAATTAATTCCCTCCGGCCCTTTGACACCTCACATCTTGGCTACGTGGCCCCAGGCAGCTGTTCCAGAAGCTCCTTGCAGATATCAAAGCAAGCAACTGGGGTTGTCCCAGGAACGGCTTAGGAGTGCGGGGCCAGTTTCAGGACGACATCAGTCCCACTAAGTCCATCACTAAGTAAGGACAGAGAATAACACCACCTCGTGTCTCGTCGTCTGCAGAAGAGAAGTCATGCCGGGCATAAAAACATCGACTGCGTTTTCGAGTACGAGGTACATCTAACCCGTCCCTTACTCGTGACTGGAGAACCAGCTACCCTTTCCCCTTCGCTGCCTTCCAAAGCGGTTACAAACCCAACATCTAGTAACAACGGGGCCACAGTGACTACGTATTCGTGATTATGTTTTGCTCATCGAAATTCACAGTCCACCCAATTTATATTAGTCTCATGTACTCATAGCAAGATGAAATACTTAAGTGCCAAGCCCAAAGTAGATCCGAAGCAGCCAGTTCTCAGGAGCGGGGCTAGAGAGCATGATGAGGGAAGTGGTGAAAGCGAAAATAATATGAGGAATGAGAAAAAAGGCAACATCGACGGGCCAACACAAGACCTCACACACCAGCCACTCGCAGGCCAGTTACAGTGTCTTGCCTCCCTCCACCATAAAGCTGTTCAGCACATTCTTGGGGGCCAGAGAGCTTCCCTTAATATTTGTGTCTGTCTTCATTTTAAGTATGACCTATTCTTCTATCTCCTAGATCATCTCTTTAACCTTCTTAGAATTTGGTGCTGCCGAGGGATGTTAGCATCGGCATTTACATCGAAAACACACTGGAAGCAAACCGTGTTATTCTAGTTGTACACCTACATGGAGGGGAAAAGTGCATTTACCATACAAACATGTGCTTACACGCCGGGTCACAGTCCTACTGAGGCTCTCCGACCTTGAAAGAGAAGACCCAGCTGAAACACCAGAGAGGGGCTTCCCATAACTCCGAGGTACACATGCCTTCAAGGTCAGTTTCTTCCCAGTGTTGTGATTTGATGTCAGCAAACTATCACGCATGCCATTCAATTAATGTTTGAGTTTGATTTTTCAATTTTATGTGCATGCAATGTGTACATTAAGTTAATTGACAGTTATAAAAAGATCTAGAACCCTAAAAAGCTTATGTCTAGTGCTACGGTTGTGGGTATTTAAGTATTTCTATACCCAAGTCACTTTACAATGATACTGAGGGGCAGTGAATATCTTCTACCTTTCAAGGGGGTCTTAATTATTAGAGATGAAAAACACTGCTTTGCCCAGCTGGGAATATCACTTTATTATCTCATCAGAGAACAAAACCACTTTCACAGCAATGGCCTGAAGTACTGAGAAAACATGAGATTGTGTTCATGAGATTCTCTTTAATGCAAGCAACATGAAATGTCCTTTAGAAATCTTTCCTTTAAAAATTATTGTAATTGTGTTGCTTAAAGAAGATGACTCTTTGACTTTCCAGATAACTCCGTCGCCATTTGCAGAATGAAAGCTTTTCCTCGTATTCTATCCTTGGACTGTTCTGCTGGCTAGGAGGTGTTTCTGTGCTGTGGCAGCTCCTACCTGTACGTCTTCTGCCGAGCAGAGAGGAGAGCCAGAAGGCTACACCTTTGCAAGTGGTTTAAGCAAGTCCCTCGTTAAACAGGGTCAAACTCTGGAGTATTGGCTTGGGGTATGGAACTCAGGAACTACGAAGAACGAGTGTGGGAAGACATCCAGCTCTAGAAATGAACGTACGGCGGGGATGGGAGGGATGGGGACGGGAGGCGGAGTGGGCCACAGTAAAAAGGAAGCATCAGACCATAAGGAAAGTTGGAAGACTGCTTCACATCGGTCCTTTTTTTTTTTTTTCCAAGATTGTATTTATTTGTTTTTAGAGAGAGAAAGAGAGAGAAAGTCTTGATGGGTTGCCTCTTGTACGCGCCCAACTGGGGACTGAACCTGAAACCCATACATGGGCCCCGACTGGGAATCAAACCAGGGACCTTGTGCTTTGCAGACGGACGCCCAGCCCACGGAGCCACGGAGCCAGGGCCTCACCTCAGCCTTTGCGAAGTGGGCTAGCCCTTCTCTGGCCCATGGGTCCAAAGCTGAGGATGCAGTCATTTCTCTGCCGCAAAGACCCAACCCACAGAGTCACACCTCTCTCCCTCGTACACACACAGGGACGTGGCGTCCCTCCTTCCCTCCAGCGTCCCCCTACACCCAACCTCTTCCAAAAACATCAAATGTTTTCTTCCATAAATAATTGCAATAGGATGCCGTAGCTTTCCCCAAACAAACAATAGCCTGATTGTGCCCTGTTTGCCAGGGGACCGGCCCAGCGCACACAAAGGCCGGCTTTCACGGCTGCCCTCTCCCCCTCTCTCTGCGGCAGGGTGGGTCCCGCTCCCCTCCTCATTTCTTCAACAACTCCACCGTGCGATTCCATTAGGAAAGGAGCAACAGGAAGCGGCTGTTACCACATGGGAAAGGAACAAAGCCCATTCAAGACAACAGCCATTGTTCCCAGACTTTTCTGCTGCCTTTGACCTCCTGCCCAAAGTCCTCCTTTCCCCAAAACAGGGCTGTCTGCTCTAAAGTCCAAATGACACAATTGTTATGCTGGTGATTTCCTTTGCACTCTTTAGGACATGCCAACCATGATGTGACATTGGAATAAGCTGTAGCTCATACGTTCCGTCTTCACCCCAGTATCAGAATTAAACAGAGTTGGAGGAGTGCCTACATTTTTGTACTCACAACTTTTCACGATTTAAAAAAAGGGGGCGGGGTGTGGACTAAAGACTAAAAGTCATCACTTTATCGGTGATGCTTGAAAACACATCCTCTGTGTTTAAAAATATAAAGCATTAGCCCTGACTGGGTGGCTCACTTGGTTGGAGCATCATCCCGTACACCAAAAGGTCACCGGTTCGATTCCCATCAGAGCACATACCTAGGTTATAGGTTTGATCTCCAGTTGGGGCACATAGGGAAGGCAACTGATGGCTATTTCTCCCCCCACCCCAAATATATATAGATACACACACACACACACACACACACACATATTTCCTTTCAGAATTTAAGTTTGATGTTCCCCACAGGTACCAAGAAGCACCTCACCCAGAAATGCCCTTATTTCCCCGTTAGACTATTTCCCTTAAGGAAGTTTAAAAATCTTCATGTTTCCAATAATTCAAAATGGACTTGCTCCCAGTCTGAGCCACTGACATTTGACAAAAAGCAATTTTGTGGTCCTTCACCTATTCACTTCTCTTTCACGCTTCCCATTTAAATGAAATGGAGCTCAGATGACCAAGATGCTGATAAATTCCCCAAAAGACACCCGAAGAGTGTATATGGTTTTGCTGTTCAGACCATGCAAGCAAACCCTAGAAGGCTGCAGCGATCAATGCCACCTCGGCATAAAAAGGACCTTCAGCCGCATGGTCAAGGGTTATTCTGAAGTGATTGATCGTCCATGCCAGTAAGAGTAACTCGAGCTAAAATGTGTTTTAAAGTTTAATCTTGGTTTAGCGACAGGGTCCAGGGAGGCGAGCCACCCACAATCACGTGCTTCATTTGTTAGGAAGCTCGAGGGGAGACGCTGGCTTGTCCGCCCACCGCCTCACATCACCACACGACATGCGAGACGCCGAAGAGATGGCTTGGCGTGGGCTTGGGGATCCGCACTAAAAGCCGCAGGGGTGGCAGAGCAGAGTCTAGTCTGGACCTCCATCCGTGGGACTGGGCTCCGTGTGAAAACTCACTGGCGTTTCTAACGTACAAAGTCATCATGATGGATGGGGTGGGGTATCTTCTCTCGACGTCCTTGGAGAAGGCAATTCTTGGCACGCAGGCTCCTTGCCATGTTTTCTGAAGTCTCAGAGCTCAGACATATAGAACAGACGGGGCCCCTCAGCATCCCTTTCTCAGCATGCGACAATCGCGACGTGTTTTATAACGTGGGGCTTGTTATTCGGGTACGGTGAGACCAACAGGTCAGGAGTGACGGCTGCTGAACAGAGAGCTTGTCACATGTGGTTCCCAGGAGGCTACGCCACGCCGTGTGGGCCCGCCTGGGAAAGCTTCAGGGCCGGTCAGAAGCACAGGGGCAGGGAAAAGGCTGGCAAGAGCTTCTGGTGTGGTTTCCGCAGTGAGGAGCAGGTGAGGCCGGAGAAGCAGGCCTAGCATTGGCCAGAGTGGAATGATTTCAGGGGGTTCTGGGGTGTAGGGCTGTCTCACCATCTGGGGCCTGGCCCGGGGTGGGGGTGGGGTTAGGGAAGGGGAAGCTGGGGTCTGAGTGTGAGAGCCCCTCCCAGGAGGCGGGATGAGGTGGCCTCTGTGTGGGTGGGTGTGCAGATGCTTAAAGGTACGCTCTTTGGCTCCCTCTAGACCCCAGCTCGTCCTGGGAGGGGCATATCTCTCCCAAGTCTGCAAGGTCCCAAGGTGTCCAAGCACCGGAACCACAGGCAATAAAAAGGCATGACTCGTATGGAAAGGTAGCCCAAGTCAATTTAGTCACGCCCCCCATGGCCCCCGGTGAGGACCCTCACTCAAGTCACGGGAGGGGGGAACATCTGAATGGCAGCCCCCAGTTCCCCCACAATACTAGACATGCCACTCCAACCACTGTTTCCCAGCTAAAGAGCACAAGAGCAGAAAAGAAAGGCGGGGGGTGGGGAGGTTCGTCTGTGGCCCCAAGAGAACGGAATAACAGTCCCTGGTCAACAACAGGACCTGTCATGATACCTGTGGAGGTGGCAGGCTTGGGGGCCAGTCATGTGGGGTCATTCATTAGAACACCCAAGGACGAAGCCTTGCGCATATATTGTACATACGCCACTCAGAGGTAAACTTGAGCGCAAGGGCCTATTAGTTAGATAAAACAGGGTATTAAAGATCAAGTTTAGAAAGAGGGTTGTGATCTGAGGCTACAGAGTTTTGGGAAGATTTGTAAAGAGAGTAACATCAGCATAGGCACTGCCCACTGGAGCCACGTGAAGAGCTGAGAGGCTCAGGCAGGCCCAGGTCCTTGTGCCGGGCCCACGTCAGCACGCCCCCGGGGCAAGACGCCTTCAAGGCAGATGACACTGTCTTCGGCGGCCTCCCAGAGACCATGGCACCCAAAATAACGTCACCCGACAGTCCGGGTCTGGCTTCTCCTGGTTATGACCCTCAAAGACAACTTTTTAGTTCTCAAGGGCACAGTTCGAAGGGTTCTCAAACCAGGGTTTCTCAAAGAGAGACAAAAAAAACTCTGAAGTCAAGAACAGCGAAGAGAACTGGAAATGTTTATTCTGCAGAAGGAAATATTCACAGGGTTTAGAATAAATGCCCTTGTGCATTCAAAAAGGCAGCTAGCTATCTGGAAGGGGTATTTGACTTTTTTTTTTTTTATGGTTCATGAGATACAAATAGAACCAACATAGACGAGTTATAAGGGCAAAGGGTGTTGTTTGTTTCCCTAAAGGAGGAATTTTTCTAACCTTCTTAAATGGACAGAAAATGGAAGGAGTTGCCTCGTAAGATGATGATTTCCCGGACGTGGAGGGATCTGAGGAGGGGCCGGCTACCCCGCTGGTGTTCAGCACGCTTCTCCCGTACAGAGGCCAGCAAACCACACGGATGGCATCGCAGAGACTCAGCCCTGCCATCGTGAGACGAAAGCAGCCGCAGACCACAGGTCAGCGACGGGGCGGGAGAGCTCCCATGAAGCTTTATTTACAAAAGCAGGTGTGCCGGGCTGAGTGTGCTGGAGTGGGGTGTGGTTTGCCAGCCCCTGGATTAGATTTAAGAAAATCATTGAAGATCTTTGATTTTTCTCAGCGAGTCGCCCGCCTATAAATAGGATAGAAAGAAGCGACCATGTCTATACACAGACCTTCAATAAGTACGGTTTTCCTCAAGATCCATTTACCCAAAGAGACTAAAAAAGGCCAATGTGACTTTTCACCTGAAAACGGCAGGGGGTGAACGCGGAGGTGGGAAGGGGTGGTTGTGGCTTGAGTCTGCAGGGTAGCGTGGCAACGGTTCGGGTCCCTGCACACACGCCGAGCAAGCCACCATCACAGCTGCTGGCGCCCGGAAAGCAGACAGCAGCGAGCCGCTGGGGTTCCTCAGGTGTGTGAGGAAAAACGGCCTCCCATCCCCTCTATGCCTTCCACCATAGCCTGGCTACCCTGGGCCCCATCTTCCAAGGCTGGGCTGTGGGTCCGCCTCCACTCGAACCCCAAAAGTGACTCTCATGACCTCTCATGAACTCCCCTGACCTCTTTGCACTTAGTTCAGCCCGCGTTCCCCAAGGTGAGGACCTGTTTGGGTCAGCGTGCCGTCCCCCAGGAAGGGGCTCCCTCCTGGGTTCCCTGAGCCACGCCCTGTGCCCGCCCTGCACGCCTCGTCCTCACCCACCTCGGCCCCCCGGTAGGGGGAGTGGGATTTACCTGCACTAACCCAACACAGTCTTCGCGACCAGGATGGAGGGTGGGAAACCCATGGGAACCGCTTCGCTCCAGCGTAGCTGCGCCCACTGCAGGCACTCACGCCGGGCTGGGTGGACAGTCCCGGATCTCACGGCAGAGCCGTCGCGTGGCACTTGGCGTGGGAAAATGCCACCAACACACATTTTCTTTAAGTATTCCTCAAAACCCCAGCGAGTCTTCTCTGGGGTTGAATCCAGCAACTCTAAGACTATTTGCACAGGATTTAAAATCTGGTGTCTACTTAGCGGCATTATAAAAACACGGAGTTGGGGGTGGGGGGGAATGGCAGTTAAAGAGCCTGCTAATTCCCTGCCAGTTCACCGCGGTGGTTCGCATTTCTTGCCTGGCGGGCCAGGCAAGGCTCCCGATGCCCAGCGCCTTGGCACCGGGCGAGCCTCTCGAGCTGGCAGGACCTGGGAGGCAGCCGAGCTCATGCTGGCTGCATGGCCCCCCTCCCAGATCCACCTTCCCAGAAGCGAGCCCTTCCAGCTCCCAAGACCCTGAGCAAAGCCTGGTTGCCCCGGAAAAGGCTAATCCAAGCTTACGACAGGCAGCGCTCAAGCCTCGCAGGTCCTAAAGTGCTGCTGGCCCAGCCACAAGTCCCCGTACCACCCGGGGCCGCCTCCATCCCCGGGACATGCCAGGGCGACAGTGACGGTCGCGATACCGCGGGATATCAAAGGGCCTCCGTCGGAGCCCTGGGACATGTACTCTTGGCAGACTCTTACATTCCCCACGAGAGCAACACTGCAGCCACCACACCTGGAGGGACTGGGACATTCGGGACAGGGGAGCATCTGAACAGCCTCTCATTTTACCTGCCTCGCAGGCATCTTTCCGGAGTATCCTTCCTCTCGCCCTGCACAGATTCCAGGGAGGCTCATGTCAGGTTCGCATGACTCCAGCACCAAAACCCATAGTGGCTCAGGGTCTGTTCTCGGTGGCGGAGAGTAAACCCACCTGCTTCTTAAGCCCCCATGTGATGTTGGTGACCCAGGAATATGCAGTCATCCCAGAGAGCGAAATGATCCTACTGACCCCCACTGCCCCTTTGATGCAAAGCTGCCCTGTTGGCAATATTAAAAACCAAAGGGAAATGATGACTTGCATTGCACCCCCAAGCTGGAATCATAGTTTGGAGGGAGACAAACATATTGGCAGGGAAAATGAACTCTTTCAACTTCAATTTTTCAGAATGTATCAAAGGCTATTTAGTTGGCGTTATCTAATTTGGTGGCTAAGCGATATTCCAATATCTTGTGATTTTTTAAAAACTATTTTTATTATTAATAGATCTTGACCAACAGATCTTGACCAACAAATGGAAACTTACCTTTGGTTGATGTCAGGTCCCCACCCGAACACCCCAACCTCATTCTTCCCGGTGCCAGGCAGTTTCAAACGCCCTTCCTAAACCACATCCATTGCGTGTCTTTGTATCACAACACCGTTTGCTCCCCGACATAAAACCTCAGACACCAAAAAAGTAATGTTCGTCGGAGCTGCTCTTAGAGAATTTTCCAGCAATGAGGCGCTGGTGCCAATGAGAGCCTGCGGATCAAATAGTCTACATTCACAAATACAACGTTGCAAAAAATAAAAACTGAAAATAAAGCTACTTTTTTTTCACGCAGCTGCTATTGTTTCTCGACACCTTCCCTGTGTGGAGCAGAGAGACTTTCTCTGGTTGGACGGAGAACCCTACCGCGAGGGTGAAGAGACAGCAGGCGCGTTAACCAACGACGGTGGTGAGCAAGGTGGTGACGATGTACATTTCACGCAGGTTCAGGCGCTGCTGCCAACTCTGCGCACTGATCAGTTCATCGAAACCGCTCAACACAGCAATCCTTCAAGGTGGGTAGCACTATTGCTGCCATCGTACAGCGGGGGACACAGAGGCACGGGGCCTGCGGCCCATAAGCGGTAGTGGCAGGATGGAACCCTGTCGGGCCACAGTCTGCGGCTTTAGCCGCTACTCTCTCCAACGAGGCAGTCACATCCAAACTTAGGCTGGGAATCTGAATTTGACAAGCTTCCTATGACCCAAATGCCTCAGGTGTCACAAAGGACACATGTTGCACAAGGGAAGTCTCTAGAAAGCTGCTGAGACCTTCTATAGTTCATCCAGCAACGGAATTTCACAGAGAAGCCATCCCGTGATGTGCTCCATCTGTTAAGACATCCGGATGCGCCTGTGTTCAATGCCCTACTTAGAAGAATCTAAGCTTTCCCTGGCTGGTGTGGCTCAGCGGATTGAGAGCCGGCCTGTGAAACAAAGGGTCACTGGTTCAATTCCCAGTCAGGGCACATGCCTGGGTTGCAGGCTGGGTCCCCAGTTGGGGGCGTGCGAGAGGCAACCTCACATTGATGTTTCTCTCCCTCTCTTTCTTCCCTCCTTCCTCTCTCTCTAAAAATAAATAAATAAAATCTTAAAAAAAAAGAAAAAGAAGAATCTAAGCTTTAGGATGTTTTCAGCTGCTAAAAACATTACTACCTCCAAGCTATTCTGATGTATGAATGGCCCACTGATGTACAACTAACAAAGCATTAAAAAAACTTTTATAAATTCTCACCCTGGATACATTTATTGATATCAGAGCGAGAAGCAGAGAGAGAAAAAACAATGTGAGAGAGAAACATCAATTAGTTACCTCCCGCATGTACCCCGACCAGGAATTGAACCCACAACCTTTTGGTGTACGGGACGACGCTCCAACTATCTGAGCCACCTGGCCAGGGCAACGAGCAAAGCATTTTGTGGAGCAATAGTGAGCCAGACACCAGGCAATGCCCTCAGAGGGCCTGGGGGAGGGCAGAGCAAGGCAGCTCTGCCATCAGTGCCTCGAGAACACATCCCATGAGGTGCTGTAAAAAATTCATCTCGGATGTTATTAACTATCGTGTTGGTACAGAGACAGCTGTGCCCTTGAACTCTCGTCAGTATTTTGTGGATGCCAAATGCTGGCAAACACACACCTCTGGCTACCTCCTGCTCATGCTAGAGGATGGGCTTTCCCGGCCACGGCATCACTCCCAGCTTCCAGCGCGTGTCCCGAGAAGGACCAGGAAATGAGACAGCCTCAGCAGTCAGCTCCTCTTCACATAACGCCGCAGACAAATGCTATGCGAGGATTCCCACGGGAGTTCTGCTAACACCTATTAGAAGGTGTTTATTTGATATTTATTTCATCGTGTGCCAATTATAGAGGGAGGCTCCTATCCATCAACCAGAACTTTTAATGAAAAAAAATTTTAGCTTCTATCAAGGAACAGATGAAGGGAGGGAAGGGTGGTACCTCCAGCCTGAAGACACCAGCAGAGGCCGAGCATGAAGACTGAGGACAGTGAGCTGACCCCACGCGTGGATGTCACACAGAGCTCAGGCCGCCGACATGGGTTGAGCAGATAGACATGGTGTTGCAGGTGGACCCCACCTCCTCAGAGACCTCTGAGACCCGACAGAAGCATCGCCCATTGTGCCCAGCCCTCTCTCCTGCGTCCCTCTCCCACATCCGCTCCTTTGACGCTGGCCTCAAACCGTCCCGGAACGAGAAGGAAGCAAGGAGGACGTGGAGAGAAAAATGGTGTTTTACGCTGAAATGCTCATGTAGTAGCTATAAAAACAGTCCTGACAACCACGAGAAGGAAGGCTCCCTGAAGTGTTCCCAGAGCCGTGTGAAGAGCTGGGCAGGGGTGCTGGGGAACGCGTTCTTCCCGGGGCCGGGGATCTGGTGTGATGACCGGCAGAGGACCCAGGACTCTTTCTGTCCCTTCCTGTGACACAGAAGACAAGAGAGGACGGCCAATCTCCTCCTGGGCCTCCGTAAATCACTGCCCTAACCCGACCCAGCCCTTCCGGAAACGTTCCTGATTAGTTAACTAAAAGCAGAGGAAGACTTAAGGCAAGGACAGACTCACACAGAAACTTGAAAGGACCCAAGGGCTGGACGGGAACATGTGTGGGTCCACGTTTACCTCCCCGATAGATACGTGTCCCCACTTGCATCCTGCCCTGTCCCCCTGCCGGGTCCCCGGGACCAACAGATTCTATCCAACACCCACCACGCAGAAGAGCTGTGGGAAGCACACAGTGGATGCTTTTTGAGTTCAAAGGACAAAAAAAAAAAAAGAAATTGCATTTGTCTTTCGTTATCAGCTGACACAGCTATTAGAAATGGTTTTGGTGACAATGCCCACCAGAAAGAAAAGGGTATGTAAGTCCTCTGTGTGAGTTCACAAAACGGTCCTTTATGGCAGCGTAAATGAGCATTTTATTTTAGCGTTGAAGGGCCATGACTAAAACGTGAATTGGTTAAGAAGACACATACAACCCACGCTCCTTTCTGACGCTCCTGGAGTGACCACAGGTTGCTACCATTGGGGACCCCTGAATCAGACACCCAAAGGCACCGGGCAAACGTATTACCCCCTCCTGGAAAGGAAAGCACAAAAGTGCGTGACAGCGGCGTGTGCCGTGTGGAGGTCTGGTCTCGTTGCTGTGACCGAATGCAGGGGAGAGGGAGGGCACGCGCCAGGGAAGACAATTCTACAGAAAAGCCAGCTCTGTGAGAAATGAGACACATTTCAGCCAAAGCGAAAATCAGTTTCTGGACAGAGCGGGGGAGCAAGACCTACCCGAATTTCCTTGAACGTTTCACTGAGCCTGCCAACGCCGGCTGCCACAAGTTAAAACGGGAGTACCTTCACATTGAATTTAACCAGCATGTCTATGAGACTCCCCTGTAAAGCTCCCCTAATTCCTCAAGATTTGGAATCATGAATCATCTGAAGTCAAACCTTAAGTATAAAACCACCTGGAAAGAAAACGTGCTTGGATAGAAGGATTGTTTCACACTCTGGTGAATAATTAGCCTGTATCTCATACCAGGGAGGCTCTAACTTTCCTTATAAAAAAATCTCTGGTTCATGGTATCTTCAAACAAATGGATTAGCAAGTATTTTTTGAGTGTCTATGATGGTCTTAGTGCTCTCCTTCCTGACGCACGGTCACAGTCGCACACCGCACATGACTTACTCTGGAGTAACCTCCGTCTTCCACAGTCTTGAAGCTAAATCATAAGCAAACTACTCCCCTTCTTTGAAAAAAAAAAAAAAAAAAGAAAAAAGGCACACTTATATCTTCCCTTTCACGCGTGTCCCTCCATGTGTTACCTTCATCCCGAACCAGTGCATGGTGTACTGCCTACATGCAGACGATTAGAAGGTTACTTTGGGAAATGACACAGTATCTAGCTAGACACTCCCTGGCATTCTAGGAGTACAGAGAAAGTACGTTTTATTCCCCTAAATACACAAGAACGTAAGAAATACATAAAACTGGCTGTTCATTACCTCCGCGTTCTTCCGTCACATGAACACGGCTTAGTTAACCCACAACTACGGGACATAAATATGTTCCTGAGATCTGTACATTTTTAATTACTTTCAGGTTCCTGAATCCAACATAAAACAAACAAACAAGCAAACAAACAAGCAAACAAACAGCAGGAAACCACTTTTGCATTGTGTTTTAGCATTAGTTCAGTGTTAACCTAAAATGGAAGCCAACGCCTACCAACAAAACGCTCCATATTCCATTTACATTTCATTTTATGTAGGACAAGGCATGCCTGGAGAAAGAAGAAATTCCAAGCTGGAAAAAGAAGATAAAGAAATCCCAGTTCCTGAGGGGTCTGCCACGTTCAAAGGTCATAAACATGGAAGAGGAAAATATAATGATATACACAGAAGTGGTTCAAAATCTAACACCACCCCACAGAAAGGCTTCCCAGTTGGAGTTCATAGCCAAGTATGTGTTTACAGTCACTATCCGTGTATCTGACGGACAGAATTCTTGTATCTCAACCATGAAACACTTGCAAACCGATGCCAACATCAAAGCTACCTCCTAAGTCCTCTGAGCTTCATTTACAAAACTCCACCATTTCCTGTTTTACAGAGCGACAGACACTTCGCCCAAGGTCAGATTTTACAGTCCTTGCCTCACGAAACTCACCAAATTCACCAAACATAAACAACATCCACAGCGGAGGCCGTTTAAGGAAAACCGGAGTCCCACGTGGTAACAGATTCTGAGGCAGCAGGTTTCACAAGAGAGCCCTAGGTTACCGAGAAAATGACAGCAAAGTGCTGTCAATCTGTCAAAATTACCACAAAAAATTTAAATATCCTGTTCTCTAAGAAATGAGCTTCAATCACTTAGAAAATCAACTCAAGTGAAAACTTGTTTCGATGATGCCAGACAAACACAATGCACGTGTAGACGCTCCTGTGCGCAGAAAACGGGACGCGTTCTTTAAATGCGAGTGTGTGCCTGCCTTTCACGGAGCCAAGTTCAAAGCTCGTATCCACTCTGCTCCGCAAAGTTGCTGTTGGTCAAAACAGCTCTGAAGCTCTCCTTGACGTTCAGAGCCCCCCGGCCTCGCCCTGGCAATCCCGCGTCCTCAAGCCAAACAAAAGAAACCCAAAGCTTTCCTCGGTCCTTGCTTCACCTCTCCTCTTCCATTTCCTACTCATGATTCAGAAAGAGGAGCCCGCAGCCCCTGATCGGGCTGACAACGTAGCCTCTGGGGTCCCCAGGGTACGCTCCTTGTCCTACAGTGGTTTTGGTCACCAGTGACACCCCAACCTCTGAACATGTCCGTACCCCTTTAAGAAGGTTTGCTCCGGCTCCCCTCTCGGGGGTTCCCTCCTGTTCCTTCTTTGCACACCGCTCTCCTTCTCCATCCTGTCTCCTTCCTGACGTCCTGACGTCCTCCGATGCACACAACTGCAAGGCTAGGGCCAGAACCCTGTCTTGGAACCTGCCTGAAACTTTTTCTAACCAGGACCCCAATGGGACTCCAAGGCCAAGGCCATGTCTATGCCTGGAGCTGGCCTACGCAGGGAGCCTTTCATTCAGACCCTCAGGCTGCTAGAACGTGACCTCTTGTTGAAAGACTCAGCAATCAGGACCCAGATCAAATCCTCAACTTGCTCCCGCTCAGGCCTTCCTTCCGGGTAATTGCAAAAAAATGACTGACGACTGGCCCTGCCTCTCCTTTGGTGGGAGGCAAGCCTAGCTGGCACAACCCATGCCTAAAACAGCCCAGATGCGGCATTCCGGGTTCAGGAGTGGCCACGTGGTGGTGACGGGACACACAACACCCACACAGGAGAGGAACCTGGCCCACCCGGAGAGCGATTTTGGTCTGCAGCGGTGAGCATTTACGCCAGCACTGGGAAATGGTCCTTTAGGGTCCTGACCAGACACGGGTATCCAACATCAGAACACGGAGAGCAAATGAAAGACACTCGGAGCATCTGAAAAGTCTATGGCATCAGGTGTCAGGTGTCTCAAAGCGCCCGGCTGCTGCTAGCAGTGGGTGGCGAGTTTCCCATTTAAAAACTGAGGCAGCCCTGGCTGGTGTGGCTCAGTTGGTTGGAGCATCATCCTGTAAACCAAAAGGCGGCAGGTTCAGTTCCCGGTCAGGGCACAAGCCTGGGCTGTGGGTTTGACCCCCAGTCCCGGAGCATATAAGAGGCAACCAACTGGTGTTTCTCTCTCACATCGATGTTTCTCTCTCTCTTTCTCTCCCTCCCATCCCCTCCGTCTAAAATCAATAACCATGTGAGAATTAAAAAACAAACAAAAACTGAAATTAAAAACAAAGCAAACAAACAAAAACCCAGCTTAATCCTTTCTGACTCTGCTCTCTGCATTCACCTGAGGGGATGGAGCGCCCAATCTCAGGGCACAAGGGGACTGGTCCACACAGCCATGCTGCCTTGGGGTAGTTCCCCCCTTGAAACCCTGTCCCAGGACACAAACCCAGCATTTCCAGTTTAGGGAACCCCTCTGAGGGGGCATGGGTGGGCAGCTGGTTTATCCGGGTACACAGCGTGGTCCCCATTACAAGGCCCCATCCAGGCCTTAAAGCGCTCTTTGTGAGGAATGAGGCCCTCTGTCCATCCATCTGTCCATCCATCTGTCCATGCGTCCGTCCGTCCGGTGCTCCCACGGGCAGCTGTCACCAGTCCGCCCCCGTCTTGGGGTGTTTGTTTGGATAGAGGTTCATTGATGCCCAGACAATGCCTGCCCTCTTCCTTCTGCCCCGGCAGGAAGCTGTGGCAGGGAGGGGGCCGCAGTTGTCACCCAGCTTCCGGCTCAGGTCTTGGTGGCCACAACAATGGGGCTTCTGGGACCACAAACAAGGAGCTACCCCCAGGGGTGGGACAGGGGACCCGGGCAGGGAAGCTGGCACGTGGGGAGACCCCAGGTAGCAGTCACCTCCCCACCCCCATCAGCACCCCAGCTCAAGACCCTGGCTCTGGGCAGAGGGGCCCCACCTGCCTCCTCCTGGGGGTGGCGGGACAGAGAAATGACTAAGGCCCCCACGGATGACACAGCCTTCTTCTCGCTTCTCCTCTCCTATTCTCTGCCCCCGCCCACAACATGGGCAAACTCTCAAAAAACAAAAATCAGTGCACACACATGCTTAGTGTTCCAATTTACCCACGGAGGCGCAGGGGGAGAACGTCTCACCTGAATCCCCGCAATGGGGCAGTGCCCTTCCCAATAAAGCCCAGCTAGAGGGCCGGGAGCGGATGGACGCGCTGCCCTCTACTACTGGTGACACACAAGCCCGCCCCTCCCCCGCCTGGGCCTCATTCATAAAACGCCAGCTCTGCCCTGGCAGCTGCGGGAACAGCCTGGGTGTGTGCGTGCGTCGCCTTCCCCAAGACAGAGGGCAAACAATCGGACCAGACAGACTCCCTCCCGTGCCCCGCGACGGTGCCTCCGGGAGCGACGGTTGCTGGGGCTCCTCGGGGCTCCTGGTCTGTTACCCCGACAGGCAGTTGGGAGCGAGGCGAAGGCTCACATGCCCGGCCTGTTATTCAGAGAATTCCCATCTGCTGAGTCACACTAGGCATTTCCACCTCCCTGCCATGTAAGAAAATAAGAAAAAACCAAAGGCTCCTCCTTGTTGGGGAAATGGGGTTGGCCGGTTTATCTGACGGGGGCCAGACTGGGGTGACAGTGCCTTCGTGCACCCAGAAGAGATTTCAACTGTCCACTTTTAAAGGGGAATCACCACACTCGATAGGATAGCCCTGTTAGGGATCCTGGGTGGTAAGGCATGGCTTTCATTCTTACTACAACTTCTGAAATTTACAAACCGGGCCAGTTAGCACTTCGTGGGATGCACCCTTGGAAAGTATTCCCCCACAAGGCCCCTTTTTCCGCGGCTCCTTCCCTTCACCTCCTACCACCTTGCGGGCCCAGGGAGGCTGGTTCTTGCCAAGAACAGTCGTGCTGAAGCGCACGGCCCCCGAGCAAATGTCAGAAATCACCTCGGTAAATGAGAGGCGGCAGAGTCTTCTTTTTTTTTTTAGACTCGATACCTTTCTTCAAAACACAGTCTGAACATGAGAGCATGTTCTCATTTCCCAGGAAGGGTTTTAATGGGAGGATGAAACAGGAGCAGGGAGCAGGGGAGACAGGGACGAAGCCGCGCTTGCCGCCCCAATTCCAGGGCCGTCTTCTGGCGAATGGAGACAGAATTCTCTCCCGAGACCAGGTGACGAGAGCTAGTAAGGGACCCTGTCTCAGTTCTTGCAAAACGCAGGTAGGGCTTCAACATCTCATTGGTGGGGAGGGAAAGCAAGCAGTCTGCTCCGTTTCCAGAAAAGACTCACTTGAACCCCACCCCTCCCCCGTAATCCCACCCCTGCTCATCAGGGGTTCAAGTTCCTACACGCTCTCCTCCAGCCGCCCCGAGACAATCGCAAGCACCCCTCAATGCTCCTTCCCTAAACATTCATTCTACCGCATTCCCTCCTGTGCCCCCACCCCGTCCACCTGCGCCCAGGGACCCACAGCCAGAAAAACAAGAACATAATTTGAAGATGGCAGATGAATCTTGTGAAATATCCTGCTCTGTGATTAAAATCACAATAATGCTCTAACCTCTTCAAAGGCAAAAATGTCAAGATAACAAGCTGAGAGCAAAATAAACACGTCTTTGGGAAATTATGCCAAGCTTTTTAAAGAGATCAACCCCACCACCACCACCACCACCACCACCTTCTGGCAGCGGCAGCCTGGAGCCCAAGGTCAGTTTTTCAAAAAGATTTTATTTATTTATTCCCCGAGAGCGGGGAAGGGAGCAAGAAAGAGGGAGAGAGACATTGATCAGCTGCCCCTTGCATGTGCCCCAACTGGGGACCGAACCTGCAACCCAGGCATGGGCCCCGACAGGGAATTGAACCAGAGACCCTTCACTCTGCGGGACGAGGCCCAACCAGCTAAGCCACACCAGTCGGGGTGGTTATTTTTTTTTTAACTTCTCTCAGACCTCTGGCCGTGACGTGAGGGCTTTTATATAGAGAGCCACAGGCCTGTGGGTCTCCGTGGACTTTCTGTGACCATGAACCTGCTTTACAGGTAATGGAAATGTGCCCATGACCGTTTTGGAGGGGCCCAGGGAAGGAGGGGCTGTGAGTCATATAATGCATAGAGACTTAGTAAAATGTTAATACCTAAATTGCCTCTGCTCCCACTCCCCAACATCCCTTCATTATCTAATTGCTTCTTCAGCCCGTGGGTGTGGGCCTCGTTACCCAAACACACACACGGTAAGTTCCCTAAAGGAACTAGAAAATACACACTAGGACACAGGTCATTTCGTCAAGGTTGGCCCTGATTACAGGTGTGCTATTGGGCCAGTGGCTAACCCTGCTGGGCCTCCGTCTCCTCACAGAATGGGTGCCACAGAAGTGACCCTCGCAGGGCTATTGTGAGAGCTGGTATACAGCAAGCACTCAATAAATGTGTTGTTGTCACTAATACTGTCACTCTATCATGTCACCTCGCTGTCTAAACTCTACTGATTTTCCAACACAGAGAACAAGATCCGGCTTCCTCAGTGCAGCCCCTGTGACCTGCCCTGCCCCCGCCCCCTAATCCCAGGGCCCCATCCCTGTCATCTGTCTCTTCCTCCTATTCTGCCACCCCTGATGCATCCCCTGTGCATCCCCCAGTCCCATGGGTGACTCCCGACTCCAGCCGCATCCCCCGACGGTCTCTACCGCCACCCTGGTCTAAGATGCTGCTTCTCTGCCCTGCGCCCCCACTGGGACGGCCGCCTCCTCCTGTGTGCCCCTCCTCCTGCCCTTGTCAACTCAGCACCCGCTGTATCACAATTCCAGCCGCTCCCTGCTCAGAGCCCGGCCATCTCCTGTCAGGGTCAAAGCCAAGGTCCTGGCCCAGCCCCCACCACCCCACGCCCTAGTCCCAGCCCACTGTACCGCTTCCTTTAGGTCTCTGTCCAAATGCCACCTCACTAGACCCTCTCTGAGCACCAGAAGCCCGAGGGCACCCACCCCATCAAGGCAGAGTCCTTGGTGTGTCCGCCACTCTGTGCCTGGCACAGGCCAGGGGTCATTATTTGTGCAGTGAATAATGGCCCTGCGCTCCAACCCCGAGATCTTTCCTGCCTTGGGGTCTCCCTTGCCACCCACTCCTCTCCCATCATTCCCCACGTCTTCCCCGGCTGCCTCCTGCCTCAGAGCAAAGGGCCCTCTGCAGAAAGGCCTTCTCTGAGGGCCTGCCCCCAAGTCCCCACCCCAAGCAGTCACTCCATTTTTTCTCTCATGGTATTTATCACTGTTTGATAATATTACTTGTTGACTGTCTGCTTCTGCTTCCAGAGGTTTCTCTCTGCATAAGGATCTGGCTCCGTCCGCCTCTGGGCCCCACACGGCATCAGAGCGCTCGGTCCATGTGTTCAGAATGGATGGTGGTGCCTATACTGAACATTTTAAAAACTAAAAGCACAGCTTCAGGAGACAGGCTGGAAGGGTTCCATCTGACCCCAGGGACATGTGCTCTGAAGGGATCTCTGAACGAAAGCCCGCGGGCACCTGAAGATGCCTCATCCACCAGGCCAGCTCTCCGCAGCAGCTGGTGGAAGCCCTCGGGGTCTAGAGGCGGCTTGTGCGCAAAGGGAAACAAATCTGAGTTACTAAATAACAGCCCAACATCTGTTACCCAGATGAGCGAGGGTGGACAGCCCCAGGTCCTGCAGGGCGCTACCTGTCCAAACACTGGGTGTCAGGTTTACCTTCCCCCTGAGTGGGCTTTACAGCTCCCTGGGTGACGGCCACTCATAAACAGGGCTCCGGCCACAGCCCGGTGGCCGGCACCGAGCTCCCCAAGCCTGGGGCGCATTTCCTACACAGCAAAGACCCAGGTAACATCCTTGCAAATGGGAAAACATCACTCCACAGGCTGCTGAAAAAGCAAGTGCCATATTTAATGGTTCTGTTGGTGTGACCGTGGGAAGCCAGGAACCCCAAAACGTGACTCTGTGGGCACAGGGCTTTGGCCCCTCCCACAGGAAAAGGGAGAGAGCTATGAAGAATGTGTGGGTTGCCTCAAACACCAGCACCCCACAAATGAGGTGGGTGTGGGTATAGCAACCCTGGGGACCCTGGGACCCTGGGACCCTGGCGTGGAGGGGGAGCTGCACTCTGACTGCCAACAGGGCTCATGAGTGAGAGTGTTCAAACAAACCCCGTGTGAACATGCATTCAGCAAACATTTACTGAGGCTCTGTGACTCGCCCTGTGTCTCGGTGCCTGGGAGACATGCGTAAGGAAAAAGAAAAGATAAGATCCCTGCTCTTGCAAAGCTTTGGGCTGGGGGACAGAGGGAGAAAATATACAAAAGGCATAATTATTAACTAAGTTAAATCATGTGTTAGAAAATAGCAAGTGGAGACATCCAGATTGAAATCACCGATGACAAATCAGGAGACCCCAGGCGCTAAGGAAGACCACAGAGGTGAAGTGCAGAGTCACCGGAGTGATGCTGGTTGACAGACAAGAGCGTTCCCATTGGAATGTAAACTTCAGGACCGCGCTATTTCATCTCTTTTGTCCCCTGCAGCGTTCTCGGCTCCATGACAGCACCTGGCACGGGTCAGACGCTCAGCCAGCGTTTGTTGGACAAACGGAACGCTCACCTGCCAAGTTCTCGATGCTGCAATATCCCTGGCAAGGGACCCGCTGGACTACCCTGGAATGTTTCCAAAAGTGAGGAGCTGGCCTTTCACAACAAATCCTAAACAAAACCACACGCACATATGTCCACATGCATGTGCACAGGCCTGCAGGCGACTTGACTGAGGTACAGGAAGGCCGGTGATGCCCAAGCACTCCCCCTCCACTGCCCACACACAGTCCCTGTCCGCGGTGGCCACTGTCCTCCAACAGAGATGCCTCAGCTGAGTCCTGCTGCCCACGGGGCCGCCTGCTGGGATATTCAACAAAGCGCTGTCTGTCCGCGAGGACAAGATGGCTGCCAGCTATACTGCAGCGGTACAAGCAGCGTCCTTCTAAATCTTCAGTATTTTAGATATTCTAAAAGTACCTTATAGACCTCAATGGTCATTTGCTTTTTTTTTGCCAAATGTAACTTAAATAGGAGCTTCAAGTTACTAGGGAGACAGCACGTGCAAGACAAAGAGGCTACCCCAAATATTGGGCATGTTCCATCTAGAAGTAACTAACGGTTCTCCGGAAAGAGCATGTATAAACCGTGCTTGTCGCCCTGGCCGGTGTGGCTCAATGGGTTGGACATCCTCCCCCAAAGCGAACGGTTGCCGGTTCGATTCCCAGTCAGGGCAATTGCTTGGGTTGTGGTTTAGTCCCCAGTCGGGGCGCGTGTGAGAGACCACCGATGGGTGTCTGGCTCACATCAATGTTTCTCGCCTTCTCTTTCTCCCTCCCTTCCCCTCTCTCTGAAAATAAATAAATAAATAAATAAATAAAATCATAAAAAAAGTAAAATGTGCTTGTCAAAGTTAGATCCCGTCTTCAAGAAACACATAATTCTAACATAATGACCTGTGTCGTGTTAAATTTTTAACTTAGTAACACAGAGGGATATGTTTCGTAAGACATAAAATCTATGACTATTTAACCAAGCCTAGAGGACAAAGTTAAAATAATACGGCACACGAATTAAAGGGAGTTTTCTTAATGACTCTTTCTCTTCCCACCTTCTTTCACCCCACCTTTCTAAACTTTAGTTAAATATAAACTCACCCTCTAGCTAGTTCCTAAATAATTGACGAAGGCTGGGGTATTCTATTCCTTTCCCACTGGCTTCATCTATGGATTTGCGGGGGGAGTGGAATTCATTCTCTCATCGTCTGGTGCTAATGCACCCACAGATCCAGGGTCTTCCCTAAGTGGACCCGCAGGGAGGTGAAGGTCAAGGGAAGGTGTGTGACTGCCGGGCCAGACTGAGAGCGGCGCTAACGTGTCCGCCCGGAAGCGAGGCGAGAAGGTCAAAGCTGGCCCCGGCCATGTGCCGATGTCTGCAAACAAAGCTGAAGTCCCCAGCCCCCCACGGTGAGGGTCAAGAAGCGAGGAGTTCTCGCTTCAGTGAGAGAGCCCGCAGCGCCTCAAGTTCACTTGGTATTTGAAGTGTTTCCCAAACAACTGCAAACGAATGTTCTGAAATGATGTCATTTTGACACCCCGGGGCTGATGTCGTGACAACCAAATGACAGCAGTCTGCGAGGAGGGCCTTGGAGGGGCCTCCCTTAGGAAATGCCACGTGTCATGGGCAGATCAGAATGCCACTTGTCTCATGGAGATGGTTTGTTTACTCATCGATCTTCAAGTCCGTTTTGTAAATAACAACAGCACGCGGTTCATCCTGGAGAACCGCAAGGCCGGGAACGGGGCGTGTGGAAGGCACCAGTTCCCTCCCCTGCCTCTGTTCCCCTACTCCCCCATCACCCCAAGCCCCGCGTGGACAGCGTCCGCTCGCTCACACAGAACATCCCAGACACCCGTCCGCTTTTAGGGACCATCACCTCAGACAGCCAGCATGAAACCAATGTCCACCTGAAAAGTACCTTTGAGAGCCAACTAATAAAATCCCAAAACGCGGCCATGAACCGCAAACTGCAGAAGTCTAGACCGGTTTTCCTAAGTGGGCCAGAGAGAAGAATCCCACGTGAGACACTTTATAAGCACGCAGCGGCTGAATGGCGTCTCTCGGGGGTAGTAGAACTGAACTTGGAGGAGACAGCCATTTTCAAAACTGCATGTCCTTTCTGGACAGAAATGTGTGGGATGTCTGACCTCGCCCTTACGTAAGTCCTGAGACTGGGTACCCACTATGCGCTTTGCTTCATCTCAAACACTAAAATTTTATGCCTGAAATCACCCGTATTTTGTGCTTTTTAAAATTATTTATTTATTTATTTTTTGCAAAGTTACACTACCTAAATTCTAGCAAAGGAATATCTATCCAATGCATGTATTTCAGAACACTCCACCTTTAAGGTTCCCAGAGATTCAAGACTGTTCCCTCTTAGGATGAAGCTTTGTCGTGGCTGAAACGAAAGGCCCCTGATAGCCTTCTTCCTACAGACCTCTGCATGTCAACTACAGATTGACTTCAATCCAGTGGAAGTGATCTGAGGCAACGGATATTTCTTTCATACAACACTGTGTATCACAGTATACATTCTGAACTGTCAGTGCTGAGCCAGGGATACGAGGGCCTATTTACTAAAACTTCTACCAAAATAACAAGATCGAAACTCTTACTGTGGCAGGCTAGTGGCTTCTTATGTTTTAGAATAAAGAAGCATTGGGCCCCGGCTAGTGTGGCTCCATGGATTGAGTGCCGGCCTGCGAACCCAAAGGTCACTGGTTCGATTCACGGTCAGGGCACATGCCTGGGCTGTGGGCTAAGTTCCGGACTGGGGGCATGTGAGAGGCAACCACACGTGGATGTTTATCTCCATCTCTCTTTCCTCCCTCCCTTCCCTCTCTCTAAAAATAAATATATTTTTTTAAGAATCATTGGAATAATCTCTATGCTTTTGAAAGAAATACATATTGTGATGGCTGCTAAGATGGGAAGGAACCTGAGTCCGGGACTTAGAGGGCAGAACTGAGCCCTATTACTCTGGGATAATAGGAATGGAACCTTGGATGCCACACAGGCTGACTCTCCATGAGCCTGCAGCATCCTAAGGCCACCATTTTCATTACGAATGCTCAAACCTGCTTTTAAAATGGATTCTTGTATTGGCAGTACAAGATTTAAAAAAAAGAAAAAAGAAAAAAGAAAAAAGAAAAAAGAAAAAACTTGTTTTTCTTTCCTAAAAGAGAGACTTTTGGCTGTTGGTTACTTTTTGCGTCTGTCAACAACTGACCACTGGGTCTGTTGAGTAAACATTCATTCTTTTTGACGAAGATGCTCCGTATAACCCTGAACTCTTATTGGCATCTCACGATCAAGTGCCAAAGAAGCTGGAGTGACTTCACAGACAGGAATAGCTAATAAGTCTCGCATCCTTGAGGTTCTCTGGCAGGGCCCCTGGGGAATGGGCCAGGCTTTGTATCTGCACAGAACAGGCAGGCAAGAGCTTTTCAGGAGGAAAAAGAAATCAATACAGCGATAGACGGGGGTCAACCAAGCTACGCGTGTTTAAGGCGTGCCAGCACATGGCCGCGTCCGGTTCAAACGCCTGTTGAACTTAAACCTGTACTTGGACTCTCGCAGGAAGCAACCCCCAACAAAGCATGAACTCTTATTGAACCCCCCTGATTTTTTGTTGTTGTTTAGGCACAGAATATTGGCACACAATACCCCAAAACCTAAAGCAAACTTTTCTACAAGAAAAGCATTGTATATTCAAGGCAACATCCAATACTCTAGAGAAATAATGATTTCCGAGTTGGGCTTTGGCAGTTTGGTCTCCCACCTGCCCCCACCTAAAGGATGTTAATTTTAAAAGACTGAAATGATAACGTAAAAAAAATACATATATAAAAAGGTCCCACAATTTGTACCAGCCATAATGATCTGAACATGGCAAACAGGGTATAATAACTAGCCCTCAGGAGAGTTATTTTAAAAACTATCAATAACTTTAAAAGCCTCTTTCAAACAAATAGACATCAAGTCAAAAAGCACATTTGAAGGAGATGGGAGCAGACCTAACTTTGGGTGGTGAACACACAAGGCACCACACAGGTGATGTGTTACAGAACTGTACACATTAATCGATGCCACCCTAATAAATTTGATTTAAAAAAATTTTTTTAAACTTAAAAAAAAAAGCACATTTTAAAATTAGGAAGATTTTGCTCATTGGCCTTCTTCATTTTCCAAGAGGGCCCTCACTCTGAAATCTCACTTGCCTGGGCTCTTGGCTCTCAGTGAGCAAAAACGCCTCACACATGCGGAGCTCATATCTAATGATGGGTTATGTGTGTGGACGCCAGTCATTTCTCCTTCTCCCTGAGACCACGCAGCTATCCTCCAGAGGCTTCGATTTCACGCCTCCTGCATTTACCACGTCCTACCATTTAAACACACATTTCAATCAGCAAATACACAGGAGGAGGTGGAGAGAAGGGAGCTCTCAGCCATTCATACCGCAAACCTCAGTGTTAGGAAGGCATCTGACTCAAGGATTCTATAGCAAGTGAATTTCAGGATTTTCAGGGGAGTCGAGAGGACAGAGATTTTTCTCTCCCAGTTGCCTAGCAGGTCCTATAAAGGGGGAGAACGGTGTTCCTCCTGAGCTAGCCTGTCCATCCACCACCTCACCCCCTTCCACGCGAGGATCTGTATCTGCAAGTTGTTGGAGCAGATTTGCACTCCGCCAGCTTCTGTCCTTCCGTCTCCCCTCTCTCCCCCTTAAGGCACTGGCAGCCTCCGTTTGCCTTC
The DNA here is from genome assembly GCF_987537825.1 of Furipterus horrens. Classification (NCBI taxonomy): domain Eukaryota; kingdom Metazoa; phylum Chordata; class Mammalia; order Chiroptera; family Furipteridae; genus Furipterus; species Furipterus horrens. Next base: position 4,752,356 of record NW_028327186.1, on the reverse strand, counting down.
GCGTCCAAGAACAGGCCCCTGAAATGTGCTACCTTCTGTGTGTGCCCCGTGGCTGGGCAGCACATGGACTGTGCATGTCATTAGCCACAGCACGTGTGCCTGTGAACTTGAACTCACGCTAGCCGCGTCACTCTGGGTATGAAAATTAACTTCAGCCTTTATTCGTCGCCCGGCATTGTTTCCCATGTCAAACGGAATCAGACAGTTGTCAGGTGACCTTTGGAGACCAGCTTCTTCCACTTAGCGCATTGTCTCCAAGATTCATCCAAACATTTGACTTTTTATCAGATGGCAAAATGGCCGGTGGCACCAGTGGGTGTTTGGGGTTGGAAAATGTTCCTTTTTCACAGATCCCAAGTCACAGGTGACACGGCAGGTCACAGGCAAGGATTTTATGTTGTTCAAACAGATCACCCATCCTCTTGGCTTCATCTTTTTACTGGTAAAATGTGATAAAAAGTACACTCCCTACTAAGTTTAAAAATAAATTTAAAATAACAACATCGATATCAATTATTGGAGGAAAAGATACAAAGTAAGTTTGTTGTTGCTTTTTTAAGTCTTTTGAGAGAGTGGAGTGACATCTGTTGCATAGGACAAAGGGCATACCAGCCTATCACAGGGGTGGCTGCAATCACCAGGCTTTCCGGGAACAACTAAGAAAATGATTTAGGTCCTAGAAGAACGGATCTTAACACTTATCGGTAGCAGTTCATTAGGCACTGTCAAGTAATTTCTAATCAGGAATCCACCATTGCCAAACTATCGGAGAATGAACTAGCAGCTGTGAGAACGTCTTTAACGATAGGTTTGGCCCTGGCCAGTGTGGCTCAGTTGGTTGGAACATTGTCCCGTAACAGAAAGGCTGTGGGTTCAATTCCCAGTCCAGGAGCATTTGATCCCTAGTTTGAGGCAACCGATTGATGCGTCCCTCTCACATAGACAGTTCTGTCTCTCCCCTTCTCTCTTTCTAAAATAAAAGAACAATGGGGAGAATGCCCCCATTTTTTAAAAGAAATTTTTATGACAAGCTTCCGTCTAATGAAGGCTTAGGCACACTTCTGTACGCAACCATAGCTAACCAGCAGTGATGTATCAAGAATATAAAAAAGAAAACGATCTTTTCTTTCTGTTTGACCAATACTGTTTTCTGCTTTTAAATATTATAAGGTAAATGAATTGCATATATATTCTTAGGGTAGTAAAAACTATAATTTGATTAGCTTAACTATATGATTCAACATCAAGTGGGGAAAAAAACAAACAGGTGTTAGAAGATGGTGGAAGTTTTATACTTGGTTTTATTTATTTTTAAAAATTTTTATTGATTTTAGAGAGAGAGAGGGAGGGAGGATAAAGAAACAGGGAGGCAGGGAGAAAGAGAGAGAAACATCGATTTGTTGTTCCAGTTATTTAAGTATTCACTGGTTGATTCTTGCATGTGCCCTGACCAGGGGTCAGACTCGTAACCTTAGCGTATAGTGCCGATGATCTATACGTGGTTTTAATGCTTTTAAATATTTTTTCTTCATATCTCTTTGAGGGGAAGACTCTGGTCAACCCCTTCTCTGCATTCTACGAATCCCATCAGAACACAAAGACAGGAAGGTCTTGCAGGGGAAAGACCAGAGCGGCCCAGAAGCTCTCAGCTCCGGGGCTGGCATCTTTCCTGGACAACGCCGCTCTGACCCATGCACTGCACCACAGGGCCTTTGCATGACCCACACGGACCCTGAGGCAAGCTTCCAGGTGGAAGTCATGATGTTCTCTGTGCAGTTCTGTTATAGCCCTATGGAGGAACAGGTCACCTAGAAGGACAGACATGGAGAGATGACCCCCAAGGGCTCCTTCACACCCTTGTGTTGAATGAAAAACATGATAACCTCCTTTCTAGGCAGGGATCCAGGGCGCCACGTGCCCCCTCACTTTGTACAAACCCGCTGCGCTCGGCTGGCAGTGTCATGGCACACACAGGACCCCACGGTGCCAAGGAGCTGGGCTGCAGGGTGTGCCGAGATGACCGAGCGCAGTGCCTGCCATCACTTCCTTCCTCTGTCACCGTCCCGGCCCTTCCCAAACCAAGCGAGAACGGAGCACCCTCAGTGGACAGAGTCTGCAGAAACTCGACGGTTAATATACAGTTCCTCTTGGCTAAGTCATGGGTATTAAACACTAGCGGACGGCTTATGCTCAAAGCCAATCAGGACGCTATGCGGTACACGGACTTTTCTTGTTCCCCGAGGCCCTGGGGTGCCCTGTCTGCCTCTCCCTCCAATGGCGCTTGCCCATAGACCCCCCTCAGCCAAGTGGAAGACCTTCCCAGAGCCACGAAGAGCCTCTGGGTCACCTGCCCTGGTACCAAGATTTCAGAACACATGCCCAGTACAGCCAGGATTGTTTACTTATTTAACTGTAAGACCATCTAATTTAAAGAAAAACCTCCCCAATTTAAAAAAAAAAAAAAAAAATCCTTCAGGGGCATAATTTTAAAGGTCCAGTTTAAAAGTCACAGTTGCATATTTAAGTGGCAGATCACCTTCTTTGTAAGGGATGGAATTTTCAATCTTCAAATGAGAGACACTGTCTCCTTCAAGATGACGAGGGGTCAGGAGCTGGGAGATGGGGAGCCCAGGAGGGGTGACCCCCACCCCTCAGTCACAGAAGCTGGAATCGCGACACCTGACTTTCTGGGAAACATGCTACATACATAATGCCCATGACTAGGGTACACATTGAGGTTGTGGGTTTTCCCTAAATAAATAAATAAATAAACAGGTTAGCCAGCTCACATCACCCTTATCACCCCACTGTTCCAACTGGAAAAGACGTCACAGACGCAATTGTACGGGCCCAGAACAATGCGTTCTTGTAAACAGTGTGAGGGTTTTTTGTTTTTCTTTCAAAGACAAATAAAGAAGGCATTACCTAGAAAATAATGTAAGTTCTTACGCACAAAGAAAAAAAAGTTGGCCCTTGCCACGTGAGTGGCTTAAGCGTTTGCCCTGTTTGTCTTTCCATTTAGACAAAGGCTTAAATGGACAGGGAAGTGAGCCGGGGAAAGTGGGCCATGAGCCCGCGTGCTCTCTTCTGTCCTGGGCAGGCTCACCTTCAGGGGCACACGCACACAGACTCACGCACACGAAAAAAAGAAGGAAGGAAGGAAGGAAGGAAGGAAGGAAGGAAGGAAGGAAGGAAGGAAGGAAGGAAGGAAGGAAGGGAGGGAGGGAGGGAGGGAGGGAAAAAAGGCACTGGGAAACTAGTTTCTAAGTTAAAAGTTGGAGAAAAATAATATTTCATTGACTCCTGAGCACAAAAATTCTCTCATTGCTTTAATCAACTGAGATAAGATGGTGGAAGTAACTGTTGAGAAACCACAAGAAATAAACATGTGGCCCACTGCTTTGCCAAAAAAAAGAAAAGAAAAAAGCAAGGAAGGAAGGAAGGAAGGAAGGAAGGAAGGAAGGAAATATCGGGCAGAAGAGGAAAATGAAAAGAGAGAGAAACGTGTGTTTTACACAGAGGTTACTGGGGCTGCACCTGCCCAGCCCCCGTGGGAGCACCTGCCGGAGCCCCGGAGAGAAGACTGTCCCTCCTGCCCTCCCCGGCTGTCAGGGTTCAGCACAAGCCCTGGGCCAGGCCAAAAAGTAAACAGATTGAAGAATGACACAAACGGCACAGCTGACGTCATTATTTACACGCCGTCGGGGAAAAGATTTCCCCGCAGAAGGAGCCTGGGTTTAGATAAATGCCTTAAAGCCCCTTTAAGGGAGGAGATGGACGTTGTTGTAAACAGGCAGTGTCATCTTAGAGTGAAGGGCAGCTCGGATAAGTGACCGGGCTCACGGAGCAGGAAGACACAGCGTGACGGAAAGACAGCAGGACTGCGCTTCCCTTGGACCTCCCATGGGTCCCAGCTCCTGACCCGAGACTGTCTCTGCTCTCCCTCCGGATGCTCCTCTGAACCCAGGACCAGGGAGACCCCAGCACCCACCCTGGTGAACAGATCCTTCCTAACTTTGACCGTGGCACAAAACCTGACGCTTTCAGGTGACCTTCCATCCGCTCAGAGGGGGCAGCAAACCTCTGGTCCCCAACAAAGCCCCTCAGTGCGCTGTGGGCATGTATAGGTCACCCCGCATTCTTCACTGACGTACAGACAGCACTGATCCAGTTACCAACAAGCAAAACATCACAGAGGAAAAAAAAAAAAATCCCAAGTCATCATCGGAATGTGACCTGGAGACCCAGAGGCGAGGCTGAGAGCCCCTCCCCCCTTCACAAAGACAAAACCCCCAGAGGTACCGCATCTCTGTTCTGCCTCCTGCGGCCCTCTTCGGAGTAACCATTCTGAGACCACACAGCCTAAAATATACGTAACTCATGCCAAAAGCAGCTACGTCTCCCTACCAGAGGTTTCCAGCTGAGTATCCCAGTTCTTTCCTTCTGAGCTGAGGATTCTAGAAGTTTCTACAGGGATTCTCCACTGTAGAACTCATCATGTTGGTTAGCAATGTACTTGAGGTGAACGTGAGGGGCCATCTTCTTCAGGATCAATAAAAATAGCATACTCTGGATCCTTTTTCTGAGCATCCAGGTAAAGGTGGGGAGAGCGCTGTGTAACTTTCAACTGGGGTTGTAAAAAGCAAACGTGTCTTTAGCAACTTCTCCTGGATTTAGTCCACCCAACGTCTGTCTGCACACAGTTGAGCGGGGTGACTTAGTAACAGCGTTTGGGTTTGTTTGAAAGTATTTTATCTGTGCTCCCTTTCTCCTCACGCCCCTAGAAAACCCATGTTGAAAAGCCAGGTTGGCAAGGAGTGGCCGGGAGGGCGACTTTTCCTGCTCCGCTGGCCAGATGAATTCAAGGGAGGGCGGAAGGGGAGAGCCCGCGCCCTGGCAGCGCACGGAGTCCCACTGCTGGCCCGTGACTCTCCCCGGGAGCCACCCCCGGGTCTCATGACCAGCCACTCACAGCGCTGATGGATCCCGGGCACCCTGGTGGATGTCTAAATGGCACGCAGGCTCAGAGATGTCATCAGCACCCATAAATAGTGCCACGTCAGTCCAGAACCCGGGCTCGGGGACTTATTGGAAAAGGTGAGGATGGCACCGGGCGGGGAGAGCTCACATTCCCCAGGCTGCTCGCGACGGCCCAGCGTCAGGCTGCCCAGGTCCGGGCACCTGCTGGATCTTCCAGCGGCCAGAGGACAGTGTCCTGCCCTGACCCATTCCGTACAAGCCCTCGGAGTGAAAAATGTGCCCAAACCTGGACATTTTCCCCAATACAACTGGCGGGGGGGGTGGTGAGGGAAGGGTCTCACTCTGTTCAAGAGTCAATACGGGGATCCCCCACATTCTCAGTTTCCATGTGCTGACAGCTGTACTGGTTCTAGCCGTGAGCAGCTTTCTTTTAAGTGGGTGATCTGTTCAGAAAAGTCCAGAGGGTTTTTTTTGTCCTTCTTCATTTAAAAAGAAATGTTTTTAACTCCCTGTTAATAATTAAACCACAGAGGAAGGACCACTTGCAACAGTGATAATTACTCTGAGTCTGGTTAGAGGAGCCCAAACACACCACAGCTAGCAGGAGAGCCACACAAACAAGTGAAGGAGCCCAATGCCGTGAGGACAGGAGGGGCTGGGCCACTCGCACGCTGCTGGTGCTTATGTGCAGTGGTACAGCCATTCTGGGAAACAGTTCGAGACGGAGAAGAGACTGGTTGTAGCCAGGGGTCAAGGGCAGGTGGAGGTAGGGGAAGTAGGTGAGGCTATAGAAGGGCATCAGGAGATGCCTTGTGCTGATGGAAATGTTCTCTGTCTTGACTTCGCAAATGTCAATATCTTGGGTTGGGGTGCTGGGATATGGTTTTACAAAATGTTACTATTGGGGGTTACTATTGGGGTAGCCCTGGCTGGTTTAGCTCAGTGGATTGAGCGTCGGCCTGCGAGCTAAGTGTCGCTGGTTCGATCTTCCAGTCAGGGCACATCAGAGAAGGAAAACTCTGACTCCAAAAAACCTCCGCTGCCTTGCGGCATACCTCTTCAGGGGAAAGGCTAAGGGAGTAAACCCCGACAGAAAATCCGGAGCCGGAGTCCCTAAGGCGGTTTGACGTTGTAGTCAACACCGGCAACTCCTGCGGCGCACCTGAAGCCAAGCTGTATCGACTCCGTCTTTCCCTTGGACACTTCAGCTGCGAAGAGAGGGGGGGTCTGCTGCATGGGCAACAGCAGACCCTCCATATCACCCTGCCCAGGCTCTGTAGCTTCAGCTCCACTGGAGAGGACACTCCAGCGTCATCGCAAGATGTCAATTCAACACAGGAGGAGACAGATGCCGTGTCACTCCCGAGTCGGACTGCACAGCCATTCTCGGCGGTGCAGATAGACACTTAAGAAGCTACACCATCGTCTCTCGAGACGGACGGCTGCCGACGACGACGACGACTATTGGGGGAAACCGGTACCTTGGAGTTCTGTTATTTCTTATAATTGCGTATGAATCTACAATTATTGCCCCCCAAAAAATTTTTTTTACATTTTTATTATTTAGTTTTAGAGAGGGGAAGGGAGGGAGAAAGAAAGGGAGCGGAACATGAATGTGTGGTTGCCTCTCGCGAGCCCCCAACTGGGGACCCAACCCATAACCCAGGCACGTGCCCTGACTGGGAATCGAACTTGCGACCCTTTGGTTCGCAGGCTGGTGCTCAATCCACTGAGCCACACCAGCCAGGGCACAAAATATATATACATATATATATATCTATCTATATATATATAGATATATTATATATTTTAATGTAATGGATAAAAAGAGTCTTTCAACAACAGTTAACTTCTCATCCTCCAGAGCCTAAGCAGACAGACAGCTTCTTGCTGCTGTTAGGGTCTTACCACTTCACCGTGGCACCAAAGACGCTTGTTTTTAAGTCCTGATTCAGCGAGCTAAACGGCATTCACAGCGAAAGGGCTATTTCAGGTATAATAGGTGAGGATTTGATGCTATTCGAACAATAAATGGAGGAAAGAACTCAAAAATAAGCTGTCCCGCTCATCAGCACAAAAGAATGTCGAAGCCAATTATTGAGCAACTCGTTGATGGAACGCGACCATTTTAAACTAAAAGAATGCGTATCCAAGACATGTTTATTGCAGGGTTATTTGTCCTACTAAAGCACTGGAAACAACCAAAATGCCTAATTTGGAGTGAGGAAAAGGAACTGCGCCCATCATTCTCGCATCACCCAACGGCTAAAAATAACCAGGTTGGGCCACAGGTATTAACAGTGAATGATATAATAAAGGTAAATCGGGAAGCCGAGGAAAGGTACTGAACAATGAAAAAGGATGGTCCCATTTCAGTGTTTAAAACTATATATTAGCGGATGTGCATATGGGATAAAAATAAATGAGAAAATATGTTCAAAGTTATTGGTAATGGAGACTTGAGGGGGAGGGGGGTGATGATTTGTGTGGGTGAAGAAGGGACGGCTTTATGCTATAGACATTGTAAATGTATTCTTGTTGTAAAAAAAAAAAAAATCAAAACACACAAATTTAGATTTTTACCAACCAATTGTGATCAAAATGTGTTTTCCGCTTAAGTCAACTGGGTTTTTTTAAAAAAGTTAACTTCCTTTCATATCCTCCCCAAATTGCAGGGATTAGACTCAGGTTTTTGTCCAGATCTGTCACCAAGTTGTTCCTTCTTCAGTAGGGACCAGACCAGGGACTCTGGTCTTTCAAGAAACCCAACATATTAACAGGAGAGTTACAGGCTCACACCGGTTTGAGAAATGCTGATCAAAAATAAATGTGCTCAGAATGGGAATAACAGTGCTCAGCCTTTCACTTGGCCGGTGCATGCAAAGAGGCTCCGTGAACTGCAGAGCTTAAGAGATGCTGGGTTTGAGCTCCTGCCCCTTTCCATATCCCAAGGTATCCATGGGATCCACCACGCGGACAGAGCGGGGCGTGGACTCAGCATGGCCTCAGCGCTGGGCACAATGATGCTACAGGGCACGTCTCCACACAGAAAGAATGAAATCTGCAGATGCAAATGGGAGTTACAGAATCTGCAAGGTAAGTGAAGTTCCAAATAGTTTCCACATTTGCCCTACAATTTTGCTTATACTATTAATTTACCAAGACAGACAAACTGTGATAACTCACTATTCTATTCAAAATGCATGATAAACAGTAAAAATACAGTCAAAGGCTACTTTACAGAAAGTTCAGTTCAATAAGTCTAAGCTGATAGCTGAAAAATTGGGTTCCACACAGTATAGGCTGAGCCTTCACTGGTTATTTGTTAGTTCTCCTTAAAAGGGAAAATCTTCTAATGGATTTAAATATGACCTGATGTACAACATCAGTGACTGTGAGGGGGCATTTAATTCTGGCAAAAGTCTAAGGTCCCCCCAACCTCCCAACTCCGTGTGTGTGTGTGTGCGCGCGCGCGCGCGTGTCTATAGGTTATACAATGTATTCCTCTTTTCAAAAAAAAAATGAAATTTGTCTCACCTATTGAAGCTTCAAAATAAACTTTAGAATCACTTTATCAAGCTCCAAACAAACTGCAGAAGCAGTGTAAATGTTTATAAGTTATAAATCAATTTGGAAAAGGGTGACGTTGGTAATATGCCAGCTTCCCACCAAGAATAATGATGTTTTACTTCATTTAAGTCTTCTGTGTTGCTCAGGAAGGTTATGTGGATTTTCCATAAATATGTCCTGCACATTTCCTATTAGAGTTTATGTGGCCCATATAATTTTTTAAAATGCAATGTTATCCATTTCAAATATATTAAGCAACTCAATTAAGTTATCCAACTAAACCGTAAGGAGACCAGGAGCTAGCCTGCCTGCCTGAACAGTGAAGGATGATTTGTAATTAGCCTGTTCATTTCACCCATAAATAGGAAATTATAAAACTCTTCAAAAGGTGCTTAAAATTTTGAGTTCTATCAAGTAAGCTACACATTTGCCTTACTGTCTTATTTACTACTTAATTTACGCTATCTGGGATTATCAAATCAGATCATGTATTCATTGCCCAGCCTTTAGGAGAGTGTCTGACCTAGAGGTGCTCAGTGAGTAGGAGTGTGTGTCGTTAATGCACAGGGAGAAACGCCCATCAGCTCTACGCTCGGCCAGACTTTGAGTCAATGGGCTTCTAGTGCACAAGCGGTGTCTTTTGAGTACTGCCCACCACACCTCCGGTCTGGAGGCTGTCCCCTGGTGCAGGGCTCTTCAGACGACAGTCCCGAAAGAGTGTGTGCACATCACGACAACAGCTGGACATCCCCCAGCTGGAGGAGTCAGCGAGCACCCATGATGATCACCATAGGACAGGGGGCTCCAGATCACCATCAGACTTGCCCACCCAGGCCTGCCACGAAAACCCCACGCTAGTGAACTCAGTCAGCCCCCAGGAGGGTCCCCTGCCCCAGAAGCAAGCCCAAGTCACATGCTACTATGTTACCACCATGTTTTTACATCTGTCTGCTACTCTGTTATCACTGTCTTTCCCAGTCACGTGCTATTACGTGCTATTACGTTATCACTTGGTTTAAGTAGGCAGTTGTATTTACCTAGAGACGTTGAGGACCAAATAAATTAATATTTCTAACACGCTTAGGATGATACCTTGCACAGAGCAGGGTTCTATAACTATTTCTTTTCTTCTGTCTTTTTTATTAGTCCTCACTCCAGGATAGGTGTATTTATTTTAGAGAGAGAAGAAAAGAGAGAAACATCAATCGGTTGCTTCCCGTAAGTGCCCTGACTGGGGATTGAACCCCCAACCTTTAGGCACATGGGATGATGTTCCAGCCAACCCAGCCGCCCAGCCACAGCTATAACTATTTCTGAAGTAAAGGAAATGGAATTAGCAAAAGTCTACCTTCATGTTAAGAGGAATTCTTTTAAATGACCAAAATATATTTTTTTTAAACTACATTTTAGAACCAACGGTGTTTTAAAAGTCATTACTATACATGAGGTGTTACTTACCCATTCACTTGTGCTGGGTTACATAACAGACAAAAAACTGACTCTCCTGGGAATTTCCAGAACCCTGTAGCACAGCCAAAACAACTGACCTTGAATACATTGTTCTTGAACCAAGTGGATGTACTAAGCACTGAATTGATGTTACTACTTCGAACCTAACACACTGAGCTGAATGCTCTTGTGCTCAATTATCTGACAGGGATGCTAGTGTGCTGGAAGAATACATAATCTTTCATCTTACTTAACGTGGATTATGCACTCCCAGAGCACTTACACGAAACTATTCTTCCGCTCTTCGTGGTTTTCTGTCTATTCATCAGCAGAAAGACAGCTGGTTCGGGGGCTGGCGGTGGGTTTTTCCATTGTTTTCAAAAGACAGAGAACTACCCACGTGCTAACTTCCAGAGACTCTGCAGCGACCTGTCATCGGAAACCGCTCGGAAAAGGTCACTACCGGAGATCGCACACGGGGCTCTGGTGGCTCCCACTACAAGGCCACTACCAGGCTGTTGCTAGGCCACTAGGAAGGGAGCTCAGTGCAGGGCAGAGCGACCTCACCTGCTTGCTCCCCCAAAGGGAGCAAGCAACTCAGGGGTCGCACGGCCAGAGGCACAGGGCCAGCCTATGGCCACCAGCCCCGGGCCGCCCCCATTCCCCTGTCTGCTCCCTCGGAAGACGCCCATCCTTTTGTCCAGGAGCCTGGGGCCTAGACAGATCCAGAGAGCCCTTGTGCCTGCTGGGTTTCTGCATCCTTTGGCCAACTGTAAAACATGGCTTCTGTCTGCGTCTCAGTTTTCTCACCTGGAAAGTGGAGGAGTGGGAGCAGGTGACCTGCACTAGGAGCGCCGGTCACCAATAATGCATAGTAAGAAGAATAGCAACGCACAGTAAAATAAGGGGCTGTGAACCAGTAAACCAAGTCCACGCTTAGTGTCAGAAATGGTGAGAAAGGAGCAAAAGGAGTCCAGGCACTCTTAAGTTTTCAAATAAAACTGAAGTTGATAAGAGAGACTGAAGGAGCCTCACGGCTGCCCCGTGCCCCACCACAGTTACGATGACAAGGTGCCCGTGGCAGTGACCGAGGAGCAGGTGACGCCCCTCTTCTGTGAAGCCTACAGAAGCCTGTAGATGCAGCTGGCCATGCTGCCCGTGACCCCGTCTCGTGTACTCGCGGCAGTGCTATAATTGCCCAATTCTGCTCTCTACGCTCCCACAGGTGAGTCCAGAACTTGGCTTTATAGAGCTCTACAAGGCCATGGCTGAATATTCCACCTGGCACGTAGTAAGTGCTCAATAAATGACAATATGCCCTACTCCCGCCAACACACACCAAAAGCATAACAGCCTCTATGGTCTTTATATGGTAAGACCCTACTTTCCTCTATTTCCTGACGATTTACCCATTCACCAGGAACCGACTGTTACGATCACCACGGGGGATGCTTCCGGTGAACACACGCTACTTTTCAGGAAAACCGTGCAGCCGCTCCAAGCTACTTCTTTCCACATCCAGGTTGAATGCCTGCAGACCCTGGCCTTGAGGGTGTTCTTCTCTCTTCCTTGGGCCCAAATGCTGCTCTCTCTGTGACCCATCAGAATGCGCATGGCTTGCTCTCCTGCCTGCCTCGATGTTGTCATGACCACGGACCTCTCACTACATACATCATTCCTCAGCTGCTCTTTGTACCACTGACACGTACGCCAGAAATGCCACAGCCACCTGCTCCCTCGAGATCCCCTCTTGGTCACCAATCCTTTCTTGGATAGGACACTAAAGATTTCTGATGTAGGTCATACACAGTGTCCTTGGCCAACACTTTATTTCTTAAGGGTCTCCCTCCCCTGCACCCCGCACCTCCTTCCCCAAACCCTGAAATACATTCAAGGCAAGTTCTTCCCTCTTTGAAAGGTTATAGCCAACAGCCCCTCCGGTTCAAACTTGAAAAGCACATGGGCCTTTTTGACAAAGTCCCAGGGTCACATGAACAAGTGACGGCCCATTTAAAACAAGCCACACTGAGCAGCCCAAAGGAGTAATTCCATCTGGGGCAACTGGGAAATTCAAAAGCAGGCCGCAGTTAGGGACTGAGTATGTGTCAGGAGCCCCCGCCCCAGGGACCCAGGCCCCTGCCGCTGTGGTGACACACGTGGGCCGATCGGTGTCTTGAGCACAGCCTGCGAAGCAGACGCAGCCCTCCCTGGCGCCCGCCGATTACAGGGCAGGGCTGAAGGTAGCAACAAGGAGCGAGAAACAAAGCCTCCTGTGAAACCAGAAACCGCGCAAGGTCACGAAGACGGTGAGAACTTGTAAATCCCCAAAGCCCTTTGGGAAGGAATTTTCCGAACACCTGTGTCCAGAGCCGAAACAACGCAGGCCTGACGCATACCTGAGATGGCAGGAGCACAGATCCGGCCGCCCCGCCCACCGGAAAGACCATTCAAGGTCACGGGTGTTTAACACGTGGGTCCCTTTCAGGCTTAATCTGTGGAGTAACATCCAGGCACAGACCAAACACCCGCTCTGAAAACACGCTTGGGAAGACACAGACCACGCACGTCCTTGCTCACTGATGCGGCCTCAGGTGAGCCGACAGGTGAGGGCAGATCAGCAGGAAGGACGGGGGCACCTGCTGACCTCGGCTATGCAGAGCCTCTGACTCACGCCAGGAGTTGGCTGAAGAAGCTTTCCAATGTAACGCTTATGAAATCAAGTATTTAGAAGGCAACTCTGCTAATAACTAATAAGCCTTTCTTAAAAAGAGAAATACAATCTGTCTCGCCTGACCCCCCCCCCCTCCGGCTGTGCTCCCTTCAGTTTCAGAAACATCACCACGATGAGAAAAGCAAAGTCAGTCGAAAGCTGCTTAAAGGATGTACAAATACGCGCGACTCAGAAAGCCCACGTGTGATGAGAGCCAGAAAGAAGGCTGCGTGCTTGGCAGGTGCCCGTTAACCTTCTTAGGCAAATAAATACTCTTTCAACTTCAACACCCTCCCTCCCTGCCACGACGCCGCCCCTGCGTTTGCAAAGATTTGTCCCGCAGGCCAGGGGTTCTCAAAGCACCATCTGGGACCAACAGCGGCAGGGTCTCGGGAGACCCGTGTCAGAAGACCTGCCAAAGTCAGAAACCCTGGGGTAGGACCCCAGCAGGTGAGTTTTAAGGAGCCCCCCAGGGTCCAAGACTCACCGCACAGGACGGTGGTCCTTCCCCGGCTGCGCCTGGCCCGGCCTCGGCTGGGGCTAGGTGGGCATACACTCTCTTACCGCGGCCAAGTGCAGGCCTCGCCCTGCAGCCTCAGAGGCGCAGAAGACCCCCCCCCCCAAGGGCATGGGGGAAGCTGGAGGCCGTCATGGGAAGTAAAACAAACCAGACAAAGCGTACAGAGAGACACACGCATAGTACCACTGACGTGCGGCGTCTAGCACAAAACGTGGAACTCAGAAACAGACGGGGTGACGGGCTGGGGAGAACAGGGCGCGGCTGGTCAGTGGGTACAAATGTTCGGTTCTGAGATGAGTAAGTTCTCAGGAGCTGACGTATAACATAGTAACCGTATTGCATAATTGAAATTTGCTAAGAAAGTAGATCTTAAGCATTCTCACCGCAAAAATAAAATACAATAGTACCTATATGAGATAGATTATGGGTGTGTTCATTGATGTATATCAAATCGCTGTCTTGTGGACTTTGAGTATACACGTCATTTGTCAATTGTTTCAATAAAGCTGAGGGGAAATACGCATGCCCTATCGCACCCCCCATGCCCCTAGAGGGGTGACTGGATTGGTCTAGATAGGGGGGCAGCCCTGCTCTAGAACTTTAGAAGCTCCCTGGGTGATAACCATGAGCATACAAGTCGTCAGTGCCACGTGTCTGAGAAAGCAGAGATGGGGCAGCCCACGGGGGAAGCTGACAGGTGGTGAGAGAGGCTGTGACCTGAGGAAGGACGTCTCCCATGAGGCTGGCCTAAGACACATCTGGGGCCACCCCACACAGTGGGACCTGGACGCCACCGAGGGCTGGACGCAAACCACCTCAGTATTCCCGGTTAGTTTACGCCACGTTTGGGGGTCACCTAGCCCGTCATGTGTGGCTGCCACACAGTGCAGGTGCAGTGGTCACCAGGCAGAAACCTGGATGCTACAAGCGAGAAGAAATGGTTGTTGGTCCGTGTCCCCCGGGGCACCTCACAGCTTAAGCAACGCTCCACGCTATGCTTTGTGCCCAAGTTCACACACTTAAGAACTTTGTGATTAGAATAATAAGTTATCTAGCTGCCCGCCCCCCACCTTCTTTCAGGGGATTGATGCATCTCTTATAATCCAGTGAGAGTTCACAGGTGCCTTGATCTCCCCCAATTATGTGTATTTTTATAAAGTAGGACTTCCAGGTCAACAGCAGTCCAAAAGGCGTCACTCAGAGCCTAAAGCTTTGCACAGCCTCCCCCCCCCCCGCCCCCCGACATTCTCTGGATGGCGATGTATGGGAGGGGAGGATACTCAGAGCACCTGACACCTGAGCTACTTAGTTACCTAGTGCAGCAGTGGCAGCAAGAAGGTAGCTGGCTACTGCAGCCAGGGAAGAAGCCGATGAAAAAGTTTCCCCGCTGGAAACAATTGTCTAATTCTCTTATCTAGACTTGGCCACAAACGGCCTGAGCTAGAGCGACGTGTAAACAAATATCCGTAAGGCCAGGTTCTCCAAATCTGAGGCTAGAACATAAATCCAGGCATTTATAACTCACATGCTGCATGCATGTCAGCTGTCCCTGGGAAACGCACTTAAAAAATCAACTTCAGAAGCTTGCTGCTCTTTTTCTTGAGATCATGTTCAACCCACAGGCTTTTTAGGTAGGTACACGATCTTCCCTTTGAGTTCTACCCTCCCTAACAGGACCTGCATGTTCCTTTGTCTACATGTTTTTCTTTGTTTGTTTTTGGCTCCCATGATAAAATCTTTAAGTTTGCCTAAGATAATTCTTACACGTGTTTAATTGTTTATCCCTAGGCATGTTATCTTTTTAACTGCAACTATAATATTAATGTCTTCCATTATGTCTTCTAATTGGTTGTTTAGAGCTATGAAGGCTATGGGTTTCTGTTTATTAATTCTGTATCCAGTCACTTTATAAAATCTCTTATAATTTGTTTTAAAGAGAGAGAGAGAGAGATTGGAATCAAAAGGTAGCAATGGCTCTACCCTGAGGGAAGCAGAATGAATCTGGCCTTCAACGTCCCCCTACTCAAAAGCAAGCAGACTCCTGGGGCTGGCGGGCATTGCAGTGTGATCCTTACCCACCTGCCATGGGAAACATACCAAACCTGCCCCTCCTGTTCCGCAACCCCCCCCCCGACCCTTGCCCACTAAAACAACGACCTTTTGAGGCTGTGCTTCATTTTAGTTCTTGAGAACCCTTCTTTCTGTTCAGAACAAGCTGTTCAATATTAATTCCATAGAGTGCAGCCACTCTGCTCCTTGAAGACTCATTTATTTAAAATAAAATAATAATAAAAAAAGAACAGCAAAAATATTGGCCACTTTCAAGAAGTTCCTCTTCTTTCCAGACAGAAGCTCGAAAGGATTAATACATCAACTCTAAGAAATAGCCACAAATCTAAAACTGTGATTTTTAATCAAGGGGGTTCAAGATTTATTTCACAAATGTTTTAAAGTCAGAAAACTTATCATCAAGCTTCTGTGTCACATATTCAGAAATTTTCACATGACCCCGCAGATGCTGGGGGGCGGGGGGTGTCACACCATAAAGAGAAAAAGGTGCGTGCTTTTAGTTCCGCTGACGTTCTAGGTTAGTCCACAGTGCCGGTGGGGGGGGGGGGTCCCAGTGCAGGAGCCCTGGGGGCGGGGTGTGTGTATCAAGAACGCAAGTAATGGCTTTGTTTGGGAGCGCAGCTGTGCAAACTGGCCTTTCCTCACCTAAGCTGCTATGCCCGTACCGCTGGAGGGGGGACAGTGAACCTATTCCCATGTGCTACTAAAAAATGAAAAAAACCTTCCTGCCTGCTTTAAAAAAACAAGTCTCAGGGTGGTGGGAGAAGGAGGGAGGGAAGGAGGAGGGAAGGGAGGGAGGGAACTCAGCCTGAACATCAGGGACTTGATGGCACATGGCTGGTACAAAGAACACGCTGAGCTTTATAACAATTGCCAACGACTAAAGAAATAAGCAAACAACACAAACTTAACCGTCCTTCCACTTTTTTCCCTCTTCCTTATCATGGAAAATGCCCGTTGCAAAACAAAGGCCTTATCTCTTGATGTTCGGGGTTGTTGCTTCTTCACAGATGGACAGCGGTGGGGAACTCAAGCCGCGGTCTGAGATACAGTCTTTCTAAGACACTTGGGGGCCTCTCCAGAGATCCCTGCTCTTGGGTGAGGAGCGGGGGGGGGGGGGGTGCATTTTCTGGCCCAGACCACCTGCCTCACCCTCCACATCACCAGTTTCTGGGTATCACTACAAAGAAAACTGATTCTCAGCTTCCCAGGTGGCCTTGGCCCTTTTGCTTGGCAAATGCACGTGTGTTTAAGGGCCCACACTCGCATGTGGATTTGCTCTGTTCAAAGGAATCTGGGGACCCCTAGGAGATACAGAAAAGGGGAGTGAGGGATGGGCAAACAGAGGGGAGAAGAGGGGAGAAGAAGCCACAAGTTCTGCTTAGAACTGTTCCCCAGAAAACTGAGTGTCAGTTAGGGAAACAAGAGCAGCAAGCATCTGTGTGCCAGTCACCTGCCCAGTCTCCCCTCTGGGCACTTGGACAGAAGGGTGGACAAACAGATGGATGGAGAGAACAAAGAAAGCAGGGCCCCAACCACCCCCTGCCCTGGGGGGCCCTTTCGACTGTAAGGTGCGTTTCACCACGACCAGGACCCAGCCCTCCTCCACTCCCCCACTCACAGTTTGGTCCTTGGGATTAAGCCAGAAGTCGCTTTTCTCCAACTTGCAATGTTTAACTATACGGCCATGGGGACTGATGAGACATTACTAGAACCTTCTGACTGACTGATGATTTCTACAGGTTTAGGGGTCAGGAGCCTCATGGAGAAGCTAAAGACTACTGGGGACAGAAAAATGCTACGGACACGTTTTGACACAATACACGCGGCAGGTTGCAATGCCCTTCCTACAGGTCTAAACACACAGGGCTGGTTCCCGCGTCTGCCTGCTTCCCCGCGCACCGGTAATGCCGCTGCTGGGTGCAGGGCGCGCGGCTCCTGGCAGAGGCCTGGGCTCGCAGCTTGGCGGGTTGGTACCAAAAAGGAGCCGGAGGACGTCAGCAGAGAAGGCAAGGCTGTGAGCTCACTTCCACTCATTTCCGGACACCTTCTACGTGCTAGCGCAACAAACAGATGAGCTGGCCACATGTTAAATGAAGGCTTTAGAAGAATCTCAACAACACATCACAGAGCCTGTCCCTTTATGGACAAATCAGCCACAAATGCATACCACGGAGGGCAGACAGAAGCCACCTTCTTGCCACTGCCCGCTTACAAAGAAATTACAAAGGGCCTTCTATTTAAAAGGTTTCACCAAACTAAGCGAAATGGGTATGTATGCACTTAAAACGGTGGCCGAGTCTCTCGATACAGAGATTCTGTGTCAGAAGAGTTAAAATGATGGGTGAGAGCAAATAAACTATTTTCTTGTACAAAATATCAAACGGGTTCCTATTTCACATTGTCTAAATGTATTAATATGTAAGCTCTGAGCAGGGAGAGTCGTCCACTTTTACTTGAAAATCTGATAGCTCTTGCACAATGCCCCAGTGTGCAGAAAGGGTATCTGATGAATACTTCTCTTGGAGAAGACATATCAATTGAAATCAAAATTACTAAAAAGAAAAAAAAAAAAATCTCACTGCATTGGAAGGGATCAGGAGGCCTCAGCCCAATTTCCCGGGGCGAGCATGAGGGAGAAGAGAGATGAAGCATTTCCCTTCGGTAGCCGGGGGACAGAGCGTCCCCCATTTCCTCTCTCTGTTCAGTTTCCTATGTCTGTCTTCCCCTCCACCTGAATCGCTAGAGTTTGCAGAGGGAGGAACTCTGGGAATTCCTGCTCTTTAGCATCGCCCCCCCCCCCCCCACATACAAATATTCCAACAATGCTAAGGATCCGGCTTGGGAGATAAGAGGCCACAGTGTCCCCAACGCTTCCCTATCGTAACAGCAGCGGGGGGTGGCGTCCCAGCCGGCCCGGGACACTGGCTGCCCAGAGCCCCAGACTAAACAAAGCAGGTTCAAGGGGAAAGCTCTGTTCAAGCCCACGACCCCCTTTTCATCCTATTTTCAGTAGGAACCACACATTTTCCTCTATTAACTTCCAACAATTCTATAAACTTATCGTGGTACAAAACCTGCCTACAAGATGCCTGCACATGCAAAGTATTGACCCTCGACAAGAAAATACGTGTAGATTATCTGGGTTTTTCAAAACAGAACTTGTTCATGACACTTTTACTTTAAAACATCTTTTAGAGGGGGAAATAGGGACCTTACTTTTGGTCTCAATGTTTCAAAATTTCATGAAAAGGTGAAAATAATGCAAACCACACCCAACCAGGTCATGACAGCGAAGCTTCGTGTAGTTTTTTGAAAGATTTTATTTATTTATTTTTAGAGAGAGGAGAAGGGAGGGAGAAAGAGAGGGAGAGAAACATCAATGTGTGGTTGCCTCTCGCACGCCCCCAACTGGGGATCTGGTCCACAACCCAGGCATGTGCCCTGACTGGGAATCGAACCAGTGACCCTTTGGTTCACAGGCTGGCACTCAATCCACTGAGCCACAGCAGCCAGGTAAGCCTCATATATTAATGCATCCCTCCCTACTTCCCACTCAGAGCCACTGCCTGCAAGTACATCCTACCTGAAAAGGAAGAACGGAACAGAAAAACTCATGCTCAGAGATGATATTTCATCTCAACTATTAAAAATAATCATCCTGAACTGAGATCATTCACCCCCTAGTTCACTTCTGAAAAGATTAATGAAGAAGCTAACACATGCATATAAAAATCAGCTATTTACAACTAATGATCCAGAGAACACGAAACAAAGATGCAAAAACACATGGCTCCCAATGACGCGTGCGTAACGCTAAGCTGGGTTCCCAACCGCTCACAGGGCACCGCGGAGAGGGCAGGCGATGCCCACGCCAACTCCATGCGGCCCCCCAATAATGTGGTTGGCTGAAGTGCTGGAGTTTCTCTACAAGGAGAATGATAAATGTGTCACTTGCTCAAATAACCTACTGCTGAGATTTTCACAGCAACTTGAATTAACAAGGGAACTGACTTAGCGCAGAATTGTAGGTACAGGATGATCACAACACGACAGTTCCCGGTACTGTGGCTTCTCATGCCTCCGAGAATAAATCTATAGGCTTGTTTCCTACCAACCACAGTAACTGTATCCACTCTGGCAGAGGAGAACATCGCGAAATTCTTTAAAGGAGGACTAAAAAAAGAACCCTGGGGACATAAAGACAGCTTCTTGTAGACCCACAGAGTTAAATAATCAAGAAATGAGTAATTCAATCGCCAAGTCAACCACTCAAATCCTGCAGATATGTTAAGACATATTAAAAATACACCTTGAAGTATATTAAGAATATTAGGATATATTAAGAATGACGCTTTAAAAAAAGAGAGCATCCACCACTGAACAATAAAAAGAATGGCCCTAGAAGTATAGAATGTAATAATTTTTACCTTTCATGAACCATTCATAAAATTGAAATTTTCAGAATACCTACTTCAACCATATGTCCTGAAAGTATAAATCCATTAGGCAGACAGGCAAGGAAAAGTGGGCGTGGGGATCAGAAGGAGACAGACAACGTCATGAGGAAGCGTGGACTTCACACTCAGCCACACCAAGTGGGAGAGGACAGAATCCCAGGGATTTGGAAAGCCCTGCGGGATTCAAGCCATCACTTGGGCAATGGATAGTTTATTAGTATTGAATGTATTTATGCCTTCGATTGAATGAATTAGGGGGAATTCTGGCTCAATGGAAGCCCTACTGGGGTCCTTTAGTGACTGAAAAATGAAAAATATTGGCAAAGCCCCAGAAAAGCTCCCATCTGGGCCCATGCCCTGCACGGGCTGTTTTCGGACCTGCCCGCTACAGGGAACACCTCCCTTCCTCCTGCCTGGCTCCGGATTCCCATTCCCACCACCGATGCCCCCGTGTAGAACTGAAAGCCCCCTCCCGTGCGCCCACCATGGGACGGACGCTCGTCTCTGGGATGGCGACATGGATCCTGCTGGACCATGAATTCTGAGGATGGTCTTGTAGGGCGGGGCCTGGTACCCAGGCGACTCACACTACAGGCCGGCTGAGGAGGGAGCTGTCAAGTAACGGGGCGAGATTTCTACAGCGCAGCCGGGTTATAAACAATGTAGCGGTCCCAATGATCGCAAGGTCAGTGTGAACTGCTAGAATACAGGTTAGCTATCAACTGTATACTATTTTCTTCATACAGTGCTCCCACTGTTGTTCAGAGTTCTCAACCTAAGTCTGATGAGGAAGTGCCGGCGTGATTATCCCGTTTCGGAAAAAGAGAGAGCGAGAGAGAGGTAAGGCACTAGCTTTGCATCCGTCCCAGAAGAAAAATTGAGATGTTAGGTCTTGGGTTTACGCAATAAAGAGCAAATCTTCTGGATAAACAAAGTATGGACTCTCTGTAAATGCAACATTATTCAGCCATAAAAAGGAAGGAAGGACCGAGAGTTTCCGCAACATTGATGAACCTTGAAAATATGATGCTAAGGGAAAGAAGACAGACACAACAGGTCACATACTAGATGATTCCATCACGTGAAATGTCCGGTCTCTAGAGACAGAAAGGAGAGCAGTGGTTGCCAGGAGCTGGGGGAGGGGAGTGACAGGGGGATGGGGACACCTGCTCTACGGGACCAGGGTTCCCTCTGGGGTGGTGAACATGCTTTGGGACTAGACAGTGAGAAGCAGTGATGTACAACATGGTGACTGAAAATGTTCACTTTTCAGTGGCTAATTGTATGTTATGTGCATTTTATCTCAATAGAAATAAGAATAAGAATAACCTTAAAAAAAAAAAAAAAGTGGAAAGCCCTGACCAGTGTGCTCAGTTCGTTGAGCATCATCCCGCAAAGCAGAAGGTCATAGGTTCAATTCCCGGGCAGGGCACATGCCTGGGTTGTGGGTTCAGTCCCCGGATGGGGCGCGTATGAGAGGCAACCGATGGATGCTTCTCTCCCTCCTTTCTCCTCTGTCTAAAAATAAATAAAACCTTTAAAGAACAGGCAAATATTCTGCCATATATGTTCGAAAGGAAGTCTTAAAACGAGTCTCCGTGGCTCAGAAACCACACGCGCATCTCAGCACAGCTGTGGATTCGTAGAGAGTATAATAAATGATCATTCAAATGGTTAGTGTCATTAAAAATATATACTAGAAATTGTTGAAAGGGGTTTAGTATTCTCAGTTATTCTATTACCTCGGAAAACTCTTCATGATCTTTATAAAGCCTCCCCTTTCTCTGCGGAAAGCCTCTCTTATTTGTAATGAAATCTAATTTTCTTTATTCGTTAAGAGTCCCCGGTGTTCTCCGGCATGTAATTCCTTCCTTGCAAACACGAGAACTACATTCTTTGTAAGCGGTACTCGGGAAGGTTGATGATATTAGCAAATAATTTATTTTTACTTCCAAAGGTCCCTTTTTTTCTTTTCTTGTGACAAAGGTAGTGTGACCAAAAAAACTTGGAAAAAGAGAAAGAGAAGGTTGTTTGTGACTGTTCCTCCATTGCATTATAAAGTTTCCTGGAAACTTTTTCTGATTAACAGGAGAATAATAGTTCTATCCCAGTTAAGACACAAAAGCCTCACGTAATGAAAAGCTCTGCTAAGCCCTGCAAAGCCGATCCTGTAGCGAAGAGGTGTGGGCTGAAGCAGGAAGGGAGTTGAATATGCAAACTGAGAGTCTATTTATTGCTAATACAGCAGCTGGGAGAGCAAATCAGATGCTCCGCCACGTGGATTCTCATTAACCAGTATCTTCCCCAGAAGGATCGAGGAGCTGAAACATGCAGCCCCCTCCCCCACCATGACCTGAGCATGTGGGCAGGGAAAGAATGCTTTAAAAACAAGACACTTCCACCGAAAGCCACTGGACAGGATGTTCAACATGTATGAGAAAAGTGTAGGGACTTGGTCCTGAGAAGCAGGCGAAGAATTCAAGGCTATGCTGCTGAGCCGTGGTTTGGTGCGTTTCTCCCACGAGGCCCTGAGTTTCGGGAGGTAAGACCAGGGCAAGCTCATCGCTATACCCCTGCATGCCCACCCAGCACGGTGCCTGGCATGCGATGACGGACAATCATTTGTTGAGAAACTGCATCAACCGATATTCCCCACAGTGGAGTTGGGGACTGAACTTGAAGAAGGGAAGGCTGCTCTGGTAGGGGCAACAGCTCAAGGTCAGGGGTGAGCCAGCTAGCTGTGATTAGAGGGTCTGCCTCACACCTCAGCAGAAAGGGCAAGTTCATGCCCAGCTGCATGCTAGCACGTGGGCGCTCCTGGCCCAGGACGGGGACGGGCCTGGTGACTAGTGTCTGGACGCTAGGCGCTCCCAACTCACCAGGCAGCCATTCTCGGTCACACATGCTCTAAAGTCAAATCGTGAGGCCCCGACCCTCGGGGGCGGGGGGGGGGGTCCCTCTCTGCCAACTGATAGATGAAACCATTTCCTACCTGCTCTGAATTACCCCTTCCACCAGACCCTCCTCTCCTGCACCCTCCCATCTCCCCTGACGTGGTAGCTCCTTCCTCTGTCCCAGTGTGGCTCTGAGTTCTGTTCTCCCTGTGCGTCCGTCCTGGAACTCTTCTGGTGTCCAGCGTGATCTGGAAGTTATGCGATGGCAGACAGCACTGACCGCTAGGGTACCAGTGCCATGCCTCCGAGAGACCTCCAGCCATCAGGGCCAGTGACAGCCGGCAACAGATGTGCAGACAGCTGAGCGCCCTGCGGTGCCCGGGCAGCCTTCCCCACGGAGGGCGCTCAGGAACAGTGGGGTCACCTTCCACACCAGAGCTGCAGCAGCCCGCAACAGGGTGGCTCCCCATCCACGGCCTCGTGGAGTGCAGGCCCAGACTCCCCCAAGAGGGCGTCAGCCCGCACAGCTCTGTGCTCAACGGATCTCTGCTTTATTTTACCCTTGGCACGGGGAGCCTTTTTCAGCGTGCGCTGCTCTGAAACATTGTGAGCAGGCATCAGAAGGCACAAGACACCGGCCGAGGAAGAAGTTGGGCAACAGCTCTCCCCCTTTTCCTCACTTAGCATTTGTTGGGGCTGCATCAAATGCTACAGAAAACAGAAGGCACGGAACTTCTTACACACACTGCACACCCGGCGGTGCCCCAACCAAAATCCCCATTTTGCCAAAAAAAAAGAAAAAAATAATAAATATAAATATAAATAAATAAATTATATATATATATCCTAAAACCTCCTTCATGGCAACGAAGAGCTAGACTAGACACACTCTGGTCATCACAGGAAGGGGACAGGCAAGTCCCCTTCTCCTGCCCAAGGGCAACCCTGGCAGACACCCAGTGCAGAAGCCAGCACGCACCCATCCACATCCGCAGCGACAGGCGCTCAGCTCAGCTGGAGACGCGCAGGGACCCGAGGGACCAAGCCTCGCGGTAAATGATGGCACCTGTGCTGCAGCCATCGCTATGAAAATCTGCGACACTTCAGATGGCCGTTACCGGGCTATGACAACGATTTTGCGCTCAGGTTTGGAGACGAGATGCCAGAACGCCATCGCTGCGGTAATGGCTTTATTTATCGCTATGTAAACGGGCCTTAATGCTTCACTAAAAAAAGAGAAAAAGGACGGTGCTCTCTTGCAATCGCCAGGCAGAAGGCCGTGGCCCTGGCTGCAGATATGGTCAGTGCAGATAAGAAGCATGTCCAAGGGCCGTGGGACAGGCAGCTAGGCCGTTGGAGGAACGAAAAGCCAGCAGCATTAAGTAACCCTGCACGTCACACTGTGGTTGAACCTCAGCAGGCCAGGTGACGGGCACTTGAACATTTAGACCCGATACACAGAGGTATTTTCAACAGAATATGCACCCAAGGAACCAAAACATGTCGCGAAAATATCCGACTTGATCGGACAGAGTGGCCCAGACACCCACAGCACTTGAAATCTTTTCTAAGTTGTTTTTTTTTTAATTCAGTACGGAAGTGGTTAAGAAAGCTTCTGACAGACACGCATAGCAACAATGTCCAGGTTCTTCCTCGTGTTGGCAACGCTGCGAGGACATGAAGCTATTCCAGCAGCACCTCGCTGCAGTAACACGTGTGTTCACCGAAGAGCCCGCATGGGTCTGCCGCGTCGGACCGTCGCCCGAGACCAGACTGCGACGCAAGTACAGACCAAGTCTGTGAGCCAGCGCTGCCGTCCTCTGTGGGGCACCCGGCGTCCCTTTATATAAATAGCCTGTGAACATTAGCCGCAGGCACCTGCATTGGGGCCAAGCTGGTGAGGCCTTTTGCCACCCGCTTCCCAGCTGTGAGGAGAGGTAATGCCACCGCTCTGTGCGTGTGCGCACTGATGGGCGTATAACTGGTGTTTTACCAGAGATTGCTCCCTTGATAGGATGCACTATTCCGTGTACTGAGCGCGGTGTGGGAGAGGGTGCTAGGCATCCGGGGATGAAATAAGAGTCCTTTCTATAAGACAAACATACGGCACGGCATTTCCTCGACAATAAATATCCTCATTTGCTGCAGTTCAATTAAGGGGAGCCCTGCCCCATGGATGGATCATCCCTCTTAAAAGGTACATCCAAATGCAGCCAAGTACACACCCTTCTTTTTCCCTGGTTGCACCCACAACGCAGCAAATCAAAACCTACCCTAGTACGGCCTTCATGGGGAAGACAGCGATAGAGCGGCATCGGCTATGACAAGAAAGACACGCAGAATGAAATGTTTCTGTTGAAAGACAAAACCGTCATGTGGCACTGGGAAAGCCCAGCTCTGTTTAAAAGCACCACAAAGCACACAAGCAAAAAGATGGGACCGACCCAAAACGAAGTGACAAAGGAAGTCCAAAAATGCAAAGTTGCATGAAGGTGTGCTAAGTAAATGCAAATAAAAAGAAAGCGAGGGTTGAAAGATTGAAATGAAAGATTTCAAGGCCAGGAGTGTTAAACCGGACAAGGAGGGATGCTGTAGCACAGTAAGTATGTAATCTGAGGCCAAAATAAGAATTATACATCTTTGTGCATTGAACAATATGGGAGGTGAAGAGATTAAACCAAAGCTCTTCAAAATGTGAAAGTTTAAAAATTATAAAAGATACTTTAGCATACCTCTTAATTGACAGTTAAAAGCAAACACAGACTTGGAGACTCTGGATATAACATCATTAATAAGTTTGATTTACAAATTATAGGAAACAGAAGCTCTGCATTTTACAAAGGACATAATATCTGAATGCCCATGAGACAATTAAAAATTGATCATGTACTTTGACACAAGTAAACCTTAATACATCCCTGAAGAGATTTCAGAGCCATATTCGTAGATAATAATAAAGTATCAAACAATATGCAAAAGAAAATATAGTGACATGTTTATCAATGGTCTCAGAATCAAAGGACAGGTGAATATTTTAATTACAAACCATTTAGGAAATAACAAAAAGGAAGACTAATTTTCTAAAGCCAAAGGTGCATAGCTAAATCTGTTCTCAAAGAAAATTTATAGCTACAAATGCTGTTTTTAAAAGGCTAAAAGCAAAACGAGACACAGATTCAATTTAATAAACTAAAACAAAAGGAAAAGTAGAAGTGAGTTAATAAAAGTCACATTCTGAAATTAAATTAAAAAGATGAATATAAAATTAATATACCTAATTCTTTGAAGAGAATAAGGGAAAAAATAACAAAAGCAAAAAATGCATTAGTAATGAGGAAGGAGGTATTACCATGGATATCAAAAATTATAATATTATTATGTACAATTCTGTTCAGTCAACTGACATTTTCGGCAAACTAATTTCCTAGCCAGTAGTAAATATCAAAATCCAGAGGAAAGGTAAAAGAAATGAATAGAACAACTATAATATATTCTGGAAAAACTAAGGAATGTGCCTTCAAATATTTCAGGGGAAGATACCAGGGGACTTTCACAGTTGATTTCTCTTTACTATTTAAAAGCTAGATATTTTCTATACTATGTGAATGTTTCCAAACTCTAGAAAAATATAAAATTCTTCTTAAATCATTTAAAAACCATAATCCTAATATCGGTATGTGATAGGGTGCAAATAAGAAAGAAACTCCAGGCTCATCTCAAGACCGCAGGCAGAAAAATTAAATAAAGTATTAGCAAATTAAATTTAGGGACACAGCAAAAGAATACCACACCAGAACAAATTAGAGTTTCTTCCAGGAATGCAAAGATGATCCAGTATTGGGAAATCCAATCGACATAATTTATTATGCCACAAAATAGAGGCAAAAGCCTACAATTATATCATGCCAAACAGGTATTTAATAAAACTCTTCAGCCCCTTTCAATAAAAATTAAGACAGGAATGGACACATACAACTTAAACATGATAAATTAAATTTACCAAAACTTCACAACAAGCGTATTCAATGCTTAGAACACAGAAGTATTTTTATGAAAACCGGAGCAAGACAGCAACGCCCCTTTCCACAGAAACAAAAGTATCAGCCAACAGAGATGGATATATATATATATATATATATATATATATATATATGTATTTATACAAATACAACTGAACGTACCGTAATCCTGTTTTAATATCAAAACAGAACACAGACCGAGAGAAAAACAAACAAGAAATAACAAGATTGTCCCTCAACACAAGACAGCTGCCTAAATTATGATAGAGCCATATTGAAAATTGCTATAATGGTAAACCTTACTTCAACATCAGCAACTGACTGAAAGCGATATCCATACTTGGACAAAAATGCTACAGAAAACTATATATAGAATACTCTTTATAGTAATAGCACGCTCCCATTTTTGTGAAAATCCCACAGCTGTAATGTATATACACGTGTGTGTTTTTATATTCCATGAGAGAGAACACAGCGGAGCCGGTTTTCTTTATATATCTTTCCTTTTTCGCTTGCATCGTTTTTTAATTGTTTTTATTTGGGGAAAGAAAATTTTAAAAAGAGCCCCCACTTCCCCAAAAAGAAGTCTGTACAAAGCACCTTCCAGGCTCACAAAATCTAGATTCTCTACATATTGCTATTCCTTGGGCAGGGGGGAAGGACGTGCATTGCAGCAGCTGGTCGTGGATCAATTTAAGTGCCTCCCGACTTCACTCAGTATAAGTTCTGTAGCCTCTGTTTCCTCGTCTGTAACTGGGGACACCTCCTCCCAACCCTCATTGGCTTGTTTGACCTGCACAGCTCGTTATTCCTAGTGTCCTTGTATTTGCTCATTCCTCTCCAAAAGAAAGACGGAAAGAACTAAACTCCCCTCCCTGTGGGTTTCCAAGGGCTGCCTGGCCTCTGGTACCTGAATCCACAGCTTTTGCTGCTTCCAAATACAGCCCAGGATTCCTGTGGATGCCTTTCAATGGCACCATGGCCGCCAACGGGCGTCAAAGGTGACCGGGAAATGCTGGCGGGGCTGTGGCCGCCTTGGGACGTGAGCGCCACCACAACACCAGCCTTGAACTTCTCAGCTGGTATTTAAAAGGCAGCAGCTTCTCTCAAATAGTCACAGGCAGACTGTGGGCAGCAGCCAGGGATTTCCTGGAGAATTTCACACAAGGCTCTTCTGGACAAGAAAGGACAACGGAGAGGCAGGGAGAGTCCCTGCGTCCAAATCCCAGACGGAACCAGAGAAAGAAAACAGCACGCAGAGACACAGCTACTGCTTCTGGGCTTCCCGGATCAATTAAGGGTCATTAAAAGCAGAAAAGGAAAAGAAAAAGGGAAATTGTGAGACCTGGTCACCCCAGTCCCGAGACTGATCCCATTCTGTAAGAGTGTATTAATTAAGAAAAAAATACACAAAAGGAAAAAAACAAAATAACAACAGAGAAGAAGTTAAGTCGTGTGCTGAAAACACATTTAAATTTTCTGAAGAAAGAAAAGCAGGACTTCCCCAAGAAATGAGCTGGCTGGGAGAATACTGGCAACATCGCTAAGTCAGGGGCAGATGGGTCCCTGGTATGGGAGCGCCTTGCGACCAGGTTACTGCCAAGAGTCAAAAGGAGCAACATCTCACCTTAAACTGAAAGCATCCCTTTTCTGTTACAGAAAGAACTTACACACGAGAGCCATGTCCCAGCTCACGGCTTTGTATCTCCCATTTTTCAAGACACTTGTTTCAAGATCCAAGCAATATCATAAAAAGGAAATAAAACCATCTGTAAGAAACATGAATTCACCATGGTTTCACTAAGGGGAATTCTTCCCAATCTCCTCCCAGATGATACGTTAAAAACTAAATGAAACGACTCAAAAGCTTCATTTATGTAAAATGCAATTAACTTTATAAATATACTTAGCAAAAAAAAATGCATTCCTTTAAGAAATTATATCAGTGTTTATCTGATGCTCCAGTTCCCTCTTCTCTCTGGGTAACTGCTGGACGGCCATTTTAGGTTTTTCATCTTGAATGTTTGATATTGATAGAAATGATACATTTCAACTAAAATCTAATTGTTTTATTTATAATAACTCAAAGTACATTTAATATATATCACTAGTTGAAGTTACAATATTAACATGTAAAGTGTATTTAAGGGCTAAAACTTAAACACGGTTGAATGTCATAAATACTCCATCCCTTAAATCAAAACGACTCCGTAGATGGCAGGACCCATTAGCTAGAATTGCCATATGCCCTGAGTGTTCAGTTATGGGGCCGATTTTTGTACAAAATGACCTGGTTGGGGGTTCAGAGAGGAGTCATAAATGTCAAAAGTCCAGAAATGAGTGTTTTGGTGCACACCTGTGCTCGTCATAGGAGGGGGCAGTGGTGACCTGGAAGGGCCAGCGCAGAGGACAGGCGTCTGGGAAAGGGGTCTAAGTGGGCTTGGGCCACCTCATCGCTGTCACCAAAGAACTAAGACTGTACAGAGTTGTGCGCGGAGGACCCCCGGAAAGACAAAGCCTGACGCTCTGATTCCCACCTAAACACGCTAACGCCGCGGACAACCTGAACGTACGGGACAAACAGCAGAGGCCTACGTTATGGACGGGGATTACCTAGACCCAGACTGGGCTGCGGAGGGGGAGGGCGAGGAGCCGCTCCCCCCAAACCACAGAATGGAGCCAAACAACTGTGTTATTGTGTCTTCTCGTGGTTTCCTTACTCGTGGGGCGTTTCCCCCAGAGTAAACACGAGCATCTCGCACACGGGACTTAGCAGCACCAGTCAGAGAACAGACGGGCCTAAGTTTTCCGGGAAGCGGTTTGGCCTCAGGGGCCAAGAGACGTACGTGCATACCTTTCCTCCGAAATCCCATTTCGGGGATGCGTGCTAAGAAATCACTTTGAAGTAAAGGACAAAGATGAAGACGTGGCAATGCTCATTATGATCTGACTTGCAATCCTGAAAAAGTATGAGAACTTGGACCCAATGCGCGCACCCGGCTTTGGTTAAGGGCTAGGTTCCCATGGCCCCTTCGTCCCGGGAACTCGCCGGACCCATTGGAGATGATGCTTACGGTGCTGACAAGCCTTAAAATGCCAGGAAGCAAACGTATCAGTACGAGAGGCTCGACTATGCTAAAATATGTTTCTAAAATCTAAATAATACTCATATCTACTCAACTGTTCCCAATGATGGGCTTACAGGGTCTTGACTTTTCTGGGTTGGTTTTTTTTTTTTCCCCCCACATTTTTTAGCTTAGAAACAAACTTTTGTCCCTTGATGAGTAGCTGGAAGCACTCTAAAACCCTGAACAAAATAAGAACAGGATATGATAGGAGGAATACCGTGCTGGGCTCGGAAGACGTGAGTTGTGCTATCAGATGGCTACGCACCTCGGGGTACCCCTTCTGGCTCCTGGAGGATGAGAAGCTGGGCTAGATCACCCCAGGGCCCCTCGCAGGTGCAGTGCACCTGGTCTGGGAGGCCAGCCCCCGGCCTGTGACCAGCAACATCTCGGGGCCCAGGGATGCAGTGAGGCGGCACAGCTGGCCAGCCCAGACCCCACGTCACCTGACAGGCCACCCCCAGCCTGTCCCATCACCCCTGCCCATCCCTGAGGCTTGTAGCTGCTCCTGTGCTGGATGAATCGTTTCCTTAGGTCAGAGCTTAAGAAGTGACCAAGGAGAAAGGTAAGTCGCTGGAGTCAAAATGGTTTTGCTGTTTGCAAAGGGTCCCCTCTCACAGAAAGGGGGAAAGAAAGCATGGACCCTCTTGGACAGAAATCCAGCAATTGTCTTTAAAAGAATAAAATGTCCAAGTAGAGTAGATTTTTTTCTTTCTCTCTTTTCTTTTTTTTTTTTTTTTTTTTTAGGCAGAAAAACCAAAAGCCTGAAAACACTTAGGTTTAAGATCTAAAATAAGCCGATGGTTTTCCCAGGTGATACAGTGAACGTTTCGGTGAAGCAGCCTCGCTGGGAAAATGAGAAATGTCACGCATGCTGTCACCTGCCTGGCCCAGCCAAATAACAGCCAAATCTAATCTCTTAGGCCAAATGCTGCATGATAGGATTACATAATTAATTTTCCTGTTAGGCATAATTGTTACTGACTTGATGTCATTACGATGTCAGCTCACTCAGGAGATGATTGCGATCACATTCTAATTAAAAAAACACAAACAATTTGTAACCATTTATTATTAAGTAACAAGGGAGGCCACAGTTGCTCGGGGAAACTCTGAAAGACGAAAATTCAAGGCAAACTGGACAAGAGACGCTTAAGAAATTAATCTCGATGAAATGTCCCAGTTGTGTTACTATAGGTAGAGAGCCCTCAGGTTTACCTGCTTAGACATGCTTTCTGACAGCCACATGGCTTAGCTCGATTAAATGTTAGAGGGACCCAGACCACCTTGTGTCACCAGGAGCAAACAGAAATACAAATATCTAAGACACGGTTTCAACCTTCACTTCCACACTCAGAAAGGATGGCATGCCCCACTGGTCACCTACAACAGGTCAGCACCAAACACCCACGTTTAAAAAACAGGTAAATGAAAAGGCACTTGTATAAGAAAAGGACACATTCTGTGGTTGGTGGTGGCACTGGGGTAATTTTAGAAAGCGTTGATTAACAAGGAGGGTGTCACAATGTGGACAGAACCACAAGCCAGAGTGTCAGGACCTCTGAGCAGTAGCAAAACTACCTCAAAATGAAACGGAGCCTCTCAGAAGCCAAGTTCCAGGTTATTGGCTTCCCATGCCCATTGCTTGTCACTCAAAAAGGTGTCCACCCGCAATATCTGTCCCTGAGCCAGTTAGAAAGGTGGCATCAGCTCTGGCTGGGTGGCCCAGTGAGCTGGAGCCTCACCAAGAGATAGCACGTTCCCAACTGAGAGGGAAAAGGTGCCAGGGACTGGTCACCCATGGAGCTGTCCTTTGAAGGGTACGTTGCTGGTGTCCCCAGCTTGGACTGACGGTATGTTTAATTCCCATTATCTCCTGAGCATCTGGTATCAGACAGCTGAAGAGCTGAGCACTTGCAAAGCGAATCACAGCGATCTACAAACACGGTGAAGGACAAGTTCATCCCTCAAGAGAGCACAAGGATCAACTCAAGAAATATGGTGTAAGAATGCCACCCCCCCCCCAAACTGGTGTTGAGAGTTTCTCCACCAAATTCGAATTCCTGGCCCACAGTGCACCGAGGGGCCTCAACTCTCAAAAGCAAAACAGAACAACCGAAAAGAACGTTCTTTTGAAACGTGGGGGTATATCTTGGTCAGCAGACCTTGTGACTTGAATGATGACAAGGATAAGAAGAAATAAACAGGCAAATAACACGTTGTCTGTGGAAACACCCCTTTCTACAAAATAAGAAAATATACCAAGGGACTTTGCTTGGAGCTATGGGCTCACAATGCAGCACGCGGATGATGTTTTACTGAGTTGTACGCTTGAAACCTGTATGGTTTTGCAAACCAATGTGACCCCAGTAAATTTAATTGGAAGGAAGGAAGGAAGGAAGGAAGGAAGGAAGGAAGGAAGGGAAGGATGTTTGCCCTCTATTGTTGTGACTGAAGTTAGAAAAATGCTGATTATGGAGAAAACACACACACCCCAGGACCACCAGGTGGGTTCTGAGAAGCATCCTAGGGAAACCCCGGAAATTCTTTAAGCTTTACTACACGATGTAAGCACAAGACTGGAAATAAGAAATGATACAGAAACGGACACTGAGGCACATCACCCCTGTCCCTCCTGTCCACCCCCATCCATCCCCATCGTGTGGGATCCCATGAGTCAGCTTCTCGATCTTCTTCCTGGTGTCAATCTGTACGCACACAAGCAAAGGCAAAGATACGGTCTCATTTTCCCCTCCTTCATTTTCTGCGAAAGGAGTTTACCTGGCCTTTTTCCCTTCCTATCCTGGAGACCTGTTCACCCAGAGCACAGAGGGTCTGTGCTTTCGAAAGCTACGAAGTATCCCGTCCCGTGCGTGTATCTTGGGTCCTTAGCCAGTGCCCTAAGGAAGCACAGGTGAGCTCTTCCCCGTCGATTGCCATCACCGTGCCGCAATTTGTATGCGTGCCAGCGGAGCTGCCTGAGAAACTCCCAGAGGCGGGATTTCTGGATTAAAGTTTACACGCATTCATACGACTCTGATATACGATATGGCCAACCTGCCTCCCCTAGGGCGGTGCCCTTCTGCATCAGGACGGCAGTTTTTGTGCCTCCCACGTCTTCACAGTAGAGGCTGTTGGACAAACTTAGATTTTAGAGCAGCTTTCAACCTCCACACAGGAAAGGAGGAGGAAATAGGAGTTTCTCCAAAGGCGAACTGGAAGAGCAGCGAACAGCCGTAGCTGGGCATCTTCCACGGAGCCCCTGGGATGCCTCAATGATCTCTCCCCCTTTCGCCTTAGGACATCACAGCAAACCCAGGGAGAAACACAGCGCTCCTGCCCTCCCCGGGACACAGGAGAAGGGACTCTGGGCGGAGAGATCGCTCTGCCACTTAGGACCCCCTGACGGGCCACTGTCTTTACGTCCCTGCACCCCCACACGCGTGGCTCAGGGGGTCAAATGGGGCTCACGTAGGCAGGCGCCCCCTGCCCTCCAAGAACGTCACTCATCCCTTTTTATAACAAACGCACGGCCAGCATTTTGTAACCCCAAGAGAATGGCAAAGTGCAGATTAACTCCTGGGATCTGGAAGAACGCTCACTGGAGTGGCTCAGCACACAGGCACTGGTTTGACTCCAAGGGTGCTTAGCTCCCCTCTTCCCCCACTAGTTAATATTAGTGAAAAGGGACTAATCATTAAAATAAATGCCACCATCCCCGAAAGCATCAAGTTCATGTTCAACCCTGCGGGGTCAGAGTCCAAGTCCAGCACTGCACCCCAGCTCCTTGCTGAGGCAGCAGGGGGTGGGGGCGGGGGGCGGGGGGCCTTGGACACGCTTCCTAAGTCTCCCTGGTGTTCAGTGTCCTCCGCCTGAGCAGGAGGGTGGCGGTGTCCACTCACTGGGTCTTGTAAGGCCCGATGAAACCACACACACCCAGCGGACAGTCAATATCATCAAGCGACAGAACGTGGGGAGCAGTCTGTGTGACCGTCATTGGACAAAGACCATCTGTCCTTTCTCTTATCTAAAGCAAGTCCCTCCATCTGTCACGTGCTCTGGGGTCTCTGGAGCCTACTGGGGCCAGCCCCTTCCCTGTCACTGACCCGCCCTTCCCGCTCAGAGGTCCGTCCCACCCCGCCCCTCCCATCCCGGGTGCAGCCATGGCTCTCACGTGCTCCCCGCCCCCGACCCCCTTCTCACCGCAGACCCACGGCTCCACACAAGACCCAGGGGACCTCTTCGTTCCTCTCCCTAGTTGGCCCCTTAGTGGCTCCGGGCACTTGTGATCAACCCCCGTCCCCCGAACAGCCTCTCCCGGGGAATCCTGGACACTAGGCCCTCTCTGCCGCTTCCGGGAGCTCAGCCCACGTGGGTCCCCCAACAGACGCACAGGCTTCTCTGGCCCTTGGATGTTGGCTTGCCTTCAGGTATAGCTTTCTCCCCGCCTTCCTACCCTGGGTCCCGGACTAGGCTTCCCCTTTCCAAGACCACCTCCACCCAGACAACTTCTGGAGGACGGTACCTGTCCCGACCTCCCTCGGGGCACCGGGCCACGTTTCCAAACGCCCCTTGACTGGCAGGTGCATCAGACTCACCACCTTCAAGGTCAAACTCCTGTCCCTGTTCCGCACCAGCTGATCTCCCTCCAGCACCCCGACTCAGGATGCACGACCACCGCCATCAGAAAACCCAGACCCACGGACTCTCATCCCTGACGTCCGGCACCACTGCCCGCTCTGGGCCACCTCATCTCCTGATGTCGCCACCGCTCGTCCACGGCAGCCCCTTCTCTAACCCATTCTTCACGCTGCGGCCAGGGGAACTTTTAAAATGCAAACGTGGTAGTATTTTCCTCTCTAACACCCGCCCCCTACATCTGTTTACTATTCTACACTGATTTCCCATTGCTCATATGGTAAACAGGAAGCCCTCTGCTGGGCTTCTGGGCGCTGCCATGGCCCCCCCATTCCCACCACAGGCTCTTCACACATTATTTCCTTTCCCTCTGGGCCCCACGGCACCACGCCTGGCCTGTGTGGCCTCGTCACAGATGCGACGTTCAATCTGTTGGTGGCTGGTGTGATGAATGGGTCTCCCAGCCATTCATGCGGGTAGTCGCCAATGTATGCAAATGACTCCCGGGCGCCCAGGGAGCAGTTAATATATATTTATCTAATGAGCGAACCACTAACGGGGGACATGAATGAGTCACTGGCCTGCCCACTCCAAACGACATGAAAATCCCTGTCACCGCGGGCGGAGTCACGCTGTAAGAACTTCAGGATGTATCTGTGTCATGGCAACACTGTTCCCATGTGTTTATGTTTCTACATCTTATCAACAGCAAATGACACAGACAGTAATACGCTCCCATCTTCCTCCAGTATGTTTACATCCATCTAATTTGTATTTATTTTCAAAAGGCAGACAGGGAAGTGCTAGTCACCGAGAGAAGTAGCAATACAAAGAAAACCTAAAAATAACCTATTTCCTCTGAAATCGTGAGGAACTCAATCCGTGTTCTGAGGGCGATTATTACAAAGGTGAATTTTTGCAACAAGTGAAAATAATATTTAGAAACAATTCCAAATGACTCGTACCTCTTTTTAAAAACAATAAAATGACATTGAAATTTTGCCCTGATCAGTGTGGCTCAGCTGGTTGGGCGTCACACCCACAAACTGAAAGGTCGCCGGTTCTACTCCCGATCAGGGCACATGGCAAGTTTTCTGGCCGGGTCCTGGGCTGGGGAGGGTGCAAGAGGCAACCGATCAATGTTTCTCTCTCTCTCTTTCTCCCTCCCTTCCCCTCTCTAAAAGCAAAATAAAATCTTTTTTAAAAAAAAATTATAGTGCAGATTTGAACTTCAGAAAATCTTATGCTAATTATCTTAACCCCAAAGCCCTTCTGGCTGGAACTGGTCCAGATCAGCCACATTAGCCTGGAGTTAATGCTACAAAATGACTTTAATCACTTCAGAGATTTTTACAAACATTCCCACAGCGTCGTAGCTGGCCAGCCGGCACGGGGGCCCCATAAGCTGGCCCCACTTGTCCCTTCCAGCCCTTTATCTCCCCGCTAGACCACGCGACTCACCGCCCCTCCTTGCGTGAATAGTGACCAAGCACAGCACTCGTTCTGCGGGGTTTATTTTCAAATTTTACTCAATTCCTTATTGTCCACAAACTGATCCGCTGTAGACCTGGTTCCAAGTTGTTCATGCCCCTGGGCTAGGTTTACACTGATATGTTCTTTTTTCCCTGCCCAGCTGAATGGAGGGTGAAACATTTCAGGACCCTGAGAAATGACACATTTAAGGTCTTCTGTGTTTTTCTGTCTTGGTAATTCGTAAGATGCTTTGACAACAGAAGGCTACAACCACTTTGGAGTGAGATGATTTGTTTTTCTCTTTAAAAATAGCCCCACTGCCCTGGCCAGGTGGCTCAGTTGGTTGGAGCATCATCCTGTACCCCAAAAGGTTGCAGGTTCAATCCCCAGTCAGGGGAATGTGCAGGCGAGAGCCCATAGATGCCTCTCTCTTTCTCTTTCTCTCTCTCACTCTCCCTCCGTCCTCCTCTCTAAACTCAATAAACATATCCTCCAGTGAGTAGGAAAACACGCAGCCCCTGCCAAGCTTTTAATAACAAGGGGCACCTTTTGTGATGTAATCTGCTATGTCAGACACAGCCACCAGGTCCCCATCAGCAGGCAGCACCTGACGCTCAGGGCCCCCCCCGCCTCCTCAGGCTCAAAGAGACGGGAAGTGTTAACCGGGTCTCACCCACAGCTGCTCATCCGGAGTCATGAGGGAAGCCACGGGGTTTCCATCCACGCTTTCGGGACAGTTCAAGTTCAATACACACGGTCTCATTCATGCTGTTCAATTGATAACATTAACCTTTCTTGCTGAGATGCATTAAAAGTCTGGCTTTTCGGAGCCGGATGTAATTAGCTGACATTAGTAACTTGACCAGCAGCAGCGACAGAAGCAAAGACAACTAACAGGACGTGCGCTCCTGTAATCAAAGCGTCCTCTCCGCTCTTCGGGCGGCGTGCGGCACGGCCTCTGTTGGTTGGGTGTTTTCCTTTTTAATAAAAGTGACGGATCAACGAAATGGATGACTAACTCCCCCCTCAGGGGTGCTGTACAGGAAATCGTTCCAGCGAGCGATCCCAGAAGTTTTTAATTTGATGTGTCTGTTCAATGCTGTTTTGACAACAAGCAATGGCACAAGGCTCTCCTCGAGGCCAAGAGCTTTGCGCAGAGAGAAGAGGCTTGGGTGAGAGGGAGAGAGAAGCCAGAGGCCATCTGTGCCCCACAGTATCTCATGAAGAAAGAGCACACATCTCCCTCCCTGAACTTGCTAAAGAAAGCAAGCGAAGCGGGGTGTTTGTGCTTTGAGGTACCGCCAACAGATGCACACACGGGGACACGGGACACGCTTCTGCAAATCGGCCCTGCCCACCTCGGGTGCTTGGGTGATCTTCTCCAACTTCTTCCTTCTGATCTGAAGAGCCACGCTTTCCACGGGGGGAACGCCTGTCCTCCTCCTCCCTGAGGCTGGGGACCCAGTGGCCTGAGCTGGCCCCTCACAGCATCACTGCCGTGCAACACACAGGGGCAGGGCAGCGACCCAGAGCCTCTCACGGTAGACAGAGACAGAGAGAATTGAGTCTCTGTCATTAGAACACAGCACTGGCTTTTGTGCACTTGACCCTGAAGTTGGAGGCACGCAGGGGTGACGCTGCTATGGAATCCACCGCATGGATCCCAAGAATGAAGTATATATGCAGGCGGGCACATCATTGGGAGTCCCCAGTGGCTCCGCTGAACGCTCCTCTGCTCCCAGACTTTTCCATTGAGATAAAAATATTCTTTTGTGTGTGTGCATGTAGACCCGTTCAAATGCCGTCCTCCCCCAACTGTGGACATGAAAGTGAAAACAGGTCACATAGCACATTTCCCACGGGGAGTGGCTGGGATGCGGTGGCCCTTCTCCTGCCTTAGGAGCCCCAACACGCCCGTAAACAGCACCCCCACACCCCCCAACTTCGGACCCATCATGACCACCGCTACAATCTAATCAGCCCTGCCATTAGGACTTTCTGGGAAGCAGACAGGAAAAGAAAGAATACTTCGACCCATCTATTGAGTCTTTTTTTTTTTTAAGGCAGGAAATTGGAAGTAGTAACATAGTCCTTCCTCCGGACCAGTGTTTACATGCAGGTTGTAGCAAAACAGTTTCCATTTGAACCCACAAATGCGTCTTAGCATGGAAGGCGAGCGTGGAAACAATGCAAAAATTAAACTTGCACGTCGAAGCCATTTCAGTGGCTCTGCCACAGTCCTTCCCACACAGGAAGGCTCCCTACGCATTCCATTGGTTCTTGCTCACGCGCAAGGAGGCCCTGAAAGGTTACGCAGTCAGCCCCCCGGTCCCACGAAAGCACAGTGCATGCTCACAGGAGCCATCACCAGTTTGTCCAAAACGCACATGGATTCATCAAGCTCACCCCTCTGTGCAAGGCCTAAGGTGCTCCCTGAGTGCCTGACAAGCCTGACGCGGGGCAGGTCTGGGGTCAGGGGCTTACCCCCCTCTATGGCCCCGGGCAGCGCCGGGGACAATGGGAGGACGGAAACCTGCTACTTGCGCTGTGTGCTTCCATTTCCAGGGAAAAAGAAAGCCCGATGAGAAATACTAAGACTTCAGTGAGGCTGATCGACACGGAAATACAGGATGCACAAACAGCCTATTATTTTTTAATAGCGAAATAAGAAAAAAACGACAGTCTGTTCTATGACATACGCTAATACGACAAAGCAAAATGTCTATAAGGAGAATGCCTGTTATTACACCCGGTCACAAAACCGGCGCGATCTTCCCATTAAGTGAGACCATGACAGAGAATCCGGGACCCAGAGAAATTGTGGCATGACTGAAGCTTCGGATGGAAATGGTGGTCGAGTTTACAGGAATGCATGCACGTTCTTTCACATCTGAGGACGGCGGCATGCACAGCCAGCCTCGGAGGGCCCCGCAAGGCGGCGTAAGGTGACCTACCTCTGGGGACCTTCTGCCACCACCGTGGCCTGTTTGTGAGGGACTTGCAGGGTGTGTAACATCAGCCCCCATAATGGTCTTGCCTGTTAGCAGAGCCAACGCACAGAATTATACCAACAAGGGTCTTGGGAGAAAGGAAAGAGGTAAACGAGACCAATTCCTAGGCTTGGCCCCCCAAAGACATCTTTCAGGGCAGGGTTGGAGGTCCCTGTCGTGGTAATTCGGGAAGAAGAAGGAGACAAAAAGTAGTCCTGTGTCCCATCCAGATCTTGCTAGGATCTTGGTGGTGGCGGTTGGGGGGAGGTGAGCGGGGGTGGGGGTCGCACTACTTGTCATCCTCATCGGGCTGTTAGGCTGCAAACTGCTTCTACTGAGGACAAGCTCGGGGATTTTGGAAGATTATTCTCTCAAGGGACAGTGTTGGGGCAGAGGCCTGGCCGCTGGAAGGGGTGAGTGGCCCTGGAAGAGCTTACCCACCTGAGGTACTGTGGCTGCCTCTGGACCACAGAGGGGCTAAACAAAACCTTCTCTGGGGTTCCTTCATCTCCCCCTTGAGACATCTGGCACCGGACAGGAGGATCCTGAGCCCTTCACAGCTCCCTCCGCCCCTGGAGACTCCGAAGCACCTTCGGACCCAGGCTGGGGTCAGAGCTGCGCAGGTTCACGAAGCCTCCCCTGCGCCACGTGCCAGGAGGTGAACATCACAGAGAGCCTCTGTATCAGCTTCTCCTTCTTGTTTAAAAGACAAACATTTCTCCTAAAAAAAAATGCGCCCTGGGGGCTCTCTTCTTCCCACTCCCCATGACCCCTCCTAAGAACTGGGGTGTCTCCCAAAACAGGGGTCCCGCGCTGTCCCTCCTTCCAGCCGGTCAGTGTTTCCTGAAACCTCCCAGAGCAGCTCCACTCGGTCAGGCCACGGCACCTCAGCGAGTCGCAGCTGCAAACTCTCTCTCCATCTCCTGCCAAATGTTCAACCTTTTATTTTCTATCCTAGTTACTGGCACCAAAGATCCACCTGCTTCCGCAGGGGGCTCAGCCATCCTTAAAGCCCTCTGTGTTTCTTCCACCTCGCCCAGCACCTCCGTCCCCCACCAAGCCCTGCTAAATCGATCTCCGAAAGGTCTCCGGCACCCTTTTCTGCGCTCACTCCCTGCCCGGCTTCTCCCTCTCTCTCTCTCCCTACGTGACTCTCAAGAGAACCTTTGGGGGTCACAGATCTGCTTCTAGCATCTTCTGCTTCCCGGCCACGGCCTGTCAAGTCGTGTCCAGCAGCCTTTGGCCTTCCTTCTCCGAGGTACTCTGCCAAACCCAGTTCATTCTTACCCCGCCTTTATTCACCCCGCACCCCCCTCCAAGGGTCTGCTGGCCGGTGCACTGCACCCCATGACACTCTCCTAATCTGACAGCCTCACCTGACCCGTCCGTGCCAACCCACCCTCCCCGACTGCCCACGGCACTTCACACACAGTCCTAGTGTAGTAAAATCCACGTCTCACTGCTGTGCAGTCTATTCACAAATCAGAGCCCCAGGCCAGGCTCCCCCAGGACGGCAGCCGCGTCTCCCTTGTCCTCAGATCCTCAGAGCTGGGCTCGGAGCTTGGCAGAGGGCAGCCCCCGGCCAGCGTCTGCTGAATCTGAATGCCGCAGAATGAATGCGGCCGGCCTCGTGCTACCCACTCGGCCAAGTGGAGCTGGACTTGCCCCAACGCCAGCAGCTCTGGTCAACAGGCAGCACCAAACAACACGGCCGTGCATAAACACGCTGTCCATTTCAACCACATTTTCCAAAGGCTCGCTGCACGTCCGGGCCCGCCTGGTTAATCGCTATTCACGAGTCTCCAGCCTGTATTCTTCTAATGGGAGAGGGACCTAATTTAGACTCCTTTAATTATTACCCTGGGGTTCCGAAGCGAGCCGGGCAGCGCCAGGCTGAAAGGGGGCACTGTCTGCCGGAGCGTCCACAGCACATTCCGGGAAACAGGACACGCTGCGTGCCAACTCCCAGGCCCCCCGGGGAGGCACCACGGCCGGGGCGAAGCGGCACCGGATCCCGGCCACAGAACCGGCGAGCCGCGCAGACACACTGACCCACGGCAGCAGGACTGACAGTGATTCATCTTTTGTCATAACCCGACGTTTGAAAAATTCACCAGGAGGAGGAAGCAAGAGGAGAAGCAACTGCAGCCCAAGGAGGGGGAAACAACCTTTTTTTACATGCCACTCATTCTGATGGCTGCGTGATTCCATGGACAGATGATTCATGCAGAGAAGCAAAGGGCAGTGCACAAAGTAGCCCCTAATAAGGATACAGGGCCTGGCGAGAACGCTCCTTCAGTGGGAACGAG
The DNA here is from genome assembly GCF_987537825.1 of Furipterus horrens. NCBI lineage: Eukaryota > Metazoa > Chordata > Mammalia > Chiroptera > Furipteridae > Furipterus > Furipterus horrens. The sequence goes on along the minus strand of NW_028327186.1, from coordinate 4,711,149 downwards.
CTCTAATGTGGAGGAAAGCAAGTGCATGTCCCATGACGTCTGTTTTTAGAGCACAGCAGCCCCGTTAGCCATATCACTTTTAATGACTTGAGATTCCAGGAGAATTATCACTATGGTAACATTTCAAAATGGCTGTCCACGTTCCCAGGCACCGGCCCACAAGAGTTTGGACCCGGTAGGGCCTTTACACAGACCAAGTTATTTTCAAATTCCAGCTAATGATTCCACATGCCCAAGAAAGCCTGGCTAGAACGTAGCTAATAGGGTTATTTCCAAGGGTGAGTTTCTAGAGTGCTCAGTACACAATAAATACTCAAATATTATGGCAGCACCCTAAATCTAACTTAAAAAATAAAAAACCCAACAACTTCAGTATAAACTAATTCACTGGTGATGACATTGATGTGGTAACATTCTTCATTTTTCTTTTTGTATTATAAGAAAAAATATGAGGGAAAAAAGGAAAGTATAAAGATTTTGTAATTTCCATAACGGACTTTAAATTAATTTACAAAATAAAGATCGCAATGAATTATCCAAGATGTAGCAGATCTCCAATATTCAAAAATGCTTGTGAGGGGCCAGTAACAGACAACCTACCATTGGGAACATATACTCAAATTCATTCCTCTGGGAAAGGCCAGTAAGAATCACGGGAAGGACAGAGGTCCTCCATTTTCCTAAGAAACCAGAAGACAGACCTCAAAGGCTAACTCCATGTGCACTGGGACAGGAAGACAAGAGACTCGAAATCAGAGCTAAAGACCTTAATAGAAATCAAAGTACATTTCAAACCCCTGGTGGCTGCTGATGCGTAACCATCAAAATCAGTTGAACGCGTCTCTACTGGCATTAGTGACAATAAGAAATATGTGGTATCACACAGGTAGGAAGGGTAAGCCTTGTCTCACGTAAGACGCGCTTTAGAGACACCTTGGTTACACACTGAATGTTGTCCTGTGGTTAAGATGACACCTCTGTCTTCCTGTGGGTCTGGTCCAAACAACTTGAAAAACTACTGATGGGGTCCCGCACCTTCATTCCCTAGACAGGTGAGGCAACCGGGCCAAGCTCACGCCTCGGACGCAGTGGTGGGCTCCGGCATTAGAGGCTGAGCTGTCCTGGTTTTTAAACATCCTTTCCCTTACGGAATCCTGCCTCTTTCACCCATAAAACAGGAACCTGAGTCCCTGCCTCAGACAAGGGCAATCAAAGGCAGGATCTCCCCCTGGAAACACTACTCTTCACTAAAACGCCTGCCTTGAAGAGCTGCGGGCGTGTTTATAGATCCGGGAACGTGCAAAACAAAACTACACCTTTGGAAAGAGATTAAAAATGTCATCTTCCAGGAGGACAGTGGCCAGACCCCGCGACTGTTATCACTGACAGGAAAAGAAGAGAAGGAGGCTTTGCAGCAGGGGTGGATCTACCGCACGCCTTCGGGGGCCAGGCTGGACCCTCATTCCTTTGGGATGACAGATTCCCGGCATCCTCCTGCCGTCCCTCAATCATGGTGACCAGGCCCACAGGAACCCGAGTCCCTGCCTCGGTCACCGGCCGTCTGTGAGGAGTCAGCCCCTGGGTTGCCCAAGGCCCTCGCCCGGGAGGAGAACCTGAGCTCTGCCCTCCAGCCCCCGGTGCAGTGTGAGCGGTGAGAGGCGCGTCCGCTGCTGCCTCCGGAAAAGAGGCCACCTGCATGCAGGGGATAGCCCTCCACCCTGCTTTGCACAAGCACCTGGGCCCCAGACCCAGGCCTGACTTGGCTGGGCGGCAGGAAAGCCATGTTTAGGGTGTCCCTTTAGCTCTTCGAGAAAAACTCCCAAGCAGATGCTGGCTGTTTGCCTGCAGGGGCCAGAATTAAACTCCGGGCAGGCAACCACAGGTCCAGGGAGCCCAGCGAAGAAAAGAAGAGGTAAAGAAACACACAGCTACATGGCCAACTCGTTTTTCAGGAGCCTAATTCGGGGTAACATCGGCAGCCCACGATCTGATTTCGGTCAATCGTTCCCTGACACTTGGTGTTTTACTCCCTGCTTGAGTGTTACTTTGTGTTTTGTTGCTGCTGTTGTTATAGAAGAATAAAACGTTTACTGTAACCCACATCCCTTTCTTCCTTTTCCACAACCCGCCCTTCACCAGGGCGAAAGCATCCACGCATTGAAAGATAGTCGTACAAGATTAAAGAGGGGTTTTTAAAAAGAAAAAAATGTATCCGTGGCTCCTGTTTGACCACCAGCCAAACAAAGGTGCTAGATCGCAGATCAGAGTCCAGGTTTGGCTCCCCACGTGGGATCCATCCGTCAGTGGGAACACGGGTGGTGCCGTGGGGGGCGGCGGGGGAGGGCTTCACGTGGGAGCCAACAGCCAAGAGCAGGCCATGAAAACTCAGAAACAGCCTGTTTCACAGCGAAGCATCCGTGGGGGGACCACGCGATGCCGGCATCTTCGTCTTTCCTTTATTTAAGGGTCACCTATTCTGTGGCCATGGGAAGTCAGGGAGGGGGCGGGGAACAGGGACAGAGGCAGGGGAGGACCCTCGGCTAGAGCAGGCCACCAAGAATTCGTCAAAGGTGGTGCCCCTCCTCCTCCAAGCCACCGCCGGGTGAGACCAGCAGGCTCCTTGGAGGTCCCGTCACAGTGGTTCTTGCAGAAGCCCTGGGTGGGTGTGGCTACAAAAGCTCTAAGTGAACCAGATCTTCTAACAGGGTTTGCAGAGCTTTAACCACAGATTAGGAAAAGTACCCTTTTATCAACATTGTTAATGCCTGGATTTAGACATGGATTTTTTTTTTTTCTTTTTTTTTTTTTTTTTGCTATCCAGAAAGCAGTAAAGTCACAAGGAGACAAAGATAGTGAACAAGGACACCAAGATTCGGACCTAGTAAGTGCTGGGGCTCCGTGTCTGCCATCCGGTGACGACCCTCCTCTCGGCACATTTGCAAGGGACCCGTGTGGCCGGCCACGCTCATGCCCCTCCATCCGACCAAGAGCCCCAGGGAAGAGGAAAGGGAACGCGCAGATGAGGCACAGGGAGGAGACGGGGTGCCCAGCTGGGGCCGGTAGACAGGGACGCCCCAGTTTCTGACCCAGCCTGGCCCTCACAGCCATGGGTGTGGCTGGGGCCACATCTCCCGGTCCTTTTCCAGGTCACGGTTTAACTTGCCAGCCTCTGCGGGGGATTCAGGAACGCAGGAGAAGCCATTTCCTAGAAAGTACTCAGGAAATACAAAGTTCTAAGTGAACTTCTGTATGTTAAGCGCCAAAGCCTGCTCTTAGGTTTTAATGGCTGCTCCCTTAAGTCGCCAAATCCACAGATACTGTGTAAGTCTGCAGGAGCCTGCTCTGAGTGACCAGGGGCAAGACCAGCTGTCACGGCCCTCTGCTACCTCCTCTCTCCACGGCAGGAAAAAGCCTCCTTTGACTTCCGAAGCCGGAGCATGTTCTACAGAGCAAAGCACCCCAGAGTCCTCAAGCCTCCTCTGAGCTAGGGGAACCTCCCCAGTCAAGTATACCTTTAGACACCAAGGAAAACGACAGGGTGCCGCTATGACAGAAGTCTCAGCTTAATCGCCACCTGCAGCTGCGGGCCCCGCAGTCACTGAGACAGCTGTAACATAAGTGGAAGTGGACAGGTGTGTGACAGCACCTGCTGTGGTCCCTGCTGAAGGGGCTCCTGAACAGGTCAAGGGTCAGATGACAGGACCTCTAAGCTTCCTTTCCACTAGGAGACCCACACAGATAAACAGCATTGCCGCAAACGGGTTCCTTCATCCCGCTCTAGGGACCCCGCTGCGCATTAGTCAGCACCCAGGAGCCCGGATGAAGGCTCCGCCACCCCTCCCTGACCCACCTGAAGGGGCTGCCTCTGCCCCCCCCACCAGGCAACTCATTTCTGGGCCCACCCCTAGAACGTCCCTAACAGGAAAATCCAAAAAGTGGAGTCTTCTTAAATATCAGTCTAGTAAAAGGGCAAAAGATTTATGCAATCGGAAGAGCTGGGTGGAAAGGCGAAGGGACTAAGGGGGAAAAAACTCATAAACACAGACAACAGTGTGGTGGTTATCAGAGAGTAGGGATTCGGGGCAGGTGGAAGGGGGTAAAAGATGGGGAACACACAGTACAATATAGAGATGATGTGCTGTAAAACTGTACCCCTGAGATCTACATAATTTCAGTAACCAATGTCACCCCAATAAATGCAAAAAAAAGAAAAAAAAAATCATGGGGGAAAGTTTTACCTTGCTAATGATTAAGAAATGCCAAGTCCAAATGATGAAGCTATTTTCAACAAAACACCAAAAAATGAAGAAAAGTAATAACAGCTTAAATACTACAAGGTTGGGTTTGTTTTGATTATATAATTACGCTCCAGGGAACTTGACAGCAGGCAATAATTTAAAAATAAAATCAAAATTGTATTTACAAGAAAAGAAGTGATTAGTGAATTCTGTCTAATAATTTTCTGCATCTTCTGAAAGGATCACGTGTTTATTTCTACTTTATCATGTTAATATTGTGGGTTATATTGATTGAATTTCAACTGTTAAATCAGTTTTGCATTCCTGGGATAAACTACACACGGTAATGAAGTACAAACATTTTTTTCTGTTGCTGGATTTTATTCTCTTGAATGTTAGGGTATTGTTGGCTTTGCATTCATGAGAGGTATTGGTCTGTAGGCTTTTTTTTTTTTTCTTTTTTCATCAGTTCTGGTATCAGAGTAATGCTGTTACAAAACTCATTGGAAATTGTTGGCTCTAAATCTTCTGTTTTCCAAAATGAAGACTGGTTTTATTTCACTTAAAAACAGCAGTCACATAAATGCATGGGTGTCGGTTTGTAGGTGATGCTAACAGAATGGTTTGGTTGGGGCGTGGATGATACAGGACATGGAAGTAGTTCACTTTATTCTCCTTTCGTATCGGCTCCAAAGCCAACCCACTTACTGTAACCTTAAATGACAAAATAAGGTCCTAGAAGAAATGGAAGTCTGCTTCATTCTTTCCATTCTCTCAAAATATTAATCACTGACGCAACGACCTATGCGCTAGCCTGGACCACTCCAAAGCCTTTCCAACCCACACATTAAAACTGCTCTCGTTCCCATAACAAAAATTCTGTGAGATCTCAGACTTCTGAGCCTATAACGCAGGATGGGAGAATCGAACCCGCTGAGGTCCGATCAGCAGCGCCACTTATTAAAACAACAACCACCAAAAATGTTAACATACAATTTTAAAAATCCAAATGGCTCCAGAATGTAGATATTGTAAGTCTTCCCAGAATGCTAAAGGAAGTCTTCTGACCAGAGTTGAATGAGCTACTATCTGCTATCTTGCAGGCCTGGGGATTTCCTTTTACTACAAGAGTTTGATCAGAAAGTGGTAAGGATCATGGTCCATACCTCACGGGCTGCCCTCCTCAAACAGTCTATAATCCAAGACATTCTATAAGCCAGCGGAAGAGCCCCAGCCAGCATCCAAACTCCCCCATCTTTCCATTCCTTCAAGTGACAAACTTTTCCCACTACTTTATCTTTGCATTCAGGACCAGGAGCTCCGAGATGCAATCAACTTAATATTTCTTTCTGCCCATGTGTGTTACTTATTTGTTTCAGCAGGTCCTTTTGGCCACAAATCCTCCCTTTGCCCATTCATGTCTGCATACTTCACATAGATTTGACATTTCTCGAGGCCAAAAATGATACGCTGAGTTTTTCTTTGACTGGGGGACAGGAGACGAGGACAGAGCGAGAACCTCTGGAAACCCTTTGTTCTCCTCAACCATTCCCGAAAACAATTCTCCACAAATTATGGAGAGCTTAAATCAGTACCTCCACGTTTCAGATCCAAAGTGGGGGGTGGGGGGAGAACTAAAATGTACTACTGAGCCCACTCTGGTTCGGGACACCATCAGACATATCATGGACCTTCTAGCATAAAACTCGTTGGGTGGTCCTGGGGATGGAGTCTAACCCAGACGTGGACCACAAGTCCATATGGCATAAAAATCATGACGTAGGTAATGCACCCAAATTCCAGCACACAGAAACCGACGTGGGCCTTTCAGGGCAAGAATCACACCTCCTGCTACTTCTTATCTTCTTACCTCCTACAGCGCACCTGGCAGACACGTTCCAGATTCGACTGAGAACAGCTGGAAGCTGGGAGTGTTGAGTCCCAGTTCCCAGTCCCATGGCATGTCTGCAGGTCCCCGCAAGAACACCTTCTGCCTTCCTCCAAGCCTGAGCATCCAGGGAGTGCTCAGTCCTCAGAGAGGGATTATATATATATATTTCAGATAGAAAGTGGGAACCACCACCCCAGCCTCACCCATCAGGCAACAAAGGAGCCATCTGGGGTGAGATCAACAAGTCTCCCTTCCCCCATAGCACCAAAGCTGTGGGTAGAAGTCAGATAAGCAACGATATCTGAGCCAAACAGGCTAAGGGATTGATGGACGGGGACAGGGGAGGAGACGGGGACAAGGAAGGGGCCGCGGGTGGGGACCTCAACCACCATTCAGAATTCTCTGTTTACGAAATAATCTACTCCCCATTCCAAACGCCTGGCAACGTTTTGGAGGGCAACCCGTTCACAAGCTGAAGGCCATGTATGCGGTGGTAGGCAAAAAGTATTGAGTAAGGGCAGACATTTTTAGCGAAAGCCCTCGAACTCACTCGAGGCAAATGTTTTCACCACGCAGAGCACCAAATATGGGACTCACCCCCAACCCCCATCTCTTAGTATTTGTTACCTTCCTCCTCTTTTTGGCAAAAATTCATGGAGTGCCTTAACACAGCCTAAAGTGTCTCCCTCTCTTCCTCTCTCTTTCGCCTTCTCTCTGTCTGTTGCTTGGAATGGCCTGTGTTTGATCTTCTCTCACAACAGAATCATAAGCTTCGTTCCCCTGTGACCGCCTAGCACAGAACAGGCACAAAACGAGTGAATTGATGGGCACAATGGAAACCATGGCTGAGGAACGGGAGAAACCCTACAGAGACTCCTCAGGACCTAACTGCGTGTTGCTTGTGATCCACACCTCTTCATGATTCTCCCTTACTACAAGAACGAGACGCGCGTACCACGGCCTCTTTCACTTCATGGATGGCACTGCATTTATAGTAACAGGAATCGTAAGAAGAAGCAGGAGCAGGAAACCTCAAATAATATACCACTGAGCAGAGGCGAAGAACTCGCCCAAACCTTACAGGTGTACATATACAGCACTCCCTCACTTATCGCGGGTACTACGTTCCAGACCCCCCAGCGAAGTAGGAACCTTACATTTATTCTACACTCTTAAACCTACGTAACTTTAACAACATACGTATACAGTACCACAAAATCCTGCGATATAGCAGAAAATCCGCGATAAATAATTAAGTATAATATTTTTAAAAATCCCGCGATACAGTGAGGCCGCGATAAGTGAACTGCGATATAGCGAGGGAACACTGTACTCTCTCTCTCACGGCCTCACTCAAGCAACAGCTCTTAACCTTGATTTAGTTGGTTTCTTCCTGCCAGCTCGACCCATATTAGTCATCTGGAAAATTTTTTATCGGTCCCTTTATCAAATTCCTGGATCTATCAGGGCTGGGGCTACATGAGGCCAGACTGGAGCCTAAGATGCAAATATGTAAACAGGGGATCGCTTCCATACCTGCACTACCCTAAATGAGGACCCCTGACCCTCCAAGTCTATGAGTCCCAAGCACCACCAGCCTCCCAGTCTCCATGGGAACCAAGCCACTCAGATGTACGCAGGGCTAAGCCCACAGGGAAGAAGGATCTGCACAGACTATCCCCTCCACGGGCCTCCCTCTGGCTGTGAGGGTGCAGAGCCAAAATTTATAAACAGGTACAAGTCCTACCGACAGGGGGCTTATGACCTATTTGGAGAAAGACCAATGACGAGTGAGCAAGGTCTTCCGAAACCACTGATAAGAGCAGAGAGAGAATTGACAGCTGACCACAGAGCAGGGCAAAGACCCAATCCCAGCACATGCGAGACTTGCAGGCTCCGGAGCCCTCTTTGGGGGCGTTTGGGAGGTGTCACAATAGCGCAGCCTTGGGCCAAGCCTTGGGGAGCGTAAGGACGGTGGTTAAGAGAGACTGTGAAGACCAAGGCCTCAGCTCCAGTTGACGTCTGCTGTGCAGACTCACCAAAGCCAGATGGCCTAGGACTGACATCACGGCAGAGCACACTCCAGCCTCAAACGACAGAGCAAGTGCTTTAATTTCGCTTTGATCCCTGCAGAAGCGCCTCCGAATCCAGAGCACCTCAGCAGCGTCACAGCAGACGTGAGAGCTTGCTGAGCTATCAGCTTGCTCAGACTAGGGATGAGGGAGAGCGGACTTCCGTTGAAAAGAATAATTTAAACGAATTTAAATCCATTCAAGATAATTGTGTTACATCGGTGTTTCTCAAAGTGCTTATGAATAATTCACTTGGGTAACAGCAAAAGGCAGACCAGAAAAAAAGTCTCTTCAAAGACACAAGGCAGTAGAAATCCTACTGAATTTCCGACTCTCGGTGCCTGCTCTAACCACTCTCATTTCTTCCTGCCCGATCACTGAAATGCTTCGCCAGCCCCCTGTGCTACATCTGCTACCACTCAGTGAGCCCTTCGGAGCAGTGAATCCCAGCCACCTCCTGGGGGTTCAGAGCCCACCTTCCCCCCGCCTAAGGCCAGTGCCCATCCAAAGAGGTCAACTCCTTAGAACGTCTCTTTGCATTCTGCAGGGCCAGCGGAGCCACGGAGGTCCCCAACACCCTCCTCTGCAGCAGTGAGTTTCAGGGCTGGAAGAAAATTCAGGGCTCGCTTGGTTCTGAAGGTGAGGAGACCACGGAGCCAGGCAGGCAAGCGGCTGGCTGCCCGTCACTCAGCGAGGCTGCAGGGGAAGATGTCTGATCAGCGCTTTCTGCACTAGTGTGCACACAATTTTCATGCAAACGCCGTCGGAGCGGGAGGCAGGGCTGCCCCGTTCTTCTTGCCTTTTACTGACCAGGGACCTGCCTGCACCACTGGGCTCCTGAGATGAGAAGGCGTGTCGAGAGGTTTGCATTTATTTCGCTACAATGCAGGGATCTGAGAGCGGAGGCATGGGAGGCGGAAAAGCTGGTCTGTGAAAAGTCCACATGGCCCGGTTTTCAGAACGCACAGTGCGCACCAGGCTTGTGTACAGAAACAGAGCCTGAACTAGCCCGCGCGAGCCCATTCACAAAACCACTCACCTTCTGTCGACTGGCTGAAGTGGGGGTCTGAACATCTTTCCTATCACCATCTCCCTCTAACGACCACTTCAGCCGTCCTCACACACCTTCGCAGGCCCTTTCTCTAGACTCTGAGGCTTTCAGTGAACGAGGAAAACAGTCCCCAGTGAGAGAGCTGCAGTTACCCAAATGGTATAAACCTTCCTGGTCCCTGGCTGGTTTGGCTCAGTGGATTGAGCGTCGGCCTGCGAGCTAAGTGTCGCTGGTTCGATCTTCCAGTCAGGGCACATCAGAGAAGGAAAACTCTGACTCCAAAAAACCTCCGCTGCCTTGCGGCATACCTCTTCAGGGGAAAGGCTAAGGGAGTAAACCCCGACAGAAAATCCGGAGCCGGAGTCCCTAAGGCGGTTTGACGTTGTAGTCAACACCGGCAACTCCTGCGGCGCACCTGAAGCCAAGCTGTATCGACTCCGTCTTTCCCTTGGACCCTTCAGCTGCGAAGAGACGGGGGGTCTGCTGCATGGGCAACAGCAGACCCTCCATATCACCCTGCCCAGGCTCTGTAGCTTCAGCTTCACTGGAGAGGACACTCCAGCGTCATCGCAAGATGTCGATTCAACACGGGAGGAGACAGATACTACCATGTCACTCCCGAGTCGGACTGCACAGCCATTCTCGGCGGTGCAGATAGACTCTTAAGAAGCTACACCATCGTCTCTCGAGACGGACGGCTGCCTACGATAAACCTTCCTGGGGTCCAAATCACACTGAGGGGCTGAAGTGCCTGGACTCAGCAGTATTAATGTCAAGTTCAGTGACTATTCTCCTGACTGGTGTGGCTCAGTGGGTTGGGTGTCGTCCTGCAAAGCAAAAGGTCGCAGGTTTGATTCCCGGTCAGGGCACATGCCTGGGTTGCAGGTTCAGTCCCCGGTCAGGGAGCGTATGGATCAATGTCTCTGTCTCACATGGATGTTTCTCTCCTTCAATCTCCCCCTCCCTTCTCCTCTCTCTAAAAATTGATGAATTAAAAAAAATTTTTTTTTTTTTTAAAGTGCAGTGTCTGTCAGTGGAGCCAAAATGTGTCCTCCGCATGGTGATGGACAGAGGCTCAGGGAGGCCGGGAGAGCGCCGTTGTCACCGCCTGGTCATCCATAAGCCTCAAATCAAATTACTCCTGCAAAACAAGTTTCTCTGAAAACGGCAGTCTGTGCCGTTGGCTCTGGCTGTTTTATCAATTGCCTATCAATAGAAATTGCTTTATTAAAGCACACCCAGTAGTCCAGCCTCTGCCTCATCGGCCGTCCCCCACAGCCAGTGACTAAGTGTTTTTTCCCAACAAATAAGGACTATTTGTTGAGTTGTGTTGAGCTAAGGAAGCATTCTTCTGAGACAATTATACATTCTCAGAATTGCATTCACAAACAATTATGATGCCAAGCCCTGGCCGGGTGGCTCAGTGGGTTAGAGCATCATCCAGATACGCCGAGGTTGCGGGTTCGATCCCCGGTCAGGGCACATACAACAAACAACCAATGAATGCATCCATACGTGGAACAAATCGATAACTTGATGTTTCTCTCTCTCTCTTCCCCTCTCTCTCTCTCAAATCAATAAATAAGTTTAAAATAAATTAAAAAAAAATAGTTATGACATCAAGGTCCTCCAAGCCTCGACCCCCAGAGGGAACCCAAAACAATGGGCAGTAATCAAGTACTGGTTGAGGAAGGAGAGGCAAGAAATCCAATGACTCCAGAAGATGACACCATGTCACCTAGGCGGGGCCACCAAACTACAAAGAGTGAGTATGAGACACACCACTGTGGACCCAGGCCTTTCTGTCTTTCCATGTGAGTAAAAGAACCACGAGGAACCTTTCCCACCTCCCGGCTTAAGACCCGTGCTAAAGCTCCTTTGACAGTTACTCAAAAGCGTCTCATAAAGGAATCAATGCACTGGAAAGTAATCCAATCATTTCAAGTGCCCCGAGGAAGAGACCAAAAATGCAGTCCGTCCCTCACACCTAGCCGAGGCACGGGCTAGGTGCCTAGCGATATCATCTACTTAGCAACGCAAAAGGGGCCATTCAGAGGTCGAGAAATCGGAACAAAAACGTTGTACTGGGTTACAACCCCAGGTTACAGACAAAGCTACCATTTTCTAAGCCTAGGGATCTAGTTTTCATCTGTCTCCCTATCGCCACACATGACCTTTTGGGGTGAAGAAAACCCCAATTTGAACACTGCTGCCACCCAAGAGGTGTTTCTCATCATAGTAACCTTTGTCGTGACTTTTTACACTGGAAGCTGTTTGCTCTGCAATCCTCTATTTTCTTTGCCCCTTTTTATACTAAGCCCGACAACCTGGTCTCGGCAGCCGCTAAAGCCCACCCAAGCTCCGTGCATCTCCCCAGAAATGCAGAATGGCAGCCGCGGCTCACGGACCCACTGCCAAAGGCAGATGTGGGCACACCGCAGCTGCCCCCCACCTCGGCGCGCCGGGCACAGAGGGCACAGGGCTGAGGGCTGGGCAGGCAGGCTCTAAGCCATGGGCCTCCCCCACGGGCTCCACAACCACGGCCTCACACACTGCACGCCCATCGGGACCTGCAAACACACATTTGAGGCAGCGCCCCGCCGGCTCCGTCTGCACAGCTTCGCTTCACAAGCTACGAGCATCAGACAACCCACAGCGCCCAGACACGGTCTGTCCCCATCCCACGTGGACACTGTGGCAAACAGCACGGAGAAAGGAGAGAGGGCGGGGCGCGTGTCTGTGTTCCAGGCCGAGAGACAGAGACTTCTGTTCAATAATGGGATGAAACGGGGGCTGGGCTTCCGGGAGGGGGCCTGACATTCCTGCACATGGCCACCCACCTGGCCCCCGCAAATGCGAACGGAAGGAAGAGCTCCCAGAGGACAGACGGCCCGTGTTTGTTTCTGGAACTGGGGAGGGGAGGAGGGAAGGGAAACAGAGCAAAATAGCCCCAACAGGAACGGAGGCTGGAGGGGAATGAAGCGGCATGTGTGCGTGAGACACACACAGACACACACACAGGGCCGGTATGACACAGACACACACACACACAGAGCTAGTATGATAGACACAACATACACACACACACACACAGGGCTGGTATGACAGAGACACACACAGAGCTAGTATGACAGACAGAACACACACACACACACATACACAACACACAGAGCCGGTATGACACAGACACACACACACAGAGCTAGTATGATAGACACAACATACACACACACACACACACACGGCTGGTATGACAGACACACACAGAGCTAGTATGACAGACACAACAGACACACACACACACACATACACACACACACAGAGCCGGTATATCACCCAAAAGAAGAGAACCCACACACACACGCTCCAGCCTGCTCCTGAGGGCCGGCTCCCTCTACTGCGTGAGCCCTGTGTTCCTCCCAAATTGTGCCCACTCTGTAACCACTGAAGTACTCTCCGCACACACACACGTACAAAAAGAATTTTAAACCACATTTTAAAAAGATAATATTTAATGTCAGTAACACAAGAATCTTGAAGATATTTCTTAAATTCTTCCCAACACCAAATTTGGAAGCAGAATAAATTCATAGGGTGTGATAACCAAATCAACAGAGTTTGCATGTAACTCAAGAGGCCCCACCGGCTTCCCGATAGAAATGTGTGCACCTCAGTGAATGTTCTTTAAAGATAACGGCTTATCTGGACAGAAACAAGAATTTGAACAATTCGGGTTAAATTAGTAGGAACCACTCCTACACGATGCCATGCTATTTATAATAACTGAACTTTCTGCAATTTAGAAAAAGTAACAGAGGAAGACCCTTTAGGGCGCAGCAGTAGACATACACAGTCAGTCCAGCTTCATGCTTGGGATTTTAGATCCCAGGGTGCAGCTCTTCTATCTTGAATTTCATTACATTTTTTAGAAGAGCAGGAGCTGCTACCATTTCCCAGAAACCTACTATGTGCTGGGCAGTCTGTCTGGTACCTTCCGAGTTCCATCTCTGCTCATCCTAGACAATGCCACATGTCCATTCTGGAATGTAGTTGGTTTTTTAAAATCCCATGTTGCACAAAGTGATATGTCCTTAAGCATTTCAATGGTGACGTGCTGTGATGGTCCACAGGGCAAAGCCCAACCTTCCAGGCTCGGGGCCACCTAAACGTGACTGCCCAGCGGTCGGACAGAGGGCGGCAGGTACGTATGGGAGCTGCTGTCCCCAGGACGGCACGACGCTATCAGGGACATATCGGGGGTGAGGTCGTGACCAGCCCCACGACACCCTGACAACGCCAGCCAGGTGAGGAGCACCATCTGACCTGGACGGTCACGGCTCCCTGCCTATGACCCGTCTCTTTCCCCAGCCCCAGAAGCCCTCCTCTCTGACTTGAGCTGACAACTGTCTCCCCCAGGGGGACACCTGCTCCGCTCCCCTGCCCACTCCTGCCATGCAGCTCGCGCAGTGACCGGGCTCCCTGACGGGCTGGCTCTCCACACCACGAGAAACGAGGCCATTTGGAGCGGACGACACCCCAGCTCTCACTACAACCTCCAGTTCCAAGTCAAGTGTTGGCCAGCAGCCGATCCAGGCTCGAACCCAGAATGGCTTCGAGTTTGGGTTTCCACTTGGGGTTCCCTCCTCTACATAAAAGATCCCCCCATCTCTTACACCCATGGATTCCCAAGTTATGCGCAGCGACAGATGCCTGCTCTGGTTAATATCCTGTGTGTCACAGACAGAAAGATCAAATCTCCTGCCACCGGCGTGCCTTGAATACCTTGGCTGTGGCCCATTTCCTCCGAATCCGGAGGGCAGCCATCCCACGATGGTGCTCAGAGACCCTGCCTCCCGGGGCCTCGGCCCCTGAGTCACGCCGTGTGCTGGAAAGACGCGTGTTTCCGAGTCCTGCCTCCCAGCTCTGCTGCTAGCCAAAACCTAACCTTTGAACCTCCCCACGCCCTCAAATTGAGCAGTGCCGTCCAGGACAAGATTAGCCACGGGCCACACGTCCCACATCGTCCCTGCTGTAGTGCAGAATGTCACGCTGGCGCACACACAAGGAAAGCAGGAGAGAAATATTAACGCAACAGAAAAAGACAGGCATCATAGGAGCAAGAAGAAACCAGACCTATCTTACAAGTAAGTTCAACTGGTGGGACTGGAAGGGACTCCAGGTTGTTTTCAAATACCTAGAATGGCAACAATGCCTTAGCAGGGTCATTCTGAAAGCTTTTCAGGGTCTAAGATGAGATCCTCACTTTAAAACAAACTTCTGACGGAACACCCAGAAGAGTGACACCTTCATTAGGTGACAATTAGCCACAAACAAAGCCTCCCAGGGACAAAGGCCCAGGGACTAAGCCACGTGGTGGCCCAGAGAGACAGGGACACATGGGCTTCACCATCTTGGTAACAAGAGTGGACAGTCAGGGAGGAGAGAATGTGATCTCCATGCTTGACTATAAAAGGCAGGGAAACGAGGCCCAGGGACACGTGACCCCCTTCTAAATAAAGATCCCCCACACTGGGAGCAGCTGACCAGAGCAGAGGCCTTCCAGGGGAAGAGAGACAAGCAAGCTTCTTCCGATAACACAAAGCCAGAGGTTGCCCTGTTGACCGTCTGGAGGGCCAACGCCTGCAGGAGCCTGGTGGCTTTTGACAAAATTTAAAAAAGATTTTTTTAAGGAGAAGGAAGAGGAGGAGAAACGTGAAGATGAAATAACGCACATGCCATGCGTGGGGCCTCAGGGCACAGACGCTGTGCCTTGTGACTGCCCCCCAATCTGGCAGGTGACTTACAGTAAATCCTTAATGCAGTCACCTCCTGTTAGCCGGTGGCCAGTTGCACCGATCTACATGAAAACGAGGAAATGGAGAGACTCTGCCATACACACCAATACGGCCCTCGTGGGGAGTGTCTGATAGACAAGAACAGGAGAACCTGGTGGCAGGGCAGAGAGGGACCGCCTGCCCACGCGAGAGCTCCCGTCTGCCGTTTCCTGGCCTCTCTCGTTTTTGGGGAGGCAGTAGCACTCGCCACAGTCTCCGCCAGGGCCAGGCTCACAGTCTTCATGGGTTTCCTAGCAGAAGCCAGACCTTCTGGTGAGCAGTGCCAGGCTGGGAGCTGCCCACAAGCTGTTCATTCTGATGCGCTGAGAAGTACCTGGGGACTCTGTTTAGCATAAGGTGCTACGTAATGGAGTGTTTTTCTCCATTATGTCAAAAACTGCACACACACCCCTGCCGTAGCTTCCTAGAAGCTTCCTAGCTTCTCTTACTTTCTGTGGCCAGCCCTGCAAAGAATAACTGAATGCCATGCTTCTCTGTGTGATCTTTTCCCACGGCCAGCTCGGTCCTTATGTTGTCCTCAAGTAGACCTTCTGTCCAGACACAAGGCCTTCGCCCGGCTCTCTGAATGAGCCCTGGTCTTTTGGCTGGAGAGGTGTAGAAACATCACAGCACCCAGCGCTCAGCCAGAGAGGTGACATGGGGAGGAGCCCGTGGCTTTCAAAGGAATGCTCTCCAGCATGACGTCCAATGGAAGTCAACGGGGAACGCCATCCATCATACCAAATTGTCTCGTAACCACATTAAAAAGTCAAAGGAACGGGTGACATTCATTTTCACTATTTACTTAATCTAAAGTGTCCAAAATACTATCATCTCAATAGGGAGTCAATATAAAAATTTTTAGAGAGAGCTTATTGTTTTTTTCCCACATTATGCCTTTGAAATCCAGGGTGTATCTGACACCCGGAGCGAGTCTCCATTTGGATGAGCCATGTGCACTGAGCCATGTGTGGCCACCGTGCTGGTCAGTGCAGGTCTGAAGGGAATCTGGGCAAAGGGAAAGATTCCAATTCAACTAGAAAATCGCCCAGAAACCTGTCTTTGCTTCAGTTTTCAGGACCAGGTGGAGGGAAGACAGTTTCCCTAAATGCTATTATTAATTTTAAGGAGATACTCCATTGTGACATCACCACGCGTCAGCAGGACCCAGCCTGTGGGCTGAGGAGCTGAGTTTCCAACCCCCGTTCCTTTTTCCCCTTTCTCCTGTTGATCTTCCCTCAGCCCAAGGAGGAAGGCAGCAGCCACCCATTCTGCAGATGGAGAAACTGAGCCCAGCCATCTTAAATTACTTGTGCGCTTCCAGTCACAGCTACTGGCCTTGGACCCAGAACCCAGGCCTTGGTCCTGCTCTGGGCTCCTTGAAGCCAGCAACTGGTCAGGAACAGCCAGAAATCCCCAGTGAGACCAAAGCGGACGGCCCCAGGGATTGTCCTCAGGAACATGTGCAAGATGCCAGGTCACAGCCCAGAAGGGCTGGCAGGCCAAGGTCACCCAAGCCTCCTACACGGACGTCATCCAATGTCCTTCTAGCACGTAGGAGGCCTCCAAGGATGCCGCCTTTTTCTTTTAAGATAAAATGTTTAAATGTCAAGACTGCTCAAAAAATGTATTGCGTTGTTTTCTCAAGCCAGCGCACCGCCTCGTGACCGGGCACAGTTCCAACTGATCAAAATGTGGCTTTGGCACGGTGCCTTCCTCCAACCCTAGCCAACAGGGATTCCGTGAGTGGCCCGGTGACATGCTCAGCTCTTCAAGGGCCTGGCAGCAGCCAATGGGGCCCCTCGCCCAACTGACCAAGTGTCCACGTGCATGCTGACCAAGTGACATGGGCGAGGTCAAAGAAAGCATCCTCTGCCCGCTTCGGCCCTGGCCAGAGGGGAATCAAAATTAACACCTACCTGTGGGGTCCGGCCTTTGATTTGTTTATTGCACAAGGCAAGCCGACCAATGTGGGATTTCTTGGCTCTTTGTGAGTAGACCCTTCTTGAGTTTTTAACTGGGGCGACCATTAATAATAGCTATTTATAGCTACCACACTGGCTTCCAACCAGTGAGCAGTGGAACCTTCCTGGCCAACAGAGCTAAACACTGCTGAAGCAGGAAGGCAAAGGACCAGAGTCATGTTTTAATACCAAACAACCTGGCTCGCCAGGTATTCATCATGCAAAGGCAAGCTCCGTTAGACTGAAGGGAAAACGAGCTGACTGCAGAAAAATACATGCACAGCTTCAAAATACCCCAACCTGAGCCCCCAGAGCAGTGATCGTGGTTCAAAGCTTTGTCACTACAGTGGTTTCGTGAGATTTGTATGACTCTTCAGGAAAGGGGGTGGGCAAAGAACAAGGAAGTGGAGACCTGAGTGTACAAGCGCATCTCACTCCCTGCACAGCCCCCTGCAAGAGCAGCCAGAGGCTGGGACTCCTGGGAACCGGTCCAGGGCTAGGTGCTCATCGTCCACCAGGACACGTCAGCATCATGTCACAGCTTTGAGGACCAAGGTCACTGCTTTACTTTCCCTGACTCCACTACCTTCCAACTATACTTATGCTAAGGAAGGCCTGCTGTACCAAAAATTATCCTTCCACGCCAAGGCTGGAAGAGTTGCCACGGAAGAACTTAGGTACTTCCAGGCCCAGCACGTCACTCTTTCCCATAGGAAATCGAAAGGGAAGCTCAGCAGGCTTCTGGCCCAGGAGGGCCGGTGTTACTTCTAGTTGTGTTTAAATGGCCTTGACGACAGTCATGGCGACCTCCAGCTATTGTTCTCTGCTTCGCTCCTCGAGGTCCCACATGCTACAGAAAGCCGAGACCGCCCCATTCCATAGCAGGCAGGCCATGTCCTACATGCAAGCATGCCCCACCCACGCAGGGGCAGCGCTGCATTCAGAGGAGGGGGGAGGGATGGAGGGAGAGGGGGAGGAGGGGAGGGGATGGAGCAGAAGGAAAGCGGCGACCCGCGCCATCTTACTTTTCTGGCAGTGGTTGGCGGTCCAGCACCGGTAGTTGTACTCATTGTTGATGCTGGTCTTCTCGCACACGGGATTCTGCTCCATCGCCCCTGGGCAGAGGTCCCCGCACTCCTTCGGGGACTTGTTCCCCACGATGTAGTTGTTGGACACCGCGTCCAGGATCAGGGACCAGTCCACTGTAGACAGGTAGCAGAGGTCGGCGTTCTTCTCGATCCTGATGGCCCCCCGGGTGATGTTCCGCAGGTTATAGAGCCCAATGTCTTTGAGGTTGGTCATTTCGAAGATGACCAGGGCATAGTTGTAGAAGAGCTTCCAGCCGCGGATGACCGTGAGGTTCGGGAAGAGGTCGCCGAGGCTCTCGAGGCCGGCCACGCGGAACAGCAGCAGGTACTCTGTGATGACCGTGAGCTTGGGGAAGCGGTAGCTGCGGTAGTCCTCTGCCTTGGAGATGAGCAGGATGTGCAGGTAGCCTTCAATCACGGTGCAGTTCTCCAGGCGCTTCAGCTGCTGGTAGTCATTGCGGATGTCGATGCCTGGCCCGCAGACTGTGGGGACACAAGAGAGCAAGGGCGGGACATGCGTCAGAGGAAAGGAAGTCAGTTTTAAGTCGATTTTCCACCCCACACTACGGTCCGTTTTCAGGAAACCTATGTTATCGTTAAGAAACAAGACCAGGTTCGCACTTCTGGCGACTGTGAGGCGTGGCTGCAGGCTGACTGTCTGAGTCGCTAACCGGGCAGCCGGCACTCGGGACATGCCCGCTCGGGGCCGGGCACTGGGCAGCACACTCGCTGCTCATGGGAGATGTCGTCCCCATCCTGTGACCGTGCAAACCACAGCTCAGAGCCCCCAGTCGCACGGAAGCACGCACAAGAGTCAAGGGCACAAGCCAGGCCGGCCGGAGCCCACAGCCCCCACCCCTTCTGCAGAGCTGCAGCTCCCCACCAATGAACACAAGGTCAGCGGCCGAGTACCAACAACTTACTCCTGCGTCCCACCTCAAAGACACCACGTGGGAGAGTCTACACTGGAGACTTCCCCTTCCCAGGATTTGGGAAGTACCGACCCAGAGATGCATGCACCCAAGTCTCCTGCTACCACTGACGTGGGCCAGCGGCCTGGTGCTGTCCCCAATACCGCGTGCACGCAGAGAGGAAGGCTAACATAATGGAAAGATAAAGAACACACAATCTGTATGACTAAGAGAGGTATACGACCCCCACTTTAATCCAGAAAGCTTCCCGTTTAAAAGGTTAATAGAGAGCAAAAAGATAATAAAAATCATCAATAATCTCAACAGCCAAAGATAATCCCTGTACAGTACCTACTCCAGTTATCCTTTCTCTTTAAATAATTCAAGGTAAAGGAAACTAGACAATAATGTAACATTTTCAAACATACCTCCTTCACTTAACATGTTACCAAGTCAATAAATGTCCTTCGAAATCATCATTTTTAAGAAAGGAACAGTAATTCAATTCTACGGTATGAATATGCACCATGAGGCCTTCTTTTTCCCTTTTTTAACCAGTCCCCTTTTGTTGGACATTTAAGTTACCTCCAATTTTCACAGCACTCCTGTGAACATTCTCAGCAGACACCCTACACTATATTGCCTCAAGATAAACCCCTAGAAGTGGAATTGATGGGCCAAGGCATGGGCAGCTTTTAAAGGCTTTAGGTAAAATGGAAGACTTTGTTTTATTTTTAAAATTCTAGACATGCACACCCACAAGTCCTTGGTTCCTCTCCTTTCTTAGGATTTAGTCATCCCCAAACCTACCACTGAAGCTTCTCAAACAGAATAAAGTCTTCTGATTGATATAATTCATTAATCTGTGAAACGCCCACCACGTGTGACGCTGTGGGAGACGCACAGCCCCCGAGGAGGTTCATGGTCAAGGCCAGGAACTAAGCCTGGGACAAAGAGCTGGGACCCGAGGCAGGAGGCAGACAAGGCTGTGCACACTGCCCATCCACAGGAGGCAGGACAGACGAGGGGCGGCCGGGGCGTGTGCTGCAGAGGGCAAGTCCAAGTGCGCGGGGAAGCTCCGTGTGAGCCGGCCCCCAAAGGGAGGGTAGGATTTAAAACTGGGCGTAGCACTGCGGCAGCCAGAGACAAGGCGCAGTGAGGTGTGTTCAAGAGGCAGCAGATGCGACGATCAGGGATGCAGACACGCGCGGGGGAAATGAGTCCGGTAGAGGGTGAGGGATAAAGATCACAGATGGGGATGAGGACTTTCGGGAACGAGGACCCTCTCGAGGCTCAAGTCCTTCTGGAGGGTCAATTGGGTGGCCAAGTGCAAGGCAGGATCAACGTGGAGCAGACACGGGAGAGGAGGTAAGAAGTCCCTTGTGGACCACAGCCAGGGATGGGGCCTGAACAGACTGCCGGGAGGGGGACGCAGGGGCTGAGGGGTGAGCAGAGCTTGAGAACCTAAAACCCAACACTTCATTAGGTCCCGCTCCCTCCTTTTACTGACAAGAAAGTGAAGCCTGTAGGACAGAGAAGAGAAGGGAGCAGTCAGGCCGCAGCGAACACCTACGTGGCCCACGGAGGCTGTCCTACATTTGGCTACCACGCTGCTTCATCTCCTGAACTGCTCTCAACAATATCCTGCACCTCGTAACAGGAGAGCCCCTGGGAAGGTGAGGAAAGAGACTGGGCAAAGTCATGTCATTCACTGAAGGTCACACACTTGACCCGACGTCGGTGGGCAGTCCAGCCCTCAGCATCCTCACCGACGGGTGACCTCCGACCCACTCACTGCCACAGAGCCTCCGCCCTAGTCACGATACGAAATGGCTCTCAGTAAAGCCCCCAGGGACGCTATCACAGCCAGTGACATTCCCTGTCCAGTGCCACGCGTCCCTTTCAGAGCCATCGGACTTTTCTTCCTGATTCCACTCGCCCACTGACCTCTCCTCCTCCTCTCCTAGACCTCAAAAACATGGGCCTTTGTCACCCCACCCAGACAACTGGCTTCGTGGGCCGCCCACGCTCTGGGTGGTTCAAAGTGCATGTCGCCGGCCCAAAGTCCCCTGACCCTCAAGCGGTACACCTATCTGCCCGCCCCACAGCCCCCCCGAGTTGTCTATTAACTCATCCCCGCCCACGCCTACACCACCTCCCAGGCTGCTATGCTGTGGCCAACGACACCCCCATTCTCCGAACGGCCCATGTCAAAAATCAAAGGGTCATGCAAGTTAAGAGAGTCGATCTTAAATGTTATCTCGTCACACGCATGAGGCGATGGAGGTGTTTACTAATGTTCCTGTGGTCATTTTGCAATGGACACATGAATGTCAGCATGACACGGTACATGAATTCACGAATGTTAATAATACCCAATAAAGTGAGGGGGGAAAGTCCTCTAGGCGGCAGCGCCCAAGCCTGTGGGAGTCTCAGGGCTCTTCCCAGGATCACGCCCCACTCCCTCAGCTCTCTGCTCCGTGACTGTCCATTCTTTCCCTCCCGGTGCGTGTCCACCCTCTCCGGGACCTAGCTCTGCCCTTTCTTCCCACTCCCTCGCACTGTGATCACTTGCGCCACAGGGCCAACCCCGGGAGAACAGGAAACTACCTTCTGCTTAGTCCACGCTTCTATCCCTGGTGCCTCAAACAGCTCTGGGTGCCCCTGTGAACAGGCATCGTTAACACGTGCACAGGAGGGACGGATTTCGCCACCTCTGTCTGTCTCCGCTGCTCTAACTTGGATCTGAGCCACGGTCACCTCCAGCCTGGGTGGCGCGTCCCCCCAACCCCATCACCTGGCTGCCCCATTCCCATCGGGAGTCTCTCCATTCGTTCAAATGTCACCTCTTCAAAGCTTTGCCCAAACACGCTGGTTTCAACCATTCCCCCAGCTAACGCCCTCTCCCTCCCCTCACGTCTCTCTCCCACCATTTTCCCAGCACCACCCATGCCTGGAGGGTCAGTACCTGCAGGGAGGTATGGAGCGGAGTGACCAGTGAGCATGTGTCACCAGCACTGAAAGCAGAGGGCCTGCACTGTGTGTTTTCTCCCGTGTTCCCGGGCCGTGTCGGGCCCATGGCAGCCTCTGTAAAGGTGTGTCGCCTGACAGGGGGCTAAGGCAAGCCTAGTTTCCTGGTTTCTACTCTTTTTAAAAAATTTTTATTTATTGATTTGAGAGAGAGAGACACTGATTTGTTGTTCCATTTATTTATGCATTCATTGGTTGACTTTTGCATGTGTCCCGACCAGGGATCGAACTCACAACCTTGGCATATTGGGACAACATTCTAATCAACTGAGCGACTAGATAGACCAAGGCTCCTGGTTTCCACTCTTGAGTTACATCAGCCTGAGTGGAATGAAAAGAACAAGGTCTCTATCTGATACCTGCAACAAGAGCGCTCTCAAATTCAAATATCACCTAGCTTTGGGTCAATGACTCACTGTGAAAGTCGGGTTTGTTTTTTTTTCTTTTTCTTTTATACTATTATTTTTTCCTCTGCCTAGCCTAAGAATTCATATTCCTTCCACCCCATTATAAATTAAGTATATGAGTTTGCTCTTAACTAATAAACAGAAGTTTCTATGGAAGGGCACTTAATTCAGTCGATTACTGTATTCAACGTGTTTGATGATATTATAAAGGGTTAGGCATCGATCGGTTTGCGATCATTTCCAACAGACCAAGAAATCCAGGGCCCAGTGAAAGAGCATGAAGATTCATGATGGAGGGTTGCTAAACTTTCATACGGCGATCAGAACAGATCACAGGGAAACCGGCTTCCCTCGGCCCACTCCACGGCCAGTGTAGGCCGCTCAGCGGACAGAAGCCACGCTCCAGAGCCGCAACTGACAGCGTCTTCAAATGGAAGTGTCCACGCAGGACCCTTCTTCCCCATTTATAGGTGAAAAGGGGGGAGAAGGAGGAAGAAATGACCCACGTATTCCTGAACAGAAGACGAGCCCCAGCCACAGAGTGCAAGGGAGGACCACCCACCAGCTGTTTGGATTTTGTGAGTGACAGTGCTGGCCTTTGGGATGTTTTGTGACAGAAACAACAACGGGAAGACCCTGCTGGACCATGAAGGACGGCTCCGTGTTCAGAAGCACACGCCACAAACCAGCAAGAGGATGCCGTGAAGCAGGGCAAGGACTGAGGGGAGACGGCACATCGGTGCTTACAAGGAAATTGAGGCAGGTATTTTGAAAACTCGGACAACTTTGGGGAAGGCACTGGAACGTGAGATCTTGGGCTGGCCCCTGAAGAACGATGGAAGCTCATGGAAATGAAGGCAGGAAGCAGAGGGAAGGCGGGAAGAGCGGCCAGGAGTGCAGACCCAAAGCCAGCGAATGTGGACAGCAGAACGGGAACAGACGGAGGACCGACCGCCAAGGCTAGGGGACGGGGAAGTGGTGGCCCGGTGCCCACGCCAGGCCACCTCAGAGGAGATCAGGCAGGTAGGCGAGGGCCTGGGGGCCAGAATTCACTGCCCCGAAGATACCATGTGAAATGAAGTCTTTCCGTTGAAAGGAATACTGCTCCCTAAAATTCCCTAGGTATTTTTCAAAACTTCAAAAGGCAGAATTTCCGCTCTGGGGGCTTCCATGAGTGGCATTAACAAAGCCTGTATATTTGGAAAATGAGTCCCTAAGAACTGCTCATATGGGAAGGGCTAACGAAAAGCCTTTGACTGGGACTCCGCCAAAAGCTGTGTATCTGAGTGGAAGGGCTATGGAAGAAGTTCAGTTACAGCTTTGCTAAGCCCGACCTTGGGTCCTGGACAAGGAAAGGTGGGGTGATAGGGGTCTGAGGCCCCTGGGAGCCTCGTTTTCTTCCCCGGCTGTTAATACCTACCCTACCCAAGCCGTCACAAGGGTCAGGTAAGAGCTCCCGCGTCCCGTCCACAGTCATGAGCTGTAGGCAATGCCACTCCATACACTAAACATTAATAAAAACCTTCACCGCCTTGTTGCCCCAACGTAAATACTGCTCATATACCACAGAGGGGGAAGTGAGTGATATTGATTGTCCTTCTGATGCCTTTCCTGGCAAAACACTGCACGGAGTGCGGGGGGGGCCACCCATGACTCCCCATCGCTGGGGAGGGCGGGAAGGCTTTTCAGAGGATGCAAGCCCTGAGGATGGTCTGAAGAATGAGCAGGGTCTTGCAGGAAAAGAGAGGGGAGCTAGGACAGATGGAGGGAGGGGCACGCACCTGGGGCGGCTGGCGGCAGTTCTGGGGAACCCCAGGGGTACCGTGACAGCAGGGAAGACCCTAAAAAGGAGGCTGAAACTAGTCGTGCTTAGGAGGTTAACTTCACTTGACAGATATGAGGACAGTCTTTGAAATCCTCAGTCTCCATCATCAGAACCAGTGTGTGTGTGTATGTCGGGGGCGGGGTGGGGGTTGCTTGTTAAAATAGACTGCAGAGGGCTCTGGCTGCTGTGGCTCAGTGGATTGAGCGTTGGCCTGCGAGCCAAGTGTCACTGGTTCGATTCCCAGTCAGGGCACATGACTAGGTTGCACGTCAGGTCCCCAGTTGGGGGCGCGAGTGAGAGGCAACCACACAGTGATGTTTCTCTCCCTCTCTTTCTCCTTTCCCCTTTCTCTCTACAAATAAATATATATAAATAAATAAATAATTTAAAATAAAATAAAATAGACTGCAGAGGCCTGAGAAGTTGCATTTCTAACATGCGCCGGGTGCTATTGAACCTGCGGGTCTGGGCGCCACCCTGTGAGAACCACTCCCCAAGGAAATAACAACCCCCCCCCCATTACCTGTCACTCCCCTCCCCACCCACCGGCACCTGCAGTGTGGTACAGGTATAGCCTGTGTAGCCAGCTAGCTGTATGTCTCCATTTGATCGTCCTTCCACCAGAAAATCCCCAAGCAACCCAAAGGAACTGTGCCTGGAACACAGCAAAGCAGAAGGAACATGGGGTGCAGAGGGGGGTGTCCCCAGTGCCCCAGGGTCCTCCTGCAGCTGCTGAATCTGCCGTCCCGTCCCCTGGTCATTCGAGATCTGAGTGCAGCCCCCACGTGCTCGGAGACATGGGGCCCTGACTTTCTCTCCACCCGGGCCCCCTCAGCGGAGTGTAACTAGCCAAAGAAAACCAGAGTCGGGGCTGGAGATGGTGTTATGATAACGAACACTGCTGCTGTTAGAGCAGAATTTGTCAGCGTCGGGTTTTCTGTGTACGTGTAAACAGACGCCATGCATGTTAGGCCTTTGATCTTCACGTGCCAACGAGAATGTGTTTACACTGTATATATGCCTTTCTCTCTCCTACCGACAATAGTCCCCACCCGCTGGCACGTTCGGGACCTAACGGCAACCGTGGGAATGTACGTGATTGCGTGACGCGGGGTGATGTTGGGAACGGAAAGTAAAAATTACGTGCGATTTTCAACGTGCGAATGGTTCTGCACTGCCCCTCCCAAGAGCCCTCTCTAACCTCCTACACAGAGCCGGAATCCAACCACACTCATGCCCAGGTAAGACGTAGCCTTAAGGGCAGGAAACCTTTAATGTGCAGCGATACAAAGTGTCAGAGAACTTACAGAGATGGGGGAGATGTTTACAGCCTGCCTCCCCATTGAGGAAATAGTAACTTTACCCAGAACTGATTCAAAGATGGGGGGGGCGCACAAGCCCCAGTGGGCCCACCCCCTAAACGACCTAAAGCCAGGCAGATGGGTGCAGAATAAAGCTGCATTTGCTACAACAGAGCATCATCAACTGTTTTTCTAGGTCTTCAGAAGAACAACTTTGCCCGCTCTGACAATTATTCCAAAGTCCTTTCTAATCTTAAAAGGCCAAAGGTCCAGTATTCTCTCTAAGGGAGAGGGAGGGAAAAAGAGGAGGAGAGAAACATCAATGTGAGAAACATCAAATGGTTGCCTTTTGTAGGCACCAAGACTGGGGATCAAACAAACCCACAAGGCATATGCCTTGGCCAGGAATCGAACCCGCGAACTTTCAATTTGTGGGAGAACACCCAACCAACTGAGCCACACCAGCCAGAGCTAAGTCCCTATCATTTAAAAGCGACCTTATAAGAGCCTCTTATGCTTTCTCGTTATTCCTGGTTCAAAGGCTGGTGGCCTTTTCGATCAATGAGCAGGCAAAGAGTAGATTCCCTTGGTTATACCCACCCACGACCACCCACTCAGACCCCCACAGGCCCTGGGGGAGCCTCACTACCCCACCTTCTGGGGGACAGCCTTCCACCGCCCCCCCTGGCACGCCAGTGCAGGTGCACAACACCCCATCCTCCAGCTGGTGACCCCGTACGGCCAGCCAGCGGGCAGCGCCATGGGGCCCCAGACCGCGGGGCAGGAGCAGGTAGACTCAGGTTGAGACAAGACCCTGGCAGCAGCCCAACCTGGAAAACGTGCCCCGGCCTCCCTTCCTTTGCCCACTCACGATTTCAGACTTTCTGCTCAGAGTCAGGCCAACCTTCCAAATTAACAGCCGGCCCCCATCCTATCTCACCGGCTTGGTGTGTAGAACAGGTTACCTCATTCCAGTGTGAGTTCACATCCTCATTTCAAATGTACCTGATTGCACGCTACGTGTTCTGGTTTCCTTAAGGGACCTGCACTCTACGGTTAGCCTGTTATCTAACCAAACGGATCATCAGTGTAGAAACCCCGCTCATCCATTCCCTCATATGTGATGTGATTCTCCTTGGATATGGCATCAAAGACCCGCCCCTTGAACGGGTGAGGCTGTTTATCTGACCTGGGGCGATGGCTAGAAATGGGCTCGGGGCAGGCAAGGCAGGGGTGAGTGTTCCGACAGGTGGGAGCCCACACACACCTCAGCGTGGGGCGGGCAGACGCTGAAACCCCACCTGCAGCCCACAAACTCTGCCCGCTAGACTGTGGCTGAACCCCACCATCCGACAGGACCCAGGGCAGACTTCTCACCCTGTCTCAGGGGCTTTCTAACTCTGGGTGTTTGCGGATGGCTTCTTCTGCCCGAACACCTGCATGTCCACACAGCCCTCACCTGGTCAAAGGAGGCGGTGGAAGCAGGAGAAGGGTCGATCCCGCTCCAGCCTGTCCCCCAATCTCCTGCCTCCCCCAAAGTCACCACTCCCTCTTTTGGAAAGGCCTCTGTATTTTCTACAACGTCTGTCTGTGTGATTCTGCTCCAGCACCTCCAGATTCACTGCCACCCCCAAAGGAGGGCTGCTTTTCCCACATTGTGCTTATCCGAGCACCTGGCGGCCGGCGACGGCCCTGACTCGTTCCTGGAGGCACGCTGTGATTTTTACCCAGACCAGGGGCCCTCCTCCATCACGAGGGCAGCCACCACCAGCCTGGGCCGCAGCCCTGTGGAAGGGACTGCCAGCACCTTGTCACACCCTTGCTGGAGAGGTGCAGCCCTGGGGAGCGCATCTGAAGGGCAAGCTCTATGCGTGCTCCGCCCTCCCACTTGGTGATGGGGGCGTGGCCCAGGGCAGGTCCCAGGGGGAAGAACACGGGGCTCTTCCCATGTCCCGATGCCTATCATTTCTATCAGCCCCTTGGATGGCGGCAGAAAGAACACGTCTCTCTAATTCCGGCGCGACACGTTTCCAGGAGAGACGGTAAATGCGCTGCGTGACAGAGGTAGGAGCTGAAAAGATCAACAGATTGGAATCGCAATCGAGAGGAAATTATGTGTTTGGACACTCGGGTGCAAAAAAAGAAACGCACACACGTAGGAGGTGTGAAGAAACTTAGGAGATGTAATGGGATATAATTTCTGTCTGTGATAATTGGGCGTGGTGACTGCCAAAAAATAAATAATAATAATAATAATAAAAACCTTCAGGGGGTCTTAGGCCATAGTGAGGGAGACTTAGTGGGGTAAGAGCCGGAGGAGAGGCCCCCCCCCCTACACTGGGCTTGTGTCCACACTTTAAAAGAGAACAGAGGGAATGGGACAGCATCCAAGTGACAGCCGGGGACCTGAAAGCCGTTCATCTCATGGGGTACACCTACAGACACCAGGCATGCGAGGGTCCCCAGGGAGGAGGGCTGGTGGGATTCTACGTGACCTTGGTAGGGGAGAGGAATGCAGAACTCAGACCAACCCTGGGTGAGGGAGTTGGGGTCCAAATCAGAACACACAGTAGGTGTGATCTGAAGTCGCGTGGGGCTGCCTGAAGAGGTACTGAAGAATTATGGGCAGCTGCATATCCCAGGGATTTTGAAGCCTGATTTCACTGGCTGCTGATAACTCTTTGGGGCAGTATTTTTCCTGTTTTTTGCTGGGGAAACTGAGGCTCAAAAATGACCAAATGGCCCATGTGGGATGATGCCAGGTGGCAGAGCTGGGGCATAATCTTGGTGGCCTCACATAATTCTGGGGCAGAAACCCCCTCTTTATAGAGACCTCAAGGGTGGCAGGGTGCTGCCCATAAGTGCACAGGACAGGAAGAGAACCCCTGAGTGCCATCTGACCATCCTGGGCGCCTCTTTAAAGGCTCCGAGGGTAGACACCTCTGTCCACTCCGGTGCCCTGACCCCTCACAAGAAGACAACCAAGGCAGGCTGTGAAGAACCTTCCAGATGTCCCCACCCATATGCAAAGGGCTGAAGCACTCACATGGGGGGCACTGCTATTGTTTCTGCCCCCATATTCCCCTGGAAAACACAGACCGTGGCCACGATACCACTGTAGAACATCAGATTCCTGTTTCTGCTCCCCAGCCATGGGGAAAAATAAAGCCTGGACTGTCTCACCCAACTACAAGAGCTCTGCCTCTGCATACGCTGTGTTCCTCAGAGGGCAGAGGCAGAGCCCAGAAAGGTGGGGCATGGGACCCCAAGTCCATCCAGGTCCTGCAGCATGCCGCTCTCCCTGGGTTTCCATGGAATCACAGGCCCACCTGTATCTCAGCTCTCGAACACCTTCCCTTCCTGGTCCTGCTCTTCCGAACCGTTCGGCTTAGAGGCAGGTCAGGCTTGCCTCTGAGTGTCACAGAGACGCACGCCATTGGCTCCTCCAGCCCCGGCACGCCACATGTCCTTTATGTGATACTCAAGATCAGGTGGCACAAAGGTGCTCTGATGTTAAGAGTTCCCCCATCCTCCAAAATCCCCATGTTCTTCCACCACCATTGGGAGTCTCTTTTTTTTTTTGACAAGTTCAGGTTGGAAGCAATAAATATAAGTTCCAAGTATACGGAGAACTTTGACAAGCATGCGTGGGCAAGTCCTGCCTTGAATGCAAACCACTCAGTGAGGTG
Organism: Furipterus horrens; assembly: GCF_987537825.1. NCBI lineage: Eukaryota > Metazoa > Chordata > Mammalia > Chiroptera > Furipteridae > Furipterus > Furipterus horrens. The sequence goes on along the minus strand of NW_028327186.1, from coordinate 4,681,848 downwards.
TGAGGGGTCCAAGCATCTGTACCCTCCCCCGGCCCCCCAACCCAAGTCTGGCCCATGCCTCTCACCCAGGCCTTCCAGTTGAGAGCATGGGGTGGGGCTGGGGCCCAGGGCACTGCAAGCTGAGGTCCCGAGGGAAGGGGGGGCATCAGACTGCCACCGTCGCACACTGCAGGAAGGGGGCAGACGTTCCCAAAGCCCCACAGAGGTACAACGGGGGTCCTGGAGCCTGCCCAGGGCCCAACGTCACTGCCGGAGGGATGACGGGCATGCCCGCTGATGTGTCTCAGAGGATGGAAGGCCCTGGCGTGGCCCCCATACACGTGAACAAATGGTGCAGTGGGGAAACCCGTGTGACTCAGTTTCCCTGCCCCCGACACCCAGCACAGACCGTGTTATGTGCTTACAAGTAAGTGGCCCAGTGGGCCATGTGGACAAGAGTAATTACCAGAACAAAACAAAACGTAGAACGGGTAAGTATAAGTGTGGCAATTAAGCGGAACAGGGAAAATACAAATCCTCCTGGGTGCTGGGTAGCAGACATGTTTCTAAACCATGAGCAGAAACGAGAGCCGCGTCTGAGTGGCCCCACGTGGAGGGAGTCAGGGTTCGCCATTCCCCCTCTAGGATCTGCAGAAGTCTACCCTAGGCCGTGGGACACAGAAGAGAGACAGTCGCTCTATCAGGGAGCAGCCCCATGGCGCTCGGACGAGGCAGACACTGACTATCACCACGTGCCCTCTCCTGCCCCGTGTCCACGTTCTGCAGCGGGGCGGGCCTTCCCGGGGACCTGCATCGGACCCACTCCAAAGATGGCATTAAAATGAAGTTGGTCCCTGAAGCAGACAAAAATCCTAAACTACAGCCCCAAGTCCCCACAACAGGGTGGTGAGTCCTGGCCCCATGTGCGAGTGGCACTGCCTGCTGGCAGGGTCAGCTGTCAGCTGCCCACGGCCACCGCCCCTCTGTGCCTGCCGCCTGCCGCTTTGCCCATCCCGGACACCAGCCTTTGAGGCTTCCCAGCTGTCCCAGGCATGGCACCGCTGGTGGGTAACCTGTCAGGGGCAGGAAGAAAGGGTGGGGCTGGGGGCGGCAGCAGGGCTGCCCATCCACCCCAGCCCTGGCGTTGGGGACCACCAGTGGCCCCCAGCTCCTCCCTCAGGGCCAACACCTTGGGCAAAGGAACATGGGTCAAAGGTTCAGCTAAACGTAATGACCCTGCAGACGGAGGACCGAGAGCTGTCACACGGCTCAGCCTCCCAAGCCTTATGTCTCCCTCGGTCCCCTAGAGTCTCTGAGCAACACGTCTGTCTCTATTCCCTGACAGCCTCCCCACTAAAGCCTCCCCCCCCCCAACAGTTAGGTAGCTGCTGTGGGACAGAGAGCTTGTGTACAAAGACTTTGGGGATAGAGCCCTATTTTATTTCTTTTTTATCAATGCTCGGCACCAAATAGACACTTATGAAACACTACAGGAGCCGGGTGCTTGAGGCCACGTCACTTGAAGGCTTCTAGGCCACTGAGAGCACACTTCTCACAATTAGAAATGAAAAGGAGAACATTTTTAATGTGTTGGATTAGCAAGAGATCACAAACCCCCTAACACCAAGCTTGAGTGAGGGCATGGGCGGCCAGGATTCACCTGCCTCGGGGGTCCACAGAGATACAAAACCTCTAATGCCCATCACCGCTGACCCGGAGCTCCTCTTCTAGGGAACCGGCCCTCACTCACACAAGCAGGGCAGACAGAGAAGTGTGAACATGCTTCCTAGGATCTTATTTATAAACTCAAAAACCAGGAAAGAACCTAAATGTCCATCATTTAAAGAAGCTGCCAGGTCCCTCGGCGCTGTAGGGGACACTATAAGGGATCTATTGGAACTCTGTACTGCCATGGCAACCTTTTTGTAAACCTGAAACTATTCTGGTAGAAAAAAGTAACGATTTAAAAATAAAGAGAAGCACGCAGAACAACCGGAATCCTATTTATGTTGTTTTTTAAACCTGCCCATATTGCTCTGTGGCTGCTTCCTCTCCTCACCTGGCGACAGGTGTATATACACCCCAGAGAAACTGCCTGGCTCCCGAGCTGTGAGCGGTGGCCACCTCCCGGGGCAGGGGACCGGATTCAGGGACAGGAGCGGAAAGCCCATCCTCTACTGGGTGACTCTGCGCCGGTTTAATGCTTACAGGGAGCTACATTCACATAACGCTTGTATGTGCAAGAGTATTTGAAAAACAAGGTAGGTTCCTCTGCTAGAGGAAGATATCCAGGATGTGTGATATTGAAAACCACACAAGTGGCACCAAGGCCCAGGACAGGCCACACTGGCTCTGCAGGGTGTCTGCGGAGCACACTTCTGGGGGGAAGGGGGGCGAGTCGGAGGAGAAGAGCGTAAGTGGGGGCTGAGCGTCTATGCTCCTTCTGTCTCAGCCTTTGACCAGAGAAGCATGTCTTTCTTATAATAATCATCTTCAAAATGGCAGTCACTCCTCCCAGTACACTCCTTACTTGTTCCATCTCTCTGGCCCCCAACCACACCCAGAAAAAGTCAACCGATGTTTTGTCGGTATTTCCAGGGCCGTCTCTGAGCCCGGACGCCCGGGCCCACGGTTTAGAGGCCGTGGGAGGTGGGAGGAAAGAGCGACTAAGGAGCAGCCTCGGAGGTGGTTCCCGGTCCTCTCTCACCTCGGCTGGACCCTTGGTAAAGAATCCATCAAACAGGGTCCGCTGATTACGCACGCTGCTCTCCACTGAACCCAGTCTGGGTGACAGGGACATGGAGACCGACCCCCACGATGGCCGAAGAATGCGCCAAGGTCCACGCATGCCTTCTGATACCTCTCAGCTATGCGAGGTCTCTTTGGATTAATCCTTCCTGATCCACCAACCCCTGAGTGCCCAACTGGGATGCCTAGGAGCCTATTGCCACTGTCCAGAGCTGGTTCTCCTTTAAGGGCCATAAAAGGCAGGCAGACAGAAAGAACGGCAAGCTATTCAGAGGGAGGAAATGGCCCAATGAATATGAAAAACTGCTATTCCAGTTTGCTTTTAAGAGCAAGTGACTTAATTTCACTACCATTGATTTTTTTTTTTTTTTGAGCGATTTAATTTCGCTAATACTGGCTGAGGTTTTGCTTACTGCATAGTGACATCTGGCCAAGCCAGTCACTGCAACTACTCTGAGCTTCTTTCTTAGGTCCTGGGTCTCTCAGAGAGTCTGAGAGAGCTGAGCCATTTCTCAAACAAACAAACAAACAAAAATACTAACAAAGAGTTTGTATGCAACATCAAGGGGTTCTGAGAACCCCCTCTCTGGCCTCTGAATCCCAGCTACTAACTCAGTTGTCTTGAGCCTGAAGCATCTGGAATGCCACTTTACAGATGAAAAAACTGAGGTCTGGAGAAATTGGGGGACTTTCTCACAGTTCCCCACTGGCTGGCGGCGGGGTGGGAACAAGAGCCCTACTGACATGCTGAGGTGCTCCTGGAAGGCACACGCCACAGAGGTTACCCTCGGCGCCCCCAAAACAGGGTTACAATGCTATTCCCGGAGCGTATGCCAATGCTGCCCAATGGCACATACATAATAGGGCCACACACCCCAGTGACAATCTGTGAAGCAAGCAAGAGGGACAGAAGCACACGCCTGGTGACTATGAACGTGGGCCAGGGCTGGAACTCTCAGCCCCAAGCCCTGCCCTCTGCCCCTCTTCCACAGTCGGGTGGGGGCACCCCTCGGGGCCCAGAGACAATCAGCAAACACAGACGTGGTCTGAACCGGCGGAGGCGGCCCCAGGGGGGCCCAGGAAGAAGCTGTGACAGACAGAGCAGGTCGGAGGACAGATGTCCAGGAGGGTATCAGGAGCCCAGCAGGGCAGCTAGCCGTGGATGGACACCCCAGCGGACCTTTAACCCCCGAGCTAACCAACCCAAGAGGGGAGGGCTCTTGTAAGTTTCAACCCCAGCAAGGACCCAGGGAGGCAATTCCTGGTGGGGGCGGGGGTGGGAAGGGGTTTTCTAAACAAGCCCTGCTAGGCTCCTGTGCCCCCAACCAACAGTTCCATTCCCTTCCCGGAAATCATGGTGCTATTAATACGAATTCAAACACAGCCTCCTTCTTACAAGCCCGCCAACAACTTAGATGGGATTCTGAGAAGCCAGAAACCAACTTCAGATGGTCATGCTAGTGAAACCCGACCCTCGGGGCTACCTCGGACGGCGATGAAGAAACAGTTGAATTGAAATAATCTAAAACGGGTTTCTACTTTGCTTGGGACTATGATTTGGGCCCATAAAACCGACTTGCCTCATTACACTTGGCCTAAATTTTTTTTTGTTGTTTTTTTTTTTTAATGAATTTGCAATTTTCAGATTATGTTAAATGGCACCCAATTACGGGGCAGAGTGGAAGGGCAAAATCAGAGCAATGAAAAATGCATGCAGGAAAGATCTCACGTTCAGAGGATACGAAGACACACAGGTACAGCACAGAGCATGAGACCCACCTCCTCGCAAGGTTTCCCGAACATCCTGAATCTCAGGGCGGGGGTGGGGTGGGGGGTACGGGGGGTTATCCTCCAAAATCAGTCACTAAACATAGGCAGCAGCTCCTCTGATGCCGATTTTCTGTCTACTCTCCAAACTGCAACGTCCCCATGGCCACATTTTGCTCCTTTTAAAAGTAGTAAAGTTCCCTGCCCTCATCTGGAGAAGCTTCAGTTACGTTTGTAAAACAGTCAGAAAAAGCCATAAAAAGGTCCTCGCCGAGGACTGTGCTAAGGATTAAGTATTATTTAATAAGCCACCGCCTGGAGGCTGCCAGCTGATGTCTCGTTATAACCTGGAAAGAGCGTCCTGGCAAAATATGTTTGAGGGGTTATTTTTTTTTTTTTAATTTCTAGGTATCATTTACATTCATCCCCACCCTCCTTAAAAAAATTTTTTTAAAGAGCTACAGTGGGACAAAGGCAGAGTCGGTGGCATATTATGATACACAAGGGTGACAATGAAAGACTTTTCCGGCTGTGATAAACATACTGAACATCTACCATGGAGGCCGTCTGAGCCACCGCAGAAAACAGCAGACGTTCCCAGTTGTTAATGATGCTGAATGCATCTTTGAGGCTTTTCTTTTTTAGACAGAAGCGGTCTCCCTCGGAGCTCATTCCCTTACCTTTTCTCCGCGTGGGATCTGTTCCCTGAAGTTGGGACTTTCTGCGGCTGTCAGCACACCCAAAGTGATTTCACAACTGGCTGAAAGGATGGGCAGCGCCATGTGCGAATGAACTAAGAATGTGGCTCAACTCAGAGGCCAAGTCGGCAGAGACGCTGCTCAGTGGCCTCATCGGCCTCCAGGACTAACCCGGGGATCCGTACCGGCCTGGTGGCCACAGCCCTCGCATTTCGTTACCTCTCGATAAGTTATTGCTTCAGAATTTTATTTATTTGTTTTTAGAGAGAGGGGGGAGGGAGGGAGAGAGAGGAAGAGAAACATTGACGTGAGAGAGAAACGTCAGTCGGTGGCCTCCTACACACACCCCGACTGGGGTCCGAACCTGCAACCCAGGCACGTGCCCTGACTGGGAATCGAACTGGCGGCCTTTCACTTTGCGGGACAATGCCCAACCCATAGAGCCATACCAGCCAGGGTACCTCTTGATATTTCAAACAAGTAGTTCCATTCACAGCTGTCTCCACGTCCCAGAGACCAGAAGGAACAGAGTAACAGGAATGGAGAATTACGTCCAGATTTCAAAATACCCATGCTTCCGTGCCATTCTTGGCATCTGAAACCTACTTTAAAACAACAACGAAAATGTACCAAAAAACTTCAGACAATAAACCTTGTCATCCAACTGTGACTAATGAGATGTGCTTGTGAAATCGGCTTGTCAGATGCGCTTATGTGAGCAGGGACCCACTGGATTGCAATTCTAATGTCCCCAACATCTTAAAAGCTTCGATGGGTAATGATTTCCTCCACAAACAAAACTGTCGTGGATTAAACTGAGCCGAGCTCAGGTTGCCTCATCTCTCAGACACCAAAGGCAGCGAGCAACTTGCAACCCAGCAAGGCCCACATCCCTCTGCTGAAAACTGGGGGGCTTAGCAGGAACCTCCCCTGCTTTGGAGCAGGAAGAGCCCCCAAATCCGGAGCTACAGGGACAAGTCAGCAGAACTGGATGGCACCAGACTGTGAAAGACGGTCTGTGGAACGGAGCACTTGACTTTTCGAATCCTAAAATAAACACCTAGCTCACTTGAGGAATCATGGCAGGGCAGATCCCTGAAAAGGCATTTTCTAAGTCACACCCCCCAGCTAATGAGATCGGCTCTGCAATCCATGCCAGCCCAAGCCCACCTGTTTTCATGAGCACCTACTATGTGCCGGGCACTTTGGCAGATTGTAGGGAATCAAAGGACATGTTCCCTGTTCTTAAAGAACCCCTAGTAACAATGGTGGGAGAGAAAGACAAACCCATCACCCCAGTACTGTGTATTCAGTGGAGCCTGGAATGCACACTAGACACCCAGGTAGGCGAAGAAGCTGCTGACATGAGAGGTTAACCCACTCTGAGAGGAGGAGCTGACTCGGAGTCAAAGTTAAGGACTACAACCCCTGATTGCATGGGAACAAAAACAAGACAGTCAGTATAAATTTAAAAAGCAACCCAGAGAAAGACATCAGGTTCTGTGTCCCTAAGGAAAGTGTAAAACTGAAGACAAGACCTTCAAGTAAACCTCCAACATTTCTGATTCAACTATTTAAAGAAAAAAAAATCCTCTTATAATTACTTTTGACACTTTTCCCCATAAAAAGAAGGAGGAGGAAGAGGAAAAAGAAGAAGAAAAGAAGAAGAAAGAAGAAAGAAGAAGAGGAAGGAGAGGAAGAAGAAGAAGAACAAGAAGAAGAAGAAAGAAAAACCCAAGAGCACAGTTATGCTTCATCAATGGGAAGGCTGGTCCTCTCGGGCCCTAAATGGAATGCTAGCTCACCCAACAGGAATACACTAAGGGCAGTGGTCATTCTTCTGGAATGTTCCCAGCCCCTTCTGGAAAGTAACTCAGATCACCTTTGTAGATTAAAGCATGGTGGTGTTTTGTTTTGTTTTTTAGTGAGGTGGAAGTTATTCAAAGTCATGTCAAACCAGATCCCCGCTGAACGCCTTTTATGACCCAAGGGCAGTGGCAGGCCCTTGCGGGTTCCGCCTGCGGCCCGCTCACACACCCCTGCTGTCACTCACTCGTCGGCCCTGCTCCCGGGCGAACCTGGGCCGGAGGACCTCCTCAACGGCAGCAACTTCCTTCGTAATCACTCTCCACCCTCGATGGAAAGTCACCTAGCTCCAGACAAAGAACACAAGGACACCCTCGAAGCTCTAAGCTGACTTTTCATGATGCAACAGAAATCATGGCGTTTTTCCTCCCTTAGTCCACCCATGCTGAACAAGGACAAGCTCCTTGTGGTCACAGACACCGAGCAAGAATTCCAATGACATCAGAGGAAGGCCCTGAAGTCAAGCACTGGCTTGGTGTGGGGTCTACGTCAGAGCAGTAGACAGAATTTTCAAATTGCACTGAGCCAGACTGACCTTCACCAAGACCTGGGGTGCTGAGACATGCCATGGAGGTGGGTGAAGGGCATGTCACGGTAGTGCCAAGAAATGCCCTGAGGTTGGCGCACAAGCCCTGAGAGGTTGCAAGCCATGCCTCACGTAGTGCGTCACCTCGGGCGACACTGTCCCAAATCTCCTTCCACCTCTGTGGCCGGGAACCACCTGAGGCCAAGCTGTTTTCTGGGGCTCCCCAAATAGCTAGCAAATTACACACTATTTCAATGTAGAGGTTTATCCAGCGGTGTCTACCCTTTGTGATGAACCCAAATATGCGTCTTCTTCTCTCCATGAAGCCCCCCAAGGTCAACTGCAATGAATGAAACCTGCCCCTGCCCCCATAACTAGAGTGACAGCTGGTGGTGGACGCAAAGGCACAGGCAGAGAAGCAGGAATGAAACAGGCAGGTGTGTGTCACGGGCCAGGCAGAGAGGTGAAGCAGATAATGGCACAGACAGAAAGGGGACACAGCACCTGCCCTTGAGGAGCTCCTGGTCCATCTGCAGAGCTGACCTGTAAAGAGACAGAATCCCCATGCCAACCAAGCGCTGTGGACGCTTAAAGGAGGAAGAAATTAATTCTGGTTCTTTGGGGGGGGGGGGGGCGGGGGGAGGCGAACACAAAACAAAGAAAGCCCTGGCAGGTCCAATCAAGAATAAAATGGAAAGGCGACTAAAAATAGAAATGAGAAAACAGACACTGAGGAAGTAACAGCTTCAACAAAATACTACAGACAACTGAGCTCTCCTTTTTTTAATGTGATGACATTGATTTGTTGGAAATTTTTAACTTACCAAAATTGATTTTTAAAAAAACCAGAAAGCCAGGCAGACCAATACCCATGGAAGATTTTTTTTTTTAAGTTGTCACAGAATGATGCATTTTTAAAAGCATCAGCCTCCAACTGTTTAGCAAGTGAGTTTTTTCAAACCTTCAAAGGACCAGTACATTGCTACACTGTCTAAACTGTTACAGAGAAGATAAAAAGGAAAGTCGTTAATTCGTTTTACAAAGCAAGCATAAACCTGATAGCAAAATCTGGAAAAGATAGCATATAAAGAGAACCATAAAATGATCTCACAAATTTAGAGATGAAAAATTCTAAATCTAACATGAGCCAACCAAATTCACTGGGGGCCTAAACAGTCAAACACCGCAAAAGACCTCAGGAAACTACAGTAAAATATGAACAATGGCTGCCTCGCAATTGATTGGCTGAAGATAATTTTTTAAATATTTTATTTATTTTTAGAGAGAAGGGGGAGGGAGGGAGAAAGAGAGGGAGAGAGACATCAATGTAAGAGAGCTACATCGGTTGGATGCCTTTTCATACACACCCCGACTGGGCAGTGAATGTACAACCTTGGCATGTGCCCTGACTGGGAATCAAACTCACAACCTTTCAGTTCCCAGGCTGACACTCAATCCACTGGGCCACACCAGCCAGGGCTAAAGGTGATTTTTATTTTACTTTCTTCCTAATGGTCATTTCCAATTTTCCCCTAATAACCATGACTGTTACGCTTTGAAGAAAGCAACAAACGTAACGGTTGCAGGATAAGGTGACAGACAATTGTGCCCCTAACTAAAGGTTCATTCATCAGAGAGGCACAGTATCTTTCAGCAGATCGAATCCATGACGTTGTTACATTGCCACACGTACACGTGGCTGCTGAATCAGTTCTCGGGGCTATCTGAACCCTCTCGCTGGCCTCTCGTGAGGCAGGCAGGGAGCCCCAACTAGAAAGAGGCCAACAGCTTTGCTTGGGTCATCATCTCAGTAGAGATCTTAGAACTCTCTGGACCCCCGTTTCTTTCATATACACTCACAGAGAACCCACTGTGCGCCAGGCATCGCAGACCTGATGGGGAGGAGAGGACGGTTCTTGCTTTTCATGGAGCTTCCAGTTTCTCCTTCCAAAAATCTTCAGTTGAAAACATTGTGAGCATTGTTTGGGCCCTTCTGGCATGCTTAATTATGATTTGATGACACATCCCATTTCAATGCAAGAATCAGATTCATTTTACAGTGATTATTTGAAAGTGTGTCTAAAATCCACTCTCCCCAAAAGCTGAGACGTCACCATGATTACTTTTCAACATATAGACGTGCAAGGATCTACTGAAAGCATTCCCATTTTGACCGTTCAGAGGGTACCCCTGACTCATTCTGTGGATTCAACTTGTCTAAGCCCTCACGACAGCCTTCGCTGGACAAGAGAAATGTTGGCTCCGCCATTCTTAGAAATAGTTTCTGGAGAAATTGCAACCACAATGGAAAGTCCACTGGATAAAGAGAAAAGGGAGCATGCTGGCTTTCCAGAGAGAAAAAGACATTAGCCTCAAACACACAAAACACCAACCTCATTAGGAGAGCCAGGCACAGACGGGCGGCTTATCAGCTATTTGCACATCAACTCTTTCGCAGAATGAACAGCAACCTTAAAAGCCGTTGCCCATCTGCCGATTCAGAGCACCCAGCTCCCGCGAGCTCTGTACCACCACCGGAGAGTCGAACGATTTCTCCATTGGCCCAAGGGGAGGCCAGGAGCGGTCGAACTATCGCTGCAAAATGGGCGACCTGCATGGGAGAGTCCAGTTATCACTGCCTCGGGTGCTGTTACAAACATGCGTGTTTCCCAGAATGATCTGTAAAGCCACTGGTAGTAAAAGGTCTTTCTGATTTTAATTAATTAATTAAAAAGTTACACCCAGGGATTTGGGGGACAGGGGGACAATTTTTATTGTTAAGAGAGCCTCCAAAAAAAAAAAAAAAAAAAAAGACTAAGGGGGCTGCCATCCCTCCACTGGATAAGCAGCTGAAGAAAGACAGAACAGAAAGATATGTCTCCGATTCATAATATCCAGAAAGAATCCCCCAGAAGATGGGCTGTTCCCCCAGTAGTATGTCCGTTAACCATACTGTATAAAGCCACGTGTGCGTCAAACCTACAATAGCCCCAGAGAAGGCAGGCAGAAAGCACCTTAACACGCTCCTAGGGGAGGGTGCGGCCCCACAACGCCAAAGAACAGTTACTGAGCTATACGAGGGAAGCCAGGCACGAGCAATTCCACCCGGAAACATTTGTGTTCATTCTCATCAGGTCCAAGGCCAAGGATCGCTAGCTACTCTGCTTCAACTCTATAGGCACCTGGATTTGGGCGGGGGGGGGGGGGGGGGGGGTTCAGGCACCACAGATGACATAATTCCGGGACCTGAGTTCGTTCACATGCATCGCCAAGATGTCACCCCTTTAAAGCTATTTCTCCGATGTTAGGATTTCTATCGGCGACGCCACCCGAGTTTTCAAAGCGGAATAAAATGGGGCACGGAAGCATCTGAACTAGGGGCGCTTTTGCTGACCTACACTTCTGTTGCGTGGAAAGGGTGGGTGGGAAAATCGGAAGCCTGACAGTCCAATCATTTTCTTGATGACTCTGGATGTTTCCAAAGATCGCCGTCAAGATCACGATCCACTTTTCATTTTTTTTTCTTTTTTTTAATATCCATTAAGTGCCATTGGTACCCAAGTAAATCTTTTAAAAATAAACCTGAACTTTATGAGGGGGAAAACATTGGCATTGTTGAAAGTATCTGGCTAACTCACGGTTGCTTGGATTATACTCGTATACTCACCGTAAAGCCGAGAGAGAAAGAAAGAAAGAAAAGAAAAAAAGAACCTTATAATTTAGCCTGTGCATTTCTGGGCTGATTAAATGTGGAGTTCTTTTAACTTATCACCTCCATGCAGCCTGTCCAGACAAAAAGATCGCAGGAATTCCTTTGAAATAGCCCAAACAACAGCCTCAACTTGCAAAGCTATTTTTCAGAGCTCCAGTATGACAACAGGAAGTAGACCTTCTGAGATGGGGATTTTGCTATTTATTTTTTCTGTCAATGGCTGCTTTAACGGGGAGACAGAGAGAGGGAGGGAGGGGGCCAAAAAAGAAGACTCCAGGCTTTACAACTCGTGCGAGTCCTGAACCGGGAACTGGGGAAATGGCGGCAGCCAACCAGCATGGCTCTTACGGAGTCAAGTCTCCAAGGCTAGGAATTTCAGACATCTTAGGCATTTTGCATTATTTTCTGAATCTTTAAAGAGCTACGACTGGAGAGAGAAAGGCCAGGGAAAATTAACCAGTAAGGAAACTCCCGGTCTTCCGGCTCCAACCCCCAAGCATGCCTTTGCGCCCCCAAAATTAAAGGCTCAGTGGGAACTCGCTGTCCACAAGCGGGGTTTTGTTTCGCGGAGAAGAGGCTGAGACGGGGCCCCCTGACCTCCCCGCCCGCCACCGAGCGCTGCATTCTGTCTCCTCATCCCTTCCCAAGGTTGAACTGCAATGGACTTGGGACCCTAAACCTTTCCCATTTCAAAACACCCTCCGGGAGGTTACAAACAATGGTCACTTGTTTTCAGGGGAAATGATAGCTCATCGATTTTGCTGAGTGTGATGGAACACACAGGCCCCCAGCACAAACCTGCGGGGACACTTTCAGGCCTGCAGTTTTGAGGGGGTCGTGGCTCCCCTTGTAGCGCCCCCCCCCCCCATTTGTGGTGGTGCCCCAGTGATAGGGCAGGGTTCCCTTGCACGGTTGGCATTTGCATCAACATGGGACACCCCACAAACGTCTGCGCTGAGGTTGTTATCACCCCCATTGAGGGGAAAACAGTGTCTTGCCATCCTCCTTCCAGAAACTTCTTCCCCTTCCTGAGCGCTAGTGGTCTCAACATCAGAGAGCTCCCAGAGCTTGGCAAATATTCCCGATTACTTGCCACAGAAGTGACATCTGCCACCTCCACCAGCGGATTATAGTGGATGTGACAGGCTTTTAAAAATGTTGAGGTGGAGTGGAAAGTGAAGAAAAAAAGAAGGAAATGAAGTCATTTGTACTCACTCCTGTCAGAGGCTGAGAATTTGGGAGGCCTTTCCCAGGTGCCCCGAGAGCTGAACGTGCTGTAAACGGACGCAGGCAAATACAACAGATACACGCAGTAGTAACTGCTGCGATGCATTGGGGGGCTGCACGGACGCCTGGCCCGGCTTTCTCCCCCTCTCCTCCACGACACGCTCACCGCCATCCCCCCAAAAGGGCTCTGGGTGATTTCACAGAGAATAGTCGCCTCCAGGGCGTTGCTTTAACTTAGTGCAAATAAGAGAGCCAGTTTTTTGTGACCTCTTTTTGCCCAAAAGAAACACACACACCCTTCGCCTGGTCTCTGCGGATCCCCCAAATCATCCCCAAATGTGCCCCAGCCTCATCCCCCACTATGAAGTACTTCAGTGAACCTTCATCTCCAGCCTTTTTTCAAGCCCCATCCCATGTATTTCAAGTCCTGACCTGAGCCCACTCGCAAGCTGAGTAAAATCCCAATTCTCCGAGCACCTCCTCCAGGAGGCCTCCAGGATCCCTCCGGGTGACCTTCCCAGATTCCGCCTGCTCATCTGTTCCCTCCCATTCACAGACGTGTCTGCTCCTAGGCCACCTGCTGCACACACCTTCTCTGCTCACTTACCCTGGAAGCTCTCAGGGCTGGGGCTGCATTTTACACACCCAGCCCAGCTCAGCCCGGCATCCCTCAGGCCTCCTCTGCTCTGCAGCACCAGCAAACACCACACCCTCCACTCTGCTGGCCACCGTAGCTGACCCCAGTCTTGGCCCACGCTCTCACGGGCACCCTGGGCAGGCCCGGAGCCATGGAGAAAGCTGAGTGAGCATGACCCACTACCTTTGCCAGGAGCCACAGCACCCCTCCATGTCCCATGTGGCTCCCTCGCCAGGGGTCAGGCTCAGGACTCAAAGCTGGACACAGCCCCGGGCAGGCACCTGTCACTTTGCACACCTATCTGGCAAGGTTGCCAGTGCAAGAACTTCACCCACGGCCCTCAGGGGAGTCAGAGGCCCCATCCCAGGGCTCCTGCTCATGTGCTGTGCCTGACACACAGCCCAGACATATAACCCTCTTCCTTCTCCATCTGTCCGTGGATAAGGATCCACAGCAGCCACACACGTGGGACCCTCAGGGCAACATTCTGCCTGACACAAGAAAAAGGTGACAAAGTGGACTTCCATCCAGGGCTCAGGGCACCGATGAAAGGACCGTGGTCTCACTGAACATTCAGCCATAGTCCAGCGGGGACTACCTGTATCCCCGTCATTTAAATAGGCCTCGTTTTCAGGCAGTGGAGATTCCAAGAAGCATGAGCAACACCCCTTGCAGGTTTCAGAGATCAGCGGACAGAAGATGCTAACCAAGTCCCAACGAAGCACAACCAGTACATCAACCCGCACACAGGGATCCCGGGTGGCAGAAGCCTTAAGACTGGCTCATCCGTCTCTAAACTGCTCACGGGATTAACAGGGAGGCCTGATCAATACTGATTTCACCGTCCTGGGGGTGACTCACTGTTAAATCCTGCCCAGCTTAAAACGCAACTCTGAACAGAAACAAACAACGTAAGAGCAAGGTCAGATTTTAAATCGCAGCTATGACTTGTCTACATTTAATGCTTATAAACAATGATCACGGAGCTCCCCAGACTTCTGGATTTGCTGAGGAAGTCCCACTAAGTGCACGGAGCTCCCCAGCCTTCTGGACTTGCTGAGAAAGTCCTACTAAGTGCTCTGAAAGGTCCGGCCTGGTCCTCGCAATCCCCCTATCCACTGATGGTGGCCTCGGGTTTGCAAGACAGACCCTGGGGAAGTTGAGAGGTGCGCTTCTGAACCGAAGTCCATACATCCGACAGGCATGTGCTCACCAGGAAAGCAGGCTTACACAAACCCACAGGTAGGCCATCCTGGTATATCACTCCCCGCCATGCAGCTGCTGCAGAATTTAAAAGCAGCGACTTCTCTACCCGAAAATGGGGAAATGGGCCCCGTGAGATTTCCCAATCACAGCAGTGGGGTGCTCAGAAGACAGACGATAATACACTGCAAGCATCTGGTCAACCAAAGTGTCTGAAGGCAAAGGCCATTGTGAAAATGTGTTCTTTTAGGTGCTGGTCCCCACTGAATTTCAAAATCAACCTGAAACCAACTCTCAAAGTTGGCCAAGAACCTCTCTACTATCAAAAGAAGTCTCAGCTACAGCACATTACTCCATCATTACGGGCAGTGCGTTTGTGTCTCCCCCAAGTTCATATGCCGAAGTCCTCACCCCTAGTGGGACCATGCTAGGGTAGGGCTTGGGGGTGCCTAGGTTTACATAAGGTGATGGGATTAGAGTTCTTATAAAAGAAGAAGAGAACAGATCTTCCTCCCCCTCCCTCTGTCTTGTGAGGACACAGAAGAAGACGGCCATCTGCAAACCAGGAAGCAGGTCCTTGCCAGGCACCAGATCTGCCAGCACCTTGACCTTGGACTTCCAGCCTCCAGAACCGTGAGAAATGAACGTCTGGTGCTTATTTCTGTAGCTCTGTAAGAGGGCATCACTGACCCAGGGTAGGGGCGCACCTCCCTCCTGTCCTGGGACAGCACTTCCTGCCCAGGGACAGACAGGAATGGTCGAGGTGCAGGGAAAATGCCCGTCCAACTCTCAGACCCACAGGAGCTGCAGGCGGCCAGCTTCCTCCCACGGGGCCCCGACCAACAAAGGCTGCTCCTCCGAGCCGGGCGGTGAGAGAGCCTCTCACAGCCAGACAGGCTCAGCTGCCTCCGAGTCTCAGAGTCTCATTGGAATCCAGCAGGTCTGGGCTGAGCCCTGACTCCCGGGGGAAAAGCGGGTACAAAGCAGCAGCCCCAAGAGCATCTGCTAGGACAGGGAACAGGCAGACTGTGACAGGCAGCCAGGCAGCACATCCCCGGGGCTCTCGGAGCCTCAGTTTCCTCTTCTGCAAAGCGTGTGAGGTGTCCCTGTGCTCGCCCGCAGAGCGGCCACGCTCCCTGCAGAACGGCGGAGTCCGTGCGCAATTAAAAAAAAAAAAAATTGAGCTGTCAAAACAAATGAAAAACTTCCAGTCTCATCAGTGAGGGACCCAAACAGCTAAACAAATCTCTCTCCTGGAAAAATAAGAAAATGAAAAGGCAATTACGCGTCACATGGCTGATTAGTAATAAATTTCATTTGCGACTGAATGGCCCAAGAGTCTGAAGGTGGACCTGCCTTCCCTGAAAAAGGAAAACATTATCTGGGATCCTCTCGTGACGGAGAACGAACCCGTCCCTGGTGACT
Organism: Furipterus horrens; assembly: GCF_987537825.1. NCBI lineage: Eukaryota > Metazoa > Chordata > Mammalia > Chiroptera > Furipteridae > Furipterus > Furipterus horrens. Next base: position 4,666,060 of record NW_028327186.1, on the reverse strand, counting down.
CAGCTCCCATCTGCATCTGCTGGGGAGCCCCCCACCTCCGACCTCACATGTGTGTCACGGCACTCCCGTGGCCCCTGCCACGCCGTGGCCACCACGGGCGGAGGCCATCTTAAATCTGTCTCCCTTGCTCCCTCATGCGGCTCCTGCTCGCAGCTGAGCCCATCGAGACAGAAGTTCAGTTTTCAACAACGTACGACTTCTCCGTTGGGCCCTTTTCAAGTGGCAGAAAGTGCATCCTCTGTCCGCATCGAACAAGGCCCCGCTTCCTCCATTCTCTCTCGGGGGATCTGACTCCTCTAGGAACCGCATCTCACTGGGATCGAACAGTACGTGTGCGCGCACGCGCGCGTGGGCGTGTGACTGGCTTATTTCACGCGGCATGAGGTCCTCAGCGTGCACCCAGGCTGCAGCGCATGGCAAACCCTCCTTCCTTTTTAAGGCTGAGCAGCAGCCCACAGCCCAGCCCACGTTTTGTGGAGACACCCACCTACTGAAGGACACGTGGGTTGTGTCCACCGATTAGCTACAGCGCACCACTAACTGCCGCTATGCACACAGGCGTGCAAACATCTACCGGGCTCCCTGCTTTCAGATCTTCGGAGGGTATACTCCGAAGTCGGGCTGCTGGATCAGATGGCGATGTTGCGTTTAATTTTTTTGCGTGTTTTTTAGGACCTGCTTTACAGTGACGGCACTTACAGTCCCGTCGGCAGGGCACAACGTTTCCAATTCCCTCCCCTTCCTGCCAACACGTGCTACCCTCAATTTTTGACGCCTGCCATCTCATGGGTATAATGGTGGTCTTGATTGATGTGCATTTCCCTAATGACTAGTGATGCTGAGCATCTTTTCACGTGCTTCTTGGTCGCAAGGAATATGTTTTCAAACCAAAGAACTGGCTCCTCCTCCTAACAGTTTTTTGTTTGTTTGTTTGTTTTCACAAAAGTATCATCACTTACTATGAGCTGGTTCAGTGACTGGTTTGCATTCTCGGCACGCTCCCCTTGGAGATACCTGCTGAAGCAGGACGGCGCCTGAGTCCTGGTTCTGGGAGGCAGAGACCCGGCACCCCCCCAAGGGGGCAGCTCCTTCTCCCCGTCCTGGAGGAAGTGTTGCCCGCAGAAAATGTTTACTCATCAGATGACGTTTCTGCATCTGGCTTCCCACCCTTGACTGAGCATTCTCTGGTTCCCCAGAGCCCCAAGCCCTGAGGATCCCCATCCCTGTAAACAGCCCCTCAGCCTACTAGGGCCACGGTTGCGTGACTTACCTGACTCTCCATTTAAAATATTTTCATGAGTGTTTCTGAACAAGGAGATCCATGCGTTTTAGATCCTGTGTCCTGAATTTGGGCTGCGACTCCCAGTCATAGCCCTCACACCCTTGACCATGCAGATCTGACTCTGCCCCAGGAGGTCACATGACCCCTCATGGCCTAGTAACCCCCGGGGCCGGAAGAGAGTGCAGGTGCACACCGTTCACACTAGCATGTGAATGACTTCTTTTAGTCATTTGCCCCCACTGCGCCCCAACACCGGGATTCTCTTGGGATCCAAATAGTCCCTCTCCTGGAGGAGAACTGCTCCCCATCCTTCCTCAGAGGCAGAAGGAGCATCAGGAAGGAAGAAGAACTCAAGGGAGGGAGATGCGTTGCTTTCCCCAGAGAGAAAAAGGCACAACAGGGCACTTGTGAAGCTCTGTCAATGGGAAATTAAGCTACATTCTGACCACAGGGGTCAGAAAAGGCCAACAGAGCTAAGAGCGGATCATCAGAACCCACACACACCCAGGAGGGTTTTTTTTTTTTTTTTTCTTTTAAGGACATAAACAACTTCTAATGTGTATTTTCTCCATCCTTACCAGCAGGAACAGCTCCCATCTCAAGCTTACGACAGGCACTTAGTTCTATGGGATGTCTATGTATTCACTTAGGAAATATCGTACCCAACATCTGGAATGGGTACCCGTAGCATGCCCCATTCCACCAATGAGGAAACCGGGCAAAGGGAGTACATCAGAAGTCCCAGACACGACCCATCTGAATTCTTTCTCTCCTTTTAACCCTCAACTGAGGGTATGTTTATTGAGTTTAAAGAGAGAAGAAGAGAGAGCAAGAGAAAGAGAAACATCTATAGGTTGCCTCCCTTACACACCCTGACCAGGGATCAAACCGCAATTTTTGGTGCAGAGGACAATGTTCCAACCAACTGAGCCACCCGGCCAGGGTTGAATTCTCATTTTGAGACTCTGGGCTCTAATTCAACTTTTGAAAGGGACTTTGGACCATCAAATATGATTGGGGGCGCGGACTGGCCCAAGACACAGCAGATCTTCTGACTGAGGTCCTTGAGCTCTGCTTGCTCAAAAAGGTGGAAAATGATGTAATATTCTGAGTTCACTAGCCTCATCCAGGAAAGCAATACACAAGCCCCTGGGCCCAACGCTATCACCCTGCCAGCAAGCGTCTTGCGTTGCCGTGCGCTTTAATGTTATTTGTCCAGTGGAAACAGTTTCCGTTGCTGAACAGGCTGCGTGAACCTGCGAGCACCAAGCTGGGCGACTGCTTCTCATCAAGAACTACAACGTGCCCGGCTGAGCTAAGCACACAAATCAATCTCAGTTAAAAGGCACCAGTAGCAGAGCCCACACTTGGAAGCGAAGCTGGTGTTCCCTTTGAAATAAATCGCTCCCCGTCCCTCTCAGCCTGTGCGGTGAGGGCTGGAAATAGCCCTGAGAGGTCTGCCAGCCCCTGCAGGGAGCAGAGGCCCCTGTCACGCCAACCACAGGACGATGCCCAGGGCTACTGGATGCCCCAGCCCAGGGCCACCTCGGGCCTTCCCAACCCAGCTAGGAGGGCAACCAGGGTCATCTCCAAACTGGGTGCTCTTAGAAAGTTAGAAAGCAGCACCCTGGCACTTTTATTAATAGAGGCCTAAGTTTACAGTAAGTAAGCATATCACTCCCGTGTGTGTGTGTGTGTGTGTGTGTGTGTGTGTTATTTTATCCTCACCAAGGACATTTTCTCATTGCTTTTTAGAGAGATGTGAGAAAGAAACATCAATCAGTTGCCTCCCATATACTCCTAGACAGAGGATCGAACCCACAGCCCAGGTATGTGGCCTGGCGGGACTCAAACCCATAACCCTTCAGTTATAAGATGATGCTCCAACCAACTGAGCCACACCGGCCAGGGCCATTCCCACAATTTTAACCCTGGTCCTTGACCTCACTGAGCAGCCCTGATGCCCTGGACAGAGGCGAGAGCTCCCCATGGAGCGTTTCTGAGGTCCAGAGCGGCCTGATCCACACTGGCATTTCTACCTCTGCTCCCTGCGATGCTGACCCCACCCAGAAGCCTCCAGCTTACCTTTCAATGGGTCCACCCCAATGCTCATACGGTCTCAAGTGCCCCACTCTCTGGCCCATCCTCAGATCCCTTCTCCCACGGTGCTCTCCCTTTGGGTCCTGAGAACCAAACATTCCAGTGGCATTAAAGTCCCATGTCCTCCCCTTGAGCCTTCTCAAGCTCTTCAGCAGGTGGACAATCCCACGACCTCCAGCCCCTGACTTTCTCCAGGCCCTTAGTCAGTCTCCCATAATGGAGCCCTGGATACATACTGCTCAGGACTGCTCACCAGTAATTTCACTTTTCCCAACAGCACAGCCAGCTCCTTAAGGACAGAGAGGGGGAAAAAAATCTTGCCTGTTTTTCACATGCTCTCCTTGGAACCAAAAGCAGGGCTTGTATACTCCTGAACGCCCACCTTCTACCCCTCCCCCTCAGGTGGGGACATGACGATGAATGTGAGGATCCACAGGAGCCAGCCCAGTTAGTGGTTCTAGAGGCTGATGTGAGCTCAGACTTCTGAGTTCAAAGCTTCCCTCTATGGAAAAGAAGGTATGTCCTTGAGGGGTGACAATGGTCCGTGCTATGGGGAGGATAGGAGGCCCAGAAAGAGGCCAGCAGGGCCACCATGGCATGTGCAGAGGACACAGGTAAAAGCATCCATTCCTTGGATGCTTTGTGCCTCAGGTGCCTTGTTGCTGATCATAGATACATTGTCACCAATCTTAGACACATTGTAGGGATCCTAGATATATTGTTGCCTATGCTGGACACATTGTTGCCAATTCTAGATACATTCTAGCCAATCCTCCTGCATCCCTAATGGAGCAGTATTAGCCCAAACCACAGATGGGGACACTGAGGTCTGCAGCTCCCTCTCCCACAGGCTTCACTGCAATCGACACAGGGACACCAGAGAGGTGTTTGGGAGGACGGGGCTTCAAAGGCAGCGCGGCGCACGAGCAAACCCCACCGGCCGGGCAGATGAAAGGTGAGCACTGTACTGGCTTGTCCTGGTGAGTTTGCATCCACCCCGTTCAACCTTCACAAGGCATTTTTACAAGATTCTCTTTTACAAGCTACGCTTGAAATTAACACGCCGAGTTCAAATGACTGTGTTTACATTTTCTGTAAGAAATCTCCTACCTCACAAAACTCTTCAGGAGCATGAAGCTTTCAACGATAATATCTTAGGTGTTAATTATGTTCTGGAGTCCTCTTCACACCGTCCCAGACAAGTGAAATTCCTAGGGGGGAGGGCAGGCTTTACCTTCACTAAGGGCATCCAAGGCCCTGACCTGAAAGGAATGGAGGCAGCTTAAGTGATGAAACCTTTAATATTGACACTAACCCTGCCAGGATCCAAGTTCACGAGATTCACCAAGAAAACAATGCAAGAAACAGAAGCGAACGTCTGTTCTCTGTGAGGCTGCTAGTTCAAACCAGATTGAGAAGTTCATTTCTGTCTACCTTGTGTCTCAGGATCTGAAGGCTGGAGAGGCCATGACAAATGACCGAGGCCTGCTGTGTCACTCAGAGGAAGAGATTAAACAGTCAGCAGCTGCAGAGGAGACTCCACCCTGGTCTTCCGCCATCGGGCCGTGCCGGGGACCACCACACGGCAGAGCCCGGCCTCACGGCCCACCTTCAGTCAGGCCCCCAGCTCCAAGTGGCGTCAAGCCCACAACCAACACAAACCTGTGTTGATGGATGATTCATTAAATCCTATCAGGAGATAACCCCCTCCCCATGGGGATGAGGTGACCTTGACACAGGGCTAGACTCCCAAGTGCCCTTTCAGTAGCTCTCAGATCTTTCTTCTTAGTATGCAAAAAAGCCTGATGAAATGATGGTTTTAAAGATGATTTTATTGCTTCCCAGTTCTGTGTGGCAGTAACTGGTGTGAAGAAATGTTTTGGCTGGCAGGAGGTGAAAATATATTTGTTGTAAAGAATGCTTCAGAGCAAATGGGATGGGGGGTGGCAGAGGGAGGTGTAGCCCTTTAAGAAATATTCTATTTCTTGAGATCTTCCTATGTGCCAGGCATGGGACCATGTCTTGGGAATTCAAAGCTGACATGGTACCATTCCTCGCCGTGACTAGCGGGGGAAAACATCATGGGGGTGATGCACTGAAGACATATACAAGGAGAGTGTCAAGGGGCGATCCTGCATGCAGAACCAAGACCACCAGAGAGGGCGAAATGGCAGCTAATTCTTAAAAGAGTCTGCCAGACGGCAAAGCGGCCACATAGTTGTTCCAAGCAGACGGGCTTCCACCTGCCAAGGCCAAGAGACTTGAATGAGTCCAGCCTGTTTTGGAAACAGCCAGCGGGGTTGTTCGAAGCATCTGAGACCGCGGCAGGTTGCGTGGCTCTCCCACACAAATGATTCCCAAATTAAAAAGAATGAAAGGCAACCACGGGGAAAATGTCTAAAACTTTCTAAGTGTGAAACCGAATAACCGCCTGTACCCCAAGTGTCGTCTCAATGGGGAAAGTGAGAAAGTGGATTCTGAAAATACCAAAAAGGTATGAAACCAAATGCAGAAAAATCTCTCACACAATACAGCCAATGTGAGACCCAGTACCAGTCACGGAAGTGTGTGCGATTATTCTCTATTAGGATTCCTGGCTTGTGAGTATCTTAACTACATCAAATTGCCCAAGGGGACCCATATAGGAATGATAATTAAAGTGTAACCACATATTTAAATAGAGCAATGGGAAGTAAATACGTTGGTTTATTTTTCAAAATGAATCAGTAGGGTTTTTTTTTTATTATTATTTAATCTCTCATCTCCAAAGAAATAGGTTAGGACTTTTCACTTATAAACGTCCTGTAAAGACATCTTAAATCCCCAATTGTAACAGGCACGCTAGATAGATATAGCAACTCTGCCAAAGTTGTTTGCATGGCTTACAGACGGCCTGCAGTCTCTCGTGCCGGCTGACACAGTACGGTGATCCTAATCCCAAACCATACCTCAGGGGTTGCTGCAGAAGCCTGCAGCCTCTGCATTTTCCTGAGATCGGTTCCCACGAGCCAAGTCAGAGAGCAAAATCTAGGGGAGGGGGTACGGGGAACGCTAGCTTCATCCCCGGGGGTCCTGTTGACTGCCGCCCAAGAGGCTGCATTTCCGTTCCGGCCACTAGATGGCGTCTCCGCATTAGTGAGGTGGGCCAAGTGTACGCTGGACACGTCTCAGGCCCTGGCAGAAATTGACAAATGGAAGGATTAAGGGAGAAAGCATAATAAACAGCTCTCTGAAATGGAAGGTAAACTTCAGGGGCTGGCCACTCTTTACAGAAAAAAAAAAAAAAGTAAAATCACGCAATCGTGTCTAACAAGCAAAAGGCAGTCTTGTTCAAGAACCTTCAGAAAGTTTTATTCCGGAACAAACACCTATTGAGCACCTACTATGTGCCAAGCTACCACATTTAAACGACAAGGGCCGTCAGATATTGAGTGCGTCCTGTATTTCTGGCACTATGCAAAGAACGATCCTTTTCCAGGACGTCGTGTCCGTAAGAGCAGCAGCAAGCTAACGTCTGAGAGGTTTAATAGGTTAAACGTCTGCCCTAAACACTTGACGTGTGGATTAACTCATTTAGCTTTCATAAATAACTGCATGAAGTAGGTTCTGTTAAAATTACAACTGCATAGACCAGGAAACTAAGGTACAGAGAACTTAAATGATTTGCCTGAGATCTTAGCTATTGAGGAGCTTAGATTCATACTAAGATCTTTAGCCCCAGCTGCTCTTTCGAGCCTTATAAGATGGCAACCCGTAAGATACAAGAAAAAAATAATCACAGTGGTGGTTACTGACGCAAAAGGAGCAAGGGGGACGTCAGGGGCATAGGAGTTACAATAATCCGGAAAAGCTTCAGGGAGACTCATCTGAGTGAGAAATAAAAGGAAGGCATCTCAGATCGACCCAAACCACAGAAAGGCATTTGGGGGTAAGGAATTCACTGACGTAGTTACACGTGGGTCCCTATTTGCTAGATCTATCTGAAACACAGAGCATTTTAGAAATGACAAAGATTACATCTACACTGCCTCCAATTTTTTTTCTGACATTAAGTTCTAAAGCTATTAGAAAATGCTTTTATTGTGTTAATGAGGAAAGATCTCTCCTGATTATTTTTGTTCTCTAGGTGAGACTCAGAAAAGTTAAAGAACTTGCTTAGGACCAAAGAAAGAACTGGGGGTGAAGGAGACACTAGGACCCGGTGGCCTTGCTGTGCTCTAGAGGAGCACATTCCACTATTTGGTATGGGGTGTGGGGGGAGCAGAGCAGTAAGAGAAAGAACACGCTAGGCCAGGAGCAGAGCAGATGCAAAACCAGGGAGACAGGAGCAGTGTAGCTTGCTCACTGCAGAACTAAAGCCGGGTGCTGGGGAGTGCGGGGAACACACAAGGGATCCCGACAGCAAAGTCTTATTAAGGAGCTATCACAGCCCAGGAGGAGGGGCCTGGGACTTGATTCTTGGACCAGGATTGGGCACCACAAGGGCACGCGTGGAGAACTGGGGGCTGGCAAGCCTATCTATCAACCTAGAGGGATGGCACAGGAGTCAAGAGGGGCCAGCTCAGGGGCCAAGTGAATGTGTCCCTCTGAGAGTTCATGCAGGTCTGGACTAGACTAGGGCATAGATAAAAACAGGGGCAAATCAGAACAATTTCAAGTCACTCCCTGAGGTAGAAAGGAAACATCGCCTCCATGAGTCTCCCCAGAAAAGGACGGGTCGAAGAACTGCGATGTAACTAGAAATTCCACCCTGATCCAACCCTTGTGGTTGAAACCCTATTGACATACATGTTGGAAAGAAAATCCCAAAGATATTGCCCAACGGAGCCGGGCGAGGAAAACAAAAGAATTTCCTGTGATAGGATTTTGTGTAAACTATGCTGTGCTGTGACCTAACATATGCTATGAGCTCATTATCCCCAGAAATCAGACAGCAGAACTAAGGAAAGCCGAGCAGAGATCTTCCTCCGTGGCTGCTCTCTTGGTTCATCTGTTTTCATGACAATCTGCTTCTCTTTCAGATCCTGAGTCTGTGAGCTGGTGTATTAGCCCTCTCCTCTGAGACCCAGGAAACGCAGGACAACCTCACGAATCTGGGCAGGATGGATGCATATTGTACAATCCACGTATAATTAATAGCTAATAACTTGGAAAAGTATTGATACAGCCAGGTGAGTCAAGCACCTCTCACCTGGGTGGGGTTTTTTTTTGGGGGGGGGGCTTCCTACTTTTTCTCCAAGGAGGTCATGAAAGGTCCCTCAGGTACTTCAAATTAGAGGAATATGGAAAAACTATTATATCTAAAGTCATCTCTCTTTAATTATCATCAGACTTCTGTTCTCTAAAGTGCTACTAACCACAATCTGCCAAACTCAACTCGGCGCTGTCTCATTTACTTAGTCAGACATGCATTTGCAATAATCAATTTCATACAGACAGAGCACTGACTGCAGGCAGACCTCAGAGATAATGTGGGTTTGATCTCAGACCACCGCCATAAACCAGGTCATCATCTTTTTTTTTTCTTTTTTGCCGGTGGAGGGTCTTGCCTTCAATTTCTTTTCTTTAAAGCAACATCTGTGGGGCAAATACAACAAGGGGTGCTTGTGTATGTCACATGAGAGGACAAGTTCAAACTAGGCATCTACAGTATCTCAGGAAAACTTAAAGAGTTCAGCTCCATAAAACACTTATGCTTTTCGACTGCCGCAATACGTCTGTTGAGAGTAATTTAAAAAGCAGTCTGCATACATCTGACTTACCAATCTGACAAATAATCCCAAAGCCACTTTAAAGAAAACAAGTGCCCGGCTACAAAGAAAGTCACCCTACGAAAGAAGACAAGGCAGCAACAATCATGCATTGAAAACTCTCTGAATTGGAACGAATGTATGGAAATACACATACACGCCCAATTTGGAACAAACGGCATTTTTTTATTCTATAACTGTTATTGAAGTAGATGCCTGTCTTGCTTAGGCAACTAAGAGGGTAAGGAAGTGAAAGAATAAAGTTTCAATCCACCTCTCTCACGATAGTTTCTAAAGTCTCTAAAATATAAATGCTTAAAAAAATATGCTTAAAAATTTAAAAATGCTTAAAAAAATAAAATAAAAAGACTTGCGGACGATTACAACGGGAATCATTTAACGAAAGCCTAGCTATTCCATAGTGGCACAGTCACAGGCATGTACATTTTTCCTACGTGGCTAGCCACCAAACTAATTCCAATAAGGAAGTGTGGGGATCAAGACTATCGGGCCCCATACATAGATGTCACTCAGCTCTGGGGACACGTCCCCAGCAACTCAGAAAGGAAGCCATCCCCATCACTAACCATGGAGAGAATGACTATGAGGACAAAGGGCACCCCTGCACCCCTCCTCACTCCTCCCGATCAAAAACAAGGGACTTGTCACTACAAGTTACTGCCACTGTAGGCACTCACCCCTCATCGTGAAAGAAACGCTTTTCTGTTGGGTTCCAATAAAATCTGAATGGCAGCCTGTAAGTTTCAACACTCTTCCAGTCCAGGGCAGGAAGGAGCAAGGAAAATGGAACCCTTCCTCATTTGTTTCTTTAGTGCTTTAAATAAGCAGGGCAAATATTTCTATGGTTTGACTCATAGCTTTAAAAACTTATGTAAGGGTTCTTTTTCTTTTTTTTTAATGTCAGAATGAAATTTTTTTAACTTAAAAGAACGGAGTCCCATAAGTGCTCAGCATGTATTTACTTAGAAAGAGAGGGGGAGGAGGGAAAAAAAAAAAAAAACTAGTTCTCAGTTCAAGTAAAGAAATACGAATATTTCCTTGAGATTGTGAAACTGATCGATTTCCTAAGCCATAAATGAAATTGGAATAAGTAAAACAAGTAGGAAATTCTTCAAAACTGGTATCTGAGTCTTTACAATATGCGTAAAACTGATGATTTAAAAAATAATAATAATAATTTGGCCTTCAGAAGTTCCAAAGTTGTGAAATCAAAGCTATTGTTAATATGTTTGAGTCCAGTAAGACCAAAGCCATTTAACTAAAGACACTTCATCATGCTGAGGAAATCTGCATCTATTGGGCTAAACACCTAACTAGGTTATTAACCCTTTTTATAGCAAATGTACGCCCTTTCCTCAGCACAAATCGGTTTGTTTTTCCAGATCTTTGGTGGGAGACGCCCATATTTTATAGTTTTGATCTTTCAAATACTGAAAATCAGTCATGTTCTCCCAAATTATCAACAGGTCCCCATGTGCCCCAACATCAGAACTGGTGTGGCACACGCCCTTCTTTGTTTAAGTCAAATCCTGTTTTCATAAACAGCCAGAAAAAAACTTCCTCTCGATGACCTGATGCCAAACGCCATTTTCAAGGAAAGGTCAGAGAGCTTCATTCATTATTCGCTTTGTTGTCTTTATGCCCTGGCTGGTGTGGCTCAATGGATCGAGCGCGGACCTGCAAACCAAAGGGTCGCAGGTTCGATTCCCAGTCAGGGCACAGGCCTGGGTTGTGGGCCAGGTCCCCAGTTGGGGGCGCCCAAGAGGCAACCACACACTGATGTTTCTCTCCTTCTCTTTCTCCCTCTCTTCCCCTCTCTCTAAAAGTAAATAAATAAAATCTTTAAAGTGCTGAGAATTCTCCTTCAGAACATCTCAGACAGAGAAAGCAAGAAGCTATCCCCTGGGCACTTGGGCAATTACTATATATTTAGTAGACTGAGAGGAGGGCACCTCTTTGACTCAGACAGCACCTGTCGTGAGTTGGCTAAGAAAAGCAGTTCAAAGCAAGCTGGCCCGCAGGCACAAATACCTCTTCCATGAACCAGGGTTGATTTTTAAATGAATTTTGAAAACAAACCGAAGGCAAAAAAAATCACAACCCAGAGAGAGAGAGAATGGTGTCGTCCATTTTATGATTAAAAAATGTCTCAAGCTGTAAGTGCCTCTTCCACATCTCTCTTGACCCCCGCATGCTTTTCAGAGCGGCAAGTTGGCTTAAATTAGACACAGCCTCAAAATTATCAAAGTTGCCCTGATTTCCGGAGCGCTAACTAAGCAATGTGTAAATCTGGAAGAGTGTGGCAGTGAGTCCCATTGTCCTTGCAGCTCACTGCATGCCATGCAACGGTCATGCATGAATCTGTAACTCCTAGCGCTCTGGCAGGAGGTAACTACAGCGCTGCATGTTTAAGCACACCCGTGACAATGATGTCACAATGGGTGGATGTCTCCACTGTGTCACAGCCTACAGGGACAATGCAACAGGAGGCACTGATTGAACTTCATTATCCTAAGTCTACAGGAATGTTCCTCACGGGTCTTTAACATCCTGTTGGCTGTGCACTTGAAAACTATGTATTCCGTACATGGGCTCAGGCATGACGGACACATTTCATACAGCAGGTGCCCACTAAGTTCTGGCTGGATTCAGTTGCTTCTTACCAGTCCATTCTGACAAAACAAATGAAACCAGATTTAAAAGGAAGCTAGGATCCCATAGGGATCCCGTTGGCAGAACTCTAAGGCAACAAGTGAAAAGGATACAGTTCATTTGCATTACTGCCCTGATCTTGCAACAATAAGGACAGGAAATATTCTTATTAGTAAACTAAGCCTTAGACAAAGACCAAAAACAAGTGTAAACAACAATTATTCTCTGGGTCTTTTCCTATTAAAAGGCCAAGGTAAATTTGGATAAGGGCATAACAGTTTCATAACAAAAGATACATGTTATATTATAAAATCTTTTGTTGCATAAGAAATTTTAATTTTTTTTAAGTTATGGTATGCCCGAAATAGCTACTGTATCTTACAAATTTTTTTTTCCTGCTCAGATTCTAAAGCTATGTAAGAAATAAAATAAGCAACAAAGGAAAAAAAAAACAAAAAAGCAAAAAACAGAACAAAAAAACCACTGCATTAAAATGAACAGTTCATCTTCAGTCTTTACGACCAGCGTGGTTAATATGAAATATCAAAAAAGAAAGTGAAAATTCTTTACCATCTTAAAACACTACATTATTTCTTTGCTGGAAAACATATGGAAGAAACTGGAAATATAAAAAGCCATCCAGACTCAGCTCCTAAACTCTACTCTTGGAAAGACCAACAGTGTTTCAGACTGAGTTAAGGATTTTACTGCTATAAATCTGACTTCCCCGAGCATTTGTGTTTTTAATCCAACCCCTCTATCTCCGACTTGAACTATGTAGAACCAAGATTTTTTTTTTTCCTTTCTGTCCATGTCTGCTGAATCCTTTTCATAAAATGGCCACAGTGTTTAAAAAGCATGTGACTTTTTTAGAAGTCATCAGATTCCTTGGCTATCACTCATAAGCTTCAATTATCAGTTTGTTGTATTGCTGGAATTATGGAAAAACTATAAATAAGAGAGACGGACAGACACCAAGCTGTGAGACAAATTTACTTAATAATTTTAACATAACTTCTATGTTCAAAGTAACATATGCATTCTTTCCAACCTTAGTATGTCTTAAAAAAAAAAAAAGTTTATTGGGATATAATTCACATGCCATAAAAATTTACTAATCTAAAGTGTACAATTCTATAGTTTTGTAGTATATCCAGAGTTGTGCAATCATCACCAAAATCTAATTTTAGAACATTTCATCACCCCAAAAAGAAACTGGGGACCCTTTACCAGTAACCCCTATCCTCTCTTCCCAGAGTCTTACAACTGCTAATCCATGTTCTGCATGAATTTTCTTATTCCAGACTTCATGTCAATGGAATTATACAATACATGATTTTTTTGTGATCTTTCACTTTGCATGTTTTTAAAGTTCTTCCAGTCAAACTTAGTGCATTTCTTAAGGGTGGACTTTCCTAATCCTTCTGACAAATCAAACAAAGGACCCTCTAAACTTCAAATCCTGACTCACACCCTATGCTTCCCCCAAAATACCACTTACTTGTGATTTGCCTCTAGAGAGTCTACACTATAATTTGCTATTTAGGTTCTTTCCAAACTTCTTATTCTGGGTTCTTCTTCTGGTAATAAAACCCCAGCTTCTTCAAACATCAATGCGGCACATACCTACATTTCCCTAACAATAGGCTGTGACTGTGTCGGTTGAATCCTTTTTAAGGAGATGGCCACACGTGTTAAAGTGAATTTTTTTTTTTTCTTCAGCTATCAGGTTTTTAGGCGACCACTCAGTCCTGACTTCCCAACCTCCTTATGTAGAGGCTCTGCTCATATTATACCGATACGAAGCAACCATGTCTGGGTGGCTTCATCTGCTTCAAAAAAAAAACCCTACATTTTCTAAATTTGAGCTTTGTAAAACTCACCCTATTGCTGTCACAAGGAAGAAACGCGAACCCCTAAATATGCTAACGCAGCTGGGAATCCACGCCACCCCAATCTTGATGGCCGCACCAGACAGCTGAAAGAATACCAGGTCCAGATAGGACTCAGTAGTTATTTCTATCAGAGTTAAGTATTCTAGCACCTTCTGGACTAAAAACTGAACGCATGCTCACCTGGCATATTATTTAATCCTCACAACTTCAGGGCCACAGGGAGGGAGGGGCAGGCACTGAGTTAGAACTTCAACAAACTGAAATGAGGGTTCGGGGTGCCCTGCGGCTTCCCATCACGTTGGTAGGAACAAACCATTTTTAAGGCATCTTTGGGAAAAGCTTTGCCTATGTAGGATTATAAACATACATTAAAATGCCCCCTCCCCTCCTGCCTGTTTTCTCAAGAAGGAAACGCCTTTCACAAAGACTGGATTTCCATGAAGAGCGCTCCACACGACAGGACATCCTATCTTAAAATGTCGGACTCCTGCGTGGCAGAGGCCAGGCCACCACTGCTATTGTGAATTTCGGAACTTACTGCCGTGAAATAATAAAACTCGGAGACGCTACACAGTTCAATCGCGTGCCATTATAAAATGGATTAAGTCTCCTGTGTCTTCCAAATTAGACTGAGCTTTTCAAGGCTAGAAACCCTCTTTGGTACCCCCACCACCTCCACCAAACACGTCGGGGAGCCTCAGGAGGGAGCCCAAAGCCTTTCGCCCAATCCAATGAGCTCAAAGTTTAGAAAAACAAGGAATAGGAGAGCTGAGATTTGGGGACGGTCTGGCCTCGGTCTGCATTTTATTATTCCATGCGGTAAACAGGCTAATTGTATACAAATCGGCTCTTACCCCATCGGGGACTATATTCTTACCGGACGTCGAAGGAGGGTTTGTTTACACAAACAGCCTTTCGGAAGGGCGCCCGCCACGCGGCCCCGGACAGCCCCCGCGGCCTCAGGATTCGCCCCCTGGCTCCTCAAGGCTCAGTCGTGATTTTGCAGATTGGCGCCACCTGCATACACCCTCGGCAACCATTACTCACCAGCACGCCCTCACCGTTCCCAGCCCCAGTTCTGCGCCTGCATTTAAAGTTTAATCGTGATCAAGTTACCCTAACGATCGCGAAGGCACCAGTAAGCCACATTTTAATTTTCTGAAAAGAAGAGAACCCCCTCCTTCCCTCCCCTCCCCCATGGAGCCCTAGCTTCGCCCTCCCTCCCCGCTCTTCCCTACCCCTACCCGACGCTACCAAAACAAAAGCTATCAGATTGCAAGCGATAGCGAGCGTGGAGCGATATTGCTTATTAACTATGTACAAAGGAAGTGCGGGGCAGGCGTAGGGAGTGCAACACAAACTTCGGCCACAAAGCCAAGGCCAAGGCTGCGCGCTGGCAAAACAAAACGCGCTCCCCTCTCCCCCTCGCCTCCGAAGACCCTCGCGCGCCTTAAACGAGGGCGCAAGACTCCTCCGGCCAGGGCAAGGCATTTAGGTGTCGCTGCGCAGCCGTGTGGTGGCGGCAGCTACACCCCCGCGTTGCAAGCACGTGTGTGGAAATGCACGTCGGCTCCGACCGCACACCCACTCCCGCACACTCGAGTGCGGCGCGACAACCCCCCCCCCCAGCCCTGCCAGGAGGCGGAGGGCGTCCACGGGCCAGGTAGAAAGGGGGAGTTCCCACAGCCCTCCTAACTGGGGGCCCGGACGCGCTCCCCGGAAGAGCGCGACTGATGCGGGGGCCCCCCCTTTCGCACATTTTTTTTCCCAGGGGCTGCCTAAAGGGATGGGAGTCTAGGCGGGAACGCTCCGCGCACCCCTGGGCCGCAGAGAGAAGCCCAGTGACGCCAGGAGGCAGGTAACCCGCTGCGGATCAAGCAAAAGTGACGCGAAAGGCCACTAATCGAAAGCGCCCGAGGGGCAAAGCGCGTCCAGCGACGGGAGGCCGTGCGCTGGGATGTTTGGCAACGTGTCTTGGGGACACGCGTCCTCTCCGCTCCGTAATTCCCGTCGACGACCACTTGCACCCCACCGGCAGGTGGGCTCGCCGCCGCCGCACTGAGTCTGCCTGGCGGCGAGGGCTCCGCGCGCGCGGACGCAGGAACTGTCACCGCCGTCAGTGCGCTGCGCTGGAGCCAGGGTGGCACGCTGATCGGCCCCACGCGCCCGGAGGCGGACGAGACGCGGGTGGCGGGGCCCGGCCCGGAGCGAACTTCTCAGATCGAGTCCCCGCACCTGGCCGGGAAGTGAGCGCTAAGGAGACGTGCTGCCCTCGGGGCAGGGCTCTCAGGGCCACAAAAGAGAAAGCCCCCGGGGCCCTTCCTGCGAGGCGGTGGGCGGCGCGCTGAAGCGGGGTCCTCGGGGCTTAAAACTCACAAGCCCGGGTCCCCCGCCGAGCCCCTCCGTGCCTGCCCCGCCGCTCCCGCACACGGGGGGCCAGACAGCTGCGACCACTCGGATTTCGCAAACAGCGCGCAGCCCCTCAGAGGAAAAGTTCCCGCAGTGGCCGCGGGCGGCGGGCAAATACTCACTTTCTCCACTTGTCGGCCAGAGCAAGAGCGCGGCGGAGAAAAGCAGGAGCCCCCACAGCGAGGTCAGGGACCCTCCTCCGGAACCAGGCTTCATTCCTTTGCTTTGGGACGAAACTCCCTTCTCTCAAAAAATAAAAAGGGTTGGGGAGGAAAAGAAAAAGTCTCCAACTCAGTCTTCGCCCCCTTCCAAAGATAAGGGCGAAGGAAACAATACTCCAAAGGTGGAGCGGACGGGGCGGGCGACTCAGGACCGCTCAGCACTGGCAGCCGCTGCCCAGGGCTCGGCTGAATGAAGAACCTGGGGAGCACCGGGGCTGGCTGTGGGTGTCATCAGCCTCCATTTTCAAACCCGAAAGGTAGGAAGGGGGGGGGGGACTGCAGAGAGAGGGGGCAAAGCCCAAATCCGTCCGGGCCAGGCGAAACGGACCCGACCCCAAGCTGTCCCGAGCTTCGGCGGCGGGAGGGCGCGGCGCAGTTCGCAAGATTGCCCCGAAGTCTCAGGAGCGGGCGAGGCCAGCCGGCCGAAATGCGGAGTAAAAATGAATGAGAGGCTCTCCTGCTGCTGGTCCTCCTGACTCCGCTCACCGCCGCCGCCTCCCTCAGTGCCGCCGCCGGGAGCTCCTGCCCAAAACCAGGACACACACAAAGCAGCGGGCCGACCGCGCCGCGCTCAGCGATCCCGCCGCCCGCCCCGCGCCAGCCCCCGCCCGGCCCCCGCCTGCCGCGCCGCGGGCTCTGCGCGCAGGAGCTCCTGCGAGCTGAAGGTCAAAGCTGAGGCACGCGGCGCGCTGTGGAGCTCCCCCGGTGCGGGAGGGGCGTGGACGGCCCCGGGAGCGGGGCCGGGGGTCTCCGAGCGCCCCGCACGGGCGCGCCCGGGGGCAGGCTCGCTGGCACCGTCCCTCTCGCTCCCCGCAGCTCTCGAGTTCGCCCGGTGCGCTCGCTCCTCCTCAGGTTTTTTCCCTTTTTTTTTTCCGCTGAGCGGAGTTAATGCTGGTAAACAAGAGCCTCAGCCTGGCCGCGCTGCTGCCGCCGCCACCGCCGCTGCCACACAGTGGGGGCTGGCGCTCGCGCACGCTCAGGCCCGCGCACACGCACCCGCGCGCCCCCGAGAGCCGCCACCGCCGCAGCCGAGGCGCGCCCAGGGCCCGGCCCAGGTCGGTGCGCGCAAAGAGCCGGAGCCCAGGATCCCAGGGACGTGCGGAGCGGAGCCGGAGCGTGGGGAGCGAGGCGGAGAGGCACCGCCCCCGTCCCCCGCCCGCGCCGCCACCCGCGCGCACCCAGACACACAGGCACGCACGCGCGCGCCCACTGGCTCTCGCTCCCACCCGCACTGCGCTGGCCACCCTGCACGCGCCCTCCCCTCCCGCAAGACTCCAAAAACAATGCCCCCGGCGCCGGTCCGGGCTAGGCGGAGGGGCCGAACTGGGAGAGGATAAGGGGAGGGAGTGGGGTGGGCGGGGAGTGCGGGGCCCGAGAGATTCATTGAAAACAACAACAGCGCTGCTGGAAAGCGCGTTTCCCCAGTTCTTCAAAAGCTTCATTGTTTCTTGCAGCTGTTGCAAAATAAATAAATAAGTGCGTGCATGCGGCATTTTTTCGCAGCGCGCTGGAAAGCCCGATGGTGGCGGGAGGGGCACACCTGGGAGAAAGGAGACTCCCAGGCTCCTAAGGCGAGCACTTGCACGCAAGGCTGCGGCGGCTGCCGTGTCGCGACTAGGAGGCCAGAGTTCTGGGGCTCGCAGGGATCTGAGGGGGAAGGGTGCGGCCCTTGGAGCTCAGCCCCGGGGTGCGAGAGGAGACAGCCCGCCGCCCGTCTCAAGCCGGAGAAGTGGGGGGGCCCAGACAGGCTGCTGCCCCGCGCGCCCAGGGCGCGTCCCCACGGCGACCGCCAGGGGGCGCAGCAGGCGCCAAGGAAGGCTGGCCCGTGGATCACCTTCCTCCCTCCGGGAGAGGAAATATGGGGGCCCAGAGCGGGGGCTGGCGGCCTGGGTCACGCTGGTGGGGCCTCGAAGACCCGTGGCCCACCCCGAATGCTCCTCGGACTGCTGGGTGCTCCTCCACATGGGAGGCTGCGGGGAGCGATCGAACCGCGTGCACACGGTGCTGGTGCGGTGGCCCCGAGGCTAGGGGGTGTGTCCTAGGGGCCCCCAGATGAAGAAGTCGGGGCCCACGGCCCTGACCTGTCTCCTGCCTCTAGTCGGGCCTCTGGAACATGGCACACACGCGCGGGATCAGTGGTCAGAGCGGAAACCCACCCGCACCTGCCTTGGGTCCTCCTGGTCACGTCCCTCTTGCTTCCCTTGCTGTGTAAGTGACTAGAAACCAGCACCGACCCCAAGTCTTCTCTGTGCTTTTCCTGAATGCACCCAAGGAGAGGTTTCCCCGAAGCCAAACCGCCCCAGGACTGCCATCTAACGAATAAATGCTGCGGAGACCAGGTCCTTAAAGGGGGAAACGGTAGCAGTGGCTGGAGAGAGTTTGAAATACGTGGACTTTTAAAAATAGTGAGTGGACCACGTGTCGCCTTTAATGTGATCAGGTTTCATGACTCAGGCTAATTGATGTCAATAATAAATAAAAAGAAGATGGCTAATAAAAGTCGTGAATGTCCAGATTGAATAGAAGTGTTTGTCTCACAAACAACCAGGCTGCTTGGTTGGAAAACATCTGTTCTAAAGAAAAGGCAGGTTTACTTTTTTAACTGTAATTGTGAAAGATTTCCGAGTTACATTATGCATCCCATCGTTTCTAATTTCTTTTTTAAGGCAGATCTAAAAACAAGTCGAAAGCTATCATAATGGAAACCTAGCCTCTTCCCCCCCTATATTTATTCCATAGATCATTTTTCTCCTTGGAAATTTTTAGGTCAATTCAGTGAGTCAGTTGTATAGAAGGGAAAGTAAATCTTTTTTACTTAAGAGAGTTACTCATATGGGATTGTTTTTTGCTTAACTGAAACTCAGCTTAATTTTTAAATAAAATGTTCCAGTTTTAGATGTTCTGGACATTAACAAAGGAAGAAATATAGTAGAATATTTTTGTAAAAACATAAACTGAGCATGTATCATTTAAAAATGAGGCACTACTGTGAATAATTAAAACTCAGCCTACTGATTTTCAAATATTTGTTCAGCGTTTCCTGCATGAGGTTGGTCTTCATGCCTGCGGATTCATTCTGCAGTTAAATGAAAAGGAAAATCAATATTATAGTTTCACTATACTTGCTGTTTAGAATTTTTAGATACAAGCTTGTAAATTTAGAAGTTTAGAGCTGATTTTTAAAAGACTGGTGCTAATATAAAAATCTTTAAATACCACACAATATACTTTTAGTATTAGTAATAAAAACTCCCATTCAGTTGTCCTTAGGGACATAATGTACATACGATACTGAGAAATGCTTGGTTATTTAAATTGTAGGTTTTTTTTTTAAAAAACAAGATGACTATTCATTTGTATATTTTTAAATGTTTGTGTTTTCCTAAAGTAGTAGGAAATCGATAAGATTAAGCTATTTCAGACAGTGAAGTTAGATGCTTATTATATAGCTTAATTAGGGAAAAAAAGAATCAAAATGTAGTTTGCCCTTCAGCTTTAACCTGATCACATAGACAAAGGAGGGGATTTTTATTTATATATTTTTTCAATGATTACATTCTATATACTGAAGTCAAACTTATTTTTTCAAGCTTAGAAATAAAATCATATAGTAACAGTTATGGGCATCTTTGCTTTATCACCACACTGACAACATATCAAACTTTGTTGTTTTTACACAATCATATACCACCCCCCCACACACATCTTATAAATTTCTCTTCTTTTGGAGCAGAAATTGGTTGCTCATTCTCATTTTTAAAAAACTGTTTACTTGAAAATAGCTTTATGTAAAATTATTCCGTTAAATGTACCAGTCTGCCCCCAAATAAGAGACACAGCACAACTTATAGCCAGCACGTGGTAATGGTGATACAATAGGTCACGATCTGTTGCCAGAAAGGAACTGGATTCGGCAGCAAACGTGAATAAACTACAGCCACAAGGAACAGGGGCACATCTGGGGAACACAATATTAAGGGGGGGGGATCACATTCTGAAAACCTACACAAATGACATTCTGGTAAAGCTCTTAAGAGCAAGGACAAGAAATATATGGCCAAAAATTTAAAGCCAAAAAATGAAATGCTGGGAAAAATTGTTTTATTTTTATTTTTAGCAAGAGGATTCATAAAGAACAAGAAATCCAGGATCCTGGTTACCTCTGGGAGGAGGCAGGGAGAAGCCCTGGAGCAACGCAGTATTCTTAGAAATATGTCCATTCTTGAACCTGGTGTTGGATTGACAGTCTCCACTCTATAGTTATGCTTTATAACCAACACACATGTTATACATATTTTTGTATGTATAAAATATTAAAGAAAATAATAAAAATATATGGAGGGAAGCCACAAATGAGATTGTCTCACTTTTCCACCATGATTCCTCCAGATTCCAAGCTATTAGTCTAAGCAATTCAAAAGAACTACGAAAATGATATGCTCAAGATCTCCTCCTTTGGGATGCATTTCAGAAGAATGTGTGCCCATATTTGATCAATGCAATTCAAGACAGAGACAAATCATGAAACCAAAAATGTAGAAGACTTTTCTTCATAGGTCCTCAGAAGCATTAATGAGGAGGGCATTCTGTAAACCATCTGGCAGTTTCCTATAAGGTTATAAGACTCCTAACATATAATCCAGCAAATCCATACCTTGCAATTTAAACAAAAGAAATATAAATATGTCTACAAAAAAAATTCTGCATGGAAATGTTGATAGTTGTTTTATTTAAAACAGCAAAAAAGAAAAAGGGGGGTGATTAAAAAAAATCCCTGGCCAGTGTGGCTCAGTTGGTTGGAACATTATCCTATAAACCAAAGGGTCACAGGTTTGATTCCCAGTCAGAGCACATTCCTAGGTTGCGGGTTTGGTCCTCAGTCAGGGCACATACAGGAGGCAACCGATCGATGTTTCTCTCTCACATCGATGTTTCTCTCCCTCCCTTCCCTTCTCTCTAAAATCAAGGACAATGTCCTCATAGCAAAAAAAGAAAAAAGAAAAAAAAACCTGGAAACAAGCCAAATACATCGAAAGGAGAATGGATAAACAAATCATGATTCATGATATAGTCATTCCATGCAATATTGCTTATCAATGAAAAGGAATGAACTACTAATACATACAAAACCATGGATGTGCCCCAAAGGCAAAACGCATAAGCCAGGCACAAAAGCGTACATACTGTATTAGGTCATTCCTGTGAAGTTCAAGAGCAGGCATGACCGACCTATGAGGTACAATCATTGTTGCCCTTGGTGGGGAGTAACAGGATATTGTGGATGGCAACAGAACTTTCTGGGGGGACAGCAGCGCTCTATGTCTTGATTGGGGTATTAATGATGGTGGTGTGTGCATTCCTCAAAAACACATTGAACTGTACACTTCGTTGTGTGCAGTCGTATCTGAGTTTGAACAGTTTTAAAGAAGGCGTTATGCAATTTAGAACTTTTGCGCCTGTTCTAACAAAGGTTAGCCAAGTGCTTTCCGTTTTTGCTATGATGTGAGTTAGTGAAGTGCTGATCTCCGATCTCCGTGCCCACGGCTGTCTCATCAGAGAAACACACTTCCAGAAGGACATCTGCCCAAGGTCCCCTGCAAAGGGCGTCCGCTATGGGAAACATGAAGGGGTCTCCACAAAGCCACCCAGGGGCTGGAAAGGTACTTAGTGACCCCTAACAGCAATAACAGCCTCGCTGAGACCTGTTCACACTCAACTGGAGAAGACTTTCCGTTTCAGATGACCACCTCGCAGGGCCATGAGTGCTACGTGCTGCCATGATACTTGAAAAGCTACATGGCAGTTTCAGCGCGGATTTTGGACAGAGACAGCCAGGACATCTTTCTGTGACTACTTCCAGGGAAGCATAAGTAAGGGGAGTTTCTGGAAAAGCCAGGCCTGGGCTAGGAGTGGCAGACACCCTTTGATGGCCACAGATCCCAGGTGGAGACTGGAAGGGTTCTGTCACACCGTCACCCTGAGCACTGAAAGGGGGCATGTTCAACTCCCACGTGATCATCTATGGGAAACTGACCCAGGCCAGGAGTGATGACTCTCCGAAATATCAATAGTAGGGATCCCTGCCTGGCAGGGAGCACAAACAATGCCTTCTCGCTTTTTCAATGCATCATAGAAGTTCTGGAAAGTGGGCTAAGTCCAAATTTCTCTTCCCCCTGATGCCGCCTGCTCTGAGGTGTTTTATCAGCAGCGTGCCCAGAAAGAGACAAGTTGGTCCTCTGCCCTGCCTCACCCTGCTCTGCAAAGCTGTGTGACTTTGTGCAGGTTGCTTTGCCTCTCTGTTTTCTCCTCTGTGAAATGGTCATGTTGGAGCAGACATTTCTGCTCTAAACTGCCATGACTTCTTTCTTGGACGTTTAACTGAGAGCGGTACCCTGGCATCTCCTACTCTAGGTGCGTGTCTCGTACCTTTCTCTTCTCTGTCAGTTAATCGTCTTAGAGGAGAACACATTTTTTAGCAGTTCTGAACCCTCACATATATATTCTTCTGAGAATATGGATATGAAAAGACAGCAGAAACATCACCATGACAGGGGCAGGTGCTCACCGGTGATCCACAAAAGGAACTATCCCCCAATAGATCATTGAGAATGTTCCCACAAAATCTTCTCTTTGGGATAGTAAGTTCTAGTAGAACCTTATTCTGTAGAATATATTTGTACATTTCTTCAGTGATTTTTTTTTTTTTTTTTTTTTTTTTTTTTTTTTTTAGCAATATCAACGTTTCAGGCTGCTCACTAGCAGCAAACTATTTCTGGCCCCATGGACACACTACAAATATGGGAGGTCTTAGACTTAGACTTATGCTGATGTCTGCAGCTCTGCAGTGTGGGGGCCACATCTGGAGAATCAGGTCTGCATCTGTCCTTGGAGGGCCATTGATCAACAGGGGAACTGGATACTGATACAGGGGCAAGAATAGAAATGGGGTGCTTTCTACATCCCAAGAGAGAAGTCTTATATGATCTGGTTTCGTATACCTAGAAAATGGTTGTTAGACCTGACCCAGCTAACTTCAATGGGTAGGGCTAGACCGAGAGGAAAGAAAAGAAACTTCAGCCCTTTTTCAGAATTTTTCTTCTTTTCCAATAAAAACAAATAACTAGCATTATCTCGCGGTTTCTGCTCGGTGCTCTGCCTGGTGTGGGAAGATCTCTGAATCATTAGACATCCCAGCAGAGACTGGGTTCACACCCTCCAGTGAAATTGTCCCCCAAAGCACTGGATTGACTGGGAGGATGACAGGGTGACTCTGAGGTCCCCTGCAATTCCAGGATCACTGGGGATTTGAATTCTACTTCTATGGGGATTACTGTGTCTGATGGCCGCTGGAGGAGTTTGGCTTTGCTTTAAATGAACAGTGATTGCCTTCCAAGTTGAAGATGCATCAGTTTAATAGGCTATTGAATGTATCTTCTGTTACAGAAACCCTGATGAAATCGCTCCTGAAAGAGGTTTAGGGCCCAGTTCCAATAGGCCAGAAAGTCAGGCTAGGCGGTCAGGGATTTGTGTTCAAACCAGCCACACTGTGGAAGATGGCTGAGGCCGGTGGGAACCAGGGAGAGGCTAAGATACCGTGTGCTGGGGTGCTAGCATCCGATGTGGGGCGGGGGGAGCCCTGGTTTGCAGAGCTTGCCCACCTCCCTTGTATAAATATTTCCCTATGGCTAATTCAAGCTACCAATAGGAAGTCAATGAGTGCAGAGGTCTGAAGATAAGTACAAGGGACTTTTACAAGACCTGACGAGGCTGCCCCAGTACGTGAAGGGTGAAGACGTCTGAGAACCGAGTGTTGCCTTTGTAACAAATGAAATATACATTCAGCAGGAAGTTTATAAGCAACCCAGTGCAAAAATGGCAATAACTAAAATAGGCAATTCACAGAAGAAACCAGAATGGCCAATAAGCATGCAATATACTCAGAAAGCTGGTTGGCAAAATGAAGAATTAGACAGTATCAACTGTTCACACGGGGAACTGAATTCTTTTTTTTTAATCCTCACCTGAGGATTTTTTTTTTTTTAATTGATTTTAGAGAGAGAAAGGGAAAGAGAGAGAAACATCGATGTGAGAGAGAACCATCGGTCGGTTGCCTCCCGCACGTGCCTTGACTGGAAATCAGACCTGCAACCTAAGCACGTGCCCTGACTGGGAATCGAACTCACAGCATTTTGATATTCAGACTGACACTCAACCAAATGAGCCACCTGGCCAAGGCAGGGATCAAATTCTTATTCACTGCTCCTGGGAAGAAAACTTAGTCTTTCCACTTTGGACACCAACTTGACAATACCCAGAAAGCTAAAGGCTCACCAACCTACCCAGCAAGTATACCCTAAAAGCTCTCGATATATGCATCAGAGCACACGTATAAGAATGTTAACTAGAACATTGTTTTCCCTCGTAAAAAAAAAAAAGGAAAAAAGCTAATTGTCTAAGCGAATCAACATAGATAAATTTAGCAAGAAATATTCTGTGAAGGAGCAGTTTGCAAAAGTTATACAACCACATGCTATCTTTTATGCAACTATTAGCACAAAAGCAATAGCATAGATTGTTCATGGACATGTGTACACGAAGCGTGTGTATAACATGAGCATGGAAATGATATGCAACAACTTCAGACGTTATCTCTGGGGAGGAGAGAGAGGGCAGGGATGGAGGACAATTTTAACTATATCGGTAACATTTTATATCCTGAAGGGGCTAAAGAGATCTGAAGCAAATGGGCAAAATGTTAGTATCTGTTGATGGGAATCTGTTAAATTATTTTCTGCCACTCTTCTGTATGCTTGAACTATTTTATAATTTAGTCTTTTTTTAAATAAATTTTTTCAAATTTGAGAACAGTTTTAGATTTACAGAATTCTTGCAAAGGCAGTAGAGGGGAATCCTGTATACCTCAGTCCCAGTTTCTTCTATCATTAATGGCTTATGTTAATATGGTACACTTGTCACAACTGACGAACCAACATGGATACATTATTATTATCAACCAAAGTCCATCCTTTACTTAGATTTCCTCAGTTTAGCCCTAATGTCAACTTCCTGTTGTGGGACCTATCGAGGATGTCATGTCTCCTTGGACTTGTCCTGCCTGTGACAGCTTCTCAGACGTCCCTTGTTTCCGATGGCCTTGACAGCTGGTCACGAGTCCTTGACCGTTTTGAGAAGCCCTGGCCACGCGTTGTGTAGCATGTCTGGTGTTTTTCTTATGATTCGGGGGGAGGAAAGCCACAAAGACAAAGCGCCCTCCCCAGGGCAGCACAGTTCGGGGGCACGCGCAGTCGTCCTGACTCACCGCTGTCGATGTGGACCTTGACCGCCTGGCCGAGGTGGCGTTTGTCAGGCTTCTCCGTTGAAAAGCCACCTTCAATTCCCCTCTCTCCCCACTCTCTCTCTTTGAAAGGAAGCCCTGATGCTTACGGAGTGGGGAGCTTTGTGCCCCTTCTTTCAGGGTGAATTGTCCCCGTAAGTTATGCGGGGTTCTCCTGCATGGAAGACTTGTCTATTTTCCCCACTCGTTTATTTCTTTCATCATTATTTCTATCAGTATAGAGTCCTGTATATTTATTTCATATTTTGGGTTATATTCCAATACTACTTCTACTTTGTTTTGATCAACTTGTTCCAACTTTGGCTATTGGGAGCTCTTCCAGTAGGCTCTGGGGCCCCTTTGACATGCCCCAATCATGGGCTGTTTTTTGGGGGGGGTTCTTTTGGGGTTTTTGTGTGTTCATTTTTTTTCAGGTCTCCCTAATTTTCTAGCACTACAAGATCCTCCAGGCTCCTCTTACATGTCTCCTGCCTCAGTCCTCAAATCAGGCTTTTCTCCACAAGGCCTGCCCCCTCTCTTAGGAACCCACATCCGGGTACGAGGTATGCGTGTTGTCTGGGTGTCGTTGCGTCTAGTGCGCGTATCGTAGTAACTTCTGTATTTGTTCGCATCTGTATCTGGATTGAATTAAACATGAAGTCGCGCAGGAGTCTCAGGCTGAGTCCCCGACTCTAACCCAGGAGCCCACACATCATGCTGACCTGCCCCTCTTGCCTCCACCAGCCTAGAAACCTGGGTGTCCCCTTCTGCCATCTCTTTACCTATTGTTCTATTTATCATTTTTTAAAAAGAAGAGCAAGGGAAGCTGTAGGGAAATGCTTGACTAGATTACAGCACCCAGACTCGGGGGCAGACCATTTACAGAGCAGACGCTTAAGGGCAGAAGAGACATCACGATCCACTCCCAGCTTAGACTTCCCGTGGTACCTCGTACCCTCCAGTGGGCACTTCTGGGAACACAGGCAAACTCCCTTTCGAAAATGAGTCCCTGAAGCCCACGTGGGAGGGATGAAGACCCCCAAGGACCCCAGAGGGATCCTTAAAGAAGGTTAGGCAAAAGGAAGGCTCATGGGATGCAAGCAAAGAAAAAAAAAAAAAAAAGACTGGAAACGTTCATTTCCAACTGCTGTTCCTATAACCTCTTTTGATTGATGGATTCCTTTGCAGCTCAGATGGAAAAGCCAGGGACTCTCAACCCAGGAAAACATTCACATAGATCAAGCAGCATTCAAAAGAAGTTGTCCCATGGTGGGGGACACCTCCCCTCTGAGCCCATGTATACTGAACGAAAGTCAGGCTTGCTTGTTTGCTTGTCTGCTGGCCAGTGTGTGTGTTTGCTTGTCTGAGACAGAGGGAACCGAAGTTTTAGAAAGAGGTACCAACAGAGCATGTCCTCGGCGTAATGAAAAGTGCCCATGTTTCAAGCCAGAAGGGTCTGGCTTCAAACCCCATCTTTGCCAGTGTGATCTTGGCTGGGTGACATTTGCCCCGACTGTCAAACAGCTATAACAAGATCTGACCTGCGAGGCAGTCTCTCCAAGCGTGTTTCCTGTTCCACCCACGTCAGAGTCAACCGAGGTGCGTGTACAGGGGAACTTCCCAGCCTGCCCCCCGCACCTTCTTTCCCTGATAGAATCCTAGGGGGCAAAGCCTAGAGATCGGCATTTTAACGAGAGCCCCGGTGACTTTGATGATGTCCTACAGACTTTGGAGGGGGGTGAAATGAGCTGAAATTGGTATAAAGCAGTCAGCAAACAGGAGGAGGGAGGACATGGTCGTTTTGGGCTGCCTGCACCTGAACATCACGTCTTTGTGACCCTCCCAGAGGAAAGGCATTTAGGGGACCCTGCCCGACCCCTCACTCTAACCAACGGCACTGCAATGAACATCTTTGCTGCAACTCAGTTCCTTTTTGTACAAATTACCTAATATACACCATTGGGAAAGAGGGGAAGGATGTTGGCAGAACATGGAAGTCATGTTGGCTCATATGTGACTTTTCCCAACACGTTACTGTTTTAAAGTGCAAGTCTTAGCACTGAATGCAGACCTGAGCTGAAGATCTACAGAAATGTCTTTCTTCACAGCAAACAGTGACAGGTCTAGTGGCTTTGAGGATCGCCACGTTTTCCACTGTTATTAAATGACCTGGTGATGCTGGGACTGCAGGGGAAAAAACTTGGGAAGCGTTTCGCCCTGTATTAAAACAACGGAATAATAAGGAAGGCTGTTTCTGGGGCCCTACAGGGATGGCAAAAGTAGGCTTACAGTTGTTTGTATGGAAAAAGACATGCAGGTTACGCTCTGAGTGGTATGGCTCAGCTGTGGGGGCATCCTCCTGCAAAGCATAAAGTTGCCGGTTCGATTCCTGGTCAGGGCACATGCCTGGGTGGCGGGTTTGGCCCCTGGCTGGAGCTGTGTGTGACAGGCAACCGATCGATGTTTCTCTTCCTCTCTTTCTCCCTCCCTTCTCCTCTCTCTAAAAATAGATTTTTAAAAAATCTTTTAAAAAAAGTGGAAGATTCCCAAGAGTTTTTTTCTTTTTAAAAGACATGTGGGTTCTGATTGTTACAATAGCTTTATTAACTCAAAAGAAAAGAACACCCCAGTGGCACGGTAAACCTACTTTTGCCTACTCCTGTATTTTTAATTTTTATGAAAGTGTTTCGTTTCTGCCACAGGGCACCCACACCTCCCCGTCCAGGAGGGAAGGAGCCATCTGGGGTTTTTGGGGCAACTCAGAGCAACGGATTAACTGTACTATCGTTTTGTTATGGCTTTTAAAAATACTTTAGTTTTCGTTAGTTCTTACATGACAAAATTCCACAGTGTTTTGAGTGTTTTCCCCACGAGACTTGCTATTTTTAGTGGAGGAATGTGCACCTATTTCCTTAAGCGCTCGGGTGAGAGTTTCTCAAGAGTATATACAGGGGGGCTACACTGTCAACAATTCTAGCCTTTTCCAAACCACCCTTCAAAGTGGCTTCCCAAGTTGAAACCCCTACGGGGAGAGGACAGTCCTTGGCTTTCTGCTTGCATGCTCTGACCCGACGCTGTTAGATCTTATTTTTACCAATAGCGTGGGTATAAAACGCCTTCCCGTGGTTGCTTTCATTTACATTTCCCCAACTGCTAGCGAAGCTGAACATATTTTGATGTGCTTATGGGCCATTCCGGCTTCCTCTTCTGGGTATTACCAGTTCAATGCTTTGTCAGTTTTTAAGCCGAATCGTTTTCTCTGTTTCTCATTGATTTATAAGCATTCTTTATGCATTCTAAATATGAATCCTTTGCCTATTAAATTTCCACTTTTATGTTGCCCTCCCAATGTCCCCACTCTCCGTAGGAGTCTGTTTTTTATATTTCTGCTCAGCTATAAAGCACACAGGATTTTTTTTTTTTCCTGGAATGTCCTAGGTACCTGTAGTTTTAGATTATACAATTAAGTTGTACAGGTTTTGAAACTCGAATGTCTATAAAATTTCTGATTTTTCTAACTGCTTTATTGATTATCCTGTTATATGGAAACTTCTCTGTGTACTCAAGAGTTTTCAAGGCAGACAAAAAGAGATATCCCCGGTCTTGCCCTGACTGATGTGGCTCACTGGGTTGAGCATTGTCCTGCACACCTAAAGGTTGCAGGTTCGATTCCCGGTTGGGGCACATGCCTGGAATTTGGGTTCAGTCCTTGGTCAGTGTGCATGTGAGAGGTAACTAATCAATGGTTCCCTCTCACATTATTGTTTCTCTCCCTCTCTTTCTCCCTCCCTTTCCCTCTCTCTAAAATCGATGGGCATGTCCTCGGGTAAGGATGAGAGAGAGAGAGAGAGAGAGAGAGAGAGACAGAGACAGAGAGAGAGAGAGAGAGAGACAGAGAGAGAGAGAGAGAGAGCCCCTGCCTTGAAAAGTGTTGGCCAAGCTTACTACTTTTGTCAGGTTAATAAGAGAAGGGTTTTGTTGGGGGAGAAAAAATGAGGTTAAATGTCACATTTGGATCTTTTGTTGATGTCTTAAGCCCATGAGAAAACAATACACTTTATTAAATTCCATGATCCTCATTTTTAAAATAGTTAAGTCACAAGCAATCAATCATGCTTTTCTGACAAGTTACCTAAGAAAAATGTTCTTAAAACGAAATGGAATTGAATTTCAGAATAAATTTTAGAAGTGACACTCAAATTTTTTTCTTAATGAGATATCTAACTCCTAAAAGAAAATACTTAGATTTTCCTGGAACTGAGATATTCCTATATGGAAATGGGAGGGAAAGTTTTTAGTGTTGGTCAGAGATTCCAATAAAGCGAATGACATGGTTTTCTCAGGGGTGAGTTTGCAACTTAAAACATTCCAGAAAGAGTTACTGATCACCAAGTCGCTGTTAGCTACTCGCCTTGAAATACTTGGCATACGTGGAGCTCTCCCAGATACTTGGATAAATTAAATTTATACTGACATTTTCTAAAAGTTGGCCTAAGTTTCTGGCTGTTTTGGGGCATGTGTCAAACATGAGACATTTTGAAGCATCCAGTTTTCCAGCCCATAGATTTTAACTGTCCTTATCAAAGTGTCCCTTCCTGCACTATATTCCTGAAAGTTGAACCACATGCAGATTTTAAAATGTCATTTTTTTTCTGATGAAAAGAGCAGCAGATTCCTCAAGAATTAATCGTCGAACGACCAGATGACCTAGAAACTCCACTCTTATGAATATACCCAAAAGAATTGAAAGCAGAGACTGGAACAGAAATCTGTACCCCCATAGTCATGGCACCGCTATTCACAATAGGCAAGAGAGGTGGATGCAACCCAAGTGTCTATCAACATATGAAAAGATAAGCAAATTGTGGTCTGTCCGTACAATGGAATATGATGTAGCCTTTAAAAGGAAGAAAATTCCGATATCTCCTACAACATGAATGAACATTGAAAACATTACACTAAGTGAAATGAAACAGACACAAAAACTATTCTATGATGCCACTGATACGAAATACCTAGAATACGCCAATTCGCAATGACAAGATTGATCAAAGGTGATCAGAGGCTGGGAGGCGAAGGGGATGGGAGTTATTGATTCATGGGCAGAGTTTCTGTTTGCGGAAGATGACAAAGTTTTGGAAATAGATAATTGTGATTGTTGCACAATAGTGCGGATGTAATCAATGCCACCGAGTTGCACACTTAAAAATGTTTAAAATGGCAAAATTGATGCTATGTATATTTTTCCATAATGAAAGTTTTGAAAGGTTTCTTCAAGCCTGTCTCCCAATAAGGCTACAAACGCTTATTCTTTCAAAGCTTGGAAAACCAATAAAGTAAAATAAAAGTAAAGCCACGTGTTTGTTACATCACCATGCAGGGATGGGTACACTTCCTTTTCTCCGCTCAAATATGTGTGGAGATACACACCCAGGATCCTCCAGTTTTGTTTTTTCACTGAAAGTTATAACAATCAATAGATTCCCACTCTTACTCGTGAGCCTTCATCTGTTTAAGCCCATTAGCTAGCGCTGGATATGGAAAATGTCTTCAATATTTTCTCAATGTGAAATAATCTTTTTGCGGCTGTATTTGTAACACCTGATTATTTCCTCAGGAAAAATTCCTCTAAGACAAATTTCTGGGTCAAAACAAGATTAATGCTGTTGTTGGGGTTTTTGTTCTTCATATTTTTAATCTGCTAAGGCACGTGTATTAATTTGCCTCCCAGGAAGTTTTGTGGTTTTCATTTTCAGCGGTCCGGTGGGAGATGATTGTATTACATCCTCACCAGCACTGAGTGTTATCATTATAGAAAGGTCTCTCCAGAATTAAAAAGAATAAATTCCATGGGAATGCCATGATCCTGGATTAAGAGGATGTTAGTGAGGGAATGGGTGTAGAAAAGAAGATAACTTGGAGAGATTATTGGTGAAAGAATCGAGGAAGAAAAAAGATCACTTCTATGGATTAAAAAATGCATGGGGAAAAAAATCCATAGAGACCTGAAAGTTAGATGAGCTGTTCTCTGGCACCGTGATCTGAACGGAGACACCCTTAGGGCTGTCCTTGCCCAGGGAGTTACATTTGGTGTCCTGCCCCCTATCCGAGCCCCCACCGGGAGCTCGCGTTCCAGTTTCTCTGTCTTTGCTCCGGACAGTCCCTGGGCCCTGAATACTTTACCTCACCCGCTTCCTCAAGTACAGACCCACTCATTCCTTGAGACCCATCTCTAATGGACCTCCGAGGGGCACCTTCAGTACAATCGGGACCGTGAGGACGGGGGCAGAGGGTCGGATCTGGGATGTGGGGCTGCTGGCTGGCTTTGGTGCCTTCTCCCTCGGGAGGGAGGACATTAGCGCAGGACAGGGTGGGCAGGCACCCCGGTGCCTGGGACGTGGCACTTTTCAGATGGGGTGCTCAGCTCTGGGACAACACTCCGATCTTAAAACTCAGAAACCCTCTCTTCCAGTGTGAGAAGCTAATCACCTGCGTTTATTTAGCACCTCACCCTTTACCTATGTTGTCTGGTTTTTAAGAATTTGTCTGGAGTCTCGGAACTAATGTGTGACTTTGGGAGCACGTACGCGCCATCCTTTTTACCCGTTTTACATGCATGAATGCCACAACTCACACCCAAGGCTTCTGGTCCCACTCGCTCGTCAGAAAACGTGGCCTCCCCTGTCAGGTCCGTGACTTTGCTGATGTGACAATGTCATGTCAAGGGGCAAAGTTTAGAAAGAACTAATCACCGCAAAGAGGGTGACCTTCTGAAAAGCATATAATAAAGGGCCTTGTTTTCTTTTTCTGAAACGAGGGGGTTAAGCTGCACAGAGCCACGACAGGGCGACGTTGTAGATGCTTTGAAATTGAAAAGTATGAATGATATCCACAATAAATGGCTGAAGAGATAGTCTAATAACAAATGCTTTACGATACATCTTCTTAAGTGCATATATTTCATGAATATTCTTATTTTTTTAACTGCTGTCTAGTCTGTCATTCTGATTCATTTCACTGTTTTCTAATTGTCTGAGTATTTTGCTTTGGTACTTTTCTTCAGTAAAGGTTTATACAGTTTAGGAGCAGCACAGGTTGGCTGAGCCGTATAAAGAAAAACTCACATGGTTTTTGTTCTCAGAAACTCCCGCCCTGGCTGGTGTGGCTCAGTGGATTGACCAAAAGGTCACCAGTTCGATTCCCAGTCAGAGCACAGGCCTGGGTTGTGGGCCAGGTGTGTGTGTAAGAGGCAACTGATTGATGTTTCTCTCCCTCTCTTTCTCCCTCCTTTCCCCTCTCTCTAAAAATAAATAAGTAAGATCTTTAAGAAATAAAAATAATGAAATAAAACAGATCTGCCTTTGGAGTTATCAAAATTTAAAAAAAAACAAAAGACAAAAAGACCTCCTTTGAGCAAGCCGAAGTTATGGGCCAGAAGACCTGTCCCCTTCCCGCATGCTCCTAGAAGACACACACATGCGTACCCAAATGAGAGAGAGGAAGGATGGTGTTGTTCCTCAGTGAAATATGTTCATTTTACTTTTGAAACAAAACACCATACAGGTATTTAACTGCATATCACATTAATTGATACCAGAAATAACTGCATAGACCCTGACATGCTATCAACACCACCCAAGAGAGATTTGGCTTCAGTGTGCTGGAGGAACCCACAATTTTTCCTTGGGTATTTTTGCTTAAGGAAAAATGTCCCTAGGACATGAATGATAAAAGCTGCAAAGATCCAGCTCTGAAGCAATTTCCTTTTGCTTGGTTCCCTCAGCTGGGGTAACTGTACTTCTGGTTTCAGTAGGTGGCCTTGCTAAGGTGTGATTCGAGAGATGCATATCTTCAAGCACAGGCTTCCTACTCCTTTCTGAACACAGGGCATATCTTTTATCTTTATATTTTTCAACCTAAAATTTTCATTTTATTTATTCAAAAACCATTTTAAAAACAACATTCACTTTTTTTGATTAAATCATTCAATGATTTATATTATTTTAAGCTTTTTTGTCCTGATTTTTATCTACAGGTTAATGCATCTCACACCCCTTTATCTGGAGTGTTACATATTTTCACACATTTTTATGTTCTGCTTTTTTCAATTTAATTCACACATTTTTCAATGTAGCTGCAATCACCTTAATGTTTTTTCCCCCCTAGAAAGGAGGAGCTTTCAACTTTCCTTAGTAAACTAATTCTTTCATTAAAAAAAAATAAAATCATATATGGTTTGGTGGGGTAACCACTCAGCCTGGGACTAACCATCACGATAGCTCATTTCCACATTTCCAATTTCCCTTTCCTATAGAATTGAACTGTTTTGGAGACTTGAAAATTTAAACAATGCTATGATAAGGATCTTAGTGTATAATTTTATAGGGTAAATTCTGACGGGCAATGTTTTCTGAGTGGAACTTTTCTGTTTGTTTGTAATCTGCATTGCCAGATTATTTTCCAGAAGAAACGAACCAATTTTCATTGCCATCAACAAACAAGAGTCCTCTGTCTCCCCAAAGCCCAGCTAGCAATGAGTTTTGTCATCTACTTTACTTTAATTTAATTTAATGGGTGTGAACTGATGAGACATTGATTGAATTAAATTTAAAAATGTTCTTTATAATTTAGAAAAGGTGATTCGTTCATCAGATGTTGGTTTCCTATTAGTGCTATATTTTGTTTAAACTTTTAGCATTTGTCTCTTGAACATTGGCATTTGATTCTGTTCTAATCAATTTATATATTTTTGTCATCTATTTGAGATAAAAAGCATTTATCTATCATTTACTTAAAATATTTTTATCTTAAATGAATTTTAGAAACCAAATTCTATCAATCTACTTTTCCTATTTCTTGAAAAATCACAATTATTTTCATTAATAGTTCTATTCTGTTTTCTCATTTTCCTATTATTATTATTTTACCATTTAATCCACTTGCTATTTATTATGGACTTGAAGTCTGTGTTTAATTTTTTCTTCTTTTTGATTTCTAATTATCCCCAAAGCTTCCATTAAATAACTATTCCTTCCATCTCCATTTGCTTTGTAAGTATTTGTCATTTACTAAATTTTTTTTTTTTTTTTTTAGAGAGAGAGGGGAAAGGAGAAAGAGAGGGAGAGAAAGATCACTGTGTGGTTGCCTCTCACTCGCGCCCCCAACTGGGGACCTGACGTGCAACCTCGTCATGTGCCCTGACTGGGAATCGAACCAGCGACACTTGGCTCGCAGGCCGACGCTCAATCCACTGAGCCACGCAGCCAGGGCTAAATTCTTGTATATATTTATAATAGTCTACTCCAGCGTTCTCTTACTGTGTTTAAATTTTTGTTTGTAAACCCAGACCATAATTATTTTTATTTTCTTATTTTCACTACTGTGCATGTTCTAAGATTTTCCCATAAGCATGCATTTTGTTTTGTTTGTTTTTGGTATTTAATAACAAAAAAAAATTTTTTTTAAATTATATTTGTCATTCATTATTGGTTATTTTTGAGCTCTAACATTGAAAAAATTTTGTCAGATTTTTATAAGTTTTTATAGGTTTAATTGAAAGTAAATCAAATCTAAAAATGAATATGAGAAAAATAATTTTTTAATGTTCAATAACCCACATAGTTGTCTTCCTTTACACCTCTTTTTAGAGTTTAGCATTTATGGGTTTTTGTACATCTCAAGTTAGGGTAATTCTAAAACATTATATATTTTTGCAAGTATTGTGAATGGGGATGCCGCAAACCAATTTCCAGCTACTTTCTGGTTTTTACCTGAAATGCTTTGGAGTTTTGTGAATTTAGCTTTTATCTGGACATTTTCACATACTATCTTTTTATTTCTCATACTTTTAGTTGGAATTCTTCATTTCTTCTGGTTCAACATAAAATAATGATTAAAAAATTTTTATAATATGGCTTTTTTAGTGCATTTTGGAAGCATTAGGATAACAAGAACCTCCAAAAATATGCTAAAAATTTTAACAAAAACATCTTTGTTTTTGCTTATTTTTCAATAGAATGCTTCAAAAGTTTCTCATTAGAGACTGGGAGGTTTCATCATGTTAAAATATTTTTCTATTTCTAATTATTTTTAGCAAAAAAAACCATTGGACTTTATCAAATAGTTTAATCTTTTATTAAGGCCATATAAATTTTGTTTCTGAAGTTCTTTAAATCATGTATTTTATTCATAACTTTATTTACATTAATCTAGACATATTACTATGATAAACCCTACTTGCTCCTGGTAAAATTAATTTTAAAATAGTGTCATATTCTATTTAGAGATATTTTCAGACTTATAAGTGCTTCATCTAGAGAGTAATTTCCTTTGTAACAATACCAGGTTTCAGAACAGAATCAGTTTTGTCTGCTAGAATAAACTAAAAAAAAAACTTAAATTTTTATGAGTTATAATTTATTTTTATTTGAAATTTTGAAAAAAATTTCCAGTTAACTCATTGCGTTATTTTATCAAGGAAACCAGTTTCTCAGTTAACCTTAACTTCTTCCTTAGTTATTGATCTATTCAATTTCTCAGCCTCTTATTGTATCATTTAAAATTCTATAACTTTGGGGATATCATTTATTTTACTTGAATGTTCAAATACTTCACCAATATAAATGGGCAACATATTCCCTAATTATTTTTAAATATTTTCTTGCTTGCTAATTTTTTTCATTGAATTTCCTAGTAAATTTAACTTTATTTTTAGTCTTTTCAAAAATAAGAGTTCTCTGCTTAGTATATTATTTCAGAGAATATTTCTTGTTCCATTTGCTTACTTCTGCATGAGTTTTTTCCTGGAGGTTTTTGCTTGCTGCTTCTTTTTTTTCAGAAGTATATTTATAGTTCTTGAAATTTTGCTTTTCTTCTTAATAAAGGTATTTAAAGCAGTAAGTGTTCTCTAAACATATTTTTTTCTTTAAGTTCAAGGATTTGATGGGTACTACCTTTGTTTTCCATATTTTAAAATGGTTTGTTATTGTATTTCAAATGTCTTCCCTGACCATGTGTAGTTAGAATTTTTGTTTCACTGATATTTAGTTATTTTAAAAAATTTTTAATAAAATATTAATTTTTGCAGTAATATCAGACAATGTAGTATATATAATTTTTAGTATTTTTCCTTTACTGAGATTTCCTGTTAATTTTTTTTCTGGCAACGTTTTCCATATTTCACATTTTCCTTTTAACTTCACACCTTAAAATTACTCATTTATCTCTATTAGTTGTAGTTTTGCACATTCTTATTTCTTTTTTTCCCTGCTTCATCTGCTTGTGGTGGTGGGATAAGATTTGTGCTAAAATTTTGTTTCTTTAAATGTTATCTTGCCATTCTAATGTGTTTTAGGTCATATAAATGTGAAAATTTTCATTTTCACTAATTCTTTTACCTTCTATTGTCACATAATGAACTCAGTGTTTATTGTTTCACCTTTTTTCCTTGTATTCTGCTTTGATGTCATGTTTCCCTGGTATTTTCTGACCCAGCCAATCATTTTTACTCTCTCTAGATCTTCTTGTCTTTCTCAGTTAAGTAGAATATTCTTGGATTTTTTTAGTACAACTTGAAAACAATTTTTTTATTATAGAAAAATTTAATCTATTGGCCTATACTTTTAAAATTGTTTTATTTAAATCGCTGTGATTATATTTAATTTTTACTATTCTCTATTTTTTTTGTTATCTTTCTTTTTTTGTTTCTTTGGAAAGAGTATACTTAAACTCTTATTTCATTTGATTATAAAAAGAAATTTAAACTGATATTTTTATAAATATGTAGTAACAAGAAAATTTTGACACTTCGAATTTTGCATATTTGATTTTGCGCCTCCCCTTTCCTCATTTTCTTCTCCTATTCCTCATACCTTATATATCAGAGAGTAATCATTTTTTAAAACTGTTTTGTATTTTTCTGTCACTGATGCTGGTTGTTTAATGCCATGACTCTGGAAAGGCCGTTTGAAAGTGAGGTATATAGTCAGGGAGCATATGCAGAACCTTCAGCTATTAAACATGGTAAATAATCTTTGGGGAGCTTCTTTTGATTTTTTTTCCTTTTTAAGAACATTCCAGATAGTATTCCCTGCCTTTGGGAAGGGTATAGTCTCACCTGCTACATTGGCTCTCATCCTAATCAAAAGCACTTTTTAAAAACAGAAAACCTCTGCTTTTTTCTTTCTTTTTTTAATGTATTAATTAGAGAGAGAGAGAGAGGAAGGGAGAGAAATATCTACTTGGTGTTCCACTTATTCATGCATTCATTGGTTGCTTCTTGTGTGTGCCATGACTAGGGATCGAACCCACAGCCTTGGTGTATTGGGAGGATGCTCTAACCAACTGAGCTACCAGGCCAAAGCCCCACCACTCTTTATTTCAATTTAAATAAGAACACGAATAGAAGAGGCAACTTCCCATCAACGGCTGTGTTCACCTCACACGTAACAGAGAGAAAACAGGTTGCATTCTCTGCTCTCAACTGGGGAGTTTTCTAGGTTCCGTCTGGCTGCCTTTCTGTGCATGTCAGACGCTGAGGGCCCTTGCTGGGAGGAGCGTGGCATTAAGAATTCAAAATTTTAGCTCTGTGAGCCACTGCAGCCACTCCTCCTAAAAGCTGAGATGCTCTCAAAAAAGCTACAGAAAGTAGTCACCGGGATCAACCTCTGCAGACAGCTCCCTTGCCCCAGAGTTCCGTTCATTTATTTATATATCGATTGAACTAATTCTTTCTTTATTTATAGCTTGACTGTTATGTAACTGGCCCACACAGCAGAGATTCTTTTTTGGAATGAGATGTGGAATACTTGAAATACCTATGAAATCAAGTGAATATACTGCTTTAGTTTCCAGTCTAAGCTCTTGAATCAGTTCTGGAAATCCTGTTTGGTTACATTTAAAAATGATGGTCTGGGGCACGAAATTGTTTCTTTAGTAGTAACAGCACCAGCAATGAATCCCTATGTTTATTAACCTTTGGCCACACGCTGTCTCACTACTGGGTTTGAAAGAAACATACTTTCAGCTCAGAATCCCTTGCATTTTTTTCCCATGATATTTATGAAGATTTTGGTGTTTTCTTTAATTTTACACATGATTTTCCAATTTATCCTTTAATGGTTCAATATTCTGGAGGATTTTCTCTCCCCCCGCCCCCGCCCCCGCTTCTAGTCCTTTCTAGATTGTTCTGTTTAAAGCAATCACTACTGCATTTCTGTTTTTAAAATGCTAACAGATGTAGTGGGTGTTCTCTCCCATCCTTCTTTATGGAGAATGAAGGTCACCTGTATTCCCATTGTGACTCTCTGTTTCCTTTCTAGGAGAAAGGATGGGGACTTTAATAGTCTTCTTCCTATTAATGGTGTGTATGAATAAGGTTTTCACTTATTAGAGTTTTTACTCTTCTTTCTTCTTTTAAAAATGTTTTTATACATATACTTGTTGATGAGAGAGAGAGAGAGAGAGAGAGAGAGAGAGAGAGAGAGAGAGAGAGAGAGAGAGAGAGAGAGAGAGAGAGATGCATCAGTCGGTTGCTTCCCACACATGCCCCGACCGGGGATCGAACCTGCAACCTTTCGGTGTACGGGCTGACACACTAACGAGCTGAGCCACTCGGCCAGGCTCTTCTGTCTTTTTTTCATAGCTCCTTCATAGAAAGATCACGTTTCTCCCTCTCAAGCTTTTACATATTCACTAAAGAGTTTCTAGATTTGTGATATTTTAATTAGCATCCCTGCAGTCTTTTAACAGAGAGGAGTTACCCTACAGAAATGCTCACTTCATCATATCCTGGGAATACTCTTCTTTCTAAATGATTTGACTTCCCCATAAAAACCCGTGGAAGATGCAAATTACCTTGTGCAACAGCAAATACCATCCACTGTGTCACTGACCTTGATAACAAAACCTAACCCATGCCCTTAACTACCGGGAAGAGGGACAAACGCGAGAATTACTTCATTCTATGCATCCTATAACCTCAATTTAAAAGTTCTTTTAAACCGTTTTTTTTTTTTAAATTTCTGAAGCTTGACCTTTTCTGACTGATCATTTAAATATAATTCTGCTCAACAGCCTCTTTTCATCTGGGTATATAACTCCCTACCTTACAGAGCTTCC
Organism: Furipterus horrens; assembly: GCF_987537825.1. Classification (NCBI taxonomy): domain Eukaryota; kingdom Metazoa; phylum Chordata; class Mammalia; order Chiroptera; family Furipteridae; genus Furipterus; species Furipterus horrens. The sequence goes on along the minus strand of NW_028327186.1, from coordinate 4,626,278 downwards.
CAGAACATGTCAATAGTTACGACTTCCTGCGGGGCAGAAACAAGCTCTCTGACCAACAACAAACATTGCTTTCTTAAATAGAGCCTGAAGATCATTTCAACACTACCGCCACCTCCTGACTTCTGCCCAGACCTTTCGCCTGTTTGTCTCTGTGTTTCTTCTCTCTTTATTTTTATCCTCACCCAAGGATATGCTTTATTGATTTGAGAGAGAGAGGAAGACAGAGAGAAAAACATCTATCTATTTCCCGCCACCGAGGTATGTTCCCTGACTGGGGATTGAACCCACAATCTTTTGGTGCACGGGACAGTGCTCCAATCAACTGAGCCCCCCTGGCCAGGGCTGTCCCTGTGTTTCTCAACATCCTTCTCAGGAGTGTATCTTGTGAGTAAATTCAAAACAACACATGCACAGGGCTCAGCATGTGTTGAGCTTTATCTTATTTTGCTTTATCTTATTTTGTGCTTTGAAAGAACTGCACCCTCCGGCGCCCCTACACCCAAAGTACCCACAGATCTGAGTACTATCTTTGTGCATCTTCCTTTTAAAAGCCTAAAATAAACACGCTGCCGGGCGGGGGCAAGGAGAGTCAAAGCTTCTCTTGCGCTTGCACACAGAAAGCAAGCTGGCCCCTTCAGGAGAAGCGTCATTGATAATTTGCACTTGACACACAAAACACCGCGTTAGTTTGTGCTGGAAACGGAAATCTGCACGTCACTGCACAGTATTGCCAGCATTACTGTTCCTATCCCCGCAATAAAGAGGGTTATGGCTGCGACGCTGAGCAAGCATGGCATTTCAGACCGCCTCTCCTTTGATGGAGAATCTATACCCAGGGCCTGCGTAGCATTTACACATTTCGGAGCATCACGTTTTTGTTCATGCGAATGTGTGATCGGAGCCGTTCACACCTGTAAAAATTTTTCCTCCAATCTGAGCATCCGCAGCCACAAGCATTTTCTGCCCCGCCCCTGCCTGTGCCACGCCCCCAGCCTCTGCCCCGCCCCTGCCTGTGCCACGCCCCCTGCCTCTGCCCCGCCCCCTGCCCTCGCCCCAGGTGCGGGACACTTTGTAAACTGCTGGGTGTCCCAAAGGTGAAAACATGGTTACCCGTCTAGTTGAGGCACCGGGAATGCACAATGTACCATTGAAACACCTCCCTCCACATCTTTCCAAAGATTCAGCCAAAAAAGAAATCATTGTTTCCCAAAGTGGACACCTCTTGTGCCAAAAGATGTTTTGTTTTGTTTTGTTTTGAAAAAGCGTTCTTTTAGTAAATAAGTTTGGGAAGCACCACACATTATTGCCCTTCTCTGGGAAATTCATCAACATCCAACACGGATTCTTCAAATATTTACTGAACATGTACCGAGGCCCAGTATTATTCACGGGCTAGGCATTCAACAGGAAACCAATCAGACAGCCCTGCGAACTTTCAGGGAACTTGCAGTTTGTCTTAAATGAACACATGTTGGCTTCCTATGGCCGCCGTGACAAATGAACCCACACTTAGTGGCATAGAACAACAGAAGTCTGTTCTCTTGCAGTGTTGCGGCCAAGAGTGTGAAACCAGTGTCTCTGGGCCAGAGAAGGTATCCACAGGGCCCGCTTCTAGTGACTGCTGGCATTCCTTCACGCGGGGCCACATCCCCCAGACTCTGCCCCGTCACAATGCCTCCTCTTCTTCATCTACATCAAATCTCCCTCCACCTGCCGCTACAAGGGACTCTGGTGACAGCACTTTGGGCCCACCCAGATAATCTCCCATCTCGAGATCCTCAGCCGAGTCCCCCCTGCAAAGACCCCTTTATTAATAATCCATGTTTCTAGCAATTAGGTCTGGACATCTTCTGGGGCTGTTACTCAGCCTCCTACACATAGAAAAGTCTCTGAGCTGTCGCGTGGTAGAGTCAACAGTAAAAGTCCAATAAAATGACTTGGGGACATTTTCTCTACCACGGAGGATTGATATGCTTTTCGCGGTGCTGGCTTACATTGGTGGGTCAACATTTTCAGGAGGCCACAGGTACGAGCGGGAAACTGAATTTTGGATCTCTGAGTCTGGCCAGATGAATTTCGGGAAGTTCAAGCACACGCCCAATGGAGACCTCTCTCCGACCGTGAAGAGCAGAACGTGTGCCCTGACTTCCCAGCCCCACTCCCATGCCCAGGACTGGTATCTGGGCAGATGTTCCATGGGAGCACATCTGTGCTCCTGCTGCACAGAGGGCGAGGGACTCCCTTCCCCCAGCTTCAGAACAGGTCCTAGTAGCCACTGGTCCAGGAAGGCTGGGAGCAGAGGGCAGGGCCCCAGGACTTGGGAGGGACACTGAAGCCAAGGACTGAAGGCCACTACCAGGGACCAGGGACTGGACTCCTGGCAAGAGAACGAGTGCACAATGAGAAGCAATCAAATAATTACTGCTGAATTCACAGCAGTGCCCCACTCGGCTCTTCATCATGCTGGTCTGGGTATCACTATGAAAATTTTTTTAATTGATTTGTGTATGTGTGTGAGAGAGAGGGGGTTGAAAGACAGACAGAGAAAGAGAGAGAGAGAGAGAGAGAGAGAAATTTGCTGTTCCACTTATCTATGCATACATTGGTTGATTTTTGTATGTGACTTGACTGGAGATCGAACCCACAACCCTGGCATATCAGCACGATGCTCTAACTAACTGAGCTACTCAGCCAGGTCTGGGTATTACTTTAAAATGCAAGGCTCTGCTCATACTCAACAGGTTAGGCCATTGGATAGTCCAGCCCTCTGGCTCCCATCCCTGTGGCCTCAGAAGGCAGCGGGGAGGGGGAGAGGACAGGGCTCAAAAAAATAATTACTGTTTGCTGTATAAAAAATAGGAGGCACCAGCTCTCCTGATCAATGATAGAATGTCTCTCTTCTCTTCGTCTCTCGTCCGATGCCCTGACTTTCTCCTCCACTGATTTTCTTTGTAAAAACGTATTATTTTTGTAAAATGATACGCACTCACAGTAAAATAATCTGAACAATGCAGTCAAGTACAAAGGAGAAAAAACACACACAGCGCTCAAAATCTAACCAAGAGGTACTTACTCTTACCCGTTTGGAGCAGTGCGTGTGCGTGCGTGTGGTTGCTAATGCTTTTATCACAGTGCAGCACGTGGGGTAAACCGGCAGCGTACGGTCCACGGAACAGCCCCACAACACCGGCGCGCAGCGGCTACCCCGTACCCCCCTCTAACCACGAGCATCACAGACCCCCATGATCCCAAGCACAAACTCTGTGACGGGCATGTCCCCCTCGATCAGAACCGCAACAGCAGCCTACATCCCACAACTCAGCCAACACCCGTGTCTATGTCACCTCGTTCCACAGAAGTCTGCCCAGGACCCACGGGCTCCTGGGGGCTGCGGGCCCACCGCCTGGCTGCCTATGGGGACCGCCTGGGCAGCTTTGTGTAACTAACCTTAGGTACCTGGGTCCCTGTTTCATAGGTCCGGTGGGCATCAGGGTATAGACAGGCTTTGTCTCCCCAGGTGACCCCGATGTGACACCCCCAGGAGGACCTCTGCTCCAGGGCCACTTTCCACCCAACAAATACCGTGCAAATAAAACTGTTAGACTCTGTCCCAACCCGCCAGGCTGCAGGGAGGCCCCATGCACTTACCACCATGGTCATGCGTCTGGACTGCGTGGCGGTGGCGGCGGGGCCCACACTGGGCTTCCCGGCCTCGGGCCAGGTCACGGGCTCCGGCCACGTTCCCACAGGGCCGCGGCAGTCCCGGCTGGAGGAAGTGCTCCCCGGCCCCCTCACCCCGAGTCTCCGGCTGTGGGGTGGGGCTCTGCAGGCAGGCTGCGTCCGGGGGCCCAGCTTCTCAGGTTCGACACGTGGGAACCCAGCCGGGCCCAGAGATCCACGTGCGCGGGCGCAGACTCACCGGGGCGGTTTCTGGAGAAGAGACACAAGCGGAGAGGACCCGAGCCTGTATCGCTGAATTTAAAATGTTTTTATCAGCATTTCTAAAGATAGGGAACAGCCGGTGCGACGCTGGGGTCCTTCTCCGGCTCATTTTCATCCATGATGTAAAAATTAAGGAGCATATGAGTCCAGTAAAAAGGTGTGTGTGGGGGGCTGTTAAGAACATTTGAAGGAGTGGTGATAATGCCAGAAAAATCACCATACATCTCAGGCATGAAGCCTGTTCCTCCATGAACATGCGGAATTAAAAAATGGGGCGTTCGTTCGTCAGGGAAAATGTACAGTCTTCCCGCACTTTTGTGGGTATTACGTTCTGGACACGCCCCACACCCCCGCAATAGGTGAAAATCCGCGAAGTAGGAACCTTACATTTATTTTAGTATTTATATATATATATATATATATATATATATATATAAAGGCTTAATAAACCCTTCCCACACACTTATAAACCGTTCCCAGTCCCTTATTAACCTTTCCCACTCCCTTATTAACCTTTTCCACACTTTTATAAACACTACTTATGTTCTTAAACATATTCTACACTCTTAAACCTACATCACTTTAACAACATACATATGCAGTACCGTAAAATCCTGCGATATAGCAAAAAATCTGTGATAAATAATTAACTATAATATTTTTTTTAAATCCCGCGATACAGTGAGGCCGCGATAAGTGAACCACGATATAGAGAGGGACCGCTGTAAACCTAGGTGCCACGGGGTGGAACCTGGGTCCTGTGAGTTTGTGTATTCTCCAAATGGGGGCATGGTGGGAGTGCAGGGTCTCAGCAGCCTCCTGGGGCCATCACCTCATAACCACTCTTGCTTCTTACCCTGCTTGTGACCCATGGTGGTGGCAGCAGGGACCTTACTGTTACCTTTCCAGCAGAGAAAAAAAAAAGCCAGCCAAAGGAATGTGAATGGGAGACACAGGTGATCTTGGCCCCAACACTTGTCCTAGACTGTGCTTGTCCCAGAGGAACAAGCTAGAAGGGATCACAGATTAACTCCAAGAGTTCATTCCATTTCCGGAAGGAGTTAATTTTGCAGCCTTCCTAGGCCCTCTAAACTTGCCTGGGTTTCTACCCATGTATGCAATGCTGATGTGCAGAATGTGTCCTTGCAAAGCTTCTGCTAATATTCAAGGACCTAGGGAGATGTCCTATGCTTTCTGAGGTGCATAAACATATCCAAGTCACATCCTCGCAGATGGGCATTGAGGCCACGGAGACAGCTCTCCCTCCTGGATGAGGCCGAGGTCTGAACCTGGGCCAACAAGACATGCTCTGTGTCACATGGGGTGGCTCTGACATTTCAGACTTGGGCCCCGAAGCAATCAGATCAACCCACACCTGGCAGCTTCCAAGTGCCTGTGAATCTCACCACACTGCTAGGAAATCTTTACAAATTGAAAGACCTAAGGCATCCTCAGGTTTCCCATCTTTATCATCTTTTAGCATTCGTAAAACTCAGTGTCAGCCTTGAAGATACAGACAGCCTTGGGTTTGCTGAGAACAAAACAAACAAAAGAAACCCAATAATTAACAGTTACGGTACGTTTACACATTTCAAAGAGCCTTCAGATGCAGTGTCTCAATAATCCTGCGATGAAAACAATCTATAATAATCCTTGTCCATTTTAGAGATGAGGGCACACTGCGACTGGAAATTTCCTTGACTTCCTGTAAGCGGCAGGTAGACCACATGCGGCAAAGAAGAAAATGGGATAATACCTCACCAGCATCGTACGGCATCGGAATCTGGAGAAAAACCAGGCCAACCCATGGCCTCATTCCCACTTAGAGCAAACGTGTGAAAATCATTCAATATTTCCTCTGTGTAGACGGTGGAAATAATGTAACTGGCAGCTCCATTGCCCTGTGGGGCTGATGGCATTTCACTTTGCCCCTGGCTCTCTTAATGAACACTTAGGAGGCACCACCTGTATGCAAGGCCCCCACTGAAGGTACCTAGCTCATGCCCGAGAAAGTTAAGTACCGTGGTTTTCGCACCATAAGACGCACCTGATCATAAGACGCACCTAGGTTTAGAGGAGGAAAACAAGAAAAAAACATTTTGAGCCAAAAGATGTACTAAAATAGTTAACCACATGTAACAGAATGATATTTCAACCATGTAAAGTGAGCAGCAGTCAACAGCGGTATTAAGAACCATCATCACTGTCATTAACCAATGAGGAGACACTTTAAGGTTCAAGTACTTTTCTAATTTTCTGGGAACCCCGAGAACTCATCATTGCCTCTGTCAGAATTTACGGGGGCCGTTAATAACAGGCATTGAAGGAGTTAAGAGGTATCACGAGTTGTAACAGTCGCTGAGAGTGCCACTATCCTAGTTACAGGTCTGGCAGACGACCCCCAGTGCCTGTTACGGTTGGTGATACTCCTTAATCCCCTCAGTGCCTGTGTTACTACTAGAATAGTGACCCCACCCTAACTCCCTCTATATACTACAAACTTCAGCATTTATGGCTGCTCACCCAGTTACTGTTGGGCTCTTCACACGGAAATCGGGGGTGCACTGGAAACAGTATGGAGGTAGACGAGACAGCTGTAGCATCTAACGGAGCCAGGAGCCCACCGAGAACATGTTACTTCAGCTCCACCCACCTGCCTCTCGTGATTGGCAGAGCTTAAGACACATTGATTGGTGATTGGAGGCGGTTCTACTGACACAGACCCCACCCAGTGTTAAAGGCAATTGGCAATTGGCACTGTGCCTCATGCCTGTTATTACCCTCAGCTGATTCTACAGGTCATTGGTTGTAATTGGGAGTGTCAGGTGGTTCTCTGCACTCTCCCAGGTCCCCCAGGTGATGGGCAGAGGCGGATGGCAACTAACCAGATGCCCTGAGATTCAGCAATAAAATGCGACATTTAAGTGCCCCCAGGGGTTTCGTGTGGGCCCACCGCTTCCTCTTCTAACAGCTATCCCCACCGCTGACAAGTCAGGTAATACACATCATGGTCTGTGATGCAATATTTGCTCCATAAGACGCAGACATTTCCCCCCACTTTTGGGGGAAAAGAAGTGTGTCTTATGAAGCGAAAAATACGGTAATTGTTAGGGTGTGTTTATTTGAAAGCTTTGAGAAAACACTTAGGTGGTGCTTTTAATTTTCAAAAGAATTGCTTTAAAAAAAAATGCTTAGCAGTCTTCAACGGGAAAGACTTTGAAAAGTGTATTCTTGTTAGCCAAAGGAAGTGGCTTCTGCTCTTTGTAAGATGGCATTTGTTAGTACTCATACTGTGAAAGTGGAAGAGTTGAACTCCTAATCATTGTCATTTCTTTCAAAAGTTAATGTCAAAACATAATTTTTGTCATTAGGGATAGAAATTGCCTAGCAGATATACGCTAAGGTGTGTTATGAACAAGATGATAAATTCAGGTGTTTAGCACAGCATTACCAGGTGTTAGGATGGTATTAATTTTATATTTTAAATGTATTTATTTTATTTTTTAAATGTACATATTGAAATATAACGCATATACTTTAAAATTTACCCATTTAAAGGAGACAATTCAATGGTGATAGCATATTCAGAGATGTGCAACTATCCACCATAATCTAATTTTAGAACATTTTCTTCACCCAAGAAAGAAACCCTTCACCCACAAGCAGCCACTCCCCACTTACCCTGTCCCCAGCCCAAAGCAAACACTAATCTACCTTCTATCTTTATAGATTTGCTTATTCTAGGCATTTTATATAGATGGAATCACATGCCATGTGTTCATTTATGAATGCCTTCTTCCACTTAATGTATTGTTTTCAACACTTACACATGTTGTCGTATATATTAGTACCTGCCTTTTTGTGGCTGAATAATATTCACATTTTATTTATCCATTCATGAGTTGAAAAACCCTTGGGTTTCCCCCCCACCCCCACTTTTTGGCTATTATGAATAGAGCCGCTGTGAGATTTATGCACAAGCTTTTGTGTGGATGTAGACTTTCGTTTCTCTTGGGCAGATACTTAGGAGTGGAATTGCTGGGTCATATGCTGATTCTGTGTTTAACATTTTGAGAAATACCAGACTTTCGCAAAGTGGCTGCATCATTTTACATTCTGAGCAGCAAGCAGTGAGTTCAGGATCCCAAGCTCTCCCCATCCTTACTTCCACTTGCTCTTCATCTCTTTGATTAGGCTCACCCAAGAGGAGATGAAGTGGTAGGTCCCTCACTGTGGGTCTGATTTGCATTTAATTATACGGACCGCCCTCTCATCTGCTTACTGGCCACTGTTTGTCTTCTTCAGACAAATGTCTATTTAGTCCTTCACGTGTTTTTAAAGTGGGTTGTTACTAAGTAATTAGAATTTTTTATGGATTCTGGATACCGGTCCCTTATCAAACGGAATTTTCAAATATTTTCTCCCGTTCTGTTAGTTGTCTTTTAGCTTTCTTAACAACAGAGCAAAAGGGAAAGTAAGACTGAAATGATTCATATTGTGGAGACCTGTCTGTGATTTCTATATGGCTCACCTGCAATTTCAAAGTGATTTCTGTCTGTTGACTTTCGGTGTTCTCATATGAAAGTTATGAAGGCGAAGGTTTTTGTAAGGAAACAAAAATCTACATGAAAGGACTAATTTGTATGCACTCCCTGAGTTTTTCATTGAGGCTTTCCTTGGCCACTTTATTTCCCATTGCTAAATGCAGCCAAGTTCCTGCTACAATTGTTTTTAAAGAGATTTTATTATAGTCGGAGAAGTTAAACAATGCATTACATGTTTATACGGACACAGTGTAGAAGCTTCATATGTGGAGCATTTCAGGCTATTGGTACAAATCAGGAAGGGGCTTCACTGGAGAAAGAGGGAGAGTGAAAATGATCAACAGAAAGTGGGGTGCAGCCCAGGATACAGGACTCTGGGCCTCCTCCATGGGAGCCGAGAGAGCACATTCTTTGGGGAGTGACCACCCGCAGGAGCCAGCCAACAATCCTGAGGATGGAATTCTTGAGGGTCCTGTGTGTGTGTGTGTGTGTGTGTGTGTGTGTGCAGAAAAAGAGATAAAATGGGGTGGGGGGACAGAAAGAAGAAAGAAGGAGGGGGAGGAGAAGGAAGAGGAGGAGGAGGAAGAAGAGGAGGAGGAAGAGAGAGGAGGGTATTATTTCCCATCAAGATTTTTTTCAATCTTTTAAAATTTCTTCAGTAAGCCCGGTCTTTGTAAACACACCTGTAGGCCCAATTCTTCCCAGCTCAAGGAACATAGGGACCTACTTGTTCCTGGAATCGTATCTACCATTTTTTCAAGGAGGCCTTGCTCTGCCTTCCCTTCTAGTTAAAGCTCCCTCCCCACACGTGTACACATTGTATGCCCCCCCGCCCCACGCCCCCACCCAGGCCCTGAGTTCCTTGCAAAAGGTCCTCATCCCTCTGGAAATTGAATTCCATTTCAGTTTTGTGACCCTTACATGTTTAGTTTGTGACACCGGCGCCTCGAAATGTTAAATCTAAAAGTTGGTGTGGATTGTCATCGAAAGCTTAGTATCTGATATATGAACTCCCGTCCCTCCCAAGCAGCCACATGAAGTCACAGGTGCAAAGCCTAAAGGCTGTCTGTTACATCCTGACCCTGGGCGGAAGTTTCCACACCTCCCCTGTATGACACAGGGCCCTTCTGTGCCTCCAAAGAGGTTCGGTAATTTGCTTTAAGTCACATGTTCTGAGTGAGGATCTGAACCCAGTACATTCTGATTTGGAAGCCTGGTGGCTTTGGGTTTTAAATTTTAAAATATGCAATTTTGGTTGTCTTTATCATCCAAAAGCCAAAGGATTCCTTCCCAGGGATGGGTTTTCAGAACTGGATCTACGGTGATGTGAAGCCAGATGGCCTGGCCTTGAATCCTGGCTCTGTGACCTTGGGCCACCCTGTCACCTCACTGTCCTCATCTGTACGATGAGCGTGCTGCCGACGGTCGTCAATCTACCTACAAAGCTGTTGTCAGGAGCCAATAATATAATCAATGAAGCTTGGTAAGCAATTAGTTAAATTTAGCCACCATGACTAAGATTTGCATATTCAGCTGGAGGCCGGAAGATCTTCTAGAAGTAAAATGAAGTAAATCCACTTGAAAGCAGAATGGCTCTCCCCACACTCTCCTTTCAGTGAAGGTTCGCAGCAGCCATGTAAGAACCTAGCTCGTTCAGTAAATGGTGACAGGGCCCCTCTGTGGTGCCAGGCTCTGAGCTGGGTGCTGGGGACGTCATTACGGGCAAAGCAGACACACGCCCGCCTTCGCCGGCCTGCGGGGCTCAGTGGTGGGAAACCACTGATACAACCAGACCTGCGGGGGCACGACCAGGTTCCTCCGCGCAGGACCACCGAGCTCAAAGCAACTCTTGCCTAAAGGCTTAAAAGTTTTTTCTACAATTTATCCTGATACGTTTTTTGTTTTTGTTTTTGTTTTTTTGTCCCAGAAACTATTGTTTTATGGAATTACATGCTATGTCTTTTTATAAATCTCTTCATCTAACACATGCATGCTAAACGCCTGTATGTTTACATACATTTCTACCAAAACCTTGCTGACAAATCCGGCTTCCTGTTGGTTCCAATCACAAATGGCAAATTTAATTCTATGGGTTTCACGCATCGGATATATAAGTAGTTTTTAAAAAGAAATAGAGCCCTGGCTGGTGTGGCTCAGTGGATTGAGTGCCGCCCTCCAGACCAAAGGGCCGCTGGTTCGATTCCCAGTGAGGGCACAAGCCTAGGCTGCAGGCCAGGTCCCCAGTTGGGGGTTGCCCAAGAGGCAACCACACACTGATGTTTCTCTCCCCCTCTTTCTCCCTCCCTTCCCCTCTCTCTAAAAATAAATAAACAAAATAAAAAGAAATAGCTTAAAATGCCAACTAAAATATCCTTTGGAGCAAAATGTCATCTCATGGAGGGAAGATATTAGGATTTTTTTTTTTGTTTGTTTGTTTGTTTTACTATTTGTTTGGTTTTTACGGGGCTATTAGAGAGTCTGGAGGGAGCTCACTTTTCCTTTTGGATGTCATTAGATTCCTGGAAGCATTTCTGGGGCACTTCCCCAGACATGGGTGCTTTCTGTCCTTCGAGGATTAGTCCTTGGAGGGCTCATGACAAGGGGCTGTCGGTCCCTGTGAGTCAGGGATTCCGCTCCGGGATGGTTTTTGAGGGTGAGGGAGACTAAGAAATTGAAACTGATCAAACTAGATGTGACCGAGGGGCTGCTCAGCAGCACAGAGTGACTCGGGACACGAGCTGATGTCTCCAGGGTGGAAGCGTCCCAGGTGCGGAAGACAGGTGACAGATGGGAGATCAGGGACAGGAGACCACCAGCCAGGTGACGGAGGTGCCAGACTCGTCAAACCACAGGCCCACCTGTGCTGTCTCGCCAGCCACTAAGGCTTCGGCGACCTTTCAAATAGTACAGAACGGAAAAGGAGAAACAAAAAGCAAACAAACCACTTACAGTTTCACCTCTGGAGGGAGCAGGCTCCTTGCCTATCCAGATCTGCTCCTTGTGTGACACGCTCTAAGGGGACTTCAGTGCTGGCTCTTGGTCAGTGTCAGTGACCACGACGCTACACACGTGTGATCCAGTTCCAGCTAGAAATCAAGACAATGAAAAGCAATATTGTATTATCTATAGTACCTTTAAATAGCTCCCTCTCCATCACTCCCGTTTAGATACACACACGTACACAGCCCACTGGATGCTCAGTCTTCTCCAGCATCTAAGTCTCATCTCGTTCACATCCACTCGAAGTTACACCTTGCGGCTCCTTCTTCACCCCGATACAGCGTCACGACGATACACACCTTGCATGTCGCCCCGCTCCCGCCCCGCACTCCTCCTCTTCCCCAGCCTTACGTAACCGCCTGGCACGCAGGCTTTCTCAGCGTGTCTGCTCGGTGCCTGTTTGTATCATTTAGGTTTCGCGTCCATCTGGCAGTGACTGTACCGTTTCGGTACACAATGTATTCAGTTTACTGTTCAACAATAATAGTTATTGAATCGCGGCAACTTGTGTGCCTCGGGGAGGCGGGACGCGGTTCTGAGAGCCCTGAGAGCGGCGAGGAGGGTTGGAGCGCCTCTCCGAGGGCTTGGATTTCTGCTGGGGGCGCGTCTAGTCCCTTCCCAGGGGTACTGAGCCTGCAGCTTGGGAGGAGAACGGAAGGACCTCAGGGTCCCTTTGGGAAGTAGAAATGTGTCCTCGGAGTGCCAGGGAATATGAGGTATCCTCAATCCTGGTTAACCAATTGGTGATAAAACCCCCAACAGCCAGGAGAACGGCTAGGGATGCTACCTAGATGCCACCTCGTTCAAGTTGGCGTCTCCACGGCTCAAGACCACGGAAGATTAACTTTTCCTTTGTTTCCCCTGTCCCATGAAGAAAGACAGGCACCGACTTGTGGAAAATTGACTGAGGATGAGTTTTCAAGGTCCCTTGTCAGTGATGCCATCGAGGGTGCTTTGCAGATGAGGCAAGGGGTAACTCTCCCCCAAACTTGTATTAGCCCCCTCAAACCCCCCCCCCCTCAATGGAGAGACCCTCTATGGTTGCTCCTCACAGCGTGGCCCAGGACCCACAGCATCAGCTTCTCCCGGGAGTTAATTCCAGCTACGGAGTCACAGAATTTGCAACACCTCCCAGCCAGGACTGCCATGTGAACAAGATCTGCAGAAAGGCATGTGCATATTAAAATCAAAGAAGTGTGGCCCTGGCCGGGTGGCTCAGTTGGTTGCAGTGTCGTTCTCTGCACCAAAAGGTCGCGGGTTCGATTCCTGGTCGGGGCACATACCCAGGTTGTGGGTTTGATCCCTGGTCGGGGCACTTGCAAGAAATAACCGATCGATGTTTCTCTCACACACATGATGTTTCTCTCCTCTCTCTCTCTCTCTCAAATCAATAAGCATGTCCTCGGGTAAGGGTTAAAAATAAACAATGATAACATCAAACAAGAGAAGTCTGTTCAGATTCAGGGGTCCTCCACCTGACTGCATGTCATCGGGGAGGAAGTTTCGGGTGCTCCGTCGTGCCTGGAGACCTCTGAGCTTACCACCCGCAGTCTACTAGCGGGCGCGCTCTGTGGTCTTCCTTGGAAAGTCCAGTAGGTGCTCATTGTCTGATCACTGATACCAAGGAAACACCTCTTAAAAGAAGCCCACTGACAACAAGAACCAAATTTTAGACCCGATCCTGGGAGAAACAAATTTAATTGGAACTTAACTCCAAAACATGACATCAAATTTCAGCAAAATCAATAATCTCAGTCAAAATGATGACCACGTGCAGATGTTTAGAACAAGGCATAACCAAGCTGGCCTTGTTAACGGTAGGGGTTTGTCCAAACTCTTCCAAAATGAGAGAAGAATGTGAATTTCATTTCAAGCAGGGACAACCTTTGTAGTTTTCTTTGGTTTTCGTTTTACACTTTATACTTTTCACTGTGTGGCCAATTTATTTTCATTTGCTGTGTATTGTTAGATATGTGCAGCATAAAACTTTTTCAGTTCAGTTTTTATTTTGAAATCATTGCAGATTCCTATGCAGCTACACAAAATAATACTGAGAAATTTCATGTACCCTCGTCTCAGTTTCCCCCATGGTAACATCTTGGAAAATTACAGCGCGATATCACAGTCAAGACACTGACATTGATGCAAGGCACAGGTTTGGTTCCACTGTGCCCACGTGTGCTAGAACTCATGCACATTTAGTTCCATACAATTTTATCACGTGTAGGTTCAAGCACCCGTCACTTAGGTCAAGATACGGACATTCTCCACACAAGGGTCCCTGACTTGCCCTGTTAAAAGAGTCCCTCTCTCTTCACCTGAACTCTTAACAAGACCCATGTTTTCTCCATTTCTGCAATATTGCCACTTCAAGAATATTACGGAAATGGAATCATAAGGCGTGTAGCTTTGGGGATTGGCTTTTTCACTCAGCATAATTTCTTTGAGAAAGGAAATTGTATGTTGTACGTTTCAATAGTTCCTTCCTTTTTATTTCTAAGTAATAATATCCAGGCTGTAGATACACTACCATTTGCTCTAAAATACAATATTTAAGAGTGAAATATGCTGAATTTTGAAAATCAAATATATTTTTTGAAATGCCCCCCTTCCTTATGCAAAAATTTAAAACTTGAATGTAAAAGAAAACTTGGCTTTTAAGGTGTGTGTGTGCGCTCAGATTTTATGGTTTGAAGGATGCTTTTCAGAATCATGGCAGGTAGTACTGTTCTTGATTATGACCTAAAACGAGTATCAAACACCCGGAGAAGAAGAGATTGCCTTTGTACCGGCTGAAAATGGTGTACTCACATGAGTCCCTAAAATAAACATTTTCTTCTTGCCTTTTCGCGTATTTTACAAACACTCTTGATTTTGGATATCTCTTTCCTCTCAGTAAATAGGGTCTCCTAACCCCATTTTTTACTCATCCTGTACAATGTGTCCAGCTAGCATGCCAATGGAATTTTAAATTATTAGGTTTAATAACTATCCTAAAATGGTCTTGCCTTTTAAATAAATGAAACACCTCTTTTGTAAGTGATGTAGACTTTCAGCTTGCTTGCAGATGGAAGAAATTAACTACTAAGTAATTTCTTGTTTTAACAGGGATAACACCCTATGTTTTCACTAAAAATAATTTTAAGTCATCAATAGTCATTTAAATAATACAACCCTACCTTGAGTTTTTCTATTTTCATTAATTTGAAACAACACAATTATCCCTTTTTGCAAAATTACAAACATATCCTTTGCCTATAAGTACTATATCTAAAAGAAAGCCATGGAAACAATAATTCTGATTTGAAATTCCCCTTAATCTTTCTGGAAAGATTTTTTTTTCTTCTAATTTTAACAGATGATTTCATATAATAATATTTATACAACCCTTTGGTAACTTTATTATGCATATGAGATTAATTTAAAATATTTTCTTTAAGCATTCAAACTTGACTCTGAGAATTTTCATAATGTAAAATAAGATACATATCCTAGCTATCTAGTTGTCTTTATATCTCTGACAACTAAAATCACTAAGAATTTTATCACTTTTTTCTTATTAAAAAAAGGGTAACTTCTCTCACTCTTTTTTTAATCCTCAGCAGAGGATGTGTTTATTGATTCTAGAGAGAGAGGAAAGGAGAGAGTTGGAACCATGAAGGTGAGAGAGAAACATTGATCGATCGCCTCCCGCATGCCTGGACTGGGGATCGAACCCACAATCTTTTCTGGTGCACACGATGGTGCTCCAACCAACCGAGTCAAAGAGCCAGGGCTGACTTCTTTCTTTTTAAGCCAAAAAATTCAGAGTTAGGTTGTAGAGGCTGCGTCCAGTCTTTTCCAGGTGTCAATTAGAGTTTCCTTTGGGGAACACAGGGTCAGGGGGAAAACTACCCCAGGCAGCCTCTGCTTTGCACCATGTGTCTGACCTCTCAGGACAGAATGTCCGTCCCACCAGAGGAAAAGGTAAAAGGGCAAAACAAAACACAAACACCCGCAATCAGACCCAAACACGACAGATAGCGGAGGGCCTCCCCCTCCTGTTTCCAACAGGATTTCATCTGCAATCGCAAATCTAAGCAGCTCAGAGGTCTTCGAAAAGAGTTTGATTACAATTTGGATATGGGTGATTTCTTAATCTCTGTGCAAAATACCCATGCGTGTGCCACACGGAACAGGATTCCTTTTCTGTAAAACACACCTGAACTCTGTGCCCCTCCTGCGTGGAATTGGGAGCAGTTGTACTACCTGGGTCTCACACTCTATGTTTTTTTTTTTAAAGAAACTTTAAAAGGTTTTGTTTTGTTTTAAATTTTAAGAGTACTTTAAACTCGATGTAAAAAACAAGGTTTCAATGCCTTTCGTTTTTAGAAAAACGAAAGTTTGTCTATTCATAGACATAAAAGGATATACTCCAAACTAGATTGCCCTCAGGGAACAGGGCTGGGTAGAGACACTGATTTTCTCCTGTTCTACTCATTTAGATCATTTGCATCTTTATAAAAAGCAATTAGTGTGTTCTGTTTGTACAACAGAACCCTTTTGTACATTTGTTTATTTTCAATATCTGTACATACCTACTTGTGAGAAAACTTGAAGATGGAAACATCAAAGCGGGAAAACCACAGGGCACAGGTAACCTGAAGGGAACAGAAGGCGGGGATGTTCAAAGCGGATTCTAGTCAAATAGGCAATGACTTTGGCTTGACGCTCCCAGGCAACAGCAGGATAACTGGAAAAAAAAAGTTATTGTCCAGGCTATGAGGATACAGAGATTTTTTTTTTTTTTTAATAGGAGAGCTTACAAATTAATCCACTTCCATAAATAACTTTTTTATTTTCTTTTTATAAATCTTAATTTTTTTTTTTTAATTTTTAGAGAGAGAGGAAGGGAGGGAGAAAGAGAGAAACATCCATTGGTTGCCTCTGGTACGCTCCTGATAGGGGACCAAACCGCAACCCAGGCATGTGCCCTGACTGGGAATCGAACCAGCGACCTTTTGCTTCGCAGGATGATGCCCAACCCACTGAGCCACACCAGTCAGGGCAAAAAGCTTTTTCTAGAACTAAATTCAAGCAGGACCTGATCACATAGGTTCTTGTAAAAGGCGAATTCTGTTCAACAAGATCATTCTGAGAATCACCCTCAATAGAAATCTTTAAATAGTAATTGAGTACAGGCGCTTCTGAGAGTCTGTTGTCTTGATGATAATAAAAACACACAAAAAGGGCATAGTTCTATAGAAAACTATGGTAGGTTCCTACTGTTTGCTACAATGGCATTTATACATTTTAAAACCTGGTCGGAGATTCTGGTTTGTTTTTCTTCACATTTGTCCTGTACCAGACCCACACTGGGTGTTCCAGGAATGGATGGTTCATGGCTACATTTTTACATTAAAACACGGAGGGAAAAAAAGAGATGGAAGCCCTGGTCTGGTTGCTCAGTTGGTTAGAGCATTGTAGCGATGTGCCAAGGTTGTCAGTTCAATCCCCAGTCAGGACACATACAAGAATCTACCAATGAATGAATAAGTGGAACAGCAAATTGATCTCTTTCTCTCTCTCTCTCTCTCTCTCTCTCTCTCTCTCTCTCTCTCTCTCTCTCTCTCTCCCTCCCTCCCTCCCTCCCTTCCCCCCTTCCTCTCTCTAAAATTAATTTCAAGAAATTAAAAAAAAAAGAAAACCAATATTTTTTTAAGAGAGATAGAAATGATAAAAAGTAAAAAGGGAAAAATATCCCTACAATTAGTATTTGGAAAAAAAAAAGTTAAAAAATTGTCTTAAAGCTCACAATTACTGTTATCTAGGTGTCTTCTTTCAATTGTTTTCCCATATTTATTTTTAAGTCATTATAATAGAAGGTACATGCAATTTTGTTTTTGTTTTTTTTCCCAGTGTACGTTTTATCAGGAGTGCTTTTCCATGGTACAAGAGAGTCCTTTTACATAAGACAAATGTCCTCTTGCATTTTCCAAATATGTAAACAATCCTTAAAACTGTACGACAATGGGACATTTTGATGACTCTTAATACGTATTGACAGATATTGACTTTCAAAATAAATAATTGTCACCATTAAATAAACTGATTTTTTATTTGTAAACGCCTGTTTGGGGAAGTACCTCACCCCAATTTGGCTTAAAATGAATTTCATTGCTTATCAGAGGGTTGAGCAAAAATGCAATGCTTGAACAAGCATTTCTATATTTTCCACTAGAAATATTTCTTTTCTTAATCGTTGAAAATATGAGAATAGAAGGTATTGCCCATGTTATCTGTGGGGGCTTAGTGTTGCTATTAGGAATTGACCTGAGCTGATTATAAAATAAAGACATTAACCCTTGCTACAATGCTTGGTCCCACGTTACAAGTGTTTTCCTCCATTTGTTTGTTTTAAAACATGGCCGAGTTGGAATCCCAAAGCAGCTTCCCCCCCATCACAAAACATTCTCCACTTCCCAGCTGGTGAATGCTCAGAAAATGCGAGCCGGTTTTTATGTTAGCCTCAGCAAAACACAATTAGGAAGATCAATTTGCTGCCAGTGCTAACGTACACACCAAAATCACATGCCATTTACAAATCAGCGTCAACTCTAAATGCCTTCGGGGTTTCCCAGAGAGGCGCAGTAAGAGAAGTGGCTTGGAAGACAGGTGACTCGGTCTTCTCTTCTGTAAAACGGGTGGTCATATGCTAGTCTTGGGAGAAAATAACAAATAGGAAAACGATTAGGAGATGTTTCAAACAAGCTAATCAATAGGATGACTTTGTCTCTGCCACCTCTTCGCAGCTGCCATACTTACAGAAACGGAACCCAGCGCAGCTAAAAGCTGAAGGCGCCGCAGGCCCCACCTGGCCCATCCCCATCATGTTGATTTCATTGTAATTATACCCCGGGCAATAGAACCACATGAAGAAGAATTTGATTTCCCTAAAGAACGGTCTTTTTTTTTTTTTTTTTCTAGATTAAAATATTAGTTGCAGGAATAGGATACAGCGTAAAGGCGAAAAATAAAAATCATTCATCATAGTACCATCATTTAGAAACAACAACTATTAATTATATTCTTTTCTGTTTCTTCTTCAGAAGTATATGCTGAAATTTATGTCCTAACCACATGGGGTGGTAAATCTATGAAATTAGGTTTTGCGATGAGAAGAATGACAAGCCATGGCTTTGCTGAAGGATTTTCCCACGTGTAAAAACTTTCCGTAAGTGTATAACTTTAAAAGGCATGACGTGCTTGTAAAATACTATCGAAGAGTGGGACTGTCCTTTGGTGACACTGAAGTCGTCTTAAAAACAAAACAAAATGAAATAAGGAAAACAAAACCTCAGAGAGTAAAGAAAAAAAGGGATCCTCTAAAAAGTAAAGCAGCAGCGACCGCGGCCCAGAATACGCGTTCTCTTTGCAAGCACATGGGACGATCACTGTGCCTGCCTGGAAAGGCAGCCAGGTGAGCTCTGGCCGGGGTCTCAGTTGGCTGGAATGCCATCCCACAGACTAAATGGTTGCGGGTTCGATTCCTGGTCAGGGCACATACCTAGGTCGTGGGTTTGATCCCAGGCCGGGGCATGTACGGGAGGCAACCGATCCATGTTTCTCTCCCCCCAGCCCCCATTCAAAATCAATAAACATATCGTTGGGTGGAGATCTTTTAAAAACCTGCCAGGTGGACAGAACAGCTCTTCCCAGATGGCCAAGGCCGTGCCTGCTAAAGCTTCCTCAGAGAGGCCGGGCCCGCCTTCCCAGGCTGCCTGGCGGCCACGCACTGGACCGCCCGAACATGCCATCGGGTTTTGGGGGTAGAGCTGGGACAGCAGCGGCCTAAGGATTGCCTCGTCTTCCGGGGAGCCCCACGAGCCCCAGGAAGCACAACAGAACTGGTGGCTGTCAGCATCGCGCTTGTCGTCTGTGGGGACACTCTGTCCCCTTCTCCCCCGATGAGGCTCACCGCTCGGTAGTCACCTTCTAATAAAGTTTATCTGGGAGAAATACGTCATAAAAATCATGATAAAGGACAAAGGAAAGAAAAAAGATTAGTGCCCTTCGAGGCACTGATTTCTAATAGATTACTTACGATGTTCATAGTAGCTTTTTCCTGCATCATAGATGTTTAAGGATCTCCCATTTTAGACCCGTATGGAAGTTGAGTGGATATGGCAATTCTACCTTTGACTTGAATTAAAAATAGCCGCTACCATCTTTCTGAGCACTAACTATGTATGTATTAGGTACTTTTGCACAGACTACCTCATTTAATTATTTTCGCCTTTTAAACTTTTGTGATCTAACTTTTTTCCCTAAATAATAATAGTTTAAAATGTTAAATAATACTGCGCTGGGAGTTCACACTGTGTGTAGGTAGCTGAGACCGGAATCGAACCCTGTTTCTATGGTGCAACAACCCCACCCTGGTGGGCACTTGGAAAGAAGAAACCTGTACTGAAAAAAAAAAAAAAAGACATTTTTATTTCATCAAAAGCAAAGGAAAGGAAAGGAAAAAAAAAAGTGACAGAGGTCTTGTTTTGTCAACTGCAGCATTTTTTCCTGTAATTATTTTAGACTTGGAGACTTCCCTTCAATGGCACAATAATCATGTATCTGTGAAAAAGATCAGTCTCCACTTTTGGGGCAATGTGGCTTCTTGGTCGTTTCAGTAGAATTGAGTTGAAGTCGGGAGGAAAAAGTTTCCTGTGTCAGAGAAGAATCGTAGTTAGCTCTGGTAGTCTGGGCTCATGCAGTAATAAATGCTTTTGAAAAAAAAATGATGTTGTGAGTATGGAAACTAGCTATTCATCTGGTGTGGCGCGGCTTAGCTAACGTAACTTGTTATTCCACCAATAGCGGGTCATTAGCTGCCAAGGGGCACAGGGACAAGAATTGCGATGTTCAGCCTTATAAATTACTTTTGAAGAAGAGAAAGCGAAAGAATGACAAAGCCTTGGTCCCCTACTGCTCACTAAAGCCCTTAAGACTATTCTCATAAATAATATATAATATAATGTATATAACAAAAAGGGAAGTTGAGATTTATAATTTGAAGAGAATGGTGAACTACAACAATAAGCAATTTGTTTTTTTTTAATGACTAAACATATTTTTCCAATAAAGGTGTAAAAAAATTTTTTTAATGTACCTCTCCATGACTATAGGTTAGTATAACTCTTTTCAAACACCTAAATTTAGAAAAAAATTATATAGGCTTGATTGGTCTCTGTTACACAGACTTCGTTGCTATGACAGCACCGTGATACAATTATTTATTGCCATGACAATCTGCTGTAGGTTTTAAAAATACGTTATCTATTTTTATTAGTGTTGTCAATTGTGCTGGGCAGGGATACCACCACTTCACGTAATTGAGAGAGGCCGTCACATAGGGGACGAGTGGAAACCGTTTTGCTGAAGAGGCAGAGCCCAGAACACGCCAGATTCTTTGGAATCCTCAGTGACAGGCACATCTTCCACTGACAACAGCATCCCGCCCAGCCTTCTGGGTGTTGCGAGCATTTCACTAGGGGATGTGGGCTTCCTTTACGCCTTCCATGTGGCTTCCGCTCTGCCACGTGGGGTCAACATCAGACAGGACTAGGAGCTCAGAAAGCCTGTGGGCATCAGGACAAAGGCTTTGTGCAAGGTATAGATCCATCATTCAATTTCTTTTATTTATATCCTCACCTGAGGACATTTTTTTTTTCATTGCTTTTAGAAAGAGAGTAAGGGGGAGAGAGAGAGAAAGAGATCAATTGGTTACCCTCTCATACATGCTGCAGTCGGGGATCAGACCTACAGCCTAGGTATGTGCCCTGACTAGGAATCGAACCTGCAACCTTTTGGTCTACAGGATGACGCTCCAACCAACTGAGCCACACCTGCCAGGGCCACCATTCAATTTCTTAAGGAATGAAAATGCAGTATGTAACATTTCATTAAACAGGCACTTACATTGATTTTTGAGATCATTGTTGCTGAAAGGTTTATTTCAAATAAAAAGCATTACCAATAGTTTGTAGATGTATACCACATGATGCCATAGCAAAAACTTTCAGATTACTCTCTAATGCTCTCTAGCTGGATCACATCTCTGGTTTTCTGCCCATATGTTTTCTCTCATACCTACTATTTTCCACATTATGCTGATTCTGCCCAGGGAAGCCTGGCAGCTTTGTGACTCAGCACTGACCATAGTACAGCTGGCTGGTATACCAGATGACCGGGTGGCCCAGCAAAATTAATTTTTCTCTCATGACAGTTTGAAAAATGAAGAGGCCAGCTGTCCCCAAATGCTTGTGTGTGTGAGGACACTGTTCTATGAGAAACTTCCCTATATGTTGTCCCTGAAAAGAAGATGTTAGTTACTTTGCATCTGGAAAGGGTTGGAAAAAAAGACTTTCATTCAGTTTTCACATGATGTTGAAGTAGGAACTGCATTTGATATGCATGAGTCTTGCATGCTTCTAGTGGAGACCGTGGAAGAACTAAAAAGCCCACTGGAGATCCATCAAAGCCATACCAGCTTATTTTAATAAAACTACTAATAATAATACTTTAATGAGAAAGGAAAATCCAAGACAGATGCTAAGAAGGGTGCCGGGACAACGGGCATAAACTGGGACTGTTCTAGGTAACCCTTGAATTTGACTGATTATTAAAACGTAGGTTTGCCTACTGCTTAAGAGCGAGCAGAGAAGTATGGGGCCAGCCCCTGGGAATGTAAAGGGTTCCTGAGGGAAAACCACGCAGGGTACCTGGCGTGGATTTCCAATGAGCTGCAAAGCAATCGGATTCCTTCACTGGGGATTTCTAAAACTGACTACCACCCATAGGACACAGGAGAGAACACTGGATAAGAATGATTACACATATTTCCCCTCCTCAACTTTTTTAGTTAGCTGGATGGGAGCACTGGGCTGGTGTTTATTTTCTTTCTACATTTTTAATTACTTTACCCCTGTTATGTTCAAACTTAAAGACAGTGTCATCTTCTCAAGGGGGTGTGAAATAGTAATTCTAGAGGACTTGTTTTTTAATGAGGCTTGGTTTTAACATCATGCAAGAAGCTAGTCATCGAGTGACTGCTGTTCTTTAAAGCAGGGTATATAAAATGTTTGGAAGGCTACACATTGGTTCCAGCAATGATGATAAAAATATAAATGATAATAGACGATGTATATTAAGAGCTTATTATGTGACTTCTCTGGGTTATCTCGTTTAATCCTCACAACAAATCTGTAAGGCAGGGCCTAGGCTCACTTTATAGATGAGGACCCTGAGGCCCAGAAAGAATATTAAAAATAAGTTTCTGGCTGGCTGGCTCAGTTGGTTGGAGCATCGTCTTATACACTAAGAGGTTGCACGTTCGATTCCCAGTCAGGGCACATACCTTGGTTGCGCACCCATGCGGGTGCGTTCCAAGACCACAGTAGAAGCCTGAAACCACGGAGAGCACCAAAGCTGTATAGACTATATTTTTTCTTAAACATACATACCTACAATATAGTTTAATTTATACATTAGGCACAGTAAGAGATGACAATAACTAATAATAAAATGGAACTGTTAATAAACTGTAATTAAAGGGATACGAGTGTGGACTCTCTCTCTCCAGGGACAGAGTAAAAGCCCGTCTTGCTGGTCTCTACAGGTGAGATGAACTATGAAGTAGGAGAACAAATCACGAGCCTCCCTCACTGACTCTCATTCCAAGGGTTGGTCTCTAGGGCCCATCCACCCTGCAGGCTTGTCCCCAAGGCCTCTACCCCACAGAGGGCCACAGGGTCACGGCTGGGTCCCCCTGTGCCTCTGGGGATGGGAGAAGGACTTCTGCTTCTAGGGCTTTCCTCTGCCTCTCACAAGCACTAAATACACATCTTTTTACCCCCATTTTCCCCAAAAGGCGGCAGACTCTCCTCTCCCACAAAGCAAATAGAAAACAGCGCATTCTAGGAAGGCTCTCCCTGACCAATGTGCGTGCCCCTGCCATGACCAAATACCCCCACCTGCCACGGCTGCCCACCACTCCTTAACGACAGCTCTATTTCAGCAGCGGACCCTCCGTAAATCCTGGGGGCCTTCCACTCTAAGAAGGCGTCTTCTTGAGCCCTGGCTGCTGTGGCTCAGTGGATTGAGTGTTGGCCTGCGAACCAAGTGTCGCTGGTTCGATTCCCAGTCAGGGCACATGACTGGGTTGCACGTCAGATCCCCAGTTGGGGGCGTGTGAGAGGCAACCACACAGTGATGTTTCTCTCCCTCTCCTCCTCCTTTCCCCTCTCTCTAAAAATAAAATAAACAAACAAATAAATTATTTTAAAAAAAGAAGAAGAAGAAGAAGAAGGCTTCTTCTCACGCCCACGCCAGCCTCCTTGCCAGCCCAGGAGACACTCTCAGGCTCCCAGGGGAGGTAGGATCATGGCGCCCAGCATCGAGGGCCTGCCTCCTGCCCAAGGCATTCAGAGAGCGGGCCAGTGCCGTCCCCATGGGAGGAGTGCCCCAGACAGGACTGTAATGAGGAACTTAAGGTGCCAAGATGGGCCGCAGGCAGAATGGGGCAGTAGGTGAGGTCTGAGGCATGTCAGGGGAATGAACGCATGCTTCGTTCTGTGTTTTTCCCTCATCCGCCCCAGTTCCCTGCAAAGAGGCAGGCCTTCTGGAATCGTTACCTGGGGGGATTTTTGCTCCACTAAAAGCTCAAAGTCCATGTCTGAGGGAAGAGGATCCACCATGAAACACTGCCAGCTCACTGGACAGGTTTTTTTCTTTTTCGCTGGAGGTCCCCAACCAGGAAGGAAGAAAAAAATCGTCTCTTTGAAGGAACAGGGGTCTCAGGGAAGCTGGGTCTCCTCAGATGAGGTTCCCAGAGTAAACGATGCTACTGAAACTGACAGCCACTCTGCAGGGACTTCATAGTTTAAGTGATGGGGCCGCCACAATGCTACTGTGGAGGACAGTGGCCCAGTCACCCCACCTTGGGGACCCTGTTGACCTCTCTGATCTTTGTGGTACTACAGCAGGGAGCTCCAATTCGGAGCTGGAGGAAATGTCCCCTCAGCTCCATCCAATGCAGAGCCACAGACGTCTCTCACCTGCTGTGAACAATACCTTCCTGACCTGACTCCAGGGCGCCTCTCCTGCCCCATCCCTAGTCCAGCCTCTACTCAGCAGCCTGGATGATTTTCCTGCAGTGCGAGGGCACCACGCAGCTGCCTAATTCAAGCCCTCCAGTGACTTCCGTGACTCCTACAATAGAGTCCAAACATCTTGCCCTGGGCCACAGGCCAGTCGAGCTGAATCCTGATGGCCAGTCACCTCATTGCACATTGCCACTCTTCCCCTAGACCACGCTGCTGCAGAAGCCGGCCCCCTTCCCGTGACTTGAGTGTATCCAGCTGTGTCCTCTCTTGGGTCCTCTCTCCAGCATGCTCCCCCTCCTGACCTCAGCTGCCCCTTTCTCATCATTCAAGGCTCACTGTAAATTCTGCCTCCTCCAGGAGGCCTCCATGATGACCCTTCTGAGAATCCCCTCCCCGAGCCACTTGCCAGCACATCGCCCTGTTTATTGACCTCACTCATCCTGAAGTCCTCCTCCTGATGGAGTGTTTCTTGCCACCACCCCCTGGAAGTCAGCCCCAGAAACCAGAGACCTTTGCTGTCCTGCTCACTGCTGAATTCTCTGTGCCCAGCACAGAGCCTGGCACACAGTAGATGCTCAAGAAATATTTGTGGGATCAAGGCATACTTGGTGTGCAGTGATTTTGGGGAACCGCAAGAGAAAGGAAGTTGAATCTGAAGAATGTTTGATCCAATAGTGTTTAAAGCATGTGGATTCTACAGTGCTTGACATCACTTTTCCTGTCTAAGGGAAGTGACGGAAAGATCGGGGGAGGTTAAAGCCATAGAGAAGGCCCTTTGAGGGATGGAAACGTGTTAAAACCACAGTCTCATCCTAAAGCCCCTTTGAATTCTGAGCGCTTCGAGACCATTAGGGGAGCAGAGAAGAAAGTGCCCACATAATTCTCAATTCTGAATCAGCAGTCTTAGGCTTCATAGCATGAATGGTGTTCGCAACTAATTAAGAAGTCTTGACATTCCTCAAGATAGATATAATTGAAGTGGAATCTGAGAGACTTCAGAAATCTATAATAAGCTTAAAGTCAAGGACTAAGGGAAGGTGTTCCTGATTGAGCCATCTTCCTGAGGAAAACAGGGTACTTCAAACCAATGTGTCCTCAAGCCATCCAATAAGGTGGTATTGCCACTAAAAAGGGAGCATTGCCCTGGCCAGGTGGCTCAATTGCTCGGAGCATCATCCCGTGCACCAGACAGTTGCAGGTTCGATTCCCAGTCAGGGCACATACCTAGGTTGTGGGTTCAGTCCCCTGTTGGGGCATGTGCAGGAGGCAACCAGTCAATGTTTCTCTCTCACATCAATGTTTCTCTCTCCCTCCCTCTCTCTCTCTCCCTCTCTTCCTTCCTCTCTCGCTAAAATCAATATTAATAAAAACCAAATATCCTTGGGTGAAGATTAAAAAAAAGGAGAGGCATTCATTTGCGCTTACATGTGAAATTATGCACAGCCGAAAAACATGGCTGGGGCGCCCCTTGGGTAAGCGAATTGCTGAACCACACTTGAAAAACTATGCAAGGGGTGAGCGCTGGGGCCAGTACCTCCGTGGTGACAGACACTGTGGGCAAACCAGGGGGTGGGGCCTGAAAAGTGCTGCGTTATGTAAAGTGTGCTGGCAGGTGCCAGCCTCATCCTGTGCTGGGGACGGAGCCCAAATCAGAGTTCTATCGAGATCATTGCCAAAACGTCTGGTTGAAGACGATCCAATAAAAGACGCGCTGACCTTGTTACTAAAAACCAACCTGTTCCTGACTCTAACCTCACCCCTGACTCGAACTGTTGCTCACTCTGGGGGAGGGTTGGAGGTGGGAAGGGAAGGTAGCCCTTGAGGGAATGGGGTGTGCAGGACAGACGTACAGTCTGAAGAAGCCCCCTAAATGGTTCTTGTACACCCTCCCGGGGATCAGGACCCACCTGGGCCCCTGCGTCCCCACCGGGAAGTCACTGCACCTGTCGTTGTACTGAACCCACATGGCTTGTGTTTGTTTGTTTGTTTGTTTATTTATTTATTTAGAGTTTACATTTTAAAAAGTGGATGTGATGGAAAGCTAACCCGTGGCCCCCCGGAGCTGGGATGGGAGGGAACTGATTACAAATGGGCAGAGGGGAACTTTCTGGGGCAGTGGGAGACTTTCCCAAACTGAACAATGGAGGCGTAACTATATTCATTTACTAAAATATATCCAGCCATACACTTAGAATGGGTGAGTTTTATAGTATGTGTGTTACACCTCAACAAGGCTGCTTAAAAAAAAAAAAAAAAATGCATCCACCCAAACTGTGTGTGTGTGTGTAGACAGAACGTTTGGGACAATGTGTCCAGACCAAACTCAGTCTCCACCTGCCTCCTCCAGCTTTCCCTGGGGTCTCAGTGAATGGGGTCCGAGCCGCCATCTGCCGCCACTTATCTCTCTCCCCACAAACATCTGACCAGTTCCACCTCTCCAGGATCTCTTGAGTCTGTTCATGTCTCCCCATCTCCGAAGCCACTGGCTGTCATAGTTTTTCCTGAAAGGCCATTCTCATTCCTAATGCCATCCCTGCCCTCACCTCCTGGATGAAATTCCTCCCCTAGCTCCTCATGGTCCTCAGGATAAAAGTGCAGCTCCTCAGCAGGGCACAGTTTCCAAGACCTCCCGTGACCTAGCAACTGTTTATTTCTCCAGCCTTATCTCTTGGTAAACCGGACTCTAAGTCAAACTGACCTACTTAATCTTTATCTAGTCCCTGAAACAAGATAAGCCTTCCGTCCCTCCTTTACTCACAGCACTGTCTCTCCACCCACAACCACCACTCTGGCAGACAGCCGGCTGCTTTCCAACCCGCCCTGTCTTCCTTAGTAACAATCCGGCTTTACCTAGGCATAGTGCAACCCAGTTACAGCCCCGATTCCCTGGCCTCCCTTGCAGCTAGGTGGAACGAACTGATCAACTTTGACCAATGGCTTCTGTAAGAAGGCCTTCCTTCCCTTCCTTCCACATTTATGTTGCCTGGAACGCAGCTGTCATGGCCGGAGCTCCTGCAGCCTTCTTGGACCAAGAGGCCATGCAGAACAGCCCAACAAGATAGAAGGACCTAAGGCTGGTGACACCTATAAAACCTCCATATCACCTCGGAACTTTGTATCTGTATGAGAGAAATTAAGTTCTCCCTATGTCAGCCACTAATTTTGGATCTCTGTTATTTGTAGGAGAACAAGATCTTAATTTATATAAAGAGTATTTTTAAGCACCATTTTCACTGACTGACCTGAACTGCCACCTACGCTGGGAAGCCCTCCTGGTCTCCTGATGGCAGGTCAGACGCCCCTTCTCTGGCTTCCATAGCCCCTGGCACTGCTTCCCACCATGGCACTGTTATAGATCAAGTCTGTCCACAGTTTGCCACCGTCACCAAATTCCCCCAGGGAGCCCTGGGCCCACCTGGCATAATAGGGTCTCAGTATGTTCGCTGGATAAGAAAATGTGTTTCACGCCCAAGTGATTGACCCAAGACAGACAACCATGCTGCAACTTTGAAAGGAAGCCAAGTGAGCAGTTACTTTAGTTTAGTATCAACTCTGCCTCTCTGGATTCATCTGCAAACCACAGGTCTGGATCGGTTACAGACATCCGTAATTGCCACACAAAAAATAATCGAAGCTTCGCTCACAATATTAAGAAACATGAGCCATGCTCTTGGATTTGTAAAGGGTGACATAAATCAAAATCTTTCCATCCAGGTACCCGAGGACACGCTAAAGGAGTTACTGACCCAAGAGGAAAACATCAAAATGAAAAGAGAAAACAAGGGACTGCCGAATGGCACCAACTTGAGGAAACTCAGGATAAATATGCAGACTAGCACGCTGATCTAAAATAGACTCCTATCTAGTTACTGATACCACCTACCTGAAGACATCTTAGGCATACAAATCTCAGCGTGCCTGGTTGAATTTTAAACCTAGGTTTGTGGTTTCACCACCCAAGAAACGAGGGGAACTAAAGCGGAAATTCAAGGCCACGTGTGTGTAAGACAGGGAGAGGGGATTAAAAATGAGAGCAATTATGAAATTAAACCGAAGGCCGAATCAGAGTCAGGTTGGAGGGGCGGGGGTGGGGGTGGGGAGAGACACTATGGAGAAGATACAAACCCTCAGATGTCAGGGCCCCAGCTGCTGACTTGTTCTGTGATTGCTTCAGTGTAAAAGCCTCAGCCTCACGATGGTGGTCACAGTAACGGGGATCTCATTTGGAAGGAAGTGCCTGTTGATACCGACTTGCTGTCAGTCGTGGGAAAGAAGTTTTTCTTCCTTACAGAATTGCAGCCCCAACGCCAAGAGCACCAGTGAGCATAGGCTGTGATATTTCACTGTGCTTCAGCTTCGAGGAGATGAGGTGGGATGGTGGGAGGCGTGAGCAGTGGGGGACCGAACTCTAGGGACGCTATTATCGATTTAGCATCTCATTTCAAGTGGGAATGTAAATGCCACATCCTCAGGTACCCACAATGGCACCCTGCGTCATGCTGGGTTCTGTATTGCCAACTTACCCACCCTGATTATTGGAGTGCTTTTCCTCCCCTCCTTCGCCCCTGTCACTTCTGTGACTCTCCAAGCAGGCGGGGCAGGGGTGGGGGTCTCTTGGAAGGTTTGGTAGAGTAGATGCAGGCATGTTATTAGAAGCCCTGCTTGCAGAAAAGACAGGGGCAGCAGTTTAGGCACTAATATCACCCATTCAGGGGCTCACAGGGCACCAATATTAAGCTCCAGACTGAAGTTTCAAAGATTCATCAGTTTGAGAGAATTTGCTCTGGGGCAGCCAGGTGGGAAAGGGGGGGTGGGGGGTGGGGGGAGCCCATGACGGGTATCTGTAGTCATTTACCTAACACTTTCCCTTGATCCCCAACCACTGAAAACATCAGTTTTAAAAAGCAGGAGAGATGGAGTGACTCCATTCAGGGTATGTCTTTCACAAAAGCTCTAAAATGTCATCTGGAATGCTCTCGATTCTTGGGTGGTGACTGCTCATCCAGCCGGGCTTACCAGCACATCCACACACTTCTCCTGAGTGGACTCCTTAGGAGCAAATGCTTCAGAATCCATGAAAAACCTGAGTCATAAGCATCACCGATATCTATGTTTAAAGAAACATTCCTTACACGCTAGGGAAGTAAAAATATTCTCTTGGATTGGGAGTCAGGGGTCCTGAGAGTGAGTCCTCATCTGCTGTTATCATTAGCTCACCTGCTAATTAGCACAATGACCTTGACCACTAATAATAATAATACCAATAACATGACACATACACGAGCCTGATCTGAATTGTGTGGCTTTCACGCGTTATATATAATTTTTGTAACACTGCTGCAAAAGAGACGTTGGTCCTAGTTCACAGGTTGGGAAACTCCAGTGGGAAAGCTGGAGTGTGAATATTTCCAGATAGCTGCACCTGCTAATGGGAAGCCTGGCCTTCCCAGATCACCACACAGACCCATCCACCTTGCTGACCTTCATTTACCCTCTGTGAGATGAGATTTCGGTCTGGCCGGTTCTCTGCAGTCACCCCCTGCTACAAAATGGTCAGATTTCCAAATTCCTGAAATGAGCCAACCTTGGCTGCCCCGTGTAGGTGCTCGGGAAGAGCTGTGGCAGCATGCACAGGGGTGGACGTTACCATTTTGGACGAACAGGCTGATGGTTTGTAAAACCATGCTTCTAAAATGCCAGAGAACCTTCAAGGGGCTGGTTAGTCCTCCTGGCATCTTGTTCACGCGAATAATTTGTTTGGCAAAGCATCTTTAATCAGAGGACGAAGCAGAAAATGCAGCCCGCCCCTGCCTCGGAGGGCATCATTTGGGAATGTGTAGAAATACCAGTTCCTGGGGCCCCTCCAGACCTGCCCCGCAGAACTGGGGGTGGTGCCCTGCACTCTGAGTTTTTAAAGCCCCAGGTTTTCTGATGCGCCCTGGGAACAAAGTTTGAGGGCCGCTGTTCTAGAATCACTGGTCTCCGCACAGGTTGCTGAGATGTCCCTCAATGTTGGTTTGCAGCCAGAGCTAGCAGGCTGGGCATAGTTCAATTTAAAACACCATTTTCAAATATTCGTGCTTCTCTGGGTGCCCTCAGTTAGGAAGGCGAGCACTGGAGAGAAAGGGAAATTCTGGTGGGGTAGGGCGGGGCGGGGGGGCTTGGACAGGACGGGACAGAGGGAGGAAGGGGAAGAAGGGGACGGGGAAGATGCTGGGCCTCACAGTCCATCCGCGTGGAAGCATCGTGCCCGCCCCAGCGGCAGGAGCCAGGGCCCAATACAAGTTTATATAATAGAAGAAGTCTCCTGGCCTCCCTCCTCCGCCCGCCCCGCCCCGCCCCTGCCAGTTTGGGATGGAGGAGGAATCGCTTTCCCTGAAATACACAACTGATCAAGGATGGAGGGGGTCTTTCCTGCGTTTGCAGCTCCTGCCTGAGAAACACCTCCGGTCCCGCTTTTGTGTTCGGGACCCCCGGAGGCGGCGCCCCGTGGCGCGGGGCGAACCCCCTGCGTTTATGTAACGCTCGCCCTTCCCAGAGGGCCGTGTGATCCACTGAGTCACGGAGCAGAGGCGGGGCTGGGGTGGGGGGCAGCCACTCCCCGGCCACGTGACCCGTCAGATGACTGGCTCCAAGTCTGCACGGGTTCATTTACGGTGAGGCTGAAGGCTCCTCATCTGCATCCGCTATTAGTCATCCCCCGGTGACATTTGATATGAGCAACACCGGGCAGGGATGGCAGCGTGGAGGCCGACGGAGGCGCGTGAACGCTGCTCGCCGCCTCTGAGTTTTGTTGGGAAGGGAGCTGGTGCTGAGTCAAGGAGACCTACTTTGTAAACTGCCAGGAAAGATGCTTTTCTAGCGAAAGATCCTTAGGTTCCCCAGCGCTGGGATCAGACTCAGGAGAAACCGGTCCTTGGGTGCCTGGCAGACCACAGAGCTACAAGCCCCGCTTCAGATTTGTGGGGTGTGTTAAGAGGTTGAGTCCACCCCTCCTGGTGTCACGTCTATCATAATATGGATCACCGTTCACAGGTTCTCCAGTCTCAAGTGTGGCCCAGGGACCTTTGCCACCTCCAGGCAGGCCTCCAGAATTGGAGCTTGCATTGGAAGGCTATCCCAGGGGATGGAGGACCCGGAATGTAGGCAGCACAGGTGTCCTGGCTGCTGAGTGAGGGACCCTGATAGACACTCCAGGGGCTCCTGCTACAGTCCAGTGTCTGGGGTAATGAAGAGCCATGGCTCTGACTTTTCCTTAAAGCCATAGAGATGTAGCAAAAGTCTAAATTCCACCCAGAACTGTGGGAGACAACAAACTTCTCTTGTTTAAGGGGGGAAAAAAATAAGATAAAAGCCTAAATTCTAGAGCCACGCCAGTGGGAATCAACCAGGACTGAATCTGACATTCCTGGTTAGACTGTGACCTTCACCTTGCGTTGCAAGCACACCCCAGCTCTGCACAACTTATTTGTGAGGAAGGAAGGAAAGAAGGGAGACAAGGCTCTTCTTAACAGTTAAAAGAAAGAAAGGAAAAAAAAAAGCAAACTTGTTGCTTTCACTGGCAACAACTAGCTCTGTAAGCTATTTCCTCCCCTGAAACAAGAACAAACGAAGTTGGGTGTACGCTTTGGAAAGAAGGCACAGAGTTCAGGTGAGTGGAGACATGGCTTTGTTTACCTGCAGGGCCTGTTAAGACACGCGTGCCTTGGGATAAAGGGTTTTCTTTGGGGACAGTCCCATGACTTTGCCTGATTCAATTAAGCAGGGCCTGATGCAAGAGAATTCCAGCTCCGAGCTGGTGTCATCCCACCGGGTAAGTGGTAAATACATTCTGACCAGGTTGAAGAGGCTCATCTTGAAAATTTAATCTATTTTAAAAATGCACATCCTTGCCGCAGATTGCTCTGAAGAAGATGGCTGTGCTGATTGCACGCTGAGATAATTATTCTGTATCACCACTTAGGGAACAAGATTTTTTTTTGATAAAGACTACAGTGTCGGTCTTTGTTAATGACTGGGGAGGGGAAGGAGAGACTCCCCTACGGCTGCGGCTGGTGTTATTCTCCTGCCTCCTTTCCCGAAACTCCCTTCAGACTCAGGCTATGGGACGCGGGTAGAATTTGGGCTTATGGACTCGGATCTGCGCCTGTTCAGTCTCCGGTTTCCCCATGAAGGTGTGAGTCATGGTGAAACTGAAGTCTTCACCCTCTTGCCTCTGAGATCGAGCTTCTGGACACTGAGCAGTGACTTCTTCGGGCTCCTCCACTCATTCTGCCTCCTCAAGGGCTCTGCTGTGCACCCGAAGGCCTAGCTCTCCACCTCCGGAGACAGCTGGGGCAACCATCAGTGAGTGAGCCTACGCTGAGCGTGGACGGGTATTGATCAGAGGAGATCCCTGGGCCGTCCCTTTATTTTGGGTAATGCGGCAGTCCAGGGCCCACATGCACAGGTGTGCTACCCTTTCACCACCACCTGTGTGTGGCAGGCATGGCTGGCTTCTCACAGTACTCTGTCCCTCGGAGCCTGGATGCGGCCTCAGAATCCTCCTTAGCACGTCATTACTAATCCTTCTTTATGGTCATCCTTCCAATGACTTACTAAGTATTCATTGGTGTGGTGGGCAGTCAGACACGCCTGAGCAGAGCAAGGGAGACAGGCCAGGTACAGAAAGTCACCAAGGTGGAAGGTCCCGGGTGCCTCGCAACAGGCAAAACTGGAGAAACAAGGACCTCAATGCTCCCCACCCCCCATAAACTTTCCTCCCTTAGCATATCACTGGTCACGAGTTTGGACACTCCCCTGACCTTTCCTCCCCTGGCACATCTCTAATCACGCAGCAGATGCCCTTGGAGGAGGAACAAAGGGCTGAAGAGTGGCCTCATGTGACTCCCACTCCATTCAGGCCCTTGCTGACCGCTCCCTTAGGCATTAACCCCCAAGAGTCACATCTCCTTCAAGTGTGTTTCAGCTCCAAGCCCAGGAAAGCAGCAAAACCAGACAAGGGATGGCATGGCTGACCTCAGGACCAGCTGCATTGACTAACGACCTCCCTAGTGCTGACCCATCAGTTGAGACCAGGACCCAGAAAGGACATACCTGGAAAGCTGATGAGTATTCTTTTGAGATCCTCCCTTAAAATCCCCACCCTTCAAAGTCCTTAGGACAGAGAACCCAGCACATTCTCCCTCAGGGGCCTGCCAGCGCCTTTTCCATCCTCCTCCTCTTACCCCCATACATCTTACCTTCACCTTTCCCTCTCCTAAGCTCCAGGGCCCCTTCTTTTACCTCTGTATCTTGTTTCCTGAACCCATTTCTTCCACAGATCACTTCTTCTAACTCAGTGACTTTCTAAAGAAACTTTTGCTTATAGCCTGAGTCTCGTCTATGAATTCTTTCTTAGCCAGAACCCAAATACCAAGGTTGCTGAAGCAAGGTCTGGTCTGACTCCACTGATATAACACCTGGTGCTATTCTTGCCACCAACATTAGGAATCCATTATATACCAGGCACTGATCTGATCAAGAAAGGAGACAGACAGAAAAGCTATGCTATATGCTATACGATAAATGAAACAAGGCAATGGGAGTGGATTGGTTGGTGAATAGGAGGGGCACCTTTAGATGTAATAGTCAGGGAGGGCTTCTTTGAGGAGGTAACGTGAGAGAGGAGGGAGACTGAAGAGCAGTGGCCACAGAAGTGCTGAGGCAGGAATGCTATAGTAGGGTCCGGCGCCTATCCCAGCAGGTGAACCCACTGAACCTTCCTAGAAGCAGGCCCCTGGCACCTGAGGGGCTTCCTGTGTGACCTCTACATGGTGAGAGGGCAGAAGTGTGAGTCTGACCCACATGTGTGGACCGGGGTTCTGCATGTCCATCTGGCTATTCATCCTCACCTGGGCAGCAGCTCTGGGGGAGCTACACTGGGGGGTGTTTCACGGGCAGCTTTAGTGTTAATGGTATGTGTGTGAGGAGGAAACAGGACGGCTAAGAAAGTGGGCTCTACAGTTGAGATTCGGGTTCAGATCCCAGCGCCTCTTCCTGGTACTTTGACGGAAGACACATTTTTTCACATCCTCTGCATCTCCGCTTTCCCACGGAGATAAATTGGAGATGACATGATCCATCTCACGCTGGTGAAGACAACTCACTGAAAGCTAAGACACCAAACAGCTAATTCATCAAATTCAGCAGTTTACCAAAATCTTGCACTGAAGGATATCTTTCTTAAACACTGTAACTGAATATCAATGTTCTTCAAAAATGTGTTTTTATTATATATAACATATAGTCAACATATTTAGAAATATATTCAAGAACATATGTAGCTCGTTAATATATCCTTCATGAATATTACTATTTAATTAAGCCAAATAGAGGAGGGAGCATTAAAATCTAATTTCCTCTTCTACAATATGTGACTAAATTATTTTCAGCAATACTGTAATTACAAAAATG
The DNA here is from genome assembly GCF_987537825.1 of Furipterus horrens. NCBI lineage: Eukaryota > Metazoa > Chordata > Mammalia > Chiroptera > Furipteridae > Furipterus > Furipterus horrens. The sequence continues at coordinate 4,591,201 of NW_028327186.1, read as the reverse complement.
AAATGAATAACCAAAATGGCCAAAAAGAAATGCAAACACCAAAAGCTTCCTTGTATTGAATATTTGTTTACATAATCTTGCCTCTAAAAAAGAAGAAAAATAAAATAGATATTACTATGCAAACAAGAGAAAATACCAAACCCGACTATGCCTGGGTTATTATGGCTGCTTTAGATTAAACTTAGATCCTTTGGTTACAGTCTCGTATAATATTATTTTAAGTAAATAATTGTTCAGTAACTAATAAGTGAATTTTGATAAAATCAGAATGTCTAGAAAAGGTTTGATTTAGGAAACTACCATATGGTTCCACATGGTAACAATTCATTTTCTTGATTTGTTCTTTAGTCTAAAACAAGAATACAGAATTAGAAAAGAAGAATAAATTTCAATGTCGAATTCAGTAAAATATTTCATGAAATAAGGGAACAGAACAAAGGTTCTCCGAGGGAGCTGGCATCGTGAACCTCTCTCTTTGTAAAATTTATTTACTGATTTTTAGAGCGAGAGGAAGGAAAGGCAGAGAGAGGGAGAGAGGAAGGAATGAAAGGAGGGAGAAAGAAACATTGATTTGTTGTTCCGCTTACTGATGCATCATTGGTGGATTCTTGTACGTGCCCTGCCTGGGGATCGAACCCGAAACCTTGGCGCATCGGGACAACGCTATAACCAGCTGAGCTCCCCAGCCAAGGCATTGGCATCGTGACTCTCAATGCCCCCTCTAAATCACCAGCAAGACCAGGACAAAGATGTGCCCCTCTTTTCTTACCAGAGCGACAATCATATATGATTAGAATAGGATTGGGAACCCTTAAATGGCACAGGATGTGAAAAGGGAATTATCGTGAGATTTCTGTGCCAACAGAAGTCTTTTATAACTGTGCTCTCTCAACGGCTTCTCTTCTTTTTCTCCCTTTAGATATCTGCCTGGGTCTCTAGACAAGGCGAAACCACAAGGATGGTGGCAGCCGGGAACCCAGACCAGCAGCGCTGGGTGACACATTGTCTTTGGCCTGTCTCCGCATGGCCCTGCAGTGCCCAATACGCAATCAAACCAAGTGTATTTGACAAGCCCTTGCCAGCTGGACCTGGTTACCTGCCCCCCCCCCCCAATCCCCAGGATCTAATGCCATGTTCAGGGCTCAACAAAGCACTCTTGGACTGACGTCTCGAGGACGGCTCCCTGGAGGCAGGCATTCCCCTGAGTGAGGGGGAATCCCATCATTAGGAGAGCCCGTATGGTCTGCTGGCTCTGACTTCGCTCAGAACCTCCTGCCCACACAGGCCGTGAGCCTGCAGCCAGGGATCAGCGCATGCGGGGGCGTATTCTCAGCCGTCCGTGACGGCACCCCCACCTGGGGACTCTGCCTCCTCCACAGAGGCCTTGCCACGCCGCTCCACCTCCCCTCCAGTCCTGTCTGTGGGACCCTGAGACACGTATGTCTGACGGGGCCGAGATGCATGAGCGCTAGTTACCCCGGACAGGGGCTTTGCTGTCACCTACAACGACTCGTTGGTCTAAGCCAGGGAAGACGTCATAATCATCACTTGTAATTTAAGTTTCCCGGAAGTCACGTGGCTTCCACTTTCTACCAGCTCGGGGCTCACAGGTAGCCCTTCCCATCCAGGAAACTGGGGATGGGAGGGGCCCGAGCTGGAAGGCCTTTTGTCTCTGTCTTCTGCAGGCACAAGGACCAAACAACTGACGTCTGCTTAGGGTGTGGGGATCCCCCTAGACTGGGAGCCTCTGATAAAGTAAACCAAAACCCTTCATTAAAATTCACGTCTCTTCTCACATCTTACTGAAAACAGAAAAATATTTCAACCTTGGCATAGCTACTGGATTATTCATCGGAGCGCTTGAAAACAAAGAACGAAGCTTGGACGCGACGCAGGCTGGAGCCCCTCCTGCCCTTTGCCCCTCGCTGTTCCCGAGGCCGGGTCCTGCTTCCCGGCAGCGGGCAGGGTCAAGAGGAGCATCTTCTTCTCGTCCTCTCAGGGGAGTGACGCCTGAACACCAGGCGTGGCTCCCGGGCACCAAGGACCTCACGAGGTCATAACCTGGGATCTGCAGAACTCGGCGGGGCGGGGCACAGGGACCCCAGGCCTGGGCACCCCAGGGAGGTGGGAGAAAGCCTCCCTCCCTCCCTCCCTGCAGCAGGGGCCAGCCCAGGAGGAAGGCTCACAAGGGCCTATACTTCCAGGGTCCGCCTCCAGCTCTGCCCCCGACTCTCCCTGGAGATCAGTGCCGACAACGCGAGGCCTCGGACACATTCCCACACACAGTGCAGAGAGCGGGACAGTTTAGGGACCAGCAAGTGCCCTCTGGGTGTCCTCTTTTGGGTATCCCCCCTGATTGCATTTCCTCCAGGTGGGCTTTGGGATCGCTGCCCTCGCCAGGCCTGGCTGCCCCTCAGATCTTCGTCAGACCCCCTTGGGGCCCCGCCTTTGTGCTCTGCCCTCCTTTGTGAGCTCTGGCTCTGTGGTGGCCGTCTCTTCTGAACCCCAGATCAAAACACGTCAATGTGAGAAGTCTTGGGGTGTTTCGGGAAGCTGGGGCACGTGGTGGTTGCCCCTTTGCGTGGCTGGCCTAGGGGCTTTCCAGTAGTGGGGCTTCCTTCTGGGACATGGTGAGACTAGTTGCTCGGTGCAGCCCCATTTCACCTGCTTCCTCCATGTCTCCCTCGTGAAACCCACTGATGCGCTACCGGAAAAGACACTAAATAACCACAGAGACCCTCTGCATCGACGGCCCAGGCACCTTGGAAATCCTGGCTTCAACGGCTGGCAGAGACGCACGCACGCACCAAGGCATATCACACGTTCAAAGAGGAGAGGTACCGACACCCCACCCCTTCCTCTGTTTCTGTCGAAAATACCCACCCCTCCCTCACCCCCCAGAAAATGATCGGTCTCCTTATTCCATGTGACTGTCAGCGTCAATCAGATTATCCAGGAGATACTCGACTCTTTCATTTTGTCGCACACATTTAGCCTAAGGGGAGAGGAGAGTTTTTGGCTTCTCCCTAAAATACTCCCTGGCTGTACCCAGATTTGGGAGAGAAGGATGCTTAAAACGAACACATGGGCCTTGAGTCGTGGGATCAAAGCCAGGTGGGGTGGCAGCCGTGGCCGGAGGGTTTCGAGGGGAGCGGATGGGCTGGTCGGGGGTGAGTAAGGCGGGGGGATGTAGCCAGCCGGGCCAGCTGAGGAGGCCCCGTTAGGGCGGCCGGAGCAGGGCTGGGCTCAAAACCAGCCGATGGCATCTGAACGGGTCCTAGAGGTGGCCTACGGACACCTGTCCACGCTGCCCCCATTGTCTGGCCACGTGCAGAGGATCCTCAGGTTTTGGGGAATGGCGGAACCACGTGTGCCCCAGTCCCCTGAACACATGTCTTAAACAGGACACACAAAAAGCTGGACCTGCATGGAACGATGCCTGCTGAGCAGGAGCGCTTACATGGGGTTAGCAGAGGAAACCGCTTTTCACGTGTTAAGGCATTAATATCCGGGGGCTTGCTTGTCCCTGCAGCTAGCAGTGACTTAAAATAAAGGGGTCCTCAAGACCACTGCGGGAGAGGTGGGCCACGTGAGTCCTGACCGGTCCACACGGAACACTTACAAGAGGAAGAAGCAAGCCACACTTTGTGTGCTTCTGCTGCCTTCTGTAACTTCCGTGATTCTGATTTGTTCATTGGGATCTTCTGCTAAACACAGGAGAGCGTGACAGTTGCCTTGGTCCCTCTAGATGCCTCCCTACCTTTGCTTTTGGCCTTGGCTTTGTGCCAGGGTGTATCTGACTTGGATCTTCGCCGTTTCCAACCATTTTAGTTTTGCTGGCCTCCCAAACGCCCTTCGGTGTCTCCAGTGCAGGTCGCTTCAGGGAACCAGCCCTTCTTCCTAGAAGGGTGGGGCACCTTGACCTGCAGAAATCCACCCTAACCTGCCGGATGACTCAGTTAGCATGCAGGTGACGGCTCATGTGGAGTATCTATTGCAGCAGCCTTTCGGCTCCTGATCGTCCCAGCAGACAATTCAAAAGCGTGACCTCTGCAACTTCTTAGAGCTCCACTTGGCACATTTGGGTTAGAAAACAAAGGAACTAACCTCACAAGTCTTCAGTATTCTTCCCTGGCCAGGTAGCTCAATTGGTTAGAACGTCATCCCAATACACTAAGGTTGTGGGTTCAAGTCCCGGTCAGGGCACATATAAGAGTCAACCAATGAATGCATCCATAAGTGGAACAACAGATCAACATCTCTCTCTCCCCTCCAACCCCCACCCACTTCTCTCTCTAAAATCTATTTAAAAAAAATTTTTTTTAATTCTTCAATGTTCCATATGATTGAAAGGTGGTCTTGTTAGTGTAGTGTGACAATGATATTTGGTGTGAACGAGGGGATTGCTCACATCCAGGCCTTAAATCTCACCTTTCCTTTCGCTTCTGAGGAGCAGGGAAAGGACCCTGGGGCCGGCAGCTCAGACTGAGCTCTTCAGTGGCATTGTGAGCCCCAGTGAGCACCTCACGCTGCAGAGACAACCAGCAATCACTTCCAGTCTTCTGCACGGCCGCCATGAATAGGCCCTGACTGGCCCGTACGTGGGAATAAAGGCTTATAGCTCTAGAAATCTCCCCAGGATCTAGCCATTGCAGAACCCGGGAAGGGCTAAGGGTGTCCCTTCCACCTGTACAAATCGGAGCTGAGTTTGAATGTGAACTCTGCCCAGCTGCTCGGTAAGTGAGATTTTCCACGTTGTAGCATTCCCCGACGCTCGGTGTCTTCATTGGCCCAACAGGGCGATTCCTAGGGTCAGGACCAGACATACAGAAGGTAGACCCTCGGTAAAGGTAGTTATTTGGGGAAGTGATGGACGCTGTCTTGCCTCTCAGAGCGCTGTCTGTCCCGATGCTGGTGGGTCTTCATGACCCGCCCCCTCTATGGAACCTAAGTCTCAATTAGAACCCCAGCCCTGCCTCTTAATGAGGTGTGTAACTCGTCCAAATAATTGAACTTCTTTGCACTGTTTCTTTTTATTTGATATGGGGACAGTGACCGTAGCAGCCTATGACGCCGGTGTGAGTTCTCAGTGAGCGAAGCACTTGGGGCAGAGCGGAGCCCACAGAACAATCCAGTAAATTCCTGCTGTCCCAGGACGGGATGACTCGCTGCCTCGACTTGCCTCCACACTCCCCCTCTTTTTTTCAATCCACATCCAAAGAAGGAAACACGGCCAGAGCCCCACGTGTGACGATTACACACGTTCACGCTCACAATCGCAGGTGAGCACCTGGAGCCCACGCCTCTCGGGAGCTGTCGTCTTGGAGAACCACTCGGTATCTAATTCTAAGTCAAGATCAGCGGTGGCCCCGATGGCTAAGAGCCACCAGACATAACCGAGGAGACTGGATTCCTCCTTGTTTATAGGCACTGGCGGAGCAGGTGGACCAGGGGTTAGGAGAGAGCGGGAGCCACACCAATGACATGCGTCATCAGATTAAAATGTGACCGGCCCTGATTCCCAGTGGGTCCCCTCTGGTCACAGGCACACACCCCGCGCTTTCACGGCCCCATGGCTGAAGAGCAGCTCAGAGCGCGCCTCGGTGAGGAAGGCAGGGCCGCCTCCCGTGACCCTTCCTCTATGACTTCCTTCTTGAGTTGTGCTCGGGTGTAAAAAAACTTGTTTACCGAGATCAGAATGGGGATGTTCACGAGGTCGCCTGTGCGTCACCGCAGGGACGAGTGACTGGAGCACAGCGGAGCTCGGGAGCGTGCGGGAAACGCACACCCAGAGAAATGGCATTTCTGCCCTCTGGCCGTTCAGACCGATGTCTTCGGCCCCAGCCAGTCCGGTCCACGTTCTCCTTTGCTTTTGATGCTGTGTCCAGAGTAGAGAAAAACCTTGTCACTGTGCCTAACATGGTAAACAAAATTATACTGTGTGCAGAGAGAAAAAAAGCGGGGCCAGAAGCACTGATGAATTTACCCACGGGCGTAACCCTGCGGCCGGCATGTGGTTTTTGGAAATAAATGCATGAATATAAGGCTCTAATTATCGCTTTCGGCGGACAAAGTGCCGTGAATAGAGAGAGGGTACAGGACAGCCCCGGCTGTGTCTCCTGGCAGCTTTAGAAGCAAATATAGAAATTCCTGTGTACATGGCATTGCATAAAAAAGTCATTTTCGACAGCAAGGCGACTTTGCAATTCCCTAAGGAGTGGGTCTGGTGGATGACTCATTTGGTCGGTTTTCGTTGGCCTGGAGCAGGGATCCACAGAGGACAGCCCGCGGGCCCAAATCTGGCCCGCCGTCTGCTCCTGCGAATAAAGTTTTATTGGGACATTGGGACGTGCCTTTGTTTACGTATCGTCTGTGGCAGCGTCCCTGCTAACCCAGAGGGGGCGAGTAGCGAACAACAGAGAGCACCCAGCCTGTGAGACCTAAAATACCTGCAGTTGCAGCCTTTGTAGAAGCAGCTCACGGAGCTGGTCCTACTGCGAACGGTTATTTCAGCCAAGGTTCACGTGCTGCTGCTGAGGGGATGGCCAGATGGAGTCAGGAAGGAAAAAGATGTCACACATCCCCAGGTAGCAGGAAGGGAGAAACAAAAATAGAGCGTGCGCAGGGGAAATGGGGGCCTTTGCTTAGGAGGTGCATTCCAGTTGGACTGGGAGAGAAAAGGTTCTGTGGGTTTTGATTTCATTTTATTTTTAATCCTTATCTGAGGATACGTTTATTGATTTTAGAGAGAGAGAGAGGAAGGGAGGGAGAGAGGGACAGAAAGAATGAGAGAGAGAGAGAAACTGAGAGATATCAATCGGTTGCCTCAGGTATGTGCCCTGACTGGGGATTGAACTCGCAACCTTTTAGTGTATGGGATGATGCTCCAACCACCAGAGCCACCCGGCCAGGGCGTGATTTCATTCTTTCATAAACAGCCAATGCATAGTATAAATGCTTGGGTACAAAAAGAAATTCCCACATAGGTTTTTATAGAGGTATTACACATGTTATCAACTCACGGGATCTCTGACTCACACGTAAATCACATCAAACTCAGAACTACAGCAGAGTGAGACATCTCTCTGGAAGCTCAGAAGACACGGGAGAGGGGGCCCGAGCTCCCCGGGGCCGGCGGTGCTTTCACTGTCGGAATGAATGCCGCCGCCTACACCTGCAGTTGGGGTATTTTTCTCATGCCAGAGGGACCTGCGGCCCAACAGGGCTCATTATATCAGGCCAGTGCCTGCCTACGTGTTCTATAATGCTGCGTTTTGATTCAGCGGCCCAGTGGGTCGTAAAGCATGTGCTGGCCGTGGCTTTCTCTGCAGCTGGGGGTCTTCGAGTCCCTAAGGCGGAGGCGTGGGGTCGCTCCGGGTCGACACTGAATAATGTGACTATGGATACAGGAAGGATGGGTGAGCCCGGGCAGCCCAGTGCCTGGGCCTTGTTAGACAACACGTGACTTCTAGTTCCCAAGGTCCTCGTCCAGCCCTGCTGCTGCTTCCCTTGCCTGCCCCCTCGGTGGGACCGGAGCCTGTGCACGGTCTGGCACGAACAGCCGCATGCTCAGCCACAGCGACCCAACCACAGAGGCGGTCGCTAACTCTGGTCCAGGCGCTGCCCTGCCGGCTTCCACACTAACTTCACGCATGCACACAACAACCAGCCCCGTGAGGCGGTACCATGACCATCCCCACTCTGCAGAGGAGGGAACTGAGGTGCAGAGAGGCGACCTCTCTTGCCCATGATCACACAGCTAGAAAGTGGGGAAGCCAGGCAGTCTGGCTCCAGGGTCTATGCTTTCAAAAAACGTTTAAAATGAACCTCAGGTACACAGAATTGGATTCATTAGTATCCCAGTAGGACACATTCTCTCATGCGTGGACCCTCTTTTACCCATTTAATTAATGAAATTACAAATCATTTCTCACACACACACACACACACACACACACACACACACAGAGTCTTAGCTTGGGCTCCCCTTGAAGCAGCAGGAGAGCAGGGGCGTGAGACAGGAGAGACAGGAAGCAGGTGAAAGGGCTGTCCCTGACCAGCAGGACAAAGGACAACTGGGTCTTACCCTTGTGGGCAAACTGGAAAACACGTGGCTCAGAATCACGATGCAGTCCAGGGGTGAGAGAGTGGGGGCAATTTACACTTCACCCCCCTTCTGTCGATAGTGATGGACACTCACTGGGGAGTCGGGGGAAAGCCTTCCAAGATGGAAATGTACGTCCTGACACTTACTTAGTAGGCGTCTGGGCACATACAAAAGCGGGTCTGAAGCAGTTTTTTTTTTTCATCTTTTTTTTTTCAACCTTTGCCACTCCTAAGGAGCCTCTGAAAGCAATGTTTCCTCATGGCCCCGCCCCATGCAATTTTAACAGCACAGATGTATTACATTTCTGTTTAGGCACTGTGGGCCTTTGGGGGGAGGGGTCACAAACCATTAAAATACGCAAGCCTTTTTTTCCCTTATATTAGGGTTCTCCAGAGAGACAGACCAACAGAATGGGTGTTTGTGTACATGTGTGTACATGTGTGTGTGTGACTTCAATTATACATATCTAAGCATATATTCTTAGTTATATGTATAATACATATTTAGAACATAAATTCTATGTACTTAAGTATATAACATATATATTTTTATATATTCTATATTTACATATAAAATATAAATTCCATGTAGTTAAATACAAATATATTTGTATATAAAATATACTTTATATATAAATATATCAGTATGTGTACAAATATATAAATATATAAGTATATATAAAAATATCTCTTACACACACACACACACATGCAGTACCAATGTCTCCCAGCTGAGGGAGACACTGCCCCTGTTGAAGGCCCCAGTGACCTGAGCAGGGCACAGGCAGCACCGCATGTGGACATCGGGCCCTGCCCCCCAGCTCACAGAAGTGCCCCATCACGGTGCAGGAGTGGCGGGTTGAGGACTCCCCAGGAAAAGCGAGCGGGGCAGACCACACCACGCCGTTCTCCTAGGCCAAGCGGTCCTGGGGGAGCAGCGGAAGAGGCGGCGGAGGCCTGGCCGGCTTTGAAGCCCACGATGAACTTGGGTGATCCATCACAGCAGAAATGAAGCTCTGGTTCTCGTTATTTCCCGGGACCCCTGTGCAGCGTGACTGCCCCAGAGCAGCCCCGGCACCACGCAATGGGGCCCTGCCTTGGTATGTTGCAGCGGCTGAAACCGGATCCTGGAGAGGATGCGAACATCCCTCTCCGTGCCTGCGTCCTGCCACCATCTCGCACCAATGTCAAGCTGACTTCTCATGTTCCTGAGCTGAAAAGCCATCGAACAGATGGTGGCTGACACCTTTCTCAGGAATCCTGGAAACCCACCAGTCTACCCACTGAGGTATGAAAAAAAAAAGGAGGGGGGATACAAAACTGGGGTGGAGAGAGAGAGAGATGCCTGGAGTGGCGAAGTGGGAGGAGCCCCAGAGAAGACGGTTCTGCTTGGCAGGGCGGAGGAGAGCTCCCTGCCACCAGCCCCCAGGGTGGGAGCAGGACAGGGCTGCGCTCCCCGCGAGGGGCGCCTGCTGCTGCAGCCAGGACGCTGGGATGGAGCAGCATCCTGACCCAGCGGGCCCCCGGGGGACCCTCCTCCCCTCCGAGGTTCCGAAGACGAGTTCGAGTACAGCGTCCCAAGGTTTTATGCTTGCCTTAAAATCCGAGTTTCTTCCGTGGTCTACACGGAAGCTTCAGGGGTGGAAGTGAAACCACTGAGGACGTGATGAGAAGAGAGAAAGCCAGGCCCTGCCTGCTGTGGCTCAGTCGGTTGGAACATTGTCCTGCGCACCGAAAGGTTGCGGGTTCGACTCCCCAGTCGGGGAGGCAGCCAGTAGATGTTTCTCTCTCACTCCCTCTCTCTCTCTAAAATCAATAAATATATTTGAGAGAGAGAGAGAGAGAAAAAAAACCAGGCAGTATGGTCACCTGCTTGCCCCCTGAGTACAGCTCACAACAAAACTATATCCAGACTTCAGCACCAAAGGACGGGTAAAGAAATTTACTCTGCTGCATCCTTGAAAAAGAAAAAGAAATCAAAGCGAAGACTGTCTTTGGGGTGGGGGGGGAGAGGAAAAGGGTGTCAACCATGAGGTAATACCTTGTTGAGGCGTACAGACCTGCTTTTATGCCAGATTTTTTTTAAATAAATGGGGCAATGATTTTGTATATATAATCCAAGACACTATGCAAAATTCTCCCTCTTTTTATTAAACTTAAGACAGAAGGTCAGTGTTACATCTGTCCTGGCAGCAAATGCCCCCTTCAGCCTGAACGACGATGTGGGGGCTGACCACGTAAGACGTACTAGAACTTAAAAACTCTAGCAGTAGCGCAGACTGTTCAGCTCCCGCAGACTTAAGGCACAACGGAAGCCCTGAGAGGAACGAGACCAAACCCTATAATGTAGATCATTATCACTGCTTTCAGGCTAGAGCCTCAAAGAGCACCAAACGTGTCACCCCACTCACTTACGAAGGTGGAAATTGCACCTGGGCAGGTTGGGCCATTTACGGACGGTTAACAGTGCCAGGCAGGTGCGGCCACCCCAAGCGTCCTGCCTGCTTCAGAGCATGCCTGCCCACTCCTCCCAACATGGAATGGTCCTGAAGTTTCTAAAAGGCTGATCTGGGGTCCCAAGTTTCCATTTAGTGGACTTTTGTACTTTCTGGTGTATCTTCGTGTGTTGGGGGGGCGAATATTCTTGGGGTCTCTTTTATGAGGGCAGTAACCTCATTTATGGGGGAGGCGCCCCCACGACCTATTCCTCTCCATCATCACAATGCCATTGGTTGTGAGGATGTCAGCCCGTGAGTCTGGGGAGGACACGAACATTTAGTCTGTTGGCACCCTACTTCATTCTGAAAGTCAGGAAAACAAACTGCACCTGAAGCTGAGCAACAGAAAAAACATTAAGACAAAATTCTGTACAAAGGTAGAATTTTTTAAAAAGAACATAAGGAATGAAGGCTTTTAATACACACACAGAAAGACATGCCCACGAAATAGATTAAAATGTAATCTGTTTCCAGACAAGCTAGGAACATTTTTTAAATGATAAAAAGACAGGGAAAGACTTCAAAATTTTTTTTAAAAATCTTAGAAATGAATTGAGAGAAATAATTAAGAATTTGGAATAAAAGAAGTCATTTCAGAAATGAAGATTAAACTAGAAGGGACATGAAAAATTATATACAGAAAAAAATAATGCCTTCAGGGAAGTAGAAGGTGAAAATAAAAGTCTTCAAAATTTAAAAAAATGAACAGATAAAAAGGATTTGGAGGAAGAGCGACAACTGCTAATGATGACAGAGATTAAACATACGGATAATGGAAGAAGCGAAGCAGAAAATCATGCAATGTAAACACGACAAATATCAAAGACGTAGCCCAAGAAAAGGTGCCTAAAATTAGAGGGGAGAAATCATTTGAAATTACACATCAAAAGAGGAAACCATGTATCTATGGATAGCAACCACACGATACCAACACTTAGAGCTGTTCTACTATAATTATGGGACCTTAAAGAAAAGATTAAAAATTATTTGAGCATCAGGAAACAGAGAATGGAACTTGTAAGAAAAGAATACCAGATTACCATCAGAACTTTTAAAAGCAACAGTGAATACCAAAAAAAAAAAAAAAAAAAGAAAAAAAAGTAGTTATTGTATTTAAGACCATTTGCGTCCAGTTTGATATCTGGCAAATTGAATTTCAAGTCTAAAAAGCAATGATCAGCATTCAAGATCTCAAGGAATATTGTTCCCATTTTGTGAAACATTTGCTAGAGAATAAGCTTCAGACAACCAAAGTGACTTTCTTGGATGTGAGGAATAATTTTTTAAATTATACTTATTGATTTGAGAGAGAGAGAGAGAGAGAGAGAGAGAGAGAGGAGGAGGAGGAGGAGGAGAGAGAAACATTGATTTGTTGTTCCACTTATGGATGCATCATTGGTTGCTTCTTGTCTGTGCCCTGACGGGGACCGAACCCACGGCCTCGGTGTATTGGACTGATGCTCTAACCAATGGCGCTGCCCGGCCAGGGCGAGGCTGGATGACGGCTTAGAGGAGGGAACTATAGGCTGCAACAGACATGCGCTCTGACTACATATAGCAAAACTATTAACACGTGGAGAGAAGATGGGGAGAGAGTAAACAAAAAGATTTATGTTAATGTTTTAACTAATCATATTGGTAGTACATTAGAATTAGTTATTTATTAGCATTTTTATTCCAGCTCTGTTGGATGTGTAACATGGAATTAAAAAATGACTAATTATGGAAAATTCAAATTATGTCCCTTGTATTTTTTAAGTATATTTTATTATGTTTTACAGTAGTCCCAATTTTTTCCCCCTCCAGCAACCCCACCCCCTTAGTTCATGTTATGCATATAAGTTCTTTGGCGTCACCCTTTCCTATATTATTCTTAACTTCCCCCCGTCTATTTTGTACCAATCAATTATGCTCCTTAGTCCTTGCACCATTTCCCCATTTCTCCCCCTCCCCCCTCCCAGCTGATAACCCTCTAAATGATCCCCATACCTATGATTCTGTTCCTGTTCTGGTTTGCTTAGTTGAATTTTGTTATTGCTTAGTTAAATTTTGTTATTTTTTAGATTCAGTTGTTAATAAGTGTGAGTTTATTGTCATTTTAATGTTCATAGTTTTGATCTTCTTTTTCTTAAGTTCCTAAGACATTTCATATAATAATGGCTTGGTGATGATGAGCTCCTTTAGCTTTACTTGTCTGAGAAGCACTTCATCTGCCCTTCCATTCTAAATGCTAACTTTACTGGACAGAGTAATCTTGGTTGTAGGCCCTTGCTTTTCATCACTTTGAATACTTCTTGCCAGTCCCTTCTTGCCCGCAAAGTTTCTTTTGAGAAATCAGCTGAGACTCTTACAGGCACCCCCCTGTAGGCAACTCTCTGCTTTTCTCTTGTTGCTTTTAAGATTCTCCCTTTATCTTGAACCTTTGGCATATTAATTATGAAGTGTCTTGGTGTGGTCCTCCTTGAGTCTAGCTTGTTTGGGACTCTCTGTGCTTCCTGGACTTCTGTGTCTATTTCCTTCACCAAATTTGGAAAGTTTTCTTTCATTATTTTTTCACTTAAGCTTTCGATTTTTTGCTCTTCCTCTTCTACTTCTGGCACCCCTATGGTTCAGATGTTGGCACGTTTATAAAGTTGTCCCAGGGGTCCCTAAGCTTCTCCTCATTTTTTTTCAATTCATGTTTCCTCATTTTGTACTGGTTGACTGTTTTTCTTCCTTATGTTCCAAATCACTGATTTAAACCTTGGTTTCCTTCCCTTCACCATTGGTTTTGTGTGGATTTTCCTTCATCTCATTTAGCATAGCCTTTACTCTTTCCTTATGCACTTGCCCTACTCAAGCATGTCTGTCAAGCCTGTGAGCATCTTTATCACCAATGTTCTAAACTCTGCTTCTGTTAGGTTGTCTATCTCCTCATCACTTAGTTCTCCCACTGGAACCTTGATCCATTCCCTCTTTTGGTCCATACCTCACTGTCTCCTCATCTTAACAAGCTCCTGTGTTTGTCTCTGTGTCTTAGGGAGAACTGTCGCTCCTGTTACATCATAAGGGGTGAGGCCTTAGGTTTCTTGTCAGTAGAGGGCGACCCAGTTCACAACATTGTGGCGCTGTATGTGGGGGAAGGGTCTGAGAGGGAACAGTACTGCCTGCCCAGCACTCAACCCTTTTTCACGCACCTCTCCCACTTCCGTATGGGACTGGCACCCCTCTAGCTGCTGCCCTTGCTGTCGTTCCCAGAGTGGGTGGGTTTGCGGACGTTCTAGGACCGTGGGGGCCCTTTAAACAAGTGGACTCTGCCGAGAAACCAGCAGTTTCTGCCTATGCCCCCACCCCCACCCCTCACTGGTTTGCACAGTCAGAAGCAATGAGGCTTTATTTTCCCCGGCACTAGAACCGTGAGCTGTGGGGTCTGCTCTGGTGCTGGGAGCGCTCCCCAGGTGTCCCTCCCTACTTTTTAAAACATGTGACTGTACTTTCTGCCGGCCCACCACTGCCATCGCTGCTACTGCCACCACATCGCGTCCTCTCTGCCCCGGCTCCGCCCCTCCTGCCTGTCTGGGTGAGTATTTCTTCTTTATATCTTTGTTTGTTGGACTTCCATGCAGCTTGATTTTCTGGAACTTCTGGTTGTCTCTAGTTTTGAGGTTGTTTTATTCCTTTTTAGTTGTGGAGGGAGACACAGCGTGTCTGTATAGGCCTCCATCTTGGCCGGAAGTCCATGTCCCTTGCATTTTTGAGAGCCAGGATTTGTGGTATAAAAGAAAGGAGTTACGGGTATAATATAAAAGTTATGTAAAATCTTGGATGTTTGAATGAGATCAAAGGTATCAATATTGACTCAGAGATATTTTATCTTTAAATATACTATGTGTACAAGGTATGAAAAGAACAACGTACATCAAAATTAGGAAAACTAAGGGGTGTGTGTGTGTGTGTATTTAGCTTCACTGAAAAGGAAACCATGACCAGCCTAGAGTGATGTGTGGTCCCTGCACTGAAATTTGGTCTTGAAGTGAGATTCCCCCCGAGAGGAACCAGGACGTCTTACAGAGTTGCGTGGACCCCAGTCTAGGGCAGGACACATGCTAGGTAAGCCTGAAGCATCTCCCCATTTCACATAGAGAGGAAGTTGGAAAAGACTCCTGGGGTCGTGTTAGGAGGACTCAGGAACCATCTTAAAGAGGCTCCACTGGGACAATTTGAGCTGCATTAAAAATAATGTTTAAATGCATGTGTTCATAATCTTGCGGCAGATGAGAGAGAGAGAGAGGGAGAGGGGGGAAGGGAGAGAAGGAGAGAGAGAGTTGGTCACCCTCAAAGGATCATAGGGAACTAGTTTATTACCTTGAAAAGTACTGAATAAAGGAAGATTCCAACACTGGTCCTGACTCTCCTACATGAACTTACTGCTGGGTAGACTGGCGGTAGATAGAGGAGTGTCTTTTTATAACAGTATTAAATACCAACAACAAGGAATAGACTGTCTCCACTTAGCAACTGACAATGAATGAACAGATTTAGGCATTAAGCATCAACGTCTGCTCACATCAAAAAAGGATGACAAGCACAAATTTAAAAAATAAAAAAGAAAGCGGTGTCTGTACACCAAAATGTTGTGGGTTCAATTCCTGGTCAGAGCACATGCCTGGGTTGCAGGTTCGGTCCCCAGTTAGAGTGTGTGCAGGAGGCAACTGATCAACGTTTCTCTCTCACTCATATCGATGTTTCTCTCCCTCCCTTCTCCTCTCACTAGAATCAATAAAGAGGAAAATTTCTTAATTAAAAACAGAATGACAAGTGACTATGGTGTACCCCCTACCATCTTGACCCCGAATTTGATTCAGTGGCCTGATTTTCTGCAACTATAGAGAAAAGAGAAATACATTGTGCAAGAGGATGTGATTGAATACATCCAGGCAGTGGGAAACGAACCTGCTCACCATACCACCCAGGTTCTTCACGGCAAGGGTGGAAAGAGAATTTTTTTTAACATGCACCTGAGGATGAGAGAGAGAGAGAGAGAGAGTCACAGATGCGAGAGAGTAACATCAATCGGTTGCCTCCCGCACACTCTCCGACCAGGTATCGAACCCACAACCTTGGTATCCAGGATGATGCGCCAACCAACTGAGCCACCTGGCCAGGGTGGAAAGAGAATTTAGAGTAACAGAGGCCTAAAACAATACTGAAAGAACTTAGTGGGCAATGCTATAGTGTCTAGGGATGTACACTTGGTTGATAAAACTACTTTTTAAAGCAATGCAAGAAAATAATGAGTATGGAAATCAAGGTGACTTAAGGGGTAGCTGTGGGGAAGCATGCAGAGGGGCCTCTGAGGTGGCCATTGAAATTTTATTTCTGACCTGGGTGGTGTTTTCCAAAAACTATTCACTAAGCGAGCCATACATTTGATCCATGTGCTTTCTGCGATCAGGGTTCTATTGTAAAATAAACCTGTTTAAAAAACAGACCGAAGTACATGATGATGATATTACGTCAGGTAGCAAGAGGATGCGAATGGAGTTAAAGTGACCTTAAGGTTCTACAGTCTGGGAAGAGCATAAAGTGGTGACTACCTTTAGACTCTCGGTATACAAAGTCACAATTGCTACAATGGCAACTGGAAGACTTGAAATAGAACACACAGCACTCGATGTAGTCAAAGAGAAAATCTGAATGATAATAATCCTAAAGGAGGCAATAAAGGAGAGAAAAAGAGGGCTGGGACAGGTGTGTTACAGGTTGAACAGTGTCCCCCTAAAAGCCATGCTGGTTTCCAGACCCCCAGTACCTAAGAGTGTGGCCTTCTTTGACGACGAGGTCCTGGCAGATGTAATGAAGTGCAGATGAGGTCATGAAGAGAGAGGTCTATTGCTCCTGCCTTCCCAGCACCCCTAACCTCTTTTATTTATTTTTTAATTTTTAAAAAGTTTTTAAATGTATTTTTAGAGAGAGGGGAAGGGAAGGAGAAAGAGAGGGAGAGAAACATCAATATGAGGACAAAACATTGATCAATTGTCTCTCATACATGCCCTGACCAGGAACCGAATGATGTGATAGAGAAATATTGATCAGTTGCCTCTCATACATGCCCTGGCGGGACCGAAGCCACAACCCAGGCATGTATGTGCCTGACCGGGAATCGAACTGGTGAACTTTCTCTTTGTGGGACAATGCCCAAGCAACTGAGCCATACTGGTCAGGACAACCTGCACCTAGCCTCTTTTTATAAAGAGAACCATGATTTCCCTTTTAGGGACCCAAGGGCCAAAAAAAAAAAAAAAAGGTGGGGGGGGCGGTCAGTGAGAGAGCCAATATGACAATAAATTCAACATGTAGGAAAGTAGAGCTGAGATACAGACCAGGCCAAATATATATATAATATTGTTCAACTCCTGGATCAAGCCATGCCTGAGGCTGGCATTTTCATGATCACTTTGGGTTAGAGTCTCTGTCTTTTGCAAAAACAAAAGGAGTCCTGCCCAGTACATGGAGCCATCTCTAGCCTGAGCTTCAAAAAGTCCTACAAGGCTTTGGGAATTTAGACAGACTACAACCCTTCAGCTCGCCACCTAGGACCATTTATTATGATTCCTTCTTTGCTCCCCATTTGCCCATAACCAAAAGGGCACACACTTCGGAGTCAGACACCTCCTGGCCCTGCCACGTACTAGCTGAGTGACTCTGGGTAATTTACTTAACCCACCCGATTCGGAATTCCCTGTCCCTGTAGTAATCTTATCTACACCCTAAATTTTCCATTAGGTTTCCAGTGCACATGACAAAAGCCTGTTTGTAGCAGGCAGCTGACTCAGAAAGAGGTAGCTGGTCCTCCTACTCGGCAGGCATTGAGTGAGGTCTTTTTGGGAGCCAGGTCCCAGGTTAAGGGTTTTATAGGCATTATTCATTTAATCCTCCCAAGAGCTCTGGGAGGTCAGCCCTGCTGTGCTCCCCGTGGGCCACACACTGTCTTAAGTCCTTCTCATCTGAAGAAATCATTCAAGCCTCCCAAAAGCTGGAGCACAGAGGTTAAAGGGCGTGACCCAGGCTGCACAGTTCTCTTCCCCAGTCTGTGCTGGGTGTCTGGTTGCCCCTGTCCCTCCAAACAGGACAGTTTCTGAGATGATGGTGGTGGAGTGTGGCATTCCTTGGGCGAAATGGAACCCAGCCAAGATTTGGGGAACATTTATGGCGAGCCCAGCTGAAGGGTGAAGCACAGAGTGAGGGCTGAGAGGGCACCACTCTGGTTTGCCAGCACACCTGGGACATTCCTGACTCTGCTAAGGACTCTGGCTTCTGGGACGGGGGCCTGAGGTTTGGAATGTCCAGGAAAACCCAGACAGTGCTGGTTCTCCTTGAAGCTGGAACCCAATAAAACAGTGCTGGAAAGAAATGATCTATGTGATAGTCTTGCTGTAATTTTTCCATAGAAATATACTATGTAGCAAGCTAAGTAAATTCCTGGAAACCTGGAAACCCCCCAAAACTGTAAGTTTTTTTCTTTTTTTTTTTACTATTTCAGGAAAAAGAGAGAAAAAAAGACATTTCTTGGATTTAAACTTTGTTCACACAAATTTTTCTTTTCTGGCACTGCTGCATTTATGGGCAGCATGAAATTGTCACTCCAGACTCCAGTAACTCTTTGAAAAGTGGCCTAGACGTGTGCCGCTTGGAAATTTAATTTCTTTCCAGATGAAGAAACCCGAAACAGGTCTTCTGAGTGAACATCATTGCCCCGACCACCACCACCACCCTTCCCCCAAAGGAAGCAGATTTAACAATAGGAGGGGGCAGTGGGGCAAAACGCTCCGCCAAACGAAAGGGCTGCCTGCAACCTGCCTAAAACAGGAAATAAAAGTTAGCAACCGCTTCCCGCCTGGCAGGCCCCTCTTTGGAGCCCGGGGCATAGCAGCAAGTACCACACGGGAGGCTGCTGCCCCAGAGACTTCGGAGAAGCACCCCAGCCCCGTGTCTTCCCTGCCCTCTGGCCTCCTTCCCAGCTGGTAGGTGCAGGGTCACCCCCCGGGTCCCACCTCCACTTCTGTGTGGCCTTGGCTTTGTCCTGCTGTAGAAATTAACGTCATGAGAATGGTTGGTCCCTTTTACAGGCCTTTGGAGAATGGTCCATGTTCCGGGGGGTTTCACCTGGAGGAATCGGTCATTGGCGAGGGAGGGAATGCGTCCTCGTTGTGCGACAAGCCTCGGCTTTGCCGCGTGAAGGAGCTGAGTTTGAATCCCGCCTTTGCCACATACGCCCCTGTGACCTTAGCCTGTCGGAGCTGCGTGTAAAATGGAGAGGACACCTCCTGTCTTGCTGGCCTAGCGTGAGGACCCACACTGAAGGGGGGCACGGCCAGCCTGGCCGCGGCCCGTGCGCGGGACCCTCCGCTCCAGCCTCCTCAGGCCCCGAGAAAGCAGGTGGCTTGTTTCCACCTCACCAGCTCGCCTGAGGGGCTGGCAGGGGGCGTGGGGGGGGGGGGGGAGAAAGGAACCCCTCAAAGCGGGAACTATCCTCACATGGTACTTGATTCACGTGCCTCGAGGAATCTGCATCCCAGTGCGGCGTGAGGCCGCCGCCCGCCGCCCTTGCGCGCCCGCAAACGGTTCGCATGGAAAACGCACGGTCAAGTCACGCCCTCTCTCCGGCTGCGAAAGCTTGCCTCTCGCATAAAAAAGGCTTCGTTTTGTTCTGTTCCCCGCTCCTCTGCCGGCCCCTGCCTCTCCCCCGCCGCAACCCAGGCCCCAGCTCCCTCCCAGCGCGCACACAAAGGGGCACCCGAGACGGAGGTGCCCGAACCCGCGGGCCTGTTTACCGGGCGGGGAAGCTCCGCGGGCGCTGCTCCGCGCCGCCGCCTGGCGGCAGGAGGCGGTACTGCACCCCGTGCGGGCCGGCCGCCGCGCGCCCATGACCCAATGCCGCAGGCATCCGAGGATAACCTTTCCCCCTTCTTTCCAGCACCAAATAAGGGGGCTCTTCCCTCTGCGTGCCGGGACGGTGGCGCTTAGGCCAGGAGGCGTGGAAAGGAGGATCCGGGAACGAGGCTGACAGTCGGCAAAACAACCGGCCACATTGTTCCCGCGGCGGCCGGCCTGCTCCCTGCTTCAGGCAGGCCCAGCCCGAGGCCAGGAGGGGCGCATCGTGCAGCCACGGACAGCGGGGTCCCCTGAGCCCATCGGCGGTGCCACTGGCCCCACCCCACCCCCCGCTCCATGTGGCACTCGCTGCAGACCCTCCGCGCCCGCGGGGTGGGGGCGCTGCTGGGGGTCAGCCAGGTCAGGCTGCCAGGCCTGGAAACCCTGGCATCGCCCCGGAGAGAGGGAGTCACTACCGGTGGATGGCAGTGTTTGGTAACCACAGAAACCGAGACTTGACCTATATTTTCGAGTATGGCCTCGACTCTAGTTTTCCTAGTAGAAATCAAAGCGAGAGAGTCCGACCGGACATGCTGTTCATTTGCCACCCGCTCTGTGCCAGAATGCCACCCAGAAGGCTGGGCCGGTCGGAAGACCTCGCTGGCCGGTCTGCAAACGACTTGTAAGGGTCTCCAGCGCTCTGTCCCAACCGGGGAGGCGGGGGCGGTCCCCTCTCACTGCCTTCTGCCAACTGCCCATCATCCTGCCCTCCAGGAGAGGGCAACTGGACGATATTTAGCAGGACATTCAATATGTTTGCTGCTGGCGATTTCATTCTACTTCTGAGCTTTACCCTAAGTAGGTGATGGGGAGTTAAATTCAGATGATGGAGCAACAGCAGTCAGCCTTAGTTGAACATTTACTATGTGCCAGAAAGGGTTATACATGTTTTACAAATATCTACTCACGCAGCTTCCCTACACAGTGGGTATTACATTAACACCCCTGTCTCACCGAGGAGGAGCCTGCACTCAGAGCGCACATTTCCACTCAAGATCCCCCGGCAGAGGAGGGGGCGGGGTTTATGCTGAGATGCTGGGGCTCCCGCCTGTGGCCTCCACCGCCACACCGGATGTGTATCAATAGGGATTTGATTAATCCAGGGCACATCTGTGTAATGGAATATTCTCCAGCCACCGCAATGGTGATGCAGAGTGGGACTCCTTGGCATTGAGCAATATTCATGACATATTCTTGAGTGGAAACAGCGAGTGTGACAGGCTCCCACAGCCACGCAGCAGGGCGTCCATGGCCTTGCTAACTGCCGTCACCCTGGGGTGGGGGGACTTCAGGTGCCTGAGTTCACAGGTAGGTTTTCTGCATTGTGGAGCCCTTTTTGGAGATGAATGTATATTATTTTCTACTAAAGAATCTATTTGGCATTTTTTTTTAATGGCAGAGTAGTAACATTTCTCTGTGATATAGATATACACGTACATTTTATACATATCAATATTATATTATATATAGTAAATATACATTATATATATATTTAATCTGTCAAGTCTGTGCTCAAATCCCACTTTGTCCACAAAGTCTTCCTTGATCCTTAACGTTGGAAGTGACAGCCCCCCATGCCCCTTACCAGTGAGAACTTGAGTCTGGACCAACACGCAGCTATGTGAGCACATTCTCATGTCCCCAGCAAAACTGTCGCCTTGGTGACGCAGACACAGATTGCTGAACTGTCTGCAGTGTGTCCCCTAGTGCCACGCACAGCACTTTGCCCCTGGCAGAGTTCAAATATTTATCAACAGATTGGTATGAACCCGCGATGATAGGGCAGTGTGCAGAAGAATTACTGGCATGATTAGTTGTTTGATATCTGGAGAGGAACGAAATACTATAGAAATAACAAGACCCTCAGCCTGTGCATAAAGCCAAAGTCGTTTGCTGGAGAAAGTGCCTGGGAGACATGTAAGAATGGCCAGCTCCTCTCTTCTCAGTGGTATCAAGACCCTCCTTACGGACTTACCGTATCTGAAGTCCCCACAGAAGAAAGAATCGGTCCCCTTGTGCCCGCTGCACGGGTCGAGGCGTGAGCATGAGGTCCCCCCGTGGCTGCTATGAATCCACCTGAAATGAAGTAATTTGTTCAGTGCCAGTTACAGACACATCGCAAAGCTTCATCTTTTAAAGTGGCAGCCAATGTCTTGTAGTATTAATGAAGATGACGCTGAAAAGTTCGTCTCTAGGAAGGTTCTCTGTGCTTCCAGAACGTTAGGCGGTCCGCATCATGTCACCCAGTGAGGGCTTCCCCTCGTCCCCCTGCCCCCTACTGCCCTGACATATGATTAAAACCCAGTTTGTTTGCCTGCTGACGGGTGGCTTTGTGTCCGGACCATGGGCAAGAAATCAGACAAGGATCGGAGTTGGGATTGGGGTCGGACTGGGGGAGGAAAAAAGAACCCGTCAGCTCCACTTGGAGAAAGACCCCTGGAAAGGTAAACAGCAGTGAGCAACGCTGACAGGCATGTGAAGTATTAATGCATCATTGTGAAGGATTCAGATTTCATTTCTCAGACTCACTGTCCCCATCCGGGGGCTACCAGAAAATGGAGATGTTCATGGAGAGCAGTGATTTGTGACCTTTTTCATCTCAGGAAACATAAACTAATTAATAAAATTCTGTGGCACTCCAAGAAATATATTTTTTGCCGATCTGACCCCCCGCCCCCCCAAAAAAGTATAATTTTCATTCACTCAGACCAGATGGCTATTTTCGTGTTGGCTGGTGTCATTTTTTCACTTGGCAATCTAAGGGAAAAGGGGTCAGTGCCCCAACTAAATAGTCAGGTAGTGCGTGTTTTAAAAGTTCTTGCAGCCTACCAGTTGAAAATCGCTGGTGTATGGGGTCATATGGGACAGGGTGGGGGAGGGTACACTATCCCCACCCCTGAGAACCTCACCAGCATTTGGAAATTCTAATGATCATGTGTCACAGGACTCTGAAGATGCTATTATTACACCTGCATTACAGATAAGACATGGAATCATAAAAAAATAATAATAATTCAGTGATCTGCTTGGTGTCAACTTAGAAGTCAGTCACTGGTTGTGAAGGACCCCGTGGCTACTCTGGCTGATGTGAAACCCCAGTTTCCGAAGGCCAAGGTTAACAGACCAAAGGTGAGGCCTAATTGCTTCCTAAACTGACCCGCCCCTATGATGTGGGAGGAATGGGAGGATCGGCTAGAATGCCACACCTGGGGCTGCCTCACCTGCTACTGGCTCACCATTGATGGGGTGGAGGGGGGCAGACTCCACAGCGGCCAAGGGCAGCAGCCTAGCTCCAGGGCTGCAGCAGGGGTGAGAAAATTGCTCCGAAAACCCACACCTTCCAAACAGCAGCCCTGAAAAGAGGTGCTTTGCTGGCAGGGAGGCAGGGCCAGCTCCTGGCTCGAGTGCGGCTAGGAGCCTGGGACAAGCTTGCTTCTCCCAAAGACGGCAAGGAGACACCACTCCCATGGGTCTGAGCTCAGATGGAGACAGAGCCCCGCATCTGGGCAGCTTTGAGACTGCGGCAGATCCTGAAACCAACCAGGGCCATGCGAGAAATGCGAGGAGGGTTATGTCTTCGGGAGAGGAAGGCCTACTTGCATCTTTGGGAAGGCGTGTCCTAGGTTTTGGAAAAGCCAACCACACACCCAAACATTCAGTGATGCAGATGTTTGAAAAGCTGCCCCACGCAAGTTACAGGGTGTTGAATACAGGGAACTGCAAACCACACACCTGCCCAACTTTTTCCTGTGATCTTTTTGGCCTAAACAGTGTTTAAAAAGAAATAAGTTCACCTTTTAAAATCGGAATCTCCTACTTTAAAAGAAAGGAAGGAAAGAGGGAAGGAAGGAAGGAAGACGAACACATTGATGCCACTCACTGGGGACATTGGGGTTGGCGTCCCATGTCATAGAAGATTCCCCTCCTGCAGGCCAGGTGCCAGCAGGTTTCCTCTGGATAATATTTTCCCTAAGGAGCGATCGGGGCCACCTGCGGCATCCAGCTGTTGTTTGTGTCTGAACAAATATGAATCCTAAAGCTAATATTTATTGAGAACTTACTCTGCGCCTGGCCATGTTCCAAGCCCTTTACATGAATTAACTTATGCAATTCTCGCCAGAAAACGCAGTCAATGCAATTACGACTGCTTTACAGACCAAGGAACAGAGGCACAAAGAACCTGAGCAACCTGCTCTGGGTTTCCTGGCAAGGGGGCGGCGGGGCCAGGATTCCGGTGACAGCTGGTGGGCCCCAGAGAGGGTGCCATTCTGCCGGTGGCTAGACCGTGCCACGGTAGTACCCCCCAAATGTCAGTGGTTTAAAATCACGAAGGTTTGCTTCATGCTCATGCTACATGATGATTAACGGTCTGCTGACATTCTGGACAGAGCTGTCTCCTCGCCGGTGGCCGTGGTGGAGGGGAAAGAACACAGCAACTGGGCATGGGCGCTTCTTGAAGGTTCCCCCTAGGGAGCGAAGTTTGATCACGTCTGCCCACATTTCATTGACCAACGCAAGTCACATGGCCAAACCCAACTCCAAGCGGCCTCGGGAAGAGCAGTCCTCGTTTGGAGAGAGGGAGAGCCATCTTCTCTAATGGTCCTCAAAATCTGCTGTACATTTTCTGGGCCAGGATGCCCTTGTCATGGCCCCAGGCTAGTCTTGTGAGCATGTTGTTGACGGCTTGGCCCTGTCTCTTCTACCTTTGTATTCATCATTCATCATTTCCTTTAATAGAGCCTCAAACTTTTATTGGGGCTTGTCTGCTTGGCAGGCGCTGAGCTGGAGGCCGGGGTACAAAATCAGATAAAACGCCGTCTCTGCTCTGAGGCACTTCATAAAGCAGCCTTCTGGGGTTCGGAGAGGCGCCGAATGCCAGGGAAGACGTTAGGTTCAACGAGTCTGGGAAGTTCTGCACACGGTCCCCCCTCTTCGGAGCCACAAAGCACACTGACACATTAAAGGTTATGAGGACTGCTGAAAGGAATATGTTTCCTTCACCCCCCGATTTTCCAAACTTACTTGACATTGGAGCCCTTTTAGACCAAACTGCCTGTGTTAATGTCCCAAGGAACTGAGCTCTGTAGAACGTGCTTTGGGAAGCCTATTGGATTTCCCTCTAGTCCGAAGGAGTCCCGCACAAAACCAAAAGGCTGGAGAAAGGAGAGTCTGCTCTCTCTCTCTGTCCGACTTGAGGGATGACTCTTCTCCCGCCTACTGACTTGGCCTGGGGCTAGAATTTACCCCCTCAGCTCTCCTGGGTCTCCAGCTTGCTGACGGCAGATCTCGGGACGTCCTTAAAATGGCTAATTCCTTATGATAAATCATACACAGTCACACGCTACTTCATAACAGGGCTACGTCCTGAGAAATGCATCCTCAGGCAATTTTGTCACTCTGCGAACATCACAGAGCATGCTTACACACACCTAGACGGTACAGCCCACCACACACCTAGGCTGTGAGGTCTTGCTTCCGGCTACTGGGCTACACACCTGTACACCATGTGACTACAAAATGACACAAGATTAAATCAAACGCAGGAGAAAATGATGCCATCAAGAGATGCGGTGACCGCAGGATGTACGACACTGTTGTTAGCGTCACATGGCTACTGTTTTACAGCAGACTTTTTTATAAGTAGAAGGAGTTCACGCTAACATAACGATAGCCCTGATGGGTATGGCCCAGTGGGTTGAGTGTCGTCCCACTAAGCAAAAGAACTCTCTGGCTTGATTCCCTGTCAGGACGCATGCCTGGGTTGCAGGTTAGATCCCTGGTGGGGGGCATTCAAGAGGCTACCGATCAATGTTTGTCTCACGTGTCAATGTTTCCCCCTCTCTCTTTTGCCTTCCCTCCCCCTCACTGTAAAAATAAATAAATAAAATCTTAAAAAATATAAAATAATAACAACGATCCTATGGTAAATAGTAAGTCAGTTAATAGTCATTTATTATCATGATCAAGTATCATGTACTGCATGTAACTGTATGTGCTCTGCTTGTATATGCCTGGCAGCGCAGTAGGTCGTTCACACCAGCATCACCACAAACACGTGAGTCAGGTGTGCTGTGACATTATGATGGCTGCGACATCCCCAGGTGATGGGAATTTTTAGCTCCCTTATAATCTATGGGACCACCGTCGTACAGGTGGTGTGACATTGACCAAAACGTCATTTCGTGGTGCATGACTCGTGTGTGTGTGTGTGTGTATTTTTATTGGTTCTGTTTCTCTGGGGAACCCTAACAGATGTTGGTACAGACTGGTGGCAGGATGGTTCATGGCACCTCAGGGTTCAGAGACTGCTTTGTGGTGGAATGGTTATGACAGAAATCTCAAGACCTCCGCGGTAATCCCCGCCTCTGGATGTAGCCACCCTCTCATTCCTTGGTGAGTTGGCGTTCTTTGTTTGAGGAAACATGTAAATTGTACATTCATGAAGAACATTAGTTATAAATTCCAATGGGAAAAGAGTCCAGATAGTGTAAACACTGATGCAGTAATTATACTTAGTGTTGAGGCTAGGTCTACTGCAAAATTTCCCTTAAATTATATTTCATAATCACTGTGAGTTAAGCGCTTACAGAAAATCAGCTTATGGAGGTTGGTGTTTATTTCTGAGATTAAAGGGAGAGAAATTAAGCCCAGAGATACTTTTGTCTGGAAAAATCACACACCTGTGTGTGAGGGGGACAGGAATCTTTTCATTTTATTTTTATTTATTTATTTTTAGAGAGAGGGGTAAGGAGAGAGAAAGAGAGGGAGAGAAACATCAATGTGTCAGTGTGTGGTTGCCTGTCACATGTCCCCACCTGGGGACCTGGCCTGCAACCCAGGCACATGCCCTGACTGGGGGTCGAACCGGCGACCCTTTGGTTCGCAGGCCGGCGCTTGATGCACTGAGCCACACCAGCCAGAGCAGGAATCTTTTAAATATAACTGCTTTCTCCTGCTTACTCCTACCACTAATCTGACTCTATAAATAGGATTTAAACATTGCCCTCCGGGCTATTTACTACACAGTCTATTATGTACTTTTAATTAAGAGATTTCCAAAGAGCCTCATTCCCTTGTACCCTTGCAGCCAAACAACAGAGGGTGTGGCCTTTCCACATAAAACGACTTTCTGCAACTCACATCCAAGAAAAGACCCAGAGACATCAAGAATCCAAAGAGCGGTGCCTCTCTGACTTGAGAGAAAGCCGGGCTCAAAAGATAATGTGAATTTCTTCCAAGAACTTAAAAAAAGATGTGTGCGAACTACATAATACAGCGTGAGGCTGAGAATCTGGACTAATACCTGGTCACCGATCTGGTCCCTTCACTGTCTCAGTGCTTCCTGGATGCCACCTACAAAAATTTTTGCAAAATCCTGGGCACTGAATCTTTGTCATGGGGGCAAGGCTCCATCTAGTGGTCAACAGGAGAATTGCTTAAACAGCCTCTCGGGTCACATGCCACACGACTGTATTAAAACCGGGGAGCTTGTAAAACTCTGATGCCTGGGCTATGCTCCATACCAATTAAGTCAGACTTTCTGAGAGTGGGGTTCAGGCATCCGCATTTTTAATTAAATCCCCACAGGTGGCTCCAATAGGAACTGGTGACTTCTGCAACCACAACAATGCATTAAAAGGTAGAAAAATCTCTTGCGGCTTTTCATATCACACATTTCATAAAAAGTTTGATGTATAGAAGGGTTTTTCCTTCTCCTTTAAAATTGGATAATTTTTTAAAAATGGGTTCAATGTGCAGAATACCAGAGAAGTTACAGACTTAAATCTGGTTTAAATCAGAGTGTGTGGGTTCCAAGCCCGCATGAGCACACTACGCTTCGATTCCCATCTATAAACCAGGACCAACGAGGTTTCCATAGTACATATCTGGGAATCACTTAGGAGGGACCCTACTGCATAAATGTTATTTAAATGTATGTTATTAAGAGTCTAAAATATTACTTTACAACTTGCTTTTTCAGCTTAAATACATTACGAATATCTCCTAAGGTCCAATCAATAGATCTAACTCATTCTTCCATAGCTGCAAAAAGCCATCTGTGAATATGCATCCTTTGAAGGATAGCACCCACCCAGTGGATTTGCTGGGTTCAATGGTATCTGTGTTTGACATTTTTTCTAAAGGTCTTTCTTTTCTTTTATTGATTCTAGAAAGCAGGGAAGGAGGGAGGAAGGAGGGAGAGAGACATTGATATGAGAGAGAAACATCCATCGGTTGCCTCTCACATGCACCCCTGACCAGGGGCCAAACCTGCAACCCAGGCATGTGCCCTCCCTGGGAACTGAACCAGTGACCTCTCGCTTTGCAGGACATTGCTCAACAGAGTGAGCCACATGGATCAAGGCGCGTTTGACATTTTCACTGACCTGCCAGCCAGCTTCTTTACCAAAAGGAAATAATTCACCCTCCCACTAGCACCTCCATCAGCACTGAATGTACTTTTCAAGTCTTTTCATTCTTGCCCAGATGACTGGTGGAAATATTCTCACGTTGATATAAGCTGTAGTCCTCTGTCTGGTAGGGAGTCTGGAAACACTGAGTGACTATGTTCACTTCCTCTTTCATGTATGGCCCGGTCATGCCTTCGGTCATGTTTCTGTTGGGTTGAGTATGTGTTCTTAACATTTGTAAGAGTTCCTTGTAGGTTAGGGACACTAACTTGCCAGTCAAAAAAACTGCAAATATTTTTCCCAGTATGTTTCTGCATTTTAACTTTTTATCATCAAACTTGTTAGTCTGTCCCCTTACAGACTCTAGATTCCCTGTATTGTGAGTCCCCTTTCCCACCCCACTCCCACCATCTGGAGGGTATGCAAATTTTCTCCTAAGCTTAATCTATTCTTTCTTTTTGTTCTGTGTTTTCATTTTGAGTTTTAATATATTCATAATGATTTTATTCATGGTTGGAAGGACTGTTTTTTGCAGATCAGTAACCAGTTATGCCCATATCATCAATTAAACAGGTCATCTTCTCCCCACTGAACAGAAATGCTATCTTTATCATGCATTAAATTTGAATATATACTCCGATTTTTGGACTTTCTGGTCTTCTGATCTGCAAGCTTATTTATGAGCCCAAACCATACAGTTTTTTTAAAAATAAAACTATTACATTAGCATGTGGGAAGTTTTAATATCTGGTAAGGCAATTGTACCTTAACATTCTTTTTCAAAATTAAAGATTTTTGTTGGCAATTCTAAAATATTTCGAATTTCTTCAACATAAATGTTAAAATGTGGGGGTTTTTTTTGTTTGTTTGTTTTTGTATAACCCTAGGAAAACACCATTGATATTCCAACTGGAATTAATTTAAGGGAAGTATTTATTTGGAAACTATTGGCAACCTTTTATTATTAATTCTTCGCACCTCAGGACATGCTGTACCTTCTCTTTGTTCAAATATTGTTTTTATGCCTTTAATAAAATGTTATGGCTTTCTTCAGGTATGTCTTACATTTGTGGAAAATTTTTATAATAAAATAATACCCATAAAGCACATAGCCCAAACATCTAGCATGTAATAACTATCAAAAATGTTATGTATTATTGTTATTTTTATTATTATCTTTACTTACTCTGATTAAATAAAGTCATAGGAAAGACAAGGTTTAAAAGTCTCCTTATTGATGAACTTGTGTGGATCCTCAATATCATTAAAATGTCAGTTCTCTCTAAAACTGATCCATAGATTCAATGTAAGCTCAATAAAAATCCCAGACTTTGCCCTGGCCCGTGTGACTCAGTTGGTTGGAGTGTCCTCTGGTAACCGAAAGGTTGCAGGTTCAATTCCCCGTCTGTGCTAGTACGGTCCTTCATCCACACACGTGCAGGGAGCAACCAATAGATGCTTCTCTCTCTCCCTTCCTCTTTCTCTAAAAAGCAATGAAAAAAATGTCCTCAGGTAAGGATTTTTTTTTTTAAAATCCCAAATTTTGGCTGGGTGGCTTAGTTGGTTGGAGCATCATCTCAGGCACCAAACGACTGCAGGTTCAATCCTGGGTCGGGGCACATGCCTGGGTTGCAGGTTTCATCCCCGGTCGGGGCAGGTAAGAAGGCAACCAATGGATGTTTCTCTCTCACACCAACGTTTCTCTCTTTCCCCCTCTGTCTCAGTCCCTGTTTCTCTCTCGCAAATCAATAAACACATTTTTAAAAATCCCAGATTTTGCTTATGTGCATGTGTATGTGTGTGTGCATGTGTGTGAATTCACAAGTTGATTGTAAAATTTATACAGCAAAATACAACGTGCCAAAAACCGCAAAGGTCACCTTGAAGGAAAAAGAACAAAGCAAGAGGACTTCCATTACAGGACACCACGACCTGTTAATGAAGTGCACACAGATGCTCCATTCATGTCACACGGTAGACACCTGTCACCGGCGTGATGGAAAAGGATGATCTTTTCAATAAATAGTGCTGGGTCCACTGGAAATCAATGTGGACACAATTTATGTTGATCTCTGTAAACACTCTACACGGAAATCAATTCCAGACGGACTGCAGTAAATATGAAAGGTAAAACAACAAAGGATGTAAAACATAATATAGGAGACTACCTTCCTGTCCCTGGGCTATGCAAAGATTTGTTATAAGGACACAAAAAAACATAAATCATAGAGTAAAAGGTGGATAAATTGACCTAATTAAGGTTAAGAAATTCTGTTCATCAAAGGACACCAAGCTGGTTCAACATAAGAAAATCAATCAATATAATACACCGTATTAATAGAATAAAAAACAAAAACAACATGATCATCTCAGTAGACACACAAAAAAAGCATTTTACAAAATTCAACATCCTTTCATGATAAAAACAAACAAACAAAAAAACAACAATCAACAAACTAGGGACAGAAGAAAACTGCCCCAATCTGATAAAAGGCACCTATGAACACCTCACAGGTAACGTTAGCACTTAATGTAGAAAGACCTCAAGATGAAACGGTAAAAGACTTAAGATTATCCTAGAATCAGGGACAAGACAAGGCCATCCATTCTCATCCCTTTTATTCAACATTGTTCTGGAGGTGCTAGGCAAGTAAGTAAAATAAAAAGCATCCAGATAGGAAAGGCAGAAGTAATATATCCCTTTTTGCAATGACATGATCTTCTATACAGAGAATCTTAAAGAATTCATACCAAAGAAACATATCAGAGATAATAAATGAGTTCAGCAATTTGCAGGATATAAAATCAACATATAAAAATCAGTTGTATTTTTATATATCAACAATGACTAATCTGAAAATGAAATCAATAAAACAATGCCATTTACAATAACATTACAGGGAATAGCACACAGGACTCTGTATAAAAAAAGAGATGCAAAATTTGTATACTAGAAACTACAAAATGTCATTAAAAGAAATAAAAGACCTAAATAAATGAAAAGACATTTATGTTCATGGATTGGAACACTTAATATTGTTAAGGTGGCAATACTCTTCAAATTGATCAATAGATTCCACATGATGTCTACCAAAATCCTGGTGCCATTTTTGCAGAAATTAACAAGCTGATCCTAAAACTGATGTAGAAATGCAGTGAACCCAGAATAGCGTGAACGATCTTGAAAAAGAAAAACAAAGCTGGAAGATGCACACTTCCTAGTCTCAAAACTTACTGCAAAGCTACAGCAATCAACACAGTGTGGTGCTGGCATAAGGAGGCACAGACAGATCAACTGAAGAGACTTGAGAATCCAGAAATAAACCCTTACGTGTATGGTTAATTGATTTTGACGAGGATGCCAAGACAATTCAATAGGAGAGAGAATAATCTTTTCAACGCACAGTGCTCGGACCACCAATGCCTGCAAAGGAATGAAACTGGACTCCTATCTCACACCCTATCCCGAAGTTCATTCGAAGTGGATCACAGACCAAAGCTTTAAACTGTAAAACGCTTTTAAGAAAACACAGGTGAAAACCTTTATGACCTTGGATTAGGCAGTGGTTTCTTGGATACAACACCAAACTACATGCAAGCAAAGAAAAGAAAATAGATAAGTTACACTTCACAAAAAACAAAAATTTTTGTGCTTCAAGGGATGCACTCAAGGACATGAAAAGACAAGTCACAGAATGGGAGAAAATATTTGCATATCAAATATTTGGTATCCAGAATATATAAGTAACCTTATAACTCAATCAACAATGAAAAAAAAAATGCAATTAAATCCTGGGCAAAGGATGTGAATAAACATTTCTTCAAAGAAGATAAACAAAGGGCCAAAGGGCCCATGAAATTATCTAAGCATCATTAGTTATCAGGAACATGAAAATCAAAACCAAAAGAAAGATCCACTTCACATCCTCTGGGATGGCATAACCCAAAAGACCGACCATAAGCAAGGATGTGGAGAAACGAGAACCCTCACCCCTTGTGAGTGGGACTGGTTTTGAGCAGTTTGGCCATTCCTCCGAAAGTCAGACACAGAGCTACCATACAGCCCAGCAATTCCGCTTCTAGCTTTCAGTCCAAGAGAACTGAAAGCGTATGTCCATACAAAAACTTGTATGCGAATATTCACAGAAACATTACTTATAACAACCAAAAAGCAGAACAACTCAAGTGTCCATCAACTAATGAAATGACAAGCTCTGTTGTAGCCACGCAAGGGAACAGCATTCAGCCACGAAAGGACTGAAGTACCGATACATGGGACAACATGGATAACCCTCGAAAACATGCTAAGTGAGAGAAGCCAGACACAAGAGAATACATATTCCATGATTCTATTTATAAGAAGTGTTCAGGATAAGCAGATCCATGGAGAATAAAATGTAGCGTAGTGGTTGCCAAGGGTGGGAAAAAAGGCGGAAGTGTGAAGTGACGGTTAATGGGAACGGAGTTCTTTGGGGATGGATGAAAATGTTCTCGAATTAGATGGTGATGATGAATGCACACCTGGTGAATATACTAGCAGCCACTGAAGGGTGCACTTTAAATGCGTGTGTTTTACGGTATGTGAATCATGTCTCGACTGTTACAAGACGCCATTAAGAAAAAGGCAAGAGAGCATGGGAGAAGATATTTGCAATACCTATAACCACAGAAAAATAACCAGAGAGGCAAGGAGTTGTATCCAGAATAAATTGAAAAAAATAAACATAAACAAAGGACACACAGCTTTACAAAATAATAATAATAATAATAAGCCAAAGAAATGAACAGACATGTCACAAATGAGTAGCCAATAAATGTATGAAAAAATGCTCAACTTCATTAGTAATCAAGACAATGTAAATCCCTAACCCTAATACCATCCCCAATGCTAACCCTAAGCCCTAACTCCTAAACATCCATTACAATCGCTACAATTTAAAATATTGCCCTGGCTGGTGTGGCTCAGTGGATTAAGCGCCAGCCTGTGAACCAGAGGGTCGCCGGTTCGATTCCCAGTCAGGGTGGATGCCTGGGTTTGGGGCCAGGTCCCCACTTGGGGGTGGGGGGCTGGCGTGAGATACAAACACACATGGATGTTTCTTTCCCTCTCTTTCTCCCTCCCTTCCCCTCTCTCTAAAAACCTAACTAAATAAAATCTTTAAACTACTGAAAAACTCCTGGGACATTATATTTTGCTTTCCATCACCCCCAAAGGGAACCACAGCTCTGATCTCTAACGCTGTAACTTAGTTTTGTTTCTTTTTGAACGGCATATTCTTCTGAGTTGGGCTTCTTTTACTCTATCTTCTGTTTGGGAAATTAATCCCTGCTGCCGCCTGTAGCAACAGGTCAACCATTAGGGTTGCTGTGTTGTACAATATTACAGTGTAGGGATAGATCGCCGTGTACTTACTCATGATTTCTGTTACTGGGCATTTGGGTTTGTCTCCAGTTCTTGTTACAAAGAACACTGCTATGTTGAATAAAGGAAGCCAGATCCACGGGGAAGAGTACTGTGTAATTCCACTATACTGGCTACATCAGTCTACGGTTTTAACCGGGTGCAGGGGTGGGTCTGGGAGGGGAGAACGGGAAGGCGTCTACATGCTGGCTATCTCCTATTTTTTTATTTTACTATTGGCTGTGAGCTTCTCCTGGGTCTCTGCCTAGATTCCCTGCAAGGTCATATTATTCCCCGTGGAATCTGACCCTCCACGCCCTCAATTTCCTTCCTATCCCCTCATTTATCACGGGGTCTCATTTTAAACAGAAACCAGTTCTTGACACTGGTTGTCCTATCAAAAGCCTTCTCTTGATCCAGGTAGCTGCAGTGACCCCACTGCTGGCTTGTCCCTCTCCAGGCTTCAGCTATGTCTCTGCAGGTGACTTAGTCCTCTGCGTGCTCCCCCCTCACTGCTGCCCTGTCCCGGGCCCCCCTGGGATGCTTCTGGGCCTGTGGCTGCCGGGGAAGAGTTCTGCAAATGTCACCACTGCTCAAGACAAATGTCTCATGATGTGGCGGGGATGAGACAGAGCGAGCCTGTCCCTCATTTCTATTCACCCCTGAAGAAAGGCCATGAAAACGAACATTTGCATTGTCCCAGTCACCTCATTTGTCTGGATTTCCACCTTCGTTTGAGAAAGAAAGTGTTGCATGAAGCAAAATGAACAAAGCTTTGGGAACTCTTACTCCGAACACAAATACCATGAATATTGTAACTCCGAAGTCTATTCTGGCATATTCGGTATTATCTCTTTATGGACTCTGGCCGGGGGAGGAAAGAGAAAGACTAACCCTTGTAATAAATGCAGTTTTCCCTGAAAACGATGGCTATGTTTCAGGGATGTGAGGATGATGGGATTCTAAAGCCAGAAACTGTCTGTATGCGTTCATTATCTCTTGCAGCCTAGCAGGTGATCTCAAATCAGCAAATATTTAGCTCACAGTTTCCGAGGGTCAGGAACCCAGCAGTGGCTTAGCTGGGTGGTTCCAGCTCAGGGTCTATCACGAGGGCGAGGCCAGGTTGTGGGCCAAGGCCGTAGTTTTCTCCAGGACTGACCAGGGATGGTGAGTCCACGTCCCAGCTCACTCACAAGGCTTCGGGTCTCAGACTTCATTTCCTCACTGCACAGGCCTCTCTGAGCGGCTGCTCATAGCAGGGCCTGACATCTGACCTCCCCTGAGTGCAAAGAAAAGGAAAAGGGACAAAGAGGGACGCCCCGGTGCTTTTTGTAACCCCCGACGTGAGGTGTTGTGCCAACACGTTCTGGCACCACGAGGGAGGGGCTAGCTTTCGGTGAGGAGGTCATCAGGACCATCTTGGAGACTGGGCGCCCCAGGATCTTGGAGATCACATAGTTCAAATCCCTTAACAAACTGACAAGCTCTGTTCTACCCACGCAATGGACTCGCATTCAGCCGTAGAAAGGAATGAAGAACTGACAGCTGCCACGACATGGACAGACCTTGGAAACACAGCCAAGGAAGCTGTGGCCTGGAGAGAGGAATTAGCCAAGAGCACAACCTTGATAACTACCCAAACCAGGACTTGAACGTGGACTTTCCCAATTTTAGGTCACTTTTAATTTGCTACTGAACTCCCCTCCTGCTCCTCTACTTAGCCTTGGCCAAAAGAAAGAGGAATTCTGACTTGAAGGATATTAATTGCTACCACCCACGGAATAGGGTCAGTGATATGGCATCTCTAGTAAAGCTAAGGCCCATTGCACCCCATCTGCGACTGGGAGACACGGAAGCGGTCTCCAGGGACCGTTCCTGAAACAATCTGCGGGCCAGCCCGCCTTTCTGTGCCCTTGTAAACCACCGAGTGGCAGCCCG
Organism: Furipterus horrens; assembly: GCF_987537825.1. Taxonomy (NCBI): domain Eukaryota; kingdom Metazoa; phylum Chordata; class Mammalia; order Chiroptera; family Furipteridae; genus Furipterus; species Furipterus horrens. The sequence goes on along the minus strand of NW_028327186.1, from coordinate 4,555,934 downwards.
ACCCCGAGGAGCCCTGGGGCCAGTGGATGACGCCCCAGCCGGCAACCCCCCGCCCCAACTTCTGTCTCCACTAATCCAGGGGCACCCCCCCGCCAAGGGCCAGCCGCGCTTGTTCCTGCGCTCCTTCATGCGGCCTGTCCTGGCTGTGTTATCCGTGACTCCCATAGCTGTCACGAGAAGGGACGGAACACCAGTGCGCCGAGAGCTGTGGTTTCGAGGACAACCCCGCTGGGCACGTCGCTGGAAAAGCCAGCCAGCGCGCGGGGTGCAGGGGGGACGACTGCCAGCGTCTGGGGGGGCGGGAGGTGTCCAGGAACACCCCGCGCTCGGAGCACTTCCCAAACGCTCACTCCAAGGGCGAGAAACTGGGGTTGGGGAGCGCAGACGAGGCCCCCGTGGGCAGTTTCTGTGACAAGGAAAACGCGCAACTCCAGCAGCCTGTGTCAAAAGCCGCGCTTGCACAGCAAAATGTTGACAAAGGGCTATGCATTTATGTTTTAAGTTAAAATGCAATATTTGCAGCACGCATGTGCGCACATGTGGGTACAGTGGGTTGTATGTGCACAGAAAATCCTCCAACCTCCGGGGCGTCTGAGGACCGGCCTCACGGCGGGCAGAGTCTCACCTAATGGCGGCTCCTAGTTCCGTCCGGGAACGTCTGGACACTTGGGCGCCGGAGGTGCGCGCCACAGGGCAGCAAAGGGACACTTCCCGGGCATCCCTTCTCACAGCCCTGCCCTGAGAGCGAGCCACCGCCCGTGGGCACCCGCCCGACGACAGGGACTCAGAGACGCGCGCGGCGCCGTGGCGACAGGGGGCGCCGTGCGTCCGCGCGGGCGCTGCCGGGCCGCGCTCTGATTGGCTGGAGGCCGTGGCCCGCGCGCGCCCCCTTCCGGGCGCCCGGTCCGCTAAGTGCGGCTGCCCGCCGGCTCCCGCCGCAGTCTGCGGGCCTCCGGGGTGGCGGCGGGGCCGGAGCGGCGCGGCGGAGCGGGCAAGACCAGGGCAGGAGGGAACCGGCCGGGCAGCCAGCACGATGCTGTCCTGGCGGCTGCACACGGGCCCCGAGAAGGCCGAGCTTCAGGAGCTGAACGCCCGGCTCTACGAATATGTGTGCCGGGTGCGGGAGCTGGAGCGCGAAAACCTGCTCCTGGAAGAGGAGCTGCGCGGCCGGCGCGGACAGGAGGGACTGGCGGCCGAGGGGCATGCGCGCTGGGCCGAGGAGGCGCGCTGCTTGCGGCAGCAGCTGGACGAGCTGAGCTGGGCCACGGCGCTGGCCGAGGGAGAGCGCGACGCGCTGCGGCGGGAGCTGCGGGACCTGCAGCTGCGGGCTGAAGAGGCGCGCGCCGCCCGCCACCGCCTGGACACCGAACTGAGCGCGGAGCGGCGCGAGCTGCAGGAGGCTTTGGGCGCGCGCGCTGCCCTCGAGGCGCTGCTGGGCCGGCTGCAGGCCGAGCGCCGTGGCCTTGACGCGGCCCACGATCGCGACGTGCGGGAACTCCGCGCGCGCTCCGCCAGCCTGACCCTGAGCTACAGCGCCCGCGCCACCGGCCCCGCCGCGCCCCCTCCGCGTCTGCAGGACGTGCACGACAGTTACACGGTGCTGGTGGCCGAGTCGTGGCGGGAGACTGTGCAGTTGTACGAGGACGAGGTGCGCGAGCTGGAGGAGGCACTGCGGCGCGGCCAGGAGAGCCGGCGCCAAGCCGAGGAGGAGAGGCGGCTGTGCGCACAGGAGGCGGAGGCGCTGCAGCGCCAGGCGCTGGAGCTGGAGCAGATGCGCGTGCTGCTGGAGGACGAGCTGCTGCGGATGCGGGAGGCCTACGAGCTGCAGGCGGAGGAGCGGCAGGTCGGTTCACAGGCCCCGAGCGCCCTGCAGGGGGCGGGGCAGCGGCGGCCCTCCCTGGAGCCACAGCGCCTTCACTGGCGCCGCGGATGGGTGGGGTCGCCCCCGACGGTGCCCGAACCTACTGGGGACCCCAGGACGCTGAAGAGTCCCCTTGCTCTGCCGCGGGACCTCCGCGTCCCCACATTTCGGCAACCTTGGAAAAAGAGCTCGGTCCCTTGGTCTATCGACTCAGCAGGCAAAAGCCAAGTGCCAGGTCCTGGTGGATAGCTAATGTCCCTGTCATCCTGTTGGGTTGTCCACTTCTTTAGACCTTAACATGACTGGGCGCATCCTGACAAGTGACCTCATCAGTTCTAGGTTCTCTTTTCCACTTCCTGTGCTTCCTAGACCCCAGTGCACATAGTAGTTAACCAAGAAGCCCTTCTGATTTCTAGAAGTGACAGCCCCTTCCTTCCCTGATAGGTTCCTTCCCGGCAGGTCTCTAAGCAATGTCAAGTCCTTAACCCAGAGTCATTTAGAATGGCAGCCTCCTTGGCTCTGGGGCTCCTCTGGGGAAAGCTAAAGCTGTTTTCCACAATATGGGTTTTGATTTTCGCCAGAATGATTTCCCAGCTGGACGTAGCCGGATGTGGTGCCCCGGGCCGCTGCCTTGTGTGTTCTGGGAGGGGCAGCAGCCTTAATACAGAAAAGAGCTTAATCCGAGATTTTTTTTTTTTTTTTTTCACAGTAAAGCTGAAGTCAGATCTCTGGGTAGTGTAAAAGTGGTGGAAGCATGGGTCCCTTTGGCAGGATGTTATGACAAGCACAGAGTAATGTAAACAGGTACTATTTCGGAGAAGCGAAGCTCAAGCCTCTGACTCGGCCAGGGTGACACCTGTGTCTGATTTATTGTCTGTACACTCAGTCCAGGCCTCGGGTTGGCCCTCGTCCTGCCCAGTCTAGGCCAGAATTGGAAATCTACTCAAATCATACTATTAGTAGTTTCTCAGGAGGACAGCTTAAAATAACATTCCCGTAAGTTCAGAAGTATTTTCAGGGAACAGTTTGCAGCTTCAGGTTAAAGATGAGTGATAGAGCGATTTTGCTGTGCAGGTGGGTTTGGGAAATGCGTCACTGAGGCATGATGTGTGGGCCACGTCCTCACCATCCATTTGCTGTCCTAGTTCACGTGACTCATTTCGGACCTTGAAGCTCTGGTTTTGGTGTTCCTTTTCAGCAGCAGAAATAAATAAATAAAAAAAAACCCTTTTACGAAATAAATCTTAAATGCAGCCCCCGCTAGGAAACAGGCAGAAGAAGAATCCCTCCAATGGGAGGAGATGTGGGGACTTGGGAAGTGCAGTTAGGATCACCGTCAAGCCCTCCTTTGACATGGGGACCCCCCAAGACCAACCCTGGGAAGTGCCTTGCCTGGGGTCACACCCGACCCAGAATTAAGATCCCACCCTCAACTTCCTGTCCAGTGACATTTCTCTCAGTGGGATTTGCTTCTTTCCCCTGGACGTAAAGAGCAACGAGTAAAGACCTTCACCTGTATTCATTCTCTGGCCTCACAACAGTCTTATGAGAGGGGTACTAATATGAGCCCCATTTTACAGATGAAACTGAGGCATGGAGGTCACCTAGTTAGTAAGTAGCTGAGCCAGGGTTTGATTCAGGCTCCAGTGCCTGCACAGCTACCATTGGGCAACATTTCCTTCTGTCCCATCAAAGCTAAACTTGGGGATGTGGCAGGGGAGATGGAAGGGGCAGAGGGGGAATAGATAGTGGCAGAAAGAGACTTGACTTTGGGAGGTGAGCGTATGAGGCAGTGTGCCAATGATGTGTTATAGCGTGGTACACTCGAAACTTATCTTAAAAAAGATATGCATGGACATGTATAAACTTCTAATCAGTATTCACTTTGCATTCCTAGAATAATGGTAATTCCCCAGTTCACCTGAGATCCTAAAATGCTATCCGACTTTCCCAGTTGGCTGGTGTCAGAATAGTTTTAGTGTTGTCTTTTATTTACTTTTCCCATATGGTTTAATGGGAATTCCCCGCCCCAGTCTGGGGACAGCAGCCCCCAAGCAGTGCCTCGCGTATGTCTGACTCTAGGCCCCCTTTGCAGCTCAAAGGGGCAAAGGTACTCACTAGGACTCTCTGGGAAAAGTAGCCCTTCCCAGGTGGCCCAGGGGCCTTCTCTCTGTCAGGCCCCTCGCCTCCGACTTGCAGAGAAAAGTTTGAAGTGACACCCAAGTCCCCCGCATTTCATACGTCATCTGGATCCCTTGCAAGTCTGAGCAATGCATCCTGTCTCCCAGGATGGAGAAAAGGGCTTCGAACAAAAACAGTAAGACGTGTGCATTCTGCCAGCCTTGTCCTGCAAACCTTGAGACGTTTGCCTGAGAAACTGAGTCTTAGCCTCCAGGTCTCCTGTTAGGAGAGCTTGCTCCTGATTAGAATGGGGACAGGTTAGCCACCCTGCTTGGGCCTGAAGGCTGGCTCTGCCGCTGTCTGTGCATCGTGCTCCCCAGCTGTGACAAGAGCTCACGGGGTGCGTGTGTTCAGCTAACATTCCTTGGCCTTAAAGATCTCGCATTGGAAACAGTACACGGTGCTCAGGAGGCGGGCGCGGCTGGATGGAGCGAGCGGGGGCACCCGGACTTCGCTCTGAGTGCCATGGGACGCCGCTGGGGGGCTCTGAGCAGAGCGAGGGGTGACTTGACAGGGTCTTCGTGGAATTGCTCTGGCTGCTGTGTTGAAAACAGACTGTGGGGCAAGAATGGATGGAGGTGATGGGGGCTTGGGCCAGACACAGAGACGAGGCTGAGACGGGGCTTGTCGCTGAGCGTGAAGCCAGCAGGGCTTGTGGATGGACTGGATGTGGGGGGAGAAAGAAGGAGGAATCCAAGGTGACTCCAGGGCAGTGGCTGAGCCCTGGTCTCAGCTGAAGAGGGTGGGGACAGAAAAGCAGGTTTGGGTGACAGAGAGCAGCTTTCAGGTCGAGACCCCCACCTGATCCTGTAAGAAAAAATTAGGAGCCTGGAGTTCAGAGTGGTGTCTGGGCTGGAGCGATAAAGACTTCCTCAGCGTCCAGGCAGTTTTGGGTCTGAGTGAGGCTGTCGCATTTAGACTTGAGATTATCGCATTTTCGATTCCCTCGAGCTCTAATGCTGACAAGTCCGGTGATGGGACCGTGACCTTTGCAAGCTCTTATTATGTCCTGGTGGCTTGCTCAGGTTTGGTGAAGAGACAAGGAATTCTTTGGACACTGACAACAGCGTGCTTCCCCTAGTAGGCACCGGTTCTGCTGCTGCCGAAAGCCCTCTAAATGGCAACTGGAATCGTTGCCTCTCTGCCTTTATTGCGTTAGGTGCAGCTGCCTCTGCCTGCGTTAGAATTAGCATGCTGTCTCAGGCCCTGGGACCTCTGGCTTCGCCCCCCCCCCCCCCATTTGAAAAGCTTGTGGCAAAGTACAGCCCAAACCTGCAGCTTCCTTCCATCAGCAGGACGGGTTACAATTTCTCTGAAGAGTACGGGGAGCCAATACGTCTCATGTTCCTGCTTCCAAAGGTCAACTCACTTCCTTTTGACAGTTGAGGAAGCCTTGGCTCACTTGGAAATGTGGCTGGAACAATACTTGCTCTGACTTCTCCACAGTTTGATTTTCTTCTTTGTATTTCGGGGGGTGGCAGAACGATTCTGTGCCCTCTTGGGAATGAGAACCTTCACATATGCCTCTTCGGCACGGCTAGGAGATCACCACCTGCTCAGGAGGTTTGTGGCTGGAGAATTGAGCTCATCTGATTTTTTTTTTTTCTAAGCAATTGAACAATAACTGAACCTCTTTGAAAAGAATAAGTTATGACAAAGTCTCAAGTTTTAATATTTAGGTTTAATTTCCTATAGTAGACAGGAATAATATATTTATATCCTATACTCTAACCTTGTAGCTGAGTTTATACCCAACTACAAGAGCTTATAGTCTAAAATGGGTGAACGTAGAATTTTAACACTGATAGCTAACTACAGAGCGTATGAATGTCAGGGCTAAATTCTGGCAACTCTGTCACTTAAATGAAGACTGGCCAATGATCTGCATTGGTATGAATATATCTATTTATAATGCCAGCCTCTATATTCTCCTGGGGATACTAGCTAGCAGTTCTTAAAGGTAGTCCTTTGCTTTTAAAAGCTAAGTGGGTTCAGCCCTGACTCGTGTGGCTCAATTGGTTGGGCGTCATCCCCAAAAGCAAAAGGTCAGGGGTTCAATTCCTTGTCAGGACACATGCCTGGGTTGCGGGTTCAGTCCCTGGTCTGGATCTTATGAGAGGCAACCGATAGACGTTCTCTCTCATGCATCAATGTTTCTCTCCCTCTCTTTCTCCCTCCCTTCCGCTCTCTCTAAAAATAACTAAATAAGATCTTCTAAACAAATAAGTAAATGCTAAGTGGGTTCAGTTTTTGTTTTTACCACGCTGTATATAAATAAACAGAGACCCTAACACCAAGTAAAACTGTTACAGGAAGCAGAATTATTTATGATGCATTTTTAAAAAATGGTAGATCTAGTGTGAGGACTTGAGTAAGGAGTCATTGGCTTCACAGATATGAGATACTTATTACGGACCCTTGCGGCCTGCCAGTGCCTTTGGTGGCGGATTACACGAGAAGGAAAATAGATACTCTCTCCCAATAGTCTTACAGTTTTTGAATTCCACCAAGATAAATGGCTAACAATGTCGCCTGTTCATCGTATTCACAAATAATGCTGTTTCCCCTTACAGACCAGCAGTTAAAGTAAACGGACTTATTTCAGGGTTGGAATATCTGCTCAGTTCCTTATTCCCAAGGCTAACTATAAAATGCGAGGCACAGTTGGACCAGAGCCACGCAAAGCTGTCAAATGGAACAGAGGAAGCCATCGTGGGTATGAATTAAAAGACATTGCCAACTTGCTACACTTTGAGGAGGGTGATATTACTTTGATCCTTTCATTTTTTGATCCAGTTCACCAGGGAGTGATGGACAGACATAATTAGCCAGTGTAGGAGCTATAAGGGTCATGGGAACACGTGCCTTATTAACCATGTCCTACAAGGACAGTCCAAAAAAGATTTATTTCTGGGTCTGCATTTGGGCATTTATGCCCAGAATGTATTCCTGTTTCATTTATGTAGATTTTCTCACCAGATGATTTTACAGCAGCTTTTCTCGGTGTGAAACAACCCTGCATTAGCTTACCTGATTATTTTGGGGGAAATCCTTCGTCCAGGGGAAATTCGCTTTCAGATCGGATTGACTTCTGTTTCACAGATTGTAAAACCCCGCTTTCTGGTCCTGACTTATTTCCAATAGCATCTTAGTTGACCGGTTTGATGTATCAACCTTCCTCAGCAGCCTGATGTCTGGATTGGAGATGCTTTAATAAACTCTTAAGCATTCATTATTACTAGAGAGTATCAACAGAGAAACCAGTGTTCTAATAAATCTCCAATATGCAATAAAAAACCCTCTATGTGGAGCAAACGCAGTATTTAAAATCATCCTTGCCATAACGCATCTTTAATTAACCTGGAGGTTATTCATCTCCTTTTGCGTCCTGAACTGTGGTACCCTGAGTTCAATGCAGCGAAGCTCCCTCCAGTCGCCTGACCAGAAAACCCTCTGTTCTTTTTAGAGTGTGATCGCCCAGCTGGAGGATGAGAAGTCAGCCCTCACCTTGGCCATGGCCGACCGGCTGCGGGACTATCAGGAGCTCGTGCAGGTGAAGACCAGCCTCAGCCTGGAGGTGGCAACCTACCGGTACGCGTGGGTCCAAGCTTTTGTCCTGGTGGCAGAGGAGGGTTGTTTCCCAGCCATCCCAATAGCACTCCAGGGCCCAGCTCTTGGGCTCTGCTGGGTCACGTGCCCATTGCTGGACAGAGGGGACAAAGTGCCATAGAGCTTGGAGCGAGAGGTCCCCCAAACCTGGCACCATGCCAGAGCAGATGCTGGGCAGGCCCAGAAAAGCCACATCAATGCCTGTGTTAGGTGACACCTGACGCCAGGTGAGTGTTTGCCATTCAGAGGCGGTTGGATCTTCCCATTTCCTCTCTGATGGTTTTCTGGGCTGGAATAAGGAGACCAATTTGGGGCTTCGTCTCTGGGGTTTGGAGCCCTGCCTTTCCTCACTGTGTCCTGCCCCTGTTCTCTGTCGTGAAAAGTCAGAGGCCGCAGGTGGCCACCTTGCCTGGAAGGCCAGGGCCTTACCTGTTTGGCAGGTGATCACATCCCTACCAGCTTAGTTTTTCCTAAGGGACGCCAATCCTGTCATCTGTCTGTCGGCAGGGACAGCGTGTGCTGTCCCTGGGTGTCGCTGGCATTTCCCTAACCCGATTTGGGATGGACTTGGCCACCTCCTAGGAATGTAGGAGGTGATTGCACTGTACGTCTTTCTGAAGTCCAAGTTCGCTCAGAGCAGAGAAGGAGCCCGGCCCTGCCCACCACGGCACCAGCATCAGTGGTTCGTTGTCGTAGGCCCCCCACACCCAGCGCTCTGGAGCCTTAAGACACACGAGCCCGAAATCTTCCATCATTATCACTGATGAGTGTGTCCTGTGCATAAGTCCCTGTCATCTCTTACGTGACTCTCAGCGCCTTGTGCTGATGCCCCACGTTCTGGTGACAAGCACGAGAATTCAGGTTTGTGTTCGTGCCCTTCTGTGCTTCCGGCCCTTTCACGTGTGCCCGCTGGATCTTTGCCCACCTTGACCCACCATCTTTCTGGCACACCCTGCCTTACCAAGGGTGGCAGGGACAGTCAGCCCCATGGGGACACAGTGCAGGGGCCCATGCAGTGCGACTTCTCACCAGCCCTGTCCAGACAGGCAGAGGGTTGCATTGCTTCCCTCTCCAGCTGACGTCATGCAGATTTGTCCCAGTCTCCCCTGTGCTGGCCCCTCCCCCACACAGCTCAGTGGACATCACGGAGGTAAGGCTGTGGCCCTTTAAAACTAAAAGCACGCTCCTGTGCAGCTGGAACTTGCCAGCTGTGCCGAGGCCAGCTCTTGCGTGTCCAGTGTCACAAACACTTCCAGGTGCCTGTCCCTCCTGGTAACCCTCAAAGTGAAGGAGAAACATTAAAGTAAAATAAAATCGTATCATTTATAATTCATGATTATAGATTTAGAGCTAATAAGTACCTATGGAATAGAATAATAATAAAATTAGACCAGAGCAAACGTCAGAGTCTAAGACGCGAGGGTTTCAGCAAACCGAGCTGGCCATTTGGTGGCCCGAGGGGGGACCCCGGGGCCGCACCTGCCAGGAGAGGGGGTGATGCGGTGTGTGTGTCTATGGGCAGGGGCAGGTGACATTCAGGGGATGAGGGCCTGACCTAGGTGGCCGAGGGAACCCCCGCGGAGGGCTGACCCAGGCCTTGGAGCCTGGCTGGTGCGGGCAGTGAGGGGCGTGGAGGTTTCTGGGTAGGAATGTGGAGAAGTGTGTGCTCATTACCTGCTCCAGCAGACTAGACTGCCGAGCCCCGAAATCTCTCCAGGGAGCGGCTTCTTATTCCAAATTAGCTGATTCTCTGAAGATGGTAGAGTGTCCAGGACCTACCTGCAGTGTCCTCAAACCCCTCCCCCTGCTGACAGAAGATCTGGCCCAGCCCTGACCAGTGTGACCCAGTTAACTGGACATCGTCCCACAGAGTGAAAGGTCGCCAGTTCGATTCCCAATCAGGGCACAAGCTTGGGTTGAGGGTTTCATCCCCAGCCGGGATGTCTATGAGAGGCACCCAATCGATGTTTCTCTTTTGCACTGATGTTTCTCTCCCTCTCTTTCTCCCTCCCTTCCTCTCTCTAAAAATAAATGTTAAAAAAAAAAAAAGAAAGAAAGATCAGCCCAAAAGCTTGAGCACCATTAAGCACAATTAGAAAATAAGTAGCCTTCTCAGTCAGAACCCAGTCATCGGAATGAGCGGTTAGAAAATATAATGGAAAAAAAAAAAAAAAAAGATCTTCAAAATGGAAACAAAACCATGCAAAACTACCCAGGAATAAACTGAGTCCAGAAACCACACAGCTGAGGAGGAGGCCCATCCTGGATTCTTATCCAGGACAGAGATGATGCAGTCTACAGTCGACACTGAAAAAGAGGCTTTGTTTTTTATGATGTGGGGGTGAAGGATAGCACAGTTGTTCTAAATTTCACCTGAAACACTGCGACGTGGGGCCAAATGATTTATCCAGAGAACAATTTCGGAGGGACTCCTGCCTGGCCAGGTATGAAGATGGGATGCAGAGACTGCCTGCCTGGGGCCTCGAGGCATAAGTCCTTTTAAAAGACAGGTTGGAAACAACAACATTTAAAAAATGTTCTCGTGTGTCTGTGCAGGGTCGGGGGGACATGCCAGCTTCCTGTTTCCTCCTGACGGCAGTGAGCAGAAACATGTGTGTTGTTTTTTTTGTTTTGTTTTGTTTTAATTCTCACCCGAGGATATGTTTAGAGACTGGAAAGGGAGAATTGAGAGAGAGAGAGAGAGAGAGAGAGAGAGAGAGAGAGAGAGAGAGGGAGAAAGGGGCGGGGGGGAGAAAGAGGGAGAAAGAGAAAAATCTATTGGTTGCCTCCCATACCTGCCCCGACTGGGGTTTGAACCCACGACCCTCTTGGTGCACAGGACAACGCTCCAACCAACTGAGCCACGCGGCCAGGGCAGAAATTGTCTTTTAACTGAGGAAAATAATGTCTCTAGATGTGGACCACTAATGAGGCAGTACAGATCACTCCTAACGTTTGTGATTTCATCCTTTTATTGCTATTCTTGGAGGCTCTATCCTTTTGTAGCCCACCTGTACCTTTTCCTGGGACCAAAGGAAAACGTTTCTTCGGAATTTCTCTAGGCCTTGGAAGGAATAGATGTTGTTGTTTTTAAAATTAAATCCTCCTTTTTTGAGAACTCATAGAAGGGGGGTGTAACTGAGACTCATCTGGTTATGACGTAAACTATTTGAAATTAAAATCTTAGTCTTAAGGGTAGATCGTTAGGAGACTCCAACACATACATTTGGTTGCTAGCCTTCCCACATTGCTGCATAAATGAATTAACCCTCAGCGAATCCAAATCTCTTTCCTTCTGGAAGGGCTTTTGCTAACTGAAAATCCACCTTTAAAAAAAAAAAGACTTTATTTATTTTTATTTCTAGAGAGAGGGAAAGGGAGGGAGAAGGAGAGAGAAACATTGATGTGTGGTTGCCTCTCTCACGCCTCCAACTGGGGACCTGGCCCACAACCCAGGCATGTGCCCTGACTGGGAATCGAACCGACGACCCTTTGGTTAGCAGGCCAGTGCTCAATCCACTGAGACACACCAACCAGAGCTGAAAACCTGCTTCTTTCCTGAGGTCAGTAGAAGGTGATGTTGATGATTATAGCTAACATTTATTGAGCACTTATTCTGTGATAGCCATTGTTGCAAGAACTTTCCAGTTACTTAATTACTACCATAAACCTGTGCCTGCCCATTCAGAAAGGGGGAAACCGAGTCACAGGGGTAGAAGTGGCTTTGCCCAAGGTCACAGGACTGGGAGATGGCAGGCCCAGCATTTAAATCCAGGCCACTTGGGTCCAGTGGTCTCTCCGTTAACCACTCCCTGGGATTCCTGTGTTTTATTCGTGATCCTGGTCTCTGTTGATCGTTTGGCACCCTCCTCCACTGGTCTGTACAATGGACAGGTAGACTTCATGTGGGATTGAATACTGAGCACAGAGGAAATGACCAGAAAGGCATGGCACCATGTCCTCACTTCCCTTCCACATGACGCCTGCGCTTTGGGACAGTTCCTTTCTGACGGCGTTGGTGGCGGCCTTCCTGTGAGTGGTATTCTGCTCCTGTCCCCAGCCCTCCCTATCCCATGCGCAGTCCCAAGTCTGGGTGACAGGCCAGGGAGGCAGGTCTGAGGCCCCTTCTCCCAGCCCCCTCCCCTTTTCCTGCCTGGCTCCCGCCTGCCCTTCGTTGGCCAGGAAGCACCCGGGGTGAACCCCCGCGACCACAGCAGGCTCCCCCATGGGTGTCGCTTCTGGAAACGTCTCTGAAGGCCCCCTGCACTGTTGTCCTGGTCTTTGGGGTGCACCGTGTGGCAGACGGTGCCCACAGTGTGAAACAACAGAGGACAGGCCCTGAAATCCCATCAGAGTCCATCCCAGACAGAGCCCCCCTGCTGCCAGGAGACAGGGGTCTCTTAGGGCCTGGAGCCAGGCCTGAGGCCACACTGTAGCTCCCTTCGCTCCATGGCTTTGTCCCGACTCCTTAAGGAGGCCGGAGCCTTGGTTTCCCCGCACTGTTTGCTGCTTTTCCTGCTCAGGGGGCTGCCGACCTTTGGGGGCCGCATGTGATGCTCAGGAATAGCCCCGTGAGTCAGGGCCTTGGCATCTCCCGGTCACCGGCCCTCGGAATAACCAGGGAACACTCTCCCCACTTCTTAAAGGCGTACAAGTCTCCTCCTTAAAAATGCCCCTCTGAGAGGGCCGAGGGAGTCCTGTGTTCCCGGCCTGTAGTCAGTGGCTTTGTTCAGGCCTCTGCCAATGGCCTCGTGAGCTGCGCTGGCGGAGGGCAGGGTCCAGGGCGTGTCGCGAAGCATGTGTGTCCATGAAGGCACGGATCCAATGACCCATGCCTGACCGCGCCTGTAAAGGCCCTGGCTCACGTGCAGAAGGCGACACACGCCAGTCCCAGCCATCGAGAGGGGGACACTGATATGGAACTGAGGCCTTCCCCAGTAGGGTGCTGTGACTAGAACCACCAAGAGATGTTGACCGTGCTTCCGCTAATACGGTCTGGAGGGCGGTCTGCGGGACTTTTCTTTCTAACATTCGTGGGAAGTGCTGCCCTCTCGGGGCACGCCAGCACTCTGGCTGCACCCCGTTCCTCTTCACTCTCTACTGCGGAGCCCGGTGCCCTTGGCCAGGACCCTGTCCCTGCGCCCCAGCCTTCTCTCCGGCAGAGCCGGGGTGCTCATCGCCGGCCCCATGCGTGTGGGTCACAGGCGGGAGGGGGTGTCTCAACCAGGGCTAGCACAGGCCCGGGCACTGGAGGTGACCCGCACCCCAGCACACAAGCCCCAGGGGGGACTGGTGGCCCCACCTGTGCCCCACAGCCCCCTCCTCAGGGCCTGAGCTCAGCAGTTTGATGGTAGTTCAGATTTTCCCTGGAATCAAAATAAAACTACTCCCCTTTGAGGGGCGAGGGAAAATAGTTTCCCCCCGAGGGGGTCTGTTTTACCCCGATCATCTCTGCATAGACACCCATCGTGGATCGGTGCTGACCTGGACTCCCCAGCTCTTTCTGTCCTGACTTGGGCAGCTCCAGCGACAAGCCCTGTGGGACCAGGGGCTTATGCAGAGCAGGCCAGGCCGGGGCTGAACTAGAACAGTGGCCTTCTCCCGAGCCCCACCCCGGCCCCTAGCTGCTGTCACGCTGGGGCACCCACCCTCAGAGTCTCACTTGTACCCGGAACGTGCCTCTTACGCTCTGCAGACCTCCGGATTTTCTTGGCGATGGAAGCTATTTGTGTTCCTGGAACCTAAAGTGCTCAGTCATGAGGGTGTGGGATTAATGGCCGGGTGTCCTGTTTCCTGGCGTCCACCGTGCGCGGAAGGGCCGGGGCTCTGGGCACGGCCGCTCAGCTGCGGGGTCGGCCCACGTGGGCATGTCCGTCGCTGCGGCCACAGCAGCCCGGCCCGCACACACCTCGCCATGGCCTTTGCTGTTCTCATCAGGAGGGGTTCTCCTTTGCTTTGTGCCCCCTTCCCACGGGGGCTCCTGCATCTGCGGGAATCCCCGCATTTCAATCAGGGGACGTGGAACTTGGAGCCGCCGAGGCCCCGCCGGCTCTGGCGTCCCTCCTCGGTCCTTGTGCCCAGCTCTCAGCGGTGGTAACATCAGCCTTTCCAAGTGGGCGCTGCTGCCGGCCGCCCTTTGCCATATACAGTGTATTTCTTGGAACTGAAGAGAGTGACTTCACACGTTGCTCTAGCAACCTAGTGACTGTTGTGCCCACAAAAGCCAGCGTCCTAGGGTCTCCGCGAGCAAGGGACTTCCCAGTGCTGAGGCAGCGCGCCTGGTCCGCCCGGCCCCCTGCTGACGTGTCTCCTGGGATGTGAATCACAGCTCAATGAAGACTACAGTTGTAGACTTTTGGAGCTAGATGTGGCCGACCGAAGAAATCACCCGGTCGAGTGCTTTTCGTGTTTTATTAGAGGCGATAAACTGGGTGCTTCTCTGGATGAAATGAGGGCCCCGGGGTGGGGCTGGGAGGGGGTTGGCCCACAACTCTTTCTTTTCCTTTCCTGCCTCCCTCCCATCTCTGCTCTCTCTCTTCGTTTTTAATCTCCCAGCGGCCCCCAGGGAACGCAGTTTGAACACCACAGTTGCCTATTTACAAGCAAATGTCAGTCCTTGCTCTGACCCAGGACTCCAGAAAGACCTCACTGGGGATTTTCATTGTTTGGGGGTTCTCTAGCCCAGGCTGACGTGCCATGCATGGGCCCCTCCTCACTTTCCAGGGAAGCCAGACCCCTGACCACCCCTCCTGGGCCGCCATCTGTCTCCTCCTTCGGACCCTGGCTTTGGAAGGGCTTTCTAGAAGGGCTGGACTCCCCAGCAGTTCTGAAGCCCTAGCCCAGCAGTTCTCAACCTGTGGGTCGTGACCCCTTTGGGGGTCGAACGACCCTTTCACAGGGGTCGCCTAAGACCATCAGAAAACACATATATAATTACATATTGTTTTTGCGATTAATCACTATGCTTTTGTTATGGCTGGGGGTCACCACAGCATGAGGAACTGTATTAAAGGGTCGCGGCATCAGGAGGGTTGAGAACCACTGCCCTAGCCCCTCATCCTCTTGTTCATTTGGCTGGATGGATGCTCTGTCCACCCAGGAGTGCATCCCTGTGGTACAACATCTTCAGACACAAGGCCTGGAACGCAGAACACGGTGACACTCTGGTCACTGACCCAGTCAGTACTCCAGACTGCATCTTACAGAGGCTTTCTTGCTCTTTATTTCCTAATCAGTGGCTTTTAAAAATTATTTCTACAGAGCCTTATTGGAAGGAGAAAGTAATCCAGAGATATTGATCTTGACTGAGCGCATCAAAAACCTGCCACAAGGTAAAAAACATAAGAGAAGCTAATTACTGAACTTCACGATGCTTTGTCTGAACAGGTTCAGTCCGTGGATAAATAGTAAGGCATGATTTATGTGGGAGAACTGGAGTTAGATATGATTTTGCAGATAACCATTGTTCAGCCGTCTTTTATGTACCTAATGGATTTTATTCAGTGGGCTATGGTTGGAATGATAACGTAAATGAGAATGGGTGGGAAAGGGTGTGATAAACTCATTTGTTCATGTAGCCAATATTTTTTTAAAGCTTTTATGTTTTTTTTTAAAGAATTTCATTTATATATTTTTAGAGTGAAGGGGAAGGGAGAGAGAAAAACAGGGAGAGAAACATTGATGTGAGAGAAACAGCAGTCGGGTTGGGATTAGGATTTAAAAGGTAATGATGACTGTCATATAAATGAACTGTTCAATTCCTGCAGCGTTCAGAAACACCTCCTATCAATATAGCAACTCGGTGTTACAGAGGAAAAACGAAAGAAATCTGTTGCCCAGGCACAAGGCACTTTCGGGGAGCTTCCCTCGCAGCTGGGCGCAGCCCGCATCGCAGACAGCCATTGGAAGCGCTTCCAGAAGACGCATCCTGGGCCCAGGATATCCTTCCCTTACCACCTCCTGGCAAGAGACCTCTTATGAAAAAACTGCCAACGGTCAAGCCAAGTTCAGAACTTTCTCTCCAGCGTACGGGCTTTCAAGAAATACTGAAGTTCAAGTGCACACATTCCCTAACAGACCAAGAACTGAAGGTACGAAGGCTGGTGGTTTAGCCAGAGAGTCCATCCTCACCCAGGAGTCACATCGAGGACGCAGGGACAATGTGGTGGCAGGTGCTTCCGAAAGCACCTGGTCAAATGAGAGGACCGTCATTTTGGGGAAGAAAACAGATGCTCAAGCCGGGAGGGAGCAGGAGAGAAACAGACCAGGAACCGTCCAGACAAAGCGAGAGGAGAAAATGTTCGATTCTAAGGAGAAGGCTTCCGAGGAGAGAAACTTGCGGTGGGAGGAGCTGACCAAGCTGGATAAAGAAGCAA
This sequence comes from Furipterus horrens, assembly GCF_987537825.1. Classification (NCBI taxonomy): domain Eukaryota; kingdom Metazoa; phylum Chordata; class Mammalia; order Chiroptera; family Furipteridae; genus Furipterus; species Furipterus horrens. Next base: position 4,539,908 of record NW_028327186.1, on the reverse strand, counting down.
GAATGAGAGAGACGCAGCAACTGAGGGACAAGGCGAAGGGGCAGGAGCCGTTGAAGGTGAAAAGTACGAGAGAAAGAGAGATACCGGTCCGTCTAGAAATATCCCGGGGCAGCACAGCAGCGAGGACCCCGGAAGGTGTCCGGACCCCCGTACCGAAGGACGCGGGTGGAGGTCCAGGTGGAGGGCTGGGCACAAGAGAGACGCGGCTCAGGCTGGACACCAGGGACGCCACGGGCTCTCTGAAAGCTGACTCCATGACCGAGACCATCGCGGAAAGCATCGTGTCCAGTGTCCTGAAGCAGTTCACCCAGTCTCCCGACACGGAAGTGTCCGCTGATTCTTTTCCGGACACAAAAGTCACTTACGTGGGCAGGAAAGAGCTTCCCGGCGACAGGAAAACAAAGACTGAGATTGTCGTGGAGTCGAAACTGACCGAGGAGGTCGACGTGACCGACGAAGCCGGCCTGGACTACCTGCTGAGCGAGGACGTGAAGGATACGGTAGAGCTGAAAGGGAAATCCACTGAGCAGATGATAGGAGACATAATCAACCTCGGCCTGAAGGGGAGGGAGGGGCGCGCGAAGGTCGTCAACGTGGAGATCACCGAGGCCCCCGTGAGCTACATGGGGGGCGGGGAGGCCCATGGGCTTTCCATTCCGTTCCAAGTGGAGGAGGCCGATGATGTGCCTCCGGGCTCCAAGGGGCTTGCTGAGGAGGAAGGTTATGGAGAAACAGAGATCACGTTCTCTGTGAGTCAACGTAAGAAGACCAAGCCGTCCCAAGAGAACGTGACTCACGTTGAAGAAGTGACAGAGGCAGGTGACTCGGAGGGAGAGCACAGCTATTTTGTGTCGACCCCCGATGAGCCCCCCGAGCACGACCTCGGGCGTGACCAGGACGAAGGCCCCGTGTATGGGCAGATTCACATCGAAGAAGAATCCACCATCCGGTATTCCTGGCAAGATGAGATGGTGCCGGTGTCTCGGCGAAGACCGAGGAGGGACAGCCCGTCGGGAGAGGTTGTGGAGCCACTGGATGTTCCAGAACCTTCTCTGGAAGGGTTCGTGGGTTCTCCGCATTGGATAGAACAAACCAGCAGTGGCGAACTTCATGCCGAAACCACGGTCATTGAGAAGGAGATTAAAATACCCCATGAATTTCACACGTCCATTAAGAGAGGTTTCAAGGAGCCCAGATACCAGCTGGTAGAGGTGATCGGGCAGCTGGAGGAGAACCTTCCGCAGCGGGTGAAGGACGAGCTCTCTGCTGTCACCTCAGAGGACCAGGGCGGGCTGGGGAACCTTTCGGTAGATGTGAAGAAAGTCCAGACCTCGGGTGGAGAGGCCGTGACCTTGGTGGCTGAGGTCAGCCTCTCGCAAACCGTGGACGCTGACCAGTTAGACCTGGAGGAGCTGAGCAGAGATGAAGCCGATGGAATAGAGAAAGCTGTGGAGTCGGTGGTGCGAGATTGTTTGGCCAAGCGACGCAGCCCAGGGCCAGGAAGCCCAGACGGGGACCCTGGGGTGGCAGCCCCAGCGGCCGGCTTTGGCTTCAAGCGCTGGGCCACCCAGGAACTGTACCGATCCTCGGGTGAGGACGATGGTGCCAGCCCGGCCTCCCGCGGCACAGAAAGGATCACTTCGCAGGGTCCAGTGTCGGCCACCGTGGAGGTCACCAGCCCACGGGGCTTTGCGCAGGCACATGTGCTAGAGGACGTCACCCAGTCCGTAAGGCACATCACAGTAGGCCCCTCCGGGATTTGGAGGACGGAGCGAGTCCCACCCGAAGCAGCCCCTGCGGGAGAGGTAAGTGGGGAAGCTGGCCTGAGTCAGGCAGCCAGCTCGGAGCGGGCCGGCTGTCTGTGCGGCACTTTACTTCGGGTCCTGATCAAAGCCAAGTGTCCCGAGAGATCTGCCAAGGGCCCGTCCCTGCCCGTCGGGAGGCAGGGGGCGCGGAAGGGCCTGGCCCCGCACAGCTCTCCACAGACACCACCAGATCCCAGAGCTGCGGCGCGTTTAGCTCCAGACACCTTCACGCTCAGAGGGAAAGGCGTTTTCAGGGCCCCACTTCTGGGGTAGGGGAGGGTGGTGATTATTTTCCAACAGAAGAGTCTGTGGGTACCCAGACGTCTGTAAAGCACCTTCCGTTAGGCGCCAGAGCAGGGTTCAGTGAGCAGGTCCAGGTCACGGGCCCCCTTTCAGACACAGCAGAGTCAGGTGTCAGAGGGGCTCCTGTGCACCCCGGGGAGTGGTCAGGGACCAGCACGTCCATCAGGCACGGCAGGGTTGGCTCCCAGAGGCTTCACTCCGCCCGGCAGATAGCTGCACGACCTGGGGAATTCAGCGCCTCAGAAGGCAGTGCGCACAGAGAAGGCTCAGCAGAGGGGACCTGGGCCGCCCATAGCTACTCTGTGGGTCAGACGGTCATGGTGACTCAGGAGAGCGCCTTCCACGGGGCCGATTCCCAATCTCCCGAGGAGGCCAGCGGGGGAGGCACGTCAGGGGGAGAAGAGACCCTGGGCACAAGCAGATCCTTCGGGCACCTTCGGCTAGGCCCTGCGGAAACCCACACCTCCGCACGCATCGTCTTCCACGGGCCCGTGTCCCAAACATCGGCCCTCGCTGGCTCTGTGGACCCCCTGAGCAAGGCGAGGCGGCAGGGAGCAGCACACGCAGGCACATGACGCTGGGGCCCAAAGAAACCTCCTTTACCTTTCAGGTGGACGTGAGTCACGTAGAGGCGACCTGGACCCAAGCGGCCACAACCTTCTTCCCCGCAGGGATGGAAGCGGAAGCTCCTAGCGGAGCCTGGAGAGATGGCAGCCGTAGGCCTGACCAGGCAGCCGGTGTGAGCGCTCAGGGCCAGGAGCGGGCTGAGTTTGATAAGACGGTGCAGCTACAGAGAATGGTGGACCAGAGGTCGGTGGTCTCGGATGAAAAGAAAGTGGCTGTCCTCTATCTAGACAATCAGGGGGAAGATGACGAGGGACACTGGTTTTGATAAAGCTCTCCTTCGAAATGGTATCTGATTTCACAATATACCAACACACAAAGGCCTTTACTTATTTTAAGTGGGGCGGGGGAGACCCACTCTTTATTATTAAAACCTCCCCCTTCTTTTTAATTTCTCCAAAGAGTGGTCCAGGCGATATCAACTTACAGTACAGCCTATAAAGGGCTCTAATTAATTCATGCCTTAAAAGGCGTTGGAATTTTACTTTTGAGTTGGGACTTTTACAAAAACACTTTGTATCTTTTTAATCTTAAAAGTTCCTTTTTGTGGCGTTCTCACTCCTAGAGACAGTTTGCACGGATTTGCACCTGGTCACAGAAATGCCTCGCATCTGTCTGAAACTCTATCTTTAGGTTAGATGCCTACACAGTAACCAGATTCGAGTTGCATATTAAAGAGTAAATGTTATTTGCATGTGCTAATAAGAAATAGCAAACTAACCTTTTAAGGGAAAAAAAAAAAATCAACTCATTTTTCCCCTTCTGAGTCTTTTCAAAAAGAAATTTTAGGAAATGAGCAGATTGGTGACTGATTAAAAGAAATCTAAAGAATTTCACCTTTAGGAAAAAGTTACTGGTCATAGAGTTAAATTCACTTTAAGACGTGAATGAATTGCTTTCTACACACAAAACTTAAAAAAATTATAGCACTAAGGGAGGAGAGCTCCAGCCGAGTGTGGCATTTCAGATCAGCACCGTGCTGTGTTTTTTCAGGTTCCTAGGACCCTGTCCTGGATCTGTGTAGGGGAAGCGGTTATTACAAATCGCTCAGAGTACCATTTCTTTCTTGTGGCACTAGGTCTAAAGACTCTTTTTTGGTCATGCCCTAAGTTCTGGAGGTAGACCCTGAAGACAGTAAAGAGAATGTTGACATTGGACGGCCATCTGGGCTGTGGGTAGTGACATTGGAAGCCGAGGGTGAACGGTGCACCCTCCCCCCACCCAAAGGAACCCTTCTCCATCGGCCACCAATGGGGTGGGGGTGTCTCTGAGCTCAAACAGTGAGAGCTGGAAAATGCCAACCAACAATGGAAGTTTTTGCACTTTCAAGGTTTACAGGGGAGCTTGTTTTGTCCAAGAACATGATAAATGTGTCAACTAGGATGAGCTGTTCTGGAGAAGGAACTGGGGGCCCCTCCCATCACCCAGCACTGACGCGCACAGGACAGGGCCCCGCAAGACGGCAGAGGCCCCACCCCCGTGGTCCCCAGCACGGGACCGGCGGATCTATTCCACTGCATTTAAAATATTAGAATGTGTGCTCTGGTGGATCCGTTTGATTTTACACAAGGCTATTGCTTTGAAAGCTTCCACCTTTAAAGGGGCAGCTGTTCCCGTTAGAACTAGTACCTCTAACAGCGTTATTTTAATACAACTAGTCTTTCGCATAAATGTCGTCTAAGCTCTGCTTTCTCTAACATAGTATCATGGAACTGCCTATAGCGCACAGATAATAATGATCGAAGTCTTGTCTCCCTCACACCCTCGGGTAGGTTATGATGATGGAGGGGGGTGAGTACGGCATTTGAGGTTCTTCTCTGTGGGTCTCACGTGATGGCCCTTGGACCCCCGAGACACACGCCTCCTCAGCACCCAGAAATGGCTACAGCAGAAAGTTTAGGAAGAGTTCCTTTTCTTTACTGCTAAGTGGAGGAGAAACATAACACAGCTTTTGGGGTGATCGAGTTGAAAAACACTGTGAATGGGGGTTAGAAAGTAGATTTGAATGGCTAGTGCAAGCCTTTGTTATCTGCCGGATGGAGTCGTGATTGTCACCAACTGGCAGGGAGGTGAGGACTTTGCCAACCAGGACTCCCCCTTTCTAACACAGTCTAGGACGGGCCGATTTGGTTAGCTGCTGCTGTAGCGGTGTTTATGTAAGGGATTTCTGGGTGAGACTTTGGTCAGGGCGACAGCCTGCTGTCTTGATGGCTGGACAGACTGATAATCAGGTGTCAGTGATGTGAGCGGGTGGCTTCGTTCCAGGTCACTACTGTAGCCCCTGACCTTGTGGATGGGTGCGACCACGCACAGGTGAATATTGTGATCCCCTTCTCTGTGGAGAAGTAAATATCGGGGGTCTTAACTCCAGTCTCCACGTGGCAGTGAGCACCTCTGCCGAGAGTATTTGCCATTACAGAATCATGAGCTGCCAGGGGTTACCGAACCTGGTCACTCGGGAGCACCCAGAACACAGTGACAGGTCACCACCCCCAGCCAGCTCTGTGCCCCTGAAAACCTGTCACTCTGGAGACAACAGAAAGGAATCCTGTGGTTGTTCGGGGTGAGGACACAGTCTTTTCCTATTTATTGCTGTTTAGAATAACAGCATTAGTGGAATGCCGCTCACCTTCCCACTGGTTGTTTTGATATTGTTTGTTTAAAATGTATATTTAGAATAGAATCATCTAAAAAGCTTATCTTGCCAACCTCCTGTTCTCTACAAAGGGAAATGTCACAAGAATGTGTAAAAATGAAAATCTAAGGGGAAAAAAAAACAAAAACCTCTCACCTTGCTGCTGAAGAGAATGAATGTTTTCCAGTAATGTTTTTGTGTTTTGTTTAAACCTTAATTAAAACATATGTGTTTACATGCATGTTTTTCATGGTGGCATGGAATCACTGGGGAGAATACATGGGAAAAGTTCCAGTTCTTTTACTCCCTGTCCACCTGCCCATACCAGAAATTGGTGTTGTTAGCACAGAACCAGAAAGCATGGAAGACAGAGCATAAACCAACTGGCTTGTATTCAAATACGGCCTGGATATTTGGGGCAGGGAATGCCACCATCACGGCCAGAAGACTGGCGCCAATCTGTGACCGCCCGTCCCGCTGTGCCTGGGACATAGGACCTTCAGTGCTAAAAGCATGATAAAGGAAGAGTTAGATGCCCCTTAATCTATTTGTAACCTTTTACTATGAGCCCCCCCCCCCACAAAATCCATAAATAGCTATTGTCTTCTGCTCATGTTGGAATTAACACAGTTAATATTATAGATGGGCGATATTTGGTATGAGACTCCAAAATTCATTCTTTCCCAGGGTGGCAGCTGAATTTTTCAAAATGTGTTTTAGTTTGTGATTCCATTATCCTCTAAGAAATACAGAAGGAACATGTAGCATCAGACCCTCGTTAGCAGTCTGCTCAGGCTGCTATAACAGTTCTCACGGTTCTGGAGGGAGATGTCCAGAATTAAGGTCCTGAGAGATTGGTCCTTGGTGGAGGCTCTCTGTCTGGTCCGCCTTCCTGCTCTGTGTTCACATGAGGGTGCTAATCCCACTCATGGGGGTGCAGGCTCATAGACCAATTACTTCCCAGAGACCCCCCTCCAAACACTAACATGCTGGGGACTAGGGCTTCACACAGGAGTTTTGGAGGGACACAAACATTCAGTCCATGGCAGATGACGGTGTGGTGTGTACGTAAAGTCCCACCCCTGCCATGCACATCAGAACCCATGACTTCAACCACGTGGGACACTCGGTGAGTGGGGACCACTCTCACACCGTCTCTGCACACTGCACGGGCCTGTCTGGGGTGGGTGGGGATGGGCAGGGGTGGCCTGTGTGGTCGCTGTCACATGCCTGAGAGGCACAAGGGACCCGCCTTTGTCTACCCTGTCACGGGTCTGTTGCGTTTGTTTGTCCCATTGATTCTTAAGGCAGCCCCTGCACAAACGGAGCCGTGGCAGTTTCTGGGCTCTGGCGTGGAAGGGTGCCCATGCTGCCCCTGATGTCATCTTGGCACCAGCCACCTACCATGGGGGCGGCGGAGGGACGTGGGGGGGTGTGCGGGGAGAGAAGGAACAGCAGTGCCCACACACCAGCCCCAGCACGTCCAAGTCTCCTTGTATTCGCACTTTATTCTCAATCCCTGTCACCTTCCTATATGAAAGGGCTTCCTCCAGAATTTAATTGCTCCAGATCTGACTGCAGACCCGTGCAAAGGGGTGTATCTGCACAGCCAGATGTTGGGGCTGTCTTCCCGCGCAGGAAGTCCTGAGCTTTTCAAGAGCAGCTTCTCAGCCCCAGCACTGCCGCTGAACTGCTGACAGGTAATAGGTTTTCGTTGGCAAGAAGAACCCCTTAGGTGGTGAAAGAAATGCTTTACAGACGCGCCAGCTCACCCCGAAAGGTCATCCATCCGCGGTCTGCCTGTGCCCACGGGGGCTCTATGGCGTCACATCCAGCCTCGAAAATCTGCAGTGACTTGGAGAGACGTGTGTCCAGCGCCCCGGCACGACCGAGGCTTGGGCCGGCGGGGCGCGGGGCCTCAGTCCGCGGCGTGGGGCCTCGCCTTCCCCGGCGTGGGGTGCGGGGCCGCGCGGGTGCAGAAGGCCGGTGTGGCTCTCGGGGCCTGCCTCAGCTTCGCGGCCACCTCGGGGGTCCTGCAAACGAGCAGAGGGTGGTGAGCGCGGCCCCCCCACTCCTCCGCCCGGGGTCCCCCAGCCTCGGCGGCCGTGAAGGCAAACCGGGCGGCTGCCCACTTATATTCCACGAGGGAGAAGCGTGGCACAGGAGCAGAAAACACAAGGTGTTTGCTAGAGCTTTCCGAGCCCCGTGGCCATGCTCGCTGAGCCCCGCGAGCCGGACAGGAGGCTTTGGGGGCGCGGGCCCGGCGCTGCAGTGGCCCCTGCTGGCGGCGTGCGGCCCTGCCGCTTCCAGGAGCCCGCGCTCCGGGCACACGGGCCCGGGCAGGGGGGACGCCTCCGCCGCAGAGGGCGGGCCTGTGCTCAGCGCTGCAGAGACGCGGGGACAGACAGCCTTCGGGCCCGGTCACCCCGCCCGACGGGCACCCAAGGGGCGCGGGGAAGCCCGAGGCAGTGCTGAGCTGTCGCCACCCCGCGTGACGGTGACCCGATGACACAGGCGTGAGAAGCCCACTCACTTGGCTAGGACGTCCACCGACTGCTGCGTGGCCAGAGTCCGCTTGTCCTGCGGCCCGTACAAGAGGGTCTGAATCTGAAGACACTGCAGAACACCAAGCAGTCACTGTGAGGGTGTGGAAATGCCCCGGGGAGCATTGGGCAGGGTTACCAGCCTCCCTAGAACGGAAGAAAGAACACTCCATCCACAGACCCCCGCGATAACGGAGTCAGTGCAGCGGCAGGGTTCTCCCAGGGGTACCTGACCTTCGATCTGGGTGCTCTGCGGGAGCCCAGAAACGAACGCACTGTTTCAGCACTGTTTTATAGCACCCTCTGGGACAAACTGTATGCGAAGACATGTTTAAAACGAATATTAAAAGATTTTATTTAGGTTTAGAGAGAGGGTAAGGGAAGGAGAAAGAGAGGGAGGGAAACATCAGCATGAGAGAGAAACATTGATCGTTTGCCTCTTGAATGCATCCTGACTGGGGACTGAACCTGCAACCTAGGGATGTGCCCTGACCAGGGATCGAATGGACGACTTCTTGCCTTTGCAGGACGACGCCCAGCCCAGAGTCACGGGTCAGGGATCTAGTTTCTGTTTTTAAATGACCCTTGCTACAGCCCAGACAAGTTTTTGTTTTGTTTTGTTTTGTTTTGTTTTTGTAAATAAATTTTTAAATTTTATATGAGCTTTCTGTAATCATCACTACACAGCAATTTCTTAGGAATTAATTTAGAACTTGAGGAAAAGATAAAGATTCAATTTGTGCCCCAAATGGCCAAAATCATTTTGAAGAGGAACAAGGTGGAGGACATTGCTTTACAGTCGGTGCCTTTATAAAACTATAGTAATTAAGACAGTGTGGTTCTCACCCAGGGACCGACCAATGGAACATGGCAGAGAGTCCAGCATGTGACAGATGACAGGCCTTGAAGGGTCGGGGAGGAAGGGCTGAACTAGTCACTGAATGGAACTGGGACTTCCGGTTTTCCAAATGGAGGAACCTGGATCCCTGCCCCATACCAAACACAGAAATTAATTCCAGACCGACTGAAGAGCTAAATGTAATACTCAAAATGTGGAGCCTTTAGATGAAGATATTGGAGACTACCTTTATTGAGAAGTATTTCTTGGACAAGATCCGGACAAACCAAAAGATTTGATAAAATTGAACTACATTAAGACTCAAAATGTCTGTGCACCAAAATTCACCTTTAAGCAAAGCACACAAAGACAAATCAGACTGAGGAAAATCATTGCATACAACTGAGAAAGGATTAGCATTCGTAATCTATAAAGAACTCCTATAAGGTAATGAGAAAAACAAAAACCACCACCCCATGGAAAAATGATCAAAAGACAGAAAAAGATTATTCAAAGACATTGAAAATAGAATAGCTAATAAACCTGCTTCATCTCACAAGTGATCAGAAGTGCAAACTAAAATTTCTAGGAGGTTGCCCTTCATCTATTGGATTGCAAAACTTATAGTCTTGATAATGTAAAAGCGAGCTTTGTCAAAGATATGAGTGAGTCAGAGCTCTTTCGCAGACTAATAGTGAGTAGAGCGATTTGGTACTTTTACTACTGGATAAGTAAACTGTAATATACACATGGGTTGTATTATATATGTGTGATGTTTTAAAAAATTTTAGGGTGTGTGTGTGTATGTAGATTAATCTCATGATTATAGACAGGAAAAAGCAAAGTGCAAATGAATGCAAATTATATATGTAATATATGCATATTTTACATAAAATTTATATGAGGCTTAAAAAACATGTAGAAGAAAATCATAGTAAAATAAAGTGTGGGAATGACATCGAATTCAGGACAGTAGTTATCTGGTATGGGAGGGAGAAGTACAGAAGGGACTTCATGTGGGTCATGTTTTATTTCTTAAATTAAAGTTAGCTCAGAGGTATTTGTTATATTCATACACTCCTGCATATCTGAAATGTCATAATGTATTTTTAAAAACTTGAATTTGTCTTTCTACATGGTCACAGCTTGAGGGGAAAAGAAGTGTGAGGGTTTGGAGACTTTGTACTGAACACTTTTTATTCATTCTGATCTGCCACCCATTTTAGGTCTTTGAGAAAATTACAGTGCAAGTGGCCAAAGGCTTCTTCTTTATGAGCTGTGGAAAATACCCAAACTGTCTGAATGTTTGGGCCAGTCTGAAGAATTGAGAATCTGATTCTGGAATCTGAGGCTCTGGTTGTCTTTTGGAGGAAAGAAATATCAGACGAGAATATGAGAGGATTTTTTTTTTTAATAACAGAAAATGTCCACTATTTCTTAGTTGCATTATAAAACACCAAGAAGTAGTGACTTTTCCTATTACCCTACTTAGCATATAATCCAAATGGTGCAAAGGCAAGGGTCCCACCCCTGTGCCCAGCAAGCCCCACCTTGGGAAGTTAGGCAGCGTGAGAAGGTGCTTTGTGGCTCTGAGGGCAAGGAGCTGGGGACAGGTTTCCGACACCCATAACACTTGATGGAAACACTAACAGTAGTCATCTCTTGCTTGGCTTTTGGCCACTGGAAGCCAGGGGACATCCCCTCATTAAGATGGTAAAGCTGAGTCCACATGGGGCCCAGCAGAGAAGGGCTCAAAAGGACAGCAGGGAGTAAGCGGGCCCTCCCCTCATTAACAGCAGTGAGCAGCCCACCTCCAGACCTCACACTTCTTGCCAGAACAGACCTCCTTTTCCTCCACGTGGCCAGAAGTCCCTCCTTTCAGTGGAACAGATCAGGCTTAAAATTAGACCCACCCCAGCTTTCCTGTTCACCTATTTATAACAGCCTCCGAGGCAGCTCCTTTTGAGATGATGCCAACCTGCCTCGATGGGAACTCATTCATTCTTGACTGACATTCTCACGATCATTTGAGACAGGGTCTCTGTTCGCCTTGCCTTAACAGATGGCCTCCAACATCGGAACCTTGGAAATCCATCTTGCTCCTTTGGTTACTGAAGCTTCTCCCTCCCCACCCCACCCCCCAATTCTCTAGGGAAAGAGATACTGTTAGCTGAGTTATTCGCGGATTCCTGAGGGGAACGGAAGGCCATTGAGAGTATTATACAAATTCTCACCCCCTTCTTTCTATTCCTGACCTTGTGTGCTGGCCATTTTCACTGGGGGCACTATGTGAGCAGGAAGAGTTGGATAAAAGGATCTTCTTCAATAATCAAGCTCAGAGAGAGGGGAGCCCCGTCCCCCTCCTGTCTCTTCAACGCCAGTCAATGTCTTCCTGGAATTAACAGATTTTTTTTTTTTAAGGCTGCTTATCTTTACTAAGGAGATCTGCTCAAAACTCTAGCTGACGTGAGAAGCCTTGCTGAGAGATATGAACTAGGAGAAACACCCCAGCCCCTTCCTAATCCCTTCTGACGACAGTGCCCAGGGGGGTCACACCAGACAGACACCAACACAGGAAAACACAGTTCATCCGTGAACTGAAACACTCTCCAAGAGATGCCTTTCTTCAAAAGCAAAGCAACCCATTACTGATTTTTACCAGGAAGTGTGTTACCTAGCTGTATATTTCTCTAAGAAACATGAATGGAATTTTTTCAGTGTTCTGCTGCTCTTAGCTAAATTCGCTTAAGTATTTTGCATGAAGTAGGTACTTGGATTCTTTTGTTAAAGATGTAGTCGTTGGCTGTCAAAGACAAAGTCACTAAGTATTCACTGAACCTACTAGGAGCCAGCCAGACACTAAACAGTTCGCTGAGCTAAGGGAAGAACTCCCAGACCTTGACCGTAGACCATCCTCCACCATATTCAAGGTATTCTGTGGTTTCCAGATCCTTCCAAGGAAGCCAGCGCACCCCTGTTTGAAACCAGCCTCCGAAAGGTGTCTCTCTCACTGTCCTTGGAGTGGACAAAACCCTGTAAACCTGAGTATCCAGAAGAGCGTTAGGGAGCCATTACATTGCTGTACGAGGGAGGACCCCCAATAAGTGGAACTTATTTATAAAAAATTGTGTATTTACTCGTACATGTTTCAACTTCAGTCACCTTCAAGACTTTTTTCTATTGCTCAAATTTTTTGAACTCAACGATTTGGGTGCCTTTTAGTGCTCCTGCCGTTCTTTGTTTTACCTCTTCCACATCAGCAAAATGTTTCCCTTTGAGGACGTTTTTCATCCAGGAAAACAAAAAGGTCACTTGGGGCGAGATCAGGTGAATAGGGAGGGTGGGGCACGGGGGTCATGCTATTTTTGGTCAAAAGCTGCAGAACAACAGTCAGCATGGTGTGGGCAGGTGCACTTGGAAATCACCCATCATGAAATGGGCAAACACGTTAAAAGAGTCTTAAAAAAGAAAAAACAACCTCGCTGAAGCAGAAGGCAGCCTCTCACAACAACGCCAGCTGGTCCACTGATACAGATGGGTTCACAGAACACTCACCTAGTGGGGGAAGCCTGTACTACAAGGGGCCTGCCCTCCAGAAGATAATTCCATATTTTTAGTCCCCTCTTGTAATTCTCTTTGATTTGGTTTGCAGGGGCTAGGAGAAGTCATTTGCGTCTTTCCTATAGCTTTCTGCAGACAGACAAAAGGAAACACTAGCCTGTAGGCTGGCCATGGGGGTCTGGCTCACCTTTGTGTCCTAGGGCTTTGCATAGTTTCTCCACTAAGTAGACGCATTATTTGTTAAATGAATGAATGGTTAAGTAAATGACCAAACAGATCAACTGAGAAATTCTTATGTGGACCCTGAGGGCACCGTTAGACCAAAGGGCTCCGAGGCCACACATGTCAGTCATGGACGCCTCTAGTATAAGAAGGCTCCACTGTCACCATGGCAACCAGGAAAGTCCACTAGTGCAGAGAGCGCTGTTCCCCATGGGCTGGTCTCAGAAGCCACTCTCTTAGGAGCCAGGGGAGCTAAGACACAATCTTACGAATGTGGTATGAACTTTAAAACTTCTTTTTTGATGTGACTTTGAGTTTTGGAACCTAGGTTTCTACGGAGCCCTGGAGCCAAGGACCCTGAAAAGCAGCCCTCAGGGTGCTGTCCTCTGAGCGATGGCTGATCTCTGTGCCCCAGAGCTCACACCCGTCCCAGGCTTGGTGGCAGCTGTGGGGTGCAGGTCAGTGGGCTTAATTTACTCTGGCTTTAGAAAACCACAAGCGTTAAATACCCAAACTCACAAAGAAGCTCATTTTCTTTTTCTTTCTTTCTTTCTTTTTAAAAAATTTTTGGTAGGGGGATCTCTGATGATCTGCAGTTATCACCCGGGGCCATTTTCACGGCAGCACCCCTGCAGATGTGGACCCCTCCTCCCTCAGCCTCCTCCAGCTTAAGGCCTGGAATGGCATCCTGACTTCTTTTGGGGAATTTCAGACCATGAGGGTGCTGATGGGACCCCTCCTCTTTGTTAACAGTGGGGCGCAGCGAGGGCTCCACCTAAAGAGCCATCTCAGGTGTGAGGCCACAGGACTCAATCCTGGAAAACGGGGAGAGGCATAGTTTCCTAGTTCCTGCCAAGCCTGTCATGCGATTGCATCTATTTTGTACAGGATGGGGAGTCAGCCAGGTGTGGGTGGGGGTGCTGGGGTCCTAGGCAGGAGCACACCCTGCGTCTCCCTGTCTTTCTCTCACACCTGCAGCTCCCTTACGGGGAGGGCTACTCATTGAGCCCTGAGCACTGCGGCACAGGAGGGTGGGAACAGAGCACTGGGACGAGGAGGGTCATGGGAGACCAGCGAGACAGGGTGGGAGGCCCAGACGCCTCTGCTCACACAGCCGCTCCCTTACTCCTCACCTCGGAGTTGCCAAGTGCCGTGGGCTCTCTGTCCTCACCGACAGCCCTCGACTCCCCCACGACTTGGCTCCATCCCCTTGGAGCAAGCCACCATCATCTCTCTCCAGGACAGCTGCAACACAAGCGTGCAGAGGACAGGCACATCAGCGGCGCTCGCTGTGGAGGGGTCCCGGCCGTGCAGCCGCGGAAAAGTTAAGGCTGCGTCTTCAAGTGCACGGCCGGCTCTTTGTATAAAAGCTGGGCCTGCCCACGTCCGGGCCACACAGAGGAAGAGACCCAGACCCTTTTACGCCGAAGCCTCCGAGCCGCCTGTTCTGGCGTGTCGCCCTGGTGACCTGGAGCTCGGCCATCTCGCTGGGTCCTTCCTGAGCCGGTGCAGTCTGTACCCGCCGCTGCTGACCGTCACTCTGTCCGCTTGTCCGCTTGTTTAAGGTCACGTGGATTTATGTGCAGGAGGCCTGCCTTTCCCTCCATCCCTGGCCGTCTGCCCATAAACCCGTGGTCCTCCTGCCTCCAGGGAGGCACTGGGCGATCTCCAGTCTCGGGCCAGGACGGGCTGTCTGGACCCAGGGTTCCGCCCGCCCCAGACCTTCCTGCTCACGTGGGAACTTGTAAGGCTCTGTGCACTCGCCACGCCACAGGAAGACTTCTAATGTGTGGCCTTGATGGCGGGGGTGGGGGTGGGGTCTGTGTGCCCCCCCATCTGTATTCTTTAGGGGACAGCACAGAAGCCACCTCTTCCTGGCAGGCCGCGGCCCAGGGCTCTGGTGTTCTCATTTCCACCCCGCCTGCAGCAGGCCGGGGGTGCTCCCCATGTTCCCCACGGGGGCCGAGGGGTTAACCTCGATCCCTTTAACCATCAGCTCCCATTCTTATACAACGACTGATTTATAAATCTCCACCAGCTGGAGCCTGAGCACCTTTAAGCACATTTCTCAACCCCAGACCTGGGTTTTGTATATGAAATTAATGTCATTGTGGACCGCCGCAGCCCAGCAGCAGGTTAAACAAAGACAATGAGATAAACTGGGGTCACGGACGAATGACTCTTCACATAAAAACATGGGGGCTAACACGGGGCTCTGTGGGCACTCCAACCCAGCTCTGGAGTCCCTGGTATCTAGGGCAACAAGGAAAACACCACATTTGACAAAGGAAACATAAAAGTTATGTGGCCACGGATGGGCATGAGTTGTCCATAAAACGCACAGCAGTCTGTGAGAAGGTTCTGTGCATTTGGCTGGCTGAGGAGAGGCTAACATCTGGCAGAGATCTGATGGCTTGTTTTCATGGGTCCTGTCTTGACTCATGACACATAAGAAGCTCCCAGGGATGGCTCTGTCACCTGCAATGTATAAGAACCATTTTCCACCTCCTTTCTTCAAATGACTTATTACAGGGGGCTTTGCATGTCTTCGAGAAAGAGGTCACATAAAATTATGTTATTCTTTTACGGAAATGCTCACAGCTGTAAAGCAGTCAGGAGGGGACCGAACCCTGGCAGTGACGGTACATCACGGGGAGGCCAGATTAAGACGGGGCCCGGCCCTGACTTCACACTGTAACTGGGCCCAGGATTTCTCCTGAGAGGCTACTGACCGAGGACACAGCCTTCACGAATTCTTTCTCGCAGCCTTTCACCTGGATGAAAATACTGACAAGGATGCCTGTCCAAGAATCAAACCAGCCCTCCCTGTGGCAAAAGCATGTGAACTCTGGCTGTGGAAATTTCCATCTAGAGCCCAGGGAATGCTCCACGTTTCTCCCCCGCAGGCAGATGCTGTTGGGAGGCGGATCAATAACATGGTTTTCTTTTCAGTAATTTAATCCCGCTGTCTGCTTTGTTTCTCCGGCCTTCCTGACTTTCATGCCCTGGGGACAGGCCCCGGCCATTCAGCACATCTGGAAAGGCCTGTGTTCAATGACGTCTGCTCCAGAATTCAGGAAGTTGGGGACGCAGCTGTTTTGACAAAAACAAGAGAAAGACTGGGCCGGGAGCTTGCGCAGGCCGCGGCTGGCTCCCCAGAGCTCCCTGCTAAACATGGCATTGGAGCGGCTGTGCGAGGCCTGCTTCCGGGCCCCTCTGTGCCCTGGTGTGCAGGCCCCGCGCTCCTGCGGGCACGCGTGGAGAACGGGAAACGAGGCCTGCGTGTACCACAGTGCGCACCGCCCACGGGGATACAAGTTCAGCCCTTTCTCTCTCACTCTGGCACATGGCCTGGTGGCTTTAAAATGTCAAAGCCATTTTTTTCCAGGAAGGATGGATAATGAGGCCAGGCTAGAGGGAAAAAATGTCACCAGCTTCCACTGCAGGGTTTCGAGGTGATGAAACCTGAGAGTTTCTTGAAACGGAGCCGATTTTCAGCCCTGCGGGTGGCATGGGACTCAGCACAGGGACTCAACCTTTCCCCAGAAGCAAAATGCAGACCCCTGGGCCCTGGGCCCTGCCCCAGACTCTGGTTCAGAAGGGGCGACATTGCTGCTGGAGGTTTAAGACACACACTTCTTGAACTACCAGCATAAAGCAAAAAGGTGCACTTTTCTTTAGAGTAACCAGCCCATGGACAATGTACTTAAAACCCCTGGGGGCCTCAGGCCCCGTGTCTGTAAAGCAGGGTTGGTAAGGTCTGGCCTGCCAGGTTGCTGCGAGGGGCAGGAAGGATGTGTGAGCTGCCCCTGCCAGCAGGGAGCCCGGCCTTGGCACGTGGTCGGCTGTGGTACCATCCGGGCCTGTCCGGAGCCAGCAGGGCCCGATGCAGGTCTGGGTGGCCCCTGCTCATGTTTCTTGTGTGTCTGCTAACATCTGTTGCCATCCCACCCCCCATTTCCTGGGGTCCCTCTCCTGCCTGGACGTGGGTAGCTAGGCTGAATCTTCAGGAGGACTTTTCCCTACTTTACCTTCTCTCCTTGGGGCAGAAATGAGGGAGGGGAAGGAAAGGGGAGACTCCCAAGGGCCAGGAAAGCTGTCGTCTTCTCCGTCGTGTGCTCGTAGGCAGCCTGCCCCCTACACCCGGGCAGGGCCTGGTGCTGATCAAAGCAGCCCCCCGCTCCTCACCTCATCCGACCCCCAGAACAACCATGGGAGGGCCGGAGGGCTCGTGTTATCTCCATTTTACAGATGAGAAGACTGAGGCCTCTGGGTTCAATCCTTGGGCATTCTCAACACCGTCCTCGCAGTGATTAAAAAATAACCCGAATCCAAATATAGGCCTGTTATGCCCTGCTTTAAATTCCCTCGACAGCTCCCAGCTGCTTAGAGCAAGGTCTGGAAAACTTTTCTGCAAAGGGCAGATGGCCACTATTGCAGGTGTTGTGGGCCAGCAGACAAAAATCAAGGCTACTCTGTGGGTGCTTATGTAACAAGTGAGAAAATTTTCCACAAAGTTTTACTGGTGAGGTTCAAAATACAATAATGAGCACAGTCTTTCATAATCTAGTTCTAAGGAGAAGGATGGAGTTTTGGGTGGTTGAGGAAATAATAGCTCCATCGGGGTGCAAAGTTAAGTGTTCCCCATTGTCAGCCTAATTTCTATCATCTGTAAAATGATTACAGATTGATTGTAGGATCATCCACAAAAACCAGTTCAAACTTGCGGGCCGTATGAAAACAGGTGGTGGGCTGGGCTGGGCCTGCAGAGGCTGCCGTCGGAGGCTGTGGCCAAAAGGATCAAGTCTCAGGCCCATAACCTGCACACTCAGCCGCAGAGCACTGCTCCCTGACAGCTGCTCTTTGCTGCTGCTGCTGCTTGTTTTTTTAATTGAAATTTTAAAAATTTATTTATTTTTATTGTTTTTCTATTACAGTTGTCCCATTTTTCCTCCACTGTTTTTTTTTTTTAAGATCTTATTTATTTTTAGAGAGAGGGGTAGGAAGGGAGGAAGAGGTAGAGAAACATCAGAGTGTGGTTGCCTCTCATGTGCCCCCAACTGGGGACCTGGCCCGCAACCCAGGCCTGTGCCCTGACTGGCAACCCTCTGGTTCATAGGTCAGCACTCAATCCACTGAGCCACACCAGCCAGGGTGCCCTTTGCTTCTTAAACAGGTTTCATTCTCTAGTCCCCCAGCCTCCTCTCCACCCCAGTTCTAGACTGGGAATTCCTGCCTCTCCCAGGCGATACTCTTTTCTAGGACTACGCATTAAATACCTTTCCCAAACCCCCAGAAAAAAGTGAGAAAAATCCAAATATAAAACTAACGTATTATAATGGCAAAATAACTATTAAAAGAGTAGAAGTTTTAAAAACTCATGAGACTACTTTGGGAATCTCTATGCAAATCAATCTGAAAATGTAAATGAAATAGTTCCCTAGAAAAATACAGGTCACCAAAACAACCCCATTATATAAAGAAAGCGTCAACAAACCAATTTTTTGTAGAAGAAATAGTGAAAATCATCAAGGAATTTCCTCATACAGGAAGTACTAGGCCTAAAGAGTCCCTCACAGGAAGTACAAACCTTTAAAGACTAGATGGTTTTAATGCTGCACAAATTCCTTCAGTGCATAGAAAAGAAAGGTAAACTTCCAAATTACTTTTATGAAGCAAATATAAGATTGATACTTAAAAAATATAAATATTGATGCAAAAATCTTAAAATAAATACTAGCAATCACAATCAACCTCATATTAAGAATATAACTCAACACGACCAAGGGCATTTATTCCAGGAATGCAAGGTTGGTTTGAGACTGTAATAAAATGCACCATATTAAGTGATCTAAGAGTCATGTGATTATCTCCACCAATGTTTGAAAAGCATTTGAGAAAACCCAATACTTATTTCTAATAAAAAAAAATTACACATGAAAATAGAAAATGATGGCTACTTCCTTAACATGATAAAATATATAAAACTTAGTCCTAAAGCCAGCATCTACTAAATGAAGAATCAGTAGAGACATTTCCCGTAAGACCAGGAACAAGACAAAGGTGAAGACTCTCTCCACTACTACTTATTATTGTACTGGAGGTATGAACCAATGCAATTAGACAAGAGAAATCAATCTGAGCCATAGGAATTGAAAAACAGAAAGTAAAACTATCTGCAGATGATGTAATAGGATACTTGGAAAACCTGAGAGAATCAATACTCACATTAACTCAGGCAAGAAAAGAATTAAGCAAGTTAGCAGAATATACAATGAACACAGAGAAATTAATAGTCTTCACACACAATAAAATAACCAGTTGAAAGATATAATAGTGGATAAAATTCCTTGTACAATAGTATTAGAGAAGATAAAATGCTTAGAAATCAACCTAATAAGAAATGTGCAAAACCTATAAAAGGAACACTTTCAACTGTGCCTAAATGGTACAAAAGTAGACACCAAGAAGTCTGAAGGCATCCCTGTTCTTGAGTACAATGACTCCCCATGATAAAGACAGCAGTTCTCCTTAAGTTCATTTGCCAATAACACAGTCCTCCAAAAAATACCACCAAGCTTTTCATGCAGTTAGACAAGTTGACACTGAAATTCATGTGGAAAATAAACATGCTAGAATGTCTAGAAAACCTGATATTCTCAAGGGAGAAAACCTAGGAGTGGTGTCTGGTCCTACCAGGTATTAAATCATGCTATGAAATCTACGTTTAAAACAATGAGGAACTGGCATTTGAATAAACAAAGAGCTCAGTGGAGCAGAAGAGGAATGCAGAAATAGACTGAAGTACATATAGAAATGTAGTATATGATGAAGGTGTTATCTCAAATCACGGGGCTCCTTAGTAAGAAGGTGCTGGACAACTGGGTAGCCATCTTAAAAAAGATAACATTAAATTCGTACTTCACACCATCCACACAAATAAACTGCGAATTAAAACAGAAATAAATATATAAGTAGGAGAAGAACCCACAGAGGAATTCCTCTATAAACTGGGTATACAGAGAGAGTACAATAAAAAATAAAAAATAGATTGATAAATTACATAAAAATTAAAAATATATTTGCATGATAAAAATAATTGATAATTCATTCAAAAATATGTGTATGAGGATTAAGATATGTTTTAATGAAAAAGCATTAGATTGAATCAACTGCGAAAGGGAAGTCATCTCACCTAAATAAGCCACTTATTCAGGACCTTTTATTCTATTTCATTTTATTTTAAAACTTCACCCAAGGATATGTTCACTAATTTTAGAGAGACAGGAAGGGGGAGAGAAAAACATCAATGTGTGAGAGAAACATCCATAGGCTGCCTCCCACACACACCGTGACCTGGAATCGAACTCACAACCTTTGGTGTGCAGGACGACACTCCAGCCCACTGACCCACCTGGGCTTATAAAGATTCAATTAAAAAGAGCCTGGTGGAGGGAGGAGAGCGACCTTGGCGGGGGAAGGAGGGCTTTCCTCCGCATTAGTGCTGGCCCCAGGCTTACCTTGTTCAGTTTCCTGTGGGCTCCTCTGTGGTTCCCCTGCGCCAGGTCAGCACCTCCCAGGAGCCGGTATGTCTCCGCCACCTCGGGACTGAGATCCCCAAACACCCCCACTTTGCCCTCCAGGGACTCTCTCAGGATCGAGGTCGCTCTCTGAAAGGAATAGAAAGCTGTCTGGTTAAAGTTCAAAGGCTGATGAAGGTTAGTGTCTCTTAAGAAAGTGATGGGACTCGTGGGTATTTTCCCTTTTTAGGACAATAGGTTTGAGTTGACTGTCTCCTGAGCTGAGCCCATTTGCCTCTGGTTAAATAGGACACAGAAATGACCTCCATGGAACAGGTGAGGGGAGATGTGAACTATGGAGAGAGAAGACGTAAAGGCACCTGGAGACAGAGCCATGCTGGCGATTATGAGAATCCATCTTAGCTGAGTAGTAAGAAAATAAAGCTAACGTGGATGTGCCCTTTGGGTGTCAAGAGCTGCACTAAAGACTTGACATGGGTGACCTCAATTCTCACTGCCTCCTGTAGACAGGACAATTTTAATCCTCCTTTGACAGAGGAGGAAACTGAGGCTCAGAGCTATCAAGAAACTTGCCCTGCCCTGGCTGGTGTGGCTCAGTGGATCAAGTGCTGTCCTGTGAACCAAAGGGTCGCAGGTTCGATTCCCAGTCAGGGTACATGCCTGGGCTGTGGGCCAGGTCCCCAGCTGGGGGCAAGTGAGAGGCAACCACACATGGATGTTTCTCTCCTTCTTTTTCTCCCTCCCTTCCCTTCTCTGTATAAAATCTTAAAAAAGAAAGAAAGAAAGAAACTTGCTCAGAGTGGGGCAGCTCGTCAGTGGCAGAGACAGGGTCTGAATCAGCCAGTCATCTTCATCCTTTTTGGCGGCAGGGTCCCCTCTCTCTGGGCACAGTGACATTCTCACCGAAGTGAAAGCTACCGTTTCCCGGTGATTTACCTGTTTACAGAACAGCCCAAACACATTCTAGGGTTTTCTACTTCTCATAAGCCATCGTTTTCCACCATGCTAAACGATTAAATATAGCTGACATTTTGTTTGGGCCGATTTATTTATACCAGCATGGAATGGAAAGAACGAGCTGGTCAGAAACCAGTATCTTCTGATATTAGTGCCTTCAGTCAGACACCGGGCGGGACACACAGGGAAAGCCCTGGATGTCACTGTCCCACGGTTCTCCTGAAGTCCTTCCGTGACCTGCGACAAGGCCCAATGGCAGCTGCAGGGCGGAGAGGCTGAATTTTAGCGCTAACTGCGGCAGGAGCCAGTGAGGGGGCTTCCCGACCACGCAGCCCTGAAGGCATCGTCCAGATAGAAGGATCTAGAAGGGCTTGACTCTTCTGCTGGCAATAACATGAGTTCGGTGTTGTGGGAACCACAGCAAAGGTGCTGATGAGGCAGAAATATTTCCTGGGGGCAGAGACAGTGTGGGAACTGGGAACGTGTGACCCACCTCAGTCCATGAGGGACCTGCCCGATGCTACCACCTGTCACACCCGGTGACACCTGTGAGCAAGGACTTAGGCTGGTGCAGAGTCGGGGCTGGCAGCTTCCCCGTGGGGAATGACTGCCAGGCTTTGAGGGGCCAATGGCAGGGGAGACAGCCTGTTTCCTAAGTGAAGCTTTCGATGCCACCGTTGGCCTGACTGGGGAAACCAGAGGCAGAGGTGCGTGACCCCAGTGGCAAGTCGTGATGGCAGTGGAAGAGATGCCACGGGGACTTAGGGGACAGACAGTGTTCAGAGAAGGTTCCGGAGCAGGCGAATGGCATACCTAGAAGATACACCCAAGAGTGACCCTCACTTATATTTTACCTGACAAGGTCTCATCCTCCTGCAAGGCCACCTTCTGCTGGGGCAGGGCTCTAGCCTGTGTGCTGGCTGTTACCACACCTGGGATGGCCCTTGCTTACCCCTGGGACGGTCCTTTGGCCCAGCCCTTGGTGGCTGACTCCCACAGGAACCCACAGTGGTGGGGGTTCACGGACACAGGAGTAAAGAGGAGCAGGGGGAGAACCGGCAAGGCTGCCGCGTTTGGCCGGACGGGTGGTGCCATACACACGGCACCAGGCAGGGGGACGAGGGGGGCCACCATCCATCCGCCATCTGCACGTCTGCTCGGGCGGAGCTGCGTCCCAGCCAGAGCCGCGGACTGCGACCAGTAGGGCCTCCGGATCCTTCTGTGGGCAACCAGGGCGTCTCTATCTCATAGACAATGGGGCAAGGATCTGGAAGCTGCCTGACAATGGCCACATGGCGGATTTATCCACGACCCCGCGGGGCCTGTCACATGCCTTGCACACAGAGAGAAGGAGTGGAGTGGCCCACGGAAATAACCAGTCAACCAAGGTCCAAACTCACTCACCTCTTCTTGCCCACTGACTTGGAGGAAATGGCAATATTCGTCTTGAATCGAAAGAAACTTGGCTCTTCCCGTCCCTTCGGCACCCTTAAGCTTCACAAGGCTCTCTTGGAAATACTGCTCGGCCACATCTGGAGAAAAGCATCAAAACAACTGTGAAAACTGCTTGCTGATTTGAAATGGAAACAGAATAAATGTGCCTTTAGCGGTGCTGGACTATATGGAAATAAGCCTTTGGATAAAAGAACCCAGTGAAGGAAACTGTCTCTCGCCCATTAAGCTGCCGGTTTCATCAGAAAAGATTTAGGTCTCTGAAGGATACGGCAACTTACTTTCCTTGTATTTCATACATCTTAGCCCTCCTGGTGATAGTATAAAGCAAATTATCCCCCAGGTGGAAGCTATTGGTAAGTTTCCAGGCTGATTAAAGAGACCCCTCTGTTTGAATGGGGGTCTGTCCACCGCCAGACCAGCAGATGGGTTTATAGAGTATCGCTCCAGATTTTCTCTCGGTATGACATTGCTTTTACTCGTGGCTGACTCATGGGAGACCATGTTACAGATTCGCTGCTCAGACGAAGTATTCACTTTGGCTGCCTTGATAACCTGAGGACAGCTGACGTGGCCATGATGTGCCACTTACTTTGCTGACTCTCAAAACCATGACAGACATTAACGTTCCATGTGTCAAAATTAATGAGACGACTTGGGAGCAGAGTACTCTTGGTATTTTCTTTTTCTGTCTAATTGGAAATGAACCAAAGGATGGTTCATTACGAGCAGGGATCTTTCTGAGTCTCAGCCTCGTTCCCCCCAACAGATGAGCCCTTTCTGTAAATACCAGGAGACGTAAAGGGCGTAGGAAGGAGTCGGGGCGGCATGGGCAGGGACCGGCTTTCAGACCCTGGGCTTCAGCAGAAGCAGCGGTGCTGTGTTCAGAGGACGCCAAAAGGGACAGGGAGCCTTTCCCTCCCCTTCCTGGGTAAGAATCGGGTCTCCCAGACACAGGCGGATACAGCCGCGCTTGACACCTTTCTCTCCTCTTTCGTGTCCATTGTTCCCACCTCTTAGTATTCCTTCCGCTACTGGCCACATGCTGCCTTACTACACCCCCCCCGCAAAGCACCCCTACTTAAGTGGGTCCCCTAAATCTGATTGCTGCATTTTCCTTTCCCGTAGTGGAGCTGCTCTCCCAGGGATGCTGGGAGAAAGGAAGCTGTTCTGCCTAATTCAGACTAGTGTGTAAGTGACTCATAACCTCTGACTCAGGGAGACCAATTCCTGTTTTCCAGAGAGGATGCTTGGTAGCACATGTGGATCTCTGGAAGAGTGGAAGCAAGGGAGGGATGGAGGAAGGGAGGGGAAGGAGGAAGGGATTTATTACCTAAACTAAAGGCGGCATGGCTACTGAGGTGAGAGAAAGCTGGGAGTTTTGGCAGGACGTCAGACATGGGCCCTGCCCGGGAACCCGCCCTTTGCGGTCAGCCTGCTTCTCTTCCTCCATACAGGGGTCCTCAGCTTTTCCAAAGATCCCAGTTTTCCCCGTTTCTGTTCCTGGAAGGTCTCTGGTCAGAGGGCGGCGGGGACAGGGAGGGGCACGGTTCTCTGATCAACCTGCCATCACGTGACACATAACCACGTGGCAGGACCCTCGTATATCAGAACTAGACACCTTCTCTATCAGTTTGAAGCCACTACTATCTTCATCCTGATTGCAAGACCCTGACTTACTGCTCTCATCCTTCCAGTCCCCCAAGCTAATTTTCTGAGCCCTGAGCCACAGGACTAGTCTTTGAGGGGAGAGCAAAGCGGTCCAGACAAGGAGTGACTCCCCCATAAGCAGTTTGTTCTCCTGGGGGCGGGGGGTGGGCACCCATCTGTGACAAGTGACAACAGATTTCCAGAGGGACAGAAGATCCCAGCAGTGTGGGTGGGAGGCCACCTCCCAGCCTGTACCTTGTGGTTTTACACAGGGCCATCCCTACCTTTAAAAAGCTCTTCTAGAAGCTTCTGCAACCTGATGCCTGCGGGTGGCCTGGGCAATGGGTGAGGTCATTTTCCAAAGCAGAGGAGCATGACTGAGCTTATAAATCTGAGCCCTCGGGGCACAGGGCGAGGTCATCAACCTCCTATTTTCAGGCCAAGAGACCAGTTAGAGCTAGGGAGGCAGTGTGGCCCAGTGGGCAGGGTGGCTGAAGGTCCCCTCAGGACCCCGGGGACTCTGTGGCATCTGTGTGCTCCTACACAGGCGCAAGAAAGCCAGGCTACATTCAAAGAGCAAGAGGAACACAGGGTTATGACTCAGCTCGCTGGGGGTCAGGAGGCTTTTAATTAAAATAAATTCCAGTAACCCTGCGTCCATGTGCTCGAGGCTGTCTGTCCTAGGCCAGAGCTGGAACAGTGAGGGCCGCTGTCATTAAGAGGGGGGGCTTGTGGGTAGGGGTGACAATTCTCTTTTGTGACAGCCTTGGGAAATAGTGTGTACTCTGCACTAACTGCCAAAGGATGAAGGACCCCAGGGAGTTTGAAAATGGAAACTCTTAAAGCGCTGCCCGACATTCACCCAGCCAACGAAGGGATTGGACCCATTTAGAGCCCGTGGGGGGGACGGCTTGTGGGCACAACCGGGCTGGGGCGGGGGAGGGGAGTCACCTGAGGATGAAGCCCAGGGCAGGCTCTCTCCTCACTGCAGGGCCCTCAGGGGTCCACACTGGGGACCCTCTTCAGGAGGGACTTGGCTTCCAGGAATAGCAGACTTGCTGCTCACGGTCCCAGAAGTCCAGGGCCATCTCGGGGCAGATTTGCATCTGCAGAGCGTGGCGAGCAGACGGTGTCATGGACGAACAAACGTGAGCTGCCAGCACAGGGCATAGCACCCACAGGCCCCATCGGGGGCTCAGTCACCTTGGGGATCTGCCCGCCTCAGCCGTCCTCGACACCAGGAAGCTGACTGGGACCAGGCCAGACCCGCCACCCCTCAGGGACCCCCAGGTGGTGGCCAGGTGGCCAGCAGCCACAGGCCTATTGTCCCGGCCACTCGTCTTGGTGTATATGTTTTCCACGAGCTGTCCTAAAATCCCCTTTGAAGCCAAGGCAGGGTATAAATAACAGGCTATTCTGAGCAGCTCTGAACACCACCCATGGGCCAGCACCACAGTGAAGAAGAACTGGCCTCACACAAGTGATCTCGGGGCGCACACGCCCTGGGGCCTTCCTGGGCGAGGAACAAAGACGCAGGCTGTCCCTCCGGGAAGAGACCGACAGCACAGATTCTCGGGGTGAAGGACAGGCCACACCTCTTCCTGCTCCGCGGGCCCCAAGAGCTGCCTACTCCTGCAGCCGCACCTGCCCGTCCTCCGGGGCTTCCCGGTTCCCTGGACCCCCCAGTGCCGCCCGCCCTCCGGTTCTAGAGCATGGCCTGACCTCTGCCTGGGCGTTGCCTTGGCCTCTAACTTGGCAGTCACCCTGGATATGCCTCGGACCCTAACCCCCTAGACAGGATGTGTTCTAAGGGGCCTCCCAGAGGTTCCTGAGAAGGGGGACCTACTAGCGGGGGTGGGAAACAGGGCAAAAGGCTTCCCTTTGCTTCTCTGGCGTCACCCCGCTCTCCCTCGGGCCTGCGGAGCACAGCGCAGGCGTGGACGCTGACAGCCGCGTGGGCGCTCAGAGGCAGGCCAGCCCCTGCGGGCTGGGGACTCTTTAAGGATGTGCCCCAAGCAGGCGCTGGCAAGGACCTCTCGGGGCACACTTGGGTGGAGGCGGGTGGGGAGGCTGAGGAGGAAGGAGGAGGGAGGGGGAAGAACAAGGAGGAAGGGGGCGAGGGGATGGGTTGGGGCCAGAACTGGCTAAACTCATTCCCATGGGCAGGGGCTGCTGGGGAGGCCCGGGGGAGGTGAAGGGCAAGGGAGCGCTGGTCCCTATGCACACTTAGATTTGTGACTCCTGCCATTCCAGGGGCTTCCATCAAACGTGCAACTGCATTTTAAGTGTCTTGTAACAGCTGTGGAATGGAAGGATTTTTTTTCTCCCCCTATTAAAGGAATTTTAGGCACCATTAAGCTGGTCAAAAATGTTGGCTCTTTGGAGGTTTTGGAATCGCAGGTGGCCATGTTACGTGTCAGGAGCCCATGGGAGCTGGGTGCGTGGGTACGCCCGGGGCTGTCTGACCTCCGGCCTCTAGGGGACACACAGGACCTGAGGGGCATTAGTCACCCCGTGGGCAGGGCCCAGTGCGGGGCAAGCGGACGAGGCAGGCCCCAGGAGGGAGAGTTAAGAAAAGGGAGGACTGTATAGGGTGAAAAAGAGGAGCTCAATCGAGATACAGTCTTAGCCTGAGATACATATTTTGTGTCTACAGTGCAAAATGTGGGGAGAGGCTAAGACCAGTGGGGGCCGGGGAGAAGAACCTGTTTGTGCCCAGGGAATTATATCTCAAGGATGCACCCCACGCCCCGGAGTCTGGTCCTTATAGCCAGGGATCCCACCCCCTGCCCCCAAGGCACGGACGGGGCAGAGCCCTCTCCATTCCGATGTGTCTGGACCCTGGGCTCCCGCTGGAGTGCAGGCTGAGGACGGGACCACTTCCAAACAAGGCTGCTTGTGCTCAGCAGGCCTTGCCTCTCCAAGGTTTACCCCGATGTGTACTTGGCGTCAACCCATTTCATTTTAATAATATCCTTTACGAGAAGAGTTCTAAACCCAAGGCCCAGGCCTTGAGCACTGAGCAGGGTTGGGAGAGCTGTTGATACCAAGTTTGTCTGTGGCTGCCCGGGCAGCCGGCCTGGCTCAGGTTAGCGACATTCCAGGAGCCTGAATTGGGCATCCTTATGCAACCACGATCCTCCGTGACTTCTAGGGCAGTTCGTCTGCACAGGAATGCAGGGAGGGCTCGGGGCAAAGGGATTCGCTTGAGTGAGGAGCCTGAAACATGCGGGCTTCTTGGCCAGTGACTTTTTTTTTTTTTTTTTTTTAAATCAGAGGGCAATGCCTTCCATGGGCATTCAGCAAGCAGGCTATGGAGAGTCCCCAGATGAGAAACTTTTTTCTCATTAATTATTCTTTAAAAGAAAAATAAAACCCTGTACTCAGCACAGACATGTGTAGGCACAGGAGAGCAGCTGAGATTCCCATGCACATGAGCTTCCTTGGCACAGAGCGGAGCATGTGGGACTGGACCACCCCTCATCACACGCAGGCAGGTATGGACCCAGCCCTCACACTTGTTCTGCCTCACTCAGAGCCTGGAACATATCTGAGTTAGTTACCATCAAGTATGAATTGATTTCACATAGAAGTCCAGATTTCTGCCTTCCCTTGAAAAAACAGATCTGCTGACATAAGCCTTCCTTCCCCAGGACAGCAATGGACTGGAACTGAGTAACAGCTGCTCACTTTGGACAGGGTACAGGTTTCTCCAGTTTGCCACAGCCCTCACCACTCCTTATTGTCTCTCTCACAGTACAGCCAACAGGTACCTACCATTTGTAAGTATGCTTGCTGCTGCTACTGCTTTCTAATAACTACCCGCTTCACTCACTCAGCTTAGCTCGTTCCTATGGACATTTAGATTTGTGACTCCTTCTACTCCAGGGGTTTCCATCAAACATGCATTTGCACTTTAAGTATCTTGTAACAGCTGTGGTATGGAAGGACCCCCCCACCCCCGCATTAAAGGAATTTTAGGCACCATTAAGCTGGTCAAAATGTTGGCTCTTTGGAGGTTTTGGAATCGACTGTTCTGTAAGGAAGGTTCTAAGGAGTGAGACCCAGAAAGGTCTCCTGCCTTCTCTCTCTCTCTCCCCAGACAGGTTCCTTCAGCTCTGAAAAGGTGCTCACAGCTCCAGGAAATGGGCGTGAGGGATCAACAAGGTGGACTGGACAGACAGACAAACACCAGTATCCCCACACCAGCCCCACCCTGGACTGGAGCCCCTGCCTGGCCCAGGGGCCCCTGTGGAGCAGGCAGCTCACTGAGATCCCTTCCATCTTCTCCCGCTTGCCCGCCTCCTCATCTTAGCCCAGCTCCTATTCCCTGAACCCCAGCCCCAAGCCTTCCTGGGATCGATTTTAGGCTTGCTAGCACATTGGCCCTTATTTTGCTATAATACAATTATTTCTATCTGACATCTTGGAATACACCCCTAGGTCTTCTTTATGAGTTATACTCTGTTCCTAAATCGTCGGCAGCCGTCCGTCTCGAGAGACGATGGTGTAGCTTCTTAAGAGTCTATCTGCACCACCGAGAATGGCTGTGCAGTCCGACTCGGGAGTGACACGGTATCTGTCTCCTCCCGTGCTGAATCGACATCTTGCGATGACGCTGGAGTGTCCTCTCCAGTGAAGCTGAAGCTACAGAGCCTGGGCAGGGTGATATGGAGGGTCTGCTGTTGCCCATGCAGCAGACCCCCACTCTCTTCGCAGCTGAAGGATCCAAGGGAAAGACAGAGTCAATACAGCTTGGCTTCAGGTGCGCCGCAGGAGTTGTCGGTGTTGACTACAACGTCAAACCGCCTTAGGGACTACGGCTCCGGATTTTCTGTCGGGGTTTACTCCCTTAGCCTTTCCCCTGAAGAGGTATGCCGCAAGGCAGCGGAGGTTTTTTGGAGTCAGAGTTTTCCTGACCAAAAAAAACAAAGGCACTGGAATGTGTGTGCTTCATCAATAGAGGCCTGTTGTATGCTGTGGTCCCAGGACAGTGGATTAAGGAACTCCTCGAGCTTGCTGCTCTACCTGTTATGTGGGGCTAAGAAACACCCTATGAGTCATAAAAGGCAACTTCCTCTTGGAACCCCGAAACTGTGTGAGTTTGCCCTAATTGAAAGCTCAGCTCTGCAGGAGTCTGGACCAGGGTCCCGGCACGCCAGGTCTGTTGCCACAGCAGTTCCACCACAATCTTTAAAAACAGACACCTCTGAAAGCAGGGCAGAGTTCCCTGTCAGCCCCGCACGGAGTTTCTGGGGCTGGTAACAGCTGTGTTCGGATGCAGATTCCCTGCGTTTGAACATAGAAGACTAGAAGAAGGCTGAACAGGGACTGAGACCACAGTGGCACCGCCAGATGATGGGATAAAGCCACAAAGGCTCCCTGAAGGGTGTGTGTTGCAGCTCTGGGCACCTGCTCACCCATCCCAAAGCCCAGATGAGTGCAGGACAGGTGCGGAGCAGGCAGGGCCCGTCACCCAGGAAGGCTGGCTCTCACCGTGGTGCTCGGGCCTCCTGGAAGCGACAGCAGCGCGGGCGACACAGTGCGCGGACCCAGCGGCCTCCTCGTCAGATGGCTCCCCACTAAGGACGATGCGGTGCGCCTGTCACCATGGGAAGAAGAAACACGCTTGGTTAGCTGCTTGGCAGCAGCAACAGGGAACTGACTGTTCTCACAGCGATAAGCAGAAACCCAAGGGACTTTCTAGCAAGCTGGACAACGGGATTTATGTGGAAGCGCAGTGCACGCGTGGGAGAGATGGATTTTAAAAGCACTGTGCAGCGGGAGAGAGAAAGCACCGGACACTGAGTCCAGGCAGCTCAAGGCCACGGCCGGGGCCCATTGCTAAGTAAGCCATTTAAAAGTCTACGCTCCTAGGAGAGCGGTGTCGGCAGAGGAGCGGGTGGGATTCAAGGAGGAAGGAGACGAATTAGAAAGAGCCAGTGCCATGCAGAGGAGGTGGGCAAGCCCAGGAAGGGGGACCAAGGCCCCCCGTCAGCAGCCTCCCGCACAGGACGCCGACCCCTCCCCCACACCTGGCCAGCCAGCCCGTGGGCCTGCATTCTCTGCCAACTGGCCCATGAGAGCGGCCCGTGCACACACAGAACACAGCTCAGATCCTTGAAAATAAAGCGCATTTTGAAATTCTTTCAGGAAAAAATACAACCCTCTGATGCTATGAATGTAAAATAACAATAATTCTTTCAAATAAAAAACAAAACACATCACTTCCCATAAAAAGGTACAAAACACAGAAATAAAGAAAAAGGTAAAGTCACCCCTCATTTGCCTACCGACATGGGGAGTTTTAAAAATGCATATTAGTAATACGTTCCCAGTCATCGATAAACAAATACTTACAGACCGCCTAGGACAGGAGAGGCAGTGCCAGAAAGTGTAGGCAGCGCAGAAAGAAACAGAAAACATGGAGTCATGCAAAGCACTGGCCTGAGAGGGCAGGTAGTTCGCAATTAAATGACAAGACAGAAAGACCGAAACACCATGAGTGTAAAGGAAACGCCAGATCGCGTGAGGCCAGACATGCCACCAGCAACTCATGTTCCAGCTGCACACCTGGGTTCCGTTTCATTTGTGACACCCATTGTCATTATCTTGGCCATTTTTCCTGCCCTTATTTTATAGGTGGGAAGACAGAGGTTGCTGAGCGAATGGGTGACTTGCTTCTTCTACCAGGTCAGGAAGGCTGCTACCTGTCCCGCCCTGGCCCATGGTGGCAGACGTCACTCACGACGGCAGGCCACGCCGTGGCGCCCCCCGATTCATTCAGCTTCCAGGAGCTACGACTAGTCCACGGGAGCTGGCCTAGGAGGTAAAAGCCACCCCACTGGCCCCTTTTGGTCCAAACCAAGCAGGGAGACCAGGAAGCCATAGAGACTCGCCTCCCTGGTGACCTTTCTGAGACAGCAGTCAGGGTAGGCTGCAGACGGTCACCGCATTGGTCACAGGTTAAAACCAACTGCGTTAGTAGCTCTGGCCTTCTTCTGATAGGGGCTGCTCCATACAAGGGTTGCTGGCCATTACTTCTAGTGCTATGTTCGAACCATCAGAACTTCATATCCGTGAAGGCCAGTAATACCCTTTGTTTGGAAAGTACGTTTGTTATCACGGGCTATAAATAAACTGAAGAAGTGATTTTGGCAACCCCCAGATTAGTCATTATCCTCGATTTGGCCAGAAGCTCTGACTTGACATGCTTTTCAAATACTGGAAAGTGACTACATGCAAGTAAGGACCATAGAAGCCACAGGGACAGAGTCAGGGCATCATGTGTTCAGTGTTTGGGGAAAAGGAGAGAGAGAGAGAAGGGGGGGGGGAGAGAGAGAGAGAGAGAGAGAGCGAGAGAGAGGGGGGTGAGAGAGAGAGAGAGAGAGCCTGCCCCGCCCCAAACGCAAATTGAATCAAGTTTACTTTGTGTTTTTGCCCTGGGTGAACTATCTCTACAATCCACCGTTGAAGACAGCATCCTTGACCCCGGCAAAGATTCAGCTCATATTGTTACAAGGACTCTGAACACACAGGATTTTGGATTAAAGCTCAAATTCAAAACGACTGCAAACAGGGGTGGACAGAAGGAGGTGTACAGCGATAACACAAATAAATACTACAGTCAGTAACGAATACTACAGAACACACTCCATTTTGGGGTGCTCACAGCTGCCTCCCTCCTTTGGCCCATCCTGCACCTTGTTCCTTCCCCCTTTGATTGTTCGGGTGCCCGCGCAGCTTCTGGTCCTGTACCACCCCCACATTCTCGCTCTCCGTCCGCCCCTCCTGCTGTCCCTTCCTCTCTTGTGCGGCTTACAGAGCATCGCCATCACCGTCCATGTCAAAAATGCCCTCGCCTCCACTGAAGCGTTATCTGAGGCGGTGAAAAGGGGGGAACCACGAAACTATCCATCAGCAGGGGCATGAGTGGCTTATGGTCGATGTATAGACGACTGGGCTCTATCTACACACCTTAACATGGTTCCATTTCCAAAACAGGCCACTGAGCGGAAGGCGACTTACAAAAGGACCCCAACGTCCTGGCAGCGCTGATGCTCAAGTTTCCGTTTTGAGGCAGAAGGAACCCCCTGGATGTCAAACAGAATCTTCCATGCTTCTCTAATAGACAGCGCACGGAGGAGAGGAGCTGCTCTCAGGGAAGCAGGGGGAGACGTCCTGGAAACCCACCCACCTGCCCCAAAAGGCTGCCCACGGAACGGGAGGGCTCTGGGTGACAGACCGCAGCTCCGCACTGTGCAGGAGGCTCCTCCGGGTGGAAGCGTCGCGGAAGCTCAGGAAGCCAGTGATTAGATTATATAGTCTTTCCACACTGCACCACTGTCCACACGTCAGAACAGCCTTTTGCTTGCTGCGATAATAGAAATACCGCGGGCGCATGCACCCAAGAGCATTTACGGGCGAGTTGCTAGAGGTCGCAGAATCACAGGGGCTGTGCTGGCCTCTCCCGGCTTCATGCAGGAGCCTGAGGGGTGAGGATCTGGGGCCTGAATGCACTCAGCCCTCATAATTTATTAAGCTCCCCAGGGCTCGAATTCCATACACACACGCACGCACGCACACCGCCTTTGTCCTTTTCCATACCTTATGGTTCAGTGTTTATCAACTGTCATCTTCAAGTTGCTAGCA
Source organism: Furipterus horrens (assembly GCF_987537825.1). Taxonomy (NCBI): domain Eukaryota; kingdom Metazoa; phylum Chordata; class Mammalia; order Chiroptera; family Furipteridae; genus Furipterus; species Furipterus horrens. The sequence goes on along the minus strand of NW_028327186.1, from coordinate 4,507,125 downwards.
TGTACTTGTTTAAAAACAAAAACAAAAAAAATATCCACTTACACCTTTTAAAAACCATACTGAGCAAGGTTGTTAATTAGAAAAGCAAATGAACTTGTCCACGAGACCGAGCCCCTGAAGGCCTGCCCAGGTGCAGAGCTGTTGCTGCACGCTGGTCCTACTGTGCGCATCTGGGGGGGAGACCAGCGAGTCCCCAGCGCCTCAGCAGCTGTCATTAGACGCAGCCAGAGCCGGAGCTGGCGGCCTCTTGTCTAACCGGGCCCGACCCCTTGCATTTGGGAAACACGCAATAGTTCTGGAAGAGAAACCTGACGACTAGTCCAAAGGGTGTCTTTATTTATGCAGGCAGACCTCATCATGCGAACTCAGCACTGAAAACCAGCAGGAGGGTTCCAAGTGGAACCCTGCCCGGCTCTTGGTGGGAGGTGGCATAGACTTTTTCCGCCATTTGGTGATAATTAGGGGGTCACTGATTCGGAAGGGGGATCTCTCCCACAGCACAGTGGAGGGTGCATGAGTAGCTCAAGGCACATTCCCGGACTGAACCCGAGTCTCATGGGAAGGGTGAACTTAGCAGGGGCCAGGATCTGTTTGTAATGCTGAGGGCTCGCAGAGGGCGGCCGGAGGGAGGGGACTACCATGGATTGGGCACCTACTTTTGCCAGGCATGGCGCTATGTGAATTTCATGCACCAGCCTGCTTCATCTCAAAATGTCCCGTACAGTGATCACAGCCTGATTCACCAAGGGGAGAAATGATGCCTCAAGGAGATATGGCAGCTGGCCGAAGGTCACGTAGTGGCAGAACGTGAATTCACACTAAGGCCTGTGACTCCAAACTGCGTGCTTTTCTAGTCTAACATCGGGTTATGGAGAGGGTCAGTGTTACAGACGGGGGTTTTCTAACCAATGTAATGAATCACTACATAAGCATCAGAGTCGCGAAGCGGTAGACGTGGCCCCCAAGCTAACGGGCTGGTCAGGGCGGGAGAGTGAGCTGGCACCACATGGGTATCTAAGCGGCTTCCGAGGACTAAGGGGAGAGGAACAGCAAAGAGGGGAGTCAGGCAGCGGGGGGTGGATGGAGCAGGCGTTAAGGTGCCCCCCCCCCACTAGTGCCTGGGTCCCTGCTTTGATTCAGACCTGTGCCGTAATTCAACGCTGGTCACTGCAAGGTGTGACTTTGCTGTTTCTTTATAACAGACCAGCTGGGAAGCCGCACAGCTTTCGACCTCGGCCCTGCCAAAGCTTGGAGCTGACGCCCTGGGGCAAGACCAGGTCACGCTGCAGCCCAAGGGTGCCACTTGCTTTCCTGTCCCATCTCTGCCCAGTGGGGAAGCCTTTCATGGCTGCACACACCACAGGGGCGTGGGGCAGCTGGTGAGGGGGTGGGGGGGGTTGGCTAAGAGAAAGACGGAGCTGGGAATCCCCGGGGGAGCCGATGAAAGGGAACTCACTGGGTGCCCAAGGCATTAGAAAACTGAGTTCTCAGGGCCCTGGGCTGAGCCACTTTCTTTTTATAGTCAGAGAAAGTCCTCAGTGGCGGCTCTCCAGCTGCCAATTTTAGCTCCTCCAAAGGGCTGGAGAGAAAAGGCCCTACTCTCTTTCTGTAGAGTTAGCACCAAAATAGACATGTCGGGGACTTATATTTTCATCCACTTTTAACTGCAAGTGCATGCTTCCTTAAAACTTAACTATGTTTTTAGATTAGAACAGTAATACCTGCATATAATATTTAAAATCCTAAGTGGTAGAAAAGAATAAACACAATTTTAAATGCCCCCTCCTTTCTGTCTATAAGCCTCACCCTCTCTTTTCCCTATTCCCAGTCTGATTTTTTATAGCTCACTGCTGTCAACAGTTTCCTGGGTATCCTCTTGGAAATACTAAGATGCTTTATACAGACACACATATAAGCACATGTTCTTACACACACACAGTCATAAAGGCACATGTTCTCACACACACACATGGTCATAAAAGCACATGTTCTTATACACACACAGTCATAAAGGCACATGTTCTCACACACACACACACGGTCATAAAGGCACATGTTCTCACACACACACGGTCATAAAGGCACATGTTCTTACACACACACACACACACACACACACACACGGTCATAACCTAGCTCGGCCTTCCTCTCGGCTTCAGCTTCATTGCCCACCACCTGCTCTAGGCTCTCACCACAACGGCTCCTCTCCCCCATCTGCAACCTTTGGGGTGTCTCACTATCAGCCCCCAATGGATCCCACACCGGGCCCGAATGTCCCACTGGGAGCCCCAGCACCTGGTACTTCTCCCTGTGGCACATGGCGCAGGTGTAGTTTGAGGTTCATCTGCGCGATTATTCAACTAAAGCCTCTCTCGTTCCCTAGGCTGCTCCCTGCGGGCAGGACCCCGGGCGTCTGAACCTTCCGTCAGAGCCCCAGGGCCCACCCCGTTGGAGTGTTTCACCCGTAGTTGGCTGAATGAATATTCTGGCCCACATCTGGCTCTTGAAATTAGTAACGCACTTGGAACCTCTGTCACGTCAGATCACACGCTGCCATCCCAGCCCCCTTAGTGGCTCGAGAGCCTCCCATCATCATTTCATAGCCAGTCTCCCCTGTGAATGGAGTGGAGGGCATTTCGGATTTTTCGCTATTGCCAATGGCACTGTTTCGCTGCTCAGACAGCTTTGCACCCTCGGACGCATCTATCCGTCAGGTAAGTTTCTGAAACTGATGAGGCGAAGGATCAATGCATTTTAAAATTGGAGAGGGAATATCGATCGTTCTCCCTCAATGTGGGGCCAGTCCCCACGTCTACCAACAGGGTGTGAGGATGCCGGTGCCCCTACACCCCTGCCATCACGGGGCACCCCCGGACTTTGTCACTTCGCCCCCAGGTAGGCGAGCAACGGCATCTCCTCAGTTCAATAGTATTTCTTTAACAACAAACAAGGCTAAGGATTATTTTTGCGTGGTTACTGGCCTTTTGTGTTTCCCTGTCTAGAAGTCGTCCGTGCTTGTCTTTGGTCCATATTTCCATCGGGCTGTGTTACAGATTTTAGAACAGCTCTTTCTAGAGTTCCCCTGCTTTGACAATTCCTTTCATTTTTATGCTGTCAAGTTCCTCAATCTCTCTTCCTGGCCGCTCCACTGTCTGCCTCTCAGTCTAGGCCCATCTGTACATTTGCACAGGAGAGACGTGACACACGGCTGTATCAGCTCCTTCGGGAGGACGAGGCCTGGAACAGCTTGTAACCCATGCCTTTTTATTTTTCTGTATGGCTTTTTTTTTTTTTAATATACATATAAAAACAACTCTTTATAAAAAACAGTCACTGCTTAAAAAGAAACAGTATGGAACCGGGATCATGTCGTTGTGAAAACATGTCCATAAAGCGTAAAATCGTAATTGCATTTTGCATCTTTTCTAATTTTAAAGAAAACAAAACAAAACAAGGCTGATATTCTCCGAGACTCTGAAATGCAAACGAGCATGTTCTAGCAAACACACAGCAGTGAGCAGGAACCAGTCAGACGCCCTGCCGTTGGCTGAGCAGTCAGAACGAGCCCACAGCCCGCTGTGAGCAGCTATGAGCGGTCACCTGGGCCCGGCCAAGGCCAATAACACCCCCGGGGCCAGAACCTGAATCAGGATGTTCTGACCTCGGAGTCTTTTGGCAGAGCAACTGACAGGCTAAATGATTTCAATTATGCTTCGTCAATCAAACGTCCCTAAGTTTGGGGGCTACTGAGCAGCGGAGAGAGAGCTGCGATTCAAGTGTCAGGGTTGTGGCAAAGACACACGAGCCAGCGCGGTGTTCATTTCTGCCCCCTGAAAACAGCCCCCCACAAACACGCTCCGGCTCACAGAAACGAAACCCTGTGCTTTTTCTTTTGGATAGGAAAATAAGGTTCCCTTGCCAAAAGCTGCCAGGGGGAGATGCAGGAACAATCCCGTTTGTGTGGGTTTCTCACAGCTCCCTGCTGCCCAGGGACCGATGGGCCAGGACAGCTCTTTGATCCGTCCCTGGGACGGCTGCCTGCCTCCCGCCAGTGGCTCTGTGGGGCTCGCTTTAGTTTTCTCCATTTTAATGGGTTAGTTCCTAAAATACTTTGGAACTTTTCTCCATTCTGCAGAAAATAAAAGATCTTTTCTCTCTGGGTGTTTCTCTCACTCCAAAGGAATGCGGGGTGAAAAACAAGATGGGAAACCATAAAAACCCCTTTTCTTTGTGTGTATTTAATAGATGGCTTTTAGACATGAGCTCCCCTGAAGAGCTGTGGCCACACTGAACCTTTCTGTATCTAAGGTAAAGCTCGTAAAGAAAAGGGGAGCCTTGATAAACATTTAATAATGACTGTTAACAGAGAAAAGTAGCTTGTACTGGGAACATGCCTAATGGTTCACAATGTACTTTCCGTCCTGAACCTTTGAGCAGTTCTGTGAAGTGGATGGAGCCTTTTTTTTTCCTTTCCTTGAGGGGTTAAGTGACTTGTATAATCAAACAGAAGACTCTGAACTCCAGCTCAGATCTTCTGATTTCAAATCCAATGCCATTTTTTTTTACAAGTTCACTTTATTTCATTTTATTTTTTATTTTATTTATCTGTTTTTTAGAGGGGAAAAGAGAAAGAGAGGGAGAGAAACATCACTGTGTGGTTGCCTCTCACTCGCGCCCCCAACTGGGGACATGACGTGCAACCTCGTCATGTGCCCTGACTGGGAATCAAACCCGCGACACATGGCTCGCAGGCCGACGCTCAATCCACTGACCCACAGCAGCCAGGTCTCCAATGCCATTTTGACTTCACCAAGCAATCTCTTTAATAATAATCAGCAAGTACTTACTGGCATTTTCTAACCTTCACGAGCCTCAAGAATAAACAACCTACCAAACTTGACAAGTATGATAAAAAGGAGTGACTTCCTCTATAACCTGGATACAGAAAACACCTTCCCTGAAGGTCAAGCTCTGTCTGACCTTCAGACCGGGCACGTGCTCTTGCCTCTGTCTGGTCAGCCTCCCGCACCTCCTGGCACTTTTGGAACCGGGTAGCTACATTTATTACCTCACTATACAGTCTGGTTTCTGTCCTTATCTTTGCCGCCATGTCTCCCACAACCAGGTTGTCAGTGAAAGGAAAAGAAAAGCAAGAAAAGCAAAGGAAAGAGACATTAAAAAAAAAAATTTCCTAAGTCCCATGGCATAGAGGCCACTGTGCTAAGCGCTTTACGAATAAGAACTCATTAATCCTCCCAACACCATGTTCTCCATAACCGCAAAAGGAATCAAAAGACCTAGACGACACCTCTTTCATTTTTACCTTTTCTCGTGTTTTTCTTGGAAATGTGCGTCTGTGCCCTTTGCCATGTTATCCCATTACTGCGCCCAAGTAGATGCCTTCCAGGCCCCCTTGCTGGGCTCTGGTCCTCGCCGTCTAACTCTGCAGCTGTCATTTCCACGTGGGGGCCTCTCTGGCAGCCCAGACTGGCCACCACGGCCCGAGCCCACCATCTCTCCGTCACCCGGTGACACGCACTCCCCTGCTGCCAACGCCACGGACATCCACCCAGTTGTTCAGGCCAGAAACCCAGGAGTCACCTTTGACCCTTCCCTTTCCCTCTTGTGCCCGCGACCCATCGGCCTCCATGTCCCACCAGTTCTGCCTTCTACATCCCTGTCACATCCACCTGCCTCTCGTCACTGTCCTAGTTCAAGCCGCCAGCCGCCCTCTTCAGCAGCCTCCTGGCCGCTTCCCCCACTTCCACGCCAGCACATCCTCCCCAGTCCAGCCTCTGCGCACCAGCTGGAATAAGTTTTCTAAAACGTACTCGGTTTGAATGTGCGTTGTGCCATTTATTGGCATGAACGGTACTTCCTGGACCTATCATCCTGCCCTTCTCATCCTTGACCTTCCTTGTCTATAAACGGGAAATCATAACACATCACAGGGTGGTAGTGTTATTTAAGAGGTAATCCAGATACAGTGATAGAATGGGACACTCTCATAACCTGTGAGTGGACATAGAAAGGTCACATAAATTTAAAAATAGCAATAAAGAACTCTCAGTACCACGTCATTGTATCTCACTGGAAATAACAGGCATGAATTAGTCTGTATTTTACAACTTTAACAGGAAAATATTCTCAGAAAAAAACTGAAACTGTGCTCTCAGCAGATGACACGATACACAAACACCACACTCACTGTGATGGCTAACACGTTGCGTCCCAGGGAATTTAAATGCCTTTTAGAAACGACGAGAATTCTCGTCACTGGTACGCAACGTGTTACTTCGCCTGGGCGACAGTGCCCGGTTGTTATGGCAACCACTAGTCAGTCCAGATGTTGCTGTGAATGCACTTTGCAGCGCTGATTAACATTTACAACCTACTGAGTAGGCTTTGAGTAAAGGAGATTACCCGCGATAAGAGGAGTCACAGACCTGAAGAGCAGAGAGTGGAGGTTTCCCAGACAAGAAGGAATTCTCCCTCATGACTATGACATCTGGCTTGAGTTTCCAGCTGGCCCGCCTGCCTTGTGGGTTTCGGACTTGTCAGCCCCTACAATCGCGGGAGCCGGCTCCTTAAAATCATCTCTCTGCGCATGCACACATCCTACTGCTTCTGTTTCCTCTGGAGCGCCCTGACGCACACTCAGAGTCACCTTCGGATGGCAAAGCAGGACAGCAGCTGACAGATGACAACTCTAAGTGGCTTTGGGTCAAAGTTTTAGACTATAGTAGACAAGGATCCTAACTGGTTTGATAACATAAGCTCTAAACAGATAAATGCTTTTTAAAAAAAAAAAAAAAAAAAGAAACTTTGGGAAATAAGACTTAAATCATGCTCCTAGAATGAGATGCGCGACCTTCAGGGACTCTCAGGCTGCTTGGAGAACATGCACCTGGAAATGGAGGACCAGTGTCCCGTGCCCTCCCACCTGGCTGTCTATATTAAGAGCTTGCTGAGCACCCCCTCCAGGCCATGGGCTCTGCGTATCAGAGCACACGACAAAGCCAGGCATTCCCAGAGCTGCTCCGTCGCTGGGGTTTATGTCTGGAATACCTGCGGTGGCTGGGATACTGAGGCTTACCTGTAAGAGATGGTTGATGGATGCGTCGTGCCATTTCAGGGCTTGCTCTGCGTCCGCCAGTTCCCTCAGTACTGGCACACAGTCAAGACTTTTTTCACCTTTACTCATCTCGATGTATTCTAAAGCTTCTTGGTAGTGGGGAAGAGCTTCTTTCCATTTCTTCTGACCTTGATACATCCTAAAAAAAAAAAAAAAGAAAAATCAAAGGGATTATTTTTAGACTAATCAGAATAGAAAATATCGAAAATGCAGGTCCTGTGGTGGTGAGGATTTGGCTCTCTGATCCCTATTGTCCAGTTTCATTTCCTAAGAGCAAAGACTTTTTTTTTCCCCCAAAAGGCATAGTGGTCAAGAGGATGGACTTAGGAATAACGAGAAAGGTTCAAATCCTGGCTCCACCACCTACTAGCTCTACTAGCTTCGGGTTCCTTAGCCATTTCTTCATCTGAGGTTAAGATTATTAACAGTGTCCACTTCTTTGGGTTGTTGTGAAGATTAAATTAATTAATATTCACAAAAACACCAGAATAGTCTCTGATACATAGCAAATGTTACGTAGGTGTCGGTTTAAAAAATATAAAATACTTAATAAAACAAAAACAGCAACCATAAAGGATTCCGAGATGCTGATAGCTAATCCATTGAGCATTTACAAAAAAAATTCCCATTATTGAGAAGGGTGTGAAACACTCTCATTAACTGTTGGGCAGAATATAATTTGGGCATACAGTTTTCTGTATCAAAATTGTAAGTATATGTGTACACACAGATTCCTACTAATTACACTTAATAGCAGTTTATCTCGAAGAGATACTTTGTCAAGACAGGAAGCTCTCTCTATAAGAATGTTTACCTAAGCATTCTTTGTAATAGTGGAAGAGTACAAAGCGCTTAAAATACCCCGACAGGTGATCATCTGAACAAGTTACAGTAAATACATCCCTACTGCGGAATGCCACTTAGCCATTAGAGTTAATGTCAATCCATACTTATCAATACTGTATAGAAATACCTTCACCATGTTCTTCAGCGAAAAGGCAAATTACAAAAATACTTCGTAGAATATCTCCTGCACATAAAAATTTTATATCTAATCTCCATGTACACAAAAGCATAAGGAGACATCTATGTGGTCACTAAGATGTTACGAATAGTTATCTGTAAGGTGCTGGTTGTAATTTTACTTTTCTTGTGTATGCTTTCTAAATTTTCTTCTATAAATCTATGTTACTTCTCCGCCAGAAAAATGTTCATTGAAAAATTATAAGTAAAGGTGGCAGTGGAAAAATAATTCTTGTAGCTTCTTGAGAACAGGACTCGCCTAAAAAAAAAATGTATTTCAGCAAGCACAATAAAAGATATTTAAAAGGAGTTCTCCAAAATATTTGCTAAGACTATTACGAACTTTGTGTGTGTGTGTGCTGGGAAAAATTTTAGGTACAAGACTTGTCATGAAAGACCTCAATCCTTGGTTTATGTTGCCCTCCACCCCAGAACCTATACCACAAAAAGGCCTTTTGGTTCCCAAACTGCCCATGGGTAAACTGAGGCATAATATGCAGGAGTGATTAAGAGACCACAGAAAAATAGGTCTTGTTTTCAGCTCCGTCATCGAATATTTTTCACAACTAACTCTGCTCTCCAGGGAGTTTGAAAGGAATGAGGAACGGAAGGAAAGACACGCTTCCGCTCTGTGGTTCAGACGGCCGTGATGAAATACAACGCTGACTGAGCAGCCTAGGAGCGGGGATGCCTTCCATAATTTAAACAGGTTAAGAACACAGGAAAAGGTCACGGACAGGTTCTTGGACCACGGAGGTGGCTTGTAGCAACTCTAATCTTGGAAACGAAGAGATTAATACTGGACTTGCCTTCTGGCACTCAATGAGCTTAGAATGTAACAATTAGCTTTGTAAGCATCATATTTTATTTCTAGAGAGAAAACCTGCTAGCATCTTTGGTGACAGAAAGGTTTGAAACGTAGGATTGGCAACAAATCATTGAGCCCAAGAATAAATGCCTGGTAGATGAAGATTATGTAATTGAAAATAGAAGCCAGCCAACTATGGCCTGTGGGCCAAGTCTCCTCCCTGTTTTTATAAATAAAGTTTTATTGGCACATAGCCATGCCTACTTGTTTATATCTTGTCCACGGCTACTTTGTCATATGGCCTACAAAGCCTAAAATATTTGCTATGTGGGCCTTGACAAAATGAGCTTGCCAACCTCTGGTCTAGAAGCTAGAGAAAGTCACATACTTGCCCAGCGATGGCAGCTTCTGTCCCCCTAATGTAGCCTAGAGAACTCGGACAATGACACGAATATTTGACTGAAGAAAAAAAAAAAAAATCACCTTCTTCCTTTCTCATGTTTATGAAGAATGAACCACGTGCCACGGAAGAAAGAATAGTTCCCTTGTTTCCAAGGCTCCTTACACGGCGTGTCCTGGGCCCCTGGCTTCCTCACCTTAGTCCTGGCTCTGTTCTCTGGCATCCTAGACGCAGCGGGGGGCTTCTGTGAACCCCGCCCTGTGCTCACAGAGCGGTGAACCCCTCTGCTCAGACAGCACCTCTCAGACTGTATTACAACTGCAATCCCACTCTCGTGTGCGCACCTCAAGAGGTCATGGTGCACACGTGCCCGAAGAGACATGTATGAGAGGGAGCAGGCGAGCCGGGTTTGTAAGAGTGAATGTTTGGAAGCCATTTCCACGTGTACACTCACGTGCGTGAGAACGAATGCCTGAATTAGGGGAAAGTCAGATGAATGAAGCCCGATATGGGGGTTTCAAATGAACAGACTAGAGCTACATGGTGGGGCACACCTCAAAGCTGCAAATGGCATCTGAGAAAAAGCAAGCTACAGAAGAAGTCGCAGGACTATCGGGTGAGGAAGTGTGGGGATAAATCTTCTTAGGGGAACAGGCTCTCAGCTTTCCGGGCCCCCCGCGTCCCATGGGAGGAGCTGCCGGCAGGGACATCTCTGCTGGGAACAGCAGGGCCTTTCCCAGGAGCAAGACGGGGAGAAGCAAGGCCTTTGAACACAGGAGCATGTGTCAGAGCCTCTACACCCCCAAAGCTAAACGCAGGGAAAGTGATTCATTAAAGGAACACACATCTCTAGAGGTGCAGCCGAGACATCAAGGGCCTTCAGGCGACGGTATGAACTACAAAAATAAACAAATAAACAAACAAATAAACCAATAAAAGCTGAGTGGGCAAAGCAAAAGTTCGATTTGGAGATGACTGTCGGGACCAATCTGGGGAGAGCTGTGAGCTCTAAAAGTGAAGGTTATTTACTGAAGTACCAAAAACTCCGAATAAAAGCCAGTGGGAATGTTTTGTGGGGAAGCATATAGAAATAAAATGCCATCACAAGGAGGTGACAGCAGGGACCTATACTGTCCTACGTGCCATTGTTTGTGTGTTTGTTTGTTTTTTCTATTCTCTTCTTCCCACTGCCAGGAAGTACAGGCTAAGGGAGAAATATCCCCCATCTTTCCTCTTTGGAAAAACGTGGGTCTGAATCACTCCCCAAATCTGGTGACCACAATGAACCAAGAGAAAGCAAGACAAAGAAACAAACTCAAGCTTAAGAAAGAAACATATAAGACTGTCCAATTTTCAGCTTGGGTGGTTCGTGGGAGCAAAGTCGAAAGCACCCAGCCTTCTCGAGTGAGGGAAAAAAGGACAGGAAAGAATGGGGCACGCCAGGGACAGTCTTTGAAGCCAGAGTCTTAATGCGAGCTAAGTGCATGCTTTAAAGTCCAAATCATTTCTGGGATGAAATCACAGAAAGGGAAATGTTCCACTAGAATGTTCAGTGATAATGATAACTTAACTACTTTTTAGGGAGAGAGGTTGGGGGGAGACAGACGGAGAGAAATGTCGATCTGTTGTTCCACTTAGTTGTGCATTCATTGGTTAATTCTTTTTAAAAAATATTTTTTTTTTATTTATTTTTGAAAGAGAGGGGAGGGGAAGGAGAAAGAGAGGGAGAGAAACATCAATGGGTGATTGCCTCTTGCATGCCCCCAGCTGGGGACCCGGCCCACAACCCAGGCCTGTGCCCTGACTGGGAGTCAAACCAGACCCTTGGGTTCACAGACTGGCACTCAATCCACTGAGCCACACCAGTCAGGGCCATTGGTTAATTCTTGTACGTGCCCTGACCAGGGATCAAACTCGCAACCTTGGTGCATCTGGACAACACTCTAACCAACGGAACTAACTGCCCAAGGCAATAACTACTTTTCTCTTTAAAGGGCCTACCATGTAAGGTTCCCAGATGCTTTAATGTGGGGTCCATTTCTCCATCAATGCAACCCTGTGAGGGGCTATCGTTCCCACTTTAACAAGCAGGTTGAACGGACGCTGATTTGAACCTGGGCTACCTGACTCTAAAGCCCACACTGGAGATACCAGGGAAGTGTCCTGCTCACGGTCTGAGCAAAGTTTCTCAGGACAGGCACGCGTGAGAGACAGTTCAGCAGAGCAAGGCCAGGCCAAGTAGTCGCTGGGCAAGCTGTGGAAGGCGACACCAGCCATCAAAGAGAAAACCTGGACAGGTCACATGTTTTGGGCCAGCACAATCATGTCACATAGAAAGATCATTGTAATGGTTACGTGTGCGCACATGCCACAGCATCCATGTAAAGGCAGCTACCTGTCTCTGGGGATCTAGTTATCAGTAGCCGGAGTAGAAAATAATTCTTAACGCTGGGGAAGAACTTGTCCATTTTGCTCATGACTTTCCTGACCATGTTTAAAACAACTGCAGGGATAGGAATACACGGCTGGACTCTGTCCAAAGTTCATAAACAATGACTGACTGACGTGGGTGCTGGAACAGAGGCGGACAGGGACAAGGGACGAAGCATGAGTCACTCAGCAGCGCTCATGTCAGCCCGAGGAGAGGAGCTGGCCTGGCCTGACGGGCACCATAAAAGGCAACACAGATGGAGGGAGATGCACCTAAGATACCCTTTTAAGAGAAACACAGATCCTGTGAAAGCTGACGGGGGAATGATCCCGGCCTTCCGCCTCCAAGGCCGGGCAAAAGAAAAGGCCCTTGTGGCTGTGAAAATAACTGCAGAAACGCGTCATTACTTTCTCAAGCAGATCGGTCTGGGCAAAATATTCACACGTCGGTGAGGAAACAAAGCCAAGGGGACTGAATGAACACCATCAGTGTAAACAGGCCAGTTCCAGTGACTGGGTCAAGGTGAAGGTTCAGGATGGAAAACAAGCAAAATCTGAAACAACTCCGCTAAACAGAAGGTAACCTTGTCGGGCGGCTGAGAACTGGAACTCGAGGTTGGGCATTCGGCACAGATGCGTACAAGGCTCGCCACCTGCTGGCAAGGCTGGGTACTGCTGATTTGGAAAGCGGAGGAGGTGCCAGATTCTGGCAGAGGGAGACAATTTACTCTTTTGTAGCAATGTTGTCCAACATTAAGCACAAATAACATTAGTCAGATCTCAACAGATGGCAACAACGATCAGCTCTTGGACCTCTGATTTGCATACTCCCTATTTTACAATGCAAGACAGAAGACCTACTTCTGGGCAGGGAGAAATTCAGGGCCGGCCGACTTGCACAATCTTGACTCTCTTCCTCCTCCTGTTACATGACTGGCATCAGACAGAATGAATTCTTTGGGGTCTGGCTTCTTTCACCAACTTTCTGTTTGTAAGAATCATCTATGATGTTAAGCATAGGGGTACTCTGATCGTTTTCTTTGGATGCACACAATTTTATCTATTCTGCTTTTGATAAACAGCTGGGTTGTGTCCAGTTCTTGGCGGTTACCAGAAGGCACCTGTGGACATTCTTTGCTATATTTCTTGGTGAACATGTATGCATTTCTGTTGGCTTTGTATTTAGGAGCCATATTGCTGGGTCATGGGGTGTGCCAACTCTCAAATACAGTAAAGCCGATGTTCTAAAGTGGTTATACAAAATATGTTCTAAACAGCAACATAAAAGCACAGGCAAGCATGACATCTTTGCCAACATTTGATATTATGGCTTTTTTTGAAAAATTAGCCATTCTAGTGGAAATGTAGTCTCTTTATGATTTGAAACTTCACTTATCTGATGACAGATGAGATGGAACACCACTTAATGTTTACTGGCTATGTGGGTGACCTTTTTTTTCTTTTTTGGTGAGAAGTCTCTTGCCCAAATTTCTATTCAGTTGTTTGTCTTTGTTTTACTGACTTATAGGAGTTCTTTACAGATTCTAGAGATGAGCTCTTTGTCAGTCACATGTATTACAAAAAAATCTTCCTCCTCTCTGTGGTATGAAATATATGGTGATTTAAATACAGAAAAACATGTACAAAGCAGAAGAGGATAAAGAGGATTAACATGCTCAAAGGTCCTCGCATTGTCTAAGAAGTGGTTAATTGACTAACTTACATTGGAGTCTAATGAGTCAGGGATACAACTGACAAATTCTATGGTATTCCCTAGAAGAAAAAGAAAATAATGTATAACTTACCAGTTAATAGGTAGGAAAATGAAATAAAAATACTTAACAATAATAAAACTAAAAAAAGGGGGAAGAAAGGAGCCTGAAACTGGTTATGAGAAAAGGATATTTAAACTCAAATATATCAGTAATTTTAAAAAAAAGAGAGATGAAGATTGAAAATGAAAGGATGAAAAAAATATTTTAGGAACATTTATACCGAAAGAGAACTAGAGTATCAATTTTGAGATCAGGCAAAATAGATACAGATAGAAGGCACAAAGGACAATATACAGGAACCTATAAAATAACAGATTAAGAAGATACGCTGCTGTTTTAACCTCCCGCCCCACGGAATAGATCAGACTGTATAAAGCAAGGACCGGCAGCACCACGGACAGCTCTAGATAGACCAACTGCCAGTCACACTTCAAGCACGCCCATCTTCAAAACTAATATGTCAACTTGGCAAAAGATAAACACGAATATAAATTTGAATAACGGAATTAATGAGGTCACCCTAAGGCAGACTTAGTGCGACCTTACACACGGCAAGTAAAGAATACAATTTCTTTTATAGCTCACTCGGAGTCTTCATGAAAATTGGCCCTGGACAAGGTCAGGGGGGGAACGTCAGTAAATTTCAGAATCCATGCCATACAAATACGTTTCTGTCTATAATACAATAAAATTAGAAATCAATAACATCTAAACACCCTGAAAAATCTCATATATCCTCAAACTAAAACACATGCCACATGAATAATCTTTGGATTAAAGGGTAATTTATACACTAAGTCATGAACACTAAGAATTTAATGCCAGTGAGAATGCTATGTGTTAAAACACATGGGACAGACTTCACACAGGACTTGTACAGACATTTTTGAAAATATCTTTGACATCTGGATGGAAAAGACTTTCTAAACCAACTCCTAAAGCATAAATCATTAGGTTCAAAATTAATGGCCATGACGGGGCGGGGATTGACTGTGGGAGAAGGGGTGGGTGGGGTGAGGAGGAGCAACAGGGAAAAAAGTGGGACAACTGCAATAGAAAAACAATAATTTTTTTTAAAGTTTATACCACCCTAAAAAAAAAATGAATGGCCTTGACTGTTGCAAAATGAAGAATTTCTCTGCCATGAAGAGCACCACAGACAAAATTAATAAATGGGCACTAGAAGAAAATATTTGCAGTAGCGCTAACTTATAATACACAATAAAATCTTGATTATCAACAAGAAAAGTAGAGGAAGTCCCACAAGAAAAATGAGAAAGAATACTAACAGGCTACTCAGAGAAGGAGAATCCTAAATGGCTAAGGATTATAGGAAGGTACTCAAAGTCACAAATAAGAGAAATGTAAATATAATTCAATAGCACAGTATAGCACATTATATGCATCAGGCTGGCAAGTTAGACAGACCATGTCAAATATTGTTGGGGATGTGAAAAAATTTGAGCCCACCTGTCCTGGGTGGGGGAGTGCAGATGAGTCTAGCATGGGGCCGAGTGCGGTGAACTTGAAGTGCAAACGTACCCTGTGACCACACAATCCTACCGCTGGGGTACAGACCTTAGAAAAAGCCTCCCTTAGCCACACAAGTGGAGTTGGGCCAGGATGTTCATGGCGGCACCGCTACGGGAGTAGGGAGCTTGGGACAGCTAAGGACCTGTGACAACTGCGTTGTCTCCTGCAAAAGGAGCCTCCTGGCAAAAGGGCGCTCAGCCATCACGTGCACAGAAAGTCCTGAACGGGAAACTTACTGGGCGAATGAACGCTGCACCTGCGCTTGAATTTCTATCCATTCTTCCTGCACGAGCCTTCCACGGTGCAGCAGCTCCTTTGAAAGCCTGTCCGCTTTCATCAGGTTCTCTGCAGCTTCCTTAAACCTGAGTGGCGTTCAGGAAACTGTACCCTGGGTTCTAGAGGTGGGGACCCACGATCCTGGACACCCGGGGCTCTGACACTTCCCATCACCCTTCCCGAGTCACGTGTCAGCTTTGGAGTTGGCCTTGAGAATTAACTCTTAAGTAACGGGAGCAGTATTTCTACTTGTAAGAAGAGGGAAAAAGGATACTTTTGAAGGGAGAGCAGGGATCTCCCCAAGGTATGAAATAGCTCAACCGAACACCGGAAGACATCCGTATTGTCGTTACAGGGAGGCACGATGGAGCCGGCGAGGATTTCTCTGGCTTTTTCTGCATGTTGTTTTGCCTGAAGCGCCAGTCCTGCGGACAAGGAGAAAGAAGTCCCAGTTTCTTGGTCATCTCAGTGCACAAGAACGGTCACCTACAGTCTGGGACTCTAATGAGGTCTCCTTCACCTGTCGTCCATGGAGAAGTATCCGGGCAGCAAGAAATACTGTCAAGACTGTCACGACCAAAGTGCTTTATACCTAGTACTGAAGATGCAATTTCCACACCCAGGCACTCAAGATAATGTTTTTCCCCCAAAAGGGTCTTTTTAGAAATAAAATAGAACAAGCAGGAACTGAACAGCTTTGAAACCTCACCAATATCAGATATAAAATATGCTCTCAATAATCACAAAAAAAAAAAAAAAAAAAAAGAAAAGAAAGAAATACAAGGACTAGAGCATTCTGGGCAGGAAATAAGATATTCCTGAGTTTTAATGCTGGCTTTGTGACAGCAATCATAATGACAAAGTAAAAATTCTGAATCTTCTGCTTACCTGTCTAGAATCATACTGTGGAGTTATTTTAATATAATCTTCATTCAGTGATATTTATAAACACAGTTCCAAGGAGCTAATAGGCGAATGTGCTGCAATGTCACTCCTATGTGGTCATAGACTAATATTGAACAAAAAGTTACAGCCAAGAACCACTTCTTGGTGGGATTGCAATGTTCTTCCATGGCCTATTGGTTTGTGGTAAGAGTGACACCAGGGACCCCCAGTTATTTTTCAGGGCCTTTCACTTCCCCACACTCCCATCTCTACGTTGATACCCCGTTCTCCATCCCCCTCCACGCACATCCCTACACCCCTGGTCTTAGGTCATTCATTATATGCAATTATATCTCAAAGTTCTAAAAAAAAAAAAAGCTGTCAAAATACAAAGTTAATTCTGTTCCTGTGTCTACACAACAGAACGAATATATTTTCTGATGGCGAGAATTCAGGGAAGCTCTTATAGAACTTTATTTTATTTCTAAAAAGCACACACTCAATCGACCTGCCAGAAATGTATTGCTGCCGATTATACGTGCAATGTTGCAAAAGATGTGGCAGTCGGAACTGCCAACCTCAGTCCAGTCCCTCAGGTAACCTGCACTCAGTCTCCTAGAGGCAGTATGGGCTGAGGTTTCAAGACGCTGGCTCCAAAGTCAGTGTCCAGAATGAGGTCCCTGCTCCACCACCTCCCCTGAAACTATGGCTTCAACATCCTCAATGGTAAGCAGGGGTAATATTACCCGTCTTGTAGGATCGTGGTGATGATACAATGAGATTATGCAGGGAAAGGAGTCAGCATGGAGCCCAGAACTCAATAAGACTCCAGCAGATACTGCTTTTACTTTAAATGGAGAAAGAAAGACAGTCCTGCAGAAAGGTCGCAGACTGTGGAAGAAAAGCATCATTTGCAATCTCAGATGCCAGGACACTGGTACTGGCACCCAAAATTTAGGGCTGAGTCTCAGATCAGCTACCTATTAATGCTGTGATCCGGGGCAAGCTATTTCCGCTCAGGCTTGTTTCCTCTGGCTCTAAAAACTAGGCACAAGGGCTGGCTTTGAACCAGATGATCTCCGACATCCCCTCGTGTGCTAACAGTCTTGGACCTAACGGGTAGAACCAGTCTACAATCAGTTTTGGCCAAACGTATTGGGGGGCAATTCCATGCTTAGCATTCTGCTGTTTTCCATTTGTCATTTTTATTTATTCACTGGACTGATTCTGGGCATTTAGTATGACCATCATCATTATTGTCACTTTTCAGAGGAGGAAATACGGTGGTCTTGTCCATCTAGTCCTAGGTGGTCCAATCAGAAAGAAGAAGACATGATACCTTTGTTTGTACCTTCCCTGTAGCCATCTTCCTTTTCTCTGTTTTTTTTTTTGGGGGGGGGGTACCTGGTCCCCTCCAACATGATCCATGTGATTTAGCTAAGGCTGGTCTCTCCCCCAGGATCCAGTAGATAGAAAAGGCAGGTCTAGCCAATTAGAATATTCCTCGCCTCTGACATATAACACAAGTGGGAAACTGATCACATTGCTTGAACACCTGGATCTCGCCAAGTCTCCAGTAAGTTTTACCCTTGGATTTTTGAGTTGTATGCACCCATAAGTTGCCTTTTGCTTACGCCAGCTTGGTTTAGTCTTTTATTTATTTTGCAGGGGGTGATGACTTACAGACAAGAGTCTCTCCATCAATACAAATTAAATGGACCATTTGAGGACCCTGGGCCCTGTCTACAGTGCCTTTGAAGCTAACAATTGAATTCTCTCTAAGAACCCTACTGTTAAGGTCCTAGAATACAAAACTGCAAAGGACCCAAATGCTCCTTCTCTTTTTTATATATTATAGAAAAAATCCTACTCTCACTGAAAGGACATGGTTCCACGATGCGTGGAGAGGAGAACGGTCAGGATAACTTAATCCTGGCAGTGCCGGGCGTATCCCGTTGGGGGGAAAGAGCAGAATGCAGCCAACAGAGCCTCCTCAGGCTGAGCTGAGCTCACCTTTCAGCTGCAGGTAGCCTTGGGCCAGATTGATGTAGGCCTCTGCCAGTTTCCAATGGCAGTCGCCGTAGCAAATCCGTGTCAACGCTACACAGCGCACGAGCTCCTGGATCGCCTGCTTATACTGCGAGGAAGAGAAAACGAGCTTACCATCAGACACCAAACCACGCACAGCCACAAAGCACAGAATCGCCTTGTATTTTTATCCAGCCAGCACGTACACACTGAGTGCCTACTATGTGCTAGACTTGGTTCTAAGCACTTGGGATACATAAGAAAACAAAGAAGACCAAGATCAGTTTGGGGTGGCAGGGCTTAATTCTCTAGCAGAACTCAGGCTGTGTCAGCCTGCCAACCTAGGTCTACCTAGCTCAGGGCCTGGCACATAATAGCTACTAAATAAATATCTGTTGCCTAATGAATAAGCATGCATTCAAAACTGGATTCAAGCCAGCTGAGACCTAAATCATAGACGGTACCCACTCCTTCTCGTTTGCTCTGGGCTCTTCATCCCCTATGTCCCTACGGTCATCAGGTCCCACTGATTCGCATTTTCAAATCCCTGTCAAAAGATGTCAGCCTCTCTCCTGTCTCTGCTGGAGTTCAGGCTCTTGTAATTCCTTGGGGGATTTTTGCAAATATCCTTTAAACTGGCCCTCCTCCTTCTGGTTTGCTCTCTTCTCCAGCTATCTGAGTGCCTATTCCAGAAAGTCAAACCTGCTCCTGGCACTCCCCTGCATATAGTCCTGTGATAGGTTCTTACACCTTTAGGAGAAAAATCTGAACTCTTTCCCTGGACAATGAAAACCCTCCAGGCCCCAGTTCCTATCTGTAAAGCAACCTCACCTCCTGGCTGGTGCCACGAAAGCCCTCCTGCATCCCACGGAAGCAACCTACGTGTGCACTGATGGATGAATGAGTCAAAAAATACAAATAGTGTATATAAATACACATACACAACAGGATGTTATTCGGTCATAAAAAGAAGGAAATTCTGCCATTTGCGATGACATGGATGGATCTTGCAAGCATTATGCTCAGTGACATAAGTCAGATAAAGAAAGAGAAATACTCTGTCGTCTCACTTATATGTGGAAGAAAAAAACAACAAACTCACACAGAGAACACACTGGTGGTCGCCAGAGGTGGTGGGGTGAGGTGGGGTGGGCAAAACGGGGGAAGGGGGTCCAAAGGTACAAACTCCCAGCCATAATATAAATAAGACCTGGGGTGCAATGTAGAGTGGTGACTATAGTGAATAATTATTGTACATTTTGAAAGTTGAGACCTTAAAAGTTCTCATCATAAGAACAAAGAAACTCTACAACTACATGTGGTGACGGATGCTAACTAGACTTCCTGCGGTGATCATTTTGCAATAAATATATATGTTGTGTCATTCTGTTGTACTCCTGAAACTAACATAATGACATGGCAGTTATAGCTCAATTAAAAAAAAAAAAAAAATAGAGCCTACCTCCCAAAAGATTCCTTGTAGTCCCCCAAACAGGCTGTGTCCCTGAGACCCCTGGCTCTTGTCCACCTGCCACCTCTGTCCAGAACACTGTTGTCCTCTCCCTTACCTGGCCAATTCCTAAGCACTGTTACCACTTCAGTCCAAGTAAATCCCATGCTTCAAAATGTGTCCCCATTGCTGTCCCCCGATCACCTTCAGGCCCATTGCCTACCCCTCCTTCCCCACAGACCACACCCCTCACTATTTCCCGTGAGCTGGTGTCTGTCACTGACTACCCCTGTCTGTCCCCCTGTCTGTCTTCCCAACCAAACCCTGAGTCCCTCTGAGGCAGAGGCTGTGGCTCTGCCATCCGTGTCCCCAGCACCGGCTCAGCACCTGGCATATGTGACGCACACAGCAGGCTTGACCTTGACCTATGACTCTCATTTTCTACCAGTCAGTACATACTTATTCAGCGCCTCCTATGCGCCCGATCCAGTCTCCTATGTGTGTGTGTGTGTGTGTGTGTGTTTGTCTGTGGGTTGTATGTTCATGTGTACACTGACTCATGCAAACACATGCTCACCGCCATGCTATGACACAGGCCCTCTCGTACCCAACGCCAGAGAGCAGGAATGTCCCTGAAGCTCCTGCACGTCCCCACTCCCAGAGCGCAGGGACAGGAAGGCAAGGCTCCTTACCTCGTGCCTGCTGGAGCAGGCCTTGGCCTTCTCTTCACAGAGGCGGAGCTTCTCCCGAGGGGGCTGGAAGACGACAGCCTGCGGCAGCTTGTTGGAGACCCTCTTTCTCGGCGCTAGGCTGACAGCACCAGCGACTCCAACAAAGTGGCTGGATATGTGGGTTTCCTCGGATTCTTGCATCTTTTCATACGCATTCTCCTCTGATTTTTAGATAAGAAAAGGAAAGGGTTACATGAGAATTTTCATGTTTGCTTTTAGAAATACACATTTTCCCCCCAGAAAGGGAGGCTAAACTCAAGGAAAATCTCAACACTATACCCAGGACTTCTTTGAACACAGGAGCAATCTATCCCCTCAAAATCCTGGAAACCAGTGCTGATTTCTTTGCAAAACTTTCAGGCTGGTTTCCAGTTAAACCAAACATTCTCTGTTCATTAAAATACATGTACACACACATATATGTATACTAATATGTACATGTGTTATACAGAATATGCATGTATAATATCGTCGTCGGCAGCCGTCCGTCTCGAGAGACGATGGTGTAGCTTCTTAAGAGTCTATCTGCACCGCCGAGAATGGCTGTGCAGTCCGACTCGGGAGTGACACGGTATCTGTCTCCTCCCGTGTTGAATCGACATCTTGCGATGACGCTGGAGTGTCCTCTCCAGTGAAGCTGAAGCTACAGAGCCTGGGCAGGGTGATATGGAGGGTCTGCTGTTGCCCATGCAGCAGACCCCCCCTCTCTTCGCAGCTGAAGGGTCCAAGGGAAAGACGGAGTCAATACAGCTTGGCTTCAGGTGCGCCGCAGGAGTTGCCAGTGTTGACTACAACGTCAAACCGCCTTAGGGACCCCGGCTCCGGATTTTCTGTCGGGGTTTACTCCCTTAGCCTTTCCCCTGAAGAGGTATGCCGCAAGGCAGCGGAGGTTTTTTGGAGTCAGAGTTTTCCTTCTCTGATGTGCCCTGACTGGAAGATCGAACCAGCGACACTTAGCTCGCAGGCCGACGCTCAATCCACTGAGCCAAACCAGCCAGGGCTTATGTATAATATAATATAATATATATATATATATACAGTAGAACTCAGCTGATCCCAAACAACTCTCAGAACTCAGCTCCAACGGACCTTGAAGCGGGGACAAAAAATGACTTGTTAAACTTCCATGTCCAGTCGAGGGACTAGCTTCATCCTCTTGCCTGAAATAACCAACCAACCAACCAACCAACAACCCACAGACAAAAACAAAACAAAACCTCAAAACGAAACGGCTTTCAAGAGTCAACAGAGCACTTGGGGAGCACTGCAGCCTGCCACACTGGTCCCCAAGTGGCCAGAGCTCCCTCCTTCTCCATGTACCTAATGAAGGGCCACTGATCGTCATCAGCAACTTAGGACAGAGGACCTCCAGCTTCTTTGAAGCCAGAGCCAAGCACCCTTGGCGTCTGGTGTCCCGGAAACACTCTGCGGTGGTCCTTGATTTGATTCCCCTTTGAGGGCCCAACGCCAAGAAGAGTATTATCCGCTGCGATAATACTGCACTTCGTACCAGCTCGTCAAGCGGATGGAACTGAGTTTTGTCTCAAGAGGAACAGCTCAGATGAAAGGCTACAGTCTAGGTAGGAATACCAGCTCCTATCTTCTCATGGTGTTCTTCCGGCACAATGCTTTTTTGTTTGTCTGTTTGTTTTGGTTGAAAAGAACTCAGTTACACAGAACCAAGAAACACGCTTCAATTCGGAGGGAAAAGGAGCAAGAACTCATTGAACGACAACCACCTTCACGGTTTAAATTGTCCCGTAACTGCCATCATGTCTAACATAACATGGATGTGTGATGCCAAAAAA
Organism: Furipterus horrens; assembly: GCF_987537825.1. Classification (NCBI taxonomy): domain Eukaryota; kingdom Metazoa; phylum Chordata; class Mammalia; order Chiroptera; family Furipteridae; genus Furipterus; species Furipterus horrens. The sequence continues at coordinate 4,484,843 of NW_028327186.1, read as the reverse complement.
AAAGAAACGTTTGATGCTTTAGAAAAACAAAGTAATGCATAACGATTTATGTTAGTCCACCACGGGAAAGTAATGGTATTTGGGTCCAATGTCTTAAAAGGCTGCAACCAATTCTTCCTGTTATTTATAATAATAGTTAGTCCCTTCGCTTCCAGTCTGTGCCCTGGGAGCTATCTCCAACTGCAATGTCAGTTTCATCTTTTTCAAATATTACATCGGAAGGTCTCCTTCCTGCTCAAACCCTAGGGCCAAACTCCTTCATGTAATTTCTCTTTTTTTTTTTAATTTAGAGCCCAGGCCCCCAAGTAAACTTTCTGCTGCGGTCAGAAGCAGTGATTCTTTCAGCTGCACCTGCTGGCAGACAACTCCCCCATTACCCGGATGCCATGCTTTGTCTTCTATCTCCAGGACTTCCGCCCATGGCTCAGGCCCAAACTGGGGGCTCACCCTCCCTGGAAGCTCTCTCCCTGAAGCATTTCAGCCCCCACTGATCTGGGCACCCGAAGCACCAATGGTCTGTCTCTGACAGTCATCTTTGCATAAGGAACTGTCAAGATATTTTAAATGTTTTGCATCTCATTCCTCCAACTAGACTGTGAGCTTCTTGGGAGATTAAATTTTATTATTTTACATTCTCCTGAAATAGCTATTGCATACCTCCTATGCATCCGGCCTTGGAAAGAGCCAGGAAGTGTTATATTGACTAGTTGACTTAATGTTTGAAGAATCTTTAAGATGCTATATTTCAGAATTACGTATTGGGCTGAGTCCTTAAAAAAAAAAAAAAAAAAAAAAAAAACACTGTGTTGATTTTTCAAACATGTTTTAATACAGGTGAGGCAGTTGTAGGTTCATAGTTGTTTGCACAGAAAATAATACAATAATAAATAATGATACAAGAATAAACTCTGCGTTTCACGGGCTCACAGCTGTAAACCTGCTTTGGCCCCACGCTGCATGTTATCCTTGTTTACCAATATTTTCCTGAACGTTTGTATATTAGTTTTAATAAAAGTATCATTTTGGAAAATACCGCAAGAACGCTGAATTTGGTTTTTTGAAAATTCATCATTCATTACCGACTGATTATGCTTTGCTTTGTTTGGTCATTAGCAGATACGTCCGCGAATCTCCTCCTCTAAAAATACACATAAAATTTGAATCCGAAGGTCATTCTAATTTTCTCTTAAGAGATGGCTTGTCTATTGTGCTCGGTATGATAGATAATGCACAAACAAAAATAACCTTCTCACTTGATAATTACGATAACGTTACTAAGGGGCCCTCTAAATCCATATGAAAGCAGGAGTATAAAATCATCTATAATTAATATTACCTTGTGCCCTTCACCATCCAAAAACCCACTGCTCATCTGTCAATCATGTCCTTCCAACGCCGCTGCAGAGAAAAACACCCCCTGAAAGCCTTCCTTTCTGCCCCTCTTAGATCGTGCCCGGTTTTTTTATTTTTTTATTATTTTATTTTTTCACTGTGTGGTTGCCTCTCACTCGCGCCCCCAACTGGGGACCTGACGTGCAACCTCGTCATGTGCCCTGACTGGGAATCGAACCGGCGACCCTTGGCTCGCAGGCCGATGCTCAATCCACTGAGCCACGCAGCCAGGCCGTTATTTTTTATTTTTTAAAACCTGGTTTTCCCTCAACACTTACTTCTTGAACACTAGCGAAAAACCGGAAAAGTTTCAACTCGCACAGCTCCGGGTCGGAAGATCCTTTGTCCGCTTCCCCTGCACGCTTGAGAGGTCCTCCGTTCTTTGTCCAGCGAGTGACAGCCGCGGCGCCAGCCCGGGGTGCCAGCCCGGCCCCCGCGGTAAGAGCCGGGCGATTCTTCGCAGACTCTGATAACCATCGAAGAGCCCGAAGGCGCGTGGCTTCAGACCACAACAAAGCCACCTTTTCCGGGAAAGCCGCCGAGCCCCTCACAAAAGTCCGGGCCGGAGAATGAGTGACAGAGCATTGCACCAATAGGGAGTGGGGAAGGAGATTCTGTCGAAGTTTGCCACCCAATCCTCGGGAGCCAGGGGTGGGAATTGTAAAATAGCGCGGTCTTTTCCTTGGAATTTTCTTAAAGGGGTATTAGCCGCCTGATAACTTTCAAGTCTGCCAAAGATTGCCAACTTCCTAGAGCAGTCCCGCCCGAGGCGGGGGTACCCCTTGTTCTGAGTAAGGCAAGATGTGAACATTGACACTGCACAGATTTAGGGAACTTTTAAGTTAGCCATAGAATGACTCACTACACTAACACATGGTATCACTTGGCCACTTAGGTATCAATTTCATGGAGTAGAAGTTATTTTAAGACAATTCATTTTTCATGATTAATTACCAGACATTAAATTAATATATTTAAATATTTCCCCTTTTAAAGAAATAAAAATAAGAGGCTAACATCGATTACTTTTAAAGAAATCGTTCTATTGGTAATCCTTTCTTTTTTTTAAACTTCAATATTAGGAGTAATTCTCATTATTTGGATTGATTTTTAATACCCCAAAGAATTTTGTTTTTACACAAACTGTAGGTTTTCTCATTTTAAGTCTACTAAAAAATTCCTAAGTACTCTGCACAGCTCTTAGGTATTTAGAAACCTGTATAAATGGTCTTAGACGTGCATGACATACACCGTGCTGTATACGTCAGTAACTTCTGAAGTCCAGGTTTAATAAACAGAAAATTGGTATTTCATTTTAACTCACGCTTTGTTTTGGAATAGGTTTTGTTTTTATTTAATATGAATGCTTTCTAGGTTATTCATCTCTAACAATTAGATAAACCAACGTAAAGTTATTAATGAATATCAAGCTTTACAAAGAACAATAACAGCAGTTGTAATGAGATGTAATTTTTTTAAAAACCTCATTTCAAAAGGAAAGATGACAGTAAGTTTTTTTTTTAATGGTCCCTAAAATTGCTTGGATTTTTTAAAAAAGCAGCATAAAGTTCTCTTCTCTTGATGTCTCCACCCCGTGATACAGAAATTTTCGTCTTGAAAGAAATATTTATTCACAGCCTACTCAGTAATGTTCGGAAGTGCCCCAATATTTAACCAAGTTGTTATTGTCCGTTTTAGCGATCGTCCCTAACAATAGGTATTTCAAAGGAGAAACCAGGTTTCCCCGTGTCTTTGAACCTAACAGCGCGCACAGCCAGCCCTTATTTCCCGTGCTCAGGCTCACTACTTGCCAACTAACCTTGGCCACGTTACATAAACCCACCTGGCTTCAGTTTGTCATCCGTCAAGGGACTGCTGTGAGGGTTAAAAGAGGTAATCTGTGCACAGCTCTTAGAGCGCTGCGTGGAATACAAGAAGCACTCGGGTATTATTGTTGTGATCCCTCAACGTATGCATTCAGTGGGAGCACGAATGCCTGCATGAATGCACTGTATAAATAAAAGCACAGAGTAAGTTACTGATGGTTCCTCAGATTGCAGCCGGCTAAATTTCACCTTCAAACTGCAAAAGCAAGAAGCCACGCTTCCTACACAGCAAACCCCTAGCGGGAGCCGGAAGCGCGGATCGTAGGTGGGCGGGGCGAGTCTGTAGGAAGCGGTGCTCTCGGCCAATGGTCACATCGCTAGGAAAACGAGCCTCTTGTCCAACCTATCGTAAAACCGCGAGAACAGAGTGGAATTATCGCGAGGTTCCTAACTCCACACACCCTCTTTCCCGGCTTTCCTTAGTAAGGATTCCACCTGGCCCCGCCCCGCCCTTCAGGGGCCGCGCCTAGCTCCGCCCCCGCCGGCGCCCCGCCCCGCCCCGCCCGGCGTCCCTTGGCTTGAAGTCCAGCGCAGCCTGCGCCCCGGAGCTCCGGCTCCGCAGGCGCGGAGGTGAGTGTGGCTGTCATGAGTCCCAGGTGATTGAAGTGGCGAGGTCCGCTGTCCCGGCCCGCGTCTCCCTGGCTGGCTGGCTCCCGCAAAAGCGTCCGGGCCGCGGCGGGTGGACGGCGGGACAAGCGTCCCGGCCGGGCCTCGGGTCCGCACGGCTGCCGGGCCCTCCTCGCCCTGAGAATGGGGACACGGGGTGTGTGAAATCCCCCTCACGGGGCTCGCTGCATCCAAACTGTAACGACCTCAGCGTTTGGTTAACTCGCGCAGAACATTTGTGTCGCCCGAGACGTCCGTCAGGGCTTCCGAGGCAATCACCTTTCGCCAATGCTTTTAATGGGCGCTTTTCAGTTCTTAGTGCCCGGTGTGAGATCGGGCTGGGTGTTCTGAAGTCAGGCTAAGGGAGCTTTTTTTTTTTTTTTTTTTTCCCTTTAAGACGCTCCTGCCTAAAGCGTGTGAAATATTCTTAAGATGGAAGGTTTGGCTTCTTAAAAAAATAAATAATAATAAAGGGGATTGGTGTTAACCTGTCAGACAGATCGTGTGCAGGCGCAGTTGTATCCAGTTCGTGTCCAGTCTGGCCTTCCCTTCGTAGGGAAGAGGTAGTGACGGGAATTTGTAAGAAAGTATCCCGGTGCAGGATGTACATCGCCGGGGAATGCACGTCGGAAACCCATTCCCATCGTTTAGTATCGGCGGCTTCCAGGTTTCTCCTGGGTGGATTTTACCTCTTCAACTGCCATTTGTAAGCAAGATGCATTCGAACAGGGCGTGATGACATTTCTGGAGGCAGCCCATCCCAGCCAGAGGTTCCCAAGGAAAGCCCTCGGGTTCCAGTGAATTCTCGGCTTGGGTGGCCTGTCCGTGAGTGTGGGTTTCATCCACGTGTCGCTTTGTGGTCCTACCTTTATATACGCGGAGCCTACCCCTTATGTGATAATAGGGCGGAGCACGGGCCCCTGGAAATGCATGGACGTCTGCCTTGCAGGGCAGTTTCCTGGTCTAGAAAATGGGGTGAATAAATGTCTCTCGTAGGGCAGAGCTGTAAGCGTTAGGGAACTTGACGGCGCAAAGCAAGCACTCTGTGGATGGTATCTCCAGGCAGACCTCAGACCAGAGAATGAAAAAATATATATCCATCCACCTTGCGATACAGCGAGTCGTTGAAGAACGTTGTTTCGTCCAGTGTCATTTCGGTATCACGTGGATGAGATGCCCTAGAACTTCCCACTGGTTTGTGTTGACTAGCCTGGGGGAACCCTGGTTCCTATACTGTTCCGCCTTCAGGCGCAGGACCGAGCTAAGGTGCTAACTGAGGACATGCTCTCTGGGTTGGATTACTCCCACGACCTGGTTTTATCCGTTCCGTCTGCTGTTGCAAAGCCAGCTCTGTGCCAGCGGCAGGTGCCCAGGAGCGAAGACACCTGCCCGTCTCGGGCCTCCGGAGCTTAGTCTCTCTGCGACATGGACAATAAGCAGACCCACCAGGAAACATACAGATTCCACATTGTGAGGAGTCCTACAAAGAAAAAAAAAAAAAAAGATCAACCGGTGTCTCTGGAATAACTGCAGTTAGGGAAGTGATTTTTACATTGACACCTGAAGTAGGATGGGGCAGCGCTTTCCTGGGGAGAGCAGGGCACTTTGAAGGACTGGGACAGCCCAGGAGCTGGTGAGAAGCCAGGGACAGGGCGGCCACATCAGGCCGGGGACGCACGTGAGTCCGGATAGTGATGGCCTGGTCAGAATTCGAGTTTCTAAGTAAACTTTGAAAGGATGCATTTAGCGGATTGTCTGCACACGAGAATGCCAGTTCACCTGAGAGAGGTGGGGAGACCATTGGATATGTCTTTTCAGGGGCTCACTGCTAAGTGATGAAGGTATTGGGGAGCCGGGCGGACGCGGGCACAGGGGAGTCCTGCAGCTGGCCAGGCGGGAGGTGGCAGCAGCTTTTGGGTTTGGGCTGATGGAGCATTGTGGATGGGTTTGAGATGTAGTCTGGAGGTGGCGACCACTCTCCTTCTGATACAGTGTCCCCTCACTTATCGGGGGGTTACGTTCCAGACCCCCCGCAAAGTAGGAACCTTACATTTATTCTACACTCTTAAACCTATGCAACTTTAACAACATACGTATACAGTACCACAACATCCCGCGAAATAACGAAACATCCGTGATTAATAATTAAATATAATATTTTTTTAAATCCTGCGATACAGCGAGGCCGCGATAAGTGAACCGCGATATAGTAGTCACGACGCGGCAGGTGAATCATGGACAGACTCATTTATGACTTTCAGCTTTTCGGCCCCAGCAGCTGGCAGGGGAAGGGGTGTGCCATTTTCTAAAATTGGAAGGAAAAAAAAAAAAAAAAAAACGGGGAGGATTTGGGGAGGGGGCAGGGTGGGGGGAAGCACTCTTGAATGCGTTAAGTTCGAAGTTTCCTTGCTTTGCAGCTGAGAGAAGTCAGATACGGAAAGATATGAGTTTCTGGCTCAAAATCACATCATGTGTTTCCTAAAAATAGATGAGTAGATAGAATAAATATGAGAAGGTATTGGAGTCTCGTGGTACATTGAGATATTCTAGAATATTCCACATTCTCTGCCCGTTTATATAAAATGGCAAGTGTTGTTTCATTAGCTGGGAATTAGAGTTTAGAAATAATAGAAAATAACCAGAAGTTTACAACGCTCTGCTGTTTGAAAGTCATGTTGCTACATTTTGTACTAACTTGGTGTTAAGTCCCAGTGAAAATCATTTTTCTTAAGAAAAAAATTTTCATGAGAGGGTTTAGAAAAGGGTGCCCAAGAAAACAGATGGGAGACTCTTTGAACCAAGCTCAGCTTCTTTTTAGTTTTAGCATTTTTTAAGCATCCTGTGGGATCCTGGGAGTCTGTGTATGGATAGAATCCAGGCTTTGAAAATACATTGGGCCTCCCCACCTTCCAAGGGGAAAAAAAAAACCTTGCTTTTCTTGTCCCTTATGAGTTATTCAACATTGGACAAATTATTAAAGCTCTGAGTTTGTTTCTTCTAATGTTAAATGATTGGCAAGTTTTTTTTCTGCCCTGTGCCTTATTGATATGATGGCAAATGTTATTTCTTTTTCTATCCATGTCAATTTTGGAGCAAGAAGGGAAATTAATCTGTTCTGGGTTTTGACCTTTACCAATAAATTGCTGTCTCTATTTTATATATTAGGCAACTGAAGTCCAGAGAAATTTTAATAGAATAATACAGCATTCTTATTTCCCCATGCTGTATTTCTTTTGGAAACTCTGACTCCAAAAAACCTCTGCTGCCTTGCGGCATACCTCTTCAGGGGAAAGGCTAAGGGAGTAAACCCCGACAGAAAATCCGGAGCCGGAGTCCCTAAGGCGGTTTGACGTTGTAGTCAACACCGGCAACTCCTGCGGCACACCTGAACCCAAGCTGTATCGACTCCGTCTTTCCCTTGGACCCTTCAGCTGCGAAGAGAGGGGGGGTCTGCTGCATGGGCAACAGCAGACCCTCCATATTACCCTGCCCAGGCTCTGTAGCTTCAGCTTCACTGGAGAGGACACTCCAGCGTCATCGCAAGATGTCGATTCAACACGGGAGGAGACAGATACCGTGTCACTCCCGAGTCGGACTGCACAGCCATTCTCGGCGGTGCAGATAGACTCTTAAGAAGCGACACCATCGTCTCTCGAGACGGACGGCTGCCGACGATTTCTTCTTTCATTTAAATAATAAAATAAAACTGTTTCCCAGACCTATGTCTTTGCTGCTCCTGCTAATCTGCAAAGATAAGAAGAAAGAAAGAAAAGAATGTAGAGATTAAAGAAACAAAAAACTACTGTATAAGACAATATTAACATAGTAAGAAGTGAAGAAAATGAAGCTGTAAATGATCTAGATATATTTTCTATACATATTTAAATAGTATTGCAATATCTTAAGCTAAATATAAAACGAGATAGTTCAAGAAGGAAATATCTGATTTTTAAGTTCTTTGGTTGCCCATTGTGAAAATGGTTTCTGTTCTCTTAGGGATTCCGATTTCCATTTCAAGACTATTTTTTTCAATTAGGACTATTTTTGCTAAGTAATGAGTATTGCCTAAATAGTGAGTGTATTTTTATGAAATAGTTATTAATTTAATCTCCTTCTAAATATGTGTGACAAATTTAGTTATTGTGAAAGAAAAATATGGGGATTGAATGTATAACTTTTTAGTGTCTGGAAATAGCTCTATATGCTAACTGGTTTATTTAGCAATGCTATAAGCGGAACTCTAATTAGTCAATATTCTTTTTGCACTCTAGAAATGGACCAATTTTGACAAGATGTAGTGCTGCAGCGTGCCTGATGGGATCTGTTCAGTCATGGCATCCGAGCTTTGTAAGACAATCTCTGTGGCAAGGCTGGAAAAGCACAAGAATCTGTTCTTAAATTATAGGAATCTGCACCATTTCCCACTGGAGTTACTGAAAGATGAAGGACTACAGTACTTGGAGAGACTCTATATGAAAAGGAACTCCCTTACGACCTTGGTACCGTATTCTATTGCATTAAAAAAAAAATTACTTACAATGTGATCCTGACCAAGATATATTTCACATATCTTAAGAAATACATCCTCTCTTGTCATATAGACAGTAATATAAATATACATACAGGCAGTTCTCATGGGCTGAGAATTGATTATTCCAGTCCCTGCAGTGATGGGGTTATAGCCGGAGGTCTGTCAGAAAGCAAAATAGTCATGACTGTACCCCTTATAAAATTAGTCCCCATTCAAAAACCCCTCTTCTCTTAGCCTGTGCTGTGTCTGCGCTGTGTGTGCCCAGAAGAAGAGGTAGGTGGTGCACAGTGACTACCACAGAGCGGTGCTGAACCGACTTGCAATGTATTTGGAGTATTTGTTCTAAGATACCCAGTTGTAAGACATTTTCATAAAAGGCAGTTAAACGTTTCTCTTAAAAGTTTATGGCAGAACATCATTGATTCTAAAATTGAGATAAATTTTATACCAACGGAGCTTGCTGAAGTTGACCTTTACATTATTTCTGCAGAACAATTGTTTAAGTGATCATGTAAAGTGTAATACAGAAAATTTCGACTTAATTTAGAAAACAATTTTCAGGTAATTTAGGAGGAAGTATACTCAAGGAATCTGGGTACACATTATTAAAATTTTTATGTCAAAACTGAAAAAAAGAGAAGTAAATAATAGTAATAACGCTTTTGGAAGGTACTTTGTTACTTTTACCTAGCAGGACTTTTAAATTTAAAAACCATTTAAAATGTAGTAGAGTGTAGATTCTAAGAGCCAAGAAAACCTCATTTGTATGGCATCCATAATCCAGCGTTAGCGCTTACCCACAAAATAACAGAAATTTTGTTGTGAGTTTACAGTTACCAAGTCTCTTACTTTGCATGCACTGTATGGAAATGCAAAAGCTGAAATGTATAACTTCCCTTCCATTGCTTAGCCACGTTACTAAAATGTCCCAACAGAAAACCAAGAATGGAATTATAGAACATCTGTAGGTATCAGGCGCAGCCTAGGTGACAGGCTGCTTATTTACCAGGCTTTGGGGACAGATACTAATACATGGGTGTTTTTTTTTTCCCCCAAATCCCAGCATTCTCACACATTGCCATTTTCTGAGGCCATTGTGCTTATTTAAAAATAAAAACCCAATGCACTTACTTGTTCATAAAGACACAGTGCCACACTGTGGGCAGCAGAAACTTGATTCGGTGCTTAATTGTGTGTGTCGCTCTGTGACTCAAAAAAAAAAGGACTAGTTTGTCACGGAAAGATTAGACTGTTAGGTGGTGGACCCAGGGAGGCATCTGGAAAGAATGACCACCGGCCTGTAAGTTAGCCAGATACGACATTGCTGTTGTAGCAGATAGCACTAGACTAGGGTCTAACATTGTTTTCCGGACAGGTCTTCCCTTTTTAAAGGAACCGCTATTACTGAGCGGCAGCCACCACCCCACCCCCACCCCCGCCCCCTCCCCCTGCCAGTTCTCTAGCTTTTCTAGGATAATTTGTTTCTATGCCAGCAAATGGAAGTGTCTTTTCTTCTTATTAGGGAAGATAACGGGTACTAAAAGAAACATTTTGGGGATTTGGATAGATGGAAGAGTCGCATCTGAGCAAAGACTTGTCATGAAGCACCTCATTGCATTTATTGATATCACAACATAGGGAAAAAAGAGTCACGGCTTCCAGCATTTGAAAACTAAAAGTAGTTTTATCAAAAGTGGGTACTCAATAAATGCTTCACTGACCTCATAAAAAATGTTCATGTTCAGTGTTATCTGGTCATCAAAAAAGTGCAAAGATGTATGTGTGGAAGCAGCTTGGGATACCATTGCTAAGTATTTGAATGCATGAGTATCCCAGCGTGAAATTAGCAATGTCCTTTCCTTTTTAAACTTAAACTATGGAGTTTCCATTGTGTTCAGGATTTTTTTAAAAAGTTTTTTCCCTTAGTATAAAATATAAACCCTTATATATTAATGTCTTCCTTACCACTCTCTGGAAAATCATTACACACCTTCATACCTGATGGCCCAGACACACTCGATTATACAGTAATTTATATATTATATGTACTATATTTTTAATTTTTTGGCTTTTTCTATTATAAAGGACATATAGGCTCATTGTTAAAATTTTAAATTTAAACAATACAAAAGTAGATAGAGTATAGCAGCCCCCGTCCTTTTCCTAATGACAATCACTGTTAAGTTTCTGTAGGAAAAATTACTGTTCCAAATCTAAAACTTTCTAGCCCCTAATGCTTTTTCCTGTTGACACAATTTTTTTCTAACAGGATTTTGGGGGAGTACTGTTAGAGAGTTACAGCAGAATAGATTTGCAGTTTCCCAAACATACTTCTTCTCCTCCTCCTCTTCTCCTTCCTCCTCCCCCCCCTCCCCGCCTCTCTCCCTCGCCCCCTCCCTCCCTCCATTTTCATATTTTGCTCCTTGTGCCTAGAAAGACTATTCTCCTCTTTACTGCAAGACCATCTCTCATATCCACATCTGTCTTTTAGGACTTAGGTCAGAAGTAATTTCTTCTAACGAGTCACTTCTGACTTTTTGTTATCGGTATCTAGCTTACCCTACAACAGCGGTTCTCAACCTGTGGGGTGCGACCCCTTTGGGGGTCGAACGACCCTTTCACAGGGGTCGCCTAAGACGATCGGAAAACACATATATAATTACATGTTGTTTTTGTGATTCATCACTATGCTTTAGTTATGTTCAATTTGTAACAATGAAAATACGTCCTGCGTATCAGATATTTATGTTACGATTTATAACAGGAGCAAAATGACAGTTACGAAGTAGCAACGAAAATAACTTTATGGCTGGGGGTCACCACACATGAGGAGCTGTATTAAAGGGTTGCGGCATTAGGGAGGTTGAGAACCACTGGGCTATAACATGTTTGAAGGTAGATTTGACTCGTATTTTTGTGTTTCTATAAATTTGAACCCTGTACACGTTTGTGTGTGCGCGCGCGTGCGTGCGTGCATGCGTGCGTGTGTGTGTGTGTGTGTGTGTGTGTGTGTGTAGGCTGCCTTCAATTATTCACAGGAGCCTTTTCCTCATCCTCAGGGCCTCCAGTAGAGGGAAGCCTGCTTCAGTCTGAGTGAAACTGATCTGGGATTCTTTTCCTGGAAGGGCCAGTCTTTGCAAGGCTCTGATCTGTGTGTGAGCCCTGGCCCCAGTCCTCTTGGTCTCCTACCCAGGGGGCTGGGTCCTCTCCTGACCATGCCACGCCACTACTGCCAGCTTAGGACTGTGGCCGGGACGACACCCACGTGGACCACCTGAGCTCCAGCTTCCCCCGTTTATTCTGAGCTTAGTTAGGTCCTGGTTTCTGGCTCCTGGGGATTTCCCCATTTTCTTCTGAAGGGCCCAGTTTGGGTGTTTGGGTGTATTTCCCAGTTTGAAAGCCAGAAGCCCAATTCAGGAGGCGGGCAGAGGCGAGTGCCTTCTCGGGGCTCGGAAGGAGACTCTGTCCTTTCTCCCAGCTTCTAGGGGTGACAGCGGCGTGCCTTGGCTTTGCGGTTGAGTCACTCCAATCTCTGGCTCTGGCGTCACAGGGCGCTGTTCCCTGTTTGTGTCTGTTCAGAACGTTTTTATTTCTTCCATGACCATGGAATACAAGACTCCTGTCTTCTTCAGAGGGCATTGACGTAACGTGTTGTATGGTCCATACAAACATAAGTCCAGACCTGCTGTCTTGCTATTTTCTCAAAATTTACAGCCCTCAAAAAGATAATAGTTTGTGTGGAAGCTATTTAGAGGTGTTTATACATTTTCCAAGAATAAAATTTAATTCTGAGTTTTTAATTTTCAGCCAGAAAACCTTGCTCAGAAGCTTCCAAACCTCGTGGAACTGTAAGTGTGTTTATTCAATATTTTTAAACAACATGAATTAAAATAATTGGGAGTTACTTGAAATAATGGGAAATGTCATTTTAATGTGTTAATTTATCATTTTTAGCATCATGATCATGGTAGACCTGTGGTTCTGCTAAATCCAGAAGTGTTTTAAAGCACTTTAACCATTTAAATTTATAATTTTCATGATCTCGCTTCAGAGTAGTGAAGATGATGAAAGTATTTGCAATTCTCCGGGGCCAGGATCTCTGGCACAGAATCATTCTGGAGAGTCCATGGTATTGGACAAATTTAATATTGTTACTGCCACTACATGTGATGCTTGATATAAACCATCAGACACATAAAAGACTTAAAATATAGTGCAAAAATTCCTTGTCTCCATGCTTCATTTGTTTTAGTCCTTTTGATGATTATGTTCACGATGCTAAATAATGTGTTTGCCACTTTGTTTTTTAGCACATCAACTTTAAGTATCTCTGTGTGCTTCAGTGGGGACAAATTGTATTTCTCTGTCTTCAGGGTCAGTAACATTTTCTTCTTCAGCGTCCAGTCTGCCGTTAATCCCTCCCAGTGGAGTTTTGATCTTTAGAACTTCTAGTTCTTCTTCACACCTTACCATTTCTCTCACAATGTTCATATTTTTAAAAATACCTGGATGTAGTTATTGTAGCCGTTTTAATGCCCTTGGTTGCTTGCCATCGCATCCTCTCTGTCCTACATGGTCTATTTGTGTTGACTTGTTTTTATCGTGATTATTGATCACATTTTCCTGATTCTTGGCATGTCTACCACTTTTTGATTGGATGCTGGACCTTGTCAGTTTTACATGGTTGAGTGTCTAGACTTTGTTGGCTGCCTTTTGCATTGTGCTTTGTTCTAGCATGTGGTTATTTGTAGTTAAGTGTCATCCTTCTGTGGCTTGGCATTACACTTCACTAGGACAAAGTGCAGCCTCTACTCTAGGGGTTTTTTTTTCCCCAGGATCTCTTTGGGGTGCCCCAGCTGATCATCAAGGACTTGGGACACTTGCTACTCAGAACTCAAATGCCTCCTAGCCCTGTCTGAGCTCAGTGGATCATTTACCTGATAGCTTCCCACTTGCATTTTGGCTAAAGTGCATTTTGAACCTAGCTATGATCAAATAATCTCTTATTTAAATTTCTGGTGGTCTATTTAGTTTTCTTTTTCGGCGGCACCCTCTCTCCAGAACTCTTCCCCACCGTTTCCAGGGCCCTCGGCTTCCCTGAGCTCTGAGACTTCCATGCTTTATTTCGAAGCCCATTCCTGTCCCAGGGCCACAGTTTGCCTCCAGGGAGAAGGCTAGGGAGACAGCGCCTCGCCCCACTTGTTCTTTCAGGGAACATAGTCCTGATTACCTGTTGCCAATATTGGAAAATAATTGTTTTATATATTCTGTCCTGTTTTCTTGTTGCTTATAGCAGGTGGCTACATCTGGTCCCTGTTACTCCATTATGACTTGAAGTGAAAGTCCTGTTTTTTTAATGTTTAAGAAAAACTTAACCTTTTTACTTTGGAACCATTTTATACTTACAAAAAAGTTATAAAGATAGTGCAGAGAGTTCCAGTATACCTCTCCAACCAGTTCCTCCCACTGTTGATGTCTTCCGATTCCATGGTCCATTTGTTAAAGCAAAGAAGCTGAAATTGGCATTTTAAGTGATGTCTGTATTTCCTTTTTATAAAAAACTGTGCCAAGCCTTTTTCCAAAGTGGCTGTACTATCTTGCATTTGCACCAGCAGTGAATGGGAGTTCCTGCATTGTGTGAGTGGAAGAACATGATGAACACTGGTTACATCGAAACGCCAACATTTCAACCACTCCAGGATTTAAAAAGAAAGTGAAGTAAACAGAAATGACTGAGACTGCTAAGCTTATCATCACAAATGTCTAATGATAATAATCATAATTAGAAAAACAATAACAGTAGCACTCACTGAACTCTGTTCTGAGGGCTTTGCATGTATTGACTCAGTTAATCCTCATAACATTCCTACGTTATAATTGGTGCTATTACCATCTGCTTCTCTAGATTAAGAAAGTGAGAGCTTAGAAAATTGTCCCCTGGTCACAGGGCTATAAAGGTGCAGGCAGTCTGGCTCCAGAGCCCGCTCTCTGGTCCACTCTGACAGCAACGATTCTTCACCCGCTGCGCATGAGAATAAACTGGGAAGCTGACGTGGTGCAGAAAGAATGGTGTCGGGCCCCACTGTTCTGAAGAGCACTTGTGATTCTAATATGTAGGCAGGATTAGGAACACTTTGTACTATTGAATACTACCCCTTCGTTATAATGTAGATACATTGATTATGCTGGAATATACTTTTAGATTTCGATAATCAGTGAATGCTTAGGTCACATTTTGATTTGGACATTTTAAACTTCTTTCCTTATGGGCAGACCTTGAGCTGAAGCACATCTTTGTGGCCTTTTGAAAATCAGTTTTCTCTTTATTTTGGTGTCTAGGCACTCTGGCTTTTGTATAACAAATGCAAATGTGGATATTTGTGTGGTGTGTGCACCAATTTATATCCTTAGAAAACAAAATTCGATTGAATAGATTTAAAGGTCAAATTGGCTTTATTCAAAAATTCATGAATCTGGCAACTTCTCAAATAGCAGATAGAAACGAGAATAGCTATAGCAAAGGAAAGGCTTTTAAAGGCAGAGAGAGAATGGGAAAAGGAAGTTATTTAGCAAATAGAATGTCTTGTTTCAGCCAAGGTCACCTTCGTCTGGTAAGGTGGCAAGGGTCTGTCAGGCCGAGAATCTCACTAGTGCTGACCAGGAAGTTCCAGGCCAACCGATTACGATGCTACTCCTGGGAGAGGCTAAAGCTGCAGTGAGGTTAGGTTTTGAGTCTCATTTTAGGTTTGGTGATGTGGTCTTAGCACAGGTGACTCCATTTTGGGCCTGTTGTCTCTTTTGAAACAATATTTAGTGTTTGGGCACAAAGAATTATAAAGTTAGGTATTTCCCCCTAAAATTAATGTTTAAAGAATGTGGATTTTAAGAGGTGGAATCATTTTATATACACAAAACAAGAAATAAAATATATCCTGGAATGGTTTAATTGTTTAAATTATGTTAGACCCAGCAGGTTAATACCTACTGCAAAATTAATTTAATCCAGCATCGAATACTATTCTTAAATGTATTAATTTTCTATATTTCCTATTCTGTGTCACTGACATTTTAACATTTGATATTAGACTTAAAAACCTAGAAGAATATTTCAAAACACTATTTAAAAACTCTTTATAAAGATTGATTTATATGGTGCAATAAATAAAGCGCTAGGTTTGAAAATAAAGTTTATGAAAATCTAGTTTTCTTGTCTCAAAATCAATGATATAAATTTATTTTTAAAATTATTACTGTATAATCTCTAGTGGTCATTATTGTTTTGTTCTGAATAGTTAGTTGGCTATTGCTGATTGCATAAAATCTCCACCAGAGTGTGCTAAAGATACTTCAGTGGGAAAAGGACCCTGTATTTAGGCGTGCCTGGACTTGTCAGCCCTGGTAGAGTTTTGGGGTTTTTTTAAGAAAATAATTTGATTCATGTTTGTGAAATGCCTTTGCCGTGAAATAAATTCTGTACTTTGACAGTTGATTATTTCTACTATAAATGATGATTATTAAATCTCTCCAGAATTCTTGTATCTCAGGAAGCATGCTTACTCCCTGGAAATATCTTTGATGAAATTATCCATTAGAAGCTAAAAGTTGCATTTGCCTTTACACAATAAGTGCTGGTTTTTCTTCCCACTGTAACTGTATTTCTGAAAACCTGAATAATGTAAAATAAAGTAGAGAAACTAGTCATTTGTTTTATGAAGTTGAAAAAAATACTTCGTAATTTTTCCATGGCATATCTTTCATTTTAAAATAGCAACTAAACCAATAAATAGTTTTAATATTTGCAATTCCAGCATAAGATATTATTTTCAAACTATTATTAATTATCTGTGATGACCCTGTATTTTGTTATATTTTGTGTAATGTACTTAGAGTACAGTGTGAAAGAAAGTTTGGTCTCTTTATATTTGGTACATTTCTAAGTGAGCATTTTACAAACCCATTCAGAAGTAAAGGATTATAACAGTTTTGTTTTGTCTTGGACTTTTCCCCAGGTACCTTCATTCAAATAATATTGTTGTAGTTCCAGAAGGTAAGTAAGTGCACTTCCAATTTTTAGTTAGGGAACACTATAGTTTAAGCTTTCCTTTATAATAGTAGAACAGACAGTCTCTAAACTTATTTTGGTTGGTGTATTAGTGAATTTTAATTATAAAGTATCTTTAATTCATTTGTTTCAAATATTTTCCCCTAATTAGTAAATCCAGTTAAGAATTATAATTCAATAATAATAAGTCCAAAGTAGTTGTAATGATTAGATAGATTATTATTAGATCTTTTGTTGTTGGGTAAATAATAAAATAAGTTTTAAATTCAATAAATCCAGTTAAGCATTTTGGTTAGATTAAAAATGACTTTATATATTGTTTCATGAATTATTTATTTATTCAAGCAATATTTTACATTATTTAAGACTTTTTTATTTGTGCTCTTTTTTAAGTTATATTTTATGTTGAGTTAGAAGTCTTATCGCTTCCATAAAGTTTAGTTTTATGTATGATTTTATTATGTTGTGAACAACTAAGATGGTGATATTAAGTATATTTTCACTTGGAGTACTTGCATTAAAGATTTGGCATGACTCTTGGGTCAAATTGATTTTTGCCTTTCCTCCTCTTTTCTCTTTGAAGCCATTGGGTCTCTTGTAAAACTCCAGTGTTTGGATCTTAGTGACAACGCCTTAGAAATTGTTTGCCCAGAAATTGGTCGTCTGAGAGCTTTACGTCACCTTCGATTAGCGAATAACCAACTGCAATTCCTACCTCCAGGTAATCATAGTCTGTAGCACACAAGAGTCTCTGATCTCTTACAAATCTGTTTTTATTCGTATTTCTCACTGTGTGTCTAGCCAGTGGGCTTTGAATATATTTGTAAGTATTTGATTGTCTGTTTGTTTGAATATGAAACTAAGAAAAATGGGGGAGATGTGACAAACAGTCTTTTCCCTGAGGAAAACGTGAGAAGGTGGCATTTATGTTTTTGAGCAACAGTCACTACAGTTGTGCACTGGTCTTCAGATCGCTGCTCTGGTAAAATATTTGTACAAAAACCTCCCTCAGTTCCGAAGTTCAGTTCTGAATTTCCCATCCGAGAATTCAGATGAACTTGGCATGATATAATCATTGTAGGGTCCAAAAGGCAAATTCATACAGTGTTTCCTCTCATTCTCTAGTGAGATCATTGAGGTACATTAACTTTGATTTAATAAGAGCACATACTGTGAATTTAGTAGCACAGTTTAAGTTTGGTCCCAGCATTGTCAGATTTGCCTGCTGACCAATTTGTTACACTGTGATGTACCTACGGACAGCCCCCAAATCCTGCATTTTCTAGGACACCGTTATTCCCTTGGACTTTCTTGTGAGGGACATCCTGAGACCCTCCTTTGCGAATCCACACATTTGCAAATTCTGCTATCATATATTATCTCCCATATTTTAAAAAAGGAATAGCATGATTTAAAATTTTTTTTAAACTTTCAAGTATTACATGAAGGTTACTGTGCATTCAAGAATGAGCAGAGAAAAATATAGATATCACATTGGCTGGGATTATTTCTATTGAATAACTGTTTCAGGAAAACCAATCAGACTTTTAGTGTATCCAAGTGAAATGTGTAACCCCACCAAAATTATAAATTGCTACCTGTCATGGAACTTTGTGGTCCCATGGGGATGTTATAAACTATTCATGTTAAATCCATGAATGAAATAGTCTATAATATTTCTTTATGGTCTCAAAAATACTCTAATTTTTTTCAAGTACAGAAATTTCTTGATGAACACATAACTGATTAATTTTTAGACTTTATGTGCTGGCCTTCACATATAGGTTGAGTATTGTTTACAAAAATGGTAATAATGTAGTAATTTTTTAAACTTATATAATGTCTGTATTTCTCCAACTATAGTTAACATAAGAATTTTCGATATGGTATAGGAATATGGTCTTCCTTTAGAGTTTATTGTATGTAATTAGGCCCAATGGTGTTTGTTCATTTTAGCTTTGTCAAGTTTATATTCTGATATTCAGGAAATTAGATTCTCTTTTGGAGATTAGGTAGAAAATGTCTCATTAAAATAATACTCTTAAGTTTTCATATTTTCATATATGACACTTAAAATCATATAGACTCAGAATGCATGGCTATAATACTGAATTTTTAAGCCCTTTTATGTATGTTTGAATAACATATGAGAATATAATTCTCTGTTCAGCCATTGTTCTGTGTGCTCCATTATTCCCTTTTCCTGTAGCGTAAGGCATTCTGTGGTAGCACACGGCCGTTTCCTTCCATTATATACTCTCAGACGTTAAGGACGTACGGCTGATAGCACTGACTGCTTCCTGGTCACCAGTGAAGGGCATAGGTTTCCTGGCTACTTAATTTTTAATTTACGTTTCACCTGTCGCTTCACGGATTTGCGGCATTCACTTCAGATTTTATTTCCTTAGCTTCTTTCTGTCATCTGTGTTTGGTTCTGCTTGCTTTGAGTAGAATTACATGCAGTAATAGCGGTGTGTTTTGAATAGAAGCTTTCGATTGAGCCACATAGAGATTTGTTTTCTTTCTAGGTCTTCATGAATCGCAGTGGACTGGGTCTTACCGATTATTTGCCTCACTTTATACATCTCTTTAGGAGGTAGTGTCCATGTTATAGTTTGAGGGGCTAGGTACACACACCTCCTCTCATGTTTGATCATGTCGGGGCACATGCTATGGAAATGTATTCCAATTATAGTTAAAAAACAATGTGAGGGACTGCCACATTGTCTCCACGTGATGACAATCGACACCAGGCTGCTGTGGATCACGCTTCTCCCTAGTCTATGCTGCTACGTGTGGACTCCTTACCTGTTATATTTCCTCGAAAGACTTAATGTTTTGTTTTGTTTTAAAGATTTTATTTATTTATTTTCCAGAGAGCGGGGGAAGGGAGGGAGAAAGGGAGAGAAACATCCATGTGTGGTTGCCTCTTGTTTGCTCCCAACTGGGACCTGGCCCACAACCCAGGCACGTGCCCTGACTGGGAATCGAACCTGCAGCACTTTGGTTCACAGGCCCGCACTCAGTCCACTGAGCCACACCAGCCAGGGTGAGACTTAATGTTTTACTGTGTGTATTGGTTGTGGTTGAACACCCTTTGAATGTAAGATCATAATCAGTTTCTAAAATTTGAAAAACAGAGTGCATTTGAAAAGTTTGAAACATTTGAAATACAAGGATCTAGTGGATGTCGAGTTTTAAAATCAGGATCCAAGCATGGGTCATAAGGGTTTCACGAACACCCTCCAGCGTGTGCATTTTGATGTTTGTCATATGTATATATTGCCGTGAAGAAGGTTCAGTGTTTTCCTCAGTGTCTGAAATAGATCCATAATTCATATGGTTGAGTCTATTGGGTTGTCTGCCAATATCCAGTCTCTGGGTATGTTCCTTTCTCTCATTCTATTGGATTGAAGAATAGTGCCATTTTTCTACCATGTGACATTGCATTCTCTCTACAACTGATTTCTCCTGGCATGGGCACCTTTCCCAAGCAGAGTCATTTTTTTGGTGGGGGAGGGCTTGGGATTTTGGAGGAAACTTAAAGTGCGTAAAAAGAGAGCAAGAGAGAGCAGAGGAGGCAGAAAAAGAAAATCAGTCCCTCCCTCTCTCTCTCTCTCTCTCGCTCGCTCGGTACTGTACAATACTTTGTAGTCTTGTGAGGTGCTGGTAGGAGCCTTGTAGATTGGGGGACAGGAAAAAAGAGAAAGATGAAGCAGATCACAGAGAGAAGGTGGAGGCAGAGACGTTCTAAGTTTTCTTTACTGTCCCAATCCCTGGCTCTGTTCTTAGGGCCCATAGGCTCCGTGCTGAACTAGCTCTGGCTGGCTTCTGTGAGTTGCCACCAACCGAGTCCCATGTAACACAGCTGCCCCAAACGCTCAAAAGAGCCCGTCTGGGGTGTAGGATTAATTTGATATTGAACTCTCCTATGTACTTAACTCTTATCCTTCGAAATTGCAAAAGCTCTCAGGAGTAGTGGGCAGTCAAGGTTTAGCGATGGCATGATCAGTATTAGGGCCAAGTGGCTCGTTCTGTCACTTTTTTTTACAGTATACTTTGCACCCTTTCTATTGGATGTCTTTTTAATTTTCTTCCTGAGTGCAAGTAATTTTCTGGGGTGAGCAGAGGACACTGGTATAGACTGGTGATGGGATGTGGGAATGTGAACACGGGCCATAAAGATTCTGTTATTAAGCCAGTGTAGGGGAGGTGACATTCCCCTCTCCCCTCTTAGGGTCTCCAACTGGGACTAAGACAATTGACACGGGACAACTTAACAGGACAAAGTATACAGATTTTATTTAATATTTTTACATGTGCACAGAGCCTTCATAAGAAAAGTGAAGCAGTTAGAAGTGAAATGCCTACACACTGGGTTGGACGAGTGGGAAATTGTGGCAGGACAGAGGGGCTTGGGCTAGGACAGCTGATTGTGGGAAAGGGACGACGAAGATAATGGTCAGTGGAACGAGGTTTGTTTGTGTATATTTCCCTGGGCCTTGACTCCCATCTCTGGTGATAAGAATGCCTTCCCCCCTGACGCAGGGAGGACACCTTTTGCAGGGGACTTTTATCTCCCGCTCTCAGGAAGCAGAAGAAAGGTCAGCATGCCCTTCTTGGCGTCTGCCGTTTTTCAGTGCCTTTAACTCAAAACAATCAGTGTGCCAGAGTGGCATGTTTGGGGGTAGCAGGCTCTGCCCTTCTTCTCCGGCCACCACAAGGGGCAGCTGGAGCGTAAGCTTGTGTAAAGCCCCTCCCTCCGAGTCCTTCCACTCACGTGCTGAGCGAACGAGAGAAAGCACTTAAAACACCAACCCCCACAGGGACTGGCTGAGCGTCGCTTGGATGCGCGGGTGGGTAGGCACTCCGTGGTTTTTCTGGCACGCTGCGCGCAGGCGCACATGGACAGCCTGCGGCTCTGTAGGGCAGAGGCCTCAGCCACAGGGGTAGAGATGCTGGCAGGGAAGCGTGGGGCGGCGTGGGGCGGCTGAGTGGTGCCCAGGGAGCTCCAAGCTCCCGCAGCCATCACGCCTCACGCACCGCGGAAGGCGCTTGGTGTCACGCGCCTGTGTCAGACCTCTTCCCGACCTGGTCCACGGGCCGCAGCAGGAGAGGCTAATTTAATAATCTGGGTCGAACTTGGTTCCAAGATCAGTAAATAAGCATCACTCCCTAAAATAATCTTCTGGATAAAAGTAATGAAGGCATGGTCTATGGTGTAAAGAACTTTGAAACCAGTAAGACTGGTTTTCTTTTTTCTTTTTAATTAAATTTATTGGGAGCAACGGTGGTTAATAACATTTTATAGGTCAAAAGCTTTACCAGACAAACAAAAGGTAAGGGAAATTTACCACTACAAGACCTGAATGATAAGAAATGTTGGAAGGCGCTCTTCTACCTGAGACAGAAATATTAAAGGATACAAAACCAAGTAAGGTGACAGAGGCAGGAAATTGCAACTCTGTTTCAGGATAAGGTATTAAACACTTAATTATAATATAAAGGCTTCTTAAGCCCTGGCCGGTGTGGCTCAGTGGATTGAGCTCTGGCTGCGAACCAAAGGGTCGCCAGTTCAATTCCCAGTCAGGGCACAGGCCTGGGTTGCGGGCCAGGTCCCCAGCTGGGGGTGCATGAGAGGCAACCACACAGTGATGTTTCTCTCCCTCTCTTTCTCCGTCCCTTCCCCTCTCTCTAAAAATAAATAATTTAAAAAAAAAAAAAAGACTATAGCTTCTGCAGTTTGGAAACCAATGCATAGCATAAAGCAGGACGATTTGTGGCGCGAACAGAAAACGAGGAGGGGAGAAGGAGCGAACCTGCGCCGGTGAATGGAGAAAAGATGCGATCGGAAGGAAAAGGACCGTTGCATGGGGGCTGGTTTCTCTCTAAGACCCTGGTCTGCTGCAGGGTCCTTGTCCTCCTCTTTCAGTCCAGGTGATAACAGCTGGGAATCTCTTCTCTTTTAAAATAGGCTTGTCATGTTTTGGAGTCATGTTAGATTTCTTGTATATAATGTCCTTTTCAATGGCTACTTTGAATTTTTTCTCTTTATCGTTGATGCTATCACTTTGTTTATGATTTGCCACAATGTAGGGTTTAAAAAATATTTATCCTACTTGGGTATTTTTTTTTTTTAATTCCCAAATTGGGAAGTTTCCTGTCATTATTCCTTTAAATATTTTTCTGCTCCGTTTTCTCTCTTTAAGGGACTCCAGTTACACTCATTAGATCCCTTGATATTGTTTCCCAGGTCACTGAGGCTTTGTTCTTTTTAAAATGTTCTTCTACTAATAAAGGTTGGGTGGTGGTCTCTGTGGATCTGTCTCCTACGTCATGAGCTGCTTCTGTGATCTCCAGTATGCTGTGAAGGAAGCTCCCCTTCTCTCTCTGACAGCGCTTTGCTCTTCGGTGCCCTGTCCTGCGTTTTCCAGCTGCTTCATCCGCCTGCAGTTTTTCTCTGGCTCCTCTGCTGTCAGACTGCGGAGCTCGGCTTGGGTGCTGCTTCCCGGCCCTGGGGCCCAGAGGGTGCCCCTGGGCAGACAGCCCTGTCTGGGACGGGGCTCACCTCCTGTGCTTCCCCTATTTCAGGGGTTCCAGGTCCTATGTTTCCTGTCCATTGCTGGCAGACTTCTGCCTCCGATATTGTTGAGTAGTTCTATTGTCGTATTTTGGTGGGAGGCAAGTCTGGTGTCGCTGACCCTGTCATGGGTGGAACTGGAAGTTCTATTATATGGTTTTTGGCCTTCCCTCTGCTGTCTCATCTGCTTGCTGACTTGCATTATTTTGTATATGTCAGTTATATGCCACTTACACATTTATATACTGCCTTCTCCTGCTTCCAGTTCCAAAGCTATAACATTATTTGTTACAGAACAAATTCAAACTCCTTTTCTTCCAAAAGACGATTTTTTTCCTAACCTGAGTAAAATTACCTTGTCTATTATGAAGAGAAACATTATGCACTTATAAATAAAGGATTATTGGAGAAAGATTTCCATCAGGGCAGAGCTGCTTGCCAACCACGCTGTGATTCACCCTTGGTAAAAACCACAGAGGACAATGGATACTCGAAGGGGCAGAGAAGCCGGCTAACCTTTGAGAGTCGAGAGAAGCCGCTGCTGTTGTGACTTAACTATAAACTGTGACCTCCCACGAGAGGAGGTTTTAGTAACAAACAGAATGTAACCAGGAGTCAGACAAGATGTTGCTTACATCTGGCCTATAAATCAGCCTGTTTTTCTGAAAGGCTTTAATCCTGAAAAGTTGTTTTGCATACCAAACAAGGAAGGGTTTTTAGCCCAAATTAAAAACACCGAAGCAGTCCACCTTGTACTTCAGTGCATTCAAAAACATGCACAAGCACAGAAAAATGTACAGCTCGCTGGAATTGTTCCTAAAACGCAGGCTTCAAGTATGCTTAAGTTTATTTATTTTTTCCTTAAAATTTATTTTCCCTCCACTTGAGTCTCTGTTGCTTTATTGAAAGGAAGCTTAGGATCTCTTCTTTGGTGTGTCCTGTTGCCAACTGAGCTGTTCAGAAAGCTCTGTCTCGTTGGTCTAGGGTGCAGCTGGCAGGAGATTGGCCTCCTTCTTACGCAGGACCTGGAAGGAACCAGAGCTGGTCACGCCCGGGCTTCCCCTGGGGCTTACTAGCCTACTTGGTGAGACCCCCGTGGCTCATGCCGCTAGTAAACATCATGGGCTGCAGCGCTCCTTCCGAGGGGCTGACCCCCTCCTGTGGGCATGAGACGGGGTTCACATTGCAGCCCCGGGATTGCAGTTTCTAGGCATGCTGGGCAGCCCCAGGGGCACCGGGTCAGCCTGGTTTTATTGTTCTCTCTCCCTCTGTACCTGCCTCTCAGGTGCTCACCTGAAAGGCAGACTAGAGCAGCTCTCTTTTTGAATCTTCAAAACACCCAGGGGCTTATGCTACCTCCTACCCCCCAAATTATCAAGACTATTCACCCCATATCATCTTCTTGGGCAGATACTATAGTAATTCAGGTAATTTACCCTGTTACGGAGACTCACCTTTTCATCGATTCCATCGGTGTTAGTAAAATAGCTAACTAGCACTCTTCTCTCTAAAAATGAATCGAAATAATCGCTAGCAGAGCACCCCTCCGGTGTCACCAGGCTATATATGTATGGGCAGCAATATATAGAAATGGGCTTTATTTTGTGGGTCTGTCTGTATGACCAGGATGCTTACTACCTGATCTATATGCAACAATTATTCGTTGGTTCAAAGTATCATGCGGTGCGGGGATGATGAAGGTAGACAAAATCTAGGCCCACGTGTCAAAAGAGCTTTGGCGATAATATTTTATTGGCTAATATTTTAAACTGTGCACAGTACTTCCAAAGAAGAGACTATACAGAAAGGATAGAGAAAGAAGTATTGGGTGTGTTAGTCATTCATTTCGGCACCGTGCTGAATGATTAAGATGCCCATTTGAGAACTAAGGAGTAGAAGAATAAAGATCTAACAATCTACCTGCCCTCCGCTTGCTACAGGACCGCTGAATAAATGAATCAGTTGTTTGCCAGGGTCCTAAATTAATATTCTGAACCTCTTCTTTCAATGTCCCTTATAGACCTAAAGTTACTGTATTAGCACCTCTGTAGTACATGGTACTTTATTATTAAACTAATTTTATATTCTAGTTAATATATATTAGTGACTTCATAACAACAGATTTTTTAAATTCACATTTTTATATAAAATAATCTTGGTCTATACCAGATTAGATAAAACACAGATTTCTCAGGAAAAAATAATTTTAATATTAATGCTATTACATATTGTAAAACCTGATTCGAAATGGAACTAAAACTTTAAAATCTTATTTACAAACTTTTCCCAGCTTAAAAAATCAGACAAAAGTCTTAGAGTACAAATGGCCATTGAAAGTCTTCTACAAGAAGAAAAGTTTCTCAGTCAGTGTCCAATAAATACAGAAAACACTCCTCTTTAGAAAAGGTGTGAAGGAAAACAGTGGGACACTTGCCAAAGGTCTGAAGAACAAAAGTTCATTGTGGTGATGTTTTTTCTAGAAAGACTAAAGGAGAAAAGTTAGTCCATAAGACTTAAAAAGCCTCTCCCACCATCATACTCTGACCCAGGCATGGATCAGCCCTCTGTGAAAAGGTTTAGAAGCACCGAACGTAACAGCGGAGACCCAGTTGGAAATCTTAAGGGGTGTTCTTCCAAGTTCACCTCCCACACAGGGCTGTTCCTCTTCCTTCTCTGTATACAAGTACTTTTCTGCGCTGTCTGTTAAAGGCTTCAGGCTGTATGGGAGCTGCAAAGAGAGTCCTGAGGACAGCTGAAATTTTAAGGAGACGCCACATGCAATGGGAGGGGCTGAACTGTAAGTGGAGTTCAGGAGCAAAGGGTTTGACTTTGGATATTTTCTGTTATATTATCTCTTAAATGTATCCATTTCACAATCTTATCATACACATGGCCTCCAGGATTCTCTTTCTAAATCACAGATTTGATACACTGTGGTCGCCACGATAGAAGCCCATAGCGGGCTATAACCATTTGTTTATTACAAACACCAGGAATTAAGAGTACTTAGAAAAACATGAATATAGTGTTCTTAATCTTCTGAAGTGAATTTTCTTGAGAGCTCATAAAATGTGTTTTAAGATACAACCTATTAATGAGAATTCAGAGATTTAATTGTTATTTTTGGATCTAAACCAACTTGCAGTATTTTAGAGGTATTGTCTTGTGACATGATAAGAAAATTAGTTTCATGTCAAACTATATTATTGTGAAGAAAAATTATGGTAACTGGCAGGATATAGGGTATGTGTTGAAATAAGTATTTCTTAAAAAGTAGTGTCTTCAATATGTAAAACATTTATTTTTTTCATATGTTATTTGAACATGCTTGTTGCTTACTTCATCTGTAAATTATGTTTTAATCTGTTAAAGGTTTTAATTGAAACCAGATTGTCCATTCTGCAAGTAATTTTGAGGTTAATGATTGTTTTAGTGACTGAAAAGCTTTATGATTTGCCAAGCGTTGATGTAATAGAAGTAATTAAACAAAATGTAGTTTGATATGGGTTGTTACCAAATTCCCTTCCACACACACACACACACACACACACACACACACACCATATAATTGGCATCACAGTTCTTTAATAATTTTTACTATTCTTTTTTAAATTAACATTGATGTAATCAACATAGTATGTAAACCCTCATACCCTGTTATGTCTTTTAGGAGCAGAAAGCCGATTTTCAAGGTTGCTGTTCTATGCTCTTCATCAAATCAGACCCATTAGATTTAGTATAAATTGAAGAGTATCAAGTTAACATCTAGCTACTACATTGGATAAGGAAATGGAGACCCAGGGGTCAAGGGGCATTAATTTTACAGGCTTTTGCTGTACTGAAAGTCCACAGTTCTTAAAGCTCCATGGAATTCTAAATATGGGAAACTGAAATAGCTATCACTTAAAGAGCAAAAGTTTTAACTTTAGATGAAGCCTAATTTATCAGTTTCTTATTTTATGTGCTATGCTGTTGATGTCTTATTTAAGAACTGTTTGCCAAACCTAGGGTCACACAAATTTTTCCCTTATGTTTTCTTATATAAAATTATCTGTTACATTTATGTCTGTGATCCATTTCCAGTTAATTATTGCGGGTGATGTGAGCAAAGGGTTAAGATATTTTTAGATAGGGGATATTCAGTTTTTCCAACACAGTCTGTTGAAAGACTATTCTTTCTTTGTTGAAAATGAGTTGACCGACCATAAACATATGGGTTTATTTCTGAGGTTCTGTTCCCATTAGTCTACGTCTGTCCTTATGGAAATGCCACATTGGCTTGATTACCGTAGCTTTATAGAAGTTTTGAAGTGAGGCTGTATAATTCCTCCAACTTCATTCTTTTTAAATTTTCTTTTGAAAAACTCAAATTTCATTGATGTTTTCAAAACTAAAGAAAATTTAATTTTTCTCATGGGGGGGGCTTATGTCAAAGTGATCTATGAGGATCATTCTGCTATTCAGTATAATTGCTAATCACTCAGTCTGTTTCTTGCCTTTATTTATGGAACTTAGAACTTTAAGCTTGCTTCTCTAATTTTGTTGTGCCTTCCACGACATTGGGTCCCTTATCAATAATACGGGGACAGTGAAAGGTTAGGGGGCCAGATGACATGGTCTGCATTTTACTCCTGTAGGATGGATAGATGAAGAATAGACAGACTTGACACTGAGGGAAACAGTCTGTTTGTTCCATCCTCTGTGGACCTGCTTCTGCTATTCGCTGATGGCCAGATCTTGGTGGTGGTAGCTGAGCAGAAAGAAGATAAAGGCTCTGGGTTTTGACCCACACCAGATCACCTAAGTGCATTTCAGTGGATACCAAACAATTAGGACGGTTACTGGAGGAATATAGATTTTGTGGCAAATATTAATTAAATTTAATTCCTTCATAGAACTAAAGTGAAACAAATACTACTTTGAAATTTACCAATATATAAAAAAATGTTTATAAGAAAAATATTACTCAGATATTCCTAAAACTAAAATTCTCCCAGTACCTTAAAGGCTCAAGCTTTAGCTTTGGATAAAGAATCTGGGTGTGTTTAAAATACTCTCAGAGATGTTCATTAACAACCACCTTTTTAAACCTCTTTGATGTGCTGATTAGGGGCAAGTAAAATTTGGAAAGTGGAAAATTATGTATTTTTCCTTCTTTATGTTTATGTCGTCTTAAAATGGCTTTGAACGTAAACACAGTGACTTTGTTCTCTTGAAATCTTTTTTGCATTTCTCCACTCAAGTCCCTTTGAACGCTCTAACTTTCTCTAAACAGCTCTCTAATAAAGTATGCTAATAAATCTTAGCCAAAATTGTGGGGAATAACTGCCCATTTCTTCCTCACAGCTTAGAAAAAGAGACGGCAGTATTTTAGTATCGGTCATTGAGATATTAAACCTCGAGTGGTGGTATTTAATTTATTTTCAACATCATGACTAAGGCGCTTGAGAAGTCTACTTCCTTTAAATATTTGTATTTCTCCCTTTGTCTCCAATTCCTTACTTCTTAGTATTGCTTCTTATTAGGCAAAATTACTTTGGTATTTCTAATTAAAAATTAAATATCTCATTATGATCTCGCTTTCAAGAAGCCGTGCGGACTAATGATGGTGAACGTTTTCTCTTTGCTGCTGGCCCTGCCATGGCCCGATTTGGTTTCCTAATTTAGTAACAGAAATACAAGTCTGCACTACTGGGCAGGTTTGGTATGCTGGCGCCCAGCCAAAAGCATGGGTTTCTTAAGTAAATGGACTGATGGGGATTTGTGGAAAACACGGGATACTTACATGAGTTTTGCACTTTACAAATCCCTAACTATTTAAAGGAACTCAGCTAACCCGCTGCCACCTAAAAAAAATGTCAGTTTGGTTGAAACACACATTCACACGAAATGATGTATTGTTTCCTTTTCCGAAATCAGCCTTCATTTTTGTATTTTTCACTTCATGTTTGTGTAAACGTTTAAAAAGTACTTTCCCTTTTAGTGAATGAATAAAAATGCCTCAAAATCGATTAACTCCATTCAATTATTTTGTGCATTTGCAATACCGTTCAAAATAGCTTAATCTAAAAGGGTTGATAATACGTAAATGTAATGTGCTTCTGTGCCAGGAAATGAAAGAAAGCTCTGACGGAGATAAATTAAAACACCCCCAAAAAAGCCTGGTATTCCAAGACTGCCCTGGCACCTGCCTGCCTGGCTGGGCGGCCGCGGTTGCTGCTACGTCTCCTGCCCCGTGGGGATCATTCGTGTTCTGCACCCTCACCGTACTCTGGGTGGGCTTGCGGTGGTTGCTTTCTTGAATGCTTGAGCACTGGGGGCTTTCTTGTCTGCTGACACTTTGCTCTCTTGTTAGTGCTTCTTGTCCAGCACATGCTTGGTCTTAAGGCCCATGGCCGCTGCATTTGGAGAAGAGCCCTGAGGCCTAAGGCTTAGCTTCCACTTTTCTCCTTCAAACTTCGATGTGTTTCTTCAAGGCTCTGCCTTTCATTGTCAGAGGAGGGCCAGCTGTCTACCCTGATCATCTTTGAACAGTTCATTCTAACCGCTTGGGATGATGTTGGTAGGCTTTGGAGGAGGATGCTCTGTGGGTGCTCTGAATCACACTAAAGCAGTATTAGTCGCAATATACAGCGAAATGGATTTGATACAAACTTAAGTAATCAAATTATATTGACTTCAGGATTAAGATTTCTTATTGCATAAGTGCCATCGAAAAGTATTAATTAGTAAGAATACTCAACATCATAAATTTCTTGACCAAAAGTGGCCAGAAGTTTACGAATCTGTAAAAATAGTCAGTTTTGAAAGGATCTATTGCTCAGCTTCTGTAAATAAGGCAGATGTCCAGCCCGAGCGTCAGGATTCCTCCTCTGCACTCCCTGATCTGACTCTTCTGCCCCCCAGTTTATTCCAGGGCTCTTAACATCGCATGCCATGGAGACGGACTCATTGGTCCTCTGCCGTTGGCCTTTCCTGTGCTCTCCTGAGAGAGAGGGCGTCGTTCTACCAAGGTTTTGGCTGACAAAGAGGTGGGCAGGGGAGGTCCCTGTTGTCAGAGTCTCAAACTGGCATCTACTGGTTACTATGCAATTCAGAGCATTAGGGAAGATCTAGTATGCAGGTATTTTTGCTGTCTTAGTAAATTTAATTTTTTTTTAATGCATCCTATTCATGCTATTGTTATTGCTAGTGTTAATAATAATTTACACTGAATTAAGAAGCAAAACAGAGACAGACTCATAGATGCAAAGCAGGCTAACAGCCCTGGGGGTGTGGGTTAAGGGGCTCAGGGGTTGAGCAAAAAGGAAAAAGGACTCATGGACGTGGACAGCAGTCTGGGGACTGTAGGGGGAAGGGACGTATAAGAGGGGTAAGTGGTCAGGGAAAAAATACAATAAAAAAAGGGCCTATGAATAAAACCAACCTGTATTTCCCCCCTCGGGGAGGGGAAGATAATTTTAAAATAATATTTATTTATTTAAATAATGTATTTATTTGTTTGTTTGTTTATTTATTTGTAGAGAGGGGAAAGGAGAAAGAGAGGGAGAGAAACATCACTGTGTGGTTGTCTCTCATGCACCCTCAACTGGGGACCTGACGTGCAACCGAGTCATGTGCCCTGACTGGGAATCGAACCAGCGACACTTGGTTCTCAGGCCGACGCTCAATCCACTGAGCCACAGCAGCCAGAGCTAAAATAATATTTTTTAAAAAACAATTTTATTTATTTATTTTTAGAGAGATGGGAAGGGAGGAAGAAAGAGAAGAAGAGAAACATCAATGCGTGGTTATCTCTTGCACGTCTCCAACTGGGGACTTGGCCCACAACCCAGGCATGTGCTCTGATTGGGAATCGAACCAGCGACTCTTTGGTTTGTATGTCGGCACTTAATCCACTGAGCCACACCAGCCAGGGCTTAAAATAATATCATAACAGTTACTCTTTGTAGTGGTAAATTTTTCTCCTTTAGATAATCAGGAGATTCTTATAATTGTTGTTAATACACTTATTAAATATTTAAACTAGTCTCAATAAACTTAAAAGAACATCTTGTCTTCCTATTGATCGGTGTTACCATTTAGTATCATTTCCTTTCAGCCCTGCAGACATCTTTTAATATGTCTTATAGGGCAGGTCTGCTAACAACTGATTTTCTCATTTCTTATTCATCTGGTAATGTCTTGATTTTGAATTTATTTTTGAAGGATAGTTATTTTTCCCTCAGCATTTTCAATACATTGCTTCAGTATCTTCTGACTTCTATGGTTTATCAGCTTTTGATTGTATTGTATGAGTCCTTTTTCTCTTGTGACTTCCAAGACTTTCTGTTTTTATTATGATGTGTTTGACTATGATGTGTCTAATGGATTTCTTTGTGTTTTTCCTACTTGGAATTCTTTGAACTTCTTGGATCTGTAGATTAAAGTTTTTCATCAGATGTGGAACATCTTCAGCCATTGTCTTTTCATATATTTTTTCTGCCACTTTCTCTCTTTCCTCTCCTCCTGGAGCTCCCATTATACAATAGAAATGATGGTATCCCACCGGTCTCCAAGGCATTGATCATTTTCTATTGATTTTTTTCTACTCTTCCCATTTAATAATTTCTCTTGACACGTCTTTGAGTTTACTGGTTCTCTCCTCTGCCATCTCATATCTGATCCTGAGACCATCTAGTGAATATTTTTATTTTATTGTATTTTCAACTTTAGAATTGTTCCTTGGTCCTTTTTATGGCTTGTATTTTTCTACTTAGATTCTTTATAGATTGAGTCATTGTCATCACATTTTTCTTTAATTTTTGACATAGTTTCCTTTGCTTCATTAAACACATCTATAACAGCTGCTTTGAAATCTTTGCCAAGTCCAACATCTGGACCCATTCAGAAGTAGTTTCTGTTAACTGTTTTTTTCCCCCCCTCCCCTGGTTATGGGCCACACTTTGCTGTTTCCTTGCATTTTTTGTATTTTTGTTGCTGAAAACTGAACATTTTAGTTAACGTATGGGGAAACTCTGGCTTTTGCTTTATCTTTCTGAGATTTGTTTCGTTTATTTAATTTTGGTTCCCCCTGTGGTGTGTGGCCTCTGATGGCTTAGCTCAGAGTCTAGTCCTACTTAGAGTTTAACCCGGCTCCCCGGGGGTGGCCACTGCGTCCCTATACCATAGGGACCGCCACTGATTGGGAAGAGTCCGCTCAGACACTTCAAGCCCCTAAAGCTTCTGACTGATGCGAACTGAAACGCGCTTGGATGACGGGGCGCATTCAGAGTCCCTTCGCACATCTGCTCTGCCTCTTCCTTTGCACACTCCCTGCGCGTACACAGTTACCCAGTTGCCTGTGGATCTGTGGAGAGCATGTCTAGCGCTTCATCTGCGCTCTCGTTTCCAGAATCTCCCGATCAAGTTTATGGCGCTGCAGCCGCACGTTCCCGCTGGGTCTGCAAAGCAGATGTGCCTGGTCTTCTCAGCCTCTTCCTACACAGCCTGCAACTTTTAGCTAAAAACGTGGTAAGATTTCTGCTCCCTGCCCAAATCGAGGATGCCCTCGCTGTCTGCCAGACTGCTGGGGTTCACAGTCGACCCTGCCTGGGTACAACTAACATTCTTGACCTTGAGCTCGGGCGTCGGATGGGAGAGGAGCCACCCTGAACAAGAAAAGGCTGCAGACTCCCACTATTCTTCAACGAAGCTTTGACAGGTGTTCAAGAATAGACACTTCTGAATGTGTCTGCTTTTGGTTGATTTCCAGAGCCCTGAAATGGTTGGTTCTTTAACATTTTGTCCAGTGTTACGCTTGTTTTTGGTGGAGAGACTTCACCGAGCTCTTCATACCACCTTAGGCCCCAACTCTTTTTAAATGTTCTCAAGCCATTTATTTAATTAACTAGCTATTTAAAATGTTGAAGGGACTCACAGAGCTTCAGAATCACTATTTTTTTAATTTAATCTTCATTGTATTGTTTTCCCATTGAGTCCCCTTATATAACACTCCCCCCCTCCCAGCAATTACTACACTGTTGTTCATGTCCATGAGTCCTTTTTCCTATTTGCTCACTATTTTCATTACGAATTTTATGACAGCGTCTTCTCATCCTTGATTCTCTGGCATTTCATTTCTAAAGTTATTGGACAAGATTTTCTATTCATAGTTATTAACAAAAACACTAAAGCCATGCCTTTTAATGTTCTTTCAGGATCTTGAGATGCTCTTTCTGTGGGTATATACATTGCTTTATAATGCGTGAAAGTCTTCTTAGCCCCTTTGCCTAACCTGGACTTGAAGTTCCTCTCTAGGATGCGTGAACATCATTCTCTTTAGTGAAGAAGGCGGAGCCTTTAATTTGTCATTTGTTAGCTAGTAATTCTTGCCTAAAGCACAGTTTGAGAAATCTTTTTGGTATCCTTACCATCTTCCTGAAATGTGGCTCATTCAGGACAAGGGATTTCCTCTCTTCTTACAGATTTATGTCTAAAACTGTAATCAAAGACAAACAGAAATCTCAGAAAGCAATAAGATATATATATAGAACCTAAGATCTTGGATTTGATTTACTTATTTTTATTCTCTTTACTCCAAAGGGAGAAAATAATAAAAGCTACAAAATGTTTTTTATAGATTTTCAACTCTTCAGAGGGTGAAAAGATAAGAGTTTATCAAAAAATGGATTCAAACAAGTAAGCATGCAATTTATGTAGTAATTCCTAGAAGAGTACAGTACAGTTTCACTATTGACTATTTAAAATATGAAACAGAATTGAATTAACAAGGACAAGAGCGGATCAATAGACAATAATATCTAGGCAACAGAAAAGTGAATTCATTCTTTCTATTGTTTTAGGCGCTGCTTTTCCTGTGTTAATTGCATCTGTCATGCCAAGAGCTTCTTGGTGTTTTGAATCACTAACCTAATCAACTTCCATACTAATTATAGGCGCAAAATGAACTGTCAGTGGGAAGACATTACATTACTTGATCCTGACGTTTATATGGTGGGAAGCACAGTTCCAGGATCCCGTGCAAGCAGTACCACTGGCCGTCTGTATGTTTGCTTGTTTCTTAAATTTTGGATTTTGAGATCATTGTAGGTCCCCGTGCAGGTATATGTTGCTGTGCGTGGATCCAATCATATTTGTTTCTTTTTTTCCCGACTATCACACAGTTCTGCAAAAATGGATTATTGCTACTTTATGAGTAATGAGAGGGGCTATGTATAAAGTTGTGAAGTCGGCTGAAATTCTGTGCCTCTGACTTTGTGAAGCACCAGCTATGATAATGGTCATGATCAAGAGAGGGAAGGGATTAGAAGCGCTTTGCTGACTAGTGGCCGGTTTCCCACCCACGAAACTTTCATTTTAAAGTATAAATTTGCAACAAAAACTATTGCTTGTAAAAATATGTAATAACACATCAAATTAGCAACTTTTGTGTGCCATCAATGAAATGAGCTCATGCTTTCTGTCAATTTTAACTCCAGATAGGTGTAATTAACTTTTAATGCCCTATTGACTCAACCAGTAAGCCTTTTGTGAAGTTTGAAGTGACTGTGTTGACAGTTTTTCTAAATTTAAAGTTGTATAAAAGCCGTGTCACTCATACTTTTGGTCACTCATAAAATATAATATATGTCATATATACTGTTCTTTTTTTTTCTGTTAATGAAAGTGAATACAAAGGAAATATTATTTGAATAGGACTTGTGCTCATATTTTTGTTGAATCATTCCAAACCAGGAGGGCCTTCTATCCTGTTACATTTCATTTATTAATAATCTGCCTGGGATGTCTTTCTTGAAGACTTTCTATGGTAGAAGCCATTTGTCTGGGAGTAATGAAAGCTGTACCTTTGCGGAAGGATGTGGAGGGATTATGGATCTGGCCTGTTCTAGGTTGTGAGAAACTTATAAGTTATTACTACTATGCTATAGCAGCGTGGGCCTTGGGGGCTGAATGCCTGTTTCCCTAGAAGGAAGACGGTGGAAATCTGGTGATGGGACAGGGTTATAGAGATAGATTGGAGGTCAGATTTAACTTTAAAATGCTTTGAACCTCCTTCAGAAGGGCTGCAAGAACAAAATAAAAGTATCTGCAGAATTGGGTTAAAAAGACCGTGACTGATACAAGCTTGGACCTCAGGAAAGTTGATTGTTAACATGACTATCTAAAGGGGCTCACAAATGTCATATGTCCACCAGTGTTATAATGGCCATAGCAACTATTAACATCACATCCAATTAGTATCACATCTTATATTCTTTCTTTTGAGCAGAGTTCAAGATCATTTCTTTTGCTTTCCCTATACAGAAGTGAAAAAAAGATGAGTACTACTACTATTTAGAGTGTTAGAGCCTTCTTATGGAGTATGCAGGGGAAAACAGGCTTTCATGTTGATTACACTGGGGAACACAATTTTCATTGAGTTAAATCTGATGCTTGTTTTTGACTAACTTTTGGCATCTGAATCCAAAAATGACCCCAGTTTTTCTGTATCACGTCAACTTTTTAAAGTACATGATACCCTCCCTTTGTCCCCAACATTATACAAAATGTACATACAAAGGAAAAAATTTTTTAAATTACCTGAATATACTATTTATTTAGAGTTATTCATATAAAGGCTATATATTGTTACTGTAAGTCAAATTGTGTACAAGTAGTAGAGTTCTGCTACCAAACATACATATTAAGGTGTTTTATCTTTTCAAACAACAGGCTAGGAAATGCCAAAATGAGATATTTGAAACAGTCTCCTTCAGTTGGCAAAGCTGTAACAAATTGCTTCATGAGACCCAGTTTTATGTGCAGAGGTGGGAATATAATGTTCCTTCTGTCAACAAGTGGCTCATGCAGAAGGTTTGGATCACCAGGTTTGAGGTCAGATCTTGGAGGCCAATCTGACTTCACCCAATGCTTCTCGCGGGCTCTGCTGTCCCACATACACAGAGAACAGGGATACTTGGCTGCGTTCTCTAAGCTTTCGCTACGTGCTTTCCAAAAGGTGGAACAGCTGAACTGCTGGTGAATCGCAGCAGAATGGAAAACTGGGTACCTGTTCTTCAGTCTGCTTATGTATGTTGTGGGAAGCAGTACAGCACACGTACTGCCTTTCCTAAACTTATTGGATCACAGGAACATTGCTCTACACGGGGGTTCCTGCGAACCTCGCTGAGTAAACGCTGCTCTAGGTGAGTGGTGTTCCGTGAGCTCCGTCACAACTATTATTGCAAACCTTTGTGTTTGGTAAAAGTGATGTAAAAATTAAATACACCCCTCTTAAGTTGCTTTGTTGGGAAGCTTTAGGTACAAGTAAGTCGTTTCGGAAAGAAATACGACTTCGAGGCAAAAGTCATCTGTTCATATTGAACTGATCAGTGCTCTTTATGGGCCTGCAATTTTTTATTGTTCTCTTTGTTCTGTTGCTTCCTGTTATTGAGGGGATTTGGAAGCTTCGTTAATGCAGTGCCCAACAAAAGATTTACAGAGCGCAATTAAAGGCTCTGCACGCCGGTGTGTATTGACCTGCTCATGACAAGACAGTGGTACTACTTTGTAATACTTTTCTAAAGGTTACGGAATAAATAGAAATCTGAAGAAATACATTTTAATGTGTTCTCTCTAGAAGCACCATACAAATTTCTATAATACTTATATTTAACAGAAATGATATAAACTTTGATTTTTTAAAATTTCATAATGACAGAACTTGTAAGACCCTCAGCAATATAGATTTTCATAGCAGCACTGTAGATACATACTTATTAAATTTTTGTTTTCTGTTGCACTGCATTTAAGTGAACTGAGATGTTATTAGGAAATCCACATTTTAATTAATATCCAAATTATATTTATTTTATTTTTAATTTATTTGTTGATTTTAGAGAGAGGGAGGGAGGGAGACAGAGAGGCAGAGAAACACCTGACCAGGCGTCAAACCTGCAACCTTGGCATATTGGGAGGACGCTCTTAACCAACGGAGCGACCGAGCCAGGACATATAAAGTCCGAATTGTAGAATTGTTGCATCTCTTATTCTAAGGAATCCCAAATTGTATGATTGATGAAGTACCATATCATCGTGTGATTACGTCTGTATTAATATAAAAGCAATCCATGAGCATGGAAATAAATACTTGAACAGTACAGAGAACTTCAAAAATGAAAAGTTAACATCTTGCCCTGCTTCCATTTTATTCCTCTCCTTGATATTAATCATTATTGGGCATCTTTTGTTTTCATTCTGCTGGTGGTTTCCTCCATGACTCTAAATAATAACAGGCGATAAATAAATCTAGAGATTTGTGACTTTCATATTCAGATTGGTCACCAAAATGGACACATGTAGAATTATCTGATGTAAAACTTCTCATGCTGATAGTGATAATGTGAGTTTCTTATAAAGGGTAAATATTTAGAAATCACAGTTACATTTTGGATTTAATGTGGATTTTTTTTTTAACTGAGAACCTTTTTAAAACTATGCTTTGTGTGTTGATCATGATACATTTTTCAGTGGTTTCTGTGTTCTGGCAGTGGAGAGCATTCTTTTTATCAACCACTTTCTATTTTTCAAGGTTGCTACTCTTCTTATGGGAACTTCAAAGAAACTAGAACGGATCAATTTGAAACGTATATACACTAAAAATTTTTTCTTTAAAATTTCTCCCTGCGTTAATTTGAGTTTAGAAAGTGAGATGAAAGCAATCATTATAATGATCTTTTTCAGATAGTGAAATGTGGATTGCTTACAACTCTTTTCTGCAAAAGGAGTAAAATAAAAAAATCAAGTTTTTATTCTGGACGGCGATGCTGTGATATTTCTTGAGGCAGTGATTGTAATAGTTTTATGCCCACAATGGACACCTGGCGATCTCATTCAGGCCAAAAACTCCTTTGTGCTACTTCAGTAAAGATTCCTAGAAGAAATCTGGGAAATAGACAATCACTGAAATAGAACATAAAATGAAAAACCTGCATGTGTGGTTGAATCTCGCAGAATGAGGACGATAAAGGATTTTTCTAAGTGGCAATCCATGTATTGACACAAAGCCATAATAAAGATGCTAAGTTTTTGAATAAATGCTTTTAAATTTCAGACAGAATGTATCTAAAGAAGCAATGTAGGCCATTTCTGTCTGGCTGTTAGTGATATTATAATTGCCACTCACGAAGAATACTTACAAGATACTTTCTTATCTTTTTTCTTCTTTATTTTTATTATTGATTTTTTCTTATCATCTACATATTCTCAGTGACATTTTGCCAGGCACCTCGAGTATCCAATTGACTATTTGTTGAGATAACAAATAAACACCTGGTAAATAACTTACTTTGAGCAGCACCGAATGAGACTTTTAGTGCCTAAGTCCATCACACACAAACACCGGGTAAAATGTCAAAATAATGGGATTTTCTTTTGTGAAGTGTGTCTTTAACATTTTTAAATTTCTATTGGGAATTAATTGGCACGCTTGACACCCAGACATAAATATTTAAATCATCTCAGTGTCTATTGTGTTTTCTCCGATGTCAGATGTTCTAGAGAATTTTATTTTAAAGCTCGCAAATAATACTGAATTGTCTTTCATAATTAAGAGGGCTTCTTAATTGCTAGTTTGATATTGCTTTTATTAGACAAATGCTTACATAGTTAACAGGTTTTTTCCAATGAACTTTCTGGTATTGTTACTTTTATTCTCCATTGTGATTATTTGTTATTAAACATAACCTGCCACACATTCCAAGTTAGGAAATTATAGCAAGCTCCTTATGATTGGTTTTAAGTTTTGTATCTGACCAAGAAAGGTAGTCCTGCTCATTTTCTGAAAGACATCGGCTTTCTGTGAGCCCCTTTCTCTATTAGACGTAACAAACACATACCTACTCTGTTCATGATTGTTTCTGTGATAAAACTGCGTCAGTTACAAAGGTATTTATATTTAGAATTTACATTTACAATATTATGTAGCATAACGGGCTGAAAATTAATTTTTGTTTTCTGCCATGTATCATTGAAGTATATGGGATATTTTGTTCAGTCACTTCAGGTATGTGTTATTCTATCCCTTTTTAAGAAATTAATTTTTAAACATCAAACCAATGATCTAAATATTTGAGAAAATAACCCAAAGTCACACAGCTGATGAGTAACAGAATTATGGCTTGAATTTATGTCTACGTACCAGAATATGTACCTTCCACAGCCCAGCCTAGAGAAAGAGAAAGAATATGAAGAGGGACACTCACTGTACGTGGCCTGGAACCTGGCACTGAAATATTGTCCTTCAGTGCTCTGAATGCTCTCCCTAACCTGGTGTGCTTCGGAGCTCAAATTAGAGCTGTTTTTAGTGGTACCGGAAAAAGCCAGCGCTTGAAAAATACCAAGCCTTGTTATTGACTCTGTGGTCACTGGCTTGGCATGGAGTGGGTGGCTTCCTTCCCATTCCCATTTAAAATTTTAGAGTAGGTCAGTGTGCATCAGCAGAGAATGATGATCTAGAGGGAGCTTACTTTTTTCTCTTTTGAAATTACACTCTAAGGCTATTTTTAATGCTTTGTGTAAGTAATTACTATGTGGCAATGATGAAATGATTTTCAGGATATTCTATAAGTAGCTGAAAAGTTTTAAGTTATTGTATATTTAGCATAAAAGTAAGGAATGCAAACAACTGTGAAGTTAGGATTATTCTAGGCACACGAAGGAAATAAGCTGTACAAACTGATGTTTGCTCCGTGAGCGGCGGTGAGGTAGGTAGCACACAGACCAGCTGAAAAGGATAGGATTCTACTGATATTCCAGACAGAATGCATTGCAACTCTGTATCGGTAATAACTGCATTAATTTCAAGATGACATATCAATAAATGTGTGTGAAGGTGTCAATAATGTTAAATTTATTGAGGGTAAAATTAATTATAAACAATGTTATCAAAAAGAAACATACTATATTGAAAAGACTTCAGAAAAATGCAAGTAACACATTATTAGAAATAGAAACAGCGAAGAAACAAACTAAATATATGAACTTATACCAAGGATCATTATTCTACTTATTTGCAATGTCCAGATAATCAGTATATGGAATTTTTAACATTTTGCTTTAATATACATTTTAGTTGTTAATTTTATAAAGAATTTTATTTTGAAAATAATTTTTGTGTTACTTTTTTTATGTTTACTTATCTATTGTTTTTCTATTACAGTTGTCCCATTTTCCCCCCATTGCTCCCCCCCAGCTGTGTTACTTTTTAAATTGTTTATTTTAATATAATTAGAAATTAATGTCTTTTGCATTTGTATTAACTTATTTAAAGATAGTTATTAATAATGCTCTTGTTAACGGTAGGTTTCTAATAAAAACTGGGGAACTTTTTCTGTAAATGGTGAGACAGTAAATATTTTTAGGCTTTGCAGGCCACGTGGGGTCTCCATCACATATCCTTTTTTGTTTTTGTCATTGTTGTTTTCTAACTTCCTTGAAAATGTAAAAACCAGTCATAGCTCGCGAGCAGCGCAAGCCCTGGCCTAGGTTTTGCCTCTGAGCTGCAGTTTCCCAGCCCCTGGTCTGTGGCAATAGGAAAAGCTACTCTGTGGAACTGGGCATCAAGAAGGCAGAAGATTTTCTGTCCATTGCAGAAGATGTTATTCATGCTAATCTAAGCTCCCAACAAACCGGATTGGGCCCAGAAGGATGCGGTCAAGCGTTGGGAGCGTGGGAGACCCTCCCCTGAGAGGACTGGCTCCTGGGACAGGGTCGGGATTGGGGAAGGTGACAAGATGGCATCACAGCGGTGTTCAGCTTGGAAGTTCCATGATGCAGAAGAAGTAGCCTTGTCCTGCACAGAGCTTCCTCTGGGGCCTCAGTCCCAGGACAGAGGATGCATCCTTCCCCCCGAGATGGCTTCCTCCATTCAGAGATGGTTCACGGGCATTTTCGCTGAGGAGGACAGAGCTCCTTGTAAAGAACTTCCCAGCCTTCAGACATGGTGATTTAGTGAATGACAAGGACATAACTGTACTCACCAGGGAACAGATTACAAATATGGAGAGCAATAATGACGGAATATTGGAGTAAACAGAAGGATTTCGTGTGTGTGGAGTTAAAGAAATCTTCATAGGATATGTACATTTTAAATGGGTTTATAAAAGGGATTCACATGGCTGGACAATATCTAAAAAAGTGGCCTACCAATAATTTCATTTTGTTATTATAAAAAATTTCCAAAGACATTCTAATTGTTAGTCCAGGAAGTTCGTATTTACTTCGTATGAACAAGGTGCACTTACTGGGAGACTATGATTTATGTTTAAGTATCCTGCTCTCTGCTTCGGTAAAGTCACAAAGGTAGCAAACACCAGGTACCTTGGAGTGACTTTTTTCTCACCTGAGCAACAGTGTTTGATTCATCAAGAAGTAGAAGCCATAGAGACAGACTTGGGGCTCAGAGTCGCCCCTTCGTGTCTCTCCTTTCTCTATGCCAACACTTTCTCCATTCAAAAAAAAATGTAGTAGGCTCATTTCAAGACCTCTACGTAGGTTGGATTATTTGCATACAAGACCGAAACCCTGTGCCTCAGCATCCATACCTATAGAAATAGCTGCAGCTACTGGTTTTATTTGGTTGAACTGTTACAGTATTGATTCATTTCGTTGAATTAATTTAATCAGGATGCGATTTATCTTAATTTTGATTTTGGTTGTAGAGGTTGGCGATTTGAAGGAGCTGCAGACACTAGACATTTCTACCAATCGTTTGCTAACTTTACCCGAGAGGCTTCATCTGTGCCTTTCTCTGCAGTACCTCACCGCGGACCGAAACCTTCTGTGGTGCGTACCGCGCCGCCTCTGCCAGCTGCCCAGCCTCAACGAGCTCTCCATGGCTGGAAACCGTCTTGCATTCTTGCCACTGGGTAAGTGATCGTGTATCTCTGGGGGAGCAACGGAGCCCGAGAACTAGGTGGAAAGCCTTCCGTTCCTTCACTAGGAAGGATCGGTTAGTTTTCTTCATTCTGTTTATCTTGAAGATCGCCTCTCTAAATCCATCTTTGCAATGAAGAAGCACCCTACCCAGGTAACGAAGTTTGTTTCAATCCGGGATTTCTTGTTTTATAAAAAGAAATCTGTGCTCAAAATTTGAGTAGGGACAAAACATCTGAGTTATGAGATGATTTACCCTGAGAAACGAATTAAAACATAAGCATATATATACGTGTATGCATTATGTATGTAACTATAGAATTGACGGGTTATAGAGCAATATGAAAGGCTAACTGCTGGTAGAAATATATCTGCTTAGATGTTGATGTCTGTGTAGAAACATTTGTATCAGGTATTCTAATGGTTAGCATTGCCAGATAACCAGGTGACAAAATTTTAAAGACTTTAACCCTTTGAGTGCCATGCGTAATTCCAAATTTGGATCAACATGAGAAAAAATTATATAAATATATAACCTGGGATACAAAAAAGAGAGAACAAAACGTAAAATATGAATTATTCCATTGTTATTCACATTTATAGCCATCGAAGAAAGAGTCGCTGGGAGCGACGCTGGCACTTTTGGGAAAATTTGTCAGTGGCACGCACAGCGACGTTGACACTCGAAGGGTTAAAATTGGCCGAACTGCCTGCTGAGCTAGAAATATCACTCTAGTTAATAAATAACATACTATATTTTCCATTGTAGGTTTCTGTAGCTGGCCCATTCTGACATTAAAGAACATAGGTCTTAAATAAAACAATACTTCTATATTCATTGAGAATTGAGTTATTTTGTTAACATGTAAGACGCAAAAGTGCCACTTAAGGAAATTAAAATATGAAGCCCCAATGTCACAATGAGCATCATATGATTTTACTCGTAAGTGCATTTTTATAATGAATAATTTATCTCCGAGGGCAATGAAGTGAATAATTTACTAGTCCCTGAAAGGAAATATTTTAACCAGTATTATTTTCAATTTAAAGCAAATTGGAGACATGAAGATCAATTTGAGTAATAACAAATAATTGTCTAATTTAAGATTACTTTTCTATAAATATAATTAAATTCTATACTTATGAAATTAACAAAATCATTTCAGAAGGAAGCTACATTTCAAAGAAACAGAGTTGTCTTTCAAGCGAGAAAAATTTCATATATAAAAGGAAGGTTTTAAAGAATAATTGTACCTGCTACATGAACCATAGGTTAGAGAACAATTACACAGGACAAGTTACAAATCCAAAGCCCCAGGTTTGAGCCTGGCCCCGCCACCTCGCAGTGCATGCTCCATTTGACTCTGTTCTGGAGAGTTCTTAGCGTCAGCCTGAGCTTTGGTTTATCAGAAAGGAGTTCAAGGAACGGTTTCAAATGCACAAACTTCATGGGAGGACAGCTGCAGATTTAATTATGTTCTTCCTCACCACTGAATTAAATAAATTCCTTTTCCAAATCCACCTTCATGATATTAAAAAAAAACAAAACAAAACTGAGAAGACTGTTAATGTTTCTGTCAACTTGATCTTCATCATCATCACAGAGTATCCTGACTCTGATCTCTTAAAGTCTTCTTTGGGCAACCCGACATGGCGGTTCTCTCTCTCTCTCACCCACTTCTTTACAGATTCATTCACTGCCTTTCCTCAGGGGACTGACCTGTTCTTGGAAACGTAGCAAGTAGGGCTGCCTCTTTACAATAGCCAGAGATACCGTGTGTATAAATATACACAGTTCATGTCTTCACATAGAAGGTCCCCATGTTTAACCATGATTCTGTGAGCCTAATATGGGAACTTGAAAGCTTTTCAAATGGGTGCTATAATATGTCTGCCTTGGATTGGAGGTAAGGATTTTATTTGGGGGGCTCCATACTGAATTTTGTTTCTTCCCGAAGAAGTTTGACTTAGGAGAAAAGCATGTTTTATTTCAAAGCGCCACTCTAGATGCTATACGTAAGGCTGACTTAAATCACTTGTAATACCATCTAAGTCATTAACACTCTTTCCACCTTAAAAGATGCAATAGAATGACTACAAGCCAGCATTATTCACAGAGGTGTCTGTCACTGAGACGAAGGGAAATTAACCCCTTGACTCTAGTGCTAGAGACTTAAAAGAGGCCTTGAAATGTGTCTGTCTGTTGTTGAGTCAACATAGCTCTTTACACTAAATTGCTCACCGAGTTGTGATTCACCCGTGGGCTTTGGAAAGTGTCCCAAAACACAAAGAAACGAGTTTTTGCCTCCAAGGCCTTTTTACCAAATGTCCCTGGTTTCTCTTGCATAATTAATACACCTGACTATTCAGTAATGTTTACAGGGTACTTAACGTTGAATAATAGATATGAGTACCGTGAGGGTTCTCATGCACGCATTGACACAGGGGCCACGGTTAGCCCCCCAGGAAGTGCTGTGTCCGCTAAACTCAGCGTCAGCAACAAATTCCGTGGTTGAAG
This sequence comes from Furipterus horrens, assembly GCF_987537825.1. NCBI lineage: Eukaryota > Metazoa > Chordata > Mammalia > Chiroptera > Furipteridae > Furipterus > Furipterus horrens. The sequence goes on along the minus strand of NW_028327186.1, from coordinate 4,440,353 downwards.
AAAACAAGAGCTGCACCCACGTTAGCAGGTGGAATTCTGACTGTTAAGTTAGAAAACTACGAGTGATTTCTTAACAAGAACATCTGGCAAGTGACGTTGAGATTTATAGAATTTCCCGCTGAAAGTTAGCAGAGAACAGCTTCCTACTCGTGGAAGATGATTTGGGTTCTAGAGCAGTCCCAGAGCTTTTCCTTGGAGGTTCTAGAGCGAAGGGCTCATTTTCTCAGGAAGAGTTAGTTACTCTCTGTGCCCAAGACTTGTGCGGTGAGCGATGCAACAGCTCTTTTGTTTCTATGGATTATCCAGTGTGAGTTGGACAGGGACGTAAAACTAGCCCTCTTATAACTGGGGGAGTAGTTGTAGTCTTCTCAGGAATTGGATACCGTGTGTAGAAAAACGTATAGTTTATGCTAAGTAGCAGTGCAGTTTTAGAAACGAGCATGTAGACATTTTTAGAATCCATGCTAAAATCCCTTCTCTTATCGCACTGGCATATAAGACATAAATCTGCTAGCTCTATATATTGGGGTGGGGGAGTATTACTTCTTATCCCTATTCTCTATTTTCTTAGAAAGTCGGGCAAAGAGTTGCTTTTTACTGTTTTTAAAGAAAATATTTCTGTCTATACAGTGGCTCTATTTGAACTTCAAACCAGTATGGAAACTGGATGGACACCAGTTAACCGTTTTGTCATCTCAGACTTAGAGACAGATATCAGCAGTACTGTTCTGAACCCTGAATGTATGTATCTGAGCTACAGTCTGAAGAACTCCTGCCTTGAGGTCATTGTTTAATGGGAATAATTTGCAAGGTCTGTAGTTTAAATAAGTTTCAGTGCTGAGAAGTTTGTTCTGGTGCAGACCAGCAGTCCCTGAGACTGGAATTTCTCCTGTGTTTGTGTAGAAGGTCTGAAGGCTGCTTTTCCAGGAGAGACCCAGAGACGACGGAAACCGTGCTCTGTCTCATGTTCCCTAGGGATTGCTGAGCACGCTCTCCTCAAAGGCATAACGAGAAAAGTGATCACAGGGCTTGGAAACAAGGTTCAAACACCACTGAAAACGAGGGGAAAAAATGAAAGGGAATTATTCTATTAATTATAGTCCATACAGACCTTCTTCCAGGAGTCAGGTTATAACCGTGCAATGTTTATTTCTTTAAGAAAATGGATGTTCACTGCTACTCTCTGAACTCTTTTTGTAAGTATTCGTAACAAAAATCCCTTTCTTCCTCCTGGTGCTGTTTCCTCATCTGGCCCTTTTCCACGGTCTCGATAAAAACCTCTGCTCTGGATTTCTTTCATCACATTAGGCCTTTGCTTTTGCCTTAAGATTTTCTTAGGGAGTTAGTAAGATTACTCACTATGGCTTCTGCAGCATGGACCAGGCATCGACTTTAAATAATAATAAATACTGACTAAGAATAAATTATCATATTGTGTTAGCTAAGATAATATGTGAGGAGAAAAGTTTACCAAGAATAGGTGAGCCTTAAACAAACAAATGTATATTTTCCTCTTAAGTTTTGAGATAAGATTTGGGGTTAGGGAGTGATTAATAAGAAAATGTTAATCCTGTTTTCTCAGATGCCAATTCAAAAAAAAAAGAAGAAGAGAGAATTGTGGGTCATTCTTTAACAGGTACAGATGTGAAACTTAGAAAAACCAGAAGCATGATGGGTAGAGCCACAAGCAGAGTCTTTGCCAGCAAAGTGTGTGTTGATTTGGTTCTGGAGCCTGGAGGTTGCTCAGTAGTGACAGGAGCTAGTGAAGCTGGAAGATATTGTCAGTTGACTTTAAAGCAAGAATGGTAGTTTCTGTTAGTCGCAGTTTTCAGGAGAGTTCTTCAGAGTTTTCTAGGGGAGAGACAGGCACAAGTCCAGCTGAGCAACAGCCCAAGGTGAGGGGCACAATGAGGAAGCTTTGCTCCCCACGCTGGCGGCCTTGGCACTGGGAGGTACGCTCCTGTAGGCCTCGCGTCCGTGCCAGGCGGTCAGCATGGAGTCTGCTTCCCTTCTCTCGGGTCGTCTCTGAAGCCATTATTGGTATTTCCTGAAATTACCAACCTCAATCTGTAAGACACAACTGTCTCACCATTTATGTGGTCTGTTCAAGGAAACGAAGTCATATCCTCTTCACCCCTTGTCTCGCTGGCAGGGCCGGGCTGCGTGGGCACCATGCCCATCCTCCGGGCACCCCGGCGTCCCTGCCACCGGCTGGGTTGGATCACGCACTCGTCGTGCGGGGTTGCCCTGCTGCTGCGGAAGCCATCCGTTGAGGGAGGCTGTCTCACTAGCGTCGTAGTGAAGCAGGCGGCCCTGCATTTGAATGCCAGCGCTGCCCCTTCGTAGCCGTGTGAATTGGGGCTTAGAAAGGCTCTTTCATGTCTGTAAGTCTCAGTAACAGGGTAGCGTTAATGCCTACTTCACAGCACTCCCGTCAGAGTTAAGTAAGATCCATTTCAAACGCTGGTATCATTCATAACTACTGCATAAGCAGACAGTCAGTACGAACGATTTCGATGGTCCCCGTAGACAGCAAGAAAGGGTGGGAGCTGTGTGTGTCTTCACGTTCGTACCCCAAGCATCTAGGACAGTGTCTGTCCCATCGCTTGTAAGACTTCCTTTGTTACCTGAACTGTGGAGCAGAAGGAGAGGCGCAGACACCTGCATATTTAAGCCAGCAGCAAAGGGACACTTCGGTTATTCCAATTCATTAAAATCAGTGTATTTTACTTTAACGGCTGTTGATTTTCTGTGTATAAAGCATCTTATTAATTCATCATTCACTGTGAAATCTTACCTTGTTTTGTAAATGTTGACTAGATCAGAAAGACTATGATTATGTAAAAGAGTTAATGGAGTGCATGAAAATGTACTTGAAGAAGCCAGCACTTAACAATTCATTATTCTGAAAAAATGCTTGAAATGTTCTCTTTGTAAAAGACGTCCTGTAGGTAATTTAAATTCATTTTAAAGTATTTTTCAGTACACGGTAAATTACTCTGAATTCACTTTGAAGATACTCACATTTTATAGGAATTAAAAATATAATTATGACTAAAAATATCTCTCCGACTTGTCAAACTGTGATAACTGGCTTAATATTGCTAGAACATTCTAAACAACCTAGTTTGGTCTCTTGCTTTGGTGCTATGATTTCTCTTGCTCCATCTTTTTGTCAAAGAGACTACATCATTCTTTTTTTTTTTTTGTAAAGGAAATGAGCTTCTACTGGTCAGGTTGTGGTAAACAGATCCCGGTCGGTCGTGGCCCGGGCCCTCGTTCCACGCTGGCTTTTACAGCGCACTTAAAAAGCCAGCGCCTGGCTGCTCAGGGCCTTTTTGTTCCGTCCTCAGCCATGTGGACCGCATATGCCAGAGCCTTGAAGTTAAATAAAAAAAGAACTGGAGTTTGTAGAAGACTGCTAGCTTTTGCTAATTTGTAAGTAACAATACTTTGATCTGTGAGCCTGGGGGAAAAAAAGGAAACCATTTTAGACACAGAACAGCACTTGAAAAAGCCACATGAAAAAGTTCTTTGCTGCTTTAGCATCTATGCAGATGTCTGCTTCCCTGCTTTATGAGGTTCACGTACTGAGCGTTTTTGCACAGAAACTTGAAAACGTATTAGTGCATGATATTTATTGCAAGATATTGGTACATTAAAATTAATGGAAGGAGGAACACAAACCAGCTCATTAGCCAGTAGATCAATGGTATCTTCCAAGGTTAACGATTGAATGACGATTTTCTGTTTTCAGAATGGAAGAAATATCTCAGAGCTGTTCCAGGCAAAAATACTTATATTTCAGCCTCAGCGTGATTCCAAATGCCATCCCATTGTGCTGGAGGTTTCGCCAGCGCACGGCTTCCTGGCGCTCACGAGGTTGTCACTACATTGCTCCTCCAGCCTGTGACCTTGCTGGGTGTTAGGTGTCTCAGCCTTGCCAGCAAGCAGGCTGTGCTGTGTCAGCTAAAGCAGGAGTCGCCTGCTTCTCTTTATGATTCTGCCCTCTTTTGTGATCTTCTGTTTCTGCTCAGAAGAGAGAGGTAAAAACGTAAGATGTTTTGAGCACCGGGTAGCGTGCAAGGGATCGAGCTGGCATTGTGTGTACATGGTCGAATCTTCAGAACAAGCCCGTGACGTGGGTATTATGCTCTCCGTCTCAGAGGGGAGGTAGCCGGTTTGGAGCATCGTGGAGCAGTTAGGAAGGGGAAAGCCAGGGCTCAGACTCCATTCTGCCTCCAGAGCCCTCGGCACCATGTCATTGGGGTACTGCTTTTTCTTAGTCTGTGTGAGACCATGTGACCGGGACAGTTCCAGTGTCATGTTAAGTCCTCACGTCCATGCAGTATAGTGGCTAACACGTCATAGAGCTGAACACAGCCGGTGCACGTCTTCTTTCAGCTTCAATAAAAAACAGTCCATTCCGTCGTGGGCATACTATATAAAAATGACATTCCCCAGGCAAAGAGCTGCCCAAAGAATTCTCAGAAAACCCAAGATAAGGTCTAAACCGAATTGCATTTTAAGTCACCGATGCTTCCTTTTTTCCTCTAAAAGCAGCATAGGAGAGAAGACTTAACTGTGTAAGAAGTAGCAAGGGTCAGCTTTTATTTACCTCGGCGTTACGGTCTTGGCGTGTAGCCTCATGTAACTTGCACGCGCTCTTTTGTGTGAACGAGAGGACAGAGGCGCTTCCGCTCTCACGGCCCATTTCGTGTCCTTGGCACGAGTGGGTGAGTCACTGTCTCTGGAGGCTGTTTCCTCCACCACTTTTCTGTGCAGTTAGAGTTCAGAAGAGTGTTAGCACCGTTGGCTGCATGCCGAGGAGAATTCTCTCTTATCTGACCTGTAGGGCACATTTCCAGATCTGTCACTTACTAATAATAATGAGAATAACTGCCATATATTGGAGGAGGCTGTGTGCTAAGAATTCTCCTTGATAACTTAGAAACTTTGTTAGTAATGCCTAAATTTAAGAGACAACATTATTTCCCCCTTTTATACAGACGGGGAAACTGAGGGACACACATTCTGTAAATAGCAGAATGAGGACATCTGACAGGACTGTGTTCTTGCTAATTAATGAGTGCCCTCCACTCCTTACCGCTGCATAAATTCACATGAAGACTCTTCCCTGGAGCCCCTAGGGGCTCTGAAAGGCAAATCTGGGCTGAGAGCTTGTTTGGATTTTATCAGTGTAGTTTCTTTAAAAATAAAAAATAAAAATATCCCAGTTTTCTATATGCCTGTAAAGTCTGAAGATTTCTATCTGTGATGAAAGGATTGTGTTCATATCAGAGACGTAGTGAAGATATCCAGAACAGGAGTCCTTCATGTAATTTTGAGGCCTTATCGCCAGTGGATTCTAGTATTTCTAGCTGTATTTCCTCATCTGTGTTTTGTAAATGTATATAGCCTTTTATAAGTCGATAAGTTTATATATGTTTACTAGTGTAGCGGTATATATTATTTTGCTAATTATATATCCTTATGTTTACAAACATATTGTACGATGATTTAAATTTCACAGCTTGCTTTTACATTCAGCCGCCATAGCCTGGGAAGGCTGAGGGTGCTATTATGCTGTTTATCACACGTGCAAACAGAGGCTCTGCTCACGTGGCTAGTAAGTGAAAGAACAGGCGTAAGATAGGAATAGACAGTTCAAAAAAAAGCTAAAAATGGCCCTTAAACATATTCTTATTTTTATATAATTTTAAAAGATTTTATTGTTTTACTTTTAGAGGGGAAGGGAGGGAGGAAGAGAGGGAGAGAAACATCAATAGGTTGCCTCTCCTGGCTGCTGTGGCTCAGAGGATTAAGCATCGGCCTGCGAACCAAGTGTCGCTGGTTCGATTCCCAGTCAGGCCACAGGCCTGGGTTGTGGGCCAGGTCCCCAGTTGGGGGCACATGAGAGGCAACCACACAGTGATGTTTCTCTCCCTCTCTTTCTCCTTTCCCCTCTCTCTTAAAGTAAATAGATAAGTAAATAGTTAAAAATATAAATAAGTAAAAGGATAATTCTTTAAAAAAAAAAAATACATCGCCTCTCGCATGCCCCAACTGGGGACCTGGCCTCTCTTTGTAACTTGCTGGGGGGCTGGTTCTGCAGGGACTAGCTGCGGAAAGACGGTCGTGTTAACCCTTCCCTGCCCTCTCCCATGAGGAGCCCTTCCTACCCTCAATCACATATTAAACCCTCTCCCACTTTCTGTAACAAATTGTCCAGAACCCATCTGTCAACCCGTAAGACTTTATAAAGCTTCTCTAATAGCAACGGTCATATTGTATTACAGTTATCACTTTTCCTGTTTGTCTTATATCGTACTCACATCTATATCCCCAAGGTCTAGCTAGTGCCTAAGAGGTCCTTAATGGGTAAATGGTTTTCCTTTTGAAATGTAAATACACTTAAGGACCTCCTAATTCAGCTTTGTGCCGCTCTGTCTTTCCCAAATGAAGGACAAGGGGAAAGAGACCTTCTTCAGCCTATTCCCTATTTCCTATTTTCGCAAGCAGAACTCTAGTAAACTTGTCACAGATTATGTTCTTCAGGGGAGCGGAGGGTTAGCAAGACCGCTGAGGACTCTGGTCTTGGACAAATAGCCCCACCCAGTGAATGCCAGGAGTGGCCCAGAGAGCCAGAAAGCCTGGTAAACATTCTGAGGTGCACAGTAGACTGGAAAGGATGACCTTGACCCGTGGATCTCCACTGCCTCTGCTTGCCAGACGCTGTTTTCAGTACTTCCTGCCTTGTCTCCTTATTGGATCCTCCTCCAGTCTTTGCTCTCCCGTTGCCCAGCTACTTCGGGAAAACATCTGGATGCTCCTTCTTCCTCGCACACTTGTTTCTGTTGCAGACCCTTCTTTGGGGGGCCTGTTCCTCACTCTTCCCACTCCTGGTACACACTCATTCCAGTCCCCACTCACGGGTCTGCAGGTCTTGGCCCCACCTTCACCCCTCACTGGAGGCCTGGGATTTGAGATTCCCTTTGCTTCTTGCCTGAGACCCCAGCCCAGGCAGGACCTGGTCTCTAGCCCTTCCTTACCGCTCCTACCACCGTTCTGCCCAGGGGAAGGGAGACCCACTAATCTGGGGATGGGGGCAGAACTCCGTTTGTTTAGGCTGACCTGCTGGCTTAGTTTGGCTCACATTTCTTCCTGTGGAGAAAAATGAAACTAACTAAATGACCTGTAACAAACTTCATGCTTAAACTTAGAGTTTATAAAAAAATGATAGAATTTTTATACGGTAAGTAAATGTAATGATGTTCTATTTCCAGTTATCTCATTTTACAGTTTAAGAAATCATGGTCCAGGTGGGTTAAGTAATTTTCCTACAGTCCTGTTTCCTGGTGCAGAATCTTAACATTCCAACTGACATAATTTCACACTGAGAATTAAATCTACAACTTCTCTTCCAGAATAGAAATTTTGAATTATTCTAATAGTATGTATTAAATTTTACCTTTCGCATTCTGTTGGTGCATAATTATAAGAATTACAGTACTTTCCTTTCTGACCCAGATTTAGGTCGATCCCGGGAACTACAATATGTGTACGTGGATAACAACATTCACCTGAAAGGCCTGCCGTCCTACCTGTACAACAAGGTCATCGGGTGTAGTGGGTAAGGCGACTTTCATTTTATCCCAGAGCTCAACTCTTTGGCCACCTTTGTTTCTGTTTCATTATTTGGTCATGATCTAACCGAAGAAGAGAGAAGCTGTTTTGATCATCCTGTTCAATTTTATCTCTGGCCTTAATATGCTAAACCACATACCTTTAGAAGCTAAGAATACTGGGCAGGCAATTTCGAGTGTTGTAATTCAAGTTCAGTTCCCTGAGAGTTGTCGGTACATTGTTGATTAATTTTCAGTCAAAAGAAACAAAAATGAATCTGTAAACTCACTATCAGTCACAGGAACAGGCGATATCAGCATTAATTTAAAAGCTTTCCTTTCTCTGCACTCCACTGCACTGACAGTTTCACTGTCGGAGCACCCTGGTATCTAGAACGTTGCCACTGGGCTATATTTAGAACTCAACATTTGAAATAGCCCCTCAATACAAATCATGACTCCAGCAACCGAAGCATGTATTTCAGTTAATGGGAAAAGACCAGCGCTTATTTTCGGAGCAGCAATAATCTTTCCTTCTCAGTCGGGCTTTTCAAAAGGCACCTTCGGCTCCTCCTACCACAGTGAGACAGAGCCACCTTCAAGCGGTGCCCAGGGTGGTTTGGGATTCATATGGGACAGCTGAGCCACCAGCACCTGCTTTTAACTGGCCTCGCTTTTCTCACTTCCGCAGCCAGCGTGTCTGACTCCCCTTGTTATCCCCAGCACCCTGCATAACCTGGCTCCCGCTGCGTGCGGCTCTGGCGAGAGAAGGGCTGACAGTAAGTTTGTACACAGAGGACAGCCATTCCCCGGCTGGCGTGGCTCCAGGGGACGGGCACTGAGCAGCAATCGCTCCAGAGAGGGCCACCCTAGGAGTAGTGGCCTTCCCTTAGGAAAAATTATACGGCAGTCCCTCTATGTCACGGCTCACTTATCGCAGCCTCACTGTATCGTGAGATTTTTAAAAATATTATATTTAATTATTTATCGTGAATTTTTCACTATTTCGCGGGATTTTGCGGGACTGTATACGTATGTTGTTAAAATGACGTAGGTTTAAGAATGTAGAATAAATGTAAGGTTCCTACTTTGCTGGGGGGTCTGGAACGTAACACCCGCGATAAGTGAGGGGACACTGAACAGTTACTATCTTGGAAGAACCCTAGATGAGTTCAGTGCCTATATAGGCAGATGAAATTCCAGCTCAGCGATGTATTCCAGAACCTTCTGTGGATCAGAGATAACAGAATGTGTGGTGGAGTGTTTTAGCCCACTGATTTTTCTCCAGCTGATGTGACAGCTGTGATAATAGAGCCTAATTCCTCCAAGTGGTGAGTAAAATGCCCTCCATCACCAAAATCCGGGGAATGATGTGAGCCAGCCTCAAGGGCAAGGTTACTCACACCAAAGTCTTCAGAGACTACACTGAAATGCAGCTAGTCTCCACCACAATTAAGACAAAGAGCCTTCTCCTTTGGTGTTTAGATGTGGATGTTACTGACTGCCAGAAAGTTCTCTTTGTTTTGAGCAGAGAGATATTTTTTAATCCTCGACTTGGTATCTGGTAGCAGAGAAAGAGACTTTTTTCCCAAGAGCTGCAGATCTTTGAGAAAATAAATCGTGGGGCAAATTATGCAGATTTTTAGCTAGTAGTCTACATTTTATTGTTACTATTAACATCTTCCTTTGCTAGTTGCCATACGAAAATAAAATAATGATTAAAAGGAGAGTATCAGACAATTTTCTAATACTGGTAGTTTTGCAGGGTAGACAGCCCTCCTTGCGCGTGAACTGTGAGCCAAAGGTGTTTTTAGTCTGTTGGTTTAACTCAGCACACACTTCTCGTACGTGCAGTCCTGGTGCTTCTAGTCCAGAGTTGCCTGTTCAAAGGTCGTATCACCCATTTGGCAGCCACCTATGCAATATTTATGGCAAAATGTATTCAGAATCCTTATAGATGCTGACTACTGATGCCTTGACAACAGAATTAAGGGCCCCCCTTTTAAAATCTCTTGTATCTGTTGAATATGTGCAAGGGGATGCCCCCCTTCCAAGTCCAAGTGGGAGCTGCTTGGGGAAAAGGGGGTAAGGAATAGAACAGGGTTCTGAGGTAAATCTGATATAAAGAGCAAAAGAGTGTTTGTAGCCTAGAAAATGGTCTTCTTGATTCTTTTTTTTTTTTTTTTTAAGATTTTATTTATTTATTTTTAGAGAGAAGGGAAGGAAGGGAGAAGGAGGGAGAGAAACATTGATGTGCAAGAGATACATTGATCGGTTGCCTCTCGCATGCTCCCCAACTGGGGACCTGGCCCACAACCCAGGCATGTGCCCCGACTGGGAATCGAACCAGCGACCTTTGGGTTCTCAGGCCAGCACTCCATCCACTGAGCCACACCAGCCAGGGCTCTTCCTGGTTCTGACCAAGGAATTTGGTCCACTTGTTTATTCAGTGAGTATTTACCGAGTAACTTCTCTGTATGGCCACCGTGGCCATACAATGCTGAGCAAAAGAGCATAGTCTAACCAGGGATCCAAATGAACAGCCACTGATTGGACAGACTTGGTGCTCATTCTCTGTAAGGAGATGATATTGCAGCTGAGAACCTAAGGCTCAGGCCCGCTTTGTTCTCCGCTGATAACACATGGCGCGCTGGCCCAGATGTAGGCCTGGAAGTGATGAACACGTGGCCTCTGATGTCCTCTGCTCTCTCTGAAACAATTACTTTACTCCTTTCGGATTAAGAGTCTAAGAGACCAAAGCAGCAACACAACAAAAGGGCACAGCTTTAGGAACCTGCAGCACACTATAAAAAAGGCTGACCTATGTATAATTCACATTGCAGAAGGAAAATAGAAATCCGGTATAAAACATATAAACAGGTATGAAAATAGCAATGAACAAATATTGCACAGTTTCAGGAAATCGCAGAAGCCTCACAAAGTTATATTTGATATTCATGGAAATGTGAATAAACTTAGCACCTCCTTATCATATATATGTTCATTTATTTGTCCAATAGTTCTTGACCCTTAACTAGCAAGTTAGCACTGTGCTAAGAATTGTGGAAAAGACAAAGATAACTTAGATATTTATCCTAATACATAAAAGCAACTGTAATATAAAAAAATACCCTAAGAAAGCCAGGCCTGTGTGGTTCAGTGGATTCAGAGCCTGCTTGCAAAGCAAAAAAAATACCCTAAGAGAGGTGGAATGATGGAAATTTAGAGCATGGGGCTACCTTTTATGACCTAGCCTTAAAGTCACATCCTGTTTATTGCGCAGGTTCACCCTCTCCATTGGAAGGGGAGGCCACCTAAGGGACTGAAGACTGGGAGGGGGGATCCTGGGAGCCCTCTCGGAGGTCACCTATCACAGCTTCCGTGGATTTTACTAATCTCATAGCAAAGTATAATTTTAATTTTGTCTGTGGTTTTTACATTTTTACTACAGGAGTAAATGCCTTCAATTCTTTTACATTTTGCCCAGAAGGAGAAGTCCTCTCCCATGTTTGAATTTGAGAGAGTGGTAATTGGCACATTAGCTTACTCAGGAAAACCTAATGGTAAACGTGGTCCCATGCCAGAGTTATTTTTCTGGTTGTCTGATTAGATGAGAAAAAATAATCAAAGCTGCTGCTTTGCTGCTTCTTATGTAAATAAGCAATTATAGCTGGGTTTGGGTACGAATTGGTTAAATGTCTTGATTAATCGTTTGTTCGTATAACCACTTGAGATAACAGAATTGTTTATATAAGAAATCCATTCTGAGTTCTGAGTTAAACCAGTAAGCCAAAAAAATGTATCCTTTAGATCACAGTTCATTTTTATGTAGGGTTACCTACACAGGCCAGGCAAGCAGTGCTGGAGACAGAACCATTCCTCCATGGGGCAGCCTGGCTACAGATAAAAAAATCCAGAGTGTGATTTTACTCAAGAGACAGAGTTTGCAGTTTGATTCCAATGAAGTAATGAATTACTCATTAAAACAAACACGCTAACATTCCTTTTAAGGAATATAACAGAATTCAGAGTCTCTGCAGTATACGTTTTACGGTGTTCAGGCTACAACCCAAAATTAGATAACGTATGAAGAATAAGGAGAATTCTCAAGGGACTAAGGACCTATTCTCACGGGGAAAGACAATCAGCAGAGACCAACCTGAGATGACCCAAATGTTTGGTTTGACAGATAAGGAATTTAAAGAACTATTCTCAGTGAAGGAAAGAAAAGTAAGTTTGCAGTGAATGAAAAGACCAGAAAAGATATATATATAATAAGGAAACAAGTGGACGTTCTAGAGTTGAAAAATATAATATCTGAAATAAAAATTTTACCTGACGGGATTAACAACAGAATGGGTGTAACAGAGGAAAAGTCAGTGAACTTGTAGTTAGACCAATAAAAGCATTTCAGTCCAAAGCACACAGAGATAAATGATGGAAAACAAGAATGAATACAGCATTGGGGTCCTGCCAAACACTATTAAAAAGTCTGATAGGTGTGTAATTGACATCCCAGAAGGCAAATAGAGAGAGAAGGGGGCAGTAATAGCAAGAAAAATGTTTAAAGAAATAATGTCTGAAATTTTCCCAAACATGATGAAAGACATAAATTTACATTTTCCATAAGCTCAGAGAGCCAACCCCAAGCAGTATAAATTTATAAAACAACCCATGCCTAGGCAGAGCAGCTGAAAACCAAAGATAAAAAGAAAGACTTGAAAGCTGCCAGAAGAAAAATGACAGATTGTGTGCGAAGGAATAATTCCAAAATACTGTTACCTTTTTATCAGAAATTTTGAAGACCAGAAAACAGTGAAACAACATTTTTAAAGTGCTAAAGAAAAAAAAAAAAAAAAGGCAGTCCACCTAGCAACCAGCAAAAATACCTTCCAAGAACGAAAGTAAATTAAGTGCATTCTCAGATAAAACAAAACTCAGCGTTAAAGGAGGCTCTGCCAAGCTGACAGTAAGACTATCCGGTCCAGGGCTTATTCTTTCTGGGTGGCATAGTTTCCTTCCTTCTGCACATCCCTTTCTCCCCTTTCCTTTTCCTGTTATTTCAAACTGAAAAAGAAAAATTATTATTTTTGGCTACAAAAGAGGGTAAATCTAGTAGCAGTCTCCAGGATAAGGAGTGTGTGGATGACATACTGTACCTTCTGAAGGATAAAATAGAGTAAGTTGGGAAGGGAGTTCAAACTCATTCTGTACTTTTAACTCTTTGTCAGGTGGAATGGTAAATGTGAAAATAATATGAATTAATCTGCTACACCACATACATGTTTCGGAGTATAATCTCAGTGGCAAAAGAATCTCACTATTCATTTAGCTTGTTTAAGATGATGTTGAAGGCAGCTCTGAAAACTTTGAGTTGAAAGGAAATTATGTGGTAATTGTTATAAGTTATCACATAACCACTTCAAAAGTACTAAGATCTGTAATAGGTTTTAACTCATTTTAATAACTCACTTAAGGGTTCAAATGTACAACCTTTTTGTAACCATCTCGGCATTTAATCAGAAATAATAAAAAAAAAACCTATTGCGTTAGAAATCAAAGATACCAAGGCTTAATAACTTCCAGCTAATAATTATTTCTTTTCATTGTGAACAGAAGCATATCATAGGGCTTCCCTTGCTCCTTACTGACAGTTCATTTCGTGATTGTTTCTTATTGAGATGAGTGACACTAGCTTTTAAGACAGATACCTTTCCAGCCTTCTCCCGCACTTGGTTTTCTCTCTTCCATGTATATGACACTCTAGCTGGTGGCAACTGTCGTTTAACCCATGTGCCCCATGCATTTGCAGAGCTGAGTCCCTCTGCCTTCACTGGAGTATCACCATGCTAACCTTAGTTTGTAACAATAGATGCCTTCAGAGCAACATCTGGACTGGTGTTGGACCAAATAAACAGTCTAGGTACCATGGCCCAGCCAAGGAGGTACGAAAATGTAACCACCACACCGCATAGTATATTATCAAAAGAATCATTTGTTACAATAATAAAAAGAACGCACAGCTATAAGCATTACTTGACCTTTACTGTGTGCCAGTCACGTGCTCACTGATGGACTTATCTGTTACACGTAACCCTCCCGGCAACCCTTGCGATAGTTTCTCATCTTAGAAATGAAGAAACTAAAGCTCAGAGAGATGAAGTGAATTGTCCCAGGTCACAAAACAAGGTGGTGGTAAGAGTTGTCATCTGCTTCATTGTTTACACTCGGCTTCTGCGCTATGTACGGCGCCCGTGACTTCTCCTTGGTCTGGAACCAAGGGTTTGAGGCCCTTCTATTAGCTTCTCAAGAGCAGAGACAGAAAAGGCCTTCCTCTCTCCTGCATCATTTCATGTAATAAAGGTGGATATTTCATCTCTGATGAGGTCAAGGGAGGTTGGCCGTGGCCAGCAGAACGGTCCCTAACTCTTGTGATTTTCTCCCTGGCAGCCTGCGTTCTACAAAGCTGCTCCTCTTCTCTCGTATCAGGCAGAGAGGCATATAATAGATGGATCCTAAAACTGATTTAATTAGCTCTTTATATCCAGTGGTGAAGAGCAGGAACTTCTGCTGAAAGACTTGTCAAAGGGAAATTAGACCTCAGACAAAATGAGGATCCACTTCCTTGCTCATGTGACCCTTTTTAGTAGTTTGGCTTTGTTAATTACTGGAGACCAGAAAAGCATTAGGAAAAATCTAGTTTTCGGTTTTCTGAACCTTTATCTGTCACTCTGTATTGTTAAATTCTTCAAGCAGTGTCCATGTAGAGTTCATCCACAAGCGGGTTAAGAAGCAGCAGCTATTAAGGCAGCAACAGTATGAAGTCCATGTTCACGAATGATTTGCTTGCTTTTTATCCTACGTTTTCATTGTTTTATGGTTTGGCCCAGGGGTCTCATACTGGTGTGGCTATAAAGTTTGGAAACAAGTAATGATATTTTACCATGTGTTCTCCATAGCAACAGAATGGAGAGAATGAGGTGAGGGGGCGGAGAGGGAGAGGGAAATTGATTTATTCTAAGGAATTGGCTCATGATTGAGAGGGCTGGTAAGTCTGAAATCTGTAGACAGGCTGGAGACCCAGGGAAGAGTTGATATGGCGTTTTAAGTCTGAAGACATTCTAGAGCAGCGGTTCTAAACCTGTGGGTCGCGACCCCTTTGGGGGTCAAACGACCCTTTCACAGGGATCTCCTAAGACCATCAGAAAACACATATATAATGACATATTGTTTTTGTGATTCATCACTATGCTTTAGTTACGTTCAATTTGTAACAATGAAACTATACCCTGCATATCAGATGTTTACATTACTATTCATAGCAGTAGCAAAATTACAGTTATAAAGTAGCAATGAAAATAATTTTACGGTTGGGGGGGTCACCACCACATGAGGAACTGTATTAAAAGGTCGCGGCATTAGGAAGGTGGAGAACCACTGCTCTAGAGGCAGAATTCCCTCTTCCTCGAGGGGCCTCAGTCTTTTTCTCTGAGGCCTTCTACTGATTAGATGAGACTTACACACCTTATAGAGATTAATCAACTTTATTCAAAGTCTACTGCTTTAACTTTTAATCTCATTTCAAGAAATACCTTCACAGCAACACCTAGACTGGTATTTGACCAAATATCAGGGTACCATGGCCTAGCCCAGTTGATACAAAAATCTAATCATCAGATCATGTATCATAGTATAACATAAAAGAAAAAAATCATTTATTATGTATTTGCCTGTTTCCAGACTTAATGGCCACATGACATAATAGCATTTTGGATAGAAACCTCTCATCTTCATTTTTTCCATATTAGGAAAGAAACAATAATTATAAAGTAAAATTAACTTTTTTATTTTTTTGCCTTTTTTAATTGTTGTTCTTTTACAGTTGTCCCAATTCTCTCCCCCACCCCACCCCCCGTTGCTCTCTCCTATAAAGTAAAATTTGGATTAATTTCCTCATCTTCATAAATTGTTCATAAGGGTTATAGCTTTCTACCCCCAAGAAATACTCATATGTTATCTTCTGGGGTTTTTAAGGGTTTAAGTTTCCAGTTAGGTCTGTGACTTATTTTGAGTTAATTTTTATATATGGTGCAAGGTATAGTTGAAGCTCCCTGTTTCTGCATATGGATATACAGTTTTCCTGACAGCATTTGTTAAAAAATACTATTCTTTCTCCACGGTATTGCCTTTGTGCTTTCATTGAAAAGTAGTTGTCCATATGTGTGGGTCTACTTCTGGTTACTCTGTCCGGTCCATTGATCTGTTTGTCTGTTTTGATACCAATACATTTTCTGGATTGCCATGGTTTTACAATAAGTCTTAAAATCAGGTGATGTTAGTCCAATTTTCTTTTTCAAAATTATTTAACTATTCTAGTTGTTTTGCATTTTTTGATCTGTTCCACAGTGAATTTTATTGAACTCACAGGAGACATTCCCTTATGGGAGAGAAAAAAAAAAAAAACCCTGAAGTTGTACCAGCATCTATTGTGAGACAAACCAGTGATGACTGCTGCCCAGACCAAACTGTAAAATCTTCCCTGGACAGGGTCGGGCACTCCGTCTCCTGTGAGCCAACATTAGAACAATTACATTGTAATTGTTGCATTCACCAAGGAAAGGGGGTCATCTTGGTTTTCGTTTGTTTTTAATTTAAGTATCTTGATTGGCATCTAGTAGGTGCTCAGGAAACATTTTCTAGTGGAAGGAGCAAGCACATGGAAGAACTTCCTAATGAACAAACACGCCAAGGGCCACTTTTCAGCCCTGTGCCCTCGCCTTCATTGCCTGCTTCCAGCTGAGGTTAGAGATGATTCCAGTTACATCTGGAGAGCCGAGGTTTGCTGGCACCTGCTTGTCGTTAGAGAAGAAGTGTTAAGACTTTTAGGTAACCAGTGGCCTCAGACAGGAGGTAGAATGAGATCAGACTCCCGGGTGTTGGTAAGCTGCAGCGAAAGGAACAAGGCCTTCTCTGCCTTCTGGTGAGGAGCGGCTGCAGGCAAAGGCTGTGACTGGGCTTATTCAGTTGCATTGCCAAGAATATTTTCACCACAAGTTTATGCAGGGACCCAATAAAGTTATCTTCTACCATTAAGAATCTGTTTGCTTTGTCGGGTATTTTCCACACAAAATATTCTATTAAGCCAAGGTACAATAACTTCCCAGCGTCCTTTTTTCCTTTTGATTTTGAAAACTTCAGTAAACATAAACTTAAGAGAGGGTCATCCAATGAGAACAAGTAGCGCTTACAAAACAAATTGTGTCGCTCCTGTGAAGGAGAGTGCCTTCAAGGTCTGTCCTTACTGGAAGTAACTGGACCTCAGCGATGATTTGAGCTCAGCTCCGACTGATGGAGTTCGACCCCTGAACCCGGGTTTCCTTAAGGAACGCGGGATCGCATCTGCTCGCTTTGCAAAGCACCCTGGCAGTCCCACGCGTGGCGCCTGAAGACTTTCAATGTATATTTTGATTAGCACCTTTTTATTGGCACCTGTAGCCTTTCCTTTCTGCTCACACGGCTGTGAATGCACGTCTTTCGGCAGCTGCGGCGCTCCCGTCCAAGTTTCCGAGGCGAAGCTGCTCTCCTTCTCCTCGGGCCCCCTGACCGTGTTCCTCCCCGCCGAGGTGAAGGCCATCGGCACCGAGAGGGACCGCATCCTGCCCCTGCAAGAGCTGGCCATGCGGAGCCTGCATCACGCCTGCCACAGCCCCCCCAGAGGTACGCGGGCCGTTCTGATTCGGCGGGCTTGGGAATAGTCTTCCAGGCGGCCTGTTTGGGGGTTCTCTTTTTTTTTTTATTGTGAAATATACAAGACATGAAATTTACCATTTAAAACATTTTTAAGTATTCAGTTCAGTGGCATGAAGTACATTCACATTGTTGTGCGATGGGACTTTTTTTAATACAAGAAAAAAGGTTTTCCTATTTTATCCACACGTACCCCCTCAGCGCCCTCTTAGACAGAGGCACCGTCACTGAAACACAGTCTCCGGTCACAAAGGACAGAGGTTAAAAGTGAAACTCAGCTGAGTGGTTTCCATAAAGGAAACTGATATTTGGGGGTTTATATTTGGTGCTGTTAGAAGCCTGGGCAGGGCGCTTTTCTGAATGTTTTAAGGTCTCACCCTTAAAGCAAAGTTGAGTGCCTTACAGCCTCCTCGTCTCTGAGAAATTTATATATCTAAAGAAGAAAGATTAGGAAACGACCTTCAGTATTGCCACGGTATTACCACAGCACGCCAGCTCTTGGTTTGGAAGGACTTGGCCGCGTGTGGATTTCACGGGTGTGGTGGAATGGCTCTCAGAGACGCTTTACGAAAGGTGATATTAATAAGAAAAATACGTTTCAAGTATTTTAAAAACTGCTTAATGTTTACTTTGCTTTTGAATAAAATTCCATAAAAAGATCTAACGTGAACCTTCCAGAAATGTCTAGTACCAAGTTGTGTTTTTTTTAAGTAAAAAATATATATTGCAGTTATTCACCTATGAGTAAATTTTATTTTTCTAAATGGTTATTAAATCTGCACAGATACAGAAAAGATGATAAGGCAGTTTGTATTTTCCTCCCAAAGATGAATCAATGGCATTTAGGTTTCCCCTCTTTATGACCGTTTCACTCGCTGCTAGATGTTCACCACCAGTGACAACCCAGGGATGTGGGCGCTCACACGCGCCTGGGCCCCAGGGACTTTGCTTCGGGTGTTTCTGTCCTGGAGCTCGGCCCCAGCTGCGCAAGAAGCAGCCTGTTGTGATTCATGTCAGCTCGTGCGACTGAGCCAAGGAAAAGCCGGGTGTCGTGGTTTTCCATTTTCTTTCAATTTCTTGTTTCCCCCTTTTTATTCTTTTCAGTCAATGTGATTTAGCTTGATTGATTCTAAATGCCCAATCGATCGAGGAAGAACTGAATGGAAGTCTGTTTTAGTCTTCAGTCCAGGCCTGTTTTTGTTCTCGGTCTCTTACAGACATTTGCAGACCCTCCCTGGTAAGATCGTGCAGACCTGGGCTTATGGTCTTTCCTAGCCGCTACCTCAGAACAGCTTCCTTGCTCTTAAAAGAGTATATTTAAGTTTTCTCTTCGTATCAAAAATGTAAAAGCATCTCTCGTTTCTAAATAATGTTAGGTTTTTAGTCCATGCCTCGCAGATAACAGAATTTTCAACACGCAGTACTTTTAACTAACTGAATTGACTTGCTAACAGAGAAATATTTTAAGAAGCCTAGTGTAAGGAAATCTGATTTTTTTTTTAAATTTGCGCATGATTTTCTCTTGTGTTCCAGATTTGAACTTCCTGTCTCCCATCTCGTTACCCAGAAGCCTCCTGGAGCTGCTACAATGCCCCCTGGGGCACTGTCACCGCTGCAGCGAGCCCATGTTTACAATCGTCTACCCCAAGCTCTTTCCTTTGAGAGAGACGCCGATGGCGGGGCTGCACCAGGGGTAATCACGCCTAGGAGGGTACCGGGGCTCGCACCCGGGCAGGGGCCGGGCGTTGGGGATGCTGGGGACGCTGGGGACGCTGGAGGGACAGCAGGGGAGTGTTGTGCAGTCAGCAGCTACCCCGGGGCACTGACTGCTTCCTGAGACCCAGCTCAGTGCACGTGCCCGTTTTTAGCCTCGCAAGAAAACCGGCCTTCCCTTTATGACCTTTTTGGTCACATACAGAACAGTTTTAGTGCAGATATTATGTAGAGTGGCTCGCTCTCTGCGGGAGAGCTTTCCTGCTATTCCCCTGCTCACAGTAGTCTTCAGGCAATAAGGAATATAAGAACAAAATATGTGCTATTTAATGGGGCCGGCCCCAGCGCTTCTATTTAATTGATGCTGCAGAGTGGAAGTGTGTGGCCGAAGTGTGTGTGTGTGTGTGTGTGTGTGTGTCTGCTTTGAATTTCTAGCCCTTCCAAATGGCATTTTCTTGCCACTTTCTGTTTCTTGGCACAAAGCCTCGAATTTGCTAAAAATGTTCACTAAGTTAAAAAAAAAACCCTCCATACTGGTAGTTTAAAAAAGAATACCAGACAATTAAAAATAGGACATCAAATGAAAAGTCCCCCCCTTAGCACAACCATAGCATATAGATTTTCTAAATTTAAGATTTTCTAAGTTTGCATTTTTCAAAGTTTAAAAAAAAAAAAAAGAGTACTGTACTACCTCGTGTATCCATCAAGTGTGGTATTTTGGGTTAGTAAATTTTCCAGATAACTTGTTACCTCTATTCCATGCCTAGAGGTGTTTCCTTTGTAATCATTTTTACAGAATGAGGGAGGTGTGGGCAGGGTGCTGAGCCGCACTGAGCCTCCAAACAGGGACAGAACAGCCTGCTAGGCTGGGCTACCCTGGGACTAGCAGAGGAGGAAGGCAGACACCTGGCACAGAATAGGTGACAACAGCGACGGGTGCTGTTTCCATCTTTGTACCCACTCCCGCCCCGAACTGCTTTTCTCTGTCTCTGACCCTGAATAATCAGTCCTGTTCTGCTGTACTTTCAGTTCCTGCTTCGACTTTCTATAGTTTGAAGGTTTCCCGGTTTACTGAGCGTGCCAATAGAAGCCCTCCTTCCAACCCTCGATGATCAGATCCCCAAAGTCGGTGGAATTCCATTTAAATCAGAGTTAACAGGACCGAGTCAGGGTCCGAGCGTGTTACAACATGAGCAGAATATGAAATAGACACATCGGCAAGGGGCAGCGGTGCTTAGCGGTCAAGTGCGCAGGCCCTGATAATGACCTTGGGCAAACTGCTTTTCTCTGAGCTTCGCCTTTCATCAGTAAAATGAGCATAATAATAATAATATCTACATAATCAGGTCATTGTGAGGATTAAGTGAGATGATTCATGTAAAGAGCCCAGGATGGTGCCTGGTATGTAATAAATACTAAGTAAATGTTAACTATTGGCTATTTCTGTAGCTCAGAGACTTTTCACATTTATTGGGGTGATATTGGTTAATAAGATTATATAAGTTTCAAGTCTACAATTCTATAATATACCATCTGTCTACTGCATTGTGTGCTTACCACCCAAAATCTAGTCTCGGACTTTTTAAAAACTTAGTGTGTATTTAGCAAATATTAGTATTAGGAATAGTATTTCTTTATTAATAAGATATCACCATAGGAAAATCAACCAATTCATTAAGCTATAGTAAAATCCTAATGCATTGTTACTGCACAATTTCCTACAGAAAATTTTACCAAAAATATGAAAATGAAAATGATTCATTATGGTCAGGATGTACTCTTAGTAGTTGATAAAATTCTAAATACTTATTTAAAATATAAACTTTCTTTTTTTAATTTTTTTATTGTTGTTCTATTACAGTTGTCCCATATTTCCCCTGTTGTTCTCCCCTGCCCCTCCCCCCCTCCTACAATCAGTCCCCACCCTGGTGTCCATATCCCTGGGTCATTTATACTAGTTCCTTAATGAGAGCCTTTCCCTTCCTTTGCCCTCTTCTTCCTCTCCCACTTCCGATCTGGTAAACTTTCTTTTTATCATGGTAATTAACCTGTGAAAGTAAACGAGGTCCTTTAAAAGACGTCATTTTTGTGTTATCTTTATAGGAAATTTGGGGAACTTACTTAGGATTTGTGCACTCCACTTCTACTTATTTCTGATTTCTAGAAATTTGGTGTGAATAATCTCATATTGCTTCAGAGCATAAATATAATAGTATCAGTTTAATGAAAACCATATATCAAGTACACAGGTCTTAGGCAGTGCCATTCTGTTGAGTGAAGCCAGAAATGCCTGTGTTTATAGCAGACATAACAGGCCAAGATATAAACATGGCTTTCTGTGATGAGTTAATGCCAGGGTCTGAAATGGAGAGTTTGTGGCTTTCATTTGGTCCACCAGACTTTGCTCCTTCCCGTGTTGCTATGGAGATTGTATTAAAAGCATTGACTTCAGTTTCTTACCATAGTCTTTAAAGTAGTTTTTTGGTAACTGAAAACCAAATACTTGAATCTCAGTAGCTTATTGCTGAAAGTAAAATCAATATTTTTAATGTCAGAAAGTCTAAAAGGCATTGCGAATCTTATTTTTTAAGTTTTCTAATATATTTAGTTCAGTTTGCATCGCTCATCATAAAAGAATACACTGTATCAGTCAATGTCTAAATTAATGTGGACATCTGGTATTATTTTAAAAGAACATATTGAATATTCTTCTAAAATACCAAGTCCCATACAAGTGTTAGTTCCAACCTGAATTTAATACAGAGTGAAGTAAAAAGAAATTACTGTATCTGTATTTTTACATAAATAATAAATACACAAACCTTCAAATATCTATAGCAGTGAAGAATGATTGGTATATATTGATAACTTTTGGTCCTTCCAGGGATAGCATATTTTTATTCCCAAGTCTTAGTGTTCATTTATTAAAATGAAGAACATCAACTTAGAGGATTATTTATCATTATAACACGTATCTGGCTTTCCCCATGCGTGTATGAGTCTCACAAGTGCTGCATGTCCCGGTAGGAAATGAGGCCACCAAAGGCTTTTCAAGGGCATTATATTAGTTTGCTAGAGAGCCCGCAACAGAATAGCACAAAACCAGGTGACTTAAGCAACTATTGTCGCACAGCTCTGAAAGCTGAAGCCTGAAGTCACAATGTTGGCAGGACAGGTTCCTGCTGAGGGCTGCGAGGGAAGGGTCCGTGTTGTATGTGGCCACCGTCTCTCTTTGTTTCTTCACATCACCTTCCCTCCATGTATGTCTGTCTGTCCAGTTTCATCCTCTGCATGTGGATACCCAGTTTTCCCCATATCATTTGTCGAAGAGATCATCCTTCTTCTGTTGTGTACTCTTGGCTTCCTTGTGGAAGATCAGTTAACTCTGTGTGTGTGTGTGTGTGTGTATGTGTGTGTGTAGATATTTCTAGGCTCTCTATTCTGTCCCATTGGTCTGTAATCTGCCTTTAGGCCAGTACCATACTGTTCTGTTTACTGTAGCTTTGCAATATGTTTTTAAGTGTTTCTAAAATATTTAAAAATATTATTCAACAGATTTCAGTAAATTGTTCTTAGCTGTTTCTTCTTCATTGTATCATTCAACAATTATGTATTGGCCATCTGCTATGTGCCCGACTCTGTCCTATGTACTGGGGGGTTAAGCTCTGACCAAACCACCTGATACTTCCTTCACCATACACTTCTCACTCCCGAATTTCCAGGACAGGGGCTGATCAAGTAAAGAAGCAAGTGTGTAATATTTAAGGATCTGGTTCTGCACACAGAGTCTTCTCATGACAAACAGTTAACATAAATGTAACGAGCAGATACAATATGTTATTAGATGAGTCTACCATAAATTAATATGTGCACAGGCTTGGGTTTTTATCTGACCAACTCTGTCTAATAAATATTATTTTTCTTTGGCTTGAATTTCTGTATGAGTCAAGGATACGCTTTTTGTTTCTAATCAGGAAACACATTTGCAAAGAAAATACCACATTTCTTATGATTTTTGTGGGCTCCAATATCTGCCAACAGCGTTGCGATTTATTTATTTTTTTAGAATAGTGGTATTTCTTTATTTTAAAAGTAAGCTGAAATGCTCTTTCTTCTGCCTGGCTTATAAATATGCTCAGATTCTAAAGCAGCAAGTGTCATGTCTGATGTTCCTTGGAGAATTTATGAGCATCTCTCTCCTGACTGTACAGCTGATCTCTTAGTTCAGGGTATCTCCCCTAAAACTATCATGTCTGTAGTGCCACAGTTCTAGCATTTTTAAGGAGCTACCCAACACAAATCTATTCTTAAGGCAGTAAACTTATTTGTATACCTGTGACAACTTAAATGCAACAGGCAGATACAACATGTTAATTAGATGAGCCTCCCAAAAGTGAATAGTACACAGACTTGGTATTTATTGGTTGCACAGATACAACACCTCCAGGTTACCCACCCGACCCCCTTGAGTGTGTATCATAGGACGTTAATGATGATCCAGTGGGCATTATGCTTCAGTGAATAAAAATTCCACATCTCTGTAGAGTTGGATTCTTTTGCTTAGAACTTTTATTTTTAAAAATTCAGTTGTTGTAGTATGAAATATATCACTTCTATGAATGCTTTTTGCTTGACATAATTATAAAACAGTGAAGATTAGTTAGCTGATCCTCAATAATACACTTGCCATTTAAGATCATTTCAGGTCATTTTTCTTTCAATTGTGATGGATAAAAAGATATGCATTCTGGTGTAGCAAATTATCTGAATTAGAGTTATAAGCAAAAACTAATTTTTTTAAATTAAGGGAATACAAAGTATCTAATAACTTAAAATGTATATAATTTCCTGAGTTAAGAAAAAGTTCAAAAGTGATGCTTCCCTTTCCTTTTTCTAACAAGTGTCATTTGCAAAGCAGATGGTTTTAATTTTGATCAAGTGAAATTTTCCACTTTAATTTTATAGATAGTGCTTTTGGGGTCCTAAGAAATCTTTTTCTACCCCAGCGTCCTGAAGATGTTCTTCAGTGCTCTTTCTTCCATTCCATTGATCTGTGTCTGTCTCTCAGTCAATACCAAACTGTCTTGATTATGTATTGTAGTTATGCATCAGGTAAAGCGATGCCTCTGCTTTATTCTTCTCTTTCAGGATTGTTTTAACTATTCTAGGGTCTCTGCTTTTCCATATAATTTTTAAAATAAGCTTAACTTTTTCTCCAAAAACTCTTATGCTGAATTTGCTAAGAATAGCATTAAATCCATAGATCAATTTGAAAACAATTGTGTTGAGTCTTCCCATGCATGACCACATATGTCTCTCTATTTATTTAGGTATTCCTTTATTTTTTTCATCAGCATTTAATTATTTTCAGCATACAGATCCTTAAATGTTAAGTTGATACCCCTGTATTTCACTTTCTTTGTGTGATTGTAAATTATCTTATACTAGTTTTAAATTTCACTTTCCATGTATTCATTATTAGTATATGGAAAAATGGGTGATTTAAAATTTTTGATCTTATTCAACCTTGCTGAATTTGGTTAATAGGTGAGGAGTATTTTTGTAGATTCCTTGGCATTTTCTGTGCAGTCATGTTATGCCATCTGAAAGTAGGGATAGTTTTACTTCTTCCTTTTCAATCTGCATGGCTATTATTTCTTTTTCTTGCTTTATTGCAGTGGTTAGAACTTCCAGTACTATGTTGACAGAGGAGGTTAAAGTAGATATCACTAAAAGTATGATGTTAGCAAGAGTTTTTATAGATTCTCTTTATTAAATTGAAAATGATCCCCTCTATTCCTAGTTGATGACAGTTTTTAGCAAGAATAGATGCTGTAGTTTGTGAAATGCTTTTTCTGAGTCCATTGATACTGTTTAAGTTTTTCTTAATTAACCTGTTGATACAGTAGATGGCATTGATTTTCAAATACCGAACCTGCCTTATAGACCCAGAATAATTCCCACTTGATGTCAGAATCTTTTGATTTGTTATAACTTTTATTTCCATTCTTTCATGTAAGATTTTATCCTTTGAGACTGCCTCTTTAACCCATGGGAAAATGGTCATTTGACCAATGGGTTAGAAAAGGTCAAAGAACTGTCTTGTTTATTTTTCACATTTGGAGCTTTTCCTGTGGTCTTTCTGTTATTGATTTCTAGTTTGATTTCATAATGGACAGAGAATATACTCTTATGATTTTTACTTGCTTTAGACTTAAATTGCTCTTTATTCTCCAATTTCCTGGTGAAAACGTAGGTTATTGATTTTTGAGCATTTTTTCTTTCTAATACATATGTTTAGTGCTAAAAGTTTCCCTTTAGTACTGTTTTTGCTGGGAAGAGGACCCTTGAACTCTTTATTCAGATTCTGAAATTACCTTTACAAGCAATTTCTGTGAATATATTTGTAGGATAAATTCCCTAAAATATGTTTTTTAAGTTCTTTGGGGTGTATGAGTGTGTGTTCTAGAAAAATTTGTGAGGTTTTCTGTTACATGAATTTTATAATATGTTTGAAATTCTTTCATTACACTATTGGTTCTAGTAAGCAGAATTCAGACCGTAACATGAAGAAAGCTTGTTTTTGTTTGTTTGTTTGCTTGTTTGCAGGGAACCGAGGGATATTATGTCATCTGAAAACTGCTAATAAAATGAGCACACACACACCTCACCTGATTGCAGGGCTCCATTTTAAAAGGAAATTTACATTTCTGCCATGTACTGTGTTGACCATACCTAATCCTTCATTTTAACAAAGAAAGCGGCTGTCTGATGGGAAGAATCCTGAGACTCGAATCTTGGACTCACAGTGGTCTTCTCTCCCCCCTCCTTCCTCTTCCAGGAGGACGACGGTTAGCTTTGTGGCTTACTGCTGCTCCACCCAGTGTCTGCAGACTTTCGACCTACTGAGCTGATCAACACTCAGGAGCCTCAGGAGCACTTCCAGCTTGACGGCGAAGTCGCCTGCACGTCACCCGCTGTGCGTGCGACAGAAGGACGGGAGAGTCCGGCCAGGCCAGACAGACCCTCACATCCTGTCCTGTTCAATGCAAGGGGCCTGCACAGCTCCCTGCAAGTGTGATGACTGAGCTTCAGAGCTGAAATGCCTTCACCCTCCCCCCGAGCTGGAATATATCCTCCCCCAATGAAGGACCCTTTGTCGCATGTGTTTTTCTTTCTTGCAAGTGTCTCATACGCAAACCGTTTAGTTTGACGTGTCTCCCCTGAATCTAACTTAAAGCGAGTTTCAGTTCCCTGAAGAACTATAATTCGGTCGCATCGGCAAGTTAACCTTTGAATACGTATAAGTCAATGATACTTCTGATTTTCTCTTTCTTCCCCCGGGGAATAAATTCACCCAGACGTTATTCTCCATGTTTCTAACAAATGGATGCAAACCCCAGGCCTCAATAGTATCGAACAGTAGGCATCGGGGCTGTTCGTGAGTTGGTGAGGGTTCCTCACGGCCCTAGCATGCCCCCTCTGAAAAGTCACAACCTTGTTTATAAGTTTTGCACCGTATTAAGAGACTTTTGTGAGGGGTTTTAAAAATAAAAATGTAGATTATAAATAAAGTAACGCTCCTATTTTGAAAGGCTATTTACTGAAAAATAACTTTTTGAAATGTTTGATTTCCCGATAAGATGTTTTTATGCGAGAAGAGTTTGAGGAATATGTAAGGCTTTAAAAGATCTGATTCTTTTCTCCCTGGATCTAAACATTTTCTGGCTAAGGAGAAAGGAGGAGAAAAACACATCAAAATATGACCTACCGTGTTTTTTGTCAGTTGGGCTTATCATTAAATTTATAGTGAGTGAAATATTTGTGTGACATGTGAAAAACAGCCTTCAGCTACTTCTGCTACTAGGTTTTAGCAGAGGGATTCTGAATACCGCTTGTGCACATTTGTTTAAACAGCTGGTGTGTTAGGTTATCTTCATTGTGACCCTAGATTTCTTATGTACTTAACACACCATCGTCCAGATACCCCTGTGAAGATACGGGAAAAGCAGGTCCAAGTTCAGCCTTGGACTTTTGCAGAAAGGCCGCGAATGGAAAGTCTGAGATTACACTCTGACAGAAGACAGGATCTTAGTGGAAGAGCCGCTTACTTGCCCCTCCTTTGAAAGGGTGGCATTTTACTGTTGCTTTATTGCCCTGTGTTCACCTGATGGCTGTGAAGTGATGGTTCTTTTATATTTTTACCTATTTTAACTAGACAGTGTTTTCTCTAAGGCAGGATGGGCAGGGGAAAACCAAGAAGGTTTACATGGTAGGAAAATTCATTTCAAAAAATTTCAGACTTGTCTCAAATTTGGTTCATGGAATGTTGTCGGCTGCCCTAAATCTGTAACGCGAGGCTCTAACTGCTAAAAACCCTTCCTAGTTACTGACAGACGTGTGATCTTTTCACAGTCACGCCCCCCGCTGCCCGGAAAGCAGACTGTCCACGTAGAATGGTGAAGGCTGAACGTTATGTATGTTCCCGCTGCATTTCCACTGCTCTTCCTTCCGCTCATCCCTTTCATGGCTCAGCCTGCTGAGCCTTCAAAGGCTTGCAGTACAATAGAATCTGAAGCCCTCCACCAGAATATCACAGCTCTTTCATCCTCTTCAAATAATTGAAGTTGTAGCGTAACCTCCACATATCTATAGGTTGGCAGGTGAAAAACGTGGCACGAACCTTGCCACATGTGATCCAGGCCTAAGCGGCTGTCGCCTGTCATTTAAGTGCCTGTAAATATATTGCAGCATCTTTCTATTTCACTCTCTACCATCATGTCTTAAAATGAAATGTGCTAACCTGACATTAAGGATTCTCATTGGTGTAAGGATATGAAAAGGTTTTAATCCTCACCCGAAGACATGTTTTCATTGCTTTTAGAGACTGAAGAAGGGAGGTGGAGAGAAAGAGAGAGAGAGAAACATCAATCGGTTGCCTCCTGTATGTGCCCCAACTGGGGATCGAACCCAACAGCCTAGGTATGTGCCCTGACCAGGAATCGAACCCTCAACCTTTCAGTGTACAGGATGATGCTCCAACTAACTGAGCCACACCAGCCAGGGCAACTTATTTGAAATTTTACAAAGACATAATCCAAGCATTCCCCACCCCCGCCCCGTACCTATTATAAACAGTGTGCATTGAACACCAGCAGTGGGAAACCTCTGGGCAGCCTGACCCTTAACTATTGGTACAGCGCCCATCTTAATTGATGAGAAATGCGATTTACAATTTGGCTTCCCTGGTGCTGTTCATTATAAAAATTTTGTACTGGATTTGCTGAACTCGTTCTTAACCTTTTGATATTATATAAAAATTATTGGAGACTGGAGAAAATTTGCCTACAAGCTATGTATTTGAATTACGTGCAGAACTTTGCCAAAAATTCTAAAGTTATTATATTGTGTGTTTTTTTAAATTAAGTTATGCTACATAGAGAAATATTTCACCCAGTTATAATAATGCAAAAAAAAAAAAGTAAGTTACTTGGAAAATAGAGTCTCTTCAGGTAAGTTTACATTAATAATCTGAGAGGTGGTTAATGGTAAATTTTAATATCCAGAACAGCCAGTCAGGCATCGCCCTTCTTATGAGCCAGAGTAAAAGGCCATCTATTTTAAGCAGGTCGCCCTGTCCATGTTATTCAAGACGCCTGATTGTTATCACACCCAAATCCCAGATTGCATAACGTTGTGTAGATGAAATGTTGCTTCTTCAGTGAATAAAATATATATTTTGAGCACACTTAAAAAATTTTTTTTTAAATGATCAGTACACAAAAGAGCTCTGGCTGGTGGAGGGTCCACTCTGCTTAACAGAGAAGAGCGAGGAGCGGCTCAGCTGCCTGGCCTTCCTCTTCTGCAAAGTGACGTGTGCGGTCAGCATTTCTGGGCCACATGCTCAGCTCTCACTACGAATCTTCACGCTCTCACCACTTTAATGCACATCTTGCTTTCCTTCCACATTTTGCGTTACGAATTACAATGTCTACAGTCTAAGAAAAAAGGCTTCCATGCCAATTGGCTTCTGAGGCTTTGAATATAGTTTTCCCTAAAATATATACCTTATTTTGGAATCGCTGGAGAAGTTCAAAGCTAGTTTTAAAAATTATTAATGGTAAAATTAGGTTTCTGTTTCCCGAATTAAAATATCAGATGTTTTTATCTTTCCTATAAGAAGCTTAAACACAATATGTTGCTTCAGAAATGCAAATATTTTTACTCAGCTAATTTATAAACATGAATTACTAATTAGGCCAACACTAATACAACCAGATGTAATTAAATATTAAGATGAAAATTCATTTCACAGATTTGTAAACACATTCTCTTAAGATTATTTTAAAATGTGTTCTTACATAACTGGACACTCTGTTATGCTTTTATTATTTTTGTGGTTTCTACCAACTCTTGTTTACTCTTAATGAAGCTCTCCTACATTTCTCCAGGAATTCAGTGAATATTTTGCCTTCTCTTAAACAGAGGGGATTTTTATAAAGTCTGTATTCTTGAGAATAGGTCTATGACTCTCTAAAAATTACTCAAATCTCACTGTCTCTACCCAGGAAGTCATTCCCCATCTCATCAGCCGATAGACCTGAAGTGATATCAGTGTCCCTAGGAAAGGGACCGATCACAGCTGAGTGAGTGACTGTCGTCCTCTGTCAGGAAAGGAGGTTGCTTAACAGCCTGCGATGTTCTCTTTGGAGCATGCCTCAATAGACCCTTGTCCTTCAGGGGCAGAGAAGTGCAGGCGGCCCAATGGTGGCTGGGGAAAAGGTGAAGCATTTGGAGGTCATTTGCATATGTAATTAAGAGACTTGCCAAGTTGGCCAGGTTTTTTTATCCACACACCTTACAGGAGAGTGTAGACTATCCTTGCTAACCCTGTCAATGAATTCAGACTTTGTTTTTTAATAGCAATTTGGAGACTATGATAAAGGAAGATTTTCTTTCTTTCCTTTTTTCCTCCTCCTCTTCCTCTTCCTCCTCTTTTCCTCCTTCTCCTCCTCCTTCTTCTCATTCTTCTTTCTCCTCCTCTTCCTCCTTTCTCCTCTTCCTCCCCCCCCCCCTTGCTGCTCCTCCTTCTATATAATGAAAGGATTTTCTAAAACTCTGCGTCTGCTTACTGAAAAATGATGGCAACATTGGTTTGTTGAGTGCGGACATTTTCTAACACTCACACTGTATCCAATTTGGTTGTTCTTACAGCTACTGCTGTTTATAGAACAGCTGAGCTTGAACCATGTGGGTGCTTAGAAATGTCGATGGTGGGAGCCTTATCATTTTAACCAGACTCATTTTGTTTAAAATAAATAAATAAGAGGGTATTGAATACGTGATACTAGCAAAACCAGGGCAAGTCAAAACACCCCAAAGCTTACTGCTCTGTTTCCTTCCCTCCTGCCCTTGTCCAGCTCTGTCGTATCCTTGAAAACAACAGTCCACAATCGAGGTAGAAGCAGCAGGGTAGGAGCCACTGGAGGGGTGAGTGGGGTGGGAGCTCTTTCAAATCCTTATTCCCAGAGAATTCTCATTATCTGACTTGGCTGGTGGTTCCCTGGAAGACCCCACTTGTGAGGCTGCCTTTATTTTGCCTGATCAGAGCTTACCAAATGTGAAAAGCCTTTTTTCACAGGGACGTTGATTGAAAAAAAAAAAAAAACCAAAGGTGGTTGTGGCTGCCCAAAGCATTGAGTAACCCTCAGAGCCAACAGCTGGCTGACCAAAGATGTCAAAGGAAAAGCTGAGGGGTGAGATGTTTGTAGGGGTTTTGTAAAGCTCCAGCTTTCCTGGGCGTTTAGATATGCACGGGGCTTTTCGCAAGCCAGGGACAGTACTCCTGATCAGGAAAGACCTGAGCGCAACCTAAGCTCTCACCTTACACTGACCTTGAGGATTTGCCCAAGCGGAAGGCAGAGCAGTCAGCTCCCTGGCTGAGTGCTGAAGGGTGTTCCAACATGCACACAGCTCTCAGCAAAAACTGGGAGAGTTATTGGTTTCAGGTGTTTGAGGAAATCCCTGTCCAATTATTAACTCACCACAAAACTACCTGAGTAAGACATCGGTGTCTATACATTACCAAAAATATAGACTTTACAGAATTAGTTCAGATGAGTCACTAAACAAACAAAAACCAGCAACTGTACCAAACCCTTGGCCAGGGAGTAAGTAAATCTAGTTACCAGAGTTACCCCATAATTATGTAAAATATCCAATATTCCTAAAAAATTATAGACATTCAAAGAAACAAAAACGTATGTCCCATACACAGGGGAAAAAGCAATCAATAAACTGTACCTGAGAAAGTCCAGACATTGGACTTTTTAGACAGTGACTTTAAATGAGCTGTTTTAAATATGTTCAAAGAACTGAAGTATGAAAATGATGCCTCATCAAATAGAAAAATTAAGAGAGGGAAATTGTTTTTAAATATATAAACTCTGAAGTTGAAATACAATAACTGAAGCGAAATTTCTGAGAGGGGCTCAGCGTTAGGTTTGAGGAGGCAGAAGAAAGAATCAACAAGCCTGTGGATCAAGGGACATTATTGAATTTGAGGAACAGAAAGGAAAAAGAATGAAAAACAAATGAATAGGGCCTTACATCCCTGGGACACCGTCAAGTGTACCAACATATGCATAACTGGGGTCCCATAAGAGGAGGAGAGAAAGAGACAGAAACAATATTTTTTTAAAGAATGATGAAAGACTTTACACCTGGATGAAAAACTAATTTACATACCCATATAAAGGTGCTCAGGATCATTTGTCATTAGGGAGGTGCCAATCAAAATGTCAGTGAGATACCACTTCAGTCGAAACAAAAAGCAGACAATAACAAGTGTTGACAAGGACATGGAGAAATAGGAACCCAGTTCCTGGTGGGATGTAGGAGCTAAACAATGCTGCTTCAGCTGTTTTGGGAAAACAGATTGGCATTTCCTCAAAAGAGTAAACCTAAAGTTGCCATATGACCCAGCAATTCCACTTCTAGGTATCTAAGGGAATTGAAAACATGTCCATGCAAAAAAAAAAAAAAAAAAAAAAAAAGTTTATACCCATCGTAACCAAAGAGTAGAAACAACTCAAATGCCCATCAGTGGATGAATGGCTGCATACAATGCGGGAGAACCATGATGGAATATTACCAGCCCTAAAAGGAAAAAAGCACTCACACATGCTACAACGGGGATGACCCTTGAAAACATTATCATAAAAGCCGGACACAAAAGACTTCATATTGTATGATCCCATTTATATGAAATATCCAGAATAAGCAAATGCATAGAAGCAGAAAGTAGATTACTGGGTGACAAGGGGTCGGGGTGGGGAGAAGATGGGTAACAACTGCTAATGACTATGGGGCTTCTTTGTGGGGTGGTGCAAATGGCCTGGGGTTAGTGGTGATGGTTGCGCTTCCGGGTGGTTATTCTATAGCAATGCGCGATCTTGTTGCTTACCTGCCCACTGAATCGCATCCTTTTTAAAGGGGTGAATTTGATGGTATGTGAATTATATTTCAGTTTTAAAGTCAAAGCCAGTGGTGCGCCGTACCTCACGTATCTGTGAATAAACTATTCGGGGTAGACCAACACCCCACCCAGAAGCCATGGATGCAGCTGCTGAGACTCATCTGGCTTCAGAGTGTGTTCCCGCTGGTTAACACCAGCGTCAGGCCACAGTGCAGCGATTTAAAGGTCCCGATCGTGAGCCTTCCAACTCACTTAATCCGTGGAATGAAGTCCCCTCAAGGACCAAAGCCCACTGAAAGTAAAACACCATGAAATGAATGGGTTTGAAAATATAATCAAGTGGAAAATTCTGTAATGTACTAGGAAGTCATGTTGGCTTTTTTCCTAGTTTGCTGCATGTTTGGTACCATTCTTTACCCAGAACAAAAATGTACAGGGAGGTATTATTTATTAAAGGTCCTATCTTTTCATGATTATTAAATATTTGATGTTTATTTTATTGGATATTCCAAAAATACCTTAGTTCAAGGCTTTTCATAATTTTCAGGAACTGTTAAAATAACTTAGATATATGGGCCAAGCAATTATACCTTCCTCGTAGGTATGCAGTTCAATTCATTAGACCAAAACTATGGCTGGATTGTAAATAAAGGTATAGGATTTAATATATTAAATATAAGACTTTAAAATTGTATTAAAAAACAGTAGTTATATCTTGCCCTCTTCAGGGGTATGTTCTTTGGGATTATAAAAGTTTTAAGAGAAAAATATAAAATTTATTTGTAATGTTATTAGTATGACCTTACTGTTTGAAATAATCCAGGCAAATTTTATTTTGAGCTATTACTAATGGTTCCTGTATATTGATTATGTAATTCAATTATGCATAATGGCACTTGGTAGACCACCTTCAGTGGGGAAACCTGTTCTTTTTAATTTACTATAGGAATAGACCGTCGTCCCAGTCTTCCTGCAAGAAGTCTCCATATAATTTTTTATAGTTTGTAATTCATATTAAATAGCCTCTTTCTGATTACAAAAGTGATACTGCAGGCTAGAGAAAAGCATCAAGAAAAAGCTTATGATCCCAGGAATCCCTCCACCTTTCGGTGAGTACTTTTTCACTCTTTTCCATGAATCCTCAAATTCACATGTGGGTTTACTTAAACGGCATCTTAGTATACATACTTTCTTCACCTAGTATAGTATGAAAATTCTTATCCATAAATGCAGATGTGCATAATCACTGACCCCAAGGTATTACATTCCTACCAACACTCTGTAATCTATTATATATAGTTTATATGTTTTTAAACAAAAAGATTTTTTGTTTCTATTGTATTTAAAATTATCAGATTTAGTGTCTTCATCTGTGTAATACTAACTTATTTGGGAAGGCAGATGGGAGATTAAGTGTTTTATTAGCAAGTATTATATTGCTACTAGTTTTTAAAAGACATATTACTAATTTAGCTCTTTTCAACCACAGCAATCTTGGAAATCTTCATCTTTTTATTTACTGTCAAACTGACGCTCTGAAGTAGGATTTAATTCAAAACGTACTTTTATTTGTATAACTGTCTAGTATGCCAGTTTTCAGTGAAGAGATTTCCCCCAAACATTTCCATGTGGCATATGCTTTTAAATCAACAACAAAAACTGAGCTGGGATTTGATCAGTTAAGCTTCCGTTTAATAGTAAATTCACAGCATTGATTTACATCAGATTCACAGCCAAAATCGTTACGGTTAGCATAAGAATCTGGGGTCACTGCAAAAATGAGATTGGAGGACCAGCTTTAAAACCGGAGGGAGCAGCTGGAGGGGCCTGAGTCAGCAGCACCAGAGCAAACCGCACCCTTTGGGGGAGTTCTCGTGGCTCACACCCACGTGGCCCACACCCACGTGGCCATTGAATGCTGCAGAGCAAAGAGATTAGAGTAGGAAGACAAGAAGGAGGGGATGGATGATGAAAAATACCCCCACTGAAACAAAAATGAGCAGAACGTTCCCCGCGTTTGCTTTAACAATACGTACCCCGCTTAGTGAAAGAGAACCCAAATGTAAGGAAAGAAATTAGTGAATTTGGTACCGCTGGTGTTCTCCTCTGCCTCTGGCAAACCACAGTCCTACTAGAACTCCCATTGTCTCAATTTTGCAGGTAGCGGGAGCCCACCTCCAGGCAGGCAGCCGAGATTGCTTATAGGCTAGGGGGGCGGGTGCCCAGGAGTAGGTCTTGGTGGCCGTGGTTCTGGTTCAGCATTTAGGAAACTAGACTGAAAGCGAGCACGTCTCTGTTTACCCTGCAGGAGGCTACCCTGAGCACTTGAAGATGAAGAGAAACCCGAAGGAATGAGATAAGACACAACTTCAGAAGCGATGGTACATGCGCCTCTAAAGAAAGGTCCCCCGGGTTGCAATGTTTGGCAGAGGAAGAGCTATGGGGAAATACTAAAGCTCACTCTAAAGGTAAACATGGAAATGTGAGATAAAAGAGCCGAATCATCTGATATCACAAATATCAAAAAGAAAGCAAGAAATGACTTGATTTTTGCCTGTGCCTGTGGCGACCTCAGGGAGTTGTCTTCACACGCCACCTTCCTTTGGGACAGTCCTACCCAGTCTCATATCTTTGCGTGTATCTCGCTGCTGTATCAGAGTTGGCAAACTCGTGGAAAATTCCTTAAATGGAATTCATCACGCCCCACCCCACCTCACCCTCAAGTTTCTCACAGGTTCCTTCTCAGCCCCTTTGCCAAACTGGTAAATAATTAGTGCAGACATGGGTAATATCTACTTCTGGGGATTAACTCTGTTTTTATTGAGACCATTCCCATGGTTGGCACATAAATACTTTAGTGATCTTACCCGGGAGCTGTACTTGCCATCATTTTCAAACTACGTGTTCCACATTACCACTATTAAAATCACCTTTGTTCTACTTGTATACAAAGAACTGTTGAGAAAAATCTGAAAGTTTCATTTAGTTCATGTCTTTCACTGGAGTCTTAAAGAGCCAGTCTAGCTGGGGCCTTCATCAGAAACGTGCCATCTGGTACTGAAGTGCTGAGATACTGCACACGTCACAGATAGTTAAATGGCTGCTATCTTGTTTAACCTGCAGCTTCCTCAGAGCAAAACTTCTTAATGTTATTTTTACTCTTTGAAGGAACATACATACCACTGACCTCTAAGTGATATCCTGGCTCCTCTCAATAAAAAAAAAAAAATAAAAATCCAAATGAGACAGAAATCTAGGAAGGGAACCCAGCCAGAAGAGCCAAACCAGAGGAAATTGAAAACAACATTCAGTGCCCGCCAAGTTTGTAAAGCGTTATTAAAAATGGTCCTCCCAACCCCACCCCACCTTGTCCTTAGGAAGAAAGAACGCAGGGGATAAAGAATGAATGAATAGAATCAATAAATATGGTGGTGGTGCCGTATGCAAAAACAACAGGTCATACTTTTAGATTTGTGAAGTCACTTCTCAACTGGGCTTTGCCCTGTAGAGCAGGTGGAGCATCTTCAGACATGTATGTTACATGAAATAATCACTTCCACTCTAAAAATATTCTCCTGCTACTAATTCAATTAAAAAGTGCAGCAGGAAAGCTTAATTAAGATTTCTAGGTTGTTAAAACTCATCTTCCAGGGGAAATAAAAGCATATATACACACACACACATACATTTTATATATACACACACACACACACACACATTTTATACACACACACACACACACACTATCCTTAGAGTGCTATGGTCTGATTGCAAAAAACAACTAACATTATCAGTCAAGAAGTCTCTGTTCCTTTACCTGTGCTTAGGACGGGGCCCTAGCATGGGGTTTTCACTGAGTAAACCCAAGACTGCTGGGCAGCTGATGAGAACGTTGTTCTGTTAGTAACGTCAGCCTCAGCCTCGGGAGACAGCAGTTGACAGGAAGCCAGATCCCTTCGGGAAATTTGGGACTAGTTGAAACCTTCCTACCCCACCTTGCTTTGATGATGATGACTGATAAGTCTTAATTTTTCGGCACCTGGTATTAACAGCGCAGGCCTCGCAGCCCCAAAACAACAGCAGAGGATGAACTGAAACACCATTTACAGATGGGCACCGTGCCCCAGAGCCCGCAGAGAGAGCAGAAGGCAGCGGGGTGAGGAGGCAAGCTTGTTTTCCTTTTCCAGACATCAGAAATGGGGAAATCCAACCAGCCCCGAAGCCACACAAGACAGGAAAGAAGCGTGGTGGTCGGGGCTCTGGGCAAAGAGACCCACAGGCAGGGCCAGGATGGCTTTGAATAGATTTTAACATTGTACCCCCCAGGAGATGCACTCTGGGGTCAGCACCCCGTCCCAGGTGCGGTGCACTGCAGGCCACCACTTGGTGTGGGGTCTGCAGTGACAAGCAGCCCCAAGGTCAGAGGAAAACGAAGGCCTTCCAGAGGTCTGAACAGCCAGCCGGAGCCATGTGACAAGACCGCAGAGGTCTACTGTCTCTCCTCGGGGGTCTCAGCAGGTTGGGAGGAGGATGCTTGAACCCTTGGTTATTATAAAACAGCACCGAAGGAACATCAGGAGACAGAGCTAGGGTTTCAGAGTCTTATCGTGCAAGAGCCGGAGCTAGCACTCCATCCGTCCATCCCACGGCCTGGCCCACGTTCAGAGCGGCAGGAACTGTGCTAGGCTCTGGGGATTCAAGGGCGAGCAGTACAGAGTGGGCCTGCCTTCAAGAAGCCGCTGGCCTAGTGGGAGGAAGTAAACAGTGAGCACGAAGTACCCACGTGACAGTTACCAAGGATGGCAAGCGCTGGGCGGGCAGGCAAGGTGCCGGGAAAGGGGCGAGCGGGGCGAGCGCGCAGGGAGGCTGGAAGATGGGAGCGCGGAGGGAAGCGCGTCCCGGCAGCGGGGCCGGTGGCTCCGTGGCAGGGAAGGGCCCGAGGGGACACCGGTGGGACTGGACTGCGGTGGCAGTGGGCAGGCTGGGGCGCAGGAGGCCGCGGCGCTGCTGACCCGATGGAGGTTTTCTCCCCAGGGACCCCGAGAAGCTGGGAAGCCCAAGCTGACGTGTTCGTCCCTTTTCCATGGGACGCTGCGGAGCATGGACAGAGGCGCACCCGAATGGCCCGATGCAGAGGGAGAGGAGCGGAAACCGGGAGAAGGTAGGCTGGGCAGGACCGGCGAGCGTGGAGGGCGGCGGGAGGGAGGTGTCCCAGTTTCCATCCGGCCTTCCAGCTCCTGCGCCCCCCGTCTCCCTGGGCAGTGCCCCTTTGGTTTTGGCCTGTCCCTTTGTTCTTCACCCAGAGAGGAGCCTCCCTTCGTGGCGCCATGGCTCCCTGTCCCCATCTCCAGCTTGTCCCCAGCATCCTCCGGCACCGCCCTTGGATGTGCCCGATGCCCACGTCTCCCTGGCACTCCTCCCCTTGACCTCTGACCCGACAGGCTCCTCCCCTTACCTCTCTGTGCCTTTGGCTCCTCCTTCTCGTTCCACCCCCTACGTCACTCAACACAGCGCCCAACACGCTGAACCAAAGGTCCACTCGATACTCCACCTCGCGCACCATCCGCGGCCTGCGCCTCCCACCCTCGCCCTGAAGGCCGGGCTGCCTCCTGAGCCCCACGGGAGCCCCGCAGCTCCTTAGGACAGGGTTGGGCCGGCAGCTATACAACTCGGAAAAATGTGGACTTGACACTGACAGTGGGCGTGTTTCATTGTATGTAAATTACACGTCAGTGAAGCTTTAAGAAGCAAAACAAAGGGCAGAAGTGCCCCTGTCCTGCTGTCCCTGCCCAGCTGTGACCTCCACAGCCGTGTCATCGTCACCAGCAAGCCGTGCCTGGCCTCGAGCGCTTGTCCCACTTGACTCTTCCCTCTAACTCACTTCCCAAGTCCAGGCGTTGCCAGTCCGCCAAGTCTCATCCCCCGGGATTTCCCAAATCCAGGCTGGCCCCCCATCACCACCCCATCTGAGCTCCAACTGACCTCCATAAAAACCTTCTAGAACTCTCTAACGGGTGGCTGGCTGCATGGTCGCCATCACTTGGGGAGCATTCCAGCCTTTGTGTGTGTGTTGGGGGGAGCCAGTGCCGTGGGCCGTTATATGGGTCCAAGGCGTTAGTGCGTGGGGGAGAGGAGCTTGATTCAACCGAGTGCCCCCCGTCCTACAGGACTTCAGAGTGTCTCACCCACCTACCCTGCCTACCGACAGGTCTTGCCTGCTGTGACTTATCCAAATGCTAAGGCATTCTTGTACTGACCTGCTCCTGCTCTTCACTTCTCTGAGCGTCTCATACAGATGCCTTCTGAGCCTCTTCGAGGCAAACATGCCCATTCTATCTGGATGTCTGCACCTGATTACCTCACTGTGGCTTGACCACAGGAGCTGGGTAGTCTGCAAACCCAGGGATCATTCTATGTTGCTTGGACACCGAGCCAGCCGGGACTTGGGCCTCCTTCTTCCCAAGAAAGGGGCCATCGTCCCAAGGCTCGGCCTCCCCCAGGGGCAGATGGATTTTTTGCACCTTTCCTGGGCCCAGGTCTCCAGTTGCCAGGCAGCAGGAGTTCCCAGCCAGTTCGTGCAAACCGGCTGGCATCACAAACCAGACTTCCTGGCACCTGGCGGCCTGGGTTTTTCCCCTGTGACAGGGCTGCCCTCTCACGTGGGCCCTATAAAAAGGGACAGGCACAGAAGTCGGGAGCCTTCCCTGGAACATCTGCCTGCCAGGCTGGGCCCCGCCCCGCTCTCTGTGGGCTGCAGGGGGATGGGGTCCTGCCTTTCCCCTCTTGCTGACCTTGGCTTTGTAAGGGCCCACGTTCTGCTGCTAAGGTCTGTTCTTTACCCCTGACAGTGACTGTGACGGTGTGAAGTCCAACCTGAGCCCCAGGAGCTCCCTCTTCTTTACTCTTTGCTGGCCGGGTTGGTTGCCTTTGATCTCTTCACTCCCCTGTCCTGGGGGCAAGCGTCCCTGCTCTGTGCCACTGGTCAGCAGCAAGCTCCCCCCTCTCTGACCCGACGGTGCTGTATTCATAGTTCTCTAAAGGCCCTTCCTTCTGCCTGTGTGAGCATCCTGTTCCTC
The DNA here is from genome assembly GCF_987537825.1 of Furipterus horrens. Classification (NCBI taxonomy): domain Eukaryota; kingdom Metazoa; phylum Chordata; class Mammalia; order Chiroptera; family Furipteridae; genus Furipterus; species Furipterus horrens. Next base: position 4,400,715 of record NW_028327186.1, on the reverse strand, counting down.
CCACTCCGCTACTTCCCGTGCATTCTGGGACGGGCGCCTATCTGAGCTCAGTTCAGGGCCTCTCGCTCTAGAAATATTTACTGAGTATCTGTGATATTTAAGATATTACTCTAGATGCTGCAGATATACATACATAGAGAATGCGCCCATGCCTTTGAGAAATTCGTAATATATTCATGTATCGTCCTTGGGATAAAAAGATATAAGTAGAAAAGGGAAATGTAGAGGAAGAAGAGTGGTCATATTTATAATCAAACAATGATCAATATCACTGTGCTCAGTTTGGACCAGGTAGGGACATGATGATGGGGTGACAGCAGTGCAGGAAACTGGGTGCTGGCCACTGTAGTCCTTTCCAGGGGCTCCCCCAAGCTTGGCAAAGATAAGGTCCCACCCTCTTGGGTCTGCTGAGGTCCCATGTGAACATGCCCGCAAATCTTCCCTCTGCTGCTGGAGTAGAGAAAGCAGTTCACTTGGGGAGGAAGCGGCGCGTTTCACGAGCATCTCCACTTGCTACTTGCTAAGACCAGGCTGCTTCTGGCCACGGGAGGAGTGAAGCCAACCGCCACTTCTGCAGGGAACCGTATGGTCCCACCGTAGTGAGGAGAAGAGCAAGATTCTTCCAGGAGGCAGAGCCTAGGGAAAGAGGAAACCGTTTGGGGAGACCACACTCTTGGGTGACTCGAAAGATCAGATGAGTCTCCTCTAAAGTGAATGAATGAATGAATGAATGAATGGAGAAAGTGAGTTAAGCGAAATGAAATGATGCCTGCCATCATTTGGTTCTGCCTCCTCTCGCTGCACAGTGTCACTTCCTTATGGAATAAGAGGATGGACCAGGCCCAGGAGGTGGGAGGAGATCCCCCAGGAGCCTTATTCTCCGTTCTCTTTGGCAAACCGCCATTTCCCGCCGGGGGACCTTGGGCAGGCTGTGGCTGGAGTAATTGGCCATAACATGGTCAGGGGCCAAAGGGCACGTGTGTTCATTACCGGGAAGTGAGAAAAATAGAGATCTGATGTCAGAAGGAGGGACATGCACCTCCTAGGCTAAGTGCTTCTTGCAGATGTGAAGTGGGGGCTTCAACATGGTCTTGCTCGTAAAAGATTCTCGCTCCTAAAAACGTTTTAATCACAAAACGTTTCCTTTGTTCTGAGGCATCCACTTGGCTTTGCAAGGTTGGCCAGAGGTGTGTGACAAGGACTGTTATTCTTGCTCTGAAAGCAGTGGCGCCCTTCCAGGTGCACGGCGTGGCCCCAGCTGGTCTCCCCAGGCTCCCTGCCAGCTGCTGCCCTGGGGCTTGGATGGGCCAGGGGTAGCGTCTTAAAAATAAAGACTTTCCAAATGAAGGATAGAAGAGACTTGGATATATTCCTGCAGGCACGAAATTAAAAAAGAGCAGATTCTCTGAAAAACAAAACAACAAAACAAAAACAAATAAAGAAAAAAACAGGCCCTGATTCTCACCCAAACCCAAGCCAGGCAGCTGGACAGTTCCACCAGCTGAGGCTGACTTTCTCCTCCTCTCAGCGCCCACCTATGGCCTCAAACTGTGTGTGTCCCCACCGTGTGCCCAGCAGGGTGGCGTGTTGCTCTGAAGGAGCCTTGGGTCCATCCAGGTGGACAATTGGGACCAGATGGACCTCACGCACGATCTGAGGCGCGAGCAGGACAACGGGCCTGCAGGAGGCGCCAGAGAGGACACTGGAGCTCAGGAGACTTCGCCCGGGCTCATTCAGGACAGACATGTTTCAGCCGTCACCCGCTGAGGGGTGGGACATTGTCTTTGCCACCAGCTATAGGAAATAAATAATCTATATAATCTTGGCTGCCTGAGGGGAGTGGATGTCACTTGCCCTGACACCGTAATAGTACTGGTATGTGGCTTGTCACATCAGAGAACGTAGGTCTGGAAGGAAGGGCGCTAGGGACCGAATGTCCGTGTCCCCTCAGATTCATATGTTGAACCCTAATCCCCAATATGATGGCATTTGGAGGTGGGGCCTTTGGAAAGTGATGACGATCCCGTATGAATGGGACTGGTGCCCTCGTGACCGGGTTTAGGACCCCAGAGAGCGCCCTCACGCCTTCCGCCATGAGAGGACACGCGCTTCTCCTCCAGCCAGAGCCTGAGTGACACAGCACAGCTGGGGGCAGTGCGGCCGCAGAGCCACCTGCGAGTGGGCACCGTCCCCTCAGAGACTCTCAGGCAGCCCGGTGACCCGCAGGGGGAATGCCCTTGCTCACGGTCACGCAGCTGCCACTGCGCCATGCTGCCCTGCAAGGAGGAGGGACTGGAAACTTGGGACTCCAGGGCTGAGCCACATTTCAAAGCGTTTTTTCAGTCTGTGAGGACAGGATGCTGCAAATTATTTATAGGAGGTGCTGAGGTCTTGACATCATTGGCTGGCATTGGGGAAGGGGCAGAAATGTGTCCCGTGCCATCAGGATCCTCCCCGAGGGGGACACAGGGACCTGTCCAGAAGAGCCCCAGCCTGTCCGCACGGTACACCTCCCGGGCCTGCCTGAAATGGCTGCTGCTGCGCTGGCTGCCAACTCAGCCATCCACGGTCACGGGCAAGTAGCCAGGAGCCTGCAGAACCGTGGGCAGGACACCGGCTCATTGGACAAGGCCGCGGAACACTCTTAAATTTAAATCCGCTCCTCGAATTAGGGACATGTTTACTCACATAATACAACTTTATTATGTTTACACACAGTTAACCACAGCCCGTGGGTTCTCCATACGCAGAAATGTTGTCAGAGGATTGGCCGTTTCTGAGCTTTTCCGTGAGGATTAATTTGTGGCTTGTTCATTGCTTTTGTCATCTGCCGGCGTTTGCCAGCGGGGCAAGCCGTTGCCCGAAGCCATTGGCCGTTTATGGAGAACTCAGCCTGGAGAAACTTAAATTTCAGGAAGACATTCTCCTGGGCACCGCGTGGTTACTCGCCCAGCTTCTACCACTGCTCCTTCATCGCAAGAACCCGGACTGTTTTCATGGCCACCCCAGTCTTCTTTCTTGGTAGAGGGCCCGGGATAAGTGCCTGGAGGTGGCACCCTCTGCACACTGTCACGAGTGGATGTGAGCCCACAGCTGTCACAGCCATCGGCTATCGGCTGTCCTCCTGGGTGGAGGGGGACCACTCACGAACCACGGGGAGCAGAGCAGGAGCCATGGATGAAGCCCACCCGGCCACCCCTCACCTCTGGACTCCAGTCACACCGGCCGGAGAGTTCGTTCACTGCCGCAACCCCTTCCAGGTGGACCTCCCGCCACCTGCAGCCCACAGCGTCCTGAGAACCGCCGTTCTGCCCAACCTCTGCTCCCCTTTAAATGGGTGAAGGGTTGTCTGTAAGTGTCCCTTCAGGGGATTCCCTTGTTCCTGTTTGCTCCTGAATTGGACCCTGGTATTTGAGCACCCGCATCCCACCAGCGATGCTCTTCCTCCATCTTTGTTCGAGTGTCGCCCAAAACAGACCCCACGACAAGGACTTGGCTGTGGGGTTTACTTGCAAGATGACCCCAGGAAGGATGGGGCAGAGGTGAAGAAGAAAGATGGGGACAGAGGAAGGTCCCGAATAGGGGTAAGACGGGGTTCCCATGGCCAGCCATGAGCTCAAGCACCTGGGCCCTGGAGAGATGCGAGGAGCAGGCTCCCATTGAATATTTATCCCCAGGTTCACATCCGCATGGGCTGAGAGGTCCCTGGGAGCTCAAACTGCCCTGGCACTTCTAGGCTCTGCCTACAGGGGAGGGAGCAACTTCCCATGGCAGCGGCGGGAGAGAAAGCAGAAGCCAGCCAGCAGGTGTCCGCCTGGCGGGAGAGGTGGACGGGCATCACAGCCTGCTCTGTGCTCAGTCATGGAAGACTCAGGTTCCTTCTCTGTAACATGGGGCTAGTGGTGCTCACATGGCAGGGCTGATGGGAGGAGCAGTAGCAAAGGTACTTCCTGGCACACAGTAGTGGCCTGCACGTGCTGGCTTTGTAAGTGTGGCTCCCTAGGTGAGGAACGTATCTGCCTCGTGAACTTGCCGAATGCGGGGACGCTGGGTTCTGTGTTCCCTCCTGCCACCTCCACTCCACTTCCTCTTGGCGCATCTGCGGGCAGCCTGGGGCGCGGGGAAAATCAGACGTGAACACACCAAGCTGGCCTGCTGGCCAAGAGGCCAGGCCCTGTCCTGGTGTGTTCCGGCCGGGGTGGTGGTCAGCCAGACAGCCAGGCCAGGCTGGGCTGCCGCCTGCTCAGTGTCAGCAGCCAGGGCTCAGGCTGATCTGCAGGGTCACTACCACTCGCCTGTGCCCGTAGACCGTGTCACTTGGCCCTCTGGCTCACGCAGCCACCTGCTCCTGGTCCTGGGAGGCCCAGCAGCCGACCTTTCCCTGCCGACGTCATTTTCCATTCGGCTGCGTTTTGGCCCAGCCTGAAATGCTTCTCCGGTGGAGCCGAGAAGGATTGTTCTAAGGCTTGTCATTGTTTCAGAAGCAGGTTGCCTGAGTCTCAGGAATCTGACAGAAACCAGAACCTCCCTTGGGCCACTGGTACCCACTGGGGGGCCTCTGATGGATGAGGGACAAAAGGGGCTGGGGCGGAGGGCCATGCTCCTTTGCCCCCACGTGGCTGCAGAATGCTTTAGCGGCACCCTCCCTGCCTGCAGGAGCTCAGATTTTGTAGCTCAGGCCAAGTGCCAAGTTGACATGAGAGTCTGGCCCCTAGCCTGGGTCTTGCTCCGCCCTAGCCAAATCAGAGGGAACGGTGGTGCCCCCCCACCACACCACCCCACCACAGGCAGGGAGAATGCTACCTGCCCGTCTGGGAGCCAGGAGTCAGGAGACTTCTGCAAGGCCCACGGAAGCCCTGTCAGATCTGCAGGGCACGGCGTGGAGGCAGAGAAGGAAATGCCAAGACCCCAGGACTCTGCTACTCCATCCTCAAGCCTCCTTCCCAAATCGTCTCTACCCGTCATCCAAGATCTGCCAGCGCAGGGCCGTCTGCCCTGTCCCTGTCCCTCCCTTGGCCTTTTCCAAGGAGCACACTCAGCAGAATCCGACCTCCCTCCCCGGCACTAGCCACAGCCCTGCGTCATTGTCCCCTGCACTGATTAAGCACCGGTTGTATACTCAGGGCTGTGTCCCATGAAATGGAGCAGATGTAAGAGTTATGCCTTTGGTCACAAAACCAGCATCTGAAAAGTATTTGCGATTCAAGACACAGTTTTTCAATCCTCATGACCACCTCTGGGTGCACAGAGTCTACGAAATGTCCCATTTTCCATACTGGTGCTTAGTGATGAGGGCACCCCCAAACCTGCCCTCATGGGCTGCTCAGGAGCCTCTGCTCCCAGGCCCCGCTCTGGCTGGGGCGTGGGCTGTGGTCTGTTTTGCTCTATGAATCTAAATAAAAAGAAGAACCCATGTAGCCTCAGTTTCACTATTCTGTGGCCTCCTCCTCCTTCCTTCCTCTTACCACTTGGACCTCTTCCTCTGATGAAAATCTGCTTCCTGGAAGGATCAGAGGACAGTCATTTATTCTGCATTAGGGCCAGGGTCTCCCTTTGGTCATTGTCGTGCCCTCAGCCGGTGAACATAGCACTTGACCTATAGTAGATACTCAGTAAGGAAGAGGAAAGGAAAGTTTTCTTCGGGTGGATGGATAGATGGACGTATATGTATGTGTATATGTGTATGTGTGTGTGTGTATATATAATTTTTTAATGTATGTGTATATTTAACTCTTTTTAAGAACAAGAAAGCTTGTGACTCCCCTCAGAAACTCAAAAGTAAGTGCTGAAACATGAAGCTCTCCATGGCAGCCCAGCCGGGGCACTCAGAGCAGCCTGGCTCTGAGCTCTGTACACACACCCTGATGTGGCCGTTGTGTGGCTCTGTGGTGGCAGGAAGGGCTGAGCAGGAGAGGAAGGGGTTTCCTGGCTGAGTGTGGTTGGAGCCTGAGAGCTGGAGCAGGAGAAGTTGGTCATTGGTGCTGCTGACCACCCAGTGGCTGGACATGTTGGTGTTTCGGCAGGGCCATGGGACTAGTTCTGACCTATGAGTGGAAGTGGCTTGTCTCCCTTCCAGGATGGGGCACCTCAATGCTGGTGTGAGCCCTACCAGAGGTCCCCTTCCCTCTGAAACAGAAGCCGGCTGGTGAAGTTCAAGGTGGTGGCTGCCCCATCTACCTGGTTCTGGAGAGACAATGGTCAGCCCCCTGCCAATGAAGCCTGGGCATGAGCCATGTTTGCTATTAATCATCAAAACTTTGGGGTTGTTTATTACTTCAGCATAACCAGCCCTATCCTGAGAGTTTCAAAGCCCGGACAGTCTCAGTAATTCCAGGAAAATCATCTGATTTATTTCTAGGACATGCTGGGTCTCAGGTTCTCGGTGAGTCTGACCTGGGTTTCCTGGCCAATCCTTTCAGCAGCACTGTGGATGGCCTGGTGTGTTTCAGGGCCCCCCCTCCACCCTCCCCTCCCCTGGAAAGCCCCCGACGGCTCATTCTGGAGTCTACCCCCATCTGTAACAGTGCTTGCTGGAGGGTTGCAGGGTCGTGACTTGAAGACAGGCTGAGGAATGGCAGAGAACGGGGCCTCAGGGAGGGCCTCCCTGGGAAGTGTGGGCCCCAGTTGGCATCAAAAGCTGTTTTCACACTTGCCTTGTTTTTTTGCTGAGAGCTGATGTCTCTCTCCCCAGGAATGCAGCGTTCAGCACGGAGCTGAGAGGTGTGTGCATAACCTCACAGGCCCGGCCTGGCCCTGCCTCCTCCTGGTCCATCCGACCCGTGCACGCATGCCCTGCACACCAGTGCGGACCAGCCCGAGGGCCGGGCAGGCTGCGCGGTGAGCATCCCTGGGCTCCCGGCCAGCGACAGGCTCGATAGGGAGGTGGTTTTTAACAGCCTCCTGCTTATCGATTTCTGTACGGTGAGGTCAGCTTCGGCCCACTCCCGCGTGGAGGTAGGCTGGAAACCAATGCTCTCGTGTCCCCATCGATTTCCTGCTGGCTCTGTGACCTTGGGCAAGTCACCTCACTGTGGGGTCAGTTGCTGCGAATCCCTGTCTTCTGGCGATGACATGGATGGACAGAGCCAGACACTTCCTTCGCGGGTGACTGATCATTTCCAGCCTTGCCTGATGGGGGTATTGAGGTTGTGGCCAGCAGGTGACAGGACATGGGTGAGAAGGTCTGTTGCCCAACCCGAGGGAGAGAGGGGAGCAGATTAATGCAGCAGCCGGAGCCAAAGCTAGGCTTTTCTCCAGTGACCCGCCCTGCACCCCACACCAAATCCCTAGAACTAATTTGACCCTAAACAGCAGCTCCCCAGATGGGTTGTAAGCACGTACTGGGTGCCAGACCCCTAACCAGTGCTTAGGAGACAGGGCTGCCAGCCCTCCAGTGCTCTAGGTCAAGCAGGGGTCAGGTCCTCCTGGGAGAGGCTTGGGGGGTGTGCGGCAGTTCTGAGAGCTGGTGGATATGAGGAGGAGGACCATCCATGGGAGACCTTGGACTTATCCTCAGGAGCCAGCTAGGTGGGCAGCACCTTGCTTGGGACAGTGTCGAGGGGGAGGGGAGCTCCTGCCTAGCTCTCTGGGATCCTTCTTTCTTTCCCGTAAGCCACCGTGGGACCCTCGGTGCAGTTGCCCTTGTCAAGGGGCGATGGCCAGCAGGACATTGCTGTCCCCACCCAGCTGTTAAGCAGAGAGCAGTGAAAGGGATCAGAGGCTGGGATGGGGTGGGGACCTCACTGAGCACAGGCTCCTGGAGAAAACGGCCCTGCCCCTGTGAAATCCCCTTGGCCAGGGTGGACGGAGAAAGGACGCCCAGCCCAGCGTGGGCGTTCAGCAAGCGCCACGCCCTCCCACCCCCTGAAAGCTATTTCTGCAGCTTCCTGGCTGGGTTTCTCGCCCTCCGCCCCCACCTCTGTCTGGGTTCGACCTGACCTGAGGAGAGGAAGAGGCCCCAAGAGGCCACCCGCAGGGCAGGCCCTGGTGAGGAGGGGAAGACCGCCCCCCTTGTGCGACAGCATGCCCAGGGGGACAGAGGCCCCTTTGCCAGGTGAAGGCCAGCTTTCACCCCTGGGATTCCAGTACAATGAACAATTTGGAAAGTAAGTGCAGTTGTGGCTGGGTCCTCTCCCCACCTGAGCAGAACCTGCTAGGGCTCCCCTTGGCTCCTGGCTGGGCTCTGGGGGTTTTCTGGTAACTTCTCCTGTGGTAGGGACACCATCCAGCTATGGGGGCAGATGACCATGTGTAGTCACTTTCTCTGACCGGAGGGGTCAGGAGCCTGCGACAGCTTCTATCTTCCTTCCCCTAGAGCAGAGCAGAGGACCAGGAGGCACCACATTGCCAAGGAGACCGGCCCCCACAGAGCATGGTGGGGGGCACTAAATGACACCACTGATGAGCGCACCCAGCCCAGAGTTTGTCCCCTGTCTCTGACACCGGCCAGCATCCTGGCAGACAGTCAGCTAGCCCCGCGACAGCCTGCCCACGGCCCCAACTGTACCTCACGGCAGCCTCCATGAAGCTCCCAGTGGCCGAGCATGGGAAGGATAAGACCTGTCACAGAGGGGCACCTGTCCTTGTCACACGCTCAGAAATTACTTCTTTTCCCTTTTTCGTAAAGAGCTTATACCTTTGGCTCTTACAAACAACCCATCTGCTTAAAGTCCACCTGGGACCTTTGGATAGCTTTAGGGCCACTGTGTTTAAAATCGCACACCTCACAGCTGTCTGGATGGACTATCTACCCCTCCTGCTTTATTTTTCTGCAGTGCACCTATTGCTAACACTGCACCCTGTATTGTGCTTACTTATCTCGCTTTGCATCTCTTTCTACCCCCACTCCCAGGAGAAAAGAGGCTCCATGAGGGAGCAACGTGGTCCGTTCTGTTGTATCCTAGCTCCTCAGAACCCAAACGGCAGCTGGCAGGCCGTAGGCACTCGGTGGATATTTCCAGAATGAATCAAAAAGATCCTTTCCTGGCCCCGGCTGCTGTGGCGCAGTGGATTGAGCATCAGCCTGCGAACCAAGTGTCGCTGGTTCGATTCCCAGTCGGGGCACGTGACTAGGTTGCACGTCAGGTCCCCAGTTGGGGGCATGTGAGAGGCAACCGCACAGTGATGAAAAAAAAAAAAAAAGATCCTTTCCTCAGAAGAAGGTGACACTTTCTCAGCACATGGGGAAGGGAGGACCCCAGGGTTCCCATCGCTCCTAGGAGCTCCTGGCAGCACCCTTCTGGCCTGGAGTCAAGCCCACCTACTTTCTGGCTCTCCCCACAGCCTGGAAGAGCCTGGACCTGGGCCACGTCGGTGGAGGACCAGCAAGTTCTGGCTTCCCAACTTCCACTTTGTTCTTCCCAGCACCCTCCTCCCTGCCCTGAGGCCTGCAGACCATCCCCAGCAGCTGGTCAGACACGCAAAGTCTTCAGCCCTACCCCGGGCTCCTGGGACCAGAGCCTGCGTTTTCATAAATCCTGGGTCCTACAAGTAAGTGCACACGTTAGTTTGAGATGCACTAGTGGCCGGCCCACAAATGCTCCCGTCTCCCAGGCTAAGAGAACTGCTTTGCTGAAACCATCTTGATTTCTTTTTTCTGTCTTTCTTCTTTTTTTCTGACTCTGCAGCTCCTAAAACAGCCAGCGCCTGGGGCTGAGGGTGATGGGCCTTCATGTTACTGCATTGCTGCATGGAAACAGTGAAGGGCTGAGAACCCAGCAATTAGCCTGGGAGAGCGGGGAGGGGAGGCAGGCTCCACAGAGAGCCAGGGAAACAGCAGCTGTAATTGCAGGGTGTGCCAGCCTGGGGACGTGTGTGCGGGGAGAGAGCTGGGGCACTAAGACAGCAGCCACCTCCGTGACTGGGGGGATGGCAGGGGAGGAGCCGGGTGACAGGGATGCAGAGAACTGGGGACCCAGCAGCCGAGGGGCCTCTGCAGGCCCGCACGCAGCCCTCCCCGGGTCTGCCTCAGCTCTTGTTTCCCTGAGGCCAGCCCCTCACTGCCCCGCCCTCTGTGGATGACACCCCAACACCCAAAGGATGCTGCCCCAGGTACCTGCAGGGGCCTGCACAAGGCTTCTTCGCAGCTGGAGGGTTGGGCTTCCTGCCGGCAGCTTTCTTTGCAGCGTTGGAATTAGTTTCAGAGGTCTAGACCTTAGAGTGATGTTCAAACTGGGGTCCCTGGCACCCTGGGGCTCCGTGGAGGGGTGAGGAGGAGGAATCAGGGGAGTTTTCTGCCTCTTGCCCCAACCCCCATCCATACACCCAACTGCAACCAGGTCGCTCGGCTCTTATCTGTATTACGTATTAGAAATCTGAATGAGACGTCACTTCAGAAATGAGTTCTCGCGACATGTTTTTTTTAAAGAAAGGGAAGGAAAATGAATTAATCTGGTACCCTGTCTCCTTTTACAGATGGGCAGGTGAGTGGAAGGCCCAGAGTGACTTGGTAAGAAGCTCCTTCTTCCTTCCTGGTCTTCACGGCCTCAGTGAGGGAGCTCCACCCTCAGTCCCTGCGCGGGTTGCCAGAGCCTGCTCATTTTTGTTGCCTAAAAGATGAGGAAGCTGAGTATCAGGATAGTTCATTCCCCTAGAGAGACACAGAGGTTAGAGGTTAGAGGCTTGGCACCCAGATATGCGGGGAGCATTGGGTCACAGAAACACCTCAGGGCCACTTAGGGCCCAGGTGACATCAGCCCACTCCCTCCTGGCTTCTTCCCATTCTCTCTGCTCAGCTTCGTCCCAACCACAGTCAGTGAGTCCTCATGGCAGGCGGGCCCTGGGGTGGGCGCTGGGGGCCAGATGACCCGGATGCTGCGACCCTGGCCTTAGAGTCCCCCAGGGGGGCTTGCCGGTGGCCTAGCGGGCTGGCATTGCATTGCCAGGGCCACCTTCATGCAGGTTCTTCAGTGGTAGGCCACGTGAGGACACCAGTGCTTGGGCCAGCTGAACACATCTGCCTTTGGGGGCTGCCTTTTGCCCACAGTGTGGTTCTGGGGTCACAGCACCCCTTGCCCATGCAGTGTGGGTACATATGAACAGCGTCCTTCCCCGGCATGATGCGCCCAGCACCAGGCTAGAGCAGCGGGAGCGGGGGAGAGGGTAGCCTGCCTGCAGCGTCTCCCTTGCTCCTGGGAGGAGAGCAAGGGCCTCATGCAGGCAGGAGCGGTGCTGAGTGATGGAGACAGAGCCAGCCCCTCAGGACACGGAGGTCGCGTGCTCTGTGTGACCTGGGCCAGCTCTTGGCAAAGGTGCCCTGGTCCTCCCTGCTGCCCCCCAGCTCGGCTCTGCCGCCCCAGCCCCTTCCTGAACCTGCCCTCTCTGCCTCTTCCCAGGATGGCTGACCGCTCGGCTGGGAGAGCAGCTGGCTTTTCTGCGTCACCCACTTCAGGTATGCAGCCCTATGTCAGGGCTCTGATTTGCACCTGTCTGGAGTGGAACCTGGGCATCAGGCAGCAAGAGGAGACCAGCACCCATGCGAGAGGGGTGTGTCAGGGAGCAGAGCTGGACTGCATCAGCCCCATAGCTGCCTGGGAGCCCCTTGGCCCCAGCCCCAGATGACCTGGGCAGGAGGTGAGACCAGCCAGTGCAGAAAACACCTCAACACAGTGGACCCAGGGCAGGTAGGTGTCCTCAGTGCCGGTGGCCCCAGGGTGGGGTGGCTGGGCTGTAGGCAGGGCTGCCTGAGGGCCTTCTCATTGTACCCTCTCTGATCACTGCTTCCCAGAGACCCCATGTACCCCCTTTCGCTGCTTCCTGCCCCTGGACTCTGCTCCGGGCCGAGCAAAGCAGGAAGCAGCCAGCCTGGAGCCTGGGCTCTCCACACGGGATGGGCTTTCCTGCCTCCTCCAGCTGGGACAGTTTCCATGAGGAAGGCTCCCCAAGGTGTGGAGGCAGGAGGTGGGGGAGAGTGGGGTTAGCACTGGGTCACCCAGGCCAGGGGCCGCAGGGCCTATCCTGCTGCCCCTGGTTGGAAAGGCTCGTTCCTGAGGGAGTAGCAGCCTTGCACTTGAAACCTGGGCTCAGCTTCCTTTAGGAGCACCTTCCGCTGAGCATGAGTGCTTTTTCCCGGCTGCTGGAGCGATTAGCAGCACCTGACCCTGAACCCCTGAGACTTCCGCTGAGTCCTCCGGGGCATCCGAGCTGCCTGGAAGAGCCACGGGGCTACCCTGGCCTTCCCCGCCACATTCCTGCTGTGTCTGCTCCACACACGATGCGGGAACCCAGCGTTACGCTGCTGAGTGGGCTGCATGACAATATTTCATTTTAACATCCAGATGTCTACCCAGCGGTGCCCGCTGTATGGTGGCCCTCCTGTGGCTGTACCTCACAAGGAGATGGCAGGCAAGCTCCTGCTTTAGGGGTGGGGGGGGTACCCTCACCTTTAGTTTTTTGGACTTACCTTATTCCAGGCTGCTCAGATAAAAGCAGACCCTTCATTGTCCCTCCCAAACCCCGCACTGGCCCAAGGCCAAGTGTCCCCATGCCCAGGCCATAGATCCCCACCTGGGGCGGGTTGGAGACTTCTGTCCTCCCCTGGCCTGCAAGATCTGAAATAATGAAAGGAAGTAAGGGGAAGCGGTACCCAAAATAAGGGCCTTGGGGGATGAAAGCTGGAACCCAGGCTTTCCCCCGAAAAAAGCCCTCCATTTGTTCTCGGGGAGAGTTGAAAGAAGAACAGAGTATTGTCCTTGCGGAATGGTTTCATTTTAAGCCTTTCCTTTGGGGCTTTGTGCTGGTTTTGTGCTTTCTCTCCTTGCTGTGGCCACCGTACATGAAAGGCTGGGGTCAGGCCAGGCACACAGGGGGCCAGAGCAGCCGGTCCCTCTTTGATTTTCCCCAGAACAGCAGCAGGGAGCTCTTTCTACCTGGAGATGTCTGGCTGTCTCCTTTGGGCCAGTCCCAGACTTAGCTGAGAATAATTCCTTCTTGGAAAAAAAAAAAAAAAACATAACAATTCCCATTAAATGTTTCAAATGCTCCATGCCACACTCAAAGCTCAGAAAGAGGCCTTTGAAGGTTTTTCACTGAACAAAAATAAAACCGTCGCAGGGGCTAGAGAAACGTTGCTGAAAATCGCCCCCAGGTATGTGAAACACAGCTGACAGATGTGAGGGGCAGGTCAACAACCCAGTGCCCAAAGTGAGGGACATTAGCAAAGGGGAAGAAATGAGGGACGTGGCTGGAGAGAGGCTGCTTCCTGGGAGATTTCAGGCGTTTTTATGATTTGAACCAACACCGGGCCAATGTGAACACGACCAGTTACCTCTGCTAATGAGGGAAGTGGCCAATCGCAGAGGATGAGTAATCCCCACGCGAGAGATACATTGTATCCTCTTCCAACAAGATGGCTGGGGCGGAGGGGTCCCAGCCTGGACAGAAACCTCACCACGGTAGAGGAAGGTCTTCAAGGCAGCTCCGAGCCTGGAGCCTACACCAGACAAGCCCAGATCCATTTCTTCACTCACTCACTCACTCTGTAATAGACATTTATTGAGCATCTGTCCACTCTATGGCGGACCTTGTTCTAGGGGCGAGCAATGCAGCAGGGAGCAAAAGGGATACGTGCCAGCCACGTTTTTTGCGCGTCGGCTCCCCGGTGCCAGAACAGATGACAGGTCTCTGGGGCGCATGTCTCCACCGGAACGCGAAGGTGAGCCACCTGGGACCTTGTTAGAAGCAGAAGCAGCATCTGCTCAGGAGCTGAGGAGGGGCCCGAGGCTCTGCATTTTTAACAAGCTCTCAGGCGGTGTCCCCACGGCTGGCGCGAGATTGGAGCGCCATGCCGTCTGGGTTCCCTCCCAGCTCTGTCACCCGGCCCGTGGGCCTGGGCACGTGTTTCAACCACATTCTGCCTCAATTTTCTCATCTATAAAAGAGAGGTTGCAATAGTTCCCGCCACACAGAGCTGTATTATGGAAACTTTTTTTTTTTTTTTTTTTTTGCCTAAGCCTGCTTGAAGTGGGTTTTTCCATCCTTGCGCAGAGTCTCAGCGACGCATTTTGGTAAACTGCTCTCGCTCTGAATTTCTCCGTCTTTCCCGCTATGCTGCTACTATGTCTTCTTGGTTCCTGAGTCTCCTTGCAGACCTGAGAAGGTGCAGATGTGCCCAGCTTTGTCCTCAAATGCCACCACTTCGGGTAGCCAGGCATGGAGAGGTGAGGATTTCTCCATCACACGGCTTTGAGGAATTGCATTATCCTCGGCCACCTAGCAGCAGGGGATGGGCGGGGACAGTTGCAGACAGTGGTGTCACATGGGGACCATTGGATCCCCCAGAAAGACAGAAGAGCAGCAAGCAGGCTGGCTGCTCAGCACCCAAGATCTGGAGTCAGAACACTTGGCTCTTCTGCTGACGATCTGGGGGGCCTCAGGCCACAACTCGTTTTTCTCATGGGTAAAATGGGTTCATCCCAGTGCCCACCCCCAGGCTTGGTTCTTCCTCCATTTTTCTGTGTTCATGAAATCCAGTTTGGAAGCATGTCCACGGGGACATGCCAAGAGGCACCGCTCCCAGGAAAGGGGCATCTTGTCTTGGGGCTTCCACCTCCTGAGTGGGTGGGTTTGTGATTTAGATGCTTCTAGGTGTGGTCATGCTGACACGTCCCAGGGACTGACACCAGCCTTAGTCCCAGCAGAGTTTCCAATGTCTCCACAGGCGATCCTTCCAAAGGTGGACGAGTGACAGGGAACCTAACCAGGCAGGGCGAGGGGCCTCCAGTGAGACCTGAGAGCCTTCCTCTGATCACCCAGGAGCCCGAGGACCCAACTGGGTTCAGACGCACAAAGACACGGCTGTACCCCTTAGCCTCCTCCAAAGGCCACAGCGGGAGCCCTGGGTCCCAGATGGAACTCCAAACCTGCCACTAACCAGGTGGGTGACTGCAAAGATCCTGGGTGATTCATTCCAGCCCTGTGGGTCTCAGGTTTTCCTCCTACAAAACAAAAACATTGGGATGACAGGCTCTAATGCTGGGGGAGGACACCCGTGTCCCACGGACAAGGGCTGGGAATATTCTTGCAGCTGGGGGGGTGGGGGAGGACGCTTCACCTTGGTCCAGTTTCACCCAAAACCTATGGGGAAGTGTCCTTGTCTACAACAGCATGCAATATTTGAGACATATTTACCCTTGAAAAGTATGCGTTATTGATTGGAAATTCGGTTTTAACTAGCATCCTCTTATTTTATCCGGCAGCCCTACCTCAGGCCCCAGGCTCTCCTGAAGTCACTGCTCCCAGCCCCCCAGCCTCCGAAAGCTCAGCCCACCCTGCTCCTCCTCCAGTCCACCCTCAGCCCATAGCCACCCCCCACCCCCAGGAGAAGAGGGTGCTCTTTCTTCCCTCTACACTATTATTAAGATACAAACTCTTTGCTTGTCTTGGGCTTCTTTGTTGATCTGCAAAAAGCTCTCTTAGATTTTTTTAAAGCACATGGTCCGTCTCCTGTGTTTTTTCACTCCCGCCTCTAACTTTCCTTCCTCTGACAGCGGCGAGGGTGCAGCCGCCTCTGGCTGGCCACCAGGGCGAAGGCGGGTGTGAGGACTGAGGAAAGGAGTTCAGGGACGGGTCCTCTGAGACGCTGTCTCCCTGCGCAACAGACCACAGAAGGGCTGAGGCTGTCATTACTGTGTGTGCGGTGGCGGTGGGGGGGGGGGGAGTCACGCTGGGACCCAAAGCGGTGGACCAGGTTTAGCATCAAAAGGGTCTCTTGTTTGGAGTTGGGCTGTGGACATTAATGAGGTCCATTTAAATACTCATCATAATTCATAAGTTTGTTTCTGGACGAGGAAATGCTTGAATGTTGTTTTTTTCTAAAACAACTCAGAGTGGAATTGAGTGAAGCTTCACTCCTACCCCTGTCCCCAAGCCCTTTGTTTACTCCCCAGAGGCCAAAACGAGACCGATGACTTTTGTCCCACCAGACACAGACGCGGGTCCCTGGGCGTGTTTGTTCCTCGTCTTGGTGTTTGGGCGTGTTTCGTGCCCAGGTTGTGGCTTACAGCGGGTGCTGTTCTGCTTCCTTCCCTCACCTTCCTGTCTTGGAGAGCATCCCACCCCCACCCCCTGCGTGGCTGCCCTCAGATAGGTCACCCAAGGCAGCAGGAGAGGCGGCCTCGGTGTCTGTCCGGGGAGAGGGCCTGGCCCCAGACGTCCATGAAACCCTTGGCTGGCCCCTGGGAATGCCACCCTCTTCCTGGAGTTATTGGTCCGGATCGCTAATGAATACTTACGAGAACGATTTAAAACTTAACTTAGTGTTTGGGAGAGGTGCCATCGCTCCGAGATCGCATCGGATCTCTGTTGACGCACTTAGAGCCGTTTCTACACACTTGTAATTAGTGTAGACATGCCGACTTTTGTTTTGCTCTCTTTTACTATCACGGCTCCTAAACGTTTCCCTGCGCTAACATAAGATCATATCTTTGTGATTTGCAATGGAAAAATCATGTCACGATTTTTTTTTCCATCACTCCGGCATCTATGGAGTTGATCTTTCTGCCAGGAGCTCTCCCACTGCTGCTTGAATACAAAAGGGAATGTGAAAACTACTGATTAACCATGAAAATGACTCAGCTCTCATTTGCTCTACACGTAAAGGGTAAAAGCAATAACAGCCATGGAGCCCCCTCTTCTGCTTCCGAAAAAGGCGAGTGGAGGAAGAACCCCCCCCCACCCCACCCCATCTTTATCACACATGCTTTTCCTTGCGGACTCTCGGAATGGAAAAGATTAGAAACCCATGTCAGAGGCGAGGAGCCAAAACTCACGCCTGGCGCTAGCCAGGAAAACACCCTCTTCCCCAGCCCATGCCCCCCACCCCCCCCACGCGCCTGCTCCCACACCCTGGGTGCTCGGCAGGAAACCACGGAGCAGCAGTGCGGGTGCTTTGGTGGCCAAGGGCCCCCTTC
Organism: Furipterus horrens; assembly: GCF_987537825.1. Taxonomy (NCBI): domain Eukaryota; kingdom Metazoa; phylum Chordata; class Mammalia; order Chiroptera; family Furipteridae; genus Furipterus; species Furipterus horrens. Next base: position 4,383,808 of record NW_028327186.1, on the reverse strand, counting down.
AGGACATTCTCTTAAACACTCACTGGACCAAGCTGGGAAAGAGTATACATGGTCCCCCTTGGAGGATGATGAGGCTCCATCCAAAGACAGTTTGCCTTCGGAAATTTTACTTGAAAGACAACTCTTGAATTTGGCGTAGACATGGGCGATAAGCCTGCAGTAGGAGGGCGTCACCCAATCAGAAGACATGGCTGGTGTTGGGTCTGGAGCGTACCCCCTGGAGCGTGGCAGGCGTTAATCCTTTAAATGCTGGGTCCCCTAGAGGGGCCCTGGGAAGGGGCTGCGCGGCCAACAGCGGGAGCACCAGAAGCAGCTCTTGAGCCACGATCAGAAAGGACAACTGGGTTTGAACACCCAGTAGAGACACCACTGGGAGCACTGGCTGGACACTCGTCCCAGGTGTGGGCTCCCATCGATGGCCCTCGCCATGTCCCCGTGCACCGTCCCTGAAGCCATCCCCAAGCAGTGCCCGTATCCCGCTACATCCAACCCCAGAGCTGAAGACATGGAGGGGTTCAGGAGAGATGGTCACCCCATGTTCAGCAGACGTGCAACACGGGCCCTCAGGAACCGGGCCCGCTCTTTCCCTATTAGCAGCCTCATGTGTCTGGTTCCCTGCCCCACGCAGCCTCTGACAACGGTAACTGTAAATTCATCGTTCGAACCGGGGTGCTTGCATGACCTCCAAGCCCTGCAAACCAGGATCTTCTGTCTCCCTGCTCTGACTTGTTTGTCCAGCCTGCTTGGTGCGACAGACATCAGTGGTTTGCTGTTTCCCTCCTTCTCCTTGGGGACAGCACCAGAATTCTCCCTGTGGGTCAGTTTGGCTGCTAGGAAAACATTTTCCCCTTAGCCTTCCATGTCTGCTGTCAGAAGAAAGAAAGAAAATTAAAAATGGACATTTTATGGGCACTCTGTGTACCCAGAGCTCTGCGTTCAGTCTCATTTCATTTGAGCTTCACGGGCCTTATGGGGAAGGTGAGATTTTCCTCATTTTTTACAGGAGGGAATTGAGACTCAGGAACTCCTGGCTAGTTGGTGGCAGGGCCAGGATCCCAACCAGCTGACCAACTAACCAGCCTGAAGAGGACATGTCACCAATATTTCTCAAAGGGAAGAAGCGAGGTAAATTCAGAAAGCCATTTATCCTTAAAATGAATGCTCTTCATAAAGGTCTCAACTTCACGCCAGGCGACCCTCAACTTTCCTTCATAGGGATTTTCCTTTTCACATAGCTGAGAATTTTTCATCAGCAGGCTGTTTCTGGCTGGTTTGACAGCCACCTTTAAATTGACATGCAAATTTGCAGCAAGCCACTCACATGTAAATACTACACTTCTATGGCCCATCAGAATGCTGTGTCCTAATTGACTGCCACATTGCTGATCACCCACAGGAGCCTGATTGGAGACCCCACCAATTTTTACATCTGCATCATAAGAAACGAGAGGCTCAGAGAGTGCATGCCTATTTTAGAGGTTTCTTCAAGGTCAAATAATCTTTTGTTCCCTTTCCAATCTGCATATTCATAAAGACCTTTGCACAATTAATGAGATGGGAGATGAAGTGGTTGCCGACTACCATTGTAATTAGGGTAGAAGTTACTTCGGCGATCAGATCAGAATTCCAAATTCCAACTAGCTACCACAGAGGCCCAGGGATGACGATGCACACAGCCCCCGGAGCCTGGGCAGGAAAACCAGGGACCCCTGTCATCACCTCTGCCTGGGCAAAGACCCTTCTTCTGGAGATGGACCCCGATGGGGGAATCATGAAGGAGATGGGGTGGAATTCTACCACATCCCAACAGGGCAACCGCTGCTTGACCCCCTTTGGTGGCAGAAGAAGAAACAGCATCTCCCCACATCAATTTGGTTGGATCTGCCCCAGACCCGTTCTCAGGGAACCTTAAAGGAGTTTTGACCTTACTGGATGAGGTCTTGGCACCGGGACCAGATGTGGAGAGATTTAAGACGTGGGCGCTTCTGACAGGGAGTCTGCATCTTCCTTTGGGCCGTGAAGATGGGTTGGGAGCCAGGCCCTAGTCTGGAGTCCATGGGTTCTTCCGGTGGAGTTTCCCAGAGTGCAGGTCTCGAGCCTGCATCTGAAGAACCTGAGACCTGGGCCAAAGCGCGGTTTCCTCGTCGTGCCCCAGGCCAGCTGGTGAGGCCTGGACGTCTGCATGTTTGACACGCCCCAGATGAACCTGACGGACACCATGGAGAACACTGGCGTGCAAAATCCATGGACTCTTGCTGTTGAAAAACATTCTATTTTTATGAATATTCTTCTGAGGAGTAGCTTCCACTAGGATCTCCAAAGTGTCTATGCATTAAGAAAAAAAAAAAAAGTTAATAACCCCTGGGGTAGAGGAAAGAGGTTAGGAGAATAGGGTTCGCCCAAGCAGCAGACACTGGGCACCGTCTACCCCAGGATAAACTGTGGGGTCTGCAAGCTCAGGGGCCTCCCCATGCACTGAGGTGTTGGTGGTTCTTTCCTCTGGCCCTGGTGTGCAGGTGACAGTAGCACAGGGGCTCAGAGGAAAGAGAGAGAGGCTGGCTGGATGGCCGGGACCAGAGCTCTTCCCAGAAAAAGGGGGGCCCCTAGTGTCCATGGGGGAGGCGTATGCCTGGTGGGGACAGCCTGAGCTTGAGCATGTTGGTGGGAGTATGCATGGCTGGGAGGAGCCAGGGGTGGGCCTGTCAGCCCGGGGAGCGCATCCCAAGAGTCCATCTTCTTTGTTAAGCATGCCCAGTCTTTCCCCAAACTTAGAGCTTGGTCCCATTCGTACCCAGAGCAGATGGTGCACCTTCTCTGACTCGGAGTACCTCCCCCACACTGTGGGAGCACAGAGTCCTCCCCTGACCTCCCGTCTGATCGCTAATGAGCTCACGTCTGCCCGCCAGGAAGGGCCGATTATCCTGCTGCACTGGGTTATTACCCTTTACAAGTGGCGCTCGGCCTGCCCAGCTGTCTGCCCGCCCCAGGCCATACACACCTGGCCTGGCCAGGGCAGCTGTTAGGAGCCACTCCTTGGCAGCTGGCTCATTAGCAGACGTGGCTTCCATAGTGGGCAGAGCTGGGTGGGGGACAGCACCCAGGCCTGTCCGGGCCTCAGGGCCAAGTCGCGGAAGCGGTCTGTCCACTATGCCCCTCCCAACCCAGCTCAACTTTGGGGTGGCAGAGGGGGAATCTGGAGACCCTCAAAGCAAGGAGAGGATTCCTGCCCCTGCAGAGGTTTGGGTGTCTTAGAGGGGCAGGCTGCCATTTTACAGAAGGCCGCCGAGGCCCCTGCCCTGCGTGGAGAACCATCACCAGGACCCGAGTGGACAGCAAAGGGAGGCGCCCACAGTCCCCATGCAGGGCTGGCTCCTGGATCTGGCTAGCAGCTTGTCCACCCTGATCTGTCCCTCCCCCAACATGCTGCCATCCCTGAAGCCTGAAAAAAGCTGCTATCTAAATCCCCATTCAACCTCCCCCGATGTCCCCACCTGTCCCCGCCATTTCCCCTGGCTTGACCCCCTCCCAATCTAGGGTCGGGGCCACCGGTGTGCGGGAGTGCAGGGCGGGGTGCAGAGAAATGTCCTCCCATTGCGTGAGGACAGGAGTCAGGAGAGTCCCTCAGGGCGGACCCCTGAGAACAAGAAGTTCACCTGCCACAGTTTCCTTCTCTGTGTCAGAGGATTCCCCGGAGGGTCCCCTTCCTCCCAGCCTGCTTGGCAGGTCTAGGGAGGGCCCCGGATGTGCATTTCTAACAAGTTTCCCAGGGGTGCAGCTGCTGCTGCTGCGGGTAGTCCAGGAACTCCCCCCTGAGAACCACTGCTTTGGGGTTGGACTTTTGGTATCGTGTCAGGGTATTGGTCTTATACTTTGTATAAATAATGAATAAAAATGATCCCTGGCCCAGGACCAGGGCTGGCCTGCACTTCTCTACCACCCATGCCAGCAATTCGTCATTTTCAAACCTGCGGGTTGGAAATAATTCTCTGTCTAAACCCCGTATCTCCTGCCTTAGTCTGCATGCTTCTGCCCCACATGGGGTCAGCTGGGCCCAGGCAGGACAAGCCACATTGGGAACAAATCTGCCCGCTCCCTGCCCAGTGAAAGCCAGGGAGCAGACCCTCAAGGCTTCTCTCTCAGCTCAAAGCTCCCAATCCCCTCCCTTTCTGACCCCCTTTCTGATTGTGTGGTCACAAATCACAGTCTCACCAGTGGCCTCTTTTCCCGCCAGGGTTACCGGAACGCAAAAGGAGCTGCTGATGCCTCTCCCAGTAGAAAGGGGACTGCCTCCCTGGAACAAGCTGGAAACCTCAAAGCCTGACTCCTGGGAGCCTGCACACCTGGAAACGCACCGCTGGAAAACCAAGAGCCGAGTCCCACTCTGGGAGGACAGGTGCCGGCCAGGTGAGGTCACACTGAAGGGAGAAGAGGGTGTCATCCTTCTGGAGGCTTGGTCTGTTTGATGAGTGTCTTTTGGAACAACTCTGCTGCAATGGTGGAGTCAGGGTCCCTGGGATGGCCCCCCATGTCGCCCTTAGGGGGAGGTGGCCCAGTTTCTCTGCTCAGATGTCACGGGCGCTCTCTGCCCTCCTCACCCCTCAATAAATGGGATGGAGTCACACCCACGGCCCCTCCCTTCGAGCACCCCTGTGAAGCTGGGGGCCACTGAGCAGCACACCACAGGGGATGCCCTGCAAGTCATTCAGTAACACAAGGACTTCACCACACACCCTCAGCCACCAGGGCCCCTCAGATGTACTCACAGCCTCACAGGGGGGCTGCTCCCAGCACCCCCCACCCCGCATGACATCACCACCGAAGGCCCTGCTTTTTCTCCTCCTCTCAACCCCCCCCCCCCCACACCGAAGCTGTGAAGCTGTGACCTTGTTGCCCTCTCCCGGTCCTTTACATTCTCCCTCCATTTCTGCTTCCAAAAGGGGGAAAAAAGCATTTTGATTACAAAGCATTTCCAGGGCTGTTTAGGTTGACCAGGCACTGGGTTCTTTGTCTGCCTCCCCTCCGGCCCCCCGCCTGAGCCGAGGTAACGCTATTATCTCCCCCTGACAGGTAGAGAAGTGCTGACTGAGAAGGGCCTGCCTACAGGCGGCCAAGGTCAGGCACCTGCACAGCCCGGGACATGACGGGACGGCCTCGCCAAGTGTGGAGCCTGGGGCAGGCATGCAGGGTGGGCGCTGTGGGGACAGAGACCCCAGCCCGCAGGGTCCCCTGGAAGGGGACCACCAGCCACCGCTGGAAGCGACAGACAGGAGGAGGGCCTGAGTGCAGACCCTCTCTGAGCCGGGGAGTGAGGCAGAAACTGTGTGGTTATGAGAAAAACGGGGGCGGGGGGGAAGCAAGTCGGGGTTCAGTGCCTGGCACTTCCACCAGACTTTTAACCCTTTCATTGCTCCCACAGCAGTGTCCTCACTTGGCTCTTGAAATGGGCAGCCAGGGGACGTCATGGCAACCAAGGCTCTGGAGCACAGGGATGTGTCCCTCGATGGCCTAAGGGAACTTTTCCCAGTGTCTCTCCTGGCTGTGTCTCTCTCCTGATGACACAGTCTCTTGGGGGTATGTCCTGGGCTTTATGGGGCATCTGTTATGTCCCATAGTGGTCTGAGTGACCCGTCTGTAAAGTGGCCAAGGAGAGGTGGAGCCGGCAGGTACCTGAATCCAGCACATCCAGCCCGGGAGCGGGCCCCACCTCCCCCCTCCACTTCACCACCTGGATTTTGTTCCAGGCCACCCCACTTCCCAGCTTCCCCAGCAGCTGGGACCTCATGTGATCAGGTCCGCCAGTGAGTCGCACGTGGCCGTGTGCCGCCAGCAGGGGAAGGACTGGTTCCAGACATAGTCACCACCCTGTCTCCTAGCTGTTTCCTGCTCTTCCTGCCTGAATGCAGAAGTGAGGTCCAGCCAGGGGCAGCTGTCTGTCTGTCTGATGACGCTGAGGATGGCAGAGCCCAGAGCCCAGGGGAGCCTGGGTCCCCAGTGCTCCTCACATAGCTCTCCAGCCCTGTCCACTTCTCGCCTTGTTCTGTGGGGAAAGGAAACTCCTCTCAGGCAAAGTGGCTGTGGTTGGTTGTGGTCAGGGGCAGCTGAGCAGAATCCCAAGTCCCAATGGTCATGGAACCCGTCAGAAAAGAGGGGCTAATGACCTCTCGACCTCGAGGGTCTCCCAGTCTTAGATCTGGCTTCCAGGACCTCAGGACGTGCCCCTTACCCTACCACACCCCCCAAAGCATGGCTCAGGCCCGCAGCCCCTCCCCAGGCCTGTCAGGAGCTATGAATGGTGCCCACCCACTCTGGGTCTGGCTTTCCCACCGCGGCTCCCTTCTCCCCTTCCACTCGCACTCAGGTATTAGGCCGACAGCAGGACAATCCAGCAATTTCTTACCTGTGTCCTGCCACTCATAAGGGCCACTCCTGACCATCTCTGTCTGGTCTCCAGCCAACCCCGTGCCCCCCAAGTCATCGATGAGGCAACGATGAGTGAAGTGACTTGCAAGGGGGATATGGATGGTGAATGGTGGAGCTAGAATTAGAGCTGAGTGATCTAGAGTAGTGGTTCTCAAAGCGGGGGTTCCCCGACCCCTCATCTAAATTACCAGGGACACTGTTCACCAGGTAAATCCCCAGGTCCCTCTCCAGATCTGCTGAATTGGGCTCTCTGGGGGAGGCACCCAGGAATCTGCACTGAGGATGCCCCACAGCAAAGGCATGATTCTGGTGCACCCCAAAGCCCATGGGCCCCTCCTCAGATATGAGGGGGAGACCTGGGAGGTGTCGGGTGCAGCCACCACTCCTGGGCTGAGCCTCCGGTTCCAGACAGCGACCTACGCCAAGCATATCAGCAAACAGGTTCTTACTGAGAAGCGCCTACAAATCCGGGGGCCCTGAGAAATCTGAATCTCTGGGGACGGGACCCCAGGCACTGGCATTTTTCCAGGGGGTTCCCCAGGTGGTTCTGAGGCTGAGAGTCACCTGTCCCCCTCAAACTCTCAGACACCAGAGTCCCCCACCTCGAGTTCTGATTCAGTAGGTCTGGGGAGGGCCCAAGAATTTGTATCCCTAAGTTCCCGGGGGCTGCTGCTGAGAACCACTGGAGCAGAAGAAAGAGGGGCCACCATTAAGGTGTGACCTGCTCTGTTGAGCAGGGCCCGCCTGGTCCTTTTTTCTTAAGTGTTGCTTGAGTTTCTCCCAAATGCACCTGCTGAGAATGGGCGCCCGTTTCTAGGACCGTAATTGCCGCCATAGGGATGCAGAACCGGGACCCAGGGTGGCTGGGTGCGTTGTGCGCTCCACCAGTTCAGGAGCCAGGGGGCAGGGGAGAAGGAGGTGCACCTCCCGGTACTGCCGGGCCTCACGGGCTTCCCCCTGAAACCTCCAGGTCTCCATGGAGATTTTCACACAGCGCCCCCGAAATCCTGCGCCTATATTTTCTTTTAACTGCTCTTCCCTCTCTCCCTTATCGTGTCTGCAGGAGCTCCACTGCCCCTGTGGCCACCAAGGACACCTCGGGCTGGGACCGATCCAGCTTGCGTGACAGCCCCTCCCCTACGTGGGCCACCGCGGGCCTCCATCCTGGGAGCTGGTGCTCCAGGACCACTGTCTGCTCTGCCCAGCTGACCCTGGCACAAGCCACCCGGCCAGGGCAGGAGCACATGGCCTTCCTCCTCTGCCACTTCCCGCTGCTGATTAGACCTCCTCCACAAGGAGATAAACCTGCCTGGGGAATTTGTTTTTTCTGACAACACACGGCCACGTCCCACACAAGTGCAGGGTGAGTCACCACACTGGCTTCCTCCGAGCCCCCCCCTCCCCCACCCCACCCCCACACCCCGTGGCCTGTTTGGGCTTCTCCCTTGCATGAGACACTTCCCAGCCCGACATACGTGCCCTGGGTGTTTCTGTCTTGTGACTCGGGGCCCAGCTGCCACCACATTCCTTCTGTGACACTTGGCCGGTGTGGGTGGGCAGCCCTGAGCAGGCTGGGGGAGCTAGTCATAGGGTGTTCTGCTTGGGGCCCAAACACAGAGAGGGCTCAGCAGCCCAGGAGCCCGGCTGGCGGGGGCAAAGGCTCACACCCTGCCCACCAGCTTGGTCTCCGCAGGGGGCGAGGGCAGGTGGGCAGGGGACCCAGGGGAGCGCACATCTAACTCCCAGGGGGAGCAGGGCCTTTGCCAGGTATGAAGTAGCTGGGGAAAGAATGTCCAGCCCAGCTGATGCCTCCCCCGTTTCTCTCTCCAGCCGGGCCCTCTGCCCTGCACTCCGGGCCCATAAATCCCACCGCCTCCTCCCCAAACCGTCATTCCTGATTTCCACCCCCAAAAGCTACTTCTCCTAATACTTCGGCCACTCCGTCCTTTCTTAGCTCAGGCCAGAAGCCACGATGACATCCTTGACATCTCTGTTTCTCTCACTGCTTGCGTCCAAAGCTTCAGCAAATTCTACGTACCTTTCCCTCCGCGCACCTGCCTAGGACCCTGTGACAGTGAAATGTCACGGTGACTCTGGCCAGCGCCGTGTGGTCAGCACGGGAAGCGCGCCCTCTCTTTTACCTTCTCCCCTGAGAGAAGAAGCGACAGTCCTGGGGTGGAGGGAACTCACAGGAGCACTTGGGACAATTCCTGAGGAAGCCCCTCGGCTGGGGAAGCCCCCTGGCTGGGCCAGCAGCACTGGCTTCCTGAGAATGATGGCCCTGGCTGGGAGGACCACCTCCGGGCCATCCTTGATCTAAAGAGGTCAGACCCCCAACCGTGGTCTGGGCTGGGCAGGCTGCTGGAAGGCACCTTACCCAGCCTGCACTAACCACCCCAGTGTTAACAGAATGATATCAGCAGTCTCATTTCTGTGAAAAACGCAAGTCCCCCATGGTGCTTCATCCTGGAAGGGGAGGTGTGTGTGTGTCGGGGGGGGGCGCAGGAAGCGGGGGGGGGGGGGTGACAGTGGGGAGGAGGAGCACAGACCAGGTTCCCTGGCAGCCGCTGAACCTTGGAAGCTGCCACCAGCTGCAGTTGCTTGCTGCTACCTTTAATTTCGTGTTGCAAAGCCATGGGTGGTGAACAAAGAAATTGGTCCCATGGGCAGAACGCTTTTCTGATACCCGTTTATTAGCAGAGCTCCTAAAGGTGTCACAAGCTGAGCACCGGACAGCTGCCCCTGGCCGTGAGACCCACACGCAGGACAGGAAGAGTGGACGGAAGACCACTCCCAAGGGACCTCTGTTCTAAAGTGCAGAACATTTCTGCAACGACCCTCCCCTCTGGGAACCTCCTGACCTGTCCTTCCTTTGAAATCCATCCGGGCTCTCGGAGGGCCATCCGAGCAGAGCCTCTTCTCCAAACTCCGAGCCTGGGAATTTCCGTGCAGAGGCCCCTCGCCTCACAGAACTGATGTTTGTCTAAAGAATGCTGCGCTAATTAGCTTTTTTATACATTGTTTGCATTGTGAGATCACTCTATGGCAAAATCTTTATTTTCCAGAGGCCCTCCTAGCCACTTATACTCAAGTTCATGTCTTTTTTTTTCCCCGAACAACCCAAAAGACATGGCTGGGGCCTTTTAAGGTTCACCTCGGCACTGGAATTCACAAATGGAAGGGAACAGACATTTTTACTGTGGTTTCCAAATGCGTGTGCCCTCTCTCTTTTTAGCCACGGTATCGCTTCTTCAAATGAAATCCGACCCAGAAGCTGAGCAAATAGCACAAGGCAGAGAAGCACCTCCAGTTGGATATGGACATACCTGCCCGTCTGACACCTCAGGAAGCGCCCTGTGTTCCCCTTTGAAGTCCTGAGCACCCCACGGAAGCATCAGTTTGAAAAGCACTGTTTCACATCCAAGACTCTAGAAACTCCCACTTGAGCACAAAGGATAACTGCAGCAATTTTTAGAAAGGAAAACAATTAAGCTCCCTGTCCCCTGCATTGTCAGTGGAGAATACAGGGAGCACCTAGACTTCCACCCCTATGTGGCAGTAATGGGGTGTCCTTCCCCCTCCCATGGGGGAGTTCATACCAGTCAAGTCTGAGTGGGGGGCACTGGAATTCCTACCCTGGGCCAGCAGTAGCACGGAGCCCCTCCCCTAGGACGTTCACGGGGGCCAAGGGGAGAATTTAGACGGCTCCCTCTACCTGGCAGGAACAAGGCAGCCCCCCTCCCCCCACTTTTGCTGCTGGATTAGTCTCAGAAGAAGCTATCTAAAACAGGTTTACATAGGCTCCAGAGTCTCCCTCGCAGGGAAAGATTGGTTGAAAGGCACAGTTTTCCTTTCAACAAACTTGTATCAAACAAGAAACACTTCATTTGACAGATTAAGAAAGCGAGGCTGAGCAGAGGTGAAAGCCATGGCCAAGGTCACGGAGCTGGGAAGAGATTCAAAGCTTGGCTCCCAGCTCAGCTCCTCTGACTCAAACCCAGAGCAGCAGAGGCAGGAAATCGGCAGGACGGCTCCTCCGGGCCTGCTGCTGTGCACTGCAGCGTCCTCAGATAAGGAGCTCTCGGGAGAGGAAGGGCCTGGGACAAAGAAGATCTGAGCAGAGCGGGAGAACAGGAAATGATGTCGGCTGGGATTTTCCCTGTCACCGGGAACCCAGAGGAGGTTGCAGGAGGCGCCAGCAAACCAGGATTGCGGGAGACACCCAGTCACCGTGCCAGGCTCTGCAGTGGGCACTGGGTATAGCCAAAGCCCCTGCCCTCCAGGATCCCACCATCCAGATGGGCGATCAGGCCGTCAAATCACCAGGGTGAAGAGAACCTGCCAATCACAGCTGTCGGAGGCCCTGGGGAGCCTCAGAGAAGAGCCCATGTTTGCCTGGGGCTCTGAGAAAGGATGTATAAGAGGGGGCTGGATAGAGCAAGAGCAGGTGATTTTCCAAGTGAAGGTCTCGGCGTGGACCACAGCATGGAGGCAGATGTAGCCTGAGGTTGAAACCGGAAGTGGGGGTGTGGAGCCAGGCAGCAAGCCCGGGGTCCCATGTTGACATCTCCTTGTCCTAAAGGTGGCTGGGAGCCATCAGAAGTTTGCGCATGTGAGAGGCACGAGGTCAGTGTGTGTTTCTGGGAGTGAGTCCTGGCTGGAGGGGCAGGGGAAGATGTAGAGGAAACGTAGAGGACCAACTGCTGACATCACATGGTAATGTCGAGGCCAGCGAACCAGAAAGGCAGGGCAGGTTGTGAGAAATATATTTTGCAGGCAGAATGAATAGGACTTGGAGTGGGACACCTCTGTGGGTTTTTGGGGACCCAATAGCTGGTGCCCAGTTCCCTCCCAGTAAATTTCATAGGCTTGTTTGGAGTAGGTTCCTGTCACTTTTGACCAAAAGTGTCCTGACAATCCCGGGTGAGGAGGATGTATCCATTTGACACCCTAGGCTTTTACTCCTCAAGGATGCCCTGCAAGGGTCCCAGGGAGGCTGGGGAGAGAAGGAACCAGGCTACTTATACGCAGTCGAGGCGGAAATGCTCATCCAGACACGAGGTGAAATGAAAGAGTTAAACTCCAAGGACGTTTATCACAATAATTAAGGCCTCTCAAAATTAAGCAGGCATCACTCTCTTCCAATGATAACTGAACCTTTCAATGTCAACCCCAGGGACACATGCGCCGCTTCTGGGGGTAATGCATCTGTCGAGACTGTTCTGTGTTAACCTACTAATCTATGTGTGGCTAATGACTCAGGACTGCATGTTGACCTTGACTTCACTTGAAGGTTTCCATCACAGCTGCCTGCCCGCCCCAGCTCCTGCCCCCGCCAAAAGAAACAACAAAGGGCAAGGATTGCAGATGGCTGGCTTGGCATGACCCTTCTTCCCCCGACAACTTGACTCAGATATGGAGAGCATTCTGTTTCATCCTTTGTCCAGGGTTCCACAGTCCTTCCTTAGGCTTTCCCCCCAAAGTCAGGGAACCCATTGTCTCTAGTGCTGGCACTGCCTAGCCCTCCACTGTGACAGTGACATTGTCATGTTCCCCAAGGCCCAGCCACCTCTAGGACCATGTGCTCAGCATGGGGACAGGCAAACCAGCTTCCCTTGGCTTCATGGGGTGGCGGTCCTCCTGAGTACCCTGAGTACCCAGTACTGTCAGACCCCTGCTGTGTACCGAGGCGAATCCTGTGGACACCCATGGGGGCAAAATGGTGTGAGGGATGAGGGCTCAGGGGAGGGGCAAGGTTCTGCCCTTTTTTTCCAGATGAGTGAGCAAGGGGGCAGATTCACTGCTGGCTGCAGCAAGGAGCCTTCCCCCTTCCTGGCAGGTCCCAGAGTTGGCCACGTGACAGATGCTCCCCAGCTGCAAATGTCAGGGTTGCAGCCCAAGGACCACCCTGCCTTCACTCCATGTCACCTCAAAGCAAAGACTTTGCCTTCGAGTAGAAACCCACGCGAATCACAACCCTCCCCAGGCATTGATTAAGTGCCTGCTTCTTCTTTGTCTGCTCCAATGCTTGACCCCAGGAGCTACGTTGAAATATTTCGCTCACGGGTTTTATCCCCTGCCCATTTCCAAACGGATGACAATAAAACCGCAGGTACAGCTCGGCCAGGAACACTTACCCAAGACAAAAGAGGGGAACAAAGACAGAATTATGCCCAGCCTTAGCCTCCCAGAAAGGCAAAATTGGAGATTTCATCCTCTAGATGTCTTTAAACTTCCCCAAGATACAAAGGCGACTTTCATTTATTTCTGTGAAGCTCCCTGCACCAGCGAAGCAGCCCCCCTCCACTTTGTGGCTGCCTTCTGAGGTCTGGTCCCACCCAGAGGAATTGTTCTGCCGAAGGCTGGCCTGCCACAGCCGCTGAGGCCCAGGCAGGGTTTTCTGCCCTGTCATTTGATGGCCTTCTGCACAGCGGCCAGCCGCAGAAAGCCTGGGTACAATTGTGTTTCTCAGCTGTGCTCGCCACACTGCGGGACAGGTCATCCACGCCGTGCCCTGGCCTGGCTAGTGACACACTTTGTTTTCCCTTATGGAAATAAAGGCAAAAAATGGAAAGGGACTCCCCCTATGCCTGATCCCAACGCCCACACACAACAGCAGTTCACTCTGGGGCCCTAGAGGAGCATACTGTGTCCTCAGAAGAGGCAGACGCAGACCCAAGGAGTGTCCCAAAGTGAAAGAGGAAGAAGGAGCCTGTGGAAAGTGCTGAGTGCTGGCTTTCGATGGAGCCCACCCACCCTCGGCCCAGTTCCTGCAGGAGCCCAGGGGGTGGGGGCAAGCGGTGGCCAGGCCTCTGTGCCGGCCCCGCAGACGCAGACGTGGGGCCTTGCTTAACCAGCCTCTCTGTTTGTGGGCTCTCTTTCAGCCTTAAAAACAGGACACACCAAAACTTTCTTCGCTTCTTGCAGTGGCGCCTAATGACATCCTTGATCAGAAGAGGGGCCCAACCAACCTGCTTCCTGGCCGTCACCTGAAGGTACATGACACAGTTTGAACTTTTCTGTCCCCTGCTTACTGGACCTCCTGAGTCTTGTTTTTCTTTACTCATAAAATGGGGACGGACGACTGTCCCCAACCAGAACCTCAGGAAGTTAAAGGACATAAAATAAAAAACACACAGCTAGCGTAAGTCCCATGTATGCATTTATGTATGTGCACTCACTGACATTTAAATACACACACACACACACACACACACACACACACACTCTGTGTCTGCTCCCTGCAGAGCCGGCAGTGCCCCTGGCTTGGGTCCCCTGGCAGGACAGCTGCCCCGAGGCCTGCCTCCCGCCTCCCTAGCCCGCCCCGCCCTGCCCCTGCCTAGCAGCAGCTGAGGCCAACTGGGGTGGGCCAAAGCGCCAGCAGCTGGCCCTCGCCGGGAACTTGGAGGCCTGACCAGGGGCCGGGCGCTCCCTGTGCGGGCCCCAGGCCTGGAATGCCTGCTCATGAAACCCTAGCAGGCTGACCTTTGGGGCGAGTGCGGCCCGCCTGTGCCCCAGAGGCAGGGGACAGAGAGAGCGTGGCATGGCGGGAAATGACAGGATGCCCGTGGCAGGGTGGCAGTGCGCCCTCCACCCCGACTTGGAAGCCACCTTCCTCCCAGCGGTCCCTCGTTCTTCCCTTCAGCCTCTTCACCCCTGAGAATATATACTGCTGGGGTCAAATAATAGCAATGACAGCGGTGACATTTCCTGAGCCCCCAGTAGGGGCTGCATGGGTATGCTTCTGCTTCACGGTCACCCTCTGCAGGTGACCTGACACCCTGTCTGCATCTTCTCAGTGTCCTGGCTGAACCCCTCATCTTCCCAGCCCCCGCCAGCCCACACAGCAGAGCACCTCATGGCTTTCTGTCCCACACCATCTTCCCTGTTACATATACATGTGGTTGTGTTTAATGGTGTAGCATCTAGAACGTAGATGCCAAGGGGATAGGCCAGGCCTGACACAGAAGGGGTGCTCCTAACCTGGGCATTGAATGAATCAGTGGGTGAGGAAAGAGAGGCTCAGAAAGGGCGAGTAACTTGTGCAAGGCCACACAGCTGGAGAGCGGTGGAAAGAGGCTTTCCGTTCCATTGCTCCTAACTCCTGGAGACCCTGCATCTGAGCTGTGATCGCCACTCTTCCCTGCTACTCAGAAGGCCCCTTCCCTCGCCCCACACCCTTGCTCAGGAGATCACATAGCTCTGCTGTCAGTCACACCCCTCCCCCACCTCCCTCCCCAGGGACACGAGGTGGGGAGGGAGTCAGGCTCAGCCTCCCCACCAGCCCAACTCGCGGACTCTCTCAAGCAGACAAACCTGCTGAAGGAGAAAATGACCGTGTCACCCATACGAGGGTGGGTCCAAGCAACAGCAGGGGACAGCCTCCTCTTGCCGGCTCCTTCCAGAGCCCCGTGCCTAGGCAGCCTTTTGAAGACAGGCCAGCCGGCTCTACCTGTCTTGCACATGTGGAATCTAGGTCATTCTGCTGCCTCCCCTCCTCCTCTGGAAGACAAGCAGGCTTTTTCTTAGGGTCTCAGAGCAAGAGAGGGGACGACAGGAGGAAAATGTTTGAGTGGAACCCACACCCTGCCTGCTGCTGTCAGGAGCGTTTCATTTTGGAGCCAGTGTAATTTATGAGATGCAAATGGATTTAGCATTAAAAAAAAAAAAAAACTTGGAAAAGGTACAAAGTGCACCTCACACCCTTGTGCTCAGGCGTGTTTGGGGCTCCATTAATCATCTCAGACAAAAGAGATTTAATCGGAGGCTGGTGGCTGGGGAGAGCGCCCGCATCTCTCACCAAGCCCGGGAGGCCGAGCGGGGGAGCTGGGGCCGGCTGCGGGCCCGGCCTCCGGTGCAGCGACGCTCGCGCCTGCTCTCGTCTGAGTCACGCCGCAGATGAAATTACAGAGGTTCCTGCACAGGATGAATCAGAAAGCAGGATCAAGCCAAATATTTGGACAAGCCTTGCCCCGCGCGGAGCAGGAGGAGGCCCAGCAGCCAGCCAGCAGCCAGCCCGGAGATCATTTCTGACAAAGTGCCGCCGTGTGGCAGGCTGCCGCTCAGAGAGAATGTGCTCCCATCCATAAAGGCACCCTGCAGTCTGATCTCTTTGCCAGTGCCTGGCAAAGGGGCTCATGAGCATCCCAGGGCCCTGAGCAGTGTGATTCAGTCTTGCCCTCAGAAGAGGGGGCTTGTCAGGGTGCAGCTCACAGGGCGGGGGCGGGGTGAGGGAGGCGTGGGAGGAAGGAGGAGATGGTTCTCTTTGAGTCACCCTGTCCGCCTTCACATTTTGGGAGTCATCGGGGTGGCAGGCAGCGTTTCCTGCAGCAGCATGTGGGGAGGGGGCCACGCAGCCCGCCCACCACTCCTTCCTGGGCCCCTGGTCGGGATTTGCAGACATACCAGACGAGGTGGCCACAAATGGGGAAGGAAGTGAAGCCCTGTGCCCCGTGGCAAAGCTTTACGGCCCTGATGACTTTCACAGGGGCCTAATTGCTACCCTTTGCAGCTTCAAAGCTACGAGTTTTCAAGGCTGTTCGGAACAATAAAACCCGTAATGACAATGCTGCTTTAGGTTTGTCTGGAATCTTTATTTATTTTTTTAAATTAACTTTTGAAAGGGCTCAGCGTTCTTGGGGTTATTTTAAGCTCCTTTTCCCCCTCTGCAGGGGTGCTCCCAGGAACTAAACCAGTCGGCCTTGAAAAAAAAGAAAAAAGAAAAAACGGATAAATCCCTACAAGCAAACGGTTGATATTGATAGATAACCCCGGTAGCTTCACATATGCTGTGGGCTGACTAGTGCTTCCACAAAAATGTCCTGACTGAGCCTTAGGAGAGCCCCTGCAAGGTGGGTGCTATGATTTTCCCATTTTGCAGATGAAGAAACAGGCTTGGAGAATTGCACAGCCAAGAATTTAAACCCAGGCAGACACCCAGATTATATTCTGCCTCTCGGCGGCTCTCTTGGTAAATGAAGCCATTAGCAAAATGACCGTGGACACACGTTCAAGCAACACCTACAGTGATAGCTCTCTGTGAAGCGATCCGACCTGGAGGAGGCCAGACCCGGGGGCTGCTTTTGGGGGCCTGGCCTGCTCTAGAAGCTGGAAGAGAAGGCTGAGGGTTGCTGGCTTCCCTGGAGGCCAGAGAGTCCTCAGGGGTTAACCAGAGTCTGGCCCACGTGAGCCAGCCCTGCTTGCTCGGAGACAAGACTCAGCAAAGATCCTCCTAGCCAGACACCCTCTGAGACAGCAGGGCTGCTGAGCTTGCATGTGGAGAGGACCTGAGCTCCGGAGCCCGGCTCCCGCCCTCACTAGCTCTGACACAGCTTCCGTTACCCTTGCTGCACGGAGCCTCGGAACTTCCCATCAGTAACCCAATTTATTCTCTTCCCAGAGCCTTCTGTGTGTCGGGCATTTAGACAGGGGTACAGAAGGCTTCCCTTGCTCTGAGATGCCTGGGGACATGTGAAGATGTCAGAGGACAGGGAGGGTGTTCTACAGCCGATGGCCGGAGTCATCTGCAGATGTCTTTACTCACATGGCTGGTGGTTGATGCTGGCTGTCAGTTGGGACCTCAGCTGGGACTGTCACCAGAAAAGATACATGTGGACTTCTTATGTGGCTTGGGCTATCTCACAGCATGGGAGCCTCTGGGACTGTATTTGTCTTCGAGGGCTGCCATACCAAAGTACCACCAACTGAGCAGCTCAGGACACAAGAGATGTGTTATCTCACAGTTCTGGAGGCTAGAAGTCCAAAATCATGATCTAAGCATGGTTGGCTCCTTCGGTGCCCTGGATCTATTCCAGGCGTCTCTCTTTTGCTTGTAGATGGCCGTCTTCTCCCTGTGTCTTCACGTCGTCTCTCCTCTGTGTGTCCTTGTCTAACATTTTTCCTTTTTGTAGGGACATCAGTCCTATTGGGTTAGGGCCCACCCTTCTGACTTCATTTTAACTCAGTTACCTATTACTTCATTTTAACTTGACCCTATTTCCAAAGAAGGTCACATTCTCAGGTACTGAGGTTAGTACTATAATGTATGACTTTTGTGGCCAGGGGTGGGGGGACGACAAGTCACCCCAGAACAACAGCTCAGGCTTCCAAGGGCCAGCATTCTAAGGGAACCAGGCAGAAACACATGGACTTTTCTGAGGACTTTGGATGTTGAGCTTCATTCTATGGATCACAAGCAAGTCACCAGATTCAAGAGGAGGGAGCCCACTTTGGCAGAAGGAAGGTCAAAGAATTCGTGGCCTTTTTCTGTTGGCATACAAGGCCGTTAGCAACGTGACCTCTCAGGCTTAAGCAACACCAACAGTGATAGCACCAGACCCGATGGCTGCCTTTCGGAGCCTGGCCCCCACCTGTTGTTCCTCGTCTCCTTGGATCTTGTCATAATCCAGCCAAATGGGTCCTGAACACCCAAGGGGCTCCTCATATCTCATGTGTTGCCAGCCTCTGCATTGTAGATTTGGCGGGTGAGAGAGTGAGGGTCTACGTGCAGGAGCCTTGGAGGAGAGAGGAGGGAGACCCCCTTCCTGGAAGGCCATGGGAGACAGAACTCGGCCAGGCCCTCCCTTCAGGAGCTCATGCCTGGTGGCGTGAGAGAGGTGATGACAGGATGGCCGTGAGTCCTGCAGATTCCCCAAGACCTCCAGGCCGTGGGAGCACCCAGCACCCCCACCCCCGCCACTGAGCTCTGAGGGCTGGTTTCCCCAGCCTGGGAGCAAGCACCCAGTCACGTCCCCAAGCATGGGCTGCAGGAATGAACTGCCTGGAGGTCCCCTGGGCTCCCATAGCACCACCTTCGTCCTCTTCCCTCCATCTGTGCGCATTTGGTGACAGGGGGGACGTACAGTGTCCAAATATTTTTTCTGGTGCAGGAGAGAGAGCTGGGAGTGGTGAGAGGGGATGGGCATTTGCAAACGGGAGGCGTGTGGCTTGCTGTTGTGTCGGGCATAGCTGTCCACAGGGCACGTGGCATGTGCGTGTGGCGTCCTGCCCACCGGACAGACCTGAAACAGCTCTCTACGTGGCGCTCCGGCTCCTGCGTGCGCGCCCCACCCAGCTAGGAGCCAAACAGCCCAGAAGCCAAGGGATACCAGCCTTGAACCCCTGCGGGGTGACAAGGGGATCTCTTGAGCTATGGTATTTGTTGCGGGAATAAAACTTGCAGGGACAACTCAGATGTGCAGGAGAGTCAGTTCTCTTATTTTCTACTGTGGAACTCAGTGTGATGATGAGCTGTGTTCCTACTCAGTAGTGAGGGAAGGATTAACCTCAGCCCTCCAGGACAGCAGAGGCAGACGGAGTTTGCGACTTAGTCCAGTGACCTCAGTCCCCTTGTAGAACTCTGTCTTTCTTGGTGGCACATGGAGGATGGGGACCCTTGTGAACAACCTTGTCACAGGGGCTGGGTCCTCTGGATGGCATGTGGGCTTCCTTTTGTTGGTGAGAAGCAGGGTCAGCTCCCTGCCTTCTGGGGTTCTCAAGTCTGCTGAGGGTCCCTGTCATCCCTCACTCCCGGGACAGGGGTACAGAGGCTCTGTACTCAAGCCTCAAGTCTCTTACTCCCCTTCTGTCTTCAGACTCTCCCTTTAGCTCCAGAAAATGAGATGCATTGCACAACATTGCAAATGGACTCGATGCCATAGATTCTCTGAAAAATGGTTAAGAGGGTAAATCGTGTTATGTATCTATTACCACAATAAAACAAGACTGCTCTGTGTTTAGTCTTTCTGGCTTTGGTTCCTGATATAGAACCAGAGGCTTTCGGAATTGAGAAGACTTCTTTCTCCTGAGTACCTGGCCCTTACAATCACAAGACTCACTCTTGTTTCAGGACTGGGCTTCAAGAATCTATCCTGAATGTCAGGAAGTGGACACTGTCTCTTTCTCTTTTTAATCTAACTATAAATAATCTCAATTCTCCCCTTGCTAAAACAGGTCACTGACAAGGAAGTGTGAAAAGAGGGGGGAAAAAAGTCATTAATTAATTTTAAATGTTATCTCCTGTTTTCATTAACTATGTGTTAGATGTAGTGGGGTTGATTAAGAAATTTAAATCAACTCTGTCTCTAAGCTGCCTGAGGAGTGAGAGTTTGCTTCGGAAGGTCTTTGCCTAGGTGATGGGACCCCTGAGCTTTAAGGATACAGAGAGAGAGAGGTAAGGGGTCTGGTGACCCAAGTGGCAGTTAATTTATCTATGTAAGTACTTATAGCACCTTGCCCTTCATTTCATTCAGGACAGGAAAGATGTTGTTCCACAGGCCGCTGACTTCTCTAGTGTATTAGTTTCTTTCTGCGGCTATAACAAATGACTGCAAACTAGAGGCTTAAATGAACACACATGGTTTATGTTACAGTTCTGGAGGTCAGGAATCCGATATGGGTCTCCACTGGATGAAAATCAAAGTGTTGGCAGGACTGGTTCCTTCCAGAGGCCCAGGGAGATTCTGTTTCCCTCCAGGAAGGATGGCAAGCGCCCAGCCTCCAGCCCCAGGTAGGTGCAGCCTCACTGAGGCCACCAGCACAGTCGAACTATAGGGACAGGGCCGGCAGTGGGAGCAGGGCTCACTTTATGGACATCCAGTTTTCCTAGCTAAGGTGGGGAGTAACCCTTGGGTCTGATTAGTAAATCTGTGGAAAGTGGGAGCCTCAGAATCCTTGCCATAAAGTAGGCAGGAACTCAGGACCGTTGAGATTTGGACAGTGATGTCAGATACCTTTGTCCCCTGGGGCTAGTGACACGGTGTGTGTGCATGATCCTGGGGAAAAGGCTGCTCCCTGGGAACCATGGACACAAAGGAACCTCCCACGCAAACCACAGGCTGGAGGGAGAGAGCAGGGCTGCCAAGTCTGCTTTCGGCAAAGACAGGCAGCGGGGACTCAAGGAGCTTTTAACAAAGTGACTGAGCCCAGGACAAATCCTCCTGCACAGAGGGTCAGTGCGGCCCTTCGTCCTGGGGCTGGTTGAGGGTGGCTGCTGCCCAGACCTGAGAAACAAGGAAGTAACCCCAAAAGAGGCCCATTGGATCCTTCAAAACAAGGAGACGTCCACATTTGTAATTGAGATGAGAGAGGGAGCTGCATTATTTATGAACCAGCTCAGCCCAGAGTTAACAAGGAAGGAGGAGGCCTTTAGAGGGGAAAGTGGTTTCAGAAGCATCCGTATTTTGCTGAAAAACACACACACAAACTATGATTTAGGCTGCGCTGAGGTTTAGAACCGGAGATGAGTCTAGTGCAGTTAGAGACCAGGGGACCCGGGTGGGGGTGGGGGATGGTGTGGGCAGGGCCCGCAGGAGGATGGGGCGAGGGGAGGGGAGTGGGGCGATCCTCCAGGCTCCTGGTGAGAGAGGGACATGCTGAGGGATCACTCCCTGGGTGTAAAGGAGCACACACGTGTGTGTGTGTGTGTGTGTGTGTGTGTGTGTACACTTGAAATGGACTAAGGGAAAGAGCAGAGGTGCAGAGGTTCAGGCACTTGTGCGTTCATTCTGGTTGCCTGGCTAATCTGTTTTGGACCAAAACTCTGAGAAAAGAGTCTGCTTAATGTTCCTCCTCCTTAAATTTAAGATATAATGAATTAAGGTATAAGGCATTCAGGTAAATGAGGTCTGGTTGTTGCAGGTACTCACATAACAAGTGAACACGTCTCCAGTCTCTGCCCCCCACATCCCAGCCCTGTGGGACTGGGGACCCCTCCGAGGCCATGTCGTCCGTCCATCCCTGCTCTGTGGTGGATCGAGAAAACCCCACACTCATCCCCTTTGAACTTGAACTTAGGACAACCTCTCCTCTCCCAGGGGCCTGATCTTGTAGCCGAACACTTGGCTTTCCACCCTGTTGCTTCTGAGCTGGTTTGGATGCCTGACCCTGGGCATTCTCGCTTCGTTCCAGTTTCTCCTCTCTCCTCCGTTCCAGCTCCTGCTCATGAAAGCGGTGGAAACCATGGCTAAATAAGGGAAAATCGCAAAGAAGGATGAGAAAAGCAAGCACATTCATAGAATTCAAGGTTTTCATCTTAACACGCTTGTGCCAGTGGCAACTAGGAAGGACTTATTCCCTTTTTCGAACAAAAACAGCCATGTATTCCTGCACTCTGCTCCAACTTTAGCTCCCGCTCTGCTCCACCGACACGGGCTGTGCCCCTGGCCCCAAGGAGCTGGCCCTCTGATTCCTTTCTTAGCTCCTGCTCTTCTGTGAACTTTGCACCCAGCATTGCTCTGGGTCCCACAAGGATTCTCTTTATTCTCCAGCTCCATGGGATCCATCCATTTCCAGGCAACAAAGGGGCAGGGGACAGACCCCAAGGGAAGGCACTCCTAAGAAACCCCTCAACAGGTGTCTGGATAAATGCAAGTGGAGCCTAACTAAATTCGGACAGGGGGCACTGTGACAGCCAGCCTTCAGGATGGCCACCAGTGACCCCCACCTCTGAGTATCTGTGCCCTTGCTCAGTCCCCTCCCACCGCGTATCAGTCAGCGTGACCGATAAAATAAGGCATCGTGAGGGCACGTGATTTCTGAGGTGAGGCTATCCAAACATTTTAGCTTCTGCCTGTCTTTTCTGAGTCACCTGCTCTGGGGGGAGCCAGCTGCCACCCTGTGGGGATACTTCACAGGGAAGTCTACCCAGCAAGAAACCAAGGCCTTTTTTCAAACGCCACGCGAGTGAGCCCCCCAGAAGCAAGTCCAGCATCGCAGGAGCAGACCAGGGTGGTAGATGGAGCTTCACCATCCAGCCCCATCAGCTCCGAAAAGAGGAAGTGGTGGCCTGGAGAAGCAGGAGGGTCCCATAACACCACACATCTGGTTAGCGTCCAAGCTGCAGCACTCTCAGTCTGGTTTTAGATAAAAGGATTGAACTTGAGCTCATGGAGGCTCCTCAGACCACGCCATTAAAGTCTCCCGTGCCCTGGCCCTTGTGGAAGGCAGGGAGGGGGCAGGGGTGCCCTGATTTGAGCGGCACCACGGTGAAAATAGTAGCGTTTTTGGAGGCCGGCAAGCCACCTGCTGCAATGGAAGTCTGGTGCCACATGAGCGGGTCCCGCGAATCTGGTATAAAGCGAGGCTTCCTGAAGCGTGACGAGGCTGCCCAGGGCGCATGACTTCACAGCAGGCAGGGTGTCTGTCCTCGAAGGCAAGGGCACTGAGCAGCAGGACGTGTGTCATCACTGTGCCATCTGAGGAAAGACGCCACTGAAGCAGAGGTTTTTCTAGAACAAGTGAGGCTGCGGGGTGATGAGGAGGGGCCCTGCAATGGAAACTGGGGCTCAAAGACAAGCCCTGACCACCAAGGAATGCTGATCTTTCCAGAAACTTCCTCAGCAGGCTCTCAACAACTTCTGACTCTGATCCTCCAAGAGCAGAGGCTGAGGCAGCCAAGGCGGATGGAAATGTATTGATCCCTTCGGCTTTGTTTCACCTTGTTTTCATTCACTGCAGTGTTTTTCTTCCCAGAAAAGCAGAGAATTTCCCAGAATAAGGGCCCTGGCCCTTCCAGATGACCTGCCTGTAGGTGCTACTTTTCAAGGCCAATTTGCCGTCATGTGTTTCTTGCCAATAAACTCAGAGATGTGACCACATCCCGTTCAGAAGCCCTGGGAAGATAAAGCTTCGTCGGAGAAAGTATGGATCTTATGCTCATTTCCACCAGACTCCAGAACCTAATACATATCAAATCTAGGGCAACCCCAGGAGGGGAGGAGGGTGTAAATTTTGCAGACTCATGCAAACAGATAACTTACTTTATTTCTCTACAATATGATCAAACTTAGCTCCCAAGTCCTCGCTTCTATTCAGTCCCTTCCAGGTTTTGTTCAGTGCCCTTTGTCAGCCAGTAATTTTTTTTTTTTCATTCCCATTTCCCTCCCTTCTTTCTAGGTGTTAAGTCAGAGGAGAATACATTATGGGTTAGGAGGTCCTGTGTGGTTGTGACCCCAAGGTGTTCAATGCTCATTGGCCCCAGGACTTTGGCACCTACTCTACCATTACTGTCTCTGTGACCCCGCTACTCCCCAGTTGCCAGATCCAAGCAGGTCCCTCTGTGTCCTCCTTATCCGTTCACTCTGGCATTGGCTGTCCCACCCTAAGGTGCTAGGGGCTCTGGGAGACCACCTGTGGCCCATCTGCTGAGGCCCCTGCATGCTCTGACAGGCTCTGGTGTCATGGTGCATGTGTGGCTTCTCCAAGAGGCTTGTTCCCCCCATGTCTCTCCCCCTCTCCTTCAATGTATTTCTTAAAAAAAGCCAGAGCCTTGGGTTTTTAAAGAGTATTATTGTCACTGTAAAAAAAAAAAAAAAACACAAAAAACCACTTAGAAATTCAAATGACTTTCCTTCCCTTTTTGTGTAGAGGCTGCAGGCCAGCAAAGAACTAGGATAAAGAAAAGAAATTTCAGGGACAGGGGCTGTGATATCCCTTCAGATGGACAGAAACAGATGCTTTTTGCAACAAAGTCCTTGGTAACAAGCCACAGAAACCAAATCTGGCTCAATTACAAGGAAAGGGGTCTCTTAAAAGAATATCGGGCTCAAGGACAGGTTCAAAGGTGATCTTTGAGGAACAACAAGTCAAACCGTTCCAGATCTGGGCTGTAGGGGAAGCCCCACCATTGCCCTGAGCACCGCAGCCTTCTGCCCGAGGAGCTGTGCGCGACTGCCACAGCCACGGCTGCTGTGGTCACCACCAGCCCCTCTCTCCCACGCCACTGGGACGAGGCCCTGGAGGGGAAGGGCTTTGGCCGGGCAGAGACGAGGCCCTGCTGGGAGCCCCAGCTGCAAGGCAGTCTGGCAAAGGAGGCATCTGAGCATCCCGGTGCCTATGGGAGAGGTGGTCTTTCTCCTCACGGACTCATTACAATTGGCAATTCTGCAAATAAACCAAAACAGGAGGCCAGACTCCTCTTTTCACATAAGAAATGCACTCGAGGGGGGCTAAGAAGGTTCTCTGATCATCTCAGAAGCTCCGCCCCAGAACTGGGGCCAGCAGGCAGGCGTGAGGCTGAGGGCCCAAAGACATGTGGCCTTGGGGAAGGACAGCAGAAGTGTGACAAGTGTCAAGAGGCTGGTGGCTAGGAGAGATGAGAACCACAAGGAAACCTTCTCACCTGCTGAGGGGCCCCTCCTCTGAGGACTTAGAAGGCCTGGAAGATATGACTAAACTGTGGGAAGGGATCATTGTGCCCAGGAGTGCTTGACCGGCCAAGAGTAAAGTTATTTAGTAATGGGCTGCACCACACTGAGCTGAAACCGGATTCTGCTGAAATCAGTCAGGGCAAGGGGGAAAGGCGGAGACCTCTGTCAGAGGCCACCTCCCAGTCACCGGTGAGGGGAGGGGACAGAGAGGGGGCAGGAATGCCACTGCTGAGTGGAGACACAAGGCAGCTCCCTGTGGGCCTACACTTTGACCTTTGCCTCTGGTCTCCTGTCCACAAATATAGTATTTCCACTTAAAGGTCACCTCCCCCAGGGGAGCAGTCACTGTTGCTTTGCAGCCTGTTGGGAAGGTCAGAGGGCAAGCCATCAGATGACAAAGACGAAATGTGGCAAGGAGATAAAAAAATGTTTGGAGGTGCTGTGGGGGCTGTTTGTCACTTGTGGGAGCACACTGATGGCCCCCGGGAACAGCTCCTGTCCCTTTGTCTGGTTCTGATATCACACTGCTGCTGGGGTTGGCCTTCCTTGCTAATGCCACCAGCTCCCTTTCGTTAGAAACAAAACAGCCCCATTAATTCAGATTGTTGGTAGGAGCTTTTAAAAGCGATGTCGGTTGCACTTAACACACAGTTGGGGCCTCTGCAAAGGCTGGGGAAGTGCCCAGGTTATTCGGCTGGAAATCACATCCTGCTCAGGAACATAAATGTCACGCTCTCTGGACCCCAGCACAGGCAAACCGCCCTCCTAACCCACTCCCCAGGACTCCAAGTGTTCCAGCCAATGGCCTGCGGTGGCTTTCAGACACAACCTGTCTGGGTTAGGAAGGCCAAGCCAACAGGAAACACAGGACCACTATCACTGACCTCATCTTTTTATTTGCAAAACCAACCAAATTGAAATGCGTCACTTCAGAAGCCCTATAAAGGACCAGCTCCCTGAATTCTTTCAAAGGCCATCTTAATCATTCAAAACTGGTGGCATGACCAGGAAAAAAAGAAAGCTAATTTTTGTACCATTGCAGGTGCTTATTGCTGGTGAAAATGAAGACTCATACATCTTCAGAGCCTTAATTCTAGAGATGGGGGGATGTTTGTGGGTTTGTCTATCTGAGGGCACCATGATCCTGTGTCTTCCGGTGGATGTGATCACTGGATGGCAGACTGAGCACATAAGGTCATAAATGCAGCCCAAGAGAGATTTACAGATGCATTGGGAAGATGCCTGATTTGTTTACACAAGTAAATCAAATCCAGAAATGCAGCAATCTCAGAAAAGACAGCTGGCCTGAGGAAGGGAGACTAAATGTGACCATTTCTTCCAAGCTTGTCCTTGGCATCCTCAGCCTCCCCCGTCTGAGGCTTTCCCACCCTGGTGTTTTCTGGGACCCGCTCCCTCCAGAACAGAGGGGCCCAAAGTTTGTTTGGAGAATAATTCACACTAAAGTGTGAGTGACTGATACTAACCAAATCAGGAACCAGGATCAAATCTGAAACTCTAAGGAGCAAGCTTCCAGAGAAACTTTGGAGATTCTCACTGGGAGATATGGAGTCCTGCATGGGGAAGGGGTTCTTCATAGTTTCCAGTTTCATGAGGACAGAATGGCCTAGCTCACTGGGTCTGGGCAGAAACTCTCGCTCCTTGGGTGACCACTTGAAGTGGTTCTGAGCTTTCTATTGCAAGAGAGAGAGAGAGAGAGAGAGAGACCTGCAGACCTCTCAGACTGGGGATGAAGGGGGCCCTGTTTGTGAGAGTGTTTGGCACATCCAGGTGTTCATAGGACTAAAGAGCCTTTGAGAGACAGCTGTGGCTCACTTAGCGGCTTCTCCAGGCTGTGGCCAGAGTGGATCAGGTCCTAATGGAAAGCTGTGCCTTGGTCAAGGGCTGTCCAGAGGTTGGTGGTCTGAGCGGAAAGCCTGTCTCTGTTGAGTGTCTCACACGGAGCCTCCAGGAGCTTCCCGGACCCATACTGCAGGTGTCTCTCACCTCCATGGGTCCTGAGCATTAGCTCTAAACATGCTATTTATTTGATGGCCTCCTGGAGCTCGTCTCTGGAGGACTGGCCTTGAAATGAGTCAGATGGTACAACACCAAACTCTTTTGTTCAGAAGTCAGGCAGGACATGGAATTCCCGTAGAATAAGCTCCAATTTAATTTAGCCACAATGGCTTATTATTAGATGTAATTATAAATGAAATGACTCGCCAGGGACTTTTTACTTTGTAAACAAGCACCTCAGAATGGGAAGGGAATTTGGTTTTTGCTTTTTTTCTTTCTTTCTTTCTTATTCCCTAGTCCCTCCACAGGTTTTCACAAAATTGTGGCCAAGCCGAGAAAGTATTTTGGATATGGCTTTTAGGTGCCACACTTTTAGGTGGCCCTGCTTTTCACAGGAGGGCTTTGCTCCCACACAGCCCACTGGACATAGGGAGGTGCTCTTGGCTGCAATGAATATATTGTCCAAAAATTACCCTGACTTCCTCCCAGAATGCCCAGCGCTTCTGCAGAAACATGGACTCCGCTGCATTTCAAGAGTGTGAAGAAAACGTTGTGGGCGGTCCAGGCTGTAGTGTCCTCCAGACCTCTCTGACCTGTGTTTAATAGGACATGAGGCTGTGACAGGCCATCAGTGGAACGGAAAATGATTGTAGACATGTATCTCTTCTTTGAACAGTTATGTGTTCACTTTAAAGACTATATAAATGTCTAGTCACTATGATGCACACCTCAAAGTAACATAATATTGTATGTCAACCGTAAATGGAAAATAAATTAATTTTTAAAAAGTAAGTTCATAAAAGCCAGCCAAAAGAAGTGTATTAAAACAAAAAACACTCTTCAAAGCTGTAATGTCTTGGTAATATTGACATTAAAAGATATGTCTGTTTGAAAAAAAGTATTAGCTAAATAAAAAACAGAGGACATGTGACAAAAACCAAGACTGACGTTTGCTAAATAACGACTTGGAGTCCAGCTCCTCCAAACGTGGTCATCAGGCAGTATCCAGGGTACCTCTGGCCTCGGGAATTGAAATCTGCATTTTCACAAAGTCCCCAGGGGATTAGCGTAGCATATACTTCAGAGTTTGGGAAGCATGGCTGAAGAAAACCTGGGTTCTGCTGATATTGCTAGATGGATCAAATACATCTAGTTGAGCCCATTCTGGCAAAATTGGGTGAACTTTTGCCCAGCAGAGACAACTAATTTGAATTTCTGTGGCTCCTTCCTTCACTCCCACAGAACGACATTTTGTGTTTCCACTGTGAGCGGCACCCAGGACCTCCCCACTGACCTTCCTTGGCCTGCAGAGAATCACAGCCTCTGCTGGCCCCAGAGACAGAGCCCAGCGTGGTCTCCTCTGCAAGCAGACAAAGGGGCCCCTGGTGAGGACAGCCTGGGATGGCCAAGGCCGTGGCTGAGCCTAAATCGAATGCCTCAAGGACCTATGGGGAGGCTGCCAGCTGCAGGGGCCTGAAGATAAAAGCGTTAATTCAGCTTGGCTGGTATCCAGAAAGCTGAGCAAAGCTAGGCCTTCAAGCTAAGGGTATGAGTATATAAATAAAAAAAATAAAAACAAGTTGGCAGATGTTTGCACTTCCCTTTAAAGCACAAGCTGCATGAATTCAGCACATCCTATGTGCCAGGCACTGAGCCAGACGCTGTACATTGTCATTCTCTGCGCCTCCCTAAAACCCCTGTAGGGCAGTGTCATCAGGATCATTACCCAATGAAGTCCATATGGCTGGAGAGGGGTCTTGCCTGTGGTCACCCAGCCCTGCACTCCCCCCCCACGGCTGTGTGCTGAGAGCCAGCTCTGGGCAGGAAATGAAAACAGGCTGGTCGTTTTCAAGGCGGCAGCATGACCAGTTTTCCCTAGCGGATTCTGGATCGAAAGAACGCTCGGTATCCTAATAAGGTTTCAAAACCGAAAGGAGTGTCTTCATCACGCTCCGCTTTGCCAGCACCGTCTCATCAATCGCCTCTGCACTTGGACGCAGACACGATAGACTGTTAGCCACGCAGCAAACTTGGAAGCACCTTGAAAGAGTCTCAGCGAGTTGCCAAGATGCTCGTCTGAAGGAGGGTGTGTCTATGACAAATAACCCCGAGAGCCCGCGCCTCGCCGGGATGCCAGGAGAATGAAATGGGGCCATTTGGGGGAAGTGCGCACGGTGTGCAGAATAATACCCGGTAGCCTCCCGGTCACGCGCTCTGAATGTGGCTGATCATCTTAGATCTTATCTTCCATTCACCCCACAGAGAACTGAAGAGACCAAGTCAGCCTCTGTCCATACAGCAATGGACTCCACTGCTACCGGGACAGTTGCAGAAGCTCTCGCTGACATACTTTTAATCCATGCCCCGTTTTGATCAGTGTAAACATCCTGGGCCTTCTTCAATATTATTTGAAGCCTCAAGTGAAATTAAACACTAATTCAAAGCAAATCAAACGAATTACATAATTTATGGAAAAGGACCCTCCATATGGAGAACCTGGCTATTTTCAGCCGAGTTTAGATAGATCAAGTCGATGATATATATATATATATGTTTAATCAATGTGATAAAAGAAAAGATGCGGTCAGCGCATGCCCAGTCCACCTGTCTGCCCTGCATTGCGTAAAAGGCTTGGCCCCGCCCCCGCCATAGAAGGGCACGTGACCAAAGCTGAGCCAATCACAGTGCCTCCCCTGACCCCGGCTGCAGGGATTGGCCAGGGGGCAGACACGTGGCGGAGCCGGACTTGTCAGGCTGGAGAAGGAGCCTCGAGGGGAGGAATGGGAGAGGCTGGGAGCCGAAGGGGAGGTGAGCCCCAAAGGCCAGGCACCCCCTCTTCTGCCTCCTGGAGATGTGGCCCCAGACGGTGAAGCCCACCGCAAGGAGAGGCCGAGGTAAAGCGCGCCCTGGCTGCATCCGCCTCCCTAGCCTGCGCTCGCCGGCCTTCCTCGCAGTTTGGCTGCCGGAGGCAGAACATGGACTTTTAACTAAAAAATCGTTCACGGAAGGTTCTCTTCTCACTGCCAAGCAGGAGCGCGCCGAGGAAAATCCGGGTGTGGGAGAGAATGCGGCCCCGGACGGACGTTGGGGCCGTTGTCCCTGAAAGCCGCGTCCTGGGCCCTGACGCTCCCCCGCGCGGACGCGGTTTTCTCCCCCCCTTCGCGCGCCTCCAGACGTCCCAGCCCCTTCGGTGTTTCCCTCTCCACCCGCGCCTTAGTTCTCTCCCTTTGCGGGGCATCCCCTTCCCCACCCAGGCCCCCGACTCCTATTCCCTTCGGGCTGTAGGCTCGCACTGCCCACGGTATTATTATTTTTCCCCGGGGGAGTGAGGGTGGCCTCAGGTCCCTGCTTTTAGGGCGCTGGGCCGCGGGGCCGCCGGCTGGGCTGGACCCTGCCCGTCTTCCCGAAGCGCGCGCCCCGGCCTGCGGGCCTTGGTGGAGGGGCGAAGGGGCTCTGACGCGCACACGCAGGGAGCAGCCCCCTTTCCTCGGAAGCTGCCCGAGCTGCTGCTGTGCAATTACAGCATCGGGCCGGCCCGGCCAAGGGGACCTGGTAACCTGCATGCAGCCCAGGCGCGTTTCTGAGTGTCTCTGAGCACCGCGTTCCTCATCTGGAGAATACGGGTGCGAGCGTTTGCTGTGGGGCTCCCAGGTGGGGTCCCCGGGGCCAGGGCTGCTGTTGCCTTAGGCCAGCGTGCGCCGCAGGTATCGGCCCGGGACAGCTCGGAGATGCGGAAGGGGAGATCTCCCTTTCCAAACCGAAGCGGAGTTTGTTGGGCTCGATCATGTCATAATCTGGGTTAAAAAAAAATCTCAGTAAGCCGCAGTGTGTTGTATTGCATAATGCTTTTGAAAGTTTTGTGGGTCAGCAATGGCATTGCTGTCATTCAGCCTGCAAACAACCCCCCACCTGGGAACCGGAGAACTAGAGGCCTTTCCCAAGCACCTGCCATCCAAGGGGAGTAAAAAGTTCCCACCCGCGTGGGCACTTAAAACTTAGGGATTTATTTGGGCCGCCCATTGCATTTGGCACTCATTTCTTTGCATCTCGACAACAATGGCTAGATGTCCAGCTCTCTAAGTACCTAGAAGTTTAAACCAATGAATTTTCTATTAGAAATGTTTCCCTTAAGATAATAGTAAGACCATTTTTTTCACTGTGGAGGAAGGGAAGGCAACCCTCACTTTACCACCTCCCCTTTATAAATTTTCTACACATTTTTTAAATTTGGTAAAAGGCTATTTTGAAACCCCACAGCTCAGTTAGTGAATATGCCCTTTTTAATGAAATACAACTTTGCGGTGGAATGACCAAATAGCTTAGGAGAAAAATAAGATCTTGTGAAGAAAATACTAGACTTCTACTAACTTTTCTCTAAGATCCATTCATATTGCTGACTTTTTATAAGTCAGATGCGGAATTCTAACCCACCTAGGTACACCCTGACTCTATAAATATACACACACCTAACATCCTTCCAAACGAAGCGAATGTGTGCTTGGGAAAATATTGGAACAATGAAGTTCCTGAGAGAGGCTTGTTTTTTCCAGTTATTAAAAGAAGGTGGCAAGCCTTCATGAGGATATGAAAATTTAACATCGTCTGGAGGAAACGCTTGAATATGGTTAACGTCGCTGCCAAAAATCTCAGCTATGTTATGTCAGAATGTTCAATTGCAAGCTACGCATTAATGAATGGAAAGATAGAGTAACAGCAGGAAGTTTCTGCAGTAACGCACAGCAACCTTGAAGAGCGACCAAGTTCTCAGTGTTGAACTGCATTGTTCAGGGGTTACACCGCCAGTCTCCATGATCTACTAGTTAACAACGAGGGGGTGCCAGATCTGGATCCCTACAAGTGGGGAGCAGGGAAGGATAGAAGCAGCTTGCCTCTCCCCACGTTCTCTAAAACACCACTTAGAGGGAAGATAGACTCACTTTGCTCCTTCTGAAAAAGTGAGTGTTCAAAAAAAAAACAAAAAACAAAACAAAACAAAAACCAACTCTGAACTCAGAAGAAAGTAATCAGTGCCACCCTACATTAAAAACTTAGTTCCCCTCTTTTCCATGCGGCTCGCTTGCAGGGTGTCGTAGCTATTTTTATCTGCTTTCTTCAACCCAGCTGTTGCTACATGTTAACATGGCGAATGGTGTGAAAATCCCAGCAGAGGCGCGTGAATCCCAGAGGGATCTGTCTTTTGTCATTTCTAAAACAGATAAAATGTCATGAGCTTCAGCAGGGTGTGGGTCAGGGACATTTCACCAGCGGAGGCCATGAGAACATTTCTGACATTTAAATGATGTGGAGCCGGGGGCAAAACTTCCTCTTTGGCAGCCCCATCCAAGAAAGAGCCTCCCTTGGCACACACACGTAATGACCAATAAGGTACCGTACATCCATGTGCAAAAACTAGAAGCAAGAGTCCTCCTCGTGTTTCAGCGGCACTGGCTGTCCCAGGGGCTGGACATTGTGGCGTCCTGAGGTTGGGACAAGTGCATAGCATCCAGCCTGGAGGTGGCCCCAGAGAACCCACTTCCTTTTTCTGACTTAGAAAGTGACGTGTAATTTTAAACCTACTCTTTGTATTTCCTCTGTGAAAATAACAGCATTTTGGCGAGACTCTGTATGGGAGGTGGTGATGGGGGGAAGTGCCACATAAAATTTAGACGATTTAAAAATACAACTCTAATTGCAGGTTGGTTTTGCCATGGTTTGGCAAATTAGGGGGGCAAATTGGAGGGGCAGTTGGAACTTGCCCCAGGCACAAAAAGACTGCTCAGTTACCCATCTGACAGTATAGACCATGAACTCTCTCAAAACCTATGAAAATATGATTTTAGGAGCTTCTTTGTAGAATAGCAGCTATTATTTTCTCTGTGGAGATATTTTGTGCCTCGGTGCTGCATCAAGGGTTTGAATTTCTCTTTCTTTCTCCAGCTTTCACAGGAGGACACCGATTTCTGTTTTTCTCCAAAATTCTCAGTTTCTTTAAGGTAGATGAAACTCAGTGAAGAAATCAATACTTCGCCTAGCCCCTTCCCTTAAGATCTGTAATCTACAGAAGAGTGCAGATAAGAGTAAGAGCTTCTAGATTACAATCATCCACTGTCCCTTTATAATACCTTCAAGAAATAGTCTAATGGTAGGCTAAGGTGTGAAAGATACTGTGGGTCGGCATATGGTCCATTTCACCCTCCCAGTGGGTCTTTCTGTTCCTCAAGGCTAGAAAGCCAACAACTGCTTTTTCCAGGATCCCTTGCAGCTCAGTTTTTGGATGCGATCCTGTTTTGGCCTGTTGAGTACGGATGCACGTGTTTGGAAGACAGAAGGTGGAGACTACATCATTGCTGTTTCTGCTGGCAGATGCCACTGAGGCTGTGTTGGCTTGTGCCATAACGTTAGCCCACCCAGTTTCAATCTGGGCCTCCAGAGGCCCAGCCCAGAGCTCATTTTTTGCTGGTGTAGGTCAAGAATCACTACTTGACTTGAGAGCCAATGTTTCTGCAGTAGCTTCCTGAGCACTTGCAACTAAGAGAAGGTGACGTACAGGTCACCTGCCTAGGGCAGCTTCTCGATGCCCTTTGCTCTTGGTCGTGGAAGTGCCCTGGCATACCAGTCATGCCTTGATATACCAGAAGTTGTTCCTCAAGGTCCATCTTGAGGCCTGTGCCTGGAGCCTTCCAATTTAATACAAGGACACAGCCCCTTGTATTAAATGCCTTTCTGCTCAATAATATGGTTTCTGGTGTTTACAAGTGAACCTGGACTTAGGAAGTAGACAACATGGGACTGTATAAAATTTCACTCTTAAGTCCCGGCTATATCCTCACTAATTGGGACTGGTTGCCCTTCTACCAGCCTGGTCTTTCTCCCTTTCAGCTAATGTCACAGCCTTCACTCTCACAGGGAAAAGTGAACTTCAACTTCTAAATCTTACCTGGTCCCAAATGAGTTTCCTGTCCTTACACGTTTCTTTACATTCTAAGAGAAAACAAATGCATCAGAAATCTTTACAAATAATGTGACTAGCATTAGGTGGGTCTCTGGGTTCTTACCCAGCACATACCACAAAGAGCTCCCCCAAACCCCATTCAGACCCTGCTTCCCCCTCCCGCCTGCCCCCAGTCAGCAGCATCTCCTTGCTGGCCCTCATTAATCCTGTGGTTTCTTCCCAGCATTCAGCGGCACCTGCCTCCTCCTCTCCACCATGCTCACTCCCTGAGGAGGTCCCCACCATCTGCTCCGTCTGCCCCACCAGGTCTGCATGGGACCCTCGTGTACTATATTCCCTGGTCCTCCCTTGCCTCCCAGTCCAAGAAGCTCCCAAGGCCCAGCACTTGAGAAGTCAAGTCCCTCTGGTCATTGCAACTGGTTTTCTCATGAGGAAATTTCTGGTAAGTAACATTCTCTACCTGGACATATCACTTTACACTGGTAGAAAGTACACAAACAAGTCAGGTCTTGGCCAGAGCAGGTATAAATCTAAAAAGGCAAGAGAATGTATTCATTCATTTTTGAAAATCATATTGAAGTGAAGTTCACAAAGCATAAGATTAAACATTTAAAAGTGAACAATTCACATCTCTGGTTTACAAAACAAAGCGAACCATTCAGTGGTGTTCAGTGCATTCACAATTGACACAACCACCACTGTACCTACTTTCAAAACATTTCTATCATTCCAACATAAAACCTCGTCCATTCAGCAGTCACTCCCACTCCCTCTCCCCCTGACCCCTTGCAAACACCGGTCTGCTTTCTGTTGTTATGGATTCACCTACTCTGGATGTTTTATATAAATGGAATCACACAATATGTGATCTTTTGCATGTGGCTTTCACTGAGCATCATGTTTTTGAGATTCTTGCACGTGGTAGCCTCTATCAAAACACTATTGCTTTTGATGGCTGAACAATATTCCAGTGTATGTGTATATCACAATTTGTTCATCTGTTTGTCTATTGATGAATATTTGTTTTTTTCTTCCACTTTTGACTTTGTGAATAGTACTACATGAGCATTCATGTACAATGGATCTGAGTACCTATTTCTAGTTATTTGGGCTACATACCTAGGAGTGGGATTACTGGGTCATATGGTAATCCTATGTTAACTTTTTGAGGAATCATCATATGATTTTCAGCCATGGCTGAGCCATTTTACAGTCCCAAGACCAAAGTACAAGAGTCCCAAGAGTTTCAGTTTCCCCACATCCTCACTAACACTTGTTACTTTCCGTTTCTGGGTTGGTTTCCCACCCCCCACCCCCATAGCCGTTCTCATGGGAACTGGTACCTCATTGGTTTTGACTTGCATTTCCCTGATGACTAATGATGCTGAGCATCTTCTCCCATGTGTGTTGGCCATTTGTGTGTCTTCTCTAGAGAAATTATCCATCTGTTTTTCATCCAGAAAGGTGATGGGCTTTGGAACTAGAGAGGCTTGGGTTCAAATAGGTTCAGCTATTTAGAAGCAGTGTGCCCTTGGACTGATTACTTCTGTAGGCTTCTCTTTTTTTCCTCTGTTATAGCTGCCTCCTTGACATCCATTAGGTCTTGGTTTACATTGTCGGCTTAGAGAGACTTTCCTGATACCCTTCTTTAAAACAGATTCAAGTGTTACTCTGTTTCACAGTATCCAGTTCTTTCCTTCTTGGCACTTGACACAGGTTGTAATTAGATAGTCATTTGTTTGGAAGTTTTTCTCCTCTGTCTCTTCTACTAGATCATTCACTTTTGTGGTCAGAAGCCATAGCCTGTCTTGTTCACAACTGTGCATCTAAAGCAGAGCACAGCACCTGGCATGTAAGAGGGGGGTGATGCTTGTTGAATGGGGAAAAATTAAGACATCATCCATACCTTTAGGGAAATCAGTAGAGCGCCTGGCACGTATTAGATCAGTGGCGTGCAATGGGAGGTTTGGGAAATAAGGTGGTGGGGAAGGGGACAGTGTTTGTAGTTGTCACTGTGATTGGGGAGACACTGCTGGCATTTAGAAGGCAAGGGTCTGGGACACTAGATGGGGCCTGTGGTGCGATCCGGCCACACAATGGGTTGTCCCACATCCCACACAACTTTAGGCTGTCCCATCAGACATTGGGGGGGTCTGTAATCATCTGCATATGAACACTGTTTTACATATAAACAGAAAGAAGCATTTGCACATTTTAATATGCACTGAATTTTCCAGGAATGCAATGATCACATTCATTTAGAAGAGATTATATTGCAGTTTGTTTGCAACTCCCTTGAGAATCGTTTCCCCTTTCAGAAAAATCACATCTCTGTGAGCAACGCTGCTCAAAGTATTTGAACCCCAATATAACACTCTGGGATCAGGCTGTATATAGACATGTGATGCTACACGTTAGTGCAAAAGCTGATTAGTTCATTATGTCTTCTTGTCTAGACATGCCTGACCATCTGCATATTGAAATGCACATTATTTTATTATAAAGTAATTTCTTCTTTCTTCCTTATGTTACATTTAAAGCATATTGATTATTTTGAAATTAAGTACATAGATAGGTTATCTATGAATTTTTTACAAGATCTTAAAGAAACGAAAATTTCTGTGTTTAAGGGAGGCATTGATCCTAATAGAGATTAGAACTACCGTAGCCTCTGCTTTCTTTTAATAAGAGTTTTACAGTTTTGTCTTAGGTGGATGGCAAAAGAAATAAGATATTTCTTATTTTTATTCTAAGATCTCACTTTCTTATTCTTATTACCAAAATGATTCTTTACACATACCAGAGACACTTTTAATACTTTGCACTCAAAGTATTGGTGCCTAAAAGAAAAATGCGCATTGCAAGACTCTTGAGTCGTGGCTGACTAGCAGGAACAGAGAATCATGAAATTTTAGATCCAGAAATAATCTTAGAAAAAATTTTGTCTATCTTCTTTTACTTTCAAATAGCCAGATTTTTGCTGTGCCATGCCAGCTGGCTAAGAACTTTTAGTTATAACTTTTTAAAAATTATAAAATTAGTGTATATATTTATTTTTTAAATTGTAAATTGTGAGAAAGAATAAAGTATCGGAAAGAACTCAGAGTCATATACCTATTTTATTCCATTATGGGATCTGCAGCCATTTAGTTAACCATATCTCTATGTGTTTTTTTTTTATTTATTACTAGATTGCTTCTTTTTCTTTTTACTTTTTTTTCTTCCTTTCTCCCTTTCCTTCCTTCCTTCCTTCCTTCCTTCTTTCTTCCTTCCCTTCTTTCTTTCTTTCCTTCTTTCTTTCTTCCTTCCTTCCTTTCTTTCTTTCTTTCTTTCTTTCTTTCTTTCTTTCTTTCTTTCTTTCTTTCTTTCTTTCTTTCTTTTTTGTTACTTATATAATGCTGCAACAAACATCTTTGTTCCTACAGTGATGTTACATATAATATTATTCCCCCTTAGTATATTTTTCTAGAAATAGTATTTGGACTAGAGGATTTAAATGTTTTTGAGGTTTTTGATACATCCTGCAAGAATTGTCAGTGGCTGCTGAAGTCCTGAGATAAAATATTGATGAGGAAGATTATGAAAGGTGAATCAGGCAAAAACCATCTAGTATATTGATCAGTCTTAACGTTACTAACAATGGGACAGCCATACCCTATGCTTGCCCCTTGCTTTGATGCAATAGAAGGTACACAGCTCAACCTGTGAAATATTCTTGCCGAAGTGAAAAATAAAAAACAACAACAACAAAAACTGAATGCAAACCTGTGCCGCTTTCAGATCTCCTCTCAGTTCACAGGACATACAAGGGGTAGAGGAATAAACTGAACGACGCCACAGGGAAATAACCAAATGCAGAATCTGGGAAAGTTCACTCCACAAATAAGTCAGCTCTTTCGACACGTGGCAGAAAGCAACAGATTATGGATAGGAAGAAATGTAGAGACATCACCAGTAGAGCCCTTTCTCAGAAAGCTAGAAGAGAGGCCTGAAAAGAGTTTTAACCAAAACAGCTCCAGAGTTTCCACTTGCCCACAGGGGAGCCCAGGAGCTGAGGGGGCTACCGGCCAGCGCCCTGGCGGTGGTTGTGAGTCCTCATGCGGCAGGTGATTCTCTGCATATTCTTAATTTAATACACCAGCGTGGGCCCTCCAACATACTGACCTTAAGAGTAAGAATTCCATCTTCACAATGAAATATATTAGCTATAGAGTTTTTGCAAGTGCCCTTTATCAGGTTAACAAATTTTCTTTCTAATCCTAATGTACTGGGAGTTATTTATTTATTTATATCATAAATGGACATTGAATCCTTATCAAATACCTTTTTTATACCTATTGAAAAGCTTATATGAGTGGTTTTTTCCCCCCCAATCTGTAAATATGGAGAATGACATTGGTTGAGTTTCAAATGTTAAATGAAACTTATATTCCTGGAATAAAACAGCACTTGGCTATGGTATTTATTGGTTTTATATATTGTTAGTTTAAATCAGCTGACATTTTGTCAAGGGTTTTTATATCTATGTTCGTAAGGGATAGTAGTTTTCCTTTCTAGTATTGCCTTCATCAGGTGTTAGTATTAGGGTAACGTGGACCTCCTAAAATGAGTTGAGAATTCCATTTCACTTCTGTTTTATTGGGGGGCAGGGGGAGTGGGGGGGGGACAAGAACTCTGGTGTCTCTTATAAGGACACTAATCCTACTGGGTTAAGGGTCCACCCTTACGATCCCATTTAACCTTAATTATTTCCTTACTCCAAATATAGCTGTGCTAGTGGCTAGGACTTCAGCCTAGGACTTTGGGGGGAGCACAGACATTTAGTGCATAACAATGCCTTTCTCCTGGTTCTGTCTCTGGTCTCGCGTGGTTTCTTTTCATACGTGCGCAGGTGACTGCTTAGCCAAGGGCATCCCTTTGTCTATCTGCTTGTCTCTGCGCATGTTTTTCCTTTTTGGAGTTCTGCTCTGGGAATTCTAGCTGCCTTGACCTCCTCAAACTCTTACCTCTGACCCTTGAACTCAGTTAGACCACTGGGCTCTGGATGGGTTCCCCATCCCTGCACCACATCCTGAATCCTGCCTCCAGGCTGTAAGCTCATCTGATTTGCTTCCCTTCTCTTGAGAACCATAGTTTTGTCTGCCTGTTACCAAACAGGCTGGTTTTCCAGTTGTTTAGATGCCAAGATAAATATAATCTCTGTTACACCATGATGTCTGGAAGCAGAATTGCATGTTTAATATAGATTAATTTAATTAACAGCAATGATCATTCCATGCCTGGAAGACTGGGACATTCATCTCCTTACCTTCCATGTTCCTGTTGCTATCTGGAAGTATTCGAAGGTACTAGAACATTTTCCAGTGAGAGTGAATGGTACGCATGCCTTTCTCTCACATGGCACCAAGGACTGTGGGTTTTAGGGACCTGGGGTTTCCGGTTCCTTGCATTTTCACCCATTTAGAAATTATTTTGCCACAGTGACATGCATCTCTTAACCACCAAAGAAGCTGCCGCCCTGCAGAGTAAAATGTCTATTTTACACAGTTTCATTTGTTATTACAATACTGTGCTTATTTAAAATAACGAAGCCTATTACCACACCACAGCAGGTAGGTGTGTGCGCTGTACGTGATATTTTTTGTGGTAAGGCTTAAATTCTCCTTGTCCAGGCTAATTGGATAGGAAATCACCTGGAAAAGCTAGTTGGAGTAATTGAAATAAAATGTGAATGTCCGTTTTTATCTGAAAAGCACTCTTTTTCCCATCCCTAGTTTTTGTATCAGAAATCTGGCTTGAGCAAGAATAACGTTCATGAGTAAATATGTCGTGAAAAGTTCTCTCTCCATCCTATTTCTAATTTCATAGAAGAATCTTTTAATATCAATATCACTTTCCCAAATTTGGACTCTCTCAGGCTCTCCTTATTTTCCTTATTACTATGGAGCTAGACCTCAGTGCTAGGCAGAGAAATTCGTCCTTCTCGCTTCTTCTGAAGGCTCTCCCATTGACCTTGTGTTGGTTCTCATTTTCATTCTGGTCTGTCGGACATGGGCACGTTGAACATCTGCTTTGTACAAACCCCCCTGTGAGGTGTAAAGGAGACTTGGAAATAAATAAGACTCAGCCTCGCTCTTGCTCTAGTAAGGAAACAGCTAACAGCTAACATGCCAAGCGGTGGGAAATGTCAGAGAAAATCCAAGGACGAGAGACACCAGGGACAGTTTGGTGGGAGATACGCGGGAGGGAATGGCCTGGGGAAAGTTTCATCAAGCGAGTGGTTTTGTAGAGAAACTGATGTCTAACATTTGGATGAGAGCTGAGAAAATGGGGACAGCGTTTCAGGCTGCAGGTGCAGCCAGAACATTGCTTAAGGAAAAGGCTGTATATTCCTTAACCAGCAGAGGAGCCTCACAGGGGACCTGGATTCCGATTCACTTAGCAGTGATGTGATCTTGAGGACTCCACCTCTCTGAGTATCATTTTCTTTATAAATTGGGGTCACATATACATAATCCACCATGTATGTACTTCACACGCTTAATCTTTATGTTCTTGAATGCATAAAAATACAGTTAAAATTATCGTCGCTATGTATGTGACTACTAATTATGTCATCCATATCCTTTGGGTCATTTTCAATTGATTCGGTTTTTGCTCATTGTGACTCACTTTTCCCTGCTCTTTTGCACAGCAGGTACTTTTTATTGGCCACCAGCATTGTGACGACAACAGTCCCTCGCTTTATCATGGTTCACTTATCATGGCCTCACTGTATCACGGGATTTTAAAAAATATTATATTTAATTATTTATCGTGGATTTTTCGCTATTTCGCGGGATTTTGTGGGACTGTATTCATATGTTGTTAAAGTGACATAGGTTTAAGAGTGTAGAATAAATGCAAGGTTCCTACTTCGTGGGGGCGTCTGGAATGTAATACCCACGATAAATGAGGGAATACTGTATTACCTTGTTGGGTGCTGGGCTTTTTCGTATTCCTATCCCTGTTAATATTCTTGAATCTTGCTCTGAAATTCACTTACTTGGAACCAATGTGATTCTTTCTGGTCTGACTTTTAAACTTTGGGAGGAGGAACCGGAGCTGTGTTTAGTTTAGAGCTAACGGTTTCCCTACTACTGTGGCAAAGCCAGTCCTCACTGAATTATGAACTCCTCCCTGCTCGGTCTGAGCCGCAGGGATTGTTCCCTCTAATTCTTTTGGGTGCTTCTCCGCTCAGCCATAGGTCACTTTCACTCAGGTGAAGAGTTGAGGGGGCCCCTCAAAGATCCCCAGGCTTCTCTCTTTGCAACTCTTTCTTCTCTGATATTCTGCTTTGCAAAGTCTGGTCACCTCAGACTCTAAAACTTGCAGCCCCCCCACCCACAGAGACTGGCAGGACCCCCCCCGGTTCCCCTCCCTGCCTTGGAACGTGGAGCAGTATGCTTGCGGATGGTAGGGGTCACTTCCTTCATGCCCATAGCTCAGGGAGTCACTGTCCTTTGTTGCCTTATGGCCAATGTCTGCAAAATGGCTGTGTCCTCTATTTAATCCAGCTTATACTTATACTGATGAAGAATAAACCCAGTCCCTGCTAGTCCTCCTTGGCTGGAGAGCAGAAATCCTCAGAAGCAGTGAAATACCAAAGAGTTAGCTTCCGGCTGAATGTGGGGGAAGAATATTTTTTTACTGCAGTCATTCTTAACTGTTTAATACCATGGACCCTTTCTGGCTATCCTGTGAAACCTATGGACAGCTTCTTGGAGTAATGTTTTCAAGTGCACGGAGTAGAATACAGAGAGCTGCCAACAGAAACTATTAGAGGGCAGACAGAGTATTTTTCTAAGTGATTTCATGCTATAGTAACATAGGTCCTTCTTCGTGCATTAAATAAGATCTAGCAGTGGGTCTAATAAGTTCTGTGATTTTCAAGTAGTAATGGGTATAAACAATATTCTGGTAATGTGATCTGAATATATCCGTGCTCTCTATTGGTGACAGCGTCCAAGTACTGTTAATATGACTGTAGTTTTCTGTTAACAGCATGCATCATGGGAAGAGATGCTGAATTTCAGTCAGAGGCCAGTGCAAATAAACATGCGATTGCTCTGGCTCCACAGACCCCTTAGAGCTCTACGGTTCTAGGGTAAGACCCTTCTTTTAACGAACGGAAACTGGAGTGCCTGGGAGTTGTGGATTTTGCACAAGTTGGCTAAGCTTATGAAGTGGCAACGATTTTATTTGAATCTAGCATGATGACAGTATGGTCCCATGGGGCTGTCTGGGAGCAGAAGAGGGAATATAGTGTTCATAGGACAACTGAGGGAGCCCGTCATGCCCCTCATGTCGAGAGGCCCACCTGTCAACTCCCATTCTGAACCTCAAGTCTCGTCACTCCCAACTGACAAATCGGGCAGGTCTGCTGTTTATTTTTGTCCCCGGTCCTCTGGCCAGGCCACAAACTCCTGGATTTGTGAATACACCGTTCTGTTCCTATCCAGTGTGTCCCAACCAGCAAGTCACTGTAATTTTTGGTGTTGTTCCCATACTCCCTCCAAGTGTCATTAGTCATATCCTCCTTCCCATTTCTGCCTTGAATAGGCAGTCATTATGCTGAAGCCAGGCTTGTTTCAGAATTCCCTGAGAACCACAGCGTCAGGCCGGCACAACTCTGGAGCTGGAAATGGAAAAGGCTGTGATCCGGGGCTGGCTGGCACCGTCCCTGTGAGTCATTATGGAAACACTGTCCCCGGATGCTGCTGAGAGGGACTGGGCTGCTGGGGAGTCCATCTGTCAGATGAGAGCCTCACCCCCTGACATCTTAAAATGCTCCACAATATGTGGGATGTTTGGCCTTCCGTCTGGTATCCTGGTTACAATAAAATTGGGGTTGTTTTATTCTATTTTTGGTTCTCTGGCAGTTTCCAGCGTGTTGAAAAAAGAAAACCAAAATACTTTTTTTTCAGATTACAAAAATAATACATATTCATTGTACAGAAATTGAAAAAGACAGAAAACCACACAGAAGAAAATTCCATCACCAGAGATACAGATTTTATTTAACGTGTTGCATTTCCTTTAAGATGTTATGTATATAATACTTTTGTAAATTGTTTTTAAAACTCTAACAGTGGAACTCACACAGTCCTCATTTTAAAAAGTATAAAATTATATCATGTCTGCCCTAAAGGAGAACTTACATAAGATACCTAGTTAAACACACTCTTTCTAAAAATGAGAAAAAACGAATCCCAAGAGGGTAATTTGCCCCAGGCTCCCAGCTCATAAGCCACAGAGAAGGGAATGGAACCCTGGGTTTTTGTCCCAGCAGCCTGGTACATTGTGACCTGCCACGTCCGTGACCATCTCAGACGAGCTCCGGAAGGGCTCTGGGCTCTCAGCCTCTTGACCTGGAGGAACTGTCCATGAATTCCTGGGCCACTGAGTAGGGAATGTGTCCCTGCCTTAGATCCTAAGCCTGGCGGCCTCACCAAGTCAAGGACCATGGCGTTTGTAGGTTCAGCGATACCCTGTTAGCAAAACATCCCTTCTCATGCGTTTCTAGGAGGAGGAGAAGCCGGCAAAAACTTGCGTGGAGGGCATTGGGCAGTATGTGGCAAGCTTACTTCTTGAGTTTGCAATCTTGCGTCTGGGACTTGATCTTACAGATACACCTGCATGGGTGCAAAATGACACACATGCGGGGTTGTGACAGCGTTGTAGCATTGTTCCTATTAAAAAAATACTGGACTGTGCAAGTGTCCATTTATAGGGAGCTGGCCAAACAATATAATACATTGGAAGACTACACCTCCAAAAATAGGCCAATCTTGTTTCTGAATATATACAAAAAATTTCGATAAATTATTAGTGTATCAAGTCCATTAGTATATTAAAACTAATGCACTAACTGCCAACTAAGGGTGTGGTTTATCCCAGTTAAAGGAAGGCGGGGGGAGTCCTCTTGAGATGTCAATTCCTGCTAAAACTGCCTAGCCATCTAAAATCAGAATGAAATTTTCATTACCTCGATTAAACATATGTGATAGTTATTAGTACCACTCACCATATTTCCTGGGTTCTCCCCCATTCCAGCACCATACATGGTACCAGAGGCGCAGGCTATCCATTGTGAAAAAATTGAACTGAACTCCTATTCTGCACTGCCACAAAAATATTAACTTTAGGTGCATTAAATAACAAAGCAAATCTTGTCAATAACTAGAAGAAAATATGGGAAAATAGGTTCATAATTTCTGAAGGTTTTCTTAAGCAAGAGCCATGCAAAAATGATTAATATATTATTTGGCGCAAAAGACAGTATTCAAAAGTCAAAGGATAGGGATAGGCTAAGAGAAAATATTTAAAGACACAGAAAGAAGATTCCTGTCTAGACCAACACTGTCCAACAGAACTTTCTGTGATGATAGGAATATTCTCTATGCTCCTCAGAAGGGTACCTGTTCATCACCTGTGCTAATGAGCACCTGAAATGTGACCAGAGTGACTGAGGCACTGAATTCCAAATTTTACTCAGTTAAATGAGTTTTAAAGTAAATAGACAAATAGGGCT
Source organism: Furipterus horrens (assembly GCF_987537825.1). Lineage (NCBI taxonomy): Eukaryota > Metazoa > Chordata > Mammalia > Chiroptera > Furipteridae > Furipterus > Furipterus horrens. Next base: position 4,339,701 of record NW_028327186.1, on the reverse strand, counting down.
AGAGGAGACTCATACTGGACAATGCAGCTCTAGGAAATATGAAAAACTACAAATAGCAGTGAGAGAAAGAGAGAGAGAGAGAGAGAGAGAAACAGTAGAAAAACTAGCCAAGAATATGAACTGACAAATCATAACAAAGGAAATACAAATGGTCAGTACATATGTAAGAAATACTTCACCCCCTTCCTCAATAATGAGGAAAATGCAAATTTCAAGGTAATGATATCCTCTTTTTGGAATGTGTTAATACCCATGTTGGGGAAAGTCGGGGGAAATGGTTTCCCTTTTTCCTTGTTGTTCGGACTATACATGGTCACAGTCTCTTTTGATGGGCAGTTTAGCAATATCTGTCACATTTTTAGATGTGTAACCTTCATCTAGAAATCACTAACATTTTTATGGAACTTACTAAATTTGTCCTAAAATTCACGTAGAATAAAAGTACGTGAGAATAAACAAGAAACTTTTTGAAAACTAAAACCAGTGTAAGAGGAGGCTCTTGCCCCACCAGAAATCTCTTTCCTGGAAAAACACTAAATATGAACAGAAAGAGGCATTTGTTTAAAAACAAAAACCAGACAAATTTGAGTTTTGATGATATGACAGGACCACTTGAACCCTGATACATCTCTGGAGGGAGCATAAATTGGTATGGCCACTTTGGAAAACCATTTGAAGTGTCTACAAAAGCTGACCATTTGTATATCCTAGGGATATATGCATTAGAAATACATATATATTTGCATCAAAAGACATAAGAACATTCAGGATAGCACTATTCTTAGTAGCCTCAACTGGAAATTCCCCAAATGCCCATCAATAGACTAGTAGATTGATAAATTACAACATAGTCATACGATGGGAAACTCTCCAGCAATGAAAACGTACTACTGCTACATTCAGTCCCATAACTGAATCGCCCAAGTGCAATGCTGAGTAAGACAGCAAGTTAAGAAGGCACTCCAAAGGATTCCATTTATATGTGTCAAGAAGAAGCTATGGTAACTGGTGGCGTTAGCAGTCAGAATGATGGTTAAGGGATAGGAGAGTGACAGCCACCCCGGCAGGTCTGTCCCCTTGCAGTCTCTGATCCCTGGGCCCTTTGTGGAGTGGGGCCTCTTTTCCACTGGTCCATCTCCCACGAGGATGCTACACCAGAGACACAGGTTTATTTCTCACTCCTGAGACCCAGGCATTGAGAACTAGATCACGCTGGGCTGGCTGGATGCTTCCCTGCCTAAATCCACTCAGTGAGTCTGAGCTGGAAACCCCTCAGTAAACGAGTCAATGAATAACGTGTTTAGAGCTGTGTCTGGCACATGCTAAGCACATCTGTAGGTGTTCATTCTAATTATCATCATGCTTTGCATCTCCAAACATGACATTTCTCTCCTCTCTCTCCTCTCCAAGGCAAAATCATCAGATGCAGAACTTGAAGAACCCCCCCCAAATGCATCTAAGTTCCATGCACTCTGCTTCCTCTCTACACCCATCATTAAATCATGTTTATTTTGATTATAAATGTGTCAAAGGTACAAAAAAGTACAGAAAATAATATTACACGTGTCCTTGGAGCCTCTACCTCCCAGATTTAATAGCTGTTGGCATTTCGCTCTATTTGCTTCTGATCTTTGCGGGGTTTTGTTTTTGCTTTTTAATTACAGAAATAGGTAAGAGTCCCTCCCCTCAGTTCCTCTTCCCTCTGCTTTTCCTTTCCGTCCCAGAGGGTTTTATTCTCCTGGAGTTAGTACACACCATCCCCATTTTTACTTTAAATGCATCTGTTAAGCAGTAGAGCCTCAAAGTAATTTTTTTTAAATGATTAATTTAAATTTGAAATAATACACAGTCCTGATGATGACCTTTTCAAAATGGCTTTATTAAGCCAAGGGGAAAAAACCCAAACCTCTTGAGACCAAAAAAAAAAAAAAAAAAAGTCCATTGAAGGGAGATTTGGTGGCATCAAGGGGCACTGTTGACATGCGGGATAGAAACGGCCTCTGTGCAAACACTTCTGGGAACACCGCCCGTCTCCAGGCCGGCCTTACGATTTTAAGCACCAGCATCATGCACCGCAGGGACTGACCCACAGCACATGCTTCACGGAATAGAATGTCCAACAGCTGAGTGAGCAAGGTATCAACTTCTGGACAGCAGCAGTTATAGGTGGCACCTGCTCGTGGCTGCTGGCCTGCTTCCCCGAGGCCAGGGACAGCTGGGGCCTGCAGGTGGGGCCCCTGTGGTCGCCGAGACCCCTTCTGACCCTTCAGATAGCTGCCCGTGGGCTCTCACCGCAGCACACTCGGGAATTTGTAGCAGCTACGCTGACAGGTGCTCCAGCCCCTGTTGTGGGGAGGACGGGGCTGTCACATGTCACCTGACATTAGACATGATGAGCTGTACTGATCCTAAAGCTTTCTCCATAATGTGGATTTTGCCTCCCTAGAGGTGCACCCCCCCTGGATTCAGCCCCTGCCACCCACCCCTGTAGAAACTCCCCTGGGACTTGATGTAAAGTCATCACCTCGGCTGGCGGGGAGCTCAAGGAACATATGTGTGCGTTCCCATCTGAACTATCTTCCTTCATAGAATTAGCAGCAATGTTTTTTTTCTTATAGTAGGCACTCAAAAATGCTAACAGATTAAGGGATGGTAACCAAAGTAATAAAGACAATAACAAGATGTTTATTCCTATTCGTTCAGTGGCATTGCTCACATCCAAAGGCTCATATATGTGCCATTTTACTCTACATTGAAATGGCTAATAATTTTAAAGAAAAGTGTGAAATTGTCTTTTTAATTCGCTCATCCCTTGTCTCTTTCGCATTCTGATTTTTTTACATTTTCTTTTATAATGTTTTTATATCGTGTGCATTTTTAGAAATGTAAAGGAATACTAAGAAAAGCATTTAAAATGGTAACCTCTTTTGAAAAATGGAAAAAAAAATAAAGCATGCACATGTACTCGGTCAGAACGTTTAAACCAAGCATGAGGCTGTGAATGCCAAGTCAGAGCTGCCTGAGACACTTCCCCACCTCAGTCCCTTCCCCCAGAGGACCCACTCTTAAGAGTTTCTCATTATTCTTACCAGAAAGCAAAATGTGCGTGTGCTAGGACGGAATTTTAAATATATGTGTATTTCTGTACTTGACACAGAGAGGAGTCTATTATATATACTGTTCTGTAATTTGCTTTCTGTTTTGGGTGATCCATCTTAGAGATCGCTTCCTTTCAACAGACTCTTCTGTAGAGTGACTGTGATATAGTTCACGTAACAGTTTTCCTCTGGGCCTTTTTCTTATTTTTAGATTCTTGTCATTTATAAACAATGACGCAATGAACATCTTGGCAAAGGTTTGTAGGTAAACTTTTATATGCTAACGTTGAATTGGTATTTAAAATATTTGAAGAGAGAATTTATTATTTGAATTATATAAACTGCCCATTCAAGTCGTAAAAGAAGTACAGTATATCCCTAAGGTTGTTTATCTTAGTAACGTATACGAAGAAATGAAAGAGTGTTTGCCTGTCTACACCACCACGTTTGAAAGTCAACATGAGCAGAGGCATACTTCACTTTTAAAGTCGACACATCAGTGATATTTCTGTCCCTGGGTGACCAGAAGTGGCCTGGGAATCTGTGAATTCAAAGCCCTTTTTCTCATCCTCAGCTCACTCACTGTGTCTGTCATTTGCTCAAAGCAAGGAGATGTGAGGTGTAAGAAGGGAGAGAAACGCCCCGCCGTGGACCCCGCTGCTTTCCCATACCCTGCCTGAGAGAGCCCGGGGATGTGCCTTTTAAAACTGCTTCAGAGTTAGTACATGACACGCAGACTCTGCACATACAGAATTTTTATCGGGACAAGGGATCCCATCCAGTCTCCTAGTTGCCCTTCTCAGAGGCAGCTACTGTTGTTACCTACGAAAACGTCCAGATTGTCTCGAAGAAGTGTTGTCGACCACAGCACTATGGGTATTTTGTGCTGAATAATTCTCTCTGTCAGAGAGGGGCGCTGATCTGTGCACCACCCACTAGATGCCCGCTGCAGCCGTCTGCAGGTAGCATCAGATGGACTTCCTGCTGAAAACCACTGGTCTAGGGACACACACATGCACTACACACACAGACACACACACACCCCTCACTTGGGTAGATATTTCTCTTTTGAATTATTTTGCCGCTATAAACAATTCTACAATGAATATATGTAAGTATCTCTATGGAGTGCATTCTTAGGTGTGGAGTCACTGGGCCAAGAGTAGGCACTTATAAAATGGGACAGATATTTACCAAATTGCCTCCCAAAGAGATTGGACCACTTTTCGCTCTCGCTGTGTGTAAGAGCGCCTGTCTCTACATGTTTTTGCCAACTCAGCGCATTCACAAACTTTTCTGTGTCTTTTAACCCAGAAGGTGAAAAATTGGAGTCTTTCTGTAACCTCAGCTCTGCCACTGTGTTCAGTTTTGGAACAGGTATCCCGAAGAGAAGTTGCTCCAAAAAATGCACCCTTTTATAGATCCAAAGACAAAGACAGAAGATTCTGGTGAAGAATTTTGATGAAGTTCTGCTTTTTTTTTTTTTTTTGCAAACTGAGTCCAACTTATCCATGCTGCTGGAAATTGCAAATGATTGTCAAAAAGAGAGCCCAGCCCCTTGAAAAACGTGTGCTTAATTCGCTCAACATGCCAAAGCATGACTTCTGGAAAGGGTTTTTGCATTGCTGTTGATATGTACGTGATAAAGCCTTTATCATTTTCCATGCTGTTCGCCCTAGTTCGTGCTGAGGGGCGCTGTCTGCCTTAATCTACGTGCTGAATTACGACTATAAACGATCAGCTGAAGTCAAGACAAGAATCAAACCTCATAAAAATCTTGCCTACAGCGTGTACCCAAAAATGTCAGTTGTGCCAAGGCTATGCAGGCCAAGAGAAGCCAGGGCTTGTGCAACTACCCAACAGAGGTTGAAATTTCTGACAAAAACAGGGACCTCATTGAAAATGGAAGCATAAAAATGAAGTCTCATTTCAAAAAAAAAGTCATTTTGATACTTTACTAATGTGAACATTGAAAACCATGCTTTCTGACCTCCAGTATTTCCTTCCTCTCTAAAGCCCAGGATAAAATAGATTTTCCATTCTCGGATTTTCTGGGTTGGTCACTTTGGCTCTAGCCTAAACCGGGGTTTCAAGCGGTTGCATCAGACCAGAATGTTCCACACTTTGCCTTTGCCTTGATGGCAGACAAAGATCCATTCTCTCACCCAGAGAACATTTGCTGGAAGCCTACTATGTGTCAGGTCCTCCGCTGGAGTCTGGCGAGGGCACTAGTGAGTAAGACGCCACGCCTGCGGGCAAGACCTTGCGTTAAAGATCATCTGAGAAGAAAGGCTGGGAGCCAGGGGCGTGGAGAAGCTTTGCTGGTGTGGGTGGAGGCCCCCAGGAAGTGATGGAAGCCCTGCCCAGGTGGCTCAGTTGACTGGAGCATGGTCTCCTACACCAGGCAGTTGGGTTTGATCCCTGGTCCAGAAGCATTCAGGAGGCAACCAAGGCATGAATCTGTCTGTCTGTCTGTCTCTCTCTTTCCCTCCCTCTCTCCCTCCCTTCCCCTCTCTCTCTAAAAAAGAAATCAGTGGACATAGCCTCAGGTGAGGATTTAAAGAAGAAGGAAGTAAAAAAAAAAAAAAAAAGAACCGTGGGGAAAAAGAAAAGCAAAGCAATTGAAGTGTGTGCTCTGATCACTTCCCATTCACCCTGCTGGTGCAGAAGGGAGCCCATCCTAAATCATGGGAGCTGGTTGACACAGGACAATGGACAGATGAGCCGGTAGACGTTTATCAGTCACTCATGCTCACAGCCTGCAGAGGGGGTCATCCAACACCAGGCAGGGCCACAGGGGCATTGCACCCAGGAGCTGTGGCAGAAAGGCTTTGTGGTGACCAGAGGGTGAGATGACTGCTGGTTCCTGCAGGAGAAGATGACATGCTTCTTTGAATAATCATGTGGGCTGGCAGGGACATGGAACCTGTGGTTTAGGACCAGGTTGGTGTGGCTGGCTGGTCTCGCTGATAGGAAACTAGCTGGGTAAGGGGCATGTATATCTTATGAGAATGGGGAGCTCCTGGTTAAGATTCTGGGATCCTGGGAGGGTCAAAGACATCCAGGCAGCACACGGAATGCCAGCCCTTACAATACAGTCTCTTGGGTTTTTTTAGTGACAATTTTCCTCCCATGTCTCATTTCCATCAGGGTTAGCGTTAAGGGTAGAGACCAAATTTCTGCCACTCACAAGCCATGCTGGAGCTGGAAATACCCCTGAATCTTTCAAGCAGTAAATTCTCCCTCTTTTAATTTTTGACTTCATTTGGTTTGACTTAAATTTCTGTCACCTGCAGCTAAAAAACAGCTGACTAACAGGGTTTCCTTGCGTGTCCCTCTTGAACAGGAAGGGAGCGATTTGTACAAACACGCTGCTCATTGGTTTCCCACAGACATAACAACTCTGTAATGGCTTAAAAACCACCCCAGTCCCCTGACCCAGGTCCAGCCAGTCCCACCTGGGGGGCTTTGTTCTTCCCTCTCCATGAGATACTCTTGCCCAGGTCTTCATCTGTGCAGCTCCTTTTGACGCCAAGTTTAAATGTCTGCCTCAGAGAAGCCCTTCCCAGACCCCCGAGCTAAGGCATCCGCTCCGTTACTCTCCCTCCCGATCTTGTGTTGTTTTTATTATAGCGGTGGGCACCGCCTGACATTCTCCTGTTTATGTATTATTTATTGTCTGCATACCCCATGACTGCAGGTGTCATGAGAACACGGAGCTTCTCTGTATTCTCCGTGCTTAGGACAGTGTCTGGGACGCAGTAAGGCGTTTGTGGAATCACTGAACAACCACACATGTAGCTATGACTTGCACAGGTAACGTGTAGGTTCTGTCGGTGCTTTATGTGGGTAATTCCATCCTCAGAATACCCTCAAGGAAGGATTACTGTCACCTTCCAGGTAGGAAACTTGAGGTTTGGAGAAGCTGAGCAACTTGCCCAAATGTACACACCCGGAAAATGGCAGAGGTGTGATTTAAACAAAAGGACCGTGAGACTGGTCTTACCTTTTTATTCAGTGACTCCTCCAACATTTGTCTCAAATTTTAACATTCTGGCATGTAAAAGTCCTTGCTAGTCATAACGTGCAGTTTGAGAATAATTTGTATAATGGGACTGTCACACAGAGACCATTCCCTCTGTATGAGATCTTAGGATTTAGGGACATATAGGCCCAGAAAAGGTCTAAATGGACATCCCATAGATATGGTAGACAGAGCCTGGTAATGCCTGGGGAGCATTTTGAAAGAAATTATTGAGGGGGAACTAGACAGGTCCAGCCTTTAGAAGAAATACCTATGACAAAAATGTGTAGGCAAAGAGGACAGTAGGGAGAGATCATGACCTCATATATAAGGAGTAGATGTGGGTAAGGTATTGAGGGGGGGTATGTGAAATGCAGCCCTTTTTTGGATGGAACACAGAGTGAAAAGAAAATATACTCAGGGTTTGGCATTACTGTAATTGACATGTGAATGTATCGTTGGTTAGTGGAGGGAATCGCAACGTCTGAATCAACTCCGTGCAGAGGAAAAAATACAACCTAACCAAGTGACAACGCATAATAGGAATTGAAAGACTTATTTGAAGTTTGATTGTGTAAAACACCCAGCTGTCACAGATTCCGTTCCTTGCATTTTCAAGGTTTATTTAATCTTTATGTAGACTGGGACATGTAAGAATATAAACTGAGCAAAGGGAAGCTCTTTCATCTCCTTCTTTGAGAACCCGAATTCTTCATATTCATTATCAGGCATTCAGGAATAAAAGCCCGTGTGATATTCTAATACAAATAGTGAAAACAACATTTTTAATGCTTGAAAAAAATGTTAGAAGTTATACACGTGTATCACGTTCTGATGTTTAGGAATATCCACATAGCAGACATAGACTGTATTGCTGCGTGTTGTAACTAGACACATTTAATTATTTTCCCCCCTCAATTCAGAACATTGGCCACCCAAAAACATTCATACTTATAAAATATTTTACCAATAGTTTTAATGTTGCTCAATTTGAAGTTGAACATACTATTACTACGTATTGTAAAAATGTTTCATACCAGTTATATTAACCCCATATGAGGGTTATTATTGGGGAGTTGAGAAAATTATAGGATATTAAAGTATTATATCATTAAATTTTTAAAAATCTTCATATATGTTCAGACTTACCAAAAGTTGCAAACACAGTACAGAAAATCCACCCAGCTTCCTCAAATCTTACATTAGGATAATACAATGATCAAAACTAAGGAATGAATACTTGCCATAACACCATTAACTGGACTAGCGACTGTCCCTGAACTTCATCCGTTTTCTCACTCACGTCTCCTTTTTGTACCAGGACACGAACCAGGGTCCCATTTTCTATTTCGTTGTCCTGTCTCCTTGCGCTCTCCTTCAGTCTGTGAGGGTTCCTCAGTCTTTCCTTGTCTTTCGGGATCTGGATACTTTGGATGAGTACTGGTCTGTTACTTGGTTGCAAACCTTTCAAACTGGGTTTGTTGATGTTCCTCATGCTTAGGTGATACGTTTGTAGCAGGACTACCAAAGAAGAGACGCGCCCTTCTCATTGCGATATTACGGGGGTGTCCATATACTTTGTAATGTACTCCGTTACTGGTGACGCTGGCCTCGTTCACTTCGTTGAGCTGGTGTCTGCCGGATTTCCCTATTGTAAAGTTACTATTTTGCTCTTTGCAATTAGTAAATAATCTTGTAGGGAGCTACTCTGAGACTATGCAATTGTCCTGTTTCTCATTTTTTTTTTGACCCACTAATTTTTGCATCCATTGATAGTTCTGCCTGCTGTAGTTATTAACTGTGGTGTTTTTCTAATTTTGTATGGCTCTCATTTCTTCTACATTTTTAATTGGAATTCTCCTGCAAGCAAGCTATGTACTTTCTCTTCCATTTATTTATTTACTCATTCAGTGATTTATTAGCAGTATGGACACATGGGTATTTCTTTTATTCTGTGGGTTATAAGCCAATGCGAGCATAATTTGCTATGTTGCTCACATTGTTCCCGTTTGGCCACTGGCGGCTCTTTCATGGCAATGCCTGTGTCTTTGTGACACGGCCTCATGACTTTTTGAGCACTTCCTTGCTTTCTGGCACATGGATTCATCTAATTTATTTGTTTGTTTGTTTCCTTCCCCAGTTCTGGAATCAGTCATTTCCCATGGAGCTGGTTTTCTTTTATTGGAAAATAGCATTTAGAGCTGGGTGTTTATCATCAAACTGGCGATGAAAAAGAAATGCACAAAAAGACTCTCTTGCACACATACATTAGTGATTTTAACTCTAAAGAACTTGCGATGCACAGTAAAAAGTGGATTATGTTTTTATCTTTAGGTTAATTAAAAGGTGGAGTTTTGATTTTCTGAAATATTTAGAATCATTAGACCTTATGTCAGATATTCAAGTAAAATTTACAAGTGAGTAATCTTATAAGCAGGTGTAGTTTCTCTAATATGTGATATTTCTCAACAAGACACAAGCCCTTACACAGAGTTCAATTTGGAGAACTTGCTTATTTAGGGTAACACTTTAAACCTTCAATTTTTAACTGTTTATTCGCGTACAAGATTGAGACATCATGAAAAATATTTATTGAGACACTATGCCTGGTTCACATCATATTTAATAAATGTCAGCTTTGTTCAAGTGTTGGGGACCCAGATTGAACACAGCATGGTATGATTCCTATGCTCGAGCAGCTCACAAAATTAAAACACCCTCGAGGTTCTGTTTTAGCCCAATCACTTTTTGCTCTAGTTTTCCCTAGTTTGGGTAAACTTATTTTTTCCTCTATGAATGTTTTTTTTTACACTGTTCATCCCTCCCATTATCATTCTTCTCCTCCCTAAGTCATTTCTCTTTTTCTCCAGCCTATACTCTTCAGTTTTAAAATTCTCCTTACGTTTATTCTCCTCCAAAAAGCCCTCCCGAAATGGCCCAGCCTCATCTAGTTGCTTCTTTCTCCAGCCCCATGAGGCAAAGGCTATTTTGTCCCACAGGCATCTCACAATCAACCCAAGCAGAGGTACCCCATCCTACCACCCTTGTCCGGCCCTGCCAATCTCACTGCTGCTAGTATTCCCCCACCCCACACCCCCCGGAGCCCAGACCAGAAGCCCTGGGGGCCGCTGAGACTCCTCTGCTGTCCCTAACCCCAGGTTTAATGGTCAGGCAACCGTTTTCATTTAGGTCCTCTTTCCTCCTTATCTCAGTTACCATCTCTCTTCAATGGGCCCCCTGAAAATAAGGCTCCAAAACGAGGCTTTGGGTGCAGATATTTTATTTGAGAGGTGATCCCAGGAAGTGCTGTGAGGAAGTAGGGAAGTGAAATAAGGGAAGAGAGGAGACAATAAAAAGGGTGCAAATGAATGGACTGCTCCTGAGGGCAACTGGGGGCCAATCCACTCGGTCCCCACTTCCTGACAGATTTTTAGGGAACATGCCTCAGAATGGTCTTCCTGAGGCATGAGAAAGCTGAAGTATTTAATTTACTGACTTGAGCCCTCTTCTGGGGTTGGAGCATGTCCCGAACAGAGACACACAGGCAGCCATCAGTATGTGTGGGGACAGTCTGGGGAGACCTTCAAGGAAGGGGCATTCTGACTACACCCTGAATGTCTCCTAACTGGCGGTCCTGCTCCAGTCTTGCACCCACCTACTCCCAACTTCGTCCCAGAGCCAGCCTTCTAAAATGCCTAATAGTTCAAATTATTCAACTGCTTAAAATCATCAGTAGTTTCAAGCCCTGCCTGGTGTGGCTCAGTGGATTGAGTGCCGGCCTGTGAACCAAAGGGTCACTGGTTCAATTTCCAGTCGGCACACGCCTGGGTTTCGGGCCAGGTTCCCACTTGGGGGCGTGTGAGAGGCAACCACACATGGATGTTTTTCTCCCTCTCTTTCTCCCTCTTTTCCCCTCTTAAAAGAAAAAACCATCAGTGGCTTCCCATGTGAGCTGGATCTTCTGTGCCTCAAGAGGGCCAGCTTTTCCAAGGGTGGGAGATGGGGTGGAACCATGAAAGTGTGAACATGTCTTCTGGAAACAGCCCGTTCTCCTTCCAGGGAGAAGGACAGGTGGGAATGAGGGAGCCATTGCTCGCTGTTCCTCTCCCTCCGCCCCACCCCCAGACTATAGTCTTTGAAGGAAAACTGTCAAACTTTTATATTCCTGGAGCAGAGAAGCCAAATCCAGCTGGGTTTGCAGCTTCTGGCAGGTTAAAAGGCGTGCATTCCCACATGACTTGCTGAGTTACACCAAATTTTAACGCATTTAAAAAACCTCCCTGCCTTCCCCGCGGCTGGCTCCTCTGAACGTTGACCTTGTGGGGGGCTCTGAGCAGCGAGCGCTCCAGGTTTATTTTCCAGTGTCTGGTGTTTATGCGCCACTTTCAAGTTGGGTTTTCCCCAGAACATTGCCTGCTCCTTGAGGGAGGAAGCCTGCGAGCCTCTAGCTTCCTTTGTAACTTCCCAGTTCCCCTGCCCACAGCCTCCTGGAGCCTGCTCACCCACCCCAGTCACTTTGTTTCAAACTGCCACGGGGCTGAACTTCGCATCCTAGGAAAATAAGCATCTGGCTTTGCGTCCAGCGTGGCCTTAGAGCGGCCGCCGAGGTGAGCGGCCTTCGGGACGAAAGGGCCCACCGCGGCTCTGCTCCTAATGCCCTCCCCCCACGAAAGCAATAACCCCGCCAAACGGAGCGCCTGTCCCAAGCAGAGCTCTCCAGAAAGGCAGCACGCGCAGCGGTTAGTAGTCCGAGTCCTCAGTGCCCCGCTCTTAAGCTCTGCGACCCCAAAAGGCCACTTGGACACTCTGCTTCCCTGCCCTCTTCTGTGAAATGGGACTCGAAACTGCATCTCGTTCGTGGCGATGTTGTAAGAGACAGTGAGCTACGCTGGGCGCATAGCATGGCGCTCAAGGCATATTGGCTGTGCCTGCCAGTAATTGGCTGTTACTAACAGAAAAGGCTAGGAGGTCGTGTCTCTTCCAGGACGTGCTGCCACCGGGGTGACCAGTCCCAAAGGGGCCGCCGGCCCTACTGTCCGGCCGGGACCCAGCGGCCCAGCCAGGGGCCCGGGAACCCGTGCGATCGCTCAATGAGGTCGGCCTGGCGGCCGCGAGCACAGGTGCGGCCAAGACCACGGAGAGGGCGTGGGCTCGGGGCGGCGAGCCGGGGTCGGGGCCGGCCACGTGTGCCGTGAGGGGGGCTAGCGGGGGGCCTGGCCCCGCGGGCTCGGCACGGGACCCCAAGGCTGTCCCGAGGGACGCCGTCTCGCACGAGACTCCACGACACCGCGGACCTCCGGCACCGAAGTCGAGGCCCCGCCCCCCGGCGCCCCGGGTTGGCTGCCGCCCGCGGCCACGCGCGGCCATTTGCCACGCGCAGCGTCACTAGAGCGGCGCGGCCCGGCCCCACGGGCTGGTCGGGGGGTGAGGGGCCGAGGTCCTGGACGCCACTAGGACGCCACCGGGCCGCCCCGCCCTGGGCGACGCCGCAGCCCTCATCAAGTGACCAGCAGCCCTCACTGGAGAACACGCCTTCAGAGGGAAGCGAGGGCCATCCCGCAGCGCGGCGCCAAGCCGCCGTCATCTCCCTTCCTGTGCCGGGTGATCTGTCTCCTCACCCACCCGGAAAAACATAGTCCGCCCCGCTTGTCCTTGCGGGGTAGCTCTGCTCTGCAGTCAGTGTCCCTGTCTTGGCCCGCACCCTCGTCTTCCCCATTCCCAGACTCTAGGGCCCACCGAGGCGACAGAGCAGCTCCGAAGAGCACCCTCCCGGGATAAGCGCGGGAGGGAGCCGGGGGAGAGGCGAGGCCGGCGGAGGGACACTGCGGGCTCGGCGCCGTGCGCATGCGCGCGCGCTCAGGAACGAGTTCCGGTCTGGCCCGGGCCTGGCTCCTAAAAATAGCCCCGGTGTGGGGATCCGTGCGCGGATGTCCCGGCGAGTCCCGGGCTGAAGGAGGCGTCTCCGGGCGACGCAGAGCGCTGGTGGCGGGTCTCGGCTGCAGCGTGTGTGCGCCCGCCAGCTGCTCCGGAGGCACGGTGAGGGCCGCGAACGGCGGGGCTGGGGCCTCGGGGCGGGTGGTGTCAGGGCAGCGTTTCGGCGAGGGGGCCAGGTAAGGGCTGCGGGGCGCTGGGGCGGGATGCGGTGTGAGCGGGGAGGGGAGCCCGCCGGCCCCGGGGACGCCAGGACAGGGCGGCGTCCGGCTGGCAGGAGGCCGGGGCGCCGGGGCGGGTGGGGGGCGGGAGGGCGGCCAGAGGTGGTCGAGAGGGGTCGGCGCCGAGGGGCGAGGCGCCTGAGGAGGTGGCGGCGGGGTGCCCCGAGGGCGGGCCGCGGGGCCGAGGGGGTGTCGGGGAGGGACTGGGCAGCTCGGACTCGGCTGGTTGAAGCTCCCGGTGCGCGCACAGCGCGTGGGGCTGGGGGGCAATGGTGGCCGTCACCTTCTTGAAAGTTGAAGGAGTTCCCTGGGGGCCCGGAGCCTCTCCCGGGCGCAACGCCCGAGGGCCCTTTCCTTCATCTTTCGCTCCGAGGCCGGGGTCTCCCCGAAGGGACTGACCCCCAGTGTGTGTGTGGCGGGGGGCGTTCCTCGCTGTTGTCGGACTTAAAAGAAGTTACCCCACTTCTGCTTTGGGAGAAGCTTGGTCTAACGGGGCGCAGCCTTAGGTCCGAGCTCTCCGGGCGCGTAGATGTCAATGGCAGGGTCGGCGTTCCAGGGCCGGGGAGGTGGCCCGAGCCGGGGGCACCTGCGGGTGCGGACGACCGCGGGCCGTGCAGGGGAACGTCGCGGGGGAGGAGGGAGCCGCCCGCCGCCCAAGTGTCGATAGATCCCGGCTCGCGGGGCAGGGCTTGTGCGGTAGAAACTTTGCCTTTTAGCCCGACGCCGTCTGCCTCGGGGCGGCGGGAATTAAATCGGCGGGCGGCGCAGTGCAAACAACTTCGGCCAAGGTGAGCGTCTCTGGATTAGCAAAGCGTTTCTCCCCGTGGAAGCGCGGACCGCAGGCGTGGGTCTGAGGTCGGAGGCGAGCGGGGAGCCGTGTGCAGGTGGGAGGAAGCGGCAGCGCGGTGACCTGCCGTGTCGTTTACGGGGCGATTGGGGTACAGTGATTGAGCCACCGGAGAGGCCTGCCGGGAGGTGTTAACCGTTCTAAAGCAAATACTGTCCGGTGGTCCGGTTTTTTTTTTTTTTTTTTTTTTTAAAGCGCAGTAGGTTTTCTTTGTGTCTTGTATCCTGTGTACGGAGAGAAGGTTTCCTAAAGCTGTCACTGGGTGTACATTACACGAGAGCACTTTCCCTTTAAGAATCCAGCTGCGTTATTTTGGCAACTGCCAAGTACTCCAGTTGTCAGTTTTAAAATCTGTTACCTTGGCAGGACTCGAACAGTTTGTGGAAAAGGTAAACAAAATAGCTTTAATTTTTTTTTTTTTTTGGAAAGGATAAAATAACTTGTGCTGTTATAGCTTTTGTATGTCCCCCCCCCCTTTTTTTTGGTGGGTATATTTTTGGAGGGGTTAGTCTACTCATTTCTTTCACTGTATGGGAACTTTTGGGAGAAAGTAAAAGATGCCTTCACTAAAGCGGATGCCACCTTTTAGCACATGCAAGGAACGCAGGTTATTTGTCATCAGATAGTAAGATTAGTTTGTTCTATATGGCGATACCCTAACTGATTCTGGAATCACTTTCCGTTCTCAGTGAGCGTATTGTAAACAGTTGTGACAGTGGTGTTAACATAATAATGAAAGTGTTCTAAAGAACTAAAACTGGGATTGAAATACTTTGTATACTCAGTCTTTAGAGTAACATTTTGTTTGCAACATTGTTTCCAATAGAAACTTAATTGCGAAAGTAGTCAATGACTTGGAAGTAATAGTGCCCTCCCTAAACCAATTTGCTTATCTACTTCATTTAATTCACGTGTGTGTAAAACTAGGTTTGTTTTTTTTTTTCTTTCTCCACGTTGGATTCATTTAATTCACATGTGTATAAAACTACCTTTTTCTTTCCCCACGTTGGAACAAAGGTGATGAAATTGTATTTAACTCAAATTACTTTCCAGCAAAAGTTTTTTTTTTTTTTTTAAACAACTAAATTGTTAAGGGAAAGAAAACAGCTCATTGGGGTTTAGGAATAGTTAAAAGTAATGTCGCCATGTTGAATTATGGTTTGAAAATAATTTCTTTCCATATTCTTAGAGTTTTTATGTTTCCTTAATAGGTATGTGTGATAAAGATTGTTTTTGGTAAATGCAGTTGGAAATAATCTTTTAAAAATGTTGAGTACTTTGGAGTGGTGTTTTTTCAAAACAATTGCATTATAGCTTTGTGTTTTCCATTTAGAATGCCGTGCAGGTTAATATTAATTTTATTACTATTCAAGCAATAGCAACATTACTTATTAATTTGGTTACCAAGAGAGAAATGGTGAAGTGTATTCTTAGGGTGGTTAAGTAAGTATGGAAATGTTTAATAGAATATGATTTTAAAGTTTGAACTATTTCAATTAAATCTTTAGTAGATTTGTTTCTGATTTACAAGGAGAAGCTGTAAACACATTTGTTATTGGGGAGTAGCATGCTGGCAGTTAGATTTTGGAAAGCCGTTCTTTTTCCCCTTCCTTTACTGCTTTTGATCAGACAAGAGAACATAACAGTGATGGTCCTTGCTTGTCTGTGGGCATTTATTCTGTCTGGTAATCAGACTCTCTCTCTCTCTATATATATAGAGAGAGAGATACACATATATATCACACACACACACATATTTGCAAGATATACTCATGGTACCTGTGAATGTTACAAAGTCTAGCTAAAGTTTTTTTTTTATCAGTAATGGGGCAGTGAAAATACTGCTTTGTGGATTGAAAAATGATCAGCATTGCTTTTTTCTAGATTAGAAAGAAAATCTGAACATTCTTAGTAAATGGAGACCTGAGAAATGTGTATATATATATATATATATATATATATATATATATATATATATGGAAAATCAATCTTTCAGTTAGATAATCTCCTTCAAAGGAACACTTGAATGTGCTGATTTGCAGGTCTTCATAAAGGAAGACTTTCAGTTTGTCATCAGATCTTGGTTCAGATCTCAGCTCTACCATGACAAGGTTAGGAGACATCTGTAAAATCCAAAGGAATTACACTGCCTACCCATTGGAGTTGTTAGAATTAAATGAAATAATGGGTGTGAAAGTTTCTGATACTTATTGTACAAAAATGCACATTACCTGTTCTCCCTTTATTCCTTCCTCTGTTCATTCCTTTCTTCCTATAAGATTATATCAGTACTTTGCCTAGTTCTTGTATGTGTAGTGTCTGGGACCAAAGGGCTTCCTGTAGTGTATAAATACAGGAGAATGCACATATGTTTGTTTGGGATACAATATCCCAGCCTCTTAAGTTCATTGTCAAATTATACATAAAATGTTGAGTTGGCTGCTCTACATTAGGTTTTTGATCTGCAATCATTGTTTGATTTTAACTGCCATAATCTCCCAGAATATTTTAAAAAGTTAGTTAAATATAAGTATTTTTCTTACTCTTTAGTGTCCTTTAGGAATTAACTATGTCTTCAAGATATATTAATTAAAATTTAAAATTAGGAAAATATTTTTGTAACATACCTGAAATAGGTATATTTTAAAAATAGCTTTATAAAAATAAAAGTAGGTAGTCTACAGTGTAGGAGAAAAGCATGTTTACAGTTGTATATGAAACAGTTTGTTCTTGTATTATTGTTAATTGTATTATTTTCCATATGAACAACTGTAAACATACTTTTGCCCTACCATGTATAATTTTCTATACTTCATTTTACCTGCTTTGTGGAGGTAAATGACTTTATCTGTGTCCTCTATAATATATGGACCTGTGTCCAGTTTATTATAATTTAGTGTAAATCCATTTGTTAATGTCTTATGTATATAGCACATCATGTATCTTGACACATAGTAATAAATACTGTATTTCAATGTAAATATTTATTGATTTTAATAATTATTTGTATATACTGAGTTTAATTGATATTTATTGGACTTAATATTTAATATCAACTTAGTAATCACTTGATGAAATCATAGGCATGTAAGTTAAAAAATTAGCTGGTTTCTGAGGTGGAATGCCCATATTTGAACGTTTTTGGTGTGTAACTTCTTGGTTTAATAACTGATGGTATGGAAAGCTAGAGGAATTGTTAACATGGGTGAAAAACAGACACTAATCAATCAGACTTCTAATAAACACCAACCAAGGCACATCTTTTTATGGTTGTCTTGAATCAGTACTAATTTTATTTTCTTCCTTATTCTAAAATATAAACTTTCATCGGTGAACCTAAACAAAAACCCCTCAACCATCAATAAAGTTACGTTTTGAGAAATATTTTTGTAGTGGGTGGTAAATTTATACTGCATGTTGTTACCAGCAGCATGCTTATGTAGGTTGACTTGGATTACGTTTGAGGTATGAGGGTGACCCTTGGAACAAAGGGATCCCCTCATTTAACCTGGGAAGGTAACTGTTGCCTTACGAAAACAGGGTGCTCTCACAGCGACTAACAGTGTGTTTGCCTCTCTCACTTTTCTTCCGTCCCTAACAATCCACCTTTTACAGAGAGATGGAAATTGTATTTCTAAAATTCAGATCCAAATGCCATTCTTTTTTTTTTTCTTTTTTTTTTTAAGGAAAACTTTGAAAGCATAGAAAATTAGTAGAGAAGCAGTCATTTAAGGGATAAAAGTTTGGGGCTTTAAAATCATACTGCCTTGGTTAGAATACCCACTCTAGTGGTTTGTCTTCTTTGCCAAGTTCTCAATCTTTTCGCAGCTCAATGTGTAAAATAGTGATGATAATATTGTCTACTTCATAGAGTTTTGAGATGATTAAATGAGATATGTATTATAAAGGCTTTAACACAATGCTTGGCACCTAAAATGCAGTCATTTTGGTTTCCTGCCACTGCTATCATTACTCCTACTGCTGTTGCTGTCATTTTGGTCATGGTTCACCTCATATGATTTTATCCTCTCTTTCCAGGTTCATTGCTACCCACTACCCTTCTGTTTCTCTCACCCAGTTAAGGCCAGCTGCTTGCTCTTCCCTGAAAAGGCCAGGAATGCTGATGATTACCCCTTTTATTTTTTCAGCCCAGAGTTTTCCCTGAGTTTGATATCCACTTGGGAATCAAGTTGGAATTTCAAATGTAGTATTAGCCATGTAACTAAAATATAGCTATTTATTCCTTTCACCCAATCTTCTTCCTCCTACCCCCAAACGGTGTCTTTGCTGGCTTTTGGTATCTCAGTAAATGGCAGTACTTGAGCCAGAAACTGAAGATATCTTTCTGGATTTATTTCTTTTCTCTCAAACCCAATCCATCCATGTGTTCTGTTGTTCCTTCAGAATTTATCTTGAGCCAGTCCACCACTCTTTGTCTTCGCTGCCACCTCTTGATTCCAAGGCATCATCATCTCTTGTATGAATTACTGCGGAGGCTGCTAACGGGGTTTCTTGTTTCTTTTCTTGCTCCTCAGAATTT
This sequence comes from Furipterus horrens, assembly GCF_987537825.1. Lineage (NCBI taxonomy): Eukaryota > Metazoa > Chordata > Mammalia > Chiroptera > Furipteridae > Furipterus > Furipterus horrens. The sequence continues at coordinate 4,321,040 of NW_028327186.1, read as the reverse complement.
CTTTTATCACACAGCAGCTCCAGGGATTATTTTAGGAGCTAAATCATGTCATTTCTCTGCTTAGAATCTTCCTATGACTTCCCATTCCTCCCGAAATACAGCCTGTGTTCCTTTCCTTGGCCTGAATGGCCCCGAATGATCTTGTTCCTTCTCATCCTTCTTCCTCCTGTCGTCCTTGTTCATTGGATGCCAGTCACAGGGACACCGCCCACCCCCAGTGTTCTCTAAATGTTCTATATCCTTGTTTTAGGGTCTTTTGCACTTTTTGTAATACCTGCTGACGATGTTCTTCGTAACACTGGTGTGGCTAAATCCTTTGGAGCTTGACCCAAATATCACTTTCTCAGACCGTCGTGTTTAATGCTGTACTTCATTAGTTACTGTCTCATACATCTTGTTTATTTCCTTTAAGCTACTTAAATTCATACATATCTTGTTTGTTCAGTTATTGCTTATTTATGGGCTTTCTCCCTTACCTGAGTGTGCACCCCATGAAGGCAGAGGCCTGGTTTTGGTAGCTGTATCTCCAGGCATTGGCGCACCGCCTGGCATTGGAAGACAGTAAATATCTGAGTGGGTGCTTCTGTACCCTAGCGCATGTTCTTGCCAGGGGTTGGCATGCTCCTTTGCTCATATGCCTGTTGCACCGTTTATTCTTTAAGTCGTAGCTCAAATGCCACCCGAGATACCAATTTTAATCTCCCTAGATGAAGTTTTTCTCCCTTGCTCTTGATGCACACACTATTTGTAGAATAAACACCATTTTAGAATATTTGGAGTATTCTAATAGATGTCATTCTCTTCTGCTAGGCTGAGTTCCTGCATCAAAGACTACCTTGCTCTGCTTGTATGCTCAGTGCCTTCCAGTCTGCCATGGTACAGAGCGGATGCTCAGTAGACGCTGAAGTTGTCCTAACCAGCTTTGGGGTTGGCCCAAAAGTTCACTTAATTTTTATGTACAATGGCTCTAGTAGAGTTTAGTTGCCTTTAACTTCATTCAAAACAATCTTGTTAGATTGTATGGTGTCATATCAGCGTGCATTAAAAAAACAAAACATCAAAATTGGTGAATTTTTATGCAGCCATTTTAATATTGAAGATGGAAGAAAATATGCAACATTTTTGGTGTATTACGCTTTATTATTTCAAGAAAGGTAAAAACACAACCGAAACACAATAAAAGATTTGTGCAGTGTATGGAGAAAGTGCTGTGGCTGATCGAACATTTCAAAAGTGGTTTGTGAAGTTTCTTGGTACTATTGACATTTTGGCCAAGTAATTCCTTACTTGTAATGCCATCTCCTGCATTGGAAGATGCTCAGCAGCACTCCTGGCCTCTACCCACTAGAAACCAATAGCAGGAGACAGCCGACATATTCAAAATATTCAGAACAATAAAGTTATTGGTGATAATGAAAAATAATGATAATGAAAAATATGGAAAAATATGGAAAAAATCACATGGACTTTTTGGCCAACCCAATAAAATGACCAACCAACACTAGTTTTCCCAGTCTGCCTTTAAAAATGATGAAGGTACTTTCCAGACTATAAAATACTACCTTATAAATTTGTATCCATATTAGCATATTGTCATCAGCTTTCTGGGTCAGGGTGGTGATCTCAGAGCTGTTGAGCACAGGTGGCATTTCCTGATGCTCCATTTTGCCTTCTTGCTGGGCAGTGAGTAGCCATCTTGCTGAGAGCTCCAGTTCCAGTTTGAAATGCTCATCCCTGTGAAAACAGGGTTAGAAAGTGTAGCTAGTGACTAGCTGCTCCTTCCTCGACATCATCCCCTCCATTCCTCCTCTCAGCGTATCCACCTGATTTTGTGTTATTTTAGAAAGGCTAGGGGGAGGGGCCTCTGCAACTGAACACAGTCTACGTGAAATACAATATTAATTCAACTGTATCGCTAACAAAGATTTACGAAGAGCTTTTGTGGCCAATATTAGGAACCTTACACTATTTGTAACAGTGAAAATCATTCCACATTTTAAACAGCTGACTTACAAATGGGCTTTTGGAATATATCCCATTTGCAAGTTGGGGACTACTTTAGCAAAATATTGATTTTGATACTGAAAACCTTTTTCTTAATATTGTTAACCTTAATTTGACACGGATTATGAAGGGAAATGGAGAAAGGAATCTGGGAGTTAAGATTTTGTTGTTTAGAAATGGCTCAGTTACCCAAAGTAAAATTTTAGTATTGGAAGAAAGGGCTTTTGTTTTGTTTTGGAAAAAACTTGAAGTTACAAGACTTGTACAATGAACTTCCATATGCCAGTCACTTAGAGTCACCAACTGTTAACATTTGGCATGTTTGCTTTATTACTTTTTGTATTTACAGAGTGGTCCCAAAGTCTGGAAATAGGTATTAGTGTTCATTTTATTTACAGTTTGAAGCTCCTTGATGACATCTTCTGGAGTGTGTCAAAGATGGGAGTTTGCTCCGTTACAGTCAGAGGCTTATCGTCTGATGGAAAACATCACAGACACATACAAGGCATAGAAGGAAATGCTGCATTAATGCACGGTGTACTTTGAAACGAGGAAACCGCACGTTAAATATATAAGGTCATTGAACGTCTATCTGTCTTGTAAAGTAATGGCAGGAATCCACTCTATAGGTCTCCTTTTGCCTCTTCTCCTTCCCCCTCGCTTTTTCTTCCTCTTATAAATATTTTTTATTGAACCATTTGAGAGTAGATTGTACACGTCATAATCCTTGACTCCTAATTGCTTCAGTTGATATCTTCGAGGAACAAACTCATATTCTTATATAACCAGAGTGTGATGGAGTCAAGAAATTTACTATTGGTGCTATAATATACAGTTACTGTTGTCATTTCAATTGTGCCAATTATGTCCTTTAGTAGAGTTTTTTCTAATCCAGTCCTATCTATTGCATTATAATTGTCATTGCATTATGGTTGTCATAGCTTGTCTCTTTTAATCTGAAACAGTCCTTCAACATATTTTCCTTTTTCTTGACATTTAAAGGGTTGAAGAGTACAGGCCCTTTGTTTTGTAGGGTGTCTAGTAGTTTGTGTTTGTCCTACTGCTGCTTTGTCGTCCGACTCTGGCTTTGCGCTTTTTGGCAGCAGTGCCGTGTAAGTGGTGATACAGCCTTGGCGTGCTCCGTGGGGAGGCGACAGATGTCGGTGTGACCCATAGTCGGTGACGTTCACTCGGGTCACTTAGTGAAGACTTGCCTGCGAGTTTTCTCTGTATAAAGCTATCGTTGTCGTCTTTGTTATTATTGAATAATTGGTGGGGAGGCTATTTGAGACTGTAAATATTCAGTCCTCCCTAAAATGTTCATATAATAGTTTGACCATTCATTGGTGATTCTTGCCTGAATCAGTTATTACACAATGGTTTCAAAATGGTGTTTTTTTTTATTATTCCTTCCACATTTATTAGTCGGCATTTTATTCCGTTGTAAAGAATAACTTTTCCTTTGCTTATTTAATACCAATATAAATGCAAGTACTCTATTAGTACAGCATTCATTGTGATGTTCCATGTTCACTCCCATTTGGTCAGTGGGTGCTCCTTCCGCTTAACTCATTGATTGCTTTGACACGTTCCTATCGTTTTTGCAGGACTTCCTTCTTTGGGGCCAAAAAGTAATTTCAGACTCATCTTCTGCTTTTCCTCCTGCTGTCTTAGACTCAGCCCTTGCTTCAGGGAGTCCCAGTTTCTTTTACTGGGGAAGGGTACTCAGAAACCAAGAACTGGGCAGTAGATATGCCTGTTGGTAGCGATGCTGCATTGTTTTAGATCCCTCAGCTGACCAAGCTACGAGATTCGGAGGGATCCGTCGGGCAGTAGATTGTAATTTCTCTTCACATTCCTGAAACTCCTTAGAAGAAAGTCTTTTCCTTTGAAAGTGTTAATAATTTAAGTGACTCTTTTCACCCGATTTTTCTATTTAATTTTTTAATGGTTGGGTGGTGTTTTCCAAAAACATTTTAAGCTTCTTGGGAGTAAGACTCCTGTTTTATGTTTCTTTATATATTCAGTGAATATGTTCCACAGGACCTTGAATATAGTTGATACCTATGTTGTTTATAACATATAATTGTATAAGTGACTCAGTCAGTATTATCTTTTATTACTCTTATACCATAATTAAATAATCTTCTGTTTGTTATAACATTTAGGTAATTTCATGGATTCTTTAAAGTGAATTGGTGATTCATTTGTTTTGTTTTTAGTAACTCTGCTATCCTAGAAGAAATGAAAAACTCTAAATAGTTTTTCCACTTCAAAATTTAAAATGCTAATTCCTGAGATTAAAGTATGTAATTAAAGAACATCAAAATGGCTAATCTAGGCATTGCTGTTTTGTAGTGTTTTGTTCTTTGGCAATTAATAACCTCTCTGGGCACCACTTTAATTATAAAATGAGAGGATATCTAGATCCTTCTTAATGTTACATGCTTTATACCTAATTAACATTGAATTGTTTATGGCAGTAAAATTAAGTGCCACAAAATATAGTGGAAAGAATATTGTGCTTCTGAGCCAGGAGTCACTGGGTCCTAATTCTTCCTAAGTGTTCTGTTACTTTGGCAATTGGTTCCGCGGTAATGGTTGTTACCTTCTTCGTTCAGCTGTAGGTGATGAGGCATACCAGTGAACAGGCTTGGCTTTCCCAGTCGGATGGATGGGAGTGTGGACATATACATGTTTACAGTCCACTTGGTTGTGTGCTTGATGTGACAGCGCAGAGTTCCCTAGGAGCACAGAGCACAGAGAAGGGGTGACTCACCCAGTTTCACGGAGGCAGAAAAACTTATTCCAGAGGAAGTGACACCTTCAATTTAGGTTGAAGCCTGCAGAGGGAACAGGACAGCTTTGTGAGGAGGGAGGGTAGTGTTTACCAGACCTGTGTTAAGGACAGAGAGACACTTAGGGAGCTTGAATTGCCCAGAGAAACTCAGGGGACGATGTGGATGGACCCATGCAGGAGAGGGCAGGCACCAGAGGAGGGCTGCAGAGGCTAGCGGGCCGGATTGTGAAGTGCCCGTAAGCTATGTTCCGGAGTTTGTACTTTATCCTAGGGGAAATGGAAGCATCTTAAGGGGTCTGAATAAATGGATAAAACTGATTGCATTGTGGAGGATTCTTCGGAGAGAGCTAAACCTGCTGGCAGGGAAACTAGTTAGAGGGTCTTACAGCCGATTCTTAGTAGTTAAGCGGGTAAGGTGGCCTGGAGTACTGTAGTGGGATGAGGATTGACGAAATTGGTGGGTTTGCGAGAGATACAGGAGGCAGAATGGCAGGACTCGGTGATGGGGGGCAGGTGGAAGGTGAAAGAAAGAGTGATGGGCGAAGATGAGGTGTGTGGGCACCCGAGGGAAGCAGGAAGCACCAGGGAGGAGCAGGTTTCCGACGATGGTGATGCGTTCACTGTGAGCGTGCCCACATGGAGGGAGGTGTGTCAGAGACTGGGCTGGGCCTTTTGCTCTCAGGAGTGGGACAGTTCCTGGTCGTGACAAGCCCTCACAGTGGGGCCGTGAAAGGAGGATTTGACGAGGAGTGGAAGTGAAGGTAGGAAGTGGGAAGGGAACTGGGAGGCTTTATCTATAAAAGCATAAGGAGAAGTCTGGATATTAACTCATTCTTTTCTTGTCTTTGTGATCTGGATGCTTTTGAGAAGTACCAGTCATTACATTTTGGAATGTCTTTCAGTTTGTTTGGTTTCGTTTGATGCTTACATATGATTCATTGGGGTTTTGCATTTTTGGCCATAATGCCACAAGAATAATGGTATTATACCAGGAGGTACGTTTTATGTTGGCGGTATATGACGTTAGTGTCTTTATTACTGGTGTTGCTAATTTTGATCACATGTTAAAGTGGTCTTTACTGGTTTCTCCATTGTAAAGTTGGTTTTTCTCTTTGAAAATAATACATGTTTGGGGGGAGAGTATGTTAAATTTCCTGTTTCTCTTCAGACTTTCACCCACTCATTTTAGCTTCCATCAGTGGAATTTACCTATAGCAATTATTTCTGTAATATTTACCGAATAGTGATTTTGAGCTTTTTTCCTTCATTTATCAATTGAAAGTCTTTTGTAATAAAGAGTTGTTCCTTTTCTGTCATTTAGTCACTTATTTATATTAGAATAGACCCAAAGATATTTTATTTTGTAGGTTATAATTTTATACTATCATTATTTATTTTATGGCTCAGATTGTCCAGCTGTGGCCATTGAGAGCTCCTTCTGGTTGACTCCTGCATCCTTTTGACATGTCTCCATTCTTTTTAAAAGAATGTCTTACTTTCTGGTACTATCAGAAACTCCAGGCTCCACTTGTAGTTTACCTGTCCCAATCCTGTAATTATCTTCTTTTCCAAAGAGTGCTGGCTTTTGTTGGAGGATAGCATTTAGAGATCAAGATCTGGGTGCTCGGTGTGCTCATCGCTGCTGGGTGTCATTGGTTTCAGGCCTTCTCAGTAGAGCTTAGGGATATACGTGTGTGTGTACACACACATCTGCCATCAGTTCTATAGCAGGGCCTGTGTGCTCCTAAATTCACTGCGCTATGTGAAGCTGTGCAATAAATACCACAGGGCTGCCCTGGCGGGGTGGCTCAGTTGATGGGAGTGTTGTCCCGTACACCAAAGGTTGTGGGTTCGATCCCCAGTCGGGGCACGTACCTAGGTTGCAGGTTCCATCCTCAACGGGGGAAAATTCTCTCGCTCTCTCTGTCTGTCTGTCTGTCTGTCTCTCCCTCTCCCCCCTTTCCTCTGTCTAAAATCAATAAACATATCCGTGGGTGAGGATTTAAAAACAAAAACAAAAACACAGGGCTAATGGGATCAATGGAGTTAGGGGAACAAACTCAAAAACTTTGTTAGTGATACATTAAAAAGAAAGAATAGGAACCTAATAATCCTATTTAAAGTAGCAGCATGGTTTTAGACATGTTAAATGGTTAAGTAATACATAAATACATAGCAAATATAGTACTTCACTATGAAAAGAAACAAACATAAGTTTGCTTATATAAGCGAGTGTCTGAAGTTACTGTGAAGTAGCCCTGGCGGGGCAGCTCAGTTGGTTCGACTGTCATCCCCATACACCAAGGTTGGGGGTTTGATCTCCAGTCAGTGCACTTACAGGAAGGAACCAATGATTGAATAAATAGTGAAACAACAAACTGATGTTTTTCTCGCTCTCTAAAATCAATAAATTCATAAAAAGTTATTGTGAAGTTGTGGATAGGGAGTTATCTCAAATCAGATGAAGCATAACATCAGCTGTGGATGAATGTGGCTCATCACGCATGCGCTGGACCGCGGTAGCTCATTTTTATTTGAGTCAGTTCTCCCTTGGGTGCCTTGCAATTTATTCCTCACTTCAGTAATAATTTTTAAATGTTTTCCATTTCTTTTTGGAATTCAGCCAGCTTTTTTGTATTTGGTCCATTTTTGTTTTTAATGTTTGAATTTCTGCTTCAGAGTGGTTTTCATATCTTCAAATACTTGTTTGAATATATTTAATTTTGTTTGGAGTATTGACTTACTGTTTTTTCCTGCTCTGAGGTTGTTTTTGGTAGGGGGTTTTCCTTAGTTGATATGTGTCAAATTCCTGATTTTCTGGATTTCACGTTTCCTTTATTTTTATGGTATTGGGTACTTTATAGTATTCCTAGTTTAATGGTGCCCTCTTCTGTCAGTGTACAGCTGTCCTGTCATTTCAGTGGTTTTTGTTTTAATGGTCAGAGAACAGTTGTGAGATTTCCAGTGTTATGATTGTCTTACAACACCTTAAATTTTCTCCTTTTTCTTTTTTCCTTTACTATCCAGTTGCCAAAGGACATTTCCCCCTTCCTTTTGCGCGTTTTCTTCTCCAGAAGCTACGGGTCGCCCCTCTCCGTGGCAGGCAGTGCGTTCAGTGGCGCCAGCTCCCTCAGGTCACCAGGACTCTGGTCTTCCTTCCCAGTTCTGATGCACCAGACACGTTTCCAGTATCTTCCGATTTAGAGTGAATTCAATATTCTTGGCGGTCCCTGCAAGTAACCCTCAGGCCCCTTTGCTCGCCTCCTTGCCCCCCAGCCTTGTGGCGACTGCCTGAGACATCAAGTGCTGGGATTTGATGAATTTTCCATCTTCATTCCCAGCTATTTTGCAGTATCAACACTCTTTGTCTTCAGGCTATGCTGAATGCGTGGTTTTGTGTAGAATTTCCTTTTCCTTTGTTTTTTCATATGGTTTAAGGAGATATTTTTGGAGTTATGTAGATATTCTATGACCGTTGTTCTCAATAAAGACTCTACTTTTGGGGGAGGGGAGAGTGAGTGGGAATGCCAGTGATTTATGCCAGTGATTTTCACCCGGTGTGCCATGCCACAGCGGCGTGCTGCCAGAATTTTTGCAACATGCACTACCTGACTGTTTAGTCAGGGCCACTGACCTCTTTTCCCTTAGGCTGTCAAACAGACAAAAAAATGACAACAGCCAACCCAAGAGCTGGCTCGTATGAATGAATCAAAATTATACCTATTTTAAAATCAGATCAGCAAAATATATATTGGTGTGCCACGGAGTTGTAGTCATTAGTTTGTGTGCACCCTGAGGTGAAACAGGGTGACAGTTGCTGGTTTATGCTGTCAGTGCTCCAGAGCTTCTAGCTAAGACAAGACATGGGCAGTCCCCTTCCACTGGCGAGCTAGACACTCCAGAAAGTCCCTTGTATGTGAAATGAACTAATCAAATCTAAGTACTCCGCCTGCATTTAGATAGCATGCAAATACAGGTTCTGGGTGATCGCAGAGCCCTGAGTGCTTTTTTTCTGTAAAGCAAGGTTATTAATTCAAAGGTTTGTTTCTGTAATGTATAATGGAAATGCCTTGGTATTATTACAGCCTGAGTGAGTTATAGGCCTGTATTCAGTCCAGGGCTTCTTTGGTACATCTTTGTTCTAATGGCAATTTAACATGGGAGGTTTTCAGGGAAGGTAATTTGTAAATTTAGGATTTATCTGACAGTTGTTAACTTCTTTGAAAATTAAGCCGCATGTACTTTAAAATTATTTTTCTACCCTCTTTAGGTTTTCTCAGTTTTATGATCTTGGTAATTGTCCTTTGATTATAATAAATGGTAGGCGTGGTCTTATTCCTTGACTCTATACTCTGTATTTTGATTAATGAGGTAATGCTGTATCTGTTCGTTGTAGCTCAAGTTACTAGTTTTTCTGTCTTTTATGCTTTTTAACATGAGAAATTTAACAAAAAGCTGAAATTATGCGTGGGAATACTTTTTGATCAGTTTCTAGAATTCAGTTGTTTCAAATATTACCTTAAGCATTTCTTTTTCTAGAATTAAAAAATAAATTATCAGTGTTTGATGTTGTTGGAACAGAAATTGACTTGTCTTTTAAAAAGAGCAGAAGCTGTGTGAGAAGATTTGGGGGGCCTCGTGGGACATTGAGGGGGTACTGATGGAGGCGGAAGGGCATGGGGGGCATTTCCTGGGGTCTGCACTAGCACAGGTGACTCAGATGCCACCTTCTCTGTCCACTAGCAGAGGGTGTAGTGGGGAGTGTGCCAGAGCCCGGCTTTTAAACCCCACACTGGCTGGCACTGTGCTTTTCCCCAGGTGACAGCGTTCGTCTTGCCTTTCTCTTACCTTTGCAATTTTTTTTTGTCATGTTAAATCCAAGTGCGTCCCTATTTCCAAGGTTGTGCACAGCCGTGTTGTGCTCAGCTGTGTCCCCGGCCCCCCGCTTTGCTCTTTTTGTTCACACCTACTCAGCGTGTGTCATCCTTTCTTCCCTCCTGCCCGTGGAGCAGTCCCCGGGCGCCTGACATCACTTCTTCTTAAGTGCGTGCCTCTGTGGGATTTTACTGACTGACAGGTGTTGTTTCTTGTGTGATGTGCATATAAGTCTTTGTAAGGCCTTAGAAATATATATTTTTTCAATTTTAGTATCAGACATTAAATGATTGCAAATGTAATCCAAATCTCCTCATTTGGCTTCTGCTGTGGTAATGTTTGCCTTTCTGTTGATGTGAGCAAAGGGAGGAGGCTTTACTAGAAATGTTGTTAGTGAATCGATTTCCAGTGGCATTCGTGTGTTCCGTTCGTCCGTTTGCTGGGTTCTTTCTTTACAGAGGTATTGCCTGCCCCAGTGAGCAATGATAGTTATTGTGATGAGGATGGTGATTAAGAAGCAGCCCAAGTGATTAGTGACCACTTGCTGAGCTCACACTGTATACCAGGCACTACGCCAAGCACATTAGATGCTTATTCAGTTCTCACAACTACATTTATGAAGTTTATGAGCCGCTACTATGTTATAGGTGAAGAAACCAAGACTTAGGAGAGAATGCTGATTGTTCTTGGTCTTAACTTGGTAAAGTCAGAAAATTGTGTATGTCTGTGGAGCTTCCCAGGGTTGAGGACTGGCTTTCATCATGTGTGAATTTTGGATTTTGTATGTTCCTTGGTGGTGGTTCAAAAATGTGCACTTCATTCCTAAGTGGAATCATACAGTAGGTATTGTCTGGGGATGGGCTTTTCCTCTCACCCACGTGTTTTTGTGATTGATTCATGTGTGTCTGTCAGCTGCTGGTTCCACACTACTGTTGCCTAGTGTGCCATCGTGTGTTTATCCCATAGCGTCTCCATTCCCCTTTTATGGGCATTCTGGCTGTTCCCATTTGGAGCTGTTAGGAATAAAGCGCCTATGGACACTTGCGCACAAGCCTTTGTGTGGACGTGTGCTTTTGTTATTCTTGGGCAGAATACCACGGGGTGGGATTTCTGGCTCATGCTAAGTGTGTGTTTTACCTTATAAGAAACTGTAAAACTTTTTCCGAAGTAGTTGTATAATTTTACAGGCCCACCACAGCGGGGGTGGCAGTTTCTCCTTCTCTTTAGCAACACTTTGTGTTGTCAGCCTTTTTAGGGCCCGCTATTTTAGTGCATATGCAGTGGTCCCCTCCTTATCCATGGGGGTGGGGAAGATACATTTAAAGACCCCCCATTGGATGCCCGAAGCCAGGGATAGTGCCGAACCTATATATACTATGCTTTTTTCTATACATACTATGATGAAGTTTAACTTAAAAGTTTCTTAACAGTAGGAGGGTAACGGCAATAATGAAGAGAACAATATAACAATATGCTTTAATAAAAGAAATGTAATGTGGTCTCTCTCAAAATATCCCATGGCATTATACTCACATCTTCACTTAAAGCCCTTTATGGCTTCTCTTTGGGGCCATTGTTAAGTAAAATAAGGGTCCTTGAACACAGGCTCCGTGACACCAGACAGCGTATCTGACAGTCCAGAAGTGACCAATGGGTGGGTCGCGTATGCAGCGTGGATGCGCTGGGCGAAGGGACGAGTCACATCCCAGGCGGAACAGAGGCAGACAGCGTGAGATTCCATTCCGCTGCGCAGGACAGTGTGCAGTTTAAGTCTTAGGCATCGTTTATTTTGGGGTGTTTTCATTTAGCATCTTTCAGACCATGACTGAGACCGCAGAAAGTGAAACCCCAGCTGAGGGGGGACTGCTGTGTACTGGCCTTTCACTGTGGTTTTGACTTACACTTTTTTCCTGAATGAGGATGTTAAACGTTTTCTATTTACTTATTGCGTATTCATGTGTCGTCTTTGGTGAAATGTCTGTTCAAATCTTTTTCCCATTTTTAATTGGGTTGTTTGCCTTCCCATTACTAAGCGGTAAGAGGTCTTTATATATTCTGGATAGGGGTGTTTTCTTCGTTCTCACCAATGTAGAGTGTTTTCTACCATGTGTGGCTTGATTTTTATCTTCTTATGGTGTCTTTGGAAAAGCAGGTGGTTTTATTTTTGATAAAGTGCTGTTTGTCAGTTTTTTCATTTATAGTCCTTGCTTTTTGTGGTCTTGGTGATAAATCTTTTCCTTATGTGGGACAGTGGACTTTTTTTGGTCACATATTTACTTCCGTAAGTTTTATAGTGTAGCTTTCACATACAGGCCTATGACCCATTTTGAATATTTTGAATTAATTTTTGTGAATGGTACGAGGTAATATCAAGGTTCATCTATTCTTGTACCATTTGTGGATAGGCTTTTCTTTTCCTATTGAAGTACGTTGGCATCTTTGTTGAATACTAAATGGCCATATGTGTGTGAAGCTATTTCTGGATTCTCTATTCTGTTCCATGGATTTATAGGTGTTTTCTCTCTTTTTTTAAACGACAGCATGCTGCCTCCTCCAATCTTTATTTCTTTACAAAATTGTTTGAACTGTAATAAATTTGAATGACCTTTGTCAATTTCTACAAGAATGCTTGCTGGGATTTTGACTGGGATTGTGTTGAATCTGTACATCAATTTGGGGAGCATCAACATCACAGTAATATTGATTGAGTGTTATGATCCATGAACATGATATGTCTCTCCATTTATTTAGGTCTTCCTCATTTCTCTCAGCAGTGTTTTCTGGTATTCAGGATAACAGTCTTGCACATATAATGTTAAATTTGTCTTTAAATAATTCATACTTTTGATGCTAAGGTGAATGAATTTCATGAAAGTTTAATTTTGCATTTGTCATTACTTGTACATAGAAATATGAGTTAAATTTTTTTTGATCTTGTGTTCTACACCCTTGCAAAACCAGCCTTTTAGTTCCAGGACTTTATTACAGATTTGGGGGGTTTCCTGTGTATTGTCATGTCACGTGCAAAAAGAAGCTGTTGCGTTTGCTCCTTTGCAATCTGGATGCCTTTCTTTCTCTTTCTCACGTTACTGCCCTTGTTGGGACCTCCGGTGACGTGGTGACTAGAAATGGTGAGAGCGTATCTTTGCCTTGTTCCCAGTCACGGTGGGGATGGGTGTTGCCTTTACTATTTATGACGTTATCTGGAGGTTTCTGTAGTTGCCTTTTACTGGGTCTGAGGACGTTCCCTCCGGTCTTAGTTGTTTTCGTTCCCTGAGTTTCTTGAATACATGGGTTCAGTTTTCCTCAAGTTCAGGGATGCTCTGGCTTTTGTTTCTTTGGCTATTTCTTGTCTTCCCATTCTTCTGGGACTCCGGTTACGCACCGTTTCTGTCTACACTGCCCCCAGTAGCCTCACGGTCCTCAGTGCTGTGTTCTCTGTTTCTGTTTGCCTCTTCCGTTGAGGAATCCTTTTTCCTGCTCTGTTTAATCCGTTGTGAAGCCCGTCCAGTTATTTTTCGAGATACTACCTTTTACATCTTTAGAAATCCATTTGATTCTTTTAAAAAAATGATTCCTTTTTTTATTCCTGTTTTTCTTTAAATACTTTATAAGGACATATGAACTTTAAAATATTATAAGTATATTAGATATTATCTCTGTTTCTGGGTCTGTTTCTCTTTGCAGCTTTTTCTCCTGGTGTGGATTACCGGGAGAAGTTCTGACGGACCCTTGGACATTCATCACACAATTGTCCGAACTTGTTGATTTCCTCAGGAGAGATATTAAATTTGTCTTGGCAGGCTGTTCCAAGTCTTGTGGATCTTTCTGAATCCTTTACGGTTTGTTTTTAAACTTGATTCTGGCGGGTATAGTGTAGCCTTGACTCTAGAACTCGTATAGCACTGTTCCTAAGTGAGGAGTCCACTTCAGTTTCTACTGACTGCCCCACGTTTCAGGGAGACCTTTCTCCCCTCTGGTCGGAACTTGAACAGCCCTCAGTCTTCACGTCACGTCTGGGAATTTTGAGCCTGTGCTTCCTGATCACTGTTCTTTGCATGGCCTTGTAGAGCTTCACTTTATTCATGCACCACGTTCCATTCAATGAGAAACCTCATTGTCACGGATGGGAGCGGTTAGCCAGCCACCTGTCGCTCTTGAGAGCTTGAATTTTGACTAGTTCAAATGTAAATCTGCTGCGCGTGTACAACACTGAATTTCAGTCAGTTATAGCCTGAAACGATAATGTTTTGAACACATTGGGTTAAATGAATTATGTTAAAATTAGTTTCACCTGCTTCGTTTTACTTTCAAATATGGCTATTAGAAAACTTAAAAGCACTAATACATTTTAGGTTTACCTTACGTTTCTTTTGGTCAGAACTTCTTTGGGAACCTCTGCACATTTCAGGACCACTTTCTCTTCTTGAGCCCCACCCCCTTTCCTACTCTGCCCCTCAAGCTCCCACTCCCTGAGGCCCCATTCTTGCGCTGACTCCATACCCAGCATCGAGACATTATTTGTAGGGGGTACCTACCCTTTTCTCAGGCATCACAGTGCTGAGCTGCTGGTTTTCTTCTAGTGTTTTAAATGTACAATTTCATAGATCTGACCGGCTTTTTCATGAAGTTCAGCGGGAGAGCATGTCTGGTGCTGACTGCCCCATCACGGCTGCTAGCAGGTCTCCTTAAGGCCCGAAAGTTTGACGCCCGTGTGTGAGGCTGACCCTCATTTACATTAAAAACACCGTTGCCCTTAGCGCAAGTTTTGATTACAAACTGAGATTCATTTTTGAGCAAATATGCACCTTTTATTGTGTCTATATATAGACTGGCTTTTTATGTTATTTTTTTCACCTGTTTTGTTTTTGTCGTAATCTGGATTGACTTTAAAGATGTTTATTTTCATATAGAAACCTTGTTTCTTGGACCCTGCATTATGCTCAGGGCAGAGGTGTTGAATGAAGTTTTGATAATTTCCAGTATGACACTAATTTTGTTTATAAATGCATTGAGTTGGTTTTTTAGTTTTTTATTTTTTATGAAGATTTGAGTAGACACTCAGGTTTTTAGGCTTTTACGGTTCGAAACTAGACTCTTAATATCATGTCAGCAGTACTTTGGTTCCACCTTGCTTTCTAGCTCATCGGCACTCGCTGGTTAGGCACTCAGATGGTGAGCTAATACAGCGAGAGATAGGAGTGGGGGAGCAAATTATTTATTTTGGGTCATTTGGGTCTTCGGTTATCAACAGTTGTACTAGGTGCTGTCTGTCTGCTTGGTAAAGTGTAGCTGAGACATTTGAAGGGAGGAGTTGGCACCCCGGTCATTTCATTTAACACTTGCTAACATGGGAAACCGGGCACGGACAGTGACCTGTGCCGCAGTGTAAAGTGTGGTGCTCAGCTTTCCCGGCAGGGGGGTGCCAGTGGGCCTCATCTGTTTCAGACTGCCTTCTTTAAAGGTGTTTTTTTTTTTTTTTTACCATGTCATTTTTGTGATATTGTGTAGTTTTATTTGTGGTAACTGTCATGCGGAAATTAAAATCTATTCTACAGGTTCCTGAGATGTTACCAGTGTGTGATCTGTCAGGGTCCCCGCCAGGCGGGTGCGGTGCACAGTGCAGACTGGTGTACGTCGGAAGCTGCTTGGACGCCTCGGTCCTCTGAGCCTGAGCCTTGCTCTGCTGTGTCTGAGTCTGCTGCTAGAATAGGCATTCACTTGTTTGCTAATTTACTTCATTCAAAAAAAGCAGTACTTGCACTGTGGTTAGATGTAGCTGCAGAGCGTGCCTGGGTTCTAGGCCCGGCCTCACCACTTCACTAGCTCAGCTGCGTGACCTTGGCAAGTTGCTTCTTAGTATTTTAGTTTCCTCCTGAGGATAATGGTAAAGTAATTGTTGGTTTTACATCAGTTAATACATGCAAAGCAATTAGGATACTGATTAGCAGATGATGCATACTTAGATGTCACTGTAGTTATTCTTATTCTCACATGAGGTCTTCCCTGGACCCTTTTCCTCACGTTTGGACTCCTTCCTATATCAGTACAGCCTCTCTTGCTTTATTGTTTTTTCTTATGAAGAAATGTCACTCACCTGCCATAGCCTCACGCACTGGGGTAGAAGCTAGAACAGAGTTACAGAGAGTCACAGTTTGGGCGATGGCTCGTAGTCCAGGTTAACAGCCGTGCAGGTTCATTAGAGGGAGAGGGAGCTAGGCAGGTGGTTGGGACCATGTTTGGGGGCGCAGCAGAGAGAGGCACAGGTGTGTAGCCTTTGCCTGGGCAAAGACAGTGGTGGCATTGGGAGGTTCAAGGTATGAAGTTTAATTATAGCTGGCTGCAGCATTAACGTTTTAGTTTTAGTTTGTAATGGTCGGAGGGTGCTTCATTGTAGGTAATTATAAAAGAACTATAAAAACTTGACTCTTAGAAACGATTTGAACACTGTGTACAAACCACAAGTTATCAATGACAGTTCATTTACAGAACGCAGGAATGAATTTGATGTAAGGATATGTACAGGACATGTTACTATCACACTTGTGCTTAATTCTGCATTTGCTGTGGGTCAGATTGCTGAACTTCCGTTTCTGCTGGGACACTGACCCAAAGCTGTGGCGAAGATACGTCATAAAACAACGAGTTTTGTTTAGATTGAGGACCCATGGAGAATACTTTTACTTTGAATTATTGGATTTTAGAAGCTGCTCAATAATAAAACTGTATTTGAGGAGTTTTTCCTTTCCACATATCATGGAATTAGGTTAAAAGCTGAAATTGGCTTTTAAAGCAAGCTCCTTTTAATCTTACAAAAGAGGCTTATTTGAGCGTGTGTGTGTTTTTAAATTGAAGTTTTTAATACTTAATCTGTTAATATAAAAAGAATATGGAATTGGGAAAGATGAAAAAAGGTATTTATTTCAAATAGAAATAAAATTACAGTATCGCAATAATTAATATTGTTGAATCAGAGTCAAAAGACTAGTGTTTCTGTGGAGGAATGGTGATTTTCATTTAATGAAGCAGATTTACTGGAGGGATTGCCAATATCCAGTCATGCAATTCCAAGTAATTGGGTTAGCTTCATAACTGAGTCTGGCCAGTGGCGGTGAGAAGAGGGGCAGGTTGTTTTTTGTTTGTTTTGTTTTGTTTTTTACCATCTTTTCCCTTTCTAACTGTCTGGCTGTTATTTCCAAGCAAAAGTAAGGAGCAGGATAAGATTATTCTTCATGCTTGAATCCATTAGTTAGTATTCACCAGTGTTCCTTTATTATATGAATTATTGTCATTGATCAGTTTTATATTCATTTTTGGCATTTTATGTTCCCTTTTAAAAGACAGATAAAGCTATAAGTATATACCTTGTGTATGAATACAAACATGCATTATGGCAATAGCGATCACTGACCATGGGCAGTTTTCTTTCTAAATGAGACCATAGTACAATAAACATTTTAAACTATTTTATCAAGACATAAATTCAGTAGACTATGTGTACCAAGTAAATATAAAACATGATGCGATACAGAGGACAGGAAAGTGGAACCTAAGACACCAATTTGTGAATCTTGGAGTGCATAGAATAGTACTAAATGTTTGAGTGCTACTGCCTGGAAAAATAGATTAGTGACATTAGAAATGCTCAGTTGGCTAACAGTATGTTTTTTATTAACCAAATAGCACAACTGACTTTTAAAAACTTACTTTCTATTATTCAGCAAGTAATTGTGGTGCTGCCAGACATAGGGTTATCGTTGGAATTTGTAATAATGAAATGTATATTTAATTCTGTGTCAGAGTTAACAATTACTAACCTGTCTCTTTTTTTTTCTTTATCAGGGAACTGCATTTTGTGAAAAAGAAGCAAGAATTTTCTGCAAGGATCATATCTAAGTGCACTTTCTGTTGATACGTCATCTCTAGTAAGACACTGTTCATTTTTCTGTGATATGTAGTAAATAAACAGAATGGAAATGCTTTGTTAAAATATTTAACTTTGGGAGTTAAATGTAATCCATTCAGACTGTCCTGTCTGTTTGAATGACCGTCATTTTGGAGTTTATTTTGGGAATTAATGTAGATGGAATTAAGGAAAGTAATAGACTGTAGTCGAAGTGCATAATATTATATAGTGATAATTTCTCACATATTTTGTCAGACACTGCTCAGATAACACCAGACCTTTTCATCTTTGACACTTCTATATCAATTAGCCTTGTTTTTTTAAAAAAAGAAGAAAAAGATCTGAAGTGAGTAGTTCATATTTACTCTGACAATAATTAGGAGGAAGGGAGAGTTTGAGGATATTGCATAAGCTAAGGAAGCGGTTTTGAAATGATAAACAAAGTAGACAAATCTAGCCATGTTTTTTGGAAGGTGGGAAGGGTCAATGAAAAAAATTAAGCTAATTTAAGTGATCCTTTAAAATGTGGACTTTTTTGTGTGACTTTGAATTTATTGCCTGATATCATAGGCCCATAATTGCAAAGCTGTATAGGCTATTTTGATTTAAAACTTAACTGGTCTAGGTTAATGGTTCTAATATGTCGTTACGATATGTAGTTCTACTCAGTTTTTATGAGTTAAACATTCTCTGAAGTCTACCTATTTCTTTTTTTTTTAATGACAACAAATGATATTATCACTAGACATTTTTAAAATAATGTAAAAAATAGTTTTGGTATGCCATAATAAGTAACCATTAACTTTTTAAATATTAGAAATCATTGAGTAAGCCTGATTATGTCAGTAAAAATTTGGTAAAAGTACTCAAGTTATTTTTGTTGTTGTTAATTTAAGAATAGTTTTGCTATTTAATGTAAGGTCTAATTTTTTACTTCAATAATTTAATGTTAGAAATTACTTTTATGAACTTACACAATGAGTTCCTTGTTAAAATAGTGTATTCCAATATCACTTTATTGTGGCTATATGTTTTTACTATTAAACTTTGAAAAACAGCCAGTTTTATGATATCCTTCAGTTTGGGGAACTAGGAGAAAAAGCATTGTCTTTTCAATTGAAGCAAAGTATTTCTCAGTCCAAAACTTACCTATGTACAGGCAGGATGGGAATAACGAAGTTGACTTCACATTTAGAAATATAAATTTTGGTTGATCTTGTGTAAATCTTTGAGTGTTTATTTTTATTTTTTTAAGTCTAACTTACACTTCTCAGAAGTTCCTTTTGTTTACTAACTGCTCAAAACTGAGCGATTTGAATTAAAATACTGTAGGTATTTAGCCGGTCTCATGCCCATAGCTCAGACCTCTGCACCTTCTCTGAGCTGTGGTGATGGCTGTGTGCATAGCTTGCGCTGTTACATTTGGGGTCAAGTTTAAGCTTTAGAGGACTCTCTATGATGCTTCCTTCCCTAAGCTCAAGGGTGTAGACAGTGTCTTATTCTTCATGGCAGGGTCAGATTAGTTGATAGTGTTCAAGATTTCTCCCTTCTGATTTTCTGTTTATTTCAGTAGTTGCTGGCAGAGGTGTATGGGAATCTTCACCCTTAATTATGGATTTGTGTGTTTCTCCTTTCACTTCTTGGTTCATGTATTTTGAAGCTCTATTATTAGGTGCATGTGTATTTAGTTTTTTTAATGTCTTCCTGATGAATTGGGTCCTCTATCTTGAAATGTCCCTCTTTATATCCGGTAATATGTTGTGAAATAATTAAATTTCTGAAATAGCTTGCCCAGTTTCTGACAGAAAGTCTGATGTTACTCTTATTTTGTGCCCCAATATGTAAATTTCCTATTTTTTGGACTCTCAAGACTTTTACAATGATTGTTTTAGTCCTTTGATTAGGATGTGCCTTAGTATGGTTTTCTTTGAGAAAATACTGCTTAGATAATATTTTCGGTGTTTTTTTACAAACAAATTTGAAAATGCGGGCCAATATTTCTCCAAATATTTCACTTGCCCCAGGTTGTTCTTTCTTTCTTTCTTTCTTTCTTTCTTTCTTTCTTTCTTTCTTTCTTTCTTTCTTTTTCTTTTTCTTTCTTTCTTTCTTTCTTTCTTCCTTCCTTCCTTCCTTCCTTCCTTCCTTCCTTCCTTCCTTCCTTCCTTCCTTCCTTCCTTCCTTTTCCTTTTTATTTATTTTTTTGACAGGGAGATTCTAGTTGTATTTTTGGTATTACCTCTCTTGGCACTTACACTCTTTCATTCTTTAAAAATTCTTTTCATCTCCTCTGCTTTATTTGGAGAGTTAATATTGTCATGTCTTCAAGTTTACTGGTCTTTTCTTCTGCAACATAAAATCTGTTCTTAATCGCATCTGGTGTGTGTTTTTATTTCTGATTATTATTTGTCATCTCTGGAAGTTTTATTTCTTCCACTTTTCTCCTTATGTTATTTTCCTTTACCTTTTCTAACATAGAGAGCTTATTTATAATTGTCGTTTTAGTGCCCTCACCTGCTAACTCCATAACTTTATTATTCCTGGTTTTCTTTATATTGATCAATTTTTCTTATTATGGGCCACATTTTCCTCCTTCTCTTTATTTCTTGTAATTTTTGTTTGGATGCTGGACATTGTGATTTCACATTGTTGGATGAAGGAATTTTTTTTGTATGTTTTATATGGTGTTCAACTACCTTTTTGTACATGTATAAATAAATTACTTGGCATCAGCTGAATTATTTTGAGCCTTCTTTTTAAGCTTTGTCAACATTGGTCCAGAATAGCCTTTATGTAGAGTTAATTTAGTCTTTGACTGTGGTAATGCCTTTCTGAGGTTATAATCCATGCTCTTTTGAGGATTATTGTCAATTCTGAGTACAGTTGACCCTTGAACAACATGACTTTGAATTGCACAGGTCCACTTTTACATGGATTTTTTTTCTAGTTAACCACAGTTCAGTTGACTGCAGTTCACCTGACCCATGCATTTCAAACCTGTGGTTCAAGGATAAACTTCATGATTGGGAACCAGTGTAAGCGGAGGGCCAACTGTAGTTATATATGTATTTAGGTGGAAGGTTGGTGCTCCATCTCCCAGATTGTTTAAGGTTCAACTGTAACCCCAATCAATATTATTAAAATTTTGCTAGTTTGTTTTTGTTTTGTGTTTTAAAGGAAATTTTATGGCCCAAGAATAGCTTAGCATTCTCTCTGTATGCCATCACATCATCTGTAGATAATGACAGTTTTACTTCCTTCTTTCCAAAGGCTGACTTTCATTTATTCTTCTTGGCTGATAGCTGTGGTTAGGACTTTCAGTACTGTGTTGAATAAGAGTGGTGAAATTGGACATTCCTATCTTGTTTGTGATCTTTAGTTTTTCCCTGTTGATTATGATGTTAGCTGTGGGTTTATTATATATGGTCTTGATTATTTGTGGTATGTTTCCTCTATTGCCACTTTGCTGAGAGTTTTTTTATCATAAGTGGGTGCTGGATTTTGTCAGTTTTTTTGCTTCTATTGATATGATCATATGATTTTTATTAATCTTAAAATTGCTTTGATAGTGTTGAAAAAGAAGATCAAAGTAGAAAGACTTTCTGTGCTGCATACTTAGATATCTACAATAACTATTTCCATGAAATAGTGCCACAAGGATAGAGAAGAAATACAGAGCCTGGGAGAAGGTCAATATGTGCATGGAAACTTGCTCTGTGACAAAACTGGCACTTTAAGAGTATCAGGGAAAGAATTATTCAGTAAATCATATGGGAACAATTGGTGATCCAGACAGAAAAAAATGACTCATATTCCTTACCACATGCAAAAGTCAGTTTAACATTGATTGTACATCTCAACATAAAAGGCAAAAATTATAAAATTTTAGAAGCTAAAACAAAGAGAACATGTGTATGACCTTTTGACAGGCAAAGAGTTATTATGAAGAAATAAAAACTACTAATGTAAGTAAAACAGATGATAAATTTGATTCCCTTAAAATTAAGAAATTTTATTCTTGCAGAGTTTCTTTTAGGAGAGTAGAGAGGTAAACCGAAGTGGAAGAACATAATACTTGCAACACAGAAAACGGACAAAAGGCATTTCTCAGAACATTCAGAGCAGTCCTACAAATCAATGTGAGAAACAGTCCAATAGAAAAATGTGCAAGAAAGATGAAAAGGTACTTCATAAAATAATCCAAATATTTAAAAAACATGTGAAGAATGTGCTTAATTAACCTCATTAGTAATATGGGAAATATAAATTAAAGCTGCAAAGAGGCTCTGTCATAAGCAGCTGGAGCAGCTAAAATGGACAGGTACCAGTTTGGGTAGGGTGCTAAGTTATGGGAATTCAGTGTACACCGCTGATGGGAATGTGTGTCACTGCAGCCACTTCAGGAAGCTTTTTGATGCTCATGTATCCTATGACCCAGCAATTTCTTTCCGTGGGTATACTCTGGAGAGGAATGCACGGTCACGTGTACTAAGAGACGCAGTATTTATGATAGCTTCAGATACGATACACCGTTCATCAACGGTCACTTACAGCTGTCATACAGTCATATAATGTAATAAGAATAAATGAACTACAGCTGCAGACTTACACAGGCAAATATCAAATACATTTCTCAAAGCCAGAAACAAAAGAATTCATCACTTGTGATTCAGTTTATGAAAAATAAGATGGAAAAACACAAACAGATAAAATGTATATATTTTATGTTTGTATACATTATATGTTAACACCAGATATGCCAATTTCTAAATTCATTGTTTGCCTCTTTTCTATGTATTTTTTCTATCTTCCTTTTCATATTCATTTAGAAATCCGATTCTGAGTATGATGGTTTACCCCAAATCAAGTTTATCTTTACAAATAAAGATAAGGTTAGACCTAGAGAAACATTAACTGTATATAGAGGTGTGATCTGGGTGATATAAGGTTAAGAATTTTTAGTAAACAGTATTTGAATCATAATATAGAAAACTGAGATGGTTTCTAGTAATGAAAATTTATCTTTATTCATGATGTAATTATGTGTAAAGTGCCCCCTGCCCACCCCTCACCCCCACATCATGACAAACTGAAAAGCATTTGGGACAGGTGTAAGTATCTGCATTTACAGTGAGGAGTGTTAATACTGAAATGCGTGAGTGGTGGCGTGAGTGGTGCTGCAGGGCTAGAATGTCGCTTTCAGTGCCATCCCTGGCTTTGCTGTGGCCTGTATTTCTCTCGTGTGTTCCCTGTGAAGACTGGACATGGCTGTTATGTAGGTGTAATAAATCTGCTAATGAAAGGTCACGTGTGGATGGGCTTTACTCTTAAGAAGAGCAGTCTACAAAGTCTCTTTTCTAATAATGATTTTAATAACGTTGTGCCTGGTGGTCATATCCTGTGGGGCGCAAAAAATAACTTTCCTTCCAGCTTCTCTGAGTTCTTGTAGCTGGGCTCATAATCAGATTAGCATGAGGCAAATTAACAGGAGAAGATGCCCCCAATTTATCGCAGGTGTTCATGTGAGGGTGCCATAAAATAATTAGACCCAAAGGTGCCCTGGGCAGTTGAGGTTTAAAACCATTCTGGGGAGAGGAGAGTGGGACAGGGGTCTGGGATTCCAAAGAGGCTGAGGGGACTATGCTGGGGTTAATATCAGGTTCTTTCTGAATCCCTTTAGGCAGGTAACGGGGAGGGTCGAAGGTCTTTTGTTTCTTAATAACCAGCATAAAATCAATATCCAAAAAGGCATATTTTGGGATGGCAAAACTTTGGTCTCCTTCAATCCCCCTAATTTCCCAAAAGAGTTCGAGCTGTGTTCGCACTGCATTTGTGGAGCTGTTGAGGGAGCAAAAAAGTGAGTCCCTGAAAAATCACACGACACTTCATTGGTATATCTAGAAAAAAAATAGGAAATTTATAGACTGGTAATTCTGATAAGAATTTTGAACTTATAATGTCTTTTTAGTCAGTAGCTTGGATCATTTAAAATGATTAATAATTTATATCATTTTAAAATAAAGGTATGTCTTGCTTTAAGGAAGCACAATTAACAAAAAAACAAAACCAAAACCAGACCCTTCATACTTCCTGTACAATTAAATGAAGGGCGTGATCTTAGCAATAAAAAATTACTTCTAATTTCCATAACATCTAGTTAACTTCTGAAGCAAGTTTAAGATGATATGTTACTGATCAGTATTTGTGACAACACATACTTTTTAGCACCGTATTGTATATTGTATAGAACAAGGCATATACACATTTCTCTAACAGGAATAGGCTCTCTTAACATTTCACCCTGTGCTTTTCCTCTGATTTTTTAGCATTCAGTTTTAAAATGTGTTCAATCTGAAAACACAGGGTCAAAGCATGCAAAAATATGCCACCTGTTATTAATCAGAGAAGTCCAGATAAAGATAGATACCATACTTAAACCACTGCTTAGTTTTTAGATTTTACCTAAAACATTCATAATAAGCACACAGTAAGAAGTGATATTTTGCTGCTCCAAAACCTCAGGCTTTCTCAGGCAAAGCCACCAATGTTCAATATTTCAGTTTCCCTAGCTTTTGTACAAGTGGCTTGCAGGTGTTAGAGCCAGGCCCCAGCTAACCTTCGCAAAGTCAGAAAAAGGCCCCACTCCCAGTTTTAAGTGGGTGCTGCCCCCTGCTAGGGGTTCGGGCTTAGAGAGTGGGGGACAAGCTGGATTTCAGCCCCCGTTCGCCTCCTCTGGGCTCCACACCCCTGGGCAGGCTTCGGCCTCCGCTGTTGTTCACAGTGGCTTTGAGTCATAATGATTTCTTGCCTGTCTTTTGATAGATTTATAGCACTTGAATTGTTCTGCTGGCCAGAATATCTGTTATGTTACCCACAGAATTCTTTAAGTAGTTTCTTTTAGTCACTAAGGATTATTTTCTCAATGCTCTCTGTCTTTCTTGAATCAGATGTTAGTGTTTTGAATTTTACCTAAAATTGATAACAACCTAACGTAAGTGAGAGCTTTATAAAATTAAGTTTGAATGTTTGTTTTTCCTTTATGAAAGTTACATACAGCAAAACTGCATTTATATTCAAAGTGATTTTTTTTGTTGTTGTTGAATCATTTCTTTAAATAGTGACTAATTGCCATCATTGTGTTCATACAACATACCACTGTATTTTAAAACTATGTAATTAGATACAGCATGCACAAATCTGGCTGCAGTTCGGCCTGAAGTGAAATCTTTGTTTTCCACAAAACAGTAGTAGTAAATTAATTCAGAATTTGCATTTCTGCCCAGATTTAATTGTTTGTAAACACTTACGGAAACAACATATTTTAGAGGAAACAAAGAAATTTTTTTTCATATTAAAAGTATTTGAAAGATAATTCTGTAAGGGCAGAGAACCTCTGATCGCATCACAAATCACAGTAAGATAGTTTCCCTCAAGTTTGTCTTGCAAAGAGAAGGTGTAATATGAGCGTCTTTCCTATGGGGATGTAGTGCGTAATTGTGTGTGTGTGTGAGTCCGTGTGTGCGTGGCGTGTTGTACTACACAGCACTGAAATTGGGGTTACAGTTGCTTGACATCGCTTGATTCTAAGTTTTCAAGGAGATCTTTTAGCAAAGTGGATGTGGCCTCTAGGGTTCCTTGCTTGTTTGGATAATATATTTCCATTATATTTCTGTCTTCTTTCTCCTCATAAAAGCATACGAGGGATATAAAATTCTTGTATCTTTATCAAATGTGGGGAAAAGAAAAAGACTTAGAAAGCCACGCGATTCACAGAAAAGGGAGAGAAGGTACTTCTTTATGGAAATGAATATGAATGTGTGTATCGGGTGCCATTAGGACCTCACCACTTCGGTGACTTTTGTCCCCTCACTCTCACACGTAGCCGGTGTCTGAATGAATAGTTTAGTGTTGTAATGTAATAAAAGTTTCTCTGAACTAGGGATGTGCGTGCATCATAATAATCTATGGAGCTTTAATAAAACGTTGCTTGGCCATTGGTCTCAATTATGATTTCATAGTTTTATTGTGGGGCCAGGATAAGTTCATGCATGCAAAATGTATGTTTTAACTCCTCAATTGAATCTAGTGTCCATTTAAATTGAGAGCCCCTGCGTTCAATCAATGAGTTTTATTGATCCATTTATTGAAATAATTATTATTGTTTTGTGCGTAAATGGTAAACAGCAGTAGCTTCTGTGAGAACCTCAGTCTAAACTACACTCAACCATCATTTTTTCTTCCCAGGACCAGCCTGTGGCTAATCCAGAAACTGATTCCTCAAGAATCACAGAGGTCATTTTAGTTCTTCAAGAATAGAGATTGGGAGGAATCTTATTGCATATGTATTTTTTTTCTAGGTTGTCTTGAAGCAAGAGTGGTTGTAGGAAGTGAGTTGCAGCTTGATTCCTTTGCAAATACTTGAAACTATACTCCTGATAGGCAGGGAAGGGTATCATTGCTGTGCGTACTAGGAGGGAGGGACTGGGAGGTGGGGACCTTTTAGGGGGTCATAACTCGAAGGGAGCCGGTAACTGCCCATGGCCTTTATATTTCAACAGGCCATTGTGGCCTCCGATAAATTACCCCCTGACGTTGGAACTGGGGCAGGGTATAGTGCAGTGTTGTGATCCTTCCATTTAATGGAAATTATGTTAGTACTCTGCCATCGAAAAGTGGCATAGACTCATTAAATTGGAATTGCATGGCTCTTGCAGATTTTGAGGTTTAGTTTATGTAGTGATGGATATGCCCATCCAAAAATGTCTCTGTGACATTTTTGACTGATAGCTTTTCTTCAGCTACTGCTTAAGTAGTCCCAGGGGTCATTTCGATGGTTGCTAGACGGGAGGGGGGTTGGGGGCCTGCAAGGAGTTAGGAGCCTTTTAAGCACGGAAAGGCCTGTGCCCGGAAGCTCCCTGAGCAGGAGGAAGGGTGGCAGGGGGGAGGGCGGTGGGGAGAGGCAGAGACACGATTAGACAGGACTTTGTAGGTCGCGTTCAGGACTCGGACTTTAAGAACAGTGGTAAGTGATAATGACATTGCCCTGGGGAAAGTGGGAAATTGGATTGGAGAGGATACGAAGGCCTGCGGAGCCCCGTGAGCGGACTGTGGCAAAGCCGCGGCTAGGGGAGGCCGTGGTCGTCTCTGGGGGTACAGTACCAGGCTGAGGGGGGACCGGGTCCCGTAATGCCCGCTCTTCCAGGCAGTGCGGGTCCGTGGGGGCTGGACAGAAGGGAATGGTTTGGCTAGACAGGGTGTTTAAACTGGGCAGGAAAGGTGTGGGTACAGGAAAGGAGTAGACTCGACGTGCTTGGGTATAAAAAATGTTGGATTTTGAGATATCCGTAGGACACCCAGGGTGAGTAGTTGAGAATGTGGTTGGAACGCAGGGCCCATTAGGCAAGCGATGTCACTCTGGTGTCTGGGTGGTGGCCGAGGACTTTGCAGTGGGTTGATGTCCTGAGTTCCTGATAATTGTTTTTTATGCACATTTCACAGCAATTTGAATGCCTCTGTTGCAATTTTCTTAACATTTGTAAACTTGCTTGTGCTGCATACCACGCTAAGGATTTTATGTTATCTCTTAACACACACATAGGTGTATAAGCATTATTGTTGTTGTATTTTTAAGAGGTGGCACCTGAAGCTTAGAGAAGTTAAACAGCTAAGGTTAGCTGTTAATAAGGGGTGCAGCTGAGGTTTGAACCCAGGCCGGCTCGCTGCAGAACCTGTCCTCTTACCCACCACCCAGCGCCACTCCTCTGTGATATTTGACCAAGCAAATAAACAGCCGAGACTCACTGACTGAGAGAGCATTTATTGACCTTTTATGGATTTGTGTCCACTGTGCATCGATTGTGCCTTAGATGCTTAAATATACTTTCTCATTTACCTTAATATTTACGTGTTCTGTGAAGTATTTGGTATCTGCTCTTTTCAAAATGAAGTAACTGTGGCCCAGAGAACTTAAGGACTTGGTCAAGATCATTAATAGCTAACTAATGGCAGAGCTAGGATTGAAAATAGGCTCTTTTACTCTAAGGCTAGTATATTTTCTATTATATTACTTAAAAATAACTGTGTTGACCTAAAAATGAGAACTTTTTCCTTGAGGAACATGGGTTTAATGGTCGTATACCAAACTAGTCTAGTTCTTACAAATCAGTTACATATCATCAATGTTTAAGATATACATTGAGTTTCAAGGAGAAAGAGCTGAAAAAATTGAAGTACTTAAAAATAAAAGCTAGCTTTTATATGTATACACAGCAAAGATTTGTATTTATTTTAGAAGAGATAAAATGGGAAGATATTATTTGGTAAATTCATGTTTACTTAATATCTTTGAAGAAATGAGACAAAATTACAATATTGATGTACTCAATGGCTTTTTATAATCTATAGATAATTGTTAGCATTTGTATAGGACTGCATCTTGATCTTGCTCAGTTCAGACAGTCATTTACTTTTCTTCTTTTATTCTTTTTTAATTTGGGAGGACAAGTGAAAATTAATGTAATGAGGTAACATAGCATCATGCGTTTTCCATATTGGCTTCTCTTATTTAGTACCGCAGTTCAGGATTCCCTGTTACCAGCGCTTGTGAACTGCCCACTCAAACTCAGCGAGAGGCAATTGGGCTTCGTGTCGGCAGTGCGGGCCTCTTCTTCAGGATCTGACTTTGGGGTAAATACTGTTTCCTTTAGTGAACCCTCTGCAGAAAGAGGAGCCTGAGGCACCTTCTTAAAAAGAAAAAAATCACCCACCCTCTGCCTTCACGGTTGTGCTGCCCATTGATGATGTAAAATGTCTTTTGGGTACTAGATGCCTGTAAAGCAATCCTGTGGGGGGGTTTCTTTGGCGCGGCGAGCTGTGGCCATGAGGTTTCTTATTACAGCGAAGATGAAAACCTGCCTCCCTGTGCCAGCAGAACCGGTCTGAAGAAGATACTGAATTCTGGTTGGCTGGCGGGATGTGTGAGAATTTCGAAGCAGTTTTGTAAGGTGCTTGGGAACTTTAGGGAGCAATGAGTGGCTAATCAGCGAGCTGCTGTGCTGTCTCCTGCTTTATCTTTGCTCCAGTCATTTATTAATTTGCCGCGTTTCTACGTAAGATTATGATCTGGGTATATTAAAAGGATTGGTTGCTCACCTGTGAACGCGGCTTCTTTGGCCCCACACTGCTGTCGAGCAGCTCTTCGCTGTGTTCATTCACACGTTGTCGTTTCTTATAAAGGCTGTGCTATCCTGAGTCCCTCTGAGGTATCAGAAATCGCTCTCTTTAGAGCCGCATAGAAAACGCTTTTCATTTTTAAGACTCTATATGTGTTTTGCTATATGGTTTATATTTATTTACAAGGCATTTCTGTTTTTTCCAGCTTCTGTGTGTATCATCTGCTATTTTAACTTGAAGATTTTGGTCTTATGACCATTTGTACCATCTTTTATGTCTAGAACAAAAAATTACAGAATGAAGCGATAGATCAAGGAAAAACACTTAGATTTTATATGAAGATAACCTGCCTGAAACATTTTAAAATGATCTATAATGTACTTACCCTTTTGGGAACGGACTGTAATCAGCTCCGAAACCATCTGCATGCATGCATCAGGGAGGATGCTCTGCTGCAGGGAACAGGCTGACCAGGGCAGTCAGGGTTTCACCGTCTCATCCGACAAGAGGTTGGGAGCTAGGGTGGCTCCACGGTCATTAACTCGGGTTCCTCTCCTGTCTTTCCTCTGTCGTTTCCATTCCAAGTTTATTTAGTTCTCATTCCCTGCTAGCACAGTCCCTGGACAGAGTGTGGCTGACCTAGACTGTGTTTGTGCCTGTGGGGGAGGGAAAAAGCAGTAATTAGTCATAGACGGCTGTGCTCTGGGTTGCTTCGAGAGATCCCAGTTTATGTTCTGTTTCATCTTTTCGTTGTTGAAACTGGAGGAATATGAACTGTCTTCTAAGTACCTAATGCTGTTTATTTTAAAATTATATATATATACATCAAGGAAAAGGAACACTAACAGAAGCATAGAGGAGAGCCAGTGCTTGTCTCTGCAGTCAGAAGTCCCCAGACAATAAAGAATCCTGTCAGTAACCCCAGTCCACTTACTGTGATGTCCACGGCATAAAATTAAAACGTGTTAACAAGAGTAAATGCTGTCGATGAAAAATCTGACTAATCATGAACTTTGAATCCTTTCATAAAAGAGAATCACAGTCTTCTCCCAAATAACTAGCTTTTTCTAATTTCATACATTTTTGTAGGTTTATAATATCTGATGAATTTCTATAAATATCTTCTTAAATTTGCAAAACTTAAAATTGCTCTTTGCCTTTTAGATGTTCCCTCAGTGGCAGCCAGGCCTCTGCTGCCGTCATTAATTTTATGATCAACCGATGGGTACTTGGAGTTGGAAATAACTGAGTAATAATAATGAATATAAATTTTTAAGCACCTGTTATGCCAAGTGCTGAACAGGTCCTTTACTTTTATGAATCCTCACAAAATCCTTTGTGAAATTCATTATTCCCACTTTACAGATTTGAAAACTAAGGGTAAGAGAAGTTTATTGAGTGCACCCCAAAGTCATGTATCTAATAAATGACCGATGCCTGCAAAGTGGACAGAAGTCTGTATTTGCGTGTCGCCAAGGGGGCCCCCCTCCCATCTTTTGTACTGTCCCCCAATCTTTCTTGTGAGCACATGGAACAGGTCCATGGAAGAAACCACAGCCCGCTTGTCTGGGGGTTCCAGAGACTCTAAACTGTCGCACTAGCCCGTGCAGCCTTTAAGGATGTGTTAGACGGCCAGCTGACTTCTTCTTCCCAGCTTTTGTGGTGGAAGCTTCTGGGCTCCTCAGAGAGCCTCGTCAGCCTTTGGAATTCCACCCCACGGCTGCCTTGCAACCTTAGCTTTCTGATAAGCTCAAGGAAAGTCATGCTTTGTAGACTGTTCGGTTCTGTCTCTGTGTTAGGGTAGGAGCCGTGTTATCTGGCCGCATCGTCACGGCCTCCGCTGAAGCTGCACGGCCGGGCCCTGAGCAGCGGGGGGGTCGGGGTGCTCACCCCCGCTCGGTGGGACGTGGGCGTCTGACTCCGGCTCCCACACACCGCACTACGAACAGCCTGCTGTCAGCCTGCGGCCCTCACGCACGATGGCCTCGTTGGCGCACACGGATCGTGCGTGTTACATGTATTCTACACTGTATCCTTACAAGAAAGTAGTCCTTCTCAGTCAGAAAATGCTTGGAAATTCCAGGCAAGTTGCGAAGCAAGAGTAACTGGAAATTGCACAAAGTGCTAATGTAGAAGGTACGTTTTAGTACTGTTTCCAGTTCATGCTTTCTGGCTTGCTTTTTTTTTGTGATTTTAAAAGCAGCCGTTGGTTTTGGTCATTTGTAATAGCTCCTCTCCTTAGCACAACAATGGCACCTACTTTAGAAAAAAATTAAAAAATAATAATTTAAAAAACCTGCCCACAAGTCATGAATTTCAGTGACACGAATATGCGCGCAGCGGCGCCTTTTGTCGGTGCGCACTGTATCAGTGGGGTTTTTAAAGCAATACTGGAACCCTATATTTTCTGCCCCCCAAAAAGTGTGAGCATCTGTTGTAAAACGTGCAGGCCTTACTGTTGGCTGCTGTGTCTTATTACATAGGCAGGTCCCCCCGTGCGCTTGCAGGGTGTTTGCCTTTCTGTGTTCTGATCCTTTGGTTGCACCGGGGTGAGCATCCATGTACATATTTTTGTCGTTGTCTTATTATTTTCTTAGAATTTTTGAGAGTAAAATAGAATTTTCAAGGGAAGTTGCAATTCAGATCTCTTTTTGTGAAACAGTTTTTAAAAAATGTTGGCCAAATTGTTTAAAAACCTTATATCCAGCGGATAATTCGGGGCTATTCATTTTCAAAGACAACAACAAATGTATTGTACCCCGGTGCTTTCGCTTTCCATTTTGTATTTTACCCCTTGGTGGGCCCATTTTTCCTACCATATTAGTGTGGCGCATTTTTAGCTCCAGTTTCTGAGTCTTCTATCAGCTTCCTACTGGACATTTTCAGTTGTATGATCCATGACCACCTCCAGTTTAATATGTCCAAAATTGAATTCTTAAGTGTCTCTCTTTTAAAGAAGGAATGAATCATTAAAGATTTTCTCTTCATAGATACCTGTTTATTTGTTAACAGCATTCAGTTGTTGATTATACGTAGTTACTTAATTAGAAAGCTTATTCTAGTATAGCTTTTGAAAAAAACTTTATACCTAGTCAACTAGAATCATCAAAATGGTGTGTTCTCATGAACAAACTCCAAGAGTGGTGTTTATTTAATAAGGGCCAAGTTGAAAGTAAAGTTCACCTTCTGTTTAAAGTCCACGCTCTTAAAATATTTATGTACTTAAGCAACAAGTTTTTTTAAAAACAGTAAACAGAATTGATTTTAAAAGGCTGTATCCGTATTAGTCTGACTTGGTTTGAATCTGAGTGCTAGACTTCATGTTATCTCTTGACTTAAGACAACAAAACTCATATTGGGAATCTTTTTAAAACTCTAGTTCCTGATTTAAAAAAAAAATGACATACCAAAAAAATCCAGCTGAGTTGAGTTTAAACTGATTTTTTACTGTGTTAATGTTGCCTGAATAGTTATAGGCCTGGGGATTTAATCAGAGAGATTCATTTTTATTCCCTAGGGTAAGATATTTTACTTTCTCTGTGGGAAAACAATTCCCAACTGTATTTGCTAAAGATAGGTTTTAGTGTTAAAGGTAGGATTTAAATGTTGCTGTTTCCACCAAAACTCCTTGTATTAATACAATTTGAAACGTGCAATTATTTTAAAGGTGTGTGCACACTTTGTAAGTATTTGTATTTTTTGAAATTGTGGTGACATGTACATAACACAGTATTTACAGTTTGAGCCATTTTCCAGTGTACAGGTCAGTGGCAGTAAGTAAATCCACGTTGCTTGAACAGCGGTCACCACCAGCCGTCCCCGGAACTTCTTCATCACTTCGTACTGAGACTCTGTCCCCATTAAGCAATAACTTCCGATTCCAACCCCCTCCTGCCCCTGGCCACTACCATTTCACTTTTTCTGTCTCTCTGAATTTGACTGCTCCAGGTACCTCATATACGTGGAATTATCCAGCATTCATCTGTGGCTGGCTTTATTTTACTTAGCGTAATATTCCCAGGATTCCTCTGTGTTACAGCATGTGTTAGGATTTCCTTTCTTAAGGCTGGAAAATGTTCCCCTTTATGTACCTAATATATGTATATACTCAGGATTGGAATTGTTGGGCCAAATGATAATTCTATACTTCTATTTTTGAGTAACCAACATACTGTTTTCCACAGCAACTTTACCGTTTTACATTTCCAAAACAATGCTTAAGGGTTCCAATGTCTCCACATTCCTATTATCACTTGTAGTTTTGTGTCCTTGTTTGTTTTGTTTTGCTAATAGCTATTCAGAAGGGTTTGAAGTGGTATCATATTGTGGTTTTGATTTGCATTTGTCACAGGGATTTTGAGCATCTTTCATGTACTTATTTTCATATCTTTTTTTGAGAGATGTCTGTTCAAGCCCTTTGCCTACTTTTTAAATTGAGTGGTTTATTTATATACTTTTTGTTATTGAGTATTAGGGGTTTTAAATACGTTCTGGATATTAATCTTGTATCAGGCAATGCGATTTACAGTTGTTTCCCCCCACTCTGTGGGCTGCTATTTTACTGTGCTGATAGTGATAGTGTTCCTTGCCACTTTTTGACACTTCACCATGTTTGCATGGATTTATTTCCGGTCTCTACTCTTCTTTGTTGGTCTGTGTCTGTCTTTATGCCAGTACCATACTACATGGGTGGGTACAAGTAGCTTTACAGTTTGTATGGAGAAAGACCTGCAGGTTATGATTTTTACAACAGCTTTATTAACTCAGAAGAATGTCATTCACCACTGTAAACCTACTTTTGCTCACCCCTGTATTTTGATTACTGTCATTTTGTAAAAAGTTTTGATATTAGGGACTGTGAATCCTCTGACTTTGTTTTCCTTCAAGAATTTTTTTTTTTTTTTTTGGCTATCTGGAGTTTTTTGAGATTTCATATAAATTTTAGGATGGCTTTTCCCTCCCCTACCCCCATTGGGATTTTGACAGGGACTGCGTGGAATTTATAGATCGCTTTGTGTAATGTTGACATGTTAACAACATTGTCTTCCAATATGTGAAAATTGGTTGCCTATTTATTGTTGTCTTTGGTTTCGTTTATCAACTTTTTTTAGTTTTCAATGTACGTGTTTCATGTTATTGACTAAGTTAATTCCTGGATATTTCACTCTTTTTGATGCTATTATAAATAGAATTCTTCAAACTTTTCATTGTTAATATATAGAAATGAAGCATTTTGTGTGTGTGTTGATTTGTATCCAACTACTCTGATGAATTTGTTTATTAGTTCTGACAATGTTTTTGTGGAATCTTCAAGGAATTCCACATATAAGATCATGTCATCTGCAAGCAGATAGTTATACTTCTTCCTTTCTAATTTGGGTACCATTTGTTTATTTTTCTTGCTTAATTGCTCTGGCTTCACCTTCCACCACATTGTTGAATAGAAGTAGCAAAATTATTCATCCTTGTCTTGTTTTCCATCTTAGAGGAAAAGCTACCAGTCTTTCCCCATTCACTATGGTGTAAGCTGTGGGATTTATCTGAATGAATTTTATTATATTGAAATAGTTTCCTTGTATTCCTAGTTGGTTGTTTTTATTATAAAAGAGTATTACATTTTGTTGACTTCTTTTCGTGTATCCAGATGATGATGTGTTTTTTTCCTTCATTCTCTCAATGTGGTGTATCACCTTGATTACTTTTAGTTCGTTGAATTAACTTTGCATGATAAGAATAAATCCATTTTATCATGCTCCTAAACTTTCAAGCATTGTATCTTTAAATATCTCTTCTTCCTCATATGTTATTCCTTTCTGGGACTCCAGTTACATGTATCTTGGATCATCTCTCCGTGTTTCATAACTTTTCACACTCTTTTCTATTTTCTGTTCTTGTTTCTTTTTTTGGCTTCAATATAGGTATTTTACTCTTTATAATCTCTTGGTTCAGTGACTCTCCAGTGGTATCTAACCTATTGTTGCCCTCATCTATCAATTTCCAAATATTTGTTTTCAAAATTCATGTTTTTTAGTTCTATCTTTTTCATATTTTAAAGAATTGTCTGCTAAAATTCTTTGTTTTCTTTTTAATTCTTCGACTGTATTAACTTATTTTAAAGTCTTTTTATGATAAAAGATTATCTGGATCTACTATTGCCATTTAAAAATTTTGGTTCTTAGGTCTCGACTGGTTGTTTTAGACATTTTATATCAAAATGATTAACTTGAATTTCTGTATATCTTTTTTCTGATAAGATTTACATTTGCTAAAATCTTTTGAGAAGGTTTTACGAGCATGCAGCTCGGTTAACGACATTAGCTAGGTCAGCTTGCCTTGATTTAAGCAGGGATTGAGGTGACTTGAAGCTATACCTCCCTCCTCATGTGGCCTGGTCTCTTTCTGGCTCACCTTTATACCTGGGGTGTAGTCCTTTGGGTTCCCTCCAGCTTCCTGTGTATTTACTGGGGCTGTTCCTCCTTGGCAGGCCCTGGGTCTAGTTTTTGTGCCCCCACCCATGGATCTCTCCTTAGCTTCTCAGGCTCTCAGCCAATAATGTAATGACACTTGGGGGAAAACGAGTCTAAAGTCTGGTCTTGCCTCTTTCTTGCAGACCTGAGTCCTGCAGAGTCTCACTGTATTGAAAGTTCTCCAGTGGTGGGAATGCTTCCTTTTTGTTTTGTTTTTCTAGTTGTTCTTCAAGGAGGGTTTGTTTGAAGCAACTTACTCCACTATTGTCAAAAGCAAATTGCTTAGGTATGTTCTAGAATTCAGAATTTTTGCCATGGTAGTGATAAAAATTGAAAAGCTTATTACTTTTGAGCAACAGCCAGATGTAATCAAACACTAGATTTGCACAGTACAGTTGAAGTTTTATAGATATACATATATAGTATTAAAAATACTTCAATAAAATTCCCCTGAGAATTAATTTTTGTGAATATTTTAGCATTTGTCCTGCATCCAAAAATATTTTTATTATGTAAGTTTTGCTAGTACTGCATTTTGACACAACTATGATTCACAGCACGATACATTCATTGTATCATTGCCAGTCATGCTACTATAAAGATAAATGGAATAGAAAATCCTTGTTTTTGAAGGATTCACAGACTCAGAGGAAAGTGGACTTGCATTTTATATACCCACACCTACTAAATAAGGTGCTGTGGTTTACTCTACCAAGGGGAATTGGTCTTCGCTTCATCAGGGAAATGACATTCCAGTTGATTCTTGACTGATAAGGAGTTCATCAAATAGCTAACAGAGTAGTATTTCCTTTAAGTGCATATTACTATGGAAATATATAGTGTCTTTGTGGGTTGACAAAGAGTTATTTTGCTGGTGCCTATGGCAATTTGCAAGACTAGTTTGGAAAGGCAGATTGAAGATATCCTTATATTTAGTTCATCCTTTGACATGGAGGCCATCAGAAGCTTTTAAAGATATTTTATAATGTTTAAGAGAAGAAACTCTAGGGCTAGACTCCCAGAGTTCATATTCTAAGCTATGCCCCTTACTGTGTGACCTTGGACACATTATTTGTTTCTGTGCTTCAGTATAAAATCAGATGATAATTATAACTCAGAAGATTGAAGATTGCAGTTAGGACTGAATGAGTTAAAACATATCAGGTGTTTAGAAAAGTGCCTAGCACAGAGAAGAATCTGGATAAGTGTGGGCTCTTGTTGCTATTATATGCTTCGAGAAAAACTCAAAGGTTACAAATTGCACTCTTTTAGCTAGAACTAGAGGCATGAAAAGATTCAAGAGATACTTTAGGAGTAAAATTAGCAAGACTTCAACTTATTTGCTAATTTTATGTAACCAGAAATTTTGACTAATAATGCTGTCGGTGTGCAGCATAAAAACAGGTTTAAAATTTGTATAACATTTTCATGATTTGCAAATTTATAGAACTTAAATTTTCTAATTTGTGTTTTCTTTTAGATCTTATAGAAAATTTCAGCTGTAGCGCTTGGACTAGAAGCTGAAATAATAGAAGCTGTGTACGATGCATTAGGGTATTGAAAAAAATAATTTTTGAATTAAATATTTGGAATATAAGGAAGGAAAGGTGACTGAAAATGGGGCGGAAGAAAATACAAATCACACGCATAATGGATGAAAGGAACCGACAGGTAAATGAAATTTTAATTTATCTATTTAATTGATGTAAATAATGTTTTTAAAGGAGTGTAGGATTAAATGGTCGAATTTTTATTAAATTAAATTTCAAGTCTGAATGTTTTTATTTCTAGACTAAATTAAATATTTTAGCAATCAGAAAGTTTTGGCTTTTTATCATGTGCTGTGAAGAAACTTTTATTTCAGAAATCATGTGTGTTAATTACAGAAATAATAGGCAAAAAAAGAAAAGTAAAATCACTGCAGTTCCACCTCTACCTTTCATTGCGCAGATTTATTGTAATCAATCTTCTACACATTTGATTGTTAGTTTTCTATATATTGATCATTTTAAATTATTACCCCTATTTTCATAAGTAGGTAATGCCTAAGGTAACTACAGCTGTCAGCGATTGTGTCTGGTCAGTTAAATTTTCTGGTTAACCAGTAAATGAGAATTACTTTTGCAATTCTTACTGTCACAAATATTCTGAAACATTTATGTACAGGGGGTTGACAAAAGTAGGTTTACAGTTCACATGGAAAATAATACAATTAAAAAATAACACAAGAATAAACTGTTTTGCATACTAACAACTATAAACCTGCTTTTTCCAACTTCATATGATTTCAGTACCAACATCAGTAAACCTTTATCAATTCTGGATGATTATAATGATACAGGAGTCCCTCTCTGTATCACGGTTCACTTATCGCAGCCTCACTGTATCACGGGATTTTTAAAAATATTACATTTAATTATTTATCGCGGATTTTTCGCTATATCGTGGGATTTTTGCGGTACTGTATACGTATGTTGTTAAAGTGATGTAGGTTTAAGAGTGTAGAATATGTTTAAGAACATCAGTAGTGTTTATAAAATTGTGGGAAAGGTTAATAAGGGAGTGGGAAAGGTTAATAAGGGACTGGGAATGGTTTATAAGTGTGTGGGAAGGGTTTATAAAGCCTTAAAATATATATAAATACTAAAATAAATGTAAGGTTCCTACTTCGTGGATTTTCACCCATCGCGGGGCGTCTAGAACGTAATACCCGCGATACGTGACGGATCACTGTACTGGTGTATAAAGACCAAAAGTTGTAAGGGCTTTTTAAAGCAGGAGTTGGCAAACTGGTCCATGGGCTGGCTGCCTCTTTTAATAAATAATGCATTATTAGAACACTGCCACGCCCATTTGTTTACTTATTGTCTGTGGCTGCTTTCACATTACAGCAACATAATTGAGTAATTAGTTACCCCAGAGGCTACGTGGCTCATCAGCCTAAAGTCGTGACTCTGGCGCTTCAAGGGAAATTTTGACCACCCCTTGATTAAGAAAAAAAGAAGGAAAAATAATTTCCCAGATTATTATAAATGAACTATTCAAAGCATATGCAGGAGGGAGAGACACTGTCTCTGGAAAAGCCTCCTGGTCAGGAGAACTTTTAAGAACAGCTGGTTTCGGAAGCTTCCGAGGAGCAGAACAGCACTAAAAACGTGCTCTGCGGAGTCTGAGCGGCAGCTCCCTGCTCGGACAGAGAGAGTCGGGGACAGGACTCAGCCGAGCAGCTGGGAGAGGAGTCGGAGAGGGCCCTCGTTTCAGCTCGTGAAGATTCCGTAGCTGAAGAGTGAGGCTCGCACAGTGGGATCCGTTTCCAACGTTGATAAAATGGGGGGAACTGATCACCATTCCGCAATTCCAAAGGAATGATGCTCAGCATGGCTGCAAGTAAATTTCCCTTCACGGATCTGAGGATTCTGGTATGTCGGGGAGGCATGGGGTCCTGCTTCATGAGTACACGCAGCATACATGTAAAATAGGGTTTATTAGGGAATAACATACAGGCACAGAGGCAGCAAAGCACATAGGATCCCCTGAGCTCTCATCGTGAGCATAGAGCCTGCACCTAGCAGTGGAAGGGACCCCATGTGATTGGAGGGAACGGAGTGCTGGGAAAATAGGCCTGTGAGGGAACTTAACTTCAGATGGTGGGGTCTGCCCCCGGCTCAGCAGTGAGACTAGATGTCTCATAGAAATACTGTCTAGAAGGGAAATCTTGTGTGACATTCATAAACACCTAACTGCAACGGTGTGGTGATTGCAGGGGGGAGGGGGCGTAAGGGGGTACACACGAATGGGAAAAAATACAATAAAAATTAAAAGAGAAGAAAACTTTAATGTTGAGGGGAAATGTAGACTCTGAAGGATTTTTTTCCTGCTTTGTCTCTCACTTCCTTGTATCTAGTCGTCTAGGCAGAGCGGTCTTACTTTAAGTTATAGTCAGGGCAGTAGTTGCCCCTGACCCAGGGGTGATACGTTCTGAGACCCCCAGTGCAAGCCTGGAACCGCAGAGGGAACCAAACCCTTATATATACTGTGCTTTTTCCTGTTCGTACATGACCTTTTCACTTAAAGGCAGCACTTCACAGCCTTTCTCTATCCAAATTGCCAGCGTCACTGCTCCTGTGCTCTGGGGCCATTGTTAAGTAAAGTAGGGTGACTCGAACACCAGACGGCTGCCCAGCGACTAACAGGTGAGTAGCGCACACAGTGTGGGTTCGCTGGGCAAAGGGCTGGTCCTGCCGTGCTCCTGAGCAGAGCGCCTGACTTAAAGTTTATGGATTGTTTATTTCTGGAATGTCCCATTGAACGTTCTCAGACCACAGTTGACCACGGGTAACCTTGAAAAGCGAAGCCACAGAAAAGGGGGTACTGTTTCTGTCTTCTGGAAGAGCTTGTAGGGTATAGGTATAATTTCTTAAAATGTTTGGTAGAATTCACCAGGGAGCTCATCTGGGCCTGGTGCTTTCTGTTTTAGAAGGTTGTTAATTATAGATCCAATAATAGACATGTGACTAGATCTCTTTTTTTCTTGTGTGAGTTTTGGCAGATTGTGTCTTTAAGGGATTAATTTCTTCCATCTAGATTATCAAACCTACAGGCATAGACTTGTTTTTATTATTATTTTA
Source organism: Furipterus horrens (assembly GCF_987537825.1). NCBI lineage: Eukaryota > Metazoa > Chordata > Mammalia > Chiroptera > Furipteridae > Furipterus > Furipterus horrens. Next base: position 4,281,191 of record NW_028327186.1, on the reverse strand, counting down.
TTATCTATGGGATCTTCAGTTGAGTTGTGGTGTCCCTTCTTTCATTTCTGATATTAGCAATTTGTATCTTTTTCTTAGTTACCTTTGCTAGAGTCATTCACATAACTAGTTTTTGGTTTTGTTGATTTTTCTCTATTGATTTCCTACTTTCAGTTTTATTGATTTCTGCTTTAATTCTTTCTTCTGCTTTCTTTGGATTAATTTGCTCTTTTAAAAGTTTCTTAAGGTAGTGGCTTAAATTATTGATTTTAGGTCTTTCTTCTTTGCCAATATGTGCATTTAATGCTATAAATTTCCTCTAAGCTTTCCTTTCATTGCATCCCACAAATTTTGATAAGTTGTATTTTCATTTCCATTTAGTTCAAAATAGCTGATTTCTCTTGAGATTTGTTCTTTGATTTCTGTGTTATTTAGAAGTGTGCTGTTTCATCTCCAAGTGTTTTGGGATTTTTCCAGCTATCTTTCTGTTATTGCTTTTTAAAGTTTAATTCCATTGTCATCTGAGAGCATACGTTTTATGATTCCTATTCTTTTGAATTTGTTAAGCTGTATTTTATGGTCCAGAATGTGGTCTGTCTTGCTGAATGTTCCATGTGAGCTGAGAGTAATGTGAATTCTGCTGTGGTTGGATGAGGGAGATAGCGATTATGTATGTCCTTACGGGTTTTCTCCAACATTTTTGGCACAAGGGTATTGAAACCTCCTACTTTAATAATGAATTAATTATTTTTCCTTGCCTTACAGGTCTTTGACACTCTGTTGTTTGGTTCAGACCTTTTAAGGATCTAAGGATTGTTAATGTCTTCCTGGAGAGTTGACCCCTTTGTCATTATGTAATGCCCTTCTTTATTCCTGATCATTTCCCTCGCTCTGAAATCTGCTCTGTCTGAGATTAATGTAGCTTCTTCAGTTTTCTTTTGATTAGTGTTAGCAGAGGATATCTTTCTCCATCCCTTTATTTCTACTCTACGCGTATCTTTACATTGAAAGTAGACTTCTTGTGGACAAAATATATAGTTAGGTATTGTTTTCTGATTCACTGACAATCTTTATTTTTTAATTGACATATTTTGTATCAACTATATTTGTGTTCTATTACTCTTGTTCTTTGCTTTTATTTTTGCCGTAGATTTTTCTTCTTTTTGTGGTTTTAGTTGATTATTTCATGATTCCATTTTCTTTCCTATTTTTGCATATCAGTTATACTTTTTTAAAAAACTTTTTAAAGGTTGCCCTCGACTTTGCAATGTAATTTGCAACTAATCCAAGTCTATTTTCAAACAACACTACAGCTTCAGGTAGGACAACTACCTTGTAATAACAAAGTATTCCTAATTCTTCCTTTCCGTCCCTTGTATTGTAACTGTTACTCATTCCACTATCACATAAGCTATCATCGTTTCAATACATTGTTGCTATTATGTTGGACAAACTGTTATCTTTTAGGCCAATTAAGAATGGCAACAACAAAAGCGCCCCTCTGATACTCTTCCTTTATGTAGATCTGAGTTTCTGGTCCGTATTCTTTTCCTTCTCTCTGAAGAACTTCTAACATTTCTTTTAGGCAGGTCTGCTGGCAGCGGATTTCCTCAATTTTTGTTTGTCTAGGAAAGTTTATTCCTTTGAAGTGTAATTTCTCAAGATACAGCACATTAGGCTAGTGGGTTTTGCCCCCTTGACGTGAAACGTATCCCTCCACTGTTCTTCATTGCATGGTTTCTGAGGAGAAATTGGATGTGATTACATTGTGCTTCTGTAAATAAGGTGTTTTTTCCCCTCTGGCTTTTTCCAAGTTTTTAAAAAAATCTTATTTTATATAGTTTATATATAATGTGCGTTGGTATTGTTTGTTGTTTGCATTTATCCCGCTTGGTGCTCTTAGACCTTCCTGGGTCTGTGGTTTGGTGTCTGACATTAATTTGGGGCAATTCTCAAATGTTATTGATGCAAGTATTTCTTCTGTTATTTCTCTTTCTATTCCTTCCGGTATTCACAGTTTCTCTTGACATATCCTGAAGTCCAGAGATTCTTTCCTCATTAGTTTCCAAATGAACTTATCAAAGACGATTCATTTATTTTATAGAATTTTTTATTGCCAGCATTTGAAATTTTTGTTTTTTAGAATTCTCATCTCACTGCTTACCTATTGTTGCACATTGTCTGCTTTTTCCACTAGAGACCTTGGCATGTTAACCATGGTCATTATGACTTGCCGGGCTGAGACTCCCGACGTTTCTGCCATACATGATGCTGCTTAAGGTTTGCTCTGTGTCTTCAAATTGTGCTCCTTGCCTTGTGGTTTTTTTGTGGAAAGCCAGGCATATGCACTAGGTAGAAGGAGCTGCAGGGACGGCCTTTAGGGACGGGGAGAGGTGCGGGGAGGGAAGTGTCCTGCAGCTCCGAGATTAGGGCTCAGTCCTCAGCGAGCCTGTGCCTGGGGGCTGCGCACTTGTAAGGAAGTGCTGTGCGGTCCCTGCGCCCAGCTTTGGTGGGGTAGGGCGGCTAGGAGGAGCTGGAGCCGCTGTTACCTTCTCCGACAGCGAGGCTCTGATCAAACCCCCTGCAAGCTAGGCTCCGGTAAAGTAGTTTGTCTCAGGGCAGGGCTTGTTAAGCACAGACTGCTTTGGTATATACTTCAGAACAGCTATTTCCCCCTCTCCCTGCTGGAAGCACAAGGGGGTTTTCCTCTGATCTTTACCACGAGGACCTGGTGCAGGACCCGAGGGAGGGAAAGCTCACAAAGGTATAGAAGGTGTAGGTCTGTCCCTCACAGACGGGACCCTCCTGGAGTCTTTAGCACTGATGCTTGTCCGGAATAAGCCTCCCGCATTCCCGCAGTTATAGTCCCGGTTTTCCTACCCGGGTGCTGGCTCTGACCACATTCTCTGAGGGATCTAAGCTTTTTATTTGTTGTTACGGTGGAGTGGCAACTTCAAGCTCCTATACATGCTCGACCAGAAACCTTAAGTCTCTCGTGGAGTTGTAAATTCAGCAATGCATTAAAGATATGCCTAAATATGTATCATGTGAAAGCCTTTGCAGGTACTTGGGGTTTTAAGTATAGCAGGTCTTTTACAGACAGTGCAGCCAACCTTCTTAAATTTAGAGAATTATATTTGCTGAGTTTCAGATTTGATACAAAATTAGAAAAACTGGTTAGGTTAAAGTAAAATGTGTCTCAGTTTATAGAAGCACTAAGTTTTATAGGTTAGAACTTTAGCTTTAGTCTTTATGGTGATTATAATCCTGGAGTAAAATGCCAATTTAAAAATAAAATTTTTATTTATTTTGCCTAATACTGAAATAGCTTTATTAATACTGATATTTAAAAATTATTTAAATTTTACAATACATAAAAATAAAATGAAATATATTTCATGTACCAAAATCTATTAAGCCTATTTCAAAACAAACATTCATATTTATAGGAGGAATTCTTAACAACCAAGGTAATTATGAGTGATGAAATAAGGTCAGTTAAAGAGAATGAGGCCAGATCATTTATTTTGTTTGCTTAACGAGCTTGGATATTACTTTCAGTGCAATGAAAAACTAAGCTCCCACTGGCAGGTGTATGGTAAATATTACTATATGGTGCAGTAGGTGAAACAGGATATCCAAGAAGATGATTATATAAATAATATACATTACAGATGATGCAAGTTGGCGTAGGGTGGTAGTGGTGTAGACAGAAGTGTATACATTTGAGATACTTTTGAGCGGTAGAGTAGACACACTTTGTTGGCAGATTGCTGTTGTAGATCATTGGCATAAGAGGGATCTAGGATAACTCTTAAGATATTTTTGGCCCTGTTTGAAAGGAAGGTGGTGCCGGCTGCTGAAATGGAAGACTGTGGAAAGAGCGTATTTATTGTTTTTAGAAAACATGAAGCTGGATGCAGTCATCCGGCAGGACTGTGTGTGTGTGTGTGTCAAGCGGAGAAGGAGCGGATGTGTGAGGCCCGGGGGCGCTCAGTAGTGGCAGCTGAGCAGAGGGAGGGGACCCAGCCCCAAGGGCTGAGAAGCAGCAGCCTCCGAAGCAGGAGGGGAAGCAGGAGGGAGACCTGGCGAGTGCTGTGCTGTGAGCACTTGGTAAAGGAAGTGTCTGAAGAATGAGAATACGGTCAGCTTTGTCAGATGCTGCTGGCATATATATGAGGGTAAGTAAGAGCCACACAAGGACCGTGGACTTGGACCGCATAAATCGAACGCTATTATTAACGAGTCTTGCTGGAACATGGGAAGTCTGAGCGCAGTAGGCTGAGGAGGGACTAGATGGTGTGAAATTGGCAACAGCTGTAGACGCTTCTTCCAGACATTTGTCCTCCAAAGTAGAGCAGAGAAGGGGAGCAGTGTGGAATCAGGAGGTGCTGGGGCACGTTTATATGCCTATGGTCTGTGATCTGGTAGAGGGGCAGGAACCACTGATGGGGGAGGAGAGGGAAGCGCACAGAAAGGGACAGGAGCGGAAGCGTCAGCAGTCACAGCAGCAGAGAAGGGGGAGTGTGGAAAGGTACAGACGCGGTGTTGGAGCTGATGCCCTGGTGACGGGAAGGGCCTGTTTCTGTCTTCTCAGTGGCTGGAGGCAGAGCGAAGCTGAGGGAGAGAACAGCTTGGAGAAGGGGCTGGAGAGACAGCGAGCTTCTGTCGGCCAGCGCTGAGTGCTGGTTGAGGTTTATGATCATCAGTTTAGCAACGTCGTGTGTGTGTGTTTAGGTGCTCCTAGGGGAAGCGTGAGCCACCTGGATAAAGAGATGCGATGATCTGGCATACGAGTAGGGGCTCAGCCCCTGGCTGGGGCTGTACCAGCCAAGTATGTTCACGAGAGAAGCGGGGAGAAGCTGGGTGTGTTCGCAAGGGAGCGAAAATAGTGATACTTTGTGGAATCTAGAGGTCAGAAAGGACGTGGGAATAGCTAGTAACAAAGTGGTGAGGTAAATAATTGGAGGGGTGGACAAAGGTTAAAGAATTTCTGGAGAGATGATGCAACATGGGAGAGCCGGAAGAGAGGCAATAAAGTGGAATGCACGAAATTGAGATTTTTGGGGGTGACGTGGTTATTGGTGATGGCAGAGTTAAAGGTGTAATTTTAGGAGTGGGTACCTGACATGTGGTGAAGGTTGATCATTTGGAAGTTGGGAGCTGAAGGAACTGAGGGGCCAAGGTATTTGTAGTGACCCCCCCCCACCACCACCAGATGCTGAAGTCACCAGAGATAAGAGCCGGGCTAGAAAGAGAAGTAGTCAGGTGATGCTTACCGGTGCATGGGGCAGCGTGGCCAGGAGGGGTCCCTTGGTGCCCGCCTCAAGGAGGGTTCTTGGGTGGTGTGAATGTCATGGCACGACATTTATTTAGGGAACAAAAAGGATGTGTCTTCCAGGTCCTTTAGTATAGAGAATGTGATATTTAAAAAGAAACAGAAAGTGGTCTCTATTTGAGAGGACTTCAGGCAACAGGCTTCAGTTAAAGAAAGAACCATTGACAGGAAATTGGGGAACTCACTGATCCTAGACTGTGCATTTTAGTGGCTGCAGTAGGAGGGCTTGGGAGGGAGGGAACGTGCGAGCTGAATTAGGGGATGTGCTTAGTTGTTTAGGGAATAAGGTCCGAGTGATGACCGAGTCCTTGATGTAGGACTTGGGGTTTCTGATGGCAGCCGTTTTTAACTAGCTGGTAAGGGGTCCGTGGTTCTCCGCCTTCTGCAGTGGAGTGGGTAAGAGGAATGGCTCCTCGGGAGGCCCCAACCAGAGCCCCCGGACATACGAGACACACGTAGGCCCGCAGCCCGGGGGCCGACCGGGGAGGCAGGGAGGCAGAGGCTCGCGGGGAGCGCGAGGCTGGGGACCTTTCCCATCTTCGAACCTGACTGGGCACTAAGAGGACCCCTCTGCGGGGAGCCCGGTGCTTTTCATACAAGCGCTCTTCTCTCCCTTCGGTCGTCCAGGTCACCTTCACGAAGAGGAAGTTCGGGCTCATGAAGAAGGCCTACGAGCTGAGCGTGCTGTGCGACTGTGAGATCGCGCTCATCATCTTCAACAGCTCCAACAAGCTGTTCCAGTACGCGAGCACCGACATGGACAAGGTGCTGCTCAAGTACACGGAGTACAACGAGCCGCACGAGAGCCGCACCAACGCCGACATCGTCGAGGTAACACCGTCGTCGGGCCGCCGCTGGCGGCTCGCTGTTTGCGCCCCGAATAGCGCCCGCGGCGGGTGCGCCTCTCCTCTGGGTCCTTTATTAGAAGGCCCTCCCTGTCGCTGTGTGATGAGCCACTTACATTATAAATACGTCCTGTTCATTGAGACGAAATAAATGAGGCGGCTGTACCATACACCCAGGGATAGCCTAGCGTTTCAGCTGTGATTGCTTATTTTATGAATTTTAAAATTCTTATTCTAAGACACTATTCTCACTTCGGACAGTATGGAGTTACAGTTTTAATGTCTTAATTATTTCATTATGTCAGTGATTACCCACAACTCTAACCACTAATGAACTGAAAGAAAACGATGTAAATAATATTTCTAATTTTGCTAATAGTCTTTAATTGTGGGGGAAGGATGTCCTCATTTTCCTTTATCTGCTGCTCTTCAGTATCTCTCATAATTCTGCTGACCTAATTAAGTGAAAAGAAAGGAAAGGGATTTTTAAAGAATGATTTCTTTCTATTCAGAAATAGTGTTTTAAAACTAAACCCTCAAAAAGGAGAACCAATATGCTTCTCCTTTAATTCTTTTCTGTTGCAAAATCTTCTTATAAAAGGTAACTTTCCATGTATATTTCTAATAGCATTTTAAATTATCTTGATCTTTAAAAAAAAAAAAAGAATGTATTTATTTATTTTTAGAGACAGGGGAAGGGAAGAAGAAAGAGAGGGAGAGAAACATCCATGTGTGGTTGCCTCTCACACGCCCCCCAACTGGGGACCTGGCCCACAACCCAGGCATGTGCCCTGACTGGGAATCGAACCTGCGACCCTTTGGATTGCAGGCCCGCACTCAATCCACTGAGCCACACCAGCCAGGGCTGATCTTTACTTTTCTCTTTTTTGTTTATATTTAGAGATTTTGCTTCATTTATATTCCATTTTTTCCACTACTTGAAAAGATACATTCTTTGGCTTAGTTTTGTAATATTAGAAAACAGTTTTAATAAATTAGGTATTCCTTGGTGAAAGTACTGAAACCGTGTGAAATGATGCACAACCGACTGTAAAAGAAGAAATTAAGTTCCAGTCTGCATTTTATTCAAGTAATTGAAATTAAGATAAAGATTCTTTATTGTGTAGAAATCTAATTCATTTGCCTCCACAAATTAAATTATAGTTTTGACAATGAGTATTAAATTCACCCTATATTTCTCTGCCTTAGCCTTTCCTTTTCGGATACTAATTGTTACTGCAAAAAAAAAAAAAAAATCTACTTGTATTAAAAGAGCACTTCTGTTCCTTTTTAGCAGTTGTTAGAAGAGAGAAGGAAAAGTATAGTGTAATTATGGGTAGGACTCAGCTCTGCTGCTTGGCTGCCCGGTTTTATTTAAGTGGTTCACTGCGGAGGACTCCCCTGACAGTGTGTGAGGCTTCTGATGGGCCTTCTGTTGGACACTTGAGTTAAACTGCGTGGCTACACCTGTTGCAAAGCCCTTAACATGGTGACAGCAGTGTAAATTATTTGATATCTTTGAGCATTTTTGGTGTATCTGATCACTTACATGCAGTACAGACTCTTCAGTGGACTTTTTCCCTGTTATGTAGATATAATGAATTTTTAATCAGAATTTTGTAAATTAGCGGGTCGCCATTCAAGTGAGCTTTACAAGAGACTTTGTCACTGGATTTCCTTGAAATGGGGAGTACTCTTGGTGTGTTTCGTTTTATTTTTTTAAATCTCTATTTCTTATAAAATTTGAATACTGTCAACAAATAGATGTTCAGGCTGGTCTCACTGTGGCAGGCAGCAGCCCTTCTTACCCCGCACTCCTGTGCTCCTTTATGGCAGCGGCGCTGCCCTTGGCCCCAGAAGCTGAGGGCACTTGCACGGTCTAAAGCTTACTTCCTTAGAGCACGTGAGGAAGGGGGCCTGATTTAGCCCCCTTCCCCCCCCCCCCAGTTTTCATGAGACTGCCTCAGTCTTCTCTTTGTGCATTCAGCACAGTGTCAGAGAATAGATCCCAAGCATTTCTTTTTTAGCAGCCTCCTGTATTACAGTCTGCTTCAACATGAAGGAAACTTCTGCTGCCCAGTTGTCAGTTAGGATTTTGATATTTCCTTTTTAATTGAAATGTTTAGAAGTGAACATAAATCTTACCAGTAGATTTTTATGAAGTTCTGAATTACATAAATACAATGGATAGAAAGCACAGTTGTTTATAAGGGGTTAATTTGTTGTGGTAGAATCAATGATAAGGCTTAGTTTGCCTTTCGTGCATGTTAATGAACCTGCCTTATAAGACAGTGATGGTTAGACTTGGGAGGTGTTCTCTCTCCCACACACAGAAAGTGCTCCAACTACAGCCTCAGCAGCAGTGGTTTCCTGAGTGACTTTCATCAGCAGTGGCCACGGCGTAGGCTAGTGCAGCTACGGAGATTGTCGCCGGCCAGACTGATGACGAATACTTACATCGAGTTCCCTGTGGGCCACTTCCTGAAGTGCTTTACAAACATCCCGTCTAAGGGTGTTTTTGGAATACCATTATAAGTATTTGTTTCCTTTTTCATATAGTTTCCTTTCAAACGATTGTCGTAGTTGAAAGCACACTTTTTGATGTCCATTTGTTCATTTGACAAAAATATTTGAGGGGCTCTTGTGTGCCGTGAGCCCTGCAAAGTGATGTCACTTAGAGATTTCTCATTCAAGCCACAAGAGGATTCTTTCTACCCAAGTTTTATAAATGATTGAGATCGATTTTTTCCAGCTGAAAATTCTATAATTTCTAACACATTGGTGAGCGATATTCTAGGCTGTTTAGCCATCTCCTGTGGCTGAGTCCATAGATCAGCATTAGAAGGAGGCACGTGAACAGCTCTAAGTGATTGGCATCAGTGCACTTCCTTATGCAATACGATCAGCTGTGAAACTAACCGAAAACTCCGGGAACCGCTTTCGTGAGGCCTCTAACCTGAATTCATCGATTTCCTGTTGCATGCGTGTTAGTCCTTAAAATCAGCAGGATTTCACTCGCCCTGATATTACTAAAATATCCTTTAACAGCCTCGAACATATTAAAATGGAGTCTTCTGTAGACGTATTTCTATTGTATCCTACACACAAGTCCTTTGGGGATGCACTGAGAAGAGGACGGAGGATGGGGATCCTGGGTGGTTATTGCAGCCTAAGGACGTACATGTGTGAGGCCTGTGGAATTGGATTTAGTGTGTGTTCTGGGCGCACTGTGGTAAATACATATCACAGCTGATGGTAGTTGAATATTGAGGATAAACAGAAAGATGGACATGACACATTTATCGGCCTTTCAGTCTTTAGCCGTAGGTATTAGAATCCCTGTGCAGAACGAGGTCCTGTCTTTGCTCTTCCTTGTTCCATACCACCTGTATTTGAAAACTAGTTTTTAAAATTTTTATTTCAGTTTAACATTTTAATTATAGCTGATAACATTATTTCTATATAGCTTTTAAAAAAATCAACATTTACATATTTTAAGTGGCACTTAGGTATTTTAAATTAAGGTCTGCAGTGTCTTGCAGGATGTATATACTTTTCTATGTTGAGGAAAGTAAATATATGAAGATGGGAGCTTACACATTAGTAAATTAGGTTGTCATTCAGATAAACTTCCTAATAACCTTCATAACTGGACTTCTTTGAAGTGGAGAGTATCACTGCTGTGTTTAAAATGACTTCTTATTTGAAAATGCTTATTATACACTGCTTCTCAGGAATGCGATGAGTTTTAGTACTTTATTTCCTATATTAGGAGACATTATGCAAAGAATATCAAAGATATACATTGAATCTTTTCATGTTAAGCATTGATACAAAAAGTAGGAGTTTAATTGAAATGAACAAAGAAAATGTTAGAACAACCTAGTTTTCAGTAAATTAAGATTTGAAAACATATGAGTTATATTATACAATTGTATAAGAACATTAGATAAATCCTAAAGTACTAGGAACTAGAAATGAAAATCACCAGCCAGTTGCCATTATTTATACACGTGTGTGTATATACGTTGAATTTAAACGAAATAAAAGCCCAGAACCAATAGAAGGGCTCTGTATCAAATAAGTATTATTCTAAAAGCACAGAGTGGGGATTTAGCAGCTGCTGCACAAAAATGCCTGCAATTACTTTTATATCCTTTTTTTGCTTTGCAGGAATATTTGAAATATGAAATATTCCTGCTCAGTGTTTTTAAATAGCTCTGACCTGGTGGCATTGGAGGACAGCAGTAAATAGCTTATGTGGTGACTGCGGTCACGGCGCTGTCACTTACAGGTGTCAGTCCAGGGGCTGCGGCCGGTTATCTCACGGTTCACGTCCTGTGAGCCGTTCCCCAGTAGAGGTGTTTATCCGCCACAGGAACACTGCAGTACTTAAAAACATTCCGCTCGCATTCTCATTTGATCTTCACATCCAAGGTAAGCATCTTCAGGAGACATCGAGGCCCAGGTTACATTGCTGAGTCAGGTGGCAGGTTAGTGGCAGACTGTGATCGGAACCTGAATCCTTGCTATCGCCCGCTCCCCTTGTTGCCCCTGTCACTAAATCCATTGGAGCTCTGGAGTATTTCCCCATAAGCAGATAAGATTTTATTATACCTGTGCCAGTAATGTATAGCATGTAGCACACATGAATAAGTTTTCCTCAGTAGTGAACAGAAAACAAGTGAGGATAATTGTAATAAGAGTAATAGGTAACGTTTATCAAGTACTTAATATGACCTGGTACTCTTCTAAGGGCTTATATTTATATTATCTTATTAAATGTCTCTGTTGACCCCATTTTACAATTGAAGACACTGAGGCACAGTGATAAATGACGTGAGACGATGATAATTTGGATTCTAAGGAAAGAAAAATCTGCTTTTTTGAGTCTTAATAATCCCTGCCTGCTTTCAATTTACAAAGGAATTTAGAGATGATTTCCAACTTACTATAAGATGATCTTAAAGAAATCAATATAAGATGTACCTATCAATTATTAAATAAAAGTGATCATCCCAAGACAGTATTTAAAATGAGCCGTCCTCGGAGTGGTCCCCTAGCCAGCAGTATCAGCGCCACCGAGAACTTCCTGGAAACCTGAGTCCTGGAGCCCTGCCTCAGACCCACGGAGTCCGCAGCTTTGGAGAGGAGGCCTACGCAATCTCGTACGAACGTGTCCTGAGTGCAGTGACACACACAGCTTCTTGTTAACATGAAGTCCCTTGGCAGTGGTTAGCCGGCTTTTAAAACTCTTTTATTCCCAAGAATAGCCTCTGAAATAATTTCAAACCATGAGCAAGCAGAAATCGTAACTCTCAAGACCTTTCTAAAAGCAATTCAAAGCAGTGCGCCGGTATTGTTTGTGAATTGCAAACTGGGGAACGCAGTTCTAATGGGTTACTGCTCGGTTCAGTTCTGCGTGGTTATAAATGCTGCTTCGAGTGTATTTAGGGGGGCTCGTGAGGGTGTGTGGGAGGCGGACTCCGGTGCCTCCACTGAGCAAAAAGGTTGTCAGGCGCCGGCCTTGTAAAGAACGGGGGCAGGTCCTGTTACGGGTCGTGACAGCGTCCTAATGTCCTCAGAGAACCTCCCTGAGCCAGCAGCGTTCTCTCCCCATGTCCCCGACGCGGGGCGGCCGGACGGGGCGTGCTGCGAGGCTGGCCTGCTGGGTCACAGGTGCAGTGGCAGAGCGGTGGGGCCAGGGGAGCGAAGGAGGCCTCTGAAGCCACGGCAGGGCCTCCCTCCGCCTCCGCCTCCGCCTCCAGCCCCTGGCCCCCTCTTTGCCCCCAACAGAGCCGGATGCACCAGGGTGGTGACGCACCAGGCGGGGCCCCAGCCCTCGTGGCGCCCCCCTCCACGGGTCCCCCGGTCACCTCGCACAGCGGTCGCCGCAGCTCTCGCAGTTTCCGTTTCACGGGCTGCATTGTGCTCTGTATTTGCATTGCTTTCCACTGCGTGCTCTTCATCAGGAGCTGTGCGTCTCTGCGTGTGATTTTTATTCCGTTGAGGTCAGATTTTTCTCCATCGGAGACGGATGTTGTATAAACAGGAGATCGTGGGGAGAAGGAGAATAGGTATTACTTTACGATAGAGCTCACATTTCTGTGGTGCGTTTCTGGTGATTATTGATGAATGCCTACGTGTCCCTTTTATGTTTATATGTCAGGGCTGAGTGCTTTAGTACTGATGATCAGATAAATTGTTCTCTTTTTCTCTGGACGTTCTTTGATACATGGGCCAAATTGTTGACCAGCGAGAGAAGGCGGGCACAGAGGATTGGCAGAGCGGTCAGAGAAAGCTTCCTCCCGAGGCTAGGGTTGGGAGGGAAAAGGGACAGAAGCACGTTTTCTAGGTTGGGGGGTAGCTTATGTGGAAACTAGGAAAAGAGACATGGCACCATTATTTTATAGAACGAAAATCAGCTAAGTATAGCCGTAGTAGAGGGCGCGGAGTGGAACTCGCCAAGATCTGAGAGTAAACCCGACCCCAGAGAGGTGTGTGAGGCTCTCGACTTCCTCCTGAAGATCTGGGGGCTCCTGAAGGAGCTTAATACAATGTTGGGTGAAATGCATTCTTTTTTTCTTCTTTACTGATTGCGGTGATGCTTACCATATTGTGTGTGAGGCATTGTGCCAGACCCGAAAGTACAGTGGTAACTGGCTTCTACTTCTGCTGTTTTCCTAACAAGATGCTGTGCTGGCTCTTTTATTGTCTTACGACATATACTCCAGAAGGATTCAGACACTTAGAGTCCCAGGATTTTGAAGTTTCCCACCAAATATGAATTGTTCAGCATATATATTCTACAGTTGGAGCAAAGGTGCAGGGTACTTACCATATGTCAAACAGTGTCGTGTGTATGCCTGTGAAGTGAGATGTTTCAGTTCTTTTAGCAGAGGCAGCTAATGTAGACATGCAGTATTTTTTTAAAACCTAGTTATTAAAACACATAGTTTAACACTAAGCAGTTACAGTCATGTATGTGAAAGCATTCTGACACTATAGCATATCAGTTAGACTGTCCTGGTGGCAGGCGACAGAAGACCTGACTGAAGCTGGCCTTTCAAATAGGGGTGTTGGGGACATCACAGAACAGAAGAGCCCCGCTGTGTGGTAGAGCGGACTCTGTGGCATTGGGCTCCAGGTGTCAGCCTGCCCTTGGGTGTCAGCTTGGTCTTGATGTTGCTTCTTCGTGTTGACAGCGGCAGCCCAGGCCTTGTGTGTGCCCGCGTCTGATGCGCCGGGGCTGCCCAGCTAGCTTCTGTCTGGGCGTCCCTCCGGGGTCGCCGGCCTCATCCTCCCACGTGTGTGCAGGCATAAGGCCGCAGCACCATTCATAGCCCTTCCGGTGGCGGTGGAAATGCTCTGTGTCTGCACTGCCCAGCACGCAGCCGTTAGCCATGTGCGACTGCTGGCGTTTTCATTTTAGTTATAATTTAAATGGCCACATGTGGCTAGTGGGCGCCATATTGTTAAGCGCTGTTGTGAAGCATGAGAGACCAGTTGTGTCCCGGGATTCCCGGCAAATGTCCTAACGTTTGGATCACATGCCTTAGCACCCCCACCCGCAATACACTAACCGTGGTGGCAGAGAGAGGGCGAAAATTGCCGATTGTCTTACTCCAGCCAGACGTCCCACCTCTGAGACATACTGTAGAGGCTCCAATAAGACAGGAAGTTCGGCGTTTGCACAGGGGTAGATGTGGCGCTGCATGCAACAGCCTAGAAACATTAGGAGCACACATGCGTGGTTAATCGGTGCCTGACAAAAGCGCCCAGGTGCATTAATGAGAAAAGGGAAGTCTTTCCAATAAATGGCACTAGGAAAACTGGATATTCATGGACGAAAATAAAACTTCAGCATTTACTTCACAATAGCCACGGCATACGGAAGAGTTCTGTGAACTAGAGTTTGTGCAGGGGAGCGCTAAAGGGGAGGAAGGGACCGGGTGGGGGTGGCTGGTGGGGAGTGCCCTGAATACCAGGCTGAGGCCTCTGACATTTGTCCTCTGGGCACGGGGCAGCCCTTAGAGGTGTTTAAAAGGCAGTCCAAGAATTGTTACAAGAATACTCATCTGGCAGCAGGTAATCAGCTTTTTAAAAGAAGTTTATAGGTCTTAAAAATAGACTAAGTTATCTCATCTCTTAATTATGATAGGTTTTTAAGTAATGCTGAGGTTTATATGAGGAAGAACGCCGTTTCACTTGGGGAAGGGGGATTGAAGTGAGGGAGTAGGCTGTGTTCTAAAGGAAAACCTACAGATGCTTCTGCTACAGTGCACTCCTGAAAAATCTCTGAAACTGTAAGGTCTGTGCAACCTTGAGTCCTGAGCAAAATCCACCTGTGTGGAAATTATAAAGCGAAATGGGAAAGGCAAAATTATAAAACTTTTTAGAAGACAGCATAGGAGAATGTCTTCGTGCTGAGGTAGGGAAAGGTTTCTTATACAAGACATAAAAAATTACTACCCTAAGGGAAGACCGTCAAGGGGAAAAATGATACATTTGACTATTAAAATTACGAACCCATTTTCGTCTAGAGACAAGTGTTTTTAAAAATCACAGAATGGGAAAAGGTTTTTACAGTGTATAAAATTAGCAAAGGACTTATGTTGATTACAAATAAAAATGACTATAAAGCCATAAGAAAAAGAAACAGCTCAATAGAAAACTTGGCAAAGTATTTGACAGGCATTTCACAAAAGGAGAAAATCCAAATGGCCAATAGATATGTCATGTGCTCCATGTCCTTAGTAATCAGACTAATACAAACAGAAGCCTCAGTGCATGTAGAAATGCTCATTGCTACAGCCACTAAGACTCAGTTCGGCATTGTCTAGTATTACCGAAGACTAACATTTCATGAACTAACAATTCCACTCCTAAGACCAGACCCTACAGAAGTGTGTGAAGATACGCAGTAGACTATCCAAAAAAATGTACACAGAACCCTTTTTAAAATAGCCAAAAAGCTGAGGCAAGTCAGCGGTCTGTCTGCAGAGGATTGGTGACTCCCCCCGCCACACACAGTGTGACATCAGTGAAAATGACAGAGGGGACTCTATGCAGTACGGCAGATGTCTCATAAGTGAAAGAGGCGAGACAAAATAATACATTGCATATAAAGAGGCTAGACAAAATAATATATCGTCAAGGTTTCATTCCCATCATATCTAAACATAAGCAAGGTTAAATTCTGTTTTTAGGGATCTGTATGCCTGTGGTAAACCTATCAGGAAAATTTAGGAAGTTGTCATCTCAGAGTTAGGATGGTACTTACCTGCACAGGTTGTGTGATTGAGGCCGATAACAGAGGGGTCTCGTTCTGGTCTGGTTTGTGACCTAGAATTACTGCTGTCCACCCTATGATCATTGAATTTTATACACATTTTGATGGACTTTTCTTTATGTATGTTTCACAATTTTAAAAAATTAAATGTTTTGTGTATTTTTAACATGCCTGGGAAGTATCAGGAAAATCTTTCAAAATTGGAAATGATTATTAACAGTTGGGAGAAGGAGAATTTTTTTCTCATTTAAAAACATCCTAATAGTCTAAGTTCCTTGGAACTGAAGACATTATTCCTTTATTTTACAAGCACTCATTTATACCTTGTGTTAGGTCTGACTAATTACCCATTCAGCCAGCATTTAGGGAGCATTTACTGCTCCAATGCCTCACAGAAATGAGGTTTAAGGTGGGCGGTTATATTGGGGGCTCATTTAATTGATGAGCTCCTCGTGCACTTGAAAACCATGTACATGTACCTTTTGAGTACGTTCCGTCCCATAGTTTTGCAGCTAAGTGCTGTGATTCTATTAGTTTGGAATGGAATTTGCAATTATCATTTTAGAATTGAGCATATATTAAAGAATGTTTCAGTTCTTTGTAGGCAGCAGGTTAAAAACACAGTCTTGTCAGACATGGCCTCAGTTAAACACTCAGGCAGAACAGATTCCCGAATCCAAGCTTTATTAGCATATCTCAAGATTCCAGAAATTGCCAGTCCCTTGGGATTTTAATCAGCCCTTATATCAGATATTATATCTTCATTATTTAAATATTTATTTAAATTATTTAGAATGAAAAATATCCTGAATACTAGATTTCTTTCCTTCGTACACAAACACCAAAGATTTACATATGTCTGTATATATGTATTTGTGCATATACATGTGTGTGTATATAACTTTAATAGAGAATAAGTATCTAAAATTTTAAATACATTAATTTTTGCAGATCAGTTTTTACATCAGATATTCTTATTTCATGCTGATGAGAGAATATAAGCTAAAAGAAATTATTTAAAATTAACTGCCTCTAATTTATAATTTATTTTGAAATATGTTTGTTTCTTAAGTGTACTGTGTAAAAGAAACCCTGGATATATTTATAAAGTCCAAACATCATTGTTCTTGCCTCCTCAAGTTTCTTTTCCCTATTGCCTTTCCACTCCTCCCTTATTCTCTCCATATCCAGTGTCACCAACAGATTTAGTAATGTAAACTAGAAAATAAGAGGCAAATGTGCAGGGCCTGCCAAGCAGTATTATATACCCAGAAGCCCATACATATTTTCTTGACGGAAAGATAAGGTTGCTAATACTTTATAAGCAAAACAATAGAGCACATGACTTTAAAGGTCTTTGCTGGTGTCCATACCATTATGAATCAGTTACCTTTGGCTCCAAACAGTCATTGATCCTCAGTGATCTTCCAGGTTTGGGACCCTTTCTGGACTTTAGGTTGTGGAGGCATTAGCAAGACTTGTTCGGGGACTTCACATGACATAGAGAAGGAGACTTAATTTGTGACCTAAAGGATTATCACAGTTTTGTTCTTAACATTGCTTTGATTATAAGGTATAGAAATCTATTTTAAGCAGCTCAAGCTAAAGGGGAATTTATTGAAAGAGTATGGGCAGATGCTACCCAAGGCAGGAAGGGGTCTCCAGCTCCCTGAAGGCCCAGCGCCCAGAGCCGCATCTCAAGGCCTGCATGGCGAGCCATGTGCCTCCGGGCTGGTTAGCAAGGTGACTGCCTGAGGCACAGCTGACGGTCTTTATATTAAAACAATTAACCATTTTTGTAATCAGACCACAATTCCCAAATTCAGAAAAAGCTTCAATGATGGTACTGTCTTCATGTCTCAGGAGAGAAGATTTAGAACACCGATATAAAGGACATAGAACAGGTGTATCAAGTCAGCTTAATGTGATGAATAACTTAACTGCTCATCACAGCAGATCCCTTTAGCAATGTAGGTTTTGTATGTTTCAGAATATAATTATTTAAGAAAAATAACTAGCATAAATCACCTGAAAATGGTGTATGCCACTGAAATTTGAAATGATTTTGGCACAACTGAGTTTCCGCCTTTAAGTTTACGGTAGTGGCACTTAAACTGCCCACCCCATATATGAGGATAGAACCCTTTGGAAGTCTTGTTTACGTCTGAATGGAGCACTATGACCATCAGAAACAGCCATGGAGAGCACACAGTATTAGTGCCCTTGGTTTTTTCCCCTCCACTTAGAAGCAGATTCCTTGTAGTGGCGGTGACTTCTCTGACTCTTTTCTTCACTGAGTGTTTTTATCGTGGCTCAGATGCAGCGTGTGAAAAGAACCGCAGCTAGCCTGCTTCTTATATGCCTCGCCCGGCCTCGCTAATAGATTACAGCATTCCACTTGTTAGTACCAGTGACACAGGAGAAACTTTTACTATTATGCTATGTGGTAATGATAAAGAAGACAGAAAAGGTCTTTTTATGGTAGTTGGGTCCTCAGAACAACTCTTCATGTTCTGGTGATAAGGCACAAGCTGGCTTTCCAACAGAGGTGCATTAGCGTGTTATCTGCAGAGCTGATACAGACTCTTAAATTCCCTCACTGTGACAGGACACCCCCTAAAGTGAAGGCTTGCAGGGCTGGAGATACCAGAGCGCTGTTCTTCCTCATGAGCACAAGTAGGGTTAACCCTACTGTCGTAGAATAAAAAGGGCTTGTAATGATTAAACAAAAGCCAGATTCTTCTGCTTCCATGATTAAAAAAAAAATGTCCAAAGAGCTGTATACTTGGTGATTGCTATTACTGGCAGTGCAAGACCATGAGTTGCCTAGTCGGGAGATACGGGAATACGAGGGGAGAAATCTGGAGATTTCAGGCTAGAGTAGATCAGCAAGTGCGCGATAAAATCTGCGTGCAGGCACCTACTAAATTTGTTCTGTTTCTAGGGCTCGGCAGGCTATGCCAGTTCATTGCACACCAGCCTCCCGAGTGTTAACATCTCCCCTGCAGATAGCACCCTGCCGAGCTTTGGCAGGCAGGGCGTGCTGCCGCGGGTGGGGGAGGGTGCGTGTCTTCATCCTTTAGTTCTAAGCGGCAGGACCTTTTATGGCTAAGGCCACATGCAAGTCCCACAGAGCTCAGACCTACGGGCCCACGTTAGGGAAACAGGTGTCGTGTTTGCTGTGTGCTCCTGGCGGGGACCATGTTGTGGTGGGCGGTCAGGCCTTGTGGGGGGATTCCTAGCGCACACCAAGTCACTTGCGAGGCTGGCATTTCTATACTAATCATTTCTCATGATTCTTTAAGCATGAAAAAAAGTCAAATCCAATAAAGGGAAATTTTAAAATAATTTCACTTCAGAGTAACTAAGAAAAAAATTCTCAAATCTTAATGGATTGTGTGTTTACTTTCTACTTCTTTAAAGAAAAAAGGCATATGAAATAAGCATTCACAATTATTGTAAGTCATATTTTAAAGGATATCAAGATCTGTTATTATGAATTGATTAAAATATATCTTTAAGTTATTAATTATTTATTAGTGATCTTATCTAGTGCTAGTCTATTGATCAAACAATTTTTCTAATTAAATTAGCTCTGGGAGGTAGGCTTACCTGGAAAATTTACTTTACTTCCTAAAGTTTCTCTGTGGTTGGCTGGAAAATCAACAAGCCTCAAAGTTATTTCAGTTGTTGAACCCAGTAGTTCTACTTTGAAATAAGACCCAGGATTTAAAAAAATACAGACATTCTAAAAGTAAATAAGTATTCCATAGATGGTCAAGCTCTTGGTTTAAATACTGGACAAGTCACTTCTTAATGATTTTAATTTAAAAAAATTAAAAATTAGAAAACCAACTGTTCGCTGTATTTTTACTGTATTAGTAAGAAGAAGAAAAAAAGTCATTTTGGTCCAGGAGATACTTGGATGACATTCAAGAAAATTCTCCGGACAGGCACTTTAGTGGATTAAACCAGTCCATGAAGGAGCTCCATACAAAGAGACTGGGGGAGATGCATGCTGGATAACTTATTTTTTACAAATTAAAAAAACATGTAAGGCCACTGATACATTCATTCTATATGAGAAAGCGTCGTTACTGTCATATATTAAATAAGTATTTGAGTTTTTATACTTCAGAATTACGTAGGAAAATGATAGTATTTCGGAACAAATTAAAAATGAAATTATTGGGATAGTGTGCTGATCTTTTCTGGGGGCCAGGAGAACTCTCGGGCAGAGCGGGATGTCAGGAGATGAAGTTGCCGAGGTGTTCACTGTACAAAGGTGCTATCCTAACTACTCAGAGCATCATTTGGTACATTTCCGTTTCAATTCTCACACTCGTTGGCCCTCTCAGATATGGCGATGAGGCTTGAATCCGACTGGGTTGTAACTCTCAGAGCAGTGAGTAATTTATTAGTATTCTCTTGGGAGTTTGGAAAGACAAAAGCCAAACAAATAAATATTCCTTTGCTCGTAATGCGCAACATTAACTTTGCTTCTATCTAAGGCTTCCCCTATAGAAGAATGAGAACCCATTTATGATCATTTAAAACCATTTCCGTGGCCCTTTTTATAACTCCATGCAGTCTGTGCTCTCTTAATACATTTTACAAACAAGCTCCTGGCAAGTGAGTGTCATGCGTGTGAATTTTCCAATTGTATTTCAGACGTTAAGAAAGAAAGGCCTTAATGGTTGTGAGAGCCCTGATGCTGACGATTACTTTGAGCACAGTCCACTCTCGGAGGACAGATTCAGCAAACTAAATGAAGATAGTGATTTTATTTTCAAGCGAGGCCCTGTAAGTACTTTCACTTTACCTCTCCTTTTTATTTGTTGATCCTTTTTGTTAACTTCGTCATCTAGGCTCTGAACAAGAAGGAGCACAGAGGCTGCGACAGCCCAGACGCTGACACTTCCTATGTGCTAACTCCACACACGGAAGAAAAGTATAAAAAAATTAATGAGGAGTTTGATAATATGATGCGGAATCATAAAATCGCAGTGAGTACGGAAGTCTGGCTTGTGCTTTTAACCTGTGCATGAGGGCTTGGCCCCCCACCTTCGTGTTCCCAGCGGGTGCCGGCCCCAATACGTAGGGGGGGAGAGCGTCACGTTTCTGGTTTTGTAGGACGTTAGCGTAAGATTGCTGAGACCTCACAGTACGTGTCCGGCCCCTTAAACATAGACGTGAAGCCGCATGCATGTCGTAATCCAGGCTCTGCTCCCTGTGCTGCCTCCACCTGCGGGTGGGGCCCCGGAAACACCCTGGATTCCGGGTTCCTTATCTGTAAAGCGATGAGTGGCCTAGCGTGATTGTCAAGGTCTCGTGCAGCTCGGTTTCAGTGATTTTAACTATAGGGTGCATAGGACTCCCTTCTCCCTCCCATGACTTAAAAAAAACATTTCATGTACTTTAAATAGATCTTGAGAGTGTAAAGTACATAATGGTTAGCTCTATTACCACATGCGATGTTTCAAAATGATTTTTCATTCTTCTGTATAGTTTCTGTAAGAGTAGTCGCTTACTATTTGGCTCTTTGTAAATGTCCTCAGCCCACTTGGCAGCAATACCTGCAGACTCCTGTGCTTTTCGTATCCTGTAGGTCTTGAGGAAAAGAGCCTTGGTTCTATTTTAATTTAGGGAAGCAGTGTTCTTAAACTGGTTGCAAAGCAAATAGTTGGTTTAAAACTTTCCATACTCGTACATCTAACAGTAATGAAACAGTGTTTCTTTGAGCTCATGCTCCTTTGATAGCTCTTCAAAGAGTTCTCACTAGAAGCTCCATTGGCAAGAGCTGCTTAGGCAGCTGTTCTGGATCTAATTTCCGAGCGCTGTGTATGTGTTGTAGGCCTCGTGGGCAGGCTCATTCGATGCTGATATTTATTTCATTGTCCGAAAACTGTGCCCTGAACTATGCATCCTGGATATTGCTCTACAGTTGTCTGTACCATATAAGCCACTCATGCAAACTAGACTTACGGAGATGTTTTTGTGCTATTACCATCATTGCTCTTTAAAACATATAGCAAACAAAAAATAAAATCCCTTCTGACCTCATATGGATGTTGGTGACCATGCAATTAATATTAAGATGTAAAAATGTATAAATAAATGCTTTGCCTTTGAAAAAATTTAAATCTTATATCCATTATTTTCCCTGTTAATGAATACTAATTTCCTACCTAAAGTAAACTATCGGATAGAGAACATAAACTATTTATATTCTTCCAACTTTGAATTAGCACTGTTACCTTAGTGTGCACACCACTTTTAAAAAGTCAGAAGAGGAAAGTTTTTCTCTCATTTTAGATTATATAGAAGATTGTTATCTATCATGGTTAACAAGTATATTGTGAATGGTCTATGGAGGAATGAAAGAGGAAAACAAATATTTTAAAGGGCGTATAGAATATTTTGGAGAGAAAGAAGATGGCATTGATAATAGTTGTGATTTAATCATACAATTTAAAGAGAGTTTGTCAGTAGTTAATTTCATTGTTTAGATTATTTTCACTTTCATTACATTCAGATTGCATTGTGCTACATATATAACTTGATAATTATTATTATTTTTTTTAGTTTGGTCCATTAAGAATGTCAGTCATTTAAATCATACCAAGACCTTATTTATAATGTCCAAAATTTTATGTATTAACTTTATAATATTTGTATATGCTTCCCCTTTTTATTATAATTGGAATCTCCCAATAGAAATATAATGTTACTAAACTGGTTTTCATTTAAGTGCTAATTTATGCTTACTTGGTAACATGACATATTTTGTAATGTCTAAATTTTAGACAACCATACTTTTAATATCAGGTTCTGATATCTAATTTCATCTCTGTGAATGTTTGAAATATGTAATATATACATTACTTTAGTATATATGTATTCATATGTAAAAAATGGAAGTGGAAAAGGTTCACATCAGATATACTCGTGTTTATTATTCTAAAGAAAATGGCCTAAGTCTGCAAGTTGATTTAGTAAGAAACTACCCCCACCCTCTACTTTTAACAAGTAGGTACCGTGTCAAATGAAAGTTCCTGCGTTAGTAAACGTAACATAGGAGAGAATGAGGCTCACGGTTTTCTCTCCCTTGTTCTTTCTTTACAGCCTGGTTTGCCACCTCAGAACTTCTCCATGTCTGTCACCGTCCCTGTGAGCAGCCCCAGCGCTCTGTCCTACACTAACCCGGGGGGCTCCCTCGTGTCCCCGTCTCTGGCAGCCAGCTCCGCGTTAGCAGATTCAAGCATGCTCTCTCCACCTCAGGCCACGTTGCATAGAAACGTGTCCCCTGGCGCCCCGCAGAGACCGCCGAGCACTGGCAGTGCAGGTACGTAGAGGTGTCTGTCCTGCCGGCTCTCTAACAGACAGGGTGAATAAATGAGTTGCTAGCATAAGCGGGTCCTCATTCTGCGACTCTTACACTTGTTATTTTAAGAGTCAGTGATGCATAATTGGCTGTCTTTTAAAGTCTTTTTTGTCTTTTTGACAAGCTGCTGTGGCTCTGGCCTTGCGTCAGACCCAGTGGGACAGCAGAGACAACCTGCCATCTGTAAGCTTTCCTTATCACGGGAAAGACATACTTTGACAGGCAGGATATTTAATTAGGATTTCATGAGAAAAGATGTAAAGTGGAGTGCGGACCCTTCATATGAAAAGTGCAGGGCTAGCCTTAACTGGCTGGAGCTAGGGGTTCGTGCCTCTCCGCTGCCTGAATGGGTGTATTACTTCAGCAGAGGCGTGCGCAGGGCACCTACCGCGTCCCTCCGTGCGGCGTCCTCGGCTTGTTCTTACCGCGTGTGCCGGCTGGTACTAACGCATAGGAAGGCGGGCCCAGCCTGGCCCACGGCTGCGCCCAGGTGTGGGGGCCGGGGGGCAGGTTTGCAGTTGTATGTGGGACACAGAGTTTATTCCTGTGCTGTTACTTATTAACGATTGCATTCCTTACCTGTATTATGTCTTATTGTTTTGTATCCTTACTCACGATTTACGCTTTAGGTAATGATGGCTGGTAATGGTTGAGCCTGCTCGTACTGCACGTTGGTGCCAAGTTCAGACCGGGCTGGTTTTAATTTTTGTGTGTTTTAGGAGTGGAGTGAGATCTGTTTGTTTAGGGGGCGGGCACTCAGATGAGGGGGGCCGGTCCGTACTCAGCTTGTCCTCTCTCTCCTCTCTGCCCGGCCGCTAGGTGGGATGTTGAGCACCTCAGACCTCTCAGTGCCAAATGGAGCTGGAAGCAGCCCCGTTGGTGAGTGAATCCCTGCCGTCCCACTCTTTGGGCCTCTGTCCTGTCTGGGGGGGGGGGGGGGGGCATATGACTGAAGGAGACATTTCCCGTTGTAGACCCGATTTCCTCCTGAGGGACACCTTTACAGACTGATACTTAGCATTTTTTTTGTGACCCCGCTTTACTCCCCTCACCTCGGCCTTTAAATCCAGTTGCTCATTTTTTGCGTGCCCCCTTCATGGAGACTGCGTCCTTTTCTGAGGGCTGAAGTGCCTTAGTACAATTCCGACACCCAACTGTTAAGGAGACACTTTCTGTATCACCTGACCTCGCCAAAATTAGACTAGCAGACCCTGACGCTGGTGTGAAATGTTTCCAGAGAGACTGCAGCGCGGAGAAACGACAGGCTCCCTCCCAGAGACACTAAGGGAACTGCGAGGGCTGTCTCAGGGCGTCCTGGTGTCGCGGGTAGGGCACTCCCGCTTTGTCCCGGCTGCAGCTGTGGGGGTTCCCTGACTTCGGGACCCTCCGCGGTGGCTGTCATAAGTACGGCCGCCCCACCCGGAAGTGCTGGTGAGGACAGATCACGATCTGACAGCGACCAGAGTGTGGCACATCTGTCAGAGCCATAAGAACAACGGTGTCCCTCTGGATTGCCATCATACTAAGTCACTGAGCTCTTACTCTGAGCACCCTCACAGTTCTCTGAAAGTAAGAGCAGGCATTCCCCATGCTTTTAAACGCCATTGTGTGTCCCTGGTGACCTCGGAATGCGGATCTCTTACGGGGAGAACTCCCAATTGCATGCAACTCATGCACCCCACAGACATGTTACAGGCTTCCGCCGTAAGGAAACTATGGAGGTGATCCAATAACTTAATTTAAAATGATGAGAAAGAAACGGGCTTTATTAGTAAGACAGAATACAAAGCCGTGGCGCCCTGTGTGGAGGAATAAACGCACGATGATACGTGCCACTGTGTCAGTTGCTGCCTTAATGGAATTAAACAGGTAAGACCCGTTGCAGAGTTTTAAAACAAATATTTAATGTGTAAGAATTCATAACTGTCTTAGCAGTTACACAGTAGGGTGGTTACACTGGGACGTGTGTTCCCAAATATTTAGTCTTTCCAACTCTGTCGTAGCTCGTCTTCGTGTTACGTTTTCTCATACACGCTGTTATTCCCCCGGCACTGCCCCTCCTGCTGTCCTGCTTGCCAGCCTGCGTAAGGCTGGGAGCAACCACTCCTGTTTTATTTAATGTTAATTTCAGTTAGGTCTTGGTTTTATTTCCAAAACTATTTTTATGTCATGGAATTTAAGTTTTGAACACATACCCCCATGCCTGTATTTTTCTCTCATCCCGCTGGCACCGTGAACGTGGTTCTTTCTCCTGTGAAACAAGTGGGCTGCAGTTCTCCGTGGTTTTCTCTTTTCCTCCCCACACTGAGTGTAGGTTTTGTCTCTGCTGCTCACTTTCCTGTGGTCCTCCTGGGACCTGCAGAGTCAGACTTCGTCATCGTCCTCACTTGACCTTCTACATGTAGTTCTGTTTCTCACTTTTGTCATCCTTTTTTTTTTCCTTTTTGTAAGCCTCCTTCCACCTGTGTAGACCCTCAGGTCTAGCGGGTTGCATTAATCTCCCAGTTCTGGCCAGGCACACCCTCATGGGTGCAGCTCATGTGCCCCTGTATGCCTCCGTTCCGCTGCCATTCCCTTCCTCCCCCGTCACGGGCAACCATTTCAATATGTTTACTGTTGATAATCGTGTCAATCATAATTAGTGAACTTGCATTTTTATTAACACTTAACATTTAAATATTAAAATATTTTAAGTGCTCAATGATTTCCACACAGAGAGAGAAATCCTGTTTCTCAGTGTGCATCTCAGCATCTTATAACTCCTCAGGGTTGGAAGTCTTGGTCCTCACTGGTTTGTGCTTATTTATATTCTTGTTTCACCTGCACTGGGTCTGATTCTCCTTGCTCTGCCTACTCCAATTATATCCTAAATCACATTTGTGTTATAACTGCTTTGTAACATGTGCTATCTCAAAATTTAGATTCAACTAAGTAGACATCTTGCATCATTTAATTAAGATACCAACTGGAAGTAATTATTTCTGTGTAATACTTAGAGCATATGTGGATTTAAAGTGTTGCTTGTTAGAGATACCCCCCCCCCCAAAAAATAAGTGGTTTCTCATAGGTCACTTAGAACTCTTATTCTTGTGAGGAAGAGTCAGATAATGTATCTTAGCTCATTTTCAACACTTGGGCCATTGTGGTTTAGTGGTTTTGGAAAAAGAATAGTTAAAATGCATTTTTATACCTAAATAAAGTCTCTGTGAATAAAAAGATTAAACGGAGACATTTAAAAGACAGTGAAAGCTGTGGGTATGATTTCTAGTCTACATTTTTCAAAGTGTGTTTCTTGAAACTAGAGGAAAAGAAGGATGGGCTTATCTATGCATTTTGCAGATCACATGCTAAATAAACTAAATAGGTTTCTTCAGTACAGGCCTTATTAGAACCTTTAAAATGCTCACCTACTTTGTGAATCTTCACACTTAGTATATAACACAGGGGTGGGCAAAATTAGGTGTACAGCTGTGAGTACGCCAAACACATAGCTTATTCCTATATTATAACATGCATGTTTTTTCCATACAAAGGAGTGTAAACCTACTTTTGCCCACCTCTGTATGGTTACTCAAACTGAGTTCACAATGAAACCCTTTTTTAAAAATGAAAGCATCTTTCATTACTAATATTTTATCAAACATTGTGGAAACTATTGCCTCTGATCTTAAGATGATACATAGAAGAGATAGTTTTTGACTAATTTGAAAACTTTCACAAGTAAAATTAAAATGGAGGGATAAAAAAGGAAAAGCAAGCCAGTCAGACGTCTGTGATAATGCAGATGTGGTCACTGGGCTAACCCTCTCATTGCTGATGACAGCTGGAAATGCTAGGCAAATCATTTCAAAGGTCTGCTCGAAAGCATTTGAGAGCTAACAAGGTACTGAGTTACTGGTGCGAGATTCAGCGAATGATAAAGCAGGGGCCCAGAACTTATGGCTGCTTTCCCTCGGGCGGTGTGTGCCACTTCCGCAGTGGGGTGTCTGGGAAGCTGTGCACGACAGCCTCAGAGATCTAGGGGAACAGAGAGGAACTGGGAGAGCCTAGTAACTCTTCTCGTTTGGGGTGGAGACCCCAAAAGGTTGGAATATAGAACCAGAGTGAGTGGATGAGGAGTTGCTTCTTAGGGATGAGCGAAGAAAGTGGCTCCTTGAGATGGAGTCTGCTTCTGGTGAAGGTGCTGTGAAGATTGTTAAAATGGCAACGAAGGATTTAGAAGATTAGATACATTTAGCGGATAAAGCAGTGGCGGGATTTGAGAGGATCGACTCCAGTTTACGGAACAAAGTTCTCTGGGTAAAATGCTCTCAAACAGCATCCCACGCTACAGAGCAATCTTTCGTGAAAGGCAGAGTCGATTGATGCGACAAACGTCACTGTTGCCTTTTAAGGACCTGCCACACCACCCAGCCTTCAGCGGCCCCCGCCCCCATCAGTCAGCAGCCATCAGCATCAAGGCAGGGCCCCCCACCCACAAAAAGACGATGGCTCAGTGCAGGCTCAGGTGACGGTTAGCGTTTTTTAGCACCGTTTTTAAACTAAGGTATATACATTTTCTTAAGACATAATACACCTCATAGTTGGCAAAGCTACACAGTGTGATACTAACATAACTTATAGCGTATTCAGTTGTTTCTTTCCTTTGTCATTGTTTCCAGGTGCCGTCACCGTACACCCAGCTAGAACCCGCGGGTTTCGTACGTGATATAAACGGCACACGCCTGTCACCATGGCAGTCTGCCTGTTTGGCCGTGGTGTACGACGGCCATTTCTCTCAGGGTCTGCGTTTGCGATTCAGACAGCGCTGTGGTTCAGATGACTCTGGGAGCTCCTCTTAACTGCTGGGCCCGTGTTTCAGGGTCAAGCATAAAGCAAAATCTCTGCTATCTGGCAAGGTCACTTTTTAAAAACACGTTGAGAAAGGAAAAATATCTCTATACTGGACTAGAAATGGGAAACTCAAGCAGCTCTTGGAACTGCGCAGGGCTGAGCGAAGCTGGTCAGGGTCTGTGCTGGAGCAGAGGCGGGGGCGGCTGAGAAGAGACGGGCGAGGGGACAGGCACCGTAAAGAGAGAGCGAGCGTGGACGGCGCCGTGACAGCGGGCTGGGCGTGAGGGACGGGGGCAGCGCTGCAGTGGGTGAAGCGGGCCGAGTTTGAGAGGACAGTGGCATGCGTACCTGGGGCCAAGGGGCCGCCGGTGGTTGCAGACGGACTGAAAGCGAGGACACACAGAGCAGAAACGCAGATGGAAGAGGCGCGCTGAGACGGTGGGGGAGCCACGGGGCTGGGGGCGGGGGGGGGGCGGCACGGGGCCTGTGGAAGGTGGGGGCGGCCCCCCTGGGGGCGGGGAGGGGGCGTGCAGTCCCCAGTGCAGACCCGAGCGCTTTAGGTGATATATTGCTAATGGGCAGGCTTTGTTTTGTCCATCACACACGCATTTCCATTGAGTCAAGTAGCTATGTCATCAGTGATTTTAAAACCCAAAGTCTTTTTTAATTTCAGGAACCTCATTTAGTTTTTTTTTATACAAAAGACATAATTCTATAGACTTTTTAAATGTATTTTTGTTTATTGAATAATCAGCCAAAAGTTTGTCAGGTTTTATGAAAAATTTGTCAAATATGATAAAAATTCTTGAACTTCACTTTACGTGAATTTTTCAGGATACTTTGAGTTTCGAAGTCCTTCGCATACAATTGAACTTGGAATAGATTCATAGTAATAAAACATTGAGAACATCAGTGTCTGCCGTTCAGCCCTAAAAGAGTAGTACTAAGGCCGTGGAGTGCTTTCCAGCCCCTTAAATCAGTCAAGCTGACATGGCTCTTCTGATGCATGAGCCAGACCGATCGACCTGAATGATGCGCCTTCCAGCGGAGAGGAGCTTTGTTAAGCTCCTGGAGGCGGGGCTGTGCAGCTTCCTCGAGAGCACATTCGTCACATCTGTGTCGGGACAGCACTTACCATAAAGCCCCAAAGCACATTTTAACAACGATCACATTAAATTGGGTTTACTCATGGAGGGTTGGTACTTAATTCCTAAATTTGTAGGCCCCGGCCAGAGAAGTTATGTACTAAAAGTAGCTACCTCAAAAGTCCATCTCAGCAGTACCTTCATTTCTGGCATAAAAAATGAGCTGGGGGTATATCTGTCCACCCCACAGTATAACAAACGGTGCGTGTAAGATGATCTCGTTTGCACCTGGCAAGTCGCCCAGCTGACATCATCCTGGGACCCTCTGCTG
Source organism: Furipterus horrens (assembly GCF_987537825.1). Classification (NCBI taxonomy): domain Eukaryota; kingdom Metazoa; phylum Chordata; class Mammalia; order Chiroptera; family Furipteridae; genus Furipterus; species Furipterus horrens. The sequence continues at coordinate 4,252,104 of NW_028327186.1, read as the reverse complement.
TAGCCCCGGCTTTGCACGGCAGCACCCGCTTCCAGGTCCTTTCCACGCCTGGACCTGCCTGCGCGGGGGTTCCTGGCTACTGTGGCCACTGAAAGGCACCATGGACTCCATGGGAAAGAGTCTTAGGGCTTCTTCATAATGGGTTCCTCTTAATTATGTCTTTGCATCACCTTATAGTGTATTTGAGAGGACACACTGCTTTATCCTTCAGGTTTGAGAGCAAAGCAAGGCAATGAGAATCTTCAAGTATTACCAGAGAGATTAAGAACAGATATTCGTGCCATTATTTAATTAAGAGAAATGCTGTTCACCTGACCTTATTAATGTTAATCTAACATTCTGTTACACCTTCCTATTTTTGAATAAAACTAGCGGACAGCGTTTTGTAGTCAGATGATTGGCCGGGCAGTTACCTCTGCCCAGCTCACGGACGAGCTCTGCTCCCGGGGACGGCCCCGGGAAGATTGTTGTTCTAATGGCACTGCTTTCTGAAGCTCCGCATTCCCACCAGCGGCGGGCCAGGGTCCCCTGTCCCCACGTCCTCGCCAGCACTTGTGCTGACTTACTGATGACAGCATCCTGGCAGGTGTGAGGTGGTACCTCACGTGGTCTGAATTTGAGATACCGTCTGTGGTGATTAGTGAGGAGAGCACCCTTTCATATATCTGTGGGCCTCTGCATGTCCTCCTTGGAGACGTGTCCAGTCGGGTCCTCTGCCCGTTTTTTAATTGGATTGTGTTTCTTTGGTGTCGAGTTGTATGAGTTCTTTATACATTTTAGGTAGTAACCCTCACTGGACGTACCACTGGTGAGTATCTTCTCCCACTTAGTGGTCTGTCTTTCCCTCCCTCCCTCCCTCCTTTCCTTTCCTGCCTCCCTCTCCTTTTCCTCCCTCCTTCCCTTCCTCTTTTGCGGGTATCTGTTCAATTGCCCCAACACCATTTACTGAATAGACTGCCTTTACTCCATTGTATGTTTTTGCCTCCTGTGTCATAGATTAATTAACCATAGAAGTGTGGATTTATTTCTGGGCTCCCTGTTCTGATCTAGTGATCTGTGCGTCTGTTCTTACGCCAGTATCATGCTGTTTTGATTACTGTGGCCTTGTAGCATAGTTTGCCATCAGGTAGTGTGATAGCTCCAACTTTGTTCTTCGTTCTCAAGATGGCTGTGGCTATTTGTGGTCTTCTGTGGTTACATAATACGTTTTTCAATTATTTGTTTAGTTGGTGAAATACACTGTTGGTACTTTGATAGGAATGGCATTGAATCTATAGATTGCTTTGGGTAGTAAGGACAATTGAATGCTGTTGATTTTTTCTATCCGTGAGCACAGTATATGCTTCCATTTCTTTGTGTCTTCTTTCTTCAGTGTCTGACAGTGTTTCAAGGACAGGTCTTTTACCTCCTTGGTTGAATTTATTCCTAGGTATTTTTAAATGCAATTTTAAATGTAATTGTTTTCTTAATTTCCCTTTCTGATAGTCCATTATTTGTATAGAAAAATGCAATCAAGTTCTGTTTATTTTGTGCCCTGCTACTTCACTGATTTTTTTTGTTTGTGTGCGTGTATGTGTGTGTAATCTTTAGGGTTCTCTATATACACTATCACATCATTAGCAAATAATGAAGGTTTTACTTCTTTCCAATTTAGATGCCTTTTATTTCTTCTTCCTGTCTGACTGCTACAGCTAGGACTTCCAGTGCTGTGGAAGCAAACAGTCCTTTTTCCTGATCTTAAGGGACACTCTTTTAGTTTTTCCCCACTGAGTATGGTGTTAGCTGTGGGTTTATCATTTATGGCCTTTATTGTGTGGGGGTATGATCCCTTTATGAGGAAGGGAATTCTTTAGCCAGTAAATTTATTATTTTATCCAATATTCTAATTAACATCTATGTACTGTAGTAGACAGATAGCGGGGACTATTCAAAATAGGAAACATAGCACAGTAGTCATGGTACAAAGTTTGTTACCAGAAGCACACTATACAAATGGCTGACTTAGTTTCTTATATTTTTATTATAAAGTTGATGATTTATTTTTAAAAGCTGGAACAGTGGAGTGACCTAGACTGTTTCTTTTATGGGCAGTTAACACTGTATCTTGGACTCAGCAATTAAATTTTCACAAAATATTTTAAATATATATTGTTAATTTTTTTCCTATTTTTTCCTGTTTTATTTGTTACTTAGAAATTAAAATAGCGTAGTAGCCTCTATTTTATGAGTGAAATTTGATGGTATACTTGCTGTTTGACGTTTGAAACACCCGTGGCATTATCTGCCCCACTGGACTGTCAGTACTAGGGAACCTGCCATCCCTGTGACGCACAGAAGACCGTCCGAGTGAGGCCTGAACCCTACGGGGCACTTGCTCTCTGCGGGGTCCCTGAGGGGCTCAGGAGCCTACAGAGCGCGCGCTCACTGCTCAGTCCTTGCTACGGCGGCTTCGCCCTCCCTCTGGCTTTCTTCTGAGCCTCAGCGGGCTCCAGAACGAGCCGCTTCCTCGGCCACGTTAGCGGAAGGTGGGGGCCCCCTCCCTCGGCGCAGGTGGGGTGTGCGCGGACGCCATCGCTGTGGCGACGACGGTGTGGTCACCCGCTGGCGTGGGTCTGAGGCGGTGCCTGTCGCCGGCCAGTTTGGGTCAGGGTGACTGAGGTGGGGTCAGCGCGGCCAAGCCACACGGCTGCTATGCGTGGGGACGGGGCGGGGGCGCTCCTGCGCTGCCCCTCAGCCGGCGCCCGGGGGTGCTGGGGGCGCGGGGGGGAGGGGGGACAGACCCACAGGGCACCCATCTCCGTACTCCCTAGGGCAGCAGTTCTCGACCTGGGGGTCGCGACCCATTTGGGGGTCAAACAACCCTTTCACAGGGGTCACCTAAGACCATCGGAAAACACGTATATAATTACATATTGTTTTTGTGACTCATCACTATGCTTCAGTTACGTCCAATTTGTAACCATGAAAATACATCCTGCGTATCAGATATTTACATGACGATTTATAACAGGAGCAAAGTTACAGTTATGAAGCAGCAACGAAAATAACTTTACGGTTGGGGGTCACCACAACGTGAGGAGCTGCATTAAAGGGTCGCGGCATTGGGGAGGTTGGGAACCACTGGGCTAGAGGGGCAGACGTTTCTCGTGGGGAACGCATTCTGGCAGAAGTGGGAGGACTGAGGTCGGAGAAAGCCGAGACCCCTGGTGAGGCCCGTGACGCCGCTGAAGGCCAGAGCGGGCAGAGGCGGGCGCCGAGGCCCCGCAGCAGGGAGAGCTCGGGGCGCGGGGCCTGCGGACGGGCCGGCTCGGGGCGTCCCCGTGACGCCTCCGCTCCCCCGGTCCCCGCAGCGCGGGCGGGCGTGGGGCTTTTCCTGCTGCCTCAGCAGCTCCGAGCAGCGGGCTGACCCCAGGGGCATCAACTTTTATATACATTCAGGCTCCGGTTAACTTTCTTTGCTTATTTTTAGAACAGTCAAACGTATATGGTTAGCTACGAATGAGGTTTCTTATGAAACCCACCTGAAATCAGAACTGGGGAAAACTTGCTTCCTCTTCGTACCAAAATATTTTAATGGCTCTTTTTATGTTAACGAGGGGTGTTTCTTTTTTCCAGGGAATGGATTCGTAAACTCAAGAGCTTCTCCAAATCTGATTGGAGCTACCGGTGCAAACAGTTTAGGCAAAGTGATGCCCACAAAGTCTCCCCCTCCCCCAGGTGGCGGCAGTCTCGGCATGAACAGCCGCAAACCGGACCTCCGCGTCGTCATCCCGCCTTCGAGCAAGGGCATGATGCCTCCGCTGGTACGTTCGCCCCGGCCGGTCCCATTTCTAGAGCTCGCGGTCACACGTGGTCTGTGTTTTCTTTTGGAATGTTCTATACGTCCGTGAAATCTAGACTTTCTCCTGACGATGACTTCTGTTTGAAATCACCATTTGAAGAAACAAATATCTTTTAAAAAAATACACAGAAATCAGATTAGGGAGAAACAGGAAATAAATCTGCTGAATGGTTATTTAAAATCACAGCTAAATATGGAGAGGTTAATTTTGCGTGTAATTTTAATTCTGCCAGGCTGCAATCTTTGCAGGGATCTCATCCCCAAACTGATAAATTAAACCCGACTTCAGTATTTTTCTTCTCTCTGTACTGTGCATACTTTCAGCAATCTATTGCCCATGCTATATAATTTGTTAGGAAACCGCATACCAAAGAGAACTGCTGCGGACTAGGGCAGGGTGCATAAAAACCTGAATGAAAGGTTTTGTTTATTCCTTTTCAAATAACCTTCCCATTGAAGTCGATGAAAAATACAGGTCTCCCCAGCCCAGACCTTCACGATGGCTTTTGAATCCCGTGTTTTTAAACAGAGGAGAGTGTGTTTATTATCCCCCTAGTCTCTTGTAGAAAAAAATTAGAATACTGTATATGCGCAAGTTTTAAAACAGTTCTTAGTTTGGCAGCTGTTTACTAACAATGTGATACATCCGTTCTGTCTACTGAGTAGCTGCTAAACTCGACGTTTGAGTTTTTGCAAGTGACAGTGATGCTATCAGGCTTTCGATAAGAATTCTACGTTCGCACAGCGCTGTGCAGATTCCCGAACACCCCTCTGTGCCTCGTCTCAGTTACCCCGAAACCGACGTCGACTGGGTAGAGGGGAGGACCTGAGGGAGAGGTTAGTACCTCTCCGAGGTTCATGCAAAAGGGAGCCAGGACCAAAACGCCTTTAAGTCAAAAACAGAGGAGCGCTTTTTCCTTCGGGGATACAGAAAGCTGGAGACTGTCGCTCCCGGCCTCACAATGAAAAAAGCTGGAGCAACAGAAAGCTTCCAGGTCTCCCCTATCACACTGCAGTGCTGACGCCTCAGGGCGGCCGGAGACGTGGCCCTGCGGGCGGGGGGGCCCTGCGAGCGCCCGCGCACCTGCACGAGGAAGGCGCGGCTACCCGGAGTTACCCCGGGACCTGGGGGCTTGCCGGATGCCCAGTGTTCGCTGGCCAGGCCCGGCCACGACCGAGTGGGTGTCAGGCTGTCCCGGAACCTCAGGGCACTCACGGGAAAGAAGGGGAAGTCCTGAGCAGCCCTCCCTGCGGAGGGGATGGGGAGCAGGGCGGAGCCGCTGCTGTGTGCAGGGCTGGGAGCCAGCCTGGGGGCTTCACCCTCTCCGCCCTAGAACAGAAGCCATAGTCTGTGACCCTCAGGACCCTGGTGGAGTCCCAGGACATGGAGAACCATCCCAGCCCACATCTGTAAGAATTATTAGCAAACGGCAAAGCTTTCAGACAAACTACATTCAAGGCACTTAGCAACTTGCCAAGATTACCTGATTTTGTTCAGAGGTCATGAAGCATCTCCATGGGATACTCAAAACTGACCAAACTACGTACAGTGAAAAGTACACACACACACCCAGTATTTTGATGGGTGTCTTATAGTTGGAGATGTGAAAATATTCTATAACTTACGAGCTGAAGAGCATTTTACCCACATTTGAAATAGCAGTTGTTGGCCAAGTGTTTTGTTTTCATAGCAAAACACAAGCCTCCTTCCTATATTTTTGCCATTTCTTTGAGGATAAATCTTTCAGATTGGGGCTTCATGTATCAGTGATGCTTCTAAAGACACCTTCCACAGACTGACAACGCAGCTTGACTTATTCAAGCAAAATAAGAAAAAACTAGTTAGATTATTTCTGGCATGTTAGTGTTTTCTGGGTGTTTAAGAGAAAAGCAGTGAACACGTTCCAGCTGTCTCCTCTGTGATTCTCAGGCCACCCCCCTTCAGTCTCCTCTTCTTCACGTATGTGGTCTTTCTCTGCTGAAGTTACTGTTCATACAAGTGACATTCACATATAAATCTGTGCTGTTTAAAACTGTTACACTTCTTAACCCATGTCTGAAGTCTTGTTTCATAACACCACCGTGCCAGCTACGGTGGGAAAGAAGGAAAAGGAATTTCTGCCCAAGAAGCATGGAGTCTGCTGGGCGATGAGTGATGTGTGTGACCGGGGGGTCGGGGTGAGAGTCAGACGTCAGGCTGGTGGGAGCCTTCTCAAGGATCGGGGTGCGAGCTGGTGCTGTGACTAGGACCCCTTTTCAGTATGGAGGCAGCGGCACGCATGTGGGTGCAGCCTGCAGAAAAGGCCTAACTCCTGGCCCTGAGCCTTTGAAAGAATCTTTTCAGTCTACTGAAGTCCACTACAAGTATAGACAATAAATAATTCATATCTGTATCTGTTGCATATATAATGACCTATTTACGGTTTCCAACAACTGCTAGGGTCCAAATAACATGTCTTCCTGAAGAAAGCCTTTCTTTTTGAATACCAACAGTCTTAGTAACTTTCTTATCCCTCTTATGTGCCGAGTGCAGTCGGAGGAAGAGGAGTTGGAGTTGGTGAGTGTGGGTTTCTGCTTGAAGGGAGTTGAAAAAGATGTAGAAAGTACTAATTTTCTTATTATGTTGTTACCTAACCAATGTTCCCTTTGTTACATGGGTTTTTTTCTGGATATTAAAACACTGTCCAAACACTGAATAACTAACCAATCTACTGGTAATACAGTATCGAGTTCTTCTATTTATAATTGTATCTCTTGATCCATTTCATTTGTTGGAGGGAACATTGGAGTAAACTGTTTGAAAACAATAGCTGTCCATGATCACAAGACAGTTTTAAAGATTTTTTAAAGCTGCAAAATACCTTATATAGTTCCTTATGTAGTTCCCCAAATTATTAACATATTTTTAGAACATGACCTCACCTTCAAAGTTCCTTGGATTGTAACACATGCTCTTGTGTTATTTCTCTTTCTTTCAAAATGATTACATCATTTCTGGTGAGGTCACCTTCTTCAGAGTTGGAATTATTTCATCCTGCATGAAAGGATCTGAACCACAAAGGGGTTCCCTGTTTACCAAAGGAGTGTCTATAACTGAACATACACAAATTGACTGTTTTTTATCAGAAGCTACTCCTTTCTCAAAAGTAGCTATTAATATATTTTTTTCCAAAATAAATGATTTGTTTGCTTTTCTTGTAGAAAATAAGTTTGACTAAAAATAACTTTCAGCTGATAGTATTTTTTTTTCTTTGGGGACTAAAACCCAAACCTCACAGAAGTGAGCACATGAATTCAAAATCAGCTGCTAATTAGAGCACTTGAAGGGGAATAAACACTTAAAAATGCTTAGTTTTATCATGGACAGGGACTCAGGCTGCATGAAAGCATGGGGGAGGCGTCTGTGGGTATTATCTACATATATGTGCATGTGGCGTGTTTTGCACAATTTTAAAATAAGAATGTGCTCTGTTCTTAAATTAAGAGCTCATTCTTTAACTTTGTGATCACTGTCACGGTTTTGGATGTGGTTTATATTGGTTAACTAAAATATTCTAGTCAGCTGTCATTGTAGTATTGGATTATATCATGTGCAGATCTGGACTATATTTTGGGAAAAATACTTTACTTAATGATACAGTAATGATTACCAAATGGAAGTTTTCAATTCAAGATAAAATAATTCATATTAGAGTACGCTTCACCCTTAAGTTGTGGTAAAGGCTTCCTTGTGAATTCACTAGCATTATGTCGCCCTCTAGCGGTTCTAGAAGTCACTTACTCTTAAAAAACTGCCTAACACATTGTGTTAGAATTTAGAAAGTTGTTCAGATTGGTTTGAACTCTGGAATGTAATCGCGAGTGGCTCTGACCCCGAGTGAGGCAGGAGCCTGCAGCGAAGACTCTTTTGAGAGTCAGGCTGCAGAGTCCTTCAGAAGCCGGGCAGTCCTGGGACGCTTTGTGGCAGCTCCAGGGGACTAGCTGTGGATCAGAAGGAATGGATACTGATCCTTCCCACCAGTTTTATAGACATCTGGGGCCAGAGGGTGTGTGGGGACCCTTGTGTGGTGCTCAGCTCCCTGACGAGGCTCTCAGACACTGCAGGCAGGCCACCCGAGGTCACCATCTGCCTCCCTGACCGACAGAGGTGAGTGATTTTCCCAGCACTGCGGCAGATCTGTGACACAGTCCTGGGCGGTCTGACCGCACCACCGGAGTGGTCTAATATTCTCTAACTTAAGATTGTATAGAAAGTGCAGCTAAAAAGAAAGAAACCGAGGTCCGGATCCTTATTCAATAATCAGTGTGCAGGTACCTAGCTCTAGTCGAAGGCCTTCATCTGAAAATGGTGGTAGGGAAGCCCGAATCACATTCTGATCTGTAATGATCTCAAGAGCAGTGAACTGTACTTTGATTGATGTTGCTGAGACCCCCGAAGGTCATTACTGGGCTGTAACTTCTGTTAGAAACAAAGAACCTAGAGCAGTGTTTGGCTTCCTGGTGTCCTCACCACAGAACGTGGGGCCGCTCCTGCTCCTGCTCCGTGGCTTTGCAGAGTGTTCCCTCAAGCCAGTGTGGTGAGAAGCTGCTGTCACGCCCCGACACACAAAGGGCTGCCTTAGACCGACAGATGAGTAATGGCTGGTCTTAGCCGCCCAGTCCCGGGGCAGGTAGGACTCAGCCCTGTCACACGCACCTTCTCCAGAAGCGCTCTGCCGGGGCCCCTCCTTCCAGAAGAGTCGGGAGACTGAAGCGATGCATGTCTGAACCTGCTGTTCAAAATGGGTCACTTGGTGGGCGGCGCTGATAGCACGGGAGGCTGTGCGTGTGTGAGAGCAGGGGCAGGTGGGAAGGCTCTGCACCCCCCCCCCCCCATTTTCCCTGAACCCACAGCTGCTCTGAAACCAAGGCCTCTCTCTCTCTCTCTCTCACACACACACACACACACACACACACACAGCAGCTGCAGAATCACGGGAAGGAACTCCAAATACAAGCGGCTCTTCGGGAAGCCGTGGCTGAAATTACCGGTAGTTTTGCTCCTTGCACTCAGGGACTTGGCGCTTCTCTCTACTGGTGACCTTTGCCGGCGCGGGTGTTCAGTGTGGGGCGGCCTGTGGTGGCTCTGGGTCCTCGTTCATGCTGAACGGAGAAGAGCCGTCACTCATAGTGCAAGTCCCTGTGCTAAGGGTACATCTCTGACATCACAACACTCTGTATGACAGACGGGGCAAATGAATAATTATTATAAAAATATGCCCCTTACAATTATTGACTTATTCCCATTAGTATTTATTTTTAAGGTTTTCACATCACTGCTTCCGGAAATGCCATTTACATCATAAAACTGTGGAAAATGTCACTTTTAAATGGAATGTTATCTTTAAAACGGCGAGTCTGCACACAAATACTCGCATCGTAACTCGCTCCTTGCCCCCCGCACAGAACGCCCAGCGGATCAGCAGCTCCCAGGCCGCGCAGCCCCTGGCCACCCCGGTGGTGTCCGTGACGACCCCGAGCCTGCCGCCGCAGGGGCTCGTGTACTCGGCGGTGCCCACGGCCTACAACCCCGGTGAGTGCCCCGCTGGGATCGTGTTAGTGTTTATGGCGCCGCGGCAGCTCCGGTTGTTAGTCACACGCGGCGTTAGGAGCCCGGCGGCCAGCCCCGGGGGCGCTACGGGAAGTACCGGGCGCGCACCTCGCCGGAGCGGTGGCCCTGCTGTCACAGTCACAGAGCCCCGCGGCCGCGCCTCCTCCCGGGCGTCCTCCTCGGGGCCCGCGGCTATTCAGGGCCTTCTGCGGGCCGCACGGATTTCGGGATTAACCTTTCTAGTTCTGTGAGAAACGCCATTCAGTTGCTTTTTAAGAAAATGTTAATTCACTGGGAAGACCAACTTGTTTTTACCTTTTCCTTATCCCCTAAGAGACGTTTCAAGGAGAGCTTTTGCCACTTCTCTTTAGAACTAGACGGGGAACCGAACTCCTCACGTGTGAGCGATTAACGGCCGCCCGCGGGCCGGGGCCACGGGACTGCGGCCGAGGCCCCGCGTCGCACGGCGCTGCCAGGCACTGGCCCGGAGCCCGGGGGGGGGGGGGGGGGGGCGCGGCTGCTGCCGCGGGACAGTGGGGAAGGCGGCCGCGCGGGCTCGCGTGGGACAGCGGCCGCTCTGCGCGGTTACTCACAAGGCTGCGGACGGGAGCTCGGCTTCCACCTACAGGCAGTCCGTGCACAGCTGAGCCGGAGCGCTAGTCAGTGGGCGGGGTTCTCGCAGGAAACCAAGCCCACAGCCCGCGCAGAAGAACGGCCGTCGTGGGTTTTAGACCCTGGCGTCTGCGGCCGCACGTTGGGGAGCGCGAGGCTGCTGCCTGGAAGCCGGTTTGCACACGAGCGCGTGTCCCCTCTTGCAGATTACTCGCTGACGAGCGCGGACCTGTCCGCCCTGCAGGGCTTCGGCTCCCCGGGGATGCTGTCCCTGGGGCAGGTGTCCGCCTGGCAGCAGCACCACTTGGGGCAGGCCGCCCTCAGCTCGCTCGTGTGAGTAACTCGCGCCCGGTCCCCGTCAGGGCCCCCGGGGACGCCGCAGGCCACGGGGCCCGGCACTGTCCCTCCCCCGGGCCACTGTCCTCCCGCTCTACGCAGTGTCGCGGTGGAGCGCGCTCGGTTCCCGTGGCTTTGGCTTAATCCCTGCAACACTGAGCACGGGGGCGTTCCTGCAGGAGGGTCAGGCAGCAAGGCTTCTCCTGGGGCCGCGTGCGGCTGGGGTGCTGGGCACAGGGGCCACCCAGGAGCACCCCGTGCCTGCTGTTTGAATAGAGGCGGCTTGAAGGTGTTCGGGTGCACCCAGCACACCTGTCACCCGCTCGTCGGGAGCAGTGGTGCGGGTGGGCTCCTGCGGCGGGTCCCAGCCCACCGCGCACCTGCACCTCCCCGAGGGGCAGGAGGAGGTTTACAGCTGCGAGTACTTGTATTACGTATTCCCGTATTGTTCCCCACGTGCACGACTGCAGACCGGCTTTTGCCCACCCTGTAAGTGCCAAGGGCTCCCAGGGGAGCGCAGGAAGCCAGGCTCCGAGAGCGGGGGACAAAGAACAGGGTCTGTGCAGAACCAGGCCCACGGCGGGCCCACGGCGCAGGCGGCAGGCAGCGTCCCAGACCCAGCCGGCCCCCCCTGCAGCCCCCAGGGGCCCAGCTCGGCAAACCCTCCCCCTCCCGCGGGCTGCGGGCTGCTCGCAGGGGGCGCATGTCCCGGACAGAGGCCCTCGGGCCTGTGCTCAGCTTCCGGAACCAACACCCTAAGGCGGCCCCTGCCCGTGGGGGGTGGGCCTGGCCTGGTGTTCAGACCGGGCAACGCTTGTACACACGCTCCCGTACAGCCCAGCGAGTCCCTGGCCTTTCGGAGACGCTGTCCTCGTGTGGGCGGCTGGGGGTGCGGCTGCCTCGGTAGGGCCGCTGCGAGCAGACGCCGTGCCTGTCACAGCCAGAGCCAAGGCCAGACTGGGGGGACAGGGGCAGAGGGCAAGCCAGCTTGTTCCTCTAGGGCCGGACGCTGCAGTGCAAACGTAACCACGGGCGTGAGCAGGACGAGCCACTGAAGCTTCGACTGCCCCGTTTCGGGGGTTTTCCTGCAGGGAGATGCGATTTCTTTTGGGGCCAAGCCCTGACAGAAAGGAGCAAAACCAGCCTTGGGGGTTTGGAGCTGCCTGGCCTGTCGTCCCTTTATGCGGAACGTCCACAAAGCATCTAATGCCTTTGTTCTTTTTCCCCTTCAGTTCTGGAGGGCAGTTATCTCAGGGTTCGAATCTATCCGTTAACACCAACCAAAACATCAACATTAAGTCAGAACCAATCTCACCTCCCCGGGATCGAATGACCCCATCAGGCTTCCAGCAGCAGCCGCCGCCGCCGCCGCCGTCACAGCCCCCCCAGCCCCGGCAGGAAGTGGGGCGCTCGCCTGTGGACAGCCTGAGCAGCTCCAGCAGCTCCTACGACGGCAGCGACCGGGAGGACCCGCGGGGGGACTTCCACTCCCCCGTCGTGCTCGGCCGGCCCCCAAACACTGAGGACAGAGAAAGCCCCTCCGTGAAGCGGATGAGGATGGACGCCTGGGTGACCTAAGGCTTCCTGGCCGGTGGTCTGTGCTGTGTTCTGCAGTGAACTGCCCGCCATGTCCAAGCGGGCTGGTAAGGACATGAGGTAAATCTATTTATATGTACATACATACATAACCCCCCTACGTATGTATGTACGTGGTGTGCGTGTGTGAGTGGGTGTGTGTCGCATACACAGAACCAGGCACTTACCTGCGAGCTCCTTGTCGACCTGCAGATACGCATCCCTGGCAAGCCAAGCGCCCTGTAGGCAGAGTCTAGTCTGGCACTTCCTCGGACTCCATGTTCACGAGATACCAGTTTTTGCAGAGAAACGTGTACCCCTGTGTAACTCTCCCACACTAGCTTGCAGAAACCTAGAGGGCCCCTACCTGTTTTATTTAACTGTGCGGTGACTGTAGTACTTCAGAAAAATGCTTTGTAGAACAGAGCAGTAGCGAAGCAGGAACCGAGAAAGCAATACTGTACATAAAATGTCATTTATATTAACCACCCAACCTGGCATGGGTCTCTTCCGCAAAGGGGTGCATGGTAAGGGCTGTGGGTATTAAACAGAAAAAAAGCCCCACACTTAACTGTTTTGCACGTGCAAAAATGTATTGGGTCAAAGAAGTGATCTTTAGCTAATAAAAGAGAGAATAGAAAACACGCATGAGATCTTCAGAAAATACTAGCCTAGAAATATAGAGCATTAACAAAATAAATTAATATATTAAGTTATAATTGGAATATGTCAGAAGTTTCTTTTTACATTCGTATCTTAAAAATAAATGATTTTAGCTCATGTATATTTTATACAAAAGAAAACACCCTTATGAATTGATGACTATATATAAAATTATATTCACTACTTTTGAAAACATTCTGCTATGAATTATTTATATAAGCCAAAGCTGTATGTTTTAACTTTTTTTTTGAGAGAATAGCTTTATCTTGTTTTAACTTTTTAGTTTTATTCTAAGAGGGAAAAAATACCTTGCAAGCAGAACCTTGGAAAAAAAAAGCCATGAACACTTATTCTATATATAAATTAAAAGTTGAGCCAAACTTTCTGTATATAGCATCTTAAATATATTATCACCTTTGATGTAAGTACCTATGTATTGTATGGTCACCAAATTAAAAAGTATATTTTTGTGGATTTGCCGCCAATTTGGGGGGGGCGGGGAGGCAAGATCCCTATTAAGTAGAGTATTCACTGTTTTAATATTTACTATTTTGTTAAATATACTGTACTTTGGATTTTAATTATTAGCCCAGCCTTTTCAGGGGACTGTGGGAAGGGGTCTCTCCCCTCACTGGTGGTGAATGTGTGACGTTGCGCTGTAACCCTTGTGCTGTATGGATTGAGCATCATTATATATTTTATACGTGTACATAAATAGCAAAGTGGCAAAAAAAAAATCGGTGTTAAGTTCATCCTGCATAAATAGAAAATGTGCTGTAACAGGTTTTAGTAGGCATTATTTAAAACTTGCCTTTCGTGAGGAAACAAACCGGTAGAAGAAGCTGACCTGATGTTAGAGAGAAGGGCAGAGCAGATGAGCACAAGGTTTTGTAGGTGGTAAACGGTTAGGGAGACGTTCGTCAGATGGGACCCCCCCCCCCCCCGTGAAACGGAGAACCACGCAGCCCCATAGGGAGGAAGGTGGCCCCGTGGCCCCGGTGACAGCGGCGCACCCTCAGCTCAGCTGATCGGGCCTCACGCTCCCAGGGGCACAGCAGGTCCGTCCGTGCTCTGGGCTTGTGCCGTGAACAAAGTTCTAAGTCCTATAGACCTTTCACCATAGACTTTTAAATAACTACTTTTCCTGGGAAACTCAAAATAAGGGTTTAAAAATGCTGCTATTTTCTATTTCAACTTCCCGTTGAGCAGCTACCTACAGTTTGTACTTGCGCTTTGTTTCTCCCCCTCGGTGGCGCCCCTCTTGACGGCCCCCCCATCCCCGCGGTGCCAGCGCGGCAGGCAGGACCTCTGACCGGCGGGCGCACCTGCGGCCCCGCGGCTGCGGGAGGGTCTGCCTTAGGGGCAGTTGGGGCGCTCAGTCCTGATCGAGGCCAGAAAAGCGAGTAGGACATGCTCGCTCCTCTCATTGGTGTAGACACGTGGCTCATTCAGAAACGATGTGCTTTTCTTTAAAATGTCATTTTTCTGACCTCCTTACTCACAGGCCCGTTTTTAAGGTCACACCTAAAGGAAACCAGGCCGTCTCCCAACACTAAATTTCCGAGCTAACCCTTACCACCTGTAGACCATTCGGCGCCCTGAGAGTGTGCAGCGAGCCTTCGCTGCCGCTTGTGCATGTCCGTGAACTTCTGCTGTGCACTGGCACGGGAGCTGGCAGCCACATTTACTGTCTATTTTCTTGTGTGCCTTACGAGATGGCTTCTCTGACTGTGTCTCAATAGTCTTTCTTTCTATGCAGGTTTATAATCAGTACAACTACTGTTTTCTAAAATACTACACCAGGCTCGGAGTTTGTATTTCAATCACAATGACCAAGTGACAATGTATTCCGTTTTCAGGCACTGAGTATTAGACTGTTAGCCCTTTCCCCACACGCGCAGTGACTCGGAGCACGTGGATGTGACGCACGGCCGCACCACGGCCCCGGCACGACCCACTGCTCCTGGTGGAGACCGACTCGGAGTGGCCCGACACTCACAGGGTCACTTAGAGCCCATATTTCTTCCCTTTCAGACTCATGTGTTTTGTATGAGACCATCACAAGAAACATGTAGCCATTCAGATGATGTATTTTATTACTAAAAGACAAAAACAAAAAAAGCTTAGCGTGAATTGCACTGGTTACGGCACAGCGTCCAGCAGCTGTGCTGCCTTCAGGACCCTGACCGCGTGGAGGGCGAAGGTCCGAGAGGTCTCCAGAGGGTCCCCACCCAAACTCCATCCCGTGAGCCCTAATCACGTCCATTGCATTAGAGACTAAATCAGGGGTTTGTTCTAAAGGAACAACAGGCTTCACCATTTCCTTTGACTAGAAGGACAGCTAATAAAAGCATTCACATCTTTTCCGTATTAACCATCACGCGCACAAGAAATACATAGTAAATAAGGAACCAGAAGCTCCTGGCATTGGAGTAAGAAGCTAGATGATTGTTAGAATGTGAAAAAGATTTTACAAATGTAAAACTTTTCTTTCTCTGTAGAAACTTCACTTTGCTGTGCAAGAAGACACTGCTTTGCTATATTTAAAATGGCTTTTTTAAAAGAGATTTATGTATTTGGTAAATGTTTGTAGCCAACAGTTCACACAAGAGGCTGTACACGGTTTGTCATGTAAAACCGTTTGGCGGCACAAGCTGGACTTTGTTGCCATCCTTGAGATGAAAACTAAGTTAATCTCAATTTTTCCCTGATGTGTTGTTTTTTCTTCATTCTACAATAAATATTACAGTGAACTTTTTATCAAATGGGTGAGACAATGCACGAGGTTGTTGTGAACTGTGTGTATCCTGCACTCGCCGCAGTAAAGACAGACTGGCTCCTTTCCCTTCCTGTCCCTCACAGAGGCCTTGCCACCGCCGTTGCCCCCCCGCCCCCCACTGAGACCCGCCAAGGAGACCACAGCAGCGCCCGCAGCCTCACCGCCCAGGCCAGCCTGGGCCCCGCAGGAGGCAGCTGGCAAGCCGGTCCCCAGGGTCAGTCCCCGCCCAGGTGCCAACGGGGACTTCCTGCGAGCAGGACGCACCCACCACTGCAGTGCCGGGGAGGTGAGCCACAGGGCAGCTACCGTAGGGTGCCACTTGTCTTTCAAGCTTCTGACAAAATTATTTCTTACCCACAACGCATACATAATACTGAGCTACAGACACAGAAGACAGCTTCACTAAGTGAATTTTTATTTTTAAAAGCAATAGATGTAAAAAACGTGAGTGGGAAGTGTTCTCTTTCTCTGATGTGCCTTCTTAGCCTAGCTAAGCAGATTCTTGCAGTCAGTTAAGTGAAAGGCTACGTTTTTGTGCCGCTTCTCCTTGCTGGCTAGAGAGGGGCTATTGGTAGGAATTTGAAAGCTGGTTGAGCGCTGTGGGTAAAAATACTCGAATCCCACCTGCAGCTATTTAAAATCAATTCAGCGCGATCGCCTCCTCAGGCCCCAGCGGCGCCTCTCTAGGCTTTGCCGTGTTTGCGCTGCCGCCCGGGTGGCTGCAGCCTGCTCTGTCCAGGGCTCACGAGGGGTCAGAGGACCCCTCAGCGTGGAACTGCGGGGAGAGCATTCCTTTCCCTGACACACGCGGTGGGGGGGGCTGGGCGGCTGCGTGGCCTGGTGCCGTCCCCCTCCCCGGGAGCTGCAGACCACTGCCCCACCAGCCGCTCCTGCAGCTCTGAACACATCCTGCACGGAGTCCCCCCGACACACACGTCACCTGCCTGCTCTCTCGGCCACAGCAGCTGGACGTCGCTGGGAAGAAAACGGCGCAGTTGTACTAACTGGTTTCACTGTATAACTGCCCGCCCCTTTTGACTTTAAAATAACGTTTTAAGAAGCAGGAAAAATAATGTAGTTGCCACCTATCCATCACCCAGCTTCCCCTGACGTGAACATTCCCATTACCACAGTGCTACTCAGAATCAAGAAATTAACACTGGTAACAGCACTGGCACTAAACACGCTATGTGAATTCCCTCCTTCTCCACGCACGTCTGTGCCTGGTGCAGGACCCCACGTGGCGTTCAGCCCTTTCTCTGTAAGGGGTCCTCGGTCTTGCCTTTGAAAAGAAAAGACACTTTTGTGGAATACTGAACAGTTACGTTCAATAGTGTCCCCCAATGTGGATTTGTCTGGTGCCTTGTCTTGACTGGAACGAGTCTGTGCATTTTGGCAAGACCACCACAGAAATGACATGGTCCTGAGGTCTTGCACAGCTGATGCTGACCGTGACCACCTGGGTGAGTGGCTTCTCCAGGGTTTCTCCACTGTGACGTGAATTAATTACCTTTCCTTCTGTAACTGGCGAGGATCTCAGGGAGATACCTGAAGACTAGGCAGGTTTCTCTGCAAACTTCCACCCACGGACTCAGCACCGTGTTTGCAACAGTTCACTGCCGTGGTATTTCCCTGTCCTTCCTCCCGCTGTAAGGAAGGCTGCCCATGCTCCCCACTTAGTTGCCGACATCATTATGGACTCGGATACTCACTTTATTCTATGGGCTATGCTCTAGCACTATCACCATTTTGTTCCTTAAACTACTTCAGCTTCTGCTAGATTCCCACGTTCCTTGGAGAAGCCCCTCCACACCGAGGCATCCCTTACTCTGGCAATACGCTCCCACTCTTGTTTTCTCTGAGCCAGTGCTGCGTCAACCACTTTTCCAAGGAAGAAATCAAAAGGGAAATCAAGAAATATCTTGAAATAAATGAAAATGGCAACAAGTGTACAGAAACCTATGGCATGCTACAAAAGTCGTTCTTAAAGGGGAAGTTAGCTTATAGTAATAAATGGATACACAGAGAGCAGCAAAGATCTCAAACCTAAATTTACACTCCAAGGAACTAAGAAACAAAACAAAATAAGCCCAAGCTTAGCAGAAGGAAAGAAAGGACAGTACAGAGCAGAAACGAGTGAGAGATCAGAAAAACAATAGATCAATGAGACCAAGCACTGGTTTAAAAAGAATTAAATTGAGAAATCTTAAACTACACGAGAAAACAGAATTGAAATAAAAGACATTACAGCTGAGACCACAGACATACGTGGGGTCACAAGGCTTTGCTATGAAATACATGCCAACCCCTGGGATAACCTGGGTTAAATGGGTAAATTCCTAGAAACATAAAACCTACCAAGACTGAACCGTGAAGAAACAGAAAAGCCGAGCAGACAATACTGAGTCCAGAGACTGAGTAACTAATCCACAGCCGCCCAACACAGAAAAGCCCCGGGCCGGGGGTCTCACAGGTGCCTTCCATCGAACACTCAAAGGTACGACCAGCCTTCCCCTCACCTGCGCTGGCACCAAAGCCAGGCGAGGGCAATGCACGATAATTGCAGGCCAATGTCCCTAATGAACACGGATACAAACGTTCTCAAAATACCAGCACGGCAAACACAAAGGCACAGTAAAATCATTCCCCACGAGCAAGTGAGCTCTATCCTGGGGACACCAGGGACGTTCCCACAGTCATTGTGATACATGTACCACTTTATAGAGGGAAAGACAGAAATCACGATCATCCCATAAATGCAGAGGGAGCATCTGACAAAATACAGCACCCCTTCCTGCCAAAGGTGCTCAGCAAGCTGTGTATCAAAGGAACGCACCCCAACGCAATCGCGGCTGTACGCCCCAGCTGGCATCGCGCTCTAAGACCAGGGAGAACACGCTCTGGAAGTCCTAGCCGGGGCAGTCAGGCGGCATCAAGAGAGAGAAGGAGGGTTTGGGGAGGGCGGGGGAGGTGATGAAGGAGCCCCCAGCTTCCCCTGTCCCGGCCCCCACCCAAGATCAACGATTAGACAGCTACCCACTCAAAAGCAGGCCAGGAGCCCTCTGGAACCCACTCGGGAAGCTCCAGCCCGACCGGGACCCAGCGCAGCGGGAGGGAGGCGACGGCTCTGCCTGCGTGGCCCCAGCCCTGCAGACACGCTCACCAGCGCCCCCCACGCCCCCCCCCCCCCGCAGACTTCTCAGGCCCGACCACAGGTCTCCACGTCCCCAGACGCCGGCCTGGACATGGCCCCTCCCTGCTTCCCGCCCACCCCCTGCCCCTGCGGGGACACGGACCCACACCTCGGCCACCGAGTCTCCCTGGCTGTTTAAGTATCAGCCACCAGACACCCGAGCCCCACCTGCTCCCCGGAGCGCCTACTGCTCTGCACACGCGGGACACCCGCCTCGGCGCTGGGGCTGACCCCACCCGTGGCTCAGAGCGCGGGCACGTGCGTGCCACCGGCCGGAAGCCAGTCTGGCGCCGCTGCCCCCACACGGGACAGTGCACGGCCACGGCGAACAGGCCACGCCAGGGCCCCCAGCGGATGCTTGTCCCGAGAGAGCAGGTCCTGCCTCCCGTCACCGGGCAGCGCCACCGCGCCCTCCTGCCGCTCCCCTCCAGCTCAGGGTCTGCGCAGCCCCCCGCTCCCCGCCCGCACTGCAGGGCTGCCACCACGGGGACCATGCGCACGTCCAGCTCCTGCACATACGCCAGAGCCCAGAGGCGGCCTGGCCACCTGCCCTGACCCCATCGCCACAACTGTCTGCAAGGGACCGGGACCACGACCTGGGGACCTGCAGCTGACCACAGCTGGCCAATACCGGGGGGGGGGGGGGGGGGAGCTCATGTGGCAGACGCCCACGCAAGAAACAAGAAAGAACTCGAGGAAACCACCTCACTTGACCCCACAAGGCACAGGGAAAAGAAAAGCCCAAATTAGGTAGAAGGAAGGAAACAGAAAGAACGAAGGGGAAGTAATGAAATGGAGACCAGACACTAGCATAGATCCGTGGATCTAGGAGCCCATGTTTTGAAATAAGACTGACAACCCTTTAGCTGCAGTAACTCAGAGAAGCAGCGGACTCAGCGTCAGGAATGAAAAGCAGCCATGACAACCAAGCACCCAGAAAAACAACGCACATGGGCGACTACTTAGGAACAACTGGACTCCGGCAACCGGAGGACGGAGAAGAAAGGGAATCGTTTCTGGAAACACACAGCCTGAACAGAGGAAGGAGATTCAGTCAGTGATCCCAAACCTTCCAGCGCAGAAAACCCAGGGCCAGACAGCTTCACTGGTGAATTCTAACAAATATTTAAAGAATAATTAACAACAAATCCTTAAACCGTTCTGAAAAGTCAGAGAGCAGGGAACACTCCTTAACTCGTTTTGAGGCCAGCCTTCCCCTGATACCAAAGCCAGATACGGACAAGGTAAGAAGAAAATTACAGACCAGTATCCTGGTGAGCACACCTGCAAACATTCTCAGTAAAGTATTAGCAAACAGAATTCAACAGCACATCAGAAAGGCTCATTCATTGGCATCAGGTGGGATCTACCCCTGGAAACAAGGCTGGTCAGACATACACCATGATACTCCGCCTTAGCGGAATGCAGCCTAAAACCCTCAGGATCATCTCAGTAGATGCACAAAAGGCACTTGACAAAATACATCTTTTCCTGATTAAAAAAAAAAAGACAGTAAAAGGCATCTGAATAGGAAACCAAGAAGTAAAATGGTCTCTGCTGGCAGATGCCATGGTCTTTTATATAAATCCTAAAGCTATCACGAAAAAACTGCTAGAATTAATCAAATAATTCAGTAAAATTGTAGGATACAAAATCAAATACAGAAAAACAGTTGCATTTTGGGACTTCTGGCCAGGATGGAGGCCTAGACAGACACGCTGCATCTCCCTCCACAACTGAGAAGGAACACAACTGCCTCAGAGCTAGAGATGACCTGAAGTTCCAGAGAATCAAACCTGCATGGAAGCCCAGCAAACAAAGATATAAAGAAGAAATACTCACCCAGACAGGCAGGAGGGGTAGAGCCGGGGCAGAGAGGACGCGGTGTGGTGGTGGCAGGAGCAGCGGCAGCAGCCACAGGCAGTGGAAAGCGCAGTCACACGTTTTGAAAAGCAGAGAGGGACACCTGGGGCGCGCTCCCAGCACCAGACCAGACCCCGCAGCTGACGGTGCCAGCGCCGGGGACAATCAAGCCTCATTGCTTCTGACTGTGCAGACCAGTGGGGGCGGGGGCGGAGGCAGAGACTGCCGGTCTCTCAGCTGAGTCCGCTTGTTTAAAGGGCCCCCACGGTTCTAGAACGTCCGCAGACCCACCCACTCTGGGAACGATGGCCAGGGCAGCAGCTAGAGGGGCAGCAGTCAGTGTGGAAGTGGGAGAGGTGCCTGGAAAAGGGGCGAGAGCTGGGCAGGCGGCATTGTTCCCTCTCGGGCCCCTCCCCCACACACAGCACCACAACGTGGTGAAACGGGTCGCCCGTTACTGACGAATCCCTAAGGCTCCGCCCCTTACAACGTAACAGGTGCGGCAGCTCTACTTATGACACAGAGGCAAACACACACAGGAGCCTGCCAAGATGAGGAGACAGAGAAGTGTGGCCCAAAAGGGAGAGAGCAGATCAAGGTCCCAGTGGGAGAACTAAGTGACGAGGACACAGCCAACCTAACAGACGCAGAATTCAAAACACTGGTGATAAAGATGACACTAAAAATGTAGTAAAATGCAGAGGAAAGGAGCTCCGTGGCCTCCGGTGTGCATACCTAATAAGACAGCTTAGAGCGCCTTATGCAGACCAATCCATGAGCCTGGGCATGGCCTTCCCCTGCTGGGGTAACCTTGGGCACAAGCCCAGGTCACCGGCACCTCCATCTTCCCCAACATTGTCCCGCACTCTTAGTTCTGAATTACCAGCCCTCACATTAGGGGGGAAAAAAAGAGGAATCAATTTTCCTTCACAGAAGAAGTTATTTTATTCCATTGGAAGAAAGTCAAGGATACAGTTATTTATTCTTTGCCTGGCAAGTCATTTTCCCATAGGACTCTGGGCCCCACCTGGAGAATTCAATGGTGACAAAAGGAACCCTGTGGCCCTCAGGGGATCAGTGAGCAAACACCTGGCTGGAAAAGCAACCCCAAGATCCACACACTTTTGGTAGCAAAGTTTCCCAAGTTCATGTTACCCTGAAGCCCATTTTGGCTTTGAAGAGCACACTTCATTTTGAAGAAACTTTAAATTTACTCATGGAACCCAGGGTGACTCACTTTTCATAAAGATGAGGAGAAAGAAAGAGGACGCCCACCTCAAGCACCCTTCCGCCACTCTCGCCTCCTCTTCAGGACGAGACTGTCCCCATCTGTCACTAGGCCCTCCCGTGTCAGCGGCCACCAACCATGCCCAAGGCTCAGCCACCGGCCGCCTCAGCCCACTTCCACTCCTTGGCGGGACCGAGGCGGGCTCCTGCCAATGCAGGCCGCCACCCCGTCCGCCCCGGCTCCCCCTGGAGCCTCTGCACTGGGCACGGCTGGTGCCCTGACTGGGAGAAGATGGGCCTCAGCCCCCCTTTCTGGGACTTTCCACAGCAAGGGTCACCTCTATGCCTTCCCTTACGCGTGTGGTCTTTTAACATTGTGAGTCACGCAGTACGCAGTGTATTGTTCCCCCAAGTGGCGTCAGGGAAGCAACAGGAAGCCCACCTGTTGTCCCTGCACCTCACTTACAGGTGTGCACAGGGGCGGCCTCCGGAGTCACACGTGGGACCTCAGTGACTGGCACCCATTCTCCCTACTCTGCTCCAGGCACTGGCCAGCAAGAAAGCTCTCCCAGACAGCCGACTTGGGGAATCTGGTCAGTGAATGCTGGGGTTGGGGGGTGCTTAGCAGGTGGCACTGGGCACCAGTCCCCAAATGCTCTCCCAGGGAGCGCTGGCCCATGGGCCGCAGCTTCAATCCCACCTGTGCGTCGGGCCAAGTAGCTCTCAACGTGCAATGAACAGCACTGCCATTTACTCAACATCGCAGCAATTAGGGTTTAGGGTTTTTTAATTATTATTTTAGAAGTGACACTGCCTCAAAGAGGCAGCTATGAAGCAGGGTGACATTCACCACGACTGGATAGCACCTTTAGCCAGGGGGACAGAGAACACCATCGGTCAGAGCCGGTCACCCTCCTCGGCAAGCAGGGGCCACTGCAAACAATCATGTGGCCAAAGCTGAGCCCCAGGCCCCCACCCCGCGGTCTGCTGGTCACGACCTCCTTCCTAGCATGTCCCATTTGGGGGCTCACGCAGTGCTGCCGCAAAGGCACTCGTGGCCAGTCCAGGTAATGCCTTCAAAAAACGGGGGCACGTCACATGTGAATGTTTCTCTCGCTACACCTTTCAGGACACTGGAGGCGGAGGGTGTCGGTGTTTTGGCTCCACAGCCTTGGATCAGGTGAAGACGGGGCACCCGCACACAATGAGGGTGTGAAGGGAGAACACACTGGTGGCTTCCGAAACGTGTCCACGTCCCACGGAAAAGTAAATGCAGCACCCGGGACGCGGCCGAAGCCAGCCGGTACGCATCGGGAGCCCGTCGCCGCGGCTGGCCTGGGCCTGTGGCTAAAGCAGCAGCTAGTTTCCTACCCCGGCGGGCGGCCTGAGCTGGCTGTCCAGCGAGGGGGCGGCCGGCACTGGAACTGATGATTTGGGGGCTTGCCCTGGAGCTGTGCTCACTGCCATCGAGCTGTTGGGGACAGCAGTTGTGTTCAAGCTACTGGGAACCTCTCCAGTAGCTTGTATTTTAAAATAGACCAAATAAAACACTGGTAAGACAATGCCAACGAGAAGCATGATAAAAACAGCGTTCCACCACGGAATTCCCCAGTCTGCTCCGTCGGGCGGCGTCTTCAGAGGAGCCGGAAGCAGTGGCTGATCGGGGGGCTCCACGCAGTCACTTTCTTTTATAAAGATTTCTGACTGCACCACATGTTCGATATTCTGGTCAATGCCCTTGAAGAAATCCGTCAGTGGGCTGGATCGGGCACCGGCACTCACGGCCGTTCCGTCTGGGTCTGGCTGTTCCTCAAAGGTCACCCTGGTCTCTGAGGACGGGCTCAGGAGGGGTCTGAGTTCTTTGTTGGTCTCTGTTAGGATCCCATGGTTTTTCACTGGAATCTTAATAGATTTCAAAGCATATAAGTCTTGTTCTCTGATAAAGTTGTTGGCTTTCTTGATATCTGCAACCTAGGGAACCATGAAGACAGACATCACAAAATACACACGGCCCCTGAGAACCGACACGCAAAAGGCGGCTGTGGGCCTTCGCGGACGGGGGACGGGGCAGCCCACCCCGCTCTAGAACGTGGCAGACCCTGCGAAGCGGCGCCTACACATAAAGTTAGTTCTGGCTTAGGAACGTCGTGTTTTGGCTTTAACTGTATAGCTGATTCATCAAAATTGCCTCTAGAATTACAACTCTGATCAACTTCAGATTGGATTTGGAAAAGGACTTCTGTGTTTGTTTAAAATGTGCCGGCAACAAGGTGCTTTTAGGTGAAGCACAGCCCCAGTGGAAGAAGCAAGCCGTGCCCCGCCTGCGGCGGCTGCTAACTGCTGGGGCACAGCACCCCCACCTGGCTGCCCCCCGCTTCCTCCGCTGGACCCCGCAGTGCGGCCGTGAACGTGAACTTGAGCGTGCGGCAGGCAGAGCCCCGGCCAGCGGGACAGCCGCTCAGAACCGCGCTTACCAGTCATCACGCTTGGAAGAGGCGTGCCTTCCTGACTCTATCCCGCTTTCTTCTGCCCTAGTACTGCACCGCGTACACACTTATTTTTTAAATAAAAGTGACCCAGAGTTCCTTCACTCCGAGGGCTTCACAACGCTTAGGATAATGAGAAGCCCGTGGGGAACCGCGAATCAAGCTGGAAACTGGGGACCGAAACACTCTGTGCCGATACGTATTAGCACCCGAGCAGGCAGGAGCGCCACTCTGAGATGTCGGCCACTCTGAGTCTTATAAAGCGACAGTGTCCGTGACACACACCTCCCATAACCAAACCTTGGGGTTTAAGAAGGGCGTGGTGGTGCAAGTCAAAGATAAATCGCTCCTCAGGCCAACGTCTGAAAGCCTCAGAGGTAGACCCCATGGCTCTCGCGTCCAAGCCCACGTGGTGTAAATACAGCGAACGGACCTTCAGACAGCACCTTATCCAGATCACCCCACCGTCTTCATTGTTTAGCCACTTCTTAAATCATGTCAGTAAACTGGGTTGAGGGACATTTTAAATTTATGTCCAGAAATGGAAGCATAAGGTGCTTGAGACCATTTTATTTGTCTCTCACAAACTAACATCAAATTTACTTATTTTCAACAGGGAAACTCATCACTCATGGGTGACATTATACAGTTTTCAAGGACTCATTAGACGTCACCATTCCAGAAACTCGGTGCCCAGCTATCCAGCTCTCGGTAGGGCAGGATTCATTTCTCAGCTCACGTTCTGTAAACCACACAGTGCGCCCACAGGAGCCGATCAGAAGAGTCAAATGCCCAATTTCGGTCCAAATCTACCACTATGTGTGTTCCTGGAAAGCAGCCTATTTCCCTGGGAAACACCACAGCACCCCACACGAGAGTTTAACCATTTGAACCTGTGAGAGACAGTATAAGGAGCAAATGATTTTCAAAATATCAATAAGCTGCTCAGGGAGCCTTAGAGAAAGCCACAGGAAGTTGCAGCACAGTGTCGACAAAGCGAAATAAACAGTTTCAGACCAGGAGAAAATGCAGCCATTCTGTAAATACTGTCCTACTTACTTTGCCACTGTTAATCACTCTGAATGCTAAAAACATAATTAGAGAAACAGGGTTACAGAGATACGCAGCATAGAAAAGCGAGATCATGCAGTTCCAAAGGAGAGAAGACTAAACTTTACCAATTAAGTAAGTTACAACCAGCAAGAAAGGGTCAGAAAACGAGACGCAGCCAAAAAAGCAAGCATGCCAGAGAAATCTTGGATAAACTCTGCCTACCATCTCGGGCCCTACTAGGTCTTTTTTCTAAAAAAAGATTTTATTTATTTATTTTTAGAGAGAAGGGAAGGGAGGTAGAGAAACATCAGTAAGTGGTTGCCTCTCGCACGCCCCCAACGGGGGACCTGACCCACAACCCAGGCACGTGCCCTGACTGGGAATCGAACCAGTGACCTTTGGGTTCACAGGTCGTCACTCAATCCACTGAGCCACACCAGCCAGGGCTGGCCCCACTAGGTCTTAAATAAGGTTTGGAGGCACAGGGAAGAGGAGAAATGCTCTGCAGAAAGGGGAAAGCCCTAACGCCCACTCGCTCTGACCCCAGGCTTCAGAGCTGAAAGCGCTGCCACCTGCCTCCCACCTCTGGCTCAACCGGGGAGCGCTTCGCTGCTTCAAGGGCCGCTCCCAGCCCTCTGCGGGGGTCCTGAAGGGGCAGCCAGGGCTCCCACTCAGCAGTGAGACCCTCCATGCAGTCGAGGGCAGGCGGCCCCGTCCCCGGCGGGGTGTCTTACTTTGCAGCCGTACTGAAGAGCGAGCTTGTTGAGGCTGTCCTCCCGGGCCAGCTCCCGCTGCAGCAGCACGACGTGCCCCCCTCCTGGCTGCGGAGGGTGGCGGGCACCCTTCTTTGGGCGCTCCTTGCCCCGCGGCCGCAGAGCCACACGACGGGACTCGTCCTCAGAGGAGTCCCCCGAGTCCTCACCGCCACTTTCGAACACGTAAACTTGGCTGCTCGGAGTCCTACAGACCGCGGCTGGGCCTTGGAAAGTCTTGGTTAACACTCCTTTCTGCCTCATTTTCTGAACTGAAAACCAAAGGCCACGGTTAATTCCAAACAAGGCACAGTCATTCCTTCGACTCCACTCAAGGGAAGCATCTTGTTGGCGATGCCTCCCTTCCCGGAGCGGGGGAAACAGTCAGCCAACGCCAGCAGCACAAAACCACGTGTTTACGCGGAAACGGGGGGTGAGAGCCAGGCGAGTAAAAACCACGTTTTTCTATTTGCGTATTTTGTACAGAAAACACAAGAACCCCTCTTCTTCTCCCCTGAGGCCTCCCCCACAGCCGTGGCTCCTCAAGACCACAAGGACAGGGAAAACCGGCTTATCGGTGCGGCCGCGGGGCAGGACCGGGCCCCGAGATTTCCTGGGATTTTAATTCAGGGCCGGGACCGCCTGACACCTGTCGGCGCACCGGGTCGGCGCTCAGCACGGAACCCCCGGCTCCGAACCGGCTGACGCTGTGCCCCGCGGAAGGCAAGGCAGGGACGGTCCTGGCGCCTCGGAAGCGCGCCCGCCGTCTCACGAGCGCCCCTGCCTGCATGTCGCCCCCCGTCTGGTTTTTATCTTCACGTCCGGCCGCGTGCGAAGGCCACGACCCCCCTCTCCCCGCGCCCCGCCGTTCCAGTGCGTCCAGAAACGGCCTCTCACACACGGAGACGGGCCAGGCGGGCCCTTGGGACCCACAGAGGCGCGGCTCGTTCAGGGACAGCCCGGGGCCCCAGCGCGGCCGCCCCGCACCCCGCCCCGCCCGCGGACCCCCGAAACTCACCTGCGGCGGCACGGGCTGGGGCTGCGCCGACCCGTCCGGGCTCCGAGCCTGCACCGGGCCCGGGTCCCGCAATGTTTCTTCCGCGACAACAAAAACGGGGAGCGGCGCACCTCTGCGCTTAGACAGGCGGGGCCCCAACTTACTACAAGGACGACCTCTGACCTCCAACCCCGACAACCTCGGGCCGGCGCCCGACAGTCGCGGTCGCCGCCCCTCCAGCTGTAGGAGGGTGGTCTGTCCCCCGAGCCTACCAGCGGGGCAAAGCCACCGCGTCGCAAGGGGCCCGCGGGCCGCCCCGTACCCCTCCCGCAAACACGAACGAGACACCCCAACACCCGAGCCAACCCCGGTACCTCAGCTCCCAGGATTCGCCGCGACGCGCCGCCGGCGCCGCAGACACTGCTCCCCATGCCCATTGGCTGTGCCTATCAGCAGACCCCGGGGGGCGTGGACCTCGAGGCAGCCAATGAAATCTGCGGTGGGCGGGCACCGGCGCAAGCCTGCTTGTCTTGATAGGTCAGCACAGGCCCCGGACCGAGGCGGGCCGGCGAGACTCGGGCCTAGGGGCGGGGCTTGGGGCGGGAGCGGGGCGGGGCCCCCCAGCTCTGCGGCCTCCCGCTGCCACCAGCTGCAATTTATTTGAGCGCCTCGCTCCGAGCTTTCAGCTGAGCCTGTGGCCCGGCTTTGTGTGCCGATACCCTGCAACGAGGGCCCGGATTCCCGTAGAGAGGGTGTCACGGGCTGAGACACCTGGCGGAGAAGGGTGCCTTCGCTCAGGCAGCCGCGGGGTCCGCCCGTGGGGTTTGCTCCGTCCCGCCCACGAGGATAAAAACGCCCCCCAACGCAAGCCCTGAACCACAACACGGACCAAACGACTTTAAGTTATCAAATATGGGATGACATCTGATACATTAAAAACGATGGGTGGACTCACACACTAAAGCCCAAACGCTTAAAACTTCAATCCAAAACAGGAAATCAAAATTAGAAAGCAAAACTGTACTTTGAGCAACATAAACGCAACAGATATCACAAATGATTAAAGTCCTCATTTGCGCGGGACCTCGTCGGCTTACTAAGAAAGGCACGGAGGCCAGGACAGAAGAAACGCAGCCCGAGGTGGCAGGTGGGGAAAGCGGTCCCGCCGGTGGAGTGTCACGTGCGATGGTTGTAGCTTTATACAGCAGAAACTTTTGAAATGCGCATGTTCTTTGATTCGGTCTCCCATGTTTAGAAATTAACCAAGAAGCCCTGGCTGCTGTGATGCAGTGGATTGGGCGTCAGCCCGCGAACCAAGTGTCGCCGGTTCGATTCCCAGTCAGGGCACATGACTCGGTTGCACGTCAGGTCCCCAATTGGGGGCGTCAGTGAAAGGCAACCACACAGTGATGTTTCCCTCTCTTTCTCCTTTCCCATCTCTCTAAAAATAAAATAAACAAATAATTAAAAAAAAATTAACCAAGGAAATAGTTCGGACATGTGAAAAGATTTGCTGCAAGACTGCTGTTAATGGTGAGGAACGGAAAGAAGTAACGGAGGGTCCAGCCGCGGGGGATTCGGTTGGATTCACTGAACGCATGTATGGAATAGAACGCAGCGCACCCATTTCCCATCACCTTGTAGAAGGGCGTTTATGAACAAAAGGGGCTGTTTTGAAAACCTCTAGAAAACAAGGTAAAGGGCAAATACCCTACTGCATCACCCCACATCCGAGGGTTATAAAGAATATTCTAGTGGTTAACCGCTCTATTTATGTGTATTTGCACTTTTAACATTGTCTCTGCGGCTCACGTTTAGTCTCGTTTGAGAAGGGGATGCAGTGAAAGCCGCAGGTGCTGAATTCAGACGTCCGACTTTGAGTCTAGCGCCATCTTGTGGGACCTATGGGAAAATTCTGTGGCCTCAGCTTTCTCCTCTATAAAATGGGACCCGATATGGGCGCTACTATTGCGAGGATTAAACGGGGTGCTGCTAGCTGTCCAGCGCTGGGCATTCAGGGAGCATTCCAGGAAGGTGGGCTAACATGATTACCAAGTGGGGAACCATCAACACAGAAAATTCTATTTGAGTTAAAAGTACATTCCAGCCCTAATTTAGGTTGCTGGAGGTGCTTTGTGGGGGCTCTTTTGGGGTGCAGATCTGGTTTGATCTAGGGACAGGTTTCTCAGGTGACTTTTCAGCCAGTTCGTCAGCAGCTTTGGATTGTCCCCCGGGCCAGGGTGTGGGGAGGTGTCAACAGGAGCCTGATGAACTGGGCAAACTGTCCTAGGTAATGTCAGCAGAGCCACCACCCTACAGACCAGGTGAGCGCCCACACGGGAAGCTCAGCTCCTGGCCTGAGCTCCCACCACATTGCAGGCTGACTTCTGCCTGGCCCGGCCCTCTGCTTCCTGCTTGGAGCCTGCGGCTGCCCGGTCATCTCCGCCTTGGTGGGAACTCAGTCTCCACAGTTTGGATTTCCCCAAAGAGCTTGGTGTATCCAGCAGGGTGTTCAAAGGGTTCACAGGCACATCCTAACACCTTCCCTCTGTCCCTCTTAGGAGCAAATCCTCAGTGTTCCCCCACCCCCCACTTTCCAATCACCTTGCTTTCTCTCCTATGCCAACATTTAAGCTCAGCTCTGGCTTCCTTGGGCGTGCCTGGGAATTATGCCAGGTTCAAAGGGCCCAACTCAACACCTCCACAGTCCCCATCACCTCCCCAGTCCCCTGGGTCAGGTGGGGACAGACCTTATTTATAATGTTTATATGAATTACATGCTAAAATGGTACCATTTTAGATATGTTAGGTTACAGGAAATATTATTAAAATCAATTTCACATATGGATTCTCTTATTACTCTGAGTTAGATTCCCAGGAATGGGATTGCTAGGTTGAAGAGTATATGTAAATTTAATTGGAGTAAACAGCTGCCTTCTTTTTCACCAATTTTTTAAAATTTGCTTATTTCCCTTTTTTTTCCCTTTCAATAGTGTATTATGTTGCACTGTATAAAATTATTGGTATTTTACTGTTTTGACTAACAAAAACAGCAATTTCATATGATGCAACCCAGTTGATATGGACCCTTTGCCTTTTTCTCTCACCAGCGTGGCAAATCTTTTTCCAAAATTGATACTTAAATTTGTTGTCCCTTTGCCGTTCAAAAATTTCAAGTTTTTATATAGTCAGAGGTGTTTTCTTTTATTAGCTTTTGGGGTTGCCTGTTTTGGCAGAGAATTTTTCATGGAGATGTAATCTCCTATATTTCCTCCTAAGATTTGAATTGCACGACTTTTTAAAAACCATTTAAGTCCAGCCAGGATGGAGGTGTAGACAGACACGCTGTGTCTCCCTCCACAACTAAGAAGGAACACAACTACCTCAAAACTAGAGACAACCAGAAGTTCCAGAAAATTGAGCTGCATGGAAGTCCAGTCCAGCAAACAAAGATATAAAGAAGACTCATCCAAATAGGCAGGAGGGGTGGAGCCGGGGCAGAGAGGTCCTGATGTGGTGGCAGCAGTGGCAGGCTGGGGGAAAGCGCAGTCACGTGTTTATAAAAGTCAAGAGGGACACCTGGGGAGCTTTCCCAGTTCCTCACCAGACCGCGCAGCTCATGGTCCCAGCGCCGGGGAAAATCAAGCCTCATTGCTTCTGACTGTGCAGACCTGTGGGGGTTGGGGCAGAGGAAGAAACTGCCAGTCTCTCAACAGTCCCCTTATTTAAAGGGCCCCCACAGTCCTAGAAGGTCCGCAGAGCCACCCACTCTGGGAACGATGGCCAGGGCAGCAGCTAGAGGGGCGCCAGTCCCATGTGGAAGTGGGAGAGGTGCCTGGAAAAGGGCAAGCGCTGAGCAAGTGGCGTTGTTGTCTCTCAAACCCCCCACCCCAGATACAGCGCCACCACGTGGTGAAACGGGTCGCCCAGTACTGACGAATCCCTAAGGCTCCACCCCTTACGACATACCAGGAGCGACATCTCTACATAAGACACAGAGGCAAAAAAACACAGGAGCCTGTCAACATGAGGAGACAGAGAAGTATGGCCCAAGAGGGGGAAACAGATCAGGGTTCCAGTGGGAGAACTAAGTGACAAGGAGATAGCCAAACTAACAGATGCAGAATTCCAAACACTGGTGATAAAGATGCTCACAGGCTTGACAGACATGCTTGAGTATGGCAAACACATAAGGGAAGAAGTGAAGGCTATGCTAATGAAGGAAAATCTACAGAAAACCAATGGTGAAGGGAAGGAAACCAAGGTTCAAATCAATGATTTGGAACATAAGGAAGAAAAAGCAGTCAACCAGTACAGAATGAGGAAACAAGAATTGAAAAACATGAGGAGAGGCTTAGGAACCTCTTGGACAATTTTAAATGTGCCAACATCTGAACCATAGGGGTGCCAGATGAAGAAGAGGAAGAGCAAGAAATTGAAAACTTATGTGAGAAAATAATGAAGGAAAATTCCCCAAATTTGGCAATGGAAATAGACATACAAGTCCAGGAAGCACAGAGAGTCCCAAACAAGCTAGACCCAAAGAGGATCACACAAGACACATCATAATTAAAATGCCAAAGGTTCAAGATAAAGCGTGAACCTTAAACGCAGCAAGAGAAAAGTAGAGAGTTACCTACAAAGGGGATCCTATAAGAGTATCTGCTGATTTCTCAGAAGAAACTTTGCAGGCAAGAAGGGACTGGCAAGAAGCACTCAAGGTCATGAAAAGCAAGGATTTACAATCAAGACTACTCTATCCAGCAAAGCTATCATTTAGAATGGAAGGGCAGATGAAGTGCTTCCCAGATAAGGTGAAGCTAAAGGAGCTCATCATCACCAAGCTATTATTATACGAAATGTCAAAGGGACTTACTTAAGAAAAAGAAGATCAAAACTACCAACATTAAAATGACAACAAACTCACAACTATCAACAACTGAATCTAAAAAATAACAACAAAATCCAACTAAGCAAACCAGAATAGGAACAGAATCATAGGTATGGGGACCATTTGGAGGGTTATCAGCTGGGAGGGGGAGGGGGAGAAATGGGGAAATGGTGCAGGGACTAAG
Source organism: Furipterus horrens (assembly GCF_987537825.1). Lineage (NCBI taxonomy): Eukaryota > Metazoa > Chordata > Mammalia > Chiroptera > Furipteridae > Furipterus > Furipterus horrens. The sequence continues at coordinate 4,220,062 of NW_028327186.1, read as the reverse complement.
AAGCATCATTGGTAGGTACAAAATAGGGGGAAGTTAAGAATAATATAGGAAAGGGTGAAGCCAAAGAACTTATATGCATGACCCATGAACATGAACTAAGGGGGGTGGGACTGCTGGAGGGAAGGCGGGTCCTGGGCAGAGGGGGCAAATGGGAAAAAAATTGGGACAACTGTAACAGCATATTCAATAAAATATACTTTAAAAATAAATAAATAGAAATAAAAAAACTAAATCTTTCAATATTTTGGAATATATATATTTTTGCATATGGTGTGAAATCAGGTCCAGCTTGATAATCTTCCAGCTGGACGGCCAACTGCCAGAACCATTTATTAAGTAGCTCCTCCTTTTCCTGCTCAGTTGAAATGACATCTTCGATAAACATTAAAGTCATACTCACAATGGGATCTATTTGGGGACTTTTGGGGAAATGTCAACTTTTAAACTTAACTTGACTGAGTTTCGCACCCTCTGTCTCTGCCACTTCAAAGGGTGGCTGCTGTATGACTGGTAATGTTCTGGAGAAGGTCAGATGTGAGGCATCTGGTCATCTTCCCACGTCAGCCACACTTTCCTTTTTGCATAACCTGATTCAAGTCCTTGGCCCATGTCATGGACGGTTTTGCAAAGAGCCCAGCATCAGTTTGGGTGATGAATGGCCCATTGATGAATGGGTGGTTCATATTTTCAAGTGACTCATACTCTCGCTTCCTTGCAATGTGCTCCAAGAGCCACCCCTGGGCCCCATTGTTGGAGGGTAGATGTTGGGTCTTGCCCACCCCACCCACACCCAGCAGTGGTAGTGACCACCACCTCAAAGCAACCACAAAACCCACAGCCACGCGGCTTCACTGGCAAAGTACAGTGAATGTTTAAAGAATTAAGAATGTAGATCTGTCCCAGACTCTACCAGAGAAATAGAGGAGGGAGCCCTTCTCACCTCATCCTATGAGGTCAGTATTACCCTGATACCAAAACCAGACAAAACATAAAACAAGAAAACTACAAATCAATGACACTTGTGACTATAGATGCGGAAATTCTCAGCAAAACATTAGCAAACTGAATCCAGAAGCTCCCAGAAGGGATTATATACATCATGTTACACTGAGGTTGTCTCAGAAATCAGCCTACGGAAGGTTGAATCAACATAGGGAAATCAATCAATGTAACAAACTATATTCATGGAATGAAGGGAAAAACAACACGATCATCTCAATAAACACAGAAAAAGCACCTGACAAAATCCAACGCCCTTTCATGATAAACGCATTCAGCAGACTAGGGATAAAAGGGAGCTTTCTCAACCCGACAAATGACATCGGTGGAAACTCCATATCGAACGTCACACTTAATGAGGAAAGACTAAAAGCTTACCTCTTACACTCTGGAACAAGACAAGAATATCTGCTCTTGCCGCTTCTAGTCAGCCCTGCAGTGGAGGTTCTGACTGGGGCATTTAGGCAAAAAAATAAAATAAAAGTCAGATTGGAAACAAAGAAGTAAAACTATCTCTATTTGCAGATGACATAATCTCATATGCAGAAAATCTATCAGAAACTATTAGAGTTAACACATGAGTTAAGCAAGGTTGTATAAAACAAGATCAATATATAAACCGCACATATTTTAAATGGATATTTCATATATAGCAATAATAATTCTGAAAACAAAATTAAGAAACAATTACACTTACAATAATAGCAAAAAGAATAAAACACTTAGGAAGAAATTTAACAAAAGAAGTGCCAGATTTGTACACTAAAATCTACAGAATTTAAAAGGATCTAAATAAATGGAAAGATACCTCATGTTCATGATAAATTGATGTTAAGATGGATGGCAATTGTCCCCAAGCTGATTTATAGATTCAATCTAACACCTCTCAAAATTCCGACTGTGTTCTTATTGTAGATATGGACAAGCTGATCTTATCATTCATATAGAAATTCAAGGGACCCAGAAGAACCAAAACAATTTTGAAAAGTTAAGGACAAGATTGGAGAACTCACAATTTCCAATTTCAAAACTCCCTACAAAGCTAATCAAAATTGCCTTAAGAATACATACACAGAACAATGGAATAGAACTGACAGCCCAGAAAAATCCTCACATTAAAGGGCAACTGTTTTTTTGACAAGGTTGTCAAGACCATTCAAGGGCCATAAAAATAGTTTTTTTTTTTCTTCTACAAATGGTGCTGGGACAACTGAATATCCATATTATAACAATAAATTTGCATCCCTATTGCATGTCATATTAAAACATTAAATGGATACCAAACTAAATCTAAGAGCTAAAACTATAAAATTCTTGGAAAAAAACAGAGGTCTGAAAATTTGTGACCTTAGACGAGGCAAAATCTTGGATATGAAAGGAAAAGCGCAAGCAATTAAAGAAAAAAAAGACAAACTCGATTTCATCAAAAGTAAGAACACTGTACGTGAAATAACATTATCACAAAAGTAAAAGAACAGCCCATATGGTAGAAGAAAATATTTGGAAATCATATATCTGATGTGTCTAATATCCAAAATATATAAAGAATTCACACAGTTCAGTAATAAAAAGACAGCCCACTTAAAAACTGACAAAGAATTTGAATAGGCAAGTCTCCAAAAAAGACATAGAAGTGACCAATAAGCACATGTAAAGATGTTGAGTGTCATTGCTGGATATTTTGGATTGAATGCATGACATCACAGGTTAAAAAAAAAAACTTAAAATGTAATTTGAGGCTCTGGATGACTGTACCTACATTTTAGGGGGATTACTTTCTCCGCAAGCAGCTGGACCAGAGGCAGAGAGTGAGGGCGCCCGGCCGGCAGGGGGCGCTGTGATGTCACCGTGGGTCCAGCCTGGCTGAGTGCTCCTCGCCTGGGGCTGTCTTTCAAAAATCACAGAAGTGGGGAGTGGCAGGGCTTGGATGTCAAGTCGTGTCTCTGTGATGTCAAAGCTTGTGGTTTTCCTATTGTCTATGGTCCAAGATTGAGGTGCAGGGATGGCTGAGTTTGGAGGGGGTCCCTCTTTCTGACTTGCCAATGGCCACCTTCTTGCTGGGTTCTCACATGGTAAATGATACACATATATATTTGTGTGTGCGTGTGTGTGTGTGTATACATCTGTGTATGTGTGTGACACACACATTAATCTCACCTTGCCCTCCTCGTGACCACCCCTAATTACCTCCAGAAGCCCCACTGGGGTGATTAGGGCTTCAACATGTGAATTCTGGACAGTTACAAGCTTTCATTCCGTAGCAACTGCGTTTTATAGCCACCCATGGAGTTACCTTTGCCGAGGCTCAATGTCTTCATGAGGATTCCCTGTTCCTTTGCTGCTGGCCTCTCCTGCCTTCCCGTTCCTTCCTCTTCCCCAACACATCTTCCTTCCCCACAGCACTAGGCATCCTTCCATCTCACCCCCTGGGCCTGGAAGAGTTTCACTCCCTATCCATGCAACCATCGACCTCTGCTGCCTCCCAAGGTCACGGTTCACAGGCCGCCTTCTCTCCCAGCCCTCATCCCAAGTGCATCGTCCAGGCACTGATGTCCTGAGCTACGGGAACATAATCCACTTGAGGGGAAAGGGACTTTCCAAATACATCGTATGTTCTTATTTGTTTCTAGGAGACTGGGGCAGTGACCGCAGCATTGTCTGTCCTGCCCTGGCCAACTGCACAGGGTTAGCAACCATTAAATAAAGAAGTTGTCCCCCTGAGCAGATACTGGGCTCCAGTAAGGATGCTGTAAAACACAGGGTAGACTTAGTAATGGGTTTCTGGTAGGAGGAGACCACCAGGGCTGGCCATTAACACCACATTATTCAGGGCCATTGTGCAAGAACTAATCAATCGTAAATTAGAGTTGGAGCCACGTATAACTTATTTGTGGCATGGTGTCGCCATTAATCATGTCCCAGAGTGCTGAGGAAAGACTGAAGTGGGCTAAAAGTTGAAGGTTTAAGGTTTCTGGAAACAAAGCTCATTCAATGATATTCATGAAAGGGTGACGTATTGGGGTAACCAGCCCTTGGTATTAATCCAATTCCATTAGTAATCCCAGGAGCCAGAGAGCTGCCCAGCTGCTGAGCTTTCTGGACTAGAGTGATTAGTATTCAGCATGTGTCTGGGGAGAAATCATATATGGCCCATCTTGTGTTTTCAAAGCTCTAAATGGAGACCAAACAAGAAGGGGAGATTTACGATTTCCACATAAAATTCAAAAGTTGTATTAGGCAGGAGAGGGGCCAGATTACCTTGCAGTCGGGGACTGAGTCCCTCCGAGCCCCAGAGGACTGGAAACTGACTTCAACATGAGAGTCAACTTTGGAGGAGCAAGACACGAAGCAAATTTGGAGGTGCATACCGCTAAGGTGTTTTATAATGCTATTGGTCCAGCTACTATTATTCCTCTGAGCAGGATTCACACTGGCTACCATCTCTTTGGACCAAATGTGTAGACATTATCATTAATAGTTACATATTTTAAGGTGAGAAGACCATGTACCTGCAGGGTTGAGCACACAAAAACTCCGGGCTGCGGGGACTCATAAGTCATCTTACTGTCCTCTTCATGGTCCTTGTAAGTCTACTATGTGGAATCAAGTCTTCTCCTGGCCCTGGATGAAAAATTTGGCCCATGAATTTTCTGGTCTTTCCTAGGTAATAAAAGCAATTCACTGGTCATTTTCTCTGGTCATTTTCAGTTGCAAAACATGATTGCAATTCAGCAATACCTAGTTCCATTAAATGATCCGAACTCTGAACTTATTTCAAGTTGAGACTCTTCCCCCTTCTTTGGCTGGACTGGAAACCTGCTTGGGGAAGGGGGTCCATGATGAGACTGTTTGGGTTGTCCCCACCATTGCCTTCTTCTTCTGTGGGCTTGGGGAGCATGGGGAGGAAAAGGGGAGCAAGAAAGATTCTACCTGCCAGGTACTGATGTAGCTATTGAGTACATGCATCCGTTGGGTCTTCCTTGTGGGCACTTAGGGCTGACTTTGCTCCTATAGCACTTCTGTAGGTTGTTTGGAAATACACACCCATCACCCCGTCATCTGCTGGGATTGCTCACCTGTAAGGTGGAAGTGGGGGACTTGCTTTCCTTCATTGTGGCTGAGGCTCCTTCTTCGGCTCCTGGGATCCTGGCAGATCACAGTGGTACCCTTGTGGTGGTCCCCTCACACCAGTCTTCTCAGACAGGATCACACATTTGAACACACTCTGGAAATGCAGGCTGATGCTGGTGTCCCTATCTCTACTTTGCTCTGCTATAAAATCATCCATGCAACTATGGACTGAATTGGGCCCCTCTCATCCACCTGTTTAAGTCCTAAGCCACAATGAGACTATATTTGGAGACAGGACCTATAGGAGGTAAATAAGGTTAAATGAAGTTATAGGGGTGGGGCCCTGATCCAACAGGATTAGTGTTCATATAGGACAAGATAGTGGGAGGCACTGTGCCCCTGTCCCCATCAGCAGGGCTGGAGTGAGGCCAGTGGCACACCAACAGCTCTCCCCCAAGAAATCCGTTAGTCACCGATCCCTTTAGATCCAGAAAGTAGGGGACAGGTTTAAGAGACATGGAACTGGTTTTGCCATATGATTTGACCGTTTTGGTCGGGTGTTGTCTTAGACACATGGTATCTATTATCTTGATGTCAAACCAAACTTCCACTTGAACACCATTTAATAAGGTGGCAGGTAAGAGGCTAGACCCACCTCTTACTCCAAGCCTCTTTAAGATTTGTCATTCTTTCCACAACCACGTTGCACCAATCCTCTGAGATGATAGGATTTCTGACCGTAAGCTCACGAGGGCAGGGCTGTGCCGGCCATATTTGCTACTGTGTCCCTTGAGTTCTCATGAGCTGACACAGAGAGCCTACACTCTCGTGCAGGTAGCTATTGCTGCATGGATGTCAGCGAGTATCATGCCTGGCACCCACCAAGGGATTAATAAATATTTGTGAACATTGTTGAACGGAACCAGGACACCAGCTTTCCAGTGCCAGAATAAGGGGTGAGGGATGTCATAAAGATGTGGGGGTCTCCTGGAGGCGCCAAGGAGGTCAGCTGGGTAAAGGGAGCCTCCAAGGGACACAGTCAGGAAATGTTACCATCTGCATATTTCCCAGGCCCATTTCCATTCAGGTCCAGCTTCCACTGCTTGTTCGTTTTTTCCCCCCCAATACACAAGAGTCATCTTCTCTCCCCTCAGGGGCTATAATCCCACCTGGCCGATAAGGGAGATAATTGATAACCACTGGAAGACAAAACCACAACAGAGCGCTGGGAGCAGGCTGCAGTCATTGGAGGCAGCCAATATCTGAGCCACTCTGGAGGAGAGGATCCCTGCCCAGGGCCCAGACGTCAGACATGGCCTCAGCCCGTGCTTTGATGGATCAAGCCTGGCTCTTAGCCTAGGCAGAGAAAAAAAAGTAAGAGTATGGTTAGGACAGGGGCCAAGGGTCACTGCTGCTTCACGTTCACCTGATGTGTGCTGTGTGACCTTGGCAAAACTTCTTACTCCTCCAACCAGCCGGGTGGGGAAGTCTGCTGGCTAATGCTTTGCACATGTATGTTGCCAGGAATAACGAGACAGGCTCCATGAAGCATATTTTGTCCTTGAGGGACAAATAGCATGAGCTATTTATTTTAGGAGCATGGCTTCACCAGCTTAGCCCAGAAACGCCCCCTGGCTACCCTGACATGGCCTCTCAGAGGCAACAGAATCTCATCAGCTGTCCTTGTCTGCCTGGGGCCCAGCTAGCCTGCTCCGATCAAAGGCAAAATGCTATTGGCCTGGCATTCAAGGTCACATGGGTCTGACCACGGCCACCGGCCACCGGCAATCTTGACTGAGCTCTTCATCTGCACCAGGCCCAGGGCTGAGCCCTCAGGGGGTGCAAAACTGGAAACAGACTGGCCTTTGCGTGTTGGGGCCAGCCCCCATCTCTCCCACCAGGCTGCACCCTGTGCTCCATCCATCCCTGTTCCCTTGCCCAGTCTGCCTCTTCTGCCCAGAATGCCCCTCGCCCTCCGCTGCCTGCCAAACCCTCACAGCCCCCGCACGCATCCTCTCCGTGGGGTCTGCATGGGCTCCATTAGGCAGATCTACAGACGGGAGTGCTCCTGGCTTCAGACTTCATGTTGCTGAGCAAAGCTGTGCCCAACTCTGTGGAGACTGATGGATGGCTCCGGATTGCTCTGAATGACTCAACACCAAACAGGACCTCATTCTGAGGTGGTTTCACCCATAAATCTGCCTCAGGACCCAGACCGTGCAGCCAGCCTGCCATCAGGCTCCGGGGGACAGCTTTTAGCTCTGACAAGGTCATGTGCATTGTAGCCTTACATAAGGTTGGGGTCCAGGGTGGGTGGGCTGAAGGTCTGAAAGACCCCAGGACGCTTGCATGACAATAAGACAGGAACCAACGGTTTTATGTTTGTTGTTTTCTCATTCAAAGGAGAGCCAGGAAGCCTCAGGGCTCACTTCCCGACTTGTGAAGGAAGTAAATGCAGATCATGGGCTAGTGGGTGGGCTGAGCCTGGCAGGGGGGCAGTCGCAGCTGCCCTCCCACTTAGACACAACCCATTGCTTCCTGTGCTGCCCTCCCTCGGAACCTGCCTGACCCGGCACACAGGCCCCAGAGTGTCCACTTGTGGGGCCTAAATCCTCCCGAGGGTCAGGACCACCTCCCTCTTCACGTCCTGGTATAAAACAGAGTGTAATAACCGCCTAGAGCGAGGCTGATAGATCAAGGGATGATCGCCAACGAGAAGACAGTGTATGACTCACATCCCCAGAGGAGGGGGCAGGGCCACATGGGGTGGGAGGCAGAGGGAGCTGGAGGGGGTGGTGTGGACGTGGGCAAAGCCTTTACTGTGTTTGCGTGGGAAGGAGCGGGCGAGGCAGGGTACGCAGGGCTAGGACTGGCTAGTCTGAATAGCTCCAGTGGGCTTTGGGACGTAGGGCGGGGGGAGCCGGGGGTCTGGGCCCTGGGTTGGCAGGTTTGTGGGTGACAAGCTTGCTCTCAGGCCAGTCTGGGAATTGGCTATAGCCCTGGGGTGGGGGTGAGGGGTTCAGGCCAACTACTCAGGCAGCCATAGATGGCACACAAACAGCCAGCCATTGCTTGTTCCAATAAAATGCTATTTATAACAAGAACAGCAGGAAGGAGTTGGCTGGTGGGCTGCAGTTTGCAGACTCCCGGCTTAGGAGCTGGGGGTCCCCAGGCGTGCACGGCAGGGCATGGAGAGACAAGGCTGGGGGGTGAGCCCGGGGTGGGCTTTGAGCAGGGAAGCGGAAAGGGGCCTTTAAAGGGTCGCTGTGGTGTTGGTGTGACGGCCGAGGTGGGCTTGGGGGTGTCTACGGGCCGAGCCTCAGGTTTCCAGCTTTTGTAAGAACGGGAGGATGGCGGGACTCCTCATCATGATGGGTAAGCCCGGGGAGGGGCCGGGAGCCTGAGAACTGACCCTGTCACATGTGGGACTAAGCAAGCAAGGATGACCTGCATGTTCCCTGGGACACCCATCATTGGGCCAAACACCTCTGCCGGTTCATGGTTATTCCTCCGGTTGCTTCTAGGATTCCCTGTCCATCCTGACGTCCTTCTCTATGATGCGTGAGCGGTGGGTTTATTTTGACTCATTCTGTTCACTATTTGCAGTGACTTCTGATATAAGGACTCATGTTCTTCTTTAATTCTTGGACATTCTCAGCCCTCCTCTCTTTAAATATGGCTCCTCCACCATGCCCACTATTTCTGCTGGAGCTCCTATCTGACAAAAGTTGATAGCTTTCGAACAAACCTCACTCTTCCTTAACTACATTTTTTAAAAAAAATTTCTTTGCTTCTCCGTACTGCCTCTGGGTAAAATTTTCCAATCCTATTTTCCAATTCATGAATCTTCGCTTTGATTCCTTTATCTCTGGAGTGTGTCCAGCATTTGAGGTTTTCATCTTAATGACTTTATCAATTTGGAGTTTTCTTCTTGGCTCCTTTTCCTATTTACTTGACTTTGTTTCAAGATTTTCAGTTTCTTTACCAATATATGTCACTCCTAGACTTATCTCTTTCAATACCCCCAAAGAGCTGTATCAGAGACCAGCTTATATCCGCCCCTGGCTGTGTGCACACAGATACGCATACGGCCATCCACGTGGCCAGGCAGCTGGGTCAGGACAGAGAAAACCACACAGGACTGTTCAGGGTGACCAGACCCACTGATACGCTTGGAAAGCACACGGGACACCATTATGAAGTAGCACTTGTGATCAGTGCAATGGCGGAGGCCCAGAATTCATCCGAGGCTGGGTACACGGGAGGGACTCAAATGCCGAGCTTGGCTTTGCCGAGTGAGAGCCATCGGAAAGGCAGTGGATCTGATTTCCCCCCGGGCAGAGGTTTGTTTATCCTGATTTCAGAGCCAACAGCCCTATTAGTTCTGAGCTGACTGAAATATTTTTTCCACATTTGGGCAGAGCCACTGTTTGCTAGAAGGGCACCGCCTCCAGCTGTTATGATTCTCTGAGGACGGGGACCGGGCCTCGTTGATCCTTCCCTCTGCCCCCGTTACTGACTTGTATGTAAAATGGTTGTTTGCTATGCGTCGTGATACGAGTAAGTGACAGATGCCGTAACTTACACATTCAAATGGGTGTTGGGGCTGCCTTGGGAACCTCTGTCCTAATGGAGTGACGTGGCCATGCGTCAGGAACGCAGGGACCCTGCTGTAATTGCTCCGGGGACATTATATAAGCCACAGCAGAGTGCTCAGAGGGAATGCTATGGCCGCACTTCACCGCATGTATTGCATATGCCGTGCATGTTAGAAATAGATGGAAAAATGAAACACAACATAACATGTGGATATATTATATACTGGCTTTGTAAAAAAGCAATACTGGCAAAAATCATTAACACATCAAACCAACCGAGGCGCAACATCTGTGAACCCACATCCGTCCTCTCCCCTTTACTGTGTCCCAATGTAAGAAAATGGCATTTGGCTTCCACTAAGTCTTCCCAGTCTTTCAGCGTTTGACAGGTCAAGAATCATAACCGCATGTTGACTTTGCAACATGCTCTTCTAATGAGACGTTTCTGTGCAGCAATCCTCGGACGAGCCGTCCAGAGGGGCTGTTTCACAACTATCAACGGCCATGTTCAAGCTCACCTTTTGGTGGCGAGAAAGCCAGCGGCCGGACAGAAAATGTCGTTGGCAGAAGGACTGTTGAATGCGTGACTGGCACCCACGGGGTTCAGCTGGAAGGGGGCGCCCGGAAACCACTACAACTTCTAAAAAACAGTTCATTTTCAAGGCCCCCAGGGAGTGGAGTTTCAAAGGGCGCTCAGTCCCCTGCAGGCTCAGTGGTAAACAGCCCCCCCCGAGGAGACCCAGGAGTGGGCTCTCAGTGGAAGTTTCTACCCCAACAAGGGAACCAAGGTCAGAAGTGGAAAATCATCTCAAATTGCACAGAGAGAGAAAAAAAAAATGCAGAAAGCAGAAAGAGAGGGAAGAGGGACGGAAGGAGGGCTTCAGAGAAGGAGGAAGGGGATAAAGAAATACAGACACAAGATGGAGACAGAAAGGGAGCCAGAAAGATGCAGAGCAGGAGGAGAAAAGGAGAGAACAGGAAGGAACTAGGAAAGGGCCCGTTGGAAGCTGCAGGGACAGCGCCATGTCCCCAGGCCTACTGAGGTCACGGCCTCTGTGCATCGGGCCACCACGGGAACCCTCAGAAGCCAGCCACATCCCGAGGCACCCGCGGGAGGCAGCCGGTGCTCACCCTCATGGATCTGCTAGCAAGCGGTTCGGCCTTGGCTCCACTGGGCCCTCTCTCCCACGGGACCCTCTGACCCAATGGGTCATCGACATTTTCCCTACACTGGAACAGCACCCCCCGCCCCCAGACTTGAGGACCCGGTCTTTTCCGAGGGCAATCCCAGGGTTCCCCTAAGACATTCCAGGAGGAAAACCTTGGAATTTCTTGGTCATTTTTGAAGGCCATCCCTTGCAACGCAGAAGCTGCTCAGGGAGTTTTTCTGAGCGGGGCCTCTAAGCCGAGGGGGTGACAAGTCCACGGAGCCTGGGGGGGTACAGAGCCTGGGGGGGTACAGCGCGTGGACCTTGGTCAGAGAAGCCCTGCAGAGGGCGCCTGTGTCATGCTGGAAACCAGCCAGGTGCCCGGACTTGTCCTGAAAAACTCCCTTTAAGCTTCGTGGTTAAATTTTTGCTACAGAAACTCCGGACGGCGGCGCCCGACCAACCTTCACCAAGCTCCTCACTGAACCAGATTTTCTCTGCCTCCTGAATCTGTCAATCTCCCGTTCCAAAGATAACACGCAAAGGAGAGCCAACTGTGTCTAGGTCGCCATGGAAACCACCTGGAAACAAACACCTGTCTCTGTTGGCAAGGAGTGGCTGACAAGGGGAAGAGATTGAAAAACTGCAGACCTGGGGTTTTCACGGCCTTACAGCTGGGTGTCCAAATATTTGTATCATCTGAAGTCTATGCAAAAAAAAAAAAAAAAAAAGAAGTCCTTGCATTTAGAGCATACTTTTATTACTCAGCATAAACACTTTCTGGTGCGATCCTGAACTTACCTGAAAAGAATCTAAACACTCTAAGTTGTAACTAGCAAAGGGGAAGTGCGGCCGCTTGGCGCGGCAACCCCATGGCACTGACTTTCCAGACGGTAAAACAGACAACGTGCAAGTGGAAACGTCACCATAAAAGCCATTTCCAGGCTGCAGTGGAAGCAACCGCGACGTGCGGCTGCCTTTGGAAATGCAAAGTGTCTGCTCTGCTCTTGGGGTTTGGGAGGAGATGATGCCTCTTGAGTTCAATGGTCTGATCGAGAGAAAGTGCGCGAGAGGCTGTCCCTGGGGAACCACGTAAGAAGGAAGCCGTCCTGCTTACACGGCACAACCCCGGACGGAGCCCGAACATGACACTGAAATGGCAGGAGGTTTTCAGAGGGGAAGGGGGAGTGAATTTTGCACGTGAAGGCGTGCAAATCCTCTACCACGTGACCACAATACTGCTCAGCTCACTGCTTTTCCAGAGCCTTGCCACACCCAGAGCAAGAGGGGGACTTTTCGCCCCCTCCCCTTGAACTTGAGTGGACTTTTTCGTGACTGCCTCAACGATGAGAGGACGGTAGATGTGCTGCTGTGTAAATTTTGAGCCATCTGTCGCATGAGTGACACAGCTCCCATGAGGGTCCCTGACTGTCTTTCGGGGTGCTTGCCCTTGAAACCCTGCCAGCAGGCTTTGGGGAAGTCAAACAGCCCATTGGAGAGGGGCCTTGTAGGTGTTCTGGCCGACAGTCCCAGCTGAGATTGCTACGGCTGATGTTGCCTTTACTTGTCCTTAAAGCCACCCCAGCTGATGCCACTGGAGCAGAGGCAAGCTTTCCCAACCACATCTCAGATCTGGGGCAATTCCGAAGGACCATCCCCGTCCCAGAGCTTCCTGTGGCGTTGACTGTGCACGTGGAGAGGTCACGTATGAACAGGGAGGTCAAGGACCAAAATGTTAATTTGGGAGACAGCAGAATGCACATGGTTTAAAGTCTTGAGTCTGGGGGGCATGAGCCAGGAAGAAAGCAGAGAGAGAGAGAAGGCGGTGCAGGGCTGAGCTATGGGGCACCCGTCACGTAGAAGGCTCGCAGAGAAAGGGGCCTAAGAAAGAGGAGGAGGAGATGCCAGAAGCGGATGTCCCAAAGCAGAAGGCTGCTGAGAGCTGGAAGACAGGACACTCATGTGTCTATACAGTTTGACACCCTGATGGTCACTGGTGACCCATCAAGAATAGTGTTCATGCCGCCCAGGGGGCAAAAGCGTGTGGAGTGGCCCGAGGGGCTGTGGGAGTTGCAGGAGGAGGCAGCTCATAGGGAAGGGACGGGGGATGAACTGCAGGTGTGAGGGCTGGACCACTCCTTCCTCCGTCGGGCAGATGAGGAGGACACCGAGGCACGCGGACCTGTGTCCACAGGTAGAAACGTGAAGGCTTTGGCCAAAATGCCCCTGCAGAGTAGAGAGCCCCACTACACACGGTTCTGACCCTCACCTTCCAGCCTGCGTCTAGAAGCTCAGTTGACAAACCCACCAGGAAGCCGGGCTTTTCTGTCCCGTGCGGCTGTAATGGGTCGCCAGGAAGGGGTTGGTTCCGAGAAGCCCACTCAACACTGGCTGACGGACAACTTGGCAATGTCATCTCACAAACGGAAGTCACGGAGGGCCACCCAGGAACCCGAGAAGCTCAGAGAGAAACAACACAGTGTCAGGGGCGGAAGGTGTGACCCCACCAGAGGTCAGAACTACGCTGGAAGAAATGGGGAGAAGGTTCTCACAGTTCCCTGAGGCAGGGGGCTGATGGCTCTTCAATGTGAACACAAGTGACAGGTTGCCTGGTAACTGGGGGGCTGTAAGTAATCCCATGGCTGTTAAACAAATGATCTTTCATGAAATTTCTAGGTGCTGCTCCAATGTGAAAAAGAGGTCCTCACCTAATGGAGCTCCAAGTTCCTGGGTGGGGAACGTTTTCGCCTTGACACCAGGAGGAGGGGAAGCTCCCAGCCCCCGGGAGCAGGACTTCCAACTTCCCTGCTCCCAGCCAGGCCCAGACAGGGTCCAATGGGCTCCTGCTATGATGGTGTGGTGCCCATTCCCGGTCCCCAGCCCGGGCTGTCAGCACAGTTGCATGGGGGCTAAAGGTTAGCGAGACAAGGTTGTAGGCAGCCCCTGCCCACTCTGGCGCGATAGAGGCCTGAGCTCCGTCTGGGGAGCCCCCTGGCCCAGGTGACCCTGCACCCTGATGGAGCATGGGCAGCTCTACCAACGAGGTGGCTCCGCAGCTCAGCATCACGCACACGGGCTGTGCCTTCACGTCCCCGCCCAGGGTGTGTAACCACACAGGCAGGAGCCCCAGGCCCGAATGACGGGTTAGCGCTTGCTTGAGGGGACGCAGACACCCGCCTGAACTGCATTTACCAGCGACCTCTGACCTCATCTATGACTGTGGTCCGAGGCCTCCAGCTCCGGGCAGCCACGGCCCAGACAGGCTCTGTGACCTCCGCAGAGAAAGGGACTCGGCCTCCCTTGCTCGGCCCTCCAGGACTGGCTTTTGTCTTTCACTTCACAGAGAGCTTATGATCATTAAGGACAAACATTTTATTAAACGCGTTCAGCTCGCTTCCAATGAAATGATTAATTTTTCATTTACAGGGGGTGTCCAATGTTTGTCTTCTGTTCTTTTTATTTTTTTTCCTTTCTTGCGAAACCAGCACCAAAAAGTCAAACAAAAATACCATGGGTACAGTACGTAATGGATGCTAACTAATGGAAACTATATACATCGGACTCTGAAGAGAACAAAGAAATGATGGGATTGCCACTGAGGCCTCTCCCTGTGTTCTGACAAGACAAGCCCCGGTCAACCGAGCGGGTGTCATTTGCACCAATGAAAACAGCACCATCATAAGACTAGTCAGCCACGCGTCTGTGCCATTGGAAAGGTACAGTACTTGAGTGACAGGACAGGGCATCGTTAACAATAAGGACACTGCTGTCACCGTCACTGGGTTTGGATGTCTCCTGAACAACGTGGAACAAGAACGCCATGACCGGAAGGCGGGCCGGTGAGTTTCAGAGCGCCAGCGTGAGCCAGGGGAGCCAGGAACCAACGGGGCGTCTAATAATAATTGAACCAATCATTTGCATCCGGAGGGTGTGAGTCCCTTGCCAGGGGTGTCCAGTGGACACGTCAGTCACGGTGAGCAAGGAGCACATTCAGAGGCACCCGGGGAAGTGTTCACCTAGGGGCCCAGGCACGTGGCTACGCAGCTCCCGTGGGCCTGGCGACCCGCGCAGACGAGGCTTCCCCGGCGCTGTCCTTCTGTGATAAAGTACAGAATGTCTGGGGCCAAGGAAAAACTAAGCTCTGGCTCCCAAGATTTATGGGGTTTTGTGGGAACGGGGCTTTGGGGTGTCTGCTGGTGGCTGAGCCTGAGCTGGGGAGCTCAGCCCTTTGCATGGGCCCCGGGACCACAGCTGGCGGGTGGCGGGGTGGGCGGCTCCTCCCTGGCTTTCTCGCGTTCCTCCCCAGAACACCAGAGAGGGTCTCTCCACACCCCTCGCCGAGGCAAGTCCCCGCCATCCCTACCGTTCTCAGCCTCTGGGGAGGGCAAACTCCAAAACCAACACGGAGCCCGTGGCGCAGACCCGAGACCGCACACGGTTTTGCTTTTGTGGTGTTGATTTAAGCTGACCCTAACGCTGTGACGTCGGAAACAAACACAGAGACATACACGTAGCACCAATGAATGAAGAAGCAGATGGAGGTGATCCTTCTGCAATAATGGAGAAGGTGGGTTTCTCCTGGCAAAGTCCTTGAACATTAGCACCCATCAAACACGCCCCAGGCTGCTCAGCAAAACAGACCTCCTGGCTCCCAGAGCGGGCAGGGCCCTGTCATCTCCCGTGCTCTCAAAGAGGCCACACTTGTCATTCTCCTGGCTCCAGAGAGGGCACAGCTCCATTTGGAGGGACGAAGGGACTGACGGAGGGACGGACCTTCTCCACGCTTTTTGAGTGTTCTTCTTGCCCCACTGGGAAGATGGGTCAATCGCGACAGCATGACAAGGCCAGAGCTCCCAGAAGGCTTGACGGTCATGCCGTGATCCCAGCCCGGGGAACTCGTCCCCCAGTCCCGGCGCGCCAGGCTGAGCAGCCTCTAGAGGAACCCCGCCCCGAAGGGGTGACGCAGCCTGGCCTGAGCTTGCACCCTCACAGGTTCTAAAGACAGTCAACTTCGGGTAGATGGCCAAGGTCGATGGGAAGCCATCTACAAGGTGCAAAGCTTTATGAAGTACTGGCTAGAGGACAGCCAGGCAAAGTGGTCTCAAGCTTCTGTATGCCAGGAAGCAATCCCATAGCCAAAATTAGCACATGTCCTATTTCACAGCACCTTCAAAAAATAAAAATAAAAAGGTTCTTCTGTTTCCCTATGTAGTGGACAGCAGAGATCTAAAGATCAGAGGCCTCCTCAAATGCAAGCCCTTCTGGAATATTCTCCCTGGAATATCGGCCCTGGTCTCCTTGTGGGCTGACGCAGATCCGGACTCTCAGAGAAAGACTTCCAAGGTGAGCCCCGGGATCCAGAGAGCACGTCTCAGCGACGGGCAAACAGGCAGTTCCTGTGTTGTCATGAGGGCTGGAGAAGCCATCCTCAGAGGCTTGCTGACATCTGTCCTTCCGCCCGGGGAGTTGCTGGCTTTCAGAATAAAGCCCGTTTTAATGTCACATGTCTCGTTTCCAATAATCCTGACCATGGTCCACCAGACACTGGGAATTCAAACGTCAGACGAGAGCCGAGACAGAGGCACCCAGCGTCGTCTTTGGTGACAGCTGTCAGAGGTGATCCCTTTGAGGTACACGGAACCTTAGACGCTATGATTATTCTGTGACTCGTGCCTATTTTTTTCCTTCCTGTAGAAAGCCATCCAGTGGCTGTTAACAATATATTAAGTATAAAAGCATGAAGGGCAAACGTCAAGTCCACACTCCAGTTCTGCGGGGATTGGATTCTCGGGACAGCCTTGTGGGGGAGCGGCGCTGTGCTTTGCGGGGGCCCGGCTGCAGGACAGGTGTGCTCTCGGGTGGGTGGGCTTTTAACGAGCCCTGCCGTCAGGACTCAGAGCTCGCACAGGAGCGTCCCGGAACCGCGGAAGCGCGTGTCATGAGCTTGGGGACGGTGGTGGTGGTGGCCGGCGCATCTTGTTGGCGTAGAAGTCCCTGCATGTCTGGCAGCAGCGCTGGTACCACCGCATGTCCTGGCAGAGGTTCTTTTCCCGGATGACCCGACAGTACACGGTCCACTGGTCCCGCGTGCACTTGTAGGTCAGAGCAGCTAAGGGGACAGTGGAGACAGAAAGCCCAGGGGTTACAGATGGCATGGGGACATCATAACGCATGCACAGAGGGGGCCTGTGGCCTGACCCAAGCCGGGCACGGACTGGGGAAGTACGTCCCCTGCCAGGGCCGCTGCAGATTCTGCTTTCTCTTGCAGGGGCAAGAAGGCGCTGCCCACCCCGCTTCTGAGCTAAGTGGCGCGTCCTCTTTTGGCAGCAGATGTCATCGCTGTTGGCATTTGTGAAACACAAGGGCACGGGGAGCTGAAGGTCAAAGGGCCCACCGAAGGACCAGGTCCCAGCGCAAGCAAGTGGCCCGGGCGGCCTTCAGGGTCTTGGTTCTGCAGAGAGAAGGTCCTGCCCAAGGGAGGCTTGTGCATGCAACAGCCTGGGGTGCACCTCAGCAAGCTCGAAGACCCCTCCCCCCAGCGAAGCCACTGAGACATGCCCTTTGTTCTGGTGGCATTCCAACATTAGGGAAAAGGGCTTGGGGCAGGGACAGGGTGGGGGGAATATTCCCCAGGCATTTCTTTTTGGAGAAGCAGAAAGAGTTTCTGCTTCTGATCATCAGAACCGGTTAAACGCGTGGCCTGCTAAAGGCCAGGTTTGGAGCCCTTGTGGCTAAGCGGCTCCTACAAAAGCTCCCTGCTGAGTGACAGACGGGACCTGCCCATACATCTGCTTGCTTCTCAAGCTTAACTTAAGGAACATGCCACGCGTATGTCACCAGGGACTCATGAACGACACTCCCAGATCCTTCGTTTCCAGAAGAAAGCACCTCCCTTTGCCCCCTGCCCCATGCACAGGCATCCTAAAACATCTACAGAACATTCTCCCGTGTCCCCCATTTATTCACAGAGGGGCTAACTCTAGGTGCTGTGCGGGGGACTGCGGTTAGCAGACATCTTTTTTTCCGTGACAAGGAATGGAACTCCATCTCTGAAACTCTGGCTCTTCTGCAGAACTGACAAGTGTCGGCCTCGCCAGGGCTCACAGGAGACCCCAGGAGGGGGGTTTCTGGCTTAGAGATGCACCCCGCCCGTGGGGACGTGCCGGCTGGGGGACACAGCCCCGTTCGGAGGCTGGGGCTGGCAGAGGCACTCACCGAGGCGGGGGGAGGTGATGGTGTTCACATTGATCTTCTCGTTGCAGACCTCCTGGTGGCACTGTCTATAGGCTGCTGGCTTCGCAAGCGCGGGGCACTCGCTGCCGTGCCGCCCAGTGACCTTGTGCATGCACTGCACCACGCGGGACTGCAGCCCCTTCCCGCAGGTGGACGAGCACTGCCAGAGACAGGGACAGCCTGAGCTGGGGCCTCGCCAAGGCTTGGGGCTGGGGCAAGGCTCCCGGTGCTACCGCCCCTGGGCCTGGCCCCTGAATCCTGCTGCAGGTGCTCGAAATGACGGCAGAATGAGAGGTCTCGGCGGTGCACCTGCTGCCGAAGGAAGATGTTTGTGTCCCCCCGACAGAAGCCCTGACCCTCCATGGGATGGTCTGTGGAGGCGGGGCCTTTGGGAGGTAATTAGGTTTAGATGAGGTCATGAGGGTGGGGCTCCCATGAGGAGATTAGTGCCCTTGTAAGAAAAGGCAGCGAGATTAGAACTCTCCCTTCCCACCATGTGAGGACACAAGGAGAAGGGGGCTGTCTGCAAGCTGGGAAGAGAGCCCTCACCAAGAACCTTGATCTTGAACTTCTCAGCCTCCAGAACTGTGAGAAATAAATGTCTGTTGTTTAAGAACACCACTGCCCTCCCCCAAGTCTATGGTATTTTGTTACAGAAGCTCAAGCTGTCTAAGACAAGATTAATTGCTGAAATGTTAATGTATGCTGGTAGCATTTCACCTCCCACCTCTCACCCCTGTTTTAAGCAGAGATCTGGGCTTTGAAATTCTTGAGAGATATTGGGCAGGGTGGCTTGTTGGTGCAGTGGAGGGACAGGGCCTGGTGACCACAGCGGTCTCCTTAGCACTTTGTGCTGCAAGGAGAAGCCCAAAGATGACAGGGATTTAAGTCTCCCATGAGGCTGGAGGGTGGGGGCTCAGAATGAAGTCAAGTTACAGACAACGAAGAAGCGCAGCCTTTCCTGCATTACAGATTCACGGGCTCCTACTCCGGCTAACAACTGTAACTCAGACACCGCATCCTCAGCTACCAGCATCTCCGGCACCTGCAGACCCAGGTGTGCTCAAACCAGGCCAGTGGAGTCCAGCAGACATCCCATGTTCCCCGTGAGCGGACTCGGTAAGACCTGCAGATCTGGCCTTCTCCTGTTCTTCCCCTGCGCCTGTGCACTTCTAACGTGTCTCCAGCTATACGACACCCTGATGCCATTCTCCAGGCTCCTTGGCCCTTGCTTGCTCTATTTGGAGCCCTGGGAACCACCACTCCATTAAGTTGGCCTCCTTCCAGCTACGCAGCCAGGTCCCTGTGAACACTTGCTCCATCTGGCATCCCCGGGCGCCCACCCAACCCTGATTGAGGGGGTTCTGAGCACACTCTGCAGAACGTTAATAAAGCAAAGGCCACGGATGCAGCGGCTCAGCTGGAGTTAATAGGGGCAGCTTGGCGTGGAGAGAGGAGGACGGGCCTGTCCTGGGAGTGCCACACATGGGCCTGACCGTGGCTGTGCTGGAGGAAGGGCCTTCCTCGGGCATCCACAAGCAGGCACCAGGCACAAGCTCAGCAGGAGGCTGAGCTGTTACCATCGGTGTCCAGTGGGCACAATCTGCTCCCAAAGAAGCCTTTGAGTGTCGGGTGAATGCCTCTGCTTTCCGGTCACACAAGTGGGATCATTTATTTTTTCACTTTAGAAGGATAAAGGGACTCAGAGATCATGGTGCTCTGAAGGGGTTTTCAAGTCACAGAAGAGGTGGGAGAGCCACCAGGGGCCTCTCTGTGGACCCCGGACTGTTCAGACCAGCAGGGGCTCTCTCCTGGACAGACGAGGCCTCAGCTTTGTACCCTGCTCCACATGCTACCTCCTGGGTAAACCTATCAAGGGCTGCTCATGGCCTTGAGAATTCATCTGAATCCCAGAGGCAGAGTCCTGGGGAGTTGGTACTGGAGCACACGGAAGTCTGGGGGCTGCTGAGGTGGCGGGGTGAGGTCACAGGACTAAGCTCCCACCAATGGGAGACCTTGAACGTGGGACAGGGGCCACAGCAAGATGATCCCTGCCTGGGGACTGGGGTTGTGGGGGAAGCTGGCTGCAGGTTGGAATCTGGTGTGTGGAATCACCTGGCAAGCCTTTACAGGCCTTGGTGTCCCAGACCCATCAACCAGTACCTCTGGAGGGGCATCTGTGGTCTGAAAAGCTCTGCAGATGATTGCAAGGCGCAGCCAGAGCTGAGGATCACTGACCTTCCCTCCACTTCTGCCCAGGGAGGAGCTCCCTTTTATAATGAAGCAGTCGAGACAGACGGCTGCCTACGGAGTTGAGTGTTTATATGCAAATGTGTGCAATTAACTAAGAATGAGCATCTGGCTGCAGTCTTAATGGCTGAGTTCCTATACAGGTGACAGGTGTGCTCACATATAAGGGGGGCTGGCTAAGGTTTTCACTCACAATGATTCTGGGGAAAGAGACAGTTCAGGGGCGGGAGTAAGGGGTGCCCTGAGTTATTTTGTAGCAAGATCACCAAGGGTGGGGGGAAAAGGAGGCAAAACAATTAAACTGTCGTTTCCTGGAGGCAGGGCTTCAGAATCACAAGTGAGGGACGACTTGATAAGAAACGTTTAAGATCACTCATAAAAGCGATCTGGTTGAGGGATACACCTGGAGACGGGGAGACCAGGCCAACAGGGTGAGTGAAAGAAGTGGCTGAGGGCCCCAGTGCAGTGCAAAGTCCTGGGAACAGAGAGCAAAGCCAGGCCAACGCGGTGCAAAGTTATGCCAACGAAAAGTCATGCCAACATGGAGCAGTTATGCCAACACAGTGCGAAGTTATAGCAGCACAGTGCAATATTATGCCAATGAGGTACAAAGTTATGCCAACATGGAGCAGTTAGGCCAGCACAATGCAGTGTTACACCAGCATGGTGCGAAGTTATGCCAACGCAGCGCAAAGTTATGCCAAGGCAGTACAAAGTTATGCCAATGCAGTGCAGTTATGCCAAGACAGTGCAATGTTATGCCAACGCAGTACAAATTTATGCCAATGCAGTGCAGTTATGCCAACACAGTGCAATGTTATGCCACAGCCCATGAGCAAATAGCCAAACAGCACAGACGTATTCAAAAGAAGGCGGCCCTCAGTGAACTCAGCTGGCAGTGACCGGGCGCGCCCTGGCAAACTGAACAAGTACTCAGGAAGTGGAGTGACCATGACACTGGCAGACAGCGCTTGGGTGGCACCTCACAGGAGTGCTGATGTTGCACCGCTTCTGACCTTGCACAGGCAGCCATTTTATCCGGCTCACCTTTATAATGTGCTCGAGGCCGAACACAGTAGTATTTCTAATATAAGTTTATAACTTTAATTACGAATGTATAACTAAATGAATAAGTTACATATTTTAAGTAGGCGTTTGACTAGTCCACCTATGCTATTAAAGACTTTTATATCTCAATTGGTCATAAAATTTAAAAAGACCCCTCCTGCCTGAGGAAACGGGATTACTAGGTACTCAGAGCCTTATTCGGTGACCATCTGGCACTAACGAGACCCACTGAGGAAAGCAAGGGACACACAGAGGCAACCCCAACACCCCTTTACTCATCGGATCTTAACTTGGACCGTTGGCCCGGGTACCACTGACCGCGGGGAGAAGAGCGAGGTATCTACACAGCCCTTCTTGGCGGGACACGTGCCAGGTGGCGGCTGGGTTTCTAGGTGCCTAGGAGACCGCACAGGCTGACAAAGAAGACGCCTGCAGTATGCCTGTCTCACACCCATGGTGCCCCCCCGCCACACGGTCCCCGGGCCTTGCCAGCTGGGCAGTCAGCCTGGCTGAGTCACTTCCTGGCCGGCAACGCCAGCAAGGGTTTCGATGTCTTTTGCTGGTGTCGTCATTATGTATGTTAAAAAAGAAAAAAAGAAAAAAAAAATTCAGGCAAGGCCTCGATCCTGTGGGTCTGTTAAAACCAAGTGCAAAATTGACAAGGTCTCTGCCCGGAAATGATCGATGACCATCGTAAAACTCAGGTGTTTGGTTGAAGTGGCCTAGAGGACTCATTTCCCTTCTGGAAGCCCTCTGTCCTGTGGCACATGCTTTGGGCTGGGGCGGGGGGTGGGAGGTGATAGCATTCACACGCAGGAGGCGTGTTCGCTGCTCCTGTGGGCTCGCTGGTAAGGCTCCACAATCGTGTGGAACATCCCACAAGCATCCTGAGGCTGATGGCTGGCCACCAAGCTGAGCAGAGGTCAGTGCCTGTCCAAGGTCACAGAATTAGTGAGTGGCAGAGGAGGGGCAGGACCTCAACTGTCTGTCCTATCTTCCTGTATAAATTAAGAGATGGCACTGGATGGTGCTTTTACTAAAAGCCAGAAATCCAAAAACTAAGTCATTGCCCAGCTCCACCGTTTATTTATTTGTTGTCTTTCCTAGCATGGGTCACTGGCCTTTAACTGCTCCGTGAGATCACGGAAAGGGTCTCTGAAGTTCTTCCATGGAGACACATGCAAGTGTCTGTTCTCATGTCTGCAGAACCTCAGGGAGGCAGGGCCAGGCCAGGTGAGAGCTGTGGGTCACCCCTCAGCTGCTGTGGGGGCACGCCGGACCCTGCAGGCTCTGCCTGCCTAAGGGTTTGAGACTCGGTTGATTTTGCTGAATGTCAGCTGCAGTCCCAGGGGCTGCTTTGCACTCACATGAAACGACTTTGGAGAACCTTGGGTGTTTGCTCACTGGGCCAAGAGCAGAGAGGGCTGACCAGGGAGTCCCTGGCGTCTGGGAAGGTGCACCAAGTCACCTGGCCTGTTGCCAAGTGCTCCCAGGTAGCCAGCCTGTCACCAGGCCTCTGCAGGCAGGTGTGGACGCCATCTTTGCCTGGCTCCTGGCATTGACCTGGCAGCTCAGCTGGGTGAGCTCGGGAGCACAGTCACAGGCTGGTGTGACCCTGAAGACAAACATGATTCCAGACAGGGGTCCTTTCCCAAACGGCCCCCACCCGCACCTGAGTGAGCCACGTGAAGGGTGACAGACACAGACGACAAATTCCATCCCTGTCCACCCCCCACCCCGCCCAGCCTCAGCTTGAATTAAACAGCGAGGAGACCACCTGCCTGAGTCTCCCGACAGCATCTAGTATCGGATTGGCCCCAAGGGCCCCCAAGCACCTCAGTGAAGCACTTTCTCAGGCTTTTAAAATCCAAGCAAACAGACCCATTGTAAGTAAGAAAAAGAAGTATCTGGTCTTGTTTGAAGCACTCTTTCCTTCCTGGGTGGCTTTTTCTAGTTGCTCATTACAGTGACATTGAATGGGGATTGAGGAGACACAGGAAATGGAGACAGACATGGAGCGGGCCATGAATCCACTCCAAAAGCTACTTGCCCGAGGACCCAGAGGAAGTGCAGCCCCCTCGTGCCCCCCGCCCTGCGTGGTCTGCAGCTGTGCAGCACAAACAAGGCCTGGGGACCCGCAGCCAGCCCGGGGACCCTTCCCCCTGCTCGGAGTGGGCGTCAAAGACCCCGGGGGTGGAAGGTCCACAGGAAAAGCAGTAACTCGTGCACAGAGAGCAGAGGGTCCCTGGCAACAAAGGAAAGAGAAATGTTTGGTCTGGACCGACTCAGAGGCTTGCGATACAAATGACGAAGTGACAGCTAAAGAGATGGACAAGCTTCTCGGCGGGCAAGTTCCCTGCAGAAAGGGGGAGAGACCCTCTTGTCCTCTGACCCAGGTGACAGCGAGAGAGTTTGCAAGCGTTCGTGGCCTGGCTTCTTTGGAATAATTGCCATGATAAAATCACGCTAATGGCCACCGGGCCCCATGTGTACACGTCAACCGAACCGTGAGCTGGGCGGCGGGGCCCCGTCCTCTTTACCCTCAGGCTAACAGCCGTGGTGGCCCAGCGTGCTCTGAACACAGCAGGCGCCCCGTAAACAGGCGCTGCCCGCACGGACGGCGTCTCGGAGAGGCACAACGTGCAGCTCAGAGCGTCTGTGTGACTCTTCCCCAGAGACGGGCCCCCCACCCACCACGGCCACACCGCCCCAGCGGGGAGGGACCGGGTCTCTGTCATGGCACGGAGGCCTGGCCCTAATGA
Source organism: Furipterus horrens (assembly GCF_987537825.1). Taxonomy (NCBI): domain Eukaryota; kingdom Metazoa; phylum Chordata; class Mammalia; order Chiroptera; family Furipteridae; genus Furipterus; species Furipterus horrens. The sequence goes on along the minus strand of NW_028327186.1, from coordinate 4,195,933 downwards.
CAGGCTCCACCAGGGCGAGAACTGCCTTCTCCTCCCCTCTCCCGCCTGTAAAATCACGACTATAAATAACGCCAGATCCCAAAGGGATGTTTTGAGAATTAGCTAACGGAGGTTGTAAAAGTCTCAGGAAGAAGAAAATGCTACAGGACTCTCACAGACGTGCATGAGCTCTGGTTCCTGCGGAGTGGGGCCCGTGGCAGAGGAGGAGCCAGAGAGGAATAGACATGGGGGAAAGAATACCCCTACAGTAACTATTTTCTGTTTGGGCCTGCAAGGCACTTGGCTGGTGAAACGTCAAAAGCATTTTTGACAGATTTCTCCCCTACTTGGCATGAGCCACGCAGACCTTGGAAGCTGTTGAAACCTGAAATAGCAGGTTTAAGCAATAATGAAAATCCCCACGGTCTCTGCTCCAGCCCTGAAACTGGAAATGCCATCTTAGACACACCACACACACGCGCACATGCACCCCCCCACCCCCACCCCCACACACCCCCACACCCTCCCCTGCAGCTCATTCTCCCACTCAAGCTGCTGCTCCCTCCTGCCTCAGAGTTTTGCGTTTCCCTTCAACTCTGATGTGCAGCCGCTGACTTGGCACATTCCGTTCGGGACGCTGGCCGGGGAAGCAGAAAGCTGAGGTGACCCCCGATGACCGGCGCTGGTCATCCCAAGAGCCCTGGGTTCTGGCTGGCGAGCCTGAGGACGGGAGACTCCGGGGGCCTCCCCGCTGTCTCTCCAGTGTGGTCACTTAACTCTCCCCTCGGGACAGTTTCAAAAACCCTCCTCCCCTCTCAGATCCTCTCTGAGCTTCTATTTTCAGGGAAAATGATGCTGGCCAGAGGGGCCTCTTGCCAGGAGGTGCAGGGGTAGAGACAAGGGGACATCTGAACCCACCACACCTCACTTCTGCTTCCTGCCTGGGGCCACCTGGGCCCACGGGAATCACCCTTCAATAGCGCAGGCTGCGTTTTAGCCTGGGACCTCTAATTCCCTCACTATGACAAACAGCCTCATTCTAGTCCCCACCTGGATGTCTGCAGTCTGGACAATGTCATTCTGCCTGTCACCGCACTGCATAGTTTCCCCCTCCACGTCCTCAGTGACCTGTCAGGCACCACGGACCCATCAACCCTTTAGATGCTATTGTCACAGAACCTGCACGGAGGTGTTCTGATTGGAGCCTGAACTCCATCTCTCTGGGCCTCGGGGACACGGTGGGGCCCTTTCTCAGGCTGGGTCTGGATATGCTCGGACATGAGACAACCTTCCTCAGCGTGATTCTAGGAAAGGCTGGGCAGCCCTCCTGGGAAGGGGGAGCTCGATCAGAACGGGCACGTCCCAACAGTGTGGCCGCCGGGTGACAGACTGGAGGCTTAGCTGTCTGAGTGCTCAGTCACACGCCCTGGGACGCTGAAAGCTCTGAGCATCTCTGAGAACCAGTCAAGGGCCGGTGCATCACGATGAAGAGACAGAGGGCCAGAGAGGCTAAGCCCCCGTAAAGGGGAACCGGAGCTGTCAGTCGGCCTTTGGGCCTCTGTCCCAGGACTCCTGGTTCTAACAGCTTAATTCTTTTGCAAGAGCCTTCACGTGAAGTCTCTCCCCCAAGGGGAGGTTCACCCTGGCAGCTCCGCACTAAGCTTTGTTACATTTCCAGGTCTGATCTTTGGAGAACCTGGATGATTGGCCTCGGTTCTATTGCTTTGGTTGCGTCTCTGGATCTGGGAGTCAAGAAGAAGCTGTTTTTGGTCTTGTGTGAACTCACTGTCATCCAGATGCTGCCCCGTAGCCCTGCCAGCCCATGGAACCTGAGAAATTGGGCTTTGGGGGCGTATGAATTCTGACTTGTGTAGGGGTGGGTTTGGGGGGGGGGTGGCATTTCTGCAAAGACAAGATCCCGATAAGTTTTGCTTTCTAACAGGGAGACCACTCCTTCCTCCACAAAGAAATGGCACAAGGCGAGCGGCCTGCCTGAGCCAGGCAGGGGAACACAGCTCCAGGGTCTGCGCAGAGGGGGGCCTGGGGGGGAGGGTTGGGGACGCGGCCTGGGGCGGGGTGCCGGCCCCTGCTGGGTCCCAGATCCCAGCGGTATGCAAGGACACAAGGCAGATTTGCATGGAGAAGCCACAATCCAAACATTCAGGTGACATTTTCCCATTTTGCAATGTGAGTGACTCATCCCAAAACGTTTAGGAGATGGTGCAAGCCACCCATATATGAGAGACTCTCAGGCCACCGGCGGGAAGAGGCATTGAGAGATGCAAGCAGGACATTTCCAGGTGCCGAGTCCCTACGTGAACACGATTGGACATGGTGCTCTCGGCTCTCGTGGGAAATCAGACATGAGAAAATTTCACACAGCTTTTTACTGTTTGGGGGGAAGAGGCTTTCAAGAGGACCCGCTGTTTGGTTCTCACATGTGAGAACAGTGCTCACCTCAGTTCCCGGCGAACGAGCCAATGACAGGCTAAACGCCAAAGATCCTGTTCATTTATTCCATGTGGGCTAACCCCCCGTGTCCCCAGGGGCGAGGGCTGGCTCTGGAAAACGGCTGTCCTTTCTCCCAGCCCAGGGGCCCCCACCCAAGCACTCAGCAACCCTAGAAGTGCCATTTGCTCACAAGACCTGGGTGTGGGGAGAGTACCTGGGCCAAGGCTCCCACCCATTTCCAAGGCTTTGGTGACAACCAGGTGGCCAAACCCTGCGGGACGCTGGGGCACGGCCAGCATGCTTCATGGGACAGCAGGCTGGCATCCGAGCACCCCGCTCTCTGCTCTGGGGGACATACGGTCCCTTTCAAATGGCACCTCGTGTGGGGTGGCCAGCAGGTGCTGAGCCAGAAAGACAGTGAATCTACCTGGTTACACGGGGACCACCTCCTTGAAACGAAGCCCTTGGGGACAGCTGAGACCCGGCCTCGTGTCCCCTGCTTGGCTGGGGCAGGCAGGGCGGAGTGGGTGTGCGGGCGCAGGACTCACCTTGGACCAGTCCCCGGTTCTCCACTCGTAGCAGCCGGAGTAGTCCTCGCACGCCTCCTCGGCTTTCGGTCGGGTGGACGCGTCGCATTTCCCCTGCGAGTTGGTGCAGGTCACCGTCCGCCTCTGCGTCCCTTTCCCACAGCTGGCAGAGCACTGCAAAGCACCACATGGGTGTCCAATAGTTCCGGGTCAGTTCATGCCCCTCGCCACCTAGTGGGTCCCTACCGCGTGCCAGACCCCGTGCTGGGGACGCAAGGACTAGCGTGCCACGTTGCTGTCCCCACACCTCCTGGCCTTCTCGAGTCTGTGGCACCGGGTTGCAGCTGGGACTCCAGCCACGGGGCAGGTGATGGGGGACGGTCACAGGAGTCAGGCATGGGAAGAACTCAGCCGGGCCAGAAGGTCCAACTAGGGGAGCGGAAGTGGGTCCGAAGACCAGTGCAGTGGGTGAGGTCGAAGGACAAACGCTGATGGACCCTCGAGGGGACGGGGAACAGGAGCCAGCTGGAGCCAGGTAAGGAAACTGAAGCCGAGAGGCCCTGGCTTCCCACCTGGCCTCCAGGGCACGGACTCTGCCTGGCGCAGCCTGGGGCAAAGCCGCCAGGTCAGGGTGCAAAAGGAAGAGACAGACGCAAAGCCATGCATGCTGTTTACAGAGGACACCTGCAAGGCCTTGCGGGGGGGCTTCAGGGACAGGTCTGCTACAGACACAGAGCGATGCTCCCTGCGGTAATTGACTTCCTGGGAGACAGAGCGAGAGGCAGCCTGGGGAGGGGACAAGACGTCCCCATGCCCCTGGGCAGCACGATCCACACAGGAGTGATGAGGTCGGAGGGGCAATGGGGCACAAACACAGGGGCCCTGCAGGGCAGGCCTGGAGCTGGTGCCTGGTGCACTCCCCTCCGCCTGTAGCTCCCCGAGACCCTGCGGACGCTGTGAGACCCAAGTCCTCGGGAGGCAGAGGGCGATTTCCTCCCCACTGCCTGGGGCCCAGAGCCATCGTGGGGAGCGCTCACAAGTCATAGTGGCACAACATGGAGCCCCCAAAACTCCATCTCTCTTTTCTGTACTTGTTTGATGTACCTGAACTAGGGCAGACTACAGCGCTGAGGTGTTCCAGCCACAGCAAAGCTGACTTCCGCAAAAATGCAGGTGAAGGACACATGCGATTCTTTCTATCCCTGTTATTAATATCGCCCCCCCCCCCCCAATGTTACCGAGCTGTGCTTTTCCTAGGCTTTCATTTTAGCTCTCCGTCTGAAGGTCCCATGGGGGATATTTTTCTAATTTAGACTGGCCTGTTTTAGCAGAAACACACATGCTTCCGAGCCGGCTGTGGGGCCCCCGGGGGAGCAATGAGACCACAGGTGTGTGGTCCTGCATGTGGGGCGTGGGGCTGGTTTCAAGGGACAGGAGGGGTCAGTCTGAGGAAGGCTCTCCCGTCCCCCAGGGCTGCCTGGCAGGATGGCTGGGGGCCAGGAAGGCTGCGGCTGGGCTCCCTGGGTTACTAGGCTGGAGGGTCACCCCGCTTTCTGAGTGGAGATGCTCCCTGACGCTGCTGTCAGCTCCGCCATGACTCCAGCACCCGCGGCTCGCTCCTCCTTCAGCCCCTCTCCATTTCTGCCTGAGTTTCTGCATGGCCTGACTCTCGTCTGCGGTCCTCATCCCTTTCCTGAGAATGCTGGGGCGGCCCTTTGGACCCGCAGCGCATTGGCTGGACGCCTGCGGAAGGGACCGAGGGGAACAAGGTTTAGTTTCTCTCTTGGCTTCTGATCCGAGGATGGGGCCTGAGAGCTGAGGACAGGAGAGAGTCACTCCCTTTACCGTCCCTCTGGATATCTGGGCCTCATTATCGCAATACGGGAGAGTCGCTAGTGGGCGTCATCAGCCCCCGGGAGACATGAAGACCCTAGTGTCTCCAGGAGAGGAAATGTGAGAGGGGCTTCGGCACGTGGCAAAGTGGTGGAAAGATCAGTTTTGGAGCATGTCATGGGGCAGGGGGTTTTGATTCCAAGTGAAACGTTTGGGAAGAAGCATTCTGCGCAAGCCCGGGCTGAGCCCAGGTTAGGCTGCTTGGTGTGGATGCTATTTCAGGAACGGGGCCAGGCATGACCGGGCACATAGAGCGACAGGGATGGAGATACTTCTATCAATCTTGTTCCAATGGGCTCACACTTTCCAATATGCAGTTCTTTAATCTTACGATGATAGTTGATAATATCAGGCTTGGTTATTTTGGTAAAGAGGCATTTTTTTTCCCCCCATAAAAACGACTCTGAATAGAAAATTTATGGTTTTGATAGGATTAAAGCATAAATCTTGTTTGGATCAAGAGGCAGGTGATTAAGGCCCGCAGGCGCATGGGGGAGGTGGGGGAGGGGAGAGACTGCTGAACTGCCCCTCCCCTCCAACAAGTATCCCCTTCCCCAGAGTAGGTCCCTGGAATGCTAACCTTACACACCTAAGTATATATAAACATTTTCTTTTTTTTATCAAACAAAAATTTTAAACTGTCTCCTTTACTTCAAATATCACAGAGTAAACAGGCAGGCCTGTAAACGGGTAAATGTCAAGAGCTGACAAGTCAACTGAGTTTCAGAACGGCCAAGGGCAGACTTTTCATTCATTAAGAACGGGCTGAATGCTTTTTTATTCAAAATAATTCCAACTGTTTGGCAATAAAAAGGAACTCCGAAAATATTTTCCACACTGAAGAGCGTCTTGGACTTAGACTCTCCGCCTTCCCGTGAACACGTCTGCGGGAGGAGCTGGGGGAAGCTGATCCTGGATTCAGACCTTTTTCTCTTCTTGTTTTACAGCCGAACAAGCAAAATCATGAATGCAGAGTCAATGCAAACCCTCAAAGGAGGTTATGACCAAAGATAAAATGATATTTGTACGATCAGAATTCAAATGTCAAAGCTGGAGGCTTCAGTGACCTCCTTCCCAAATAGTTATGGCATGAGATTTGGAACTCGGACTCGCACCGGGAAAGCGGCCCCTCCCAGCATCTGCGACGCTCCACAAAGCCGGCCTCGGAGGTGAAAGGAAGGCTCTGAAACCTCCCTCCCAAGCTGACCACAGTGGAGTTCAAATACACCCAAAGGATGGATGTTAAAGACAGGGCTCTATAGCCCATGTATCTAATCTATGCATGCATGTATGTATGTATGTGTATATCATATACATATATCTCTGTATCCACTTATCCATCCCTCTATATTTACATGATGATTATCATAGGAAATATAATCTAAAAGTACTATGGTATATATTATCAAAAATATACACATTATTAATACACATTATCAATGTTTTGGCCATGTTGTTATCCCAGATGAAATTTAAAAGTATGTGAGCTAGAATACAGCCATGAGTGGATACGGGGGCTTGAGAGGGCACGGATATGTGAAGATGCTTCATAAACATGATGCAGAAGCAGGGACCATGCTAGGAAGGTACAGCTGGGAGCCTTGGAAACAAAGTGTACAGGTAATGACCTTAGGTGACACTATAATGTCTTAGACACAAGACATTTAATGCAGATTATTGGGGGGTTATCAGATATTAATTGTCATAAAGTTTGCATATTGGTATTAAGTTTGCTATTTTCTCAGGAGTACAGACAGGAAATGATGTTTCCCCTAACAAAGAGTTTGATTTGATTCCCTGTAAAACCTAAGGTTGAGTGTTGATTGTAGTGAATAGAATGAATAGCAGGTGTTCTGGTAGCACAAGCTGTGACTTAAACGCATTTGTACTACTGCTTCTTCAGAATCTTGTCCAGATCACAACACTGAACAGTGGCCATCAAGGGAAGCTAAACATGACCAAGAGGTTATGAAGTGGGTCTGCCACAGGGCATGTTAGGTGATCCTCAAGGTTCAGTGGAGGTGATGTCCCTAACACTTCTGTTACCAAATTTGTAGGGCGGGACACGCTGTGACTACGGTAACGGCTGCTGTGGGCCTAGTCACAGCACAACCCAACGGATCCTGATGTATGGAGGGGAGCAATGAAGGTGGACCTCACAATTTCTGCTGCCAAAATTTAGTTGCATGTGTTCATGTAATAATCTTGAATGTTAATTTAAAATTTTAGAGGCGTGATGCTGAATGCTGAGTGTTGAAGTTATATTATGTACCAGGAAACTTTTAGGAACTTTGCACATTGGTACTAAGCATATCAGCTGCTCAGGTGTAAAGATAACAGATGAATTCTCTCCTAGAAAGTGTGGATATTATTCAACGTAAGTATAAAAGGAAAGGGTGTTTGCGGTGAGAACGATGACCAGCCACTATTGTGGTAGAACAAGGGGTGACCTTAATCAGATTGCACTCTAGCTTTCTTCAGAATCTTCTGATGTCACATGCCTTAACTGTTGTCGTCAAGGAAACCTAACATGACCAAGTAGGTTCCAAAGTGGGTCTACCACAGGCCACATTATGTGATGCTCAGGGATCAGTGGAGGTGATGTCCCTAATACTTCTGTTACCAAATTTGTAGCGGAGGACACGCTGGTACTAAGGTAAGGGCTGCCGTGGGCCTAATCACGGCACAACCCAATGGATCCCGATGTATGGAGGTGAGCAGTGAAGGTGGACCCTACAATTTCTGTTGTCAAAATGTAGTTGTATGTGTTCCTGTAAAACTTTTGAGTGTTCCTTTAAATTTGAGGGGCCTGATGTCTAATGCTGAATGTTGAGTCTGTGTTGTGTATCCGCTAATTTTCATGGAGTTTGCCTATTGGTCCTAAGCATCACATTTTATTAGGAGTACAGATAAGAGATGAACTGTCTCCCTGAAAGTGTGGACATTCTTCAATGTAAGTATCCAATGGGAGTATGTTCATTTGCAGCGAAAAGGATGGTCCACAAATATTGCGGTAGAGCAAGTTGTGACCTTAATGACATTTGCCTCTTGAGCTTCTTCAGAATCTTGTCAAGATCACAAGACTTAACAATGGTTGTCGAGGGAGCATCAACATGACCAGGCAGGTTACAAAGTGGGTCTACAACAGGGCACATTATGTGATGCTCAGGGGTCAGTGGAGATGATGTCCTTAGCACTTCTGTTACCAAATTTGAAGCGGGGCACATGCTGGTACTAAGGTAAGGGCTGCTGTGGGCCTAGTCACAGCACCGACCATCGGATCCTGATCTATGGAGGTGAGCAATGTTGGTGTATCCCACAATTACTGTTGCCGAAATTCAGATGCACGTGTTAATTTTAAAATGTAGAGCATAGAGTTTAATGTTGAGTGTTGGGATTATATCTTGTGCCCGCTAATTTTCATGGAGTTTGCTCACTAGTCCTAAGCATCAAGTTTTCTCAGGTGTGCACATAACAGATGAACTGTCTCCTTCAAAGTGTGGACATTCTTCAGTGTAAGTATCCAATGGGAGTACGTTTGGTTGCAGTGAAAAGAATGGTCAACAAAAGTTGCAGTAGGACAAGTTGTGAGCTTAATGACATTTGCCTCTAGAGCTTCTTCAGAATCTTGTCAGGATCACAAGACCATCACAATGGTCGTCGAGGGAAACTACATGACCGGGTAGGTTCCAAAGTGGGTCTACCACAGGCCACACTATGTGATGCTCAGGGATCAGTGGAGGTGATGTCCCTAATACTTCTGTTACGAAATTTGTAGCGGAGGACACGCTGGTACTAAGGTAAGGGCTGCTGTGGGCCTAATCACAGCACAGACCATCGGATCCTGATCTCTGGAGGTGAGCAATGATGGTCAACCTCATATTTACTGGTGTGAAAATTCAGTTGCATATTTTTATGTAACAATCTGGACAATTAATTTTAAATTTTGGAGGCAGGAGATTTAATGCTGGGTGTGGAGGTTATAATATATACCAGGAACTTTTCAAGAACTTTGCACATTGGTGTTAAGCATATCACTTGCTCAGTGTATAGATAACAAATGATTTCTCTCCTAGAAGGTATGGATATTATTCAACGTAAGTATCCAAGGGGAGTATGTTATGTTGCGGGGAAATAATAATCGGAAGTCTGTGGTGAAACAAGTAGTAAACTTAATGAGATATCATTCTAGCTTTTCCTCAGAATCTAGTCAAGATCACAAGACTTAACAATGGTCGTCGAGGGAAACTACATGACCAGGTAGGTTCCAAAGTGGGTCTACCACAGGCCACATTATGTGATGCTCAGGGATCAGTGGAGGTGATGTTCCTAATACTTCTGTTACCAAATTTGTAGCGGAGGACACGCTGGTACTAAGGTAAGGGCTGCCGTGGGCCTAATCACGGCACAACCCAACGGATCCCGATGTATGGAGGTGAGCAGTGAAGGTGAACCCTACAATTTCTGTTGTCGAAATGTAGTTGTATGTGTTCCTGTAAAACTTTTGAGTGTTCCTTTAAATTTGAGGGGCCTGATGTCTAATGCTGAATGTTGAGTCTATGTTGTGTATCCGCTAATTTTCATGGAGTTTGCCTATTGGTCCTAAGCATCACATTTTATTAGGAGTACAGATAAGAGATGAACTGTCTCCCTGAAAGTGTGGACATTCTTCAATGTAAGTATCCAATGGGAGTACGTTCATTTGTGGCAAAAAGGATGGTCCACAAATATTGCGGTAGAGCAAGTTGTGACCTTAATGACATTTGCCTCTTGAGCTTCTTCAGAATCTTGTCAAGATCACAAGACTTAACAATGGTCGTCGAGGGAACATCAACATGACCAGGCAGGTTACAAAGTGGGTCTACCACAGGGCACATTATGTGATGCTCAGGGATCAGTGGAGGTGATGTCCCTAATACTTCTGTTACCAAATTTGTAGCGGAGGACACGCTGGTACTAAGGTAAGGGCTGCTGTGGGCCTAGTCACAGCACAGACCATCGGATCCTGATCTCTGGAGGTGAGCAATGATGGTCAACCTCATATTTACTGGTGTGAAAATTCAGTTGCATATTTTTATGTAACAATCTGGACAATTAATTTTAAATTTTAGAGGCAGGAGATTTAATGCTGGGTGTGGAGGTCATAATATATACCAGGAACTTTTCAAGAACTTTGCACGTTGGTGTTAAGCATATCACTTGCTCAGTGTATAGATAACAAATGATTTCTCTCCTAGAAGGTATGGATATTATTCAACGTAAGTATCCAAGGGGAGTATGTTATGTTGCGGGGAAATAATAATCGGAAGTCTGTGGTGAAACAAGTAGTAAACTTAATGAGATATCATTCTAGCTTTTCCTCAGAATCTAGTCAAGATCACAAGACTTAACAATGGTCGTCGAGGGAAACTACATGACCAGGTAGGTTCCAAAGTGGGTCTACCACAGGCCACATTATGTGATGCTCAGGGATGAGTGGAGGTGATGTTCCTAATACTTCTGTTACCAAATTTGTAGCGGAGGACACGCTGGTACTAAGGTAAGGGCTGCCGTGGGCCTAATCACAGCACAACCCAACGGATCCCGATGTATGGAGGTGAGCAGTGAAGGTGAACCCTACAATTTCTGTTGTCGAAATGTAGTTGTATGTGTTCCTGTAAAACTTTTGAGTGTTCCTTTAAATTTGAGGGGCCTGATGTCTAATGCTGAATGTTGAGTCTATGTTGTGTATCCGCTAATTTTCATGGAGTTTGCCTACTGGTCCTAAGCATCACATTTTATTAGGAGTACAGATAAGAGATGAACTGTCTCCCTGAAAGTGTGGACATTCTTCAATGTAAGTATCCAATGGGAGTATGTTCATTTGCGGCGAAAAGGATGGTCCACAAATATTGCGGTAGAGCAAGTTGTGACCTTAATGACATTTGCCTCTTGAGCTTCTTCAGAATCTTGTCAAGATCACAAGACTTAACAATGGTCGTCGAGGGAACATCAACATGACCAGGCAGGTTACAAAGTGGGTCTACCACAGGGCACATTATGTGATGCTCAGGGGTCAGTGGAGATGATGTCCCTAACACTTCTGTTACCAAATTTGAAGCGGGGCACATGCTGGTACTAAGGTAAGGGCTGCTGTGGGCCTAGTCACAGCACAGACCATCGGATGCTGATCTATGGAGGTGAGCAATGTTGGTGTATCCCACAATTACTGTTGCCGAAATTCAGATGCACGTGTTAATTTTAAAATTTAGAGCATAGAGTTTAATGTTGAGTGTTGGGATTATATCTTGTGCCCGCTAATTTTCATGGAGTTTGCTCACTAGTCCTAAGCATCAAGTTTTCTCAGGTGTGCACATAACAGATGAACTGTCTCCTTCAAAGTGTGGACATTCTTCAGTGTAAGTATCCAATGGGAGTACGTTTGGTTGCAGTGAAAAGAATGGTCAACAAAAGTTGCAGTAGGACAAGTTGTGAGCTTAATGATATTTGCCTCTAGAGCTTCTTCAGAATCTTGTCAGGATCACAAGACTTAACAATGGTCGTCGAGGGAAACTACATGACCGGGTAGGTTCCAAAGTGGGTCTACCACAGGCCACACTATGTGATGCTCAGGGATCAGTGGAGGTGATGTCCCTAATACTTCTGTTACCAAATTTGTAGCGGAGGACACGCTGGTACTAAGGTAAGGGCTGCTGTGGGCCTAATCACAGCACAGACCATCGGATCCTGATCTCTGGAGGTGAGCAATGAAGGTCAACCTCATATTTACTGGTGTGAAAATTCAGTTGCATATTTTTATGTAACAATCTGGACAATTAATTTTAAATTTTAGAGGCAGGAGGTTTAATGCTGGGTGTGGAGGTTATAATATATACCAGGAACTTTTCAAGAACTTTGCACGTTGGTGTTAAGCATATCACTTGCTCAGTGTATAGATAACAAATGATTTCTCTCCTAGAAGGTATGGATATTATTCAACGTAAGTATCCAAGGGGAGTATGTTATGTTGCGGGGAAATAATAATCGGAAGTCTGTGGTGAAACAAGTAGTAAACTTAATGAGATATCATTCTAGCTTTTCCTCAGAATCTTGTCAAGATCACAAGACTTAACAATGGTCGTCGAGGGAAACTACATGACCAGGTAGGTTCCAAAGTGGGTCTACCACAGGCCACATTATGTGATGCTCAGGGATCAGTGGAGGTGATGTCCCTAATACTTCTGTTACCAAATTTGTAGGGGAGGACACGCTACTACTAAGGTAAGGGCTGCCGTGGGCCTAATCACGGCACAACCCAACGGATCCCGATGTATGGAGGTGAGCAGTGAAGGTGGACCCTACAATTTCTGTTGTCGAAATGTAGTTGTATGTGTTCCTGTAAAACTTTTGAGTGTTCCTTTAAATTTGAGGGGCCTGATGTCTAATGCTGAATGTTGAGTCTATGTTGTGTATCCGCTAATTTTCATGGAGTTTGCCTATTGGTCCTAAGCATCACATTTTATTAGGAGTACAGATAAGAGATGAACTGTCTCCCTGAAAGTGTGGACATTCTTCAATGTAAGTATCCAATGGGAGTACGTTCATTTGTGGCAAAAAGGATGGTCCACAAATATTGCAGTAGAGCAAGTTGTGACCTTAATGACATTTGCCTCTTGAGCTTCTTCAGAATCTTGTCAAGATCACAAGACTTAACAATGGTCGTCGAGGGAACATCAACATGACCAGGTAGGTTACAAAGTGGGTCTACCACAGGGCACATTTTGTGATGCTCAGGGATCAGTGGAGGGGATGTCCCTAATACTTCTGTTACCAAATTTGTAGCGGAGGACACGCTGGTACTAAGGTAAGGGCTGCTGTGGGCCTAGTCACAGCACAGACCATCGGATCCTGATCTCTGGAGGTGAGCAATGATGGTCAACCTCATATTTACTGGTGTGAAAATTCAGTTGCATATTTTTATGTAACAATCTGGACAATTAATTTTAAATTTTAGAGGCAGGAGGTTTAATGCTGGGTGTGGAGGTTATAATATATACCAGGAACTTTTTTGAACTTTGCACGTTGGTGTTAAGCATATCACTTGCTCAGTGTATAGATAACAAATGATTTCTCTCCTAGAAGGTATGTATATTATTCAACGTAAGTATCCAAGGGGAGTATGTTATGTTGCGGGGAAATAATAATCGGAAGTCTGTGGTGAAACAAGTAGTAAACTTAATGAGATATCATTCTAGCTTTTCCTCAGAATCTTGTCAAGATCACAAGACTTAACAATGGTCGTCGAGGGAAACTACATGACCAGGTAGATTCCAAAGTGGGTCTACCACAGGCCACATTATGTGATGCTCAGGGATCAGTGGAGGTGATGTTCCTAATACTTCTGTTACCAAATTTGTAGCGGAGGACACGCTGGTACTAAGGTAAGGGCTGCCGTGGGCCTAATCACAGCACAACCCAATGGATCCTGATGTATGGAGGTGAGCAGTGAAGGTGGACCCTACAATTTCTGTTGTCGAAATTTAGTTGTATGTGTTCCTGTAAAACTTTTGAGTGTTCCTTTAAATTTGAGGGGCCTGATGTCTAATGCTGAATGTTGAGTCCACGTTGTGTATCCGCTAATTTTCATGGAGTTTGCTTATTGGTCCTAAGCATCACATTTTATTAGGAGTACAGATAAGAGATGAACTGTCTCCCTGAAAGTGTGGACATTCTTCAATGTAAGTATCCAACGGGAGTACGTTCATTTGCGGCGAAAAGGATGGTCCACAAATATTGCGGTAGAGCAAGTTGTGACCTTAATGACATTTGCCTCTTGAGCTTCTTCAGAATCTTGTCAAGATCACAAGACTTAACAATGGTCGTCGAGGGAACATCAACATGACCAGGCAGGTTACAAAGTGGGTCTACCACAGGCCACATTATGTGATGCTCAGGGATCAGTGGAGGTGATGTCCCTAATACTTCTGTTACCAAATTTGTAGGGGAGGACACGCTACTACTAAGGTAAGGGCTGCCGTGGGCCTAATCACGGCACAACCCAACGGATCCCGATGTATGGAGGTGAGCAGTGAAGGTGGACCCTACAATTTCTGTTGTCGAAATGTAGTTGTATGTGTTCCTGTAAAACTTTTGAGTGTTCCTTTAAATTTGAGGGGCCTGATGTCTAATGCTGAATGTTGAGTCTATGTTGTGTATCCGCTAATTTTCATGGAGTTTGCCTACTGGTCCTAAGCATCACATTTTATTAGGAGTACAGATAAGAGATGAACTGTCTCCCTGAAAGTGTGGACATTCTTCAATGTAAGTATCCAACGGGAGTATGTTCATTTGCGGCGAAAAGGATGGTCCACAAATATTGCGGTAGAGCAAGTTGTGACCTTAATGACATTTGCCTCTTGAGCTTCTTCAGAATCTTGTCAAGATCACAAGACTTAACAATGGTCGTCGAGGGAACATCAACATGACCAGGCAGGTTACAAAGTGGGTCTACCACAGGGCACATTATGTGATGCTCAGGGGTCAGTGGAGATGATGTCCCTAACACTTCTGTTACCAAATTTGAAGCGGGGCACATGCTGGTACTAAGGTAAGGGCTGCTGTGGGCCTAGTCACAGCACAGACCATCGGATGCTGATCTATGGAGGTGAGCAATGTTGGTGTATCCCACAATTACTGTTGCCGAAATTCAGATGCACGTGTTAATTTTAAAATTTAGAGCATAGAGTTTAATGTTGAGTGTTGGGATTATATCTTGTGCCCGCTAATTTTCATGGAGTTTGCTCACTAGTCCTAAGCATCAAGTTTTCTCAGGTGTGCACATAACAGATGAACTGTCTCCTTCAAAGTGTGGACATTCTTCAGTGTAAGTATCCAATGGGAGTACGTTTGGTTGCAGTGAAAAGAATGGTCAACAAAAGTTGCAGTAGGACAAGTTGTGAGCTTAATGATATTTGCCTCTAGAGCTTCTTCAGAATCTTGTCAGGATCACAAGACTTAACAATGGTCGTCGAGGGAAACTACATGACCGGGTAGGTTCCAAAGTGGGTCTACCACAGGCCACACTATGTGATGCTCAGGGATCAGTGGAGGTGATGTCCCTAATACTTCTGTTACCAAATTTGTAGCGGAGGACACGCTGGTACTAAGGTAAGGGCTGCTGTGGGCCTAATCACAGCACAGACCATCGGATCCTGATCTCTGGAGGTGAGCAATGAAGGTCAACCTCATATTTACTGGTGTGAAAATTCAGTTGCATATTTTTATGTAACAATCTGGACAATTAATTTTAAATTTTAGAGGCAGGAGGTTTAATGCTGGGTGTGGAGGTTATAATATATACCAGGAACTTTTCAAGAACTTTGCACGTTGGTGTTAAGCATATCACTTGCTCAGTGTATAGATAACAAATGATTTCTCTCCTAGAAGGTATGGATATTATTCAACGTAAGTATCCAAGGGGAGTATGTTATGTTGCGGGGAAATAATAATCGGAAGTCTGTGGTGAAACAAGTAGTAAACTTAATGAGATATCATTCTAGCTTTTCCTCAGAATCTAGTCAAGATCACAAGACTTAACAATGGTCGTCGAGGGAAACTACATGACCAGGTAGGTTCCAAAGTGGGTCTACCACAGGCCACATTATGTGATGCTCAGGGATCAGTGGAGGTGATGTCCCTAATACTTCTGTTACCAAATTTGTAGGGGAGGACACGCTACTACTAAGGTAAGGGCTGCCGTGGGCCTAATCACGGCACAACCCAACGGATCCCGATGTATGGAGGTGAGCAGTGAAGGTGGACCCTACAATTTCTGTTGTCGAAATGTAGTTGTATGTGTTCCTGTAAAACTTTTGAGTGTTCCTTTAAATTTGAGGGGCCTGATGTCTAATGCTGAATGTTGAGTCTATGTTGTGTATCCGCTAATTTTCATGGAGTTTGCCTATTGGTCCTAAGCATCACATTTTATTAGGAGTACAGATAAGAGATGAACTGTCTCCCTGAAAGTGTGGACATTCTTCAATGTAAGTATCCAATGGGAGTACGTTCATTTGTGGCAAAAAGGATGGTCCACAAATATTGCAGTAGAGCAAGTTGTGACCTTAATGACATTTGCCTCTTGAGCTTCTTCAGAATCTTGTCAAGATCACAAGACTTAACAATGGTCGTCGAGGGAACATCAACATGACCAGGCAGGTTACAAAGTGGGTCTACCACAGGGCACATTTTGTGATGCTCAGGGATCAGTGGAGGTGATGTCCCTAATACTTCTGTTACCAAATTTGTAGCGGAGGACACGCTGGTACTAAGGTAAGGGCTGCTGTGGGCCTAGTCACAGCACAGACCATCGGATCCTGATCTCTGGAGGTGAGCAATGATGGTCAACCTCATATTTACTGGTGTGAAAATTCAGTTGCATATTTTTATGTAACAATCTGGACAATTAATTTTAAATTTTAGAGGCAGGAGGTTTAATGCTGGGTGTGGAGGTTATAATATATACCAGGAACTTTTTTGAACTTTGCACGTTGGTGTTAAGCATATCACTTGCTCAGTGTATAGATAACAAATGATTTCTCTCCTAGAAGGTATGTATATTATTCAACGTAAGTATCCAAGGGGAGTATGTTATGTTGCGGGGAAATAATAATCGGAAGTCTGTGGTGAAACAAGTAGTAAACTTAATGAGATATCATTCTAGCTTTTCCTCAGAATCTTGTCAAGATCACAAGACTTAACAATGGTCGTCGAGGGAAACTACATGACCAGGTAGGTTCCAAAGTGGGTCTACCACAGGCCACATTATGTGATGCTCAGGGATCAGTGGAGGTGATGTCCCTAATACTTCTGTTACCAAATTTGTAGGGGAGGACACGCTACTACTAAGGTAAGGGCTGCCGTGGGCCTAATCACGGCACAACCCAACGGATCCCGATGTATGGAGGTGAGCAGTGAAGGTGGACCCTACAATTTCTGTTGTCGAAATGTAGTTGTATGTGTTCCTGTAAAACTTTTGAGTGTTCCTTTAAATTTGAGGGGCCTGATGTCTAATGCTGAATGTTGAGTCTATGTTGTGTATCCGCTAATTTTCATGGAGTTTGCCTACTGGTCCTAAGCATCACATTTTATTAGGAGTACAGATAAGAGATGAACTGTCTCCCTGAAAGTGTGGACATTCTTCAATGTAAGTATCCAACGGGAGTATGTTCATTTGCGGCGAAAAGGATGGTCCACAAATATTGCGGTAGAGCAAGTTGTGACCTTAATGACATTTGCCTCTTGAGCTTCTTCAGAATCTTGTCAAGATCACAAGACTTAACAATGGTCATCGAGGGAACATCAACATGACCAGGCAGGTTACAAAGTGGGTCTACCACAGGGCACATTATGTGATGCTCAGGGGTCAGTGGAGATGATGTCCCTAACACTTCTGTTACCAAATTTGAAGCGGGGCACATGCTGGTACTAAGGTAAGGGATGCTGTGGGCCTAGTCACAGCACAGACCATCGGATGCTGATCTATGGAGGTGAGCAATGTTGGTGTATCCCACAATTACTGTTGCCGAAATTCAGATGCACGTGTTAATTTTAAAATTTAGAGCATAGAGTTTAATGTTGAGTGTTGGGATTATATCTTGTGCCCGCTAATTTTCATGGAGTTTGCTCACTAGTCCTAAGCATCAAGTTTTCTCAGGTGTGCACATAACAGATGAACTGTCTCCTTCAAAGTGTGGACATTCTTCAGTGTAAGTATCCAATGGGAGTACGTTTGGTTGCAGTGAAAAGAATGGTCAACAAAAGTTGCAGTAGGACAAGTTGTGAGCTTAATGATATTTGCCTCTAGAGCTTCTTCAGAATCTTGTCAGGATCACAAGACTTAACAATGGTCGTCGAGGGAAACTACATGACCGGGTAGGTTCCAAAGTGGGTCTACCACAGGCCACACTATGTGATGCTCAGGGATCAGTGGAGGTGATGTCCCTAATACTTCTGTTACCAAATTTGTAGCGGAGGACACGCTGGTACTAAGGTAAGGGCTGCTGTGGGCCTAATCACAGCACAGACCATCGGATCCTGATCTCTGGAGGTGAGCAATGATGGTCAACCTCATATTTACTGGTGTGAAAATTCAGTTGCATATTTTTATGTAACAATCTGGACAATTAATTTTAAATTTTAGAGGCAGGAGGTTTAATGCTGGGTGTGGAGGTTATAATATATACCAGGAACTTTTCAAGAACTTTGCACGTTGGTGTTAAGCATATCACTTGCTCAGTGTATAGATAACAAATGATTTCTCTCCTAGAAGGTATGGATATTATTCAACGTAAGTATCCAAGGGGAGTATGTTATGTTGCGGGGAAATAATAATCGGAAGTCTGTGGTGAAACAAGTAGTAAACTTAATGAGATATCATTCTAGCTTTTCCTCAGAATCTTGTCAAGATCACAAGACTTAACAATGGTCGTCGAGGGAAACTACATGACCAGGTAGGTTCCAAAGTGGGTCTACCACAGGCCACATTATGTGATGCTCAGTGATCAGTGGAGGTGATGTCCCTAATACTTCTGTTACCAAATTTGTAGGGGAGGACACGCTACTACTAAGGTAAGGGCTGCCGTGGGCCTAATCACGGCACAACCCAACGGATCCCGATGTATGGAGGTGAGCAGTGAAGGTGGACCCTACAATTTCTGTTGTCGAAATGTAGTTGTATGTGTTCCTGTAAAACTTTTGAGTGTTCCTTTAAATTTGAGGGGCCTGATGTCTAATGCTGAATGTTGAGTCTATGTTGTGTATCCGCTAATTTTCATGGAGTTTGCCTACTGGTCCTAAGCATCACATTTTATTAGGAGTACAGATAAGAGATGAACTGTCTCCCTGAAAGTGTGGACATTCTTCAATGTAAGTATCCAACGGGAGTACGTTCATTTGCGGCGAAAAGGATGGTCCACAAATATTGCGGTAGAGCAAGTTGTGACCTTAATGACATTTGCCTCTTGAGCTTCTTCAGAATCTTGTCAAGATCACAAGACTTAACAATGGTCGTCGAGGGAACATCAACATGACCAGGCAGGTTACAAAGTGGGTCTACCACAGGGCACATTATGTGATGCTCAGGGGTCAGTGGAGATGATGTCCCTAACACTTCTGTTACCAAATTTGAAGCGGGGCACATGCTGGTACTAAGGTAAGGGCTGCTGTGGGCCTAGTCACAGCACAGACCATCGGATGCTGATCTATGGAGGTGAGCAATGTTGGTGTATCCCACAATTACTGTTGCCGAAACTCAGATGCACGTGTTAATTTTAAAATTTAGAGCATAGAGTTTAATGTTGAGTGTTGGGATTATATCTTGTGCCCGCTAATTTTCATGGAGTTTGCTCACTAGTCCTAAGCATCAAGTTTTCTCAGGTGTGCACATAACAGATGAACTGTCTCCTTCAAAGTGTGGACATTCTTCAGTGTAAGTATCCAATGGGAGTACGTTTGGTTGCAGTGAAAAGAATGGTCAACAAAAGTTGCAGTAGGACAAGTTGTGAGCTTAATGATATTTGCCTCTAGAGCTTCTTCAGAATCTTGTCAGGATCACAAGACTTAACAATGGTCGTCGAGGGAAACTACATGACCGGGTAGGTTCCAAAGTGGGTCTACCACAGGCCACACTATGTGATGCTCAGGGATCAGTGGAGGTGATGTCCCTAATACTTCTGTTACCAAATTTGTAGCGGAGGACACGCTGGTACTAAGGTAAGGGCTGCTGTGGGCCTAATCACAGCACAGACCATCGGATCCTGATCTCTGGAGGTGAGCAATGATGGTCAACCTCATATTTACTGGTGTGAAAATTCAGTTGCATATTTTTATGTAACAATCTGGACAATTAATTTTAAATTTTAGAGGCAGGAGGTTTAATGCTGGGTGTGGAGGTTATAATATATACCAGGAACTTTTCAAGAACTTTGCACGTTGGTGTTAAGCATATCACTTGCTCAGTGTATAGATAACAAATGATTTCTCTCCTAGAAGGTATGGATATTATTCAACGTAAGTATCCAAGGGGAGTATGTTATGTTGCGGGGAAATAATAATCGGAAGTCTGTGGTGAAACAAGTAGTAAACTTAATGAGATATCATTCTAGCTTTTCCTCAGAATCTTGTCAAGATCACAAGACTTAACAATGGTCGTCGAGGGAAACTACATGACCAGGTAGGTTCCAAAGTGGGTCTACCACAGGCCACATTATGTGATGCTCAGGGATCAGTGGAGGTGATGTCCCTAATACTTCTGTTACCAAATTTGTAGGGGAGGACACGCTACTACTAAGGTAAGGGCTGCCGTGGGCCTAATCACGGCACAACCCAACGGATCCCGATGTATGGAGGTGAGCAGTGAAGGTGGACCCTACAATTTCTGTTGTCGAAATGTAGTTGTATGTGTTCCTGTAAAACTTTTGAGTGTTCCTTTAAATTTGAGGGGCCTGATGTCTAATGCTGAATGTTGAGTCTATGTTGTGTATCCGCTAATTTTCATGGAGTTTGCCTACTGGTCCTAAGCATCACATTTTATTAGGAGTACAGATAAGAGATGAACTGTCTCCCTGAAAGTGTGGACATTCTTCAATGTAAGTATCCAACGGGAGTACGTTCATTTGCGGCGAAAAGGATGGTCCACAAATATTGCGGTAGAGCAAGTTGTGACCTTAATGACATTTGCCTCTTGAGCTTCTTCAGAATCTTGTCAAGATCACAAGACTTAACAATGGTCGTCGAGGGAACATCAACATGACCAGGCAGGTTACAAAGTGGGTCTACCACAGGGCACATTATGTGATGCTCAGGGGTCAGTGGAGATGATGTCCCTAACACTTCTGTTACCAAATTTGAAGCGGGGCACATGCTGGTACTAAGGTAAGGGCTGCTGTGGGCCTAGTCACAGCACAGACCATTGGATGCTGATCTATGGAGGTGAGCAATGTTGGTGTATCCCACAATTACTGTTGCCGAAATTCAGATGCACGTGTTAATTTTAAAATTTAGAGCATAGAGTTTAATGTTGAGTGTTGGGATTATATCTTGTGCCCGCTAATTTTCATGGAGTTTGCTCACTAGTCCTAAGCATCAAGTTTTCTCAGGTGTGCACATAACAGATGAACTGTCTCCTTCAAAGTGTGGACATTCTTCAGTGTAAGTATCCAATGGGAGTACGTTTGGTTGCAGTGAAAAGAATGGTCAACAAAAGTTGCAGTAGGACAAGTTGTGAGCTTAATGACATTTGCCTCTAGAGCTTCTTCAGAATCTTGTCAGGATCACAAGACTTAACAATGGTCGTCGAGGGAAACTACATGACCGGGTAGGTTCCAAAGTGGGTCTACCACAGGCCACACTATGTGATGCTCAGGGATCAGTGGAGGTGATGTCCCTAATACTTCTGTTACCAAATTTGTAGCGGAGGACACGCTGGTACTAAGGTAAGGGCTGCTGTGGGCCTAATCACAGCACAGACCATCGGATCCTGATCTCTGGAGGTGAGCAATGAAGGTCAACCTCATATTTACTGGTGTGAAAATTCAGTTGCATATTTTTATGTAACAATCTGGACAATTAATTTTAAATTTTAGAGGCAGGAGGTTTAATGCTGGGTGTGGAGGTTATAATATATACCAGGAACTTTTCAAGAACTTTGCACGTTGGTGTTAAGCATATCACTTGCTCAGTGTATAGATAACAAATGATTTCTCTCCTAGAAGGTATGGATATTATTCAACGTAAGTATCCAAGGGGAGTATGTTATGTTGCGGGGAAATAATAATCGGAAGTCTGTGGTGAAACAAGTAGTAAACTTAATGAGATATCATTCTAGCTTTTCCTCAGAATCTAGTCAAGATCACAAGACTTAACAATGGTCGTCGAGGGAAACTACATGACCAGGTAGGTTCCAAAGTGGGTCTACCACAGGCCACATTATGTGATGCTCAGGGATCAGTGGAGGTGATGTTCCTAATACTTCTGTTACCAAATTTGTAGCGGAGGACACGCTGGTACTAAGGTAAGGGCTGCCGTGGGCCTAATCACGGCACAACCCAACGGATCCCGATGTATGGAGGTGAGCAGTGAAGGTGGACCCTACAATTTCTGTTGTCGAAATTTAGTTGTATGTGTTCCTGTAAAACTTTTGAGTGTTCCTTTAAATTTGAGGGGCCTGATGTCTAATGCTGAATATTGAGTCTATGTTGTGTATCCGCTAATTTTCATGGATTTTGCCTATTGGTCCTAAGCATCACATTTTATTAGGAGTACAGATAAGAGATGAACTGTCTCCCTGAAAGTGTGGACATTCTTCAATGTAAGTATCCAATGGGAGTACGTTCATTTGTGGCAAAAAGGATGGTCCACAAATATTGCGGTAGAGCAAGTTGTGACCTTAATGACATTTGCCTCTTGAGCTTCTTCAGAATCTTGTCAAGATCACAAGACTTAACAATGGTCGTCGAGGGAACATCAACATGACCAGGCAGGTTACAAAGTGGGTCTACCACAGGGCACATTATGTGATGCTCAGGGATCAGTGGAGGTGATGTCCCTAATACTTCTGTTACCAAATTTGTAGCGGAGGACACGCTGGTACTAAGGTAAGGGCTGCTGTGGGCCTAGTCACAGCACAGACCATCGGATCCTGATCTCTGGAGGTGAGCAATGATGGTCAACCTCATATTTACTGGTGTGAAAATTCAGTTGCATATTTTTATGTAACAATCTGGACAATTAATTTTAAATTTTAGAGGCAGGAGGTTTAATGCTGGGTGTGGAGGTTATAATATATACCAGGAACTTTTCAAGAACTTTGCACGTTGGTGTTAAGCATATCACTTGCTCAGTGTATAGATAACAAATGATTTCTCTCCTAGAAGGTATGGATATTATTCAACGTAAGTATCCAAGGGGACTATGTTATGTTGCGGGGAAATAATAATCGGAAATCTGTGGTGAAACAAGTAGTAAACTTAATGAGATATCATTCTAGCTTTTCCTCAGAATCTTGTCAAGATCACAAGACTTAACAATGGTCGTCGAGGGAAACTACTTGACCAGGTAGGTTCCAAAGTGGGTCTACCACAGGCCACATTATGTGATGCTCAGGGGTCAGTGGAGATGATGTCCCTAACACTTTTGTTACCAAATTTGAAGCGGGGCACATGCTGGTACTAAGGTAAGGGCTGCTATGGGCCTAGTCACAGCACAGACCATCGGATCCTGATCTATGGAGGTGAGCAATGTTGGTGTACCCCACAATTACTGTTGCCGAAATTCAGATGCACGTGTTAATTTTAAAATTTAGAGCATAGAGTTTAATGTTGAGTGCTGGGATTATATCTTGTGCCCGCTAATTTTCATGGAGTTTGCTCACTAGTCCTAAGCATCAAGTTTTATCAGGTGTGCAGATAAGAGATCAACTGTCTCCTTCAAAGTGTGGACACTCTTCAATGTAAGTATCCAATGGGAGTACGTTTGGTTGCAGTGAAAGAATGGTCAACAAAAGTTGCAGTAGGACAAGTTGTGAGCTTAATGACATTTGCCTCTAGAGCTTCTTCAGAATCTTGTCAGGATCACAAGACTTAACAATGGTCGTCGAGGGAAACTACATGACCGGGTAGGTTACAAAGTGGGTCTACCACAGGCCACATTATGTGATGCTCAGGGATCAGTGGAGGTGAGGTCCCTAACACTTCTGTTACCAAATCTGTAGGGGAAGACACGCTGGTACTAAGGTAAGGGCTGCTGTGGGCCTAGTCACAGCACAGACCATCGGAACCTGACAACATATTTCATGTCCAGCGTCGCCCAGGCACCCACCTGTGACCACTCTGATGCTTCCCAGATGGACAGGCAGTCCTGGCCTTCACAGCTCTGCGCCGGTGCTGGCCGGGGGCCCTGGCAGTAGAGGGGCCGGGTGGCGACGTGTGTGCCGTTCTGCAGCTGGTACACGCAGGTCACCTCCCGATGCTGTATGCCCTTCTCACAGGTTGCTGAGCAGGGGCTCCACGGGCTTGCCACCCACCTGCGTGGAAGAGGAACGACTGTGAGAGGAGAGCCTCACTGAGCGGCCGCTTCTCCGCGGGACCCTGCGCCGTGCGGGGACTGCCGGAGGCATCTGTGCGTGTCAGAGCAGAGGGAGCAGGCTAGGTTGAGTGGCTCAGTCACCTACTGAGTGTAGAAATCTCGGTGCACCTAACAGCACCAGAGCCGATGACGTTATTGTCTCCCGTGGGTCCCTCCCCTTGCGGAGGGGTTACCTATCCCACCTGTTGTTTGGTACAGTCTGAGCGGACCAGAAGCTTGCCACGGCCCCACAGCTCTGCGTGTGATTATGTGGCCTCGCCCTGCCTCCCCTGTCCCTGCCCTCTGCTGTGAGGACATCACGTCCCAATGCAGGGGCTGCTCTGTCCGTGAGCATGGAGATCAAAGGGCTGTTTGTCACTGCAGGAAATGCTGACTGACGCAGCCCTTGACAAAGGACGCCACAGCGCCAGCGTGAACACTCCAGGACCAGGACGGAGAGCCCTCCTGGGTGGGGCTGTCGCTCCTGAAAACGCAGCTTGAGCTGCGAGCCGTTGGTTTGAAAATGATCAAATAAAATGTCACCCACCTGCCTAATATTTCAATGGTCCTACTTCTAAGTCCTCACTAGACTCAGGGTGATTTTTTTTTTCACTGTGTCCCTTAAAAACCTCAGGAGAAACACTTATTAGCCAAGTATGATTCAGCAGCTCTTCTTCAAAGCAATAAAACTAATTCTCCAGGAAGCCACCATTAACACTTCCCTATTTCAGGCCACCCTGTTCCTATGGAGTCAGGACGGACTCTATTTGTCTCCTGTCTAGCACAGACTCAACTCCTCCGCACATACTTCAAGTTCAACCATTCTGACCAGTTCCCTTGGGCAGCTCAGTCAATACCCAAGACCCTGTGTTTTGCCATAAGAAACCCCCACACATAATTATCTTACATTTCTGAGATTGCAAGCCTGACATGGGTCTGGTGGGGCTAAAAGCAAGGTGTTGGCAAGGCTGGTTCCTTCGGGAGACTCCAGGGAGCTCTGTTTTGTTGCCTTTTCCAGCTTTTATTGATTTTTTTTTTTAAGAGAGAGGAAGAGGGGGAAAGAGAGATAGACAGACAGGCAGATAGACATTGATTTATTATTACTGATTTATTGTGGGATCAAACCTACAACCTTGGTGTATCAGGAGGATGCTCCAACCAACTGAGCCACCTGGCCAGGGTGCCTTGTCCAGCTTTTAGATGCTGCCATATGAACTGGCTTGTTCCTCCTTCTTCCGTTTTCACAGCCAGCATGCCAGCTGAGTCCTGGTCACGTGGAATCACTCACACTCCCTTCTGCCTTCCTCTTCCACTTGGACGGACCACGGCACCCACAGGATAATCTGTTTTAAGGCCAGATGGTCAACAACTGATATGAAAAGTACTTTTACCAACAGTTGTGGGAAAAGTACCACAGCCTGGGTGTCCTAAAACCCCAGAAATTGATTCGCTCCCATCTCTGGAGGCTTGAAGTCGAAAGTCCAAGTGTCGTGGGGTCGCTTCCTTCTGAGGGCTCTGAGGTGTCTCTCCCATGATCTGTCCTCGGTTCTAGGGACAGGCAGCAGTTGCTGGTGCTCCTTGGCTTATAGGTGCCCAGCTCCAGTCTCTGCCTCTGTCTTCACATGGCTTTCTCCCAGCATTTCTGTGTCCCTCCGTGGGCATCTTCTTATAAGGATGCCAGCCCAATTGGATAAGGGGCTTCAGCATGATCTCGTCTGAACTAATTCCATTTGTGATGACCCTATTTCCAAGTAAGGTCACATTTTGAGATACTGAGGGTTAGGCCTCCAATATCTTTTAGGGAGAACTTAATTCAACCTGCAACACCACCTTAATTCCATCTTCAACCCCAACCTCCCTTGGACATGTAACCGAAGACAGTCACAACTGCTAGTGAGTGACACACACATCTTTGGGGGCCATTATTTTGCCAACCACATATCCATGACTGTTCTGATAAATTCCAACTACTATTCAAAACTCAGTCTCTATTCCAATCTCCATTTGGCTGAGGTTACACCAGGCAAAGATTGTGTGAAATATGCTAAAATGTGACGGAGCTGTCACAAAGAAACAGTGATATCTTTGGGACCACATTCTTCTAACAGTTATTTTATGTGGGGTAGAAAGGGAACTTCATGTCTAGATAACTAAGAAGAGGACAGGGGTAGGTCATCTATTTTCAACAACTTCCAATTGTAAAGAACAGTGTGAGACGTATTTCAACCCAACAATGTTCAACCTAACAACTGGCCTGTCCATGGGCTTCAGTGTCAACTTGACTCATCTCCAAAACGCATCAGTAGGAAGAATCTGGAGTTGGCTGAGCACGTCATCTGTGCCTAGCTCTGTGCTCAATTAATCAAAGGAAATAGGATGCCCATATGTGATTTTCTGAGCATCTGCAAATTCAGGGCATGGCATGAAGTAGGCCACATGTAAAATGTCACAGCATGAAAGAAGGGTGGGAAATAGCCCCCAAAGCTCCAGATTCAAGAGAGAACACCTACTGTCATGGCTACTTCGTTCCACCTCAGCTTACATGCCCCCCTACCCCCACACGGACCAACTCCACATCAAGCCCTGAGCCAAGGGCTGGAGCTCTCGGCCCGGTGTCCCCACCTTTGTGAAGCTCAGACAAATGTGTGGCCCTTGGTAGAGCAAGAAACACATTCTGAAAATGACATCTTTACCATCTGATGCGTGCCATGGAGGAAATGAAGCTTGAATTGGGTCCTGAAGGTCAAAGTGAAGTTGGCCAACCAAAGGTGCAGAGCTCCATGCCCATGAAACACCCAGGAGAGACAGTGGGGGTGTGACTGCGGAATCTGGCAGGGCCAGCCCTTGGTCCATGAGGACGGGTGGGAGAGAGGTAGCCTTGTGTGTCTTCAATAATCACGTGTCTTGGGCAAGATGATGGCTTTCCCCAAGGCACTGATGTAAGACTATGAAAGGGTGGTGTTGACAGGGCCCCCCCTTTTCTTTTAGTACAATCATGGGTCTAGTTAGGGTACACCTGGCCAACCTCATTGTGATGGTTTAAAAGTTCAAGGTCACCACATATGGAAGGCAGGCACTCTCAATGCTCAGCAGCCCATGTTTGGGGGCCTTGGGGTCAGACGGGCCCGGACTTGAGGACTCGCTCCCCCTGGCCAGCTGTGCGACCTTGGGCATGTCGGCACACGAAGCCCAGCTCCCTGCTGTGGGAAACGCTGGTACTAGCTCTCTAGTCTTCCAGGCTGTGCTGGAGGACGGGTGGAGGTGACCTCTGCCAAGAAGTCAGCCCAGGCCTGGCATGCCCTGGGCCTGGTCACTGCCGGCTCTTAAGACGGCTGTAACTATCCTCCTTAATCTAGGCACCTGTTTTGTTCAGAGGAGTTACTGTTCCCCCAAAGCCTTCTGGTGTGGGCAGTCTATCTGGACATTATGAACCAGAACAGGGATGAAAACAATTAATCTTACGTTTTTAAAAAAGGCTACAAAACATTGGAATGACTTGGATCAGAGAAACATGAAAAACAGGGTAGCGCCTCTGCTTGGGTGTCACTTGCTGTGGGTTATGCACCGCCCCTGTGGGGACCCAATGACGCATTTATGGTAGGGGTGCCCTGTGCGGGGTGGCTGGTGCACGAAGGTCCCTGGGGACGTGAGTCCCTTCCCTTTTCCCCTGGTGCAAGGCCACTGTGCATGGGGCGGTGAACATCCAGACAACAGGATGCAAGCCCTTAGCTCCGTTTCCCTGTGAGTGGCAAAGCCTGCCCGAGGGCACCTGCAGCTTCAGCTACCGTGAGCACTGGGGACCAGAGTGTGAGGACCCGTGACAGAGGCGGGTGGCCGCAGTACACCTCCCAGGTCCTTTCCCAAAATACCAAGGAGGACTCCGGGCAGCTTCAGCCTTGCCTGGCTGCCCTGGCCGCCCTCCAGCTCAGGGCACATTGCAGCGAGCAGCTCTGTCAGGAGCGCGACCCAAACACGGCTTTAACATGAGCCGTTTATCACCTCTGAAGATACGTGGCTGCTTTTGTTGAGTGGCTGTCTGTGAACGAACAGAGGAGCCGGGGCAGGAGGTGCGGCCGGGACTGAACAGGCGCGCTGTGACGGTCTCCTGGGGGACGGGAGCGACGCTTCCCAGCTGCCCGTGAAGTGTTGACTCAGCGAACTCCATTTAGACCTGGAGAGTTACGAGTTCTCACATCCATTTCCCCAAAAGTAATATTATTCACTTATTTGTTTTTCTTACAGGAGGAAATGAAAACCTGAAGAGGCGTGAACATGCCGGTCTGTGAATGTGAGCTTTTCTGGGAGCAGTAATTTTGGCCTGAACAGGCGTCCAGCAATGCACATGAAGTTCTGTTTGTGTTTTGTAGGGTTAAGAATTAAGGCAGCTTCCAGCCTTGAAGACTGATAAACGCACTTATTTCTAAGCTTCAATATATTATTAGACCAGCCCTGAAAATTGAGATTGGAGGTTGGCTGGAATCTAAGACCTTTCCACATTTTCCTGAAAAGGTTCTTGGGTTATTATAATTAGCTCTCATTTGCTGGGGAAAGGAAGAGGAAGGAAGGAGGGAAGAAAGGAAGGAAGGGAGGAAGGGAGTGAGGGAGGAAAGGAGCCAAGGAGGGAGGAAGGGAAGACTTCCACACTCTCCTAGATTACGGTTTAAGGAAAAATGTTTCTGAAATGGTCTCTCTAGATCTTATATCAGCGAACCCTTTTTGAGAGCTTCCCGTGTGCCAGGCTATGTGCTCAGTCCTTGACATGGTTCAGCTTGTTTGATCCTTGCAATAAGCATAGTAGAGCCATTCAGGTTTGAGGAAAGTGAGGCACAGAGAGGGTAAGTGGCTTGCCCACGGTCACACAGCACTAAGTGGAAGAATCATTTGAACAGTTCCATTGAGATATAATTCATGTACCCTACCTGTAAAGAGTACAATTCAATATATTCACAGAGTTGGGCAACCACCATGACAATCAATTTTAGACCATTTTCGTTACCCCTGAGAAAAACCCCACACCCCTATCTGTCCTCTCCCAGTTGCCCGCTACCCCCACCCCTCTCAGCCTTAGATAAACACTAATATACTTTCTCTCTCTATAGATTTGCCTCTTGTGGATGTTCCCTATAAAGGAAATCATATAATGTGTTTTTTTTTTCTTTCTGTTTGTAGAGTAGGAAACAGTCTTGTCAAGGCTGATTTCTATTTGTAGAGTACGAGACAGTCTTGTCATAGATGAATGACTTGTTCAGCTAGTCTTCAGGCAGTTCTTTTTTCTTTTTTAAAGATTTCATCTATTTATTTTTAGAGAGAGGGGAAAGGAGGGAGAAAGAGAGGGAAATGTCAATGCGTGGTTGCCTCTCATGAGCCCCCAATTGGGGACCTGGCCTGCAACCCAGACACGTGCCCTGACTGGGAATCGAACCAGCGCCATACCATCCAGGGCTGTCAGGTGGTTCTTAATGACAGTTGTTCCATAATTCAGGTGTAATTTTCATGTGGTTGTGGGAGAAGGCGAGCACACTGGTGACCTGCTCTGCCATCTTGACTGGAGGTCACTCAGCATAATGTTGTCAAGGTTCATCTGTGTTGTGGCATGTGGCAGTACCACACTTCTTTGATTATGGAAGAATGTTTGATTGGGTGGATAGATCACATTTTAGTTATCAGGTCATCAGTTGATGGACTCTTGCGTTGCTTTCAAATTTTGGCTATTCCGAGTAATGCTGCAATAAACACTGGTGCACAATTTTTGTGTGGATACATGTTGTCGTTTCTCTTGGGTACATATACCAAGGAGTAAAGCTGCTGGGTCATAGGTTAACTCCATGTTTAACAATTTCAGGAATGGCAGACTGCTTTCCAAGTCGCCGCACGGTGTTGCATGCCTACAGTACTGTACGGAGGTCTAAATTCTCCGTCCTCATAAATTTCTGCTACCACTTGTCCCTTCGGTTACAGCCGCCCTAGTGGGTGTGAAATGGGAACTTATACACTGGCGGGGGACTGGGAGGGTCCCAGCGGGCTTTTGCCATGTCTGAGCTATGCGATCACTTAAAGGATGAGAAGTCAATACGGCAACTACGAACATTTGTTAAAATGGGGAGGTATAGACTTGAGGGTGTATTAGTTAATGTCGGTACTTTTCCGTGCACATGAAAAATTTACAAGGGAAGTCCTTACACAAATCAGAGGCAGGCCAGTACCGAGCCAGGGGCTCCGGACTGCAGCGCGACCTTCACCGTGGTCGGCTGGGAGTGCGGTGCCCAGGCTCAGGCACAGCCGCCGGTTCCGGCCTACGGCTGCCACGTGGGTCAAGGGTTATGTCCATGCCTTTCCTTTTTAAACGTAAAGCTGAAAATCTGGAGTCTTACTGTGATCCCCCGATTTTACAGCGTTGGAAATGGACTCTACAATCTTCAGATACCTCTGTGGGCCAAGCCCGGTCTGCGGTGGAATTCAGGCCCACGGCCTCCAGTCTGGGGCTTCACGCTTGAACATTCTGAGGAGGCAGCTGTGGAAGTTCTGAACTTAAATCCACCGGCCACAGGCATGTTTCCCTCACCTGAAGGGGCCCCTCTGCACAACTCCTTGCTACACAGGCACCTCGGTCACTGTTTTCCCCTTCACTTGGGTCCCCCAGCTCCTTCTACACACGTCTTTTGGTTGCATTAACAGGTTAGTTCCAAGCATTTCGTCCTGAAATGATTAGAAAAACAAAGACTCCTCCAGATTTATAACGTGGAACGGTTCTCCCGAGACGCCAGTGTGAGTGGTACTGGTCCGAAACGAACCCCAAAGTCCTGCACCAAGAGGTCTGCAGAAAACACCCAGAGGCCTAATTAACGCCAGCAGGTGTCCCGCCCGCTGTCCCAGCTGCCCAGCCCCAATTATTCAAGGTGAAAACGTGCCAGCGGACCTCCCTGACACTCCACCCGCGCCGCTGCCCCGCTTTGGCTCTGGAAATGCTCAGAACTTCACAAGACTCTCCAGAAATGTTCCTGGGGGAGTTCTCAAGAGCTGGGACGAGCCAGCTTGCACCTTCTGGAAGAGGTGCGGGGGGGACGGGCTAGACCCGGCTGCCAGGAAGGGCCCTGAGGTGGTCGGCTGGAAGAGCCGGCTGACTGTGATCGCAGCTTGCCCGCCCTGCGGAGCTTCTAGCACACAGCCTTCCGAGCAGGGGAGTTCCCTGTTCTCCCCGGTCCCCCACCTGGCCCGTCAATGGCAAGCCTCCCATTCGCCCCTGTCCCCTTCCTGCTGAAGGCGCCAGAGTCCCACCCCCAGAGCAGACAGGAGCCAGCAAGGCCCCTGAAAACCACCACCCAAGTGGCTCTCTGTCTGTCTGTCCGGAATTCCCTGGTGCTGAATCATACGCTGCTGCTTTACAAGGGGTGGCCCCGCTGACGGTGGCTTGGGAAGGGCGTGCACCCTGGGAATGTGAGAAGAAATTCTCCAGGGGTGATGGACGTCCAGGCCGGGGGGTAGCCAGGGACACAGGCCCCGAATCCTGCTCAGTGGCTGGTGCCCTACAGGGTGTGCCTTCCTGCCGAACAGAAATGACTGCGGGCACTTGGTGAGCATCCCTGGCCGTAACAGCCCTCAGTTCACACAATGGCCTTGTTATCGACAGCCACTGTGCCTGACGTTGGCCCGCTTCCTCCTGGCTTTGCAGATGCTGGGAGCACTCACCTCCCGCCTTCTCGCCTGTCCACGGTCTCCTCCCTTATTCTCTAAGTGTTTCTCAGCCTGCCCCTTGGATCAGTCTTGGTGCTTTTCACTTTTGCCCCCAGAGCTCTCTTTTTCAATTACATTTTATGGGCAGATCTTCCACAGGTACTTTGATGCAGGGGACCCCTGACTCTTCACTCTGTGTGATGAACAGCCTAACGGATGGCAGGGAGCCCCCCTCACCTCTGGTTCTGAGTGGGCTGTAGTCACGAATCATTTGCTTTTCCCCATCACTGAAGTCCAGCAGTCCCTCTGTTTCCAGAGACCAGCCATGCAGACTCGGATCTGCAGGGAAGTTCTAACTGCTCCCCGACCTACCTCCAAGCAGTTGCTAAGTGCCACCAAGCCAACCCAACAAGGGATTTCAAATCCGCCTCCCTTCCCCATCTCCATGGCCACCCTTGCTGGGGGTATTGTACCAGCCCCCTAATGGGCTCCCCACATGGGACTTCTTTTCCCTTCTAAGTAGTCTGTGTGCTCCTGCCACAGGTTCAGCCACGCGACTTCCTTACTCTAAAAACTTCCATGGCTCCCTAGTGCTTCATGTCTTTCTCATCCTGGGCCTGGCCCTCACGGCCCAGTCTGGTAATTTAGTCATTCCTTCAGCCCACGTGCCTTAATCATTCCACCAAGGATTGCAGATGTTTTTGGGAATACACGCAAGCAAATAAAAATAAGACTCCGGGCTAAAGTGAAAATTAGGGTCAGTGGAGGTAAGGGAGCTCCTCCATCCCCAGACCCAGAGACAAGACGCAACTGTTCCCTCTGCTGGGCATACCTTCCTCATTTCTCTTCCTCGATCTCAAGTGCCTGCCCCGCATCTGTAAGTCCCAGATGTGCACCCGCTGCTGGCGCTTTAAGACTCCCCAAGTCGTCTGAGGGGTACTGTTCCCCAGGACTGTCTTCATCTTGCTACGGCTAAGAGCCTCCCAGGAGGCAAGTTTTGGTTCTCTTCTGGGCTCACAGGTTAAGTCTTTGGTGACCTGGCTCACTAAACATCCTCCAGGTTCCGATTTCCCATCTGTGAGATGGACACACGGCTTCTTTTCATTTGTTCCTCACGGGATATGTCAGCGATCGATGACAGAGGGCCAGCCTGCTATCACCGGGCATCCCCTTCTGGATGAGCTGAGGCCTTTGTAGCGGACACATCACAGAACAGTCCAGGCTCTGTGCCCCACCCCCTCACCCTCCAATAACCTCAACGTCACCGCATCTGCCCCAGACCGTCCACCTCCGCCTCGCGGGTGGGTCTCTCCCAGGCAGCATGTTCTGAGTACATCCTAAACCTCGGCTCCGGCACGTTGGAGAGACGCTGCGTATTAACACTGCTGGCTAATAAAACCACCAGGAGATTCCTATAAAAAGTTACAGTGGGATACATCCACAATAAAATATTCATGCCCTTTAGTTCTCTTCCCAGAACGATTCCAACATCCCAACCACATGGTGTCATGGCAGATGCTGGGCAGATGTTCCTCAGGCCAGCAAACGAGAGACAGTAATTAGTCTCAGTTAAGTTCCCAATAAATTATGCAGTGGGGACCTTGGCCACTCAGCCCTGAGTGGCTTGCTGGGCCAAAGTCAGTGAACCTGGTCCAAACCTATTCAGAAACTTTGGATTGCTTTGGTTAATTCACGTTCGGAGTAAATCGCATGCAGTCTTGGCGTGAGGGGGAATAATGAATAGCATAACCACTTCCCATTGAAAGTAATAATTTGTTAATCATTTTAATAGCTAATGAGCTACAGAAACGATGTCCAGGCGTCCTCCAAGCAGACAGGAAAGAGCTCCGTCTTACTTCTGGCTTTCCTAAGGACGCAGCATTGAACTGCCCCGTTTGCTTTTCAGATTTTGATTCAACAACTATTGTGTCAGGACGATCGATTCTCACTAGAACACCGCTTCTTCTCTTTGATTTTAATAAGTTTCCTGCGTGTCTGCCGAGCGAAGGTTTTTTCTTCTAACTGGGCTCGAAGGACTTCCCAGCAGGAAGGACACATGATCTGAGCTGCAGCTCCGCCCCCGCCCTTGAGAACCTGAGAAAAGAGACTTCTTCCTATATCTTGCTGCGTTGAGTTTTGTGACATCTTTCCCCACTTCCTCCAAGTGCTGCATGTTGTCGATTTTTACTTTTAGATGAACAAAAGAATGTTTTTTTAATTTAGATTTTATTTATTTATTTATAGAGAGAGGGGAAGGGAGGGGGGAAGAGAAGGAGAGAAACATCACTGTGTGGTTGTCTCTCACATGCCCCGACCTGGGGACCTGGTCCGTAGCCCAGGCATGTGCCCTGACTGGGAATCGAACCTGCGACCCTTTGGTTTGCAGGCCAGCGCTCAATCTACTGAGCCACACCAGCCCGGGCAAAACAATGTTTTATTTAAAGAATGGTAGACACTCTCCCACTCTCAGGGGAAATACTTGGGGCTTACTCAGAGTCCAGACTTCTCGCTCTTTGTCCCCAAAGGCCTGGTCACATTTCGCTGTGGAGGATTCCTGTCTAAGTACTTATTCCTAGCTTGTGAAGAACAGTTTCTGGAAAGAGCCTGGTGCTTGTTGGGAACCCAAGAAATCTTTTTTGAATTGAATTGCATTCCATGGTTGTCAATGAAGAAGATTGAGAAGCGATCTGAAGCTTCCTAGTATAATCTTGTGCTGGTCTCCAGGGAGATTTCTGTCTGTACATTCAGTCATTTTAGCAATTTCTTCTACAGCCATATTCTTTTGTTTCCTTGGTAGAACATATACATATAATTCACATATGTTGTAGAAAATATGGGAGGTACATAAAATATAAAACAAGAGAACCAAAGAACACACATGATCCTGGTTTTTTTTCCCCAAACATATTTTCTTTAACCTTGATGTCATGCTTTATATAAATCATTCCACATTTTGCTTATTTCACTCTTGTAGCAGAAGCGATTCCTACGTGATCAAAACTCTTTTCTTGGGGCTCATTTTTTAAAGCTTGCATGATACTCCATCATACAGATAGAGCCAAATGACTTGATGAGCACTTAGTTGTTGGACATTTGGGCAGTTGCCAATTTTGGCCATGTTTTGGAGGATTTCCAAAGGGAAGGAACTGAAGCCCTGGATCCACAGTGATGAGATGTATTCAGAAGACCAGAAGGGGTTGCTTGGATCTGTGCATGATGGGAGCTCATTACCCCACGACCTGTGCTGTCTGCTCCACCCACCTGTTGGATGCTTGCTCCCTAGGCGATGGTGGATAAGGATGTCAGGGCACTGGGGCAAGAGGGTCTCGGAAACCCTGTAGGGCTCTCTTTAGTCTCCCAATGGACACAGCCTATCAACTCTTCTTCATGTGGCAGCAGCGTCCAGCCACTCACCCTTGACCCTCACCTCCTGCTTTGGACACACCCAGCTGGCCAACGTTTTGTCAGCATCTGGCCTTCACCAATATGTGCTCCAATTACAACCTGATCAGTTTCAAGTCAATAAGCAATAAGAACACCACTAACTGGACCCTTCTATGGGCAGATATTATGTGCCTTAATCTTCTTTTGGTTTTCGGGGCTCCTGTGAAGGGACCTGCTTAGGATCACACAGTCAGTGAGAGGCGAGGGGGGCTCTCCCTGCATACTCAACCCAGGCCAAACACTGCTTCCCGGTACTGTGACAAATTTTGCATACAAATTCTAACGCATTTGTCCCCTGTCCCCAGACACAGGCTTTTCCCAAAGGGCTGGAGTCTTGTTTCCCTGTCAGTCTTTCCCACCCAAAGGAATCTCTGAAAAACAGAGGAATCTCTTCATCTGAGGTTAGCCTCAACTGGACACCACATCCGCACACAGTAGGTGCTCAGTTAAATCTTGTTACATGAGTGAATGAAGGTGCAGCTTTAAATGCTCAGTTTAATGTCAGTAGAAACCCTCGGGTCTCCCACTTTTGAGTTCCTGCCAGAGGTGGGTGCCATATCCTGTATATTTCTATGACCAGGTAGAGGGGACATTTTGTACTTTAACAAATTTTGTTATTCGGTTCTAACTTTATCACTTTGTGATCAGAGGGGATTGCTTGTACTATTTCTACTTCATGGAACCTACTGATGTTTTTTTCTTTGTGACCAAACACATAATCAGATTTTGTGAATGTTCTGTGTGCACTTGAGACAAAGGTGCATTATCTTTTATTGGGGCATAGTGTTTAATATATATGACCTCACTTATTATGCTGCCTAAGTCTGCAAGATCCTTCCTTATTTCCTATCTACTTGCCACTTGATCTGTCTTATATAGAGTGGTGTGTGAATGTCCCCTAAACCCAATACATTTCTATCTACACCTCGTTGCATCTCCTGTGGTTTTGGATTTACATCAGGTAGTTGCTGTGTTACTTGGGGCATCAATACTTACAGCTATTATGTCTTCATTGGTACAGATTCCTATCCCCGCTGCTGCTTTAGTTTCAGCTCTACAATTAAACCTATTAAAATGTTCACCATCAGCCCTCTGACTAACGTGTCCTCGGGTCATCTCTTGGTTAGACAAAGAGCATTCTATCATAAAGAGCTAGAAAACTATGGCAGGAAGGCCAAATCCCTCCTGATACTAGTGTTTGTAAATAAAGTTTAATCAGAACATAGCCTTGCCCATCCGCTTATATGCTGTCTATGGCTGCTTTGTGCTACAATGATAAAGTGATTATGATGGAGATCATAGGGTTTACAGAGCTACAATATTTAATATCTTCCCTTTGTAGAAAAGTTTGCTGAGTTCTGGTCTAGAATATTCAAGAAGCGCTCCTGGGCACAGCTTCCTAAACTCTTGCATACTTAAAAATACAGTAGTCCCTCTCTATATCGCTGTTCATTTATCACTGCCTCACTGTATCATGGGATTTTTAAAAATATTATATTTAATTATTTATTGCAGATTTTTCACTATATCACAGGATTTTGCGGTACTGTATACACATGTTGTTAAAGTTACGTAGGTTTAAGAGTGTAGAATAAATGTAAGGTTCCCACTTTGCAGGGGGGAGGCGTCTAGAACGTAATACCTGTGATAAGCGAGGGAATACTGTATTTTTCTAAAGCCTTGGTGCTTAAAGAACAGTTTTGCTAGGTATAAAATTCTCAATTTCACAATCTCCTTCCTGGTCTGCTGTTCCATGATGACACCACTCGCAGCCTCGTGACAAGTGGGACCAGGGGTCTGTGTGTCACTCAATGAGACACACCCAGCCTGTAACCCAATCTTGGGGTTTGAATGACACCGTGATCCTTTCATGATCCTTTTTCATCCTCAAGTCCTACCCCATCCTGCTGATAACATTATCTGAAGTTCACAAATACAGAGCTCAGAAACATTCATGAAGTTAGACATGAACCACAGAGACTTTGCTGCTGTTTCAATCTACTCTGGGATACATATAAAGCGTATAAACTTGTTCTGATGAGAAAGGGACAGTTAGCATACACCGGGACTGCTCCCCAATCTTTTATTACCTGGAAAATAGCAGCCTAGGTTATTTAAATTACATAGCTATACTCTGAAATAAAAATGAGTGTGTCTAGTGTCTTAAGAAATGATGGATAACCCATAAAATGCTGGGGTCCAATGCTGGCTGATGTTTATCATTAATATAGTTTTATAGCCGAGCAGTGATGACGGCTTTGGCTCACATTCATCGAGTGCTTACTCGGGATGGAGGAATTTATAGGCATTACTTCACCTAATCTTCTCAAGATTTCTACGGGAGAGGTTCTAACTTCCCAATTTATAGACGGCGAGGTTGGGTAACTTGCCCGTTGAGTTTGCCTCTAGCTAGGGGTGGTGCTGGGACTTGACCTGTGACTGCCTGGACCAAGTCCATGATCAATAACCCCCAGTACAGCCCTGGGGACCGTGGAAAGCGCTTCGCTCTTTTTCTGATTAGCCACCAAGCCTAACACATTGTGTGCCTCAGTGCCTTTACGTAATAAGGATATAATGATCTTTCGTTCCCAACTTTAAGAGAAATCTATTTAAATCAAGGCCATGGTAAAAAGCATGGCTAAGTGAAGGAAGAGATTTCCGAGGGAACTGATGCTGAGGGAGTAGGAAGAAAAGAGCAACTGGGAGGGGCCAGGGCTGAGTCAAAGTCAGAGTCAGGTCAAGGTCAAGTCAAGGTGGGCTATGGGCAGGATGTGGCAAAGATAAAGTCCACCAGACTGAAGGGAGGGAAGGTGAATGGTTTAACAGAAGACAACTGAACACATACCAGGGTCCGAACCCAGCCTCTGACTTCCACCCTTTTGTAACTGGGCATCTGTCAGGGCCAGACATTTGCCCCCCAGTGTGCCACGGACCATGGAGATGAGGAATTCTGGGATGGCTGCGGCCCTTTCTCTCCATCAGGGCCACATAATCCATCCACCGGTTCACATGACTTACTAGCCCTCCCAAGCTCTGGGTGCTGTTAGGAACTGGACAGAGAACCCACTTGGCACATAGTAGGGGCTCTACAAATATCTGCTGAACGATAGGGTCCTTATCCTTGGGAAGAGAATGAACAAGAAAAAGAAGGGGAACAACAAACAGAGGAGTAAAAAGAGCGACAGGTGCCCTTCCGATACCTGGTGTTTGGCTCGGGTGAATTCACTGCTTGGCCACAAAGGACACCCTGGAGGTGTCAGAGGTTACGGGTTTGGTCCCTACATGGGCAGATGTAGCTTCTTACCCAGGGCATCTTTGACCTGTGCCACAGACAACCTGACACCTGTCCTGTCGCTGCCATTTGTGCCCCTGCTCACAACGGCCTAAGAGAGCAGGCATCTCTCCCAGCCTCTCTGAGCCCGACATCAGCTGGCTGGGGCTCCGTGTCCCTGCCAGCACCTGTCCCTGTGCCCCAATCCTCTGCACACACATGTGCCTCCTGGGGAACTACTTTCATATTTGAACCTCTTTGTCTGAGATGGCTGAACTCTAATTTCTTTTCTAGCATGGGTCCTCTAAGGCCTCAGCCAGAAAACCGGCCAACTCCAGCCTTTAGTGCAATGGGTCTAATGTTGACTTTTAAAACTTCAAGCCCCTGGCTGTGTGTTTCACCTCCACAGATGGGGGGGCTGCCACAGTTTCCCCTCAGTTCCCGAGCTGAAGTCCATTGCCAATGCCATCTGATGACTCCCCTGGTCCTGCCTCTGCATATCTATCTATTTAGGTGCCATTGTAAAAAAGTGTCCTTTTTCGTGCTGCGGTAGAAGCAGGTTGTACTATTTTTAATGTGAGAATGGTGTAGCAGGCAGGATGTCATTTTTAAAGCAGGAAAACCTTGGTTTGAGTTCTACTTACTACAGGCTTGAGCTTGGGTAAGGTGCTTAAGAACTGACTCAATGTCTCCATAAAAAGCAGGGACTGCACCATCACCCCAGACCCCTCCCTTCTCTCATTACTGCTGACAGGCAGGAATGGACTGGCCCACCCCCAACCCCTTTACAATTCCTGCTACTCACATAATTTATATCTTATCAAGAACACAAGTTCTTAGTTTTAAGATCTTCTGCTTTTATAACATTCGTTTTCAAATATTTCTCTGAGAGAGAAAATAAAAATTTCCCTGGGATTTATAGGAATTCTTAGTAGGGAAGTGGGACAAGCAACTAGAGCTTAACCTGCAGCTAATGGCATCCCCGGACCCAGTGACATTTCCTTTCCGCCAGGACACCTGACCAGGTTAGACCCCGGGAAGCAGAACTCGTGTACTTGTGTCGGGACAACATGGGGGTACAAAGAAGCAGGAGAAGCCTGGGTTCAGTGACAGGCTGTACCACGCCCAGGCACGAAGAGTTTGGGGAAAGAGAAGTCTCATGCCTTGAGAAGCACACAGCTGCTGATGCTGGAAGTTCACGTCCAAGAGTAACATTCCCGCTGAGCTGCCTTCCTTACCAGGATGCAGGAATTTTCCAGGACAGTAGCCCTCCTGCTAATAGACTGGCCGGCTCTCATCCTAGCTGGACAGTGTCCATGGATGGTCTTTCTTGGTCGCAGTTTGCTCATGACATCAGCGCGTCTCTCTGGGTCGGAGGTGTCTGCTGTTTTCGCCGGCCCGGGGTTGGCTTCCTTCTGGGAAAAATACTGTGGCTTTTCTGCCGCATGTGTGAACTACGCCAGGCCGATCAGACCTTCTCTGGGAACCTGCAAAGTCTGTCCACTGGGGCTGCCAGCAAGACTTCCCCCAGATTTGCTTTCCAGGATCTCTTCAGTTCGAGGAGTGACTCCACATCCTTTCTCTCTCTTTGGTGCATTTTCAGATTCAGTTCCTATTGTTTGGGATCAAAGAATCTCGATGCCCATGTTTCTTGAATCTAGCATTTCATTTCAAATAAAGACAAGGCACAAGGAATGTTAAAAGTCGGTGGTCCCTGGTCACCTTCTTTGCGTTTCTATGCGATCGCCAAGGCTCCCGAGCGTGTGGCAGGCTGGTGGGGCAGGAGTCCCGTTCGCAGCCACGTCACGCGCTATCTGGGTGGTCTCCTGCCTCCCACCACACTTAACTGTCTCTCCAATGGGAAGAAGAGGTTGACTGAGTGGATCTTTCCAGTGGAGGCACCTGAGCAGTTCACCTTGCGGGGTGATGGCCCCAACAATTTGATTCCAGCAGGTGGCTTTTTTGTGAGGCCACAGAATGACCTGGGGAGAAGGACGTTCAGCATCTTTCACCAGTGCATTTGGGGGAACAGCAAATATGCTGGGTACATAGGTTACTACGAGTGAGCCCTCCAGAGGAAAGGCATGGAGAATGCGAGGAGGCCAAGGTCAGTGCAGACAGGGCCAACGGCCCATCAAATTCTCTGACCTAAGAAATGCAATCAGAAGCTCAGGGAGAGAGCTGGCATTTTGTAGTGGGAGAACAGAGGACATCAGGGTGGCCATTAAAAATGAGACCCAATGACGCTGGTTTGAGAAGGGACCCTTCAAATATCCCAGCCAGACCTCCTGACTGTCCTGAGCTTCCTCCATGTCCTGAGATACCTGGGCTCCGGGTGGGAACCTGCCCGAATTTCCACAGTTGACTTCTAACTTTATTCCATTATTATCAGAGAACATACTTTGCATTATGTGAGTCCTTTAACATTTGCTGAGGTTTATTTAATGGCCTCGAATACGGTCTATCCCGGACAGTGTTTCACATGCACAGGAAAAGAATGAATATTCTCCTGTTGGTGGGCAGAATGTTTTCTAGAAATCAGTCAGGTCTGGTAAGTTTACAGTGTTGTTCAAGTCTTGTATTTCCTTGCTGTTCTTCTTTCTGGTCTAAAAAACCCATTATTCAATGTTGAGTATTAAGGTCGTTGTTATTTTTCTTTTTATTCTGTCAGATTTTGCTCTATGTATTTTAGGGCTCTGTTATGAGGTCCATATATGTTTACAATTGTTGTATCTTTGATGGATTGCCCTTGTCTCATTATAAAATGTTCCTTTTAATCTCTGACAACTCCTTTTTTGTTTTAAAACCCATTTTGTTTGATATTTGCATGGGCATTTTTGCTTTCCTATTTGGATGGGCTATCTTTTCCATCCTTTTACTTTCAGCGTCTTTACATATAAATATGCACCTATAAGGAAAAAAAAATCCTTCCCTAGGACAAACTGGTCCTGTCTGCAGCCTAGTCATTTCTGTAAGAGAGCTCGCCAGCATAAAGCTCTGCCAGCAGTGGACTTCCTTCGCCTCCAAGGAGAAGGGACTGTTTGGGGAGGCTTCTGCCAAGCACACCCCAAGCTCACTTCTGAAATATCCCTAGAAATTCTACAGGTTAGGAATCCTTCCTTGTCCACCCTCACTGCAGAGCCATCCCCTCCAGGTTTGGTGTGTTTGCCCCAGAACCAAGAGCATGTGCATTTCCCCTTCATTTCTGATAGACTGAGCTTCAACCTGTCCGTTCACGTGTCCTTTTCTGCGATGGTGATGCAAAAACCAAGTGCAACCATCCCGCGCGCTCAATGCTCTTTATGTTTTATGACTCAGAAGATTCAGGAAGAGAGCAGGACCTCTTAATGCATCTCAGGGTCTGCATGCAAAGCATTGCTCAGCAGGAGAATTTTGTTACCTGTGAAAAATGTTACCCGTGACCAATGGTATCCGGGAATTCTCTTGTATTCTATAATGATCCAAGAGAGAGATGTCCATGTGCTCAAAGGGTTAAGAAAAGAAGAAAACAGGAATTTAAAATTCAAGACCACACTGAAATGCTTTTTCTTGCTCCGTCTGGAATGCTCCCTAATTTAGACCAATAAGTAAAGGCTTCAAAACTCTATTTAAATACAAGTGAGGCTCTGGGATGTGAGTAGTGTCAGAAAAAAAGTCCTGGAACGCGGCTAAATTTCTCCTCACCATTCACATTCCATCAATGACGTATGTAATAGACCAAGGCTGCAATTCACTGTTTTTTTCCCCCCTCGGGCACTATTTCTGTATTTCACATGGCTTGTGGGGTACCCCTCATCCCAGACCTGCGGCCACATGTCTAGATGTCGGGAGAGAGGCCAAGCCTGAGAGAGGGGAGCCGCCCTGAGGATCACCAGACTAGCACCGCTGGCCCGCAGGGATGCACAGCTGCCGGCTTTGCCCTTTCCACCTGTGAGTGGTCCTGAGTCTCAGGCTCCTGATCTGCATTGTAGGCGGGGGGGGGGTTAGGGGGAACCAAAGGCAGCCTCCTACAGCCTCCCCCACCCAGGGCATGGTAAACAGAGGAGTAACAATGAACTTTTCCTATTCTATTTTAGAGGAGAGCAGGAAAGAAAAGCCTTAAGTTTCAGACTACCTAGAAATGGATTAAATGCTATCTTTTCAGATTTTGGTAAAGACTGACATGTTCTAGGCTTCATTCTGAAGTCATGATCATACACACACACACACGAACATGCTTTCATAAAAACAAAAGGGATTCCGATCAATGTTAACCCCAAACAAGGCAAACCTGGTTAAGATATTTGAGCAAAGAGGACAAATTTAAAATCCAAATACACTTCCTTACAGATGACTATTCAATTCAATTGCCAGGGCGATATTTAATATTCTTTTCTGAATCACCCTAATTCAATATACAGTACAGTATGTACTTCCTGGAAGAAGTTCAAGTCATAAATACTACAGGGAAATATCTAATAGCTTGGAATTAACTTTTCAAGTGGCCAATAAGCTCTAAAAGATTGCATAACTATTAACTCTGCCGAGGCTGAGCTCCGTGGCCCAGCACAAGCCCGTGTCCCTGTCCCTCCCTAGCGCCTTGCGCCAGGACTACCTGGGGCTGGGACTTAGGGGCTGGCGCACAGGGTTACGCTTTGGATGCCAGATGATGGGGGTGGGGGTGGGGCTGCTATTCCTCGCAGACTGTGGCCAG
Source organism: Furipterus horrens (assembly GCF_987537825.1). Taxonomy (NCBI): domain Eukaryota; kingdom Metazoa; phylum Chordata; class Mammalia; order Chiroptera; family Furipteridae; genus Furipterus; species Furipterus horrens. Next base: position 4,152,906 of record NW_028327186.1, on the reverse strand, counting down.
CAAGGTGAGTGCTGCTGGCCGCAGTCATAACAGCTGAGCCGATCTGTGATTTCTGCCTCTCCTGCCAATGTCGGAGCCAGGTTTGCCGATGTGTTTGCGTTGGGGTGGGAGATGCTGGCCAGGGGCCATCTGCTCTGTGTGTCAGATTGCAGATTCCATATGGTTAGGCAGGGGCAGGGTGCCGGAGAAGTATCTGCAGAGCCTGGGGCAGGATTAGGATAAAGAGGTGCAAACGGGGTGCAATTGGGGAGGGAAAGGGAACTGCCTTGCAGGAAGGGGAGAGGGCTGAAGAAAATTAAAGGGAGATCCGGGGAGATAAAGGAAAATATAAGGGAGAGAGGCAGCCGTCTCTTGTTTTAAAGATCAGAGAGGCACAATAACAGGCTCCTTCACCTTGTCAGATGCAGAAGGATGCTGCATTTTGGCTTCGTTAGTCAAGTTTGCACCATCGGGGTCATGCATATTGTACATGTATGCATGTGTGTGTGTATGTGTGTGTGTAAATAAATAAAATTAGGATCTGTCAGAGTTTTAAAATCTAACAGTTCCCACATGTCCTTGGCCACACAATCTCTGCTCTCTGATGGGCCTTCATTTTCCTCTGCCACTTCAGGGGGACCCCTTGTTAGTTATGTACGTGTCTAACCACTGTGCTAGATGCCAGCCACAAATTCAGAATGTCAACTGTAATTAAAAAAAGTATATTAAAAAGTGAAAGCAAAGGAGAAAGAGAAACAGGACAAGGTCAGATCGTCCAAGAGAAACACACCGACCAGCAAAACCAGCCTGGAGTAGGAACCCTGGCATTTCTATTCGAGACTCCAAGGCCACTTTCAGGTACTGTCTCCTCTTTCATCCATTTTATCTTCTCCTCTGCTCTGGCCAACTCCACTTGTTCTTGACGTCTGACCCACATGATCTTACAGAGTCAGGGAAGCACTGGGGCCCAGAGGAGAATGGTGGGGAGGGAGAGACTGAATATTTATGAAGTTAAATCAGAGTAAAGACCTTGTCTTTCTCACCTCTAAATACTGGGGTATCTAGCCCAGGGCCTGGGGAATGCACTCAGTGAACCCATGTGCAATGAGCGGGCTTGCTGATGCTGGACTGTGTGCTCAGGGGCGTGCTGGATGCTTTTAAAAACAGTACAAGGCCATAAAAAGTACTTCCATGTTACGTGTATAATAAGAACACGTTCCGGGAGGGAGTACCTTCAGAACTGTGGTCCCAACATCTCAGCGCGCAGAACAAGAGCAAGTAATAACCCAGCTGGCCTGGAGATTGTTTTTGTGCAGGCCAGGGGCTAAGAATGGTTTTTACACTTTTTTTAAAGGGGTTATAAAACAAAACAACACGATTGAGCATCAGCCTGCGAGCCAAGTGTCGCTGGTTCGATTCCCAGTCAGGGCACATGACTAGGTTGCCCGTCAGGTCCCCAGTTGGGGGCACGAGTGAGAGGCAACCACATAGTGATGTTTCCCTCCCTCTCTTTCTCCTTTCCCCTCTCTCTAAAAATAAACAAACAAATAAATAAATTATTTCTTTTTAAAAACACGAAAAACTAGACATCAGAGACCACACGTGGCCTGCTAAGTCAAAAGATGTACGTACCATTTAGCCCTTTATAAAGTTTGCTGATCCTTGTTCTAAGGAGATCCTAAGAATGTGCTTCTGCGGTTACCTTTAGTATCAAGTGCGTTTGGCTGGAACTTGTGTTCAGATACACCGCGACTGCCAGCCTGGGGTCTGTGAGAACACCCTGTGAGCACTCTGGAGCCAAGCACACCCCTCATCCAAGCTCCGAGCAGCCCCGCAGCACTGATTTCCAGGCTTACTTCTGTGACTTCTTTTGTAGGTGTTTCCTACATGATTTTCTAGTTAGAGTTTCCTTGTGCGACAAAGTCCCCTCCTAGGGGATGTGAATGTGGCAACATCATAAAGGTGACACATTGGCATCAGAGGGCTTCATGACACAGCTTTGAGTTTATCTGGTACTTTTACCAGTTGGACAAAGCAAAGAAGGTCGGTGCAAAAATCAAATGCTTTGTGAAATTTTGGTACCAGGCACCAGTTGAGCTGGAAAAAACGAACCCACTGCTACCATGTCAAAAGTCCTGCCCTCTTTACAAAAGGCAAGCATACTTCCTCCTGACTCACAGAAGTACAAAGCCCAAACCAAGCACCTGAACCCAGAGCAGAACGGGAGGCCAGGGTGACACTCCCTGGCATGATAGAGTATTGATTCCAAGTGAAGTCCTGCTACCATAGGACAGGAATGAAGGAATCCCCTCCGATGGCCGCGTTTCACCCAATTCCGCTCTGCTGACAGCGCAAGAGACCTGATGGATTCCGAACCACCAAAGCCAGCGTCTGCACTCATGGCTTTCACTTCAGCTACTGAAACAGGCGAACCACACACACGAGCCTGGGCGCACTCACGCACGGGCACTCCCTCACGCTCACGTTGATTTCCTTTTACCACAAGGAGCTGACGTGTACCAGCTGCCAGCGGACAGCGATGGCCTCCTAGAAGATACCTCCAGGTAGGACAGCACATTTCCCTGAGAACTCTGGCTCGGCAGCCAGAAACCCAGTATTCTGAGCAAGCACAAATCCCTTGGTAACCATGCGGGAATGTGGCGCGGGGCGGTAGTGCGGCCGTGGCTGTGTGTCCCACCCCCCATGCGTGGGCGTTGCTGCCCCCACTCTGGACAGTGCCAGTCAGAGGGCGCACGCAGCTCCTTACCGTGCCTGGCATGGGTGGGAGTTGCACCTCCGGACCTGGGGCTCTGGCCGGCTTGCTTGAGGACAGTCACTGTCATTCACCAGAGCTGTGGTCTTGTTCACAATCCGTGTGCAGGACACGATGGTTCTGCGTTCCCCTGGAAACCAAACCCCGGGACACTGAGAGGCCGCGCCGGGCTGCCCACGCCTTGCACGGCATTAGCTCACGCTTACGAAGGAACATCCGGGCGCATCTTTTGATCAGTTAGTCTTTTAGTTGACAGTTTCCAGGAAAGGAGAGCTATACCCTTAGTGATGACAGAGTAAGGCCAGTGCGGGGCAGGAAAAATGTTCTAGACCAGGATCAGGAAGAGGCCACCCTTCAGGTCAGCTCTGTCCTTGGATAGCTAGGGACTCACAGAGGTCCAAGTTCTGATCTGGGTCTTCGGTTTCTACTGACGATGGCCAGTCTCTTTATCTGTTCATTTGATGTTTGAAGTCTACAGAGGGCTGGTCTCGTATTAACTACCTGTACGCCAGTCCTCACCAGAGGTCACGGCTTCCTATTACAGAACTCCCGCTTGCTGGACCAGGGTGAGAAACGGGGAGGCTGGTCTGAGGGACACAGACACCTGCGTCCCCAGGCAGGCACGCTGCAGCAGATCTGAGAACCTGTCTAGCCAGCCAACTGCTGCTGGCACCTAAGCATCACCTGCTCTTGGAAAGCTGCACTAACCCGTTACCCCAGCAGCATGCGGTCCTTCTCTCGGGTGTCCCCAAAGCACTGACTTTCTCAGGGAAGCCAATGACTGGGAGCTGGGAGGGAGGCCCGTGGAGAGCCAGGCTGTCTGGGTGCGAACTTGGCTCGACCACCAACAGAGATCGTAGTGTCAACAGTAAGCCACTTGTGCCAAAGTTTCCTCTATGGGGCCAGTGCACTTGACCTCCCTGTGCCTTTGGGGACGTCAGGGATGGTTAAAATGAACTGATACATACAATATGCTCAGAGCAGAGCCTGCAGGGGTTAACGCTTCATGTTAGCTATATTCCTGCGACTGCTGTTGTTATTATTATTATTTGGGATGTGTGGCAATAAAAGATTAATAGGCTGTTCATCCCAGACTCCTTGCTGGGTCTGTCTCCCGGGGCCTTTGTCATGTAGGGATGGTGCAATATGACAGAGTCCCGAACTACACAGCCAGAGCCTCTGCCCCGACTGCAGCCCTGTGCCACTCTCTACTCTCTGGGTCGGCATTCCTGAGTCCAGGCTAACCTCCCGTCAGAACTCTGTGTCCATCAAAATCCTGTGTCCCACCTCCCATGACCCCTCTGTGTGTCCTGTCTGTGAGGGTGACAAAGTACATTGTACTAAGGGGCAGCAGGGGGCTGACCATCCAGGAAACGCAGTTGGAGGGAAGCTAAGCCATCTGCTAAAATAAGGCAGCAAATCATGAAGCCAGGACTCATGCCCTGAATGGGTTCCTGGACTTGCAGGGCTTTTTCTTTCCTATTGCATCCTGGAATGGGGTCACCGTGGCAAAGAGGAAAGGACAACAGGGTCACTTGTCATCCTGTGATGTGAGCCAGACACGGGTCAAAACCCAGCTCACAGATCAGGGTCGGAGGGCAGAGCAGCCACGCGGGCACAGCTGCCGCGTGCGGGACAGTCTGTTCCCAGTGTTTCGCATAGAGATCTGTGGTGGGACGTGGGTCAGTTCCCACGCAAACACTGGTGACGTGGCCAGCTTGGCCCATGCTCTGTGCCCTGGATTCCCGCCTCCATCCCCCAGCCAAGCCCCACGCGTGTGAGCTCGCACTCCTGGCACTCACCTCCTCCGCACTGCACGCTGCACCCTTCCCAGCCGCTGTGCGTCCAGATGAAGAGAGAGTCCTGGGGTTTCTCTGGTTCACTCTGATTCTCAGCAGTGTAGTTGACGGGGATGGTGTATTCGTAATGAATTCCATAGTTCTGGTCATGAAATAACAACACCTGGATGGGGCAGCAAAAGAAAAGGCAGTTTTGAAATCCTGCAATGGCCCAGGGTGGCTGAACACGTGAGGGAGCCACGCCACACTGTCTCCCTGCCGCGGCCACTGGGTTCCAAATAGGCCCAGCCTTGGGGTGCTCCTCTATTGCAGCCGGGGGTCCCAGAGGTACTCAACCCAGGGCGGAGCGCATGCAAGCCATCAGCAGGGAGCGCTGCCCTTTCCCACTGCAGAGAGGACAGAGGCAGACGAGGATGCAGGATGAGCAAGCCTATGGGTTCCCACCGCACACGACACGGAGAGACAAGTGCCCATTCCCACAGACTCACTCGTGAAGCCGCCCCTGCCGGCAGGAAAGACACAAATAGGCTGCCTTGACCTAAAGGGGTATCTGAGCAAGTAGGGTTATGCTGTGTCTTTGAAAATGAACCAATGGACATCCTGCTGTGTGAGGCACAGCACCGCCCAGGGCCTCACGAATGTCTGCGTGGGAGCCCAAGGATGCGGGAGCCCGCCCACAGCAAGGGGGCCGGGGGAATGGAGAGGTGGCGCTAAGACCCGCCCAAAGTGCACAACCTTCCACGTCAAGAAACAGACTCGCAGTAATGCATTTGGAAATAAATATGCCTCTAGTTTTTGGGGTTTTCTGTAAACTCTTTAAAAGAAATCTTTATTATCTCAGTATGGAAAGAAGACTGGTGAATGGAGAATCTGTATGAAACCAAGTTCATGCAATTTTGCAGCCACGTATAATTTTGTGTGCACATGCATGACTGGTTTGAAACGCAAGTAACCGTGGCTCTGCGGGCGCTCCTGGCCCTGCAAAGCAATGTGGGCATCCTGGCTTGGGGACGATGACTTCTATTTACAACCAAAGGGGTCCCTCTCATTTCTAGGTGTAAAAAGTTGAAGTTACAATCACGTTTCAAGACAGAAAAGCAATTAATAATAAAGAGGGCTGGGACTTGGGCTGCCGCAGCGGCAGAGTTCTTGTTTACCATGGTCTGAATGCGTGCAGGCTCCGCACCTGCTGCCAAAGGCTAACGATTCACTCAGTGCATGGAAGCTTTTAGAAAAGACGGGCAACAGACCCAGCTTGGCGCTTGCTAGAGAGAGCAAATGCAGGGGCTAACAGGTGACATTTCGGTATGGGCTTCATCTTGTCCTTTGCTTCCTCTTCTAGCCCCTCTGCAGAGAACTGCTTTTAAGTCAGGAGAGGAGGATTTGCTCTAATGATAGACTAGGAAACAATCTTGTCACAGAGAAATGGCTTGGGTACAGAGGCTTGGGTCCTGGAAACCACCTTGCAAGGCTACACCTGCAGACTTGGGGGGCTGAGGGTTGCCATGGCAGATTCCCAGTTTATGTAGTGCATGGAAGCCCGCTTACTCTGCACCCATGGTGGGTGACATTGCATTGGGTGCCAGGGCTCCTCAGGAGATTCCCTGGGAGGTGGCAGGGGAATCCTTTGGGTGTCACCTAACCTCCAATGGCTGCAGGTTGCCAGGAACCACAGATCAGTGGGGGAAAGGACCTCCAAGCACTGGGGACAAACTGTGCTTTGATCAGAGCTGCACAAGCTGCCACAAAGCCGGTTCTTTGGGGGGAGGCCCGGGGCTCCAGCACTGTGAGCTCTCAGAAGCTAGCCGTGAGGACTCCCGGACCCGGAAAGGACACGGTGGCATCCTTTCCCAGGAGAGCTTCGCTCTTCTTAAAATGATGCACCAGAAGATGCTTCAGTGGTCTGCATGGGGTCCTCCCTGGCAGTAAGACACGGTGCTCGGGCCTCACCTGACTGCACAGGTTTCTCGAGACCACCTGGGGCATAAAGATTCAGGGTCCCTCCTGGCCCCCGAATGCCTGTTGCAAGCTGAGTTTGGAAAATCTCGGTGATGTTGGTGGGGGAGGAAATGGAGTCAACAGCTCATTTCCAAAAGGCAATTCCCAACGTGGATATACAAATGGGTGGGGGGAGAGGGGCGGATCTGTGCCATCTGATGATAGAAAAACAGACTCTGAGCGGGGCTGTCTGCTTCATGAGGCCACGTCTCCCTCCCTGGCAGCCACGTGGCCAAGCAGTTCCTTCCTGGAGGCAGTTCCTTTTGGAATCAGCCTGGAGCTCTGCCAGGGGGGAGTCGGGGCGAGGTTCTGAGAGGGGCGAGTTCTGAAGCAAAGGGATGGGAGAAGGAAAGATCAAGGGAGAGGCTTGAGCGGCAGGCGGCCAGTGAAACCACCCGGAACCAGGAGCACCTTCCCAGCCCCCGAGGCCCCAGGGAAGGAGTCAATAGGGGGACCCCTCAAAGCCTCCGTCTCAAGACAAACGCAAAAGCACAGCAAGTTACCATCAAGTGCAGTGGTATTTTGGTTGGTCCCTTGGCAGAAATCTTCTCCCACAGGCCCCTGCGGACGTAGCGGACGGTCGTGCCTGCGATCTGGAACTCCCCGGGCAGCTCTATCTTCCAGTCACTGTTGATGGACCTCTTGCTGGAGTCTTTGAGGGCTGGGGAGAAAACGCAACACCGGGGAATAAGGGGACTCGGTCCTCCCTACCGGGAATCCGGGTGTGCTGAGTGATGGTCAGAGGCCTCGCCCTCCCAGGGGGACAGGAAGGGTGAGACAGTGAGCTTTCTGTGCTCTGAGAGTAGAAGCCTCATTTGCAGGGAGCAGATGACTCAGACCCAAAGGACCAAGACAGAGTGGCCATGCACCGGCTGCGGCATGAGCTGCCGGGCGCAGCACCAACTCACAGTGGGGGTCGGCGGAGCAGAAGAGTCCAGTCCCGTGTCGTGTCGCGAAACTAAAGAGTGCTTTCCCCAGTGAACGGATTCTATTTTAATGGGTCCAAGGCTACAAAACAGGCTTTGCTACTTTAGAAAAGCTCATGGATTCATTTTACAGTTACCTCCCCAGGGCTTCTACTTAAGGAGGGCGGCCTCAATCCAACATCTCTTAAGGATTCAAAACGCCTACATTAATGAAGTGGACGTTCCTTCAAGAAATAAGCCTTATCCTTAAGAAGTTCAAATTGCCAGGTATAAAAAAAGTCACAGGGATATGAAGCACAGCACAGGCAATACAGTCACTGATATTGTAATAAGTACGTATGGAGCCAGGTGGGTACTAGACTTATCGGGGGGATCGCTGTGTAAGGTATGTAAATATCTAATCCCTGTGTTGTACATGGAAACTGATATAATGCAGAACGTCAACTGTACTCAGAGAATACATTAGTTTTTAAAAAAGAAAGATGCTTTATTCCATTAAATATTAGCATCTGGGAAGCCGAGCTGCCCACAGGTTGGGGAGGGGGTGCCCTGTGTGGTGGGGGCTCCCACACCCCAGCTCCGTGGGCCTCAGGTGTGCACTTTGTCCACTTACTCTATTCTGGACAAAATGTGTCAGAAGAGACAGAGAATCAACTTCATGCTGACGGACCACCAGCAAAAATCGGGTTTTCCATACAAGCCACGGTTCTCTTTATCTGAGGGCTCGTGTTTTTTGTTTGTTTGTTTTGTTTTATTTTTGTTTTTTTGGTTTTTTTTTTTGTCTCCTCGCTTAGATTTGAAGTCACGTTGTTCTTAGGAGGCCAGCCCTGTGCTATTTTGTTTGTTTTTTCATTTGTCTTGCTGTGCTATTTAGGAAAAAAAAAAAAAAGGCGCACTAGAACCTACCCTGGCACCGAGGAGAAGGCCGCAGGACAAGAGGGGACAGCAAGTCTTTATGTCACTCCAGAAAAGGAAACTCCCAGTGCAGCCCAGGCCAGCGCAAGTGCATCTGGGTGCCCCAAATGCTCGCCGTGACTTTGGGACCCCGCTCAGTCCAGAATCAGTGAAATCAGGTTCTAGTGTGTTCACTGTTTGCTGCTCACTGAGGCCAGGGATAAAATGCCCGCATTTAATACCAATTTTGGATACTGAGAGTTGAAACCCATAAGGGGTTCGGGATAACCCTGAATTCATGAGCTGCGGGCAGAGTTGGGACCCATGGGCCAGGCCTGGTCAGGGCACAAACAGCTGGGGGACGCGGGGCCTCGCTCCCTGGTCTCGCACGCTGTGGGCCTGGCTCTCCCTCCTGCCCAGCCAGGCTCTGCGGCCGCACCCAGGAGATGCCCATCCAGGCCTCCTTGCTTAGGGGAGCTGCCCAGAGGAACCAGGTGGGACATGAGCGGCCGAGGACTGAAGGGCTCTGGGGAGGCTCAGAAGAAAGCAAGCTCTGCCACGTGGGATCGAAGGTTTCCCTTGAAGAAATTCTACCCATTATTGAAGTTTCTGGGTTACAAAAAGGAGGAGAGAATGTTGGGAAACTCCCGTTGCTGTTCCTTTTGTGCGTCCTCCACGATCACCTGCAAGCCGCCATTTAAGGGGCACCTTCCCTGCTGCGTTTTCACCTAGTTCGTCTTCCCAAAACTCTCTGAGTAAAGGATTTACAGTCAGTCCTCTGTACCCGCGGGTTTTGCAATCGCAGATTCAACCAAGTGTGGTTCAAAAACAGCGTTCTTGATCCAGTTACAAATCTGAAGATGTGGAGGGCGGGCCGGACGCATTTTGTATACGGGGCTCTTATGCATTCGTGGGTTTTGGTATCCTGGGGGTCTGGGAACCAATGCCCTGCAGATACTGAGGGGTGACCATATTTTCCTCTTCTCACAGATGAGGAGATGGGGGCCCAGAGAGGTTAAGTAACCTGTCTAAAATCACACAGCCATTAAGATGTCAAGTCAAGACCTTAACCTAAAGACCAAGCTCGGGGCTCTTATCACTCCGGCAATGTTTAATTCCCACGTTCTTTGGGTTATAGCATCAGTTTAAATTTTTACAAGTGTTGAAATGTGCAAATGTCATACCCATGCTGCAGAGATCAAATTCCAGGCTCTAATCGCTACAGGGTCTCACGTTCTATGTACCCGTTTAAAACTAGCTAACGTGACAGATTTCCAAAGCTTCCAGTGAACGAAGTAACTACAATAGAGTTGTTATGTCAATGCTTGGGGATTCTAGGTGAAGGCGGGCACCCCGGACAAGACCTTGGTACCCCTGAGACGGAAGGCCTGTCACACCCCGTCCCGCCCTCCACTCTCTCAGGCTCTGCCGCTGTCCAGGCCCTAACACTCCTTCTCACCTCACCTGTGCGTTTCCCGGGCCCTTTCTGAAAAGCACTTTAAACGGGCTTATTGAATTATAAGCTGCAAACGACCTGCCTCCATGCCAAAAGTCAACTGTCTGGGAGGTCAGGAGTGGGAAGGGCTGAAGGGATGCTGGAGGGACACCTGGAGGCGATTATAAAACCATCCACAGGAACGCCATGCAGGGCTGGGGCCAGGCGGGGGCTGCGCCCCTGTTGGCAGAGGCACCACCATGCGGGGCACGCAGAGGAGCACTGCAGAGCCGGCCGGGGCTTGGGGCAGGCCACCCTCTGATGACCAGAGCAGCGCCTTGCTGGTCAGTCAGGGTGGGTGGAGGACACATGGCAGGAGGGGCTCTGCAGGGTGGGCCGGGGAGCCATGGCGGAGTGACCGTGGTCCGGGAAGAAGGTGAGGGAAGCGTGACAGGCCAGCGGTCGCTAGCTGGCTATTCCAGGACAGGGCCAGGCAGCGGAGCGCTGGTGATAGGCTCTCTGGGGACAGAAGCCTAGATTCATAGCGCTGCTGTCACTCAAGGTGCGAATGCCCCCACCGTGGCGAGTCTCACGTAATCCACGTGCCCTCTGTGACACAGAGCTGGGAAGAGATGGGAACACACCCCTCTCTCAAGCCACACCTGCCGCCGTGACAGTCCCAGAGTTCTGATGGTGCCTGGCTTTGCTTTGAGGTCCTGGTCTGGAGCTGCTCAGCTGGTGAAATCTTTCACTATCGCAGCATTGGGGGGAAGGTGTATGGTGGGGGGAGCTCTCGTGGCCTCAGAAGGAATAAACTTTGCCTGTCCAGGCTCTGCTTCTGGCCACCTCCGCAGAGGCTGTGAGTTTCCAGGCTCCGCAAATGCAGTTTTTCAACTGTCCCCTGACCACCGCCACCAATCTGAGAGCCGGTGACCCTTTCTCGGCGTAGTTTGGTCGCAATGATAATCCTTCATACATTTTGAAGGGGGAGGAAAACCCAGAATCAGTTAAAAGTCAGAGGTTGGCAGTTCTAAGAAGCATGGAGATTGTTTCAAGCCGATGACTTCGGTGTGAGTGTTGAGTCAGCAAGATTCAAACTTCACAGGCTGCTGGGGTCCGTGCCGAGAAATCGGAACTCCCTGCTGAAATCAGAACCAATGCCTGACGTTCCTTCAGAAGAGCGAGCCTCCAGCCTCAGAGATCCTGTGGATACATCAGGATCAAGCTTGGCAGTGAATGCAAAGGATCAAGGGGGAGCCATGGGAGCCCCAGAGAGTGAGCATACGCATCACCTCCTGGTCCTTCTGGGGCAGCTCACCCTGGTGAGAAGCGGGCTCCCGGCGCACCGCGGACACGAGTCCTTTCCAAGGTCCTGCCTTTCCAAGGCCCTGCCCACGATGCTGTGCTCTTTTTCTAAAGACTAAGGCCCCCAAATTAAATAGGTTTGGGCCCCACAAGTTCCCACCCCTCTCAATCAGGGCGCCAATGGGAATACGCAATGGCCCTCTGCAAGCATTTTGAGATGCGTTTGTACGCGAAGTTACGATTTTTAGACCTAGGAACGCAGCTGGGATTCCGAAGAGAATCACAAATGCTTTGATTTCACAGGCCGGCCGTGGAGTCAAGAACAAAGGGGATTCCGGAGGGACTTGATTCCATCTGTGGTGTCTGAAGTTCTGACTGGCTGGGGACGACAATCTCACTTTCTGGCTCTGCCTGGGTGGGAGGTTGGATGTGTTCGGCTACTGTCTGAAATATAACAGTGCTTGCTTTTGTGCATTTTTCCGGGAAGGCTCTCAATAGTGAGAGATTCCCCCTGGGATGAGGGTGGGTACCTGCTGTCCCTTGCTCCTACGGCAAACAAAACCTCCTCAATGGGCTGGAACCTGAGGGCACGTGACCAACATCTGTTTCCATCCCGGCTCTTCTTTCTCCCTGTGGACATTACACGTTGTCCCTGGACTTCCGGGCACTGTGGGGGGAGATCGTGAGCCATGCTGGGGAGCGAGGAAGGGGGCCCGCGCCACGGGGGTCACGGCTCCGCGTTAGAGCTGGCTGGAATCCCGCGCAAGGCGTCTGATCCCGTCCACAGAGCCTCCCCCGGCACGGAGCTGCGTGGAAGTGGGTTCTTTCTGTCTCTCTCCCTCTTGGATTCCGCTGGAAGACTTGACCCACAGTCAACCTACTTCTAATCCTGGCACCGAGTCAGCTCCTTTTATTTCCACTCGGAGCCCTGCCAGCTCTGTTCTTAGCTGTGGAGGCAAACTGCAGAGGCATTTCCTGTTCCAGGTGGTTTCGAGCAGAAAGCCAGGCAGCGTGGGCTGGGGGGAGGTGGGGCGAAATTCTTCGGGAAATGCTCCCAGCAAATGTGAGAGGAACTCAGAGTCACACAGGCTTGACTTCCAAGGCACCCAGTCCCGCGGGGAAACGAGGCCTGTTTTAACTGACTTGAGACACATAATGAGAACGGACCACCTCCGGGTTTGCTCTCATGTGTACACCCGGCCCTGCCATACTGGGTCTATGATGGGCGGGTAAGATAAGGGCGCAAGGCAGGCGCCCGCCTCCCATGGAGGTCCTGTGCTTCTGGGAAGCTGAGAAGTCGTCCTGAGACATTGAACTGATCTCCTCAGGGTAGGGGTTTTCTCCTCCAAAGTCCACACAGGGTGTAGTAGCAACGGGCAGGTCTAACGCGTGTGCACAAATGAAAAAACTGTCCCCATCTGTCCATCTCTGGCTACGATTGAGCATGTCAGGGCAATCCTAGGAGGTTCCAGGAACTACGGCAGATCCAGATGAAATGAGGAGCTTGGACGTGCTACTGAACCCCTGGAATCATAGTTTCCCCCTTGGAAAAATAGGCACAGCAGTACATTTATGGGGTTGGGCTCAGGTGGGCAAAGCAGAGCAGGCAGGGCTCAATGACTGGAAACCACGGCCACCAGTGTTAGTGCGTGTGTGGCCCTCATGCTTCAGGAGCCAAGAGGGACCATCGGGAGAGACAGCTCCCCTGAGCAGTGGCGACTCTCTTGTCACTTGTTGGCCCTAACATGGGTTTCAACTGAAAAGTTCGTTTCATGCTGAAATTATGAGTTGAGCAATCAAAAGGGCTCTGACATCCATCTGTGCTTTTTACAGTGCCACAGAGAAGGAGAGATAATGTTCCCATTTTGCTAGACACCTGGGGCTGGGGCCAGGTGAGGAATGTGCTGGACAGTCTCAGAAGCCACGGGACTGACTTCCAGGGGCACATGCTGGTGCTTCTATGGAAGAACCAATGAGCCAACCTTGGGGTTGAGCCAGTAGCTCCTGGGATACTAGGATTGCGATTTTTTTTTTTTTTTTTTTGCATAAGATAAGGGTCAGAGGCAATGTCAGCCTCCCTTGGAGGCCCACTGTCTCCGGGGAGCAGAAGCATCATTTGCAGGTCAGGGAGGACCAATGAAGCAGTTGGAAAAGGTAACTTTCAGGGGTAACACTAGATGATGGCGCTTCCGAAGCCAATGCTGATAGAGTGAACCCAAATTCCTTGGGAGGGCAGACAGAGAAGGGGCGGGCTCTCTGAGAATTCAGCACAAGGGCCATCACTCATTTTAGAAAGCATTTATAGGCATTGTTCTATTTGTAGAGTGACAGCTGGGACAGCTGCCGAGGACGTGGGCTAGACAGGGACAATGTCCACACCAGGGAGGTGGGCAAAGCCATGGGGCTGACGAACACCAGCATGGATGTGATGGTCTCAAGGGGGTGGGGCGGACGGCAGCGGAGAGGGCTGCATGGGGCGGGGGCTGGGCTGTCTGGGACTTAGTGGGGATGCTCAGGGGACTGTGTGCTGGTGGGCCCTGGTGTGGTCGCCTAGAAACAGCAGCTCCTGTCCCCACTCCGGCCTTTCCCCACGGCAGGTGTGAGAAGATTACTATCTTAGTGTCTGCAAGTGGCCCCTCACTCTTAAAACATTGGATGCTGGTTGTCACTGTAGACCTGCCTAGCAGAGGACTGATTCGTGTCTGTCTCATTAGACTGTGGGCTTCTCAAGTAGAGACCGTTTCGGAGAAGGACTCAGATCATCTGTTTTGTGGAGTCTATGAAGGTAGGGATGTGGGCAGAGACACAACTTTTTAAAAATCAGTGATAAAAGCATTTCATGAGTAACTCCATTGTGGCCCAAATAATTTCATTCTTAAGTTTAAAGCCAGAGAGAGAGCATGCCTTACCTATATTTAAAAAGCTCAGATAGCACCTTGGAATGAAGCTTATACAAACAATGAGGAAGCTCAGGAGAGGGTTGCCTGGGTAAGCTGCTGGCCACCAGCAGTTTGAAATCTAACCCAAGACAGGAACATGGGAGTATGGCTGCCGGGAGGATACAAGTCACAGCATGTCCCATCCCAGTGAGCTAAGAGCAGAGGCAGCCCCCGCGCACCCACATTAGCATCAAGAACACACACGTCCACCCGGCACTCTGACTACCCTGGAGCTCCCGTGCCAGGATGACCTTTTCAGGGGCTGACGTGGAGGCTGGGAGTTGATCTGAGGACACACCCAGAGGCTCTCTGTGGCTAAGAAGGGGTTCAGATGAACAATTCCTCTTAGGCTTTAAGCATGGTGCTGGAATGGAAGCCAACTCTTCTATAGAGAGACTTTGGTGGCAGAAGTTAATGGAGTTGACCGTTAGGAACTTGGGGTCCACAGTACTTATGAAAATCAGTGTTCTCTGGGTTTCCATTAGATTTAGGACTGTTATTCTCTTTCCAGCTAAGGAGTCATTCCCAGAGCCACGGAGAGCCTCCAAGTGCTCCCTGCAGCCGGGGACAGGCACCCGTGCCACCCAGGCTAGGAATGCTCTGAGCTCTCTTCTGGTGTTACTTTTGGGCTGTCTGCCGCCCCAAGTCCTCACAGCTTCCTTCCCATCCAAAGCTGGTAGTTCCTCCTGACATCCCTCTCCACCCTTCCGCCCCCACCTCGGGGGTGACTGACTGCGCCTCATCCAACTAGGAAAGCACACTTTGGTCTGCTCGGATTCCCACCCGGGAGAATGATGCCAAACCAAATGACCAGCCGTGACTGCCCACATGGATGCTCGGGACATTATGTGTTGAGTCAAGTCATTTCTGTGTTACCCAGAAAACTGTGGGCAGGTTTGTCCTCCACCACGCGGATCCTCCGAGCTCCGGCGGGAATGATAGCAGCTTCGATGTAACCTGGGGGAACAAAAAGCATAGGTGAGCCACATCTGCCCCGTCTCCCACCAAAGTCCCCTCTGCCACCCCCACCCCCGTAGTGATTTCAGAGACTGCACACTGGCATGGCTGTGACAAGTCAAGCGTCAACTCACAGGAGCATTCTTGTATGGCCAGACCCTCCTGGCTGCCGAAATTCCAGAGAGCTCTGTTTATATGATTTATGGATTGAACTGTATGCCCTGCACCAATTCATTTGTTGAAGATCTAACCCCCAGTACTCAGAATGTGACCTTCTTTGGAATAGGGTCACTGCAGATGTCATTAGTAAGGATGCCATCATATTGGAGTAGGGTGGGCCCGTCATCCAATATGACAGGTGTCCTTATAAAACGGGGTAATCGGGACACAGACAGCATACAGGGGAGAACGGCACCGCAACAAGAAGCAGAGATCAGGATGACACAGCTCCAAGCCGAGGAGCGCCACAGGTGGCCAGCGAAGCACCAGAAGCTGGGAGAGAGGCCTGGGGCAGGTCCTTCAGAAGGAACCAGCCCTGCTGAGTGAGACCCTGACCTCGTCTTACCCGAGAGACAGCAAGTGTCTGTGGCTCGCCCAGGGCGCGGTGCTTGGGTACTGCAGCCCTGGCACACTGACCCAGACGGCCTCAAGTCCGCACAGACAACACCCCCCAGGGATACGGAGTTCAGTGGCGCCTCTGGACACACCATCTATTGGAGGTTCCTTTGCTGTTCACGGCGGTGTGAACTATCCCCAAGTCCCCATGGGATGACAGCAGCTCAGTGACCAGCCTTCGGACAAAACGGCTGCGTAGACCCCGCGTTTGTCCCATTTCCTGCCTCCACGGCTCCTTGGGCATTCTCGCCACTGTCGCCAAGTACACTTTTGCATCACCAGGCTGCAGAATCCAAGCCAAGAGACGCATCCGCCGAGGCCCAGATTAGTTAATTTTCCACATTCCTCCTCTGGGTGCTTTTGCAACCTATGTGAGGTTGCCACTTCTCTTTTTAAGCTTAACTTTGGTATGAGGAGCAACACTGAAAAGCCACTGGTTTCTCAGGTGCAGAGGCTGACAAGCCGGGCAGAGCCCGGGGCAGATGCACAGCTCAGGTTTGACTCAGGTTCATTTGACCTTGGAGTAGCAGGCCAGGGGCCCCATTGCTGTGTGTGGGCTCTGCCAACCTTTCTAATGTGAACTTCTCCCATCATGGTATGCAGGGAACCAATAATGGAGGAAACCCCTGATGTCACCATCTCTTAACTCCCTCCCTGCCCTCTTTCCAACAGCCCCTCTTCTGACCTGGAGCCCAAAGGCCACCCCAAGGCTGGTGCAAAGAGCAACCAGGAAGGGAAAGAGCCCCATCACCAAGTCCAAAAGCACCTTGCCAGATGTCCCCAGGGCAGAAACCAGACACCATCATGTTGACTGGGCATGAACTATAATTAAAGGGAAGAATTACGCTAAGAATTCACGAGAGAGAGGCAAGTTTTTGGTAAAGTAGTGAGACTTGATCTTTAGAATAACTTTGCATTCTAGTCTCTGCCGCTGAGCAGCAGAAATCCAGTTAGAGGGATACAATGTGGTTTCATGAGGAAGCATGGGTACAGCCAATGCCTTTGCCCCCGTTTGTGCGGAACATGCCATCTCTGCCTGAAGGACAAGTAGACAGAACAAACTTCAAAGTGACGTTGACCTTAAACAGGTCCCAGCTCCTCTGAATATTGATATTACCAAGCTAGGAAGCACGTTTTCCTGGGAAAGAATTTTTGTTTGAATTTCCCAGGTGGGCTGGCTTTTAGATGATTTGGGAGAGGCACATTTTTTTCCTGGTGTTTCCAGTAGCCTTGACTTTCTTTGGAAGAAAACCATTTTGCTGGTAAGGTACCATGACAGAACACAGGAAAGACCCTGGCTGTGTGACGTGGGACTGGACTTCTCCCCCAGGTTGTATCATTCATATATACATACATATATATGTATGTATGTATATATATATATATGTGTGTATGTGTATATGTGTGTGTGTGTGTATATACGTATGTGTGTGTGTGTGTGCGCGCATATATATATATACATATATATGTATATATAAAAATCAAAGTTTTTTTTCATAATTAACTCAAAAAATATTTGGAGAGGTTTTTGTATAAGTTTTCATTTTTGCCCTTTTATAAAAGTTGCTTATGAGAGAGAATATCACTGTCTTTGTTCTCCCTAAAGGTTGTCTGAGTCTAATTAAAAAGAACTCATTGCTTGGGAAGCCTACCCCATCAGAATGTGAGGTCAGTGCAGATGGGCCAAAGCAAGGCCATGACCTTGAGCTTCAGGATGAAAGCCAGGAGGGTGTAACCAAGCGCCCTCTCCCTTCGGAAAGCCCAGGCCTGTGATCTGGGAACTGCCCCACGCAGGAAAGTGCCATCTGTGGCTACATTCTCTTGCGCATCCTAGCATTTTCTGGTGAAGTGCCGGGTGTGGCTGAGAAGAACAAAGGGGAACAAAGGTGTACCCCTGCACAGCGTCATGTTTCTGTCCGGCCTCTTTCGCAGCTTTAAAAATGGTTGTAGTCTACAGCTTTTCTTTCTGGCAATCAGTCTTCAACATCAGTTATACGTGGGCAATAATGGCCCTTGTGTGCACACGTGGCTTCATGCAGCACAGCTCTTTCCCACCGATCTGCCCAGAAAACGTTCAGGCACGGGAGCAAGGCAAGGACCCCACACCAGGCACCCCGCTGCTGGGACCGCACGCAGCGCCCACGCGTCTTACATGAGAAACACTTGGGAACAGCCTTTGCCATCACACACATGGACACCTTGGTACAAAGATCGTTCTTGACTGAGGAAAAGAAACAACATTGCAATTGGTTTACACGCGCATTTCAGGAGCTGGTATTTAAGTTCTTAATCACCGTGAAGTAAAGTGTCATTTCAGGTCAGCGTCACATAGTGGTCAATCTCCCCACGGAAACGTCACACCTGCCACCCTGTAGGGGTTCCAAAGGCAGCTAGAATAAATTCATGACATGCTGATCTATCCACATTCAAATGGGATAGGTCCTGCCACCTCCCTTCCAAGAACAGACTGTCAAAGAAGGTGCTCTTCAAGAATAAAATGCAAAGGGATGCAGAAGTCTTGGGTCACCGTCGGGGGTTCCCAGTGGGGACCTCAATCCAGGTCTGTCCTGGGTGTCTATGGACACTGGTCACCTTTCTAGTGCTAGAGATACTAATGTGAAAATGGCAAGTTAATGAATGACGTGAAAGCATCATGTCAAGAACAAACTCCTCAATTCAAAACAGTAAGCTGTTTCCACTCAACCAAAGGCTTAAGCAGTATAACAGCCGGTTTGGGTCCATTCTTCCCATAGACAAGGTGCCAAGGAGCTTATCTGTTCAAAGTTGGGAGGCCACAGGCCAGAGGCTAATAAATAACCCACACTCAGGACACATGTCCCCAGTCGCTGCTCTGGGACCTCTCAAGGACACTAGAGGATGACATCCTGGAGGCGTGGACACTATGCCCGTGTGGGTCCACTCCAGATTCTCAGCTCAAGCATTTAGGTAAAAGGACCCAGAAGAGTTCAGACAAGGGTCAGGATTTCAAAGAATTGGGCAAAAAGCCTGTGTCTGATTGCTTTTTATCTTTCTGGTATGGTATTTCTCTTTGATATTCACCCTTAGGGGTGATAAGACATTCCTCCTTCGGAGCTGGGCAGAGATGAAAGCTACCTTCCTATCTAGGCTGATAGAGGGAGCGAACCCATGGGGGCTGGAAGCCATTTCTGCGTTGGGATTCTCCTTCAGCCTAAAATACCCTACCCATACCCCTACTAACGGCTCATCTGTACGTGTTAGCGCTCAGGGGCCACTTTCATGCCTGCAGCCTGGGGGGAGGTGTCCCCCCAAATCTGGGGCCCCACAGCACCACCACTGAGCTGCCCCTGCCTCACACATGGACTCAAGCTGTGCATGAGGGTCCCCTAACTAGACCGTGACCAACATGGTGACAGTTCACTTTTAATTCTGTATCCCTGGTGTTTCTAATCTAGTTCTGCTGGTTCCGGGGGGGGGAAGAGACCCATGGTTGACCGTTTGCGAATCTCTGGGCACAGCGCGCTGAAGACGGCCACGTCGTGAGGGCAGGTTTGCTTCTGGGGAAACTCTACAAGATGGGCCGCCCGGGGTTCATTCACGTGGGAGGGAACCCCTCTCTCATCTTCAAGAAACAGAATCACCTCTGATATGTGAGCTTATGCTCACAGACCCCAAATGTGAGCATTTGGAAAACAACAACTTTTGACTTTAAAATGGTGTGACATTTGGCAAGGGCTGGGGGCAGCAGAACTTTTACAGGAGAGGGGAGCCAACGAGGGCTTATGGTTCCCTGAAAGTCTGCTAAGGCTTTGGGGCCCCAGAAGCCAGAAAAAAGCGTGCGAGGCCACAAGCCAGGGCAGGGACGGCTACCCCCAGGAAACCTGGAGGGATGGGTCTTCCCGGGCCAAGACCAGAGACCGCGGAACAGATGAGAGGCTGGAAAAACGGACCACGCTCCAGCACCGATCTGGGTTCTCTCCCCAGGGAGCTGCTTGTTGCAAACAGCGGAGGTGTTCAAAGGTGCGTGGCGAAACCACCGGGTGCCCAGGGAGCCGGCGTGGGCCCGGCTGCACTCAGCTTGCCTTCCACGGAACGGGGCCTCTGGAGTCAGTGTTGTGCATCGGAGCTCAGGTCGGTATCCAGCGTCGGGGAAGGGTCCCGATGCCTCCTTTTCAAAATGCCTTTGTTAGGTCATCAGGAAGCCCTGGCCCACTGCAGAGGTTCTTTTCCTCACCACCCCTGCTGGCGCGGCTGTGGGGGGCAAGCTCAGAGTCTCACCCCGGGGCCCAAAGGGGGCGCACGGCATCAGACGGGCCAGAACAGACAGCCGACGCCACCTGCGCTCCAGAGCAGCGATGTCCTCCCTGGGCTCTCCAATGCACAGAGCGTATGCAATGTGGCGTGGGGGACTGCGGGCCCAGTTTTTAAGTCTGTTTAACTTTAATTCATTATAATGAAAATTTGAAGGGACTCAGTGGCCGGGGGCTACTAGGCTAGACGGGGCTGCTCCAGCCTCACCTCAGTTGACGTCAGGAGACGCTGGGCAGACCCAAATTCTCCCATAAGCTCCTACATCACTGTGGATCAAATGCCCTTCTCTGCTTTCAGCAATCATGAGACCGAGGGCCCAGATCACCTTATCTGTGACCAACTAGCCCTCGAATGAGAAGTGCAGGGGAGGCCCACGATCAGCGGTGTTTGGGGCAAAAGGAATAAAATGTAGGGCATGCGTTGGTCGTTCTGTGGCTGTGGCCAGCAGCCCCTTGGGCCTCGCACTCACCTGTCCCCCGAGAGTGGCTGAAGTCGCCCTTCACCACGCGGCAGGTCTTGCCGTCCCCGCTGCAGACCCCGCACCGGTCCTCTTTGGCTGCTGACCCGATGATGCCATCGCAGCCGATTTTCTAAATGACCAGAGAGCCGGGTTACTTTGTGTTTCAGACTCAGAGGGGTTTTGAACGAGGCTATCCTGCAGGTCCCGCTTCTCCACGGGGCCCAGCAGGCCTGGTGCTGGGGGCCCCCAACCCTTTCAGTGGCCCGATAAAATATAGGAATGCACTTAAAACCAGAAGACAAAAAAAGGGAATAGACCCCAGCTCGTATTAATATGATGCTTGCCATTATACCCACATAGTTGTCAAATATATTCTTCAGTACTTGCTATAGAAAAGGGGAGCCCCAGAAGGCAAAAGGGCCCTTAGAAGTCAGGCTGAGGTCTGACACCCCAGCCCCTTCTAGGGGCACCTGAGGCAGAGGTCATGGATAAGGAATAGCTGCTGCCACACACCATCCAGTGTGCCCACAACTTCACACGACTCCATAATATCTGTTCAGGGAATGCATACAAAGAACGAGCTCTTCTCCAGCTGGGCCCTGGGTGAAACTGGGAATAGGGGACTTTGTTTCTGTTTGGAGTTTTTTTTTTTTTTTTGACATTTTATTTATTTTTGTGTGTCCCTCCGTTGTGCCCCCGCCTGACAGTAACCGCTCCCCCCAACGCCTCTCCCCAATGGTGCAGTTCAATTCTCTCATTATTTGAACTGGGATTTTTTTCATATAGGTTTTGATGGTCTGGGCTTTGGTTTTTTGTTTTTGTTTTTATTTTTCCTGGCTGGGAAGGAATGCACATGTTTTATTCAACTTGGCAGCTATCTCCCAACGACGACGGGGTCATTCTCCCTCTCCTGCTGGAGGGAGGCTGCTGACTTCTTGCCGTCGACTTCTTGCCGTCGTTTGGACCAAGGCTTGCAGGCTGGCAGCACCGCACTCACCTCGGCATCTCCCGGGCTCCTGGTTGCCTCTGCCCATTCCGGCAGCCCTCGCCTTCCCCCTTGTTTTGTTCAACTACACGTGATTTCTCCAGCATGGTGCCTGGAAAATAACATTTCTGAGGCCTTCCGTATCTCACAATTACTTTATTTCCTTCACATGCTTGGTTGATGATTTGGCTGCCGAATTCAGTAATTCTGCAGAATTCTGTAATTATCGCAATTTTCTGCCAGGGTGAGCTTTTCTGTTTGTTTTTCTTGGTCTTTCTCATTCCTGCTCTGGTTTTCTTCAAATAGCGGATCATCTCGCATTGACCACTCCTATTGGAGCAGGAGGCGCACTGAGAGACCAAACGAGGGAGCTAGATTGGAGAGAGGGGGCGTTGCGCGGTGGGCTTCCATTTAGCATGGTCAGCCATGTTGCACGAACCCCTGATTTAGCTCATTATGTTCAGCCAACTCCTCACACCCAGCCTCCATCCTCAGACCCCGGACTCCTTCAAGCACGTTGCTTCCTTTTTGGTTGCAGCTCCCCATGGGTTCCAGTTCTGGCCTCTGCCGCTCCGTTCCTTTCACGAAAACATCTGTCCTCTCCCGTCGTCCAAACAGAGGTGTCTTGCTTTGGTCCAAGGGTGACTGCAGCTTCTCTTCGCCGCGTGTCTCTGCTACATGTCCAGGGATAGAAGAGGCACGAACGCAGGGCTGAGTCGGCTGGCTTTGTCCAGAGCTGGTGTGGGAGGTTAATTCGATAAAAGGGTGCAGGGAATGACTTCAGACTCTGAGGCCTGCTAACAATAAAGCTCTGGCACCCAGAGCCACACACTTCAGAGATGCTGGCGGCGGGGTCATGATGTGCAGAAAAGCAGCCACCGGGAGGGCGTTGTTGAAATACAGGCCCAACCAAGCATTAAACACCCGGTACACTGGCCTGCGGCCTTGTCATCCCTTTGTTACACAGGGGACTCTGAGGCCAAAGCCTCTTAGAATGCTCCCAAATCCCACCAGTAATTATCCTACTGGCCAAAGAGACCACAGAAGACCAACGGGGAGGCCAGGAAATTCTGGGCAATGGAAATGGTCCGCTGAGATGGGCTTCAGATGCCAAAGCACTTTAGGCTTAAGAGCAGGTGACCCCGCCTCCCACGCCTCCACTCATTTTGTTTCTCTTTTCCATCTGCAATCCAAAACTCTCCTCCAAGCCAGCTCCTGGGAGAACACAGATAATCAGATGCAATCCCTGCACCGAAGAACGTTACAGACCCTGAAGGTGTTTCATTTTGGTTCCGCGTCCATCAAGCACGGGATACGCACCCAAGTTAGGGTCCCAAGGACACATGGTATCCACTCAGCTGCTCGGGCCTTACAGGAAAGCCGAGCGTGTCTGGCTCCAGGTAGACGCAGGCCTGTCCGTCGGTTTGATGTGCCCATGGAAGGTCAGTAGCTCGGAGGCGAGTCGGACCTCAGAGGCGTGTTAATGTGATTCCTCTGCTTCTGGAGGCCAACAGTAGGGATCATTCCTGATGGGGCTCCTGATTTATAGGGACTTGCTGAAAAAGAGACAATGTTTGTGCTTCTTTCCCTCGCTCGCTCTCACTTTTACGAGCGCTGTTAAGTTTCATTCCGGCATGTTCGGTAATTTGTGACTCACTGAAAAGAAACTTAACTCGGGCCTCATAAAAACAGAATAAAATGGTGTTTCCATGTTTTGTGTTATGGTTTGAATCAGTCTGCTGTTTGGGGCCTCTTGTCCCCTCCATTTGGGAACTAGCCTGTCGTTGTGTTCCCAAAATCTCCCAGAACTCCTTCTGCTACCCCAAAATAGCAAAATTTATAGCTGAGGGAACACAAGGAGAAGCTAGTAAGTAAACCAGGGAAATATTTCTGTAAGTGCTGCCTAACATAAACTGTGGATAATTTCTACTTTTTATCCATTATAATTAATTATATCAATAAATAAGTACAGATCCTCTGCTCATAAACCCGAGACTTTTTTTTAAAATTACACTTCTCTTTAACCAATTTTCCTTGCCTTATTCATTCACAGCTACTACAGAATATCCTAGGATAAATATTGCATTTGTATTTAATTTCCTATAATCTTATTTAAATATGCTCACTTTTATTATAAAAACTATTAACTATGACTTTACTAATCTGGCTTTTTGGGAGAACTGACGTAACAATGGGGCTAAAGTTAACCTTTATTATTTCTGATGAATGAGTACTGTTAGGAAAATCACAGATAATATTTTTAACTTCCATCAGAAAGTGAGTTGTTTACTGACATTTTAATGTCATGAAGTGCTTCCAAGTAGGTGCTGCCACCGTCTACCAGGATGGTGGTGCTCCTGCTAGTACTGGTGGGCTGCCTGGAGGCAGCAGTCTGAAGGGGGGTGGTCCCTGCATGCAATGCAGATGGTACTTTTGAGAATTGGGAGGTGGGGGTCTCCCCATCAGCAGGATGGCTCCAAGGGAGCCCTTCCACCCACCACAGAGCAATGAGAAAGGTGCCACTGTCACCTCTGTGCTCTAGTGCCCCTGCCTGGAGGGGCTGAGCTTGGCTAGAGCTGTATTCAGTGAAGGGGTCAGCTGGTAGGTACAATGATGATGTCAACAATGGGGGCATTCATGACAGACTAGAGGGTGCAGATGGCATGACACCTGGGCAGGCAAGTGTGCCCAGATCATTCCTGTCACATCTCAGTTCAGGTCAGGTGCTGGCTCCATGGTGCCCTGTGAACACAGACTTAAGGCCATTAAAATGCCTTCAGTGGCATCTCATCCCCGTTATATGACCAAAGGCCTGGAGTACTATTGTCATGCTACAGGGAAGATACCCAGCTGAAAAGGCTGCAATGATAACCAGGGTCACAGAAGGCACCCACTGGCACGGGATCACTAGGAGCTAAAATCAGGCCTGGCCATTCAACATGGCCCCACTGGCCAGAAAATTTCAGGATTCTTAGAAATCCCTCCATGTTGGCAAGAACACTGCAGATGTTGGCAAGGGGCTGGCAGTGGTCAGTGGGTGCTGCTCTGGAGGGTATAAGCACCTTTACTTGGGAAATTGTCACTCAAGGGACGCCTGTCACTGGGCTGCAGGAGGGTCCACGCAGGTGTGTCATTGAAGGAAAGAAACGAATCCTGCGCTAGGCTTGCAAGCAGCTTTGCAGATGACTGTCAGCAATTCCTCATTTCAGTTATTAATGATAAGACTGCCGTTCACACGGGGTGGCAGCTCCAAGGGTCAGAGTCGTCACCCCCATCACTGCCTCCTTCCCTGGGAGGGTGCCCAGCCAAGACCCACAGGCACGGAGCAGCTATCACCTTCATACATCCACATTTGATAACAAAGCCAGGCAATGCCAACTGAGTCTGGTTATTGTCAAGGTTTCCTGGAAAATCCCAGTTTGGAATGAGTCTGGACTTTGCAGGGGGTAAAAAATCCACGAGGTTTGCGATGGTGGGCCACAGGGGTCATCCCAGAAGTTGTCTTTGGGCCGTGTCTTCCTGTCTCTCTCCGTTTTACTCACTCACCAAAATCTTGCCGCCTATGCCCTTGGCCAGGCAGAGGGATGCAGACAGAATGAAGCAGGCCTGTTGCCTTCAGGGGGCGAGGGGGCTCCTGGCTTGGGGACAGGATTGAGGCATCTCTACCCCCTGACCCCTGGAATTTACTATTGTTGATGTGTTTTTAATATTTCGCTGAAACAGCATTAGCGATGGATGTCAAGTTCAGGAGGTGTGGGGGCCTGGACACCCCTGTAGCCACATGACTCCTAGACAGCAGCATCTCTTTTACGGGTGAAATCCGAAGACCCCTCCACGGCCCTTGGTGAGCGGACCCCTCGCTTAGTCTCACACAGGTCAACGGAGGCCACACAAGGAAACGCACAAACCAGCAGGAAGACTTGGCTCTCCTTTCTACGCCAAGTGTACGTCAATCCTAATACCCACCTGCCTGCTCAGGTATCGGGGGCCACTCTGTCCTCCAGCTGTGGGTGGCTCACCCGCTGAGGACACAGCTGAGGGAGCTGGGCCTCAAGGACAATGACAGCATGTGTCTGAGGTGGAGGAGAGGGGGCTTTCGGGGGCTCTCACCTGGCCGGCTCACACTGCACCGAGTCATCAGGAAATAAGGCACGTGCGGCCCGATCCAGGTGGCGTCACCTAAGCCACGTCCCTCTAGGCGCTGGTGATATGCAGCCTCCTGATGCACCGCCCCCTCCAGCTCCTCCCCAACCCAGCTGTTGAAAGGTACCCATGCTGATGGACAGACAGGAGCAGAGTCACCTCTGTGACATCAGGCCAGGAGGACCTGGGGACAGGTGCGCCCCCAGCTCCGGCACACTGCATGCAGGTGCAAGGTGAGCTTCCATCTTCCCTCCCGGCCTCCCTTCTTCCTCTTTTTGTCTTCTTAGATGACATTTATCATCGGTCTGATGAGTCACAGACATCCAACATTGGAATGGGTTTGGGGAGTGCATTCCCGTGGGTGGAGCAGTTCCCCAAAACTAGGCATATTTATCTCCCTGGGTATATTTGTGAAGGAATCTACTAGATCTTTTGTAGAGAACCAGAGCAGAGTTTGTCCGAAAATGTATATTCACGTACATCCTCCAAACTCCCCTCAGCATTCACCCCGCTCTCCCCTTTGCCATGACGTCTAAAGTTATTTAAGCATTTTTGGACACCAGGTGGCCGCTCTTCTTTCAGCCACCCCAGCTCCCGAGTGGCCTGCAGATAAACCTGCAGGAAGGGTCCCAGGTCTCCCATGGCCTCCACACCCCACGCCGAGCCCCTCTGAGGAGAGGGAGCCTCCTCTTCAAAGCTCCATCCAGAACACACACAAAAAAAAAACACGTCACCTGGCACCTGCCGTGCACGCAGAGATCGGTCTCGTAGGGCCCGCAGGGCGTGCCATCCAGGACCCTGTCGGCCACTAGCAGCGGGGACTCCTTCCCCAGGGGCGAGCAGTAGAGTTCACAGGGCTTATCTGAGGAGAAAAAGGGGGTGAACGCTGATGTGAGTAGGGCCATATGGGCCATGCAGGACATGGGTGACTATTTTGCAAAGGGGCCTCCGGAGAGGGAGAGACCCCAAAGCCTGGGTGCTGCCTCTGCTGGGACCTTTGTCTCCCCCACGAGGCTCCTGAGCGGGTCCTCCCAGTGGTGCTGGGTGAGCAGGGGCAGGGGCGGAGAGAGCCTCCTGGAGCCGACGTGACCTTAGAGGACCTGGACATGCCAGATAAAGGTTCTTTGCTAGAGCAGACCCGCCACCTCACGCAGCGTCTGGGCACTTGCGAAAGAGTGACATTTACGAAATGCCACTGTGCCCAGCAGCTTTCCACGACTCATCTCCCATGGAGCTCTGACCAACGCACTCAGTGGGGAATCTCGTCTTAGAACGCAAGAGAGAAGCGTTCGAAGGTTATAAGGAAGGGTCCTTTGGCCGAAGTGGTTTGAAAACTGGATTTTAATAACCTTTAAACTGAAGTGTTGCCTCGATACTCGGGAGTAGCTGAGCTTTGAGGTGATTCACGGAACAGCAGGAATAACGCTGGTGATGGTGATGATGACAAAATCGTAAATAACAATTACTATCCACCACGTGCCAGGCAGCGTGCTAAGCGGTGTCTATGCATTTCTGGTAAATGCTGTCATTGTTCGGCCTTACAGGCACGCACATGAGTCCCTGCCAGGCAGGGCCGGATCCCGGCTTTGTCACTCCATCCCGATTTTGTTTCCATCATCCCTGCTTTCTCTCTGAAGGGAGAACTCCGGGGGCCAAAAACACCAAAGGGGAAAAATGGTGTTGCTGAAAGCAAACTGCCAGTTTCACAGACTTTTCGACTTCCGGGTGCAGACTCTGATTTAAGCAGAAATGGGATTGAGGTAGAAAAACGAAAGGCTCTTTTGAGCTAAGTTAGAAAGAGCAGACTTGGGAAGGATCAAGATGGCGTATCTGTGCTTTTTAGTGTGGGCATCAGAGATTCGCGGGCTCTCCAAATCTGGGGGCCCAGCCTTGATGGAGGGATGTGGTCATGACTTCAGACAGGAAGGTACACTCAACTCTCCCACCTGCAGACACTGTCCTCCAAGGTTCGGGCAGTCTGGGGACACCCGGGGCCCAGGACAGAGTCCAGAGGTGGCACTTCTTCCCTCTGCTCAGCTGGAACTCCCTCTGTTTGACCAACTCCTTTTCTGAGTGCTCTGCTCAGAATCCTCCCATCTCCAGGAAGGAACAGCACCATCTTCCGAAAGGACTCAGGATAACCTTTATAAAATAGGAAGAGGCTCAGAGCCCCTCATAATCCTCTATATCCCTCCAGGGTGCCTGGGTGGGCACTTAATCTCCAGGATAAAAGACCCTGGTAAATAACACGACATCCTGGGGTTCAGCTTCAGGCAGTGTCGATGCTCTTACGGACTCAGGAACACAACCACACACGCCAAGGACAGAAGTCGGCAGCACTGCTCCTGCGCAGATGAAGTCGAGGCTGGACTCTCTGGGCTGGGTCCCCGCTTCCCACTGGCCCACCTGTTGGCAGGACTGACGCTTGGATGGGGCAGCACAGGCACAGAAGGGGAGACACACTCGGGGTTGTGAGGGCCACACAATCAGTCTGCTTGGCAGACGCCTGGAGGAGTTACAAAGTCTTACTGAGGTGGAGGCGCCATTGAATTCTGAGGCCATCCCAGGGCGTACCAAGCCTACCCGGCCTTCTGTGGGGGACACATGCTGAAGAGGGGTCTCAGCCCCATCCCCAAAGCTGCTCAGCATGACCTGATAGCCAGGCCTCAGCTGATTGGAACAGCAGTGGCCACCTGACTATAGCTACACCAATCAGAGTCTCTTTCCCCACCATGACATCTAGTCAGGTCTCAGTTGATTGGACCCACAGAGGCTGCCTGACCATAGCTGGGCCAATCAGTCTCCTTCCTCATCATGACTTGCTAGTCAGGTCGCAGTTGACTGGACCAGCAGTGGTCACCTGACTATGGCTACACCAATCAGAGTCTCTTCCCCCACCATGACATCTAGTCAGGTCTCAGTTGATTGGACCCACAGAGGCTGCCTGACCATAGCTGGGCCAATCAGAGTCTCCTTCCTCATCATGACTTGCTAGTCAGGTCGCAGTTGACTGGACCAGCAGTGGTCACCTGACTATGGCTACACCAATCAGAGTCTCTTCCCCCACCATGACATCTAGTCAGGTCTCAGTTGATTGGACCCACAGAGGCTGCCTGACCATAGCTGGGCCAATCAGTCTCCTTCCTCATCATGACTTGCTAGTCAGGTCACAGTTGACTGGACCAGCAGTGGTCACCTGACTATGGCTACACCAATCAGAGTCTCTTTCCCCACCATGACCTCAGAGTCAGGTCTCAGTTGCCTGGAGCAGCAGTAGCCACCCGAGCGTATCTTGCACCAGAGTCTCTCTCCTGAAAAATCAGCATTGAAATTCTGATAAAGAGGATGTGTCGACTCATAGCTGGAGGATCCGAAAGACAACCTTATCCACAATTCGGGAATCGCCAAAGCACTGAAAATGTGGGAAACACATTTGCCAGCAGAGCCGGCCTTGGCTGACACGAGGCTGGTGGCGGTGCTCAGCATCCCCCTTGCAGACTGCTGTTTGCGGGCTTCCCAGTAGGGATGCCCACACGTCTGACTGTGGGCGCTTCCTGGGACCCCGCGCAGGGTGTGAAGTAACAGGGGGTTGCTGCACGGTCGCTCCCCGTCTGACACGGAAGGCTCTGCATTCTGAACCACATCGGGACCCGAAGGGTTCGGATAAGGGACGAGGACTTGCATGGAAGGCACTGTGAGCTGTTCACCAGCTTATGTGTGGACGAGCCGTGAGAAAGCCATTCCGCAGCGAGGGCAGGAAGAAATGACTCACGCGCGAGCTGTGGGGACGTGGAAGGCAGCTCCCGACAGCCCCACAGGCCCTGGCCTCAGACCCTCGCCCCGGCCCCTGGGACCCGTGAGACGCCCTGGATCTTTGCAACGACTTCCCTCTTTTCAGTTAAGCGACTCCAGCCAGCTTGGCTGAGCTGCAGTCAGAGAGCGCTTGCCATGGTACCCTCCCTGTCCCCTGGGAGGCTCAGACCCAGAGGGGGTTCAGCCGTGCTGGGGAGAAGGAGCTGGGAATGTACTTCCATGTCCAGACGTGGCCTTTGCCAAGCCCTCTGACACTTCAGTGGGCACGTGGCCTGCTGGCCTGGCCAGGGAGGCCTGAACTCATGCAGGTTTCCACTTAAATGAGCTTCCACGGGGAAAGCAGAAACGGGGTGGGTTTGGCAATGGGCCATCCCAATGGGTTTCTGTCTAAAGGCTTTTCCACGTAGAAATATTTTGTAAGGAGAGTCTTTGTCCTCTGTTGGAGGTGGTGTGGATTTGTGGTCCCGAGTCCTCCCTTGGAAAATCTACCTCTGCAAGAATTTCCTTTTTCTTTTTTCTTTTCTTTTTTTCAATAAGAGAAAAAAGAAAAAAACATTGCTTCTCCTTTCTTGAAATGTGCGTCACCCGCCAAAGAATTCCGCAGCGATAGCAATGCTATGAATAGGGCAGGCGTAATGGGTTTCGGGAGAGCCTGGGGCCTGACCGCAGGAATCGTTCCTATCGCGGCTGAGCAAGAATTAGGCCTTTTATACAGCGAGTTTGGAGAGGAGCACTTGTAATCTGTATTCTCCCCCGGCCCTCTGAACTGGCCATTTATTATTTGGTCTTTATCCTGTGAAATGCTCCTTTGCAAAGCGCTGGCTTCTGTTGATATTTGAGAAGGAAATGAAACCGGATATGCAAGAAGTCCTGACCATTCCACGCCAGAAGGGCATGTGTCCCTTGCAACGCCCTGAACTTAGGGGTCTCTCCTTCAAAGGCAAAATGCTTACTGTTTGTTGGCTGTCCTTATCAAACATAAGTTGCCTTTTCAGATCAAAGGCAGTGGCACTCTGGCTATCCTTATTTCTTGCTTTGGAAGAAAAAAAAAACCCAAAAATGAGTGGGTGGACACATTCCGAATGCAATGAGCTTCCCTGAATGGCCGCGCTGTGAGGCCTCATGGAGGGGGGATCTGGGCAGACATCCGTCCCAGCCACTGTGATGATAAGGGAACTGAGGAGGTCAGCCATCCAACAGTGGTTAGAAGCAAAATAGAAGTTTAATCTGGACTTGGAGAAATTGGTGGAAAAACAGACATTGAAGTGGGATTTCTGCGCTGAATAAACTAGGTAGGAGAACTGAGAACTGGAGCGAGAGGCGAAGGAAAGAATAACAAAACCTCCATGCACACAGCTGAGTGGGAATGGGAATGGGGCGAGTCTGTCTCAGCCCTGACCACCTCCTACTCCTGAGAAGGGGGAGAGAACCGGAGAGAGGACCTCAGGGTCTTTCTGGGTCAGCCAGGGTACAGCTGATAGTTTGGAAACACGGCAGCTGCTGCCAGGTCATCACATTCAGGCTCCAAGTGGGCCCGAGACTTCTGGAAGCTTTCTGTGTCTCCTTGCACCCGATGAATGGTCAGGCAGACAGCAGGGAGGGTCGCGTGAGGACCCTGGCCTCCAGCTGCATGTGCTTCTTTCTCCCTCATTTGCAGGGAAAGCCGTGGGCACAAAGGCTACACTTTTGAAGTCTGCGGGGTCGGGGATGATGCAGCGACAATCACTCAGCTCCCAAAGGTGGTGGTGGTCTTGGAAAAGAAAACTGTCCAGGGAGCACCCTGATGTTTTAAAACGAGGCCATGGCTGAGCAGGCTGGTATCATCTGCCGGGACTGAGAACGTCCCGCGTCACTTTACAGGTCAGCTCTAAGCGGATGGGTCCGGCATTGGGTTAAAAGCTGCAGGTCTGAGGCCATGATTCCCTGCAATGTCTGGGCTGTGTCCCCGCACAGCTATGCACGTTTGAGCTTGTCACGACCGACGGGACAGTGTCGGTTTCAGAGGGCCTCAGGATCACGGGGAAGAAACTTAAGACCTGGCACGGGAACCTCATTTTCCTGCAGAAGACTTTAGAGGCTATGTCAAAATCGGGCCCTGTTGCTTTAGTTTGTATTAAAGTTCCCTGATCCGGCACGATGAAGTCACACCTTCTGTCTTCCTTGAGGACTGGAAGCCAGATGATAGCTGGTTATTTTCGGAGTCAGCTCCTCTGGAACCGGGGTCGGCTTCCTTCTCTGCTTTCCATCAGCTCCAGGGGCTCAGACGTGTCACGTAACCTATAACCTCTGTCTCCTGCATGGCTCGTTTTTGCATATTAAATGAGGTGATGGATACAGAGCTAATCTATGCCTGGCATATATGTGCTCGGTAAATGGGACCATATTGTCATCATCAGACCACGGTCTGGTTTCCTGAAGAGGAACACAATTTTAAGTGTAAAAAACCCTGAACTAGGTCCTGCGGGGTCATAAACAGACATCACAAATCCTCCAGACAGGGTATACCTCCTAGACTGTTTGCAGCCACTTGAAAGGCTTGCAACAGCCCAGTGGTCAGAGTCCCTTAATTTGGGAAAAAGCTCTCCAAAAGGAAACGTGACCCTTGCTTACTATCACCTTCACCAAGCTGTAAACTGTCCTCAGAACTCTTCCCCAAACACCTCAAAGAGTAAGAGCCAACCCCAAAGGAACCAAGGAAAGAAACGCAGGGAAGCACTGGCCCTGGGAAGGGAAACAGCAGACACACAGGCCCATAGTCCCGCCCCCGCAGGGCCTTCTTCTCCTCAAAGCTGGCCCAGCGCCCCTCAGCACCGGGCAGCAAGCCGCAGGCTGCCAGCACCCCCGCCCTGCTGCAAATGGGGGTGCCGGAGGAATCTGGGTCGCTGCCTGCCTCACAGCTGCTTTTGAGAAATCTCCCAGAGCCGGGTCATCCAAGTTCAACCTCACTGCTCAAGCAATGAGTCCAAGGCTGACTTGGGCGGGAGGACGGGAGCATCCTGTTGGGTGGATTGCGGGCTGGGAGGTGCCCTCTGGGTTTCCCTAAGAGGTGTTTATGTTCCTGGGAAAGGACGGAGGAAAAGGACGCGCCATACTCCTTTACCATCCACCACCACCGCCGTCAGCAGGCCCTTCTTCTTGCTGCTCAGCCGGTCGTG
Source organism: Furipterus horrens (assembly GCF_987537825.1). Lineage (NCBI taxonomy): Eukaryota > Metazoa > Chordata > Mammalia > Chiroptera > Furipteridae > Furipterus > Furipterus horrens. The sequence goes on along the minus strand of NW_028327186.1, from coordinate 4,120,440 downwards.
CGTCTGGCATTGCTGGTCCCGGAAACTGGGCAGACCCTTGGGGCAGGGCAGGTTCTCGCAGACGGCATGTTCCACGCTGGCGCCCAGGCAATGTGCGCCTCCGGGCCCAGGGCTAGAGGGAAGGGAAGGGAAGGGTGCGTGTTAACCAGACAGAGCAGGGGAAACAGCGGCGTGTTCAGTGTTTGCCTCCTTGCCAGGAGGGGGAGGGGCTGGGTTCTTACGCATCACAGCTCAGCAACCCCAGCCCCACACTGACGGCATGTTTAAGTGAGCCGTCAGGAAAATGCATCCAAAGGCTGTAAATCAAGGTCATCTGGAAATGCAATATGGTGAGTATCAGTTCAGCAAGCTCCACAAACCGGGTCTTTCATCCCAACTGAAAACTTGGCCATCTGTAACAAGAAAACCCCAAGGGAAATCTTTGGTGAGTGTGGTTTTTGTTTTCTTTGGTCTATAAAATGACGACCTTTAAAGGGCTCCTAGGTACACTCCTGAGGGAGCTGAGTTTCAGGAGGAGTAAATAAATAGCTCCCATCTACTTTGTAATGAAAAGAATCAGGATTCATTCATGTGTTCACAGGCTTTGGGGAAAGACCAGTGAGGCCTCTGCTCTGAAACCTTTACCTGGGCAGGTGTGAGACCACGTAGGGTCAACGAGGCAGTCCTGGGTCCTGGACGCTCTCTGCCTAGTTGGGGTTTCTAAGCTGTTCTGGAGACCCAGCTATGCTCTCTGGCCAAGTCCACGTGTGAGGGGCAAAGCAGAGAGACAGGATATGGGCCTGACTGGCTGATCGATGCATGCCTCTCTCTACCCATATCTCCCATGAGGCCCCAGGTGTCCCTGTAGGACCTTGACATGGGCAACCTTAATGGTTCCCTTCATTTCCATGATGTTAAGACCATCATGAAGCAATAAGACAGCTTCCCATGTGCCCTTTTTATTGAAATTCAGCATACGAGACAAAAGAGCACATCACAGCTGTTCTGCCCCAAGACTTTTCACAGATTGCACCCACCTGTTGGCAGGATGACATTTTTGACACATTAACCATTTTAAGTACCGCAGACCTTTGTACAACATGGAGGCTTAGGAACACCAATGTCCTGCACAGTCAGAAACCCATGTTTAATTTAAGCGGACCCTCCGCATCTGCAGACTGCTAACCATATATCGAAAATACACGGTTGGTTGAATCCACGGATGTGTAACTCAGGGATACGGAGGGCCAACTATCTACTTATTGAAAACATATCCGTGTGTAAGTTAAATCACACAGTTCAAACCCATGGTGTTTAAGGATCGACTCTTTCTCTTTCTTCCTTTGCCATTTCTCATTGTCAGATAGTGAAGCCAGCCCGAGGTGGTTGGTTTCAGGGAGAGATATGATGGAAGAGGGTGGCAGAGAGGTTGAGGGTTTTGTGTCACAAGAGCCTACAACAGGTCCACACACTTCTGCAAAAGGCCAGAGAGTGACTGTTTCAGGTTTTGTAGGCCACCACAGTATCTGTTGCAGCTACTTAACACTACGGCTGTAGTGCAAAAGCAGCTATGACAGTATGTCAACAAAAGGGTGTGCCAATAAGACTTTATTCACAAAGCAAAGTAGTGGGCCAGATTTGGCCCATGAGCTGCAGTTTGCCAGATCTAGTAAACAGATCTTTTCTTCAACGTATTTACTGCATCTGGCAAACCGCAGCTCATGGGCCAAATCTGGCCCACTACTTTGCTTTGTGAATAAAGTTTTATTGGCAGAAAGACCTGGAATGGGAGGAAAGGCTTCCCTCACCCCTCTCTGTCCACCTCATCCCCACCTCCTCCCTCGCTTGAGAGTGAAAGCAGTCTTGAGAGAGAATATACACCGGAGGTCCCGGGGAGGGATTCCGGGCTTGATCTCCAAGTTGGGACACAGCAAAGCCCTCTGGATCAGCCAGGACGGCCAGCAACCCACCCGCAGCAGGCAGGCAGCCATGGAATGGGTCCTCCCTCACAGCCGCTGAAGGAACCCATCACCCTTCCAACATCTTCATCCTGGGCTTCCGGCTCCCACAACTCGGAGAGAATAAGTTTCTGTTGTTTATGCCACCCGGCCAGAGGCGGCTTGTTATGGCTGCTCTGGGAGATGAATACACCCGATGTCACCAGCGCCAGGCACGTCCCCGCTCAACTTCGATGCAGACCCAGGGAAACAGGGGCAAATAGTCCTGAAGTGGTTAGGAATCCCGTGTGGACCAGCCTGGAGCTCAACAATATACATGAAGTTGGTCTCTAGAAAAATAAAGGAAGCTGTGTCCCCTACACACCTTGGGGAGGCATTGAGATTTGTGCTGATCACGTAATTAAGTGTTCCTGTTCTCACCGAGGTTGATTTTAGCTTCTGTTGCATCCATCCCCAATGCCGGGTTTTTCCAGATTTACGTGTGACTGACCCTCCTATACCAAGTACCACTGAGCCTCACAGCGGGGTGGGGTGAGGTGGGGCTGGGGGAGATTGGACAGGACAAGAGTCCCGGGTTGGGAGAAAGTGAGCCGATGGAATTCTGCGTGTGCCCTGCGGTGCTTCCCTCCTGACTCTGTTTACCCCATTTCTTTTCCTGCCCAACCTTCTCTCGTAGGAAGTCTCTTTTCAGCCCCGCTCTAGCTCTCTGCCCCCTCCCCCCACCCCCACCCCAGCTCTCTGCCTATCCTAAAGGCCACCTCCCCTGGAAGCCTAGCTCTCCTCCCTACCTGGGACCTCTCTGGACCCTGCCTGGGTCTCTGCTATGCAGCTTACCACCAACCTTGTGAAGTGCAGGCCTGGCTTCCTATCTTTTCCTTTCCCTCTGCAGCCCCCACCAGCGAACCTCCCACGGGCTGATCCCTAATGGGCAGTAGTTAGAATGAATTGAATTATATTACTACAATTAATCTTAAAACGACCAAAAAGAGAGCATGAAGTCAGGGAAGACATCCGCCGGTACAACAACTGCCTGAAGTAACAATTTTAAAATGTGAAGTCTGTTTGAAAGGTTGCAGCCTCCGGGAGATGGCTTGGTGGGTGAGCTGAGGGTCACTCTGGCCAATCCCGGTTTCCACTGCAGGAGGGGCCATCTGTTTCCCACGCCTCGGCCCCGTGGCCGGCAGGGCAGACAACAGGGGCCTTATCTTCCAAAGCCCTGGAAGGGGAGGTGCCAGCAAGTTGAAATCTCATCCTGAAGTGAGGTACAGTCCCTAGGGGGACATGGGTGAGAAGCCATGGGGACTGAGGCACTGTCCCATAAATAAACAGTGACCCTGAGCTAATGTGCCCACAGGGCATGCACTTGGCCTACTCTTTGTAGCCATGACCTCCTCACGTGGGCACAGAGGACCAGAACTGCATCCTGAAGATGAGCTCAGCGGGGGAAAGGTGGAGATAAGAAGTGTGGCTCATAAGCGCTCCCAGACGCAGCAGGAGCAGGCAGGGACGGGGGCTGCCCGCGGCTCTTGAGGCCGGCCCACTGGCACTGTCCCCCGGGGTGTGATGGATGGTCCAAGGTGCTTCTCCAATATCAACCCCTACTAGGACTCCCAAAACACGAACAAAGTAGAAACTTAGGTATAAAACCCAATGACGTGAACAGGCACTTCCCACGAAAGACTGTCCAAAGGCAAATAGACACACAGATGCCCAGCCTCGTGGCTTTTCAGAGAAATGCAAGTAAGAACCTCGGCGAGATGTGACTCCGCGTCCACAAGAATAGCCCCAACAGAGAAGACGGACAACGCTGAGCGCTGGGAGGATGGGGAGCAAAGCGGACGCTCACGTGGTTCAGGGCCGGGGCCATGGTACGGCCACTCTGCAAAAGCCAGTCCTTACCTGGTCACACACGCGCATGCTAGGGGCCACCCCCTCCCACTGAGCTGACGCGCACCTGCACAGGTGCCCACACGCACTCACAGTCTGGCAGGCAGCCCTGCGCAGGGAGCCATACTCTGGGACGGGGGCCCTTTTCTGTATGTTATATTGCAATGGAGATGTTTGAGAACAAGGCAAGGAGTGTGACTAGTATAAATGACCCATTGATATGGATTGACTATGGGAGCAGGGAGGGGCAGGGGAGAGCAATAGGGGGGTGGAAATTGGGACAACTGTAATAGGACAATAAAAAAAGGAATAAAATAAAAAATAAAATAAGGCAGGAGGGCTTTGGTGAGAAACCAGAGGCATGGAGAGAAAGTTGAGTTCCTCCCCAAGCCCCCGCAGGGCAGGGCTATCCCCATCAGGGCAGGTCCCCCACGTTTGGGGCCAACCCCAGCTTGGGAGCGGGGAGGCAGCGAAGGCTGGCAGAGCTGACCAGGGTCATGGGGCAGCAGATCTCAGGGAGGGTGGCCGTGTGGAATGGCGGTGGGAGAAGAGAAAATGCCGGCCGAGTGGCACGTTTTGGTGCTTTGCTCTGCTCTGTTTGGTGAGGACAGATCAGAGGAGAAGCCACAGCTGGCTCATCCTCCAGACACCTGGGAGCTCAGCAGAGAGCCTGCTGCTCCGCCGCCTGCCCTTGAATCAGGAGCTCCGAGGAGGGAGCAGGGCATGGTCTCGGGAACTCAGGAGTGGTCCTGGGCTGCTGTCGCCCCTTCAGGGCAGCAAACATCCTATTTGTAAGGCCTCCTCTGTGGGGTATTCAAGGAACTCAGGTCCCATGCAGAGGACAGGGGTATTTAAAACCCACCCAGGTGAAGACCGGCTCCCTGGCATGTGGAACTCACACCTACAGGGGTTTCACCGTGTGAGCAAAGGCAATTACAGGCATATAACTTCACTCCCCAGTCCTCCCACCAGGTCCTAGGAAGCAGGCTGCTCATGAGGTGATGCAACCAGGTGACCCCAATGCAGTCCTGGCTCCAGGCCACATTCCCCTTCCCTTCCTTCTTGGGCTCCAACAGGGCTGGCTTGTCGCACGTGACCATCTGAACCTTTCCATCCCTCCACCTAGCTCTCCCGACAACCCGATGGGGTAGCAGCATCCGAATGAGAGATGACCTTTCCACCTTGCGGCCTTTAGGCAGAAACTCCCACCAACAGCGACGGGGATTATGGCAGGAAAACACGAGCGAGCCTAGGAAGCTGGATTCCAAACCCGGATGGTCCCCAAGGCCTTGATGTCAGCTGGCAAGAAATGAAAATTCCAAGAGCTGTAAAGACTAAGACTAGAGAAAAAAAAAAAAAAAGAGGGGGCGGGGGACTCTCTTGCCAGTATTTTTGGACAGTGAATAAACCAGCTGCAGAAGGCGGGAGAGGGGCCAGGAATGAACCGAAGGGGGAGGGGAGCCGGCTGGTGGGAGCGTTCCAAGCCCGTGATGTACATAGCAGCGCGATTTGGACATCCTTGGGAAATCTCAAGGCAGCGAGCCTGGTGATTTAAGGACTGAGCTGGGGAGAGAATGCTGTTTGGTCAGAGCTTGGCTCTGGGGCCTCGATCAGCTGTGGTTTGTAACAATCACCCCATCAGGTCATTCTGCAAAAGCAGCTGCCGGCAGCTGCCTGGACTTCCTAGGACACTGCCTGTACCCTGCAGCTCGCCGGGATTGTGGCTGAACCTCTGCCCCCGACAAAGGCCGGTCCAACTCTTCCCCTGCTCCTGGGAGGGGGTCCCGTGAAGGTGAGAAACCTGGCAGAATACTACAAGGGAAAAAGAACCTGCCACTGCTCTTCCGAACACTGTTATTGCAAAAGATCAGACAGGCTACCCACATGGAAATATTACGGGAGCAAACCATATCGCTCCTCTCACTCAGGATACACCAACGGGCTAGAGCTCAGAGCTCACCTTGCGAGGGCACTGAGCACCCCAGCCATGAGCTACGGTCTCACTGGTGCAGGGCGGGCTCCGACAAAGGTGACCCTCATGTGCAATGGGGCCTGGCCCCCACGCCCCGGCTGTTCACAGCCTTTGGGCCTCCATGAAGCAAGATGGTACAAGGCCTCCCTGACCCACCGTCTTGGCAGAATAACTTGCAGTAACCTTAGCGTTTCCGGGGGAAAGCGATATTAGGCGTGTGGGTTGGGACACTGGAAACGCGTGTTCTCCGCAAGCGTGCCGGCAGGCAGCACGGAGCTCGGCCTGCGTTACGAAGGGCTGCTCTGTGGGACGCACGGGAGGTGGGACCGAGCCCAAACAGGCGTGGCCTTCATGGGGCTCAAAAGCCAGTGCGGGGGGACAGAGTAAAAACAAGGGAACGAATACATCGCAATCGCAAACTGCTCTAACACGTTATAACACTAATGGTGGTGGGCAGCAGGGGACAGTCTGCGGAGGAGACATGAACTTGCGGCCCTCGCTGGGGCCAAGCTGGGCCAGCGGGAGGGAGAGGAGGGTGCAGCATGGATCTGAGACTAGAAAGGAGGCTTCCGGGCTGGAGCGGGTCAAACGGTGGCCCTTCCACCCAAGGAGAAGCTCACCCAGAGCCTATCAGGGGGACCCTAATTGGAAAAGGGTCTTGGTTGATGTAATTAAGGAACTCTTAATTATAGGATGTGATCATCCTGAATCAGGGTGGGCCCCATGTCCAATGGCATGTGTCCTTAGCAAAGAAGAGAAGACACACAGGGACAGAGGAGTGATCAGTCTGTAAGGCACAGATGCCAAAGAATGCCGGCAGCCACCAGAAGCCGGGGGTGGGGGGGACGGGGACACAGGGCATCCATTCTCCTTCAGAGGTCCGAGAAGGAATCAATGCCGGCGACACTTTGACTTCAGACTCCCTATTTCCAACACGATGAGAGGGTAAATGTCGGTTGTTTTAAGACACCGCGTTGTGGTCACTGATTATGGTGGCCGCGGGGAAACTGACACAAGAGGCCATGGTCACGAGCGTGGACTTTATTCTAAGCACAGTGAGAAGTGATGGGCTGGGGGAAGCGGGAAGAGAGAGAATCGGGTTTAATGCTGACGTGGACCTCTCCGCCTTTGCGTGGAGAACGTCTCGGGGGAGGGAGTGGGGGCCGGCAGGGAGGACGGTGCTGAGGGTCTGACAGGGCAATAGGCCCTGCTGTTCGGCGACCTTGGGGGAGTCTCCTATCTCTCCCAGGACCACCCACTGTGCAGAGACCCCCTACTCCCCCAGCTGCGTACAAACCCACCCATTCCTCACTGAGCAGACCCAGGGAGAGGGGCAAGGAGCAAGCTCATGACCACCAGTGGGGCGGGGCACTTAATAAATAAAAGGAACGGAAGATTTTCACAGCAACCTCGGGATTCCCAGCACAGCCTCCCCTCTCGTCTCTCCTGGGGCCACTGGGCCTGGAGTCCGGAAGGGGGTGAGAACACAGCACTGGGACTCCCATGGGAGGCCGGTCCAGGGACTACGGGGACAGTGGGGCAGCCAAGGCACAGGGGACACCTAGGCCAACATCACACCAGGAGAAAAGACAATTGGCTCCCTCAGAAGCTGTGCCCTGCACCCTTGCTCAGCACTGATGACCTCTCACTTTTGTAAGAGTTGCTCTCAGGCAGATGCAATCCAACTGTCAACCATCTCAACAGTGTCCAAAGAGGCCCTACTCTGAGGACTTCTGGGTGTCACATGACATGGGGTGACGTGTGCAACAGGCCAAAGGGGAGCAGCCCTCAGCCAGGGCACGCTAGCTGCCATAGAAGGCACAGAGCACCGGAGACAGCCATAACCTCTGTGTATGTTGCTCTACGCTTAGCAAAGCCTCTCCACCTAAATCAGCCTCCTCTGAACACTGTCAGGGGGCAGGGCTGGTGGTCTCTTCCCCGTTCTTGTATTAGTGCTAATGGGGGCCCGGAGGGGGGCATGTTAAATACAGCCCATGCACTTTTTAGGCAACCTCATGAACGAGGTCCATGTAGAGACAGATTAAGGCTGCCACTGGCCATAAGGAGAAGCGCTGGGACTTGAAGGCTTGTCTGTTCTGTCTTCAACGCCTGGCTCTTCCCACTATGCCACAATAGCTCCCTCTCATGGGGGAAAATGAGGCCCAGAGAAGAGAAGGGTCTTCCTTGAGGTCGCATGGCCTCTAACAACCAAGCATGCCAAGCCCTAATCTCAGTGCCATGATTCCAAACCCAGAGCTCTCTTCCCAGAACTTCAACACAGAGCAACGTAAAAATAGAAACCACACTCAACTTCCCACCATGGAGCTACACAGGGTATCTAATCATTTACTGAACTGGGACGGTTAATTTTGGGTCAGCTTGGCTGGCCACCAGGTGCCCAGATTAAACATTATTTCTGGGTGTGCCTGGGAGAGCATTTCTGGATGAATTAACATTTGAATGGTAAAGCAGACATGGTGAGGCAGAGGGTCCTCCCCGATGCTGTGGGTGTCATCCAATCCGTCAAGGGCCTGACTAGAACAAGGGGCAGAGGAATTTGTCCCCCACCCGCCTTGGGCTGGGACATCTCTCTTCTTCTCCACCCCCGGTTCTCAGCCCTTAGGCTCGGACAGAAGGAGACCAGCCGCTGTCCTGAGTCTACAGCTTGCAGACAGCAGGTCACGGGACTTCTCAGCCTCCATAACCATGTGAGCCAATTCCTCATAATAAACACACCTATTTATCTATCTGTCCCTCTAGCCATCAATCTATCTCCTATTGGTCCTGTTCTCTGGAGAATCCTAATATATCATCAACGCTTTTAATGCAGAAGTCATTCCTAAATGATTGAATACCTCCTATGTGCCAGGCACTCTGTTGGGTGTCGGAGGAAAAAGTCTGAATAAGACAAAATACATGATACCCATTCTGATAACACTACCAGAAAAAAAAAAAAAATGACGTTCCTGGCATTGACTAAATAGCGAGCATAAAACTCTCTTTACTCCGGAGGTTCTCAACATTGGCCCCTAGAATGACCCAGAGAGACATAAAACATCCGATTCCTGGGCCCTGCCCCCGAGATCGTGATTTATCTGGTCTGGGATCCAGCCAGGGCATCGGAGTTTTTTAAACACATGAGGGACTGGCTAATTATTCATCAACATGACTTAATTGTGAATATCAAGCATTTCTATTTAGTCATCATTTATAATGTGCTCATTTACAAAATTAATGTGATGCAGCTGAAGGCACAGGAAACATAAAACAGGCCGTTGAAAGAAATAGTAAAACCGGGAAATTTCAGGAGAAGAGAAAAACCAGGAAGATGAAGGAACTGTAGCTGACTAGCCCTGAGCTTTCTGAAACCAGCGTGGAAAGGTGAGCAGGAGGGTCACAGTGTCGCTCCCCTAGATCGAAGGAAGCCTGTGGGGAGAGAAACCTACCAAAAAAAAACCTATTTCTAGTCCAATAGTTCTAAGAGGACAGCTTAAGCCTGGATGCACCCAACAGCTGACCCCACAGATGCTTTGTGAGTCATCAGCAGACAGCCTGCTCCCAAATCAGCTACCCGCCAGCTGGAAGGCTGGCCCCTTCTCCTGAGTGTCCACGGGCTTCCCTGGAATGACCCCCGACTGAGGAAGTCCACGAAGCTGGCCAGGAGGGTCTGCTGTCCAGCTGTGTCCGGGAACCCTTCCAGGGAGGCTCGGGCCAGGAAGCAAGAGCCACCCCCTCACAGCAAGGACTGCGCCCTTGCTCACAGAGAGAGACGCTGTGCTGGACAGACACGACGCCCCGGCACCTGGGCCCTTGGGTGCCTTTCGTGTTCCTTATACTCAACGTCTCCCGGGAAGCTGGGTTCTGTGTAAGGCAGTGAGAGCTGCCGGGCAGAGCCTGGTCCAGGTGCCCAGAGAGGCCAGGTCAGGGGCACTTACGGGGGGTGGTCGCATTTCCGCTGACGGAAGCGGGCTCCCGTCCCGCAGGTGCGGCTGCACATGCTCCAGGCACTCCAGGGGCTCCAGTCTCCGTCCACGTGCTCCGGGATGGGCGTCTTGCTCACACACTCGCCCGCTCGGCACCACTGAAACACAGTAAGTCCTTCCATGTGAAAGGTCGCCAGGCCACCCCCAGATCGCTCTGTGCAACTCACGCCAAAGGAGACGATTTCGGGGGGTGCCTGCGTACTAACTCTGGAGGCATTCCTTCCTCACTCGACCTGACACCAATAACCCTCTGGGGTTTGGGTTTTGCCCTAAACTCCTGCATGCAATGTGCAGAGCTGGGGGTTCCTAAATTCCACAAAAAAGGGTTAATCCACACAGCTCGTGAAGAGACCCGAGCTTCTGCAACCTTGACTGAATGTGGGTGCCTCTCGGGAGGGCAGCGTGTTTCCTAGCTCTGTGGTTTTGAACTTCAGAGGTGGGTGACTGAGTGGTTCCCAATCACGGCATCTCCTTCAATCCCAAGGAAATGGCTGGCCCCAGGTACCTCTCTTCGCTAACTCTTATACCATCTCTCCCGCTAATGAAGGTCAGGCCGCAGGCTCGCTCTCTGAACCTCTAGCTAGAACGGGGGAACTGTTTCTCATTAAATCCATTTCATGATGTCAGATCCTGTTTTTCCATGTCCGGTCTATGGACGTAGAAGTTTTCACAGAAATCCACTGATGTGACAAAAGGAGTTAATATAACAAAAATAGTAACTAGGTGATTCTTGTGTTTTATTAGAAAATGAGGAGATAATGCAAGTAGCCCACTACCCAGAGTGGGCCCCATGGGCGTCTCTTCAGGGGCTCCTGAGAACAGTCTGGACGGCCTCTTGGGAGACGGGGGGTGGGAGGGGCAGCCCGCTGGGAGCAGTGGGAGGTGGGGGTTACCTTGTCTGCTCCGCACTCGGTACCGTCCAGCGGGGGGTCCAGCTTGGTCTTGCAGGAAGCATCCCCTTCTACCAGGCACCACAGTCCGGCACACATCAGATGCTGCTGACGAAGGAAGGAACGTGACTGCCGAGGACAACCATGGTCAGGCCATGCTGGGGTCACCAGGGGGCCCAGGGACTGGTTTGGACACAGGAAGGGGAGACTGAACCCACAACCCAGGCAAGTACTCTGACTGGGAATCGAACCTGCGACCTTTCAGTTTACGACACACCGCTCCAACCCACTGAGCCACACTGGCCAGGGCTCACCTAGAGAATTCCTTAACGCGCACACATATACAATCAAAATAATTCTCCTGAAGCAAAAATAGGCATTTAAAAATACAGACTCCCGTTTGTATTAAGAGGAAATGCAGACATGCACGAACGGTTCAGAAGGAGGCTGTTTATGAAAATGATTGGAGCAGACACAGCCACCGTCTTCCCCGTCTGCCTCAGTCTCCCTTGCAGGACTCAGGGCAGGCAGCGTCGGCACACATGGCGTGCTCTTCCCGAGTGCCCCTGCTGGAGGCCACCTGGGCCACGCAGCAACCCTGGAGCACGAGGGACGGGAGCGGGAGTGGGGAGGCTCTGAGGCGGGCCCTACACGTGTCCCAGTGGGGTGGCCCCGTGGTCCGCGTGGTCGCCTGCCCATCTGTGCACCTCCTTTGACTCTCCTCTCCCCTCCACGTCCCTGGCCCCCTCACAGTGCTTCCTGGGATCCCCTCCCAGATAAACGACTTGCACCCAAATCCTCGCCTCGTGGTCTGAAAATTGAGACCAGATGTACTTAAGGCGCTTTTAAAGACACAGTTTTCCACGATGCCAAACCCAATCCATGGTGAAAAACCTGAGCTGGAGCGGGAGAACGTCACCTTCCCGGGCATGGCAGGGGGTCTGGGGGTGCCCTTTGGGTAGCATGGGGGTCAAGGGTCCCTATGTACAGCCCCGGCAGTCGCGGCGGGGCTTGCCAAGGGCGTACCCTGCTCAGCTCTGAGGTCTGCTGTTCCAAGTCGTCTCAAACATCTGCGTGGAAGATATGGGCTGTCAACTCCGCTGTCTCATGTCAAAAAACGTCTAGAAGAGGCAGGGACAAAAATAAAGGCCAAAAAGGGCAGGAAAGCAGAGCTGGAGGGTAAGAAAAGCCCACGGCTCCTTCTCATTTTTCAAACGTGTGGGAGCCGCTCTCCGCCCTGAAAGCAGCAGATGGTTTGAGGGGAACCTTGTGCGTTCGGGTTCAGAGGAGCCCCTCATCTCCATTAGGACGATAAAAAGATAAGAGCCTGGAGCACAACACCAGCTGGTCCCATAAAGACGGGCCGCGCACCTCGTTAAGTGTTTGATTCCACGCCCTTTGACCCAAGAGCTCTTGGAGGGTGTGGTATCAGTGTGTGGGCATGTGCTCCCGGGACAGGGCTGACCCAGGAGGGGAATTTATGGGGTAGGAGTGCTCGGGATTAGGAGAAATAACTGGCCCTTCAGGACAGAGAGGAAGAAGGTGGCGTACACTGTTTATTATGCATTTTATAGACAGCGCTTGCCCATAAAACTGTTCTCTTCATCAAAAAAAAAAAAGGGGGGGGGCGGATGAGGTCAGGCAAAGATTTCTTAAACAGAACACAGAAAGTACTAACTATAAAGAGATGCATTAATGAATTATGCTGTATCAAAATGAAGAACTTCTGTTTCCCAGATGATAATTGTAAGAAAGTGAGAGAAGATATTTACAATACATGGGAGAAATATCTGTAATGCACAGAACCAACAAAAAATGTGTACGCACAGTATCTTTTTTGAATCACTCCTACAGATCAATTAAGAAAAAGATCTAGTAGAAAAATGGGTAAGAGACTTTAACAGACATTTCACAAAAGAGGATATCTAAGCATAGAAGAGGGTCAGTAACCATAGTGACCAGTTACATCCGTCATCCTGGAAATGCAAATTAAAATCACCACCAGATACCACTACACACCCACCGGGAAGACTGGCTGGAACGAGAGATGGAGAACACCAAGTGTTGGCCAGGGTGTGATGTGAAAAAAGACTTCAAACCAATGATGAGATTCTAACTTGGTTCAGAAACTTTGGAAAACGCTTGGGCAGTACTTACTAAAGCTGAGGACATGCACAGTCTAATACCCAGCGATTCTGCTCCTAGGTATGTGTCCAATAGAAATGTGTCTGTACGTTCACCAAAAACACCGTCAAGAATGTTCACAGACATAGAGTATTTGTATTAGTCCCAATGTTGGAGACCACCCAAAGGCCCATCAATAGCAGAACAGATAAACCGTGGTCTCTTAGAATAATAGAATACTATGTGATTCTATTTATATGAAGTTCAAGAACAAGTAAGGAAGGACTATAGTGGAGGGAGTGAGGATAGCGGCTGCCTCTTTGTTCAGTATGAAAACAGAGACAAGGGGCATGAGCAGACAAGGTCAGCCACAGCCTGTGACCCAGGCTCGGCCACCAGCATCGCTGTGTGTGCCAAGCCCAGCGCTCACCCTTCTGCGTTCCCTTCTCACTGCCGGACAAGCGGGGTGGACTGCTAATGCTTGCTCCTCCGGTACCTTTGAGATGGGTCGTTGGCATTCATGTCATGCTTTGCAAATGACAAAGTGCTCTGACATCTGTCGTCCTGAGGCTCACCTCAGCCATGGGAGGCAGGGAGAGTGAGCTTTGTCCCCTCTTTCCACTTTTCCAGTGAGGAGGCAGATGTTTGCGGAGGTCAAGGGCCCTGATCTAGGTCAGATGCACAGGACTGGGGAGTCCGCTTGCTGAGGTTCATATCCCAGTTCTTGCCCCATGGGGTGGTTACTCTGGTGTGTTCACTTTATAAAAATGAAGCAAGCTCTCCATTTATCTGAGCACAATTTTTGTATGCATATTATACTTCAATGTTTGGAAACTATTTACTCAAAGAAAGTAGGGGGAGGGAAAGAAAGAATTCCAAAAACAATGAAGAGGAAATGACAGATATGGAAGACACACAAAGGAGATTGGACCTAAGCCTAAGTAGGGGGCAGACAGGATGGGGTTTTGTTTTGTTTTGTTTTTTAATGTTTTCCACTTTTCCAGTGAGGAGGCAGATGTCTGTAATGGTCAAGGAAAACTGGCAAAGAATGCTGAAGGCAGAGGCAAGTCCTGATATGGGGACGGGATTTCCTAGGGAAAGCAAACAGCATCTGAGACAGCCAGCCAAAGGTCGTGTCCCTGGTAACGGGAAAAGGCATCAGGCTGTACAGCAGGTTTCTCCACGGTGGCGTCTGCTGCCAGAGCTGGCGGGGCCATGCTCAGAAAGATATAGGAAAGAAAATGGGACCCGAGATGCTTATGTCCTCTAAACACTGTTGCTCACATATTTAGGTAACAGGAAAACATTCTGTACATACAAAGGGTTGACCTCCCCCCCTTTTTTTAGAGAGAGAAAAGACTTCAGTCAACTAAGAAATAAAGGAAAAGCTCATGGCGAAAGGACCAGAGTGAGCACAGATTGAAATCAATGGGGCCTGAAGCGGGAGGGCAGAATAAATTATACTATAAACTCAGATAAGGCAGAAATGACACAGGTCACAAGAGCCTGGGGTGGGAGCAGTCAGCAGCATGTCTGTAGATACCCCAAGTTCTTTATCTTTTCTAGCTGGGGTTGGGGGAGCAAAACACAGCCAGTTCGTGACACAGACTAGGAGAGAAGAACTTGGAAAGGGAACGTATTGATCGCTAAGAAAAGAATAAAATTAGCAGGAGTGTGCTGGGAGTGGAAATGCACTCACGCCGTCACGCACATGGGTCAGGACACAGGAGGAACTGCATAGACGTGCACCTAAGGCACCTTTTGCTTCCAGCAAACGGCAAACTAGATATTCTGGGGGAGGCAGGGCTGATCTTCTGATACAAAAACAGCTAAAACACCATTCTTATTGCTGAGCTCACCAGAAGAAAAGGCAATAAATATGGAATCTATAAAGTTGAGCCTTAAACTATGTGGGTTTGAAATGCACATGTCTGGTTATATATGGATTAAAAAACCCACGTGCAATGGACCCACGCCATTCACCCCAATGTTGTTCGAGGGTCAACTGTATTTTCCATCAGTGGCTGGGAATCTGCATATGCGTGGGGCTGACTTAAGTTATGTGTGCCTTTTTGACTGTGTGGGTGGTTGGCGCCAGACCCCATCCTTGTTCAAGGGTCAAGTGTATGTATCCATACAGACAGACATGTTCCGATCTGTGGGGAGTGAGCCGTCCTGAGAGCCGGAGCTGACCACGACACTGCTATTAAGAAGCTAAGTCTCCCCTTGGACTGGCAGCAAGAGCATAGACACCTTGAGACACCCAGGGAACCTGCAAAGGGGCCTCCCCATTCTAGAAGAATTGGCGGAATCCAAATATAAATTCTCACTCTCCAGGCTCTCAGAATTCCATGGTTATGTTCAATAAAACATGAACTAACAGGCCCTGGCTGGTGTGGCTCAGTGGCCTGAGTGTTGCCCTGCAACCAGAGGGTCGCCAGTTCGATTCCCAGTCAGGGCACGTGCCTGGGTTGTGGGCCAGGTCCCCAGTTGGGGGCATGTGAGAGGCAACCACACATGGATGTTTCTCTCCCTCACTTTCTCCCTCCTTTCCCCTCTCTCTCTTTTTTTCTTTAAAAAAAAAGTGAACTCACTATTAAACACAAAACCACGAGTAACAATTGGCAAAAACAACAACCAAACAGATTTCAATTCCTAAGGTGCTTAGAGAAAACAATGATCAGTTTCAGAATATATAGTAACTACCTATAAAAGGTTTAGAGAACTGGAAGAGGAGGTTCAGTGAACAAGCTAGCAACAAGATACTATTAAATATGGTCAAGTGAATTTGAAAAGGAAACTAGGAAGAGCTTTTAAAGATTAAATATATAATTGTTAAAAACAATGGATTTTGACACTGCTAAAAGAAAAGCTGTGTGACTAAAAAGCAGATCTGAAGCAATCACAGAGCACGCAGCTGGAGAAACTAGGAGCAGGAAAACACAGATAAAGATCAGGTAAGAAGCACACACAGAAGACCATGTTAATTCCTGGCTTTGAGAACGGCCTATGAGTCTCTAAGGTGTTAACACAGGGAAAAGCTGTCGGAAAGGTGTGTACATTCTACATTAAATCTAAAAAAGTCTAAAAAATGGCTATCTGCAGTAAAAAAAAAAAAAAAAAAAAAAAAAAGGACAGACGACACTGTGTACATGGGTACCGAACAATAAGACACACTGTTAAGAGAAAAGAAATCAAGATGCACAACAATATAGCAGTATGCTAATATCTGCATGACAAAAGGAAATATATAAGTGGCTTAATGTGGGTTTTATGCCTTGTGCATAGATGGCTTATTCAGAAAACCAAAGTTAATCCTGAAAAATCACACTGATAACCAAGCATCCATGACAGGGCTGGTCTTTGCTATAATTACTCAGTACCCACAAGGCACACTTGGGAAGTATTGGTTAGCTGAATTTAAATGTATGCTATGAACAATAATATTTTCCATGTTCAACATGTTGGCACAATCTTTTGAAAACGCAGATCTTGGCTTAACCCATCCTTCCCTCCCTCACGACCTAGCTAAAACCACTACGACACGGCCCCACTCTTCCCTCAGCTCCTGCCCCTCTCCTCTCCCTGCCGCTTCCCAGCACGCTTATCTTCAGTTCACCTGACCACCCACCCCCAGGGTTCCTCTGCACCCCATGGGGGCCGCTGCTTCTGCCCCAAGGCCCTGCCTGCCCCCACACCAGGCCCGCCTCCCTGAGGGTGCTACTGGACATACAACGTGGACAGCGAGCATGACCCACTGCCCGTCTTCAGAGAGCTCAATTCGAGGAGGAACCTGACCTGAAATTAAGAATCATAATAGAGAGACAGGAAATCATCGCCATAGTCTTCAAGGCCAAATAAATCTAAAAGCCCTGCCCTTGTGAAGTCTTTCCTCCTTTCCCTTCCCACCAGGAAGGGCCTAGTGGCATTCTAAGCGCATGCTCATCTAAGTAGTCCTCCTGGTGACAGAGACAGTCCTGGGTGTCTCATGTCCTGCCCCCCTGCCCCCTCAATCCTGAATTCCTGGGGGCAGCAGCTGTGTGTCACCTCCTCCTCTCGTGAGCACACATCTGGCAGCACATTGTACATGCCCCAAAGAGACTCGCTAAGTGGATGCATGGATGGATGGATGGATGGATGGATGGATGGATGGATGAATACATTCACGAGGAAAGCAATGCATGACTTCAACAGAGTGAGAGAAAAGCTGACCCACCCTCAGCACTGACCGAGCCCGGCATCAGGCAGGCTGAGCGCTTGATTGGAATTGTCTTGTTACTACTCACACCAGGCTTGTGAGAGAGAAACTATCACCACCAACATCCCGCAGATGAGGAAACACTGTCATGTCACCTGCCGGAGCTGTAGAACAGAGACCTCTGACCCCAGACAGCACACTCTTACCCACTGGTCATTTTTCCTCCGTTGGTTCCCAGCTCCCTTTCTACCTCCTCCTCTGACGATCTTGCAACCAGCTGGGCATGAGGCCTCACAGCTGCAGAGGACTCGAATGCCCCGTGCCCTCTGCCTGCTGTGACTTATTGGCAAGCATCACTGGGCAGCATAGCCTTTGGCTTAAATACAAAGCACATTGAGACAGTGTGGGAACAGATAAAGGTGCAGTTACTCAAGCCAAATCAGGGGTAGGGGTGCCCAGAGTGCCCCAACTCCTGACGTAGGAGAAGCCCTGACGTAGCAATAGAGAGCCATCGACCCAGTGCAAAGAGCAGGGAACATGAAGCAGCTCCCCAGTTCTAGCATCGGCTACCACATTGGCCACATTTACTACCTGGCAAGTGAAAGTCCCGTCAAGTGTATGTGGCTGCAAAGTCCCTGAAGCTGCTGCATAACAAACAAGCCCGTGCCAAGCTGCTTTCCCTGGGACACTATGGGGAAGGGTTGAGTTCCTCGGAAGAAAGACGCCACTGTCCATGCGTTCAAGGCATTATCCTGTTTTTCTTCTTTAACTGGTCGTATCCCCTTTAAGTCCTCTCAGGGTTACTCTGATCCTCTTCCTCACGGCGCACCCGCTGAGTGCCTGGAGAGGCACTCTGACTCCAAACTATGCTGAAGGGAACAGTTATGTAAAAACCCTCAGAAATGTGTTGCTGATAACACAAGCCAAGAGGAAGATAAAATAAAATGCTAAGAGCTGGATGAAAAGGGACTAATCCAAATTTTCCACACAGACTGCTGCAGTTTGAAGCCTTTCCCCAGGCCAGCCGGCCAGCCCCACTTCTGGAAGGTTCTGTGAGTCCTGGGTCTGGCCACTCCTTCCACGTTTCTGAAGGCTGCAGAGACCAGTACCTGGCCGGGGCCCCCGGGGGTGGATGCTCCTGAAGGCGGGCAGAGTCGGGGTGCCCGGGCTTTCAGCTGACCGAGGGGAGCAAGAACCCAAGGCTCACACACAACTCGCAGAGAGCTGGAGAGCCCTCTGAGGACGCAGTCTACTGTAAACGTCCAAACACTTCTGGAAAATTGGGGCCATCTGCTGCCAAAGTCCAACAGTCTTGAGAGAGGCTGCAGCTGCCGGGCAGGAAGCTGAGGCTGAGGTGGGCAGGGCGGCTGTCAGCCTGGCGTCCCGCAGCACAGCCTGTCTGTCTGGGGGGCGGGGTGGAGCCGCCCTGGGGAAGCTGGGTGAAGAGAAATACCCGAAACCCATGAGACTTAACAGAGAACACGTGGGCCGGGGCGCAGAAACTTCTGACGGTCCCTGGAGGAGGCTCCGACGGTGCCCCACGTTGAGAAACCACCAACATCAGAGAAAAGAACATTGCTGTTCCAAGAGGAATTGACACTCTGAGCGTCCTGAATACCCCGGGATCTTCATAGATCCAGATGCCCACAGGCATGAGGACATGAAGAGGTACAAATGGGCAGTCACAATATAGTCCTGGGGATGTACAGTATAGCACCGGGAAGAGAGCCCATAAGACTGTAATAAACACATATGGTGCCGGGTGGGCACTGGAAATATTGGGGGGAACACGCTGTAAAGTATGTGGTGGGCTAACCACTATGCTGTGCCCCTGAAAGTAATACAAAATTATATTGAATGTTCACTGTCATTGAAAAATACAAAGATGCCCATGGGACTCGGGGAAGGACAAGAAGAGCCTTCCCATCCTGGGGACTGGGCGTGTGTCAGAAGGGATGTTGGATGTGGGAATGCAATTCCTGGGGCTTCTAGGTGCCCAGAATACCAGGAGGAATAGAAGGGGAAGCACAGAGAAAGATGAAGCAAAGAAGGACCCGCCAAGGGGACTGTGGGCTCAACAGTGTCTCCTCTTCCACGGGCTCCAGGAAATGAGACAGTGGGGAAAACGATACTCCCTAACCTTCCCTGGGTGCCTACTACGTGCTAAGTGCGCTCATTCATTTGTTCCTTAGCCCTCCGCACAGATAAGGAGAATGACTTTTCCCGTTTGGCAGATTAGTAGACTGAGGCACAGAGAGACTGTGTACCGTGCTCAGGAGGCAGGACACGCCCCCGCTGGGCAGCCTGACTCAAGAGCCCGCCTTCTTCACCACGGAGGGAACTGTAGGCAGAAAAGAGGCATTAGACCCTCGAAGGCCTGTTACCATCCTAGTTGCTCTCGCCCTCCTGAAACACTGGCTTCCAGCTTCTGTCCTCAAGAAAACCGCATAACATGCACATCTCAGTCCACTGTGAATGCCGTGATCGTAGGCACGTTCAAGGCAACCCACGAGGCCGGCGCCCATCACGTCCCAGCACAGCCTTCCTCACCACACGCGTGGGCTCGGAGCAATGGGGGTGGAACGTGTGGCCCAGAAGCAGGGAAGGTAAAAGGGGGAGGGCTCATCACTAGCACCTTGCCACGGAGAAACTGCAGGGGAGGGGACGATAAATATCACTGTCACGGTGAGAAGGGGTGAGTGCTCTGTGGTGCTGTGATCATCGCTGGGGTGCTGCCCGACTCCTCACTTCTTGCTTCTGTCTCCAGGAGCAATGCCAGACTCTTGCTTTTAGCTGACACTACCTACCCTTGGCCTTCCCACCCTATCACCTGGCAGAACGTCTGCGCTTCAATGGATTTAAAGTCTCGTGGAGGGGTGACTCTGCTTTGCAGGGACTGCTGACAAGGACAGGAGGAACTTGTAGTCATAAAAAAGATGGATTGGGCTAATTGCGTAAAGTTCGTTTTCCCTTTCTAATAAATATTTACTACCCGCTGTTTATAACGTTTAGGTTTGGACTTTCTTGAAACGCTTTATTGAATTAAAAACATCACATTACCATTGGCTAAAAGAGGAGACAGCTCTATTTGCCAATAACTCCTGCAACAAATGCCAGCTAGCCGATGCCAATTTTTTTTTTTTTGGTAGATCTTATTTCCATGGACAGCTTTGAGCCTTACAATACCAGCATTCTGCAGACATGAACGACGCGGTGGTGATGGCATGGGGGTCTCCAGGGCCCTGGGAATGATCATAGACTGTATTCTAGCTTTTCTTGGTTCGCCGGTAGGCAGATGTTTGGGAAAGCAGGAACCTGGTTAATATCTGAAGCCAGATAGTTCCTACATCAACTGCAGTAACATTTTCCCAAACGTGTTTACCCTACACCTTCGAGCGAGGAAATGGCTTTTCCTATTGGATTGGTCTTCAAATGGCTCCAAGAGATGAACACCAAAAAAGAACGTACATGAAAGTCCGGGAGAAGGAGGTTCTGGGTTCGTAATTCCACCTACAGAAGAGTAATAACCCACCCAAGCCAGCCCTTCCTGCGGTGGGCAGATGCTGGCCTGCCACTACCAGGCAGCCAGCACCTGACCTCGGGCTAGGAGACCTCCTTCTCAGCATAATATTTGCCAATGTATAATGATAAAGTACATAAGATTACCAAGAAAACAATTACATTCAAATATAATTCAACATACAAACATACCTACAAATGAAGAATACAGTGATAATAATATGTGTTTCTTTGTCAAGATCTGGCCCTGGGTCTACTCAGGACTGGAATTTTGCTTTTTTTTTTTTGATCCTGACCTGAGGACCTGCTTATTGATCTTAGAGAGAGGCAAAGGTAAGGAGAGAGAGAGAGGAAGAGAAACATCAACATGAGAGAGAAACATTGATTGGTTGCCTCTTGTACGTGCCCTGACTGGGAATTGAACCAATAATCTTCTGGTCTACAGGACAATGTGCCAACCAACCAAGCCACCGGGCCAGACTCTAAGCAATTCTGAAGTAGTGTGGAGTGTAAATGATATTTTAAGATATCAGCTACAATTATCATGCAGTATTAAAAAAAACAGGGATGCCTAGTCATGTGACACTCACGGATGCCATGAATACAGCTGTGGCTTAATGCCTGTGTTCATAATTGAAGGAAATAGTCACTTCAGTTATAGGTTAGAGAAAAATAAAGATGTAACATCTTTCCTGTCCCTGTTCACAACTCCTCTGAAATTGACCCACGGACCCGAGTTATTTTGTACAATAACGAAGATGCATCCCTGAGACAATGGACCCCTTACCTTCTCCCAGGAATAAGGTTTGGTCCCTGACAAAAGGCAGCAGCAAAATGAAAACGCTGCCCACGAATTTTTCCTCAAAACATGATCTGTCCAGTTTCTTTTCTTCTTAGCTTTTATGATTTGTATTCCAGAAAAAGAAATGCTTCCACTCGTCAGTACATGTGTGTTTTGCGGTTTTCTTTCTTTGACGGTGTCCAACCTCTGTTATAGCTCATTATTATTTTCTTGTCTGTAATAGGCTTAATGTTCTAGAAATTTTTAAGACAAAAGCTTCGCACATGCCCCAGCTGCCTCGTTAAGGCTGAGGTGTTTTTCCAAGCTACCCCCTGACGGCTCTCTGCAGAGGAAGGCTCGCTGAGCACCCGGCCAGTGACCTTCTCATCAGCAACGGTCTTTGGGGGAACCCAGGACTTGGGAACATGAACAGCGTTCCTAATTGCCAGGCCTGAGTGTGGTTTTTAAGAAATTCCTCCAGATTGTTGGAGTTGTAATGCCTTCACGATATCCCTTCCCCTAAACCGCCTGGCTGGAAGTGTTTTTCCTTTCTTTTTCATGGTGCCTAGTAAGCAGTATTTTATTTTTTTTCCTATTAAAGGGGACCACAAGGGGTTTGGAGCATGTTGTTGAAAAGCTGGCATCTCTGTTCCCTCTGAGACAACTGGAGATGCCATGAGATGTCATTGGTGTTATTACTAGTATAAGGAATGGGACTATGTTGTCCATTTGGACACATGGGACACGGTCATGGGGTCTCAAGGAGACAAGTATCTAAATAGAGTATGTCACGAACCCTAATGAATATAAGTGATATCCGTTTCTTAGTGAACTGGATTACAAATGACTAATAAGCATTTATGACCCGCTCTTACGTGTGCTTAAGGGATCATGGGGTAAGCAATGTCTTCCCTTTGTTGACTTACTAGCCGTAACTCTGGTGTGTTATTTATTGGTTGATTTACAGTTATTATCCACTTAACCATCTTAACGTAAAATTAAGAGGAGGACCCTGGCTGGTATGGCTCAGTGAATGGAGCGCCAGCCTGTGAACCGGAAGGTCACTGGTTTGATTCCCAGTCAGGGTACGTGCCTGGATTTTGGGCCAAGTCCCAGGTTGAGGCAACCTATCACATCTCTCCCACATTGATGCTTCTCTCCCTCTCTTTTTCCCTTCCTTCCCTTCTCTCTAAAAATAAATAAAATCTTGAAAATAAAAATAAAAAAGAAAGAGGAGGAAAATGCCAATTTTACGTTAGTACTGGGGAAACTCAAGGAAAAGCCAGGCAGGAAAACATTTTATGGTTTCTGCTGAGCTGTAGAAATAAATGTCCAGTTTATATACAGGAAGATGCCAGTTTATATACATTGGTATTTTGAGCTTTTATATTTGATCACTGAGCTGATCATTACTTGTTGACTTTTCATTGTCCCCATCAAACAAAAGGATGCTAATGAAAGAAAAGAAAATATCTGGTCACCTTCTCCCCTTCGGGGTTTCTCTTTGGAAGACAGCTGGGCTTGGTCTCTGGCCTAGCCCTTTCTGGCTGCGTGTGTGTGTCAGTGTGCGCACGGATCTCTAAGTGTGCACCTGGGCAAATGCACACGAGAGTAGATGATACGCATGTCCGTATATGTCAGTGTGTGCGCACATGAACACACGTGTGTGTGCGTGTGCGCGCGCGTGTGTGTCTAGTGGGAATACCCGTGTCCTCCTGCAGAAGCCAGACGCTCCTTCCTGAGCCCCGCGTCCCGGGGCCACTTACCTCCATGTTCCTGCAGAAGGTGGCGTTGGTGCCGAACAGGATCTGGCACTGCTCGTTGGCGCTGTAGTGCATGCCGGGCAGCTTGTGAGGGAGGCGCACCGCGTGCTGGCTCCTGGGGTCCGTGACCAGCAGGCAGGTGCTGACTTTCGACCTGAAACAGCCAATGGGCCAGTCGACTTGCAAACGCACTGCCCAGGTTTTTACTTTGATTTTCAGTCACTGAGGAGGATGGGAAAATGGCCCAGGCACTAAAAACAGAGGCTCCACTTTTTCCAGTTTTTGCTCTTGTTCCACGTGGCTGGATACCCATCCTGCCTCCCAAGGCAACGGGAGCTTGACAACTAGGAAGGGGCCTGGGACTAACAGCCATATACCTTTCTTAGGGGGTCTGAGTGTTTGCTTGGATGAAAGTGCTTTTGTAATAGATTCCTCTGATACTTTCTTAGAATATGGCTTTGAGCAAAAATTACTAGGAATGAAGAAAAAATATTTCCTTTATTAGGAGTTAGGGATGTGCTTTATTTTAAATAAAATCAAAGTGCTTATTTCCAACCCTGCAGATTCTCTTGGAGGGCTTGTCAGGCTGTGGCAACTGGCCGGACCAGGTGTCCCACCTGAGGACACCTCTGCCATCCCTCTGAGGCGGCCAGGGGCACACCCTGCAAAGGACTTCTGGATTTCAAGCAGGGTGAGGGTGTTAGGAGATGCTGAGAACATCTCTGAAAAGCTGAACGGAGGCTGTGAGGCTGTAGCTACACTAGGAGGTGAAAGACATGAATGCTTTTGTCTTTTAATTTCTAAAACAAGGCTGATGGTAGAAGAAACAAAAGCCAGCCTCTTGCTCAGATTCTGGAAGATAAGCATTACATACACATATGTGCACATGGGGCCACCTCTCCTGGACTTCCACACACACACACACACACAGCACTTAAAGGCAGGGGACCAGCCCTGTGTGTGTGAACCAATGAATACACCCGCCTTGTTTCATGGACCCGCGGGCTAAAATGGAATCACGTCAAGGGGCTACAACATTTCATTCAGATTCTGTGGCATCAAGGACTCAGTAGGAAACAGACTCCGTTAAAATGAACGAGCCATTTTTAAGCCTTGTGTAGCACTGAGTTTCCCCAGCTACAGGGAATGCCATGAAAGAAGACCCTGGATGAGGACAGAGGCGGGTGTTGCCATTGCTGGTCCCCCCGAATTCACTGTGTACTTGAATGGGCCATTGGACTGTTAAGCTCCACAGCCGATGAGACCCACCGAGGCCCTTCCACCTCCATGGGGTGTACAGACGAACACAGCGAAGTGGGGAAGCAATCGGGGTCTGCCGTCAACTGTAAGAGCAGCCCTGAGGTCCTGATATGAAGGGACCCACATTGTACATGGTCCAGACTTTGTTTGACAAAGGTCTGAAGTCAGATGGTCAGTTCTTCCACAGACATCTGAGAATGCACAGACACGTTCTGGGAGTAAGTGTCAGGGAGACGAACCCATCCCTTCTCCCCGGCAAGTGCACATCCCTGATCACTGGACACGTCTGTCCTATAGCAGTCAGTGGTACTGCTAAGATGTCCACTCACAGTCAAAACACTGCAGAGCAATGAAACCAGGTGCAGGACATGCTCACCGTGTTGATCATGCGATCACCTGACAAGCATCGATGAGTACCAGCCACGCGCCCCACGTCATCCCAGGTGTGCACATGGGAGGAAGTTTGGCAGAAACTGGAGATTCTGTGCCGGCCACTGCGTGAGGCCAGCTGAGAATTCTCAGAGCCACCTCCCCTCCGCACGCTTACCGAGCCCCCACAGGGGTGTTTCCTGGAAGTATTACACGTTCTATTCCGTGGAAAGGATCGAATGATCTGAGGACTTACTTGAGGAAGTTTTCGAGGTCATCTCGACTGCAAGAGGACCAAGAGAGATCGCTGGGGTTCCGGCCTTTCACCCACTCTCCGGACATGATGTGGGACCTGCCGGCGCACGCCGAGTGGTCATCGTCATGGTTCATCCCCAGGCTGCCCGAGGGAAGGAAAAGGAGAGAGCAACACTCAGGCTACAGGCTTCTGAACTTACGTCCTAAATGCAGAAGGTGACACCGGGGGACACCTGCTGCTCACCCAGTGATGACCAAGACTCACAAGCTTGCAGGGAGGTAAAGAAGGTGATGGTTCGCTTACTTAGTAAATGAATGTAGAGTCGACAAGCACTAAGGTCATTCGCTAAATAATAAAGGAACGAACAAATTATATTCTTTGGGATTCAACTGTTTTTGATGATTACACTCGCTTTTCAACCCTGAATTGCCCCACTGTTAAGGACCTGAAAGTTTCTGGTGATTAGACTTGCTTTCTGGCACTAACATACCCCGTTGTTAATGATCTAAGCATTTTGTAGCCTTAAAGAGAGGTCACTATGTGAAGGGCTAGTAGGAACCACCCAGGACTCTGGCTTATAGAATATCGTGGTGTAAAACATTAAATAAATGAATGAAAGATGAGGCTTTCCAGTTTTTCACATTACACCTGGGTCCACCAAGATCATGCCTGTCACCTCCCCTGCCCAGAGCTACCTAATGCACACCAGATGCCTGTCCAGAGGCACCATACACTGACCAATGATGTGACTTGGTACACACACTGTCACTGGGTCAACTCAGACACAGGATGCATGGGGTCAGAGGGCCTGTGATTCTAAGGGGAGAGACTGAATGGGCACAAGGGTGCTCATTCTTGGTCAACAGCCCAGTGGAGGAGAAATACGCTTTCATTCATTCAACAGGATTGATTAGAAGTTTCCCCCGAGCCAGGTAATGAATGCGCTAGAAGACAGAGCGGTGCACAACATGCCACCCCAGGCCCCAGGTCACAGCCACCGGGAGACAGGGGGTGACACAGATGCTGGTCTTTATAAAATGAGGCTATTGAGTGCTTCTCCACTGTCACGGCTTTTCTGGTTTTCCCCGAACGTCTCTGACCATCCTTCATCAATTCCCCGGCTCACTGGTCAGCCCTGGGGTCCCCTAGAGAGAGGCCCGCGCTGCGTTCCTGCCCTGCACACTGTCCAGGCCACTCCCATCACCAGCACCGAGCAGTATGATTTGATATCCCTAGATAAAACAAGTGATAAGAGTTCTCAAATGGGTAGCTCTGAAACTCTTGATGTGTTTCCGTGAATTATGTGTGTTGAGGTTACATAAATAAAATGCCTCCTGAAAAAAGCGGCTCTCTTGCACCTCTGGCAACAAGGAGTCGGCACAGCCTGGGGATCAGTCCGGCTGCTCTGTGGACAGCCTTGGAGAATCCAATCCTACGAGAAGCAGCAAAGGAACCCATCGTTCTGCTGGCTTACGCTCTTACCACCACCTCCAGTCAGTTGCCCTGGGTTGGGATCTCACCAGATGGGTCCCCCAAACAAGGATGTCGTTTGGAACACCACAATGGGGGACAACCTGAGCCCCAGCACAATGACTGCCTCCAAGCTTTCTGCCGCGGCCAAGCCGGTCCTGTAACAAAAGGGGCTCCTTCGCCCACACAGCCAGGCTCTGCTGGCCAGGCGGCCTCATCTCTCAGGAGACGAGACTCTGTTTCAGACACAGCTCGGAAAAGCTGACCGCACCCCCAGCCACTGCGGGGCGGCATGAGTGTTGTGTTAGCATTTCACTCTGACGTCTTCCTACAGAACGCTGCGGTCAGCAAGCTCAGCCAAAAGCGGGGTTCGTGGCTTTCTGGAGCTTGTCTGCTACAGATCACACTTGGTCTGGTGTGAAGGGTTCAAATGCTCACCAATGCCTCATCAATGTGCAGTCTGACGAACTACTGCCACTGGGGCAGGGAGCCTTGATATTGGGAGGGTCCCATGAATGACTGTTGGGCTATTTTTAGTTTAAATTAAGGACTAGTTGACTGAAAAACTCATGTTATTGTAGGTTTATGTCCCAGGGCATCTATTACGTCTGGCAACGTGATATTTAACAAAAATGAGCGGTGTTAAGCACACAGTAATTTTAGCTTTAAGCGACTGTGGCATTAAGGACACAGACAAGCCTCATGTCACATGAGGCCCAGAATCATCAGACGCAATAATAACTTCAGGGCCTGAGTTAATGTGATCTCAAAAACTGAACTGATTTGCTTAAGGTCCCCCCCGCCCCCCCCAGGTAAGCCTCCTCACTCCCAGCCTGCCTTCTGTCTCTGAAACGCATTTCCCAGCCACGCTGACCATGGTGGACAGCGCACCGCGCACTGAGGAGGATGCTCCCTTCTAGCCCCTGTCCCCACCAGCCACCACCCTCCTTGGACACCTGCACACACAGCAGCCAGCTCCAAGTCCCAGCCATTTCCGATTTTCTGCCATTTAGATGAAAATAGGTAAACAAAGAAGATACTATGAAATGCCCCGTCTCATGCAGAAGCGGAGCGCTACGTTTGAGCGCCCTGGCCTTGCAGTCAGGTCGACCTGGCTGAGAAGCCCAGCCTCGCCTCTTGGGAGGGCAACGCCATTCCTCTGGGCCTCCATTCCCTCCTCTGTGACGAGACAGGGACGCTACTGCAGCTGGCCCTTGGACGATGCAGGCACGAGGGCACGGAACCCCTCTGCAATCGAAAATCCACATATCGTGTTAACTCCCCTCCAATTTAACTGCTAACAGCCTCCCATTGAGCAGAAGCCTGACCGATAACACCAACCGTCGATTAACACACATTCTGGACGTTAGATGTATTCTGTCCTGTACTCTTACCGTAAAGCCAGCTGAAGAAAAGAAAATCCCAAGGTTCATCTGTGAGTTTTTCAAATTGTCACAGATCCCCCCAAACTTTTCCAAGACACACACTGAAAAAAGTCTGAGTGTTTAAGTGGATCCGGGCGGTTCAAGCCTGTGTTGTTAAAGGGTTGGCTGTACTTAACATCATTCATTCATTCATTCATTCATTCATTCAATGAGTGTCCATCAAATGCCTTCTGTGGCCAGACCCTCTCCCAGGTGCTGGCTCAGGCCAGACCCCTGCTTTCATGGAGTTTACATGCTAAAGGAACGGAGGGAGGGGTAGCAGACACCTGAGCGCCTGGCAGGTAGCGGGCCAGGGAGGAATGACGGCCTCGCTGTTGCCAAGCTCATGCCCGAGTGAAGGAATGCTACAGCCCCCGAGCTGCAAAAGCTGTGGTCCTCAGCGGGCTGTAGAGCTAATGAGGGGAGTGGGGAGATGTCCCCCAAAAGGGCATGTGGGCTCGTGGTGAACTGAAGAGCTGCCATGACTCTTAAATGTCTTCACATTCCTTTTTCATCCACGACGAGCTACCTGAACAGATGGTGCCTGTGTGGCAGAGGCAGCCTGGGGACTGCGCGTGTGAGGCCCCCCCAAAGAGATACGGCATGGAAGCCCCAGGAGACACCAGCAGGATGCCCGTGAAGGCAGAAATGGCCGCCGCTCTGCGGCATGGGCTGCCCTCCATGGGAAGAAAAGAACGATGCTGCCCCACACAGCCTCCCGTTCCTTCTGACCACCCAGCAGCCTGGGGTTGGTCAAGGCTTGAGGGACAGAAGCCTAGAACGCCTAAGCTGTGGCATCTCCATGAAAAGCGGTTTCCTGGCCCTGACGGCGCCCGCGGGCTCACCCATGCCTGGCCCTGGCCCTGCGCGCACGTGATGAAGACGGACCTAGGTGAGGTGGCCTCACTCTTCGCTGCCCCCCGTAGCAGGGCTGGGCATGGGGCAGGGCTCCGCTAATGGTGTAGAATGAAAGCAGCCCACGAGCGAACGTCCGGGTCCATACGACAGCCCACTAGTGCACAGGAGAGAGGCTGCCTGGGCGGGCCTTCCTGCCCCTGTCTCGTTAGCATGAGTGACGCCATGATGGGAAGGTTCCCCCCCATGCACACAAGAACAAACAAGAGGCACCTGCTCTCGAGACTCCTGGCCTCCTTCCGACAAGCCCCTCACTGCTTGATGCATCCGGTGCGTCTGTCCAGAACCCCTGCGTGCAAGTGTGTGGGTCGTTGCGTTCCTTGGGTAGACTTGGAGTCAAACGGTATATAAAATTGCTACCAAAAAAAAAAAAAAAAAATCCACAAAGCTATGTTGATCTCTGACCTGGGAAAACATTCTATGGGATGAGGGGGCATCTGAAGCTCATTCCAGGCAGAAGTCCCAAAGAAATTTAATGATGGTTGCCCCAATGGCGTCCGGCCACAGCCCCCCAAGGCGAGTGATGCTTCAGAGGGGACCTCGCTGATTGCTACAGACAAGGTAGATAGAATTCAGGGAAGGAATAAGCCTCCCTCCCTCTCCCCAGTCTTCTACTGGGGTGGTGGTGGTGGTGGTGGTGGTGGGTCCAACACTCAGGTATTTTGAGAGCTTGGCTTCTTCTGGATGAGGTTGACCTGTCAGGTTCCAGCAAAAGGTCTTTGCGTGTGGGACGGCACTAAGTAAGTGGATTCGTGCGTGCGGGGAGAACACAGGGTAGTTTCCGAAGTCCCTGCTGCCCCCATCAGGGGCAATCTGGCTGCCAATTCTTCCGGGAACTGCTGATTTAATGGGCTT
Source organism: Furipterus horrens (assembly GCF_987537825.1). Classification (NCBI taxonomy): domain Eukaryota; kingdom Metazoa; phylum Chordata; class Mammalia; order Chiroptera; family Furipteridae; genus Furipterus; species Furipterus horrens. The sequence continues at coordinate 4,090,837 of NW_028327186.1, read as the reverse complement.
TGGAAAGCAGCCCCCAGCCCCTCCCATCCCCTTCAAAGGCCTGCAGAGGGGGCAGGAGCTGGCCTGCAGGAAGGAGCTGAGGCAAAGAGAGAACCTGCCGCTCCCAAAGTTCAAAGACCCCTCAGGGATATCAAAGGCACGGGAAGCCCCCAGCAGCCGAAACCCAAGGGCCGGCTACTTCCTGCTCCTAATGACCAGCACTCCTTCCTCTCCTTAAAAACCAGGCATCAGGAGGGCTTCAAGGCCTCATTATCTAGGCTCTGCCTCTTCCACCTTGGCCAGGGGGCTGAGCTGGGGGTAGAGGTGCAGCATTTGTGCTCCATCCTACCTCCTAGCCTTGTGAAATGCAAGCCACTGACCAGGCCCAAGAGGGGTGCCCACAAGAACGTCAGCCCCTGCCCCACAGCAGCCACCTGCATGACGATTCCCACAAGACCTCGCTACGCCCGGGGCCTTTGCTCCTGCCCTTTGCCAGCCCCAACCTGGACTCTGCCTCCTGAAATCCTCAGATTGGCATACTCGCTGGCAGCAGCCTTGACCCTCTTTGGCTGAGAGGGGGCTCCCTGCGGCTGGAACGCCGGACCACCAGGGTCGTTCCCTGGAGGCCTCAGCCGCACCCAGCGCTAAGTTTGCAGGCTTGCTCATAAGCGCTCATACACGACTGCACCTGAGAATTTCTCTAATGAGATTTTACCCCCTTGGGTCTAGGGTCTCTTCGCCTGTTATTTAGGAGGCAGGTGGGGGGCTTTGAGGGCACCCTGTGAGTCCTTTCTCCCGAGTACACACTGGCTCGGAAGCAAGCGGCCACACCTTCCGCCAGGAACAATGTGGACTCTGTCATCCCTCCCTGGCCCCCTGGCAGGTTAAGTCCTGCCTAACGAAACCCGACACGAGGAAGATATGACAGAATTGCAAAGGCAAACTCTAGAGTCTTAAATGGATGAAGTTCAATTTCTCTAAAGCGCTGGTGTTCACACAGGACCCCACAGTGCAATCTCCTGGAGAGTTCTAGAAAATTCTGGGGCCTGGCTCTTGCCACCAGAGGTTCTGATTTCCTTTGCATGAGGTGTGACTGGAGCATCTAGATTCTCTTTTTTCTTTTTAATGACAGATAAAGGTACACACTATTCTAATTTTATTTTCAAGGCAATATTAAAATTATAAAGTTATGAAAAAACTCAATGAACTTATCCTACAGCAAAACAAATGCAACAGAAAATAAATCTTGAACACAAAAAACAAAGAACAACAATAGCAACACAACAGAGAAGCAGGGACGCTGGTCTCTAATTCCCTGCAGAGGCAAAGACAGAAAGACTTTCCAAAATGGCACTGGGGATGAGCTAATGGCAAAGCTAGATACTACCAGAGTGTTTAATGTGAGGCTTCCAATGAAGCCCAGTGCTTCCTGCACTCTGGGAATGAAAAGTCTTCCGTAACATACTTTAAACATAAAAGAAATAAATAATCAACTGTCAAAATATCTAGACCTCACCCCAACAAACAAAATGCCTATAAGATGAATCTGGATTCTTGAAAGCTCCCAGGGAAATCTAAAGTCACCCAAGAAGCCCCCTCCCCACGGCCCTGCGTTCCTGCGGGCCTCTTAGAACTCAGGCTGCCGGGGTCCTACCCAGCATTTCCCAGGCAACAGGTCTGAGGGATGGAGGGGTCGAGGGGAGGAGGGGTGGGGGTGAAAATCTGCACTTCTATCAAGTTCCCAAGGGACGCTGCCTCTGCTGGTCCAGGGAGTGCCCCCCAGCCCCGGGGCCCCATCCAGAGTCACGCTGATGGTTTTCACTGGTGCCAAGGAAACATTCTGAGATGTCCTAAATCGAATGACAGTAGGCCGGAGGGCGGCAGGGAGAGAGAAAGAGAGAGGAGGTCACTAGGTTAAGAGCTGCAAGCAGAAACCAACAGCTTGACAGGATGTTGAAACTTTGAATGAACTTCCAGGTGGCTCTTTCCAGGATTACCTGTACGGAGCAGCTGATCAACCGCCAGATGCTACCGCCTCCTGCTGACGTGTGAGCTTTCCAGACCGTTGCTCGCAAATGTTAGCCAGCCCTTTTCGCTTATGGACTGCGTGAGGACCCCAGAACTGCCTCCGCTTCCCCTTTTCCTCTGCTCCACGCTTTGCCTGTAGCCTAATGTCAATTTTCTCAACATAATGTCTTTCTTCTGGAAACGTGTATGAAAGGGTCCTGTCCATCGACACCAGCACAGCAGACACAGCTGTCTTCCCCATCGAGCCCCGCCGGGACCTGGTCCTTTTCTGGCTGGCACGTGGCTCCGTAAACCCTTGCTTCCAGGACAACTTCCGGTCTTTAAGGTTCGCGTTTAACACCAGTAAGCCTCCCACCTTGATGGCAGGTAAAAAACACCTGGGAAACTGGGCCCACCTCAGACCATGCATATCAGAACGTCTCAGGGAGGGGCTGCGCACCCGGCTTTTGCAGGGGCTCCCAGGGGAGTCTACTGAACCTCCAGGGCTATGCGTGTCCATAATGCCTCGGACAGAAACCAACACTGGAGCTCATTCCTGTTCTGAGCTGAGATGGCCCTTCCCGTGGCTTCTATGATGCGACTGAGTTCAAATATTTGACATCACTCGCTTGTCCCCCTTTTTCTCTCCTCTCCTCTGTCCACATATTTCAAGAGGTTCAATTTGATGACAAATGCCAGGAATTCTCATCAAGCTCCGGAGCCAGCCAGCACAGATCCAGGGCAATCACTTCTCGGTCAAAGTCAAAGTTCTGACGGTTGTTTATTTGTACCCAGGTTCTCAATTCTGGGGCGAGTCCAGGGAAGGCCCTACTGTGGGTAGGTTCTGGACATACACCAAGTTCAAGGCCACATGCTTCATGTACAAATTCTACCCTGGTGAATAGTCTAAGGAACGGACAAATTTCAGAAACAGTAACCACCCTACTGCTAAATTATTAAATGCTAGTTTATGTGACATTTTATGAAGTATTGTATATACAGACTCACCGTTTCTCAGACACCAAGGATTTGGTTTTGAAATTTCCACATAATCACAACATTGGGTGGCTTTGTTACTGCTATTTCTTTTTTCCCTTTTTAAAATTTTTTTCAGGCTCTTCTTGAGCAATACTTTTTTTATCTTTAAAAGAAATCTTCACTTCCCCTAGTATAAATTATAGGCTTCTTGCAGTAATCACTACTGCTTAACTGGCATTCAATTTACAGGATAAAAATATATTCTTTTGGCCGCCTTAATGACTGTGTTCGCAACGCATCCTCAAACCCTCTCCGAATTCTGGCTCAGAGCAGAGATCGTGCTGGGAAGGCGGAATGCGGTTTCAAGAGATGCCAAAAGTATTGCCTAAGCGATAATTGATATTTTTACTAGCAGCAACTTTGTAGTTGATAACAGGTTATTAAAACAGGAAAAGAGGTCCTCCCCTGCCGAATCCCATCTGAGATGTGAAAGGAAAAGTCACTCCAGACAGAAAGCCTCTCAGTGTCGTGGTTCCAGCCAAGAAGAGAACTCCCTTGTGGCGGTGTCTCCAAGGCCAAAGCCAAGGGCGGGGGCTGCCCACTAGCCCTCCCCTCCCCCAATTCTAGCCACATGCGACCCAGCTCAGTGGGACACCTGGTGAATATTTGCAGAAAAAAAGAAGCTAGAAATACCAACAGTACCAAGTGCCTCGCTATCCCTGTTTTTTTTTTTAAATCATTTTGATATTGGCTTTGATTTCAATGTCTGCTTCCCACTGGTGTTTGCAGAAGAGGTGAGTGTCAAAACTGGCAACCGTGGCAGGGCAGAGACTAGCTGGTCTGAACCGTGAGTTGCCAAAGGCGTGGCTGACCCTCCTCAACTTCGGCCACTCGCAGGACCAACGGTGGTTCCTCCAGGTAGGATGCCAGGGTGACTTCGCTGCACGGAAGGCAGCAGACGGCTCACGCATTGCACACACCGTAGGCTTTTCCTTGGCAAGACCCTCATTCTTTAGGGGAAAGGAGGATCGCTCCGGTTCTTGTGCATAAAAGGAGACCGGGAGGCTGCCCTGCAGGGGAGGGAGCGAAGTGTGTGCAGGGCAGGGAGAAAACACACCTCAGACTTGCCCTCACCCGAGGCCTGGTCACCTCCACACTCCCGTCATCTTTTGTCACCTGGGTCTCAGCCTTCCTCATGTCATATCAGCATTGATCCTAGCTCTGGGGGCGACACCACTGTCTCTGTAAACGCTGCCCCCGCCTGCTGCTTTGCAAGCTTCCGTACATCTTCCTTGCCTTCCTCGCCCTCCAGCCCAGACACGGATTCGTTCTTGTCAATGCCACAGGCGTCTGAATGCTTTTCGCAGACAACGCTTTTCTTTTTAAGGGCGGTAGAAGGAAATAAATGTTGTCCTCCCTTTGCAGGAGCTGCACCACGCATGACAGGGACCAGAGATCAAGAACCACTGGAGACCGAGGCCGGGTGGTCTCCGGGCTCAAGCCCCATGGGTGGAGCAGCTTCTCAGGACATAGGGGCCAATGCACGTGGCAGCGGGAAGTGACCAGGGTCCTTCCGCCCCCTCAGATTCCAGCAGTGTCCACACAGCGCGTGGGGGCGGCCTTGGTCTTCTAGGCTGGGGGCAACATTACATCCCATAGGGAAAGAGAACAGGGTTCCTATCATTCAGAGCCAAAGTCAACTGAGAGGCTGACCTGCTGACGCCGTGGTGCCACCAATGGGGCAGCCGTGGGATGACTGTACACAGACAGGTAGGCGCTGGGAGGGAGGACGGGGACAAGCCACGCTTAGGGAGAGCACAGTCCCTTGCACATCGGCGTCTGCCTCAAACTGAAAAGCAAGCCTGAATGGGGGGTGAAGAGGCGCAAGGCAGGAACACCAGCATTTCAGGGCTTTTGCCAAGGAGCTCAGCCGGCCCTTCTGGGATGGCGACGACCTCTGCTCCTGGGGCTTTAAGGAGCATGTCCCGTTTTTGTGCCGTGTTTTGGTTTCCTGCTGCTTCCCTCCAGGTCCTACCCAGAAGAGCCCCATTTCACAGCCAAACGGCATTCTGGACGACCAGCGTGTTCTCTAATAGGTTTGCCAGTAGCCGCAAGGCAACATTCTGGAGTTTATGGTGCACCAGGTTGTATGATGCGCCAAGTTAAATGTCCAGTCTTAGACTGGGGTCTCTCTCTTTTTACAGATTGTATTTGTTTATTTGTAGAGAATGGGGAAGGGAGGGAGAAAGAGAGGGAGAGATAACATCCATGTGAGAGAGATACATTGATTGGTTGCCTCTCGCATGCGCCCTGACCAGGGACCAAACCCGCTACCCTGACACAAGCCCTGACTGGGGATCGAACCGGCGACCTTTTGCTTTGCAGGATGACGCCCAACCCACTGAGCCACACAGGTCAGGGTTAGAACAGACAGACCTCTTTTAACAGGAAGGATGGGAGGCGGCTGTGCCAACCACATCTACACAGGAATCTAGTCTCCAAGCTACAGAGGAAGCTGAGTGAAATGTAGCATCACTCTGTAAGCCGGCCGAAGACCCCTGGGAGCCTGCTGGCGGTAAAGAAAGCATGGGCCACCAGCAAGGGACCACAGAGGAGATTCCAAAGTCAGGGCCCTGCCGAGAGCTCAGCTGGTTAGAGCGTGGTCCCAACATGCCAAGGTTGCAGGTTCGATCCCAACCAGGGCACAGACAAGAATCAATCTATGAATGCATAAATAAGTGGAACAACAAATCTCTCTCTCTCTCCCAAAATCAATTTTAAAAAATTTCCAAAATCAGGGCACGAAAGCTATTCTAAAGACTCCCGTGGAAAAAAACTGGAAAATGAAACACAAGTTTTCCCTCCACCCCTACCAAGTTTTACACACACGCACACACACACACACACACATACACAGGCACACCTCCGTGAATTGTGCTTATGTTGCATGTTTTGCAAATTGAAAGCAAAACCCTCCACTGGCAAAAAGATTACCACTTGCTTTACTGCAGGGGTCTGGAATGGAATTTGCAGCATCTCTGTGGTTTGCCTGTACATACATATACATACCCACACACAAATACACACTCACATGTGTGTTCGCACACAGACATATTCCCAGGCGCAGGGTACCCAGAGCTGCCCACGCTGCCCTGAGATGAGGCCGGCCGAGGGGGCTCCCGCCTGCACGTGCTTCGGCCGTGCTTCTCCCGGTCTTACGTGTGCAGGGGTCCCCTGGCTGGGCTCCGACCCTGCATGTCTAACAGGCTCCCGGACGACGCGCCGGCCCACAGAGCCCCGTCTGAGGAGTGAGGCGCCAGATGTAGTTTCCCTGTGTCCCTCCATCCCGTCCCTTTGTCACACTCTTCTCTGCTGGGCTCTGACAGAGGAGCTCCAGGTGATAATTGCCACGTCAGGTAGGGCAGGGCAGGCTGGGATGGGGGCAGGGCAGGGAGGTCCAGAAGTCTGTTCTGCTGAGCGAGCCAAGCCCCACGCGGAGGCACCAGGCCAGCCGGCCGCCTTTTCCCTGGGAGCAGCTCCCTCCTGCTATGGGAGCACAGACTGCACCAGCCCTCGGGGACCACAGAGCACCTGCCACACGCAGAGCCCAGGCAGCGCCCACAAGACCAGTAAGTGCTACCCACGGACCCAGTGAGCTGGTGCTCCCGCCTGGAAGGCTTCTTTGACCAGAAACCCACCTACACATGCCTCTCGGTCACGGGCAGGGGTCCTGTCAGTGGGTCCTCAGTGGGTCTTAAAGCTGCCGCACATCAGCGGTCCTAGGGGCCCCCGCACCACAGCCTCAGTGTGGGAGACAGCGACCAAGCTGCGTTTGCAAAGACTCCGTCTGCTCCTTCTCTTGAACAATCTACCCAGCTATGAGCTGAGGAAGCCAGGGCCATGGCGTGGGTTCAGCCCCTGCAGTAACACACCCCAGCGTCACAGGGCCGCGTGGCTCCCACTGGCTGCCCACCCTGCCACACGGCGCCAGCACTTCCCAGGACCACGGTGACACCACGTTTTTCCCTGGCTCAGCGCGAAGCACACCAGCCCGCCTCCTGCTCCTCTCTCTGCTCCTGATCATCATCACACGCGAGCCCTGGCGAATCACCCGGCTTACTGAACGCCGGCCTCTTCGCATGGCCACAGAAGCGTGGTTCTGATTAGTAAGATAATGCCTTTGTAACACGTCCGGTGACTTGCTAAGAGACTTACAACCTCCCTTGGTCTGTATTCATCTATTACGTATATTTTTTTCTAAGAGCCAGATCCTCACTCGGGCCCCTGGCCATGACGCAGCCTGTTCTGAAGTCAGGAAGAGTGTCTGATTTTGTGGCTCCTCCAGACCTGTCCAGCCATCCTGCTGGTGCTGCCTGCCGCTGCCGATTGGCAAAACCCCCCTTCATGCAATGTCAGAGCATGCTCTCTGGGCCTGAGCACGGACAGCGACGAGGAGGGCTCCTCCCTAGAACGTGCCACTGACGGCTGGTGGCAGACTTCCCAGGGTCTCAGGGGATGTGCAGGGCCTCCGGCTTTTGGTTTAAAATTCCCCATCAGCAGCGGGCAGGAGATGAACAAGGATTTCGGGCAGGAAACCAAATACCTTGAGAGAAGAATGGGGATGTGTCTTAGCCAGCTCAGGCTGCTATTATAAAACACCATAAACAGGCTGGCTTATCAACAACGGAAACGTATTTCTCACAGTGCTAGAAATCAGAAGTTCAAGAGCAGGGTGCCAGAACGGTCGGGTCTTGTGAGGGCCCCTTTCTGGGATGCCGAAAGACTGTATCCTCACACGGTGTAAAGAGCGCTGGTTCTACCATCTCTTCTTGTAAGGGCACTAATCCCATTCACAAGGGCTCCACCCTCATCAGCGAATTGCCTCCCTCTGACCCACCTTCAAATACTATCCCAGATGGGGGCAAGATTCCAACCTATGAATTTTGAGGGGACACACACATTCAGTCCATAACAGAATACCAGGTAAGCAGCAGGTGTCTTTCCAAGTAAAGGTGAGCAAATCCAATTACCAGGAGAGCGTCTGGGGAGGGATCGGCCCAGGCACAAGCTTGGCTCACTTGCGTAAAGGACCCTGCACCCCGGCCCGTGGCTCTGGTCTGCGTCTCCACTCAGCCACTTAAGAGGCTGACTCGCCATCTGCAAGATGAGGCTAAGCTGACTTTGACGTCCCTTCCAGATCTGAGAACCAGGAGTAAATCCCTGAGGTAAAGCTCCAGAACCCCCAGCAAGCTCATGAGAACCCTGGCTCTCACCTCCTTCTTGGAACAGTCTATAAAGGAAGGAGGTTCTAAGGGGGTTTCAGAATTTGGTTCTTCAGCCAAAGTCAACTTGCGGCCTGTCTCTTCCAATACCACCGAGGCCCATTTTGTTTTAGGTAAGACAAGTCACCTGACGATTTGATGCAAATAAAACACAAGCTCAGCTTTGTAAATGCTCCGGAGGCGGTGGACACCCTAGATCTGGCTGGGTTTCCCATCACGGAGATAATGTCCACCCACTAGCAGCTTGGCCGCCGGACTAACCAGAATGCAGACGGGACCACAGCCGCCTGCCTGCTGAAGAGCTTTGAATGGTCTTCCTTCTGCTGGTGTTCGCCGGGCCTGGGCAGAGCTGGACAGGCGGTGGTCAAGGTTCTTTTCAGGACAGCGACTCTGGGCTTGCCAGGCGACAAGAAGTGTTCTCGCCTCACCTCTGACTCCATGTCCGGGATAACACTCCAGAGGAAATCATGGTCATTTCCCTGTAATTCCTGTTCATTCCGGGCAGTGAGAAATTCCTGCTTAGGGCAGAAAGGCCACTGAAGTAGGGCCATCGGTTACAAGGTGACCGATGTTGTGGACACCGCACTTCCCATTCAAAAATCACCGGTCTGGGAGGGGCAGAGGAAGTTCTGCTTTTGCTTGCGTGTGGGGCCGGGGAGAAGGGGAGGGAAAGGAGGGGCTGCTGTGAAGCCCGTGGTCAGGGGAGAGCGTGGGGCTGAGAGCCACGCCGGGTACAGGCTGGCCTGGCAGATCCCCAGGTGCCTCATCTGCTGCCGCCAGAGTCTGTGCAACTCAGCCAAGACGTGAGGAGGAGCGATGTGGCAGGGGCCGAAGGTGGGGCAGACGGGACCGGACTTGTAAAGCAGCGTGAGAGACCCTGCAATTTTCAGCAACACATTTTAAAGAACGATGATAACAGGAAATGAGGCCTGAAGGTTTGGTGCGGTTCTGGAGTCTGGGTAAGACAGCCGCGCTCCGAGGACGCTCACACGCAGGCTTGGGTCCCGGGGCCAGACGCCCACTCAGGAATCGCTCTGAGCACCTCAGCGCGAGACCAGAGCGCCCTGCAGCCTGGCTGCCTGAAGGCTGGGGGAGCTGAGTAACAAAAAAGACAAGACCCAGGGAGCCAGGGAGGAGCCCACCTGGGAACCCAGCACGGGACTTGCGGCTCCAGAACCAGCCCCTGCAGACCTCCTGGAGGAAGGTGCCCCCTCTTTCTGGTCCTCCAGAAAGACTGACATCTGTGACCCAACAACTGCCCTGGTTCCAGCCAGAACACACCCTCCTCCCAGGACTTCCAAACAGTCGCGTTTCCAGAAACCCTCTCTCCGCTGAGCCTTCCTTATAACGCCAGCCCATGGGAGGCGCGTGCTGCGCCTCCCGGGCTGAGCACCGGGCAAAGGGCGCAGGCCGGAGCGGCGGCTTCCTGCGCACATCTGGCCTGCGTTCCGGACGCATCTCCCCCGGCTCAGTCTTCACCCACATCACAGACAAGCATTTCCCCCCTTCACACATCTGGATAATGGCTTTCCTTGCTTCCCGTCCTGGGATCGAGACAATCCCTTTCCGTTTGAATTGTGTCGACTGCAGTGATGAGAACATTTCCCCCAGAATGGCTTTTCCCCTCCCTCTCTCCCTCGGCTTCCCAGACACTCATCCACCCTCTGCCCGTCAGCCACGACGGGGTCCATGTTCCGCGCTGCACACCAGGAGAGCGGGTCCCCAGGCACGCATCCATGGGACACCCTCCCGACGGCCCCTGCCCTGAACTCCTATCTGCAGTGTCGCATTCTAGGCGGAAACATCCAAGGTGCCAGGAGCCAGCTTTTGATCGCATCCTTACTGGACCTGCCGGGGACTGTGGATGCTGCTTGTAACTTCAGGGCAGGTGGCGGCATCCCCATGCCCTCTGTCCCCGCAGGATAAAGTCCCTGCTCCGCTCGTGCATCTGACCTCTGCCCAGTAACGCCAGCCAGGACAGTGCTTCCAAACTGGGGGACACAGTTTGAGGGGCTGTGACCATTTGTGCAGGTCTGAGAACCCAGCTGTGCGCTGCCTCTGTCCTGCCCCTGCCACCTGTCACATCCATCCCATCACAGGCCACTTTAGCTTTGTTCTGTGCCCTCAGGGAAGACTCCTGGGAGACATCAGACAAGAGGTGACAGGACTAGGCCTGCCTGAGGGGACGACTTCCAGGATGGTTTCACATTTCTTCCCTTGCTTTGCAGGCTGTGAGTGGGACACGGCCTTAGGTAGGTGGCAAGGGCTGGAATTCAGGGTGACCAAGGGAAAGAGGTGAGTGAGAGCCAGGAGAGCCAGACCATATCCAGCCCTGTTGGGGCTCAACCCTGCGAGAGGCCTAGAGGGACGGGATGATGGGCAAGAAATGGAAGCAAGAAGGCGGATGAGGCCAGAAATCAACACGGAAGCCCCGGAGATGTCACAGGTCAGTGGGTCTGCCACCTGGCAGTAGCGGCCTCCCCAGGAGAGCCTTTCTAAGCTCACCCACCCCCCAAGGGCATGATCTGATTGAGTGAGGGTGAGGCTTGGCCCCCGGCACTTTTAAATGCCTCAGGTGCTCCCCTTGGACAGCACTGCCTGGCTGCCATGCACCCCAAGTTATATCAGGCTACAAAGCTTCCTGGGAAAGAGCAATTTTTCAGAGGCTGCAGCCAGAGCCGGCCGACCCAAGGAGAGGTAGTTCCAGAATGGCAAGGCCCAAGAAAGGGCCGATGGAAGTCAGGGAAAACCCCAGGAAGAGCAGATGGGGAAAATGTGCACCCCAAGTACAGGTGGCAAGAGCCCAGATACGGGGCAGGGCTTCTTCAGGCCTGTCTGGGGGGCCTTTTGGAGACTTACTGGGGCCCCAGGGATCCTGTGGTTTGGACTGACTGTCAAGACAGGCATCGATCCGGCTCAGGCTTATCTCTGAGCCTCCTAAATCCAACAGAAGCCGAGAGTCATTTTCTGCCAGAGAAGGCTCTTTGTTCCTACACATAGAAATACGCCCTCTTTTATTTTTTTCTGAGTGGGTGGCCTCCCCTGTCTCATCATCCCACCTAGAAAGCCCAGGATTCTGACATTTCCCGAGAGCTCCCTGTCTCACCGGACTGAGAAGCACACGCCGTGCTTGGCGCTCTGGGTGTCCCTGGGCTGCCAACGCGCGGCTGAGAGTCAGGCCTGTGCCCCACTGGCCCCCAACTGTACCAGGGGCTCCTGCCAATCCAGGGACTCCTTATTGGACTTAGCCCCTGCCCCCAAACAAAAGGCATCCTCATCAGCTGTCACAGAACGACTCACTTCCTCTCTTTGACACCATAACTTCCAAATCATAGCAACCCATGTATTCCAAAATTCCAACAGATGTATTGTACCCAGTCATTTTAATATTTCACCAAAGTCACTACAACCCTCTTCTTGATCAGTGAGGGCACAGTTTGATTTGGTTTTTGCCTTTTCTTGGGGGCAGCTGGCATGGACCTGGGCTTTTCACCTTCTCCAGAGATGGTCCTTCCCACGACCAATCGGTTGAGTCTCAAAAGCATGAGGGACATCACAGCCTTCTTCTCACGCTAAGGAGCTACCCCGTTGTCAAGGTCGCCGAGGGCGAAGAAAGGCACAGGAGGGTGCAGGTGAAAACACCTGCCCTTGCAGTTGGGCTATCGTGACAAGACAGGGGGACAGCTGCCTGCTCAGACTCACACACGACCACGCTTCTACCCAGTAGGTAAGCCCCAGGCAATGCGTGGCTGCCTATCTGCCAGGCTTTCATGGGCAAGACAGCAACCAAGGACATGGAAACCTCAAAGCCATTACCAGACGGATGCTGCTGGGAGCCAACCCCTCCTACAGGCAGAAACACAGAGCAACCCCTCCCAGGTGCCCACCCAAGATCCCCACCAGGAACCGCACATCCTTCAGTCCCTGTCTTAAGCTGGGGCTGGAATGGTTTTTGCCCTACTTTAAAGAAGGGTAATTATCAGACTGCTGTCAATCATGAGAAGGCTGCCAATCATGAGAAGGCTGTCAATCATCATCAGAAGGCTGCCAATCATCACCAGAAGGCTGCCAATCATCAGAAGGCTGCCAATCATCATCAGAAGGCTGCCAATCATCATCAGAAGGCTGCCAATCATCAGAAGGCTGTCAATCTCACCCATGAACTCAAGTCCCCTAGAAACCCCTCATGATGACACATTTGCTTTCTTCTGCCAGCTGTGCCATGCCATTGAGCATCCTTTCTGCCTGCACAGGCAACAAACTGCAAGTGTTAATCCCCCGGTTTGGGGGATAGATAGAAGCCCTCTTCTTCATTACCGATCTCATGTCATTTGGATCCTGATTTTAATGGCCCTGTTGGATGGGTTTATTATCATATGAGTGATTTCAAATCATTTTAGGTAGAAAGTAGAAATTGTTTTAAAGTAATACTAGTTTTCTAATCTATAAAGCAAAGGTTAATAATACCTACTGACAGGGCTGATTCAATAGCATGAGGCCCAGCAGCTAATACAGCAGGTACTTAATAAATGAGGACGTGACTAATTCACACCCTGCGCAGCATCATTGACATTACCAGGCAAGCACTTGTCATTTAATTTACAATTCAGAACCGATTTGATTGCAAACTGGATTGGAGCCAGTGTACAGAACCAAATAAATTATTTTCAGACGACGAGATTTAAAACAAAACCATGTATACAAAGAAAGACACTAGAAAGAGGGAGAAAAATACCATTCCAGGACTCGGATGAGTCAACTGCTGCACATGAACCTGAAACTGAGCTTTGTGTTTCCTGACAGCCAGAGTGGAAAGAAAATATTGTTAATTTATGCAGCGCCCATTGCCTGATTAATGCAATGTGTCCTGCACATGGAGAGGGAACTTTTCTCCTGACATGCGGATCTAAGGTAACAGCAAGCACTGATCCTCGTATGAGAAACACAGGATAAGCAACCGAAGGGCCGCACCTACGCATGCCCCTGTGCAAAGGCACACACACCCAGCTTTCAAAGCGATGTGGCACTTTATCCATGTTAAAGGTTAGGGACCAAGGGGTGGGCCCCTGGGGACTTCCTACGGGTACACAGAAGGATACTCGTTTCCATTTTCTAAAACTTTCACCAAGAAATATTCTCGGCAAGCATGGACCGGCGTCTCAGGCCCACTGAGAACACCATCTCTTCCTGTCCTCATTCATACATACTTAAGGAAGGTGGACATAAACGGTTCCACTCCGTGTCAAAATACAGAACAGCTCCCAAGGTGCGTGTCTGTGCAGCAGCCGGGCCAGCGGTTTCCCTGGGAGTGAAGGCCAGCCTAGATAGACCCTCCCGAGCCTCTGCACAGCCTCGCTTGCTGACCTGAGCCCAGCGGCCCAGAGAGATCCGGGATGGAGAGAACGTGACTTCATCCCTGGGAGATCTCCTTCCCGAGGCTTGTGAATAATCAGACCCGACAGACTTCCCTGGGAAAACTGTAATCGCCCAGCGAGGGGCAGGGCCGACCGCTAGCGGGGATTTATTGGCTTTGATTAACAATAAGGTGTTTGTTTTTGTAGGTAATTAGAGTTCAACAGCAAGCTATAAAGGGTCCTGTAAGAAATCCTAAACAGACCGTAGCTAAAGGCGGCTACAGTCTGACTGAATCTAACCATTCATCTTTGCAGCCCTCCTGGTCTAGGACGCCAGCCTTTGATCCCGCACAATAGCACAGGTCATCGGGCAGAAAATGCCCCTCTGTGTTCCTAATGTCCACAGAGAAAAGGCCTCTGTGCAGCACGCGTGAGCTCACACACGGGTGCAAACAGCACTCCTGCCTGCGCCTGCGCCCTGGGGCTGAATGCCGCCAGGGGACAATGCCATTCATGCACCGATTCAAAGGGCCCCGACGAGCTGCATGCTGGGAAAGGTTTTGACAACTGCACATTCACAGCCGTTCGGAAGCCCATTCCGGGGAACTATGATGCACTGGGTGCGCCACTGGGCAGGGAGACGATGTTTGCCAAAGCCGTATCGGTACATGCCTTCCTCTGAGCACCCACTCTTGGGTACAGGGGTGGTTTGAACAAATCAGAGATAAGAATACTAATTCGATTATAATTCCTTTTCAAATTATTTTCTGGTAGTCTAGGCAAGAGAGTATGGGCAAAGTGCTAGCAACAATTTTTTAAAAATTCTATCGCTGTGTAGCGAGACAACAGTTCATCTTCTTTTTTTTGGTCAATGGCCTGTTTTTCCTCCTTAGTCCCAGGACATACACGTAAGGTCATTGTCACTCACTGTACCCATCTCATGATAACCAGCAGGTACGGAGATGTCATTTACCTGTATGCCTCCGGGAGTGAGAAAAATTAAAACGCGACCCGATAACCAAAGCAAGCCCCCAGAACAAAACAAGTAAAGCCATAGATATGACTACTGCAGAAGGAAATCTTTGTTTTCCATACACTCTGGTTTTACTCTTGCAGAGGGATCTATTAGGTCAATAGAAAAACTTTATCATATATATATGTGTGTGTGTGTATATATATATATATATATACACACATATATATGTGTGTGTGTGTGTGTGTGTGTGTGTATTTCCCCCCAAGAACTATATTTACTTTTAATTTTGTTCTGGTCAAGTCAAAATAAATTTTCCCATTGTTTTGCATGCTATTTACCTATTCTTTTTTAAGTTTGTAAGCAGCCGGGTCACCATTTTTCCCTTCAGAGAAATGTAAAACAGACGGCCTGCTCTAGCAGAAAGGGCCACACTTTTAGAATCAGCTGGCTTTCTGCCCCCTGAGACTTCCTGCAGGGGACCTCAGCCTTGGGCAGGCGCGCGACCCCTCTGACCCTGTGTTTCCTCATCTGAAAAGCCAGGAGGCTGCCTCGGAGTCTTCCCCCTTTGGGCTCTGAGGGTCTATGGTTATCTGCTCCCGAAGGGAAGACTTTCCATGTGCAGAGGCAGCGGCTGTTAGTCCCTTAAAGCTAAGACACTGCCATTCTACCTTCACAAATGTGGGCATGGGTACCGGCTGGGGGAAATAAAAAGGATGTCAACAGTATGACGGTCTATAAATCTCATGATGCAAATGGTGTGCAGAGATCGCGTCCAAGACCAGGCTGATCCAGGAAAGGAAATGCAACGAAAAGACAGTGTCCTCTAGCATCAGCTTTCAGACAGCCCTGAAGAGCAAGTTCACATTTCAGCTCTCGGAGTCTGTCTGTCCAGTGACCTCTCGGGTCCTCTGAAGGGCTGGGGCCCAGGCTCGCCGGCCCCGGGTCCCCGCGGGGAAGAAGCAGAGGCCCACCGCAGCGCCGATTTAGAGCTGAGAAAACGCAAACGTACGTACTCAGAAAGGCAGGGAAGCGGGCACAGCAGCGCGGAGTCCAACACTTACTTGTGGCCCAGCTCGTGGGCGATGGTAAAGGCCAAATTGAGACCATTGTCTTCGGCCAGCACACATTTCCTCTTAGCGCTGCACACGCCTCCTAAGTAAGCAATTCCTGCAGCAGAGACACAAAACACATCCTCTTCAGAACACGGGGGCCCCGACCTCGCCAGGAAGGTGCACACGGTCACGCATCAGGCACTGTCCGGCGAGGGGCCAACTGAGAGCCCAAAGAGCCCAGGCCGGACCTGCCATTCTGGAGCCAACAGAGACACCGCCTGGCGCGTGGTGCTTCTGTATTAGCTCGGTAGTAATAATGACCCCAACAAACATCTATCAGACGTTTAACGTGCGTCAGGCAATAGGCTGAGCGGTTTACGCATATTATCTGATTTGGTCCTCATCACCTGCAGTGGGCAGTAACAGAGGGGAAACTGAGATTCAGAGAGGAAAGGTAACTTTGTCTCAAAATCACATGGACTGGCACCCGCTGCTGGGATGCTGTCTACCTTCAGGTCTGGGGCTGGGACCAGGGGAGGTCAGCAAGGCCACGCGGCCACGTGCCAAGTTTAAGGAGGGGCTCCCTCTCCAGAGCTGACCCTGACCTTGCATGTCCCCCAGAGGAAGGGCGTGCCTCCTTACATTCCGTACCCTGGGCACGTCCTTCCCCTCACCCGTCTTGGCCCTGGAATGGTCAATGCCGTTGGGGTACGAGCCTGGGTCCAGGCTGGGGCTGACGACGGGGAGCAGGCCAGGGAAAGGCTGTGTAAAAAGTTCCCAAAATTGTTTTGGGAGAGACGGAACGAAACCAGGACCCAGAGGGAGGGAGAGCGGGCTGCCGAGCGAGGGCCTGGAAGTCATTACTGAGGATGGACCTGTGGCCCCACTCACCCATCTCAGCACACATGTGACTGGGCCTGGGGACCCTCCTGAGACAGGAAAAGTGAACCGGCGCAGGCAGGAGGAACGCAGACGCAGGGGGTTGGTGTGAAAGCCAGGGCTGAGCACAGAGGCTGGAAGGCTGCTCGCCTCTGCAGGACACATGGGACTATTCCAGGGGAGACAGGCTCGTCTGGCAGAGGGACGGGTGTCAGCGACACAGGGGCCTTGGCCCGGTGGGACACGTCTGAGGAATGCCGGGCAGTCAGCCGTGCGCCGGCCACGTCTCCACTGACACCGCCCATGGCAGAGCTCCACGTTCCTCTCGGCTTCTGTTATCTCTGCACGCGGGATGGACGCCCCTCACCACCCAGGTACCCCGGGGACTTGTCTCAACCCGAGCAGGAGCCCACGGACCCCGACCCCACCCGGGGCTGGGAATCATGAGGACGGGAAGCATCTGTGCTCCCACTGTGGTGGCAGCAGACTTGTCAATACAGCCTGGGAAAGGAATGAGCCGGTGGTGGCAGAGGGGGGTGGCAGGTCACACACCTGGGGAGACTCAGTGCTTCTCCCGCTGTGAGGCCACAGGGCATGTGCAGCAGGCAGGGCTCTCCTGCCCCGTGGTTAGCCGGGCGCTACCAGCCCAGCCCCGTGCCGCGGAGGGGCCAAGCGGCACGCGGCCCTGGTCCGAGCGCCACTTTCACTAACATGCACCTGGTGTATTAGGACCTGAAGGTGACCTCGCAGGCATGGGAGTTGTGGAGGGAAGGAATTGGCAGAGGAGCACAGGATGGACGGCGGGATGAATTAATTAAAAGGAACCTTCCTCCCTGCTCCCGAAGAGCTAAACCAACATCCTCTTTGCTGACATCAATTTCAAACAGGGCTGGACCTCAGCCACTCACAGGCACTCCTTCCACCTTGTCCCCTCTCACAGGCGCAGACGGAGCTCGCAAGTGCACCGTGAAGACACGACTTGGGGACCCCGCTCACACTGGGCACCACACAGCGTCTATTTTCATTTAGAAGCCAGCAAGGCACTCCGCCAAGGGTGAAGAACTTCTCTGAAGAAAGGGAAAACAATGTTTTCTTGGCCTTGAGAGGCGATTTTGCATGTGGACACCCCGACCCAGCCAGGCAGACAGCTGGGAGCAGAGATACGACAACCCGAAAGGACGCGACTGGGCTTCTTGGTGCCTTCAAGGTCATCTTTCTGGTTTTGTTTAAAAAATGCTTTGTGGGCTGTTGCAAAAAGTCCAGCAGTCAGTCAGTGGAATGCTCCCACACAGCCCTGCTGGTATGCGTGGGCAAGTGTGCACACACACACACACATGCACACATGCATGCACACACACACACACGCACACACACGCACACACACAGCAGCAGCACCCTCCCAAGCCCAGGCCAGGGCTCCTGCGCCAACAAATCAATTGCAAACAATTTGATGAGCACGCCCAGAAGTCGTCTGGGGAGGGGGCAGAGGGGACATCTGAGGCCAGCAGTGCTGAGCCTGCCGTCTCGAGCGCATCAGCTGACCCAGCAGACGTTAAATGCCACACAAACATGTCCCCGGCCTCAGCCGCACTCAGCGCCCAGGGCAGGCAGTTCCGAGTTTCCACTCTGATTAGGTAACAGGCAATGCTCGGGAAACAGCTACGCAAAGAGCCTTCCAATAATTGCATTTTAATTTTTCCAAGGCACAGATGACTTTTTGAAAGCTAGAAACAAAGGATCAGTGTATTTACAAAAAATGCTCTCACACAACGGTGGATTAAGGTCCAGTGCTTTTTTAATGATTTACTCCGATCGTGAACAACCTGGTTATAAAGCCAAGCCAGGCAAAGTGAAGAAAAGAAACAGGAAGGGGCCCCAGACACGGGAGCACACAGAAGCCCAGGGCATTTATGAGCGATGGTGTGGAAATGCGTAGAACTCCCACAACAAAGTCTGGAGAAAATCCCAGGTTGTTGTAAAAGTAAAAGCTGCAGGGCAGAGACGGCGATGAAACCAGGAGCTTCGGCGGGAAACAAAGGCCACCACTATTCCCCGTTTCCTGGAAAGGAACAGCCGTCTGGACGGGACGGCGAGCTGGAGGCCCAGAGAGACCCCATCACCTCCGGCCGCAAAGGCACTAACCTGCAAACGCCCACGCAACCTCCATTCCGGAGCTTGTCAAGAAAAGAGAAAATGTCAGTTTTCTCTACATTGATTTCTTTTATGAGAAAGTGAAATCTGCAAACTCAAGTTCTCTGACCATCGGTGCTTAGCCTGTGGACCCAGGTGGTGGGACTTCCCACACGGACAGCGAGGATGTCTTAGTCTTCATCTCTCGTGACTGATAATCCTCCATGGAAGAAGTCATAGTAGAACTCATTTTTTGAAATGTTAAAAACATCCACTGCACATGCTTGCAGAGGTCCTTGGAATGCACGGGAAGGAGGAAGACAACTGGTGTGTATTAGGGTCCTATCCACAGACAAGCATGGACTTCAGGCTTGACCCTCCCTTATTGGCAGGTATCATGGCCCCGTTTTACAGACAGGAAGGTGGAGGCCCAGTAACCAGGCCCAGGCTCGATGTAAACATGGGGCTCTCCTGCTCCCTCCCCCGTGCTCCTCCAGGCAAGCCCTGGGCCTCCCTCACCAAAGTGCTGATCACCGACAACAATGAATCATCTTGGAGGACTTAGAAGATTTCCCTAAATCTTAATGTGTGTTTATACAGAGATGTGGGTGGGATAGAATACAGGTTCCGCATGGTTAAGTCCAAATGTCCTTAACCCTGAAGCTAAAAACACTCACGGGAAAGGCGCAGCAATAGTAACAGCAGTTACCTCTAAGCCGTGGTGAAGTCATTATATATAGATCCTTTTAGTTTTCTCCTTTTTCTTCTTTCTTTTGTTTCGCTTAAACCTAACATAATGAGTGTGTACTGGCTATGAAAAGTAGAGTTATCGGTTATGTTTCATTCATCCTAGGACACATAGAGCAGAGGCAGAGGAGGGAGACCAAACAAAAAAAGAAAAGAAAAAAGAAAAACAAAAAGCAAATCCTCTGGATGTTGATTCCAGTATGAGGAAGTTCACAGTCAACACAACTGAGTGTGTGCTCAAGCTACGTCCATTTCTGCGACACGCCTGGCATGGATGCAGGAAGCAAAACACCTTTTTGAAATCTGAAATGCCGAGGACAGAAATGAGGGCTGGAAGGAGTTCTTCCGATGCAGGTCACGTATCCCAGAGCCGTGCGACCTGTCCTCCGGCCATGTCAGCTCATTATGCACACTCTCCCTTCCCCTTTCTCTTCTGTTTCACGGGAGGAGCATGATTTTGGTGAGGAGATCGGGTAAGGAGGTTTAATTATTTTCTTTTGCAATAGAACACGGCATGGTGTAAGCACATAATTCTTCAACTCAGACTTGACCACACGAGTCTAGATTTAAGAAGTAAACAACACACAACAGGATAAACTCTGGTTTGTCCAGCGAATAGTCATGTGTAAACAGTTTGCAGCTGTTGGCCTTGCTGCATGTTTCTCGGACCTTCTCAGGCTCAAGGTTCTTCCACCAACTGCTTAAGGGACCAACACCATCACGGTTATCACTGGGGCACCATGTGCCAATGTCAAGAAAGCAATGTCAAGTACGTCTATTCACTGGTTGAGATGTTGAGGTTAAGTCCCACTTCAGGCTCATTTGCAAGTCCTTTCGCTCTTGTAAATGTCACTAAGTGGGTGGAGGTGGGATTTAAATTTGTGAATCACATTTAAAAGCAAACGCCTTAGGTCGCACGTAGGGTGTAACAAATGAGAAATCACTACAGTCAAGTCTCATTATTCATGGTAGTTAAGATTTTTAAAAGCCACCATGAACCCTAAATTCACAAATACAGGACCATGGCTCCTAAAAGAAATACAGGGTTAGGTTCCTACAAGTCATGTTCTCATCAACTATCAACTGATCGACACACAACCTTGTGTTACGTGTGTTTCTGTTTAAAGACATGTCATTTGATATGTCGCTGATTAACACTGAACTCATGACAAACGACACTGCAGCTCCTGCCAGAAGGAAGCTTATCTAGCACACGTCTTTTCCCACAAGGCATTGTGCAGCCTTTCTGTGCTTTGGAATACCAGACAGCACTTCAGCATCATCCTTGGAGGCCATTCTAAACGTCAAAATTGTCAAACAAAGCAAAAACGGGGTCCCAGAGAGAACATGAGAGCTGAAACCGGGCAGAGTGTTGCCTTGTTCAACCTCATCTGAGAACATGCTTGTCGGGTGACTCTGTCCTCTCTGCCCGTGTCTGCAAATGATCCTGAAAGCACCGTGGGCACCGATTTTGGAGTTAGAAATAAATTTCCGCGCGTGGGCAAGGTCACCCATGCAGAATCCATGAGTGGTGAAATACAACTGTGCCCTAAAAAATCATGTCCTGTTCACAGGCACATTGAAGCCCCCATCAGTTACCATAGGGAAATCCCGTTTCATTCCAGTGCTGCTTCTACTTCCTAACTCTGTATTAATCTTAACTATTTGACGAATGGAGGTCCGTTCTCCTCTGCAGAGTTGCTGCCTCCATAGGCTCTCTCTGAGGTCCGTGGTCCCCAGAGACCATCACCTGCACCCTGGGTCACTGACCCTTAAGGGTTCTACACAGAGGAAACAGAGCCCCAAATAGGCAGACGGACAGGCACGGCTTCTAACGAATCGGGAAAGAACATTGACTGCAAGGCTCTGGCAGGAGAGGTGGCCAGAGTGGCGGGGGCTCACTACTTGGGACTTAGAAGCACTGTCTTCTTGATCTGGACCTGGCTTTCTGTCCCTGCTCAGGGCCACCGTCTCCCAGGAGCACCAGTGAGTAATCAGTCCCAGTGGAAGGAAGACGCATCAGCCAAGGCCTCCATCCCTACACCACGGACAGAGCGTGCAGGCAACGGCTCAGGGAGAAGCCTCCGTGCCGTCCTTGAACGAGAGCGTTGCCAAGGCTGCCGCTACCATTCCAAAACGCCGGTGCCTCATGCCGATGTACCGGGCAGTACCCCGATGAAATGACAAATGGGGCAGCTCACTCAAGGTTAAATACAGCAGTCAACGGACTGAGTCGGAAGGCAAGAGCGCCCAAGTCTGATCGCTGAAGGGCTCCCATGTGCGATTTTGAGACTGACGCGAAGCTGGAGGAATCAAAGCAGTGTGGTATTTGCATAAAACAAGAATCTTTTCAACAAATGGCGCCAGGACAGCAGGAGAGAAATAAAGAGCTTGTCGTAAGAATATTCAGGGTCATGCCGACATGAAGTCCTAGTGGTATTAGTCAGTCAATTATTCAGAGCAGTATTGGTTAGCCAGAGCGGTCTCAATGGCCCATTTACCTGCAGCATCAGACTTGACCTGCATCCCCTGCACTTCTTGGACCACGGGAGCTGCTTCTATAATTCACCTGCACTGTATTCCAAGGACCCTGGCAATGGAATGTTCTGGAACGCTGCCTGAGACACCCTTGAGTCACAGCCTCACTCCCTCTCGTACTAGTAGCTCTGTTTCTACAGGAAGAATAAAATACAAGGCCGCGCGCAGAAATATTTGCCAACTTCGCAAAGCAAAAGAAAAGCTTTCACATCAGAATAATTAAGAAACCATATTTCTTGCTTAGTGCTTAGCTGAGCAAAACCATCCTCTTGGGGATGAGATGGAGAATGTAAGGGAGACCCAGGGTGAGGGTCAAGAGCAGGACTGGGGGGTCCTTTTTATCTGTGCTTGGCTCTAGGGCCCCCTAGGATGGGTCTGGCTCTGGGGCTGTGCATAGGGGTCCGTGGAGGTCGGACTGGGCCCCGGGGCAGCTCTGGGTACGGACCAGCTCCTGAGTCAAAGTCCATAAAGAGTCCCCTGGCAGGACACAACAGCCTCCCTGCTAGAGAAGCAATCCCAACCGTGGGCATGTTGGCTCAGCATTCCTGAGCTAATGTCAACCTGTGGACAAGTCCTCCCTCCTGGGTGGGGCTCCGCCCCTGCTGACAGGATGCAAGAGGAGGGACATTCCAGCTCATGTAAACGCAGACACAACAAAAGCTAGCCCCTTAGGGAGCAATGTTGTTGAGAACAGCCCTGTGGAGTCAGGCGGGCACCAAGCCTGGGGAAAGGCACCGGCAACCCTGGGGCAGGAGGGGCGGGTGCTGGGGACGGCGCCCGGCCTCTGAGCTGTTGCTGTTGCTGGGACTCGACAGGAAGTGGGTGGTGTGCCTTTGGGGTGAAGTCATTCCACTGTTCATTACCTAGGGAGAGTCTCCGTCCCTGTGAGCTCAGACGGGGGGCTGGGTCGGGGGGTGCTTATCAGCAATAGAAACGTATCGCTTGCCGTTCTAGAGGCTGGAATTCGGAGATAAGGTGCCAGCGAGGCTGGGTGAGGCCCTCCTCTGGGTGTCAGTCTCCTTGTTGCATCCTCATAGGGCAGAGGAGGCTGGGGACTCTCTGGCGTTGCCTTCAGAAGGGCACTAATTCCACCCAAAGGGCTCCCCCCTCGTGATTAAGCACATTACACTGGGGATCAGATTTCAACATACGAGTCTGAGGGGACACACATGTTCACATCACAGCAGCGACCTTGTCCCAGACGACAGAAGACATGGGAATGCCTGTGTTTGTCTTTAAAACGTCGGAGGCGGAGAACAAACACGTTGCATCTGTGAAACAGTTTCATAGATCTCCACGTCACACCGTGTCGGTGACGGTCCCCAGTGCTGCCGACTTAATCACAAAACACCACCCTCTGCTGCGTAAGAGGGTGAGTGAGAGAGGGAGGCGTGAACTATGAGGGTGAACACGCGCATTTACCAAACCGCGGGAGCACGAAGCCCTGGGCTAAATAAAGAGTTCCGTCCATTTTCTCATCTGCGACTTATGACCACCTGCTGAGTCAAATACTCTTCTCCCCAGGTCCTGATGAGGAAACAAAGACACTAAGAAGCCAGTAACCGGCCCAAGGTCAAACAGCCAGTGATAGAGCTGGGGTTTGGTCTTGGGTCTTGGGCCAGAGGCTGCAAGCTGGTTGTCACAAGAAGAACGTGGACGGCAGACGTGTTTTGTTTGGACCACTCAGTATGTGAATAAAAATGTTAACCACTCGCCAGCAGTAAAAAATTAGGGATGCCCTGGCTGGTGTGGCTCAGTGGGCTGGGCATCGTCCTGCGAACTGAAAGGTCACTGGTTCAATTCCCAGTCCGGCCACATGCCTGGGCTGTAGGTTTGGTCCCTGGTCAGGGCACATATGAGAGGCAACCCATTGATGTTTCTCTCCCTCTCTTTCTTCCTCCCTTCCCCCTCTAAAAATAAATAAAATCATAAAACTTAAAAAAAAAATTTGGAAGTTTACATAACATCCACATTTCCTGTGTCTTTAAAAAAATATCTGGGAAGTAGGAAATGATAGACTAGTCAATCAATGGCCCTGACAATGGGGCACCCTCCCAGAAATGAATGAATTAAATGCCCTACCTCAAACCATACACATAAAAAAAGACTCTTACTAGATTAAATGAACAAGTGTGGAAACAAAACTTTGCATCTCTCAGAAAAAAAAAAAGTAGAAGAATGTCATTATAATTTTAGAATAGTAAAAAAAAAATTTTTTTAAACAAGACCTAGGAAGCAGGAATCATAGCAGGAAAGACTGAGCTCTGTAGCTCACTGCCCACTGGAAACGTGTGCACAACCAAAGCCTTCGGGAACAAAGTTAAAGACAAATGACAGACGTGACAAAGTTAGCTCCAATTCCTCTGAGAAAACTAAGGTTTAAAAGACGCTTTACCATGCGGGTAATCAGAAAAGTGGAAAACAAAATCATTAGAAAGGAGCAGTTCACCCGCTTCATGCTGATGAAACTTTGCAAGGCTCTTGGGATGAAAGACCGTTAGAAGCTGCTAAAGAGAGGATCAGCTGGTATAAAAGCCCTTTTAGGGGAAATCTGGCTCGTCTAGAGGAGCTGAAAGGTGTGCAGGCGTTGAGGAGTGGTTATGCCCTGGGGACAGCCATGCGGTACCTGCCCTTGGCCCTGTTGTCAGGAGTATCTGCAGCCAGAGACACACACAGATGTGCACCAACACACATGTGTGCACAAGCGTGTGCATGCATCCAGTGTCCACACACACCTGCACACATAGCTACTGCCCTCTGAATAGATGCTATTTTATCACCTTCGTTTACAGATACCAAGAGGGTGAAGGCACTGCCCCAGGTTCCTGCTGCAACCAGGAAGGAGAACGTGCGGAAGCAGGCGGTGTGCCTGCGGGCCCCCCTCACCGCCGCTGAGGCAGGGGGACCTCTGTCCTCAGGGCAGGGGACAGATGCACCGCCGGATCTGAGCATAACAGCGTTCCAGCAAGTGTACAAGAAGTCTGCCAACTACTGTCCGGGGAGTTTTCTATTAAAATATAAACTAACAAGACTCTAACACAGATGTCTTTAACCCTGGAAACTGTGCAAAATGTGCCCTCTATGTGTGTGCTTCTTGCATAAAAGGTTTACAGCTTTCATCAAATTTCCAAAGGAGTTCCATAACCATGGACAAGTCCAAAAACACCGAGCACAGGAATCCCAGAATATAATCAAGGACGTTACCCAGCGGGGGGTGGGGGGGGCGCGGGGAGAAGAAATCCTTTCTGCCTGGCCGAGTCAGACCAGAAGATCCGGGGAACATGATCCTCCAGCCCTTGGGACCAGCCACGCATTCCTCAGAAGGTGATAACCAATGACATTTTATAGAACGTGCCAGATCTCAGCTAACTGACTCGGGGAATAAACGAGGAAGGGTCTCGCTGCCATCATCCGCCAACAGCGTGACTTCGAAGAGAGCAGCCACAGAGATGCAAATAGGGGGACAGTGGAGTCTGTCAGTTGGATGCATGCA
Source organism: Furipterus horrens (assembly GCF_987537825.1). Lineage (NCBI taxonomy): Eukaryota > Metazoa > Chordata > Mammalia > Chiroptera > Furipteridae > Furipterus > Furipterus horrens. Next base: position 4,065,422 of record NW_028327186.1, on the reverse strand, counting down.
CTTGATCCAGAAAGCCCCCGGAATTAAGGACTGCATCAAGTATTATATTGGACATTGCTGTAAAGAATATATAAATGAAAAATAAAACAGCTAAGGGATATGCACATACACATGTTGTGATTTACAAATATATACTCCTGAGTGTTAATGCACACACACACACACACACACACACATATGTCCTTTAAAAGGAAATCACTCTATTTGACAAGGCCCCCACTGTCCCCCACCGCCTGGGGCTGCAAGTGACTGTGGGACCTTTAGTGTATCCTAGAGCTTTGTTTTTTTGTTTTTTTTTTTAATTGGGATCTGCAAATTGAATGAAGGTGGACGTCATGCAGGAGAGTACGCCCTGGTGTCAGTAGCAAGCTGTCTTTGTTTTCTGCAAATGAGTATTTCTAAAACAACGGATTGGTTCGGGGTTCGTCAGAGTAAAGCCAGGATAGAAATGCCGTTTGTTTGGTTTTGCTCTCCATGTGAAGGACATCGACAGCTTGGCATTGCTGTTCAGACAACTGATGTCAACATCCCTTTTGGCAGCTTCCAGTCGAGGGCCCACTGAGCCCTCCCACTTTGTCCCTGCCCACAACCCACGCGCGCTGAGGACGCCCCTCACCAGTGCCCGCCGGCAAGGGAAGAGAGCAGACCTTAGTTTTCCCCTAAATCGTTCTCATTCTTGGTCTGATGTCAACCACCCGACAAAAGCTAGAAAAAAGGCAGGGAGAGTCCCTCTAAACAGGACCTGCCTGCAAAGACTATCTTCTGAGAGAGTATGAAATGACACAGACTTTTTTTTTTAGCCATTTCTTAACCACACTGCTGCCCTGAACTAGAACTAGAAACCACGGAATGTTCTAGGTGCACCTGCCCAGCCCGCCACCAACATAGCATGCTAAAATTGTTTCTTTTTTCTTCTTTTTAAAATCCTTACCCAGCGAGATTTTTTTTCATTGCTTTTAGAGAAAGAAGAAGAGAAAGAGAAGCATTGACCAGTTGCCTCTTGTGTGCGCTTGAGACCAGGGACCAAACCCGCAACCCAGGTATGTGCCACAACCAGGATTAGAACCCACAACCTTTCAGTGATGGGGCAATGCTCCGGCCAATGGAGCCACACTGGCCAGGGCTACTGTTTCTTAATGGCACCTGGATTACCTCCATTAACTCGTCACCCCAATTCCAAATCCACTATGGCCTTGCTCTGAGATGGGCCTAGATTGTCGCTGCTGGAACAAGGACAAGGAGAAGTGAAGGTCTGCGGTAACACTGTCTCATGACAAGTTCATTACCGCCCCACGAACGTAACTGGCTCTTAGGCAGAGAGAATGACCCCATGCCATTGTATCGTCCCATGGATCTTTGCACCTCCATTCACTATCATGAAATAAATATTAATTCCAACCCTCTCAATATAAGATCTTCCATTCGAAAACATAGTGACCCAAGAATGCCAACTGCTGTCTGCTGACCCCTGCACTGTGCTGAGCAGACAGCTCCCACGGTGGTATTTGGAACGCAGGGGCCATAATAAGGCAGATGGACTGGTAAGTGCGCGAAGAAGGCCATGGGGCAAATTCCCAAAGCAAAGCAAGATGTTGACGGGGAGGGTTAGTTGCTCATGAGAGGAACTGACTCTTTTCCTGGACTCTTTTTTTAGATTTCGTGTCTGGATCTCGTCTGGCACATCTACCAAGTGGATTCGGGCCCAAATAGCTGGCATTCCTTTGATAACGCCAGCCCAGGGACGGTCCCTCTTTATGAGAGCGAGATTCTAACTCCTAGCCTTAACTTTGGGTTAAGAGTGGCTCTCCTCCTTCATCCTCTGAGCTCCTCCAGCAGAGATGACTCCACCTGGAGTCTTTACGTAACCAGCGAGAACGGGAAGGACTCTAGGGGACCCACACTGGTCATCACTGACTTTGCTTGAGCAGCTGCAAAAAGACTTCTCGCCCTGGCCGGGAGGCGCAGTTGGTTGGAGCATCAGCCCGTACACCAGACAGATGTGGGTTCGATCCCCAGTCAGGGTGTGTACAGGAGGCAACAGATTCATGTTTCTCTCTCTCTCTCTCAATTCAATAAAAACATATCCTGGGGTGAGGATTTTTTTTTAAAAAAAGACTTCTCATAGCCAGAGACTTTTGGCTGATTTGGTGAGAGTGACCAAGGAGGCTAGGTCTCTCCCCAGGCGTAAGGAGGATGTTCCACAAGGTTCCTGAGCTGCTCTAGAGCTGAGGACAAATGGAGCTCCCTGAGAGGGGCGTCTGGTGTCCCTCCATTCTCCTGCTCAAAGACCCAGACACCAGAGGCACACGCAGCACCGACGCAATGGCCAGTGATCTCCACGAGAGACCCCTTCCTCGGAGAATTGGGCTCACGTTTGGAGTTACATGGGGTAAGTCAAGGGTGCTTCCTGAATCGCTCCAGGAGGACCAGGATTGGAATTCTTCAAGCAGAGCTGACTCAGAAGCCGCTGATTCCAATGTAGACTTGGCTGCCTTGGCCGTTCTGCGGGGTGTAAACCAGGGGGGATTTCTCCTTGGGCCAGCAGATCCTGGGGGTGGGGAGTAGGGCAGGCTCTGGACTCAGGTCTGTGTCTGAATCCTGCTCTGCCACCTGCCACCTGGGTGACTGCAGCAATGACAGAACCTCTCATTTGTAAGAGGAGACTAATGCCTACCACACGGGGTGGAGGATTAAATGAACAATGTCAGTAAAGTGCTTTTCACAGAGTAAACCCTGGACAAATATTACCTATCACTACAGTTATTTCAACCAAGTCCAAAGTTTAAGAAGTTTAACAAAAAGTATTTGTCAAGCAAAAAAAACTCTGCCAAGAGTCACATAACGATTCCACAATTAAGTGGCAACTTCAGCTGCCGAGTCTCTGAGTGCTTGTATTAACGTGACATTTGGGAAGCTGAAGGCAAGGGTAACCACAACGGGGGCTTGGAAGGTACATCTTTGGTGGTCGCAGGGGACACTCTCTTCGGAAGTGCTGGGGTCAAGGATGGAGCTGGGCAGCCAGAGCCATCGTGTGCCCTGAACAGTGTTGGGGACAATGCTGTGTTTCCTCACTCCTGCTCTGGCCACCCTCCCCGGACCCCACTTCAACCTGGACGCTGGACTGACTCACTGCAAAGACAGATGCAAGAAACACCCTTTTCGGATGCTGGTACCTGCCCAGAAACCTTCCTGCTGTCTCCAAGATACCCCCTGGATGCCTCCTCCCAACACCTGCAGAGGCCAAGACCCCTCAATGGGGAAATAGTCATTTTTTTCAATAAATGATGCTGGACCAACTAGATACCCATGTGCAAGAAAATGAATTTAGACACCCTACCTCATGCCACACATAAAAATTAACTCAAAGTGGATCACAGACCCAAATATATGAGCTAAAATGATTCAATGCGTAGAAGAAAAGAGGAGTCAACCTTTGTGGCCTTGGGTTAGGCAATGATTTCTCAGGTATGACACCAGAAGTACAAGCGACAAGGGAGGATTGATCAGCTGGACTTCACGTTAGTTAAAAACTGTTACCGCGAGTACGTGGAAAGACAACCCCACGCTTCCAGAAAATATTTGCGAATTACTATTATCGTATTAGAGAGTTTTATTTAGAGTATATAAAGAATTCTTACAACTCAATAATAAAAAGAAAATAAGCTGATTTAAATATGGGCAAAGGGCCCTGGCTGGGTGGCTTAGTGGGTTGGAGCATCACCCCATGCACCAAAAGGTCACAGGTTTGACCCCTGGTCAGGGTACATACAGGAGGCGACTGATTGATGTTTCTCTCTCTCATTGATGTGAGTGTGTGTGTGTGTGTGTGTTGAAAGGAGGGAAAATAAAAAACATTTGGCTATTGCAATGAACAGCACAAATAGTCACATAAGATGGTAGTCTGTAATTATTCGTACAAACGCTTCATGAATCAAGTCTTTTGGAATGATCAGCCATTCCATGTTCCTCTCCTATGCTTCTTATTGTCCTTCTGAGATAAGGGAAGGACTGTTCTCAGAAAACAGACGTTCCAACGCACTTACCTCTCCCCCTTTAATATAATATATCAATTCTCACTTTTTTAAAGCCAGTCCTATACCGGGTCAGTCAGAACTATTTGCTAAAGACCCCGTACAGGTTCAAACCTCCTTTTGCTCTCAGGCCGTCCAAGTTCTTCAGGAATTTGATTCTAAAAGAGCTGCAAAGCAGGACTCTCTGCAGGTTTGCGGGACGGTCTGAAAGCCGGTGTGACACCGTCCAGACTTCGGTCCGCTCCTGCGGCGGAAATCGGGCCCCACTGTTTACTTGGGGGCTCGGTGCTGGCCTGGCCCACAGACCCTTCAGCCTCGAGCCGGCACCTTTGCCGGGGCCTCGGGGTCCAAAAGAAGCATAGTGCAGGCGCCGCCTGAGAGCCTCGGAGACGTGCTTGGCCCACCACATGGGCTCCATTGCCGCCTTTACTCCGGCTGTGGCCAAGCGGGGATGTGCGTGCCCCAAACTCTCTTATCAAACAGATTTGCACATTAGCCTGCACCGTGTTTGATGGCCGTTGGATCTCACCACTTAAACCAGCCCGACAGTGTACTCTGCAGCCTTTTCCTGGGAGCGACTGCAGCTTCGTCCCCATGGAACCATGTAAACGGGGGCATCGGTGCCAACAGAGACGCCGGAAGGAAGGAAAGGGCAGGTAGCCCCTGAGGAGGTGCCCCGCTGGGCAGACAGTTCTCTGCTGAAGTCTGGGCATCCGTCCGGCTTTGGGTCGCTCTGAATGCCGCGCTGGCAGACAGGCCAGGCGCTCCTGCCAGCTCCCTCAGATCAAAGGGATCGGGGCACGTCTGAACAGAAAGGTGTGATAAGAACAAGCGTGGCTTTGTTCTGCTGGCTCTCCTGAGAAGCCCGGAGCCCTGCCGCAGGGGGAGGCAGGCCGGGCGGGCTGCGGCGCCGAGCCAGGAGGGCACGGGGCTCGGGCGACGCGCGCACCTGGGCAGCCTCCGAGCCCTCCCACGCCAAGCACATGGCTGGGGCCTCACCGCTACTGCCCACGGCCAGCCTCGAGCACAGGCATCCATGTTCTGCCCCTTCTAGGGGGCAAGTCCTGGAGGACAGCGTTTGTCCACCTAGGGAATATTCAGGAATATTACTAGGCTACAATGACTGATGGTCACCCCTGGGCAGAGGCCAGGGAGGACGAAGGCTCAGAAGCACACCAGAGAATCCTGCACAATGAGAACCATTCTGTCCACGGTGCCCATGTGGCTGCCACTAAGAAATGGCCACACACTCACACGCCAGTGAAGACCAGGCAGGTATCTGACAGGTGAGACAGGCTCCCATCTAACGGTCTTTTGAATTGAGTTCTTTCAATGCAGACATGCTTTGGTGGCATTTTAATCATAAAGGGGTGCTTTCTGTGGTTTCTATGAAGAAATCTACTCTTCCACATTTTCCCCTTGAAACACTCAAGTCTTCTTACGCTATTTTCATTTCCTCACTTTTTAATAAAGATGGGCTTAAAGGAATATTTGAGTTTCCTTTCAAATACACAAGAAGGAAGAAAGACAATAGGGCATGGTGGGGACTGTGACAAATAAGGTAATGTCAAAAGGAGGCAGCACCACTGCCATCTGATTGTTGCCATCCAGGGATGTTGCCAGATCTACCCAGAAAAGCCAAAGCAAGAGTCAAGGAAGGGAAAGCAAACTGGTTTGTTTTGGGGATTTTTTTTTTTTTTGGTGAATTTTGTAAAACTAATAATAAAAACTAAACAGAACCTCTGTGAGGCCAGATGCAGTCCCTAGGTAACCAGTCTGTGGTTCTGCATGGGCCCGCGACCACATTTCCCGGTGCTGGCCACCTGTGCTGGCCCTGAGGTGTTCTCACGGGGCCAGCAGTTGGACCATGCCTTCCCAACAGCTCAGAAACAGGGCCAAGGGGGCAGGCAGCAGCCCCAAATGAGGACAGCCATGAGGATGACGGGGACTTCTGTCCCAAGCACCCGCGTAGGCAGGATGTCTACTCTGACCACAGCCCTCGGGTTCTACTCAGCAATGACAGAGCGCAGACACGCCCACCGTGCGGGTGTCCACCTGAGAGGGGCTGCCCCCATGCAGGAGGTCCCCGTGGGTGGCAATTCCTCCCTCTGCCGCAGAGGGTGAGAAGGGCAGAAGAGCTGGTTGAGATGCAGAACTGGTTACTGGGCCACGAATTTCTCAGTGCTCACCAAGTCCAAGGTGGGGACTCAAAGGGATCTGATCTGAGAGAGGAAACACTCGCCATTGTGAAGAGGCAAAAAACGTGGCCTTCCTTCCAATGTCCCCGCTCTTTACCCCAAGTGCAAAGGCTGGGAAAGGGCACTGTGTCCCCGGGGTCCCCTCTGATCTGCCTTCACCTCCGCTTGGGCTCCCATTTTTTTGAAGCAGCCATAGAATGACACAGAAAGCTCTTTGGCGCCAGCTGCCTCGGGCACAGACTTTCCAAGAAGAGGGCCCCAGGGCACAACCCCAGGGCTCTCCACACTTCCGCTCTTTGTCGAGGTTTGGGGGGAACAGTGAAGGGGGCGGCGAAGCTGGGCAGGCGGCTTCAAGAATCCCGCAAACGTCACCACCAAAGCTCCGCTTGGATCCAGGGTACCTGGAATTTCCAGGCCCCAGCTGGGGTATGGGGCTACCAGGTGGCCTTGTTGGAACCAAGTCTTCCTTTTACTCTCTCGTAAGGAAAACCTAACACCAACTTCATGGCCACGGGGAAAATGTCCTTTACAGCCTGAATTCCACAAGAAATCAATGTTCTTCCCTTTGCCTCAAAGCAGGCAGTCACTATGGTTCCATTGTTGGAGCCGCAGTTAACCATCTCAGCAAAAGCCTTCGGAGAGGCAGAGCAAAGACTTTACACTGGGGCCTTTAAAACAAAACCCTTTTTTAATGGTTGGGGAGAAAAGGAAAGAATTATTCCTCTGTCATGGCAGGAAATGCATGTGGTCTCATTAAAACAATCAGGGGCCAGGGCATGGCCCACATGAGGACCCAAATGGGGACAGAAGGGACTTTAACAGCTTCATAGCAGGTTCAGAAATAAGCCGAATGGCCGCTGTGCCCCAGGGGCTCCTCAGGGCAGGAGAGGCTGTCAGCCCAGCAGGAAGGTGCCAAGACAGAGGAGGACAGAGTCCTTGGAGCTACATCTGCAAAGATAAGCCAGAACCAGTCAGAGAAAGGGGGGAGCTGAACCCCAGAAACTCAGAACATGGAGAGGAAAGAGCAGAAGGCTTTCGGCAAACGACAAGTCTGGGAAGATGGGTGAGGATTAGCCGATAAAAGGTCTTGGGGAGCATTCAAGTTGGGGTTTCTCCCTGTAGGCATGAGGCAAGCAGGGGGAGGTATATGCAGGGGTGCAGCCTGAGGACATGTAAATATGGAGAGTGACCCGCGATACATTGGTTGCTCTGACCTCACACAGTGACTGATACCAAGAAACACAGTTGGCCCTTTGCCCATCATGGGTTTGAACTGCATGGACCCACTTATACACAGATCTTTTCCAGGAACTACACAGCCGACCCTCCATATCACAAGGTTTTGCATCCACAGATTCGACCGACCTCAGATTGAAAGCAGGACTCTTTCATGGCTGGGAATCCAGAGGCGGGGTGGGGTGTCCACAGTACGCATGACTCCACACCGTTTTATATAAGGGATTGAGTCGGGTCGGGATTTGAGTATCAGCACGGCGATTTGAAACCGAACCTCTAAGCACACCAGGGGCTGGGCAAAAGTAGGTTTATAGTCATGAGTACGTGAAACACAGTTTACTCGTCTTATTACTTATTAATCATTATATTCGTTTCCACATGGATAATCGTAAACCTACTTTTGCCCACCCTGTATTGAGTTTTGAGGGAGTCAAAAATTTTATGCAGACTTGCAACTGCAAGGGATGTTGGTACTCCTGAACCCCACATTGGTCAAGGGTCAACTGTATGAGGTTGAACCATCTGAAATTGCCTAGAGTCAATGGCCTTGACCTACAAAAATAAAAATGTCACATGAGGCAGCCTAGTATTTGTGACCTAACACTTGCTGGATTGAGACGCACAGAGAGGCTGGCCCTGCTAAAGTGAACGAGCACTGACCTCCTGGTCTGCTGTCCAGACAGTCCACTCTGTGTTGACCACACAGAGCTGTCCCAGAGGCAGCCACTCAGAGGCCACACAGGCCACTGATGGTGCTGGGTCCCCATACCAGCAGCGCCTTTGGAGAGCCAGGCACGAAGCTCCCTCCACCTGAGCGAATGCAAAGGTGTTCCGCCGAAGAGCTGTCAGGAACACTGACTTGACGTGGGGACGTTCTGGCTTCCAGTGCGCAGGTGCCTACAGGGCTGGGATGAGAGGCTCGTGGTGGCCACCCAGCCAGTGGGAGACTACAGTACAAAGTCACCAGAAGTAACCAACTTAGAGAAAACATGACCACGTTGGCCTCCTTCACCAGACAAAGGCAGACAGGCTGGCAGGTGCGTCAGTCAATGCCAAGGCCTTCAACTCACCCTGTGCCTGCCTCCAACCGCCCAGCCCACGCTCAAGTTCTTTCTAGAAGCTTCCCGATTGAGCCAGCACAAGCATAACCAAAGTTGGGCGTTTAAGGAGAACCGGGCAGCATTAACTAAGAAAAGCCCTCAGGAGCGTTTGAAGAGGAGCAGAAACGCATCAGCAGCGTGTGTTCTCACTGATTCCCTCACGGTGGTCCCTACGTTCTTACGACCTGTCCGCCGAGTGCCGGGGCTGAGGGTCCCTAAGCCGTAGCAGATTCTGGTAATGCCCTCCAGCTATCGGTACAGAGCTGGAGAAGGAGTCTGGGCCAGGGACACACACAGGGGTCAATTCCAAACCCACCAGCAAGATGCACTTGAGGGCCGACAATGGCAGAGCAGGAGGCTGAATGTGAAGGAAACCTGGTTGCGTCAGAACGGTCTGAACACAGTAACAGCATCCTGGCCAAGAAGCCTCCAAAGACAGGGGGTCTCATGTCCAGAGGCACCTTCTTCTGCTGCTTCTTTTTTAAATCCTCACCCAAGGACTTTGTTTTTAATTGCTTTTAGAGACAGAGGAAGGGAGAGGAAAACATCAATATGAGAGAGAAGCACCAATTGGTTGCCTCTGGTACAGGTTGGAGTAGGGATCGAACCCACAGCCTCTCAGTTACAGGACGACACTCCTACCAACTGAGTCACACCAGGCAGGGCTAGAGGCACCTTGTTAGTGTCTATATCAGTTCTGGCCACTAAGTTAGCACAGAAGACTCTGATATGTCACATTTCTGTCCTGTTTGGCCATTCAGTAGAAGCTTAGGAAGTACTGGAGTTTAAGTGAAGGTATCTCACGGGTAACAATAACACCTGGAAGAGAGGCAATTACAAAACATCTTAAAACTACACATGCACACACACACATGTAGACACGGGAAAAGATTTTAGCAGAAGTAAAGCCCCTTGTTTTCACTGAACACCACCAGACACAGGTGTTCCAACTCTGCCTGGGGACCCAATCAGGAGGCCATCGCTTTGATGCCCAGCAGCCAGGGGACAAGAATGGTCTGCAGGGAGGAGGAGGCAGGATGCACAAGGTAAGTCTTGGAAGGCAGCCTCCCTTCCCTCCTGGCGCCGAGAACTCTGTTGGCACCAAGAGGAATTAGCAGTTGGAAACCCTTCCCTTCGGAGCTCAGATGCAGAGCCCACACATCCTGGGGGAGACAGAATCCAAAGCAGCCTTCAAGATAAATAGTTCCATCGGGCTCAGGGAAGTTGCTCCGTATCTAGCGATGGCATGCTTCATTACTTCCAGAGCTGTGTTATGTTACGGCCCATGTTGCTTTAAATTCTGAACTCGTGCCATTTACCAAAGACAGTGAAATCCCAAAGGCGCAATTACTTATCATCAGACAATCCCATGAAAAGTTTAATGTAGGCTTCAGTGTAATGCCTCTTGGCAATGACCCCTACCTCTAACTCTCTGGTACTTTCCATTGCATTAAAGACGTTTCCCAGTGTGCTGTGGCTCCTGACTTCATCGGCCAGCCACTGGAACTGCACGGATGGTGATCGCTTGCTCCTAGGAATGACCGGCGCCCCTCCTCTCCTGGCCTGGAAGGGACCGGGGACGTGGACCTGGCAATTACTGGCAGGAGACCTTGCTTTCTCCTCCATGGACCATCTGCAATCGGGTTATATTTTTCTACATGTTTCACCAGCTGATCTCTTAGTTGGGATTAAGTGGCCTTCCCCAGAGCAGAGGTCACACCATGAGTAATTTCCCAGCATGCCCTTGGCTTTCTCAGGGCAGCAGGTGTTTGGATCATTTGCTGGGCTGGTCAGGCGCCGGGTTTTCCTGAACTTGCTGAATCTTATGATCCAAAAGGGACTTCTTTTGTGTGCTCCTTCCTTTGAGTGCACATTTTCTGGCCTTCGATTCATCTCTGGCGGTATTATGTAATCTTACAGTAATCCCCCGGAGACTTCAAGGGTGTGTAGTCATTCCTCTTTATTTTTTCTTTTGAGCCCAAATTGGGCTGAGCATAGACACAGAAAAAATGTTTGCTGCTGTTCTCCTTTCTCAGTCTTCATGTCTAATACCTGAACCTTTGTTTTACTTATACATGTTACTTCCTCTAGAATTTAAGAGATTAACAAAAACGAATCAAGGAGAGCTTCATAGACACACACACACACACACCACCCGGATTGTCTTAAGAGTCAAGACTTGTTCTCCCTCAGCTGAAGTAATGAAGAAATTTATGGTCAGAATAAAATAGGCAGAAAAGTCAGGTTGGGCTGGAGCCACCAGGCCAGAAGGCAGTTCCAAATTTTGTTACAAATCTCAGAAGACAAAACTTTCCCGACTGAGCCAGCACAGCCCCCAAACTAGCATAGAAGGCCAGTCTCTCTAGGTGGGACCCCTGTTAACAGGGCAGTCAGGGAGGGAGGCTTGGCTATGAAGCCCCCTCCCCAGCTCCAACCCAGGTCATTCCCCTCAAAGGCAGGGGTGATGTTCAAGTCCTGGGGGTGACGGAAGTGGTGCCAGACTTGAAACAAAGACTCTGGTATTCTTAGACCAACATCAAGTCAGGGGCAGAGTTGACATGGTCTCCCAATAAGCCCACTGTTCTCTGAATCAACCAGCTGGTGAGCACAGATGCCACATAGCCTGTACCCCTCCCTCCTTGTTCTGGGAAACACTGGGTAATGTCGGAGCTCAGAGTCACTGGCCTGGGTCCTTCCTCTTGCTCTGTTCCTGAGCAAGTCACCTGATACAGGGGACACAGAACAGGCTTCCAGTCTCTGCAGGACAGCATGCCTGGCTCTGTCCCATTCCATCTTCACAGCGGTCCTATGCGCAGACGCCGTTTGATTCCCATGTTAGTATCTACATTTGAGGCAGCGCATAGCCATTCAATTGCCTGAGGTCGCGCAGGTGGAAAGGCCACTTCCGGTGTCACCTTCAAAGCCACTGCCTAATATTGTTTCTTAAAAGCAGGGTGTCTAAATATTCAGCAAAGCAGGTTGAATCGAAGCTCCCTTACCCACTGCACAAATGAAATTGTGTTAAAAAGTACAGAAGACATTGCAAAGTCATCCAGGTCATCTATTTTTAAGAGGGCACGCTGGCGTCACAAATGGAACTGAAAACTCCCTAGTGGTGGGACCTCGGCCATAAATCTCTCCAAACACCACTACAAACGTCTTGTTCAAAGATCTGTTTTCATTCATTCATTCACTCATTCATACAATAGGCATTCATCAAGTACCTGGCACGCGCTAGTGCTGGGAGTCCAATGGGGGAGGTGAAGACCAAGAAGTGCCTTCACGTGGCAGAGGCTGACAGTCCAGCCATGTCGTGTTGGGTACTGATGACTCGGAGGGGAGTGGAGAGGCCACCTCTGCCTCTCTGAGAAAATGCTATTTGAACAGAGACCTGAAGGACCGGAGAGAGGAGACAAAGAGATGTCAGGCGGGGCGTGCTAGGCCCACGACAGGTGAGTGAGCCCCAAGGGGTGAGGTCACTAGGAGAGCCGTGGGCACAGACTCTGGGGGCCTGCAGCTCTGTGGATCATCTCCGAAGCCATTGGAAGATCTGAGCAGGAAAGGTACTGATGCTTTAAAAGCCATGTAAGAAGGAGCTGTCCCGAAGGCCCCTGTGAGGCCAGGGGACCAGCAGGTGAGGGTACCAGAGGCTGGACTATAAGGGGAATTGCAGGTGTGGGTAAAAAGGGCCTGATTAAGAATACAGAGCTGACCTTTGAACATCACGCCGGTGGGCTACGTGGCCACTTTAAGGAGCATTTGTTTCCATGAATACACAGTTGGCCCTAGCATTTTCGACCTGCAGTTGGGAATCCACAGATGCAGAGGGCGTGCTGATTTATGCCACTTTAGATAAGGGACTTGAGCATCTTCGGAGTCCGGTACCCAAGGTCAAAAGTTATACTCCGACTTTCAATGGTGCGACGGGGTTCAGCACCCTAACCGCACCCAGTGTTGTTCAAGGGTCAACTGCATTTTGAAGGCAGAGTGGGCAAGAATTGCCAGTGGATTAGGAGCATCAGGTCCCTTCTGAAACTAGGACCACGCAGCAGCTGGCCAGCTTCTAGAAGGAGCTAATAAAAATCACAGCCACCATTTCCCAAGGCGGCCAGGCGCGGTGCCAAACGCTTTACATTTATTTGTCCGCCTACTTAATCCTGACACCATCGTGGGCACGCGGAGCTCCTACCACAATGCCGCAGACGGGAGGCAGCAGTAACAAGCCCAAGGTCATACGCGGTGAGGAGCAGAGCTGGGGGCTTCTGGAGCCCTTGCGTCTGCGCCACGGCCTGCCTCCTCGGTGGCCCCGCCACGGTCCCTGCGTTCTCCAGCCCCTCTCACATTCGCATGCAGGCTGTGCAGATCTGGGTGTGGAAGAGAAGGACTTCTTGGCCCAACGTGTCTTGATTTCTTTTTCCAAGACGAACACCCCTTGGGGTTTGCACTTGATCTCAAAACGTATGTTTATCTTGGCAGTCGGAGCTCTATGGCAAAAGCAAGGCTGCGACCAGCTCATAAGGCCAGCCCAAGGGGCTCCCCCCGGTCCCCTCGCCCTGTCTCTCTGGGAACCCTTCCATGTCCTCAGCAGCTCAGCCAAGGTGGACAGGAGCGGGCCATGCCGGCCGTTCCCCTGGCGCTCCCACCACTGCCCATGCGCAGCTGTTTGGTCTTGTTTGACTTTGTAACCATGGGGTCCGGGAGACAGAAGACAATAGAGAAACATATCGGAATGTTATGAAACCAAACAAGAGACGAGCAGGGGGAACAGCAACGAGGAAGCATGAAGTGGAATTGGCTTTTCCAAAAAAATTTAAAAAAAAACATACTAATCATTTTCATGGCATCAAACCCTGGAATACCATGGGAAAAGGGAAAGGAGCCGCATGTGGTACAAATAGGAACCTGCGGCAGTTTGAGAACTGGAAGGTGCAAACAGCCACACGGTGAAACAGGACTCCAGGAAATTCTCAGGGGGAGACATGGGACTCGGGGAGAGATTCTTCCGTCAGCTGAAATACACTATATCGTTGCAACTAAGGGCAGAGAAGGAAGTTATAATATTCAAAAGAAAATAAAAGAAAAGCCAGCTCTGAATCACATGAAGAAAAACAAGGTAGCAGATGCCTGTTGTTCAAAACACCGGAGTTCCTTCATCTTCATTAACTTGTTCACTCAGTCACTCATTCACTCAATCATTCATTCCTTCACTCATTCACTCTCTTGCTCGTTCATTCACTACTTCATTCATTCACTCGTTCATCTACTCATTCACTTGCTCATTCACTCACTCACTCCTTCACTCATTCATTCCTTCACTCATTCACTCACTCACTCGTTCATTCACTACTTCATTCGTTCACTCGTTCATCTACTCATTCACTTGCTCATTCACACTCACTCACTCACTCCTTCACTCATTCATTCACTTAACCATTCATTCACACATTCATTCATTCACTCCTTCATTCACTCAACCATTCATTCACTCATTCATTCATTCAATTGACAGTGGCGACTAAGCCTTTCAAGTTCCGCGACGGGAGCTAAAGGACACAACACACGGGTAAAGCCAAGCTCTGCTCTGTGCAGTGCAGAGTCTTCTGAAGGCTCTGGGGGATCGGTACCTCCATGGGACAGATGGGGGTGAGCTGGGGTTGTGTGGAGCAGAGGCCCCGCCTGAGCAGAAGCCTGGTGGCCACTGGGAAGAAGCAGGACTCCTCTGGGTGGCCCCTGCCTTGGCAGCTCTGTCAGTGGACAGAGCTCAAAGTAAACTAGTCATCCCCAGCCCCAGCCAGACTGAGACGTGTGTCAGCGGACCCCCGACCAGGCCCCTGTCACACAGCATTTGTCTTGTCCCTGTGTTACAGAGGCAGCCCCCAAAGAGGAAGCCCATGTTGGTTGGCTGGTTTCTGACCCCCAGCTCTCAGATATGTTTAGAGGATTGAGGAAGTACAACATATAAAGCATCATTTTGTGAACTCTGAACTGTGACATAGCTGTTAGCCGTCACTATGCCAGATGCCGAAGGGCCTGATAAGTCATCTCATCCAAAGTGATCATTTTAGGGATCAGGAAGATGGACCCGCAGTTGCCAGCTTGTCGTGACAGAGCCAGAGAGAAGGCTCGGACTCTGTGGGAGGCACAGGCTGTGAACATTGGAATTCCACAGTCGTATACATTTTCCAGTCCTAGGTTGTATTCCCTCCATTTTCCTACAATACTAAGCACATCAGATTCAGAATTTCGCTCTTGGGGGCGCAGTATTTTGACCCCTTGGGGAAGAAAGGTTTGGGCTATGGCAGACAGAACCAGACACCCTCTTCATGTCCCCTGTTACCCAAGCAGTCTATTGTCACGCTCAGAGAAAGGCTGCAACTGGAAACCTATGAGCAGTCAAGAGCAAGCCGGACCTAACTGGGGAGGGGACAGAGAGGCAGTGGCAAGGGGAGGGGAAGCGGGAGAAGGAGGAGGGAGGGAAGGAAGAGAAGGGGAAGGAGAAAAAGGTGCTTTTCCTGCAGTCGGTGTTACTATTGGACCAGAAAGCAAGGAACCTGGTGCCCAGGCTGCTGGAGGCCGGTCTCACAGTCCCAGTCCCACTTCTCCTGGGACACTGGGGAGAAACCATCCATGCGCATGAGAATGCACCAGTGAGCTTCTGCCTCGTGACCATCACAAAGTCAGCGGGGTCCCCCTCCTGCCCTGGCGGCCAAGAGGCTCAGAACCAAAGGTGCCCCCACCTGCAGTCGCCTCGGGGTAGCTTGGTGGGTCCTCCCCTTGTGTCACATTTCCCAGCCTCCTCATTAACTCTTTGTCTAGATGTTTTCTGCCATAAACAACCTCATAACTTCTCAGGAAAAATAAGCAGAATGAAGTCAAAGAATCAATTGACGAGAAAGGAGGCAACAGAAAATGAAGAGATCCTTAAAAGGCACCTATCAGCCCCTTAGATTATTATTCTAACCCGAAACTTACCGACGGTGTCACATGGTTCATCTTTGTGTACGCAGAAATCTGTCCTAAAAAGAAAAAAGAAAAATCGTCAGGTATATGCCGAATCCCCAAGAACAGGAGAAGAAAACGCTGCCAATTGATCTTGATGCGTCGTTCTGCTTGTGGCAACGCTGTGGCTTTAGTTTTAACGGGTTACGATGAGGACGACCGACCAGCAGCATCTGCCCAGGGAAACCCATCCACGTTTCCCCACGGAGTGCCTCGTTACCCCACACAAGACCCTCCTTTTATAGCTAAACTCTTCCACACGTAACACGCAGTTGCTGGAGGGACGCCTTCCAACAGCTGAAAATGCTTTGGAAGAAGACGTCTGCCAAGTCATGGATCAGAAACAATTACTAGTCACTATCATCAACCTATAGTGACTCTTCCAGCTACTCTCCATGGACTGGTTTTAGATTCTGGAAGGGGAAGACACACGCGAAAGTCATTTCTAAACATTATTTTCTTTAAAGCTCCCCCAGGGTCCCCCAGGTATGTGGCTGAGGACAAACAAGAGCAGAGATGGTCAAAGCCCGGTCCAGCCTCCATTCTGCAGGTACCAGGGACTCATTCTGGCCTCTGGCCGCTCACTGGTGATGGGAGGGCTCCGGGCCCTTCTTTCCCCAAACCAGAGCCTTCCCACGATGCCTCCCACAAGCTCCCACAGTCTGGAGCTGACCAGACGGCAGCACCCCCCCAGGGACCAGGTGAGGCAAGCAGCGGCCGGGCGGGCCCCAGGCTCACCTTCCCGTGGGGGCCTGTGGGGGCCCAGCAGGAAGCCTCTACTCATCCGCAATTCTCTGAACACACCCAAGCGCAGCTTCAGGTTTAACAAGCGGTGCTCTGAAACCACATATTCTCATTTCTCTTCTTAAAAATCTTTTGGGATGGAAGAGAGGGCCAGCCTGGCAAGGCTGGCACGGAGCAAACTTGGAAGAGAGAGTGGCAGGTCCTGGCTGGGCCACGCTGTCACTCATTCCCGTCCCCAGTGCCTTCTCTCTGTCAGAGACCGTTCCCAGAGCCACCGCTCACACGGGGCACAGTGACTCACGTGTTTAGAGGCGCCTCTCCTCCCCCCACTCAAATCCGCAGCGCGTTCTGTTGTATTTGACCCCGAATGGTAGCCTGCACTGGCCATCCCAGCACGGCGCGGGGCTCAGAGGCGGCCTGCTCCCGGCCCTGGCTTTGCTTCAGGCTCACCTGAGGGCTGTGGAGGGTTCCTCCCGCCCACTCAGCCCCCACAGGTGCCACCTCTGTAGGCTGGGCAGATTGCGTCTGAGGTTCTCATGGACAGACCCCCTGGTCCGGGCCCACCGCCTCAGGCCAACGTGGTCCTATGGGGGTTCCTGGGGGGCCTACAAAGCGGAGGGGAGGGCAGAGCCAGCGGCCGGGCCCTGTGTGACAGCTTAGAGGGTGACGTCCGAAAACTGGGTGGGGACACGGCGGGGGAGGAGTCAGGGCAGAGCCTATCAGCAGCTCCCAGAGGTTTTGCTTACTTCAAGTTTCTCACTTTTCCATGACAAATATATATTTCTGGTAGTCAATTTTTAAACTATTGTAACAGAGGGAAAAAGAAAGCCTTTGAGAACCCGCACTCCTTCCTAACCCACTTCAGAACCAAAGGAACCTCCACAGGAATAGCCATAAGGAGATGGAAAAGGAAGCCTCGGGGCTTGATTTTTCTGGCCAGGATGACCTTGTAGAAGACCAGTAACAGGGAAGGGGGTGGCGAGGAAGAAGCAGAGACAGAGAGAAAGCAAAACAAAATTAGGGAGAAAAATGCATTCACTGGTCTGTTATCTAACCCCAAACCCAACATTCCTGACTTGACACCCTATTTGAATGTTTCAGAGGCCTCACACAAGCTCCAACACACACACACGAACGCGCATGCACACACACGCGTGCACACATGCACACGTGCGCACACATACATGCACACATGTGCGCACGCGCACACACAGGCCAAGCTGGCCCGAGACCTTGGACCTTGTTCACTGTCTCCCAGAGTGAGCAACTGGATGGGCTGAAAGCCGTGTCCCACTGCCTCGCCCGGGCAGGGGACAAAAGGAGCACGGCCATAGGTCCGACAGACAGAACGCCCCCGCCATGCCGTGTTATAAACCCACCCTGCGGGCGGACGGGGCCCTGCGCTCCCAGCCCTGGCCGCACTGAAGGCGAGCAGCTGGTCGCAGGTGAGGGACGGGTGCTGCGCTGCCACCTGCTGCTCCTCCGGAGGAAGTGGGAGGAGGGGCATGGGCTCCTGGGAAGCTGGGTGGGAGGCCTGGCTTGAACGAGTTGGCCACCATTTGCATCTTCGCCCCCCCAATCCTGTTCAGGGTCCTTTCTCAGAAAGTAAAAAGGAAGCCATTGGCCTGCAGGGCAGCTTCCCCTCCATCTCCTCGAGCAGACGCATGACGACCCCCACGTGTAGGCTGCGCCGTTCATTTAGGGAATGGACACCTAAAAAGAAGGTCTTGACGTAGGTCTCCGGTTTCTGGGTCCACTCAGAGGCCATCATTTGCTCCCCAAGAAAAAGATGACGGTGTGGGTCCACCGGGCAGGCCGACTTCATGGCTGTGACCTCCCCCAACCTGGCTTAATGGTCTGCCACCGCCATCTTGAACTTCTTAGTCATTTTTGAACGTGGAGGTCCCACGCTTTCATTCTGCGCTGAGGCCCGCAAGATACAGAGCCAGTCCTGGGCATGGCCTATTGCCTGGTATATAGCTGGGTCTTAACAAATACTGGCCCCTTTATTGAATAGCTGACATATGTTTCCAGACCACTTTCAATGCACCCTGTATGCTCCCTGGTGAGGTGGCCTCGTCTCTCCTTCATGTCTGGAAAGCTGGTAAGAAGTACAACGTGGTCCACAGGTAGGCACTGAGCCCTCATCATGAGTGCAGCCTGCAAGAGGCCCCCTTGGTCAGAAGGGCCTAAGGCAGGCTGTTCAGGGGGCGCGGGGTGGAGTTAGGGGGAAGGTTGGCAAGCAGCTGGGCTGGAGGCGACCCCCCGGGTTGTGCCCCGGGCCGGCCCTGTGTGTTTGCTCCTGGAGTCTCCCAAGGGCACAGAACTGGGTTTGGGGGAAGTCCCACTTCCTGGGTTCCTGAGGGAGATACAGAGTCAAAGGCAGAGCCGGGTGGGGTGTTGGAGTCCCCGCGGTCCCAGTCCACGCAGAAGTCCTTTCCAGCCCCAGGCGTGGCTGCAGCTGTTGGAAACCCTGCTTCTGCCCCTCCTGGCCCAGAAGCCCAGGCTGGACCTGGTGTCCTGTTCACATCTCCGCACTGGCCATCTGCGGGGCTGGTGGGCATACAGAACACGCGCTCAGGCCCAGACATGGCCCGGAGGGTGCCGGGGGAGGAAAGCAAACAAAAAGAAACCCTCGCACGGGCCAGTGTCTCTCCCAGGACAGGAAGGCCGGCCCCTGAGGCCCTCAGCTTGGATCGCTCTGGGAAGAAGGACCGGCTTCTCCAGCCCGGCAGCTGCCTCACACCCAGTTTCCGCGTGAAAACGTCAGCCCATTATTATCCCAGCCCAGGGAATTGCAGCTCTCAAGCTCTAATTATTAAACAATGCTTCTCGGCCAAGTTGGCTTGCAGCCCCTGCTCCGACGCTGCCTCCCCCATGCTGTGGGAGGTCTTCCGTGTAACGTCTGCGAGGACGCCCAGGCTGGGACGGGCACTAGCCCGGTCGGTACAGAGGCTCCTCAGAAGCAGGGAAGGGAAATCAGGTTTGCTCAGGTAGCTCATGAGGGGGCAGCGCTCCACGGAGCAGGAAAACGCAGGCTCCTGGGCTGGCTGTCGGTAACAGAGCGGCCCAGGAGGCCTTGGCACGAACGGATCCCACCTGCGGCTGGAGAGACCCTGCTTTCCTGACCGCCAGGCACCGCAGTACTCGCAGCAACATGCTTACTTAGAAAAGGTCATTGTAAAGCTTTTTTCCATTGGGGTAGAACACATGTAACGCAGCACTGCCCACGCTAACCATTTTTAAGCGCGCGGTTCCACAGCGTCCAGTGCACCCAGTGCCCAGAATGCTTCTCTTCCTGCAGGACTGAGCCTCTATCCACAACACAGCTGTGCACCCCGTCCTGCCCCCAGCCCCTGGCCACCAGCAATGCACTTTCTGTCCCTATGTGTGTGACCACTCCAGGCCTGTCATATAAATGCAATCACACAGGATGACCTTTTGTGACTGGTTCCTTTCCCTCAGCACCATGTCCTCAAGGTTCATCCATGGTGGAGCAAGTGTCAGTACTATCTTCGTTTTTAAAAAAAAAAAAAAAAAAGATTTTATTTATTTATTTTTAGAAAGGGAGAAAAGAGAAAGACAGAGAGGGGAGAAACATGTGTGGTTGCCTCTCGCACGCCCCCAACTGGGGACTCAACCCACAACCCAGACACGTGCCCTGACTGGGGACCGAACCGGTGACCCTTTGGTTTGCAGGCCGGCATTCAGTCCACTGAGCCACACCAGCCGGGGCTTTCCTTCCTTTTTAAGGCAGAGTAACATTTCCTGGTCTGCACGCCCACATTTTGTTTATCTACTCGTCCACTGATGGACACTTGGGTGGCGGCCACATTTGAGCTATTATGAGTCCTGGGTTTTCTGGGAAGTTCCTACACTCTGCGATTTCAGTCCTTTGAAATGAATGATAATAGCCACAGGCTAACACGTCCTGTGTCCTTGCTCACTGAACCCTCACACCTCAGAGGCAGGTACTATCTATCATTTCTCCCCTTTGCACTGACGGGGAAACCGGGGCCCGCACGGGTCTGACTGCCAAGCCTGAACGCCTAGCCAGCGGCCCTCCCTCCTGTCCAAGGGGAACCGGTGTTCTCACGCGTTTCCAGGGGCCGACTTTACCTGGTCACGAACACAGCGGCGTCCACGGGGGGCGTGTCATCCTTCCCTCCAGGGACCTGATTGTTGCCGAGGTACCGTGCACCCCCATACTCCTCATTCTGCCAGTGACAGAAGCTCTCCAGGGACCGCTCCCCATGGTGCCCAATGGACAACTTGGCCTAAAAGAAATTGGGGGGGGGGTGGGGCACTTAGAGAAGCAAAGGCCAAGGGAAGGCAGGCTTTATGCTCAGACTACAGTGTGGAGAGCAGACAGCTGCTCTCTGTGTCATCATTCAATGACACGCTTCCCCAGACACAAACCTAACGCCGGTAGGTAGATGCTGAGACCCAGACTGAGGCCATCGGGTCTATTTACAAGTCCAAATGGAACTATATTATGGGAAAAAAAGTGTTCTTCTTTTGAGCAAACTGAACATAATGGACCCAAGAAGAGCATTGGTCCTTCATTGTCAAGTTCATTGCTGGACTCTGCAGGTAACACTGTCCCGTGGGAATACACTCCATCCAAAGACAAGAAAACGAGGCTACCGTGAACCCGAATTTGTGCTGAAACTCAGGTGGAGCTCCAGAAGAGACGTGCCGGTGAAGGAGGGAGGCCCGTAGCCCACTGCTTGGGGCCCCCTCGAGATTCTGAGCAGGCTGCGTGCACCCTATGACTCCAGTAATGGGACCTGCCCTCCCGTCACCAGACGTCCCAGTCCCCGGCCCAGGGCCCACTGTTGCCATCTGTGCAGCCAGGGAAGGCGGGTAAGACAGACCGCCCCCCGGGCTGCTCCTCAGCAGCCAATGGCGACTAGGAAGTTCAAGACCAGTTAAGCCCTGTGGGCAGGGCGCCAGTGGGGACTTACGGGACGCTGCCGCAGCAGGACAAGCTTGGTGACTTGAACGTTAACTTTAATTCCGAGGCTCTGGTGCTGAAACATATTGTACACCTACCAAGAGAAAAGAAAAGAAATAAAGATGTAAATATGAAAACGTTTAAAAATATGATAGTATCCTAGATGGGATTCCTGGAACACAGAAGAGGTTGTAGGTAAAAACCACGGGGAGCTGAAAAAACTATGGACTTTAATTAATAATGTATCAATAAGATCCATTAGTTATAACAAAGATACTAACAGAAGATTTTAATAGTAGGTGAAACTGTATAAGAACTCACTATGTGTTCAATTTTTCTATAAATCTAAAACATAAAATACAAATGAACAAAACAGGGATTTATTTATACGTAAATGTGATTCATTTACGTATAAATAAATCATAAAATATAAATTCTATTCACTAAAAATTCTATTAATTAAAAAATAATGTTTAAAAAATAGTTGTGCTCCTCCAGTAAAAAATAAATAAATCTAAAAAAGGGCTAATTACATGAAATTCAAGTTTCAGCGTTCATCGGTAAAGTCTTATTAAAGCAAAAATAATATATGTGAAAAATATAATCCAGATTTTATTAAAAATGCCTTCTGAGACCAAAAACCTCCCGTAAATTTGAATTCCCCCAAAGAAATATGCATATGATAGAAAGCTCTGGAATCACACATGTTTGCATGCATACGTGTACACACAAAGCTAAGCTGGAAATCAGACATTAAACATAATGGACAGAACAGGTTACTTTGAAAAAAAAGAAGAGATGCTAGATGACCCCAGGCTTTCATGAAGGAGGTTGAAGGCGACCCTCACGAAGGGAAGGGACCATCTGCCGTGTGCCAGCCTGAGTCACCTGCAGCCCAAAACACAGTGAGGACTTCCAGCACCATGTCTCATGGAGATAAAGTCACCTGCTCAGGCCCCACAGCCAGTCAGGGATGACCCCAGTTCAAATCCAGGCTGGTCCAGCCAAAAAGACCACGTTCCCTGAAGTCCTCATTGTAACCAAAGTTTATCACTGAGATAAAGATACAGTAACAGAAAAAGTACGTCCCTCTTAATGTTGCACTTCTTGCTGGTGTAACTTTATTAAAAGGACTTCAATATCAAGAAGCCGAAGGAAAGTGTTTCAAAGGAAAGAGAGAGAGGAAATCTCAAATAACTGAATGGTTAGGGAAAAATATATTGAAGTTGAGGGTTCCCAGGGAGGTATGACCCTCCTGAGTTTCTTTTCCATAATATGCAAAAAGCAGGAGGTGTGGGAGGCGGGGACATGGATGGGGGGTCAGCGGGGGGAAATGATGAAGCTGATGGTATTAGGGAGAGTAGGAATGGGACTGGGAACCTTAGAAATGTATTTATTTGTTGCATTATGTCCTGTGGGGTTGTTTTTCAGTTTTAGGAGATACAAGTGACTTAAAACACTGTATTAGTTCTAAGTGTCCAACACGAAGACTTGCCATATATGGATTGTGAGACATTTCCCACAATAAGTTATCACCCAGCACCGCACACAGTTACAAATTCTTTTTCTGTGTGATGAGAGGTTTTAAGATCGACTCTGTGAGTCCCTTGCAAATACGTGTTACAGTATCATTAACTATAGTCACGGTGCGCTACGTTACATCCTCAGGTCTTACTTTATAGCTGAAGTTTGTAATTTGTTGCCCAATTCCCCGTGCCCCCCCACCCACCCCCGCCCCGGGGAACTGCCCATCTGTTCTCTGTGTCCATGACTTTGACTTCGGGGTTTTTAGATTCCACATAGAAGTGCTATCATACACTATTTGTTTTTCTCTGACTTATTTCACTTTGTTTTGAATAGTCTACTTCTATTTTTCCGGTCGACGGAACTTAGAGGGAGGACATATTCCAGAAGGGGCATTAAAACTTCTTCCAGTCGGCGCTGATGTTCGTCAGCGCGTTGCAGCAACAGAAAATAATGACCGCAGCAGACAGGGTGGCCACAGCTCCGACGGGCCAAGTGACACCGGACGCAGCGTCTGGCGCACAAAGGTCGGAAGCAGGCGCACCAGCAGGGGAGCGTCTGTGTGACAAAGGAATCAGCTGTGTCACGGCTTGATTTTACTCTTTGAAGCTATTTTTTTTTTCCAAAAAAGTGTAATCTAATACTCTTTCCCACAAGGAAAAATAGAACACATTCCGTTACTCTGTTGTTACTTTTCTCTCCCCCAAATTTCCTTTCCTCCGTAACAAAATAGCAGTCATTTTTTTACACTGGGCCAATTCTGAAGTCATGTCTTAATCACCTACCCCCAAACCTGGGTGAAGAAGGGGGAAAAAAAAAAAAATCCCTACAGAACTTTTCCCTTGTTTTGATATTTGGAGAACCACCCAATGGCTGAAATTCAAATTTTTGCAGAAATATTCAGCATCAGGACTGGGCCCAGACTGGAAAACCTCAATTCAAAACACGAACATTAAGAAGAATGAAACCCTGAAGTTTAGGAGGGAGAGCACTGGAGTTGCATGTGGTTTCGCTGCCCTCTAAACGCTGAGTGTCACGTCGACCTGGGCCAGAGACATTAAAGAATATGGCAGATTTCAGCAAAGAATGCAGAAGGGCAATTCTCAGTGGCATTCTGACATGCCTCAGAAAAGAAGTATGAAGAACCTACGTAGAAGGATGCAAGTCCCCAGAACGGCGAACTATAGCAGCAGATGCCCCTTGCATGCTGGACTGGTAACGGTTCTGCATGCTCCATGCACCCACCCCCTGAAAGGCTCAGTAGTTCCCCTGGAGCAAATGCACCGAAAATAAAAATTTTTTTTAAAAGTGGGATGAATGGGGAGAATCAGCTTCATGCTCCAGGGGCTGGGAGGGAGGAAAGACAGAGAGCTGCTCTTTAATGGGTGCAGTATGTTTTGCAAGATGACCGAGTTCTAAAGATGGATTTCTGGCATAACAATGAGAATACACGTAACAATATGGAACTGTACGCTTCAAAGGGAGTAAGAGGGTAAATTTTAGGTGTGTGTTACAAAATTTAAATGTTTTAATCAATTTGGGGGGAATAAAATGTCATGCTCTCAACAGCGGTGTGCATAGCCTGTGGCAAGGCATTTCCCCTCTGACGTGTAATGGGGGTGCCCACGTCCCGAAGAGCAGGTGCGGGAGCCTGGCCGCAGCTCCGGCGCCTCCTTGCCTGATGGGAGCTGGACCGCGTTCCCACAGAGCGCAGCAGAGCGCGGGGCCGACGCCGAGCGGGACCTCCCGGGCAGCCCAGCATCGAGCCAGGTCAGCCAGGCGAGAATCGGCCCAGAGCCACAGCACACAAAGCCACGTCCCTAAGTCTCCCTGACGCTTGACGTTTCCCATGGAAATTCACACTCAGGAGAAGTATGGGAGGCAGCGGCCACCTGATGTGCAGGGAGACACCTGGCTGGGCAGCAGCAGCGGGGCCCATCGTCTGGAAATTCGGTCTCCGGCATCCAGCTCTGGCTGCGCCCTGGCAGGTGTTCAGAGCCCTGGCTGGAGTTGTCACATTCCCTTGGCAGCCTGGGGGCCGAGCTGGGCAGACCCGCTGCCAGCAGCACACTGCGGCTCTCCTGGCCGGGCGACTTGGGGACATGGCCAGGGAGGGGCAGACAGGGAGCAGAGAAGGCGCAGGGGACAAGACCACCAGGGGAGAGGCTGTTCACAGGCCCAGAGGGGTTTCACAAGAGCTCCGCCTCCCTGTGTGGCTCAGGGCCTCCCCAGGGGCACACAGAGATGGCAGTGCCACTCTGGAACCACACAGGGAGTCCATTCAGACCCCCACACAGGACGGGAGGTGTTCCCTAGCACAGTGGCTCTCAGCGGGTCCCTGGAGCAGCAGCCCCAACATCGCCTGGGTCTTTAGAAATGCACGTCCTGGAGCCCACGCCAGGTCCATCCAATCGGAGACCCTGGGGGTGGGCCCGGCCACCTGCATTTAACAAGCCCCCCAGCGGCTTCCCGTGCAGGCTGCTCCAACACCGCTCCGCCTTCTCTGGTCACCAGAGAGAGGCTGCCTGTCTGTTCTGCATGGTAATTGAGTAAAACTGATGTCATGTTCCCTCCACACAGGACTTGCCTGGAACGTCTCAGGGTTTCGCTCCACCCTGGTTGTTAAGGAAGCTAGAAACAACCACAGCTCTGTCCTGGGGCCCCATTTTCCAGCTGGGCTGCCCAGACCCAGGCCTGTCATGTCAGCACCACCTGTCCCCGTCCACAGTTGGTCCTTTAAACTATCCCTGCTCCTGTGTCAACTGCGCCCCACCCCCAACAAAAGGAAAATCAGGCTATGTGTGGAAAGAGACACTCCAGAACATTTGGAAAATCATCGAAAGACGGGGGCCACAGCACCCCTCTGTGGCTCGCTGCCCACTGGGAGGCTATTCCCTCTCCACGGGTCTGGGCAGGTGAGTGGTTTGCTGGGTGCATGGAGCCCAGAACAGGGCTCCACTTCCCTAGATAAGAGCCGGGCAGGGGAATCTTTTGAAACACATATCAGTGCATGGCACTGTCCCGCGTAAATGCCTGCAGCCACTACCCCATGCACCTGCGGGGAAGCCGACTCCCCATGCCGGGCACCCCTCACCCAACCCCTACTTTCCCCATCACCCACCAGGAACCACCTCTTTCTCAGCATCCCAAACTCCAGATGCCCCCCCAACAAGCTGGCTCCTTGGTGGATGGTGTACCCCTGAATGCTTCGGTCACTTGCATGTACCTGGATATTTGTAGCAGTTTATAAAATTTGCACACTTGTTATTTTATTTACTTATTTTTTTTTCAAACACTAGTATCCTAATGGGCATAAGTGATATCATGCTGTGGTTTTGATTTGCACTTCCCCCATGATAAGTAACATTAAACATTATTGGCCATTTGTATATCTTCTTGGGGGGGGGGTTGGCTATCCAAGTCCATTTTTAAATCAGTTTTTCTTTTGCTCTTGAGTTTTAGGAGTTCTCTATTTTTTCTCCCCCTTTACTCTGCTGGTTGTGGCCTTTTATGCACAGAAGTTTTTCAATCTGACCAATTCCCATTTGTCTATTTCTATTTTTGTTGTGTGTGTCATATCCAAGAAGCCATTGCCAAATCCGATGTCATGAAGCGGACCCTATTTTTTCTTCTAAGAGTTTTATAGTTTTAGCTCCTATGTTTAGACCTTTGATCTATTTTGAGTTAATTTTTGTATATGGTGTTGGGCAAGGGTCCAACTTCATTCTTCTGCATGCGGAGATTCAGTTTTTCCAGCGCCATTTGTTGAAAAGACCGTCACTTCCCCATTGAGTGGTCTTGGCACCCTTGTAGAAAATCACTTGACCATGGATGTCAGGGTTTATTTCTGGGATCTCTGTTCTATTCCACTGATCTATATATTTGTCTTAATGACGGCACCACACTGTTTTGGTTACTACAGCTTTGTAGCAAATTTTGAAATAAAAAACCGTGAGTCTTCCAATTTTGTTCTTTCTCAAGATTTTTCTTGGCTATTCAGGGTCCCTTGAGATCCCATGAAAATTCTAGGATGGATTTCTCTGTTTCCGCACAGAAAAATGTGGTTGGGGGTTTGCTATTATTTTTCTCTTCTTTGTTTCTTTTTATCTCAGCGGTAACCTTTATTTCCTTCCTTCTGCTAGCTCTGAGTTCAGTTTGTTCTTCCAAGTCCTTAAGTTGTAAAGTTAGATTGTTGATCTGAAGTCTTTCCTCTTTTTTTATTTTTATTTTTTATAAATAACTATGCTATCTTTTTTAAAAATTATTTATTTGTTTGTTTATTTATTTGTAGAGAGAGGGGGAAGGAGAAAGAGAGGGAGAGAAACATCACTGTGTGGTTGCCTCTCACTCACACCCCCAACAGGGGACCTGACGTGCACCCTAGTCATGTGCCCTGACTGGGAATCGAACCAGCGACACTTGGCTCGCAGGTCGATGCTCAATCCACTGAGCCATAGCAGCCAGGTATTTTCCTCTTTTTTAATGGAAGCGTTTATGGCTACACATTTCCCTCTGCGCGCTGCTTTTGCTCCGTCCCATCTGTTTCTGGGTGTTGTGTTTTCATTTTTATTCATCACGATGCATTTCCCCATTTTCCCTGTGACTTAGCCCTTGACCCGCTGGCTGTTTCAGAGTGCGTGGCTTCATTGCCACATATCTGTGCATTTCCCGGTTTTCTTTCTGTTGCTGATTTCTCCCTTAACCCTGCTGTGGTCAGAGAGGATACTCTGCATATCTTTTAAATCTGCTGAAAGTTAATTTGTGGCCGAACATGGTATATATATACCCTGCTACCGTGTTCACTAGAAAAGAAGGGACAGTTTGTTGTCGCTGGGCAGAGTGTTCTGTATGTCTGTTAGATCTAGTTGGCTTACTGTGTCCTTCAAGTCCTCCAGCTCCTGGCTTCCCTCCTGTCCAGCTGTCCTGTCCACTACAGAGGTGACGGTGAGGGCTCTAGTATCATAGTGACAGTATATTTGTCCCTTCAGTTCTATCAACTTCTGCTTCCTATATTTTGATGGTCTGTTATTAGGTGTGTAAATATTTATAACTGTTACATCTTTCGCTGCATTGAACCTTTCATTATTCTACAATATTCTTCTTTGTCTCATAACCTTTTTTATTATTAAAGCCTATTTTGTTTGGTATTAGTCAAGCCACTCCTGTTCTCTCATGGTTACTACTTACACGGGTTATATTTTTCCATCCTTTTGCTTCCGAGTTATTTGTGTCTTCGGATCTGAAGTGAGTCTCTCTAGGCAGCGTATCCGTGGGTCATATTTGCTTGTTTGTTGGTTTGGAATCCATTCTGCCAATCTGTCTTTTGAGGAGAGAGTTTAATCCACTTACATTTAAGGCAATTACTGATAGGAGGGAACTTAATTCTGCATTTTGCTATTTGTTTTCTATGTACTCTGTAAATTGTTTGTTGTTTTTTGTTTTTTGTCTCTCATTCCTGCATTACTGATTTTTTTTGTGTTTAGTTGATTTTTTTTAAATAATGAAACTTTTTCATTCCCTTCCCATTTCCTTCTGTGTGTATTAAATAGCCATTTTCTTTGTGGTTACTATGGGGATCACATTCAGCATCCTAAAGCTATTACACTCTAATTTCAATTTATGCCAGCTTAAAATTCAATAGCACATAAAATTCTACAACCAGCTGGGTTTTACAAAGCAAACAGATATGGAATTATAAATTAATATCAGGACCAGCAAGTAAAAAGCAGATTGCTCGGATCAAGGAAACCAGCTGGGTTTTCCTGAGGGGTCAGCAAGAACATCCCTCTTGAGGGACCCCAAAAACCAGAGCAGCTAGCTCCATGCGGAGTGGGAAGAAGAGCATTCTTGGAGAGACCATGAGTCGAAGAGGAGCTTGATGTGCCTGAGAAACGGTGGCTTGAACAGAAGGAGCCAGTACTGAGGAGGAAAAGCAAAAGGGGCCCAGAAAAAGCAGGGGGACCACGGTCCTGTGGCCTCAGAGGGCCAATCAAAAGAATGGATTCCCCACGAGTCACGATGGAAGCCACAGAGCGGGTGACAAAGTCCTTAATCTGTTGAATGCCCCTCTTGCTGGCCATTTTGCAACAAGGGGAGGGATCGAAGAGAGAAGGTCAGTGAGGCAGCTCCTGCAGTTGTCAAGGCCAGCAATAGCGGTGGTCAGTCGGGGTAGAGGTGGAGAGAAATGACAGACCCCAGGCCCCCCTGTCACCTTGAACAAGGTGGGACAGGGTCTTCAGCCCTGGGTGTGGGCCGTCACACTGCCATGTACTCACTGGTTCTGCACCCTGGCCCTGTCACTCCCCGCAAGCCTCCGTTTCCTTCCCACTTCCTGCCGGGCCTCCTCACTGCACACGGCAAGCCCAGCTTTACATTCAAGTTTGATCTCAATTCCTGCTCCCAGACGGGGCCCCTTCAAGCAAAGACAGGGCTCCGTCCAGTCTGAACCCTGCAGGAGGGGCCCCGCGCACAGCAAGGAGCTCGGAAGGCTTTTGGGAAGGAGAGGCCCGCAGGGCGCATTCGCGGAGCGACCCCGGCAGTGACGCTCCACACCGCGGCCAGACGGCGGGCAGGCCTCTGCTGTGGGGACGCCCATCAGCCTGCCAACGGTCCCACAGCCCAGGAAGCACCAGGCTGCCTCGGCCGCCAGCCCCCGACCCTGCTTCTTCCCTGAGGAGAAGACAGCGCCACATCCCGAGCACTCAGCCAAGAGGAGACAGCGCCCCCCGGGGCGGACTCACCATGTTCATGACGGTGAGGATGAACCTCTGGGCGGCCTCCGCCCCGTGGTACTGCACCATGTCAGCGTCGGCCACCACCAGGGTCTCCACGGTGTGCTCGGTGGTGAGCCGGATGGCGTTCCTCCGCTCGCGCCAGTCCTGAGAGGGCCGCCCCTTCCTCGGCTTCTTCTTTTCTAGAAAACAAGGACACGGGGGCCGGCCTTGGCATCGTGATTTCCGAAACCAGACAGAGAACAGTCCTCTGCTGAGCCTCAGCCCCAGAGGACGGTCAGTCTCCATGGACCAGGAGGTGGCTGGAGCACTACCATCCCAGGGGCGGACGTGGGAGCGCTCAGCAGGCCAGGCGTCCAGAAGGCACCCACCCTCCCAGCGGAGGAGGCCGGTGGGACTGAACATCCCAGGAGAGAAAGCGGGTCCCTTCACAGGAACGAGGAGAACAGCACACAGCCAGTGGCGGGAGGGGAAGCCGGGCCCAGTGGCCGGGGGTTGGGGGTCGGAAGGTGCCTCTCGTCAATGACACAGAACCAGCAGGCCTTTCTGCAATGGCCACCCCCTCTGCTGATAACTGGGACCCAGGAAGCAGAAGTGGGGGACACAGACAGGACAGGCCCCGGGAGGCTGGCATTCCAGCCACTATCCCAAGAGTCATCAATAAACACTGAGAAACGTTCACAGGCACAAAAGCATTATTTAAAATATATATATAAGCAGAAAAAGGTTGCATGCCACACACATCCAGGCCACGATGCCGGGTGTCCTTCCCTCAGCGCAGGAAAGGGTTATAAGGAAAAGTGTGGACAACCCTCTGCGCTGGCTCTTTGGATAAACCAATTCCCTGTTAGTTCTCACTCCGATTGGCAGCTGTCGTTATTCATCTGAGCCCACCTCAGGCTCTCCTGGCAGCTGCATGACGACCACAGGGATGCAGATGGAAGCCACTCAACCAGCAGCAGAGGCTGACGGGAACGGCACACAATCTGGGGGTCCACGTGGGAAGGGGAGGGCAGCTCTTTCATTGGAGAGTTATTATGTCCATTTTTAGCGCCATCTGTCCCAATGTCCATGCAGTCGACCCAGCCTCCCTGCGGCACATCACCTACCATTCACATTTTAGTGACGTTCTTCCTACGTTATGTATTTACTTCATTCATTCATACGTTCATTCATTCACTCAGAGCGAGGAAGGATGCTAAGCACCAACTTGGTTTACTTCTTAGCATAAAAGATGTGAAGCGACTTACTCCCAAAATACATGGATTGCAATAAAACTAGACAGAAGGTGAAATTTAAAAACAAAGAAAATAGAACACAAATAGACAAAACAGAATGTCAGCACAGCCGCTCTGGTGGTAAAAATCACCGTGGTCGCCCTGGCTGGTGTGGCTCAGTGGATTAAGCGCCAGCCTGAGAACTGCAAGGTCACTGGTTCGGTTCCCAGTCAGGGCACATGCCTGGGTTGTGCACCAGGGCCCTAGATGGGGCGTGCGAGAGGCAACCACACAGTGATGTTTCTCTCCCTCTCTTTCTCCCTCCTTTCCTCTCTATAAATAAATAGAAATAAAATCTTTTTAAAAAAATCACTGTGGTCGTACCCCAAGTCAGGCACACAGAGCCCTTACGATGAGCTGCCCACATGCTGATCGCCCCTCCTAGGGGCCCAGGAGTCATGACCATTGTCATCCACGCCCACAGATGCACAGACTGAGACACAAAGAAACTTGTGAACACCTTGCTCAAGTCCACAGGCCCAGCGGACTGGGGTTCCAGCCCCAGCAGTCTAACCCTGTCCGTGTCCCTTAGAATTTGCTTCTGAGTTTTTTGAAGTTGGGGACAATTTTTCCTTAAAGGTAAACATGCTCAACTGTCATTTTGTCCCTCTTCTCCCACAGGAGGAAAAATAACATTCCTTGGGGAGGGACAGTAGTTTCTTAACGCCAGCTTCCACAATAAAAATGCCAACTAAGACTTCATACAGGGCCCACTCGGTGATGCACCAGGCAGCATTTTCAATATTTTATGGCAAATGTGATCATGAATTCCGCTTACGTATATAGGAACCAAAGGCACCAAGGGTCTGTGGATCTACTGTTCTGGGCTTGCTGGACACGTGGATGGGTTTTCTCTTTTCTGCCCGTGCCACCTCAACACCAACTCAAACCTAGAAACCTACAAATCAGAAGTCACTGTGGGAATGGCAAAGCCTCTCAGAGTTCACTTAGCCGAGACTGGATCTCTGGGTCCACTCCAAGTGCCTGGGACACCCCCCGCGCCCCCTGGGGGGACCATTGCTGGTGGGAGATCCAGTCAGCCAACCTCGGGGGGCTTGGAGTATCCCCCAAATCCCCTGCTCCCCAGGTCTTCCCCAAACTCCACAGATACTACTGTCTGCTTTGTAGTCTAACACGGGTCTATACTTGCCCTCTGGGCTCATAGTCTGGGAGCTTAGAAACCCAGACATCAGCCTCAGGACCCACCACAGCGCCTAGCTCTGCCTGGTGTCTAGGAGGGACTCAAGAATCACCCTTTGTTGAATGAATTAAAAAAAAAAAAAAAAAACTTTACTAGATTAATTTTTAGGGAATTTCACATAAATGTCCTGACCTTAAATTCTCACAAGTCACTTCCTCCACCAAAGGAGGCAGCAAAGCTAGCTGGGAGAAGCTTGGCTTTGGTTAGAATCCACCCATGGACTTCCACGGTGACTGTGGCGCGTCTCTTTGTCTATAGAACAAGGCGATAATTATTCCACTCACGTAAGGTGGAGACGTGGCGAATAACTAAGAGACAATACTAACACGGGGTCAAGTACATAACCACACACCCCAATTATTCTACTAGTCATCCATCCTTGTCATTACACTACTATCATTGCTGTTAACTATGAGGGCCTAAATACTAATTTTTAAACTTTGCATGATCCCAGATCCAAATAGTGAACTTGGATGCTTGTATAAATCCTACAGAATCCTGAGAAGGCATGCTACCCACCTACCCAGAACCTCTTGCCTAGGCTCTTGCCATCCAGCCTGTTGCTCTTGACCTTTCTTACTGGGCAGAGGGCATGAGAGAATTTCTCCAAGACCATCCTCAACCGTGCAACATCAAATTATATAAAAATAGCATTTTCAAGAGGCGTGGGGGAGTCGCCTGTAATGCTTGCTCAACATCCCAACAGACCGGCCAACATTCCCGAGGGGGACTATTTTAATCATCAGGGACATGATAGAACAGGAAACATGACTGTACATGAAATCAGCTACTTAAACCACACAACATTACTGATCTTTCACATCAGGTGCAGGAATGAAAATCAAATGTTTTTCATTACAGACAGTGAGTCCATCTCCTTGGGGGGAAGACCCCCTGTAGCCACATTAAACCCTTCTTTAGGGCACCAAAGCCACCGCTGCCACCGCAGGAAAAGCAGTAAATGCGTGGTTTCAACTGCATGTCCAAGTTCCCCACTCTTTTGCCATTAACTGTCCTTAAATAAAAAAACAGCCTTGGGTGTAATGAAAATACCTTCAGGCTGGGAATTGGGAACTCCAGATAGTCACCTGGGCCTGATCTTGATGTTCTTCCCACAAGGTGCCACTGAACACCAAGGTCTCCATCTCCCGGGCACTGGTTATTGGCCTCTGTCCCCCAGCCCCATCTTCTGCACGGGGCTCTGGAGGCTGGGAGCCTATGAACTACATTTCCCAGACTCCCTTACCAGCAGGCTTCCTGTTCAGCTCTGCCCACAGGGAGCCCTAGAGAGAGAGATCGGAAAGCAGGAGATGGGGAAAAGGGGGTCCTTGTGTTTTCAGCTCCGGGTGGCACTATTCCAGCCGACCTGGACAACTATGGCTCCAGCCACTGGCTCTTGAGGGTCTCCTAGCCCAACCTCCCCAACTCCACCCCCCCTCAGGGATTCATCCCCAGAGACACCACCCTGGCTGCAACCCTTGGAGGTCTGATGCCCCCCCAAAGGTCCAAGCCCCAGCCCCACAGACCTCTGCCCCAAGCTCCCTGGCCCTGGAATTGCGCCTCTTTCTTTATTCTACCCAGCCCCTCGGGGGACAGCTGTGTCCTGGGATACCTCAGCTCCCCCTTTTGCTCAGGCCAACTCTGATGATGATGTAACCAATCCCCTCTGTTAAAAACACCTAGCATGGTTTCAGGGCTTCTGGCTAGACACAAGCTGATTGAGCTTAAAACGAGAGGATCAGTCCTTCAACTACTCGCTGTATTTCTTTCAAGCCTCAAAGATTTCTGCCAGTTCTGGGACTAAGGATGTGTCTTTTTCCCCAGGGAAATATTAAGCTATTGGCAATACACTTCCACACTGCAGAACAATGCCACAGACTGGAACGCTGGCCTGAGTCCTAAGTCCCCATTGAAAAAAACCAATCAATAGGGAGCCCCACGGAGGAAATGCAGGCATTGATGCATGCCACAGATGCCTCAACGGCCTGCTGCTGCCACAGCCTAGAGCCTGGGGACAGTGTCTCACAGATCCTGAGTCAGTGCCGGGGAAGAAACATGAATGACCAGTGAGCCAGCACTGGGTTTCCAGGTTTTAAAGTCTGCGCGCGCGCACGAGGCCTTACAAACACCACGCTTTCCAGCAAAATTCTCAGGCCCTCCAAAATTATTTTCTGATTACTGTTTTTTCTTCAGCCAAAGTAAAGGGTCCGTTTACAGGAAAACAACCCTTTCAGCTGGAAAGGACAGTTCCACATGTACAGAAGAGCTCCCAGCCAGGTGAACTTTTCGGCAGCTGCATCAAGCCAACATCCTTGAAAAATAATGGCCTTCTATTTCATTTTTTCAGAAAAAGGGGGGAAAAAAAAGACTTTTGCTCTCCAAGGATGAATTCTTTAAATAACTTCCCCCAAGGCCAAGTCATTTTTATAAATGGCATCTTTTGCATGTAAATTCCTTACAAAGAAAGGTGAAAAATAAGGGCTTTTTCTTTCTTTCTTTCTTCCTTTTTTTTTCTGATTAAGATCCCAAATGAAGAACTGATCAACCCTTTGAAGCCCAAAATTCGCGCCTGCACTAGGCAGGAGGTGAGAGCTCTGGACGCAGCAGGACCGGGGCAGCAAAGCCAGGCCGGCCCCACCTGACCTCTCCTCCCATGGTCAGAGCCACGTGGGAACCAAGCCCCCAGACACCGCTGCCTGCGGGTGAAGTGGAAAGATATTCCCTGAGTCCACAAAGACTGACCGAGAACTACTTGCTGCTGTAGGCACTGCCACACGGCAGGTGACCATCTAGAAGCGCTAGACAGGAACCAAACAAACAGACGGATTTATAAAGGGAAGAAAGACTTGCAAGGAAGACTTGGTAATGTCGTGTGTGGATAGAAAGGCGGGGCTCCCATTAAGACTGGGTTCCGTGAGGAAGTGCCCCATAGGGCCGAGATGGGCAGCAGTGGGAGCTACATGTGCACAGGCCTCAGGGATGCAGGAAGCATGGCCTGGTCTGGAAACTGCAGGAAGGCAAGAGCAAGAGAGAGTGTGGTTGACAATGAGCTTTGAGCCACAGGCAGGGGTCACCCTGGAGGGTCACGTGGAATATGTTGAGGGTTTCCTTCTTTATCCCAGGGGCCGTGGGAAGCCACCTAGGGCTTGTGTTTTGAATGGGTCACCCTGGCTGCTGTGGGCAGGACAGATCCCAGGACCTAGCATGGAAGTGGGGACCCTGGTTAAGTGAGTACTCTAGTAGTTCTGGCGAATGGGGACCATTCCCGAGGTGCATCAAGATGCATTTGACAAAGAGGAAAAAATAATATATGCAAATGCTTGGAATTATCAGTCAGTTTTCACCGCCCCTTCCCAGGTAAGTCTGTTGCTGAATGATCAGTCTAGCCTACTTGGAGCGTCACAGTTGGAGCCTCTAAACTGATGGAAGGGGGGCGCGGGGGACATTCCCCACACACACAGCTTGGGGGAAGAAATTAATTGGTGCTGGTGTTTCAACCAGAGCAAGACAGGACAAACAAAAGCCTGAAAAGAAATCCACTGTCTCCTGCACCTGGAATCCCCTGTGGGGACACGGGGTATTGTTTCTTTTTGACAGATGGTCTTTCATCGCTAACAAGGAAGTACGGGAAACCTCAGACGGCTCAGAAATTCCTTCACCTGCGCGAGGAGGGCAGGCCGTTCTGCGGACTAGGACCTCAAACTTTTCTATTTTGTTACTTTAACCCAAAAACTACATGCACGGAACGGCTGCATTTTGATGAAGCCCAATCTATTTGGTTTTATTTATGGTTTTGGTTTTTGCATTTCTGGTGTCATCTGCGAAGAATCATTGCCGAAGCCAAGGTCACAAAGACGTATACTTGTATTTTCTTCTAAGAGTGTGATGGTTTCAGCTCTTACATTTAGGCCTTTGACCTTCCCTTGATTTTTGAATGACTGCATTCCACGGCTGACACTAGAGTTGCATCAGTTGAGCTTAAATTAACTCTATGTTAGGCCAGCTTCAATGATCAACTCTTTATATTACAATGCCCCCAAATCTAACTTCGCAATTGTGCATCAGCTCAGAGCCCACTGTAAGTAGGTCTTAAAGAAATTCTACCCGGAAGAAAGACAAGTAGGGGTCCAGTTTCCCAGCTCTTCCATGTTTGAGAACCCCTTTCTGTTGCCATCACACTGGAACAATCTGCCTCAGTGTCCGAGTCTTAGAGCACAACCCTTTCTCACCGCAACGCTGCGGCCTGGGGCCACTGTCTTCTGGGCCTGAGTATCGCAGACAACCCTGAGACCTGCCAGGTTTTCATTTCTTTTAAGTAACCTGTTTTGTCTGCTTGCATTCTAGTATCACTTTTTTTTTTCATTACCCCTGTAAGTCACACATTTTGCCAGGATAAATAACTGCGGGTCTCTGTGTATTCATTTTGACCAGAACACAGTAAGCCTTTTATCGTGTAAACTGAGAATTTTTTTTTAATGTTCTGGAAAGTCTTCATTCATTATAAATCTTTGATCAATGCCCCTAGTCTAACGAGGGGCGGCGGGGAGGAGGGTTCCTTCTCCAGAGGTTCTTAAATTAGATTTCTATTTTCTATAACCCATTCCCATCATTTTACTCTCCACCACTCTCTTCTTCCTTTCGGTTGCCTCCTAAGGAGGCATCTCGCAGTTCTTCTCCATATCACGAACCCAGCTGTGATGTCACCTGGGCCGGGGACTGTGTCCTGTTTGGATTTCAGTTCCACTCAAGCCAGCTCGCTTTATGAGCTTTCCTTACCTCACCAGACCCCTTTGATGTTAAGCTTCCTGTTTAATATCTTACCCTGGAGTCCTTAGCCCAATCCTCCTGCATCCCATTTAGGAGGGCAGGTTCCTAAAACTTTACTCTGGTTCCTGCAATAGACCCTTTTCAAAGGTATGTTCTTTCTCGGCACATTCTTTCCCTCTGGACCTCGGGGGGGGTTTTCTCTATGTACTCAGGTCCAATGAGGAGCGGTCTGCCTAAAGCAGCACCAAGACCTGGAGTGAATGGGTGTCCCCTGCTGGCACAAGTGCCCATCCCGTCTGACACCTACCACTAGTGGGCAGGTGCTCAGCTCTCCCAGGCTGTGCTGGGACCTTACCTCCACAGGGACGGGCACAAATACATTCTAAGCTGATGAAACCCTTGAATCTGGATCACCGGGCCTCCTTCTGTCCACAGGGCAATACCAGCTGCCACGGGGCTGCCCCGGACTTGGCTGTGGAATGGCTATAAGACAATGGCCGCTGCCAAACCAAGTGGGACAGGTGACCAGTTTCCTATGGATCATAAATGCTCTGAATCTCAGAGCCAAGGATAAGCACGTGGAGGTGGGAACATATTCCTTCTTGCCCTATTTAAGATGGGCAGAATTTGGTCACTCTCAAAAGGCCACTGACTGCCCTTATCACTCCAGGCCCCCTGTCCTCGATGGTTAGTTATATGTCCTCACCAGTTCTGGCAACAGACTGCCTAGTTCCTCGATTTTTCTACACATGCATTTGTCTTTTGCCATCATCACGTGGGTTTCAGCGGGAAGGACGCTTGCCAGGTACAGGGTTAAACTCGAGGCTGTGCTGCAGGCATGCTGCATCATGCCCTTCACGCCCTCGTCCTCCCGAGATGAACACGAGAGCGTTGCCACGGCCTCCGAATCCAACGTGTCATCCCCTCCTGGGGGATTTACTGTAACCTGCTGTCACTGCGCGGACGCCTGTAGCAGACTCATTCGGACAGTCCTGGGCTCTGCAGAGCCTCTACAAGAGGCCCAATGAGCCATGTGCCCACCGGCCTTAGCAATCAGCTCCTGGGAGGGGAACACTCCCGCAGGGCAGTTCCAGATGCTGACAAGGTGCTGGGGGCTGAGATGCCCCAGTGCCTCGTCAGGGCAGTTCCAGCAGCCCATGCTTTCTTTTTACGGTGCTGCTCCATCCTGTCTTTTAGGGACAGGGTAGCCCATCATGTCCCGCCTCCCCCGCCTCCAGGTCCCTTACACATGTATTTATTGCACATCCCTCTAGGATCCTGGCACTACCCACTGCTTAAGACTGGCTCACACCAAGGGGCCCCGGAGCTGTCCTGCTGCAAGAGGACAACCCCTGCATGAGGTACACAGTCAATTTCATTGTCTGATTTGATTCGAATAACATACACACCTGGAAACCCGCCCCCACTACACTGATTTTCTGCTCTAGAAGCCTTTAAGAGCAGACCGGCCCAGCAACCAATCTTCCAGGACAAATTCTGCCACCATGGAGCCCTGATCACTCCCAGTGGTAGTCTGACCTGTGGTGACCACAGAGAGTCGCCAATCTGCACAAAGGTCTGGGATCGGTGCTGCTATGCCTTTGATCTGCAATCATGCCTGCCTACACGTCCCCAGCAGGAGCCTAGGGCAGGGCACCAGCAGCTGCAGCAACCCACCACGCGTGTCCCTGGTCCCACCACTGGTCAGCCCGCTCTTCGCCTGGGCGCTGCCTGAGAGAGGCGGAGAGTCCAGCCGGGGAAATCTAGAGGTCAGGGGACAATACCAGTGAGTTTTCCTCCTACAATGCACCGTTTCAGGGTATCAGTAGTAAAAGCCCGCACTCCTTCTCATGGCCAACAGTTGGCTTTCCCTGCTTTGAGAAATCTTCAAGGAATCTTGGATCACAGATTGTACTTCCAGAAAGTTTGCTTCAATGCTGCCTGCACTGGATCATCAGCCTCATGACCAAACCACCGCTAATCTTGGATTTCTGACACTTAGAGTTCCTGCCCCAGCCTAGAAGAGTCAATTTTCTGACAATTATGGTTTCTAACCTTCCCACGTTCCTCTTTCAGTCTATCAGCTGCTAGAGACAGCTATTTAAGTTCTACTTCTGGATGAGAATGTGAGGAACTCAGTGGTGAAAATGACTAAAAATCACAACCATTGAAGGCCTCTGGAAATTTTCCTAAGGGCATATAGCAAATGAAGAAACAGTCATTCGAGAAAATCTACTAAAGCATGGTAGGAAGAGCAAGAGCCATGGCTCCCTCCCATCCCAGCTCAGCCTGATGAAGCCCCACTCCAGCAGCATATGACCAAGAAGACAGGTCTACCCTCTCCTGTGGCTGCCAATCAAAGAATGTGTGCTTCACCAGGAGGGGTGGGCCACCAGCATTTCTCATCCTCTCCAAGTTCAAGTCGGGGAATGTAAACTCCTGATGAGGACCCCCAAAAACCTGAGGCCCCCTCCTTTCACCCAGCCCTCACTCAGAGGAAGGAGGCTCTAGCCCAGGAAAGCCCTGGGCCACCAATTATCCTCAGGTTGGCCTGCTCACAGGGCAGATGATCCAGGCCAGGAGAGGCCCGCTATAAAGACCAGAGACTAATGACCCTGCCTGTTGCCCCCTACTGTGGCTGGGAGGACTTCCCCGGGGCACAGACACAGCCCATAGGAACAAAGAGCTCTTATGCTCTCTGCCAAAGAACTAGGTTTCTGTGGAACACGTGCGGGAAAGTTCAAGCCTAAGGCCACTCCGGAAAACAATGGGGATTTAGGGGAAACAAATAGGAGGCTGGCAGCTCCTCTTAATTAAAAGCAAGAAGCTCAACGGTAAGCCAGTCAGATCACCTAGACTATCAGGAAAAAAGACAGCTAAGGAGGGCACCGTGCGGTTAGAACATATCTCAAAGGCATGTCACAAAAACCACGCTAATTGAATTTAGTTGGGTCACACTGTGGAACAATGTATGTCCCGGCAAGCAGGGGAGCCTCGCAGCTGGATGTGACACCAAATGAGGCAGACAGCTCAACAGAGAGATAAGGGAAAAGACAGTTAACGCCAGCTCTACTTAAACCACCGTCACCCCAGGGTGACTGTATACATGCCCAGTGCTGCTCCTTCTGAGGAGCAACACTAAAGGCTTCACACTGCAAGGAGGAAAAAGACATCATTAAAAGAGTCCAGCCCTGGCTGGGTGGCTCAGTTGGTTGGAGTGGTGTTCTACACACCGAAGGTTGCAGGTTTGATCCCCAGTCAAGGCACATGCAAGAGACAACCAACTGATGTCTCTCTCTCTCTCTCTCTCTCTCTCTCTCTCTCTCTCTCTCCCTTCTTCCTACCCTCCCCCCTTAAAAATCAATAAACATATCTTTAGGCGAGGATTAAAAAAATTGTCTGAGTCACTAAAGAAATAAACAAGCAAACAATAGTAAAAAGAATCCTTGAATGGGAGATGGGGATTCCTACAAGTATTAACTCAAAAGTCCAGTTTTCAACAAAATATTAGGAGACATGGAGAGAAATGAGAAAATGTGGTCCATGCCCAGGGAAAAAATGCAGGCAATAGAAACTGCCTGTGAGAAAGCCCAGATGTCGTATTTAACAGGCAAAGACTTCAAAGTAGCCAAAAAAAAGAAAAAATTGAAAGAATTAAGGAAACAAAGCTTAAAGAAGTAAACAAAGCTACAATGACAATGTCTTATCAAAAAGAGAAGATCAATAAGTAGATAAAAATATTTTAAAAGAACCAAATTAAAACTCAGGATTAGAAAAGTACAATAACCAAAAAGAAAACTTCACTACAAGGGCTAAAAAATAGATTTCAACTAGAAGAAAGAATCAATGAACTTAATAATAGATTGACAGAGACTATGCAATCTGAAGAACAGGGGAACAATTAATAGACTCAGAGAAATGTGGGGCACCACTAAACATACTAACATACATGTAATGGGAATATCTGAAGTAGAAGAGGGAAAGAATTTTTTTAAAAATTCTTTTTTAAATAATGGCTGAAAATGTCCCAAGTATAATGAAAATCATAAATCTGCACATCTAAGCAGCTTAACAAACTCCAAGTATAATAAACACAGTAAGAGAGCCACACCCAGACATATCACAGGGCAAACGCTGGAAGTGGAAGAAAAACAAAATCTTGAAAGTAGCCAGAGGAACATGACTCATCACATGTAAAGGAGCCAGACTGGTAAGAGTACATACTATAGACTATTGGGTTCCATACATAAAAGAACTCTAACAAATAAGATAAACAGCGGACTTCTTATCAGAAACAATAAAGGCCAGAGACAGTGGGATGACACACTCAACGTGCTGAAAGAAAAACCGGTCAACCACTCCTATTAGCAAGACATTTGACAAAACTAACAGTTCTTCTTGATTAAAAAAAAAAAAAAAACACTTGACAAACTAAGAATAATGAAATGAAATGTCCTCAACCTGAAAACAGTTTCTACAAAAAACAAACAACTAACATCATCCTGCATGGTTAAAGACTGAATGCCTGCTTCCTAAGGTCAGGAGCAAAAAAGGGACGTCCTCTCTTGCCATTGCTATTCAACACTGTGATCCAGCCAGGGCCATTGGGCAAGAAAAAGAAATAAAAGGCATCCCAATTGGAAAGGAAGAAGTAAATCTATTCACAGATGGCATGACTTAATACATAAATCCCCCCTAGGGAATCCACTATGAACCAGTTGAATTAATAAATGAGATCAGCATGATTGAAGGATGCAAGATCAATAAACAAGACCAACTGTGTTTCTAGAGTAACAATGAACAAGCCACCAATGAGATAAAGAAGCAATTCCATTTACAACTGCACCAGAAAGAATAAAATGCTTACAGAAATAGAAGTGAAAATCTTGTACTCTGAAAATTGCAAACACTGTTGAAAGAAACTAAAGAAAACCTAGATCAATGTAAAAGCACCCACGTTCATGGACCAGAAGCTCCAAAATCACTAAGAGGGCAAAGCTACCCAAACTGATCTACCGATTCTTTGCAACCCCTAGCAAAACGCCACCTGGTTTCTTTACAGGAATTGAAAAGCAGATCCTAAAATTCATAGGGAAATTCACGGGATCTAGAATAGGAAAACAAAGGCACTTTGTAACACAGTTCGGCACTTTCTTAAAAAGGTAAACACACTTAAAAAGGTAAACACACAGTTTATGTTTCAGCCAGTCAACATTTATCCACAAATTTGTTTTACAAGGTCCATAAAAAGACTTGTACACAAATATTCATAGTAGCTTTACTTGTTATAGCCAAAAACTGGAAACTCAAATGTCAACCAATAGGCAAACAGATAAACAGACTGGATTATTTAGGCAACGGGATACTACTCAGCAGTAAGAAGGAATGCACTAATGATACATACAAGAACATGGATGAATCTCAAAATAGCTTTGAGAAATGAATGAAGTTGAATACTGTACTCAACATATCCATCAAGTTTCCTTGTGCCTCTTGGTAACCTGTCCTCTGTCCCTCCCTGCATTTTCCTTCCTTTGGAAGCACAGATCTGCTTTCTGTCACTTGATTGGTGTGCATTTTTAAAAGTTTTATATGTATGCAGTCATGTAGTATACAGTATATACTCTTACGGGTCTGGAGCAGAGACAAGCTAATTCCTCCAGGCCCTGTCTAAGTTCCTGGCCCACAGAATCCGTGGCAGTTTCAAGCCACCAAGCTTGGGGGTATTTGTTACACAGCAATAGTAACGGATACTGACAACAACGCAATCATTTGTTCAGTTTCTTTCCCGCTGAGCTCAGTATTGTAAAAATTCATATGCCCTGCTGTGCTATGAAAACACCTACCTGTATTACCTGAGGCAGCCGGGACTTACACACCTGGGCATCCTACAAGAACACAGGTCCAAAGCATCCCTCTTGGAGAGGCATCTCACCTAAGTGCTGCCCCCACCTTGCACATGACTTCCTTCTGCCACCGCTCTCAGAATGGAGAAGAAGGCTAAGAGGGGACAGTGTCAGAGACTTAGCAGCATCTTATAGACACCCCTGGGCAAAGGCCACCCAGGGGTGGGGTGGAGACGGAGATGACCTATGCCACCTAAGGGAGCAAGTGTAGCTTTGCCCCATCCTAACAAGAGAAGGACCCCACCACCTGGGACCACCCTACCCGCTGCATGCTGACCATGTTACATGGACAGAACAGTGGGAGAACTCTACTGTTGAGATGGCACGACTGGTCCGTGGGTGGGCCCGTGACCCAGGCAAGGCCATACGAGTCATTTTAAGAAGTCTGATGTCACAGAGTTCCTGAGTCCCTATGTTACAGCTTCCAGGGGTCAGTTCTGCTTCTGTCAAAAAAAGTCCTGCCTGAGAATGAAGTTAACACAGAGGGAAACAGCGGCAAAAGATGGCAAGAGAAAGCCAGGAAGTCTAACCACACCACCAAAGATGCCGGGTCCCACCGTGACTAAAGCTCCATTACCTGAAAGACTTCTCCCATGGACCAATAAATTCTTTTTTTTTTTTTTTTTTTTGGCTTAGTTTGAGATAGAGAGAGGCCAGATCAATGCAGGGCCCCCTCCTGCCTCTGGTCCCTAAATGCTCTTTCGTGTTTATTCAGCTGATGTGGGCCCCATGTCAACGGGAACAGCTGAGCATTTCAGAAAGGATAAAATGACTGAATGGGTGTGATGTGCCTGGCGCGGTGCCAGGTGTGTGGCTGACGCCCTCCGTGTCCGGTGGCTAGCACGCGTGTCCTGTGGACAGCACACCGGTGTGAGCTCTCACGGACCCTCTGCTCACGGGGCTGCCTCCCAGGCTCCGGGTGAAGCCTGGCCCCCAGCCGTGCACATGTACTCTGGCCTCACCTGAGAAACAGTGGTGCCCACCAGAGAAGTGCTGCCTCACTGAGAGCCCCCAAAATCAGAGGTCTGATGTAGACAAACAATTATGCGTTTTTATGAAAAAAAAAAAAAAGGAGCCACCCAAAAGTCCATTCTGAGAAGCTGGTACATCTCCTGCCAGAAACTTCTCCCCTTTACGGGATTCCCTCCAAATTTCCTTAAAATGGTAAGCTCATGTACTTAATTTAAAATCTGGTGTGCTTGGCAGAAATCGCACTTTTTAAACAACTTTTCAGTGACACCTATTACCGAAAACATTACACCGCTGGAAGAGAACATTCTCCGCTTCCCCACACACACACACGCACACACACAAAGACAACTAACTCTCTCTCTCACACACACACACACTCCACAAAACGTTTTAGAGAAGAACCTTGTCAGAACGTTATTATGAAGCATTTTATTTTCTTTGGCATCCAGAAATGATGTTCTGTTGCCTGGAGCCTAGGCTGCCAGAGATGCTTGTCACAGACCAGTGGGAGGGGAAAGCAGAGAATGACAGTGCTGTGTCTCTGAACCCCAAAGACACAGGGAGTGGCCAAGTGCCATGATCGGTCACCGGCCACCTAAAGACAACGCCCAGGGCACTCACACGGGCGGTGATGAGAGTTATAGTCTCCCTGCAGCTTCACCGGTTTTCCTTCTTTCTTTGCTGTTGCTAAATGCGTTCCCTCTTTAGGTAGTTCCTGGTCTATCAGAACTCCAAGGAGCTCCTCTTGAACACAGTTGAACCTGGAATCCCACAAGGAGTCTGTCCTGTCAGCGTTGGAGTCGTGGAAAAAAATAAAATAAATAAAAGCCATGGGAAAGGAAAACAGACTCCCTGGCTGGCCGGCCAAGTTTGCTCGGGCTTCCCTTCCCACGTGCTTTCTCTGCTGGACGAT
This sequence comes from Furipterus horrens, assembly GCF_987537825.1. Classification (NCBI taxonomy): domain Eukaryota; kingdom Metazoa; phylum Chordata; class Mammalia; order Chiroptera; family Furipteridae; genus Furipterus; species Furipterus horrens. Next base: position 4,020,866 of record NW_028327186.1, on the reverse strand, counting down.
CCATGGGGAGCCTAACCAGGTGATAGGAAAGGCCACCCCAGGGGACACAGGGACAAGGGTCATTTATGTGGGCTTGCACCTTAGACACTGGATGCCGGGTCGGATAAGGCAGGAAGCCCCACTGGGCCCAGGGCCATGAATCCTTGTTCTTGTTCCTCCCTAAGTCACTGTGTCCCCAAATCTAGCCCCGACTAGCAGTGGGGCATTTTGCTGGGGAACACTGTGATTTATTGTAACATGGATGTCCCAAAGAAAGCTGTGTTTCTGATTACATACTCCCATTCATTTCCCTCCTTCCAATGCTGCTCATGGCCTTGGCCAGTGACCAGGCTGGTGGTCAGCCCGGGACGAAACCTTCACAACAATCTCATGAGGACACAGCAGTCCAGAGGCGCTACGCCCAGTCGGGGTCACACAGGACATGTGCTTCGGGGCCAGGCCTCAAGCTCAGGCTCTGCACCCCCTATGCTGGCCACCATGCAGCCCTCGCCACACGCCTCCAGCGGTGGGACTTCCAGCCCTGGGAGGTGCCAGGCATGCTGACGGTGCACACGGGAACAAACACGGCCTGTCCCTTCCTCTGCAATGGCCTAACCTGCAAATCCCCTGAGGATCAACAGCATTCAGGCCCAGAGCCCTCGGCCTCAGCCCAGCACACCCTGGGTCAGCAAGCCCAGAGCCTGTGTGGGTCGGTCGTTCCTGGGAACTCTTCCCCATGGGCTCCGACCCCCTGCGCTGTCCTGGGAGGACCTGGCCTCCCGGGGGGACCTGGACACAGAGGGACAGGAAAGGCACTGGGAGCATCTTCAGACAGGCTCTCCAATGGACTTCCTGAATGCTTCATAAGGTGGTCTGTGTCATTTAAAGCTGGAGAAAAGAATAACTGCGTTGCCCTGACCACGTGGCTCAGTGGGTTGGAGCATCGTCCCATGCACCAAAAGGTCACGGGTTCGATTCCCAATCATGGCACACACCCAGGCTGCAGGTTGAGCCCTGGTCCGGGTGCATACAGGAAGCAACCAATCGACGTTTCTCCCTCACATTGATCTTCCTCTCCCTTTTCCTCTCTCCCTTCCTCTCCAAAAAAAAAAAAAAAAAAGCAGTGAAGGAATGTCCTCCAGTGAGGTTAAAAAAATAACTGTGCTATTCCTTCGCAGACTTCCACATGAAAAAATCTCTGTCTCCCTGTGGGATGTGTAGGGACCCACAGACCCGCCCTGGGGAAGGGCGTCAGGCAGGGAGAGCAAGGTAGATCTCGGGGCAGACGCTCACAGTGTTGGGACAGCCGGGACAGCCTCCCCGCCAAGAAACGCATATTTATACTCAAGGAGGCAGTTTTGCAAACACAGAGGCAAGCCAACGAGGCCCCTGACAGAAATTAATGGAGGGCCTCAGCCCCAAAGCGGCCCCGAACACTCTCCACCAAAAAAAAAAAAAAAAAATGATTTAACTGCTTCACAAAAGGAAACCAACCCTCCAGACGTGACTGAGGTGATGCCCTCCAGTACAGAGCCAGCGTGATGCCCGAAAGCTCGGCTGTCCCCCTGCCCACGGCCGGCCCCACACAGGAGAAGAGACGGCAGAGGGAAACCAGCGATCCCCCAGAGAAGAGTCAGAGGAGCAGCAGCAGGCCTGGGCAAGGACGGCTTGCAGTTGATCTTCCCGGAGAAAGTTGTACTTTTTTAAATATTGACATAAAGCGTGCTTGTTATCTTTGCGAGGGCCCAGAAGGCCACGCACGGGCCCTGGCTTGTAAGCTCTGCCGCTAAGTAACGCCGGTCTCCTTGGAGAGGAGAAAAGTTCCTTCCCCCACCCCCACGCTCCGGGGGTCCCCAAGCGCCCCCGAGCACGGCGATAGCACCAACACCCATGGCAGATGTGGGCAGTCTCTCATGTCCCCCACCTGGAGGCTCTGGCCTTTCACAACTGGTCCCCGGTTCCACTCCCTGCCACTGTCACAGCTGACCACCCACCAGTGCTGCCTGATACTTCCTGCTCCGCTAGGCGGGCACACTCCCAGCTTGACGGGGCTTTTTCCCTACGGTTCAGGGTCCAGCTCTGCCCAAACCCAGCGACAGGGAATTTGATCTATGACTTGCTAATGGCTTGAGAAAGGTCCATACCCCTTCAGCCCGGAGGCAGCGTGTGCAACCCAACACCCGTCCCAGCGAGCGAATTCCCTGTCTGGTCGTGCACAAGAAATTGCCCGCTGCTCTGGAAGGAGGCTCTGCAAAATGAAGCCACTGCATTCGCCGCTGGAGAACGCCCAAGAAAACTGGGCAGCAGATGTCCTGATGAGACTCTTTTTTTTTTTTTTTTTTTTTTTGCTGGGCTTTTCCATGAGAAATGAGTGGATTGAGAAAGCCAGACCTTTCTGCAGAGGGAAGAAACAAAATGCAACCCTCAAGTCACTTCTGTAGAGGACCAGTCCCTCCAAACAGGGTGTCTGTTCCCCTTCCCTTGCTCTGCGTCCGACTTTCTGGCCTGGGTCCTCCTGCTGGGAGGGAAGCCGGGCGTGCTCCCGAGCTCAGTCACACATTCTCCCCAGCTCCCCCCCCCCCGCTCCCCGTGCAGGAGCACAACGCTGCTGATTCAAAAATCAGACACTGCTGCGGGAACTGGCAGGGGCCGCCCCAGCACTGCCGCGGCCGCCCCTGGAGCACCAAGTCAGCACCGCGGCCACCCGCCCGTGCCTTCTGGGGACCACAGCCCCTCCCCCGGCCTCGGGGACAGACCGGCTGCCAGGAGCTTCCTTGAGCCACCTGGACAGTCCCAAGCCAGCGTGCGCTTTAAATAATAAACTGTGCATTCTTGATCCGTCTGCAGCGCGAGGCAGATTTTCCTATTTAAGCTGGAGGCCGGCTCTGCTTTGAGTTACTCAAGTGGGGAGAGTGTGTGTTGCATAAGAGCCCAGGAGAACTGGGAAAAGACAGCACACTTGTCTTGCAATTCCTCCGCTTGGGGGAACGGCAGTGGGAAAAGGCATTCAGACACACACACACACACACACACACACACACACACACAGCCCGGTGTCCTTTTCCTTCTCGTCTCCACGCGTGAGTTTTAGATTTTCTTTCTCAATCAAGTACTGGGAATACATGACTAGAGCAGCATTGTGCTTGCCCTGGACCAGTTTTACTGGGTTCTCACAGGGAGTACGTCCAAAAGGCAACGGAAAGGGGAAAAACACGGGATCATTATACAGTGACTGTGACTGTGATGCTCGGGGTTATGGGAGAAACACTGATGAAATACGATGCCCAAGAAGTAGATTTATGAATGCGATAGGCTGAATAATGGCCCTCCAATGACGTCCAGGTCCTAATCCCCTGAACGTGTGACTATGTTAACTTACATAATAAAAGGGCTTTTGCAGACGTGATTAAGTTCGGGATGCTAAAGTGGGGGGATTATCCTGGATAATCCAGTTGGGCCTAATATAGTCACACATGTTCTTATATGAGGGAGGGAGGGAGCGGGGGAGAAAGATCGGACTACAGAGGGAACTGTCGTAGTGAGGCATGCAGCCTCCACGGCCCTTTCCTCGCCTGAGAGGTGAAGGGAGAGGTCAAGAACCAAGAGGTGGGCTCTAGAAGCTGGAATAGTCAAGGAAGTGGATTCTCCCCTGGAGCCTCTGGAAGGAAGGAAGGCCTGCTGATATCTTGACATTAGCCCAGTGCAACTGATTACAAACTGCTCACTTGCAGAACTGTAAGGGAATACATTTTTGTTGCTTAAAGCTACTAAGTTTGTGGTCATTTCTTACAACGGCCATAGAAAAATAATAGATGAGTCTTGCCTTCCAGCCAGAGTATATTAGATATGACTAAGACAACAGATAGCAGATAGAGATATGTGTGATATTCAGAATGCAGACAAAGCACCTCGAGGATCTAGAAAACTAAATGAGGTGATCGGGGTGGACTTCCTGGAAGAGGTGGCATCTAAGTTGACCCTCAAAACAAGACGGATTTCAAGAGCAGTAAAAAGACACAAAAAGGTCATTCAATATAGTTCCATGAGCTAAGGTATACCTATAATATACCAACGGCCCAGGCATTTGCAATCTAGTTTGAACCACATTAAGTAATTATTATTTAGCATATCAAGTAAGGGGGAAACACTACACTATGTACTTCAATTTGAAAACCTAGATGGAATTTATTAGGAATATATAATTTACCAAAATTGATCCCATTGGCAATAAAAAACTCAAACAGGCCAATTTTTAGAGAAGAACAAAGAAAGTTATAAAAATAGGTTACAAAAAAATACCAGGCTGAGATGGTCCCAAAGGGGATTTACCAAACCTTCACAGACCAGACGACCTCAAAAATTCATAAATTGTTCCAGAGCACTAAGAGTGATAGCCCACACCCAAAAAAGAGAAAATTATAGAGCAACCTGATGTATGATTACAAGTACAAAAAGCCTACCTAAAACATTAGCAAATAGCATGTAATATCCCTTTAAGGAAAGACTACATTACAATCAAATGAGATTTACACCAGGAGTTCAAGGTTGGGGTAATATCAGGAAATCTATTTACGTCATAAAGCATGGTAATACGTCTAAGGAGAGCAATGGCATGCCAGGGCTTTGCAGTGTGATTCCTGACTGGCTTCTGCATCGAGCAGACAAAACTGTGAAAGACATCACTGGGACCACAGACAGAATTTGGGTGCAAATGACATCTCAGATAACAGTACTGCGCCCATGGTTCATGTCCTGCGTTTGATAAATAACTAAAGGTTCGTAAGGGCCCTGAGGAAGTATAAATAAAAGTAGTCAGGTCAAGGAATACAATGTCTGCAAATGACTCTCGGGGGGTTCAGAAAAAAATAGCGCGAGTGGTGGGGAGCAGTGGGGGGAGGATGAAGAAGGTGAGAGGGAAGCCCTGGCTGCTGTGGCTCAGTGGATTGAGCGTCAGCCTGCGAGCCAAGTGTCGCTGGTTCGATTCCCAGTCAGGGCACGTGACGAGGTTGCACGCCAGGTCCCCAGTTGGGGGCTCGAGTGAGAGGCAACCACACAGTGATGTTTCTCTCCCTCTCCTCCTCCTTTCCCCTCTCTCTAAAGCTAAATAAATAAACAAAACAACAAACAAGTAAATAAATTATTAAAAGAAAAAAAAAAGAAGGTGGGAGGGAGAAGATCGGGGAGAGGGAGAAAGCCAACCAAAGAGCAAGTGGGGGGAAATGTTAACAACTGATGAATTTGGGTAATGAGCAAACCAAAGCTCTTTGCAATAAGAAGCTAACAAAAAATATGGGGGGAAACAAGTAAAGGGCACCAGGAAGAGAGAGCACATAGCCCATTTTGAGTCTGGGGGACTGGGCAGAACTGGGTGAGGAGATCGGGTCAGACAATGATCTGGTTCAGAAACACGAAGGGACGGGAGCACGTGACGATTCCACACAGGGGAAGATGGGGGGCTTGAGACAGCGAGTGGGGGACTGCTTCAGGGTGGAGACGCAGAAGGATCCAAGGCAGGGAGGTGGAGAAGGAACAGCGGTGACCACAGCGGCACCCGAGAAAGGGCTGGCGTTTGCGGCCGGGGCACAGACAGCGGGGTCCCTGCTGGTGGCACCCCTGGGAAATGCTCCGAAGGCACGAGCCGGGCGGGAGCTGAGCGGACGCCTCCATCCCACTGAGGCATCCGGTCCCAGAGGGGAAGGGAAAGCAGCAGGTGCGCAGGCAGCGTGGGAGGCAGGACCCCCACCCTGGCACCGAGCCCCGACTCCGGGAATAACGTGCCACTCGGAACACCCCATCCGTGTGCGGACACCCCTCCTTCATGATGCAAAGTCCTGGCTGTCAATCAGGTGGCCTGGTCCTCACCCACCTTTCTCTCCTCCCTCACAAGCACCACTGGGAATTCGAAAGACATTCCAACCTGCATGTCCCCTAGACTGTCAGAGGAGGAAGGGTGACGTGGTCACTGGGGACGTTCTTCCATAGGGCACGTCCTGAACGAGACTGTCAATCAGCTTCCAATCCAAGTGTCAGCGACAGCCCACTGGAATGTCAGCGTCGTGAGGGCTGGGGCTTACTCTCTGGTTGGGACTTACTTGCTGGTTCACAGCAGGAGGCCCAGGGGCCTCAGTCAGCAGCAACTACATTACTGCCTTTGAGAGGGACCTACTACGGGTTTAAATAGCGACCTAAAACTAAAATATACTCAGGCCAATTTAAAGAAGACACACACAGGCACCCATGCCAAGTTTCTGAAAGCTTAAAGGCACACAAACTATAATACAAACTATAATGAATATTTACATGCAGACTCATTCAAACGCTGCCCACAGCCTGGCTTATCCGTTGTTTCCGAGTCTCCGGTGATCAGCTCAGACAACAGAGACGGGGGTGAGGGGGGGGGACCACAAGAGCACAGGTGGGTCCCCCCAGGTAAGACGGCGTCCCTTCCCGATGGCCCTCACCAAGCCTCCTGTGGAGTTCTCAGGCTACGTTTGCTGAATGACTACATTTTTGAAAGGAAGGAAGGACAGAGGAGGGAAGGGAAGGATACAGCACAGATTTAATAGTTGATGCAGGAAGAATTGGGGGCAACTGAATATACAGGACTGTTCAGATCGTGACAAGCTTTCTTAAATCGTTAACATCGTTAGATGGTCAGGGGTCCCTATCAACCCACCCAGGGGCTCCTCGCCTGCAGAATCCAGGATTCTTTGTCAGCGCCCTCCCTGGAGCATCCCCGGTCACCCCGACTTCTGCCGCTGCTGTAGCGGGCAGTTCCTACGCACAGTGAGCCCACGCAGGAAGATTCGGGGGGCTGGGCGGGAGAGTCAGTGCTTGGAGGGAAAGAACAGCACAGGGGGCTGCGGCAGACCTAGTCAGGGAGGCTTTCCCTCCGACAGGAAGACTGAAGAGCCACAGGCTGTTCAATGAACGAAACCGACAGGAAATCTCAGCAGAGATGCTGAAACTATTCAAACATAACGAACCGATGGGAACCCCACGTAGGCCATAGTCTCCGCATTCCTATACCCAGAAAGTTGTGAAAGATGGAAGAAGCCCATGTGATAAAAATTTATACAAACCAAATCGTTTCTAAGTAGAATAATAATAGGTTAACAATACAGAGCACATCCTTGAATAACACCCTGTCATCCAACACGATCCTTTGGTGATGACGCTGATGAAATACCGCAGAAACTTAGTGTCCAGTAGCGTGTGGTGACGTGGGTTGCGTCATACATCATTTTGCTTAAAGTAGCAGAACCATCGACGACGTTAAGTGAGGACTCCCTGTACAATATTTGGTGCCGCGCGCTGTTGTAAGTGCTCTCCGTGTGTTCACTTATATAAGCATCTTAATAATTCTGTCAAGCATATGCCATCATCGCTATTTTTACAAATAAAGAAACCAAGGCACAAAAGGGTCACTCGGGGCAGAAGGCGGTGACGTCAGGAGCTTGGTCCCAACAGGCAGGCCTGTATGTAAATTCTTCACTACTGTGGTGTACGGCGGCCTGTCTAGGAAAAACGATTTTGGAAATTGGGGAATATGTAGACCTGGATACTGGAAATATCACACATCCAAGTTTGAATGCAGTTTGAGGCGTGCTTACAGAAAAATGTACAGTCTTCCCTCACGTGTCGCGGGTATTACGTTCTAGACGCCCTGCGATGGGTGAAAATCCACGAAGTAGGAACCTTACCTTTATTTTAGTATTTATATACATTTTAAGGCTTTATAAACCCTTCCCACACACTTATAAACCGTTCCCAGTCCCTTATTAATCTTTCCCAGTCCCTTATTAACCTTTTCCACACTTTTATAAGCACTACTTATGTTCTTAAACATATTCTGCACTCTTAAACCTACGTCACTTTAACAACATACGTGTACAGTACCACAAAATCCCGCGATATAGTGAAAAATCCACGACCAATAATTAAATATAATATTTTTTAAAATCCCGTCATACAGTGAGGCCGCAATAAGTGAACCGCAATATAGAGAGGGACCACTGTATAACCTTAAAGAGATACACTAAAATGAAGAAAAAGTAGAGTGTAGTGAGCTAAGTATTGTACTGAACAAGTTAGGGAAAAAGCAATACGACCAAATCTAGAGAATATTAAAAAGAAAAAATGGAATAGGAAATATAAAAATGGAAATTAAAGGAAGAAATGAAACATCAAAAATGGTAGAAAAGAACAATAAAACCAAAGCGAGTGCTTTGAAAAGATTAATAAAACAAACAGATCTCTACAATGAAAATTAATGGGCTGGATTTGCATGTATTAACATGGATAAACCTGGAAAACATTATTGTGATAAATGCAAAAGCTGCACGGTACGGAACCACTTATGTAAATTTTGAAACATAAAAACCTATACGATATACAGTTTACGTCTATGTAACACAAATGTCGTAATAGTTTAAAATCACGGGTAGGAAGGATTCATGCCCACCTCAGGATGGAGGTTTCTTCTGGGGAGTAAGGGGGAGGGAGGAGGGGGGATGGGGTGGGAGGATACTCAGTCCTACCCATAAAGGTCCATGTCTCTCGAAAAAGAAAAGCGTCCTGAAGCAGATCTTAACGTGGGTTAAGCCTGAACGTTGGGTATGTAACTTCCAATGATCGTTTTGTTTTGTATGTGGTGGGTGATTTTTTTTTCTTTTTTTTTTTTTTTTTTTTTGGAGGGAGGGAGCCTGTTTTAAATATTTCATAAGTAAAAATAATTTATACCTGCTAAGTTGTTTACTTCTTCACCATCTCCTGCCCCCCACAAACCTTGAGCTTCCTGCCCACCCCAGCGTGCCCAGTGTCCAGAGCAGTGGTTCTCAACCTGTGGGTCGCGACCCCTTTGGGGGTTGAACGACCCTTTCACAGGGGTCACCTAAGACCCTCGGAAAACACATATATAATTACATGTTGTTTTTGTGACTCATCACTATGCTTTAATTACGTTCAATTTGTAACAACGAAAATACATCCTGCATATCAGATATTTACATGACGATTCATAACAGTAGCAAAATTACAGTTACGAAGTAGCAATGAAAATAATTTTACGGTTGGGGGTCACCACAGCATGAGGAGCTGTATTAAAGGGTCACGGCATTAGGGAGGTTGAGAACCACTGCTCTAGAGAGTCAGTGAATACTGGATGACTAAATAAACAGAAATGAGAGGGAAAAGGTAAACACGTGACCTCAAGAGTAAACTGTGGTCTAGAAACACTCCGATTCCCTGATTTCATTACGGATTTACTCGAGAGGCAAGAATGACGGACTCAAGAATAGCAGTGAGAGACTTCAACTCGCGGGTCAGGCTTCTATAGTTAGGGTTCCTCTTTCTTTCCCAATTAACACAGAACAAGGACACTAAAGGGGGTCCCCTGATAACGAAGAACGGATGTACAAATAACAATGATTATAACCACAGCAGCTGCAACAGCAGCCAATATTTGTTAGCTGCTCAGTGACAAGTGTGCACTCTCTCATTTAAAACCCGCAGAATCTCCAAGAGGGAGATGATGTTTACTCAGGTGCCAATGATGGAACAGACACTCAGGGTGACTCAGTCCTTTCTTACATGTCTAAAGTTGTACAGCTTCTTTGACATGATCAAGCAACAACCAAATACATGACCAGCCAACGAGGACATCTGTTCTTCTAGAAAGAGTCCCTTTATAGGACTTGCTTCTAATTTCTTCTAAGTTTGTTCTTTTTACCTTTTCAGCATTTGTGAGTGTTCTCATCAATACGTCCTCCTGACCCAATGCAGCTGGAAGGGGCGACATCAGTCGTATATGGGGGTTCCTCACCAGGAACCATGAGGAGCAGACAAGACCAGCATCATCATCTCAATGCTACTGATGAGAAGACAGAGGTTGTTATGGGCTGAGCTGTATACTCCATCAGCAGAACCTCTGAATGGGATGCGTTTGGAGAGAAGCTATCTACTGCGCTAATCAAAGGACAATGAGGTCATGAGAGTGGGCCATAGTCCAATCTGACTGGTGTTCACACAAGAACGAGATGAGACAGATAAAGAGAAGGTGGCCTTCTACAAGCCAAGGAGAGAGGCATCGGAAGAAATCAATCCTGCCAACCCTGCCAACACCTTGGTCTTGGACTTCCAACATCTTGATCTTGGACTACCAACATCTTGATCTTGGACTTCCAATATCTTGATCTTAGACTTCCAGCATCTTGATCTTAGACTTCCAGCATCTTGATCTTAGACTCCCAACACCTTGATCTTCGACTTCCAGCCCCTAGAACTGTGAAGAAATGCATGTCTGTTGTGCCAGCCACCTAGGCTGAGATATCAGGGGGCTCTTCTGGGTTGCAATAGAGGGAGACAAGAAATAGCACTAGTGTGACCCTTCTTCCTCCTAGAATCATTATCCTTAAAATATTGGTGTCTACTTTTAAGTTAATGATTTATATACGTGAATAAACACTTAATATATTAACATGGAGAGACTCAAATGTTTTAGGGTTTCACTCTCAGTTAAGATGTAGAAGTTCATGAAAGACCATCATTACCACCAAAACAAGACAAATTGAATAAACCACGAGATCTTTTTTTTGTTTAATCCATTGGAAAGCTGAGATCTCCAAGAAGTTTAGAGGAACCAAATTCCAGAGGAACGGAGCTTTTTCTCGGTGAGCTAAACGCAGCAGCCAGTTTTACCCCTGGGGGCAGGGGAGTAAGAAGCCACCTGGGCTCTGATGGGAAATTGTATGGAAGTTAGAAGGAGCCAGCCCACGTCTTATCAACCACGTGGGCTGTACTGATGGGTTAGACCCGGATGAAAGGCCCTCTGAATCCACTCCACCAGGTTTTTACCAAGTGTGTGCCAGCTTGCAGAAAGTGGGGACCAGAATAAAAAGCAGGTGGGAGCTCCATAGACCTGAGCCCTTCAGATCCTGCCTCCAGACACGGAGACAAAGCAGTGATGAGCAGAAAGAAATTAAAACTGCCATTCAGGCCACCTCAACTCCTGATTAAACACAGTTGACCTCCGTGGCCTGGCAGCCTCTTCCTCACCACCAGAGAGGAGCCAGCAGAGGACAGAGGTGTCACAAAGAGAAAGAGCTGCTGAGAAGCCAGCCTGGACAAGCCTCACCTGAGCCCCAGCCTCAGTTCCGTGATCCCAAAGCAGTAAGGTCATTAGTGTTCAAGCCAGTCCCATTTCTGTCATTTCCAACCAAATGAATCTTCACCGATGCAAAGCACAAGCCGCAACCAGTTACTTACTACAGAGCATATGTCTATGTACACATATATGATTTCATAGGCAAATTCTTGCATAAATTGGCTATATGCAATTTCTGAAGAGCCATGGTTTCTGCTAAAAACTGACTACAATGAACTTTTTTAATGCTACAAAAGAATCAGGCAATATTACAGAATGACTGCAATTACTTTGAAAACCAATCATAACAGAACTTGAACGACCAAGTAGACAACGATGCTTCGTGGGTGCCTTTGTGGGATGCATGCTAACAAGACCTCCGCCACTCAGAACGTGGAGGAGTCCGTTTTGAAAGTGCCTCATGGCAAATTCGTTTTATTATCTTCCCCTCCACCTCTACCATCGCCTGTCACGTCTGCCACGGTGGAGGAGGAGGAGACAGAGATTCAAACTCTTACTAGAGATGCTAGGGGAAGGTTCTACACGGAATCTAAAAGGAGAAACTTAAAACACCACAGAAGACAGACAAAAAGTTTGAAAGTAAAAATAACCACTTAAGCATCAAAAAACCTTTCAAAATACCCCAAGTGCCATTTTAGTTGTTGAGAGTGGCCAAAAAACCTTCAAAAACTCATGCTCTCACCAAAAGAAAAAGAAAAAAAAAAAGAAAAAGACTCACACAGACTCCATATTTTCATGCCAAGTTCCAACCTTCCAAACTGGAGTGATATTTTATGAATCAGTTTATAAGGCCCTAAAAATAAGGAGCTATAACAGAAATAGGATCAGCCCGTCCCCTGTCCGGCTGCCCCACAGGCTGCTAGAAACGCGCGCTCAGTTGTACCCAAGAGACGGCAGCGGCTCCCCCCAGGTGCCCTTTCCTGTGTTGGTACCTCTAACCCCTAGAGAGTATGGCGGCTTACCTGGCCCAACTCGCAGGTTAATCGAGTGCTTCATGGAGGAGGAAGAGTTCTCAGGCCCCCCCCTCGCTGGCATGGGCCAGCTGGCTACTCCCAAGCCATGTCCAGGTTGGGGTAACACAAGCTTAAAGACAAGGTACGGTGACAACTATGGCCACCATGTTTAGCCACAAAGAACATGTCCCCATGGGAAAGCTTGGATTACTCTGATTCATCTTGCCAAGAAACTTCCAAAATGTCTTTTGTGTCCTGGCCGGTGTGGCTCAGTTGTTTGGAGTTCCATCCCTTTAGACCAAAAGCTCATGGGTTCAATTCCTGGTCAGGGCACAGACCCAGGAGGTGGGTTTGATCACTGGTCGTGGACAAGAAGGTAACTAATTGATGTTTCTCTTACCCATCAATGTCTGTCTGTCTGTCTCTCTTCCCCCCACCCTTCCTCTCTCTAAAAGTAATGAGAAAAGGTCCTCGGGTGGGAATTTAAAAAATAATGTCTTTTGCTGGTGTCCCAGTGAATTAGTTTTCCCCCCTTCTAAACTCCCAATGTTTGATGCTTATTGGCTAAACCTATTAGGAGATGCCCTGTCCTCAACACAGCGACCAAGTTCACGAAGTTCCTTATGTACAATAAGAAGGACAAGAAGCAAAATACACACCGTTCTCCCGTGTCTCTGTTCCTATCCAGAGCAGAGCTGGCACCACCTTAAAAACGCTGCTTCTCCCGCTCAGCAACGCGCAGAGAGGTGACCCTTGGGGGCAGGGCAGGGGAGGTCACTTTCTGAGCAACATCCGAAATTCATCTCTGGTGCTGTTTCCATCACACCCTACCCCACCGTGTTGTGTTCTAATTTCATTCCCTTCATTACAGGCTAAATAATCTAAATGGAAAGGATGCCTTGAGGCGAACCCCGGGGACGGAAATGCACACACAAGCACATGTCGGCAGTCTCTGCCATCGCGGCCCTCATGAGGAGGGCAGCCGGCGACCAGACAGACACTCCATGACATCGCCCGCGCGCATCCTGGGATTTCTGGCCAGTGACCAGCAGCTCATGGGCGCTGGCCGGACTGGAGGGGGAACGAGGTTAAAACATACGTGCCCTTGGGTTTCCTGGTACTTTTTAGCTACTGGTAATTCATGCCACGGTCTATCCTCCCTGTTTTTGTCAGGGTGCGGGAAGGGACAGAGGAAGCCCCTCAGGCGAGGCGGCGGTGGCAAGCCCTCTGCGGTTACCGCGTGGAGCTCTCCAGGAGTTGCAGAGAGGCCTCCATCCAGCAAAACCTCCTCTCGCGCCTCCCTGACGCATGCAGACTAGGCTCCAGAGGGCGACTACCTGGACAGGTTCGGGACTGCACCAAATCGCTGAGCCGAGCTGCGAAGGCTAGTTTTTAAATAGCAAAACTGTTCAAAAAGCGCGCCACATCCATGATTTATGGCTACAGTTCTGCAACACTACACGGAGACACAGACGTGCTCTATTCTTATACGAAGATACATCCTGAAGCTACAAAAGCGCCACTCCCCAGGGTCAGCCGTGTCTCCAGGCAGGAAACACCACCTGCGAGCAGCAAGGTGTCCCTCTTCATCAGGGGACACACACAGGCAGTCTGCGAGTGACAAAGCACCGTGAAATGTTCCTAAACACCTAACAGGTAATCCACAGCCTGCTCACCTCCAGGCACGGGATGTAAGAACTGGGGTTCTTACCCCAAGATGCCTATTAATTAGAATCAGCTTTACAAACACTGACACCCAAGTCCCACCCCAGATCCCTCCGATCAGGACAGCGGGGGACAGGTCAGTGCACGGCAAAGCCGTGGTTCTCACACATGAGCATGATCAAATTGGCCAGGACAGCCTGGGAAGGGACTGAGCGCTGCACCTGTCCCCATAGTTTCTGATGGTTGGGTGGGGGCAGCGTACTGAGAACAGGTTTCTAGGCTCCACACTGTGAGAACCACTGCTTCGTGGGACCCCAGGGAGACTAATTCGCGTAGCCAGGACGAAGGACCGCTGTCTTAGAAAACCGAGCTCTGGCCAGGGTGCCGAGGGGAGGAATTCTCACCCCAGCTCTGCCCCAAGCTGGGGCCTGACAACAATAAGCCATTGAGGTTTTCGGGCCTCCACTTGCTCTTGTTCCATGAAATGGAGACACTGCATTAATGAGATCCTGGGTTCCTTCCAGGAGTGCCTTCTTTTCAAATGTCTGCTACATGTGAAATGCTGACACTCACCCACGTAGGAAGAAGAAGGGACCCAACAGGAATGAAGAAACAGCTTTCAAAACACAGGGAGAGGTGAAATTCGTGCTCATGGGACTCTGGTGCACTTGGGGACATACCAGTGGGGGTGGTCTGGGGACGTGCCATCGTGCCGAGTGGGCGTGCGCGGGGAGTCGGCCGTGCCGTTCTCCAGACTCACCTGTTAGCACCTGGCAGAGCTGCCCAGGTCCCTGGGCCTCGGCGGCGGGGCTGGCTGTCAGGGACCATTTGCGCCTGACCAGGTGTTCGCGTCCGCTGAGCGAGCCCTGGGAGCTGTTGAGGGGCTGGATGAGCACCTGCTCTTGCCCAAGCTGGATGAGGCCGACCTGCCCAGAGAAAGGAAGATGGGTTGCCGGTCACCTTCACGTACACACGCCCACAACCCCAGCAGCCCAAGGGCAGCGAGGCCACCTGGCTCCCACATCTGGGCTTTTTCTTTGCAGGTACCGAGCCCAAGGAGGAGCTTCTGTGTGGCTTGAAGCATCCCACCAGCAGTTGAAGCTGGGGAGGGGGGCACGAGGCATGGAGGGGTACAGTGATCTAAGCAACAGCACCCATGTCCCAGGTTTGCTTTCAAAGATGTATTTATTAATAAAAACACACTTGATTTTTACAATAATTTTAAAGTCATCCCCTAGAAGTCTGACTGAAGAGGCAACCCCAAACATGTTGGGATCAAATGGCAATTATATCCCTAATGAGCAAATGGACAGCTCCCTGGGAGGTATTAGTTATATAATAATTCTAATACTTAGAATTACATACAGGATGGACCCAGTCAGACCTGTATGATCACTAGCTTTGTGATAAGGGATGTGTGCATGTTTTCCCAGAACTGGTAGCATTTTAGAGAAGCTGGCAAAGTATCCAATGGGTTAGACCTGTAATTCTAATTTAAAGGGCATCGTTGATTTAGACTAGTGATTTTAAACCCTTCCTAGGTGTATAAGCAGCAGTACAATGTATCAGAGGACTTACAAAAAGGTTCCCCATGTTTATAAGATGACCTTAATAGGTTTATAAGAATCATTTAAGTACTTGCAAAGGGTATGTTCTATAATCAAACAAAGAGCTTGAAAATGAAGTTGAATATGTTGAATTTCTAAACAGTTTGAAGGGGTTAAAAGTTGTTAATCACCAAACTTGCAAATGGGGGCCAGATATTATCCAAATCCCCCTTACAAAGGATTGCAAAAAGTTGCTAAATGACAGCTAGAATGTGATTTGTCCATTGGATGAACAATTGAAGAACTAGGATTTTTAATTGGCCTCTTTAATAGAATGAATACTGATTCTAAAATATATATATGTGCACACGATGCAGAGAACTATTCCCCTCGCTTGGAGCCAATGCTCCTTCCCCAGCATCCCTGCTGCTGCTTCCCCTTCTGATTAGGGGTGAACAGGACAAGGTACACCCCCCACAAGGAACCGAAGGGCTGGGGGAGGGCCGATGTTTGCACACTGGCTCCATGTCAATGCCCCCACTGCGGGTCAATGGTCAGGGCAGCTTTTGCTAGCAGATTCAGTAGGTCGGGTGGATCAGTCCTAGGCTGTTACAAACATCCTTTCTTCTCTCTTTCTCCCACCAAGCTCCTAAAAGCCACAACATACTAACCCAGTGGTCTTCAAACCCCCGTGTGCATCAAAACCACCTGGAAGTCCTGGGGGAGATCCACCCAGCACGTGCCCCTCTCACAGGTCCCCATGGGATGGTGACGCTGCCGTCCAGCACAACACAGAGAGATTCCTCCAGCCTTGAGCACAGAACTCACTCAAGCCAAATGACACAGACCCCGCCCCCACCTTCCAAAAGGATGCATCGATACCAAGCCTCTGTGAAAGTAAATCAGATCACCCAAAAAGATCGCCTACAACCTTCAGTCCTCAGACACGGGGTGAGACCGTGCTTACTGCTTGAAGCAGATGTCAAGGTTTCCCATTCATTAGAACGTCTGCCAACAACAACTCAGAGATTTTACTGCCCAAATAAAACTCGTAAAGTGTCACTGTGTGGCCTGCAGGCAAGCGCAGCCTTCACCCTCTCCCCTGAAGTTACAACTTGACTGTGTTCACCCCAATACTTTGGAGAGACTAAAGAAGTGGGCTCAGCCGGAGGAGCCCCGTGAGCCCTGCAGGAGGTTCTCAGCTCTAACAAGGGGGCCTGACTTCCTGAAATGCGCAGAGTGCGGAGGCCAAAGGCCCCCTCGGGGCTGGCACTTTCAAGCCAGTGGTCATTCATGCAGCCTAGAGTTTGCATTTACAAGCTGCGTGTACAAGGCCAGTTAGCAGGTAGTCCTAACGAAGTGCAATAGACGGAGAATCTCACCTTGGTGAGAAATCCTGCTAACACACGACACGGTCTAGCTCCTAGGGGGAGCTTTGCTTTAGAAGGTCTTGTCCAGACACCTCCCCCCAATGCTATCACCAGAGACTCCCCAGTCAATAGCCAGAAAGGCTCTCCATTGCCTCTAGGCCAGTGACCCTCACAACGCAGCACCTGGGAACCTGCCAGAAACTCTAGCTCTCAGACCGCAGTGAGGCCCAGCCACTGCGTAACAAATCCTCCAGGGACCCTTGAGGCCAGTGCCAGGCTGAGAACCACGGCTCCAGGGTAAATTCTCAAAGCCTGAGGCTGGCACCCTGGCCCCACCTCACCTAATCCACACACCTGTCCATTCCGTTCACTCCCACCCTGTCCTAACAAAATCACCTCCTACCGCTAGCCCACAGCCAGTGCATGGGCCCTTCTCTCAGGAAGGACCCGGTCATGCTGCCTTTGCCATCACCCTCCCTCCTAGAAGCCAAGACCCACTCCCTTCAGCTCCAGTCCTTCTCCCACCCCCAGCCACCCTGCAGGCTCCACTGTGCCGTCATTCCTGTGCAAATCTGGACTTCCCCCACCACCCCGAGACAGGGCCTGCACTTATTTCTCTTTGAGGCTTGATGGGAGCCTGCCAGAGTGTCCTACACACAGCAGGTGTGTGACAACGATCTAGTCATTCAGTCAACAGTGCTGACTGATTGGCTGATTTATACCTGGCAAGTCTAGGAACGACCTGTGAGGCAAGAGATGTGTTTTCAATGCCTTAACATGCCAGCTCTCACTTCCTGATGTCACAGACTTCCTCTGTTTCGTGCTATCAACAGCCATGCAAGGCCGATGTTATTCATCCCCTTCCCGCCCCTGTATGGCTGCAGATGGGGAGGTTCCAAGCAGCCCCGCACAGCCGTACAGTCTCATTTCCTAAAGAAGGAGAGCGTGACGGCATCTGTGTGCAGACGCGTGCACAGGGAACGGCTAACCGGTGGCTCTGAACGGTTCCCTCCAACGCGCTGGCTGCAAAAACGTCTCCCGTCGGGCACATCCAAGGTCAGGCAGCTGCAGCCTTTCCGAGTGCAGGAAATAAGCTCCAAGAATGCAATCAGTCTAAGACGTCTTCGGTTCGTCATCCCATCTTGAACTTCTTTTCAAAAAAAAAACATGTTGCCAAAGAAGCAAAAGTTCAAATGAGGAAATCTCATTACGTATCCTAGGTGACGGTCACGGGCAGCATGACAGAATGTCACCGTGAGGCCGTGTGAACATCTTTCCAGACAAGGTTGGACGCCTTAGACTTCTCTGATCCAAGTTCTTCCCCTGTGCTCCTCCACGCCGCCAAAGTTCACAATGTCCTTCGCCTCCTTACTTTCTCTGAACTCCACTCAATTGTTTCTTCTTACAAAGCTTTACAACTGCGCTTTGCATTTTCCAAATACATTTATTTATGCTGCACTTGATAAGTAATATTCATTGATGAGTCGTACTAGGCACCTTCCCGACCCCTGTATCAATATGATGATGTAGGACCATGTAGTTTGGTCTATTTGCTCCCTTCCAAGGAGTCTTCACACCACATAATTTTTGCCAAGACTAATTCCTGCTCTGCTGTATGTGATCGAGTGATGTGGCATTTAAAAAGCAGTCCATTTTAGAATCAATCAAGAGTCTAGAAACTCTCTTCTAAAAGGACAGGTGGCAGCATCCCAGACCTGCCCCTTCAGCACAGGAGTCATGTCAGTGCAGGCTATCCTCTGGAGAACGGGGTCCCCCAACTCTCCCAGTCTGAGCTGCCTGCGCACGCACTGGCTGGCCTCAGCTCCCTGCTATTCTCATTTGGACCACGCTCCCCCGTGGAACCAGAGCGAGCATCTGTAAAAGCTCCAAGTGCCCCGGGAGGAAGCGCGATCAGAACCATGAATGAAAGAGCAACACTAGGCTACCCAAATGCCTGCGCTGCTGTCGGAGTGACTGGCCAGAGCTGGGTGGGCTGGGCCATCAGGTCGACCCCAGTGGCCGACCTGGATGAGGGGCCTCTAAGCAGGCATCCCATGGGCTGTGGCTGTGACGCCTGGGAAGGCATGCTAGAAGCATCCCTGACCTTCTCTCTGCCCCTCTGGGGGTGGCCTGCAAAATGGGCACAGCTTCTTAACCTCCCGCAGCCTGGAGCTCCTAGGGGTCTGGTCTGGTCCCAACAGCATGACCCTGGTGGGCACAGCCTTGGCCAAAAAGGGGCAGACAAATCCAGATGTGTGAACTCCCCAGAGTTTGTTGGTATTCATCTAAGGCAGAATAGCCACTGCTCAGCTGACCAAAGCCGCTGGCAGGGCCTCCCCTCCTCTGCGGTGGAAAACAGTCCCTTCATTCAACCGCTTCAGACAAGCAGCGCAGCCGTGTTAGACTGCCACTCATTCTGCTCCTTGGCGTCCCATCTCCACTGCCAACTCGGGAGAAGTTTAACCTGATTCCAGTTCTGCTGGCGTTCCGCGATCGGGTCCTATTCACAGCAGGCGGCTGGTCCAGACTTACGTAAATTATTTGGGGCAGGAAATACCTTCCTCGCAGGCCCAGACGTCACTGCTTTGAAATTATACAGTTACAAACACTCTTCCAAAACCTTACGTGAGATCTGAGGACTCCCTGAAATGTAAATAAAAGGAAGCAGCATAAACAGAAAACAATACGTCAGCCTGTGGTCTCTGTAGATCCAAAGAGTGCAGCTTGTCTAGATTTCCAAAATAAGACAGAGAGAGGAAACGCCACGGGCCCACGCCGGTGCCCATGGGCAAACGCGGTGGGTGGTGGACAAATGGGGTAGGAGATTTACTCTGCAAGCCCCTAAACAATGAAGTAAGGATGTATTCTAATCAGGCACCTCCTTAAAACATCTCTGGAGCCAGACAGCACAGCAGAGTCATTGCAACAGGGAGCAGAGCCTGCGTGCCCCTGCCCCTGCCCCCAAAACTCTCCACGGAGTCATCGTGGGGATGTTCGATGTGGCAGGATTTAACAGGTACTCAACATCGGAATAAAGTTTTATTGAACACAGCCATGTCCATCCGTTTATTTACCGTCTGTGGCGGCTGTCTCCCTAAAAGGGAGGTGTTGAGTAGTGGCAACAGAGATCATACGGCCCGCAAAGCCTGAAATAGTTACTACTTGGCCTTTTACAGACTCAGTTTGCACTGCTTGATTCTCTAGCTACAAGGGGGCTTGGCGATGCCGCCGTCTGTGGCCACCAGAAATGATCTACAGGACATGGTCTGTCTCTCATGCCTTGCAGCCAAGCCTGTCCTGACACACGCCACACACATGCACGCCCCCGCCCCCCATGTCCGGCTCACAACGCTTCCACCGTGGTCAAGAGTGACTGACAGACGCCCACCCACCTGAGCTGTCTCAGGCACATCTGAGGACCGCAACGAAAGCAGCGTGACCCGCGACGCAAACTTGGTTGGTCTACTTTCCCGTTCCTTCTTTTCTCTGTGCGCTCCGGGACCACCTCGCAACTAAGAGGCCTCCTCCGAGTCACCAGGCTGTCTCCTCGCTCCTGCTTTCAGCCAGCGTGCTCGGGAAGAAGGGTCCAACATCCAGCCCCCACGAACGGGATGAACCAGGCAGACTAAACAACAGAAGTGTCTGCTCCAGCAGGAATTTAGAATCTCCAGTCTTAGAGGTCCACCCGCAGCTGGCACCGCTGAACCTCAGCCTCTTGGCCGCGTTCCTTTATCTAAAGCACAGCGCCCCCACATGGCGCCAAAGGGAAGGACGGTCCCCAGAGCCTGGAGGACTGAAGTGAACCCTCCCTGCTCACATGCCATCTGTGAGTGGGCCCAGCACTCGCTCTGTGGGGATTTAAATCAATGTTATCCAGATTTCCACCTCCGGCTCCCTCACAGATAGCTGCTCGCTGGAAACTTTACACCAAGAAGTATAAACTCTGACCTCTACAGAAACTCACTAAACCGCAGCAAATGGGATTCAGATGTTTCCATGTACAGTACAGTGATGTGACCTAGACTTTAAACACTTTGGCAAAAACAGCAGAAATGATGTGGGCCTTCCAGTCCCTCCCAGAACATGAGACAGCCTTGACCCGTGTCCTACAGTGAACTGAGCCTTCCACACTCCGACTTACACCTCTTTGCCCACAGCCCGCATGCTCTGCCCCTCCACGGTCCGTTATCCTCGTTTAACCGAAGAAAAACAATTCTTCCCAGCTGAGCAAAAGTAGACTACATTCTGATCAGGACGCAGACAAGTCCTGAAAGGGACGCTGGTGAAGGCCAGTCCCAGGACATTACCCCCAGGGTCCCCTACATTGCTCAGAAGAAAGCGGGAGTCTCCCATAAACACCTGCACCCCCAGGCTTTCTGGCTTTGTTGCAGATTCCAGGAGACCAGTTGCAGCCTATTTGGGTAAGAGCTGGGGAACTCTAGATGGTGCAACCAGATGAGGTGGAGTCGGGGAAGCAGATTCTTGGGCCTGGGAAGGACAGGCACAGAAGAATACCAGAAACTGCTTCCCCAGCAGCCGGTCCTGACAGCTGATAGAGCAGCAACTGTGTGTTTCATGCCCTGAGCCTATATGAGGCTTTGCTGGGGGCAGCCCATCTGCTAGCCATGTGGGCTCCTCGGGGCACCATGGGGCAGTTGAGAAGCATTTGGCTGGGCATCAATGCATCCAAGTGATCACTGTGAGTACAGGCAGGGCAGAGGTGCACAATACCTTCCCCTGGCCCTTGGAGCACCTGCCACACGTGCCTCAAATGCAGCGAGGCAGGGTCTTGGGGACAGAGGAAGAGCTATGCCACAGCAAGGGAGCTTCTGGGGACAGGGAGAGTCTTATCACCAAAGTAAGCACTCCTTGGGTGCCACACAAATGCCTACATGTAGTGTAAGGGAACGAGGACATGAACACCCCCCCCCTCCTGGTTCTCACCGTTCCGCTAATTAGAGTAGGTTAGCGGCCGGTCAGGGGAGCCCTTCAAACATCCTTTTCGAGGTACAGAAGGGCTCAGAAGGATGAAGGAAGGTGAATGCCCACCACCCCATCCCCACACCCAAGAAGAGCTGAGATGCACACACACAGGTGCTCCCAAGGCATGCACACATACACCCCTGTGCGGACGCAGATACAACCGGGCGACGTGCGCCTCTCAGCCCGGGGCAGGTGTGGGTGGAGCACCACTAAAGGCTGAAGTTCCCACCGAGGTGCCCTCCCTCGCACCCCAGCCCTCCGCGGGCACCACCCCCGCGCCGCGACAGACCGACGGGCAGACCCGGAGGGGGCGCGGGCAGTACCAGGCCGCCGGCGGCGCCGCAGGTGCTGATGGAGACCAGGGAGCCCGGGTGGCCGAGCACACTGCCCGAGTAGAAGCACAGCTCAGCGGGCCGTCCGCGGCGGCCGGACGCGCCTGCCTCCTCCACCTCGAAGCCGCGGGACAGGAAGCGCAGGTCGCGGCGCAGCTGCAGGTAGAGGTCGCGCCCGAAGGCCGGCAGGTGCAGCAGCAGGGCGCGCTCGCCGGGCGGGGGGCGCTCGGGGGGCGCGCGGGGCCGCCGCCGCCTCCGGGGCCCGGGGAAGCCGGGCAGCTGCAGCAGGTGCAGGGCGTCGGGGCGCACCCGCCGCGGGAGCACCACTTCCACGTCGGCCGCAGCGTCGCCGACAGCTGAGGGGAGAGAGGAGACGCGTCAGCGCAGCGGGGCCCGCCCGGCCGCCCGCCCTCCCGCCGGCCGCCGGCCGCCAGCCGCGCGCGGGTCCAGCGCCGGGCACGCCGCGCCAGCTCCGGGACAACGCGGCCCCGAGCGGGCGCTCTCGTCCCTTCCCTCGCGCCGGCACCTCAGAGCGCACCAGCGCCTCCGCCCGGGCCGGACCACCCGGGGAAGCTCTCCCGGGCGGCCGCCCGGCTCGGAGCCCCGTCCCGCGGCTGCGGCCTGCGCCTCCTCGGCCCCGGGCGCTGGCAGCCGTCCGCCGTCGGAGCCGGGCTGCGCGGGCAGGCTGAGGATGCCTCCGGAGGGCAGGAGCAAGGTGGTCGCGAGAGGCACCGGCGAAGGACGGCGGGAGAGGGAGCGCTACCTGTGCCTGGGTCCAGTCCCCAAACCAGCAGCAGCAGCAAGGGCAGGACGAGAGGAGGCAGCAGGGCGCCGTCACACATGGTACTTGGGAGGAGCGGCCCCCCGGACAGTCGCGGCGGAGCAGGAGCGCGCGAGGCGGCGGCGCCAGCCGGAGTGAAACCCTCCTGCCTCTGGAAAAAGTAATTAGCGCTGCGGACAAACCCAACGTGGTAAACCTCAAGCCCCGCCTTCTCCTCGAAGCTCAGGAGATGATTGGGCTCTTGCTTTCCCCTGCCCCGCCTTCCTCTCCCCTATTGGGTAGGACGGGTCAAAACCAGGGTGCGTAGTTAGGTTGTAAGCACTTTCTTACACGTGGTTTCTGGGCAGAGGCGGGTACTGAACACCAGGTGGCGCGCGATCCCGGAGGACCCGGGAGGACACCTTTGGAGAACAGCGGGCGGCCCAATCTTCAGAGCTTCCCCTCAATTCGGAAATCCTCTGACCCTGCTGCCTAGCTGCATAAGAAGGACGGAAATCGTCCTGGCCAGCCGTTTCACCCATAAAAGCATATTCTCTGCATCTAAAGTAAAACTAGTTTTGGTTGTTTGGAGCCGGACATCCCTGCGCACCTGTGTTTGCACCTGATTGATGGCGACATCCAGTGCGACAGTATTTATCCAAACCCTTCACACCTCCTGTAGTCTTGATCCTCACAGAAGCCGGTGGAACAGGCGTGATCACACCGTCCTACAGTCTGAGAAACCGAGGGAGCGCATAAGGAGCTTCTTACGTCACCCAGCAAGTCACCATTAGAGCAAGAGCTAGAGTTTGTGGTCCTGACTTCCAGCCCGGAGCTGCTCACCAGGTTGAAGGCAGGCGGGAAGGAATATTAGCCGAGTTTTACTGGTTACAGAGCGGGGGTACAAAGTGGCAAAGTCTGAACTGGAACCCAAGTCTTCCAGTATCAGAATGAGTTCAGTTTTTCCCCCCAGCGGACTATTACTGAGGTCTTCAGGAAAGCTCATTCCTTTAGCTTCCTGAGGACCATCTTGTAAAAAAAAAAAATTAATCAAAGCGTGACTGTTCTGGGATCTCTCCCCCTCCCTTCGCTGGCCTGCTTGTTTTCCATTTTCTCAAAGCAGAGAAGTCACACCACTCCCACCGAACTCTGCTTGTGGGCTCTCAGAATTCATCCCAGAATTACATATCAGAAGGCATCAAGGGGTGAACACTGTCCAGCTGCCATGATGTTTAATTAACCCAGGGAGTGGGCCACGTCACTGGTTCTCGTTAAAGCCCACCACCCTCACTACTGCAGACTAGCTGCTGTGTGTGTCCCTGCGTTGTGGCTGATGGAAGCCTTTTCTACCCTCCACTCGGGCACCTGCGGCTCCTGGAAACCTCAGCACACCTCCTGCTCATGGCCAGGCTCGTGGCTTCCTTCCTCCCTCTAGACGGCAGCCTCTCAGCCCACTGAAGGCTCAGCAGCACCTTCTGGTGGCCCAAGAAATCATGATAAGCTTTTTGGTGCACAATTGCTGGCAAAAGAGCCGCCTGGAAGGCCTGCCACCGAAAGCCGGGGAGTAGCAGCCACACCGCCTCCCAAGAATGGTTCCTCCTGCTGTGGGAGTCAGCCTAACAGATGCATTAGCCCGCAGGGATATGCAAACTAAAGCAACAGCGAGATATCATTTCATCCCCTAGACAGTGCAAATAAAGAGCTCAGAAATATCAAAACTTAGAGCGGACACTCCTCTGTACATGGGCAGGAGTATAAGTTGGCACAGCCACTCAGAAGAGCAATTGGGCGAAGTGTAGTAAAATTTAAAATGCGCACACCCAGCAACTCTGTAATCCCCCCTCTGGTTTGCTACCACTGGCGCATGTACAAGAATGGTCACCACAGCACACTATTCAGAGCAAAAAAATCGCAAAGACCGGAATGTCCATCATTAGATAAACAGCTAACAGAACACCAGGCATCAATTAAAAGGGAAGGTAGTCATCTCATATTTATAACAACATGGGGAGACCTCAAAGTCTAGTGGTCAATGTTTTTAAAAATCGAGTTACAAAATAATGAATATTAAGTGATAATACTTAGGTGAGCACACAATATTAAGTAATCTCTATGATAAAAATCATAGAGAGAAGTCTGAAAAGAGACAAACCAAACATTTTTAAGGTGTCATGTTCTTTTTATATTAAATTGCAGGAAAGGATGCTTGCTGCATCAGGGTCCAGCCAGGATAACTGATACCATTTTACTGAGGGGAGGGGAGTAGGTTCACAGCTGTAAACACGAGAAACAGAGTTTATTCTTGTATAATTATTTATTTATTTATTATTGTATTATTTATGTATATTATTTGTCTTATTATGGTCATTATTTCATATCCTTACTTATGATTTATCTTTTAGGTAATGATGGCTGGTAATTTAACCTCCTTTTGCCCACCCTTGGAATGACCTCCAGCAGAGGGAATTTAACACAGAGAATAGACAACTGAATATAAAGGCTGGGAAGGGCTGAAAGAGTAAGTTCAGTGATTATATGTCGCCCCTGTCCCTGTGGTGCATTTTAGCCCCAGGAACTTGTGCCTTGTCGCTGCACTACTGCAGCCATTATATAGTTGGTCTGGATCTATCAGAGAGGTGGCCTTGACCAGGACCCCATGCCCTCTGTCACACAAGCCACTTCCAACACCTGCTGCCCTGGACCCTTATCTCCATCCCTTGCCATCTGTTCTCCTGACAAGACCTAATGGAAAGTCTAAGAAAAAGTAATGGAGTCAGGGCATGTAGGTTGCAGACTTTCAGTTTCAACAATAGAATGAAGAACATAAAAGAGGGCATGTGGGGCTAAGAAACAGGCCCTCTAAGTAGAAGTCTTAATCTGGCCCAGAAGAGTCTGAATTCTCTTGGAGTCTCACCACTGTATTCATTGGCCACCATTAAAAGTTTCAACTTCCCTCTCAAAGAGGTCTATTGATTCAATGCAATCCCTATCACTGTTTCATTGGGTTTTTTTCACAGAAATAAAAAAAAAAAACCCTAAAATTCATATTGACCCACAAAAGAAACCCAAATAGCCAAAGCAATCTTGAGAAAGAAAAACAAAGAAGGAAGCATCACACTTTCTGATTTCAAACTGTACTACAAAGCTATAGTGGTCAGAACAGTAGGGTGGGACATGAAAATAGACACAGACCAATGGAACAGAATTGAGAGCCCAGAAATAAGCCTATATGGTCAACTAATATTTGACAAGATAGTCAACAAATACTCAAAGGGAAAAGATAGTCGCTTCAGAAATGATCGTGAGAAAACTGGATGTCCAACATGCAAAATAATAAAACCGGACCCCTATCTTACACCACTCTCAAAAAATACATCAACTCGAGAAGGATTCAAGTCTCAAACGTGAGACCTGAAACTGTAAAACTCCTAGAAGAGAAAACAGGCAAAAAAAAGCCCTTGACATTGGCCTTGACAATGATTTTTTTGGATAAAACACCAAAAGCACAAGCCACAAAGAAGCATGAACAAGTGGGACGACATCAAATGTAAAAGCTTCTGCACAGCAAAAGAAACAGTTAACAAAATCAAAAGGCAACCTACTGAGTGGGAGAAAATATTTTCAATCTATGTATCCGATAAGTGGTGAATATCCAAGACATATAAGGAACTCCCATAACTCAATAGAACACACACACATACACATGCACACAAATCATCTAGTTTAAAATGGGGCAAAGAACCTGAATAGACTTTTTTTTAAAGAAGGTATATGAATGGTTGACAGGTACATGAAAAGGTGCTCAACCACTAATCATCACAGAAATGCAAATCAAAAGCACAATGAGAAACCACCTCACCCCTGTTAGGATGGCAAGCATCAAAAAGACAAGAAGTAACAAGTGTCGGCGAGGGGGAGGAGAAAATGGAACCCTTGTGCCCTCTTACAGAGAATATGTGAAATGCTACAGCCACTAGGCAACACAGCATGAAGCTACCACCTGATCCAGCAATCCCACTTCCGGATATATATCTGAAGACACTATGCTAAGTGAAATAAGTCACTCACAAAAAGACAAATACTGAACGCTTTCTCTTATATGAAGTATCTGGAGAAGTTAAATTCATAGAGACAGAGGGTAGAAGGGCGATTACTAGAAGCTGGGGGAGGGGGTGGGGAGTGAGTGTTTCATGGGGACAGAATTTCAGTTTGGGAAGGCGAAATGGTTCTGAAGACAGATTGTGGCGATCGCTGCACAAAGATGTGAGTTTACCTAATGCCATTGAACTGTGCACTTAAAAGTGGTTAAAATGGCACATTTTGTGTTATCTGTGTTTTCCCACAATAAAAAGCGCTTTAAAAAGAAATCCCTCTTTGCTATCATCTTTCTTTTTAAATTTTTAAAACAATTTTATTATTTATTTATTTATTTATTTATTTATTTATTTATTTATTTTTAAAGAGAGGGGAAAGGAGAAAGAGAGGGAGAGAAACATCACTGTGTGGTTGCCTCTCACGCGCCCCCAACTGAGGACCTGACCTGCAACCTAGTCATGTGCCCTGACTGGGAATCGAACCAGCAACACTTGGCTCGCAGGCCGGCGCTCAATCCCCTGAGCCACAGCAGCCAGGGCCCTATCATCTCATTTTATGGCAGCACGCACAAATTGCCTTTTCTTAATTTTTTTTGGCAGGGCGGATCTCGAACCCATTTCGCAGATGGAGGGGTCAGGGTTCCAGGCGGTGGATGGGGGTGGGGGATGAAAAACCACACAAACCAGCAGACCTACTACGCCCTAGGTGGCAGCCAGGTCTGAATACGACGTGAGGGCAGCTCACCTTGGTTGGCTCTGGATCCAGACAATCTCTTGGGCTCACGGTTGACATAGCTCCCCAACTTTTCACCTTGTCTACCCGCTTTTTGTGAACGGCTCCCATCTGGTGGGCAGTGACCTTTCCCACCGCGTCGCCGGAACTGACCCCAGCAGGTCGGTTACATGCCTCCGTTGGATACCTCGCGCCCGGCGGTCATGCTGGGATGCTGCTGGCCACCATCATGACCATCGCTACTGTCGTGATGGAAAGCAAGCAGTCCCTAAAGCAGCACAGACTGGGCAGCATAAAGAGGACTGCAGGCACTCAGGCCAAACGTGACCCTCTTCAATCCCCCGACTCAGGGCCCCCTTGAGCTGGTGATGGGCAGGTGCCGGCGCCTAGAGCCGTGCGCACTCTTGATCCGCTTGTAGGTGGAAGAAGGCCCCATGCTCTAAAAATCACTAGGCATTGCCGGGGAGGCTGGCGAGGAGAGGGGAGAGGGTAGGAGGGGGGATTCCACATGACACCCTCCCGCTGGACTACCTGCGCTTGGCTCCAGAGCCGCCCGTCCGTCCTCCGAGGCAGCGCACGGCCTGTCACATGCCGTCCAGCAGGGGGCGTCCGACCTCGGCCCTGCCGTCCCGAACCAGAGCCGGTGAAATGCAAGCGGCCGTCGCTCTGCGCTCCAAAGCCCTGCTTTTTGTGATTTTTATTTCACCCTTTCCCTGTTGAGCCTGGAGCCCAGCCTGAAATGCAGCTGCTCAGCCAGCATCCGAATCCCCTTGTGCCAACCAACCTCTTTCTGTGGGGTCTGCAGGCGGCTCTCCACTTCCAGGGTGCTGGCAGGGTCTGCTCCCCCCGTGAAGGGTGCCCTAGCCTCCAAGGCCATTCCTGCCCGACTCTGGGAATAGCCACGCTCTGGAAATTCCTGCTCACCCAATAAGGCCCGTGTGGTGAAATCGCAGATCAAGTCCAAGTTACAACTCTCCGCGCAGTGAGGTTTGAGTCAACCTAGTACTTGTTCTATCAGGTAGCCTAGTCTTCCCTAACATCTTGAATCAACCCCCTCCCTAAAGAGTGTCCCCCTGAGGTCTTGGCCTGCCTTGGAGCCGAGAGTCCATGGCTTTCCTAATCCCTGTTGTTGAGAAGACAGCTCTATCTTCCTGTCCCTTCTGCAGGGCGCTAGGGACACCGTCTGTCTGACAAAGAGGCGCTTGCGGCTCCCATGCTTCTGAACGAGCAGGACAAGGCCCAGAGTGCTAGGCATGAGCTCGAAGCTCCATCCCAACCAACCAACACCTCTCCCTTCAGGACAATTAAGAAAATATATTTCCTGCCATTCTGCAACACACCTTGCCCTTCTCTTCCAGGTTTCTCCAAGCTCAGCATTGCCCTTCAGTACTCCAGAGCCCTCTTTCTCTCCCAGTTCTTGTTTTTTTTTCTCTCAGGGAAAGGAGCTGGTCTTATAAACTAGGCTACAACTGAATGCAAGAACAGGCTGAAGCAGAGAACCAACCCAAATTTATATTTGATTTCGGTAAAGGCAAACGGTGATGGCCCCAACGGACATAGTAAGGCTAGAGTATTCAGTGTGTGGTGTTAAGACAGCTGTCTATAGACTTGATGGTTTTTAAAACATACTTGCTAATTATGACCCTCCCCCCTTTCCATAAGTAGAACCTGATTTCCCTGCTTAGAAAGTGTGCTGCGCTCACGGACTTGCTTCTAATAAATAGGATGTATCGGCATGGATGCTTTGTGATTTCTGGAGTTAAAACATTAAAAGAACACAGTTTCTCTCTCCCTCTCTCTCTCTCTCTCTCTCTCTCTCATCATCATCATCATCATCATCATCATCATCATCATCATCATCATCATCTACTTTGGTAGAAACCAGTAGCCACAGTACAAGGATACTTACACAGCCCTGTGGAAAAGCCTACGTGTCCCTCCTGAAAAAGAAACCAACACACCAGAACCAGCTAACGAGCCAGGTGCGTGAACCACTTTAGAAGCAGATCTCCCAGCCTCTACCTAACCTTCAGGTGATTTCAACCTTAGAGTCCACCCGACCCACCCTGAGCGGAGACAGGCCATCCCCACGGTGTCCTGGCTGAAGCCATGAGCCACAAAACCCAAGAGAATATAAATCATAATTTACTTTGAAGTCACTAAATTTAGGGTTATTGTTACGCATCAATAGCTAACAAACACAGATTCTTAACACGTGCTAAAATGAATTCCAAGATAGATCCAGGAGTTATATGAACACGTTCAGCTGACAGTGGTGTGTGGGAGGTGGCCTTTGGGAACTCAGTACACCCAGAAGCAACCTGCAGGCTGATCAGGGTGACTACATCTGGTGACAACAGCCACAAAACAGCCAGACAACAGGTTGGCCCCGGCACGTGGCCCCTCCGCTAAGACTTGGCCCAGCTCAGGCAGGAGACTGCCGCCTGGAGAGCCATGAGTGTGGATACTTGGACCCATGCCTGTGTGTGTTTGGCACCATAAGAGCAAATCTCAGAATCCCAGGACCCAGGAGGTAAGCAGAAACACTAAAAAAAATACCCGAATTGCTACATGAGAAGGCAACGTGATTATAATACGCGCTTGTCCCTGCAGAGAACCATGTTGACATAGGCATCATAACGCAAACACTGGGAGACGATTTTCAACCGTTCCAATCTAGGTTAACTCCCTTTCGAACATGAACTTGATTTTAGCCTAGCAATTTGGACAACCCTTGGAAATGGAAACAGGGGCCTAGGAGAGCCTTGGTTCATGGCAGGTCCTGGATTATGTTTATTGAATAAATTATTAAAGAAAGAAAACAGCTGGATAAGATCAGAGATTTCTGAAGACTCTTAAGATTCGGTAGATGGTCAGAGATTACAAAGCATCCAAGCTGTCTCCCTCTCTGGATTCATGCGTGGTCCTTCTTCCCTAGAATAATTTCAATTTACCAGGTCCATGTAGGCTTGATTTAAAACACAAAGGCCCACGTGTGAAAAAGTTTCTCATACTGGGTAGAAAAGGAAATGATAAGAAAGACCTCTGTTACTCGAATACCACTGGGCTATCTCCCCAACAGTCTGTGGCTGGTCATCGAGGCTCAACACCCAGCACCCAGGGCACTCCTGGACACACAGCCAAATCACCAACAGTTTAAGGATGTCTCCCCTTTCTTAAAGATGTCACCCAGAACTTTCCCACAAGATTAACTAAACTTTGAAATGCAAAGCAAGGCAGAGACGCTGTAATCAGATCTCCAGAACCAGAGGAAATTTGTTCCAAACCTTTGGTTGCTAGTAGGAGAAATTCGCTGAGCTCAAGTGTGCACCGAAGGGCACGTGTGTGACAAGGTACTTACTTAATATTCTAAAATCAATCATTACAACTCACAACGTCAACAAGCTGAAGGAGTTACACAGGGTCAGGAGGCAACTCTTGGAGATGCTGAACACATTCGCAAGAGTGATTGCAAGTATATACATGTCAAAACTTACCAAATGGTACACTTTAAGGATGGGCAGTTTGTCACATAAGTGTATGTCAACTACACCTCAATAAGGTTGTTGCAAAAGCAATGTCGGATTTAACGTACAAATACTTCAACATTGTTTTCAGGTCATTAAAGCTCAAAACTACCCGGTATTTGGAAGGCACAAAGTGGACTAGAAAGACATGCATTGAATATGTAGCCTGGATTCCTCTCTTGGGGAGCAGAAGATGACGAATTAGGAGGAAAATAAGAGCAGAGAACAAAAGAGGGTTTTCGGTGGCCCTATCATGGTATCACGCGGTGTGATTAAATCCGATCCACGTCCAACGAAGACCCACCCTGGGGGAGGGCAGGGAAGGGGTGCCAGAGAAAGCTCGAAAGAGGGAGAGAGAAAGCGTTGAAGAGAAGGAGGAAGGAAAATAAAGGGGGAAAGAAGGGGGTGCAGGGACAGACACACACCCCTAGCTGGATGATAAATGGACTTGGTAGAAATGACTCTCCAGTTCCGCTCTGCAAACATGCACTTGGCTGAGGGCCAGGCAACGCCTGGGCTATCGAAGGGTGAAGTTACATGGTTATCAAATTCCTGCTCCCTGGAGCCTCTGGACGTTGCTGCCAAGAACAGAAGGGGGGAAATCCATCCATTTCGCTCTCTTTTTTCCCTTGGACCTGATTTCATGATTTCCTCGCTTTATTTCTCTCTGGGGACCCCCGAGAGGCCCCCGCCGCAGATGGGGTAAGACGTGGGAGTTAAAGCACTAGGGTTCCACAAAGCTGCAAACGAGCTCTGAAGGCCAGGATGGACCCCGGACCCCTGCTCAAAGGCATGACCTAGGAGGCCAGGCCAGGTGCGCTGTGTCCCTGACCCTCACCATTCTATTCTTCCCTTTCCTGACGCAGCCAGAAGAGGCTGGGGTGGCCCTGCACCCTTCTCGGGGTCCCAGCCCATCCAGCACCCTATCTCATGGGTGCAGGGTGGTGACAGGGGGCTCTGCCTACCCCCCCCATTTGTTCAGATGCCTCCTCCTGGCACATCTGCCTTCAACCCTCCTGCCTGACTCGCCCTCTTGGCTTCTCCAGATTCTAAGAGAAGGAAGTTCACATCCAGGAACACCTAAAGCAGCCTGTCCAGGAGCATCTGTACTGCTTTCTTCACGGGCCAAGGCTGTTAGGGTCGCCTGCAGGGGTATTGGGGAGCGCGAAGGGGTGCACATGTGCGTGGGAGGCGGGGTGGGGGGGAGGTCTTAAACTTGGCTGGTGCTCGTGCTCGCTCTAGGAGGCATGAGTGGGTTCCACCCTTTTCGGTCTGGGAATATTATGATAAAACGAGGTTCCGGGAACCAAAGCAAAGGTCAAACGGGCAGGCGGCCAGGCTCACATGGGGTTCTTCAGATGGACTGAGGGAAGAAGCCACCAACACCCCAAGCTGTGGTCAGATTACACCCCTAGGAAGAAGGGGTGGGGAGCAGCAGCAGTCAGGGACGGGGGTGGGGTGGGGTTAGAAAAAAGAGGTGGAGGGGGCGACCCAGAAGGAGGCTGGAAACTGGTAGGGGTGGAGGGGCTGGAGCGGGCTGGCGGGGAGACAGGAAGAGCCAGGGGATGGAGTGGGGGAAAGGGGACCTTCTGCCCACTCTGCTTCTGCGAGCTCCTTCTCACCCCTCCCCACCCCCACCCCACCTCCTCCTCACCCACTAGTGCTCCCTCCCTCCCTCCCTCCCTCCCTCTCTCTCTCTCCTGCTCTCCTTCTAGGTCACTTGTGCATGCCTGCAGTCACACACACTCTGACTCCCAGGCCTGGGCTGGGGGACAGCTCAGTTAGGTCCTGTCACGGGCGCCCAGGGAGGCCGCGCTGGCCCCTGCAAGAGGCCTCAGAGCCTTTCCCCGCAGCGGACACGGGCCGGCCATGTGCCTGAGAAGCTCCACGCAGAGCGACCACATTGGCCTCTGTGTTCCCGGATGTCCCTCCTGGACCCAAAGCCCATAATTTCGCTTGGCTTCGTCAATTGTTCCAGGTTTGATTTTTTTTTTGTTTTTGTTTTTGTTTTTTGTTTTTCTTTTAGCGACAGGTATAACGAGACTATTGCCGTGGCCCATTTAACAGAACTGGGGAGAAAACAACAGCGCTCCTCCATCCCTTATGCTGCTGGCCGTCGCCGGGACGGAGGAAGAGCGAACCTTCCCGCTTCGCCAGCATCCCAGCCTCTGCTTACACCTCACAGCTCTGCTGCACTGAGAGCGACTCCCAGTTTATAACAAAAAAGCTGCTGACAGTTTCGAGAAGTCCACCAGGGCCCCCGAGAGCGGGGAGCAGAGCATCAGTTCTTCCACGTCCTGACCTCTCCTCACTCATTTGTGCCTATTTTATTTTATTTTTATTTTTTAAAGGTTTCATTTGTTCATTTTTAGAGAGAGGGGAAGGGAGGGAGAAAGAGAGGGAGAGGAGCATCCATGTGTGGCTGCCTCTCACACACCTCCCCCTACCCTGCCCAGGACCTGGCCCGCCACCCAGGCCTGTGCCCTGACTGGGAATTGAACCAGCGACCTTTTGGTCCGCAGGCCGGTGCTCCATCCACTGAGCCACACCAGCCAGGGCTTTATTTTATTTTTAGACAGTAGAATGTATCACACATACAGAAGAGTACTTAAAAGGCCCAGGTACATTTAACAAGTACAGTCATGCACCGCTTAACGATGGGACACGTTCTGAAAAATGCGTCGCTGGGCAATTTCGTCCTTGTGTGAACATCACACAGCGCGCTTGCAGGGACCCGGGTGGCACAACCCACTGCTGTAAGTGGACGTGCTGTACTTGTGTGCTACTGGCAGCATAGCAGGCTTGTTTACACCAGCATCACCGCCAACACACGAGTCACATGTTGTGCTATGACATTATCATGGCTACAATGTCACTAAGCAGTTTTTCAGCTCCCTGATCATCTTAGGAGACCGCGGTCATCTATGTAGTCTGTTGTTGACTAGAATGTTGGTCTATGGTACGTAACTGTACTAATGAAATGGGTACCCATGGACCTACACCCAGGCTAAGAAAGAGAACAGTCCAGCACCTTAGAACCCCCCACCCCACCCCACCTCAAGCTCCCATGATTCATGAACCTCCTTCCCCACCAAGAGGCAACCGCTGTCTGGACTTTCTGCCTCCACCTCCAGATCCTCCCGCCTAAGCTGAGTTTTGCGAAAGCAAGCCGCAGTATGGCCATGTACAATGTTACCTATCAAACAGATGTGCTTGCTGTCCCAGAGAAAAAAGATGATGTCCCCATCTGGAGTAAAAGTCGGGCAGGATTGCGAGCAGCCCCGCGACAGCTTATTTTGTATGTCGGCCTTGACTGGCCACGGTGCACCCAGACGTGATATTATTTCTGTGTGTCTGGATGGGGGGTGAGGGGGTGTTACCACATTCAATGGCTGGGACTTCCAGCACACAGTGACTAGAAGTAGTGAAAGAGGCATTACTGTCTCTTTCTGAGTCTCAGGGACCAAGTTTTCAGTACTTCACCAACACGTAGGCCATTTGGTGAAGATTCTTATATTCTACTTGTACTTTGGCAGATTAAGAAAATTTAATTCCCAATTTCCTACGAGCTACCCGTCAGCAGTGGGATCCTTGCACTACCCATAGTGACCAGGGCACCAGGAGATGTGAGGCGATGCCAGCCCCCAACAAGGGTCTCCAGCCTTTCTGTCCCAGGTCCCAGACTAATGGCAGCAGCCCAGGCAGCGGCCAGGGACAGGAGTCTTCCCAGAGCGGTCCCATCTGAGACTCCTCAGCTGTCTCCCTGCCTCTCCGTCACCTCCTCTCCCCCTCTGTCCCTCTATACACCTATGGAGTTTGTCCCTCCCCCTCCCCCTTCTCCTTAACAGGAGCTTGAGGGCCACCTGGTGGAAGGTCTCACTTGCAAGGACACAGTTCGGTCTCTTCAAAGCAACAGTTGGTGTGCGGGGAAGCAGCTGAGACAGCAGCCTGGGAGAGAGGCGGGTCCCTGCTTCACCAGGACACAGGACAGCCCTGCTCTTCACTGGCTTGGCATTCTCTGCACCGGGAGTCTTTGCTCATTGCGTGCAATGGGCTGAGTCCCTTACTCGCCCCCGGGGCCCGGGCTGAGTGTGGCTGTTCACCGGAACCTGGGGATGCCAGCAGGTGGGGCTCTGAGGGGCATCTGGCTGCCCCTGGGTGTGGGGTGGGGGCGGAGGGCCAAGGTAAGCAGCCTGCTTGCAGAGTGGGGGTTCAGAGCCAGGCCTTCAGGAGAAGGCATGGGGGTTCCCGTTCAGATTTCAAGTGGGAAAACTGCAGCCACTTTGCATAGACTCCACCCATCCTGGCCAAGCCCCGGCTGCTATAGCAAGGGGGCCGAGGCCTTTACCAAAAAGTAAAAGAGGTTACCTATTGTTTCCCTAAATCCAATAAAATCCTCTTGTTGGTGGGGAGAGTGGAAAACAAAGTCAGCAGGCCGTGGGCAGAACCGGCTCCATGGAGTGGGTGGGTGGGAATCCCCAGGCAACCAGATGGGCCTGGTTAAACACTTGATGATACATTTCTAAGGATTCCTGGGCAACTCTCACAAAATGGAAGCAGTGTGTGCTGATGTGGAAAGACCTCCCCAATACCTTAATAGGAAAAAGGCAAGAGCCCTGGCCAGGTGGCTCAGGGGGTTGGGGCGTCGTCCCATACACCAGAAGGCTGTGGGTTCAAGCCCCGGTCAGGGCACAGACCTAGGTTGTGGGTTTGATCTTGGGTCAGGGAGCTTACGGGAGGCAACCGATCAATGTTTCCCTCTCTCTCTCTCTCTTTCCCTCTCCCCTCTAAAATCAATACACATATCCTCAGGTAATTATTTTTTTTTTAAAGCAAGGGACAGAACAATGTGGTGGCTCAGAGGCATCGATAGCCTCCCGGGAGCCTTCATGCGGGTCAGTTAAAGGCAGCCCCTCTGTGTGCGCCCAGTCCCCGGGGCTCAGCTGCCCCCACCTTCCCCTCACCTGGGCACCACAGAGCAGAGTTCACGTACATAAAGGCAAGGATATACACAGACAACACAATTATGTGCCAAGAACCCATCCCTCCTGCCCCCGCACGGGGCACTGTCTCCATTAACGCGCCGTGACCATCCCGCTGCCCCGGCAGCAGAGTTTTGCTCTCCCACAAGCCCTTTGCCAGGCAGACAAACTGTCCTGGCCATTCCTGGACCTTCTCGGAAGCCCCATCCCACAGAAAGCATCCACGGACAGGTCACCCCCTAAGAAACTTAGGCCTCTTGGAGCCCCTCCCCTGAAAATCTGGGTCTTGCTGCTCTAACCAGTCAGGGCACATGCCTGGGTGTGGGCCAGGTCCCCAGTTAAGGGCATTCATGTTTCCCTCTCCCTCCTTCTTGCTCCCTTCCACTCGCTCTAAAAAGAAAACATTAAAAAAAAAAAAAAAAAAAGAGTGCTTCCCTTTGGGAAAAAAAACCTTCAGAGAGATTTTCACTTTTCATTTGATATATTTTTACATTATTTTTGCCTTAGTTGAATGTTCTAAGTCTGCACATACTGCTAGCATTTTAAATGCCAATAGAGATTATCTGATAGGGAGATTATGGGCTCTTTTAAAGACATTTTTGGTATGAAAAGTTTTTAGAAAAAAGAAAAGGCTGTGGTCAATAACACCAGCTATCTCAGACAGGGAAAGACTGAAAAGTTGCTAGCTTTTTCTTTCTTTTTCTTTTTTATTTTAACTTTGAAAAATTATAATATGCATACAGAAAAGCATACAACTCATAAGGGTACCCTTTGATGATGTATCACAAACTGAACACACTCCTGTAAACACGACCCAGGTCAGGAAGCAGAATGTTACTAGTACCCCAAAGAGCCCTGGGGCCTGTCATGGCTCAGCACCCCCCTCCCCGCTTAGGTAACCACTACCCAGACTTTTACCACAATAGCACTGAAATCAGTATGTATTCATTTTCCATTAGATTCTCCTGCAACACATTAAAACTGTAAGAAGCAGCCCCATTGTCACGAGTACCACCAGTGTGTCGATTTTGGTTGCTATATCCCATAGTATAAACATACCACAATTCACTTGTCCATCCTACTATTGATGCGTATTTGGGAAGTGTCCCGTTTGGGTCCTTACAAACATTGCTGATATGAACATTCATGAATCAGATTTCAGAAAATATTTCAATTAGATTTACACCTTTGTGACCCTTCATTTCTAACAACAAAGTGCAGGAGCTATGATTTATATGTCTGCCAAACAAGTTAAGAATGGATTTTAATAAGACCAAGAAGTACTGAGTACTTGGTAAGGCAGGTAGGGAAGGGAATGCATATATTGTCCAGCAATGATGACAAAGATTTTTCAAAGTGACTATAATTGCACTCCTACAGCAGTGTGTGACTTCCGAGTGTTCCATGGGACAGGCATTTGGTACCACCAGTCCTTCTAATGTTTGGGCAACTTCTCATATGCTTATTGGACGTTTAGTTACAGTGTTTTCTATACTAAGTGCCTTGCTCATTTTTTTTTTAAATTGGGTTGTCGGAGATTTTTTTTTTCCTTTCTTTCTTTCTTTTTTTTTTTGGTAGGAGTTCTTTACACATTCTGGATATGAGCCCTTAGGTCAGTTGTAACTGTTGCAAATATTTCCTCCCACTCTGCGCCTTGCCTTTTCACTCCCTAAATGGTATCTGTTGAGAAACGGAAGTTCTTTATTATCGTTTGGTCTGATTCATTAATCTTTTCCCTTTAGATACTGCTTTAAATTTTGTTTTGTTGAAGAAGTCTTTGCTCATCTTAGGGTCATGAAGAAAGGTGTCCTTTCCTGTTTCCCTTTGAAAGCTTTATATTTTGCCTTTCACGTTCAGAGGTACAAAAAAAGGGGAATTTATTTTGTGTATAGTGTTAAGGAGGGGTCAAGTTTATTTTTTATTCTTAGAGCCATTCAATTGTCCAAATGTGCATGAGTTTGTTTCTGGACTTTACACAACTTTATTGTCCTATTTATCTATTCTTCTGCCAATCTCACACTGCTTTGCTGCCTCTTTATAAATAGTCCTGATATTTAGTAGAATTCAGTTCTCCCATTTTGTTCTTTTTAAGATTGCCTTGGCCCATCTTGTTCCTTGGCAAGTCTGTATAAATGTATACACACACATATGCAGTGTGTGGTTTGGGTTTTTTTTTTTTCGCATTTATATTTGTAATAACAGTTTTCATTTCTTCCTTTTGAGTCTTATAATGTTTATTTCTTGAAATATTACATTGGCTGGTTTGAAAATTACAGAATTGACTATATTCAGGATGATGGGCATCCTCACAGGTAATGGACATCCCTGTCTCAGGGGTGGGGGAGCTTTCAATATTTCACTATTAGAGCATTCCATGAGGCAAGCTTTATGCTTTCTGAAGATGCTATTTACCAGATTAAGAATGTTACGTCCTACTTTTCCATAAGAATATGTTTTTGTTTTGTTAAATGAATAGATGTTAAATATTGTCTAAGGTTTTTGAAGATAGGACTTTTTCCTTTATTCTCTTTAAATGGTGAGTAACATTGATTTTCAAATAGCAAATCAAACACAAATTCCTGAAATAAACCCAGTTGTTTATCATGCACTATCTTCTTTACTTATTGCTGAATTCAGCTTGCTTTGGTTGACGGATTTTGTATCTATGTTCATGAATGAGTTAGCCTTTAATTGTTTGTTTTTCCTCCTAATATTCTTGTCAGATTTTTTAGTATCAAGGTTATGCTGGTCTTATAAAACAAGCATAGATGTGTTCCTTCCTTTTGTCTTTGAAAAGTTTGCCTAATACATGTGTTAATTCTTCCTTAAATATCAGAAAAATTCACTAGATAAACCATCTGAGCTTAAAGATTTTGGGGGGGGCTGGGGGTGCGAGGCCAATGTTATAATTTCAGATTTAATTTTGTTTTATATAGGAGACTACTTAGATACCTATTTCTTCTTGGGCTCATTTTCTCAAGTTGTATTTTTCTAGAAACTCACACATGTTATTTACCCCTGCAAATATACTGACATAAGTTGCTCATAATATTCTCTTATTATCTGTTCACTGTCTGCTTTAACTGCAGTGGCAGATTTAGTTTGGGTTGAATAGTCTGCTTCCTGGCACGTCCCCACCTATCAGCCATGACATTGCTGGTGGGAACAAAAGCGGGCGGGGGGAGGGGGGGTAGCAGCAGACTCCTGACTGCTCTTCAGAAACACCGGACTCGGTTAAAATGCAGGTTTTTGTTGCTCACCCCAGAAGTACTGAATCGAAACGGGCAGCAGACAAGAGGCAGGGTGTGTTCGAGGCTCCATGGGTAACGCTGATGGACAGCGAGCTTGAACCATCAATCTAGATCCTATTTCCTCCTCTGCCTTTGAAAGGGAGGTACAGAAAACGCGGCTGAGGAAACACCATGAGGATCAGCCCTCTTTCCCAGAGCCTCAGCCGTGCCGTGTGCCACAGAGCCTGGATGCCGGGACCCAGGCTGCATTCCAGCCCGTAGGGGTCTGTCCGTCTACACTATGCGTAGCCAAGATGCTCACCCCAGTGAAGACCAGCCCGTTACCGCCTGTTCTGGTGCCTGTACCCCAAGGCCAGCAGCCCCGATGCCCTCCCTTGGCTTTGTGCCCTCTGATTCCTGGCAGGGCGTTCCTAGAGGACATGCAGATGGTCTCCACAACTAGGTGGGACCAGGAATGATCTCTCAGAAGCCAAGTGATGTGTGTGCCAACTCTGCTCGGTCCCCATGCATGCTGGGGCCTGTCTCTGTGCTACTGTAAGTCACTACCATTACAGAAACATGGGTGGCAGGGAGAACTGCATTTTTATAAAGTCGTCGGGCATAGTGTGGGCCGCGCTTCTTGCAGAAAGAGAGGTTACTTTAAAACCAATCACAAATGCCTGAAAGGATGTCCCAAGCATGCTTATCTACCTTTTGAGAAGCAGTGTGGTGCTTCTAGCTGCATCAGTGATGGCTGAAATTGGCTTATCAATATTACCTTCAACATTCAAGTAAGAAAAAAAGAACTGGAGGGTAGAGCAGCAAATAAGCAATTTTTTACCTTAAGAAGACAAGAGACAAGGCCAAAATAAATCAAAGAAAAAATACTCTGCTAACTAAAAACATTAAAAAATAGAATCTTAAGAGTGTTGTTCTTCCACCAAAAAAATAATAATATAATATTAATAATAATTCAACAGCTATGCCCTTAAGTGAGTGGAGGCACTTCAAATTATAACATAATACATATAATGCATATGACTCATAAAAGCAAATATTATGTAGAAGAAACTTGACACATGTTTTTCAGTTGTTTTAACGACTCCTCAAAAGGGGGTTCTGTAGGGGAAAGAACTCTGAAGGGGTTTTCATTTTGGTTTTGCTTTAACCTGAAGGTTTCAAAAACATCTTTTTAGTAACAGCAAAACAAACCAAAACCAACAGCAAGAACAACAAGTCAGATACCTTCGCTGCGCCCAGTGCCATCCTGCTCCGGGGCCGCAGGCTGCGTCGGGGGGGCCTGTCTGCTTTACCGCGTCCCACAAGTCCTAGTTCTCCCTTGGTTTTATCTATGGCCCTGAGTGAGACAAGATGAAGTTGCCCAATGTGACCGAAAAGTACAAAAGCCTGGCGGGGGGTAGGGGCAGGTTGCACACTCGGCTTGGGCCCTTCCTCTGCCGGGCTGGGTCTATCCCCAGCCAAAAGAAGCCTTAGATGCCCCTGAGGCCTGGCCTGCCCGTGGGGACCCAGAGTACCCATGGAGCTCTCCGCTCCTCTCCATCCCCCCAGAGATGCAGGTGGCCCCAGGAGCTGTCACTCACTCTAGCACCTGACCTTGGACAGTCTTGGGGGTATTTTCCAGCCTCTTTTGTTCTGTGTTAGTGTTTCCCAGTCTGACTGGGTTGGATAGCAGAGGTGAAATAGTGAGTTCAGGCTTTATGGGCAATAATGGCTCAGGGAGCAACCTGGCCTGTCCGGCTCCCCCAGGTGGGCCCCCAAGTGGGCCCTGCAGCGTGCTGGGTCGCTCTGCCAGCCTGAAGGGCGCACTCAGGGCAGCAGCAGGAAAGCTTCCCCTTGTAAAGAAAAGACTGAGACGCCAGCACAGGAGGAGAATTTTCAGGGGCCTCGAGAATTACCCTTGGGGAACTGATAAATAGTTACCAAAGAAAATGGGAACAGTCTTCTGGGTATTTGCAGTTCCAGGTATCTCCAGACACATTTAATGGGAATTCTTTTCAGACAATGTATGTCCGTTCAGGCCAGGCAATGCCAAGCTTAGCCAGGGTTCTGGCTCCCAAGCAGAGCTGGAATCGTAGTGAAAAGAGGGTCAGGTGACAATAACCCCACAGCAAACAGCTGGCACTTTTAGTCCAATTATCTCGGTGGATCCCTACCCCCACCCTGTGAGGTGGGTGGCACCGGGACTATCGTTCCTGCTGGTGAGATGGAGCACCAAGGCTTGGAGGGGCTTTAAGAGCCCAGGGCAGGAAGTGGCCCACGAGCCTGGAAGCCTGGCCTTCTGGTTTGGTCCTCCTGTCCCTGTGCTAGTGCCACCTCTAACTCGTTTCAGGGACATGAGCTGCTCTCTGGGCCAAACACAGCTGGAGAAAGTGGGTTAGCTCAGCACTTCTCACTCCACCTGAGGACGGGCCCGGCAGGAAGGGAAGGCCCAGAGCAGAGTGAGCTCCTGGAAACGCCAATGTCCCCAGTGAATGAACACAACTAGAACGAAAACAGCTCTCTGGAGAAATCTTTGAAATCTTTGACCAGTCTGAGCCCTAACTGCAGTAAATTCGTGGAAACGCTTATATTTAACATTTTAACACAATTCAACAACATTCTGTTAAATACATCTTAAGGGCGGGTTAGAAAGAGGAAGGGCAGAATCTGGGGTCCCTGGGAGTCCCATGGGCCACGGTGACGACGGCACTTCTGGCCGCCAGCAGCCCTCGTCACGCACTGTGCCTGGGGCCTCGTGGGCTTCACGCTAACGGCCGTGCTGACCGTTGGGAATGAGGGTCCTGTCGGCCCCAAGTCCATTCTTCACACGGTCTTTCTCTTTGCCTTTGGTGGCCTCTTCCTTCTTCTCCTCCTCTTCTTCCTCTTCCTCCTCTTCATACTCCTCCTCGTCATCACTCCTCACATCCTGGATGTTCTAGACAAAGGAAAGAATGGGCTATGAGTGGCCACCTTCCAGCACGTCTTGGGTGAGGAGCAAACAAGTGGACCCCATTGAGAGCTGTGGCCCCTTTCACAGAAAAACCAAACATTCACCAGGACAGAACACACCATGAGTCACAAAACAAGCCTTAACACACAAAGAAGTGAAACTACGTAAAGTATGTTTTAGGTCATAATGGAATTAAACTAGGAGGCAATATCAAAAATATAATGGGAAATCTCAAAAACGTGGAAATTAAACAACACACAAATGATCAATGAATCACTGGGTACATTTCAAGAAATATTAGAAAGCATTTTGAACTAAAATGAAGATGCATTGTAAAATGTGTCAGATGTAGCTAATGTAGTGCTTATAAGAAAACTTATAGCATTAACTATTTATACTAGAAAAGAAGAAAAGTTTTAAATAACTTGAGCTTCCACCTTAAGAAACTAGAAATAAAAGAAGAGCAAAATAAGCCCAGAGCAAGCAAGAGGAAGAAAACCATAAAGATAAGAAATCAATAAAATCAGGAACAGTTAAAAAAAAATAGAGAAAAGCAATATAACCAAAATCTGGTTCTTTGAAAATATCCAAAAACTGATAAATCACTAGCAAGGTTGGCAAAGAAAAAAAGAGGGAAGGCACAAATTACCAGAGAACAGGATGGAGAAATGACTGTCGATACTGCAGGTATCACAAGAATAGTAACAGAATACTGTATGTACTATGGACAACTCTCTGGCTGTATGTTTGACAACTCAGATAAATGCACACATTTCTCAAAAACTACAAACACCAAAATTCACTCAAAATGATACAGGCAATCTGAATAATCATGTAACTATGAAAGAAAATAAATCTGTAGTTTAAAATCTTCTGAAAAATAGTTTTATCAGGTCCAGATGGTTTCACTGGCAAATTCTATGAAACATATAAAGAAGAAATAACACCAAATCTCCACAATGTCTTCCATAAAATAGAAGAGGGAAAACATCACTTTTTATGAGGCCAGAACTTAGCCTGATACCAAAACCAGACAAAGACTGTATAAGAAAAGGCAGCTACAGACCAATATCTCTAATAAACAGAAACATAAAAATCCACAACCAACTATTCCAAGTTAAACCCAAGAATGGATAAAATTAACAATACACCACAACGAAGGAGGATTTGTCCCAGCAACGCAAAGCTAGCTCAATATTTAGAAATCAATGAATGTGATTTATTATATTAATAATCTAAAGAAGGGAAAATAGGTGATTAGATCAATTGATGCAGAAAATCATATGACAAAAGTCAACATTCATCCATGACAAAGACAAAAACCTCGGCCAGGAATAGAAGCTCACACCACACTTAATGGTAAACGACAGAATGCTTTCCCCTAAGATCAGGCACAAGGCAAGGACGTCCACTCGCACCGCTCCTGTTCAACACTGCATTGGACATCTTAGTCAGCGTAACGAGGCAAAGAAGAAATAAAAGTCATACAGAGCGTAAGTAAAGTGTCCCTATTTGCAGATGACATGATAATAGATAAAGAAAATCCCAAACAATCTTTCCAAAAACTCCTGGAATTAATAACTAAGTTTAGCACTAAGACTGCAAAATACAACATCAACACAAAATCTCTCTCTCTCTCTCTCTCTCTCTCTCTCTCTCACACACACACACACACACACACACACACACACACACTACTGCAGTACTCTGAAAAATGTCCTCAAAGATATTAGGTCCTCACCCTCTACATCAGCTCCCACACATCTCTACTGAACCCAGACTAGAAAAGAAA
Organism: Furipterus horrens; assembly: GCF_987537825.1. Taxonomy (NCBI): domain Eukaryota; kingdom Metazoa; phylum Chordata; class Mammalia; order Chiroptera; family Furipteridae; genus Furipterus; species Furipterus horrens. The sequence goes on along the minus strand of NW_028327186.1, from coordinate 3,976,805 downwards.
AATCATGGGTGACAGAGGCTGCTTTCTCACACATCATTTTTCAAGGTGACATCCGTAACTATATGAGTTATTTTTCCTTTTGTGACCTGCAGACTAAAACTGACCACCTGCAGAGATTTTGGGGGGGGGGTGTATGTAACCAAATACCTCCCTCTGTGCACAATCTCCAGGCCAACGTGGCCTTTGTAAAGGACCAGAGCCGGCCACACATTCTGCTGGCTTAATTGTGGAAATGAACTTTACAGGCTCTGCTCTGTCCATCTTCTCTTTTCCACAGAAACACAGAAAGCGTCTCAAAATACAGAGGCTCACTGTAAACACTGAGGAATAACCTTGGAGTCTCATCAGTTAGGATGCAGCAGAGAAGGGCACCCTCTCTCCGTTACGCTGGGAGCCGGGGTCACAGTGCTCCCCTGCAGTGGGAGTCAGTCAGGAAGGGGCCTCGCTTGGCTGACGTTTGCTTTCATGGATGGGGTCCCTCGGGCCCTCTTTTCCTTTCTCAAAAAACTTTTGTAGGGAAAACGGGGAAGTGTGGATCAGATCAAAGGAACTGGTTTCTCTCCAGAAAAGCAGACTGGCATCTCCCGCCCATTTGTCCAGGACTTTTAGCGCTGCTTCGGCTGAGGAATAAGCAGGCCCTCCAGGCTGCACCCCATTACCCTGAGCCACATCCTGCAGCAGCCGCCCCTCTAGGAAGAGCCCCTGGACCATGGGGAGCCTTGTGGAAATGTATGGCATCCCAGAGTCACAAAGGTTGGGGAGCACTCCTGACTTCTAGGGAACAGTGGCTAGGGATGCCGGACATCCCCCAGCATGCATGACGGGCACGCAGATGTGCTGCCAGCCTTGCGTGCAGGTGAGATCCTGTTTATAATTATGCAGGTCCAGAACCTAATTCCACTTTACATTCAAGCACAGTAATTCTTGCATGGTTTTAATATATTCTCTATTTTCCAGGAATGCAACTACGTACATAAATCAAAGAAAAGCTATACATGTTTTTGTTTGTTTTTGTTCAGAACTTCACAGTTTCAGAAAACCAAGTCACCGACGGCAAGACTTTCAGGGACATCTGAGTCCCCAGCGCAGCGTGTCTGTGTTCATGGTCAGTTCACATAGAAGCAAAAAGCATCTGTCGACTTCACTATACTGTTGAGTGGAGTCATGCACACGTGTTACACATGAAATGCATATTTATCAGAAATGTCTTTCATCTCATTTCTTTTTTTATTACAGTTTGGCATCATTTTGCTTTTTGAAATTATGGCTGTGTGTGAGTCCTATTCCCTCGGAATTTCATTTCAGGTTAATGCAGGGGTGTGGGTAGGTCCGACGGGATGGAGCCCCTTCCCAAGATGATGGATCGACCCCAGGGAGGGTTTCCGGGGAGGGAAAGTTTGTGTGACGGATGTGTAGCTGGTGGCGCGTTACACAAGTTTGAATAATGCAAAGTGGAAAGTGCGGAATTCGAATATTAGCAAAACCCAGCATTATATTCTACTTTGTCACGCATACGCCATCTATACTGTAACAGTAACAGCTGTGAACCTGAAAAGGATTTTTTCACTGCCCTAAGAATACTCTGGGCTCCACCTATTTACCCCTCCCTCCCTCCCAACCCCTGGTAACCACCAACCTTTTCACTGACTCCATAGCTTTGTCTTTTCCAGGATCAAATAGCATTCAGCCTTTTCAGACCGGCTCCTTTTACTTAGCAATGTGCATTCACAGTCCCCTGTCTTTTCATGGCCTAAAAGCTCACTTCGTTTCAGTGCCAAAGAGCATTCCATTGTCTGGATGGACCACAGTTTGCGTATCCATCACCTGCTGCGGGACATCCTGGTCGCTTCCAAGTTCTGGCAATTATGAATAAAGCAGCTAAAAACAGGCAGCCTGTAAGCCCTAGACTAAGCCGTTAGTGTGAATGGTAACATCAGCTTCTCACAGCAACCCTAGGACATAGGAGCCATTCTCTTTACTTTCAAAGAGAGGAAAATGAGGCTCAGAGGGGTTAAGGAACTATCACGAGGCCACACAGCTAAGAGGAGCAGAGGTATGGAAACCCTGATGGAAGCTTGGACACCTTGAACTGCGGTGCTCTACAGACCCCTGCAGGCGGCATCTGCAGGGACACTGGGGAAGACAGGGCATGAGGACAGTGCTCCAGAGAACAAAGCCCCTCCCGACCCTCCCAGCTAGCAGAGTGCCCTTTCTCTCACCACAGCTTCCACGCTGCTCTGACTTTGCCGTGGTGCCATCACGGCCGACTTTTAAGCACAGAAACAACGAAATTCATCCATACTCAGATGTGCCAACTGATTTTCTCTGTATGAGACCGACAGTGACATGCTCTATTTTATTTTTTTTTAAATGATGGTCGAGATCTATGAAACTGATTTTATGACTTAGTAATGATTTGTAACCCACAGTTTGAAAATACTGGCTAAGTAATGCTAGGAAAAAAAAAAAAAAAAGACACAGAAAAACGGAGGTTTTTCTAATCCACTGAAATCAGAAAAGTTTGAGATCTAAATCACATTTCAGACTCGGCAAAGCACCTTTTCACAACTGCAGATCTTTTCCTGAAACTGCAGCACTTAAGAGAAGTAAAAAACGGGCCACACTTGCCCGAGGGGGACGAGGCACCTGCGTGCTTGCTAGAAGGCGGCCACGGTGTTTGCTGCAGCCGCACCCGCCCGCATTGCTTGCGCTGACAGAGCGCCAAGGCGGTGCTTGAACAAGCAGCAGAATCCCTCTCGTGGAACCAGCCGGTCTCTTTTTCTCGTATCACCCCTTCGCTTTTATTGTCCCCTGCACACCAGCACCCCTTACCCCACCCCCCACGTCTTAATTGTCACGGGGCTGGGAGGACTTGTTTCATGCCAATCGTTGGCTCCGAATCCTCCCACAAATCAGGAAAGGCTCAAGAAAGTACAGTCTCCAAAACCTTTTCTGAAGAAAAGCCAGAAGGCTGTAGCGAGCTGGCCCCCCGCTGCCACGCCTGCCCACGCACACCACAGTACGTAGGCTCACCCCTACCTACCGACCGGGCTCCCCCTTGGGGAGGGCTCAACAGCCGCCATTACACAGAACGTCTTACTACTTAGGTAACTTCAGATAACTTTCCTTCTAAAATTAGCAAAGATATCTAGTTTTCAACTGATTGTTTCCCAGAAATGACCTGGGTTTTCTGGAATACATTATTAACAATATTATTCATTCCACAATTGGAAGTGGATGAATATCATTTTTGCAAGGTCTTTTAAGAGTCTCTCCTCCTACCTGCCAGCAACTCCCTTTGATTACACAAAATGATGGTTAAAAGAGAGAGAGAGAGAGGAGTCACTTGTGGAATAACAAGGAGACACCAATAGGGGCTTTGGAGCGCCCACATCACCACTGGAAGTGTTGTCAGCTGGGCACCCCCAGGGCAGAGAAGACGTGCGTTCGGAGGACGGGGTTGATTGAAATCCCAGCAGTCTGAGAGCACCCCCGACACTAAGAGACATTTAAAAACCCTGAAACTGGGACAAAATGACCTCCCACGAATTAAGCCACGTGGAAGCCAAAATCTGCCTCTGAAGGGCATGTGCTAGGAGCCAGAGCCCAGGGCTAGAAGGAACCGCGTCTGAGGCTCTCTTATGCAAGCACCGGAGCCTCACTGACGCAAGGGACACACATCCAGGGGTTCCTACTTGTCCCTTTCTTTTGAAGCGGTCATGAGAAGATGTCTGACCCTGTAATCTTATGTGCTCATTTGCTTTGGCTGGGGTCAAATCTCTCCGAAACAAAATATCAGGACCACAACCACAGCTCTGGCTCCCTCCAGTCCTGAGCAGAAGTCAAAGCAGTATCCAAAGTCTTGGAAGTCCTGTGGATTTTGGCTCAGGTTGCTTAAAACCTGCCTCTTCGTGGTTCCCAGTCTTTGTGACTGGCCTGTGTACACAGAATGCCTTCTCTTGGAGTTCAGGGGCAGATTCGGAAGTGGCTTTTTAAACTGTTCCAATGCACCAGTGCAAAAACAGGATATGTTCTATTTTCCACTGGTTCTTTTTTCACTACACTTGCTGCTATCAATGTATCCACAATATATTCCTTAAGAAATGATCTCATTTTGCTAAGGCTTAAGGGCTTTTGAAATGATCTTCTAAGAGAAAAAGTAAGTTTTAGGGCCAGCTGGATTCTAGAGAGCGTCTGGTCGACGATGCTCATTTGCCATGACATTAAAGCTGCAGGACTGGGTTCCACCCAGCTGAGTGACACAGTCTAGAGGCAGCAGAGCTCAGAGTTTGATAAAAATGCATGGATTCTTTCCATATTCTCTGTATTACCTAAAAATAGGTTTACAATGCACTAGACTCTGGTAATCACCAAACTGTGATGGATATAGAAAATGATTAGATTTCATAAATGTAATTTGCTTCAGGGACTTAAACCATTAAAATTAGCATCGTCTCTGAATTGCCACATTTTGCGACATTTAGAGTCTACAGCCTGAAAGTTCCACAACTCTAACTAAGCAAAGATATGAAAATCATTTTGAAAAAAAATAAAATCACTAGGACTTAGGCAATAACCTTAGCAAGACAGAGGATTAAGTAGATAGTCCAGAAAAAAATATGTGTTCAAATTGAAATGTGAAAGTTTGTTTCAAATATTAGCATCCAACCAAGAACCCATATGCACCATTAAGAAGAAAAAAATCTAACATGACAGAAACGCAGGCATGTCACAGGTGAGCCTCCACTACTGACTGATAAATGATACAAAATGCTCGATTTTAGTAACTAGGCGAATGCAAGTTAATGAGAGATAAAGTCTCATGTCCATCAAACTGGTAAATGTTGAAGAGTCTGACATTACAGCGGTCCCTCTCTATATCACGGTTCACTTATCGTGGCCTCGCTATAGCGCGGGATTTTTTAAAATATTATATTTAATTATGTATCGTGGATTTTTCGCTATAAGGTTAATAAGGGAGTGGGAACGGTTTCTAAGTGTGTGGGAAGGGTTTATAAAGCCTTAAAATATATATGTTACAATAAATGTAAGGTTCCTACTTCGCAAGTTTTCACCTATCGCGGCGGGGGGGGGGGGGGTGTCTAGAACGTAATGCCCATGGTAAGTGAGGGATCGCTGTACTAGAAGTTGGTGAGGACACAGGGAAGAGAAACCCTGAGACACCTGATGTGAAAACCTGGTTGGCAGCACCTCGTCAATCTGGCTCAGCAGCTGCACTTACAGAGAGACCCTCGCCCATGTCCCCAAGGAGAACTGTTAAGGACCGTTATGGTGGCAATGACTGTAAACAGGAGGATAAGTGGACTGAGGAAGATTCAGAGGATGGACTGCTATCAGATCATGGATTTCATAGGCCTGGCCAGAAGTTCAAAGTTACTTCCAAGTCCAACTGGAAGCCTCTGTGCGGGGACATATCAGTGACCAAAACAGACAAGGTGCCTGTCCTCAGAAAACAACCACTCTGACGGGGAGCTGGTTTGCATGTGACAGGGCTCCCCACAGCTGCGTGGAGAAGGCCGGTCGCAGGTGGGTCACAGTGCGGGAGCGACATGCCTGGGGCTTGGCTTGGAGCGGGACCTTCGAGGGGCAGGGGGCAGAACACAAAAGCCAACAGTGCCCAGAACTATGGAAGGGACTTTGAAGTTCACTGAATCTCAGTTCTACTGGGGCTGATGTGCCCATTTTAATAACCGAAGCAAAAGATGTACCTGCCCCTCCCTGTACATCTCTGGTAATTACAGTCATTGTCCAAAAGGAATCGGTGTACTTGCTGCGAACAGCAGTCAGTTTTTTGAACATTTAGAGATACTTAGCTCTTTTTCGAGCTGACTGCTGCCACTGCCTTTGGGCCAGCCCATATGTGCAGCACCACACCCCCTCCCTCTGGGCGTCTTACATGTTCCCACCCACAGCCATCACCCCGCTCGGGGCCCCGTGTGTAACACAGCCAGCTTGCCCCGTTCACGCACGACTCAGCACTTTCATCTCCACCCCCTCCACCCCAAAAAAGGGAGTACAATAAATTTAAAGTCAACCCTGATGTCTACACTTTGGCTTTATTTTTCATGTGATTTTTTTCTTATATTTTCAGATTCCAGAATATATTGTCTCTTTTATCGATTAATTGTGACTTGTCTATTAGTGAAGGCAAGCATCTGGCCTTAGTCTATATTCCTCAAAGATCATTGCAGAGATACTAATGCTTGCTCTCTGCCACAGCACTTCCCTACACCTCTGGGAATAACATTTGCAACTATGGTTTCAATAAATTGTCGAGTCATGTTTTTTCAATGCCGTAATGAAATTCTGTGCTTGGGAATCTGTGGTCTACAGTCATGTCAAAAGCCCAGGAGATCATGGATGACTCAGAATGTCCCACTGCTTTTGAATGGCTTCACGTTGAAATCCATAGTTGGCAATGAAACAAAGAACAATCGTCTGCAGCCGTCCGTCTCGAGAGACGATGGTGTAGCTTCTTAAGAGTCTATCTGCACCGCCGAGAATGGCTGTGCAGTCTGACTCGGGAGTGACACGGCATCTGTCTCCTCCCGTGTTGAATTGACATCTTGCGATGACGCTGGAGTGTCCTCTCCAGTGGAGCTGAAGCTACAGAGCCTGGGCAGGGTGATATGGAGGGTCTGCTGTTGCCCATGCAGCAGACCCCCCCTCTCTTCGCAGCTGAAGGGTCCAAGGGAAAGACGGAGTCGATACAGCTTGGCTTCAGGTGCGCCGCAGGAGTTGCCGGTGTTGACTACAACGTCAAACCGCCTTAGGGACTCCGGCTCCGGATTTTCTGTCGGGGTTTACTCCCTTAGCCTTTCCCCTGAAGAGGTATGCCGCAAGGCAGCGGAGGTTTTTTGGAGTCAGAGTTTTCCTTCTCTGATGTACCCTGACTGGAAGATCGAACCAGCGACACTTAGCTCGCAGGCCGACGCTCAATCCACTGAGCTAAACCAGCCAGGGCTAAAACAAAGAACAATATAATATGCATTTTATGCTGTTTTGAAAGCGAACGTTTTGCTTTAAGTGTATGAAAAAGTGCATTCAGTCAAAGAACTCAATTTTCTGAACTACTATCAAAATACATTCTTTTTTGTTATATTGGTTCTTACTATCCAAGTTGACAGGGTCACAGAAAAAAACAACTGAGTTTTTTCTTTTTTTCCTCCTCAGAGAACTTGCTTTACGTTTCAATTGGGTTCTCTGAAACCTGGCTATAGTGCATGGACATTGCCTGTTAGTTACCTAGAATATGAATTTTCTAGACCACGCTTCTTAAACTTTAATGTGCTTATGAAGCACTGAGGTTCTTGATAAGACACAGACTCTCCTTCAGAAGGTCTCTGTTGGCACCCATGATGCTGCATTTCAAAGAAGCTCCAGGGAATACTGGGGCCGACCCAGGGCTCTGGGGGATGCCGGGGCCGACCCAGGGCTCCAGGCCGAGTCTGACCGTAGCCACCACCCTACAGCTAGCAGGCTGTTCATTGGACCACAGAGCCTCTGCAGATGGCTGCTTTCTGGAAAATGAAGTTGTTGAAGCAGCTTGTTGCCCAATGGTCTTTCAAGTTTTAAAATTCCATGGTTTCAAGTAATTTTGATTTCCTTAGTCTTCTTAGCCCAGGAAAACAATATAAAATACCAGCATGTCTCACTTTCTATAATAGACAGTTGTTTAAAAGTAATTAGTAAATCAACTTGTCAAATGAATCATGTCTTTAATTGTCCAGAGAAATGTACTATTTATTTAAAGAATGCTGTTCTTCTACAAAGGAAAGAATCTCCAAGGGCCTGTTTTCATTTAGAAGGACTGCTTAGCATAGAACATCTATGTAACGTGAGTGTCTACTGCTCTTGTCAAAATCTGCAGAATGGGAGTATCTGTGGAGGTAATGCCCGCCAACTCCGCTGACGTTGCTAGGGGCACGTGGACACAGGCCTGACAGCAGTGACAGCCCTCAGAGCAGAGCAGGCTGCGGGCACGTGAAAAGCGCCTGTGCCCAGCGCTGCCCTCTCAGGATGTCCCGAGTCCGCTGCCTGTGCCAGGGCAGCACAATTTGCAGGAAACAGCTCCCCCGAGCGCCCAGAGTGCCTCCGAGGGCATCGCTGCTGTTCCCAGGACAGGACACTAATAAAGCCACCTGCCCCGGAAGTCATTCAGGCGCTAGAGCCCATGTGATGAATCAAAATGAAAATGTTTTACCCGTATCTATAAACTGAATAAAGTTTGCAGAAAATACGGCTTTTTCTGTGTTACACGAAGCTCTCTTCGGAGGCTTCTGCAGTGGGTGGGGTGAGGCGGTTGCGGAGATTCCCAAGGGCGGTGCTGACCAGGGTGCCCTCTCTCCCGCAGCTGCTTTTATCAAGAGCCTGTTACTAGAACGCTCACACCCCGGAGTGAATGTGCAGATTTATGGATGAGCCGTGAAGTGTGCATTTCCCCCTGGCTGGGCTCACACAGAAATGCAGGTTCCACGTGAGACATCTGTGTGCGCGCCTGTGTTTATGTGCATGGGAGTGTGTGGCCGTTTCTCTACAAGCAAGAGGGGAGGTATCAGTTCCCTTCAGGAATATATAAAAATCCATTCCACTTGTGTGAAACCATGGCAGAGCTTCTTTGATCTGTTTTTTACTTGGCCCTTCCTCCATCCCTCACCCTCCTCTCCAACTTCAGCAGGACATGATCAGTGGCTCAGGGGAACACCAGAGTCAACATTTGGGGCAGGGGAAAGAGAGGTAGGAAGTGAGTACCCATCGGTAGCCCCCCAAATGCTGTCCCTGGACAGCTCTCGTTTGAACAAGTCCCTTCACTTTATAACAGCGTCACTTGACTTCCTGTCCGTCAAATGACCTGAGTAGTCCAGTACCTCCAAAGAACTGATACCTTCAAACCCCTGCCAGAAGACGTGTAAGGCAAGACATTTAGGCGTATGCATAAAGGGAGCTAAAGTGCGATAAAGTATGGAAAATCATTTGCATAATTAAATAGTCCATGGGCAATGGCAAGGAAGTGAGATTTGCCTTTTTAAAGAGACACATCGGGCAGCTGGAACCTGCTATCAGTCCCGGTCCACCCTCAGCGGCTGGCATCCAGCTGCTTCCTGGGCCTAGTTCCAGGCGAACAGAGGGCAGAGTGAAGATAACTTATACAAAGTATAATCTTTCCCCATCGGGGGTCAGTCTGCCTGGAATTGAGCGCTGGAGAATCATGCTATCGTCTCAGCAGCATTGGGGAGTGTACAGTCACGACTGTCCTAGCAGAGAGAAGGGACATTTCACAATAAAAAACAGAAGAGCTCCTGAACGACCTGGAAAAGGATATTGAACATCCCAGTTAAAAAAGAAAGAAAAAGAAAAAAGCCTAGATAATGTTACCCTGGTGTAGAAAAAAGGTATTTACTGCCAAGTGCCAGTTCTCCCTCTGAGCCTCGTTTCCCAGCTGGGGAGGGGGCCCCCTCGCCCCAGCTCCGTGCTGCTTCCTTCTCCAGTTGTAAATGTGAGGGCGGGTCTGCTCCGGGGCACTGACCTCGGGGCCCTTCTTGTGCCTGGGACCCATGGCAAAGCAACAGGAGTTCTGGGGGTGCAGGGCGCTGGGAAGAGGCCAGTGCACTCGTGGGCCTGCTTCCCGCTCCTGATGCATCTTCCTCCCTTATTAGCTCAGAGCCCTGCAGATGGCTGCCTATCCTACTTAGACTTAACGCTTGCAGGTTTATAAAAGCCCAGGTTTATGACTGCTTTAAGCCAGAAAAATCCCCTAATGGGGCTCCCCTTAGTGAGATTCTCTAAAGAGGGCCTCTTTATGAAGAGCTGGAACTCATTCACTGATCACTGCAAGGCAATGATACAAAGAACCGGGCAAAGTCAACGATAAGATGATGAAGTGTGTGAGGACGGAGTATCAGCCACACTACACATACACACAGAGAGACACACACACGTGAAATATGAATTACTCGTGTTTGGAGGGCATATGTTCACTACACAGAACTACCGGGGGACGGAGGATCACAGCATTGGCCACGTGGGCTCTGAAGCCTCAGGCTTCACGGATGTGACTTCTCACTCCTGCATGACGTTGGGTCAAGTCATGTAACCCCACTCGCCTTCACTCTTTTCCTCTGTAAACGAGACCACACTTTGATGTGGGAGTGAGTGGCAAAGGCAATAAAATCGTAAGGCCCTAAGGAGAGAAATGTGGCAGGCATTTAGTGGCCTCTTCCAGATCTAAATTCTTTAGGATTCTTCATTTTGTGTCTGAGCTGAATGTATAGTGGGGAAAAATATTCAGATTTGAAATTTTTTAAGCCAAGCATTTTGTATTTTTTTGTTATCATTACAACTTTATAAATTCCACAGTTGTTTTTTGACTACATTGCTAACTTAGTCAATCTATTTTCAGAAATCTGCAAATATAAGCTGGTAGCACCTTTATAATACTCTATTTCAACCAGCAGTCTTTGTGGTATTTTTGTGATTTTTTTTTCTTCGGTAAAGGATAGGTTTTGCATCCACTATTACCTACTAACAAAAGAGATCTGGGGCGTCTCAAATGTACAGATTTGGTATTTCTTCCCTAACCCACTGACATCTGAGAGAGAGTGTCATCCAGAGTGTGAGTCATGAAAGTCAACTGGCAGAAGACAGCTTAGAAAACTGTCACTGGAGCCCTTGGCTGAAAGTCAAGGACTCTGACACCTGACATCAGCTGCAGCATGATCTGGGCAAAAGGAAGAGAGAGCTTGACTGGGAGCCAACAGCCAGGCTACTTGGAATTCACAGGCTCTCTGGGATTTGGCACAAAGAACCTGAGTAAATAGTAATAATGATAATGATAAGGATAATAGTAGCTAACACGTATCATGTGCTTACTGGGTGCCAGACATTGGTACGAGGGCTTTCTCTGACAAGGCAGGTACTAATGTCACCGGCCCCGTTTTACAGATGAGGAAACTGAGGCAGCGAACAGATCACACAGCCAGTAAACGGGAAGGCTGAGATCTGAATGCACAGAGAGCCTGTACTCTTAGCTATTACCCTGATCAGAGGCGGATTAAGGTCAGTTGAGGCCCCGGGCGCAGAAGAAACTATTGGCTGCTTAAAAAAAGAGACAGGGAAAATACAAATACATGTTAACCGTATTTAATGCAGCATAGTAATGAAACCAAACTTGGTATCATTCAAAAAAAAGTGTGAAGCAGGGGTTTTGCAGGGCCCTTCAGATGCCGGGGCCTACGTCGCGCACCCAGTGCACCTGTCGTTGAATCCGCCTCTGACCCTGATTGCTTACTAGGAAGTTACTTGGGAATTAAAGAAATAATTATAAAACATCTTCTTATGCTTTCAAAAAGTCCAAAAATAAGTTAAAGGATTTGTTGCTGCATTTAAGATCTTGATTATTCGATTTGTTTATGTAGTCACTTTTTTTACTCCATACAAATGTTTTTAAATTAATTTTCTTCCTATTTCCAATAAAGAATAATTGTTTGAATAAAAAATAACTAGAAAAGGACAAGTATTACAAGAGACTCAGGTGCGAGTCTTGCCTGTGCCATGAAATTACTGTGTGAATTTGCTGGAGGCCTCAGTTTCCTCATGTTCATGAGAGGGTTCCTTTCTTCACAACAGCGCAGTGTGTGCAAAGCGTCATTCTGTGAACTTAAGAGACACTTCCTGTTGAGAGCAGATGGCTGGAGCAGGTTGCCAAGGGGCCAGTTTCTCCAGCCTGGCTTTATGGCTCCTCCTTCCACGCCTTGGCGAGGTACCAGTAGACGATGTCACAGAGACACGCTTGAGTTGGCCTGCTCCCAGCATGATGTTCACAGAGAAGAAAATAAAAACTTAAGGATGGTCAAGTTCTCTCAGGTAATGTTAGCAAAGGCACGCTGTACCCCTTCTCATTTCCTCTGAAAGCGCTGCTCATATTTGCAAAGAAAACGACAAGATCAACACAAGAGCTTGTCATACTTCCTGATGTAATGTGTGGGCTGGTAGTTCATCACGAATCACCATTTTATAGGCACCAGTTGGATTTCAGTGCCAAGTCTTGTTCTCAAGTAGCAAGATGCCTGCTAACCATGGTCTATATATTTTAGTGTCCCGAAACTATAGTAATATTGGTATTCTAACATATTCGAAAACAGAAGCAAATGGGAGGTCCTCATTCATCATATGCATGCAATGACCCTACTGTTTAGGAAAAATAAGATGTGACTATTTAAAAAATCATGTAGTAGTGTCAACAATAATAATAAAAAAAAGAAGTATAATCACTTTTGTCTTTTTCAGCCTACCATGCAAACTCATGGAGACTGCAGGAAGATTAATAAATTATTTTGTAACTTTCCACCCAAAACAGTGTGTTTTGCTGACGCAAATTACTTCATTTGCATATTCAAAATTACTTACTAAGGGCCTACCAGGCAAAAGAAACTTAAAGGAACAAGCTCTCAATCTCTGTTATAAGATTTAAAATAAATTTTTGGAGGCGTACAAACTTCTGTAATTCCATTTATTAAATGTCCAAGAATTAGTCACTTTAGTAAGCACTGAGGTGTGGGTTAAATGCAAAGTATTTATTAAATAGCATTGAAATCTTACTTGTTAGCTGTTCCTCTAAGAAGTTCAACTCCCGCCTCTACCCCTCTCCGCCCCTTTGCGACGCAACCATGCCTTGAAATAGCATTCTTTAAGAGGCAGCTTTATGGCTTTGGAGGCATAAGCTGATTTCACAGCCAGTTTTGCCACTGCTGTGGAAAACAGAGTGCACATGCAAGCCAGCTGAAGTCATAGGCACTGCAGCGATTAGGGCTGAGGGGGCCTCCGCCGCTGCTGTCAGCCTGCAATTGGAAACAGCTTTCCCCGAGTACAGCGGGAGAAACCGGGACTTCCTGTCCACAGCTCCCCGGCCCACGGGGTTTTTAATTAGGCCTGGTACCACCCATCAGAGATCAGACGTATGAAAATCACGGTGGACCCAAACAAGAGTGTCTTCTGGTTTCCAAGTTTTGACCTGCCTGGCTCCGTCCCAGGACTGTGACTACTGTCACTACTCAGTTAATGAGAAAACGCTGTCTGCCTAGGAACAGGGGCTCCAGGAAGGCTTGACCCAGAGTGAACACAGGTTCAGCCCGGTGCCCCTCCTGTCCTCCAAGCCCCGGATGTGCCATTGTCTAACTGCTCAAATTCTTATGCTTATCTCAGTTACTTCAACTTTCTCAGTCACTCAGAGATAAAATCACTTTGGCAGAGACAATAGGAAAGCTATTTAGAATATTAATAAATTAGGATCAGTCAATGAAAACTTTTCTTGGCACTCCAAGCCCAATGGAGAGAATCTACTTTCAGGAAAATAGGCTCTGGTTAGTAATTTAGTTTAAAGCAAACAAACAACAACAACAACAAAACAACCACAAGCACCCAGCTTTCAGGAGTTAGTTTGAGATGTAGCCCAATTTCCTAAATCTTTGTCTGGATCCACAAGTTACGACATCGTAGAAAATCAATTACTGCAACGTCCATTTAACTGTCAACTCCTCAATGATCATTGAGACACATGTACTATATACAGTAGGAATTAATCCGAGAGTTGATCAAAAAATGAACTCATCAGACAAACAATCAGCATCTCCATTACCTACGAGTCACTCATTCTGGTGGTGATACAGCGCTGTGTTACCGCGGATGGTAACCCCTGAAGATGGGCCAGCAGTAACTTTCACCTTGAAAGAGCCTTCAAATCCTTAGATGTTATGATTTCCACACAAAGAGGAGCTACTTGCCCTAGAGGCTCAAGTCAAGTTCTGTCTACTTCAGGAAACTTTCCCTAGGCCCCCTGAGTCAATTTCTCTTTAATCTTCCGCAGCAGTCTCTGGGGCCTCTCCCTAGCACAGGGCTCTCCAAACAACGTAGGTAGCTGCTGGTAGGTAAATATCCCTCACTACATACTGGGCTGTTTCCCCAAAGGCAGTGACTGCATCCTACTCATTTCTCAAGCTCCCTGCCCTGTTCTGAAACTAAAATCCAGAGCTGAATTCAAAACAAAACAAACTAACAAAACCCTTCTATTGCCTAAAATGCATTACCTAGTTGTTATTTAGGGAAAAAAGATGTTTTCAGAAAATGTATAGCCAAATGATGTATAATATTTCAGAAAGTAGGAGGGAACCCAGGGGGAGAACATGTGCAAATTAGATGCTCAGCAAAGTAAACACAAAGCTCTAAAATATTGCTCAACTACCATCATGAAGCTTGTCCCAAGCTAGAGCAAATATAGACTCAGGACATTTTTTTAAAGCAGCAATCAATATTTAGATTAAAATCTTTAAAAAATAACTTGTCCTTTAATAAAACCAATTTGTTAAAAGCACCTTAGAGACCTACTTAATGAAAAATCTAGCTAAATGTATTAAAGAAATTATTAATAATGACCCAATCGATAAAAAAGAGAATTCTGGTTAACTACAAACTAACTAGAATGTTCCACTGCCTGGGCCCCACCTTTAATCTGGCCCTGAGGTCTACTTGCTCAGAGCAGTGAGACTCAGACAGCCCTTACCTTCATGAATATGCATCTCTTGAGCATCTTCAGGATGAAGTAACCCCAGTAGAGGTGAAGGACTTGCAAGACCATGAGCTGCAGGTTCAGGAAGACGTATGAAAAGAAAGGCTCAAGGTAGTGCAGGGGCATGATCAGCGTGCAATATAAAATCCTGAAAAACCAAACAGATGGGAGTATTTCATTACGGCCCAAGCACTTGAGAATTTTCAGTGAGACAACAGATACTTTTCCTCCCAAGGCATCCAACATTTATTTCGTGTCTAATGATGTCCAGGAAATTCTCAATAGAAAATAATATGATACTTTTACTTTTTATATCATCATTGGCAAGCCACACACACACACACACACACACACACACACACACACACACACACACTACAGTCTGCCTCCTGGGAGAAAAGTTAAAGCAAATGGAATTTTTATAACCACACAGCCTGCACTCCAATAATCCTCTACCTTGGTTTCCTCTTTGCAAACAGAAGAGCATCCTACTCACCTTCCCAGATTTGTAGAACAAATAAGATAATGCATGTTTACATGGATTATTGTTGCCTTATGGCACCATCACATTCATTTGGCATCAAAGGCTAATGGGGCATTCCACAAAAGTAAGTTTTCCAGATAAAAGAGGCTTTTAAAGAAGCAAACAATCTATCATTACTTCCACGTCCTAAAGTGAACTGTGTACTTTATTAATTTCATAAGCCAACTCCAGGACACAGTTTGAATTGCCCACAACGGCCCAGGATGCACTGCACCTATAGACGCTATTGCTGCGTGAAGGGCTGCCTAGTTCCTTCCCAGACTTTAAACACTGCTAAGATCTTAGAGTTCCTGGATAGGTTTGTTTGTAAGTATTTTATTCTAATTATAAAAATAATGTATTAATATAAAATTGGGAAAATAAGAAAACGGCAGTTGCCCATAATAGCCATTTTAATCAAACAGCATTGTAATTTTTGTGTATGATCCTTCAGTTTTATCCTATACAGATTTTATTTTCGTTTTTTAATTAACATAGCGTAAAATTGACTATTTTTGGTGTTCAGTTCTGTGATTTGTAATATATGCATAGGCCTGTGCAGTTAGGATACAGAACAGTTCCCTCATCCCCCCACACGCTGTGCTACCCTGTGTAGTCACAGCCCCCCATGCCTGACTGGCAAGTGCTTATCCCTTTAATTTTGTCTTTGCAAGAAGGCCACATGAGTGGGACAGACAGTGTGTCAGCTGTGCGGCTGCCTTCTTCCACTCAGCACAGTGCCTCTGAGAGCCGTCCAGGCTGGCGTGGGCATCAGGAGCATGCTCCTTTTTCATACTGAGCGGGCGTCCAAGTTTTTGGACATACCACAGAGCTTGCTTATCTGTTCACTGCAGTAGAAGTCACACCTGAGGGATTTTATGTTCAATTTCATTTAGCTCTTACTCAAAAAAATTTCACACTGTTTGAACATCCCAGTGTATATACAGTATCTCCCAAAGTGAAGGTTATTTCTTTAGAAGTATATATTTCTAACCGTGAGATTGCTGTTTCAGGGCGTATATTAAAAAGTACACAAATTCAAGGTGTATATTAAAAGCTATTAAGACTTTGCAATAAATTTCTTCAAAACTACAATAGTTTATATGGCCACCAGCAATTCATGAAAGAAAAGTTTCAATGAACCCCCAACCAGGATCAAATGGGCTTAAAATTTAACTTAAAAAGCAAAATGATTTCAGCTTTCATTATTTGCGATGCTGACAGTTCCCTATGTCTGCTCAGCAGCTCCTTTTCCCCTTTGAGTTATCTATCAGTTCTTCACCTGTTCAAAAAGCAAGTATATGAACTCTGAACTCTGTGTAGCAGATAATAGCCACTTACCCATTTTACTAGGCAAATATTTTTTAAAAACTTAGGAATTAGAGAAAAATATGAAGAGGTTAAATCAAAATCACCTGAAGTTTCACAACTCACAGGTGATCTAGTACATTTTGGTAACTCTAATTTAAGACATCCTTCCTAAAAATAACCTTTAAGGTGCTTTTTCTCTCTTCCCCGTTCCCACACGATCTCACGTAACGGGGATCATCTGATCCATGTGACTTTCGTGCCCTTTTGCCACTCAGCAGTAAGTTATAGGGAGCTTTCCAAGTCAGTGAATGAAATCCGCGCATCGGGGGTCAGAAAACATTTTATAAAGGAACGGAGGAAGAGACAGTAAGCATTTCAGGCCTCTGGGCTACCTGGTCTTCGTTGTAACTACTCAGCTCTGCCATTGCCGTGCGCAAGCGGCCGTAGACAATCAATACATCAGTCAGTGGGTGTGGCTGCGTGCCGACAGAACCTGATTAACAAAAGCAGTCAGTGGGCTGAACTTGGTCTGCGAGCCGGTTTGCCTGCCACCGCTATATAGCACCCTGTGCAACGGCTGCACGGAAACCCCGTTATAGATATACTTTATTAATTTATTTAAGCCTTTATTGACACACATTCACGTGGTTTCCAAATGGTCGTTACATTACAAAGAACGCTGTGTAAAAGAGTACGTGCTTCCTCAGATCTAGACCAACGTCGTATTTTGTCATCCTCCGCCTGAAACATGGCATGGTTTATAGCTACATTTTCAGTGCTTGTGAATATACATACGCGTATATATTTTAATTTGGTTATTTTGCTTTAAACTTTTGTGAACTGCTTTTTCATGGTCCCTATCTATCTTCTGTTGCGGTGTTTACTATTTCCGTCGACACATGAATGCTGTTTATGTATTAAGGACAATGACGTTATTTTAAAATCATGTTAAATATCATTACATAATCAGATTCTTTTAACTCTGTTTATGTTTTTTTGGCAAATCAATTTTGGAAATGTTTTTGTAACCAAATGCATCCACTGTTTTCTTTAGAGCCAGCCCCCCGGTACGCCGTAAAAGGCCTCTCTCACTCCCATCACTAACACATCTGACCCTGAACCACATGGGGTGAGGGGAGCCTGCCCGCCGCACAACTGAAAGTCTGCATAAAGCTTTTACCCTTGTGGATGTTATATGTTTTATATGCTGCACTCTTACAGTAAAGTAAGCTAGAGAAAATGCTATTGAGAAAATTACAAGGAAGACAAGATGCATTTAAAGTATGTATTGAAGAAACGCTGCGTGTAAGTGGGCCTGTGCTAGTCAAACCCCCGTCCCCGCAGGTCGAAGGGAAACAACATGCAGAAAGCTTACTCGCCGTTCTGGTTTGCCGGGCTGTTAGGCAACTGTGTGCTTCGCTGTACACTCGGCCTAGAGTGCCGTTCCCCTTCCAACTGCGCCTAATCTATAACTAAACGTGTTCATAAACACATACGTACAGGAGAAAACCACAGGATATACAGGCTTCAGTGCTGTCCGTGGTTTCAGCGCACCCTCAGGGGCCCTGGAACACATCCCCGTGGCTTTGGGGGGCTGCTGCATTACCATTACTATTACCGTGGCCACGACTCCTTTTCCTCCTGCAGAGGGTGCATGAATAATGCTGGTGGAGCCACACCCAGGACAGTGCTGCTGAGCTGGCTGGATTTTCTGCTTGGGGGGTGGGGGTGGGGGGGCCACTGAGAGGAAGAGCAGACGCAGACAGAACGGGGACACTGTGCTGCCTGAACATTCTCTGTAGGACCGAAAGGCAGGAGCCCCAACAAGGGGACAGGGGCTCAGAAGGGAGCAGCCCCTGTGATCCTGGGGACAGCAGGTTAGGGGCTGCAGTGACGTTTTCAAGACCTCTATGGGTTTCAGTGTCCTCGCTAAAGGGTGGCCCAGTCTCTCAATCTGGAGTTCGTCTCTCTTGCTAAAGCAAGAACGGGGAGAAGAAAGAACACACCTGCCCGTGTAGCCTGGTCCCTAACTGACGTGCACCACGTGTGCAGGCGAATGCGTGAACACACCAGCACCTGCACCTTCGTCCGCCTCACGGGTCACGTGGCATTTCCCCTTCCACAGAGGATGCCAAGACACTGCCGTGCTCAATTCCCGGAGCCCCTCTGCTCGGCGCCCTGGTCTTTCCTCTGTCCCAGTGGATACGCTCTCACCGTGTCCGTGGACTGCAAGGCTCCGTCGGCCTTTTCCATGTTTTTGGTTTTGTTTCCAATCTTTACTCTTTAAATCGCTGGAGCTCAGATGATTTTAAACAATCATGTTGTTGGTATACATGGTAGTTGGTTTTGCTGGGCTAGAGAAGGCAGCCACCACAAAGCTGTATTTTTCTAATGAAGACAAAGTTAAAGGCCTTTCTCCCCTGCTAACTGTAGGCGTGCGCATCCAGCCTTCTCAGGATAACGGATCCTGGTTCTCCAGGGAAGTAACTGCCTGCCTTATATTTCAGAGGCATTTTCTGTTTCAAAGTGACTGTGCAGTTGAAGAAAACTAAATAGATACTTAGAAAAGGCAAATGATGCCTGCTCTTAATCATCCAAATTAGCAGTTTAATTTGAAATATAGCCGTTCTGTGTTTCAAATGTCCTGTTTCTAGTCTTGGTCCTTTCAGTATGTTAACTCTTCACTTGGGAAAAAAAATAGGGGTTCTAAACGCTTCCACAGTGTTGATGCCATGAAAGGCAAAGAAGGAGCAAGCACCTGCTCCCGGTGAACGGCCACAGACAGCGCTACACGGTCCTGGGCAGGGTCTGGTCGTTCGGGGAAAAGGCAGTAAAAGACATCATTGGGTCAACTGGCGACACTGGAACACAGACGGGAGAATACCATGCTTTCTGAAACTGGTCACTAGACTGCGATTCTGTAAAAGAATGGTTTTGTTCTTCTGATACACTTGAAATTATCCTGCAAGCTTGAAATTATTTCCAACTACATAAATGAATAAAGGAATTGGACTGCCTTGTGGATCAGATCCTCTCTCCTAAACTGCTAGGCATGGGAGAAGAGCGATTGTTGTGACTGTCCTTCCTGACTTTACAAACAGCAGCCGTGCCAAGCGTGGGGGCGTGAGGGAGGGAGCCCTGTGGAGGGTGCAGTGTGGAACGAGACGCTGAACAAACACACGCTGTGAGTTCACCGTCTCCTGCCCCAGGTGTGTCACTGGCAAGACTGGTTCCGAGATACACATCTGCAGCGGTGGCTCCGGGCAGCAGCCCAGCTCCCACAGAGGCAGTCCCACAGTGCACACGCCCTTCCTTCCCTCCGGTGGCTGTGCCCCGGGCCCTGCGCCCCTCCACCCCAGGAGGGCCACGGGGGCGACCGCAGCACCATGAGACCACGCTCGGCCCCTGACTTGTCATTCAGCTCCGAGGCCCAGGCTTCATGAGGATAGAAAGGGGCCGCGGTATCCTCACTCTTGTTTCCTGATGAATGGCAGCGAAGCTTTTGGCTTGGTCTTGTCTTTTCTCTCCTAAAAGCTGTCGTCTTTCTGAGGCCAATCCAAATATGTATATGTTCTCATCGCCCATAGAACGCCCTTTCCTATGACACTTCCCAGGGTGCCATTGTCCTCCACAGAAAGAGCTGAAGCTGGAAGTGCAGCGGAGCAGTTAGGGGGCAAATAAGATTCCACAAGGATATCTACCATTGGAGCTAAGGACTTGGGCATTATTCAGAGTTGGAGATGATTTTGCCACTTTTTGGAAAATCCAAAACAAAAACAAACAAAAAAAACTACCCACCAAACCAGGTCAATATTAACAGTCTTCAAATATACAGATAAAGTGCATACCAAATTCCCTACTGCTGCCATTATGAACTCCTGCAGGGTGGGATTCGAGCTGTGATGAGGTCGAGACATGAAGCTGTGGAGCCCACACTGCCGCCTGTACACCTCAGTCCCAGGAGAGCGCTCCTTCCCTGCAGACGGGCCAGCCCGGACTGAACCGCTACCCGTTCTTGTCGTTTACGGAGGAAAACTGTCAGGAGTCATTTCCCAACCCTACCAAGGCCTTTCTAGACTAATGAGTCTCAGGTGGCACTTGTATAAGTAGATAAAGACATCCAGTAATTTAAAAATATAGAAGTCGTTTTAAAAAATAATAGGAATACAGTGTGAAAAACATAAGCCTCAGACTTAAACGCGTTTGAATAAAAATGCAAACATATGGGATAACCAGGCAATCTGAGAAGAGCGATGGGGACAATGCCAATTGGACTTTCTGCCTAACTGAGAGTAACGATGTTCAGGAAATCAGTGTCATTCACTCTTGCTGACGCTGACTGCGAATCGGCTAAATAAAACCTGCAAAGGGCGGGAGTGGAGAAGCGGGGACATAGCTGTACAAACGCAAAAGGAAACTTACCACAGGGAAGCAAACATCCCTGAGGCCCAGGCAAAGGAAAGCAAAGCCAAAGGAAGGGAAAGACAGGTACGACGTACAAGCTCTGGTTCTTCCTCTCAAAGCTTCCAGGGGAATTTCGGATGGGTCTGCTTTCTCCCCACTCATCCCTTTATCTTGCCCCCAAATGTGCAACAAAGGCATTCAGGACAAACAGAGCAACTCGATCGCAAACTGCCTCCTACAGCACCCCTAAAGTGCCTGCACCCTGAAATAGGTCCATCATCTGCACATTGTTTGTCGCATAGTAAATTCCGACAAATCTGGACCAATAAAGTGTCCTTGAGAAGCGAGTGTGCAGCGTTACACGACTGCGACAGATCGTTGGAACAGGCGGACGACGAGGAGCTGCCTTTTCCTCTCTGGCTTCGCGGGATGATTATGTGACGTGTTCAAGCTTATGGAAAGGTATTTAAGCTAGAGCCACACAGCGCAACCGATTCTTTACAAAAACACTGAAAACCCACCTCCCCACCTTCTAATGGCTTGGTGAGGTTTTCTTCAACCTTCCAAACAATGCACATCGGTCAACATCAGTAGAGAAAAATTCTTACCAGCAACAATTTTTTACAGTCAAGTCTTTTAATACGGGTCCGTTTGCAGTCCAACGAACCCCCTGAAGACAGCAAATGGTGGTATGGGCTGCTCTCCGAATTCAGCGGAGTATCAAGAGCAAGAAAACACCAAATGTATGTGACTAATTTTCCTTGAAATCCAGAAATGCTGGCAGGAGAATGAGTTCTTAAATGGAGGGCACGTGGGAAAGCCACACGCTGCCTCCACAGCCACTCAACCCCAACGCGATGCTCAAGTGTCTGCTGGGCAAGAGGAAGCCTGCTTGTTGGTTTTGAGACATCCTGGGAAAGTCTGAGGTGAGTGTCCCTCACAGCTAATCAGGTCACCCACAGCAGCAATACTTAGAGGCTTCTCCAAGAGCTCTCCAGACTCACAGCTTCCATGGTGTGTGCTTTTAAAATAGGTCCACAAATTCTTTGAAACTACTCCCATCAAGAAGTGGAGTCTGATTTTCCTTCCCTTAAACATGAGCTGGCCTTACTGACCTGGATCCAATGAAGAAAATCAGGTTGCAAGTGACTTGCTGTGACTTCGGAAGCTAGGCTATAAAGAGACAGTGTCTGCCTCACTATCTCTTGAGCTGATCACCTTGGAATTCCAGTTGCCATGCTATGAGGCGATCAGGCCAATGGCGGGGCCATGTGTTCGAGCTGACAGGCGCTGCTGAGGCCCTGACCAACAATCAGCATCACCCAGCGGATTTTATGTGTTACCTCAACCATGTGAGTGAGGAAGCCTTCATGAAAATTTCAGTCGACTTCCCAGCCACCATCTGACTGTAACCACATGAATGAAAAGCATCTAGCTGAGGCCAGTCAATTCCCAGAACCATAAGGGATAACAATAATCAATAAATGTTGCAGTTTTAAGAGTGAGGTCTGCAAACTATGAAATGTGGGCAAAATCGGGTCTGCAACCCATTTTTCTGAGCTAAGCTGGGTTTGGCACATTTTAAAAGAAGCAAAACAAAACAAAGCAAAATATGCAAGAGAGACCATATGTGGCCCTTGAAGTCTTAAAATCATTATTCTATGGCCCTTTGCAGAAAAAATTTGCTCACCATCCTCTTAAGCCACTATGTTTTCAGATGGTTATGCAGCTACAGTAATGCAGCTGGACGATGTGGAACACAGTGGGAGCCATCAGTGGGCAAATCCTGGATGTAGAGCCCATGAAAGTCACACTGCAAAGTCACAATTCAACTGCTATCTGCACATCAATACTTATCCCGCCATTAATTACTATCGTACCATTCTCTGATTTCACAAACACACTTCTGCTCAGCCAAAGCAAAAGCGGTGGTGACATGATTCATCAGCCAAGAAGAGTATAATAAACACGGATCTCAGGAATCTGATTTCAGCTTAAACGCCCAAGTCTAAAAGACTTCTTAATAATTTTAGGAATAATAGCTGGCATTTACTGAGTCCTTACTATGTTACAAACACTGTTCTAAGCTGTCTTATATGTATTACTTCAGTTCAGACTCCTGACAACCCTTACTTCCATTTCACAGAGGAGAAAACGGAGGCATGGAGAAATGGTCTAACCTACCCGGGATCACACAGGCAGTGATTCTAGAGCCAGGGTCTGAATTCAGGACTGCCTTACATCCATGAACCTGACCACTGCACTCTGCTTCTCCTCTCCAGAAAATGTCTAGTCCTCGCTGAAGAGTGCAGCTGGCTTCCATAGGGAGGGCAACACACTCTGACCTCTCGGACCAGACTCCCCTGGGTGCTAGCCAAACGCGCTGTCCATCCACCAGGAATCTGGCCTGGAACCTAGGTCTCCATCTCCTTCCCCTGGCACTTAGGGTCTTCAGTAGCACTCATTTTTCTGTTGAGCGGGTATGAAACTCCTAGACAGCCCCAAACTATGGCTTCCAAACCATCAAAGGCTTCCTCACGTTTTTCCCCTGGTTTCTGTCAGTCAACACACGGGAAATTATGTTTGCCAAAGGAATCATTGTCAGGGAAGACACAATATAGATTCTTCGTTGCCAGCCCTTGGATCAAGAAAACCAACAGGCTGAACAAGAACCAATCAGTAGGAAAAAGATATACTAACTATTATTAGGACCAGTAATCATGGAGAATAAAACGAGTATCAGTTTCCTCATTCGTGAACTGTGAGTTATAATACTCGTCTTTGATTTGTTGTGTAGACTAGTGCCAAGATATATAAAAGGTCTAACCCAGTGGCTGGCATGCAATTACTGGTGGTTATTAATTACTGTAATTTTAACAAGGAACATGCCTCTCCTTTAAAGAGCTGAGAACTGGCCAATGAGCTTTCACTGGAATAAGCTGTTAATCACAAGAAAGACCCATGTTTATGAAACAAGATGGACAATGAGAGCTGCTGCTTTCCTGCTGGGTTACAGATTTTCCCTCTCCTTTTGTAGTAAGCCTTTTCCTCAGTGGAAGGTTCTGTTTTAATTATTTATAAAAAGGGCCCCTTGGCATTCTTTTCTCCAACTGAACTTGGCACAAATAACTGGAGATCAACAAAGGAAAGGGTAATGCCCTGACTTGAACAACGCGCCAAGGCCACCTCAGCACAGTGACCGAAGGCAGGGCACACACCTTGTCTACTCACCAGAAGGGATAAATAACGAGGCGGCTGATGAGAAATATGGCAGAAAAGATGAAAAACAGGATGTTGCAGGTTTGCTTCCATCCGGCATAAGAAAACATCTTAGCAGACTGGAAACAAAGAAAGAAACTGTATTCAGACGAAGTGATGCTAGTACAACTTTGTTAGAGTAAACATTTATAAATGCTATAATATCTGGGATTTGCTTCTAAACAATCAGGGCGGACGAGAACGGGGCAAGAGATGAAACAGGATCCGTGATATCGATAACTTTTCTAGCTGCGTGATGGACTCACTGGGCCACTCTTCTCTTCATCCCGCCATAATACGATATTAAAACAAGAGAGATGATAACAGTACTCCTGTCTTCCACCAGCGCTACAAGTTAGCGTAATTCATCGCAGCATGCCTATGGACATTTATTTAATTTCTCCACTTAACTGGGAGGTGAGCAGGACTGAAGGAAGGCCGGGGAATGACGGACACCCTGGCTGGGCTGGGAACGCTGCAGCTACTTTAAAGCAGACAAAAGGCAACTCATGGGCCCTGTCCTGGTGGATATCAAGTTTCAAACACTGATTTTCTCTGCTTACTTTATGCTAGTCTATACTGCTCATATCATCCGTGTTGAATAAGAATTACAGAAAAGGTTGTTTAATGTGGCCATAGAAGGTTAATTGATGAGGATTCTGTACATCGAAAAGGATTTACATTGCATTGCAGTTTCCATACTTCTCCGTACTGGACCATGGGGTTGGCAGAAGGCACAAAAGGGAACATAGTCTCACTTTCTGAGACAGAGGGCTAATGAGCCAGGTAGGTGGGAGACGGGTATGAGGGGACAGGCCAGAAGCTCAGAGTGAGTGCCTGGATCAGAGTGGGAGGCTGTTTGGAGGGTCAGAGGCCAGGTCAGGGTACGTAGCTAGAGACACACAGGGCCAGATAGCACTCTTAAGGGCAAATACACACACAGTCTGTTCCAACTGGGCAAAGATGGATGTCAGACGGCAATCCGTCGCCTGTGCTGTGCATCAGTCAGGATGCTGTTCAAGGGTTGGGCCCTGGACCTAAACTTGAACACGTGGACAATCTGAGAGGATTAAGAAGTTGCATAGAGAAGGAAGAATGCCACTTGTGAGTAAAAAATGGTAGATGTTGAGGCTGTTTTTCCTTGCAAAAAAAAAGAGCTAAGAAATGTCCCACCAACTGTCTTGAGGGATATGAAAGATTAATAGTCTCCATCCCTAGGAGGGTCTAAATAAGGGCAAACATTGTGCCATGTCTGGGTTCAATTAGAACTTGACTGAGAAGACAAACATTAAAAAAAAAACTATTCAAGGAAGCTGTGGAATAGGCACCCCTGGAGAATATTAAAAAATAGGCCCCATGCCACTACTTAATGTTGTCTCTACCACCAGCTGATAGAAGGTACTGGCCTTGCTCATTGAACCTCAAGGTTAGATCATGACTTGTGAATCAAAAATGATTCATGGTCATTAACAACATAGAGCTGCGCTCATAGTTTACCCACGCAAGGACCTCTGAATTTGACATTTCATTTTTCTTTGTTTTTTACCTAAGGTCCTCGGGACATTTTCTAACAGAAATAAGCGACACTTCACAACGCACCCTAAGGGTCAGATGTGGCTTCTCAGGGTGCAGTTGCGGATAGAACACAAAGCAGTAGGTGATGTGCCCAGTTGCCTGAGGAGCTGTGTCCCGTCAATGACAGGGTTGGGGAGGGCTAGCGGGAACACCCCTGGGCTCATTCCCACTTGCAATGTCTAACTCCCTTTAAATAACACAATGAGGTTGTTTTTACAGTAGACACACACCAAAGGCAATTGAACTGGAGGGTTTAGAAGCAACAGAGTAGCATAAAATTCTTAAATCGTGGCCAATGTGGTCTTAATTTTCAGGCAGGGTTACTGCGATATGATCAGAGAAGGGGGTAATTATAACAGAGGTGGCCATATTCAGAGAGAAACACATGGAAAAACTGGCACAATCCTTCTTTTGCTAAGCCATTTGCTGCCTGAAGCAAATATAATAATCTTGACCTTCAGAATAGGATTTACATGCCTAATTACAATTACATACAAGAAACAAAATGCTCTACACAGCTAATATTTTAATAGTAGCCAGTTGCTTTGAAATGGCTTCAAATGACTTCTCGTCATGTCTAGAACAGGGTTTTTGGCAAATCACAGTCCTGTCTATGGTCTAAAGCTGGTCAGCTCTTGAGGTAAGAATGGTTTTCACATTTTTAAAAGAATATAAGAAAAGCCCAGAAAAAAAAAAAATAAAGAGAGAGAGAGAGAAAAGAAATATATGTGACAAGAGATTCTATGTGGTGCACAAAACTACATGTACTATCTGGCTCTATTCCAAAAGGTTTGCTGAACCCAAGTCTAGAAGAACAAGATCCTATTACATTTAATTTAATTTCTTCCCTATCAACCTATATTCAATTACTAGCTCTTCGAGAGGCAATTCTAAATGCAAAATGGGCTAGCGTCATTTTCCCCAGCTTCCTCCTAAATGACTGCACTGAAACAATGAACCCAGTGGCTCTGGGAAATGTGGCCCCAAACGCAACAGGAGAGCTGGCAGCTACGAGGATCACTGGGTCACTACTTCGGGGTACACAGGGAACAGTACACAAGAGAATAGGTGGAGAAAACAATCCCAATTTTGCTTTGTTCCTCAGATTTTGTGTGGTTTGGGATTAGGAAGACTTGTTTTAATGTCCATGGTTCCAAATCATTCCTTCCTTAGACAATGAAATGTTATTTAAATAACTAACAGCTTTCATTCGTGAAGCTGGAGGGCCATCGGGGCAGGGCAGGACAGTGTAAGCATCCAATGGGTCTTCAGCTCTGGCTTCAGTGAGTGTACAGGGCTGTTCAACATGAATAATCCATAGTGCACGAGTCCAAGTTTTCCTTTTAAAAGAGGAGAGCTCATTCCATCTTCAAATATCTTAGCTTAACTTGCTTCCTGAGCTACTTATCTGTATGCAAGGTCCTTAAGAGGAATCCCACAGGGTAACCTCTCTGACAAGTGCCATGAAGAAGAGGGTTGGAAACTAAAATCTAAAGGCTTGATTTCTTTGAACTTGAAGGATCTGGGGACGCAGAGACATTTGTGGATTCTGGGTGTTCTTGGGACAGAGAGCCCTGCTAAATCGCTCAGAGACCATTCTCCCTGTGAGGAGTCATGGAAAGCCAGCAAGTCCTATTGTCATTAGCATTTCAATGGCAAACGTTTACCTCCAGCCAAATGTCCGCCACATCGTGCACGATCATCACCAGGGTCCCACTGCGAATATAATTAGCACACCAAGAGAAGCTCATCAAACTAATAGCAGCCAGGTGGTGGATGACATGAGCTAGAAAATCCTACATAATGAGGGGAAAATGGGAACCATTAAGAAAATGCAGTTATTTCCCAGTCGCTGGAAGAGCTAATAATAATAATAATAATAATAATAGCTTAAAAACTAATAACTTACAACTGCATGTTTTGAAATTTGTAAAATACTTTCACTTTAATTCTTAAACATAACACTTGGAAGGGAGACGGGACGAGAATTATCCTCGTGGGTGAGATCACCTAACTCAGAGAGTACTGAGCGGCTGCCATCTCCGTCCTGACATCTGCTGCTCTGCCCACTGTCCCCCTCTGGATATACGTAGACACACACACAACATGGACATATACGCACGAGCGTATTCCTGTGCACACTTACTTTATTGTTGATTCGTGTCTAATTCCAAAAAGGAAAAAAAAAAAAAAGACCTAACAAAACTACACAACCATTAAAGTAAGAGGAGCTGCATATGAAAGTGAAATAACTATCTTAGCAAATCTAGGCTAAGGAAAGTTACCACAACTGAGCACAAAAACGCAAAGGTTTTCTACAAAGATGGACAGCCAGGAAGCGCATGAAAATATGCTCAACCTCATTAGCCATCAGGAAAATGCAAATCAGGGCCACAGGGCCACTACTTCACACCCACCAGGACAGCTACAATGAAAAAGATAAACAATAACAAGTGTTGGCAAGAATGTGGAGAAATTGGAACCCTTATGCGCTGCTGTTAGGAATGTAAAATGGTGTGGCTGCTTTGTTAAGGAGTCTGGCAGTTCCCCAAAAGGTTAAACATAGAATTACCATATAGCCCAGCAATTCCACTCTTGGGTATATACCCAAGAGAAGTAAAAACATATGTTTATGCAAAACCTTATATATGAATGTTCATAGAAGCTTTCTTCATAATAGCCAAAAAGGTGGAAACAACCCAAATATTCATCACTGACAAATAAATAAACCAAATGCAGTATATCCATACAAGGACTGTTTAAAAAAAGGGAATGAAATGCTGACACGTGTTACATTATGAATGAATTTTGAAAAGATTATGCTAAGTGAAAGAAGCCAGATACAAAAAAACACATATTGTGTGATTCCATTTATATGAAATGTTCAGAAGAGACAAATCCAGAGAGACAAGAAGCAGATTAGTGGTTGCCTAGGGCCGGGGAAGTTAGGGAAATGGGAACTGACTGCAAAAGGAATTTATTTTGGAGGCGATGAAAATGTTCTAACGCTGACTGTGGTGATGATTGCAGAACTCTGTGACTATACTCAAAACCACTGAATTATG
Organism: Furipterus horrens; assembly: GCF_987537825.1. Classification (NCBI taxonomy): domain Eukaryota; kingdom Metazoa; phylum Chordata; class Mammalia; order Chiroptera; family Furipteridae; genus Furipterus; species Furipterus horrens. Next base: position 3,948,088 of record NW_028327186.1, on the reverse strand, counting down.
CACTTTAGATGGATGAATTGTACGGCATGTGAATATTTCAATAAAAATCTTTTGTAAACCACTTAACGATTTAGGTTTCCTTGCAGCCAAATTAAAAGAGTGAACATGATAATAATAATAGACTAATGCACTGAGCACTGATACCAGGAAGTGCTCCGTGAGATTAAATTTGCTTAATCCTCGCAACAACCAGAGGAGGGAGGAACTATTTTTAGCTCCATGCTGTAGTTTAGAAAGTTTAACCATCTAGCTTGAGATGACAGTGAGTGGTCCAGGCAGGGATTCAGACCCAGGCAATCTGACCTCGGAGCCTGTGCTTTACCCAACTCCTAATCGTTTTAGTACCGCTGAAGATGCATGTTTACAAATATGTGACATCTATCTGCGTTTAATTTTTTAATTTTTAAAATATTTATTTATTTTTAGAGAGCGGGGACGGTAGGGAGAAAGAGAGGGAGAGAAACATCAGTCGGTTGCCTCTCACTCGCCCCCAACTGGGGACCAAACCTGCAGCCCAGGCACGTGCCCTGGTGGAAATTGAACCGACAACCCTTCACTTTGCAGGATGGCACCTAACCAACTGAGCCGCACCAGTCAGGGCTGCATTTAATTTTTGAAGAAGTATCCAATGCACCTTGTGAATAATAAAGAGAAATCTACTTTTTTGATTGCCTCAAGGGTTACGAGAGACAAAATCATTACAGGATCACCCCACCTGAGTATAAATATGAAGACTTTCTAAAAGTGACATTTTTCAATTCTATCCCTTGAGAAAACAACTCAGTTAGCTTCAAAGTTAATGTTTCTATCATGTTTCACTACAAATACTTGCTATCAAGCCTTTAAAAAGCAAAAAGCTATGGACTGAGACTTAACACACATGAAATACAATGGAAAGACTGGGATTTGGGGCAGAGGGTAAAAACTTTTGAAAAAAATGAATAAAGTAGTTTTGTAAGTGACACACTTACCTTCCTCTTGACATCAGAGCCCAGGCTAAACAAGAGAGACCAATAAAAACCCATCTCCAGAATGTAGTACCAGTACTGGGACTGCAGCAAGGGCTGAGAAAAACAAAAGCATTCACTTTAATGGCGTTTAATTCATTTTAAGGATAAAACTATTGTTTATCCCCATTGATATAAAATACCCCCAAATAATGATGCTTTACATTTCAACTTTCAAGAAGGAACTGGAGATAATACTTTCAGACATTTTATTTCTAAAAGGATAAACAAGAATTCCAAAATCAAGTTAGTCAACCAAAAGTTACCAAGTATAAGAAGACAAATAAGTAAGAGAACAGATCCAGAAGTGATCAAGATATTGGATTTGTCAGACCTAGACTTCAAAATAACTTTACAGTTTGGTTAAAGGGTGGACATTTTCAATAGAGAATGGGTGTTAATGAAGAAGAATTAAAAATCTGTGAACTTTAAAATACAATAACTAAAATTGAAAACTCAAACGATGTTTGTAACAGCAGATTCATGCTGAGAAATGCTAGTGAACTGGAGAACGTGAAAATAGGAAATATCCAGAACTGTGGAAGGTCTGAGATTTTTCTCTCCTTTCAAGTCAGCTTGCCAATGTTTCCTGGATGTCTTAGAAGATACGAGGCTTCTCGATCACAAATTTAAAAGTTTATGATTCAGCGTAATAAGGTGCCGGATTACCAACATTGGGGCCAGGTCTCTCACCCCAGTTCCCACAGGGTCAGGTGACGTCTGCACACACAGTGGGTTGTGTTGCCAGAGAGGAACCCTGAGTTAAGGAACCTGTCGCTTTTCTAATGGACAGAAAATGCTTATCCTGTGCTCCAGAAGGAGACGGTATCTCCGCCTGCCAAGGCTGTCCGTTACGCAAACATCCTTAAAAAACAGTGCAGAGCAAAAGGAAGTCAGAGTTTCACGTCACTGCACAAGCCGAAATGCAAGCAAGCCGCAGAGAAATGGCTGCTAACAGGTGGGGCGCAGAGAGACAGGGTGGAAAACACCGGGAGAGGTGCAGGGACACGTGGGAGCTGGGGTGAAGGCCCAGCGCAGCAGCACACTTGTGACTGAAAGTCCAGCAAAGAGGAGAGACAGGAGCAGAAGCAACGGCTAACAGCTTTCCAAAACGGACTGAGGACATCAAGCCAGATTCAACAAGTAGTACAGGAAATAAGCAGGATAAAGTCAAAGAAAACCAACATTTATGCATGTCACACCAAAATGATGGAAGACAAAGACAAAATTTTAAAATCAGCCAGAGGGAAAAAGAACATTCTATTCAAGAAGAAAAAATAAAATGAACTAAATTTTTAAAGAAACTGATGGGATGCAGAAGACAGCAAAAATGACATCTTTAAAGTGCTGAAGAAAAATAGCTCCTAACATAGACTTCTACGCCCAGCCAAACTATCCTTCTATGAAGACAAATGGTAATATTTTAGAGCATCAAATCATAGGGATTTCTTCAGCCCAAAGGATAACAGTTTCAGATGCGAGCATGGAAATAAATGCAGCTTGCAAGGAACAGCATGGAAAGGACAATTTGACCGATTTACAAAACAATAATAACAGTGACTTGCAGGGTTTTAAATATTTGGAAGAGGAATAGGAGGAGGGTGTATGGCATATTCTAATGATAATGTAGTGACTAGATAGAGGTAATGGCACTAATCTATAATAATTCTAATAATTCAAGGATGTATATGGTAATCTCTAGGATAATTACTCAGATAATAAAAGGATGCATAGCTGAAAAGCTATATAAGGAAAGAAGTGGAATAATATTTTAAAAACTTGACTGTCTCATAAAAAGAAGAGAATTTTAAAAAGAAAATGCATCAAATGGTACCAATAGAAAATAAAATAGTAAGGTGGTAAATTTAAACTCAAATATGTAATTACATTAACTGTAGACAAACTAATGGAATGAGACAAATGATGGGTAAATAAAGAATAAGGATGAGTAAATTCCAGTAGAGAAAGAGACAAAGGATGGCATAGAAGTGGACAGAGTAGAAAAAGGACTCAGACCTAACTCAGGGGACAAAATGAGGGGCCTGGTGGCTGAAGTAGTGAGGGGCGGTATCAGAGGTCCTTACCTGTCTGGGATAGCCATTCCACACCTCCCAGAGGTCATATGCCCAAGGTTTCTGTAAAAACAAGGATCCAAGAGAAAAAGAAAAGTTAGTCAGAAGCAAAGGCTGATTTCGGCAGAAAACGTAAGCTGTTCCTGCCGTCAGTGGCAGGGGCAAGCGGACACAGCTGGACGCATCTGTGCCATCTCCCTGTGGCTCCCGCCGCACGGCTCTCCCTCTGTAGGTATTCATACACATCCCTTACAGCACCTGGTGGCAGTCACCACTGCCAGTGAATCTGGGACCAAACCTGATCCTGTCTCACAGAGTAAATAATTTCAGACAAGTGTCTCTTCTAACAAAATGATTTCTGAACCAATTATAATACTGCTTCTGTAGCAATAAAAATATCTTGAGATATCTGTAACAATAAAATATCTTAAGAGAAATGAAGAGAATCTTGAGAGGAGTCTCTAAACGCTGGCTGCCTTTTATTTTTCTACAATTTCCTATTAAGTTTATAATCACTTCATCAGGTAAGCATTTAATAATTATTTAAACAGACAATGCAAAGGGTAAGGAGAAATTTAGTTTTTGATGGGCGAGGAGTCAAAGTCTTCATGGCACAAGTGGCGTTTGATATTAGACTGGCTGGAATTTGACAGGTAGAGAAAGATGGGGAGGGCAAGACACTCCCTGGCAGAGGGGATAAATAGTCCAGTTTAGTTGGTGCATGAGTTGCCTAGGTGGAAACAGTGAGAGATTAAGTTTCAAAATTAACTTCACAAGTGCAAACCTTAATGAAAGCCTTGGAAGAGACTGAGGTGTTGCTACTGCCTGGGCATTAGCAAGATTAGGAACTTAAGAGCTGGTCATCTCACTGAAAGTATATCCTAAGAAAATCAAGGGCTGGGATTTTTGAAAATTAATGACAAATTCCAATCAAAGATATCATCAAAAGGACAACTTACGTCATAGAGAAATGCAATTCCAGCAACAGTAATCACTAAGTAAAATGCAAATCGCCAGCTGTCAAAAGAAAGAAAACTCTTGTCAAGGTGACTGACATTTGAGAAGAAAAATGTTCGCTAGGACAGAAAGAACACGCATTCTGGAGTCAAACACATCTAAGCCGGTGTCCTGACTCTGGCACTTAGTAGGTGGCTACGACTGTAGGGAGGTCACTTAGCCTCCGGGAGCCTCAATCTCTTCATCTGTGAAAGGGAAACAACAAAACCTGACTCAACATGTTAAAAAATTCAAAATAATTTATGAAAAATACTGATCATAGTGCCTATTATGAAGTAATCAACAATAAGTGGCTGTTTATTATTACTACTATTATTATTATGTTTAGCCCAGTTCCTGACATACAATAAATGATGATTTGATACTAGTATTATCAACAAATCATTTATTTTATCTCCATTTATTTCCCAGTGAAAAGGTTTCTAAAAGTCTGGCCTCTGAAAAAGCATATTTTGAAAGGATATCTTTTTCTCACGTATGAAGACCTATAAATTAAGAGACTTAAAAGACATATCACCCAATCATAATGCATGGGTGTTATTTAGATCCCGATTCACATTAACAAACCGTAAAGAAGATTTGAGATAGTTAAGGAAAAATGAATACTGACTATTTGCTGTTATTAAATAAATTTTTAAAGGTAAGACACTGGTATTAGACTCATGTTTAAAATTGCTGTGGTATGTATATTTTAGAGATACGTATGTAATAAAGTATTTACAGATGAAATCCTACAATGTCTGATATCTGCTTCAAAAATGATCTTCAATAATAATTGGACGAAGGCAATTAAAAGGCACAAGCTTCTAGTTAAGAGATAAACAGTCGCCATATTGTACAGTACACCCCACACACTGCCGTAAGGTACATTTGAGTTTCTGAGAGGAGGTCCTAAAAGTTCTCATCACAACAAAAAAAAAACTTTTTTTCTTTTTGTATCTATACAAAACGATAGATGTTAACTAAATTTGTGGCAATCATTTCACAATATATGCAAGTCAAGTCGTATCGTATGTCTAAGTTTATACAATGCTCTAAGTCAAGTATATCTCAGTGAATTGAAACCGTTATGACCCACAAAGAGTCTCGGTGGTGGGGGAGAGGAGCAGGCAGGGCATCAGTGGCGGAGGACTGATGGCCTGTGCTGATGATTATTAAAGGTGGTGATGGATACAGAGCATACACAGTTCATTACACTTGTCTTTCTGCTTCAGAATGTGTTGATGTGACATATTTAAAAATTACTGCTATTTCATGTAATGATTGTTGGAGCAACAACGACATCATTAAACATAATGTATGTGCCCTGTACTTGCACAAAGCCTGGCAGTGCTTCCCACGGCATGCCCGCGGGAGGTGAAGAGAGAGGAAGGGGGCAGGCTCCCCCTGTGCGCGTGGGACGGGGACCGGGCTCACGGAGGCCGGGCCGTCTGCCCGGCTCACAGAGCTGAGCAGGGACCACTGAGGCTCAAGGGCAGGTCTGTGGACTCTAAATCCAGCAGTGTTTCCTGAGCATTGTCGCATAAGCTCGATGACAGCTTTCCCTCATGGCTTGTTTTGATAGATTAAAAATAACAGGGTTCAACTGCTCAGAAAGTTGAACCGTAAAAACATCCAAAGGGCATTCTATAGAATGAGCTGGTAGCCCTGTTCTCACACGACTTATTTACGGCTGGCCCCGCGAAAGCCCGCACGTAGGGGCAGAGAGCTTTTCCTCGGCTCCCTGATGATCGAAGCCAAACAAGAAGCACAAGAAGGAGGCGACAAGACCTGCCAGCCCCAAAGGGAGCCTTAAGTCAGGCGGCGCAGCCTCTACCCTCTGTTTCTCAGGCGTGCATGACCGCCTGGCCCTGTGCTGGGCGCTGTGTTAAGCACAGATGTGCCTTATCACACTTTTTCCCTCCTCACAAGCTCATGTAGCAGGAACCTGGTCCTCACAGGTCGGTAAAATGAGTACTAACGGGTGAGAGACGTCACCTAACTCACCCAGGGCTGCACAGAAACGACCAGCTCCAACACGGAAGCCCAAGTGCCACATCTTCCCGGATCGGTCCTGGCAGGTCTCATCACACTATACTAGGGGTTCTCCAAGCGTGTGCCTGGGAGCCCTGGCGTCCAAACGTTGTCATGGTAACCCTGAGATACGATTTGTCCTTTTCACTCACTCCCTCACAGGGGCCTAGCGGAGATTTCCAGAGGTTCCGTGACGTGTGATTGCGCTGCTGCTCTGAGCACTGACGAAATGTGACTTATGTTTCATAAACATCTCAGTTTTCATTTCTAATAGTGTGACTATCAGTAGATAAGAGACACACCTGCAAATGCTCTTTGGGGCCTTTAATAGTTTCTGGGAGAACAAAAGGACTCTGAAACCAAAATGTGTGAGAACTGCTACATCTCCCTAATAACAGGATGAGTGATGATGTCCTCCTCAACGCCATCTGACTTATTTCCAAAGAACATAGGTGGTAAAAGTTCCCCCTGTCCCCCAAGCAAGGCTGAGATAAAAAATAATTGTGAGGGAGGGAAAAACTCTTGGGTAAAAAATCCAGAAATTGACAAGCTGGGCTCAGATGGTAATGGTGAAAGATGAGACCGCAGGGTGAAATCAGGGCGGAACTGGGCAGAGTGAACTTGGACCAGCGGTGACGGAAGCTGCAGATGTGGGGCTGCAGATGTGGGGCAGATGGAGAGGCAGATGGAGAGGCAGATGGAGAGGCAGATGGAGTGGGCAGGGGCCCCGCCCCAGGCCAGGTCCTCCCTCCAGCACTGGGGGAGCTCCTGCCTACATATACATCAGGTACTCAGCCACTACCAGGTATTTTTATAGTAGAGTGCTCACTGCTAAGTGAAAATCTTATTTTAAAAAGAAAAGCGATCAGCTAATATGGAATTTAATTTTAAAATAAAGGATCCACTGTGGATTAACATCCTTAAATGCTGTGGAACAGGGTTCAGGGATCATCATTAAAGAGACTAAGTAAGTAAATCGTCGTCGTCGTCGTCGTCGTCGGCGGCAGCCGTCCGTCTCGAGAGACGATGGTGTAGCTTCTTAAGAGTCTATCTGCACTGCCGAGAATGGCTGTGCAGTCCAACTCGGGAGTGACATGGTAGTATCTGTCTCCTCCCGTGTTGAATTGACATCTTGCGATGACGCTGGAGTGTCCTCTCCAGTGAAGCTGAAGCTACAGAGCCTGGGCAGGGTAATATGGAGGGTCTGCTGTTGCCCATGCAGCAGACCCCCCTCTCTTCGCAGCTGAAGGATCCAAGGGAAAGACGGAGTCAATACAGCTTGGCTTCAGGTGCGCCGCAGGAGTTGCCGGTGTTGACTACAACGTCAAACCGTCTTAGGGACTCCGGCTCCGGATTTTCTGTCGGGGTTTACTCCCTTAGCCTTTCCCCTGAAGAGGTATGCCGCAAGGCAGCGGAGGTTTTTTGGAGTCAGAGTTTTCCTTCTCTGATGTACCCTGACTGGAAGATCGAACCAGCGACACTTAGCTCGCAGGCCGACGCTCAATCCACTGAGCTAAACCAGCCAGGGCAAGGGTAAGTAAATAATACACTGAAATTAAGGTGTTTGGAGCTAATCTATCCTGCTATTCGGAGCTAATCTATCCTGTATTTAAGGTGTTTGGAAGGAACCTGGCACACAAAAGGTAAACTGGAGACCAGTCTGAAAGGGCACGGGCCCTGTGGCCCTCACCCCAAGACTCTCTGAGGCGACCCCGTGCTCCGTGTGAAACAGCAGCGTTTCAGGGGTTTGACTGTCCTTACCAAGCTTCCTGGAATTTCTTCATCCTGCCAGGCCTCTCCTGATTCCGCCGGCTCCGAAACCATCGTTCCACCTGGCGCTCGGTCAAGTTGCACTTCTTTGCCAGTCCGTAAATATCCGCCTGAAAGTGGACAAAATAAATGAGTGAGTGATAAGGAGCAGAGTCAGCCCGGCAGGCAGTCAGGAGGCAGCGAGATCGGATTAGGAGAGCGTGCGCACTGGAGAGGAGAGGAATTCTGCATTCAGCCTGGAGCCAGAGAATTTCTCTCTCTTGCTCTTGAAGTCACACACACATACCCATACGCCCCAAACAGAGAGAATGTCAGCATTTCAAAACTCTGAGTTACTAAGGAGATCGAGTCTTTATAAGTTGGTAGCAACCCATATGTTCAGGTTGCATACATGAACTCCCTCAGCCCGATTTTATTCAGAGCCTCCTAGGTACTGGGTAGAGTGTAAGATGCCAATCAAACCCAATCTCTTCCTTTCTCCCTATGAGGAAACAGAGTTTTAGTAATTTCATAAGACCTGACATTAGCAGCGAAGTGAGGACTAGAACTCAGGCTCGTGCGTACCCTGCTGTTGTACATGACCTTCCTAATGGCTCCAAAGGGTAACGCAGGAAAAACTCGCACAGGTGCCGGCCATCACTTTCGCATTTCGTCATACGTAGCGCCTACTGCAAACTGGTCTGAAATAATTCCAATCATAAAAATGATTGCAGAACATAAAAAGGATGATTGCTTCTCTTCTGGGAAGCAGAAGTTGTAGGTCATGATTTAAAATTGGAAACAGTATGGGTACTGGATCAGCTCAAAGGTCACCCATTTCTGTTTCTGCCCCCACCCCCCCACCCCCAGGCCTGACAAGGAACACAAATGACTGAGTGGACCAGGCCTGCTTCAGAGCGGCATTTTAAGTTGTAGTCTTTCAACACAGGCGTGTTTTGCATGTTAAACCTACAGTACCCTCCACTTGGACGATGAAATAAGCTCTGTCATTTTTTTTGAAGCACCAGCATTCTTGATCTTTCATTTTCCAGTGTAAGTACAGGAAAGATTTTCCTCTTTATTAGGACAAAAATAAAATTGCATAGAGCTGACTCTCAGCTTCAGTGTTGAGGAAAGAAGCCGAAGCCATCTGGACACAGCAAACAGAGAGGCCCATGCCCTGTCCCCAAGGCGCAGCCGGGACCGTGCGCGGGCTGACAACTGCCAGCGTGAAGGGGCAGGCCCAGAACTTCCGTGCGAAGGCTCGAGGTTTCCTTAATGTTGGCCAGTATGTCAAAATAAATTTAAACCAATCGGGGACCACCATGGTGAGGGCCGAACAAAGCCGGCCATAGCCCGATGGCCGGACACCCCACAGCTTGTGCCCAGTAACCGAGCCTGTGTGACAGTGTGCTGTCTGTATGATGGCTCAGGTGCATGGAGCAGCAGTAGATACGACACGTAACGAAGCCCTCGTGCTGAGACCGGCAAAGGACTGACTGCGGCCTCCACAGGCCTGCTAGACCGCTAGCCGGTTACTTAACGGGAAGAGAAGGCAGGCAGAACCAAAGCAGAACAGGACCCGGCCGGAATTACACTGTTTCCCTGTAAAGTGCCCCTTCCAATACCGAACCACTGGTAGGCCAGGGGCTCCCTGGTGGTTGTTTTGTTTTGTTCTTGTGTTTTTGAGGTCACTGAGTTGGCAACTATTTATTCGTGCGTTACTTCTTGCAGGCATTTTGCTAGTTTTTGCAGCTCTAAATAAACAGGACAGATATGGGACCCTACCTCACAGGGTAGGGTCTGTCTGGGGAGGAAGTTGAAGGTAAAGCAAAGAATTCTAATAAAATAGGCTGAGTGCCAAGAGAGGCGAGGATTAGGGCACCATGCGACCTGGCTCTGTCGGCGGGTCCCAGAAGCTACGCTTAAGCTGAACCCTGGAAGGGCCCCAGGGAAGAGAGGGCACGCAGGGAGAGTGTCCTGGCAGAGGGGCCAGCATGTGAGGCTGCCTGGAATGGGAGCGGGGTGACTGGGGAGCACTTGTGACACAGCAAGAGGCCTCGCAGTGCAGAATCCCACAAAGAGGAGAGGAGGAAAGATGTGGCCAGAGTCACGTCAAAGCTGGCCTCGCCTGGGACTGACCCTGTGGGTTACAGGGTGCCTGCGTTTTTAGAGTCTGCTCTTGCGGCCCGTAGGGTATGCAGGAGCAGGAGTGAGAGAGCCGGGGGCTGGGTTCCCTTTGCCCATTGGTTCTAGGCCTCTGCTCCTCCGTGCTGGCAGCGAGGGCCCGGCACGCCGGGCGGGCAGAGTCTGGAGAGAGCCCCGTGCTCATCACGGCCCCTGGCAGGAGGAGAGAGCACAGCGCGCAGAGAGGCAGGAGGAGCCGGCAGGGGACCGAAAGCCGCAGGTGGGCCCCAGCCCTGGAGCCCTGAGCGTGCCCTCTGAGCCCTGGGCAGGAGGGGGCAGTAACAAGTGAGAGGGTTCACTTTCTGCCTCCAGTGCGTGGTCCGAGGACGTGGGGGCTCCCGGATGTGAACGTCCTAAGTGGAACGAAGGGAGACCACGGACAAAACCTGTGAGGAGACGTGTTCCTGTACTTCTAGAATCATCTGCAAACATGAGCAGATCCCCCGAACAGAGGGCATAATTCAAACCTTGCTGCTTGGCCCGTAGCAGGACAGATTCTGAAACGCCGCAGCATGATACTCTCTGTGTTCCTAGACAGAACGTGGCTGCTTTACTGTACACGCTTTACCCACTCAATCCAGAAAGATTCAGCGAGCCTCTGCTCACCAGTGCCAAGCGCCGCTCTAGGCATTGGGGATTCAGCGGGGAGCGAAACAAAGTCCCTGCCCTCAGCCTGGAATTTTCCCAGATCTGAGAACAAACTGATTTTATTATCCCGTCATTTCGACAGACATCTGCTTAAGAAATGCAACGAGAAGACAGAAATTGAACATGATTTGAAGCATTTTTTTCTGTTTTGCAGCACAGACGAATCTGGCTGAAAGTCAGTCTTGGCAATACTGGCTCATCCCCTACAATGGTATTGGGGTGGAAAGCCTCTCGCAAACAAGTCTCTAGAAGTGGTTTCTCTCATTGACACATGAAATGAGCATGTATTCAACGCCTACAATGCACAGAAAATTGTGCCAGGCATATGGAAATGAGCGTAATTAAGAAACAAATGATGTTCCCCTGGGAAAACTGGAGCTGGGAAGACATGTTTAAAAATGCTCCTGTAGAAGTCAGTGTGAAAGAGGTATGAGCTACGATCGCAAGAGCTGAGCTTTACTGAGCATCTCCTGTGTAGCGGGCACTATCCTAAGTGCTCAACTCCGCCCTCGCGAGAGCCCTGTGAGATAAGTATTAGTATCATGCTCAGCTTACAGAGGGGGAAACTGAGGCTCAGGGCGGTGAATCTGCCCCCCTCCGCTCACAGTGTGCAGTGTCTGGACCGCACAGCCGGTCCTCACGATCGCGTTTTCAGCTTTGACACCCTGGAGAGCCTCAAGGAGAAGCGGTACACCCTGGAGGAAGAGCCCTGAGTGGGAGCCCAGAGACCTGGTGCTTTAAACACAAACCCACTGGGGGTGTAGAGGGGTGACCCATCCTCTTTAGCTTGCACATGTCTCACCTGTAAATTAAGCTGAACTAGAGAGCATTTTGCTCTAAAAAGTTTGGATTTAAGGATGAGACAAGCTAGCAAACGAGAATGCCCTCATGAACCATGATAACGGGTTTCTGCCAGGCTCACGGTGCCGTGTTTTCTTGAGATCTTCTCCAGAACGACAGACTTATTTTTTGGCATCAGTTCTCATTGTGGCTTTGCTGAGGGAAAGGGCTAGATAATAAGTTCTGCCGTTACTCCATCGTATCAATAGCAGAATAATTGATCTGTTGGCCAGAGCTGTTGGTCTGTTATCATGGCTCTCTCCCAATACATCTTGAAGTTGTTATTGAGATATATGTAGAGAGACACATAAACACATATATAAATAGTGGACACACAGCTGCTCATACACAGGCCCACAAGAATTGTGCAAAACCATAGCTCAAAACTCTCGTGGAAAGTTGATGTGTGTAGTATTTGGGGGCCTCATCAATACCATGTTATACCCTTCTGTGCTAACCAGCCCAGAATCGATACTGTATATACAGAAATGTTTTTGTTTTTATCGGTGCCATCCGCAACAGCTGAAGGGGTATCCTCTGATCCACATGCTCTGTTGTTTCAGTGAAGTCATGTGTTATCCACATGTCTTACCGCTGCAATGTTCTGCCATTACAGCTTTGGAATACTTTGTTTGAGGTAATACCCATATCTTGAAACAGCACAAAACTTTTATTAGTTTCCCCGACAACTTCTCTTACCTCAGCCAAATTTATGGCTTTCTGTATGACAAAATACAGACAAACTGCTGTTTGTATGACATTGGCCAAGTTAATATGGGAGATATTATGAGATTATTTTGTTTCCACATCTGAAATTACTATTAAGTCATGTACTTTGCCTTCCTCTATTATATTTTTTTCCCAAGTTCTAGTACTTTTATTAATCTATGGGCATTTTTCGACAGCTTGTTATCGTGATCTGTTAGGCAAATGCTGTCTCAATTTTATAAAGTATAAGAAATATATGTTAGAAATCTTAATTCTTTTCCTTCATCTTCTCGGTTTGGGGTTGGTGTACAACGTTTCTGCTCTTGCCTGATACAAACGTGCATACTGGGCATGTTGAGTTAGAACAATTACTACAGTTGTTCCATGCTTTGAAACAAACCTACAATATTCTACTCCCAGATGAAGAAGCCACTTGGGCACAACAGGGAGAGCATTGGTTAGGGGGCCGGGGGTCAGGTTCCAGCTGTAATTCAGCCCCTCATCCGCTGCATGACTTTGCACAGCTCATCCCTCATATGAGGCCTTAGCTTCCTCACCTCAATCGTGAAGAAACAAGATGACCTAATCCCTAAACCTCTAAATCTCCTTTAGCTTTTCTTAGTTTTTCTTTAATTGGCACATGGCTACTATCTCTCCATAGCAGGAAAACCTGATGAAGGCCAACTTTTCTTCATAATGTTAAATCTCCTAAAAAGTCAACCTGAAGCTCTTGCTATAGCGAGCATGGCAGGTCATTGATAGCACAGCACTGTTTTTCATGTTTTATCCAAGGTATTAGCAAAGTTAGTTACTTCCAAACAGAAACAGAGAAGGATAATAAGGACCTCATGAAAGAGTCCTCATTTTCCATAACCGTAGCTCAATAATTTCCCTTTTGGAAGATGTAAAAAATGATGCTTAGGCATTGTTTTCACTCGTGGTAACAGCAGTGTTTAGATGAACAACCGCACTCTTTCGGAGCACGTCGAAATAAAGAGGAACAGGTGGAGAGAGCTTGTCAGACTGGCCTCATTTTAAAGAAAGAAAGAAGTCAAATACAGAAGCCAAGGGCAGAACAAGTTTGATAGGATGCTGGCCGGCCACGGGCAGCCCCGGACCCTCTGCCCCATGCAATATGGTGTGGCCTCAACAGGCCCAATGATAGACATCATAGGTGCAGCTGAACTCAGCAAATGAAGTTCAGGCCCTTAAAACTCCATCGGTCCTAAAACGGTGTGAGCGTATAATTTTGAATTTTAAAATTATTAGTGATAACTCTCTGCATTCATCACAGAAGGTGTGCTGCTTTTGGAGAAGGTTTTTATTTCATCTCTCACTTTAATTGTGAAGGTATAAAGGAACTAGACCTGCCTGGACACTATTTAAAAAAAAAAATTATAGGAAAAGCTTTCTCTATGGTACGTTACCATGCAGTACACCACCACATTTCACGAAGGACATCCCTCATTGTGAATAGAATAATGACCGCTCAAAATTCTCTCTCTAGGAAGCAGGCAAGGGCAGAGCATATTTCTGAGTGTGTTAAGGCCTTGGATGAAATGAAGTGTCCATTGCATGAAAGTCACCACAGTAGACACTTTCCTAATGTGTGTAATGCATATTGATGGTGCCACAATCATCAAAAGTGTCACCTATGGGCTGCTCTGCTTTAATAGTGATCTTTCTTATTTTTAATCAGTACACAGTGTATATGAGTACATCCTACTATTAAAAACTGAATTTTGATCTTCATACTCAAGTTATGGCATTAATTGTTAGTGTTCAACACTAGAGTTGTACACAATAGTTCAACTATTAACATTGGTTATTTTATATTATAATATTTATTTGTGATTTCATATTATGCTTGGAATGCTATAAAACCTATCAATAGAGAAAATACATCCAAATGAATCAAATCATTTGCCAGTTAACTTGAATAGATTTCTTTCACAGATGAGGTAAGCCACAGATGACTGAAACATTAAGAAAGGAGATTTTCAAATCCAAAACCAAAGAATTTGTACTTACTTGAGATGGTTGCCTTGTGGAATATTTGAAAAAATTCTCTAAGACCGTGTTCGGTATAGTCTTTCGAGCTTCCTCTTTAATGCCAAATGCTTTTGCTAGAGGTGTGGCAATAGACCTACAAAAATATGAAAGAATGTAAGTTCAAAGTCTGATAATGAATCTACGATGACACCAGAAAACTCAGTTGTAACTTTAGATTCCGAATGAAAGCTCAGTCATTGGTTCATGTTGTCATTGGACTACCTACAGCCAGCATCTATCTGCCTTGCCAAAGTTCAAGGAGAACAAGTTTTGAGACCTTCTATACAAACAATAACTTAAAAAATAAAATAACTGCGCAGTTCCAAAGTCCATTCTATGTTAATCCAAATACATTTATGCACAAGATCCAGGAATTGGGATAAGCCATTTCACTTAGAGCTTCCTTTTTATGATTCCTAGATTTAAATAAATAAAAGTTCTGATATTGAAAGTCTTGTTTGCTGATGTTATCGTATGGAAATTATTATGTTCCTTTTTGAAGTTCTAACTTATGACAAATGTCATACTGTTGGGTAAATATCTAGGAATGGGATCCATGGGCGGTATGGTAAGTATACTTAACCTTATGAGGAACCGGCACATTGTTTTCCAAAGTGATTTGCCGTTTGGCATTCCAACCAATAATGTGCCCGCGTTCCAGTTACTCCATATCCCTGCCAACACTTGGAATTGCCAGTCTTTTTAATTTCAGCAATTCTACTGTGTGTATAGTGGTTTTCATGGATTTCTTACTGTAATATTTATTATTGCCTAACTTAACTTGTTATAAGTTTAGTTTGCTCTCCTTTTTCCCCCAGTTCCTCTAAAGCAGGAGGTTAAATTACTGATTTCAGATCTTCCTTCTTTTTCAATGACAGGTGTTTATGGCTATCACTTTCCTTCTAAGCACAGCTTTGGCTGCATCTCATAAATTTTTCTGTGGTGCTTTCTTTTTCATACACCTCAGCGCTTTCTAATTTACCTTGTGGTTTCTCCTCTGACCCATTAAGTATTTAGAAGTATGTTGTTTAATTTCCACATATTTGCTAATTTCCCAATGTCCTTGTTATTGTTTTTCATTTCATTTCATTGTGGTCAGAAAACATATTTTACCTAATTTCAATCCTTTTCCATGTGTAGAGGCTTGTTTTATAGCTTGATAGGTGGTCCTGGAGAACATTCTTTGGGCTCATGAGAAGAATGAGAATTCTGCTGTTACTGGGTGGTTTGTTCTATATATGTCTATTAGATTGATTTGATTTATAGCATTGATTGAGTCTTCTCTCTCCCTGCTAGTCTTCTGCATAGAAAGTGTTGGCAACTCTGCCTTAGCCTTTACTTTCAGTTTGCACAAAGCCTCAACATCATCCAGAGGTAAGAGCTTAGCTTTCCCAGGTTTTTCATGGGCATGTGGATAGCCTCAGCACGCCCAGAGCTCTACACATTCCAACAGCCTCTGATTTCCAAGAATATGGCAGAACTTTTCAGAGCCCCCTGTGGACGTCCTGTTTTCCAGCTAAGCCTTCCCAAAGTGAATCAATTGCCTCTAATTGTTGTAGACCAGCACCCCCAGGAAAAAGGCTTTCCTTGCTGGGAAGTTATGAGTAAGGTCTCATCAAGACAGCCTTGTGAGGAGGTGAACCATGTCCTCCAGAGAACTACCAGACAGGTTAGAGAGTGACAGCTCTCTGGCAATGATGCTTTGAAGGAGTTCAGCTCCACTCCGCTCCCTTCGATGGCTGCCACGCTGCTGGCTTCTGCTGAGACAGGGGGCTGCTGGTGTTCTCAGACTCCCAGAGGTGCGAAGGGCAGGACAGGGACAGGGCAAGTAAAAATGCTGCTGAGCTTGCCGGTGTTTTCCAGGAATCAGCTGTTTTTCTTAAATAACACTCCCTGGGTTACTGTAAGCCTTTGGTTAATTCTGAATTCAGAAAAGCTGATTTTCACAAGATTTGTTAGTTTTCTGATTGATTCGATGGAGAGAATTTTCAGAGGTCCTTTGCTCTGACATTTTTGTTAACCTCCAATGGGTAGTGGTTTTAATTTGCATTCTGCTAATTACTAATTATGTTAAACATCTTTCATACATTTACTTGCCATTTATATATCTTTTTGGGCAAACTATCTGTTCAAATATTTCGCCCATTTTAAAAATAATTATTTCTTTATTATTTAGTTACTTGACTTCTTTATAGATTCTGAAATACTCAGCAGATATATATTTTTCATATATTTTCTCCCAGTCCGTGGTTTGCCTTTTCATTTTATTTATATCTTTTAAAAATAAATATTAAGGCACTTCTTGAGTGATTTATTTAAAGAAAATTAACCCAGTTGTACTACCATCACCATGAATCCGCTTTAGAATATTTTCATGATCCTAATATGATCCCTCATGCATATTTACTGTTAATCCTGTTTTCTCACACCACTGCCCCAAGTAGTCACTAAGCTATCTTCTGTCCTTATAGCTATGACTTTTCTGGATATTAAATACATATCATACATTATATAGTTGCTTAGATGTGGCTTCCTTCACCAGGTCTGGTGGTTTTTAGCTTCATCCATGTATTTAGATGTACTAATATTTAGAACTCATTCCTTTTCCTTGCTCACTAATAATCCATTGTATGGATATACATGCATTACAATATCTTTTGAAGAGTAAACATTTTAGCTACTTACCAAAAGAAATAAAAGCACATGTTCACACAAATGCTAATATGCACATGTCCATAGCAGCTCTATTTGTAACAGCCAAAAGTTGTAAACAATCCAAATTTCCATCAATTAATTAGAGGATAAATTAATTGTGGTATACCAACACAATGAAAGACTATTCAGCAATGACAAAGAATCACTGCACATAACTATGTGAAAAAAAATCTCAAAGATGTATGCTAAGCAAAATGAAGTCAGACACAAAAGATTACAATTTATACGATTCCATTTATAGGAAATCCAGAAAAAGCAAAATTATACAGACAGAAGTATGTCAGTGATTGGCAGGAGGTAGTATTTAGGGAGAAAGGCTAACTGAATGGGGTAGTGGGGAGTTTTCAGCAGATGAAAAACTCTTATATCATAATTGTGGCAATGGTAACATGACTGCATACACTTATCAAAATGCAACAAATTTTGGATGAACTTTATTGAATATAAATCATATCTCAATAGAACTGAATTTTAAAGATAATAATAGGTCCCCATTCTTCCTTCAATTCTAACAAAGGCTCTATCTTCTGCCAGGTCAATCTATTCTTGTACTTATTTAGGAGTTTCTGTGTTTGATTAAATGCTGGAAATTTTAGTTATGTACGATTATTTAGCTCTTCAATTCATTTTTTATAACCATAGGAGTTGAATAAAAATTTCCCAAGATAATCTGATAAAATGTATAAACCAATCCAACTTCCAGATGGACTAAGTGCTCCTGGAAATGGCCCATACATTTCAGAGACATATAAAAACAAACTAATTATGCACCAGATGTACACAGAGCAATGTGGATAGATCATAAAACATAGTGCCATACTTAAAAAAAGAAGAAACAGAATAAATTCTTATTACCATACCATATGTCAACTAACAATACACACAATTTATGTTTATGCACATGCTTTACTGGGTCATACAAACAAAAAGCCATAAAATACATTAGAATCCAGCAGGGTGGGGAATGGGACTAGGAAATGGGGATAAAAGGTAATTAGTGAAAAAGTTAATTCAAATCAATCAATCAGGTCTTACACAGACCAAAGACAGCATGCTATGATCTGAGGAATATGATGAATTATTTCCCTCTTTGCATGAAAGGTCCAAATAAAACAAAAACTAAGATGTTCTTAAAACTAACAAAATCTCAAAAAACATCTCTGACAGGGTTTTGGATAAATAATGGAATGGATTCATTTATCCAACCTACTAGTTGAAAATTTTTATTGGAGAACACACTCCTTGTTTTTCCTAGTAGAATAACACAAATACAAAATGGTTCAATATGGTCGTGTTCTCAATCATCATCACTCAATGCTATCTCCTCAAATGCTAGAAAGGAAGAAGTTAGGAAAAATGGAAAAGCAAAGCAGAACTGAGCCAAGAAGACTTATGCGGTAAGGGCATACAGCCAATCTCAAAGCCAAACGAAGCATCTAGCATTCCCCTCTGAAGAGTCAGCAGGGAGTGAGCATGTGGATAAGTACACACAGCAGACAGACAGACATCCATGGCACAAGTGTTGATATGAAGAACAAATCTATATTAATTTAAACACGAAATAGGAATATGGTCTTGCTTTTTAATGTGTCCAGGCTTCAAGCGCAGCAATCACATTTTTCCATAGAACAGAGGAAATGAATAAATGCAGTTTTCTACTTCAGCATTATCCTTCCTTTTCAAATAAACCTAGAAAATTAATCGCTTCATCTAATGTAAGTGTAAATAAATATGAATAGGTACTTAATTAAAAATCTATTTTGTAAAAGGAGAGAATAAAGGAACACAATAAAATATTTGATGAACTGAATTGCAAACAGAAGGAAAATGACAGGTCTAAGCTCTAGAAGGACTTAGAGATGAACTTTCTTTGTACTTTCATTTTATTGATATGAAATAGAAAAAAGTCCAAGAGGAAGGAAAAAGAATGTGAACTTCTGCTCCCATGAAAATGGTTCAGAGTGAGGTTAAGCACCAGGAAAGGATCTCTTAGGTTTGCCACTGTTGCAGAACTGAGCCTTCCAATGGCCCCACCCAGACCCCCTAAGAGCCCCCTCTTTATCTGGCACCACGTCAGTTACCGATGAGCCAAAGCCTCCCAATCCCAGAAGCTCCCCCCGCTTTTAGTATTATTTTATTGAATAAAAGGAAAGCAGGCCTAGGCAGATATTAAACACATGAAGTTTAAATAATTCTCCTAAAGAGAAACAACAGCCTACTGGCACAGGATTGCTTCCTTGCTCCTAAGGATTCAAAGGCTCTTTGACCAGAGTTCAGTCCGAGGGTTTCACGTGAGAAAACAAAGTATCTGCAGCAATACGATCTTCAAATTCACTTAAGTCTAGTGTGCATATGGAGAGTGTTTCAGCTGAGGCCAGCAACAATCTTTCTGAACTCCCGTAGACTGCTACATGTACCTTCTTTAAAGAATGACAGGCACCCTATCCTACCAGGCCCTGCGTTGCTGAGAAGTGGTAGAGGCGGGAAATCTATTCACTGAGTAACTGGGTAAAACAAAAAGATGACCTTCTCGTTTTACCAGCTCCACCCCTGCCCTGGACTCTTCTGGGGACCTAATTTACTGTGAGATAATGTGTTTACTCCACAAATGTTTAAACTTGACTCGCCTAGATCCCTTTTAAATCACACTTCAGACACATAAAAGAATGCATAAAAGAGTCTGGATACACTAGTTAGAAGCTGCTAGTCTAGACCCAGAAAGAAAATCAAATATAAGCCACAGACTAAAATCTGTAAGGGAAGGAGACCCTAAAACACAAAGCAGATGTCAGTCACTCTCAGACGGTCTGCTTGTCTGCCCTTTATCAGCCCGCTCTCTCCGCTCTTGCTCTCCACATCCTAGGAAAAGGAAGGGGCGCTGCTTCCTGATCTTAAGTGGCTCCTGGCTAGAGCTCACGGACAAAAAGGAGCAGCCAAATCACACATCCCGGTCACAGTTCCTAGGGCAAAAGGCGGCAGCTTCCTTGTGATAAACACATCCTAGGGTAATCTGAAACATGGTGTCACATTTACATGCATTTTTAATATAGTTCAGCCCTGACTGGTGTGGCTCAGTGGGTTGGGCATCGTTCCTTTGATTCCGGTCAGGGCACATGTCTGGGCTGCCGGCCGCGTCCCTGGTTGGGAGTGTGTGAGAGGCAAAGGATCGATGTTTCTCTCTCACACTGATGTTTCTCTCCCTCTTTTTGTCCCTCCCTTCCCCTCTCTCTAAAATATAAAAATAAACTCTTTTTAAGAAAAGGATAGTTCAGAAAATTCCACTTTTGCCAGCAACTCTTTAGGCCATGTCTTCTGTATCCGCAAGAGATATTAATTTACTCCCTTCTGCTATAGGGAGTATTTCACTGTGGAAGTCGAGGAAGTACCAGTATAGGAAAATAAAAAGTCAACGCTCCTGAACCGGGTGTCATAACCTGTGGGTACAAGTTCCAGGTCTACTCCTTACGTACTTCTTGTCTGACCTTGGCTGGGTCGCTTACCTCTCATTTTCTCCACTGAGATTACATCACTTGTGATTTTATATACCTCTTAAACTATAAGTTTCTATTCAAACATAGGGTGTCAGTAATACTTTGTCTATTAAGTGGTTTACACTAATACAAATGATATGGGAGCCCTGGAAAAACAAAAACTTATACTTTAAAAAGCATGATTTCTCTTCCATGTTAACTTCTCCTTACTTCTGTTGTTTTAAAGGAGATATGAGCCCTGGCTGGTGTGGCTCAGTGGATTGAGCACCAGCCTGCGAACCAAAGGGTTGTCGGTTCGATTCCCAGTCAGGGCACAGGCCTGGGTTGCGGGCCAGGTCCCCAGTTGGAGGCGCGCAAGAAGCAATCACTTATTGATGTTTTTCTCCCTTTCATTTTCTGTACCCTTCCCCTCTCTCTTAAAATAAATAAAATCTTAAAAAAGAAAGAGAGATATTAGACGAGTGGAAGAGCACATGGTGTTTGCTCTGTAGTATCACAGAATGGAAAAGCTAAGGGTGAGTATTGGGAGCTAAAATTATAAAGACATACAGGAAAGATGATGCAGGCTTTACTTAGTCACTTGGGAAGCATCAAGAATGGTCCTAGGAATTAAAAGAGAATTGGATTCCTTCCTAATTGTTGTTGGTGAGGCCAAGACCAAGACTAACAAGTTGGTCCTCCACAGCTGTGCTGCTTTGGCAACCGAAACAATTCTCTAGTTCATTGCCCTCATCGAAACATAAAAAATGGAGCTGTCCACCAAAAAATGTAGGAAATCTGCAATGCAAATAAGTAGGGGACCTGGATGCCAAATTCCAAGATCGCCAGGCATGCTGTAAGAAAAGCAAGCATTTTGGGATGGGAAAGAATAATGTGCTAATTTGGTAGTGCAGTGGCAAAGTTATACTTTATTTATTTATGCATTCTGTGACAAATCCAAATATGTGAGTAAAAAGTAGATTCGCTGTCAAAAGGGAAGAACACTTTCGAATGTTCTCCGCTAGGGTTTAGTGGTACCCAGGGGCTTTCTCTTCCTCTTCCCAATAGCAATAGTGCATTTTTTGGCCCAAGTGAAGTTGTTATTTGTACAGAAACCTTTTTGGAGAGTCCATGAAACAGAGTTGGTCAAACTAACTCTCGAGATAAGGACCCTGCAAATGGTTATAAACATATGATCTGCATTACAGTTAGTCTTGGACAAAATGATCTTTATCAGATTTTGTCTTAAGTTTTTCCAGCTCTTGACATTCAAATATTCTTTTTGCTCCAAAAAAATTATGTGCTAATAACAGTTTTTTGAAATAGAGACAACTACAGAGATTATAGATGAACATTTATCTCCTGTTTTCATAACACTAGTACAGTTTTAATAAAAAGGTTGACAGTAATATCTATTTAAATTAAATTAAGGAAAAGAAGTTTACTTTTTCTGAGAAAGCAAATTTATATATTTTTTTATTTGATTTCCTTATACTTTGGAATGAAGGGCTGCTATTAAAACTTTCAATAAACCTTTAGAATAAACTATGCGATAAAGCAATACTAAATTTGGTCTTTAGTGGGCCATTTTTGCTATTTTGTAGGCATTCTAAAATGATAATGCATCCCCTAGCCATAGCCTCTTCTAACACTGCCTTCCCGAGATGCATGTCCTTTGTCAGATAGCACGGCACGTGGAAGATGAACTGTGTCCCCACACCATCAATGACACTAATAAGCTCTGTGATACTTAAACCTCTCAATCTCAATTTTCTTCACTGTAAAACTAAAGCGCTTGCTTCTAATTTTTATTTGTTCAGCTTCTAGATAACATTTGGTGTGCATTTGATTTCATGAACTCCCCTAAGAATCTGTAGCCCATCAGTGGCAACCTCTGAACAATGATTCTTTAAGAATTTTACCAAGGTTCTATTATTTTAGAGTTGTGACAAAGAAGACGAAAGGGAAGGAGAGACATACAAGCAATACTTACTTTTCAAAGAAATGTCTGATAATCAGCAAGCCAAAAGCACATGGAATTGTCATATACAAATGAGAGGGTTTTGCAAAGATAAGTCCATCATGATCTTCAAGATCTGACCACTTTATTGATGTTGGGAGCCAGAATCTTTCCAACCAGAACCAGTCTTTAAACGCCTGAAACATTCTAGAGAGACAGAAAAAGAATACATTAGACTTGTAAAGCAAATCACATTGAGATAACGTTGAGCACCTTTACTCAATGTGCCTAAACCAGAGAATTCTGGAAAAAGAAACAGGTTCAGAACAGAATACTACTATTTAATGGGTTTATGTATAAATCTTTACTAGAATCCTAAGAACTTCTCTTGAAGATAAAGAACAGGCACATTTTACTTCATATTACAATAAGTTTCAATTGGTCCACAGCAACAAATATTTATTAGATTCTGTTATTTGTCAAGCACCGTGAAAGCCCTGAGGATCCCAACATTAAAAAGCCATCATTCCCGCCTTGAAGACCTTAGAGTCTTGTGGGCAAGGCAGACCAGAACAGGTGATAGAAAAGGAACATACAGGGTGCTGTGAAAACAAGATTGTGGGCACAAAGCCCAGCCAGGAAGTGTCAGGAGAACAGATGACCCTTGAGATGTCTTGAACAATCAGTAGAAGTAAACCAGGGAATGGCAAAAAATGGGGAGGAGGGAATATAAGTTTTAAGGCTAGGACCCAGAAATATAGAAGAACATAGAATTAGATGTTTTAACCTCATTGTATAGGCTGTGAACATTTTAATCTTGACATTTGACCATAAGGATGTTTGGATTTCATCTTTTAGAAGTTCATCAGAGGAAGGAGTTAAAATATCCTTTGATTCAAAACACGGTGGTCAAAATACAGTATTCCCTAACTTATCGCAGGTATTACATTTTAGAGCCCCCCCCCACAACAGGTGAAAATCCGTGAGGTAGGAACCTTACATTTATTTTAGTATTTATATATATATTAAGGCTTTATAAACTCTTCTCACACACTTATAAACCATTCCCAGTCCCTTATTAACCTTTCCCACACCTTTATAAACACTACTTATGTTCTTACACACATTCTACACTCTTAAACCTACATCACTTTAACAACATACGATAGAGTACTGCAAAATCCTGTGATATAGCGAAAAATCCACGATAAATAATTAAATATAATATTTTTAAAAATCCCGTGATACAGTGAGGCCGCGATAAGTGAACCGCAATATACAGAGGGACTATGTAACTCTATCAAAATCTCTTGATTTATAAATATGGCGATGCTCCTGGAACACACCCGCGGTTTGGTACACTACAGCCTAAGGATCCGAGGTGTGGGATGGTGGGTTAGACAGAGTGCCCCAAGTCTCTGTTTGTCATCCTGGCATAGCTACTAATAGCATCTCCTTCCTTTGAGAAGCGTTCCAGTGTGGACAATAAATCACATGGTCACTCTCATCAAGAGGCTGGTACGACAGGTAGGCCTGGTCATAGAGGGTCTGTACTCCGTGCTAAGGAGCTTGGGCTTTAGCTACCGGAACCTAATGCCGAACATCATGCAGAAGAGTCAAAGGGTCGGATATTTTAGAAAAGGTCACATTGGCAGCCAGATCCTCTGTGAGCCCATATGGTACGGTATCATTGCACCAAGTAGAGGGTGGTGCCCTCTGTGGGCAGATTTGTACCCAGCAGAATGAGGGCTGGGCTCCCACCCCACATGGCCTATGGACGGGCACAGGCGTGCCAGCTCTGCTGACCGTGTTACGAGACACATGTCAGGAGATGGAAAGCCTGGATGGCGATCGCAGACTTCAGGCACAGGCGCAGTTGGAAACGGGAAGGCTTGCGCCAGGGCAGAGGCGTCAGGGAACTGAGGAAGAATGTGATTCATGGGATCACATGTGAGCCCCGAGCTGGGTAAGAAGAAAGGGCGGCCTGGAGAGAAGTGACATTGAGGGGAAAGGTGGAAAACTCAAGGGACTGGAGATAAAGGACAGCGGGCCGGCCGTGGGACTGAGAACCTGAGAGGACAGGAAGGCTGTCAGACAGAGGCTCAGAGCAGAGACTGATGTTTGATTTTGACTTTAGATGAGGGAGAATTCCAGAGTGTGGACCCACAAGTCCTTCAGAAAAATCCACAGCAAAGCCCGTCAGCGAACCACGGTGAGATCACTGCCGACTTAGTGCCATCTCTCACCCGCTGGGCAGAGGCGGCTCGTCCTAAGCAGCATGGTTGCAGTCACAGCCACGGCTCCGAGGTGTGGAGGAGAAAGGACGCATCTTTTTTCACCTAGTAATCTTTTTACTGTCATTCTCTCCTGGGGGAGGGTAAATCCCATTGACACAGTCGCAAAGTTGTGTAAGTACAGTGCAGTACTGATCATCAGTGGAACCTGCGAGCCAGAGGATTCCAGGTTTGATTCCCAGCCAGGGCACAGGCCTGGGTTACCGGCCAGGTCCCCGGTTCAGGGCGTGCAAGAGGCAACCACACATTGATGTTTCTCTCCCTCTCTTTCTCCCTCCCCCTCTCAATGAAAATAAATAAAATCGCTGAAAAAAAAAAAGAAAGAAAGATGTATTGAATACATCCTGTCTGTCAGGCTTTGGGACGTTTGATCCCAGGCTCAGGGAGCTCACAACTGAGTCAGCGCTGGCGTGGACCTGCACCTGGGAGGAGGCAGTGAGGCTGATGAAATGGGGCTGGGAAGGAGGAATGAACACACCTTGGTCAGGGAACTGAGGATTCAAGCTTGGTTGCCTGGGCCACCTAGCATAAGTGACCAAAAGAGGAAATTCAGAGAGGAGAGTTGCTTTCAGAACAGCAGGAGGCACGAGTCAAACTTCACCTAAAATTCACACTTCCTGCAGATCTTAGAAACCAGCCCAGGCCGCGGGAATCTCTCCATACCAGGCCTCGTCCCTCATGCATCGGAACAAGATACTCCTGCAAGGGCAAAGTAGTTTTTCCTAGAAGTTTGCCTCAGCAGGTTCATTACTTTACTGGCTCCAAGTTTAACAGACTAGGACTCAGGGAACAAAAAACAATGGCAGTGGGTTAGATTTTCTTTTGATATTGTTATAATAATTGTCATACAAAATAGTTTGCTTGCTTCTAACATATGACTCCAGGAAGTGTAGATTGCTCTGTCCAGTGTGAGATATACATATTTATAATTTATATTTATTATAATATTTATAGTTTAGTGAATACTAAATAGTTAAGGATTCTAATTAAATAGCTCACAATGGCTATGCAGGAGTTGGCCGCTCTAAACAATGCCCTGTGCACCATATGCAAGCAATGAATCAAGATGTGTTGAGAGCCATAGTAACTTTAATACTCAATAGCCAAAAACTTGTAAAGGGAAATAGGGATAGAAAGAATTCAGAAGTTGAGGGTGGACCCCTGGAAAATGCGGTTCAAACTGAGAAAAAAAAGTAAATCTACATTATTCATTCTTTCTTCACATGCTGCCACCAAACATCAATGGTTGCTGCTTCAAAGGAGTGAACGATCCGTTCTTCACAGCATACCCAAAAATCAATGCAAAATGAAACACAGGCCTAAAAAGGAGGGCTAAAATTATGAACCTCTCAGAAGACTATAAAGGAGGAGATCTTCATGACCTTGGGCTCGGCAGAGGCTTCTTACATAGGATACCAAAAGCAAAATGACAAAATACAAACAGATAAGCGGTACTTCATCAAAATGAAAACTTCCTGCGTTGCCAGCCTCCCCCGTCCTCAGGCCACAGGCCGGTGCTGGCACCAATGGCACCCTTTAGAGTCCCCTTGCCCGGACCCCAGCACACCGCACGTGCCATTTGGAGGTGGCCCCGCACCCGGCCTCACAGTAGCAGCGAAATCACCGCTGCTGAGTGGAGTTGGTGCGATGCCTTTCCCGCTGTGCAAGCCAAGGTGGACCGCTCTCCTTGGCTGGCGGCCGGCCTGGGATGGCCTCGGCTTGGCCTACTGGATGCTTTTCTCGGGACTCTGAGCCTGGAGCAGACAGCAGCCTCCAGCAGCAGCAGATGGCACCCGGCCTGGGCTGCAGCTGCTGCTGAAAAGACAGTTGTCTCTCGGCTTCTTGGCCTTCCTGAACTCCTTGGTTTCTACTGCCACCCAAGTCTGGTCCACCACCCTCCCAGTGCTGTGAGTCACTTCTAACGAAGTCCTTCACTTACGACAGCAAGACAGATGTGGATTCGTTTCTGACAACCAAGAGCACTGACTGACAGACCTAGCGTTTTTCCCACCCTCCTTGAATTGAAGTTGAGACCGCCAATTCAGCCGCCCGAACCTTAAATGTAACAGATGTGCCTGGATTAGGATTTCCTTCAACAGGTTAAGTAGAGAAGCAGGAACACCCTGAAATAGCTGAGAAAGGGGCATTTGTCGCTTTCTCCTCCCGTTTAGTCTCTGATCTCATTTTTCTGACAACGGGCACTCATTTGTCCCTTTCCCTTTCTTTCGGCCCCATTTTTGTTCCTACTCTGCCTAAATTTCAAATCTGACAGTGGCCCTCACAGTCACTGCTAACTTAAGGCTTTTTGTTGCTGTTGTTCAGTGTAAAAGAGGTTGCTGGCCTCCCTCAAAAAGATGCTGGGGCCGGACGGGGGCGGGGAATGCAAAAAACAAACAAACAAAAAGACCTGACAGTGAGTTGTGCTGTGTTAATACGTCAATATTACCCAGACGGAAAGAGGGCTAGAAGGGACTGAGATGGAGAGATACCTGCATTTTTAAAACCTCACGAATTACTGCTCCTACAACAAATCCTGAGCACTTTCAACAATGATTCTGTCATTCAGGGGACCTGCCTGTGACTCAATCACTTTGCAGACAGTTTGACTCCCACGTTAAACTTGCAGCCCATCCCTCATCTTTATTTATTTGGCTGAACTCTAGGCCTTTCTGGCAACTGGAAAACTGTCAACTCACTTAACAACTCCTCGGTCTCTCCACCGGTATTCTCTTGGAAGTGAGTGCATTTGTTTACTCCTTGGCCATTCCCAGTCCCCTTTTCCCTCATCGGTTACTCAAATTCCCCTTTTCCCATCCCTTGTACATTCTCTGTGTACTGCAATTCCTATTTATATAAAAATACCTGAAGGAACTACAATTTTTATTTATACAAGAGATGTGAAGCTATTTTAAAAATAAGAAATATTAGCAAGAGAAACACTCACATTAATTCCATTTTACGTATGGAAGCGCCAGTAACAGAGGTGGCATCATAACCCAGCTGTGTTTTCCCACCTGCTATTATTGTGAAATTTTTAAACCTTGTTTTCAACTTCAGCTGCCAGTGGTTTGCAGGAAGACAATCTAACTAATGTAAGTTCTTATGACTCATTATTTTCTGACCTCATGGATGCTGAACCCGACACGGTGAAGGAAGCCAGTTGAGCCACTTTTTCAGATGAACTCCGTTAAATCTGGCCTTGGGACTGAAGAACTAAAACCATCTGGGCCACAAGTTTA
This sequence comes from Furipterus horrens, assembly GCF_987537825.1. Lineage (NCBI taxonomy): Eukaryota > Metazoa > Chordata > Mammalia > Chiroptera > Furipteridae > Furipterus > Furipterus horrens. Next base: position 3,920,117 of record NW_028327186.1, on the reverse strand, counting down.
TCGCTATGTGAAGCACCATTTTGGTAAAGTGCCAAAAATGTAGCGCTGGGGCTACTGCTGAGGAAAGAACCCCTAGTCAGGCCGGGGCTCTGGGCGGCTTCTGCTGATGACCCACGGCGCCCGCTGTTAATACCACACCAGCGCAGGAGACAGCCACCTCTGTGGGACACACGGCTCAGGCGGAGGAGTCACAAGAATTTACTCCCTCTCCAGAAGAGAGAACGTCACTCCCACAGAGGACGGGGACGAGAGACAGGACGTGAGGGAGAGAAGTCACCCCGCAGGAAAGGTGCATCCTGAGCAGCAAAGGGAAGGGCGACACTCTGGAGCCAGCGTCCCCAATCCCTAAGCGTCGTTTTTGGTGGGAGGACGTGGGAGCAGGCAAGAGCTGTGGAGACTGGGTGACCAGATGATAGTGGGGCCAGGATCCTCTGGTCAAGTCAGCTCCAGGAAAGGAGGGCCCTTGTCTGGCCTGTTTGCCGTTGAGCTCCCAAAGCCTGCGCAGAGCAGACACTAAATAATTATTTGTTGAATGAATGGATGGGAAGTTTACTGAGGCTGAAAATCAAGGAGAGATGGTAGGGCCAAAAAATGTAATCTAATTTAATTATCTACAAGCAACTTCATTTGTATGAGTTGCAAAACAATTTTTAAAATGTGGTGCAGGGGTCAGGTAAACATGCTTATCTACACTGAGTCTTTTGTGTGTTTTTTTGGAACTAACTCTACGAACTTGGCCAAGAGAAATGGTTATGCCTTTAAGATAAGACACCAAGGAAAACATTAGCAGCCACTTGCTTCCTGTCAACAGGGTAAGGACTGAGCCGACCGTAAATTCTACTTCTATGAGCATTTTAAATTGTGCCATTTCAAATGGACGGGACATGCAAATGACAGCGCGAACTTAACTCTGAAGGATATTTATTACGATTAAATTAGTGCATAACAGGCCTGTGAATGCCTAGGCTTACAACTGCACAAAAACCGAAGAGAAAAAGGAAAAAGAAATGTACTCGGTGTAGAGAGGTAATTAACAGGATAAAAACAACTTTAAGACATGCTCTCATACTAAATTTTCCAATTATATCCATTTAAAGCCTCGAAGAAATTCAGAGCAGACTTAGAAACTGGAAAAAAACAACAACAATTCTAAGTGGTTGTGGCAACAGCATGATGTCACCTCAGAGATGTCGCTGAGGGGCATTAGCATGTCCAAGTGCCCTTCACTCTGCCTTTCAGTTACCGGCCTCTTGTCCGCAAGCTTTCCTGGGCACGTGGCTGCCCTGCCATGTGTGTCACTATTTCCCAACCTTCCTTGTGACCAAAGGCGGCTGTGTGTGACTAGGTCTGGGTCAGTGACACAGGAGTGGAAAGGATTTGGGCCATTGTCCAAAGACCAAGCGGCGCATCCTGGTTTCTCTGTCTTTCCTCCTGAAGGCTGGAAATGGAGATGATACCCAGACTGTTAGATGCGAGAGAAATAAACTTCCGTCTCACATAGGGCCTTGAGTTTTGACTTCTTTTTATTACAACAGCTTAGACTGTAATGCTAATTAATACACAGGGAAGAATATAATGGAGAAGTGATAAGAACTATGCTTTATTATTGCTTCCACATAGATTACAAAACCTGAAGACATCTGTTAATCAAAAAACAGCTTAAGAGAATAAAAAGGCAAGATACAGACTAAGAGAAAATATTTGCAATCTTTGTAAAACAAAAGACTTATATCTAGAATATATAAAAAAGAAAAAGAGAAGAAGTCAAGGGGCTTCTTCCACAATAAGCCCATCGGGGGCCCGGATTTCCACGACTACTCTGCCTCTTGCAGAGCATGCTAAGCATCTGCTCCGTCTACAGGGCTTCTTGTATGGAGCATGTGTCAGATATAAAGGTATTGCCTCTCAGCTCCAAATTCACCCTTCTTGCCTGCTCTGTGAAACGGGTCCAGTCCCATTTCCTGCTTCCCTTTGCCGGTTGGCCTTTGTCAGCAGAGGGTTGGGGGGAGACGTTGCAGGAGGAGACCTGCTTTCTGTCTCTGGGGCCCCAGCAGGCAGCCGAAGCCACAGGCACCTCCCTTAGGAGTTCAGTGGCAGAGGGTCTCCAGGGAGACACTTCCTTGTAAACAGCTCTCCCCAGCACCCGAGACTGCAGATCTCCCCCAGGTTCCCGAGGGCTGGTGCGCAGCCACTTGTGTGGGCACCTAATTACATGAGCAAAGACTGTTCCTTCGCCTAGCATGCTCTTTCCGCCCGTCTTCACCCCGCCTCCCCTCCTTACCCTTCAAGTCTCAATTTAAGTGTCTCTAACATCTTCATCAACGCTCCTGCTCCCCCACTGCACCCAGAGCTAAACAAAGTACTTCCTGGGTGCTCTGTCAGCTTTTCCTTCGTAAGAGGTATCAAATTTGTAAGTAGATATTTGTATGCTGATTTGATTCAAGTCTGGCTCCCTCTCTCCCCAGACTTCAAGATGCAGGAGGACACAGGAGTGAGCATTCAAAAGTTGGCATGCGGTAAGTGCACAAACAGGAAGTGCTCGACAGATATTCGGGGAGGCAGGATACCACAGTGGTCAAGTGTACGGCTTTGGAGCCCAACTGCCCGGGCCTAAAGCCTAGTCTGACGCCGCACTAGCTATGCGCCCTTGGACAACTGACAACGCCTATTTCCACGTCTACAAAATAGACATGATAACTGTATGTTCCCAGTGGGGTTATTAAATGATAAAGTGAGTAAATATTTGTAGATCACCGCATTACATGCCTGTTAAATGATAAATTGGAGTCAAGCTATTAAATATCATGTTGCCCTTATAAAGAGAGGAACTAAATAAACCTTCTGGTCCTGAATTCTTATATTTGAGACCTATTAAATTACAAGTTATTAAAAAATAATAATCAATGCTAACTATGACATAAATGTATCATATATACCATTTATATACAGATGTAAAATCACTATATTCATATGTTAATGTTACTGGTGACAACATAAATGATACTACCCTTTTGGAAACAGGATAATAAATTTTAGGAGTCACTAAAATGTTCAAGCCCACCTAGAAATACATGTAAAATGTAACAAAAAAATTTAACTATAGTTAATAAATATTACCTCAATGTTAGTAGTAATGTTTTTTTTTTATCTGGAACATTTAAGTATATTTTGAAATGTTAGTCAGCTGAAGCTAAAAATTATCAAATTTATCAACATGGAGAGTGTTTATGACATGTTAAAGTAAAACTAAAATTCAAAATTATTTCTTAGTATGAGCATATGATGGTATATGATTTCGCTATATTATACTGTTTTATACACAAACATATATGTGTGCATGTCTGTGAAGATAAAAACTAGGAAGAAACAAAGAAACAAAAAAACAACTGTTATGTTAAAACGGTAAAATTCTGGGTGTTTTAAATGTTTTTAATTATTCTTTTCCCAATACACATCCACTTTCTCTTGACTGAAAGGTGTTATTAATGTGATTTACTTCAATTAATATGTTTTTCAGGAGGTAAACTTTTTAAAGTGAATGTTTCACATACAAAAAGCTAATAAATGGTCTGAAGTAAGGTAATTTCGTTACCTACACAAAACTTATCACAGCCTTCTTATAAACACGTACAGCTAACCAGTAGAATCTTTTGTATTCTAACAGTTTCAAAGAAAATAAAAAATATGCTTCCTTAGTCAATAGGAAGACAGGCTCTTGAGACCTACCTACAAACTGACTTTAGATTCCAGAGGAAATAAGGATAAGATGGAGCCCTGGCTGCTGTGGCTCAGTGGATTGAGCGCCACCCTGTGAACCAAAGGGTCGCCGGTTCGATTCCCAGTCAGGGCACAGGCCTGGGTTGCAGGCCGGGTCCCCAGTTGGGCGCTATTGAGAGGCAACCACACATGGATGTCTCTCTCCCTCCCTTTCTCCTTTCCCCCCTCTCTCTAAAAATAAGTAAATAAAATCTTTGAAAAAGAAAAGATACGACGGACAATGCAGTTTAGAGAGGCAGCATTCAACAAAGTGTAACCCCTCTGGGTACCTCCCTGCCTGCCTGTCTGGCGTCTCTGGTTCCTCTCTGCCGTGGGCATTAATCGGGTCATTCACTGCCAGAGCCCAGCGGAGGACCAAGAGAGAGGTAAGAGGCTGCGGAAGTTTACTTAGACTGACGACGAGGACAGGAGCTTCCAGAGAAACAAGGATGACTGAGATCACAAGGATGGGAAGCAAAGTGAAGCAGATAACGTTAGGAGTATGCAAATCCTAGGGCCCAAGGGGGAGGAAACCCATGAGAAAGTCACATAGGAATGGTAGCCGATAATTCTGCTTTCAAAGGTGGAACGTCCTTCCCCACCATTTCTTTTCCTTTTTTTTTTTTTTTTTTTTTTTTGTTAACTTTAAGTCTAAAATGTAAATTCATAGCTGAGTAGCTAGGCAACGGCATTGCAATATAAAGAGGTTTTAACCCACTTAGCATCACGTCAGCATTTCCTTTCCAGTTGCTATTAAATATTTTGCTCCTCTCCAAGTCATTCCACGCAAGCCCTCCCCTCCCCTGCCTGGTGAGTCACGCATCTTGCTTCACAAATTACTCTGTTATTAGTCTCAGACACAAGTGAGTGATGTACGCACAGGCAAGGGAGCTGGGAAGCTCGTTGCCAGTGACTCATGGAGGAGCCCGAGGCCAGGCCTGACTCGATCCCAAGTTTTCCCATCTGAGAGACGAGAGGCCGGCTTCCTGCATGCAAGGACTTCCTGGGCACCGCTGAGGGCACTCCAGGAGCTTCCCTGTCACTCAGTCCGAGCCAAAAGCGTCAGTAAGGCCGCCGTACAAAATGGCTCTGGAGTCAGAAAGCCGGATTGGCAGGCCAGCCCTGCAACTTGATAGCTAAGTGGTCTGGGGCAGCTCAGCAATCTTTGTTTGCTCACTGGTTGCTAATCTGACCTACTGCCAAGACCTGTTGTAGGTGTGTAAAAATACCTGAACACGTGAAGAGCTGGGTCAGTGTTACATAGTAATGGTATCCTATTATCCTAACCTTGCTGGGTATGGCCAAGAATCCCATGTCAATCTGGTTTAAATAATAAGATCACATACTGGGTTTTAAAAGACTCAAGAGAGAGTAATGGGACATCCTCCTGCTCCTTCACAGCCACCTCCCCACTGTCCCCGCAAAGACCTCCACATCACTTGCTGCTGGGCAAGCAGTAACTAGTTTTATACCCTTCTTACAGCAAAGGAAGCCTACATAATGGGCACAGAAAACCCGGGGACAAGTCCTGAAGAGCTATCAGCGTCCTCCAGTTTCAACCTTTCCATCGATGAGGCTCCCCTGAGGGGAGGGAATACCCAGACCTCCCCCAACAACACACGGGGGGAGAATTCCCAGACAGAACATGTGGGAACCCAAGGCCTACTGGCTAGTCAAGAATCAGGGTTTGGGGGTCTGAATGCCCATCTTCACCCCTTTCCACACATGAGAGCAAGTGGCTTCTTCTAAGTGCTGAATGCCTCATCAGCAAAATAGGTATAATAATTTTTCTTTTTGCAAAGTCCCAGCCAGGCTTAAATAATGTCCTGTGTGTAAGTCACCTCTAGCAGAGGCCGAACAAGCTGTGAGCTGGTCCTGCAGTCACTATTCACATTTCTTCGCCAACAGCACTGCGGACTTCCGGGGGGCACAGCAGCCAGTTATTGTTCCCTGATCTCCTGCAGTGCCCTGATCAGAGCTGCGGTTACCCAGACCAAATGCTGGTGAGGGAGCAACTTCTCTGAGGGATGAGTATCGCTTGACAGGGTAACTCATCTTCTCAGGGACAACAGGATTTCTCACATCGTAGAACCTGTCTTGGGCAGTGTCACCTAAGGAATCATTTTATGAGAGTGAAGGCCTACGGGAGGGTGTGGGGCCACATCTTGATCGAGAAGGAATTTGGAACATTCATCCCACAGCTGAAAGAGGACGAGTTACTTTCAGGGAAGGACCTGGGGTTACTAAGGGACACTGATGAAGCAAGCCCCAAATTTTAATATATGTAAATAGATGCTTACGTAATGTTTATAGGCAGGGTTTCCTGCGGCCCAGCCTGCTGCCCCCACAGAATGAGGCACCCCTTGGAAAAGAATGAGATGACAGAGATTCCAGTGGGTCTGTGCCCACAGGAGAGGGCAGGGAAGTGGTCAAGGACGGCAGAAAAATCAGCTCAACAGTATGCTCTCATTGGCTTTCTTCTTTGCCTCTGAAACCATAAACAAGTTAAAAGAGCAGAAGGCCAGATCTCCCTCTGGCAAGAACTGCCAGCGCGGGGCCAGGGCACAGGGCGCCTGCTGGAGAAGTCACTGCTTCCTCCCGTGAGCAAAGAAGCGTGAGTTCTCGCCCTTCCTTGGCTGGGGCAGCGACTCCCTCTGTCCATGGTCACCAGTCCTTACTGTTTCTATTCACCAAGAGAAAATAACTCATAAGATTTCAAGCTGAAAAGGACTAGCCATTCCTTAAAGGAAAAAAAAAGTATAAGGCCAGATTTTAAGTAGATGGGGGGGGGGAGAGATACAGGGTATCTACAAAGTCTAGAATACAGAGAAAATGTTCAATTATTCATTATATGTTTTTTGGATTAATGATTAAAATCTATGGCTTTCAAATTAAGAGATATTTTGCCTGTAAAAGTGTTTGGAAGAAAAAACATGTCCTGAGTACATTGTATAAAAATGTAACACAAAAATAAAAATTGCCCTAGGTTTCCAGGCTTTTGAAACAAACATTCTTCCCAAAGGGATATGCTTAAGTTTCTCTTTAGTATGTATTAATATTTATATGCTTTTCATTTCAGTCTCCCTGATTTCTGCCTAGCAATGCAAATTAGCTGTCATGCATAAGGGAAGACACTGTGCTGACATACAGCAAGGTCGGTCCCCACCTGGCGCATTGTCAGCCCCTTTTTCCCCAGGGAGGAAAGTCAAACGTGAGCCAATGTGATTTTCTGGTTACTCCTCTACTGGTCCTGAGCCTTCTTTCTAAGATGTCTTCTTTATACTAAGACTTATTGGATATTTCCTCAAAATTTTCTTCTGCCCAAAATGACAGTTGGCAGAAGTGCTACTGTGGATGGTGGGCCTGAATTCTGTGAAGCAGGACCACGTGTGAACCTAGAGAGCACAGTGATGGAACGGGGCGGAGGTGACCCACAGGGCAAGGGGCTGGCCCCACGCCCTGGGTGGGGGATTCCGATTGCTCCGAGTCATTCGGGTTAGTGAAATTTAAATAGAAAAGTCTTCAGGCTGATCTAAAAGAAAGGGATGACTGAAAGAAAGCAAACAAAAGGATCGCATGATCTTCAACTCCAAATACCTCGAGTATAAGTATTGTCTGAAATAGACGTAAGAGAGACACTATTCTAAACCTATAAGGGTTCTTTTAAATGATGCCAGGAGATCCCTATTTGAGCCTCGGCGAAGTCCTTTTGTTCAGGGGGCGGGAGAACCTGAATTACTTCTCTGCCCTGGTAAGTCAAGTGAAGATATTTCTCAGTAGATACTTCTCCCTGCTAGCTTATGAGTCTGGGAATGTTACTCACCTGCCACCTTACAAAGTCACAGCAGCTTCAACCTTTGCCATGATGTCAGGTGGGTGCTTGTGGGGCATGGTGGTAGAAGAGGGGTCACATTTACATATTCCACAGCAATTCTGAAACTGCTCAGCCTTTGTCACTCTGCCATGCATCAGTCATGACACCATTAAGTACCAACCGTGTGCCAAGGGCACTGACTTTGCCCAGGAGCAGCTCACCCTTACCCTCCAGCCTTGTTTTAAAAGACCTTACTATGGCCCTCCTCTGGAAACACCTCTCTCACATGGGCTGAGGAGTCCACAGGCCCCAGGGGACATGCCCCCTCTCTAGACTTGCTAGGGGTACCTAGGGCCCCAGAATTCCCTGACCAAACAGCTCTGAGCCCACCTCCAAAGCCCGCATGGATGCTTCTCCAGGTCTGTCTCCCTGAAAGCGACAGCACAGTGTACTCACAGGCCTAGGCTACGGATGGCCAAAAGGAGACTCCCGGAGAGTGCGAGGGAGGATCCATGCTTGGACACACACAGCGACACCTGTGCTCATGGGCAGGAGGCTTCCGGCCAAGCAGGTCAAGACTGGGACTCAGGGGAGAGACCTGCTGAGGGCCAAATGCCTCCACAGGTACTCTTGCCCTGGGCGTCCCCAAGTTAGGGCCTTGGAGTAGTAGGTCTGCAGCCCCATAAGTCCCAGAAATTCTGAGAGCCAGGGATCGATTCGGACTGTGCAGCCACAAGAGGGGCTGGTGGCATGACTAAGACAGAAACCCTCCTGTAACTCCTGACTATCTAGCTGAACCACTCCTTCCCTGAGAAAGTGCCTTCCTGGTGCACAGGAAGTAATTCTCCAGTCTGGCTTAGCGATGCTTCCCAGTCCTCCTGACCTCTTCACTCTTCACTCTCACCTGACTAGGAAGTAGACAGGGGAAATACATACATTTGTGAAACTTTGGGTAGGAAGGTGCAGAAAATTAGAGGCTAACAGGGGGAGGTGGCGTGCCTGGATCAGGAACCCCTTGTGAGCTCTCTGCTGACTCAGCAGGAATTGGCCACGCCGGCAGGGTGGGGTTGTGGGCAAAGCCCCGCCATGTCAGCAAGGACAGCTGGTGCAGAAGAAGGTGTAAGAGGCGTGACTCACATGACCAGCGGCACTGATATCTGGTTTTGCTGCTGGAAACTGACAGTAATAACATACTTTTTCACAGACCATTACAAAATAATGAGATGATTAAAATGATAACCAATGACTATAAAATAGATTATAATTTATAAAGTTTCTTCCATAAGCATTAACTTATTGAATCCTCACAATAGTAACCATAAATACGTTCAATTTACCAGCAAACAATAACAATTAGAAGGATCAAGTGACTTGCTCATACTGACACAGAGCCACACGCAAATGTAGGCACTTTTGGCAAAAATGCCACTTCTCTTTCCATTACTTAATTTTGCTTTCATAAAATCAATATTTGTGAACATGTTTTATGAATAACTTTTCACCCTGCCCATGATCATGTCTGATGGTCATTTGTGATGTTTTTGAAGAAATGTGATTATGGAAGTTCTCTCACAGCTGAGACCGGAAGCAGGAAACCTAGAGGATGAGCCAACCCTTCCTTCCACACTGAGCAGCAGGCGCTGGGGGCCAGGAAGGAGAAAGGCCGGGGTGAGGCCAGAACCCAGATGGCAAATACCACCTAAGATTGTGTGGCTCTTCACCACCTGGTGTCATCGAATCAAACTTTCTCGTAATATCTCCCCTCTCAAAAAGACAAGGATAGGAATTTACAGTGTTTCACAGAGAACAAAACCTTGTCCTTGCCTGGCTCAATCACCACTGCTCCCCAGAACATGAAAACCAATACCATATGATACACTTATGAGTCACAGATGTAGTTTTCCGAGCTCACAATTAAGAAAACACAATAGAGGGAAAGTAACGTAAAATAAAATAAAGTAAAATGTAAATAATGATAATTACCTTGAGTGTATAAGACAGCTTACTACCGACAATCTCAGGTACGGTATATATATATCTGTGTGTGTATATATATATATTAAAGTGCCGTGTTTCCTTTCACAACATCCCTGCAGAAGCAGAAAAGGGAAATGTAATTAGTAGACTATATAATTATACCCATAGGTTTCCTTTTAACTATAAAACTTTGTCAGAGTTTCAACCCAGTGGTAGAACTTGGTGCTGGTTAAACTGGGCCAACCCATCCGTTTCATTTGCCCTGCATAGTGTTTTAAAACAACTCAGGCCAACATTTAAAGTCCAGGGGTTTCCACATAAAAATCCAGATTTGCAGCCTCACTTGAAAAATTAGAAAGTCTGGCAACGTAGGCACACCTCGGAGACACTGCAGGTTTGGTTCTAGATCATACACAAAAAAAAATATCCAGCAAGCAATAATCCTTTTGCTGGTGGAGGGGCTTGCTTTCAATTTGTAAAACACACAGTATCTGTGAGGTGCAATAAAGTGGGGAGAGCCTCTAACGACGGAGGCTGAGGCCCCAGCTTACCAGCCTGGCCTGCTGCTAATTCAGTTACCTGACTGGCTTCCTAAGGCATTTAACTCTGGGGCTCCTTATGTCTGTGAGGTTGATCCATGTGGATTACGTTTTCAAAGTAACGTAAGTAAAGGGTAACCAGGGCCTTGCAGAGCCCAGTATCATTACAGTTACATTAAAGCACATTGTTTCTCAAAGGGCCAGTTGTCAACCCCGGCCCGACGTGGGAATTTTCTCAGAGAGATTTTTAAGCCGTGTTCTCCCCTTATCCCGACCAACTACATCAGGATCTCTGAAGGTGCCGGCCTGGCCTTAGTATGGTCATTATTGTTGCTTAACAAACCTATTCACTGACTTAGAGCATATACATAGCAAAGTAACAAACCATACAGGTGAACACACCTGTGTTATAGCCAGCAGCCAGACCCTCCCTTTGGGTCCCCTCCTGGTCACTACCCCACCTCCCCCAACCTCCTGGCCTCACTGTTAACGCCATGGATTAATGTTGCCAGTGCCTGAACTTTATATAAACGGATTCATTCCAAACGCACTCATTCGCATCTGGGTTCTTCCTCTCAGCATTTACGGCGGAGGTGCATCCTGCCTGATGCATGTAACAGTCGCTGATCCATTCTCATGGGTGCCTGGTATTCCATGGTATAACCACATCACAACCTATTTTCCATTCTATTGTTGACGGAAACTTGGGTCATTGTGAGTTTGGGGCTATAATAAATAATGTTGCTATCTATGAACACTCTTGAACATGTCTCTTGGTAAATACATGTATGTGTTTCTGTAGGGCATATACCTAGGAGTGGAAACGGTAAGCCATAAGGTACACTGTACTTATCCTCAGCTCTAAAAGACATTGTTGGACTGTTTTCGCAAGCTGTTGCCCCAGTTTGTACTCCTACACCAGTATCTGAGAGTTCCAGCTGCGTCACATCCTCACCAACATTTCTATTGCCTGCCTTTCAAATGTCAGCCTCTCTGGTAGGTGTGTAGTGGTACCTCACTGAGGTTTGAACTCGTGTTCCCCTGATGGCTAATGAAGTTGAGCCTGTGTCTTGTTTCTTGGCTTCTGGGATAGGCCCTTTTGTGAAGTACCTGTTCAGGTCTCCTGCCCGTGTTTCTATTGTGTTCGACTTGTTTATTTGCTCCGGGTATGACTCCTTCCTTGTTGACTGCTTGTATGGCAAATGTCTCCTCCCTGCCATGACTTGTCTTCTACTCTTTTATTGGTATGCTTTGATGGAAAGAAGTTCCTAGGTTTAATATAGTTCAATTTATAGATCTGTTTATTATATATTTTATGTCTTATTTAAGAAACCACTGCTTACCCTGAGGTTATTAATATATTCTATTTTATCATCCAGAATGATGCTGTACAACAGAAAAGTAGTAGAAGCCATATATGTAATTTAAAATTTTCTATTAGCCACATTTTAACCCACTATATCTAAAATATTACCATTTTAACATGTGTTCAATATAAAAACTATTAATGAAATGTTTGGAATTATTTTTCTATAGGAAGTTTTTGAAATCTTATGTGTGTTTTAAACCTCAAGCATGTCCATTTGGGACTGGCCATGTTTCAGGGACTCGATAACTACAGGTAGCGAGCAGCTGCCATATTGGACAGTGTGGCTCTCGAAGTTACACCTGTCACATCTGCACTGTCATTTAGGTCTGTGTAAGTTTTGCGATTATTATCAAGATGCAGCTTTTTTTCTGTATGGATATGCAAATAACTACCCTTTCCTTATAGTATTAATATAGTCATAACTCAACGGTCCAAATATGTGGAGGTTTATTTCTGGAATCTCTAGTTCATTCTATTAGTCTATCATGCCTTTAGGTTTAGTATTTTTTTCAAGTTCCCTGTTGATTCTCATTTTCATCCAGTATTGAGAACTACTATCCGTAGGTCGCAAAATTAATTCATAAGCCACAACCAGAGACATTCTAGAGTGGAATGGAATAGAAGAGTTTCGAAACATCAATATGTGCCAAGCATTGTTTTGTGAAACTTTTTCTCAGTGTGTGTGTGTGTGTGTGTGTGTTCTAAGTTGGGATCTAAAAAATATTTCTTACAATCAGTGAGAGTCAAAAAAAAAGTTTGAAAACCACTGTAATAGTGTAATCAGTAAAACAATTACTTAGGAAAATTCAACTTGCATATTATTTTACAGCCGTCATCTAGAAATGCTCTGAAGTTTTACTCTTCCACAATTGGATGGAGACCAGAATTCACATAAAGCAGATCTCCACTGGAAACAAGTCGGGGAGAGCCAGCTTCAGCTCATGGAACAGAAGGAGTTCATTAGGAGACTCTGCAACTTTGACCCGCAGTGGGATATGATAATGAGCCCAGGATGTGAACATTACAAATGAAAATCGTTAATCTGCACAATTTGGGGTTTGTTCAGCATCAGCATATTCTAAGTTTTTAAAGCTTTACTCAGATGTTAAACATGAAAACATAATTTGAGGGGGAAGAAATTGAAGCCAATTTAGTTATTAAATGATATCCAGTAATCCTCATTATTGAAGAATACGCTCTCAGAATTTTGCTTGAATCTTGACATGATTACTTTATTGTTCAGCCTCAGTCAGGACCAATCTAATCAACAAGTATTTATTGACTATCCACTAAAATACATATGTCTGGCACAGGAATCAGAATAAAAAAAAAACAAATAGACCTTGTTCGTGCATACAAGTATCTATAGAGAATAGGTGGACTAAGGCATATGACTTTTCTTCACTAAGTACTTCATTTAAGAATGTGGAGATTGTAAATTAAAATGCATGTAAGCCCCTTAATGTAATATTTTATCTCTTTGAAAAACCTAAACATATGCTCTAGCTGAGATTTTTATAGTTTTCCCTTTAATGAGAAGTGTATTTTGGTGACCATTTCACAATATATACAAATACCTAATCATTATGTAATATCTGAAACTAATATAACGTTATGTCAATTATATCTCAATTAAAAGAAAAAGCTAAAGAACAACTTCCATTTCTCTCTTCTCCAGTCTGGTGACCACATGTCACATGTCTCAGAAGGCACAGCCGCAAGAAGGCAGCATAATCTATGACAGGAGCAGAAATAGACCTTTGTCGCACACAACGCACACAGAAGTAGGTATCTTGGGTTTGGTTTTATATTGTGCACATGCGCACGAGTGTGTGTGTGTGTGTGTGTGTGTGTGTCAATCCTAAGCAGAGGTATTTGGAAATTTTGGTGAAATAGTTTAGCTTTCTGGCACTTCCCAAAGATATTATTCAGGCACAACAAGGAAATGTGCCATTGAATTGGAACTTCTGTAAACCCAACACCAGGTATGTGTTAGGCCTCTGGTCTGTTTGATTTACTCTCCTTAAGAACGTAGTACAAACCCCCCTCCACAGACTCTCCAGGAACCAGGAGGGCAAAAAATGAAGAAGAAATGGTCATTAAAGTGAACCAAAATCTTTTAACTTTGTATTGGAGCAGCGTGTGGATAGTCTGAGAAATTTTAATTCTCATACTTGGAAAAGATAAAATGTGTCTCAAGTCAAACCCTTTCCTCACTAAAGCTATTTGTTTACTAGTGGGCTTTCTCAGAGTGTAAAGTGAGATAATAATGAAATTTGAAAGTAATTTAACTATTTTAAAAACACAGTGATTGCTGAAGTCCATTTACAATCAAACATCTGTCCACCATCAACAGAAAGCCCACGGAGAATTCTGGCTGTTACCATGCTGCACATGGTCAAAGACTTTTAGTCTCTCTGTTCAGCTGCCAGTTGAGGCTTTATACCTAAACCCTAATTTATCTTAATTGGGACTTTAGCTTAGTTTAAGTTTGCATAATTTAAAATCCCTGCTATAAGGCACAATCTTCAGGCAATATGTTTGGTACAGTGTGACCCAAAAAATGATGACACTGATTGCCGCACGGGGCTTAGGAGACTAAGTCCTGCTACCTGAGAGCGCCTCTCACAGTGCCAATGTCTGGTCTGTCCAGGGCTGACACCGAGATTTCTCCGATGACTCTGCGTCCACCACGCAAACAAAATGACAAGTTTGGGCTGGGTAAGACCAACAGGGGCTGTGTCTGTGTCCAGGAGAAGAAAGACAGAACTGGGCTGGCTCCGGCAGGGGCTTCCCTGTGCTCCTCGTCTGTCTCTCTGGGATGCTCACCACTTCACCAGGATTCAGAGTTAGGGACCGACTGTCAAAACGCTATTCCTGCTGCCAACTCGCCTCCTTGATAAATGTGACTCCAGGCTTTCAGCCAGTAAATAAATCAACCACACATGTCTCAAAACCATCTTAATGGAGGTGTGTTATCTCCAGTGCAACCTTTGTACCGCATCCCTGAAGTCACACTGGGAAGGCCTTGTAAAGCCCAAGGCTGCTGTGTCAACGGCCTGCCTGGGGCGCAAGGGAACCAAGTGGTTGCCACACCGCCCGCTCTGTCCCATGAGATCATGGAGCCAGACCCTTCTCTCACATGCGCCCTGCCAACAATGCTTCTGCTGTGACGGGGGGCCCGGGAAAACACAGATGGGCTGTGTGTGTATGTGCTGACTTTTAACTCTGCAACAATTAGCGCCAGAAACTGACTTCTGAACAAGAAGCATCTAATGTTCTTGCTTTTTTTTTGCCTGATTTTACTATGCTTTGGGGGACTCTGAATATAGGACGTTCACTACCCTGATTCAGAGGCTGTGTCAAAGTGGGATCAGCTCCACCATAAAGGGTCTCAATAATCACAATGTGATTTTCAAAGTTGTCACACTAAGATATAATAAAGCATCAACAAATAATTAGAGAAGTAAGTGATACTATTTATTGAAAGTCTACCATTTGTCACAGAGAAGGAAAACTCTGATTCCAAAAAACCTCCGCTGCCTTGCGGCATACCTCTTCAGGGGAAAGGCTAAGGGAGTAAACCCCGACAGAAAATCCGGAGCCGGAGTCCCTAAGGCGGTTTGACGTTGTAGTCAACACCAGCAACTCCTGCGGCGCACCTGAAGCCAAGCTGTATTGACTCCGTCTTTCCCTTGGACCCTTCAGCTGCGAAGAGAGGGGGGGGTCTGCTGCATGGGCAACAGCAGACCCTCCATATCACCCTGCCCAGGCTCTGTAGCTTCAGCTTCACTGGAGAGGACACTCCAGCGTCATCGTAAGATGTCGATTCAACACGGGAGGAGACAGATACCGTGTCACTCCCGAGTCGGACTGCACAGCCATTCTCGGCACAGACTCTTAAGAAGCTACACCATCGTCTCTCGAGACGGACGGCTGCCGACGACCATTTGTCAATTTGTCAGTCATGCAAGGGGCACTTTTCATATCTTGTCTTTCTACTCTTTATAACAACCCTGTGTGCTAGACATTATAATAATTACCTTATTAATAAGGAAACCGGGGTCTGAAGAGTTTCACTGACTAGCCGAGGTCACAGACTTAGGAAGCAGGAAGCAGGGATTCAAAATGACATCTTTCTGCCTTTCTAGCCCACGTTCTGGTCACTACACCATGCCTTCACTCCAACGGCAGAAGCAGATTACAGACTTGCTTCTGATCTTTTGCTACAAGGTACCAACTGAGCATATTGTCAAGGATTCAGAACTCCTTCACAGGACGAGGGCTCTGTGAGCAGCTGAGGCACTAGGATAGGAATGTAGAAGGCTCCAATCATACATACCTCTGGGTGCAAACAGGCCACAGACTGCTGTCTTTCTCCCTTCCCTGCAATGCCACTATAAATCTCACTCAGCCTGAGTTTCTTCCTCTGAAAACTGCGTAACATGAGTTCTAGCTCACGGAATGAAATAGAAAAATGCATATATGCACCGCAAGGACTAATAAGTAAATATAGCTTATTACTAACCCAGAATTATCTTCAAATTTATACAAATTAATTTGATTGCTTTTAGAAAAAGGCAGATATATTTTTAATGGGAAGATTCTACAACTATTAGCAGTAGGAACATATGCCTCTTTTCCCCTTAAAGAATTTGTCCCTTTGGCCAGGAATTCTACAGATGAAATCTTAAGGGGAACTCCCACCCCTTTAAAAACAAAGGTTTGCAGGGGGAGAGTGAAAAGGTGCCTTTTAAAGTCTGAGCCCTCGCTCATGGTAGAGAAGGCACTTGAAGATCATGGATTAATGAATAAATTACTATTCGCCATCTGGTGAGTCCCAAACATTTTTTCCCCTTGCTCTGTGTAAGGCTTTTTAGAAAGTAAAATTGCTTAAAAGAACATGCTTGCTAAACATGTGCTTGGGTTAGAAAAAGGAAAGGTTTATTTTGTTTTGTTTTTCCTCACGAGGCTGGCAGTTTCAGAGCTAATCATCTAATATCTTCTAGCGAGAACACTGAGAACAAACGTTTTCCACTGGTGGGCGAGTCCTGCCTTGTTCCAAACTGAAGACGTCTTGAAAGGGTCCATATGGCCCGGCCACCCCACCTGTGGCCACACTTCCCATTCACAGCGAGGGCAGGCCTTCCTAACGAACCGCGCTGGGCGGGCTGAGCATCAGCTGGTGGGGTTTCACTCTCAGAACAACGCTCCCCGGTCCTTTCAATGAACCTGTTCAAACTCTCCGAACGGCCGGTAACACAGGCCAGGAGGAGAAGCCTGGACACAACACTTACTCACCACTACTAAAGACGTCTGAAGGAGAGCTCGCCAAGCAGAGGGACTGAAATCCTGTCTCTCTCCAGAATATCAGGCCAAACGAGCATTTTGATCCCCCTTCTCTCTCCTTCTCTCTCTCTTTCACACACACAAACATGCACCCAGTCAAGGCCAACTCGGTTTTGAAAGTTCTCAAACCGTAACACCGACAAAAGGGTGCCTACCTGTCTCAGACCTCAGTCCCCAGGAGGTGCCCCCGCCCGAGCTGTCGGAGCCAGCCTTCCAGCGCCCCAGCAGGTTCCTTCTCATCAGAGAGCAACGCTCCTCATCTCCGCGCGAGCTCTGAAATTCTTTCAGAGACCCACCCTCTAAAGTTGCAAGTCAAGATTTCTGACGGAGGGCAGTCCGTGACGTGAGGCAAAGCGACTGGATGGCACCTTCAGGTTCTTCCTGATGGGATGTCCTTTCCTGTTCCACCACTCGGAGAGGAGAAAACTGGAATTCAGGCAGACACAGAGCTACAATTAATTGCCTCATCGCTGTTGCGTTTCAGGGCACGCAGTTATGAGTCAACTACTGCACAGGATGGTCTTGCCGTCTGCATGGAGAGGAAGGGGTTTCTGCTGCAGGGAGAAGCCCCGAAACACTGTTGACAAGCGGGGCTGCCCGCCATAGCACTCTCTAGAAGCCTGTGAGTCCCGGCAGAGCGTTGTGCTAACCAAGCCACCACCCCTACTACCATGCCACCAAGCTCGTTAGCCACAGAGCATCGGTCCGTAGCTATGTGCCCGTCCCCTAGCCATTGAAGCTTTTTTTGAACCACACAAGAACCAAAGGATAAAACGGCGAACAGTCAGATGCCATTCTCTTTGTTTCCTCTTGCGCCAGTCTCAGAAGACAGCGAGGCAGACCATGAGAGGCCACCCCCTCTGCAGCAGGATAGCAATGTCTCCGCGAGCTTGAGGCCCTTCAGTTTCAAAGGCAAGTGTGTCTACATTTTACAACGTTTGTGGGAGACGGTGGGCCTTTTGGGGCTGTTTTCACTTTCTCTGGCCCGAAGATGAAACGGCCCCAGGCGAGGATTATTTAAAGGTGCTTTGACAAGCAAGAGAGCTTCAACAAGTTGGTTCCTGCGCCCCTGGGAAGCCAAGCCTCACCTCCCGGGAGGCCGGGGCAGCACCGCCCACTCTGCAAGCCTGATTCAAAGCTGTTCTCATTGGCCGGCCAGACTGCTGAAAGACACCTTTCTTCTGCTGTCCGCTAGCAGATGACAGAAAATTAAAAACTGACTGGAGGCCGAGAAGGGGAAACACCAGATTCAAATTCTTTAAAACTCCACAGTTTTCTCAAATTTCACTAATGAATTTAGTTCAAAGAAAGAGGACTGGAAAGGCCTCTTCACTCAACACTTGCTCACGCAAGTCTTCCTTCTCTGTTTTTTCTCTTTCCAGACTTCTTTTTTTCCTTGTAAGTGGTTCATAAATTTTAAAACTCATCTGGAAGGAGGGCTGTAGTTTCAGTCACTAAATGCAGCAGGTGGTGGTTCAGACCCTCATCATATCTCACCAGGAGACTGTGCAGAATTGCCTGGTCTTCCAGACCCCAGGTTGTCCATTTCTAGTCCATCCTCCTCCAACTGCCGCCTGATTCCCTCTCTAATGAAACACGGTTTCCTTTATCACGTCTCTCTCCCCTGCTGGTAAAGCTCTACCAGCCACCTTTTCCCTAGAGGGCTCCTTAGTGTGGGGGACAGCCTGGTTGCCACCACACTTCCAGAATCTCCTTTTGCCCCTCCCACTACTTTCCAGGCAAAATGGACAGACGGCTCCTGTGCCCTTCCGTGGGCTGCTCTGCCTGATGACAGCCTGACGCCCCTGCCAAGTGCACAGCTCCAGCCCTCCCAGCTCTGTGTTTATACTTACATTACAACACTTACTCCATTATTATAACCTCACTGGTTTGTATCTGCTTCCCCACTATACTGGGAATCCTTCTGGGACACGCCTGAGACACCTTTTCATCCCTGGAGCTTAACATAGTGCCTAGCAGTTCAGTACCCGTCAAAGATTTAACACCCACAATTGAGAGCAACCCGCATTCACTCTTACTCAGGGACATCCGGGGAAAAGATGACCCCTGGACTCCACTTTGACTTCCCTGCTTCAGAACTAAACAGGCTGAAAGAGTACTGCAGAACCACATTTCCTTTGTTTTAGTCATTTGTATAATTAAATATTGATACCTGTTATCTACCGATGAAACAGAATGGTCAAATCAAGTATGAAGTATTTGTACATAGCTCAGTACGTCCTCTATCATCAAAAGCAGATTGGTATCTGCTCTGCTTCTTGAATCACCGTCAAGGTGTAGTTCCTCCTCATTCTTCAGGGGCAGATGTAAAAATTAACCTGTTGCACACCCTATGCAATATGGGGCAACAGCTAGAGCGGTGGAAGCAAGGAACCCTGAAGGCTTGCTAGTGGTGGCTTGGGGGAGGGCTGTGTATCTGTGCCTAAGCCCCGCATGGCCGTGCACAGGTCCTCTGAGGAAGCTACATACAAATATGGTTCTTTCGACAACTCCTAAGGTAACGGCTCTCTATTCTCTTTCTCACTTGTGCCTCCTGGTAAGTTCATTAGTTCATTGCTAACAAAAAGAGAAATCCCTGGGAAACATGCTGGAGCAAGCCGTATGTGCAAGGGTCATTTCTTCCAGGTGGCACTTTCATTTTCTGAGAAAACTTGAGGAAGCAGTTGAAACATTAAATTAGTTTTACATTCTGAATCCTCATTCACAGACATTAAGTCATTTACTAAAATTTTAGTCTTGGCTGGTGTGGCTCAGTGGATTGAGCACTGGCCTGCAAACCAAAGGGTCGCTGGTTTGATTCCCAGTCAGGGCACAAACCTGGGTTGTGAGCCAGGTCCCCAGTTGGAGGCGCATGAGAGGCAACCACACATGGATGTTTCTTTCTCTTTCTCCTTCCCTTCCCCTCTCTCTAAAAATAAATAAATAATTTTAAAAATCTTAACAAGTCATTGCATTTAAAAAGTGAATATCACCTCTCTGACAATTAAACGTAGGCAATTAAGCCTGATCTCAGTGGAGAGGTTTTGTGGGGAGCAGCCGGAATGGTTTTTCACACACCAGGCAAGGCTGACACTAAGTGCTACCTAAGTAAGTGTTTAAAGCACCTACTGCAGAGATTTCCTGTAGTAAAGTAAGGGAGGGCATAAGAGCAGAGCGGACCCAATCAGGGTTCCAGAGGGTCCCCTAGGCATGCAGCAGAGGAGATCAGAGTAAGCAGGACAGAGGAACACGGGCCCTGGCCCACGGGCAGAAGAGAACTGGATACCGTGCCCACGGCTCTGCAGGTCAAGAGCAAAGGGGGCACAGCTGCATGGAGTGCAGACGTGGATGGAAGCAGGGCAACGTCGGTATTCTTGGTTGGATGGTATGTTTCAAACAACCCTTCACCTGGTTTTCTAGAAAAGAACATGTAAATATGATAACCTTGACTTGTTTTTCCATCAAAGGAGAGAGTCCCTTTTAAGAAACAATGAATACAGTTTGGGCCATATTGATCTAACCTTGCCAGCCCAATTTCTGAGCTTTTATTAACAACAAACTCGGTTTTCCTATAATGTTTCATCTTATCATTTTTACAGACTTTTCACATGCAAAGCTTTGCTCATGGATAGAAATGTTAGTCAAAAGGCTACCAAACTCTATTGTGGAAAATCTCCTGTGGTATATAACGAAACAAACAAACGCCTTCGTAGATGCCGAGACCAATACCTGCACAGACTGAATTTGGAGACCACATCTGACTGACATAAAATAGTCCCCTCGATGATTGGCCTGAATCGACACAATGGACCACAGATCACGCGCACCCACCAGAGCTCTCACGTTCCCTACCAGGCCCCTTTGTGAGAAAGTGAGAAACTGGAAGAGAAGATCATCAGAACTAGTGGGGTTCACATACTCCTGCCCGAGTGCCCGAACTCCATCCCCTGTCCTGCTGTGTTTCCCCACGTCACTTGGCACGTCTAACACAGGGACCTCTTACTTATTTCCATGAGGATGCCAGCTGGGACTTCTGTCTGCTTGGTTCACTGCTGAGTTTGTGGGAGTCAGCACAGTTTTTGGCAAAGCCAACACTCAGTGCTGCAAGAGTACTTTTATTTAGTGGTTTGCGGTGTGTCTCTTCCTCTCTAACCAACAGGTTCTTTTTCAAAGGTAACTCACTGGGGTTTTTCAAAAGTTAAAGTCTATACTGCGAGTCGTGAAGATGGCCAGATCTACTCTGAGTTTGTTTGGAGCGGGGAGACTTCTCCCACGAAGACACGTCGCTCCCTCACTGAGCCCTTGAAACAGAGGGCTTTTGGAGCCCATCTGGCCTGTGCTCTGGGAAGGCTGGGGAGCCGTTTGCCAACCAGATCACACGTCTGTCACGTGAACGGTCTCTCAACAGCCTCGCGGCGCACAGCCCCCACTGGGGGCGGGCGAGGTTTTCTGTGCACACAGCCCCTGGCCACAGGTGTGGCTGGCAGGAATGGGGCCGGCGGCATCTCAGCTCGTCTCTTCTTCCAGAAGGTTTTTGTTGCTAAACCCCAGTCCCACTTGGTTCTCGTCATGTGACCTTACTCTGGTAGGGTGTGTGGCTCCAGACCAGTCACTTAACCTAACTCAGTTCTTTGGATTTCTCAGATGCAAAGGGAAGAAAATAATAGCAATACCTTTTGAAGTTGCAGAAACATTAATATTTATTAAAGCACTTGGGAGAGAGCCTGGCGTATAGTAAGCACTATGTCACTGTTAGCTATGATTATACTTATAATTATTAGTTTATTTCATCCACAGGCTTTATTCCTATGTTACTTCAGAATAGGCTTTACTTCATGTTTATAGACTTACTTTCTCCAGTTAAATCTCAAGTACAAGGACTTTGTAATGTTTCAAAAAATAGCATCCATTACCATTTTCTGAACATAGTACTTATTCATTAACTTATTCAATAGTAGTTATTGGGTTCATACTATGTGCCAGGCACATGATACCTTTTAAAGAATAAAAGTATAGCATGACTGCCAAAACTGACATAGACACTCATACAGATGAGCAAACGTGTTCTCACACTTACTGCACAGAGTGCAGAGGGAAACCCACCCATGCGAATGCCATGTGGGTGCATTTACATTCTCTCCACAGCTACAGATTGGGGCCTCAGAGCAGATGGACTCGCAAACATCTACTATTTCACATCCCACATGCATGCAAGCATGAGCCATGGATTTTACATGAGGAGCTAAGACCACGTAAATATGACATCGGGACACAGTCAGAAATGGGCAAAGTTTTCACCCCCTCCCCCAGAAAAAGCAACCCGTCCCATGGCTCTCTCAGCCCGTGAAGGCAGAACCTGGTGGCATCCACACTGGTGCTCCCTTTATCCAATGCTGTGCTGACATCTAAGTAAAGTAAATATCCCATGTGCTTTGAATGGATTTATACAAGATCGGCACTTGTACAGGTAGGAAGAAACAGGAGGCAAGAGGGAGATGAGTGAATCAATATGTCAGTTGTCAACGCCGTGTCCTGGATGACAGGCAAGGAGGAAACAAAATGCCCCTTCTCCATCCAACCATCCCTCCTTCAACATCTGTCTTCTATAAGGGGTTTGGAATGCAAACATGGGGACAATGTTTCCGACCTCAGAGACATCACTGCCTACCTTCTCCCTCTCGCTCCCGTTCTCTCTCCTCTCCCATACTCCCGACAAGGACTGGGAGATCTGCTTGGCGAACCCTGGGACGGGCACCTCTCTTTAGCATGTGGGTTCTTAGGGACGACGTTTGAAAAGCAGGATGGAAAAATCACAGTGCTCAGTGGCAGACTGTAAACTAGTGCAGCTAACTGTCTTTAATGTTTATTTTCATTTAAAGTTTGTTTTCATTTGAAAGAAGAAGAAAAAAAGCAGGATGGTGTACCCCATGAAAAACACAAGCTGGACAAAGCTTCGCAGTGTCAGCCAACTGAGGCTCATTCTCATGAAGAAGACACGTGTGACTCTGCCTTCTTATTAACAGAAGGCTTGGTGACTCCACGGGGCCCCAGAAGCACAGACCAGGCTTGAGGTTGAGTGAGCACACGTGGGACTGTGGCTGTCGGACAGGCTCGGTCACTCTGGTCATTTCCAGACCCTCTAACGGCGGACTTCTAAACCAAGTGCCTTTCCCCGCATCAGTTGCTTTTGGTGGATGCCGCCACCAAAGCTTTCGTGGCGACTAGAAAATCCCAGTGCACCTTAAACGTAATACTGAGACCCCAGTCCTGGGGGGGTATTTTCTTTTCCTTTCTGATCCCTGAGGTCAAGCTGCCTCCCTGCCTGCCAGATCACCAGGTAATCTTAAGACAGAGCCAACATCAAGTTACCTCCTTGCTCCAGAAATTATGGCTTCTTTACACTGGTTACATTAAACAGAAACTTCTGTGACTGGCTATTTCCTAACTCCCCTTCAAAATGGAATCCTCACCCTGCCTACCCCACTTTACTCTCCCCTGTACCCCAGTACTTGTCTCCCCTGGGCTGAGCCAGTGGCTACGCTCCCTCTGACCTTTGCTCACGTTCACCCACGACACCTCCTCATCCATCCATGCCCCACTCAGCTTAGCTTCTCAAACCAACCTGAATCAACGTTTCTCTTCCTTGAGTCTTTACACTTATTTTCCAAGCCCCGCCATGGTCCCCATTTTATATGCAGCCCCATTCTTTAATAGGAAAGTACAAACTACTTCTGTAATACAACTTGATCAGTGTGTGTGTGTGTGTGTGTGTGTGCCCGCGCAGATACACATGTAGATATGAGCCCTGTCTCACCATATGAGCCCAGCTCTAACCCCAGAAACACTACCAGGTTCATAGGGGACCCTCAGTAAATATGAGTTAAAGATCTGATAACAC
Organism: Furipterus horrens; assembly: GCF_987537825.1. Classification (NCBI taxonomy): domain Eukaryota; kingdom Metazoa; phylum Chordata; class Mammalia; order Chiroptera; family Furipteridae; genus Furipterus; species Furipterus horrens. The sequence continues at coordinate 3,896,415 of NW_028327186.1, read as the reverse complement.
TTTCCCGTATATTTTAAGCTATATGTACCTTCTGCTGTTGCTCTTCCTCCTTCCATGGGGTGGATGTTGGTTCCTTCAACAATTATTAATGGAGCGCTTCCTATGTGCCTGGAAAGAAGGAAATCACAGTGAACAAGGCGGCTATAGTCCCTGCTTTCTCGGTCCTAAGAGTCTCGAGTTTTGGCTGTGGCTGGAAAACCAGGCCCTCTCTCTGAATGTTGACAGTCATCTGCTCTCCCTCTGTGGGAGACAACCACCAGGCCAACTGGGCTACACAGCAACTGCTGGAAGACAGCAATGGGATACGAGCAAAATGCCACATACGAAGTTGGTTAGAAAGTGTCCTTCCTCACTGGCTTCTGCTGAGATCTCAAACGAGGAAAAATATTCTTTTTTTTAAACCTCTCTTGCATCAGGCTGGTTTTGAATTAAAAATTGAGATGTCTCAACCTGTTCACTCTTGGGTGCTGTTTGAAAGTGTTCTACAGGACAGGGTGGTTTCTATTTACTTATCTCTCTTCAAAGCCATAATTTCCCTGAAATAAGTCGGTCATTATTATTATCGTAAAAGAAACCAGTATAAAAATTAAGTTTTACTAAAAACTAATGATACGAATCACTGAATGCTTACATGAATAATTTACAATAATATTCATTCATTCTTTCATTCATATATTAATGGAATTCTTATAGCAGTTATACCAGTGAGTATGATTAAAGTAAAAATAGTTTGCTTGACCGTGTTAAACTGTCACAATGCCCATCTGGAAAATAGAATACTAGCCATTTACAGTTAAATATCTGCCCTAGACGTTAGAGGGTAAATTAGAGGATAAAACTGGGACCTTATCTCTAACAGCTTCAAGTCCAAACTTCTGGTGGTTTAAACCCTTAAAATCAAAATCAACCAAGCATTCAGCAAATACACATAAATACAAAATATAAAAGTAATTATTGGAATAAGCATTAAAGGCTTCAAATTTTAGTTATTTTTAAAAGTCTTTTATCAAAGCTGAAAAGAGCATCATCTGACAACTCAACAAGAAAACCCCTTTAGCCCCAGATGCTCTGTGTCCAGGTCCCGTTTTCAGAGAAAGCAACATAACAAACGAGAACAGACCAGAAAACTCTTGGACTGTTAAACTGCCTTGCCAGGTTGCAGGCAGGGCAATGTTAAGCAAGGATCCTCAGAGAGCCACACAGGGCAGAAGCAGAAGCGACCTATAAATCATGCATATTTTCACAGCAAGAAGGCTGGCTCGTGGCTTCGGTAATCAGCAGCCATCAGAGTGAGTGCCGCCACACAGGAGAGCAATTCTGCCATTCCATTCCTTCCAGGTCAGCAACGATCTGCTCTGCCTGTGATGGACCAGATACCGGACAGATGCCATGCTAATGCCATGTAAAGTAAACATAAAACATGGAGCTAATTAGGGCAGAAATACCATCTGACTCTTCCACAGTTTCGATCACATAACTAGTTGGTTTCAAGGCAGATGATAACAACTTGCAAGGGTCCTTCCTGATGATGTCACATATTTATCCAGTCTACACCAGCAGCTTAATTTTTCAAGTGTGACCCACAATCAATATATTTTACATTTTACATCATGACCTAGTCCCAACGCATGTACAAATATAAAAAATAAAATATAAAATCATATTTTCCTAAAGCAATACTTACCCATACTACTAGTGATGCATTTGATGGCCTATTCTAGCCTCATACAGACTTTTAAAAAACGCTGATCTGGACTTCCTAAAGTATTGGATAATGGGGCTCAGTGTACCCTGCCCAGGCCGGCCTACAACTCTACACACTACCTAGTTTTTTTGTTTTTTGTTTTCTCATTCCAGTTGATTTAAAGACATTTTATAATGGGATAATATATATATGCAGCAAATATCAGAGTACGATTTAGGGCCGCAAACTATGACGACTGGAAGAGGGTAGGTGCCCTTCTCATCTCTGAGGCCCCAGTCCCTAGACCTCAGTACAGGGTCCTTGATACATTTTGTTGAATTTTAGAGCCAATAAAGCAAGGGGTAGTTTTAGTGTTTCAAGTCCAGGCCTGAGGATAATGTCACCGAGAAAAACAAAGCCCAGTCCAAGAGGCTTCCTGGCCAGGGGTCCACAGGCCACAGAGACCCTTGGCCTCCAGCCTGGGCCCTCACTCCATCGGGACAGCTGCCAGGGCCCCCCGCGGGACCCCGGCCCGCCGACCCTGTCGGAACCCTGGGCTAGACCACGATTCCCGCGAGCGGCGCTCCTATCCAGAGACGACGGACCGACCCCGAAAATGCGCACAAAACCATTGAGGTATCAGAAAATCGCTTGGCACTGTCGCCCTGGGCGGCACCTACGGGACTTGGCCAGGCCCAGGACGCAGGGGCTGCAGCGAGAGGCGCGGTCACCCCGCCTGGGAGACGGCCTCGGCCGGTGTGGGCGACAGTGGCCCAGGACCGCCCTGAGCGGCGACAGGGCCTCAAACACGACCTGCGCTGGACAGGCACTCAGGACAAGGCCTCGACCTGTGCAGGTGGTGAGGCCGTCCCCATCCCCACACGTCAGAGCTCCACACACTCCGCACCTGTCTCCCGCGCCTCGGGGTCCTGAGGGGGAGGCTTGGTTGTGGCGCTGGTGGTCAGCGCGGTGCATCCTGGGACGATGCTCGACGCCCCGTATGGGGCCGGTGGTCAGCGCGGTGCATCCTGGGACGACGCTCGACGCCCCGTATGGGGCCGGTGGTCAGCGCGGTGCATCCTGGGACGACGCTCGACGCCCTGGGTGGGGCCGATGGTCAGCGTGGTGCATCCTGGGACGATGCTCGACGCCCCGTGTGGGGCTGATGGTCAGCGCGGTGCATTCTGGGACGACGCTCGAGGCTGGGCACATGCGCGGTGGGGGCACAGAGGGACCCTGCCGGCCACCCACCGCGCTGTTCCCCAATGACAGCATCCTTCTCTTTGTGGCAGGTACTTGACCTGGGCTACTCTTCTCTGAATCGGCACGTTGATTAAAATATAAATAAACCTATGAACATCATTTATGGAGGCGGCATAGTGCAGTGAGGGTGACAAGCTTTAGAGCCCAGGGCGTAAACAGCGACTCTTCGATTGACTAACTTTGGGATGTGTGACCTCGGCCTATTTAATAGCCTATTAAAATGCTAATTTCTTCCGGAGTAAAACGGGGGTAATAATTCCTCCTTGCAAGGTGTCCTGAGCATTAAATGAGATAATTTCTAGAAAGTATGTAGCGTAAAGACTGAGCACTCAGAAAAAGATCGTTTTAGTATTTGCACAAAATTATTGTTTTGTTAAGTCTTATTAAGTCTTTAATGAGGTCTCCGTGAAATAAGAACAGAAAGGCATCACGGAGAGCTCAGGATAATATAGAAAACCAAGGAGTCGGGATGCAGGTACGAGACTGATAGACGTGGATGAAAGAAGATAGCAAAGAAGTGGGAAAGTAATCACAGATTTATCACCTGCTCTGGCGGTGACGGTGAACCGAACTGACACTGGAGAAGATCTAATCAGGTATGAAGAAATCAAGAGCTCAGGTATTGTCCCAGAATAGAGAGAAGAACAAAGATGCAAGTGCTAAGCCAGGAAGCCTGGAGATTAGAAAGTGGAAATGCAAATGATGATTTAAAAATGAATTGTAAATATTGAAGGAATGGCAAAGAGAAAGAAAAACAATATCTGGGATGGTACAGAAGACTCATCATGTTCTAAGCAAGAATACTCAAAACAGCACCAGATCTGGAGAGCATCTCAGGGCATTTTTGAATTTCAATGACAATAAATTATTTGTGACACACCCATCAGAAAAAAATCACAGTTAACCTGAAAATAATCAAATGAGGATGTTCCCAGCTTTCTTCTCCAGAACAGCTACGGAGAGAAAACGACAGAGCAAAAGGGCAACAGTTTAAGAAAACTTGTAACACAAAAACTATTCCCCCGATAAGTTGTCACGTAGCTCAGCAAAGGGAATGGCAACCAAAAGACACACTCTGATACGCAAAAGACACACTCTCTTCCTAGAAAAGCTGGTGAGAGGCATATTCCAGCCATCCCTCCTGCAAACATTACCCAACGGGAAGCAAAAATGAGGTTAGCTCATTAGAAAGTGTTAAAACTAAGTAATACAGGTAATGGTGATGATAAAATGGAATGTAAAAGGTAAAAGTGAAACTTGAAGATAGATCATGTACAGAGTTATTGGGAATAGCAACTTGGTTTGTGAATTTAGATGAAATTAACACTGGCCGGAAACCTTGAGTGGGCAGGAGAGTGAAAGTGAACTAAATTCTGCTCATAACAGAGTCTACATTTATGGCTTCCATCTTGGCTTTGATGACAAGAAAAAGGAATTTTCAAACATGTTTTTTGAAAGCATCAATGGTAATGATTATACAGTTAAAAAAGTAGGTGTTTTCCAAATAACTATCAGACATAAATACAAATAACTAACAACCCACCTCAACCTAAGAGAAAACAAAGGAAATACCAAGAAAGAATAAAATATAAAATGGCAAATATGTAATTTATTTTTTTAAATCATAGATAAAACTGGGTATGCTATATGTCAGTGACAATGAGTAAGTTTTGATTTTCAAAAGGGGGAAACTTTCCGTTGTGTTTACAATCTAAAATCCAATTACCCATTATCTGCTGCTTATACCTGATCAAACCAAAGAAACCATTCCAAAAGGTTTGGATTAAAAGTCACACCATATAGTTGGGGAACCTCAGACCCTGGTCCTGGATGGTCCCAATGTACTTTTCTTTAGATACCACAGTTTTTTGTTTTCTGTATTTCCCCAGCTGGTTCACAACAGGCAGGCTGGACAATACAGGCTTCATGAGAGTTCCAGCATCATCTGTTCTATACATCACTACTGCAGGTGGCACGCTGTTGTGTTTGTGAGTCCAGCCTCCCACGGTGGTTATGTCACCGCTGACCTGTCACAATTGGAATGACACAACTTCCTGAAGATGGGCCTCTGCCATCCCCACAACAGACGATTAAAGAACTAAAAAGGAGGTACTGTTAGCTTACTTTTTTATAATGCTGTTGAAATAAATGCTCCTGGTGGAATTCCAATGGCTTCTCTCTCCATGCCAATCCGGGAAGTACAGCATGGTGTTCAAGATCCATTTCCAAATCCCCAGCTGATGATGTGCTGACGTGTTTTTTGTTTTGTTTTTGTTTTTAATTTACCCAAACAGACCTTTCAGAGAATCGGGTTATTTGTGGTTACTCATAAATGTTACTCTGATTCCACATTTCGTTTGTAATAAAACTCACCCGTAGAGAGAAAGCTGTTGGCAATTAAGTTTATTTTCCAGTTCACCACTCACCTTCCTTTCCATATAATCATCAAATCATTCATTATGCAGGCTATACTAGTTTTATGTTTTACAGAAATGAACAACAACAACAAAAAATAAAAAACCCAGAAATTTAGAAATGAAAAATAAACTCTTCTCAGCAAATAAAGTTTAGCTGCACTAATTACAGGACACCTGCCCATCCTTATGATAATTTATTGAATAACTTAAAAAAGAAAGTCATAAGCAATCATAAATGTATTGCTGGTGTGTTCACTTCGGGGGCCTAAGGGGCGAAGTGTCTTAAGAATGCCTGAAGCACTTGAAAAATACACACTCTAATGAGGACACAGGTAATTCCAACTGCCACCCCTAGAAAAATACCTTTAATGTGAATCATGTTTTAAACTCTATAGCTTTCAATGACTGGGGAGACTCTTGTTTCCAACCAGACCGAGAACACTTGAACGTTTCTCACTGAACAGAAAATCATACCCTGATCACATTTTATTTACCAGTTCTTCTAAATCTCAAAGAACTGCACTATCTTTGAAAACAAAGCAAGAGTCTCCAAAATGAGAAAGGCAAGTAAACCAGAGTGTACACAAATTTGTATTTTATCCAGTGTAGTCACTGTACTATTGTTTAAACTACTTGGTAAAGCTCAAAGTCAATGGCAAATTTAGACGGAGATCACTGCTTTTCTTGTATCTTAAAAAGATGTACCAGTGAGCTTCGTGATTAGGAGGGAACACATGGTGTTAACTATAAAGGCTCTGATGCCTTTGTCCAGCTCCACCTTCCTTAGAATAAGCAGGAAAACTCAGAATTGGTTTGCTAGTGTGACCTATGATAACAGTCAGAAGAGGCATTTTATCAACCCCAATTTTCCAAAGGGCCTTCTACTAAAGCGACATAACTTTATACGCTGTCCTAAACGAGGAGACCAATTAAAAGTTTAGTATTTAGGTCAAGTTTCCAAACACCTGGGCAGTTCAAGCCTGTTGAATGTAGCCCAGGTGGGGTGTGTGACGCACAGGGGACCCATGTGCTTCCGGAAGAGGTGGGAGGAACCGGAGGACAGGCCAGAGCCTGAGGCCGAGTGACCTGAACTTGGCCTTCAGGGATGGTGTTCAGGTGGTTGCTGACTTGGATGGTGTGGTCTTTAGCCTGTCTATCATTTCAAAGGTGCCACCAAAAAAATAAAAACTAAAAATAATTCCCAGTATTCTGATGGTACAGAGAATACAAACACGTTGAAAACCTCTGTCCTTTTGTGGTCTCTCTCCTCCCCTCCCGTGCACATCTGGGTCCCACTAAAATTGCTGTCACAAGTCAGCCACTGCCTCTCAACGGTCAAAACACCCAGGGGCTTCTTTTCAGACAGTGAACTCCACACACACTCGACTTCTCAAAACCCTATCTAACCTGTTTTCTGCTAGCGTTTTTGTGTTTTCCTGCCAGTGCAATTCCATATCCCTTCTCCTATCCAGGACGTTTCCCCTCCTCCCGAGTTGCAGGGCCCACAATTTTTTGACTCCTATGTTTTGCTCAAATGCTGGCCTCATTTTCCACACAGGATCTGTCTGTTGGACATCAACACGTACTGATGGCAGCACCTAAAGCCACTCAGGGGAAAACAACTCATTTTCTCTCTCTTAAGACTTCCTGCTTCCCTAGTTCCTTGAACAGCGAGCGGAAGCAGCTACACCGTGAAAAAACGTACCAAGGTTGAGCCTCTCCCTCTTTGTAAAAATTTTGGTGCCTCCGCCGCCCAGTTATATGTTTAAACACTCAAGTCTCTGAGTTCTGGAAATTTCTTAAATTTCTTTCGTACTTTCTGCTCTCTATTTCCTCTCTTCTCTCTTTGTGGAACTTCTATTATTCAGTGACGGAACTTTGGGGACCGGTCCCCAAGTTTTTGCATCATTTCTCATTTCCAATTTCCTTCTCCTGTTCTTACACTTTCTAGATTTCCTCCACTTAATTTTACTACATGTCTGTTGAGTTTCAGTTTCTGTTACCATATTATCCATTAATGAGGGTCTTTTTTTCCCCCACTGAATATCCTTTTATACATCCTTTATAACCAGGGCTCTCTGAGAGTATCAACAGATGAACTTCCTCCTTGCTTAATCTGGCTCATGTTAGAGATTTTTCCCGAATGCCTGATAATCCGTGGCTGCTCACTTCAGGATAAGAGTTGGGCACATAAATGCCACTTAGAAGGTCTACACTAAGGGGTGAGGTTTGCCACTCTGGGTTTCATAGTATGGAAACTTGGCTGAGCAGTTTCTGTGGGGAAACCCAGTGTATCTTGCGATCTTTTGGGGTGGTCAGAGTCCCCAAAAGTCCCTTCTGGTTTCCCGGGGGAAGACTAGGCAGTGGTTTTCAGATTTCGGTGTTAAGCGTCAAATCAATCCCATATTCGGTGTGCCGTACCTACCTATCCTTGGCTGTGCCTGCCAAGGACTTGGTTCTCTTGGGCTGCTAGGTCAGTCATTGTGTGTCTCCTGCTCTTGATTTTGGCCCCTTTACTCATCTTAGATGGCTGGTTTGGCTCAGTGGATTGAGCGTCGGCCTGCGAGCTAAGTGTCGCTGGTTCAATCTTCCAGTCAGGGCACATCAGAGAAGGAAAACTCTGACTCCAAAAAACCTCCGCTGCCTTGCGGCATACCTCTTCAGGGGAAAGGCTAAGGGAGTAAACCCCGACAGAAAATCCGGAGCCGGAGTCCCTAAGGCGGTTTGACGTTGTAGTCAACACCGGCAACTCCTGCGGCGCACCTGAAGCCAAGCTGTATTGACTCCGTCTTTCCCTTGGACCCTTCAGCTGCGAAGAGAGGGGGGTCTGCTGCATGGGCAACAGCAGACTCTCCATATCACCCTGCCCAGGCTCTGTAGCTTCAGCTTCACTGGAGGGGACACTCCAGCGTCATCGCACGATGTCGATTCAACACGGGAGGAGACAGATACCGTGTCACTCCCGAGTCGGACTGCACAGCCATTCTCGGCGGTGCAGATAGACTCTTAAGAAGCTACACCATCGTCTCTCGAGACGGACGGCTGCCGACGACGACGACGACGACCCATCTTAGAGGGTCCCCGGAGGGAGAGAGCCTGCTGCAGGCATTCAGTCACGAGGCCTTGGTCCCCTCGTCCATTCCCCGTGCCCTGGCTCCAGTGGGACGTCCGTGGGACTTCCGTACGTCCTCTGAAGTCACTGCCTTCAAACACAAAACCAGTGATTTACTCAGAAACCTCGCTGGCTCTCCACGGCCTACGGAACAATCAACACCCAAGGTCTTGGGCGATCTGACCCCAATGTTATCTTTCAAGCATGATTTCTCATCCGACCACCCACTCCACAGACCCAGGGCTGCAGTAATTTTAGTTTTAATAATGCATCCTGTCTTGAAGACTATCAGTTACGGTTGGAACCTGACTGTTTGCGTCCATCACCTGGTCTCTGCCACTTTACCAGCTGCATGATGTTGAGCAAGCGACTTAATCTCCTCATCTGGAAGCCGGGGACTTTAATAGCGCCCGCCCTCCACAGCCTTGTGAGGATTAGAGCATCCAGAACAATGGCTGGCACGTAGCGAGTGCACTGTGTTCAAAGATTTTACGTCTCCGCACACCTGTCTGCCTCACTAGGTTATCCAATCCTCGGAGACGGAACTCCGCATTTACGCAGCACTTGTCATGTGCTTACAATGGGACAGACGTGACGCTATTCACCAGGGACCATGTGAAAGAGAGCTTGGCAAATGGAGACTGTTGACTAAGGATTAAAATATACCGTGGCAAATGCTATGATACGGGAAAGAACACGGGGAAGGGAACACGCAGAGTAAGAGCGAATGGTTCAAATCAGACGGGGAAGGCTTCGTGGATCCAACATGGAAGACGGGGCCTGATGAACGGCTGTGTAAGAAAACACCAAGGTGGTGCTGCTAATAGGACAGTGGGTGGGGGAGAGCCACAGGCCAGAGGAGCAGGTTGGGGCCAATTGCACAAGGCCCTGCAGAACCTGTTTGCTTCCCCAGTTTGTTTGAGGCTGTGTTTGTGTTTCACCATCCTGGCAGGTGGGGAGTGCCGGAGACAATTTGGGGAAGTTTCAGAGCCGAAATGCAGCTCCTGGACACTCATTGAGAAAATAAATTGGAACACGCTCCCAAATAACGCTGAAGAAGCCAGCCACAAAAGAACATATATTCTAGGATTCCATTTATAGAAAAGACAAAACCAGGCAAAATTTGTCTGTGCTGTTTTAATTCAGGATAGTTACCTTGTGGGCAGATAGGGGACTGGAAGATCCAAGAGTGGCTTCTGGGATACAAGTAACATTGTTTCTTGATCTGGGTTCTGGTTCTACAGGTACTCTGTGAAAATTCACTGAGTTCGAAGTTATATACTTATTTGTGTACTTTAAAACAAGAAAGCAGGCTCATTCCACTGTGCTCACTGGGACACGCACAGGCTTTAACTCAGGGAAGAGGTGGAGTTAGCGACTGGGCAAATACCCCAGCTTCGATGTTCCTTTAAGGACTAACTCAGAACAGCTCTTGGATACCCTCAGTGGCTGGGGGTAGTTACAACACAGCCGGCACCAGTCAGTGTCACCAACAGTGGGACTGCCTGAGTGTATGACAGACTGACCCACACCCAGGGGTAGGTTATATATGTGGAGGTTCTGAAACACCAACACTCAGCAGCTGCATTAGACTGCCTTTTTCTCATATGACCAGGGGCTGGTGGTTCCTTATTAACCTTATTGAGAAGAAACATGCATCAAAAACACATTTGTACAAGCATGACTTAATGCAGTCAACATTTATGTACCCTTGGAAACATAAAGAATCAGGTGGGTTTTGGCCTTTCTTTTCTTTAAAAGTTATTTTTATTAAAAAATGTGTGTGCACAGTTAAAAACAAAAGAATAAAAAAAAAGATATATGAGAAGTCAAATCTTCTACTTCCCATCTGTTTCCCAAAGCAACCACTATTACAACTTTCTTATATATTCTTATACATTTTATAAACCATAAAAGCATATATAAATCTGTATTATTCCTGCCCCACCTTTTCTTAAACATTATTTTACTACATGTTTCATATCTGTAAACATGAATAGAGCTCAGTCTTTATATAAGTATTCCACTCAGTATGTGTTATGACTTATTAACTTATTTCTAGTCTTTTGCTTCTATAATCGGGCATTGACCATATGTGGGTAAATGCTCTTTGACATTCTTTTTACTTTATGTGGAAATTGCCCCAATATATACCCCAACTCTATTATCAAACATTTTGACCTCTGCATTTCTAAGTGGTTGACATTAGTATCTCACTGTTATTTTAATTAGCAATTCTCTGTTTAGTTCATTGATCTTTCCATTTCTACCCGAGTACTAACCTGTTTTAACTACTAGTCTTTAATGACTAGTGCATTGCCTTCCTTATATTTTTCTCCAAAGGGGTCATTTAAAAAAAAAATTAGGACATTTCATATTTTTAAATAGGAAAATACCTAAGGATTAACACATACATATACATAGAGCTAATTACCTCTTTTTTAAAAAGTTGCTAAGATTTAAAATTTTTACATTTCAGAATCTGGAGGAAATAATAACTGTACTGGGTCAGTGTCCCCCAGGCTCACGTCCACCTGGAACCTGTGCATGTGGCCTTATGGAAATGGGTACCTTGTGGATATAATCAAGTTAAGATGTCATTCTGGATGACAGTGGGCCCAGACCCAGGGACTGGTGTCCTTATGAGGGCAACTGGATGCAGAGAGACACAAAGGGAACACACGCCTCACGTGACAACACCAAAGGCTGCCAGCTGTCGCCAGAAGCTAGGTAGAGGCGGGGAGAGTTCTTCCCCAGGGTCCTGAGATAAAGCACGGCCATGTGGTACCTGGATTTTGGACTTCTAACCTCCAGAACTATGAGATAATCAATTTCTGTGAAGTCCCTAACTTGAGGCCATTTGTTACAATAGGCCTAGCAAACTAATACATAACCATTCCAAGTGGTGTTCAACTGTATCAAGTGCCTGGTCATTTTTAAGTCACTAGGCTGCTTCCAATAGGCAAAAAGAAAGACTTAGTTTAGAAAACCTTTTGTAGGTTTTTTTCTCACACTATCTCATCAAGGCAAAAACAGCTCCTAGAAATGAAATGCCACTGTTTTACAAAGCGTTCATACTTTAATGACATTTTGCCTCAATCTGTTTTAACAGCTTCAAAAGTGCTGTTGGGTTATATGGGAAAAGACTTTTCTTCTGCAAACGGTAAATGGCACCTTGTAGCTGTTCAAAGCATTTTACTGTTCTGTAAGCTAGTCCCACTTCACAGACAGTGTTATCTGGGGCCATGGCACCAAAAACACAGAAAGGGGGATTAGATTCTTTCGGGACCACAGGCCTTGACTGACACTCCAGGCTAAGTCCTTTTTTATCCCTCTTTGTTCCATCTGGGTCCTGAGTTTTCTTCATTGCTCCAGGGTGTAAAGATGTCTGTTCGCTATTTGCTAAACACAGGTCTGTGGCTTCTGCCTCAGAATCATCAGAGGTGTCATAATCTACTAGGCTTTGAGGTGCTTGTGGGTAAGACAGAAGAGTAGCCTGGCGTGCAGCATGGGGCTCCGGGGACATCACCTGGTTCCGTGGTTCAGAAGAAGCATCAGCGACCTGGGCGACAGAGGCAGGAGCCCTCCTGTGACTGCCAAGAGCAGCCAAAAGACTAAATTCTGTTTGGTTGCTGTTTCTGTCTTGGACAAGTGAGGAAACACAGCCACAAAGATTCATGCTATCGTTAGAGTCAGGTATATCGAAGTACTTGCAAATAGTGAAAAATTTATCCCAGTCTTTGAGCAGTAATTTTAAATATCTGACAAAATATTCAAGGAAGCAGGTTTCTGATGAAATCAAAAAGTCCAGAAGAACTGTAGAATCAAACCCTATATTTTTTAAAAAGAATAAAAAAATACAGTGTGGGTTATAGCCATTTTTATGTGTGTGATGGTTCCACACTTCTGTTTCTTGGGTCAAGCTTTCGGCAGCTTCATATTCTCTGAAAATAAAGAGAATAAGAGACCTCAGATTAAAGACCTTTTACAAAAATAAGTTTTGGCAGATATAATTCACCTATAATAAATTCACCTACCAGGTTACTTTTTAACCTATGCATTATTTCAAAAGAAAAACATTTCAAACCAATCTCTTCCTCCACAAACTCAGTATGAATCTGACTCAATAAAACAGACAAAGTCCACTGACTGGTAGCTCTAGTTTTTGTGCCCAACAATAGCATTCTTGTCTTCCGTCCCTTAACATCAGACTTCTCCGTTCCTACAGGTAACCACTAATTCCTTGTGGTAAGGTTGGGTAAGGTGCAGCTGCAGCCCAGCCTCCTTCCTTTCCTTCCACACTCTCCTGCTCAGGGGTGGGCATGTGTCCCCAGGTGACCAATCCGAGCAGCCCATGCTTCTGGCCACCGCGACTGGTTCTGATATGAGTGTATCACCCACATAGCCAATCAGACCTCCCCTGGGACTTCTGCTGGCATTATTAATAATGGTAACTGTAAGGCTGCTGCTAGTGGCCCTGCCTGGGGACGAATTTAGAGCTGTGAGACAGAAAAAAAAGAAATAATGGCATGATTTGAACCCAGTATATACAGTTACGCCTGATGCCAACTTGACCCTTTAGAATTCCCAAATAAGAGCCAATAAATCCCAATTTCTGCATAGAATATAGTTTGTGTTGGTTTCGATCATTTACAGCCAAACAATCTTAACTAATACAATTACCTTAAAAATATATACATGGCACACATACATGCCTCTCTGAACACAACACACTGAGGGTTAAGAAAGTTAGCAAATTCACATCCAAAGTGAGTTTAATTCAGAGGCTTCCTCTTTCCCGAGGAGTAAGCAGCCGGCTTTGTGCGCGACTAAGATGATTCTACAAGGCATGTGCATCCAGACTAAATTTGTACTTGACCGTTTCCGAGCCTAATTCAAATCACATGCAGGAATTCTGTGTTCCTGATTAGAACCTTTCGGAAACTGGCCCCGAACACTTCCAGTCGGAGCGCAGCCACGGACGGCAGAGTCGTTACACAAAGGGGCTGACGGCCCGGCGCTGCACCGCCGGTCGTTAGGAAGAAAGCCCTTTCTCCGGAGCCAAGAAAGAAACGGAAAAAAAGCAAAGACTTCAGTGTTTTAATAAAGCAGAAGCAGAACTAGTGTACAAGGTCATCAGTTATTAACTTCATAACCAATTACAGACAGTTGCCGCGAGAAGATATGACCCCAAGTACAGCTGTTTTAATAAAGCAGAAATCGGATCGGTATAAAATGTCATCGGCAACAGAACTTCGTAATCAATTTCGGATATTTGCCTCAAGATGAGATCAGCTCCAACTCAGCTGCGTATTAACATGAAGACTCAGAACAGCTCCTGTGACGATGGACCAGTCTGTGCTCATGGTTACAAAGGCAAAATCACCTTATAGGAGCTCAATCTGGAAAAGATGGTCTTAGAGATGGAAAGAGTTCTGAGACCTCAGTTCGATTAAGATTCAGACAAGGGTATTACCATCCTCCTTATCACACAGGGTGTGCAGAGATGAGGCCACACCAGAGCCTGGGCTGTCTAATCCCGGTGTAACTGCTTCCCTGGGTCTGCTTAGCCAACCAAGTTTTCTAATGGGAACTCAAGAGTGAGCTCATTTTCATGTAGGGCTGAGTGAAAGAAAGGAACTGGAACTTATAAGGAAACCACAAGATTGTTAGGGATTTTTTTTTCCCTCCTAATGATGGAAAGTAAATAATAGGTCCAGCACAGTATTAAAAATGTTGCCTGCTTTCCCGGCATGCAGTTAGTCCAACAGCTTCACAATGTACTAACCTGGTCAGCTTCAGGTAGATGCCCAGTGACGCTCTGGCAGCCTCCAGCATGTCATCGTCTTGCTCTATGAAGACCCTGGCCAACCACTCACACGGGTGCTGGGACCGCACAGCAGGCTGCAGGTGAGGCTTCAGGAAGGCCAGTAACTCCGGCATGAACCTCTGCAAATCGACTTCGAATAATAAACGTTTCAAAGCACAGGCAACAGTTTACGAAGAGTCATATCTTGCCTACCTATCTGATACACAGTGATAGTTCTCTAAAATACTTTAAAAATGCATTAGTATCATTCACATTTTCTAAATGTCTGCAAGTTAGGCATGGTCTCTACTTTGCAAATGAGGAAACTGAGCTTCAGAGAAAAAAAAGCGACTCACTCCATAGAATGCTGTTAAAATGTGCGATCAGATTGTCTATTTGCTACAACTGCCAAATAACTAATTATCTTTGAGAAATAAAAGTTACATGAATTCTTGCCAAAAGCATGTCAATGAATGAGCAGCAGACCACAGCTGTCTGTTACTAGCGGCAACAATGCAACAAAACAAAAATAATTCTGCTTTAAAAAGAACAGAAAAAAAAAAATTTTTTTTTTTTGCTTGTCTAAAGCATTAAAAGAAAGTACTACTATTAAGCACAAAAAGCAAAGAGGTCTTGGGAAGTTTTCAACGGCAGTTTAGAACTCGGAATTATGTAACAGCTGCCACCTAGTGTTGTAAATTACAACTGCACAGAATTATGTCCCATGAAGAGTTGCTGGCGCTGAAGGCTGGCCAAGGCAAGTCAGGGAAGCCACGGCTTACCCGTCAAACCTCTCACTAAAACTACGTGCTGCTTGTTTAGAGAGGTACACGCTTCCTTGTTCTCAAACGAGAAGGGGAATATGTCTTTCCAAACACCTAAGTTGAATATCATACTTTACATGCCTGTCCTTGGACTCTGAGCTGGAAATTACACGCAACAATTTCTTCATCAATATAACTTTTCACATATTAATAGCTATATCAATTTTACGAACACAAATTTGGAAATGCTACAGATATCCACCTATGAGGTGACTTATGTCACTTACTTTGCAGTGACTTAATGGCACCTACCTTTTTTTATCCTTTCCCATTAATTATGCTATGCAAGTTCAGCTTAGCCCCCCAAAAGTTGATGTTTCTTAAGGCAATTCTAAAATTCTTTTTGAAGAAAACTTGATAAATTATTACTTGCATTATATACACAATAGCTTAAATTAGTAGAAGTACAGTTCTGAGATTTGATAATTACAAATAATTCTTACTTCAGTAAGTAATCACCCATTACTTGGCATACAGAGGAGTTAGGAAAATTACCTTTCATTTCCTTTGCTGAAGCACAATTTTGAATCTTGATTTCTAAGGATTTAATAATAAGCAAGCTTGCTGCTCTAAGGATCACATGATCTGGACCAGGGAGCCGCTCACATCCAGGTTGAACTTCACTGCCTCCAAAGCAGAAAGGTTTTCCATGCACAGACAACGTCCTCAATAGGCCCAAATCCACAGCTTGCAAAACAGCATCAGCTAAAGCCAACATGTCCACATCTAAATGCTGATCTGGTGGCACTGAGGCAGCGACAGGTCCCCGACAAAGGTCTTCACCCACTTTCCAGAGAAGGCATTTTTTGATGAATATGATGAACTTCCTTTTGACGAAAGCCTGAAGAGGCCAGGTAATAACATCTAGGACACAAGCAGGTTTCAAAAAGAAAATCCTCTGGCAGGTGAAATGTAACTCCAGGTGGATTCTGGAAGCTATAAGAAGTTCAAGCAATTCCAGAAAACATAACAAGCTGTTTACTATTTTAGAAGTGTCTTGGAGGCTTTCAAAATGCTGAGAAAATAAGGAATTGTAGAAGCCTTCAAAAATAGTGTCAAAAGGAGTCAGGAACCACTTTAGAATTTCTGCAATTAAAAAATAGTAATTAAAAACAAAGCCTTCTTAAAACATACTTTTACCATTCAATGTTTATAAATGTTATCACTTTACAAGAGGAAAAAATGAATTTGCGCTGTTTACCTCTAATGTGAACAAATGAAGATACACAGACTAATAGCCAATAACCAGTTAATATCCACTTTACAAATAACCATAGCATCAGATTGTAATAATGAAAAACTTTAATTTTTAATAACAGTGAAAAGCTTTTCATTTTTTCCCTTTAAAACAGTATCCTCAATCAAAAAATACGGGGCGAGATTCTTTAGTTTTTCATACTTCAAGACAGATCAGCTGTTGTAAAATAAGTTTTACTCTTTGTTATAAGTATAATTCTCCGTAGGAGCAAGATAATGACAATTGTTTATGGAGGATATAATCCGTACCTGTTTTTTGTGAACATGTATCTTTCAAGATTTCTTTTATTACAACAGTAAGAGTGTAGAGGCAATATCCTACTTTATCATTTTCAGAGTATTCAGAGAGATTTTCTTGGCAAAAAGCAATCCAGGAATTACTTAATGTTATCTAGAAGAGAGAAAATTTTACAAAGTGGTAAGCTATAATACAATATTTTCTTTACAATTATAAATCACCTATGATAAACAATACAACTCTATACTACACTGTTTTTTATTTTTAAAGTATACTTGTTCAAACAAGGACACGAATATTCTAATGTTCTTTAAGTCAAAATTGAATATATCGTAGACATAAAGGATCAAAAGGGAACATAAAAATATCAGCGGTGGTTATCTCTAGGAGGTGAAATGTACAATTTTTATTTTATTCTTTATACGTTTCTCATTTTCCAAACTTTCTACTGCAAACACCACCTTTTTAGCATTCAGAAGAAAAATGTTATTTTCAGAAAAGAACAAGCATTTATAGCTGAAAGTCGGGAGAAGCTTAGATTTGTTTATTAACTAATTATTAAGAGAAAAATGTGATGCTCAATTTATTAATTTTTTTCATTATGCTGAGGACCATTCTTAGAATTTCTTTAGAGTAAAGCTGTAAAAATGGTCTTGGTCTCAAGCTGGGGTTCCTCAACCTTTTTTTTGGAGGAGAAGGAAGTTTACCTACTCCTCTGAGAATCTGAAGTTAGGGACCCTCTGACCTGAAACCATCCTCCTGCCCCCCCGCCCCCAGAGTTAAGAGTCTGATTTGTAATGAGTTACAACATATTAAAGGCTCTAACCCTTGACACGTCACCATTATATTATTGCAATCTTATACTTTTGTGGACTTACAGATTATTATGTTAGCAATAACATAATACAAATATTTGAAGGGAAAAACTGGATGCCAAAGAGTCATTTTAAAGACACTAGAAAAGGAATAATAATATAGTTTGATTACTGACCTTTTCTTTCAGTTGGAAATACAGAAGTAATGCAAGGCCCTTTGCAGCCAGGTGAGCTAACAATTTATCCGAGCTTTGGAACAGACAGGTCTATAGGAAAACAAAACAAATGTACCCACCATTGCTGATGTTTTTAAAACTGTTATTGAAAAAATGTAGATCTTCAAAGATATATAACCTACAAAAAAACGAACGGCTTACTAATTTAGACTCGAAGTCAGATGACTGTAAGAGACTTCTAACGATCTCTCTGTAGCTCTCCTTCGCGTGGAACTCGGTCTCGGAAGCCAGTGTTCTGGTCACCATGACCTGGATCACGGTTAACTGAAGGAGCGTTGCTTCCCGGGCGCTGCTCCTGAAACACCCCGAGGCTGCAGAGCCGGGAGCCGAATGGACAGGGCATGGCTGACGCCTGCCCTGGACACCAAGAGTCCCGGGGCCTTCCGAGGGGGTGCCCGTGGCGCCATCTGGAGCTGACAGTGCCGGGCTGAGATAGAAGATGTAATCCTGGTCGTTGTTTTCCAGTGCGGCTCCAAGAAGTACCTTCTTATACAAGCGTTCTAGGACTTCAAAGGAATCGTTCATTTTGACAGCCAATGTCTTCTAGGTTGTCTGACAACTCCAAATGGTAAAGATTAATCTTAGACATGTGACAAATCGATAACGGTGCTTCTTCGGTAAAACCTAAAACAGGAAAAATTATTTTAACATTGTGTTGCACACATCATACTATAAAGCAAAGGCATCTGTTTCCACTGGTCATTTAGTCTCTTAACTTAAAGGTAATACTGACTTCTTGATTTCTAAAATGGCGTGTTGGTAAGAAGAACATTATTTTAAGACCGTAAAAACAAAGTGTATGTTTTCCATACAGATTTAAGCCCATGAAATTATTTATCACAGCTTTCCTCTAACGATTTTCAACGGGCTAACGTGGCTTCTCAACCTCAGTCCTGGCATCGCTGCTGGAGAAGCCGCCCTGCGCACTGTGGCACGTTCAGCAGCATCCCCGGCCTCTGGCTTTTTCCCACGAAGGTAAGGCTGGCACTCCCTCCGGAGGTGAACTCCTCCAGGCTGAAAACCACCGAGCAGCTCAAGTCCATTAACCTCCTCCACCTTCAGCTCCCACATGAAAACCTCAAGTTAGAGACCTACGTCGTCCAAAGGCGCGCGGTTACTGCCGATTAATTTCCAACTTAAAATTACGTAATAGAAAGAGACCTAGGTCATCACTTAAAATAGTAAATAAAAATGATAAAAATGCCAGCCCAAGCAAGACACAGGATGTTAAACCAAAGTAATGTGAACGTGAGTAAACTATCCCTTGTAGCCGGATGCAGATGCAGACGTCTGCTTGTCCCAGAACCCGCTGACTTGATGGAGACCAGGAAGAGCGGGGAGGAGGGAAAAGACATTTAGGGACAGAGATACCTTCTAAAGCAGAGAAAATGGCAATCCCCTACCGATGACTGACGACCAGAGGGAGTGTGCTAACTATAGAGTAAGCAGGGCAAGGAAAACTTGAAGACTTGCGCACAGGCAAAGAGGGTCCTAAATATCCTTTCAAGGAAACGCTGGGGCCTCTGGGAATGATCTGATCCCAAGAGGCTGAGTTCTTTCCCAGCCTTTGAGGCGCTTTACACCTCCCTAAATTATAACCTAAAGCAACGCAAATGAATCTGGTCTATAGACATGCAAATAGCTGTCTGGAGGAGAGGAAACCCTCCCGGCAGTGGGAAAAGCCGGCCTCACTTCCATCTAAAAATAAATTTCAACGTTCCTTCACTCCATCACGTAAAGATGTGGTTCTTTTACTTTAAAATGGTTGACATCTACCGGGCTCTTTCATGAATTAATAAGTTAAATAAGATGATGGATACCCATTCATTTTATATGCGCCATGACTTTGTCCACCTAAGATTTGCCCTTGAACAAAATCCCCAGTTCCCAGAGTTATTTACAAAGAGTCCTGCCCATACTTAACTCTCCTCAGTGGAAGTGACCTGTCATTTATATTGGGTCCCACCAACGCCATGAGGCCCACAGGGCTGTCCCGGGTCTTCAAACCTCCCTCTCCACTGCTTTCTTCCCCTTGCTCATAAGCTTCTAAGGAATTTCAATTCCTGCTCACGCACAGAAGGCAAAGGTGCCCTGTCTTAGTCCTCTGGGGCGGAAATAAATATTAAGAAACCTATAGATTTTTATTTAAAGTTACAAATAAAACTTTTGTTACGCCTCTCCTGAATCCTATTTTCAAACTGGAGAGTACCTTCCGTGTGACTTATAAACATAACTAAATATCAGTGACCTTGTTCCACTCGACAGTGAAGCTTGATCTGAGCCCCGAGCTCCCAGAAAGCAGAAACGCTTCAGAAGCACAGATGTTCCAAGAGAGGGCTACCCAGGGAGGACCAAATCCCCTTCCACACTGACATCCTGTTTCATAACACCCCACATTTCATTTCCTCCTCCTTGGAGAGGTTTCCCATTAATGATCATTTTCCTGTTGCAACAGCCTAGATAAAATTATCTCCTTAATTAATTGGTCTGCCAACATCAGGAGTTAGTGTTCATATTCCTCTTCAGAGTTTAACTCCATTGTACCTATTTTACTTATAACGATAACATTTCTTCCCAATAAACTACTGACATTTTTATATGTTGACTACTCTATGACAATAGACTATTTTAGATTAACTAATAACATATTCTGAACTATCATTTTCAGCCACAAATGGAATTATTTTTATTTCAATGCTGTAGCAGTAAAAGAATTCTAATAATATATAAATCTCAAGTCCTTAAATTTTACCCCAATGAGAATTAAATTGCTGTTATTCAAACACTTTCGACCTACAGAAAGGGCCATTTCAAATGATTTGACCATTTTAGCACACAAAACTAAAGTGAATGCCAATAAACAAACAGATAAACAAACAGGCATGGAGGGGTGGCGTGGGGGGTTGAGCTGTTTCCTATCATGGCCAGACCCCAGTTCCTTGCCAAGGGTGCTTGTGAGAGATCAGACTGAAAAGTTAGAGACTTTAAATTAAGACACAGATTCGAAATGACCCTCCACAGGCAGAGGGAAAAAAACAAGCATCCACTAGGGGTCACAATGCCCAGCAGGTAACGAATGAATGAAAAAAAAAAAAAGGCACTAGGCTTCTTCTATTGTGACTCAGCATAAACCAGCTAATTACCAAGTCTTTTAAAATATTAATGCTGGCCAAAGAAACCTGCATTAAAATAAATGTCTGTGCGCAGCCCACTGACAATTCAGAACTGCAGTTATTTCTTTTTTGTCTTTGTTGCTTTCTTTAAAAAACAACCACCACCAATTATAGCATCGAAGGGCAAATTCTGAGAAAACCAACTAGGGAATTTAACCCACCACTCGTTTTCGTTCTGAAGTGGCAGCTACCAGGCTGGCTGCCTCCGGCTGCATCGTCGCGCCGACCTGGAGGAGAGAGAGAGCTGTCCGGCCAGGAAAGGGGACAAGTATCAGGGAGGAGGCCTAACTAGGACAAGTGAGCGCTTCTCCGAGTTTTTTCAGAAAACTCCTCTTGGCAGAGGAGAGTGAACTTCCACACCACGGGCCGAGGGGGTACCCGGGACGAGCATCAAATCTGAAGTCTCTTGTATTGCCGAAGCACTGTCAGCTATTTTAATTTTGCATTCTATTACTAAAAGGACCCCGAGTGCCTTAATACAAAAATAATGTATTTCCCAACCACCTTCAAATAAAATCGACTCTTAGGAACAATAATTCCTAAACTGTATCAAGTGCCTATTACATGTCCGAGACGCTAGTCTAAGTGACTGATTGCTTCCCCGCAACCACGTGAGGGGGATACTTACCTATCATACCCATTTTACAGACAGGGAAACTAAGGCACACAGCGATCGGGTTATGGAGATAGTTAAGTGGTCGAGTTGGGATGTGAACCCAGAGTAGCTGCTTAATCTGTGCGGCTTCATTAACGCGGATGCGGAGATTCTCGAGGCGGAACTTGAGGTCCTGCTCTCAACAAGGCTGTCTCCTAGGACTCTGACTTCCTGTCTGATTGGACTCCGCGGAAAGTTTAGGAGGTGGGGGAGGCCTGGGTATCAGGGCCAAGGTTAGGGGAGGCTAATGAGGGCGATTAGCCACTGAGAAGGCCCAGGAACGGAAAGGACAGAGGTTCCCATCATCCACGTCCACCACCTGGGCCATCAAAGCCGATCAACTACGATTTCAAAAGCACCTCCCGCCCTCCCCTAGTGAAAGGAGGGGGGAAGGGATGTCCTCCAAAGAGCCTGCCCTGGGCTGGGTCCCTTCCCTTTGCCCTGCTCCTGATACTCTGCACCTCTCTCTCCCCGCCCCAGCAGGTTCCAACAGGAGAGTGGGGGAGAGGGGGGTGGAGGGGGGCGGGGGGGGCACGGGGGAGGGCAGGCAGCTCTTTCAAGTTTCAGGAACTCCTCCTTCTCTTTACCTTCAGGCCCAGAGCAGGTAATGGCAGTGACTCGCCCCAGGGGTGCAACATCCCAGCTCAGTCCCTTAAAACAATGGTGCTCAGGTTTCAGCCGCCCCTGGGAGGCTGCCGGGTATTTCAGGGACAGTAGTTCTGGGAGCGGGGGCCCAATCATTTCCATTTCTAGGGTCACACGCTTGCAGGTACTTTAAGGTAGTACCTTTTCCCCTCCTCACCAAGCATTTGCTTCCATTCCCCCGGGCCTCATCTCTGACAAACACCAATCTATTGTGTATCTGTGAGCTTGGCGGGTGTTTGTTTGTTTCTTGGTTTCTGTATTCATTCATCCGCGGATGGACACTTAGGTTGTTTCCATATCTTGGCTCCTGTCAATAACGCTGCAATGCCAGCTTCTTGATAGGAAATGTAGTAAGCACCTGCTAACAGATATGGGGCCTCGGAAGGGGGAGAAGGGGGTGAGGTGCAGTCGCAGAGACGGGAAGCAGGGCAAAAGCAAGAGGCCACATTCATCTGAACTCCACAGCTCCTCTAGGGTTATCCTAGTTCGTCTCTGGGTAAACTCATGAAGAGCCTGTGTTGGTTTTAGACATTAGTGAAACCATCTTGTTCTCAGGAGCCAGTAATAACGGAGAGATGGCAGCATTGAACGTAAACTCGATCAACAGAAAACCACCATGTGTATCTTTTCCAGATCGGGCTGTCCAACTGATCATTCCAAAGGCAAGCTTCTTTGCATAGTGCAGATTGGGCCCCTTCCTATCAGAGCATTTTAGTACCAGAAAAAATCTCAGAGACGATCTAGACCAGTGTTTCCCAAACTCTAGCTTCCGGACCCCTTGGAAGGCTTGTGAGAACATGATGGCTGGGCCCAGCCTCAGTGGTTCTGATTCAGCGGGTCTGAAAGGGGCCCCGAGGACTGGACTGGGGACGATAGTTAGATAAGATACAAGCTACTGGATGTTACTGATAAGGAATCTGAGACCATTAGGTTTATATTATGTCATGGTATTGCTACGCAGTTTGTTTTTTTGAAAAATAAAAACCCTCTAGTGTATCAGCAAAAAAAAAAAAAAACAAGACTTTTCTACCCTAGTCGCTAATGTACGGTTTTAAATTTTAGGTGATGCTTCCGAATGCAATGGTTCCTCACCCGCTCCCCTTTGCCAATCTGTGCCTCTTTCCCTCCTCCTCCTGTCCCTGCCGAAAAATCCCCGCCACCAGTGGGCAGGACCGTCTATCAGTGTGACAATAGCACCACTTAGATTTTACTCAGCTCCTGAATTCTGAACACTGTACAGATAAGGAAGATGTGACTTTGAGTTGAGAAACCACGGTGACTTCCCCCATCTCAGCAAAGCGGCGCATGCTTCTGTGGTGAAAACATTTGTGCAACTCAAGTAAGAGGAGGTCAATACTTTATTTAGTCACCTTGAAAGGTGCCTTTCTGACTCTGGAACTTGATACAATGCTGTTCCCTCTGCCTAGGAAGCTCTTCCGCTTTTCCTTCTGTTTTAAGCTTGAATATCATTTTCTATGCCAACGAACTGGACAACCTAGAAGAAATAAAGTCCTAGGAACATATAACTTACCAAGACTGAATTGTGAAGAAATAGAAAGTCTGAACAGGCAGAATACTACTTAGAAGATTGAATCAGTAATCAAAAACCTCCCAACACACGGAAGTCCAGGACCAGGCTTCAGTGTGAATCTCACCAAACATTTAAAGAACACTGACACCAATCCTTCACAAACTCTTCCAAAAATACAAAAGAGGAGGGAACACTTCAGCATCATCCTGATACCAAAACCAGACACATAGACCAGGACATCACAAGAAAAGAAAATTACAGGCCAATATCTCTGATGAACATAGATGGAAAAAAAAAAATCCTTAACAAAATATTAGCATACCAAATTCAATAATATATTAAAAGGATCGTACACATGATCAAGTGGGATTTATTCCAGGGATGCAAAGATGTTTCAATGTCTACAAACTGATCAAGGTGATACACCACATTAACAAAATGAAGGATAAAACTCATATGATCATCTCAATAATTGCAGGAAAAGCTTTTGGCAAAATTCAACATCCATTTTGATTAAAAAAAATAAAACTCTCAACAAAGTGGGTATAAAGGGAACATACCTCAACACAATAAAGACCACATATGAACCAGCCCACTGCTCACATCATACTCAATGGTGCAAAACTGAAAGATTTTATCTAAGATCAGGGATCAGAAAAAGGTGTCTACTCAAAATAGTATAGTATTAGGCGTTCTAGCCAGAGCAATTTGGCAAGAAAAAGAAATAAAAGCCATCCAAATCGGAAAGAAGTAAAATTGTCACTATATGCGGATAACATATTATACATAGAAAATCCTGAAGACGCCACCAAAAATCTGTTAAAACTACTAAACAAATTCAATAATGTTGCAGGATATGAACTCAATATACAAAAATATGTTGTTTCTATATACTAATAATGAATACCAGAAAGAAATTAACAATCTTATTTACTTATTTATAATTGCATCAAAAAGAATAAAAATACCTATAAATAAATTTAACCAGACGTAAAAGACCTACATACAGCAAGATTTTAAGGAAACAAATTAAAGAAGACACAAATAAATGGAGAAATAGTCCATGCCCATGGGTTGGAGCAGCCAATACTGTTAAAACGCCCATACTACGCAAAGTAATTGACAGATTCCATGCAATCCTTGTCAAAGCTGTGATGGCGTTTCTCAGCAGCAGAGGGAACAACCCTAAAATTCCTATGGAACTACAAAAGGCCCTGAACAGCCAAAGCAACCTTCCTTTAACCCGTTTTCCACTACACTCCCCATATCTCAGGACATGGCATCTGTATCTCCCAGTCACCCAAGGAAGAACCTTAGACACCTCACGGGACCCATCCTCACCCAGGTCCTCCCCATCCCCAAGGCCATGGCTGCAGCCTACCACGCCCGCACCGGACGACTGCACCCGATTCCTTGCTACGTGGTGCCTTGGCCTACCCTTCACCCACTTCCTTCTTAAAACCTTCCCTTAGGTCCAGTCCAAACCCCTGACCAAGGCGTAGCAAGCCCTTCAAGATCTGACCATGGGAGCCTGCTCACATCAGTGCCCCACAGACGAAGTTCTTCAGAAACTCCGTGTGCTTGAACGACTCCCAAGCACTGCGTGGCCCCTTCTTTTTGACTAACTCAGACTCGGTTTTCTATCTTCCACTCTCAGCCTTCCACTTGGAAACCTCCAGTCTCCGGGAGGCCATCTGTACGTGCAAGTCAGGGGTGGGGGTCCCCGCCAAATGCACCCTCGGCGTGTTGCATTGTCTATAACTATTTCCTAGTTTGGTTCACAATCGATTATGAGCTTCCTTGGGCAGGACTGAGCCCAGTTTGCCTACACAGGCCAACAGGTAGCTCGTGTGGGGGGCACCAAAATGAACCTTCTCGAAGAAATGAAAATGTACAAGAAAACATCAGGGCAAACTCAAAGTGCCTGTAGTGACCCCCATCGGCCATACAACATCTTAATATGTTTGTTTGTTTGTTTTTCCACTGTGTGGTTGCCTCTCACTCGCGCCCCCAACTGGGGACCTGATGTGCAACCTAGTCATGTGCCCTGACAGGGAATCGAACCAGCGACACTTGGCTCAAAGGCCGATGCTCAATCCACTGAGCCACAGCAGCCAGGGCTACATCTTAATATGTTTTTATTGACATACTGAAATTATGTCTTTTATATAATTAGGTAGGACATTGGTGGTAGCCAAATGCCTGGTGTATTGGGTGACTTAGTTTAAAATAATATCAGCTCTTTGTTCAGGCAATAGCCTTCCATATTTGCAGTAACCCAGCTCCCAGCTGATCTTCCCCTTTGACCAGCCGGTGATCTTTACAAAACATAAACAAGATACAATAACTTCCCTGCAAGATCTGCAGCCTGTCCCACACCCCCAGCCTCGTTCCCAGTCATTCTCCCGCTTACTCACTCCGCCTGACCGCGCTGGCCTTCCCTGCAGTGCCTATCAACGGCAGAGGCTTTGCGCTTTGGTTCTCTCCGCCTGCAGAATTCTTTCCCTCCAGATCTCGGCGTGGCCGGATCCTCCTCATTCACATCGCTGCTGAAACGTCACTTCCTCCGACTTGTCCCGACTGTCCATCTAAAATAGCCATCACGTCCCAAACTCGATGCCGCTATTCGGCTGCCTTTTCTTTACATAACATATCCGAATGTTAATTTTGTGTTTTCTGCCTCCCCTGTTAAAGTGAAAGCCGCAAGGGGGCAAGTATATGCACCTATATTATTCACCGTCGTTTCTCCAACAGCAAGAACAGTGCCAGGCATGTAAACAATCGCTAAATGAATCAATGCACTTAATCAACGTGCACATCTCGCACGTTTTCTGTTTCTTTTCCCCCTTCATTCAAAGGAACCCGTGAAGGTCGCTATCCTTATGGGAAGAAGTCGCTGAAGCGTCGCCGCCACTACAAAGACAGTCCTCTCTTCCGATCTCGGCGAGGTGTGCTCTGCCTGGTAGTTAACGGGGCCTAAGGGACAGAGACGAGCCCAGGACCCCGCACGCGAGGCTGAAAGGCGCTAAAGGGCGGTGGGACAAGGCGCCGCTCTCTTTGCTTCCTGGGACTGCCGCCTCCCCAACCTTAAACCCTCGGGCCAGCCTCTCAGTCGGACGCGAACACGGCTCCCGCACCGTCGAGCTCAGCGGCCGATCCCACCTACCTGTCAAGAGATCTAACGGAAGGTACCCGGCCTTCGCCCCGCCATTCCAGCGAACACCGGCCCCCTCCGGGCCACCGTAGTTCACTGAAATTACACGCTGGCTCCTCCTTCCGCATGCGCAGAGGCCCCTTTCGGCGTACCGTGTCTCTTAGCAACCGCTTTGAGTCCCTCCGCTAGGGGCGGAGCATTAGAAGGCACAGCGGGGCAAGTGAGTGAGGCCAATCAGAGACGGGTCCCAGATTCGATCGGCACGCCTCCTTTAACTGTCGCGAATGAGCAGGCGGCTTTACGGCAGGCAAGGGGTGGCTGCTAGGGAGAAGGCGGAGAGAAGGAAGGAACCAACCAACCAAGTCGTCCCTACTCCCCACCCCCACCCACCCCGGGCCTGGTTTACGGCTCCGGGCTCGGGCTCTAGGGCGGCCGCTGATTGGCTGCTGAAGGCTTGGTCCCATCCCAGTGACCCCAAAGTGCTGGAGGGAGGGGGCGGGGGTGGCCCAGTGCAAAGTGCATCCAGAAAGCCCCCTACCTGGAGCCCCCGAGGCTGGCACTTAGGATCCCGTTACGACCCGGGACCTCACTGCCCCGAGACCTCCCGCGTTTCCCCCGTTGCCTGGAGCCTCCGGCCCGGAGCGCGGCAGCCCCCTGCTCCGAGTCCTCAGACCGGGACTGCCCCCCCCTCCCCGCCCCGAGCCGGGACTTCCTCCCTGCACCCCTGCCCTGAGGCTGCCCCGAGGCTGCCCCGCGGCCAGGACCGCCGCCCCGCGACCGCTCGGCTGTGTGGATGCTTGCGGGGCTGGGGCCGTGAGGCACGGAGGACGCTCAGGAACACCCGGGTCCGGCCCTGCCTGGGGTGTTTCTTCAATGGAGAAGTTGGTGAGTGTGGAGGAGGCTGAAAGGAGGAAGAGCAGCAGCAGCTGAGGAGCCAGGTAAAGTCAGTTACCTTTCCTAGAGGGAAGGGGGCGGCTGGGAGGACGGAAAATCACTGCATCTGCCTGCCTGCCCTTATCGCTCCCTTCCTTTGCTCCCCTTCCGCAAAGCCCCCTCCGCCTCGCCCCGGGGGCACCGCACCTCTCACCGGTTTCTGGTTTCCAGCTCGGAGTTGGCTCGGGCAGCCTCGGGAGCTGGGAGCGGCCTGCCCACCCGCCGGAGGACCGGCAGCGAGAGCCCCGCACCAGCATCCTCGGAAAGGTAACCGGCCGCCCTCCCCTCCCCCACTGTCCGCGGCTGTCCCTCTCTCACTCGGCGGGGCTCTATTTTCGGGGTGGGCGCCTCGGCGTGCATCTCTTCCCTGGCCCCCGTCTCCCCGGAAAAGACAAAAACACTGCTCTCGCCCGGCTCCTTACCATTTTAATAACTTTCCTGCCCCCCAAATGGCTTTCCACCTTCCTCTCCGTCTGCGTCCGTGTTTTGCATTCTCTTTTGGTGACGACCCTTCACCCTGTTCTGAGCCTTGGAGACCTTTTTGGAGCCCGATCCGCTTCCTCTCGTAGGAATTCCTCCGTCCCTTGTTCCTCGCTTGTTAATTCGGAAGGGCTCCGCTTTTTCATTAAACCACAGGTTTCTCTCTTTTCCTTTTTATTCTTTCCTATCACCTTGCTTCTACCTCCCTCGGAAAATCATTCCGGGTTGCCTAAACCGACAAGGGTTTGTTTTGGTCAAGGAAGGTGCAGGAATGGCTTGAAATGGATGAGTTTCCGAAAATAATGGGACTTTTTCCCTAGTGCGCGTACCCGAATAGCGTGGATCGTCAGGAAACTCTTCTGTCTCATTAACGCGTCCGGCTTCCGCGTGTTTCTGCGGGACCGACGCGGGTGGGTCCCGAGGCTGTTACCGATCCGCGGTACTTGGTCCACCGCAGGTTTCCTAGAACTTTTGAACTTCGACGTGCTCGCTTTGTTCCTATTGGACACTCGAGGAATTAAAAAACGGAGGAATGTTTTGGTGTGTTTAGAAGCGAGGGCTTTCTTTGGGCCTTCCCCAGAAATGAGACCTCTCGTTTCAAAACCCTCCCGGGTCGTTCGCGAGATTGAAACGTAGGCACCCGATGCATGCGATCCCGTTTCTGCTGCCGTTTTCTGTTGCCTCTGAAAATGCGCCCAAGGACCCTCGCATAATTCCTCAAGAGGGGCTGTGATCGGGTAAATCACATAAGAGTTCATTTAGTTCAGAAATTAGCTAGGTGAATGACTTTTCTAGCATCCAATAACACGAGCATAAAGCGACTTGGTACTCTCAGAGTTATTTTAATATCTCCGACTGTTTAGGGAATGTTAGGAACTTAAAATAGCAGCAGCTGTTCGGAAATCTTGGATTTACTCTGTTCCACCGAACTTTCTGCCTTCCACAAAAAGGAAATTAACGGCTTCCGTGGTTCTTCTCATCGTCAAGACATAGATAGCTAAAGATTCTTTTCCGCGGCTCTGAGGGTTTGCGGATCCTTGAGTCCCGAAAGCAGACACCAGAGGGAGACAGCGGCCACACAATGGGATTTAGAATCAGTGTCCACCAATGACTTCATTCTGTGGTTACACCTTCGGGGCGGTCTCTGGAGGAGCCTATATAGGGTCCGCTCCGTGTCAGTGTGCGCTAGTCAGACGGCTGTGAAGTTGAAGGCAGTTTTCCTCCTTGAAGTATGTGACTCGCCAGAGAGATGGCCTAGCGATCGGGACTTCTAAAAAATGCTACAATATTTGAGGTATGTTTTTAAGGTAAGAATGAATTAGGTATTTTCTGCTCAAGCCTCCTCAGTTAAATATGTCTCTCCTTCAGACGTGAGCATTTTTTTATTATCCCGTGAGATGATGGGGTGGGGGTGTCTGTGGAGAGTCGAACGTGTCAGGTAAAGAAAGCGCACTCCTCCTTCTCAGCCAGTTCATCCTCATTGCTTAAATGATACTTCATCGATCCTCCCCGTTTTTAATGGTTTTTCTAAGATTAGGGAATATATGTAAATCGTCGGCATCTGCTCCTAGTGTTAACGTGGTTGAAAGTCGTTGGGGTAGGTGACGGCAGACGTTTAGAATGTTTAATTTGGGTCCTTATTCACCAACACGGCAAGTTATGTGGTTTATTTTTTTCAACCTGGTAGTTAATTTCGTGTTAATTCTATTGCCCGTCACAAGGGGAAAAAAAAAAAAAAAGAATTCCTGATTTATTTGCTAGCCAAATACAGATTTATAATGGCATAGAGAATATAATTGATTTTAATTGAAGATATTCCGTGCTGCATCTTGAGTCTGCTGTGGCCAGGACGTATTTTCTTTATACCTAAAGAGATGCCACTCACAGTTACTTAATATTATAACACATACAAGATCTCTTGATTTCGTTAACATTTAACTTTGGTAAAAGAGACGTACGTACTATCTTTAAGAAGTCTGAAGTCAGATGAAGCTGGTAGAAGTGTATCCAACACCTGACTTCCAGCCTTTCTTTTTATTCTCAGCTGAAGTCATTCCCCAAGTAGAGCGATCGTGTCTCTTGCAAACTTTCTAGGCACTCCCCTGTGGCTGCCGGGGTGATAACGCCAGGCATGAGATCCTAAGAATCTTGACAAGCCCTCCTCATTTAAAAATTCTTGCGATCGAAACTGTGATTTGGGTCTGGAGAAGTGAATTATAAAATCACCTCTGTTGCCTCATCCCCATTTCGCGGAAATTGTTGGTTTTTCTCCTGGAAACTCTGAGAGTTTTAGATAATCTGGGCGTGATAATGAATCCTTGTGTTACGTGGAGGCCCTGTAACTGGGAGGAACTAACGAATTCCTCACCTGTTTGGAACTTTTAAACAACATACAATGTTGAGTGATACTACTATCACACCCCTACTTTATTTGGGGTTCCAGGCTCTTGAGCATGTAAATAGAACTCATTAGCATACATCTGATCCAGATTACACACTCGGGGCCTCATAGCGCGTCTGCGTCCATCTTCGCTGTTAGGACTGTGAGCCGTTGGTAGGTTTGTTTTTTTATTTCTCCCTCCGAGCCAGTATCCTTGGAGTTGCTCATTTTATTTCCATACCAGCCTGTATCTCTATTTACTCTGCAAAGAAATGCTTATTTCTTTTTTTTTTCTGAGTAGCAAGCTGTTTCCTTGTTTCTAGCTCACGTGACATCTAAAAGCACACTTCTGATCTGTGTCACTTAATTAAAAAATGTGTGAGTTTCCGTGAAAACGGCATGTAAAAAGCCACTAATGACTAATCATGCCGAAGGAAATTGGGGACATGTGGGCAAATTTGGTGAAAGTTATGTAATTTTAGTTAGGTCTTAAATATATTTTGTTTTACAGTTACTCTTTCCTCCATTCTAGGGATATAGACTTTTAAAAATGCTGTGAAACAAGACGTTTTGGTTTTAACTTAATGCAGCTTACGTGGCATCTCTGTGGAAATGAGATGGTCACATTTAATTCTGAAATCTAGAGTTCCTAATAACGGTCAGCAGTATAAAAGCTTAGAGGCCTATTTGTTATCTCTGACCCCATGTAGAGTAGAAAAGATGAATTCGTAAGATCTAAACATAGTATTAACATTGGGCAATAAAGCCTCATGAAAAAAGGAGCTACATCGGGAAAGTGGCTCATCTATAGTATATCATTCTGAAGTCTTCCTCCTTAGTATGTCTTTTTCTCTTTTTTTCCTAACTGTGAAACCTGAAATGGAATTTCTGAAGATTGCAACCGCAAAGTTTTAGTCATTCTGAGTCATTAATAATATAAAACAACTTACATGGCACATGCGTTTATTTAGAAACTCGCCTCCCTTGCTATGTTCTTTTATTTTATAGGTGATTTCCATGAGCCATCAGGTTCTTAAACTTGCACTCCCTGAGGGGAAATAGACTTTTTTTTTTTTTAATTCTCATTTCTGGACATAGTCCTGTTCTTTTAAATATATACGCACATGGAAAGTAATATTCTTTCAAGTGCAAACTCTCACAAAATAGCACCAAGATAAAATTAATTGCTTGTCCGATGCTTTGGGCTGTTAGGACATTGGGTAATAACTCATCGTGCTTCATAATTTAAGGGATGCCGTGTTCACGGTACGTGTGTCCGTGTATTCTTGCCTGTGAAGACTGAGGCAGGTGAAGAGTGTTTTGGGGGGTTTAAAATTATGGTTATTATTTATAGCGGTTGGTATTTTCAGAAGAGAGAAAAGTGAGACATCATTTCTAGGATTATTCGAGTCGACTTAAGTATGCAGAACATTCTACTGACGTTCTCCCCAGGGGAAATACCAGTAGGCGAAGTTCACGGCAGGTGCTCAGGGGACCTTTGGCTGAAGTAGCCCACGTGGGATCGTCACAAGTTTCTGTTGTCTGGGCGTCTTTTCTTGTTGGGAGAAATCATTTAGTCACTTCACTCTTTCGCACAAGGGCTTTTCTTGATCATATTAATGAATGAAGACCATTTCCTGTTCTCAACCGGCCCCTGCCTCCCCCTCAATGCCCAGCTTCCCCCGCTGCCTCTGTGGACGTGGTGATGGCCAGGTGGGCGGCCCCAACAAGAGCAAGGATTCGGGGGGCGGGAAGCCATGGAGGGTCACCTCCGCTTCTCTGGGGAGCCAGGAGATACTGAGGACGCACTCAGAGGCGAGGCACCCAGTGATCCCCATTCCTGAAATGTAGGTGCGGCTCCCCTGGGGAGTAATCGCGTGTGCATTTGGGGACACGCGGGCGGCTCATCATTGGAGACATTGGTTTGTGTTTTTTAACATGGTCCACACTCAGTTTCCCCTGTTTACATCTTACATCAATAGATACACTTGCCACGATTAATGAACCAGTAATGAATGAACATTATTATTAAGTAAACTGCATATTGCGTTTCGATTTCCTTCGATTTTACCTAATACCCCTTTTCTGTCCCACAGTCCCACCCAGGATACCACATTGCGTTTCGTCCTCTTGTCTCCTTATGCTCCTCCTGGCCGTGACAGGGTCTCAGACTTCCGTACTTTGGATGACCTTGACTCTTGGGGGAATACTGGTCAGATATTTTGTAGAATGTCCCCTACGTAATTGCAGTTTCTCTGATGTTTTTCTCATGACTGGACTGGAGTTCTAGCGTATCATGTATCATATATCATATCATGCCATATCATGTCTTGTCATACTAACCACATGACTTGGCCCTGTTGCTATGACTTATGATCACCTGGCTGAAGCAGTGGTTTTTGCTCTTTTCCCTCCTTTCTCTACCGCCCTCTTAAGAAGGACCTCACTGTGAGCATGGCCCACACTTAAGAAGTGGAGGGTTATGTTCCACCTTCTTGAAAGGGGAGAATCTGTACAAATTATCTGGAGTTCTTCAGGAAATCCCCCACCTTGTTTGTTGATTCAATCAGTTATTTGTTATACGCTTTGGGGTAGAAGCTGGTAGTACTTTATCTTGTCCAACTCGTTCTGCCTTGGCTGTGGAGAGCCCTTCGGTTAGCTCCTCTGTCCCTTTGACATTGCCCCATCATTGCCTTTCTCTCTCTCTCTCTCTCTCTCTCTCTCTCTCTCTCTCTCTCTCTCTCTCTCTGTTTCTTCTTAGCACTTCCTTCCTGTTTGACACTGTAAGATGCCCAAGGTTCATCTTGTATATTTCCTGTCCTAGTCTTAGAATCAGCATTTGTGTAAGGTTAGTTCTGCATTTTTTTTTTTTTTTCCTTACAACTCCTTGTAGGAGTTGTTCTGATTATGTCTAATTCGGAAATAACGGGCAGAGTTTCTGTGGTGATTGCCGGGGGGTGGGTGAAGGTAGAAGAGCGAATAGGAGCAATAAATGGTAGTGGGAAAATACTATAAAAAATAATAATAATAATGGGCAGAGTTTTCAATCAAGTATCATTTCCAAGTGCATGTTGGCAAAGGCCTTGGTCTTCCTCGAGGAACTTTAACAAGGAAAAATAAGATGTGAAACGAGGAAATGAACAAAGCGGACTATATTAATTGGGGCTGGTTGAAAATTTGGGTGGGTGGCCAGCAATGCCTGTGACTGTCCCTTTTCTCTGTAGCACCTGTGGCCAGGTGGCCCAGTCTTGTTGAGGTGACAGGGTTTTAGCACTCTTGCCCCACAGGGGTGGGTGGCAGTTCTCCCAGTGAGAAATTCCTGCAGCGATTCTGGTATAAAGTGTGGAAGTCACTTGGCGTGTGTTCCTAATCACAGTGGGATCCACAGACCTAGGATTTCAGCGACTCAGAGAAAGGTCTCTTTTCCTTTAGTTGTAAAGGGAACTTTTTCAGAATTTGTATAAGGAAGCTGGCAAGACTGTTGCTCATCTTTTACCTACTTGGGTGGTTGTGTGAGGGAATGACAGTATTTCCTTTTGGACATAATGAAGGACCAGCATTTAAAGACATGTTGTCATTTTGGTGGTCATAGGTTCCATTTTGGCTTTGGCCACCTACTGTGTTAAATGTACACAAATTCTCTTTTTAGTCTTGTTTAGGAAAAGCAAGTGACTAGCCGTGTCAGTTAAAAAGTAGTTCAGACGAGCCCTGGCTGGGTGGCTCAGTTGGTTGGAGCATCGTCCTGTAAACCGAAAGGCTACAGGTTCGATTCCCGGTCCAGGCACACACCCAGGTTGTGGGTTCAATCCCTGGTTGGGGTCCATGTGGGAGGCAACCAATTGATGTTTCTCTCTTACGTAGATATTTCTCTTTCTTTTTCTCCCTCCCTTTCCCTCTCCCTAAAATCAATAACTCAGGTAAGGATAAAAAAAAAAAAAAAAAAAAAAAACATAATTCAAATGAAGCAAGTCTAAAAATACATTCTGAATACAGCAAAATGAAGAATCTTTGTTTGCATCTCAATTCCAAATGTGTGATTTATTATTTTCTTTATTCTCTTTCTCTTTTTTAAATCTGCGTAAGAGGGGGAAAAAAATTCCTGGAAATAAATTATAGTCATACCTCAGTACTCGCAGGCTTCAGAACCCGTCCAACCCTGTTCTCATTGCATTTTGATGAGAAATAAAAGGTTTCCGCGCTTGGTGCTTGCTCAGGGCCCTCGTCGCACTTGCTAGGGCTTGTATGGGTCACAGCGCCGCCCCGCAAGAGAAAAGGCTTCGTCCCTTGTCACTTGCTCTGTCAGTTTCCGCACTCAGCACGTGTTCCGGAACAACTGAATGCCGAGTACCGAGGTACCACTGTGTTTTATACCGCCGTGGAGGTGAATGTAGCTCTCAAGGTCACTTTCTCTGAGACTTGATCTGAGTTCTTTCTCTACTCTGTAAGTTCGTTGGAAAGTCCTGAAATTCAAGTTCACCCAATGGTAGACTCTGCCGGCGGTTATGAATCTTTTATTATTTTTAGGAGTTTTCCCATGATTGTTCTTTGTTTTTAGGTGAAGATAGCTGATCTGCACATCGTCTAGACACACACGGAGTCCCCTCCCCACGATGCTGTATGTGCACAATGGTCATTAGGCCATTGTCAGGAGAAGGGACATTCTTCTGGGAGGTAAGCGATTGGCGATCGGTCACTGGCCATCTGTACTGTTCTCGGAGGAAACCCTCGTAGCCTTTGCTTTTCTCCCTCAGACCAGCTCGTGTATACTAAACACAGCACTTGCTGGAAGAAAATGCAGGTTCCTTTTGATATCATTCAACTCTTTCTTGCAACGTGTCCCTCACTTAAGTGCCAAGATAATCATTCCATTAAAAAAAACATTTTGTTAAAGATGGTTGCTTTGAGCACAGATTTGTAGTTTCCATTAATTCCTTCCAATGGTCTTCAGCATCTTCTCTTAAATGGCCAATAGTAGATGAGAACCTATTTGAAAAGGAGTCTTGGTTTTAAAATTTCTGAAACAAGCGACTTGATTTTAGTGTCAGCTGAAAAAAATAATTAAGTGAAGAAATGGGGGGGAGGCCATGTTTTTTTAAGAAAACAAGTTGTCTTGAAATTTCTCGTTTCCCAATTTTCTCTGAGGAAATAACTCTTTGTAGACATAGGCTGATATTTTTAAATGGCATTACTGAGTAGTGAAGCTTAGGAGTTTGTAATAACCCTTTTCTGTGTATAAAAAACCATAGGTTATTCGACTCTCCTCTCAGGCTGTGGCAATATGCCATAAATTAGGCATAAGTTTGCCTTTGTACAATCTATATGAGAAGTTCTGCAAGATAAATTATTATTGGTAACTTATCCCAAGATGTCTAACCTACATAAGAGACCGAAATGTCTTTAAAGAACTCTACCACATAATTTTTTTAGTTATATTTTTAGAAGTGGAAGCCTATTAATTAGGAGAGGAGTCTAATCTATTCCTTAAAATTAGCCCAGATGGAATGGCTTCCTAGAATAATGTTAGTTTACATTTCTGTATGTCTTTAAAGGCTTAAAAGTGCACTGCAGAAGTTTAACATATGTCTTTAAAAGCTTAAAGGTGCACCACAAAAGTTTTTGTACACGTTTTTAAATATTTTGTATGACCTTGTTACTTGGCATACTTATAGCATAAAACTTCTAGAAAACTGATATAGGAAAAAAATGTCAATCCTGCATTAACGAACACAAAGTGAAGAGGATAGAAATAGACAAAAGAGAATTAAAGACAATCTACACATTTTACTCTCTAGTTTTTTTAACCCCACTCACTTCCCCTTCCCCTCAGCCTTCCATCTTTTGGGGCTAAAATAAAATATTGTTCATATACTTTAGGAAAGCAGCCTAAAGGTTTTTGCGCTTTTTTAAAAAAACTGCCTCTCATAATTAAAGGTCTTTAGTTTTCAAAGTCTTTGTCCATTTGATACTTGACGTTTGCTCGCTGATCGGTGATAGAACCCCCGAATAAGGGGTCCCAGCTTAAATCTCCTCCGTGCGCTTCACATAAATCCAAACTCCTAAGACAAGCAGCCACGTGACTCCTCTGCCGTCTCCTGTTTTCTGGCTGCCCAATGTCACCGTCCATCTTGCCCCAAATCATGCTCTCGTGTTCGTAGGATGTCTGCTTTGAGTTTTCAAAAGGCTGCAGAGGAAGCGGTCCCGTTTCAGCCATTTAGGGCTTTGCTCCGGGCTTTCTTTTTGAAATCTTTTACCGCCTTAGGGAAATTCCTGAAAGTTGTGGTCCTAACACATACTTGCCAATTAGTTGAAATAGCGGGAACTTTCATGACCAAGGTGCTCGAGATTTAGCCAAGGAAACTTCTGTGCTCTTTCACGGACGCAGCGCAGGGAGCCAGGAGTCCTAAATGTCCTGCATTCTGCCCACTTCTCAAGGCTCATCTCTGCGCCCTAATGACTCCTTTGTGAAAAGCGGACTCAGCTAGGATGTTACACCATCACTGCCGAAGGAACCCGGAGCTCCAGGAAGAGTTGCAGATCCAGGCTGCAGTGGCTGCTGGGGATGTTCACACTGTCCGGAAGATGCTAGAACAAGGCTATTCACCGAACGGCCGCGACGCCAACGGCTGGACCCTGCTCCACTTCTCGGCGGCGCGGGGGAAGGAAAGATGCGTCCGTGTGTTTCTGGAACACGGAGGTGAGTTCACTGACAACAGATCTCTTTCTCCCGAGGAGAAACCTGCAGTGAAACTATCCTTCCTTTGAAATATATGTGTGCCCGTGGGCGCAGTGTGCAGGGCTTCTCTTTTGTGAATGCTCAGTGTCGCGTTTTCTCTCCGATGGGAAGATTTGTTATCATTAAGCTGACTTTTGTTTCCAACCTCGTTGTCGAACAGATCCGTTCGGCGAATGTGCTCTTCCCTCCGTCACTGTAGCTGATACGCAGCCGGGTTTCTCCAGGTTATTTGAACTAAATGCAGCTCCCCTTCAGGTTGTCCAGTGGCTTGTGCTTCAGAAGCAGAAGGGGCCGTGGTACCCACAGCAAGAGAATCGCACGGGGTTACCTACGGATGTTAACTCAGGCGGACGGACCGGCGCAGGCCCCTTTAAGAACCGTGGCCTCATGTCACCTGGTGTTTTGAATGCCTTGTTTAAAACTCTTTTTTTCTGGACGCTTTTATTACTGTTTCACAGCACTTACTTGCCTTTTCCAGACTCGTCCATAGTTCGTAGGTATCCCACTAGAAGATTGGGTCTCTGAGGCCCAGTTTTGTATAAATATATGCGGTTGGAAGCTACATTTGACATTTTATGTTTTTGCTCCACAAACTGCCCATTACCATAATTAATAATTCCTGTGATTAATAATAACTAATAATTGTCCTAAGCTGACATACTTTTTTCTCCAGTTGCATTTCCGCTTTATTTTGCTAAAGATAACCTGTATGTACTTCATATCATTTGTACCCACGTTATCTCTGTAACGTCGCTCGGTTGGGGTTCAAGTCCCACATGTGCCATTCTAGGCCCTGAATCGCTCATTAATAGCATTTATTTTCATTTTAAGGAGTAGTCAGATTTTCACACTTACTTGATGTGCAACTGTGGTGTCCCGGAGCTCTCGTGAAGGTCATGTGGCTTGTGCGAGGCCGGGACTATGAAGGCCATGAGCCCGGACTAATAGCCAGACGATGCTAGACCTGCCACTGGCTGTTGCCACACATCCTAGGGGCCCTGAAATAGGAACTGTGTCCTTGAAAGAGCTGACCATTCCCCGGCCTGTGCTGTTCTCTGTCCCTCCCTGCTTCTTGCTCATAGCTTATTGTACCCAGTACTCAAAAACCTCAGTTCTGTGGTTAATGAAGGGCAGGGGTTTGCCAGGAGAAAGGTGGGGGAAAAACTGACAGGTGTGTATAGGATCCAAACACTTACAGTGCTGGCAGTCCTTTGTAGAGTTCCGTGGATCTGTCAGGAAGTGGAAAGACACTACGTATATTTTGAAAGTGGAGCCCACAGGATTTGCTAATAGATTGGAGATGAGGTAGAAGTGAAAGAAATCAAGAATAACTGAGCTTTGGGGCCCGAGGGTAAGGAAGAAGGGTTTCCGTTTATTAAATGAGCATAGGAAAGTTAGCCACATGCAGTTTAAAAAAAAAAAACAAAAAAAAACAGGACATGGCTGTTTGATACAAGCCTCTCCTGCGACGAGAAATTCTTTATCGGAAGCGTACTCAAGGATCAGGTCTTACCGCTGCGAATCCGTACAGCTGCCCAGTAAAACCACCACCACCGAGGGATCTCAGAGCTGAGAGGCTCCCTGGGACTGTGTGGTGATGGCAGCGATGTGACCAGAGGGAAGCCCGGTCGGGGAGCCGCTCTGCAAAGCCACCCCTGCCGCCGCGCTAAGAAAAGTCTAATTGCGTTGAGGAAGCGAGCAAGTGTGACTTGGGTTACCGGGACTGTCCATCTTCCGGAAGGAAAAAAAGGGGGGCCGTCTTCCTTGTTTAATCAAAGCCTGGCTGTCCGTGGCACACGTGGCTATTTACAGTTAAATTAAATTAAAAATTCAGTTGCCATCATACGAGCCACGTTTCAAGTGCTCCATAGCCGTGTGCGACTCGGGGCTATCACGTTAGGCCTCAGAGATACAAAGGGCAGCTTGTGCAGAGAAGTGACATTTTGCCACTTTACTTTCAGGCATCCGGCTTCGAAATGACGAATACCTAGAGTTTTATAAATGTCAGAAAATCACTGGAGGGTCTAAACACCGACGCGATGCCTGTAATAGTACCTCTGTGCAAATCCCGGTATTACCTTCTTCTGACCACGTTAGCGTGGGAGTGCCGGGGAGGACTGTCATGGGGGTGAAAACTATAAGAAACCCATTACTATTATCTTCATTTTCCCGTTTGAATTTTTCTAAAAATACTAATACCATGTTGG
Organism: Furipterus horrens; assembly: GCF_987537825.1. Taxonomy (NCBI): domain Eukaryota; kingdom Metazoa; phylum Chordata; class Mammalia; order Chiroptera; family Furipteridae; genus Furipterus; species Furipterus horrens. Next base: position 3,856,869 of record NW_028327186.1, on the reverse strand, counting down.
ACATTTTGTGAAAGGAACGTTAACCCTTTGAGTGCCATGCGTAATTCAAAATTTGGGTCAACATGAAAAAAAAATGATATCAGTATATAACCTGAGGCACAAAAGAAGAGAACAAAACATAAAATACGAATTATTCCATTGTTATTTACATTTAGAGCCATCGAAGAAAAAGGTCACTGGGAGTGATGCTGGCACTTCTGGGAAAATTTGTCAGCATCGCTCCCAAGCGATGTCGGCACTCAAAAGGTTAAAAGACCCCATCGTGGGGCGCGCGTGTATCTTCAGATTCAGTATTTATGCCCGCTGATGTGGAGGGCAGCCAGCTGAAGCCCTCTGGAAGTTAAATCCGTAAAGCACATTGCCAGGGGCCCTGCGAAACGCATCTCAGGTCTCCTCTGGGTACGGCAGGAAAATCCTCTTGGTGAAACCCATGAAAAGGAGTGAGTGAGGTTGGGGATTAATTACAGAAACCCGTAGCAGAGGGGTGAGAAATTGCTTTCAGCTTCTCAAAAATAAAAGCTTTTGCCAATGACAATCCCAAATGTGAGGATACCAACATTGGTGATAGGAAGTTACGAAGGCACTGTGGAAAGCAGTTGAGTACTAGGTATTAGATCCTGAGACATGGGAGCTCTTTCTGTCCCCAAGCTTGACTTCTATAAATTTATTCCAAGGAAGCAGCCTTGAAGGCGGGAGTATTTTTTATGTGAAAATTTCCCCCCTTCATCACATATAGTTTTTAAAACGGAATCTTTCTCAGTACCTGGATGTAGAGAAAAAAGTTAAGTAATTAGACTGATTACAATTCATAATTTTTAAAAATGTACAGAAAAATGCTGGAAGTATCACTGATGCATTAATGTCGACAATAGTTGGTAGAGAATGCTGTGCTTTTGCCTCGCGGCTTTCCCGAGCTTCCGACTTTTCCTTCATGAAAAAGTAGTGAATCTGGGAGAAACCCCGTTTGGAAGTGTTATACCATCTGACTTTCCAGCTCTTGATTCTGTGCTGAATTATTAGCAGCTTTGAGTGGTTGTCTGGATTATGTTCCCTCTCTCACTGTTGCCTCTCTTCTCTGTGTTAATACTTAAGCAGAACACGGAGCTGTGTTTAGACCTTCAAGCGCTCCCTGTGTAGCTTAGCTAATTGCATTGGGGCTTCCCAAAACTTTGAAAAGAGTAATCGCATGAAGAGGGACCTAGGATATAGTTCACTATCCATATATTTTATAAATGTGTATATATATATGTACATATATATACTATACACTAGGATACAATTCTTATACATCTGTTTTATAAAATCTGACTTTCTTTTAGGATTTGTGATGTCCAAATCATTTGAGCTTTAAACACAAACAGGGTGCACGTAACAGCACCTTTGTACAAAATCCTGGTAATGTTTTTGACCAGATTACTATGTATATTCCAATCCTGAGGGCAGCCAGTAAACACACACACACACGCACGCAAAACAGGCACACCTCATCTGATTGCCCTTTGCAAGTATTGAGTTTTTCACAAAGTGAAAGTTCATGGCCACCTTAAACAGCAAATCTGTCTCTGGGGGAAATAATGAACTGGGATCTGACCTCCCACCGTGCACAAAAATCAACGAGCAATGGACCATTGCCCTAAACGTAAGAGTTAAAAGTATAAAACTTCTAGAAGAAAACATAGAAAACCCTTGTGACGTGTTGGGCAAAGATTTCTCAAATAGGATACAAAGAGCACAGACCATAAAAGAAAAAAAATGACATTTGACCTCCTCAAAATTAAAATTTGTGCTTTAAAAGACACTGTAAAATATGAAAAGGCACAACCAACTTGGAGAAAATATTTACAGAACATACCTGATAAAGGTCTTGTGTCCGGAATATATAGACAACTGAGTTGAAAACAACCCAATAAAAATAAGTAAATGATTCAACAGACAGTTCACAGAGCAAAGTGTATGAATGAGCGTCATAGCAGTGCATCATCAGCAAAATGTGAATTACGTTCCCATAAGTTACTATTTTATACTCTCTAGAATGGGTGAAATTAAAATTACTAATGATGCCAAGTATTAGTGAGGCACAACTTGGAACTCACGTATCCAGGTTGGGGCAAAAGTAGATTTATAGGTCGTATGGAAACTAATACAGTAATTAATAATACAAGAATAAACTGTTTAGTGTACTCAGAACGATAAACCCTGTATTGCTGGTGGGGATGTACTCTTGCACAGCCTCTAGAAAAAGTTTGGCAGTTTCTTTAATGTACATGTAGCATATGCCCCAGCAATTCTAGGCATTTACCAAGTGAGATGGGAACATACATCCACATGTGGACAGACGCATGTATGAATGCTCACAGTAGCGTTATCCATGATAATAGCCTCACACTGGAAATAACCCCATTGTGTATCTGCTGATGAACAGATAAACAATTGAAGATCCATAGTATGAGAACTACTCAGTAATATCAAGGAATGAATGAACTATTGATACACACACAACAGCATGGATGAATTTCAGAAGCACCACGCTCAGGGAAATAAGTCAAACACAAACTCTCCGTACTCTGTGGTGTCATTTACATGTGATTCTCGAAAAGCAGAAACTTCCGTGGCTGCCTGGGGTCCAGAGTCTGGACAGAATTGACAGTAAAGAGGCAGGAAGCAGTTGTTTGAGAGGATGGAAATGTTTTGATTGTGGTGGTAACTACTTGGCTGTGTACGGTTGGTCAGAGCTCATCCACCTGTACACTTACTTAAAATCGGTAAATGTCATCGGACCTCAGTTAAGCTGTTGGAAAGAAGAAACCATATTGATAGGTCATGTTGATTTGCTTTTATCGATCTATACCCTCAAATGTTTCCACAGATTTCAATGGGTGCCTTCAGACGCTGCTACACCTTGTTTTAAGCAGTTTGCTAAGGGGACAGAGTTGACAGGGCTGCCCTTAGCATTCAGGGAAAGCATTTCTGATGAAGGGACATGTGAGCAGACGTGGACGAAGTGAGTTCACGTCCAACATTTTTTTTTCCTATGTGCCTTGTATATTTCTCAGTGAATTCATAATCTAGGCGTTTCAGAGTTTCTGTTGCTATTACAGATAAGATCTTTTTCTTACTGCATTGGCTAATAACAATCCTTAAATTCGTTTCTGTTTACATGGCCCTTGTTAATCCCTCAGGTAACTGCAGATTTTATGCTTTGTGACTTAAAGCTCTTTATTCTGTGCGCGTTTTCAGCCTGCGCTCAGCTACTGTGTTTTAATGCTTTCCACTGAGACTAACCAGATCATCGCTGTCCGTGTTCATTAATCATTGTTTTTCCTGACTCAGCCTAGCACCCAAATGTAAGTAAAACCTCAGAAAGACCTAAAGCGGAAAACCAAAGATGCAAGCGCAGTGTCACGTAGCGTGATTTTAATTTTGCTGTGAAACCAAGGACAGGAGGCACGTAAGAATGTTGGCTGGCGATGTCAAGCCACGCCGGGCAGACAGAAGGTGGGAGCCATGAAGGAAAGTATTCCAGAATTTCCCTGACAGATCAGGAGGGAAGGTCTGGAAGCAGTTGATTGGTCAGGGATAGATGAGAAACGGACGTCTTGGCAAGATTGACTGTTTCATTTGCCTGGAAGGGGCTCTTCTTTATGGTATGCCTGCCTTCGCCTTGCCCGCCCTTGGTAAGTGAGGTGTCAAAAACGGGATCGAGGGCTCAGCACCTTCTGGCAAAATGGAAACGCCGGTAGCTCGTCTTCATGACGTACCAGCAGATGGCAGCAAAATGCCTTGTGAAAATATTCTCGCCTTCATTTTTGTTTTTTTAAGTCATAGCAAGTAGTTACTATATATTTTTCTTTCAGCGAAGACCAAGGCAGATAGGCTATCCTTATTTTCTTGTAAGTGGATAAAAATAATATTACTACTATGTACCGTTAGGTTATATTTACTGATTTTAGAAATTGAACTGATACAGCTTGCCTTTAAAAATGTCCACTTTTCACAGGTTTCGTTAGCCAACTACGTGCTAACCGAAACTTCCGTTCTGCAGAATATTCTTATTTTACGTGAAGCTTTCTGCCTCGTAGGCTTTTCTAAGAGACCCGACCGTTAGGTTTTAGACCTCAGTGACATTTTACTAAAGAAGACACACATGCCTAATCACACAGCATTGGAGGCTGTTTGTTTGAGAAACCCCATGACTTTTTCTCTTTTCTGACCAAACCCGAAACGAAGGTGACTTTTATGAGAAGAAAGCCTTTTAAGCCTCGGCAGTCGGGTCTGACCAGTTTACCTTCACAAGGAATTGCTGGCCTCCAGCAGGTGACCTGCCTAATAGGATGGGCGGTGGCGCTCAGGAATGCCTGTGCGGGGGGGGGAGATGAGCCCCAGAGAGCTGGGCCAGGTGACAGGTCACCGAGCAGATGAGCCACTCTGGTTTCTTTTTCTTTCCTTCTCTCCCACCCCCGTGAGATCAGTCAATTTTAAGAGCAGGTCTTGGAGCTGTTGTAGAAAATAATATTTATACACTGTGGAGGTTTCTTCCAGTTTTTCACACAACGTACCACTTAATTCTTACAGATCCCGAAGTTCTTGTCAAACTTAGAATTCAGAGGAGACTTTTATCTTAGGAGAACACGATTTATCCAGATCACTTAGCGTATATCTTACAAGCTTTGGAATTTTTACAGACCGCAGAAAAACTTTTCTTTTTTTTAAACCTAATACACCCTAAAACAACATAGTCTGCCAGACCACAGTACATCCGTAATTTAGAACAGCAGATGTTGCTACACATGCTTCTCCTTAAGACCGAGAAGCACAAGAGAAAATAAAACAAAAAACTTAAATCAGACGAGAAACCTGAAATAATACAGCGATGGGGGAGCTTGAGCCGCCAAAGGCAGTTGATTCAGTTAGCAAAAAACTAGGGACTCTGTGATCTCAACTGTGTGTTTTTGTTTTTAATATGTCCTTTAAACACTTTGTAAGTCATTCTGTTAACCAGGGTTGGTAACTTTCTACTAAACTTTTATTTCCCATTAACACCTGACTTCGGTTAAACTGAGGAAAGAAAAGCTTGATGGTGTCCATCGTGAGGTTGAACCGTGGCCTGAGTTGCGTGAGGCTTGGCCGGAGCGTGCGTGCCACGGTGAGAGTGTGTTATTCTATCTCAGAGTCTGCTAACGTTTTCATTTTGGTTTTGCCTCTAGCTGATCCCACAGTTAAGGACTTAATCGGAGGCTTCACCGCTCTTCATTACGCGGCCATGCACGGCCGAGCCCGGATTGCACGCTTGATGCTCGAGTCTGAGTACAGGAGCGACATCATCAATGCCAAAAGCAATGACGGCTGGACTCCCCTCCACGTGGCCGCCCACTATGGCAGGGACTCCTTCGTCCGGCTCCTCCTGGAGTTCAAGGCCGAGGTCGACCCGCTCAGCGACAAAGGCACGACGCCGCTGCAGCTTGCCATCATCCGGGAGAGGTCCAGCTGCGTGAAGATCCTGCTGGACCACAATGCCAACATCGACATCCAGAACGGCTTCCTCCTGCGCTACGCCGTGATCAAAAGCAATCACTCCTACTGCCGCATGTTCCTTCAGAGAGGCGCGGACACAAACCTGGGCCGCTTGGAAGACGGACAGACTCCCTTGCATTTGTCCGCCCTCAGGGATGATGTGCTCTGTGCACGGATGTTGTACAATTACGGAGCAGACACGAACACGAGGAACTATGAAGGGCAGACCCCGCTGGCTGTTTCCCTCAGTATTTCCGGAAGTGGCCGGCCGTGTTTGGATTTCTTACAAGAAGTCACAAGTATGTACTATAATTATTACTCTTATTGCATTTTTAACAAAATCTGCATCCTCTGAGGAGCTTAAGGTGTTCTTACAACTAAAAATTAATCACATATTCATGCTTCCTTTTAGCCCTGCGTGGTAAGTAATATCCCATTCATCCGACATGAAAAGAAAGCTCTTATCACAAGATTGCGTAAAAATTTGGTTGTGTTACTGGAAGGGATGGGGTTAAAAAGTCAGGGTGAGGGAAGAGATGGAGAAAAGGACAGAAAGAGAAGTTTTTTGTTTTTTTCTCAGCAACGATCTGTGTTAGAACAAGGCAGTTCCTGCTGGTCGTACACGTAGTTTTTCCAGGCTGCCATAGACTTCAGGTCGCGGAATTGGGAGGCATGTGGATTTTAGAGTCCATACCTTTGCAAGTCTCCTAGTATTAGTGCCTTTTTTAATTTTTAAAAATTTTTTATTGCTAAGCTGTTGTTCACGTTTGCGTCCTTACAGTGTGAACCCACGTGGAATGGAACAGTGTGTTATTTATTTGGGTTCCCTAGTAAAGCAGGCTAAAGATGTTAGAAATTGTTGTAAGAAGAGAATTGTCCTCAGTGGACAGTTTGGTGCCGGCTTCTGTTGTTGTACCTGACCTGCTTCGGTGTGGGTGCTTTTCTGTTTTCTCCTAAAAGTGCCTGGAAGAGTCTGAGCCCACTCTGTAATGGTACGTGGGCCTGTATTGCTTTTCGGATAGGAGCACTGGTTTGTGCGGCTGTAGCTACCCTCTTACCTGGCTCCCTTGCAGCTAGCTGAGGGCGTGCCTCAGAACTTCACGTCCCGCAGAAAGCTAAAGCCCACTTGAAGACTGGTTAGATTTTGCTCTCTGCTGTACTTTTTAATGAAATTTCCTTTTCCTCCCCTGATTTTTCACATTGGGGAAGGAGAAATACATTCTGGATGCCAGGTACTTGGGGCTAAGGGGGAATACTTGACCTTGGCAATAATCCACCCTCTCCCTTAGAACTGAACTGGGAGTAAAACAATTTTGAAAAAATGAAATGTTACTTGAATTTTGCGTATCCGTGCAGAAGAAAAGATGGAAGTATTACTGCTAAGTGTATTCACACTAAAGCATAAAAAGAAACCACAGCCCAGGCCTGTGCAGTAGAACTTTGTATGGTTGGAGATGGTCTCTCTCTGGGCACCAGTATGGTGGCCACTTGTTACGTGGCCAGTGCCACTGAGAGACTGGCCTTAACTGTGTTCATTTACATTTAAAGGGCCACAGTGCCTAGCGAGTGGCTTCTGTGTTCTGCTGCTGGTGTTCGGGGCTGCCAGGTAGGTGGTCCCTTGCAGGAAGCACTATAGCCTGTGAAGTAGGTCATTTTCATGATAAATTCTGGGTATCTTTCTGTTGTTTCACCTTAGTTAGAGTGGCTGCCTTCAGGAAGGCATGCTCCATACATAAGTGCCTCAGCCCCGGTTGTTAAGTGTTTTGCTCCATGGTTAACAGCAGAGGCTAGAGCCAGCCTGCGGGAGCGCAAGCCCCTGACTCAGCCACATGTTAGCTGTGACCTTGGGCAGGTTACCTGCTCTGTGTCTGTGTTTTCATCTTAAAATTAGGATAATGATATCTATCTATAGGCCTGCCGTGAGGATTGAATGAGCGAATATTTATAGTGCACCTAAAATAGTGTCTGGTACATTTTAAGCTCTGTGTTTGTGTGTGTGTGTGTGTGTGTGTGTGTGTGTGTGTGTGTGTTTTAAATAAAACATTAATTAAATGTGGGTGGGTGAACAGCAAGGGCTTGCTACCCACAGAGAGACTCCTTTCGCGTCTCATTCTTCCCGAGCCTCCCATTTTCAACCCTGTAGACTCTTAGGTCACCTGCATGTGGAGACACAGCCAGTGGGATGGACGGAGCTGGCCCTTTGTCCCCAGCCCTCAGAATGCCAATGGAGGACAAGACTGTTTGGTTAAAAAAGATGCACATGTACTTTTAAAGTTTGGGGCAGTTGGGAAGATCCACAGGACTGTCTCCCCGTGCTGGAGTTCCCCAGTGCCTCGAGCTGGCTGAATGATGGGATCTCAGGAAGGTGGCGGCCGAGCGGACGTGTGGTGTGCTTTTCAGACGCGAAGGACCATCCGTCTTTGAAGGCTCCAGTCAGTTAGTCACTGTCGTCAGGTGCCTTGACATCATTCATTACTTCTTGACTCTCCGAGGTGTCTCCCTGCCAAAAAAGCTCATTAGGTATTTCTGCTCCAGTGGTTCAGTATTTATTACGATTTCCTTTGCCTGGGGAATAATTCTGTGCTGGAAGAACCCACCGTAGCTGGCTACCTTTGGAGAGCTGTCTGCTGAGAGCCAGCGTGGGAGGAGGCAGGGAGTCGGGGCATTTAGTCAGACCTGTGAGCTCCTTGCAGCCGCCAGCACCACTGAGGTCCGCAGCCCCAGGCCCCACGCTGTTGGCTTCCAATCTGAGAACTCCAGCTCCCGAGGTACGGGGACCGCTGGAGTGGCCTTTACGCAGGGCCATTTTACCGTTCACTGCACCGTTTAACTAGAAGCACGTTGTTTGAATTGGAAGAGCTCAAGAAAATCATAATCCTGGAATGTAGAAGCTACTGTGGGTTTTTTAGAACACTCGCCATAAAAACTCAGATACGCGTTGCGTAAAAACAGGACAGACGAGCAGCTCCGTTAGGAAGTAGTGTCTTCTGGTGTCTCGCTGGCCATGAGCGGAGGGAGAAGCCACAAAGAGCGGCTGTCTGTTCACCTGCAGCCAGACCTTGGGGAAACCTCTGCCTTCTAGAATGGCTGGCACTCCTCCAGAAAGCCAGGCAGGTGGAGGGGCAGCTTCTTTGTGCCCGGGAACAAGAGACCAGCTAAGAAGAGCCAGAGATCCTCCCTGCAAAACGAGGGCTGTCTTGCACAATGGAAGATGTTTCCTGCTGCTTTGGTAGCGTTTATAAGAAGCCACTTTCTGTTCTTTTAGTGCTTTTACTTGAAAGAAAAAATAAAAGTGGAACAAATAAAGGAATAACAGCAGAAAGAACAATGAAGGCGTGACCGATGGCAGGAAGAGCTTGGAGTGAGGACGCAGCGGCGGGTGGGCTGATGGTGGTCCGGTGAGGGCCAAGGTTCCCAGGCCAGCTCCTTGCACCAGGGCCGGGGCTCAGGCAAGGCAAGCGGGGTGCCTGGGACACAGAACTTAAGGAGGTGTCGCTATTGTCAGGGTCATGCAAGTGCACAGAGTTAATAAAGTGGAATAATCAGTCCACAGCACATGCAGAGACACCATCACGGAGCGCTAAGAGGATCATGGCAGCTCTGGCATATGGGACTGGGGCGCAAACCCTCTAGCCAAGGTCAAGAGCAGATCATAGGCATGCTTGCCCAGGGCGAACGAGAAGGCCTACCTGTGTGCACTAGGAAAGGGCAAGCACAAGAGAGCATCACCGGCGGCTAAAAGACGTTTTGTAAGCCCAGCTTATACTGAGAATACGGATAAATAATACTAGAACTCGCCCTGAGAACTCGGGTTACAACTTAGCGCTCGTTTTCCTTTACCGTGTCTCTGCTCCACGACGTAAACCCTTCTAGTCAGCTACGGATGAAGGAGTTATAGACTATGACATCTTTGAAGAAAGAAAGAAATTGCAGAGAAAGCTGAACCTCGAGCAGTGACGAGGAAGAACTTTTCATCTTCTGGGGGAAGAAAAAAAGATGGGATTTTAATCATCTGCATGCCTGGAATTTCGCTCGGGGAGAAGCAGCGGAGAACCCGCGGTTGGGGGAAGAAGCCCCCTTTGGAGCGCGCGTGCACAAGGGCGCACGTGGCAGCGAAGGGCTCTCCCTTCGGCCACCACGGCGGCAGGGGACCGGGCAGGGCTGACAGAGCTGCTCCCGCAGGTCCTCGTGCAAAGGGAACGGAAGCTGGAGGAGAGTGTCAGCAGAGAACACGGGTCAGAGTGGGGCTGCAGGAAACAAGACGGTTGGTGTTGGAGAACACCGCTCAGGAGGAGGAGACCGCGTCCCCGTTTGATGGGCTAGATTATTTGCAGAAAAGGGTCCGTGTCGTGCTGCCTGCCTCGGGACCCCTTTCATCGTAAGGCTTACCCGTCACGGAGGAAAGGGACGTGGTCCAAAGGCGCAGTGGCCTCAAGGGCTGGTGCAAGCGGCGTGGTCCCAGGGCTGTGGCAGGGGTCAGCCTGTCACCTCTGCCAGTGACATCCTCACCTGCCCTCTGGGTGCGGAAACTGCCCTCATAGAAGCTGCTATTTCAGTAACGCATTAGATAGGCCAGGTACTGCTGTTACCATCTGATCCATCCCTTAGTTTTAATGTAGTAATCGTTCTGTTTTAAATTGCCCGTCTGCTAATTCCAACATCTGTGTCGTATGGAAGTCTGGTCTGATGCTTGCCTCGCCTCATCCGACTGTGTTTCCGTGCCTATTAGCTAGCATGTCTTGTCGTTTTTTATTGAAGCCAGACGTGTATTAGGTAATAGGAACTGAGCTACACAGGCCTTGACTGTCAGGCCTTGTGGGCCGCAGCTGCAGGTGGCAGAGGCTTCAGACTCCCCGGGGTCCTTGGTTTGGGGCTCTTGTCTCTGGGTGCCCCTCACTGCTTGGAGAGAGGCTGTGTCCCCGAGCTCTTAGCTGTAATGTACGCTCACCGGCGGGGAGGTGCAGAGGAGGCCGGTGGTCTGGAATCCTCACACCGAGTCTCTCCCTGTGATTTCGCGTCTGTCGTGATGCGAGTGGTGACGTCCAGGCTCTTTACGTGTTGGAGCTGAAACCGGAAGTGCGTTTGTTAGTTTTTCCACTTTTACTGACAATGTGAAAGACACCCCCTCTGTGGCCCCTGGGGCTGAGGAGTGATCACACTGGGCCTCAAGGGCACCGGGTGGCATCCTGATGAGCTCCCGCCTGCCTGGGTCAGAGGTGCTGCTAACCGGGCTGCATCTGGGGGTGCAGAGAGGCGGCGCCACCGGGCTCTGGACCCAGCGTCGGACGTGCCTGATAAACTTGGGCCATGTGCTCCCCCTCCCCCGCCTGTGGATCTCACTTTCCTCCTCGGCAGGATCCGGAATGACACCCTAGTCCCTGGGGTCCCTCTCCCCAGGAACCACTCTTAACGGGGATGCTTTCCTGCTCTTGTGATGTGATTTAATTTGATGTTTCCAAAAGGCTTCTTGTAAAACAGTGTTGGTTTTCTCAGTATGGACCCTTGGGGGTTCTCAAGACTGTTTTAGGTGCCTCTGAGGCCAAAACTAGTGTCCTAACAATACGAAGATGCTGTTTGCCCTTTTCCCTGCGCCGACGCTGGTGCTGGTGCTGGAAGAGCCGTGACAGGTGGCTGAGGGCGCAGAGGGGAGCCGTCCTGGTCTCCCTGCCAGCCAGTCCCGGAGGAGCACTCCGGTTCCATTTAGGAATGCCTTTAACGAAGCAGTAAAAATAATACAGTTGAGTCCCAAGCACGCACGGGTAAAAGATCCATTCGGAGGGCAAGATGGACCCACGGATTGGAACGTGAAAGAGTATTCAATGATTTGGTTTCAGATCCCGTGTTTCCACTAACTTTTAAAAAAACACCACCTGTCAAGTTTTGGTGGAGTATCGAAGAAGGTGCACATCGATCTGAAAAGACTTATTAAAATATTCCTTCCTTTTCCAACCACATCGCTGTGGGTGAGGACGTACTTTCTTCGCCTATTTCAGTGCGGAGAGCACATGAGCAGATGGAGTGCAGAAGCGGGGCTGGGAGTCCAGCTGGGAATCCAGCTGTCTTCTGTGAAGCCAGCCCTTGCGAGACATTTGCAAAAAGGGTAAAACATTGCCTCTCTTCTCAACGAAGTCCTTTTCGGTTTGGAAAGCAGTTTTTTAAAAGTTTTATAAAAATGTATTTCAACTGCTGTTGAGTTGATGGCTGTTATTTTTCAGTGAATTAATACATATTTTTTAAAATTTCTAAATGTAGTAAACATAGATAGAACCCACGGGAACAAAAATTCTTTGAGGTCCTCCCATTTCAAGAGTGCAAAGAGGTCCCAAAACTAAAGAAGCTGACCAAGTGATGGGCAATTTCTACCTTCAGATTTTTAAGGACACCCGATTAGGCTCATGTTTTAGAATTTGCTCACTCTGTTATCTGTCTGCAGTTCAGCCCTGTGGATAAAATGAAATGCTTTAAATTACTGTTTGCCTTGTGCCAACATGTTTACTACTTAGGGTCTGAAGGGACCCATGATTGCTGAGGTGTGTCTGTAAGATTGTGGTTCTGTCAGATGCTGTGGGGATGAGACATTTATCATTCACATTGGTTTGGCCAACTAGTGTGTGTAAAAGGTAGGACTGGCTTGTATTTTGATTTGTATGGTTTTGTTTTTTTTAAGATTTTATTTATTTTTAGAGAGAGGAGGAGGGAGAGGGATGAGAGGGAGAGAAACGTCAGTGAGAGAGAAACATCGATCAGTTGCCTCTCGTATGCACCTCAACCAGGGACTGAACCCGCAACCCAGGCCTGTGCCCTGACCCGGAATCGAACCGGCAACCTTTCACTTTGTGGATCGACGTCCAGCCAACCGAGCTACGCCATTGAGGGCCGATCTGTATGTGTTTAAGGATGGAATGGCTCATAGTTAGAAAACGAAAAGATTAGACAGATGGGAATGGAGTTGGGTGAGCTGTGCAGGGAATTCAGAGACATGGGCAAAGAAATAAAATGATCGTGGTAGGATTTTAAGCTGGGAAGCTGGGATAGGACAAAGGGAGAGGTCTTGGGAGCCCCTTCCAGATGCTGACCATGGCAAGGGGCTCGAAGGAGAATTCAGATTGTACAAAGCTAGCAGGAGGGGGCTAAGTCTTTCTTCCTGCCTTTTTCAGTTTTTCTGCACCCTCCCTGCCGCCTCCTGTCTCTACCTGCCTCTTCCCCCAAGGAAAGCCTGTTTTGCTTTTATTTCGTTCGTTTTTGGTTATAGAGAAGCGGTTTTGCCTCTCTGTCTACTTTTACAAGTACCGTATCCAAGTAAGTAAGGTTAGTCTCTCAAATACGGTCATGGCAATGTTCAAAGGAGGGGTTTAGAATATTTAATTTTCCAAATTCTGCTGCTGCCGTGGTTCTGTAACTTACACTAAGCGAGACCCTTCAAAAGCTGATTTCCTATTTTTATATCAGCCCAATTATTACTAATGATGGGCTTCTTTACCAAATGGAAAGACTAATAAGCCTTTGAACTGTTACGTAATATTCCATTGTAGTGCCTTAGAATGAATACCTTGTAGTTTGTGTGCATTCCCCAAGTGTTACAGTCCCTTAAATTAGACCCTTTTGTGTGATGTCCCCCAGGGGACGGTCCTCTGTTGCAAGACCACGGCATAGCGATGATTTTCTAAGACACCTCGTAAACACTGCCCGTGTGTGTTGATTTTTCCCCCTTCAATATCTTTATTCTCTTTCTCTGCTTTCTGTTTCCTCTGCCGCTACCCCCTCTCTTCCCATTCATCTTCGGGACGGTGCGTTTAATTCCAAGTAGTAGTCATTATTGCTCTCCTGTTCAGCCTCCTTTTTGCTCAGTGCCACTACCCGGCAAGGCGACTTCCCGTGTGTGACTCTGTGGCGCAACGAGGGGCCTCGCCTGATCGCTGTGCGTCCTTTGAAAGACAGTTAACCGTTCCCACATCGCTCCCCAGCCCTAGCCGTGCGGCAAGCTCCAGAAGGTGATTCCCATCCGTTCGCCCAGGGCCGTTCCCAGCAGTGGGTTACCCATCGCTCCTTGGCTGTTAAGATGTTGACCAGTTTTCTCTCCTATGACACCAGGAGGGTGGGGACCTCAGCGCCCAAGAAGGAGCTGTCTGCTTTTCTGGGAAGGAGAAGCAAACGTTATTTTTACCAGCATTTAAATATTACTCTGTTAACGTGTATTTACTTAATACTTATATAGCTCTTGCTGTGTGCCTGGTTCTATTCTAAGCACGTCACCAAAATTAACTCTTTTTATGCCTGTCAAGCCGTGATGGACGTGGTGCTGGCCTCTGCTCCACGGATGAGGATGCTGTGGCTTGCCTGGGCCACACCGGCTGTGAGCGGTGGCACCAGGGGTCAAACCCAGGGAGCCGGGACTACAGGGCAGTGCTCGAACCACTGTACCTCTGCCACGCGAGGCCATTCTGGAGACAGAAACTACGCGTGGTCGGGAGATCTTTCAAAAACCACATTCTCCCCAGATAGTAAAGGACCGTCACAGCGCACTGCTGAAGGAGAAGCAGCATTTCCCACACTGACACCTAGAGAGTCCCTCTTCCCTTGGCAAGGCCCGTGTGGAGGTGACTTCTGCGGACGGTGGCATTTCTGTAGCTCCGTCCCTCGGTGTAAAGTTGTTAGCTCATCTGTGCCTTCCTGCATTTTACTGTGGAGATGAGAGCCGGCCAGTATGCGGCCTGGGGCACCTCTCCTGTTCTCCACCTTACGCACGTGACAGCGTCACCAGACTGGCCTCCAGGCCCCGACCCGCAGCTTCCTCAGACCCCTAGGACAAAGCTACATATTTGAGATTTTTTTAAGGCAACCCTGCTCCCAGGACCCAGAATCTCACAGGGTCATCTAATGCTGCAAAACATGGTGGCTCAGGACAGGGATAGTCAGTCGTTTTACTTCTCTGCCCCACGCAGTGAATGTCACCTGGAGGCACTTGGCCGGGGCCTCTCCCTTCCCAAGCTGCTCACTCTGATGGCGGGCAAGTCGGTGCCAGCCGTGGGCTGGGAGCACAGCCGGGGCTGTTGACCTCGGGCCCTTTTTATAGACTGCTCGGACTTCTTCGTGGCATGGCGGTGGCTGTGTCCCAGTGAGTGAGCGGCCCAGGGCGAGGGGAAACCGTGTCGCCTTTTATGACTTAGCCACAGCGGTCACAGGGCATCACTCTCCCCGTGGTCACAAGCCCGCCTGGTCTCAAGCAGCAGGGACCCCAACTGCCCTCTCTTAGTGATCAGAGCCCCAGGGGTCGCGGCTGGAGTGTGCAGTGGGCCACACGGCGACACGGTCTGCTGATCACTATGACGGGGCCTTTGTCGGTCCCTTCTTTTTTACCAATAATGTCACAATTCCAGTCATTGATTTTTCTACTTCCTTGGATGGTGTGTCTTCATTTTAGGACGCATGTATGCTTCTATATGTCAACTTAATCCTCATCTTATTTTTGTCTGGTTATTTTTTCTTTCTTTTTTTACAGATTTTATTTATTTGTTTTTTAGAGACAGGGAAAGGGAGGGAGAAAGAGAGGGAAAGAAACATCGATTTGTTGCCTCTCGCCCACCCCCAACTGAGGACCTGGCCCACAACCCAGGCACGTGCTCTGACTGGGAATCGAACCGGCGACCCTTTGGTTCGCAGGCCAGCACTCAATCCACTGAGCCACAGCAGCCAGGACTCTCTCTCTTTTTTTTTTTTTTTTTAAATCAATATTATACTTGACAAGAACCTGCCATGTATTAGGAAAATCAAACCCTTTGCTTTAAAAGAAGAAGATTCACATCTAATTCATCTTCTGGTTTGCATGTGCAGATCAACTGTTGTGAGCATTTATTGAAAAATGACGGTGATCATTTATTCTCTTCCTAATGATAGCCCATGAATGGTGATGAAAAATAATTCAGAACAGCTTAGAAAATGATTTGTTGTTGGCACGGGTGTGTTTTGCAGAGAGCTGGCTGCTTTGTGCTGTACCGACAAGCCTAGTAAATGCTGTTCTTTCAGCTTGTGCTCGTAGAGCGTGGTGTCGGGCGCTGGCAGCCGGAGCGGCCCTGTCCTCATGGAGCGTGTCATGTAGGGAGGAAAACGGCGTCGCTGGGTAATTCCAAACAGATGTCAGGTCCCAGCCTTGAGAAGCACGCAGGGCCCTCGGAGCGGATCTGCTGGGGAGCCTGCCCTCGCCCCCAGCAGCGAAGTGCCCTTTCCGCAGAGAGCTGGGAGGCGGGGAAGCCGTCATCTTGCTGGGGGACGCACGGGCTGGGGGTGGGGGCGCGTCACAGCCCCCCACGGATCCCTGTGCAGACTTCTGGAGACACGCGTGCTCCCAGTGTACACAGCCATTTCTAGGGAATCGGTAGCTTCTGTGATTCTTTTCAGAGTCCCCGCGACTCTTGGGAAACACTTGTTCCTACGGGCCTTCCAGGGCAGGGTCTGCGTTTTGAGGAACCTTGTTCCCGTATGAAGAATTGCTTAATTTCGCGTAATGGGGATCGCTGTAGACAAGTGCAGTTCAAGCGAGGGTTCAAGTCCTAAAGAGAGCAGCGGGTCTCCGTGTGTGGCCGGGGGACCTCTGGGGTTCTCCGAGGCCCCTCCAGGGTAGCTGAGGTCAAAACGATTTTCATAGCAGCGCGGAGCCATTACTTGCCTTCTTCACATTCCTTCTTTCATGCGGGTTGAGTGGACTTTTCCAGAGACCAGATGATGTGATTTCATCGCAACAGATTAGATGCAGAAGCCGAGATGAGAATTCAGCCAGACCTTGAAACGCTTTGAAAAAATGCAGAAGAATGCCAATCTTCTCACTTTGTTTCTGGAAAATTCTGTTACATCCCTAACAGTGTTATTTGTGTTAGTATGTAATGGGTCTATTTTTATTGTTTCTAAAGGACTCAGTAAGTATTTCTAAAGTTTCGCTTTTAGCTTCAGATACGCTAATTATCCATAGCTATAACCCACAGGGAAACAGAAGTTCTTTGGGGCCCTTGATAGTTTTTAAAAGTGTAAAGAGAGCTTAGACCGAGAAGTTTGAGAACCACGGAAGGGTGGCTTTCCCCTTGACTTTGAGCGCAGTACTTAATCTCTCAGACACCAGGAGTCTGTAAAATGGGGTGGCGATCAAAGCCCTTCCCTCGTAAAAGGATTAAGGGAGTTAGTGTCTGCCAGGAGCGTTCACAAACCGCAGCGTCCATCCTCACCGCCCTTTAATGTGAACGCAGAACTGATGGAAACCCACACACGACTGAAGCGAAGAACATTCGCTCGCGTTCTTGTGATCATCTGTGTTGTTTTGGTAAGACACACAGTGAAAGAAGCTGGGTTTTGTCATTTTTCTTTTGAGCCGGCGTATAGGTCAGGGTTAGGGTTTTTATGGGCAAGTGGCCAGGGCGTGAGGTTTGAAGAGACAGAGATTCAGAAGAGCTTGGGGTCCTTTTCCTGTCTCCCTTCCTGGCTTTCCAGTCTACACCCGCACCCCACCCCCACAGCCAAGGCTCTGCTCTGTCCAGAATCATGGTGACCAGGTGGACCAATGTCATTTGGGAAAGCTCCCCAGAAACCATCTTATGTGTCGAGGCTCCGTGTCCTAAGGAGGAGCCGGCATCTCGTTTGCCCCCTAGCTTCTTTGCAGATGGATAAGCCGAAGCTCAGAGAGCAGCTACCCCACCTGCGCAGGAGAGGCCCGGCCAGGACGAAGGCTGGGGTCTGACCTGCCCTGGAAGGGACGCCACGCCTAGAATCCAAACTGCTTTCAGTCTTGGTCAGAAAGCCTTCGCTGGCCATCTGACACGGAGCAGTTTACTGAAATCGTTGCTCTTCAGTGTCCTTATGTGTAAAGCGCAGGGGAAAATATCAGCCATCCCACGGCTGTGAGAAGGATCCCGTGAGAAATCAGAGGGATCCCTTGAGAACATACCCAGGATGCGTTCTCTTTGGGGTCTGTCTGATCATGTGCGTGTTAAATCTGCAGAGAGACACTTGCCAGTGAAATAAGCAATTGTGTTCAGAACCTAAAAGCCTGCCTTACATATTCTGCTTCGTAGCTTTGTAACGTTTTCTTTTTTCCTTCTTTTTTAGGGCAGCCCAGAAACTTGCAGGACCTGTGCCGAATTAAAATTCGACAGTGTATAGGCCTTCAGAACTTAAAGCTGCTTGATGAACTACCCATTGCCAAGGTCATCAAAGACTACTTAAAACACAAATTCGATGATATCTGATACACACAGAACTGTGAGCAAGATTAGGAGTTATATTCCAGAAACTTAAAAGGCTTTTGGCCTTGCACAAAGTATATCCTATGCAATTTCTGATTTGCTGTGAAGTCAGAAAGCAGGTATACACTTTTAGGTTTATTTTTGTTTGTTTGTTTGGTTTTCATTGTAGGGGAGGGGTTTTGTTTTGTTTTTTTTATATATATATATATATATAAACACACCACATGCTTGAAGGTCTTAATTTGGTTCCTTGGTCCAGGTTTGAGGTCCAGGCTTTCTATACAATATTGCATTTACGAAACTTGTTTTTCCAAAGTGTCGCAAGCAGGTTTGAAGTGGAAAATTGACCCTTTTCAAATGCGTGGTTTCCCTGGTGTGCACGTTGTTAGAACCCAGGAGAGCAAGGGGGTCAGGGGGAGCCCCCATTTCACCCCAGGAGTCCTGAATTCTGCTGGAAAACGCCCTCAGAAATACCTTCGGGACTGCTGTCACCTGGTTCATTTTTAATGCCTCCAAATTGGCTGTTTCAGGCTGTTTCTTTCCCGATGACTGTAGCTTTCGGGTGACAGAAATCCTGTCCCTCTGTCTGCCCGACGGTGTGCTCTTGTTTTTAACTTATTTTTTTAACAACCGTAGGACACTACCCAGAGACAGCAGGCCTCACCGTCTCTCTCTCGATGAATAGTGCTTTAAGGAAAAAAAAAAAAAAAAAAGATTTAACGAGAACGAAAGTTAACTTTCTAAAGCTACTTGTTTTCTGTTTTTAAAACCGCCTCCAGTGCAATACCTTCTCTGGTATATTTTATCATGATTCCACTTGACGTTCCTCATTCCACGCCCGGCTTGGATGTGCCCGTGAGCACAGGAACTGCCACTTTACTTTTCATTGCAAAGCTGCAGTGTGTTCGTCACCATGGCCATTTTCAGCTTCGTCCTTTATTCCACTTTACGCAGAAAACGTCCTGTCCCGGTGGTAGAGCATCCCCTAAAAAAATAGCCCCCAATCTTGTTATTAAACCATTTGGCTTTCCTGGTTAAATCATTTGGGGTGGTTTCATGGTGTTTTGTTTGTTTGTTTGGTTGGTTGATTTTTCTTCCCAGTTAAGGAAAGTCTAAGAAGAGTAAACTTTCTCACAGGTGCACATGCGTAGGCCTGGTTCATTGCTGGTGTGCTAATGGGACATTTCCTGCCTGCTTTAAGGCTGGACACAGGGAAGCAGTTCAGCACCGTTACTTTCTGGGTGGATGGGGCATGCGCTTGCCATGTGGTAACGGCTATGATCATGTGTCAGCCGCCACGGAAGAGCTTCCAGAAGCAGTGAGGAAGCTGGGCGATGCCCTTGGAAATGGCTTCTGAACCTGACCGGCCATCCTGTCAGTTTCCGAAAAAAGCCTTCTCCGATATCCCAGTGTTGTTCCTAGTGCTTTGGAAAATTTCAAAACAGCTGCATACTAGTAATAAATTTCTTATGAAAAGTTCACACAATGAAGGGCTTCTCTTGTCTGAATTTCCAGTTTTCTGTCCTTCGATATACAAAAGCGTTTCACCTAGAAAGTGTAACAGCTGAATAGGAGTCTCCCCTGGTTTCCCTTTTCTCTGCAGAGCCAGCAGTTGGGTTCTCTGAAGCACCAAGGTTGTCCCCGTGGACACTGAGTGGCCATAGCATCAGGGTATCTGGTCTGGTTGTCCTAAAAGCGCACACATTCCTGAAGGACGGGCAGCTTCAGAAAAAGGATGGTTTGGGGATTGCCGATGGGGTACGTAGACTCCTGCAGAGAGCAGTGAGGCCGTGGTCACTTTTGTGACCCTCCCACAATTATAACTGCAGCCTGGTGGCTAGAAATAGGTGGTCTGTTCTTTTCCCCATAAAACGATCTCCAAAAAGTTAACTTCTAAGAGAGAGAGTCCCCTGTGAAATTGGGAGCTGAGCTGGGTTCTAATTCTTCAAACCAACACCCAGGTCAGAGCTGAGACTCATTAGTAGCACCCAGGACAGGACACAGCGGAAAATGTACGGCGCATTACTTCTCCCTAACACCCCGGGAGACGGGGGCGCAGGAGGGCGCCCGGACCTGGCACTGAGCAGGCATGCCAATGTCACGTTTGCGCATGGCTTCTGTCCTCGCGTGTGTATTAATTTAATCAGTTAATTGGAAATTATTACTCCCCCCAATGATTCAAAAGTTTCTAAACTAAGCCACTGAGTCTGAGTCAGAATTCTAGATCAAAAGGTCACATTAAGGTAAATTCTTCTGTGTTGCTGCTGCGATTTCAGAGAAAAGAACAAAAAAAAAAATGATGAGCGCTCTTCCTGGAATTGAAATTTCTATTTAATGAAGACATGTATAATTCCTTTATTTATTGTTTGAGGTTTGATTTATCTGGAAGCTTAAAAAGAAGGTTTTATTTTTGCTGTTAATAAAATCCCAATCACATACCATAGGTAACAGTAATGAAAATGTCTCCACGTTGATAGGTCTGCATTTGAATTTAATTATCAGAAATGCTTTCTTTGGTTCCATAATGAGGAGAGAAAACAGATGTTTTCAGAAAATCAGCTGATTGGTATTTTCCAGAATCTTCACTGAGATGTTCAGAATAGCATCAAATTTGTCACTGATCCTTCCCATTTCTTTTGAAAAAAAAAAATTTTTTTTTAAGCCTCTGACTCAATAAACCTTTATAAAAATATATTTGGCAAGTACACCAAAGAAACCAGCTCATAAAAGATTCTGGTCATTCACGAATTGCAAACCTCACCTTTCAAAACCAAGATTTTTTTTTTTTTCCCATGTAAATATTTGTGTTCATAAATGTACAGCAGAGCAAGGGTGTTTTTTTAGATTATTTAATTCCCATATTTCTAAACTATTTACTACAGAATAATCCGCGCTTGTTGGTTTGTTGGAGGACTGGACCATTTTGTTCTGTAATTCATTATCAGTCATGCTTGGAACAGCATTTCCGCTAGAGAATTCATTGTTCTGGTGCTAACCAGAGTGCGCACACAGACCACTAGGGAGCCAGCGTGGTTTGTCAGGTACACACCCTAAGTGAAAAGAATGTGCAGTTGAATGATCAGAGTGGACCATACGAAAATCAAGATTCTAACTCTCCTGCCAAGTTGCTCAGTAGCCCAGAATGTGATTGGGATGCGGCCCTTTGCCCACAAATTTAGCTTTCATGTAACTCCGAGTGTGTTCTAGCATAACGTATTTTGTTCTTCCTTTGTAATGTAAGTTTTGCTTTGGGTCAGTTTGAATTAAAAAAAAAAAAACTTAAATCTGTTTTAAAACTTCCTCGAGTGGTGTTTTATTTCCCGTCTGCCTTGAACAGTTTAATATTTCCCAGCTCTTTGGGGAAAGGAAAGAAACATCTCCCCTTCCTTCATCAGCCTTTGAGATAACTGGGAATTGTGTAAGAGTGTGATACAGAAAGTAGAACCATGTGGGAGCAGAGAAGGCGGTGGTTGACCACCGCCATCCTGTTTCTAATGCGTTCTGCAAACACCAGACACCAGACACGACTCTCGCGTTCTTGCATGTGTCACTCCAAGACTGAGTGAGCCTTTGGGGGCCGGGTTTCCCTCCGCCTCCTGCCTGCGAAAGCCTGACTGAGGCCGGAGCGTGGACTACGGCATTTCTAAGCCCAGGCAGTAAGGCAGCCGCTGGAACCATGAATCCGAGGTGGTTCCTTAGGCTACAGGAGACAGGAGCCAAAGAACTTGGAGTTCACACCCTCTCTCCGGCACATCAGCGTCGCTCAGTTCAGCAGAGACCCCGGAGTGACATGAACGATGGTGTGCGGGGAAAGAGAGAGGACAGGATTTAGCACTTCATGGAGAAATGCGGATGTTTTGCAACTCTCCTCTCGCTGCAGACACATCCAAGGGTTTGGCAAGGACGGAGGCCAAGAATGGGACATCTGACTCTCCTCCTAATGGGTAGCGGGGGAGTTCAGATGTGAAAAATCGCTGTGCTGCTTGGAAATCTTGAGGTCATTCCTCTTCCAGCGTGATGTCAGTAGTGTATTGTTTTCTCAGCTGAAGGACGCTGTACAAGATGACTAAATAGCTATTGATAAAAACAGATTCTCTACTTGATAAAAATATTTCCACGTCTCATGTGGTTGGGTTTCCAAGATGAGAGGAAGTGCATTTGTATCCTCCGTGCTTACGCAACATCATGTTTTCTTTGTTAGAGTTTATAGCCACATAAGTACCAATAAGGATTGTAAATAGCCCTGCCAGATAGTGACCCCTAAGATAGCAAGGTAATGTGTCTAGCATTCTTGTCACTGTAAGATCTCTTAAGTCCTGGGTAATCAAAGTGAAGGGTCCGCTCTCACAGGGCCCTGCAGGATCTCAAGTCTCAGAGTATTCAAACTTCTGTAATATACATCTCGAAGATCATGGTGCCTTTTATGGATACCTGTTGGCCTTCCGGAAGAACACTGATTCCTGAGTGACAGTTAATATTCTGAATCCCGTTTGGAAAGAGGGAGTTGATTTCTGGAAGGTTCTATAGGAGATCATTTGGGAGTGATTGAAACCCTGTCTGGTCTCATGTCCTGAAGGAGGATCTTACACTAAGGACTGAGATCTGTTCCACCACTTCATTCATTCAGTGACGTCTACAGATGTGCCCGGTGCTGGGTTTCCATCTTGCAGCTCCAAGTTCAGTGGGTGGTCAATTCTAAAGCCCCTTAAACCTTTAGGAGTAAAGGATCAAATAAAAGCAAATTAAGTCTCTTCTGTTGCAGATAAGACCTTAAAAAAAAATCATGGAATCTTTTGGAGTTATTATAAACATATTTTAAGTTAAATGTTGGTTTGTTCCAGCACCTTAAACATCACATGGAGAATCTTCTGGCTTTTTCCTTTTATTTGGGAAATGGCTCTAAATTAATATAAATGTAATTTACTTTATGTCCCATCAAGTTATAATGAAAGGATTCATTTCTCTGTGAAATCGCCTTTTTTGCGTCAGAAAAGAGATGGCTTCCTTTGGACAGTGGGGTTCAGTTGAGCTGAGAAACTCAGTTACGGGGCCGACACAGAGGTGTAGCCCAGCTGCGAAGATTTCCTATTTTATCTGGCAGACGGATTCGTGTTTTTCTTGCTGCTCAGTCTTGAGCTAATGTTGCTTTTCTTCCTCTGAGAGTCTTGGGTCAGGTCACTGCTTAGTTTTCTTTCTCTTTACAAAAAAAAAAAAAAAAAAAAGACCATTTGTAGGACATGGACTTACCGTACATGACCATTTGTTATTTTTCTAGAGGTTTTCTAGATTTTTTTTTTTCCCCCTCTCAATTCTGGCCTCTTAAGCCTTTAGGGAAGTTCACACACATGCACAAGGCCTGACCTTGGCCTCCCAAAGTTGCCCTTCATGTGTGGATTTTAGGGTTCCCCTGCCTTACCCAAAAGAAGGGGAGCTTTGTATCACGTAATGGGTTACTTGGGGCGACATCCATTTCCCCCTCTTGGGTCGCACCAGGGAGGAACAAATCGCACTTCTTCCTGCTTTATTACCGGTGTCCTTAAGCAATTACTTGCTATGAGCACAGGGAGCTCCTTGAACACAGACTCTGGATCTTACTGGCTTGCATCTCAAACAGTATTTGCCGAAAGGATCCGTATTCCAGAGCTGCGGGTACATGTGGCCTCTGGTCCTTGGCTAGTAGTACCTTGGTGCCTTCCAGCCTCCAAGGAGACGAGGGCCATGTGGATGTCATCGTCTACGTTTGCCAGCTCCTGATCTCCAGTAAGTGACTCCTCTAATTCCTGCAGCCATTGCCTTTTGTTGTTCCTTCTTCTCCCTCTGTCCCCTCCGTCAGTCACTGGACAGCGGCCCCAGGTGATCAAGTGTGCATGGGCGCCATGAGGGCAGCTTCCAAAGAAACATACGTGGGCTCTGGCTGCAGGGCATTCTCTCTCCCAGGGGTCTCCCTCCCTGAGCCCCCACAGTGAGGGTTACTGAAGCCCCAAGGCTGGGGACGCTCAGGCACACCCAGCTCAGTGCTTCTGCCAGGGCGCCTCAGCCCACTTGTGCGTCCATGTGGTTACAGCTGTGCTCAGATGGGGCTCTGCTCCGTTTTCAGGGCAGCTGGGTGGGGACCGAGGCAGACCCCCCCGGCCCATCACCTCCTGTCTGTCTACCTCCACCTTTTACGCAGGCAGCACCGGCATAGCCGGTCCTTGGCCATTGCTCCGCGCCAGAGTGCCTGCTGGGACAGTGCCTTTCACAGCGGCTCCTCCATCCGTAATTTTCAAACGAATGAATCTAGTCCAGGCTCTTCCTTTTACAGGTGGGACAGCCAAGGGGTTGAGAATGGAAGGGATGAAGTAGCCGCGACAGCGCATGACCTGGTGGTGTGGGGCAGAGAAGCCAGGTCAACCCCCCCTCGCGTTCTTCGGCTCCCAGGTTTAGGGGGTCTGCCTCACGTCAGTTTTCTGCTGAACAGAAAGTGATCCACTGTTAACAGCAGTAACGGAAGGTGATTTTGCCAAGAGGTGGCAAGGCTTGGGGTGTTTTTTAAAATTCTCACCCAAGGATTTGTTCATTGATTTTTACATGGATGTCAGAGAGAAGCATCGATGGGTTGCCTCCGCACGAATTCCCATTGAGAATCAAACCCGCAACCTTCTCGTGTACGGGATGACGCTCCAACCCACTGAGCCACCCTGCCAGGGCAAGGCTCAGGATTTTGTACTTCCTGCCTGGATGGAAAGCCCACACACCCATAAAACGGCCTATAATGTTCTACAAAACGTTTTCTGAGAGTTTGATCTTCATCTGCACCACGTCCTTTTGAATAATCTTGACAGAGAGGAAACAGCTTAGATTCTATGGGGGTAACAGGGGGGGTGGAAAGGAGTCCCCTTAGCAACTAGGCCACCAGCCTTGTGAGGGTGGCACTAGGCATTCTAGTCACACCAGGTTTTGGTTTTGCACTGTGTGTTTATAAAGTGAGTGAAATAGCTGAATGCAGGAGATGCTGATGGTATTGATACTTTGCTTTTTTACCCTTTTCGTTTTCAGCACAGGCGGCGAAGAGACTCATCAGCCACCATCCGTGGCTTGTGCTGTATGACCCGTCACATTCATAACCCAGGACGGTAGGTGGGGCCGCCTCTGGGGATGGCTTCTCCAAGGCTGTTCCTGTTGGGAGCGTGCCCTTCCCCCCCAGCCTCCCATCCTCTGGGAAGCCCCAGTGGGAGGGACCGGCTTATAGTTTCCCTCTTTCTAAGCTTCCAAGCGGGAAACTGGTCTACCTGCTTCTCTCCACCTGCCATGGCCGAAGCCTCTAGAAGGCAGGGATCTGGCCTTAGGTCCCGTGGCCTGACAACCAACGTGGAGTCAGGGGTCTGGCGGGGGGCTTGGCGAGTGACAAGCAGAGGCACTAGCGCCCTTCGCAGCCCAATCCCGGGTAAGAAAGAAACCCAGAAGGGAACCAGCGTTCCATCCGTTCCTGTGTGTACTCTGTGCACCTACTTGACGTTATTCCCAATTAATTCTCAGCGCGACCCTGCAGTGAGGGAGGCGCTGTGCCTTTTCACAGATGAGGAGGCCCAATCGAGTCCTCCTGCTGCCTCCAGGTTGCCCCAGACACCTTTCTCGCCTCTGTGTGTCACCGTGGGCTTGTCCTTTTGTGCTGGGTGCCTGTGTCACCCAGAACCTATGAAACCCCTCTAAGGGCGTGCAAGATGTCCCCGACATGCACACACGTGACTTTCCCAAGGGAGAGGGGCTGTGGCACTGCCAGGGGTCTGTAACCTGCTAACACCAAAAAGCAGCATGTGGACTGTGGCCCCATGCCCAGGGTGGCTCGCCCACCCACATTTGGGGCCCTGCCCAGCTACCATGCCGAGCCAGGTGGCGGGAATGTGACCCCACATGTCCTGCTGCCTCCTGGGCCCAGACTCCCCATCTGGCCCCAAGTGGGCTGGGGTTCAGGGCCAGCTCCCTTGGTCTCCCTTCCTCCCCAACCTTGCTTTTCAATTCCTCACTTAACAGTGTCCACATGGGTCCTGAATGTCTGTCTGCAATGAGAGGATCTTAGGGAGCAGAGAGTTTCGAAGCTAGAAGGGACTCAGGGAGCAGAGAGGACTCCAGACTAGAAGAGGGTGGAGGCCTTGTCAGGGGCCTCACAGCAGGTAGAGAGGCTGGGCCAGGCTCCGGGCATCGAGAGGGGAGGGTCCTAGATGATAAGCCATAATGTCCCTCCCCACAAGGATGCTCACCTGCCTGGGGGGACGCCCAGAGGGCCCCTGCAGTGGCCAGAGGTGGGGGACAGGCATGCCAGCACCTCGATTCCCCGCCTCCAGCAGGTTGCCGCGTCCCTGAGCCGGGCTGGCTCCCGGCGTGTGTAACCCCTCATTGCCACCTCTCCTGGACACCTTTGTGCGTTAAGATGAAAGGACCAGTATATAGACTCTGAGGAACATCTAAACCCTGTATTAGACTAGGAACCTGGCCATTCCTTTGAGAAATCTGTAGAACCACTTATAAAGCCTATAATTAAGGAACTGGCTAGTTTCATGGAAATGCTTGATGTTTAGGAAGTTATTACAGGGTTGAGAGGGAAAAAAAAAAAAAAAAGACGACCTGAGATCAACTGATAGCATTCCTTCTCCGGTGAATAATTTTTTAAATTAAAAAGTGCTTTAATCGCCTTCTGTTTTAATGGACAATAATAAAATGCCTGCTCAGTAGAGCTCATCTGGGCATGATATGTCAGTTGAGGTAGTCCTCTAGTCCAACTGTACCCCTGGAAACCTGAGGAGGGTCCCCCGTTCTTTGTAATGCGTGGACCTCCAGTTTAGTTCTGCATGGAAGGTTCCTTAGGTCACGGTCACAGACTCTACCCTTCTGTTCTTCACTGAGCATGTTCCTGGGAGCGTTTGAAAATGATCGATGCGAGTCCATAGTTTTGAGTGCTGAGGACGCAGACCAGTGGCAGCCCTCGGGAGCCAGGCAGCGTGGGAGCCCAGACGATGGCTAAGAAAGACGTACCTGGAACAGAAAGGAAGCAGGGCTGGTGTGCAGAGACTGAACCAGCTGGAAATCGGGTCATGGCCAAGGGCTTCCGTGTTCTGAATTCAAAGTGCATACAATTCCTGGAGTGTGGAATTATGGGGCTCCACTGTGTACATTAGCATAAGTGGGTCTCAAACTTGACCGAGCATCAGAATCCCCCAGAGGGCTTGTTAAAACATTGCTGAGCCACGCCCAGCGTTTCTGACACAGCAGGTCTGGAGGGGAGCCCGGGATCTGCACGTCTAACAAGGGCCTGGGTGATGGGGACGCTGCTGGCCCAGAGACCACGCTTCAAACCACTGCATCCAGGTGAATCGGGCTCTTCCATGGCAAAATCAAAAAAGGAAACAGATCCAACAGTTACTACAAGATGTTACAGACACCGCCTACCTGCTCGTCCGTAAGTTGTGAATAAAGAGAGTAGTCCCCCTGATTCTCAGAAGCTGTGTGTAAAACAGTCCCCTAATTTTTCAGGCCGGCCTCGCAGAGATCTGTGTGGGACAGGCTAACAAATGCAAACCTCCCGCCCCAGGACAAGCGGACTTGACATCTGGGCTTATATGCCTCCCATTATCTTGCGCCGCTACGTAATTTAAGTTGGACACAGACGAAACCGATAGCCTGTAGTCCTGCCATCCTGCTGTTATTGTTCTTCAACCTCCTTTAACAACTCTACGCTCATACTAACCGCCCTGGCCTGCTTGGGGGTGGAGCAGAGAATGCTCCTAGCTGCCCCAGCCAGCGTGGACCTCGGCCCTGCCCGGAGGCAGGCTGCCGGTGTCCTGTCCTGAAGATGGAAAGAGGCACATGTGACTTTGCCCCCATGCTGGTGGCAGATGGGGGACACCACCAGGTCGGACTGGGTGTGGCCAGTGCTTTCTACGGAACGACAGCACCCACACATCTTCTCCCAGCCCCTAGGTGCAACCCGGGCTCCTTGAGGACTAAGCGTCTGTCACCGGTTTTAAGAAAAATGATAAAACAGCTAGGAGCTGGGTGTCATTTTGCATCAGGTGCTGCTGGGGCTGGTCTGGGAATCACTCTGGGAGCCACCAACTGGGTGGAATCTGTCGCCTAAAAGGAAGAATCACTTCCCTCTTTTTAAAAACAGTTTTCTTGACATATAATTGTTACACCAAAAACGGCACGTTTGTAACATACATAATTTGATGGGTTTGATCGTTCCCATTGGAAAGCGGAAAAACAGGCCACTTGAAGAAAAGGGACTGTCTATAAAGTATCCCCCCATCGTGTGATAGCTGCTATACTTCCCTGGGACCGGGGGCCAGTAACGAGTGACATGCTCAAAGTTCCAGTCTCAAGAGGCAGGTGGCCTTGGGGGTTGAGGGGGCAGGTTCGGTCACCTGTGGAAGGACAGTGGTGATGCTCCCAAAGGTTCTGAGGGGACTTCTAGGAAGGCCCAGCTGACCCTTTGCTCCAGAGCCCAGCCTGGCGGGCTTTGGGATGGTGGCCGCAGGCAGCCTGTCGCGACCTGCTGACCACGTCCTTCAATGAGTACAGGGGCTTCATAGAATATTTAGTGCCTCTGAATCTTTGGAAGCATTCCAGCAGCCTCTTCTCCAATCCCCGGATCTCCTTCCTAACTTGCCTAATGAAATACTTTCCTAAAGAGAGATGTCAGCCCAGTGGTCCAGGATTGCAAACAACTCGCAGACTGCTGGAATATCAGTCTCTTCTCTTTGGGGGATTGAGAGAGACCATGTGACGGACAAACTGTCGCTGTCTGGCCGTGGGTCACGAGTCCATGGGTGTTTATGCAATGACGCTCTGAGCCTTGATTTCATCTTTCTGCCAACCATGAAAAGAAAAATGGTGTCCTCGCCTGCTTGGCTGCAAGATCTTTGTGGGCGAGGTGTGCTTTTCGCTCAGTTTTTGGATTCCAGCACAGAGGCTGGCAAGTTGCAGGCATCCGCTTGTTACGTGGAAGTTTTAGCAAGTCCATCACTCGGCCGGTGGTTCACTGGAGAGGTTTCATTCTTTGCTCTGAGTCGTATCCAGCGCCTACCATGTGCTATGCTCAGCGCTCCGGTAATCGCTGCGCCATGAGATGGGGAACCTGCCCTCCAAATGTTTAGAGAGGAGAGAAGATAAACAAAAATGACTGATGTGATGGAAACACAGCGCAGCAGATCGGGGCGGGCGGCAAATACTCCTCGTTTGGGCTGCCGAGATCTATCCCCTGTTCTGCTTAGCTGGCTAAGGATAGAAAGGACCCGTGACGCGGGCCTCCCTGGCCTGGGTTGACCCGGCTTTGCTGCCAGCTGACCGTGTGACTGTGGGCAAGTCATTTTCCAAGCATCAGCAATGAGCTAAGGGCTCCCTGGGCCACCACGCTGTATGATTCTAAAACTGCAGGGGAGACAGGAGGGAGGAGCACAGGCAGCCGGGGCAACAGACTGAGCTGTGAGCTCCGGTGGGATGGTTGGTCAATATGCCCCCCACCCCTCCCCAGTGAAGCCTATTACCGAGGCTTAGTAGCGGTGGTTTATGGAAGCCCAGAATCCATGCTCCGGGGTCTGTACCGCTCTGGCTGAGGGTTTAGCCCCATAAAACTCACTTTGTAAAAGTGCAGCGGCTGTGATAAATAAGCTTAAGCCCCGATAATCACTTCTTCACTTGTCCCAATTACGCCCGGCTGCCTCGTGACAGAAGTTAATACCAGGGAAGAATTTTAAAGAAGCCCCATTTTCCTTGTCTAATTAAATTAAGTACTTGAAAGGTGATTTCACACATCGGTGTTCCCCCCATTAGTCCACTGCAAATTACAAGGTCTGTTAGGAGCCGGGGCCACGTGATGGGCCTGCTCAGCCTCTGGGGTCAGGGAGCCTTCACCCCCTTGGATGCTCTCCTGCCCCATACCACCCATTTTTTTCTGAGCACTGTCCATGGTGGGGTTCTTGGGCCAGTGCTGGGAGGGCATGCTTGTTCGTGATTTAATCCTTCCACAAACATCTGTACAGGATGCCTTCATTTTCAGGTTCTTATTAGTCCCCAACAGGCAGTAGGTCTGTCTAGAAAGACAAGGACAGCCTTCCCGTTGCCAGTTCTCTTTGCTGTAAGCTGGTGACAGTTCACTGGGATTGAGGGTTCATTGAGTCTCTGTCTCTTCCTTCTCCAGGGTGAAGCTCTGGGTTATTGAAACGCCAGCAGATACCGGCGATTTTATTTCCACAGTTCTGCAGTACTTGACATTCTGTTTTTACACTTTCTGCTCCTTGTTCTTAGATAACACGCCCATGTGCACCGGAAACTAACATGTGTCACACATGCGTTTCCTTGGACGTGCGAGAGCATCGGGGAGCCGGGCTGATGGCATAGAGTGGGAGTGACTGTGCTTTGCCTGGATATTGAAAGACTCATCACCTGCAAGGTCAGTGTGCTTGGCATGGATTTCCTGATCGGATCCCATAGTCACCACGATTCATGTTCCGTCCCAGGCCAGCCCTCCCGACGCACAGATAGTTATTATGTGCCTATTTCGAAGAGTCCTTAGTATTTCAAAATGAGTACGTGCCCGTCAGATATAAACAACATACGAATGTATTACGTAAAAAGTAGAAGTCCTCCTCTTTCCCTCCCGGTGTTAACCATGTAGTATGTATCCTGCCGGATCTCTCTGGGCCTGTGTGTGCGCTTGTTCTGCAAAGTAATCTCTCTCTGGGTCTAATTTAAATCTACTCGTAGAAACCATTTCATGTTACCATGTGTAGGGAGGCCTAATTCTTCTTGATGGCTAAATACTATCCCACGGTCATGATTTCTTTCAACCAGTGGGCATCAGACACCATCCATGCACAGCACACTTTCCTAGGGACTGAGGGAGGACGTAGCAGGAAGTAGTTTGTTTGTTTTTCGGTTGGTACGCTCTGTGTCTTACTGATTTCCTTCTTGAATATCAAGTCTCCAACCTGCTTCCCAACCCACTGTATCATCAAGAGCTTTCATTTTCTCAGGCCAGAAATTGCTTGATATATATGTGTTTGTTGTCTGTCTACATGGAGACCCTCTATGTAGACCCAACAATTGTGAAGACCATCATATCATCTCTTTATCTTTGTATGCACATACGTGCATACATATCTTTTTTGGGCCATTTAAAAGTCGTACACAGCATGACACTTTACCCCTAAATACTTCTCCTTGTATCCAAAAGTAAAGACATTCTCTAATTTAAGTGTGAGGCCAAGATCATTCCTAAGAAAATAATAGTAATTCCATACTCTCAGGCAATATCCGGTTCGTTTTCAAATTTTCCCAGTTGCCGCAAGACTGTCTAACTATTTTGATATCATGTTTAATCAGGATCTAATCTAGGTTTAGCCATTGCTTTTGGTTGTGTCTCTTTGGTCTCCTTTGGTCTAGGACAGTAACCCTACCTCACCTATTTCTTTTTAAGTTTATTTTTATTCTCATGGGATCGACCGAAGGGTCTGGAAGAGTTGCCGTGGAGAACGTCCCATATTCTGGCTGCGTGTGACTGTTTATTCCCGGTGTCACCCAGCTGGTTCGTCTGCATTTGGTTCTTCCTGTAAGCAGAGGGTCCGTCTGGCGGCGCGGCCGGGCTCAGAGGAAACCTTCTGCTAAGGGTGTCGCGTTGAGGATCCTGTGTCCTCGAATGCATTCTAAGCGTGTCATATCTGAAAGCAACTGAAAGCAGACGATTCCCATGTCTCGCAGAACTGCTGATCGACCCGAGCATTAAACAGGCGAGAGTCACTCTACCCTCGGAAAGCCTTAATGAGGAAAACATCTGGTCGCTTAGCGGAGGCTGGGAACTGTCCCTTCCAGGAACTAGCCAGTGTTTGGTGATGACCAGCCCTCGATCCGACTTGCGTTTTCTCACCTGTGTGTTTAGTGCAGCTTACGTGAGATGAGGCAACAGGTCAGCCTGGTGGAGGGCACATGGAGGGGACACCTGGCCAGGCCTGTTTGTTTTGGTTTGAATGGACGGTTTTGTTCCTCATTTCTTTACACCGTGGTTGTTTTCTTCTCTCTCCACCCTGGCCCCTAATCCCATATTTATTTATCTTTCGGGCCAACAACTGAATAACAAAGTAAATAGATGGCCTGGACTGGCTGGTCCCAGTTGGAGCTGAGGAGACTCCCTTGAAAATTCCCTTCCTTGGGTTTTAAATTCCATGACTCAGACTTATTTACATTTAAACACACACACACACCCCAAAAAAACCCTCATGCAAATATGGGTGGGAAAGTGGGGTGCTGAGCATTCCTAGACCTCTATGCTCCTGCCTAACCCAAGTGGCCATTTCTAGATGCCATTTTAAAAGTGTTTCCTTCCTGTAGTACAAGACTTGTGTATTAAGGAAAACCACCTTTCCTGGCAGTGCGAGTGGTTGGGGTCTAATAATGAGAAAGCATGAGGAAGGGGGTGGCCAGGCTCCGTGTGAGGCCGGGTTCCCTGGGTGGGGGCTGCGGGCCGAGTGCTGGCAGCTGCTTTGTCCTGAGCTTTTGAATCCGTGGGGGTCCTGGTGGCCTTACAGCTGTGATTGCTGAATGCATGGGTGCATGCATGTGGACATGTGTGCTTGCTGTATACTCTGTTTTATTTCACCCCTCATAGTGACTCTACAAGGTAGGCGCTGTATTACTGCAGGGTAAAGATGAGGAAATTGACACACGGAAGGGCTCAATGACTTGCCCAGGGTCTCATGGTGAGGTTGTGGTGGAAGTGAGGTGGTAACAGCCCCAGACTCTCCTCTGCGGGCCAAACAGCCCTGTGTTTGGTCTAGCTAAGCTCTTGGCCAATGTTACCGTGGCGTTTCTAGGCCATTCCCCCAGAGCCCAGGTGACGTTCCTCAAAGCAGAAGCCAGCGTGGGTTTGGTTTTGCTGGAAGGCACCTTCAAACATTCACTGTGAACCATCTTCTCTACTCAGACCAGGGCGGCCGAGACTTCTGGTCAACCCTCTGGCAGTGATGGTGTTGAAGGGGTTATTTAGTCAAGCTCTACAGTGTCTGGGGACACTGAATTTAGACAGGAAAGGTGGGAGAGGGCCCACCTTTCAAAGTTTGCTCTCCAAGCAATAGGAGGCTGTGACCATGGCGTTCAGTACTGGCGTTGACAGGCGCGGACATGTGGCTTTGGGAAGACAAGATGGGAGGGGCCCTGACCAGTGTGGCTCAGTTGATGTCGACAGTTTGATTCCTGGTCAGGGTACATGCCTGGGTTGCGGGTTCGGCCCCTGGTTGGAATGCATACGAGAGGCAGCCAATTGATGGTTTTTTCCCTCTCTTTCTCCCTCCCTTCCCCTCTCTCTAAACATAAATGAATAAAATCTTTTTTAAAAAAGCTGGGGGTACTCTGCTCCCTGGCTACCTAACCGCCCCCTTTATAGCAGGAGGCTTTCCCCGTAGCTGCCTCCATCAATGCCCTGAGACTGTGCCCCCAGTTGCCCTGCCCCTCAGTCTGTAGGAAGAAGGGACTGGGGCACTGGAGGGAAAGGTCCAGGTTGCATTGGCATCCTTGGGGGGGGTGGCGGGGTACCAGCATCTGTCTGCACAGCTGGCCGCTTGCAGAGCTACAGGGGCCACTTGCGGATTATAGGACCGCCAGTCCACCCGGCAGGACAGGGAGTTTGGGGAAAACCCGAGCTAGATGTTGGAAGCTGTTCCTGTCTGAGATTCGTGTGAGGACTTCATGGATTCTGGACGAAGGTGGAGGCCACCCCCTCTCCATTCCAGGTCCTTTCAGCAGACGGAAGCAGAACAAACCAGAGCGCGGCCCCGATGCTTCCCTGATCCCCTCACCCTGGCCCCAGCATCCAGGGCTGGAGAGGGTGGACAGGAGGAGCGGGGCAGGAGAGACAGCTCCAGGCCAGCAGGCCCAGGTACATGGGGCAGGAAGCTGACATTTCACCCTGGACCGCTCTGATTTAATGTCTGGAAGGGACCAGAAACCAACCAGGTCTGTCAAGGGGTCAATCGTAGCACCTGGGCAGGGCAGAGGTGGAAAGGAAGAGAAGAGTCTCATGATCCGAACCCACTGAGGGGCCCCTCTTTGACACGACAGCGCTGTGCAGCGGGCAGGTGACCGTGCGTGCCATTCTGTCCTGGGAAGAGCTGAAGGAGAGCTGGTTTGCATCCTGGTTAAAGCGCCTAGGGTGCTGTGTCCCCTTGGAATCTCAGCGGCTCTGCAGAGTTAGATGCACCACGTTCAAGTCCTGAGCGCACACCTCTGTGCTGTGTGGCGTCAGATAACCGCCTCGGTCCCCAAGACTCAGTTTCCACATCCAAACAGAGATCCCAGGGCTACTCCAAAGATGACTGAGATACTACATGTCAACAGACACCATTAACTGACAGACAGCCAGCAGCCAAATACCTGACCTTTCTTTGCTGTGGTCTTTTTTGCTTTTACAAAAAAAGCTGCACTGTTACGTGTGGGTACAAAAGGCACTCCCTAAAATATTTCTGACTCTTAATTCCTGTAACCATCAGATACTCCTCAATTTTTTTTTAAAGAGGAATTACCCAATAGAGGTTGGAATTTGTTTATTAGTGGTTTTTTCTTTTTTCTTTCTTTTTTTTTTGCACATCTGCAAAAAAAATAAGACCAGTTGGAGACATTTTTTTAAAAGACATAATAAGTGCCTTATTATTTATTTATTTTTTTGGAAGTCATACATACTACAGCATGAGCTGTTAAAGACGTGGATTACAGAATATTCTCGAACCTAAGGCTCTAGACTGTAAATGATGAAAAGATGCACCATGCCTGTAGTGGCTTTCTTTGCCCTTTTCCCTGCTGAAGCATGAGCCACTCCTTTAAATTTGGAAGGCTGGCCGGGGTGTGGGCCTTGTGTTCCTCCATGTGCAGACACCAAGGGATAGGAAGGGTTCCCTTAACCTGCACTCAATAGACACGTGATTTTCCTGAAGCTCTGGAAGAGAACCTGGGCTCTTTGCTGCCCCAGACAGGGGACAGTCAGCCTCTACCATTGGACTGGTTTTCCCTTTTTATTCTGGAATCCGGAGGCTCTTGGGTCATGGCTACAGTGTGGCCCCTGGCCAGTCATTTTGGGAAGAGCTGCCTTGCTGGGGACCTCTTTAGGGCAAAGAAGGAGAAGACATCTTAATTTTTCCCCTCCCTCCTGGACCCTAACCCTCCTGAGAAGAACGGAGGGCCGATGCCCATCCCAAGTCCCCACGTGCCCTGTATGTAAAGAAATGGCAATTCTGCCTATGAGCCCGTGACAAGAAACTCGTGAATCAGCTTCCTCCCAACTGAGCCCCCCTTGGCTGGCATCCGGAAGCTGTTAGGGCTTAGGGGAGACTCAAGGCCCAAAGCAGCCCTACAGTGTCTGGTTTCACCAGAAATGAGAGGTCCTGGGTCACTCTTCAGTGTCACCAGAAATGTGCGGGGACTTGGGTTCCTTGGCTCTGTTTCACTGAGAGCTGACCCCCCAGAGAAGTCAGCAGACTCAAGGAAAGCAGCGTCAGGCCTCACGTGCACGTGGAAGATGTCGACAGAGGCCAGAGCCGTGACAAGAGGACAGATGCTCTGGAGTTCAAGTCGTGAGGGGCCCACTTCCTAGGACACCCCAAGTTGGGCTGCTCAGGTGCTCAGGAGATGCAGGGGGCCAGGCCCAGGGGATGGGAGAGCCGGAGCCCATCTAGGAAAGAACCCAGCATGTCTCCCCCTTGTCAGCCTGCACGGGGTGTCCGCAGCAAAGCCCTGAGCTGCATCCGCATAAATAGAAAATTAGTGTTGGTTCTGCATTCCAAAGGGGAAGCAGCCGCACCCCCCTGGAGGGGCTCTCGGACCTGGGTGCGGTGAGAAGGGGTCCCACAGGCCCCTTCCAGGGCTCCTGGTGTGCGTGGGGGAGTTTGATGAGCCGCCCTGACCAGGGGCAGGCTGCTTGGACCACTGGCCTGCTGCTCACCTCCCTGGGATGCTGCCAGCCTTGCTCACCACCAACCAGGAAGGGCGCAGTCAGAAGGATTGGGTTTTTAGGGGGTTTTCCCTCTTCGCTTCCCCAGGTGATACTCAGACAGCTGAGGTTTTGCGTTGGAATTTCCTTCTTGGAAGGTAGAGACAGAAGGGAGCTGACATTTCCGGAGCCCTCACTCTGCCCCAGATACTTTGGGGAGCTTATGCCTTGGGGTAGACATCATTATCCCGTTTTGCAGGTACAAGACCTGAGGTAGAGCCGGGCTAGGTAACTGCACAGTCACCCCTGTCAGGCAGTGAGCCTAGTCCTCCTCACAGCACCCTGGCTGCACCCCCTCTTTGGGGCTAACCCTGACAGGGCAGGAGACGTCATTTTGCATCACTTCAGGGTGCCCATCTCAACTGTTGTGGGCAAAATGGCCCCCTGGGACAGTGGGCAGCAGCTCCAGAGGCGAGGGGAACAGAGATTGCCATTGTGACCTCCTCTCCCCCAATGTCACTGGTTTATTTAGCACCATAGACCCTTATGTCTCACTCATGTGGAAACCAAGGCAGGCATCCTTGGTTAGCGGGCCACTCCCTTCCATATATTATGTCCGAGGCCAGAACCCTGCCACCTTGGATCTTTGTGTCCCTGAGGCCCTTGACCATGTCAATCTCTAGCCAACAAGTGAACAGAAGAACATGGGCAAATCACACTTGCTTCTTAAGAACGCCAACTTGAACCCTACGCCTGCTTCCATTCCATTGGCCAGAACTAGTCCCATGGTCTCGCCTGGACACAAGGGGGCGGGGAATATAGTCCTGGTGGGGCTCTTTCCCTGTGGCCACCCCGTGGGGGGCTGGGGAGCACACGTGCTTTGGTGTGCACGTGGCCCTCTCTGCCACGGAGAGACAAGGCTTGCAGGGAAGTAGGGGATGGGAGGAAGGCTGCTCCCTGAGGGCCACGTACTGGAGGAGAAAGAGAAGAGGGAAACCGTCAGACTCCTGGTCACGGGAGATAGTCAGGTGTATGGACCCGGGCTCGGCGAGCGCAGGGGCCCCGGGGTGTTGTGGACTGTCTCCTGGCTCCCACCTTCTGGGCTATGGCCTGTGTCCTAGGGAACAGACTTAGAGCATGGAACCCTGGTAGAAGATGGTGGTGAGCAAAAGAGAAAGGGGATGTGCTAGGGAATCATGACTACAGCAAAGCCAGATATGGGGGTCCCTTCAGGCCAGGGCACCGGGGGCACCACAGACCCTCTCTGGAGAAAGCTGGGCCCGTGGGCAAGTGAGCCCTAGATCTGGGTAGGAGAACGGGTGGGCCTGGGGCTCTCACAGAGGGGTCATCCGCAGCCCCCCAGTGTCGTCCTTGGCCGGTGGCTTGGAAATGGTTGCCCACAAATGCACCAAGGGTGGCATGGATAACAAGTGACATTGATTCTGGGTTTGAATTATGGGAAGAAATGGGATGATGAAAACTTTGGAAATCTGGACAAGCAATTTGGATTCTAACTCCGAATTTTTTACAAGTGACTCAAGCAGATGACTAATATTTTATTTTCCAGCACCTAGAATTAATCTTTGTGCTGTCTGTCTGTCTGGCTGCTTGGATATTTGAAAGACATCATTTGAGGCCGGTCGTGAAACAAAAATCATCCATAACCCACGTAGGAAGTGATCGAGGCATGAGTAACTCTTGATGAAGAGAGAAACAATGGAAGGGACTTTTTCTGGAACCCAAAGAAAATCAGGTTAAAGAAAGGAATATTTGCTTAGGGCCACCAGTAACTGTTAAATATTTATCTTTAGGAGAAAATTGAAATTGTATATACACAGTGTGAAAATCAACAGGAGTAAATTGTATCTTCTTACCCTTCTATACATGCCCCCCCCCCCCACGTCATGTACACTCAGCCAAAGATAATATAATATGTAAAGCCAAAAATCTGAGTGGGAGAGAAACTTAATAACGATAATTAAATGGATAAATATATGTTCTGCCAAAAGTCTGGCAGTGTTGTAATCAACTGAGTAAGGATTTTTCAGATACCCAACGTGAAGCTTCTTGGTTCGTAAGAAAACACAGTGAGCTTTCAGTTGGAGCCATCAAAGCCAAAGACAAGGATTTGCTGCTCTGGTTTTATTGAAAAAGCCTCTGGATGGACTAGAAGACCCCTGTGGCTCAGTGGGTTGGGCGTTGTCCCACAAAGCGATAGGTTGTCAGTTCGATCCCTGG
This sequence comes from Furipterus horrens, assembly GCF_987537825.1. NCBI lineage: Eukaryota > Metazoa > Chordata > Mammalia > Chiroptera > Furipteridae > Furipterus > Furipterus horrens. The sequence continues at coordinate 3,818,946 of NW_028327186.1, read as the reverse complement.
TCAGCACAGGCCTGGGTTGCAGGTTTGATCCCTGCATGGGGCAAGTATGAGAGGCAACCGACTGATGATGCTCTCCTTCTCTTTCTCCCTCCCTTCTTCTCTCTCTAAAATTAAGTAAATAAAATCTTTAAAAAGAAAAGGCAGATGGAAAGGGAGAGATGGAAGGAACAGAAGGGAAATGTCCGCTGGACCCAGACTGCAGTGTGGCCTGCCAGGGATGTTCTTGCAGGAAGTGGGGGACACAGGGGCATGCATTCCATCACTCAGCCCTGGATTCTAAGAGCGGGAAGAGCAAATTACCGGAAAAGTGGGTTGTGCAGTCTCTGAATGCTGATGCAAGCGAACAAGGTAGCCCTGTTACCGACGAAAACTTCCAGCGTTTGTTTTCAAGCCAACCCAGCTGGCTGGAATGCTCTGCTCTGCCAAGCGGGTTCCCAGGGAGCAGACGTCACAGCCACAGCGAGGGCAGGAGCACATGAGAGAGACTATCAGGGGAATAAGGGAGAGCCCTGGAAGGGTGAGGGGCTCACAGCCTCTGACAGCGTGAATCAAGCAAAGCCCCCACCCAGCAGCAGGGGGAGGCAGCCAGCCCCAAGATCCTGGGGCAGAGGCTGGACTCCAAAGCCTTCTTCGCTGATGTGCCAGGGGCCCCTCCCAGAAACCCAGGGCCCCAGCTCAGTCATTGGCCATCAGCCTCTAGTGCTGCAGGGACGCTAGCCCAGGAGCAGTTTCTGCTCTGCTCTTTGGCCCGGAGCACAGAGACTGGGCTCCCCAGGCCTGGGCCCCAGCAAGCGTTCCATTCCCAAACGCCTGGCACCAGCCAGCTGTGGGCGAGGGGCTGGGATGGAAGCTCGTGGTCCGTGTCTAAAACCTCTGAACCTCAAAGCTAAGCCTTCCTCGCCACCCTACAGGGCTCTCTTCCCTTGTAACTCCTCTCGGAAAACCACAGGAAAAGGGGGGCATGTACCGTGTGCATCCCGGGACCCCACGTAGGGAGCGAGCCTGCAGCCAGAGAAGGTTTGGGGCAGCAGGAAGACGTGCTCTGCAGGTCCCAGTGACACCAGTGTCATAAAGCCTGTTGTGGACTGAATGTTTGTGCCTATCCCCATTCACAGGTTGAAGCCCCACCCCCCAAAGTGATGCTATTAGGAGGTGGGGCCTTGGGGAGGTGATGAGGTTTAGCTCAGGTCATGAGGGTGAGGCCCTCAAGATGGTATTAGTGCCCTTAGAAGACGAGGGAGAGACACCACAAAACCTGTTTGCTCTTTGACATGTGGGGACACAGGGAGTGTTGCCTTCCTCAAGCCGGAGGTGGGCTCTCACCAGGAACCAAATCTGCCAGCACCTTGGTCTTGGGTTTCTAGCCTCCAGAACCGTGGGAAGTAAAGTTCTGTTATTTGAGTCACCCAGTCTGTGATATTTTGTCCACAGCCCCAGCTGACTGAGACAACATTGCATTGAGCCTCACCTCACTCAGGTGGCTCCTGGGGCTTGTGGTCTTTATGGTGTAATGCCAGGTCAGGTGACAGATGAAAAGCCACCCAGCTTATAGCCAGTATTCCAAGAGCTGGGCAGCAGAGGCCTGCATACCCCAGAATCTCTCAGAGGAGGTGTTCGCCCAGCATGCAGACCCCACCTAGGGCCCCACGGACTCATCATGCTGAGCAGGGACCTGCCTTGTTCATTCTTTTTCTTTTCAGACCCCCCACTTTGACCGATTAGGGGCATCGACACTTGAATACAACTGAGCCGGGCTGGAATCCAGGCAGAGCCCTGTCCACATAGGTGACCTGCAGCCTGTCCGTTTACCTGGGTGCGGGGAGGGGAGCTCCCGAGCTTATGTGCATCTTGGACCACGTGTAGATTCTGTTTTCCTGCCTCCTTGGGCAGGGTCATGAGACTCCTCAGAGTTAAAGGGCTATGAGGGAGGTGATACACATCACTTCTGGGCCAAATGGCCTTTCCCATAATTCATCTGGGGAAATGCTGCAAAATGAAGGACTGGTTCAGGTGTAGACCCGAGCCCAGATGAACTTAGCTCGTCATTGACATTGTGCAAGGTCTCCAGGTGTGGGCACACACACACACACACACACACACACACAGGCATACCAGTGACAGAATACTACCCAATGGGGACAGTCTCCTAATTTGAGTACCGCTAAGTCAACCTGCCTTCTACCTGCCTGGCCGGTCATGTCAGTGAGTATTTTATAAATGCTCGAAAGCCACTGGGAGACATGGCTCTGGATGGGTCATGATCAAAGCCGCCACAATGACCAGTGGGTATGAGGAACTCACCAGGGCAAACTGGAGAGTTGCTAAGGTCCCCCTCTTGGGATCAGACTGTTCCCATCAGCTCCCACCTAAGACTGGCCACTGACATCGAAGCTCTCAGGAGACAGACCTGCACCCAATGTTGTAGGTCACAGGTCACGAACAGAACCCACTAAGAGTGCAGAGGTTCCAAACCTGGGTCTACGGATTGACTTTGGGGGACCCTTCAAAATCATTGTAAACTGAGTGCCAACAGGAATTTCTGGTCATTGCATCTCAAAGGAATCTACTACCTCCTGAATTTTCAGAACAATTAGATCAAGAGGTTAATGCATTCTAGGGAAGAAGGCTTTTTGGCCCACTGTTTAAATAAACAGAAAGATACTCTTTGCCAACTGTTGCATAGACAGCCCACGCGAAGCCAATTCTAGTCACGTGATTAGCATTCGCGTTACTTTCCTTGTAATTCCTGGACCCAAAGCCTCCCCTGGTACCACTTCTCCTAGCCAAATGGCACTCTCTTCCAAATGCCTTGAGGTGCTTCTCAAAGTTTGGAGGGTGGCCAATGCCACAACTCTGGGAACACAAGCTTCCCAGGCCTCTAAAGGGCCATGAAAGAGCAGTTCATCATAATGTCCCCTTTTCCTTTCAACGTTGTTTCTGCGGATTGTTATACTTTGTTCTCTGTTGCATTTCCAAAAAGGGTTGGAAGGATCTGACTTTGTCAGGATGCTGGGTGTGAATATTCTTGTGTATCTTGCAAGCATCATTTCAGCAGGATATTCAAGGAGGGCCTGAGATACTCAAGGATCAGTTGATAAAGTTGACTAGTTCAGTGAGGACTAACCAGAGGGATGTTTCCATTTGCCTTCTGTTGGCGGTCTGAAATGCGGGTTTGCTTTCTGCCGTGGAAACCAGGAAGAGTCTCCAAGATTGACTCTCTCTTTGGATGCTCGGGGTGGTTCCGTTGGGATTTTATGGCCATAGGGCCACTATCCAAAGATTGCTTCCCTGCTGGTGACAAGAGCTAGGGCCGTTTTGGTTTGTGATGATTGCTCCAAGGATATCCTCGATGTGAGTTTGTTTTATTGTGATTTTCTTTCTGTTTCAGGACTCTTATAATAATGACCTGTTGAACTTAAAGTTTTGATTCTGCTCTAGTTCATTAAAGTGTTGTTTTTTTTTTTCCTATAGTCAAACCTCTGAGTTGAACCTTGGGTGGGTGGCACAGTTGGTTGGAGCATCGTCCCGTAGACCAAAAAGGTCACAGGTTCAATTCCCAGTCAGGGCACATACCTAGGTTGTAGGTTCAGTCCCCAGTTGGGGTGCATTCAAGAAACAACCGATCGATATTTCTCTCTCTCTCCCCCGCTCTAAGTACGTCTTCAGGTGAGGGACAAAAAGAACCTCTGAGTTGAAAAGGCCAGAGCATGAGGACCTGTAGACATGTTGAAAGCCAGGGCTTCTCCAGCTCCTAGGGAGGGCGGCTGTGTTTGTCCTGGGCCAGGGAAGTTCCTCCACCTTTCTCTTTGGACACTTGTCCCAAGACTGCAAATGACAGTGGTTCTTGGGCCACAGCTTCTGCTGGGACCCTGTGTTGAGAGAGGTGTCAACAAGCAGGTGCCTCACAGTCATGTCTGTGTTCCCAGTTTCACTCTGGGTGGCCATAGCACCTTCTCCCTGAGAACAGGAACCCAGGGTGGCACTTGTTACTTCTTACCTGATCACCAGCCCCTGCCCGGTAGAGTGTGGGCAGCAGAAGTCATTCCAGAGTCTTGATTCTGGCCTTTGGGTCACACACAGGTGCCCTCGGGCCCTACCCACCCAGAGAGAGCCCAGAGAGGGAACTGGCTCTTCCCTGGGGACCTCGGAGCAGAATCAGTGGAGACACAAAGAAGGGGAGGTCCAGGGACTCAAGGGACAGAGGACAGGAGTCAGGAGCAGAGCCTGAGTCAGGGCCCGGGGCCTGGAACATGTAACGTCGTCAGATGGAGGCCTGTCAGATGACCCGACAGAGCTGAGCATCCTTTAAGTGCCTTATGGATGAGGGGCGGGAACTCTTCTGTGCAAATGGCCAGCAACCAAATAAACAACCAGCACATTCATTTCAATGACTGTCAATCCCTGGGGGTAAAAGTCCAGTGAGTATTTAACTGGCTCGTCCCCATGATGAGAGTAGACTTTCAGGCCAATGTTCTCATGAAACAGCTGAGGGGACTGATACCCAGAGATGCTGTGTGAGGTCCCCAGAACCCGGTGGCCATGGCAACTTAGTGGCAGAGCCGGGCCTCAGGTCCAGCCCTCCTCACTCTTTTACTATTTTTTAAAAAGAACTTATTTATTTATTTTAGAGGAGACGGGAGAGAGAGAGAGAGGGAGAGAGACATCGATGTCAGAGAGAAACATCAATTGGTTGCCTCTTGTATGCGCCCCGACTGGGGATTGAACCCACATCTCAAGCACGTGCCCTGACCAGGAATCGAACTGGTGATCTTTCACTTCGCAGGGCAATGCCCAGCCCACTGAGCCACACCAGTCGGGCCCAGGCCTCCTCACTCTTTCCCGACAAATGTCTACTCCATCAGCCCTTTGACCCAAGTCTGGTTGGGACAATTTTCTCATCTTCAAAGCACAGCCTCTTCGGTGCCTTGTGCCTGACCTGTTTCTTGAGAGGGTTTAGAAAACAGTATCTCCTCACTTATCGCGGGTGTTACGTTCTAGACTCCCCCTCCCCTGCGAAGTAGGAACCTTACATTTATTCTACACTCTTAAACCTACATAACTTTAACAACATACGTATACAGTACCGCAAACTCCTGCGATATAGCGAAAAATCCGCGAGAAATAATTAAATATAATATTTTTTAAAATCCTGCGATACAGTGAGGCCGCGATAAGTAAACCGTGATATAGAGAGGGACTGCCGTCCTCTTGCTGGGACTTCTTAGACTTTTGGGGTATTGCTAAATTTAAAAATAGAAAGTGATCAAGAAGGATTGGATAGGGCTTCCTGACTGGCACTATCACTCTTGGTCATCCCTTACCAGAAATTTTATTAACTTTCACTTCTTAAGAATTACTGAGTGAGTCACATCCTCAGCTCTCCTCGTCAGCCCCTGCGTGCTGGGTGAGAGGCAGCACACGGCCTGTGGGACTCAGGCTTCGGACTCAGGCCGGAGAGCCTTGGGCCAGCCCGACCTCCGCCCTCGCACACGTCCCGATATCTGTGACACATCACTGGCTAAATAGAGTGAGGCTGTGCTCTGACTCCACGCCTGCCATTCCTTGACTAGGAGACAAAGACACTTCTCGGCCCTAGAGCAGAGCCAAGCTGGGAAGACTCCAAGGTCACGCAGGATTTTCGTAGCGCAGAACCAGAACGAGGAGAAGACGGAGCTGGCTTGGCTGCGATGCAGGTCTCCCAGGGGACATGTCTCCCTCCCGTCCTGCAGCGACCATGACTTATGGGTGGGCACCGCCCTCAGTGAGACTTAGGAGCCTTGCATTTTCCTCCAGGCTGTGTGTGTACCTCAGGGCAGTGGGCCTCTTTAAGCCCCATACTTCCTTAGCATCGGTGAAAAGTCAGGATTCAGGGGGTGCTGCCTTCTAGGGGTGCTCTTCTCCGCAGCTCACATTTTCCGTCCCTTTATGTGGCCAAATAAAAACAGGTCCCTGCCTACACCTTCTTTGTCGACAATGACGCGATCTAGTATTTTAATTCCTCCGACAGGGATGAATATCAATTTCATACATGTTTATCGATTATGTATCTTGTGTTGGAAGGAATAAGAAAGGATGCGTGTTAACAGAGTTCCTACTGCATGTCAGGGGCTGCTGGACACTTTTCCCTACTGCATAGCGTCTGATCCTCGCAGAACCTTCTAAGCAGGTGCCGCCATCACTTCTCCAGATGTGAGGAAGCGAGACGTGGCCCGATGAAGTGGCTCTCCTCGGGCCGCCTGGGTGAAGTGGCAGAATGAGGCGCACACTTGGGTCTGTGGGACTCCGGGGCCCGCATCCTTCTCATGATCTGTCGGCCTCTCAGTGGCAAGTGATGGTGGCTTTGAGGGCTCAAAGCGCACCAGAAGGGCACCCAAGCAAGCCAGGGCTTAAAAATGGGCAGAACTCAGGTACGCAGAGAGGAAAAGAGGGAAATTCCAGGTGGGATGGAGTAGCAGGGAGAAACACACATAACTGGTTTGATGGATGGAGAGTGAACAAGTCTGGCCAGAATCAAGCAGCGTTTCTCAATAGGGGCACCGCTGGCATCGGGACAGGACAATTGTTTGGTGTGTGGGACTGTCCGGGCCATCGGAGGGCAATTTACATGCCTGAACTGGGCTCCCCAAATGCCAATCACCACCCCCATCCTTGTGACAATCCAGATGCTTCCACGCATTTCCAAACACCGTCTGGGACACCCCTGGTTAAGAACAGACACGATTTGGAAATCGGGGTGGGATCTGGGGTCAGACAGAGGAAGGCTTTGAAAGCCAGAGGAGTATGCTGGGCCCTCGATCTTTAATGTGGTTGGAAATCACTGAAGGTTTATAAGCAAGGAAGTAGGGGGGGGCGGGGGCCGGGGCAGTAAGGGGAAGGAACTAGGATGAAGGAGAAACTGAGGAAGGAGAGATCTCAGGCTCAAATGAGAGAAGATGGTCAAGGTCACTGAGAATCCTTGTGAGTCACCTGTGGCCTCTCTCGTGGTAGTCAGTTTTGTGTACACGCGAGAGACTCACCAGCACCCCAACCAGCAGAGGGATGACAAGACAGAAGCAGAGACTGTTCTCTAATCCATCTTGAGAGGAATCCGGGGCTCTGTGCTCAGGGCATGTAGGGATCTAGACTCTAAAGTAGATGCCCTGACCGGCATGGCTTAGTTGGTTAGGAGTCATTCCTCAAAGCGAAAGGTTGCCAGTTCGATTCCCGGTCAGGGCACGTGCCTGGGTTGCAAGTTCCGCCGCTGCTCGGGACATGCGCAAGAGGCAACTGATGGATGTTTCTCTCCCTCTCTTTCTCCCTCCATTCCCCACTCTCTACAAAAAAACTAATAAAAAATATTTTTTAAAAGACTATATAATAGATACACTGCCCTGATAGTATTAACAGAGAGCAAAGAAGAGAGGGAGTATATGAAGCTAGAACAAAGATGACTGGGATGCTTGCTCATGCTGACTTCTTCTCTGCTTTAGCTCAGTTTATTTAAACTATCTCTGAGCCTCCATCCCTTTGCCCAAGAGGTTATCACACTTTAGCTTGTAAACTTCATTAGAATTATGTAATTTACAAACAAGGAACATGCCGTACCCGCCACGGGTACATGATCCAGGGATCTCGAGGAACTCACGTCCACACTAATAGGTCCCCAGAAACCTTAGCTCTTATCTCTCCGGGCAGAAAAACTCACAGGCTCCAAACGGCAGTGTAGGGAGCTCTCGGAGGTCCATGCATGGGATGCCTGGGGGCAGACTGGAGTGATTTGAGAGGATGGTGTGTGTCCCGATCGGGGGGCAGCTCCACTGGGAAGTGAAACGTGAAACTCAAGCGCTGGCTCTGCTTCGGGACCACGGGGCATCGCTCGTTTTTCATCTGGCCAAGATGCTGCAACTGCTTGCGTTCCAGTTATCAGGAGGCTTTGAGAATGATGTGTAGTCTTGTTTATAAGGAAAAATGCCAAACCCCTGAGAAAATTCCCAGAACAATGATTGTAACTCATGACAAGACAGAGCATGTGAAATTTTTCTGGCGCCTTGGCCTTGGTTGTTGATGCAGAATCTTATGGGATTTTCATTTTCATCCTCGGAGGAAGTTACGCTTTTTCACCATTAATACTGATTGTTAAAAATGAAACTTCATGGCTCTTTGGGGAGGATTCCAAGGAAATCCAACTGGAAGGCTGTGTTCTAAGGAGCCCGCCCTGCGCCATTTCAGCTGACTGTAAATCACTTCCCTTTCAGGGCTGATTTTGCAGAGTGTTATCACCCTGATACTGGATTTTAACTCAGAGAATGGGATGATGTGATCTTGGCTTAATAAAATTTTAAGTCTTCCCAAGTCCTGCTAACACCCACAACAATGCGAGACCAGGGCCTATTTTGTTATGCGTTTATTGAGGGACGCCACCCAGGAACCTGTTCCAAACTTTCATCAGTTCTGAAAAATCTGGGCAACAATGGGCTTTGCCCCTTTCTTTCCCTCCTTTTCTTTGGCTCTAATTAAATGCTAATTCCATCTTCCATATTGCTTATCCTCTCATATTTTCCACTTGTTAGGTCTCTGTGTTCCATTCTGGATAATTTCTACTGACTGACCTTCCAGTTCCCAAATTCTTCCTTTAGCTTTTTCTAACCTTGTGTTACAAGATGGGAGTTTAGAGGAGGATTCTGGGAAGATGATAGAGTCAGAGACGCCAGGAATCTGCCTTCCTATCAGGACAACGGTACTGGCAGAATCTGTCTGATGGCGCTATTTTGGAATACTGGAGTCTGTTGAAGTCTTACAATTTCCAGGGGGAGAGCTGCAGTTAATTTTGGTCCATTTCAGCTCCTAGCACAGTAGCAGGCCCCCATTCCCCAGCCCCATGGCAGGCATTTGGGCATGTGTTCTTGGAACAGAATGTGCACACAGCTTGTGGGAGCCATGGTGAGCAAAAAAGACCCTGTCCTCCAAAGATCACAGATCCATGTGCCACCTGTGACCACCGATTGCTCTTTCTGATCACTGAGTGGTTAATGCCCCTATCCGTTGTTGCTCGAAGCCCCTCCCCCTCTGGCTGAAATGGTTTCCAGGAATCTAAAGAGCTGACACCCTTCCCCACACCCACATTTATTTTTCACTTTTCCCCCTTTCACAGGGCAGACATTAAAGACTAGGATGTTCAAAACCAACTGCAGAAATGGGGAATCTTAGAAAGTAACCACACGTGCCCAGGAAGAGGTTCAGAAAAACCAGAGAGGTCCTTAAGTTTACAGCTTGGGCTGATCCTACACAAAGAGACAGCCTATAGCAATTTAAAAACAAAACAAAACAAAAACTAATAAAAAAAAAAAAATAACAGCGAACCCTGGGGAAGAGGGGAACCCGCCCTCCAGTGTTACCACATTATTAGATTCAAATCTCCAGGTTTCAACAAGTTACAAGGCATATAAGAAAGCAAGAACAGAGGACCCATTTAAAGGAAAAATAGTTAACAGAATCTTTCCCTGAGAAAGATTTATGCAGATACATTAGACAAAGGCCAAAATGACTCTTCAAGATGCTCACAGAGCTAACGGAAGATGTGAAGAAAGTCAAGAAAACAATATGTGAACAAACTAGAAATATCAATAAAGCAAGAGAAATACTCAAGAGATGCAAAACCTAAAAAGAACCCAATGCTACTGTCACTTTTTTCTTCTTCTTTTTGTAATTCCAAGTCCTGTTTTCTACACAATTTAAAACACTTGTGCATTTAAAAAGTAATAGTTTATATTTGGGGGCACAAAATGTATAAAGATGTAATTTTTGTGACATCAACAGCCATAAAAGGTGGAGATAAACTCTAAAGGATCAGAGTATGTTTATGTTGCTGAGGTTAAGCTGGTATAAATTCAAAAAACAAGTAGGAAGTTGAGTTTTAAATTTTAATTATTCTTTTAAAACATTTTTCTAGAAATTCCATTTGGTTCCCTTTATAGATTCCTATTCTCTACAGGTATTTTTAAAGCTTTAAATACCTTTGAACATCATAAGCATAGTTATATTGTAATCCGTGTTTTAGATTCTCATGTCTGACTTTTTTTTGCATCTGTGTTTCTGTGATCCATTGGTTCTCCCGGACGTTCCTCATGGTGCCTTTTTCCTTCTGTGCTTGGTTATTTTCCACTGTATGCTGCTCATTGTCCTTGAACAAGGATTTGTGGGATAATGCGATTTCCTTCAGGATTTACATTTGTTTCTGCAAGGTACCTGTGGTCACTACCAGCCCAAGTATACAGTATTCCCTCACTTATCGTGGGTATTATGTTCTAGAACCCCCGCGAAGTAGGAACCTTACATTTATTCTACACTCTTAAACCTATGTAACTTTAACAACATACATATACAGTACCGCAAAATCCTCAATATAGCGAAAAATCCACAATGAATAATAGAATATAATACTTTTTAAAATCCCGCAATACAGTGAGGCTGCGATAAATGAACCACAATATAGAGAGGGACTCCTGTATACTTGTTCAGGATCAGGGTTCATAGAGCTTACTTTTGGCTTTTGCCCCCTCACGACCAGGGGACCAATCACAGCTCAATCTTGCCTGAATCAACCAACACCCTTGGAGCAAAAGCAACGGGATTGCTCTTACCTCTCTTTCCCTAGATGTTTGTCCTGTTAATCCTTCGTTGTTAGGTGGAAACATATGAAATTATTATTAGCTGACCATTTTTGATGGTCAAAATCTAATAAATCTGAGACTGAGCCAGACGTTGGATGTTTTTTAAAGCTGCTTCTATCTTGTTCAGCACTGTTAATTGTTTTCAGCAGGAGAGTGGGCCCCGATGAGCGAGTCTGCCAAATTCCCAGAAATGGAGTCTGTCTTTTATCTGTCCTGCTGATGGCTGTGGGAAGACTGTTCCCTCTGCAGCGCCAGCTCATCCATGTGTGATCTTCTCGACCTTTCTCCGACGTATTATCTCCTTATCTTGGGTGACCGCGGTTTCTCCTTCTGCCTTTTTTGGTTAACAGTTCATGTTTCTCTCATCACTGGAAAACTTCTCCAGCGCACGGGAATGATCTCTCTCTCACCGTCTACTTTCTATCTGCTGTAGGGAGGAAGGCAGGAGAGAGCCAGACACTGAGAAACCGGAAATGAATGAACAGGAAACACAGAGGACAGTCCCGTGGTTGCCTCTCAGACCAGCCCGTTCCCCTTTTGAGCATTAAGGCGGAGGATCACAGGAAAAAGATCTCCCCAAAAGAGATAAAATTGATAAAACTCTGGATGGGTTTAAATGGATTGAGAGGAGACTGTATCAGAAGCAAAGCCGGTGAATGACCAAGCAAAACAATGGGATAACAACACACACATGCACACGCGTGCAGAATAAGGACACACACACAGAAACTGAAGCCATTGTTAACTCCAGGGAAAAGGGAAGCTGTAAGGAAAGGGAAGATGGTCACATTCAGGATGGATATGGCACAACTATAGATAATATTTATAGAGCCACGACTATGTCAGTATGAAAATTGGTTTATTGTGACCAAACTGTATCAGGAGAAGGAAGAATATGCATGTGGATGAGGGATGGTGTAAGAGAGGTAAATGCTTATTTTCCATTATAGGAAGTAGAGATAGTACCTAAAAAACAAAAGGATACTAGTAGGGCCCTGGCTGATGAGGCTCAGTTGGATGGGCATCGTTACATAAACCAAAGGGTCACTGGTTCGATTCCCAGTCAGGGCCCATCCTTGGGTTACTACAGGTTTGGTCCTCGATCGAGGCCCATATGGAAGACAACCGACCAGTGATTCTCTCTGACATCAACATTCTGCTCCCTCTTTTACTCCCTCCCTTCCCTGCTCTCTAAAAATAAATAAATAAATAAATAAATAAATAAATAAATAAATAATAAACTTTAAGAAAAAAGATCCTAGTATAAGCCTGTCATATAGAACTATGGCATTGTGAAAATGTCAGAAAAAATAAATAAAAGAGATCAAAGTAAGTGGTTATATCTGAGGATTCAGAATCAGAAGTGAGTTCGTCAAGCAACCACTGTTTTTAATTATGTGTTCTAGGATCATCTGACGTTTTAAACCATGTGCTTTTATTACTAAAATAAAAAATAACTTAAAATATACATATTAGAAATAAAGGTAAGATTATATTTATATGCAGTTGTGATTGATTGGCTATCTTGAAAACCCAAGAGACTGTTTTCAAAAATTTGTTTGGATGAGAAAATTTAGTGAGCGTGCTGGATACAAGGTAAATATATGAAAATCAATAGACTTCCTCTGTATTAATAAAATGTCATTAGAAATGAAAATGGGAGGATCCTGTTTGTGTTAGGATTCAAGAACAGTCATAGGACTAAATCTAAGAGGAAGGATACAGCACCTATTGAAGAAAATATAGAGCTTCATTCAAGAAATTAAACAACATTGCAAAGACATATGTTCCTAGCTATGAACACAAACTTGTACAAAAAGTGGAATTCCAATGGTATATCTTGGAACTGAGCAAATCTATTTTACAGGTAATATAAAAGAATAAAATCTGAGAACACCCCATAACATTGTATAAAAGAATGATGTGGAGAGAATGGCTTGCCTTGCCAGGTTATTACAACTCACTTTAAAACTGCTGTCACGGTTGGCATAAAAATAATCACATAAATCAGAAACAAATGAAACAAAATAAAGTCCAGAAACATTAACATTTTCTTTATTGTTTTTGGCTTCTCTCACTTAGTATAGACACGTATTACTTCATAATTTTTAAAAAATCTAATAAAGATAATTCAATAACAACCGAATGAAACGGTTTTGTTTATATGTGTTTTTAATATCTCTTTCGAAAAACAATGCCTTTAGTTCTTTGGTTTATAATATACTTGGGGGGCACTTGCACAAATGGGTCATAATAGATGTACTGCTTTGAGGCTCTATTTGTTACATTTAACAATAGATCTTCGGTGTCTTTCCACATCTGTGTACCTGAAGCCACCTCATTCTTGCAAAGGGTGGCATGGTACCTTCATACTAGGAATACACCATCATTTATTTTTCCAGACCCATCCTGACCCACAGTAAAATTTCTCCAATTTCAGCCAATTCCAGCAGTGCTGCCAGGAATGCTCCTGATCATGTAGCCTAGTGCAAGATGTGAGGAACTGGGTCAGTTACATTATTCTTGACTATAAAATTACTGGGTCAGAGGTGGCCCGTTGACAGTCACCACCCATGCCCTTTACAAAACAGGGTCCCCATTCCACACTCCCTCCACCAGTGTGTGATGGGTCCCTTTCTCCCACACTCTAACCCACAATGGATATTATCAATCTCTTTCAATGCTTGCCAGTCTGATAGATTTTTAAATGTCATAGCGTTTGAATCTGCATTTCCATGTGCAGCAGTTCACGATTTATTAACCATTTATATTTCTCCCATGAATTGTTTAATATGTTTGCCTACTTATTCTATCAGGTTGTTTGTTTTTCTTTGATTGGTTTTTAGAAACTTACTATAATTTATAAATTGAACATTGGCCTTCTATATACATTACAAATATTTTCTCCCCAAGTCTCCCTCATCATTAAACTTTGCAAATGATGTCATTAATGTATAGAAGTTTAAAAAATTGCAGAGTTAAACCTGTTACTGTTTTCTTTTATGGTTAATGAATTTGGCACCCTGTGTAGAAAGACTTTTGGCATATCAAATATGAAGATATTTGAAAAATACATATTTTTCTAGTATTTTCACAATTTTATTTTTCTGCATTTGATTCTTTAATCCATTTGTATTCTATTTTTGTACATAGTGGTTCCTTAGTAATCAAGTTTGTATAAAGTAGTTTATTTTTAAATAAATCTTCTCAATCAAGAGCTTTGGGATCTTTCTCTGTTAACATTTTATCTTATGTCCCTCAACAGAGTTTATAACTTTCTCTGCAAATCATGCTTTTTTTCCTGGTAAATTTGTTCTTATGTATGTGTTTATTTTGGGTAGTGTGGTAAAGAAGTCTTATTTTCCATTTTGCTTTCCACAGAGGAAAACTGTTAATTTCTCTGGTTTTTTTCAACTGGTCTTAGATATCCATTTGAAAATATTTTTTTAAAAAATCTACCTCATTCATGGAATAGGGAATATCCAATACAAGTAAGCAAAACCTCTTTTAAGCTCTAAAATCGTATGTGAATGTTACTTATTTTTATTAGAGGAGGCTAGATGCCATGTCCTGGCAATAAATTAACCCTGTAATACACAAAAGTTTATTTCTTGCTCTCACTGAGTCCAGTTGGAGCTGGTAGCAGTTCTTTGCCTTCTGAAGATCCACCTAGTGACTCAGGGATCCAGGCTCCCTCCATTTTGTCCCAGGTCACCTTAGCAGAGGAAGAGAGGGACAGAGGAGGACACACTGCCTCTTATTGCTTGCTCTGGAAGGAAAACACATCATCAGCGTTCACAGTCCACTGGCCAGAGTTCATCATGTGACCTGACCTAATAGCAAGGGAGCCTGGGAAACATAGGAGAGTTCATGGTCCTTAGATAGGTGGAGCATCACCTCTTCCCATGACACCAGCACCGTCATCCACGGTCAACAGACTGACGCGTGTGGTCTGGTGCCTTTCCTGAGAAGTTTCAGCCACAGAAGACGGGCCTTGCCGCTGCTGACAGTGTGTGGGTAAGGGCGGTGAACCCGAACCGGCACCTGGTCCCTGGTCTACTTCCCGGATTCCTCATTCACACCCTTTGTTCTCTCTGACTCTCCACGTCCGTGTGTAAACACAGCCCAGCTCCCTTGATCCCTCGGCTTAATCATCATCTCTAGTTCCTCTGTGGGGTGATTTCCAAGGAAGCATCATACCAGGCCTTGGGCCAGGCTTGGGGAGGCCACCTTGGGAGGAAAGGAGAAGGACTGTCTCTGTGTTGGGGGGGGCAGGGTCCCAATCTCGGGTTCATGGCACATGTGCCTCCTTGTGCTGTTTCTGCGCTCCTGCGCAGCCTCAGAGCACTGAACCTTCTGCAGACCATCAGGTTTTTGTTGCTTTGATGAGAAGGGTAAGACCTTGTATGATGGGAAATTCTTCTGACATTCACTGAGCTCCTACTCTGTGCCAGCCCCCCCCATGCACAGCCGTTTCTCCTTTACCAATGAGGAAACTGAGTCACAAGCTCCCCTAGCTAGTGAGAGGAGGATCCGCGTGTGTCTGACTTCAAGCCTTTGCTTTCCGCAGCAGCAGAGAAGCTGCCTCTGAACAAGCAAAGCTCGCCATGCATTCACCAAAAGGATGGGCCGAGCGCACCGGAGTGCCTGGCTTTCACCAGGTCCCAGGCCAACGGCGAGACCTGGATGCTTGTCCCGCCCTTTGGGAGTTTGCATTCTGGTAGCGGAAACCGATGCTAAATACACTTACCAACTGAATCACAGACATGATGCGTTTAGGGAGAAGCAGCACTGATGTCCCAGAACCTCTATATGGAAGGGGCAGAGGAAGGTTCTGACATGATGTGATATTGGAACTGAGCTCCAAAGGAGTGAAGGAGTTCGATGGAGGAGTTTGGGGAACTGATGTGAGAAGAGACGGGACTGGAGAGTGAGTCCCCCAGGCTTGTATGGCTGACTTGCTCCTGGCGACACCGCTGGTGAGTTGGGGGCCACACTAGGAAACGGGGGGTTTCAGAGCAAGAGCATGGCTTCTGTCTGGGAAGATTTTTGCGCTTGTGAGGAGCGGGGAGGGGTGCGGGAGGGTGGGTGTGGGGAAGGGAGGTCCATTGGGAGGCTCCTGCAGGAATCTGGGCGAGAGAGGACGGCATGTGGATTGGGTGGTGGCACTAGTGACCCAAAATATGCTCAACGTCATTGATCATCAAGGAAATGCAGATCAAAACCACGGTGAGATTCCACCTCACACCTGTCAAATGGCTGTTCTTTTTAAAAAGGAAGAAAAGCGTTGGCGAGGACGTGGAGGAACGGGAAGCCTTGCGCACTGTGGCTGAGAAGGTAAAATGGTGCAGCCACTGTGGAAAGCAGGATGGAGGGTCCTCAAAAATGTTAAATAGAATTTCCCTATCATCCAGCAATTCCACTTCTGGGTAAATATCCCAAAATATTGAAACCAGGATCTGGAAGAGATAGTAGCACTCCAGTGCCCACGGCAGCGTTACCGACAATAACCAAGACATGGAAAAAGACTAAATGCCTGATGAATGGGTAAAGAAAACATGCACAATGGACCATTCTCCAGCCTTAGAAAAGAAGGAAATCCTGAGGTAGGCAGCCATACGGGGGCACCTTGCTGAGTGAAATCAACCAGTCACAAGAAGCGCAAATGTGGCATGATTTCATTGACATGAGGCACCTAAAATAGTCAAACTCATGGGCACACGGAGCACAACGTGGTTCCAGTAGCTGGGGGTGAGAGGTTTGGGACCTGGGGCATGAAGTCCCACTGATGCAGGCCATTCTGGAGATCTGGTGTACAGCATTGTGCCTACGATGCATAATGCCACATTGCATACTTAATGTGTTAAGAGGGTCGCTTGCATGGCAAAGATGCCCATCACAATGAAATATGCATTCCAAGAAACGTAAAACATTCAAAAGACATATTTAGGGGGAATAACTGTTGGCCAGGCTTTGGAGGTGAGGAAGCCCGGCTGATGGTGGTACCATCTATGGAGATAGGAAGCTACTGGAAGCAGCTAGGTTCGAGAGGGAAGATCAAGAGTTAATATGTTGGCTCTACCGAGCTTGACAGCCATCAGAGGGTATCAGTCCAGTGGGAAGTTGGTGAACTCAGACCGGGAGCTCAGGGAAGGAGTGCAGTGGGCCTATCAGTGAGGAGTTACTGGAGGGTCCCGAAGCCATGGCAGTAGCTGTGAAGGGAACCCCGGAGGGGAGGGCCCCAGGCGGGAGAGGAGAACCAGGCCAGGCCTCGGGGGTGCCCGTGCTGACTAGAGGCCGGAAATGCCTGGGCCAGTAAAGGAGATGAAAGACATTTAGGAAGCTCTACGCGTGATATCTGCTTTCTTCCCATTCAGGCGTCTCAATGCTCCTTCACAGCAAAGGCTCTGACAAAGGAAATGATAAAAGGTCGCACTGAGGTGTTAAGCCCAGCGTTTCGCAGATTTCATCATGACTGTCTTCTTATTTTTTTAGGGCATGTTTTGGAAAGTCAGGGATACAGGTGGCAGGGAGCCGTCGGAAGGTCTTTGAACACTTGAGAAAGTCCCTCAAACAGCTGTGGACAAGCAGATGGGAGGAGGAGGAGGAGAAGCATGGAGAGCTGGTTGAGGCAAGATTGACGCGGACGAGTCCTAAGCTCAGGGGGTCTTCGCATGGGTGCAGGGAAGGAGCAGACTCCAGAGAGGTTTAGAAAAAGGAATTGCTAGATACATTAGGAGTGTGTGTGTGTGTGTGTGTGTGTGTGTGTGTGTGCGTGTTGGTGCTTATAGAGGTGGAGGTGATGAAGGTATTGATGATGGTGGTCATATGGGGAAGGAGGTGCTACAGAGGTAGGCACGGATGGGATTTGGGAAGCAGAGGGAGTGGCGATGGTGGATGATGGTGGTGGCTCTGGTGGAGGGGGAGGTGGCTATGATGGAGGAAAGGCCAGGGCTTCATGTGGTGTCCCCTAATGAAGCCGGTGCATCCAGTCTGCTGCCCGCTCTGTAGGAAGGGCCTTCCCCGAGAGCCCGCTCAGAAACCCCTTTTCCAGGCCGGCAGACTCAGGGCCAGCCCAGAACTCTCTCCTTCCCCCTGACCTGCCTCTCCTACTGAGAGCTTGCACAGGAGTTCGTTCGGGGGACGGAAGGAGAGATGGCTGCTTGGTATTTAGGCAAAAACCAAGCTCATCACCCTCCCCGCTGGTTTGCGTGCGTGGAGCTCTATCATGGGCCCTTCCAACCTCGCCGGTGTCACAGGCGTGGTCTGTTCCAGCTCTGTGCCTGTCGCGCCCCAGGGAGCTGGACATATTTTCCCAGACTCCGTTGCCTCTAGACCCAGGAGCCCACAGTCAGCTGCGTGGACGCTCTGATAATGCTCACCCCAGACGTCCCCTTCCTAGGCAGCTCGGGAATGTGCACCGTCCTGTATGTCGGGCCTGAGGCCAGAAGAGCTGGGTGGGGCCCCCACCAAACCTCATCTTGGTCCCCCAAGGCCTCTGATGCCCACCCAGCCAGGTCCAGTCTTGCTCCATCCCAGGGGCATGTGGGCACGGCAGCGTGGGCCCAGGAGTTGCTGGAACGATCGGAACCCTTGCGAGACCGAGTCCTGACGCTCCCTGGCACACGGAAGCAGAAGGACCTTCTCGCCGAGAACAGGATTTTGCTTCGTTCTTCTTGGAAGACTTCCCTGGCTCCAGATTTTATTTAATGTTTTTAAGAGAAATAGAGATGAAAAAAGTTTAATAGATCCTTTCCTGCTTAAATGGATTTCCAACCCCTTGTCTCTGTGGGTGGCATTTCCCACAGGCTTCACTGGGTTCTTTGGTTGGCGGGACAACGTCAGTTAGCCCCGGGCGTGAGAGTCGATGGCTTGGCCATCTTTAGGTTCCTGCTGTGGAGCAGAGGCCTCGTTACAGACAGACCTGGCTTCCAGCATTGACGCAGCGTGGACAGCCAGGAGCCTGTCTTCGGCCTATCGATCCATCTCTAAATCGGGAATAAGTACACGGACTTATTTCGCAGCGTGGTGCCAGATTCGGTCAATGCCATCCTATAGGTGCCGCCCTGGCACGCTCCCGGGGACCCGGCCCATGGCCCGGAAGGGTCTCGGGAGCTGTCTGTAGAATCCAGTTCCCTCAAAGGGATTATTCACGGTTTGGTAACAACCTATCAGGAAGGACAATGGGCCTTTATTGTTCCCTTCCCCTCACTTCCAGCCAGGCCTACTTATGACCCAGAAGATTCCTCAGAGGTGACTCACCTGCCACAGGGCTCTCCCAGGGAGACCGCATCACACGCTACCTGCCTCCCCGGCCTCACCTGCGGGTGTCTGTCCTGAGCTCCCCCCGTCTCACCATAGCTGGCCCAGCCCAGAGGTGCCAGCCGGTGCCCTCCGCCCCGGCATGATAGGGCAGATGCCAGGGGTCAGAGGCAGAAGGCCCAGAGGGAGACCCAGGTCAGGAGCTGGGCCACTGTTTCGATGGCCCCCGCGTCCTGGGAGCACACGTGGGGACGACTCCAGGGTCTAAGGGCGCTGCATGGAGAAAGGTCCTCCGTGGGGGTTCCCCTCCCACTAGTGGGCAGCAGCTTCAGAGAAGAGGGGCTCTGAGAACATCCCCCACAGCCAGCCTCCATCACGGAGCCCCTCAGTGGGGCAGCTGGCAGCAGTCTGCGGTGGGTGGGAGCATATGTCTGGGCTTCTCCCCGTCCCCATCTTATTTTCCCACACTCACCTCCGGCCTTCAGGGTTCAGCTCAGTGGCCTTCGACTGTCCTCCTTTCTCCACAAACATGCCCAGGAAAAGGCAACCAACAAAGCTCCCGTTCTGGATGGAATAAGCATCTTAGGCCCGGCCGGGCCCTGATGTCAGCTTCTTCCACGTCTCTACCTCCCTATGTCGTCCTCTTCTTTTTTTTCTTCCATGGATATGTTCTCAAGAATTTCACAGCCCCTTTGGAGGACTTGGGGGTGTCCACCCAAGGAGCCGCAGGGGCAAACCCCTGGGACCATGCCCTCCACAGCAGGCCTGTGCCCGTCGGGCTGATGAGGATGGCAGATTTTGCCTTCCACGCAATTTTTATCTTATCAGAAAAGTGTGGAAGAGAAAACACTAATATTTGCCAGGCACCTACTCAGCATTTTTCAGTGATTAGTTTGTTTAATTCTTTCTGTATCCCTGCAAGTCCATATAACAGCCATAGCTAACAATAATTAACATGCAATAACTAGCATAGCTAACTAACATGTGATAACCAGCATAGCTAACAATAACTAACACCCAATAACTAGCATAACTAACAATAACACCTAGTAACTAACATAGCTAATAATAACTAATACCCAGTAACTAACATAGCTAACAATAACTAACATGATAACTAGCATAGCTAACAATAACTAACACCTGATAACTAACATAGCTAATAACTAACACGCAATAACTAGCATTGCTAACAATAACAGTGCTGACTATTAGCTCTGTTTTAAGCTCTTTATGTGAATTCTACTCGCTTAGTCCACTTGACAATGCTGTGGCAGGTACATCAACAACCCCCACTTTACTGGGGAGGAAACTGAGGTGCAGAAGCATCAAGTGACCCAAGGTGGTGACACATCTAGTGCGTGGCAACACTGGACTTTGGCCTCAGGCTTCAGGCTCAAAGTCTAAGCTCTCACCACTTGATGTCATCCTTACCAAGTAGCCAAGCTGGGATTTGAACCCAGATCTTTCTGAGGTCACACCCTTCCAAACATCTGCTGGGGAGGTGACAGACCCCAGCTCAGAGCATTATTTTCCCCCCATAGGAAAGAATGGCGGGCAGAAAGGGGGCTAGAGGAGGAGGTGGATTTACTGAGGCCAGAGGCTCTTGTGCCCGGGCTGCCCCCTGGCCCGGTTCCTTAGGGGCAGGACACTGTGCTGACCCCCCCAGGTGTTCCTTTGCTTAGTGACTCAGAGGCACCATGAAGGATCTGCTTCCCCGATGTCAAGAAACGACTCAGGTCAGGCAGGGGCAAAGGCAGCTCTCCTGCAGCCTGCCGCCGCACAGCATGGCAGACAGGCCACCAGGCTCTTGCGTCCCCTCCCCTCCCCTCTCCAGCCACCCTCTGCTGTCCATGGGAGCTCTTGTTTAAGGCGCCTTTCTCCCGACGAGCAGGAGACACAGCCTGCTTTTATCTCACATTCTGGCGCAGAGCCTCCTGGCCATCAATAAACATCTGTTGAAAAAATGATTGAGACATGCAGCATTTACTGGACAGAGGCCATTAACCCCCAGTTCAAGGTTCATCGGTCTGACCTCTGTCTTCAAGTGGTCTGATCAGTCCTTCCGAGGAGACCCAATGGCCTCTGATGCTGACTCTGTGGTTTCTCACTGGCCAGCGATAGAGCTGCCCTGGCTGGGGCCACTAGCTCCCGAAATGGGAGGCCAAGCAGCCCGGGTGCTGCTTTTCCATCCACGTTCCAGCAGCACAGTGGTCAGTCTGGTGTCTCCTCTGGCTAAGCCCCCTGCTTCCCGGCTCATTTCTCCAGCCATGTAGACTCCAGGACCAGATGTGGCTGCTAATACAGGATGAGCTTCAGAAAGCCAGGTTGGGGAGGAAGACACCATGCTCCCAAGTTGGCTAGACTCACTACTCAAAGCCTTTTGATGACTGGTCTGCAAGGCTACAAGTACAGATGTTGGGAGCAAGAGTTTAGAAACATTTATTTAGAGCACTTGGACATTGCCTCAAGGTCTAAACAAGCGATCCCTGGACTCTTCTGGAACCCCTAGGACATAGGTTAGTTCCCGGTGGTCCTCCACCAGAGATGGCGGGAGAGACGCTGGGTAGGAAGAGATGGCTGCAGAAATGCGTTTTTCTTGGAAGTCGCTCCTGCCACTGCCTCACAGAAGAGGCGTCAGTCTGCCCGTGAAATCCGAGTGTGTCTACAGTAGCCCCAGGTCCTATTCCCGCCGCATCACTGCCATCTGTGTGCCACTGGGTGAGTTCCTGAATGCTTCCGTTTCTCGATTACTGGTTACTGTCAGAGTGAACAGAATGAGCACAGAGCTGGGCCTGGCAAATCCTAGACACTGTACAGTTCTTGTCGTTAATGAACAGGTCCAGTTCTGTCCCCTGTACTTAAGGGCCCCAAAGGAGCGTGAGACCCAGACCCTGGCTTTCTGTTGCCCTTTGGTGTCTGAGCCAGGGTCACATGCGTGACTCCTCAGAGGGACCATCACTGGGAGATGGGCTGTGAAGAAGTGTCCAATGGGGAGCGCAAAGAAAGGGTTGAAAGTGGCACAAATGCCGTCTTGAAGGGGACTGTCATTGGCCCCCTTGGTTAGTGGGCTCAGTGAGCAGTGTTGAGCTTCCCTGAGTCTGGTCCTGATGGTATGAGCTGACACCAGGCACCTTGGTTGAGAGATGTCCTCTGGCGATGACAAATACGTGGAGGAGGCCCACCACTGGGTACACTCAAGAGTGGGGTTCAGTCAACGGTGCCCGCAGGGCTGGGATGGGCAGGGCAAAGAAGGAGGGGTGTGAAGAGAAGGGAGTGCTGCAGCCAGGCGATGGGAAGACCGGGGACCGAGCGAGCTGGAGGACAGGGTGTGGTGACCGTGGAGGAGATGCTAGAGATGGCGACTTCAGACGTGGAGCAGCTATTAGCAATACCAGGGTGGGGTGGCGGGGCCCTAGGCGGTGGGGAAGTCAGGGCCTGATTGGCCATTGAGTAACCAGTCATCCACGTAGGGGACAGACGATGAACCAGTGAACCGGCTCAAGTCCTCCATGAACGAGAATCGGTGGACGGTGGCAATTAGTGGGCCACAGGGCGAATGGCGTCATCTGGGGAGGGGCAGCCAGGTGCCAGCTAAGGGAAGATTTAGAGACAGGGAAAGGGTTTGGGGTGGGGAGGAAATGAAGAATCAGGCCAGATTAAGGGATGAATGAATGAGTCCCAAGTGACTGACGCTGTGAGTGACGCCATTGCTGGTTAGCTGAGCTGGAAAGAGGACCCGTGGACGGGGCCACACCGTGCGTGTGCATTCTTCACCATTGTTCATTGTTGCCGTTGCGGGTGGGGGTGGGGTGGTGGGCGGGCGGAATGATGCTCAGATGGTGCGTGCCGTGTGGTGTGATGTGCTTCGGCCACTTACCTTTCGGTTCTCATGCTCTTGTTTTGAGACCCACAGAATCTATTTCCTGAAGCTGTTTGTATCCTTATTTATATAAGTGACTAATCCTTTCATGGGTAGAGCCAAGCCTTCTGTCTCAGTTACATAGAGATACCGAGACAAATTACTCACGAACGTTCCAGAGGAGATGAGTATCTCCAAATTATTGAGACAGTTTCAATATGTAAATAGGATTGTGGGAAGCCTGGCAGCTGTCTAGGTTAGGCACAATCAGCGGGTAATTCCAGGCCAGTCATCCCCTTTGAGTAGGGCACAGTGCCCCACTGCTTCCCAGCCCATCTGCTTGGCCATTCCACAGCCACGGGACAAGGATGCTTCCAGAGGAAGCTAAAGAAAGGAAGAAGGCGTTGTTGAAGGCTCTAGATGCGTTACAGCTTGTTGGTAGAACGTTGTCCATTTGATGGGAGGTGTTTCCTGAATTTGCTGAGTGGGTATTTTTGCGATACCCCTCCAAGAAGCTATTGGCCCTAATAGACCATGCAGAAGAAAGGTCCTGCCTTCGTGGGGAGGAGCCTTTGCTGTCAAGACTCGAACCTGCTGGAGCCTCAGGAATGAGCTGGCTGTGTGGGCATCAAGGGACACCCCGCTCCTCACAGTGACACAAACAACACCGTGAGCATAGACCAAGAGGAGCTGACGTTCAGGCCCAAGTCGCCTGACAACGCTGAACTCTGAAGGGTAAACAAAACGAGTTTGATGTGAACAGAGTGGGCTGTGCTCTGTTTCAAAATCAGTGAAAGGGCTGTTTGAATGGACCATCCCTTCCAGCACCTGGTTTCTGGTGTTTGCGTCTTGACTGCGGATGAAGTGCTGAGTCCTACTGTAAAATTTGAAAGTGCTTAGGAAAGCCAAGGAGACTTTTTATTTATCTGGACTAGGTAAATCATCCTAATAATACTTGTCCACACGAGTGGCTATCCTTGGCAAAAAAAAAAAAGGAAAAATAAAATGCAACCAGAAGCTTAGTGAGCTTCCAACCACCCTCCCTCCCTGCACCCACCAGAGACACCTGCCAAGGGCTCCCCAAGGGGTGGCTCCCTGGGTTGCATCATCCCCCAAAGTGAAAGGTCACCGGTTCGATTCCCAGTCAGGGCACATGCCTGGGTTGAAAATTCAGTCCCAGTCAGGACGCATGCAACAGGCAATGAATGGATGTTTCTCTCCTTCTTTTTCTCCTTCCCTTCCCCTCTCTCTACAAAAACAAGTCTATTCTTGTCCATTTGCCCAGATTTTCAGGTGAACCCTTCAGGAGCCTGTTCTTCCCTGGTGGCCACCAGGCTGACCATGTCCTCCGTCTGCAAAGATCCCGTTCCGATTCCTGAGCCTCACCAGCTGACGTTCTTATTCACCGAGTCTCAGCGGCCCCAGCGAACACATGCCACAGGTATGAGCTCAGAATCACGGGGGTGCTGCTCAGGGACATTCTGGCTCTGCCTGCTGGGCGGGAGGGGGGCCAGGGCAGGCCCGAAGGGGCAGGGTGCCCCTCCCTTCCCTCACAGCACCCCTGAGGTTTAAGGAGCTCAAACCTCCATTTGATTTTTCTTCTCTTGCACAGCATGACAACATTTACGTATTTATTGGCTTGTTGGCTTTTTCCTGCCACCCCCACTGGAAAGTCAGGTCCCCAAGGACAGGGCCTGAATCGATTTTCTTCATCACCTGTGCTCACCCCTCACAGAGCCACTGCCTCTCAGACAAAGGGACAGCAGAGGCTGCGAACAGAGAGCCGGCGGGCCACATCCGGTCGGCAGACACATTTATTTGGCCAGTGTAGAATATTGTTTGTAAATTACATGAGTCGCCAACACTTTATTAAAACTTGGGAGATTGCACATAATGTCCGCATTTCCGGTTTCTCTGGAAACATCAGACGTTCTTTTCGTCCCAGGCTGCACTCCCTGAGGCTCAGCCTCTGACCCCCAGGCCTGTGTTGCAGACCCTCTGGCCCTGTCAGCTCCATTTACACACCTGTCCCCGCCATCAGAGACGATGACTCAGGTTTTCTCGGCCTTGCATGAAGTGTGAGACCATCTCCACCTCCCCTGTCCAACTGGACGGCCGCCCAGCTCCTCCTTTGTACAGGTCAGAAATTAACACACATACACCCCCGCCCCGGCTCAGGGCAACGCTGCAACCTCCAGCCAGGATTGCTGTTATTATCAGGCTGGCCCGGGGCCTCGGCAGCCCCCCTCAGGGATCACCCCATTGTTCCTGGGGGTCTTCCCTCTCTCCATCAGCAGCACGGCGAGCTTCCCAGAACCCCGCGGATGCCTCCCGCCTTCCTGGAAGATGGTGGAAGAGCAGCGTCCACATCTGCTTTCCCAAGCCCTCCCGGCCCCGTCAGACGGGGGCTCCAGCGGAAACCGAAAGCACTAATGAAGAAAAGGAATGCACGCCGAACACTGAGGGAGCTCCCGCGAGGAGGGCTGTTGGCTCGCTTGGAGGACACGGGGTCCTCCTCCATGTGTGTCTGCAAAACAGCGCCCACATGCAGCTCAAGTGCGCGCCAGACTCTGTCTGCGTTTGCAGATCGCAGGACTCACATCGGGAGGCCCTGAGTCACTTTATCTCATAGGGGACCCAGAGAACTGTATTTAGGGCACATGCCCCTGGTGGTTCTGACCCAAGGGGAGAGCTGGGGGGCTTTCGGAGGCCCCTCCTCCCAGGCAACGGCCACTGCAGCACAGAGGGCCAATCTGATAAGGACAGTCACTGAGTGTCCACAGCTGCCGTGTACTCCGAGGCTTTGATGAGGCTTCCCCGGGGCTTGAGGGAACGAAGTTTAAAGCATGTATCAGGGCCTGAATGAGACTAATGATGTCCTCAGTGTCCTGCTCTGGCTGCGTGGGCCCTCTGACCAGGTGTCTCCAGCCCTGGGGGATGCATTGAGCGAGGTAGGAATAAACCCACTGAACCAGGAGGAGCTGTGCCACTACAGGCAAGTAGCTTAACCTCTCTGAGCCTTAATGTTTTTACTGATAAGCCAGGAAGAGTAACTGCCTCAAAGGGACGGTATAAGGATTCGTAGAGGTGAGCAACATGCGTGTTTGACCGTCAAGCAATCATGTGGCTCATATTTAAGTCCTAAAGTTGGGGAATTGTGTCTGAGATTGCGGCTCCAGCCTCACTGGGCGTGGGAGTGGAGGCAAGCTGGCCGTTCTGCCAATATCGGCTTTCAGTGGCCGCCAGCGGAAACCTACTCAAGCGGGCAAAACCTAGAAAGGTGTGCGAATGAGGTGCATTTATTATAAGGACAGAGGGCGCCCAAAGGACTGTCTGAGCTCAGGAAGACCCGGACCCAGAATGACCCTCCCCCTATTTCTCTCTGGGCTCTCTTCTCCTGGGAGAAGGCAGCCGACCTTGAACTTCCTTGCTGACATGTCTACAGTTCAGGTGAGCCACAGGGATCGTCAGGCATCTTCAAGTCCCAGGGCCTGGCGTGGAGGCCTTCACCTCCAGACCATGCAGCTATGAGGAGGGGGTTCTGGCTCAGCCCTGGTGTGATGTGCTTCTGCCTGCCCCTCCCCATGGGTTGTCCTCAGAACAGCAGGACACTCCTAGAGCTGTCTACCCAGATGCGCACCCCTTAGTTGGGACCTTGCATCCTCCAAGTCTGCGTGGAAGGGTCTGGAGAAGGCGGAGCAGGCAGAGCATCCCTACAACTCTTCCAAGCAACAGTGAGCTGTGTCTGAAGCCTCGTGCTAAAAGATAAGGATGCTCCAGAACAGCAAGAGGGTGATGCGGGAGAAGGAGTCACAGTGGCTTGAGATGAATTCTGGGCCAGCACTGCAGGAGGGAGCTGGGCCCTTGAGACACTTGACTGTTTGGGACCTCCAGGTAGACCCACATTGGTATCTGAGGCCAGAGTTTTCTTTCCATGAGAATTTCTCAGGAGATTTCCTTAGACGCACAGACTGACTGCCATTTATTTTTCAACTATTCGAAAGAACTGCCCCTGGCCCAAGGCCATGAAATCTCACAAGGATTTTCTGATGGGTTCAGACCCAGTTCAATACCGTGTTCCCAGCTCCTGCTCGGTGTGAGGCTGCGGTTCGTCATCCATGGCGCTCTCGGCTCTCAACGCCTTCTCCTTGGGGACCCTTTTGTCCGCCCTGGTGGCTGGTGGGCCTAAGAACCATCCGTTGGTGGCTTCTCTGTTGGAGCGAGATCCTGGAGAAAGTGTTTACCAACAAAGTGTCAGCATGTCAAGAGACACAAGTCCTTGTGCCTGGTTCCCATTAGTCCCTGGGCCAGTTGGTTCCACAGGAGACAAGAAATTGCCATCCTGAGGGTGTTTGTTTCTGCCAGCCAGGTCTTGACTAATCCCGGTAAGGCGTGGAAGAGTCCCCGTTAAGGGAACGCAATCCTTAGGACCGCAGGTGTCTGGGTAGCACTACCTGCTCTCAAAGACATCGAGCAGACACCTGCCCAAAGCCTCACAAAACCGTGAGAGGTGGGTGGGCGATCGCAGAGCTAACCGGGGCCACCACATTGCACAACCGGGGACAACATTCACACTGTAGTCTAAGCGAGGGGCACCTCCTTGCAGGACACCACCTAGCCCTGCCGCTAATAATTAACAGAGCCCCACTGAGTTCAAAGAGATGGCCTGATGCCTGAACACCCCAATATTGGGTTCCTCATCTGTAAATTAAGGCTAAAATATCTATTCCTTCCATTGTTGGGACGAGATAATGACGTGATACGGGAAATATGGCTGACCTCAGGGCCTCGGTCTGAATGAGTGAGAACTTGGGAAACAGAAGCAGCTATTGCTGCTGCTGCTGTGATAATAATGTCCATTCTAAGTGTTTGTGCTCATTGTTAATTCTGATCATCCCTCCCGCACAGACGCACCTGCCCCCAGGGTGGGAGGGTCTAAGGCTCCTGCACAGATTAGGGATTCCCTCGGTCTCTTTCTTTCCTAAAGTGGGGGCAGCCCAGATCCTATTTTGGGAGTTTGGTGAGATAGGAAGGAACCCAGGTCAGCTGAGAAAGGGGAAGCCACCTCGTGGGTTCAGAATGACGTGGCAAAGAGCCCCTGGCACCCTGCAGCTGACAGCCGTTCCTCTTGCCCACCCACCGTGTCACATGGGTGTTGATGGACAGGCCTTGCTTCCTCCATTGAAATGAGCAGCAGCTGAAGCCCCGCCTCCACCTGCATAGGAGCAGGCCGGGCACTTATGTGCCACTTACAATGAATGGATGAGTGAGAGAAGGAGAGGAGGAGCCGCCCTCCACGCTTCAGTTCTACATGGTTTTATTTCTTTTTTTTCCCCCCCCAGCAAATAGTACAGTCTGCTCTGTACCATGCCCAGGGCCAGGCTGGGGCCCTGGGACAATCCCACATGCCCTTGGCCTTGAGGCAGCTCTCGTCCAAGCATGCAGAGAAGATGCTTTGCCCTAAGGTGGCATGAGTCTGGGTGGCCCGGGTGAACATGAGAGCCATAGGCCACGCCTCCTTGGCTTTGCCCACCTTTCACTCTTGCTCACCCCCTCTTCGAGGAGGCCCGGTGTTTATGCCAGGCGGTCCTGGGCTTGGAGGAGTTGAGCTGGCCTGTCCCTGTGCTGGGTGGTAGGAAAATGTCTTCTGAAGCAGATGCAGACAGGGTGAGCATGCAGGAAAATGTACAAACCAGGACAAATGTCAGGAGCATATAAACACCCATGACCACTCACAGCTGTGCTGAGCCTCATCCCCAGGGGCGAGAAGGAGGCTGAGGGGATCAAAGTGACTAGATCCAGGCCGCGGTGATTGGGGGTCCTCTCCTCCCACTTCCTCACACCCCCCGCCCTCTTCAGCTCCTCTTGGGTCATTGTGCCTGGAGTCCGTGGTGCTGTTCTGTGACTCTTGGCTTCCTCGCCTGGCCCCCAGGCCCTCACTTCCTCCACTCCCACCCCCAGGATTGCAGAGAACAGGGCTCCTGGCCTTGCAGCCGGCTGCTCCCGCTGTGGGGCTCTGATCTGCCGGGAACTCCCCAGACCCCGAACATGAGAGCAGAGGTCACAATTACAGAGCCCACAGAATCAGCACTTACTGTAAATACGCAAGGCAGGCTGGGAACAGGCACCGGGGCGCAGTAGGGACGGTGGGGAATGGACAACCTGGGGTCCCCCTCAGTGTTCCTCAAGCTCTGGCAGGTCCACAATCCTGCCTTCCTGAGGCAGTGGGTTTGAGTTTCAAAATATGCATTTCTTTTGAAGTTCCTTTTTTTTTTTTTTTTTTTACAGTAAACACCTTTTTCAATTATAGTTTACATTTAATATTATTTTGTATTAATTTCAGGGGTACAGCATCGTGGTTAGGCAATCATACACTCTATAAAGTGTTCCCAGTACCCACCTGGCCCCGTACATACTGATTAGAATATTTTGATTATATTTTGTATACTGTTCCTTACATCCCCGTGACTGTTCTGTAACTATGTGCCTGTACTTCTCAATTCCTTCCCCTCTTTCACCCAGTCCCCCCAACGCCCTCCCCTCTGGCAACTATCAATCTGTTCTCTGTATCAGTGACTTTCTTTCTGTTTTGTTTGTTCATTTATATCCTTCTTTAGATCCCTCCTAGAAGTGAAATCATGTGGTATTTGTCTTTCTCTGACTGACTTATTTCTCTTTGCGTAATACCCTCTAGACCCATCCATGCTGTCACAAAAGGTAAGATTTTCTTATTTTTTAGGGCCGAGTAATATTCTATTGGAGACACTTTATTATCCACTCACCTACTGATGGGCACTTGGGTTGCTCCCAAATCTTGGCTATTGTAAATAACACTGCAATGAACATCGGGGTGCGTATATTATTTTGAGTTAGTTTTGGGTTTTTCCCCCTATGTGCCCAGAAGTGGAATCACTGGGTCCTAAGCAGTTCTTTTTTTTTATTTTTTGAGGAACCTCTACACTGTTTTCCACGGTGGCTACATCAGCCTGCATTCCCACCCACAATGCACTTCTCACAAGTGCCCAGGTGATGCTGATGTCGTTGACTGGGGACCCATGGGGAGAATCCCTGCTGTACCTGAAGGGGGTGCCTTGGGGAGCACAGTCTAAGGCTACCAGATCTCCCAGTTTTTTCAGAAAAAAAAAAAAAGCAAAAAACCAGAAGTGCAGCTTTTAATGTAAAATGTCCCGATTTTGAAAATGTGTAAGTCAATGTTTTTGTTAAAAATGAAACTCTTGAGGGACTAACTAAATTGCACCTACAGGTTGAAATGGACTCAGAGCCCTCCACTTTTGTGAGCTGTCTGCTTGCACACACACTTGGTCAGGGACCCCCTAATTCCTGACAACATCTGTGCCCGTTATCTGCTGACTCTTGCCACGTGTCTCCCAGGAGCCGAGGAGAGCCTGTTGGAACCTTTGTCCCGCTGCTTCCGAAACGACTACTTGGTCTGTCTGCTGTGTGAGGGAACAGCAAGGCCACCCACCCTCAGAGGATTACCACAGACTTCTCAGACCACAAATAATCAAATGATGGAAGGTTCAAACGTGGGGGACCCTGGGCTTTGCTTTGCATGAGGCCAGGAAGGCTCAGAGGATTGTGCAAAATAATAGACCCACTAAGACGCGGGCAGCTCAGCTTTCAGGCTCCAAGGACTTGAGCTGATCTGAGCGCAGAGCAGGGTCAAATTGTCTCCCTCCCCAGACGTAGGCTGGAGGAGCAAGGCTTACCTCCCCACAACACGTCCGACTTCAGAAGGCAGGTCTCGGTTTAGCCGCGCAGGCCGGTTCTCTTGTCTGAGCTATTCCCTTCCCAACTTCTACAACAGAACAAGACCATCGGAGCCTGCCTCGGTCTCTTGGGGTCTCTGAAATTTATTTTCTATGGAGCAACAATCACCTCCAGAGAAACCAACACCCAAAGAGGCCGATTTGAGGCTGCCTCCCCGTCCCCACCAGGCACGCCACCAGCTGGGACAGCGTACGGCGCGAACTCAATAAGCCTTGAGACTCAATGCCTCGGATCAGCTGCGCAGAAATCAATCCTTACGCCGGTGTACAAAACCGGTTAATTAACAGCTCCCCCTCCGCCGCCACCATTCTTGGTTGTTTGTTAGACTTGGCTCATTTGATTTTCAGAACGAAGTGTTTCCCAGCGTTGTTTTTTTGGAACGTCACAGTGGTAAAACGGTCACCGTTCTTCCGCCTGGAGGTGAAGGTTGAATCGTCGTCGTCGGCAGCCGTCCGTCTCGAGAGACGATGGTGTAGCTTCTTAAGAGTCTATCTGCACCGCCGAGAATGGCTGTGCAGTCCGACTCGGGAGTGACATCGTATCTGTCTCCTCCCGTGTTGAATCGACATCTTGCGATGACGCTGGAGTGTCCTCTCCAGTGGAGCTGAAGCTACAGAGCCTGGGCAGGGTGATATGGAGGGTCTGCTGTTGCCCATGCAGCAGACCCCCCCTCTCTTCGCAGCTGAAGGGTCCAAGGGAAAGACGGAGTCAATACAGCTTGGCTTCAGGTGCGCCGCAGGAGTTGCCGGTGTTGATCACAACATCAAACCGCCTTAGGGACTCCGGCTCCGGATTTTCTGTCGGGGTTTACTCCCTTAGCCTTTCCCCTGAAGAGGTATGCCGCAAGGCAGCGGAGGTTTTTTGAAGTCAGAGTTTTCCTTCTCTGATGTACCCTGACTGGAAGATCGAACCAGCGACACTTAGCTCGCAGGCCGACGCTCAATCCACTGAGCTAAACCAGCCAGGGCCAGGTTGAATACTGATTCGTGTTAACCCGAAGATATAGAAGGAAACTTCCATCCTTCACCAGGTCGGTGTTTGGGGTACGTTCTTTGCTTGGAAGCTTCGCTTAAGTAGGTAGCACTGTGATTATCTGGGAAAGCAGGTGAGCTTGATGCTCTTTTGGGGGTGCTGGGGGAGCTTCTAACTACTATGGCTTCTTAATCATTGGTTTCTTCAGACTTTGTGAAGAAAAGGGGCCGCTTCTAGTGGATTATAACCAGCAGGAATTGAAGAAAGAAATGCAAATATTGTTTGCAGCTCAGAAGCTATGGATACTGGTTTTATTGGTCTATGACTTTGTTTGCATGTTACAGACACTTAGAACTCAGAAAGTTCTTCCTCATGATTTGCATTACATTTTCTTGGAATTAGAATGTCATTGATACTGTGTTTTGAGACAGGCAGTGTTCCCTAAGACCTTTCCTTGGGAACAAAAATGTGTATGAATATGTTAGTGTGTGCACATCACAGAAGAGTTGGGGTCCAAAACCACTAAATGCATATTTCAATGTCATGTCAATTCCGGAGTTTGATTTAAAAAATGGAAATGTTTCATCATGGTTAAAACCTCCAATGGAACTCCTAATTCGTTAAAAATGATTTGGGGGGAGCTCTCTGGTTGGCGTTTGCCAAATTACAGTGCTTTCATTTGGGTTAGGGTTTGCAATTTTGCGCTGAGATTTTTACGTGCCATTTCTCTGTTTGATTCTTAAGCAATCACAGGTCTCTGCTCTTCTCCCTCACTTTTTCTCTAGATAATATTTTCCACTACAGCTTTGGGGAACTAAGCAGATGTATTTGGATCCCTTTGTCCAAGCTAATGACTTGTTTCTGGACAGAAAAATGTTACCATCAACAGGATTTTTAAAAAATATATTATCCAGTGTGCGATTCGGGCCAGCAGTGTGGGTTGGGGACTGAGCGTCTGGGTCTGCCAAGATGTTTATGCGGCAGGAATGTGACTTATGTAAGCCTGGATGGGCTCCCAGTGAGCGCTCCCTCCCATCTCAGCTTTTTTTCATTAAGAAGTTGCTTTTTCTTTCATGAGACCACATTAAGTGGCTCAAAAGAAAAGGAATAAAAAATGTTTACGGTACAAAAAAAATAAAATAAAATAAAGGGATTGTCCACAAGACATCCGTGGAGTTAAAGGAACCACAGGCGGTTCTGGAAAAACTGGGCTGCGAATTACTTGTATTCTCTTGGCTTGGCCCCTAATTCGCTTCCTATTGCTCCCCGGAAGCCATCAAA
Source organism: Furipterus horrens (assembly GCF_987537825.1). Taxonomy (NCBI): domain Eukaryota; kingdom Metazoa; phylum Chordata; class Mammalia; order Chiroptera; family Furipteridae; genus Furipterus; species Furipterus horrens. The sequence goes on along the minus strand of NW_028327186.1, from coordinate 3,786,129 downwards.
CCCAGATGTGGGGGTGGGGGAAATCAAGTCTTTAGAAGAAAAAAGGAATAAATAAACAGATACATTTCCATGTAACAGAACAGTGTAAAAGCAAGGGGAATTCATAAATGTTAGACATGAAGAAAACATAAATAAAAACTATACTTAACAATCGTGGGAAATTTATGCAGTCGGGACTAGAACGAACCTTGACACAGGTACATAAATGCCTGCCTGCTTATATAACTGATCACTGAAGCTCTTTGAGAGTAAATGGGGCATTTGGGGGTGAAGATGAAGATGCCGTGACACCCTCTCTGCTTGCGTTACCGTGATTCAGGCGAGATGATCAACTTAAGTGATTTTAAGCAGAAGTGTGTCACTAGTCGTTGATAAAGGCAAGCCAGAACCCTGCACCGGTCTATACCAGCATGCGTCCCTCAACAGAGAGCACCCCAACCAAGGTGGTAATGACTCTGTGTGCCACTCACCACGTGTCCCTTCCCTGGGGACCTCTGTGACATCAACAGCTCAGAAGAAGGATATTCTTCACAGAGGAGACCCTTACACTGGGCTTTGACGCATCGGTAGGAGTTTACCTTCTGCCCATGGCTCTGAATCCCCTGAATACTGGGGCCGCACCGATATGGTTTTTATGGGGAGAGAAACAGGGCTGAGGCCATAGTTCTGAGACGCAACCAGTGTTAATCATTGGAAGAGAGATCTCATTCTCAGCCTGGAAGCATCCTGGTAAGGGGCCAGGGGTCTACTCTCTCTCTTCCTCACTAAATCCTCCAACTGATGTATACTGAGGAGACGTACAGCTGAGAAGATGGCACTGCACAAGCGCGCTCTATCCAAGGGACACCATTCCCGCGGTGGATATGGATTTGCATGCTTCTCATGCCAGATCTCCGGTGAATAAGGGACACCTTTTTCCGAGTTACACACAGATGCTAATTATGCTTGAGGTACTGGGTAATTGGGTCTGGGCAGTGGAAACCCAGACTTGCTTGGAACACAGACGCCTTCTCATGGTTCTGGGTTTGGTGGTATGCGTGCCAGGGTGGAGGGGGCAATGATGTCAAGGACCCAGGAAAAAGGAGTGCCTTGGCTCCCAGGACCGTGTCCCCACAGCAAACCATGTCCTATTGACCATATCGTCCAGAGAGATGCTATCCAATACAAATGTAGTGTGAGCACAAACGCAAGCCACAGGTCTCATTTCAAATGTTCTGGGAGCCACATTTTACAAAGTCCCAAGGCAGCCCCGGCCGGTGAGGCTCAGTAGACTGGAGTGTCATCCTGTGGATGGAAAGCTTGCAGGTTCGATTCCCAGTCAGGGCACATAACCAGGTTGCGGGTCCGATCACCGGTCGTGGCGCATATGAGAAGGCAACCAATTGATGTTTCTCCCTCTATTCCTTCTTCTCCCTTCTCTCTCTGAAAGCAATGGAAAAAATTTTAAATAAAAAATCCCAGCACAGCAGCATGAGAAGGTGGGTGCCTGCTCCACTCTGTGACACCTTTTTATCACCCTTCCCTCTGCCCAGAGGCCTGGAGGTCTTGGATCAAGGGAGTCAGCACTTTGGTAAGACACAAGGCAAGTAGACCTAGTGCCAATCACATTTGGAGAACAAACCACTGTAGACCCTGACCATTCTTTGGGAGCCACCGGAGTGAGCAAGTTCAGAGAGGCATAGAACCTCGGAGCTGATGGAGGTGCACCCCCCAGCCAGTATGAAGACGTGGGCCAATTCCGGCCAATAAGAAGCAGCCTGAGGGCTGGTTTGCAGCCCCTGATATAGCCCTGGAGCTGCTGGAAGCCTATTCCCTGGAAGAATCTGCCTGAGAGTGAAGCCAAGCCAAAGAAAGCTGAGCAAGAGAAGGACAGCTCCTTGATGGCATCCTTAGAGCCCCTGGATCCAGCCATGCCTGAAGCTGTTCATGAACTTTTTAACTGCATTCATTAACATGTTTCCTTTTGTACTTCACACCGCTTGTCTTTGGGTTTCTATTACTTGAACCTAACAAGTTCTGGCTAATTTATCACCCCTGGGCAGGCATCCTTCACCTCGTCCTCCCCTTGTCCCATGTAAAGAATGATGCTTTTCTGGGTCTGTTCCATACCATGCTGCCCTTCCCACATGCCTTTGACCTTTAATCCTATTGACCGTATTGTCCAGAGAGAATCTTATTCTTCTTTGCACAGCCCCTGGCCCCATTGTTCTGCACATCTACCAACTCTGATCAGCTCCACGCTGTGTGTAAACACATTGCCATTCTCGGGGCCCTGTGTTTACCCAGCCTCAACCCCAGGCCCTCTAGACCCTGCAGTGCAAGGGGCTTGACCCAAGAGAGAATGGACCCCAGGAGCCTGTCTACCTGCCAGGACTGACAAGCTGTGAACACATGTTGCTGAAGTGTGTGCATGGTGGGGGGAGGGCTGATTTTTTCCAATGGCCTTTTCCAAACCAGAAAGGACTGAAATGTGAGCTCCTCCTACTTTAACCACGAGCGGAGCTGCCAGGACATCCCGGCTTCCTCCTCTTGTGTGCGCTGGGGACCTGCGTGGGCATGCGTCCACGGCGCCTGGAAATCTCATGGGGGCAGCAGCAGCAGTGGCAGGAGACATCAGGGGCTTCCTGTGTGTGGAATAAGGAGAGCACAGCCCTGCTTGGGGCGAGTCCACTGTGCCACGTTCCTCAATGACTGAAACCCTTAGAAAATAACGGAACATCTTTAAGCCCCGGTCTCTGTACCCGGACAATGGACACACAGATCCTTCCTCTTGAGATCAAGAAGGAGATAACCCCCCATGGAGGGCTTATCACACGGCTCAGTGCCCAGTGCCTTGCGCTGCATCCATGGCTCGAAGCAGGTGCCTTTGTGACCCCCGGAGGCTCACTGAGGGTGGGCAGCTGCCCGAGGGGACCCGCAGCTCAGGCCTGTGTGGCAGCAACACCCAGGACAGGGTTAAATGGGAAATGCCGCCCGACGGCTGGGCTGAGAACAACTCTTACTAGAGCTCTGGCGTAACAGGGGGCCCTTGTCCAGTTCAGAGGGTCGTCTCTGAGCCTCCCAACTGGCCCCTTTGCAGGGGTGGGGGGGCTTGGGACAGCTTGGGTCCAGGGGAGGAGGCGGGTCCCCGGGGCTGCCAGGAAGGAGGGGGTGGGGTCCCGCGCGGTCCTAAAAATAAAACCCAACCGTCCACGTCAGGTGAGAGTCAAGACTTTGAAAGGAGAGAAAGCCCCCATGAACCCCAGAACATGTGCTAGTGGGTGAAATAATTAAGAAAACCTTCCTGATCTCCCACGTAGACATAAATCATTTCGTGCCACTGGGGACACTCACTGTCGGGCTCCTAATTCTTCACAGCTGTCCCTGGGAGAGGACTGGGTGGGGGAGGGGACGAGTGTGGAGCTGGATGGTGGGGGTCGGGAGGAAGGCACAGATAGAGAGAGAGAGGGAGGGAGGCAGGCAGGGAGACAGACAGACAGAGACAGAAGGAGAGAGGGAGGAGAGAGGAAGACAGGAATGGTGATGCGGACTGACGGGGAGACACACAGCGTGAGACAGCCCCAGAGAAGTCAAGACAGAGCCCGGCTGATTTAGGCAGACCTGTAATATTAGCAAATTAAGTGGAGGTGGAAATCCAAAGGATCCAGCAAAGTCTGGGGCTCCCTGGTCTCGGAAACAGCTGGTGGCCTGGCTCCGGCCTGTAGCTGCGTGTGCCCAAGCAGGGAGGCCGCAGACCCCAGTCTGGTTCCCACCATGTTCCCCACGTGGGCTGTGTTCTCTGAGGCAGACACAGGGCTGGGCTCTGGGCAGGGCCTCACCACCCACCTCCTCACAGCCCACCTTGCAGACCACCCTGCAAGAGATTGGGGGCAGGCCATGGACCGCCCTCTGCCTCCTCTCTCCCCGGGTCCAGGTCCGAGGCCCGGGCCACTCCTTCTTGGAGACCTGAGGAATTCCCGTTTAAAAGCATACCCCTGACCCTGCCTGGGGAAAGCCTGGCCCTACCCCTCCCTTAGGGTCACGGAGGGAATGCGGTGCCCGCTCCTGTCCCCAGAACACCCCTCAAGTGAGGCCTGCTGCCCCATTTTATAGATGAGGAGGCTGAGGCAGAGGGCTGTGGGCTGTAAGCGCACCGAGGCCCACAAGCCCTGGACGCCCAGAGGCAGGTGTGGGCTCCAGGCACCCACATTTCCTCCTGGCCCAGCAGCCCTAAGGAAGGAGGGGACCCGGAAGACTGGAACGCAGATTTGTAAGGGGATTCACCCCCTTTCTAATCTCTTCTGCTTTATTGTTGGTCTCGGTTGTTCTGGCCTGGACATGGCCAGCATGCAGGCAATTAGATCAGCGCTCAGCCCGGGCCGCCCGGCCAAGTTCATTACAGCACTACCTCCTGGGATGGCCAGCAGATGCCTGGCCCCACAGCCGCCCCCACAAGTCCTGCCTTCCCAAGGGCTGCCAGAAGGACCTGCCCAGTCCAGGCCCCAGGGACCCAGTCCTTCCATGAAGTGCCCAGCCCCTGGGATGGAGTGATGGTCAGCAAGCGCCCGAGCGGGAAGCCAGGCAGCCTGTGTGCATTGATCCCAGCTCCTGAGAACGGGTGACAGTCACGGTTGCTTGCACGTCACTCTTACTTGGTGCTCAAACCTGCTCTGAGGGCTTGCGTGCATCCCCACCCGAGTCCTGAGAGGCGGGTCTCGTGACAGCTCCATTTACAGCAGAGGAAACTGAGGCACAGAGCAGGTTAGCATAGGCCCAGGCAGGGTTTCCCGAAGCTTCCTCATGCTCACAAAGCCCCTGGCAAAGTGCTGGGACCTTGCAAGAGCCCAGACGAGAGAAGCCACCTTTATTACCCCAGACTCAGTCCACCCAGAGCTGGCACGGGAGCTGAGAGGGGTCTCTGGCACCCTGCAGGAGAGACGCATAAGCACACACAGCAGAACCCAGTGAAGCTCTGTCCTTACAAGCCGGGCTTTTTTGACTGAGGATGCCCACCCCACCTGAAGATGGGCGATCTCAGAATTGGGAGAAGCCACACGGGTCCGAGGCTCAGAGTTGGGATCCAAGTCCAGCAGACCTGGCACCCAGATGGTGGCCCCAGCTTGCAGGGGGAGGGAGGCTGCTCTCTCTGGGCAGCCTGGGGCTGAGGACAGTGGCTGAGGCGGGCTGACCTTGACAGGATGAAGGTCAGCCTCACCACCCATGTTAGGTCCTTATCTGCCCCCTAACACAGCAGCGTCCTGGAGCCCGCTCATTCTCGATCCTAACACAGTGCCGTGAAATGTTCAGAAAATTTTGGAGCTGGTTGTTAAACAGAGCTTTTATTAAAAATCAAATTATAAATGTACAATGGCATAAACTGCCTCCAAGACCGAGGTGATACTCAACACTCATCGCACTCACATCGCTTCCTAATGAATTTGCCCTATTTTACGATGAAATTTCTTTATGTCCGTTCATAATCCGTATGGTGCTTACAGGGTGGAAACTCCGTGTAACAGGTGGTACTGCCCCTCTCCTCCCAACTCCCAGTTCAGTGATGTCTAGTTGGGGGGAGCATTTATCCCACAGACATTGGCCAATTACTGCAAATCAGGGGCTCACCCCTCCTTGCCCTTGGCAATGCTGGGCATGAATCACGCCTCAAGTTCAAGACTGTGGGTTCCTGTCTGACTCCTGTCACTGCCTCACATATGGAAGGTGCTCAGCGCACCGCTCAAATTGATCCGTGTGCATTGAATATACCAGGAAAAGCACAGTCCGTATTTACGGCAGTTGTGTTCCTTGAACTTTCCAGAACGGCTCGAATTTAAATATTCTCCCCTGTGGCCAGACTAGGGAGCCCAGGTAGGTTTCAGAGCCAGGGTCAGCCTCATCAAGGCCACTGTGAGATGAGTGGGAGGTGACTGTCATTCCCTCCTCCACACGGCACCAGTCAACCTTTTCTTCATACATTAATTTCACTCAGAATTCCCCAAAGTTAGGTCAGAGATACCTCAAATTGTCTCCTTATTTACGTACTTTAAGATCTCACGCAGAGCCCTGGTTCGTGTGGCTCAGTTGGTTGGAGCATTGTCCCCTACACCAGAAGGTTGAGGGTTCGATCCCCAGTCAGGGCACATGCAGGAGGCAGCTGATCAATGTCTCTCTCTCTCTCTTTCCCGTCCACTCTTTCTCAAATGAGAATGAAAACTACACCTTGAAAAAAAAAAGTGTAATGCTGAAATCTTGAGGGGAAAGAACCAATCTGTTCTAGGGCCAGGTGTGAAAATTAATAACAATAATAATAATAATAATAATGCAACTCTAAAACTCCATTGCCTAAAATAAGCTGTTTAAAGCTTGAAATTCAACTGACTTACTAACCATGCAGCTGGTGACCTGCCTCCCTCCCAAGATAGTTGAATTTAAAAAAATAAAAAATAAAAGCTCAGAGATGCCTGGTCTCTCCAAGAAGCAAACTCAGTGCACTTCCTCTCCTGCAGCCCTGAGGCTCATTCAGCCACACAAGGCATATAAAAACCCCATGTGGGGAATCCCTTGTTTCCCACGTGGCTCCGCAGTTGGTGTAATTTACGCAACACGCAACTGACGCACCCAGACTTGGAAGTCACCATCGGCACGCACCTGTAGGAAAGCCGGAGAACAGAGGGGTGACTTTTCTCTATATTTAGGTCCCCGAGCTGGTGTCTTGAGACTCAAAACATTTTCTGCATTGAAAAGGTTGATCTCCACACAGGGAGGCAGGGGAGCTGTAAATCCCAAAGAGGGGGGTCCCCTGCCTACAAGGCCATGGGGAATGAGAAGGCAGATCGTCCACATGTCCACATGTCAGCTGTGCTCGCCTCCGAGGGGAAGGGTTGTGGGTTCTTTAATTTTCTTACTTAGAGTTCTCTGAATTGTCCAAATGCTCTCTATGCTGAACAGACACAGCCTTTTGTTTACAGTTGGTGGGGGGACGTTGTTTGCTTTCTTGCATTGTAGACGGGGAGCAGGGTGGTGTCTTCCCTCTCTTCCGGGTGCCCCTGGTCTGGGGTCATTTGGTATTTCCAGGAGAGCCCCACCCTGCCCTGGGTGACTCATTCCAGCTCTCTGCTTGTTACTTAACGAGCCCCTGAGGGACTTAAGGGTTTTTTTATTTTATTTTATTTTTTTATGGGGATTTAGATGATGGGACAGCCGAGGGGAGCAATTTTTTGTAAACACGACCCTTTTCATGGCGCCAAAGTATTTACACAACTCTAGAGTTACCACGTTCACCAGCAGGGAAAGGCAGCTGGCCTTTTTATAGGTACTGCAGGTTACCAAGCCAATGGCTCGTTTTCTGCATGGCTTAGAGCTATTCTAGCTTTCTTCATTCCGTCGTAGTTTTGATCGGGGTATCCATATGCCAGGCAAAAATATATCCCCTTCTCGACTTTCCTGTAGCTCGCTGGCCGTGGGGTTCAGATGCAGAGGAGAGACAAGGTGACCAGCTCAGCCCTTGGCCGGCTGTGTAGTCCATTCTCCTTCCTGCCTGCAAAGTGAGCAAGAGCTTGGAGGCGCTCAGCTTCGTACCCATGAGCCGTTCCCTCCAGAACAGGCCCTGCCTTCACCAGACATAGTCTCGGACAGTTTCAATGAGTTCAGCTTCTACCTCTGTCCCCCTGGGTACATCCCAGGAGTGGAATTGCTGGGTCGTGTGGTCACACGGTGCGCTGGTCGGTGGCCTAGAATTCAGCTTTCGTACTCTCATGCCATTTCCCTCCAAAAACAGTCCTCACACCTGAAAGGTGAGTTTGAAAGAAGCCCAGGGGACGGAGAGGGGCGTTGGTGTTCCCAAAACTTGGTTGGCCTTTCCTGGTCACCTCCTTGAGACAGTCAGAAACATGTTTCTTAGCAAATTATTGGGGGCAAGGGTTTCTAATTAATGACACTTTATTACCAAAAAAAGGGGGGGGGGCATTGTTTCGCTGCTGCTTGAAGAAGAACTACTCACTCACTCACACCCCCTCTCTCTCTGGGAATCAGACCCTCTGAATCAGCCATTTGGTTTATTCTCACGGGGAAGAGAGTCAGAATGGAAATAAGTGGATTTCTTCCTTCATGAGCAAAGGCTAAGGAGCTGCGCTTCCCCTTCTCAGAGTCAAGGCCAATCCACCAGCTGCCCCATAGAAAGGCAAAGACACCCGCTGAGCTGGGGCCACGTGGGGCTGTCAGTGCCCAATGGACAGGCTCTGCCTCCCCCTCCCCCTCCCCCGCCTCCCCTCCCCTCCCCCTCCCCCCCTCCAAGGAAGTGGCCGGGGCCTGGCCAGGTGCTGCGTCTCCCCAGCCAGCCTGACTTCCAGGTGGGAAGTACAACATCCTGGCGTCTTCAGGGCCTGTCCAAAGATCCAGATGTTTGGCGTCGACAACCCCCCGAACCTGGGTGATTAAATCTGACACTTTTTTACAGGGTGTAGGCACAGCTGTCCAAAGGAAGCTCGTCTGTATTCAATACTCCTTCTCTCCAGGCTCCAATGTGCTTTGAGTTCTGAATCCTGCAACCTTTTGGCAGCCAGGTCTTCCATTGTCATGCAGGGAAAAGCTCAAGAGTTCCCCCAGCCCCCTTAAGAAGGGGGGAGACCAGGGGCGGGCCTATTTGATGGAGGGGTGGGGAGGGGAAGAGTGAAATAGTGCTATAGAAGAAAGGGTCCTGCACTGGATGGGGGTTCAACTAGACAATCTTTGAGGTCACTCTTCATTCGGGACCCTAAAGCAAGTTCAGCAGACCCCCCTCTTGCAGAAGCCAGAAAGAGGCTCTTCCTTGGGAGGCACCCCAAGAGGCAAAAAAACAGAGAGAGGATGAGGGTGGGAAAGACCGCAGAGAAAACCCTGCTTAGTTTCTTTTCTTCTCCCAAACATCTGACATTACTGCCTCCAGAGTCCCCATCTGGCCCACTGGACGGACCACCTGCCTTTCCCGGAACACACCGCGCGCGCTCTGGTGCCCTCCTTCCCTTCTGGATCCACCTATACGTTTTCATCATCCTTCTGTCTCAGCTTCCATATCACCCCCTCCCTGCTGCCTTCCGTGAACACTCCGATAGAACAACTGCTTCTACCCTGTACGCCCGGGAACTGAGGCTACACTACCAGGGCAGCATCTGTCACCTAGCAAGTCCCCAGAGACAGGGACCGGGGACCATCCATCTCTGTAGCTACCCCCCCAGCCCAGAGCCCGGAACAGGATAGCAACACGGTACCCCAGGGAAAGTTTGTGGACTGGAAGAAAAGTGGGAATCTGTTGGAGGGCAAAGGGATGGGGCCAGAGTCAGGAAGAAGGACAGAGAGGTCATCGGATGGTGCTGAGACCACAAGCTCCGAGCCTGCATTTTGGGGACCCTTGGACCTGCCTCACCTGGGATGCTTTTTTTAGATACCATTTTCTGCATCTATTGATAAGATCATGTAGTTTTTATCCTTCCGTTTGTTTATGTTGTACCAACCTGTATCACCAGAATAAATCCCACTTGATCGTGTTGTATGATCATTTTCTTGCATTGCTGTATTGGGTTTGCTAATGTTCTTTTGAGGATTTTAGCATCTGTGTTCATCAGGGATATTGGCCTGTAATTTTCTTTCTTTCTAGTGTCTTTATCTGGTTTTGGAATTACGATAATGCTGGCTTTGTAAAACGAGTTTGGGAGCCTTCCCTCCTGTTGAATTTTTTGAAATAGTTTGAGAAGGAGAGGTGTTAGTTCTTCTCAAAATGTTTGGTGAAATTCACCTGTGAAGCCATCCAGTCCGGGGCTTTTGTTTATTGGGAGTTTTTTAAATTACTACTTCAATTTTACTAGCTGTGATCTGTCTATTCAGTTTCTCTGATTCTTCCTGATTTAGTTTCAGACAGTTGTATGTTTGAGGGATGTATCTCTTTTGTCCACGTTGTCCAGTTCGCTGGCACATAGTTGTTTGCAATGTTTTCTTAAATCCTTTGTATTTCTTTGATGTCAGTTGTTATTTTTTCCTTTTTCATTTCTGATTTTATTTATTTGGGTTCTCTCTCTTTTTTTCTGGGTTAGTCTGGTTAAAGGGTTGTCAGCCTTGCTTATCTCTTCAAAGAACCAGCTCTTGGAGTTGCTGGTAAAAAAAAAAAAAAAGAACCAGCTCTTGGATTCATTGATCTTTTGTATTGTTTTTTTTTTTTTAGGCCTTATTTCATTTATTTCTCCTCTAATCTTTATGATTTCCTTCCTTTTACTCCCTTTGGGCTTTTTTTGTTGTTCAAGTTCCTTTAAGTGTAAAGTTAGATTGTTTATTTGAGCTTTTTCTTGTTTTCTGAGATAGGCCTGTAATGCTACAACTTTCCCTCTTAGGATTGCTCTCCCAGTGCCCCACAGAGTTTGGATTGTTGTGTCCTCGTTTTCCTTTGTTTCAAAGTATCTTTTGATTTCTTCTTCAATCTCATTGTTGCCCCATTCATTGTTTATTAACATGTTATTTAGCTTCCATGCCTTTGTGGGTTTTTCAATGTTCTTGTGACTGGTTTCTAATTTCATAGCATTGGGGGTCAGAGAAGATGCTTGATATGATTTCAATCTTTTTAAATTTATTTGAGACTTGTTTTGTGTCCTCTTATGTGGTCTGTCCTAGAAAATGTTCCATGTGCACTTGGAAAGTATGTACATTCTGCTGCTTTGGTGTGAAATGCTCTGAAGATATCAATGAAATACATTTGCTCTGGAGTGTCATTTAAGGTCACTGTCTCCTTGTTGATTTTCTGTCTGGAAGATCTATCCACTGAAGTCAATGGGCAGTTAAAATCCCCGACTATGACTGTATGTCTGTCAATCTCCCCCTTTATGTCCGTCAAGATTTGCTTCACATATCTAGGTGCTCCTATTATGTTGGGTGCATAAATGTTTACTAGCGTTATATTCTCTTGTTGGATTGTTCCCGTTATCATTATGTAGCGTCCTTCTCTGTCCCTTACCATAGCCTTGGTTTTCAAATCTATTTTGTTGGATATAAGTACTGCTACCTCAGCTTTATTTTCCTTTCCATTTGCATGAAATATCTTTTCCATCTCTTTTAGTCTGTGTGTATCTTCTGATCTGAGGTGGGTTTCTTGGAGGCAGAAAATAAGGAGATTGTCCCTAAAAATCCAGATATCTTGTGTCTAGTAAAAAAGAAAAAAATCAGATGGTCCCTGAAATATAGACCATAGCTGGGCCCAGTCTCACAGCCTTTTCTCCTGGTGGCTTCTGACCTTGCCCTTGTGGGTACCCGGTGCGCCACTCCCTATGCCTGGGACATGCTAAGGAGAAGGCTGTTACCTCTGGAAAGGGCAGGAAGAAAAAGAACCTTCCCCTAGTTTTACTCGGGGCCTGAGCTGGATTTTAAATCACACCGCAGAGCTGTTCTTTAGCCTCCCAAAAGGAAACATGACCTCAGAGGGTAATTCTGCGTAATCACCCAGCCCCTGGTGCCTGAACCTTGGTTCTCTCCATAGACCTGACCGCACAGGAGCTCTGCATAGTGTTTCCGGTTTCCCCTGCTTCCCAGGAAGCCAGACGGGGCCGCCTGCCAAGTGGTCACAGGTGCACATGGAAGTCCTGACTGCCACACACACACACAGACCAGGGAAGCTCATCCTTCTGCCGATTTCTGTTCATACAAGTCCCCTTAATGAACTTTAATTTATTTTAGTTAAAAGACATCCATACGAGCAAGAAGTACAGACTAGGGGTAGAGTGTGTAAGGGAGGGGGAAGGGGTCAAGGGGCGAATGGAGGATAGTGGACGGGCTCCAGGAAATTTGTGGAGGGTGACAACATGCCAACTATCTTGACTGTGGCAGCCATTTGATGGAAGCCTCCCTGATCAAACTGTGCACTTGAAGTAGACACAGCTTGTTGTCCACCAATTAGACCTCTATGAAGCTGGGTTTTGTTGTTTTGCAAGGAGCACCATTTGAATTTAATTAAAAGGTGCATTGCGTTACTGACAATGAAAAAAAAGAAAAAAAACGGTGCATCCCTTCAGCATGGAACCGTAAACCTCACTTAGCCCAGTGACTCCTTTCTGGACAGTATGTCAGGCATTTGGGAGAGCAGGTCAGTAGTGAGGGGCCCTGGGCAGGGTTTCAGAGACCCAGGGGCCAGATGTCCTCAGGAAACCTGGCCTTTCTCTCACCTATTTCCCACCTTGTCCACCTCTGGGACTTCCTTCTCCCCGTCCCCCTGGAAGAAGGTGTGTTCTTCCAATCCCTGGTGGGTGTTAATAGCTCCCCGCTGAGAAGGAATAGCCTCGCACAGATCCTGAATCACAGAGGTCCCTTTCTAGAGCGAAGGAAAAGCAGTTCCTGGGGGCATCCAGGGCTGTTTTTGTCTTTTCTGCAGCCTGCAACGTACAAATCAATAATAACAAGCCTCTACCAGATAACTTCTCCAAAGAAAGAAAAATAAGAAAAATGAGTAGCCTTCCGCCAACATCAAAAGGTTAACTTCGCTGTGCGCTGGTTCTCCCCACCTCTAGCCCACCTGGCCCTCTGCAGGCTGGCAGGGCGGGCAATAGATCAGCTTGGGTGGTCGGCCTGCCAGGCGGGCCTCTCAATTCCTGGGACTGTGGGCAGCCCCGGGATCCCTGCTCTCCGTCTCCCTAATGAACTCTGACTCTCCTGCAAAGCATTTGTTTGCGCCAAATGTCGTTAGGGGAGGAGCGGGCTAATGGAGGTGGAGGAGGAGCTCCAGGGAAGGCAGGAACAGTGCCCTCGGGGCAGGTTTGGCCTTTCTGCACAGGAGCCAGAGCTGGGCTTGGCTGCAAGGCATGCTGGGCCCTCCACTGTGAGTGGTCACAAGCCAGCAGGAGCTGCCCTTGATGAGGGATCTGCCTTTAGGGGAAGGGATGTCAGTCCTGTACCTGTGTCCAAAGGAGCTGGATGGCCTTGGCTTTGTTCTGGCCATGCCAATGGTCGTCACGGGGTTTATGCTGAAGGAGGCAGGATAAGGGATCAGGCAGGGACAGGGCTTCAGAGGGTCAGTATCCTACTCAGAGCATAAGAGTTCAGGAAATGGGCACAGTCCTTGGGGTCTTGGGAGAAGAGTGTGGCCAGGGTGTGGGAGAACCTGGCCAAAATGTAACGCTCAGTACAGGGGTTCTGGGTCCAGATGCTAATCTGTCAGTCCTGCCTCTCTCACAGGCTGTCTGTCCCCCTGACCCTCATCATACACGCAGGTGCACCCCCAACCAGCCCTGCACCCCCTTCCATGTTTGAAAACTAAAAATCATCCTTTTAAGTAATTCATGCATTAAAAAGGGCTTATAATGGAGTTGTAATTTTTCAACAAAATGAAAATTACTACTTGTCCAAAAATATGAAATACAGCCAAGATAATACCTGGAGAAAAACTTAACCATTTGATTGTATTTAATAGCAAAAAAGGAAAGATTTAAAAAAAAAGAAAGAGTGTAGCATAAATAAATGGGTAGAAATTAATGCCATAAATGGAGATCAGGGCCATGGGAATGTAAATAATAGAGTTGACTCATAAAACTAAAGATTCATTAAAAAAACTAATATGATTTTTTAAAAATTATTTAACTGGTCTAACCAACTGAAAAATAAGACTTAAAAAATCTGGCAATTAAAAGTGGAAATAAATACAGATACAAGAGAATTTTTTTAAGTCAAGGAAGATATTATGAACAACTACGTGTTAAAACTTTTTTGAAAATATAGAATCTAAATTGCCAAAATTCACACACACATTATGGAAAATTTGAATAAATCAATAACAATGAAGAAAATCAAGTGCCAGTCCACCAACTCTCACTGATTTTTTTTTAGTACATTTTAATCAAATTGTCAAAAAACAGATAATCTTTATTTTTACAACTTATTCCACAAAATAAGAACTAAGTAAAGTTGTCAATTTATTTTTGAGGCAACTATAATCTGGATTCAAGTAAAAACGGTAGTCTCCATAAGAAAAGAAAATTGTAGGCCAGTCTCACTTAGAGATCTAATTATAAAAATTTCACAGGAAATATTAGCAATTCTAATTCAGTACTAAAATAATAATTTGTCATGACCAAGTCAAGCTTTTAAGAAGGAATGCAAAGATGGTCCTTCCATTAGAATAAATGTAGGTTTCATTCATTTTATATGTTGAAGGAGAAAAATTATAAGGTCCTCCCAAAAGATACAGAAAAAGCATTTAATAAAGTTTAAAATCCATTCAAAAGAATACTTATAGCACCAGAACATAGATGGAACTGTACTGAAAATAACAATCGGTAGTTATAAAAAACCTACTGCAGACAGCATATCTAATATTTATATACATCATGAGTATAAATATCTATATACAATATACTTAATACATTATATTAATATATTTAATACAAAAAATAGCTTATTGTCACCACTTCTATTTAGCATAGTGCTGGAGTTCCTAAACTATCCTAAGCTGAGAATAACAATCAGAAAAGCAGACATTTATTGATGATATGATCATCTACATTAAAAAAAAGAAAGAAAGAAATTAGAATAAAATAATAGAACTAGGAAGACAGTGAAGGAAGGTATACAAATACAAAATAGTTATAAAAATCAATAATGCTGCTTTAAATGTGCAAAAAGTAACTAGGAATATAATATTTAAAATTTCACAATGACAAAACATAGGCATATAACATCCAGAAGTCAACCTAACAAAATGTAAAGACTTTATGGACATGGTTATAAAACCTTGAAAGACCTAAAAGCGAAAAACAGAGAATTAGGAATTCACAGTTCATACACAAAAAGACTCACTCTTGTGGAGACCTAGTCAATTTCCCTCTAAAACACAAAAACCAAAAAACCATGAACATGAAATACAAGTCCAATTTCAATTTCTGAGTTCTTTAACTCATCTGGGAGAACTGATTCTAAAATTCTTATGAAACGGTGAAGCAATAGGAACTAAATTTGAACACTCATAGATAACAGCCTCACCCTACGGACCATCACATCATTTGACAAAACCGAAGGAATTAAAATAGTGTGGAACTTGTGTGGACCCTGGCAGGTAGAGCAGAGGAGGACCTTGGAGCTCTTGGGAATTGACCAGAACACAGTGTAATAGAGGCCACATCCTGATGCCTGGGGAATAGATTCTCCAACACAAAGTGACCAATTCCAGATGAATGCCAGCAGCTTTGTTTTGCAGGGTGTGCGCGCGCTTGCATGCGTGCGTGCATGCGTGCGCGCGCGTGTGTGTGTGTGTGTGTGTGTGTGTATTGTGTGTTTCAATGGAGAGAAACCTGAGTAAAAAAAAATCCAATGGGAAGGACCCAGGCGAGAGGCAGCAAGTGAGCTTATTGGATGGAAAGAAGGACTCCCTTTTCTGGGGTAAGTTTCTAGGGAACTTGGGAGGGGACGGGAGATGTGGGCAAGTCTGCTTATCTGGCCCAGGAAGTGGAGGGAGTTTCTGTCTGATTACTCACTGCTGTTCCCCGTACATTTCCCTGGGGTACTGTGCCTCCCTACATTTTAGAACAGGGATGGGTAAAAACCAGAGATGCCACGGGACCCTTCATGTCTGCCAAGGTCACACTCAGGGAACTTACCAGTGGCTACCACTCAAGGACAAGGACCAAAGGGAATCACTGGTCCCAAATTGAGGGAGGGGTGCCACACACGGGAATCACTATGGGTCTATTAGATGTCTACCCTGTTAATATGTCGCTGTGTGTAGAAGGTAAATGTATGCACTTAGGGGAGAGGCGAGATTAGCAGGTTTAAGCATTGGGACATTTACAAGCATGGTTCTGCACAAAGGGTGAGCTCTTCAGTTAGGCATGCTTGACTCTTTACTGGTCCTTGACTTCATGCCCTGAAACCAAACAGATAAACAGGATGAAAGGGACCAAGAAGACACCTGGCCTTTGTGCCTAAAAAAAAGAACCGACCATACTGGGTAGGGGCTGTCCAGGGACTGGACTGAACAGGCAGGGAACAGGCCGGGGATCAGGGAGACAGTGAGCAGACATGTGATCCAGTACAGCAGACAAGAATGGGAGTGAGTGAAAGAAAACCAAGTCCTGGGTTAGGCCCCCGGGGTCAAAAGTCAGCCTGGCCATTTCGGTGATCAGAGCTGGGGCATGAGCAGACAGTGGGGAGACAGGCAGGCGGGACAGGAACGTGGTGGAAAGTAAGGAAAGAGACCCTGGGCCCGGGGCTCCCTTCCGTCCATCCGGCCAGCTGGGCCAGCCTGGGTGGGCACATCATGCCCAGGGAACTGAGCATCAGAGACATGAATCATCCTGTGGATACAATCTGGGGCTTCTGGAGCAAAATAAAAAGGAGCCAGTGTGGCTGCCTGGGGCCCAGGAACAACTATAAAATCCAAAAGCATCTGCTAGGACTCAGAGTGAATTTGGCAACCTCAACCATGGCCCCGCAGAGGCGGGAGGCGGAGTGGGATGTGAGTGCGGCTGGGATCCTCCAGTGAAGTCCCCAGACCCAGACTCTTGGGCCCACGGAGGGAGTAACGGCTACCCACGAGGCTGTGTGCTTACCCGGTGTCTCAGCCTTTGTATCTGAGCTCCAGTGCTGCTGGGAGAGTCTCACCCTACAAAAGATCCCTGCTCTTTCGAGCAGGATTGCTTCAGACCTCTAGGAGCCAGGGATGACCTTTATTTTCTTTGATAAGAAACCCAGATGCCTGTGGATGGTTTTTATTGTTATCTTCGTAATTACCGCTAATGGCAGATGTGGAGTTTGCTCCCGGCAAGTGGCCTTGTGCATGTGAAGAGCACAGCCCTTATATGGTGCTGGGTGTCTCTAGGTGCGGACCTGTCCACAGCCTGCCTGAGGCAAGCAGGGCCCCGCAGCCTGGGGTCTAATGACAAGGCATGAGCCCTCATCGCTCCCAGGTTCCCGAGCCACTCAAACACCCGCCCCCTGAGGTGCAGGGGCTGTAAGTATTGTAGGGCCACTCAGCCGGAAACCTGGGAGCAGCGATTCTGACAGGGCTCCAAGGTGCCCCGGTCACTGTGGACAGAGATTAGACGCCAATCTCTTTCCCCAGGACATCCAATCCGGCGGGCTTGTTTTCAGCCAGACAATCGACCACTGTCCCCGGCTGGTGGGCCGCTCGGCCACCTGCCCAGGCTGATGCCAGGCCCCGAGTGGGAGTACCGGGAGCCCTCCCCGGTGTTGCCGTCTCCTGGGCCCAATTACAGAGGGTGGCCTGGGCCCCCGGAGACATCCTTGCGTGACTGGCCGCGCTGCCCAGGGCTGTGTGCCACCCCACATCAAAGGCAGCCAGGTCAGAACCTGCTTCCCCTTAGTCACAGGCCCCAGTTAAACAGTCTCAGGTGTCCTCAGATGTCCCCCCTCTGCCAGGGCTTATTTCTGTGTTTATCCTCACAAATAAGTCACAGCGGTCCCCACGAAGCTGAAAAACGCAGAGCAAGCCACGGCACGGAGTGTACGACAATGAAGTAAGAAACAAACTAAGTACAGAGAAAAAAACACCCATAGCGTGTGTATAGAGAGGTAGCTGGGATACAAAGCCACTCCCTGGTAGCCTGCAGAAACCAGAGGGCACAGAGCCATGTCCCCTCCCCCACTGTGACACTGTCCTTTCAGCATGGGAAGGGCGAGGGGCCATTTGTCTGCAACTGGCAGCAATACACCAAATGCATTTCGGGGGCCCAGGAGGCTCTCAGGTCCTCGCTTGTCTCTGGAAACAGATGACAAGAGCAAGGACAGGAGGGTGGAAGGACATTCTGGCTTCAGGGTTGGAGCCTGAGAGTCCCCGCATTGCCAGGCACGGAGGTCGGTGTGGCTCCATTACAACAGCCCTGGCATTGGCGACTCCTGGGGTCGGTCCACTGGGGATCTCCTATGGGGTGTGTCTCTCTGTCCACAGCGCGGTCAGCCGCGCCTGGTCCCACCCAGCAAACACTGAGACAGGACAGCTCTGAGCCTCTAGGGCCCTGGCCGCTCTGAGCCTCTACTGCACAAAAGACCCATGAATCTCACTGGGCAGTTTCCACCGTTGGGTCTATTTAGGCTCTTTCGGGCCGTTTCTGTCAAGCTATTTCTTAAGCAGAGTTTAAGAATATAGGCTGTGGTTGTCACCTGGCCAATTCTATGTGCCCAAGGATCTGTGAGCCTGAAGCTTCCTGTGGCCCTCGCGGTGGGTCCAGGGGACTTGTTTGTCCAGGGAACTTCTTTGTCCACCCCCCGGTCACCAGTGGCTGCAGACACCCCGAGGTCACTAAGAGGTCTGCTTCTACAACGTGGGGTGTTTATTACGGACCTCAATTCAGTCTCCAGCTATTTGCAGGCAGCGGGTGCTTTATGAATAAAGACATTATACTTATTTATAGGGACGGTAAGCCAACCTGGAAAGTATGGTCCGAGTCTCCACCCTCAGGCTCTGGATGAACTCGGGATATCAGACCGGAAGGCATTATTTCCTGTCACCAGTTGAACCTCCCATCCAACCAGCCAGAACGCCATGAATAAACACACAACAACCCGGTAAACAGGGAGCTGTGAGCAAAGATGAGTTTATTCCTCCCCGGGCCAAGAATGAGACGTTGACTTCCTAGTCCGCAGGGCACCCGGTTAGCAGCCCTGGGGAGTGTCCTGTCCTTTCAGTGAGAGGGTCCTTGGAGCGGTGGTCTAATGGGAGGCAGGGATGGGGGACAGCTTTGGGATCTTTCGCCACTGAGGGTGACAACATGAGAAGGCCCAGGAGGCCTGAGGGAGAATCGCTCCAGCGCCAACCTGCTGGGCCTCAGCACCTCCCTTAATTTTCCACCCTTTCGGCATAATATGAAGAAATGTAAAATGGGCCCTGACCAGCGGTGGCTCAGTGGGTTGGGCCTCATCCCACAAAGCGAAAGGTCGCCGGTTCAATTCCCGGTCAGGGCACGTGCCTGGGTTGCGCGTTCAGCCCGCACGGGGTGCGTGTGAGAGGCAGCTGATCAATGCTTCTCTCCCTCTCTCTCTCCCTCCCTTTCCCCTCTGTCTAAAAATAAATAAATGAAATCTTTAAAAAAAAAGAAGTGTACAAAGGTTACGTGTGTCATTTTCGAGCCAGAGTCCGTCAATGCTTAGAAAAGATGAAAACTTTTCTCATTCTGCTTTCTAAACTTCACTTTCAGAGCCTAAAGCTCCTCCCTGCCCCCCATTACCACCCCTTCCTGCTGTGGCTCACACGCATTGTGCATACTCACCCTGGAAACCACTGAAGCATACATCCCAAAACTCACTTCAAAACGACTGGCTAGAGGTTTCATGAAAACTCATGTTTTCTGTGAATTTTAATACATATTCCACAGGAAATACACAGAAAAGTTGTTACAATAGTGGAAATTTGTCAATTCTTCTGTTCTAACGTCTCTTCCATTCAGTTTCATTTGTATTTACTTGTTCAACTAAGAAAAGGCAGTGTTCTCCAAAAATAAAAATTAAAAACAACTGGCAGTGCCCTGGCTGGGTGGCTCACTTGGTTGGAGCATCGTCCTGCGCACTGAAAATGCTCAGGTTTAAGTCCCAGTCAGGGCACATGACGAGGTTGCAGGCTTGGCCTGTGGTCAGGATGCATGTGAGCGGCAACCGATCGATGTTTCTCTCTCATATCGATGTCTCTCTCCCTCTCTCTCTCCCTCGCGTCCCCCATCTCTAAAATCAATAAGCGTGTCCTCAGGTGAGCATAAAACAACTGGGGGTGAAGTTGCAGGTGAACGCAGAGCCTTTCCATTTTAGTTTGAAAACTGATAGTATTTGATGTTTCCATAGGAGCCGGCGTGGGGGCAGAAATAATAAACATAGGAGCCGGAATCAGCACAATATGGAACAGAAAAGCAATAGATAAAATTCATGAAAGCAAAAGGGGGCTTTGAAAGAGTCAGGAGTGAGTGGTACCACTTGGGCGGCTGCCCCTCGCTTCCTGGCGCCACCCTGGGTCCTTCCACCGCTCTGTTATGCCAGCTGATTCAGGACGGAGGGGGCACGGTAAGACCAGCGCACTCCACGAGGGTGGGCCCACTGTCGCACCTCATTTGCTGTGACGTGGGTTCTTTAAGAAGCAGAGCTGTGTAGAATACCACGACGATGAATAAACACTCTCTAAGGCCATGGATAGCAGTTGAGGCAGAAGCATTGTGTGCAAGGAAAGTAAATAGTCATCTAAAGTGTCTATTCCAATAAGAACAAAATGCACCCTGGCTGGTGTGGCTCAGTAGACTGAGCACCTACCTGAGAACCAAAAGGTCACCGGTCTGATTCCCCGTCGGGGCACATGCCTGGTTGCGGGCCAGGTCCCTGGTTGGGGTCATGTGAGAGGCAACCACACAGTGATGTTTCTCTCCCTTTCTTTCTCCCTCTTTTCCCCTCTCTCTAAAAATAAATAAATAAAATGTTAAAAAAAAAAAAAAAGAACAAAATGCTACCCCTTTCAAGGTGGAATGGGTCCAATGAAATCAACCTGCTACCAGGTAGCTGACTGATTACCCCAGGGAATGGCACCATACTGGGGACTCAGTGTTGGTCTCTGGGGCCAGCAGACCGGGCACGCGACCTTAATGAATGGCAGTCCATGTTGCTGAGCCCAGGCATAACTTGCATCCTTGTTACCACGGTGTTAAAAACTGAAACAAGATGGAGTCGCTTTTGCTAAGTGACGAAATGAAACCAAAACTTAATACCTAACCTAACTGGAGTTGCAGCCTCTCCTAGGAGCAGGATTTTAAACCAATCAGCCTGGAATTTTCTAATCAACACTAGTAAGGTTTTCTGAGACAAGACCCCCTGCCTTCTCCTAAGGGAAGGGGTCCTGGCCTGAAATAATTCACTCTTTTAACTTCTCGGTCCCACCCTCCTTCTGCCTATAAAATCCTGCCATTTTGTGCAACCCACTGGAGCGACCTTTTAGTTGCTCACGTGTTGCTGCCCGACCCATGAACCACTTCATAAAGCCAATTAGATCTTCCATTTTTATTTGATTGGATTTTATTCTTTAACAATGGCCACTTTGTCTGTGAGCCCACTGAGGGTGGTGGGGGAAGGAGGCAGCCCGGTGTCCACTGCAGAGCTCACCTGATCAACTTGGTTATTAAAACCCTCCTCCGCTGAGGTCACCCTATGGTGGACATCAGCATGAAACACAAATATCTTCACTTTTTTTAATTTTTTTTTTTTTTTTTACCTATTGAGAGATGCCCAGCCCCACGTAACTCTTCCCCAGACATCCTTATTACCCATTTTCTCACTGTGTTCCGTCCAAGTCCCTGACTACCCAGCCAAACCATTGGCCACAGCCCAGGAATCGGTTCCTGATCACACGTCTGGCCATCTCTCATTCCAAGCAAAAGGAGACGGCAGGTGCCCTGTTTGAAGTCCTGCCCACTGGGAGGACCCCACTCGGGGCTGTCCACTCCTGAGGAATGCCTGTCTATTGTGCAGAACCATCTACAAACCAGGCCTGAGTCTTCTCCTCCTCTGTCAGCTGATGGTAGGGACCCCCCATACGGGTGGGGGCAGGCTGAGAGAGAGAAGTAGGGAGGAACCTAAATATAAGAAAACTTCCAGGAGAAATTTAAAGAGTTTTATTCATAGACTATTTGCAAATCAGAGGCTGTAGCCCTTGCTATGAACCAAAGACTCGTTCCGAGGCGGGGGTGGGTAGAGAACAGGGTTTTAAAGGCCTAAGTTGCAAGAATCTGATCATGACCAAGATGGATTATAAACTTAAATTATTCATTTTCCGATTGGCAGGGTCGATAGAACTTTCTATGGTAAGGACCACGGGCAGCATATAATCAGGTATTTATCAGCATCCTAGTAGGGTTCAGGCTCCCAGAACACAAGCAGTTGCAAAGCAGAGGGTGTAGTTTATTGACCATGCAGTGGGTCTAGTTTATCAAGCGGCAAGCTCCACAGGGAGGCTGTTCACCCAGGGAGGCAGTTTCAGGGCTCAAAACAGCAAAGCTGTGTCTTGTAAGCAGCCTTAGAGTTTAAACTGCAAAATGTCCAGATATTGGGCCACAGATGATGATAGTCAAGTCTTTAGGCACTTGGGCCACTTCTTCAGGTAATTTGCTTGTGCCTTTCGGGCCTGCTCTGGCCGGATCACACAGGTACCTTTTCACACCTGCTGATGGAGAGTTGCTGTGCACACCCAACTTTACGGCTTGGTACGTCAAGCGACACCCAGTTCATGATGGACAGCTCAGGTTGTGTGGTGAGTAGGTAACCCATGGTTACACATTCAGTTGCCATGAAGGCCCAGTAGCAGACCAAGAGCTATTTCTCCAAAGAACAGAGCCCTGCAGACAGTGGCAGGTCTTCGCTCCCAACTTCAGTCCGTATGAAAAAACTGATACATTGGACCTCATCAAAATTAAAATCTTTTACTTGACCAAGGATACTGTTAAAAGAATAAAAAGACAAACCATAGACTAGGAGAAAATATTTGCAAGTCACATATCAAGGGACTTGTCTCTAGAATATGTAAGAACTCTCAACAGTATAAATAATAATAGTAATAAAATGAGCAGAACATTTGAACAGACTTCACTAAAGGAGATACATGGATGATAGCAAGTAAACACGTGAACAGATACTCGATATCATTAACTATTAGGGAAATGCTCATTAAAACCATAATGCTATTAGAATAGCAAAAATAAACAATAGGAAAAAATGTGAATAACGCCAGTGTGGCAAGGCTGAAAAGCAACTCAAACTCTCATACATACATTGTTGGTGGAAATGCAGAATAGTACAGGTGCTCTGGAAAAAGGATGGCCATTTGTTATAACAAATTGTTGATACACATGGCAACTTGGATGAATCTAGAGGGCATTATGGTTAGTGGAAGAAGTTATTCTCAAAATGTCCTTATGGAATGGTTCCATTCACATGGCATTCTGGAGAAAATAAACCTGTAGTGATGGATGAGCAGTTGCCACAGGTAAGGGCAGAAGGAGAATTGATTATAAAGGGACAATGCAAGGGGTTTCTTTGGGCTGTTGAAATTGTTCTGTATCCTGTCTGTGATGGTGTTTGCAAGAATCTACACATATGGAAACACAGAACTAATCACAAAGGAATGGTAATTCTATGGTATATAAACTGAAGGATTAACATATATATGCATTTCAAGTTATTACATGTTATAGCATATATACCTAAGAAATGATAAGTAGGTCTATAGATGGATGATATATAATAGATGGATGATGGATGATAGATAAAAGTTTTAAATCTCTAAACGTCATACTAGAATCTGAAACTTTTTTAAATAAAGAAAAAATCATTTTAGAATGTTTAATTATATATGATTTATTGATGAATAAAGTCTGGAAGTTCTACAAAACTTTTTTGCAGGCCCTAGATTCCTAAAATTACAGTTGTCCCATTTCTTGGGTATAATTAGACATGGGATAGTGTTTTATATTGTTTAAAAAGAGGGAGAAGGGGAGAAATGTCAACACTTTTCTGTCTGGCTTAAATGATAGGTCAAACTGCACAGAAATCCCTCTGGTTTTGGAAACTGGCATTTGGGCCCAGATTGTCCCATTATCTAGGCCATCAGCCTCAAGTCTGAGCTGTCCACAGAGATGCTTTCTAGGCCTAAGGCCAAGGCCTCTAGGCCAGGAAAACCTTCACTGACGTCAGGAGGCCGAAACTGGAGACACAGGGAGGAGGGGAGGGATCCTCCTGGAGTCCCTGGCTGCCTTGAAGGAGCTATTTGACCTGAATTTTTACCTCTTCAAATTCATTCACTAGGATACAGCATGTGGGAGCTGAGTCAAAAATCACAGTGTGGCACCAGCCAGCGTGGCTCAGTTGGTTGGGCGTCGTCCCGCAAGTGTAAAGGTCATGGGTTTGATCCCTGGTCTGGGCACATGCCTGGGTTTCAGGTTTGATCCCCGATCAGGGCGCCTATGGAGAGCAACTGATCAATGTTTCTTTCTCATATTGATGTTTCTCTCCCTCTCTCTTCCTCCCTTCTCCTCTCTGTCAAATAAAAATAAAACATTAAGTAAAGAAAAAAATCACAAGGCATACTTTGGAGTAATACTTCTGTCTTGTACTCTTCCCAAAAGTATACCTGCTCTCCCACAGAGCCCCCGGCAAAACCTCCCAAACTGTGGAACCCAGAAGTGGAAGAACCCCATCCCTGCCATCACCTCAGAGGCAAATCCTGTTGTATCCAGAGGCGGTGTTCAGCTTGGGACTCCAGTTTTTCAAAGAGGCCCCCATATTTCTTAGGAGTGGATATGAATCTTATCTTCAGAAAGCCTTCACCCATGGGTTGAAGACGACTTGTCAGTGCTTTGCTGTGTCACAACTTACGGGGTGATTTATAACTTGAACACGCGCCAGCTTCTTGCAGCAGCGCACGTGGACTGATAAGAAGGGCTCTAGAATCCTCCTACTCGCCAAAATATTCCCTCCATTGGCATCCAAAGGGGCCCCAAATGCCGACAATATTTACCCATTGGACCCAGTTATTAAAATGCAAATGTTGACCAGGATGGAGCAATCCACCGAGTGACCGCCTCACACGTGCTTGGCTATTTCATCAAGGAAGAGCGCTCTGGACACATGGGACTGAGAAGTGTTGACATCAGAGAAGAAAGCATTTGGAATCTAAGACTTGGGACTGGTCCTGGTGAGGAGGCCACAGCAATGTACTGGGGGCCACAGATTAGAGGAACAGCAAGCAGCAGGTGAGGGTACAGCCCACACCTCCCCACATTCATTATTCCTTTTTTACAGAGATGATCCTCCTGCCCCGACCGGTGTGGCTCCATTGGTTGGGCATCATCCTGCAAACTGAAAGGTCGCCGGTTTGATTCCTGGCCAGGGCACGTGCCTGGGTTGCAGGTTGGGTCCCCAGTAGCGCTGCGTACAAGAGGCAACCGAGAGATGTTTCTCTCTCACAGCGATGTTTCTCTCCCTCTTTCTCCATCTCTTCCCTTCTCTCTAAAAATAAAATCTTTCTTGAAAAAAAAAAAAAAAGGATGACCCTCCTCTCCCAAAGCACCTGGCAGGTGCCCGACGCCATGCCTTCCTTGAGTTGCTCGCGTGGAGTGAGTTAAGAAAACCATCCCAGGTCCCACGTCCCGGCAACGAGCACATCAGCACAGACCACACTGGGCCAGATCAAAATATTAGAAACAGAAACCAATTAATAAACTGGGGGCTTGTGTTTTTACGTTAATGAGAAGCAAATGGGATGGCGTGTTTGGCGGAGGAGCACGTGGGAAAGAAGTTGTGGCAGCTGATCGACACCCCTTATCTGAATACTGGGATGATTTCTTTTTCTTTTCTCTTTTCTTTTGCAAACAAGGTTTATTGTTTCCATCTGGTCCAATGCATGGGCGAGGCTCCAGGTGGTTAAAAGGGGTGTCTAGTGGTTTCAGGGAGAGAGAGGCTCAGGCAGATACCAGGGGTGCGGAGGGGCCCCTCAAAGGCTCTGGGCTCCGGAGGCTCCTAGTCGTGCTTGAGGGGGAGCCTTTCGGAGAGGCTGTCGCCCAGCCCGGCCTGCGGAGGAGAGGCAGCTGTCCTCCATCTCCTTGATGGGCTCCCCCTGCTCCTCCCGGAAGTGGCTCTCCGGAAGTGGCTCCCCGGAAGTGGCTCTCCGGAAGTGGCTCTCCGGAAGTGGTTCTCCGGAAGTGACGGGCTGAGGGGCCTGCAGGTGCACGAGGGCCTGCTCCAGGCTCTTCCCCGAGGCCACAGGGGCCCCGCGCACCCTCAGTGTCACCGCGCTCATCTGGGGACGGCCCCTGCGTGTCCTGGAAGGGACTGCGGCGTAAGAGGCACGTGGCGCCCTCGCGCTGCTTCTCGGCCACCTCTCGGGACGCGCGGCCCGCGCCCTGCAGAGCCACGTGGTCACGGCTGACGGGAGAGCCGGGGACAGAGGTGGGTGTGCGGGGCGCGCAGCTGCAGGCGGCCCGGCGGTGACGCGGCCTCCCCCTGGGGGGGCGGAGGGGTAACTGACGCATCGGGAGCCTGTGCTGTTCCGCGAGGAGGGGCTGGGGCCCCAAAGCGGCGCTGGCTGCTCTCGGGGCTGCCGACGGCCGAGGCGGCTCTGGGCGTGGGGGCGCGTCCCTGGGCCTGTTCTGGCCGAGACGCAGATCCCAGGCCCCCTGAGGGCTCTATGGGGTGATTTCTTAGTGGGCACTCAGGGGACCTCTGCTTGCTTAAATGACATGGGACTGCAGAGAATCTCACATCCTCTATATCCTCTTTCCAGAAAAAGTTAGGTCATTACAGGTAAACAGCAGTACAGAACTGTGTCCTTTGCTGCAGAATAAAACCAAGATTGAAATCCTGCTCTGGCCGTGTGGCTCAGTTGGTTGGAGCATCGTCCTGTAACCAAAACGTTGTGGGTCTGATCTCCTACCAGCTGGGTGGGAGGCACCGGATCGATGTTTCTCTCACATCCATGTGATTCTCTCTCTGAACTCACTGCTCATATCCTGGGGAGAGGATTTTAAAAAAAAACAAAACAAAACCCAGAATGATCTCTAGCCACCCCCTCAATCTTTTCTTCAGTCCTGGAATTTTCCTCTTGCCTCTGAAAGTAAAGGAGAGGGGGCTTTCAATGGAAAAATCCCCTCATTTTGGTGAAAATGTTCCTGATACATCTTGATTCTACTCACTAACTCGCTCCTCTTCAGATAAAGAAGAAATTCAAAAGAGGGGACAAAGTGAATTCAGGGCCAATCAAGTCCAGTTACTGATGTCTGAGAAGCCACCACCCTCTTTCCTTTTGGGGGCATAAGTGGTCTCCAAACTTTGTGGGCAAAATGTCTCTTAAGCAACCTTGAATTTCCTTTATAATTAACGTGAAACTGCAGGGTTTCCATCAACAGAAAAGCGAATTCCAGCACCAGGCCCGTAAGACGGGTAATTTGACTTGGTTATGACAGAGAACATGTAATCAGATGGCCGTAGGGAAACCTGGGCAGCCAGACCCTGGGAAATGCCCTGATTTCTGCCTCTGGTCTTCCGGGGACCTCCTGGGGCCATGGAGGCAAGACAAGGAGCCTCCTGACCGCCTGTGACCAGGTTACGGAGGGACGCCTTCTTGCCTCCTGCCCAGGAGCGCAGCAGAGGGGGCTGGCAGGACAATACCAGGCAGGCGGCATGTGCTGGGGGGCGGGAGGCGGGTGCATGGACATTGGTGTGTGGACACCAGAGTGGTGGGACTTCCGGCTGAGCTGGGAGCCAGCACCCCGTGACGCCGAGATGAGCTGAGCAGACGAGGGGCGCACTCACTTGCTGGTTCGGGGGGTGACCACTGAGTAAGAGGCCCCTCACAGAACCATGGCAGCTTGTGACAGGCAGGAGGGACGGAGGGAGGGAGTGGGGCACTGGGACAGCCATGTGTGAACAGTTAGGTAAGAATCAGAGGTCCGCGTCATGGCTCAAAGCCTCTCTCAACCCCTCAGAACCATGAAGATGCCCACATGAACTCTGCAGAGCAGGAGTCCATGAGATTTCTGTCCAGCGTGGGCTTCTCCCCCGGGGAAGGGGCGTGTGCACATGTTGGCAGGGCACAAAGGAAACAGATCCCAGCACTTCCTGGGTCCTCTCCTTGGCGACTCCTTTTTGGGGAAGGACCTCGGCCTTTGGCAAGTGCAAGCAATGCCCTGCTCCTGGTTGGGGGGCGGGACACAGACCCCAGCAAACTGCCCATGGCGGCCATGGACCTCCTGAGGACAGGCGCCCCTCTGCCCACCCCAGCACAGGACTGCTTAGTTAGGTTGCTTCCCCAGGCACTTGGAAGAAGTTGTGGCTGCCTCAGCTGTCTTAGCGCATGCATGGCACCTGTGCCTCCCCCTCACCTGCCTGTGCTCATCTGTCCTCACCTTCTTGCCCGGTTCACTCCCAGCCACCTCCTTCCGGCATGGGTCCACCTGGGCAGCCCACAGCCTCTGGGTCCCGTGAGTGGCAGTAGGAACCGGGCACGACCCACAGCTGAGCCCTAACTAGGAGCGCCACCGGGGAGCACAGGAAAGGGGCGGGGCAGGGAGGGGAGGGGAATATGGGACCTTTCCCTCCTCGGACAACAAGGAGGCCTGGAGTCCCAGACTGATTCGAGCACAGCCCAATTCCTGGGGTTCTGGTCTGAGGCCCAGGGTGCTTTAGAACAGGACACAGAGCAGGGATAACGGGTGCAGAGCCAGGAGGGCTCCAGGGGCCAAGGAAATACAATCCAGGTGCCGTCGTGCCAGAGCAGATGGAGGAACCCTGAGCACCCAGGAATGGGGGTCAGGAGGGTCAGGCCAACAGTCAGCTATGCCATGGCACACGGGGAAGGCCAGGTGGTTGGTTCAATGGGAAGGGAACAGGGGGAAAAAGAAATGAGAAGACAGCTCCACCGGCCTTGGCTCGCAGGCACAGAGGCAAATGCTCTCAAGAAATTCATCCACCCCAACCTGGCTCCTTTCCCAGGGGGGCACCACCCCCAGGAAACTGGTGCAAAGTCCCTGGGCAGTCAGAACACTTCTGCAATATTCCCTAAGGATGATCTCCAACCCAGTGACAATGACGTTTGAAATGCTTCCCATTGCTTCCCGATCCTCAGGGTGTAACTCAGTCAATGGACAGATCACAGTCCCAGGCTGGCTTTCCTGAACTGTATAGGAATTTTTTTACTACAATTTTTGGAAATTTGTAATAATTCCTTTAGCTTCTTTCAGAATATACTTTTTATTTCAGCTAGCCACAGCAAGCAATTAGTTTCTGATGCTATTTCCTTGGCCTTCAGTTCTTTCCTTCCTCCTCCTTTCTCTTCCCCCATCTCCTCTCCCCCCACCCTCTCTCTCTTAATCTCTCTCTCGCTTTCACAGACTTGATTGCCCTGGATAAAGTCATTCCAAGATGATTCATGAAACAGAAATAAAAGAGAATTGTAGAGCTTTACGCTGAGACATTCCTAAACTGTCACTAGGCCACATGCCTTCGTTTTAAAGAGAGAACTTGGGTCACAAATCGTGAATACAGGGCAGATAAATAATGCCATGCCTCAGCTAACCACACTTCAGAAACCAGCCTACAAGCCACATGCACAGTCTTTAACTTCGTCTTTAAAGATGCTATCACACTGACAATACATTAGAGCGAGGGAAGGTAGTGTGTAGCATTTGAGACGGGGCCAGGGAAGAACGTGAATTTGAGCAAGTCTCAAGTGACTGTTATTTAATGAGGGAATTTGCAAGGTAAAAATATCAAAACCAAAGCCTCAAAAAGCATACTATTCCCGAGACAAGATTTTAAGTAGCAGAAGAATTTTCCCTACTATAATAAAGAGGGTAGAAATAGTACAGCACAGGAGAGCCTCAATGTTTGTTGAACAAATGAGCAGAAATGCAAGACTGAGTGATGGTTTCTAATTATAATAATGAAACATATCTCAACCAAATGGCGAGCACCTGCGACACGTGACATTTCATCCAACATGTGCCCAGATGATCCGATAAGAAAAATTTTCATTTCCCTTTTCTCAGGGAGGATGTGGTCCAGAAAAATGAGAGAGTAGGCCAAGAAAGAGGAAGATGTGGCTTCCAGGAAATGAGATCGAATGAAGAAAAAGGTAAAGGGGATTTGTAGGATAATGACCAAGGAAAAGCAGAGGTCGATGGCTATGCACCAGGCCTTGCGACCATGTGTGGAAATTGGTGCAGAATGAAGGAGCGGATGTGGAAGGGGTCTGTTATGCAATGGGGCGGGGGAGCTGGCGGGCACCAGCTCGTGGGAGCCGATTGTTAATATTCAGGAATTTTGGAAGCCGGTTGTTAAACACAGCCTTTACTAAAAATCAGATTATAGGAACCACCCTGGCTGGCATGGCTTAGTTGGTTGGCACATTGTCCAGTAAACCAAAAGGTCGCAGATTTGATTCCCAGTCAGGGCAAGTACGAAAGGCAACCAATCAATGTTTCTCTCCCACATCGATGTTTTTCTCCCTCTCTCTCCCTCCCTTTTCCTCTCTAAGCATATCCTCAGATTTTAAAAACCTAATGAAAAAGTTAAAATTAAGTTATATAAACTAATGACTAAATAACTTACATTAAACATAAAAGTAATATTAAAAATTCATCTCTTTCTAATGATCTCACTACATTTCACTAATATTTATATTCTTGAATGTATTAATGTGTTTGTATATTTGGATGGTAGAAGTATAGATGTATTTACATATTTCTTCTCAACCCTGTGTCTACTGATGTCACAGTCATAGCCTGAAATTGGCCACGTTGGAATATTTACATTATGGACATTGGCATAAGTTACAAATCTAGTCGATTTATTATTTTGATTGTCTGTATTTAAGAAAACAATGAAGAAATGGCTAATCTGAAGCCATCATTTGTGAGTAAGCAGGAAATAAGCAAGGAAATATTTATTCTTTCAGCATTCAAAAACTAATATTTGATGCCACAAAAAAGTTGCCCAAATCATTTCTGAGCAAAACAAATGATGTTCCAAACAATTCTTTGTTGTTTCACTTTTGTCTTATTAACATCAATGAAAATATCAACTCACAATCTTATAAGAACTACAGTCGTTCATCATGGACACAAAAAACAGCGAGAACGTTCTATGAAAAGAGAGTGGCTATGGGGAAGTCACAATACATAGCATCGCACATGTTATTGCTCATCGTAAATCGTGTGCTACATGTGTTTCATGTCAGCTCAGATGCTCTTTGGACCAGGATAGACAAGCTACCTTGCAGAGCCACCAATGAGGAGAAGCCTGAAGCAGTAACAGGTCTGCCTGCCTGCTTCCTTTGCCTTAGTGTTACCTGTGTTAGGGTGCACACAGACTGTTGGTGTGCACATAGACTGTTGGCATGCACACAGACTGTTGGCATGCGCACAGACTGTTGGTGTGCACATGGACTGTTGTTCTGCACACAGACTCTTGTTCTGCACACAGACTGTTGGCATGCACACAGACTGTTGTTCTGCACACGGACTGTTGTTCTGCACACAGACTCTTGTTCTGCACACAGACTGTTGGCATACACACAGACTGTTGGTGTGCACACAGACTGTTGGTGTGCACACAGACTGTTGTTCTGCACACAGACTGTTGGCGTGCACACAGACTGTTGTTCTGCACACAGACTGTTGGCATGCACACAGACTGTTGTTCTGCACATAGACTGTGAGCATGCACATAGACTGTTGTTCTGCACACAGACTGTTGTTCTGCACACAGACTGTTGGCATGCGCACAGACTGTTGGTGTGCACACGGACTGTTGGTATGCACACAGACTGTTGTTCTGCACACAGACTGTTGGTGTGCACACAGACTGTTGGTGTGCACACAGACTGTTGGTATGCACACAGACTGTTGTTCTGCACACGGACTGTTGTTCTGCACATAGACTGTGAGCATGCACACAGACTGTTGTTCTGCACACAGACTGTTGGTATGCACACAGACTGTTGTTCTGCACACAGACTGTTGTTCTGCACACGGACTGTTGTTCTGCACACAGACTCTTGTTCTGCACACAGACTGTTGGTGTGCACACAGACTGTTGTTCTGCACACAGACTGTTGGCATGCGCACAGACTGTTGGTGTGCACACAGACTGTTGGTGTGCACACAGACTGTTGTTCTGCACACGGACTGTTGGCATGCACACGGACTGTTGTTCTGCACACGGACTGTTGTTCTGCACACAGACTCTTGTTCTGCACACAGACTGTTGGCATGCACACAGACTGTTGTTCTGCACACGGACTGTTGTTCTGCACACAGACTCTTGTTCTGCACACAGACTGTTGGCATACACACAGACTGTTGGTGTGCACACAGACTGTTGGTGTGCACACAGACTGTTGTTCTGCACACAGACTGTTGGCGTGCACACAGACTGTTGTTCTGCACACAGACTGTTGGCATGCACACAGACTGTTGTTCTGCACATAGACTGTGAGCATGCACATAGACTGTTGTTCTGCACACAGACTGTTGTTCTGCACACAGACTGTTGGTGTGCACACAGACTGTTGGTGTGCACACAGACTGTTGGTATGCACACAGACTGTTGTTCTGCACACGGACTGTTGTTCTGCACATAGACTGTGAGCATGCACACAGACTGTTGTTCTGCACACAGACTGTTGTTCTGCACACAGACTGTTGGTATGCACACAGACTGTTGTTCTGCACACAGACTGTTGTTCTGCACACGGACTGTTGTTCTGCACACAGACTCTTGTTCTGCACACAGACTGTTGGTGTGCACACGGACTGTTGGTATGCACACAGACTGTTGTTCTGCACACAGACTGTTGGTGTGCACACAGACTGTTGGTGTGCACACAGACTGTTGGTATGCACACAGACTGTTGTTCTGCACACGGACTGTTGTTCTGCACATAGACTGTGAGCATGCACACAGACTGTTGTTCTGCACACAGACTGTTGTTCTGCACACAGACTGTTGGTATGCACACAGACTGTTGTTCTGCACACAGACTGTTGTTCTGCACACGGACTGTTGTTCTGCACACAGACTCTTGTTCTGCACACAGACTGTTGGTGTGCACACAGACTGTTGTTCTGCACACAGACTGTTGGCATGCGCACAGACTGTTGGTGTGCACACAGACTGTTGTTCTGCACACAGACTGTTGTTCTGCACACAGACTGTTGTTCTGCACACGGACTGTTGTTCTGCACACGGACTGTTGTTCTGCACACAGACTCTTGTTCTGCACACAGACTGTTGGCATGCACACAGACTGTTGGTGTGCACACAGACTGTTGTTCTGCACACAGACTGTTCTGCACACAGACTGTTGGTGTGCACACAGACTGTTGTTCTGCACACAGACTGTTCTGCACACAGACTGTTGTTCTGCACACGGACTGTTGTTCTGCACATAGACTGTGAGCATGCACATAGACTGTTGGTGTGCACGCAGACTGTTGTTCTGCACACAGACTGTTGTTCTGCACACAGACTGTTCTGCACACAGACTGTTGGTGTGCACACAGACTGTTGGTGTGCACACAGACTGTTGTTCTGCACACAGACTGTTGTTCTGCACACGGACTGTTGTTCTGCACACGGACTGTTGTTCTGCACACAGACTGTTGTTCTGCACACAGACTGTTGTTCTGCACACGGACTGTTGTTCTGCACACAGACTCTTGTTCTGCACACAGACTGTTGGCATGCACACAGACTGTTGGTGTGCACACAGACTGTTGTTCTGCACACAGACTGTTCTGCACACAGACTGTTGTTCTGCACACGGACTGTTGTTCTGCACACAGACTGTTGTTCTGCACACGGACTGTTGTTCTGCACACAGACTGTTGTTCTGCACACAGACTCTTGTTCTGCACACAGACTGTTGGCATGCACACAGACTGTTGGTGTGCACACAGACTGTTGGTGTGCACACAGACTGTTGGTGTGCACACAGACTGTTGTTCTGCACACAGACTGTTGGTGTGCACACAGACTGTTAGCATGCACACACGTTGTTGGTGCGCACATTGACTAGACTCTTAGCATGCGCATAAACTGTGCCCATGTTTATAGTTTTCACAACAGGCCAGGAACTATTCTTAGTACCCGACCCCCAGTTACAGATGTGAAAACTGAGAGCCCCAGTGGTCCCTGTGCCCCACAAAGTCACCATGCAGCCCTGCTCTTGCACCTTGCAGAGCTATGGTCCTCTCTGGGGTGGAGATAGGGGGCTGGAAGCTCTGGAGGTGGCCAGGAGCGTGGGTGAGCCCCCTGCCCGACCCAAAGCCTCTCTGTTCTCCTAATGACATCACCTTGTGCTCTGTGTGATTCTGGTAATCCTATCCCCTCCATGCTTTCCCGGAGAAAATAAATTAAAGTCGGGCCCTCTCAGTCCCCAGGCCACTTAATTGTCCTCCTGCCTTCACAGTCTTTGTTTGAGACACAGTCCCCATGTCTTAAGACCCTTCATGCATGTGTCTGTTTTTTAGTGGTTACTTCTGGAATTCAAGCCTTTGAAATTCCACTTGATTTATAAAACGTGTTTTACATGTTTCATATATCTCCCTCGGCTTCCAGCCGATCTCACAACGTGGGCCTTCCCCACACACCTTGCAGGGACCCCACAACCTCCGTGGCAGACCAGGGAGACGTGCAGAACACCCAGGAGAGCCTGAGTTTACAACCAGTAAGGTCAGTGAACGCAAGGCAGGGGGACATGCAGATGGACGTGCTCACAGACATCCGCCCACCCTCGGGACATCTCATCTGGCCGCGCTCCAGAGAGTCAGGGCAGAATCACCTGCACCCACAAATCAACTCCAGAACCCTCCCTGAATCACATTAAGGTTCTGAAACCAACAGTGAATTCTGGCCAGACACAGGCCCCCTCCTGTACCGTGTGCTGGAAGAATTACAGACTTCGGGCGGAATGCTTTTTCATGTCTGGCTAGGTCAGAGCAATGATTATCTTGCTAAGCCCTATAACCCGGACCGTAACCAGCGCCAGGCCACCCCAGGCAATCCTGATTAGAAGCACGGTTGTCTTTTCGTACAACATGAGCGTCACGTACTGAAGTTTCATGCTTCCCGTGGACCCAGGCGACGGACTACTAAGGATGGCCACTGTCTGCTCAGCTTCCACCTCCATGTCAGCCCCCTGCTATTCCATCGCTCCCATCCAGACAGAGGAAGCAGGTCTTATAGGAAAAAACAAATCCTGTGCACTAATTTGTGAAACTAATGAAAAAACTTGCAACAAAAAAAGGAAGTGCAAAGGTCATTTAAAGAGCAACCACCAGTGATAACATTGAGTTTCTGGAATTTGGGAATGACATCCGTTTAGCTGGAAAGGCAGAGAGCCGAAGCTGGTGGAAAGGATGGATTACCAGACTCACACAGACCAAGCTGGACACGAGCGAGTTCCATGACCTTGACCAACCACACTTGGAAGAGGGCTCTACACATAGTTAGTGCTCAGTAGATGCTAGCTAACATTTTTGTTTATTTGCTTTTATCATGATGCTTTAAATGTTCCTATTGCACCGTCAATTTTTATTTGGTGTGCAGTTCGATGTGTTTTCATGCACGTGGAGTCTTGTGTAACCACCGTCACAATTAGGTCACGAAGAGTTCCACCGCCCCAAACAAGTCCCTCATGCTGTCCCTGTGTGGACTAACTCTTCCCCCAGCCCAATCCCTGGACCCCACTGATCTGTTTCTGTCTCTATAATTTTGCCTTTTCGAGGATGTCATATAAACAGATTCACACGGTAAGTAACCTTCTGACACTGGGCCTTTTCACTCAGTATAATGCCTTTGAAACCCACCCATGTTGCCTGTGTATCAATAGTTCCTTATTTCTTATTGCTGAGCAGGAGTCGGTCCACAGTATACGTTTCTATAGTTTATTGATTTGTTCATCCCAGGACACTGGGGTTATTTCACTTTGGGGCAGTTATGAGTATGGTGTTTATAAGCATTCATAAACATGGTTTTTGTGTGAACATGTTTTTATTTATCTGAAACAAGTACCCAGGAGTGAGATTATTGGGTTACATGGTGAGAATGTGATCACATGTGTAAGATACAGACAAAATTCTCATCAGCAGTGTGTGAGCATACCGTTGCCTGCAGACACTTGATATTATCGGTATTTTTTTATTTAAACCATTCTAATAGGTGTGGAGTGGTCTCTTTTGGTGGTTTTAATTTGCATTTTTCTAATGGCTAATGGTGCTGAGCATCTTTATAGGCCTCTATTTACTATCTTTGTATCTTCTCTGGTGAAGTGCCTGTTCAAATATTTTGCCCATTTTAAAAATTGAGTTGTTTATTTTCTTACAGTTGACTTTTGAGAGTTCTTTATATATTCTGGATAGAAGTCTTCCATCTAATACATGAGTTGCAAATATTTTCTCCCAATCTGTGGCTTGTCTTTTATTTCCTTAACAGAGTCTTTTTCAGAGCAAAAGATTCTAATTTTGATGACATCCAATTTATGAAGTTTTTCTTTTATTGGTCCTTCTAGCTGTGGGTGTCATATGTGAGAATTTTCTGCCTGACCCAAAGTCATGATGGTGTTCTCCTGTTTTCCTCTGAGAGTTCAATAGTTTTTTTTATAATATGTTTTGAGTTAACTTTTTATAAGCTGTGAGGCTTAGGTCAATTTTTTTGTTGTTTTTAGATGTTTTTCTTTCTGTATATGAATGTCCAGTTGTTCTAACTGTTGCCCAATATTAACATGAATTTTTCCCCCACTTTATATTAACTTTTTTCTGTAAATTAAAGATCATTTTTCTTACCTAAAATGAGAGAACACTTGTGAAAGTGACTGGTACACAGTTCATGAAAAAATAAGTAAATATTAAACACCCACACACTCATAGAAAACACTGTAAAACAAAGCCAAAACTTCAGGTGTTACCTCAAATTAAGTTCTGGAAACACAAGGTCAAGTTTGCAGCACTAACTCAGAGCCACTAAAGAGGAGGGATCACTGGCTTCGAGGTGGCCCCTCTGGAGACCCTCCTGGAGAAAAATGTCCCTGCCTCTCTATAGAAACAAGGTCGGTCCCTTGTCCACCCCAGGGAGGGGTCAACTGGGCCTGCCGTTCAAATGCCTTGATCTCTGCTGAAGTTGAACACTGTCGTCCTAAGCTGTGGAGTGTTGCTTGTGTGTGAGTGTATGTAGACATGTGTGCACAGGCCGGATGTGTGCAAAACCCACTCCATCTGTGTAGACCCCTCATGGGAGCCGTATTCCTGTGAACGATTTTACCCCGGTGACTTTAAGACCACAGAACACATCCAACAAAGGAGCCCATTTACTTTCTGACATGGTTAATGTCCTGATTTAATGACCCCCCTGTATCACACTCAGCACCCGAAATTATAGGGCAGCCCAAGCAATTACAGCGCAGGATCGCGGGCTTGGCCTCTCCCTGGAGCTGCAGCGTGGTCGTCGCTCAGCTGCCCTCCTGTGCTCGCCTGACGGCGGCGGAATGAAGCTTTCATCCCTCGAGGGAGCCCCCAGCCCTGCCTCTCATTAAAGTAATTGTTCGCCCCTCCTTCTAACTCCAGATCACTGTCTCCTAAGATTTTCAGCCACAGGAAATATCATTCTGAACACATAACAGCGCATGGGAAAGACCCAAAGTGTCTTCCTGTTCCTATTACGAAAGAAGCAGATTTTGTGGTTCTTGATTGTGTGTTCAAGTAAAAAAGTAAAAAATAAAATTAAAAAAATATCATCTCCTTGGCATGCTCTGGAATGTCTCTGCTAAGAAAGATCATTGCCCTGGCTGCTGTGGCTCGGTTGGTTGGTGTGTCCTCCCACGACTGAAAGGTTGCCAGTTTGATCCCCGGTCAGGGCACATGCCTGGGTTGCTGGTTCGATCCTCTGTCCAGGTGTGTACCATCCCTGGTCGGGGCGCATGCGGTAGGCAACTGATCAATGTTTCTTTCTGTCCCTTCCTCTCTCTAAAAGCAATGAATGTCCTCAGGGGAGGATAAAAAAGAAGATCATGCTGCATGATGAAGTTTGGGACAAAAATTGTTTGGGCAAGGATTTCAGAAACGGGAGGCTCAGAGCGCTGCCCTGGAGGCAGGTTTAGCAACTAGCAAAAACCGCCAGATGATATGAGAGGTTTTTACATCCCTGGCATTGACTGTAGGCTTAATGTTCAGGTAAAAGGTAAAGCCTGATGCCCAGCACTCATGATTCAAGAATTACATCCAAAAACCTGATTGTGGCTTACAGTGGAAACGTTCGAAAAAGCATTCTTAGCTTTGATCCATTTATTCAGTCAATAAAGAATGACCTTCAAGTAAACAGCTGAAAACATAAATTGCCTATGAAATGAAATTCTACTTTTCAAAACTAGTGTCACACTCTAGAGCTTAGATGCCACATTCTGAATCTGGGAAATCAAGTCATGGGTGTTTCCATGGGAGAAAATGAAGAATGAGTGGATTATAAAAATTAGCATTCAAACCAAGAAAAAAATAGCCTAAAATCCCATACTTAGGTCAGTTTGTTTTGCCAAAAATAGATCAGGTAGGAAGGAGGGCTCTCTTAAAAGAGGAATTGTCAGTGGGTAATTGGAAGACTATTTTCTGCTTCCAACTTCACTTCAGTCCATTCTGAATCTGCAGACTCTTTCCCAGACCCTGGGAAGGGGTAGGTTGCCACTTTGGTGGGGACTCTTAGAAAGCTCCAGAAAAGCCATAGCCTGACCATGTCTTCCTGTGACCTTCAGACCATCGCTGGTTATAGGATCTGGGCTTTTATCTCATTTCCCCCTTTTTGATGGATTAGTTGCTGAGAGTCTTCCATTTCCTCGTGTGTAAAATGGGAATATACATCCTTACCTTACAGAACTGCTGTGAGGACTAACTGATGTTATCTACAGAAAGCACACAGCGAAGAGAGCCTCAACGGGCTGAAGAGTCAACCAAGAGTAGCCAGTATCAGTATTGTTGTGGCTGTTATTTCATGGCTGATACCTTGAAGGTGTTCAAACTGGGAAATGCTGTGTTAGTTCCTGAGCTGGTGGCTGATCTAATCAGTGTCAAACCTAATTCTCCTTCTCTCCAGCCCCCTCACACACACCCGTAAATGCACACACACACAGACAGCCCATAGAACTGAATTTGATTATAAGCTATTTAAACATTAGAATGCCTAATTTCTTTTTTACTCATAATTATAAAACAATAGTAATTACTATGAACTGATAACAACGATTACTCGCCCTGACTGGTGTGGCTCAGTTGGTTGGGCGTCGCTTGGCAAAGTGAAAAGTCGCCGATTGATTCCCGGTCAGGGCACGCGCCTAGGTTGCGGGTTTGGTCCCAGATTGGGGCACGTATGAGAGGCAAACAATCGATGTTTCTCTCCTTCTCTTTCTCCCTCCCTTCCCCTCTCTCTAAAAGTAAATAAATAAAATCTCAAAAATAAAATGAAATAAAACATAATGATGTCCAGTATGGTGGAGTTTACAATGAACCTGAGCAACCTACCCTGAAATCTTTATAACACACTCCATCCTTGACTTAGAGCTGACTGGCTGGGAGGACCCAGGCCATTCCCTCTCAGGGCAACTTAGAGGCCTTAATGGAAAACACCCCTCAGTCCCATGGAACTGTGGCCTGCTGGAGTTGCTGGCATGTAATACAGAACACATCTGTCATTTTCTCTTATACCTAAATAAGTAAATACCCAGGAGAAGGGGAAAAGCTCATGACAGTCCCGGGATTTGGTGATGTGTCTCCAGAAAGAACAACACCCAAGGGCTGGCACAGAAGATGGACAGCGATCCGCCAAATGGAGCAACTGGGGAAGACCCACCGCACTGGGACAGGATGGAAATGGCAAGCGCTGTGGGCAGCGGAACCAAACGAATCCCTCTGGAATTATATCATTTTCCTCAGATTGAGTCAGCGGGGGAAGATTTGGGAGAGCAAGTCAGACTCTATTACTCAAAGAAGCCTTCCAGCTCGAGTCACCATTTTATAGGTTGTGGGTGAATATTCGTAAAACCCACATTGGGTTTTATACACTACATTTCTTCATGACTTGAGGCAACACCCTCCCTTGGAGACAGGAGGCGGAGGAGGGAGGCATCTCAGACTGCAGAACCCTTGCAGAGGCTCTCAGCCTCTCTGGTGACACAGAAAGGATAAGGGGTGGCATGTGACCACTCTGAAGGTCAAGGGATGGAGCAGACAGCCTTGTGTATCTGGTGGAGGTGATGCCGTGCAGAGGTCAATGTTATCTGTCCTGGAGTGGGGCTGGCTAGATTCTCAATTTCCCTACCGGAGAAATAGGGCTTCAAGTGCTGGGCCACCTGCTTAATGATATGTGATGTCAAGCTGCATTGCACCAACGAGCCTGTATTATTTCTGATTAGACCCCAAGAACATCTGTGCTTAGTGGTGGGCGCTGGAGTCAGTTAGCTTCTTATAGTATGAAATTCACAGATTTCGAAGCATAGCTTATTGTTCCTTTCTCCTCTTTATAGCCTATGTGTCTCTATCATTGTATTTTCCCCCTAAATCCTCGTCGAATCTAAACTTCTAAAACTCTACAAACAACAGGATCCAATTGTGCATTTCCTTCCCTTTCACTGAAAAGTCAGTCTGGCCCCTGGTGAACTGTGAAAGTAAAGTTAATAAGCTCAGAAGCACAATGTGAACTTCTCAAAGTGTGGGGAGGTGTCGTAGAAATGAAGATGAAAAGTTTGGCTCTGCTTCTGATTTCTCATAAACATTCAAAGTAAAATAATATTCACAGAGAAAAAAATTCACAGTGGTCACTCACCTATAAAGACTTTCCCACCAATAAATATGATCAGTTTAGCAAGTGTTGTTTATAAAAGCAACAGGTTTCTAAAAACTTTGTAACTTTCTCTTATACAAATCTCAGGTTCAAAATGAAATAGAAAAGAGAACCAAGAATAGTGGAAAATGAAAATTAAAAAATGTATGTATTATGAAATATATAATACAGGTAAAGCAATACTCTGCAGAAATTTCATAACCTTAAGTATTTAAATTAATAGTATAAGCCCTCAAAGAAATTAGGGAGAGAGCATTAAAATATATTTGAAGATAACACAGGGAGAGAAATCTAAAAATATAAGAAGAAATGGTAGAACCTCCAAATAAGTCCAGGAGCTCTTTCCCCCCAACCTCAGGAGAAAGGGGTAAACAAAATTGTTATTAAATAATTAACATGTGATTATATTTTATTTTTTATTCTCATTCAAAAGAGAGGGGAAAGGAGAGAGAAACACGAATATGAGAGAGAAACACCCATCAGCAGCCTCCTGCACACACCCCTACAGGGGACTGAGCCCTCAACCCAGGCATGTGTCCTGACTGGGAATTGAACCAGCGACCCTTCGGTTATAGGACAATGCTTCAACCAACTGAGCCATGTGTAATTATTTAAAAATAGTGTAAACAACCAGATCAAGGGGAAAAACCACAAAAAGAAGTCAAGAGATGGAGGACATGATGCTCAGTGAAATAAGCCAGTCGCCAAAGAACCAGTGTGGTGGAATTCCATTTATAAGAGGGATCCAAAATAGTCAGAGCAAAGAGTGGGGTGGTGGCTGCCAGGGGCTGAGGGGAGAGGAAATGGGGAGTTGCTAATGAACATGAATAGAATTTCAGTTATGAAAAATGAGTAAGTTCTAGAGATCTGCTCTATACCACTGTGCTTATACATTACAATACCATACTATGCACTTAAAAGTCTGTTAAGATGGTAGATCTCATGTTAAGAGTTCTTACCACAATTTTAAAAAAAAGAATTCAGAAAAAGAAAGTGTACTGTAACATAAAAAGACATAAAGCAGTTACTATTTAATAAGTAATATATAGTAAATTAATATATAAATGAATATATAATAAATATCCTTGAGTGTTTGCCGAAGGCCTTTCTACACAAGACATAATATCCTGACATTGTAAGAGTTATGAATCAGACAACGCAATTCTGTTTAGGAAAAATTATCATAAACAGAGTAAAAAATAAATGATAGTTCTGGGGGGATATCTGTCACAGAGAAGGTAGAAAAAGGGTTGATGCCCATAATATGCCATGATCTGTTGAGATCCAACAAGAAAACACAGTTAGTTAACAGAGATATAAGCAAGGCTATTTTCACATAAAAAGTTCTACAACTAGCTGCCCCATCTTAAATACAATTAAATAGGTTTAATGTAATTTAAAAGCATACAGCTTTTCCCTTAATATTG
This sequence comes from Furipterus horrens, assembly GCF_987537825.1. Lineage (NCBI taxonomy): Eukaryota > Metazoa > Chordata > Mammalia > Chiroptera > Furipteridae > Furipterus > Furipterus horrens. The sequence continues at coordinate 3,744,373 of NW_028327186.1, read as the reverse complement.
GCAATTATGAAAAAGTTTAATTTTGCCCAATATTGTGGTGAAGCAGGACCGTAACTCACCAGCCATAAATGGCACAGCTTCTTGGGAGGTGCGTTTCGTACCAGCTGACTCAGATGACATAGGACTTCACACAGTCATGCAACAACACACTGAGAAGGAGGGGTGTGTCAACAGCATTTGATCTAAATGGCCATCAGTTTGGGAGCCTGGACAATGGAATGCTACAGAGTTGTGTAAGTGACTGAGGACATGCGACACCATTTTTATAACGGACCCCAAAAGCAAAGCTAAGTGAGAACTGGTTCAGAGATGATTACGCATGGAATACAGTGACTTTGACAAAGCAAGAGAGGAGGCAGGAATCCCCGTCAATCTGGGCAGGATCTGGTTCTGAGCTGAGTTCGTAGGTTCAAGGGTCTAGTTTTATTATTATGTTAATACTACACAGTCCTTATATATTCTGTACCTATACGTGTTACGTGATCATAGCTTGTTTTAAGAAATGAGGTGGCTCTACACTGGTTCTGGGGTCAGAATCCTGGGCTGGCCCCTTCAGACTAGTGGCCTTGGGCAAGTCATGCCCCTCTTCGTGCCTTTGTTCCCACATCTGTAAAGTGAGCTTAATAACTACTCACCTTATAAGACTGATGAAAGAATTAAAAATATACGAACAAGCATATCATTAGAATACATAAGAGCTAGCCGTTATTACAGTGAAGGAATAACCTACAAAATACACAGATAAGTGACAAAAGCAGATGCCCTAGCCAGGTGGCTCAGTTGGTTGGAGCGACGTCTCATCCCCCAAAAGGTTGTGGGTTCGATCCCTGGTCAGGGCACATACCTCAGTTGCAGGTTTTATCCCCAGGAGGGGTGCGTACAGGAGGCAACTGATCAATGTTTCTCTCCCCCATCAATGTTTCTCTCTCTCAAAAAAAAATCAATAAACATATAGTTGGGTGAGGATTTTTTTTAAAGAAAGAAAAAAAGAAAACAAGAAGCAGAGCAAGTGGGTAGCCCCTCCCCGTTGGTGTAGACAGTGGGGGATGATCAGGCTTTGAGAACTCCTGGAATATTTACACCCACGCAAACCAGGCAATAATGACTCCAATGAAGAAGAGAACCCATCTGGGAATCCAGGACAGAGGGAGACTCCTTTCATTGCACAGTTTGACTTTTTTCCTTCTATGTGTATGAATTCTCTTTTAATTAAAAAAAAAAGTCTAGTATTAAGCCAGTCACACGCTGAAAGCTTGCCTGCTCTGGCTCCGGCTCCGACGAATTCCACATGCCCACGGCCTTTCTCTCTGCCCACCGATGCTTAAGCTATCAATAATGGCGGAGTTTGATGTCATGCCAGTTTCTAGTGGTGTTGACAGACTCCAGCTCAAAAGTCCCTTTATTAGACCTTGTCCCCCAGTAAAGCTTGCAAATTGCTCTGATCTTTGGAGACAAAGCCGTCGCTCATTCTCTGAATCTCTGAGCATCCCACACAATAGCGTAAGAATTGGTGAAAATTACCCGAGATAAAGCGTCCCTTAGAACATCAAAGCCCCTGATCTCCCGGCTGTAGGCTGCAGGTATGCGACAGGCTTGACAGGGCCAGATGGACGGCAGAGATAAAGCAAAAAGTGAAATTCTCCAGCCCCAGCGCCCCCCGTTGCATCGGGTCGGGTGCTCGGGAGATTAATGTTATCCTGGGAGGTGTGAGCACATTTGGCTTTTCCCTTCAGAACCAGGTAATCCTCAGCAGATAACGATCAGAGGAGGAAGCCTTTCCACCCTCTGAGAGCTGCAGAGCCTTTCTTCTGCCCCCTTGGTTGAATTCTGGAGTGGGTCCTTTTGTGTTGTGTACCCATATTTTCTATATTCTGGCTAAAGTCTTTGTCTCTGACTTTACTGATGGTGGGAGCATCTTTCCCTTAACTACCGTTTTCACTGTGCCTTTGGGAACAATGGCAGCTTTGAAGACAAGCTCTAGTGAACTTATCACTTTATCTGGTCAACGTAAATATGTACATAGCCCTGAATGGGAGGCTCGGTTGGGGTGTCGTCCCATGCACCAAAAGGTTGGGGGTTCAATTTCCAGTCAGGACGCATGTCTGGGCTGCAGGTTCGGTCCCCAGTCAGCCAGGGCATGTAGAGAAGGCAACCAACCAATGACCCTTCCTCTCTCTCTCTCCAATCAATAAACATATTTTAAAAATTAAAAGGTAAATATCACACATAAATACAGCCAGGATGGGAAGTTGAACACATCCCTCCAAAATGCATGCACACTCAGCCTGAAATCAGCAAATGAGTGAGAAGTTAAAACCCTCATAGAAGAAAATGATGTCGTTTTACAAGGAGAATTGCCTTCGCTTGACCACTGAGCTCTAGCTGTCCTAAAAAGAAAATATTTTACCCTATAACTTCAACAAAAGAAAGTAAACCTTTTTATATTTCACAGCTGAACTATTCCCTCTGAGTATTTTAGCATCAAGAGTCCTGTTCATGAAAATAAGCTTGACTCACTGAATCAGACTGTTTCTGTAGTGTAGGTTATGGGAGACTAATAAGGAAAAGATTACAGAAGATTCTGGTATAAAGTCAAAAGTTAAAAAAACCTTTTTTGGTTGATATTCAAAGTAATCTTCACATAAGCGTAATTTGTAAATGTCACCGACACTCAGTAGCCTTCGGACAGAATTTTTAAGGAAAGCAGAAACAATTCATATAAGTACAGATCAAATAGGGTCACTGGCTGAGCGAAGTTAGTAATTTATAGAACTGATTCTTTCCATTCCTGAACTTGGGGAAATGTTGGGAAGGAGGAGGGACGCCAAGCTGAGGCTGCCTCTGTCAGCACACAGCCACGTGGGAAAAGCCCAGCACAGCGCATCACAGGCTGGTGCCCGAAGAGTCTAATGCGACTTGCATGTTTACCTGCACCCTGTCTCTGGGAGGCCAGACACCTGAGCCCAGGTGAAGCTTTGGAATAAATATTCTTGGAAGTGCTAGCAAATAAACCTCACACCCCCCCCCAAAAGTGGTCTCATTACTTTCCTGAAGATCACAAGATTTTTGAAAAAATAAAACATGGTATTTATTATCTGCTCTTTTTTTTAAACAAGATCAGAATGATATTAGAACTGTTTTCAAACATGAAACCCACCCTCAGAGAACAAAGATCTGTCGCCTCAGGAAAGTCAAAGTCACGCACCACCAGCTCTGAGCCAACTGGGGACCTTTCAGATGGGGCTGGACCCCTGGAATGAAGCTCTGGTCCCTGGAAGTGCCCTTTTTACAGGACACTTGTGGTGGCTTCTGTGAAGGCAGGGTGTTTCCAAAGCTGCTCCTCCAGGCCTCCATTGACACCGGCGAGGTATGTGGGCCACACCCTAACAGCTCGCTCCCCTGGAATCCTTCTAATCTGGACCAGACACCTTGGCACATGCCTTGCCTCACCCAAGCCACACTTAGCTATTGTCCCAAGGTCATTTAGGGCCACTGTCCCAAGGTGTATGGAGCCACTTAAGAGGGCTCCATTGACTAGACTTGCCCCTGAAGAAGCCAAGATCATAGGTGCCTGATTCCGGCAGCTCGGGGAGGCCCATTGGCATGATCACCAAAGGAAATGGGACAGAGGGGTGAAGAAGCAGAAGCTGACCATGACCTAATGTGTCACAACTTTTCAATGAGCAGAAGCTCAGATACACCAAAACCGTATCTAAAAAATATGTATGTATCTATTTATAAATATTTATTCATTTATAAATGAATATACATATTTATATGTAAAATATATCTATTATAAATATTTATTTAAAAATGTATAAAAATATATTTACAAATATACATATTTATGTCTAAAAACATCTAAAAATATGTTTATACAAATAAATACATATAAAGATATATAAATATAAAAGAAAAGCTGTTATATATGAATAGTTCATACTCACCAGACACACGATTGCCAGCTCCCCTGCCCAGACTGGGGCCACCTTCCCATTGTACAGATATGGAAACTGAGGCTTGGGCCAAATAGGCTGCCTGACTGCGTAAAGCCCATGTCTGAGCCAAAGCCCTCACTGAATGGACCCTGTATTGGAAAAACAGTTGACAGTCAGTGACAGGGCCGTGACTTTGTGTCTTTGTTTTTGTTTGTACGCTCACTGTTGATGAGTATTTTAAAAAGTAAATAACTCTCCTAACACATACCTTAGACTGAACAGAATGGTGATCCGAACCTGGGACAAACCTAGTAATTAAAATAAAAAAGATTTTAAAACAAGAAAGGGTGAAGAATACATTAATAAAAATGCTCACCCCAGTAATTTCACTGTCTTACCCTAAGTCCTTCATATTTTTGCATATTTTTGTATATATGCATGGGTTGTCGCCTCTTTCAAAAAATGTTACATCCTAAATATTTTCTCCATTTCTAACATTGACATAATTTTTAATTGCTGGGGATCTATCATCCTATCAACATGAGCTATTGACACGTATATCATTCCCAGCTTTTCCACTAATATAATACATACTATAATGAATGTTTCTACATATGCAGCATTTTTCTTTAGTGTTCTTAGGATAAATCTCCAGGGGTGATCTTACTTGAACAGCATGGAATATTTTATGGTGCCCAATACATGCCACCAAGATACTTTCTCTAAATGAAAGCACCGATTCACAGTGCCATCAGGGGCCACCCCCACCTGCTGGACAGCTTTCTGACAACCTTGCCAACCCACAGGGGCAAACCGTCCAGATGGTACACATTGGTTCGCATCATCGTTAGCTCTTCCAACGTCCTGTATTTTCTGAAATGATTGCAATGGAAAACAAAGCGCCAAGAGTTCTAGAAAACAAAATTTTGGTACGGTTCTAGTTATAGATTGTTATAACTCAGAAAGGTCTAAGGAAGAAGCTGGAGACACCCCCGAACATTTTCCTGTGATTTCCGGCAACTTGAATCCCAGCCTTGAAGCGCATCTCAGAAATCTCGGCGTTCCAGCAAGAAACGGGGCCTTGCCCGCTCCACACTGGGAGATCTCCCCGTTTCTTCTCCCGCCTGCTTCTGTTTTTAATTAGGGCCTTGGAACGCACTAGGTCAGAGCCAAGTCATTTCAAGAATGACTTTCAAGTCGTATCTTTTAAGGAAAATTACTCTTGGTCTCAGCCCCTATCTGTCATTACACCCTCCTGCGTCTCGGGAAAATTAGCAACCCGATTCTTCCCCCGGCTGTCATTTAAAAGAAAAACCTTTCTTATTTGCCATTCAAGAAAAAGTACAGTAAACCTAGCAGCAGGCGGATGGGGTAATGAAACATAATTAAGCGTATTCAACAGGTTCCCAGGATCATATTTACCAATGTGTTTTTCGGTGATGTAACTCGGGAATTGCGATTAATTGTGCTGCCTGGGCCACATGCATATGAGTGTGGAGTTTGTATGTGATGGAGGAGATGGTGTGTCCCTCAAGGTGACCTCCGTGTCCCCAGGCTTCTCACAGAACCAGCACGTGGCATCCGTTCAACACTGAGCCATCAATGATCCCCGCTGTGTATGTGCTGCGGTCTCTGTAGCCTGTGTCCAATGATTGATATCCTCTGGCTAAAGACACATTTTTCCAAACCCCAAGTTAACTCACCCTTACACTGTGCTCGGTGCTCTCCTAAAGTGCCGTCCTGGTGTTAATGTAGCCAGACCTCTCAGCAAGGCTACAGAAGATCCTGCCACTGTCCCCCAGTAAGGAAACTAAGGCACAGAGACGCAGATGACTTATGCAAGTCAGTGTGGGAGCCACAGTTGGAAGCCAGGCAATGAGACTCCAGAGGCCACACTCTCCACCAGACCTGCGCCACCTCTTGGGGTGAACAGTATTCTGGCTTAGCCTCGTAGGGTGCTGTGAGTGTCGCCAGACACCTGCCCCAAGTACAGCCTCACCAAAGAGGACAGACTCCTGCCCGTGCACGCAACCCGAATTGAAGCCAGGCTGGGACTGAACTTGAGAAGCACATGTTGAAGAATGACCCAAGCAGTAGGACCCTCTACTAAGTAGTCAGCCTAATCTCTTAAAAAAAAAAAAAAAATGTCATGGGGAAAGTACCCACGGGGGGGGGGGGGGGGGGGGCGGTGGCTGTTTTAGATAAAAAGAGATAAGGAGACAGAGTGTGCCTTAGATGCGATTACAGTGTCCCAGGTACTATGGTTACCTGATATCCCAGTGCTGTTGACTTCCTTAGGGCTGATTATGTGTCGTGTCGTGTAGAAGAATGTCCTTTCTAGGGAACACATGCTGAGGTCTTTCAGAGTGAAGGATCGTGACGCTGGCAGCTTAATTTCAGATGGTTTGCAAGGACACGCGCCCACGCCGTGCTAAAGCAGGGGGCCGGGGGCGAATGGTAGCCCCCATAGGATGTAGGTGGCGGGTTCATACTCGTTCCTGCTACCACTCTTTCCCTGTTTCTGTGTGTTAAAGTTTCTTCCTAATTTCAGTTGGAAAAAAGTGTAGACCTGGCTATATTGCTTTTGCTAAGGAGACACTCACAGCCAAAATTTTCAGAACACAAAATTTTAATGACAGAAGGAGCCAGAGGTAGTCTAGGGCTCAAGTCCTCTCATTTTAAAGATGAGAAAATACACAAAAATATATACTTATGTGTAATTTATAATTTAAAACTATCTAAAATATAGTATTATAAAGATTTTCAGTAGGCCTTTATTTATCCTTTTAATGGTTTTCACAATTTCGATGCAACTGGAAAAAATTGAAAGGTAACACATCTAAATATTTTACTGATTATTCTTTAAATTTTAAACAATTTTACTAAGTTAATAATATGGATAGGGAGTTCACACAGTATAAATATAAGTTATTAGCCTATTTGGCCCATGTTACAAGTGAAAGTAAAGAATTCGGGATTTTACTGGAAAAGTAAAGTAAGCGGAACAGCAGGCGTGGGTTTAGTGCCACACGACGCTAGTGGAAGAAAAGCAAAATGTATTAAAACCTAGGAGAGGGGGAGAGGAGGAGGTGTGTGGTGATTTCATCAAGGACTTCTACTTTGCTGGTACCAAGCGGGCAGCACCTGCTATAGCCAATAACTCTCGGAAGCGATGTCCACCATGAACAGAACAAAGCACATCTCAGCAGTCTGTCATGGGTATCTCCAGGTGACATCTTTGTCGCTTGACAGAGGCGCTCTGGCTGGACTAGCACACTCCGCATCATGTCCAGCATGGAGAGTGCCCACCCGGAGGACCACAGGGCAGAGCGGGGATGCCAAGGGCATGGATCTGGAAGCTGTCAATGATTCCAAGTCCCGTCCTCTCTCCACGCCCCTGTGTATGCCACTCCCAACGCCAGCTGTCCTCTTCCCCGCTTCCGACTCGGTGACCGCAGGGCCACCAGCAAGGTCCACCACTCCTCAGCCCTCGGTCCCCGGCTGTGATCGCAGGATAAGAAACAAGGGCAAGTCATTAGGACTGTTAGTTTCCCACGATACCTGTCACCCGCAGGAGTTAACGTTTTCTCCGATGTTGTCCCTGTTCTGCAGCTAAGAACCTGGCCACGGGCGCCTCCCAGAACCAGGCGCCGAGTGAACTGAGGGTTTTGTGAAGCTGCTCTGTGAAGATTCCCGGTCCTTCAGCCCACGCTGCGCAACAAGAAGCAGCCCTACGAGTGTTTAATTCAATACATCATCAGATAAGGGGGCGGATGGAAATCTCGATCTAACCACTCCCACATTACATGTATGTGTTTCTTAATGCTCTTGATCTCAGACAAAACATATCCCAATACCTAAGATTAACAGCCATTCATATCCATCATAATTCGAGTATCCAGTTATATCAATTTCATTCTTATTCACTGATACGAATCTTTATTAATATGTAGTAACTTATAGGTTCATTTCATTGCTAGAGTGGTGCTATAAATAAAAAATTGCTGGAAGGATATGAATTAATATAATACGTTTAGGAAAACCCGTTGGTATTGTTTCAAATCCCCTTAGGTCCTTTATAAAATTATGTCCTTTAAGGGCCATATACCATTGGGCTCCCCATAAATTTGTAGCAATTGACACATGTTGGTTTAGTTCTGCTACAGAAGGCTATGTGTTCTGGCTTTAGAATGACACTTGAACAATCATTAGAGAGATTAAATCAGATGGAATAATGCGGGTCACGGAAACTGTTTGGGGTGTCGCACTTAGAGCCACGCCAGGAAAACTTCCTCGATGACCCTGACCGCGGAGGTGGCTGTGGGCCGGCAGCCTATTGTCTGGGGCCCTGTGCAGAGGGCTGAACGCTGACCCCACTGAGCGCTGTGTGAATGAGCTGGGGTCTCACCTCCCCCCGGCTCCCTGCTTTGAGTTTTCCCAGTGACTACGTGAATCAAATTACGGGCACCTCTGCTGGGTTTCCTGTGAAATAACAGATCTTACTGTAACCAAATAGTACCATCTCGGAAAAACGCGATGCAGCGAGCGAGGACTCTTCGTTCTCAGGCCGCAGAGAAAAGCGTCTTTGTTTTGAGACTGAGCACCTGGAACATGTTATGGGGCGGGGCTCCCCCGGCCCACGGTGGAGAAGGAGCTCCCAGAACCCAATCGCACCCCTGCCTGTGGAGGGCCAGCCGCCCAGGGCTTCCTCCGGCCTCCACGGAGCCTGGTTTCATCAGACCTTGCAGGCGGCTGCAGCCCAGTGGCAGAGAGAAGAGTGCATTGAAACACAAGAACATTAGTGAGGACCACAGAACTCCGCGACAACGGTCCACCTGGCAGAGGAGACAGGACTAAGTAAGGATCAGAGATGCGGGCCTGGCATTGGCCCTCCTGCCCCCCCAGACTGCTCTCGCCCTCCTGAAGCAATTGCCAGATACGAATATGGGCTGCGTCCCCGTGAGAGCAGGCGGACCTTTATCACGGGATCAGTCAGCACCTCTGTTCATAGCTCCCCTTGGAAACCCACGAAACCCATGTTTCCACCTTTGCTTCAAAACGTTTACTTTCCGGAAGAAAACTTTGCGTTGTTTCTTTTGTCTTTACGCCCTGGCTGATCCAGAACTCACAGCAAGGAATCTAAGTCGGGACAGTCTGGGGACGGAGACAAAGCTGGTGTGGGAGCTCCGGATGAGGAGACAGGGCCAGGGCCGATCCGAAGGCACGTGCCCATCAAAACACCAACGTTTTCAAGATAATATCCCATCCGTGCTCACGTCTTTTAGTCCTAATAAAATAAAAGGTCCTGGTTAGCAGGGACTGGCTTTTTCCCATCTTTAGCCCCCTCAGTTACAATGCTGGGATTGAGAGGGGGTAGTTACCCCGTGTTACTACAACGAGTCTTCTCAGACTGTCAGCAGCGCACTGGGATCTGGAAGAAGCAGGCTTCGAGTCAGTAACGGGGTCAGGCCTGACGTAACTCTTTTTTCCTCACAAGCACCCAGGAGCTACTGGGGCTGCCGGTTCAGCCCACGCTAAGTTAAAAAGGGACGTCCGGATGACAGTCTTGGCCCACAGGACAGGCAGCTTCCCACAGGCAGTGAAATTCCCTTCTCTGAGTCATTAAGATGGTTGTAAGAATATAGCTCTTCTGTGTCGTTAGTTCAGCGACTTAGAAGTGAATGTCAAGACTAAACCTAAGCAACTCATCAGCCATCTAACTCACAGCCCTTCCCATGAGGCTTTGGGAAATGAAGCTGAGAAATACACACTTTTTTACAGAAAAACACAAACTCCATGCACTACGATTGCGCCGTTGCTGTTTTTAATCATTTTAAATCAACCTGATCACCCCACTAACTTTTGCCATGGCTGTGTGGCTCATTTGGTTGGAGTATGGTCCCTCACACCACAAGGTTGCGGCTTTGATTCCTGATCAGGGCACATACCTAGGTTGTGGGTTCCAGTCCCCAGTGGGGTGTATACGGGAGCCAAGTGATCAGTGTTTCTCTCGCATATTGATGTCTCTCTCTCCCTCCCTCTCGCCCCCTTCCCCTCTCTCTAAAAGTTCAATAAACATATCCTTGGGTGAGGATTAAAAATTAGAATAGTAAATAAATATATGTAACTATAAAACCACTAACTTTGGCTAAATGTGTTTTTAGAGGGGCAGAAAACCCGTCAGAGCCACTCTTAAGATTTTATCTGTTACGTGAAAGTTGTTGGTACGCCTTACTGTATATGCGGTTGACAATACCTTGAAAAAAATATATTCCTTTACTTCTTAGCTGTTGATAAAGGTCTCAGTCCATTTGCAAAAATATTCCCTTAAAATGGTAAGGGAATACTGTTCATTATTTCCTGCCCCGTGTGCTTTTGAAGGGATCTGGTGTGTTTTTACTCATCTACGCCGACCTCACTAGCAAGGTGCCATTCGCCTGCTTCCTTCTGCTTTTAGAGCGCGTTTAATTTCCCTGGTTAAAAGTACACCTATAGTCAACGTGTCTCCGAAAGAGCCAGGGAGAGACATTCATGAAGACTTTCCCTTTGAAATCAAATATACAGATTTTGTTTCCCAGCGTTTCCACGTCGGTCTTCCTTGCTTTCTTAGTTTTCATGTTGTATCCAATATCACAGGGGCTGGCGGCCAAGTGACAAGGACATACTTCTGATGGGGGCCCATTCTCTGGGCTGGTGGGCGGGACATGTATTTTACAAGAACAATGAGAAACCAGTTAGAAATCCATGTTTCCCGTTCCTGCAGAAGAAATGTTCTCTGCAGTTCATAGATGGCTGGGATGCAATGAAGCCCATTGACAGAAAGACAAGAACCCTGCATTCGATCTTGGGGTTTTCCAGCACGACAGCTTTCAGGGAGTTCCTGCGCCTAGACTGGTCACACCAACCATAAAAATCCGTGAAGAAAAAGGAACACTATTGACCAGAACTCACTACACATTTTTTTTAAGTGAGTGTTTTATACTTAATTTTATATTTATACCTTTCAGAGGAAAATACATGACGTATATTATTTTTACCACAACGTGCTGAAATACCTTAAGCAAATATGTGACTAGGCCTTTTTAAATATAAGACATATTTATTTACTTATAGTTCACACCCACACATTTATTTTTATTTATCCAAAAGATTGAAAGTGCACTGTCTTGGTCCTTTCTTTGGTTTCCTGTTAAAATACATAATTAGGCAGATTTTTAATGTGACTAATCTTGAGGAGACAAAGCAGACAGAGATCTTTTGGAAACTTTAAAAAATATTGGTAGGAAGTGGGTCTCCTCTCTTCTTTTTCTCTTCTTTTTTCTTTCCCCCCAAGTTCAATAGCTCAGCTACTCATTTCCTGTTCCAACAGCCAGGTAATTAGACCATAATGAGAACTCTGCTCAGAAGATGGCAGCTGAAAGCTGAAACTAGTCCCTGCACTAACCTTGATACAGAAGAAAGGGGGCAGGGATTGTCTCCCCACGGGGAGAAAGTTCTGCGACTAGAATGTCATTTCCCCTAAATTATGTCTTCCTGCAGAGACTATCATGTCTGGGAGGTAAGGTGACATCTGTACTGTTTTTTTTTTTTTTTTAATGGAATGATTGATTCTTCATTGCACAAGAAACATCTCTAAAAGCTACAGAAAGAACCAGAACATACAGAAAGCCTGTTTACTACCCTGTTTTTCCTTCTAGGCATGCAGGAAAGGCATGATGAATTTTTCACCTGCATAACTGCCACCAAGATAAAAAATTAGAACATTTCCAGCCCCTAGAAGGCTCTCAACCCCTTCCTGTGAACAGCCACGCTCCCCCCCGGAAGGTGGGGAGCATTTGGATTTTAATCCCCCAGCATGTCTGTCTGGATTTCATATACAGTAGTCCCCCCTTACCTGCAGGGAATATGTCCCAAGCACCCCGCCCCTGCGGATGCCCGGAAGTGAGGATATTACTGATCCCTTATATATACAGGGATCCCTCACTTATCATGGGTATTACATTTCAGACCCCCCGCGATAGGTGAAAATCTGTGAAGTAGGAACCTTACATTTATTTTAGTATTTATATATATTTTAAGGCTTTATAAACCCTTCCCACACACTTATAAATCGTTCCCAGTCCCTTATTAACCTTTCCCACTCCCTTATTAACCTTTTCCACATGTTTATAAACACTACTTATGTTCTTAAACATATTCTACACTCTGAAACCTACATCACTTTAACAACATACGTATACAGTACCACAAAATCCCGCGAAATAGCAAAAAATATGCGATAAATAATTAAATATAATATTTTTAAAAGTCCTGCGATACAATGAGGCCGCAATAAGTGAACTGCAATATAGAGAGGGACTGCTGTGTTATGTTTTTTTCCTATATGCATACCTATAATACTTTAACTTATAAATTAGGCACCATAAGAGATGAACAACAATAACTCATAATAAAAGAGTGACTATAACAATACACTATAACAAAAGCAATGTGAATATGCTCTCTGTTGCTCCCGCTCTCAAATTGTCTGAAATATTCCATTTAATATTTTCACACTGCAGTTAACCGCGGATAACCAAAACCACAGAAAGCCAAACGGTGGATAAGGAAAAACTGCTGTAAATGGAGCCGTGAAGTATATGCCCTTTCTGTCTGGCTTCTTCCCCTTGATTGCTGAGTCTGCACAGCGGGGCTCTTGCCTTTTCATTGCGGTGTAGGTTTCCTTTGGGCGGACATACCCCACCTTAGCCGGTCTACCTTTTATGCATTTGGGTGTGTCCCAGTTCCTAATTAGGAAGAAAGCGGGTATGGGCATTCTCGCCCATATGTTCTGTGTGTGAACAACGTGAGCACTCACTTTCCGGGGGTGGAGTCGAATTCCTCGGGCATCAAGCACGTGAGCCTTTGGTGGGTTCTGCCAAACTGCTGCCCATCCCTCCCACCAGGGGTCCATTGGCAACGGGGGCATTTCCAACGTCCCTCCATTGAAAGCAAAGTCTCCACTGTTCCCAAAAGTGAGCACCCTGAGATGGAGCAACAAGAGAGGTAGAGAAGAATCATTCAGAAGTGCAAACCGACTCGCCCAGTTGGTTGGAGCATCATCCCATGCACTGAAAGGCTGAAAGTTCTCAGGTTCAATTCCCAGTCAGGGCACATGCCTGGGGTGTGGGTTTGATCCCCAGTGGGGAGGCAACTGATCGATGTTTCTTTCTCACATCAGTCTCTTTGTGTGTGTGTGTGTGTGTGTGTGTGAGAGAGAGAGAGAGAGAGAGAGAGAGAGAGAGAGAGAGAGAGAGAAAGCCATGAAAAAATGTCCTGGGTATTTTTTTTAAATGGAAAGCAGCTCCCCAGGGGAGGAACTCCCCTTACTGAATGGGCTATGGCCAGGGTGCTGGGGCCCCTCTGGGTGAAATGGTCCCCCCCACACTGGTCAGGGACGGAGGAGCAGAGGATGGCTGGGCAGCTCGCCCCCTCAGGGCTTTTGGCCACACACTTGCCCAAGCATCTCCCAGGACAGGCAAGGCTTTCAGGTCAGGCTGCCTCTAGCACCCACTGGCCCCGTTCACAGCCCCAAAGAGCGGCATTTATGTGACTTCTCTACTTGGTCCAGTAAGTCACCCGAGGCCTTCTCATTTGGGCCAAATTCCATATGTTCCCTTTTTCCAGGAGTGTTTCTAATTATTGGCCAGAAAGAAAATAGAAGGACCAGCAATCTGCCAGCTCACAGTGGCCCTGCTGCCCTCTCTGTGTCCTTGCGGCCCTCTGGGACAGCACCTTATACTCTCCGCTTATGCTCGACCGTTGGAGGGACCCATGAGGGAGGCTTTAGGCTCCGAGCTCTGAGTAAGCCAGAATCCCAGGGGGCCTCTGGGGAGGTTTGGCTGGGCCACACTGGGGCCAGATGGACTGCAGGCCTTGCACATGGGTCCCAGGATCCTGACACTTAGCTGTGGAGCTAGTGCAGGTGTGGTGGTGTTAATATGATCCCAGATTCCTTGACACTCCTCCCTTCAAGACATAGAGCCTGATTCCCCTCTGCTTGGGTTTGGGCTATAGCCTTAATCCAAAACTAGGTCATAAAAGGCACCACAGCTTCTTTCTTAGTTCTCTCTCCCTCTCTCTCTCTCTCTCTCTCTCTCTCTCTCTCTCTCTGTCTTTCTCTCTCTCTCATCACTATCTTTGGGAAAAAACCCAGCCACCATGTCACCAGAATACTCAGCACAGCAGAGAGCCCCACAGGGTAAGGGACTGAAGCCTCCTGCCAACAGCCAGGCAAGAGTGCTAGCTTAACAACAGACCTTTCAGCCCTGGTCAGGCCTTCCAAAGACTGCAGCCCTGGCTGATAGCTTCACCGCAACCTCAAGAAAGACCCTGAGCCAGAATCACTCAGCTAAGCTGCTCCCAGATTCCTGAGTAAGAAAATAAATATGGCCCCGCCTGGTGTGGCCCCGTGGGTGGAGCATTGTCCCACAAAGAGAAAGGTTGCCGGTTGGATACTGGGTCAGGGCTCATGCTGGGTTGTGGGTTTGGTCCCCAGTCAGGGCATGAATGCAAGGCAACTGATGGATGTTTCTCTCTGACATCAATGTTTCTCTCCCTCTCTTTCTTCCTCCTTCCCCTCTACCTAAAAAAAAAAAGTCACTAAGTTTTGGGGTAATTTGTTACAAAGCAATAGAAGGTATTCTATAAGCCAAATATTTCTGGTTATACCTTCTAGAAACATGGCAGGAGGACATATCTCCCTTCCTTGGAGGTTGACTATATATATATCTTTGGCTCATGAAATGTGAGCAAGACTGATGTGGGTCACCCCTATGAGGGTCCTCAAGAGCCAGTACATTGTCGCCCTCTCTTTCTCCCTCTACCAAACCAGTCATCAGTATCACCAGTGACAGGATGCTTCATTGGTTTAGGGCCAAGAAGTAAGAGAGATGTGGCACCGAGATCCCAGGTGACCCACCAAGGCCATGGAGCAGAAGAAGAAATAAACCTTTGTGGGTTTTAAGCACCCACATTTCGGGCATTTGTTACTGAAGCATAACCAGAACTATACTGACTAATACAGCCAGGGATGCACAGGCATTCCCCCATTGCTCCACCTCTATGTCTTCCCACTTTTTGGGGCCCAAGAAAGCCAACGTGTTCATCAAGGTCAGTGGGATCACACCCTAAGCGTGCGTGGGCCGTCTACATGGGGAATAGCACTTCCTCATGTCCGATCCTGGTCCAGGAGTGAGGTGGGAGGCTGGGCACTGTCCTCACGGGGCTCCTGTGGCCCCCACCGCGGTGGGCGGGGGGAAAATCTTGGGTGTGAGTGAGAGGAGCCGAAGGTGTTAACTGCCGGTGGGATCCAGTTCTGAAAGTCAAAATCAACACTAATGGATCCTTGGCTTTCTTTTCCAGAACCTTAGAGAATTGGGGGGGAAATTACTGTCTGGCCACCCAGAAAACAAAGGCCAGTTAAGATGTGTTTTATTTTATTTTCTTCCCAGATCAATCCCCAGCTCCCCAAGGATCTCATGCGGTTTTGAGCTTCCTCCGCCTGTTCTGCTCACATCCCCACGCCCCCGCCCCATGGCCCCTCCCAGCCCCTAGACCATCGCCTGGCCTCTCCTTCCCAGTCCCCTGCTTCAGCCCCCTCATTAGGAAGTGTCAGAAAGTTGCTGAAGTGCGAAATGAGCCTGTGAAACCTCGTTGTCCTAATTAAACTTCAACAACGGGAGTGACGGGGGGTAAACCGGCCCGCTGGGGTCTCAACCTGGGGCCAGGCCTAGGAGGCCTTTGTCCCGCAGAACAAAAGCCACTGTTTGCGTGTGTTAAACCCAATCAAACTCCATGGGACCCAGGTGCCAAAGCCCATGTCCCTAATGCCACCTTTGGAAGCCCCGAGGGTCCCAGGTCGCAGCCGTTGGCCCCAATCAGGGCAGCTCCCCCACCTCCATGCGTCAAAGGGTGCACTCCCTCCGCAGACAGCCTCTGCCCTAAGAGGCATTGTTCTTCGCGCCTCCTGCACTCAGCCCCGGCCTGACGCACTAGGGCGCAGAGCCCCCATGGCGTGGCGCGGCCGGCCTGTCCCCGCTGGCATCGCTGTTAATGAGGTAGGAAGGGCGGGTCGTCCTAGCCTCGGACTAGCGTTGTCATCACACGACGCTGTGGCCTCAGAACAGGCCAAGCTGCCCCCCCCCCCCCCCCCCCGAGTCCACTTCCCTGGAAATGCTGCGGAGCTTCCTGGGAGAAACACAATGCCGGCCATTGTCCCTGTGGGTTCCTCGCCACCCTCCCAGCGCTGAAGCGTCTACTAGGGCCCACAGCCCCGTGCACACGCTGTTTGCTGCTGCCCGGGCCGCGGCTTCCAAAACCCGCAGGAGAAGCGGTTTCTCTCTGCAGTCGTTGTTCCCAGACGGGCCGAGCCAGCCAGCCGGGGAGGAGAAACCAGGCCCAAGGAGACTGACTTCCTGGTCTTAGGAAGAGGCCAGGCTGGCAGCCTGCGGCAGCTCAGGGGGAGCTAGACGCACCCCTGTGTCTGGGCAGACGCCAGGCGGGGGGAAAGACCCGGGAAGGACAGAGCGGGGGTTATCCAGCATGTCCTCGGAACGGTGCTGGGTGCTGGGCCCTGAGACCAGCTCTGGCCAGGACTCTGTACAGCTCTGGGGCTGGGCTTATCCCACCACTTCTTCCTAATCAGCGCCCAGTCCCAAGGGTGCTGGGCCCTTTCCCAGAAATGGCTGAGGCTGGAAGGAAATTCCTTTGACACCCACCAGATGCCCCCGTTATCTCTGCCACCCTACTTCATGTTCTGGAGAATCGAAGTGGGGAGAAGGTGGGCCAGGGGAACCCCAAGGTAGGTGGAGGAGAGCCTGGGGCAGGAATAGAGTCACGACGAAGTGAGAGAGCAGAGCAACCTGGGTGGGGTGTGGGTGCCAATCTGTGCTGAGTTCCAGGTAGGAGGCTGGGTGGCTCCCGTCTTCCCAGCTGCTTTACCGGGGGGGTGAGGCTGGGGGTTCTGCTGCTTTCGCTGGGTCACCGAAGGACACTGCAGGCCCCCTGGAATTCTGAGGGGGGGCATGACACAAAGACCCTCTCATACTCAGGGCCTCGGTGGGTGGAAAGGATTTTGCAAGAGGAATGGAGCAGACACGAGGTGAAGGTTTGCCTAATACATGGCTTATAACAAGGGCAGGAGCACCTGTTACCTCCCAGCGCGGTGCTAGCCTGGCCCTCCAAGGCTTTGGTGTCTCTGCAGCTGGCCCGCCGCCTCCTCCGACCCCCCATGTTGCAGTTCCCTGAGCCTGGTGGGCACTCACAGAATATTTCAGCAATGAAGCCATACCGCGGGGCCCAGGGAAACCAAAAGGGCCCACTTACGCAGCTCATTCTTGGACACTGGCAAGAATGAAATCACTCAATAGGTATTTTGTCGTGTGTTTCTTTTTAACTATATAAGAAAAGGGTGGATGTGCAAACCCAGCCCAAGAATACCTTGGCTCAGGCTCAACTAGATGAAACTTTAAAAACTGATTTAATGTTATGGTAGACTGTTGCATATTAAAGCCGTGTAATGCCTTCTCAGAGACGAGAATCGGATCGTGATAGCGGTGACTGGGGCACGTTTAAAGAGTTAGAGCTCACTTTTCAAAGGGGCGACAATAAGCATTGTGCCCGAGATGGACAGAAGCTAGCCCGCTGACGGGAGTATGTAAATATGCGTACATTTCCAGGTTATACTGCTACCACCTTCTACGTCCTGTCCGTCCTGAGACGCACTTGCCAAATAGCCCCCCCGCGAGGGATAGGAAGCTCCAGGGGGGAGAGCATGGTCAGGGTGGTGTGATCGCCCTATTACAGATCAGTGCTTTCCGATGCGAGGTTCTGCTGGCTCTCGGGCCAGGGTTGGCGGGGGGCCAGGCGTCGAGCGTGTGTGTTGGGTACGTGACACCCCAAGCTGTGCGGCCGTACGTAGCCTCTGTGCACGGAGGCCTTCCGAGAAAATCATCGGGCACTCAGCCCACAGCAGATGGGCCACCAAGCCAGGAGGAGCCAGGACGCAGCCAGAGAGGGGACTCGGAGGACCCGAGAGGCCTCACCAGGTAACCATGGGCGGAAACCTGGAAAAATGAAGACATGTCCCCAGTTTCAGAAAATGGGGCTCATTTAAAATGCAGCTCCTCTTTTTTTAAGTGGGCTGGGCAAGCGCGGTTGTTGAAAGGCACAAAAAGAAAAAAGAAAAAGACATGTTTTACATCTGTCTGGCCTGCATAACCAACTGAGTTCCTTGCAGACCCCTAACATGCTAAATTGATGCATGGGGTCAGAACAAAGGGAATCTGACGTTCCTCCGGCTCCAGGGTCCAGAGCTAAGGGGGCTATAATGTCCCAACAGTGTGTCGTCCGTTGTTCTGTGAAATCAGCAAACAGGTAGCAGCGTGCTAGGTCCTCTCAGACGTTTCTGGAAGTCCCACAGCTCGAGCCTCCCCAGCTGCTGCTTCAGAAGTTACCCCTTTCCCCGTTCAGTCTCACTCATACTCAAATGTGAACGGCAAGCTTCGCTTTTTCTCACGACGTTTTTATAAGGCGTAAGCTGAAGTAAGCTCCTGCTAAGCAGGCAAGGGAATTAGATTTCGGGGCCAAACGTTCATCCTGGGCTGCTATGAGTTCCTTGAAGGCTCCACGAGATGTCTTACCTCTCTCTCTGGGCTTTATGCAAAGGTTGCTTCTCTCCACTTGCAATGCTTTTTTTTTTTTTCCTAATTGGCTCAAAGTTTCTTTTCTGCTTATAAATTTCACTTCTCTGTGATGATCTTCTGTGATTAGGAGTGGGCCCCGTGGCAGAGGCTGCATTACCGACCAATACCAAGTCCTCTTTCCTCTTGACGACCAGATCCCTCTTTGTGGGGGAAAGCCATGGGCCCAGAGAAAAAGCTGCATGTCCCAGGTTTACAGACATCAGTAGCCAAGGAGATGTAAGCAGAAGATTCTGGGGGGACTGCAGGAAACGTTTTCAAAAGGAGGATCATTAAACCTGAAGGCAGGCTGCTTTCTTCGCCTTTCCCCCTTGGGATGTAGGCGTGATGGCAGGAGCTGCAGCAGCCCTCTTGGGGCCAACATGAGGTTAGAAGTTATAAGCAATGAGCAAAACAAACAAATGGAAAAACAGACACAAGATGTCAGACTCTCTGATGAATGAATGTGGAGCTGAATTTTCCATCTCTGTATCTCTTTGCTGTGAAAATAAACCTCGGTCTTCTTTACGTCACTGTGGTTTCTAGTCTTCATCACTAGAAGCTGAACTAAACCTACCGAAGCCCTCTTCTCTCTGCACTTCTTCACACCCCTGTTCTCACCTGCAGTGTGTCCATCCATGTCTGCCTTCTTCCTGTCTGTAAGGGTTATAGATCAGGAATGTATCTGTTCTTTTCACCTCTGCAGCTTAGAGCCAACTTGGAAGCTGGCATGGACTAGCAGCCCTGAAATATGGCCCTGGCTGTGGGTGGACACACGGAGGGCCCTTTTCCAGAATTAAATAAGACCCCAGGATTTCAGGAGCCGGGGCCCACGAGAGGTCAGTGTTGAAACTAATTAGGGCTCAGAACAGGGAAACTGACCAAGTCATATTTATAACAATAAAATGGTTAATTCTGAGCACCTAGTGTGTGTCAGGTACTCTACTGGGACTTTCCGGAAAAGCTCTACAAGCCTCTCAGTATAGGCAGCTGGCAGTCCCTACTCTAGGCCCTGTCCCAAGCCTTGTGATCTAGTGCCATGTAACAAACCAACGACCCCGGGGGCAGGCACTTAAAGCAACAGACACTTTATTATTTCTCAGGGTTCTAAGTGTTGTCTGGGGCTCAGCTAGAAGATCCTCCTTCTGGTTTTGTTGGTTTCTCTCTCTGGATCTACGGTCAGGTGGCAGGAGGGTCTGGGTGTCCAAGACGGCTTTGGTCACCTGCCTAGAGCCTTGGCCTGGGTGGCTGGGAGGCCAGACTCAGTCGGGACATTGGGATAGCTGAGTTTTTCCCTTTCTGGGGTCTCAGGGCCTCTCCACATGGTGCCTCTGAAGGATGATACCTGGAATTCTTACATGGTGGCTTGGGCCCCCAAAAGCGCAGAGGCTGAGCTGCCAGAACTTCCGAAGGATCAGGCCTGGAACCAGCCCGGCACTGCTGAGCACATTCTGTAATTAGTTAGGGCAGGGGCAAGGCCGGCCCCCGAGAGCGCACACCAGGAGCCTGCACAAAGACGTGAACCGCAGGAGATGTCGTTCATGGGGGCCACCTTTGGAGACCAGCCGCCACAGCCCGTGAGTAGCTGGGAGGATGTATACTTGATAGGTGGGGAGATCTGGGCTGGGAGAGGTGAAAGGGGTTTTTTGTTTTTTTGTTTTTTTTCCCAAAGCCCCACACCCGTGAAGGGGGGATGCAACCCAGGGCAGCCCACCTCTCCGTCTCTCTCCTCTTCTTCATTCAGCCTTCCTCACTCCCTAAAGGGCCTTTCAAGGTCAAGGGTTGCATGCGTGGGATTGAGGACAGTGCTGCCATCCACACAGTTAAGATCTGTCCCTTATAGCAGCGAGGGGCACCTGGGAAAAATGGTGCCAAGATGCAGATGAATTGGTAGAGAGACTGACACACTCAGGGTCAGGAACACCCACGCCCCCTCACCCACAGCCACGGGCTGCTTCGGTCCACTCCACCCCATCTCATTTTCCACAAATGTGTTCTTGGACTCACGATTCCCAGGGAAGAACGGGCCGGGGCCCCTGGCCTCAGAGATCAGCCCTCGGGGTAGGGCAGGGGAAAGAATGCAGTCAAGAGTCGGGGCTTAATGAAGCGAACCATGATGGCCATAAATAGTTTGGGATTTCGTTCATTATCTTGTGGGAGGCAGTCCCTTTCCATGGCGGCTGGTGTCAGGGTCACGTGTGAACGTTTTTGTGTCACCAAGAACAAAAACAGGGATGCCACTGTTACACTGTCCTTTTCCACCTTAAAATGAGATTGGTCATGTGGGTTGAGAAGGTTACCAAAAATAAGTTCCTTCCATCACAACTCCAGGTAGGTAAGAGCTGTGACAGACTATGATGGAATGCCAGACCAACCACCTACACACAGGCTTTTTAAATATTTAATGAAGAGAGCCCTGGCCAGGTGGCTCACTCAGTTGGCGTTGTCCCGTACACCAAAAGTTTGCAGGTTTGATCCCCCAGTCAGGGCACATACCTAGGTTACAGGTTCAATCCCCGGTCAGGGTGCATATAGGAAGCAACAGATCCATGTTCTCTCTCTCTCCCTCTCCCTCTCCCCCTCCCTCTCCCTCTCCTTCTCTCTCTCTCTGTCTCTCTCTCTCTCTCTGTCTCTCTCTCTCTCTCTCTCTCTCTCTCTCCCCCTTCTCCACCCCCTTCCTCTTTCTCTAAAATCAATAAGCATGCCCTCAGGTGAGGACATAAAAAATCAATGCACATAATAGACAATACACCCGCACAGCTGAAAGAGAAAAAGTAAGTTTCTCTATTAGTCCCTATGTACAGGGTGGAGCTGAAAAAGCTCTATGTGAGAGCTTGTAACTGCGGGCTATGCTCTTTAAAAAAAGCAATAACTAAAGTGTTCTGCCTCTTGAGAATCAACACCCCAAATACAGTGTGCCTAGCACGGTGGGCCAAGCAGCCTAACGACTCGGCTTCCTGAGTGCCCGCTCAGGATGGGGAGGGACACATTGGGGTGTGGGCAGCTCTGTCTCCCTGTCCTTTGGAGGGGAGGAGCTTTGCCATAAGTTGGTGGCTTTTATTTTATGTCCAAGGCACTACCTAGGGACAGCCCAAGCCAGGGCTATCTTAGGTACTTCCAGAGTTTGCAGCCATGTGGGGGTCCCCTGAGGGGGGCTCTCCTGCAAAGCACACATGAGAAATGCCTGATATGGAGGTTCTGGGGCCCAGGCAGAAACAGCAGATCCACACAGACAGGGAGCCCAGGTGAGGCATTTGGCCAAGGTTCACCAACCCCACGGCCCCAGGGCGGGTCTCGTAGACTTGCCCAGCAGTGACGCTCAGACCTTCTGGTATCTGCTGTGTGGTAGAACCCATACTATGCTTATTACTTCATCAAAGTGATGTAACAACAGAAAGGCCCAAGTGTATGGCCTTGACTATTTCTTTTTACAAAACATCTCTATGTACAGAACTACCATCACTTCACTCTGCCCCTTTCTCTCCAGGGAGCTTATTTCCCTGTTAAAAATAGAGAAATAGGTTTGGAGACCAGTAAAGTCTCCATAAATTCTCTAACATGGGCTAACTTATTGATAATGTTATTTCCTCTAGAAACGCCCCAGGAATGGGTGAGAAAACTAGCAGTTCTTTATTACTCCAACCCAAAGCCTCATTTTAATTTGCTCTAGAAAAAACAATTTATCCTGATGCATTCACTGCACACTGCACACCACCAATAAACTATCCAATTTACCGTTGATGAAGGTGCCAAATCGATAAAGGGCTGTTTGCATTTTGACTATTTGGGGGCCCCTTGGAAGAGCTAATACCAAGCTGTCCGGGGCCAATGATGCCAGCTGGTGATCAGTGTGGAGGTCTCACAGGCACTGAGACCCCAACTATTAGAAAAGGTATAATCAACACTGTCAAGACAGCAGGACAGAAAGCGGCAAGGGATGCGGGAAGCAATGCACTGACTCAGCATTTAGGTAATTTTTTTTTTTTTTTTGCATATCCACTACATAGGCTAAGTGTTGGTGGGAAAACTAAGTGTCCCTGCCCTCATAGGGCTCAGTGTAGTAGAGACGGCAAATCAGTGACTACACAGATAGGTGCGCAGTTATAGTTTTGTATATAAAATTCACATGTCTACTATAGTGTAGCTACCCCATGAGACAGAATATATGACAGACCCAGAGTTGATGCTCTTTCAAAGAAGCCTGGGCCACTGTGTGTGTGTTGGGGGGTGGGGGGCCTGAAACAACCCACCAGCCCCTGGCCTGTCCACAGATGTCATCTTCAACTACTCAGCCTGAGTCGGAGCACCTGCTCCGACTCCACGTGAGTCACTCTGCCCTGACCTTCCCTCGCCCCTCAGGCCTGAAGCTTGGTGACACCTTCTTGCTCTGGTCTGCCATTGCCTGCTTCCACCATCCACTCTCCACTCGCTCCTTCGATGTCACTACTTCAGCCATTCTGGGAAAACACCTAGTCATGCCCTGTTGTCCCCTGCTGTGGCTTCCTGTCCTAAAGTGGGCTCAGCCTCTCCATGGACACAGGGTCTAACCCACAAAGTGGCCTAAAGCTCCCTCCTACTTTCCTTGAGTCTCTGTTTCATCCCATTCAACCTGCTTTCCTCAAGCCCTGGAATTCAAGACCAGTGTATGAGCAATTTTTATCCCATGTAATGAAAACATACCTCTTCTTCATAGTAGTGTCCTGGTGTTACTGGGCTTCGATCTTGTAAAACTGTATTGATTAAAATTCTGCAAAGCCATTCCTTTGGGGGTGGCTGTAAGGAGCCTCTGAAAAGTATATGTAGGTGGCTCTTGGCTAGGACAGGTACTGGACTGTCCTCGGGCTCACGGTGAAACATGAAGTCATTTCCACTTTGAAAATAGAGAAATATAAAGAGAAGGACTCATCCAGCCATCCTGACAAGGCTGGGGAGACGGGGGTGCCATTATGCTAAGCCAGGTATTAGCCAACCAGAGACCAGAGTGTGGCAGCGTTCTCATTTCTTGATATTCTCACAAAACTCCTGGTTAACAGGCCGATTCTGTCTCCATAGGTCTAGGGCAGGGCCTCAGAGCCTGCATTTCTAGAAAGCTATCAGGAGCCACTGATGCTGCCAAACACTTAAGAGATGTGACAGTCGCTTGTTGGATGTGCAGAACCCTGAGCCTCGCCTCAGACCTGTGAATCGAATCTGCACGTTAACAAGATCCCAGGTGATCACCTTTGTGTTCCTGCCCACAGCAGACATGGCTGATCAATCACAGCGCTGATCAATCACAGTGCGGACTACAAAGGTCGAGAAGAGCCAGCCCTAGCACGTGGCTAATGAAACAGGAGAAGGAAGCTGTAATGTCTTCCAGTCCGTTTTACTGCTTGGGTGCTCGGTGCGCCACACCTGTTCTCCCGTTTCTCCCCACGACCCCCCCTTGCTGGATAGGATCCATTGCTCCGGTTTTCAGAAGAGGAGGTGGAGGCTCGAGAAGCTCAGGGTCCTGGCCCAAGTGCTCCCCGGGTGGGCAGTCACCCCACTCACGTGTTTGGTCTCAAAGGTAGGAACCCATTTTAGGCTCATTAAGAAGCTAGTGGCCTTTTGTGGGCTAGCCCGGGCACTAATAACCAGTTTTAGCACTGTGTCTATGATAAATTGAAGTTTGGGGGGTTCTAATGTAAATAAGCTTGTGCAACACCACTTATTTTAATTGGGGAATTCCGGTTTCTCACAGTAGAACAAGCTTCAGCGGCAATTTCCTGCTCAACTTGGTCTCGTGCCACCTAGCGGCCAACTGGAGAAGTGCAATGGAATCTCGGGACATCGCAAGCAGGTGCAAGACGCTGGTACTTCCTAGGATAAAAGGTGGGCTGAGAGCTACAGTAATGGAAGTGTCTGTGGAATTTATACAATGCACATTTAAGCCACGTGAAGTCCCTAGTTCTGTGTTTTGTTCCTAATATTTGTAGTTCTTTGCTATTACTGGTAAAAAATACACCTTATCCAATCCATTGTCATTTAACTGATAACCTTTGTTTGATAATATAATATAATATTAAATAACATATAATATAATACAAACTCAATGCTTGTAAGCATGCTCAAAATGAAAAGCACTATACATTTGAAAATGCTATAGTCACTAGTTAATCTATTCCCTTGCAGGCGGGTGGGGTGGTTGTTTTAGGATCACCATAATGCCAGGTCAAGAAAACTACATGAAAATATAGAAAATAGGCTTCCCATCTGTAATGCCTAAACACAGGATAAGACGTGTTGTGTTTTATAGAGAGTTTCTGATTATAGGGGCCCCTCAGGAGTCCTGCTTGAATAACTTTGACACCACAAAGGCACAACTAAGTACAAGGATTCTCAGGCTATCTCAGGAGAACACAGATTTTAACAAGTTCTCCACTCCCCCACCCTGCATCCTACCCAGGCTTCAAATCATTGTAAAAATCCACAGGAAGATTCTTTGGTAACTGACGCTCCTTTAGAGGGAGTCCCAATAAAGAGCAGGAGGGAAGTCTTGCTCTAGCCCAATAGGGATTCGTCAAACCCACACACTCAAATTTGTTTTCAAACATTTTGGGCTTGGCAATCAGCATCTTGCTAAGCCCCCTTTCCCGACATTTTTTATACTCATGTGGATTTCAAGGGAAATTCAATATGCTTGTTTCTGAATCACTAAGGCTTCACTCCACAGAGTTGTTTAGTGAGAGCCACTTTGTGTCCAAGAATCTTCCAGAACCCTTTTATAAGCCCCTGAAATGACTTTCCTTCTAATCTGGAAGTGCATTTTGTCCAGAGTACACATTGAACTCAAATCCCCAGAGAATTCAGGTTTGATTGAAAGGTCAGACTCCCTGAATTTTGGATGATTGGGAAGTTGGCAGACAACTTCCCCTGTCACTGAGAAAGTCTGGTGATGGTGTTGAGGAGGGTAGAGCATTAAATTCTGCATCCTTTAAAATGGAAAGTCTTGCTGCCTGGATTAAGTGCTGGCCTGGCTGGGCAGCTCAGAAGGCTGGGTGGCCCTGGGACCTGAGTGACGACATCAGCTCTCTGGGTGTGTGTACCTTCCTGGGTAAGCTGGCAGGTGCAGCCCCAACTACTGAAGTCATGGGCACCACAGGATGATGGGCTACCTGCCCATCTCCATGAGGAATCTTATCTCAAAAGGATCTTCTTCCCTGGGTAGAGGCTCACCACCCAATTTAGGCAATGAAAGCTGTGGGCGAATCAATGAGCTAGCTTCATTTATTCCATCCCAGCATTAGTTTTGTCTTTGTTTTTTTATTTACTATAAAACTAGTACAGAATGTTCAGAACATTTGATTAAAGTAAAAAAGAAAAAAGAAATAGAGCTAAGAGGGTGGTAAGAAGTTTTTTTTTTTAATGCACCATTTTTTCTATACAAAAATGACATGATGATTCTACTTGAGTCTATAACTTTGTTTGTATACTCATGGTGATGGAAAGAGTTGAAATAACCAGCTGTATCACTTAAGATTTGGTTCAGGCACATGAACGAGAAAGCCCAAACAGCAGGCTTAAATGAGACAGGGACTTGTCCTTTGCTCACATGGAAGAAACCCAGGGAAGGAAATCCTAGGCACAGAGCCTGATTCCAGGCTCATCGGGGACCTAGGCTCTTCCTACGTGCCTGCTCCAACTTCCTTATCACTCAACTTGCATTCTGAGAATTGCTTTGTGGTCACAATGAGGCTGCTGAAATGCCAGCTCTCACATCTCTGTTCCAGGCAGCAGGAAGGAAGAAAAATACCTCTCAGGTGACTCAGCCCTACATGAAGAGCTTCTTTGAAAGCCCTAGATGAGAGCTAATAGCTCCTTAACCAACCCTGTCTGCAAGGCAGGCTGGGAAATCTGTTTGTCAAAGCACAGTGCTCCCCTTGGTAAGAAAGAAGGGAAAAACTGGGTGGTCAACCAGCTGAATCTACCTAACCTGCTGTGCTCTCCCCTGGCCTTGTCACAACTGTTTGTCACCAGAGTTCCTGGCATCAGGTGGATCAGGGGACTGGGTCAGACGTCAGATATGCATGCCCCGCCTCTGGCCTCATCACTCATGAAAACTTCCAAGAAAACAATCTGTTTGCGTGTTCCCCAAGGACAGGCTGAGGTATTAGCATGGAGAGAGCTGGCTGGAGCTTCATTCCTGCTGAGCACAAAAGGCACGTAGCTCCTTACGTCAAGTTTGGGCAACATCGAATAATTCACATGCAGCATGGAATCAAGTTCATTGATACCAGCAGGGAGGTGCTCCCAGTGAAGTCAGTCTTCTGCCACCTCGGGGGCACCTGTCTGCCCATTTTATAGCCAAGAAAACTGAGGTTAGCCCCCCCCCCCTCCGAGAGCTACATTGCTTCCCTACTCCACAGAACCACCTTCACCTAAGGAGCCTGGCCTCCACTTAAGGGTGCCACCCACCCTGGTCCCAGAGCCTGGCCTTGACTCCCAGGTGTGAGGTGGGGTGAGTGGCCTTCGGGAGACATCTGCAGCTGACCCACAGCTCTGGGCCTCTGGGGGCCCTTGAAAACCTCTGGGTACCCCCAACGAAGCTTAGGTACCAGGTTTGAAACCAAACAAAAGGGGACTCCATTGCGAACATCATCATTATTTAATACGTTGGTGACAGACCTCCATCTCATCTGCCATGTTTAAAAATGGGAGAGTGGGCGTATCTATAATAACTTAAATTTTATCTTGGCCTTTTGTTCATGCTTATTTTTATTGAGTGTTCCTTGAACAAACAAACCTTCCACATGAAATGTCTTGGATGCAGATCATCTGACCTGCGTGGAGGCCAAGCAGCAGGCCATAGCAGAGTGACTGTCAACCAGAGAAGCTTCCATGAGCCGGAGAGAGTCCAGGGGAGCTTGCTAACTTCCCTGAAGAAAAGCCTGCAGAGAGCAATCGGTCTGCATCTGTGGGGAGAATCAGAAAAGAAGGAACTGGCGTGTGCTCAGCACATTACAGTTAATAAAGCACTCGGCACCGTTTTCTTGCTGTAAAGGGGGAAGGAGATTCTTTTACAGAAAAGGAAACTAAAGGCCAGAGTGTGACAGGTCCAACCGAAGAGTGCACAGCTGGAATCAGGCAAGGCTCCTTTGGATGTTTGGGTATTCAGTCCCCCTGCCATTCAGACACCTGGTGGGCTACTGGGGGAGAAAACGGTTCTTCCATGTCCCCTAACACCTGTGGTCACCACCTCTGAGTCCAGGCTGTGACCTCAGGATTTGATTCTTAGGAAAGGCACGGCTTGAAGGGATGTTGCCACCATTTTGTACCTGTACCTTTGCTGTGGCCTGTGCTGCCCAGGTGACATGGGGCAGCAGGACCCATGTGCAGAGGAAGGTGAGAGACACCCCACCTCCACACCCTGTATCCCCCACTCCACACAGTCCAGCCTCGGTTCCCCTGCTGCTGGAGGCAGGTATCCACATGCCTCTGCTTACTCATCTGGAAAATGGGGAGAAGAGCCTCTTGTATCCCTCCCACTGAGTGGCAAGACAGGCGTGCAGAGGTAGCCTGCTGGTCTGGACAAGTCTGGAGCCAGGCCCCATCCTCCTGACCTGCTCTCCGGGCGCCGGAGGCTAGGGCTGCATGCCTTGCTCCCGTCCCAGGCTCCCAGGATCATGTGTATGGGGGTCCCTGAGGCAAAGCTGCATTCCCGTCATTGTAGTGGGTCCTCAGGGCTACGGGCCATGATGGTATCTGCGTGCGAACTGAGGCAACCTGCATTCCTGCTTTCATGTGAGCAAGGGGCCGGCCACTGACCACTATCTTTGGGCAAACAGGCTCCACTCTTACCCCAGGGGAGCACAGATCCATGCCCTGGCCCTGAGTGACTCTTCCCATCCATCCAGAAGTTTCCTCTACACATTTTGAGATTATTTTCTTTAAAGCTCTGGCTCCAGTGGCATGAGCTCAACCATCCAGAATCCCAAAGAAACTCTTAAACTGGGAGTTCAGTTGAGGCAGCTCCTCCAGGGGGCAACCTGGTCATATTCAGTGCACCCCAGATACCCAGGCTCTGCATCCACCCACATGTTTCTGGGACACCTGAGTGGGGACCACGGGGCTGGCCAGGCAGGACAGCGAGCCCAGGGACTGGCGGTAGCGGCTTAGGAGACACAGCATTGCTCTAGGACTCATCGGTGTCAGAGAGCCCAGCCTCTGGGACAGACTCACTGATGTCAGTCAACCCTAATCCATTCCGGGGACCCATTGTCGCCTTCCTGTGCCTCACCTTGCCTTCCAACCAGTAACAGCATGGAGCCCTTTCAGCCCCAGAGGGCAGGTGGTCCTGATGAGGGGACTTGCAGAAGCTTTTAGGCACAGTGAGAAAGGAGAGGGGGACAGAGATGGACACCGGAACCCCAAAACCAAGGAGGAGGAGCTTCCGACAGTAAGGAGTACCCCTCACTTGAGATCACTCGCAGAAGGAAATGAGCTGAGGGGCTGAGGCCCCCTGGGGATTAACCACTGCTTTTGCCCCTGAGTCTGTCTGTGTTCTGCATCATTGTTCCGGGGGTGGCCTGCGTGAGCAGCCACTTCCATGTCTCCGATGGGACCTGGCACAAGTCCCTGTAGTTGGTGGAACTTTTCTGAAAGGGCAAAACAAGAGGGGCGAGATGTGTCTCTGTTTCCTGGGGAAGTTATGGGCCTCCATTCTTAAAAACTGCAAATATCTCATGTGCTTTCTCTTTTTTCATTTTTAAAAATCGCGATATACGAGTAACTCGTGCATTTTAAAAATCAAAATAATTGTGTCTCAGAATCCCGGGGCTGGAGGGCAGTGTGATAATCTGAAGGCCAGAGGCCCAGCTGCCAGGACGCCAGAGCGCTGCGCAGAAAGGGCCAGACGCTCGCTTTTCCTTGTCTTTTGCCCCTTTGCGCGTGAAGCCCCACGGCCCAGGGGAAATTCCTGTCCCATCTCGGCCGAATGGGGCGTGGCAGGCGTCTGTGCTGCTAGCGGGGACCGGCAGCCGGACTCTGGGCCAAGGCACATGGGCAACGACGCGACCACCCCACGGGGCACGCGGACCCGGAGCAGAACGCGGAGCAGGCCCCGGGGCAGGTGGGCGCGCGTTGCCCCAGCGCGGTGCGCAGACCCGTGTTGGGCGGGTGCGCAGAGCTCTGGCGGGCAGGGGGCAGCAGGTGCCGAGGGCGAACTCGCCCGACTTCGGGAAGACAGCGGACGCTGCGAGCCCCGCGCCTGGCCCCACCGCTCGGCCCGCACCCCGGGACTTTCGGAACCCGCAGCGCTTTGGGGAGCTCCTCCAAGGGCAGCTTCCAGGGCGGGGAGAGAGCTGCGCGGTGGCCCAGCTCCTGCAGGGGCAGCGGGCGGGGTGGGGTGAGGCGGGCCAGCCCCCTCCCCTTCCGCAGGCCCTCCCTTCTCCCCATCCTGCAGCCAATTAGAGGGCCCCCTCGGGCGGGAGGCGTGGGGCTCTGCATAAAGCCGCGAGGAGCTGTCACCCTTCGAGCAGGCTGCACACCACTCAGCACTGATCCAGCAGACTCGGGCGCCCGGGCTGGAGAGCGGAGAGCGGAGAGCGCGGAAGAGCTATGGCTACCACCAACGGGGCCGTGGAGAACGGGCAGCCCGACAAGAAGCCTCCAGCCCTACCGCGTCCCATCAGCAACCTGGAGGTCAAGTTCACCAAGGTGAGGCGGCGCCCGTCCCACCCGACGGCAGCCCGGCTCCACGCGGGGCTGCCCAGCCCCGGACGACCGGACGAGGGGCCAGCAGGCTGGGAGCGCCGGGCGCTCCGCGCCGTGGGTTTGGGGAGCTGTGGGCGGCGCGCGTTCAGCGGACTTCGCCCGGCGCTCTCGGGACCTAGGCCGGGCCCTCCCAAAGCCGCGTCCGCGCAGAGCTTCCCACGCGGGAAGCCTGCGTCCCGCGCGCGTCCACCGCGCACCCCGAGGCGGGGCTCCATGATCCCCACCCCCGGACGGGCTCTCAGGGAGCGATGCTTAGCGCATTCAGCCTCAAAAACCGGAGAGAGGCTGCGAAGCTCCGGCGCGGTGCCAGCCGCAGCCCAGTGGGACCCCGACGTGCCCTCAGGGTACGGCCCGCTTTGCAGAGGAGCGGAGGTGTGGGGCCTCGGGGGCGGGGGTCTCCCCGCAGACCCTGCAGCAGGGTTTCCAGGCCTGAAAAGGTCGGCTTTCAGGGTGCCAGGGAACGTGAAGAGACCATCAAGAGCTCCGGCTCGTGGGGAACATGCCGTGGGTAGCAAAGGGGGAAACGTGGGGCAGCTTCTCTGCGGACCAGGAGAGCGAGGGGACGTGGGAAGGTAATGACTGGTCACACGGCCCTGGAGCCCAGAGGCCCTGCTGTTGACCGAAGACGTAGCCTTCCTGGATGGGCTCAGATCTGGGCGCCGCAGAGTCGGGAGGCTCTCTGCCTTTTTACCCTGAGGGGCCGGGAGGTTGGAGTGTCCGGGAGGCGGTGAGCTCACCTGCCTGGGGCAGAAAGGGAAAAGGGGAAGCCTGGAGCTGCGCTGAGCACCGGCTGTCTGGAAGCCACGGCGGGGGGCCTGGGCCGGGGGCCCTTCAGTGGCGCACACCACAGTTTCCCAACTCCGTCTCCTTTCATTTTTGCATTTTATCCGTAACCCCCAACTCCAGCTGACACAGCACTTAGAAAACTCCCCCATCAATTTTACTTTCAAAAGTAGCAATTATGTCTCTCAAATAGTTTTAATCAGGCGGAGAAATTTGCAGGCCACCAAGTGTGGCCTTCAGAATTTGGTCTCTTGGCACTTAATGTCGGCTGGGCCTCTGATCACATGACGTTGAAATTAACTGTTTTCAGAGGGCTCTGTAATCAACAGAAGCACTTTACCATAAACGCTGGAGATTATTTTTAATGTATTTTCCTTTGCAGTATCAAGCTTCAGAGCGAAAATTCCAACACACATTTTGCGGGCACTCGCCTGCCCGTAGTGGTAATGGTGTTTCGTTTTATTTTTGTTTTATAGGATTTCTTTTTTAATGAACTAGAAACCAGAAATTATGTTTATGATTGTCCTTTTACGCTTTAGCCTTTTGAGTCCTATCAGAGGGATGCCGGCCCATGTGGAAAGCGTATCCCCTTCTCTGTGAGTCTGTATGGCCTGTGGAAAGGAAGGTCTTAGCAGACACACAGGGACCAGCGCTGTTCGTCCCGTGGGGTCCCTCCTCGTCCCAGTGGTCCAGCACTGGGTGTGTGATTAAAGCTGAGGAAAGGCCCCAAGATAGAGAAGGGACACCGGCCTCACATCAGGCCCCAGCCCCTCCTTCCCTGTGGTGGGCAAGGCCTCTGTCTGCTCTCTCCTTGCCCGCGACCCACCTCTGCAAATGGCTCCCCCTAGCATTTGCGGGGCCGGGCAGCCTGTGTGGTGTGTGGCTGAGGCTGGCCAGCCAGGCAAGCAAGGCTTGGGGAACTTCTGGCTGGAGAGGGACCAACAGCGGCTAGAGAAGCAGAACTCCAGAGTTGAGGCCCAAGGCAGGCAGGCAGTCCGGAGGGGTGGAGCGTGAACCAGTAACGTCTGGCATTTTTCAAACCTGATCCACAATGCGTCCTGATAATGGAGGCCAAGGCGGAGGTGGTGTGTTTGAGCCCGGGCTCGGATGGCCCACAGCTCAAGCTAAGTCCAGTTTCCAGAAGGACGACCTTCATCAGTTCTCATATATTTAACATTGGGCTTGCTATGTGATTCTGCTGAGGGGAGGGTCACTCTAGAACACACACACACACACACACACACACACACACCCCAGAGCTTGGACGACAGCAACATTGTGGGCTTTCAGGGGCCCCTTCCTTTCCTTATAAAATTCTTTCTAGTAGCAGAGATTCTCATTAAGATTTTCTGGTGCCTGAAAACACCAGTGTTTAGGATTGCTTTTATGCAAAATAAAATTCCCTCCAACCTCCGTTTCGGAAAACGCACTCCTTTCAGGTTGAGCTGAGGTCCAATGAGAGTTCGTGGAAATGACATCAGCAGAACCCAAGCGGGTGGCAGGTGACTGCCATTTTCTCTTCCGCCCAGGCTCCCTGGCTCCTCCGCGCCACTGGCTGTGCCGGCTCTGGCCAGATAACATCATTCCATTCCTCCCGTGAAATCGGAATTCCATCGACAGCTCAGTGGGACTTGATTTTATACTTCTACTAGGGTTGTTTCCTAGCCACGCATGAGTCAAGGGAAATGATTCTCTCCCGGCCTCATTATCTTGATTTGAGGCTCCAAACAATAAAACCAGCGTAATGGGTAGGCCACACTCACCAACCCTTTCTTTATCTGTGTTTCTGCTTCCTTTCCATGGAGAGAAACTCAACAGTGGGAACCACTTACAACATGACTTACTAGTGTAGTATAAAGAAAAAAATTTTTTTTGCTAAATTGGAAACATTGTGATGGGAAAAATATGGTTAGAGTTGAGCGGTCTGCATTTTTTTTTTTTTTTTTTAAGTTGCTGGTTAGACAGGACTACGGATCAATGTCATGGACAACCAAGTAATTTGGGGGAGAGGCACATGCTTGGGGATGAAGTGTAACAGACATCTGACCATTGCAATCTGCTTCCCTCCCCTTTATTTATA
This sequence comes from Furipterus horrens, assembly GCF_987537825.1. Lineage (NCBI taxonomy): Eukaryota > Metazoa > Chordata > Mammalia > Chiroptera > Furipteridae > Furipterus > Furipterus horrens. The sequence continues at coordinate 3,711,119 of NW_028327186.1, read as the reverse complement.
TTCTCTTCTACCACCTTCTCATTTTCCGCCCCCCCTCCCCGGAACTGATACTAGGGAGGACCTAGAATCAGCAGTTTTTGCCGGCTGTCTCTATTACCTAACCCACGAAATTTCATCTTCCGACAAATGGGCCTCCCTTCCTGGCGGCACGTCCCTCCCACGTGCAGTTCACTCCCCTCCACTTATTAATTTCTCCCTGTTACCGAGCTTGCTCCCTGGATGGCAAAAGTCGACGCTTGGATTTGGTTTCAGCTGGAAGAATAAACCTGTAATTGTAGCCTGGCCTCGTCCGCGGGTCTCCCTGGGGGCCTGGCCTCCCGGTGAAGGCGCTGAGCTTCCAGGAGTCAGCGCGGCCCATCCCATGGGCGAGGGATGGTCTCGGCTCTGGATTCCACGCCATGGCATTGCGGGGGAGGGCTCTGCCCACCTGCCCAGCCAGAGCTGGCCTTCATCTTTGTCCCACTGGACTCAGACCTCCCTGCTTTTCAGGAAGAAATATTGAAACGGTCTCCCCAGCAGCTTCCCGGGGAGCTTTGGGGTTTTCGCAGGAAGACCCAGGACAGAGGACAGAACCAAGCCACTTCGGGGACAAGATGACCCTCCTGTCCTTGGCCCATACTAGGGAGTCAAGCAATCCAACTGGATGAAATTCACAATAATCGTAGTGACCCAATTGTTCCTTTAAATGACTCAAAGAGAAGCCAAGGTATGCATACAGACATAGAGTGGAATCTGATAAGCTAGGTCTGTACTTAGATATTATTGACAGTATTTTATTTGATGGAAATGCTTCTTGAGGGCCTTAGCCATGTCCGTGACCTCTGTGACTGAGGTCTTTCTGATGCCATGATGGGCTGTGAGGACAACGCCATCCCCAGCTGCCACAGCTGGAGATTGTCCATCTCTTGCTGGATGGTTGGGTCCTCATGCTAGTGCTTTGTGTATTATCTGTCACCCCTCTTGCTAGTTCTCTTCCAAAACCCCTCTCTTTTAATGTGATGTCTCTTTTCTTTCTTTGTTAATTTGTTTTTTACCCTCAACCAAGGACATGATTATTGATTTGAGACTGAGGGGAAGGGATGGAGAGAGAGAGGGAGAGAACCATCAATGTGAGAAAGAAACACGCATCAGTTGCCTCACATATGTCCCAACTGGGGAATGAACCCGCAACCTAGGCACGTGCCCTGTCTGGGGATCGAACTGGCGACCTTTCGGTTTATGAGACAATGCTTCAGCCAACTGAGCCACAGTGCCCAGGGCTAATGTGAAGTTTCTTAAAACAGTTAGAGCTTGGAGTAAACTAAGTAAATAGTACACACATTTCAGTGCATGCGATTGGGGAGTTCTTGTTAGTTTGCTCATGACATCTCCTTCTTGGCTTTGTCCTAGATAACTCAGGATCCAAACTAAATAATTTTTGTGGGTTAATTCTTTGGTTCGGCATACAAATGTTTATTTGCTATACCTGTTAATATAACCAGGACACTTCTTAACCTTGATATTTATCTTTGTATTCCAACACTGGCTTTTATTAAGCCCAACATGAAAATAGACTGTTTTGAAGAGGATGGGGGAGGGGTGCTGGGGGGAACTCATAAAGACTAAAGAGTTATAGTGAGATTGCTGTATAAACCAGGTCCTTGGCAGTCTGAGGCCGGGCGGGCAGTGGTTGAAACAGGAAGAAGGGAGTGCCCACTGCTGACATATTCTTCAGGGGCAGGCGGATTGCTTGGCCCTTAATGTATATAAACCTACTTAATGTTCCCCCAAACTTGAGGAGAGTATAGGATTTGACTTACCCCCTTATTTAATTATACAGCTCAGGTATCCCTCTGTGAATCTGTGCTAGTGATCAAAGAGGAGAGAGAGAGCGAGAGAGAGAAAGAGAGAGAGAGAGAGAGAGAGAGAACATTTTAGAAAAAATTCTGAATATTTTTTGCTTTATTGTGATAAAAAGTAATTCTCTGAACACGGATGAAAAGTCAAGAGACTTGGATTCTAGGCCTGCGTGTGCTCCCAGCAGGGCACGTGACTCTGTCTCCCCTCCAGGTCCCCACTGTAAAGTGGCGGGCAAGTGGGAAGTTGTTGAGGAAGGATCAGACGTCCCTGAGGTCCTCAGCATCCTGGAGTTATAGGATTTTGATCTGTGCCTAATAATGCCTTATGACCTCCTTTCTTGTTTAGATATTCATCAACAATGAATGGCACGAATCCAAGAGTGGGAAAAAGTTTGCCACATATAACCCATCGACTCTAGAACAAATATGCCAAGTGGAGGAAGGAGATAAGGTAGGTGTCCCCCACCCCACCCCAAGTAATTCAATTTCAGACAAGAAAAGGGTAAGGAAGCAAGTCAGCCTAGCCGTGACACAGGGCCACTCTCAAGGCAGGACCTAACTCACTGCTTCTCAGACACACGGCCCCGAAAGGGACCAGTTAGGGATAATCGGCCGCAGAAAGTCACTCTCGTTTGATGGATGTCTCCCCATCTATGAGGGTGACCTCAGCTATCCCCCTCACATGGCTCAAGGAAAGGTTTTTATCAATTATTTGAAACTGGAGGCATTAAAAAAATCTTCCCAGAAAGCGTTTTTGGCTGGTGTGTTTCACCAAGTGCAGCAGAAAGGAAGGAGACTTGCTAACCACGTCACGAAAGGGTAATGATGTCACGTCATTGCCAGATTTCTTTTCTATCAGAAACTTAAATGATCATGGGACATACTGTAACAAGCGTATTATAATATAAGCTATATATGTGTATACTATCACTATATAACACATATGGGTATGTATTATAAGCCAAAGCATATATGTTATAGATAACACTATAGAATATATAAAGCTAAGGGACTTCTGAATGTGTCCTTGATACATTTCAAAGCCAAAAAGTATCTTGTATCTTTTGAATATAAGTGCCACTGGGTGAAAGGTTGAAGGTCAAGTTTTTCTAAGGAGAGGAGGGAAATGTGAACCTCTTCTCAACTACCAGAGTACTCACCTGGCATTCCTGACAAGTGTGTGGGCGATTTTGCACATGGAGAGGGTTAATGCCCCGTGTGTCAAATAGCCTTGAACTTGATGCCACCTGCTCTAGCTTTGTGACTGGGTGCACTGCGTGTGGTTCCACCGGTATAGACCCTCCAACATGCAGTGCCCCATGCAAAGTGCTGTTTACAGAGATGCTAGGACCAGGGAGCACATGTGGCGATGGGAGGGTGGGGGAAGGGTGGGAGGCGTGATGCTGAGCAGGGTCCCCAGTGAGCGACCCTCACAGGCATCAGGGAGGAGAAGGAGCCCACTGCCCTGGGCTCCGGCTTCTCCCTCTGTCTGGGCGGCTGCTCTGAGCACGTGGAGTCAGAGGCAGCCCTGTCTCCTGCTGCTGGAGAGGGTCTGCGTCCACCCCAGAGCCTGCGACAGATCGACCACTCGGAGTCCTAATATCACTCTCCCTTGACAAAGCTTCGATTCACATGGAATGTTGGTGAGCCTGGATTGTACCAGGGACCCCCTGCCAATACACCTCCCTAGGAGGCCCAGAGGGGCCTGGGGGATGAGCCGTGACCCACCAACAAGCAGAGCCTCGACCCCCATTTCCCCAAAACTAAGAATGAAGAACAATACTCTAAACATCTCTTTCCTTTTAAGTAGAAAGTTCTAGTGTCATTCTATCAGTGTGCAGAAGGACCGATTCCTTGTCTATAAAATGGTTCAAAAAGCTCCTAAGTCTCCCCATCTGGGGGCTCTTCCGATGTGGCTGGTTCTGAGACCCACAGAGTCCCCCCCATGTCCCTGCTCACTGTTGGCCGAGAGGCCGCAGCTGGGACAAAATGCCAAAACAGTCATTTCCCACCTCGCTGGTGACCAGCGGGCGGGTGCATGTTCAAACGGAGCTAGCAAGTGGAAACTCTTTTCCTGCTTGGGTTACCAAGAAAAATACCTCATTAAGGTCGGTGGCTTTATAAACTATTTTAAAACACTTTGCGATCCAAAAGAAAGTTAATACTTAGCCACGGTAAAAATCTTGAAAAAGACTGAAGATGTAAAGAAGAAAAAAAAGAGAGAGAAAGCCCCTCAGCCATTGCCCGCCATCCCCTTCTTCTGTCACCAGGGAGGCAGGTCCCTGTTAGTCTCTGTCACTGTCCCAAGCTGTAGTCTCATCATAAGGTGACACGCTCTCTCTTGTTTTGGCCTCGCAGCCCGATGTGGACAAGGCCGTGGAGGCCGCGCAGGCCGCCTTCCAGCGGGGCTCACCGTGGCGCCGGCTGGATGCCCTGAGCCGGGGTCGGCTGCTTCACCAGCTGGCGGACCTTATGGAGAGGGACCGTGCCGTCCTGGCCGTGAGTACCCACCCAGGAGGGACAGGCGTGGGACAAGCTGGCCTCAGCGAGGGTCCCGTCCCCTGTGGGGTGCGGAAGAAAAGCCACGTGGCGCTGGTTTTGTGTGACCTTGGGTCTGTTCGGTCTTCGGGGTTTAGTGTTCTGGAGTAGGCAGGTGTCCTTTTTCGTTTTGAACTTGGCCTTGTGTCCCTTGCAGCTCAGCTGCCTGGAGGAAGTTCAGCTTATTTAATGGTTCCCAGACTTGAGTTATTTATGCACAGCTGATGGACTGATCCTACCTTGTACATTTATGAACATCTCTTTTTAAAAAAAAACAAAAAACATCGACTCCCTTTTAAACTTAAATTTAACCTTACCTTAAGTGACAATATCCATGGACTCATAGGTTTAATATTTATGAAAATAAAGGCCACCACTAAACATAAAAATTGTTCCTATGTGACCTGAAAATCTTCTCTACCTCACTCTTAAACTGGGCCATGGTGAGCCTGTGTGGCATGATGGTGAGGACAGGGAAAACTGTCAGTGTGTGAAAGACCTGGGTTCAAATCCCAGCTCTGCCACTTACTAGCTGTGTGACTTTGGACCAGTGGCTTGACCTCTCTGAGCATATATTTTTTCATGGAAATGGTCACTAATAATGATATCTAAGCATTGTAAGAATGACCCATTTAAACTCCCTGGCATGCAGCAACGCTAAATAGATGAGAGCTATTACTATTACTCCATAGTTATGCTCTCTGAAGACCCAGGTTTTAAGCCCAGGTACGTAACCTCCGAACCATAAGTTTCTAGGCACTTTAGGTTCTATGCTATGAAAATGGGGAAATTAATCCAGCCCGCTCCCTGAGGTTGGGCCGCTCCCATGCGATGGGGCTATGAAAACATTTATGTGTTGTAAGTGCCTTGTTTAATGGAATCCTCAGACCCCTCCTTTGGCCCTGTGGTGAGCGGTCAGAGGAAAACTCAGGGCCACCTTGCGCCGCAGGGTCCTTTGCCAGCTTGTACAGCTCACACTTCTTAAAACTTGCTCCAAACCTTGAGGCATGTTGGTGAGGCAGGAAATCTCCTTTTTGGCCTCTGATCTGGAAAAACAGTTCTCTCCTTTCTTGATCTGCTGTCAAGACCAAGCAGTAAAGTCCACACACTCGTGGAAGACAGTGTCAGCCAGGACACTGAAGTTGCTCTCGTCACCAACCGTGTGTCTGGGGACATTGGGGGGAGGAACTCCCGTCTCGGGTTCGACTCGTGGGTGCGTTGTCCTGGGGGACACAGCCGCCCAGACCAGTGATCTTCCTCCTCCCCAGGCAGCCCGCCCAGCACGTCTGCCCCAAAGCCAGGTGAGGGTAGCCATGTTTCTCTCCGAGGAACCTCTGGTTTCTTCCTGCAACGAAAGCCAGCCTCCAGTCCCGGGCTGCCCGACGGGCTTTTTCAAAAACATGTCTGTGTTCACCCAGCATGAGCTCATCGGTGTGCAATGTCAGTGTGGACTCAGAGCAGGGGAAGAGGATGTGCCCTGGGCTCCCCGCCCACCCTGTCATCTCAGGGAGCACAGGCTGCAAGGCCACCTTCACCCTCCGCCCACCCTGTTGTCTGGCAGGACGGTGTTGTGACAGCAGACGGAGCGAGTCACCTCCGCCACCGGGACCCTGATGCCCCTGGGAAATGAGACCCGGCTCTTTGCCGCATCATGAAAGGGACGAGCAACTGGCAAATATGGGTTTTTAAAAAAACACTTTTTAATCCTCACCTAGGGATATATTGTGTCATTGATTTTATTTTTTTTTTTTATTTTTATTTATTTATTTATTTATTTTTAGAGGTAGAGGAAAGGAGAGAGAATGAGAAAGAAAAAAAAAAAACATCAATGGGTGGCCTCCAGCACATGCCCTGACCAGGCATCAAACCCATAACCTTTTGGTGCGCGGGACGATGCTCCAATGAGCTGAGCCACCCAGCCAGGGCAGCCAATTTGGTTGTTAAAACTTGGGCCACATCACGGGGAAGCACCCCTCACGCTCCTCCTGGATCTGTCTCTCCTGCATTTTCAGGCAGCTAAGTGCTTCCGTCAGTCACGCTCTCGGGCCGGCTCAGTGGTTCAGACAGAGCTGGGCATTTACTTCTGTGTTCAGTGCTTGGAAGCAGATGTGGAGGGTCTGGCAGCCCTGCTTTCTCTCCCCTGCTGAGGCAGTGGGACCCAGAATCTGGCTTTTCCACGCTCCTTTCGGGAGCCCCCAAATAGGGGTTCTTCCTGTTTACTCTGTCTTTAGCCTTGGCACACGGAGAGTCCAGGAGTAGCCCTGCCCCGCATACTTTTCCTTCACTCTTTAGCATCTGAGCAGTATGATGCTAATTTTTCAGAAGGCAGACTTGTCCCTTAAACCGTTAGAGGAAATAAACTTGGGAGCAGCTGTGATTCGCTCATGGCCCAGCCACAGTTAAGACTTGATTTCTCAGGCTCAGTCCTGTCTACTCACCTGCGAGTCCGTTTGTATTTTTATTTTTAAAACAATTTCCTGTCAGCACCTATTGTGGCCAGCAAAATCATGTTTTCTCTGCGGTCGGCAACGCTGCCCAGGTGAATAATGAGAAATAATCAATGCTTGGCGAATGCTCGCCACGTACCAGGCTGGTTGGTAAACCCTTCATCTGGGACCCTTATCATCCCATTTAGGGGTAAGGACCCCAAGGCCCAGAGAGGTTAGGTAACCTGTCCAAGGTTGCCCAGCCAGAGACGTCCTACTATTCCCCCTGATTCTAGGCCCCAGTCCCTTGCCTTTCTCTCCCTTTCTCTTCCCAGAAGAGGGCCAAGAATAAATTCCTGGTTCCACCAGCAGATCTGCAGATACTATCTGCGGTAGTCTACCCCAGAGAACTTGTGGCGTGATTTGCAATATTGGGATTCCCCCTGGGAAAATACAAGTTCTAACTGGGAATGTAAATTAGTAGGAGTCAAGGGTACAGTGTGCTGGGGGTCACCTTGTCACCTTGGCCTGTGTTGGTCCCTGAGAAGTACCTGAAGGGAAGGAGGGACACACACACCCTCACTCAAATCTGCCCTGTCGTCCTCAGCAACCCAGTCCTGTGTCCTCAATGTCCCCAGGTGAGGACTGCCAAGCACGTCCGTCTGGTCCAAAAAGGGATGACGGCTCTAATCGCCATGGTAATTACTGTGACTGAACCGTGACCAGGACGCTTGCCATGGGCAGGCACAGTTGTCAGGATTTTATAGATTTTAACTCCTCCGACCCTCCGACAGGCCCCATGGGGTAGGTACTATGACTATTGTGAATCTCGGTTTACAGATGAGGAAACAGAGGCAGGGAGCCATTCCGGGAAAGCGGTTGCCTAGTTTAGAGGATGCGGATCTCAGATAGAACCCCCAGCATCTCCCGTGGTGGTCCCGGTGCAGAGCAGTCACGGGGCTGGCTGAACGGTAGGCGCCCCAAGTTCAGTGCCAACTGTGCCGCTGACCAGCTGGATGACCTCAGATGAGTCCCGGCCTCTGTTAGCCTGGTGCCTGCACCTTGCCGTGAGAATGGAGCTGTCATGCTCAGAAATGAGGCATGCGTAGGCGCACACGGGGCGGGGGGTGGGGGGTGGGGGGCCTCTTCCTCTGTAAACCACCATCTCACTGCCTCGGCTCTAAAACAAGAATCCAGCCCTGGGCTATGTGTTCGGGTGGCCACTTCCTGCAGAGATGGATGATGGGCAGTTTCAGCGCCCGGCTCCACTGGGGCCGCTTGTCTGAAGGACAAAGGGGCCCTCTGACACCCGGGCTGGAAATAGCAAAGCGTCCTCGGCATTGAGGAGCTGGGCAATCGCCTCCCTCACCACCCACCACCCAGGGCGAGTCCGCTCTGTGCATCCGGCCTGGCAGCCCAGGCTGGGAGCATCGCGTCTTTGTGCTGGTTGCGCGACCCTTCGGGGCTCGCTGGTCACTCTTTCCGCGACGTGCTGGTCAGCGGGGCCAAGAGGGAAGGACCCGTGTTCTTCCGCTCTCCTCTGTCAGAGGAAGCCAGCCCTCTCTCCAGCCGCCCTGCCCAGAATGTCCCAGGAACACACAGACCCGCCTGGCCCAGTAGCTCCGCTGAGGTGACAAAATACTAAAGTGTCCTCCTTCCTGGTGAGTCTTCAAACCAGCCTTGCGCCCACTGTCCCTTATGGGGACGCGTGCCTCTGCTCCAGTGGACCCTTCAGCATCCTGACAGTCGGGGGCAGGTCTTATTTTAAAGGTAGCATCTTGCTTTCTGAGGGACACAGATGGAGGGATGTGTGGAGGTCAATGTTCTGGGACCACGCCCTTACTGCCCGCCCCCCAACGCTGTTCTTAGCAACCTGACAGGTAAGAAGAAAACTGTCTGAGACCGATGTCTTGTCGTTGCAGACCCTAGAAACAATGGACACAGGGAAGCCATTCCTTCATGCCTTCTTCATCGACCTGGAGGGCTGTATCAAAACCCTGAGATACTTTGCAGGGTGGGCAGACAAAGTCCAGGGCCGGACCATCCCCACCGGTGAGCGTGGGACTCTCAGCCTCAGATGTCATCTCTGGGGGACCCTGTCTCTTCCTTCCTCCAGGTGGCCTCGGCAGAGCACCTCTGGCTGTTTCCCCAGTTCCTTCCCAGTCCCCAAAACGAAATGGCACGGTGCCGATCCTTCTAAGGAATGCTGCTGTTGAAAATGAGTTGTAAACCACTTCTTTGTGCGATAGGCAAGGCTTAGAACTGTCACCTTCGTGGACGTCCAGATTCATTTCTTGTCGTGTTACTGCTTAAAATTCTTCCATGTAGATTAACGTGTCTTCCTCTCCTCCGTGTGACCTTTCTTGCAGACGACAACGTGGTGTGTTTCACCAGGCACGAGCCCGTAGGTGTGTGTGGGGCCATCACTCCCGTAAGTACCTGGCTCCTGGCACCCCACTCCCTTGGGGCCCTTAGAACCAATTTCCAGGGTGTTTTGATTCGCTGTCACCAGCATCAATTGAGCGTTTGCTCTGTGGCATGGAGCTCCGTGCTTGAGGGTCATCAAGGAGGATTAGGCCCCCTTCCTGTTCTCGGGGGACACCCTGGGGTACGTCACAGGAGGCAGCATGGATTCCAAATGGAGGGACCCGGAATGGCCAGCACCCCTCACGCAGTGATCTCTTAACTGGGTCTTGAATGAAAAGAAAAAATGTTCAACAGGCAAAAGGGTTTTGCAAGTGAAGGAATGGCCCGAGCAAAGGCCTGGAAGTGCTCCTTCAATGGCAGGACACCTGCTAACACCAGAGCTTAGATGGGGGAGGAGGTGAGAAAGAGGATGAGGACCTGCGTCAGGTGGAGGGGGCTCAGCTTCCGGTGGCCTCGGCGGCTGCGGGTCCCGGACTTCATTCCCTGGGCGGTGAGCAGGCTGGCAGGTGCCAGGAAGTTCCCGTCTGTAAATGACGGTCATGGTACCACGAGCTCATCCTGGTTTGTGAGGATCAAATGCGTTAACATCTGCGAAGGGCTTAGAACAACGCCTGGCACACGGCGGACGCCCGGGCAGCGTTAGCTTGTGTTAGGCTTATTGTCATGGTCATTTCAGTCTCCTTGCCTCTGTTGTCGAAAGATGACAAGGAGAGCAATCCCCCAAATGAATTTCTCCAAGCACCCAGTTCACTGGGGGATCGGTCTGTATTCTGTGATCTCTGATTGAGGAGAGATGGGTCTCATTTCTGCAGGATGCCTCAGAGCCTTGAACGTGCTAACGGCTTTGTAAACCTCCCAGAGTGCACTACTGTGGGATCCCCTTTGCAGACAAGAACTGTTAGCACCCCCCAGACTGTGCTTAGGAAGCGCCAGGCAGGAATGCGGTTCTGATTGTTGCAGACTGTTCTGTTACCGCTCGTACCCCCAATTAGACCATGCGAAGCAGGCGCCCTCCACAGAGGCAGCGTTGGGCATCGGAACAGGGGAGCGGGCTGGACCTGGGTCCCCCATGTCCCTCTGTGTCCTGTTGCAGTGGAACTTCCCTCTGCTGATGCTGGTGTGGAAGCTGGCGCCCGCGCTGTGCTGCGGGAACACCATCGTCATGAAGCCCGCCGAGCAGACACCCCTCACCGCCCTGTATCTCGGCTCTCTGATCAAAGAGGTAAGACGTGCAAAGGGAAAATATTATGCGTTCCTGATACCGGTCCCACCCCCAGGACGCAGGCCACCATTGCGAGATAAAGCTGCCCAGCCGCGTGGTGCCTTGCGTGACAGCACAGCCCGCTCACAGCTGAGTGGGAGGGAGGTGACGCCTATTTCACTTGGCGAGTGCCCGTCCTTTCTCCTGCTCGTGGTCACTGATCGAGAAAGAGCTCCATTCCTCCCACGGACCTGCCTGAGAAGCCTCAATGCTCGCCAGGGGCTCAAACCTACGTTAGGACCAAACACTTTCCATGGAGAATTTGCAGGAGAGTTGTCTGCAGGGGAACTGGCTGTTCGGAAGCTCTTGGGGTCTTGCATTGTGGTGTAGGAGATGGTCCGTGTTCCCCTTGGAAGGGTGATCTTGGCAGCCCCGCTGAAGTGGCTGTCGCCCAGCCAGGCTGCCCAATGCTCTGCTCTTGGGCGGCTGATCTCCTCTGCCCTGGCAGCCGCCACTCAGGGGAACAAGCGTCCCAAAGGGACACCTCCCTCCAGACACAGCTGGCAACGTGGCTCAGTCCCTCTGTCCCCAGCTTCTGTGTCACAAAGATTTAAAAGAAGAAACAGGAAGGAGAGAGGGATGGGAGGGGAGGGAAGATTCATTTGTGTCACTTCCACCAAGCGAGTGGGGTCAGGACTCACGAAATGTCCTGCTTTGATGGAAGGTTGGTTGACAAGGGCAGGAACTGACCAGTTCCCCACTTTCCTTTGACCGTGATGCAGGACATGAATAAGTCCTATTTGTGAGCCTGAGAGATTCTAAAGTCCTCACTGTTACAGAAGTGTCTAGAAAAATGAAGATCTCAAACACCATGTCCTGGAGTGGTCATTACCTAAAACATAACGAGTTTTAGGAAAGGCCCTGGGCACGTGGGGCCGCCCGTCCGCCAGCTCGTTCATCTGTGCTGTTCTCGGTGAATCCAGGGGCCTGGTGTGTGTGTGTGTGCAAAGCACGAGGTGTGAGTGTGAAGGAAATGGCAGCCCCTGCCTGGAGGACGTGCCAGATCGGCTATGACCCAAGTCACACCCGCGAGAACCTTGCGGGGGTGACATCATGTGGCCCCATGGAACACGAATGAGGCAGATTTAAGAAATGGAAGCGGAAACTCGGGAAGGATATTCTGCAGCTGGCTCTGATCCTTGGGGGTTGTGACCGAGGTGTCCCTGTGCCCCAACACAGACAGACAGACAGACACACACAGGGAACAGTGCTTGGCAACAGAGGGCCACCACCTGGAAGGAGGGGTGTGCACCTCACCCTGGCCCAGCCAGCACCCTGGCCCCCCCAGCCACCTGGGCTTGCGTTCCAAAGTGGAGGGGTAACCCAGGCCCAGACTTCCCGGTGGGGACGCCACTCTGCTTGGGGACATCACGTAGCCGTGGCTCTCTGGGCCCATGCGTGGGTCCATGGTGGACACTGGTCCTTTCTCTTACCTGAAGGCCATCTCGATTTTCCCCCAGGTCGGGTTCCCTCCAGGCGTGGTGAACATCGTGCCAGGATTCGGGCCCACGGTGGGAGCGGCCATCTCTTCTCACCCTCAGATCAACAAGCTCGCCTTCACCGGGTCCATAGAGGTAACTCCCCGCTGGCTGCAGGCCAATGTGACCGTCGCTGCCTGACTGGAGATCTGTGAACGTTTCCTTTGAGAGGCTATGACCCAATGTTCCTTTTAAAGCTGACCACATTTTCATACGAAACCATCAGTTTTTCAAAGTCACCAGTCCCGTTTCCCAACTAAATAAATATTTAATAGGACCCAGAAGCCTTAGCAGAAATGATCGTTAGATAAGAGAAAATAAATATGTGAAAAGCTGTCTGACAAACAGCATCATAATTAAGGTTAAAGGGCAAATTACAAGCTGGGAGAGAGATGTCATAATGTAGGCAGGTCTCCAAAGGCACATGTCCATAATACGTAAAGTGCTCCTAAGAAATCAATGAAAAAACAACAAAAAAAAAAAGACAAACTGAATGGTAGCAAAATGGGCAGCTCGGAGAAGAAAAATACTAAATGCCCAACAAGCTTAACCTAATTCACTGGTCACTGGGAAACATAGAATCAATAAAAACTCTTCTTCTTTTGTCCCTCAGATTGTTAAAAATTGAAGTCTTGTCTAAAGAAGGCAAGGGGACAAAAGGAACTCACTGAGCCTAAGGCAGGGGGCTTTGTGGCAGGACCCTCACAAATTTGGAAATTGCAAAACTTTTGATTTAGAAATTCCATTTTGTAGCAACTACTTAGAGCAATAATCTCACAAGCAGATTACAGAAAATCTCATTTGTATTTTTCAGTACATTATATTCATTCTGTGCAATGTTGATAGTTTTTATAGTAAGAAAAGCTGTCCTGATCTATTGTTTAAACACATAAAAAAGTGAACTATATCCAATAGGATCCCATTAGTTAAAGTGTATGGAGAGAAGTAGAAATTGTCTGAAAAGGATTCCCCAGAAACTCTTTACCATGACCTCCTCTGGGGCAGGTCCTAGGGTGAAGGGGGATGAAAATGTTCCTCTTTAATTCACATGCATCTGCACATGGAATCAGTTCTAATGAGAAAATACTTTCTCTGTAGTTTAAAAAAGAAATGGCTGACTCTGGCCAGTGTGGCTCAGTTGGTTGGAACGTTGTCCCATAGACCAAAGGGTCATGGGTTCGATTCCCAGTCAGGGCACATGCCTGGGTTGTGGGTTTGGTCCCATGTTGGGGTACGAAGGGGAGGTGACCGATTGATGTTTCTCTTGCATGGATGTTTCTCTCCCTCTCTCAAAAAATCAATAAACATGTTCTTGGGTGAGGATTAAAAAAAAAAAAAAGACAAGAAATGAATGAGTACTTCCCAAGCACTAAATGTCCCCCGAGTCTCCCTCCGCTAGCCAGCTGGACAATACTGCTCCCCACTAGGAAGGGTGAACATTGTTAGAGAAGCATAGACAGGATAGAATTGGGCCCCTGCGTGGTATTAAAACAGGGGACAGCCAGTGGGACTCAGCAGGCTGAACGGGGCAGCAACAGCTTCATTCCCTGCTCAGCCGGGACTGAGGGACAGAGAGGCGCCAGGCGTGGCTCCTGCCCCGAAGCTGCCCCTCAGGCTTCCCATTCTCCTCACCCAACAACAAAATCAGCCCCGCCTTGTCCCTGCCTGGCTTCTCTGTGGAGAGGCCCTGACCTCTGTCGGTGACCATCTCTCAGCGACCATACGTCATGGACAGGAGACTGGCCTCTGTGGCTTCCCACCCTCAGTCCCCCCGCTGTCCAGCTGGAAGAGCCCCTCCTCAACCCCACCAAGGAGCTGCCAGCCTGTGGCAGGCAGGTTTGGCTCCTGTGGCCTTCCTGGGGACAATCGTTGTCACTGTGGACATATTTCAGACCTTGGTCATGCTGTCACCCAGGAGCTGGCCAATTTTTATTTTTAATCCTCACCCAAGGACACGCTCATTGATTTTAGAGAGAGAGGAAGGGATACAGAGAGAGAGAGAGAGAGAAACATTAATGTGAGAGAGAGGCATTAATCGGTTGCCTCTTGTATATGCCCCAACCGGGGATCAAACCTTCGACTTTCTGGTGCATGGGACAGTGCTCCAATCAGCTGAGCCACCCGGCCAGGGCCAGCTGGTTAATTTTTAAAATACACCTAGTTTGGGGGAACAGCCTAGCCCCGTCTCTTGCTTGCTGCCTGGTCTAGGCCGCTACGTGCACCTTGGTCTCTGAGTGCCTTCCCAGCTCTGGGTTAATGGCATCTGGCTTAACCTGTCACCCAAGATAAGTCAGCGAGGTATCCTGAGCCAAGCCTACCCCCTAGCGGCGCATGAGATGATAGGAGGGACGATGCAGGGACATGCGGGGGCTGAGTCTCAATGGTTGGGAGAGGGGGCCTCTGTACTTCACACCCCTAGTGCACCCCACCCCCTGCAGAGGCCCCCCGTGTTAGCATGTGTTTCCACGGAAGCGACTCCTCGCCCTGAAGGTCAGCCTCCCGAACTCCCTAACGCTCAGATTATACCAAAGAGACCGAGCGAACCTTGTCCCTTCCTAGTGAGAGAGCAAGGAGCTGCTGCTTTGTCCCCCAGAGCTGAGCTGGCCTGCTGCTGGGATGGGCGGCCCCCAGGACAGGGACGAGGCCGGGTCCCCCACCAGCCGGCTATGTGGCTATGGGAGCATTGCTGGGCCCCCCCGAAGCCTCCCACACCACCCCTGTACGTGAAGCAGCTGGGACCAAGGTGACATTAAGGTCTCAAGCGCTAGAAGCGGCCTGGGGAGGGTGACGGACCCCTGGGCCACACATCGGGCCATACCCGAGGTTGACTCTGGTCTGTTGGTTATCCTGAAGGTGGGCAAGCTGGTTAAAGAAGCCGCTTCTGGGAGCAACCTGAAGAGGGTGACCCTGGAGCTCGGGGGGAAGAACCCCTGTATCGTGTGTGCCGATGCCGACCGTGAGTCTCCCCCTGCTGGGCTCTCTGGGCTTCGGGGGGGTTCAGAAGCCTCTCCACGCTTCCTTGACCGAATCAGAAGCAGCTGAAACATGCAGGCACATCGTGGGGGGCTTCCTCACCTGGGGGCATCCTGGCACACAGAGGGTGCTGAAACACCAGCTTTATTGCAGATAGAAAGCTCCCCTGGAGGGAGACATGTCTTGGGTGATCATCGGGGAGCTGCCTGGTTCTGCCGTTCAAGTTTACGTTTGCCTTCCCACCCCCGTGGACAAGGCCCCTTTCTTCTCTGAGACCCCTGAGCAGGAAGGCGAGGGGCGAGGGGCAAAAGGAAGAACAGGGCTTGGGGGTCCAACTCCCAGGCATTATTAGCCGTTCCGCCCCCCAAGCCAGTAGTTCCCTAACGCTCTCAGCCTCTCCAAAGACTAGAAACGGCCTCCACCATCTCTTCCCCAGAACAGCCCTGCCCTGCAGCTCAGTGTCTTATTTACCTGTTGCAAAAAATAGCCTCCCTCACCTTACCCTTTAGCGCCAGAAATTCCTTTCAGGAAGAACAAAGCTTTCCATTCCACGCTCAGATAAGGTTGGAATTGCAAGTATCCCTGAGAAAAATGACCCTCGTAGAGTTTCTTTCTAACTCATCAGTGGCTGGTGGCATTTGCTCTCCTTGAAGCTGACTTTCGGTGGGAGAGAGGACTGCGAAGGCAGAGTGCTTTTTATTATTATTATTATTATTATTATTATTATTATTATTATTATTATTTGCCTGAGTTGGTGCTCCCTTGTGGGAGTATCATGGTTTCTGGAGCCACGTGGGTCTTGCCCCACAGGGACCCACATCCGGAGTTCTAAACTCCAAGCCTACAAAGACCTGGGACTCCTGTTTGGCTGAGTGCCGCCATCTCTGGGTACCCCACGTGTACCTCAGCTCACCCCCTTTTCTCCCCAGTGAGAAAACTGTGACTAAAACCCAAGCCTCCCTCTGTGTGAGGGTTGGTCAGACATAGCCATCTGCCGCCCATGTGGCCAGTGCCGGTCCACAAAACCCAACCCTGATGTCCCCTGCATCCCGGGCGTGATGGCAATGCTAACATGCCACCAGCCCCCAACACTGCCGCCGCCACCCCGGCTCCCGGCAGGAAATGCATTAGTTAGTTGGGAGGAAGGGCATTTTTAAGTTGGCACGGAGAATAGGGGCCGCAGGGCGGAGCAAGAAGCTTAGCATGCTGTCCTGCTACCACACCGACTCACACAGAAGCCGGTTAGCGACGGCCTGGCTCTCAAAGCCACGGGCGGTGTCCCGGACAGGTGCCCCAAGAGCAATGGTGGATGCACAGAGGGGCCTCGCTTTTGCTCTGTGCCAAGGAAAGCTGCATTATTCAGCAGTGCTTGTGTGGTGGTGGTGGTGGTGGTGTGTGTATGTAGGGGGCTTATATTCAGAAACCCCCATGAATGTAAGAAAGTCCCACTTATCATGCGTATCCATCAGGCAGGCTCCCAAAGATCTTCCTTACTAAGCACCCCTGGGTGTGGTTCAGGGCCCGCTCAGCGATTAAGATTCAGACCTTGTCAGGCAGAATCAGTGCGCTCTCTCTCTCTCTCTCTCTGAACCCTTACAAGTTATACGTGGTGTTATAGGAACAATAATCAGACCCTTTCTGCTACACAAGGTGGAAGACTTGGGATCCTTTAAAAGTTCTTGCCTTGTCCTGGCTGCTGTGGCTCAGTGGACTGAGCATCGGCCTGCGAGCCAAGTGTCACAGGTTCGATTCCCAGTCAGGGCACATGACTAGGTTGCACGTCAGGTCCCCAGTTGGGAGCGCAAGTGAGAGGCAACCACACATTGATTAAAAAAAAAAAAAAAAAGTTCTTGCCAATTGGCTTCCTTGTCAATATGTAGCAAAGATTATTCTAAAGGACCCGAGTCCCTCAAAAACAGGGAGGGGCCCCTGAGCCAGTGAAAGGGGGACTATGACAACTTCCTGGTTTATTAGCATAGTGGGGACCTCTTCGACCCCAAACTCGGTGGACCCGAAAGTTCTTTCTCCCATCCTCTGTGTTTGGGAAGTGCCAAGGACGAAATTAATTTCTGAAGTCCCGGAGCCCGTTTTCTTGTGTGGGCGATTAGAGCTGCAGCTGTGGCCAGCCCTGCCCTAACGATTTAATGGCTTTCTCTGGCCCCCGCCGCCCCCTCCCTCCAGTGGACTTGGCAGTGGAGTGCGTCCATCAGGGAGTGTTCTTCAACCAAGGCCAGTGCTGCACGGCCGCCTCCAGGGTGTTCGTGGAGGAGCAGGTCTACGCAGAGTTTGTCAGGAGGAGCGTGGAGTACGCCAAGAAGCGGCCCGTCGGAGACCCCTTCGATGTCAGGACGGAGCAGGGGCCCCAGGTAACCGATTGATGTGTGGGAACCCATGGTGCGTGTCTGGGAGCTGAACCAGGCATCTCCTCGGACCCTGGCCTGGGCCGCCTTGGTGCTCTGTGATTTCAGGGTCCCTCCCAAAGCCTAAGGGGGGCTGACTTGCCTTTCCGCTTCAGGCGTCTGTTTAGACGCTGAAAAACGGTATGATTCCCTCTCCATTGGGTCGCTAGGGTTTTGAAACAGGGCTGGACGCAAAGAGGCTTTGCTTTTGGCAGCAAATAATGCCAAACTCGGGGCCTCGCCAGGAGTGGGGGCCGTTGCCAGTCTGTAAGGCCATGTGCCGGCACCCTCTGGCCACAAGGCTGCCCCTTCACTAAGCCACCGGGGTGTCCAGGAGTGAGCGTCAGGCAGAGGCTGTCTTACCCGGCTGGTCTCCCTGCAGAAGAGGGTTTGCAACTCTGGCCAAAGGGCAGCCGATACTGGCTGGGGCAGCGGCTGGAGGTGGCCGTCTCAGCCTAGACACTCTCAGGCCCATGTGTGTTACAGGACAAGGTGACCATCAGAAACCACAAAATCCCAGGGCAAAGAGCTTGGGGAGTGGGGCCCTGGTTGGAGAAGCCAGCCCAGTCACAGGATGAAAATTATCATAACCGCAAGGTTTTATAACCTCTTTAAAAGGGCACATCCTGTATCACTTTCTTACTAATTACGCAGTCCAGCCATGGATAAATATTTAAAAGAGGGCAGCCTGACCATCCAATGCATTATTGAAATGGAGCTCGGCGGCCGGCCACTTTGCTGGTGATCAGCATCCTGCCCCAGCCATGGAGTGTCAGGACTCTGCCACTTGCCTCTCGCGGCTTACCCGCTGCACCGCGTGTTTACATGGACGCTGCAGATCTGGGCACACGTCAGGCTCTGTGACCGTAGGAAAAGCCACGCGCTCCTTCCAAACCTCAGTTTCCTCGACTGGAAAACGGGAGTAATTGGTGACTGTGTTGAAAATTTCAAAGCACCGAAGAAGTTAGTGTATTTGAAAGCAGGGGGCGTTCAATGACAGGCGTCCTGATCTAGGCAGCAATGAGTGACTGAGCGTGACTCCAGCCCATGTCCATCAGTCTTGCTCGGCCTGTGGGGATGCTCTGGCTGGAGATGGAGAAGGACTATGTGGAAGAGGTGCGTTCTGGCCATGGTGCCCACCCTCGCTGTGCCCAGCCACCACGCTCGGTGGCTCTGATGCCCTGTGACCTGGATGGAGAGAAGTATCTCTGCTTGTGGCCAACACTCCCCACGCTGCCAGTGTCAAAAAGGTTGTCTAGAGGCCTTGGCTGGGATTCAGATCTGAATACAAACCCGGCCACAAGCCATTATTGAACCCACAGTGATGTTAAAACTGATCCAGAGTCCATGGGAAAATATGGGCGCTGATCCCGTACTAAAGGAAACTCTTTTTCACCCCCTCATTATTCCCAAGTCTCTTTCCAAGGCTCCGCGCTTGACTTTGGAAGCCAGATAGAGAAACCTCTTCCAAGAGGGCAGATCCAAGCAGAATGGGTGTTGATTTCTTCGGTGCTTTTGATTTCTCCGCTGAAAGTCCTTTTTGAAAGCTCACTTAAGCCAGCCGACATCAGTGTATTATTTTAGGATGCTGTTGGGTTGTTTTTTTTTTTTTTCCTCCCAAAGTGCTTTTTCATCTACGGTAATAAGATTTTACTCCGGGAGGACTTACAGCTGTCTAAATAGTTCGGTCTGTCTCATGCCCATAAAACAGCTCCATGACCTAGATCCCTGCTCGCTGCAGGCAAACCGCTGGCTGGAATGCTCCAAAATCTCTCAGGTTTATTTGGCAACTGAGCTACGAGGCGCGTAAACATCACGCAGGCCACCTGGTGGGGCCGATCCGGCGTCCTCTCCAGGGGGCCAAGTGCAGCCCTTGACCAGCCCTCCAGAGGCCTTATTTCTCTCACATGGACCCACCAGGAAGAGTTAGGCCTGGATGTGTAGGGTCTCCATAGAGACCAGTACTGCCTGCAGAATAGCTGGGCATGGGGCCTGGTCTTATGTGGCCAGCAGCCTCCCAGAACCTGTAGTCTGATGCAGGCGGAAAAGCCCTCTTGGCCTCACAAGAGGAGGTGACAGTCACACCTGCAACTTTTACCCCAAGACTTGGTTGGCCCAGAGAGAAATTGAGAAAACCCTGAGATGCTACTGTGGTGGCTGCTTGAGTTACGTTGTTAAGTGGGAGTGCGTACACAAGTCAGAACCCAAAACACATATAAAGGTCATGCCTGGTTCCTTCCCTTCCTTTCATGTGTATGCAAGTACATATGAATAGGTGTTCCGATTCCCCCTATTTCTACCCGGAAGATAAGTGTGACATCTATACTGTTTTGCACCTCGGTTTTTGTCCCCTAACGAGAAACTTGAAGGTCACTCAGTACTAGCCCATGGGAACCTACCTCACCCTTGTCATATGTACATAGAAGTCTGCTGTATGAACCCACGCGCGTTCAAGTGGCATGTTCTGATGAACGTGTGGGTGTGTGCATACAATGCCACAGAGTGCATCCTTTCACACACCTGCGAGGGAACCCACAGGACAGACTCCCCACCAGGGGTTGCTGAGTGAGAGCACCTCTGTCATTTCTACAAACGTTGCCACATCAATTTCCAAGAGGATGAATGAACAGAACACATGCCCCTATCAGTCTTGGAGGAGCTTGTCTGTTTCTCCAGACTCACGGAATGTGGCTTTTGGCCCATCTGATAGTTACAAATGGCATCTCACTTGGCCTTAAAATGCATGTCTCTCTCATAATGCGTAAGGCAGAACATCTTATCACCTGTCCAAAAGCCGTCAGTATTTCCTTTTCTTTTGGCTGTGTACGTGGTTTGCATCTTGTGCTGTGGGAACGTTCGTCATTGTTCCTATCGCTTCTAGGGACTGTCCACGTACTAGAGAGACTGGCTGTGTTTCTATGATAAGATTGGTGAATTGTTTCCAGTTTATTTTGCCCTTTGACTTTGCTTATGACGGTGTTCCCTTTTTTTTTTTTTTCCATACTCAAATGTATCAGTTTTTTTTTTGTTCTTTTGTTTTTTTTCTTCCTGGATTGTGAGTGATGAAATGCTATCAGTTCTCCAGCTTTACAGAGGCCTTGTCGCATGTGAGAGGATTTGAAAACTTTCAAGCTTTGGTTGTCCACGTTCAGTCTGCAGAGGCAGATTTAATGGCGGGCACGCCGGACGCGCACCCTGGGCCCCGACATCTGAAGGGCCCCCGCAAAACCCCAACTTTACACTTTTTTCTAATGACACCAAGTTTGGTTTCGTTACTACGCTGCATAAAATGTGGTTAACATGTATTTTTATGTTCCCTGTCTCTCTCTCTCTCTTTTTATTTTTATTTTTTTTAAGGGGCCCAATATTTTCTTCTGTGCCCGGGGCCTCAACCGACCTTAATGCGCCTCTGTCAGTCTGTGATCTGTTTGGAGTTTACCCTGGTGTAAGGTGTGAGTTATGGGTCCTGCTTGGCATTTTAACGTGTGACCCACACTTCATGAGTGGACTGACCAAGTGACGTGTGTGGTTTATGCCCACCCATTCTCATAGAGCCAACCTGCTCCTCAGTGACAGACAGTCAACCAAATGCACCATTGGGTTTGCTTACTTTTTTTTTTTTTTTTTAAATTAAATGAAACCAGATTTTCTATCTCAATGTCTCAGCTATAGCAAACCTATTAAAGCTCTAACTCTCCCAAAGAGGAGGGAATAGAAGCAGGTTCATGGTCAAGAACAGGCCTCCCATGGATTTGGGGGGAAAGGCCCAGTCGGAGTGGGGAGAGCACACCTCACCTTGAGGCAGTCTCCCAAACGGGGGCCCTTTGACAGCTGGGTGGGCGCCATGCCTGCTAACTGGGTGTTAGGCTGGTGGTACAGGACACACTCTGGCTGGGGAGACCCCTAGACGAGGTGCGAGACCATGGAGCCTTTCTGGTGAGCTGGCTCCCCGCCATCCAAGGAGCACCCCCTCTTGCCCCTCTTGAGCCTCATCCGCTCTGTCTCTAGGGATGCTGACTCAAGTGGTCTGCTTTCATTCTCCCTTCTCCTCTGCACCACGGACAGAGAATTCCAATAACAGTTACCCTGACCCGCGGTGCCCTGGCCATGTTCCCAGATAAAATACATGGCCCCCAGTTAGAGCTGAAGTTCCTATACATAGGGAATCCATTTTTAGCATCACCATGTCCCAAAGACTGTTCGGCAGATGCTTCTACTAGAAAAATCATTCCTCGTTTTCCAGAAATTCAGATTTAACTGGGGGGTCCTGTTGTTTTATTTGCTAAATCTGGCAACCCTGTCAGGATGCGCAGAGTTAGAAGAGCAAATGATAAGACCACTCAGGTCTTGTTGTACCCACGGATTTGCTCAGTAGCGTGGAGGGGCCAGACGCGTGAATAAACCCCACGCCTGGCGACATGAGCCACGCCTGTCTCCCAGCTCTCTCCTTCTCCAAAGAGCCTGGATTTGTACATCAGGGACCGTTTCATCCAAGGCACATCCGTTCCGTGAGTTTATGACTTGGCAAGAACATTTAGGGGCAAGACAGCTGACCCTGCTGAAGGCCATTGGATGTGTAAGATGGCAGCCACTGTGCAGAAGGAAACCAGACACTTCTTCCTGTTGTGTTTTGCAGATTGACCAAAACCAGTTCAACAGAATCCTCGAGCTGATTGAGAGTGGGAAGAAGGAGGGAGCCAAGCTGGAATGTGGGGGCTCAGCCGCGGAAGACAGGGGCCTCTACATCAAGCCCACCGTCTTCTCGGAAGTCACCGACAGCATGCGGATTGCCAAAGAGGAGGTACTGGGGCTGCCGGAAAGGCTACAGCCCAGGGGGCACGGGGCTTTACACACTTGGGGTCTTCTCTGGGGCTCAGTGACTCCAGATGTCTTTGGGACGGGAGTGTTTTTCTCTCTGCTGTGTCATTTTTCCTTCCCATCGGGGTCCTTAGCAAAGTCGTCTTGCCTTCCCCCCACTTCTGGAAACCCCTAGCCCTGTACAGAGGGTGCACAGTATCCTAACTCCCCTTTTCCACTCATCTCTCATCATTTCTCCAGACCAACAATCCCTCTCTGTCTTCTAACACATCTGGGAACGGGAGGCTCTCGCCCCTTGTGTGTTTCCCCAAGGATCATGGACTTAGGATCCAAAGCTGCCTTCGGTCTCCCAGACTGAAGTTCAATGCCAAGTGTTCATTCAAAGAACGCATCACAGATAATAGTCTCTCTGAAATTTTTCATCGCGGGCATCCTTGGGAAGGGTGGAAAGGAGTCCCCATAGGAGCAGACCGCTAACTTTGTCTTCCAATCCCGCCCTGGAACTTGAGGGAAACTAGTTCCCACCCTGGTCCCAAGTGGTCAGACCCCAGGGTGAAAGAGTGAATCATGGCCAAGGGCTTCCTGGACAGGCATTTGGAAGATTTTCTCCCTGAGATTTTTAGCGGTGCCCAAAGACCCAGCTCATGAAACCTCCCTACGACAAGAGCTGCTTGGGGACGTGGGAAGGTATATTGGGCAGATTGGTGCCGTCCTGTAAGGCCTGATCATACTGCACATTGAGTGGACCTCAAAGCTCCCTTCAGAATTGCCTCAATATATTCAGCCTTTAGCTCTTTGCTTTCAATTTCTTTGCCGTGTTACTGACTCCCTCTCCTGGAGGTTTGATGGAAACATGTCAGGGCAACTCCTAGAGGTCAGGGCACACGGTCCTGCAGCTGTACCTGTGCGCCCCCTTCGAGACCACTTCCCAAGAAAAACGCCCAGGGTTTTGTCTTTTGCACGTCTGAGCACGCCGGGGCCGCTCCAAATCTCGACGCCCTGCTAATAATGAGAGATCTGAAACCCCATGTATGCCTTGGGCTGTGATTTCTTATTTCTGTCTCATTTTAACCCTTCCCTTCAGGCTGCAACCAGCCAACACGTAGCTAAAAAAGTCCTTGAATGTACTTTCTTGTCCAGTCATGTTTGTCTGCGCATGTGAGCACTTAGGGTATAAAGCAAGTATGCAACAGGGAAATGCCTGCTCAGGGCACGTGTCTTTTACCGAAATGTGCCTCTCACGGCCATTCTTGCGATCCATCCTAGATTTTTGGGCCGGTGCAGCTACTAATGAAGTTCAAAACGATCGAAGAAGTGATCCAAAGAGCAAACAGCCTGGAATATGGGCTTGCAGCGGCCGTCTTCACCAAAAACCTTGACAAAGCTCTGAGGCTGGCCTCCGCATTAGAGTCTGGCACTGTATGGTGAGTGGGAGGTGTGAGTTTTGGCCGTCCCACGTGGCTGGCTTCCTAGCTTCACGGCTCGTCTGTTAACAGAGAGCTGCTCGTCACCTGTTACAGGCTAAGCCCTGTCTTTGTTTTGCTGGGTCCCCATGATCACCGTCTGAGATAGGTACCATTTTATTGTCTCCATTTCGCATGTGAGGAAATGGACGCACAGAGAGGTGGAGTGACCTGCCCGGGGTCACACAGCATCGCACAGCTAGCCCTTGGCAGAGTAGGGCGCAGAGCCGGACACCCAGCTTTGGTCCCCATGACCTTGAGCACGGTGTGTGCGGCTCCTTGGACTTCACTCCCTCTGGCCTTAGTTTTTTATTCTGATTGTAAAAGCAACTCATGTCCCTGTGCAAAGGATGCATAAAAATCCCTGCTTCACCAGTAAGTCTACAGATACCAGTATCCTCATTGCAAAGAAAATATTGGATGATAAAGGTGGACTAGAGCTCAGACAGGCTAAGTCAGCGCCGAATGCAACAGGCAAGAGGCAGGAGAACGTTGGGATCCAGTCTGTCCCGTTTCAAAGCCATAACTTTCTTCTCCTTTCACACCCCGTTGTCATCCCTGTCCTATAAAGGGAGAGCTATCAGCTTAGGAATATCCAGATCTCATTTTCTGGGGGGGGAGCATGAGAAGGCAGAAGCTGAAAGCACACAGTTTCCGTGATTAAAACTATGCATTGAGCGCCTCCCAGCCGAACGCCCAAGGTCAAGGTAGGTCCCCTCCGGGTAACGATGAGCATCTTCTCATTCTCTCTCTAGGATCAACTGCTACAATGCCATCTACGCACAGGCTCCGTTTGGTGGCTTTAAAATGTCGGGAAATGGCAGAGAATTGTAAGTGTTTCTGTCTCTCCACGTGTGCTGGCTGGGGGGTAAGGGATGCTCCCGTCTGTCCGTCTTTGTGTCCTCTCCCTCTGGGGCTGCTCTGGATCCCTCCCTCCTCTCTCCCCCTCCAGCCTTCCCCCCTCACTGTGCTCCTTCAGGCCCCAGGACCAGCCTCCAGCCTCGGCTTACGTGTCCCCGAAACATCTATGGCACGTGGGCACGTTCAGTAGATACTCACTGGACAAGGGCATGAGCAAAACCAGAAAAGTGTTCTTTTGCCAGATGTAGGATGTAATTACACAAACCCCTGGCCCTCAGCGAGGAAGACAGGCTCCCTCCTAGGTCGGGCTCCGGCCCTGTCTGTCATTAGCAGAGGCCCTGGGGACAGACTGCAGGCAACGTGGCTCCTTCCCGGTGCCTTGTTAAGAGGCCTAGGTGACATCTCCTGCTGGTTACATCAGGCCATCGTGTACTCCCTCCTGGTTCCCTTTGGTCTTGCCCGTTGGGCACACGTGGTCATGGGGCTTCTCTGATAGGCTGCCTTCAACCAGTCAGGCTGTGACATCTGGGGGACCCAGAGCACTCATGGTCCCAGAGCCCCAGCACTGCCCTCCCGCAGCAAGAATTGCGGTCCACACAGCAGATACTTTTGGTTGTCGAAGCTGCAGGAAGGCTGTGCGGGACCCACCTGACTCCCAGTGTGTGCTGACCCACACCGCTTCCCACTTCCTGTCCTCACCATGTCACCTCTGTGTCCCTTCCTGCCCTCCTGACAGTGCTTCCAAATTCTTAGCTCCCCTTTGCCTGGCACAGAGCAGGGCCAGGAGCGTATTTGCTGAATACGGTCCATGTTCCTGCTGATGAGCCACAGTCGGGACTTTTTTGAACGTCTGTTTTTCTGACCCTTGGCATATATTTTCCCAAGGCTTTTGATAAAGTGCTTTAACATAATTCACAAGGAGCCTGGAAACAGACTTGAGCACCGATTTCCATTTTTAGTTGTCTCTAATTAATGTCTTCATGTTGCAATAAGTTCCCCTTTTTTCTGCTGGAACACTGAGCGGTGGATTCCATGGTTTTCCCCATCCCCGGCCGCCCGGGCTGGGCTGGCGATCTGCCGCCCACCCACGGGCCTTCCGGGACCTGATCCTCTGCAGGTCTTGAGAAGAAGCCTGCAATTTCTCTTCCTTCAGGGTGCGTTTCTTAGTTTTTGCTTTGCTTTGCTTTGCAATAAAAGTAATACCGTCACAAAAACAATCCACGCAGGCCCCGGCCGGTGTGGCTCAGTTGGAACGTTGTGCCATAGACCGAGAGGTCACCGGTTTGATTCCCAGTCAGGGCACATGCCCAGGTTGCAGGGTTGATACCCGGTCGGAGCACATACAAGAGGCAACTGATCAATGTTTCTCTCCCTCTCCCTCCCTCTCCCTCCCTCTCTCTCTAAAAAGCAATGAAAAAAGAGTCCCTGGGTGAGGAGTTTAAACATTTCTTTAAGGTTATTATGCATTTTCCATGCACAGAACAGAGGCAGACCTGTGTGTTCTTTTCTGTTTCCAAATGAAATGGGAATTAATGACTTCTTCCTCTTAAAGACAAGCTTTGGATGTGCTATTCTTCTTTTTCTTGGTGGTCTCCTAGGATGGACTTTTGTGCTCTTTCCAAGTGGTTTGGTTCTTACCAGTCATGCTGACGTTCTTCCCTGTGCGTGAATTTTGACCCACCTGTGGGAGATTGTGACGGCTAGAAAGGGTCACCTGGGCTCTTTCTGTCACACCAAAAGCAATGACATTCATCACAGACACTTGCTCAAAGGCTGTGGTCACTCCTGTGTCCACTCTGTGTTGACACCTCCCTACCTCGCCACTCCTCTGGCCTCACTCTTCTTAGAGCTACTCCCCAGCTGAGTATTCCAAGGCCACCTGAGGCCCTCCGTATCCCCAGCCCTCATGGATCTTCTGGCCACAGCCCAGACCATGGCTTAGGGCCTCTGCTTCTTCTGTATCTTCAGTGTCTTCAGCTAAAAGTCATAAATCCAGAGTGATTCACCTCTTTTTGTCTGTTTGTTGTAATCCTCACCCGAGGATATGTTTACTGATTTTTTTAAAGAGAGAGGAAGGGGACGAGAGAAAAAGAGAGAGAGATCAATGTGAGAGGGAAACTGATCAGTTGCCTCCCATATACGCCCTGACGGGGCATTGAACCTGCAACCCAGGTATGTGCCCTGACTGAGGATAGAACCTGCCACCTTTTGCTGCTTGGATCAACGCTTCAACCAACTGAGCCACCCGGCCAGGGCTACCGCTTTTTTAAAATCTTCTTCATTTTCTGAAAGCAAACGCCTGTTCTTCTGAATATTTCAAAAGCATCATACAAAAATCTTGATATTTAAATTTAGGTTACATATTCAGTTCCTTAAACCCTACACATGGGGGCGCAGTCCTGGCATTTGGATTCAATTTCAAACTGCTCCGTGGATCCTAACGAATCCAGCATCAGAACACGGCTCCCGGGGAAGGGCTGAGTGATGTGCCCATTTTGTATGTTTCTCTTTTCTGTGGTCACAGAGGTGAATACGCACTGGCCGAATACACCGAAGTGAAAACGGTCACCATCAAACTGGACCACAAGGACCCCTGAGGGAAAGGCGGGCTCTTTCCTCTGACATCTGACAGCTGAATGTGGCCCATCAAACCTGCCGACGAAAAAGTGCTGTTTCTGACCTTCCCGGCCCACTTTCTTCCACCCACCTCTCCACTGGATGGGAACGGTTTTCATTTTCCTCTCGCTCTCCTGTTGGGGACGACATTGCAGTCCCGCCTGGGGGTGGCACTATTGGGTATTTCCAGCTTCCCTTTCACCAGGTCCCCTGGGACACGAAGTGCTCAGGGCGCTGCCAACAGGAAGTGGTGACTGAAGTACCCGGCAGTCACTTAAAAATGCTTTGCTGACTCTGCTCCAGGAAGAACTAGGCGAAAACTCCCTCTATGTTCTAGAAACAGGGCTCTGTACCTGCGGGATCCCTCAGGGTTACTTGCCCACAGAACGAGCCCCTCCTACCATTTAGTTGAAAAAAAAAAAAAAATAGCACCAAGTTCAAACAAACAAACAAAACCAGAATTGCGAGGATCCAATGTGGGGCGCTCTGGGGAAGCAGGTGACGCGGAAGGTTACTGAAAGTTTTGGGTGTGAAGGAGAAAGGGTCTACCGGAACTACATCTTGACATTGACCTTGGGGACCCAGCTTAAAACCAACACTGCCTTGGGAATATGACCGGATCAGCTGCCCCGAGAGCTTATCTAAAACTACGTCCGCGTCTGTCTTAACCAAGGCACATTCTCAGGCAGAAAGCATCAATAGAGTCCCTCACTGTCACTGCTAAGCACCCAGTGCTCTGACACTTAAAGCCGCAGAGCAAATCCTAGGACAATTAAGTCCCACATTTTACAAACCAGAGCCATAATTCGCTTTTCTACTGCTTGAATTCATGGGTTATAAGTCTGTACCATGTCCCTTTTCTCCTAGTTGGGTTGTTCATTTTAGATCAGTAATGCATATGCAGCCAGGAAGGCTGCTGTTATATATCGGTTTTTGTTTTTTTTTCAAGTCCTGTCTTGATATTAACTCATGATTAGTCAGCACATAACACCCAGACTCCATGGGGGAACTGGATCTCCTACTAAAGTGGCTTGATTTCTGCACTAACAGGTTGTGAGTTTTTTGTTTCCTCTTTGTGCACTTATAGTTTTAACTTGGAAAATGGAAGGTGGTCCCATATGGCTTTCAAAACACCAAACCAAACTGAAATTGGGTTCTCTTAAGGATCAAAATCAAGTCTTTGACTGTTCCTCACTAGTACTTTTCTAATGGTGCTCATGTTGGAGAATTAAATTATGTTTGAGAATTAGACGGGGGGAGGGACAATCACAAAATGAAGGTCTGAGCCCAAAGCAGTGTATGTATGAAGTCATATATGAAATGGGATTATCATTCTTGCCAGAAACATACAACATACCTTCCCCTGTCTCCTCCACATCAGTTAGCACTTATCACTTACACTGTCAATAACTTGTTAAATCAGGATTTGACTCATACACTGAATTTTCAGGATTTTTATCTCAAGCAATTATAGACACTAACCTTGATAGTAATACATTAGAGGGTTCTTATTCTTTCATTGTACAATAATGCCTTTAATATGAAATGGTACATTATTTATAATGGGTAGAGTTAATGTATCTTTTTATAGTTGTAAGTAAACAGAGGTGGTATATTTAACCTTCTGTAATATACTGTATTTAGAAATGGAAATCTATATAGGATTTGATTTCACTTCTTTGAAGGTTTACTCCTGTGGTTTAAAAATCTATTGGCCTGGGAATTCTGATCCTAACTACAGATTGTGTTTCAATGCAACAATGATAAAATAAAGCTGGATATTTGAGAAATGCTATATATATATATATTTTTTTTTTTTCATTTAAGGACCCAATCCATTTTAATCCTATGCCTGATCTTTCTCTTTTTTAGACCTTTGGTACTAAAAGGCTTATGATAAAGCAGAATCAATAACTTAAGAACAAAATTACTTTGGTTCAATGGATCAGGCCTAGACTTTAGCCTGAGTGTGAAATCCACTTCCAGGTTTTGGGGGTTGACCAGGCAGCCTCAGAGACTCTGTGTCTTAGTTGGCAAAACGTAAGTTGTCACCTCAGCTGTCCGAGTCTCCTTTTATCATTAATTGATAAGGATGTGAGTGGGGACAGTGGCGGGGGATATTGCGTGCGCATTTATGGTCTACACAAGTTTCCATTTTTGTCCCTTTTCTCCATGCGGATTTAGGTATTGGGGTTTAATTTACCTTCAGTTTCTAAGACTTCAAACAAAACAGCCTCATCACCAAATCGCGAGCTTGCACTGAGGTTGGACCCAGAACAGTCCCTGTACTTGGTTACGTCCTCCATGTTCAACCTGTGCACTTGATGTTGGAAGTCTAGATGACTTCGGCCAGGCAGTGACAAAGCACCGGCCTTTAAGAGACACTTGGGTCAGTTCCCTTGTAATGGATGCAGTTGTGGGTGCATTCATGTATTTAGAAATCTCTTAATTCCTCAGCCTAAATGGGAACAGGAAATTCTAGGGAAATGATCTTTCCCTTCACCAAAGCCTGACCCTCCGAGGGGAGTGGTTCTGGAGACACGGGCCAGCTGTTGTGTGTGTGTACATGTGCGTGTGCATGCATGTGCATGTGTGCATTTGTGTGTCTGGGCGGGGGGCACAGGAGGTGGTCACATGACCTGAAAGCAGACCTTCAGAATGCCCTAGCTTCTCCTGATGATGAATGAAGCCATTTTTAATGTCCTTGCTCCTAGCATGTGGCTAACCTGAGCTTGAAGGTGGATAATGAGGCACGTTGAAAACAGCGTCCAAGGAGGAATGTCTGAGGAAACTGAGTACCCAGCTGGGAAAACAAACAAAAACAAGAACAAAAAAAAAAAAAGACACCAAGGGGCCAAATCAGCCACCATGCTTTCAGAAGGCAGAAATGTCAGGGTGGGGTAGGGGGTAGCTTCTAGATGACCCCACCTTCGGAGGGGTCATTCCAACATGAGATACTGAGAATCCAGGTAGGATGTAGAGCTAAAGTTCGAGAATCATGGGTAAGCAGGGGTCAAGATGAAGAAATTGACATGTAACAACATTCCCCAGGCAAATCTGTGACTAACTCATTCTAATGAATAGAGTTCAGTGCTGGGATAGAACCAACTCGGAAGAGGCCAGCTGTGCGTCGGTGTTTCGGCTGTTTTCTGTGCTGGAGACACTCCTAGCCTGTTCCCAAGCTCAGTTCAAAGGGAAATTGAGTTGCCAGAATCCAGTGTCCACATCGGCTGCTGTCTGCCCAGGCCCTGAGCGTGCGCTTCCCCAGAGTGCCGCTAGATGGCGCGGCCGCAGCCCCGAAGGCGCAGCGCCCCCCGGGCGGGGCTTACTCAGCACTGCGGGCACCACGCCCTGCAAATTATTAGGGACCCTTCCGCAGCAATCGTACTGCTGTTGCTTTTGCATAATGGAATTAGGGCCGCATGGGTGAGGACAGGATTGCAAAACTGCACCCGTTCTTCTGGAAGGGCGCCCCGCGGCAGGAGAGCTGGAGGCGCAGGTTCTTAGGACCACAACTGCCGCGTGGTCCCCTTGCCCAGAAGGGGCCCGAAGAGCCGTTCACGTGGGGCGCGTCCGCAGGTTGTGTGGCGGCCCTGTGGCCCTGTGGCTGCCCGGCTTTTGTGCAATGACAGTGAGCGTGGTGGCGATCCGTCTCTGCGCCTTGCGCTAAATCCTGGGAATGTCCCCGTCATAACATTGCACGCGAGGAGCCTAGAGCGCTGTGCCATGGGCACCCGAGTTAGAATCTGATGCCTGCCTGCCTCTTTATGACCTGCGTTTGGCTAATGCCCTCCAGAGTGTGATGAACATACTAATACCAGGTTGAAACATAATAAATTGCCAACATCCCACCATGTTTTATCCACACTTCCCCCAAAGAACTCCAATTTAAAATAATTCACCAAATAATGACATATTGGTGTAGATCCATAATTAAATTAGTACATTCATATAACGGAAGGGGCGCAGTTGGCAAATATTAATGCTTTAAAAAGACGTATTTCTATATCGCCCCGTCAAGAGCTGTGCGCAAACGAACGTCCCCTGCCTTGTTCATGTGTCACTGCCAGGGCGTACCGCCCGTATGCACAGGTCAGAGGTGCACCCGCGGGTTTTGCTGCGAGCGGAGCCGAGCGGCCGCGAAAGCTGGGTGGAGCCAAGAACCGGCCCATCTTATCGCCGCACCGGCCCCGCGCGCACCCAAACCTGGACGGGACATCGCGCTAGAAGGGCCCGTGGGCCCTGCCACCTCCCGGGCAGGAGCGGTGAATTTGCCCACTGCGGTTGCCCGCTGGGGAAACTGAGGCGGGCCAGCGCGGGCGCTCCCCGTGCGGGTTCCGGGAGGAGCCGCCGCGGCCCGTCTCCGTCCGGCGCGCTCTTTGCGCCGCCCGCGCGCCCGCCTCCCGCCGCCCCCCCGCCCTCCCCGCCCGCGGGTGGCCGCAGGATTGAGGAAGTGCGTCTGGGCCCGGCCCGGCCCCCGCGCGCGCGGCCGGAGCGCAGGGGGCGGAGGGCAGTGGCACCGCCGGGCCCCGGCCTGCTGGTGTCCCCCCCCGCCCCGCGTGCGCAGCCCCGTCGCCGTCGCCGCCGCTTCAGGTAAGCGCTGGCCCGGCCCGCGCCCCGCCCGGGGTGCTAGCTGCCGCCTGCGGCCGCTCCGCGTGAAACCTTGGGCCCCGCAGCGCAGGCCGGAGCTCCCGGGGGCCGCGCTCAGACCCCAGGCAGCCTCTCGGGGGGAGGGGTGGGGGAGGGGCCCCGGAGCGGAACCCCAAAACCCAGCGCAGGACGGTGCCGGGGCGTGGGGAGCAGAGGCAAGAACCCAAGGTAGGAAAACAACCAGAGTGGCTACACGTCTACTCAGCCTTTGAAGAAAACC
Source organism: Furipterus horrens (assembly GCF_987537825.1). NCBI lineage: Eukaryota > Metazoa > Chordata > Mammalia > Chiroptera > Furipteridae > Furipterus > Furipterus horrens. The sequence continues at coordinate 3,679,151 of NW_028327186.1, read as the reverse complement.
CCTTCCTTCAACTTTTGGAGCGCGCGTGTGCGTGGAGTGTGAGCGCGCGTGTGCACGTGTGAAAGTGCATATGTGTTGGGAAGGGACTGCCAGGAGTCTCTCTCTCCCGCGGAGGGAGAGGGTTGGAGGGGGGGATAGGGGGGTGTCTGGTGATGCTGGGGGCCGGGAGCACCCAGCACGTTGTCACCCTCCTCAAAGTCAAGCGTCCTGTCACTGGTCGATAAAAACTACCATCTCTTGGGGTCTCTGTGGGCGACCTTCCCTGACAGGGGCTCGGGGGTGAGTCTTGGGGCGGGGAACAGGAGGAGGCAGGAGAGCCAGGGAAGAGAGAGAGAGTGATGGAAAATATGGGGACCTCTGGGGATCAGAGGGAGACGGTGACTGAGAATTTGGCGACTTCTGTGGCCAAAGTTTTTCCCTCACAAACACATCACCACGCAGGTGTCAGAGAGGTAGAGAGACAGGAGCTTTTCTCCTGCCTCTGAGTCCCTTGGACCTTATAAAGAATACGCACACATTGGGGCAATGTTAATATCCAACACCTTTTGTGATCTGACTTAATTATCTTTGCTTATGTCCTGGAAGAGTAAGGAAATTAAATTAAAAACATACACCTGAAGCTAATACAAAGTGTTGAATGCAATTGCAAAACAAACTTTTTTTATAAGTTGAAACACACACACACGCACACACACACACGCACGCACGCACCCCTAAAGGAGACCTTGGGGTCTGCCAAACCTTTCTGTCCCCCAGGTTCCCACATTTCGGGGAGTGGTCCCAGCATCAATTCTTTGGCTCGGTCGCTAGGAATTAGCCTCCATCCCGTTCCCTGTCCCCTGGGTTTAGTCTGTTAGCCAGTCCTGTTGGCATGTGTCCAGGTCGCTGCCCTCCTTTCTCGCAGCATCGTGCACTATTACAGTCCTCCCTGTGCCCATCGCTTCCGCTTGGCAGCCAGAATGATTTTTTTTTAAGTAGGTGAGGCAGATAGTGCCATTCCTCTGCTTGGCACCCTTCAGTAGCTTTCCTTGTAGTAGCAGAAAGTGCAGGAGATGTTCCTGGCACCCGCCCAGCTGACCTGGCCTCTGCCTCCTCAGATCATCTGGCCATTGCCCCCAGCCACCCTGGCCCATCTTGTTCTCCAGTTCCTCTCTCGCATCCCTCTGTCTGTGTTTTTGGGGGTCTCTACTGTGTTCCCATTTTATCTGTTGGACTTCTTTAATTCCCTGGAGGTCTCCACGGGAGCTCCGGGGTTCAGAGACAGTTCCTATGTGCCTGCCATGCTCACTGCTGCATCTGGGCTTCCAGAACCATCCAGGAGGTGCCCAGGTCCTACTGGCACAGTGAACGATGATGAATGGACAGCCTTTACTCCATTGTGGTTTCGTATTCCCGAAGGGCTTCTGTTCTCGAACGCTTGCGTGTTCATTTGGGATTGAGAAGTACCCGTTTCTCGGGTCTGCAGGTCCATGATATTTTGAGGTCTGGAAACGCATCAAACACATTTTGTAGGCAAGCCAGGATTGATCAAGGGATGCTAATGGTACCAAGGGATATGTGGGACCATGGGCCCACCATCTCCACCAGGCTTTGGATTCAAAAACACGCTGGATGATGTGAGCATTTCTAACATGCTTGATTTGCTAATGTTTTCCGACTCGTGGATACTGGCCACCCTTGCTAAGCTTCCTATAAAAACAGGTGAGCAGATCCAGAATTGCTTGTGTCTTCCTTAACTATGCCCTTCCTAGCTGCTGTACGTTTCATGAACTCATGAAGTTCACCCTTTGTGAAAGGGCCCAGTAAAAACATTTGTAGAGTGAGAATCAGATTCCCCTCCACACACACTTTTTTTCTTTAAGTATTTGGACTGCTCCATTAGCCCAGTTATGGAGAGTTGGCAAAAGAACATTGGTGAGGCTTAAACACTTAAAAACTTGTTAAAATAATGATCATTGCAGAAAGCTCTTGAAGCTCTCTTTAGGATGTACATACCATCAGGGAAAGAAAACATGTCATTTACAACCACGATTGGTTGCGTTGGTCTGAACCCAAAAGAAGCAGGAAAAAGCAAAGATTCGTTCGATGCCATTAAGCAAAATGGGAGTTGCTTCATCTAAAAACGGCTACCTCCGTGTCTAAGCCAAAATACAGATTGTAATTGAAAACTGCTCCAGAGGCAAAATCCTTCACTGGTAAAGTGATTTTTCAAAAGGAAACTGAAAATGAAAAGGGGAACAAAGTGTACTGGCTGAGAGGCGGCCTAAACTATTTTAAAGGTTATTTTTTGTTTGTTTGTTTTTGTTTTTTCAATGTAAACACATTTTAGGGTAAGACTTCCGTTCCACGTTTGGATTTGGGGAGCGTGTTGGATATTGAGGAGCTGATTTGGGGACGTATTTAGAAGCAGAGAGCCACTGTTTTGTTTGGTTTCTGAATGTTACTAGGGCCTTTATTGTAAAGCAGAGGTTCTGTTTTGCTGTTTCTCCCTGGGCCCACCTCAAGTTCAGGGCTCCGTCCAGAACCTGCCCACTGGGGAGGCAGTGCACCTGCCCTCCAGCACTGACGTTCTGAGCTCGTTAATCACAGGGCAGGTGGGCGACCCTGCTGGCCTCCCAGTCCCCGAGTCCCACCCCCTGTTATTATAAGAGCCACTCTGGCCCTGTTGTAGAAATTGCAAAATCTGTCTGCAGCCCGGTGAGGTTACCTGGGTGGGCAGGAGGATGCATGTCTATTTTTAAGAGACGAGAAAACTGAGGTGCATGTAAGTTTCACCTTGTGGTTACACCATGACACGTGACCAAGATCATTCAAGCCTTTGACTTTCTAACTGTGCTTTTTTCTTTCCATATAGTCTTGGACATCATTTACATGACCTTCATCTTTTTTTCTTTTTTTAACTACACTATCACTCCCCATGTCCAAGAATGGTTGCTAATTATCCCGTGCTTCACGGGTAGTATAGAAAATGTACAAACACGGACAGAAACACACGCATTTCACATGGTAATACCCTGAGCAGCATGCAGTTACCCCATGCCAGGCCTGAGCTGGGCCTTGGTCTTGCCCTCACGGTGCTTCTGGTCATTTAATCACCATAGCAGGGTGGGCTCTTATGTTGGGGGACCCCCTAACCTCAGAGGAGAGAGCAGCCTTGTTAGTCCTTGGAGATGAGTCTTTATCTCACTCAGCTTCTCGTGGTAATTCACACTATTTGGGCTGGATAGCTCTGTGGTGGGCGGCTGCCCTGTACATTGTAGGGTACACAGTACTGTCCCAAACCTCTCCCCACTAGAGGCCAGCAGCACCCCGCCCCCAGCTGTGACGACCAAACATGCCTTCAGACACTGCCAAGTGTACCCTGGGAGGCCGGAGGACAGGCCCAATATACGGGGCCCACTTTGCCGACCCCTGGGGCTCAGACTGTTCTGGCTTCATAACCAGCACCAGTGCTTTCTAGGGCCCTTCTCTTCTGGATTGTGTCCTGGTGGCCCGTTTGGAATTGTGTCCCCCTCTGGACTTCCAGGACAGTCTGTCCTGGGCAAAGGGAAGGCCTCGTTGCGTGACTGACTGTAATAGCATCTGCTGCACCCCAGCTGGAATGGGGGCCCCTGAAGGCAGGAGCCTTGTTGAGTTGTCTTGGCGTCACTGTGCAAGTGACAGTGACATGTGTCCAGGGAACAATGATTGGACCCTTTCCCAGTAGGTGCTCTGCCGTTGTTCGGGGTTTCTTCCAGATTCTTCTCAGGTGGACATGATTGGAGCCCAGCTGTGAGGCAGGGCGGGAGGACTGTCCTTTCGCTGTCCCCACCTGACTAGGTGTGGCTGTGAAGATGGACTGTGAAGAGGGATATGGCCCAGGAGACGGAAAATACCAATGAACCAATAGAAATATAGGCAACCATGCAGGAAGGCACCTGACAATGAAGAAAAGCTTTCTGATTTGATGATTTTTTTTTTTTCCCACCAGAACGAGTCGGCTTTCTGCTCCGCCATGACCGTGAGTCCATGCCTGAGACCTTCCCTCGGGCGGCAGTGACGGTGACCGCAGCCAGCACTGACTTGGGAAAGCAGCCACCCCGCAGGCTGATGGCTGGCATGTCGCGGCGACCGCCCAGCATGTACTGGTGTGTGGGGCCGGAGGGCTCAGCCGCGTGTCCAGACCGCGCCATGAACGCGAATAACGGTAAGGACAGGGCTAGCCAAGCCGGCCGGGCCTCTCCCACGGGGAGCCCAGGCCACGTAAGCACAGGGGCTTTTCAGCGGAAGGACCTAAACTGCCATTATTTGCTGAATTTTTTTATTATAAAATATATCTTAGGATTCTCACTGAAATTCTAAAAATGGAGGGACTGTGGGACAAAATTTAATGTGGACTCAGAGGTCTTAAGAGTCAGGACATCCCGTCATGTGGGTGACAAAGTTTTTTTTGAAGGGGACATTTGATTTTGTTTTGTTGTTATAAAAATGACTCATGTTTGTTAAAACTGAAAAGCAAAAGTAAGTAGAAAAAAAAATGTCACCCAGCAGCTCACTGCCCCCAACACAAGTACGAGGGAGCCTCTTTGTCCCGACTCGTCCGTCCATTTCTCTGGGCTTAGGCTCCCGCTTTTCTCACAGAGCCTCATGCTGGTCACCTGACCCACGCAGATCCACAGGAGCATCATTTCAGAGTGGAGCCCTACTGAAAATCATTAAGCTCATATTTACCCTCCTGTTGGACGTTTTGGGGTGTGTGGGTTGTTTCTCATTGCTCCCTGGCACCCAAAGAGCAAGCATGTCCATCCGTGTGAGGTTATTTCCAGAAAATAGATTTACAGAAGCCTGCTTTCCTTTCCCCCAGTCTAGTCACTGATCTCTCTACGGTGCTGCCCAAGGAAAGCGGGCTACCAGGAAATAAACCAGGGATACCCCACGTCAAGACAGCTCTTACCTTTTAAAAATCCTTGGACGTTCACACGCTTTAGAAATGATCACGTGCTTAGAATAAGTCCAGGTAGAGTTTAGAAAAAGATCTAAACTTGAATGGAACCCCATTTTTTTTTTTTTTACTTGTGGGGATTTTGGTCACGGGGTGGGCCTGGGCGCGCGTGGGTTTGTACGTGTGCTAGATGTGTTTTTTCACACCACTCCTGTTTTGGCCTGCATACCTCACCATGCGGTTGTTTGTTTAGAATGTGCATCCAGTCCAAGGCCATGAACGCGCGAGCGTTGGGGGCGCCCTGTCGCGCCGCTGGGGGTCTGTGTGCCGGTCCTGCCACAGAGTTGTGTCCCAGGAAGGAATGTCGCAAGCTTATTAGTGCTGTCTCCTGCCAGCTGAAGGGCCACCCATTTTGACACACAAGGCATTAGACATTCCCGCATCCGCATCCGTCTGACACTGGTCAGAGTGGAAAAACCTGTCCTGCCAGCTGAGGTGAGGCTCCCTGGAAAGTAGAGAAGTGAGGAAACTTCTAGATACTTCAAGCTGAGAACGCTAGGCGAGGAGACTCTTCTGGACATGGGGGGTGAGGGGGGCTAGGACAGACATCCCCAGGGTGACTCACATCCCCCGCCTCGCGTGAGGGGGTCCTAACGTCAGCTGCCCGTCTCCACCAGACTCCGTGTGGACCAGAGGCAGAGAAGGAACATTCCAGAGTGTCTGCAAATCCCAGGTTTTTACATGGCTGTTTTCAGTGCTCTTTTCTTTTTTTTTCCTTTGGCATTTTCAAATCAGTGTTCAAAATAACTTCTCAATGTCAGAGCCCAGTGATTTGCTCCAGGGCTGGGGGCTGAGGGGCGGGGGGAAGTTCTTCTTATCTTCCAGGAATAGAAGTAGGAAATAGACAGGAAGTGTGCCTTGGGGTATAAGAAGTCCGACAGGGAACACGTCCCCGTGGGTGAGTGCCTTTCGCGGTATAACTGCCAGTCCATGTCTTTAAAGTCTTAAACGTGTTCCTGAGGTCGGTGTCCTGTTCGGGGATGCTGGGTTGTGTCCACACCCTGGGAGCAGGGACAGGCGGACAGGGCTTTGCTATGGTCACCCAGGTGCCCTCTGCCAGCCTGGCCACAGGATAAGGAACCCTTAGTGAGGTGGGGGAGGGGAGGGAGGCTGAGAAGGGACTCGGGTGGGAGGGGCTGCCGTTAAGACAGCTGTGTTTTATGCCTGCAGTTGTGGCCCATTATGGACATTCTTTGGCTTGATGGGACTTTTTTCTATATTTTAAAAAAATTTTAAAGACTTTATTTCTTTTTAGAGAGAAGGGGAGGGAGGGAGAAAGAGAGGGAGAGAAACATCAATGTGTGTTTGCCTCTCATGCGCCCCCAACTGAGGACCCGGCCCGCAACCCAGGCATGTGCCCTGACTGGGAATCGAAACAGCGACCCCCTGGTTCACAGGCTGGGGCTCAATCCACTGAGCCACTCCAGCCAGGGCTTCTTAAACAATTTTATTTGTTTATTTTTAGAGAAAGGGGAAAGGAGGGAGAAAAAGAGGGAGAGAAGCATCGATGTGAGAGAGAAACATCAATTGGTTACCTCACCTATGCGCCTGGACTGGGGCCTAAACCCGCAACCTGGACATGTGCCCTGACCTGGAATCTAACCGGTGACCTTTCATTTTGCGGAATGACACCCCACCCATGGAGCCACACTGCTCAGGGCTTGATGGGACTTGTAACATTAACCTTAATCTGAGGCTTAGGTCCTCTCCTGAGTATTTGTCCAGAATGTGCTTGATTACCTCCAGCCACAGGGAGCTCACTCCCTCTCAAATAGCACCAGCCTCTCTATGGGAAACTGTTAGGAAATTTAGGCTGCAGAAACCAGTCCTGCTCTCACTGAGTCTAGCTCCTGGGCTGATCGGAATCCCTTCACCCCTTCCTTGACATAACTAAAAGCAGGTAGGTGCCTCGTCCTCCCTGTGGATTCCTGTTTAGGCTGATAAACCATCCCACTACTTGCAAGAGCAGACAGCCTGCAACTCACATCTTGCCCTCAGGTATCACTGAGCTTGTTTTCCTTCATCTGTGGACTAACCACTAGGCCATTGCCACCTGGGCCCAGGGGAACAGCTGCCTCCTGCTGCCCCCTCCACCCGGAGGTATTCAGGCTCTCGGGAGCACCCCCATCCACCTACCCATTCTAAGGGCCAGAGCCTGAGGTCCACCTGTGGTTCTCAGCCCTCACCTGCTGCCCACCTCCCCCTATCACACATTTGCCCCAACCTCACTCTATGAGGGGTGGGCAGGACAGCCCCACCCATGACCTCTGTCCCCCCTGGCAGAAGCCGAGGCGCACGTGACAGGCACTTATGGCCAAGAGAGATTTTCTTCTCAGCCAGATGCCTTGGCCCCATGGAGAGACCAGTGGTCTGCGAGTGGGAGGTACCTGCATGGATGTCCCAGGTCCCAGTGCGGAGGGACAAGGATGGTCTCCCTCCTGCCTGATTTCCTGATCCCCAGGAGTCAGACCTGGCAGGAGCCATAAATAAGGCTTTTTATGACATTCTTTAACTCTGGGAACGGAGTTCTCCCTCCTAATAACATGTACATCGAAACTGTAGCGTATGAATTTCACACACATTTTCAGGAACCCCAATGAGTGAAAATAGGGACTTCCAGAATTCCTTAGACGTCCAAGTTATGAGTCCTTTTACCATCCCGGCCTCCCCTGTATCCAGTTTGTCCAGATTCCACTTAACCATATTGTTAATTATTCAGTGACATTTATCATTTAAAAAACAAACAAACAGACATATGCATATTAAAGCCATAGAATCCTTCTGAGTCCGGAACTCTGAGCGTATAGCAGGAATCACACATTATTGAGACATGTTTTCCACTGTAAAGAACTCCTGGGGATTACACTTCACCTTGCTAATTCTTGCCAGGGTTGTGCCTGGCAGCTTTTCTGTCACTTAACCATCCGGCATCCAGGACCGATCAGCAGGTGTCGATTTAAAATTGGCCTACCTGGTTGTTCCCAGAGAACCACAACCAAAAGAACTCAATTTTGGCACTTGGAATTTATCAGAGACTTAAAGAGACTTCAAGCCATTGAAAAGTTGTAGTCCATGACTTTTAATATAGACCCAGGCAATGATGCCAATTTGAGGTTAGTTTTGAATACAAAAGGAAAAGAATAAGACTCTTAAAGTTCCTTTCAGTAGCTCATTTTGGACCTGTGATAGCCGAGTGAGGTCTTAGAGGCAAGTGGAGGGACCGTGGGAGTCGTAGGTGGAGGGACATCAGCCCCTCAGGCCGCTCTGCTCCCAACCCCAGTTGCCAAGCTCAAGAGATCCCAGTGGGCAGTTGTTTGTTTCTCTGCAAACATCATCAGCACTTTTGAGTTCAAAAGCAAAATGCAAGCTAACAGCCCTGGCCCGGTTGCCCTGTTGATTGGGGAGCATCATCCCGTACACCAAAAGGTTGTGGGTTCGATTCCTGGTCAGGGCACATACCTAGGTTGCGGGTTCGGTTCCTGGCCGGGATGCATGTGGGAGGCATCCGATGGATGTTTCTCTCTTACATAGATCTCTCTCTCATTCTCTCTCTCACTCCCTAAAATTACATACATTCTTGTAAAACATTCAAAGGATGCAGATAAAGTGGTCAAGGACCTTTCTGTCCTGCCCAGGAGATCACTGTTAGCTGAGTGTCTTCCCTTCTCAGCATATGCGCGCACGCAGTCTTCTCTGTACGTTATTTCTGGTTTTACATGCATGATAATCAGTTAGACACGTGTTCTGCAACTGCTAGCGCTGAGTTCTGTCTTGGGAGTTTTGTGCATGTGTGCCAGATTTGACAGTGTGACTACAACAGTGTTCACTTAACCAATCCCCTATTAAAGCGCCTTTTAGTGTCTTTCTGTATTTTGCTTCTTATCCTAAGAGTTGGTTGTCACTGTCTATGCAGGATCAATGAATGAGCACATTAAAAATAATCAAAGTACTTCCCTGGCTGCTGTGGCTCAGCGGATTGAGCGCTGGCCTGTGAACTGAGAGTTCAGCAGTTTGATTCCCGGTCAGGGCACGTGCCTGGGTTGTGGGCCAGGTCCCCACTTGGGGGACACATGAGAGGCAACCACACATTGATGTTTCTCTCCATCTCTTTCTCTCTCCCTTCCTCTCTCTAAAAATAAATTTAAAAAAATTTTTTTAAATAATAAAAATTAAAAACATAAAATAAAAAATCATCAAAGTAATGGCACCCATGTAAACGAGCAAGTGGTACAGAACTATAAGCCAAAGCCCCTAGTCCCAAAAGGGTCTCTATGTCTGGTTCTAATTAGCCAGGCCATTGCCATTTCTCTGTGGAGAGAACGCACCTGAGCGTCTCTTGCTCTGTCTGCGTAGACAATGTGTGTTACCCGCCTGTCATGATCCACGGTGGTTCCCTTCACTTCTGTGCGTCTCTCTGTTTCTCCCTCCACGTTGACGTCTGTCGGTGTCCTCTCCTCTCCAGGTTGTAGTTGTGACATTGAAAGGTAGGCTCCCATCGCCGTGACTCGGCCCGTGGACTGAGTGTTCAGTGGGGCCCAGGTGAGCACTTCTTCTCTCCTTATTACCTCCATCCGTCTTCCCGTCGCCCCCTCAGACCGTGGGCTGTGAGCCGTTGTTTATCTGGAGCACTTTCTCGGGACAACGGCTAGGAACAGTTACAGAGACCCAGGAGAGCCTGGGCGTTGCTGAACGCTTGTTCCCTTCGCCTTCCTTGTGACCCCAGTTGGACATCAGCCACCTTCCGAACTTGGAAGAGGCTGCCGCGGGCTCCTCTGATGTGGTTTGATCGTCGTTGCTTTGGTGGGTGACCTGTTCTTTCCTCTCTGGAAGCTTTTAGAAACTTCCCTTGTGTGCTCCGTCTTCTGCAATTTCCTAACAGAAGACTGGGTTAGGGTCTTTTTTCACTGATGCCTCTGGACCCTCGGGGAGGCCTAAGGGTACCCCTTTCAGGCCTTTGAAGAGTCCTTGTGTTGGCTTTGGTAGTCCTTCCCTCCCCTGCTTTTTTAACTTTTTTTGTTTTGTTTTGTTTGTTTTTCTGGAACTCCTGTTAGTTAAGATACATGTTCCTTGTCTTTTCTGTAACATTTTCCAGCTCTTCTTTTTTCTCCTAAAGTTTGGAAGATGTCCTGGACTTGACCTCCCACGGAATGTTGTGTTTTGTCATTCGTTTTTAATTTTTAAAATCTCTCTCCTATTCTTTTTTCTTTTCATAGCATCCCGTCCTTGTTTTATATACACAGTCAGTGTCTTCTTGAGTCTTCTGAGGATCCTACTGGGCACTTTCAAATTTTGATATCATTCTTCTGATCTTCTCAGTTAATTTTAAAATGTATTTCTTAATGTCAGGTTCATTGATTAAAATCAACATTTTTACTATGAATTCCAGATAAACTAATAATTGCATGATTCAAAGCGTTAGTTAGGAAATTCACAATCTCAGTTGACTTTGTAAGCAGATCATGTTCAGAAGGTTCATGGGAAGCAACTTCCTACGATGCTAAGAGAAGTCAGCAAAATGCTGGCAGAAAAATACTTTTTCATTGGCACTTATTATTGAAGTTCTTTTTAATGCCCTGCATTACCAATGTGGTTTTTTGTTTTTTATTTAATTTCATTTTTATTGATTTGAGAGAGAAAGAAACATGCATTTGTTGTTCCACTTACTGATGCATTCACTGGTCGATTCTTGTGTGTGCCCTGACCGAGGATCGAACCCACACCCTCAGCGTATGGGGATGATGCTCTAACCAACTGAGCTACTCAGCCAGAACCTACGTACGTTTCTTCTAAGGCCTGGTCTTTTATCTGTCTTTATTCGTTCAGTATTATTATTTCAACAATGATCAAGCATCTGTTTATGGGACACACTGGTCTACCTTCTGAGGACATAGTTCGACCATGGCCTCTGCTCTCACGGGGCTTGGAGTTGCAGCAGGAAAAATAGGCGGTGAAGAACAGAGGAAAAGCCAGAGGCTGATGCTTGGGGAAGTTAGCCTTACAGAAAGGTGATGTGCTCAAGAGACACCACTCGGCTATTTTTAATTCTATTATTGGGTAAGACTGCTTTGAGGAAGTGGCATTAATGCTCAGATCGGTTGGGTTGACCAGAAGGAAGGAGCCGTGGGAGGCTGGGAAGGTGTGCTTTTTCAAATATGCTGAAAACAGCAGAGAAGCTCAGCCCTCCCTCCTGTGCTCACTCATTCACCCCACGGCATGCCAGAGCCTGTGACAGACTGGTCACTGGGGAGCCAGAAAAAAGTCCTTCGGATGCTTATGTACCAGAGAAACACATCTGATACACACTCTACTGCCAAGGAAGTCAAGGTTGGGGAGTGATGGGCAGAAGACTCTATTTTGACCAGAAGTCAGGGAGGCCATCCAAGGAGAGGTGGCCTGGGAGCAGAACCCGGTGGATGGAATGAGGACGCCAGTCCCATGAGAGCTGAGGCGTGGCATGCCCAGCAAGGGCCCCAGTGAGCACAAAAGCTGTGCAGTGGGGAGCAGAGGGCTAGAAGCGCCGTGTGGAACTGGGGTGGTGGCCTTCATGCAGGCCAGGGCAGGGCTCGGGTTTTGTTCCAGAGCAATGGGGGACCTAACACGCAGTATGGTCTCATCATGGGAGCTAGACGAGAAGGCTCGGGTGTAACCCCGGACGGCGGGGCAGGAAAGGAAGACCAGGATGGCCTGGGAATCTGTTTTGAAGAGAAAGCTATCAGGACTCATTGAGGTGTTTGTTATTAGGCCACAAACCACTCCAGAACTCACTGGCTTAAAACGGCAATAAAATTTGCCCTGGCCTGTGTGGTTCAGTTGGTTGGAGCACTGTCTTCTTTCCCACATTGGAAGGCTGTGGGGTGGATCCCCGGTCGGGGCCTGGTCAGGGGATGGGCAGGAGGCAACCAATGAATGTTTCTCTCTCTCTCTCTGTTTCTCTTTATTTTTCCCTTCCTCTCTCTCTAAAAATTAAGTGAGGATGGGAAAAAAAATCAAGTTTATAATTTCCCAGGATTCTGTGAGTCAGGCATCAGGTAGGGCTCAGCAGGGTGGTTCTTCTGTTAACGCTCACACATCCGATGCCTCGGTGCCTCTCCCTCCACATGACTTCTCTCTGTCCATGTGCTTTCTCACCCTACAAATGTCTAGCCTGAGCCTCTGTGTGGCATAACGGTTGATTTGCCAGAGTGCAGAAGCAGAGATGCCTAGGCTTTAGGAAGGCTGAGGTCTGGAATTCTCTCTTCATGATTCCTGCTGGCCCCTGCTGGTCCAAACAGGTCAAAAGGCAGGACTGGGTAGATTTCACCTCCCACAAGGAGGACGAGCAAAAAGTTGGTGGCCACCTTAATACACCATGTGGATGAGCCGTGAGGAGTGAAAGCAAGAGGAATCAAGGATGTCCCACCTCTGATTTAACCAATGTTATTATTTGGACATTTTTACTTAAAACATAATTTAAGAAGTAAAAATGACAAGCATCGTTCGAGCCCTCTTTGGGCCTTTCCCTGAGTTCTGCTGTCCATCAGTCCCCAAAGGCAGTGATTATTTTCAAGTTCACGTGAACCCTTTGCCGTGTTTTGTTCCATTGCTAAATGTGTGTGTGTTCAAAAGCACATGTACTGTTTCTATCCTGCAAGGCTGGTCCCTTCTGGGCAGCCACCTGGTAGACAAGGGGTCGGCTTAAATTTCACAACATCACCCACCGGGGTTAAGGAAGCGGCTTCATTGAGGGCAAGGACGTCACAAAGCCTGGGTCTACCAGATGGATGGCATGTGGTCCCTTGTCTGTCTTTGAACAGAGACGCATACGCCAGGGTATCTGCTGGACATGAGGAGGTTCTCGTCCAGTGAAGGGTCCAGCATGGGGTGTCCACTCCCCGGGGGCTAGCCTGTCAATGGTGTGCCACGTGTGAGTGCTGGCTGAGTGTAGGGGACAGCTTGGGGCTGTGGGATGTCACGGTCCCCCTGCCACTAGACCGTGGAAACTGAGCGTGGGTGCCAACCCTTCAGCTGGCTCATTGTCTACATTTGAGGAGTGACAACCAGTGTCATGTTTTGGCAGGGCTGTGCCTTTTAGGACAGTTTCCACATTTAATATTTTTAAATAACTATTTTCATACTGGGCCAGATTTTTTAACTTAATTTTTGAAGCAACATCAAGTTTGTTTGGTATAAGAGGTTTATAGTTGCCCCTTGAATGACACAGGGGTAAGGAGCACCAACACCCCCTGTGGTTGAAAATCCATGTATAACTTTTGACTCCCCCCACATTTAACTACTAATAGCATTGACAGCTGATGAACACACATTCTGCATGTTATATGTACCTTGTACTGTATTCTTACACTATGGTAAGCTAGAGAGAAGAAAATGTTATTCAGAAAATCATAAGGAAGAAGAAACACAGTATTTATGAAAAAATCCACATATATGTGGAGCCTCTCAGTTCAAATCCATGTTGTCAAGAGTCAGCTGTATTTTCTGAGAAGCTGGATGAAACCTTTTGCCTATAAAACCATCTGGGCCAGGTGCCTTTTTTATGGATAGATTTCTCTTGGTACTGTTGACTGCAATTTTAAAGGTTGTAGGTTTATTTAAACTTTCCATTTCTTCTTGAGTCCCCCATTTAATCTAGATTCTCAAATATATTTGCATAAAGTTCATCATGGCTTTAGGATTTAAAATAAAATTTTAGATTAGTTTATTCACTCTTTGTTGATAAATCATAGACTTGCTATAAAACTCAAAAGTACAAAAGAAAATACAGTGAAAAGTATTCCCTGCCACCTGCTCCTCAGTCTTCCTGTTCCCCTCTCTTCTAAAGAATCAGAAAAAATAGCTAGTTCCCCTTCTCTTTTCTTCTTCAAAATCAGTTTTTTAGACCTAGATTCAAAATGGCTCTTTTTACATAAATCTTTTTTTAAAGTTATGATCCAGAAGTATTTAAAGTATATTTTATTGATTATGCTACTACAGTTGTCCCAATTATTTTTCCCTTTGCTCCCCACTACCTGGTACCTCCCTTCCCTCCAGCAACACCCGCCCCCGCCCCGCCTTCACCACTTAGTTCATGTCTATGGATCATGCAAATAGGTTCTTTGATCCAGAACTTTTATTTTCAGTTGTTTTACTTTTTCAATATTTTTCTGTTACAGTTGACCTTCACTATTATATTAGTTTTAGGTGTACAACATAGTGAATGGAGATTATATAACTTACAAAGTGTTCACCCCAATAAGTCTGGTACATAAGTTATTGCAATATTATTGACTGTATTCCCTGTGCTGTATCTCACCTCCCTGTGACTATTTTTATAACTGGCCATTTCTACTTCTTTTTTAAAAAGAGATCCTTTATTCTTACTACTTTTTAATCCTTATCGGAAGACATGCCTATTGATTTTAGAGAGAAGGGAAGGAAGGGAAAGAGAAGGTGAGAAACATTGATTAGTTGTCCCTTGTATGTGCCCTGACCGGGGACCGAACCTGCAACCCAGGCATGTGTCCTGATGGGGAATTGAACTGGTGACCTCTCTGTTCAGGGGATGATGCCCTACCCACTGAGCCACACTGGCCAGGGCCGTCTCTTCATATTTTATCTATACTTTTAACCTCTTGGTGCCTTCGTGCAGCTCCCTCTGCTTGGTCTTCCAGATTACCGATCTGTCCTCTAGCCCTGTCTCTTCTGCTCTGCCGTCCTCCTACTGCGCGTCATGGTTCAATCCTCCTAGTTTTCATTTCCAGGCCTTTGAGTGAGTTCTTGCTTTTGCGGATGCTGTGTCCTCCTGTGTCTCTCCCAGAGATACTTATTCTGAGGTCTTGTTCTTGCTTTACCAGCTCCGATTCTGGGTGGAGACGGGCCCCTGAGATGCTGGAAAGCCAGAGCCCGAGATCCTGGTTAGGAAGCTCAGGCACTGACTCCATCTTTTCCTCTCCCAGGAAGGCGGTGGTCGCTAAATCCTAATTACAAAACCGGAGAGCCTGAAGTTTGCTCTCCCTTATTTCAATGACTGGGGTATTCAGGTAGGCTCTCCCCTTCTCCCGAGCATTAATATCAGGGTGCAGCAAGAAATGCAGGCTCTCAGATCTGCCGAGACCCTGCCTTGCACAGGCTGGGTCACTGTTAAGTGCTCACTTCCCCATGGGGACTCTGAGGCCACATCTTCTCCTGCCCTGGATGGGCAACGTGCGTTCAGTGGTCCTGGGTCCTTGGCGACATAATCAGGAGACTTGATTTAGTTGTTTGTGTGTTCTGTGAGATGGAAGGGAGGGGAGGGGAGGGGAGGGGAGGGGAGAGGAGGAGGGTGTCTCATCCTGCTGATCCATCGCCTGCCCTGCTCGCTGCCTCTGTTGGTGAAGTTGGGTGTTCCTCCTTTACGGTATTCATCTTCCTCAAAAGTTAGAGGGTCTGCGGTTGGGTGTGGATCTTCGTGCTGGGATTCCCCATGGCTGTCTGTGGTCACCACAGCCTGTCAAGGGAGGAAGAGAGACTGCAGTGGGAACATTTCTAATGAGTGGGGGTCTCCACATGCCTCCTGGCTATGACCCATCACCTCTAGCGTACAAGGAGCAGAATCTGCGCCCTCTTGCTGCCTGGCATAGGCTGGAAAGGGGCTCACTGTGGGTACTCCTCCCCGTGGTCCCCTGCTGGTGGTCTTGGGAGCCCCCACCCCTGCTTCCCATATACACCCCGGCAGCCTCAGAGCACTGCCCGAGCCTGTGTGCAGAGGGTTTAGCACCATGCCAGGCAAGCGGGATATGTAGCTCCTAACTAAACGTCCATTTCTTTCTCTTTCCCTGTTGGGCAACTTACGCAGCCTTGCCTGGAGTCCATTTCTGTTAGTGAAAACGATCATGGTGTTGCCATGATCAAAGTGGGAGTTTCTGGAAAAATGGGTGTCCTGTGATTTTACTGGGCTGTCACCCATTGAAAGCATGGAATTTAAAACTTGGCTGAGGCTCATTTTCAGATCTGTGGATAGCTCCAATGGGATGACCCCAAATCGAGTCGCTGAATTGTTTAACTAAAGTTTTAATCAAAGATATTTTCATTTAAGTGAAAACCTTTCTTTGTCTTATCTTTAGAATACTTTTGGGGGGGGAGCAGATTAACAAAATCCATGTGTCTCATGGAAGAAAACTCCTAGTAAAACTTGAAAGTTCTTAAAAAATAAACTTGAAAGTTCTGTTGCTCATGAGTATCTTTTCAAAGCTCAGCCGCGAGCTGTCCATAGGGAGGACAGGTCGGAGAGAAATCGTAGTGGGCGGGGGGTTGGGGGGGGCAGTCAGGTGCCGGCAAGAGGCCACAGTAGTGGAGCTGGGCATTCTTGAGATGTTTGTGGCTCCTGAGGAATTGTGGAGCATCTCGCTTGAATCCTCAGAAGATCACTTATGAAAACAGAGAGCCATACTGTTGCCCAGCCAGGGTTTGTGCTAAACTCGAAGGATTTTGTTCTGCGCGACTGGGCATTTCCACGCAGGAAACTCAGCTGTGAGTGTGGCAGCCACAGAGCAGCGTGAGTCCAACTCACTGGAACCCCGCCGCGGAGGAGCGCGGCTCCCAGGAAGGTCAGCCGTGGCTCAGACGGAAGATCTCGGAGTCTGGGTCTCAGGCCAAAGGGACAGAAAGGCGTTCTCTTCCCTGAAGCGTTATTTTTTTATGCGCATATGGATGTGGCATTTGCTCGTAACCTTTCAGAGGCTGTGGGGCAACCGCCCGTTGGGTTCCCCTCAAATCCACACGTTAAATACGTTAAGTAACAACTCTGCAGTGCGAGCTGCCGAGGACCCCTGACCTGGCCTTTCTGCTTCCTTGTTGCGTGCCTGCTTTCAGGTTTGGAAGGCAGATGGCAAATCTGTTGGAGTCAGTTTTTGTTGTTTAGTTTGGGGGCTGTAGCTCTGCCTGAAGATAGGCAGAGGAAAAGGAAGAGCAAATTGCTTCACTTTGTTTTCTTGCCAACACTTTAAAACCTTAGTTGTTTAAATATGGTCACATGGTTGAAAAACTGTAAGTTTCCATCTGTAATTCTTTGATTCTTACATCCTTCCAGCATACGTATACACACACACACACACACACACACACTCACACACATATATGCAAAATAAATATAGGTTCTTATTTCTCCCTCTTTTACACAAAATGTGGCTGACAGTGCACACTGTTCTGTACCATGCCAATTTCTTTCACACATTTTTACATAAAAGCTATCACCATCATCACCACCATCACCATCATCACCATCATCACCATCACCACCACCATTATCACCATCATCATCACCATCACCATCATCATCACCACCATCACCATCCTCACCATCACCATCACCGCCACCATTATCACCATCATCACCACCATCACCATCATCACCATCACCACTACCATCATCACCATCACCATCATCACCATCACCATCACCATTATCACCATCATCATCGCCATCACCACTACCATCATCACCATCAGAACCACCACCATCATCATCATCACCACCATCGCTATCATCACCATCATCACCACCACCATTATCACCATCATCATCACCACCACCATTATCACCATCATAACCACCGTCATCATCATCATCACCACTGCCATTATCACTCTTTTTGACAGCTGAATAGTATTCCGTTGCCATAGATATACCTCAGAGTATTAAGCAGTCTCCTCCTAAAGGGCATTTGGGCTGTTCCTAATATTTTGTTATAACAAATAATGCTATGATGTCTTTTCACATGTAAACAAGCATCCCTGTATGATAAATTTCCAAACTGATAGGTCATACAGCATATGCTTCTAAAAATATGCCATATATTTGCAGATTACCCTCCGTAGAGTTTTTCTTGTTTACCACCATGTCCCACAGTGTCTGAGCTTGCCTGCTGTCCCATAGGCCTGGTGACACTTTCAGTTACCAAACTTCTGGGTTTTCCTCATCTGATAGGTAAAAAAACGGTGTTTGGGTGTAGTTTTATATGCATTTCTCTTGTGATAAGTGAGCTTCAGCACGTTTTAGCATGTGTGAGACCATATTTACTTTTTTTAACTTCCCTTCCTATCCTTTGCTTAGCATTCTCTAGAAGCTCTTTGATCTTTCCTTATCACTACCTGAGATCTCTTCCTGTTGGCCTCTATCTAGTGGGTGTTAGCACATAATTAGATGCCCTATGGAGGTCCACTTACAAACCCAGAAAACTGAAATTGAAAACTTTGCATGCAATAAGTAGGAATGTTCTGTTTTCATTTTGACTTAATTACTAAATGAATATAAATTGAGTATAAACTGTCTAGGGGAAGTAGGGATACTCACACAGGGCCCATCTAAAGAAACCATTAAACCTTGGACAGAAAGAATATTGGAGTAAATAAAATGACATATCTTCCTCTTGTATAGGAAGACTTAACATTTGTAAATATGTTAATTCTTCACCAGTTGGTTCTGTAATTCAGTGCAGTAGTAATTAAAATACAAACAGAATTTCTTTTTGGCACCTAAATGTAAGAGCTAAAGTTAAAAAACTCTTAGAAGAAAACATAGGATTAAATCTTCAAGACCTTGGATTAAGCAATGGTTTCTTAAATATGACACCAAAAACACAGTGACAAGCCCTGACGGGTATGACTCAGTGGGCTGGGAGTCATCTTGCAAAGCAAAAGGTCACTGGTTCAAGTCCTGATCAGGGCACAAACCTGGGTTACGGGTTTGGTACTCGGTCGGTGCATGTTTGAGAGGCAACTGGTTGATATTTCTCTCTCACATTGATGTCTCGCTCCCTCTTTTTCTTCCTCCCTTCCCCTCTCTCTAAAAATAATTAAACAAGATCTTTATTAAAAAAAAAAAACAGTGACATGAAGAAAAATAAATTGGATTTCATCAAAATTAAACATTTTGTACTTGAAGAACATCATCAAGCAAGTGAAAAGACAGCACACAGAATGGGAGCAAATATTTGCAACCGTATCTCTGATAAACGGTGTGTGTCCAAATTAAATACAGAACTCTTTACAAGCCAACCACAAAAAGACAACGAAAGGACGAAAGACCCTGAATAGGCCTTCATCAAAGACGATATAAAATGGCCAACGACCACATGAAAAGATGCTCAGCATCACTAGTGATTCTGGAAATGCCAGTCAAAACCACAATGAGATGCCACTTTACACGCACGGGAAGAGCTGCCATCCGGAGGAACAGCCTGGCATGTCTTAGGCCTCAAACCTAATGTTAAATGTTAAAACCAGGCACAATAACCTTTGGACTGGGCCTAAAGCAGCCTTGTGCCCCAAAGAAGTGTTTGGAAAGAGGACAAGAAAGCAGATTCTGTGCCTACTGGGCTGCGGGCAACCAGACTGAGAATTTAACACATAGTTCAGAATAAACACCATGACATTAGCTAATCTGTGCCAACTGACACGCGTCCCTTCTGTGGATGTAATTAGTCCCCTTCCCTTTATTGTAAAAGCCCCTTGCCTTTGCCTCTGGTTTGGAACACCGTTTGGGTTTCTGCCGGAATCAGTGCTTCCAAAATAGGTATTCTTTTGGATCTCAAATAAATGCTCATTGCCTCCCACCTTTGCCTTTTATCGGGGTGCTAACACCTGAGCCCGAGCTCCACAGATAAGATTCAGAAAGCCACCAACTTGTGCGTCTGGCTTGACATCATTTGTCTCAGACGCCTGATCTCTGCAGACTTCAGGTTTTAGACACAAACCAAATTTCTTACTTTATTTCAAACAGCAGTCATAAATAAGCTTTAGCATTTATGTACAGCCCATGAAGGGTCGGGCTGCATGGTAAGCACTTCCCATGCTTTCATTCATTGGGGTCCCACAACCACCCCTGTATGCTGGGTGCTGCACACGGGGCACTGCAGACACGAATGCCCAACTGGGAGAGGCGGAGGTGACGTCTCTGTCACCGTCCTCTGTGCTCTGGGGCCTCCTTCCCTGGCAGTGCGCGTGACTAAGTGATACTTCTATGAATCGGAAAGCCCCAGAGGATTATCCTGAGACAGTCTAGACTTTGACCTGTCATGACCCAACCGTTGCGATGCCGAAGTGGCCAGATTCTAGAGAAGGTGGTGTGGAGAAGGGGCCACGAGACCATCTCGAGCTGTTTGGCCAAAGCATGATCCAGATGGGCAAGAGAATTCTCTTTGCAAGAGAATTCTGTCCCCGTTGGCCATTCTGCATGACACTCCCGATGGACAGGATCATAGATGAGACCCTTATTGTCACAGTTCCATTCGGGCTACCCCATATTTTAGCACAGTGCACGGCTCTCGGTAAAACACACTACTGGAAAAATCTGGGTGCCTCCCCCTCAATTTCCCAATGGATTGAGATGTTTTCTTCCTTCCCTTGTGCCCCACTTTGCCAGTAGCAAGCTGCATTCAGTTAGAAATGTTGCTTTGTTCACCTGGCAAGTATATTTTTACAGAACAATTTCTCCGTTACAGCCGCGACAGAGAAATAACTGGAAAACTGAAGAGAGGGGCAAAGATCCCCTCAAATTCTATCGCATAAGAAAAGCTAATGTTAGCACGTTGGGGGTCTTCTTGTTAGTTTCCCTGTGTTTCATGCACTCCAAGTGACAAGCATTGTAATGCATTTGATGATCATTATAAATAACCACCATTTTTGCTACACAAAACAGTATGGCAATCAGCATCTTCATGCATATTGTGGTTTTTTTTAATGTGCTTTTTAAGTATGGGGAGCCTGTCCCCCAGAAACGGGCTGGCCTACCCCTCAGTGTTTATAACCCCAATCACCTCTCCAAAGACCAGAGTAGGGTTGATTTTTATTTTTTTTGTAGCTTCAGATTTTACTGTGTTATATTATGTGAGGCAACCATCTTACTTCTGTGGTTTTTATTTCCGCAGGAGGATGGTTCTCCTTTTTGTTCCAGGTCAGCCTCTCGAGCATGGTTCCCGTTGTAGGTGTTTTTTAAGCGTGAAATCTGGAAAGAGGAGGGCGTCACACCCTAGCTCTTCCTGCCCATCTCATCCAGCTGTGTCCCCGGGGTCACGCTCAGCACGCAATAGGAATTCCATGTTTGTGGAATGCGTGAGCCATAAATAAATGCCATTTTGGAAGAGGAACTAAGCCTAGGAGAGGATGCATCGTGTTTCTGTTTCTCTTCTGCCGCCGCAGACTGTCTCTGGATTTTCCATCTAACGAGACAGGATGATCTCACCTTTTCGTTCTTAGGTGCTTGCCAAGATTATTGCATTGCGAATAAGTGTCCCACGTTTGGTTGGGAGGACACAGCTCGGGAGGTGGAGGGTCAGCATTGGTGGCAGGTGCTAGGGGTCCAAGGCCTAGTTCTGCTGTTTGGAGTGGGGTGGGGGAAGCTTCTCGAACCACCCAGGTCACATCATGGTCACATCATGGAATGTGGTGGTGAGGACCCCCACCTTGCATGTGGGTGTTGGGAAGAAAGTGGACTTTTCATAGCATTGGGCAGCACTCAATGAAGAGACCATTTTATTGTGCCTTTCAAGGTCTGGGACACTGTCTCCAATTATTGTCCCAGGAGATTCTCTTGGCTCTTTGTCTTTTTTTTCCAGAGCAACTGAGTCAAGACTTGGTCTACTGAAGAGCGTAGGGTTGCTTCAGGTTAGTGGTTGCCATCAAAAAACTAATTCATTAAGTCAGGTTGCAAGGAGTCCATTTTGTGCTGGGTACGCTTCCTCTTTTAGTTGTTTGTCTTAATTTCAAAATCAATGCAAGCTTGATGAGGAATAAAAAGTGTATTTGAAAACACAGAAAAACACAAATAGACAAAATCCCTGGTCATTTCACCCACTAAAGGCAACTGCTGCTTTCATGTACGCATGTCCTTGGGTTCTACTTTCTAAACAGAGAGACAGACAGACAGACTAAACTTTTATAAACAGAAAGAATCAACTATACGCATTCAAAACCTTTCTTCAAAGCATTTGAATTGCACATAACCTACCAAGCTGGAATGAATTCTTCCACGTTGCCTGTTTTCAAATCATGTCAACCAGTGTTCTGTGGGATGAATTTTCTTCCCTGGTATTTCTGTCTCTGCCCCGTATTCCACTCTTGTAGCTTAATATTATATAAGTATTTTCCATACTTCTCCTTAGTCTTCATTGTCACCGGTTTTCATGTCTGCAGAATAGATCCTCATGCTGAAGTACCTTGAGGTACCTTTAGTCAGCTCAGGCTGCCACAGATTGGGTGGTTTAAACAATAAACATTTACTTCCCATGTTTCTGGAGGCTGGGAAGTCCAAGATCAAGGCCTGGGCAAATCTGTTCTCGGTGAGGGCCCAATTCGTAGGTTTGCAGACCACCCTCCTCTCCTTGGATCCTCACAGGGCACTAATCCCATTATGGGGGCCCCACCCTCATGACCTAATCACCTCCCCAAGCCCCCATCTCCCAACACCATCATCTGAGGGATTAGACAAAAAACATACAAATTTGGGGGACACAAACATGCAGTCTATAAGAGGCACTAAGTTGGAAAGCAGAATCATGGAGGTTTCGGGGCCCCCGAGTCAGAAAGACCTGCTTCCCCTCTTGTCCCTGCTAGTCACCGGCTCTGTCACTGTGAACAATGTTTTCATGTAGGCCTCTCTCCTCTGCAATGGAACAGCATGGCACCCACTCACAGCGCTGCTGTGAGCCTTCACTTAAATGACACAAATCGAGCACCAGGCAGTGCTGGGCATCGCAACATTTCCTTTACTCCAAGCCACTCCCTGATTCCCCGACCTTGGCCATGGACCTGGTTGTCAAGTCCCTCCTTCCACTCTCATAGGTAATTCTGCAGGGCACAGCGTCATAGCTCAGGAAGGTATTTTTTTATTGGTGGTGCCATGTTATTTCTGCAGGTAAATTTCTAGGAGAAAAAAAAACCATAGGTGAGCTGGCAGAACCTCTCCCTGAATCTTGCTTTCAGAAACAGTCACAGCATCTGCAGGGCCTCCCACAATGACAGGGGTACCCGTTTCACCACACACTGGCCAGCCGTGAATGTTAGAAGTCACCTCATTTCTCACTCCGTCGGGCGGACATAACATAGCATCCTGTGATTGATTGTATTTGTTATTTCTAGAGAAACGAGCAGTCTTCTGTATGATAGAACCCTGCGTGATTTGTTTATATATATACAGGGGTGGGCAACAGTAGGTTAGTCATAACAAGTAATACGATCATTAATAAATAAATTATAATCCAAGAACAAACTGTGTTTTCAGCACTCACAACTGTGAACCCACTTTTGCCCACCCTGTATAATTCCCCCTCCCACTTATATTAATGTAAATCCATTTCCAGTGGTTAGGCGCAGATGCCCACAGAGAAGGCATGCATCTGCGCTGGGAGGCTTTGTTGGTCTGAGCAAAGCGGGGCCTCCGTTGCTGGATTGCTGTTCTGGGGGAGACGTGAGCCAGGCCCTGGTCAAGGCCACGGCTGCCTGCGCTTCCTTTCCTGACGCTGGCCCGTGCAAGTGGCCCAGCATGATGGCACTGAGCACCAAGCCATCTGGAGCTGGTGAGGAATTACCGCTGAGGGTCACCCTGGGGGTCATCTCGCCCTTCACGCCTCCCAACTTCTGCATCTTCCCCGAAGAAATAAAAGGGTTGGATTTCACCGTAATCCAACCCAGAGATGAAAAACGCTGCTGAAGCGAAACCTCTAGAGTGCTAGCTGGCAAAGAAAGAAGCATCCTTCGAGCTGAAGGCCAGGAAGCCCAGGGCTACAGTGGGCGACCCCCCGGTGCCAGGAGGGTGGAACCTGCGGGGCGGGACAGTCCCCTGCCCCTTGTGCTCTGGCCACAGGGGGACTCGGTGGCGGATGTCAGGGGAAGGTCGTTAAACAATTATGACCAGGTCAGTAGCATCGTAAAGTTTACGTATGTGTGTTCTGCCGTGAACTATGAGGTTGATAGATATATTTTTACTTTTTGCTGTTCTGTTGTTGATGGAGGTGAATGTAATTTTTAAAATTTCATGGATGTGCAAATAAAATGTTAGTGTCTTCCCTAGGGTGTACAGAGGATGCCACAGTTTAAATGGAGAGACAGCATTCATTTATGTTTTCTTTGGTGGGGACGAGAGAATTAAAAATAAAAATATATATATGCATATATATTTATAGACTAGGCCGACACTTACAACTTGCAGAATTAAAGCCACTTTTGTGTTAGCTCTCTATTATCCTAGATTTCTAGGGCAAACAAAAGAGTAGAGAGAAAATTTTATTCCGATGATTGGGTTAGGAGGGATCATTTAACAAATATTGTTCTAGAAGAAAAAATGAGAATGTCTTCTTAGGCTGTCAGGACAGAAAGGACTCAGAATCAGCAGACAAAGGGCTCTCTTCAAGGTGGGGAAGGCCACAGTGAACTCTGGGTATACTTGACATGGCTTTTACAGACAGACAGTACTCTGGTGTCATGGGATTCTGTGTGATTACTTTCCCAGAATAACAGGGAAGAGTAATTTTCATTAGTCTTTCTGCTGTTTTGAATCATTTGTTTTTCTATAAACCGGAATTGCACCAATGACATTTAGAGATGGAATCTTTAGCAACTAAAATATTTCTCCTAGAAACAGCTAAACCCGTGAAACATCCCCTATTCCTGAAAGTATTTCTTTATAAATAGATGATTAAATGGACAGCGATTGTCAGAGACTGCGTGTTGCGTGTCCTGGTTCTATAGGTTCTGAAATATTTTTTGAACCAAATGCTTCTCCACATAACGAACTTTAATGCATTGTCCACATCTAACCCATTTAAATAGCAAGCTAGTAGTTACTAATATTTATCCCAGCCAGGAAGATACTCATCTGTCATCTCACAGCGTATAGGAAAGGTTCTTGTATTCTCGAGTAACTGTAGGGTCCATGTACTGAATTCACCCGCTACATCGACAGTCTCTGCTCACCTGCTCCCCCTTCTAACGGACTCGCTCCTAAAATCAAACAAGAAGCACCAACCAAAATTTAAAAAGAAAAACAAACTTTGCTGTTGATCTCCTTATCTAGTTACATACTTACTTAAGTATATTCACTTTGCGTTAAAAGCGAGATGCCTATTTGTGTGTGTGTGTGTGTGTGTAAGGAATTTTTATTGCTAATAGCAAAAAAATGGCATGTTGTAATAGAGACCAAAAAGGAATTTTATTAAAATTTGAAACTGAATCACTCTAATGTTCTACTCTTACTTTTCTACTAATTATAGTGACATATTTCGTATGTTAATGATTGGCATAGAATAAGTTTGGAGGGTTGTGTTTTTAATATGAATTTTAAATCTGTATGAGAACAATATTTAGAACTGTGATGTTTTACTGTAGAAGAGAATAGAATTATGGACAGTTGTTGATTGATAGGCACAAGCAAATAACTGAATAATCACAAAGAGTATAAATATGTTCCCCTGCTTTAAGTTTAAATAAGAGGTCACCAATTCTCAAACATAAAAGTAGTATCTTGGGGAAAAGTTACTGTAAAAGTCAATATTTACTTCTAAGAAAAGGTGTCTAGTAGTGGTGCGGGAGAGGGACTTCTGCTTTTTATGTGATATACTTTTATATTATTTAGGGTTTTTCCCATGACAGCATGTCCTTTTCTTACGTGTCTTATATCTTTAAAGTTTTCAAGAAAACCGTCATATAATTCCATCACAGGAAACTTGGGAAATAAAAAAGAAAAGTATTTTTAATTCTATCACTAAATCCCTCCCAGCCCATTCTTAGTACTACTCATCATTAGCATTTTGATTTTTTTTTTTATTAAAAGACACGTAACCATTCTCCTTATAATTTCAGGCAATTAAATGAAGTTGGCATATTCAATGATGCACATATTCATTAACTGGTGTTTTCCCCATAATGTCCATCCAGCTGTTGGGACCAAACCCCCCCCCAGCTCTCCGGGCGGGTCCAGGGACAAGCGTCCATGAAACTTAAGAAAGTCGCATCCGAAACTGAAAAACATCACCACATCAGAAAGAAATAACATAAAGAGAACTGAGCAGAGTCTTGGTTCTTATTACATCACTTACTCCACATCCATTATACTCTTTAAAGATCAAGTTAAAGGAAAATCACCGCCGGGGCCGCCTCCTCCATGCTGGTGAACTTGGGCTGCAAGGTTAACTGTTTCTGTGTATGTTCCTCGCGTGTACAGAAGAGGTTACTTTGTACCTGCCGGGCACACACAGGCACGCACACATGTGTTTTACAGAGATAAGGGAGACATTTGCTTAATTCCGAAAGGGCACCAGTGACATAATTTAGCGTCCCTTCTGATGGATGGCGCTGACCGTGGTCCTACCTCCTTCTCGCCCCTGCCAGCGGCCTTTCCTCCCTGCAGCCCCCTCTCAGATGTCCCTGGGTCTCTGCCTGTGAATAATTTATGGAGATGGTTACGTGTCACAGGAAGCAAAGCGGCCTTTTTCACATCTCTGACCCCCATACCTACGAAGCCCTTTTCTGCTGCTGCTTCCCAAAGATACACAGCCAACAAAACAAATACACCCACGATAATTTCCAGGTGCACACAGCGAACTTGCCCTTGCGTTTCAGCCACAATGTACGAGATCCTCATCCACCAGAGCGACTTGTCAGAGCACTCGCCTTTGCCACGGGGACCGTCACGGCTCGGCGTGAGCTGACAAGACCCCGGGTGGCATCGAGACCCGTTCCTGTCAGCGGCTCTTGTCTCTGCCTTTCTTCAGAGCAGGATTCCGTGGGCTGCTGCTGCTGGCGGGGCCCCTTCAGTACGCCATGCGGCAAGCCCTGCATTTAGGGTGGCTCTTTGGA
Organism: Furipterus horrens; assembly: GCF_987537825.1. Taxonomy (NCBI): domain Eukaryota; kingdom Metazoa; phylum Chordata; class Mammalia; order Chiroptera; family Furipteridae; genus Furipterus; species Furipterus horrens. The sequence continues at coordinate 3,652,366 of NW_028327186.1, read as the reverse complement.
TTGACTTCGCCCAGCATTCTGTTAGGGAACATTTCAAACATACCGGAAAGTGGAAAGAATCAAATCGTGTACATCCCTATACCCACCACTTAGCTTCTACTGTTAATATTTTCTAAAATGACCCGCTCACATGTCTGTCTATTTATTCCTTTATTTTTAATCCATTATTTTTAATGCATTTCCAAACTGGAAACACCTGTACACTTCACCCTCAAATACTTTAGCATTTATATCACTGACTACTGATGGAGGTTGTTTATAGGTTTTTTTTAGGTAAAATTTATATAAAGTAAAAGGTGCATATCTTCATTGGACTATTTGATAAGTTTTGAAACAACACCAATGTTGTGAAATCATCATAAAGATATAGAAACAGTGTCCTGGCCAGTGTGGCTCCGTGAGTTGAAATGTTGTCCTGTAAACTGGAAGGTCACAGGTTCGATTCCTAGTCAGGGCACATACCTGGACTGCAGGTTCAATCCCTGGTCAGAGCGTGTACAGGAGGCAACCAACTGATGTTTCTCTCTCACATCGATGTTTCTCTCTCTCCCTTCCTCTTTCTCTAAAAGCAATGAAAATATGTCCTCAGGTGAGGATTAAAAAAAAAAAAGATTTAGAAACATCACACAGACAGTTGGCTCATGCCCCTTCCCTGGGAAACTACATGCCTGTCCCTACCCCCACTAACCACTCACTGGTCTCATTTCTTTTCACCCATAGATTAGAATCATTTTGTGTGATCTTTCTTTCACTCAGCACTATGTTTTCAGATTTCTCTCTGTTATTTCATGGATCAGTAGTTTATTCCTTTTTACTGCTGAGTAGTTACCAAACCGACCCTGGCTGGTTTGGCTCAGTGGATTGAGCGTCGGCCTGCGAGCTAAGTGTCGCTGGTTCGATCTTCCAGTCAGGGCACATCAGAGAAGGAAAACTCTGATTCCAGAAAACCTCCGCTGCCTTGCGGCATACCTCTTCAGGGGAAAGGCTAAGGGAGTAAACCCCGACAGAAAATCCGGAGCCGGAGTCCCTAAGGCGGTTTGACGTTGTAGTCAACACCGGCAACTCCTGCGGCGCACCTGAAGCCAAGCTGTATTGACTCCGTCTTTCCCTTGGACCCTTCAGCTGCGAAGAGAGGGGGGGTCTGCTGCATGGGCAACAGCAGACCCTCCATATCACCCTGCCCAGGCTCTGTAGCTTCAGCTTCACTGGAGAGGACACTCCAGCGTCATCGCAAGGTGTCGATTCAACACGGGAGGAGACAGATACCGTGTCACTCCCGAGTCGGACTGCACAGCCATTCTCGGCGGTGCAGATAGACTCTTAAGAAGCTACACCATCGTCTCTCGAGACGGACGGCTGCCGCCGCCGCCGCCGCCGCCGCCGACGACAAGTTACCAAACCACAGCACCTAGCTGTTTATCCATTTTGTTGATGGATACCTGCCTTATTTACAGTTTGGAAATATTATGAATGAAACTGCTATGAACATTCTTGAGTACAATTCTTAGACATATTTGTCTTGTGTAAATCTCTTAAGAACAGAATTGTGGTTGTAAGGTAGGTGTATTTTTAGTTTTATAAGAAACGCTCAGACTTGTTTCCAACGTGGCTGTCCTATTTAATGCTCCAGCCTATAAGGTAGGGGTGTTCTGGTTGCTTCGTATCCTCACCAAGTCTTTTTACATGTTAGTGATTCTGGCGGGAGTATAGTGTCTCTCGGTGGTTTTAATTGGCACTTTCCTGATGACTGATGACATCGAGTTCTTGGAATATCTTCTAGCTGTTCCCATCTTTGCCCATTTTTCATCAGGTGCTTTGTCCTTTATGACTGAGCTATAGTTCTTTTTATATTCTAGAGGCCATTGCTTGTTTGGATATGTTCTGCAAGTACTTTCTTTTTAAACGTAACTCGCCTGTTCATTTTTAAATGGCAGGTCCATCTGTTGATGGGCAGAAGTTTAAAGTTTTAGTGAAGTCTAGTTTGCAATTTTTTTTTCTTTCATGGTTACTCCTTTCTTTGTCCTAGAGAACCTTTGCTTATTCTCAAGTCATGAAGCTATTTTTCTATTTTTTTCTAGAAGCTCTCTAGGTGTAACCTTTATGTTTAGATTCATGAGCCATCTCAAATTAGTTTTTGTGGTAAGCAATAGGGCTCGGAGTTTCTTTTCACTCAAGGTGGATGTCCAGTTCTGACATCATGTGTTGGAAAGACTTTGCTTTTCTCAATGCATTGCTCTGGGGCCCTTGGCAAAAATCAAGTGCGTGGACAAGGATGGGCCTCTTTCTCAACTCCTTTCTGTTCCATGAGCTGTTTGCTCTGCAGTACAGGAGTCCCTCTCTCTATCACTGTTCACTTATCACGGCCTCATTGTATCACGGGGTTTTTAAAAATATTCTATTTAATTATTGATCGCGGATTTTTTTGTCATATCACGGGATTTTGCAGTACTGTATACGTATGTTGTTAAAGTGACATAGGTTTAAGAGTATAGAATATGTTTAAGAACGTACGTAGTGTTTATAAAAGTGTGGGAAAGGTTAATAAGGGAGTGGGAAAGGTTAATAAGGGACTGGGAACGGTTTATAAGTGTGTGGGAAGGGTTTCTAAAGCCTTAAAATGTATATAAATACTAAAATAAATGTAAGGTTCCTACTTCGCGGATTTTCACCTGTCGTGGGTGGGGGGGCATCTAGAACGTAATACCCGCGTTAAGTGAGGGAATACTGTACCATAATATCTCCATTAGTATGGCTCTACAGTAAGACTTGAAATCAAGTAATGTACATCCTCGACAGCACCTTCCTGATGATTCCTGGGAGCCAGGAGTGAAGGGGATACTCTGTGTGCTTCTGTCCATCCAGGGGCCGGGGACATGGGCAGCAAACTGTCCACGCCAGGCGGTGACCCCACAGCGCACTGTCCTGGGACAGAAGACATCCACACCGCGTACAAGCGGGGAGACCCCGGCAGAGCCCGCCACCTGCTCAGGGAGGCTTGTGACAACTGCACTTCCCAGCTGGAAAAGGTAAGGCCGGTGCCAACTCTCCCGCTAGAACCGGGGACGGAGGACGCCGCTCAGACCTTCTCGTTACCGTTGTAATCGTGATGGGGAATTCATATGGTGTTCTGGAAATACCTTGTTTCTTATGCACACTTATGGGTGCCAGTCCTTCCAAGGTGACTTCTCAACCTGTCGTCACCCGAGGTCACCAATGCCACCTTCCCAGGGGACTGACGTGTAAAAGCAAAAACGCCAGGCTGAACTTGAATCTACAGCACTCTCTCATGCTTCTTTCGTGATCAAAGTGGCACATGCTCAAAAAAGAAAATTTAGAAAGACGTCAAAGCAGAGCAGAAAAGAAAAAAGAGAAAAAAGAACAGGAAAGTAAAAATATTCCTAATACATCCCAACATCCCACTCGGCAGTCTTGGTAATATTCTTCCAGCCTGCTGGTGCGAATTATTTCTCAAACAGATGCAGTCCTCTTGTGCGTGGGGTCTTCCACAGCACTCACGTCCCAGTCGGTCAGCAATGGTCTGTGTGACTGTAAATGCCTTAGATGCAGCTCCCTGGTGAGGATGGGGCTTTACGCCTCTCATAGCTGACGTCTCGACAGCGGCTGGTGTGTATAGTCATTGAATCAATCCCTGTGGCTTTTCTTCCTAATTCAATTGTCTTCCTGGAATGTCAGGGCTGCCGGGCCCTGCCCTGGGCAGAGGGGCGGGCTATGGGCTTTTCTTCTCTGATCGTATTGAATATGTGACACTCTACTGTCCTCCAAATACGCTGTCCCTTACCATACCTTGTCAGGCGGATCTTGCATCGCCAGCCCATTCTCTCCACTTCCGGAACCGAGGCTCCCTCCAAGTCCTGCATGGCCCAGGACATCTGGGGAGCAGAGGGGGGGAACATGGGTCTTTGGAGCTCTATAGGCTCCAGTTCAAATCCTGGATAGTTCTGCTGCCTTATGAACTCCCTCCTCGTGGGCAAGTCTTCATTTCCTCATCCGTAGACGCAAGATGTATATCCAGTCCTGGCCAGGTAGCTGAGTTGGTGAGAGCATCGTCCTGATACGCCAAGGTCGTGGGTTTGATCCCCGGTCAGGGCACATAAAAGAATTAACCAATGATGCATCAATAAGTGGAACAGCAAATCAATCTCTCTCTCTCTCTTTCTCTTTCAAAATCAATAAAAAATTAATAAATAAAGCAACCTACCTTTAAAGGATCATTTTAAATTAAAAAAAGACACAAATACAGATACGTTCCTGCTATCAGGATTAAATCACACATCAATAGAGTACTCCATGTGGCATCTGACACATGGTAAGAGCTTGATAAATATCAGTTTCCACCCTTGGGACTTCATTGGCGCATCCTTGCCCATCTCACCCTAAAGTGACCTCCAAAGACACTGGTTCCCTGAACTCTTCAGCAAGCAGCATATGCTTGCTTGTGGCCGTTTCAGGCAAAGTCATGACTCAAACGTAATTGTAAACTCATGGTGGCCAGAAATCGCCACTGGCATCCTCCGGGCTCAGCCCAGTGTCTCACACGCAGCTAAGTCCTCAGGAAATGTTGGCGTCACACCGGCCGCTTCATTCCGGCCTGGGTTCCGCATCTGCCTCCCCGAACAGCGCTGATGCCCAAGTCCTGGGAAGCAGCCAAGTGCCAGGGACACTTACGATTTCAGTGATGCAATCACACACGGCACCCGCCCACCCCGCCTCTATCTCAGCATCCTTTTTGCAGACCCAGGGAGCCCATGACAAACAAGTCAGAGCCATTTTTATGGTTCGTTTATAACAGGCACTTACTAGCTGTGTGATCTTGGATAAATTATGCAACCTCGCTGAATCTGCATGTCCTTGGTCATGTATTCCCATACTGCCTGGCCCTGGCCGGTGTGGCTCAGTTGGTTGGAGTGTCATCCTGTAACTGGAAGGTTGTGGGTTCGATTCCCAGTCAGGGCACATGCTTGGATTGCAGGTTCGATCCCCAGTCCAAGCGCATGCGATCCCTGGTCAGGACACGTATAAGAGGCAACCTGTCAATGCCTCTCTCTCTCTTCCTCTCCCTTTCTCTTTTCCTAAAAACAATGAAAAACGATGTCTTAGGTGAGGATTAAAAAATTTAAAAATAAAAAATATATACTGTCTGGCCCACAGGTCCAATTTTCACCCTATCCTTTTCCTCTGGGCCACCAAGTCAAGAGTCCCACTGCACGTTGCTGCAGAATCGACGTCCCCAGTTTCAGGTCTGAGTGCCCCCTTCCATTGTGTCCATGTATGAGTAACTTGCAGGGGGTCCCTCCAGGGAGCCCGGGTGCCTTCCTGTTCTGAGGCCCACACAGCACGTGTCAGGTGGTCCCTGAGCTCAGCTGGGCGCCGCGTGGCGATGCTCAACCATCCCCATCTTCCTGCGCTCTGTCCCAAAGAAACGTAGTGCCAGCCACATAGACAACATCCAGTTTTCCAGCGGTCACATTAAACAGATAAAAATAAAAAGAGACAGGTAAATTTTAATAATCCATTTTAGTTAATCTGAATAGATTAAAGATCATCATTTCACCCTGGCTGGGTGGCTCGACTGCTTGGAGCATCATCCTGTACTACCAAAAGGTCGCATGTTTGATTCCTGATCAGGTTCCATTCCTGGTTGGGACGTGTACGGAAGGCCACCGATTGATACTTCTCTCTCACATTGATCTCTCTCTTTCTCTCTCTCTCTCTCTCTCTCTCCCCCTGCTTCCTCTCTTAAACCTATTAACATATCCTCAGATGAGGATTTTTTTTTAAAGATCATTATTTCAACAGGTAATCAATATAAATATTATTGATGAGATAGTTTACCTTTTTTGTACCATGTCTTTGAATAACCGCCTGTGATTTTATGCCTTCTGCACCTCTGGTTCTGCACGGGCCACCCTTCAAGTCCTCAACCGCCACGTGCGCCCAGTGGGGCCACGCTGGGCAGCTCAGCTCTGGTCTTGCCCGTAGACTTCATAAAGCACGTGGGGTTGAATCTCTTGGCGATTTCCGACACCGTGAGGCTCACTGGTGTCCTGCCCCTGGTCTGTGCTGTGCAGGGCCAGCTCCTGAGCATCTCAGCCGCCTATGGGGACCTGGAGACCGTCCGGTACCTTCTCACCGAGAGACGGGTGGGGCTGCCGACGGAGCCCACCGATGACAACCCGGCCGTGGTGGCAGCGCATTTCGGGCACACGGACGTCGTTCATGAATTACTCGAGTCTTTACCAGGTAAATCCCAGCTCATGAGCTCTTCGCCGCCACTCAGGGGACCCTTTTAGGAGTCAGACAGGCATTTGGGAGGGCTGCACCCCAAAATGCTTATTTCTTCACACGTTTACCAGTCATGAGCTCTAGCAGCAACACCACATCCCACACCCCATGACAGAAATTCTCTCACCCTGTGTTTGATGAAGAACAGGGTCTGTGTTCCTTTCTTTCAAATTTAGTAGACTTAATTTTTTAAAGTAGTTTTAGGTTTCCAGAAAAATTGATGCGGGAATCCGGAGAATTCCCATATACCAGTCCCACAGTTTCCCCTACTATTGCATTTTGTATGAATGTGGTACATTTGGTACAATTGTTGAGCCAGTATTGATGCAGAATTACTAACTCAAATCCATTGCTTCCTTTAGGGCGGTACCTTCTACAGGTTAGGACAATGCATGATGACATGTGTCCACCATTACAGTGTCATACAGAATAGTCCCAATGCCCTGAAAGTCCTCTGTGCTCCACCTATTCATCCTCCCTCCCCACTTCCAACCCTTGGCCACCCTAATCTTTTTGCTGTCCCCATAGTTTTGCCTTTTCCAGGATGTCATGTAGGCAACATCGTATGATATATAGCCTTTTCAGATTGATTCTTTACCTGGCCACATGCATTTAAGTTTTCTCTGTATCTTTTCATGTCTTCACAGCTCAGTCCTTTTTACCGCTGAATATGACTGTGTGGTTTGGATGTGCCATCTGATGCTGCTTTTTTAGTAACAAGTCGCTTTTTTCTCTTGGTAGTCCCATGGTGGCCTCAGATCCGCAATATTATATAAGTTCAGGCATCGCAACAAGTATAGGCTGAGGCATTGCCTCACCAGTGGTCGTTGAAAATTAGGCTATTGCTTGGGTCCAGAGCAGGCCACACAGGGCCCTGTCCTTAAAGGGCCTTACACTTGGTTTAATGCCCTGCTGTCCCCGTCTTGAAATTTTTAATAATCTTTAAATAGGGGGCCCCACAGATTATGCAGCGGTCCTGTCAGGGGGTGTTCAACTGTGCGCTTTGGAATAGATTTGCAGTCAGAGTTAGTCCTGAGATGGTGCCCCTCTCGTGCCTGAAGGGAGAATGAGGTTATGGAGGGAGAAATCAGGGCAGTATTAGGGCCCATGGGTGCAGATTAGGTCAAGCAGGGAGGAGCTGGGCAGCCCAGGGAGCCGGTAGCTCACTCCCTGTCTTTGGGGATCCCTGAGAGTAGCTCAGCTCTGTTCTAGCCCCCAAGAATCCAAAACAGCTGATTTACTGGTCTAATTGCACTGTTCACATATCTTGAGTATTTTCCAAGCATTAGACGCTCTGCAGAACCTCAGAGACACAGAGACTTTTTTAAAACGATGGTCCCAGCCCTGTAGTCGCTTCTGGGTCAGAGAGAGATTAAGAAATGTGTCGTCCAAGATTACACAGCCAAATTTTTACCCTAAACTGCCTGTCTCCCAGATCCATACCCCTGTGTATAATTCTACTCTAGGGATGAGGTCAGGGCCATGTGGGGGAGGGGAGCGTTCAGACTCCCACGGCCCAGAGATCATACCAGGGCGGTTCCTTCTAGTCTTACTGCCACGTATTTTGTGTTCTGTTACGATCACAGCGTATATTGTTTTGAATGCTGCTTTCCCTCACCTGGCATCATGGGATGCAGAGGTGGGTTGGTCATGGTGTGGGGAACGTAATAGGCCATTCAGAGGGACTATCCCAGAAAACACGGTCAGCTCAGCAGAAGTGACTGGCATTCAGCTGGAAACAGGACAGCTGGATTTTACGGATGGTCTAAGGGGAGACCAGCGTGGGAGCTACCTGTGCCCTGCAGCGTCACTGTGCCTCTGCCTGCTGTCTCCCACCAGGTCCCTGCAGCCACCAGCGGCTGGTGAACTGGATGCTGGCCCTGGCTTGTCAGCAAGGCCACCTGGGGCTGGTGAAGCTCCTCGTCCTGACACACGGGGCCGACCCCGAGAGCTACGCGGTCAGGAAGAACGAGTTCCCCGTCATCGTGCGCTTGCCCCTCTACGCGGCCATCAAGTCAGGTGGGTCCCGCAGTCAGTCCCTCCCGGGAGAACCATCACGGTTTTGAGAGAGAGGGCAGCATCGTCCCCCTCATCCCTGGCTCTCGGTCACCTGCGTGGAGACATTTGCAACTCCTGTTATTTGTTTCTTTTTAGAAATGTCTGCCTCTTCCTTTACCCCCGCGTCCCCTCCATGTGACCCATGAAAGGAAATTTCAGGGACAAATGGGCCTGTTGTAGGCGGCACTGCAAAGGGCAGGATCCTACAAAAACTCACGCTAACAGGAACTTGATGCCTCAAGGGAAGTGGAGGACAAGTTCAACCAGCACGAGATCCTGTGTCTTTTTTTTTTTTTTTTTTCCCACATATTAGCACCTGCCACCTTGGACAGGTGGGACGCACCCCTCATGGCAGCCGCCCTGAGCGTTCTGTGTCTGTCTTCTAGGGAACGAAGACATTGCCATATTCCTGCTCCGGCACGGGGCTTTCTTCTGCTCCTACATCTTACTGGACAGCCCTGACCCCAGCAAGCGTCTGCTCAGGAAGTACTTCATCGAAGCCAGTGCCTTGCCCAGCAGCTGTTCGGGGAAGATGGTGAGTAGTGCGTGCTACGGCGGAATGGATAAAGGAGGAGGGATGGGGATCTGTTTGTCCCGTGGAGTGATTTCAAGCCACGGGAGAGAAGGTATCGCCCCGTCCTTTGCAACAGCACGGATGGACTCGGAGGGCGTCAAACAAACCAGACAGGGAAAGGCAGATCATGTATGATCTCACTTATATGTAGAAGCTAAAAGGACAGACTCATAGAAACAGGAAGTAGAATGGTGTTTTTCAGGGGCAAGGGTGGGGAATGGGGGAGATGTGGGTCAAAAGGGACAAACTTTATTTAAAAGATGAATAAGGTCTGGCCCTGGCCAGTGTGGCTCAGTTGGTTGGAGCGTCGTCCCATATACCGAAAGGTTGCGGGTTCGATTCCCAGTTGGGGCGATTGCCTAGGCTGCGCATTCAGTCCCCAGGTCGGGGCACATACCAGAGGCAACTGATCTACGTTTTTCTTTTTCCTCTCTTTCTCCCTGCTCCTTCCTCTCTCTCAAAAAGCAATTCAAAAATGCCCTTGGGTGAGAATTAATAATAATAATAGTAATAATGAAAGATGAATAAGTTCTGGAGATCTCATGCACAGCATTGTGATTATAGTTAATGATACTATATTATGTACTTGAAATTTTCCAAGAGAGTTGATCTTAAATGTTCTTACCACCCAGAAGAAATGGCAATTAGGTGCCATGTGACAGGCCCTGGCTACACGATGCTGGTGACCATTTCACAACATATAAATGTATCAAGTCAACACTTTGTACCCCTTAAACTCACACAATGTTAGATGTCAGTTGTATCTCAGTAAAACTGGAAAAGTCATATACAGGGCTTAGTTTTAGTTTTCCATTTTAATCACAAAAATAATATTGTGTTATTTACATTATCTTCAACGTGGCTTGTTACGGACTCCCTGTGGGGCAGTGAATGTGGCTACAAGTCACCCTTTTAAGGATGTGCCTTAAATCAGGAGCATGGATGTAGTCTAGTTGGCTCTGCCCTTCTCCTATTGGTGGGCATTTGGATTATTTCTGGGTTTTGCTTCCTTGTACTATAGCCTAGCTTTCTAGGATATTCATTTACAAGAGGCAACATCCTCCCCCGCCAAAAAAAAAAAAACCCCAAAATTTATTTATAAAAACTGTGTATTTATTCTTACACGTTTAAACTTCAGTCACCTTCCAAGGCCTCTCCATTTGATGCAACACACCTATCGAGACATTTTTTTCCACAGCTCAAAACAATTTATGAACGTGTCAATGTTGATGCCTTTTAGTGCTTCCGCCATTTTTTGTTTCACCACTTCCACATCGGCAAAACTTTTCCTTTTGAGGACTTTTTCATCTGGGGCAACAAAGAAAAATGTCGCTCAGGGTGAGATCAGGTGAATAGGGAGGGTGGGGCATGGGGGTCAGGCCATTTTTGGTCAAAAACTGCTGAACACTGAGCGCGGTGTGGGCAGATGTGCTCTTAAATCGCCCATTGAAAGAGTCTTCAGAAAAAATTCACTGAAACCTAATGCAGCCTCTCACAACAACACCAGCTGGCACATTGATACAGATGGGTTCCTAGAACATTCACCTAGCAGGGAAGCCGGTACTACAAGGGGCCCATCCTCCAGAAGATAATTCCAGTTTTTGGGGCCCCCCTCTGATCAAAGTTGTAAAAGTGGACTGCTTTGGAATCACTTCCCCCAAAATCTGTGGAGTTCACAGCTTCACCAGAAATACATGGGAGCTTCTGTCCCCTCACCTTGGCCAGCACTAAATATTAAGAAGCTTTTAAATATTTATCATTCTGATGGGTTAAAATGATATTTTCTTGTTTTGATGTCCACATTTGTAATTAATAACATTCAGCATCTTTTAGTATTTTCATGAACTATTTGCATTTCCCCTTATGTGTGTTGCCCATGACTGATTATTGGTTATTTTTCTAAAGGGTTGTTTGTTCTATGTATCTCACTTTAGAGGGGCTTTTTGTATATTAGAGATTTTAAACCTTTATTTATCATACACATTGCCAGTATTTTTTTTGCTACCCATTATTTTTCTTTTGTCTCTTACCTTTGCAATAACAAAGACATAAGAATACATAATGAATTATGTCTATTTTTTTCTTACTGCGTCTGCATGATAGAAAAAGGTCATTTGCACCTCAGCTTTATAGAAATATTCTTTTAGAAGCTCGTAGTATCTTTATTTTATTTTTTACATTTTAAACTTAGTGTTTCTGTTATTTATTTGTGTATCTGGTATGAGGAGTCCCTAAAGCGGTTTGACGTTGTAGTCAACACCGGCAACTCCTGCGGCGCACCTGAAGCCAAGCTGTATTGACTCCGTCTTTCCCTTGGATCCTTCAGCTGCGAAGAGAGGGGGGGTCTGCTGCATGGGCAACAGCAGACCCTCCATATCACCCTGCCCAGGCTCTGTAGCTTCAGCTTCACTGGAGAGGACACTCCAGCGTCATCGCAAGGTGTCGATTCAACACGGGAGGAGACAGATACCGTGTCACTCCCGAGTCGGACTGCACAGCCATTCTCGGCGGTGCAGATAGACTCTTAAGAAGCTACACCATCGTCTCTCGAGACGGACGGCTGCCGACAACGACAACGGTATGAGGGAGAGTCTACCTTCTATCTCCTCTGGATGGGTGGGCAGTACTTCCAGCACCGTGAGTAAAATAAAGCTTTCCTGTACCTCTGAATGGAAATGACATCAATATCACCTTCCCCAAGGCACACCTGTGTACCTCGTGGGTTCTCTCTACTGGTCCCCTGCCTGGTCATCTGTTTCTGGGCCGATGACATACTGTTTTGATTATAACCTGTTAATGCATGTTCTCTCCCCATTATATTTTTTCAAAAATATCTTGATGGCTAGTAGATATTTTCTCTTCCATTTTGTGCCTTTCCCATGGCGACTCTGTCGGTGCTCATGTGTGTTCTTAATGACATGGTGTTATTTTCTCCTTAAAGGTCCTAGACCTGTCTCATTCATTTGTGTCGTCTTTATTGCTTTTGGCATTCTTTCAACGGAATGACATATAATTCTTTATTATTTCCCTTTCCAACCTAACGTTGTTTATTTATGTTTTATCCAGTCCCCTTACCGGCTTCTCTTATTAATTCTAAGAGTGTTAGAAGAGTTCCTTGAGACTTTTAGGTATATGACCAAGGCATCTGCAAGTTCAAAACAGTTTTGTCTCTTCTTTTCTAACATTTATATAACCTCTTTGATTTCATGGCTTATTATGAATAACGAGACATTTCAAAAGTTAAATACTCATGATAATAGCAGATTCGTTGCTCTTGTTCTTGACTTTAAAGGTCCTGGCCTCAGCAATGTATGAGCATTTGCTGTAGATTTTCTGATAAATAGACTGTCGTGATAGGTAGGTAGTTTCCATACATTTCTTTTTGCTTGCAGCTTTTATTAGAAAAGGTTGCTGAAGTTTGTCAAATCCCATTTTGGATAACATTAATATATTTGTGTAGCTTTCCTACTTTATTTATTAATGTAATGAATGAAAATGAAAGATGTTGACTCTTTAATTTCTGTAATAAATGCTAATTGGCTTTTTTTTTTTACTGCTGGATCTGATCTACTGATATTTTATTTACAATTTTTGCATTGATGTTTATAGCTGACTTGAACTATCATTGTGTATATTTATTGTTTTTATGAGATTTTGATATAAGGCTATGCTAGTTTTACAACATGACTTGGGGAATTTTCTGTCTTCCGATATGGAGAAGTTGCATAGGAATTTTTATTGTTAACGTTTTCTTAGACAAAACAGGTTTTTTATTTTCTGACTTTTTTGAAGTCATTGGTCAATCAGGTTGTCTGCTTTCCCTTATGTACAGTTCATGAGGTTAAATTCTGGTCGAAAATTATCCATTTCTTTTAGATTTTTGAATTTGCCATCATGCGGTGTAGCATTTACATTTTACTTGTCGGTTTTTTTTTTCTTTTTCTCTATCTGTACTTATAGTTCTCTTTTCATTTATGATGTTGGACAGTTTTACTTTGTGTCTTTAGAACTTTATTCAACCAGCCAGGGACTTACATATTCCAGTAGCCTGTTAAGGAACTTACTAGATTTTATTTATTTTTTAAAGATTTCTTTTAGCCCTGGCTGGTGTGGCTCCATTGGTTAGAGCATCATCCTGTACACCAAAAGGTTGCAGGTTCAATTCCTGGTCATGGCACACACCTAGGTTGCAGGTTCAATCCCTAGTTCAGGCACACAGGTGCATATGGAAGGCAGCCAATTGATGCTTCTCTCTCGCATCAATGTTTCTCTCTTTCCCTCTCTCTCTTGAAGCAATGGGGGGTGGGGAAGTCCTTGGGTAAGAATGAAAAAAATGAAATACTGATATTCTACTTACTGTACCTTGTTACCGCTTTTTTTTTCTTTCTGAGTTATAAAGCAGAAATAATTATAGTATTCATCGTGGAGAACAGCTGTGCACTTAGCAGAGGGCCTGGCACATAGTATGTGCTCAATAAATATTGAATATTAGCCTCGCATTGCAAAAGGAACTAGTGGTCATCTAAATGTTATACTAACATGGGCCTGGTGTGTTTCCCAGCATTTTTTTATCACCTCAGCGAGAACTTCAGAGAATGGCATCTGTTTTACAGTTGAAAATATTGCAGTTTAGAGACATTTTGTTACTCATCCAAGGACAGCAAATACTAACAGTGGAGCTCAGACCAGAACCTCCATCTCCTGAACTCGGAAATTTTCCCATTTTGCGATTCCTAAACTGTACCTTCCAGATCTTTCATACAAATCACACTTCTCTGTGCTTTGGAATCCCTGGGCACTTTTAAAAATTCCGATGGTCAGGCCACACCTATACTAATCCAAATCTCTGGGGTGGCCCCTGTAGCAGCAATTTTAAAAAATTCCCCAGGTGATTCCAAGGTGCTTCCAGGGTTGAGACCTGGTGACTTTGATTTTCTTGGCTTACAGTTAAAACTAGAGATCTAGGTCCATGATCTTTTCTGTGGGCTAACTGCTGCTGTGTTTGCCAAGAAAGATGCCGAGTGCAGAAGTGACTATTCCATTCTGTGAACACGGAAAGACAAGGTCGCTTTTCTTCTCCTTGGCCCTTTTGGGTAGAATCAGAAGAGAAAATGAAATTACAGTGCAGCCTGAGTCATACGGATTCCTTGGGCTTCCCCAAAGCAGCGGGCATTTTTTTATTACAGTCTTATTATTATTCAAGTCCATTTCAAAGGCAAGCGCCTTGCTGTGAGCGCGTGTGGTTGCCCTCATCTCTAACCTGGGACAGCACATTCCTTCTGGGCTGCTGGCAGGAGAGACGGGGTCGTCAGCACGGGGCAGCAATGACTCAGGAACCAGAGGTAGGTGTTCCTAGCTCTCCAGGCGTCCGGGAAGAGTAAACCGGCATTTTTGGTTCAGAATCCGAGAGAAGGGCAGGCCTAAAAACGGTGCTTTGCACCTGCATACTCATGTATACATGGCCTGCAAATGCCCTTGGCTTCTCTGGCATTCATGGCAGTAACCCTGCTGGAGTGGTCTTGTTTTTGTGTGTATTTGTGGCCTGCCTCCCCCCACCAGCTCTTTGATATTTTTTTTATTGTCATCGCTGCCTCCCCGGAAGCCGCAGCCGGGGAGGTTCAGAATCCTCCCTCGCGTCTCTGTGTCAGGCACCGCCTGACCCTCAGGCTTCCAGAACCTGCCCCTGACTGCAAACGAGGCTCTGCAGAGAAGCCCAAGTTGACTTCCACTGCCTGCAAAAGTTGGGTTGGTGTTTGCTAAGGCATGTCCAAGAGCCCACGGCACGTGGTCTTGGACACACTTTTCAGAGAGCAGGAGCAAAGCCACGTGGGACCTAGCCAAAGCTGTCCCCTGGCCGGGCTCATCGGTGGCCCTCTCAAAAGCCACCAAACACTTGCCTGAATGTTTAATAAGACAGCCTCTGTTCATGGTGAATATCCTGTCCGTGGTCGCTTTGCTGCCTTGGGAAATAACCAGGCTTCTACGTTGGCACACCCAGAAAGGAGCAGGAACACCCAGCAGTGCCAGGAAGAACCCTCTTTGTTCCTGCTCCACCGTGAGGGGCCCCACCGGAGGGCCCCCTGGGGCTGTGCTGGGCCTTGAAAGTAGACAGGAGCTGAAATTAATTTCGAAACAACTCCATGGGGCAAGTATTGCTTTCCTTTGAAAAATCTCTCCTGATTCCAAATCTTCCAGCTATCCTGGAAAGGAATGTTGTATTATGCTCCTGCTGTCGTTTTGGGGATCAGCTCTGGCTTATGGACCTTAAATATGCCGAGTGACCCGCCATTCAGATATTTGTATCTGTGCCCTGGCCGCATGTTTTCAGATGAGACCGGCTGCAGTATGGCCGTAGGCTGGCGGCACGTTTTCAGAGCTGAGTCAGCCCTTCCCCCTCTGCGTGATCTCGGGGCGTGGGGGTGAGGTTCCTATTGGCAGAGTGCTCTAAAGAGGGAGCAGGCAGCAAATGTGACCTCTCAGCCCGGGCTGATCATCGGTACAATTACATATCAATTGATGATTGGATTACCTATTTATACGTCACCTGCTACATGCTGGGGACTCCAAGGTGACCAAGTCAGGACCCCGGCCTTTGCTCTCACATTGCTCCCCAATTTCACTGGGTAAGAAGCACAGAGAAATGAACAGTTAATTTTCACATAAGAAAACAGATGGTAAATGACAGCGTGGACACATATACAGCCTTGGTGGCAATTACAGACGTTCAAATTAAAACAACTTGCTAGTGCTGTCACATACCTATTAAACTGGTAAAAATAAATAGAAATGCTGAGTAAGACACTTGGCAGGGTCACAGAGAACCGGGCACACCAATGTCTTGCCTCTGACACCATAAATGGGTTCCATATGCGTGGCAAGTAATTGGCATCATGTGGCAAACGCTATAAAACTCCTCTCCCAGGGCACGGTCCTGAATTTGGTATTTCCTCTCTGAAATATACCTCTAGGACATCATTCAAAAGAATCAAAATAAAAGCACTTGCCACACATGTGGTCACAGCACTGCTGTTTATAAGAAGAAGAAACGAGGGGAAAGAAACCAGCGTGTCCAGCAGCCGGGGGAACTGTACCATCCCTGTCATACCTGTGGGGGGACACCGCGGAGCCAGGAAAAAGCATGTCTGCTTCCTTGGTGCTCAGCACGCCATGGCTCTGCAACCCCAGGCCACCCTCCAAATCTCACCCCCACACGACATCCTCACAAAGGCCTCCTTAACCAAGAGGCCTGGGCAGATCCCCCCCCCTTATATTTCTTACCACTTCCTGTCCTTTGTATTCATAGCACATAACAAAGTTGGGGTTCGTGTGTACATTCTTGGTTAATGTGAATTTCCCCAATCTGACTGGAAGCTTCTCCAAAGCAGGGAACTTGTACAATTGTGTTCACCTTGTGTTTGTCCCTCACTCAGTATAGGGCCTGAAACAGGATGAATGGGTAGGTAGGTGAGTGGATGGAGGGGTAGATGGATGGACAGATAGTTGGATGGATGGATGGATGGATGGATGGATGGATGGATGGTTGGATGGATGGATGGATGGATGGATGGATGGATGGATGGATGGTTGGATGGATGGATGGTTGCGTAAATGGATGGGTAGATGGTAGATGGGTAGACGGATGGATAGATGGATAGATGGATGGAATGGATGGATGATTGTACAGATGGATGGGTAGATGGATGGGTGGATGAATGGTTGAAACTTTATATATGTAGTAACCTCCCGTCCATGTACATAGGTCTTCATAGTAACAAGTACTTTGCATTCTACTTCAATCTCCTACACAATATGCTGTGAGGTAGAAAGTTTTGTCTCTATTTAAAATTTGAGGAAATAGTTTGTCAACAGTAAGTTAAGTTGCTTAGTTAATTGCAGAAATAGTATTTTTATTTCTTGCTTTTTTTCTCTCTCTCAAACAGCTATTGGCAAAGCTCCTAAGTTGGAACTAGTGACGGGAGATGTCTTGTATGCTTCCTGTTTTTAAAAGGAACAACTGAAGTATTACAGGGGGAAAAAGCACAGTGTTATTTTCTTAAACTCACCTTTACCTAGTTTTAACAATTTTAGTGAAGAATCAGTGATAAATCGAACACTTTTTGGCATTTGGGTGATTAAAAGAGTCTGCTGATGGTTTTCTCTAAGTTACCCCCATGCTTTCTTCTTGGTGTGGGCCTTGGTGGAGGCAGAACTCAAATCTCTGAGTTCAGCTGCGGATTTCTCTTCCAGAAGATTTTCCTCTTGCACCCACATGCATGCATCTCATCGGCTGGAATCTTAATGGCCCTTGCAAGGTAACAGGTTTTGACTCGCAAAATAAAGTGAGTCCCCTATTACAGAATTATTTATGTCACTCAGAGAATTTTTTGTTGTTGTTGAAAGATTTGATTGGAAAAACTATGTATTGAATTAGGAACCTCTGAGAATGATCCTCTGGTTATTTTGCTTCTTCGCCTTGTCTACATTATTTTGTTCCTTTCTCTTACTATGCCCTTGGAGACTTGTTAATTTTGTAAGCAAATCTTGCGTCTTAGCATTGTTAGGTTGTCAGCTCCGGCTGAGGACATCAGCACTGATTTTCCATGGGTTTGTAATTGTCACTTCTATGCCCAGATTATTAGGGTACATTTTCTTTTATTTTTCATTTCCACTTTATTATGTTTCCAAAGACCCTTGAGTGGGTTTGATTTCTCAGCCTCCTGGTTTTGACTTCCTTATGGTTTTTCTAATCTTGGTCTAATTGTTTTCATTGCCCTTCTCTCTTTGAGCTGTTCTTGCTCAATGAGGCGAGACCGGTTATGTTTCACTTTTTCTGTTTTGTAGCTGGGTGGTCAGAGTTGTGCGCGGTTCCCCATCGCTTGTGATGCTTTCTGCTTTAAGACACATATTCTGTTGCCATGACTTGATTTTTCTCTCCTACCCACGCATTATTTGAAAGGGCATTTTTAATATCCCAATAATTGGGTAACTTTTAATTCAGCTTTTATCCTCGTTTTCATATTTCCTTTGCCTTTGTCTAGGGATAAATTATGAAGGAGGCTTCCTTTTCTGTTCCTCCCTTTTTTTCCTTTTCCTTTTTTCCTACTTACTTTTCCTTCCCACTCAGAATGTAATCAGTTTATGGGCAAGTTCATATGTATTCGAAAACAATTCATTCCCCCGCGCCCTACCGTTCGGGGACCTCCTCATTATTATTGCAGTGGGTAGCTTTATAAATCCTCTCTTCACTTTTGGCATATTTCTTTAAAGATTTTATTTATTTATTTTTAGAGAGAAGGGAAGGCAGGGAGAAAAAAGAGGGAGAGAAACATCAGTATGTGGTTGCCTCTCGCACGCCCCCAACTGGGGACCTGGCCCGCAACCCAGGCCTGTGCCCTGACTGGGAATCGAACTGGTGACCTTTCGGTTTGCAAGCTGGCACTCAATCCACTAAGCCACACCAGCCAGGGCCACTTTTGGCATATTTGATCTATTATATTCTGCTCATACCTTCCCGGAATTTTTATTAGGTTTTTTTGTACATATTTTGCTCTGGGTTGGAACTTAAAGATTGAGCACGGTTGTATTTGGGGTTCGTGCGAAAATTGTCTTGACCACAATCAAGGTGCCTTGTTTAGCTCTCCTAATGCCTTTGAACTTGGCCATGGCCAAGCCTTCCGTGGCCACGTGAACACGGGCAGGGCCAGAGCAAGCATCAGGCACCTGATTTGCAAGCCTGGTTCTGTCACTTTGAACAGGTCAGCTCTCTGAGGCTCTTTCTGGGCAAGCTGTGCCCACCATCACGGTGTTACAGCTGAACACGTGAGCGGGAGAGCCACCAGGAAGGTGTGACCGTGCGATCGCAGCTTGACCTCTGGAGCGCAGTCTTGAGTGTGTCCCTCGGAGGCAACAGATTGTCCCACGTTGACTGTTTCTAATGCCATCACAGGCTGTCACGCAATTTAGTTTTGCACTTCGTTTCTCATGGATCTTATTTCTCTGGTAGCATGCGCTTGCGTTTGTTTGCTTTAAATTATGTCAGCAGGCACCTGCCCACCTCTGTTTCCTGATCTCCCCTTGTCATCAGGCTGAGGACCCACCCTAATGGCCTGATGCTCATTGCTCACATCTGGAAAGACCCTATTTCTCATTCAGCTCCCATTCTAAGGCCCTGGCGGTGAGGACTAAACATATCTTTTGGGGGCAGAGGGAGAAGAATTCAGCCTGTAACACCATCTTTCTAGCTGCCACTCCATTGCCCTCCGCCTGGGTCCAACCGCAGTGGGTACTTCACAGGCCCGGGCACATGGCTAGGCGAGGTCCGATCTCCTTCTGTGTGAAACGCCCCCCTCTGCTTAAGAGCCTGTCCCCGCCGAGTGCAGGGACTTGAGTCCCACATGGAGCTTCTCCCAAGGGCAAGGACTGCGGGCAGTCAGTTCTTGTTTGTCTTAGCGGATGGGGACATGGACCTCGTCTCCAGCTCACTGACTCTCTGTCCAGCTGAGTCCTGTCCTCTGGGAACCTCTAGGTTGTCAGAGAGCCCTTGAGGCTCTGCATTCACCCCGGCTTGTCAGCACCCATCTGCAGACCCCCTCTCACAGCCGTGTTCCCTCCCCTCTGCATCCTTGACCTCACTCAGGTGAGCCCCCATGGGTCTTCCCCCCCCAAACCCCATTTTAACATCCAAATTCTATTGACTGCCTTTGCTGGGTCACGGCCCCTCGTCACCGAGCTCCAGTCTGTGCCCTGAAGGGAGTCACCGTCTCCAGTGGGGAAGATTCTCACACAATTAGCCTTAAGTCACGGCTCATGGACTGACCGTTGACGGGAACAATGAGTTGGGGACATGGAGAGAAAAGGTACGAATCCTGCTCTACGGGCTCAGTAGAGACCTAATAAGGAGGTGACATTGGAGCCCCCTTACACAACTGCTGAGGCATGTCCCCGTCATTGGAGCAGAGGACCGATCCCTCTCTTGGTCTGCTGGGGCCTGGTTGCCAGCCGACAGCTTGCCATGGTGAAAACCAGGCTAACGCCCTTGTAGACTCCAACCCTTCATGGGACAATCATTTTTTTCTTCCCCCAGTGAAGGTTGTACTGATCCGAAAGCAGTAGGTGCCATGGTGGCCCCACGGCTCACTCACTGTGACAGTCATGCCCGATGGCTTCAGGGAGCATTGCGGCAAGGGGGTGACTGGCCTTCTGCACCGCAGCCCCCATCACGGGACAAGCACCCCCAAACCTCCCTGTCAGCAATGAGCCAAATGCTCTTAAATACATCCAGCCCTTCTTCAACCAGTGTCTGAGAAAACAAATTCTGTGAGGCATCGCACCGGGCCTTTGGGAAGAGAAGAACTTCCTTCTAGTTGGCCCCAGATTTTAAAGGCTTGGGCTTGAGGGCAGAGATGAGTGTTCATCTGTTTGGGCTGGAGCGGGTGTGCCCTAACCACACACTTGAATTGCTGGGCTCCCCACATCCAGCTGCCTTTGATTTTGTAGCTCAGTGTGCATGGATTTAATTATGCTATTGCTGGCTTCCTTCCCTCACACCCTTGTTTATTGTGATCCCACCCGGACTACACACAAATAAGTAACGAGGGCTTCAGAGCTTGTCCGGCTAGGTTTCAATGTCAAGTGTACTGCGTCTTCCTAAGGGTGCGTTCCTCCTCCTTCCTCTTGGCCGCTTGGTAAACATTTGAGTGCCCTGTCATATTTGTGCACCAAAAGAAAGATTTTTTTTTTTTTTTTATCCTCAGGAGAGGACATTTTTTCATTGCTTTTAGAGAGAGAAGAAGGGAAAGAGGGAGAGAGAGAAAAAAAAAAAAGATGTGAAAGAGAAACACCTATTGGCTGCCTTCTTGGATGCACCCCGACTGGAGATTGAACCCGCAACCCGGGTATATGCCCTGACTGGGAACTGAACCCGTGACCTTCTGGTCTACTGGATGACGCTCCAACCAACTGAGCCACACCAGCCAGGCAAGAATAGAGCTTTTGTAAATAAAAGTTTTCACACTCACCCTAGACCATATAGAAACCTTATGTGTTTTTTTCAGCTCCATCCAGCCCAGAAAGCTTTCCACCAGCGTGTCTATATTTTGAGTATCATCATGTTAATGGATTTCTGCTTTTTACTGGAGTCGAACAGATTTCAACCCTGCAGAAATTTGGATGGGTGTAAGACCTAGAAAGGGCTCAGTTTTAGGAGTGATCAGTGTCTGCTTCCTTCCTGTCCACATGTCTCGGGGATTCAGGGGCACACACAGCCACTCCCTTCTAACTGATGGTCTTCTGCTGATAGGCCGGTGCCCCCTACGGGAGGTATCCTTTCTTGGCTTTGTGGCCTATATGACATGCTTATGGCCAGAAACCCATCACGCAGGGCACCTAGATGCACATTCATTACACACACACACACACGCACACACACACACACCCCTCTCTTCCCTCTGAACCATAAACGACCTGATCGTTGCTTTCATCCGCTGCGCCTGCATCTTGACTCCTCCCAGCGTCTTATACGATGGTTTGTACGTAGCGCTACTCAGGTAAGCGTTGCTGAACGTACCAACACAAGTAAAGCGCGAGGGCACCCCTGTTACATAACAGGCAGTCACACAGCTCTAGTGAGGTGTAAAGAGGGCAGTCTCTGCACCAGGGTTTCCAGGAGTAGTTGGCTTTCCGTGGGAGAGGGCAGGGCCGTGAATTCCAGGCGGGAGAAAACGGAGCAGGGTGCAGAGGCAGGAAGGGTGGGGGCAGGACAGAGTGAGGTGACACAGGCCGGCCCAGCCTGCAGAATCGGGGATCCCAGAACGACCTTGTGACACCCACCGTCAAAAGGAGGCCAGCTCTCAGGAGTCAGTTGTTGCAAGAGCTCCCGTCACCATGCCCACCAAACTTGTGTTTCCCACCGTATCCCTCCATCACCATAACAACCACATCCCAGGAGGATCCTCATCAGCCCCAGAGCACCCCGCAGCCTTTGGTGCACTGGCCAATCAACTACTGACAGCGAGACCACACCCCAGTCTTCCTGCCCTACATCCCAGCCTTCCTGTGAATTTCAGCCTTGGGCCCACTTTCTGAGCCGTGCAGTTTACTTACAAACAAACAGGCAGGTTCTGGGCTCTAATTGGCTATTTCCCCTTGGCCTCGAATCCTCTGCTCTAAGATATGCCCATCCCCCGATTTCCTCTCACTAGAATACATCACTAACTGCACAAGCCATCTGCCAATGGGAACGCAGAGGGCGGGCCGAGGACGTGGAGGAGATCGTGAGACGCAAATTTGCAAAGTGATTGGGGTGCATCATAGAGATGTGGGGCTGACCATAAGAGCCTGGATATTCAGCTGAAGGCAGGCTGAGGGCAGGGGAAGGCTGGAGGATTTTGAGCAGACTCGGTTATTTTTAGGATGTTTGATCTGGTGAGAGGTATGAACGGATGGATTGCAGGCCTCAGTGGCTTGCGTCTCAACGCACAAATGTTTATTTAGCATCTGCTGCATGCTAGGCACACTGCTGAGCTTTGGAGGTGCATGCAGTCCGGGTTCTGGAAGGCCACCCTGCTTGCTGGGACAGGGGAGATGAGCCTTGGGCTGAGTTAGCAGCCTGAAATCAGTAAACAGGTTCCTATAAGGAGACTTGAGCTGCAGAGAGCCTGAGAAGGTTCTCAGCTGCACCGAGACTTGCCCAAGGTCCCCGTGGTCTCAGTTAAGAAGACACGGGGTGAGTCCCCTCTCCTTGTGCAGCTCAGAGGACCTGGAGGAGGTGCAAGAGGGAGGGTGTCATTCTCAGGACAACAACATGTAAGCTGACCCTCCAAGGATGCCTAGGTCCTTTGTACCATAATTGGTTCATGGCATAGTAATAGTCTGATTCTTTCCTGTTGTTTTATTTATCTTTGGTGGTCCTGCAGAGTTTTATTTATAAGAATCTCCATAGCCCTGGCCAGTGTGGCTCATTTGGTTGGAACATCGTCCCTTAGACTGAAGGGTTGTGAGTTCGATTCCCAGTCAGGGCACATACCCAGGTGGCGGGTTTAATCCCCAATCGGGGTGCATAGGAGAAGGCAACTAATCGATGTTTCTCTCTCTCTCTCTCTCTCTCTCTCTCTCTCTCTCTCTCTCTCTGTCTCTCTGTCTCTCTCTCCCTTCCTCGCTCTCTAAAACCAATGAGAAAATGTCCTCTGGTGGGTATTAAAAAAAAGAAGACTTTCCCTAGATTCCTAAGATTTGTTGTTTAAAATCAGGAGTAAACCCAGCCTCCTTTTCATCTTGCATTTGGCTGCCATTTTAGATCAGGCCCAGTCTATTTGATATTGAATGACCGCAGTGGCCACACGGAGTGAGTGGAGGGTCAGGCCGCACACTGGACACCTTGGCCCTGTGTGCAGCTGTCTGGCCTTGGGCCCAAGACCTGGGTGTGTCCCTGAGAACCCAGGCAGGGGTCACAGCCAGGCCCTAGGAGGACCTTCCTGAACTTGGCACTGTGAGGACCAGCATGTTGCCCCTCCTCTCCACCTGCTCCTGGATTCACTGACATGCTTTCCCATGGGAAGCCACTGTCCTTGAACAGGCCACATCCAGTACACTATCATCCGTCCCCCTTTGTTCAGGTGAATGGAGACAGAGACAGAGAGACAGAGAGTTCCTTATTCTCGGTGCAAAGAATAGGAACTTGGAGAGGTGTAAGAAACCCAGGCTTTCAGATTCTGATTACCAAGGCGAGGAAGACAAGACACGCACCGCCACCTAGGGACCAGGCCGGGAAGTCTGTCTGCTGCAGCCAATTTGAAAAGCAAACTCGGGCCACTTTTATTGGTGTCATTCCCACAGTGGGCCAGGTTGTGACATTTTCCCATCTGCGAAGCACTCATGTTTGTTTCTCTAATTTTCTGATATGCCTTTCAGTCGCTTTGGAGAAACAAACCCAAAAGCCAGTGTCCTCCCCCCCAGAAAC
Source organism: Furipterus horrens (assembly GCF_987537825.1). Taxonomy (NCBI): domain Eukaryota; kingdom Metazoa; phylum Chordata; class Mammalia; order Chiroptera; family Furipteridae; genus Furipterus; species Furipterus horrens. Next base: position 3,628,475 of record NW_028327186.1, on the reverse strand, counting down.
CTAACGGGGCCCCCAAATTCTGTGATAATCCAAAAGGAAGACCAACTCTGCTCGTGTGTGTTTGGGTCTCTCACCATCGCCCACCAGCAAACCAACCGCTGGCCTCTCTGACTCCCCCTTGTGGACGTGAACAAAAGCCATCCAGAGGAGAAAAGCAAAGGGGATTTATTCCGAGCTTGCTGCTGCAGGGAGTCAGCCGGCCCCTTGAGTTTTGGCAGAGACCCAAAGCCAGGCAGAAGGGTCAGGAAAGTTTAGAGTCAAGCAGAGGGAAGGCTCAGGGGTGCCAGACTGGAGGCTGTTGATGGCGAAGCGGGAGGCAGTCGACTAGAAGAGCGGCGCCCTACGTGATTGGCTGAGGTGCCTATTTGGCTTTCTCTGGGTGATGTAAGTTGGAAGTGGGGACAAAGAATAGGGAAGCTATCAATTACTAATCAAGTCTGGGCCCCTGGGGGCTAATTGTTACAGAAGTTATTGTTTATTTCCTGGCCTGTGTGACTCAGTGGGTTAAGCATAGGCCCATAAACCGAAAGGTCGCAGGTTCGATTCCCGGTCAGGGCGCATGCCTGGGTTGCAGGTTCAATCCTAGTCAGCATGCAAGAGGCAACCAATCAATGTTCCTCTCTCACATCAATGTCTCTCTCCCTCTCTCTCTCCCTTTCTTCCCTCTCTCTAAAAATCAATAAAAGAAAAAAATTTTAAGTTAGTGTTTAGCTTCCAGGATTGTTACTAGATAGCAGACTGCTCTTCTGCAGGTCTGGGTTACTTACAGACTGGTTCCTGGGCTATTTATTATAGATAAGGGGGTTAGTTTCCTGGACAGATGGGGGGGAGCATCAAAGTACCATTTTTTATAGATGGTCTGGCCACTGTCCCTTTGGGTAATTAGTCTCTCACTCTGGAAGCAGCACCCAGGGTAAAAATGGCAGCACTAATCCCAGGGAAGAGAGTGCTTAAGAGAGGTCGGAAGACCTGGGTTTGCTCCTCAGCCTTCTCAGTCCAGGAAGGCTCCTCCGAGCTGGGGTGGCCTCCTCTGGGCCGAGCAGGGGCCCTTTGTGCAGCGCTTCCTACCGCTCCATGCCATTAAACTCACGGGCTCCCTCTAGAGGCTGGAGAGACAGCAGCGGGAGCTGGGCCGCGGTGGGTGACAGCCCGGGGGAACGGGCCCCAGCATCTGGGGCTCCGCTGGGTCAGAACTGAATAAGTCACCAATTTGTCCTGAGCCAACAGCTGCCCTGCGCTCACTCCCCCGCGATGCGATGCCCACCCCCTTCCTCCCACCCCCAGGCTCTTCGTGTGAAGTGGGCCCACCTCAAGCTGCCCTGGGTGGACATCGACTGGCTCATAGACATCTCCTGCCAGATCACGGAGCTGGACCTTTCCGCCAACTGCCTGTCCTCCCTGCCGTCCGTCATCCCCTGGGGACTCATCAACCTGCGGAAGCTGAACCTCTCGGACAACCACCTGGCCGAGCTGCCCGGGGTGCAGTCCTCCGACGAGATCATCTGTTCCAGGTGGGCCTCCCTGCCCTTGCACGCGCTGGGGTGGGGGTGGGGGGACCCTCTGCACCCCCGCTGCCATGCCAGCCTCCCTGGCGCGTGCTCCCTGAGGGCAGTCTGTGGTTTTGAAAAGGCATTTTCAGCTGAAACGAGAGAAGGAAGCTATGCCTGCCCCAAGGCAAGCTCTCTCCTGGGGACAAGGCCCCTGGCCTCCCACCCTGGGGAAGGCGGGGCGGGGTGGTTTGCATCCCCCGGTGCACTGCTCACTCACGGCCCTGCCCCCCGATGCCCAGTCTCCATCCCACACACGGGAATCCAAGGAGGGGGCTGGTGGAAGCAGGGGACCCAGACACCTCAGCTTTTATTCTACCTCCCAGGGGAAGTAGGAAAGGCCCCAGGGGAGGAGTTCACTCCGAAGGACCCTGACAGCAGGAAGCAAGCAGGTGTGGGCGGCTCTGTCTCCTTTTTTTGGGTGGGCAGGGGGTGGGGGGGGCTTGGGAAGCTAAGGCTCTAACTGAAGTAAGAGAGAAAGAAGGGTGTTGGAAGGAGCTCAGCGTCATTAGTAACCAGTGGAGGGAAGAAAAAAGAACCTGCACACAAAAGTCTAAAGAATGAGCGTCATCCCAGCAGAGGTTCTCTGGGGGTCCTTACATGGGGTGGACTCAAGGGTCCAGAAGATTGAAGGCCACCTGCAAGCCAGCAGCTCACATTGTTGCTACCCTGTCTATGAGAAAGGCTTTCATTCCTATTGGCCAGCGAGACCAGGGCCCCCCGAAGAGAACTTTGATTTCCTTTGTCTCCATGGGACATGGTAACAGTTAATGCAATGAGTAAAAATGATATCGCTGTGTTTTTGTTTTTTTTTTAATTGTTTTAAACATTGTATTTATTTGTAGAGAGAGGGGACAGGAGGGAGAAAGAGAGGGAGAGAAACATCCATTGGCTACCTCTCACACGCCCCCAGCTGGGGACCTGGCCCGCAACCCAGGCATGTGCCCTGACTGGGAATCGAACCTGTGACCTTTTGGTTCACAGGCTGGTGCTCAATCCACTGAGTCACACCAGCCGGGGCTATCACTGCATTTTCAATGCCTGTTCTTTTAGCCTCATGCAAGGAGCCAAAGGAAAAGGGCACCTGTGTGTTTACAAAAATACGTCATAGGGGAGCTTGACCTCTTTCTTCTGATGCTTTGACGTCCTTCTTCCCCAACGACAGGCTCCTTGAAATTGATATTTCCAACAACAAGCTGTCACATCTCCCGCCGGGTCTCCTGCACCTCTCCAAGCTCCAGAAACTGACCGCTTCAAAAAATTACTTAGAAAGATTGTTCGAAGAAGAAAGCGGTATGTTCCCCCATCCGTAACCTGGCTTGATTCGTCATTTTCTTCTTGATAGGGATTTTTTTTTACCAGTTCATACTTCTTTTTTTCCCCTCCCCTAGCCACTAACTGGATAGGTTTGCGGAAACTACAGGAACTGGATATTTCTGACAATAAACTGACGGAGCTCCCTGCGGTCTTCCTTCATTCTTTCAAGTCCCTCAGTTACCTGAACGTCTCCAGAAATAAACTGAAGATGTTTCCAGACGCCTGGGCCTGTCCTTTGGTTAGTATCACACCAGACGTCACAGAGGGTTCAGTGCCTGTCACCCCTGCTCCCCTTTGGTGGCCTTGCTGGGTAATCAGAGTGTCAGTCCCATGTTACAGACCAGAAATGTCCCTCAGCAGTCAGCAGCTGGGTGTCTCAGGCAGGTAACTCACCTGAAAGCCGGACCACGCGGCTCTGGGCTTGAGATGTGCCCCGTGAGACCTACAGACCTTTCCACATTTACAACTTGCTTGTCTGGTGTGGGATGACTTCTGCCCAAAAAGGGGGGACGGCAGGGGCCAGTGGGGGGCTTGGTTCCTTTTGGACAGCTCTACAGCGAGAATAAAGAAGACATCATCTACTTCATCGCACTGCCGATGAAATGGTGTTTTTGTTTCTCGGGGAAGTTGGCGCGTGAAAGCAGACAGAGCAGCGTAAAGAGTAGTCGTGTTTTCTGGCTGTTGGTTTTACCCCAGGAAGTTCTCCCTCAGCAATAGTAACATTTCCAGTTTAAACATGCATGTGTGGGAATCCAGCCCCTCTCCAGAGCCTGGGCCTGAATGGTTCCATTATCTCCGAGGACAATAAGCCAGATGTTCTGGAGGAAAAGGAGTATGAACCCCCACGGTCTCCCCTGAGAATCCGGGAAAGCGGGGCAACCACAGTTTGCAGCCTCTTCATTAACTGAGTCGTATTTATTACAGAGCCACGGTGTAATGTCTTATTTTTAAATCAAATCGGGTCTTTCCTATCGGCCCCGCCGCTTTGAAGAAGCTAATCCCCACCTCATTCTCTTTCTCCTCCAACTGCTAGAAATGTTGTAAAGCACCCCAAAATGCCCTGGAATGTCTGCCCGACAGGATGGCTGTCTTCTGGAAAAACCACCTGAAGGACGTGGATTTCTCAGAGAACGCGCTCAAGGAAGTCCCTCCGGGCCTTTTCCAGCTCGACGTAAGTCCGAGAGCATCTCACGTTCAGCTTTCGTGAAAAAAATCAGTCCACAGGGCAGGGACGTCAGTGCCCTTCTGAGCCTCTGAGACCAAAAGAAGTTGAAAGAAAAGTTCAACTGTCCAAAAACAAGGTGTCATTACGAGCGAAGATTGATAGGAAATACGCAAAACGAAAACAGCTCTGCAAGGGGTGTGGGGTTATGGGTCTTTCCCTCCAGAACTTTCTTTAATGTTGAAAACTGTGAGCGCAACCCAGCAGCCCCTCTGTCTGACCCTCTCCCGTTCTGTCCCTTCCCTGGTGACACAGAGCTCTGCTGGTGTAGGAAACCTCCTTGTCGCTGCCTCTCTCCTGAGAGGTGGCTGTCCTGGAAGCTTCTTTGGACGTGAATTCAGGACAGTGTCTTTTCCCAGAGTCCTGTTTGTCTCCTTGCCCCTCCCACCCACGTGGGGCTCCGTTCTCCCTTTTTTTTTTTTTTTTCCATCTTCACTAAGGACATGTTCACTGATCCTAGAGAGAGAGGAAGGGAGGGAGGGAGAGAGAGAGGGAGAGAGAGACATTGATGTGAGAGAAACATGGATCAGCTGCCTCCTGTACACGCCGTGACTGGGGATAGAACCCACCAACTAGGCATGTGCCCCGACCGGGAATTGAACCTGCCACCTTTTTGGTGCATGGGATGATGCTCCAACCAACTGAACCCCCCGGCTGGGGCTCCTTTCCCACATTAGGTTGTTGCAGGCCCCCTTAAGGCAAAGCATAGATCCTATTTGGCACTTGACTTTGTCGCCCAGGACCAGCCCCAGAAAGGGGCCTGATAAGGATTTGCTGAGGGCATCAGGGCAGCGCCAGGCGTGCAAAGGCATTGGTCCCTACAGGATCTCCTCCAGGGCCAGGGGTGGCTTCCCCATGTTCAGGGATCCCCAGAAGGCATCAGGGGCCCTTTCAACAGGTAGGTTCTCAGGACGAGGGCCGTCCTGCCATGGGCACCAGGGCAAACATGGGGAAAGGGCCCCAGGGTGTGTCCGTTGCACAGGGAGGGCTGGTGGGTGAGAACACAGGTCGCTACTACCCTCAGGGGCTCCCCTGGCCACGAGCTTACATCCTCCACCTGACCTCTGTCCTTGCAGGGCAGCCCCTCGGCCAGTCCCCTGTTCCCAGTCTGTTACCTCTATGTCACACCAACAACTGGCTTGGTTTTCTGGTTCCCACCGCAGCCAGGAAAGGAGGGGGAGAACCTCGCCCAGCCCCTCACCACTCGGCCCTATGGGAATCCACGTCTGTCCTCCAGATCGGGGGTTGGGGAGGGGGGTGCCTCGGCCCCCGTAGACATCGGCAGACGAGCTGGCTGACCCTGAGGGTAGGGGGCAGTGTGGGCCCCCTTCCACCAGGGAGAGAACAAAGGGTGCACTGTGAGGCACCCCAAGGCTCCCGTTGCCGACGGACTAGTTAGCATCCGAGGCGCCTGCCTTCTCATGAAGGTGAAACCCGTTCCCAGTCTAAGGGCAGAGGCTCTGTCCTCGGTGACTGGGTTTGCTGCCAGGCTAACAGCAGGGCACACGGTGGCCCCAGGCTTCTGGCCAGCAGAGCCTGTGCCATTGGGACAGTCACACTCAGTGTCACTGCTACCACCTGCCCCTGTCCACGATGTCACCTGGGCCGGCCCAAGGAGGCCCCATGATGTGCACCCCTCCTGGGGTAACACCATGGCCTCCAGGACCCTCAGAGTCAGCCGCTGTCCCCAAGATGGGGCCCATGAATCACCACCACTCGGCCTGTATGAAGTCTCAGCCCTGAGAAGTGCCTTATTAGACTCCTTTCATTCTGGAATCATCGTCTCCTGTTGATCTGGGGGGAAGGGTGTTCTATAAATTGTCCTATATGTTTGGTATAATTTCTTAAGTCATAAGACACTCTCAAGCCCACATTACGGAATCTCGGTCAAGGTCATAATTATTTGGCTTCACTTTGTCAGGGAACTGGCTTTTCTCTTCAGTTCTTCCTCCCCTTTGGCATGAAATGGCACCTTCATCTCTCTCCCTCTCTGTCCCAGGCCCTCACATCCTTGAGGTTACAGGGAAACCAGCTGGTGGCCGTGCCGCCTCCAGAGAAGTGGACCTGCAGGCACCTGAAAACCCTGGATCTCTCCAGAAACCAGTTTGGCAAGTAAGCAAATCTCTGTCCTGGGCAGGTTCTGAAATGTGCGTGACACAGTCTTTCTGTCCCTTGGGATATGTATTAGCTTGTTAGGGTGGCCATAACGAAGTACCAGAGGCTGGGGGACATTTATGTGGCACAGTCTTGGAGGCTGGAAGTCCAAGGTCAAGGTGTCAGCAGGGTCGATTGTTTCTGAGGCTCCTCTTCTAGGCTTGCAGTTGGCTGTCTTCTCTGTCCCCAAACGTCTTCCCTCTGGGCCCATGTCCTCATACCCTCTTCCTGTGAGGTCACCGGTTATATTGGATTAAGGTCCATTCACATGATCTCATGTTAACATAATCACCCCTGTTAAGACTTCCTCTGCAAAGAAGGCCACATTCTGAGTGCTGGGAGGTAGGGCTTCAGCCTCTTAATTTGGAGGAAGGGAGACACAATGTAGCCCATAACAGTGTTCCCCTCATTTCTAATTTTTAAAGACTCTTGGAGACTCTTCTCCCTTTAGTCTAACCTGTCATCCTGTTCAAAAGTTTTTGTCAATTGCTAAGCCATATGTATATTGACCGAATAAAAAGTACCCCCCAAATTGCTAACCAATATGTATATACGAGGTCTGTCCAGAAGGTATGCAGCTGTGTAATGTGAAAAATAGAGACATTTATTGAAGAAGATAACAAGGTACAAGAAACATTGTACACAAGACAAGGATGCCTCAGTCCCCTTCAAAGCAGGGACCTTGGGACCTCACACAGTTCTCCCCATCACCATCAGCTGCCCCGTCGTATTTTCCTGAATCTCATTGAAGGTCTGAAATCTCTTCCCTTTCAAAGCTGATTCTAGTTTTGGGAAAAGCTAGAAGTTGCAGGACACCAAATCTGGGCTGTAGGGGGGCTGAGTCACCTAGGTGGTTTGATGTTTCACCAAAAAACTCTGCACAAGATGTGATGTATGAGCAGGTGCATTGTCATGATGAAGCTGCCAGTCACCAGTTGCCCATAGCTGCGGCCTTCTGAACCATCAGAATAGTTTCCAAAGAGAAATGGTCAATCTTAACACAAAATCTGATGCAGATTTGTCACTCTACTTGCTCAGTCATTTTGAATGCAACGGCCACACAGTACACAAACTCACTCAACAGCATCTACCACCCCTACTGACTAGTACAGTGAAGTCGTCATTGTTCACACATGTGCATTCCAGTCCACTCTCCTTGGCTGCCAGGTTACATCGATGTTGCACAAACTATTCCCGTTATAGTAACAATGGCTGGGCTTTTTCCAGACAGACCTCGTATGTATTTAATAAAAAGAATTCCCCCTCCCCAAGACTAAATTAAAAGGTGAAAATCTGGGGACAAGCCCAGGTGGCGCTTCAGACCTTAGAGACCAACCTCTAGGTTCAGTTGGGGAAGGTCACTTCTGTAGCATCTCAGCAGAACGTACACCTCAAAAAGAACTACCCTGGGGACCATCCTGTAAAGTCACACCCACTGGAACGGGCATTCCTGCCAGGCACGGGAACACTCACACCTGCCTGAAATGGAAAAGCCCAAGAATGGAAACCACCAGTCATCCCGGCGTCAGGTCACCTTCCCTAGACGTTTCTTTCCCAGAGTCTTCTTGAGCTGTCGACGCTCACACGTCAGCTGCAGGGGGGCCTGACACTCCGCTGATGCAGTTTTCTCCCTCGTCTCTACATGCTTCAGCATGATAGAGTCACAGCCAAAATAGTACGGTCTTTGTCCTGCTTTCCTCCAAGTTTGACGTTGCTTTCCTTCCCAACAGAGTTGAAGATGGACTTAAAACAAAGCGTATTTCCTTTTTCACCACCAGAGGGCGCCAGCGTTCAGGGACCGAGACAGGTGCGTATGTAGGTGCTGGGAGATGAGGGGGCTGGGCAGGTGGTTCTTTGCTGTCTTTCTATAGGGTTTTCCCCACAATGCTTGCAGGGTCCACGTGGCCTGCGTATCCTGAAAGCCCCTTCCCCGTTTGCAATCCGATGAGACTAGGAGCTCCTGTGTGTGAACAGGCTGCTGCATGTGAGCACTGCCCTAGATGCATTAAATATGTCCGGTCTTCCTTTAACCCTCACAGCGTGAGCGATGGCTTGTGGTTTCCCATTTTACAGATGAGGAAACTGAGGCTTCCCGAGTGTTTTAGTCAGCTTGGGCTTCCGTAACAAAGTACGAGAGACTGAGCGGCTTAAACAACAGAAATGCATTTCCGCACAGCTCTGGGGGCTGGAAGTCCGAGGTCAGGGTGCCTGCGTGGTTTGTTCCCAGTGAGAACCCTCCTCCTGCCTTGTAGACAGCTGCCTTCTCGTTGTGTCTTCACATGGCAGAGAGAGAGAGCAAGCTATCTTGTGTGTCTTTTTATAAAGGCACTAAACCCATCATGGGGACCTCATCACCTCCAAAGGCCCCCACCTTTTAACACCATCACATTGGGGAGACACAATTCAGGCTGTAGCATGAGAGTTGTCTATTGTGGTCACATTTGACACTTGGTGGCAGAGCCAGGTTTCAACCCAGCACTGGGTAGGTTGGGGGCAGCACTGTGACATTCTTACAGCCACATGACAGGATCTTGTGAAGCCACATGGGAACACGGCCACCTTTGGTCCCACAGGCTGTCCGGGCCAATCTGAGATTCCAGAGGGACTTGAGGTCTTTCCCCAAACTCATCAGAAACAACTTTTCCTAGATTGTTTGTGCTGGTCACACAACAAGGCCAGTTCAGAGGAGAACATTTCTAGGAAACCAAGTTCTTCTTGTTCATTATCTTCTGGGAGGTAAGGTTGGGAGGTATGGGCCTGTCCCTTGCATTAAGCAGCCATTCATTTTAACCCGAAAGCTGATTTCTAAAGCCGGTGATGCTCATAGAAATATCCTCAGGATGCTGTCCCATAGAACAGGGACCAGTATTTAGTTGATGTTAAATATAACTTTCATCTTCAACTTGATAGATCTATGTTGGCAAGTGCTCTTTAAGTACAGATGATGTGAGGTAGGGATAAGAAACCCCATGGAGGCCCAGACACATTTTTAGGAGGTAAAAAAAAAAAAAGTCTGTCCACCTGTTGTATTCTTGATGAACTAGTGTGCTTGTATGTATACATATAGTATGTGTATATCAGTCATATATGAGTGTGTTTACATGATTGCAAATGTCACGCATCATCAGGGAAACAGATAAGACTCCTAAAAATAGACCTAAGGTTCTAAGAATAGAATTTTAATATATGACAAAAGTAGCATTTCATTTTTGTGGAAAAAGAATGTTTTATTGTTTAATAAATAATGTTGGTATAACTGCTATCCAGATAGAAGGGAAAGTTACAAACCTAGATTTCCAACTCTTATGTCAATTACAAAGCTTCCATGTGGATTTCAGATATAAGAATAAAAGAAAAAAAGAAAATAATATTTAAAGGAACATATGTATAATTGGGGGAGGGGCGGGGAAGACCTTTCAAAGCTGGGTGGGAAATCCAGAAGTCATTTTTTAAAAAGACCAAAATCTTGGGCTTTGTAAAAACACTTAGAAGAAATTTTGCAACACAAATTCTTGCAACATACATTGGCTTACATCCCTAATATACAAAGACTGCTTACAAATTGATTTAAAAAAAAAAAAAGAAGAAGACAACCCAATAGGCAAAAAATGGGCAATGGATGTAAACATTTTGCAGAACAGGAAGTACAAGATGGCGCAGAAACAGATGTCAAGGTCCTGAACCACACTAATCGGGAACTACAATTAGGAATTTCATAACTGCCCCTTTTTAAGATGAAGGGCCTTAGGACTTTGGAAATTAAGTCCAGACGTCGGGATTTCACTTGGGAGGAAAGAGAAATAAACACTCTTGTCTCATTAAATCCAAAATGGAGCAATGGGCATGACAAATGTCACTGGTATGGATCTCCATCCTGAGTCCATTGCTGCGCACAGAGCCTCTTACAGTTGGGTTGATTGGAGGGGTGTCTCCAATTTACAAATGCAGACCTTGCAGAAGTGTGTGAGGAGGTGGACCCAGCACCTAGTGGGACTGGTCACACCCACTTGTAAAGCCCCCAGAGTACAAGGTCAAAGGCACACAATGAAAAGTGCCACAGGGGCACATACCAGCGCTCTGGGAAATGACAGCTGGGGACCCATGGGAGGATGTCTAGGGGACTGGGTGGCCTTGGCACATGACAAAGGCCCCTTGGTTTTCTTTTTTTTTTTTTTTTTTTTCATCTAGAAAGTTGAGGCCCACATCTGGGTGAAAAGGAGGAGGCTCCTTACAAATGCTTTTCCTCAGTAGGGCTATTCTCTCGGGGCTGTTGAGCCTTGGGTGAGGAATTATCTATAAAAGATAATTTGTTTGCAGACAGACAGTAAAATTCTGAGTAAATTGATGTACATTCAAGTAGTCATATTTGTGCAGCGGCCTCATCCAAAAATAATTTGGACGGCCGTTTTTACGGTAACATTCAAACCAGCCGAGTCATAAATAACTTATGAATAAATAATTACAGTTCATAAATACCTCACGCTGTGCTCTGTGCAGCCTAGTCTTCATAGTTTCCACCCTGGGCGGGGAGACCTAGGACAGGTGTTGTCCCGTCTGGAGTGAAGGTTCCTTCTTCCATCCACCCGTTACTTAAAGAGGCTTCATAAACACCAACCTGAAAACTGGAAAGTGTCAAAGCCAAGTGTTCAGATGCGTTCTCTGGGAAGAAAGACCGCCTTTCTTATTACTGATGGTTTTCGGTGTGAATGAGGGCAGGCTAAAGCTGATCATTCTTTTTCATTGGGGCGGGGGGGTGGGGGTGGGGAGAAGAAGAAGAAGAAGAAGCCCTTTTGAACATTTCCTTATGGAACCGGGTCAAGTACAAAGCCATCTTTAAGAGTCGGTTGCACGTTTCATTCCACAGGGGCCGCTGCGTTGAATCCCATTAAACATGGCAGCCAATGAGGCAGATTTCTGGGCACCAATTTCGGCATTCCGTTATCACCTCTCCCAGAGCATTCTCTGATGCCGGTTACCCCATTACCATTACTCTGCAGCTCCATGTGTGGAGAAAAGCCAGAGTTAAGGGGGGTGGGGGGGCCTCATGGTCAGAGGCTGTGGAGCATCATTTCAGCCCAACAAGAGATTCTGGCTTCCCTTTCTCGCGGTCTGGCAGAGAACCAGGAGAGAGGGCTTCGAGGAGTTGCCTTGTCCTTGATTCTCCAAACTGAAAGGGACCCTCAGGCAGGCTGTCCTGTCCCCCTCTCCCTGCCTTCGGTGGTGGCAGAGGCATAAGGCACTTCAGAGATTCTGCTGCAACCCGAGTCCTGCTTCCCATCAGTGTGTTTCCAGGCTCTCTGCCACGCTCTTTCTCAACTCATACACTCTGGTGTCCGTAAAAACAGCAGATTTGATGCAGTTTTAATGGTAATGTCATCATTAGCCTAATTAATGAAGCTAATTAAGTGCTAGAGTGTTGGCTTGTTTCTTAGAGAATGCCACCTTAGACGCGCATAAAAACTAAGCCCATAGTGTTTTTTTTTTCATTAACTAGCTGTCTTTCCTTGAAGAAGTAATACATGGACGTGGTAAACAAAATTTTTAACAGTACCAAAGGGCGTGAGAGGAGTATTCAGTCTCCTAATAATTTTCTTCCCCAGAGACAACTATGGATTTCATGTGTCTCTGGTAACAACTGTGTTTGTGTCTGACATATGTGTATAACATATACATGCATATGTGCCTTGTGGCGTATATACATATGCTCATAACAGTAGGCAATTGTAATACATGCCTATGTGTGTTTCTGGTGGGTGTGTGTGGATAACACCGTGCAGAATACATATGTGTGCTGTGGTATGTGCACACACATGCATATAACGCACACATAAATGCACGGGGTGTGGGTTTGCTGGCATGTCTGCACACGTTTTGTGGTTCATCAATGAAGCCTCCAGATACCTTGTTCCACCAATAGCTCTGGAGCATCACGTCATACATAGCCAGGCATGTAGACCTGCCCGTGCTTCATGATAGCTGTATATTCTCCCCTTACCCCCTGGGAGTAGAGAGCTAGGCTGTCTGCAGTCTCAAACAGTGTACCACTGAGCATCCCTGTTCTCGCACCTTTGCCCATGTTCAAGGGCGCCTGCTGGATGCTATGCTGGCATCAGCATCCGTCAGTCCCTGAGGTGCGCACCCCGCTCTGAGGTGGCCTGCGTTGCTCTGGCCCCCACGCCGTAATGGTCCATGATTTGCTGCATGCGTACAGTCTGCTGTGCCGTTTCTTTGCAGCATGTGTGCTGGAGTTCCCGGCCTTCCTGAGCGAGTCTTTGGAAGTCCTCTGTCTGAACGACAACCATCTGGACGCGGTCCCTCCCTCGGTCTGCCTACTGAAGAGCTTATCGGAACTCTACCTGGGAAAGTAAGTACCCAGCCCTTCCACAAACCATCTGAGGACACACCCAGGGGGAGAGGAGCCATCTTTGTGCCCAGAAGCAACCGTGAGATTTTCAGAGCTGGGCTTAGCAGGCGGGGAAGGCGGGGGGTAGTAGCACAGTGAGGCCATTCTGCACAGTTCCGATGAGAAGAAGCCTTGGGCCTTTCATCCTGTCGTTGACTTAACAGCTACGGGGGGTTCAGACGGTGTGAAACTCTTCAGGCAAATATAAAATAATTCTGGTTACACTGGAATTATTCAAGAAGAGGTGGTGATAACCTTTTCTTTTTTTTTTAATCCTTACCTGAGGATATGTTTATTGATTTCGAGAGAGAGAGAGAGAGAAACAACAAGGTGGGAGAAACATTGATCAGCTGCCTCTCATACACACCCCAACCGGGGATCAAACCCACAGCCCTCTGGTGTGCGGAACAAAGCTCCGATCAACCGAGCCACCTGGCCAGGGGGATAGTGGTCATCTTTACGGCCAGATGAGGAGGTTGGGGGAGAGGACGTAGTACTAAGCCACAGGGATTTGCAGGAGACAGTGGCCATTTATACCCCCAACCATCCAGGGAGGAAGACTTTGAAGTTAGTATTTAAATGGAATGGTTGAAACTGGGGCCCAAGAGGTTAGGCTTGGGGTGCAGGCTCTTGGCGGCCCCTGCGGGCCTCAGAGGCTGACTGGCTGCTGCGTGCGTGTGTTCCCCCTTCGTGTCCTCAGCAACCCCGGCTTGCGAGAGCTGCCCCCTGAGCTGGGACAGCTGGGCAACCTCTGGCAACTGGACATTGAAGACCTGAACATCAGCAACGTGCCTGCAGAGATCAGAAAAGAAGGTAGGGCCCCCTTAGCGTCACTCCCTTGGAAAGACAACTCTATTCCAGCTGTACAGGGCCTGGCGGGGGACACAGCTGGGTGACTCGGAGCCCACCCCCAGCTCCCAGGTGGACGACGATGCTGTGGAATGATACAGAAAGAGACAGTCGCTGAGGATTATTGTATTGTTGTTGACCGTGTGATAACACTCCCTAGGCCCGTAGGCACCTCGAATGTTGTCTTAACCTTTGACCTTAGACTTCACTTCTGGGTGACCCATATCACGCCTCCCCTCCTTCTGGACTCGCCCTATTAGGACACACAGAAAGGGTTCCTCCCAGACAGGATTTCATCTCCCCAGAGACATGACCGTGTCCGTAGCTGCCTGTCCCCAGCCGCATGTCCCCAACCACGTCTGCCCTCCTACTCTGTGATTCCGCACAGGCCCCAAAGCAATGCTGTCTTACCTGCGTGCGCAGCTGCGGAAAGCGGAGAAGTGCAAGCTGATGAAGATGGTCATCATGGGGCCTCCGCGCCAGGGCAAGTCCACCCTCCTGGAGATCTTACAGACGGGGAGGGCCCCCCAGGTGATGCACAGCGAGGCCACCATCAGGACCACCAAGTGGGAGCTGCAGAGGCCAGCTGGCTCCAAAGCCAAGGTCAAGGATGGTCAGCGTGCAGAGTCCCCGTGGGTGGAAGGGAGCTTCCTCGGGCCCCTTCTGCCACCTTGCCAGGGAGCCCCGGATTCCCTCGGTCGGGGTCTGGGGCCCAAGGAATTTGCAGGGACCACCGTGTGCTGTTCCAACGCAGCTCCTGCCAAGGGCAGTGAATTTCTTCACATGACCTTGTAGTTTTTCTGTTAGAGCGAAGTAGAGGCTCCGGGCCAGTCGCTCTTAATCCTGGCTGCCAGTGAGATTTCTCTGATGGGCTTTTTAAAGACAATAGTGCCCAGGCCTCACCACCCCTGGCCCCAAAGATTGCGATGCAAATGGCCTGGGGTTGGGAACAAACCGCTGGACTGCTATAGGCAAGGAGACCTGCCAGCCCCTGTGGCTAACGGGGAGGCCGAGAAAGCACCCCAAGTATGAAGGCACTGTCCTGCCTGGTGCCTGCTGTCACCCCAGGTTCTGGGAAGTCTACTTTTTAAGCCTCATTTAAAACGAATCCTTCAGTGAACCTTTTAATCACCCTGTTCCCCATCCAACATGGGACAAGTGAAAACGGAGGTTGTCTTGCCCTTGACTCTGAGGGGAAAGCCCGTGAAGTAGCCGTGGGTGGAATACAGCACGAGGCCGGGAGCTGTCTCCCAGCACAGGGCATGAACACACGCGGGTTTTGCCTCCCTTACCTGTGGCCAGCTTTGTGGTTACAACCCAGGTGCATGAAGGCTGCCCGTGGGAACCTGATGGGCTCTGAGGCCAGCGGCTGCATGATTTTTCCCGTAGCCCACGCCCGGCATAGCCTTTCACACAAAACCACTTGTCCAAGTCTGGGCAAAGCAGTTTGCGTCCTTAGGCATGTAAGCTGAACGTATAATTCCACGTTGACCCTCTGAACAGCAGAATCTGCCTGTTAGGGACAGGACAAATAATCAATACACACACCGCTAACCCCCGACCCCTGCCCAGAGCAGCCCAGGAGTGAATCTTGCTAACTCACATCCGAAGGTTCTCTCAACTGGCCGGAATCTCTGGATTCCCTCTCGCTTTTTAAAGCAATTACTCAATGTCACTTTCTTCCAGCTGTTCTTCAGCAAAGACTTGTCCGAGGCCCGAGGGCTGAATTACTGTTTCCATTTTTTCTCTCCTTTCAGCCATCATTAAAGTCACCCCCCCACCCCCCGCCCCTTTTGTTTTCACTGAAAGACAGCGCCTTGTCTTTCGGTCGCTGAGCCCGTAACTGTGTGACGAGCCCTCCAGCTGTTTCAAACAGCTGTCTGTTTTCATCCCGACACATAAATAAGCAGGCCTCGGAGGCCACCACGCAGCATCGTGGGAACGGCTCTTTGCTACAGAAAACCACAGCCTTGGCTGCTGGGGCCAGACTCTTACCTCATAGAGGAATAGAGAAACCACCGTTTACCGGCAGCGCAACAACTAGGCTTTTGTTTAGTTCCCACGTCAGGGCAGTTTCCCTGCACCCTTGGTGGGCGCCGCTCTCTGACCTGCACACGTGGCCTCGGCCCTGGCCTTGGCCTTGCTCAGAGGGAGGTTCAACCTTCCCGAGAGCGCTGATGTCATTGCCGGGGCTTCCTCCAGTAGGATGTCTCTTAACCGTCCGCAGCCCAGACAGAGGCAGGACAATCCCCTCCCGTGTTCCCCAGACACAGCGTCCCAGCCTGGCCCCCTCCTTCATTAGCAGTACATAGAAGCTTCTGGAAGGCCCACCTCTGCACCCCGACTCCCTTTCCCACCTTGGGATTACTGTCTCCTAATGCAAATAGCAAGACAGGCGATGCATCTCCACGGCCACGCCGGTTTTAGCCCCTAAACACGGTGTGTGTAGCATCATCTCTCTTGAATCGATGGACGACCACCCCGGTTTGTAAAATGGCCCCCTTCGCTGCCTTGTTGCTCAAGTAGGTTGAGTCCGTAGAATTCAACGTCTGGGACATCGGCGGCCCCGCCAGCATGGCGACCGTCAACCAGTGCTTCTTCACGGACAAGGCCCTGTACGTGGTGGTCTGGAACCTGGCGCTGGGGGAGGAGGCCGTGGCCAGCCTCCAGTTCTGGCTGCTCAACATCGAGGTGAGACGCCCGCAGCCCGTCCAGCCCCTTCTCGGCAGTGTCCCCCTTTCCCTGAGAAAGAGCAGAAAAGAAATGGTTAGGAAGAAATGCTTTGCATTTCGGCAAACGTGCCCAGACAGAGGGCCCTTGCGTCCCACCTCCCAGGGGAGCATGTAAAACCCTCCGCAGCCCAGTGGTTGGTGCAGCCTAAGCTCCTCGTACCTTAATTTAAAAGCCCCTCGCTATTGGGTAAAAGGGGAACAGGGGTCCCCTCTCAAAGGTAAAGGTGACGGGGCCTGGGGGCAGCCGCTGCCCCAGGTAGCTGCTGCATGGTCTGGTGGGATCAGAAATCCAGCCCCTGTGGGAGAGTCGGGGGGCGGGGGGGTTGCTCACACACCCCTCAGTCAGCGCCTCACGGCCTCAAGGTTTGCAGACAGGAGTGTGGGGTGGGGCCCGGGGTGACGGGCTTGGAGCCACACCTGTGCACCTGGGAGCCGTCTCCCCTCCCTCGATCAGGGGGACGGGGCTGGTGCTCAGCTCCCCGGGCTCCTCTGTCGCAGGCCAAGGCCCCGAACGCTGTGGTGCTGGTGGTCGGGACCCACCTGGACCTGATCGAAAGCAAATTCCGCGTGGAGAGGATCGCGACGCTGCGGGCCTACGTGCTGGCCCTCTGCCGCTCGCCCTCGGGGTCCAGGGCCACCGGCTTCCCCGACATCACTTTCAAACACTTACAGTGAGTTTCCCAGGGCCTCCTGCTCGCTCTGACCGCGGCCGGGCTGCCAGCCCCTCTCTTGTCTGTCTGCCTGGGAATGCCTGCGACCTGCCGGCAGGGGGCTTCTAGCCCGGGCCTGCGCTCCTCTGGGCCTCTCCTGGCATGAAGGGTGGCAGCGTGACCCCCAGAGCACACACGGCCCGTCACATTTGTCAAGCACTGATCAAGAACAGACCCTGGTCCTCACATTGGGTTTGAGTGATCCAGAAGGGGCCGGGGTGGGTGAGGGTGCTGCCGGGCGTGGGGTAGGACGGGCAGTGCCTACCAGAGGGCTGGTCCCTTCCCCCACCTCCTGTACTTGGAGTCCCACAACAGCCCTGCGGGGTCTGTGTCGTACCCACTTAGCAGATGGTGAAACTGAGGCTCAGCGAGGGACGGAACCGTCCTCCGATGGGAATCCAGTGCTCGTGGCTGGGGCTGCACTGATGGCAGTTGGGTTACAGTCCCACGGACGAGGGCGCACATCTGGGGGACACATTTGCCCGGCTTGGAGGGCAGAATCCTGGGGCCGGTGACCCCAGGAGCGCTAGCTCTGGGCCAGAGACCTGGGCGCCTTGGCGGCTTCTGTCCTTGCATGTCCCCTCACTGTCCTCCTCTGTAAAATGGGCAGGTTGGGAAGACAGACTAAAGTGACACTCGAGAAACCACTCTGTGTCCATGTGTCATGAGTTCTCGCGACGCATTTGGGACAATGTGGGAAGGGAGAGACGCAGCCGTGCCTGTCAGCGGGGAGAGGCTGGGCGGTGAGGATGGATCTTTTTTGCACCCACAGTGAGATCTCTTGCAAGAGCCTGGAAGGCCAGGAGGGGCTGCGGCAGCTCATTTTCCACATCACGTGCAGCATGAGGGACGTGGGCAGCACCATCGGCTGCCAGCGGCTCGTGGGGAGGCTGGTGGGTACCTCACCCGCCCGAGGGAAACCAGAGGGGCCTGCTCCCCATTCGTGGGGCGTCTCCACTATGTCCCCAGGCCGCCCGGTCCCAGTGCGAGCATTTCTTGGGGGCAGGGGAGGGATGGGCCGTGAGACATCGCACCCACTCAGGCCGGGCGGGCCGGCCTCGCCCTCCTGCCCGCAGGTCCCCAGGAGCTACCTGAGCCTCCAGCGGGCCGTGCTGGCGGAGCAGCAGCGGCGCAGCCTGAGCGACGATGTGCAGTACCTGACGGACAGGCAGCTGGAGCAGCTGGTGGAGCAGACCCCGGGCAACGACATCAATGACTACGAGGACCTGCAGTCTGGTGGGTAGGCCCGGGGTTGGGGGACAGCAGCGGGCACAGTCCCGGAGAAAGGGGGGCTCGAGTTTTTCACCTCCCTGCGCACGCCTCCGGGGGTCACGAATGTTACTGAGTAAGCGAATTTGCAAGGACAGAATCCGGGAATCGTGGAGATGGGTCCACTTGTAGCTCTCCCAGCGGGCGGTGAGATGAACCAGCCGATCTGAAGGGCCCACGAGTTGGCGGCTCCCGGGGAAGACTGTGTCCTGGCCCACGTGGGAGTCAGTCCCCGGCCACCCCCACCCCCGACCCCCGCCTTGAGAGCCCCGTGCATCATTGCCCTCTGTCTGACGCAGCCCCCTCCCCCGCCTCCTCTGCTCAGCCATCAGCTTCCTCATAGAAACGGGCACCCTGCTCCACTTCCCGGACACCAGCCACGGCCTGAGGAACCTCTACTTCCTTGACCCCATCTGGCTGTCCGAGTGTCTGCAGAGGATCTTCAACATCAAAGGCTCCCGCTCGGTGGCCAAGAACGGCGTGATCCGGACTGAGGACCTCAGGATGCTGCTGGTCGGGACCGGTTTCACGCAGCAGACGGAAGAGCAGTATTTCCAGTTCTTGGCCAAGTTTGAGATCGCGCTGCCTGTTGCCAACGACAGGTGAGTGAGCCCGCGGGCTGGGCCGTGCGGGCCTCTCAGGGAGGGAGGAGCTGGGGCTGGGGCCATGGGGGTGGGGGGTGGGGGGCGGGGGCTCGAACGAGATTTCCAGGATGAGCCTTGGCATGGGTGTCTCTTTTCTTTGGGTTCAAAGATGACCCCTTATGCAAAAGGTGTAGGAAAACACACAAGGGTGGCATTAAAAGTAACCTTGGGGGTTCACATTTTAGGGGGTTGGTTGCCTGGTTATTTGGTACATAAAAATGGAGTATGTGGCAGGGGTGTGCATGCTGATTACACAGCCCAGCGTTCCACGTGCAGGGAGGGCCACGTGGGCCTGATCTAGTGACATACCGACCTAAGCCAGCGTGGTCCTTGCTCTAATTTCAGTGTCGGCCACTTCCTGGGTCTGAGGCTGATGTTGGCCAGTATCCAGGGCCCCAAGTCCACAGACCTTTATCATGCGCCTACTGTAGAGTGTGTCACCACCCTGAGCACCAACCCCAGAGCTCTGGGAGACTCCTGGGGATACCCACTGGGGACTCCTGGGGAGCCGGCTTGGACCCTGCGCACCCAGCCCAGAGATTCTGGCTGCTTCAGCCCCACAGGGACCACGAATGAACCCTAAAAACAGAAACCACGGAACAGAATTCACAACCCACAGGTTCCCTCACACCACGGCCCAGGGCGTTCTTGACTTTGGTCCGTCGGGCAGTCCGTGAGTTTATAACATTGCTGGGCTCTGACAGTTGTCTGGTTATTTTATCCACAGCAACGAGGAAACGTTTACACCCAGTAAAAGCAAGTTGGCTGTACATTTACCTATGCCCGCTTGAACAATAAAATCAGCCGGCTTATTGCCAACCCCTCGTGAAAGTTTATGGTATGACAGTTAGAACGTGGAGCCAGGAGGCCTGAGTATGAGTCTCAACTGCCTTTCTTTTACCATCTGTAAAATGGGAATAATACATGAAGGGAGAGGCACTCCATCCGGGGTGGTGGAGGAGGTGCTCTTACCCAACATCAGAGAAGGCCGAGGACTAGAACTTCACCACCAGCCCCCTCTGGGTCTCACCTACACCGGCCCATCCGTCCTTTACCCGTGAGCTGGGCATCCTCTCTGTTCCCAGGCCAGGGGCATGGGGTCCCATGGAGGTTAACTCTTGTGTGTAAGACACTGAGCCAGGACGGATGCCAGGCTGACGCTGAATTTTCCTGCTGCAATATTTTGGGGAGTCTTTTCCAGAAAGTTCTAAAGACATTTTACTGGACCTAAGCAGACATATTTTTTAATTTATTTCTTTACTTATTAATTAGAGAGAGAGAGAGAAAACAACATTGATTTGTTGTTCCACTTATTCATGACTTCATTGGTTGATTCTTGTATGTGCCCTGACTAGGAATCGAACCTGCAACCTTAGTGCATCAGGACGACGCTCTAACCAACTGAGCTACCAGGCCATGGCATAGTTTAAGAGGAGTAGGGGAGCCAAAGGCAAAGCCTTTGTTAAGAAAAGGACACACCCAGGGCTCCGTGGCCCTGAGCCTGCCCCTCAGGGACACTTTTGGAGGGACCTCCCGGTTTCAGCTGCTGTCAAACGACCACAGCCAGGAACAGCTCAGTGACCGCTGATTCAGCGCTTTTACGAGGAGCAAGAGTGCTCGTAAAACATCCCTCTTTTGTACAAACGGCCTCATTGTAACTTTAAGGGCGATTGTGTGGTCTCCGCCAGCCAAGAACAACCAAATGTCGGCCCCAAATGTTATTCTGACCCAATGTCTACACTGTCCTTGGGGCTGGGCAGCTCTTACTTGTTTTCCCTTCGCCATCCTGATTTCTTCTTAAGCGATTCCCCGATCACAGCCCAGGTGCCAGAGAACCCACGGCGGTTTGCTCTGCTGGAGGCGCTTATGACCACAGACGGTCTCACGTCTTTTGCTCAGTATCCGTTTCGTCTCCGCCGTACAGACCTTGATAAACCCATGCTGGGGCCCATCTTCCTTTTCTGTTGGAACGTTCATTCTTAGCCTCTAAACTGCTCTGTTTCTAAAAATAAAATCCCGAGGCCCCGGGGAGAAGGCACCTGGGCTGCCTGCCGGGGTCAGGGATGCGAGGGTCACGGTCGCCTCTGATGTGTCTCAGCTACCTCCTGCCACACCTCCTGCCCTCCAAGCCTGGCCTAGACACCAACAGCATGCGGTACCCGACGGCCAACACCATCCAGAGGGTGTTCAAGATGAGCTTCGTTCCTGTCGGCTTCTGGCAGAGGTTTATAGCGCGGATGCTGATCAGCTTGGCGGAGATGGATCTCCAGGTAGCGGGGTGGTAGGGGGTGGGGGGTGGGGGTGCAGGTGAGGCACCTGCCGCTGTGCCCTTAAGGGAGGGAGACACCCTTTGCCAGAGGGGCTCCATTTAAAACCCCTTTCCTGCCGTGAAACTGCTGACTCAGGTCCCGGAGGCAAGCTCAGCATGGCTGCCTTCTCTCCGATAAGCCAGCAGACCCATTGGATCCACACTGCGAATATCACATCGGTCCCTGGCTCCTTTAAGCACCGTGGTTAACCCACATCCAGATCCCCTGGAGGGCTGGGCTCACTCAGAGGATGTGGACAGGGATCCAAGAATATGCATCTCTGACCGTTGTCCCAGGTGATGCTCAGGTTGGGACCGCACTTAGAGAACCATGGGCTTCCAACCCTGAGTTTGCCACTGAGCCTGTGCCCTAGACAAGGGGTCCCCAACCCCCCGAGTCATGGCCTGTTAGGGACCCAGCTGCAGAGCAGGAGGTGAGCGGCAGGTGAGTGAGAGAAGCTTTGCTCGCATTACGGCATTACCACCTGCATTCTGCCTCCTGTCTCCACCACCCTCGTCCCCAGTCTGTGAAAAAATGGTCTTCCATGAAACTGATCCCTGGTGCCAAAAAAGTTGGGGACCGCTGCCCTAGACTCACCTGGGGAGCTTCTAACAGGCACAAACCAGACCCCAGACCGTCTAAATCAGAATCTTTGGGCGTGGCATCCAGACATTCCTATTCTTTTAAAGCTCCCAGTTGATTCCACTGTCCAGTCCAGCTTGAGACCCACTGGCATAGAACTTGAACTTGACCTTGAAGCAATGACAACCTAACCCAACAAGTTATTTTCTGTGGGTTCACCTGGGGTTCTTGAAAGGGCCCCTGGCTATCTGTCAGCATTAATTTCATGCAAGACAATAACATGGAAGTAGTAGTAGTAGTACCTGTCCAGAGTGTTGGTTCTCCAAGTGGAGTTCCTGGTTGGGCAGAACCAACTTCACCAGGGAACTTGTTAGAAGTGCAGAATTCCTGGGCCACCCAGACCCCATGCATCAGAAACTCCAGCCTTCCAGAAGATTCTGACCCATTCTACAGTATGAGAACCTCTGGCCCAAACCTGGACAGGTATTCAATAGACATTCAATTCGGTACGAGTTTACGGTTGCTGCAGTCTGATTCGAAGACCCTTATGGAATGACAACTTCTTGGCTAAATACAAGTATTTTTGGATCTTTGCATTTTACCGAAATGTTAAAAAATAAAGCAAGAGCCTCAACATTGTAACTATCTTGGCCCTTGTTAGCAGGAAGGGTGGGCTGATGGAAGGGGTGGGTACAGCAGCGGGCTCTCCCAGGGTCCCCATCCGGTCACTCGGTCACTCTGTCCTCCCTTTGAACTCTTCCTCCTGCCCCGTCCTATGTGGGAGGCCACAGAGCACAGCATTCTGTGAGGCCAGAGCTCCCAAGGGGGCTCCGTGAGGGGCCCAGCTGGGCTTGCAGGCAGGCACCCTGCCCGGTATCATCCCTCACTCAAAACTGGGGAAGAAGTCCCATTGAAATTCAGATGAGGAAAAAGAAGGAGTTTAGTCTGCTGAGCAATCAGAGGCATGCAAATCCAAGCAGTGCTGGGGTGCCACTTTTCAGGGATCAAATTAGCAGAGGGAAGTGGCCGCAGGGGCCCCAGAATCATGAAGCATCCTCTCTACAAAACGCTCAGGCCCTGTCCTGGTAACCCTACTGCCAAAAATCTGAACTAAGGGAATTCTTTGAAATCAGAGAAAGCTTTGTGCTTCTTTATGTTCGTCTGACTTGTTTGGAGGAGCAGACGGTTAGAACCAATCTAAGCATCCGAAGAAGAGAATGATCAGGAAATTACTTAGACGAAGCTTAAAGAAAATGAATTTCACAGGAGTTTTTAAAGGCACTGGTAAAGTGTAGCTGTTAAAAGCGTACAAAGTTAGAAATACAAATTAGAAATTTAGAAAATTAGAGATCCTAATTTAGAAAAGATGGCCTCAACTGCTGTGTAAACATACATGGAGATAGAAAAAAAATAATCTAGAATAAAATGTACCAAAATCTTTCTCCTCCCTTTCCTTGATCATTTGTTTTCTGCTGAGATATTTTTCTAGTACACTGGGAGATCAGACATTGTGGATCCGTATTTCTTTTCCTTTTTTTTTTGTTAAAGATTATCTTATTTCTCTTTTTTAAAGATTTTATTTATTTATTTGTAGAGAGAGGGGAAGAGAGGGAGAGACACATTGATGTGAGGTTGCCTCTCCCATGCCCCCAACCAGGGACCTGTCCCACAACCCAGACATATGCCCCAAGCGGGAATCAAACCTGCAACCCTTTGGTTTCCAGGCTGGCACTCAATCCACTGAGCCACACCAGCCAGGTCTGGATCCTTATTTCTAACACGTATCTGTCCACAGTGTGTACGTGTTCAAAGAATTCTGACATTTGCCAACTGAATGTAATATTACACCCAAACCTTCATAATCTCTTTGCTTGGCGGTGCTGGTGTTTCATTTTCTCGCTTACCTGTTTCTGTATTTTCCTCGTTTCATACCCCACATTTTTGCTTGTAAAGTCAGGGAGGGACAGATTTGAAAAGGACAAGCCTATTTTCATTCTTTTGGGGGAATTGTTCCCGGGGTACCCTGGAGACCCTGGAGGGGGTCTGATCATGCAGCGTCTAATGTGGCAGCTGGACGAGCTGAGGAGAGGATGAGGGTAGGGGGGACACCCTGGTCATTT
Organism: Furipterus horrens; assembly: GCF_987537825.1. Taxonomy (NCBI): domain Eukaryota; kingdom Metazoa; phylum Chordata; class Mammalia; order Chiroptera; family Furipteridae; genus Furipterus; species Furipterus horrens. The sequence goes on along the minus strand of NW_028327186.1, from coordinate 3,604,617 downwards.
GTCACCACGGGGCCCAGCCTGCATCCTCAGAGCTCTTCCCAGGGCCGGTGAGGAGCCCAGAATCCTTAAGCAGGGTCTTTTCTCTGCCTTTTCAGCTTTTTGAAACCAAGAAGAATACAAAGAGCCGACACCGGAAAGTCACCATTTACAGTTTTACGGGGAACCAGAGGAATCGCTGCAGCACATTCCGGGTGAAGAGAAATCAGACCATCTACTGGCAGGAAGGCCTCCTGGTCACCTTTGATGGGGGCTACCTCAGGTAGGAACATCTGACGGGGTCTCCATGGTGCCTCTGCCCAGGGGCCATCCCCTTGGTGTCCGGTTCTGCTCCCAAGAGCGGCGTGTCATGGAAGCTTGCTAGAAATAGGAGACACCCTCCAAAATATCCCAGAGGGTCCCCATCACCTCACCACTCCCCTTGGCCCTTGTAGGATACAAAAGCCCAAGACTGGAGGGAAGTGGATGGCCGCTGAGCTCCGGCATGCCTGTGGTCACTTAGGTTGCATGCTACCCCCTGACCTATGACCTGTCTGAGATGAGGTCACTGGTCCCAAGGGAAACATAAGATACCTCCCTTGGGTCCCTTCTCCGGTTTTCTTTATTTTTTGGAGAGAGGTAGACATCCGGTTTAACAAATGATTTTAATCCAGTTCAATAAACACACAAGATCGTTTTGTACATACAATGCATTTTTCAAAATATTTTTCAGCCCTGTGGGAAAAGAAGGGAAAAGGGGGAAGTCCTTTGTCTGAGAACCCGATTTGGGCTACTTTTGGTGCCTGGCGCTTTCATGTAGATGTTTCCACTCCGACGTCACGGTTGCCACTTGGCTGACGAGAATCCTGTGGGACAGAGAAAAAGGAACCAGCTCTACCCCACCCCCACCCCCCGTCACGCATCCCCCTCCCCAGTCACACCTGAGAGCCAGATCCCAGCCTGCACGTCCCTTACAGAAAAGCCCTTGTTAATAATGTCCACTGCACCGTGTTAGGGGCAGTGTGGGGACAAGGCACAGGATCCTAGAGGTCCCTAGGGGTTGGGTCCTTGCCCTGGAGGCGCGGAGGCGTGGCCAGGTCACAGCAGACTCCTCTTTGCCTCTGGCTCGCAGTGTGGAATCCTCGGACGTGAACTGGAAGAAGAAGAAAAGCGGAGGGATCAAAATCATCTGCCAGTCAGAGATGAGGGACTTCTCGGCCATGGCATTCATCACAGACCACGTCAATTCCTTGATCGATCAGTGGTTTCCCGGTAAGAGAATGTTCTTGAACCCAGCCCGTGCTCCTGTTAATGCAATTGACCCTTCAACAACGTGGGTTTGAACTCTGAGGTCCACTTAACTGCCAATTTTTAAAATAAATATACAGTTGGCCCCCATATCTGTGGGTTTTGCAACCAACGGTGGCTTGCAACGGTGTTGGGAGTCCGTGGCTGCAGAGGGCTGACTGGATACATCATTCTGCACCGTTTTATATGAGGGACTTTGAGCATCCATGGCTTTTGGAATCTACAGGAGTTCTGCAGCCAGTCCACCATGGATACTGAAGGATGCCTGTAGTTAAGTTTTGGGGAGTTGAAATGTATATTCAGATTTTCAGCTGTGCAGGGTCAGCGCCCCTAACCCCTGCATTGTTTAAGGGTCAGCTCTATTTCTTTATGTATCTGGAGGCTCCTTATTTGGGGAACAGAGACCCCACTGGTCTTCAGCCCAAGAGAATCAGAGGTTTGCTAAGGGCCCTGGGGTGGAGCCTGACCCCTGGGGGGTCCAGCCGTGGGCACGGGTCAGGGCACTGTGGGGAAAACATGGGCCCAGACCCCGCAGAGCACATGCTCAGCCTCCTGGCTGCCCAGTGTGAGAAGGACAGTGACCTTGGACATGTGTTCCAAGAAGGCCCTCCCTGTTAGCCTCATGCGGTCTTGTTTGCCCAGGCAGGACTGTGCTGCTGGAATCTGGGGGGGCCCGCAGATGGAGCTAAGCCCTCGTGCAGGGATGGGGAGGGAAGGGGTCACCCTGCCAAGGGCCCTCATTCTCCTTCCCTGCCTGCTCTCCACCCCCGAATGCCCCAGGGGCTCAACCACCCCCTCAGCCCTTTTCAGAGGCTTTGACAGTCCACCCAAAGAAAATACTCTTTGAAGTGAAGCTGTTAAAGCCTTCTGTTTGTTTTGCTGTGGAGTGGAGACAAACCCACAGGGTGTCCTGCAGGGGGGAAGCCATGGGGGTGGGGGGACAAGGCAGCCTCTTCCCCGTGAGCCCTCCACCTCTGACAGCGGGCCAGCGAGCGGAGAGCGCGCGTGGAATCCAGGCCATGCCACCCCACCGACCTGTGGGCCAGTCCTCTGGCCTCCCTGCGCCGCCATTCCTCCGTCCCAGGACAGCGTCCACGGAGACGCTGGGGGACAGCAGCAGAGCGTGCTGTAGGGGGCCTCCGCAGACGCCAGAGCCGGGGGCCTTCTGGTGCCGACGAGAAGGTGGCCTTCATGGGAACATGCTTAAAGGGGGGGCTCAGAGAAGGCCGTTCGGTGCGTGAATTGTGGCATTTGGGGGTGGCGTGCTTGGCCATCCATGGGGGCCTCTAGGCCCCTGTAAACCCTCCTGGACCCTTTGTGTCTCCCCACCACCCAGTGGTCCCATGGCAGGTGCTCCTGGGATTTGACTGGGGTTGGTGGGAGGCAGTCTCTTTAGACAGGAAGGACTGAGCTGAGCGCCTGAGACAGGGCTAGCGGGAGACACCACCACCAACCAACTGGCAGGATGTTATACACACAACATCAGATGACAGGTGTGCCCAGAAAGTTCTGGAAGTCCACCTCCTGCCCTGCAGGAAGCAGGCCCTCACTCACCCCGAGGGTGCTTCCATGGGGTGTTTGCTGCACCTCCTTTCTGGGGTGTGCATGCAGAAAAGCTGTGTGTCTCCTGCCCTGGGGAGCCCATGTAAAATGCCCAGCTTTTGTCTCTGATAGCTGGTACACATTTCTCCACCTGCATTGCCTGCTCTTCTACAAAGAATCATGGTAATTGCAAGGTTGTGTTTCTGGTGGTGTTTCAGTCACGAGCCTGGCATAGCCCAGACCCAGCTCACAGTGTCCTGTGTCAGAGGGGTCCCCAGCCTCCGGGCCGCTCCTCGGCCAGCCTGCTCAGGGTCTCAGCCTCCAGTGGCTGTCCAGGGCTCCCTGCCCCCTCCCTGGGCACGTCTTTCAGGATGGAGGATGGAGCTCTCCAAAAAAGAACCCAAGCGCAGGAGTGATGTTTCAGCCACCTCCTGGGGCCAGGCGAGAGCCGACAGACCTGCTCCGGGGACAGGCGCACCCAGGCTGGGTGTGCAGGGTGCTGCTCAGGGACCCACCTGCAGCTGCCTTTGGGTGAGCTGTCTCCCGCTGTCCCCATTCAGCCCTGACAGCCACGGAGAGCGACGGGACGCCCCTCATGGAGCAGTACGTGCCCTGCCCGGTCTGCGAGACCGCCTGGGCCCAGCACGCCGGCCTGGCTGAGAAGTCGGAGGACGTTCAGTACTTTGACATGGAAGACTGCGTGCTCACAGCCATCGAGCGGGACTTCATCACCTGCCCCCGGCACCCCGACGTGCCTGTGCCGCTCCAGGAGCTGGTTCCCGAGCTGTTCATGACCGACTTCCCGGCCAGGTACGTCTCAGCTCCACGCCGCCCAGTGGCGATGGCTTCCCGCCCTGTCTCAGGTGACTTTTCGGGTCCTGTCCTAGGCTGCCTGAAGGGAACCAGGCTGTCAGTTTTCCATGGGAGGCCACGCTGGCCCAGCTGGGCAGAGCACGTGGAGGGCCAAGTCTCTCTGGGACCCCACAGAGGAGCTCCTTTCTGCTGAGCTGCACCCCTCTGATCCCTGCTTTGCTACCTGCTCAAGGACTAGAAGTTAAATGCTCCTCCATCCTCAGGAAGAGGGGCACTCCCTGACCTGCAGCCTCCCTTCCCTGACTCGGCAAACACCAGCCCCTAACTGCTGCCCTCAGCATTTGGGTCCCCGAAATCTGTTGAGTCTAATTGAAGGTAGTAACTGGGGAGAGAGGCTGGAGAAATTAGAAAACACTCTGGGGTCCCATTAAGCAAGAAACCATCACGAAGTCTCGGTGCTCAGTAAAAGAGGGAATCTCCTGTAGTCATGGAAACCGGAAGCTTGATCTGGACTCCCTGAAGACAGCTTCACGATGGTGGTTACTTACAACTTGTCTGGAGCTGGGAAGTCCTATTACTTTCTTATTCAAAGGATTGGTACATCTAGTTTCTTGAAAGAAAATTAAACTTTTGGGGAGAGAAGGAAAGAATATTGAATTCTCAGTTTTCCAAATTGCTCCCCTGTCCCAAGAAAATAGACATGAAATACTCTGTGATATTGTAGAACTTGGGTTCCAAAACCTGCTTCTCAATGACTCTATTAAATTAAGAAATTACACCCTGTCCGGGGAGTTCAGTTAGTTGGAGCATCATCCCATACACCTAAAAGTCGTGGGTTTGATTCCCAGGCAGGGCACATACAGGAGGCAAACTGATCGATGTTTCTCTCACACATCAATGTTTCTCTGTCTCCCTTCCTCTCTCTCTAAAAACCAATAAACAGCCCTGGCTGGTAGGGCTCACCGGATTGAGCACCGGCCTGCAAACCAAAGGGTCGCCTGTTCAAATCCCAGTCAGAGCACGTGCCTGGGTTACAAGCCAGGTCTCTGGTTAGGGGCACACGAGAGGCAACCATACATTGATATTTCTTTCCCGCTCTCATTCTTTTCCCCTCTCTCTGAAAATGAATAAATAAAATATTTTTTAAAAATAACAATAAATATGTTGAAAATAAAAATAAATAAAATTAATTAAACATATCCTCAGGTGAGGATTAAAAGAATTAATTAATTAAAGTGTTGCTTCCTGCCTTGGATGATTTCCCCCATAGTTCTTTTCATGATCTGCAGTTACCGTACCGGAGGAAATGCCAGTTAAAAACCACTTTTCTATAAAATGATTTTCCTGTATTCCTAGATCTGGAACATAAGAATTGTCAGTTCTTGAAGGAGACAAACCCGCAGGGCATCCTGCAGAGTTTTGTATATATATGAGTCAGATGGGTGGCGGAGGGCCGGGCCTGATTAGGCAGTCACAAAGTTTTAGAATTTTCATTCATTTAAATGAAATGAAATGAAATGAATTTTCGCCTCATGTAGTTCGTTCATTTACGATTACGTTTTACGCCCACACCAAACCTGGGCAGCGGCGGCTACTGTATTGCATCTAGAAGGCCACGTGGCTTGTCCCAGTTGGTTTGGTTCTAACCATGGGCTGTAGCGACGTTCATAAACCAGGTCGCGCGTCCAGGAGTTGAATAGCCCAACAATCTGAACAGGATCCACAGTCCAGCACAGGCTCTCTGGAAACTTGGGCTGTGGCCCGACCCTGGCCCCGGAGCATCACGCTCCCTTCTCGGGAGCTTGGGCAGGAGGGCGTCTGTTCTGACTGGCACGGTGTTTCCACAGGCTCTTCCTAGAAAACAGCAAGCTGGAGCACAGCGAGGACGAGAGCAGCATCCTGGGCCAGGGCGGCAGCGGCACCGTCATCTACCGGGCCCGGTACCAAGGCCAGCCCGTGGCTGTGAAGCGATTCCAGATCAAGAAGTTCAAGAACTTCGCTAACGTCCCAGCAGGTAAACATGGCTCTTGCGTCACTTCTTCCCAGACGTGTGCTCCCTCGGTCCTGACCGCATGCCTGAGGCCACACGCACATGGGCACAAGGCGGAGGGTGGGCGAGGCCAGCGTGGACCCCGGGGACAGCCCTGTTTTGTGCCTGGCAGAACGTGGGACGGGCAGCCCACGGATCAGGCTGAGCGAGGCCTGGAACTTGCTTTTGGAGATTATTCTCTTGCTTGGATGTGAGCACCTAAGAGCATCAGCTGTCCTTACTGTTTCCATCTGTTCTGTGCCTGGCACATGGGGGGTCACACAGTCGGATCTCAGGCGGACCCCTCAGCCTGCGGGACCCTCTCCGATGTCCCCACGAAAGGAAGGTGGGCTCTCCAGATGGGTAGATTGGGGATCCAGTGTGGGGATCATGTTGGATCACATACGGTTCACGATGGATTCTACCCATCGTGACTTAACACCCGGTGTGGGTTCTGGGAGGTATCCTCACTCCAACCAGCTCACCACAGCCATCGTTATGATCTTCACAGTAATTTACACTCTTGGCAGGAAAATCAGAATCGAGGGGCAATGGAAAGAAAGCGGATCAGAGAGGAAGAGACAATGTAACGATGTGTAGAGAATGTAACTTTCTGCACAGAAAATCTAAAAGACTGTTGACAAACGCCAGAGTCAGGAAGGGTGTCATAAAACGTGTGCGTGTGTGTGTGTGTGTGTGTGTGTGTGTGTGATTGGACTGATCGTAAAGTGTATATGAAAAGACAAAAGCCCAGGAACCGCCAGGGACATTCTGCAGTGCGCAACAGAAGGCGGAGGTCTGCCCAGCAAAGGTCTGCCCAGCAAAGGTCACAACTATTAAGTGTACCGGTGTCACGGCTGTTTTCTCCCAGGCGCCCCCAGTCTGCCCAGGGAGCAGAGACAGCGTGACATGTGAGGGAAGCTGGTGGATAACAGAGGTGACATCATGAGAGGAGGGAAAAGCTGACTTGTCACTAAAATGGGGCCGAGACATGGGTCGGACTTCACACCCCAGTCAAAAATGAATCTGTCATGATTTAAAGACCGAACGTGAGAAACAGAACTTTCACAGTTCAGAAAACACATCTGGCCAGCACATGCGCACACCTGACACAATGCATTTTAATCGCCAGGGTGTTTGTCCACGCTGTTTCCACCTCCATGTGCAATGATCCCCGATTTTAAAACCTGACCACTGGGGAGGGACAGATCGGGACAGAAGGAGACAAGCAGGGCCTGGAGCATCCTGCTCCGAGACCTCAGGGCTGGCCACAGCCCCGTGGGTGGCGTCCTGGCCCTCCGCTTGGCGGGGCGGGTAGCTTTTGTGGGGGGGGCATGCAGGGGCATTAGGAGAGGGTATAGTGCAGGTTGGAAATCACACCACTGCCCACACACCTTTGTCCTCCGGCCTGAGATGACGTGTCTCAGGCCTGTAGCTGCCCTACAGCTTTATCTCTGGCTGGTGAGAGGCTGGTGGTCCTTTCTGTCTTTGGTGGCCCTGCCACTGGGTGGGAAATAAGGTGGGTGGCATCCTTATGGGTGAGCAGTCGGGGGCCTGGTAACACGTGTTGCCTGAGCCAGGCTCCAGGTGGGGCTCAGGAAGCAGAATTGGAACAAGCTGCAGCTGTGCCCCCCAGGTGGCCGCATCGGGGTGGGACAAGAGTGATGGCTAGGGGACAGGAGGGGGGCATGCCCAGCCCTCCCCTGATTAAGCAGGAACCGCCACGTGTTATGGGGACAAGTTTAGCACCTAAGGAGGCGGGGCTTGTGTCAGCCTAGACAGCCTCAGGAATGCCACACTTGGGGCCATTCCGAGCGACAGTACGCACTCCCTGATACGTTGAGTGCCTTGATGTGTAAGTCCTGGCCCCTTGGGCCCCTTGAGGGCTGTGTGGCTGGAACACTCACCCATGTGGCCCCAGACGCGCTCCCTGGGCAGCCGGGGCAGGGCCCAGCAAAGCAGGCTGCTCCTTGTCCCCTGCGCCCGGGCAGTGCTGACAGCCTCGCTGTCCCCACAGATACCATGCTGCGGCACCTGCGGGCCACGGACGCTATGAAGAACTTCTCGGAGTTCCGGCAGGAGGCCAGCATGTTGCATGCCCTGCAGCATCCCTGCATCGTGTCTCTCACCGGCATCAGCATCCACCCGCTCTGCTTCGCCCTGGAGCTCGCCCCGCTGGGCAGCCTCAACACGGTGCTGTCCGAAAACGCCAAAGGTACCCGCCGTGGTGGGGGGGCGGACAGAGGCTCCTGGGCGGCTTGAGATCCCGTGGCTGGCAGCGACCCTCAGCCTGTGAGGCCACCTGCCTGTGGGTGATGAAGAGCCCCCCACCGGGTCTAACCCTGCGCCGTGGTAGCAGCAAGGTCACAGGAGCTGGCGCTTTGGATCAGAGAGAAGTAGGTTCAAGGCCTGTTCTTGGCCATAATCCCGGAAGTTGCTTAATTTACTCACCTAGGAGCACAGTCAGGCCTCAGATGGGGCAGCCGGGGAGGCCCGAGATACATCCCCAGCCACAGAAGTCTCTCCCTTAACTGACAGGCCACACATGTCTGCTGTTGTTAAAATTCCGAGACCCTGGGGTCACTTTTATCCTCATTTATTTTCTTAACAAAATTTTAAAATAACTGACCTTGAGGCCCTGGCCAGGCAGCTCAGCTGGTCAGAGCATCATCCCAATACCCCAAGGTTATGGGTTCGATCCCCAGTCAGGGCACATATAAGAATCAACCAATGAGTGCATGAGTGAGTGGAACAACAAATTGATCTCTCTCCTTCTTTCTCTCCTTTCCCTCTTTTTCTCTCTGTCTAAAAATCAATTTAAAAAATAAAGTAACTTAGCTTAAGAAATGGATAACTAAATGCCAAAGAACTGACAGAGGGAGACAGGGAGCTATCTTTTAACTCAGGAAAAAGAAATGCAGTTAAAATCAATTATTTCTTCCTCAATGGAAGAGGGGTGTTTTTTTATTTTTGTTTGTTTGTTTGTTTGTTTTTTTGTTTTTAATGAAGCTCTCATACTTGCAACTTGCCCCTTGACAGTGTAGCAACCTTGGCCAGAGATTTTGAATACTCGCTGTTTTAGTAAAGACACCAATTCCTGGCCTTAGACACCATGAACGCAGCTGTCATGGCAGGCATTTTTGTCCTAAATAAACTTTTGCTTGAGGCCCTTCTCCACTTCCTCTGGCACCTAGCGAGGGAAATGATGAGAACATGTCAGTAGAATATAAAGTATTCTGGGAGCCAGAAGGTAAGAAAAGAGTGTAGTTGTTATCATGACAGTTCGATATGTTCTCTTTTTTTGCAAAGACTCTTCCTTCATGCCCCTGGGACACATGCTCACCCAGAAAATAGCCTACCAGATCGCCTCCGGCCTGGCCTACCTGCACAAGAAGAATATCATCTTCTGCGACCTGAAGTCGGACAACATTCTGGTCTGGTCCCTGGACGTCAAGGAGCACATCAACATCAAGCTGTCGGACTATGGGATTTCACGGCAGTCCTTCCACGAGGGCGCCCTGGGCGTGGAGGGCACCCCCGGGTACCAGGCCCCAGAGATCAGGCCTCGCATCGTGTATGATGAGAAGGTACCCACCCAAGCCCGCTGCCGTCCCCTGGCCCAGCCCAGCCCCACAGCTCAGGAGCCCAGGCCCCGGGTCAGGCCCGCCAGGTAGTCGTAGCAGCACCTGTCACTTCTGAGCTCTGTGCCCCAGGCCCTGCACCCGAGTGGATAGGTCCTTGAATAGTTGCTTCAAGAATGACCTAAGCATCTGAGGGTTGACTTGGGACCTATGGCTATTAACCAAAATAGAAAAGGCAAGTCAGAGGAAGAAAAATAAGAGCTTCTTAGTAGAAGGGAACACAGACGATGTATTTCAAAACCAAGATTATAACAGGGCACTTCACAGTGATGGATGCCTGAATGGACAGATGGATAATGGGTGGGTGAATGGATGGATGGATGGTGGATGGGTGCATGGATGGATGATGGATGGGTGGGTGGATGGATGATGGATGGGTGGGTGGATGGATGATGGATGGGTGGGTGGATGGATGATGGATGGGTGGGTGGATGGATGGTGGATGGGTGGATGGATGGATGGGTGGGTGGATGGGTGGATGGATAGGTGGACGGATGGATGGACAGATGGATGATGGATGGGTGGGTGGATGGATGATGAATGGGTGGGTGGATGGATGGTGAATGGGTGGATGGATGGATGGGTGGATGGATGGTGGATGGGTGGATGGATGGATGGGTGGATGGATGGATGGACAAATGGATGACGGGTGGGTGGGTGGATGGATGGTGGATAGGTGGATGGACTGGTGGATGGATTGATGTGTGCCTCCCTTTGGACAGGCCCCATGTTTTCCTGGTCTAATGGTATCTCCCAGCTCCCTCCCCGTCCAAGCCAGCTTGCGAGAGCTGCTGGGCCCAGGCAGGGCTCCTGACTTGGCTTGCCTCTCTGCCCAGGTAGACATGTTCTCCTATGGAATGGTGCTCTACGAGTTGCTGTCGGGACAGCGGCCTGCGCTGGGCCACCACCAGCTGCAGATCGCCAAGAAGCTGTCCAAGGGCATCCGCCCAATTCTGGGGCAGCCGGAGGAAGTACAGTTCCATCGACTCCAGGCGCTCATGATGGAATGCTGGGACACAAAGCCCGAGAAGGTATCCAGGGGCACAGAGCCTGGGGCCTGGCACCTTCAGCGGCTATGGTGGAGGATGTGGATCGCTAGAGCCCACGTGTGAGGCTGCCTGCCCACCCCTCACAAAGGGTCTCAAACAAATAGGGCAGTTCTTCTCTGCTCACCTGTTCTAGAACGGGATATTGATAACTCCTAATGCAGCCAGATCATTTTTGTTGCATGTATCTCGCTATCAGGACAAATGAACTTTCTTTTCCTCCCCAACTTTTGTGTTGTATCATCATGCACACGAAGCATACCAGCCCCTTTGTAGCAACACAGTCCCCAGGCAGGAGCAGAGAGCCTCAGTGTCTCTTTGTGAAGTAATGGGAAGAAGGTTTGCTCATGAGAAACAGGGGCCACCTTATCATTTTAAAGCTAGTTGTTCTGGAGAAGGCCAGCGGTTTCAGGTGGAAACTCATTTATGACTTTAGAAGGTGCTAATTTAATGTATTGGGAGTAAATGAGGTCTGAGAAAATTTCTTTAAAAGATTGTACGTCCCTAGACACCGGGGCTGGAATATCACAGTGTAAACTGACCTTATCACTTGAGTACCACAGACAACCATGACCCAGATGAGTGGAAGGGTCTGTTTCTGGCGTCTGTTTTGTCTCTTGTTTCAACTGGGTCTTGAATGAGCAGACGCCATTCCTTCCTCCCTGGTTGAAGACCGTTGGTTCGGTGGGCCGAATGGGCACCAGTGTGGTTGTAAAGGACCCCAGCTCACATCCCTGGTGGCCTCTCTCCCTCAGCGACCACTGGCCCTGTCAGTGGTGAGCCAAATGAAGGACCCCACCTTCGCGACCTTCATGTACCAGCTGCCCTGCGGGAAGCAGACCTCCTTCTTCTCGTCCCAGGGCCAGGAGTACACGGTGGTGTTCTGGGATGGGAAAGAAGAGTCCAGGTAATATCCGGAGGCTTTCCATGCCCTGCTGATGTCAGAGTGGGAGCGGCCTTGGAATTGGGGGGGGGGGGGCAGTCAGGGCTGACCATGGTGGGAAACAGAGAGTTCCCAGTGGACTGAAAGCCTGATGGAGCCTGCTCAAGAGAGAAAACTGAGTCCCCCCCATGTAGACATGCATGTATGGGTTTGCGAGTAAGAGAAGCAAAGAAGAGGTGGTATCTGCTAGGGGCGTGGAAGGCAGGGAGGCTTTGTTTTAAGATGGGAGCTATCTTTAGTTTAATGGTAGAGGGGGTAAGTGATTCTGGGGCTCAGAGAGAGGGGACAGTCACTTGACTGGAGTTGCTGAGTGGTGAGAGGAAGAAGAGGGAGTCTTTCTTTCTTCCCAGTGGGAATGGCCTTTGTCTGCCTGAATATTTAAGCATTCGCAGGCAGGCAGAACCAGGCTCTGCCCAGGCCATGAGCAGTCCTTGAGTTGCTGAGAACATGAGGTATCCAACCCCGGGTTCATGGGGAAGAACAAGGCCCACCACCGATTTCCTCCTCCAAGGCTGCCGACCCCTGGCCCCTGTGAGCTGACCGCACGCTTGCTGCCCATTGTAGGAACTACACGGTGGTGAACACAGAGAAGGGCCTTCTGGAAGTGCAGAGGATGGGCTGCGCGGGCATGAAGCTGAGCTGTCAACTCAAGGTCCAGAGCTCTCTGTGGACGGCCACCGAGGTAACACCCCCCCCCCAACCCTGTGCAGGGCTCTCGTCATTGTGGGCAACACCAGGAGCCAGACTGAATAACTGAAAATACAGGCCACCAGGTTCATTTGAGTTTCCAATGACCTCAGCCCACACCTGCAAGACCCCTAGGGTAATGCCAACAGCCCTGTGACCCAGCAGCATCTCAGCCTGCCTTGTCCATGGCTGGTGATGAGGACTCAGCCATGATGAGTGTCAGGGGCAGAGTCCCAGCAGGAGGAGAACCCTAGTCGCTCAGTGGGCTGGTGACGTGACTGGGTTTCTTATAACTTCACCAGGTATACCCCACAAATCCATTCAGCTCAGAGGCCTTGTGCCTTCATATCAAAGAAGTCGGCAGAGCCCTGGGCTGGTGAGACTCAGTTGGTTGGAGTCTCTTCTTGTCACCGACGGGTTGTGGGTTCAAGTCCCAGTCAGGGCGCTTATGATCCTGGGCATGTGCAGGAGGCAACCAATCAATGCTTCTCTCTCTCTCCTTTCCTCTCTCTCTCTCTCTCTCTCTCTCTGTCTCTCTCTCTCTCTCTCAAAAGCAATGAAAAAATGTTCTCGAGTGAGGATTTTCTTTTTTTAAAAAAAAGAAGGGCAGCCGAAGGCCAACATTGCTATATTCTAAGAAGTCCAGAATGTCCGCAAACAGACCTTCTGAATCTACTCGGGTGGGTGGGTAGGTGGGGTTATAAACTGGTGCAGCCTTCCCAGAAGGCAGCTGGGTCACATGTTCAGAAATGCATCCGAAACCTCGTCACACCACATAAGCCTCGATCATTTCAGTCTTAAGAATTTGTTCTAAGAAAATAACCAAGACACACACAGAGACAGACAAACGTGTCTGCAAGAATGCTCAGCCCAGAAGAGTTCATAGTCATGAAGACTTAGAGAAACAGACAACATCCGGGCAACAGATGAACCGAATGGTGGTACACATGCATGTCGACAGTGAAGAAAGCTCACACATCGTTCCCCGCGTGGACTAGTAGGCGGGGCCCCTGCCTGCAGTGTGTGCCATCACGGGAGGGGGAAAGCGTGACAATGGTAGGAACGGAGGCGCGCACACACACACACACACTCACACACAGTACCCTCATCACTGAAAGTCTGTGCCCCAAACCCCAAAGGTGGTTTACTCAGGGCAGCGGATGATGGGCAATTTTATTTTTCTTCTTTAGACAGTCCTGTAGTTTTCAGTTTCTACAAAGAACAGAAATTTAAAAACAACCAGAAATCTTCCAAACATGTTACTTTCAAAGGGAGTCCAAGACCTCGGGGGCCCTCGTAGGAATATCAGGCACATTTCAACCCAGGTCTCACGCTGGCTCCTCTGCCTCCACAGGACCAGAAGATCTACATCTACAGCCTCAAGGGCATGTGTCCCTTAAACGTGCCACAGCGGGCGCTGGACACTCCGGCTGTCGTCACCTGCTTCCTGGCGGTGCCTGTTTTAAAAAAGGTGAGGTAGGAAGAAGGTGAGCGCACACCTGACCGAGTCTCCCTTCCTGATTCTCTTGGGGGTGGGGACCAAAGCCACGCCCCTCTGACAGCCACCCCCCCTTTCAAAGCCACGCCCCCTTGCAAGCCACGCCCAGGTCACTATCCACAGTAGAGAGTCAGGAGACCTGGGCCATCATTCGTGCCCATCCGGTTTGGGAGAACACCCGTGACCACTAGTAAGACTAAGGGCTCCGTGGAAAGCTTGCGTGCCTCGTGCAAATAGCACGGTCTCGGATTTGGGTGAAATGCTTTCCTGGTGCACGTGGTGTAAAGGAGCGGTCCCGTGGGCCACTCCCCGTGGCCCTGTCCCCATCCCTGTGGGGCAGCCAGCTCACCTCACCCTGCAACTCCGCCTCCTCTGGAGTGTCCACAGTCAGCCCCAGACCTGGGTCCCTCTTTGTCCTGTATGGGACCCCAAGGTGGTGCTCTCCTCAGCCAGTGAGGCTCCCCAAACTCCCCCTCGCACCCCAACCCACCCAGCACCGCACTCTAAGGGGGCCCTTCCCACCAGGAATTCTGGCTGCACCCACCTTTCCCAGACTACCTCCCCTTCCGTTCTCAAGGTCAAGGCCCGGGCCCCAGCTCAGAGAAGCTGCCTCCAGCAGCACCTCTCCCCCCACCCACCCCCGCCCCTCAGCCACCTTCTCAGGCTTCTCTGGCTTCTGGAATCCAGGCGATGCTCTCCCCCTTGTTCTGCCCTGAGACCCCTGCCCGAGGCTCCCCCATGACAGGACCTCAGCAAGGTGTCATGATAGGCGTTGCTTCGTGAAAACGTGTTGGCTGGCGTCATCCGATTTCAGCGTTCCCGTCTGTAAAATGGGGATGAAGAGATTGTAAAAAGGATCTCTGGGCATTACATATCCAAAGCTCCAGGCTGTGGCGCTGGGTAAACATGAGCCTTATTATTACTTCCTGAGGGTCCCAGAATATGTGCACTGTCCTCTCCACCCTACCACGGTTTCAGTTCTTAAAAAAAAAAAAAAGCTGTGAAGTCAACCTTGGAGTCATTTATGACTGTGGCCCCACGGGCGAGGCCGGGCAGCCTGGGACCCCGTCTGCACCAGCGCGCAGGGGAACTCAACACAAAGCGTTATTTGAGGCCATGGCTGGCCGGAGCCCCCGAGCCAGGGCACCACCGCCCGCACAGCCGGAGGGAATAAAGCCGGCTCTGTGCAGAGAGCTCCCTGCCAGGGTATCTGCCCCCCGAGGCCACGGGTGGCAGACCCCTACATTCTTGCATGCACACGTTCGCACCCCGCCGGGCGTGGAGCCCCCGGCCCTGGCTGGGGCCTGAGCCAGCACGCAGATAGAGACGCAGCTCCTGTTTGCCTGGGCTGCTTGCTTTCCCCAAACCCTGAAGATGGATTTCGATCCACGTTCTTAGGGCGTGTTGACCTTGCTTTGGCGTGGCAGGCTGGTTTGCGCTTTACCTTGGAGAGGCCAACCTCCTCAGTCCCTCCAGCTCCCAGCGAGGGGGCTTTCTGCCGCTCCCCCTTGCTGGCACAAGGCCAGGATCCCTGCTCTGTCCTGGCTCTGGCTTTGTCCCCCTGAACTCTTCCCTCCCGGGCCACAACCCCAACAGGATGGCAGGGCTCAGAAGCTATACCTTGTCCCCAGCTTCGCCCAGATGCTCTGGGCAGCCCAGCATTCAACCAGGTCGCTGCAACCTTGGCCTCTTTGCGGTGACCTCTAGTGGCTGTAAAAGAGCGCAGGCTTTCCTGTGGGCTTCGGGAAACCCTGAGGACCGTCAGTGTCCCCTGGACCACAGGCGTCTCCAAGCAGATGCGGGAAGCTAGGAGACTGTGGGCACAGATGCCAGGGAGTACTCCCATGAGAGGGTTGAGTTGGAGGCGGTTTCTTTAAGAATTAGCTCAGCAGGTGCATGTTGTGTCCTGGAGCAGAAAACCAGTTGGGGCCCCAGAGATGAAGGGGACTCAGCCCTTCCCTGTGCCCGGCTGGCACCCAGGGAGGGCAAGTGTGCTGGTGAGAAGCTCAGGCTGCCGGGGGTCTACGCGAGGATAAGTCCGGCCCCCACTTGAGGAGAAAGGGTATCACGCGTCCCTGTCTCCTCCCAGCAGAATTCCTACCTGGTGCTGGCGGGCATGGCTGACGGGCTTGTGGCGGTGTTTCCTGTGGCGCGGGGCACCCCAGATGACAGCTGCTCCTACCTGTGCTCGCACACGGCCAACAGGGCCAAGTTCAGCATCCCGGACGAAGACGTGCGGCAGAACCCCTACCCCGTGAGGGCCATGGAGGTGGTCAACAGCGGGTCTGAGGTCTGGTACAGCAACGGGCCGGGCCTGCTGGTCATCGACTGCGCGACCCTGGACATCAGCCGACGGCTGGAGCCCTACGCAGCCCCTTCAGCGGTCACCTCGGTCGTGTGCAGCTCTGAGTGCAGGGGCGAGGAGGTGGTCTGGTGTCTGGACGACAGGGCCAACTCCCTGGTGATGTACCATTCGGCCACCTACCAGCTGTGCGCCCGGTACTTCTGCGGGGACCCCAACCCCCTTAGGGACACGTTTCCTGTGCACCCGTCAGGCCTGGAGCCACCGGACAGCCACACGGCCAGCCCAAAGGGGCCCCAGGACTCCATCACAGACGTGAGCATCATGTATAGCAAGGAACTGGGCATGCAGATCCTGACCCACCAGGACTCACTGACTGACTACTGCTCCATGTCTTCCTACTCCTCGTCCCCACCGCACCGGGCCCCGCTGTCCCCCTTGAGCCTGCCCTGCTCGCCAGCAAGCTCTTCTAGCGTGCCCTTCTCCACCGACTGCGAGGACTCGGACAGGCTGCTGGAGCCCATGTCTGGCTCTGACAGGTCGGAGCATGAGCTGACCCCTGTGGATGGGGAGGCCTTCAGCCAGCACCTGCAAGCTGTGAAGGTCCTTGCCGTGAAGGACGTCATCTGGGTCCCCAGGTAGGTCTCCCAGCATTGGGGCACAACCTTGCGAGTTTCCACGGCTCTCACTTTTGGGGTGGAGTGAAGGAAGCTGGCAGGCACGGTCACGATCCCTCCATCCATTGGGAGCCACTCCCTCGATTCTGAAACCTGGAGGGATCTCTTTAGCAAATCTGAGAAGGGCCACGCTAACGCGCATCTGCCCGCTGGAGAGCTCAGGGCACCCCGAAGGAGAGCCACGGTCAAGCGTGATCCGGTTTCCTACTGGGAAAGTGCCCGTGCGCCCGGCTTCGGTGCTCTCTCTGCAACCCAATCCACGAGCAGACACTGCGCGTTTGTTGCCCTCCCTTTCTGCACACCAGCTCCATTTCCCCTGGAGAGCAGAGCCCTGGACAAAGCGCTTCCCCTTCTCGGTTCTGGTTTCGCAGGCGCGGCGGAGATATTATCGTCATCGGCCTGGAGAAGAACGCGGGCACCCAGCGGGGCCGAGTCATCGCTATCCTGAAAGCCCGAGAGCTGACTCCATGGGGGTAAGACTGAGGGACAGCTCTTGAGGCCTGGGCTGTGGCAGCCACATCCCTGCCCAGTGGCCACCGCCCTCCTGTCCTCTACAAATAAATGTCCCATCCACCCACGTAGCCTTAAGGCAGGCTGAGGAGCAAGGCGAGGTCCTCTCCTGGGAGGTCAGCAGATAGCGGCTCAACCAGGCATCAGCCACTGGTCACAGCTACCTGTTTCTGGGGAGCCCAGGGCACCTGGTGACCAAGTGCCCTGCCTGGGGTACGTCTCCAGGACCCAAGGACAGCTGCAATGGAAGTGGGGATCCAGGTGACTCCCTGTCCCTCCCACCAAGCACACGAGCCCTTACCAAGGTGCCCCACCTGCCCAGACAGCACCGGGGGTCTGTAGCCACTATTGGGGTCCTACTGTGCTGGACAGGACAGACAGACTGTCTGGACCCAGTCTGCCTGACTGCGGAGATGGGGGGCTGGCACCAGCGGTGTCCCCACAGTGTTTGCACCCCTCACTTTGTCTCCTGAACCCCATGCCATAAATCTCCCTCCCAGAGAAATGCCTGTTTTCCCCAGAGGAGGAGGATGACCCAGGAAATGCCCATGGCAGCTCCGCTCCCTTCCCCCCCATGTCCAGTTCTCTCAGTGGGTCACCAGGGCCAGCGACTCTTGCCCTGGGAGTGATTCTAGAACCAAGATCTGGGCTTGCAGCGGAGTGTGAGCTGTGGCTTTGGACTGAGGTCGTTCCCACCTCTGGGGGAGCAGGTGGGTCTGTAGAGGCCAGGGCTGTAGACCTCAAAGAACCTGCTGTCAGTGTCCCTCCGTTTTCCCCATGTACCCCCCAAAAGTAGGTTTACCGAGAGCCAGGCACGTGCACTCACTGTAGGGAGCACGCGGCTCAGACTGCCAGCCTAAAGGGGGGCCACGGCCTGAGCCCACCAGCTCTTGGCGATGCGTCTGAGACATGGATTCCCTCGGCAGAGCGTTAGCGCGTGCCTGCAATGTGCAAGACCCTGCAGGAGCCGAGGCTCAGGGCATCCTGGTTCCTGCGTGGGTCTCAGTGCCAGGCAGGGAAGGCAGGGCATCATGGGAGCCTCTGGGCAGCACCGCCTGGCGAGGGCCCGGGAGGAGACTGCAAGCCCAGATCGTGCGAAATAACCCAAGCCACTTACTGCCGGCTTTCTGCCCCCTGCAGTAAGTACCCTGCGCTTCCTAAACACGTGGGAGCTTAGAAGGGGAAAGAGTCATGCACCAGGCAAGGGCGTGGAGTCAAAGTCAGAATCTGTCATGGGCCGTGGACGCGCAAACAGAGTTAATGGTATTTTCTGAACGCATCTGCTGTGATGGTATCAGTGCCCTTCCAACGACAGTCCCTTGGGGACCAGAACTGATGCCCTTGGCCCCTCTTTAGATGTTAGGAAGCCTCTCCCCAAGGCTGGACCCCCAGGGAGAAGTGGGGCATCAGGGCACGTGGGTGGGGCCAAGCTGGGAGGTACAAGTGCCCCCTCCCCCCTCAGCCACGCTCTGTCCTCCCGAGGAGGTGCGGAGCAAGGGTCCCAGCCCCGACCACGTGGCAGCCCCCCCGGGTGACCTCAGACCGCTGCCTCTCTCTGCAGGGTCCTCATGGATGCGGCGGTGGTGGCAAAGGACACAGTGGTGTGTGGCTTTGTGAATGAAGACACGGAGTGGCTCCTGGCTGTCTGGAGGGGCTGGGGCACCAGGGAGTTTGACATTTTTTACCAATCCTACGAGGAGCTGGGCCGGCTGGAAGCTTGCACGCGGAAGAGAAGGTAATTCCCGTGGGGTGACCGGCGCTCGGACCTGGCTGGCCCGGGCCAGCGGGCTGACCCCTCTGCCTGCAGCCTGCCACCCTCTGAACACCCAGAAGACGGACTGGGCTCTCCCACGAACCAGTAGCTGCTGAGAAGTGCTGAGAGGTTCCTGCCCCAGGCAAAGGTTTTGGGACTCTCTGGTTCTCTGGGGCGGAGTTGCCTGGATACTCCCCCTCGCCCCATTGCTGGTTTTGCAGCCCTGTGTATGACGGTGGGGCTGGGTGATGGGAACTCCCCCTGCCTCCTCCATCCACTTCCAGGAGCAGGGGAGGGGGACCCTGTTGGGGGCTGGGACACAAGGCGGGGGATGCCTTCCCGGCATCCAGAGCCTGCCCATTTTCCTCCCCGGGTCTGGGATGAAATTACACTAACCGCGCTCCATTGGGGAGCAGTTCGAGGCAGGGAGGGAGGAGGGCCTTGACCCCTGCCCCTTCCCCTGATGGCCCCCGGTTCTCAGCATATTTCACAAGCTCCTGAGTCCCCGGGGCCCGGGGCCCCGCTCGGGGAAGCTGAGATCATATGTCTTCAGCTCGGGAAAGTCTCCGTGTGAGAAACCCCCAGAAGGATCCTGAGCAAAGAGCGCTGCCCAATCTGGACGATGAATGCGTTCCTTTAAGTCACACCGCCCGGAAAGCCAAGAGCTCGCCCAGCGCCGGCACGGCCTTTACATTCTTCTTCTGCCGACAAAAGGAAGGAGACACTCCACCAGCGGGACTGGAGAAAGGGCTCGTGTTTATAGCTTTTGTAAAATAAACTTGGATGCAGCTGGAGCACAGGCCCTGTTTGTTTGCACATAATACTCTTGTGTGTACCACTTTAACAAATTAAGGAACAGCGCGGCCGTTACGCCCCTGCTTGGGAAATGACATCCTATGGGGCTTATAGCAAAATTGGGTGTTTGCTAAACATTGGCGGCACACGTGTGCAGCAGAGGAGAAACAGTGAAATTGTGTGGGCACAACAGCAAGAATGTTTGTAAGGCCCACGCATGCGCGCGCGCACACATACCCCGTGGTTTCCAAGAGTAACAGCCTGAGGCCCCCAAACCCAGGACGGGAGCTTGAGTGTAGAATCATCCCCCAGTTCGCGCTGCTGACCTCCTTCCAAAATTAAATCAGACAAGTCAAACTCAAGATTTGCTGGGGTGTGCAGACCAATGTGACTCCTTTTATCTGAAAATAAACAGACGCTCAAGAATGAAGTCATACTCTCCGTCTGTGGGACGCTTAGAATAGCCCCACAGGCTGGTCCCACTCCCGGCCCGGGGCCGAATGGGTGGTCCCCACGCCCGCTGCCCCATTGCAGTTTCCATGGGCAGATGGCCAGTCTGTCTGTCTCCCCACGTCTTTCGCTGGCTTGGGTGTTGAGTCCCAGAGTAGCTGAGGATCTGTGCCTCCTGCCCACTTCCCTGCCATTCTCCGACCCCGGTCTCCCAGCAGAGCCATGGTGGTCCCCGCTCTCCTCATTCCGGTACCCCACAGCTGCCTGGTTAACCCCCCAAGTGCAGATCAACTCCTGTCCTTCCCTGGCCCCAAACCTGCTCCCCACATCACCTGCAGCAGACAGGGCCCCCGCAATCCAGTCCCAGCCGCCTTTCCCACCTGGCTTCCTCCTCTTCCTGTCCCTCACTACCCTCTAGGGCCAAAATACCGTAAGGAATGGTGTCCCAGAGCCAGCGTAGGGAAGACTTTGTCACAAAAGTCAGAAACTGTACAGGAAGTGGTGCATGAGCTTGACTACAAAAATTAGAAACATAAATGGAAATTATCTCAAAGTCAAAAAATGCACCGTTGACTTGGAAAAAAAATATTTGCGACAAATAAGAGACACGAAGAGTTTGCACCGATCAATAAGAAAGAAAACCCAAAAGCAAAACAGGTAGACATGAACAAGACACTGGCAAAGACAGGCCCATCAAAATCAACACTCAACATCACCCAATGGGAAAGAAAAGTGTCATGGAAATAGTGATAAATTGCCACTTACCACTCTCAGGTGGGCAAAAGTTAGCCAGAAATGATCTCTTGGGTGCCTAAGTGTCAGGCACTGTCCCAGGACACTGATAATCTAACAGACAAGAATCTCTACTTTTAGGGAGATGACAGTGAACAGTGGTCCCCCACCTTTTTGTCACCAAGGACTGGTTTTGGGGAAGACAGTGTTCCCACGGACCAGGATAGGGGGATGGGTTCAGGATGATTCAAGCATGTTACATTCAAACCCACCTCCTGCTGTGCGGCCCAGTTCCTAACAGGCACGGCCCAGTATCAGTTCACGACCTGGGGTTGGGGACCCCTGACAATGAACATACAAACAAGATTGCGGAGCTAGGAGACCAAAAATTGGGGAAATTGGGAGCTAATGACTGAGGGGCTGCTACATTGAACTGAGGGGCTGCAGGTAAGGCCTGCAGGAGGAGGTACCAGCTGAGATGCGTGAAGAGAAGGAGGTATGTGGAGATCTGAGTGATCCACACGTGCAAAGGCCCTGTGGTAGGAATGAGCCGCTATGTTGGAGGGACCGAAGTCTGATGTGGCTCAAGCTTTCTGAAGAAGAGGTAGTTCGAGGACCAATTAAACGTGGCATAAAACAGGGGTATTAGGTGATCTGATTATCTTTTTTTTTTAAATTTAGATTTTATTTGTTTATTTTTAGAGAGAGAGAATGGGAGGGAGAAAGAGAGGGAGAAAAACAATATTTTGAGAAACATTAATCAGTTGCCTCTCGTACCCACCCTGACTGGGGACCGAACCTGCAACCTAGGCATGTGCCTTGACCAGAGATCAAACCAGCAACCTTTCACTTTGGGGGATGATGCCCAACCAACTGAGGCACGCTGGTTGGGGCACAATCTGATTATCTTTAAAAATCACTTTGCTGAGTGAAAGATGGACCTAAGGGGAGGTCATTTACATCGGGACTCTGTCCATCAACATTTCAAATGCACACATACTCTTTGACTTTCGCAGTTGCTCCTGAAATACCTGTCCAAGTGCCCAAAGACACAGAACAAGGATGCCATTGCAGCATTACTTCTAATGACCCCAATCAGGACATGACCTAAACCTCCGTCCAGAGGGAAGTCGTTAGATGCACATGGAACGGTGCCACTCCCTGTGGCCTTTCCCAGAAGGGGCCGTGCTCACGGGCTGGTCTGAAATGTCCTCCCAGGTATAATAAACACATTGTTTTTCTGAAAAGCAACTTGCGGTGCCGCGTGTATAGAGTTACTATTTGTGTAAAACACATGGTGTAGCTGGCTGTGTGTGCCTGCACAAGGAAAATATCCTGAACGGTGTCTGAGAGTCTGGCAGACATCAGTTGCCACTGGGGAAGAGAACTGAGGGCTGGCGTAGTGGACTGGCCCTTCCTTTTCGCCTTATCCCTTCCCCTCTGCATTGCTTGGATTGCAAACAGGCCTCTTTATGAAGGTAAGCCAGGCTGGGGGGGGGAGGGACTTCTCCCCTGAGCCCCAGGAAGGATGTATCTAGGCCTGTAGTATTCATGCAGTCACAGGCATGTAGCCCAGGAGCCGCAGGCTAGAACATACAGCCTAGGTGTGTGGTGGGCTGTACCGGTAGGTGGGTGTAAGCGCACTCTGTGACGTTCGCACAGTGACGAAATTGTCTGAGGACGCGTTTCTCAGAACCTAGCTCCATCATCAAGTGGCACAGGACTGTGACTATGTTCCCTGGACCCAGGGTTGCATCCTAGTCACCCAAAGATCAGCTTTGATGTCCTGCAAGTTCAAACCCTTGACCTTGAGCGAACAACCCCTCCTGTGGCCCTGGTTTCTCCTCCATGAAATGGCAATGACTATCCTCACCTCACCAGGATCGATGAGGGACCAAGAGGGACCATGTACGTGACAGCCTGAGCCCAGCCCCCGATCCAGGGTCAGGACTCCCTCCTTGCCCATCCCCCCACCCCCCCAACATCACATCCACCTCACCCCTGCCCGGGAAGGGCACCACTCAGGGGAAACACAGTGATTCTCTTTCTGTCAAATAGCCTAACTTTAAAAATAAACTCCTGTTTTTATTTTTGAAATATCGGGAAGACTGGTACTAATACCTTTGCCTGAGAACTGGGTTCAGATGTAGCACATAGAATCATAAACAGAAGCCCATGTATAATAATAGTATTGATATAAGAAGAGGATAAGAACATTACAGCATCCTGTTTTGGGACATGTGCTTTAAAAAATGAAACGGGAATAAGGACAGGCACACAAATGAAATAAATGTCCTCTTCGCCCTCCATGGTCTGTGTCCTCAGCCTCGGGGCGGCGTCACCAATGGTCCCACCCATGAGACCCACGTCATCCACACATGTACACACACGCACTCACACCTCTCCACATTGGCACCATCAGGGCCAAAGGCTGTCAGCACCGTCTGTCCTTCCACTTCTGCTCAGTCCAAGGAGGAGACCAGCACAGAAGGGTGGCCATGGGCACGCTCCTCTTCAGCTCCTGCACACGGCTGACCCTGTCACAGGGGCCAGGGTTCCCATTGCCCAAAGCTGGGCTGGCTGTGGACGAAAGCAGAAGGCACACCCCCTCCTCATCCTCCCTGGCCCTCGGAGGCCAGGCTGGGGGACCTCAGGGTTAAAGGAGGACACGAGGGTGGATCCTGAGCTGGGGGAATGTGGAGGTTGGGGTGCAGAGGCTTCCTCAGAGCCCCAGAAAGTGTGGCACTCCTTGATGTGGCCCCTGTTGGAAAGTCAGTCTGCCCAGCCTTCTTCGGCCCCGGACGGCGATGGTGGCGCCCTTGGGTAGCCTGGGTCTGGCTCCTACTCTTGCACAGTGGAGAAAGGATGCAGTCAATATTGGTGGCCAGCGGCTGGGGGCTTGACCAAAAAGAGATACTGTTTCCAAAAATGCAAGACCTTCTCTCCTGCCCTGGAGTTGAAGCAGGGCCTCTCCACCCCTAGTCCTGACAGCTATCACTGCAACCCCTACCCCTCAATTTCAACGCCTCTTAGGAGCAGTCCCCTCACCCGCAACCAGGGGGTGCCCTTGCCCTCCGGCCTGTCTGCCTGGCCCAGCCTGGACACAACCATCGGAAAATGGATGCCCCTGGGTGTCTGCCCTCTGGGAAGAGTTTGCGGGCTGGATGAGTTTACTTTACGGAGTATTCCCAAGTATGATCATATCTGGGGAAGAAGGAACCCTTGTGGCTGAGTGTGGGCATAGGTAAACACTAACCCTAAGCGGCCGGGGCAGGCAGAGGCCCAAGGAGCCCAAGGGGGCTGCCGATGGCTGAAAGCTGGCCGTTGTCGCTAGCTGAGCTCCAGGGCTGGGTTGGCTGCGTGCTTCTGATCCCCACGGGTGACTGGAGACTCAAGTCATGGGTTACAATGGCATCCAAGCCCTCACAAGGGGCCAAAAGCGAACCCCTGCCTCTGCGGAATGGTGACCTTGGAACGGCACAGGACTTCCGTTTGCCCTTGGCTCCTGGCCTGGGCTCTGCCCTTCTCTCTGTCAGCTGCTCTGACTGCTCAGGAATGGACGGATGGGTTGAGGTTTCCAGGAAAGGGGAAAAGGATGGCAGGTCTCCACGGCTGTGGAGGTGGGGCTGGGCAGGGGGCTGGGGCAAGGATTCACAGCTGCCGCCATCTGAGTGGTCCTCAGCAGACAGGGCCCCTGGTGGCCAGGAACCACTCCCTCGGCCATCCAATGATCTGCTCCCAGGCGCAGGCTCTGGGAACCCCGCAGCTCAGATGCCTTTTTCTCCTGCTGTGGTGCCAGCCAGGGGACTAATAAGCAGCAAGAGAGGAGCCCCGGAGGTGTGGGTCTGGCCTCCCAGACTGTGCAGCAGGAAATGACCTTGACCTTCTCCCACCCCCACTGCTCACAGGGGACACAAAGACCCAGAGGAGAAGCCAACCCAAAGTGAGTCGTCACCAGGGGCAACGTGGCCTCGGTGCTCGCTGGCTCCCAAGCCTGGGAAAAGCGTTGTTGTTCCTCGCAGCGGGGGTGGGTGTTTGTTTTGTTTTGATTTTTTTCTCAAAAAGCCCGAACCAACTCAGCTTTTTAAAATGCTGCTCCAGGACAGGACACCCCTTGCAGACGGCCTGAAAAGGCAGATCCAGGCAGAGCCGACACATTCCAGCGGAGACCCCTGCAGGTTCCCAGACACCATGCACAGCGCCCGCCTGAGACCAGCGTGTCTTGGCCGGTGTTCCGGTCCACTTCGTTCAGTCAGCACCTTTTGTGGAAAAATGAAGTCAAAAGGTCAAGTTCTTTGCCATATTTTCTCTTCTCTGAGGGGTTAGACATCTCCATGCGGAGTAGGTAATTTGTCTTGATTTCATATTGTCACACGCATTCAATTAATTGTCCCATTAGACCCAAAAGCAGAACTTATCCGGCTGTATGGGACAAGTCTCCAGGCTTCTTGGTGAAGAATGGAGATGATGATGGCAGTGTTCCAGCTGCCCTTGTTTCTAAGGGGAGCAACTCAGCCTAGGCCTGACTGGAGGTTCCTTCTACTCAGTCCGTCCTGAGCATCTTGCCAGGCAAACATGGAGACTGGCTGAACTCACCAGGGGTCAATGCCTTCTCGTGACTCCTGAGCTCCCACCGTGGCCCTCGGAGCAGAGCTGCCCTCCTCCCAATACACAGACTCTGGGACCAACTGTTTCATTTATTCATATTTTTCTCTGAAGTATGTGATGAAAGCACTGCATGTATAATAAAAAGAAAGACTTTTAAGAATTGGATAGGAGCCCTGGCCACGAAGCTCAGTTGGATAGAGCATTGGCCCAATATGCCAAGGTTGCAGGTTCAATTCCTGGTCAGGGATCATGCAAGAATCAACCAATGAATGCATAAGTAAATAGAACAACAAATCCATCTTTCTCTCTCCCCCTCCCTTTCTCTCTCTAATCAATACATTTAAAATTTTTAATGGGATATGAAGGTTTTAAAAAGTTAAGAGGCACAAAACCACGCCCCATAGGGTAGTTATTATATTTTTTTCAATAAAAATAACAAATGTTGGCAAGGCCATGGAGAGACTAGAACCCCTGCGCACTGTGGGTGAGAATGTAAAATGGTGCAGTCGCCACGGAAAACAGTATGGAGGGTCCTCAAAAAATTAAACGTGGAATTACCATGTGACCCAGAAATTCTGCTTCTGGTATTACACCCAAAAGAATTGGAAGCAGGAGCTCAGATATTTATATGTTTAAAGGTGAAAACGACCCGAGCATCCACGGGCAGATGAACAGATACACCCCAAAGGCACACAATGGAATGTTATTCAGCCTTAAAAAAGGAAAATTCTGAGACGTGCTTCCACATGCATGAACCTTGAGGGTCTTGTGCTAAATGAAATAAGCAGTTATAAAAGAATGGATGCTGTATGAGGCCACTTACGTGAAGTACCTAAAATAAGCAAATTCATAAAGAAAGAAATGAACTAGAGATCACCAGGGCCTGGGGAGGAGGATGGGGAGTTAGTGCTTATTTATTTATTTATTTATTTATTTATTTATTTATTTATTTGGGGGGGGTGGTTAGCATTTAATAGATACAGAGTCTCAGTTTGGGAGTTCTGGGGAGGGAGGATGGTAACGATTGTGCAACATCGGAACCTCGCACAGTGTGAATAACTAAAAATTGTGCACTTATTTGCTCTGGCTGGTGTGGCTGGGTGGATTTCATGCCGGCCTATGAACCAAAGAGTTGCCAGTTCGATTCCCAGTCAGGGCACGAGCCTGGGCTGCAGGCCAGGTCTTCAGTTGAGGGGTGTACTAGAGGCAACCACACATTGGTGTCTCCCTCCCTCTCTTTCTCCCTCCCTTCCCCTCTCTGTAAAAATAAAGAAAGAAGATCTTTTTTAAAATTGTGCACTTATTTTAAGTTACATGGATAAATGGTAAACTTTGGGTCCTGTATGTTTTACCGTAATAAAAACAAATTTTAAAAAAGTTACGAGGCAATCTTACTTCTGTAAATTAACTTTCTGGGAACCCAAGAGGAAGTGAGAACAAAATAGGGTGGTTTTGTAATGCAGCATCCCCAGCACCAGTGGGCTGAGGGGCAGTCGACCCAGACCCAGCCTCCCCTCACTGTTGCCCAGGCCGGCCTGAGGTTGGGGCCAAGACAGGATAGAAGAAGAGTCTCTAGGCACTCTCTGGGAAGACCCTGGTCCCGCTTCTTCATCCCTGTAGCCTGTTAAAGCCGCGGGCCTTTGGTTGGCACCTCCTGCAGACTCAGGTCAGAAGTTTATTACTGCCTCTGCTGGACCATGATTCTGCTCTGCAGCAACCAGGGTCGACCAGATGTCTGTCTGTTGGCAGCCTAACACAATGTAGGACACATGCTCTGAAGGGCTGGATAGACTCTGATTCAAACCCTGCCCTTCCCTCCTATGTGCTGACTCATCTTGACAAGGCCTGAGCTTCCTGAATTTATCTGTACAATGGGCAAGACAGTTCCTCACAGGACTACTGTGAAGATTAAATAAGAAAACATATGGCCCTGGCTGGTGTGGTTCAGTGGACTGAGAGCTGGCCTGGGAACCGAAGGGTCGCTGGTTCAATTCCCAGTCAGGGCATGTGCCTGGGTTGCAGACCAGGTCCCCCGTTGGGGGCATGTGAGAGGCCACCACACAGTGATGTTTCTCTCTCTCTCTTTCTCCCTCCCTTCCCCTTTCTCTAAAAATAAATAAATAAAATTAAAAAAAAAAAAAAACATAGGTAAATCACCTGGACATAGTAGGTGTTCAGGAAAATGCTACTTATCTTCTCTTGACTCATGAGTTTGTGAGCATTTGATTTCATGTGTGGAAGCAAGAAGTTAGCGCCCTCCAAACTGGCATGCATGCAACATCTATGCAAGCACCTCCCACGTGGCAGTCACAGGCCTGAGCTCCGGTTGAGGGACTTGGGAATCTTGCAGCCGAACAAAGAAAATAAGTGACCCAGGGACCAACCAATGGCCCTCTGGCACCGCCATTGCCTATGCAGCAGCTGAGAGCTCGTGACAAGCACCAGAAGTGAGAGAGCCCATAGGCAGTGCTGGTGTCCAGAAACTGCTCACCATACGTTCATTTCCTGTCACCTGTTGTACAGACAAGCTCAGTGGGGTTGGGGGTCTCGCCAGTGACCACACGATGAGTGGCAGGCTCAAGCCAGGCCCCTCCCCAAATTCCACGGGGAGAGAGCCCATGGGAGAGCGAACGAGCACCCCCGACCCCCCCCCCCCCCCCAGCTTGAGGCAGGAGGAAGAAGGCTTTCCCTTAGTGTCAGTAAAGTGCGTCAACAGCCCTCATTTGGCTGGAATGTCCAAGAAGAAAACCGGGCTCTTTCTCCTGGTCGAGCTGGCCCCCCGCTGTGCGAAGACCCTTCTAAGTGGATGGCATCGGAACCTGCAGACTCTCCCATGGCCGGGCCTTGGCATGACTTCTCCTGCTCAGCAGAGATGGCTGATTGCCAACATGAAGGCCCCTTAAGCTACTGTTGGGGGTGGGGATGCCACTGTCTACTCCAACTAAATGGTCACACTTTTCAGGAGGACAGCTAAGGTCCCCTCAACTCACAGGGGGCTATCACAGCTTCTCCTCACCAGGGGAAGCCATCTGGCATGGGCACCATGGCTCCTTGCTTGGCTGGGTCCCCATTCCAAGGCTGGGCACAGGCCTCAGGGCCGAGGGAAGTGGGATAGATACTAATACTCAGGTCCTCGAGAAAGGGGCCAGGATCAATCAGCAGCTGCATGAGATGAGTATTTATTTACAAGCTGGGAGCTCCCTCACTCCAGGGCAGGGTACCGCAGAGGGACAAGGGCAGAAAGTGGGGACAGGAAAGGTCCTGGAAGGGAACCTCTCTTCCTGCCCCCACACAGCCCAGAACAGACCTGCTCAGGGTGGAACAGCCTGTTGTCCACGTGCTGAGAGCTCAGTGCATCTGAATATTGTAGAAGTTTCCCCTGAAGATTCCAGACAATAGGCTCCACATTCCAGCGGAAACTCTTCACCCTCATGGAGGGTCTAAAGCCTCAGGGGTGGCAGGATGAAGAGCGGAGTGTTGGAAAGAGCTGCTGATGTCCCCAGTCCCCTCTCCACCCCACAACGGGGAGAAAGAGTAGAGGATGCTCCCCCTTCGCCGCAAATCTCATAAGCACATCCCTGGGAGGACCCCGCCAGGATCTTCATGATGTCCCCCAGTGATGCAGGGCACACAGCGGATGGACCTAGGACAGGTGATGGGCCAGCATGTGGCTCTGATGGCAGGGTGAAGGTGAGGGCAGACAGGTGACAGCGTGCATTTATGCCTGTGGCTCCATCCCCATGACAGCCCCCCCCCTTCCCCCATAAACACAAACTCCTCCAGAGCCAGGACTTTTTCTCGTTTGCGTCACCCTTACATTGCCCGCGTCTATTTCAGGGCCTGGCTCTTAATAACTGTTGAATAATATGCCCCAGAGGCAAACGGGACCAGCAGGTCCGGAAGGGTGTGCCACACCTGAGGTCCTCCCGGAGCCAGTGTCTCCAAACCATCCAACCCAGAACATTCTCCGCGGTGGAACACAGAGGAGTTGGATTCCGGGGCCACAACCCCCGTCCCCACAGATTGCATTTAACGTTCAAAAGATCCTCTGATAGATTTCAAGCCTACATTTTCATCACTCCCCCAAAGAGGCCTGAAACAGAAAATCCAAGCCGAGGATGCCAGAACAGGAGGTTTTGCTTGGAAGTGGCTGTCTGCTTTGAACGCTAATTAGAAAATTGATTTCTTGCCAGCACTGGGGAATTGTTGAAGCTCTTTTCAAAGCCCCGCTTGCGAATAGCGACTGAGGAGGCACACTCAATCGGTTCCAGATTAAAGGCAACTTCATTTCCAGATCCATTTGGAGCTGCCAACCCATGTCAGAGCCGGATGAGGAAGGGGAAACATGGCCCACACTTCACCGCGCAGAATGCCGAGTGCATTCAGAGTTTTAGGCAACAAACCTCGTTGTTGTCATAAAGGTAGGAGAAAGCATGCGGACCCCCAACCTTTTTAAAGCACGTGTTCTTTTTTCTCTTAGAATCCAGAAGGCCTGGGTCGTCTGTCCACACTCTGCCTTAATTTATAGAATCTGTCTGCCCCATAGCATCCTGGACAAGCACAGACCTCCCTCCTGCCTAGTTATAGAGTGTTAAGAACATTCTCATTCAGAAAGACAATTGGTGGCAAATGTTAACTGTCATTAACAAGAAGTGACAAAATCTTTATTCACGCTAAATCAAGTTAACCAGCAGCACAAATCAAGGCGTCTGTGGGCACTGACGTGTAAAATGGTTTGTGGAATGAGCGCAAGTGTGTGTGCGTGTGTGTACATGTGTGTGCTCGTGTGTGTGTGTGTGTGTGTGTGTGTGTGTGTGTGAGGGAGGTGGGGAGGAGGAGAGAGAGGTGGAGAGACAGAGGGAGAGAGGTTTTCAGGACGATTTGCAAATAGAAATATCTGATGAATGAAATTTAAGTCAAACATTTGGGAGGTGCCCCACAGAACCTGCAGGCTGCTGTCTCAGTTTGCCAAACCTTCCCCTCCTCCTACCTCATCAGCCCTCTCCCTTCCTGCCTCACCCTGTTGAAGTGCTGAGTGATCTCAGACTGACAGACAGCCTGAGTTCACAACCACCTAATCGCCTTCCCCTTGTTTGCAGATTTTAGTCAATTCATGCTCCAGAGCTATATTCGTTTCCTGGGGCTGCTACAATACATTACCACAAACTTGGTGACTTCAAGCAACAGAAATGTATTCTCTTAACAGTTCTGGAGCCATTCGTCCCGACTTAAGGGGTTGCAGGGCTTTGCTCATATTTCAAAAGAAAAGAAAAGAAAAGAAAAAAAGGTTGTATGCATGGAGATATTCGTTATGGTGTTGCCCACGCCTGCTACAACTGGAAACCATGTGCGTGTCTAGCGACTTAGCGATTGGAGACAGTCAGGTAGCATTGATACCCAGCATAGGCACCACGGCACAATAACAGGGCATGCGAAAGACCCAGATAGGCGGGTGTCACTTAGCGAGTTTTATGGCGTAAGGTCAGCTTCTTTCATTCAACCTCCTGATGTGCTTGTGGCTCTGAATTTCTGCCGCCCCGATTCGTAGCCTGACCCTTCTGCAGCATGAGTTTGCTTTTCCCCCGAGCTGTTTCATGAGGCCCCCGAGTCCAACAAAGACAGTTTGAGCGGCACACCTGGAGCGTTTCCATGAGGCGTCCAGGCTTGACCGCTGCTGTGCGCAGCCCCCGGGTGGTGCCCCAGTTGCTGCCCGGCCGACCAACGCCTGGGCTCTTGGGGTGGGGGGGGGCGAGAGGGGGCTCCCTCATCCCTCCTGCGGAATGGAAGCTTTGTCTTTGTGCAAACTCTCCAGCTGTGGAAATTCTGGCCCCGTTCTAAGGATTAATGGTGGGAAAGGCAAACTTTTCTACTACACAGGGATTCAGTCTTAGACTAGAGGCTGCCTGTCCCTGGCCTCTGCGGTGAGGTTATCTCCCAGAAAACATTCAGGCTGTTTCCCAAAAGTCCTGTGGGGCAGCAGCCAGGGTTCTCTAGTTAGTAAGATTACATCCTTTCCGGCTGGGCCCTGGGTGGTGCTGAATTTCTTCACTTGTCTCTCTCATACCCACACACACACACACACATACTTGCGTGAGAAACACACACATACCAGATCACTGTCTGACAGAAAGAATGGGCAGAGCTGCAGAACAGACCAAGGAAACTTGAAGAACATTCTAGAATAACCAGTGTCAGATCCGCTCGTGTCGGGGGCCAGAACCTACGCCACAATCGCTCGCCCTCTCCTGCGTCTGGCTGGAAAGGCAGCAAATGGAAGGAAATATCGAGTGAAATTAATTAGCTAATGAGGACCTTAAAGAGCAGCATTAATAATAAAGCTATGTTTTATTGGGTTATTAGAGGTTAAGTGGTAATATTTGTAAAATGGTCATTACGGATTTTCTTCTTCGAAGGCAATGAACAGGGTGTTTAGAAAAGATGGCTTATTATAACTCCCTCCCTCAGCATTTGCTGTTTCTTAAAAGAGGTGTAGCTAAAGGTTTTTAAAAAAATTATTACCACTTTTGGCAGGCCCCCCATCCTTAAAGAAGTCGCTACAGAGAACGCTGTTGGTTCATGGCTTGCTGCCAACAATTGAGGTATTTACTAAGGGCTTCCAAGAAATCGCTGCATATTCCATGAAGGGTTATACCTGTAACGGGCGCTCAGGGTATTGGCTACTGAAAGAAATGGAACACAAGCAGGGACAGATTGCAACAGGCGAGAGGACTTCGGTAACGTGGGCAGGGATGAGTTTTCATTACGTGTCATGGACAATCACAGGCATGAGTCACTGAGGAGGAACTTCCAATGTGATGTCCTTGGGAGCCCCATGTTGAGAGGAGGAAACAGAGCAGAGCGGAGATGCGGCTTGTCCAGGGGGGACTTCCTTAGTGTGGAAGGAAGACCAGAACTCAGGCTCGATGTCCAGCCCCGGACCTCTCTCGGGGGGCGTGTGTGCTATTAGGAGTCCTCATCATTGGAGAACTGTCGCTTGGGGGTCTTCATTAGAAGTCTGACTACAGTGCAGGGCCCTCCTTTGTGAAATGGGGAAAACGGTCTGTGATGCCAATGTAACAGAGGGGGCTATAAATGGAGGAAAACTTCTTTCCTCAGTTTACTGAGATGACATGCCTAGGAAATCTGATCAACCTGACTTTTTCTCACGCTTAAGAATAAATTGAGAGAGCAGTGTGGGCAGTGAGGAGCCACTCTGGTCTCCAGGAGGCTGTGGGTAGGTGCGTGTGTGTGCATTGGGGGTGGTGGGGGGTCGGCATGCTCCCCGGATCCTGCCCAGTATCAGCTCTGCAGGGGCTGGTGGGGGCCAGTCTCCAAACTGGGCTTATCTGCCCCTTTGGGCCTCTGGCTGTCCCTGAATTCTTTGGTTCCAGGCATTTGCCTCCGGCTGTGAAATCCCCACCTAGCCAGCTCTGCCTCCTGATCCTGGCCTCTTCGGGGGCCCTCCCCAGGAGGCCCGCCTCAACTTGACCATCCAGCTGCTGCTTCCAGCTGTGCTGGAGTTTCCACCTCTCTTCCAGGCTACACTTGCCTTGCCCCAGTGTGAAGGCTCCTGGTGCCCTGGTCCACTTTTTTAAAAGTATATTTTATTGATTATGCTGTTACAGTTGTCCCAATTTTTTTTTCCCTTTGCCCTCTTCTGCTCGGTAGCCCCCTTCCCTCCAGCAACTCCCTCCCCTTAGTTCATGTCATGTAAGTCCTTTGGCTTCTCTATTTCCTTTACTACTCTTAACATCTCCCAGTCTATTTTGTACCTACCAATTACGCTTCTTAATCCCTGCACCATTTCTCCCATTGTCCCTCTTCCCCCTCCCTGCTGATAAACTTCCAAATGATCTCCAGATCGATGATTGTGTTCCTGTTCTAGTTGTTTGCTTTTTTTTTTTAGATTCAGTTGTTGATAGTTGTGAGTTTGTTGTTCTTTTAATGTTCATAGTTTTGATCTTCTTTTTCTTAAGTAAGTCCCTTTGACATTTCATATAATAATGGCTTGGTGATGATGAGCTCCTTTAGCTTCACCTTGTCTGGGAAGCACTATCTGCCCTTCCATTCCAAATGATAGCTTTGCTGGATAGAGTAATCCTGGTTGTAGGTCCTTGCTTTTCATCACTTTGAATACTTCTTGCCAGTCCCTTCTTGCCTGCAAAGTTTCTTTTGAGAAATCAGCTGAGAGTCTTATAGGCACCCCTTTGTAGGTAACTCTCTGCTTTTCTCTTGCTGCTTTTAAGGTTCTCTCTTTATCCTTCACCTTTGGCTGGCCTGCTTTAATTGATCCCATTCTTCCCTGGCCTGGCATTCTTCTGCTTTTCCTATGTCATAGTCTCCTTGACCTGGGTGCTCTGAACCTTGGGGCTCCGTCCTCTCTGCACTATGACGGAAACTCTCCCACTGGGCCTGCAGGTCTGGCAGGTGAGGCTGTTGACCTAGGAACTGAGAACAAAACAGTGAGCCTCCCCAAAATGCTAATTCCCCATCACACGCTAATGTATACGTTTCACTGGGTTTTAATCTAGAGGAAGAAGAAACAGAGAAGTTGAAAGCGGGTTAGACTACTGAAATCACTAAATATGTCACAAAGTTGAACATCTGTATCTTGTCAGATTTGTGCTTTATGAAAATCGCTGTGAATTATGGGGGGTGTTGCCATATTTGGGGGATCTGGTGGCTAGTCAGTATTTGTGGCTTATGGTCTTACTAAAAACCCATTTGGGTGGTTTTTGAGCCTCTAATTCATGGTTCTGTGTGTCCTGTATTTTTCCCGTGACCACTGCCAGGATTCTGTATTCACTGCATAATGAGTAATTTTAGACGTGGACCACCCCTTGGGGAGGGCATCTGCGGGAAGGTGGGTGCGGAACTATTTCGGACATAAGTCACAATTGTCAAAGAAAGTGGTACTCTCCACAGAATGATAAATAACCAAGAGTGACGGCCATTCAACTACAGAAATGGAGAATCTTCCAAACGGGGCCCTTTCACGTGTGTAGTGTTTCAATCATGTGATCACATGAACAACGAAGAAAGACCCAAGGATTATCCATCCCCAGCATGCTTGTTTTCTGTCTCTAAGTCCCGGGAGAATATGTTGGTCTCCAGAAGTTTCATTAGAAAACCCCAATATATTGGCAACTCAGTAACAAGACTAACACAGGATGGGGGGGGGGGGGGAGTAGATTCACAGCTGTTCCTATGGAAAACAAATACAATCATTTAATAATAACACGAGCATGAACTGTGTCTCATGTATTCACAACTGTAAACGTACTTTTGCTCCACCCTGGATTTAATTTATATAGTTTTTGTTGCGTTGGCTCAGGTTTTTATTTTTATTTTTTTAAGAAGACATGTATGCAACTTAAAATTCAAAACCTATCTTTAGAAGCCCACGTTCCGTTTCTGGACGGACGGCGCGAACATGCCGGCGCCGATGCGGGTTAGGGGCCCGCCGACCATCTGCCCACAGGGAACATAAATAACAGCAGGGCTTCGCGCCCGAGAGCGGGAGCATCGCCCGCCGCTTCTCCCACAGCCTTTAAATGCGCGCACTGTGAGGGGCTGGGACACGGACCCCGCCGGCTTTATTTTCAGCTGCGGGCCGAGGGCCGGGCACCAAGGGCACCGACTTCGCGGCTCCCGCCCCAGGCGCGCACGTCGCGAGCGGCTCCCGGGCCGGGCATGCCATCCGCGCGCGCCCTGCCCGCAGCGCGGCGGGAACAAAGGCGCAGTGTGAGCCCGCCGGCGCGGGGCGCGGGCAGCGGGTTTATCCGAGGACACGCTCTGCAGGACGAACCGGCCGTCCCGGGAGAGGCCGGGCACCGAGAAGCCCCTTCTTCCAAAACCCCTCCTCGGAGTCGCATCAGCCGCGCCGCGGGCCGGAAAGGGGCCGCCCGCCGAGCCGGAGCGCGGGCCGGCGGGGGCGTGGTCGCGGGCGGATAACGGGCTGCTCGGGCGCCCGGGTCCTGCGTCGCCGCCGGCGCCGAACCCGGACCCACGCCCCCTCCGCTGGCGACACCGCTGCAAACCGCGCGGGTGGGGCGCCGCGCGCGCCAGGAGGGTGGTTTTTTTTTTTTTTTTGGATCAAACTTTAGCCACGTGAACCGCCCCCCATTCACTTTTGCACCAATCAGGCGGCGCGGACGGATCCCGAGAGGGGCCACGACGCCTCGCCGCGCGGCCGCTTCTTAAACGCGCCGTGCGTGACGTGAGGGGCTCCTGTTGCAATGGCGAGCTAAGCCGGAGGATGTGCAGCTGCAGCGGCGGCGCCGGTCACGAAGAGGACGGGCACGGGCGCAGCGCGATCGGAGCCGAGCCGGCCTGGGGACGCGGGCGGGGCGGAAGAGGGGCCCGGACTCGGCTGCCACTGCAGTCACCGTTGCGCTGGCCCCGCGCCCCCGGGCGCGAGCGGGAGGAGCCGCCTCCGCCGCCGCTGCCGCCGCCGCCTTGCGCCCGAGCCGCAGCCGGCGCGCGCCGGACATGGTCCCCTCTTAAAGGCGCAGGCCGCGGCGGTGGGCGTGCGGAACAAAGCGCCGGCGTGGGGCCTGCGGGCGGCTCGGGAGCCGCGATGGGCGCTGCGGGCCCGCGGCGGCCGCGGCGCTGCCCGGGCCGAGCCTCGCGGCGCTAGGGCCGGCTGGCCTCCGCGGGCGGGGGCGGCAAGCTGAGGGCGCGCGGAGCCTGCGGCGGCGGCGGCAGCGGCCCGGCGGGCGGAGCGGCGTGGATATGGCCGCGCGCGGCCGGCGCGCCTGGCTCAGCGTGCTGCTCGGGCTCGTGCTGGGTTTCGTGCTGGCGTCGCGGCTCGTCCTGCCCCGCGCCTCGGAGCTGAAGCGAGCGGGCCCGCGGCGCCGTGCCAGCCCCGAGGGCTGCCGGCCCGGGCAGGCGGCGGCGGCTTCCCAGGCCGGCGGGGCGCGTGGCGATGCGCGCGGGGCGCAGCTCTGGCCGCACGGCACGGCCCCGGATGGCGGCCCGCGCGACAAGAACTTTCTCTTCGTGGGAGTCATGACCGCGCAGAAATACCTGCAGACCCGAGCCGTGGCCGTCTACAGGTGAGCCTCCTCCTGCGCCCCGCGTCCTGCCGGGCGGCGCTGCAGAGCCTCCCCAAGGCTCTGCCCCTGCCGCTGCCTGGTGCCCAGAAGCGAAGCCGCCGGGGCGCCGCTCGGGCGATGCCAAGCGTGGGCAGCGGCGCTCGGGGGCTGGAGGTTGAGCGCCAGGCTGCAGAGCACGGGCTTCGGGGTCAGAGGGACCGGGGCGCCCCCTCTGGGTGTGGTCTTCACCCCGACTCTGTGAAAGGCACTTAAGCTTTCCACGTTCAAACCTCCTTTGTGACCCGGGCCTCACTGAACGCATCTCCCTCACTAGGCGTTCGAAACACTCTTCACCTCTGACCGGGGTGGTGATGATTCGAGTCTCCGAACTCTGCCCCGGTGCCCGTGCAGACCCAGAGCGCATGCGAATGAACCTGGTTAGACCCCTTCCGAGGCCGTGCGTGCTGTAGATTTCCCTGTTGGCAGCGCTCCTGTTCGTGAAAGGGGGTGCTGGCCGCACACGGACCCCCCCCCCCCCCCAGTCTGTTCAGGAAGTGGAAAGAGAACCTTTGGGAAAAGCAGTTCCTGGCCCGGGGTGGCTTTGCTGTGAACCGGCCGGGTGCAGTGATGTTATCCGGCGTCTGGGCCCCCGTTGGCCAGATGAGTCATAAAAGTGGCTGGAATCTTGCTCAGGATTAGCAAAGGGATTAGCTCAAGTCCTCTTCGAAGGGAGACGATGTGGGAGCGGCAGATGTGTGTCAGTGAGCTTGAAACAGATAGCAGAGGGGTGTGGAGAGGCATGGAAGGATTAACGGGAGCCTTACCTGTGACGGGTGCTGGCAGGACGGCTGGCAACGAACTTCCAGCACCCGGTGGGCTTCTCTGCAAGGCCAGACTGGTGGCTGGTGGTTCTTCATTTACAACCAGCAGGACCTTTCGAACTTCAGCTTTTCCATCTAGCCCTGGTCTGAATTTCCAGGCGTTAGATGTCGTGATTGCCGTTCCTCTAACGGACGATGCCGAGCATTGAAAAAGGATAGAAGAGCAGTCGTGAAGTCAGCCCCTTCCAGGGCCTCGGCTCCCGGGTGTTTCCAGTAGGATCTGGTCTAAATGCAGAGCTCGGGTTCTCTGCCCCGAAGGGTCCTGCGGAACTGAAATGCTTAGACTTCCCTGCAGCGTAAATTGGGAATAAATTGGCTGTTTGAGAACCTGCAGGTCAAGGGTTTTTTCCCCCCCAGATCTGCCATGAATTACCCGGAATTTTATACAAATTGTTCTTTTTGACGAGAGCAAGATCGACATCAGAGATTGAGGATGAGCTACATACGTGCTTTACAGCATAGTTTTAAAAGTACATTCACGTGACTGTAATTTGGTGACAGGCCCTCTGAACGTGCAACCTGGGAGACAGTGATCAAAGTCCTTTGTTCCCATTGTACATGGTGTTACTCCTTGCCCCCCAAGCAAAGACGTGTTTATGGATACAAAATCAGTACACGCAAACCAGTGGGGTTCTGTGACACCAGCAATGCTCAGAAAGTGTCACGCAGACTGAACCTAATTGGGAGATGATCTTGTCCCAAAGGCTCGGTCTGACCTCTTTTGGCCTCCTTCCAAATCTCCTACCTCTGTCTCTTTCAGGGGTAGATTTTATCTCATTGTTTGTTTTCTTTCAGGCCGTTAGGGGAAAGTGGAAATACAATTTCCCTTCTATTTCCCCTTTCTCCCCTTCCTTTGGGTACAACTGCCTTTCTGCTAAAGGGAAGCGCTAATGGAAACATTGTATCCCTGTCTTCCTTCTTTGTGACCACTCTGCTTTCCTGCTGAAGGAAAACCCTTAGCGGGGGAAACAATGTATCCTATCTAGTCATTCTGCCAGCTCTCCTACATGCCTTTTCTTTTATCTGATCTCAAGAAGTTACAGTTACTTGGAGCTTGGCGGGGGACCTACCCCCGCCCTGTTAAGGTCCTCTGCGTCTCCACTGTCAACCCTGTGTTTAGACTGGCTGCAGAGGTGGCAGAAGATGATTTTAGCCTTAAGGAACTTCTGAGGCAGGCCTGAGATGGGATGGAGGTTCTAGGGTGTAACTTATGATTATGACTTTGCTGTGCTTTGGCAGGCTGGGCCAAGAAGTCCACGCTCAGCTCTGAAGTTGGAAATTTCACACACAGTTTGGTATAAAAACGTGAATCTTGTAGCACAGGGGAGAACTCTGGTTTGATCGTGGCACGATGGCGTACTTTTCTGTTAGGGTATTAAAAATGTCAGAATGTAGGTCTAGGGACTAGTAACTGTCTGAGGCCCAGGAAGGAGCTGAAAATAA
This sequence comes from Furipterus horrens, assembly GCF_987537825.1. Lineage (NCBI taxonomy): Eukaryota > Metazoa > Chordata > Mammalia > Chiroptera > Furipteridae > Furipterus > Furipterus horrens. Next base: position 3,565,947 of record NW_028327186.1, on the reverse strand, counting down.
CCTTGGAAAACGTCAGGGCAATAAGCTTGTCTGCCTTGAAGCTAGTGCATTTGGTGGTGGGACAGCCCCATCGCTACAGACTGTGACTTTTCAGGCCTGCCATATGCTTGAAGAAGGCAGAAGAGCCACCAACAGATATTAGCAAGGCAGCGACAGCTGACAGAAGGTGAGAAACCAATTTTTAAAAACAGGCAAAAACAAAACTCAAAAGTGTGGCCGATCAGGCCCTGCCCAGGGCCGACTTCTTTCCCAGGCCCTGAGCAGTTAGCTGCTAAAGCCATAGGGGTGATCCTGGTTTCGTCCAAACGTTCAGATACGTACCTTGTGGGCGTGTGCCTTTGCTCTACAGGGATGCGCGTGGTGGGTCCCCTGAATCCAGACTCCGAGTGTTGGGGACACAGAGTGGAGCTGCTGTGTTGGTGGGAGGGGCAGACACTAAAGAGAGGGTTTTTGTTGGGTAGGGACGGGCACTGTGGAGAAAATAGAACAGGGCGAGGGCGGGGTGGGGTGGCTGGGGAAGACCTCAGAGAAGGCGGTGTTCGGGCTGAGATCCGATGAGGAACCGGGTGTGAATATCACTGACATGCGCCTCAGAGGGAAGAGCCGGCAAATTATAAGGCAGGGACCAGCTTGGAAAGGATCCTCCAGAGTAAAGAGGGTGGGGGGCCGAAGGGCGTCAGGGCCTGACCGTGTTCCGTCCTGTGGCGTTTTATTCTGCGTGAACTAGAAAGCCCGTGCAGGGTACAGGCAGGGCAGGGAGGAAAGCTGCCTTACGTTCTGAAAAGTTCCCTGCACCCGGCGTGTGCAGGACAGATGGTAGGGAAGCCAGGAGGTGTCAGGAGGGCATCGGGCGGGGACCCGGGGTGTTGGGGCCGGGGTGGCAGCAGGGGAGGCAGAAGTGGATGGTTCGTGGGTAGCGCTGGGTGGATCCCCAGCTACAGATGTGCTGACGGGATGCTCACGGGGGGGCAAGCAAAGAGGCATTAAGCCGTGACTTCTAGGACTTTGCCTCGAAAGGCGGGGGTGGCTGGCCGTGTCATTTATTGAGGTGGGGAAAACTAGAGGAGGAGTAGATTTAGCGGCTGGAGGTGAGTCAACAGAGAGCTGGATTGGCACAGGAAGAGCTTTAAGAAAGCTTTTAGACGCGCAGGTGGGTGTATCCTTCGCTTCATCGACAGAATGGATTTTTTTAAAAAGCGGAGAGATTTGCTTCGAAGCGATATTAAACTTAAGATTCCTGGAAGGTGCTGGGTAGCTGGAGTTCTACAACTAAATAAAATAATTTGTTTGGACTCATTGCAAAGTATTTGTGTTCTAGGTAATTTCACTTTAAAATGCTGCCATGATTCCTCTGTAGTGACTTAACGTGCTGGTTAGTGACAGGTTATCAAAACCCCCGGGTTCCTGGTTCTCTCATTGCTAGCTGCAATTCATATTTTTCCCAAATTTTTCTTCTTCCTTCCTTCCTTCTTCTTTCTTTCTTTCTCTTTCTTCTTTCTTTCTTTCTTTCTTTCTTTCTTTCTTTCTTTCTTTCTTTCTTCCTTCCTTCCTTCCTTCCTTCCTTCCTTCCTTCCTTCCTTCCTTCCTTCCTTCCTTCCTTCCTTTCTCTTTCTTTCTTTCTTTTATGTTGTTTGATATACAGAAGTTAAATCCTCACGTAGTTCAGTCTTTTCCTTTTTGATTTTAGGGGAGATTTGTTTTCCCCTATGCTCAGAAACTTAATGCCTAGGAGAGGTTTTTCACAGTACCGTCCCCCATCCCCCTAATTCTCGACAGGGTAGAACCGTCTGAACCTCGTATTTCCCCCAACCAGTATATGGTCTCAGTAGCCTCTGTTGAAGGAGCCCCCATTTCCCGACCAGTCGAAACACCACCTCCATCATACTCAGAATGCCTGGCTACGTTTCGGGACTTCCTATTTTGTCCCATTGATCCTTCTGTCTGTTCTCATGCCAGTACCACCCACGGAAATGATTGGAGGTTGAATAATATTTTCACGTCCGGTAGACAAGTGCCTCTTTGTTACTCTTCTGTCGCAGGCTTTTCTTGGCTTCCCTTCACCTGTTCTTCCTGGGAGACTTTTGATGCTATTTAGAATTAAAAAAAAAAAAAAAAAGAAATTAACGGTTTGATAAAAAAAGCATCCGTGCTTAGCTTTTTAGTTTGTTTTGATGCTCAGAGCGCGGAGCTAACGCGACACCTTTTATTTATCTTGGTTCTTAGCTGCTCTGGGCTGAAGACGGTGGTACCGTTTTAGTCTCTCTGACGAAAGAGGTAGCTGGTTTCTTGTGCTCCCTTCTTTGCCCTGGGAGTGATAAAGGGCCCCGTGACAGATGAGCATCAGTCTGTAGGGAGCTGTGGGAAGAAAGTTCGAGAAACACGAGCTCTAGATACGGGAATCCTGTCGCCAGAACCTATACCAGCTAATGGCCTCTTCCTGGTGCTTTTAGGGAAGGCAGACCGCTCCTTTTCCCCACTGTAGGGAGCAAATCTCCAGAGCCCCTTTGCTTATTTCTTGAACTCAGTAAACCTCGCTTATCTTGAAACACCGGGGAGCAGTACTTGCTGTCTCAGAGACAATTCAGTTCGGCAAAAACGTACCAAAAGCCTCCCAGGATCCAAGCCGTCAATCTGCGTGTGAACTTGGGCACACAGCCCATTTCGCGCTGTGAATTAACCTGTATCAGAAGACGAGTGGGAAACGTGGGCCTGATAGTGGGCTTTGCTGGGTGTCCTACGGGTGGACTAGCCCAGGGACAGCTGTGGCTGTCCATAGAAGAGTGTACGTGACTGTGTTTCCTTGATGTCGGCAGTTTTACTTTCCTCTGTGTTCATTAACTAAGCTATTGTTTGACAGTAGAGGACTACCCTGTCCCTGCCCAGCTTATCAGCAAGGGAGGGAAACTGACAATAATACAGGACGATAAAGGCGCACAGGATACCTGGGGTGAAGGACGAAGACCTGGTACATGATAAAGGGGATCGAGAAAGGTCTGACCCACACCCTACCCCTCTTTCCCTTGCTTCGTGTTGAAGGCTGAGTAGGCGTTTTGGAGGCAGAGACAGCAGGTTCCCAGAAACACGGAAAAGCAGGAAGCAGGGAAGGCTTGAGATGAGGAAGCACGGTTCACCCGCGCTGCGATCTGAGATCGAGCCATTCCTCTAGACATATTTCCAAAGGCCTTTAAAACTGTCCTCAAAGAAGGAGACATTTCAAGGATCTTTGGTGTCCTCCAGTGGGAGCCAGGAACTCTTCATTGATTTCCCTGAATCAGCCATGCCGCAGTCTGCTTCTCTGCCATAAAACGTGGCGTGGCTGAAATAGTGAAGTGAAGGGAGGGTCGCAATGTATTTAAGCAAGAGCAGGCGGTAGAATTGTGTGTTCAATGTGAGACTCTTTTCGTTTACAGCCTAACAGTAGACTTAGGAGTTTGTGTAGCTTAGAAAAGGAAAGAAGTGGCAGAGTACCCCCAGCACGGTGCTGAGGGGTTTTCATATTCTCCTTGGCCCCTCTCTGTACTTTTGCGTTTTTGTACAGTGCTGGGCGGACGGGGGGATGAGAGACGCAAGCCCTGTTCTGGGCGTGTTAAATCGCAGGCAGCTGCAGGGCCGCTGGGCACAGATGGCATGTTGGCGCCTGGCTCCGTGGGACTTGTCTGGAGTCCTTCTCGCTTCTGTGACAGTTAATCCTGTCCGGAAACGTCGGGCTAAACACGTTGACGTGGTTGCTGGAATGGTATTTTCCTCGGTTACCGGACCGTCACCACGTCTAGCTGACACTTGCGGGAGTCAGGTGGCGGTGTTTCTAATGCGGGCCCGGCTCCTGTGTATTCGCGTTAAGTACTCGGCGCTCCTACCCGTTGCGAGTGTCATTTGGGCTTACGGTTCTGGGTGGCACAGGGGGGCCAAGAAATTGAGCTATGATTTAAAAGTAGTGAAGCTGGCCACCTCTCCACCTTGATTCAATGTCACTTCTGAAGCATTTATCACTTAACAGTATTTGTTCTATAGCCAAGTACATTTGTTCGGAATCAGTTGTCATTGGCTCGATTTAACATCCCTGGGCTCCCAAACCCGAAACCTGAGGATTATTGAAACTAAGGCGGTTTGACGTTGTAGTCAACACCGGCAACTCCTGCGGCGCACCTGAAGCCAAGCTGTATTGACTCCGTCTTTCCCTTGGACCCTTCAGCTGCGAAGAGAGGGGGGGTCTGCTGCATGGGCAACAGCAGACCCTCCATATCACCCTGCCCAGGCTCTGTAGCTTCAGCTCCACTGGAGAGGACACTCCAGCGTCATCGCAAGATGTCGATTCAACACGGGAGGAGACAGATACCGTGTCACTCCCGAGTTGGACTGCACAACCATTCTCGGCGGTGCAGATAGACTCTTAAGAAGCTACACCATCGTCTCTCGAGACGGATGGCTGCCGACGACGACGATCATAGTGCCTTTTAAACGATTGTTTTGTAAGTGGAGCCTAGGTGCAAAGGCAGATTTTGTGTTCAACTTTCGTCTGTGTGTTCCCAGCCCAGTGCGGGGACAGTGACGGTGCAGCTTTAGATCAGAGGAGCAGAGGGAACCGGGCGCAGAACGTAGGTTTCGGAAGCTCACGTTCCTTTCAGGTCTCCTGCTCTTCAGTTAAATGCAGCCGGCACCCTGGAGAGGTGTCCTCAGCAGGCGGGTCTCGGCCGGGCAGCCAGAGTGGCTGCAAGGGGCTGAAGTGGGTGTAAGGCTGTTCTCCTCCTCCACGCGAGTGTTTCCTCAGCCTTATCAGCGGAGGGGGGCTGCAAGAGAAAGCAGGGGGTCCGATTGCCTGGGAAACAGGCGGAGGACGACGAAAGGGACAAGAGGCCGGCCCGCACAGGCTTTCAGCCAGGCCGCGCGTGAGTCCTGGCTGCGGCATTTACGATCTTTGTGGCCGTTGGGCACATTACCTACCTGGCCCGGAGTCTCAGGGTGCTTATCTGTGAAACGTGGGTGAGGATCCCTCGCAGACCTCGGCTGTCATAAGGTTGAGTGTCTGGTGCCCCAGCATGGCACACGGTGCTGGATAATTGCTCGGTAAGGGTGGCTGTTGGCCGTGAAGCGGGCCGTGTGCCAAGGAGTGCCCCGTAGGGTAAGACGGACTGACAGAGGTGTTGGCCAGGTACAGCCAGGGTGGTTTTATTCTTGGCATTAACTCACACTGCCTTTTCTTGTTTTTTGCTTCGCATTAGATTTGAAAATGACTTTCGCTCATGTATGATGAAGAATTGATTGCATGTGGACACTTCCAAGTGCACAGCAGCAAAACGCAAACTGGAAAAGGTAGCTCTCTGCCCTGGCTTATGTGGCTCAGTGGATTGAGCACCGGCCTGCAAACCAAAGGGTCGCCGGTTCAATTCCCAGTCAGGGCACATGCCTGTGTGCGGGCCAGGTCCCCAGTTGGGGACATGTGAGAGGCAACCACACATGGATGTTTATCTCCCTCTCTTTCTCCCTCCTTCCCCTCTCTCTAAAAATAAAGAAAATCTTTAATTAAAAAAAAAAAAGGTAGCTCTCCAACACTTGAAGCTTTGGGAGTGTTTCATGAAATCAGAGTTTGCTCTCTGTCCTCAGACTCCACGTTTTAATTCTTGCCTTTCAAAGGGCATATTTGTGGTCACTGCTGATGAGTAGTCCCATTGTTTGCTGTGAACCTGGACTGCTAGCACAGGCTGCTGTTAGCTCTTGCTACCTTGGGACTTGCCTCCTGGGCTAGCGCCCAAGCCATTGTTGGGGGGGGCAGGGGGGGGCTGAAATCCACCTGCCAGCAGCTTTGTTGAGGGAAAAGAAAAGGTAACGGTAAAGAGTATAATTTGATTTCTCTTTGAAAAAACTTCCCACCTTTTTACCTACTGTCAAAAAGAATTTGAGATCGCTCACATCATAGGGCCCTACCGATGAGACAGTTATTAAAAGATTTTAAAAGAGGAAACCACATACCGGAAACCGCACACGCGGAAGGAGACCTGCACTGAGGTCCCAGCTGCAGAGCCCCCCACACTGAGTCAGGACAGGTCACGCCTGACCGGCTGGTAACATCCTGCCCGAGCATGTTTCCTGGGCTCCAGGCGAAGCCTCAGGTCGTCATCTGGTAGCCTTGGAAGACCGACCTCAGAGTTTTCCCAAGGGCCTGATCATGTTCAAGTTCACAGTTGCTGTGGCAGCCTAGACCTGTGTGTACAGTTTGGGGAGGATGAGCTAAGACAGCCTCTCCATCACCAGGTTCTTCCTGTAAGGATTCTCGCTGCACTTGCCCTGCTTTCTCTACCATCAGCCCCACCGGGGGAATTTCAGGTCTTAGTGTCTGGAATAGATTCACTTACCCCTGAACAGTGGAACACAGCCGTGGGGCTTCTCTTGTGTGCCTGCTGGAAGGCCGTTGGCTGAATTCGGCCCACCGAGAGCAGATGTGGAGGTCACGTGACGGCAAGTAGGCCTCCCCACCTGGGCCACGGTCCCAGTGTGCTCTGGCTGCTTTGGTGTTCCCCGTGGGCTCAGAGCTGGGCGGCAGCCGTGCCGTGACTTTGCCCTCCCTGGTACGGGGGCGTCCTTCACACCTTGATCCGGCTTTCCTGCTATTGATTTTCTTTGGCCTTTTTTTTTGCTCATTTTTTTTCCCCATCATGTATACATTGTGGTTAAGTTGTCTTAAATTTTTTCTCTACCAGGGAGAATATAAATGTAGTGTACATTTAATTCCTATTATCTGTCAGTTCTACAGGGTAAAGCTCTTGTCTCCCTCCCTTTATTGATCCCAAATTCTGATGTGACTTGATCATATGAGTTCTTTCAAATGTGCCACTGGAACTATCAGACAGCACACACATGTTGCGGTGATTTGGGGGAACTCACAGAAAACCTCCCCATTTTACTTATAAAAATTAGTATAACCGAAAGTGTAGGAAATCGTGGAAGAACGTATTCAGTCCTTCTCCATTTTTCTTTTAGCTTTTGTCCATGGAATAGAGTAAAAAATATTTTCATTATGCAAGTAAAATTCTTGTTTTTTGTTTTTGTTTTATTTCTTTGGCTGCTTTTTAGCTTAAAGCTTTCCCTTCCCCTGATAGAATTTTTTTTTTTTCTAACTCTGAAAAACACCTGTTGCAGAAAATGTAGAAAACACAAAGCAGAAAATGAAATCCTTTCGGATCCTTCTTCCAGAAATAACCAGAGGAAGCACTTCAGGGCTGGATTGTATGCAACGCATTATTTTATTTTGTAGGTGTACTTTTATTCCCATCACAAGTCAGTGCTCCTGCCGGTGGTGTAAACATGACCATATATTATGAACGTGTACCCAGGACAACAGTCTTGCGGTAGACTAGCCAGTTTTGTGCAGAAATGTATTTGATGTAGGTTTTTTTTCTTACAATGACGCTGAACGGAAGTGGAGTCTATTCTGAGGTGCAGCCCGAGCGAAGGCATTCCCCAGCGGGGCGAATGCTGTCCAGTTGGACTGCGGAGCTGCGACTGGGCGCGGTATCAGGACCGCATTTAGAACATTTAGAAGCCCGGCAGTGCGGAAGATTGCTTGGCCCGCTCGAATTTCAGTTGTCTTATCTGTGCTCTAGCAAGAGGCGGTTATCGGGCGGTTGGAAACTGAGCTGGCTGGCAGGGGCCTCTGCAGGCGCTCTGTGGTTTCAATGAGGTGAGAGCGCTTTGCTGCCGGTAACAGACGTGTTGGTGACAAGGTTGACATTTGCTTATGAAAATTAAGGGACTGACCTGTTTCTGTCACAAGGGGGGGACAGCCCCTTTTCTTCATTTCTGTCACGTTATTGGTACACGTCTCCTCTTCCTCCAGGATGGTGAACTGCGATGTATGTTCAGAGCGCTCCGCCTTGGTGGGGGGTCTTTAAGCTAAAGGTACCCTACAGGAAAAGATCATAACTCCTTAAGGTTGGAAGACTTACAAAACCTTCCTATTAAGAGATTTCCCTCAAACCACCAGTCATTTATGAACAGAGAAGGGCAACCAGAGGTTTCTCCCCGGGTTCCCTAAAAAGGGAAAGAAAGTTGGGTGGAGTTCACCATAAAACTGCAGAGAGGCTTTTAAGGAGGGTTTGAGGTCAGATCGCCTGCTTTTGAAATTAATTGGTTTCTCTTCCTGGACAATGACATCATTTCAAGTCCTAGGCTAGGCATTGCTTGGGTCAGTGCTCATCGCCTCTGCCGCTCTGTTCTGTCTGGCGGGGCACGTGGAGGCAGAGCCAGACAAACGTGGATTTTGGCCCTCCGTCGAATAGGAAGGATGCGTATGTCAGACTTCGCCCCTGACATTGTCTGAGATGGATAGTCAAACAGAATTCTAACCTGTAGCCCGAGTGTCAGGTTTTTAGGCAGAAATGGGAGAAGAGGCATTTTCCTGACCAGTCCCCGGTCAGCCTACCCTTTCCCGTCTCCCTCATTGTTTGTCCCCTCCCTTATTTAGTTTGCCAGCTCCTGTCTTTGCTGATAAGAAGGCACATCTATATGACGCTCACTGCATGCCGCCGTGGCTTCTGGGTATTTCACCCTCACAGCCCTGTGAGGCGGGGACGCCCGTACTCCCAGCTCACGGAGAAGAAAAGGGGGAGCACAGAGCAACTACCCCGAGTAGAGCCAGCTTATCCCCGCAGCGGCCCAGTTCCGCACCCCCGCTCCTGGCCCGTGCGCCGTGGGTCACTGTCTCTGCTGTAGGTTTTCCCTTTGAAGGCCACACTGTCTTACCTTCCCCGTGACCCACATCATGTCATGGGCTTTAGCGTTTTAATGGCTTTGGGGGTTGGCTGCCCTAGTAGGACCTTGAACGTGGCCTGTCTTATAAATCACATTTTCGTTCGGAAGCAATTGGGCAGAAACTAAAGTGATGTTGATTTTGCTTACTGTCCTTTTAAAATGAATTGTAAGCTAATACCGACTGTTTATCTTTAAACTACATTTCAGAAGTACAATGAGTGGTAGTGCACGCCAACTCCAGTGTCCCTGTGGATTTTACCTAGTTGCTTCCTGCTCGTGGCTTGATTAAGTTGATTTATGTCTTCACATAGGAATGGTAGGAAAAGTCAGTGGGGTTTTATGAAAAGTGATGAGAAGCTCACGTGGAAATTTCTCAAAGATACAGAAATGGTCTGCCCCTCTATGCTTGTGCGCGTGTGCACACCCGCATCTTCAAGTCACTCATATAACGTGAGTGGGGAGCATTGACTGGCCTCTCACGTGCCCAGCTCTGAACTTACTTCTGTTTTCAAAGAATTGTTGTGGCTACCAAACAAAAGTCACGTCTACGTAAAGGGAGGAGTCAGGGGCTCCTGGGCTTGGACAGGGGTCTTCTCAGCACCTCTTGTCCTCACGGACTTCCTGAGGCCGGGAAGCTGCTCCCCTCCAGATGTCACCTCATCAGACTCCAGATGTCACCACATCAGAAGACTGTGTTTAGTTTCATATACTTACTTTCTAGGTAGGTTGTGGTTCACTCTCTCTCTCTCTTTTTTTTTTCTTGGTACTTTCATTAGTATTTATTTCATGCAGAACGTACTCCGGGCCATCAGTTTTTGTTTCTTCAGTTCCTCCTGGGATACCTTTTTCTCCTGCGCTGCCCCCTCTTCTGTTTTATGAACACGCCGCTCCCTTTCAGCGGGAGCATCTCCGTGGGGCAGGGGGAGCTGCGCGTGGGGGAATCCGCCCGCGAGCTCTGTACGCTCAGCGCTGCATCTTGGGAGCTGCGTCCGCCTGGCCGGGCTCAATGGCCGGAGCATCTCCAGCGAGACCCCTAAGTTCAGCATCACCCTCTGCATTTTTAAGCACGTGGAGCAAAAATTCAGCCTTCTCTTTGCGCCACCGACCAGACCCTGCGACCAGCCCCACGGTTCGGCCTGGGCACCCCGCCCACTCCACCACTGTCATGACGGAAGGACACACATCGCTTCTGCTAAGTGACATCCTTCAATACTTGGTGGCTTTTCAGATACACGCACCCTTGATGGCCTGGGCAGTTTCACTGGTGTTCTTCAAGTGTACACAAATATTTGAACCTCTTCATGTGTATGAGTCTGGGCTGGGTTTCTGGGGCAAGTGCACAGCAGACCGTTTTCAGAGGTCGCCTCTGGCTGCTTTGGGGAAGAACTCATTCTCCTTTCTAACTGTCTCTCTCTAGGGGGGCTTGGTTTCTCTTTAATTCCCCATCCCTGCTCTGCTGATTTTACATCCTTTTTATTTTTTTTCTCAGGGGCATATTCTTTGTGGAAATGCAGAAAATGCAGGTGCTGTAGCCTGGGTCATCCCATTGGGTTCCATGTATGCCAGATTCTTTGCTAGAATGTTCCACAAGCGACCTGAGGCTCCATTCAAAACCCACAGGCATTAAGGGAAAACATTGCAATGATTGTATTACATCCGTTCTGAGATGCACTTTGTTTTTCCCTCCACATTTTAACGTATCAGAGACCAGGATGCCTGTTCCCGATGCTGGCACCGTGTGGTTGTGATTGGCCATTGCTGTTCGTGCAGAAAACTGTGGTGCCTCTGACAAGGGACACCCTAGGTTTGATGAAGAACGATATATACTTAATCCCTGACCATTTCGAGGCGCATGTTTGACATGAAGATCAGTCCCGTTGATTCCCCGCCCCCCACCGGGTTAGGAGAATTAAAAGCCAGTAATAGTTTCCTTCGTTGTAGATTCATTGTAGATTGGTTTTTAAAATTACAAAAGGAATATGTGGGCTTTAGACATTCGGTGTTGCAAGATGAAGAAACTTCTGGAGAATGAACGATGGTGATGATTGCAGAACCAGTGTGAATGTGCTTAAAGCCACTGAACTTTATGCTTAAAAAATGGTTACAATGGTAAACGTCAAGTCTGGTATATTTTATCACAATTTTTTCCTCCAAAAAGTACTAAGCTTATAACAACTGTACTTACTATAGCGGCAGAATAAAAAGTGAAAGTCACCTCCGCCCCAGCCCCTCCCCACCCCCGACTGCATATGTGTTCCCCAGAGATTGGATGTACCTTTTCACGTAGTCTTTCCATTAGAGATACGTGCGGGCTTGATCCCGCAAGTCACGTGTCACTATAATAAATCCAACATTAAGAGTTAAATAAGATAGAAATATATTGGGAAGGGCACTGTCTGGGAGCTGCGCTGCTTTGATCTCATGGAAGCTAAATTCACTAACTGACTCATCCTCTATGAGATGTTTTTCCTAGATGTCGTATGTACAAACACATTTCTGTAGCTGGGCTACTTCAGCCCTTAAGACACAGCGTAAGGAAAGTGTAAGGAAAAATGGCACTGGGTGGCGTTCGATCTGCTCAGGACTCTGCTTCCTTCTAACTGGTCTCCGGTTTTTCCTCTGTCCGTGGGGTGGGCAGTTCCCCCATGAAGTTATCTTCTGGGCTCCTGGCTCTTCTACCTGTTGCACAGTCCTGGGGGTTCAGCCATATATAGTCCTTCATCTCCCTTCTGCTTTAAAGCAAAAAGGGCCCTGGCTGGTGGGCCCTGCGTTTGCCCCTGTCCCGCCTCATGACACGCCCCCCTGCAGTGCACTCTGGCCCTTCGTGGATGCCCGTCAGCACTGGGAGCCTTCCTTGTAGAGCCTTGTCTTGGTCGCTGGCAGTAAGTACATTCATGAGACTTTTTTTATTTTTTTAAGATTTTATTAATTTATTTTTAGAGAGAGGGGAAGAGAGAAAGAGAGGGAGAGAAACATCCATGTGTGGTTGCCTCTTGCGCGCCCCCAACTGGGGACCTGGCCCACAGCCCAGGCACGTGCCCTGACTGGGAATCGAACCGGCGACCGTTTGGTTCGCAGGCCGGCGCTCAGTCCTCTGAGCCACACCAGCCAGGGCCATGAGACTTTTGATGATTGTCTGTCCCTCCTCTTGTCAGCTCCGTGGGTCACACCGCCTCTCGCTGGCCTAGCACATGCTTGGCACACGGTGAGCATTCAAAGAAAATTTGTTGAATGAACGATTTGATTGTGTTTCTTGTTTGATAGAGTGGAGGAGTGTGTGGCTAGGGAGTGGGTCGTGGCAGACTATCAACCTGAAAACTTAGACCTCAGTGGCCTGGTGACTTGGTTTTCAGCTGCCGCTGGAACTTGGTTACCCTGGAACTGTTTGAACCCTTCCTCATTGTCTTCTGTTGGGAGTCTTTTGAAGAGAAATGTGGACTTTGGAATACCCGGGAGCGTGGGCTTCCGTTAAGGGGAAGCCAGCAGATCAAGTAGCTTCTTATCAGATTCCTTTGAAGGCACAGTGATTCCTTTGAACACACAGTATTCACCAAGAGCAGATATGTGAGTTTCTGGAAATGCGGAGCTTGGCCTCAACTGCTTGCTCACTGATATTTGTTTCAATTCCAGAACATGGTCCAAGACAATTCCTGGGAAAGTCGAATTCTTCTCCAGCGAGGGCTCGGATACGTCCATCCCCATCCCAGTAGTGCCCCTGCGGGGCGTGGACGACTCCTACCCGCCCCAGAAGAAGTCCTTCATGATGCTCAAGTACATGCATGACCACTATTTGGACAAGTATGAATGGTTTATGAGAGCAGACGATGATGTTTACATCAAAGGGGACCGTCTGGAGAACTTCCTGAGGAGTTTGAATAGCAGCGAGCCCCTCTTTCTCGGGCAGACGGGCCTGGGCACCACAGAAGAAATGGGGAAGCTGGCCCTGGAGCCCGGTGAGAACTTCTGCATGGGGGGGCCTGGAGTGATCATGAGCCGGGAGGTGCTCCGCAGGATGGTCCCGCACATCGGGAAGTGTCTCCGGGAGATGTACACCACCCACGAGGACGTCGAGGTGGGAAGATGCGTCCGGAGGTTTGCAGGGGTGCAGTGTGTCTGGTCGTACGAGGTAAGAATAGAAACAGATCCGTTGATGTCGTCACTGTTCCGAACCAGCCCTAGGAAACAGGTGATACTATCCTCTTCAACAGGTGTTAAGGTATTTTACATTGTTCCCTTCACTTTTTAAAAAATTTGAATTCCCTCCTGTTACCCTTTCTCTTGGTTTTTAGAACACACCTTCGGGACTTTTGTCCCCATTCCTTAGTTAATAAATAGATGGCATTGGGGGCCCAAAGAAGAGACGGTTTGCCGCAGCTGTGACATTTTCCTGCTTATCCAGGAAACCCGTCCAGTCCCTCCTGCCGGTCCCGCAGATGGGATTGCCGCAGTGGGGGGTATTTTCCCCGGCCCTGGCCCCCGAAGGCCTGGCTGTCCTCCTCCGGTCATGCTGACCCACACAGTTTAGAAGCCTCTGTGTTTCGAATTCATAAAATGAGTGATGATGGATAAAGGCCATTAGCATCGGGCTTTGCGTTTATTTCAAATCTTGAGGTTTGAGACAGCTCTTGTCACCTGGAAGTTGGTGACATAGGTGCCCCCTTTCACAGCAGGTGGCAGGTGATCACTGAGTTATCTTGACACCCAGATGGAATTTTTTGAAGGAAGTCCCCTTGCAGATGCTTTCTCTTTGGCAGTCCCAGAGAATATGAGCTAGCTCTGCCTTTTCTCTGTTTTTATTGGCAAATGCACACCTCTTGCCTTTGGTCCCAGGATCTGATATTAGTCAGAGTGGAAAAATTACTTAGGTTGTGTTGTGTTTAGATCAATAAACCACTAATGGTTGTGAGGAGCAGAGGGAATTGCTAGGCCTTTTGTCCAAGAAAAAGAAACACCCTTTCTGATGTAAGTTGTTCAATTTTCTTCCGAGTGAGTTTTGCAGAGCGCTTGCATGAAGCATTGGTGTTCTTGCCTGTACTTGTCTTCCCCCGAGACTTGCTTTGAGATGTCTCCTCATTGCTTTCTTTCTCTCTTCTGAACTTTTAGGGAAGTGGACGTTTTCAGGTGCACGGGAAGTAGTCTTGTGTAGTTTCTAATTATAAAAGATACATTTTATATCCCAAGTGTGATTTGAGTGAGCCCTCCAGTCCCCGTGTGCCCCCGGCGGGTGGTGGGTGGCTCCCTGGGTCCGGGGGGACTCCTGTCGTCATGGATGTTTGAATGCAGCTGGGAGCAGAGTACAACTGGCGGTCCTTCGGCATCTCCCCATTCTCGGGGAAGGAGCTCCCACCTTAACGTGCTTTGTTACGGTTAGAACAGGTAACGCCTTGTGTATTTTGGACTGCCTCCTGCTGCCCCTGCTCTCCGAGAAGCCGGCCTTCCTGCTGGGATTGCAGAGGCAGGGCCCGCCTTTGAGGGAGAGGTTGACAGCACCCGTGTCTCTGTCGCCCTGCCGTTCTGTCTTACGTACGGCTGGACAGACACCAGCAGAGCCCGCGTCTTGAGTGTCTCAAGAACTCTGACGCGGCATGAGCGCCCACACGCCGTTAGAAGGATTGTCCTGGGGCTGCAGGGGTTGGGAGACAGTTTGGGGGCTCTTTTCCTCTTATCATGGTGTCATCACCGAGATGTTCGATAGTCCTGTCCGGACCCCTGGAGCCGCCTCTTAGGCTCCGTGCGTCTGCTAAATGACCAGCCCTGCCTGGGTGGTGTCCTGTCCCCACCTCGGGTGTCTGAGAGTATCCCTGTTGCTCTTCTTGTCTCCAAGTGCCTGGTGACCGGAGAGCTGCTCCGGATATGGGGCCTGTTCTCCCAAGGGCGTGGGACAGCGTCTCCTTCCGGGACGTGGCTTGTCTTCCCGCTTCAAGTGTGGTGTTTTTATTACATGCAGATTGTGAATTCAAGTGTCGGCTCATTTGTCATTCTTTCCCGGTACAGTTTGTGTTCTTGTGTCTCGGTTAAGAAATCCTTCCCTTCCTTGGGTCTCTTTTTCTGTCCGTTTAAATCTTTGCCTTTCACATGTAGTTCTGCCTCGTTATCATTTTGAATAAAATTCTGTCTCTTGGGACACTCGCCATCCTATTAGACCTTTGGGGCTTTTAAGTGCCGCTCACAATAAGTCGTTATTAGGATTTATCATTGTGTTCACTGGTCAGGCAAGACTAATCTGTCACACGAATGAGGAACTTTTATTTAAACTTCCTGAAATCTACTTCCTTCGTGAGGACTCACATTATGAGAAATTACCGAGGTGGAGTCTTATGTTGAAGGCAATTATGTTAAGCTTTGGGTCTTGAAAGCTGCTTATTTAGCTGTATCGTAAACATAGCCAGAAGGTGTAATTTATTTTATTTTTTTTATTTTTGCAAGTTGCAATAATGCCTTGGGATTACCCTTACATGATTAAAATGGCTCATGAAGAGCCACTGTCGTTATCAAAATCCAGATTCATTTCTAAGCTGGCTTGGATTATTTTTTGTGGTTATTTATTAGCACACAGTCTTTGAGAACTTTCTTTGGAAAGGAGTGTGATTTTACAGAGCTGTTACAGAAAGAAAAAAAAGTAGCAAGGAGAACACTGGGACACCTGACACCCAGGTTGCCCTGTTAACGTTTCCTTCCATTCGCTGTGTCGTTTGCTGTGTCCCTGAGGACCTCCCCTCCCCCATGGGGGAGAGGCCGAGACCACCCTCCTCCCCCAATTTAGGAGAAACTTACATTGGGGCCTTTTTCTTTAAATAATGTCAATGCATGTTGAGTAAGAGCAGGAAGCTCTTTTCTACAGCCACCGTGTAAGTAAATTTAACATGGACACTTGAGACCACTGTTCACATTGTGATCAGTCTGTTGACCCTTAAGGCCCACGGCAGGGGTCCCCCGTCCCCAGGACAGGGTCCAGCCTTGCCATTGCTCTTTGGCCGCCTCCCGTTTGCCCAGCCTCTTTCTCTGTCTTTTATGACCTTGGCGTTTTCTGTACGTGGCTTTGAAGACTTCTTTTTCATCATGAAAAAGCTGTGAATGTCATGCAGTGACCTGTGCGGCAGTTTCTAGTGACGCTTCTCCAGGCTTATTGAAACCCCCGCCGTGAAGACCCAGCAGTGGGCCCTGATGGACAACAGTCAGGGGGACAGGATGCAGCACCCCTGGGTCCATTGTCACAGAGGGTCACCGTTACAACTCAGGTTAGAGAGATTGTTTTTCAGAAACATCATTGAAACGTTTGAGACAAGCCTTTACCTAGGCAAGTACAGGAGACGCTGTAGCACTCTGTGATATGAGGGAGCAAGAAGAAAACTGACCCAAGTAACCTATTCATTTTATTTTTAACTTTTTACTGATGTGTATGATACCTGTGGACAAGTGCAGAGAACATGAACACGTGCAGGGCTCAGTGGATTTTCACAAAAGGAACCCAGCTGGACAGTCAGCATCCTGATCTCTTAAATTCTGCTCCACATCTGACTGGTCATGAAGGTACTGGGGGTAGGAAGTAATCGTGGCTACTGCAAGTTGGAAATAGGTATCAATAGGTTTGGCAACTGTAAAAATGTATTGTCTTTTTTATTTCTTTAAGATTTTATTTATTTATTTTTAGAGAGAGAGGAAGGGAGGGAGAAAGAGAGGGAGAGAAACATCAGGGACCAAACTCGTAACCCAGGCACGTGCCCTGACTGGGCATCGAACCGGCGACCCTTTGGTTCTCAGGCTGGTGCTCGATCCGCTGAGCCACACCAGCCAGGGCTATTGTCTTTTTTAATAGTTAATACTGTCCCATGGTTCAAAGTTCAAAAGGCAAAGGGTTTACAGGGACAAGTCTTCCCACCTCTGTCTCCAACCACTGGGTTCCTCTCATGAGTCAGCCACCATGGTGTGTCCTTACAGATAGGCCGTGTGTGCATGTGTGTGTGTTACTATCGGCTGTTCTGCAGGTGTCTGCGAGGTCTAGTCGTGTTTGCGTGTGCCCTTCCAACATTAGCATGGCCCAGGGGTCTTACGCCAGGCTGGGCTTTCTCAGAGGGGGACCGCCTACAGGAGAGCCCCCTGAGATGTTTGTTACAGAGCACCCATTTCCAGGCCCCGGCCCGGAGCCAGGCGCTTGGCAGGTGGATGAGCTGCGCTGCAGACGGGCTTCTCTGGTGAGGTCTTCTTGTTGCTCATGTTCTAGGAACCATCCACGCCGTTAACACTCTTACAACATTTCCTGTGATCCGGCGATGTTTTCAGTAGAGACTGAGGTTATGTTGTGGTTCATTGGCATCGGCCTGCGCCCCGGCCCTTGCCGAGCTTTGTCCCGGGGAGTGGAGAAGACAGGGGAGGAAGTGTGACTTCGGTCTTTCCAGGAAGTTGCCTAGAACCCGGTTGGGAGGGAGGCCAGACTTGGCACGCGGTGTCGCCCTTATCATAAATGTTTGGCAGGCCGGTGCTTCGCATGTTTGTTTCCTTCCTTTCTTCCTCCCGCTACGCTGTGCTAATTGCAGGGAGCTGAGGGGCCAGACTCAAGCCAGCGCGGGTGAGTGCTGGGCGACAGGAGAGCCCGAGCAACGGCCGCGGAGGTTCTGCCGGACGCGACAGCAGAATCAGGTCCCTGCTGGCCGGGGATGAAACCGACAGGCCCTTGAAAGCTCAAACTGAGTGGAATTTTAAGGATATTTTTGTCTCTGCAGGTGATTCTACAAATGTCTTGTTTATGTGGTTTAGTTATAAATCTTTCTCAAGCCTCAGCTGTTTGCTTTTTTTGTTTTATTTTTTTTTAAGCCTCGGTTTTTGTTAGTTGCCATGGATGATAACTAGAGATTTGCTTATCAGCAAATTTCAATTTAAAAAAAAAAAAAAGTAGTTACAAAGTATTCATGACTATGGTGCCTTTAACATGCACACATTTTTTGGGTAATCTTCCCTCTTTGGGGTGGAGCTTAATTCCCTTCCCCTTGCCTGTGGGCTGGACTTAGTGACTCATTTTTAATGAATGGAGTAGGGAATGGAAAAAGCATTAACTTTCTAGTATGAAAAGCTGGCAGGCCCCACCTTACCATCAGCAAATATGTGAGGGAGTTAGAAGGCTCTTCAGATTTGCTTCTACCTCCCTCAAAACCATACATCCTGTCTAGTCAGACAAAGCCAAGTTGGGGGACAGTCTACAAGTTACCCGACCGGTGTTCTTCCCAAGGGCCAAGGTCATGAAAAGCAAGGGGAAGGCTGAGGACCTGTCACAGATCGGAGGAGACCAAGGAGCCATGGCAGCTAAATGCCTGTGAGGTCCTGGGTTGGAAGAGAAAAGGGACGTTAGCGGGAAACCTGACGAAATCTGAATAAAGCCTCTAGTTCATTTCATTCTGTCGTGTGAACGTTAATTTCTTAGTTTTGATGGGCGCAGCGTACTTGCCTAAATGTTAACATTAGAGGGGGCATGGAGAAGCGATGGGTCCTCTCTCTACGGTCTTCATAACTCTGCTCTAAATTGGAAATTATTTCAAAATAAAAAGTGGTCGGAACCCAGAGAGGGTCTAACTGGACACAGGAGTGGAGTTGCTGTGTCCGCCGCCGGATCGTGTTGACTGCTCGGTGCGCTGGGGAACCGGGGCGAGGCCCCAGAAGACTGGCCCTTCTGTGGGTCTGAGTGGGCATTGTGCAGGATGTGATTTTTAGCTTATTGACTTCGAGGAAATCGAAGACAGAAAGGCCTTTGTCTGAGAGGGCTGCAGACTTCTAACGCTCATAAAGAGCTTATCATCGGAGCAGGCTTATAATGTACTGTGTTATTACTGTACGGATTTGTAATGGTTCCATTACAGCAAAACTTTCCCCTGGCTACAAAGAATCTTTCAGCGTTCACTCAGCAGCCCGGGGCCAGCAGTTCTGATAACGTCATCCTGGTTAACCCTGTGTGCGTCTGTTTCTGGTTTCTCTCAGGCAACACTTGCAGGGATAAAGAGACCAGCACCAAGTTATTTTCTTTAAGGCTGGACGCTTACTTATTTTCAAAGATTTTTCTTTTGAAAAATACTGAAGGTCTCCCTGTTCAGTGTGGCTCAGTTGGTCAGAGCTTTGTCTGAAAGGTCGCAGGTTCAATTCCCGGTCAGGGCACATACCCAGGTTGCGGGTTCGATCCCTGGTATGATCCCCGGTCTGGGCATATATGGGAGGCAACCAATCGATGTTTCTTCTCTGGTTCTCTCTCTCCCTTCCTCTCTCTAAAAAGCAATGAAAAAATGTCATCGGGTGAGGATTTTTTAACAAAAGAAGAAAAAAGAAAAATGCTGGAGGTTCTACTTTTTCATTCATATATGCTAACATCTGTGCATCCCCTTCAACAGCAAAACTCACCTTAAAAACATAAGCCTTGTTTTTCTTAATAATGATGTGGTTTACTTAAGGGAATGCCTGCCTGTTTGTTTTTTAGGTTTTATAAATTGAGTCTGTGATAGTTTAGAATTCTCATCATTTTTTTTTTTATTAGGGCAGGCTGGGTATTGAAATTGAACTATCCCACACGATACAAACATACCTCAATTTTTAAAATGGTTAATTCATGAAAAACCATCCGTGTGCCTGCCTGCTGTGTGATGGGCTCTGTCCTAGCCACGAGCTGGCTGCAGCCGTGAGCGCAGCAAAGCCTGCACTTGTGACATTTGCTTCTCAACGGGGACATCAGAGAATAAGGGGACAGAGTGACCGAGGGGCAGGGATGCTAATACAGCTGAGAGAGTGAGAAGCGAACCTTGTTTATATCCAGGAGGACCGTCTCCAGCAGAGGGAATGGGTGTGCAAAGGCCCGGAGGCAGGCAACGTGCGTGATTAGAACAGCAAGGAGGCCGGCTGGCTGGAGGTGAGGGAGAGGGCGGACCCTGATAAGGCTCTTGGGGTTTGCGCCGTTCTGATCGCGCGTCTCACCACTGGTTTAGGTAGAACTTGCTGGATAATGTCCCATTGTCTGGACGGACCAGTTTATACCTGTTCATCTATTGAAGGACATCCTGGTGGTTTTTAGGTTTTGGTGGTCATGCTCTAAAACGTTTGCAGGCATGATTTTGTGTGGACATAAGTTTTTACATCAGTTGGGGGAACGTCTAGGAGTGTGCTTGTGGGATTGTGCGGGGAGATTACGCTCAGCTGTGTAAGAAGCTGCCCAGCTGTCGTGTGGCAGTCCCTCTCCAGCAGCTGGCGGCCTCGGTGCTTGGGGTTTGCGCCATTGTGATCGCGCGTCTCACCACCGGTTTAGGTAGAACTTTGAGAGCCTTATCTGTCGTTCAGGCTGGTGCGCTTTTCTTCGGTCCTGCGTTTCCAACTGTGTGTGCTCTGGGCAGGTGGCTCTTTCCAGTTTTGTGTTTCAGTAATATTAAGCTTGGACAGGTTTCTGCTTGACTCTAATGACGCTATGGAAACTTGTTGAATTGATCTGCTTTGAGGTTGGGTTTGATTTTTTTTCCCCCCCGTTCTTTTTATGCTTGCTCATGTGCCTTAGGCGTCTAGAATATTAACACAGAGCACTTAACATTACAGCAGACGTTTCCCAGACAAGTAGGAACGGCTCGCAGAAGGTAATCACATTCCACGTGTCCTGCGTCCCGCCTGGGTGAATATTAACGAGCCAAGGACGATTTTGAAGAGACGCACATGAACTGTTCATCACGTGTTCGTTCAAGAGGCCCTTATTAAATACCTGCCATGAGAGAACGGTGCTCCCTAGCAGGGGAGTAGAGGGAGGAACCGCACCCATCCCGGCCCCGGTGGGGGTTTTCTCATGGGAGAGGCAAGGATGTAGAAACGTCAGGCACTCGTGTGCCTGCTTTGTGCCTGCTGCTGCGGCCGGGCACAGGCGTGGACGTCCCAGTGAGGTCAGTCTCCCCTGAGTCCCAGGGTGGGTGCTCCTCCGAAGACGCAGCAGGAGAGCTGTGCGCACAGAGAGCAGGTAGCCCGACCGGGGCTGGCAGGGCAGGTGGCCTCCCGGATGAGGGGTCTTCAGGATGCAGAGGTCAGTGGGTTCGGGTTGGGAGGGGGAGACGAGGGTGGCACCAGTGGCCCGGGGGGAGGCAGTCAGGCGGCAGAGCCTGGGAACGTGCTGTGGGGAGCTTGCTCTGGTCTCGCTGTCCCCCCAGCACGCCCGCTTTTGTGCGCCACCCCTTACCCCGTCACGCTCATCGGTGTAACTGGTATAACCTTCTTGCCGAGGCTCGACTTTCTCAGGTGACAGTCTCACTGTCTAATAGCAACAGTACAGATTGCTGTAAGAGCACAGAGCATCAGGCCGAGGACCAGAGGTGAGCGAGACACAAATCCCACTCTTGAGGAAGCCGGTCGCCCGCAGGGGACAGGTCATGTACAATCAGTCACACACCCCAGGGAGGCCCCGCAGAGCTGGGAGCAGGGTACTCCGGGAACCCAGAAACAGACGGCTGGCGGCGGGCGAGCGGGTGGTGGGGCGGAGCCCACGTGCGTGACCCACTGAAGAGGAGGGTCCCAGCCTCAGAAGGGCGGGGCTCCCTGTCCAAGGGGACAGCGAGGAAGAAGTCACAGGGATGCGGGACCATCGCACCTGCTGTGGAAACTCCACGTGGCTCAGTGTGACCGGAAGGGTAGGCAGTTAGACTGGAAAGATGGATGAGCTAAGCTGGATATGTCTTATTTTGGGGACGAGGGCTTCCTTCATGCAGCCTGCTCTAAGCAGGCTGCCTTGAGGCTTTAACAACAACAAAAAATCTTTTACCTGGTTAGCTATCAAGTGAGCTAATAGACCTTTTATGGAAAAGTTGAGCTTTCTGTACCATAAGGTGATTACAAGGAAGAGAGTCACGCTCGCCACAGCTTCTTTGTTCCAGGGTGATGTTTGTGCCCACCTTAACACGGCCTCACTCATCCACGGGAAGCCGTACAAGTCAGAACCCCTCCGTGTGTGGCAGAGTAAGAACCATGAATGTTCTCAATGGTCTTGACGGCCACCAGGCAACGTGGAAGAAGGCAGTGCGGACTCACGTGGCTGTGAGTGTAGTTGCAAAGCTGTGTTGTGGCGTCTTATCGAAGATGTTTGCTGAGCTACTCCTGCTCCAAGATGGGCGGACCCTGAAATCTGCCTCTTAACCGCAGCACTGCCCCTCACCCCAGACAAGGGAATCACAAAATTATTTTTCCTCTGAGCTTGAAACATGACAAAGCTACGAAAAGCAAGCAGATTTATGCTTCGGTCAGCAAAGTGTAAGAATTCAGACTCAGCATGTTGAATGGAGCAATGGGCCCCTGGGAGGGAAGCTCACCCGTATGGGATTCTAAGCCGCCATCCGTCGTGAGGCCCACCCGGTATGATGGACCATTGAGAAAGCGCCCCGGCAACCGCGTCAGGGTGCTTTCTCATTATTGATCATCTCATCCCGATGTCTGAAGTGTAGGTGGGAGAAGCTGGGAATGGACACACAATGCAGTGTTTCCTCCTGTTGGAATATCAACGTGAAGAATCGTAGAGTTAGCATCGACTCTGAAGTCCAAGTGGTGTTCCCCGTGCCCTCGATTCTTAGCACAGAGCCTAACACATAGTCTGATAATTGAGTGAATACATGATGGATGGGATTGACGGATGGATGGATGGGCAGACAGATAACTATTCATGAGCCATCCTGGAAATGTAATATAAAAAATATAGAAAGATTGATTTTTACTGCCTTTTCCCTTCCTCTGTTGACGTGATGCAAACATCTCTCTTTATTGTTGCATAGCAACCGATTTTGTTTTTGTGGTTTTTGTTTAACGGTTTTGTTCTTACGGAGCATTGAATTTGTGTGACGATGCCCAAGCTCCTAAGCGTGAGTGGTGAAGGTTTTTACTTCATCCCCCTTTCCCTCAAAACAGAAGAGGCTGCATAGCCCACAGGTTTATACCTCTGTTATTCCTTTATACATAAATCTGTGTAAACTGAAGTTTTATTAAAAGAGGTGGAGTTTTAAAAGTTTAGAGTGTTATGTCTCTTCGGTCATCTTCAGTCTGCAGAAGGTCCTCCGTCTTGCCTTGCTTTTCAGATCCTGACGCGTTGGGCAGTTACAGGCTGGTGGAACGTCCATTCGTTCGGATTCTTTTGTTTACTTGCCCGTTTCCTTGTGATTAGACCCAGGTTGTATCTGTGGGGCAGGAACATTCCAGAAGTGATGTGCTCTTGTTTCCAACAGTTCGTAATTTTGACTTGTGCTGTTGTTGGTGTATTGACCTCGATCACGTGATTACGGTGGTGTCCGATTTCCTTCTGGGAGCTAAGGTGGTAGGCCCATAAATATTTGCTACATTCACACATATAGGGACCGTGATAAAGGCACCTCGAGATTTAAGTAAAATTTCCACTCACAGTGAAACGGCATCTAAAGTACCAGCGTGCGTAGCAGTTGAGCTAGCTAGAGTCCCAAGGTGTCCTCTGAAAGCTGGAAGGAGTAATTTTTAAATACAGTTGTTAGTTGGCCGTGTCGAGAAGCCCTTGGTGATACTAATTCCTCCCATTCTGCAGTTTGTTATGGGTGTAACTCTTTCCTCTTCTTTCAGCCAAAGATTGTGTGTGTGTGTGTGTGTGTGTTTCCAAAACTGAAGTACAGAAGAAAAGCCTTTTATTCCCATTTTAGGTGGTCCGTGGTTTCTTTCTCTTTTTGACTGTAAATGCTACTTTAATGTAAAAAAGTTTGTCAGGAGTGGACTAACTCCGAGAAATGGGCAAGATTTGTTGAGGTTCTTTTTTTCCCCCTGTCTTCAGGTTTGTTTCTTTGCTTTTGGTTTTGCTTTCTTTGGTCCGGCCTTGTTTCTCCTAAGTCACATTTTTGTTTTAGAACAAGGCTGCTGCCGAAGGCTATGCAGGTGTGTGCTGATGTGCCCGGGTGGGACTGAGTCGCCTCTGTTCCCAGGATGTTCGTGCCACGCCAGGCTGGAGAGAGGGAGAGACATTTTTACGCCGAGAACGACACGGAAGTCCTAGACTGTAATGCAAGCGTGGGTGGGTGGCTTTTTAGGGTTACAGATGAGGCGAGAACTGTGACATTTTATCAGGGGGCTGCGTTAGGCTCTGCCCCTCACGCCGTGGGAAGAGTCGCTTACTCCTCCGTCAGGGAGGAAGAACACGAGGAGGCCCCAGATGTTTTCCCACGGGTGGTTACAAGGTGTATTTGGTCCCTTCCTTCTCTGTAGCCAGTTTGCTGCTGTGGCCTCACCAGCTCCCTTTCCCACTCTCCTCAGTCCCCTAGCTGACTCAGTTTCCATTGGACACCGTATCCCTTCAGTGGTGTTTTGGTATGTGATCATTTATTCCCGGCAGTGTTACTTGGATGAAGTCAGCCCACGTGAAGGGTTGCTCTGTTCCAGACTTGTTTTTCCTAGGAAACAAGTCTCAGCTGCCACCATAGCCCTTAGCATGTCGCCACGGCCAGAGTCCTGTGAATGAGCTGGTGTCAACAAATCAGCACAGAGACCCGCCACGCACTCCCGCCCCCGACCTTTTCAAAGCAAGCGTGCGGGAGTCAGTTCTTCTGACCTGAGCCCTGTCACGTTTCCGCCGGGGCCTGAGCAGGCCTGGGTGGCTGCCGTTAGGCTCGAGACAGCCCTGGGGAGAGAAGAGACAGCAGGCCCGGGGCTGGTTTTGAAATCAGACCTCTCATGTAGCCAGGCAAACACTGTGTGACTTACCTCAGACCTCGAATGCCCTGAAACACTATGATTTCAAGGACGGAGCATATTACCAGCCATGGGTCCTTGGAACAGAAAACAGGGCCATTCTGGAGGCTTGGGAGCTTGAGCAAATAATTAAACCATCTTCACAGTTAAAGCTCATCACTTTGAGTAAAATAACCACGTGTGGGCTTGTGTGTCTAAATGTCAGGATGGCTGATAGTAATGGATAGTCATCCATGGAAATACGAGCTTTGTAACAGGCGGGTTATCACAGAACCCTTGAGGTCTGCATATGGACCTTCCAGCAAAGAGCTGGAAAATGGGCAGCACTACCAGGACGCTCTGTAGACTCCTTGGTGTGTAATGAGGGGAAATAGAAGGGCCAGGCTTTTTCTTTAATGACAGATCAGTGTGCAGGTGCTGGTAGCACATGCTGGTCTTTTTCCCCCTGAGTCATGCGTGTGTGTCGCGGTTCGGTGACCAGGAGGCTCCGTAAATTATCGGTTCTGATAAGCTGATGTCATGCCCACAGCACACCAGGCGAAAAGGATGAATTAGAGGCAGAAATAGTAACGGGTCTTTGTCCAGGAAATCTCAAAGAATAGAATGAGGAATTGCCATGTTGATTACTTTAATTAAAAAAAAGGAAAAGAAAGAAAAAAAATATAAAAGAGAAAATATTGAAACCTTAGCTTAAATTAAACAGATTTCAGATTAAAAGCTCCTTGTTTTTTCACTTCTGAAAATCTCTTGGAACAGCTAAAGAGCCTTTAAGAAATCTCTTGCCATAATTTCATGATTCATTTGTTCAGGATGCAGTATGGAGTATTGCAAAACAGCCATCACTGCCATTTTAACCACTTTTGGGGTAATTTTTTATTTTAAAATAATTTTAGACTTAGGACAGTTTCAAGAATAGTACCACAAACTCCCATGTAACCTTTCACCAAGACTTCCTGATCGTTAACATTTACCACGTCGGCTTTATTGTTTTTGTCTGTTATTTTTATCCTGAACCATTTGAGAGTAAGTGGCAGACACAGTCCCCTTTTTTGCCCCTAAATACTTGTGTGTGTTTCCCAAGAACAAAGACTTTTGCTTACATAAACACAGTGTGAAAATTAGTATTGACATAGTGCCATTATCCAATCTACAGGCTCTATTTGTATTTCCTAGCTCCTAATAACGTCCTTCATAGAAAAAAACAGAGAGAGAGAGAAAAGAATTCGTGTGTTTCAGGGTGCAGTCGAAGATCACACGCAGGGTTTAGTTGACAAATCTCCTACACGTCCTGTAACTTTGACCTTGTCTTGATCATTCATGACCTTGACATTGTGAAAAAGTACCAGCTAATTACTTTTCAGGGCCCCTGAGCTTGAGTTGATCTGCAATGTCCCTGGCCAAGTGACGGGCGCCCTTCTTAGTGTGTCACATCAGGAGGCACATGATGTCAGCGTGACCTCAGTGGGCAGGACTGACTCGGGTCACCAAATCTTCACTATAAAATTGGCAATCAGTGCGTGTTTTACAGGGACATGTTTTGAGACCGGGAGGTCTCCTGTTCTTCCTCTAACTGCCACCCACTCCTTTTAGCATCTGTTCATGGTTCTTACCTGGACCTCTCTGATGATGGTCAGATGGTGGTCACTGCACCAGACAGGGGTGTCACCCTGGACTCTTGAGTGTCTGGCTTGGCCCTGTGCAATGACCAGCCTGAAGGAAGCAGTGGGGGGCCCGTGGGGCTGCGGATAGGCGCCCCCTGAGTGTCTTCTGTTTGTTACTTATTCTGTGCCCTGCGTCACCCCACGCTCCCCTCACAGAGACTGGTGGAACCTAGCACCTTCCACTTTAAAGCTTGGTTTGAGGTGTAAACAGTTCTTACTAAAATTAGCCTGAAGGGTTTTTGTTTGTTCCCATTACTTGAATCCTGCTATCACATGCTTTTTAGTTTTGCATGTCAACCGATACTGATAAAAGGAGACTTTTAAGAAATATCTAATCTAGGTCTCCACGTGCTGCACACCCAAAGACCATGGCATTGCTCCCCAAATTATTGCTGGTTCCTGCTGGTGGGAAACAAAGCTGTCTAAAACGCAAAAACAATTTATCTCACTGAGACCTTGGGTATTTTTTTCCTTGCTTGATTTTGCATAAAGAGAGTCTTTTAAATTATTGATCCTCATTTTGTAATCTTAGCCACTTCTCTAGAATACCTAAACATGCAAACTACTGTTTATAAGTCAACTTTTTTTTAAAAGAAAAAGAAAACACGATGACATCCTAAATAGGGCCCGGTGGTCGCAAATGCCGTGGTCCTTAGATCCCGCTGCCCCTCCCAGGCCTACCGATCACCCCCACCCCCACCCCCACCCCCAGCAGGCTGGGCAGAGAGCCTGTGGTAAGCAGCCTGCAGAGCTGCTGAAGCTCCAGGGACATAGGCCGATGCATCGCATTAGCTCAGAATGAAAGCTCAGTGCTGTCAGAGGTCCAGGGCTTGTCCCCAGCCGTGGAAACAGCCCTTGGCTGGCATGCCGCTGCCTTGAGATCATCTCTGACCTCTCCTGTCACCGCTGGGAGGGCATGAAGGCAGCCTGCGGTTCACTCTTGGGCTCAAGTCAGGAAACGTGGAAGGCGGCCATCTTTCTTCCTGTCCTTCCCGTCTGTGTAGCCTGGTGTCTACGAAGGGCAGCCACTGCCAGCCCGGGGCCACCAGAGCCGCCAGGCAACGCCCGTCTCCCCGCCGCTGGGTCTGCTAACCTCTTGTAATCTCCCCGGGCGGTGACTCACCCTGCAGCCCTCAGTGAAGCGTTAGCTCCTTTCTGCCCTGGCTGCTGTGGCTCACTGGATTGAGCGCTGGCCTGCAAACCAAAGGGTTGCTGGTTCGATTCCCAGTCAGGGCACAGGCCTGGGTTGTGGGCCAGATCCCCGGTTGGGGGTGCGCGAGAGGCAACCACACAGTGATGTTTCTCTCCCTCTCTTTTCTCCCTTCCTCTCTTTAAAAAAATAAATGAAAAATACATTAAAAAAAAAAAGTTAGCTCCTTTGCATGCCTTCCTGCCTGCCCTCCCCTCGGCCAAGCATCCTGCTGGGAAAGAAGTCCCCTTCTCCACCCACGAAAGGCATCGGATTAGCGCCAGGAGGACATTAAGGAGTGAGGCTGGGACTGGTGGTAAGAGGCAAGCCGTTCAGAGGCCCCTTTCTCCAAACACCAGCCTGATGATACTCTACATGGTGGGTTTTGCCAGGGACATGCGTCCGCATCTCAGGTGGTTCTGCATTGCGCCCCTTGTGGGACATCGCTGCTCCGTAAGGAGAATTAGAGGGAATTTATCCTTGCTCTCCCTTTCTACCTCCCCCAGCACACAGGCACGCACGCCCCTTCCTGCGGGCACACCCTGGGAGATCCCATGAGGGCCATGGGCACGGGGTAGTGGATGACACATGGTTCCCAGGCTCAGGGAAGGACTGAGTCCCAGGGAGACAGGATCGACCCAGGGAGGCCGACAAAGCCGGGATTCCGTGTACAGAGGCGGGGGCTGCTGAAGGTGGCTGGACCTGGAGGGAGGGGCCCTTGGGGTGACCCAGGGCCATCGTCTGGGGTGGACCGAATTGCCAGCCAGTAAATAACATGCCCAGAGCTCCATATTTGCAAGGCCACGTGACAGGACTAAAGGAAGGAAAGGCTGGGCACGAGGAAGACAGGAGAGAGCCCGCCGCAGGCAGGTGGAAGGTGGTGGGGGCAGAGCTAGCCAGGAGCCCGGCCTGGGGGCTGTACCGGGGTGGGTGCCTCAGAGCTGCGCCGGGGTGCAGGCGGGAAGCCGGGGCAGCCAGGGATCCTCATCCATGTCTGCCTTGTTCTCCTCATGAATAGTCTTCAAATGATCCCTCTGGCCTTGCTTGTACTGTTCATTTGCCCTAAATTGTGACCCTGGAGGGAACTTTCATGTTCAGCCCCCCTGAATTCATAATTAACCAGGAGCTTGCTCAAGGACACAGTCCGTGGGGAGCAAAGCAGTCCCCAGCTTCGCGTCTCTTCTTTTTTATTTTTTTAATGGTAACCACCTTTATTAATTAGTATTATTATTATTTAAAAGATTGTATTCATTTATTTTTAGAAAGAGAAGAAGGGAGGGAGAAAGACAAGGAGAGAAACATCGATGTGTGGTTGCCTCTCATAGACCCCCAACTTGGGGACCTGGCCTGCAGCCCAGGCCTGTGCCCTGACTGGGAATCAAACCGGCGACACTTTGATCTGCAGGCTGCCGCTCAATGCACTGAGCCACAGCAGCCAGGGTTCGCATCTCTTCTTCGCATCTTAGTAACCAGTCACATTTGATGTTACCGCACAGCAAACCCTAATAATCTTGTTTATAGCTAGAATTTTTGTGTCAAAACTTATCTTGTTTTTTACGTTGAGACTCATAAAAACCAAAAGAGAATTTTAGAAGTCAGCCGGCTCATGAAATGACCGCACACAATGACAGCATTTTGTCTTACTCATCCTAGATGGTGATGGGTGTGTGGAACAAACAAAAATATTTATTTCACGCTCTGAAGTCACTGGCAGCTGTACAGCTGTGCCTGGCGCATGGTGGGTGCGCACCAGATATCTGCTGTGCAACTCGAACCTGGTGAATGAAGTTGCCTTTCCCTGTCCCTTACTCATCCAGAGCGGTGCTTCCAAGAGCTTTGTGACTCACTCATATCCAGTTGCTGATGCAGCTGTCGTGCGGGTTAGAAATGGATAAAATGAACGTGCTCTGTTGTTTGTGGGCTTGGAGGCTTCTATTCTGGGGCGCACTGGGTCTGTTTTTAGTTTCCCGAAACTGCCTTTTATGCACAATCCCGGAGAGCAGATGCGCACCGCAGAAGTAACAGGCAGGCCGGGTCTGCCGCTTGCTGTTCTCTGTGCCCGCTGGGGTCGCTGTAGCTTGGATCAGACGTGCTCAAAGAACTTACACAAAGTTGTCGTTTTGACATTACTTTTGTGTGAAGGGCTTCTGTGACCATTGCAAAGGTGGGAGCCTGAAGGGCGGCTTCTGTGGATGTAACGGGGCGTCTTGTGTTGGGAGACAGACTGCCCAAGCTGGCCAGGAGCGGGGGCCTGGCAGCAGGGAGAGAGCGGCTGTGGCCTGGAAGGGGACCTTGGACGGAGAGATTGCCCACTGGGGAACCCGGCTTAGGCCAAGTCTGCCCAGGCCTGGCTGACATTCCGGAAATCGGGGCACCGGGTAGTGACTGGCTGTGATCAGGGTCCGTGGGCTTTTCCTGTCAAGGGCCCGACTGTAAATATTTTGGGCTTTGTGGCCCACAGAGTCCCCATCCCGACAAAAGCAGCCCGACAGCCACCACACAGGACCATGGCTCCGTTCCAAAAATGCTTCCAGCCAGTGGCCGCCCCGCTCAGCCCGCGGGCCACGGTTTACCAGCCTCTGTGCTACGTTCAGACACGAGTGTTTTAGAGCTTTACTTGCTGTTTCCTTGTCAGTCTGGCCAGTTTTTCACAACTCTTTTCTCTGTAAAATGGGACTAGTACCCACGGCTGGCACGAGATTACGTGAAATGCTGCTCAGAAAGTAGGAGCTGCTCCTGCATGTTTTGTGCGACGTCATCCTGCAAAGTGGCACTTAAATCACAATATGTCCGTGGCCCGCATGTTTGCTACAGTTGACGCATGTATAATGTATGATTTACAAAGGGCTAAACATTGTACCGGACACCTGAGGCGTGCCGTGGATGGCAGGGACTCTGGTCCTCGGGTCACTTAGGGACCCAGCTTATTCCGTCTTGCTTCTCCGTAGTTGCCTGTTGTGTCATCCACAGTGACGTGGCTGTGACGCCCGAGCCTGGGAGCCAGGCAGCCTTGAGGGGGCACCAGCTGGAAGGGGAGTCCATGGTCCCACTCACATCAGGGAACGTAGGTCACACCTAACCAGACGGAGGCGGGGAGCTGGAGCCAGGCCATCGTCTGTCACCACAGAGTGATCAGGTCACTGTCCCTGCCACGTAACTGAAAGAAATGTTTCCACCCGTTGTGAGTTCAGAGCAGCCTGTGGGTTTGGGCTTTTGCTCCTCAGGTGGCAAGTGTCAGGCACCTGCATGTCACTTTGGGAAACCATGGCGGTGTCCTGGGGTCAGATATTTAAAAAAACAGAATTGCACAAGGCAATTTAGTTGACTTGGAGATTTAAAAGCTCCTAATTCGAGATCTGAATAGGAATTAGGCTTCGGACGAGCATTGCCATGGGCAAGAATCATTGCCCTGTTAGTAACTGGTCATCAGTGTATTCGGATTTTAGTTTTGGTTTTATGTTTGCTGTATTGCACGATGCTCTTATAATTTAAATTTATATAAATGCCATGATTTGGAATGTCCTTTAGGTATTGCACCTACATTTTTCTCTCCTAGAAAATCATTCTGGCTGTAATAAAAGGATATAAGGACTTGGGAATATTCTCAAAATATGGTATGAGGCTTCACAAATCAGCCCAGATGGGCAGTTTCCCCAAGGATACTGCCTTTTAAGCTGACGTTATGCAGATTTGAGCTTCACCCTGCCTTAGCACTGGCCCTCGGGGTGCGTTTGTGGTTGAGCTGGCATTTTGGGACCATGGACGCTCCTTATTATTCATTACCAAAGCTGACGTGTAGAGAAGGAATATAATCAGTGGGCTTGCTGTCAAATTTATCCATAATTTGAGGGAGAATCTCAATGTATATTAATGCCACCACCTTTGGGAAGAAATTAAGCCGAGTCCATGGTTCTTGAGTCCTTGCGTAGAGGCGTATTTGTGACTAAGCTAAAGCAAAGGCTCAGAGAATTCAGACTAAACCTGCGCTGCTTCTCTGCGTCCTAGGAATATGCCTTGTTAGGGTTACGTGCACCCAGCGTAATGTTTGAGGGATTCAGGAGAATATACTTGAGAAGAAACCCAAGCATTTGCATGTAAATGACGGCTTTTGTTGCTCTTGATGACTAGTTTTAGGGTTTGGTGTGACCGTGTGCAGTGCTCCTGGGGAACACTGGCGTCCTGGCGTTTCTCAGCTACTTTGACAGGACTTGAGCCCCGCGGTAATAACGGTGGTTTTCCCGGGTAGTAGGAAGGGAGTCCACGTGCCGTTGGCCCTCTCCGAGTTGTCCTGTTTTCTGTCAGTGACCTTGGGCTGAGTAACAAGCCTACCCTCTCTCCTTTTTACAAGCATTGCATTGTTTAGTTAGCGTATGCTTATTTTACATGTACCTTTGCTTGGTATATTTAGACATCATTTATATTGACTAACTTGGGTTATGAAAGTAGGTAGATTCGTGCTTTTGTTGTGGTTTATGATTTCACTGTCCCTTTTTCTTTGGCTAAGGTCTTGATTGCTAAGTAGGAGAACAGCTCGATTTTATTCTGCAGGTAGTGCTGTTCACTACTTCAGGAAAATAAGATGGACAGAAGAAGAATTATTACTCAGCTGTGATCCACAGCACGTCCCCGAATAACATCGTGTCATTCACTGTCACTGCATTGTCACATTTGGGGACTTCTAACTCTGACTTCTGTCTCTTAGCCTGTGATAAAACTGGTCTCATGACGCATTATTTTGCTTCAAGTTGCAGGACTTGTCGATGGCGTTAAGCGAGGATTTGCGATCCCAGTGAGGTCACGCACACTGTGTAGTCTGCAGAGTGTAACGGGTTTTCTTACTCCCTTTGTATGTGACTGTGGACATCAGAACCCGGTCCTTTCAGTGTCAGTCAGGGGGCGTTTGTAAGTGGGTCTCCGTCCCCTCGGGGTTATATAATGAGTAGGTGTTGCCTTATGATAAACACATTTAAAAAGAGCGATTAGAAGTGACTCGAATATTTTTACAAGCTGGCATTTTAAGAATCACATGGCTGACCGCAGCCCCAGGGCGTGCGGGTGTAAGACTCACTCGACTCACGGACACCCCCCCCCCCCCCCCCCCCGTATTTCACTCTGGCCCGGCTCTGCTGTAAGACACATATTGTGGAATCGGTTTGAGCTTTGGAGCAAAGAAATAGACAAGATCTCTTTCTTGGCAGCCTTTTCAGAAGTGAACTCTTAAAAAGAAAAAACAGGCTTTGCAAAGGCACCAGCAGGGCCAGCCATTCAGGGGCACACAGTCAGGGCTGCGACTGGATTTAGGGACAGAGGCAGGATCAGGAAGTGGGGCTGGGGGGCAGGGGCTTGGGGACCACGTATGTGCAGGGATTCTGGTCCACGTGGGAGAGGGGCGTTCCGGCTGCGATCCGTTCAGTCCCACTGCGTGGCACGTGTGGAAGCTGTGCTCCCCGTTCTTCGTCTAGTCCTTGACTATTAGCCGTCGTTAATGGCGCAGAGCATTAGGTCGGAAACAGGGAACGTCAGGGCAGCATCTGTGGCTAGAGAGTCCCTCCGGCCGTGGGGTTCAGAGCGAAGCTAACTAAGAAGTTACTGGAAGTGCAGCAGTGACGAGGCATTATTGTGTTGCCTAGCCTGAGTAACTGTTCCTCACCCGAGGTGCCGATGTGGAATCTGGGGTACGTGTGACAGGGTAAGAGAGAAACCTGCCCATTTAAATAGCTGAGCTCGCTCTTCCCTGAAGCGACTTTTTCATTGTTTACTTTCAGTTTCATTACTTGAAGCCCATGTGTAAATAAGTGTGAACCGACAAAACAAAAGTTGTCCCGCCTTCTGTTTGGGAATGGTTTCCTTCTCATCTTTCTGACTTCAGGATTACTGAAGTACTGTGGCTGGCAGGGGCTTCCCTGCTTCCTCCGGAGGGCAGCGGGGGAGAGCTGCTCCGCTCCCTCGAGCCATTTCCGCCCCAGAAGACGCCCAGGCTGGCACTTGGATCCCGCTGGGAGCTGGTGTGGGGCCAGGCGGGCGGCCACCGGCTGCCGACTGTCAGCAACCGAGGGGAAGGAAGTGGGTGGGGCAGGACGTGTGGAAACCCATGCGGAACGCAGAGACACCTTCCCTGGAATGACCCTGCCTCCCGGCACCCCCGCCCTGCCACGCGGGCCGAGACCCAGTGCCCCCACCTGCTCACACGGCCAGCGGGGCCGCCCTGGCTCTCCGTTGCCCGGGGGTGGCTTTTCTTAGGCAGGGAAGGTGCCTGAAAGTTCTGGGCAGCCCAGCGCGGCACCGGGCTGTTGCCAGGAATGTCCGTGTTGTGGCACCTTCATAGGGAACGCGCCCTCTCTTTCGTTGGCACTTCTGCTTTCTCGGACCAGAATTTGGTTCCATGGAGTTTACATACTTGCTCCGAAAGGGCGGGGGAGGGGGGGTCATCTGTAGCTTTGAAACCTTTCTTATTGATTATGCCATGAAAATACTCCCACGCCCGCGCTCCCCGCCCACACACACGCAGACACAGACACACGGCATTATCTAAGCCCAGACGTACAAGCGGCCGCGCTGCACACGTGAATGAGACTGGCTGTGAGCCGCGTGGAGAGGCCGCGGGGGACCGTGTAGGTTACCGAGGCCAGAGAGCTCTGGGCGAGGCGGCCCAGCCCTGGGGCCCGCTCCTCGCTCCCGCGTGGGGCCCCGACTCAAAGTGGGTGAGCCGTATTGGACAAGGAAACGAGTGTGCTAGAGAGCACACCGCCTCTTTTCTAGCCTTTGACCTGCAGAGCCCCCGGGAGCACTCCCTGACCCCGAGGGCCAGCCCCGGTCCAGCTGCCTAGCGACGGTGGGGCCACCAGGCAAGTTGCCTGCTTTGTAAAATGGGGACTGAATGAGCCAAGGAGGGGACAGGAAATGCCTGTGAGCTTCCCAGAGGTGATGATCATTCACCTTGTGGTATCGCCTCCGCTGGGAGTCAGGTGGGGGAGACGCCTTTCGGGAGAGCCCTTCCCCGTGTCCCTGGTCCCTGACGCACGGGGCTTGCGCAGCCGCCCACTCCCGGGCCTTATCTCCTGGGCTTTATCTCCCCTCGCTCCCTACGTGACTTTTTGAACTCGCCCTGCCTGTGACGTGAGTGTTTGGTACATTGGTACGCGGTGCCATGTTTGCGTAAGACTTTGTTAGGAGGTAGTTCTGCATACATTCGCCCTTCGTCACGCTGCCACGTTTGCTTATCTGTGGGGAAAAAAAACAGGTGCTGCCCAGAAAGCTGAAGCGACGCCCACAAGCTCACACGTTAGGGACGAGCAGAGATGGGAGTGGAGACGCAGTTTTCTGGCCGCCGAGGCAGGAGCTCGCCTTTCACTGTCACCGTTGGCCGTTGGCACCGCCACTGCTGGCTGGCCAACTCTTGATTTCCGCCTGATCATTTTGGGTCTTGTATGCAGAAGGCTGAGGTTACTGCCCACAGTTTCTGTTTGACTTTGCCATGCTTAATTCTCCATTATTTTGAAA
This sequence comes from Furipterus horrens, assembly GCF_987537825.1. Classification (NCBI taxonomy): domain Eukaryota; kingdom Metazoa; phylum Chordata; class Mammalia; order Chiroptera; family Furipteridae; genus Furipterus; species Furipterus horrens. The sequence goes on along the minus strand of NW_028327186.1, from coordinate 3,531,165 downwards.
TTCATTAGACTTTTTCTAAAAGGTATTTAGATGCCAGAATTCGACACTAACCATTCAAGACACGTACATACAGTTCTCATGTTTGCCGCTAGAGACCGGGCTTAATTCCCATTAAAAAAAAAAAAATTCACTCTTTTGAATGGAGTGTTCAAAATACAGAGCAGCTAATCCTTGAACTTAATTGGATGAAAATTGGCAAAGTCTACACAGAACTAATGAGGAGAGACCTAATGGGGACATGTAGGGGAATCGTCTGTCCTGGGAGCCAGGGACGGGCCACTTTATGCTTGTGGTCTTGGCCGGATTAACAGATTTCCTCCTGCATCTCAAAAGGTCCTGCTTCAGACAATAAATTATCTGGAATGCCTACTGATAGGTATATCAGGACGTTAATTTAACCCTTTAAAACTTGTGAATATGTTTATTTTGAAGCTACTGCCAGTTAAACAGTGGATGTCTTGACATTTAGGCAACCTGTATTTTCTTTGAGCTAATTTTCGGGACAAAAAGACAAGGAAACAAATTCTGTGCAATGAATTGAAAGTGCCGCATAAAACAATTAAAAATAGGTGTCGATGTGGAGCGGTGACCATCTGTTGATGTGGCAGAAATATGTCCTTAGAGGTGGACATGTTATAAGCAGGTAACAGGAAGAACATGCTTAATGAGAACGTCGCCTTCCACTGCTGAGGACACACGGACGTTTGCTCATGGAGACAGTGGAAGGCGTGTGTCAGCTGAAGTTTAGATGTGCCTGGTTAATGGTTACTCCCCACTGGGATGGAAGTCCTGGGAATGGTGTGACCTTGACTTCTGTAAGCCCCTCTCAGATTTACCCTTGAGTGACTCCGTCTTGGGACATGTCCCAGAGAGGGAGGTGGCTTTGCGGGAGCCCAGGATTATGGGGGTACTTTTTAGAACAAAAACTAGGGCTGTTTAATGGACGCTGGGTACGAAATGAAACCATCCGTGGACATGCGTGCGTCTTAGAACATTTTCTTCCCTGTGTTTTAAGCAGGAAAAAACCTTGTGATTATTAAATAACCCGTACGCATCAATTTGTGTTTTCTTCTGCAGCACTTTTTGAATTTCCATGTTGTAATCATCTCCCAAAGAATATGCCAAATTATAGATGACTGAAATATTTTATAACGAAACACTTCATGTGTTTGTTATCTCTCCGGTGACTAAAATGAACTGTTATGAATCTCATAGCCTTAAACTCTTTTATTTCTAGCAGATTTGGAGGTTTGTTTTTCTAGGATGGAAACAGCCCATTGGGGTATATATTCATACTCTTTAATGCTGCAGATACATTTTGACTCAATGAAGGCAGAATCCTGTTAACATAGTAACGCAGTACCTTCAGCCGCATCAGAACGAGTGGGTAGAAGGACATCAGGGTAGGACTTTAGAGATTAGGACCTAAGACCTTAGAATTCTTTATGTTGAAGGAATCCCTAGCACAATACAGTCATTCCACCAATCAGAAAACTTCAGACCCCAACCAACTCAAGCAACTTGTGCAAGGTCTTACAACTTATTATCCACATAAAAGTAATCAATGTCTTTCTATAGTCTTATTCCTTAACCTTGATTTTTCTTAAATTGTCATATTCTCAACTTTCATCCAGAGAAATGAGAGTTTCATTTTTATAACCAGGAAACTGGTAAATGCTTACTTTAGTCACATGATTATACTGCTGAAGGATTAGGGACTTTGTTCCTGTTGAGTTCAGAAATTAACTCTTACCCGCTTAATGGGGAGCATTGCTGTTAGCAGCAAATCAGCTGTAATATGACAGAAGGAGGGACACAGATAGAAGATGTAGGTGTTCCGCTTAGTGATCCAGCCATTTCTCATTCAAGCAGCTAAGAGCAAAGCGGTTCCATTTCATCTCGCCCCCCAGCGTGCCTTCTTACGTCAACCAGGCATCCGTAAAGAAAAACAAAAGGTAGGGAAAACCCAAGTGACGGCAGGGAAAGCTAGAAACTCGTCAAGGTGAAAACAAACCAAGAAATGTAAGTCGAGGAGAATTTTACAAAGGATTCCCAAGTCATATGCAAGGGCCTGAAGTGCCATAGAGGCGGAGACAAGCTGGGAAGCGGTGGATGGAAAGAGTGACTTGGGGGGCATGTGTGAAGCAGGTGGACGACGGGCTGAGGGGGCAGATGCTCTGCACACCCCTGCTGCAGCCAGGGCTGCCCCGAAGGTCTGGGCGGGTGATCCGCAGACTCAGGAGCCAGACACGCAGCTGTGGCTTCCCTGTTCTGGCCCTCCTGCCTCCCCTTCGTGAATCACAGATGATTTCTGGATCATTCTTCAGTAACCTGGCCTGAATATCTCATTGAAATGTTTGCTTCGATAACAAGTGTTGGAGAGGATGTGGGAAGAAAGGGAACTCTTGTGCACCGTGGGCGGGATTGTAAGATGGTGTGGCCACCGTGAAAATAGTGTGCAGATTCCTCAAAAAATTAAGACTGGAACTACCATGTGATCCAGCAATTCCACTTCTGAGTATCTACCAGAAAAAAAAAATGAAACACTTATCTGTAAAGATAACTGCACTCCTGTGTTTATGGCAGCATTATTCACCGTGGCCAAGACATGGGAACAACCTTGGATGGATGATTGGATAAAGAATATGTGGTACGCCTATGCAGCGGAATACTACTCAGTCGTTAAAAAGATGAAATACTGCCATTCGTGACAGCATGGATGGATCTTGAGAGTATTAATGCTAAGTGACATAAGCCAGAAAAGGAAAAGAACCATATGATGTCACTCGTATGTGGGGTAGAAAACAAGAAGCAACAAATGAACAAGCCTACGAACAAAAAACCAAACTCATAAATACAAACAACAGGTTATGTTTACCAGAGGGGAAGGGGGGGGCAGTGTGCAGGGGGCACGAAGAGGCTAAAAGGGGTCAAATATATGGTGATGGATAGAGGCTAGACTTGAACACAGAATAGGGGATACAGATGTTATATTATAAAGCTGTATTCCTGACATTTATATAATGTTATTAACCAGTGTTACCCCAATCAATTTAATAAAAGTTAAAAAAAAATTTGGGGGGTTAGATTTTCCTTAAGTCATAGCTTGTATATATTCGAACCAGTCTGTCAGGCGGGGGTGGCTTCTTTGTCTAAAACATTCACTTTGTAGCATTGTCCCTACACTTAAGTAAATGCTTTGGGGTGACGTAGGGTGGGGTTGCCAGCTAGGCTGGGCGTAGGCTTAGACTTATTTTTAATAAAATAAGTGCTCCCTCCCCCAAACACACACACACACACACACACACACACACACACGTACACTTACTTTTGTCTTGCAATAGATTTCTTCATTTAAAAAAAAAAAAGAATATAGCACAACACTCCTTTCAGCCAGACTTTTGGAGCTTAGCCAGAAGTTGCCTTCAAGAACCTGACTATAGTTTAACACACTCAGCTGCCATGGTTGCAGGGGATTTTAGGCTCCCCCAAGCCTGTTAGTCAGTGATCTTTCTCTTCTTTATGCCTTCGCCTTCAGCACACACTGCGTGTCTCAGCAAACGTGCCTAGACTTCAGTCACGGCAAGGTCATGGCCTCTGACAGCCCCTGAGACGCTCTGAGCCACAGATCCTGAAAATGTTTGGGGACACGGAGTCCCGGGGCGTCTGCAAGATCAAGTCACACGTACAGGCTGTGCCTTCGCTGCAGACACGCCTTGGAGCCCACTGTTCCCATGGGTGGGGGGTGGGGGATAGCCAAGAATAAAACATGCAGTTATATATTTGGTCTTCTAGGGAGTAGCAAAGGACAACTACATCGTAAGTCTGGAAAGGCATACATTTCTGCAAAATGTACTGCCAGTTTCTACATTTTAAAATGTGTCCTGGTCCAAGGAACCCGGTCCTGCCCCTGTGTTCCTTACCAAGTACATGCAGTCACGTCAGCCCCTATCACCTGTGTTCTTCTGCAGTGAAGAGCTTGACCCCTTGTCACTGATGCATCAGCTGCCCGCTGAGCATCTCGGAATGTGTCCGGCGCGGAGCTGGACTCTGGACATGCAGGTAGTGACCATCTGTGCTTCCTTGCCATGTGCCGCAGGGTGCACGGTCCCTGCCGGGCTGCTGGGACGAAACTCCTGTGGGCTGGGCAGCTCCCCTGGCAGACCCCGACTTCTCTCAGTTCTGGAGGCTGCAAGTTCAAGGTCACAGTGTCAGCAGGGTCCCCCGCTTGGGCGCAGCCACCCCCTGGTTTACAGCCGGCTGCCTTCTTTCTGTGCCCTCCCGTGGTGGGAAGGGAGCACCCTGATCATGGGTGAGAGGGACGCAGCAAAGTCCTCAAGATTTAGTATTTAACAATTAAAAGACAGAACTGGGCCATCAATGAAATAGGACTGACTTACCGGATGCCCACCTAAAATGTTATTTTTACCTGTTTTGCAAATTTGTATTCTTCATTGTACAAGGCTTCGTGGACGTTCATGAGACGTTCCCTGACTTGTTGCCAGGGAATTACGTATATTCTCCATCCAGCTTGTGGGAGCAGACCGTTTGACGGATGGACCTCAAGCTTCTGTCTCCCTCAACCCCTTTCATAGGACAGCAGGAAAGTGGGGTGTGATCATGAGGCCCCTTTGTATCGCCTGCCTGTTGCCTGGCCTCCGGAGGCCCCCACGCACAGGACTTGGTGCCGGCGGTCTAGTGCTGAGCAGGCAGATCCGCCTCTTTCCTCACAGAGGCCGTCACATGGGACAAGCCGGCATTTACAGGATTTCCAACGTGGGCACCTTTCCTTCACGGGATAGCTTCCTCATCCTCTTGGCTTGCAGAATTATAGTGGCCGGTTCTGGTTATTGAGGAAGTCTCGCCGCTTTACGCAGTTTGTAGTTCTTAATTACAGTAATTCTAACCCGATGGACTGCTGTCCCTAGGGCCATTGGTCTGCTGTGGCTCAGATAGAAAGATGTCTCGTATTTGGACTTTTTAAAGTATTCAGGTATGTAAAGAAATGGAAAAATAGAGGGAGCCTCTATCCCATAGCACTTAAAAAAGCCATCTTTTTTTTTTTTCCTTAACAGATGCAGCAGCTTTTTTATGAGAATTACGAACAGAACAAAAAGGGCTACATTCGAGATCTCCACAACAGTAAAATTCACCGCGCCATCACGCTGCACCCCAACAAAAGCCCTCCCTACCAGTACCGGCTCCACAGCTACGTGCTCAGCCGCAAAATAGCGGAGCTGCGCCACCGCACCATCCAGCTGCACCGGGAGATCGTCCTGATGAGCAAGTACAGCAGCACCGAGGTCCACAAAGACGACCTCCAGCTCGGGGTCCCCCCCTCCTTCATGCGGTTCCAGCCCCGCCAGCGGGAGGAGATCCTGGAGTGGGAGTTCCTGACGGGGAAGGCCCTGTACTCGGCGGTCGACGGCCAGCCGCCGCGGAGAGGCATGGACTCGGCGCAGAGGGTGGCCTTGGACGACATCGTCATGCAGGTCATGGAGATGATCAACGCCAACGCCAAGACCCGGGGGCGCGTCATCGACTTCAAGGAGATCCAGTACGGCTACCGCCGCGTGAACCCCATGTACGGGGCCGAGTACATCCTGGACCTGCTGCTGCTGTACAAGAAGCACAAGGGGAAGAAGATGACGGTGCCCGTGCGCAGGCACGCCTACCTGCAGCAGACCTTCAGCAAGATCCAGTTCGTGGAGGACGAGCAGCTGGACGCGGCCGAGCTGGCCGCCAAAATCAACCAGGACTCCGGCTCCCTGTCCTTCCTCTCCAACTCCCTGAAGAGACTCGTCCCCTTCCAGCTGCCGGGCTCCAGGAGCGAGCGCAGGGAACCCAAAGAGAAAAAGATCAACATCCTGATCCCCTTGTCGGGGCGCTTTGACATGTTCGTGCGCTTCATGGGGAACTTCGAGAAGACGTGTCTCATTCCAAACCAGAACGTCAAGCTGGTCATCCTGCTCTTCAATTCCGAGTCCAACCCCGACAAGGCCAAGCAGGTCGAGCTCATGAGAGATTATCGCGTCAAGTACCCGAAGGCGGACATGCAGATCTTGCCCGTGTCTGGGGAGTTTTCGAGAGCTCTGGCCCTGGAAGTGGGGTCCTCTCAGTTTAATAACGAATCTCTGCTCTTCTTCTGCGACGTTGACCTCGTGTTTACTACGGAATTCCTCCAGCGATGCCGGGCAAATACAGTCCTGGGCCAGCAAATCTATTTTCCAATCATCTTCAGTCAGTACGATCCAAAGATTGTTTATAGCGGGAAAGCTCCCAGCGACAACCATTTTGCCTTTACTCAGAAAACTGGCTTCTGGCGAAACTATGGGTTTGGCATCACTTGTATTTATAAGGGAGACCTGGTCCGAGTGGGTGGCTTTGACGTTTCCATCCAAGGCTGGGGCTTGGAGGACGTGGACCTCTTCAACAAGGTGGTCCAGGCAGGGCTGAAGACATTTAGGAGCCAAGAGGTGGGCGTCGTCCACGTCCACCACCCTGTCTTCTGTGACCCCAATCTCGACCCCAAACAGTACAAAATGTGCGTGGGGTCCAAGGCCTCCACCTATGGGTCCACCCAGCAGCTGGCTGAGATGTGGCTGCAGAAGAACGACCCCGGCTACAGCCGGGGCAGCAGTACCAACGGCTCCGCGAGGACAGCGTGATGTCCAGCTCTGCTGGAAGAGACGTTTTTAATTATCTAATTTATTTTTCAAAAGTTTTTTGTTTTTTGTTTTTTTTTTTTTTGTACGATCAGTTTTTGAAGTCCACACAAGGATATATTTTACACGTGACTTTCTTTACAAAGGACTCCTTCGCGAATGAGCTTTTTGAACAATAATGTGATCCCGTTTGCCTTCTGAACACACCTTCTCGCTGAACATGATGTAGCAGACCTGCTTAATGATGACTTGAAATGTACCTGATGAACGAAACTTGGTGTTGTTGTATTTTTTTTTTAAATTTTTGTTGTTGTTGCTGTTACATTTCTTTCTCAGACCCCTTTGCTACAGTCCTAGGGTAGAAAACATGAGTTCCGGCCAAGTATTATTGTAACAAAACACTGTAACTCTGGTTAATGTTTTGTTGTTAACTGGTAACGATGCACAGTTTCTACCTGTCGTCTTTTTGACACGGTTTTTTTTTTTTTTTTTTAAGGCATTTTGTGTTCCAGTTCTAAAATGAGGAAATGCAATCCTAGTTGTATCATCATCTTCAGGAGAGCTTTCCAAAGTGTTTTCTTGCGCCCGCCGCGGTCACGTAGGGTTGGAAAAGCAGAGGGAGGGAGGAAGACGCAGTCAGACAATGTGGCGGTTCTCTGTGGGCCTGGCATTAAATTCCCAGAAGGATTTGGTATTTTCCTCCTCCCTGACCCTGCTCTTTAAAGGATAAAATTTTAATCTTGAGAATGGCAAAGAAGAATTAAGGCCATAAATCTAATACATGCCAGCTAAAACCAACAGGAAACCCAGGTCAGATGGAAGTAGTGGGGAAAAAAATATATTTGCTTCGGTTCGCTCCACCCTGTCTGCGTTCCCTCGGTGGAGATGGCCCTTTCTTTCTTTAATTACCGTCTGTTCTATCCTTTGTATCCGAAATACCTTTAATTTATTTAATATTCATTGTTTAGAGCGCTGCCATTTCTCAAGTACCTGTTAGTCGTTAGTATTTATGTGTATCGGGAGTGTGTTTGTTTTATTTGCAGGAAACTGATCTCCAAAGATTTCCTTTTGGAAATGCTCCCCACCCCTCACCTCCTTTTTACATTCCTTACCATTTTACTAAATATTAAGTGTTCTTTGACAATTTTGGTGCTCACGTGTTTTAGGAACAAAAGTGAAATGAATCTTTCATTATACCAGAAAGTTTGTTTTAAACTCACGGATCAAATGTGCCTTAATAAAAAAAAAATTTTTTTTTTTTTTGCATTTAGATTTCAAACAGTCATAGACTTGCCATTTTAATATCCATCATTGGAGATCTCTGCTCATTTGTAAATAGCCTGTTGCTCTTTGGAAAAATAAACCAGTGAACAGTATTTTTCAATTGGACTTTTCAGAACCATTTTGTCTCATTCCTCCTGTTTTAGCTGAAGAATTGCATCATGTGTGAAGAGTAAAACAACGTAAACACAGATTCATACAGTTTTTCAATGCATTGGAGGGGAATATTTGCGTGGAACTGCAGTTTGGGGTGGAAACAGCACTAACTTCTGTGAGCCTCTTTTTTTTTCCTGGAATGATCTCGCCTGTGTTTGTTCCTTTGGTGAATCTGTATTATCTAGAATGAGGGTCTTCAAATGAGGTCTGATGCCCCCCACCCGTCCCCGGCCCGGGAGGGGACCTCCTGGGTCTGTCGGAACCTGCGTTTGGATGCATGTCTATGTAATGATGGGTCACGAACTCTCAGGGTTGTAGGATAGATGCAGCTACAGGATAAATTGCGTGCGATTGCTGTGTAATCCAAGAATTTTAAAAAAGGTCAGGTGTTTGATGCCACAGTACAAGCTCCGGATGCGAGTTCACTCCCTGGACCAGTGTTGACCGTGTGATGACTGTTACAACCGTTGTAAGGACCCTGTGCTCACGGCAGGACCGGCTACCGTTCTGCCCAGTCGCCGCTTCCTCTGTGCGAGTGTTGAGTTTTCTCCTTGGAAAAGCGCAGTATATACCTCAGTGACAAGGTCATTTAAATTCTCTCTATCATAGCAAACGAGAGATCTGGGTGCTTCGAAAGCCCGGCCCTCGGGATCGTCAGATGTGGTCCCGGTTCCTTCTGTTCTCGTGACCCGTGTTTTTCCGCCTGCCCACCCTTCTTAGAAAATGAGTCGACCCCTTTCTCCCTGGCTCCCTCCTGCCACCGTTCGGAAGGCGCTTGTCCGTGTCGACCGCCACGGAGCTGCTCAGTGAGCCGAAAAGGCTGCCCTGGGTCCTCTGCTCATGTGACACTGTGTCCCTCCCCGAGCCCCTCGAGGGCAGACTGGATCTCGCACGCTGGTGGCAGCCCACCTGTTGGGCCCTCGTGTCTCCTTGCCCCCACCCTGTACTCTCCCAGCGGAAAGCCCCCCTCTCTGGTCTGCTCATCACCGCATGGGCTGTGACGTGGGGCCCCGCACCCATGACCCCGAAGTAATTCCTTCTCCCCTGAGATTCGGGATGCTTTCTAGTATACACCTCTTTGTTTCAGTGGTTACTTGATACTTTTTCTTAGCATGCATTACTTTATTTTAAATACAGAAAAGTATTAAGAAAATGGAATGGTGCGTGACCCTGCACACCAGATGGGTCCGATTAGCAAGATCTAAAAATCAAGAATAATATGTGAAGATGGTAGAGAGAGGGGAAAGGGTCACTTGGCAAAACGGCACAAGAGGGAACCTCTTGCCTTCATGGCAACCACCCAGCCCTCAGCCGCGGAGAACCACAGCGGGGGGAGGGCTGCGTTGACCTGTGCATAGACTAGCCCTGGTTGCATTTTCCTCTTACACCAGTGGGAGGGGCCCGCATGCTCGCTCGGGCACGTGGACCTGTGCCAGCCTCTGACCGAGAGACGAAAGGGGACCTGCTTCCCTGAGGACACGGTGGGCGTGTTGTCGGAGGGCTGGGTGGGCTTCCAGGTGTCGTGCTTGTGTGGGCGGGAGCCCTGCGTGCATCTACACCCGCAGGATCTGTTTCCCGGCCCTTGTCACTGTGGGCCAGCGTGCGATTTAGCCGCACGTGGACCATAGCGTTCCAGGACCCTCACGCTTGGAGACAGGGCCACAGGTCATGAAATACGGGCCATGTGACACTCCCTGGGCTGCAGAGTAGACCCTGGGAGTGAAGGAGGTGGGATCCCTTTCACCGAGCGCCGAGCGCAGAAAAGGGCAGAGGCTGCCACCCGGCCCTTCCCCAGCCCAGGATGCAGAAGGAGCCTTGCAGCCTCTGACACTGGCCTTCCCCTCGTCCCCACACACACCATCAGCCCAGCTTAGTCCCCGTAGACAGTGTCTGCGCCTGCTTCCTGCCCACCACCGCCTTCCAACCCCCGCCACATCCTATTTCATGGGGCCGGAGCCCCCTTCAGTGGGCCGTGCGGACAGCTGATGCAGGGAAGCCGCCTGTCCCCGCCTGTGTCCCGAGCAGGCTCGGAAGGCTCACACCGTCTGTCAGAGCTGCATGACTGTCGCGTTCTGCTTCAATCCTGTGCCCGGCAGGTGTGGGCGTTCCCTGCAGCCCCTCCGTTCGCCACTGTGTGCCCATGAGTAAAAGGTGCTGGTAAGCCCAGCCCCCGCCCCCCAACTTCCTGAAGACAATGTTGGGTTAAGGTGGGTTTTCAGGGCTGTGTCGTAGTGCTGGATCTCTTGCCTTTCAAGGCCCGTCCTCCAGGAAGGTGACACCTGTCGCACTATGTGTGGCTGCTGAGGGGCTCTGCCTTGGCCTTAGACTTTCAAGGTCCCCCCTGTGCTTTCTTGTCACCAGGGAAGCCGGGCCAGCCCGTCTGCACCTGCAGGCGCCTACCCCGGGGATTAGGCTGCGTCGCTGCTTGTGCATTGCTGTAATCTCGTCTGCAAAGGCGCTTATGTGCCACCGTGGGGCCAGCAGGGGATCTGTCTGCTGCGGTGACTGGGTGGCTGTACCTGTCTCCATGGGGCCCTCTGTGCTTCCCAAGTCCTTGAAAGATGGCCCCTTCTGTTCCCCTAAGAGGGAAAAGCCACCGACACCCAATCCGCTTAGTCTAACTTGTTATAGATGCAATGAAAACGTAAGTCACGGCGCCCTGATCAAATTACAGCAGAAAGAAAAAGCTGCCCGTGTGTGTGTTCTGCTGTGCTTCAGGGTTTGGCTTGTTCCTTGGCAGGGCTGTGTGTGTAAGAAAGGAGGGGGGATGGGGTAAAAATATCCAACCGGAAACCATCAGGCCAACCAGATGAGGGACTAACTAACGTCACCAGTGCAGTTAAACCACTTCAAAGGCCTGTCGTCAGGTACTTTTTAATGCACTTCATTTACCATTAATTCTATTCCAGTTAAGAGGGTCTCCGCGTCTTACTATGGTTGTCAAAAAACAACATGTGATCCTTGTCAAGGGCATCCCAGCGACATTTCCCTCACCGCGGTAAGAGTTGTCAGTTATGCCTGACTGATCGCTAATGACACAGTGTAACAGGAGACAGGTCGAATCATTTAAGAGCGCGCACGGGCCAGCTCTGGAACCCACGGGAGGAAGCGGAGGCATCCGCCAGGCGTTGCGCTTCCTGGAGCAGTTACTCGCGATTCAGCCTGTGCGTGGTGCCTCTAGCCGCCACCTTCTTTTCCTCCTGCCCGGTGACCAGCCCTCGTCACCCCACGTGCAGCCACGGCCCGTCACACGGCTGCCCCAGTGCCACACACACCATGGGAGAGAAGAAAACACTTCTAGCCCAGCCTCAAAGCCACCTTCCAATGCATTCATTCTGAATTCCGTCTGGGCCTTGCTGGAAGCAAACGCTTTAACCAAAGGGGGACTTTCCCGCATGGGCGCAGAAGGCCTTCGGAAAGCTAGACACAAACTGCTTCTAAAAACTCCCATTCGAGCGATCACATGTTATAAAACAAGCATTTTGGATTTTTAACTGACGTCGGCTCCTTCCATCGTAAATAACAGCATGATCACAAAACAAAAATACATATATTAGGAAGCACCACGCTGTTCCAACTCAGGCAATCCCCTGTGGAGTCTTTGTAGCACATTTAGGGGTGGATGTAACACGCACATACAGTTTGGCATTTTTCTCCTTTTCCACGCAGCTCCCCCCTTCCAAAACCTTTCTCGGCCCTTTGAAATGACACTTAGAGGCTGCCTTCTTTCCTAGAGCTGAAAATGTCCCTCCCGTTGACCACCTGGAGTATCCCGTTACTCTGCCCTGAATCATGTCCCAGTGAGCACCTTTAGCATGGAGCCCTTTCCACACACTTGGACCGTCAGCTAGGCTTGCAGAAGTGGGTCACCCGCGCCTCGGGCTGAGGGACCTGGGTGCTTGGCCTTCCTGACGTAACACTAAGTCATTTGGTATTTTACTCGGTCAGCATTGACATTTTGTCCTATTAGCAATGCTAATAAAAACCTTTCAAAAATAAACCTGAACAGCTCAATGACCTTTAAGAAGTAGTATGGGAATGTTACACCCAGCATCCTGGTTGGAGCCAGGATTTCGGTTGCATCGTCTTGGGAAAGCGGCAGCTCCGCCAACCCAGCTCTGTCCCTGCAAAAGTTGAGTCATTGCACAGTGTGAAAAAAGGCAGACACATTTCTTGATGACTCAGGAAGTGAGAAGAGGCAAGTTCCAGGCAGACGGCCTCCGCTCCCAGGCCGCAGACGTTTGTTCCCGGACACTGGAGGGCAGGGCCAGGAACGGGAAGTGACCAGCTCCAGATAAGAGCGGTCCTTCCCAGATGTCATGAGGGAGAGGGTGCTGGGTGACGCATGGACGTGACCAGAGGCCCCCCGGGCCCCCTCTGTGCAGCCAGAAGCGAGTGCGTGTTTTCTGATCAGAAACGTGCATATTCAGACACAGATGGGAATGAATTTCCTTTCATCCATTCATTCATTAAAAAAAAAAAAAGACATTCGCTTCAAAGATGAAACTGCTTATGTACGTTCTAGATAAATTCTGAGGACTTATATGTTATATAATATCATAAAATATACAGGGGTGAGCAAAGGTAGATTAATAATAATAAGTAATATAATCATTAATAAATACCAATACAAGAATAAACTTCTTCGTACTCATAACGGTAAGCCCGCCTTTGCCCACCCCTATGTCTTAATTATAGTTCACTGTTAGCACATGACTAGATTCAAAAGTGGGATCTGGCTGATCGTTGGTTTAGAGCCCAGGGCTTGGGGCCGCTGAATGACCAACTTGTACAGCAGGTCCTCAGATAATGTCATTTCGTTTGATGTCCTTTTGTCATAATGTTGATGCGATGTCCTAGGAACTTACCGCTTGTTGACGTCTGTCAGCCTGAGGTCAAACTGGTTTTGCTGTATGTCATTTTGCTTAGTTTCAGAACCGATCCACAGGGTTAAGGGAGGCCTTCCTGTAGCTGGGGCAGGCATTGAAGGGAAGAAGTGGGTGCACCCCCGTTGGGTCTCAGTGAGCTGGACGTCTCTCAGAGAGTTACTGTTGGTATATGAGCCTTCTTGGTTCTTCCACAGCCCAGAGCAGGCTGGTGGCCATGGGTGGCCCAGCACACAGTCACCAGGAAATGAGCAGTTTGGATGATGAATCATGGCCCCTCTTTAAAATTAGATTTGGGGCCCTGGCTGGGGGGCTCAGTTGGAGCATCGTCCGGTAGGCCAAGAAGTTGTGGGTTCGGTCCCCAGTCAGGGTGTGTACGGGAGGCAATGGATAGATGTTTCTCTCTCTCTAAAAAATTAGTAAACATCTCCTCAGGTGAGAATTAAAAATATATATATTAGATTTGGGGACTGACCCTTTCCTTTTCCCCGTAGGATGTGGCTTCCCGCCAAAGCTTGCTAGGCCTAGTTCCTCGGAAGGGGCGTGTCTGCGCAGTCCCTGACTAGATCACCTCCTCAGCAGGATGTGACATTTGTGTCCCGTCAGCTTGGGGGCCGAGGAGAGCCCTGTCTGGCCTGGCCAGTGTCCCATGGGTCCACCAGTAGTCACTGGGCAGCCTCGGCTGTGCTGCCTGCCCAGGAGCTGGGTCTTGGCTGCCAGGTCTCCCCTGAGCTAAGCAGACACTTGGCTTCCGCTTCCCACCCCACTGGGGACCCTGCAGCCAGCTTACGCCCTGCAGGGCCGTGTCACCAGCCTGGCCACCTGGCGGAGGGCCTGACGCTGCCTGTTCCCTTGGAGTTATCACTGGAGCAGTCGGCTTCCCCTCGCTGCTTTGGGAGATGAATTTATCACTGAACTGGTCCATTTCACCCTGAAGCTTGTCTGTCCCCTCTTTACCCACAATGGTGCACTGTATTCGGGGTCCTGCTCACTCCAGTTCCCTGGCTCCATCTTTGCTTTTCTTGATTGATTGATTGATTGATTTTAGAGGAGAAGGGAGAGAGACAGAAACATCTCTCTGTTGTTGCACTTACTGATGCTTTCATTGGTTGATTCTTGTATGTGCCCTGACTGAGGATCAAACACGCAACCTTGGCATATCGGGATGACGCTCTAATCAACTGAGCTACCTGGCCAGGGCCCATGTTGGCCTTTCTTCTGCCTCCAGGGCAGTCAGTCCCAAATTGGAAGGAAAATATCCACGAACCACAAGATTGGGGGGGCACCGCGGCATGCGTGGACTTTCATAGACCCGGTGCACAATGCTGCATTGTCTGACGCGAATCGCCTGAGAGGAGGTAGCAGTGCCAACGGTGAAGACAGACGCTGCACAAATGACATCTCTTTGCAGACGGTGACTCCAGAAACACGACTCCTGCTGGGGACAAGGAACCACTGTGTGGGGTGTTGAATGGTGAGCAGGGACCCGATCCGCCGAAGTAGGGCCGCTGCCAAGTGCAGCTCTTTAGGGGAGCGTGAGGGCCAGACCCGAGCGGAGCGCTGGCTGTGCCCCGTGCATACTCAGCAACACGTCCCTGCCCGTGACCGTGACCTCTGCCGCGTGAGTGTGGCTCCAGAAGCATTCGCTCCGCTGGGCCTCCTGAGATAGCAGGGCCTGGGCCAGGGGACGAAGGGAGGGAGACGGATCCTGCGTACTGCGTGCCATTGGATATGCGGGTCCGTAAACCCGTGAGCGTTCACGGTGCACGGCGGGGAGTGACGTACAAAGACCCGGGCTCCTTGTGGCATGTTGGGTTTGTCACTGCGGGGGGGCGGGGGCGGGGGGAGAAGGGGCCTCAGTGCCAGGCAGACCCGGGTTCAAGTCAGTGGCAGGCGGATCCGGCTAGTCCTGGCTCAGGACAATCACGTGTGCACAGCTGCCCCCAACTCCAAGTTCAGTCAAGTCATGCTGGGTGCCTGAGATGGGGGAGGCGGGAGTGTCTGCACCACAGGAAGGGGCACACACTTCCCATCAACCTTTTTCTTTTCCTTTCCCTTTCTCCCTTCCTTCCTTCCTTTCTTTCTTTCTCTTTCTTTTTTTTTCTTTCTTTCTTTCTTTCTTTCTTTCTTTCTTTCTTTCTTTCTTTCTTTCTTTCCTTTCTCTTTCTCTCTCTCTCTCTCTCTCTCTCTCTCTCTCTCTCTCTCTCTCTCTCTCTCTCTCCCTCCCTCCCTCCCTCCCTCCCTCCTTCCCTCCCTCTCTCTCTCTCTCTCTCTCTCTCTTTCTTCTTTCTTTCCTCCTCTCCCCTCTCCCTCTCCTCCTCTTCCTCCCCCTTCTTCTTCTCTCTCTCTCATTCTCCCTTTCTCCCTTCTTTTGTTTGGAGTTGGATTTGCAAGCACAGCACTCGGCTGCTCAGGTTTGGATCCACACCCCAGAAGCCGGGCCAGGCGCTGTGCCAGTCCGCCGGGCCCCATGACCTCAGACAGTGTACTTGGGCCAGAGCTTGGCTT
This sequence comes from Furipterus horrens, assembly GCF_987537825.1. Taxonomy (NCBI): domain Eukaryota; kingdom Metazoa; phylum Chordata; class Mammalia; order Chiroptera; family Furipteridae; genus Furipterus; species Furipterus horrens. Next base: position 3,515,669 of record NW_028327186.1, on the reverse strand, counting down.
CCCCGTCTCAAAGTATCAAATGGGCACAGTTCTGATTCTCTCTCGAGGCTGATGAGAGAGTTCAGAGAACCTGGTCCCCCGGCTGTCACTATTTCTGTTCCCATGTCGCCCCCACACCACCTCCCCGCCTAGAAATTTCGCTGGCTCAGAACTCCTAACAGACTGTATCTGGTGAGTCATCAAATCCCGCGGCCCGTCCTGGGGGACGTCAGCAGGGTGGCCCTTCCCCACAAAGCTGCACGTCCTGCCCCTTCGCAGCCGTCCAGTTCCTCCTAAAAATAAACTAATAAGACAAGCATTACCTGGACTCTTCTGCTCAGACAGGCCCCTGGTCCAAGCCCCGATGGCCTGGCCCGGCTGCCCCAAGGCTCTGCTTGGCCCGGCATCCGCCTGCCTTTCCAGCCTCCCCTGAGCTCCTAACTCCTACCCCCAGATCCACACCTCCCTCCCCAAAAGGAGACAGGAAGTCCCTCTGAAGGCTCCCAGCGTCGGCCCAGGTGGCGTCACCTCCTCCCTCCCCGGGCAGCCTTGCAGAGTCTCAGTCCAGCCTTCCCAGGCCACCAAAGGCCAGCTGTCACCGTGTCTCCTCACCCCACCCCAGGTCTCTTTTCCACTCCCTTTTGGGGTTCTAGGTCCTCGCTCAGGGCTCCTTGTGTCCACCTGCTGGTTGCCTGGTTGCCACCCCAAGGGGCTTACAGAATAGAGTTTGTCTTGCAGGTCTAGAGGCAGGAAGTTCAAGATCACGGTGTCAGAGGGCCTTGACGGAAGGAGGTCTGTGTCCCTGGCCTCGAAATGCCATCTCCTCCCTCTTCACGTCACCGTCGCCCTCCGTGTGCCTCTGGGTCCACATTTGCCCTTTTCTAAGGACATCAGCCATATTGGAAGGGTACCATAACCCAATTCCATCTGCAGTGACCCTATTTCCAAATAAGGTCACAGTCGGAGGTCCCGGGGAGGACTGACTTCAGCCTATAAATATTGTTCAAGGTTTTTTACCCCAAAAAGTGTAAATGGAGGAAAAGAGGAAACCTAAGCCCCTTTACAGATAAATCACGGGGACTTTGACAACGGGCTGTGCTGGGAAGAACCCTGTGCAGGCTATGACCTTCAGGGAGCACATCCAAGGCCAAAGGTCAGCACCCAACACACAGACCTGGACCTTGTGAAAATAGTCTTGCAGATGAGCACATTGTTGGCAGCAGGACCCCAGAACTAACATAAAAACTCATCTGCTCCCTGCACCCCCTTCCTTGTACCCCGGCCCCCCGCCACTTCGACCTGCCCCTGAAGGAATCCAGCTGCCACCTGCCTGGCTGGACTCACCAGGGATGGGGAGGGGGCAGCCAGCGCCTGAGGCTTGGGGCCCCCACACCTCCTTATTATTCTGGGCGGAGCTGGCCCTGAGCCTTGGAAAGCTGAGCCCCATGAGAAGCTCATCTCTTGATCTCGCCTGGCAAGGACCCTCACAGCCCCAGCGCGGGGACACTGCTGGCCTCCGTCCCACAGCGGCTGCAGCGTCTTGCACAAGGGCGTCCTTGCTGCTCCAGGGGCGGCGGAAGTGGCCGGGAGGCCAGCTTGGGATTGTCTCCCTGCCGGGACTGACCCCTCGAGTGATAAGCGGTCATCTGTGGCCAGAGGGTCAGAGTGGGGCCTGGCAGTTCCCAGAGAGGGTTTCTCATTACTTCCCAGCGGGTGTTGGCCGGGACAGCACACAGGCCTTTGTCCTTGCCGGTCGCTCCAAGGCTTGGATCCGGTCCCTGGCCAGGCCCCAGAGACACCGGCTGGTTTCCTCCAGCGGAAGAGGCTGCTGCTTTTGTGTCTGCCAACGGTCCTGGTGCAGAGCCACCTCGGTCAGGGCGGGTCTGGGAGGGTGAGCCGGAGTGAGCTCGTGTTCCCGTCTTCGAGAGGGCTCTGCTTGCTGGGCTGGCCACGGTTTTGATGTCAGTGGGTTTCTGCTCAGTACTTCTCTGGAGATCATTCACCCTGTCCCCTTGTGACGCGCTCCTCTCTCTTCCTCCCCCTTCCTCCTCTCGGCCACATGAACCTCTTTCTGCACGCTACCACCTACCCTCCCACTCACATCCCGCACAACCTCGCTCCAGCACCTTCCATGGCTCCCCATTGCCTGAAGGGGTGTCTCTCAAACATTGGTGTGCCTCAGGCAGCCCCGCGATCAGAGTGGTGGAACCAAGGACCAGAATCTTGAACTCACTCCACAAGTGATTTTTCAAAATACTTGTATAATTTTTTTAAATTGTTGTAACGTAGACATGACATAAAGTTTACCATTTTAGCCATTTTTAAATGTATAGTTCAGTGGCATTAAGCACTGTTATGGATGGAATGTTTATGTCCGTGTGTGGGAGCCCCAACTTCTATTGCAGTGGGGTGTGGAGGTGAAGCCTTTGGGAGATGTTAGGATTACATGAGGTCATGAGGGTGGGGCCTCACGATGGGATTAGTGCCCTTATAAGAAGGGAAAGAGATCCTCCCTCTCTCCATGAGCACCTGCTGAGGACAGGCCATGTCAGCACACAGAGAGGAAGAAGACTTTCCCCAGAACCCAGCCTCACCAGCCCCCCGACCTTGGACTTGCAGCCTCCAGACCTATGAGAAAATCCATGTCTGTGGTTGAAGTCCCCCAGTCTGGGGGACTGATGAAAACAAGTACCTTTACCCCATTATGCAGCCATCACTACCATCCATCCATAGAACTTTTTAAAAATATATATTTTATTTTATTTTATTTTTTTAGAGACAGGAGAAAGAAGAGAGCAAGAAAGGGAGAGAAACATCAGTGCATGGTTTGCCTCTCATGCACCTCCAACTGGAGCTGGCCCACAACCCAGGCGTGTGCCCTGACTGGGAATCGAACCTGCAACCCTTTGGTTCGCAGGCCGGTGCTCAATCCACTGAGCCACACCAGTCAGGGCATCCATAGAACTCTTTTTATCTTCTCACACTGAAACTCTGTGCTCATCAAACACCAGCTCCCCAGCCCCCTCCCTCAGCCCCTTCCTTCTGTCTCTAAGAACTTGGTTGCTCCGGGGACCTCGTATAAGTGCAGTCACACAGTGCCCTTTTGTGACTGGCTTGTTTCACTAGGACCACGTCCTCTCCGTTCATCCATGTGTACCCTGGGTCAGAATTGTCCTTCTAAAGGTGAATGACATTTCCCTGCTCGCACGGACCACATGTGTCCATCCACGCATCAGTCAACGGATAGTTGGGTCGCTTGCCCCCACCTTTTGGCTGTTGTGAAAAATGCTGCCATGCTCATGGGCGTACAAATACATCTTCTAGACCCCGCTCTCCGCTCTCTCGGGCGGATATTCAGAAGGGGAATCGCTGGATCCTATGGTAATTTTCTGCTGCACTTTTTGAGGAGCCGCCGGACTATTCCCGCTGTGGCTGCACCAGTCTGCGTTCCCACCAACAGGGCGCAGGGGTTCCCTTCTCTCTGCGTCCCGTTCGACACTTGTGACTTTCTGGGTGTCTTTGGAAGGAGCCCTCCTCATGGACGTGCGGTGACATCTCATTGTGATTACGGTGTGCATCTCCCCGAGGACGCGGAGCCTCTTACCGTGGGCTTCTCGCCCACTTGTGGGCCTTCTCTGGAGTCGTGTCTTTCCGAGTCCTTTGCTCGTTTTTTGATTTGGTTGCTTTGTGTTCCTGCTGAGTTGCGTGCATGGGGATTTTGATGGGAGGCACAGTGAAGGGCCATCGCGGAGAAGATGCGCCCTTCACTGGGCGTGGAGGGCCCCGCGTGGGGCCACGCTGGCCCGGCTTCGTCTCATTTCCTGCCTCCCGGCAAGAACGCTTTGCTTTAGGTAGCTGTCTCTCTCTCTGGCCTTTTTCTATATTATTCAAACAGCTTGAACCACAGCAGCAAAAAGGCCTTTTTTCTTGTCTGCCCAAGAGCCACCCCCCTCCGTGGCCCCCCCCAGCGGGCCATAGTGTCCCCCCGACACGCACACTTCTGGCCACATCAGGGGCACATGGCTCAGTCTCAGCTGACCCTGGAGCTCCCGTCGCTCTGGTACCAGGGGTTGGCCCAGCGAGTGGACACGCTATCCAGGCCTGGGAGGCCCCTATGGGACCGTGAGAGACGTGTCTCTTTCTGCCGGGCTTGCCGTGTGGGGATGGTATAAGCCCAGCCCATCTGGGGGTGGCGGGGAAGAAAAAGTCAACACGCACATGTAAGATGAGTCAAGATGAGGAGAGCGAAGAGAGAACATAAGAAAGAATGATGCTAGCATTCGAGTCCCTGGATCCAGCCATACCTGAAACGCATCCGCAAGAGCCCCCTCTCCCCGGAGAGTCAGGTGTAGAAGCCAGTAGATGCCCTTTGCGCCTAAGCTGGTTTGACTCTGGTTTCTGTCACGGGCAACAGAAAAAGCTCTGACTGTGAGGCCTCTGTTTTATACATGTGCTGACGGTACCTGGGGCAACACAGTGAGTCCTTAGAGAAAAATGACCCTCGGGCTGGTGGGTGTGTCTTGCAAGGGGGACATCTAGCACCTGCACATCAGGGCTGCCTTGGGCATGAGCTCAGCGCCACCCGAGGAACTCAGGGCCCCCAGGGCCTTGCAGAGGGAGGGTGAGAAAGATGAGCGATTGAGGAAAACATGAGCTGGTGTCCCCTGGTTGTGTGTTTGGAGTGCTTGGCTTGTTCCTTTTGCAGCTGTGGCCTCCCTGCAGGGTTTCTCACCCCAGCCCAGGAAGGGGAAGCCGCCCCCGGGTGGGTGTCTTTGTGGTTCAGTCCCCGGGGTGGGGTGCAGGGGACGAAGTGGGAAGCTAGACCTTGGAAGGACCGGTCTGGAGGTGGTGCCTGGGGTGAGGGGTGTTAGGGAATCGCCCGGCCACCCCGAGAGAGGGGAAGGGGGTGGGAGCTTGCGTCTTGCTCAGCGGTGAGGCCAGCACCCTGTGCAGCCGCCCCCATTTGAGTAGAGCTGGGCTTATACCACGAGATTGTGTTTCAGCATGACTTACTCATAAAGACATTTTTTTTTTTAAGTTTAGAAATTTGTCTTAAAAAACAAAGAAATATTTCTTGCGCCAAGGTATTCCGGAGTGTGTTCTTGTATGTTACACATCCGTGGGTCAGTGGGTCACATGGTACCTTCTGTGGTTCTTGCTGGTGCCGTTTCGAACGCTTGTCTGGGGCTCACACTGTTAATGTGGGGATGCCCGTGTTCGCTTCAGCGTCCTGCTTCTGCTCCTGGGACGTGCCTGTGGCATTTGGAATGCACCCTATACCTACTGCTGATGCTCAAATGTGTGAAACCAACAACAATAATAGCAGTAATAATAAGGAAAAGAAGAGACACTTCCGGAGGGCTGAGGATGAGTCTGGCACTAGTTTAAGTACTTAATAAGTATTATTTCATTAATAGTTGATGTTGAGGAAGATCCCAAATCTGCGACCCCTGTAGATGGGGGAGGGCTGTGGCTGACCCCTCCCAACTCACTCACTCCTGAGCTAGTGCACACCGTTCCCTCGAAATGCAGCCTCTTTCCTGCCCCAGGACATTTGCACATACCGCTCCCTGTCTGTCATGTTTTCCCCAACACTTCCCATGACCAGCTCATTCTCCATCCTTCCAAACTCAGTTGAAATGTGACTATTACAGAATACTTGGGCACTGACCAGCTGAGGACCTGGAAGGGTAAGCAATCCATAAATAAATGTCATTTGAAGGGTTCGCCTGGCTGTACCTCAGCGTAGCCCAGCACCTGGTGCTTCAGAAATCTGTACCGACCCATGTGGCTGGAACGCTCGGGCCAGTGTTTTGCCTTGTGTGGGAGAAACAGGTTTGCAAACCCCACAGCCCACTTAGCTCTCAAGCTGCATTTATAACTAATTGATCTGACCTGTTAATAACCAGAAGTGAAATGCAGCCAGCCAGCTCAGGTTGAGCAAGGCCCTCCCTGTCTGCCGCCCGCTGTGAACGGAGTCCCCATGCCGGTCACATGCCTGTAAAAGGCGGCCCCCGGAGGCCTCGCACCTCCGGGCTGTCTGGCACGCTGACGTGAGAGCGAACAATTCTGCAAAAATCCAGCTGAAGTGTGTGGGGCAGCAGATGCCCCGGGCAGGTCAAAGAGGCTTTGATTTCCAAGGCGTTGCCCTTGCCCAGTGAGTACAAGCCGGAGCCCGTGTGCAGGATGGTTTTGTTCAGGCTTGTGAAGTTAGAGGAAGGATCCGGTGCCCCGCAGAGCTCTAGTTCCTAGCGTCAGAGTAGAAACGGGTCACTTTGCAATCGTGGGTGGCATTTAGTAAGCTCCAGCTGTATGCTCATGCCCAGCTTGGCCTTCATTCACATCGTCTTCAATCCTCACCCACCTGTGCAAGGCAGGTGGGTCTGCATGTCCCAGGCGGGGCTCCCGAGCCCGGAGCAGCTCCGGAGCAAGGACTGGGACCGTGGCCAGGCCCCCGACAGCGCCCTGCCCAGCTCCTTCAAAGGGGCGCCCGAGCCACGCACGCAGCCTTGGCCTGGCTCCTCTGCAGGGGAGGTCACGCTTCGGGGGTTCCTGGGTTTGTTCCTCCTGTGGAGGCCGAGACTTGGCAGCCTGGGACCGTGGGGCCACAGGGAAGGCAGGTGGGGGGCTGGCCGGGGCCCCGCCCTGCTTTGTGGCCCTGCCAGAGCAGGCCCCGGGGGGTCTCTCTGCCTCCCACAAGCCTCCTTCGGAGGTTTGGGGCCGGTCCCAGCATGTGGGTGACAGCCTCAGCCCACCTCAGGAAGCTTAGATTCCTAGGCGGGGAGGGACCGCCAGGACTCCTCAGGGCTCACCGCTGGCGACCCTCCACGGTGTCCGTGGGCACCTGCCCCACCCCGTCAGCCCACCCGCCACGCCGCTGTGCTGACCCCGGTCGCTGTCACTGCTGTCGTTGTGCGAGCTGTGCTCACACTGACGAGGGAGACTGTAGCTCTCTCGCTCTCTCTCTCTTTGGTACCCACGATGCCTAGAAGGCAGGAGCGCGGGATGGATGGGTGGGTGGCTGGATGAGTGGATGGGTGGTTAAATGGGTGGGCAGTTAGGTGGGTGAGTGGGTGTATGGTGGGTGGAAAAGGGGATAGATGGGTGCTTGGGTAGGTACATGGGCGGGTGGATGGATGGATAGACGGACAGACGGATGGGTGGGTGAGTAGATGAGTGGATGGTTGGATGGATGGATGGAGAGACAGATGGATGGAGAGACGGATGGACAGATAGATGGATGGATGAGTGAGTAGGCAGATGGATGGATGGATGGATGGACAGACAGACGGATGGGTGCATGGGTGGATGAGAGGTTGAAGGTGGAGAGAGATAGTTGCCTGATCAGCTGTCACAGAAGCCGAAAGCACCCCAGTCTTTGGCATCCTAAGTTCCCTGTCTTCCTCCTTGTCTGTCTGGTCCCGTCTCCCACCGCGGGGGACACGTGACTTGGCAGGCCTTTGGACCCAGCATCAGTCAGAGTCTGCATTCCTTTGGCTGGTGTGACAGGGCCAGGGTGTGGCACCAGTCACCTAAATAAGGGAAGAAGCTGGACCACTGAGTGGGGCCCACTGCCCCCCATGACAGCTGGTGGACTCTGGCCGCTCCCCCTCCTGGGGCAGGGTCACCAGTGGGACTTGGTGTGGGAAGGGTGCTGTGTGTCCGTCCTGTCCAGCATGGCAGCCAGGGACCCCATGTGGCCACTGAACCCTGAAACATGGATAAGGAAACAGAGGCGCTGACTTAAACTCTATTTCATTTTAATTAATTCAAGTTTATATTTCAATTGCTATAGACGGGCCGTGGCCACTGTTTGGGGCAACAAACCAGCGCCCGACGCCTAACTGTCAGAACCAAGAGATGTCACAGGGACAGAGGCGCTGGCAGGCCCAGCCCTGGGGGCTCGGGGGCCCCCACATTCTGGCTGGGGTAGGGGCTCTTAGAGCCGGCTCTGAGCATCTCCCGCCGGGACACACGGAGGCCCAGATGGCTGGTCCCCTGCACACTGAGACCGTGAACTCCTCGGGGAGGTTGTCCTTGAATCGGAATCGAAATCTCGATGCTTGGGAATGAACGGTGGAATTTCAGGCGTCAGCCGGTACGTGGGCAGCTCTCTTTCCGTGTCTGACCTTTTCCAAGGCACATGAAATTACCCATTGCCTGGGTTTAAGCCCCTGGCCACAGGGGTGAGACCAAGGGTTTGGAAAGGACCCAGGCGCGCCGTCCCTTGGGAGAGCCCCGGGCGCCTGCAGGATGTGCACCTAGAACTGACCTACGTGGGATCCTGCAGGCGGTGTGCCCCCGCCCCCCGAGCCTGAGGCTTGGAGTCCTGCCACCACTGTTAGACCTGGCCAGTCCCCAGCCCGCTCCCCCATCACCTTTCTTCTGTACAGCAAAGGGGGTCACCCCCATAGCAGTGAGCACCCCGAGAGCCGGACCCTGGGTGCTGCGTGCCCACGCCCAGGGCCCGCTCTTTGGAGACGGGCTGGTTCCAGGCCTGGGGCGGGGGCAGCAGGTTTTGGCCAGAAAGAAGGAGGCGCCCCCCGATCCTTGGGCCGTGGGCGCAACATGTGAGCCCAAAGAACAGCGCACACAAGTCCAGGGCTCTTTGTGACGCTCGAAGACAGCGAAGAAAGAGACCAGGAAGGGAAGACGGAAGGAAGAGAAGAGAGGAGACGCCCACGTCCCAGCCTGGCTGTAAGGCCAAGCATGTGTTCACCCCAGGGGACAAGGGCAGCTGCTCACGGAAGAATTTCAGTCCGTGCAGAGAGGAGAAAATCAGAAAGTCATGGCCTGCAGCTCTCTGCGAGCCACTGAGTCAGGCCAGGGCTGCGTGTGGGCCTCAAGAGCAGATGCGCTGAGTCTGTCACCCATGTGGTCCCAGGGGAGGAGCCATCAACGTCGCTGGGGACCAGATCCCTGAGGGACACCTTTCTTCCGACTGAGATACCTCCCTTGAAGGTAGCAGGCGGGTTCTGGAAGTCTGGCTCTGCTCTTGGGGGGTGCTTGGAATGACATCCTGCCAGCTCTGGACAGTTTAGGGGGCGAACACTTCAGAAATGCCTTACTGTTGTTTCCAGGCCTTTCTTTGTCTTGGGTGAGGTCTGAGGACACCTACACGCTATTCAGCAACAGGGTGGGTCTGACATTCGTCATTGCCCATGGGGGCTGTTTCTATGTCTCCCCCCTCCTGCCAAGTCCTGGTGTTAAGTGACAGAAGCGAGTTGGAGTCACACCTATGCAGAAACCACACCCCCCCACAGTGGCGGTGCTGAGCACCTGTGTGATGAGCAGAAACATACCAGGAAGGACCAGCCCACTGTGCCGCCGGCTGCGGGAGGGAGCAGGGTGTGCGTGTGGACGTGGCTTGGTCTGACCTCCTGTTTTACCTGTGGAATTGGAAACATTGAAAGGGAGGTGTGGGCCATGCCTGGGTAGCTCAGGTGGTTAGAGCATCGTCCCGATACACCAAGATTGCAGGTTCGATCCCCAGTCAGGGCACATGCAAGAATCAACCAATGATGCATCTATAAATGGAACAACACATCGATGTTCCTCTCCTTCTAAAATCAATAAATAAGAAAAGAAAAGAAAAGGTGAAACCCTTTTAGAAAACAGTTTGGCTCTTTCTTATAGCTTATGAGCTATCATCTCCTTCCTAGGTATTTGCCCAAGAGTGATGGAGATGTAGGTCCACACACACACTCGTACATGGTCATAGCAGCGTTATTCCTTAATAGCATCCACACAAAGGAATGCTGCCCCGCAGCAGAAGGAAGCTTCGATGCTCACAAGGCTCTCGACAAGCTTGCAAACATGAAATGAAGGAAGCCAGCCCCAGAAGGTGACATAGTTTATGACTTTAATTATAGGACGATGTGGAAACGGCCAAACTCCAGTGGGGAGGGAAAGCCAGTGGTGGCCCGGTTTGGGGACAGGAAGAGGATCTTGACCACCAAAGGGGCCCAGGAAATCTTTTCAGGTCACGGAAATATTTTTTAGCTAGATTGTGGTAGTGGTTTACGTGAGTGTATGTGTTGGTCAGAACTCCTCAAATTTTATGCCTAACTTGGTGAAGTTTACTGTATGAAAATTGTACCTAGTAGATTTGATGAAGAAATAACTCAGCCCTGGCCGGGTGGCTCAGTTAGTTGGAATGTCATCCTGTGCACCAAAAGGTTGCAGGTTCGATCCCCGGTCGGGGCACATACTTAGGTTGCAGGTTCGACCCCCAGTTGGGGCACATACTTAGGTTGTGGGTTTGATCCCCAGTCAGGGCACATTCAAGAGGCAGCTGATTGATGCATTTCTCTCATATCAATGTGTTTCTCTCTCTCTTTTTTCCTCTCTCTCTCAAATCAATAAATATATCCTTGGGTGAGGATTTAAAAAATAATAATAATTCAACCTGAACAGTAGTGAAATAATTCAAGTGTCAAGCCATGCCCACTGCTCACCATTTTTTGTACAGATATTCTGGGTGGAGGAAGCCTCGCTGAGAGCTGGTTGGGAAGGAATCACACTCACAAAAGAGCCCGTTTAAACACTGAGCCCCGGGCCTGGCTCCACCTCCCCAGCTGTGAGCAAATGACTTTGTCATCCCGAGTTGCTAAACAGAACCCTGAGCAGGTCCATCCCTGCAGAGGGATCCTGTCAGGACCTTTCAAGGCCAGATTTCCAGAAACATCCACGCTAGAGAAGGCCCCTTTCAGCCCCTACCCTCCTGGCCACTCCCTGCTCTCTGGGCGGCTCTGGGCACCCTGACAGGAGCTCCCCTGGGGCAGGCAGACCAGGCCTGAGTGGGCGGCCCCTCCCTGGTCCCCACAGGGCCACCTGGGAGCCTGCAGAGGCCCACCCAAGCTGTCCCCCTGCCTTGTAGCCTGAGTGTCAGAGAATTAAAAACATATGCCGGCCAAGAGGCCTGGTCAGCCAGGGGAGGTGTCAGAGGCGCCGGGCAGCTGTGGCCCGGCCAGACTCAGGCCCTGGGATGCTGGGGGCCTGCCAAGCTCAGGCACCTAGTGCGGGAGCGCAGCCCAGGGTGCGGGAGGGTCAGGAGCGCAGCCTGGGGAGCAGGAAGGTCGGGATCCTAACATGTGAGCTCAGCCCAGGTCCGAGAGGGTCAGGGGTCAGGAAGGGAAAGGTCAGTGAGCACGATGGAGACCATGTCACGAATACATGAAGAATTTCTGTGGGCCGACCAGGGCCTCTCTGGTGCCGGGGAGGGCCGGGCAGGGGGGCTGGCCCGGCCTGGTCCGCCTCCCTACCTGGGCCCAGCCAAGGGCATCGGTGCGCCCGCTTTAAAGGGACCCTGCCCACTCCTGATGGTGAGGCCGGTTGTTCCTCTGAACGCACCTTTCGGCTTGAATGACGTTTTAGTCACGGGGTTGCCACAGAGCGGCCGTGGTGGCCTCTCCCGGCCAGAGCGCGCCCTGAGGAAATAGGTCAGCATTTATGAGCCTCTCTGTGAGGCCCCCTGCCACCCACTTTTAGGCCGTGTCCCCTCCTGTCCCCGCAGCAGCCTCAGAGTGGACCAGGCTTGTCCCTTGGGCCAGGGTTAGCCTGGGCAGTGACGGTCAGGGGCGGGCCTGGCAAGCGGCTCCACCCGTAGGCCACCACACTTTGTGGCCACCAGTCCCATGGCCCGATTGTCCCCCTCCACGTGGAGAACAGAGGCATCCTTTCTGTGGGTGCCTGGGGCAGAGGTCCATAGACACGTGCGATTTGGGGTCCAATCTGGACTGTGTTTGCAGTGGGCCCCTGAACTCCCGCCTCACCCAGTGAGAGAGCCCACCTCACAGCCAGGCGCCCACACATAAAGACACCAAGGCCAGGGGTGCAAGCAACTCACCCGAGGTCAGACCAGGGCCCCAACCCCACCGCACGCCCTGAAGTTCAAGGTCAACTCCTGCAGCAAAGCAGGAACACAGGGTTGTGCCCCAGTACATCCAGCCCAACCCCTACTCTGCCCGGGCCAAACGCCACATTCCAGTGCCAGACTATTATTATTCTTGCAACTATTAAAAAATTATATATTAAACAGTTTTGATATTTGTACCAGGGCAATAGTTTCGCACTGATACAAAACTCTGCGTGGTTTCCAGCTCCTCTCCCCTGGGGGCCACGAGACGATTAATTTTCTTGGGTATCTTTATAGAGAGCCTTTTACTTAGGTGAACGAACACATTCAAAGATTCCTTGGATCACTTTCACCTCGAATGGCAGCAGATTACATAAGGACTCGTACCTTCTTCTTTCTTCATTTGGCATGTTACGGAGATGATTGCGTTTTCTCCCAGAGCTGCCTCTTCCACTCTAACAGTCGCGCTGTATTTCTGTAGAAGTTGGTGCTGCTGTTTGCACCCCGCTGAGGGGCCGCTTTTCACACAGCATTTAATGTGAACACCCGGACAGATACGCGGTCATGTACTGGGTGGCTCCCTTGTGTATTCGTTAGCTCAGGCGGCCATAACAAAATACCGCGGACCCCGGGGGTTTACAACAACAGATGTTTGCTTTCTCGCGGTTCCGGTTGCAGAGGCTGGATGTCCAAGATCAAGGTGCCCTTCGGGTGGCTTTCCGGTGAGTGCTGTCTTCCCGGCTGGCAGACAGCCGCAGCCTTCTGGCTGGGTCCTCACCTGGCAGAGGCCAGAAGTGAGCTACAGGTGTCTCCCTCTTCTTCAAAGGACACCATCCCGTTGGAGCAAGGCCTCACCCTGAGGACCTCCTTTAACCTAAATAACTTCCTTAAAGGACCCATCACGTTGGGGGTTATGACTTCAATATGTGGATTTTGGGGGAGAGCACCGTTCAGTCCATTACAACTTGTTTCCCTATTTTGCTATTTTGAAAAAGAAAAAAAAAAATTTAAAAAGCACAGAGTAGGCTTCCTGCGTGGCCAACACCCTTGGAGCAGAAGCTCCTGCTGGCCTCGGAGACAAAGCAGGACCGGGTCGCCTGCTGCTCCGGCCTGGCCTCTGCCCTGCGCGCCTGCTGCTCTGGGGCTGACTGGCCCTGGGCGAGCTCTTCTGGGGCACGAAACCGTGCAGCTTGGTCTAATTAATAGCCACAGATGCAGCGCCTCTTGGATGTGCTTCACGTTGTTTCTGGACAGTTGGTCGCTCCAGAAATTGCCCCCCTGATTGTCGCCCCTCAAATCCCCTGTGCTGCAGCTGACACAGAAATGACATTTAATAATTGTGGTAAATGCAACTGTAATCTTGACCTTATTAACTGTCTCTGTTTTTAATGAGCTGCTTAAGCAAAGCATTCATTCCCCACCCCTGGAGAGACCCAGCGACAATTCCCAAACCCTCTTCGACACCGACAGTATTTTGTTATCTTGCCAGTTTTCTGGCTGGAGGATTAATACACTTCAACGTATGCCCCAAAGCAATTAGTGTGAAGAAATTTTGCCTCGGTACAATGACTAGTTACTATGAGCTATGCATCATTTCACACATGTATGGGTTTTCTGTAGGACGTATTCCTAGGACCGTGTGTCATGGATGCTGGTTGGCAGCTCACATCTTTTCCACCCTCCTCTTTGCATGTCTTCAAAGGCTGGAAAGTGAACAACTGCATTGCCTGCTTCCCTTGCAGCTAGAATTCCAGACATGAACCGGGGTCTACGCATTCGTGTGCTGATAAATATGTAACGACCAGCTCTAGTTAAAAAAAATGCATCCTGGCTTGTAGTGCTTGTTCATTTCTATGGTGTAAATATTGCCACCATGGTCAGTGCTAATCAGGCTATTATCATATGACGTCCCTGAATGTGGAGTGGGAATGGCTGTGTGCCCTTGACTCTCACTGGGGTGAACCAGCTCCAACACATGCCCTGTTTTGCCAATTAGTTGCATATCACTACAATTTAAGGCCAAGAGTAGCGTTGGCCTTGCTTTTGGCTGGCAAAGTGGGGATGGTGGTTCCAGTGTCCATTCAGTCCCTTTGAGGGGTCAAGAGGCAGGTGTAGAGGCAGCACCCAGCCAGACAGTCCCTGGACTCTGCTTCGGGTGTTGCTCCAATAGGCCTGGCCCGCGCCTGCCCCTCTAGCCTTCTCAATAAAACTGTAAGCCCCTCATTTCCTGTCTAAGCTCCTTTTTGCTCAAAATGGTTAGAGTGGTTTCTGTTTCCTGTAACTAAACCCCGGCTGATATAAAGTGGAATCTGAAACCGGTAAGCATTTTTTAAAAGCCGATAACCATTTTTCTCAGGCCTGTTCCCTGACCTATGTGCGCAGAGGATTTTAACGCGTCCTGAAGGACCTGGAGACCGTGGGCACTGTTCAAGCCTGGTCTGCCTGAGGGCTTTGGAGACCATGTTGCCGAGAGCACACGGACAGGGCCCGCTCCAGAGCCGATGAGGTTCTGTCTTCTCACCACGCCTTCTCCCAGGCCCTGGGGCGGCTCTCTGTGTTCAGCAGAGGCTAAGCTGTTGGGGCGGAAGTAGATTTCCTTCGATCCCCATAACCAGACACAGAGCCTGAGAAGGAGTCATTTAGTTGTTGCTCCACATGCACTTGGGGGCTGAGTTGACCCTGGGGTCTCTCTTGCTTTATCTGCAGGTAGGACTCACTTTGGAGAACAAAGGACTCCTGAGATGGACGTATGTGCTGATGATGCCATCAGCCTAGCCAGGAAGCCTAACATTCTTTTTGGCTAATTAAGAAGCACAGGCCTGCATCTGCCAGGTAGCTCAGTTAGTTAGAGCATCGTCCCAATACACCAAGGTTGCAGGTTTGATTCCCGGTCAAGGCACATGCAAGAATCAACCAATGAATGTGTAAATAAGTGAAACAACAAAGTGATATATATATATCCTTTTAAAAAATCAATAAATAAAAAACTTAAAAAAAATACATCCTTTGTTAAGGGCAGATACCTCCTGGGAAAGAGGAGTGGTATCAGTCCTCAGTGGGAATGAATTTCCAGGCTAACAGCAGACACTGGGCTGTGGACCGTTTCCTGGGAGTGGGGCCCAGCCGGGGTGCGTGCACCAGCAGAGGAGTGATGACTGGACTTACCGATGGCAGCAGTAAGAGAGGCCAGTCTGGACAGGGACCCCCAGAACCACAGGGGCCAAGAACTGGGGACTAGCAGACCTGCTCCGGGCTCTGGCCTGTCCTGCTCACCCTTGGAGAAGCCACTCACCTCTCTAGGCCTCTCTTTCCTCGTTTGTCAGATGGAGACTGTGGTACCTAACCCCTAATGTTCTCCTGGGGACCGACTACAATGCAAATCCCAAAGCATTAGGGACTTGGCATAGATGGTGAACCAAGGACAGGCGGGGGAGCACTCTGCCTGGGTTTAGGCTTGATTTTATTTTTTTTACTCTCTACTAAGCACTGTATTCTGCATGCCAGTGAATTTGGAGAACTCCCAGGGATATATACCATTGGCCCTGAGTAAGTGGTGAGCGATCAGAAGCCATGTGGTATGTAGGTCATGTCTCCAGCACTGGGGCACTTGGGACCCCTTTACTTAAACCACAGACATGCCATAATCATGATAGGACAGTGATTGGAAAGCTGAAGACACAGTTTAAGTAGCTGCAGTATTGTAGTTCACGCATGATATGTTTTTACCAAATTGGAATTTTATTATGAAAATTGAGGCCCTGGCTGGTGTGGCTCAGTGGATTTAATGCTGGCCTGCAAACCAAAGGGTCACCAGTTCAATTTGCAGTCAGGGCACATGCCTGGGTTGCAGGTTGGGTTCCCAGTTGGGGGCGCATGAGAGGCAGCCAAACATTCATGTTTCTCTCCCTCTCTTTCTCCCTCCCCTCCCCACTCTAAAAATAAATAAACAAAAAAATTTTTTTTAAATGCACGTGCCCCAACCGGGAACCGAACCAACGACCCTTCAGTTCACAGGCCAGTGCTCAATCCACTGAGCCACACCAGCCAGGGCTAAACAAAATCTTTAAAAAAAATTTTTTTTAAAGGAAGGAAGGGGAGGGGGAGGGGAGACAGACAAAACAGGATTGCAAGCACTGAGGTGCATTTTCACAGCCTGAACAAATTAATAGTGTTTTAATCCACAAAAACACAGTGGGGAGCATCTGCGCTCCTCACCACACAGCCATGGACTTTACTGAGAACCTTTCTTCCTGATGCGGCCCAAGGCTGGGGGCACCCGGCAAGCAGCGGCTTCCTCCTGCGCCGTCTGGAAGGTGAGCATCCTCGCCGAGCGGGTGGAGGTGCTTGGTGGTGGGGGCTCTGTTCACTCGTGGGTGGGGGAGCCTGTCGTGCGGGTGGGCAGCTCAGGGGCGTGGGGATCAGGAAGGGGCTTCTGGTCTCACTGTGCTCCCCGCTGCCCTTAGCCTGTCTGAGTGTTAG
Source organism: Furipterus horrens (assembly GCF_987537825.1). Taxonomy (NCBI): domain Eukaryota; kingdom Metazoa; phylum Chordata; class Mammalia; order Chiroptera; family Furipteridae; genus Furipterus; species Furipterus horrens. The sequence goes on along the minus strand of NW_028327186.1, from coordinate 3,499,354 downwards.
AAGGTCTTAGGTCTGTGTCTGTCTGTCTCTCTGTCTGTCTGTCTCTCCAGATGCTGAAATGGGGCCTTCCCGCCCCCACCACCTCGCCCCCTGACAGTAGCTCTGCATTTGGACCTCTCCTGGCTGGGAAGCAGTGGGCAGGGATGGGGACTTCCTCCCCTCCAGCCTGGCTCCCTCTCAGCTGGGGGGCTGAGCCGACCAGCCCAGGCCCCCCTCCGTCGTTTGGTCTCTGGTCTCAGCGTTGGCCTGGGCCACGGTGTCTGGTGTCTCGGGGCAGGGGGACAAGGGGGGGCTGTCCCGTGGGGCTGCCCACACTCTGGTGTGGGGAGAATGTTCTGGAGAGGCGGTTCCTCTCTTGGTCTGCTTCCGACCTCCTCCTCTGAGGTCAGAGAACCTCATGACTCTTTTCCTGGGACACTGGGGAACAGGGACCTGTGTGGACTTCACAGCACGTGTCCTCTTGCCCTCCAGTGCAGGAGGCACGGGGGCTCCTAGTCCCAGCAAGAAGGGGGCTGGCCTTGGCAGCGCAGTGTGGCCTGGCTCAGCCGCCCAAGTGTGGTGTTGAAATATTTATTTTTAGTGGCCGCTGGTTAAATAAAACACAGCCTTCATTTTGGGGGGGAGGGGGGAGGCCCTGAAACATGAAAATAAACCAGAGCTGTGCCTTATCACAGATCTGCCGGGCGGACGCTCGATCTGGTGCCCCAGGTACGCAGGGCGAGGTGGGGAAGGCCAGGGACACCAGGGTCCCGTGGGGAGCCGGGCCGGCGGGAGACCTCGGCCGCTCACGGGGAAACCAAACCACGGGCCTCGTCTGCCCGGCCTCCCGGGCCCGGCCTGTGCCCAGCTCACCTGCCTCTCGCTGGGCCCCTCAGAGGCTGGAGGTGGGGGGGGGGGGGGGCCTGGGTCTCCCGCGGGCACTCGCTGGCCGCAGCTCAGGTTGGCTGAGGTTGACTCTGTCAGCTCGGGTTGGCTTCAGCACTTTGGAAATCCATCCCTGCTCCCCGCCAGCACCCTGCGTTATTCCTGCTGGGGCCCCTCTGCTTGTCGCACCTAAGCGGGCCCTGGGGCCGAGGGGTGATTGAGTCCCTTCGCGCCTGCACTGGGGGGCATGGCGAGGCTGAGGTCACCCTTTGGTTTGGATTTAAGAGAGTTGGGTGGTGGGGTGCTTGCCCCTGCCCCAAAGTCCCAGCCGCAAAGAAGGGCTTTTCGTGGCTCAAGATCATGCTTCTCCAGGGGGTCTGGCAGGCCCGCTTTGGGAAGGGTGACGTCCAGGGACCAGGTTTGGGGGCACCTAAGCTTTACTGAGCTTCTGCTTTTCAGATGTGAAAAATGACACACAGTCCCTTTCCCAGGTCCAGGCTCATAAAGGAATGTGGGTTCAAACCCAGAGTTGTCTGCATTTTGGACATTTTGGGGGGCTACCTTCTCGTTACATTGCTCATGGCCTATTGACACCTCGGGGGGTTGTTTTCTCACAGTGTTTCTCAGACTCAAATAATGTGGGGCCCCCTCCCCCACTTAAAAAAATAGTTATTTATTTTTAGAGAGAGGGGCAAGGAGGGAGAAAGGGAGAGAAACATCCATGTGTGGTTGCTTCTCACACCCCCCCCAATCAGGGACCTGGTCCACAACCCAGGCATGTGCCGTGACTGGGAATCGAACTGGCAACCTTTTGGTTCACAGGCTGGTGCTCAGTCCACTGAGCCACACTAGCCAGCAATCCCCGACCCCCACTTAGAGGGGAAAATTATCTTGGTTCCCTGGGGTTGACTTAAATTATTTTTATTATAATGGTACTTAAATGCATAAAAACCTGACAGCAGACACCACTCCCTCATGCTATAGCTGTTATAGACCCATACCACCAAGACCATTTTGTTAAATTCTAATGAAACAAGCAGAAGAAGGAGATTCCAATGAACAACGTTAACCCAAGGAGGTGGGTGTTACTCTTTTCCTGAAGGGAGTCCCTGCTTGCTGTTAAAAAATGTCCAGGATCTGGAGCAGATGAGAAGCTGGGAAGTCCTTTGGGGAGAATCTCACGGCCTCCAGCTTCCAGCCACATGTGTGAAATCAGAATGACATTCCTATCCTTTGACCAGGCCAAGAAGGGCTCCCTCCCCACCTTGATCTGAGAGTGATGGACAGGTCAGGATCGCTAACCCCGCTTCCTGTGGCTGACTGACAGCTCCGAGCCCCACTCCGTGGGGAAAGAGCTGGTCCTGCCACTGTTCTTGGTTACCCCATTCAGCCTCCTCTCAGACCGAATGAGGCCACCAAGAAGCATGAGGCCCTTCGTCTCTTGGGCCTTCCATTCAGAGCCTCTTCACTCACTCACTGATTGTCCCTGGGCTTATGACTTGACCTCTCTGGGGAGCAATTTCCCAATCTGTGAAATGGGTCCATGGATGGATTATCCATCAGGTAATATGGGTCTTCTGCAATAGAGTCCAGCTGACTTTCCGAGATCTATAATTTTTATGTACGTGCATATATACAGATATGCGTAGAAATAATTTTATTAGCAACAGTAATAACCACGAGCTTCTCACCGGGCACCTGGAGCATCAGGGTCTGCCTTGCCAGGAGGCCGAAGCCACATGACCTCGAAGGGAGGTAAGTGGGAGTGAAATGAAGGTCATGGGCAGAAGAAGCCTCAGCAGCCACACAGCCGAGGAAGGCATGTGGACCTGCTTGTTCATTCCCCCAGAGGCCCTGGCCCATGGAGGCCCTAGCATGGGTTCTGGGGGCACAAGGATGTGTTAAGTCCTCAGTTAGGGTCTCAGTTGACTGAGGAGGCAAACATAAACTCATGATGCCCTGTACTGAGTGTTAGGGGCATGGGGGAAGCAAACTAAGTCAGGGAGGGCTTCCCAGAGGAGGTGACGCATGCCTTAAGAGGGAACAGGGCGTAGGCACGGACCAAACAGCTGGCAGAACATGGAGTGTGTGGAGAAACCGCAAGCGAGGAGCTGGCAGCCTGGCGCTCCCTTTGCGGCGGGAGGGCGGGAGTGGGGCGACAGCTGCAGCCCCCACCCCAGCTCCTGCAGGGGCCCTTGGCTGGCCCTCATGACTCCGTCCCTGCCTGGAGTGGTGGCAGGGAGAGACTAAAGGGAGACGAGACGACACGCCTGAGTGGGAGCAACAAGGAAAGGAGAGGACCAAGCCATTTCTTTCCAGCACAAGTTGGACTTCCTGTAGCTGGAAAAAAATACACTAATACCATGTTTTACGATGCTTCGTCTGGGCTGAGCAGTGCCAGGGCAGGCCAGCGTGCTCCCAGATGGCCCGACTGCCCTCGACAGCACAATGACTGTCCCCTTGGCCCGGCCCTGGGCCCTGGGCCCCCACATCCAGGCCTGAGAAGCTTGGCTCCACAGCAAGCTTTCAAAATAAAGTGGTTTTTATTTCATATTTGCCAGACAAGTTACAAAACACAAAATTGGGGTTGCTCCTCATATTATTAAGGCAATTCTCCCCCCATCTGCCCTCCCAAAAGCAATTCACAAAGGGGTCTTTGTTCTCTGCAAGTTCAATCAGAGGCAGCTCCTCCAACGGGAAACGAGAAGGAGGAGGCTGAGTTTTACTGGCTGTCAGACCAGAAACACGGGGAGCATCGGGGTTCCGGCAGGAGCGGCCAGAGTGCGGTTTGCAGGCTGCGGAGGCCGGTGTGAATGGACTTCCAGTGTGAAATGAGGCTTGGGGGGCGGGGGAGGGGCGGGGCAGCCCCCTCTGCCTGTCTGCCGGGTGGCCCGGAGAACAGGCTGTCTGTACAAAGCAGAGGGTCCCGTTCTGTTCCGCAGAGCTCGGGGGCAGCGCTGAGGGTCTCCGAATGGGCTGGGCAGGCCTTGGGGCACCCCCGCCCACTCTTGCTTGCCCATCTCGAGGTTCCACTGATTGAATGAATGTCTGGGTCTGATCTTGTTTCAGCAAAAAAGGTTTTTCAAGGAAAGCTTGCAAAGGGCTGACCCGGATGACCCTGAAGGTCTGGGAGATTCAGGGTGCAGGGTGGCGAGCCTTTCTGAGCTTCGTCTGTCCCTCTGGAAATCGGGGTCACTGCCTGATGGGAGCTGAGCGCAGGGCTAGGGGGCCGTGGTACACCTGCCTGGCCAAGCCAGCCCTGCTCGGGTTGAAACGCTGGCCCGCAGGCCTGGGACCCCTGCCTAGCACAGGCCCATTGCCTAGGTGTCTGCAGCGACTCGGCAACCCGGGCTCCGGGCTGTAACTCCAGTTCTCACCACGAGAGGGCGGGCTCAGCGCGGGGCACGCTGACAGCAGCCTGCAGGGAAGCTGAGCCATCAGCGCCCCCAGGACCTCGGCCAAGAGGGGTGGCCCTCGCTATGGTAGCCCCAAGGTGGGGAAATTCATGGGGGCCTTGGCTGCCAGCCTCGTAGGAAGCCCCCGAGGTTCCTCAGGAAGGATGGGCTGGCTTCCTCAGCCACAGACCGGTCCTGGGACCCCGGCCTGGTTGGGGTCCTCGAGCCGGTGGCCTTGACCTAGGCCGCTCCCTGGAGCCTGCCGGGCCTCTTCTCCCTTCACCGGGGAGGCCAGAGACCCCTTTGTGCCCCTGAAGGTATTTCTGGGGCAGGGCTGGCAACAGAGGGCCCAGTGGGAGGCGCTTGGAGGAGGATGCTGACCGCCCCCCTCCTGCCCCCTCAAGAGGGAGAGAGGTGTGGCGAGGAGGAGAGCTGAGCCCCTCAGAGGCCCTCCCAGCCCGGCTGCAGGATGCCAGGTCCTCCCAGAGCACCGATCTCAGGGCACCGCGGCGCAGAAGCCAGGCCCAGGGGGAAGCCGCTGCGGAAGCCGCCGTGGGGGCTTTTCAGAAACGTCACTTCCTGTGGCTGCCAGAGGGTGGTGTGTCTGGGGTCCAGGCAGGGCGGAGGGGGGCTGACTGACACCCATTGGCTCAGTGAGTTGAGTCATGGGGCCTGGAGTAGTGCCAGCAGGTAAGAGGCGCCCCGCTAAAACCACGGCGCGGGGGCAATCCCTCCATGCACCCCCCCCACCACCGTGGTACAGGAAAGCAGCTATGTCTACAGTAATGGCTTCCATGGCAACAGAAAGGGCACCAGCGGCGTGGCAGGTAAGCTCTGCAATTGTGGGTCCCTGTCCACCCCAGACCCAGCGCACTGGGAGAGGCCCAGGGCTCCACAGGCCCATCGTGGGAGTTGCTGCGATTCTCCCCATTTTACAGCCAGGGAAACTGAGGTCCACGGAGCCAGGGTGGGGTATCTCACCCACTCCACCCCTGCGGGGGGCTCTCTTCATGTGTGGCCCCCACTAAAGCTCTCGGCTGTGCATAAGTGTCCCCTGAGGAACCCGTGTCTGGACTCGGGCCCCAGAGACTCTCGTGTACTGGTTGGGGTCTGGCCTGGGGTCGGGGATCCTTGGAGCTCCCCGGGTCCTTCCATGGCAGCCCCGGTGAGAGTCACAGCTCGGAAGGAAGCACCATTGCTGTGAAGAGCCAGGCAGGCCCCAGGCCTCCTGCTCAGTGCCCAGCGCCCCGTCCCACCAGCTAAGGCTGCCCCGGCAGGGGGACCCGGCCTCCGCGGCCTCACAGGGAGACAGCTGTGTCCCCAGTGGCTGAGGTGCTCTCGCCTCTGCCTCCTGCTGCCCGCTCGTTTTCATTCTGATCCTCACGGGTGTGACTCGGCGCCTTTGGCAAAGCCATACCATTTCTAGAACATTCTGAGGACACTCGGGGCCAGCAGGACGGAGTCTAGAATCAGGATTATCTCGGCAGAATTAGGGTGTCAGGTGATCCCCTGATAAACATAAATGTTGTGAGGGAGGAGGGAGGAGTGGACCCCCCACCCCCCACGGAGGGCTAAATTGGGCTTGGGCAGCTCCTGATGGGGGATAGGGACTGAGTTGGGCTGGAAGGTTCCGGGAGGGAGCAGGCTGCATCCTAAGGAGGCACAAAGGGACACTGAGTGTAGAAGTCAGAGGCAGAGAGTATATCCAGGGAGAATCCCTGGGGTAGGCAGGACACAGGGGAGCCTTGAATGCCGCATGGGGGAGCTGGAATTTTAGGCTGCAGATAAATAATTACAGGTGGCACTGTCCTCTGCGGTCAGACCCCAGCAGATGACCAGCTGCAGCCCCAAGGTTAGAAAAGGCCTACAGTCAGCCCGTCTTCTATGGACAGCCACGCCCTTCAGCATCCCGCGGGCGAGCTGGGCCCGGGTGTCTGTCTACGCAGCACCCAGGGGAGCGCGGCGCGTCTGAGCAGCTGCTGCTGAGCCTGGGACCTCCCCGCCCGGCTCCGGATACTCCCAAGCTGTTCCTGCCGGCCCTGGCTATCGTTCAGGCATCTCAGCCAGGACCAAAGACGGCCAGCCGCAACATACGCGTCCCTGGGGCCGTAGCACCTGGCCAGCCTGGCCACACGGGCTGGGCGGATCTCTGGCCTTTGTTCCCGGGCCGGGCTGCACCTGGCCGGGAAGGAGCCGGCTCCCTGGAGCCGCGCGTCCAGGCTGCGCGCAGAGGCTGCTTCATGAATTGTTCACGGGTAATTCCGAGCAAAGCACTGCCCAGGTACCAGCTGGCAGAGATGAAGCCCTTGAGTGCCCAGGCTTGGCTTTTCAAGACGTTTACTGATGGGGATTACTTTTTTCGAGAGGGATTTGGAAAAGTTCTGGTTAGGAAGGAAGAAAAGAAGGAGAAGAAGAAATAAAAGTTAGTTGAAAACTCTCTCCAAGCCGCTGTGGAGGCTGGAGTCTTGTCACTGAGATTTCCAACACGCCTTTCGGCTCCTTTATGATGCAGTCATGCCTCTCGTTACCCCCAATACTGTTTTCTCGGACTATGACAGCTAATGCCTTGACTCCCGACTCCCCCGAAAAGCAACACAGCCATTTTTAAAAATTGCATAAACGATGCCCTAATGTCACCGAGACAATAAAGGACTCAGACATTCCTGTTATTGTTGCCATCGCGTTATTTGTTCATTGAATTTCACTAGAAGGACAATAGGCAGCACTGGCATCCCTCCCCACGCTGTTTCCCTTTAGTACCCCCGCCCCCCGCCCCCTGCAAGCTGGGAGGGAAGTCCTATAACCCACTTGAAAGGCAGTTTTGTCAAAATTGCAGGTGCGTTTACTTTTGACCCAGCAATCCCACTTCTGAGAAGTATCCCTCCAGTATGAAATGACACCTGGACATGCATGTTGTTTGTGACGGTAACAGATTAGATAGGAGTGTCCATGTATTGGGGAATGAGAGACAAAAATTACGGAGCATCCGTCCAAGAATGAAATACTCGGTAGACGTCGAGCAGTGAGTAGGAAGCGCTCCCTCTACTGAGACAAAACGGGTACTGCAAGGTGCCGAACAGGAGCAGAGAGGAGGAGAGTTTTAAGTAGCGTTTTTATAACACAGCACTGCAAGGATGCACGTGAAATAGAAGTGAACCCTTTGGGGGGCTGATTGAAAGGAAAGATGTGAGCCACATTCCCCAATGGGTAATTTAAAATATCTTCCTGATTTTCTATTATGTGATTGTATCTACCCCCCCCCCTCCAAAGTACCAATCTCCCCCAAGTTGAAGCCCTCAAACGACAAGCAAAGTAGTGGTCACCGAGACCATAGATTCGATCTGACAGGTTATTTGGTGCCACTGCTCTTGTCGAACAGAAGTGGGACACCAGGACCGGTAAGTGTTCCCGCAGCACAGAAAATTAAGAGCCTTCTCAAACCATCAGAATGCCTCAGGTTCTTTCAGAATCACTTTCTCCATTTGTTTTACACTTGCTCCTCCCTGCACCTAATTGTTAGAGCTTCCATAATCTTAGGGCCTCGTGCCATTTATTTTTTAAAACTCTTAAACATAAACGAAAGAATCCTTTTCAACATTTTAAGACTTAAATCTAACCGAGGGATCAAGGTGCTAGAACTTTATGACAATGGCGCCCTCTTGTGGTTTGTAGCTGTTACTGTTATGTGGCTGTCTCTTCTTGGGCCCAAAGAGAGTAATGATCAGATAATTTATTTTCTGGTTAATAATAACCTATTCCTAATAACCGCCTTAACCAGCATTTTCCAAGGGGACACCATGGTCCTGGATTTTTGGCTAACTAGCTGGTGACACTGTTAGATGAGAGGACTTGAACTAAAAAACGGTCAGCCAGAATCTTGAACCAATGAGAAACGGGAGGAGGTGGGGCTTGAGTTTGTAGGTTTAACAAGCACCCCAGGTGATTCTGAAACCCAAATAGGTTTGAGAGCCATGAATCCCTGCTTTCAGGTGGGAAGTGGGTCAATTTTCCCAGCAGATGAAAACTATCAGCCCCTGTAAACTGGTCATATATGGTCATAGATCCCAGTGGATAACATTTTGTCCACTTGCACCTGCCCAAGACCACAGACGCCAAGTTCACACTGGAGAGCTAAGGCCCTCGGGGGGAGAAATTTGAGGTCCCAATGTTTTCTTTGCAATTCTCAAAACGTTACCTTTGATCTGTGTACGCTCATGTGAACTGTCGATGGCAAGGATGTCTGCACACCATGTTTGCCTTGCTTGTGCCCCCCCCACACACACACAAAGATCCCTGTCCTGCCCTAGATGGGTGGCTCAGTAGGTTGGAGCATCGTCCTGATGTGCCAAGGTCGCGGGTTTGATTCCCTGGTCCAGGCACATGCAGGAAGCAACCAATGATGCATGGATGGGTGGAGCAACAAACCGATATTTCTTTCTCTCTTTCTCCTCTCTTGCTCTATCAATAAATAAGAGATTTTTTTTTAGCTGTGGCTGGTGTGGCTCAGTGGATTGAGTGCCAACCTGTGAACAAAAGGTCTTGGGTTCAATTCCCGGTCAGGGAATACACCTGGATTGCAGCCGGGTCCCCAGTTGGGGGCAGGCAGGAAGCAGCTTATTGATGTTTCTCTCACACTTGGATGTTTCTATCCTTCTCTTTCTCCCCCCCCCTTCCCTTCTCTATAAAATAAAATAAAATAAAAATAAAATATAGTAAAATAAAATAAAAAGTTTTAAGTTGTTAAAAAAACAACAGCCCTGAACCGCACCCACACCTGAACTCAGAGGTCACTCTGAAAGGGTTTACATGTCCATGTCGGCCACTGGGGAATCACGTGGGGAGTCTGGCTCCCTTCCAGCAGCCTCCCCTCCCCCCCAAAAATATGTCCAAATCCCCCTCTGGTGCCAGGGTTAAAACCAGAAAAGCCGGTGTTCGTGATACCTGTCATCTACTAGACCCAATAAGCAGAGACAGGGATTTAATCTTTATGGGCGCTTTATTTAGATGGTTGGATCTGAGAAGACAGCAGGTTGGTACCCTAACAGACTCTTAATTCTGTTATAAATGGACCCTTTTTATATGTATGGGCACCAAATATTCCCTGTAAAAAGTTTCAAAGGTCTGCTAAACAGGTAAATTTGTAGGGGCTTCAAATATTCTTTGTAAGAAGTAGCAAAGGCCTTCTAAAGAGCCTTAAAAAAAAAAATGTTACAGCCACCCAGTGATTTACAAGTTAAAAGACCCCAGCTTAGCCCCTATCTCCTTCCATTTGCTCGTGACTTGTTTATAACTCTTGTGAAGTTATGTCTTACAAAGTGTCTAGCCTTTTTGCAAAATTAATTGGCTTACAAAAATTCAACCTAACTAAAAGGCTGCAGCTGCAAGCTAAAGATAACCTCACAGCCTTGAGAATTTCTGTTCCTGTTACTGCCAAGACATTCCTGCAGTCCTGCCCAGCCCCCTCTTCCTAAGGCTGTTTCCCACCAAAGAAGAAACAAAGGGACATCATCAGTATAAAAGCCCAGCGTTTTAGACCCCATCGTATGTCGGAGCATGTTAGAGACCAGCTCAGGGTCTGCCCGACTGGCCGGTAATTATTAAAACCCTTTGTTTAACTTTATACACTGCTTCAGAGTGTTCAATCTTGCCTATGTAGCCGTAACATAAGGAGAAGAAAAGTGTAGGTAAGGCATCTGGAATTCAGGGAAAAGGTTAATCAGTTAAAAGCTGCAGCATTCCTTCCTCTGTGTCCTGGGCGGTGGTCCTTGTGCCCTGGGCAGTAGTCTTTGTGTCCTGGGTGGTGGTCATCGCACCCTGGAGCACAATGGCTCAGATACCATCTGATGGCCTGCAGTCCTCCTGAGGCACAAAGATAGAACTACTTATGGTTACCTGGAGTCAAGGTGGGTCATACCTCCAGTTCCTAAAACAATAGCTTTTTACATACATTGATTTACTGAGCTTATTAGCTGTTACCTGAAACTAAAGTTTCCAACATATGAGCCCCCCCACCCCCATCAGGGTCTTGCCATGCCAGTTGTGAATTACGCAGTGGATGCCCCAGGCAGTGCCAGACGCTCTCCACCCACTCGGAACTCTGCAAGAGACACTCAGAAGTGAGGATGAGGATGGGCATCCTGTGGCCCGCGGTTCACCCTAGACAGCCACCATCTGTGAGCTGTTTACAAGGGTTGTCATGCGCCACCTGGTGGCTGCTCTTATATTGTTTCCAGAGCCCCGGTGGAATAGATAAGGGATGAGAACTGATCAGAATGCTGGAGGGAGAGTTCTAGAAGGCTGGCGGCCCTTGGCAGCTCATCCCGGTCACTCCAGGGTGCCCACACTTCGTGGGTTCTCCGGAGATTGTATCTGAAGGCTTCCAGGTGAAGAGCATGACCACTGCGGCAACTTCTGGCTACGGTGTGTGGTGGGGGGCCGTCGGGCCCGGCTGGGCAGCAAACAGCCGGGGCCTCTTTGCCCCTGGGAGCCCCTGGGGGCCCACAAGAAACGGGAGAAGGAATGCTTCCCACCCGGACACCAGAGGCGTCCGCTCCGGAGGTGAGAACCAGCCCTGGAAGAGTGTGACCCGCTCGGCAGCAGACAAGTGTGGGGGCCCGCTCGTCAGATTGAATTTTTTTCAAGTTTTCCAGGGCTCTCTCCTCCTGGCGGGGGCCACTCTGGTTTGTAAGAGCCACCGGTGGGAGAGAAGAGGCCGCGGTCACCGCTAATGCTTACTCTTTGGCCTTCCAGCCATCGGCCGAAGGAACACGGTAATAGGTAAGGGGTAAATTGGACCGCGGTAGCCGAGGGAGAGTTCCAGGAGGCAGGCAGCACTTTCAGGCTCATCCCGGTCACTCCTGGGTGCCCAGGCTTCGTGGGCTCTCCGGAGATTGCGTCTGCAGGCTTGCAGGGGAAGAGCATGGCCACTGCGGCAACTTCTGGCTACGGTGTGGGTGGGGGGCCGTCGGGCCCGGCCGGGCAGCAGACAGCCGGGGCCTCTTTGCCCCTGGGAGCCCCTGGGGGCCCACAAGAAACGGGAGAAGGAATGCTTCCCACCCGGATACCAGAGGCGTCCGCTCCGGAGATGAGAACCAGCCCTGGAAGAGTGTAACCCGCTCGGCAGCAGACAAGTGTGGGGGCCCGCTCGTCAGATTGAGTTTTTTTCATTCAAGTTTTCCAGGGCTCTCTCCTGCTGGCGGGGGCCACTCCGGTTTGTAAGAGCCACCGGTGGGAGAGAAGAGGCCGCGGTCACCGCTAATGCTTACTCTTTGGCCTTCCAGCCATCGGCCGAAGGAACACGGTAATAGGTAAGGGGTAAATTGGACCGCTGTAGCCGAGGGAGAGTTCCAGGAGGCAGGCAGCACTTTCAGGCTCATCCCGGTCACTCCTGGGTGCCCAGGCTTCGTGGGCTCTCCGGAGATTGCGTCTGCAGGCTTGCAGGGGAAGAGCATGGCCACTGCGGCAACTTCTGGCTACGGTGTGTGGGGGGGGGCCGTCGGGCCCGGCCGGGCAGCAGACAGCCAGGGCCTCTTTGCCCCTGGGAGCCCCTGGGGGCCCACAAGAAACGGGAGAAGGAATGCTTCCCACCCGGACACCAGAGGCGTCCGCTCCGGAGGTGAGAACCAGCCCTGGAAGAGTGTGACCCGCTCGGCAGCAGACAAGTGTGGGGGCCCGCTCGTCAGATTGAATTTTTTTCAAGTTTTCCAGGGCTCTCTCCTGCTGGCGGGGGCCACTCCGGTTTGTAAGAGCCACCGGTGGGAGAGAAGAGGCCGCGGTCACCGCTAATGCTTACTCTTTGGCCTTCCAGCCATCGGCCGAAGGAACACGGTAATAGGTAAGGGGTAAATTGGACCGCGGTAGCCGAGGGAGAGTTCCAGGAGGCAGGCAGCACTTTCAGGCTCATCCCGGTCACTCCTGGGTGCCCAGGCTTCGTGGGCTCTCCGGAGATTGCGTCTGCAGGCTTGCAGGGGAAGAGCATGGCCACTGCGGCAACTTCTGGCTACGGTGTGTGGGGCGGGGCCGTCGGGCCCGGCCGGGCAGCAGACAGCCGGGGCCTCTTTGCCCCTGGGAGTCCCTGGGGGCCCACAAGAAACGGGAGAAGGAATGCTTCCCACCCGGACACCAGAGGCGTCCACTCCGGAGGTGAGAACCAGCCCTGGAAGAGTGTGACCCGCTCGGCAGCAGACAAGTGTGGGGGCCCGCTCGTCAGATTGAGTTTTTTTCATTCAAGTTTTCCAGGGCTCTCTCCTGCTGGCGGGGGCCACTCCGGTTTGTAAGAGCCACCGGTGGGAGAGAAGAGGCCGCGGTCACCGCTAATGCTTACTCTTTGGCCTTCCAGCCATCGGCCGAAGGAACACGGTAATAGGTAAGGGGGGACATTGGATCGCGGTAGCCGAGGGAGAGTTCCAGGAGGCAGGCAGCACTTTCAGGCTCATCCCGGTCACTCCTGGGTGCCCAGGCTTCGTGGGCTCTCCGGAGATTGCGTCTGCAGGCTTGCAGGGGAAGAGCATGGCCACTGCGGCAACTTCTGGCTACGGTGTGTGTGGGGGGGCGTCGGGCCCGGCCGGGCAGCAGACAGCCGGGGCCTCTTTGCCCCTGGGAGCCCCTGGGGGCCCACAAGAAACGGGAGAAGGAATGCTTCCCACCCGGACACCAGAGGCGTCCGCTCCGGAGGTGAGAACCAGGCCTGGAAGAGTGTGACCCGCTCGGCAGCAGACAAGTGTGGGGGCCCGCTCGCCAGATTGAATTTTTTTCAAGTTTTCCAGGGCTCTCTCCTGCTGGCGGGGGCCACTCCGGTTTGTAAGAGCCACCGGTGGGAGAGAAGAGGCCGCGGTCACCGCTAATGCTTACTCTTTGGCCTTCCAGCCATCGGCCGAAGGAACACGGTAATAGGTAAGGGGTAAATTGGACCGCGGTAGCCGAGGGAGAGTTCCAGGAGGCAGGCAGCACTTTCAGGCTCATCCCGGTCACTCCTGGGTGCCCAGGCTTCGTGGGCTCTCCGGAGATTGCGACTGCAGGCTTGCAGGGGAAGAGCATGGCCACTGCCGCAACTTCTGGCTACGGTGTGGGTGGGGGGCCGTCGGGCCCGGCCGGGCAGCAGACAGCCGGGGCCTCTTTGCCCCTGGGAGCCCCTGGGGGCCCACAAGAAACGGGAGAAGGAATGCTTCCCACCCGGACACCAGAGGCGTCCGCTCCGGAGGTGAGAACCAGCCCTGGAAGAGTGTGACCCGCTCGGCAGCAGACAAGTGTGGGGGCCCGCTCGTCAGATTGAGTTTTTTTCATTCAAGTTTTCCAGGGCTCTCTCCTGCTGGCGGGGGCCACTCCGGTTTGTAAGAGCCACCGGTGGGAGAGAAGAGGCCGCGGTCACCGCTAATGCTTACTCTTTGGCCTTCCAGCCATCGGCCGAAGGAACACGGTAATAGGTAAGGGGTAAATTGGACCGCGGTAGCCGAGGGAGAGTTCCAGGAGGCAGGCAGCACTTTCAGGCTCATCCCGGTCACTCCTGGGTGCCCAGGCTTCGTGGGCTCTCCGGAGATTGCGTCTGCAGGCTTGCAGGGGAAGAGCATGGCCACTGCGGCAACTTCTGGCTACGGTGTGTGGGGCGGGGCCGTCGGGCCCGGCCGGGCAGCAGACAGCCGGGGCCTCTTTGCCCCTGGGAGTCCCTGGGGGCCCACAAGAAACGGGAGAAGGAATGCTTCCCACCCGGACACCAGAGGCGTCCGCTCCGGAGGTGAGAACCAGCCCTGGAAGAGTGTGACCCGCTCGGCAGCAGACAAGTGTGGGGGCCCGCTCACCAGATTGAATTTTTTTCAAGTTTTCCAGGGCTCTCTCCTGCTGGCGGGGGCCACTCCGGTTTGTAAGAGCCACCGGTGGGAGAGAAGAGGCCGCGGTCACCGCTAATGCTTACTCTTTGGCCTTCCAGCCATCGGCCGAAGGAACACGGTAATAGGTAAGGGGGGACATTGGACCGCGGTAGCCGAGGGAGAGTTCCAGGAGGCAGGCAGCACTTTCAGGCTCATCCCGGTCACTCCTGGGTGCCCAGGCTTCGTGGGCTCTCCGGAGATTGCGTCTGCAGGCTTGCAGGGGAAGAGCATGGCCACTGCGGCAACTTCTGGCTACGGTGTGTGTGTGGGGGGCCGTCGGGCCCGGCCGGGCAGCAGACAGCCGGGGCCTCTTTGCCCCTGGGAGCCCCTGGGGGCCCACAAGAAATGGGAGAAGGAATGCTTCCCACCCGGACACCAGAGGCGTCCGCTCCGGAGGTGAGAACCAGCCCTGGAAGAGTGTGACCCGCTCGGCAGCAGACAAGTGTGGGGGCCCGCTCGTCAGATTGAATTTTTTTCAAGTTTTCCAGGGCTCTCTCCTGCTGGCGGGGGCCACTCCGGTTTGTAAGAGCCACCGGTGGGAGAGAAGAGGCCGCGGTCACCGCTAATGCTTACTCTTTGGCCTTCCAGCCATCGGCCGAAGGAACACGGTAATAGGTAAGGGGTAAATTGGACCGCGGTAGCCGAGGGAGAGTTCCAGGAGGCAGGCAGCACTTTCAGGCTCATCCCGGTCACTCCTGGGTGCCCAGGCTTCGTGGGCTCTCCGGAGATTGCGTCTGCAGGCTTGCAGGGGAAGAGCATGGCCACTGCCGCAACTTCTGGCTACGGTGTGTGGGGCGGGGCCGTCGGGCCCGGCCGGGCAGCAGACAGCCGGGGCCTCTTTGCCCCTGGGAGTCCCTGGGGGCCCACAAGAAACGGGAGAAGGAATGCTTCCCACCCGGACACCAGAGGCGTCCACTCCGGAGGTGAGAACCAGCCCTGGAAGAGTGTGACCCGCTCGGCAGCAGACAAGTGTGGGGGCCCGCTCGTCAGATTGAGTTTTTTTCATTCAAGTTTTCCAGGGCTCTCTCCTGCTGGCGGGGGCCACTCCGGTTTGTAAGAGCCACCGGTGGGAGAGAAGAGGCCGCGGTCACCGCTAATGCTTACTCTTTGGCCTTCCAGCCATCGGCCGAAGGAACACGGTAATAGGTAAGGGGGGACATTGGATCGCGGTAGCCGAGGGAGAGTTCCAGGAGGCAGGCAGCACTTTCAGGCTCATCCCGGTCACTCCTGGGTGCCCAGGCTTCGTGGGCTCTCCGGAGATTGCGTCTGCAGGCTTGCAGGGGAAGAGCATGGCCACTGCGGCAACTTCTGGCTACGGTGTGTGTGGGGGGGCGTCGGGCCCGGCCGGGCAGCAGACAGCCGGGGCCTCTTTGCCCCTGGGAGCCCCTGGGGGCCCACAAGAAACGGGAGAAGGAATGCTTCCCACCCGGACACCAGAGGCGTCCGCTCCGGAGGTGAGAACCAGGCCTGGAAGAGTGTGACCCGCTCGGCAGCAGACAAGTGTGGGGGCCCGCTCGCCAGATTGAATTTTTTTCAAGTTTTCCAGGGCTCTCTCCTGCTGGCGGGGGCCACTCCGGTTTGTAAGAGCCACCGGTGGGAGAGAAGAGGCCGCGGTCACCGCTAATGCTTACTCTTTGGCCTTCCAGCCATCGGCCAAAGGAACACGGTAATAGGTAAGGGGTAAATTGGACCGCGGTAGCCGAGGGAGAGTTCCAGGAGGCAGGCAGCACTTTCAGGCTCATCCCGGTCACTCCTGGGTGCCCAGGCTTCGTGGGCTCTCCGGAGATTGCGACTGCAGGCTTGCAGGGGAAGAGCATGGCCACTGCGGCAACTTCTGGCTACGGTGTGGGTGGGGGGCCGTCGGGCCCGGCCGGGCAGCAGACAGCCGGGGCCTCTTTGCCCCTGGGAGCCCCTGGGGGCCCACAAGAAACGGGAGAAGGAATGCTTCCCACCCGGACACCAGAGGCGTCCGCTCCGGAGGTGAGAACCAGCCCTGGAAGAGTGTGACCCGCTCGGCAGCAGACAAGTGTGGGGGCCCGCTCGTCAGATTGAGTTTTTTTCATTCAAGTTTTCCAGGGCTCTCTCCTGCTGGCGGGGGCCACTCCGGTTTGTAAGAGCCACCGGTGGGAGAGAAGAGGCCGCGGTCACCGCTAATGCTTACTCTTTGGCCTTCCAGCCATCGGCCGAAGGAACACGGTAATAGGTAAGGGGTAAATTGGACCGCGGTAGCCGAGGGAGAGTTCCAGGAGGCAGGCAGCACTTTCAGGCTCATCCCGGTCACTCCTGGGTGCCCAGGCTTCGTGGGCTCTCCGGAGATTGCGTCTGCAGGCTTGCAGGGGAAGAGCATGGCCACTGCGGCAACTTCTGGCTACGGTGTGTGGGGCGGGGCCGTCGGGCCCGGCCGGGCAGCAGACAGCCGGGGCCTCTTTGCCCCTGGGAGTCCCTGGGGGCCCACAAGAAACGGGAGAAGGAATGCTTCCCACCCGGACACCAGAGGCGTCCGCTCCGGAGGTGAGAACCAGCCCTGGAAGAGTGTGACCCGCTCGGCAGCAGACAAGTGTGGGGGCCCGCTCGCCAGATTGAATTTTTTTCAAGTTTTCCAGGGCTCTCTCCTGCTGGCGGGGGCCACTCCGGTTTGTAAGAGCCACCGGTGGGAGAGAAGAGGCCGCGGTCACCGCTAATGCTTACTCTTTGGCCTTCCAGCCATCGGCCGAAGGAACACGGTAATAGGTAAGGGGTAAATTGGACCGCGGTAGCCGAGGGAGAGTTCCAGGAGGCAGGCAGCACTTTCAGGCTCATCCCGGTCACTCCTGGGTGCCCAGGCTTCGTGGGCTCTCCGGAGATTGCGACTGCAGGCTTGCAGGGGAAGAGCATGGCCACTGCCGCAACTTCTGGCTACGGTGTGGGTGGGGGGCCGTCGGGCCCGGCCGGGCAGCAGACAGCCGGGGCCTCTTTGCCCCTGGGAGCCCCTGGGGGCCCACAAGAAACGGGAGAAGGAATGCTTCCCACCCGGACACCAGAGGCGTCCGCTCCGGAGGTGAGAACCAGCCCTGGAAGAGTGTGACCCGCTCGGCAGCAGACAAGTGTGGGGGCCCGCTCGTCAGATTGAGTTTTTTTCATTCAAGTTTTCCAGGGCTCTCTCCTGCTGGCGGGGGCCACTCCGGTTTGTAAGAGCCACCGGTGGGAGAGAAGAGGCCGCGGTCACCGCTAATGCTTACTCTTTGGCCTTCCAGCCATCGGCCGAAGGAACACGGTAATAGGTAAGGGGTAAATTGGACCGCGGTAGCCGAGGGAGAGTTCCAGGAGGCAGGCAGCACTTTCAGGCTCATCCCGGTCACTCCTGGGTGCCCAGGCTTCGTGGGCTCTCCGGAGATTGCGTCTGCAGGCTTGCAGGGGAAGAGCATGGCCACTGCGGCAACTTCTGGCTACGGTGTGTGGGGCGGGGCCGTCGGGCCCGGCCGGGCAGCAGACAGCCGGGGCCTCTTTGCCCCTGGGAGTCCCTGGGGGCCCACAAGAAACGGGAGAAGGAATGCTTCCCACCCGGACACCAGAGGCGTCCGCTCCGGAGGTGAGAACCAGCCCTGGAAGAGTGTGACCCGCTCGGCAGCAGACAAGTGTGGGGGCCCGCTCACCAGATTGAATTTTTTTCAAGTTTTCCAGGGCTCTCTCCTGCTGGCGGGGGCCACTCCGGTTTGTAAGAGCCACCGGTGGGAGAGAAGAGGCCGCGGTCACCGCTAATGCTTACTCTTTGGCCTTCCAGCCATCGGCCGAAGGAACACGGTAATAGGTAAGGGGGGACATTGGACCGCGGTAGCCGAGGGAGAGTTCCAGGAGGCAGGCAGCACTTTCAGGCTCATCCCGGTCACTCCTGGGTGCCCAGGCTTCGTGGGCTCTCCGGAGATTGCGTCTGCAGGCTTGCAGGGGAAGAGCATGGCCACTGCGGCAACTTCTGGCTACGGTGTGTGTGTGGGGGGCCGTCGGGCCCGGCCGGGCAGCAGACAGCCGGGGCCTCTTTGCCCCTGGGAGCCCCTGGGGGCCCACAAGAAATGGGAGAAGGAATGCTTCCCACCCGGACACCAGAGGCGTCCGCTCCGGAGGTGAGAACCAGCCCTGGAAGAGTGTGACCCGCTCGGCAGCAGACAAGTGTGGGGGCCCGCTCGTCAGATTGAATTTTTTTCAAGTTTTCCAGGGCTCTCTCCTGCTGGCGGGGGCCACTCCGGTTTGTAAGAGCCACCGGTGGGAGAGAAGAGGCCGCGGTCACCGCTAATGCTTACTCTTTGGCCTTCCAGCCATCGGCCGAAGGAACACGGTAATAGGTAAGGGGTAAATTGGACCGCGGTAGCCGAGGGAGAGTTCCAGGAGGCAGGCAGCACTTTCAGGCTCATCCCGGTCACTCCTGGGTGCCCAGGCTTCGTGGGCTCTCCGGAGATTGTGTCTGCAGGCTTGCAGGGGAAGAGCATGGCCACTGCGGCAACTTCTGGCTACGGTGTGTGGGGCGGGGCCGTCGGGCCCGGCCGGGCAGCAGACAGCCGGGGCCTCTTTGCCCCTGGGAGTCCCTGGGGGCCCACAAGAAACGGGAGAAGGAATGCTTCCCACCCGGACACCAGAGGCGTCCGCTCCGGAGGTGAGAACCAGGCCTGGAAGAGTGTGACCCGCTCGGCAGCAGACAAGTGTGGGGGCCCGCTCACCAGATTGAATTTTTTTCAAGTTTTCCAGGGCTCTCTCCTGCTGGCGGGGGCCACTCCGGTTTGTAAGAGCCACCGGTGGGAGAGAAGAGGCCGCGGTCACCGCTAATGCTTACTCTTTGGCCTTCCAGCCATCGGCCGAAGGAACACGGTAATAGGTAAGGGGTAAATTGGACCGCGGTAGCCGAGGGAGAGTTCCAGGAGGCAGGCAGCACTTTCAGGCTCATCCCGGTCACTCCTGGGTGCCCAGGCTTCGTGGGCTCTCCGGAGATTGCGTCTGCAGGCTTGCAGGGGAAGAGCATGGCCACTGCCGCAACTTCTGGCTACGGTGTGGGTGGGGGGCCGTCGGGCCCGGCCGGGCAGCAGACAGCCGGGGCCTCTTTGCCCCTGGGAGCCCCTGGGGGCCCACAAGAAACGGGAGAAGGAATGCTTCCCACCCGGACACCAGAGGCGTCCGCTCCGGAGGTGAGAACCAGCCCTGGAAGAGTGTGACCCGCTCGGCAGCAGACAAGTGTGGGGGCCCGCTCGTCAGATTGAGTTTTTTTCATTCAAGTTTTCCAGGGCTCTCTCCTGCTGGCGGGGGCCACTCCGGTTTGTAAGAGCCACCGGTGGGAGAGAAGAGGCCGCGGTCACCGCTAATGCTTACTCTTTGGCCTTCCAGCCATCGGCCGAAGGAACACGGTAATAGGTAAGGGGTAAATTGGACCGCGGTAGCCGAGGGAGAGTTCCAGGAGGCAGGCAGCACTTTCAGGCTCATCCCGGTCACTCCTGGGTGCCCAGGCTTCGTGGGCTCTCCGGAGATTGCGTCTGCAGGCTTGCAGGGGAAGAGCATGGCCACTGCGGCAACTTCTGGCTACGGTGTGTGGGGCGGGGCCGTCGGGCCCGGCCGGGCAGCAGACAGCCGGGGCCTCTTTGCCCCTGGGAGCCCCTGGGGGCCCACAAGAAACGGGAGAAGGAATGCTTCCCACCCGGACACCAGAGGCGTCCGCTCCGGAGGTGAGAACCAGCCCTGGAAGAGTGTGACCCGCTCGGCAGCAGACAAGTGTGGGGGCCCGCTCACCAGATTGAATTTTTTTCAAGTTTTCCAGGGCTCTCTCCTGCTGGCGGGGGCCACTCCGGTTTGTAAGAGCCACCGGTGGGAGAGAAGAGGCCGCGGTCACCGCTAATGCTTACTCTTTGGCCTTCCAGCCATCGGCCGAAGGAACACGGTAATAGGTAAGGGGGGACATTGGACCGCGGTAGCCGAGGGAGAGTTCCAGGAGGCAGGCAGCACTTTCAGGCTCATCCCGGTCACTCCTGGGTGCCCAGGCTTCGTGGGCTCTCCGGAGATTGCGTCTGCAGGCTTGCAGGGGAAGAGCATGGCCACTGCGGCAACTTCTGGCTACGGTGTGTGTGTGGGGGGCCGTCGGGCCCGGCCGGGCAGCAGACAGCCGGGGCCTCTTTGCCCCTGGGAGCCCCTGGGGGCCCACAAGAAATGGGAGAAGGAATGCTTCCCACCCGGACACCAGAGGCGTCCGCTCCGGAGGTGAGAACCAGCCCTGGAAGAGTGTGACCCGCTCGGCAGCAGACAAGTGTGGGGGCCCGCTCGTCAGATTGAATTTTTTTCAAGTTTTCCAGGGCTCTCTCCTGCTGGCGGGGGCCACTCCGGTTTGTAAGAGCCACCGGTGGGAGAGAAGAGGCCGCGGTCACCGCTAATGCTTACTCTTTGGCCTTCCAGCCATCGGCCGAAGGAACACGGTAATAGGTAAGGGGTAAATTGGACCGCGGTAGCCGAGGGAGAGTTCCAGGAGGCAGGCAGCACTTTCAGGCTCATCCCGGTCACTCCTGGGTGCCCAGGCTTCGTGGGCTCTCCGGAGATTGCGTCTGCAGGCTTGCAGGGGAAGAGCATGGCCACTGCGGCAACTTCTGGCTACGGTGTGTGGGGCGGGGCCGTCGGGCCCGGCCGGGCAGCAGACAGCCGGGGCCTCTTTGCCCCTGGGAGCCCCTGGGGGCCCACAAGAAACGGGAGAAGGAATGCTTCCCACCCGGACACCAGAGGCGTCCGCTCCGGAGATGAGAACCAGCCCTGGAAGAGTGTAACCCGCTCGGCAGCAGACAAGTGTGGGGGCCCGCTCGTCAGATTGAGTTTTTTTCATTCAAGTTTTCCAGGGCTCTCTCCTGCTGGCGGGGGCCACTCCGGTTTGTAAGAGCCACCGGTGGGAGAGAAGAGGCCGCGGTCACCGCTAATGCTTACTCTTTGGCCTTCCAGCCATCGGCCGAAGGAACACGGTAATAGGTAAGGGGGGACATTGGATCGCGGTAGCCGAGGGAGAGTTCCAGGAGGCAGGCAGCACTTTCAGGCTCATCCCGGTCACTCCTGGGTGCCCAGGCTTCGTGGGCTCTCCGGAGATTGCGTCTGCAGGCTTGCAGGGGAAGAGCATGGCCACTGCGGCAACTTCTGGCTACGGTGTGTGTGGGGGGGCGTCGGGCCCGGCCGGGCAGCAGACAGCCGGGGCCTCTTTGCCCCTGGGAGCCCCTGGGGGCCCACAAGAAACGGGAGAAGGAATGCTTCCCACCCGGACACCAGAGGCGTCCGCTCCGGAGGTGAGAACCAGGCCTGGAAGGAAGAGTGTGACCCGCTCGGCAGCAGACAAGTGTGGGGGCCCGCTCGCCAGATTGAATTTTTTTCAAGTTTTCCAGGGCTCTCTCCTGCTGGCGGGGGCCACTCCGGTTTGTAAGAGCCACCGGTGGGAGAGAAGAGGCCGCGGTCACCGCTAATGCTTACTCTTTGGCCTTCCAGCCATCGGCCAAAGGAACACGGTAATAGGTAAGGGGTAAATTGGACCGCGGTAGCCGAGGGAGAGTTCCAGGAGGCAGGCAGCACTTTCAGGCTCATCCCGGTCACTCCTGGGTGCCCAGGCTTCGTGGGCTCTCCGGAGATTGCGTCTGCAGGCTTGCAGGGGAAGAGCATGGCCACTGCGGCAACTTCTGGCTACGGTGTGTGTGTGGGGGGCCGTCGGGCCCGGCCGGGCAGCAGACAGCCGGGGCCTCTTTGCCCCTGGGAGCCCCTGGGGGCCCACAAGAAATGGGAGAAGGAATGCTTCCCACCCGGACACCAGAGGCGTCCGCTCCGGAGGTGAGAACCAGCCCTGGAAGAGTGTGACCCGCTCGGCAGCAGACAAGTGTGGGGGCCCGCTCGTCAGATTGAATTTTTTTCAAGTTTTCCAGGGCTCTCTCCTGCTGGCGGGGGCCACTCCGGTTTGTAAGAGCCACCGGTGGGAGAGAAGAGGCCGCGGTCACCGCTAATGCTTACTCTTTGGCCTTCCAGCCATCGGCCGAAGGAACACGGTAATAGGTAAGGGGTAAATTGGACCGCGGTAGCCGAGGGAGAGTTCCAGGAGGCAGGCAGCACTTTCAGGCTCATCCCGGTCACTCCTGGGTGCCCAGGCTTCGTGGGCTCTCCGGAGATTGCGTCTGCAGGCTTGCAGGGGAAGAGCATGGCCACTGCGGCAACTTCTGGCTACGGTGTGTGGGGCGGGGCCGTCGGGCCCGGCCGGGCAGCAGACAGCCGGGGCCTCTTTGCCCCTGGGAGTCCCTGGGGGCCCACAAGAAACGGGAGAAGGAATGCTTCCCACCCGGACACCAGAGGCGTCCGCTCCGGAGGTGAGAACCAGCCCTGGAAGAGTGTGACCCGCTCGGCAGCAGACAAGTGTGGGGGCCCGCTCGTCAGATTGAATTTTTTTCAAGTTTTCCAGGGCTCTCTCCTCCTGGCGGGGGCCACTCTGGTTTGTAAGAGCCACCGGTGGGAGAGAAGAGGACGCGGTCACCGCTAATGCTTACTCTTTGGCCTTCCAGCCATCGGCCGAAGGAACACGGTAATAGGTAAGGGGTAAATTGGACCGCGGTAGCCGAGGGAGAGTTCCAGGAGGCAGGCAGCACTTTCAGGCTCATCCCGGTCACTCCTGGGTGCCCAGGCTTCGTGGGCTCTCCGGAGATTGCGTCTGCAGGCTTGCAGGGGAAGAGCATGGCCACTGCGGCAACTTCTGGCTACGGTGTGTGGGGCGGGGCCGTCGGGCCCGGCCGGGCAGCAGAAGGCCGGGGCCTCTTAGCCCCTGGGAGCACCTGGGGGCCCACAAGAAACGGGAGAAGGAATGCTTCCCACCCGGATACCAGAGGCGTCCGCTCCGGAGATGAGAACCAGCCCTGGAAGAGTGTAACCCGCTCGGCAGCAGACAAGTGTGGGGGCCCGCTCGTCAGATTGAGTTTTTTTCATTCAAGTTTTCCAGGGCTCTCTCCTGCTGGCGGGGGCCACTCCGGTTTGTAAGAGCCACCGGTGGGAGAGAAGAGGCCGCGGTCACCGCTAATGCTTACTCTTTGGCCTTCCAGCCATCGGCCGAAGGAACACGGTAATAGGTAAGGGGTAAATTGGACCGCTGTAGCCGAGGGAGAGTTCCAGGAGGCAGGCAGCACTTTCAGGCTCATCCCGGTCACTCCTGGGTGCCCAGGCTTCGTGGGCTCTCCGGAGATTGCGTCTGCAGGCTTGCAGGGGAAGAGCATGGCCACTGCGGCAACTTCTGGCTACGGTGTGTGTGGGGGGGCCGTCGGGCCCGGCCGGGCAGCAGACAGCCGGGGCCTCTTTGCCCCTGGGAGCCCCTGGGGGCCCACAAGAAACGGGAGAAGGAATGCTTCCCACCCGGACACCAGAGGCGTCCGCTCCGGAGGTGAGAACCAGCCCTGGAAGAGTGTGACCCGCTCGGCAGCAGACAAGTGTGGGGGCCCGCTCGTCAGATTGAGTTTTTTTCATTCAAGTTTTCCAGGGCTCTCTCCTGCTGGCGGGGGCCACTCCGGTTTGTAAGAGCCACCGGTGGGAGAGAAGAGGCCGCGGTCACCGCTAATGCTTACTCTTTGGCCTTCCAGCCATCGGCCGAAGGAACACGGTAATAGGTAAGGGGTAAATTGGACCGCGGTAGCCGAGGGAGAGTTCCAGGAGGCAGGCAGCACTTTCAGGCTCATCCCGGTCACTCCTGGGTGCCCAGGCTTCGTGGGCTCTCCGGAGATTGCGTCTGCAGGCTTGCAGGGGAAGAGCATGGCCACTGCGGCAACTTCTGGCTACGGTGTGTGGGGCGGGGCCGTCGGGCCCGGCCGGGCAGCAGACAGCCGGGGCCTCTTTGCCCCTGGGAGTCCCTGGGGGCCCACAAGAAACGGGAGAAGGAATGCTTCCCACCCGGACACCAGAGGCGTCCGCTCCGGAGGTGAGAACCAGCCCTGGAAGAGTGTGACCCGCTCGGCAGCAGACAAGTGTGGGGGCCCGCTCGTCAGATTGAGTTTTTTTCATTCAAGTTTTCCAGGGCTCTCTCCTGCTGGCGGGGGCCACTCCGGTTTGTAAGAGCCACCGGTGGGAGAGAAGAGGCCGCGGTCACCGCTAATGCTTACTCTTTGGCCTTCCAGCCATCGGCCAAAGGAACACGGTAATAGGTAAGGGGTAAATTGGACCGCGGTAGCCGAGGGAGAGTTCCAGGAGGCAGGCAGCACTTTCAGGCTCATCCCGGTCACTCCTGGGTGCCCAGGCTTCGTGGGCTCTCCGGAGATTGCGACTGCAGGCTTGCAGGGGAAGAGCATGGCCACTGCGGCAACTTCTGGCTACGGTGTGTGGGGCGGGGCCGTCGGGCCCGGCCGGGCAGCAGACAGCCGGGGCCTCTTTGCCCCTGGGAGTCCCTGGGGGCCCACAAGAAACGGGAGAAGGAATGCTTCCCACCCGGACACCAGAGGCGTCCGCTCCGGAGGTGAGAACCAGCCCTGGAAGAGTGTGACCCGCTCGGCAGCAGACAAGTGTGGGGGCCCGCTCACCAGATTGAATTTTTTTCAAGTTTTCCAGGGCTCTCTCCTGCTGGCGGGGGCCACTCCGGTTTGTAAGAGCCACCGGTGGGAGAGAAGAGGCCGCGGTCACCGCTAATGCTTACTCTTTGGCCTTCCAGCCATCGGCCGAAGGAACACGGTAATAGGTAAGGGGGGACATTGGACCGCGGTAGCCGAGGGAGAGTTCCAGGAGGCAGGCAGCACTTTCAGGCTCATCCCGGTCACTCCTGGGTGCCCAGGCTTCGTGGGCTCTCCGGAGATTGCGTCTGCAGGCTTGCAGGGGAAGAGCATGGCCACTGCGGCAACTTCTGGCTACGGTGTGTGTGTGGGGGGCCGTCGGGCCCGGCCGGGCAGCAGACAGCCGGGGCCTCTTTGCCCCTGGGAGCCCCTGGGGGCCCACAAGAAATGGGAGAAGGAATGCTTCCCACCCGGACACCAGAGGCGTCCGCTCCGGAGGTGAGAACCAGCCCTGGAAGAGTGTGACCCGCTCGGCAGCAGACAAGTGTGGGGGCCCGCTCGTCAGATTGAATTTTTTTCAAGTTTTCCAGGGCTCTCTCCTGCTGGCGGGGGCCACTCCGGTTTGTAAGAGCCACCGGTGGGAGAGAAGAGGCCGCGGTCACCGCTAATGCTTACTCTTTGGCCTTCCAGCCATCGGCCGAAGGAACACGGTAATAGGTAAGGGGTAAATTGGACCGCGGTAGCCGAGGGAGAGTTCCAGGAGGCAGGCAGCACTTTCAGGCTCATCCCGGTCACTCCTGGGTGCCCAGGCTTCGTGGGCTCTCCGGAGATTGCGTCTGCAGGCTTGCAGGGGAAGAGCATGGCCACTGCGGCAACTTCTGGCTACGGTGTGTGGGGCGGGGCCGTCGGGCCCGGCCGGGCAGCAGACAGCCGGGGCCTCTTTGCCCCTGGGAGCCCCTGGGGGCCCACAAGAAACGGGAGAAGGAATGCTTCCCACCCGGACACCAGAGGCGTCCGCTCCGGAGATGAGAACCAGCCCTGGAAGAGTGTAACCCGCTCGGCAGCAGACAAGTGTGGGGGCCCGCTCGTCAGATTGAGTTTTTTTCATTCAAGTTTTCCAGGGCTCTCTCCTGCTGGCGGGGGCCACTCCGGTTTGTAAGAGCCACCGGTGGGAGAGAAGAGGCCGCGGTCACCGCTAATGCTTACTCTTTGGCCTTCCAGCCATCGGCCGAAGGAACACGGTAATAGGTAAGGGGGGACATTGGATCGCGGTAGCCGAGGGAGAGTTCCAGGAGGCAGGCAGCACTTTCAGGCTCATCCCGGTCACTCCTGGGTGCCCAGGCTTCGTGGGCTCTCCGGAGATTGCGTCTGCAGGCTTGCAGGGGAAGAGCATGGCCACTGCGGCAACTTCTGGCTACGGTGTGTGTGGGGGGGCGTCGGGCCCGGCCGGGCAGCAGACAGCCGGGGCCTCTTTGCCCCTGGGAGCCCCTGGGGGCCCACAAGAAACGGGAGAAGGAATGCTTCCCACCCGGACACCAGAGGCGTCCGCTCCGGAGGTGAGAACCAGGCCTGGAAGGAAGAGTGTGACCCGCTCGGCAGCAGACAAGTGTGGGGGCCCGCTCGCCAGATTGAATTTTTTTCAAGTTTTCCAGGGCTCTCTCCTGCTGGCGGGGGCCACTCCGGTTTGTAAGAGCCACCGGTGGGAGAGAAGAGGCCGCGGTCACCGCTAATGCTTACTCTTTGGCCTTCCAGCCATCGGCCAAAGGAACACGGTAATAGGTAAGGGGTAAATTGGACCGCGGTAGCCGAGGGAGAGTTCCAGGAGGCAGGCAGCACTTTCAGGCTCATCCCGGTCACTCCTGGGTGCCCAGGCTTCGTGGGCTCTCCGGAGATTGCGTCTGCAGGCTTGCAGGGGAAGAGCATGGCCACTGCGGCAACTTCTGGCTACGGTGTGTGTGTGGGGGGCCGTCGGGCCCGGCCGGGCAGCAGACAGCCGGGGCCTCTTTGCCCCTGGGAGCCCCTGGGGGCCCACAAGAAATGGGAGAAGGAATGCTTCCCACCCGGACACCAGAGGCGTCCGCTCCGGAGGTGAGAACCAGCCCTGGAAGAGTGTGACCCGCTCGGCAGCAGACAAGTGTGGGGGCCCGCTCGTCAGATTGAATTTTTTTCAAGTTTTCCAGGGCTCTCTCCTGCTGGCGGGGGCCACTCCGGTTTGTAAGAGCCACCGGTGGGAGAGAAGAGGCCGCGGTCACCGCTAATGCTTACTCTTTGGCCTTCCAGCCATCGGCCGAAGGAACACGGTAATAGGTAAGGGGTAAATTGGACCGCGGTAGCCGAGGGAGAGTTCCAGGAGGCAGGCAGCACTTTCAGGCTCATCCCGGTCACTCCTGGGTGCCCAGGCTTCGTGGGCTCTCCGGAGATTGCGTCTGCAGGCTTGCAGGGGAAGAGCATGGCCACTGCGGCAACTTCTGGCTACGGTGTGTGGGGCGGGGCCGTCGGGCCCGGCCGGGCAGCAGACAGCCGGGGCCTCTTTGCCCCTGGGAGTCCCTGGGGGCCCACAAGAAACGGGAGAAGGAATGCTTCCCACCCGGACACCAGAGGCGTCCGCTCCGGAGGTGAGAACCAGCCCTGGAAGAGTGTGACCCGCTCGGCAGCAGACAAGTGTGGGGGCCCGCTCGTCAGATTGAATTTTTTTCAAGTTTTCCAGGGCTCTCTCCTCCTGGCGGGGGCCACTCTGGTTTGTAAGAGCCACCGGTGGGAGAGAAGAGGCCGCGGTCACCGCTAATGCTTACTCTTTGGCCTTCCAGCCATCGGCCGAAGGAACACGGTAATAGGTAAGGGGTAAATTGGACCGCGGTAGCCGAGGGAGAGTTCCAGGAGGCAGGCAGCACTTTCAGGCTCATCCCGGTCACTCCTGGGTGCCCAGGCTTCGTGGGCTCTCCGGAGATTGCGTCTGCAGGCTTGCAGGGGAAGAGCATGGCCACTGCGGCAACTTCTGGCTACGGTGTGTGGGGCGGGGCCGTCGGGCCCGGCCGGGCAGCAGAAGGCCGGGGCCTCTTAGCCCCTGGGAGCACCTGGGGGCCCACAAGAAACGGGAGAAGGAATGCTTCCCACCCGGATACCAGAGGCGTCCGCTCCGGAGATGAGAACCAGCCCTGGAAGAGTGTAACCCGCTCGGCAGCAGACAAGTGTGGGGGCCCGCTCGTCAGATTGAGTTTTTTTCATTCAAGTTTTCCAGGGCTCTCTCCTGCTGGCGGGGGCCACTCCGGTTTGTAAGAGCCACCGGTGGGAGAGAAGAGGCCGCGGTCACCGCTAATGCTTACTCTTTGGCCTTCCAGCCATCGGCCGAAGGAACACGGTAATAGGTAAGGGGTAAATTGGACCGCTGTAGCCGAGGGAGAGTTCCAGGAGGCAGGCAGCACTTTCAGGCTCATCCCGGTCACTCCTGGGTGCCCAGGCTTCGTGGGCTCTCCGGAGATTGCGTCTGCAGGCTTGCAGGGGAAGAGCATGGCCACTGCGGCAACTTCTGGCTACGGTGTGTGTGGGGGGGCCGTCGGGCCCGGCCGGGCAGCAGACAGCCAGGGCCTCTTTGCCCCTGGGAGCCCCTGGGGGCCCACAAGAAACGGGAGAAGGAATGCTTCCCACCCGGACACCAGAGGCGTCCGCTCCGGAGGTGAGAACCAGCCCTGGAAGAGTGTGACCCGCTCGGCAGCAGACAAGTGTGGGGGCCCGCTCGTCAGATTGAATTTTTTTCAAGTTTTCCAGGGCTCTCTCCTGCTGGCGGGGGCCACTCCGGTTTGTAAGAGCCACCGGTGGGAGAGAAGAGGCCGCGGTCACCGCTAATGCTTACTCTTTGGCCTTCCAGCCATCGGCCGAAGGAACACGGTAATAGGTAAGGGGTAAATTGGACCGCGGTAGCCGAGGGAGAGTTCCAGGAGGCAGGCAGCACTTTCAGGCTCATCCCGGTCACTCCTGGGTGCCCAGGCTTCGTGGGCTCTCCGGAGATTGCGTCTGCAGGCTTGCAGGGGAAGAGCATGGCCACTGCGGCAACTTCTGGCTACGGTGTGTGTGTGGGGGGCCGTCGGGCCCGGCCGGGCAGCAGACAGCCGGGGCCTCTTTGCCCCTGGGAGCCCCTGGGGGCCCACAAGAAATGGGAGAAGGAATGCTTCCCACCCGGACACCAGAGGCGTCCGCTCCGGAGGTGAGAACCAGCCCTGGAAGAGTGTGACCCGCTCGGCAGCAGACAAGTGTGGGGGCCCGCTCGTCAGATTGAATTTTTTTCAAGTTTTCCAGGGCTCTCTCCTGCTGGCGGGGGCCACTCCGGTTTGTAAGAGCCACCGGTGGGAGAGAAGAGGCCGCGGTCACCGCTAATGCTTACTCTTTGGCCTTCCAGCCATCGGCCGAAGGAACACGGTAATAGGTAAGGGGTAAATTGGACCGCGGTAGCCGAGGGAGAGTTCCAGGAGGCAGGCAGCACTTTCAGGCTCATCCCGGTCACTCCTGGGTGCCCAGGCTTCGTGGGCTCTCCGGAGATTGCGTCTGCAGGCTTGCAGGGGAAGAGCATGGCCACTGCGGCAACTTCTGGCTACGGTGTGTGGGGCGGGGCCGTCGGGCCCGGCCGGGCAGCAGACAGCCGGGGCCTCTTTGCCCCTGGGAGTCCCTGGGGGCCCACAAGAAACGGGAGAAGGAATGCTTCCCACCCGGACACCAGAGGCGTCCGCTCCGGAGGTGAGAACCAGCCCTGGAAGAGTGTGACCCGCTCGGCAGCAGACAAGTGTGGGGGCCCGCTCGTCAGATTGAGTTTTTTTCATTCAAGTTTTCCAGGGCTCTCTCCTGCTGGCGGGGGCCACTCCGGTTTGTAAGAGCCACCGGTGGGAGAGAAGAGGCCGCGGTCACCGCTAATGCTTACTCTTTGGCCTTCCAGCCATCGGCCGAAGGAACACGGTAATAGGTAAGGGGTAAATTGGACCGCGGTAGCCGAGGGAGAGTTCCAGGAGGCAGGCAGCACTTTCAGGCTCATCCCGGTCACTCCTGGGTGCCCAGGCTTCGTGGGCTCTCCGGAGATTGCGTCTGCAGGCTTGCAGGGGAAGAGCATGGCCACTGCGGCAACTTCTGGCTACGGTGTGTGGGGCGGGGCCGTCGGGCCCGGCCGGGCAGCAGACAGCCGGGGCCTCTTTGCCCCTGGGAGTCCCTGGGGGCCCACAAGAAACGGGAGAAGGAATGCTTCCCACCCGGACACCAGAGGCGTCCGCTCCGGAGGTGAGAACCAGCCCTGGAAGAGTGTGACCCGCTCGGCAGCAGACAAGTGTGGGGGCCCGCTCGTCAGATTGAGTTTTTTTCATTCAAGTTTTCCAGGGCTCTCTCCTGCTGGCGGGGGCCACTCCGGTTTGTAAGAGCCACCGGTGGGAGAGAAGAGGCCGCGGTCACCGCTAATGCTTACTCTTTGGCCTTCCAGCCATCGGCCAAAGGAACACGGTAATAGGTAAGGGGTAAATTGGACCGCGGTAGCCGAGGGAGAGTTCCAGGAGGCAGGCAGCACTTTCAGGCTCATCCCGGTCACTCCTGGGTGCCCAGGCTTCGTGGGCTCTCCGGAGATTGCGACTGCAGGCTTGCAGGGGAAGAGCATGGCCACTGCGGCAACTTCTGGCTACGGTGTGTGGGGCGGGGCCGTCGGGCCCGGCCGGGCAGCAGACAGCCGGGGCCTCTTTGCCCCTGGGAGTCCCTGGGGGCCCACAAGAAACGGGAGAAGGAATGCTTCCCACCCGGACACCAGAGGCGTCCGCTCCGGAGGTGAGAACCAGCCCTGGAAGAGTGTGACCCGCTCGGCAGCAGACAAGTGTGGGGGCCCGCTCACCAGATTGAATTTTTTTCAAGTTTTCCAGGGCTCTCTCCTGCTGGCGGGGGCCACTCCGGTTTGTAAGAGCCACCGGTGGGAGAGAAGAGGCCGCGGTCACCGCTAATGCTTACTCTTTGGCCTTCCAGCCATCGGCCGAAGGAACACGGTAATAGGTAAGGGGGGACATTGGACCGCGGTAGCCGAGGGAGAGTTCCAGGAGGCAGGCAGCACTTTCAGGCTCATCCCGGTCACTCCTGGGTGCCCAGGCTTCGTGGGCTCTCCGGAGATTGCGTCTGCAGGCTTGCAGGGGAAGAGCATGGCCACTGCGGCAACTTCTGGCTACGGTGTGTGTGTGGGGGGCCGTCGGGCCCGGCCGGGCAGCAGACAGCCGGGGCCTCTTTGCCCCTGGGAGCCCCTGGGGGCCCACAAGAAATGGGAGAAGGAATGCTTCCCACCCGGACACCAGAGGCGTCCGCTCCGGAGGTGAGAACCAGCCCTGGAAGAGTGTGACCCGCTCGGCAGCAGACAAGTGTGGGGGCCCGCTCGTCAGATTGAATTTTTTTCAAGTTTTCCAGGGCTCTCTCCTGCTGGCGGGGGCCACTCCGGTTTGTAAGAGCCACCGGTGGGAGAGAAGAGGCCGCGGTCACCGCTAATGCTTACTCTTTGGCCTTCCAGCCATCGGCCGAAGGAACACGGTAATAGGTAAGGGGTAAATTGGACCGCGGTAGCCGAGGGAGAGTTCCAGGAGGCAGGCAGCACTTTCAGGCTCATCCCGGTCACTCCTGGGTGCCCAGGCTTCGTGGGCTCTCCGGAGATTGCGTCTGCAGGCTTGCAGGGGAAGAGCATGGCCACTGCGGCAACTTCTGGCTACGGTGTGTGGGGCGGGGCCGTCGGGCCCGGCCGGGCAGCAGACAGCCGGGGCCTCTTTGCCCCTGGGAGCCCCTGGGGGCCCACAAGAAACGGGAGAAGGAATGCTTCCCACCCGGACACCAGAGGCGTCCGCTCCGGAGATGAGAACCAGCCCTGGAAGAGTGTAACCCGCTCGGCAGCAGACAAGTGTGGGGGCCCGCTCGTCAGATTGAGTTTTTTTCATTCAAGTTTTCCAGGGCTCTCTCCTGCTGGCGGGGGCCACTCCGGTTTGTAAGAGCCACCGGTGGGAGAGAAGAGGCCGCGGTCACCGCTAATGCTTACTCTTTGGCCTTCCAGCCATCGGCCGAAGGAACACGGTAATAGGTAAGGGGGGACATTGGATCGCGGTAGCCGAGGGAGAGTTCCAGGAGGCAGGCAGCACTTTCAGGCTCATCCCGGTCACTCCTGGGTGCCCAGGCTTCGTGGGCTCTCCGGAGATTGCGTCTGCAGGCTTGCAGGGGAAGAGCATGGCCACTGCGGCAACTTCTGGCTACGGTGTGTGTGGGGGGGCGTCGGGCCCGGCCGGGCAGCAGACAGCCGGGGCCTCTTTGCCCCTGGGAGCCCCTGGGGGCCCACAAGAAACGGGAGAAGGAATGCTTCCCACCCGGACACCAGAGGCGTCCGCTCCGGAGGTGAGAACCAGGCCTGGAAGGAAGAGTGTGACCCGCTCGGCAGCAGACAAGTGTGGGGGCCCGCTCGCCAGATTGAATTTTTTTCAAGTTTTCCAGGGCTCTCTCCTGCTGGCGGGGGCCACTCCGGTTTGTAAGAGCCACCGGTGGGAGAGAAGAGGCCGCGGTCACCGCTAATGCTTACTCTTTGGCCTTCCAGCCATCGGCCAAAGGAACACGGTAATAGGTAAGGGGTAAATTGGACCGCGGTAGCCGAGGGAGAGTTCCAGGAGGCAGGCAGCACTTTCAGGCTCATCCCGGTCACTCCTGGGTGCCCAGGCTTCGTGGGCTCTCCGGAGATTGCGTCTGCAGGCTTGCAGGGGAAGAGCATGGCCACTGCGGCAACTTCTGGCTACGGTGTGTGTGTGGGGGGCCGTCGGGCCCGGCCGGGCAGCAGACAGCCGGGGCCTCTTTGCCCCTGGGAGCCCCTGGGGGCCCACAAGAAATGGGAGAAGGAATGCTTCCCACCCGGACACCAGAGGCGTCCGCTCCGGAGGTGAGAACCAGCCCTGGAAGAGTGTGACCCGCTCGGCAGCAGACAAGTGTGGGGGCCCGCTCGTCAGATTGAATTTTTTTCAAGTTTTCCAGGGCTCTCTCCTGCTGGCGGGGGCCACTCCGGTTTGTAAGAGCCACCGGTGGGAGAGAAGAGGCCGCGGTCACCGCTAATGCTTACTCTTTGGCCTTCCAGCCATCGGCCGAAGGAACACGGTAATAGGTAAGGGGTAAATTGGACCGCGGTAGCCGAGGGAGAGTTCCAGGAGGCAGGCAGCACTTTCAGGCTCATCCCGGTCACTCCTGGGTGCCCAGGCTTCGTGGGCTCTCCGGAGATTGCGTCTGCAGGCTTGCAGGGGAAGAGCATGGCCACTGCGGCAACTTCTGGCTACGGTGTGTGGGGCGGGGCCGTCGGGCCCGGCCGGGCAGCAGACAGCCGGGGCCTCTTTGCCCCTGGGAGTCCCTGGGGGCCCACAAGAAACGGGAGAAGGAATGCTTCCCACCCGGACACCAGAGGCGTCCGCTCCGGAGGTGAGAACCAGCCCTGGAAGAGTGTGACCCGCTCGGCAGCAGACAAGTGTGGGGGCCCGCTCGTCAGATTGAATTTTTTTCAAGTTTTCCAGGGCTCTCTCCTCCTGGCGGGGGCCACTCTGGTTTGTAAGAGCCACCGGTGGGAGAGAAGAGGCCGCGGTCACCGCTAATGCTTACTCTTTGGCCTTCCAGCCATCGGCCGAAGGAACACGGTAATAGGTAAGGGGTAAATTGGACCGCGGTAGCCGAGGGAGAGTTCCAGGAGGCAGGCAGCACTTTCAGGCTCATCCCGGTCACTCCTGGGTGCCCAGGCTTCGTGGGCTCTCCGGAGATTGCGTCTGCAGGCTTGCAGGGGAAGAGCATGGCCACTGCGGCAACTTCTGGCTACGGTGTGTGGGGCGGGGCCGTCGGGCCCGGCCGGGCAGCAGAAGGCCGGGGCCTCTTAGCCCCTGGGAGCACCTGGGGGCCCACAAGAAACGGGAGAAGGAATGCTTCCCACCCGGATACCAGAGGCGTCCGCTCCGGAGATGAGAACCAGCCCTGGAAGAGTGTAACCCGCTCGGCAGCAGACAAGTGTGGGGGCCCGCTCGTCAGATTGAGTTTTTTTCATTCAAGTTTTCCAGGGCTCTCTCCTGCTGGCGGGGGCCACTCCGGTTTGTAAGAGCCACCGGTGGGAGAGAAGAGGCCGCGGTCACCGCTAATGCTTACTCTTTGGCCTTCCAGCCATCGGCCGAAGGAACACGGTAATAGGTAAGGGGTAAATTGGACCGCTGTAGCCGAGGGAGAGTTCCAGGAGGCAGGCAGCACTTTCAGGCTCATCCCGGTCACTCCTGGGTGCCCAGGCTTCGTGGGCTCTCCGGAGATTGCGTCTGCAGGCTTGCAGGGGAAGAGCATGGCCACTGCGGCAACTTCTGGCTACGGTGTGTGTGGGGGGGCCGTCGGGCCCGGCCGGGCAGCAGACAGCCAGGGCCTCTTTGCCCCTGGGAGCCCCTGGGGGCCCACAAGAAACGGGAGAAGGAATGCTTCCCACCCGGACACCAGAGGCGTCCGCTCCGGAGGTGAGAACCAGCCCTGGAAGAGTGTGACCCGCTCGGCAGCAGACAAGTGTGGGGGCCCGCTCGTCAGATTGAATTTTTTTCAAGTTTTCCAGGGCTCTCTCCTGCTGGCGGGGGCCACTCCGGTTTGTAAGAGCCACCGGTGGGAGAGAAGAGGCCGCGGTCACCGCTAATGCTTACTCTTTGGCCTTCCAGCCATCGGCCGAAGGAACACGGTAATAGGTAAGGGGTAAATTGGACCGCGGTAGCCGAGGGAGAGTTCCAGGAGGCAGGCAGCACTTTCAGGCTCATCCCGGTCACTCCTGGGTGCCCAGGCTTCGTGGGCTCTCCGGAGATTGCGTCTGCAGGCTTGCAGGGGAAGAGCATGGCCACTGCGGCAACTTCTGGCTACGGTGTGTGTGTGGGGGGCCGTCGGGCCCGGCCGGGCAGCAGACAGCCGGGGCCTCTTTGCCCCTGGGAGCCCCTGGGGGCCCACAAGAAATGGGAGAAGGAATGCTTCCCACCCGGACACCAGAGGCGTCCGCTCCGGAGGTGAGAACCAGCCCTGGAAGAGTGTGACCCGCTCGGCAGCAGACAAGTGTGGGGGCCCGCTCGTCAGATTGAATTTTTTTCAAGTTTTCCAGGGCTCTCTCCTGCTGGCGGGGGCCACTCCGGTTTGTAAGAGCCACCGGTGGGAGAGAAGAGGCCGCGGTCACCGCTAATGCTTACTCTTTGGCCTTCCAGCCATCGGCCGAAGGAACACGGTAATAGGTAAGGGGTAAATTGGACCGCGGTAGCCGAGGGAGAGTTCCAGGAGGCAGGCAGCACTTTCAGGCTCATCCCGGTCACTCCTGGGTGCCCAGGCTTCGTGGGCTCTCCGGAGATTGCGTCTGCAGGCTTGCAGGGGAAGAGCATGGCCACTGCGGCAACTTCTGGCTACGGTGTGTGGGGCGGGGCCGTCGGGCCCGGCCGGGCAGCAGACAGCCGGGGCCTCTTTGCCCCTGGGAGTCCCTGGGGGCCCACAAGAAACGGGAGAAGGAATGCTTCCCACCCGGACACCAGAGGCGTCCGCTCCGGAGGTGAGAACCAGCCCTGGAAGAGTGTGACCCGCTCGGCAGCAGACAAGTGTGGGGGCCCGCTCGTCAGATTGAGTTTTTTTCATTCAAGTTTTCCAGGGCTCTCTCCTGCTGGCGGGGGCCACTCCGGTTTGTAAGAGCCACCGGTGGGAGAGAAGAGGCCGCGGTCACCGCTAATGCTTACTCTTTGGCCTTCCAGCCATCGGCCGAAGGAACACGGTAATAGGTAAGGGGTAAATTGGACCGCGGTAGCCGAGGGAGAGTTCCAGGAGGCAGGCAGCACTTTCAGGCTCATCCCGGTCACTCCTGGGTGCCCAGGCTTCGTGGGCTCTCCGGAGATTGCGTCTGCAGGCTTGCAGGGGAAGAGCATGGCCACTGCGGCAACTTCTGGCTACGGTGTGTGGGGCGGGGCCGTCGGGCCCGGCCGGGCAGCAGACAGCCGGGGCCTCTTTGCCCCTGGGAGTCCCTGGGGGCCCACAAGAAACGGGAGAAGGAATGCTTCCCACCCGGACACCAGAGGCGTCCGCTCCGGAGGTGAGAACCAGCCCTGGAAGAGTGTGACCCGCTCGGCAGCAGACAAGTGTGGGGGCCCGCTCGTCAGATTGAGTTTTTTTCATTCAAGTTTTCCAGGGCTCTCTCCTGCTGGCGGGGGCCACTCCGGTTTGTAAGAGCCACCGGTGGGAGAGAAGAGGCCGCGGTCACCGCTAATGCTTACTCTTTGGCCTTCCAGCCATCGGCCAAAGGAACACGGTAATAGGTAAGGGGTAAATTGGACCGCGGTAGCCGAGGGAGAGTTCCAGGAGGCAGGCAGCACTTTCAGGCTCATCCCGGTCACTCCTGGGTGCCCAGGCTTCGTGGGCTCTCCGGAGATTGCGACTGCAGGCTTGCAGGGGAAGAGCATGGCCACTGCGGCAACTTCTGGCTACGGTGTGTGGGGCGGGGCCGTCGGGCCCGGCCGGGCAGCAGACAGCCGGGGCCTCTTTGCCCCTGGGAGCCCCTGGGGGCCCACAAGAAACGGGAGAAGGAATGCTTCCCACCCGGACACCAGAGGCGTCCGCTCCGGAGGTGAGAACCAGGCCTGGAAGAGTGTGACCCGCTCGGCAGCAGACAAGTGTGGGGGCCCGCTCGTCAGATTGAGTTTTCTTCATTCAAGTTTTCCAGGGCTCTCTCCTGCTGGCGGGGGCCACTCCGGTTTGTAAGAGCCACCGGTGGGAGAGAAGAGGCCGCGGTCACCGCTAATGCTTACTCTTTGGCCTTCCAGCCATCGGCCAAAGGAACACGGTAATAGGTAAGGGGTAAATTGGACCGCGGTAGCCGAGGGAGAGTTCCAGGAGGCAGGCAGCACTTTCAGGCTCATCCCGGTCACTCCTGGGTGCCCAGGCTTCGTGGGCTCTCCGGAGATTGCGACTGCAGGCTTGCAGGGGAAGAGCATGGCCACTGCGGCAACTTCTGGCTACGGTGTGTGGGGCGGGGCCGTCGGGCCCGGCCGGGCAGCAGACAGCCGGGGCCTCTTTGCCCCTGGGAGCCCCTGGGGGCCCACAAGAAACGGGAGAAGGAATGCTTCCCACCCGGACACCAGAGGCGTCCGCTCCGGAGGTGAGAACCAGGCCTGGAAGAGTGTGACCCGCTCGGCAGCAGACAAGTGTGGGGGCCCGCTCGTCAGATTGAGTTTTCTTCATTCAAGTTTTCCAGGGCTCTCTCCTGCTGGCGGGGGCCACTCCGGTTTGTAAGAGCCACCGGTGGGAGAGAAGAGGCCGCGGTCACCGCTAATGCTTACTCTTTGGCCTTCCAGCCATCGGCCGAAGGAACACGGTAATAGGTAAGGGGTAAATTGGACCGCGGTAGCCGAGGGAGAGTTCCAGGAGGCAGGCAGCACTTTCAGGCTCATCCCGGTCACTCCTGGGTGCCCAGGCTTCGTGGGCTCTCCGGAGATTGCGTCTGCAGGCTTCCAGGGGAAGAGCAGGACCATCGCGGCAACTTCTGGGTAAGGTTATGGGGCTGTACAGGCCATTTGACCAACAAAGAGCTGGTGGTTGTTGGGCCATTAGATCCAGTTGACCAGCAAAGAACTGGTGCCCCTCTACCCACAGCAGCCCACCGGAGAAGAGAGTGCTACTTTCCCAAACACCAGAGGTGAGAGCCGGCCTTGGGGAGAGCATGAGGGTCTCCACAGCAGACAAGGGTTAGGGGCATGCTCGTCAGGTTGAATTTTTCTCAACTTTTCTGGTGCTGTCTCCTGCTGGCGGAGGCTGCTCCGGTTTGTAAGAGCCATGGCTAGTAGAGAGGAGGTCTGTAGTCATGACTTAAGGAGCACTCCAGATTTCCAGTTTGCATCTGAAGGAACATGGTAATAGGTAATAGGTCATCGTCGGCAGCCGTCCGTCTCGAGACGATGGTGTAGCTTCTTAAGAGTCTATCTGCACCGCCGAGAATGGCTGTGCAGTCCGACTCGGGAGTGACACGGTATCTGTCTCCTCCCGTGTTGAATCGACATCTTGCGATGACGCTGGAGTGTCCTCTCCAGTGAAGCTGAAGCTACAGAGCCTGGGCAGGGTAATATGGAGGGTCTGCTGTTGCCCCTGCAGCAGACCCCCCCTCTCTTCGCAGCTGAAGGGTCCAAGGGAAAGACGGAGTCGATACAGCTTGGCTTCAGGTGCGCCGCAGGAGTTGCCGGTGTTGACTACAACGTCAAACCGCCTTAGGGACTCCGGCTCCGGATTTTCTGTCGGGGTTTACTCCCTTAGCCTTGCCCCTGAAGAGGTATGCCGCAAGGCAGCGGAGGTTTTTTGGAGTCAGAGTTTCCTTCTCTGATGTGCCCTGACTGGAAGATCGAACCAGCGACACTTAGCTCGCAGGCCGACGCTCAATCCACTGAGCCAAACCAGCCAGGTATAGGTAATAGGTAAGGGGGGGAATTTCTAGGAGGCTGGTGGTGCCTGGGTTGTGTCAGCGCTTTTGTTGGAGAGGTTGCACTTGTTTGCAGGTTTTGGCTACAGTGTGGGGGACCATTTTGACCAGTAAGCAGCCCAGTGCCCCTCCGCCCACGGGTGCCCGCCTGGGCTTCACCAGAAACGGAGTTTCCCACCCAGATGTCAGAGGTTGTCTGCTCCAGAAGTGGGAACCAGCTCTGGAAGGATGAGGTCAGGGCTCTCTTCCAAGTGGTGGGGGCCGGCCTGGCCCAGATATGGAAACATGCATAGTAGGCCGTGGTCCCTGGTGTGAGGCTCCTCAGCCCGCATCCAGAGATATGGAGGGCAAGTAGGTAAGGAAGGCGATGGTGCTGCAGTGTTGGAGGGGAGAGCTCCTCTTGCTAACCAGGGGTATTGTACCTCAGGGTTTATATGGGGTTTGTAAGCCACACTTGCCTGGAAAAGGGGGAGGCAAGACTCATGCAGCCCTCCCAGCCGCTCTCCTCGCCGGATGCCCCTTGGAGCTTCCCTAGTGCACTCCTAAGGTGGTGGGTCCAACCCGTGCAGAGGACCGGACACTTCTTGCTCTGCCTGCAGATCCTTCTCTCCTCCCCGCCCCTGACTTGGGCCTCTGTGCACGATGAGTGTGGTGCTCTGCTTGTGCCCCAAGGCTGAACGTGTTGATACAGGGGCCCATGGGGGTTGCATCCTTGCCATCCTGCAGTGCTGGTCCCGTCTCCCTGATGGTGCGCATTGCGTGTGTCGGGTGCTTCCTTTGTTTTCTGTTGTGGTGGCACAGAATTTGTCTGCCATGAACCAGGCAGAAGTTCTAGGATGCCAGTGGCACTACATGTAATCGTCTGGTTCTTGTGGCATTGGGATGTTAGAAATGTATCGGCCTCTGCAAGGAGTGCCCTTCGTCTCAGGACTCTGCTGACTCTGCAGGTGGCGGCTGGCACAGAGACCATGTGGGAGAGCTCAGAGGTGGGCGGCCACCAGCATGCCTTCACCTGGGGGGGCACCTCCGTAGGAATTTAGTTTCTATCTGGAGGCTCAGCCAGACTACACCAATTCCCATTTACCCCACCAAATCCGTGGGGTTGACCAGATGGCTGTGGGAGCTCTGCGGATGTGGCAATGGGGTGGTGGTGGGGATGAGTGACCGGGCCATGGTCCTAGTATGCCCGCATGACCTGTGGCTCACCTGGCCAGCCGGCGAGGTATTTTTTTTTCATTGGAAATGTGCGGATTGTACCACCAGATTAGTAGTGGTGTGGGTGGCTAAAGCTTGCTCTGCAGACATCAGGCCTGTTGAGTTTGACTATCACCGGACACATGGTTCTACCCTGGCGGCAGGGATATGTCTCACTGGCTTGGTGGGAGGACAGTTCCATGTCTTGATAACCATGCTGACTCAGGCTCCAGTGCCCAAAGGCGGTGAGTGCGGTTCTCACCCGTCTGCTGCAAGCCCTAAGACACGCAGTGTGGGTGTGGTGACCCCACCTTCCAGATTATGCCTCCTAGGGCTGATCGTTGAATATGACCTGTGGAAGGTTCTTCCGGCTGCTATCTTCCTGGGCTTTGCTTAGAGCTTCCCGGGCCGACTGATGTGCATGTGGCACTTGCGCTCTAAGGCCAGGCATAACAGGTGCGATGCTCTTGCCAAATGCGGTGTGCTCTGTTCATGGTATCTCTCGATGCTCTTCCCTGCCCAGCAGCGGTGTGTGGACAGCAGCGGTACACGGACCCCGCTGACTTTGCTCTTCTGTGCCGTCGCAAGAGAGACTTTATGCATTCAATGCCCTTCCCCGCCCAGGAGCGGCGTGTGGAAAGCAGCGGTACACGGACCCCGCTGACTTTGCTCTTCTGTGCAGTCGCAAGAGAGACTGTTTCACGCATTCAATGCCCTTCCCCGCCCAGGAGCGGCGTGTGGAAAGCAGCGGTACACGGACCCCGCTGACTTTGCTCTTCTGTGCCGTCGCAAGAGAGACTGTTTCATGCATTTAATGCCCTTCCCCGCCCAGGAGTGGCGTGTGGAAAGCAGCGGTACACGGACCCCGCTGACTTTGCTCTTCTGTGCAGTCGCAAGAGAGACTGTTTCACGCATTCAATGCCCTTCCCCGCCCAGGAGCGGTGTGTGGAAAGCAGCGGTACACGGACCCCGCTGACTTTGCTCTTCTGTGCCGTCGCGAGAGACTTTATGCATTCAATGCCCTTCCCCGCCCAGGAGTGGCGTGTGGAAAGCAGCGGTACACGGACCCCGCTGACTTTGCTCTTCTGTGCTGTCGCAAGAGAGACTGTTTCACGCATTCAATGCCCTTCCCCGCCCAGGAGTGGCGTGTGGAAAGCAGCGGTACACGGACCCCGCTGACGTTGCTCTTCTGTGCCGTCGCAAGAGAGACTTTATGCATTCAATGCCCTTCCCCGCCCAGGAGTGGCGTGTGGAAAGCAGCGGTACACGGACCCCGCTGACTTTGCTCTTCTGTGCCGTCGCAAGAGAGACTTTATGCATTCAACGCCCTTCCCCGCCCAGGAGCGGCGTGTGGAAAGCAGCGGTACACGGACCCCGCTGACTTTGCTCTTCTGTGCCATTGTAAGAGACTGTTTCACGCATTCAATGCCCTTCCCCGCCCAGGAGTGGCGTGTGGAAAGCAGCAGTACACGGACCCTGCTGACTTTGGTCTTCTGTCTTATTGTGAGAGACTTTATGCATTCAATGCCCTTCCCTGCTCAGGAGAAGCAGAGTACTTCAAGCCAGAATAATGTATCCAGAGAGCAAGTCACCTAGCACTGCCCTGTACGTTTCCACTTTGGGAAAAAGATTTGTTGTGACCCTGTCCCTCTGACTCTTAATTGTAAGATGTTGGCCACCTAGCTGTCTCCCTCAGTAAGACCTGCTCTGGGCTACTGGGGCTTGTTAATCCCTCATGCCTTGTGTGATGTCGTTGCTGATTCACTCTATGTGAACAAAGGCTTGCGTGAAGGAGCATAGTCCACATGTGTTGACTCAGTTGTTCCTTGATGCTTTATAGATGGCCCAGTGAGCACTCCTGGGATGGGCGTTTCTCTTTAGCTTCGAGGTGCAGCAGGGATGCAGGATGTGCATGAGCTGAGGAGGAAGCAGGTCTGCATCCCCACCTCTGCCTGGCAGGCCCCAGATTGCATGATGCTGCAGTTCTGAGGGTTCTGGGTTTGGAGACTAGAGTTACCCAGGAGGGTAGGCCAAATTAGAATGTGGGATGTGCCCCAGATCCTACAGGGTGCCCCCGAGACCAGCCAGATGTCAGCAAGGGCTGCTGGTATGTGTAGGAGGTAATCTGGGGTGGACCCCCAAGGGTGGTGGATGGAGCCCAACGAGCTATGTCACCAAACAAGTTGGTGTTGGGGGCCCTGGGCCCTCCTGCCCCCATCGTCTGGCTCCCTCTGTCCAGCTGTGGGGCTGGGGCTCCCTGAGCCTCCCCTCGAGGGGAAGGGGTGTGAGTTCTCTCTATGTAGGTGCAGAGCCTGTGTCTGCACCCACTCCCTCCCTGCCAGTGGGGCCCACGGGGAAGCCCTGCCTTCTCCTCTGCCCATGTGTAGGCTGTGAGGGGCCTGCTCTGCTGTGAGCTGTGTAGCTTAAATATGGGAACTTTGCGTCCCAGTTTGTGGAGGCTGCTGTCCTCTGAGAGCAGCAGCTCTGCTGAGGCTTAGATAACTCCCTCCTTGCTTCTCCTGGGCACTGTGGTGGCTGTCAAGCAGTTTTGCAGCTGGTATCACTTCATTCCCTGCCTGTCATTAGAGGACAGCCATCGCCAGGCCTCCCACTTCAGGGGAGAACGCCTGTGGCCCAATTTCTGTGTTCACATTGGGCTGGGGTTGACAGCTTGTTATATAGCCTCTCTTGGGGGTGGGGGAGACAGTCCCAACCCCTCCTGTGCATGTTACTCTAAAAAGCCAAGTCAGTCTAGCTCTGTCTTCCAGGCCTCCTCAGAGCATGACTTTCTAAGCAGTTGGCAATGTAGGCTGGGTACCTGAGGTGGTCCCAGCTGCAGCCCTTAGCTTAGGAAGCAGTATCCTGCCAGGTTTGACCCAAGCCTGATGTGGTTCTGGTCCCACTTTGCCATCCTTTCAAGGAAGGCAAGATGTTTCTTCAGCCTGTTGAGCAAGTCAACCTGAGACTAAGCACCTGCCCTGGAGTATGCCAACCCTGTGAAGCCACAATCTGCTGCCAGCTGTGCTGGGTGCAGGGCAGAAATAATGAGCAGGGAAACGATAAAAGATCCCCCTCTATTTTAGAGGTGTTCAAGTTCATACAGAAGTTTCCTTAGGTTTAGGAAAGGTAGTGCTTAAAGGGTTTTTGCAGTTTTTAAAATAGTATTTATTTCACCAAGTTTCCTGTACATGAAAATAAATATACAGAAAGAACCTCAACCAACCCCATCAACTGTCAGCTTCAGTAATCCTTGCGGGTTGGGAACACCATTTACAAGGAAGACATCATTCAACGCAAACTGTCACAGAGACTGTCCTTACCAATAAGGACTGCTTAATGTTTTCTAAGTATCATTACTTTGGGTTTCTTCTATTATATCTACCAACTAGTACCCCTGTAAAGCTTCAAGTGGCAGTAGTGAAGTGACCAACTGCCACTATTGCCTAGTCAGCGATAATGCAATGCTGAGCTCAACTTGTGAAGATGGCAGGTGGAGGTTAAGAACAGAAATAAACCCGATGTCCCCTGGGCTTTAGTCACTGTGAAAAAGTGTGCGTAAGGCAATCGAAGGGGGTAGGCTTAAGGTTTCACCTTGCTTGATGTCAGAAGTGACACTAGCAAGGTTTTCTTAGCCTCATCCACCAGAGGTTGGGCCTCTGCGGCCAGGTCTCCAGGAGCAGGCTCCACCTCCTTCTCCAGACAAAGGGTTGTAACCTGAGATGACAGGAAGCAAAAACAGGAGTAGGGGGAATCTCTATCACAAACTCATATATGCAATTCCCTCAGAATGAAGACACATTGCCCCGTCTCCCTGAAGTATGTTGGTTATATATATATATATAGCAGGGTAATGTTTGGGTGTCCACTGAAAGTAACCAAATCACATTTGGGTGCTGAATTTTAGTGACTTTTCCAATGGGTTTGACTTGCTTCATGGAAATAGGCCTCTTGGAAAGAAAGATCAGGTGTGCCTTACAGCCCCCAAAACCCATTGGGTATATCAGCAAGCTCCCCAGTCATTACGGTCTTTTTGCTTCTTTTCCTATTCACACTATCCTGCTGATCTTTCAGGAGCTAGTCTCAATTTTAGAGGGAGGGAGAGACCCTAAAAAGTAGAAACTGTACTTTAAAATGCAATAATTCTTACCTCCTCGCAAAGGCTTTCTGTCTGGCTTTCGTTTTGGAATGTTTATTGAGGTAGAAGGTCCTGGGCTTTCTTCTTCCTGTTTGAAGAGAGGCTCAAACTACTCAACTGGCCAAAAAAAGAAGACAAAGTTTCTTCTTAAGCAAAGTCTATACTTCTGTACCTGAGGCTTTCTGGCATTTCCTTTGTAACTTTTCCCTTCTTGCATGCTCTCCCACATTTCAATCTTCTGTCTCCTTTTCTCTTCTTCAAGCTGAGAAAGAATCACATTTGAATTTTAGGCACACTGACTTGAAACCACAAGCCTCCAGTTATAAAACTGTCCTCTTATGAGCTTAACACACACCGATCAGCCTCAGAGATAAATAGCATCTGGGGCAGAAGTAGGTGAAGAGGAGAAAGCCACTTTGAGATGAGTGTGAAATGGACTTGCCCCTCTACCCACTAAGAAGTGTTAAGGGCTGGCTTCCTCAGCAGTACTGGGGAGTGAGGGCTAGGAAGTAGGAGTCCCCACAACAAAAAAGGTGACTGGAAATGAGTGGAGAAATACTTCATTTGCTGGGACCTCGAGAGTGAAAGGCTGTTAAGGACAGCTGCCCCTCAGTCACTGCCTTGAAGCCTCCTCCATCACATAGGCAGACTGATGTGTGAACGTGGTTTGAAGATAAATACCACTGTTGCCATCAGGTACTTGAGGTGAGAGTGGCCGTTGCTGAGCCCCCTCGTTTTTAGGGCATGTGGGCCCCTCATGTGCCTCTTGAAGCTCCTCCCAGCACAGCCTGCTACTAAGTGCCAGGTTGTTCCTTCTGATTAGGAGATGGCCCTAGGCCAGTTTGGTTTGAGGGGCAGCAGCAACTTGGAAGAGAAACAGGAAGACACACCCTGTTAGTGGGAGGAAAAGGACCTCTAGT
This sequence comes from Furipterus horrens, assembly GCF_987537825.1. Taxonomy (NCBI): domain Eukaryota; kingdom Metazoa; phylum Chordata; class Mammalia; order Chiroptera; family Furipteridae; genus Furipterus; species Furipterus horrens. The sequence continues at coordinate 3,455,052 of NW_028327186.1, read as the reverse complement.
CATAATTGGTGAGCCTGTCGAAGAGCCCCTGTGCACACTGGGCATAGAATCCTGCTTACTGGGGTTTGAGAGAGAGAACCCCAAGATCCCCACCACCACCCTGGTGGTTAAAATGAGAAGAGGGCCTTCAGGTCCTGTGGAAGGCAAGAGATAGACCTAAGATATTTATCTTAAGATCCATCTGGCACATCAAAGGGATGGGTCTGAAAGAAAGTCAAGAGGAGGCATATGTAGTGAGATGAGAAGAAGGGAAGAGAAGAAGGGAAGAGAAGAGGGGAAGAAAAAAAGGGGAAGAAAAGCAGTGCGACCCAAAGTGGGTCGACCAGATGTCCCGCTAAAATTATTTGGACGGGTCGACCAGATGTCCCGCTAAAATTATTTGGACGGGTCGACCAGATGTCCCGCTAAAATTATTTGGACGGGTCGACCAGATGTCCCGCTAAAATTATTCAATATAGCATGAAAAGAAGGTCTGGCCTCAGACATTTGAGTATTTCCTCCCAGTAAAAAATTGCACAAGGACATTAACCGATTCTACTGGAAAGGATGTTGCATGAAATCCATTGGTCCCAGGACTCACTAGCAGCACACTCAGCCTCAAACCATATTCCTTAGGGCCACATATACAAATTCATACCTGTCTTAGTTTTTCCTTATGCCGTTCAACTTGTGCATTTAATTCTTCTTGCATTTTCAGACGAGCAGCTGCTAAAGCCTCCTGTCGTTTCACAACATCATCGGGTTCTACAATGAAAGAAAAATTAAGCTAAAGCATCTTGTATAAAAATGTAAATTCTTGGAAGTCTATATTATTAGAAATATATAAAACTACAGGTATCAGATGGTGCAAAAACATGTTTCTACAAGTAAGTCTACCCTTCTGCATATATTTGAGCTTACAGTCATAGTTCCTAGCACCAGAACCAGAAACCTGTTAGAAATGCAGAATTCGGGGATCCGTCAGCACTTCCAATTCAGGAAGTCTGGGCCAGCCACGGCTGAAAGGTTAAGTGCTCTGACTGGGCACTGAGACTCATTCCATGACCAGGGCACCTCCCACCACCCAGGCTCTAGGTTGACCAGAAATCTGCAAGAATTTTTCTGATCCATCACTTACTAGTCAAGTCTTATGCCAGAAAGACGTAAAGATTCTTAGGTATTCTATCCCTGTTTCTACAGAAAAGAAAGTAAAATCCTTCCAGCCAGTATGAAGGACCACCGAGTGGCAACTATAGTCAAACCTCAGTTTTTGAACAAATGTCTCAGTTATCTAACAGAAACTTCAGTTCTTGACCGACAACCATTGCATACAATAGAACCCTAGGTTCTGGATTTAATGTGTTCAATTTGCAATTGAAGAGGTAGAAAAAGAGAGAAGGGAGGGAGCATATTTCTACTTCACCGTTCCAGGAAATGCCTGGGGAGTGGGGAGGAGTGCAGTTTTACTGAGGAATATCACCCTGACAAAGCAGCAGCAAACCCTGTGATAAATTTGTTCCATGACAATGCCGGGTTTCACTTCAGGAAAGTGTTAAAATGCAAGCAGAAATGACCATCACTAGATAGGCCTGAAGTGAGCCTGAAGCAAGTCCTAGAGGAGTGACAACAAAAGAAAAAACCCAGAAGGGCAGCTACCTGATGTGTTTTATGGAAGGGGATGAGTCCCCTTCCAAACATCCCTCTCATCCCTCCTCTCCATATTCATAGCCTTCAACACCAAAGGTAAGTTCTGAGCCCTGTGAGAGGTGCCAGGATGGAGGAACAGGTTGTAGCAGCTACATGGGAAGCCGCAAGCAGCTGTGCAGGCCGTAGGGCTGGTCCAGCCATGCAGCCTGGGCTAGAGAGAAAGCTGGCACGCTGCGGCTTTGATCCTGCCAGCTCCCTCTGACTCCAAAGCCACCAAGGACTCCGCCTTGCAGACTCAGACTCTAGGAACTCGGGGCACACAGAGAGGACACTCTCTTAGGACTTGTGCCTTTCCTGGACTTCACCATGATCCCGTACAACACAGTACATGCTTTCTTGGACAATATATGAAGGAGAGAGCTGACAGATAAGGAATGTGGAACTACTGGGTTTGGTTTTGTTTTATAGCCTTTTGGGGAGCAAGGGAAATGTTTGGTCTCATGGGACAGGACCCTGAGCTGAAGTGCTCCCAGCCCCACCAAGGCTGGACTATTGTAAACAAAGACCCAGTCATCTCAAAAAAAAGAAAAAAAGAAAAAAGGAAAAAAAAAACTCTAGTGTGTAAATTTTCATTTTTCACTGTGCTTTTCATTTACATTTCATGTCCTCTTTGTTTTTAAAGTGTCTATATATAAACAGTACGTTAGACATGTACTGTATATAAGATTGAAACAGAATCATGGCAGGGGGCTGGAATAGATTATTTTAACTTACATTATTTCTAATGAGAAAAAAATGATTTGGTTTTCAAACCAATCGCTTTTCAAACAGCCTTCAGGAATGAATTCAGTATGAAAACCAAGGTTCCAGCTTAATTTGTTCCAGAAGACTGAGAAGCGATTGGTTTGAAAACCAAATCATATAGGTGACTGACCATCCAGGTGTCAGCACGAATGGGGTTGTCAGGTCAGGAACCAAACTTTTGTTCAACAACTGAGACATTCAAGAATGGAGGTTTGACTAATTTTTATTTAAAAAAACAAAACCTTTTATTCATTTATTTTTAGAGAGAGGGGAAGGGAGGCAGAAAGAAAAGGAGAGAAGATCCATGTGTGGTTGCCACACACACACTCCCAACTGGGGACCCGGCCCACAACCCAGGCCTGTGCCCTGACTGGGAATCGAACTGGCGACCCTTTGGTTCGCTGGCCAGTGCTCAATCCACTGAGCCACGCCAGACAGGGCTTGACTATAATTTTTAAAGGAAATATTAGAATTTATATATTCACATCACTACCATCTAAAGTACAGGTGACCCTTACTACCTACAGATAGTAGAGGAACAAAGCCACTTAACTAATCCACATAAAAGAGCACAGGTGTGTGTGGGGTGATGGCAGAGTTGACTGCAACTTTAAAAAGAAAACAAAATTATACTTCCACTGTACAGAAGTGTGAATTTCAGTGGCATTTCTGTTGGGCCATTCTTAGAATAAAATAAATCAAGCTATTTTTTTAACCTTTTCCCACATAAAACTGAATAGCACAACAGCTTCCACTGCACAGTTCCCTTCTGCAGTGCTTCCTAAAAACAATCCTCTTTTAAGTGCCATCCCCACTGTCATCCGCTCCATGAAATCCTGCATCTTACGCAAGATTTACAATTCTATGTTGTCGTTTGTAGCGGGACATACATGAAGCCAACAATCAAAAAGCCTGAATGGCAGGGCCACAGGGTTTCCTGGGCGAGGGGAGGTGTGTCGGAATGAATGACTACTGTGTTAACTACACTTGCTTTCAGCCCCGCCCCACCCTCAGTAACCATGGCGACTCAGATGAATGACACCTATATTTAATTATCCTGCGATGCTCACAGCACTTAACGTTTCTCTGGGATCCTCCTCGGAAACCGTGGCCTCTCGCTAGTGCAAAGGCTACCATTTCCGAGAGAGTGATTTTTAAACCAGCCAAGGGTAATTTGGAGGTCAGGTCTGAGGAGTCCGTTGGGATCCACCTGATGAACTAAATCCGAGTTTCCCCTCGCTCACAAAGGTCCGAAAGAGAATTCAAGAGTTACCAGGCAGCCCCATGAGTGACGCTTTCAATCGAACCCACCCTATAAAGTGGAAATCCTTCCAAGATACGCACGCCTGGCTGGTGTGGCCCGGCGGCTTGAGCGCCGGCCTGCAAACCTGATGGTGGCCGGTGTGAGTCCCAGTCAGGGCACGGGCCTGGGCAGCCGGCCCGGTCAGATGCTTCTCCCCCTCTCTTTCTCCCTTCCCTTCCCCTCTCTCTCTCCAAATAAACATCTTGAAAGTAAAGATGCGCGCCGCCAGGCAGGTGTCCCGCCTCGAGTAAAAAAACCTCTGAAATAAGAAAACCTGTTGCATGTCCACCAAAATGAATTTCAGAAGCATGGAAGGGTCTCCCTCTCTACTGATGAGAACCAGGTCCTCCTCCCTCCCCACAAAAGCCCGGAGCCGTAACCAGGCACTCACCCACAGCGGCCGCGGCGCGGTCCAGCTGCCGCTGCCTCAGGGCCCGCAGGCGGGCGGACAGCCGCTGAAAGACCACGTACAACAGGATGCAGCTGAAGACGATGTACCAGCCGTAGGCGGCCAGCAGGGAGCCCACTGAGAAGAAGAAAACAGTCTGTCTGCAAGGAGGGCAAAGGCCTCTCCGGCCCCGCGAACGGAGACAGAGGGGCGGCCGTGGGGCGCGGGCGCGGTTACAAGCGTGCGTGGGCGGAGGCGGGCCGGCCCGCAAGGCCCGGAGGCAAACGCCAAGGGCCCCGTGACCCCGGGAACCGCAGCCCAAGAGCTTACTTTGAAAAAAAGCCCGACAGCGCCTCCCGAGTTAGCGAGGAGGCTCCAGGAGGGTAAAGCCCTCCCCCTGCCCAGCCCGGCCCGGCCCGGCCCGGCGCGCAGCCCAGGAAAATGCGGCTCCAGGAGGCCCAAGGCCTCCCCAGGCCCGGCCCGGCGCGCCGCGTTGGAAGACGCACCGAACATGGCGGTGCGGCCCCGCGGCTCCGCGGCCCCGCAGCCCCGCAGCCCCGCGGCCGTGTTAACTCACCAGTGACGTGCAGAAAGCGCAGCCCCTCGGTCTCTAGAGCCGGGCGCGCGGACAACCGCTCGCCGTCCGGCTCCATGTCGCCGCAGCTCTGCCAGGTCCGGCCGCGTCAGCTTCGGCCTTCAACTTCCGGCCCGCCCCCACGTATACGTACTCGGGGGCGGGACTTCTGCGGTGTGGCCAATCATAGCGCACCAAAGCAGGAGTGGGCGGGAAAGTGGGCGGGGCGGAGGCGGGCCTGTCCCCCGGGCCGGCCGGGCACTGGGTAGCTGTACCTCGTCCCTGATGGCCCGTCGTGACCTACTTGTGGACTTAGAGAGTGTTTCCTTTTGTACCCAAGCAGGACAGCCTGCTCCTGCTGCCGGGGTTACTTTTTAGGCTAAGAAAGTCCCGCTGATCCTCATGTTTCCCCTCCTCTCCAGAATCAAAACCCCTTGGGAGTGAATTATCATAGCAATGGCTCCAAGACAGACTCAATTTCACTGTCACAAAATACTCAGGATTATTGGTGCCGTTTTCTCTACCTGCAATGGCCTGCTCCACCCACTTCCACTCCTCACCTGCCACCACCTCTCTGAGGCCTATTTTTTCCTATCCTATCTGTAATGGAGTTTTTTGGGAGGAAAGATTTTGAAGTGAATATACCTAGCTAATTGACCATTAGAAACGCAATTTTTAAAAAGAACACCATAGGCTCCCATGATACCAAACCTAGTTTTAATACCTGGCCTAATTGTCAATCAGTCTGGAATTTTCTGGCCAGGCACCGGTAAGGCGTCTGTCACAATCCTTCCGCATCCCCACCACAGGATGACAATTCTGCGTGATGAAAACCCTAGCCATTGCCTGCCCCCAAAGATGCCCCCGTTTAAAATTCTGTTTCTCTTTCTGTCCTTTCTTTTCTTTCTTTCCTTTTCTTTTTTCTTTTCCTTTTTTCTTTCTTTTTCTTTCTTTCTTTCTTTCTTTCTTTCTTTCTTTCTTTCTCTCTTTCTTTCTCTCTCCTTCCTTCTCTCTCATCTTTCTATTTTAAATTTGAGCCAAGCTGATGACATATTCTGGGGAGCAAGATCTCACATACTTCCCTTTCCTTTCTTTTTCAATAGCTCTCTTGCCCCCCACCTTCTTTCTCTAAAAACCTTCCACTTTTTTTTACAGCCCTTCTGAGTGCCCTTGTAGTTGCTAGATAAGATACTGCCTGATTCATGACTCAATAAAGCTAATGAGATCTTCACATTTACTAGGTTGAATTGTTTTGTAACGCCTTTTTAAAAAAACTTTTTATTGATTGATTGGAGAGAAAGAAACATCAACTTATTGCTCCACTTATTTGTGCATTCATTGGTTGATTATCAGATGGGCTCTGACTGAGAATCAAACCCACAACCTTGGTGTATCAGGACAATACTCTAACCAGGTGAGCTACCCGGCCAGGGCTAACACTTCCTCGTTGATGTTTCCATCTCATTTGTAGGTGAACCACCACTCATTGCTTTCAGGTGGTTTTTTCATTTACTCTGGCATCTTGAAGAACTCGTGCTGAAAGTGAATGATTTATTTTTTCCTTTTAAAGATTTTATTTATTTTTAGAGTGAAGGGAAAGGAGGGGAAAAAGAGACGGAGAGAAACATCAATCCATTGCCTCTCACACACCCACAGCTGGGGACCTGACCCACAACCCAGGCATGTGCCCTGACCAGGAATCGAACCAGTGACCTTTTGGTTGGCAGGCTGGTGCTCAGTCCACTGAGCCACACGAGCCAGGGCTGATGATATCTTGGGATTACAGTTGTAATACTTGATCTGGGAGCAGCTTTAAATATGCAGTCAAACCCCAATTCTTGAATGTCTCCCATCTTTTTTTTTTTCTTTTTTATAAGACAGCTTGTTTCTTTTCTTTTTTCTACAAAGGTTTATTTTTAGAGAGAGGGGAAGGGAAGGAGAAAGAGGAACAAAAACATTGATGTGTTTCTTTTTCTTTTCAGAGAGAGGGGAGGGGAGGGAGGGAGAGAAATATCAGTTGGTGCCTCTCGCACGCCCCCTACTGGGGACCTGGCCTGCAACGCAGGCACGTGTTCTGACAGGGAATCGAACCGCTGACCTTTAGGTGCGGCAGACGAGGCCCAACCCACTGAACCACACCAATCAGGGCAACCATCGCCCATTTTGAACAATTCCATTCTCAACCAAGTCATTCATGAAAAAAAAAAAAATGTATGCTGGGTCACGTGTCTCAGGTGACAAAGGAGAAAATGCACAAGTATGAATAAGGTTTGGTTTTTTAGCAAATCACTTCTCAAACAGCCTTCCAGAACAAATGACGTTCGAGAACCGAGCTCCCACTGCAGTGGGAACTGCAATACAGTGCATCTGTGCGTATGCACATCACACAGTATGACAGACGGCTTATTCAACTGAAATGTAATAATTTGGAATTATTGGAATGCATGGATGGGCTCTCGTTTCGGTGCCTTGAATATTGTCCTGTGGCCCCATTCTTCCTAGCCAGGCTGCTACCTTGGTCTCTTGAGTCAGGGCGTGTCTTCTCACCTAGCTTGCCAAGGACCAGTTACTTCAGCAGTTGGTCAATACAGCCGCTCAGGTGTTGTTTGCCCAAACAGGACAAAGGAAGCATCCAGAATCCCGTCACTGACCAGGGTGAAGACTGGACCCAATTTGTCACTTTACAACCACATGCTCGCCGCAGCCCCAAGGTGGGAGGAGTGTATTTCCCCAGCCTGTGGCCAGGTGGCTTGCTTTGGTTAATGGCAAGTAAGCAGAAGTAACTGTGTCAACAGTTGAGTGCAGGCCTAAGAAGCCTCTAGTGTTCCCTTCCTGTGCCTTTGCCCGGTTAACCAATTTGTCCACAGACCTGAGGGAAAAGCAGAGCCAGCTGGGAGAGCAAACGGTGGTTGCCAACTAAAACCCAGGTTCTGGGGTGGTTTTGAGGCCCTCGCCTCCACCACCTTGTTTTCCAGTCTCAGTTGGCTATGACAGGGTGAGAACCGTCATAAAGCATGCGGGCGTTGTGAGGATGCCTGCCCTGGCCGGCCCCCAGGGGCAGCTGGGACTCCCGCATGCCGTCCTGAACATCAGAAGGTGCCACTCTGTGAATTTCCTCAGCTGATGAGAGCTGCATTTCCCCTAATTCTTAAAATCACTAATTCATTATTTGCAATGATTTTTATGAAATAAAAACTCCAAATGATGTTGACTCTTGTAAACCCCTAAAGCCTGGCTGCCTGTACTGATGCTCTTACTTCTTTATTCAGAAAAAAAAAAAGCTCCAGAGATGGCAGGTTCTTACAATCAACGACAGCACACGTGCTCCCAAGTTTTATATTAAAAAATTAAGGAAGCCTAGTCAGAAACGACGCCCTCCCGCACTGCCAGCTTACACGCACCCACTCGCCCCCTGCACGCCTAGCCCAATGACATGCAACTTGGCAGCACAACGAGTGTCCTTTATTTTCACTATTTGTAGAAAACAGGCACTAAATTTCAAAATTTATATTGAAAAAACGACCAGCAGCAGCTTGCAGTGTTTCCACAACGCTCAGGAACTCTTTGCTGACACAGCCGAGGCTATTATTCCACGTTCGGAGAGCAAGGCCACGCTGCTCAGGACCCATTCGTGACCGTGTCCTCTTCCATCTCCTCTTCACCATCATCGCCGGGACCTAAAAAAAAGACCACAAAGGCAGAGTCACATCCATTTCAGAGGATGCACTCCCTTGGCACGGGGTGCCCCTCCTGCGAGGCTCCTGCGTGCCAGGCCCTGGACAAGGTATGACAGCCCAACAGTGGCCTCTGCCCTCGGGGAACTTATGGTCCTGCGACCATCGGGATCCGGCAGGTGTGGAAAGGGACGGTCAGTTCCCAAAGGAAACGAAAGGTCGCACAACTGTTTTATGCAAGTCAGACTCATTGCCAGCCACCCTCACTCGGTCACTACTCCATCACCCGGCCGGCAGCGCCCTGCACAGCCTGGCACACACGTGCTTACCGTCCGCCACAGCCCACCCCCGCCTCGAGCTTCGCCCACGCTGGCCCCTTCCCGTCAGGTGCGCAAGGCTCCCTTCTGCCAGTGTGGGGTCTGAGACCTTATGGTGAACCGCTCACACTTCCTTACTTAAAAACCCACTGGTCCACCTGGTACCATATACCTATGCATGATTTTAACACACTGGGAAACACTGGTTCGCTGAGCTATACGCGTCTTCCAAATGTTGACCCGTTTCATCATACAATATAAAAAAATCACATTAACGTCACCGATTTCCTCAGAGAAGCCTGCAGATACTGAGGCTGTCACGGTTACCCACGGTTGTGGGTAAAAGCTTTTAATTCCGCTGCAAACTCTGAATTTTATCATCGGTAGCAAATACCATGAGTTGTGCTGCTGGAAGGGATAAGCTCGCTTCGTGTTTGAGAAGCTGCCTGCCTCTCAACGGAAACGGTTGCAGACAACTTAGCATAGACTTGTACGCCTGGAACCTGCGTAAGTTTATTAACCGGTGTCACCCCAATAATTTCAATTAAAAAAAAAAAAAAGCTGCCAACACCCAACTTAGGGAGAAGGGCTTCATGCGCTCCCCTGGCTCTGTCACCCAGGAGATCTAAGAGATGAGCACTCAAGGGCGACACGTAATAAAGTGAGAAATTGCCATTGCTTCACCAAGGGCATTCTCAAGCAAGGAACGCCCTGGTGCTGCGACAGCAAGTTTTGACCTCACACACCCCCAGGGGCCCAGAGACCACACAGCAGAGCCGCTGACCTGCTTCCTGTCTTGCTCACCTTGAACTTCACATCAAACACCGTGTGCCCAGCTGCCAGTCTAGCCGGGAGGTCTCGGTTACACTCCCATCAAAGCTGGCAATACGCATTAGTTCTGTATTTCCACTTTACATCCCCAGTGCCCAGCAGGCTGCCTGACACAAAGCTGGCATTCATATATCTGAATACCTCGGGCTTACCCAAAACTTGCTAATGTCGGACCCTGTGCTGTGTGCCACCTGTGAGGTGTCTGACTTAAGTCTTCACGACAACCTCTGAGCTTGGCACTGTTATTATCTGATTTAAAGATGAAAGAATGGATTTAAGAATAAGTGGGGACTAAGAAATTTACCCAAGGACAGCTGGTGAGGCTATGCTCAGTGTCCGGCTGGCTGGGCCCTTGGACCTGGGTTCCAGACTACTAAGCTGGCCTGTCCACACGTGGGGACAGGTGCACATGGTGCCCTCTAGCGTCCGGTTTCTATCTGTGGCTCTGAAATAACGTGTGCGTCCACATTCACACAGAAAAAGCCCAGAGCGCTACAACACAATGTTGTATATCAAATCATTCCTCTTCAAAGAGCATTTGTAGGGATTTCATGAAGATCAGATGAGCCGGGAATGAGGCATTCTCGGGCCACAGCATCCAAACTGTTTGGGAATCCCTTCGGGGGTAACACGCATTTGCAAGTACAAGGACGGAGCGTGCTTGGCTGACCTGATCTGCGCTCTCTGCCAGGGATCTGGCCCGACTGCAGCAAGCCCTTCAGCCGCTCCACCTCGGCCAGAGTGGAGGCGTTCGCGATGGCATTCTGCGGACATAGGGGAGAGGGGCAATCAGTTTCTCCTAAGCGGGCCAACCACCCCGAGAGCACCTACAGAAACTCACAGCAACCTTCTGAGTTACATTAAACAGTTCTGTGTTGGGGGAAGAATTTGATTGGCACAGAGCGAAACTGAGCCAAGAGCCAAATCACAAATTTCCAAACCTGATAAAGAAATGCAGACCCTCTGATAGGAGAGAATGTAATCGTTACACAGGCCCTAAAATGTCAGCAAACTGAATTCCCTATTGGGATTATGTTACTGGATACCTTAGGGGTTGGTATTATAAAATCAGGATTTCTCGCTGACCATCAGGCAGGACCTTTCAGACAGTCAATCTCTGAAAAGTAAAAACTCAGGCAAACGCCGGCCACAGCATATACAAAGGTACTAACTGTTCAGATGCACACGTCCTGGGAAAATGAGGAAGAGCAGAGAGAGCTGCCTGCACCTCGACTGGTTCATGGAATTATCTCAGGTCTAAGTCTGGTCAAATAATAACTTGCAGCTAATTGTTCATGATACAGAAATAGAGCGGGATCCTAACAACTGGCAGGGGGGTGGGGGGGGGGGGGGATCTGCAACATTCAGAACTTGACTGATTACATAAATTTGTGTCTCACAGCCCCGGCAGCTCTCTCGAGCCTGAGCTCTGACACGTCCTCACCTTGATCGCCTCCACGTCCCCGGGAGACGGGCCACCTTTCTTCTTGTCAGTGGGCAAACCAGCACCTGGGTTGAAACTTGGGAGGGGAGGGAAGCACAGAACTGTCAAACCCAGGCCAACGGCAGCTGCTCCTCTTTTACTTTCAAAAAGCTTTTGAAAGTAATTCAACCAGTGTAGTATCTTATCTTTGTTAACAAACTGATACAAGAAACTATCTCCTTCAGAAACACCACACCGTTCATCTTCCCAGACAGAGCAGGACACGTGTCGTGTGACATTAGACTGAATAGCGGAATGTGTGCTCTGCTAACCTGGTCAGAATCTCGTGATGCAGAGACCACAGGGGGTCACAGACTAGCATCACGCAAATTTAAGAGAGGATCGGTCACAGGTGTTTGGTTCACTTTGGTAGGAGGCAAACTGCCAGACAGTGTTTCTGAAGGTGAAGTGGAGTGAAGTTGGGTGTCCGTATCTTACGTTTTGCTTCTCCTGGCAATATCCTTTGCAAGCTGTGCACCCCGTTTGCCCTTGAACATTTTCTCTGCTTCCTGACGCTCCTACAGCAACACCACACACAGAGTTAATGGAAGTAGGGGTACAGTAATCCCTCGCTATCGCGGTTCAGTTATTGCGGGGTTTTTAAAAAATATTATATTTAATTATTTATCACAGATTTTTCGCTATATCATGGGATTTTGCGGTACTGTATACGTATGTTGTTAAAGTAACGTAGGTTTAAGAATGTAGAATGTAAGGTTCCTACTTTGCGGGGGGGCCTGGAACGTAGTACCCGCGATAAGTGAGGGAATACTGTACCACACGCATTTAGATCCATTCCTCAGAAAACACGGAGGAAAACACTTCTGAAATATTCGGGGCTGATAAAAATACCAAAAGGCAATTCCAACTGAAAAGGAGACACAAGGTCTTGCCTTCTCTGGTGAAGCTCCCTGAAGAAAAATCCCTCTCCTCGTTTCAAGGAAAGGCTCTGACAGAACTAAGCAGCTTTGAAAGGGAAGACAAAAATCCCACCAAAGGGAAATCATCCCGGTAATTAAAGGTGCTGAAAATGGATATGATCACGTTCCCCACAGGGAGACGTCTATTGCCGCCAGCGCTCACGGCGGCTCTTAGCCAGTGCCCCCGGGGGGTGACCAACACCACATACGACAGCTCTAACTCAAAGCTCTGCCACAAACCCTGCTGTGAAAGGAAATCTGACTTCACATTTTCTTTCCCACACTTCTATCCAAACGGATAGTAAAACTCATCAGGCACTTAAAAAATAATCAGTAAGCAAATATCAAATATCAAAAACATAAATCAGCTCCGGCCAGTGTGGCTCAGTGGGTTGGGCATCGTCCCACAAAGTGAAAGGTCGCTGGTTCGATTCCCAGTCAGGGCACGTGCCTGGGTTGCGGGCCAGGTCCCTGGTTGGGGGCATGTGAGAGGCAACAAATCAATGTTTCCCTCACACATCGATGTTTCTTTCCCTTCTAAAAATAAATAAATAAAATCTTAAAAACAACAAAACAGAACCCCCCACACACACACACAGATCAATGTAACTCACAATCAGCAAAATAATACTTACTTTTAGTTTCACCTTCTGGAAATCCAGTACTCTGACTTGTGGAACTTTATAAATTACATACAGTCTATAATGCTTCTTATTTGTTACAGGATTTCTCAGAAGACTACAAGAAAAGGAATAATCTCATGCCAATCTTGTTCACAGCACAGCATTCAAGAAGTTTGTTTTAATAAAATCTAACAAGTCCATACATTAAGGAAAAGTCCACTATTCTTCACATTTAACTTCAATGTTATTAACAACATAAGCAGCATTAGGGACATTTTAATAAGGGACATTTAATAAGGGACGCTTTAATATTTTCAATATTTGTTTTTAAAAGGTGTTTTCTAGTGGTATAAAAAATTAAAAGATTTATTTATGAGTTTTAACATAAACCTTCTTTTAAAATTATATTCTTTCCCGATTACAGAGTTTAAGTTCAGTATTACTTTGTATCAGTTTCGGGGCAGGTGCACAGCAAAGTGGAAGGTACTTCGGACCACTGGCCGTTCTAAGGCCAAGGCTGGAGGGTGCTACAGGGCGTCGCTGTCACCACCACGAACGGGTCTCATACCTCAGGTAAGTCAGGGACTTCAGAGACGTCAAAGGGTCCAGATCACCCTGTAAAATAACAGCCGCAGGTGAGAACGCAGGTGCCACCCCCGGGTTCTGCTCTGAAGCGGTCATGCCTTGGGGGCAAGGACTCAGCTTGTCTTTTATTTCTCCTGCTGCTCCGGGGCCTAATACCTTCCTCCTGAACGAGCTGGTACAGGAGTGTGAGCTCCGGACACTTACCACCTTGGCCGTGACTGCGTCTGTCTTAACAGTGATGATGTCTTGATGGGTTTTTTTAAAAACATAATAAATATATAACAAGTTGCGGGGAGGGGGAGTTGAAATGTTTAAGGACTCTATTGTTTAGGACGGCAAAGGCATTGGTTAACTTTAAGCTTTGATAAGTACGTATGTTTTACTTCCTAGAACGCTAAGAATATCTATTTAATCATTAGTTTCTAAACTATTAAAAGAAAAATAGAAGGAACAAAAAGAGAAAGTGCAAAAGAGTGTGAGGGAGCAGTAACGGAGAGAAAAAAATAATGAATGAGTGGGACAAGTGAGCTCTGGAAAAAAAGAAGATAAACACACCAGTAATTACACCAATATAAACAGGCGGATTATTTCAAAGACAGATTTCAGACTGCATTTTTAAAAATCTTATCTATGTTGTTTTCCAAAGACAAAGCTAAAATATAAAGGAAATAAAAATGAGGGTATGCTTTGGAGAGGAAAGAGTTATCACGCAAATACCAATGGGAAGAAAGCTTGTGCTGCTATGCGATGGCAGATAAAACAGGCAGCAATACAAAGCAGCATAAAGGAGATCTAAAGAGGGTCACGGCACAGTGATGAAATGGTTCAGTTCACCAGGAAGGTGTGAACACTTAAAAATCTGTATACGTCAAAGACAACAACCTGAGAATATACGGAACTAAACTTGACCGAAGTCCAGGGAGACGGTCAAGTCCATGGTCACTAACACCCCTCCTCTCTCGGTAACTGGGAGGACAGACTCGGCCTCCCTCACTGCAAACAGCTTTAAATGCAGTCACCACGCACGTGACAATGCAGACAGCCCCTGTCACGCCACACGCGCCCTGGGCTGAGTACCTCGCGTACATTAGAAAGCACGCGGGCTCACACACACCACTGCTTTCTTACTCTCTGAGTCGAGTTCTCCATTGGGAATCTGAAGGAAGCCACGAACCCAGTCCACCAGGAAAGGAATAATCAGGGAAAGAGGGAAGGGAGGCGAGGGAAGCGTAACCCCCAACTGAGTTATGTAACAGGGACTGAAACACCCAGTATTTAAGTGAAAAGTTTGGGTTACAAAACGGTAGATAGTAGGAGCTCCATTTTGTTAAAATGTATATATACAGAGAAGAAATTTTAAAAGCCTAAAAAGAAATGGGTCAAAATAGTCAGATCCAAACCGAGAAAACGAAATTTGTCGCTTATCTCAAAGGAAAACCAGATCTAAGTATTGTAGATTGGCCTAAATGTGAAGAGTAAGTTAAGTTTCTAGAACAGACTTGTCCAATAAAATTCAGTGCACGTCACATACGTAATAAAAATTTTCTAGTAACTACATTAAAATTTGGAAAAAAGAAAAAACCCAGGAGAATCTAATTTTCATATGTTATTTAACCTAGTTTCCAGAACGTTATCATTTCAACATCAATGGAACAAAACCAGGGGTCGTTCACACCCCTTTCCCCGCCTCTGTGGTGTGTGGCTCCCAGCTCTGGCACATCTCACCTCAGTCGCCACCTGGGCTGGCGGCCACCACCCTGCACACCCCAATTTCAGAAGACGACACAGGCGAGTTTCTTCCTGACCCTGGGGTGGGAGATGCTTCACACAACATCAGCGGCACTCCAAACAACAGTAACTAATACACCGGACCACCCTGAACATTAGAAAATACTCATCGAGACCCCCTAAGAAAGTCAAAAGGCAACCTACAGCGTGGGAAAAGGTATTTGCAACGGAAAAAGGGCCAGATCTGGAGTTAATTAAGAAAAAGTCAGAGAGGAAGGAGGATGAGTTAATTTTCTGCAACTAACAAAACTTCCATTAGAATGGGGTTCCTTTAACTCCTCCCTCTAGATCCATACCCCCCCCCCGCCCCCAACGTACCAGCTCCACGAGGCTGTTGTTGGTGAGGATGAGTTCTGTCAGACAGGGCAGGGCCTGGTCAAGCCCCTCACCTATGCGGCTGAAACCGAAACAGACAGGCTCTTAGCGAAAGGGACAATTAAGTCAGCTCGAGATTTTCTCCAAGTCCTTGCTCCGAGGATTTCAGACTTCCAAGTGGGAAGAATTTTAGGGAGTTTTTTTCCAACCCCCACCATGTGACAGAGGCACCAAGAGGAGACCTTGTCCAAGGTCACAGGCTGAGGGATCGAAGGGGCGTGTGATTTTAGACCCAGGCCCCCTAAAACCTAAGAAAAGGAGAAGCCCCCCCCCCCGCCACATAGAACCAACCCCCAGCTTACTTCCTGGCTTCTGGGCAGGCGGCGCAGAAATACCAGGGATTCTGCGTTCACAGCTACGGGACGAGGGTTAGCGCCTGAGAAACACGCCTGTTACCGACTGTGTACAGACCAGCATGTGCTTAAATCATTTAAAAAGAAACTTACTATGAACAGACATATAAATAGACTAGATTTACGAATAGATGCAAGTAAGTCTAAACCAATGCCAAGTTAAGCTC
The DNA here is from genome assembly GCF_987537825.1 of Furipterus horrens. Classification (NCBI taxonomy): domain Eukaryota; kingdom Metazoa; phylum Chordata; class Mammalia; order Chiroptera; family Furipteridae; genus Furipterus; species Furipterus horrens. The sequence continues at coordinate 3,439,241 of NW_028327186.1, read as the reverse complement.
TAAAAAGTGCGGCTCGTTTCATTTTAAGAGGGAGCGTGTACCTGTACCGGTGGCAGGTACCTCAACTTCTTCAGGGAACTGCAACATTTATACCAGGAAAAAAAAAACCCACTTCCCACTGGCAGACACTTACCATATTCTATTGTTGTTCACCAGTAACGTCTTTAGTCTTCTCAACAAGGGAAAACCATCCAGCTTCCTGATTTCATTGTCAGAAAAATCAATCGCGTCAAACTGGTCTAAGGTCGCACCCAGATTTTCAATGACAGGAATTTTATACCCTGTGAAATAGAGGGGGAAGAAAAAACAAACAAAACAAAAAAAAACCCAAGTAAGTATTAATAGAATTAAAAGGTATCGTGCCGCAGCAGCAGGCCTTCCTGGCCATGTGACTCGAAGCCGTCATTCATTCGGCGCCGATGCCAAACGCCGCAGGCACTGGCCCGGAAACGAGGACCAACAGAGGCTCAAAGCCCGGCTGCCACGAACCCTACGGTTCGGCAGGTCACGACGGCGGAGATGATGACAAGGACAAGGGCAACGCCGACAGCGATACCCCCGACAGTGATATTTGTAAGGAGGTTTGCAAGGTCCCTCGTCCATTCTGTCCGGCCCCGGAACTAGTTACAGCGGCACAGCGGGAATTGACGCAACGATTTGCTGACGGCCCGCGTCCAAACCTGTTTCCACACACATGGGTCCTCTTCCGCATTCACGCAGCTCATCAGGACCACCCCGTGGTCTTGTGACTTCTCCCCTGACCCCGCCTCCCCCAGCTCCAACCCAGACCGGGAGGTCCGTGGTTGAAACGCGACGGCGCGTCGCTCTGTGAACAGTTCCCTCCAGGTCTCCCCCACCTGCCTAACGCGGGCAGCATTGTGACGCCAGACGCTGGAAGAAAAGCCACGAACGCAGCCAAGGGTCACGCACGCAATTCCGAGCCGCAAGGGCTCCGTCCGAGTCAATGAACGCCGCTCCCAAATCCGTCTCCCCAACCCGCCAGGCCCTTCGGACGTGGAGACTGGCAGAGCCGCCTGCGCCGCCACAGCGAAAGGGGTCAGCTCCTCTAGGACGGGATCTTTCTCTAAGAAACCTGACGTCATCCAGACAGATGTACGGGGCTGTCAGCAAGGGGTCTAGGCAGCAAACAGTGCCGCTCGGGGGACCCTGCGGTCCCCATGGGAGCAACTCTCAGGCCCAGACGATCATCACGATCGTATCCCCGTGCGCCTCCACTCCTTGCCCAGCTCCCTGCGGCTGAAACGGCTGCAGGAGCCCGAACGGTTCAGAGAGCTTTCCCCACGGACGCGTGGCGCCATGGCGAGGCGGTTCGCTCTGTAGAACGTTTTGATGAAAAGTCAATACCGGACGATGGCAGCTCATCCATAAGAAGAAAATACGGGGGAAACGATCGCTTGTTTCCGGACTTCGTGTCCTCCCTCCCCAAGTAGAAAATAGCACGTCTTCCATCCAGACTCTCAGGATAGAATGTGACCGCAAGTACAGAGAGCGAACCGCGGGCTCTGCACTAGGATCACGACCACGAAGTACAGGGGAAGGCGAACGGGGGTTTACAGTCACTCTAAAGTGGATTTACAATAATTAGTAAACCAGAATCCAGAATGAAACTTTGTGTTCCGCGCGCACACCCATGGAAACCTCCTTCTGCCCGCGCGTGTGTATGTCCGCCCGCGAACAGGTCCGACTGGGAATCGGCCCACGCGAGGCCGCGGAGAGGCCCCACGGATGTGTATGAAGCAGCAGCCAAGCCCACTGTAACCGAGTCGTCCGCGCGAGAAGCCTAAGGGACGCTCCTTTGCCAACAGCCGCAAGGCTGGGTCCGGGGCGGCCGCGGCGCAGCCCGCCCACTTCGGGGCCCGCAGTGCAGGCCCGCGCGCACGCGGCGGGGTGCGGACCGGCGGCGAGGCCCGGGGACGGCCCGCCCTCCCCCCAGACTCACCGCGGAGGTCCAGCTCGCGGTCCCGCACGGCGTTGGTGTACTGCGCCGCCTGCTCGATCAGCTCCGCCGTCAGCTTCACCATCCTGCCGCCCCTCTTCGCGGTGAGCCGCTCGCCGGCTGCCTCCCGCCAGCCAGACGTCCCGGCGTGCCCCGCGCCCGCCGCCAGGCAGCACCAATCGCTCCGACGCACGCGCGCGCGCGCAGCCCCACACCCAGGCCGAAGCAATCGAAGAGCCACGCCCCCGATCTCAGGCTCTTCTGAGGTCCTGGCGCGCCTGGACCACCGCCCCGGCTCTGGTTCTTTTCCCGGGGGCCGCATCTGAAATCTGGAAGGTCCCTGATTCTAGACACGTGGATCTGCCAGTTAAGCAAGATATTAAAGCCCACGAGGGAACCTTTCTCACGCACCCGTGCACCTGGATGTGAAGAGAAAGCGGTGACTGTCCTCATTCCACCCGGGGGCGGGGGGTGGCCACCTGTGGGTCTAGGACTTTAGGTTCCCGTCCGCGTTCTGGGCTTTGGCCCCGGGCTACAACGTGAGAACCGGGGATGGGTCGCCAGCGCTTGGCCAGGCCGCTAGGGCCGCCCTACCAGCTGGCACGTCAGACCCAGCACGAGCACGGTCGAGTTTCTGGTGAGGCTTGTTCAGACAATTAAATATTTACATGGATGCAAGATATACAGGAAACTGCACAAATCAGAGGTCCGAAACGTGACGCATGGCCACAGAGCAAGCGCACCTGCTCCCTGCCGCCAGGGGGCAGAAGAGGAACGCTATTCCCCAAGCCTCTGACCTGAGGAGGATAATTCTATTTCTTCTTTCACAATTTTTATACTAGTTCTTTTTAAAATTTTACTTATTGGTTTTAGAGGGGTGGGGAGAGAGACAGAAACATCGATTTGTTGTTCCACTTATTGATGCATTTATTGGTTGCGTCTTGTATGTTCCCTGAACGGGAATCAAACCTGCAACCTTGGCGTATGGGAATGATGCTCTAACCAACTGAGCTGCCTGGCCAGGGCCTGTTCTAGTCTTTTGTTTTATTTTATTTTATTTTATTTATTTTGCCCTGTTGCATTGGCTGGGATCTTCAGCACAGTGTTGGACAGTGGTGGTCGTGGACATCCGTTGGCAGGCATCACTTCATAGCCAACAGGGGGAAAACCTAATCGAGTGATCAAAGTTAATACTAGCAATAATGGAAAACATCAAAACCTTTTATCACCTACTGGGATGCAATGATAAGAATACAGCATTACTTCTGTAAGATTCCTGTCAAGGACACGCGAACTAGATAGAAATATCAGGAAACCTCAGACAAATAATAACCTCAGTCTTTAAAAGGTTCAAGGTCATGAAAGTCAAAGAAAGACTGAGGAACTGTTCTCGACTGAAGAAGACTAGAGACATGAAGACTAAATGCAGAGTGTGGTCTCACCTGGATCCTTTTGCTAAGGGCATTCCTGGGACAACTGGCAAAATTTGAATCCAGTCAAGAGGATTGGGTAGTAGTGATGTATCAATGTGAACTTCCTGATTCCTGTGGTAATGCAGGAGAAGGCCGTTATTTATAGGAAACAGCCTCTAAAATATTCGAGGGGTAACAAAGTACCATATACGTAATCTGATTTCAAATTGTTCATGAGACGATTTCTTTGAGCTCTGCTTGCTACTTTTCTGTAATTTTGCTTTGATTCTTTCAAAATAAAAAAAGTTAAAACAATCCAAACTCCGTGTAAGTCCAGAGAGGCCCACCAGGTGGAGTGCTAAGACCACAGAACTGGTTTTACTTGCCGTTTCGCTTGCTGGATTAAAAAGAAAAAAGGTTTTACTTTTAAAAAGGAAATTGTATGGGTTTCACATGAACAGAGAGATAAATCAAACTTAGAAAGTTTTTATTAATTTTAGGGTATCTTATGAAGTTAAGATTTAATTTCTTTTGGCTAGGGTTTCTCAGCTTGGTACAGTTGACAATTGGGAGCTGGATAATTTTTTTAAAAGATTTTATTTATTATTTTTAGAGAGAGGGGAAGCGAGAGAGAAAGAAGGAGAGAAAGATTGGTGTGAGAGATGTTAATGGGTTGCCGCTGGCATGCCCCCAGCTGGGGACCTGGCGCACAACCCAGGCATGTGCCCTGACTGGGAATCGAACTGGTGACCTTTTGGTTTGCAGGCCGGCGCTCAATCCACTGAGCCACGCCAGCCAGGGCTGGATAATTCTTTATTGTCCTATGCATTTCAGGATGTTTAGCAGCATCTCTGGCCTCAAGATATCGGTACATTCCTCCAGTTGTGACCCCAAAATACCTCCAGACATTGCCAAATGTCCTTAGGGAGACAAAAGTCACCTCAGTTTGAGAAACCACTGTTTTTGACAAAAAGCTATTCTCTGCTCTGGGTACTTGAGTTCCTGTTTGCTCATGAGGGAACCCAGGAGATACCTGATCACCCTTAGGATGGCTGTTAAATATTGCAGGGGCGGGGAGGGGGATCAGCTTTGGGTGGTGGGAACTGAACCTTAGGGTGTGAGATGGGTGTTGTCTGTGCACGGAAAAGCCACAGAGTCGGGGTGTCAGGAAAGGCCTTAGACAACCAGCTGGGAAGGGTAAGGACTGGGTTCGAGCAAGGAAAGCAGCAGAGAAGGCCGGGGCTCGCTCCTCTTTCCCAGGGCAGCCAGCACTCAGTTGCCTCCCAGCTGGCGGGCAGAGCCGTAAGATGTTAGAGAAATTGTTTTAGTATATTGCTTTCTATCAACCCTGCTTGTTATCAAATGATTTAGAAGCAGTGGAAGGTAGTCTCACCAAGTTCAAGGGTACTGCTGGCCACATTCACACCATGTTCCCTTTTTGTTTTTTTAAAGCTCTGTTCAGCCCCCTTCCCAAGCGGTGTCCTCTGTAAAAAGTGCGATCCTCCCCAGCCCTCTGAGTTACAAGGTAGAATGGCAGTGACAGCCCAGGAGGGATGGGGATATGAACCAAGGGACCACTACGTGGTGCAAAGAACTTGGGGACAGGGTCAGAAAAATGTCACTCCCTGGAAATAAAACGAGTTTAAAATTAATGCACCATGGCTGTGTTCGGCCAGCAGCAGAAGTGATTCTCCCTCCTGCAGAGAGTCAGCCTCCCTCCCTGGGCCCAAGGATGGGAGCAGTCTTGCCAGTGTGTGGCCCCAGCAAGTCACGTCACGCCTGTGAGTCTCAGTCTGTGACAGATTTACAGAACACGATCCATGATTCTGTCACATAAAACAAAGTCCATAAACATGTCCTGCCACAACTAAGTCCAGATGAACTTAAGGTTGGGCCATTTGTAAACAAGCAATTTATTTGGGCAGTCTTTTTCTTTTCTTTTTAAAAAATTTTATCCTTACCTGAGGACATTTTTTTCATTGCTTTTAGAGAGAGGGAGGGAGGGAGGAAGAAAGAAACATCAATGTGAGAGCATTATCAATCAGTTACCTCTCAAACGTGCGCCGGCTGGGGATTGAACCTGCAACCCAGGCACGTGCTCTGATCAGCAATCGAGCCGGTGACCTTTTGCTTTGTGGGATGACGCCTAACCCACTGAGCCACACCAGTCAGGGCCTCACTCCACCATCCCCCCCACCCCCCAGTCAGTTCTTGTTGGTGCATTTCCTTTATTTTCAGCCAAAGGATTTTCTGCAAGTATAAGCTTCTGCCCCTGCAGAGAGGCCATGGGGGAGAAGTATATGCAGGGATTTCAGTCTCTGTGCAAATAAAAGACAAGCTGCCACCTAATTAAATCACGCCGGGCAGCTTTAGGTGAAGAGGCTGCCATCTGGGACAGAAAGGAGCACCCCTGAACCCAGCTAGGCTTTCACGGCCCGGAGGGTCTGTTTGCCAAAGGATACCCTCGGGCTGGAACTCTGGGACTCCTCCCAATGACTGTTATATCAACATTGGCTAAAGCTCAAAGCCCTCCCACAAAAGGACATCGAATAGACCAGAAACCTCGAATAAAGCCATTTCACACCCTGGTCAGCACCCATGTTTAATTGCTGTGCCTTGGAAAGATACAGAGTCCTTAGCTGCGGGATGTTAACTCTTTAGAAACTTAGGGTTAACACTGTATTTGCTGTGTGGGGCTCTTTCTCAGAGACAGGAGTTCCGTCAACACCTGCAGCTTCCCCCAGCTCACAGGGACGCGTCAGATACGTTACAGTCAAAGGGGGAGCAGCATAAAATGGAGAAGTACAAGCTTGGAAAAATTTAAGGCAAATGTTACTCCCGCGTTACGGGGAGTCCATCAAGCAGATCTGTGCATTTCAATGAAAATATATGAACTATTTGTCAAAATAATTAACATCGGTAAAAATCAGAACATGTAGCTTATAAAATGCCCACACAGGTTTGGCAGAAAGAGAGCCGGCCGTGCCGATAGGCTCAGGGCACACAGGTATGTCCACCTTGAGAACAAGTCTCCCGAAGAGCGGAGGCCGAGTGTATTTTAATGGCAATTCCGCAAACTGGGATGTGACCGGTTAATATCGCAAAGCCTGGGCTTGCATCTTGGTAGGAGGAATTGCTTGCTCACTGGGGCAGCTCTTGGCTGGCCCCCGGGACGCCTCCTGGGGACGCTCCTCAGAAGGCTCTGCGTCAAGGTGGAGGTGGACATTTGGGCCGTGAGACTCCGGGGACACAGACCGAAGGGGGCACTGGGGGCGCTTGGCTCCCTCAAAGGAGAGAGCTCCAAAGAAGGAAGCATCTTCCCCTCCAGGGTTTGGAATCTGACTTTCTAAGCGATCGCAGTCCTTTCAGAGGTCGCCGACCACGTAGAAATAGATGCTCTATGCCCAGTGGTCAGGCATGTTACGCCCCCAAACCTGTCTTATGCAGAGTCTGACCAAACTGTGCCCCCCACTGCTCTGCGGCAGCTGCAGGGGCAGGCGTGGCGCTGCATCGTGCGTGGGCACAGCCCCGTTCTGCGGGACCCGGAGGCTGACATTTACTATGGAGCTGCTTGAGAGCCCGGGGGGAAAAGAGCGACCCGTGAGGCCGAGTGTGTTGACTTTCTGCTTTGGTCTTGAAGATTCGGTAAACGTATGATCCCAGAAGCTGGAGCTGCGGACGCCCGGGATTCACGCGCTTCCCGCCTGGAGATGGCGGGCAGAGTGCAGCCGGCGAGTGGAGTGGGAGAGGACCCCGCTGGGTTAGGGGCAGCTGCCGCGGGCCCACCGCCCACCTGCCCGGGGGCCCAGAGGTGCTGCCCGAAGGCCCTCGCCCCTGGGGAGATAAAGCTGTCAGATGCAGGGCGCTGCCCCGGAAACAGGCTCTGGCCCACAGTCTGGAGACAGATGGACAGACGGACGGACAGACGGACAGACCGGGGTGGGGGGGTGGCCCTGCCCTCTGCGGGCGGCCAGGCGCCCCTACCCGGCCAGGAGGCACGTGCGGCAGCAGAACTGAATGAAGAGCTTGCGTTCGCAGAGCCGGTTGGACTTCACCATCTCACAGAAAGTCTCGTCAGCTGGGGTCCCAGAGGGAGAGAGACGGGGGACATGTCAGACTCGGGGGCCTGCTCAATGATTCCAACCATCCCACTGCGCCAGCCCCGATGGGGTGAGGGGCCGAGGGGGCAGGGGACACCGAGGGGGTGCGGGTGGCAGCCAGGGCAGCCCTCAGGGCCATCCCAGTGACCTGGGGTGAGCCCGCGGTGGCAGAGGTGGCCCGGGGCCTGCAGGGGCTCCCGCTGAGCCTGGGAGACAAACAGGGATAGAGGGGATGGGGGGGGGGGCAGGGTCCGGAGAACCTCTGGGCTGTGCGAGGGAGGCCTCTGTGCTCGCATGCGCCTCTGTCCCAAGAGCTAAGGGGGCTAAGGAGGGGGGCTGGGGATAGGCCTAGAAGGGGCAGAGACAGAGGAGAGCCATATGGGGCCACCTTACTTTCCCAGGTGGGACACGTCACTTGAGCACGTGACTCCCTAAAGAGGGAGCTTCCAGGCCTGTGAAGGACTCCCTGGGGTCGTACTCCTCTGAGCTCCTGTTTTCACAGCCGCCCTTGCCCCCCCAGTCTGAGAGAAGCAGCGCTTCCCCACGGCACAGAGGTGGGTCCCCCTGGGGGGCCCGTGGACCTCGACTGCCGGCTCCGTGAGGCCAAGACCCTTCAGGCCCCCTGACTCAACCTCCAAGGTCAGGCAGGCCTCTCCTAACGGAAGTCACCGCCCAGGCCACCTGGGGTGATGGCTTCAGTGTGGGAACGGCTCACAGACAAAATCATTTTTAAGAGTCACTCAACAACCCGCCCGGCAGGAGCTGGGCTGGGGCCAGGCTGTGTCTCTGGTCAATGTGAGAGGCCACATGGGAAGGCAGGAAGACCAGAGGAGGCCCGGGATGGCCCGCTCGGAGGGCCTGCCGCCCCCCGCATCTTCTCTTCCTTTCCCTTTGATCAGAGGCCAGCGGGCCGCGCGCCTGTCACCCCGCTGGAGCTCACCGTTGCTGCAGGTGTGGTTGGTGACGCACGAGGTCCCCAGCTGCGTGAAGCCCGTCTTACATCGGCTGCAGTTCCTGCTGGAGCTCTCACAGGTCAAGCAGCTCTCGTCACACCTGTACGGGGACACGGGTTCCCGCTGCTGCTACACGCGGAAGAGGCCCCACCCTCCTGCCCTGTGCTCCCGCGTGGTAACTGTGTCTCCCACGATGGCCTGAAACCCTGGCCAAGCGTTTGCACGTCCCTCCTCCTGTCTGACTGCACTATTGTCCTGAGAGGGTGACAATGGCCCTGGCCGACAGCAGAGCCCTCCCGGAGCTGAGCACAGGACTGGTCTCCGAGACCCCATCGGCTCCCCTGGACTCTCGCATGCGATGCTGGGGCTCGGGACGAGGCTCCACAAGGGGTGTGATGCAGCTGGTCCTGGGGCTGCCTGGGCACTGCTGCTGCCCACCAGGCTCAGCGTCCTTTGTGGTGACATTGGCCTGTGTCCTGGGACAGGGACGGAGATGCCCTTTCTGTCCTGGCCCAGAGAGGGGACCCAGGGCACTGTGACCTCAGAGAGGGGCTGGCACACTCGGGCCCTCAGGCCACCGCTGGCCATTTTTTGGAGCCGTCCCAGTGTTTTAGCTGCTGTGTCTGCTTTCACGGTGCCGGGGTTGAGGAGCTCTGACAGAGACTGTATGGCCGGCAAAGCACCGACTACGGAGCATTGGGCCCTTTATAGGAAGCACTTGCCCGCGGCTGCCCTGGCGCTTGAATCAGCACCTGTCCTCCCAGCGGCTGGCTCTGCGCAGCGCCCCAGTCTGCTGCCCTGTCCCAGATACACAGTGCCTGGCACGCAGTAGGTGCTCTGCAAATGCTCCCAACTAACTTGTGACCTTGGCAAGCCCTTCCTGCAGGGGTCCCCTCCTCTGTAAAGGGGTCCCCGTTTGCCCACCACACCCACTGCCGTGGTAGGGGCTGCACACCCGCCCCACAGCTCCTGGGTGAGGGGCTGCCACCACGCCGCCACCCCGTTGCTGGCACGGGCAGCCTCAGTCTGAGCCAGGAAGACCGTCTGACGGGCACGCACCTCCGGCACACTTTGTGGGGCAGGCCCGGCATCTCCTCTGGGTAGTAGCCCTCGCCACAGGCCGGCACGCATTTCCAGTCCTGGAAGTGGAGGTTGGCGGCACAGTGGATACATTCTTCTCTGCTGGGTCCTGGGTGGGGGGTGTGGGAAAAGCAGCAGGTATTAGGGGCTGCCCACCCACCCCGTGTCCCAGGCCTGCTGCCGTACCTGTGAGAGCCAGGGACTGGTGTCAGACGTGACAAGGCCACCACCACAGCTAGATTTATAGGTGGCCACGGTGTGTCGGCCCTGGGCCGTCCTCACCCACTCCTGGAGGTGGGCACCACAACCCCACTTCACAGATGGGGACATGAGGCATGAGCCCAGCTCAGCACGGATGCGGTCATGGAGGTCATGACTGCCTGGGTCACAGTCACAGGCCCTGACTCCAAATGCTTCCTCTCCCAACAGGCTCTGCTGCAGCCAGCCATGTGTGGCTTTGTGCACTGACATGTGGCTGGACCAAATGGAGATGCACCAGGACTTTAAAATACATACACATGCAGGCATTGGACTTCAAAGCCTTAGCACAAAAAAGAACGTGAAATAGTTATTTTTTATATTGATGATCTGTTGAAACGATACTATTTCGGGTATGTTGGGTTAAATATGATATGTTATAATTATTTTCATCTGCTTCTCTAGGAAATTCAAAACTTGTGCTCACATTTGTGGATTGCATCCTATTTCTATGGACTAGAACCTGGTATATGTTGACGGGGAAAGACTGAGAGAAGAGATTTGGTGGGAATGGTGTTGACGGGTGTTTGGTGCAGACGACCAGGACGTTTCCAGCAACAGAGAAGAAACAGCTAAGGGCTTATGGGGTGCGGGTGGGGGGTGGCGACCAGAAGAGACGAAAGCTCTGAACACAGGACCAAGAGGCACGAGGGAAACCATGCAGGCCAGCCGAGGGGAGGCACCTGCCCGGGCGGCCTTGGTCTAGAATGAAGAAACCATGCTGCCTGTCCCTCCGTTCGCTCATTCATTCATTCCAACAATAAGTGAGTGCTGGGGTCCGCTCTGTGCCAAGTGTTCCCCAGGAACACCTAACGGGACGTCAGAGAGACGCACCGAGGCGGCTGCCGGCCAGCAGTGCGGCGTGCTGAACACGAGGAAGACCCTCAGCTGCCCATGGCGATCCCAGTCCCTGGCTGAACTTCTCGCCCACTCTAACTTGACTGTGGTCCTGGGTGGAGGCCTGACAGTGAAGGGGGTGATACCTGGCCGTCTTCCTGGAGTCACTTAACTTCTGGGCTAAAACGGGGCCTCTCGTCAATGTCCAGGGAAGAGCTCTTTACAGACAGGGGTCTGCAGGGCGGCCCCGCCAGCCAGGAAGCTCGGTGCCCTGGAGGCCACAGCTCTCAGTCTGGAAGGGAACGCTGAGCTCATCCAGGCCTGTGAGCATGAGTCACAAGCAGAGCCCACGGGGGTGAGGGGGCCTCCTCCTGTCCGAATCTGCATGTGGGGTGCCCTCCTCTTTTGCTCTGATGCTGCTGAAGGGCGGCCCCACAAAGGGCAGAGATTCTGTCTGCTTATGTTCTAGAGGAAACTTAAGTCTTGTACTTCGGCCGACACGCTCCCGGGCCCTCTCATTTATCTGCAGGGAGCATCTGGCGTGGGCACCTCGGCCGGCCGGCCGGGAGCTGTCCCCTTCCTTGGGTCTCCCCTGGCGAACCCTGCTACCCGTATTGTCCTGCCCCGGCTGCTAGGGTCCTTAAGGTCCTTATGCCGGAGGTGCCTCCATGATGGCAAAGCACACACTTCACTTATGTGAAGCCCCGTAAAACGCACGCGGTCTGCACAGGAGCGGTGCCCGCAAGACATCTGCGCTCTAAGGCTGGCGGGGATTATAATCCACATAAAACTGTTGAGAGGCGCCTTTTCTTCTCTGAAGGAAGTGTTCAGAATAAGAAAAGACAGGTACGAAGAAGGCAATGTTTTTAAAAAGCCTCCTTTACGGCGTTGCTGCAGAGACGGTGCCTTTCGGAGCGGGGACTGAGCCCGCAGACGAGACAGCCTGCTCAGCCGGGAAACAAACCCCGCGGCCCACTCCACGTGCGCTCCTGGGCATTTCTTTCATTTGTAAAATTGTGCAACAATGTCCATAACCTAAAACTTACCATGTGAACCATTTTTTAAAATCCTTACCTGAGGATAAGTTTATTGCTTTTTTTGGGGGGGGGGCAGGGAGAAGGAGAGGGAGGGAGGGAGGGAGAGAGAGACTGATCAGGTGCCTCTCGTACGCACCCCAACTGGGAATCGAACCTGCAACCCAGGTATAAGCACTGATCAGGAATTGAACCCACAGCCTTTCAGTGTATGGATGACTCTCTCCAACCAACGGAACCACCTGGCCAGGGTTACCGTGTGAACCATTTTTAAGTGTGCAGTTCAGTGGCGTTAGGCACGTTCACATCACTATGTAACCATTACCACCGTCCGTCCACCCCCAGAATTTTTTCATCTCCCCAAACTCCGACTTCACGCCCGTCAACAGTAACCCATCCCCCCGCTGCCCCCGGCCCGCGGCAGGGCCTGTGGGATTTACTGCTACAAACCCACGGCAGCCCACGCAGCTTTCTCAGTTTGAAGGGAGTTCAGCCCAGGGTGCGGGGCTGTGTGGCACCATGACACCGAAGGCCGTGTAGGCGACAGACTCACCCACGCAGGTCTTGCAGCTGGGGTGGCATTCTCCACATTTGATCAGCTCGGAATCGAAGTAGGTGCCCGGCTCGCAGTCTGGAATGCAGCTGCCCCGTGCAAGGCTGTTGAAGGGGGGGAGAAAAAGGTAGCTTTTGAATGTATCCCTTCCACAGTCTAATTAAATTACCATTTGCCCTCAAATGCCTTTCAGGAGAGGAAATGGAAGTTGCCAAAGCACAGCTCTTTGTGTCAAGTAAGGTTCTGAGCTAAATGAAGGCAGGAAAAGCTGCCTTGAAGCCAGCAGGAGTTCCGGCTGGCAGGGCCGTCAGGGGCCTTAACGGAGACCCTCTGCGTGCAGGTGGCTGGCCGGGCCAGGCTCCATCTCCAAAGCCCCGTGATCTGGGTCCCGATGGCCAAGTCGTCACATTCTCTCCTGGTCTGCGATGGCTTCTCTTCACCGACATTAATCAAACTTGAACCTGAAGCCCAAGAGGAGCACTTGGGCGTGGGTGGGTTACCCCTGGGGGCAGATTGGCGCAGGCTCACTGCCTCAGAGCCCTCTGCAAAGTTTTGGCCAGACTGACCCTGAAATGTGGACCGACTCCCGCCTCTGCCCTTCGCAATGACCTTGAAATCCAATGCACTCCTGGGACCTACCAGGCCCTGCCTGATGTGGCTCCAGCCTTCCTCTGCCAGCTCCTGGGTGTACAGATTTGGGAGGAGCCTAGCGCTGGGCCGTCCACTCTGAGGTCCTGTCTCTGCGCCTTTCTAGCTGCGCAACCTGACCCCGGGCAAGCCAGCTAACCTCTCTGCACCTCTGTTCCCTCTCCTGTCCGTTGGAACAATCACGGCCCCTGCAGAGCAGAGCTGCTCAGATGCCTAACTGAGCACACACTCCAAAGAAGACCTCGGAAAGGCGCCGGGCACGCAGCGGTGTGAATAAACACCAGCTACTGCAACCCCTTCCATCCCCGAGATGACACGGGGTTTGACACACACGTTGCACATGGGTAGCCACTAGACACATGGGACAAGTACTCGGGGGTGTGTGGGATCCACAGGACCCTGCATTTGGGGGTGGGTTGTGGGGGGTCCCCGTGGACAGCGGGTGCCCAGGGCCCTTCCTCATTTGTGGAGCCAGGGGCAGCTGCAATTGGCAGTTGAACCAAGTCTTGAAACTCAAATTCTTCCGGCATTTGTCCCCCTAAGGAGACGGATGGCAGGGGACAGGGGCCCGCTGCTCACACAGCCTGAACGTGACAGTGGTCATGGGAAGCCGCAGCCTAAGAGGACACCGGGCAATAACAGGGAGCTTTCCGCGGGTTATGGCTGATGATGAATCCCTGCTGCCGTCGGCGTCGCTGCCCTACCTTCGCCCTGTGACCCCATTCCTACGTGGGTGGCTGGCCTCCTCCGGCCCGTGGGGCCCACGGGACACAAAGGGAGAGCACAGGACCCTCAGTACTCCCCACCAGCAGATGGGTTCCAGTGAGTTTGAATCACGGAGCCTCCCCTGACACCTTCGGCTTCCAGCTTGGGGCCGAGGAGCCCTGGTCGGAGAGGACATCATGCCGCACCTCCCAGCTCAGGCCCCCTTTGTCTTTTTGGGAGCTGCTTCCCTGACTACACCCTTTCACTTCCTTGTCCAGCTAGCACCCCCTCCCTTCCGCCAGACTCCCCACGCTGGGGCATTAGGTACGCTTCTCTCCTTAGCTTCAGCCTGATCTGGAAGAGAGGGGCGGGCGAAGGGGAACCCCTCAAAGGCAGCAGCAATGTGCCTCCTGGGGGACCTGCTCCTCTCCCCCGTTACAAAATGTGAGTCATATTAATATCCGCCTCTGAGGTTGCTGTGAAGATTAAACAAGACGGTGCCGGCGGGAGCACCTGGAAGAGTGTCTGTCATGTTTTCTTCCTTCACAGACCAGCTCTGCTGGCAGGTGGGTCCCGGCCACGGCGTTTGGAGGAAAGGGAGGCCGGAGGAGGGACGGAGCCGTGGCACAAAGGCCCAGGACCCTGACCAGCAACATCCTCACTGGGGCGCCCGTTAGAGAGGCAGAGTCCCAGCTTTGCTCAGAGCGGCGGGATCAGAATCTGCATCTTCACAAGAGTCCCAGTGATCCCAGGGCCCCTTGCAGGGGGAGAAGCATCGCTCTTGAAGACCCTCCCCCCAACTTCTCTTTTGTGTGACCCCAGACACATTTTTTTTTTTTTTTTAGAGAGAGACAGGGGAAGGGAGGGAGGAAGAGAGGGAGAGAAACATGGATGTGAAAGAGAAACAATGACTGGTTGCCTCTTATACATTCCCCAACCAGGGACCCAAGCATGTGCCCTGACTAGGAATTGAACCCATGACCTTTTTGGTTTGTGGGACGAGGCCCAATCCACTGAGCCACACCGGCCAGGGCCCAGCCAGTTCGTCTGCCCTTCCTTTCCAAGCCCTTGTCCCAGTTCTTCCACCCAAGCTACCTCTGAATACACGTAGGAAACCTCTCCATCCACACATATTCCTTGCCCTGTGCCCAACGCAGGCTGCTATCTCAGACTTAAGATACAGCAAGTCTTTAAACACAGCAAGGAGAAGCTGCTTTGTGTCAGGCACTGCTCTGGGCCCTTTCCATATCTCATCTCATTTCATCTCCGTGAGGAACGTGGATACCATGCCCCCATGTTAGAAACGAGGAAATGAAGACTTAGGATTTCAAGTCACTTTGGCAGAGGAGCGTGGCCAGGAGGGTGGCCCTTCCATCCTCTAACAGGCAGCCCCACAGTGGCCAGCATGCCCAGTGGGTTGCAGCGCTGTCCCCAAACACCCAAAGGTTGTGGGAGTGATCCCGTTCAGGGCGCAGACCTAGGCGGCAGGTTTGATCCCCAGTCAGGGTATGTACGGGAGGCAACTGATCCATGTGTCCCACACGGATGTTTCTCTTCCTCTCTCTTAAAAAAAAAATCAATAAATATGTCCTAGGGCGAGGATTTAAAAAATGCAGGCCCTGTTTTTGGACTGCAGGAGTGTTCACGGCATCATTGCAAACAGAATGTCATCTAAGCTTCCAGACAGTAGTTTGGAGGACCAGGTAAGGACTATGTGGTTGCATTCAACCGGCTACACAAACATTTTAACAGATTTCACTGCGAATTATTAACCCAGTAAACTGTTTCAGAGGAGATGCGTGTTGAGCTTGACAGAAGAGAGGAAACCAGGGTCTAACTGGGTCAGACTCTTAATCTGTCCCCTGAAAGGCTTCTGGAAATTAAGCTTTCAGTGAGAATTTACAAAAATGGGGCAAATCAACAACAGAAAAAAAAAAAAAAAAAAAAAAAAAACCAGCAGAAATATGTTGCCCGTGTTGAGGTTGGAAGGAAAAGCGTTTTACCTGAATCCTTCTTTGCAGACGGTGCACCTCCCTGGTCCATCGATGCACTTTTTACAGCTCGGGTGGCATTTAAGACACGTTTTCTCATCTGGAGGAAAGAGAAGGGGGAAGCATGGATGTGACTCAGATCCGGGCCAGCGAGACTCCGGAGTTGTTCCAAAGCGGGGTTGACAGAGCCGCTTGCCACCAGGTGTCCCGACCGGATGATGTACAAATAAAACAGCCAGAGGCCACAGGGCGACCTCAAGCCTAGGTGTCAGAGGACAGGTCTCTCACCTCTCTTTCTGGAGTAAATGAAAGTCCTCACACAGCCTTGGGGGCCCCCTGTCCAGAGGAGACAGGCTTGGGTCCTGCTTATTTCAACAGGACAGAAGCCGATTCCCAGCTGACCCAGCAAGTGACGGGTGTCTTTATGCCCGTGACAGAGTGGAGCCTGAGGGTGCCTCTGACCTCCCCCCAGTGCCCTCCAGGGGTCTCTACGGAAGGCCTGGAGGTCAAGGGCAGAGTCATGAATCTGTGACACCCGTCCTGCCTCCTGGGGAATTCTGGGTGGCTACACCCCCAGCTGCAGTCACACAAGCCATTATCTAGGTCACGCCTTCTGACCTCTCACAACCACCACCTGTGTCGTGGGCCTGGACGCCAAGGGCTGCTGCTTGCTATGCCTCCTGCCTCTTCCGTGGGGCCCATAGGTGGCATTACACACTCGTCACAGGTGCTCATGAGGACCCGCGGGGTCACAGAGGGGGGCTGCTCCTGGCCCTGGCGTCCAGGAGGGGCTGAAGGAGCCTCCAGCTGGAGAAAAGGTCTGGTGGCCGCTCAGGGCAGGTGTCGCAAAGGCTGTGACGCGCATCTCGGATGACAGTGGGTTTCCTTTCTAGAGTCTGGCTTAGTCGATGGCTTTGCGCCTCTCCGGGCTTCCTGGCTCCTTGCCCACAGAGCCAGCCGGGCGCTGGGAGGGCAGTGGGCCCACGGCAGGCCTGCCTCCTGCCCCGTCAGCCGCATCGCAGCGGCAGCTCCTGCTGACTTGTTTGAGCACGATCTTCCACCAGCTTAACCCAAACCTTCTTCTTGCCTCTTCCTGGGGGAGCTGAGGTGGCCCCAGAGTCCCCCAACCCCCACCCTCCCCCCTTCCTGGGACCGGCTATTAACGAACAGGCCTGAAGGCTCCGATTTCACCACCTCTCCCCCGCCCCCCTGTGCACGGGCCCTTCTCAGGGCAGGCTGCACAGGAAGCAGAAGGCAGGGACCATTCAACCAGGAGGGGGGACCGGGCCCCAGGCAGGGGGCCGCCTCATCCTTTCCCTGCCCCGCGACAGGCACTTACTGTCATACGCGTAGAATCCGGCCGGACAGAGGGCCACGCAGGTGTTCATCTCCGGATGGCGGTAGAGCCCGCGGCGGCAGGACAGGCACTGGATGGGGCTCCGGCCCGTGCAGGTCTCACACCCCCGGTGGCACCTGCGGCAGCGTCTCGCTGCCATGTCCCCGAAGTAGCCCAGGGGGCACACGCTCACGCACTTCCTGGGGGAGCAGGAGCAGAGAGCACCTTTCCAGGCTCTGCTGGGGACTCACCAAGGGCAGACCAAGGAAACAAAGGCCCCAGGGCTGAAGGTTAAACCGTGGGGGCCCTTGGCCTTACTAAACAGTTGGGAGGTTCCTAACTGCACGGAAGAGCACAGAAGATAAGAACCCAGGAATCCTTTCCTTTCCAAGTCACCCGGGGGAGGCAGTGAATTTTGGAACCTTCAGCTAAAGCAACACCCCCTCCCCCGCACCTGTGCCCCCCATTAGTGTGTGTCCTCGGGCAGCGGTTCTCCTGGGCAGTGAGCCAAGTCTGCAGCAGGACTGCCTTTGCACAGCAGGGGGAGTGCAGCCATGTCTGGGACCCCCAGGGTACCCTGAGAGTCACGCCTGAACCTCTGCTCCCTGCGCATGCCCACACCCCCGTCTGGGCGCTGAGAGATGGGGGCTCCCTGTGCACATCCCACAGTGCTGACTTGTAGAATGGAACCTGCCCCTAAAATGACATCTCTCTGTGGTTCCCAAGGGGTCAGCGTCGGGATGCTCAGCAGGACCCATTTTAGTGGAACGAGATGGATAGGAAAAGTTTACGCGCGCAGACAGCGTCCGGTTTCTCTGTCAGGGACACACGTCACTTGTGTGATGAAAACAAACAAGAATCCCTGAAACTGATGAAATCCCAAAGCAGTGAGCCTCAGGGGGATTTCCTTTTGGGGGCATCACGTGAATTCCTCAGCAGGGTGCCAAGTGTCAGATCGGACCCCCTTTATGGTATGGGGGGACTCCTGGCATGCCGACGGGCGCCCCAGCCCGTTACCTGCTGGTCTTGGCGCTCCCCAAGCTGAAGTGGACGCAGTTCAAGCACTGGTCTGCGCGGGGGCCGTCACAGCCCCGGTCCCCACACTCCGGATGGCACACACCTTAAAGAAACAAGCATTTTCCTTTACCCACCCAGACACTGTCCCAGTGACACCCAGTCCCCGGGACCCCGTGCTGGGGTCAGGAGAAGCTTCCCTAGAAAGTTGGGCTTTGGGTGGGGACAGCCAGACCGTAGGCCTGGGCGTCCATTCCCAGGGGAATCAGCCGCAGGGGAGCAGTGACCCTGGTCAGGGTGGGTGTCAAAAGTCTGATACTCTAGACAGGAGTGGCCCGAGACGGAAGAGCCAGAGGCGGGTGGGGACCCAGACCTGTGCCGAGATGGACCCTGGGAGGCGAGAAGGGAGGCTGGGATGGGGACAGGGGAGGCAGGGGTCGCCCCTGCACTGTGACGCTGGGACCTGCCAGCAGTTCTGATTTCCATCCTGAAGGACGAAGCAAGGTCATATAGGATGGGCAGGAAGGGTGTTGGGGCAGCCGCTGACAAACAGTGGTGATTCCCCCTGTTTGCCACCTCGGGGGGGCAACAGGGTGGATGTCCCTGTGCTCGGGACCACGGAGTCTGGCTGACCCTGGTGGGTCTGGGGTGGGTGGTGACGGCCCCTTTCAGCAGTGGGCCCCCCTCTTTGGCTTCCCTCCCTCACATCCCCAGCAGTCCCCCGTGTCCCTGCAACTTAATTCTGGGGGCCTGTGTCTTGCTGCAGAAGCAATGGGGAGAAATGCGGGGAGCTGAGGAAATACCAGCAAGCCTCACCCTTCGGGAGCTTCCCTCTGGGTGCGCCACTTGGAACAGCCTGGTCTGAGACACGGGTCACACTCAGCCGCAAGCTGGGATGGGGCAGGTGCCCACGTGTCCTCTTCCCCCGCCTGACGAACGTGACCACAGTGGGCCAAAGCCTGCACTGTGGCGGCACCGCCCTCCCGTACCCCTACTCTGTCCCTCCTGCCCTCGGAAATGGCTCAGGAAAGCCTGCCCATGTGGGGAGGGCCCCATGGGCCGCTATGAAGGCTTTGGAGTCTTTAGAAAAGAAAAAAAATCCCTTCTATAAGGTCTTAGTTATTGGAAGGGGTGGGAATGAGTTCAGAAGCAAAGACAAGGTGATTTGCTGGCCACCAGCGTTTCATGGGGACGGGAGGGAAAGACAAAAGTCCCCATTCTCTGCCGCCCACAATGCAGCTTTGCTGAGGTGCACAAAGCCCTCTTCATTCCTCTTTAAAGGGCCTCCAGACCTTCCCAGTGTTAGGCCGGTTTATTTTGCTTCCCTCCCCGAAGGTTTGATGTTGTTGATATTTCCAAAGTTTTCATTGTGGGTCCCGCTGTGAACCCCTTTCTAAGCGGCGTTTGCCCCTGGGGACGCGCTGGGCTGCGCGTCCTGGGCTGGGCTGAGCAGGGAGCTGGAGTGGCCCAGGACGCGTCCCTATAGGCCTGCCACGTCCAAGGCTCAAAGCCAATCACCGCCGCCCGCGCCCCGGCCCCCAGTTCCTTCCCTCGCTCCAGACTGTCTGCTATTTGAAGTCAAGCCTCATTTGACTTGACTCTGTCCACGCCAGCCCAGTCCATTCACGGCGGTTTCCTCGGGGATCCCGCCTCCTTGCACTGCTGGTGCTGGAGACGCATGAACTTGCCCACCGGGCTCCAGCCTTCCCAGGCCGCCAGCCTCTGGCATGGCCGCCCGGCTCCCCCACTCAGTCACCCCTGCATGCTCCTGCCACGGAACCCCTCGCCTCTGTGCCGACCTCTGCAAAAAGTTGTTAAGGATCGTCGCCCCCACTTCAAAATAACCCCTGACCTTCGCCCTCTCTCCATGGGTTCGTCTGACGCAGAGATGCTTCCCCAAGGGTACCTCCGAGATGCCCCATCCCGTATGCCTCTTGACGGTGCCTTGGATCTAATGTGGTGGCTTCCTTCTCCTCCTCTCCTTCCTCATCCCCTTCTCTCTCTCCTCCTCCTTCCTCTTCTCCCTTTTCTCTCTTTTCACTCCACGTGGCTTCCTCTCTGGCTCTTCTAGCTGTTACTAGACCACCTGCCCCGCCGGCCCCAAGAATGCGGGGGACTTCCCTGAGCATCAGAAACATGCCTGAACCCCAAAGAGCACCCCACATCTATTGAGACCACACTCAGGGAAGACAGTGATCTGGGCTGCAGGCCAGTCTGACAGTGAGATTCCAAGACAGTATAAGGTTAGAGTCAGTAGCAGATTTAAGAAAAAAAAAAAAAAAGTCATGTATTAATAATTACTGAATCTTGCCACGGTTTATAAATCATCGGGTGAAACAGAGCAGATTAGTCCATACATAATTCAACGGTCCATTTTAAAGGAAAGGTAGAAGAGATTTAAAATGGGATCGACCGTAATTTATGCGGGAGATGGATTGGTGGGACGCGCCATTGTGTTACTCTTTATCTCCCCCAGAAGCTATTAGACCACGCACAGCATCAATAGCCTCGGATGGTGGCTGTCATTTATCACAGAGCGGGAATATTTAGCTAAGGAACATAGGCCCAACCAGAAACGCACAGTTTCTCACAAATCCCTGTGGGACGGTTCGGAGGGGTAGGAACCGCTTTCTACACAACGGGCCCATGGAGACGGGCAACGTCGGAAGCCCTTTCTCGGCAGAGGGAGCTGGTGGCCCGGAACCTGGACAAAGGCAAGGTGCAGCTGGAGAAGTACCTGCAATGGGGCATCGTTACAGAAGCCGCTGCGTGGAGCATTCGTATCTACTGACATAAGGTCTGCAGATCCAATCCCGGGTCTTCATCGCAGCCCTGGAGGCCGGGGAAGATCCACAGGCAAGCTCCTTCCCTTGCTGTGTTTGCTCAACCCATCCATCTTGGGCCCCGCTAGGACCCTGGTCTTTCTCCCACTCTGGCCCCAAGGACTGAAAGCGGGCAGATCTGGGAGAGGGTCAGGGTGCTGAGACACGAGAGGAGACCCCTCCCCTGAAGCAAATGGGGTGCCCCGCGAGGAGTCCCATTAACCACAGCACAAGTCGCAGTTCTGGCTGGGCCTAGAGACCCTCGGTTTCCCGGCCTCGGAAGGGTGGAGATACTTACTAGTATACTTACTAGTAGGTTGAAGCATACTTACTGGTCGGTAAAATATTAGGAGAGCCGTGGGAGGAAGGAGCTGTGTGAGCGCAAATGAGCATCGTTACTATGACTTCCGGGACAGAGGGGAGATGCCCAGTCCTAACCCCCACCTTTAGCCAGGGGCAGCCCCCCACTGGAAGCGCCACAGCGGAAAACCGTCACTCGCAGAGGCTAGCCGTGGGCGCCGGATCCAGGCTCATTACCTGTGTAGTCCTCTTCGTCTTCGGGAGCTTCGGTCTGGGGCGGCGGCTGAGCGGCTTTGGGCAGCCCCAGCTCCGGGGTGGACAGCTCCAGCATCCGGGAGCGGGACTGGTGGGCGCTGAAGGCGTTGTACGGGTGCTCCGCCGTGCCGTACAGGATGAGGGTCCATTCTTTCAGCTTCCCTGGAAGGCACCAAGCCCACAGAGTCAAGATACCTCCCTGGGCGGGCTCTTGAGGGACTCTGGCCCTGTGGCCTGGCCAAAGGCCTCTGTCACTCACAGAGGTGCCAGGCACTGCCTGGCTCAGGTCCCCAAGTCCCTGTCCCATAGCAAGGCTATGAGATCCCCACCTTTACTTCCTAGTCACCCAAGGACCAGGGACACACCTACTGCCCCGGCCACGTTTCTCTGCCCAAGGGTCCCTTGATGACCCTCACGCCATCACTGGCAACAACAGCTTTCTTCCAGGGGGGTCCATCTGGAGCCTCATCCCATGTGCCTCCAAATGTGATAACTGGGGCTACCCCCAGCAGTCCTGCTACTTCAATCCTTAACCCTGGATCCCAGGAAGACTGGTCTCAGACTCCTCCCTGCACAGCTAGCCTGGGCAGGTGGGGACATTTGGGGGGATGGCAGCGATGGGTTGGGTGCAGGACCTCCCCGAAGCAGGAACATCCATGGCAGGCGGGGTTTGGGGCAAAGGAGGGATCGGTGCGGAGAAGACAGCGGCTAATGGGAGAGCACCAGCCAGAAATGGGGTGCTAGGGGGTGGGAGGAAGGGGATAGCAAGGACCCCGCCCACCACCTGCTTCCGCATGGGACTGCGGCCTGCATGCTGTTGGATCTTCTCAGGCATAAAGAGAAGTGGAGAGCTGGGCCTGTCATTTCCAGGCGACGCCCTGATGTTATAGAACACACAAGAAGCCGAGCGATGTGTGCCCGTGGGCCGGCTCCATCGCAGACCACGGGTCCAGGTCTCCCTTTTTTGCTACAGTGTCACCAGCATTGGGACCGTGTTGAGGAGGTCATTGCTGCTCTTCTCAGACCAAGTAAGGAGCTGAGGTGCAGCGTGACCCGCGCGAGGACACACTGCTCATGCTGATGGACTTACTGCCGCTCCAGCCTCCCAAGGCTCCTACAACTGCACCGTCACCAAACACAGTCGCACCAGCTGAGAGTCACCGCCATGACCCCGCGACACTACGACCCACGCAAGGGATGCCGACCTTGACAGCTTCACATCTGTGCTGGCTGGGAAAATCCCTGGCTCCCTCTTTGCTTTCTGTCCTGGGTGTCTCGCCCATCCAAATGCTTCGGGCAAAGGGGGACCTGCACCCCAATGGTTTGCTCTCTGTTTTTTATTTTTTAAATAATTTGTTTATTTATTTTTAGCGAGAGGGGAAAGGAGAAAGAGAGGGAGAGGGGAGAGGAGAAAGAGAGGGAGAGAACCATCACTGTGCGGTTGCCTCTCACTTGCGCCCCAAAATGGGGACCTGATGTGCAACTGAGTCATGTGCCCTGACTGGGAATCAAACCAGCGATGCTTGGCTCACAGGCCGACGCTCAATCCACTGAGCCACAGCAGCCAGGGTGCTCTCTGTGTTTTTATGATCAGGTCTGCTCCTACCACTCTGCATCTTTGCTCTGAATGGCGGGCCATCTGTCTTTCGATATCTGTCCATATACTATTTTTGCAACACAGGAAACCCTCCTAGTATAGCTACGTTTTGTTCCATTTCCAGGAATCTCTCAGACCCTCACATCCTAGCGCAGGGGGCTCCTGCTTGCCTACACGCCCATTGGCCTGAGTTGTCATTCCTACGGCCCTCGTGGGGTCGCTGGGGGACAGAGGCGTCCCTGGCCTGTAGCTCACCCGGCCGGATGCAGACGCTATTCTGAACGGTGTTTGATGACAATTCCGTTCCACAACGAAGCACAGGGGAGTGCTGCTTCTTGGTAACCATCGCCCTAACTGACATAGGTACTGGGCCCCAAACCCCTGCAGCCCCCAAGGCCCCCTGAGTCGGGCCTGGAGGCCCCGGGCCTCTCCTGGCTGGGCCCAGCACTGGAGGATGGAGGTCTGTGAATTTGAAAAGACACTCCTGAGCTAGCGATTTCCTAGGACACAGCCTTCTACGGGCTCCTCGCCACCCTCAGAGGCCATTCCTAACAGGCTGCATCATTAATGACGCGACGCAGAAGCCGTTCTCACGGGCACAGGTGCAGGAACACGGTCCCTGGTTAGGAATCATCACCCAGCCTCGCTCCCTTCGGGCCCAATGAAGCTGTCTTTCGAAACCACCACGGAACCAGGCATCTTAACTACCGAGTGACGAACCGTAATTAAGGCGGGCGCGTAATGACTACATGACGGGAACCGAGGGCTCTGGGAGCTATAATTTGAGTCGAGACATCTTCCAGAGTCATAGGATGTCGCCGAAAATCCCCGCCAAAGGCCTCGTCACTAAAATTAGATTCTTATTTTCGGGTGTAGTTTTGGTGGGACACACCAGAGGGGCCGCTCTGAGCCCAGGGTCAGCACGCAACCCGTGTGGAGGAGGAGAGGGCAGAATGAATGCCCGGAAACCAAAACCGCAGCTCCTAAGGGGTCTCATTGTAAGGAAGAAAACTTCCCCCCTTGTTTTGGGTGTGTGTATCTGAGATGATGGATGTAACTAAGCTTATAGTGGTATTCACTTCATAATATACATAAGTCAAGTTGCTAGGCTGTACCCTTTAAAACTAATCAGTGCCCTATGTCTGTTATATCTCAGTAAAACTGGGGGCAAATGCATTCCAAGAGACCAGAAGGAGGGGACTGAAGAGGAGGCAGGGATTCAGGAGTAAAAGAGTGACTTCATTTTTATTTACAAAAACCACAGCATATATCACCTTTCCCATACATAATCTTTTTAGAAAATATAAGTTTAATTGATAAAAGCTATGAACAAAGTGGTTGTATGATCAAGGGGAAAAAAAAAACCATGAAAAACCTGTGGTACTCAGGCCCTGACCGGGTGGGTCAGTGGGTTGGAGCATCGTCCTGTACAGAATGGTTGCAGGTTCGATTCCCGGTCAGGGCACGTACCTGGGTTTCAGCTTCAATCCCTGGTTGGAATGGGGTGCATATGAGAGACAATGGATCTCTCTCTCTCCCCCTTCCTTCCTCTCTCTCTCGAATCAATAAAAACATATCCTCAGGTGAGGATTAAAAACAAAACACAAAAAAACAGCAGTGGTACTCAGAGATTTTGAATTGTATTTCTGAATAAACAATAAATATAAATAACTCAAAATCCAAACATAAAGGGAACACAGTGGAAGGCTGCCTCCAGCCCCACCCCCGGCCACCATGTCTGTCCCTGCAGGCAAGCGGCCGCCTGTTTCTCATGCATCCTGCCGAGGTATTTCCTTCTCACCCAGGTAGGAGGGAACACACACCCGCCCTGTCTCCTTTATTAACGTGCCTGGCATTCTGCACCTCACTTCTCCACTAACAGTGCCTCCTGGTGATCTTCCCATCTCTGCATCAGAGGTGTGTTGTATACCTAACAATCACCTATTGATGGGCACAGAGGTGGCTTCCAAACATTTGCAATGACAAACAAACAGTGCTGTGAATCTGGTCACACCAGGAGGGACCTGGTGAGGCAGGCAGAGCAAAAGGTCCTTGGAGGTGCATGATGTGGGCTTGAATCCCGGCTCTGCCACTTACTGGCTGTGCGACCTTGGGTGATTACCTAATCTCTCTGTTCTTCGGTTTCCTCATCTGTACAGGATGATAATAATACCGTTTTCCTTATAGAGTTGTTTGGGGGATTAAATGATTTCATGATCGTAAAACACCCGGCACAGTGACTGGCCTAAAGGTGCTCTTACACAGTGTTGAATAAAATCTAATGAGCAGCACATCACTTCATACTGTCCCCCGCCCACCGTCCCAGCGGAAAGGAGTCATAAGGAGTCAGTGGGCAGCACAGTGTGGGAACCCCAAGAAAGAAGTGACCAGGGCACATCAAGAGCTGCCCTAGACCTGAGACCAAGTCCTCACTCAGCAGAACTGATACCAGAGATGGGGGGGGGGACTTTATTTTTAGTTTTTTAATCCTTACCTGAGGATATGTTTAATGGTTTGAGAGAGAAGTGGGGGGGGCGGGACAGACAGACAGAGACAGACATCGATTGGCTGTCTCCCAAACACGCCCCAACCAGGTATCAAACCCGCAGCCTACGTATGTGCCCTGAGCGGGAATCAAACCAAACCCACACCTTTTCGGTGTATGGGACGAGGCTCCCACCCACCGAGCAATACGGACAGGGCCGAAGCAGGAGGACTTGAGAATGTTGTTCTGCTTTGGGCCAAACACGTGACAAACATACACTATTTACTGTTCAAGCCACACAGCATGTCTGTTCACGTGCTGCTTATGAAAACCCAACTAGTACCACTCATTCCTTCCTTTCCAGGAGCGGTGGGGGTTCTTAAAAGGGGTCCAAAGCCAAGTGCTTCGGCTTCCTCGCCTCAGATTCCTGAGGCTGTGCAGGAAAGAACACTTGGGGACGGTGCCTCCAGGTGTCACCAGCAGAGCCCAGGGAACTGCGGTTGTGACAGGCAGGGGTTAACGCACGGCTACTGCCCTCTGGGGCTGCCAAGAAGGGGCTTTCTCATCATTCACTTCTTTCAGGGGCAATTCCCCTCAACGAACTGAATTCATAATGAATAATCAAGACCATTCCTGTTATTCAAAGAAAGAACCAGAATTAAGGATAAATTTGCCAATAGGAAAGTCCCAGCAGTAAGGAAGCTCTTCATTACCTGACACTTTGAACTAAGCATTAAAAATCCTGGAGAAGGCCCTGACTGGTATGGCTCAGTGGGTTGGGCATTGTTCCGCAAAGCAAAAGGTCACTGGTTCGATTCCCTGTCGGGGCACATGCCTGGGTTGGAGGCCCGGGTCCTGAGTAGGAGAGGCAGCTGACTAATGTTTCTCTCCCTGTCTTTCTGCCTCCCTTTTCCTCTCTCTAAAAATAAATAAATAAAATCTTCATTAAAAAAAATCCTGGAGAGGGGGATTTGCAATTGGAGTCAGCAGATATAATTGGAGGAAAGGTCCTGTTAGATTAAAACTCTGATCTAATACTTCTGAAAGCTTTTGGCAATTAGAGAAGCTATTAACAATAAAGTATTTATTAATACTCCCCCACCTCCATAATTAAAACAGCAGGGAGAAATTCTTTAGACGAAACACAACAAAGAGTGAGAAAGGCCTAGGAAAACCAAGAAATCTGTTTTAGTCTAACACCCTGGTAGAAAACTTCTGAAGTTCAGTGAGCCTGAGTTACAAAATTTACAAAGTTTAACGGCAGAGGTTTGGGTAGAAGGAATAAAAAAGGCCCGGTTTATTTATAAAAATGTAAAAATATACAAGAACACTTTAAAAGAATGAGTTTTATAGTATGTGAGCTGTATTTCTATAGAGCTGTTCTATGAAATACTGTATACACATACACACAGAAATGCCAACCTTTAGTCAATAAATGTAACACATAGTTAAAAATGCACATTAAGTCCACATTATGGCAGGCAAGAGGGAGGAAGATAAAGGGAATTTAGGAAGTGCACATGTGTGTATGCCCCCGCATACATGTGCATATGCACATACAACCCCTCAGAGCCACATGTAAAACAGAAGCCCTGGAAGGCCGTGTGAGCACATCATCCAGATATGCTACGGTTGTGGGTTCAATCCCCGGTCAGAGCACATATAAGGGGCAACCAATGAATGCATCAGTAAGTGGAACAACAAATCAATGTTTCTCTCTCTCCCCCCTATTCCTCCCTCTCTCTCTCAAATCTATAAATTTTAAAAAATTAAAATAAATAAAACAGGGGAGATGGGATAATCTTCTCTATGATCTTGTAGTCATAAGACCCTTTAAAGATGGTAACTTCACAATAGGTGTTGGAAAGGACACGGAGAAAAGGGAACCCTCATACACTGCTGGTGTAGCCAAGACAGAAGCAACTGAAGTGCCCTTTGCTAGAGGACTGGATAAAGAAGACATGGTGAATATATACAATGGAATATTACTCAGCCATGAAAAAGGATGAAGTACTGCCATTTGCGACAACATGGGTGGATCTTGATAGTATCATACTAAGCGCAATAAATCAGGTGGAATAAGAAGAAGAACCATATGATTTCACTCATGTGGGGTGTAAGACAGAAAGCAGCAAAAGAACAGACTAAATAAACAAAAACTTGTAGACACAGAGGGGAAATGGGGGGAAGGGTGAGGAGGGTAAAGGGGGTCAAATTCATGATGACTGAAGGAGATTTGACTTTTATACAGATGAGGTAGTGTATTATCATAGAATTGTACACTGAAATCTATATAATGTTATCAATTAATATCACCCCAATAAACTTAGTTTAAAAAAAAGGATGGTATTTTCAATGCCAGGAAAATGATCTAAGAATCTTAAGTGCCAATGTTTATTTGGATGAAGTGTTGGAACACTGATCAGTTGCCTCTTGTAGGCTCCCTGACCGGGGACCGAACCCGCAACCCAGGCACGAGATCTTGCCTGGGAATCGAACCCACAACATTTTGGTTTATGCAATAGCTCTCTAACCAACTGAGCCACACCAGTCAGGGCTGGATATGTAGCATTTTTATTACCATCCAGTTCTATTTCCTAGTTTAAATAATGATTTTTTTCCCCCTTTGACACATGAATTATTGAGAAATGTTTTTCAATTTTCAAATGCATGAGCCTTTCCTAGTTACCTTTTAAAATTCTGATTTCTTAAGTGCAATGTCAGAGAGCAGGCTTTATATGCCACAGTCCTTCAAAATACCTTGACGCTTGCGAACTGTCCTGCCGGGTGGCCAATGTTCATTTGTGCTTGAAAGGCAAGCGTATTTATTCTCCAGTTGTTGGGTGTAGGGACCCAATAGGTACGTCACAGCTACCCTGCCAGTTGCAATGTGCCAGGCTTACTCATTTTGGCTGTTTTATCTGTCCAATAGAGGGGGATATGCTAAATCGCCTACCTTGTGTGTGTGTGTGTTTATCTTTTTTGTAGTTTCAACCAGTTTTTGCTTTATACATTTTGAGGCCCTATTAAAACGGAACCAAATCTTTTATGACTATGTAGTGACCCTCTTTAGCTCTAGGGATGCTTTTTCCCATAACATTTCGGTTGGTCGGATGTTAGTATCATGATGCCAGGTTTCTCTGGTTCCCATGTGCTTGGTGTATCTTTTCCCATCCCCTTGATTATTAACTTTTCGGTTTTCTTATATTTCAATATCACTCTCGGATCTAGTTCCGTCAGTCAGACCCAGCCGGAAGCAGACAGCGTAATTAAATAAGGATAATCAAGGAGGTTGAAAGAAAGGGACTGTTCACAAAGGTGTGGACAGAGCACCGGGAGCCACAGTGGGCGGAGGCGTTCCCAGGAGAGGGTAACGGGCAGGCTGTGAAGCCCCTTAGGGATATACTGCAGGTTGCTGGCTGCTCCTGCTGAAATTCTTGGCTGAACTCAACCATGAGCCAGAGGCAAACAGTCTGCGGGGACGGGCCAGCCTGTTAAGGCGGAATGAGGCAGAGAAAAGATCAGGTTTTGTGGGTAAATAATAGATGCCTGGCACACCAGTAAAGATATTTGGAAAAAACCTAATAGGACAATCTTTGTCTTCTCATCAAAGCAACTCATCTATTTACCTTGATTGAAACTATTGACATAATCGGACTTATTTTTAACAATATGTTTTATGCTCTGTTTTTGCTAGTTGTCCTGTTTTTGGCTGCCTATCGCCAGACATAAAGTCCGAGACATCTTTTAACATTTCCGTCTTGTCTTTGTTTGGGAGGTCCTTTGTTAGCAATTTAGAAAAGCAAAATTTACCTGGTACTAAAAAATAATCAGGCAGATTATGAAGAAAATCAAACCATAAACTGGGAGACAGATGATCGAAACTTTGAAGGAGAAATTTAAGATTACCTTTTAGCCCTGGCTGGTGTGTGGCTTAGTGGATTGAGCGAAGGGTCACAGGTTTGATTCCCGGTCAGGGCACATGCCTAGGTTACGGGTCAGGTCCCCAGCTGGGGGTGCGCAAGAGATAACCACACACTGATGTTTCTCTCCCTCTCTTCCTCCCTCCCTTCCCCTCTCTCTAAAAATAAATAAATAAAATCTTTGAAAAAAGATTATCTTTTAAAAAATATAAGTCAAAAAGCAGACCAAAATAACCTTTCCAAGATGTATGGCACAGAAGGAGTTACTGCATCTGTATCTCACATGGAGCAATGATTAGCTTGCTAACGGCAAAACAGATGTCTGAGGACAAAAACTCAAAGGGCTGTTCTCAGAAGAGAAAACATAGTTTATACTCAAACACTTGGAAAAGGGTTCATTCGCCCTCTTTAGTAATGATCACCACACAGGTTCAGGGAAAAAATTACTTTTCTCCTCTAGAACCGGCCAGTGAAGACGCTGACCCGCTCTGGCCCGCTCCGCATCAGATTGTAAATTGGTTCAACTATTTTGAAAAGCAAATTGGTAATAGGTATCAAAAGCAGATGTATTTGTGGTTTCCACCTCTCATTTGTCCCGGTAATTTGACTTCTGCTGAACGATCCCGGGGAAATAATTTTAAATTTAGGAGAAGGCTTTCTGCATTAAGCTGTCTATTTATAACCACAGAAAGAACACCCAGAAAGCAATCCACATGCCCAATGACAGAGGGGTGCTTCAATCAATCACGGCATTTCTCCTTGGTGATGTATATAAAAAAGATATAAAATGTTGCTTACAAAGAATATACAGTGACGTTAAAAAGCGCTTGATAGGCAAGTAACAGAAAGAAATACAAAGTGATGTCTGCGGCATGGTCAGAGATCCATAAAATGTCAGAAAAAAAAAAGACATGAAAATGTCAATATATTTCTGATCATGATGTGTTTCTGAAAGTAATAAAGTCAACCTGAGAAGGGGCTTCAGGAGAATTCTTCCTCTTCCTATATCCTTTTTCTTGTGTGTGAATGTAGCCTATTTTAAGGATATGTTCATAATTATAGAGAGAGGAAGGGGAAGAGAGGGAGAGAACGGAAGAAACATCGATGTGATAGGGAAACATCAGTTGGTTGCCTCCTATTTATGCCCCAACCAGAGACTGAACCAGCAACCTAGACATGTGCCGTGACCGGGAATCGAACCCTCAACCTTTTGGTGTATGGGACGATGCTCCAACCACCTGAGTGGACCAGCCAGGGCCGTATCCTTTTATTTTTAATTTGCATTGACATTTAGTATTTTCTTCATCATTTTAAAGTACATTCACGATCAGGAGACACACATCTGACGGAACAATGCTGTGCTTCATCCACACGGTGAAGCTGTACCTGGACATGGAGAAGTGGGGACAGCATACGTTTTCTCTTCAACTAGGACACTTTGTGTCACTATAATAGTGTCACCATATGATGCCTTGCAAAAGTTGGAAGGGCTAGTCAAGGAACTAGTATCAGTGACCCATGGATGTGGACAACAGGGTGGGGACTGACTGTGGGAGGTGGGGAGGGGGGCGGGGCAGGGGAGAGCAATGGGGGGAAAATGGGACACCTGTAATAGAACAACAATAAAAAAGAGAGAGAGAGAGAGAGAGAGAGAGAGAGAGAGAGAGAGAGAGAGAGAGAGAGAGAGAGAGCCGAAGGGAGGCAAAGATCCCCAGGGAAAGAAACACCGAGCGGTACTGAAGCCAGCAAGGTTAAGAATGAACTGTTGGGATGACCATGTGTGTGGGGATGGGAAACCTCGCTGAGCTCGGCAGTTCTGTTTCCAGGGAACGGGGAGCAGTGGTCCGTGCACGTGTGTCCCAGAGATGAGAGTTCAGCAACCAGCGTGAACACTAACACAGAAGGCACAGGCGTTGAACTGCACTTTCTTTCCAGCCACCAGGACGAGACAGACTGAGCCATAGAATGCAGATTGCAAAATGTCAACTTGTACTGGGAAATGAAGATCAGCTCAAGACAGAGGTCAATTAAACTGAGGCCCCCAAAGCCAATGATACGATGAACAGCTACACTCTTGGGAAGAAAGAAAGGTATGGAAGAGTGGCTGAAAGGAAATCAAGAAAGCATGGAACTTTTTATGATGAAAAAAGGGAGAAAATCAGTCACCCAGGAGACTCATTTCTCCTGCTTTTAACTGATTATTAAGCGTTTTACTAAATATGCACAGAGTTGAATATTCTGAAAACAGAGTTGACTAAAATTATATGCGCTCTTGAATTTAATAAGGTTCATGGTGGTACACCCATTCACTCATTCATTCACCCATTCTATGGCTACTCCCTTCCCCAAGTACAAGTTCAAAGTCCTGCGCTCCCAAACACAAGCTTTGCCTGTCAACAGCGAAGTCAGAACTGTCTGAATACAAGCCTATTCTTATCTATCACTCTCCAATATCACACAGAGGTTATCAAAGCTCGTGTTCAGTCTGCCACCTGGACACGTGCTCTGTTCTGGGCTTCCTGGAAAATAAGGGTCAAGCCAAAGCCCATGCACCGAGGCCTTATTGGGAGGTGCTACCCCAGAATGACAAAGGTAAGGGGAGGTGGGCGGTGAGCCCAGAAAGAGGGGGATAAACGAATATCAAGCTGGCCAAGCTTCATGACAAAAGAGTAGGGTGCTCGGCCAGGGGACATCTCCCACATAGGCCTTGTGGGGACTGTCAGTCAGGAAGGGTGAGCTTTACTTCCTGTCATTGGGCAACCCCCCTGGTGCACTTTTGGGTTATGTTACCTGCCTGCCCCCCTCCCCCAGCTCCCCACCAAGGCATCTAGGTGCTGGGGAGGCTGGGGAGGCCTTGTACCACCTGAAGTGGAGAGAAAAGCCACAGCTTCCCGAGTTCTGCTGGCTTGCCCTGGGTTTGACTCACCCCGCTAGGGCCACTGCCGCTACCCGTGCGGAAACAGTTGTGGCCCACGGGCGGGGGGCGGAGCCCGTCTGGAAGCCTATCAATACTCATGGAGTATAAAGCATAATCCGTACATGTGGTTGGAGGTCAGCGGCATCAACTGCCTGAAATACCATAAGCGATGTTTGAAAAGAACCTAATTCCCTAAGCGTCTTTATCATTATCATCACCATTTTTCGTCTTCCATTCAAGGGCGTGTAGTGCCTCTTGTGAGACCCTGTTTAACAGGTTAAGGCAGAAACGCAGAATTCGGTATGCAAGTGACGTGTGAATGGGCTTCTATCCCCGACCCCTCGAAGCTTTTCAAAATCCTCATAAAGGGTTTGCTGGTAGAAGACCTTCCGACCGGAACCTCCCCTAGCCTTAGGAAGTAGACACTGTTATTCCCATCAGTCCTGTGCAGAAACAGAGACAGAGACGTTCCAGGCCGAGGCCAGGAAGTGGCCCCGTTGGACCTCAGACCCCACCTACTGGACGCTCTGCTCTGGGCTCACCCCAGTCTTAATCCCGTGTCCCGACTCTAACGTGCGTGGTAACCTGGTCATCCCCTTACCACCCGCCTTCCCGCAGACCCCTCCTCTTCCCAGTCATGTCAACTGGCATGCGGTTCAGATCGGATCTTCGTCACTCATCTGGGCCCCTAGCAAGCGTTTACCCCGCAAGCTTCGGCAAATGCACTGAACGCTGCTTCGCTGGATCTCTTTGAACCTGCTGCCCCAGCCGCCACTTCCAGGCTTGTGGGGAGCAGAGGATCAAAGCTGGGGTT
The DNA here is from genome assembly GCF_987537825.1 of Furipterus horrens. Classification (NCBI taxonomy): domain Eukaryota; kingdom Metazoa; phylum Chordata; class Mammalia; order Chiroptera; family Furipteridae; genus Furipterus; species Furipterus horrens. Next base: position 3,406,250 of record NW_028327186.1, on the reverse strand, counting down.
CCACGGAAGGGAGCCGGTGGAGTCAGGTGTGCTGGGCTGAGTTCCAACGAAAGCCAAGATGTGTGGGAACTTCCACGGCTGTGACCCGGGGACACACCTGCGTGTTCACAGAAGCCACCGAAAAGCCAGTGCAGGTCAGAGTATGACCCTTCTCACAGCATTTCCAAACCAAGGAGCTGGTGAGCAACTCTTCTGTTTCTTCGGTTTGGAAGCAAATGTTGCGTAAGCAGGAGGAAGAATAGACGTGTACCTGCTGAGGTCAAGACTTGGGAGGGTTTTCCATTTCAGTCCATTCAATGGATAGCAATCTAACTTGCCCCGAGTGTAGCAACCCTAGAGTCTGTTGTTTCCAAGGTTCTGGGTTCTGCAGATTCACAGCCAGTTTCAACTTCCTCCAAGGCTCTCAGGCGGGCCCCTACCAGTTCCCTGTGAGCAGGAACTTTCCCAGAGGGCAGGCGGACCCGTCCTTAAAGACTGCGGTTAGAACGGTCCTCGCCACTTGCCTGTGCTGGTTTCTGCCAAGACCGCCTCAGGCGCGCCCACTCTCCGCAGGGAACAGCTTGCACAAACCGCCCTAACCCCAGAAACGTGCCAACACTGTGACAACACTGAAGACTGGGCCCCGGGCCCCCCCGATTCTGCCAAGTCACAGAAGGTCAGAGCTAGAGGCTGCCAGGAGGTGTTTGTTCCCTTCCTGGGTCAACCAGGCAAAGACCCAGATCCAGCCATGCCCCCAGGTGGACACTGGCCTGCTCAGGACTTCCTTCGGGGCCAGCTGTAGCTAGCAGCCCTCGTTTCACACACCGGATGGGAGAAAGAATTTAAAAAATGGCTTTTGTGATAATGATCTAGTATTCAGAATATTTAAAGAACTTATTCGATTCCACATGAAAGGCAAACAGCCCAACTTTAAAGTGGGCAAAAAGGCTTGAATAGACGTTTCTCCAAAGACTGATGGACAATAAAAGAATCTCAGCATCGGCGTGAGTTGTCAGGGAAACGCACACCCAAACCTCAGCAGACACCACTTCACACCATGGACGCTGGCTGTAACCACCACCACACACACACACACACACACACACACATATACACACAAAGGAAATAAAATGTGTCCCTGAGTTTTCGTGAAATTAACAGCCTCGTACATGCTGGTAGGGATGTAAAATGGGGCGGCCGCTGTGTTAAACGGCTTGACAGTTTCTCAGAAGGTTAAGTGTAGAGTGACCACGGCTCAGCAATGCTACACATAGGTATGCAGCTAAGAGGAAGGGAACCAGGTCCACAGAACGACGTGCACACGGACGTTCAAAGCGGCGTCGTTCACAACAGCCGCTTAGAAACAACCCAGATGCCCGGCGGCTGGTGAAAGAATAAACAAATGTGGCGCAGCACACCGTGGAACGGGGTTTGACAGATACACGCTACCACGCAGATGAACCTTGAAAACATGACACTTAAGTCAAAGAAGCCAGACACGCAGGGCCACGTGTTGTATGACTCCATTCACATAAAATGTCCAGAAGAGGCGAATCCATAGAGGAAGACCAGGGGTTCCCGGGGGGGCTGGGAGGGGCTGCAGAATGAGGAACGGCTGTTTAATGGATACGAGGTACCCCTCTGGGATGATGAGAACGTTCTGGAATGAGATAGTGGTGATGCTTGCACATAGTGAATGTTCTTAAAAATGATGAAAATGGTGAAGTCTGTACTACGTGCATTTTACCTTCATTAAAAAAAAAAATGACCGGAGACGCTGAGGTTAAACAAAAGCCCTAGCGCTGACGGAAGGCTGACCTAGAATAGTCGTTGACACTCCCAGAGCCTCTGACCTTGTTTCTCCGGGTTGCGGACCTGCGACGGCATGTCTTGGATCTCCAGGGTCCATTCCCCCTCCGCCTTCTCTCCCCAGCAGTGCACGGTCATGAACTCCCAGTTTGAAAAGCCTTCATTGGAATGGTCCAGCAATCTGCAATGGGAGACCCGGGCTCAGCACACGAGGCGGGACTGACCGGGGCGGTCGCTGTGCGGGGGACCCATCCCAGGAGGGCTCTGTCCTCAGAGGACCGCCCCCCCCCACAGCTGACCCTGGCCCTCCGCTGGGGCGAAGGGGCAGGTGAGACCTTGACTGTGTTCCCACCCTTGTTCACGACGCGGGCACGCACGGCCGTCTCCCCTCCAGGATCTCACTGGGTCTCAGAACACTGCGCCACAGCCCTGACCGGTGCGGCTCGGTGCTGTCTGGCAAATGGGAAGGTCGCTGGTTTGAGTCCCAGTCAGGGCACGTGCCCAGGTGGCGGGCCGGGTCCCTAGCTGGGGGCGTGCGAGAGGCAGCCACAATGGATGTTTCACAATCGATATTTCTTTCTCCCTTCCCCTCTCGCTGAAAATAAAATCTTAAAAAAAAACAAACAAAAAAACCATTGAGAGACAGGACAGGCTTCCCGGGTGCCGTGGTCGCCTCCCTGTTCTTCCCGTCACCAGGTCACCGACAAGTGCCCTCCATTCGCCGGGTTCCTTTAGAAGGCGTTCGGTCCCTTCCCACCCCAGATGCCGTCCCGCAGCAGACAGGGGCCGGGCCACAGGCTGTCCTCTGGACGATACAAGGAGGGAACATGGTACCGCTGCTCAAGCCGTGGGAGGGCAGTTGTCCCTTCAACTCCAGGGCTTCACAGGTTTCAACGGTTGTATTCGGGGAGATGACAGGTCTTGTTGTTTCCCAGAGAGGGCGGGAGGCACCCCTGGGTGCAATGTCGGGGGGCCAGGAGCTCCCCCCACCCCCAGCCAGACTCCCTGTGGGTTCTGATGAGCTTCCCTTGGTCCTTCCTGACTGGGCCTTCAGCTATGGGCCATATTCTCTTGGGAGGGCTACTCACGGGCCCCCCTCAGCCTTCCCTCTTTAGAAGAAACAATTCCAGCTCCTTCTGTGTGACTCTTCCTTCCCAGTCTAATTTTCCATGTCTACTTAGGAACATTTTTTTTTTAAACATCAGGCCTCTATTGTTCATCAGAAATCCAGATACAGATATTTTCTATGATGGGAGATTCGGTTCTCATTTTGGGGGTTCTCTGAACATCCAACATATACAAATGGCAATCAAGGGGACCTTGTTTTGCCTGCAGGACAGGGAGGGCAGGGGGCCACCCCCTAATTTCTTGAGAAACTGCGAAGGTCAAGGCTGATTTTCACACACGCTGCCAAACAGAACCCAACGCACCGGAGACAGAACAGACTGTCTTTTAAGGGCTGAAGTACTTACAAATGCAAACTCACTCTTAGTGAAGAAGGAAAAAAAAAAAAAAAAAAACCTGGCAAGCCCAGAAAGCTGCCGCATTAAGCAACATGTGAAATCAAGTCTAAGGTAATAGATCCTATAATCACAGGATCTGCCCTGGGGGAAGAGAAATGCAAATTCCCGAGGCTCAGGTGGCTGCCAAGTGGCCTCGGGCCTGGTTTGAAGTGCTTGATGGCACCGGTTCAGCTGCCTAGCAAATGGTAGCGCTGAGCCAGGGCACCGAGAGGGCCCGCTCTCTAAGAATCCAGGGGCTCAAACATGGGGCCTGAGCGGAAGGATGGTAATTAGAGGGAAAGAGAGCAGAGCAGAGGATGCTGGGGCGCTGGAAGGTTCTGGAAGGTCAGACAGATGCTGTAAGCAGGACAGGAAGGGCAGCCAGACGCCGGCACCGGGGACGGTGCCTGGCATGTTCATCTACACGATCACCTCCAGTCCTTGTGATTTTCCTGTCTGTGACAGGACTGCAGTGACATTTCCAGAGGTGAGGAATGAAGAGAGGAGGCGTGGCCGGCTCCTGGGGGCCCCGTGAAGGAGCCGCAGAGGCTTCTAGGTTCCAATTCCGTGCTATTGCCTTGCAGGTCACTGAGGTCCCGCCCCCAGCTACCCGCTAGGCCAGCCTGGCCTTACCTCTTTCCCAGAAGTTGGGACTTGGTTCCCGAGGGAGAAATCAGGTGGATCTGGAGGTCTCCTCGGCGCGGGTGGGAGATGGAGATGCGGGCCACCACGTGCTCCAGGTGGCCCACGCGCTGGTCCGAGTGGTCGGCGCAGGCGGTGGTCAGGGCGGTGGTCCTCAGCGTCTGCACCACGGGGATGCTCCTGGGAGAGGAGGGAGGGGCTCAGTACTCAGCTCCCCAAAGCTCCGAGTGGCACCTGAGGGCAATGAATTACAGGTGCACCCCCAGAGAGAGCTTGGGCTCCCTTAAATCCCACTCTCACACACTCCTGTTTGAGTGACATCTCCTGCCCAGAAGCCCTTTGTCGTTCTGGAGTTCGCTTAGAGAGATTTAAAGAATGGCTTCTCCTGCAGACTTAGCTAACATACCCAGCGATCAGCACCCCTAACTGCCTGGGGTCGGCAAGGCTTTATAATCCCACTCCTCTGTGTCAAAGACCGGCCTTGAAGGTCCAGGTCACGATGCTGGGTAATAATAACAGCAAAGATTTCCTGAGCTGACTGCAGGCCAGGCACCGGACACGGGGCACTGATCCGAGAATTTACAAGGAGTAAGCCATTTAACCCTCAGAGAGGTCAAGGATCGTGCCCAGAGCCACAGTTACTGTGAAAAAGAGCCGGGATTTCAGGCTCCGGAGTCCACGCCCCCACCTCTGTACCTTGCTGTTCCGCAGGGACGCGCGAGTGGGCCCACGCTTGCGTTCAAGACCCCATGAAAGAGGAGACGGGCACGTGACCCGGGGCCAGAGCTGGCCTCTTGTGCTAAGTGCCCTCCGTGAAGCCACAGCAACGGGGCCGGAGTCCCAGAGGATGAGCAGATGCTGGTCTGCTTTTGACTGTCCGCATCAAGACGGGGGTCCCCTCCCTCTCCCGCTCTTTGATGGGAATGCAGTTTCACCAAATGGGAGGGAATCTGAGGACGAGCACCAAGCCCCCATCAGTCACGAGTCAGTTGCACCAGAATGTTCTAACACGCTCCCAGAGGACGCAGGCACGAGCCTGCACCTGGATGCTGCTCCCGGGCCACCTGCCTATCTGGGGCCCCCACGGCTGTCCCCAAGCGCTCGTAAGATGGAGAAAGGACCTCTGGCCGCTCAGCAGCACGTCACTGAGGAGCTCTTACAGGGAGCGCTTTTCCCCGTTACGCCCAACTCTCCCCTCGGGATGGCGAGGCTGGAAGCCCGGGGTCAGCATCTCCCCGGAATGACATCGCTTGGCCCCTACTGGGCCTGAGTCATAAGAATCACTCAAAACAGTTACACGCGGTGATGCAATTCCCTCGGAGACGGTAAGAATTTGAAAACATGATTTGGATGCATCATAAATTGATGGAGAGAGGCTGACCTCTTTCATTGCCTGCTTCCAAATTTTACTGTCTGCTTCCTTGGTCAGCAGACCCCCCGCGGTGGCAGATGTGGAGCCGAAAAGAAAGCTCTGGAGAGCTCTGGAGGGTTCCAGTCCTGCCGGGGGCCACAGAGGTCCCCAGGAAAAGATACCGCCCCCTGAATTTTCCTGAGATGAAATTATTTTTGATTACCAAGCCACAGTACATCATGTAGGCTCAAAATAAATTTTAACTAAAAGAAAACAAAAAAAGAGGCTAATTCAGTACATTAATCTAGACAATGTGGTCCATGATCAAGTTCTAAGGTGTTTAATATACAATGTTTAAATTTATAGCATTTTTTTTTTCTCTCCGTGAAAGGAGGAAGCTAAGGTAGCTGGCTTTAAATATTCCTTCCAACTCTAAGATTCAATCTGATAGGGAGAAAAAAAAGACAATAAGATATACAGGCAATCATTATTCACGGTCCCGTATCTGCAAAGTCACATGCTCACTAGAATTTATTTGCAGCCCCCAAATCAATACTTGTGGGGTGTGGGGAGGGGGTCACTTGCGGACACACAGAGGGCAGCAAAATACCTGCGCGGCCTGGTCCGCAGGTGCCCAGCTCAGGAGCAACGGGGCCTCTCTGCCTCCGTTTTTGTTCCCACACTGAAAACAAGTGTGCGTTTTTGTGGTCTATTCAGTGGCACGTTTTCCACATTTTTGTGCTTTTCGTTGGCGGTTGCACCATATAAAATGAGGCCGGAGCCTCGTGCTAACGTGCCTTCTGTGCTTCCCAAAAGGAGAAGGCTGTGATGTGCCTTGCGGAGAAAATATGTGGGTGACAAGCTTCGTTCGGACGTGAGGTCCAGAGCCCCTGGCAGTGAGTTCAATGTTAACGCAGCAACAGTGCAGAGCAGACAAGGTGTCTTTGAACTGAGGCACCTCTCCCGCAAGGTTCTGGATTGATCGGTGGACGGAAATGGGACCAGAGGCTCGCCACCAGGAACCTAACAAACCCAGTATTTCGCCTGCAGTGTTGGTTCTGTCCTTGCGATGCGGTCTTTGCGGGGACTTCACAGGACGACTGTGAAGAATGAGAATCGGCTGTGTTGTTCAGATTTCAAGCCTAATTTTAGAAGTGAGTAGCATTTCCTATTTGGGGAAGACAGGTTAGCACCAAGAAAGAAGCTAGGAAGGGCAAGGGCTGCAGGAGAGAAGGCAGCTCTCGAGGGAAATAAGGGAGTGGGAGAACTGGTGCGGGCCTGGGTACGGTCGCCCCCAGGGCAGGACTGCAGAGCACCCCACACATTTTCTCGGCATGCCCCGCCACTCCCCGTGGGAGAAGGACACCATAGAAGAAACCAGAAGCAAGAACTGCATACAGCCCTGGCTGGGCAGCTCCGTTAGTTGGAGCATTGTCCTGATACGCCAAGGTTGCAGGTTCGATTCCCTCGTCAGGGCACATGCCCAGGTTGCAGTTTGGCCCCCCTTTGGGGTGCATACGGGAGGCAACCAATTGATGTTTGTCCCTCACATCAATGTTTCTCTCTCTCCCCCTTCCTTTATCTCTAAAATCAACAGATTTTTTTTTAAGTTGATGTCTTTCTAGCACAGAGCAGCATGTCATGGATGCCATAGGCTGCGTCACAGTAGCCTGGAATTTTAAAGATACCTTGACTGGGAATTGAACCTGTGACCTTTTGGTTTGCAGGATGACGCACGACCCACTGAGCCACACCAGCCAGGGTCTCGCCCTTACACTTAGGCTCAGCCCTCCCTGAAGGCTGCCCAGGATGAGCTTTGCTTACTGTGGGGGTCGGAGACGTGGGCTAGACACCATGGCCTCTGCTCTGCGGGGCTCAGTCTGTTTGGGGGGTGAGGGTGGCTGACAGGCTATAGAGAGACGGCTCAGTGAAACTGATCTTGGAGCAGGGGGACCTGGGCCCTCTCATTCCTCGGCATCCCCACCCCTGCTGCCCCTCGCTCCTTGACCTGCTCTCTATGCTCCAAGAACTTCTCATTCCCTCTCAGGAGCAGGTGCAATCAGAGACAGCCTGACTCCAAACCTCGGCATCTCTGGACGTCCAGTCCAGACTAAAATGGCCGACAGATGGCTTGGGGTCCCTGTGTGGCCTTTCTTCAAGTTAAGAGGATCACGAGATGCAGTCCCATCAGGACTGCAAAGGCAGCCTGGCCCCCTCCACGCTGCTTGGCCTGAGTATGACTCAAGGGCAGGTCTAGCGAGGAAGGACACCAGCCGGCGTGGAGTGGGAACAATGCTGGTGTCTGAGCACAGGTGGGGGCCCCCCAGGCGGAATCTGCAGCGAGGGGAGCCCACAGACTCCTCTGGCAATGGCCATGAAGACTGGCTCCCTGAACTGTGACATACCCCAGGACAGGGAGGCCATGTCAGGGCTGAGGGCCAGGAGAGGGCAGAGAGGAGTCACGGTTCTTCATTCCTGCCCCTGCGTGTGACCATCAACACCCAGGCCCTCAACCTCAGAGCCCCGCACGACGTGACTGCCGAGGCAGCTGACGTGGCCCCAATCCCCTCGGTGACACCGCACCTCGTGGTCAATGAGCACGGCTCTCTGACCTTCGTCACACTGGATAGAGAGGTTCCCCTCCCGCCGTCTCTCTCTGTCTCTCTCTGTGTCTCTCTCTCTCTGTCTCTTTCTGTTCTTCTCTACAGGAAGCAGCCGAGGCCAGAGCTGGGACATTCAGAAAGCCCTAGGGCCCCACCACGAGAAGGAGAAACCAGCCTGAGGCCAAGAGAGTGGACACTGGACCAGGAAACGCCCGTGGGGAAGGCGCAGGAGGAAGGAGAGAGAACAGCAGGTGCGTGCGAACACTTTTTCGTCTCTGAGCCAAACGGTCCCAGCAGCTTAGGCCAAGCAAGGCAAGAGCCCCGATGAAGGGCCCGGGCCATCAGCCCTGCGGGCTCTCAGCAGCCCTGGTTCAAACGGCCCTGGTAGGCGGCTGGAGCCTGGTGTCAGGAGAGAAAGCCCAGAGGCGTGACCGAGGAAGCATCTACCTTTCGGACAGCAACCTCCCAGGCGCTCTCTCCATCTCCCTCTCCTTCCCCCTCCTCCGCTCCTTCTCTCTGGAAGCTTCTATGTCTTTAGGGACAATTGAGTGTGCAGCTAAGCAGGTGGTCTGGGATAGCAGGTTGGCTGCCTATTCCAGAAAGAGTCTGAAACTGCTGAGCGTTAAGATGATTTTGCTTTGAACAAAAAGTCCGCTTCTGCCCCCATCTTGGAATCTGCGTCACCGCCAAGGACAGGAACAATGTCATGCTGTGTGTGACCGCGGGGTTCCCCCAACCTGGGCTGTCTAGCCTCGGGGTCCTTCCAGTTTCAAAACAAAATAAAATAAAAATAAAAACAACCCTTCGCCTCCCAGGCACCACTCTGCCATCTTAAAACTATTTCTGGCCGGGGAAAAATGCTGCATTCAGGGGCCGTCCTGATGGGACAGGCAGACCAGCCTCAGGGCCCGCCCAGCTCCCGGGGGCCCGGGGCCACCTCACCCAGCCTTTGATGTCCGCATTCCGCACATTTCCTGACCAACGACACAAAGCAAAACAAAAACCAAGCAAAAGATGTCGTTCATCTCAGAGAACCTCCCACTTTCTCCTGAATTTGATGCTTTAAAATCTCGAGACTGAGCCCTGACCAGGTGGGCTCAGTCAGTGGGTTGGAGCATCGTCCCGGGCACCAGGAGGTCGCTGGTTCGATTCCCATTTGGGGAGCTTATAGGAGGCAACCGATGAATGTTTCTCTCTCACATGGATGTTTCCCTCCCTCTCTTTCTCCTTCCCTTCCCCTCTCTCTAAAAATAAGTAAATAAAATATATAAATAAAACCTTAAAAAATAAAAGATTCTTTCTCCAGCTTCACAATCCCTGCGCCGACGCGCGCAGGAACGTGTGTGGGCTCCCCTGCCCCGGAGCACCTGACAGCAGAGTCCGGGCCAAACCGATGCCCCTGAAATGCCACGCGGTGCTGCAGCCACGCCTCACCTGGGCCTCTTGTCGGTGACGGCGACGCACGTGTGCTGAGAGGGCACCGCGGTCCACTTCTTCGCCTCTGTGACCAGCGCTTCTGCGTCCACCAAGCCAAATCCATACAGATGGCTAACTGGAAAGACAGGGCCTTCAGACCGGGCTCCCCGCCCGGCGCCCCCAGGAATGGAGCGGGGCCCAGGCCATCTGACCTCCACAGCCCTGGGACAGACCGCCCGTGCCCCTCCAGGGCTGCAAGGACCCAGACTGTGTCCCGAGAGCCCTAGGCAGCAGGACAAACCCTTCTGAGGATTGCTCCTAAGTCCTCGCCACTGAACTCAATCTCAACTACTTTCTGGGGTGTGGAGCAGGAGGCCTAGAACTTTCTTCTGGTAAGCTGAGGACAGGTTTCTGTGCCTTAATTAAAGGGACATATCAGCATCTGCGCTCCCTGCAACTTAGACCTGAGAAGAAAATGACCTGAGACCCCTTGCTACATCTCTTTGGCCATTTTCTTCCCCTGCTGAATTCCAGGGCACGTGGGGACAGTGGCCCCGAGCGTGAGGACCTGTGAACTGGCCCGGCCCAGTGTTGAATTTGGCCAGGGCAAGAGAGTTTCAAAGTTTAATTTAAGAGGCAAGGTCGAGAACCAGATACAATCTCTTTTCCTATTTAATTAGGCCAAAATTGAAATGTAGGTCAGCTCTGGTTACAGTGCACCCTGCCACCCACATTCCTGCAAAACAAAGATACATTAGGCCTAATCAATGGCCCCCTTATTAAAAGGAATGTCCCTTGGAACTCTTGGTGACAATGCTTGACCTATATTTTACAGATAGCAGTATCAGGGCTTGGTGTTGAAATAGTTGGATGTGAGCTTCAGAAAAGGAGGGAAAAAAACATTCTCCCTACCATACCATGGCTGAATGCAAATCTTTTTCAAGTATCTCTGGTACGAAGCCAGCGAAACAAAGCCAATGGCCTCGTCCTATAATTACCTGCTGGGAGAGGCTCCAAATATCTGAGCTATGAGTCCTGATCGTGGGTTGATTTCATGGTACCTGGGTCTGTAACAGGCTGTTCTGGGGGTCGAGGCCTTATGGTTTTGTGAGTTACTTTTATAACATGGGGGCTTGCCAAGAGAAGTTTTACAGTTAGAAAGTTAACTTACATCGTTATCTCAATGTCCTCTTTGTGCAGATGAGGAAATCGAGGTTTAAGAATGCAAGTTCCTCTTAGGAGGCACACACACATTTTTTTTTTTTACCATAATAAGTACAGATATGTTTTAATGTTCATTAGTAAAAAAATATGACTACATATCAAGCCCATGATGAACTAGATGTAATAAAGTTTCCTTTTAAAGTATGATTCTTCATGTAAAAAAAAGAAAAAACGAGGCAGGTCAATTTAAAGAGAACTATGAAGTCCATAGAAGTAGAGTGGCACCTGGTTATGGCAAAAGTCATGAATTTTAGGCCACCTTGAACTTTAGTGACCTCAGGTCTCTTCCTTAATGCCGGTGTGAGGTTCCGGGATACTTTTCTGAAATCGCTGGGGACATACTTTTCATTCCTGTGACACATGATTTGTGTTATCCTGGGATTCTTTTTGAGAATCCATGTCACCCCTTCCACTGATTCCAGGAGGTCGCCCGGGGACCCACCCAGCGCACGAGGACCCGCACCTTTGTGTCCAGCACCGTTGACTTTCCAGTCATTCGCCTTCAGGTGGGCGGGCCTGGATGTCTTCACCAGCAGGTGCTGCACGTCCCTCCAGGTTAACTGGCCGCTGCAATGACACAAGGACAGACCGCTGTGCCCCGCACAAGCCAATACCGAGGGCCACACAGGGGCGTTCAGAGCTGGGGCGTCGGCAGCCAGCCCCGAGTCTGGGCGTGAGGGAGCCCCAGCGGCTCTGTGTCTGGGCCAGGGATTAGTTCACAGCTTCTTTGTCAAGGACGGTTTCCGGGGAGTAAACCCTGAGATAAAACAGTGCAGCACACACGTGACCGCCAGCCCACAGCGTGGGAAGCCCAGCCTTTCTGCCCAGCTCTGCTTGAGTTTGTATGAGGATGACACAGGACATGTGGCAGTGGAGATGGGGACGTCCTGCCCAGGACAGCAGGGGTTTGTACGATTTACTCAGGCCACCAACTGTCCAGACCCCGACCCGCGTGCACCCGTCGGCTACAGACTATCATTTGGGATTTTAGTAATTCTACGTCCAATACATTCATTTTCGTGCAAAGGAGAGAGAGTTCATTAGCAGAACACGTGGCCACTAATAAAAATGCATCGATCAGATTTCTTTGAGTGTAAGATACATTTTCTTGCCTTTTCCACACCTCTGACATCAGGATTCAAGTTATTGCCCTGGCTGGTGTGGCTCAGTGGATTGAGCGCCAGCCTGCAAACCAAAAGGTCGCCGGTTCGATTCCTGGTCAGGGCACGTGCCTGGGTTGAGGACCAGGTCTCCGGTTGGGGGTGTGAGAGAGGCAACCACACATGGATGTTCCTCTCCCTCTTTTTCTCCCTCCCTGCCCTTCTCTCTAAAAATAAATAAAATCTTCAGAAAAAAAAAGTTACGCTGCCGCTCTGATAACCCTCTCTGTTCGCAGCAGCAGGACCAGGACACAGACTGATGTTGGACGCGCCCTCGCTGTGGCCTCAGCCCTCTCCTCCTCACCAGCACCTGTCCCCACCCAGAGTCATCACAGTAGTCTTTCCAGTCACCTACTCTTTGCCTGCATGTGCTGAAAATACACATAACATAAATCGACCATCTTAACTGCATTCATTTGTACAACCAATATCCACAGGCTGGTTTCATCTTCCCAAACTGAAACCTTGGACCCCTTGGACACTCCCTCCCCATGCCCCCTCCCCCCCGGCAACCACCACGCCGCCCTGTCTATGAATTTGATGTTTCTAGGTACCGTCTATGAGTGCAATGGCAGAGCATGTGTCCTTTTGTGACTGGCTTCTTCTACTGAGCATCGTGTCCTCAGGGTTCATCCATATCATCACCTGCGTCAGATTTTCCTCTCTTTTTAAGACCGGATAATACACAGACCACATTGCGTGTATCCATTCGTCTGCTGATGGGCACCTGGGTTGCTTCCTCTCTTCGGCTATTGTGAGTAATGCTGCTAGGAGCCTGGGTGTGCAAATAGCTCTTCTAGTCTCTGCTTGTACTTCTTTTGGGTCTATGCCCACAAGTGGAGCTGTTGGATCCTATGGGAACTCTGTTTAATTGTTTGAGGCCCTGCCTCACTGTGTTCTGCAGTGGCTGCACCGTTTCACCTTCCCACCACCTGCCCCGCCTTTGCCTGTCTGCCCACTAGGAGCGCACATGTGGCCTGAGTCTTAGGTTCCTGTGTACGCCTGCTTTGGGGCGCACACTCTCCAAGTTCTAGCCTCGACCCCCACTGATTTATCCAACACATTCCTTCCAGTGTGCCGGTCCCAACCCCGTCCCTCAGTCCATCTGCCAGACCTTGCTGGGCACAGGCTGATCTGCTCTCTTCCCCTGAGGCACTGCTCCTCCTGGGGGCCCACAGCCACCCTCATTGTTAGAGGAAGATTCTGACGGCCCAAGTGGCCCAAGGCCTTCAGACAGAACAGATGTGGCCGTGTCCCTTGTTACCTGCGTGATCTACAAGTGACTGCTCATGTCAGCGGGGCCGTCACAAGGACGGCTGAAGCCAAGGTGCCTGAGAATGGGTCCAGGAAGGGAGACTGTCAGAGCCCATCTTAGGATGAGGAACTCCGTTTTATTTTTGACTCTGGCAGTAAAATTACAGATATAGTTTGTCTGGAAAACACGTCTAAGAAATAACATGGAAAATCTTTTTCAATGAAGAAGGGACTGATGGGAAACCTGGAGAGTGCCCCGAACTGCAGACGACCCCAGGACGATTCTTACGCAGGAGGGTCTTTGTTCGTTCTTGTTGTATGCTGTCCACAGCAGCCCCCTCTCCCTGCCCTCGTGTCCCTGGGCCCCGTGACGGCAAAGCGGCCCACGTGGTCTGCGGGCCTGCTGTCTAGACACCCGCACTCCCCCGGTCTCCCAATCTCAACTCAGGCCCGCGGCTCCCTGCGAATAATTTGTTCCTTCCTCGACCAACACTATCTGCTCACACGCTCTACGCTGGTGCCGTGTTCCACGAAGTTCGCTCGATGTGCTACCCGTACGCTTCTGAGGATGAGCTAAAATGATGAGCGGTCACTACGGCAGTTTTCACGGGTCCGCCCCCAGGCCAAGTGTAAGGGGACAGTCCGGCACAAAGCAGGGTTTGTTTCCCACTTAGCTTCGATGAACAAAATTCCTTGCGTGTTTCCAATAAGGAATGGAAGAAACTATAAAACAATGAATTGCTAAGTGTGTGGAAGCAACTTTCCACACAAGTAACTAATTATTCAGAGTTTTATAAAAGCGCCTCAGGACACAGCCGGCTAACGTTTTGGCCCGAGAACCGAAAACATCTCGCCGCGCCTTTGCTAAATGGGTAGCATTTGTGTTTCATGCGCTTCTGCCTCGTGCGGTGCCAGTCAACATGCAAACAGACATAATTACAAGGATTTGAGCAACTCAAACATGATTTTTGACTCATTTAAAATCCCATCTACAGCAAATGACTACTTCAAATGGCCGGGTCGTTCGGCGTGCTTTTTGATGTATGAGCAAAATTCTGCTTTTGACACCATGACTTGCCTTGCTGTGTGTGCTGATAACTATAGATACTGATAACTAAAGCTTTTTTATTTGCCTTACGACCGATCAAGCGTCACCCTAGTGTTGTCGTTTTCTGAAATGAAGTTCAGAAAGGGCAGCGGTAGCAGCCAGAAGTGTGGTTTTGCTGTGTGATGCTGAGCGGGAGGGAGGCCTGCGGTCTGGCCCACCTTGTGGCCCCACAAGGGTCTTTAAAAAGGAAAAGGGGAAGGAACCACTTTGTGCGCCTTAGGGATGGGATGGTCTTCCAAAAGGCACGACATCCTGGCACCCGCTTCGGTGCGGATGAACCTTGGGGACGTTGGGCTATGGGGAAGAAGCCAGACACAAAAAGACGTGTATGAGGGCCCCACTGTAGTCTAAGTCACAGAGACAGAATAACACGGCAGCTGTCAGAGGCTGGCGAGAGGGGAAGTGTTATGGGCTCCGTTTTGCACCCCCTCAATTTATAGGCTGAAGCCCTAACACCGCCCCCTCCCGTACCTCAGAATGGGACTGTATTTGGAGATAGGGTCCTTGAAGGGGAATTCAGTGGGATCATGAGGGTGGACCCCGATCCAACATGACTAGCGTCCTTACACAGGGTCTGGACACACACAGATGGAAGGCCGGGTGGGGAACAGGGAAGCAGCCATGTGTACCCCAAAGAGAGAGGCCTCAGGAGAAAGCCACTCTGCCAGCACCCTGGTCTTAAACTTGTGGCCCCCAGAACTGTTGTTTAAGGCTTCGACTCCATCTGTGGTATTTGGTGACACCACCCATGCTGGCTAAGACGGGGCCTGTGTAATGGGGACAGGGGACAGGGTTTCAGTCTGCGATGATGAGAACATTCTGGAGGTGGAGGGCAGAGGGATACCAACGGCAGCTCCGCAGCAATGCATGTACTTAGTGAACTCACAGTACGCTTGAAAATCAGTTAACACAGCCCATTTTAGGTAAAGTGTCTGTTATTTTCCTACAAGAAAAACTTGAAGAAAAACGTTAAGACAAGGAAGGGAACGCAAGTGGGAACTTACTTTGCTTCCAAAGCCAGGGCGATGATCCCGGCCACCATGGGCGCTGAGACCGAGGTCCCCGTGTGGCTGTCAGTGCAGCGCTGCCGCAGGTCCGTGGTGACCTAAAGGGGGTGGGGGTGGGGGAAGAGGTGAGGTCAGCTCTCAGGAGGAGTCAGAGGACACTCAAGAGCCTGTGGTCCCGGGTCCCAGGTCCCAGGGACGGACAAGGAGCTACTTGGATCCATTTCGGCAGTTCCAAGGCTTTCGCGTGTCTGGTACCCTCTGCTAAACTGCTTTGCTCTCATAGGTAAAAAAGGGACTCACTATAGGAACAAGCTAATCACGGGGGTGAGGAAGGGGGGCAAGGCCCAGGGAAGGTGATGTGCAGAGACGCAAAGGTAAGACAAAATGAAACAAAGGCGGCCCTCCCTGCAGTGTCGGTGGTTAGACCCCCCGCCGGACTCCACGGTAACAACCCCGAAGTCACGCGGTGACTTCAGCGCGGCTGGAAGCACACAGAGGTGCCCAGGAGGCCCGGGGTGCATTTTTGTCTTTAGCGAGAAGGTCATGGGTCATTCTGCCTCCAGGATGTCCTTCCTCCTCCCATAGTGGACAATGTCCCAAAGCACCAAGTTCCAAGGTCAGCAGCAGGTAACCCTGCAGTGCTCTTGACCTCAGAGGGCCTGCTGTATGCTGTGTGAGACCGTGACACAAGCTGTCCTCTCTGGGAAGGCAGGGCTGGCCCAGGCCAGGTGTCGGGGGGGCAGACTCTGGACCTCACTATCACACGACCTGAGGTGTACCTTTTGCCTTCCTCCTGAAACGGAGAAGCAGCGGTCATCTGATCAGCAGGTGTGGCTGCAAGGGTGCAACACCTCCTGTGCTAGATGGCGTTTTGTTACCCAGCGTCCCCTCATGCATTTTGCAGATGGGACTAAGGTTGCTCACCAGCCTCACTTAAATCAGGGGGAGCGCCCTGGATTATCCGGTGCATCCGAGGTCATCACGGGGCCCTTGGAGGTGGAAAGGGGCAGAAAGTCTGTCCGAGGGATCCAACCCATCGCTGCTCATTTTGAAGAGGGCGTTGGGGACACAAGCCAAGGGATGTGGGTGGCCCATATGAGCTGAGAATGGCCATGGCAGGCAGCCCACAAGGAAACAGAAGCTCAGTCCTATAACCACAAGGAACTGAATTCTGCTGACAACCGGAATAAGCAAAGAACGGATTCTTCCCTCGAGCCTCCTGAATGGAACACAGCCCGGCTGACCCCTGGCCCCAGGTGTCTTTGGGGAGGGCAGCTGAGAAGACAGCAGAGACGAGGACACCTTGTCTCTGACCCCAGCGTCTTTATCTGTAAGTGGGCATAGTGATGGGTCCTCCCCTGGGCTTCTGTGAAAGGCTCCGCTGGCACCTGGAATAGACCTGACCGAGACTAGACATCGCACACGGAACACGGCTCGTGTTCAGTGAATGAATGGAAAGCCGAGGAGCGAACAAGAGATGCTAACTTTGGGTGTGACTCCTTTATCAAGGGTTGCGTCCCCACACCAGGCAACACCTCACTTCAGGAGTACTGCTCAGCATTCACTGGACAGAGAGGAATGGCAAGTCCAAGGGGACAGAGCCTCACTTCCATCAGATGCCTGCCTGGAGGCTGTCAGCCATCGGAATGGCTGCTCCTCCCCTTGCAGGGCCTCTAAGGAGACTCAGTGCAAAGACGGAAAAAAAAGAAGTGCCATCCGTATTCCCAGAAAAGAGTCCCGGGACAGCAAGCACACTGAGTATGTTTGCTTTTGTAACCTTCCCTGAATGACACCCTTTCTGCCCTTGCGCTAGCGTTTTATAGCTAAGGGTTGCTCACAGGCGTGCTCATATACAAACGTGCACACGCAGTCTGATTCACTGAGCAAATAAAGCTGCAAGCCCCGCTCCCAGAGATGGGAAGCGCTGGCCTCTCAGCACGAAGCCCCCGATACAAAGTATCCGACAACACAGTCCGCCTTGCTCCCCGCCTGCCGGAGGCTTTGGGACAGGCGTCTGTTTTACAAGACTCCAACCAGCCCCTGTTCAAATGAGCCCGATTCCTAAGTGAACAGGACACCATTCAGGATTCTCGGCTGCCCGTCCCAGGGGCGCGTGCTCCGGTGGAAAAGAAAAATAACTTAAATTGGCACCTTCGCTCACTGGCCTGGGCCAGTGCCAGGCTGGCAGCCGAGCGATCGGGGCTGACCTTCCTGCCGGCCCGGGGCGCTGCGGGCAACAGGGAGCCTGTATGCTCCCGGCGAGAAAGGCAAAAAGATCATTTCCAAAGACGCGGCGAAGCAGCGGGAGAAATGAAGGGATGCCAGTGAGCTTTAAAATGAAGCCACGTCTGCCCGGTTCTGCGGTCTCGTTTTTCAAATGTCTAAAACCCAACTTAATGGCTGTACATTTGAATTGTGCATTAATTTCAACGTCACCCCCCACCCCCACCCCCTCGCTCCTGCTAAAGGAGGAAAGGAAAAGGCACACATTCCGTCTCTATACTGAACAAAAAGTTACTTTCTCAAAGACAAATCACCCTATGTCCACCGTAGGGAGCAGAGTGGGCAGAAACCATCGCTCTGCTCAGTGTCTAGAAAAAGTCCTTTTGTTAGGGTGAATCCCCAGAGGGACACTTGGATTTCTACGGTCTTTCAGTGTAAAGCCAAGACTCTCTCGCACTCAATTTTGCACGTGGAAACTGAACCGGTCAGTTGGATCCCCAGCGCTGTGACCACAGAATGTGAGACAGCTAAAAGGGGACATCGTGGTGAGAAGGCTCCTCATTCTTGGAGGGTATTTTTAGATCTCGAGAGCCAGAGAGGGTTTGAATTGGCATTCTGTGCAAAAATTAGCAAGGCAGGGTCTGAGGAAGACTGCCAAGGGACCAGAGTTTACCCCGAGGCACAAGGAGTTCACTCATGGCTGAGGGGGTGGGACCCGGGGACCCGGTACGCACTGGCCCAGACTCGGCTCATCTTTTCGGTCAGAGGAAAAGGAACGCGCGCCCCCCCCCCCCCCAAAGCGCGGAGGGCTCCCACCCCCAGCACGCTGCCCTGCTGGGAGCACTCACAATCTTCCGCTCGTAGAAGGCCCCACTGCTGTAGGTGGTGGCGAGGGTGGACGCGCACTCCTCCAGGTACCACGGCTTGTGGCCGTTCTCCGTGGTGCTGCTCACGGAGATGGTGTAGATGCTGTTGGTGTAGCCATCGCAGGAGCAGTAGTCGCCCTCTCTCCCGCCGTTCCCGGACGCCCAGACGAAGATGGAGCCCAGGCCTTGCCGGCCCTGGACAGGAGGGAAGAAAACCAAGTGTCAGCCCCGGCAGGCGGACCCTGGCAGGGTAGGTATCGCACGCTTGCGGCCTGGAGTCCCTCCTGCTGAAGGTCCCTTCCGAGGGGCCGACAAGGGTGTGTTCAGACCCTATGGATGCCACGTGTTTGGGTTTTCATGATGGCTCTGTTTTGATGTTTGGTCATGGAGGCGACCCAACAGCTTCAGAGTCATAGGACTGGACAGAGGACAAGACCCAGAGGGACTACTCTGTCCTTCCCGCAAGAACCAAGGGCCCTTGTACAAGCTGTCCTGTCCCAGAGTTCTGCCAAGAGTTCCCTTTATAAGGATCGATGTCACAAAGACCAAGCCGTGCCACAGGTAACACTGAGATGCAAGACGATGGCTGAGTTACTTGGTCCCATGGGGAACGGAAGAGGGTGAATTTCCTGCAAACCCAGCAGAAGCAGCATTTTTTAAAATTATTCATTGCTTTTAGAAAGAGAGGAGGGGGAGAGAGAGAGAAACATTGATGCGAGAGAGGAGCATCAATGGGTGGCCTCCTGGACGCGCCCAGACCGTGCCTGGAAGGGGGAACAAACCTGCAGCCCCGGCACGTGCCCTGACCTGCAACCATGCGGTTATGAGACACCGTTCCAACCAACCGAGCCACACTGGCCAGGGCAAGAAGCGCCGTTCTTGGAGAGCGAGCTATGTTGGGCAACAGAAAAGGGGCCTTGGTCTCCGGGTACGGAGGGTGCTGAGCGCCCGCAGCCGCCCTGAGTCACCACTGGACTGGTCGGGCGGTCCGTGCCAGCTGAGGCCCGTGGCTTCCCTTGTGTGTAGAGCTCCTTTTTAATAACGGACACATGAAAGCCAGTCTCTGAAAGACAGTGGCGGGCCCAGGTGGGTTCTTGCTCTATCCCACACCCGCAGGATTAAGGATTTGTGCCCAAACCGAGGGCTCGCCCCAGCCACAGGCTCCAACTGAAGATTAGCTAATCCAAGACCCACTCGGTTCCAGTGGCTGGACTTGCTGGTGGACGCAGCCGGCCCCAGAGCGCGCGGCCAACAACCGTCTGCGCAGGAAACGAGGTCCACAGGGCTGGTAACTCCGGCGCCCCTGCCAAAGACCCTCCTTTCCAAACACGCAGCAGGAAATTGATACTTATGCCCGACAACTGGCCAATTTAAAGAAAACTGTCAACAACATTCTGCAATCCCTTTAGAATCCACGTGAAGCCGGGCTGCTGACGGGACGCGTCATGCTCACCGTTACCGTTCGAGGCCACCCTGGGCTGCGAAGACCCGCCTACTCTGGAAGCTCTGTGCCCCTCCACTTAGCAGAACAAGGGACCACAGTTTTCCTCCCTCGTGTGCCTATTTGTCATTAGCTGACGTTTCCTCCAGTTCCACTGGGCCCACAGGAAGGTCGCTCATGCCTCCCCAGTCCTGCTGGGCGAGCACCCTGCTGTGCATGCACCCTCTGTGCACACACCCTCTGTGCACATCACCCAGGTGGGCCTGACCCAGCAGCCCAGAGTGGGACAGGAAGGTTAGCCACTATTAGCAAAAGGATCAACATTCCATAAGAAAGGCCCCAAGCACTAAGGGAAGGGTTGTGCCTGTGCATTTAATGACCTGCAGAAAAAAGAGTAACCGGGAGCTCATTCAAAGGAGCTAAAATCCAAACCATTTTATCTTGATTCCATGACGATCATCTCTGAGACATTGTCAGCCCTGAGTCCCCACCCCACTCCAAACTACTTACAAAAGGTTGTCATTTTGCAAAAATGGGGCCTGCAAGCTAACTGCCCAGCAGCTCAGGGGGTGGACTCAAACAGCACCTTGTTTTTTAAAAATCCTCACCCGAGGATATGGTTACTGATTTTGAGAGAGAAGGAGAGAGAGGGAGAGAAACATTGATGTGAGAGAGGAACACCTATCAGCTGCCTCCCACATGCATCCCGACTGGGGATCGAACCCACAACCTTTCAGTGTTGGGACGATGCTCCCGCCGACTGAGCCATTCAGCCAGGGCAGCACGCTTATTCTTGAGCATGCACAGGAATCACGA
Source organism: Furipterus horrens (assembly GCF_987537825.1). Taxonomy (NCBI): domain Eukaryota; kingdom Metazoa; phylum Chordata; class Mammalia; order Chiroptera; family Furipteridae; genus Furipterus; species Furipterus horrens. Next base: position 3,385,849 of record NW_028327186.1, on the reverse strand, counting down.
GGGGTCTTGTTACTGGTGGGTCTGACATTCTGAATTTCTAGCGAGCTCCCGGGTGACGCCAGGGCTGCTGCCCTGGACCCTGCTCTGAATACCAAGGGTCTACAATACCCAAGGCCACCGTGGTGCTCATCTTGCCCTCTGGACGACGTCGGGGCTTCCTGAAGACCAACATGAAACAGATCTTTCTGCCAAATGATGGCTCTGAGGTCTCTCCCGCCATCAGATGAAACCATCTTACCTGAGGTGATGTCAGATTTTACAGAAAAAGACTAAGGTGACCAGTGGGTCACTGGGGAGTGAAAACAGATGAGGGGATGTGGTTTGGGTAGAAACCATCCAGTTTCCAGGACGATTTTCCATGACAACTTCAGACAGCTGTGATGGAAGGCTCCCTATTTTACTTCAGGATGACCAGGGAAAAAAGAAGTAGAGAAGGAAAGTAAAAAAGGAAGGAAGGAAGATAGGAAGGAAGGAAGGAAGGAAGGAAGGAAGGAAGGAAGGAAGGAAGGAAGGAAGGAAAAGAAAGAAAGAAAGAAAAAAAAAATAAAGGAGGGAGGGAGAGAAAGAAATAACCTTGGTAATTCAAAAAACTGTGCCAAGAACAGCGGGGAGCCACAGGGTCCCCTCTGCATGCAACTTCCTCTGTCCCCTGACAGCTTGACGAAGCTGATGGTGTTCAGAATTCTGAGTGCAGAGCCCCCCGCGGCGTCCCAGGCTTTCCAGAGTCCCGTCTACATGAACCTAGTGAGGCCGAGAACCCCAATCATCGCCTGAAAATAATCATCACTTCTTTTGGAAAGAGGGGGCCCCGCCCTGAAATCTCATCTTCAGACATCATCTCAGAGAAGTGACAGATGTTCAGGATCAACACCACTTGAAGCAATAACTTCCATGCAGAAAACGCAAACTCGCCCTGGCTGGTGTAGCTCAGGGGATTGAGCACCAGCCTGCGAACCAAAGGGTCATCAGTTCGATTCCCAGTCAGGGCACATGCCTCGGTTGCAGGCCAGGTCCCCAGTTGGGGGTGAGTGAGAGGCAACCACACATGGATGTTTCTCTCCCTCTCTTTCTCCCTTCTTTCCCTCTCTCTAAAAATAAATAAATAAAATCTTAAAAGAAAAAAAAAAAAAAGAAAATGCAATTTCTAATTCACAGCTTAAATGAGCTCAATTTGGGGGTGGTTTCACTTGTCATCAGGCATAAGATTTAAGTCATGATGTGGTGGAAGCTGAATGTGGGGAGGATGGGAGAGGATGGGACATCTGTTTGTGGCAGCCCTTGAGGGCAGCAACTGACTTGGTGACCCCTGAATCCTATGTGGTCCCTGGGCCAGCAGCTGGTTGGGAGGTGAAGGACACCATGGTGAGGTCTGAGCCCAGGAAGGGTGTGTATGTGTGTGTGGGGGTGTATGTGACTGGGTTGGGGACATTCTAAAAGATAAGTATTCAAACCCCATACCAGGAAATTAATAGAAAATAACCAGACTCAATACACCCAGAAAAGCAGTCAAATCATATTTAGGAAAAGAAAATCATAAAAGAGTTTTAAAAGATTGCTACTCTACTCTGACTGGTAGGGCCCAGTGGGTTGGGTGTCATCCCACAAATTGAAAGGTCACTGGTTTGATTCCCAGTCAGGGCACATGCCTGGGCTGCAGGCCAGGTCCTGGTTGGGGGGGTGTGAGAGGCAACCGATCAATGTATCTCTCACACGTTGATGTTTCTCTCCCTCTCTTTCTCTTTCCCTCCTCTCTCTCTAAAAATAAATACATTGCCTTGGCTGGTGTGGCTCAGTGGATTGAGCGCCAGCCTGAAAACCAAAGGGTTGCTGGTTTGATTCCCAGTCAGGGCACGTGCCTGTGTTGCACGTCAGGTCCCCAGTTGGGGATGCGTGAGAGGCAACCACACAGTGATATTTCTCTCCCTCTCTTTCTCCCTCCCTTCCCCTCTCTCTAAAAATAAGTCAATAAATAATCTTTTTAAAAAAAGAACACTACTTAAAAAAAAAAACAGGAATAAAATCTTAAAAGCTTGTTCCTCTCGGGGGCAGGACCAGAGGATGGGCAGGGGAGAAAAAGGCTGCCTTCAACCCAATGCTCTGGTACTATTTGATTTATTCATTAACTCTGTATTAGCCACACCGTAACCACACTGCATGGGTTACAAGAAGAACTTTTTAAAAAATGTTTAAAAATATATAAACAATAAAAGGGGCCCTCCCCCTTCTCCTCACCCTTGGACCCTCTCTCCTGTTTCCAACAGGAGAAGTCAGAGGTGTAAATGCTGCCCAGGGATGCCTGGATTTCCTGCTCGAACCTCTGCCCGCATCCGCAGCCACCCCTTATACCCTGGGCTGCGGCCTGTCGGGCCACCCAGGGCCACCTAGCTGCTGACCACAGCTCCGTCTGTCTGCTCCAAGAAGCTGTCCTCGCCCAGAAAGCCGCCTTGCCACCCTGCTTGTTATGGCTGGGTCACGGCCAGTCGCCCCGCCCCTGCCCCGGCCTTTCTGACTCACAGGGACCCGGAGTGGATCCCCGCAGAGTGACGGGGGACAGACCTGGGGGCCAGCAGGCCTCCTGGGAGGAGCGTGCCAACCTCCACGGGGTCCCCTGAGCCTGTCCCTAGAGAACCAGTACTCAGACGTCTGCTGTTTCGTCGCTGGTGAGGCCCCCCCCCCCGCCCCCCCATTCTAACCATCTTGGACTGCATGCTGGCAGTGGGGGCGCTAGCTCTGTGCACACCCCACAACAGACGCAGGGAGCGCCATGCTGGGTATTTCTCGGGCAGCTGAGCCGAGGCCAGGACACCCCTGCCACCTGCACCGTCCAAATATCAGGCCACCCCCCTGGTCACCCCCTCGGCCGGGGCAGCCAGGCTCCACGGCACAGAGTCCGGGCTGGGGGACGCCCTGCTGGCGCCCGCTGTCACGAGGGGTGCGGCTCCTGCTTGGAGTCCCTTCTCTGAGCCCCTGAGTGGGGGGGCTTCTCCCCCTGTCTGATCCTGGCACAGCAGCGACTGCCCAGAGCCCTATCGGGGCTCTCGCCTGGGTCACTCTGATTTTTCATTGTTAGATTTTTATTTTTACGCTGGCCCCGCCCCCGAGAGCGCCCCCCGCAGCCCTGGCTCACTCTGATTTTTCATTGTTAGATTTTTATTTTTACGCTGGCCCCGCCCCCGAGAGCGCCCCCCGCAGCCCGGGGTCACTCTGATTTTTCATTGTTAAATTTTTTTTTACGCTGGCCCCGCCCCCGAGAGCGCCCCCCGCAGCCCGGGGTCACTCTGATTTTTCATTGTTAGATTTTTCTTTTTTTACGCTGGCCCCGCCCCCGAGAGCGCCCCCCGCAGCCCGGGGTCACTCTGATTTTTCATTGTTAGATTTTTCTTTTTTTACGCTGGCCCCGCCCCCGAGAGCGCCCCCCGCAGCCCGGGGTCACTCTGATTTTTCATTGTTAGATTTTTATTTTTACGCTGGCCCCGCCCCCGAGAGCGCCCCCCCGCAGCCCGGGGTCACTCACCTTTTTAATGCCGTACTCGAAGGCCTGCTTGGCCAGCCGGCCGGGCCCGTCCACCGTCTTCCCGTCGTCGTCCGGCCCCCAGCTCGCGCTGTAGATGTCGATGTAGTGCGGCTTGATGCCCAGCGACTTGGCCTCCACCACGTCCGTCACGTCCCCGTCCAGCATGCGGATGCCTGCAGGCAGAGGAGGCGTGAGGGACGCCCGCTGGCCCCCGCGGAGACGGCCACCGGGGAGCGGCGGCGCCGCCTGGGGTCCACCCCGCAGCATCCCGGGGACTCCCCTCCCCACCCCGTGCTCGCGGGGAACAGAGAAGACACAGCTCCTTGGGAAGGAGGGGATTTGAACCGCTGCCTCAGCACCACGATACTACGCGCTATTTTAAAACGGGCATTTCTATAACGGAACTTGGAGCCATTTTCAACTTCCCTAGCTGTTTATAGCTTATATTTGCTTCTCTTTTAATTAAAAAATAATAATAATAATTCAAGCCCTGGCTGCTGTGGCTCAGTGGATTGAGCGTCGGCCTGCGAGCCAAGTGTCGCCGGTTCGATTCCCAGTCAGGGTACATGACTCGGTTGCACGTCAGGTCCCCAGTTGCGGGCGCAAGTGAGAGGCAACCACACAGTGATGTTTCTTTCCATCTCTTTCTCCTTTCCCCTCTCTCTGAAAATAAATAAATAACCAAAACTAACAATTAATTAATTAATTTAAAAAAAAATCCCTCCATGATTGATATTCAATAATTAGGAGTTTTTAACTGAGAACAGAGAAGGCCACACCTTAGCCTCCTTGAAGAGGGGTCAGGTCATCTCTGTGTGTGCTCCCCGCAGGGTTCTTTAGGAGGGGCGTGTACAGCTTTCTGGGGAGCTCCCCAAAAGGAGGGGGGTGGATGGGGTCCTATGAGCTTCTCCCAGTGCCTGCCTCCTTGACAGGGGCTCCCCTCCTTGCCCCCCCCCCACAGCGTTTGCCTGGATGACTGAGTGCACTCCGCAGGTGTGGCCCCCACGCCCACCCCAGGGCCTCGCCTAGACACGGGGCTCAGTGATGCTGACGGACTGGGAAGCGGAGGTAACGGCAGCCACCAGCTCATCGCGCTCGGATTCTTGTAAATACATAAAGCAGACCGCCTCTGAGTCCCAGAAAACATCTGTCCCCCACCCTGGATCACACACACCCACAGCCCCCAAAGAGCCCCCCCCCCGCCACCCCCCACCAGGCCCAGATCCGCGTGTTTGGTGGCCACACCCTTCATCAAAACAAACTCTAAGCCTTAGAGCTATTTAAGACAAAATGGAAAAGGGGACTTTTTCTGATCATAAGACTAATATATGCTCTTTGTAGAAAGTTTGGGCAACAGAGGAATAACTAGTGATGATAGTTGAATTATTTTCTTCTAGTATTTTTCTTTGCCTGCATCATATATAATAGTATAATTCTGTTCAATTTCTTTTCCTTGCCCCCACTGGACTTTAAACAGAACATTTCCTGGTGCCACTAAAGACTCTTCCAAGACATGAGTATTGATGGTTGCAGGCCCCTCCCCTGTACCCCCAGCTCAGGCTGCTCTCTTTAGGGGGTGCACCTCACCAAGCAGAGGCCTCTCTCCCCCAGACTGGACTGGAAATATTCACTCTACATCCCAGAATCTACATCAACATAGCAGGTACTCAAAACATAGAAACTCTGGATAGAACGGACTTTTCAGACAAACGGTGATCGACCCCCGCCAAGGTGGAACCGGCTCAAGCAGGTAGAGCCACGTGAAGGAGAGTCTCTGAGCAGACACATCCCCAGGTGCTCAGGGACCAACGTTTTATGGACATTAACTCCTCCTGTGTCAATCTGTTTAAAACTCTAGTTGTGGGACACTCTGCCGTCCTGCCCCGTCTCCCTCCCTGCCCCCCAGCCCTCTCCTCGGGAGCAAGTGACCGAGGTGCCCACGTCCGCTTGCCATGAGGCGCCATGTCAGTTTCTGAACTATGACAGCTTCCCGGAGCCATCGGGCAGCCAGGCCGCCTGTTTTACTGAGATGGGGCTGCGGCAGCAGCCAAATGCCACAGACTGGAAGGGCTCAAACAACAGACATTGATTTCTCACAGTTCTGGAGGCTGAGAAGGTCAAGAGCAAGGTGCCGGCCCATCCACTTCATGCTTCACAGACGGCCGCCACCTCAACTCAAAACGATGATTCCTCTGACACGCCTGACACCCACTCAGCACTGAGTATGTATTAGAGTCCAGTTTGACCCCACTGATCCTCTGTCCCACCCCACCCCCCAAAGGGGGTAATGACACCTACCTCCAGGGGTTGTTAAAAATAATTATTTTACCTTGTAAAAAACAACATATACTATTTGATGAGTATGAAGGAGGGTATATGTCACTTACATGTTCGCTACAGAGCCTAATAAAATAATGGTCACTGTAAATTCTCCATCCGATGCAAACAGAACATGACCCATGTGGCCCCTAACCCATGCCCTGCCCCTCACAGAGCAAAGTGCTCAGAACCTTGGACTGTTCTCCCATCGCCTTTTAAAAACTACGGCCTTTTAATGTTATTAACTGTATGTGTGCCTAAACGATATATTGCTTAGTTCTGCTTGCATTTGGGATCAATTTTTTTTTGGATACGCATTATAGATATTGTCTCCCAATTGATGCTTTGCCTGCTTTGTTCAGAGTCTTTCGATAAACAGAATCAGAACCAGTCTCCCTCTGAAGGTCAAGGGAGTGAACATGGAGGCCAGATCTTTGCTGGCTTGTTGGCGTCGCCTATACGGCTCCTTCCTCCTTTGCACAGGAAGGGCTGAGCCTCCTCCGCTACGTCGGCTTGCGTCACTAACTCCTGTCTGATTTCTGGGTGGACAAGAGGAACTGGGGTGGCCCAAGTGCCCTCTTTCCCTGGTCACTGGTCTGTGTCGCTGGGCTTCTCTCAGCCACTGAACCCCAACAGGGGGGTTCCAACCAGTGAGGGACATCAGTGGCACGGTGTGGCAAGGGTGTGACCCCCTGGCCAGATAAAGAGCAACTGGCAGTGGGAGAAAGAGAATGAGGGATCTCCGCTGTGTGACCTCGGGCCAGAGTCTCAACCTCTCTGAGCCCTGTTTTTTACAGGTAGTTCTTCAACCACCTGGTAGGATAGTTGAGAGGATTAAATGTATGTTGGGGCTCTGGCCCCCGGCACTGTTTGAGAAACAGCCTTCCTTATGGCCTGAGGGACTTTCTGGGGCAGGAGCTCCTGCCTGCCGCCCAAGCAGCCAAAATCAACTCTGATTTTCTAGGGGGGAAATTCAACCCACTAGTCTAGGTCTTCTTCATGCAAGTCATAGGGGCTGGAATGCTTATTATTATTTTTTAAATCCTTGCCTGAGGATATGGTTATTGATTTTAGAACAAAGAAGAAAGAGAGAGAGAGAGAGACATCAGTTGGTTGCCTCCCATACACACCCCAACCAGGGATTGAACCCACAACTAGGCATGTGCCCTGACAGGGAACCTGTAACCCCTTTGTGTATGGGACAACGCTGCAACCCACTGAGCCACCCAGCCAGGGCGGGAATGCCTATTTTATAAAAGAAGAACGTGAGGCCAGAAGCCATCCAAAAATACATAAAAACATGACCACAAGGATTTCCCGACACCTCGCACAATGCCTTCATCTTGGAGAAAGAGGGACTGATGTAGGAGAAAGAAAAGCCTAATGTATTTAGGGTTTCATGAACCATCTAATTTCTCCAACACTGACAGGTTGCCAACAAAGAAAAGGCAAATATTTTCAGTAGAAACCTGCTGTTCCAATATTAGCTTTAAATGTGAATGGCTCCCTGGAAATGCCAAATTGAACGAAAACAGTCATCATTTCTCTAATGAAAAAGAAAGACCCATTTGTCAGCAATGAAGAGGGGTAAAAGGAATCTGGGCTAATCATCTGAATGGCAAATTAACTGCCGGTCATCAGCCTGCTCACGGCGGCAGGTCTCCACGCTGGGGACCAGTGTGCGGGCGTGCGGCAGAAGGTGTCTGAGCAGAAAGGAAAGACGGGGGCGCTTTGCAGGACCCGATGAGTCCGTGTTTGGGTGAAGAACTCAGAGAGGCCGTCAGCCCGTCCTACCCCAGCAGACCCTCCTGGTTGTGGCTGACACTGACCTGTCTCACTTTAAACAATGGATGCTTTTCTACAAAATGGCCTGAATCCAATCATATTTATTTTTAATTTTTTTTATTGATTGATTTTAGAGAAAGAGGAAAGGCGAGAAAGAGAGAGAGAGAGAGTCCAGAGAGAGAGAGAGAGATACAGACAGACACACAGTGATTTGTTGTTCCACTTACTGATGCATCACTGGTTGAGTCTTGTACGTGCCCTGACTGGGGATCGAACCCACAACCTTGGTTAGGGGGATGACACTCTAACCAACTGAGCTGCCTGGCCAGGGCCCTAATCCTATTTTAAACGTCCTTGGAGAACTTGCTTAAATGAATGATTTTACAAGGCTCTAGGTCTAGTTCAGAAACCTACCAACACTTTTCCCACAGGGACCCATCCTCCTGCCCCACCCCTGCTGCTAATTTGGAGTGTGACTTTCTGAATGACAGGCTTGTATGTGGCCAGGAAGACCTGTCGCCATGCAATCGGCCCCGGAAAGCAGGACGAGACACAGCATTTCCCCTGAAAGCGTGCCCAGGAAGCTCCATGGTTAAAGGCAATGGGGGTCCCGAGCGTCACTATCTGTGGAGATACGCTCTTCAAAGAGGTCATTAAGCTAAAATGAGGTCACACAGACGAGCCCTAACCCTCTGTGACTGGCGTCCTTGTCAGAAGAGGAAGTTCAGACACAGACAACACACAGATCGAGGGACGACCACGTGAGGACACAGTGCGAGAAGCAGCCGTCTGCAAGCCCAGAGCAGAGGCCGCAGGAGAAATCAAGCCTGCTGACACCTTCATCTTGGGTTTCGAGCCTCAGAAGTAACAGAAAATAAATTTCTATTGGGTAAGCAAAAAAAAAAAAAAGAAAGAAAAAAAGAAAAGAAGCAACGAGATGACACATATGCACGCACGCACACGCACACAATGCATACTCATGCACATGTCAATGAATACTTGTGAAGAGACACACACATGCACACACATGCATGCATACAACTCTTGTGCATACTCAAAGACGCACACATACACATCCACATGGGTGCGTGTCCACCCACCCTCTCTTGTACACGCACACCAACACGAGAAGTCACCTAGCGGCCGGCTTGTTAACGTCGGGAGGACGGCGGGGGAGAGGAACGCGCAGGGCCCACGTTTGTTTATTGAGAAGTAATGTATTTTGCCTTCAGCAAATGAATGGCAATGCGCGAGCAGTGAACAGTGGCGAGTGAAATTAGATTGCAGCTTCCTGAGTGTGACAGAAAGGCCTTCCCAAAACATTTTGCTCATTAATCCTGAGTTTATTTCAGTCAAGCCACAGAGGATGGGACTGCTTCGTTTGGTTTTGGTTTTTCCCTCACTAAAACTGTAGGATGCTCTGTCCCAGCAGCGGCCATGCTGGGCCAAGTGGGGAGTCGACAGTTGCTGAGAAAGGCTTTAAAACCTAAGGGGTTTCTGTCAGCTCCCATCATTGCCTGAGCCAGGAACAGGGCTCTCAGATCTCTCTGCCTGCACACGGCGACCCTGGTCTACGAACTCCGGGGTGCTGTGGTCTGCGAGATGTCAGGGCACATGGACGGTCATCACTGTCACATGGAAGGCTGGGGGACCAGCACTGATGGTCGAGCCAACCCGCTCTTGGCCTCCTGCTCTGCTTCTGCTCTCCTGCTGGGATGGTCCATGTCCCTGCCACGTGGGGGTGCAGATGGGCCCAGGGGTGGCCAGTGATCTCCCAGGCGTGTCCTGCTGTGGAGCTCTGGGTCAGCTGGACGAGGCCCGGGCCAGGTAGGCTCTTGCATTGACCAGTCTTTTACCTGCTGTATTCTGATGCTTTGACGCCTTGGGGCCTGGCTTGCTCTGGAGGGACAGTCACCACCCCCACCCCCACCCCAAGGCCCAAGGCCGGCCAATTCCTAGAGATAGCAAACAACTCCCCTGTGTTTGCTCCTTCCATGTGCACACCAGCCAACTCAGAGCCCACACCCCAACCAGATGCTTTATGGGGCTCTTCTGCTCAGGAACACTGCCTCTCTGTTTGAGTCACCCCCGGGCCAGGTACCAGCCAACAAGGCGCAGCCCCTGCACCCAGAGCCCTGAAAGTATTCAGACTGGCCAAACCCAAACCTGCTTAACCGGCCCTGCCTGTTCCTTCCTGCAGGAACCACAAGGCTTCAGCCGCTCCTAGCACTCTGCTCACAAGCTCTGCTCCATGCCCTTGTCTCCTGATCTGCTGACCTTGCCACACCGAAATAAATAATAACGAAACTATATTTGAAACCAGGCCCTTCTTTCTGAAGTGGGTTCTGCTGATTTTTGCACAGAATGGTAAAAACCATGAAGAGCAAGGATCTAGAGATTTGAAGTCTGCACTGACTGTCACAGTCTCCGTTACCAGGGAACAGGGGCCAGGGAAAAACGGTGAGTCACCTAGGGGTCACTAAGAGCTGGCAGTCTGGGGCATTGGATAGAACAGTCAGCTTCTGAGCTACGTGGGACACACATACGTACACCCTGCAAGTGGAGATAGCAGGGAACCCTGAGAGGATGCGCCCTGGTGACATCGCGGGCAAGCACACGCCTGAAGGAGACGAGAAGATGGTACAGAGGACGATCACCCCACCATGAAAAGAAGACAAACTAGCAGTGCCATGAACGAAGGCCACCTGAGAGCTTGTCACTTAGAAACTGCCCAGTCTCAACAACAGAGAGAGAACAGACTACAAAGATAAAAAAAAACGACAATAACACAATCTCAATGGAAAGGAAGTTGAGTCTCAGAGACGTGTGCAACTATGATAAAGGATCATGTCACCGGAGTCCCAGGAGAGGGTAAACGGGAGAGGGCTGAAAAAGAACTGGAAGGAATAACAGCTAAACTCTGTCCAAAGTTGACAGGACATAAACCGACAGCTGCAATAGGCTTTCCTTCTCCTCTTGGATTTTCTAAATTATGTTTGACAGTTGAGGCAAAAATTATAATATTTGCCTTGGCTGGGTGGCTCTGTTGGTTTAAGTGTCATCCTGTGCACCAAAAGGTTACAGGTTCAATTCCCAGTCAGGGCACGTACCTAGGGTGCAGGTTCCATGCCCCATCGGGGTGCGTATGGGAGGCAACCAATCGATGTTTCTCTCTCACATCGATGTGTCTCTGTCTCTGTCCCTCTCTCAAATCAATAAATGAACTCAGAGTGGGTCTCTCAAAATGGAACTCAAAATGTAAAACAAAACTTTTAGAAAAAAACAGACTAGCTTCAGAATCTGAGACAAGGCAAAAATTCTTAGCTTGAAACAAACAAACAAGCATGATCCATAAAAGGAAAAATTGATATGCTGGATTGCATCAAAATTAAACTCTTTTACTCTGCAAAAGACCCTATTAAAGATGCTGAAAAGACCAGCTACAGAGTGGGAGAAAATATTCACAAACAAGATAATGTTTGAAGGACAAACAGCTAGAATACATACACAACCTTCAGCACTCAATGGTTAAAAATCAAACACCTTGTTTGGAAAGTAAGCAAAGGATATGAAGAGATAGTTCACTAAGAGGATTTCTGGAAGGCAAACAAGCCCATGAATAGATATCGAACATCGCTGGCCTTCGGGAAATGCAAATTAATGCGATATCGCTACATACCTATCGGAATGGCTTAAAAAATAAAAACAGTGATGATACCAAATGCTGATGAGCATGCAGAGAAAATGGATCACTTATGCATTGCTTGTGAGGGTACAAAATGGTACAGCTGCTCTGAACAACAATTTGCCAGTTTATTAAAAAATAAACATGGGACCATTGTACAGCCCAGCCATTGCACTCTGGGACATTTACCCCAAAGAAATGAAGACTTTACAGTCCCATAAAAACCTACACAGGAAGTGCTGTACTTATAATAGTCCCCGAGATATCCTTCAATGGGTGGGCGGTTAAAATAACCGTGGCAAGTCTGTACCATGGAATGCTGCTTATCAACGAAAAGGTTTCAAGAGAAACTCCAAAGCCACATGTTTACATAAAATCTCTTCCTGTGCTCAAGTTTAAAAAAATAATAACACTTGTGTGGGTCACAGAAAACTCATGTGTAGTCCAGGGCTGCCTGCAGGCCCTGAGTTGCAACCTCTGATCAAATTTATGTCGATTTTTGAACTCAATGAGCACAGAATCAAAATACTCTTCAAACACCCATTGGAATAGTTACAAAAATTGAACGTGAGTTGGACCACAGAGAAATTCTCCATGAATTTGAAAAGACAGATATTATACAGAACACAGTCCCTGCCTTGTCCTGGGGCAATTTAAAAAAAAGAAAACCCCAAAAAACACAAAAAATCAACTATCCAGTTTGAACAAATTTTAAATTCCTTATAAAGAGAAAAATCAAGGCTGAAAATAATTATTCAGAAGTAAATACCAGTAAGAGCACTGTATAACTAAGCCAGAGATAAGTAATGAGAGGGAAATTTATAAAACATTTATTTACTTATTAGAGCACAGCAAAGCCTAAAAATAAGGAACTATACATTTTATTCAAGGAGCAATAAAAAAACAATAATAAAAATTTAAAAGCTGAAGGAATTAATAAACCCAAAATCAGAAATCCCATAAATTAGAAAATAAAAGAACAATCAAAACCATCGAAAATATAGTTCTTTCAAAACCTATTCTGGAGGAAATAGCAAATTTTTCATCGGTCTGGTCAAGGTAAAAAGGAGAAATACCACATGTAAGATTAGGAACACATACAGTTATACATGTGGAAGATATATATTTATAATTATTAGAAAGTGATATTAAATTTCTAGGTCATATATTTGAAAACTTGGAGAAACAGATGATCTTACAGGAAAACGTTAACTACCAAAATTCACTCAGACCCGAAAAGATCTAATCTTTTAAAGAGTTGCCATGCCTGGTCAGATTGATTAATCGGCTCTGCGAGAATTTTTAAAACAGGCAGTGTCCACAGTATATGAAGGGTTTCAGAGTCCAGTAAAAGGTGGACTATTTCCTAACTCACCTACAAAACCAGCGTAATCCCAATACCCAAACAGAGCAGGCAGAGCACAAAAGGAAACAGTACCTGTAGTTCAATCCAGCTGATAAAAGGATGCAAAACCCTCCATCAAATATTAACAACGGAATGCAGCAATGTACGAAAAGAATAAAGCTCATTATCCAGTAGAATTTATTCTAAGAATGGAAGGATAAAGTTTCAAATGCTAGGAAACCTATCACGGTGATTTACTACACTGAAGAGATTAAATAGTAAAATTGAAAAATAATATCATTATCTGCATAGATGCTTTTCAAAAGCATGTAATACAATTCAACATTAAACCTCTTAGAAATCTAGGCATATAAAAATGCCCTTAATTTAATAAAGGGTAATACAGGAAGCCTACAGAAGATATAGAAGCATTCCTGTGTAAGTCAGGAAAAAACAAGCAAACCAAAACCTATAAATCACCACTAATTCAAGAGTCCCTCGATATTGAAATAGCCATGAAGAAGAGAAGAGTTATTAAGATTAAAGAGATAAAACTCGCCATTCTATTTACAGACAACTTTTATTCACACCTGCCTAGAAAAGCCAAGAAATAAAAAATAATGGCACCCACAGAGTTCATTAAGGTAGCTAGATTAAAAAAGAAAAATAAAACCGCCACAAAAATCTACATTTTCCCACATCCATTTCAATAACAATCAATTAGAAATATAATTTAAAAAACCATCAAACTAGGCATAAACCTAAGAAGAAATGTATAAGATCAGTATGAACCCAGTGACAAAACATACAAAAAGGATGTCAGAGAAGACATGAAAAAAATAAAAAAATACCATGTTCCTCAGCGGGAAGACTCAATATTGTAAAGATGTCAATTCTCCCCAATTAATGTATAATTTCCATGCAATCCCCATCCAAATCCCAATAGGAATTCTTATGGAACTTGACAAGCAGATTCTCAAGTTCATCTGGAAGAGAAAATGTGCCAGAAGTGGCAAGAAAGTTTTGAAACAGAACCGTAAAAGGAAATTTGTCGTTATCACTTGTCCAAACAAGAATCCTCTGAAGCTGTCCTGTTTAAAAGTGAGGTGTTGCTTAGGGATTAAAAAGAGCAGAGTAACGCGACAGTAATGGAGAAGGACCCAGTGCACACGGGGGCGCTGAGTCTGTAATGGGGTGGCAGGTGGATTCAGTAAATAGTCATCTGGGGAAAAACGAAGTTGGGTCTCTCCTTCACACCCTTCACAGAAATAAAATTCCATGTGGATTAAATAGCTAAACACAAAAGGCAAAAACCATGAAACTTTTAAGACGACCTATGCTTCTAAAACCACCTGTTTCAGTGGAAACACAGGAGAATGGAGGTATTACCTTGGGCTTTTCTAAGCAAGGTCCCAAACCCGGGAGGAAACCTTTCCCGTAAGGAAAGGTTAACGCAGCCGATGTCATAAACAATCGTAAACAGATTTTTATTGGAATGTATAGAAAAGGGGCACAAACCATCAATGTACAGCTCTAAAACATAATACAAAAAGTAAATAAAATTCCCCTAAAATGAAAGGGACTTGCATTTAAACACATAGGTGGACCCTGCTCTCCTCTCTGAAAATAATGAGGATGATACGCTTTTGCAATCATTTCTGCACAAAGCAGGTCATGCACCCCGAGACCGGAGGCCTGGGTATGTGGTTGGGGGAGTTTTCTTTGCCATGCGCCACTGCTTTTACAGCCAAAAAAATTAAAATAAAAAAACAAACGAACAAAAGAAAATGCCACCTAAGTGTCCATTATTTTAGAAACAGGAGTCCTGACCAGGAACTGAACAGACACACCGTCTAAGGAGAGGCAGCTTTTTGTGGCAGTGTGTGTTGTAGGGAAAAAGTGAGTGACGGTCAGCTCTGCCCCTGTCCTACGTGGTCAGCGTAAAATGAAGGGGTGCTAATTCACCGGAGAGGGGAGGGGATCTCTGAGAGCTAGTGAACTGGCAGGAAGGAAAAACCCAGGTCCACAAACCCAAGTTCATGGTGCCTGCGGCCCAGCTCGTTCTCCTGCTCCTCTGCCCCGTACCTTAGCATCTTACTGACCTAGAGAGGAAGTCCCCACCTGCTCTCGGGCCAGTCACTGATAATGACCAGAAAGTGACTAACACGACACCCTGAGCAATAACGCTGCGGGGAAATAAGGGAAAAGGCAGCATAACAAGGGATAGAAAATGATGAAAAGAATAAAGAAACATTTCTCCATAAAACCCAAAACTTCATGAAAATATGAATTCTCTCTGAAGCAAGAGAGCTCAAAAAATATACGAGGATTCAATGAAGAGATAACAAGAGAGAAGAAAGAGGCCTAAAGTGTGTTCATCCTAAGGGGGGAAAAAAAATCACACAATTTTAGAAATAAAAGCCCCATTAGAGTTTTCTCTTGGAAAAATAGCCACTGGTGAAACTGCCAGAGACATGGAGGGACAGGCTTGAGAAGAATTAAGGAAAAATAAAATGGAAAAGAAACAAAAGTTAAATGGGATTAGAGAGAGTTATAGAAATCAGGAGATAGAAATCTGATATATCTCTCAGTGGTACCCATGAAGAACAGAGCTGAGCATATGGAACCATCAACATTCAAAACCATAACAGAAGAAAATTTGCCTGAAATTAAAAATATATATATATATATTTTATATATATTTATATATATATAAAATTTCAAGTATACTGAATCCCAACAACAGCAGTGGCAAAAGAATCCTCTCCCGGAGGTGGCCCAGCAAAGCTACAGACTTCAAGAATAAAGGAAGTCTTCATTCCAAGCCAAAAAGTCAAGCCACCTACAAGGGACAAACATCGGGCTGGCCTCACACTTTCCAAGCAACACGGAATCCAGAGGGCACACGGGCGGCATCTGCCAAGTCCTGGAAGATGGTACTATATGACATAGATATAATTCAAGTGTAAAGGCTACCTTTAGACGGTCGCAAAGATAAAAGATCTCAGGAAGTACAGCGCCCGTTAGCCTCCCTTGAAAAAGTTACTCAAGGATGTCATCCAGGGAATGGAAAGGTGAGTCAAAAGAAATAACCCAGGGATGACAAAGCTGGGCCGGAAATGACGTTGAGCCCAAACTAAACAACTGTGGGGACTGCTGGTCAGTGACAACTGTGACCGACGGTCAGTACGGAGCCCTGACAAAGTAAGAACAAGCAAACAAACAAGCTGAAGCTGGTGTGTGGGGAAAAGAGGTGAGAAGAAACCACAGGGCTAATTACCTAACATGGGAAACATGTATTAGAGAAAACAGAACAAGCCCTGGCTGCTGTGGCTCAGTGGATTGAGCGTCGGCCTGCGAACCAAGTGTCGCTGGTTCGATTCCCAGTCAGGGCACATGACTCGGTTGCACGTCAGGTCCCCAGTTGGGGGCACGAGTGAGAGGCAACCACACAGTGATGTTTCTCTCTCCCTCTTTCTCCTTTCCCCTCTCTCTAAAAACAAATAATAAACAAACAAATAAATAATTAATTAATTTAAAAAAAAAAAAAAAAAACAGAACAAAACAGTAACCCTGGCCTCTTAAAGGTTTTTATAAGCCTAGGACATTTTTTTTTTCTCAATAGTTTTAGAAGACTATTTGAAGAAAAAAAAAAAACCATCTCATTATAATGAAATATTTATGTGAAATTCAGCAATTCATCTATTTCAATGTAGGTTTCTTCTGTGGAAGTGACATAAATCAAGCAAATTAAGCATAACATCAAACATGAAACCAATAAATAAAATGAAACATGAAATTACATCTGAGGTTCAGCAATTATTCAGTTTGACTTAGTCCTTCTTGTGTTAAGTTTTCATAAAATTGAACAATGTGTTTTACTAAAAACGAATTGAGTATGATCGAATGTTAATAAAATAATATCCAGCCAGCCAGCCAGCCCTCTCTGTATATGGTGTAAAGATTTCGGCAAGAGTAAAGGTTAAGAGCTGGGGCCTGGGGTCAGTTGGGTTTGCTATTGGGCAAGTGATTTAACCTTCCTGAGCGTCCTCTGTAAAATGGGGACAACAGCAGGGTCTACAGCAGTGCTTTGTGAAGGCTGTGTAGGACGATGCACGGAGAGGCCTCGGATCAGTCTATTAACTAACAGACACTCGCTCAGTACTGGTTAGTCCTGTTTCCACCAGGATCTAGAGCAGTGATTCTCCACCTCCCTAGTGCCGCGACCCTTTAATACAGTTCCTCACGTGGTGGTGACCCCCAACCATAAAATTATTTCCGTTGCTACTTCGTAACTGTCATTTTGCTCCTGTTATGAATCGTCATGTAAATATCTGATCTGCAGGATGTATTTTCATGGTTCACAAATTGAACATAATTAAAGCACAGTGATGAATCACAAAAACAATATGTAATTCTATATGTGTTTTCCCATGGTCTTAGGCGACCCCTGTGAAGGGGTCGTTCGACCCCCAAAGGGGTTGTGACCCCCAGGGTGAGAACCGCTGCTCCAGATGATTCTACCTTCTCCCTCGTCCTCTTCCGAACTTCGATAAAGAGCATGGCAGATATTTTAGAGCTACCTTAAACATCTAATTTGGAGAGTCCCATGACTTCTTTCATTCGGTTTAATTATGTTATGTGCTAGGACATACAAAATGTGCACTTCTACAAAGAAATGTTAGTACCA
Source organism: Furipterus horrens (assembly GCF_987537825.1). Taxonomy (NCBI): domain Eukaryota; kingdom Metazoa; phylum Chordata; class Mammalia; order Chiroptera; family Furipteridae; genus Furipterus; species Furipterus horrens. The sequence continues at coordinate 3,368,511 of NW_028327186.1, read as the reverse complement.
AATGATTACCCCCTTTGTATACATACGGGGTCACATTTGGTTCTAAATTACTTCCACGACTTCTTTGAAACATTGCCATTCAAAAGGGGCAGCCGAATTTCTCTCTCCCTTGAGTGTGTGTTAGAGTTAATCACCCAGAATCACTCGATGGCGCCACGGCAGGGCTGGATGAGAAATGCTTCTCGTCTTCAGCAGCTGCATTTTGGAATAACAGCCCTGCAGGAATAGATACCTAATACCCCAATGATTTGATAAAGAAACATGAACCACGAGTTTCAGTTCTAATGATGGCAGAGTAGCCATCTGAAGATAATCATGATAAACTCTGGACCAAGTATTAATTTTAAAAGTTGTTTTTTTTTTGTTTTTTTTTAATGCAACTTTTTAAGATCATTGGGAGCAACCACAAGAAGGCAGGGGCAGGGAGAGGATTCCGTCCTTGAACGAGGGAAGCCATACTGAGTATGATCCAAGAACCAATGACTTTCCCCTGAGGGAACCCCCTTTCTCGTGGCACGGAGACGGTAGAACTCAAGTAGGGAAATGCGATCTTATTCTCCTGGGGGGGCGGGGGGGGGGAGTTTAGGTCTGTCAGAGCAGCTGGAAGTGGAGAGAAACCCCAGAAGGGAGCGAGCTACAGAAGAGGACATGTACAATCCCCGCAAACACTTGGCTGACCGTGAACTAAGCATGTTCGGGCAAGGCTCTAAGAAGTCCTGGAGGGAAATAACGGCTGGAGGCGGGAGGAGCTAAGCAGGTATTTCAGTTTTGGGTCTGCGTCTTACTGAGTTAGAGATCTTGGTACACTTTTCATTCTTTCCATCGACATACCAGTAGGGTTATAATAAGGATAAAGACTATGTGACTGAGCTAAAGTATTTTCCCTAAGGCAAAGGACACGTCAGAAAGAGATCATTAAGCCCCCAAAAGTTCAAAATTGAACTATTAGAACAAAACCCAACAGTACTCAAAGATAACAGAATCCATAGTCTCTATACCAATATTAGTGTATCATAAAAACATTACTAGAGATAGGTAAAGAAAGACGAAGCTGTAACCCACTGTACAAAGAAAAACTAATCATTAGAAACATACCTACAAATGGCACAGATATCGGAATTAGTACAAAATATTTTAATGTAACTCATAAATATGTTAAAGAGCCTAAAATGAAAGACGGCTATACTGAGTGAAGAGAAAGGGAATCTCAAAAGATCTGGAAACAGTAAAAAAGAACCAAACAGAAATCACAGGACAAAAAAAAAAAAAAAAAATCACAAAATCTAAAAGTATAAAAAAAAAAGAAAATCAATGGATAAAATTAACAGATTGGATACAAGAAAATAACAAAGGATTAGAGAACCGGAAGGTGGTGCAATACAAATCACACAGAGAAAAGGGGGATTTAAAAAAATCAATGCAGCCTCAATAGTTAACAAGACAGGGGAGAGGAGACAGGGCTGAGAAAAATATTTGAAGTAATACTGACAGACATGTTTCCAAATTTGATTTAGGAAGAAAAAAAAAAACACATTAGGAGGAAGCACAGCAAACCTCCCGCTGGATATATATGAAGAAAATTACACCAAAGGACAGATTTTAAAGACACATTATAACAGCAGGCAGAGGACCAGCCACATTACGCACAGAAGAATGACACCTGACTCATCATCAGGAACAATGAATGCCAGGAAGCAACGGAAGGACACTCTTAAAGCGCTGAAAGGAAACCATGCCACACGAGAATTCTACGTCCCACAAAGTTTCTCTAAATGGAGCTAAAATAAAGACACGTTGAGATAAAAGCTGAGATCATTTCTCACCAGCACACCTGCACTTCAGGAAATACTAAGAGATGGTCGGACTGAAGAAAAATGGAAAGCAGGTGGGAATGGAAGCCAGAAAGTAACCAAGAGCACTGGGAATGGTAACTCTGCAGGCAAGAACATCGCTTTTCATTTACAAAGTCCACTGTGTAAAGCAAGGAAAACAATGCATGGTGGGTTTACATGGGAAGTAAACATGGAAACACAGCGGCACAGAGGTGAGAGGGAGGGCGAATCCAGATAATCTGTTTAACTTCACGCGTCACACACTCATCTGTTATCCAGAGAGACGGGACACGTGAGGATATGCACTTCGATCTCTTGAGCAACTACTTAAAAATAAATATAACGAGGTATGGCTCCTGGTCAGCTCCGGGAGCACCTCCAAGAAATTCTCCGCTCTGTGCTATGTGACCTAGCAGGGAGGCTAGGTCGGGGGTGCCTGGAGGTGGCCCTGCCCAGGGCGGTGCTCAGAGGAGGTGACTCCCTCCGTGGAGGGGAAGCAGTGTGTACAGACGTGGCTGCCACAGGCTCCCGGGGTCAAGCCGGCCTCAATGTACACACTTGCCTCTCCGTGGCCAACTCCACCCCATGGTTCCAGTCCCGATGTGGCACGCTCCTAGTCTCTGTTCAGCTCCTCCGCATTCCCAGCCGCATCCCCCCAAGTCAAAATCGTAAGCCCTTGCCAGGGGCCTGTCATGCCGCTCCCTGTCTGCCTCTGGCCCTCTGCAGTCTTTTATGTTGGCGCCATTCAAAGACATGCTGAGCTCCGGGACGCCCCAAATTGCGCCTGTTCCCTCGTCATGCTCCCCCTCAGCGGCTAGCACAGTATTACACGTGCAATTCATGCTCAGATGCACTCAATGCATTAATTTTAAAGACTTCTGCTCTGGCTGGTGTGGCTCAGTGGATTGAGCGCCACCCTGCGAACCAAAGGGTCACTGGTTCGATTCCCAGTCAGGGCACAGGCCTGGGTTGTGGGCCAGGTCCCCAGCTGGGGATGCATGAGAGGCAACCACCCATCGATGTTTCTCTCCTTCTCTTTCTCCCTCCTGTCTCTCTCTCTAAAAGTAAATAAATAAAGTCTTTAAAAAGGTTCCTGTTCTGGGTACCTGGTGGGAGAGCTGCTCTCTCCAGAATCTGGGAAAGTTGGATGGACAATTTTGCAGCGAGGGTGGAGCAAATCCAGTGAGAACAACCATGCTCACAATGTGCTTTCTCAGGGGGTTGTTCAGCTTCGTGACCCCAGGGGCCCCTCGTCACAGTCCGTGACTCCAGAGCACTCTACGCCAGCCGCGCCTCATGCTGCCATTGGTTGCCACCCCCCAGGGATCTCATGATGATGCAGATTCGGACTCGGGGCGTCTGGGCTGGAGGCTAGGAGTCTGCATGACTAACAGCTCCCAGATGTTGTCAACGCTGCCCGGCCAGGGACTTTGGGGAGCAAGACTCAGACACCCCCAGAGGTGGGGGTCTCCTTCTCACTCAAAGCCACACCCATTTGCATTTTGCCTGAGGGTTTCAGCAGAAGGGACAGAGTGGCTCAGAGGCTCCCGGTAGACTCAGCCCTGAGTTAGCGCTTTCGCATACGACAAATGACTTCATTGTCACAACAGGTCTGGGGAGGCAGCTGCATCGTTGCCGTCCTGCCCCCGGGAGGGAAGGAGCCTAGGCTCAGAGAGGTTACATCAGCGGCCCAAGGACACACAGCCAGGAGGTGGTGGGAATGTGGGAGTGAGATTGGTGCCCAGGTCAGCCTGGCCCTACAGCTCACGGGGAGACGTCTCTCGGGCGTGTTCACTCATCGAAAGCCCCTGGAGAACTTCCTCATCTCAGTGGGTAAGAACTTGCCGTGAAAAAGCAAGGCCAGGTGACCGAGTCTCCTGATTTGTCCTGGAGAACACACCCTAGGCGGTTCATGCTGTCCTAGAAGGACAAATCCCAGCCCTTCTGAATTTCTAAGGGAAAGGGCAGGCAGAGTTCCAGTTAAGTCAAAACTGGGGACCCGCTTTCCAAAACTCAAGTTCTCCAAGGAGTGGGTGATCTAGGGAGCCCTGGCCCCACCTCCCCGCCTGGCACTGTGCCTAGTGTAGCTGAGGGGCTACCGTAAGCCCCCCAAGGCAGAGCAGCAGAGAAGGCCGTGCCCTGGGCAGGTGGCACCCGGCATGGCCACCAGCATGCGCATGATCAATTTCAAGCTGAGAGACAGTCCCGGGGGAGGGCGGCAGTGGCCCAAGGGTGCGTGGACCCGCTGAGGACCGTTCACTCATAAAGCGCGCACCGGCTCAGTCCCCAGATCAGCCATGGGCCCCTCACAGGCTCAGCAGAGCACCTGGTGACAGTCCGCCAGTGTGAGCTGCCCAATAGCCAGGCCTGGGTGGGGACAGGAAGACATGTGACTCTGCTGTAAAGCCCCATCCAAGCCCGGGGAGCCTGATGCATAAGGGCAGAAAGAAGCTAAACAACAGAGGCAGCCGGGGTCAGGGACCTGGAAGAGCTGAACCCCTCTGGCGACCGAGACGGGGTGGGGGTGCAGCCAGATTTGGGCAGCGCTTCAGGGAGCACAGCGGGGGCGGGGGGTCGCAGCTGGCCCCAGTCACGGTGGACTGAGCCAGACGGAGAGGCTCAGGGGGTCACGAGAATGCTACAGGCCCTGGCGTGTCCGGGGGACATGATGGCAAAATTCCTGTGACTGCAGCTGAGGGGCAGGGGCAGGACATGGGGGCCGGCAGGCGGGAGCAGGAGTCAGGACCTAGGAAAGGCCTCAGTCTGTCGATGGTGTTGGGAGAGTGACCGAGACCCCCGGCAGGAGAGTGCGGCGGAAAGACTGACGTGGCCCTGTTAGGAGAAGTGGCCCGGCGGACGGACGTGACTCAGTGACCACAAGCATAAGAGAAGGAGCCTTTCCGATGGCACCCATGATGGCTTCCCAGGAAAAACCGTGAGCAAGCCCCCTGCCTCCAGGCCCCATCGCTGAGGGGAAGCGTCCGGCTATGGCACAGGGGGTCCGACACGGCCGGCCAAGGCCTACGCAGCTGCAGCTTCTGGGACGCGCAGAAAGGGACGCCCCCCGCGCCCCCCCAGGCCCCGGAGCTCCCAGGCTGCCTGCCCCCCCCCCCCGGCCTTACCTCCTATCTTTGCGTTGTACGCGATGCCCACGATGCAGTAGGAGTTGTTGGCCGAGGCGGCGACCTCCCCAGCGCAGCGCGTCCCGTGCCTGAAACCGAGGGGAAAGGAGGTGAGCGCTCAGCCCAGCCACTGTCGTGAATTCAGCGCCTGCTCAGGCCTCGTGCGGGAAGACTCCTGTTATCCTCATGCCCGGGAGTGACACAAAAGCTGTTTCCTGCATCTCCTGTCCCCACAACCCTGGGAGGGAGGGAGCCTCACACCGGGCTTTGCCCAGCCCTTCCCTGCCACACCTGCCAGTTGGCACGGCCTTCCTGCCCCCCGGAGAATGGTGAGCGCACCCTCACGGGCCTGGCTCAGTGGGTTGAGCATCACCCCACAAAGCGAAAGGTCACTGGTTCGGTTCCCGGTCAGGGCACGTGCCTGGGTTGCAGGTTTGGACCCCACCCGGGGCCCATGCAGAAGGGAACCAATCAATGTTTCTCTCCTTCTCTTTTTCCCTCCCTCCTCCTCTTTCTGAGAATAAATAAATAAAATTTTTAAAAAGAAAGAAAATGGTGAGCGCCTGCCCAGGTCATCTCTTCGTATACCCCACGTTGGAGCACGGGCTCCTGCTCTCAGGGCCAGAGTCCCCATCTTCCCAAACTCCGCACTCCTCTGACAGACAACACCTTGCAGACAACACCTTGCTTGGTGTGACCAGGTGCAGTTTCAACACCTGCTAGGCAGGCAGGACGGAAGGAAGAACAAAATGCGTCTCCTGCCCATGGCCGGGCGTACCTCCCACGCCCCAGCTCCCCTCCGAGAGCCCTCCTGTCCTCTCCACGCCATTTAAGCAGGAGCTGAAGGAAAACGCTCTAAATCGAATGCCCAACAGCGGCGGAGGGGCTACGGAGAAATGACCAGAAAAACAAATGGCTTTCCTCGGTAATGATCCCATTTTCCAGTGTGCCGCGGCGGGTCAATTCCTCCAGCCGAGGCCGGAACATGGACAGGTTTAAGCAGCCCCTCTTTGAGAAGCAGCCGCAGGGGATTTGACTCATTGATGGGAATCTAAAACCACCTTTAAAAATAGCCCCAGGATGGAGTGTTAGCCCCTGGCAGGGACTCATCCATCCTCCTCTGGGCCTCACACCCACGCCCTGGGCTGGTCACGAAGTCACGAAGCTCAGCGTCTCTCCCAGGATTAATCCTGCCCTTCAAGGGTCACCGCGTGGTTTCCAGATCGTTTGTCCCTGCCCGGTGGACGTGTGGCTGGGAAATGAGGTGCCCTGCATCCCAGGCGTGCTCCCTGCTGAGTGCAAGGGCACCTTGGGACGTGAGGCAGGGACAGCGGCCCCGGGCTGGGCCTCTGCAGGACCAGGAGCCCCGCCGCTTGCAGCGATCAGCTGCCCGAGCCTCCCTGCTCAGCGCCGTGTGGGCACCAGGATCCGACCCTCAGCATCGAACCCACCGAAAACCGAAACACTATGTTGATGGGACGCACCTTGGCCAGCGTCACGTCAACAGCGGGGAAGACAGAAAGGGCTTTTGACTCTCAGCCTCTAAATATTTTTGGCAGAATGCTAAGCGCTCAGGGCGTGAGGCAGGCTAACAGAGAAAGGACAAGCAGGGCAGAGCAAATAAAGCCCCAGGACCAGTTGTGAGACATGGACTCCACCCCCAGGGCTGCCACGTACAGCATGCAGGTCACCTGATCTCTCTTGACCCCACCGCCTTCATCTGCACAGTGACGATGACACCCTGCAGTGTGGTCTTCACCTGTCACCTCACGGTCCCCACCCCAACCCTGAAAGGTCAGGAGCACCCTGTCCATGGGAGAGTCACTAGCACACAGGGGCTCCATAACGGGACCCAGCTCGCACCAAGCCACACGCCAGGGATCACAGGTCTGGGATTTGGACCCAGGTTTCTCCCACATCACTCAGGCCGCCTCTGCCTCCCGCATCGGGTCACGTGACCCAGGTGCTCCAAAAGGCCAAACGGATGTTTAACGCAGCTGGTCACAGAGAACACCAGGTGCAGAGGTTATGCTTTTACAACGGTCTGACAGCGTGGATCAAAGAGCCATTTCTAGCCGAGCGGCAGAGGCGACGCTCCTAAGGAAGAGGCTGACATTGCAGAGGCTGCCCTAAACCTGGGGGTTGCGCCGGGCCTGGCTCCCGGCTCCTGGGTGAGCCCTCGGCCTGGGCCAGACCGTTTCCACGGGGGTCCTGCAGGGCATGGGCGCAGGGGAGCCAGGAAAGAGGAGCCCACGCGACCTACTTGTTCTCATTGCTGGCGTCGTATCGCGGTGACGGGTCAGGATCGTTCCCGTTGACGTCGTAACTTGCATAGGAATCCTAAGGAGGGACATGTTAGTGAGCAAAGCGGCCGGGCAGACACAACAAAGCTGTCCTAAAACGATCATCACGCCTCTGTTGGAAAACAGAAACACGCCCTTCGTTCCCCGCCGCTGTAGCGATCACCGTGTATGTGTCCTTCTTTTTTCTGTTTAATTGAATTTATTGGGGGTGGGGGGCTTACTTAATAAAATTATACAGGTTTCAGGTGTACGGGTCCATCAGGCAACATCTGCACAGTGTATCTCACAGTTCCAAACTGGGTTGTGCAAGGGTCTTGTTTAATGAGAAGGATCACGGGATGAGGTCAATTCCAGCACTTGACTTACGTAATTGGGGGCCAGGTCGGGGTGACCCCTCTCTATGCCGTCATCCAGGATGGTGACCACCACGTTCTTCCCTGTGTAGCCTCGCTTCCACGCCGCCTGGATGTTCATCTCCGACCGGCAGCGCCCGCTCTTGTCCCCGCAGTGCTGTGTGCACAGAGACACGAGGACGCGCTTGACCCAGAACGGGCAGCAGGGGTGGCCAGGCAGAGGCGCCCTGATATTTGCGAGCGGAGGGAGGGGTAAATGCTCTCTCCTGCCAGAGGGAGCAGAGCCACCCTGTCTCCCCCTTTCTGGAGGAGTAAACGTGAGGGGGCTCCATGTGCTGGTTCAGGGCCTGACAATCTGTCTATCATTTTCCTAGGACATTGTCTCTCTTCGGGGGCCTCGGCCCGGGGGCTCATCGCCACCCTTAAATCAGCCCCACGGCCCTCATCCAGCTGCTTCCGGGATCAATGAATCCCCCTGGTGATTTTCATTTAATTAAAAAAAAAAAAATACATGAGAAAGCAGCATGAAAACAGTGGTTTACACCCAAGATGAAGTGCATCTGCTTTTAGTGACTGCGCCCGGGGGTGGGGACCCACGCAGGCCACGCCCTACTCACCATGTACCACATGCTGGACCAAATGGGGTCGTTGAAATAGAGGGTCTGGGGGTCACTTCGCACCTGTCGCTTCACCCTGCGCTTCACTTCTTGTTGCTGCAGCCATTTCACCTGTCAGGGAGAGACGCAGTTACGGTTCAGGCTGTGTGACTTTTCTTTTTTTTCTCTTGACTGGATTGGGGTGACACTGGTTAATAGAATTGTATAAGGTTCCGGTGCAGTGACACAACACATCGTCGGTACACTGTACTGTGTGTTCCCCACCCCAAGTCGGGCCTCCCCATCACCGCTTATCCCCACTTTACGCTCTTCTGCCGCCCCCACCCCGTGGTCCCTCCGGAGGTAACCATGCCATGTCTGCGTCTATGAGTTTGTTTTCTTAGTCCTGTCACCTTTCTTACTCACCCCCAACCCCTCCCCGTGATTTATGTTAAAAGTCATCTCCTGATATGTTTTCAAGGAACACTGTTTCCTTTTTTTTTTTTTTTTATTTAAGATTTTACTTATTTATCTTTAGAGAAGGAAAGGGAGGGCGAAAGAGGGAGAGAAACATCAATGTGTGAGAGATACAGCCATTGATTGCCTCTCGCGCGTCCCCCATCTGGGGACCAGACCCACAACCCAGGCATTGCCCCGACCAGGAATTGAACCAGCGACCTTTCACTTTGAAGGACGATGCCCAACCCACTAAGCCACACTGGCTGGGGCTAAATTAAGGATGTTGAGATGAGATCATCCTGGATGATCTGAGTGTGGCTTGAGTCTAACACTATTGTCCATAGAAAAGAAAGGCTGGTGGAGATTTGAGACCCTAAAGAGAAACTCTCCCGTGGACGTGGAATCAGGGATTGGAGTGATGAGGCCACAAGCCAAGGAATGCCTAGAGCCACCAGAAGACGCAGGAGGGAAGAATGACCCTCCCCAGAGCCTTCAGAGGGGCCAGTGTCCCACGACCCTTGATGTCAGACTTCCGGGCTCCAGAATGGTCAGACAGCAAGTCTCTGTCGTTTGAAGCCACCCAGTCTGTGGTCGTTTGCTACAGCAGCCTAGGAGACTAATATAGGTTTAAATCACAGCCTTAACCAGCGTGAAGGTTTTAAATGGCCTGTGTGGCCACAACACCCTTTGAGCTGGCGTCTCCGGTGGCTGTGGTCTTCTCAGGACGGGCGCTGGACCCAGCGCCCCCTCCCGGACGCTCCCTGCCCTCGTCACGCCTACATGCCAGCGCTGTGCTGAGGCAGGAGCAGCAAGCTGACCACAGACAGGACCTCTCCGCTCCTAAGTCCAGTGGGAAGACAGATGCTAATCATCTCACACGTCTGGAATAGAAACACACAACTGCTAGAAAGAGCATGTCAAGTTGAGGACTCTGAGCCAGCTGCCCAGTGGCAGGGACGGATGAGCCCAGACGGGAGGGGGCAAGGAACACGTCACCCGAGGTGGCTTTTAAAGCCAGTGTGGGTGGGGGCCAGGGAGTCACGGGGAAGCTGGGCCAAGGAGGGACTGGGAGGCGGCGTAGGATGCCCCAAAGGACATCACAGTCGTATTGCACAGGGTCCCTAAGGAGGGTGGAGAGTCGGTTTGTGGGGCAAGGGTGCCCACAGCAAGCCGGTGAGGACGGCGGGAGCTTGGGTCAGGCGAAGCTGACAGGAGGTAGGACACGCGTGGGGTGAGGGGGCTGCTGCTCATGCCACAGGTGCAGAGGTGGGGCCCCAGAGGGTGGGGCAGGTCGGGAGGGGGACGTGGCAATCATGCCGATGAAATTATAAAGCACTGGCTATAAGGCATATTCTAAAATTCAAACTTCTTATCCGTTCATAATATAGCCATTATTCCACTAGGCTCCACGGGGTTGCGCTGAAAACGTCCAGAGACAGGTGGAAAGCCCTGGCCACTGTGGCTCAGTGGATTGAGCGCCAGCCTGCGAGCCAAGTGTCGCTGGTTTGATTCCCAGTCAGGGCACGTGCCTGGGTTGCATGTCAGGTCCCCAGTTGGGGGTGTGAGTGAGAGGCAACCACACAGTGATGTTTCTCTCCCTCTCTTTCTCCTTTCCCCTCTCTCTAAAACTAAATAAAATAAACAAATTAATTAATTAAAAAAAAGAAGACAGGTGGAAATCTCTCCTGTCCCCATGTGGGCAAAAGCCCACGGGTCCCTGGGGGGCAGTCCTCGCCTGTCCCCAGCCCAGGACCCAGTTCATCAACCCCCAGATCAGTCTGGTCACTTACAGTCTCTGTGCCTGGACTTGCCAGGAACTTCCTGTTTGTTTGCACTTCAAATGGTTCTAAGCACACAGAACTGTCAGATGAAATCCCATCTGTGGTTCATGGAAAGATGGGCTTAAACGCTGTGTCACAGCCGGACAGAAACCTGAGCTGCAATTGAAGCCTGGAGGCGCCGTCCCCTCCTCCCAGACGGAACGCCGCCTCTGGCCCTGGAAATCCTCTGCGGACCTCAGAGGGGCAACGCGCTCGAAGGAAGCCTCAGACGGAAGGCTCCCGAGGCCCGAAGGAGCCGCGAGGGCCCGCCTCGTAACATCTCTATCTTTCTATTTCTGTCATCGATCTGGCTAAGAAGGGGAGGGTGGGGAAGGGCTGGACCAGAGTCATCCCCCGAAAATGTAAGGGCTGGAAGACGCAGGCAGCTTGGAACCTAATCAGAACGAGTAATTTTCAAAAAATCTGTGAGCCCTGACGGCCATTGGCCCGTGCTTCTGCGACACCCACCCTTCTCCAGACAGTTGGCCACAGAGCAAGTTAAAAACAAAAGCTTCCAGTTTGCTTCAGTGACAGCAGTTGGAAAAACCCAGAGACTGATGCTATGCGCTCCGAACAGCTGGGCTGGTCTCCGAATAAAAGCGCCGATGAGCAAAGTATTTCAAGCAAAAGGGTAAACAAACAAACAAACAAACAAAAAACAAAAAAACACGTAAAAGGCATTAGGAACGTAAGGAAAACCAGCGCACGATTCTGTGCAGGCCGGTACAAAAAGATGCGTCATAGATGTTGGTGAGGCCAGCGGTCTGAAATCTTCCTTCTCCTCCTGTGTGTTGTTTTTACAAATGGACACTCCATCTGTGTTTAATGGGACGTAGGGGTGGGTTGTAAATTCCATCCTTATCAAGGCCCTTCCCTACAACGGGGACTGGGGCTCATTAAAATGAAATACTAGCTGCAGGCGGCCGAAGTTTACCCTGCGCCCCATCACATTCATTTCCAGTGTGGTCATTCCCAAACGCGTCGGCCCCTTGGCGCTCCGCAGTCTCTCCACGATATTAAGTCATCTTTTCTTTTTCATAATCGTATCCCTGACACAGGTCACCGCACACTAACTTGTCGCAAAAAGGATTTGCTAATGTAGGGAAATGTCCTGGTGTCAGAAAAGGTAACACTGTTTAAAGCAATTAAGAAACAAATACATTTTTTAAAAAAAATCCTCAGGTGAGGATAAGTTTGATTTTAGAAAGAGCGGGAGAGAGACATTGATGTGAGAGAGAGACATTGATTGGTTGTCTCCTGAACATGCCCTGACCAGGGATTGAACCCGTAACCTAGGCATGTGCCCTGACTGGGAATCGAACCCATGAACTTCTGGTGTCTGGGGCGACGCTCCAACTGAGCTACCCCATCATGGCTAAACAAAGACACTTAACACCAAAAAGAAAAGGAAGAAAGGACAGGGGAGAGATATGTCACTAAATACTTCTGTAAAAGAGCTCATTTTTCCAATATTTAACCAGAACAACGAGGCGGAGGAAATACGAGTCAGTTAGTCCGGCAGCTCACTGGCTGGGTCTGCATGAACACCAGGCGCCCCGGTTCTCCTTAATGCTGTCCCTAGGGGCCCCATGTTTAATTAGACACCACAGTCGTGGGGAAGCCACAGGCAGGCCTGGACGAGACAGACTGTTCCCCTTTCCTCTGCTTTATTGGCAGGGTGCTTTGATGGTGGCCCTGCCAAGGGCTCATTAGGGAGCCCTGGCGAGAAGGGATTTTTCTTGGAGAAAACCTAACTGGACAGCCCTTGCCTGGGAAGTCTATCCTCACTTTCAGCGGATTCCTGGGAATATGTTGCCTGCAGACTGAGCCGGAATAGAGTACTCTAAATGCACCGAGAATGAGGTCAGACGCAGGCCCGGGGCCCTCCCATCCCACCCGGGATCCTTCTTGCCCCTCCTGCCTGCCACCTCACATACGCGCTCCGGGTCCTGCTCCAACAACGGACCGCTGGTGGGCATCCCTGCATCCCCCCGGGCACAGGGCCACGCACCCAGCAGGTGCACAGTTCCTGCTTTTGGAGGGAAGAAAACAACGCCGGAGGTGAACACCTTCCAGAGCTCTGAAACGGAGTCACTGAAACAAAGAGCACATGTGTCTACGAGACGCAGGTTAAACGTCCCGTTTCAGCTCTGCCTTGGTCCTAACAGTGGAGGGAGAGCATCAATCTCAGAGCCCCCTGGGGTGGGGGACCGGGAAGGCCACCGTCCCTTGCTCGCGGCAACAGCTGCGTCTCGTTGTAACTATCTGTGTGGGGACAGTTTAATAACTCCCAAGACTTCAGATGAAGGACATGCATGTCGTCTTTACCAGACAGATCATTCTTGCTTAAAGTGAAGCGGGGGAGGGCTTTATGACAACTCCCTTCTGGAAGTTTCTCCACACTTCGACAGATGATGGCCCCCAGGAGCTCCAGCCCCGCCTTGCAGCCTCTGAGCACCCAGATTCTGTGGTGATCAGCCTGTGCTCTCTGCCCAGTGTCCTCCTTCCTCTCGGCGACAAAGATACTGGCATCGGGACCCTATCCTGGGGGAATGACCAGTGACAATACAGCTTTGCTTCCGAGAGCAGAGCAATCTTCCCGTCCCTTTGGAAGACACTCCTTTGAGTGCCACGATATGAGCACATGTGGGCAAAACCAGAGCCCCGTGTGATCAGGTGAGATGAGGCGTGTTCACGTGGCCAAGGACACAGTAATCCCTCAATAAACGTTAAATTCCTTTCCCTGCTCTGAAGGACTAATGGGATGACCTTCGTGTTTGCAATCTATCCCCTTCTGTCTTCCCATCCACCCTTCCATCCCTCCACCACCCATAACATGAATTCAGACAAATATACAAGACCTGTCTGCCTCGGCACGGCCCAGTCACATGAATGCGGTCCCTGGGGACCACTTCCTCGCGTGCGGAAATCAGAACCACACGAAGGGATGCTCTGGAGAAGGATACTGCAAGGACAGTGTTCAGGGACACACCGCCCCTCCCACCCGACCCCCACCCCCAGCTCAGTCAATACAGAAGGGGCCATATTGTCACGGGTGGCTTGGGCCAACACCAAGAACCCATTTCTCCATGGAAACTTGGTTTACACACGTCCTCTGGGAACAGCTGAAATAGGGAAGGGAGGGAGACAGAGAAGGAGAGAATCGTTGATGGGAGAGAGAAACATCGACCGGCTGCTCTCACACACCCCCAGCTGGGGACCAAACCCACAAACCCAGGCATGTGCCGTGACTGAGAATCAAACCCACGACCTTCTGGTTTGCGGGACAATGCCTAACCAACTGAGCCACACGGGCCAGGGCAACACATGAACTTCTTAAGGCAAAAAAAAAAGTTGTATTTACTGTCCAAATTTTAAAATTCATTTAGATTTTTAAATAATCATTGTGACAACCACAAAAACATCCATCTGCTCAATCCCTATTTTAGCTTGAATTGCTTAGTCTTCTTGCCTTTCTGGGGGAGAGTCACCTCCTGTAATGACTGTGTATGTTGTTGATGTGTAAACATTTATCATATCGATAAATCTACACTCACTTGATGGGTGCTTCAACCTAGAATCAAGAATTTAAATTCTCAAGTCCAACCAGGGACCCAAACATCTGGAACATTCAGACGGCCTGATGCAGAGTCACACATCGGTCTGGTTTTGTCAGAGAGAATATGGAAAGCTAACAGCAATCTCGAATCACATTAACATCCACATCCGGCCATTTTCAGAGCCACGGGTCCAAAGGAAAATGCCAACCACACCGTGCAGGGAGCAGACTGTACCTGAGGGTCCATTCTGAGGAACGAATGCGGGCCTTTGCTACTCAGGGTCGATCTCTTAAAGATCTTGCTGTGGTAAAAGTGGTAGTAATCTTCCAGGTTTCCGATCTGCAAAACAAGAAGCAGGATGTCATTCATTAATACAGTCCCACCGACAGCTTCAAACACCCTCGGTCCCATAGCAACCTTCTGGGACCTTCTCTGAGGGGTCATTCTACTGCCCGAGGAAGCACCCCCTCCACCCCACTCCCCCGATCATATTGCTGGCGTCTGCCCAGTGTTTATAAACACAGAGGTGGATCTACATACTTCCTTTTTGAATCAACAACATTAGATAATCACACACTCGACCAAAGCTTCCAGTCTGGACTTTCTTGGCCAAGCTTTTTAGACGTGAATTAGTGTTCATTTAGGGTCAAGCATCCCTCAAGTAGCTCAGTGTGTGTCATGTCAGGTCTACAGCAAAGTATTCACTTATAAACAAACTCCATCCCCTCCACCCCACGGGTAAACTGGAGTATCGAAGAATGAACGTCCGCGCGCAAGTGCAACGAGGAAGCCAAAGAAAACACGAGGATCCATCTGCTCGGGGATTGTGCAGAGGTCAGATAAGAACATTCAAGCCCCCAGGGAGTGAGGGGCGGGATGTCTGACCTTCTGCCAGGGATGGCTTCTCTGGACACATTTCAGCTCGAGGGCTGGATGAAGCCCAGAGAAGTCAGGTGGCCTCCGGGATGGGCTGACCCTCACGGGAGCAGCGACTTGCCCTCGTGTCTGATGACCCTCGAGCATTGGGCTTTCGTGCCCAGAAGACCCGTCCCTTGCTCTTCCACCGGCTGTTGAAAGTAGTTGGCGAGTCGCCCTCCTAGAACGCAGGGCTTTTGAAATGGAGATGGACCAAATGTTACAGAGACGCTCAAGTGGGCCGGGTCAGCGTCAACCATCCCAGTGGGTGAACTTAGAACGTGTTGTCCCATAGAGCAGGTCTGTGCGGTGATTGCGCGCGTGGGTGTTGAGTCAGATGGGGCCCGAACGCTGCCCAGTCGCTCCATCACCATTGGACGTGCCATCCTGGGCAAGAATGTTTCACCCCTCAGATCTCGGCGCGCCCCGTGGAGGTAAGGAGGGCTGAAGTCTACCTGGCTCACCGCGAACTTTGCTGCCTTCCCCTCACGCACAGCCATTTTGTCTGCTATGATCAGACCCCAGCAGAGCTGACCAGCCCAGGCAGAGACCTGGAGGGACGTGGACGCTCTGACCAGCCATTGGCACATCTTCCCACAAGGAGATAAAGCAGATACGTCCAGAAAGAGCCCACCAGTCTGGAGGCCTCCTGTCCTGGGGTTTTCGGAGACACCCTCCTTTGCCCTTGAAGTAAAGAACCCCCTTTTCCACTTCAGCGTGTTGCAGTGTGTTTCCGTTGCTTACAACCACAAAACACCAAATACCATGACAGTCGTGAGGCCTGAACAGATATCATCTGTGTAGTGCCTAGAACCTAGTGCTGCTGCCCAGATGCTGGCTGGCTGGGGCAGCTGGGGCTCCTGTCTGCTTCCCCTCCGAGGCCTTCCATTCCCCGCGCTAGGTCTGGGGTGCATTAGCTTTTGGCCAAATCTGGGTCTATACCCCAACTTGACCCCTTCCTGCGGAGTGACCTGGGCTTAGACCCTTAGACCCTCTCTGACTCTGAGTTTCCTCATGAGAATAACCACTGCCTTAAAGAGTTTCTCTAAGGCAGACATTATATAAATACATACAGGTATAAATTATATAGATATATGTGATACATACCTACATACATACATAGGTAAGTACATATAGAGAGATGTAAATATAGCTGATAGATAGATAATTAGACAGAGAGATTATAGCTAGCAGAGTGCCTGGCACATAGCACGCACTCAATAAATAGTTTTCTGCAATTATGATTCTCAGTTCATTTTCTATCTCAAGATGTCCTTCTGCCCTTTCCAACCTCGTTATTTCTTCCCTAGTTTGGCACACAAGTACTTTCATTTCTCCCCCTACGTAGAGGTCACCTTGCTCATTTCTCCAGCAAAGTTCACTGCTGTGTACGTCCGAAGGCTCCTCCTGCCGCGTGCCAGAGCTGCTATTTAGCAACAGAGGCAGTAAGTGGGTATTAATCAGCATGTTTGCTTACAAGCTGCTGTCATCCCTGGGGGATGTTTCCCAACCTCTGGTCTTTTAACTCTGGGCACGCGAGGCCATTCGGATTCGGGGACACGGAGGAACTGGGCTGAATCGCTTGTGCTGAAGAGCTGACCCTCATCAGACTCGCGTCACGGTGGCACCTGGCCTTCGAGAAGCCAAGCCAGTGTGCGACTCTGTGACAATAAAGCTTTATTTATAATAGGAGGTGCACATGTACCCAAAAGGACTGAAAGCAGAAAGACCTGAACCGCTCTCCGTACACCCAGGCTCGTAGCAGCATTATTCACCATAGTCCAAGGGGGAAGGAAGCAGCCCTCTCTTCCAACCCTAAGGCCACCCACTCCTGCCTCTGGCCACCATGACTGTCCTTAGCCGATGGCTCTAAGGGTCTGAGCTCATGGGAGTTGGTTGTTCTCTGTGGGAAATCCAAGGGAAAAAACCAGATGCTTCTCACTGGGCTCAGCAGGCAAATGCCGCTGGGGCAGCAGTGACCTGGGTCCCACCCACTGGGGAACTGATGTCCAGCTCAGCATGGGGGCTGCGAGGCTGTGAAGAGCCTGTCCCAATGCAGGGGAGGAGGGGACAGGAGTCAAGGTCACCTTACTGTCCTTACAAAGCCAGCTGCCCAAGAAGCTGGAATTTGTTTCAGGAAAAGGGGAGGGGCAGAGAAGGGGTCTGGTCATTGGATCTTCACAAATCTGAAAGCGCCCCCAAGGGTCCTTCTGTCCATCCTCTGGATCCTGAAGGAGCGGCGCTGAGGGGGTGGGAGAAGCCATTCCTTCCTCGTGACCAGAGATTTGGGAGACAGGCAAACTAGAGGCCAGATAGTTTGATTCAGGGAACAGACAGGGAGGGTTGCCTAATACTGGAATACTACAAGGGTAAGAAAAAGAGAGAGAGAGAGAGAGAGGAAGGACCCAGGTCCTTAGGGGGGAAACCAGATACCACCTGCAAGGCGCTGGGGGCCCCAGTCACCATAGGGGCCCTGATCCCGGTGCTCAGCATGTGTGCAGATGGGTTAACATGATGCCCAAGGGGGGGACTGTCTGTCCTCTCCTGCCTGCGATGTGCCATGGTTAATAAACCCTAGTTCATCCAGAGCAGGTGTCGGTGAATGATGGACCGGGGGCCACGTCTGGTCCACCTCCTGTTTTTCCATCTTAATTTTCTTTAGACTGTGGGAGAATACACCATTTTACCACTTCGAAGGGTACGCGTCAGGGGGCATGGGGCACATTCACGATGCTGGGCAGCCGCCCCCACCTCCCGCCTCCAGGAGTTCTTCATCTTTCCGAACTGAGACTCCGCGTCCCCTCCTCCCAGCCCCTGGCGACCACCATTCTGCTCTCTGTCTGTATGAACTTGTCACTCTAGGTACCTCGCATGCGCGGTATCACATAGTCTTATCTTGTGTGGCCGGCTTATTTTACTTAACATGATTCCCCACGGTGCACCCACGTTGTAGCGCGTGTCAGAATCCCCTTCCTTTCTAAGGCCAAACGATACTCCGTTGCATGGACAGAGCACATTTTCATCCATTCGTCCACAGATGGGCACTCAGGTGGCCTTCACCTTTGACTGTTGTGAATAATGCTGCTGTGAGCATGGGCGTACAGACAGCAGTTCAAGTTTCTGTCTCAATCCTTTTGGGTATATATGCACCTACTGCTTTTATAAATAAAGCCTTATTGGTACAGAGCCATGCCCAGCTCTCTTACCTACTGCCTGAGGCTGCTTTCACGCTTCAGTGGCCGAGCCGAATCATTGCTCCCGAGACCCCCTGCGCCACAAGCCTCAACCTTTCCATACGTGGACTTCACAGAAGGAGCTGCCCGGCCTGTGATTTACAGCATTTGCTGGGTCCACCAGAGCCTCTGATAGTGAACATGGCTCCCCTAAAGGTTGGGGGCTGGCAGTCCATACACTGAGGGGCTCTGCTCAGAAACACGAGTCTGGCTGTGATCCGAAAGCCTGCAGCCTGTCACTTAGTCATCGACTGTGCTTTCTCCGGTGCCGCAGGAGGTCACTGCCGTCTGTCTGATGTGCCCAGCGCTGCTCCGTGGTGGCGCCCTGGCCTCAGGGGAGGGTCGGGAATGGGAGGGTTGCATCCTGGGCAAAGGGTTGGAGAGGGCGGAGGGGTGGCAGGGCAGGAGGGGGTGCACCCGAGTGCACATGGCAGCTGGCCCAGCGAGAGTCACCTCGGCATTTACGATGCAGCGCTTTTCTGCTCCCTCCTCCTCCTCCCTGACCCTGTCTACGACCTTCTTGGGTTCTCAGCGGCCACAGGCAGGGTCAGCCCCAGTGAGGTCTTTCCCCAACTTGGGAAGCTGCTCCTCAAGATCTCTGGGTGCCTGCGTGAGGTAACAGGGCAAGATGGCAGATTGGGGGGGGCACTCTTGGGTGGGGTCACTCACGACTGCCCCCTGGCCCTGACCCACAGACTGGAGGTTGAGAAAGAACCACAGAGACGGTCCCATTTTACAGACGGGAAGACTGAGGCCCAGGGAGGGGACGCCCGATGCTACACGCAGAGCTCGCAATCTGAGCCTGCAATCTCCCCTTTCTGTCCACAGACAGCATCTGACATCGGACGACCTGCAGATACACACCAGCGGGTGTGGGCTTACTGCTGGTTTTTGGTACACTTCAGGGTCAAACTGATAAGAGCTGGAATCATAAGGCTCGACAGGAAATTGGGGGCAGCATCAGGACTTTCTAAACTCAAGGTACTCTTCTAAGTAAGAATATATTTGTGTTTTTTTGAAGTTTATTGACTTTTAGAGAGGAGGAGAAGGGAGGGAGAAAGAGAGGGAGAGAAACATCAATGGATTGTGTCTTGCATGTCCCCAAACCGGGGACCTGGCCCGCAACCCAGGCATGTGCCTTGACTGGGAATCGAACCGGCCACCTTTCGGTTCGTAGACTGGCACTCAATCCACTGAGCCACACCAGCCATGGTGGAAATAGTCATGTTTTGATTTGACATCTTACATTATTATTTATTAATTATGTACTGTATTATTTTCTATATGAACAACTGTAAACCTACATTTGCCGCATGCTGTACGGACAGTACAAAAGGGTATAGAGTTATCAGGAAAGAGCACTCTCCCCGCCCCCCGTCTCCCAGTTACTGAGGTCCCCAACTTTCACTGGGTGCTCCTGGCTCCCAGTAAGAAGAGCTGCATGCCCCGCCCCAGGCAGCAAGCTAAGAGTTCAGATCTCACCATGGCCTTACGAGGTAGATGCTATGATTAATCCCATCTTGCAAGGTGGTGGAACTGAGACACTGAGTGGTTACGTCACTTTTCAAGATCATATGTATAGTATCACAGTCTGGATTTGAACTCAGAGCTCACTTTATTTATTTATTTTTAGAGAAAGGGGAAGGGAGGAAGGAAGAGAGGGAGAGAAACATTCATTGGTTGTCCCTTGTATGTGCCCTGACTGGGGACTGAACCTGCCACCCAGGCATGTGCCCTGACTGGGAATTGAACTGGTAACCTTTCGCTCTGCGGGACTTTGCGCGACCCACTGAGCCACACCAGTCTGGGCCAGTGTTCACATTCATTACCCTCACACCTGCCTCTCTGACACTCGGACAGCCCTCGCTGCCGTGGGGGATCCCACTCACCCCGTTTCTTGTGCTCAGCAGTGGGCTTGTGCACACAGAGCCAGGTGCGTACAAGTGTGCACTTGCCTTCCTTCCAAAGAAATCGTAAGCGACATTTATCATGGCCCACGCATTTGTCTACTCCCCCGTCTGGGAGTACATGTGCGGATGGATATGTGTGTGTTTGTGCATTTACATATGTGTATGGATGTGTGAGTGTGTGTCTTTGTATATGTATTCAGATGTGAGTACACGTATGCCTGTCTGGATACAGCTCTGTGTGTTTGTGCGAGATTCACAATTAAGTGCCTCTGAAGCGCAACCAGGCAAAACCTGGGCTTTTTCTCACATCCGAGGGGACCTCCTGGGTCGGAACCTCTGGATCCGAGGCTCGCGGCCTCGGTCAGAACCGCCTGGTGGCTGCAGAAAACCCTGTGTGAGCCGGGCTGCCCCACAGACGCCGGCTCCAGACACGGGGGCTGGTGCCAGGCATGTGGCTTCTGGGACCTCTCCCCTGGAGATGCTGAGCCGTTCCCGGAGATCACGTCAGACCCTAAGGGACAGGCCCTTTGCAGGAGGCTGCCCCTCATTCTCCTGCCCGAACAGCCCCCCTGGCCTTCCAAGCTCAGAGCAGCAGCAGCGCCTCTGGGGATGGGTCCCGCGCACACTGCTGAGGCCTTTGCCTCCTTATTCCTGGAGATGACCTCGGGGGCAGCAGCGCCCCATGTGCGTGTCCCCATAGGACCCCGCCACAACCAGAGCAGCCACCCTCAGGTCAACGTCACTTTGCCACCCTCACCCCCCCCCCCCCCCGAAACCTGTCCTTCCTCCTGTGGAGTCCCTTGTCTTGGTGAATGGCACCACTGTCCTCTATGTGCATCCAGCGCCACCAGACACTCTGGAAGTGGCCTCGTGCACGGTCCTCAAAGCTGGCTGTCCCCCACTGCCCCCGCCCAGTGCAGGGAGCCCCATCTCTCTGCTTAGGTCACAGCAGGACCCTTGCCGGGCCAAACTAGGGACAAGCTGTGCATCAAAATAAAGAATCACTTGAGCAGCTTGTATTTCATGAATAAAACAGGAAACCGTGAGTCCATACAGATACAATTAATAATAAATTCCAAGTTTGCTAGGAATAAGCTAGTCTCTTCTGCACCATTGCACTGCCTTCCCAGCCCAGCTGTGCACCTCAACAGCCCATGTGAAGGTCTCCACAACTGGGCCGGACCCCTCCGCAGCCACAGACCCAGTCCCATCGGCATTACCTTCTGTCCTCCAGGGATGCTGCCATGTGTGAGGGATTCACACCCCTAAGCCTGCTCATGTCAGTCACTTCCCACCAACAAGACAACCTCCCACTTCATTTGTAACTATCACCTCAACTGTCACTGCCTCCAGGAAGCCCTCCCAGACTGCCCAGGTGCAGTTCTGCCTACACATGGCTATTACAGCTCACAGCTTCTGCACTCCATCCAAAGGGCCCAGAGC
Source organism: Furipterus horrens (assembly GCF_987537825.1). Classification (NCBI taxonomy): domain Eukaryota; kingdom Metazoa; phylum Chordata; class Mammalia; order Chiroptera; family Furipteridae; genus Furipterus; species Furipterus horrens. The sequence continues at coordinate 3,346,965 of NW_028327186.1, read as the reverse complement.
CCTTCATTCATGGCAGCCAACCAACCTCAAAGAGGAAGCCTCTTGGGGACCACAGGTGGAAATGAGTATAAAAAACTGCAAAGCCAAACCTGGAAGGGGCTGAAGCTAAGTGGCAGGGAGAGGCCTGGACAGGGGATGTTTACAGGAAGAACCTCTCTGGTGGTTATCTTTTTTCCTGTAAATATGAGTACAGTCAGCTGCAAATCACCCCCCTGCTTATACAGATCAGGCGTGAGGTTGGAGGGGTTGCACCCTGCCTCCCTGAAGGAGAAAAAAAAAAGACATGGTGTTTTTGTTTTGTTTTTTGTTTTGCAGATTCCAACGGACAGAGGAGGGGCGCCCCAACTAATTTATCATGATTGATTTGTAGCAAAGTCACTGATGAGCAGGCCGAATCCGCCCCAAATGACATCCGGTCGTTCCAAAGGTCCACCCGCCCACTCAGCCCTCCAACGGTCGTGACCTCAGATGCAGGTGCCACTCTGTAAGCCCACGAGTCCGCAGGCCGGGCTGGGGGGGCGGAGCGTGGGGCTCAGCACACAGGCTGGTCAGCCCACAAAAAGGCCACCCCGACCTCCCCAGGCCAGCGCAGCAAAACCTGCCCCAGGGGCAGAGCTGATAAGCAGCCCCAGAAGTCACAGTTCAAGGTCTCAGAAACGAATGGGCTGCAGAGGAGGCTTCCGACTCTGCAGAAACCAATCCGCTTTCTCGCTCCCCTGAGCCTGCCCTCGGTGGAAACAGAAGCTCTGAATGCTGTCCGCTAGTAGCTTCTGCAGTTCTGGGTCTGAGGGCCCCACCTTTTGGGGACGACGCTATGTTTAAAACGTCATGGGCATCCGAGTTCAGTTATATAATGTTATTGATCCCAGTTGGTCTGCTTAAGAAAAACACAACTAATTAGAGCCTATAAAAACCTACACACCAAATTAATTCTGCCTTGCTCTGGTGACTTCCGCCTGAAGAACGTTATAAATATATGGTAGGTGGCCACTGAACCTATATTTAGCCAGCACTAAGTTACCTGGTATTTATAATTAAGAAAGTCCAGAGAGAGAGAATGGACAGTTTGTTGTTATTTTTTAAAGCATAAGAAAAAAAAAAAAGTTAAACTCTGCTTCCCATTTTGGTCACATACACACATAACGACATTCTGTTATTGCAATAATTATAATTCTGACCCAAGTTAAGATTATTGCACAATTTCCTAGTCTCCTAAATTTTCTTTCCTCAACACGTATTCACCCAAAGCATGCAATTAAGCTGCTCCAATTCCTACAGATTCCTGAGAAAGAAAAAAAAAACTTCAATTTTTACTTAGTAAACTTCGTTTTCTCTTCCCTGAAGCCAAATGGTCTGGCTTCGGATGAGGACATTTAATTTATATACCTGGCCCCAGCCTGTACCTTTAACGTCCACAAAGAGTCCTAGGAAAAACTCTACAGCCTTTACGTGGAAGATCTTCGTTTTAAACCATTTACGGGTTAAAGGGTCCTTTATGGCTGTCTGGATTTAGTCATGTTACCAGATTCCTAAATCCAAACCCCTTTTCGTATTCATTTTTGTTTCATTATGACTGAACAATAAAGACTCCTTCTGGGGAAAAAAAAAAAAAAATCAGTCCTAAAGCCACCACGTTAGGCAGAGTCTGGCCTCTGGAGCGTGGGAGGAGGGAATAAAGGGGAACCCTGGGGTGACCCAGAGCAGGTGAGGGTGTCTATGCTGGGAGGGGCCCTGTGTGAGGGCAGTCCACTCGGGGTGTCAGACTGGCCACCCACGGGGGGTCTGATCAAATACGGTGATATAATCTAATACATTAGGGCAATGGGAATCAGATTTCTCCCCGTCGGGCGAGAAAGTGATGTATAGAAAGAACTCTGTGGAGCTGGATTAGAATCAGATTTACCAGTGAATTTAGTTTTCAATAGAGATAAATAAACCTGCGTGTGTGTGCACACGGACACACATCCCTGTCGCCCCGCCTGGACAGGCCTGTGGGCAGGGGCACCTGAACAGCAGCAAGGCCACCCAGAACCCAGGACGTGGCTTCTAAATACCATTTCCTACTGAAAGGAACCAGGGCTCCTCGGAGAAATTGGTGACTTCTGGGTTAGGGCAGGGAGCAAGAAACAGCTCAAAAATCCTAGAAACATATCAAAAGGACAGAAGAGGCAGACTGATAGGCATCTACAGGCCAGACATGGGGACAAGTCGTACATCAAAATAAATCATCACTTGAGTAGCTTGTAATCCATGAATAAAACAAGAAACCATGAGTCCATATAGTAGATACAATTAATAATACATTCCAAGTTTCAAAGGAATAAACTCTTTTTACAGTTACAAAGTACCTCTCCACGAAATATTTACTAATTATAAAGGGGCAAAGAGAAACTTCACAGGGTAAATCCAGGCAGAAAAAACCCTTAGTCAAATAATCAGCAAGACTGTCACTAGCAACGGGGTCACCGAAAGGCAGGCCACACGGTCAGATGCAGTCACAGCTCCGCGTCACTCCCACGAGAGTCTTGCCACACGTGCAGAACCTGAACCACATCCTAGCACACAGCAGACAAACCCAAAAGGAGGGGACCTGTCACAGAACAGCTGGCCGATACTGCCAAGGGCTGAGGTCACAAAAGTCAAGAGAATACTGGGGACCTGCTGCAGATCAGGAAGGGGGGGGGGGCTGGAAGAAAGTGCCATTCGAAGCCATACTAGAATCTGACTTTATTTACATTTCTGATATTTTCTTCATCATGGATTTTGGGAATTAATTAACTTTTTTTATTTTTTATCCTTACCCAGAGACATGATGAATGATTTTAGAGGGAGGGGAAGAGAGGGAGAGAAACATTGATGTGAGAGAGAAACATTGATCAGTTGCCTCGCGTATGTACCCCAACCAGGGATCAAACTCGCAACCCAGGCCTGTGCCCTGACCGGGAATCAAACACATGACCTTTTGGTTTACAGGACAACATTCCAACCAAGTGAGCCACATCGGCCAGGGCTCAGAAATGTCGAAGAAAAAGAATGTTTTAACTGCAATACAAGAAAGTCACCAGAATCCGTACCACTACCATTTCACGTATAAAGCATAGAGACTTATGGTCTAGAATTGAGGACGAGACCTGAATTGCTTCCACTCCTCCAGCTCTTTGAGAGCATCTTCTAACTCTACGTCGAAAATATCAGAGTGGCACATTGGTTCTTGGAATCCTGTTGCACCCACTTCCTGTCATGTCAGCAGGGCCCATGGGCCTTTGTAAAAGAGACAGAAAGCCCACGGGGTTTATTTCAGGGGCTGAGGACATCTGGGCTCAGAGGCTGCTTGAGGCCTGGCGCCGCCCCCAGGCTGCACCCTGCCCCACCCCCCGAAGACTGGAACCCACCCAACAAGCAGCTGAGTGGATAACGAGGATGGGTTCACACCATGTGACCCTGCGGGCCACTAACTGCTCTGTGATACGTTTGATCTCTAGTTGCAAAAGATACCCCCTCGTGCCCACAGGGCGCAGCTAGGGAGCCCACGGTGGAGAATCCCGCCAGGTCTCCTGAACCCTACCAGAGAAGCCCACACTCCGAATCTACACGAACTCGCTCAAGTTTTTAATAATTAATAGTGTTAATACTAATTTTAACACGTTAACCCCACTGTGCAGCCGGCCCAAAGCATGCCTAGCAGGGGCTAGCCTCATCCCCGAAAGTCTCACTTCGGACGTGGGAAGAGAGCCCAGATCTGCCCTTAGAAGTAAGCATCTCAGCTTGTGGACGGAGCAAACGCGTGACCATGGCCTTGGCACCGATGGCCAGGCACAGCACTCCTGGAGGGCTGGTTACACTGTGGATCCGAGAACTGAGCGTCCACGGAACTGGGGGTGGGGGGCCCCTCCCAGGCTCCCCAGAAAGAAGGGCAAGAGCGGGGCTGCAGCACACTGACTGAAGAAGGTCAGGAGGCTGCAAGGTCGGACAAACACGGAAGGGATTACTGTCCTTAAGAACAAAATGCTCCAAGTGCAAACTTTAATATCTAAAACGTTCTGACTTGACAGCAGCTATTCCTAAGGGAAATTAAAAGATATTTTAGAAATTAATCTTCAAGATTTTCACTTTCAAAAATAAATAGCTTTGCCCTGGCTGGTGTGGCTCAGTGAACTGAGTGCCAGCCTGTGAACCAAAGGGCCGCCGGTTCGATTCCCAGTCAGGGCACATGCCTGGGCTGTGGGCCAGGTCCCCGGTTGGGGGTGCGCGAGAGGCAGCCACACAGTGATGTTTCTCTCCTTTTCTTTCTCCCTCCCTCTCTCTAAAACTAAATAAAACAAAATATTTAAAATAAATAAATAGCTTTGATTCCCAAAAGAAGTAAAAGCAGGGACTCAAACAGATAGTCGCACACCCTGTGTTCACAGCAGCATTAGTCACAACGGCCAAATGGTGGAAGCCGCCCAGGGGTCCATCAATGGATGGATGGATAAGCAAAACATGGTCCGTATCTACAATAAAGTATCACTCAGCCGTAAAAGGGCAGGAAACCCTGGCATGTGCTACAGATGGATAAACCTGGAGGTCAGTGTGCTGAGTGAAACAGCCAATCCCAACAGGACAAGTACTTATGTGAGGTCACTGCAGGGCTCATGTTCACCGAGACAGAAAGCAGGAGGGTGGGAGCCAGGGGCTGAGGGAGCAGGGAGAGGGGGCGCAGAGTTTCACTGTGGGACGGTGAAGATGTTCTGGGGACGGATGGCGGTCGTTACCCCACAAAGGGAAGGCACGTATTGTCACTGAACTGTACACTAAAAAAAATATGGTGAGGATGGTGAGGGCTATTCTGTATATTTTACCACCATAAGTAAAAAGTCCACCTCCTCTATATTCTCTTGCTGCCTTTTCCAAAACAGACTCCTCTCTCGTGTCACCCAGGGTGTGGGGGATGGACCTCAGTCCCAGGGATGACAGTGGCTTTGGGAGGCCGGAGCCCCAAGGAGAAGGCAGGAACCACAGCAAGCCACGCTGCCCGGCTGTAATTACTAACTGCTCCAGGCTGCAAGCAGTGTGCCCCACTCCTGTGTCCCTCTCCATTATGTGGTTTCTCTTCAAGGGAAAAAGGACGCTGGGGGGATGTGACTGTCCCCTTGGAAACAGCCTGAGTTCCTCTGACCCCACCCGCCAGCCCAGCTTCCTTTCACTCCAACGCCCATCCCGAGTGACAGACAGACCGACAGTCTCGGAGGTGCGCTGACCGGGCTGCCCGTGACCTACCGCCTCCGCTGACCCCTCGGGGACTCGCCCGACTAAGACAGGCCACCCGTGTTGGTGCCCACACTGAACAACGCCGGTGACACAGACGGGAAGGGAGACGCACGCCGTCATTTGGCTCCTGTGACTCAACCCCACGTTAGTAATGAAAAAGGGAGAAGCCACCCATGAGGCAGCTGCTATGATTTCACCAAAATGCAGCTCGAGGGACACCGTCTCCCGGCCGCAAAGCACATCTCGGTCTGTAAACGAAAAACAGCGCTTTGGGCACTGGTTTTCGTGTCTGCCCTCAGACGGTGGCATTGGGGACTCTTCGTGCGGCCTGCTGCTTGCTGTGCGGAGGAGCCAGGGGACCTGGATGGCCGCCCCACTCGGCCCTTCGCTGGCCTCCGTCCCCTCTCTCAAGGGAGAAGCTGCATCTGTTTTTTTTCTCTGTCCCTTTCACGCGAACATCAGGGTTTAGGGAACAGTTGGCAATGAAACGTTTCGACAGAGATTTCACATTCAAAGCAAAACTTCAGAGGCACGACTTTGTGGGCGAGGAATAACTGATAGAAGGACGAGCAGGAGAAAACAGCAGGCTCTCCTCTGCCTTGTCCCCTCCGCCCGTGACTCCCTGACAAAGGCATGTGTCCGTGTCATGTGAATGGGGGGGAGGCACACGAACGCCCACCCACAGTGCCCAGTGTTTCTGCAGTCACTTGCGGGTGTGTTTATTGCTAGTGACGCCGCGCTGACTGCTGGGCGACCATCCATTCAGCCCTTCATTGTCAATGCGTGTCTGAGCCAGGCACGATGCTCGATGTGGGGACACCCAGCCGGGATCACGGGGACCCAGGACCTGCCTCCGGGGGGAGACCAACAGGAGTGGGGTCCACAGATCAGGGCAGGGAGCCTCAAAGGAAGCCCTTCCGCCCCGCGGGCGTGCCGATGGCCAACCAGAAGCCACAATGTGCCGAACGCCTCCCAGCGTGAGCCAGGGACCCGTGTTCTAAGAGGCCGGTGTCCCGGCCTGGACAGAACATCTTCTCTGAGGCCCTGGCGGCTGTGGCTCAGTGGATTGAGCGTCGGCCTGCGAGCCAAGTGTCTCTGGTTCGATCCCCAGTCAGGGCACGTGACTAGGTTGCACGTCAGGTCCCCAGTTGGGGTGTGAGTGAGAGGCAACCACACAGTGATGTTTCTCTCCCTCTCTTTCTCCTTTCCCCTCTCTCTAAAAATAAACAAACAAATAGATTATTAAAAAAAAAAAAAAGAAAGAACGTCTTCTCTGCCAGGCTTCCGCAAAAGACGGGGCCAGTGGAGAGAGGACGGGCACAGGAGGTGGGAGAGGTGGCCACTGAGGGACCCCAGGCATCACCTTGCATGGACCTCAGGGGACATTCTGCTGGGACTCCAAGTGCCAGACTCCCCAGATCAAAATCCCAGCTCCTCTGCTTAACTGAAAAAGCTCTGGGCAACTTCCGTAAAATCTCTAGGCCTCTATTTTCCTTTCCCTTCAAGGGGTAAAAGCACCCCCTACCCAGTGGTTGCTGGGAGGAGAAATGATGCAAAACACATGGGAAATGCCCCACGGGGTCTGGCACATGGTAGCGATTTGTTTGTTTTTTCCATGTAGGTTTTTAAAACATATTATTTCTTAAAGAAATGATATGCATCTTCCTTTCGGGCTAAACAAAGAATTGCAGCAAGGTCAGGAATGAAGCTAGTTAGATAACAAGTCCCCTTTGCTCTTTGATTTCAATGGGAAAAAATGTACTTCTTTACCAGTGTCCCTGAGGGGAAAATTATTCCACTGATACACAGACAGGTTACAGGGAACAGTGTTACCTCACTGGCCCGGCCTGTCCCCGGGGGCGGGAGGGAGCAGGAGCCATCCTGTGCTCCAGACACTCGGGAACACGGGGACACGCAGGCCTTCAGGTGGGCAGCCCCTCCCCCCGCCCCCTTCTCCCCACACTGGGTACACAAGGCTCTCTCCTCCCTGACAACCCACTTCCTCCCAGGGCCCTGCAACTAACTTACTTCTCGCCCCTTTTTATTCCTATCAACTCCTCAGACGAGGCTGCCCTCTGCAAGCGATCCCGGGTGGAAACATTTTTCTGAAGCTCTAGACTTCGGAGCCCGTAAAACGAAGTCACGCCTTACGTGGTCGTTTACGTTCACGGGTCTAGAAAGACGCATTCGCCCCGTGGGGGAGAGAGGCTCATTTGGCTCTGAGAGATTCTGACCGATGGTCGCCCTGGCGGGAGCTGAGAACTGGGATTTCTAACACCCTCATGACAGGCGCTCAATGGCCTGTCCCCACGACTGTGGAACTGGGTCAGCAATCCTTGAGGTGTCTGGCAACACAAGGGCGACACACCCGTTCTCACGCGGCTTAGTATCTCCAGGAGTGACTGGGCGGCGGGGGGAGTCCCCTCCGGGACAATGACTGGCAAAGTCACGCTACCCCACCCCCACCGTCACCCCATGCTGCTTCCCTCAGATGTCGCTGAGCATCTGGAAGATGGGGGCAGGGGGTGGTGAAGGGATTGTCATAAACCCAGCAGGTCACTGGGACTCTGGGTCACTTTCCCCCTTGTCCTGCCTGTAGGGAAGGTACCAGTTCTTCTGGTTTTTCAAGAGAAGTTAGGAATTCGAATTCCTAGCTCTTCTAAGGTTTAAATGCTGATAAGGATTCCAGTTTTCTGAAAACATGCTGGTATAAATAAAGGTACACCTTGGGGCTATTCTCAGTGCTGGGAACACCAAGTCACCTGGCTCCCCTGGGGGCCTGGGGGCAGCCCCAAGCAAGGCTCCAGCTGTGTTTGCCCATCTACAGTCTGTACTCCCTCAGTCTCCCCTTTTGGGGGAACTGACCCCAGCATCCCAGAGCTTGTTTCGCCAAAGGCTGCGGAGTTCTCAGGAGGTCAGCTCCTTTCAAAGACTGCCATTCTGTGACATTTCTCCCCAGCGACACCCACGGACACAAACTTTGTCGGACGACCCCTCAGATTCTCTGGGACAGCTCTCATCACCACACACCATGTCTCCAACCTCCTTCTCTCCTGAATCCAGGCTCAGGTTGGCAGCTGTGGGTCCCCCTCTGCCAGCTCCTACCTGATTTCTCCCTACCTGCCTCACGTGGCAAGAAACCCAATTGCCTTCCATTTCATTTGATTACCCCTACATGCCCAGGTCATCTTTCCAGCCAAAGTCTTCTCTGCTCTGGCTGTTTGCTACCCACAGCTCCGAGGCGGTGGTTCTGGGCGCCGTGTGTGCAAAGAACAGAGTTGTGCATGTGGCCTTCTTCAGCCAAGGACAAACGGCTTTGGAATAGAGAAAAAGATAGAAACAAAAACTAAAACGAAAACGAAAACTCATTATGGTATTTTTCTTTTGCATCCTGGCTTATTTCACTTAGCATAATGCTCTCCAGTTCCATCCACACTGTCCTGAAAAGTCGGAGTTCCTTCTTTCTTTCTGCTGTGTAGTATTCCATTGCGTAAATGCGCCAGTTTTTATTTTTTATTTTTTTATCGCATCTCTAAGAGGAATCTAATGAATAAAACAAACAAATGAGCAAGATAGAACCAGAGGCATGGAAACAAGGGACAGACTGATAGTGACCAGAAAGGGAGGGGTGAGGGGGAGAAGGGGGGAAAGAAGAGGAAGGGTCTAGTCAAGCAACATGTATGAATGACCCACAGACATGGGCAACAGGGTGGGGTTTAGCTGTGGGAGAGGGGGGCTGTGGGCAGCGGCAGGGGAGAACAATGGGGGGGGGATGGGACAGCTGTAATAGAACAACAATAAAAGCACTAAAACTCCACTTGCTTGGCAGACCTATCCTGCCCCCAAGTCCAAGTGGCCATCACCACCTGGCTCTCAGCATCTGGACACCCAAGAGTTTGGAGGGGCCTAAGGACCCCCAGCCTGGCTTGCCCCTCACACACATACAATGATCACTGAAACGGGTCCACTAAAAAAGACAAATAATGACAAGGGGAGGATATGGAGAAGCCGGAGCCCTCTCTCACACGCCAGCGGGATTATAAAGTGACGGAGCCACTCTGGAAAACAGTCTGGTAGTTTCGCAACAGATCAAACACAGAGTTACCTTTTAAGCCAGCAGTTCCAATCTCAGACCTAATCCCAGAGGGGTAAAAACATACATCCCCACAAAAACCTGTGCATGAATGTTCACAGCAGCATTATTCATAGGAGCCCCAAATGGGGAACCTTCAATGGCCATTGACTGACAAACAAAATATCCATATATCGGTATACCCATAGAGTGGAATAGTATTTGGAAAAATAAAGAGTGAAATACAGATACATGTTGTAAGAAGGAGGAACCTTGAAGACACGCTATGGGAAAGAAGCCAGTTGCTCTGTTACAGGAATTGTCCTGAATAGACAAGTCAGTCGAGACAAGTAGATTGCCGTTGTCCTGCGCTGGGAGTGAGGCAGAATGGGGTGAGTGCTAATGGGTATGAGGTTTCTCTCTGGGGTGATGAAATGTTCTAAAATTGATTATAGTGATGGTCGTACAACTCTATGACTATATTAGAAAACACTGAATTGTACTCTAAATGGATAGATCATCTGCTATAGGAATTATAACTCCATGAAATGGTTATCTGAAAAAAGAAGAGATCGATGCATGTAATTATGCAAAAGTTAACTCCCAGTTTAATCAGACAACACCTATGCAAGTTAAAAAAAAAAGATTCACAACCTGAAAAGTGCTGCTTCCCACACTTGTAACTGACAAAGGGCTGTTACCCAGTGGACATACAGCCCCGGAATCCCACCAACCCAAGGGGAATTCTAGCGCACTGTGCAGCAGATGGTCACACACCAGGCTGTTCTTAGCAACAACGTTACGAGGGAAAACCACAAGCATTCACTGTCAGGAGAAGGGACAGATAAATTTGTTGGGGATGTGTTGGCCAATGAATACTATGTAGCAGTGAGAATAAACGAACCACAGCTAAGCTGGGGCTGTAGCTACAATGTGGCTGAGCCCTAGAAGCGCCATGTTAAGTGTGTGTGGGGGGGGCGGCGGCGGGGGAGTAAGTCCCAGAACACAACGCACACTGTATCATTTTTCTAGAGCTCAGAAACAAAACCGGGCAATGTATTGTGTATGCACAGCTACACCTGGGCCACACACCCCGTTCCGACAGCGGTCCCTTTGTGGGGCTGGAGAGGTGGTGGCAGGGTGATGCTAAATTAATCAAGCAATGAGCCCACGCGCCTGAGGCTCTTGGGCCTTAGCAGCCGACGCCAGCACCCCAAACCGAAGCCTATAAACGCCTCAAGGTTACGAAATCAAAACCTGGGGGTAGCCAATCACAAGAAGCCAGCTCGGTAGCCCCAAATAAGGTGGCTGCTTAAGCCACAGCCAATCCCGTCACTTCCCTATGAAAGTCTTGCTCCACCCAGGGGATTTCTGCAAACCACTGCCTGTTTGGCGCTGCCCAATTCAAATAGATTTTTGCTCAGATACATTCTCAAAATTTTCAATAGGCTTCAGTTTATCTTTTCACAGGGGTAAGGGAGAAGATGAATATGTAGGTGATATTGGTAAGTGTCTGGTTTCCGGACTGGGCAGCAGCTTCACAAGTTCTATTAGTATGCTTTTTGGTAACTATTGGTAACATGCATGTTACAAGTAATGCATTGCATGCATAAAATATCATGTTTTAAATATGATGAAGGAGAAATGAGTGTGGAGCCAGCTCTGGTTTTGCCATTTCTAATCTGGATAAATGACTAAACCGCTCTGTGCCTCAGTTTCCTTCTCTGTCACGGGGTGGCTGTAAGGAGTAAATGAGATCAGGCACTTAGCGCAGTTTCTGGCCCAGTAAGAGTTTACCAAATTTGTCGCTGGTACTGTCATCATCATTATGGTCATCTTTACCATCCTCCTCCTCATCAAGTTCTTCCTCTTCACCATCCTCATCACTGTCATCATCGTCTTCATCCTTATCAATATCACAATCATCATCAGCCTCACCATCTTCATCTTTATCATCATCATCATCATCCTTATCCTCACCAGCATCATCCTTATAATTCTCCTCCTCATCTTTATCACCATCATTATATTTCTTTGGAAAGTGAAAGTGATCTCCCACCGCTCACTCCTCTGTCCCTTTCACCCCTCCTAGACAATTTATCACATTCTACTGGTAAGTAGTTGCTGGTGGGGGTATCTCCCTTGTTAGAGAGCAAGTCCTGAGGCCAGCTGGCCTGTCTTGGTCCCCTCTGCATTCCCCACAGAGCTAGGTCAGAGCTGGTTCCACAGTGAATTGTGGCTTAATCTGAGCAACTTTAACAGATGGTTTCTCTTTTGCAATAACATGAGACTGTCTTCCCTCTCTCCTCCCTGATCATCCACAGGACAGTGGAAGCATACTGCAGTCACTGTGATGAACGGTTGGCCGATCTGACCTCTATTTCCAACCCCTTCTCTTCTGCCTGCCTCTTTTACAGAGGTTACAGAATCTAAAAATTTTGACTTCTCTGACTCCCTTGCAGCTAGCATAGCCACAGACATAGTTCTTTCCCATGGGATGTCAGCATAATACCCTAGGGAAGGTGACCCTTCCCAAATGAAAAGGGAAACATCTCCACTCTTCTACCTTTTGCTGCCCAGCCCCGTCTCTGTACCTGGAATTTGAACATGAGGCCTGAAGATATACCAGCCACCATGCTGCGATAGGCAATAGCCATAAGAACACAGACCTCCCTGCTGAGTGTGGCAGAACGGATGGAAGAGACACCATCAGATACAACATCAGGCCTGGAGGGCCCCTCTCCAGACTTGCTGTGTAAGAAAGATGAGCCCCACTTTGTTTAAGCCACCATCTTCTGATTTTGCAACTGAACGCATTTCTGGATGCTCTTGGACAACACTCTGACATTGGGTGGCCCAGGGTGTGTTCCCCTGGCCCAATAAAAACCATCCACTCTCTGGGGGGGGAGCTTTTCGATTGCTGGTTGAAATTGAATTGCAGCAATTCGATCATTTCAAATTTCAGCTCTCACACCAGAAGGTGGACTGTACCTACTGTTGACTGAGCGATTTGTAGACAAATACCCAGCATTCCACAGCTTCTCCCAAATCCCATTCAGAACCAACCTGGGCACAACATAGGGAAGGGGGCTGCAGCAGGTACAGTAATGGGCATGGCCATCACCCTTCCTGGACCCTGGGCCAGGGGTCATAGCGTAGACCATTGTCATGCATCCACACAGAGAGCTGGCATGGAGTGCCTGTCATCAAGAGACTCACTTCCCATCTGCATGGATAACGACCACCCTTTCGGTTACTAAGAAGGTTAAGTCTATGCTGCAATACCACAGCCAGATGGGCATGCTTTCTGGGCACTGATTATTACAAGCATACTTGACAGACAAATGTGCCGTTTGACATGCAGAGACATTGAGTGGCGTGCCAACTGTTGACCAATTTGTAGACAAAAGCGTTGGGATTAGGACCTGGCTCTTCTGATTCTAAAGTCAGCGTTTTGCCCCGGGCTCTGCCTGCAAGAGCCACCAGATCGCATCAGCCCTCTAGAATGAAAAACACGGGTTATGCATCATGGGGGAAGTTGGTTATTATGGGAAGAGGAGTGAAAGAAAAAAACAACCCATCTCCTGCCTTCCCATTCCCGGAGGGCCCCACCCATGCCAACTCTTGCTCATTTAATTAAAGGAGTCAGTGTTCTGTGTGATGCCCAGACTAAGACAAGTTTGAGGGACAAAATGGAAAATCCAGTATCCAGGCACACGGTTCTCGTTGGGGAATGAGAGCAGACATGTGTCCATTATAACTAACAAGCCAAAGCACATTGTAGACAGCTGCCTTGGGCCCCATTTGGCTGCATTCAGGGAACAGAATATGTTCCTTTATAAGCTTCTCTCCTGGCTCCCAGAGGCCACACAGGCTAACCAAAATGCCACGTTTTACTGAGTGCAATGTTTTATTTTCTTTTATCCTTAAGGGAGGGTCCTTAACTAATTAAGTCCAAGCAAGAGGGTCCTCTTTTGCATCAGCGGTGGTAGGCATGAGTCTGGCCAAGGACAGCGCATCATCCTGTGGGCTGCTGGGAGGGGAAACCAGACCGGTGAGCACGCTTTGCAGCAGATGACGTCCCAGCTTCTCTTTGCAGCGGATGACGTCCTGGCTTCTCTTCACAGCGGATGACGTCCCGGCTTCTCTTCGCAGCGACGACGCCCCGGCTTCTCTTCGCAGCGGAGGACGTCCCGGCTTCTCTTTGCAGCAGATGATGGCCCGGCTTCATAAACCAGGGCACATTGCTTCTTCCTCATCCAGTTAAGCTTCTGCCTCTCCCATCCTAAGCTTTTCACATCCCCTAATCTTTTCCCAAAAAAGACAAAAGATGAAAGAAAACATGTGCCCCAAATCTTCTCCGTGACTCCTTTTACTAGCTTTGAATTCCTACTTTAAAAACAGTGCTTTCAAAAAGAAAAAAAATAGTGCTTTGCTAGTCTGACTCTAATGCCTGATGTTGGAAAGACATGGCACTTTCCTCTCTTTTGGCATTAATAATCAGCATGATGATAATAGCAGTATTAGCATTAACAGGCACCAAGCATCCACTTTGGGCCTGGTATTATTCCAAGTGTTTGCTTGTTGGAGGTGCTAGTAACTTCAATTTTTCAGTAGAAAGAGCAAAGGCGCAGAGAGGTTAGGTTATAGGCAGCAAGTGTCTTAATTCATTAGATTTTTTTCACCTTAGAAGGTCGTTCTGTGGCTTTCCCTTTGAGTGTGCTTTTTAATTCTTTACTTTAGGAAACCCTCGTTCATGTATCAATTCACTCATTGACAGGCATTCGCTTGAATCCAGCCTTCCTAATTTAAGTGTTTAGTTACTTTGCGTCTTGTCCCGTTAACGTGTTATCTCAGGAATCAGAAATCTGAGGCGTTGGACCGGCTGCCAGAACAGGGCAGGCACATTGCGCCTATTTACATATTTTATCATACTTAATACATTTGATTTTGCCAACTCCTCTTAAAGCCCATTAAGTATTTAATTGGTTTTATTTCCTTTGACAACGATGACATTTTATTTATTTGTCTCTCTAATGCAATTGCTGTAATCTCTGGCTTTGCTTCCCCTTTGAGTCAGCTTAACACTTTCTCCTTTTCGTTACGAAACATTTTATGTTCCTCTCCTAACCAGGCCCTTAGTTGCAGACTTTCCCTATCCAGACGATTTTCAGAAAAACGTCCCATCTTCCTCTTGGTGTTGAGACTGCTCACTTCACCATGGTTCCCTGTTTTAGCTTCATGTCCCTTCATTTCTATTATGGGTTGTGCGTTCCAAGTTTTAGATCCCTCCGGCACTCATTTTAATAGAATTAGGAGAATCTATAAAGAAAGGCAGCGTCATAGAATAATGCTCTCATTCTTCTCCCCTCTCCCTGCCCCCCACTTCGAGAGCACATGCCCTGCAGTGACCAGGAGACCAGGTTCTCCCACAAGGAGCCTGATGCTGCGGCTGTGCGGCCTCAGGGCGGGGATGCCCATCTGCCAGGACACGGGACAGCGTGGCTGCCGGTTCCACGCTTCCGTTGGACAACATCGGGGAGGCTGAGAATGCTATAAAAAGTCCATAACTCAGATCTGGAACCAGGAATACGCTGCAGAGCAAGGCCCAGCAGGTAATGAGCAGGGAGGTGAAGCAGACGCCCATTCCCCCGCCCAGGGGCCTGCGCCAGGCTGCTGCGTCCTCCGCAGGGGCGTCCTAACGCTGCGGGACTCCACTGCTCACGTTTACTGGGGTATTTCTCCCCGGGGCTGAATCTCAGGGAGCCATGCTAATCCTTTCAGATGCCAAGTGACCCCAGAGCACACCTTATAAAACCATATGCCCCCGAGCCCAGGTTCTGTGGGGACTTCTTTCACAACGTCATTGGCCCCATTAAATTCCCTGGCTTCTAATCCCCATCTCTAGACACACGTTTATGATTATGTCTCCGGGGACAGCGGGAAATTTCTCCCAAATCTCTCCTAGCCCCACCTCAACCCTAAGAATCTTTTTCTCCCAACATTTTATTATGAAAAAATTGCAAACATACAGCAAAGTTGAAAGACGCATATGGCATCCCCCACACACCACTAGCCCCTCAGATCTACCATGACAATCTAGCACATTTGCCTCCCTCCATCCATCAATCCATCTTATTTCTGGAACATTCCAAAGTCAATTGCAATACCAGTGTGTTTCTCTCTATGTCAATATACACTTTATCATAAATGGAGGGTTCCATATTTTCTTATAGGCTTCCCCTTTTAAAGGAAAATTCACACATAATAAAATGAGAAAATGTTATACACCTGTTGAGTCTTTTCTAAAAAGACTTTATTTATTGACTTTTAGAGAGAGGGGGAAGGAGGGAGAAAAAGAGGGAGAGAAACATCAATGTGAGAGAGAAATGTCAGTGGGTTGCCTCCTGCATGTGCCCTGACTGGGGATCGAACTGGCAACCTTTTGCTTTGCAGGACGACACCCAACCCACTGAGCTACACCGGTCAGGGCTACACCTGTTGACTCTTGATGAATATATACACTAGTGTAATCCAACCTCTATCAAGATTCAGAACACAGCCCTCACCCCAGACAGTTTCCCCAGGTGCTATCCCAGTCAATCCCCATCCCACAGATTACCTTTTCATTCCACCACAGATTGGTTTTGCCTATTCTAGAACTTTCTATAAATGGAACCAGACCGCTCTTTTAGCTAAGGCTCCTTTCACCCTGTATAACGTCTGTGAGATTCACCCCCAGAGTTGTGCATGCCGTTGCTTCTCCCTTTGGTGCCCAATAAATGACATGTTCACTGTGTGACTGCCTCACATCTGTTCATTCATTCTCTTATCGATAAACCTAAGAAACTTCAAAAATTGTAGTCAACCAGCTGAACAAACCTAAAAAACTCCATAATTTTCTGGGGGAAAAAAAGCCAAACAGAGGTGGACCCCAGAGTGCTGAGAAACCAGCAGGGGACAGGGGATGTGTTCTGATCCATGGAAGCACTCATAGGTTTGACTCTCTCATCAAAGCACCATGACCCTGAGGAAGCCACAGAGGGACCTGGTCCCAGCAGTCAACCCATCATCCTCTTTTGCTACGAAAGGTTGGCACAGAAATCAAACTGCGCTCACGGCTACTGGGCCTCCCAGAAAAGGCCTCGGGACAAAGGCCCAGCATTTGGAATGGACTGGGTGGGTTTGGGGAGGTGGCCACTCCCTCCAGGCTGCAACCACGGTCCCTAATGGCCTCTGGGTCTCACTTGTACACCGAGGGTGCGTGCAGAAACACCCCTCTGCCTTGAGTCTTGCCCTCTAACTTATGCAGCCTGACCACGTGGTTTAGACACAACAGACACCGAGGGGAAAAAGTGGCAGCAAATACACAAAGTCCCTCAGCTTGGGGGGAGAAAGATGGCTCAGGGTCATTGAAAGACACCCCCGAGGAGGTCAGTGTGCTACAGAGACCCGGGGAGGGGGCCGGGCAGCTGCCAGTCCAGCACAGACCAAGCACAAAGCGCCGTAAGTGACCGACTCGGGACAGGAACCAATTGCTGGAAAGTTACAAACAACTTTGAGTAAGACAAACAAATTGGGCTTCAGGACAGGGCTTTCTGTAGTTCTATGGAGCCATTGAACTTCTGACTCGAGAAATCGGAAACCCAGCCGGGGCTCTTTGTCAGTGAGAATCAAGATGGGAAATGGAAAGATTCTCCTGGTTTTGAAAATGTACTTACTGCCCTGGCCGGGTGGGTCGGTTGGTTGGAGCGTTGCCCTGTATACTGAAAAGGTCGTGGGTTTGATCCCCGGTCAGGGTACATATCTAGACTGCAGGTGTGATCCTGGGTCGGGGCACATACGGGAGGCAACTGATCAATGTTTCTCTCTCACATTGATGCTTCTCTCTCTCTCTCTCTCTCTCTCTCTGTTTCCCGTTCCTCTCTCTAAAATCAATAAACATATCCTCAGATGAGGATTTTAAAAAATGTACTTAGTTGGAATAAGAACGCTGCTAAGACACAGCTTACCATTACATGGGGTGGTTAGTCCCGACCCTCCAGCATGAGCCCCATACACGCGCAGTCTACAGAGCTTCCCTTCGGGCTAAAGACTATTCAGTGTGAGGAGGAATCAGTTTGGTTTTACAATGTTCCTGGAATGGCCAGATAGCAGAGAAAAGTAGAAAACCATGTTCCTTAAAAAGAAAAAAAGGTACTAACTAGTTTATTTTATAGAAGGACACGAAACTCTACCTACAGAGACAGAAAGCATCCATCCCCACAAATGGGGTTTGCATCTCATGCTAAAAGGAAGGGTTACATGGCCTTGAATTGGCAGAGTCACGGGACATAAATTTGTTTAAGCCACTGAAGCAAATCTCGCTTCGGGTTCATGGCTAATAGCATCCTATTCTGCAAATGAGAAAATAAGACGTGGATAAGAAGATGGTTAATGAGCTCAGTCATGAACTGTTACTCTGACAGTGGCATAGAAACGAGACGTCTTTTTACAGAAAGTAGGCTTTATCAAGAGGAGCACAAACAGGGGATTTTGTGTAAGTTTAAGAAAACAGCAAAAGCTGTGTGTTAGACCAGGTGCGGTGGTGGCCGGAAGTGGACTTGTTTTTCCGTGTTAAAATCTGTCCCTAGACAGACGCGCCTAAATACACTCTGCCTGGGACAAGGAGGCAGAGGTCCAGGTACGTGGGGGCTGACAAAAGATGAAACCACACGCCTCTGCGGTGACCCTCCGAGAGGACACAGGGGAAGCTAAAACTGGCACTGGGACAGACGTCACTGGGTTCACAGCCAGCCTGGGCTGTCTGTGCCATTCATACCTCGCAGAGGGTCAGGCTTTGAGCCAGCACCCAGTAAATGCTTGCTGCGTAAGGAAGTGGCGAAGAAACTTCTCTGCCCTCTAATGATGACAGGAGTTTACTGAGCTCATTTTTTTTTTAAATTGATTTGAGATAGAGAGAGCAAGAGATGGGGGAGAGAAACATCGATTGGTAGCCGAGCAGGGACCAAACCTGTAACTGAGCCATGTGCCTTGACCTGGAATCGAACTGGTGACCTTTCGGTGCACGTGATGATATTCCAACCAACTCTGCTTTGCTGGCCAGGGCTGACCTCTTAACATGCCCAGAACTTTTCCGCCTCTCCTTATCTTTTCTGTGCTGGCTATTCTTTCTTCTCTGCCCTGCCCTGTGCCTCTCCAGACAACCCTCCCTGTTGGATGCTTCCAGGAGGCTTGGCACATGGGAGATACCAGATAAGAGGCTGCATCCTCTGCAGCCCCAGCTCCTGTGGGCTCTGCTAATACCATTTTCTCACATTGTCCCTTCAGCCGGAGGTAGGTAGCACCTCCCACTACAGTCACACCCCCGATGCCTCAACACCCTTTTTCGGTCCCTTTTCCCCACTCACAGCTCCGTAAGTGGCCCTTGCGTGAGAGTCTGTCTATCTGAGTCATGAAGGTGAGCGGTTTCCTGATGGGATGCCAACCGACACACTTACTCTCGTTCCTGCCAAAACGCCACTCCTGCTTCTTGTTCCTCTGTGTATAAAAAGTCCCGTGGCCCCTTCAAGGTCTGGCTCCAGTGCCACTGGCCACAAAGCCTTCCTTGAACTTCCCAGGTGCGATCAGCCCCAATCTCCCACATTATCCTAAAGCATTTGGATTCCATCTCTCTGTCTCTTGCAATAGTTACTTAAGTTCTTGTCGGTTGTAGGCTCCCTGCCTTATTCATCTCTGAGTCACACCAAGGATCGGCCCACGGCCTTGCACACAAATGGAACTGTAGATTGTACTTCAGAGCGGAAGCAAGCACACACAACCTCTGGATAGCGTCCAGGGAAAAGTGACAGAGAGATGTATGCAATGGACTTACAATGAGAGATTACTCAGCAGAACAAAGAGACAGCACCTACAAATGACTGGGATAAAAGATAACCCAACTGAAAAATGCGAAGCTGTGCAGTGTAGCTCAGTGGGCTGGGCGGCGTCCTGCAAACTGAAAGGTTGCTGGTTCGATTCCCGGTTGGGACACATGCCTGGGTGCGGGCCCGGTCCTCGATGGGGTGTGTGCAAGAGGCAGCCGATCAATGTTTCTCTCTCACACTGATGTTTCGCTCCCTCTCTTTCTCCCTCCCTTCCCCTCCCTCGAAAAATAAATAAATAAAATCATTTTTAAAAAAAGAAAAAGGAGCAAGGAATATAAAGGAGCAATTCGGAGAATTAAAATGATGAATAACTTTATGAGGAGGCATTTTACTCTCATGCTATAAAAAAAAACAAAGTGAATAAAAATAATGTGCAGCCTCATTTTTGCCTGTAAGAATGGGCAAATCCTACAGTGGACATTCTCCAGCCAAGACGAGTGCAGGCCACTTCCGGGGGCTGTGTCCACTGGGACCATGACCTGAAAAGCCACCTTCCGACATGCATACACACTTTGCCTCTGCAACTCCCAGATCCCTGGTGCCCAACATCTTGGTTCGCATCTTGCCACTGACACAAGCTGTGCACCCACCCGTGAGCAACTTGACCTCTCTGTGCCATCTGTAAAGTGGGGATCACACTAGCACCTGACCTCGTAGGGTTTCTAAGAAGATCATTTTAGTCAATGCAATGTATTTACACTTAGGACACTTAGAAAATTACCTGGCATGCACTAGGGGCCAAACAGGGGCCTGTGGTATTGATGATAATAACTTATTTGTTTCTGCTACTATGTATCCTGCCGAAATTCTCAGACACGTGCCCAGAGACGCACTGCAACATTGTTTATAATACAACAAACACCGGAGGCAGATGCAATGAACATTAATGGGCAACAGTGTAACAAAATATGTCACGTCCATAAAATAGCTTAAAACTACTTTAAAAGAATCAAGTAAATCGTATGAGAAGTTTTTCAACAGGTGTTGCTGGGCTAAGAAAAGCGAGGGCAGGATCTCATTTATATAAGAAAATAAAACCACCCAAGTCTCCATGTATATGTGCGCACACATTTCTGAAACAAGACACACGCTCACTCTGGACACTGGGGACATTGGGAGAATTGGGGGAAGAAGTAAATTAGGGACAGAATAAGCAGAGAAAGATTTGGATTTCCCCCCTCTATCTGCAGGGTGTGAATTCTCTACAATAAAAACATTTATATAAAATGTCTAACTTTATAAAATAAGAAATGCCCCATAAAATCCTCACAAGTATCAAGTCCTGGACCTTCTGAAGGCTGAATGTAGGACGGGAAAATGGGGACAGGATGCTGTGACCAAGAGGGTACAAGGCGTGTCCTTTGGGGACCAGGCGATAAGGGAGCCCCTGCCAGCTCCCCACCTGGTGCTGACATTCGAGACCAGCTGCAGAATGTCCACGTCCCCGAGGAGTCACAAAGAATCCACTGACCTCAATGTCAGAGGAAAGATGAAGTAAGGTATGAGCCAGCCACTTAATGATGCGCTGGGCGGCCATTAAAAATTGTGCCATAGGACAGTTACAGACTTGGGAGGTCCAAGCTGAAAAACTGTATACAAATAGCATCAGACATCTGTGTATGTGTGTGCGTGTGTGCGTGCATGGTAGACATATAAACCTATGTGTGCATACATATACATGGATATGTGCATGCATGTCCTTTAAAAAAACTAAAGGACATGTTTCAAGAATTAATGATGACTAGCTCTGGGTGATAAGAGTGTAAATGATTGCTATCAGTCTCTGTTCTTTTCCATGTTGTCTACATTTTCTACGTACACGCATTCCGTTTGTATTATACCAAGAAAAATCTGGTAATGACACAATTTTATAACTAGGCGGTGCCACCCTTACTCCCTGTCGCACTGCCATTTAGTCCCTTCTCTCCTCTCAAGGGTCCGGCTTTCTCGGGCGTTTGGGTGGATGGTGCTTCTCTCTCCTCCGGGGATGGGAAACACACAGGCTCTGGGACACTTGGGGGAGGGCATGCAGGGACAGCTCCCTGCCCTTGGGACTCTTAAACATCCAAGTCAAGAATGCTGCTGGCGCCCTGGGCGGGTAGCTCACTTGGTTAGTGTCATCCTGATAAGCCGAGGTGCGGGTTCGATCCCCGGTCAGGGCACATACCAGAATCAACCAAAGAAGGCATCAGTAAGTGCAACAACAAAGTGATGTTTTTCTCTCGTTGGCATGCGCCCGCTTTAAAAATCAATCAGTAAAATAAAATAAATAAGAATGCTGCTGGCTGCCTTCATTCTTGCATAGATAAGCCTCTGGAGTATAACCTCAGGCCAGAGGTTGCATACGAACGGAGGGTCCTACAGGACAGTTGCCCCTCAGAGCATCCCTTCCGTCTCCGCCTTCCCTCTGCCTGCTCCCAGCCCCTCTGCGTCACCAGTTAGAAAGCCCCTCTCCAAGTCCACGGCCAGCTCAGCTGCCACCTGCTCTCTGCAGCCTTTCTAAAGGGCACTGTCTGAGTCGGGCCTGGATCAAAGTCATCGGGGCTGAAAGTCTTGCTCTGACTTGTACGAAGCTGGAGTGAGTTAGCGAGCCTGTCGGGGCCTCGGTTTGCTCATCTGTGGAATGGGGTTAATACCAAGCTCTGGGGTGATTATTACAGCAGGCCTTGCTGAACAGTAAAGACGATGAAGCAGCCAGGGCAGGGGTACTGGGACCCAGTGACCTCCTCTAATGAATGAGGTGCATCGGGGGCAGTGAGCTGAACTGGGGGATGAGAAGCCATGGCAGGGACTAGGGCCCAAGGACACAAACGTGAACCAAGATTCTGACCACATGATACTGTGGCCCAGTGGGAAGACAGACACCCTCACATGCCGTGGCTCCAGAGTTTGGGGCGTATAGTGCTCAGCCCTGCTGGGCAGCAGACAGGCCAGGAAAGAGCACATTCGCTGATCTTGAAGAAGAGCAGGTTTGCCAGGCGGGCCACATGGGGAATGGGTACCCAGGTCAAAACAATAGCAATGAAGAGCTGGTGCAAAAGAAAGGAACGGCACCTGGAAAGTTCCCAAAGTGGCCAAGGGCTGCAGCGGCTGGAGCGCTCTGCCACAGGGAGGGCTCGTGTGTTGGGGGGCAGCAGCTGGCTCCCCGGGCTTTGCTGTGCTGCAGCCTCTGCCGCCTTAAAGCAGGGAAGGCAGGCGTGAGGTTTAGGGTTCGGCTGGGTTGGCAATGTGGGAAACGGCCTGGAAGGGAGGGAGCACAGCAGGGGCAGTGCCTGGGACGGTGTGGGTGTGTGAGGAGCAGGCTGGGCCGCAGGGGAGGAACCAGGAAGTGGAGTGACCAGGACACAAGGGATGGAGGACAATCCAGCGTGATGTCCTGGCTCCGGCTTGGAGGATGAGCAATCAGAAAGGCCCGCAGAGGGCCGGCTTTGCCTTCTCTGAGCTGGGGGGACCTACAGACCCTTATCTGATGACAAGGCAGCTCTGACCTTCTCAGCCGGCTTCCTGGGGGCTTCTGACAAAGACCACCGGGGTGGACTGGGGCCCTTTATGGGCAAGAAGGAGGTTCCGGTTGAATGAGCTCAGCCGATCATCTATTAAAGCCATCGGCACAATGTTTTGAAACAAAAGGGAGAGAGTCTGGAAATCAAGTTCTCTCTCAGACCCCCGACTGTGCCATTGGATACGGGTTTATCCAGCTCTGTGGCGAGCACCGTCTGGCTCATTGCTCGGAGCTTTGGGAGCCTGGCGCGGCTGAGCCGTCCCTCCCCATTGAGAAGGGAGGCCCACCCAACAAGGGCTCCTCCGTAAGTGACTGAGGTCGGCCAGGGGCAGGAATTCAAGAGGGTCAGGGAGCTGAAGGTGAAGGCCCCTTTCTGGTCTGCAAGCAGCAGGGCGCCCGCCCGCCGCATGAGGGGCTGGGCCGGGCTGTCAGGCCCTGTGGAGCTCGGCAGGTTTGTACATCCAAGTGGCCACGGGGGAGACAATGAGACTGTATCTTCCTCTTGTGGTGTCACCGCCTTGACACTGAGGGCATTGATGGGCCGGTTGCCATGGGAACCCAAGCTGCCAATCCCATCCCGTGGAGCCCTCCTGACATCTCATGGCTGTTCACCCGCGCTCTTCACAGCACTGGACCGAGGGCTCACGCCTGGCACCAGGCCTTCAAATTCCTCCGAGAGTGGAGTCACAAGGACATCGGGAAGCCCTGGGATTTGATGGGCCCTGCTACGTGTGTGGCTGAGCTGGTCTAGAAACAAACTAGAGTGGGCCAGGGCAGGTCCTCCCATGCACAAGCACAAACCCAGAAGGGGTCTCCAAAAAGCAAGGGACTCAGATATGGAAGTGTGGGGGACATGGGTCAGTCACCTGGCACGGAGCTGCAGGCGCCTGACCTGGCTGGCTGACCTCACTCACTCACAGAGACCTGTCCCCTCTCCTCTGCGAAGAGGCTCCTGCAGGCCGGTGTCCCATTGGACTTATCTCGGGGGCCCCTCGCTGAATGAATGAGCACAGGTCCACTGGCCCCAGGCTGCCCCGGGGTGACTTCTCGGCCACCAGAGAAACGGCAGCATGAAAACTGACCGCAGAGATCAGCCAGAGGACCAGCTGTGGGCTGACTCACCCAGTAAGCCCAGGGTGCTGCCGCAGAAACGGATGAGCCATCAGGCCATGGCGGGCGACGGGGGCTTGGGAGCCCGGAAGACGGGCATGTCCATGGGGCTGGGGGAGGGGGGGCAGGGCTGCAGATGGCCGGGAAGGGTGAGGGGCTAACCAGGTGGACGGGGAAATTCATCCAGGGTGGAAAGGGGACACGTGATGGAGGCCACAGCTGGCAGCAGCAGGGGACCTGAGAGCCACCAGGACGCCCACGAGACGGGCTTTGTTACAAAACCAAGGGGGAGGCAGGAGAGCAGGGCAGGTGGCAGGGACTTCTAGACCTTGAGCTCAGGTTCTAGGGACATGGTGGTCCCTCCTGGGGGCCACGCAAAAGGGGCAGCAAAGGATGATCAGTTCAGCTGCTAAAGCGCAGAGCCTGAGATCCTGAGTGGGCAACCCTGACGACCAGAAGGCAGGGGGAGTGTTCTCCTGCCGGTGTGGAGAGGTGGGAGCAGGTCTCAGGCTGGTGAAAGCAGCCAGGACTGACTATTCCGGACAAAGCTCCGCAGAGGCAGCAGGGAGCTGACAGGCCCTCACCTGGTGGCCCACTCTTGTCTGAGAAGCAGGGATGAGGTCCATCTGACAGAGGTTACAAGGGTGGAAGGCCGGCCGGAGGGCAGGGGGTTGGCCCTGACCTGTCCGTCACAGCATGTTACCTGCAGCGAGTCCAACTTAACTGGACCCAAGGTCTCCTCGTGGTTCCACGGGCCTGGTGACCCCTGCTTATAGGATCGGCACGAGGCTCCACTGGTGAGACCACCAACGTGGGACACCCACTGGGTCCAAGCACACACAGGGCTTCTGGTCAGTGCCAAGGCCAAGTGCAATGCAGAAACCCCCCACGTGCAGGCGGAAGAAGGCAGAGGGCTTTGGGAGACAAGAGAAGCTACCTTCAGAGCCAAGATCTGAGCAGGAGCCTGGACGATCCCCAAGGGGAACAGTCCCACGTGGCTCTGCGGCCACCCCAAGTCCAAGGCCGGGCAGGAGGCCTCAGACAGGGTCTTTCTGATTTGCACCCTTGGTTATTGCCTGGAGAAGGTCCAGCCTTTCCCGTGGACCAGTCAGCAGAGCTGTGCCCTCTGGTCTGACTTTGTCACTGCCTCCGGGTACTTTCCCGGCTCCACTAGCTTCGGGCACCCTTCTGCGCTGCAACATCAATGCCATGCAAAGGCAGTCTACTCAAAAACAAAACAACAACAATAAAAATATCCCTGTCCATTTAAATCTTAACCTCTGATTAAAGATGTCAAATGAGAGGGTGCCCTGGCCAGGTGGCTCAATTTGTTGGAGCATCATTCCGCACACCAAAAGGCTGTGGGTTCGATCCCCAGTCAGGGCACATACCTGAGTTGCAGGTTTGAAGCCCTGGTCAGGGCGTGGATACAGAAGGCAACTGATGGATGTTTCTCTCTCTCTCTCTCTCTCCCCCCACTTCCTGTCTCTAAAATCAATAAAGATACCCTTGGGTGAGGATTAAAACAATGAGAAGGTGATACCGTAAGCATCCTATGCCACGGGTACCTGCACACGCCCACCCTGACACACACTCAGGACCCCTCCCTTTCCAGGCCAGTCCTGGCCCCCGTTTCACAGCAGAAAAGCAAGACAGCCTGTGACCAGCCATTGGTCCCAGAGAACTAGGTCACAGGTGACTGCTATTCCAGGCTTCCCCTTGTCCCTCCCAAACTGCCGACACTCTGGTTGGAAGACGCTCTGGTCCCTTATTTGAACGCCTGGCTGAGCATCAGCTTATAAAGATGAGCGCTGCAGCATGACAAATTATTTTTTTTTTTTTTTTTTTTTTTTGGCGCTGACAAGCGAATTACTCAGGCCCACCTGAAATTCTGGGCCAGGTACGTTCTGCTCGACAGCTATTTTAAGGAAAACTATTTAAGGCAAGTTGGAAATCATTTAAGGCCCCTGGCCATCAGCCTGCTTTTTAATGCTGAGACTCAGAACCAACAAATTAGCTCAATACCTCAGGCAAAGCAAAAACAGCAAAGGACAGTATGGTGCTCGTGCCAGCCTCAAGACAAATGTCACTTGCAAGACACGGCAGCCACCTGAGCTGTTGTGAGGTGGTTTGTGAGGCTGTCTGGCTGGCATCCTCTCACGCTAACAGCTTGTCTTTTCTGAGCGTCACCAATGTCAAAGGTAACAATGCGTGACGGTTAGCATGAGGGCCACAGCCTGGTCCAGGGAGAGGGTGACGGCTGTGCGCTGGGGTCCCCGGGCTCTGGGGCCAACGCTGTCCAAGCAGCTCCCCCGCATCTGCAGATATTTCTTTAACAAGTGGACTGGCCCAGCCCGGGAGGTCTAAAGCCAGGGAGTCTTACCCGGTACATCCATGGACACGCTTCCGAGGGTCCAGGAACACCACACAGTGTATGAATATGCGGTGCGTGTTCATTTTCTTATCTCCGCTTTAACACTTCACGTGTATCTGTGTGTGCGGGTGTATACATGCGTTTGACTATGCATGCGTGGGTATACAGCTGTATACAGCATCATATGTAATATATATTCTTTTATCCTCACCAGAGAACATGCTCATTGATTTTAGAGGAAGAGACAGAGAGAGTTATCTCTTGGTTGCCTCCCATACATGCCCTGAGCAGGGACTGAACCTGCAACCTAGGCAAGTTCTGTGACTGGGACTCAAGCCTGCAACCTTTAGCTTTGTGGGACGACGCTCCCACCAACTGAGCCACACCAGCCAGAGCCGTATATAATATAGTCTGATACAAAGACAGAAAAGTGCAAAATGCTTAAACGCTATTTTGTATATAATTTATATGCACATCTATATACTCATATATGTATATTATGAATCAGAACACTGCAGATAAATTTTGACAGTCCTCTCCCGAGTTTCTCTCTCTTCCCTCTCTTCACAGAGGCCACCACTAACTAGAATTTGATGCAAATCCTTCCTATATGTGCAGGCATTCATAAATAATATAGACTTGCTTAGCATGTTTCCAAAGGTTTACATACACACTATCACACTGCACATCTGTACCTCGCCTTCTTCCCTCAGCCTAGTTTTTGAGATTTACCTGTGCAGATCCACATCTGCTTCATTCCTTTCTAACGACCTTGTGGTATTCCTCGGTGGGATTGATTCTTCCATTCTTCTACTGATGGGCTTTCAGATTGGGCCTCCCTCCACTTAAAAAATGCCTGTGGACATTCCTATGCAAGTCTCCTCAGGCACACACAAGAATTTCTCCCTTAGATGTGAAGTTGCTGATATAAGTCGGTCTCACGGTGGCCTGGCAGGTCCCTCTCCAGCAGCATTTGAACCTTCTCTCGGCTCCACATCTCTGCCAGCACTAGCACTTGGCCAACTTGATCAATGTGAAAGGGCACCCCTGTTATCATTGCCTTAAACTGGATCGGCCCAATAACTGAGAGACGCTGGGCATCCTTTCCCATGTTTACAGGCCCCTTGGATTTCTTCTTCATCCAAGTCTCTCATTATGTACTTTCTGGCATTTATCTTTTTTTCTTTTTTTAAATAATTTATTTGTTTGTTGTTTTGTTTTTTTTATTTTTAGAGAGAGGGGAAAGGAGAAAGAGAGGGAGAGAAACATCACTGTGTGGTTGCCCCTCACTTGCACCCCCAACTGGGGACCTGACGTGCAACCCAGGCATGTGCCCTGACTGGGAATCGAACCAGCGACACTTGGCCCGCAGGCCGACTATCTTTTTTCTTATTGAAAAATATTCTTGATAATTGATACATTTTCTGATGTACAGCTTTTAAAATAATCCACGCACTCACCTGTTCATTACAGGCGACACTTCTCCTGGCCTATGCTTGCATTTTAACCTTGTTTTATCTTTGTTATACAGGACTTTTAGCGTATTGATCTTTGCCTTTTTTATTTATTCCTTTTGTGGTTTAAGGAATCCTCTCCTTTCCCGGTGCTGTAAAGGCGCTCCTTCGCTCTTGTTATTTCTGAAAGGGTTGCGTACATTCAGGTATTTCATTCTCTCGGGAATTTACTGTTGTGTATGTGGGGCGAAGACATGATTGTTTTTCCTCGTGAAGAGTCGGTGCTTTTAGCAGCAGTTTATTGCCTTGCCCAGCCTTCCCCAACCGTTTGTAACCCTTCTGCTCACACGAGCAGGTGCTCTATTTGCCTGGGTTTGGGTCAGTTCCATGATGGACGGGACCATCCATGGGCCAAGGTCGAAAGGTTGTGATGAGCACAGCTTTACGGTATGTTTCCCTTCGATGGAGCACACTCCCTCCCCTCCCTCTTCCTCCTCCTCAGAGTTGCCTCAGGGTTTCTGGAACCTTACTCTTCTATTTGAATTTTAGAAGTCATTTGCGTGGTTTCATATTCCATATAAAACCCTGTTCCTGCTTCAAGTAGATTACATTGAATTTACAGACTAACTCGGGGGGGGGGGGGGGCTGTGATAGTCAGTCCTGCCATCCATGAACATGATCTATCCCTCCAATAGTCAGACCTTCTTATTACCAATACTTCTTTGAATACTTTCTAATTTTCTCCCTCAAAGTCTCACTTCTTTAAAAAAAAAGATCTTATTTATGTTTAGAGAGAGGGGAAGGGAGAGAGAGAGGGAGAGAAACATTGATGTGCAAAGGAGACATAGATTGGTTGCCTCTCACATGCCCCCTGGCCTGCAACCCAGGCGTGTGCCCTGACTGGGAATCGAACCTGTTACCCTTTGGTTCGCAGGCCGGCGCTCAATCCACTGAGCCACACCAGTCAGGGCAAAAGACTCACTTTTAAAAGAGTCACTCCTAAGTATCTAATAGCTTTTATGCTAGAGTGGATTATAATTTCTTTTCTCTTCTCAGATGTTGCTGTTGTAAAGTTATTATTGATCAAGCAACCCGCTCAACTCTGACAGATCTAACAGTTAACCTCTGTTTGATTATCCACGTAGTTATATCATCTGTCAATAGCGACATCTGCCTCTTCCAAAGTTTTATTCTTTCTTTCAAGCCGTGGTGCACCGTGAGGGGACCACTAGTATGATGGCGAATAGAGGAACAAGAAGAGACTAGTTTGCCTAGTTCCTGACAATGCATATTTTTCAATGGAGAAGACTCAGAACTTCTTATCAGACTCTCAGAGGGATCTGTGACTCAAGAAAGGTGAATAATCATTGGTCTAAATTACCCTTGCACCATGTACCATCAACGGGATCCGGTTATCAGCTGAACGAAGGAAGAGAGTAAAACAACCAGACCAGAACTCCCAGGCGTGCTAAGACCCATGACAAAAGCAGACGTGAGTCAGGGCAGGTAACAGGAACACTAATTGCCCATTAAGGGTTTAGGGAAAGTCACACAAAGGAGACCTTAGACCAGAGAATGCGGCCGGAGACAAAGAGCTGGGACCAGAATTGTCAGCGGTAACACACGCTTACTGTGTGGACACGCAGACCTTGCATCCCTGGCCTCACCTCAGTTTACTCACCCATAAATCAAAGCTAAGAATATCTACATCGTATTTATGAGTCACAAATTCTCCTGGCTGAAAAGGCAAAGAAGGGTTTTTAAAGAGTTCTTATTGAGTAGGTAGAGGCTGGAACGCTCCAGGCCTTTTCCACATTAGACGCGCACTTGGGGGAGCAGGGGGGAGAAAAGCTGGTTTTGGAATCAGCAATAATAGTCCCTCCTTGAGTAATCACTCACACACACAAACGTACACACACGCACGCGCTGCTGAGACGGTGCGTACCCCCAGTCCGCGAACCCCTCAGTTTGTGACTGTCTCCACAGTGTTGCCTTCAGCACTGCGCCCACCACACTGAGTGACCAGGCTGCATGGAGTCTGCTATACAGAGATGGGGGGGGGGGCGCGGAATGAGAGACACCCCCCCCCCCAGAATGTCCCAGGTGGAGGAGTGCATGCTGGGAGGAACCTTCTCTCCCACAGGCAAAACGAGGGCAGCAGACTCAGCTCGGTGAGTCTGACAGGGCTTGTTCCAAAGAGCCAGCTTTTTTGATTCATTCTGTGACAGAGATTGTGTGTATGTGTGTGTGTGTTTGGGGGGGGGGGTGAGGCAGGGGACCCTGGGCCTCTGTCTCAGAGCGTCTAGGAGCTCACAGCTCTACTTCAGCTCCCCTCTGTTCATTTGATCATAAGAGCCGGAAACCCAGGCGCTTTGTAATTTACCATGCAGTTTAAGAGTCACTTTGAGCTGCAGACAAATTGCTGGGCCACCTGGGCAGAGCAGCCAAGTGTGGCAGCGGCTGGGGGACCAGGACACATGGGAGGCAAGGAACAGGAAGGCACCCTGAGCAACGCCTTCTTCAGTCTGGACCGTCAGCCAGGGAGATTCAGGAACTACAGACAGAAACGAGGCCAGTGCTACCCAAAGGCAAACTCTTCAATCCCAGCATGTATGCAGAGAACTGAATGATCAGAGCAGACACAAATATATTCAGACGATGAGGTGGCGTTCTTTCAGACACCCTCTGACCCGCAGTGTGAAGTGTGGGTCAAGTGACAGCAGCGACTTTTCCAGAAGGCCACACATCTGACATTAGCAGCACTGGTGACAGACGCAGGACGCAGAAGAAATGTCATTCAGATTAGGGCCTCGCCACACTTTGGTGGCTTCTGTCACGGATATGACGGAACTAAATTTAACACCAAGCACTATGAGTTATGAGCTGGCGTATCCCTGTCACTTCCCATGACCCGCCAAGTGTGTCGTTTGTAGGAGATTTGTAAACTGCACTGAGAAGTCCCCTGGTGGGACCTCACACTTCCCTGTGCCCCTCCCTGGGACATAAGTCAGGACCTGGCCTTGGTGGGCCTTTGGGATTCTGCAGCCTTCATGGCCAGGTCTTGTCCTCTCTTGCTAAGGGACAGCATTAGTGTTGGCTGAGGCCAAGGGAGGCTCCTGGATCACTGGCCTGGTCAGGCCCTGGCCTGAGGCTTTGCTATCAGTCAACACTGGATCCGTCCAACAACTTGTTGACTGGTTACACAGTGTCACAGCCGCCGCAGAGGAAGATTGGGAAATGACTTACCTAAGGTCACACAGCAAGTATGCGGACAGCTGCCACTGAACTGCATCAGGAGCCCAGAAACAAAG
The DNA here is from genome assembly GCF_987537825.1 of Furipterus horrens. NCBI lineage: Eukaryota > Metazoa > Chordata > Mammalia > Chiroptera > Furipteridae > Furipterus > Furipterus horrens. Next base: position 3,315,966 of record NW_028327186.1, on the reverse strand, counting down.
CAAACTGCCCCCGCCCCACGCCCTACCTAGAGGAGTTTTAAACGCAGGACCCCCGCCTGCAGCCCCCCTCGCAGCTGCTGGGTCCCAAGCTGTCCAGAAGGCCTTTCTGATGGGGACTCCCCAACACAGGCACCAGAAAGTGCTCCCTCTAGAACTCAGGGGGCATTGAGCGGGCAGGGGTCCCAGGGAGGCCAGGCCACGCTCTGCGGCTGTCACCCAACCAGGGGCCAGCCCTCACCCCCTCCTGCCTCAGCGCGCGCTCAGGCTCTAGAACCACCCGGCCAGTCGTCGAGCGCAGAGTCGCAGGCCGGGGAGAGCTCGGGGGACACAGAGGACAGCACCTGCGGGCAGAGCGCAGCGCGCTCCACGGCTCCCACTTCGGCCGCCCGGGCAGGTGTCTGCGCCCGGGGAGCTGCCCACGGCGCGCCGGGCCTGCATGGGCATCCGCACGGGCCACCTGGTCGTCCCCGCCTAGCGTCCTCAAGCTCCGCGCTCCCAGGCGACTCCCCACTGGGTGACTCGGCCACCCCCACCGCGCGGGCCGAGCGTCCGGGGACCCTGCCCAGGTGGCCCGGAAAGTTTTGGGCGCGCGGGGCCGGTGGCACTCACCTGGCCCAAGTTGAGGTAGCCGTGCTCCGCGGCCACGCGGTCCGCCTCGGCGGGGCCGCCCAGTACTTGCACTGCCCAGTGGTTGGTGTAGACGGGGCGCGGCGGCGGCGGCGCGGAGCAGGCGGAGGGCAGCGCGAGCAGCAGCAGCAGCCAGCACCAGGGGCGCAGCGCCAACAGCGGGAGCCCGGGCCGGCCGGGGCCCCCCGCGTCCTCGGCGGCGGCGGCGGCGGCGGCGGAGGCGGCCCGGGGTGGCGACCGGAGGCCGGGCGCAGGCGGCGCGCGCGGAGGCATGGCAGCGGCAAGCTCGCGCAGCGCCGGAGCGGCGAGTGCGCCGGGGGGGTGGGGTGCCGCCTTTTAAAGCCGCTCCGCGCCGGGGAAGCGCCGCAGCGGGCGGGAGCGAGGGAGGAGGAGGCGCGCGTTCCCGCCCGCGCGGCCGGCGGCGCCCCTGGGCCCGCGCTCGTGCCGCCCGCACCCGGGCCCACCGCAAGCCCGGGGACCCGGAACGTCCACCCCCGGGAACTTCTCGCAGACTTTTGGGGCTCTTGGGGCACAGGCACAGGCGCAGGGCGCCCCGAGCGGCGGCCTTGGCCCCGCGTGACCTGCAGGGAGCCTGGAGGGAGGGCCCTGGGGGCATCCCAGGTGAGCGCTGGGCCGGCGTGGTGGGGACGGCCGCGCCCTCCTACCTGTTGGGCAGCATTCTGGAGGCCGCCTCCACCGGGTCGGGTTTGACCTCCTTCGCCGCTGGCCTTGCTCAGCCCAGCCTGCCACCGGGGACTCGCAGAGGTCCGGGGTTCTAGGGGAAAGAAGCCCCGTGGCCCTGCCGCCCCAAAGGAGACCTGGCGGAGGGCGCCCGCCGAGTGGCGCGGAGACGCCTGACACTAGCGGGGCTCAGTGAGGGGCCAGGAGACACCTAGCGGTCCGAGGGAAGTTCCAGCCCACCTCGGGGGGCCGGCGGCGCAGGCGAATCCCAAGCCGCCCCCTTGCCCCCTGTGCATCTGCGTGACCTTGGCGAGCGCAGCGCTCCGCGGGCACCTGTGGGTGACAACCGTATCTGCCCCGTAGGGCTCTCTGGGAGATGACATGAGCTCCTGGCATGTAATAAGCTGTCGATAAGTGTTTGTTTTCATGAGCCCAGGGCCTGCCCATGGTAGGTGTTCCCCAGTGGTGAAGAGACTCCGCAAAGCTCCCACTGAACTGGGCCAGTCGTGGGAAAGTGGGGTGAATCATTCCCGTGGCTGCAGCAGCGCGGAACCCAGCAGACACTGACTGGCTGCAGCCCGAGAATGACAGAAATGTTCACACGTGCACAAGCAAATGGGGGGGAGGCGAGGCTGGCTTCAGGACCTCGTCTCCAGTCCTCCCAAGATCCTGGTCCCCTCGGGCCCCCCGTGGAAAGCCAGCCTTTACCCTGATTCCTACAGAAGCGGAAACAGAAAACAGGCCGGGAAGGCCTTGGGGTGGGAAGGAGGGGGCTGGTCTGAGGGTCCGTTCCCCAGAGTGTTCTCTTTTGTTTGGGGTACAGTAGAGCTCACGTGAGCCTAACACAGGGTGGGTGATGAGTTGGGGGGAGGCCTGGGAGAGAGCAGGACCCACGGAGGTGGCTTTCCCAGGTCCTTCCCAGCCTCCCTCTCAGGAGCCCTTTGATTTCGTAACCCGCATGATTCACTCTCTCTGCAGGCATGACTCACCCCAGTGGAGGTGGGAGAGGGGGAGGCGTGGCGGAGGCGTGGCGGAGGCCCTACGGGGATGAGCTCCTGGCCCCGGTCCTTCTCGGAACCTGGGGATGGGTTTCCCAAACATTCTTCCCATTTCTGTATTACCTGCAACTTCTCCCCCTTCCCTCTCCTGGCCCAGGGGTGGGGGGGTCAGCTCCCTGGGCAGACGCTCAAGGCCTGCCCCACGCTGCAGAATGCAGGCCCTGGGTGCCCCTCCGACCGATGGCCTGGATACTTACCTGCCTGCCCACCTGAATGAGAAGCGGTCCTAACAGAGACGGGCTGCCCTGGAGGAAGGGCACTGGACTGAGTTGGGGCTGGATTAGAGGTCTCGCTCTGTCACTGATCAGCAAGATGTCTGGGTAACACCTGTCACCTCTCTGGCCCGTTGGCTGGACTCTCGGCTCTGTCCCTTCTACAAGTATGTGGCTGTCTTCAAGATAACACTACCCTGCATATCATCCAAGTTATTATAAAGCAGCTTCTGTCTCCCAAGAGGATATCCCCCGACAGCAGCGAATCTGACAGGCAGATAAAGATTTTTCTATAGTAATTTAGTAGATAAAGGGATTCAGCCCGCTGACCTGAAAGAAGACAAAAATGCATCTGCATTTTTATTTGGAGGGATCTGAATTTATTTTACTAACAGATCTGGTCCTTTTGGGCTACACATTCCATTTATCATGGACGCGCCCAGGCAATATCTTGGCTTTAATGTGGTAGAAAGACCAGCTTCCCCAAATGAACATCCTAAATCAAATCGTCTCCCAGGGGTTTCCCGCTGGTTTACACGGTGTGACGGGCGCAGCTCAATCACAGAAGTACCGGCCCTTTGCATTGAGATAGGATCTGAAATAAAACCTCGCTCATCTTCCCACAGGGAGGGGCTCGCTACTCACAGGTGCCCTAGCTCTCTGAATGGGGGGCTGGGGGGCGGGCCGCATCCCTAGGCCAGCAGGTGTGGGGATGGCCAGGACACGGACCAGAAAGGTGACAGGCGCTTGCTCACGTGTCAGAAGTTGTAGAGAACGCGAATACAGAGATGCACCATCTAGACCAGCATCTTCCCAAGTCACGTGCTGGGAAGATGTTACTGAATGTCTGGTCCTCGTGCCCAGAGGTGATCCCTTTAGAGCAAGGAGAGGACTGTGCAGAACTGCCAGGACCAGGGACACAGAGGACTTCGCGCAGCCTCTGGGGTGTGTGGACACAGAATCTGCTCCAGAAACATGCGGCGTCCAGTGGGCCAGGTGCCTCCCTCCCAGAATGTCGCTGGGCACCACCTTCTAGATACGGGACAACAGCCCTCACTAATGCCCAGCTTCACCGCTGCTCGTGGGCCACTACAGGCCACTGGCTCAGTGTCCCCTGCTGGTAATGGCAGTGGCGAGGCTGTCCCCGTGCAGGGGTGCAGGGAGGCCAGCAGGAGCCGATGCGTGAGACTCCCCTTGCCCAGCACCTGGGGCTGAGTAAGTGCTCGACAACGGTGACGACAGTGACCATGGCTGCCCCTGCACACCGGGTGCCTGCCTGTGGGACGGGACGGGAGAGGCTGCCCCCTCTGCCCCCCCCATAGGACATGTAACATTCAGTCCTCCAGCCATGCCTCCTCGCACATTTTTTCACACTTTTAACATCCCTGAAATCACGGAACACCTCACGGCGCGCATTTTGCAGCCACCACGGGTCTAACTAAACAGAGATCAAGTCCAGAGACAGTGTGTGATCCGGGCTGACAGTGCCTGAGATCCCTTAGGGGCCACCTGGGTAGTGTGGCCCTAGACTGGGGACTGGTTTGGGGTTCAAATAATCAGTGCAGGACACTTCTTCCTCCTTCCACCTGGGCCAAGGTGGAGACCAGAGAGTTCCCCGACGTCCCGCTGTGTGTGGCGGGTTTGTTTCTCACGGCTTCCCACACCAACAGCTTAGCCCTCATCGGTGCAGCTTTATGGAGGGGTCCCCTGTGAGCTTCCCAGCATGGACATTTTTTTCTCTTTCTCAGTAACACCTAAAATACTGATGCCTCTTCTAGGGAAGGGCGTCTCTTAGATCTGACACCATATGGTATGAATGCCTTCAAGACATACTGCAGCGAAGATTCCTTTTTAACGGCTTCAGATGGATCTGACCTTTTTTCCTGTAGCATCTATTACCATCCTATGGCAAAGGTACAGAGGGTGCAATGGTTCTAATGAAAATCTGTGACTCCCTTGGCAAGGCACAGGAAGGTTCTTCTGTGGCCTGGTCGGTTTGAATTTTCAAATGCCGCCTTGCCGTCGGAAGCACGCCTGGATGCTTGGGACCACGTGGCATTCAGAGGCACAGTGCCCTGTGGCACTCACCGGGGACTGGAGATGCTGATGCAGATGCCGCACAGAGCCCACACATGGCGACCTCACATGAGGGAGGGCCTTCCACCCATTCCAGATGCACCTTTACCCTGGCCCGGGGCTTCTACAAACCAGGGCCCCCCACTGGCTCCATCTCTCTCCGCTTCACACCTCACTCTCATTCCCTCCCATCCCTCTCTGGGCTCTGCTTTCCACGCCATGTTCACACCCATGGGTCTTGTGTCCTCAGTGTGGGCTCCAGTCCACACCGGGGCCCTACGCCTTTCTGCGGAGGATGTCTGACCATCTGGGGTGGGGGAGGGCCTGGGGTGGCTCTCAGCCCACTCCACTCCCACCCACTCTTTGCATCTCTTGTTTCCTCATGTGCCTAGATAACTGCTGCCGATTGGAGCATCTTAGAGCCTGCAAGGGAGCTTCCCGGGAAGGCAGGGCAGAAGTGAGTGTCTCTCACCTCCTCAGGGAAGAGACACCCAGAACCCCCAGCTCATCTCCTCTCTGGCCCCACTGACCGGAACGGGGTCCCAGGCCCACCCCTCTGCTAAGTGATCACTGACCATGCGACTGGGGGTGCCCAGGGAGGTTTCTATCAGTGCTGGCTTTTCTCCTGGGGAAATACTTCCTGAGCACATTGCTGCCCCAGATGGAGCAAAGCCAGAGCTCAGTTAGCAAGAGACAGCTCCAGGGAGGCCCTCGGCAGGTCTACCATCTCCTTCTCTCCCCCTCTTTAAAAAAAAAAAGATGTTCTTTACTTATTTATTTTTAGAGAAAGGGGAAGGGAGAGAGAGAGAGGGAGCGTCTTTGACTGGGACCAAACCTGCAACCCAGGCGTGCGCCCTGACCTAGAATTGAGCCTGCGACCTTTGGGCTTGCAGTAGGACACACAGCATACTGAGCCACACCGGCCAGAGCACCTGCTCTCCCTTTCTATTTTATCACCTTCATAGAGTGTCTGTTAGGCGCACAGCAAATGGGTATTTATTGAAAGGAAGGAGGATAGGAAGAGAGGGACAGAGGACGGGAAGAGGAAAACTCAAACATTCAGAATGAATACGTTCTATAAGTTAAATAGCACAGGTCTTAAATAAATTAAATAGCACAAACTTAAGCAGCTGTGACTCCGCCCCCCCCCCCCCAAAAGTCCACATTGCCTTTTCCCAAGTCCCTCAGCAGGACATGGGTCTCACTCCTGCCTCAGGATGAGTTTCAGGTTCATTGCCAAAGTCGGCCTCCCAAGGGAGTCCATTAGGAACCCAGGCCTGCCTGGCACGGTCCCGGCAAACAGAGGGAGGCTGAAGCTGGGGTCGGGGGAGCGTGGCTGTCACAAGCTGGGGAGAAGAAGAGCTGGGAAGCAGTCCTTTCTAAGCATTGCTTTGGAACTGGAGCGTGGCCGCTGGGCTGGGGGAGGAGTTGGCGGCTCGGGCTCTTGTTGAAAAGTTCCTGGAGACGCTGCCCTATAATTTCTCTCTCCCCCCTGGGAAAGGAGGCCAGAAGGCCCAACCACCTCACTTCTCTGTCCTCTTTCTCCTGAGGAACGGGGTCTCCCATTGCTCTGGTCCTCAGAGTCCCTCCCTCTGTGGGATCTTGCTCTGGGGACTTCCCACAATCCCGCCGGGTAACCTGTCCCCGTCCCCAGACCCCTGCCCTCAGCAGTGCACCTACCCCAGCTCACCCAGCTCACCCCCTTCACTCCACCTTCACAACCCAGGTCCTGGAAAAGGTCGCCTGACGCCACTCTTCACCCGACAGTCACTCCGGACCCAACTCCCCCCGAGACTCCGCACCTCGCGCACAGCCCACAGATGCTGAAGGAGCAAAACCACCCCTGACAACCATCCTCACACCCCTCTGTGGCCCCGCTGGGTCCACTACCACTCTCTCAGGGCTGGTTTCCTCCCTTCTTCCTCTGCTCGCACCCACCCTAACTCTCATCTGAGGCCTTGCTTCCTTCTTAGGGTCCTTCTCAGAAGAGACCCTCCCCTACCCTGTCCACCTCCCCCCACCCATGGGTGGGTGTGCCTGCTCCCATCAGGGACACCCCTCCCACCCTGTGCCGGTCCCCACCCCATCTCAGTTACTCAAGCATGTCCCTACCCTCACTGGGCACTTATAACAACACACCTATCCCAGCCAGCTTCAAAAAAAAGCTCTCTCTACCCACCTTCCATTCCTCTTCTTTCCTTTACAGCCAAACAAAACCCTCAAAGTACCTGTCTTCTCTCGAGGTCTCAATTTGCCTCCTGCTCTCTCCCTTAACTCTATTTTAATCAGATCATCCCCTTACTGCCCCTCCACAGCTCTCGTCACTGTCACCAGCAGCCCCCAAGGTGCTAAGTCTAGGGGTTGGTCCTCATCTTAGGAGCACCCCCTGTCCTTGAAGCAGGTCCTCGTGTGGCCTCCAGGGCACACACATGCACACACACACACGCACATACGCCACCCTGGTTTCCTGCCTGTCCTACCTCAGTGGCTGCTCCTTCTGAGGCTCCAGTGCCCCAGCCCAGTTCTTGAACCTCTTCTCTCTACCACACCCCCCTGGTGACCACACCCAGTCTCCACAGTGCAGGGAGTTGGCGGTACAGGCAGTGGAGGAGCAGAGATGGGAAATGAAGGAAAAACTGTGACCAGCACAGTCTCCCCCATCTCTAGGCAGGTTACGAAGGTGTGACCCGGCTCCTGACAGAGCTCCCAGTGTGGGGGACTGGCTTGTGCAAAGGCCCTGAGGCAGGAGGAAGGTGCTGGTGGAAGAGCGGGAAGACAGGTGCCGGGGGGACAGCCAGAGGCCGGGTGGTGGCAGCTGCATCAGCCCCGGCAGGAATTTGGACTCAACCCCAAGAGGAGCGGGAAGCAGAGGAGGGGCACGCCTGGCCCACTGTTCCAACCAGCCTGGCCTCCGCGGCTCTCAGACCTGTCCCTGCTGCCTTTCTGAATTCAGGACCCCACATCTTGGCTCTACATCCTCAGCTCTTTACTCAACATCTCTACTGTCTCTGGCGTCTTAAACCCAGAATGACCTGTACCAGCTGCCTCACTGACCCACCGTTCCTCCCCATCCCTACGGCTCCTATCCCAGCCCAGGTCCCTAGTAGCTTTCCACATGGTTTGTCTGGCTCCAGCCCACCGCCCCTCACCCACCATCCCGAGTCTTTGCACCCAGCAGGGCGGAGGCCACGCTTGGGGGCGCAGCCCTGGCGGTCCTGAGCCAGCCAGGGCTGTCTTTCTTGCTCGTCCTGTCCTGTCCCACTGTGGGGCCACACACCGTTCCCAGGAGCACTGGGCATTCCAGCCTGGGCAGCTTGACTCTTGCCGTGTCCTCCCTGGCACGCCTTTCCCCGCTCCGCTCCCCACCCGCACGCTCGGATTCATCCAGCAGGCCCACGCCTCGGGCACCTCCCCTGGGAAGACTTCCTTACGCCAAAGTCCCCCTTCTCCAACCCAGCCCTCCCCCTCTCTGTCCCCAGGCAGAATTGCTGAATGGTGAAGACTGGTCATGGAGTCTCGTGCCCAGCTCAGTGGCCGACACGGGGCTGGGCCTCAGCCACGGCTCCTCACCTCACATGGCTCCTGGGCCCCCTTTCCTCACTGGTAAGGGGAGCCTCAGACCCGGTGGCCTTGCTCTACCCCTGTTTAAACAAGATAGAACTTGGGACCTAGTATTTCCTGCAGCAGCCTCTACCAATAGCTTGGAGAAGGCGTGGGCTAGTCAACCTAACAGACACAGAGTTCAAAACACTGGTGAGGCAGGGTTATGAAGGGAACCCAACAAGTTAAAAAAAAAATCCAAAAGATGGAGGCCTAGGCAGACATGCTTTGCCTCCCTCCACAACCATAAGAAGGAATAAAACTACCTCGAAACTAAAAACAAGAACTACCAGTAAATCAAACTGCGTGGAAGTCCAGCAAACAAAGATATAAAGAAGTAACACTCACCCAGACAGGCAGGAGGGGTGGAGCCGGGGCAGAGAGGACGCAATGTGGCGGTTGTGGTGGCAGCGGTGGCAGCAGCAAGGTAGTGGCTGTGGCCAGCCATTGGAGAGTACAGTCATGCATTATAAGTCAGAAGGGACACCTGGGGAGTGATCCCAGACCCAGGCCAGTCTGCGCAGCTCACGGTCCCAGCACTGGGGAAAATCAAGCCTCACTGCAAACCAGTGGGGGTTGGGGCGCAGGAAGAAACAGCCAAACTCTCAGGAGAGTTTGTTTAGAGGCCCCCTCGGTCCTAGAACATCTGCAACCCAATCCACTCTGGGAACCACAACCAGGGTAACAGCTAGAGGTGCTCCCCGTTCCATATGGGAAGCAAGAGAAGTGCCTGGAAAAGGGGCGAGTGCTGAGTAAACAGCACTGTTCCCTATCTGACCCCTCCCCCACATATAGCGCTACAAGGTGGTGAAACGTGTCGCCCCGCACTGACGTAGCCCTGCACGGACGTAACCCTGCACAGACGTAACCCTGCACTGATGCAGCTCCGCATGGACGCAGCCCCACACTGACAAATACCTAAGGCTCCACCCCTTACAACTTAACAGGTGTGACAGCTCTACCTAAGACACGGAGGCAAACACACACAGGAGTCTGTCAAGTTGAGGAGGCAGAGAAATATGGCCCGAAAGAGAAAACAGACCAAGGTTCCAGCGGGAGAACTAAGTGACGAGGAGATAGCCAATCTAACAGACAAGGAGATACCCAACCTAACACAGAGTTGAAAACACTGGTGATAAAGATGCTCACAGGCTTGACAGATATGCTTAAGTATGGCAAATGATTGAGGAAGAAGTAAATGCTACGCTAAATGAAATTTTTAAAAATCCACACAAAACCAGTGGTAAAGGGAAGGAAGCCAGGGTTCAAATCAACGATTTGGAACAGAAAGAAGAAATAAACAATCAACCAGTACAGAATGAAGAACCAAGAATTGAAAAAAATATGAGGAGAGGCTTAGGAACCTCTGGGACAATTTTAAATGTACCAACGTTCAAATCATAGGGGTGCCAGAAGAAGAAGAGGAAGAACATGAAATTGAAAACTTATTTGAAAAAATAATGAAGGAAAACTTTCCTAATCTGACAAAGGAAATAGACATACAAGTCCAGGAAACACAGAGAGTCCCAGACAAGTTGGACCCAAAAAGGACCACACCAAGACACATCATAATTAAAATGTCAAAGGTTAAAGATAAAGAGAGAATCTTAAAAGCAGCAAGAGAAAAGCAGAGAGTTACCTACAAAGGGGTGCCTATAAGACCATCAGCTGATTTCTCAAAAAGAAACTTTGCAGGCAAGAAGGAACTGGCAAGAAGTATTCAAAGTGATGAAAAGCAAGGACCCACAACCAAGATTATTCTATCCAGCAAAGCTATCATTTAGAATGGAAGGGCAGAGGAAGTGCTTCCCAGACAAGGTGAAGCTAAAGGAGCTCATCATCACCAAGCCATTATTATATGAAATGTCAAAGGGACTTACTTAAAAAAAGAAGCTCAAAACTATAAACATTAAAATAACAACAAACTCACAACTATCAACAACTGAATCTAAAAAATAAAAACAAAAATAAACTAAGCAAACAAGAATAGGAACAGAATCATAGGTATGGGGATCACTTGGAGGTTTATCAGCTGGGAGGGGGGAGGGAGAGAAATGGGGAAATGACACAGGGACTAAGAAGCATCATTGGTTGGTACAAACAGACAGGGGGAAGTTAAGAATAATACAGGAAAGGGTGAAGCCAAAGAACTTACATGCACGACCCATGGACATGAACTAAGGGAGTGGGATAGCAGGAGGGAAGGGGGGTACTCGGCAGACGGGAGCAAAGGGGAAAAACTGGGACTACTGTAACAACATAACCAATAAAATATACTTAAAAAAATCCATTGGAGCCTTAGTTTTTGTGTGTTTTTTTATAAATGTAAGAACCAGCTATAAATGCAAATATCACTCTTCCCAGGTTATGATTCCCTTGATATTAAAGGATGATGTTCCTAAATGAATCAAGAACAGAAGACCCAGTTGTAAAGATCCTGGAGCCAGAAGCAGACACAGCTCAAAGGCAGCAAGACCTGGGTCTCGGTTTACGCTGAGCAGGCCACCACAAGACCCCAGAGCATCCATGTCCCTTCCCACACGCAGTGGCGAGTTTCTGCGATGTTAGCATAACTTCCTGCTGGAAAACCTCCCGCCCTGTGGGTCTCTGAGGCTGGGTGGGGCAGCGGTTAGGGGTGTGGGCTCTGGGCTGAGCGTGGAATCCAGCCCAGCACTTGCTGCCTGTCGCTTTGGAGGGGTTGCTTCTCCTCCTGTGCCTCAGTTTCCTTCGCTGTAGACAAGACTGTAAATGTCCCTCCTTGAGGACAGTGAGTAAGGTCATGCGGACAGGACAGGGATGGTGCTGGCAGCTAACAGCTGGCGGCAAGCCTCCCCGGGACGTGTGTCCCTGGTTTGGCAGGTGCTGGCAAGAGTCACGGGGACAGGTGAGCCGGGGGTTAGCAGGGCGCTGTGCCCAGCGAGTTCCATGTAGACATCCCTCAAACCTCAACGATTCCGGTTACCGTGCTCGGATCTACATGGATTTAGGGCTTCCACTTGAGGCTTTTTATTACTCCTCACTATTTATAGTCTAAATGCTCACAAATCCCCAGTGCAGCCAAAATCATTCCTGCTGCTCTCTCTCCACCCAAACTCACCAGCAGCAGAGATGGGGCTCCACGATCCGGGGCCCCCACAAGCCCCCCCGGCCATGCTTTCCCTCCCAGAACGACACCCATGTTGAAGCCTCAGTTGCCTGCCATCACGCCTGATGCCTCCCACTCATCAGAGCTCCCGCAAGGTGGACGATTTCTGCCCTTCGATATCGTCATTTGTAAGAGGTTGACCATTTGGTAACCGAAGACCATCTCTGCGACTCCAGTGATTCCGTGTCTGGTTCTCATCATGTGCACTGGGCCCAGTCCCCTTACTCTTGCTTTTTCCTTTGGAACCCCTTCTCCTGGCATCCTCTAAAATTGATCTTTCATTAGAAAACAGCCCAATAAAGCATCTTGCTCCATCCTGAGCACAGAGCTTTCACGGGTCACAGGGGGTCAGCGTCGTTAAGAAGAAAACCTAATTCAGTGCCCCCCGCCCTGCAGCCTTTTCTCTCACAGCCACGAAGCCGCCCCTCTCTGGTTGGAGCTCAGGGACAACAGCCGCAGCGCACGGCAGCATGGCGGGAAGGGATGCTCGGGCCCCAGAACAGGCAGGAAATGGTCCACGGGGACCGGGGTTGCTCGGGCGGGAACACGAGAGGCAGCAGAACCCTGTGGTCAGAGCAAAGTAATGAAATGACCATCTGCATTCTCATTCCAGCTCTGCCACTTCCTAGCTGTGTGACCTCAGGCAAGTCAATTAACCTCTCTGGGCCTCCCATGAGTCATAAATAAGCACTCTGACTTGAGCCCGGCACTTATTATGTAAAGGCTATTACTACAAGGCCAGAGGTTTAGCGATATTTGATTGTTACGTATAAACACAGATGGGTGCAGCTGCATTAGCACAGACGGGCTCTGGGCTGGCTGGCCCTTGGGGCAGCCTGCAGTTCCACCAAGAGACCCTGATAAGACGGAGGGAATCAGGGAAGGCAGGAAGGGAGGGAGGAAGGGAGGGGCTGAGAAAGAGAAACGCACATTGACTGAGGCCCCCGTAGGCTTTCCTCTACATGAGCATCAGTGTGATAAGTTTCCATGGTGACAGATGATGACTAGAACTAGTGGGGTGATCACACGGTAAGGTATAAAAATACCAAGCCACTCTGTTGTACGCCTGAAACTAATATTGTACACCAGCTATACTTAAATAAAATAGGTAAAGAAATGAAAGAAACCAGGCTGTGCAGAGCGTATCGTTTTTCCTGTTTTGCAGGTAAGAGACAAGGCTTGGGGCGAGGAAAGCCCTGCCTAAAGCTTCCAGCCCCCGTGAGGTGGGACAAAGCTTCCAGCAGGGGCAGAGGGGCGTTGTGAAGGCACAAGACAGAAGGCGGAGGGAGGAAGACGAGAAACGCCCACAGACCCCTGGCTCTTCCTGCCAAACAGTGAGGGACATCCGTGGGGGACCATCAAGGCAGGGGAGGCCTGAGGCGGGGGGAGGCAGAACCCTCTGGTTGGTCTCGTCTCAGGTCGGTAGTAGTACAGGGGGCAGGCCTCACTGCCGCCCCCGAGAGGAGACAGAAGGATGGAGAGAAACTGAGACTGGACCTGCCAGCCGGATGGAGGCCAGGGCTTCCAAGCTGGGAACCAACCATCTAGGTGAGCTTCCGACCCAGGTGCTGCGCTGCCTCTCTGTCTGTGGCATTCCCCAGACCTTCCTATCATGGGGAACTCAAGCAAGTGAGACCCCTGGGTGGTGGCAAAACTGATCCCTCAGGGTGGAAAGGCCAAGGATGCTACAATTCCCTTGTCACCTCCTGCAGAAGCAGCGGCACGGCCACATCTGCAGGTGTGAGCCGTCCACGGGGCTGGGGGCAAACATCCTTGCAGATGGTTGAGGGGTTGGTTGGTAGGGTTGCCAGACAAATACTCGAAGCCCAGTCACATGTGAATTTCTGATAAACAATGAGAACAAGTTCAAGTTGGGATGTGCCTATACTAATAACATGATTTGTTGTTTCTCTGAAACTCACACCTACCTGGCTGCCCTGTACACTGATTTGCTAAATCTGCAAGCCCTACGTGGGGGTCCAATGCTCCCGCTAGAGTTGGGGAGGTCAGTGGAGCATTACTATTGGAAAAAGAAGCGCCAGGCTAAGGTTTTGGCTTAATAGTTCAGGACACTTTCTGATGGAGCCAGGAATCAAACCATTAAGTGTCTCGCGCCCTGGCCAGGTGGCTCAATTGGTTGGATCGTCACCCCATACAGCAAAAGTTGTGGGTTCAGTTCCCGTTCAGGGCACATACCTAGGTTGCGGGTTTGATCCCCAGTTGGGGTGTGTACAGGAGGCAACCGATTGATGTTTCTTTCTCATGTCTGTTTCTCTGTCTCCCTCACTCTTTCTGCCTCTCCCTCTAAAAGAAAAAAAAAAAAAAAGTCCTCAGGTGAGGATAAAAAAAAAAAATTAAAAGGGTCCCACTTTCATTCTTTTGATGACTCTCTGCTGAAGGAAAAGTCACTCTGTCTACGGAGGGTCTAGAAACATCTTTCTGCCCCCAATGTCTATTTAGAAGTCAAGCCGGTGGCATTTGGAAATTGAATTATACCTTCTTTAAAAAGAAAGAAAGAAAGAAAAAGATGAAGTCTCCTCTCTGGGGCGGCATTCAGATACCCGTGAGCTCCCCCATCAAATAGGAATATCCTCTTAAAGATAAAAATTATGGCGCACTTAAAAAGGAGCATGTTATGTCAGCACTGGTGATAAGAAAATTTATTACTATCTACAAAAAGGCAACGCTAAATGAGCCGCGGTGAGAGCTGGCTCATCGGGCTGTGAGTTATGAGCCATTCCCTCCCTGGCAGGAACGAAGCCTCTTGTCAGTCACTGCGCCCTCCCTGTGGCAGGCCAGTCCGCTACTGGGGGCGGGCAGGGTCCCCAGCTCTGTGCCCACCGCCTGCCGGTGCCACCCCGCTCCGCGTCTCTGGGCTCACCCCCTTGCACGCTTTAGAAGCTCTAATCACACTTTGGGACACATGTCTTTTCTGACATGAAAAAAAATACTAGGAACATGATTGGTTATGTTCCTGCAACTCACGTTTACCTGTCCTGTATTTTGATTTGCTCCCTTTGGAAACCCTAAGTGAGGGTCCAAGGCTCATGCTGGAACTGGGGAGGTCGGTGGATTGCTAATGTTTTAAAAAGAAGAGCCAGGCTAAGGGTTTGCTTTAAAAGTCACGGCAAGGGTGCCATTGCCCAGGACACGTGAGGGCCCAGGACAGGGACATCAGCCCGAACACCATGTGCTATGCCAGTCCCACCCCCTCCTCACATGTCCTCCTCTGGTCCCGTCACCCCAGACATCTCAACAAAATGGACGGCTTTCCAAGTCTGATGCCTGCCCCCTCCCCCCGCAATTATTCTTATTTATTCCCGTTTGTCATTTCCTTAACATCTAGTCTGACTTCCTTGAGTTTTCAATTTTGTTTTCCCTGCATTTTTCTGGCTACCTAACCACTCCCCCCTTATAGATGTTTCCCTGTCAATTGTCCCCTATAGGTAACCCCGAGGGGGTTCCCAGGCGGTCGCCCTTTCCACCCTGTGAGACTAGATACCCACGAACTTCTCCAGCTTGGCGTGGATGGAACAGGTAAGAACAGAAAGGTGCTTCTGGTCCGCAGCGCCCACGGTGAGATACACTCAGCGGGTGGGAAATAATTCATGTCGTGGGGCAGCTCAGACTCCAGTATGGAGGCCTTGGGGACACACGATGCCCCTTGCAAAGAGCAGCCTCCAGCACAGTGGAGGAAATGCCAGCTCCGTCTTCTAGCTCCAAATATTACCATGTGAAGGTCAAGGGGGAAAGGGCCGGGTCGAGGACTATTTATTACTCACTGTCGTTCCATGTTAACAAGCCCTCCTGAGGGTCTGTAGAATAATAACAAGGCTTAGACCATCAACAGGAGGGTGGTACGCAGTCCCAGGGCTGAGTCACGGGTTAATGGATAGAAGATGTTAACAAACTGTCTCCTAATTGGTCACCCACACCTGCCATGCACGGCCGTATATTGCTAACTGCCAGTTTTGACTAATCTACACTCCATGGAGTTAACAGAGCTGGCTGGTCCTGTGACCTCTGGATCCAGAATTCTTGCTCTTCTGTATTACTTTGCGCTTTGGCTCAGAGAAAAATCATGGGTCGAGGCAGAGAAGAGGGTTGCAGGCTGTCCCCAAATGAGCACATTAAAAAGCAAACAGGTATCGAAATGTCTCAAATTTTTGCTACCAGCTCATCATATGAACACTCTGTAATGAGGTTCTCCCTGCCCCGGCTCCATCAGCAAGGGGCAGCTCCCTGCCACCAGGCACTGGGGATGTGGACCAAACTCAGGATGCATTGTTCCAAGTGTCCCAGGAGCCGTTCGGATGTGTCATGTCAGTGAGTGACGGGGCACCAGTTCGATCGAGCGTTAATAGCCCACCTTGCTCCCAATAATTCTCATACAGCCACAATTCTGCTTTTAGCCTCCCAGCATGCTTTGCACGAAGGTGATGTGGCTTCTCATTCATGATGCAGCCACATGCTTGACCTCCATGCAAATATCCTTGCCTCAGAGCTCTTCCCACAGATGCTGGGCGGCAGGTTCAGCCCACAGCCCCAAAGGGACAGACACCCACGTGGTCATTAAGATGAAGAAAAATACAATCATGGTAAAATTCTCCGTGTCAGCGGAGAAGACGCGGACACTGAAATTAGCCTGAAGACCTGCACTTCTGGCCAGGTGACAATCTTCTCCACATGAAACAGGTGAGTGACCTGTGGGGTTCTGCCACCACCCCGAAACACCAGACTTGATTTAAAGGTCGGAGCATTCACCGATGCTGAAATCTGGGTGTACCTAGGCTGCACATGCTGTCTGTGGGCTACCTGGTTAGGTGTGAACGTAGGGGTGAGACATCTCTGGGGGCTTGTGCCTTTGCACCCACTATTTTAGAGCCTATGAGATGCTGCAGCTACGACCTGGGCTGTTAGACACAATCCACAGAAGGTTTTGCTGGGCACATAGGAAGTCACACAAATTGCAAACTTCCGCGCACAACTAGAGAGGAGGGCGAACTCGGAGAAGGGGGGTCCATTGGCACCTGCCACGTGGACAGTCCCAGCCAACTCAATAGGGGGCCTGTGAGTTGTGACCCAGAGGTGACTAGCAGGCAGTGTGAGCAGGAACCAAAAAGGCTCTCCAAGTCCCCTGAACTAAACTGGGTCCCCTTGTATGATTCGCTGATAAGACCAGCATCCAAGAACTCTCACTGAGACCAGGGCTTACGGTCGATTCTCATCAGAAGGGAGGGTCCCAGCGGGCGGCTGGCTGTGTCACTAAAGGTCATAATAACGGGCTGTCACTTGCATTTAGCCCTTTTTTTTTTTTAGGTCTTCTGAGTCACACTGTACAAAAATAAGTTGACTGTTTGGATTCATAACTCAGTTCACTTTTCTCATAATCCTCCCACGCGCACACCCCGTGGCCATCCAAACAATGCCTCACGCCCACTGTAGGCTTATCCTGAATTTTGGGGTAGGAAGTAGTAATGAGGAAGGGACAGTCTCTGATGACTCACCCCTCCCCCTGGCAAGGCCACCACCCTGGAGCCTGATGACAAACGGATGACAGGTGCTGAATACCCTCGTGCCCCGACTGTCCAAGAATTTTCCCCATCAGCATGTTTTCATATCCTGTTCTCAGAACATGGATGTAGGCACAACTCAGCATTTTATTTTACTCACTTAAAGCATTTCCAAATGCTTTTTCTGAATGCATGATGGAAGACGGCTTATAATGAAAAGCCAAAGTCCCCCACCCCGTTCCCTTTTCTCACCCACAGGCCCAGAAGCCACCGCCTCTAACCATTTCTGCATCCGGCTTTTCTGGTGCTTTGCACCCTGAATCTAAATGGCATACTTATGTCTCTACCTTGATAGTGAACTTGGGCACTACCAACGGACTCCTCGCTAACTTACGTTACTGCCCTCCCCTAAACTCTGACGGTTACTGTGTTTAGTTTTTCGGTGGGTTACCTTTGTAGCCTTCCACCTCACACCTAAATCTCCTTTCCTGTTCTATTATTTTCAGATAACGTATCCATTTCTGTCAACTGTACCTTGAGTACGTTGAAATTGTCAGAGTTGATAATGTTGTTCACACAATTCCTTCAAGTTTTGACCACAGGCTGATGCCAAAAACCAGTCAGCCCTGTTTATCCCTTATGACTTTGTAAATAATAATCCCTCCATGTCAACCCACACGTTAGGATTTTATGTCCTGCTCTGTGGGCCCAGTGTCATTAACTACAAGCCACGTGAAGGGCCAATAGATACGTTCATGGCCCATTTTTGTTTCCTTCACGTTTGACTTCGATCTGAGTTGCTTACCTTGCTTTCTGTTTTTCTTGGGATTTTTAATTGCCTTACTCTTTCTATGTTAGTAAAAGAAACACACCTTTGCAAGATCTTAATACTCTTAAACATACTATTTCTTGAAGACTCTTGCTGGAATACATCCTATCGTAACAGAAAAAGTGCTTTGGAGGCAAGTTTTCTGAGTACTTATAAATGTAAAACTCTATTTTGCTCATATGTATAAGTTTTCTGGGTATAGAATATTGGATTTTAAATGACACTTCCCAGATTTTTTTTCTTCTTCTAGTATCCAATGGTCCTGATAAGATGTCTGAGGCCAGGAGTATTTTTGCTCTTTTGAGGGAAATTTTTCTTTTCTCCTGGAAGCTCTGTATGGTGATAGTCTGAAAAAGCTTGAGTCTGCTGCAAGGAACAAGTCTTCTATTCTTTGCCCTACTTGGAACTTGGTCTTTTAGTCTGGAGATAACGGTTTTTCTTCAGTTCTGGGAAACTTTCCTTTGTCGTGTCTCTATCCTTTGAATTTTGATCAAAGTTGCACATCCACATGGTTTAAAAAATCAAATAGTTCCGCAGTCTCACGATGAAGGTAGCAGTTTTGTTCCCATTTCCTGGAAGTCACTATTTTCAATGGGTTCAGTGTCCTGGTATTTGCTTCCATATTTCTGAGTCGCATGCTTAAATTCCTATTTATTGATTTTTTTTTTTGTTTGTTCTGAATGTAATATATTTACTTCAGGCAATGGAAAATAAAGCTTCAGCTCTCTTACTCCACTTCCACCCCCTTAAATATATTTCTTTTCCATCCCATGCTTCCAACAGAATGGCATAATTTTTGGACAAATCAATATTTAGCATTTATACTATTACGACAATGTCAGTATTATACATCATGATTCCTTTTCCTTTCTTATACAACTTTTTCCCACTGGCATCAATGTTTTTATTTACCATTTGTTTAGTTTTTTTTTAATATACCTATCACAAATGCATCCCATATTCTTCAACAGAAGAGAAAAAATATCTCCTTCTTGAGTAAGAAAACAGGAACGTTAAAGACATTTTTTTCTTTGGAGACACTGCATGTCAGAAAAGTCCAATTGTCTTCATTCTATCTGAGGATGTTGAGTTCTGAGCGGGGAATCCTTTTCGATAGGGTTTGGAGTGCTCTGCTCCATTCCCATTTAGCTTTTAGCGTTGCTGTTGAGAAGCCTAAGGTGGATGTAACACTGGGCTTTGTCTGTGTGACCTATGCTCTCTGGGAGCTTTAGTCCCCTTTTCTGTGTCCCCAGCGTTTGGAAAGTTCTCACGGGCGTGTTGTGTGTAGCTCTGGTTCCATCCACGGTGCTGGGCGCTGGGCCAACCTCTGGGTCTAGAAAGTGATGGCCTCTGTGCCCAGGAAATTGTCCTGCGTCGTTTCTTAGGTAAAAATGCTCTCCTGAATTTCCCTTCGTCCCTATTTTTGTAAGTTTTCTCATTTAAGCAGTTCTGTTGTCTGTCCCATCTAATCTCCTCACTTTCTAGCTTCTATTTTCCATTCCTTTGTCGGAATTGTTCTCATTATGGGTCTCCCGAGGCTTCTACTTAATCATTCATGTCTGCTCTTTATTTTTTTAAGTTCTAAAATTATCTTTTGTTTTCTAAGTTTTCCTTTCCAGAGCAGTATTCTTTTATCAATCTTACTGAAGTATAATTAATATGTAATTATCCACCTTTAACCCTTCAAGTGCCAACGTCACTGTGAGCAACGCTGACAAATTTTCCCAAAAGTGCCAGCGTTGCTCCCAGTGACTCCTTCTTTGATGGCTATAAATGTAAATAACAATGGAATAATTTGTATTTTATGTTTTGTTCTCTTTTTTTGTACCTCAGGTTATGTATTGATATAATTTTTTCTCACGTTGGTCCAAATTTTGAATTACGCATGGCACTCAAAGGGTTAAAGTGCACAGTGTGATGTTTTGACATATAGAGAAGCCTGTGAAACCATTGCCACAATCAATAAGTAACATATCCATCACCCTCTCCAAAGTTTCTCACGATTTTTCATAATCCTTCCCACCCTCCCTTCCCTGTTTACCCCCACCACATCACCCCTGATCTTCCCGTCACTGCAGAGCAGCCTGCATCTTCTAGGACTTTATAGAAATAGAATCATACGGTATGGACTCCGATGTGTTTAGCGCCTTTCGCTCAGCATGACGACTTTCAGACGCCCCCGTGTTCCCTGCACCGACAGCACCTTCTCTGTCATTGCTACGTGCATGCCACTGTATACTGCTCACATCACCCTCTGTTTATCCGTTCATCTGTTGACAGACGTTTGGGCTGTTTCCGGTTTGGGGCTATTACAAAGAAAACTGCCATGAACAGTCACGTACAAGACTTTACGTGAATGCATACTTTCATTTCTCTTGGGTAAATAAATACCTACGAGCTCTGACCAGTGTGGTGGAGCTGGTTGGGTGTGGCTCGGTGGGTTGGGTGTCATCCCACAAAGTGAAAGGTCGCAGGTTTGGTTTCTGGTCAGGGCACAGGCCTGGGTAGTGGGCTCAGCCCCCAGTTGGGGGCACGTACGAAAACAACCAATTCATGTTTCTCTCCCTCTGTTTCTCCCTCCCTCCCCTCTCTAAAAATAAACAAAATCTCAAAAAATACCTAAGAGTAGAACGGCCCTATCATATGGTGGATGTGTTTAACTTTTTAAGAGACTGCCAGCATTCATCATTTATTTTTGCACAAACAGTGACCCCAAAGCTTACTGCCTTCTGGGAACACACACTGCTCATCTCAGGATGTTTGTGGGTCAGAAAGCTGAGCACCGTTTAGCTGAGCGCAATCACGGTGCTGGCCGGCAGACCAGAGGCTTCCTCCGAAGGCTCACTGAGCAAGGGTCTGCGTCCAGACTCGCTCATATGGTTGTTGGAAGGATTTGGCTCCTTGAGGTTGTTGGGCTGGGGCCTCGGTGCTTTGGTGCCTGTTGGTGGGAGACCCTCTTAGCTCCTTGCCAGGTAGGCCCCTCCAATACAGCAACTCACATCATCAAAGCCAGTGAGGGAGTCTGTGAACAAAAGGAAGTCACAGTCTTTACAACCTAGCCGAGCAAGGGACATCCCTTCACTGTTTTTGTATTATATTGATTAGGAAAGAAAGATTTAACAGCAAAAAAAAAAATTTTTTTAACCCTCACCCAAGGATGTGTTTATATTGATTTCAGAGAAAGAGGGAGGGGGAAAGAGACAGAAAGAAAGACCAATGTGAGAGAGAAACATTGATCGCTTGTCTACTGTACAAGCCCCCCAACTGGAGATGGAACCTGCAACCCAGGCATGTGCCCTGACCGGGAATCGAACCCACAACCTTTTGGTGCACAGGACGACGCCTCAACCCACTGAGACACCCGGCCAGGGTGAAAATTAAAGTTTTCTCAAAACAGAAAAAAGAAGTCATACATATTCACATACATATGATTTCTTGTCTGCTTCATCCCTTTGGGCAGATCCAGAGTTAAATCTAGCGTCGTTTCCGTCTGTGGCTGTGACTTCTTTGAATCATTCTTGTGTGTCTGCTGGTGAAAAATTCTTTCTGCTTTGGTGTGTCCCACAAAGTCATTATTTTTAGCCTTTGTTTTCCGAGTATATTTCACCAGGTATAGAATTCTCGTTTGACAATGTTTCCCCCTTTCAGTACTTAAATACGTTGCTCTTCTGCCGTTTGGTTTGCTCTGTTTCCCATAAGTCTCGGGCACTTTCATCTCAATGCAATTATTTTTTTTTTTAACTCTGGATGCTCTTAATTTTCTCTTCATCTCTGATTTTAAGCAATTTGGTTATCCTGTGCCTTGTAGCTTTCTTTATGTTTCTTATAGTTAAGAGTCCATTGAGTGTCCTAGACCTGTAGGTTTATAATTTTCACCGATTTGGGGACATCTTGGGCATTGTTTCTTCAAGTATTTTTCCTGCCTCGTACCTCCACCTCACCCCACTGTCTCCTCCTTCTGGGGTTCCCATGACGTGCACCACAGGCCACTTCAAGTTGCCCCCCAGCTCACTGATGCTCTGTTCAGGTTTTCCTTTTTCTTGTCGTTTTTCTTCTCTGTACTTCATTTGGATCATTTCCTCTGTTATGTTTTCAAATTATTCTTCTTCAGTGTCTAATATGCTATTAATTCCATGGGGTGTTATTTTTCACGTCTAGAATCCTGGTTTAGTTCTCTTTCATGCCTTTGCTCTCTCTACTGAACACATTACATCTTTCCTCTTCCTCTGTGAACACAGAGAATGTGGTTATAATTCCTGTCTAATTCTATCCTCCTGGTCATTTCTGGGCTTTCTCATACCGATGTTTCATTATGGGCCGTATTTCCTTGCATGCCTGATAAAATTTTACTCTATTCCAGACATTGTGCATTCCATTTTATTGACTAGTGGAGGTTTTATATTTGTATAAATGCTCCTAAGTTGGGCCCTTGGATGCAGTTAAGTTACTTGGAAACAGTTTGATATTTTTAAGGTTCATTCAGCTTTGCTAGGCTGCACCAGACCAACCTTTAACCTGAGGCTGTTATGCCCAGCACTAAGGCAATACCCTTTTGAGGTCTCCACCCACCTCCCTACGAATCACGAGGTTTTTCCCTCCAGCTGGTGACAATAGGAACTGTCCCCAGCCCTGAATACGCTCTGGAGTTGCTCCCTCTGCTCTTGGGGGTGGTCCTTTCCCCGGCCCCCTCTGCATGTACTTGTCCATGCTCTGCTGAAGGTGCTGGGGATGTGGATGAGCTCCAACGCTCTCTCCTCCTGTAGGCTTCCCTGGGAATCCAGCCACCTAGGCCTTGCCAGGCTCCCAGCTCTGTCTCTTCTGCTCAGAGAGGCCGCCCCCCTCCCCCGTATGCTGCAACCCAGTAGCTCCCTCTCCTGTTGTCCCTCCCTCAGCCCTCCACCCCCACGCTGCCTGATGTCTCATGTCTGAAGGTCACTTTCATCTCCTTTGTCCAGATTTTCAGTTGTTCTAGGAGGGACGATATTCCTGGTTCCACTATCAGTGAGACGGAAGTCCAGTAGTCCTGTTTGGTGGGCAGATTTATCTCTGAGATTTCAACTGTGGCTTCTTCTGCTCGTCACACTGTTTCTCTTTCTCATTTCCCTCCCTGTGCTTCCACTGGCCTTCGTCCACGTGTCTTCTGTTACAGGTTTTCCGCACGTGGTGGGCAACCTTGCCGGTTCACTTCCGTTTCAGAGGGAGGCCCGAACTGAGTCTCCTTGGTCACACGTGTTCAGGAAGAACCTTCTGGTCTGTTTGTCTGTGAGTCTGCCTGCACATAGATGTCTGATTGTCAGTCTCTCTGTCTGATGTGGGGACGGGTTCAGGGAAGAGGCTGACGGGCACAAGAGTTGAGTTGGCAAAGTTTTCATTAAACTTCCCGTTTCAGGCCTTCCTTCGCTCCCTGCGTTCTGCTGGAAGGGTTGGTCGGTGGGGGACCCATCACTGAGGTCCTCTGGGGACCCCCTCCACTCTGTCCCGTCTCTTGTTACCTGTGCCCTCCGCCCTCCATCTCCTGGACCCGTCTTAGTGCCTTGTGTGGCTATAACCCCTGCTCTAACTCCCCCTTCCTGTTTCGGGAGACTTTTTCATTTTGTACCTCTTTACTGGGATTTGGAGGAAAAAGAGAATTCCATTTGCAAAATCCACCATCTTAAACCAGAAGTCTGCTCTCCCGTAGTTTTCTGAGCCCTTAAGCTTCCACAGAATAAACACGTAATTGATTTTTCCTTAACTTAGAGAAATGTCTAAGTAGGAGTCGGCCAACCTTTCAAGTTCTGGAGCCAGTTGGTGCCATGTGTCTGGGCTGCACAAACGTCCTGTCCTGCATCATGGGGAGGGGACAGGGTCACTGGGGAGGAAGCTGAGTGAGGCCAATTTTGCCGCAGCAAGATTTGTGGCTCCGAACAGAATACCCTATGACTGCATTGTAGACCCCATAAGCAACCCAAGTCCGCATCTTGGAATTAAACCGAGCACATTGGTCCTTGCGTGATGCTATCCTACAAACGATGCGTTATCCGAGGCCCTGTGCTGGAGATGGAAGCCGGAGTACGCATCCGAGGGACATGTTGCTTGGGAATGCGCCACTCCGACCTGTCCTCCAGTGCCGGAGAGTCCTCCGAGGGGACGGATCACACAGCACATACAAGGCCCCTGGAGGAGGGGCAGGCTCTTCGAGAAGACGCTTCATAATCACTGCAGAAAGGCAGCTCCCACGCTGCATAAGACGGTCTTCTTCCTCCCCTGCCAACTAGGAGGCAATACAGATGCTCTTTGTGGGGCCCAGACCCTCACCTGCTCGCGTATATTATGTCTGGCTAGGACTAAGAGTCATTCTTCAGATCCACCCTCTAATTATTAAAAAATTCTATACCCTGAGTATCGCTGAACCTCCACAGATGCAAAGATAAGTAAGCACTGATATGGCACAATCTCCTGGACTTGTTTTTTTTTTTTTTTAATTGTATTTTTTCCATCACTGTTTACCCTCCTACACCCCCTGCCTCTCCCCCCGGCCCCCAACCAAGGCTGCACTTGGTGCTTTTCAGTTTCCTGTTTCACAACAGCTGAGATGTCATTTCCAGGGCACCGATGTCTGTCACAGAGAACCTTCCACAACTCTACACCTTCACCATTTCTGCCTTCCGCCCGTTACAGACAGGTTTTTAGAACATCCCATTTAAATGTGAACGGCAACTTCCTGTAAAACCCTGGATGTAGGAACCAGCAAGAAATACGGCCTCCGGTGGTGAGAGAGGGGAAAAAAAAAAGTTTCTATATACAAAGCCCTAACATAATAAACAAGCCGAAGCATTTCCTGATAAATAGCCCCGAGCAAATTCATATCCTTGCCTCCGCTGTATCCAAAATATTTTTACTAGACCAAGTGCAAAATATTATTATCATTCATACTGAGTTTATCCTTCTTGGAGTGGATCCAGGCTCCAGTTCGCACAGAGTGTTTGCTTAGGAGCCAAGGGTCTGAGCGCTTCTCGTGGCAGCTACTTTGGGTTTAATTCTCCTCGTATGGACAGTGCAGAGCTGGGGATGGATAGAAACACTGCTGTGCTTGATGAAACCTGTGTCCATCAGCCCCAGGGCCTCCGTAGCCGCCCAGACACACTATCCATCCGAACGGGAATTCTAGAGTCATAAAGAGGTAGGACAGGGATGCTGTGACGGTCCCCGAGGGCTACTCGGGGAACAAAGACAAAGACAATGACACAGACATCTGGGTCCCCACAGGTCCCTCCAGCAACGGCCGAGGGAAGGAACCTCGCTGACGCATGGAAGCGGGGACCCTTCAAAGAGGGGCTGGGACCGGGAGGCTCCGAGGAAAACCCGTAAGATGGATAAAATGCGTGGAGAAGATCTCGGTCTCTTTGTTCACCAAAGCACAAATGCTAATCTGGGTGTCCCCTTAATGTAAACCAAAACACTTTTTAAAAAGGGACGTATACTTGACATAGGCCATGACCTTAGTCTCAGGTGGGCGCCATCACGAGTCGGCATCTGCAAATGTTGCAAAATGATCACCACCAAGAGTCTGCGTAACAGCCACCACCACACGTAGTTACAAACATGTTTTGTTTTGTTTTTTGTAATGAGGACTTTTAAGATCCGTTCTCTTAGCAGCTTTCAAATACGCAATACGGTAGTATTGACTATAAGTCCCCATGCTGCATCCCTGTGACTTATTATTATGTTATAACTGGGAGTTTGTACCTTTTGGCTCCCGTCACCCATGTGGCCCAACCCGCCCTCCTACCCCAGCTCTGGCGACCGTGAACATTTTTTACTGCTGTGTTACACATTTCCAGAAGAGCGCGCACCAGATGGCACAGTCTGATGACTTTTTACAAAGTGACTCCAACCCTATAAACGGCACCCAGACACAGAACATCAGCAGCCTTCCCCCAACCCAGCATCCCATCAGTCACCCTTGCCCCACACCCCTCCAGGGGTCCTCCTTTGTTACATATATTCCCAATGGGGACCGGAATTCCAGAAATAAATGGAATAATCTGGGATGCAAGACCCGCACCTGACTAGGAGTGACGTTCCCAGGATCCCTTTCAGCTCTGCCCCAGGCCTGGCGGGAGGAAAGGGTGGGAGTCCAGGCAAAGCTGTTCAGATGGGGGGTGCTGTGGGAGAGCGCGGAGCCCAAGAGAAAGCAGACGCTGGTGGAAAGGACTGCGTGGGGGAGGGGGCATTAGGCAGAAGTTGCAGCACTGGCATCTGCCACCAGCCACCTGGCTCAGCCGGGCTCCGGCCGTCAATGACAGTGGCTTGAACCCTGCCATGGCCACCCACCCCATGAGATGAGCTTGGAGGCTCTGAGGACGGCCCATCACCATCCTGTGTGGGCCATTCAGTGGATAAAACAGGAGCCTGAGGCCCAGTGCCTGCCGTGTGACCTTGGGCAGGTCACACGAGATGCAGACTTGCTTTGTTGCAATGATGGAGCCGGACAGCAGAGCCAGCCAGGAACATCGCCGCTGTGTCTGTCTGCTCCCGGTCAAGACGCCCCAGTGGGACTGCGTTACCTTGGCTTAAAAATGAAAAGCTTATGAGGAAAATAGGATTTTTCTAACGAGGTGCTTCATGTGCCGGAGGCGGCGTATTGTTGCACAGTCTGAAAATTGTTAGTTAGCATTAGCACACACAGAAACCCCAGGACAGACATATTTGTCCTGCGTGTTGAAGACAGTCCTACAGATGCTATGCTGGGTCCTAACCCCCGTCCTGTGAGTGTGACCTTCTTTGGAAGTGGGGTCTTTGCAGATGTGACCAGGGCAAGATGAGGCCATGCTGCACTGGGAAGTGCCCTGATGACGCGTGTCCTTATAAGAGGAGATGGAGACACACCCCAGGGGCACACCAGGGGACAAGGGAGGCAGAGACTCAAATGCTAGAAGAGGCTCGTAGAAGTATGGCCCTGCTGACACCTTGATCTGAAGCATCCCTGGCCTCCAGAGCTGTGAGGTGACACATTTGTTGTTCTGCGCCACCCAGTTTGTGGACCTTTGTGACAGCAGCCCTAGGAAACGAATGCAGGTGATACTATTTAAGTGCCCAGGCCTTCGCAAGGACACCACAGGGTCGCCTGTGTTCTCTGGACGCAGGGCATCAGAGCATCGCATGGAATTTGTCTTTACTGTATGTCACGGTCACCAACAAAACTCAAGGACAGGCCGTAGAGACTCGGAGTTAAGAGCCCAGACTCTGGGGCCTGAATTCAAATCCCTTCTTTGCCCTGCCCTGCTGTGTGGCCTTGGGCAAGTCACTTAACCTCTCTGTTCCTCAATGGCCTCATCTATAGAAAGGAGATAATACTGGGTTGTTAGGTGGAATAGATGAGTTAAACTACATAAATAACCTAGAACAATGTTTGGCACATAGTAAGTGCTTGCAAAGAACAAAAGTTGCCATATCTTTTCATGTCTTATCCACCCCTTGTTCACAGTAAGTCTACTGTGGGTCACTTCATGGCCTCTGTTGAAGCCAAATGGGTGGACATAGGGCTGGAAGGATCAGGCCAATAACTAGAGTTAGAGCAAGGCCAGAAACTGAGGCAAGTCAAGGAAATCCCACGGCAAAGTGTGTGCAGACCAAGGACCAGGAAGTGCAACATGCTGGAGATGCCAGCGGATGGGCAAACAGGCCCCTGCAAGTCTGGGCCGGCAAGGCCTGCAGGCGGGAAGAGGCGGAGCCCAGCGGCCAGGTCCCTGCAGGAGGGCCCTTGGCAAAGGCAGGGGCTCAAAGACACCCCAAGGAAAAAGCAGTGAGGGGTCCGCTGCCTCCTAGGTCCCCGGGCAGGACGTGGTACCGTTAACCCCCATCAGACTGGGAAATGGACACTCAGAAGGTGGAGAGACGTGCCCTGGATCACACAGCTATGCACCACCGGGGAAGCGCGTCTAGGCGATGGCTCCTTGTCTGGTCTAGCTCCGCCTGAGCCTGGCTGCTGGGTGTGACCCATATGCACCCAGGGGCCATGGCCTGCAGCATGGCCTTGGGCCTGAGGAACAGCCCCTCCGTGGGCCTCTGGGGCTGTACCCAGGCCCCCTGTCCTGCCCCGAGCAACAGGAAGGGAAAGGCAAACGAGCCTTTGGCCCGAAGCGTCTGTTTGAGATGTTGAACAAACAACATGGAATTTGTGAAGATATACACAACCTTGTGGTAGTCACTGGAAGACAAACAGGCCCAGAAAATTCCCTAGCAAGCCCTTACAGCTCAAGGAAATATAAAACCTCGTGGAAATACCTTTGGAAGCAAATGGCAAAGGATAAAAAACTGTCCAGAGGGGAGGGGACAGCCACGCCCCCAGGGGACTCTACCCAGCACTGGCCAGGACACCGCTCTATAGTTCTTGGTCTTCTTTCCATTCTTAAAAGCAACCCATTTATTCACCGGCAACATGCTTATATCTTTGCTTCATTTGTTGTCTTTAAACAATATCTACTGATCCTGCACTAACAAAAAGTGAGAATTTTGCCCTGGCTGGTGTGGCTCAGTGGGTTGGAGCATCATCTCACCACCGAAAGGTCGCAGGTTCAATTCTCGGTCAGGGCACATGCCCGGCTTGCGGGTCGATCCCTGGACTGGGGTGCGTACGGGGGGCAACTAGTCAATGCTTCTTTCTCACATTGATGTTTCTCTCCCTCCCTTCCTCTCTCTCTAAAAAAAGCAAAAAAAAAAAAAAAAAAGTCCTCACTGGGGATAAAAAGAGTGAGAGAATTGTACTCAGGGGCCCTAAGCCCACGTCCTCTCAGCCTCTGCGTCTCCTGGGGACCTGCTGGCACCAGATTCAGGTCTGGGGGAGGCCTGAGAACCTGCATGTCTGGTCCATTCCCTGGGTGATGCCGATGCTGTTGGCGGGAAACCCATTTTGAGAAGCACACGTTTTGAGCAAATCAGCCCACATCGCAAGTCTCGTTCTTCTTGGTAAAGTTTGTCCAATTTCTCTCCAAAAAAAAGTCTATCTGGGGCCCGAGTCTGCAATGGCTCTGTGCCTTCAGGGGGCAGAGAGGCCGATGGATCCTAAACAGATTTCCAATCAGTCCTGCCGTTCTCACCCTGCTCTTACGGCCCCTGCAAGCCTGCCAACTCGCCACCCGTGCCCCTCTGGGGTTCAGGGCGGGACCGCCCCCGCCTCTCACCCCCAGGAAGCCAACCTCTGTCAATGCTGTGAGCTGCGGGCTCGGCCTTTCTCTCCCCTGCATCCCCATCTGTTCGCTTTTGGGCTTGACAATTGTTCTTTTCAAATCTCGACAGCCAGCTCTCTGGACCCTGTCTCCAGCTGGTGCGCACAGAAGGCCGCGCCCCGCACCACTGACCGTGTGCACCCTGGAAGCTCTCCCGCTGTCCCCACGAGACAGCCTGTGGCCTTGCTGTAGCTCCGGCACCTGTCATTGGCACACTGTGTCCAGGCACCGCCGACCGGGCCTGAGGATCTGTCTTCCAACGCTGCCATCAGGGGCTGGGTTCTCTCTGTCCAGACACAGGGAACGTGAGATGCGGAGGGGCCCCACCGCTGGGGGTCTGCGACGCCCACGTAGGCTTGCGTGCTGTGCTCAACAGTGGCCCCCCTCATCCGCGGTTTTTGCTTCCCACGGTCACCATTACCCGCGGCCAACCGCCGTCCAAAAATATGACGTGGAAACTTGTGGAAAGACACAATGCATGAAGTTTTGAATCGCGTGCTGTTCCAAGTCAAATGATGATGTCTCGCGCCGTCCAGCTGTCCCGCCCGAGCCGTGAATCGTCCCTTTGTCCAGCATCTCTGCGCTGTAGACACTCCTGGCCCATCAGGGGCTTTGCAGCCCCGTCTGGGTTATCAGATCCTCTGTCCTGGTGCCACAGGGCTTGTCTCCAAGTCCCCCTTATGCTACCTAACAACGGCCCCAAACTGCAAGGGCAGAAATGCTGACAATTCAGAGGCACCAAAGAGGATGCCAAGTGCTTCCTTTAAGGCAGCAGTTCTCACCCTGGGGGTCGTGACCACTTTGGGGGTCGAACGACCCTTTCGCAGGGGTCGCCTAAGACCCTCAGAAAACACATATATAATTACACATTGTTTTTGTGATTGATCACTGTGCTTTAATTATGTTCAATTTGTAACCACAAAAATACATCCTGCGTATCAGATATTTACATGACGATTCGTAACAGGAGCAAAATGACAGTTACGAAGTAGCAACGAAAATAATTTTATGGTTGGGGGTCACCGCCACGTGAGGAGCTGTATTAAAGGGTCGCGGCATTGGGGAGGTTGGGAACCGCTGCTTTAAGGGAAAAGGTGAATGTTCTTGACTAAATAAATAAAGAAAAAATACCGTATGATCTTATACTGAGGTTGCTCAGATCTACGGCAAGAGCAAATCTCTGATCTGTGGAACCGCGAAGGACAGAGAAGTCTGTGTCAGAGAGACAGAGGAAGAGAGGGAGAGAGAAAGTGCGTGACGGAGGTAAGGGACGCGGACAGAGCGGGAACCTTGGCTGCTTGTCCCCACCGCACAGCCAGAGCGGCGAGAACAGTCACAGAGCAGTTGGAGCCGGTCGCTTAGGGACAGAGTGGCAATTCCTTAAATATTTAGAGCAGATGCACTGCGCGCGGCTGTGGAGGCCACGCTTTATTAATATTTAACGCTGGGAAAACAACTGTTTACGGGACAGATGAGCAAACATCCCAGATTGCTCAAAGCAAGGGGGGCGGGGGGGCGGGCGGTGGTCTTTAGGAAACAAGCAGCTGCTGGTGTTTCCTGACCCTAGTGGCTCTAGACCTCGAGGCCACAGGGGTGGGAGGCTCCCAGCCGTCCCCCGGGTTCAGTGAGAACTATAAACATGGGTCATGGGCTTGGCAGCCCTGCTCCGGAATCGGGATCGTGGTTTGCAGGAAGCCCAGCCCTGCAGCTGGGCCTGGGAGGCGGCTCCTGGCTGGGCGGCTGGGCCCTCACGGGGGCAGCTGCGTCCTGCAGCCCCTGGCCGGGCTGTCCTCTGGCCCCCAGCACCGTCCCAGGAGGACTCCCCGACAGCCAGGCACAGGTGGGAAGAGTCACGAGCTTGTCTGATAGTCCATCAGCTCACCCTGGGGCCTGCAGGGAGGCCAGGACAGGCTGGTCCCCAGAGATGGCAAGTGAGCCTGTGTTCAGGGACTGTCATGACAGCGAGTCCTTTTCGTGACAGCTTCCACCTGCCATGTGCCGGCCTCGGGGAAGCGGACCAGCATGGCCTAGTCTGCGTAAATCAGGCCCGGAGGGAAGGCTACTATCCCCCCCCACACCCTCCCACGGAGGCCTCCTGGAGCCCTGCCCTACACAGGGGTCACTGCTGAGTTCAAATGGACGCGAACTTCTAGTCCAGGACGTGGGCACGCTGCCACCCCAAAGTCAGACACTGGTCTCCAAGGTGCCATGGTATAGGCCGTGTGGGACTCTAAGAGACACATTCCCCGTTTCGCCATCCAGGACACGGACTGTGACATTACCTAAGCACGGACCTGAAAACCCAGCCACCTCCCGGCACATCCATACCCATCCTGCCCAAACCACCGTGGACCTTGATTCCCAGACAGCTCTCCAGAAGATGTTTGCGCACCTGGCTATTGATTATAAAGGACAAAAACACCAGGCAATGTCCCACTATGAGGAATCTATACAAGTATTGGGGCCCAGCACATTAACCCTGGTAAAATAATTTTTAGTTCGTTAAAGCCAGTGTTGGGGTAGATATTTAGCCTTGGGTTTCACAACCTAAATATCTTTTAATATTCGGGGAACAAGTAGCACCAGGCTGGCTAAGGTACTTGAAGAGCCTTTTTTTGTGCTCATAGCATAGCTCTGAAAATAAGAAACCTGAAAACACACTTGAAGGTAATAAAAAAGAATCAACACAACACTGCAACAGCCAGCAACTCCTCTGCCCCGGCAAGAGAGAGGCCCACGGGGCCTAGGGACGTCCCTGGAAACTGAGCCGTCACTTGGTCTTTCTTGTGGACAATTCTTGTTTTCTATTTGCCCGGGATCGGAATGGCCTCCTCACTTTGCCGGAATCGGCCACCCGGGTGGGAGGTGAGACCTTGCTCCCCTTACCCCTGGGAGAGAGAGCAGGGCTTGGCAGTCAGGTGCGCAGCAGGTGTCAGGATGCCATCCTCCATCCACAGGTCTCTGGGTGGCCAAGGCAGCACCCTGGGCCCAAGGGGGGCAGCAGGGTGCACAGCACCAACCACATCCCAACCACATGTCCTGGGCTGGGGCTGGGCCGCCCAGCAACTCTGGGTTCCTGAGCATTTTCCCCCAAAGTGATTCTCCAGCAACTTCTCCTCCTTCATTATTATTATTTTTTAATCCTCACCCAAAGATACATTTTCATTGATTTTGGCAGGAGGTGGGGGGGGGTGGGCATCGATTGGTTGCCTCCCGTATGCACCCTGACCAGGGACTGAACCCTCAACCTAGGCATGCGCCCTCACCTGGAATTGAACGTGCAACCTTTTGGTGCATGGTGCACGGGATAACACTCCAACCCACTGAGCCACCCGGCCGGGGATCGCCTCCATGAATATATGCCTCACCCAGGGATTACCCAGAGCTGTTCTGCAGCCACTGTTCTCGGAGGAGGACCCGTCCTATCCTGGCACCGCCTTGTTGTGGCAAAATACTTGTATAACTGACATACAATTTACCAACTTAACCATTAAAAAAAAATTTTTTTTTTTACTGTATTGATTTTAGAGAGAGAGGAAGAGAGAGAGAGAAACATCGACTTTTCATTCCACTTAGACACTCGCTGGTTGTTCCTGCGCGTGGCCCAGCTGGGGACGGAACAGGCGACTCCCGCACATCAGCACGACGCGCCAACCCACCGAGCCACCCCACCGGGGCCCATCGTAACCACTGCTCATTGCACAGTTCGGTGGCGTTAAGTACAGCCCCACCCTTGTACGACCATTCCCACCACCATCTCCAGAACGTCTTCGTCTTCCCAAACTGAAACTCTGTCCCCGTTAAACATGAACTCCCCACGCCCCTGTCCCCACCCTGGCACCTACCATCCTACCCTCTGTCACTGTGAGGTTGATTTCTTCAGGAGCCTCGAATCACCTGTCCTTCCGTGATGGGCGTCTTTCACTCAGCACGATGTCGTAAGCTTCACCCCTGCTGCAGCGCGCCAGGGTTTCCTTCCACGCCCCACCGTACGGAGAGACCACATTTTGGTGCCCACTCGTCTGCTGACACACAGCGTGGTTTTGTGTTTAATTTGCATAAATATTACTCTGTTGGCCTTGTTTGGCTTCTTACTTTCACTCAGCACCGTGATTTAAAATTAATTCCCGTTCTGTGTGCACACCTCTCGGGGGCCAGAATCCCAGGTCCCCCTCTACAGGTGGCTCAGTCCTATCCCCATGACGGATGCCGACGGATGCCAGCCTGTCCCCACCGCAAAGCATCCTGCCGCAAACATCTGTGTGCAGGTCCCACCAATCATTCTGCTTCTTCCGTGTTAACATGTCCCCCCACTGGCTCTCTTGATGACTTCTTGTTTCCGCTTTATGTTATGACTACCTTCCCTGAGGAGCAGAGTGGGGTCAGGAGGGGGTGTCTGAAGGAAGCTGGTCAGACAGTGCCCAGCTGCCATCAGCCCCTCACCCTGCGGGACTGGGATCCACTCCGACCAGACACTCCCCCTGCAAGGCTGCAGGCTGGGCTGCTGGTCTCTCCCCCAGAGAAACACACCCCTGTCCCACCCAAGGCAAAGGGGCGCAGAGACCAACAGAACTTCCGCACTCAGCCCCTCTGCCCTGGTGATTGTGCTCCCCCTGCGGTCCCCCATGCCCACACCCCGCAGTTCCCATTAACCCTGGGGCTCCCCAGGACTACCCAGTTTTGTGCCCCTTCTTCTCCAGAAGGGTCTCCACAGCTGATGCTGGGGTTGGGGGGCTGAGGGCAGCCCCTGCTTGTCCTCCATCTTGTCCAGACCCGCACAAGCCTGTGGTCCATCCTTGCAGCCTCCATCGAGGCCACTGCATTTCCAGCCCACGGCTGGGTGGGTGGGTGGATGGATGGAACAGCGGGCAGAGGCCCCACGGGGCCTGCCTCCGGCGCGCATTCCAGAACCTCCCGTGAGTGGGCCTCCTCATTCTGCACCACTGGCTCTGCCCTCTCCTGAGAACACACTTTCCCATCTGTCCCAAGTCACTGGGCCAGACAAAGGCTGATGGGACCTGGATAAAGTCACTTAAAGGTAAGCCACGTTTCACAATCACTAGTGAAAAAAAAAAAGCAGAGGTGGGGCTAGACCGGAAAATGAAACTACTGTGAAAATGTATGGAGTCATTTATGAAAAGTTCATTTTATCCTATATTTTAAAAATATTACCAGTGTGCCTCTGTGACCACCTTAGAAAGATAATCTATTGTTAATTAATTTGGGGGCATCATTTTATAGGCTTGTATAATATTAATAGCCAATGCTTCTATGGCATTTATGATGTGCCAACCACTGTTCTAAACTATAGATGTAGAGAGATATATAGCTCTTGATACAGATATAAATGTGTGTTTACAGTAAGTCTATGTCTAGAGTTTGTGTATATACACGTTATGGACCCTATAGATCTATCTATATCTATACATACTTCTTTGTATATACACACAATGGTCATATGAAATGTACACCATTACTATCACTATTTTACAGATGAGGAAACTGAGGTGCAGAAGTAGAGACTTGCCAGCACTACAGCCACTGTCAGAAGGACTGACGTCCCAGCCTGCCCCCTCCTGGGCTCAGTGGCTTCCGCATGCTGATCATAAGGGGGGGTCAGCCTGGCAGAGCCCCGAAGGCCACACTGGTTTCCCCAAGGGCCCACGGTGCTGCCACTGTGGGACGGGCTCCCTGGGCCACCCCCGCTTTGTTGATCTCTCCTGTTGGACACTAACTGGCCTGCCCCTGGCTTTGTTTGGACAGCTTTGCACGTGACTCAGGGGCTTTGTGCGCTCAGCACCTCTTCTCTCCAGGGACCACCCCAAGTGCCCACTTCCACGTCTGACACCCAGGAGCCGCTGGGACAGGATCGCTGGGCAGGGTGGGGGCCGGCGCAGCTTCAGTAGGGCACGCACCCCCCTGGAGTCGTTTGCTCCCTCACTTGCTGCCACGGAGACAGCCAGGGCGTGTCGGCCCCAAGCTGGGCCCTGGGGACGCGGGAGGGGGCAAGGCAGACACAAATCCGTTCGCACAGGGTGGACGTCCTGTTACGCTCAGAAGGGGAGGCAGACATGCACAGGACACTTAAATAAAACACACACACAACACACACAGATGTGATAAAGAGGAGGATGAAGCAGGGAAAGAGGAGCAAAGTGCCCATTGCCCCCACCCCCCTCCGCCTGGGAAACAGCATTTAAATAGGCTGGCAGGCTGGCATGGGTGGTTGGGTGGGGGCTCTCCCTGGTGGTGAAGTCTGAGAAAACGCTGAAGGAGATGAGGCCTGGAGCCCTGCAGGGGACAGCAAGGCCCTGAAGTGGGGGAGAGCCAGGAAGCCATTGAGGCTTTGGGGGAGGGGACAGCCAAGTGGGGAGCAGAGCTAGGGGGATGGCGTCCCTAGAGGAGAAGGGGCGGGTCGTGTTGGCCTCACCATTGTAGGGGCTCTGGTTCTGTCTCAGGGGGAGCCAGAGCCATGGGGGAACTGGACTAGCAAAGGCACCCAACAGCCTCTGTGTGACAGGGTCCCTGTCTGTGTGCCAAGGCAAGGCTGTGGGGACACGCGGGGATGCGGGAGGCCAGGTGCAGGCTGTTTGCAATCACCAGGCACCGGGCAGTGACAACAGGGGCCGGCATGGTGGCCAGGATGGTGGGGACAGTGGCCCCACGGTGGGTTAGCGCACTTCGGAGGAGCGGAGAATGAAGGGAGGGGACTCGGGCGTGTGGCCTCTGTGGCAGGGGCTGCCGTTTCCCGGGGGGCACCGGGGCGTCGGTTCTGGACACGCGCACGGGCTCCGAGCTGTTTTGAGAGTTCACGCTGCGGGTCTGAGCGGCCCGTGGATGCAGAGGGGGCCGGCGGAGACAGACCAGGGGTCATCAGCAAGGGAAGGAGCTCAGGGCGACCTGGGGTCCGGGACGGCAGGGGACAGCAGAGGAGGCAGAGCAGAGCAGGAACCAGGGGAGCCCAGGACGCGCCGGGCCCGACGCCGCTGAGAGCGGGGTGAGGACGGGCCTGAGCAGCAGTCCCACCGGGCCCTTCTAGTGAGAATGGAGGAATAGTGGGTAGAGACACCTCCTCAAGGAATTTTCTGGAAAAGGAAAGAGAAAGTGAGGCAAAGTGATTTTTTGTTTCAAGTTGGTCTTTAAGACATGAGAACATAGAAGAGTCATGTGTGTGCAGCTGGGGGACACGATCCAGAAGGGAGTTAAAAATTGCTGGGGCTGGTGTGGGGGCCTGTGGAGGCTGCCCTGGGTCGGCCAAGAAGAGGGGTCAGGGCAAAGAGGGGGTGCTGGCCTCCGCCCTGAGCACAGCTGGCATGCCTGGGCCACAGAGAGGAGGCAGAGTCTGTGCGTGGGGCTCGCAGCGGGAGGTCCAGGCCTGGCCAGCAGGTCCCCCGGTCCCTGTCCTGTAACTGGACAGAAAGCGGTGACTCCGAGGGCTCCTGGCAAACCCCTCCTGTGCTGAGCCCAGGACTGAGTGGCAGGTGTCCCATGTCATGGTGTCCCCTGCAGGGCAGTGGGCCCTCAGTGTCTGGCAGGGGGCCAGGACACGGTCACCGCCCCTCGTGGCAGAGGTGGCGGAAGGGATGGCGGGCCCTGTCTGGCAGCGCTGTGACCCTGCACAGCACAGTGGCTCTGATGGCAGCCCAAGGCCCCTGCATGAGGGCCTCTCCAGTCCCTGGCCCCCAAAAGCGTCCTCTCCTGCTCCGACTCCCAGCTCTGGGACCCGCTGCTCTGGTTCAGGAAGGCACTGCCCACGGACGCCCTGCTTGCACACCGGCCGGTGCCGGGCCAGGAAGAACATCCGCAGGCCCAGTCTCCGACCCGCCCGCCTGGGCTCGCCAGCTGGGCCCCGTTTCCTGCCGTCCGTCCCGGGGTCCCCTGACAGCACCCTCCATAGGAGGCTGATGACCAGAAGGAGCGCATCTGCAGGGCCGCCCTCAACACGATTCACGTGAGCTAAGGGGCTGGCTTTCCGTGTGTCCCCTCTTCTCCTTCAGCATCTTCCACCGACACTCTGTTTTCCCCAATCTTGGCCTTGGCTTTCAGGGACAGCATCCGTTCCCAGGTAAACTTTTTAAAAAAGGAACTCAAACTTGAATACAGATGAGGAATGTAGCTAAATGCAGGAGACGCAAAAGAGAAACTCTTTTTTTTTTCAAGTCAGTGCAAATATTTTTGGAATTTAATTTTCCTTAGAAAAAAACGACGGGCAGACAGAGAGTCTGCATCCTGTGTTTGGGCACCAGGGGCCAGTGGCGTCCTTATTTGTAAACCCGACGCAGTGATCTGTGACTCCACGCCCCCGCGCCGCCCCGCCAGCAGAATCTGAACAACGGTCCTCTCTTCCTCCCGCTCCCTGCCCGCTCTTCCCCCCTCTTCTTCAGGCCCCCTCCTTCCCTCCATTTCTTCTTCTTGGATGACTGTGGACAAGTAAGAAGACCCCCTCATAGAACCCCCTCAGAGTCTGTAAAGCAAGCTGATGCTACTTCATTGCAAAGGATGTTTCAACAGGCCGGCAGAAATGCCACCCACAAAGAGAAAGCACGCGATGTATACGCGAGACGAACAGCAAGACACAACGTAACATACAGGGCTCCCGCGAAAGTATGTTTCCAGTTGTGAGCACGCAGAACACAGAATTTGCTACTGTATTGTTATTTATTAAGTATTGTTATTATTTTCCATGCACGCAACTATAGACCTACTTGTGCCCCACCCTGTATGGTCCAGCTCTGGGGCATGTGGTTCATACATCAGAGATGCTCAGATGGGGACAGGAACAACGGAGGATGGTCAACCCACATGGCTGAGGGGCTCCCGTCTGCTCATAACCAGTGCTGTCTTGTTGCCCATAAAGGTCCCCCCGGAAGTCCAGGGCTGAGGTGAAGGCATCCGGCTGTTCCCATGAGGTGGGTCGGGGTCTAAAGGTGCGCTTGGCAGGCCCTTGCCCAGGATCGCTCGATTTTTCTTATCGGAAATTGTAGAACCCCTAGAAGTCCAGCCCCGGGTTACTGGTTAAATAAATTATGACATTTCCATAAATGTGTGAGCCATGAAGCTATCCAACGTGAAGACTGGCATGGGAATCCACTGACAATACATTTAGGGAAAATGCCCGAAAAAAGAACTCAGCTTTGGTGACAGATGTCAGGACAGAGGACAAGGGATGCTGGGATCTTCCTGCTCTGGCATGTTCTCCATCCTGATCAGGTGGTGGGTCCACAGGCATCTATGCTTCAATCACTGAGCTGCACACTTGAGATTAGATCCCTTCACCATCTGAATGTTACACCTCAATTTATTTTTATATTTTTAATTTTATTTATTTATTTTTAGAGAGAGAGGAAGGGACGGAGAAAGAGGGGGAGAAACATCACTGTGTGGTTGCCTCTCGCATGCCCCCCAACTGGGGACCTGACGTGCAACCCAGGCACGTGCCCTGACCAGGAATCGAACCGGCGACCCTTTGGCTCGCAGGCCAGTACTCAGTCCCTTGAGCCACACCAGCCAGGGCACACCTCAATTTAAAAGTACCAAACTCGTGTACAAAACTGTATGTGTAGTAGTATGAAGATATTTTCTAAAATGTCATGTGGCAGATTGCCTTTTCCTAAAATGGCCACAGCAGTATTTCTGACCTGCACACTCTTCCAGATATGATCCAGAGTTGGAGTCTCTCTTCCCCGTCCTTGACCTTGGCAGGCCTTTCTGATGCCTTCCATCATGAGTATGCACTGGAAGGGATGCTCTTTAACCCCTGAGGCCAGGTCAGAGAGACTGGTGTGGCCTGGCTCTCTCCGTTTCTCAGGACACAGGCCATCGAACCCGGCCACCACGCTATGAGGAAGCCTCGACACTTGAAGGAGCCGACAGCAACTGCTGATAACCAGCACTAACCTCCGGCCACGTGAGAAAAACATTTCAGACGGTTTTCCAGCCCCCAGCCTTCCAGCCTTGCGGCCGAGGCCCCAGACATCACAGAGAGAGACAAGCCGTCCCCAATGGTGCCTGGCCCCAGTTCCTTTCCTGACTCACAGAATAACAAACAGTGGTTTTATGCCACTAACTTCCATAGGGTTTCTTTGTTACACAGCTATTTTAGTCCGTCCAGGCTGCTATAACAAATAATACCAAGAACCGGGTGGCTTCTAAACAAACATGACATTACTTCTTACAGTTCTGGAGGCTGGGAAGTCTGAGATCAAGATGCCAATAGACTCAGCGTCTGGCGAGAGCTTCCTGGTTCAGCGACGGCACCTGCTCACTCAGGGGTGAGGGAGCAGCACCCTGAGCTGCCGTTGATGAGGGCGCTAATCCCATTGCGGAGGGCTGCATCCTCCTGACCTAATCACTCCCCCCAAAGCCCCACCTCCTAACACCCTCACATTGGGAGTCAGATTTCAACGTGCGGATGTGAGGGGACATGAACATTCCGATCGCAGAACCAGAAATGTGTTATGTGGATAACGGGAGGAGATGGCTCCATATTTGAAGACAGCGATTAGCGCTGCAATTCATTTAGTGTTTTCCCACTTTTTCTTAGATTCTACAATAAGCGGGTGCTTTTCACGTTAGGAAAATAAAACTAAAACCATATGGGTGAGTTTCTCACACGGGAGCGGGGTGGCGGCATACATCCCAGCGTGCTGTGCCGGTGCCCTGCTGCCCCCCTCACTCCGGGGCAGGTCCATGGGAGAGCGACAAGGGCAGGGGAGCCCCGCAGAGGGGAAGCGGCTTCTGCACCTGCGTTTGCTGGACAGCTGCCAGCCTTCCGTGGAGGGGATGTTTCAAGCCTGCACGCATGGGCGTGGTGGGAGGGGCGCCTCCCGGGCCAGGAATGCATTCCTGCCTAAACC
Organism: Furipterus horrens; assembly: GCF_987537825.1. Lineage (NCBI taxonomy): Eukaryota > Metazoa > Chordata > Mammalia > Chiroptera > Furipteridae > Furipterus > Furipterus horrens. Next base: position 3,276,159 of record NW_028327186.1, on the reverse strand, counting down.
TCTCCAAACGCCTCTCCCCCAAATCAAGTTAATTAGGGGGGCCTCACCTCAAACGCTGTGCCTGAGAATAGTACGGCAGCGTTCACAGAGATGCCTGCGTTTTGAGCGTTAGGAGTGCAAAGTGCCAGGTTGAGACGAACCAACTCCAACACAATACAGTGGGTTCAGTATATCCCTGGCTGTGGATGAATACTGCTTGGGCCAAAGTGCCCCTCCCCCCACACCCTGGTGTCCTGTGGCTCTTCCCACGCTCTGAAATTATCCGTCTACCTGTCTGCCATCATCTGTCTCCCCTCTAGGATGTCTTGGCAAGGATGGGGACCGGCTGGCCCGTGCCACTGGCTGCCAGCCCGGCTCAGTGCCTGCTGCTTGACTGGGCTCATGCCACCCTTGTTCGGGGGAGGGTGGGCAAGTGGGTGACTCAGGCTCTGGCATGGGTGCTGCTGTTGGGTAGGCGAATAACACATAGCCACCCGGTGCCATGTGCGGTTAAGTCCTACAGAAGGGTGTCTGGGAAGTCTCTGCAGGGGTCACCAGGCCTCTGGAGAGGGTGTGAGCCCTCTGTGCTGGGCCTGCCCCAGACCCCCACCCCCTTTCTCCTCTGTTTCCCTCCTCTGGCGCACGTACCAAATCAAGTGCCACGTACCTTTGTACCTTTTTCTTTTTTCTTTAAGATGTTAATTATTTTTAGAGAGAGGGGAAGAGAGGGAGAAAGAGAGAGAGAGAGAAACATCAATGTGTGGTTGCCTCTTGCACACCCAACTGGGGACCTGGCCCGCAACCCAGGCCTGTGCCCTGACCGGGAATCGAACCTGCAACCCTTTGATTTGCAGGCCGGCACTGAGGCACACCAGCCAGGGCCACATCCTTTATTCTTATTGGAAGAAGGCAAGTACAGGCAACAGCTGACATGTACTGAGTACCTACCGAGCGGTCCAGGCCTGCTTCCTCACATTTGCTGAGTCCTCACAGTGAGGTCAGAGCTGCCATTGTCCCTAGACAGATGGGAGAGCTGAGTCACAAGACACCAGGAGGAAGGGACGGGCCGGCAGAGGAGCGGGACTCGTGTCCATACACCACACCGGAGCTCCTAGAGCTAGAGCTGCATCATTCTTATTCTGCTCTAAAAAGGAGAAGGTCTAGAGGTGATGACGAGTGGCCTCTTTATTTCCAGGTGGTCCTGGGTAGACTTGCCCTGGGGCCCTTAGCTCTGGGCCAGCGGTACTCAGCGTTCAGAGGATGGAGAATTCCAGCCACGACCCGGGCCCGGGAAGCTCACAAGCACAGTCGCTTCCCTGGGAGCGGGGCTGGGCTCCCTTCGGACCTTCCCTCGGTAGCAGCTGAAGTCAGGAGGGTCTCCCATGGGGTTCTCAGTCCAACGAGAGGCCACGTTACGGCTCCCCTATCCATGCCACCTTCTCCAGCGCAGCCTTATGCAGGGTGACGCTGGGGGGACACAGGGCATTCTCCATGTCTAGTGTGACAATAGGAGAGCCTTGTTTAAGAACAGAGACTCCATCCTGGCTGGTGTAGCTCAGTGGATTGAGTGTCAGCCTATGAACCAAAGAGTCGCTGGTTCGATTCCAGTCAGGGCACATGTCTGGGTTGTGGGCCAGGTCCCCAGTTGGGGGGATGCTGGGGGCATGTGAGAGGCAACCACATTGATGTTTCTCTCCCTCTCTTTCTCCCTCCCTTCCCCTCTCTCTAAAAATAAATAAATAAAATATTTTTAAAAAAAAGAAAAGAACGGAGACTCTGGGGGTCTAATGACCTTCAGCCCGCAGCCCGCCCCACCCTACACCTGCCCATGTGACTTTGACCCTGGGGGTCTGTGCTGCTCTTGGTGTCTCGGCCACTGTGGCAGGCGTCCTGTTCCCAGTGTCACAGCCACGTCTGCCCACGGAGACCAGCAAGATGGCCAGTTCCAAGGGAGTGTATGTGTGGGTGGGGCTGAATCAGCAGGGAAAGCCAGTCTCCAAAGGACAATATGGAAAAAATGTTCAGGAGACGCGTGTAGCAGGCATCCCTGCAAGCCTCCTTGATTAACATAAAAAGTGAGGAAAATTGGCAGGGAGGCGAGGAAAATTACAGGGTATTTCCTGCGAGGAATATGTGGGGCATCCTTGGAAATTTCTTGAGGCATAATGAGTTTACTGTTCCTCTTCCTAAAAAAATTTCTTCCTGTGGCTCACCTGTCCCTCCCCCGGCAAAAGCAGTTATTTATGGGTGTCAAATATTCCCTGTGGAGAGCAATTTAACGAGCGCTGCTGTTAGAGCCTCCCTGAGCCGAGGAACACTGGAGCCTGGTCAGGGTCGGAGGTTTGGGTGTCCGGGTGTTTGCGCGCAGCGCGGATGGCCGTAGAAAGCCTTCCAAGCCAGCCTCGGATCTGGCCTCAGCTCTGAAAGCCCCTTCAGACCAGGGGGAGGCTGGACTGGCATTCTCGTCCACAGAGCACCCAGTCCCCAAGCAGGAGCTCCCAGTGACACAGTGCATAAGCGTATGGGGCTTCCCTGGGGGTCAGTACCTGTGAAAATCCCTCTTGGAACCCACCTCCCGTTGTGGGTGCCCAAATGGGGCCCCAGCATTGCCACCTCGGGACCACCACAAGGGAACCCAAAGAGACTGGCCGTGGGGCTGAGGAGGTCAGGAAGGGGCCTTGCTTCCCTCCTGCACAAAGAGCACTTTGACCCACCCCCTTGTTTTAAAAATGACTAATTAAATGCCCAAGTACGCACAGCGGCCGGGACACATGCCAAGGAAACTATTTAGAAAGCGGACAGCGAAAATACGCCCAGACGCGCGCTCTCCCCCGCAGCGAAGGCGATGCAGCCAGGGTCAAAGCAAGCTTGCAAAAGCAGCCCTCCCCTTTGCCCATGGCGGTGGTCCCGGCCCCGGAAGTCCTGGGAAGGGTGGAGGGAAGGAGGACTGCCCGCCCCCTGCGAGCCGCCCTCTCCCCTCCTGCTAGGATTCCGGGTGTCAGCCCTGTTCCTTCAGCCGCTGCGTTTGTCAGAGTCTTCGGGCCTCCGGGACCTGGCGCTTCCTCAGGCCAGGGTGCCATCTTCAGGGCCAGGATGTCCCTGGGTTGGGCAGGCTGAAGTACGATGTGGCTGCCGCCACATAGGAGAGCGTGGAGTCCTTAATGAGCGGTGGGTGCTGATGGCGGGGAGGTGCGTGCATTGACCAAGTCGCTGGGTGGACTTGAGACAGAGGGACGACTGTCACTGCATCAATGGCTTTCCAGTTTCCACCCATCGGGGCTGGCTGCCAGCGCTCACTGCGGATGGCCCAAGTGGGGGCTTACTCTGAAAACATTCAGGGGACCACCTCGCTAGGGGTCAAGGAAGATAGAACTCTGCGCCACTCTGAAAGTAGCACGTTGCAAAGCCACAAAGATAAGGCGTTGCAGCTCTGAATGGTGACCCTCAGGCTTTCTTGTTCACAACTGAGAGCCGAGATAGCTGCCATCTTCCTGGGAGAGTTTGGGCAATATTTTCAAAAGCCTTCAAGATAGGTAAACCGATTTGTACTGTCACAGCGCTGGACTAGCTTGTCTCCAAACCTCCCCTCGAGAGGAACTAAAAAAGTGGCACAGGAATCTGTGAAACGCTTCTTGAGGCATTGGGGTGACCCCAAGGCAGAGAGAACTTGAAGGGTCAGGGTCCTGGAGAGGAGGAAACAGGACATTTGGGGCCTCTTTTCTGTTGCGGCATCAGCCAGTTCACAAGCTGTGGCTGACAGGTGGAGAAGCTGATCAGCAAGCCGTAACAAAGACGTTGACAGATTGGGCAGAGCTCTTGGGGGCCTCATAGGACAAGCCTCTTAGGACAGGACGGCACAAGGTACCATAGAGGGTACACAGTGGAGGAGTCCAGGTAGACACCCCAGGCTCGGAAGAGCTGCTTAGGGTCACTGACCATCCTGGTTGTGTGGGACCATCCTGCTTTGGCAACGAAAGTCCCCTGCCCCAGGGGACCTCTCTGTCTCAGGCAAACCTGGATGACTGGTCCCCCTTGGTCCACCCTGGGACAAAGACTGAAGCCCAGCTTCAAATCAGCTTAGTCCCTGATTGGATGAAGTGACCTGCACCTTCTCTGATGCTTGTCAGAAGCAAAAGGAGATCTTCTCTGGAGAAAGAGATCACCTAGGGCCTCAGATTTCCTGCAATTGTCATGCACAATGTCCAACACTCAACGAAAAATACACAGTTCTAAAAAATGCCAAGGATGTACCAAGAGAACAAAATGGAAAATAAAGACAGACCCACTAGAGATCCTGATATCAGTGTTGTTGGGCTTTGAAAAACTTTAACATGGCCGATATTAACGTGTCCCAGAAATTAAGAAGACAAGAAGAGTATTGTCAGGAGCATCCTGAAAGCAATAACAGGAAAAACTGGAACTTAACAATGTGGTAGCTAACGTAGGAGGCACTCGTTCAGTTTAACCGAAGATTAGACGTGGCTGAAGAACACAAGTGATCATGAAGGGAGGTTAGAGAAATAAACACAGACTGAAGCAAGAAGGGAACACAAATGAAAAATATAGAAGACAATTTAAGAAAAATATATGTAATTAGAAGGAGGAGGGAGAGAGAGAGACAGAGAGAGCAAACGGGGCCAAGAAGTAATATTTGAAGGACAATGGCTGAGATCTGTCCAAAAATAATGAAAGACAGAAGGCCGCATATTTAAGAAGAGCTATAAAGCCCAGGCGGTACAAATGAAAGGAAAACCACACCTAGACAGCACCTAGTAAGAATACTGAAACCCAAAGAGAAAATTCTAGAAGCAGCCATAGGAAGAACCACATTTCCTTCAAAGGCATCAATGGAAGCTGGTGGACAGCGGAAATATATCCTCAAAGCACCAAAGGTATATTTCTGCCAACCTAGAATCCTATGTCAGAAAGGGTAGCCTTCAAAGGTGGAGATCATGCAGACATTTTCAGACAGGTGGAATGCAGAGAATTCTTCACCAAGCAGTTGTAGTAAAGAGACCATTTAAGGGCTTTTTAGGCCGAAAGATGTGCCTACAGGAAAGCACAGAGATGCAGGGGAAGGATGAGAACTGACAGAAAAAATGTGGATAAATGAAGACGACCGCACAAAACAAGTCATGTTTTGGGGACATTATGTGGCATTTCATAATGAAAGATCAACTCACCAGGGAGACACAATTCTAAATTAGCCCTCAAATTGTGTGGCGTACATGAACCGAATTAAGATGAAAAAACAGAGGAATCCACTATTATACCTGGTAATGAACACACCTCTCTCTTAGTAACTGAAAAAAACAAGTTGATTCCCCCCCCAAAAAAGCGAGTAAACATATACATTAAAAGAATACATTTAACCAACAATGATTGACGCGTGTAGAACTCTGCACCCCCAATGGCAGAATGTGCATTCTTTATCATTTCACACAGAACACTGGCTAAATCTGATCCTATTCTGGGACATGACTCAATCTCAACATATTTCCAATCACTGACATCCTATACTCTCTATCCACAGTAAAAATCAAGACGGAAGTCAGTAACTAGAAACCCCCAGATGACTTTACATCAAGTGATATGCTTCTAAATGACCCGGCGGTCAAAGAAAAAAATAATCTGAACTCAAGGAGAATTAGTACAGGAAAGAACAAAACCGACGAGGTGCCGCTGAAGCTATAGTGGAATTGATGCGTCCGCAAAGGAAAAAGGCTACCAATTAATGACCTGGGACAAACGCTGTATAATCCCCCCTGTATGAGGTACCCAGAGCAGTAGTCCAAATTACGGAGACAGGAAGTAGAAGGGCGCCTGCCAGGGACGGGGGTGCGGGTGGGAAGTTGTCGTTTAATGGGTACAAGTTCTCTACCAGGGGACTTGATTCTACCCTCTCCATATGGTGCCATTTTGTAGCTCTCGGGGACAGCTCCCCTTTTAACATTTTTTTTTTCAATGACAGTTGACATTCAATAGTAGATCCGTTTCAGGTCTACAGCATAGTGGTTAGGCATTTATAGAACTTACAAAGTGATCCCCTGAGGAGTCTAGCACCCACCTGGCCCCGTACGGACGTATTACATTATTAGTGACTGTATCCCCTGTGCTGGGCTTCACATCCCCGTGACTGTCCACCCCTCCCCTTTTCCACCCAGTCCCCAACATCCCCTTCCCCTCCGGAAACCCTCAGTCTCTTCTCTGTGTCTATGAGTCGTTTCTGTTTTCTTTATCCATTTATTTTGTTTTTGAGATTCCGCCCACAAGTGAGATCACACAGGGTTTGTCCTTCTCAGACATGACTTACTTCATTTAGCATAACGCCCTCGAGGCCCATCTCTGCTGTCACGCGTGCTAAGATCTGTTGCGGGCTGAGTAATATTCCATGGCGTCTCTGTTCTGCGTCTCCTTTACCCAATTGTCTATTGATGGGCACTTGGATTATTTCCATGTCTTGGCTACTGCAAAGGTGCAATGAACCCAGAGATGCATATATCTTTTCGAATCATTATTTTGGATTTCTTCAGACAAATACCCAGAAGTGGAATCACTGAGTCATCGAGTAGCTCTATTTTTTATTTTTTTGCTTGATAGGGTGCCTTCATTGCTATTTTCCCAGTGGATGCTTATATATAAATCTCAGGATGCCATGGTGAGAGAGCACTTATCTCTAGTATAAATTCCATCTGTAGAACGGCTACTGCTGGTTCATTTCACAGACCAGAAGACAGAGAACTGAGGGGCTTGTCCATGACCACGTCTTGAAGCAACAGAGGGGCTAGGGGTCAGCTAGCCCCACCCTGATGGCTTGCGATCACCACCCTGCTTTGCTCCCAGCAGCTATAACACAGAAGAACAAAGAGTGTACTCGGTCTAAGAAAACCACCCAGCAAGGACTGAGCTAGACACAGCTGGCAAGAGCTGAGGGGTAACGCTGCTTCAACAAGAATTCACGCCTTCTTCATATTATCCAGTTTACCTGGACAATCCCACCCACTCCCCCCGAACATCCCCGCTAGTCTCCTTTTCTGAACACTGTTTGTTTTGCTTCCAAATGCATGGCTGTTTGGTGTCCTGTGGCCGTGGCCCTGCCAGGGGTGGGCAGCTGACCCTGTGGGACAACCTGTCACTTTCCGACGAGGCTGGAGCTGGGACTTAGACCCCCTCTGGAGCCTGGACTCTCAGATGGAAAATTCAGAGGCTGCTGGAGGCTGTTACCTAAGGTAGCAGCGCGCAGAGGGAAGCAGAGGAACATGGAGAGGAGAGAATGTTCTCACTTCCTGACGGTGTCCACGGCCCTGTTTCTGAGACCCAGCTCGGTGCTTCCGTTGGAGCCTGAAAAATGTCCCAAGATGCTGCTATGGCAGGTCCTGCAGGCTGGGACCCTCTCCCCTCCCCCCTAAACTCCTGTCTGGGAATCCGGAACATACAAAGCTAGAGTCTACGTTTCCCAAGCGCCCTTGCAGCAAAGATTTCACATGTGACCTACCAGGCACACACATGTGCACGACACTTAGAGGGTAGACATAAGCACCCCAGGGTGGTGGCCACCCTCAGGGAGAGAGATCAGACCTCCAAGCAGAGGACCAGGTGCTTGGCTCTCCTGACTGGGTGGGGTGGGGGTGTCTATGGTCCCGGCCCAAAGCTGTGGGCAGGGACAGATGTTGCGTGGGGTTTTCAGAAGACAAGCCCTGTGGTTACTCAGGCATCAGTCCTGGCCGCAGAATCCAAGCTGGGGTCCTCGACTGCCCAGAAATCCTAACAAACACACAACATGCTGTAACAAGTTCCTTTCTCTTAAACTACAGCGGGTCCCATAGTCTGCAACTAAGAATCCTAATGTATACATGTGACAATAATAGAGTCCTCTTGCTGAAGGTTTAGCTTGGGTGTCACTCACTTGCAAGGAAAAGTCTTAATTGATATGGTAGCCAAACAGATTATGCAAATTGCTAAAAAAAAAATACACACACTACTTTGAAATGGACTGAAATTTTCTTTTATCCAAATAAAAGATGTCTCCATTGTCAGGCAGCCCTTGCTAGTCTCTGCTCTATTAAGACATCTGAAACGTCATTGTCATAGAACGGGGAAAGTCTGGGGAACATTAAAGAGCTGAAATTTCACCGGATCAGAGGCAGAAGACAAAAACATTTAAAATACAGATGTTCCTTTTCATTGGGGGATTGGTTCTAATGTCCTCCTTGAGTCCCGAGGACGTGAGGCCCGGGGTGTCCCTCAAACGCACACAGATAATCACAGGATCAGGACTAGAAGTCACGTCCTCCAGCGTGGGTTGCGTCTCTCCACCACCACGCAGCCTCTCCGGAGGCTAAGGTTTCAGCGTGTCTGACTTGGCCAGAAACCACAGGGGAAAAAAGAGAACACGGTCTCCTCACATTTATTTTACATATGGCCATGCTAGCAGAATCAGAAGTGAGAAGACTGGACCTGGGGAAGGTGTATGGGCTGAATCCTGTTCCTCCACGTCCCCGGATTGCCCACACGTCAATGTTCCAAGCGGCCCTTCAGACAGGTTACATCCACGCATCGAACAGGGTCAAGGAGTTTCTATTGAAAGAAGTTTGCTTCTTCCCCAAAGACACACTCCAACAGAGATCTTTAAAAAAAAAAATGCATGGGAACAGTCTGTGGCAATCGTCATAAGAGGAGATATTGGCCCTGGCAGGAGAAGGAGCCGCTGAAATGATGGGCAGACTGCTGGGGTCATGGATTGGCTTTCCTGCAGTGCCCCTGACAAGCGGTGGGGACATAGGAGAGAAGCCAGCCTTGGCCTCAGCCCCTGCCTTATGCCTACAGGATCTTGAGTTAAAAGGAGGTCAGCGCCCTGGCCAGTGTGTCTTGGTTGGTTGGAGCTTCATCCCTTGGATTGAAGGCGTTGTAGGTTTGATTCTGGTCGGGGCATATGCCTGAGTTGTGGGTCTGATTCCTCGTTTGGGGTATGAATGAGAAGGTGACCGATTGGTGTTTCTCTCATCAATATTTCTCTCTCTCTCTCTTTCTCTCCCTTCCCCTCACTCTAAAAGCAATGAAAAGTGTCCTCAGTGAGGACCCCCTCCCAAAAAAGAGGTCAACCGCTAGCCAGAAAGGGTGGCCAGTCATGATACAAACACTACCAAAAATTCACTCAGAGGCAAGTCAAACACTTTCATCGGCATAGAAGAGGAAAGAAGTGTTGACTTTGTCATGAGCCAATCACTGAAAAACGAGAAGAGTTGCTTCCTTCCCCACGTGTCTTCGGGAGATAGATGGTATTTCGTGGAGGCCACCAAACAGGAAATGAATCAGTGTTCGAAATAACAGTAGCTGCACAAGATTTTTCTCAATTCTCTCCAGACTTGAGAAGAATAACAATGTCAGGATGCAGGAGATGGGAGCGCTCTGTCATGCACTGAGAAATAACCCTGAGCTGAACGGCCTCATAGAGAGGTCTTAGAATTGGAGGTATTAGAAGCAATGGATCTCATACTTTAATAAAAGCCTTAACCACCTCTTTATCTTTGCCAGAAACACCCAGGGTTGCAGAAACTGAGAGGCTGTCTTGGGCTGTCCTTTTTCAGATGGATGCTAGGAACCCGGTCTGACCATTTCTCACCAGGGAATGGGAAGCCACACGGCCGCGTTTGGACTCCCGCCCCTCTCAGCGTAACGTCTCTTTTCCCCAGAGTAGGAGAGGGAGAAACGGATTCCAGTTGCTAGAACGAGGAAGAATACAGACGAGAAAGTCACATCATCTAAATGTCCTGGTCTGATTTTAATGGGAACGCTTGCAAAGTTCCACCAGTAAATGCCATGTTTGCTGTGGCTTACGGTCTTCTTCTTCTTTTTATTTTTTGAGAAGTTTTAAGGTTGTAGGAAAAATATTGAGTGGAACGTACAGGGAGTTCCTATAAACCCTCAGCCCCACCAACGTCCCCTATTTTTAATATCTGGCATTCGTGTGGGACATTTATCATAGCTGATCAGCCAATGACACTGCAGCTTATTTTTCTAGGTTGAGAAAGTTCTGTTCTGTTATTGTCTTGATTCTTATCAGGCTGGGGGTCAAGTTTTAAATTTAAGAAATGTACCAAGATGAATATGTATCTTCCCCTTGCACGTTCATCAAAACAGATGTAAGTTAATTACATTATGTATGGATATCAGTTTAATTATATTATGTATAAATGTAAGTTAATCATTTTCATAGATTTCCAATATTGCATGATAACGGTGAGACAAATGGATCAATAAATAGCGATCGAAAGTTTTAGAGAAACACGTAACTTCGATCCCAGCTTCACACACCACACCCAAAGGAAGTTATAAAGATCGAAATGTAAAAATCAACACCATGAGAGAATCAGAGGAAAGTACAGAAGAAGATTTTTATAATATTGGGACTGGAGACTTCCTAGCCAAGAACCCATTCAGTGGGGTGGATGATGTGGGTTGGTTAGAACGGGCAGTCGGGTCTTCCTCCTTTTGGACCCTCCCCACACAGGCCCTCGCCACCCACTCCAGAGGCAGAGAAGCCCCCACTCCAGCTCTCCTGGTCCCTGACCCTGTCTCCACCCCCCACACCCTGTCTCCACCCCCCACACCACCACCGGAGTCGTCTCTGCCTGCCGCAGAGTGCCCTGCTAACGACTTTTTTAAAAAAATCAGCTAGTGGAAATTCATCAGGAAGAAAATAATTAACAACAAATGAAAAAAGATGGACCAATTTCATAATCTATAATGGATCACAGGAGCCCAGCAAGTGAGCCCGTTTTCATTTCCATTTATTTGCGGGCTTCTTTATTCAAGTTATGGGTGGCTGGGCTTGCTCCCGGCCCCACAGCTCATCTGTGATCCAGCAGTGAGGACAGAAGGGGAAATGTCATTGCAGGGACAGATGGTGCCACTTGCCTTCATTCTCCTGTTCCAGCCTCTAGCTGAACCCTTGGGGTGCCCTGCACCCACGGCTCCTCACCCTCAGCGCCCACCCACAATAATCTCCCTTCTCACCTCAATCCTTTCTCCTCTAAATCTCTTTCCGCTCTTTGATCTAAATAAGTCTGAGGTCTCCCGCAGAACTGTCTCCTTGGGTGGGGCTGCTGTTGCGCTGTCCTTAGCTATCTCTCTTGCTATGGCCTCGGGAAATGCAGATTAGGAATGGTCAGACATTATACGTTTGTTCCATCTGTGGTTTTTCATTTCATCAGCTCGGTGGTGATGTCCCAGGGAACACCTAATGCAGAGCCCAGATTTACTACCCAAAAGACCATGTATTATTCAGGACTTCTTTGGTGGCAAGAGACAGAATTCCAACTCAAAACAGCTTCTGTTTAGAAGTGGGGCAGGTGGGGGCCTTATGGCTTGTGTAACGGGGCTTCCATGGGAGCGGCCGGCTTCAGGCATAGCTGGATCCAGGGGACGGGCAGCCTGCTGCCCAGCAGTTCCAGTGAAGGCTATGATTGGCCAGCTTTGGTTGTCCCTCCCCATTCCAGAGAGATGGGAGTTCTCTGATTGGCGGGATCTGAGTCACATATCAAACCCTGTCGCCAGAAGTGGGGTTGAACCCCAACTGAAAGAAGGAACGACAGTCTCCTCAAGAGTTGGTCGGACAAAACGTGCGCACCTTCAGTCCTACACCAGACACTAGTTTAAGCCCCAAATTAGCCTGACAACCACAGAGAGAGGGGGATTCTTTCTGAGGCTGAAAATCCCGTCCTGGGATGGAGGACTCTTCTCTGCTACCCATTTCCCTCCTTAACCTGACGGTCAGGCTCAGCAAGTCTGCCGGGGCCTATTAAAGTATAAAAGCCACAGAAACAAAATTGAAAATAAAATTTATGACCCTTTTTCAAACCAATATCCTAAAGCTGACCAAGGCAGCCAACCAGATATGGTCCCCTAAATTGCAGGAGAAATTTACTGGGCACTTACATTTAACCACACGCATGCAGGGGGAGGCTGGTCATCTTCCAGCTCCCCAGGGCACGGGTGAAGAATGTCTTCAGAGACAGACAGCTAAGGCGTACTGGCCCACAATTGGCTCATCTCTTCCTTATTTCTGCTCATCTCATGGAGGCGCATCCATTACAGGGTTCTGAAGCCACGTCGCAGGCCGTTACTGCCACAGAGAAGCTCTGAGGAAGCCAGAGGCCTCCTGTCTCTCTTTGAGATGCAGGCGGTGCGGCAAACATGTGGGCCAGATGTTCTCGCCTAGGATGTCCTAGTCTTCGTGACGGAACCATTCTCCTTCGGCGGGATGGAAAAGGAGCCGGGGCGTGGGGAGGGCTGCCTGCCAGAACCCTGCCCCCAGGGACAGCCTCTCTGAGGCTGCAGAGAGAAAACCAGAGGCAGCATGGACCTGCGGAGCCGTTTTCCTTCCCAATGAGGGAAGGTCGGCGGAGGGAAAAGTTCCCTTTCTGCTGACCCCTTCGCTCTGACTTTGGACACATGGTATTAGGCAGTGCTGCTCTGAGTTGCCACACCCATCCCAGACCAGAGAACCTCAGAAAAGCCAATTTAGAAGCAGTGATCCACCATGCAACTTCCAACTACCCTGCTTCCTATTGGATTAGGTAATAATTTGTGTATTGCATGGGACTGCATTACATCCTGTTACTCGCTGCTCAAAACCACCGACTACTATGCTCACAGTCGCCCGGCCGGCTTGAGACAGAACCAGGACAAGGGGCCAGGCCAGTGTGCCTCCTGCTTACTTGGAATCCCACTTTTAAAGATTTCCCACGCCTGTGTGGAACACTCACCAAATAACTGACATACACTTGCACTGGGGTCCCCTCGCCATCTGGACTTATCAGGAAGAACTCCCACCCACAGTCCCGGGTACCCATCAGCCTTCTCTGGCACCATGCCATCGGGGAAGCTGGGGCGCTTTGCCATGCAGTCTGCAAGAATGGGAGCCCAGGCTCCCTTACCTGGCACAGGTAGGGGTGGGGCCCTAGTTTTTCTTGGGTGTTTAGCTGGATGACAGCAGCTACGGCAAGTTTTATGTCTTGCTAAGTTACTGCCTTCCTGGTCCTTTGGTGAGAGAGAGCGGCTTTTGTGGGACTCTGTGTGTTCGCATTCACTAGGGTTTCTAAGTTGCTCACTTTTTCAGGGAACTTATTGCCATGTTGTTCCTTGGGTCCTGACATCCCTAGCCGCTCTGCCTTTTTCTCTGGACCTTTCGGAGGCTTCTTATAGTTTAATATATAATGTCCAGTGTTTTAACTGGACTTAATGACAGGATCAGGGGAAGTATGTCTTGACCATCTTCCTGGACAATTTGCATTTTTCGGCATGAATTTTTCTTCATTGACCCAGGATCAGGAGCCCAAGTTGATTTATCACAGCACAAAGAGGTGCCCCTTGAAAATTTTCACGCAGTTCCAAGACTACATGACATCGCTTGGCTTCTGAAGAGAAATCTGCAGGACAGAAACTATCCTAAATCTATTGCAGAGCTGGGATGCAGCACAATGGTATGAAGCCCATGAAAATGCTAAGACAATTTACTGAAAATTTGGAGATAATGATTACCGTTTTTTTGTGGCTTGGCCCTTCCACACACCTGAGACTAAGTCACCATCATCATCATCATCATCGGAGACTGAGGTGGAATTAAAGGGATGCCAGCCATCCTGCATCTCTGGACCTTGACTTGCATGGGTCCATTAGAAGATGTACAAGAATAAGCGATTTTAATTGCAATTGGTTATGATGACTCTGTGTTTCTACTTTGCTGTCCCCCCACTCTATGTCCCCTTGTAGCAGGTGACTTTGGGATGACTGTGGACTTCCTGGGATGGCTGCAGATGTGATAAAGAGAAGTAGCCAGGGATACATTTCATCCGAGTTGAGTGGGATTTATTCACACGATTCATAGTTACTTCAGCACAAAGTCAAATTCTTGGAAGTTATCAGTACAGGAATGACTTCCAAAAATGTGCCTACCACCTGCTGTGTGGACACATCTGGCAAGTGACAAGAAGATACTGGTGACTAACTGGATAACAAATATCATCACCTGAAAGACAACTGCAGGTTGGCACCTGCACAGGAAAACCTGTAATGCCTTGTAATCTTTTAGTTCACATATGACAGGCCCTAGACAAACGTTTCCCCAAGTGGGAAAGAGTCCAGAACTTTCCATGACGTTTCCTTAATGACAAATTGTGAAGCTGAAAATAGCTTTCCTAAACTAACTACGAAAATCAAATTTTAATCAACAGCATGAAGGGAAGGCTTCATTTATCTTTGATTCTCTCACCAGAAAATGCCATTATGAAATTATCAGCCAGAAAAAAAAAAAAAAGAAAAAGAAAAAAAGACCACTGGAAAGGTATTTTAGTGTAGAAGGAAGCTGGGGTTCACAATGTGGGGGGACTATGGAAATGTCTGCAGGCATCCCCAGTGACCAATGTCCTCTACACCTGCTGCCTGACAAGAACTCACAGGGTTCCCAGCATAGACAGTAAAGAAGGCAGGGGCTCCCAGGACCGTGGGGGAGACAGACTCAGGCCCAGATACTCCGAAGGGGAGCGTAATGGTTCTCAGACTGAGTTTTCTAAGAAGGGAGGGCCGCTGACTTTGACAATCCCCTAACTGGTTTATGAGGAGGGAGCAGAGCTGGGGCTGACCTCGGCACCAGGACACAATCTCCGGCTCAGAGGGTCTGGTGCTGCGGCCTCAGGAATTCTCAATTGCTGGTAAATGTTACATCCCATCCCATTTGTGAAGAAAGGGGGTGGGTGTTTAAAAACCTAAAGATGTAATATATACCCATCAGCCTCTTTTCTTCCCTCACCCACACAGGAGTCACAGAATATAAATGAAGGTGTTCTTTCAGCTCCTAAATTGATGTGTGTTGTGTCTATAGGATTAAAAAAATGAAAGGATACTTCAACGTGTAATCCTCCAGCACGTGAAATGGAGAACATTTGTGCTGTGGTCCAGGATGGGAACAGACAATAATAGCAGTTATTTCAAATGCAAAGACCACAAAGAGAGACTCCATCAGTTGTTTGGAAATGATGAGACTGGGTATTTCTGAGCCGTTCTGTTTTTTCAATCAGTCTTGCCTGTCAGCCCCTGAAGCCCACATGCCGGATCACGGGCCGGGACGTCTGGTGTGCCACATGGAATCACTGTGACGTGGAGGTAAGAAAGGTGACAGTGTGTGCTCTGAGTCCTGACTCGACTTGGGACCTTGGGAAGGCTTAGGGAGAGAGCCTCTTTTTTCAGGAACAAGCAAGGTGGGTTAGGTCAAGGCCCTGGGCCTTCTGGCCACCACACTGTAGATGGCATGGAGCTGCGCTCTGCTCTGGGGCACCTCACTGCAGCAGGGGTCAGGGGTCAGCATGAGGAACAGCCACACAGTGCGGTGTGCAGAGAGCACCAATGTCCCCACAATTAAGGTGCCACATGGAAGTCCCAAAAGAGTGATTCAGGACCATAAAGGTGTTGGGACAGAGGCTGAGCACCTCAAAGAACCGAAGAGCTAACACACACAGGTGTGTGACAAGTGGTTCCCCTGGCCCAGGGTCCAGCCTGCAGAGCACCGAGCAGACACTGTGACCTCCTCCAGCTTGCTGGTCTTCCCTTCCCGCCAGAGCGGATTATCACCCCCCCACCCCCACCCCACCACCACCATTCCCTCTCCAAGCCTGCCTTCTTGCCCTGGGCAGCACCCAGGTCTAGCCAAGAGGCCTTGGCTAAGCAACCTGCTGTATTCCTAAAGAGATTTTACTCTGGCAAACTCAAAACAAGTGCTCAGAGGGGACTCTTGGAAGAGACTCTTCCCTGACCTGATGACTCCAACACCCTCATCAGCCACACCCACCAGGCCCTTCCCCGCCCCTCCCCCACTCACTCATTTCTATCTGAGGGCCTTACATCCTTTTCTCCCAGACTTCCACCAGAGGTTCCTCCTTCAGGTTCCCCCTTCCTCCCCCAAACAGCTTCTGAGGTCTGACCCAGTCTACGAAAGCTTCCAGCTGCGTGCATCTGCGTCCCAGGAGCCTGGTCCACAGTCCCCCATCCACGTGGCTGGCCCCACGTTGCCCTTTGCATCTACGGAGCATCACTAAGTCACAGGCAGGTCTAGCACCTGGCGTCCACCTGCTCCATGTCTTGGTCTCACAAGTGAGAGGTCAATGAAAGAGTAAAACTATTAATTCACTAGTAGGTTATTCTGGAGAGAGGGAGGGAGGGAGGGAGCGAGAAATGAAATTACAGATAATAATTACATTATGTATATAGTATATATGTAGAACATGCTTCTACGTGTGTATGCACACGTGTAACTATCACATATACGTACATAGATGCATGTATGTATAGCAGTGACTGTAAATCCACATGACTCCTCCTGACCAATCACCTGATCCAGCACCAGGCAGCCCGTCCCAGAGAGAACACACTACCCTCCAGACAGGTGAGTGCACCTCGCGGTGAGTGCAGGTGCCAGGCCCGGAGGAGGACTATGCCTGGCGACAAAACAGGTGACTGTGGGCCTCTCTGTCCTCAGCTGACTGTTCTTTCGGTCAGCAATGCCGGCTACACCCATGGCTTCTGTACCAGTGAGATACCAAGGACCCTTGGCTTGTATGTCCAGCCCAACTGATCAGGGAGACAGAGAAAGACAAGAACCATGAGTTCACTTATATGTGGGATCTAAAGAACAAAATAAACAAACCAGCAAAACAGAAACAGACTCATAGATACAGAGAACAGCCTGACGGTGGCCAGGTGCGAGGGACGTTACAGGGCTGGGTAAAAAAGGGGAGGGATTAAGAAGGACAATTGGTAGTTACAGAATAGTCATGAGATACCTAGCACAGCACAGGGAACATAGTCAATGCTATTGTAGTAACTATGTACGGGGTCAGATGTGTACTGGACTTCCCAGGGCGATCGCTTTGTAAGTTACAACGTCCAACCGCTGCGTTGCACACCGGACACTAATATAATATCGGATGTCAACTGTCTGGCTCTCCCTCTGTGAAAGTGTTTGAGTGACGAGGGAGCAGGGGCCGTTGAGTCCTGACCACACTGACTCTCAGTGATGTTTGCTAAACTGGGCGACCCTGGCTCACATTTCTCTGTCAGGAGGTGGCTCACCTGGACTTCCAACCCTTGTCTGGCAGAGAAACATGAACTGGGGTCCCCAGATGTAGCAAACACCTCCTCCGTGGCCAGCATGGTCAAGAATGGCCGCCCCCACTCCTGTCCAGGCACCCTCAGAGCGCTGGTTCAAATATCCCGTGTGCAACACCACAATACAATTAAGCCACGTAAATCCACTCAGAGAAAACAACAGAACCTCATTCCCATCTGCAATCTGGTCTCATTTAAAGGCTGTCCCCACACACTTTCTTCTCCTTCCCCGCCCTTTATAAACTTCCCAACTCTCTTTGTCCAAACAGCAAGCAGGGGCTGGAAAAACTGTGTGTCTGGCGTGGGCACAGCATGACCAGAGACCGGACGGTGTATCTGATCCGTCACTACGAGGCAGGTATGCTGCATGCAACTGACAACCTGGGAGCAGCGCGATGAGTGTGAGTGTGGATATGCGTGAGACTGAGTGTGTGAATGTGTGTGACTGTGTGTGTGATTGAGTGTGTGCGGCTGTGTGGTTGTGTGTGCGTGACTGTGTGGGTATGTGAGTGTGTGTGACTGAGTCTGTGTGACTGTGTGCAACTGTGTGTGCAGCTGTGTGACTATCTGAGTGTGTGTGGCTGTGTGTGCGATTGTGTGCAACTGTGACTGTGTGTGTGGCTGTGTGACTATGTGAATGTGTGTGAATATGTGTAGACTGCAACTGAGACGGAGTGAGACTGAATGTGTGTGTGACTGTGTGGCTGTGTGTACAAGTGTGTGGCTGTGTGTGTGATTGAGTGTGACTGTGTGAGTACATGGCTGGGTGACTCGCAAGTGTGTGTGACTGTGACTGAGTGTGAGCTGTATGGCTGTGTGGTTGTGACTGTGTATGACGGAGTGTGACTGAGTGTGAGCTGTATGGCTGTGTGGTTGTAACTGAGTGTGACTGTGAGTGACTGAGTGTGTGAGCTGTGTGGCTGTGTGGTTGTGTGACTGAGTGTGACTGTGTGAGTGACTGAGTGTGTGAGCTGTGTGGCTGTGTGAGTGACTGAGTGTGTGGGCTGTGTGGCTGTGTGAGTGACTGAGTGTGCATGAGCGTGTGTTACAGTGATGACACAGGGCGAGGCGGTGGCCTCCTATCCTGCACCCGAGAGGACGCGTGCTTTGTAGAAACAGACAAACACGTTAATTGCAGGATAAATGGCTCTGGGCGCTGTGGGTCCATCAAGCGCAGATTACACATCATAAAAGAGATCTTGATACAAGAGTGAGTTCACTGGAGTGACATCTCATTAATCCAGTCCTGGCAGGAAACGACGAAATCTAATTTTCCCAGATAACTGTAATCACTCAAACTCACAAATTAACACTGGATCAGAAACCATTTCATCCGGAACCAAAGCATCCCAAACACAATTTAATTTTCCTTTGGTAACTCCAGCCTCCCTGTGGAACGCCAGTCACCCGTCAGAAGGACCTCAGCAATAAGGGCGACCTTTAGGTCCCTACAGAAAGCAGCTGTAGCTGACGGCATCGTACAGCCACACGCCAAGAGCGTGGCAGGAGCTATTTGTAAAGGCCCGCGGGGACCGATTATGGCAAAATGGCCTAGGTTAACGTCATGATTATGCACTGAAATGCTTGGGCTGAGCTGACACATCATCAATTGCATCGTCAGCCAATGAAGTTAGAGCGTGAAGGAGGGGAGAGAGGGCTGCAGTCGGGGTTCAGGGAAACGGGGACACACACCCACCTCCTAGCCCGAGGACACTGGGAGTCAGAGCCAACGCACCTGCCCAGCACGTCTGTGTTGTGGGCCTGATCTTTGCGCTCCGGCACAATCCACACACCCAGGCCTCGGAGACCCGCTGGCCTCTTAGAGTTGCTGGTTGGCCATATTCCATGAAGGGTTTGAGGGGCAACTACTCATCGCCCTGTGCTTGGACCCCTTGCCCTTCAGGCAGCCTCTGCCGCCACCTGCAGCAGGTGGGGCATTGCCCCCAGTATTGAGCATAGTCTTTCTCTGCAAGTCTCCTGGGCTCGCTCTCCAGCCCCTGCCTCCCCGTTAGGGACTTCGCTTGAACTTAGGGCCTGGAGCTGCAAAGCTGAGGCCCCAACGCAGGGGTGACTGTCACCGTTTGGGCACCGCATGCTGCTGAGAACAGTCACAAATCCCTGCTACAGATAACAGTAAAAACACAGCAGCTCACAATTTTTGTTTGTAAATTAGAGGGGATGACAAATGTGAGTATCTGTGGAGATGGCGCATTACGCTGTTTTACACAGATTGTCTCGGTGTCCACGTCTGCCCAATGAGGTGACAGCTAATAATGCCCCCATTTTACAGATGAAGAAACTGAGGCTGTGAGCAGACCCAGACTGTGCTGATGTATCAACAGCCCTGGCGACTAAACTTATCACTTCGCTGCTTGCCTCCTCATCAAGCCTAGCTGTCCCGCCACGTCTGTCACATCAGGGGCAGAGTGACGGCTGGCCCACTGGACCTTGCTCACAACCCGCAGCCTCCCACGTGAGCACCACAAACCAGCAAAGACTTTTAAATGCCTGCTTGCATTATCTATTTACAAAGTGATTAGTAGATAAAAAATTAGCTGAGTTATTTCCTTCCTGAGTTATTTCTTACACACCTGGGACAACAGCGGGGGCAGGACAGCTAGGAGTGGCAGTGGCCACTGGGAACAGCCCTGCATGAGGGCAGAGCTGGGGTGGACCTCCCTGCCCTGCAGGCCTCAGTGTGTGGCTGTCATAGAGGTCACTGCCCCCCCAATGCAGCCAAAGGAAGGGGGGTACAGAACAGACAGGGAGAACACATTGTCCTTCTTAAAAAGTTGTGTTTCTCAGGGTCCAGGCGAACCAAAGGCGTATCAAACAAAAGGAGGTGAATACAGGTAGCTGGACGGCGGACAGAGGAAAAATCGCACAAAGTCCTGGGTAACCGGGATGTGTCACTGCAGGAAGCACGGAGACCCAGGGCTGGGGGACAAGCTGGTCACGACCAACAGCTCAAAAGACGGAGCAACGTGACAGCGGCTGGCTTTGTCCAAAGCAGCCGAGGCTGTGGCCGTCCTCAGAGCATCCAGACAGGCACAGCCTCGCCCGAGAATTCCACGCAGTTTGTGCCAAGTGAGAGCAACCTCAGAGCTCTGATAGACTCAAGGGAAATACCTTTTGCCGCCCCTCCAGGTCTTTCTCCTCGTTCTGTGCAGCTTTCTACCTTCTCCACGGAAGCAGAACTGAGAACCACAGAGTGTTCAGACACAGCAGGAATGAAGTTTCTCCTTCGCTGTGGGCAGCGAATAAGCTTACCTTTTCCGGCGACAGGTGTGCGTCCGGGGGTCTTAGGTGTTACCGTGAGCGAGCGGAGCCTCTCGGTCCCGCAGACGGGGCCCCTGCTTTGGTGAGCACGTGCGCATCTGAGACCCTGCGTCACCATCTGAGGCCTCCGTGCCTGCAATGGTAAGTGTGAGTCTGAGTCTGAGCTCCGAATATTTCACTGAAGCCCTTCAATGAAGCCAACGTTGTTTGTCTGTAAGAGGCTGTCTACCGGGATGGGCAGGTACAGATCCAGTCAGTCCCACCTGAAGCCAGCTCCAAGGCTATGCCTGCCCTCTCCCTATAGATTTCTTACAGATGAGCAACATTCAAGACGTAGGCAACCCAGAAAAGCGGGGCTCTCGGCTTCACAGTTGATAAGAACTGCCTCTGGACCAGGTTCTAGAGACACAAGACTGGCCACACTGTTCGACCAAACACCACAGTTCCTCGGGGGGTCGTCTCGGGCCGAGTCCGTGCCCCAGCATGCCACACGCCTGCTTCCTCCGTGTTTCCACATCACACGTCTGACTCATGCAAATGACATTATTTCACCAGAGACAACTTGAAGTCATGAGAGCCACTGTGGGTAGCTTTTGAGGTTGTTACTTTGATGGGCATCTGAACACAATCAGAAAAAGAAATCCTGACAAGCCGATGGTTTACACTCTTCACTGGCCGTGGACACCTCCAAGCTCAATTCAGATTCTGAAATTGCCTACCTAGGTTGCCCAGATCCCAGGTCAGAAAGGAAAAAGTTGAGTGAGAAATTCAGACGCGTGCTCAGCATACACGCTTCAGGTTTTTCCGACCTCCTTCAACCAGCCCACAGCCTTGGACAAGAACAGCTCATTGGCAATGACCCTAAAGGTGACACAGGGCTAACAGATCCTTAAAAACACCAAAAAGGTATAGAAACTTTTAAAAACAGGGACGCTTGTCAATATTGCAAACCAAAGAATAATTGATAATTGTCCCATCCTGGACTTAAAGACACAGGCTCTAGAAAGTTCTGAGGTATCCTGAAGGAGCTCTGAGGGACTGTAGTCAGCTTCCTCTCATCTTCTTCTCCCTCTTTCTCCCCCTTTTGAAAGACTTTGGAGATTAACTGTAGACTGTGTTTTCTAAAAGTGGCCACTGCAGTATTTCTAGTTTCATATGCTCTTCCCGAATCTTCTTACTCCCACAATGAGAGACGGAGCTCATGCCCATTCCCCCTGAACTTGAGTGGGCCTTAGTAACTAACTCGATTATTAGATTACAGCCAAGGTGACGCTGTGTGACTTCTGGAGTTGTTTGGGAACAGGCAACCCAGCATCCAGGCAGGCAACCGCCATGTTGTAAGGAAGCCCAAGCTGACACGTGCAGAGAGACCACATGGAGGGGCCCATGGAGAGAGCCTTTAGGTGATTCTGGCCCCCACCCTCTGAGTCTTGCACCTGTGACCACAGGCATTATGGAACAGGGACGAGCCATTCTGCTGCGCCCTGTCTAAATTTCTGACTCACAGCGTCTATGAAAATGAGGGATTGTTTCATGCCACTGAGCTTTGCAATGATCTATTACCAGCCATTGACGTTGGAATACTAAGTAACCACAAAACTGTTCTGTCATTATGCCCACATTGCAGAGCTAACAAGCCCAGATAAACAGACCTAACACAAAAGGAAAAGAAGTCAGACGCTGTGGTCTCTTAGAAGCCACAGGAGCTACTGTTCTCATCCGTTAGACAGAGCTTATAATACGTATTTAAAGGCTAATTCAAGATCTTCCAAAAGGAAAGAGAAAAACGTTAACCTTCTGATTATGTGTTGCTTCTTCAATTTGTTCAAAGGCAAGACCTTTAACTGTGATATTCATTTACGACCTTGGTTACTAGGTTACAAAATAAGAAAAGAAGATCATTCGCCATTCACAGCTTTTTAGCTTTTAACTATGGCTGGAAGACTCTTTTAAAGTCATTGGAAAAAGAAGTTCATGTAATGTTCTTGATGGATGACTGCAGGCAAATGAGAGTGAGTTGGTAATTGTGATTTAAAACATCTCATTCCTGCTTCCGGGTAGAATGCAGAACGCTGCACAGAACAATGAGAAAAATCGGGATTGTCTACAGAAGTTATCATTGTCCCCGAGTCTATCAGATGTGAGGTCGCAAGGCAATCAAAGAAGCTGAATTCCAAAGGAGCAGTCACAACCTATCTTATCTGCTGCCCTTTGGCAGAGACAGGAGAAACACGTGGCCACCAAGAGGTTATGAAGGCATCAGCTGAGGTTTTAGCAAATCATTAGAGGTCACACGTGGGCCAATGAGCATTTTGAAAGTTGTATTTTGCTCTATAGTCAACGTTCAGTAGCCTGATAGCCAGGATGAGGCCGGGAAGAACTCAGAAGAGACTATCTTTTCCACAACAGCTGGTCTCTTTATTGAGATTTTTCTCAGTGCCAGCTAACGTCTCCTCCCCCTGGTTAGGAACGGCATCTCATTAGCCATGGGGGTCATCTCGGGCTTTGGGTCCTTTCTCTGGTTCCGCGTGCGCCCCACCCCCGCCCCCATACACATCCATCCAGCAATCAGTGCTGTTGCTCGACGGCCCCTCCCTGGTCTCTTCCCTTATGCCTTTGCACTTCCACTGCAGTAACAGGGAAAATATCAGGATATCACCCTTCTCCGTTACTGGTTTCTCTTGCAACCGAGAGCTCCTGGATTTTGCTGACTCACCGCGGCCATTTTGCAGGAGTGGCCCTGCACACCTGACCAATATTCTTCTTCTCTTACCCCTTTTGGATGTTTTTGACATTTGATTGTCATTTTCTGCCTTTGGTGTTGAATTGTTTGTTTGTTTTTAGTGGGAAGGAGGTGCCCGTTTTTACTACGTTAGGTTCATGTTGTTAGGCATTTGAAAAGGAAGATGGAATCCAGCCGTACTCTTACCATTTTACCCACAAATTCCTGGCAACACTTTAGGTGTTGAGCTTATGCCTGGGGAGTCCCCATCATCCATCCATTCATTCATTCATTCATTCAAGAGATGGTCACTCTGCGCCAGGTATAGCTCCTGAAGCCAGGCTGCAGCAGTGAACCGGTCTTGGTTATGCCCAAGTATCTCAGTCAAAGCTTCCTTAGCTTCCATAAAAGTGCATTTATACAGGACAAGTTCAATACTTCAAGTCTGACAGTTTCCACCCAATTAGCCTATAACGGGAACTCACGTGTCCTCTAACATCCCTGTGACATTTCACACTATCAAAGGTGCTGTCATCTGCTAGGCGTGGACAGAGGGGAAGGTTAAGAGCAAGAGGGAAGCAAGCCCTCGCTTTAAGCTCTCCTGCTGCCTTTGAAAAGCTGCCTCAGACTGTCTGCTTTCCCCTCATGGCTAAGGGATGAATTAAAAATCATTTGTAAGATGCTTAGCTGATGACGTGCCAGAAATAAATGCAATTCCGGCAGAAAGTATTTAAAAACGTACAAGGAACCCGAGTTGCGTGGCATAGAGAAAGCATTTTTAGGTCTCGAAGCGTGAGACCCTTCTTTTTATAAGCACCGTTACCCAGCGCTGCTCCTCAGCCATCGGCAGGCGGCCAGCGAACACGGCTCTGTGGCCAATATTTACTCGAAGCCAATTTCTTTGTATTAGCTCCCTGCAGCCACCTCCACTGTTTTTCCAGAAGCCCACTCAAGCGCTTCAGTTCTTCCAAGACACCGTGACATTGACTTCATCAGCAAGTATATGAGCCACTGTGTGCGAGACAATGTGCTGGGGGGGCTGGGAGGCTAGAAATAAATAACCCAGCACCTGCCCGGGAGGCATCACTGGGGCACGCAGAACAGCGGATCGCAAGGCACAGGCTCTTGGAATGAAGTAATAGCGTACGGCATGCTGCAGTGATCGACTCTGAATGTCCCAATCCAACGAGAGGTTGGGGACTGATACGCTCCCCCATCCAAGAGAAGTTCCCTATCTAACAGCCCCTTGTCAGAGCTAACGGCTCACAGGAACAGGGCCTAAAGCTCAGACCCAAACGCAACCTTTTGCTGCCTGCAGAGGCCCATGGAATTTGGTAGAGATTACACGCACTTTCTGGAGCCCTATGAGTGCAGTTTAGAAACGGTTCCTTTTAGGGGCCCATGTATGAGTCCATCTTTCATAAATTTGTTGGAACTCTATTTGGAAATCGTTTTCCTGCTCGTCCCATCCCAGAGGTCAGGAGCTCCATCAAATCCTGGACAGCAAGCATCGCTGACGTGCTCACAGCTTTTACATCTCAAAGGTTTATATTCCCTTGGGAAAGGTTTTAGGATATAGCGGCACATTCATGCATTCACCTCCTTTCATAGACTCAGCAGTTTTCAGCAGTCACCCCCCAAACGCTGGGGCTTCGTTACATAACTGAGACCCCACAGCCATAATAAAGGCAGTCAATTTGTCAAGGCTGCTGCCTCCTTCCTTCACAGGCACAGTGCACAGCCATTAAGTAGTTCCCTCAGCTTCCCAGGCTCCTCCTCGGTTGGTAGCTCCACAGGGAAATGCTGGAGACGCTCTTCTGCACAGAGCTAACTATGGAGGAGAGTCCAGAAAAAAACTATTGCAGTGAGCAAAGGGGCTGCTTCCTTGCAGGGACAGGTCCTCGTCGAAAGCAATGCCTGCTCCACCAAGCGTCACGTACCCATGCTGGGTAAGAAAGTGTGTCTGCCCTAGAGAAGAAAAGTCCGCGCAAACTGGGGTACCCTCAGCCGGAAGCGCTGGCGAGCTCAGTGCCCGAGCTCCTGTTGCGAGGAAAAACATGTTGAACGTCGGCTGTGTCTGGAAACGTAATGGGAAAGCAAATGTAAAGGGGATGCACCACCTAGCGGCCAGAGCCGGCACTGCTACTCAGCGACACCAGAGATTCAAGTCCTCTTTCAGGCAAACTGTCAGGCAGAGCAAATACGGTTTTGTTCCATGAGATTGATGGAGGTGTTCTTGAAAAAACTTTACAGCTTCTAGATCTGATACGCTGGTTAAATCTTCTGGCTATTACAGATGCCCAATTTGAAAGGAAAATTGTAAGCATTATAATGTTTCAAAAGAAACCTCTGCAAAGCCCACTTTCAGATTAATAATTGTTTTTCTTTCCAATAAAGGAACTACAGACTCAAAAACATTCCTGATACTAAAACACAGGAACACTTCACAGCATGTCAACGAGCCAGCCAGCTATGAATGCAGCGGACCCTTGAACAAGGGCTCGAACTCTGCGGGTTCACTTCTATGCAGGTTTTAAGTGGACTCATGCAGTTCAAACTTGTGTTGGTCAAGGGTCAACCATACTTTTGATCCATGGTTTCCCCTGAATCTACAGGGCTGACTTAACCTCCACCTGGATTTTCAACTGCTTAGGGATCGGCACACTGACCCCAATGTCGTAAGGGTCAACTATACATCTGCTGGAAAGGAATAATGCCCTGCAAAATAGACATTTCACCTCTTCATAACAGCTGTTAGCTTACTCAAGATTATTTTTAATATAGAAAACAAGTCTATAATGTTTCTTAAAGCAAGTTATAACTTTATTCACTTCTCAGTATTCTTATGACTGAATTTATGCATATTACAAATAAAATGCAAACCACAGCAACGAGAAATGAAAGTTCCACAGTTTAAACAGTCACATATAAAAACCAGACGACATACATGTATGTCACTGCAAAGCTCAGAGAGCACTGAGTATGGGTAGGTAACTTTATTTAGCTGTAGAATAAAAACACTTCCCGCCTTCTGCAGTCATAGCTGAGAGACTGTCAAGCCAGGTCACATTCAGGCCGAGGTCCGAGTGATACACTTTGACTTATGCAACATAAAACTAAAATCGATTTTCAATGGCTGCAGTTTGTGGCTATAGTTTCATTAGGTTTACATTTTTTCACGGAAAAAGAAAATACACCTAAGGCAAATAAAACCAAATTCCAGATTAGCATAGTTCAGTGTTATTGTTTTTTTATTTTACCTTCATCAAGGCAGGCAAAGTACAGATGCTGTACATTAAACACACACAAATGCATCACTGAGGGCACATCAATCCCTCCCAGCAGAAGACCGCGGTCTAAGTACTGCTTCTCTCTGAAGCCACAACCGCAGCTAAATGTACAGAGAGCCATCTGCGGGGCCCACGTAGCCGACACCAATCAACAAGACGTCTATCAGCGTCCATATTCCCAGGCCGCCGAAGCTGAAGAGCTTGCCGAGGCCTTCCCGCCACTGGCCCAGGTAGAAGCGGTCCGCTCCGAACCCACCGAGGGTGATGCTGTAACACCAAACAGGACCGGAATCCACCAGACGTCCCCCTGACCCCTGCAGCCAGGTGTGACCCTGGAACGCCACTAAGTCACCCCTGGGAAAGGCTCTCAAGTGATCCTAACGCTGTTGGGACACAATGATTATTTCACACTTTATAACACCAAGTACGTATTTTTGATCCTTGGTGGGAATCCACGTATGTGAAGGGCGGACTGTAAGTTCCATGCAGACTTTTGACCGTGCGGGTGGTCGGCGCCCTCGCCCCCGCGTTGTTCAAGGGTCAGCTGTAATCACGGGCAAGAAGGCTGTTTAAATGTCCAAAGTAAACACACCACCTTTAGCTGGGCTGAAACCTAAGGTTTCTCTTATGGATCTCTCTGCCTGTTAGCCTTGAAAGCGGCCCGTCCCTGGGAACAGAGCACGAGCAGAGTGAGAACCGGCAGCGTGAGGCCGCCCCGCAGCGGGCTGCCTGGGTCAAGCTGTCGCACTGTTTCAGTCACTCAACTCCAAAAACTGTGTGTCAGGAATAAATGACTTTTAAGGCTCCTTCCAATGCTAAGATCTACCACTATTTGGATAAACTTCTCATTGGCTTTCTTTTAAAGGTTTTACGATGGGAAACTTCAGAACATACATAAGTACAAAGTAAAGGGAACAGTACCCATACCCAGCTCCAACACCACCACCCCTTGGCCAGCCCTGGCTCGTCTACTCCCCCTGCCCCCAGAGGATTCTGGAGCAAACCCGGGACACTGTCACATTCCCAGAAGATTCTGAAAGAAAGGATGATGAGTCCTGAGTGGAAAACTCTTCTTTCTTTCTGAAAGTCGTTGTTAACTGTACCATGGTAGTTTTAAGATGTCAGCAATGTGGGAGGAAATTGAGTGAGGGACAGACAGGAACTCCCTATCTGTGCAGGTTTTCTGTAAATCTAAATTTATTCCAAAATAGAAAGTTTATTTTTTAAAAAGTCGTCCGTCTTCATTCGAACCATCACTGACAAAGACAGTGGCCAGTTATGAAATTGCATTGTTGTAGGTCATCTCCCATCATGGACTCTGCTTTTGGGTCCCAGTGACACCTTCCTGCCAGGCAGTGTCCTTCTGACCCCACCCCAAACCCTAACACAGGGGTCCTCAGCAAGGGGACATTGGCAACATCTGGAGGGGAGGGGAGTGCAACTCATGTCTAGTCAGGAGAGTCCACGGGTGCTGGTAAACACCCTACTATGCACAGGACACGCCCACAACAAAGAATTACTCGGTCCCAATGTCTGAGGCGGAGAATCCCTGCCCCGTGTCGGGTCGCAGGCCGCAGGGTCTCAGGCTCTGACTCCAGACCTTCGACTGGAGACGGCACGACTGTTTAATGAGCGAATCGCTTCACGAGCATCCCACCTGTCCTGCCCTCTGGTGGGAAGAATGGGTACATTTTCCCCCCACACTGTTGAAAAGTTTAACAAATACAAGCACATTTCTATGTAAAAATTCTGAGTCTACCATTATTTCTGGATGGAGAAATTCTAGGTGACTTTTAATACTTTTCTTTGTCATGTTCACTTTTTCCAGTGTTCAGTATTATGCATGTATTATTTTTCATAATAAAGTTACTAAAACTAAAAATACACATCAGAAACCTACCTATTTTAAATAGTATACAGTATTTACTGATTCGTGATATGTTCAGGACAGGAACCTGAGACCGGTTCTAATGATCAGTTACATCATATGCAGGCTTCTTGGGAGAGAAGCTAACTGCCTGCCATTAAATTCCACAAAGGTATTGGTCTGATTACCTAAGGAACTCCCACGGCTATGTTTCCCGGGTCTGTCGGACACGTGCTGGGATCTGAGTGAAGGAGGGGCTTGTCTGAGCTCAACATCTGGAAGATTCCACCGATTCCAACAAAACCCAAATGGCATCTTTAGCTGACTAGTAACAAGGCTTACCTCAGAGCCAGGGCGGTTGACCACTTATAACCTCCAGTCCAATTGCAATACAGCATTTTCGGAAAAGTCCGATTACCTTTAAGAGAGGGAAAACGCTGTTTAGAAACATGGGTATAACAATACTCTGACACAGAGACTTAACTGTAACGCGTGGCCTTGTCATTAAAAATCTACCAAGGAAGTCCTTGCTGTCTCGAAGCACAGACTGAATATTTAACTCAGTTCAGTCGAGGTCACAGCGTGAAGCCTGTGAAATGCCTGGAGCGCTGCAGAGACGGACACATCAGGCCGTGGGAAGATAAGGGAGCCCAGACAGCGCCCCAGACGAAGGGCCCGGAGGCAGCTGGCTGTCCGTGAGGGAAAAGTGAGTCTGAACCCGCCCACCACCATCAACCAAGACCGGCCGCAGGCGGGTTACAGACCTACACGTGAAAGGCTAAACTTGCAACTTTTCAAAGAGAATATAGGAAATTACTTTTACGAGCCTGGAGGAAGAAGAGATTTCTTACAACAGAAAGAAGCTGGCTAGGAGATACCAATAACCTTCAACTAGTTCAAATTTCAGTTCTGTTCACCAAAAGATACCAAAAACAAAGCAGGAAAAATAAAGTTAAAAACCTGGGAGAGAATTTTAGGGGACCTCAAAATGTTAGTATCCAACGTATATGAAAGAATGCCTAGGAATCTTTAAGAAAAAGACAAAGCTCAGGGATGACAGGTCCTGGAGAGGATGAGGATCATCAGGAACAGTAATGCAGCTAGTGGGATGCAAACTGGTAAAACCATGTTGGAAGATGACATGTGCTAGAAGGCAGGTGCCAGACCAGCTCCTGCCCGCGGGCAACCAAGAACCACGGACAGAAATTTTAATGGCAGCACAAGCTCTAAGAACCAAAGAAGATGACTAATCCAAACACATGGGAGAATAAACAAACAATGGCACAGTCCTACAAATAATTATTATTCAGAAATTAAAAAAAAAATAAGGTAAGAGAAAGCACATGGATGAATCCTACATCCAGAATATTGAGAGAAAAAGGGAAGACCATAAACTGGCTATTGTTTTATACAATTCTAAAACACGCACCGCTAATATGTTATATATCTTATCACGCAAATGCAACAGAGCTAAGTAATTTAAAGAAAAGGAAGTGGGATGAGAACAAAATTCAAAACAACCGTCACCTCTGAAGGAGGTAAGAAAAGCACCGCTTTAGTTGTTGGTTTGGTGAAAATCAATTACAGTACACATCAGGCTTTACACCTTACAGATTTTTTCTTGTTTCATCAAACACATTTCCATAGATAACCGCATTGCAAATGTTCTGGTTTTTTAAAATTTTTATTTATTTTATTTTTAGAGAGAGGAAGGGAGGGAGAAGGAGGGAAACAGCAGTGTGTGATTGCCTCTCACGTGCCCCCAACTGGGGACCTGGCCCTCAACCCAGGGTTGTGCCCTGACTGGGAATCAAACCGGCGACCCTTTGGTTCACAGGCTAAAACTCAACCCACTGAGCTACACCAGCCAGGGCAATTTTCTGGATTTTTAAAGTCACTGAGTTTATCAAGGAGGCCTGGCATAATTCCAATGCGTTGATAAATGCTTCTGAGGAAACCATTTAAATTTAATCCTTGACTTTCAGATCCAAGCCCCACAAGCAAGCTCCGAGGAAACCCTCCCGCTGCCCCGCCGCGCTGGCGGCCAGGGGACTCACCCAGGCAGTGCACGTGGTCCCGCGCTGTGCAGTTGGCGGCGTAGCGCTGCCGGGGACAGGACACGGTCATGCAGCTGGTGGAGTTGGAGCACTCGTAATCGGTCTCGGGAAGCTGCCAGCAAAACCTACAAGTCATGTTGATGACGAAGTTCTTTTGGGGCCGGAAGTACTGATCCTACGGAGTACAGGACACAGAATTCATCCATCACAATACAGTCACACATTAACGCGTCAATGAGCCTACAGAGTCATATGGCACAGGCTGTAAATGCTTTATGAGCTGGCAGCGAGTGGCCGGGACATCGGTACCAAACCATTATGCATGCAAAACAAGTGTACATGGCATGATCCTACACTTATAAAAATGTACTGTACACCCAAAAAGATATACTGAAGAAGAAAACACCTAAAGCAAGTCACATCAAAACCACAAAGGTTATTTCAGGGTGGTAAAATGAGGCCATCATTTTTCCCTGGCTAAATTTGCAATCACAAGCAGGTGGACTTTTGTACAGGAGAAAGGGGAGTTGCTTTTATAAAGCCAGAGAGTCACAAATAGCTGAAAGGACGGATGAGGACATCTGTTCAATGTCACTGAGCTGCAAGTCAGGAGCAGAACCCAGGAGCCCGCCCCCGGCTGACGCTCCTAGCATCACCGCACACCCGGCCGCCGGTCCCAAGTCTTCCCCAGTGTCACCTGCACCCCTGCCCAGGGGGGGTGCAGCTGCTGCTGCCCCCACCTCCATGAGCCCCTGGCACAATCCCCCACAACCCCCAGGCAGCCCCAGAAAAACTCTCCACTTAGAACTGCGTGCACACACTCAGCACATGTTCGTGGTCGGCCCTCAGCGTTTGAGACCAGACATTTTCATTTAAATTTTTAAAGTCGTTATTACAGCAATGGGGGCAAAATGGGACAACTGTACCAGAACAATAAAAAAATGAAAAAAAAAGAGCCATTATTGTGTTTTCTGCTTATAAAAGCAACACATGTTCTCTGTAAGTTGCCCATTTGGAAATTACAGGAAAAAACTGTAACCTCTCCAGAAAGACTCCCTTTTATTTCACCTTTTAATTCTATAATATAAATTTATAGAAGCAAAATTATACTGAAAGCCTTTTGTAGCCTTTTTACTCCCATTTGACACTCTATCGTAATACATATTGTTCAAGTTCAGTTTCCAATGGTCAGACAATCACCCCGGGAACCCATCGAAGGCCCCGTACCTGCTGCGGGTACGCTGCAAGTCACAGAGAGCAACCCTCCTGCCCAGCACCTTTCCAGCTGACGTCAACTGGCCTGGCAGCTGCCACTATCACTGGGACAGAAGGAATCTGATATGGAAGTAGCTGCAGGATTTCCACCTTTATTTCTATTTAGATATTTCACAGGATCCTTATACAATAATTTCCTTGGCTGGTGTCAGCCAGGTGAGAGTCCCGTGGTCTGTGAGTCCCTAGCGGTGTGCACGGAGGAGAACTGGAGAGGTTGCTTCTTTCCATTAACCTGAAATTCAAAGTGAGAGGGGGCAGGGAAGGGGGCCTGAGTCTGCACGGGGGAGAGACTGCCCGCCTGCGCACGTGTGACGGTCGTGGATTATTCCTTCCTGCAATGCTGACCTAGTTACCAAGCAGGGACCCTAGAGGTGGTCATGGAGCAGATGAGGAAAGGCACTGCGGATGCCACGGTCACCCGCCAACAGCATCCTAGGCCCTCTGGCTCCTGACGGTCAGTTCATGGATTTCACTGTTGCCCTTTTTAAAGAAGGCACGAACCGCCAGACTCTCCTGGGGCAGAATTCAAATCCCACAGCCAAGCAGGCACCTGCTACTTACTCTCCGGGCCTCCCTACTCCTGGCGGGTGCAGGGGGCAGGCGAGAGGAAGGCGCCTGCGCGAGGAGAGGAAGACTCCGGCCAGGGGCCCATCGCAGCCGGGGCGTGACACCTCTCCCAGGGCCCAGGACCCAGGAGTTCAGCAACTCCCCTAAGCTCTGTAATCCCTCTGCCGTGGTTATTGGTCTCATCCTCTGCTGTTACCCACTAGCTACAACAGCTAATGTCTGGAACAGCTAAAGAAGGAAGAAATTGAGAACCATGCCTTGCTCAACAGCCAGTTTGGGGAGATGAATGTGAAAGAAGCTGAGGCAGACAACAAAGGAAGCTATTTCTGGGCACATTCCCCTTAGACAGCAAGCTTCCCCTTTTCCACTAAGTAGCTACGATGTGCCAGACCCACAATACATTTAAAAAGCCTTCAAATCAAATAGGCTTAGCCATTAGGTCAGTGGGGAGAAAATGCTATTTAGGACGCAGCAACAAAGACTGACTGATAATTCCAGGGCCCCATGAAGACGAGCTGGCAGTTGGCTCGCTGCTGCAGTGCGCTTTACAGGAGCGGCATCAATACACGGAAAGAGCAGACACCTCAGTCCACAGAAACTACGGCTGGATACCGAGAGCGCACAGAAAATCTCACTTCCCCTTTGGGGTGAGGCCTCCCGCATTCCCTCTCCGGATACTAACCGCCTGGAGAACCACAGCAAGTGCCTGGGTGGGGGATGGGGGGATGGGAGGAACTTTCCAACCCAGCCCTTTGCAGAACAAGTTCCAAACTACTGGGCCGGGGTGGGGGTGTGGGGGAACCTCGCTCAGATGGATGAAGGAAATGCTAGAGTTGCTACTCAAAGGAAATCTGCGAAAGGAAACACGGTATGGAAATGGTTTTATCTTCCTCAAACATTTCCCGGAAAGAGTTCCATGGAGACCCTGGGAAAAGCTGTTCTGGGCCCATTTCCTCCTGTGACGAGAAATTAATGTCACACAGCCAGTCCTGGCAGGGCCGCGTGCAAAACACCATCATTACTCACTTCTGCTCTTTGAGTCACAGGTGCTGGGATGGTTTTCCCAAACGCGGTGCGCAGCAGCTGCCTGGCCGGCTTGATAAAAAGCGTGGGTACCAAATCCCCCCGGCCTGTGCTCATTCAGCAGGGGTCTGCGACCCTCACAGGAGCCCAGCGCAAGCAGCTCTGAAGTGGGCGCCCCTAGAGCCCCCTGCAAGAAACACCAACTCCGAAAGCCATTCTCGGCTCCTTCCTCTCTGTCCAAGCATCAGAGATGCGACACAGGTATGAGGACTGTTCACGGGGTCATTTCTAATGGGCAGGTCGGGACCCTTGAGGTTTTTCTACTTCCGACTTCCTGTGAGTCTTTGAGAGTAGCTGCTTCAATTTATTGGTGTATCAGAAAACTGCCATCTCAACCCTTGCGACCAAGCCTCACTTGGAAATGGAAGCCCCAGGCCCCGGATAAAGCTGACTTTAATCCTAAAATATAAAACGCAGAGCGCTTTCCTTCGGCATCTCCCCCATCCGCAAGTCTAAGCACCCGTGGTAACGCCACGTGCACAGCGAGAACGTTCAGAATAAGTTGCGGTCCTTACAACGCAGCTGACAGAAGGTCTGACCGTGCAGTCAAAAGTGACAGGCTTCCCGTAGACGCAGGAGAAGTTGGTCTTGCATTCTATACAGTCTGCAGGGAGTCGGCTGCACAGCCCGTTGCTTGGACACTTCATCACGTAAGGTGGGACATCGGTGCTTTCTGTGAGAAGCGAGAGAGAGGCTGACTCTCTTGTAATCCTGATAAAAAAAATTGTTTTTTCTAAAGTTACAGGGCATGATCATTAGCAATAAGATGCAAGGCTGGAATGGGAAAAGCAGAGCTGGAGTCAGACACCTGCAATTAAAACAGAGTGCTGCCCCCAGCCCGCTGTGGGGCTGCATGAACAGCTCAGCAGCCAAGTAAAAGGTATTTAATGACTGTCCCCAAATGACCAGAAAAATGACCATATAGATAACATATATCTCATGCTAGGTATAAGTTAGGGCCTCAAAAAAAAAAACCTACCATGTTACCAGATGAAAAAACTAACACTTAGGGATGGCAGGGTTTGTTCAAGATCACAGAGGGAGCGGCAAACTGGAACCAGAACCCGAATCGCTCAGTTTCCAATCCAATGTTCTTTTCCCTCGAACTCACTAATATGGAAATGAAGCCAGTGACCCTCTCACTGAATCCATCAGGACCAAAGGGCACCAACTCTGGAAAATGTTCACTGCTATGACTCCACGTTGCTACTTCAATCAGCATAATTTTCTAATCGCATTGACAGTTTTCTGTATTAATAGCCTGTTCGGTGGGTTGCAGGTTTTGCCCAGCCAACCTGGCCAGGAGTATGATGTATTCCTATCAGTTACGAGAGGATCAACATGGCAAGTATTCTTAGGAGGAAGAGAAGCCCGTTTTTATTTTTTTTGAAAAGCTTTCAAAAAGGTCCAAAAGTTCTCACGCTTTTACTATAAAACGATCTATGTTTTAAATTCAAGGATGCTACTGTCTTCTCGTTGTCTCTTACATCCAAATTACAATCTGCAAAATGCCTCTAAAGGGATGAAATTATAGAAACAAAGGTGAACTTTTAACAGAACACACTCATGCTCATTTAAAACCGGTCTTCCTTTCAGCCATTGTAGCAGGTGGGCAATTCTACACAATCGCAGTTTTCTTTTCTTTTGTTCCTGCGACTATTGCAGCTGGAAGATGGGAGGCTTGGAATCACAAAGCCAAGGGACTTTAGAGGGCCAGGTTAACCTCTCAGCACCTTCAAGGTGAGAAAACCAAAGCCCAAAGGGGTGAAGAATCTGTTCAAGCTCCCAAGTCTCTATCTGTCCCTCTGTGATCCTTCCATTTCAAACAGCCTTGGGATGCCTCTAATATCCAACATCAGGCACGGCGGTTAAGAAGCAGAAGATATTTTCTGAAGGAAGGGAAAGAAAGAAGCTCGGGTGGAGGGTTATCTTAATGGAGTGAAAAAATAACAGAAATAAAGAGACGGAAATGAAAAGCGTGGGACTTTCAAAAGGTATCAAAACAGCAAGCGTCCCCAGGAAGTCCCTCTCTGCCCTTAGTTCACGTGATCGAAGATATAATAAATAAAGTAGTCAAAGAAACGGAAAGTGATTTCGTCAAGAAATTTTATCCAAAAAAGAGAGGGCTGACCCGCTAGAGAAAGCGCACATTTACTAGAACAGAAACGTCCGGTACCTGCTGCCCTGGGAACTACCGTGAAAGGGCGTGTTGGGCCCGGATCCCTTAGTGACTGAGCCAGCGGCTGCGAATGCTCTAAATTTAAGGATCCTACAATTAGAGAAACGTGTTATCCCGGGACAGGAAGACCTCGGTGTGTGGTCAGCAAGCAGGTCCGCACCGCGCAACGGCCGCCCCCGAACCCCTCACAGCGCCCCTGCCCGGAAAACTCAAGGACGAAACGCCCACGGGGGCGCCACCCACTTAGATCCACGGGCAACGAGGGAACAGAGCGTGGGGTCGGGGTCAGTGCCGCTACCCCGGTCGCGTCCCCACCCCCAACTGCAGCTCCAGGGTCCCCGAGCTGAGCGGCGGCCCTAGACTCGCGGCCAGGACGCGCCAGACTTGGGCTGCAGCACCCCGCCGCCCCTCCGCCCCGCACTCGGCGTCCAGCTTCCTGGACGCTTCCTGCAAGTCCCGGGGTCCCCTTGCCACCCAGCCATACCCGGCGTGGCGCCCGGCCTTTAACTCACCACCGCCCGACAAGATATAGAACTGTGAGAGGAAGAGGAGCACACGGCAGAGGCGGGCCAGGACCGCCAGCGGGCCCGCCGCAGCCGCCATCTTGCCGGTGCGACGCACTTCCGGGCGGCGGACTTGAGTTTTGTCTAGGGGCGGAGACGCCGGAAGGGGCGGAGCCAGCCACATTCCACGCCCCGCCCCCATCCCCGGGGAACCTAGGGCGCAGGCGCGTGGCGGACGTGCCCCGAAAGCTCCCGGGGAACTGGAGTGCGAATCGGACCCGCGACACGGACAGGTTGCGGGCTTTCCAAGGGCCACCCAACGGGAAGGACCAGCCGGGACCGAAATACACGCCTGAAGTGACTGAAAACGGAGTCGGGCCGATCGGGGGAGCTGGGCACCGTTTATATGTGGCTGCATCTGCAGGTTCGGAGAAGCACCGCTCCTGTGTGCTAGGTCCTGTGCGGAGGT
This sequence comes from Furipterus horrens, assembly GCF_987537825.1. Classification (NCBI taxonomy): domain Eukaryota; kingdom Metazoa; phylum Chordata; class Mammalia; order Chiroptera; family Furipteridae; genus Furipterus; species Furipterus horrens. Next base: position 3,239,729 of record NW_028327186.1, on the reverse strand, counting down.
TTCGATGGCATGACATTCGATTTCATACCAGTCAGGTCCCGTTTGCATAGGACGGAACTGGCCCGAACTGGATTGGACGCGATTTCCAGGCGATCGCGGGGGTGGCCCGGTCAGTGCCGGCCATCAAGTGTAGCCAGCGGGTCTGCAGGCGCCCGGGCCCCTCCCTGGAAGCCGGCCGTGGGCAGGGGAGAGGCCCCCGGGCCGCAGCCCCCCACCCCACCCCCGCGCACTCCCAGAGCGGTCCGCACTTGCCGCCAGCAGCGTTCTGTGTCCTGGGCGGTGGGCGTGCTCTTCCCACCCACCTGCCACGAGGTCACGGGTGGTGGTGGGGCTTCCGACTCCCCCCTCCCGCACTAGCACGGCCGGTGAACGAAAAAAATATATGAAGGTATCAAGTGGTGCTTGGCCTCAATAAATATTAGCCTGAAAATTACATCATACAGTTTGCACCTTAGAGCGCTATAAGGTCTAATATATAATACTGTTCTGCTTACCAGCTGTTCAGGAAACTGAATCATTTGTGTGTGGAGAGAACATGCCCTAAAACTATTTTCAATTCTATACAACACAGCTAAATAAACACTCAAAAAATACTTCTTGATTGGTAGCTAAATTCTCTATGGGCATAAAGCCCATTAATTCTGTTCTGGGCAGTAAGGTATTCCTCTTAATTAAAATCTGAAATCCGTTCTGAGTCTATAGAGCAGTGGACTGTCATCCTCCCATGAAAAATGTAATTTAACTCTAGGGAGGCAAATATGATATAAACCCACAGCTGAAACACGGTGAGGCATTTTATTCAGCAATTTATATTTTCTGAAGATGAGCAAGACTCAACTGTTGATTAGAATCATTAAAAGACCAACTCTTAAACTACAGTGCAAGCAACAGTGAATTCTACGATACTGAATATGAGTTGCGTCCTTTGTCAATAATCCAATATGGAATATAGCTTTTTTCGCTTGCGGTTCTTCGTTAGTTAAAAGAGATTAAATAATGACTCCAATTTTGGAGATAGTGTTTCAGTGTGAACTTTAGTAAAACAACTGAGAACATAATGTTTTCAGGAAATGAGATTTTCTGCCATATTCCAAAAAGCTTTGCAGGCTTTTATTTGAAATTTCTCATAATCCTCATTTCCTGGTATTTCCCTTTTTCAACGAATAACATTTTCCTGTTTTAAGTCTCTCCAGACATTCAGGAAATTAAAAACTCCCCAAGCTTGTCCTCTTACTGTCGGCAGACACATCAGTGAATTAAACTTTGTACATATCAGCCACTCATTCCCCGTTTCCTCTCCCACTGCGCCCAGCAGGGGAGCCAGCAGGGGGTCCAAAGTTCTCAGAAGAAGCACTAACAGGAACTAAGAAAAATGTATTTTGGGGGGTCAAAACAGCGTTACATAGAAGTGAGTACAAGGAAGGCCTTCAAAATTCTTCCTCGGCATTTAGGGTGCGTGTTTTCTTGAGATTCTTCAATTTATCAATGGCAGAAGGTACTGAAATCTCTCCATGAATTTTGTTGTCTCTTGTCCGAACATTTACAGCGTTATTTGCTTTTTCCTTTTCCCCTACCACTGTAGAAAAGAAAGGGAAATAACATTTTAAGTCAACAATTTATGAAATATTAAGTGAGCAGTCACATGACAGGTGTCTTATAGCCATCTGATGGCCATTCGTTCCTTGAGCGAAGGAATGACTTCTAATCCCATCTCTCTCGTCCACCACCTGAGAGAATGCTGACTGTGGTCTTGGGGTACACATGGGAGCAGGGAGCTCTTGCAGACACCCTGACTCTACCCCCTGGTCCATCAAGGGATGACAAAACCGGCCCACCAGAGTGTTCTGGAATGTAGCTAAAAAATGTGTTCTCTGCAGTGACCTGCATTGTGAGATGTCACAGGAATCTGCCACCATATTCCTTGCCATCTGGAAGGAAGAAACTGGTCATCAAGTAAGGCGAATGAGGTAAATACCCAAGAGAAGCATAAGGAACCAGAGCAAAACAGGAACCAGAAATGGGGAGAAACATTCCTGGTAAGTTACATTCCTCTGTCCAGTTACTCTTCTAATAGTTTGGCTACTTAATTCTACCTCCCGTGTGAATGGACGCTCCAATACCCATCCAATAAATTCCATCTTTGTCTCAGCTACATGAAATTTGTCCCCAAGATAAACCTGATTGAAACATCACCGTGCCTACTACAGAGTCAAACACTTCTGATGATAAATTGTTGTTTTGATAACCCTGTGCATATTTATTTTGCCTTCTACCGAATCTTTCAACTTACAGGAGCTAATTTCATGCCTGCAGGCATACCAATATCAATTTCTCTTGATTTTGAATCATTTTTAAAGTCAAAATTCTGATTTCTGCATTCAATTATTCATGTGCCTAAAAGACATTTTTTTTTCACTTAATTCTTTTCATCATCTTAAATCTGGAACTTTCCCACTCATTACTTTAATTCTAAATAATTTCTAATAAACCAGAAGAGCAAAGGAGATTATTTTAGGCCTGTTAGATGGCTGAAATGTAAGGAGTATAATTCTACTGATGAGATCATTTTCACATCTTTTTCCGTTTGTCTGAGATATTAATTCGTGCTGGTCTTATTAGACCACAGGATTCATGTGAAACTTTATAACTTTTTTTCCAGCAAAGAACACGGAGTCCTGAGGAACAGTCTTCCCAGGACCACCACCTGCTCTCCTTTGTGAGTAAATCAACAGTTAAACGGATACAGTATAATCACAGTTATACCATATTCTTTATGTTGGCTTTTGGACTTAAAACGCAAAAAAATGAGCATTTAGGAGAATAGATATAAGTTCAAATTACCCAAAATAAAATTATACTGAGCCAGCACTGCATTTCGAATTTTCTTATTTAGTGTACAGCTGTGATCTAAATCAACATCGGCCATGAATCCTTCTGCAAAAAATGCACTGGATACCTACAAGAAAATAAAGTGCTCTGTTATTACAGGGTGAGGGGTAGCCATGCCCTCGTGCCATTCCCTCCCACGGGTATCAGCTGGGGCTGCGTGACCACAAAGGGGTGGGAGTGATGGCACCTGCAGCCTCTATCTCTTTCAGATCACTCCCTCTGGGAGAAACCAGCTGCCATGTGCGGGGGACATTCAGGCCACCTCTGCTGAGTGCAGTGAGGAGCTGAGGCCTCCAAAGATGGGAGTGAGCCTGGGGGCTGCGGCCCAGGCAGCTGGCACTCCCTGCAGCCTCGTGGGCGCCCTGAGCCAAAGCCGCCCGGCCTAGCTGCTCCCGATTCTGACTCACAGACACTGGGGGACAACAGATGTTTGTTGTTTGAAGTTGCTAAGTTCTGGGGTTGTTTGTTACACAGCAATAGATAATATTCTTCCCTAATAGAGCCACATGGAAAAGAATAACTTAAATGTGAGATGTTTTAAAGTACCAATTTCTCAGAAACATTAAGAAAGAACAATAGTTCTGATACAGCCCATAGGCATGATTCAGGTGTTGCTCCCAGTTACTGAAAATATGGTTGCTAAGTGAATGTGTTAGTTAGGCAGTATTTTAAGGCATGAATGCATTGCAAGTCAATAACCTTCCCACACTAGGTGCCGAGATTATGATGTACATTAAATGTCTCTGATTTTACCTGAAGTGCGTATGCTTCACAAGTCGGCCCCACAGGGATGACCATTACCTGACGAGGAGACAGCCAGAAAGGCCTGCAAAATATTTAAGAAAACGTATTTGCAGAATAACCGTTTATTACATGATTAAAAAATAACCAAAGATTTATTTAAGACTTACAAGAGAGCAGATTCCATAGAGCGGTGTGGAAGCAAACCAAATTATATTAAGAGGGAGAAGGCAGTAGAGCAGACAGGAGGGGACACTGGGCATTTTGACTGGAAAGGGAGGGAAGCATGGGCGGCAGCCAGGCGGAAAGGCTAAATGCCCCCTAACCGCAATGTCAGCTCAGTGCCTGCCTTCTTTTGAAAAAAAATTTTTTAAATATTTTATTTATTTATTTTCAGAGAGAGAAGGGAGGGAGAAAGGGAGAGAGAAAAACATCCATGTGTGGTTGCCTCTCATGCACCCCCTACTGGGGACCTGGTCCACAGCCCAGGCGTGTGCCCTGACTGGGAATCGAACCTGTGACCCTTTGGTCAACCAGCTAGGGTGCCTTCCTTCTTTTGCTAAAAAATTACTTCTGTGGCCACAAGGACCGCTGTGCTTCTGACAGGAGCTGGGCCCAGTAAGTATCTGTGTGGAGGCCCTGGCAGAGGCACAGCAGAAACGCAAAGCAAAGCAAATCAAAGAGGCTGTCCTTCCTAGTGAGGACAGTCGCTGGCTCCCGCACTATGAAAGGGACACAGTGTCATCAACCTGCCACGAGAGAGCTGGCTGTTCCCTTGGGGTTACGGTGTCACGTCAGGGATCAGGACTGATCACTAGCGATGGCAAATGGAGCTTCCGAAGGGGCCCAGCAGAGGGATCTGGGGGTGAGGTCCATGTTGCTGGGCTCAGGCTTGTCCTGGGGGCCCCTTTGTTCATCAATCATTGAGCTCCACCAGGGGGAGAAAGAAGCTGACAATTAGAGACGCAGCCTCTTGCACACTTCAGTACGGAAAGTCTCACAGTGGGGGCCTTTGGGTGGGCAGTACCAGCACCCCCGTGTCCCATTCTGCGCCATCATCCACTCTCCTCCCCCCCAAATCTACTTGTCGTCTATCTTCCAATCAAATTACTTCCCAGCCTCTGACCCTGTAGCCAAAGCAAGGAGTAGAGCCCGCTCCACACCCAGCCGTCTTCCCTCCAGGCAGAAGCCTGACTACAAGAGGCACCACTCAGAATCCTGCACCCGAAGGCATCTACCGTCCCCACTTCACCCCTAAATGGGGCTGGGCTACGGTAACAGTTCTCTCTGGATGTGTGCCAACGTAGTGTTCCAGGCCGTTGTGAACCAGGGCTTCTCCCAGGTCAGTGGTCTCCTGGTACCCCCAGAGGCAAACGGCAGGGGTTGAAGGAGGCATGGCAGTTGGGCAAGAGGTGCTACCCTGGAATTGTGGGCCTCATGTTTTCCAGACAGCAACTTTGAAGGGCTTGAAAGGGCAAGAAGATGACTCTATAATTCTCCTGAGCTCCCAAAGAGGTAAAGGAGAGCTTCATGTCACTCTGCCTTTGTTTTCTGATTTGGCAGACATAACAGTTTTTACTTGCTATTTGGACACTTGCTAATTATAAGGCAGAAGTCACCAATATTCCCATATTAATTTTGTCTTTTAGACGTGATTTTTAAGAATAAAAGACATATGGATTTTCTTTTCCGTATCACTTACCATTTCCCCCCATAGTTTTCTGACAGAATGGCTATCATTCTTTCCACTGACCCCAAAATGGCTCGGTGAATGATCACAGGGTTCTTCTTATCGTCACCATCCTTACTAAAAAGGTAAAAAGTACACATTTCAGTGTTTTCTTTTTTAAAAAAAGATTTTATTCATTTATTTATAGAGAGAGGGGCAGGGAGGGAGAAAGGGAGAGAAACATCAACGTGTGGTTGCTTCTCAGACACTCCCAACTGGGGACCTAGTCCAACACCCAAGCAAGTGTCCCAACTGGGAATCAAACCAGCGACCCTGTGGTTCACAGGCTGGTGCTCAATCTACTGAGCCACACCAGCCAGGGCTTAATAAGAACTTTATCTTCTTACTTTACACTTAAAAGCTATTTTCCTAAACTAAAGCAATGGGTTCCTCATAAATCATTAGGCATACCGTATCATCTTTATTAGAAATAAAGTTTTCTTCTAATTATAATATCTTTTATAAACCAGGAGAAAGCAGGTGAGTCTCACTGGGACCCAGATCTTGATTTCTATGTATCAGCCTCCAGTATTATATTTATGATAGCTTTCATTTCTAAAAACTCCATTTCTCACTGGAAAAATGGCTGACTGAAAAGCTAGGTCAGGGAAAAATACAAATGAGCCTGCGGCATCTTTGTAGTGCCAGTGAGCAAAGACATGCTGATTTTTTATAAATAAAGAAAGAGAAAGGCTGTGGCATATCGAGGGGACAGAGGAGCCAACGCAAAAGAACTACCAGTGGCAAAGGCTGGCACGAATTGGGCAAGAAAAACTGTAACATGTTGTATTTTATCATAACCCAAAGTATAAAAGTAATATTCACAAGTCTATACTGATATACATAAATAATCGGATAAATAAGCAAATGAAGAAGAGGCGAATCTCCCTTACAGAAGATTCCGAACGGCATGTGCAGACAGATGCTCCTTCTACACCAACAGCCCCAGTCCCTTCCAGACCCAGAAGAGAAGGAACCACTTCCTAATGCATCTTATGGGGCCAGCATTACCCAGACACTAAAACCACTCAAAGACAGTACAAGACAAGGGCACTACAAACCACTGTCCCACATGACCACACACACAAAAGTTCTCAACAAGCTACTAGGAGTGTGAATCCAGTATATATCAAAATAATGCACGGCCAAGTGGGATTTGTTCCAGCAATGCAAGGCTCAATGTTCTTAGCCTAATCCACCAGATGAACAGGCTGAAGAAGAAATCACATGGTCACATCAAGAATTTGACAAAATTCAACACCCTTTAATGATTTAAAAAAGCCTCAGAAAGCTTGGAATAGAGGGTGACTTCCACCACTTGATAAACATGAACAAAGACCTGTAGATAACATTGTACTTAAGGGTGAGCAGTTGTATGTTTTCCTCCCAAGACCGGGAACAAGGCAAACATGCCCACTCTCATCCAACTTATTCAACACAGCACTGGACACTCCAGCCAGAGCCACTGGCAAGAACAGGCAATAAAAGGCATACAGACCAGAAAAAACCATCCCTATTTACAGATGGCTTAACTGTCTACAGAGAAATGCCTCAAGATTTTACAAGGGGGAAAAAAACCTCCTAGAACCAGTACATTCATTCAGCAAAGTCCCAGGATACATCACCAACTTACAAAAATCAGTTGTATTTCTCAATACTAGCAATGAACATATGAATGCCAAAGTTAAAAAAACAATACCATTTACAGCTCCTTTCTCCAAATGAAATACTTAGATATAAATCTAACAAGACAGGTGTAGGACTTGTATGCTGAAATTGACAAAAAGTGATGAAAGAAATCAGAGAAGTTCATGGATTGGAAGACGAAATACAGTTAAGTAAAATCTATCCAAACTGATCTCTAGATTCAGTAAAATTCCGATAAAAATCCCCCCTAGGAATTTTTATAGATCTGTTAAAAGCAAAAGAACTAGAAGAACCAAAACAATTCTGAAAAAGAACAAAGAATTTGTGTCATCTAATTTTAAGACTGACTATAAAGCTACAGTACTCAGAACAGCATGGTATTAACAAAGGGATAATCAATGGATCAGCGGGCCAGAACTGAAGATCTAGAAGCAGACCCTCACAAATACATCCGATTGATTTCTGATAAAGGTACCATGGCAACTCAATGAAGAAGTGACGCCCTCTATAGCAAATGGTGTTAGAATAATTAGACATCTAGACGTAACCAGTGAGCTCTGACCTAAACTTCTCATCTTAGGTGAAAATGAACTCAAAATGGGTCTTAGTCGAAATGTAAAGCTTACTCCTAGGAAACTTGTAAGATAAAGCAGAGGAGAAATCTTCATTACCTGTGCTTAGGCAAAGCGTCTGTATAGACATGAGCCAAAGACAAGGATCCATGAAAGAAAAACTATGTAAATTAGACATTGTTGAAATAAAAAGATCAAGATTAGAGGGAAAGTTAAGGCACTATAAAAAATGGAAAGAAAAAAAAGAAGCCACAGATTAAGGGAAAATATTTGCAAATCATATGTACATCAAAGGGCTTATATCTAGAACATATAAAGAACTCTCAAAACTCAACAGTGACAGACAATTAGGATATGAGTTCTGCATTATTTATCATATCTAATCACTCACCTGACGTACGTGAGATTAAATCGAATGGGCAGCTGGAAGTCCAGCTGGATGGTAGCGCACTGATGGGGTCTGCCGATAGCATCCTTGATTTTTATGTCAATCTGCAAATTAAATAATGTTTGCTTAGACGCGGTTGCTGTTTTCCTTTTAAACTGCACTCTTTTTGAAGCAGACGGTCTACTTACTTTAGGTCCATAAAAGGCTCCATCTCCAGGGTTCATCTTCCATGGTTTTCCAAAGGCTATCAAGCTATTCTGCAGCTGCTATTTTAAAAAAGAGAGAGAGAGAGAGAGAACACTTAAAACATCTACTGCACTGTACATGTTATCTTGAGCATCTTTTGCATTCCATAAACTACTGAGCAAGGACTGCATAAAGATGTCTAAGAGGGTACCTGCTTTCAGGAAACATACACCTTTTGTTTGGTGGGAAAAGAAGGTGATTTGCTAAACTGTCCCAGGGAACCCCATGTAGGTGTTTAAGGAGGGACGCTTTGGCCTTGCGCCAAGGCAGGGCCCCTCTGCCTTACACACTCCTCAGCTTCGCTCTCCTGGTGACAGTTCCCAGACAGCTCCTGCAGGTGGGCCTTCCCCACGGGAAAAGGCGTGAAATACGGGACCTTGCTGCCGCCTCCACTCGGTGTCAGGTGGATGAGAAGACCAAGGGGGCGCCTCTCTTGCACTTCCTCCTCCTCTGCACGTGTAGCTGGGGTGGGGGGATTTATATGTGCGTGTGAGCAGGAGGCCTTCTTTGGTCTTCGGCCTAAGCCACATGCATTCATTTAGTTAACCTGCATGAAGATGCTCGGGCCTGAAGGTGAGCAATGTACACAGAAGTATTAATAACAAACGGGTTCTTTGCATCTGCTGCTATTCCCTGTGAATACAGATTCTTTGGGAAGCACACCCCTGGCCAGAACACTGCCAAACGCCATCCACGTCCCTGCCATCACCAGAACACGCTGATGCCCATGAAGGGTTGCCATCTGGGAGTAAAGTGCCTGATGGGAAGTCTAACAGTGGTGGTGTCTCGGGGTGGAAGCCAGGGTTACGGAGCAAGCTCTCGGGGTCCTGGTCGGCCTCTCAGGACCCCAGTCAGGGTGGTTCAGGAGCTGGTGCTGGCTGAGGGCCTGGGACAGCAGCTTCCCTCCCACTTAGGACCAGTGAAGGTCACCACCACTGACGGACTTTGCAGGCTGGGAGGCCGCCCTCTCTCTACTCTGTTTTTGAAAGAAGAGACATGTGCATGTGTTTGCAGGGAAAATGAGGCCCCGCGACAGTAGACAACCAAGTGATGGAAAGAATCTGGGGGCTCTCGGGGAGTTGAAGGTCACTCAGAGGTCAGGTTTGGGGGAAGAGCACAAGGCAGAGGCCACTGCTTGTCACTGGGCCTCTGAGGACACAGGGATAGGAAGGCCTCATAGGAGGAGCCAGGGAAGGCTGAGGCAGCTCTCGGTGTAGGCGAGGGAGGGAGGAAAGATCGGAGGGGAGGCGAACCACTGCACTTCACCGGCCTTGACCGTGGACACTGCCCGGCACCCCGGTGAAGGAGAAATCAAGGTCTCGTTTCTCCCCTGCTGTCTGCCTGCCTCCTTCCCCAGTAAACCAAGCCTTTGGCTCCCAGAGGCGCTGGAGGTCTAGGCTGTGCATGCGCTGGGCTCAGACACATTGATTTGCTCGGACCCATGTGGCTATGGGGCTGTAATGTTGTAAGGCATCTTAATGAGTCATTGCAGCTCTGGGAAGGTGGGGCACAGGAGAGATTTGGGGTGGGGCTAATTAACGCAGCCCCAAGGAGCTGATGGATTCACTCCGGTTCCAAGGAGAGAGGACAGAGCAGGGCCACTGAAGAAGGAACCACAGGACTTCTTTAAAAACCATGACATTGCAAACTAAGCAAACCAGAACAGGAACAGAATCACAGATATGGAGATCATTTGGAGGGTTATCAGCTGGGAGGGGAAGGGGGCGAATGCGGGGAGAAGTGCAGGGACTAAGAAGCATCATTGGTAGGTACAAAATAGACAGGGGGGAGTTAAGAATAGTAAAGGAAATGGAGAAGCCGAAGAACTTATATGCATGACCCATGGACATGAACTAAGGGGGTGGGATTGCTGAAGGGAAGAGGGTACCGGGCGGAGGGGGGCAAAGGAAAAAAAAACTGGGACAACTGTAATAGCATAATCAATAAAATACACTTAAAGAATAACTATGACATTAGTTATTATTAGTGACTGGCACTGGAAAGAGGACGAACCAACTTCGATATAAACGTTCAAGTGTGAAACAAGGCGCGGCACTGCTATCACCGCTGTGAAGAGAACAGGGTGACTCCGTCCCATGACCAGCACCTTTATCCCAACACTCCCCCCTGAAACTCCACTGCTGAGCGCGGTGCCTGCACACGGGGTCACTGCAGCCACTCGGGCGTTTCCCGTTCACAAGAACGGAAGGGGAGCACTTGGGGCCTCCTACCTTTTCCGCTTCCTCCCACAGCGCAATCTCTCCCAGAAAGTTTTCGGGCCTCGTGGACAAATTTAATTCAAAGGAGAAGCCAAACGTGGAGTATACGAATTGCAAAAACTGCAAACACCCCTTTATTTCTTCTTCGATCTGAAATTAGAGCAAACGATATAATTTAAATAGAACACCAAATTAAATCCATTGTGGCATTTCTAAAAATTAAAAACAACATTCTTCACATCAAATGGAAATAAAGCATGTTTTCACTGTAGGGTAGTTAAAGACTGTCTGCTCCTTACATGGATGTACACGGAATGCCCACCATGTGGCAGGCATGTGCAGGCCTCCAGCCCAGTGCCAGGGGTGGACAAAGAGGCAGGCAAGGGCACCTCACCGTGACACTGCCACACAGAAGGGGGAAGGGTGCCTGCCCAGAGGACGTGACAGCTGAGCTGCCTTGGGAGGACAGGGAGCAGTCTTCCAGGCGGAAGTAGGGCAGGAGCTCCGGAGAAGAGGCCATGCTGAGTGTAAAGGCTCAGAGGACAGGGAAGCCACAGGGACCTGCCAAGGGCCCCAGCTCTGTGTGACACAAAAGGGGGACAGCCGGGGAGGGTGGTAGGTGACCAGGCAGGAGGCAGGCGGGGGCCAGCGAAAACTGCCTTCAAAGCCAGGGTGAAGTTTGCACTTTTTATCAAGACAGCAATGGAAAATCAATGAAATGTTGTTATTGTTTTTAAAGGAAACTAACACAATCCAATCAGTTTTTTTAAAGTGGGGGTACGGACTGGCAAGATTAGAAGAGAGGCCCATCAGGAAGCCTGTGGGATTTCAGGAGCGAGGTGCTGGTGGCCTGAACTAAAGAGAAGCATCGGGAACACAGAGAAGCTGATGCACTGGCAGGATAGCTGACCTTTCATTCCCTCACTGACAGTAATTACCCATGTGCCAGGCACCGGCTGGATGTTGGGCGCGCGGGAATGCATGAAATTATTCAGGAACTAATGGTGTTTAGGGAGAGCTGTTAACAACAGGGCTCGTGATGAACTGGACATGGGTGAGAAGTGAGGGACACCGGCTGTCCGGTGTCCAGGAGGAGGACGACGTGGTCTGAGACACAAAAGGAGTCTGGTCTGGAAACAGTGAACGTGAGGGTGCTTGGGATTCTTTCATCGCATTTCGCAGCTTGCGGCATACAAGCCCTTTGCTGGCTTTCCACCACAGGGTTACTTTTATTTTGAGTGATTATAACCGACGCTGTATTTTTGACTTCATCACCCACGGGCCCACTGCTAGGAAAGGGAAGTAGAATTGGTTTCTGCCGCAGACCTTGTGTCCTGAGATATCAGAGCTGCAAAATACACGCAGCAGAAACTGGAGCTGGAAGGAGAAACAGACAAATCCACAGCGTAGGGGAGACTTCATCATCCCTCTCGCGACAGCTGACAGGACAACTAGACAGGAAATCAGCTGGGAGACGGGCGGGCTCCCATCACCATAAACCACCGGGGTCTCGCTGTCCTACGGAAAACACCCCACCCAGCAGCAGCAAAACATGCGTCTGTTCAAGTGCACACAAAGCACACGCACCAGCATGGACCCTATCCTGGGCCATTAACAAACTCAACCACATTTTTGAAAGTTAAAGTCATACAAAGTACTTTTTTCTGACCATGGTGGAGTTAAACTAGAAATCAATGACAGAAAGATAACAGGAAAATATCCAAATGCTTTGAACACACACTTCTAAATAACCCATGGGTTCAAGGGGAAGTCGCAAGAGAAATTAAAAGAAAAAATACACTGAGCAGAGTGGAAATAAAAATACAACAGATTAAAAGTTACAGACAGAGCAAGAGCAGTGCTAACAGCCAAACACGGAGCACTAAGTGTGTACAGTATAAAAGAAAGGTCTCGAAGTCAATAATCTAGGCTCCCACCTCACCATCTAGGGGGGAAAAGGCAAAGTAAACCCAAAACTCTAAGAAATATGTAAATACCTCCAAAGAATTTATCCATTGCATCTAAGTCATTAAATTTATTGGCATAAGGTTGTTCACAGTATTGGCTTATTATCTTTTTAATATTTATAGATTGTAGTAATCTCACTTCTCTCATTCCTCATATTTTTAATTCATGTACCTTTTTTCTCTGATCAGTCTGATTAAAGGTTTATGAATTTTATTAGTCTCAGAGAACCAATCTTTGCTTTTTACTGATATTTCATGTTATTTTCCTTTTTCCGATTTTATTATTTCTGATGTTACTATTTTCTTCCTTCTGCTTACTTCTAATGGAATTTGCTCTTCTTTTCTTTTTTTTTAGGTTGCTGGTTTGGGATCATTCTTCTTTCCTAACGTGGGAACTCAGTGCTATAGATGTCCCTCTAGGACCATTTTAATGGTGTCCCACACATTTGGATGTGTTTAATTTCCTCTCCACTTTGTTTGGTATATAATACTTTCCAATTTCCCTTTGATTTCTTCTTTGACACACAGGCTGTTGACAAGTGTGTTATTTACTCACCAAATATTTGGGGATTGTCCAGATAACTTTCTGTTATTGACTTCTAATTTAATTCCACTGTGGCCAGAAAAACACATTTTCTATGAACAGAATCCTTTGAAATTCATTCAGACTTGTTTTATGGCCCAGAATACTGTCTACCTTGGTAAATGTACTCTATGCACTTTCAAAGAACGCATACTCTGTTACTGGTTGGAGCATTCTGTAAACGTTGATTAGGTGAAATTGTTGGGTAGTGGCCCTTTGCATGACAATTTTACTTTGAATCAACATAAAAACCTATAAAAAGTAAAGTCTAACTTCTACGCAATATTGAAAAACAAAAACATCCAAAATTCTACCCAATCTCTTAAGATATTAGACATAATGTATTTAAGTTAATAAAACTGGAGGAAGCTTATAAGAGAAACAATAATAAATTTCATGCCAAGAGATTAATGACCTACGACCCAATTTGAGAATGATAAAAATTAGAGCTGAATGAGACTTCAGACTAGAGCAAACTTCTTACTTACAGCGACTCTGCCAGAGTAAGAGGTGCTCTGAGACCCAGAGGCCAAGGCCAGACGCGGAATCTGTGCCCACCACGCGTCACCCCTGCATTGCTGTGTACCTGCTCCACGGTGCAGAAGATGTGCGCGTCATCCTGCTGGAAGCGCCTAACTCGGGACAGGCCACTTAAAGTCCCCGACAGTTCATTTCTATGAAGAACTCCAAAATCGGCAAATCTAATAGGCATTTCCCTCCAAGATCGCGGACGATGGGCGAACATTAGACTAGAAAATATGCATAAACACACACCTTTCACTTAGCTTAGAAAAGATGGCATAACTATCTGAATATTAACAAATTACAACTACGCCTTAAGATTTGTAGACACTTTATCCTGGTTCTTAGATCACAAGGTTTAAGAATGTTTCTTCTCCTACGCATTACTGAACCTTGAACTGGCATCATTATAGCTCCCTGTGAACCAGAAATGCTGCTCCCTATTCCCATTTCCCCGGTGAATTTCCACTTACCGTTTGCATTTCATTTCAAAGGCTACCTCTTAAGTAAAGCCCCTTCCTGGACCCTTCCCCAGACAGGGCTTCCCTTAAGCTCCAAGAGTACCTGGAACATGCCACTATTTTGACACTGGTCTTACTTTTTAAAACACTGGCTTTCTATATACGTGTCCCTGCCCCACTCTGCTCCGAGGAAGCGGACTCTCTTAATCCCCCCTGTGTTCCCAGCACCAAGCACTGCAGGGACGTGACGAAGGCTCTCTGTTGAGGTAATGATGTCCCTTCTGCAGAAAGCACCCCCCGCGGCTCCCGTGTCCCCTCCCCACTAAGTCGCGGAGGTCCTACTTTCTTATTCTGAGGCGTGCGAATACAAAGTTACGTTTTCTTCTTCCACTCAGCCTTCCTCATAGTCAGAGTCGAAATCACAGGCTACAGCTTCAGATGGTACCTCATGGGAAATTGCGTTAATATGTTGTTAATGCAAGTGTTTCAGAGAATGCAAAGCGCTAGATGGACCTCCACCGTCTGTTTCAAAAGAGAGGTTATAGACTATTTACATGCCAGTTTTCACAAATCTAAAGGGAAATATATGTTGTTTACCTGCTGCCAGCATAAAGCTGAACTTCTTTTAGTGTTTACTGAAAAGGACTAAGAGCTTTATTCAGTGTTCAGAGGTTTGTTTTAATAGTTACCTTCTAAAGTCAATTTACGCAAAACTATGTATGTTGATGAGGCAAAACTATAATAACTGAGATTTTTTGTGTGTGGAGAACTGTGTCTGTTCACTTCTGGTTATAAAATTGGTTTGTCCTACAAGCTTAATGTGCATGCCAACTTTATGACAATTACAGTCTTTCGGGGAATCTAAAACAACACCAGCCAGAAGAGGTACCATTACTTTAGGTACCACTAAGAAAAAAACCACCCATTAATTCAATTCTTACATAATGCTAAATACCCCCAATCGCAGATGCGTCCCAATTTCAAAGATGTTGAAATGTGGGAGGAAAAGTTATCTTGGAATTAATGAAACCCAGTTGCCCACTGATCACAACCTCACTGGACTTATTATAATCAACTCAAACAACACATAAGAACAGAATGTTTGGCAAATGTGTGTATTTGAATTGTATTATGATTATGAAGAAAAATACTATAATAATTTATAAAAGTTGATACATAATATTATCTCTAAGCAGCACAAAACATTAAATGGCTTCCAGCTAACACTGCACACCTGCCAAAGATCAACCATATTTTAAATAGTACACTCCTCCTCCAGAATGAAGTAACTTGGAAAAGATAATTAGTAACCAACCTTCTTCAGATTAAAAGAGTTGCTTAACCAAAAAAGTAAAATATGTAAAAATGCTGAAAGCTCATTGGGATGGAGTGAGCTCTGTGCTCTTATGCAAAGGTCTTCTTGACGTTTTTAAAGATTTTATTTTTAGAAAGAAAGGAAGGGAGGGAGAAAGAGAGGAAAACATCACTGTGTGGTTGCCTCTCGTGCACCCCCAACTGGGGACCTGGCCTGCAACCCAGGCCTGTGCCCTGACTGGGAATCGAACCTGTGACCCTTTGGTTCGCAGGCTGGCACTCAGTCCACTGAGCCACACCAGCCAGGGCTCCTTAACTTTCAATACTCACCAATGCCCTGGACAATTCATGGGCTTAAGGGCAAAAGTGTCTTTCTCAACGTCAAAGGTGAACATGTTCTGGCTGTAATGCTGCCAGTGGCCTGAGACTTCCCAGAGTTTGCTGTTGTACATGTTGGGAGACAGCACTTCCGTGAAGTTACGGCGGTGATACTCCTCCTGGAAGAAAACGCATTCAACGTTCAGGTCTGCGAGGACAGACCACAAAGCCGTGCAAAGTCTTATTGTGAGCCGATGTTCTCAACTCAGGGTGACCTCATATTAATTTATAATTAATATGCCCTCGGCTTTAGGTGTGATGCTTTCAGCATCATGAAAGAAAGATTAATGTATACTCGGTAGAATTTTCACATTAAGTATACTTCTTTTATAATGTACAATAGCATACAGTATCTTAAGTTTTAATTCTTTGAAAATCAATAATTGAAATATTTATAAAAGCATAAATCTACAGGGCCAAAGAGAAAGGAGAGAAAAGCAAAGTTATATACTTTGGAATCCGGAAAGTAGAACCTGGGAAAAGTGGAACTAAATGGGCAAACCCAGAGAGAAGCCTCCTTTAGCGGATAGAGTTCCAGGATCCAGAGTCTAAGGCACTGGTCTTGTCTTCTATTTTTTGTGTTTTTACTGGGAATTTCATTGCCATTCTGGAACTCAGTACTGTGTCTTTGGCTTTTTCTCTCTGGAAACTTTTAGAATATTTCCTTTATCTCGGAAGCTTTAGAATCTCTCAGTAATGTGCCCTGGTACCCAAGGAAAGAATGTTTCTACAAAAACAAAAACAAAAAAAAAACAGACATACCTCTGTTGGGAGCTGAGCCTGTCCCTTGCCCGTTTGGGGACAGGGATCCCTATGCTGCTGAGCCCCCAGGCAGAGAATGCCTCACCCCCCTGGCCGGGATGACTGAGCCCAGCGACCGGGGAGACAGTGCTGCTGTTACATAATGGAGCGAGAAGGACGCCGTCTGGAACGCAGGGCGGAGCCTCAAGCACTTCCACACCCAACAACGGTCAGAGAACCCCAGCAACCCCCTGCCAACGGGACCGCTGAGAACGTGGGTCCTTTGGGAGGAAGAGCTAGGTCCTCCACTACTGTGGGTTGAACTGTAACCCCCCAGAAAGGTGTGTTGCAGTCCTAGCCCCCAGGACCTCAGAATGGGACCTTGTTTGAAAACAGAGGCTTTGGAGCGGCCATCAAGTTACGAGGAGGTTGTTAAGAGTGGGTCATATCCAATGTGACCGATGTCCTTATAAAGAAGAGGAAATCTGGAGAAAGACAAACACACGTGGAGCAGAGACGACACACAGACACACGGGAGAACGCCGTGTGATGACAGAAGACTGGAGCGAGGCCCCGACAGGCCAGGACAACTGACAAGCCACCCCTGACGAGGAGAGGGCAAGGAAGGGCCAGTTCCCTCCGGGTGTCAGAGGGAGTGTGGCTTAGCCCGCACCCGCCTCCCACGCATCTGGCCTCTAGAACTGCACTATGGTGACTCCCTGCAGTTTTAGGCCCCTCCGCTAACCGTACTTTGTTAGACACCCTGGGAAGGCAACAGACCCACCAAGTAAAACTCGGTCCGTGCGAACCCCAGGTGCCGGGCACACCACCGCCCCTTGTCAGTTACCTGAACCGGGCCACGCCTCTGTAAGCGCTTCCTTCGCCAGACGCTCTTCGGTTAAACCCTTCAGTGCACCTGTCAGGACTGTGTCTGCACAGGAGGTCAGGGTTTCAGATACGATATGTCTGCAAAGACGAGCTTGGTTTGGAAATGCACTGAGTCCAGGGCAGTGGGAGCAGGAAGCAAACGTTCTCCAAGTGGTTAGCAGGGGAACAGTGAGGGAGCCACTGTCCTCTCCACCCGACGGTCACAGCCGCGCACCCACGCATCAGGCAGATCAGATTCCAGCCACTAACGTGGCGCGACTGAGGCGTTTTACAAAGGGAGCCCCGCTACGCTGCTGCTGGGAATGTGAAACAATGGTCACTTTAGAAAACCGGTGGCGCTTTCTTACAAACACCAAGTTACCATATGACGCTGAAATCGCACTCCTAGGTATTCGCCCAAGTAAAATGAAAACTGACATTCACACAAAAACCCTGTGCTGGGGACGCTGAGAAAGCCATGCAGAGGTGCGCACGGGCCACTTCCCCTGAGCAGCAGCGATGGCCCAAAGGACGGGACCAGAGCCAGGGGAGAACAGAACTGAATCCGGACCATCCAGCATTTTTTGACCCAAGAGCCTCTCTAGTAATTTCTATATACAGTATCCAGCATATTAATAACAAATTACTAGATATGGGAAGAGGCAAGACCACATAACAGAAAAACAAGGAAAACATAGTTAAAGAACCTGTAACGTTTGTGTTTGTGTGTGTGTGTGTGTGTGTGTTTTGCACAAGAAAGGCCGATTTTTTCAGACAAGGGTACCTGGGAGTTCAAAGCTATCTGCCTCAATCTGCGTCTGCCAAATACCCCCATTCCGAGACTCGGGGGCCCCGTCCTGCCCACCTATGCCCCTACCTCAGCATAAGAGACCCTGGGGGCTGTGTACTTAAATGGCCGCGCACCTCTGCCGCTCATACAGTCAGACCTTGGACCTGACCATCAGCCGTGCCTGTCCTGCATCTAGAAGAGATAAGACAGTCCTTTAAGGCCACCGCACTCTGCCCCCAACCTAGAGAGTTCAACGGGCCAGGGGCTGTGTTGTTTCTCCAGCAGCGACAATGCGCATCATCACCTCCTGCTGAAGCCTCGGGTAAAATCCAGTGGTTCTTCAGGTCTCACCTCACCGCCCGCTCATCTACTGTGGGCTCAGACTGGCTAATCCCTAGGGAAGATGTGCAGCCCAGGTGAGAAAGCCGTAGAGGTCAGCTTCCAGGGGCACAGCGCGAGAAAAGGAGGGGAAATAAACGAGACGGGGACCCAGAGACCTAACCAGCACATGTAAAAGAGTCTTTTTCTTTTCCCCAGGAAGTTCTTGAGGAAAGTGCTTCCCCAAATAAGATGGAAAAAAACCAGGAAGAGGGATAAGGGACGAAGATAGGAAAGAGATGAGGGGAGAAGCCAGGATGATGACGAAAAGAAGTCTTAAGACATAATTCCAGAGTGGGAAGATCAAATTTGAAAAAAAAGTTTACTGAGAGATTACCCAAATCATCAGACCATACTGCAGGGAAGTTTCAGGAGTTGTGACAGAAAGCTGAGGATGGATTAGTGATACGCACTGAGAAAATGGAGTCAATGAAAATTTTAGGTGATCATTAATTATAAGAAAGACAAGAGGAGCACAGGAAAGAAAATGTAGCCCTGACTGGCATGGCTCAGTGGGTGGGGCATCATCACACAAACTGAGAAGTTGCAGGTTCGATTCTCGGTCTGGGCACATGCCTGGGCTGTGGGCCTGGTCCCTGATCAGGGCATGTGCAAGACAACTGATCCATGTTTTTCTCGCACATGGATGTTTCTCTCCCTTACTTTCTCCCTCCCTTCCCCCTCTCTAAAAATAAATAAATAAAATCTTTAAAAATAAGGAAGGAAATGTAACCCCAGTAGTCCACGTGGATCATGTCTGAACAGTATCCACAGCACACAGCCCTATTAGAGACTTTCTAACCTATGAACTTGTACTACAGGCTAGTATCTTACAGAATTGTCTTCTTACTCTTTGCTCTGCAGCTGCCAAATCGCCACAGACAGTGAAGAAGCCCCAGGGCCACATTCTGAGAAGCAAAGCTTCACCGTGCAGCATTCTGTGCCAGAGAGGACCCCTCCTCCCTCTCCTCTTCCGCAGGAGCTCCACACTGGCTCTAAGGCTTACCTTTGTATGGTACGCGCTCTGGACACTTAGATGCGCCACAGAGACATTTAATAAAATCCAAGAATGCATTTAACTCAGGGAAAATACAAATTACCTCAGTGTTTTTATTAGAAGGCACAACCTGTATTCTTCTTGGAGGCTCCAAATTCTTAATGTTACTAAAATGAAATTAGTGGAAATGCTTCACCATTTTACTATGAGAGGAAATAGTAAAATGCTAAATGCAGTGGAATAAGAATAAAATGCTTTAGTAATTAACTTACTCGTATGAAATCCATAAGTGTGTTATAAATGAAGGCTCCTCTGGGCAGGAAAAAACAGCTTCCAGGACTCAGATCATGGAAAAAGAAAAGTTCCTGATCCTAGAATAAAACAATAACTGGATTTCAGATTTCACTGAGTCAGCCCCCATGCCCATTTGCTAATAATTGACGTTCCAAAGTCCCTCAATACTTCTATCTAACTACATGTATTAGCGCATGGAAAACCACAACTTGTATTCACGGTCACTAAACTTTGAACTTGGCTTTCTTTTCCCCTTGTATTCACTGCTACTTTCCTCCTTAGCATCTTGGAGGATGGGTTTCACGGGGAGAAAACATTGCAGAAAGATCAGAAATGTTCGCCACCCAGCGAGACACGGGCACACGGACTCTGCCAGGGAATGCCAGCCCATCACGAGACACAGCTCAGCGGTGGCAGAACTGAGGCTAAAACCCAGGTCTTCCCGCTTTCCAATCTCATTCTTTCTTTCTGCTCTGCTTCCCAAATACACGACACATTCTCGAAATAGACACAAGTTCCTAAGAGCAACATTATTTTTTATATCATGATAAAAATGAGAGAAGGGTGCAATTTTAAAACTCTGATGAAAGAGACAGGAAGGAAGGACGTTAGCAGCACTAGAGCATTAGCACGAAAGAACTCCACAGCCAACTATGAGTGCCAGCCAAATCGACGATGAGAGAAGAAATATTTGTCAAACAATTTAGTTTGGGGACATAATCGTAAGCCAACAGAGGGACGCAGCAGCTCAGGAGTGATTAGGATGCCCAGCCTACCTTCCCGATTTTCCTGTGATCTCGGTTCTTGGCTTCCTCTTGGAACTTTTCCCAGGCTTTCATCATCTTGTTAGCAGGAAAGGATATCCCATAGACCCTCTGCAGTGTCTCCATTTTGGGATTGCCCTCCCAGTACGTTGAGGAATTCTAAACAACAAAACAACCTTTTGGGAAGCATATCTAACATGTGTTTATAAACCAAATCAGTCTTAAGTATGTCCACAGTTTTCCGATATAGCATCACCATAGCTTCCTTCACGGTGACTTTTTGTAGCACTGGAAAGAATCTTAAACTGGTTCTACTGAAGCCTTCCCAGTCCAAATTCATTGGCAAGCGATGTAAGGGGGCGACTCTGGGTTCCAAGAATGAAAAGGGAGAAACAGTGGGAAGAAGGGAAGGCTAAATGGCAATTGTAATCAGCAAGCAAGAAGGGGCGGCAGAGGAAGAAGACAGGAAGTGAAGCTAGGAGGACTGAGCTGCCATCAACGCTCGGGTATGTGGGAGAAGGTCAAGGTGAGGACCACAAGTCAGTCTCCTGCATCTTGATTCTCAGGGCAACGTTTTCTCCATTCTACCACCATGTCCCTTTGGCCTTGGCTTTTATCCTACAATACATATTCTACATGCACATAAATGCTCTTGTTCACATTAGAGTGCTTTAAGAAAACCACAATATCATAAAATATCATATGAAAAAGAAATGCATTGTAACACTTATAGTAAGGTTAAATGATAATTATAAGCTATATGTAATATCCTAATTATCAAAATTCTTTTAAGAATTATCGTTAGAAGCCCATGTAAAAATCAAACAATTGTCTTTTAAAATAGCAAGATGTTCACATTGTAAAAGATATGATTAAATCCCTAATTATTTAGTTCACCTTAAGTTTGCTGTATTAAAAGTAGTAAGTCCTTACCTTGAAAATTTTTATGGTTTTAATTTTCCCAGTGTGTCTCACGTGGGGACCTTTACAAAGGTCAATTAGTGAACCGCACCTATAACGAAATATTGAAGACATGCCAGACTGTTATAGTTTTTTGGACTATTCATTATAAGCCATGTTCTCATATGATTTAAGCAAAGGATTTCACTTGATTGTATATTTTGGGGCAATTTTTCATTCAGGGACAGTTTAAATGAGAAAATAATAACTCCCCTTTGGCGATAACACTTCAGAGCCCCTAACGAAAGTAGTGTATCAATCTGCAAGCTTACAAATCAACACCCACCCGAAGGTAAACTGCTTGTGCTGCTAACGCCTTCTAGGCAGCAGTTTTAAAACGTACGCACACGTTACCTGTAAACGGTGGTAGTTGGAGTGTCAACCTTCTCCTTCAAAATGCGGCATTTAAAGGTATTGTACTGCAGAGAAAAACAGATTTACATATTATTAGATAAACTGTTTCAGTGGAAACAAATGTACTCTTCCCCCCAACACACTGAATGGGTGTCTACTAGGCCCCCTGTGCTGAGCTCCTCGGAACCCAGAGAGCTCACGGCCTGGAGTCGCACTGCCCGGTACAGGGGCCACGTACATTATGAGTGCAAAATACACTGGGTTTTCCAGGCATACTGAGAAAAAAAAGAATGTAAAATAGCTTAGTAATCATTTTTTTTATGTTGGTTACATGTTGAAGTGATATTTCAATAACACTAGGTTAACAAAAATGTTGTAAAAACCAATTTCACTTTTCTTTTACTTTTAAAATTTAAGCTGGCATGCGAGGATCAGATTTGTGGATCACATCATATTTCCACTTGGACAGCAGTGTTCTAGGAGACTCCAATTTTAACTGCACAAAACACATAAAATTCTGCGGAAACAACTACATTATTGAGTTGTGTGGAAACACAGTTTATGTTAAGTGATCATATCATTCCCCTTAAACACCTATCAGATGCTTTTCCTTTCTCAGTTGCTTCCATCACTCTTACCGCGGCGCCGGCCCCTTACATTAAATAACTACTTGGCGAAGGGGGTTGTTAAGGAAGCGGAAGGAAAAACACTGGCATGACTCAGCGGTTTCATACCAATATGTTCAAACCCAAACATTTTTCTTTGCAAAGGTTTGTGTTTGGTTCTCAACCCGCAGAATGGGAGAAGACAAACGCACAGCACATATCTAATAAAGGATCAATATCCAAAATGTACGAAGAACTGCAACTCAACAACAAAAAAAACAACCACCCATTTCAAAACGGACAAAAAGCTTGAACAGACATTTCTCCAAATAAGACACATAAATGGTCAATAAGCACATGAAAAGACGGTTAACATAACTAGTTTTTAGAGAGGTGCCAAGCAAAACCACAATGAGATACTATATCACACCCATTAGGATGGCTACTATAAAAAATAAAAAATAAATTACAAAAACCCAGAAAAATCAGTGTTGGCAAGTATGTATGTGGAGAAACTGAACACGTGTGCAGCGCTGGTGGGAATGTAGACTCGTGCAGCCGCTATGGCAAGTATCACATTGGCTCAAAATATAAAACAGATTCTATATAATTCAGCAATTCCATACCTGGGCGTGTCCCCAAAAGAACTGAAAGCAGGGACTTGAACAGGTATATCTGGATAGCCGTGTTCATAGGAAACATCTTTCACAATATTAAAAGGATGGGAGCAACCCCAGTGCCCGCTGACGAATGAATAAACAGAATAAGGTCTTGCACATGCCATGGACTATTATTCAACCCCCAAAAAGGAAGAAAATTCTGGCGCGTGCTACAACATGGGTGAACCTTGAGGATCTCGAGCTGAGTAAGACAGCCAGTCACAAAAATGACAGGTGTTGTATTATTCCATTTATACGAGGCGCTAAGAGTAGTGGAATTCACAGACAGAAAGAGCAGGTGAGGGATGGAACGTCAGTGTGTAAGGGTGTAGGGTCTCAGCTGGGGAAGATAAAATAGCTCCGGAGGTGGATGGCAGTAAATGGTGGCACTTAATGCCACAGCGCAGTACACTTCGAGATGGTTAAAATGGCAAATTTTATATTTTGGATATTTACCACACACACACACACACAAAAAAAAAATAACACAAGTAGCTACCACTTTTACTAAACCCTAAATCTATTTTTTTAATTCAAATCCACAAAACTAACAATATTGTGCTTTCAAATTCTGTGACTTCTCTGATATGCATGATTTTAAAAATAAAATTAAGAATTTATTTAAATAAAAAAAAAATAGAAGAGAATATATTTAAGTACATTGGTCAAGACAATGTAAAAAAAAAAAAGTTGAAGTTTTACACTGGTTACCTTAGACTAAAATCTAAAAAAAAATTAAAAAAGAAAAGAAAATCCCAAAGGGAAAAAAAGAGTGAAAAATTTATATGCTATTTTAAATATTGTTGACTTCAGGAGTCAAAATATTAACAGTGCTCAGAACTAATCAGATACATAAACACACATGAAAGCTATTCATCTGGCCCTTTACCTACCTACAACTGCATTAAAAATTTCAAGAAATAGTAACAAAATACACATCAAGTGACTAGTGACAACCAACCGTTTGGAACAATTTGGTGAGTAACAGCCAATTATTTGCAAAAATAAAAGTTGTCGATGCTAATTATTTTTAATATTCCCAGCACCAGGTATTATTGCAAACAGCTTCCTGAAATCACCTTGAACATTTTCAGGAGCGCGTCCTTCCTGACCTCCAGTCTTTCAAAAGGCTGCTTTTCCTTGATGATCGTCTTACAGATGGTCTCCAGGGCAGACAGGTCCGCGCTGGACACGGCTCTGCAAAGAGCAGGTGACAATCAACACAGACCCTTCCGACACGGCCGTGCCCCTCTGTGTGGACGGAGGCCCTGCGACCGTTGCCACTAAATGACACCCTTTCTCGATGGAGGAATCTGGCGCTTTGCGCACCAGGCCCTTAGAAAGGCAAACGTTCATCCACAGGGAGATAATCCTACTTCTCAGAGAAGGAGACAGGCATTAGTAGATGGAATTATCCCCCTTCTGTGCTGGCTTCACACAACTGTCTTCCGTTCACTCGCCCGTGCTTCATGCCCACCCCTCCGAGGGGCCACACTGGCTTCCTTCGTTCCTCACAGAGGCCACCCCCCGCCCACGCCCAGGCTGTCTCTCAGAGCCCTGAGTGTTCTTGCTCCACGTATCCATCAATATCCCCCGCGGACCCTCAGAGCTCGCTCCCTCCCTTCGTCCGGGTCACCTGCCATCACGGCACAACCTCCCCGGGCCGGCGTGCTTTCCCGCACACACGCGTCACCACCTGATCAGAGACGGCTGTCTGCTTAGGCCTGTCCCCCCCAACCGGACTGTTAGCTCCTTAAGGACACACGGATCCCTTCACTGCTCCGTCACCAACGCCCAGAGGGCACCACGCAGAGCACAGAGAACAGAGTAGGCCATCACGATTCTGTGGCAGGAACCCTGGGGTGGTGCTAACGGGAGCTGGAGCTGGAGGAGCTACAGAGGACCACACGCTCGTTTAGGGAGGTCATTTAAACAGCGCAGAGGTGACAGGCAAAGGCGGGGTGTGCTGCAATTGTCCAGGCGAGAACGCCATGGGCCTAAATTATGGCAGGACAAGGAGAGGCGGGTGGGACACTATTTAGGAGACCAAAACGGCAGAACTGGATCGAGGGCTGGGTGCTGGGGCGGTGCAGGAGCAGGGCAGTGACCAGGACCCTCGGATTTCAGTTTGGGCAGCTGGTGGTGCCCTGGGGAGCTACGTATGAGGCGTACAGGGAAGGAGGCGGCCTGGGGCTGGGGCTCTTGCTAATACACTTGAGCCCCCATCTGCTGAAGGCGAGGCCCCTGCGAACCACCCCATCTGACAGTCATCGGCACAAGATGTCTGGCCGAGGTGGACCGTGCCCTCAGTTACCACGGAGAAAACCTGAGCTAACTGTTCTCTGAGGATGAACCTTGCAGTTCTGGTCTTCATCAGGGTACCCGGCTCTAGGAAGTCCCAGATTAGATAAATAGTACATCCCCTCCTTCCAGGAAAAGAAAGAAAATTTCAGAAGTGACCCTTGACTCTAAACTCATTCAGAAAGTTTTCAAAAGTGATTAACCAACCTACAACAATATCACGTAACACATACGGTCACTAAAGGACTATGGAACCATTATAAAACAATGAGCCACGAACATGTGCACTCAGGGGCGTTACCTGTCGTGGATGAACATGTCGTAATAAAATCCGCTTTCGATGGGTGGCCCGTAGCACAGGTGGCCCCCGTAGTACAGCTCCATGGCCTCCCCGAGGACGTGGGCACTGGAGTGCCAGTACACCTGCAGGCACAGGACACAGGCCACTGACTGTCAGGGTGACAGCGTGGAGAAGGACTAGCAGAGCATCAGCAAGTGGGTGCGTCTTAAGGGGATAAACAGCAGGACGCAGGGCAACACCCGTTTGGAAAGAAAACCTCTGATGCTGCTGAGAAGAGAGTGTTCTTCCGAGCCCTCCCGGCAGCTCCGCCGGGGCCGTCCGCCCACCTCTGGCCTAAAACTGCTCGCCTCTGGGAGCCAAGGCTGAAGCGCAGCCCTGAACCACTTCCTCCCGGGCATGTCCGCTGTGCAGAGGCCCCGGCCACGCGCTGGAGAGAAACACTGGGCAGGGCGGCCCAGAGCGGGGAGAACCTGGTTCAGCCCAGAGCGGAGAAGAGCCGGGACTGACAGACGCGGGTTCCCCTCCTGTCTGTCCAGGAGTGGCCTCCGTGCCAGAGGCAGACAGAGAGGCCCAAGGGGCTGCTCACATGCCGCAAACATTAACAGAACTTTGCATCCACATACGAGCCTTCCTGGGCTGAACTGCGTGTGACTGAGGACCTCCACGAGATAGCTCTGGAGAAGGTGTGCCTAGGGGACGAATACTTTCTGGCTGCCTGAGACACTGAACCCCCACGCCCACCCCCCAGCAGAGCACGCACGAGTTAATTTCCTGACGTCACCTGCCTGACAAGTTCAGAACCTTGATTTGGTTGTGAATTCCCAAGGAATCAATGGCTTATGGAGAAACTAAAACTAACCAGTCACCAAATAAATACAGGTGCCAAAGGAACAAGATTAAGTCCTTTCCCTTAAGAGGGAACGAATTATGATTAGGAAGTTGTTTAACAAAATGAATCAGAGCAGAGAGAGTTAGCTGCTTGGGCAGACCATGTACTACCCCGACCCAGGGCAGCGGGCCAGGACGCGCTCTGCAAACAGACCCCCCCAGTCAGCCTGGGGGCAGAGGCCTCTGCTTTGGCTGGTGCCAGGTGCCAGGCTACCTGCCAGCATGAGTCACGTGTCCTTTTCCATGCACTGTCTATGCCCAGATGTCCACAGAGCGAACAGGGTGTTTGGGTACAAGATTAAAAAACAAGAGTCAAGGGTCTCGGGCCGTGGCGGAGAGACAGGCAGTAAACACAGCGTCAGGGCACGGTCACAAACAAGTCCTTAGGAGGGGGACAGGGCCCTGTAATGACAGAGAGCAGTGAAGGCTCCCCACCCACGGGACCCGGGAAGGCCTGTGTGGTCACCACACAGGGGAGGGGACAGAGTGACTTGAGAAAGGCTGGCGGGGTAAGAAAGGGCCAGCGACTGGGAGGGCCTTGGGGAAGAATTTGGATTTTTAGTCTAAATGCAGTGTGACACATTAAATGGTTTTAAGCAAAAGTGACTCAATTTACGTTGTAAACCGTTCTTTGGTAGCAGGACCGGGATGGATTTCCCGGGAGGAGGTAGCAGGGGGCAGCTTCCTGGGTGGAGCTACAGCAGCAGCCCCATAGGTTCCTGGGCAGGGACAGAGGGGACAGACCCAGTCGGCATCATGAAAGCAACGGCTTTACTGAGAAACAGGAGACTGGCGTTGAGGGGTAGGGAGTCACCAGGCACAGCCTCCAAGATTCTGGGCTGGGCAACAGGGCGTGAAGCCCGTGGTTACAAACAATTTCTCTGTGGACAGACTGAACTGATGATTCTTGTACAATCTCTAGGTAGAGCTGTCACACGGGCAGCAGTGTGTGCAAGACTGACGCGTGAGCTCCAGAAAGCAGAGCTGAGATGGTTTACAGGTGGACGTGGCAGCTTAGAACAGGAATAGAAGGACAGAAGGGCGCTAGCACGGAGCATTGAGGTCTTAACGTTTGGAGGCCAATGAAGAAGAAAAAGCCAGCAAGAAGGACTGAGAAAGAACCGCTGGAGGTCTGCCACAGAGACGCTTCGAAGAAGGAAGTGGTTACCTGTCAACTCAGCTGAGAGAGTACAGGGGATGGGGCAGGGGGAGTCGTGGAAAACAGAGGTAGGGCCCAGACCCAGGCCACTGCCCACGGCGGAGGCCGCTGACCGTGACCGCAAGCACGTGGCAGAACTAGGAGCCTCAGCTCTTATGAAGTTTGCGTTTGCTGTTTGCACTTCCAAGTACCTTCTGTTTCCCAGAGCAGGAGGTCACAGCTGCGTGCCACTGATGGCTCCTGGGATGTCACCAAAGATGTCAAGTAGAACATGTACCTATGTCTAGTCTTTCACCGAGCATTACAAACGGGAACACCTACTCTATTTTAAACTGGAAAGCTGTGTCAATTTATGAAATGCCCCTTATTTCTCGTGTGCATATTTATCAATTTTACAAGAATTTCTGTCATTTTGTATGTGAATTCATCTACAGGGCAGAAGTACTTCTTTTCATGTGATGCGTTATGCACTCAATATTTGTATAAATAGGATTAGCTTTTAAAATGTAAGTCTAAGAGTTTGCTGTATAAAGGACACTTGAATTTTTCAGTAAAGCAGAAAATGCTTTTACGAAATCATTAATTTACCATTTTGTAGATCAAAGCTTTCTTGACTTGTTTTTCTACAGGTTTTCTCTCTCACAGATATGGACACAATATTCACAAACTGGTTGATGTTCAAAATCTTGTTACGTGTTCATAATAACAGGAAAATAGAATCTAGGAACAACTATAGTCTTTGTTACTAAATTACACTAAAGGAAGCACCAGGGTCTTGGAAAAGCTGCTTAGCCATTGTAAGCCCTGGTGGCTTCATCTGCAAAATGCAGATTACAACAGTACCTATGGGGCAGGGCACCTGGGACTTGAGGGGACAATGCACATCGGGGCTGGGGGCGGTGCCTAGCACACAGGGAGCCTTCACTGAACGTTTACTGCCACTTTCATCGACGACCACACATATTCATGGAAGCCCTACAGAGCGGAGCCAGGGACCCTGTCAGAGCCTGGGCAAGCCAGAGAGGTGTGCTGGTGACTTCCTCTGGAGAGTCCCCATGAGAACCAACGTTTCCTTTTTCATGATGCCACTGAACGCAAAGAGGAAAGAAAGAACTCCAAAGACGCCAACTTGGGAGAGTCCCCGATTCCCCTCCCCCCGCCCAACACCTGGCAGATTCAGAGTTCAGGAGCCACTGTGAAGGAGAACCCCTGAAACGGAATGATGTCCGCAGCATGAGCAAGGGAGAGGGTTACAAAACAGCTGCCCCACCTGCTCTCAGTTCCAGCTCCTAGTGGACTTTCTCCACAAACCGACACTGTCTGAAGGCACCTAGTGGTTTGCTTTCTTGTTCACCACCTCCTCCCACTGAGGGGAAACGCTCCGAGGTGGGACCTCTGTGCTTTGTCCACTGCAGCCCCGCAGGGTCCAGCACATGCGCCCAGCGCCTTGGATACTGGTCAGCTGACTGAGGGAATTAAATAAAATCCTGCAACATCTGGGATGCAGTTTGGGGACAGTTGCTATGGACTCCTGAGAAACAGTAAATAATATGTATAAGCTATTTATTTCTCTTAAAAATGGCTTTCTGAATCACTTTTGATAATGGCTTTGTTAATCATGTAATAGTTAATGATTATACAGCGGTCCCTCTCTACATAGTGGTTCACTTATCGCGGCCTCACTGTATCGTGGGATTTTTAAAAATATTGTATTTAATTATTTATCACAGATTTTTCGCTATATCGCAGGATTTTTCGGTACTGTATACGTATGTTGTTAAAGTGACGTAGCTTTAAGAGTGTAGAATATGTTTAAGAACATAAGTAGTGTTTATAAAAGTGTGGGAAAGGTTAATAAGGGAGTGGGAAAGGTTAATAAGGGACTGGGAACGGTTTATAGTGTGTGGGAAGGGTTTATAAAGCCTTAAAATATATATAAATACTCAAATAAAGGTAAGGTTCCTAATTCGCGGATTCTCACCTATCGCGGGGGCGTGGGGGGGGGGGAATCTAGAACGTAATACCCGGGATAAGTGAGGAAATACTGTACTTGGCATACTTTAAAGAGAAAGTCATAATATCATTCTTATAATTTGAAATCTAGCAAAAGTATCGCAATTAATGAAACTTCATAAGTTATGTAATCATAAGTTAGGTTTTATGCAGATAATGGACCCCATGAAGGGAGAAACCAAAGTTAAGATAACAATGTTTACCAGAGATCTACACGAAAATGTGGAATCTATTTTAGACTATTACATTAATAATTAAAGGATATTTGAGTCTTGATAATTTTTTCAATTCTCCTACACATTAAATTATAAAGTAGATCCACTTTTAAGAGTCTACTTAAATTCACTTCAAATATAGACTGATTTAATAATTATAGCATTCTAACTTAAGGAAAAATTATTTTGAGAAATTATAAGCACAGGCTACTTAAAAACCTTGATATATATATATATATTTGTGTATATTCATTCCATTAAAAAACCTATTGAATACTTATTGAACAGCAATATACACATTTCAAACCTTAGAAGGCCACAAACTCATCATTCTTGACTTCGCTATGTGGCTTCATACATGTTGTTTACAACAGAAATACCCAAAGCTTGGTTGTTGGTCGGTCCATACTTACAGCTCGAGCCTCCTCATTATCAAACGTAAGCAGCTCTAGAGTGGAATCCCCTTCCAGTGGACGGTCCAAGTCCCACAGCTCACCATTGACTTTGGCTATTACTGTGCTTTCAGCCAGTTCTCGACTAGTGAGAGAAAAGTCACTTGGCAGTTAATTAACCTTATCCCAGGCTATGATCCCTTAAAACAAAAGATTAAAATAACTTCCAGGGGCTGTTTCTTTCTTTTTTTAAGCAGATAGAAAGTACGAATGCAAACTACTGGGACAGATCATTTTTATTTTGTTACATTTATTTTAAGTACAAGAGTAATATACGTTCACTGTAAAGACCTTGGAAAACAGAGAAAGAATAAAGATCATATATACATCTTCCCACGCAGAGGTCACTATTCATAACATTTTGGTAAATCCCCATCCCTCCTTTACACACACACACACACACACACACACACAATTTTTAAAAACACAGTTGCCACGATAATTTTATAGCCTGCTTTTTCACAGCTGTGCCATCAGACAGCCTTCCAACAGAGTCCAGAAGCATCATATTCGTTAAGAAAGCTTCCTCTCCTGCACAGACAGCTCTATGGCATCTGTGACCATTTTCTGGGACTAAGCCCGCGGCTGTGGAATTGCTGGGTCAAAGAACACGTGCCTTTGAAAGGTTTCTGAGAGACTGTCTGAGTGTACCACTTCCACGCATCTTAAAAGGTTATTTATTTTATTTATTTATTTTTAGAGCAAGGGCAGGGGAGGGAGAAAGAGAGGGAGAGAAACATTGATGTGCGTGAGATACATCGGTCGGTTGCCTCACACACGCCCCAACTGGGGACCTGGCCCACAACCCAGGAATGTGCGCTGACTGGGAATCGAACCAGCGACCTTTCAATTTGCAGGCCGGCACTCAGTCCACTGAGCCACACGAGCCAGGGCTTAAATGATTTTTTAAACCTTTGCCAATGTCATGTTGGAAATTGTTGTCTTAAGTTGACTTATTTGATTAACTTAATGTTTACTGGCCATTTTTACTTTTATGAGCTGCCCACGTCCTTTGCTTGTTTTCTATCAAGGTGTTAATCTTTCTCATGTGTCTTTTCAATAACATTTACTGTTGTTTAAAAATTGACAAAAATGACACGTTAAGAGAAGAAATCTGGAAAGTACAGAAAAGCACAAAGAAAAGCACGTGACTCTCAGCCCCATCACCCAGAAATGACTGTCTGTCCACTTGCTGTATGTCCTTCTACAGTTTTTGACAGGTTATGCACACCAACACAAACTCATTTTTTAGCAGTATCATTCTGTGTTATTTGGTAACCTACTTTTTAAACTTCAAATAAGTCACATTTTCCCTAACAGGAGAGACTTCTAAAACATGGTACCTCATAATTGTAGAACCAAGACTTGCTTAATAAACCCACTATTGCTAGACATTGTGGTTCTTTCTTTGTGGGTTTGGGGGGGCAACAATAAATGCTACAGTGAACATTCCTGAACATACGTATTAGTATCTAATTTCTTTTTTCCGGGAAAAATTCTAGAAGTAAAATTGCTGGGTCAAGGGAAATGCACTTTTAAATGACTTTTGTCGGAATACATCGCTCAATTTTCCTACCAGGAAAAGGGCCACAGTACCTTTCCTCTGGGCTCTCACCATCTCAGGCACCCCTCAATTATGTCATTTTTAAATGTGATGCTTTATTTGTATCTAACTTGAGCAGCCGTATAGCATTGTGATTAAGCTGGGCCAAGCTGGGTTTAAACGCTGGACAACTTACTCAGCTTCCCTAAGCTTACTTTTCACATCTGTAACGTGGGGGCTGTGGGTCTTCCCCACACATTTATTTCTAAGGCTTAAATAAGGCATACTCATACTAAGAACTTAATGAATGTTAGGTATTGTTATTAACGAAGTGAGAGACGGCTAAGGGCTCCTCAGATCCATTCTCCTTCTACAGGAAGTCTCCTTGCCTCGAGGTGGCCGTATGGCCAGTCTGGAGGCACCGGGTAGAGCAGAGGAGGTGCAGCACCGCTGTGTCTCAGCCTGAGGACAGCGGAGGGCGGGTCAGTCTCCCTGCCTTCCGTGGACTGAGCACACGCGCTCTTCCCTTCAGCCCACGTAGACAAGGGCCACGCTGTATCAGATGGCTCAGCCACCGGATGGAAGAAATGTAGGGCCTCGGCTAACTATACGGACAAGTGTCGTCCCGACAACCTTGGCCCCCCACCTCCAGGCGGCTATTTGAGAGACTCCGACCACTTGTGAGCCACCGAGTTTGGTGGGAACTCCGCTGCAGCATCTCAGCCTGTATCTTAATACAGAAACGAGGGCCTGGGAGCGAGTAACAGAAACAAAACATGTGATGCTGGCTGGCGGTGGGTTTTCAGGAAAGAGATATTAAGACGTGGAAAGCCAATAACCCTTGTTTTGGCCTCACAAAATACTGGACAAAACCCGCCAGCAAATCGATGCGCTTCCACGCCCGCAGCACACAAGGAAGCGGTCATGAAAAGGCAGGATGCGGGTACACGCTGGATAGCTCCTGTGGCTTGTAGCAAAATGCCACCCAAATGAGGCAAGCTCAGGTGGGACTTGCCCAGTCTGCAAGCAGAGATGCAAGGACGGGGCCTCACCGAGGGAGGCACTCTCTGCCCGTGGCCGGCCCACCATCCAAACTGAAAAGGCAGGAACTCGAAGCTGTGAAAGACTGGAGAACCAATCTTCGGCCCCAAACAGGAGGGACAGGCACTGACAAAGGCCCTGGACAAAGACAGACAACTGGAGCTGGTCTGACCACAAGGATCGAAGTGAGGGTGCCGGCCTCTCACAGCCTTGTATTTCCTACGAGCTCAGTCCATGAAATTGACAGAGAGAGGAAGGAGCCAAGTACAAAGGCCGGGGAATAGAAGGGTGAGAAGTCTCTGTCTAGAATTCTTTAAGTGAGATTAGCTTCACTGGAGCTGGTTAGAAGCAAACAGACCAGAAGCCTACTCCAGTTAACGCCTTGTGAGAATCATATTGCCAGACAAGCTACAAACCCAGCTTATAATACCTCTGATTGCTTGATCCTTAAAGGAACCTCAGCCCTCAAGAGTGCACCAGCAGGAACTGGGCTATGCACACTTCAACCTCCGGAAGGACAAACAGACCCACAGATGTGGCAAACAAGTGTTAGGAAGAGCTACGAACCTCCCAGGAAGCAAAATCAGGGCCCACAGAGGACTGAATCCACAGGCTGTGGCCTCGTCAGCACTGCCACCAGGGTCTGATGGCTTCTGCACGCCACTGTCTGCAGTATTGCTCCTTCTTTTTTCCAGACTTTCATTGTGGTTGCCTTGTGATGATTCCACCCGTTGGTATGTGTGGAGTGGGTAGCCTTGTCTGTTTATTTGCTG
Organism: Furipterus horrens; assembly: GCF_987537825.1. Lineage (NCBI taxonomy): Eukaryota > Metazoa > Chordata > Mammalia > Chiroptera > Furipteridae > Furipterus > Furipterus horrens. The sequence goes on along the minus strand of NW_028327186.1, from coordinate 3,205,978 downwards.
CTGAAGTGAAAGGAGCCAGCCCGATGGGGGCGCTGGACACGTCACTTGGAAACCTGGGCTTCTGGCTGATGGGACCTGGAGTTGTGCCACTTGGGGAGCGAGTGTGTGGGATGCGGAAAGAAGTGTGCTCACAGGTATCTGGATGTCGGAGGGGCACACTGGGGCAGACGTGGTCCCCTAAACCATGCTCCCTCTCTTCCATGGTGATGGTGATGGTGATGATGCTTCAGCTGAACAGGTGGCAGTCAGCAGGAGCTACATTTCCGTTCTCTCTTAAAGCTAGGGGTGGCCACTTGACTAAAGGAGAGCTAATAGGATGTAAGTTGAAATTCAAGTGCACCGCTATAGGGTCTTGGCCTCAAAGCATCCTTGTTCTTCAGCTGCTCTTCCTCCTACCCGCAAGTGAGTCCATGGGTGGGACCCAGCTTGGACCCCTAACCATGGACGAACCCTAAACTAGGGGATTCCTAGCCCTCATGTTACGCTTAGCAAGGCCTGCACTCCCCTAGAATAGGAAGAATTACCTATGCAATCAACTCGCAGTTAACCAAGGGGACAAGCAGCATAATGTAATAAAGCTATTATTTTTAAACCTTATTTTATATCCGGCTACCTCACTGTATCCTTATTTATTCTACTAGCTTTTCAATTAATACTGTCCCCTGATTTAGAGTTTCCCCCTTGTTTAACTGTTCTTTTTCTAACTGCCTGAGTTGAATTCTTAGTCTTTTTTTTTTTTTAATTCTTTCCTATTCTAAAATAAAAGCCTTCTACACTGCAAATCTGTTGCTGATCACCACTTTGGATATAGCCCATACATTTTGAAATGTATTCTCTTCATCAGAAGTATTTCCTAAGAATTCTGTGCTGGTTTTTATTTCCTTCCACCTCAGTTATTTTGAAGAGTTTTTTTCTTTTCAATTTCCAAGTTTTATTGTTTATTTTGTTTTGCTGTCATTGAACCTAGTTACTGAGCACATGCCTGATATCATTGTGGTCACAGAATGTGAACTGTATGTTCCTGCATTTTATTGAGATTCTGAGGAGCTGAAAGTGTGACCATTGGAGCTGAGACACAAGTACTGTCTCTACCTGCAGAGCACAGAGATCAGTGAGTAGTCACCAAGTCTACCTTACAGTGTTATTATCCAAACACGTACAATCTTACGTTTTGCCTGTTTTTATCTGTCAACTCAGAAGACCACAGTAAAGTCTACTGCCCTTGGACTTCTATAATTTTGTATTTCTTATTTGATGCTACATTATTTAACTCGTAAAGGTTTGCAACAAATAGTCAGGGTAGATTATAATGCTCATCTGTTTTTAAAATAAGTCTCAATATCCCATTTCATGATTTTGGCCCTGAATTCTGCTCTCTGATAGTAAAACGATGAGCACTGTTTTGCCCACTCCTTTGTCTTGGACAATTTTACGTTTTAGACACTCCTGCAACCCCTCTGTAGGACTTGCCACCTCTTTATCAGTTAACATGAAATTATTTTTGCTCAAAACCAATTTTTCTCCAGCACATCAATCCATCTCTCCTGGAAAATACAGCAGTGGGTTGGGAGGGGCCTTTTGGGAACATGATGTGAGAGGCTTAAAAAAAATTCAATCTGAACCACGGCTTTCAGAGGAAGTCGAAGGACTTCAATTGTTGCAGAGCTCGCTGTTGAAATAGCAGGCGTTTATTTACATGGCAGTTTTGAGCTGCGGCTTCTATAGAGCTGCATTTAATGCTAGAAATGAACATTAGTCAAAACAACATAACTTCACTAATGTACCTAAATTCTGGGAAGGTCAAAGTACTTATTTCAGGCTGGTAATAGCCCTAACACAAACATCTTCAATCTACAATTAACAAGCCTTCTGTACATTTCTAGAGACACTTTAATCTTCAGAGTATTTTCATATACACTATATCACTGAGTATTTACAAGGTAAATGGGGAAAGTATTATTATGTCCACTGACGATGTAAGAAAACAGGCCTGAAAAGCTTTCACGCTCTGCCCAAGTGGGTTCATGGCACCCTCCACGGTTAGTTACCGGGGGCACAATAGCTTGCAGTTAAGTTTCCTGACCCCCTAGTCCAGCAAAACACCTGTAAAAACTCATGATGTCTTGATAATGAACAAAGTCAATGTCATGTGGCCTGTCAAAGATGAAACATTTTTCTCTCCTGTATACTTTTACTAGAACTTTTACAATCTGGATGTTCTAAGAGGATGAGCTTGTGTTCTGACATTTGATTACTTATTTAGATGGCCTCATTAGAAGCCAGAGGGAAAAAATGAACTGATTTAATTTATTCAACAAGCAAGAAAAAGAGAGAGAATTTAGTCGTCCCCAAGCACAACACATTTTCAACAAGGTCTGGCACGATACTTAACACTGAATATCTTCTCCAAACTAGGGTTTACCTAATCTCAGCGGCCACTTGGTAAGGTGTTGTTTTCCAGGCTTCCCCTTCCACGGTCTTCCCGTCAGCTACTCTCACGGTGATCACGTTGCTGGCATTCCCCTTTCTTTCATAAATGGCCAGTAACAGCTGAGGATCCTTCTTCAACATTTCAAAAAACTTCAATCTTTCCTTTATGAAATCTGGCTGATTTTTCACCTGAAATGCATTGGAGCGCACTGAGGTTAACATACATGGCCCGCTTTTTTTCTGCCTGCTTGGCTCTAAACAAGCCCACCCCGCTCTCCGAAGGCCCCGGGTCTCCATCCCTCCGCTGCCTGCCCTCGCCTCCTTCTCAGCGCTCCGGGCGCAGCCCCAAGCCCAGGCCCTCCGACAACTGCAACAGCCGGCGTCTTCCTTGTCCACACGCTGGACACACAGGGACGAAGAGTCACATCATTCGATGCTTATTTATACACCATCAGACTTTGTTCTCTAGCTGTTCTGCCCGTTTTGTCGTAACTCCTCAACCAGACTGAGCCCTTGAAGACCATAGAGTGCTCTTTCGCTCCGACCAAATGTGGACAATGATTGATATAAAAAAGCAAAGTTGCCCCGGCTGGTGTGGCTCAGTGAATTGAGCGCCGGCCTGTGAACCAAAGGGTCACCGGTTCTATTCCCGGTCAGAGCACGTGCCTGGATCGCGGGCCAGGTCCCCAGTTGGGGGTGCACGAGAGGCAACCACACACTGATATTTCTCTCCCTCTCTTCCCCTCCCTCTAAAAATCTTAAAAAAAAAAAAGAAAGGCAAAGTAGCCAGAGTGCTATCTCCACTTATAGGGACTAAGAATCCGCTCACAGCTGTGCAGCTAGCTCATCTCTAAGTTAAGACAACTTGAATCTAAGGAATGCGAGGTTTTAAATATAGGACTGTGCCCTGAATGGTAACATCATTAGTAATTACGTCTCAATGGAAAAGCCCAAGGTACAGTAGTCCCCTCTATATCGCGGCTCACTTATCGCGGCCTCACTGTATCGCGGGACTTTTAAAAATATTATATTTAATTATTTATCGCGGATTTTTCGCTATATCACGGGATTATGCGGTACTGTATTCGTATGTTGTTAAAGTGACGTAGGTTTAAGAGCGTAGAATAAATGTAAGGTTCCTACTTCCCAGGGGGTCGGGAACGTAACACCCGCGATAAGTGAGGGAATACTGTACACTCCGTATATGAGCATATTTCAGTGACAGGTAAGATTTTCTATTACTTCCCTAACAACGACATACCTCACTGTCAGGCTCCTTCTTCCTCTTCTTCTTTTTCGTGTCTTTTTCTTCGTTTTGACTAGGAGGGGGCTGAGAAAGAAAGGTACATTGAAAACAATTCATACCAACGACAAGAGAGCGCAGCACGTCTGCCACCTGAGGAAGGAGGGGACGTGCCAGCCGACAGCAAGTGTCCCCTTTGAGGGGCTCCCAGCCTGGCTCTCCGGGACACCCCCTGCAATGCTCCCAGGCCTTCCTGTCTGTGCATTTCCATGTATTCTTGCGCAGAACAGGCAATGCATTTTAACATAACAATGTATTTTTTTTCTCTTTTTTTTTTTTATCACTGTGTGGTTGCCTCTCACTCACGCCCCCAACTGGGGACCTGACGTGCAACCGAGTCATGTGCCCTGACTGGGAATCGAACCCGCGACACTTGGCTCGCAGGCCGACGCTCAATCCACTGAGCCACAGCAGCCAGGGCTAATAATGCATTTCAATGTCACTGGAAAATGGTTATGTAGCTGCCACCAGAGACTTTAATTGCATTATTTCATGATTTTTTTATTTTTATTTTTTAACCATGGTAAAGAACTGAAAAAAGACCCCACGGTCTAAAAAAGCCTTCAGAACTTAGGAAATTTATTCCGTCACAGGAAGATAATCTGTCCTTCAATGAACTAAAACAGTAAAACCCTGAATTAGACACTGACGTTAAATATACAGACCTCGAGACGGCAAAAACCCCAACCACCACCTGCGCTAAGCAGCTCAGAGCCGCCATCATTGAGGGAATTTCACCTGCGTAGCTGGGGGTCTTCCTGCCCAAGGAAAGAACAGAGCTTTAAACACGCCCCCATTTCTTTTTTTAAACGAAGGAAAAGGCCAGTTCCGCTTCGGAAGAAAACGCGTGGCAGCGCGGAGCACGCGCAGCACGGGGTCGGTCCGGGAACCGCCGCAGAGGCCGGGGTTCCTTGGGGTCCAGGCCTCGCCGCGGCGCCGCAGGAGCGAGCAGGGGCGCAGGGCTCGTCCGCTGGGACTAGGGGCACGGCCCGCACCTGCACCTGTCATTCCGGAGAAAAACGCGGTGCGGGCACATCGCGGGCCGCGGCGCCGCCCGGGGCCTAGGGGGCGCCCTACCGCGTCTCCCGCTCGGATTCCACCGCCCCGCTACCTGCGCGCCGGCAGCCGCGCCACCGGCCTCGTCCTGCGCCGCCGCCGCCGCCGCCGCCGCCCGCGCCGCGGTTTCCACCTTCGCCTGGTGGCTCAGCTCCTCGGCGAGGCACATCCGCAGGCGGTACAGGCGGTAGCGCAGGTCGCGGTTCTCGGCCCGGAGCTGCGCCACCTCCCGCGTGAGGCATGGCCCGTCAGTCTGGCACCGGTCGGGCGCGTCCTCCAGCTCTTCCCTCAGGCGCAGGACCTCGTCCCACAGCCAGGTGATGTCCTCCTCCTGCCGCTGCAAGCGCGAAGCCACCGCCTCAGCCGCCAGGGCCTCAGCCGCCATGGCACCCGTCTCCTCTGGCAACCGACACTGCGCTGCGCGGCAGGTAGTGGCAACGGCCGCTGCGAGGGGAAGGCAGTAACGGGCAACGCACTGCGGGGAAAGAGGCGACCCCGAGAGGAGCGGCTACGGGAGGCGGGGCGACGGTTACGTACACCATAGGGGCGGGGCTATGGGAGGCGGGGCTGCGGTTACTTACACTGCAGGGGCGGGGCGACAGGGAGAGGCGGGGCGACGTATACTTACACTGCAGAGACGGGGCTATGGAGAGGCGGGGCTGCGGCCACGTACATGAAGGGGCGGGGCGCGGGGAGAGGCGGGGCTGCGAGTACTTAATGCTGCAGGGGCGGGGCTATTGGGAGGCGGGGCGACGTACGCTTACACTACAGGGACGGGGCTATGGAGAGGCGGGGCTGCGGCTACGTACATGGAGGGGCGGGGCGATGAACACTGAGGAGGCGGGGCGACGGGGCTTGCACCCTGCAGGGATAGGGCCGAGGCTGGGCACACTATAGGAGAAAGTGCTACTGGGTGTGGGATCCCGCGGTGACCTCCGCCAGGAGGGTGGTGAGGGTCCTGAATGAGCTCAAGGTACTTTCAGGCCTATGAGCTTGTCGCCATTCGTCGGCTGAAACGCAAATCGTCCAAAATCTTGTGAAGGCTGACACCTCCCTTCACACTATGGCTCCTGTCTTAACCCTCCCGAATTCTGGCTTTCACTAGATATGCTTATACCCGTTTATAGATGGAGAAACTGGAGCACAGAGAGCTCAAGTGACTGGACTAAAGTCACACAGCCGCTGAATGACAGCTGAGATTCAGACTCAGAATATGTGATGCCAGTGTCTCTGCACTTAACATTGCGGTGCCTTTCAACCTTGGTAAAATTGAATTGTATCTGTCATATGATGAGATAGAGTTAATAAATGCCATTGGAGTCCCCAAGCTATTTGCATTAAGGTAACTGGAATCACAAGCAGCTCCCCGGAGGAGGTTCCATAGAGCAAGGCAGTGAGACCACTTCCCTGCTAAGCTTCTGGACAGTTGGACTCAGTCACTTCTCACCCTTCTGCCATCGGGCTTCTACTCCTCCCATTCTGCAGTGCCCTGTATATTGTAAAATGCTATGACCCCACTTCGGTGCCCCACAAGTCTCTCTGGCTTCTTTGCAGTGTCTTTCTTGGGTCCCCCCACTCCTAATCCCCCAAACAACCCCTCCTCTGCTTCCTGAAACTATGACTTCGTTTCCATTTCCTAGAAATTTCTGTAAATGAAATCATACAGAATTACTTCTTTTATCTGGCTTTTTTTTTCCCCTTAGCATAATCATGTTGGGCTCTAACCATGCTGTTGGCTGTGAAACAAAACCAACTTTACCATATGCTAATTGGGACAAAGAAGAGTTCGTTTCCTGTGGCATTTCATCAATGTTGTGGGAAAATGACATTGAATGAAATGATGTTTGTTATTCGAGTTCCACTTTGCAGTGAACCTAAAACGGCTCTGAAAAACCGAAAAGTACCACAAGGTGGCACCATTTCCCGCAGAATTTTTGATGTGCGGCCCAATTACCTTAAGGGCTGGCGCCGGAGGGAAGCAGTGGGGATTCCTGTCCAGTTCTCCACGAGGCCTTCAGAGCGCTTCACAATATTGTAGGTTTATTGCTCGGCACCGGTGTTGACGCCAACAGATCAGGCGACCAGTGCCATTGAAAAGATTGCTATTCCTAGTTCCCAGGAAGTGGAAGGCAAATACGCTTAAGAGCCTTTATTTCAGTTTCCGTGGGAAGGAACAGGCCAGGCAGGGTAAGCAGGTTTAGGATTGGCTAGTTTGCGTTTTGGCAGGCTCTGGGGTCTAGGGGCTGTCCGTGGTTGCCTGGTATGTGACCGTAGGGTGATTCTGGCAGGGGAATGGTGGCCTGGAGTGTGAGACCCTGAGAAAGAGGTGGTTGGGGGGTGGGCTCTGGACTGGTTGGTTTACATATGAAAGTCGCACTGGCAGGTGAGTCCTTTGCTGTCTCCAGAAATTGGCCCCAAGACGTCAAAACAACAGAAATACATGGTTCCTACCAGGGACTTGGGCGGTCTCAAGTTATTTTCTCACCGTCTCACAAGAGGTCACAAGCAAAGTCAAGAAATGTCTTTTCTCCTGGTTACCACCACCAGAACACCCCAAGGTGATTCTGAGAAATCAATCTCCCACCCAGATGTGGTAGAAAAATATGTTTCTATAAACTGAACAGGCAAGAGTATTTCAATAACCACAGATCTTTTTGTTAATTTCCTAACCAGGGAAAAGTAAGAAGTATTTGGGCTTTGTTCAGTCATTCCTGTCTACCTACACACAATCTTAGGGTGGCTCTTAGAAAGGAGATATGTGTGATGTGGGTGGCAGAAGGACCCCAATGCTGTAATTCACTCACATGGGCACACGGAGAGGAATAAGACAGGGAGTGCCTGGGGGAGAGAACCGGTCACCTGCAGACCCAGCCATGGAGTGTCCAGAGGTGACCCCAGGGCCCAGGAGGTCCTGGGAAGGTGGCACACTAAGGCTGGTTTGGAGTTATATTACATCCACGCGGTCCACAGTGGGGCATTGCTTGCAGCGGAGCCTCCCCGGAGCCAACAATAATCCGTCCTTCTAATCTGCTTCATGAAGTGGACACCGGGGCTGGATCAGAGGAGATGGGTCAAGTATACCACTGATTAATCATGTCACCAGCACTGGCCCTGACCAGTGTAGCTCAGTGGGTTGGACATCATCCTGCAGAGTGAAAGGTCACCGGTTCGATTCCCGGTCAGGGCACATGCCTAGGGTACGGGTTCAGTCCCCGGTTGGGGCGCGTGCAAGAGGCAACTGATTGATGTTTCTCCCAGTGATGTTTCTCTCCCTCTCTCTCTCCCTCTCTTCCCCTCCCTCTAAAAATAAATAAATAAAATCTAAAAAACAAACAAACCCTAAACACTGTTTTCCCACCCCCGGCTTTGGCTACTTTCCTCCACCATCTCTAGCTTTCCGCAAGGTCATGTCTAACCCCAAACAATAGTGGCCGGAAGAGATAGAGACAGAACCTGAGACTGTACAGCTTCCAACCGTACGATGATCCCATTCAGTATAGACTACGAGCCTGCTACGTTTATAATGTTGAAGATACTCATTTGGGAGAAGGCAGGAAGGAGCCTGAAACAAGGATCATGGGGGGATGAGAGGAACAATTTCAACATCTTGCGTCTCTCTGTCGTTTGAAGCTACCGGGGGCTAATGAGGGCTGCCCAATCCTCTTAGGCCACACGGTCAGCACCTTGGGCCTAATCCCAGGCCCTCCATCTCCCTGCAGATCTGGAGTAATTCCAGAAGGCAGGGGAGTCTGCCTCCAAGTGTCTATTGGTGCAGACATTGCCCACAGAGCCCAGGGCAGCGCGGCCCAGGGAGGAGACATTTCACCAGCTCTCCACGAGACGAGATGGTAGAGAGAGGGGCCAGGTCGTGGTTCTATTACTATGAGTCAGCGGCACAGAGGGAGAAGGAGAAGAGGAGCAGGCAGCTCTTGAAAATACCCGTGACTTATAAAGAGAAGATACTGAGGGAGCTCAGTGTGAGCCGGGTGCTGCTGCCCTTGGTGTATGAGGGCGTGTTCTCCTTGGGGGAGTACCATGAGATCATGTCTTTGGGCCACAATGGGAAGAGAGTGGAATCTTTTCTTCTGAAGCTTTGCTCCAAAGGTCCGAAAGCTTTCTGTGTGTTTTGCTCTCATCTGGAGGAATTCTGCCCTTACCTGCTCACCTGCTTTTTTCTTTATTACCAAGGTAAGAACCTACTTTGCTCTGAAAAGTAGTTAAGTGTTGTGATGGTCTAATCACGAGATCTGGCATCTCAGCTGCGGTATTAATGAGCTTCAACCCAGCACGGATTTTTATTTTAATAAAAATATCCACTGCTTGTCTCTAAAATCTCATGAAACAGAAGTAAATGTCGGGTCCTGGCTGGGTAGCTCAGTGGGTTAGAGTGTCATCTCACTATACCAAGGCTGTGGGTCTGATCCTCGGCCTGGGCACATATAAGAAGCAACCAATGAATGCATCAATAAGTGGAACAATAAACCAATGTTTATCTCTCCCCTCTTCCTCTCTCTCTCAAATCAATCAATAAAAAAAATAATCTTTAAAAAAAAAAGAAAGAAGTAAATGTTGGTGATGCCAAATAAAACCTTAGGTAACCCCCAAGGCAACCTGGGGGGATAATTTTAGTTATCTAATAGAAAGATTTGCACCTTTCTTGTTTTAATGGGGACCTTTAAGTGCAAGGCATAAAATATTTAGGTTAAGAAACTTGGACTGAGCCTTCATTCTGCAGGTGAAGGCCCACAAAGCATCATGGTTCCTCAGAATGTTAAGAGCTCCCACGTGACCCAGCAATTCTGCTCCTAGGGATATACCCCCCAAAAGGAGAACAGATGTCCCCACAAAAACCTGTAAAAATGTTCATGGCAGCATTTTTCATACCTAATAGCCCAAAAGTAGAAACAACCCAACTGCCCATCACCTGATGAAGGGGTAAACAAAATGTGGTCTAGCCATACAATGGAATATTATTCTGCCATAAAAGGGGTGGAGACCAGATACACACTACAATATGGATGAACCTTGAACACGTTATGATAAAAGAGAGAAGCCAGTCACCACATACCACGTATGGGACGATTTCATTCATTTGAAATGCCCAGAATGGATAAAGTCATAGAGATAGGAAGTAGATTAGTGGCTGCCAAGGGCAGCAGTGGGGGAATGAAGGACGACAGCTCATGGGGGCTGGTGTTCCCTTTGGGGCAATGAAAGTGGCCTGAAATTAGATTGTAAGATTGTCGAGGGTGTCAATAAATAGACTAAAAACCGCTGAACTGTATTATTTTAAGAGGATGAAGTTTATGATATGTGCATTATATAGAGTATATATGTGCATTGTATATATATGTGTGCATTAAGTTTATATGTGCATTATATAGAGTATATATGTGCATTGTATATGTGTGTGTGTGCATTTTATATGTGTGTGTGTGCATTATATAGAATAAAGCTGTTATTTTAAAAAAACAGCACAGCAGTCTTCTCAGACTGTTTTCTCTTCTCCTCGCCTTCCCAAGAGGGCCCTGTAATCAGTATCCCAATTTTCCTACCTCCCTCCTTCTAGAGAGGAAGGATTCTGTCCCGCAAAGAGAAGGATGGGGTTGGTCAATATAATAAAAGAGTGAAGAGTGGGGGCGGGGGATGGGGAGAGAAAGGCAATATAGAGCTAGTGTTGGGGAGGGGGAAGCGATGGCAGCAGAGGTTCTGGGACAGCCATGGGAGTGATGGGGACGGAGGCCAAAGAAGGGGATCCCTGTCTGTAATGCCGTTGCCTGTGTTTGCGGTACCCACTCCGGTCTTTGCGAACACAGGAAAAGATTTGAGGCCTTTTGAAGCAGCGTTTGGCTATTGGTCTTCATTTGCCCCCGATGTTTCTCCGAGACGGAAACCAGAAGAGTCCCTGCTTTATACAAGTTACATGTATTTTAGATTTGTTCCAAAGGGAAAACTCTCTTTGGTTTTTAGGGTAGTTGTGAATTACTATAGTCTTATCATAAACTTTCCCTTACCACATCCCCCATAATGTTCAGGAAAATGGTCCATCCACTGAAAAAGTCAAAGAGGTGAAAATGCATATTTACTTTTAAGAAATTTATTGATTGATGTTAGAAAGAGAAGGAGAGAGAAAAATAATTGATTTGTTCTTTTACTTATTGATGCATTCCTTGGGTGCTGCTCGTATGTGCCCTGACCGGGGATAGAACCCGCAATCTTGGCCTATTGGGACGATGCTCTAACCAACCGAGCTACCCAGCCAGGGCACAACCCATTTTTTCAATGAGCCAATGGATGTTTGTCTTGATAAGTACGAACTGAATCATTTTCATCCTTCTGTATACAATTTGGAATAGCCAAATCTCCAGCAACGTGTAACTTGAGAGAAGAAGAGGGGGAAAAAGTCAGCGGGTGAGCTTCTTGACGGAACTGTGACATCGGTTTATATTATAACGCAGAACAAACACACAGGATATTACGAGAGGTGTCCCCTGTGGAAGAAAACGTGAGAGTTGGCGCTCAGCCCGAACCTAGCGGTGCTCTTGGGGCCTATGATCAAGAACGAAGTCTTCAACTACTCAACAAGTATGTGAACAATCTCTGTGTTGGCCACCTTTGAAAAGCCCTAGCTTTTTCTTTGTTTTCTTCCTCCCCTTGTGGTTCTCAGTCCACTGGGTCCTCTGACCATTTACACATCATTTTGCTGATGCTGTATCTTCTATGACGTGCCCAGGCCTTGGTGACTTCTTGGCTTGTTCCATGTGTATAGAGAATGGGCCTTGGAAGCCCTGGCTGCTGTGGCTCAGTGGATTGAGCGTCGGCCTGCGAGCCAAGTGTCACTGGTTCGATTCCCAGTCAGGGCACATGCCTAGGTTGCAGGCCAGGTCCCCAGTTGGGGGCACGTGAGAGGCAACCACACAGTGACATTTCTCTCCCTCTCTCCTTTCCCCTCTCTAAAAATAAATAAATAAATAAATAATCTCATTACAAGCAAAAAAAGAATGGGCCTCAGACAGCCGCGTTTTTGTCCCAGGTAGTTGATGCTGTCGAAGTGTTTGCCTGACTGTCCTTAGTCTCTGCTCTTTGTCGCAACCCCAAACAGGCTCATTTAAAGTGTCTCAGATAACTGTGCACTTGAGTAGTAAAATTCTAAAATCTGAATGGGGATAAGAATTGTGCTGTGGTTCTCTGACTGTGTGGTGTGTTCAGGAGTTGCTCAAATATGAGTGGCTTTAGTCTGCTCTTTTGGCTCCCATATTAAATGTTTTTATGAGCTAGAATAAAATCAGAAGTACCCTGGCCAGTGTGGCTCAGTTGGTTGGAGCATCATTTCATAAACCAGAAGGTCACTGGTTCGACTCCTGATCAGGACATATGCCTAGGTTGCAGGTTCAATTCCCAGTCAGGGTGTGTATGAGAAGCAACCAATTGATGTTTCTCTCTCAGATCAATGTTTCTCTCCTTCTCTTTTTCCCTCCCTTCCCCTCTCTCTAAAATCAAAAACCATGTCCTCTGGTGAGGAAAAAAACAAACTTTAACTCATAGTCTTTGTGACCATTTCTTTGAGGTAAAATCTAACGGGAAGAATCTGAATAAAACAACAGCCCAAATGATGCCCACTCCATTTAATGTCCTTCCCACCTCTAAAAGGCATGAAAAATGTACGCCATCAGTTTTTCTTTATATTGCTCATGGCTTGCTTATAAATAAGTTACGATAATTAGTATAGTAGAAAAGTGCAGGGCCAATATTTTGTGTTTTGAATTCACATTTACAATTGACTCTGCCATGTATCAGACTTATTGATATAAATATGTACTTGGGGTCCCATTCTCAGAGTCAGTTCACTTAGAAAGTGCACAGCCTGCTTTCTGTCCTTTTTCTGACAGCGTGGAGAGCCACAGGGTCTTGGGGCAAAGCTCTCAGCGGTCCCCAAGCCTGACCTGCCATGGCAGGTGCTCCTATAGGGCCAGGAGGCTCTCTCTCCGATAGGTGCTGGGTTGGTGGCTCAGGAGTGAGCGCCTTGCATGGAGGGCATGATCTTTCCAAAGCCCTGTTCACCTGGCCGCGGTCAGCTCCCCCTTGGTCACAGACCTTCCTAGCACAGGAACCTACATTACAAAGAGGCCGTTTCTGTTTCTTCTTCCCCTTCTTCTTATTGCTCTCAGTAAAGAGAAAGGGAGACCTTCTCTCATGTGCAATAATTCATGTCACTGTATGGAATAAATCATATTACTATAGTACATATGAAGGTTTTCTTTCTTCATTTTTTTATAAATATTTTATTTATTTACTTTTAGAGAAAGGGGAAGGGAGGGAGAAAAAGAGGGAGAGAAACATCAATGTGTGAGAGAGACATTGATGTTTCTCTCCCTCTATTTCTCCCTTCTCCTCTCTCTAAAAATAAATAAAATCTTAAAAATAAAATAAAACACAACTTACCGAGAATCCATATCTGAGATCTAGGGACAATTCAAAAATTTAATACTATTGCATATGAGCTCCTAATGCTTTTTTTTTTTTTACCTATAATAGCTCACTTTATCAAACAAATTGTAAATGATAAATTATACCTTTCTCCTTCGCCTTTTAATAGTTTACAGCCACAGTGTGTGCGATTGATCTGAACTTGCCAGTCCCAGGCTAAGATAAACCACAGTCCTCATTTAACAGAAGGATGGGGGGTATATCAGCACAGGATGACACTATGAAGTAGTTACGAAATTGCACATTATTTGAACCTGACATTGACAGTGATTGTCTTTCTTCAAGGAATCAATCACCTTTAATGCATTCTTGCCATTCCCGTAAGCGCTATCTACTCCTCTCCTAACTTTAATTTGTTAAATCGCCTGATTATGAAGGAATGACAGCCTTCCATTCATGACAAAATTGCTCACGTAAAGTTCTTTAAGTTCAGTAAAATGAGGGCTTCTGAGAAGTGACATTAATTCTCCATTTTTCTCCCACCATTACCTTCCAGCTTAATATCATAAAGGAATGCAAATAATGGTTTTCATGGCCAACTGAGCAATTAAAAGGACAAAAAAAAAAAAAAAAAAGCATTAACAAAACCCCAGACTTCACCATCTTTCATGATCTCTGGAGTTGACAGCTGAAGCTTTTGTTTGTTTCCATTGCTAAGTCTTGCAGAGAAAGAATGTTTTCAGGAGATAGGGTGAATTAAAGGATGAGGTTGTCATTATCACTGTGGTTCAAGCAGCCAGGCTCCGGTGAATACCCTGCTTAATCAAAGCATTGCAGTTTCTGGCAGCTTCTCCGATGAACATTAGTGCTGGGCTCTCACCCAGGAGAATACAGCGGTTTCCCTTCAGAGAGCATTTGAGGCCAACCTCACTCTGCGCTGCTAAATTTTTCCATGTTTCATTGGAAAAGAAGTGCCACGCCATCAGGCGTGAAGGTCGTTCTGGTGCTGATCTTAGTACGTAACTATAGTTCCTCTCTCGTTGGCAGTCAGTTTCCCTTAGAGCAAATATTCCCCTACATCCATCTCAGCATTTGGATGGTTTACATGAGGTCAGATAGCAAAAAAATAGTATAGACAGAATCTAGCTGGAATCTCTAAAGAATAATATATTTTGAATCGGTGAAAGAGGAGATATATTGAATTGGTAAACCCCAACGTTAAATAACTGAAAAATGTCAGTTTATACCTTTTTAAATATTTCCTTTGTAAAAAGGACACATCCCAGTTACAAGCGTTTAGCTCAGTACCTTAGGAAGGAATTCTTGGTACATTTTTAAGTATACATATATATGCCTTCATTCATTTGGGCTGCTAAAACAAAATATCATAAATGGGATACTTTATGAGCATTTGTTTCTCACTGTTCTGGAGGCTAAGAAGTCCAAGGTCATAGTGCTGGTACACTTGGTGTCTGATGAGGCCTGCTACCTAGTTCATAGATGGCTGTCTTCTCTGTGTCCCCACAGAACAGAAGCAGGGGAGCTCTGTACAGTCCCTTTTACAGGGTCACTAATTCCATCATGGGAGTCCCACCCTCATGATCTAATCTCCTTCCAAAGACTCCACCTTCTTATACCATTATCTTGGGGGTTAGGATTTCAACATAGGAATTTGGGGGGACATAAACACTCAGACCCTAGGAATATATATTAAAGACTTTATAATTAAATTAATATATATTAAATTAAAGAATACAGCCAATTATTAATAAGGAAACAGTCCATTGTTTTCTGAATAGCAATGTTGAGCAAATGCTTACTGAGCACCATCGTGCTAAGTGTTGTGAAGAGTGCAAAGTAAAAGATGATTTCTACCCTCAAGAACCTATATCCACACATCCTCACTGAAGAAACGAGCATGGACCCAGCAAGTGGAATCGGTACAAGACCCCACAGCACTAGCTAGCAGATTGGAAGTCAGCAATGTTGAAGGGTTTGGATAAAAGAACGCTCTTCGTGAGCCAGCATAGAGAAATGACACACATCAAGGCTCTTGCCTTGGCTGTGTACTGGAGCCACCTGATGCCTAGGCCCCACCCTCCAGAGATCTGGGCCCCGCCCTCAGAGATCTGGGCCACGCCCCCAGAGATCTGGGCCCCGCCCTCCAGAGCTTCTGGGCCCCGCCCTCAGAGATCTTGGCCCCGCCCTCCAGAGCTTCTTGGCCCCGCCCCCAGAGGTCTGGGATCCGCCCACAGATTGTTGGGCCCCGCCCCCAGAGATTCTGAATCAGCCTCCCCAGGGGACTGTAGTGAGCCACTTGCCTTTGTTTTGGTCCCAGGACTGGCGGTTGGTCCAAGAATCAAACCTGAACCAGAACGTAAACTAACCACACCACTTAGCACAGTGTTTAGTTCTGCTGACATTCTTCTTAATGAGAAAGACATAACAGGACATTCTCACCGAAAGAAACAGGTTGATTTACCTGGTGGGACTAGGTCCTCATCTCCTTGGGTCCTATTTTGAGTGGTGCTGCTAAACCGTGAGTGGAAGTTGCACAGGTTTAGAACAGTAAAAGGAAGGAGGCGTTTATAGAAATAGCGCAGAGGTGTAGAAATGGGAGGAAACAAGGTATTTCAGAGCAGTTTTGTCTATGGACAAAGCAACTCAGCATCTTGGTCTAAGCATCTAAGCATGCCTATCCGCAGTAACTTATAAACAGACACAAGAGGGTTGTTATTGGTGAATAACCATTTAGGATCTTTAAAAATGGTCCGCACTTCTTTCCATTTATTCCACATTGTTCCTCTTTGAGCAATTTGTAAGTAAAAATTCATGCTGAATTCAGTTCTTCCATATTCCAGAGCCTTCTCCACCTCTGCTGAGCCATCCAGCTTAGTGTCTAGCACAGAATATGGTATTCAATGGACAATTTTTAATTTTTTTTTTATTGTGGAAAATTTCAAACATGTCAAGCATAAGCATGAGCCCTGACTGGTGTGGCTCAGTGAGTTGGGCATCATCCCATCAAGCAAAAGGTCACCCATTCGATTCCCAGTCAGGGTACGTGCCTGGGTTGCAGGTTCAACCCCCGGTCGGAGCATGTGTGAGAGGCAATGTTTCTCTCTCACATCGATGTTTCTCTCCCTCTCTTTCCCCCTCCCTCTTCCTCTCTCTCTAGAAATAAATAAATAAAATCTTTTTATTTTTTGAAAGAATAATGTAACAAGCCCCTGTGGACCAATTACCCAGCTTCAGTAATTATCAACATTCTGCCATTTCTCCTTCTGTAACTTGGCCCACTCCCTGACCCTCACTGAATCATTAATGTTTTTAGTTTTACTGGAGGTAAAAATTACATATATCAGAATGATATCATGACAGAATTGGCTGTATGATTTTGACAAGTGCATATTTATGTGTAACCCACATCCTCTGAATGTCTTTCCAGACGATCCTTCACCATCCAGAGGCAACTAATATGATTTTTTTTCACCCTAGATGAATTTTGCATGTTCTAAAATATCACCTAAATGAACTTCACAGTATTTGCTCTTTAGAGTCCTGATTCCTTTGCTTCATGCATTGTCTGTGAGGTTCATCCATTCAATAAACATTTTTAATTTTTATTTATTTATTTTTATCCTCACCCGAGGCCATTTTTTCACTGCTTTTAGAGAGAGAGGGTGGCAGAGAGAGAAACATTGGTTGCCTCCTGTTCGTGCCCGGGCTGGGAATCGAACCTGCAACCTTTCAGTTACGGAACAATGCTCCAGCCAACTGAGCCACACCGGCCAGGGCCCATTCCATAAATATTTTGTAAAGGAAAGAATTCTGGACTTGAGAACGGCGGGAGCAGAGGGCTCGCAATAGGGAAAAGGTTGGGCATCTGTTGCCGGCACGTCTTGTAAGCCAGAAAAGGAAGCTTTACTCTGTTTTTCCAGCTCCGAGGCCACCACCTCCTCCATCATTGCTGAGAGATTCTCTGTTTCAACACGGCTCCCTTGCCCCCCGCTTTCATGAGTCAAAACTGTGCCTGTTGCCAAACCCCACTTGGAGCTGATGCAGTCATATCTCCATCTGAAGAGCTGGCACGCTCACAGTTCCATCCTACACCCCCTGGAAAGATAGGAAGAAACCAGCTCAACACTTGGCACAGGCCTTTCAGAGATTGTGCACAACCTGGCCATGGCCCCGATGTGGTCACCCAGGACCTGCCCTTGAATCGCCAGGAGAAGGAACTGAACTGTCCCGCAGGGCTGCCAAGGCCATTTGGATTTGTGTGGGTGCAATCCAAGGTCGGGCACACTGCAAACCAACCATCAAATGCAGCGTCTGGGAAAGATCTGCTGGCCAGCTCAGGCGCAGAAGAATCCAGTCTGGACTTAAGCCCAGTTCTGGACCATAGACAGTCCAAGGAAGAGACGCAGAGAGAGCCTTTTCTTCTAGCAGAAAGCCGGAGTGTGGTTAGACTGGAGGAGCAGGTGTCTGGCGGGGGACAGAGTACCTGGGGGCATATACTGAGTGACCTCCTCCTCTCTACGCAGCCCTTTACCTCCCCTCAAATTCTAGGGAAGCATAAATTTCAGGGCCTTGGAAAAGGTGGGAGAACTTCTAGGTGTTTTACTATAATCGTTAGGATCAAAGGTAACTCCAGGTGTTGGACTACGGGTATATTAGTTCTCTATGGCTGCAGAAATTACCCTAAGCCCTACTTACCCCAACACATTATCTTACGTCATCTGTGGGTCAGGAATCCAGGCCCAGTTTAGTTGGTTTATCCAGCTCAGGGTCTCTCAAATGGCTGCCGTTGCTCTGGCTGGTGTGGCTCAGTGGACTGAGTATAGACCTGCGAACCAAAGGGTCACAGATTCAATTCCCAGTCAGGGCACGTGCCTGGGTTGCAGGCCAGGTCCCCAGTTTCGGGCGCATGAGAGGCAACTACACATTGATGTTTCTCTCCTTCTCTTTCTCCCTCCCTTCCCCTCTTTCTAAAAGTAATTCTTTTTAAAGGCTGCAATCAAGCTGTCAGACAGGGCTGCAGTCGCATCTGAAGGTTCGACAGGAGCAGGAACCACTTCCAAGCTCACTCACGTGGCTGTGGACAGGATTCAGTTCCTTGTGAGATGCGAGAATGAGGGTCTTGCCCCTTCCCTGGCAGCTGATTGGGGGCTGCCCTCCATTTCTTGCCACGTGAGTTTCTCCAGCTTGCTTTATCAGAACAGACACGGGAGATGAGTCTGAGGCGAGAATCCATCAAAAAGATGGAGTCTCAGTCTTTTATAAACTAATCTCAGAAATGACATCCCATGACCTTCGGTGTATTTTATTCATTGAGATAAAGTCATTGTGTCCAGCCCGTACACACAGGGGGAGGGGTCTACACCAGCGTGTGAGTACCAGGAGGTGGGGGTCCTTGGGAGCCTCTATCACACTAGGGGACTGGAAGAGAGAAAATAGCATGAACCACAACAGAAGAGTCCGAATGGAAGCCATTTAGGGACTGTGATGGTGAGCTGAGTAGCATTCACTGTGAGTGTGAGGTTCAACATCTAGGGCCACAACCCTCAGCCATGTGACCCGTGGAAGAACTCAGGAAAGAGGGCATTGACCATGAACGGGTCTGCCATCTGGACAGCCAGGGCTGTTCTTGGGAACTGTAGGGGACACTTTTAGGGATGTCCGTTTTTCAGCAGTTTCTTCCTGATTCCCAGAGAACTGCCTGATGAAACTGAGCTTGTCCATGATGTTGAAAGACACAGGCAAAGAAGACACTTGGGTATACACACACACACACAGATATATATATATAATTTTTTTTTTTTTAAGACAGAATAAATTCCAGAAGTTGCTGCGCCTTGATTTCGGATGGTACTTTTCTAGCCATGGTCTCTTCCTATTTTAGACAAGGATGTACCATCTGCCCGCTCCGTCCCACAAACCTCTTGTGGAAGCCAAATGTGATCACGTTTGTCAGTGCATTTAGGAAAGTTCTTTTTTAAAAAGGAAACGGCAGCTATGCAAACCAGTCAAACCACGTGTGGTTATGATCGTTGCTGTTGCTTTAAACAACTGTTTATCTGAAAAGATCAAAGCTTTCAACATAGGTCTTGGCTCCGTCTGCTCTCTCTGTGTCTAGCATAGCTAATCCCTAGAGGAGGCCTTCTGTCTGTGACTTTGAGATTTGCATCTTATCTTACTCTCCAGATCCTTAAGTTCAAGCCCTTCTCTCCTAACACACAGCCCCCATGCTGTCTCCAGTGCCTCTTAGTTTTCCTAGCTCTTTCTTCTGCAATGCTTATCACCATGTCACTCTCAGCCCTCACGTGGACCTCTCTGGTCACTGTTCCAACTGTCCGTCACAGACCGATCCTCACCCACCAGCCCCCAGGGCGCCCCTGCCCAGACCTGTCACCCTGCTGAGATCTTGTCTCTCTGTTCCTTTTCCTTGTGTGTGTGGAAGCAGGGAGCCCGGGTCTATTCCCCAATACCTTGAGCCACTGGGATGTTGACTCCCCTCAGCACTTTAAATATTTTTTATTTATTCATTTATTTTTAGAGAGAGGGAGAGAAACATCAATGTGTGGTTGCCTCTTGTGCGCCCCCCTACTGGGGACCTGATGTGCAACCCAGGCATGTGCCCTGACCAGGAATGGAACCAGCGACCCTTTGGTTTGCAGATAGGTGCTCAATCCACTGAGCCACGCCAGCCAGGGCTCCCCTCAGCTCTTTTAAGGTAGATCTGTTTCCAACCCCTTTGGCCTTTAATAGGGACTTGAAATTGTCTCATCTTATGTTTAATCAGAAAGTGCCACCAACGGAAGATGCATTTGCACTACAAAGTAAATACAATAATCCCCTTTTTCTGGTGGAGGAAACTGCAGTTCAAGACTATACAGCTAGTAAAGGTCAGAGCCAGGAGCCAGACCCAGGCCCCATCCTCCTCCAACCCATGGTAGCCAGTGGCACCTCCCCCATCCATTCATGAGGCATGGTTCTCTCCCAGACTTTGGGTTCCCCACAAGAACTGGGGATTCCCCCCCAGGTAGAAAACAAAGTAATGTGTGCAGACTTCTGATGGACACATGCACTTCTGCCATCGTTTATTTATTTTAATTTTTATTTATTGATTTTTAGAGGGAGAGAAGGAGAGAGAGAGAAAGAGAGAGGTTGACTTGTTGTTCCACTTACTGATGCATCATTGGTTGCTTCTTGTATGTGCCCTGGCTGGGGATCGAACCTGCAACCTTGACCTGTTGGGACAATGCTCTAACCCACTGAGCTACCTGGCCAGGCCCACAGTTTATTAATTATTGACAAATTTAAGTGGATAAAAGGGGTTAACTTGTATTTTGTAAAACCTTTTGATGAAAATGTTATATTTCTGGTAACAATGCATGTCCATATCAAATGTAAATGCTGAAAATGGTCCATGTCTGGTGGCTTCAGTCTGGCTCTGTGCCACATATCTACATCAAACGAAGCACCATACTGTCTTAAGATTTATTCATTTACAAGAAGAGACTCCAGGGTGTAACACTTTAATCTATAAAAAGTACTAACTAAAAGTAACCGTTACCATGGCAACACACTGCCTGCAGTAGGAGCCTCCAAAGGCACAGCCCTTTGGAAATGAGCCTTCCCAGACTAATCAGACCTCCATGGAATGGAATTTAAATCTGTAAACACTTGGAGTTTCATCTCTCGGTTCAAAAGTAGAGCTCAGAGCTTGCCCCATACACACACCATTTTAAAATTCAAGGAGAGTCTTTGATCAGTGAGACTTGGCTGATTTTTTCTCTATTTGGAGGCACCAAAACAATGGATTATAAAATGCATCTAGATGAGTAAGGTCCACCAATTTGGCAGAAGGAGAGCGAGAGGACGCAGGGCACTCCGTCCACACGAAGTCACACCACAGATCGCAGCGCTAAGACACACAAAGAGATGGATCAGGCTGCAAGAGGCGGCACAGGGGAGAGCCAGCGCTCCAGACCAGCGGGGAAAAGACGGGTGTGTTAGCAGCAAGGACCGGGAAACGTCCTATTGGATTTGCTACCAAAGCATGAAAGGTAAAACCATAAAGCAGCAACAAAGAGGTGAGGGCAAATGCATTTGAGGGCACAAGTAAATCGCACATAACGAAGTTGACCATCTTAACCAATTTTTGGCTTACCGTTGAGTGGTGTTAAATACATCTATAATGTTGTACAGCCATCACGGCCATCCGTGTCCAGAACTGTTTTCATCTTGCAAAAGTGAGACTCTGTACCCAAGAAACACTCATTCTTCATCCCTTCTTCTTCTGTCCCTAGCAAAAATCAGCCTACTTCCTATTGTTACAGAGCCCCTGGGCTGCTCCAATTGAAAACAAACCCACGGGCTCTTCAGTTAGGGGTCCGATTGCCCGCCGCCAAAATTACAACTCTGAACATCATATTTGAGTGAAAAGAAAAATTGTTTATTTAACAGTTACACATATCCTTGCCTCCCCTCTTCCAAACCTAACCAGTTTTTAGGGGGGGTCAGAAACACCGTTTCCCTACTTCCTAGGCACAGTTCAGCTTTACCAGCAGCTGCCAATCACTCAATCTGCTTGGCGAGGTCCTTTCTGTGCTGTGGTGCCCTCCAGCTCTCAATGCAGGACTGCCTGGATTCTCAGCCTCCTTGCGAACTGTCTTCTTTCTGTAAACCGCGTGGATCTCCTCTCCTTCTCCAGAGCACCTCTGCGAACACCCACCAGCGAGGGAGACAGCCCCAGAGCGTGCCCCCCCTAAAGTGTTTGCAGCTGCCTATATATCCCTGACTGCGTCCTCTGATGCAGTGGGTGTTGCCAATAGTTCTGACCATTGGCAGAACCCCACATAGGCTCTGTGTGCTTTCCATACCATCACCTGGTTCAAGACTCCTCCCATCCACCTGAGGCTTTGGATGCATTAAAGCAATTTACATAATGAAAGACACCAGCCACCAGCCTCAGGCATGAGGAGGCATTCTGAAAGCTGCTTCCTTCTCCCCATCCCCCAGCCACAAACTCCAGGGATTTTTGGACTCTCCTGTTTCTGTAACACTATCTCTGTGCATTTGACTATTCTGAGCATCTCATGTAAGTGCAATCATACACTATGTGTGCTTTAAAATTGTTTTTTTCATTTTATCAGTTTGAGAGAAAGAGAGAGACGTTGATTTGTTGTGCCACTTACTTACGCATTTATTGGTTGTACCCTGACTGGGGATCAAACCCACAACCCTGGTGCATTGGGACGCCACTCCAAATAATTGAGCTACCCAACCAGGGCCAATATGTGTCCTTTTGTGACTGGTTTCTTTCAGGCAACATAATGTTCTCAAGGTTCATCCATGTTGTAGCGTATGCCAGAACTGCCTCCTTTTCAGGGCTGCATAGTATTCCACCATATGTGCAGACCAGTGTTTGTAATGTGCTTAACCTTTCTTTGCCTGTGGAAAGAAAATTTCTTCTAAAAGAAAAATCTTAATTTTCTTGCTCAGTTTATTAACATTAATATCATGGGATAAATGATTTTCTTTAGCATACAGTATGAAATACTACCAATGAAGTTGTTGATCCGGGATCCAATAAATCCACTCATAACGTAGTCACTTTTTCTCCCAATGTGTAATTTGCCAGGAGATAAAAATAGTTTTCTATCTCAGAGCAAAGAGCTGCTCTGTTTATTTAGTGTGTTATAATTAAAACTGTTGTGAATTCCGCAGCGTCATTTTGCAGAGGCTGATAAAACCTTTTTTCAGCTTGGTTCAAGTAAATTCACACTTCCTGAATGCCGTTCTGTGTTTTGGGACATACAAGCGAACCTCGGATTAAAATAAAAATGCAACCTGGGTTGGTGTCAAAGACTTGAATTCCCGTTACATACTTGAAGGGAGGAACAACACCCTTTCCAAGACTTTTGTGGGCTCCAGGGACTATTCCTGTTTTTGTGCTCTGGCTGAAGTCTTGATCTCCCTTATCACCGGCTCTTACCCTCTTCTTCTCTCTGCTCCATCAGCCACACGAGGACGTCAACGTACCCTCTCTTTGGTTTCTCCCAAAGCCCGTTACGCAAAGCAGACCTTCCTACAGGGCTAGGGGAGAGGTGGAGCTTTCCTGCTGCAACCCCAACTATAACTCAAACATTAGACATGCCATGTCCTTTAAGTCCTTTGATCAGCCCTGGCCGGGTGGCTCAGTTGGTTGAAGCATTGTCCTGTACACCAAAAGGTTGTGGGTTCATCCCGATACAGTGCACGTGCCTAGGTTGTGGGTTCGGTTCCATCCCCAGTCGGGGCACGTATGAAAGGCAAATGATTGATGTTTCTCTTGCATCTCTCGCTCTCTTTCTCAAATCCAAGCATATCCTCAGGTGGGGATTTTTTAAAAAAGTACTTTGATCAACTCTTCCGGGGGCGGTTTCTCACCGACAAATTTCTCCAACAGTCTTAGGCTTCTACCCAGTTTGCTCAACCACACACCCTCTTCTGCATCTCTGTCCCCATCTTTTCCCTGAACTTCTGTTTAGTTTTTATGCCACATGGTGTCACTGTTTCCTTGTTGGGGTTCCAGGACCAACCCTCCCCCCTCCCTAGCCCCCCAGGGCTTGGCCTTCCAATCAAAATATTTTCCAAAACAGAGAGACCATTTCCATCATTAAACACATCCTGGCACTATCTATTAAAACAATAAATCATTCTTTCTGCTACACTAGTGTTTGAAAGTCTTTTCAGTAATGTAATTGAATTTTTCAAATGGCTTCATAGAATTGATTAAGACGACCATAAAGCTTTCACTCTTAATTAATAATGAATGGAGTTCCTAATCAAGGACTCTTTCACTTTAAATTATATGCCTTGTTGGGTCATAGTGTTTCTGTAATACACTCTCTTTAAGTATACGTAGGGGAGTTGTCATTAAGGCCCAAAGGAAGATTTTGAAATAGACTTGTGAGTGTGTGCAGGTGTGTGAGAGCCGTCTGCATCAGGCTCTGAAAGCTGTAATGCATTCAGACGTTGTGTTTTGCATTTCCGCATCCCGTCATGTCTACAAACTATGTGTCTCCTGCTCCTTCTGGGGAGAAGAAGAGGGAGGCAATGAATGAGTCTATAGAGATGAAACTCAAGGTCATGGCCCAACTGTAGGCTAATGGAAGTGTTCTCAGCACGTTGAAGGACAGCCAGGCTGAACCACGATGTTAGTAATTTAGGTGTATTAAACGCACTTCGCCTTAAGATATTTTCAACTTACAATGAGTTTACTGGGATGTAACCCCATCGTAAGCCGAGGAGCATCTGGATGGGAAACATCTCTCAGCCTCTGCTCTGGCCAGGCAGTATCTCATTAAATCTCTACCAAGTACCAACTGGGGACTTTCAACACCTCTTTGCCTGCTTCTAAAAATAAACTATTCTGAAATCGTAACCCTTTCATGATATGATTATTTGGTATTAGATTTTTGCATTATAAAACTACAGGATATCTTAAATCTGTTTCCTGATAGATCTGGGGCAGCACATCCCTTCTGGATATTTCTCTCTGAAATCACATTGAAAGAAATAAACAGCTGTCAGTAGTGGGAGGGGCCAAACCCTTAGATTGCTGACTCAATGCTCTGGAAGTTACAATGTGTCCGAGAACCCGAGTCACATGCCCTGATGGTCAAGTTCTCATTTTGTTTTCCGAAGGTCAACCTAAATTCGCTGTGGGAGGTGGAACAGAGGGCAGGTAATATCGCGCCAAAACAAATGCACGTACAAGTCACAGCCAGCATTTCTGTTGTACAGCTATAGCCAACCACCCAGGCAATATTCAAAATATGATTACTACCTAATTTATGATTTGGGAAGCCTGTTCTTAATAATGGTTCTCTTTGTCCATTATAACTACTGGATGGTATATGTCTTTGCTGCTTGGCCTTGGACCCTATAGAAGAGTTGTGATGGAAACAACATTTGACAAATGCAGAACCAATGCATTTTCTCCGTAAGCCATGTTTCATGCGAACCCCTTTCATTTTAAAGGAGAATCAAGAGGCTTATTGTCCGGGGCCGAGAGCAGGTACGTGCTCTCTCTGGCAGGACGCTGGGCTTCATAGCCAGGCTTCGTCAATTTGTTTGATTCTGTTAGCTGCCATTCAGATGCTCAAGACCTGACCTGCAGCTTAAACCATCTCTGAAAGTGAAGAGAGAAGAGAGTCATTCCACTGGTCTCTGCAGAGCTCCCTTCAGGCTGCGAGAAGGAAGCTCTCACAGCAGAGATTAACAGACAAGCCTACCTCCTCCTCTCTCCGAAGGATGGCAGGGGAAGGGCAGGAAGGTTCTGGCCAGCGGTCAGCCTGGTGTAGGGGCTGAGCATCCCTCATGAGGTGCTGGCAGGAAGGGGTGCCTAATTCATGGGATCTGCAAGGAGCTGCTGGGTGGGTCCCCAAGCCAGCAGGAGGTAGCCCCGCCTACTTGAGAGCACTGAGCAGAGAGTGGTCAGCCAGCCCGTTTTCCAGCCCCGCCTCCAGCATGGCCCTGAGCTGGGAGCTGCTGCACCTGCCCTTGAGTCCATGGTCATGGGGTGAGGTCAGGCTGTAGAAGGCCAAAGGGGTTGCATGGAGGGCGGTATCTTCAAGGGGGTCTCAGTCAATGAAATGAAGAAGCTGGGACCCTCAGCCCCCCCAAGAAATGGCTCCTGAGCCTACATGTCCCACCATAAATCCACGAGCCCCAGCCCTCAGCTCAGTCCAATCCATGTATAACTTTTGATTCCCCCAAAACTTAACTAGGACTCATAGCCTACTAGTGACTGAAAACCTTACTGATAACATAGTTGATTGACACATTTTTTATGTGATATATATTATATACTGTTATTCTTCTAATAAAGGTAGAGAAAATAAAATGTTATTAAGTCACAGGCCCTGAGTAGTTCAGTTGGTTAGAGTGTCGTCCCGATATGCCAAGGTTGCTTGTTCCATCCCTGGTTCAGGACATGTCCAAGAAGCAACCAATGAATGCATCGATATCCTGGACAATCTTGGGACAGCTTGGAATTAAGACTTTTCCCCACTTGGTGGCATAAACAACTTGGACCCCGGTTTGTATAAACCCTCCCGATTTGCACTGTCCCACTGTGATGAAAGTTACCTCGTCATTACGAGAAAGCCAGAATAGGGGGTGATCTTAATCCTCCCTATTAGTCCACCACGGTCTAATAGAGTCTGTGATGGCCTGCCATGGTGCCTGGTTCACTGACATTTCAGGATAAAAGCCGGAATCATTTGCTCCCCAGCTCCACTGCCTGGTGTCGTCCACCCTTCCCATGTGTTGCTGTTATTTTATTTTTAACCAGGAGTTTCCTCCTCGTGGAAACAAAACCCTATATTGAGATTCACCCACCGCTATTCTCTGTCATCTGCAGCAAGACACATCCAAAGGCCCCAGGACACAAACATCAAAAGGGAACAAGTGAATGAGGGATTGTGCCTCTGGGCGGCCAGCAGGACTCCGGCATAAAAGGCCACTTGTGCCACCGAGGTTCGTGATCAGCTGACTGTGCTGGATACTGTGAGCGCCTGCCACCCTTGAACCTGTCTGCTCCTGTCTGCAACTGGCTCAGCAGTGAGCTCAGAGCGATTCAATGTGCAGAGGCCCCTCCCTGGGTGCAAGGCGGCCTGGGCTCAAGGGCCCATCACTTTTTGTTTGGCTGGGCTGGCCTGACTCCTCACTGGCCCGGAAGTTCGCAACTGTGCCGGTTATCAACAAAGAAAACATGGCAATCCTGCAAACTCAACTGGATTTACCCTGTTTTCCTTTAAATCCCAGCTTGCAGGGTCCTAGCAAAGTAGATTTTTCAAGTATATTTAGGTGAATTATGAAGTCGTGTTTTTTTTTTAATCTTATTTTTAAATAGTGGTAAACACATACAACAAAACTTACCATTTTAACTATCTTAAAATATACAATTCAGAGGCATTTCGTCCATTCACATAGTTATATAATCATCGCTGCGATCTAGTTTCAGTATCTATTTTGAAAAGATTTCTGCAACCCCAATAATCTTCTATCTTCTATTTAGGAAAATTGTGTTTTTCTTATTTTTTTGTGTTTAACCAGGATTCATTCGATTTCTCTAATTTTAAAGATCTTCTCATGCCATTTATGCACTAAAGACAAAAGGTAAATGTAAAAAAAAATCCTGGAACCATCTTCAGACTAAATGTATGCAAAGGACTATTTTTGATCCAATAATAGTCTACATTATTTTTTTTCATTCTTATACATACATGTTGTTTTTTTCTATATATAGCCTCTTTACTAAGCCTGAAAAATCCTTTAAAAAGTCATTAATTATATATGTGCTGTTTTTCATAAGTCAAAGCAACTCTCTCATTTTAATGTGTGAAAAAACATTATGCAATAATGGGTATTTTTAAAGTTCTTAACCGTGTGGTGAGATACATACTTTACTCAGTTCATTTCTCCTCAAGTGTATTTTTATATATAAAACAAACATTTTAAAACCTTCTAAGTCTATTAGGGAGCTAGTTACTTGGGGGCCAGAGACCAAAATATTGGCACAAAAAATGGTTGTCAGGAACATTTGTGGTTGTTGTCTTAATTATGTAAGATATGATTAAGGCTGTTCGTAACCCCTGGTTGTGGGTTGATAAGGCTGTGATTAAGTTCTTGTTCTTTGTACTGGTCATAGCTTTCCACTAGTCCTATCTTTTCATAGCCACCTTCCCCAACTAGGAAAAACTTCCCCCTAATTTGGGGTCTGAGGCACCTTCTGACGTAAGTTGCATCCGTAGAAAGAATTGATCCTACAACCACTGATACATGTTTGCTCCCTGTTCCCATTCTGGCACACAAAGCATCAGAGTTTGTTGTATCTGGGCCTTTTTCTGTTCTTGTTTCTTTGTCATTTGTAACAGTACATTTTGCCTCCAGCTTTTCTCAGAATTTGTGTGTTACTGCTTCCCCGTTGCATCAGCCGGTGAACACCAGCTATAGAAGATGCTACGTTTAGACAATAATTTTGGTAAACAGTGAATAAGTTATGAAAAAGTCAGGACAAGATCAATTTCAAGCACTGGATTTCCACAAGATCAAATCGAATGGTTAAGCCAGCGAAATATTTAATATGCTTACAGTAATCAGCCTACTTATTTGCATCATCAGTTATTTAAAAATTTTTAATTGATTTTAGAGAGGGAGGGAGGGAGAGAGAGAGAGAGATTTGTTGTTCCACTTATGCATTCACTGGTTGATTCTTGTATGTGCCCTGACTGGGAATTGAACCTGCAATCTTGGCATATTGGGATGATGCTCTAACCAACTGAGCTACCCTGCCAGGGTTCATCAGATATTTTAAAACTTTAGGTAATCTATTACATACTTTCTTCTTCTCTTAAACACACTATGCTGGGCAAAATTCATCCGATAAATCTTAAACACACCAACACTTGTTTCTGAAATCATGACTTGGCATAAATAAGAGGTTGAGTGGTGTTGAGCCTTGAGTCAAGAAGGCTATCGGAAAATATCTAAATCTAAAATCTTAAAATATCTAACTCTGAATGTGATCAGCCGTATTCAGGAGTGAGAAGGTTTCCTATGAGTGGCTCCAGAAGGCAGGTGTCTGACCTTGGGTGGAATCTCGGGAAGGCAGCTTCGGATTCACAAGTAGAAGGCATTTCTAGAATTGACACTTGTTCAGCAATGGGACAGGTCGTCTTCTACAGGATTCAGTCTCTCAAAATACCCAGGCAAACACAGAGAGGAATATTGTAAAAACCGTCTTGTGTAGGTTAGTTATTGCCTTGACGGCCTTACTCACCAGGGAGCTAAGGGCGGAGCTTGAGCCTCAGGTCCATTGCCAGACAGTGACAGAGAGACACCTCGGAGACCTCTGTGCTTCTGTCTGTGAGGTAGGCTGTTTCTAAACATGGTCAAACCAACCTGTCCCTTTCACAAAGTGACTTTACCAACAGAGAGGTTCCAGGCTAAATATTGAAAGTGCAGGCAACCTACCAAATGGCAAAAAATCATTTCAAATCATGTATCTGATAAGGAGTTAATATCCAAAACATATAAAGAACTCATACAACTAAATAGCAAAAAAAAAATAATAAAACAATAATAATGATAATAATAATAATAATCCAAACAATCAGATTAAAAAATGGCAGAAGATCTGAATAGACAATTTTCCAAAGAGGACAGACAGATGGCCAAGAGGCCCATGAAAAGATGCTCAACCTCACTAATCATCAGGGAAATGCAAATCAAAACCACAGTGAGATAGCACCTCACACCGGCTGGGATTCTATTATCAAAAAGCCAAGAGATAACAAGTGTTGAAAAGGACCCGGAGAAAAAGGAACCCTTGTGCACTGTTGTGGGGAACGTAAACTGGTGCAGCCACTGTGTAGGGTCCTCAAAAAATTAAAACTGGAACTACCATATGATCCAGCAATCCCACTTCTGGGTACTTACCTGAAGAAAATGAAAACACATGGAACATACATTTCCAGGCCTGAATAGCGTTGTTCACCCAGGCACGTGCATACACAGCAGACTGTGACAGGTGTGGTCGGTCACCTCGAATCTCCAATCTTTGTTCTTAAAATGTTCCTTGACCACATCTACCAGCTCAGGCTCCAGCCTTCCACCCAACATAAGGAGCCCCCTTCCCTTCTTCCTCCTTCTCTGTCCTCCACCCCCAAATCTCTATCCATTCCTTCGGAGAATGGACCCTATCTGAATATCCAAAGACTCTGCTAAGCTGGTCTTTCTCTGCCTTCCCTCTCTCCCACTTGTCTATGTTAGAAGAAAGCCACAGAAAGATTTCTTTCTTCACTTATATGAATTATGTTGCCTTCCTTAGAAGGCAGAGGTGGGTATGGGTAAGTGAGACTCTCTTTTCCTTTTTCCCATTACTTATTTATTTTTAGAGAGAGGGGAAGGGAGGAGAAAGAGAGGGAGAGAGACATCACTGTGTGGTTGCCTCTTGCACACCCCCAACTGGGGACCTGGCCCACAACCCAGGCATGTGCCCTGACTGGGAATCGATCCAGTGACCCTTTGGTTCACAGGCTCGTGCTCAATCCACTGAGCCACACCAGCCAGGGATTTTTCTCATTACTTTTAGATAGTGCTAAGTAAAAGGAACCATTCAGATTAGAGTTAAGATAATACTGATGACTAAAGTAGAAATCATTTAAAAAGATAGACTGCTGAAACTCTGAAGTTATTCCCCGTGAAATTTGGTACTATTTTAGACTCTTTAGGTTAAGATTATAAGGAAAATAATAAAATCTAAAACTGAGATAAATATCTGCCATCAAGAACAAAAATAGGATGGGATGGAAGAAGAGCTGCGAGTCTGCAAGCTCACCACCCACAAGCATTACTAATCGCTTCCCTCCTGCCATGGACTTCAGCCGCTAAAGAACTGAATAAATACCAAACTGGGAAGAAACTTTCTTAAACCACTGGCTGGAGTGCTTATTTTAACTTTAAAATTTTAATTATAATATTTAAAACTAGTTAGTGCTGTATAATTTGGGCATATTTGTAATTTTTGACCTATTTGCAGATGTGTGTATGGAAACACATTGTGTGATTAGGCAAAGCTGTTGAAAAATTGCCAAAATGGTTCTCGATATTTGAGAAACTATGTCCAAACTATAGAGGGGAAGATGAATAGATTGGACTACAGCAGCCCCTCGCTATATCGCGGTTCACTTATTGCGGCCTCACTGTATCACGGGATTTTTAACAATATTATATTTAATTATTTATCGCAGATTTTCCACTATATTGCGGGAGTTTGTGGTACTGTATATGTATGTTGTTAAAGTGACGTAGGTGTAAGAGTGTAGAATAAATGTAAGGTTCCTACTTCGCGGGGGGTCTAGAACGTAACACCCGCGATAAGTGAGGGAATACTATATATGGAAATGTAAAAGTTCTAGTCATCAAAAAAGCACACTAATATTAGTGAAAAGTTGGTATAAACTAAGAGAGAACATTTGCAATACATATAACCTCACGTGATTAATTCAGCGTATATATACACGCACGCATATATATCGTCGGCAGCCGTCCGTCTCGAGAGACGATGGTGTAGCTTCTTAAGTGTCTATCTGCACCGCCGAGAATGGCTGTGCAGTCCGACTCGGGAGTGACACGGCATCTGTCTCCTCCCGTGTTGAATTGACATCTTGCGATGACGCTGGAGTGTCCTCTCCAGTGGAGCTGAAGCTACAGAGCCTGGGCAGGGTGATATGGAGGGTCTGCTGTTGCCCATGCAGCAGACCCCCCCTCTCTTCGCAGCTGAAGGGTCCAAGGGAAAGACGGAGTCCATACAGCTTGGCTTCAGGTGCGCCGCAGGAGTTGCCGGTGTTGACTACAACGTCAAACCGCCTTAGGGACTCCGGCTCCGGATTTTCTGTCGGGGTTTACTCCCTTAGCCTTTCCCCAGAAGAGGTATGCCGCAAGGCAGCGGAGGTTTTTTGAAGTCAGAGTTTTCCTTCTCTGATGTATATATACACGCGTATATATACACGCACGCATATATATAATTTATATATAATGTATATATATTAATTCAGTGTGTATTATACACACATATATACATATATATGGAAAAAACAATGCACTAGAAAGATTATAAGAGACAAATAGGCGATTCACCAAAGAGAAGATAGGAAAAGCTCCATTCCACTAATAATCAGGAAAATGCAAGTTAAAACCACAACGAGATATCATTTCATACCCATCAGATTGGCAGCAAGGACGGTCTCACCCCATCAAGTCCTAGCTGACGATGTGGCAGCCTCAGTCTAGTGGGAACGTGTGCAAAACCACCTGGAACTTTCTACCAGATTTGGAGGTGTGCCCCTGTCATGACCCACCAAGTACACTCCTAAAGGAAGACTGAAAGGTCTTTTTAACTTTTTTTTTTTTTTTTTAAATCCTTACCAACCTGGCCACTGTGGTTCAGTGGATTGAGCGCCAGCCTGAGAGCCAAGTGTCGCTGGTTCGATCCCCAGTCAGGGCACATGACTCGGTTGCAGGTCAGGTCCCCAGTTGGGAGCACGCGTGAGAGGCAACCACACAGTAATGTTTCTCTCCCTTTCTTTCTCCTTTCCCCTCTCTCTGAAAATAAATAAATAAATAAATAAGTAAATAATTTTTTTAAAAAATAAGAACAATCATTTTCACTGGTGATTTTTTTCAGTTAATTCATACATGTAACATATTTATATATTTAATCAAATTCCCTTGGCTATTTCGAAGTACAATTTAAATAGAACTGACTAACTGAAACATTTCACATTCGCCAAAGGAGGATTACAAACCTGAGAAACAAAATCTTCCTAAGTATACTAACCACTGCTGTCAATCTCATCAACCAGCCTGAATTTTATAGATAAAATCCTTTGAAGCCTTCCAAAAACCATTAAACAAATTACTGTAGTATGTACAGCACAGCATAAGGGTTATATTTAAACACAGCTTACATAAGAGGACACTGGGTTTTGGAGATTATAAATTATTCCTCCAACCAAGGGGAACAAAACAAGCAGGTCAGGACAACTGATGGTCCAAGGTCAAAAGCTCGGAACAATGGCCTGAGCTCCGGGAGAAGCCACCCTGAGAAACACTGGGTGCAGGCCCCCAGCAGCTCTGGACTGGGCATTGGATGGGCAAGTGTTATCTGCTGTGGCAGTTTCCAAATTCACGACTTTTGGCTGAGATGTGACTGATTATATCAATAAGTCCATGGAAATGAATCAACTTCAATTTTTGCAAATCCAGTGATCCTCCCCCCCACTCCCCCTTACCCCACCCCCCAAATGATCTGCTCTTAAGTTAATGACTACTTTCTGGGTCTCAGTTATCAATTTCATTTTCTGTAATTCTTGTATCAATTCATGCAATAATGCTAAGAATATTCAATGGAATATTAAGCCTGTAACCTGATAAAACGTCTTTCTTTTAAAAATATTTTATTTATTTATTTTTAGAGAGAGGGGAAGGGAGGGAGAAAGAGAGGGAGAGAAACATCAATGTGTGTGGTTGCTTCTCACTTGCCCCCAACTGAGGTCCTGGCCCGTAACCCAGGCATGTGCCCTGACTGGGAATCGAACCAGTGACCCTTTAGTTCACAGGCCGGCACACAATCCACTGAGCCACAGCAGCCAGGGCAAAACTTCTTTCTAATCTTTTAAGCAGAATAGTTGACTACCTAGGACACCTTATTTCTATATCATGCCATGTAAGCAACTTATTCTATTTCTTTTCTTTATTCATCAAGATTGTCTAACGGTTGCACATTAAAATCTCATATTGACAATCTGTGCCTGAGCCTTTCAAGAATTTCTAATTTAATTTTATGTGGCTTACAGAGAATTACAAAATGTCCAAATTTAGTTTCTGCTATGAATTTTCTCATCCGTTTTCTGGGATTCTTAGTCTGTGGAAGCTGATTTCAGATTACCCATCTTAGTTTCCCTCTGTCCATTATAACCATCAACACATCTTTACCTCTGAAATGTCTCCATTTAAAAAATTCTCACTTAAACCTGTAGTAACTAACACAATGCTTGGAAAATAGTATGTGTTTGACAATTATTACTTGAGTGAAATGGGTGATTAAACCCATCAATTACTATCTTTAGTCTTTTGTACTTCAGTCATCCTAAATTATTTTTAGGAGGAATTTTTAAAAAGATTTTATTTATTTACTTTTAAAGAGATGAGAAGGGAGGGAGAAAGGGAGAGAAACATCCATGTGTGGTTGCCTCTCGCACACCTCCAAATGGGGATCTGGCCTGCAACCCAGGCATGTGCCCTGACTAGGAATCGAACCAGCGACCCTTTGATTCGCTGTGCAGCACTCAATCCACTGAGCCACACCAGCCAGGGCCTTAGGAAGAATTTAACACATATGAAATGATAGGCTAAGAAGAAGCACACGATACCTATTTCTGTACCCACCTCTCCGGTTATTTTTTGAAACTTCAAACTTCATATCAGCCATCTGACAATTAGACTCACGCTGTGAGCTTCTAATTGCTGATCGTTAATGTAACAGAATTTTATGAAAACCCTGCAACGGCGTATTTTATTGTGCAAGGAGCAAATGTTATAACCAAGGGGTTTTTAATGGCCCAGTGATTTGTGTCACTAACTCAAAGCTGACCCTGTCCCTTCCCACCTCTTGATCAGTCAGATGATGCCAGCTGTGGCTCTGGGTCAAAGGCAGTCAGCACCAGATGGTGTCATACCTACCAAGAGACACAGGAAAAACAAACAAGGCTCATTTGATGAGGGGAGAATATCGAGCACATTGTATTACATTAAAACCTTGGACATGCGAGCCAGGGACTGGATCAATTTCAATCGTCTACCCATAGACTTTGAAGAGAAATTTTAAATCTTGAAAAAACAGTTAACACTTGTAAAAATATACATGTCATACTTACTGATGAATGATAAGGCTCTTTATGGCCAAGACTGGAGGCCCATATCTCCTCTCCTCTGCTTCCTTAGTAACATAACTCAAATGCTGTCCAGAGGGATGGCGTGCCTAGCTAAAAAAAATTGGCTCCCTAGCCTCTCTTGCAATTAAGGGGGTATTCAATGAAATTTAAGTAGAGGTCTTGGGTTGGTGTTTTCTGCAATTCTCTTTAAGGGGGACTGACTTGAAGGAGAAAAAGCCTGTTTGTTCCCGTGTCTTTCCTTTTTATTTTCCTAAAATGAGGACAAGCTGGCTGGAGCTCTGGCAGCCACATGGTGACCCTGAAGATCGAAACAGCATGCTAAAGAATGCAGAGCAGAACTCAAAAAGTGCCTGAGACTCTCATGACTCGGTGGAACCTCCTTACCAACCCCAGATTGGCAGAATAATGACTTTTTTAGAGGAGAGGAATAAAATTTTTATTTGTTTAAGCTGTTATAACACATTTTTGATACTAGCACCAATATCATTTCTGATTGATACATCCTAAAATTCTGGATGTTTATTACATTATAAATGGGAGATTGGTTCATTCATAAGGCAAACACTTTTTTAAAGCCTCACCTGTGGATATGTTTATTGATTTGAGAGAGAAAGAGAGAGAGAGAGAGAGAGAGAGAGAGAGAGAGAGAGAGAGAGAGACGTTGATGAGAGAGAAACATTGATTGGTTGCCTCCCATTGCACCCTGATCGGGAGTCAAACCCAAAACCTAGGTAGTTATGTCCCCTGACTGGGAATCAAACTCACAACCTTTTGCTGGTACACAGGAGGATGCTCCAACCAACTGAGCCACCCAGGCAGGGCTCATATGGCAAACATTTGCTCAGCATCTACTATGGGTAAGAACTGGGAAAAGCATTGTAGGGATCTGAGAAATGGATCATACAGTGGCTTCTTGGACACAGCTAGGACATGTCCACCTACAAAGGTGATATAAGGTAGAAAGTGAAAAGGATCAGACCACAGCTGGAAATAAGATTCAGCCTAGGAGAGCTTCCTGGAGGAGGTGAGGTGTGCAGGTTTTAAACTAAGCAAACTTGGGGGGGGGGAAGGCCATCAAGTCTATAAAAGAAAAGAAAATAGTATGATTCCTTGAGACGGAGAGAAATATGATTGGTCATTCTTTCTGTTTTCTACATAATTCAGCTGAATGTACGAGTGAGAATCACTAGAGGCCAAAACTGAAGGATGCCATTAGGAGTTTTACCAACGAGCGTTCCCAGCAAAGACATTCCTCATCTCATGCCATTGGAAGGAAACTAATAAAAGCAGTGTGACAGCTGTTACTTCCACTAAGTGGTAGCTGAACAGTTTAACACTGGAACTGACAAGAACCAGAATTAATTGCCCTGCTTCTGATCAACTCCACCAATGCAGGGAGTCAGCAAGTACATACACCAGTGCTCAGCAGAATCCCTGGATTCTTCTACTACATTAAATTCCTGTTTTTATAATACAGAGATGATTTTTCATCATGGAGTGTTGGAGCAGTGGAAAGCAAGAAAAAGCTTCCAAAGAGTGGGGAAACCCAAACCAACAATGTACTCAGGGCAAAAGCACACCGAATTCCTCAATAGCACCTTGGAGACTAGGAGACATTGGAGCAAAGGCTTCAAATTTGAGTCAAATTAGAGGCCACTTAGAATTCTATACTCAGTGTAACAGTAAATCGAAGTAATGGTAAAATCGTGACTCATCCGATGTGCAAGGTCTCAGAATAACTTGTTCTTGTGTATTCTTCCTGGGGAAGTTATTAGAGGAGATTATCCATCAAAACAAGGAAGTAAATCAAGAAAGAAGATAGGAGGTCCAGAATACAGGGGACCCAACACAGGGGAGATAGGAGGAGAATACTCAGGACAACAGCGGGCAAGAGCCTAGAGAGCGAATTTGTACAGATTGGAGCAGGAAGAAGGACCCCGGGAGGCTGGTTTGGGAAAAAATGAAATGAGGAGATTCTCAGTCTAGTCTGAATGTATGGAAAATTGTATTGCCTAGCACTGCACATTACTGTTGCAGATGCAAGAACACTTATCCATGGATATTAGTCAAATTTTAAAAACTGAAGTCCCAGCTGGTGTGGCTCAGTGGATTGAGTGCCAGCCTGTGAATCAAAGGGATCAAAAGGTCACTGGTTCGATTCCCGGTCAGGGCACATGCCTGGGTTGCAGGCCAGATCCCCAGTTGGGGGAACACAAAAGGCAACCATGCACTGATGTTTCTCTCCCTCTCTTCCTCTCTATCTAAAAATAGATAAATAAAATCTT
Source organism: Furipterus horrens (assembly GCF_987537825.1). NCBI lineage: Eukaryota > Metazoa > Chordata > Mammalia > Chiroptera > Furipteridae > Furipterus > Furipterus horrens. Next base: position 3,168,965 of record NW_028327186.1, on the reverse strand, counting down.
TAAATTTTTTTATTTTTAATTTTAAAAGTTTAGAAAACAACAAGGCCATTATTAACTCCAGGTAAAATAAAAAGATTATAAGAAAGGAAACATAATCATGGTACAACACTAGGGTCAGTACTAAATGTTTTAAGACTTACAATGAATAAATGTATGGATTTAACCAAAAATGTTGATGGTGTCACTGACAGGAGGATATCTCAAGCCTGAGGCTGCCAACATGCTGGAGTGGGGCTGGGGAAGAGAGCTTAGCGCTCGTCACCCAATACTTGGACTTCCCTAATCCCGCCCCCTTTCAGGCTAAGGTTGCTAAGATCTACAGCAATAATGAATCTTCCATCCGTGAAATTGCCTAATTTATAAATTAAACTTTATCCTAGGTATCAATGTATAGGGAAAAGCAAAGCATATATATAGCAGCGGTTCTCAACCTGTGGGTCGCGACCCCTTTGGGGGTCGAACAACCCTTTCACAGGGGTCGCCTAAGACCATCAGAAAACACGTATATAATTACATATTGTTTTTGTGATTCATCACTATGCTTTAATTAAGTTCAATTTGTAACAATGAAAATACATCCTGCATATCAGATATTTACATTACGATTCATAACAGTAGCAAAGTTACAGTTATGAAGTAGCAACAAAAATAATTTTATGGTTGGGGGTCGCCACAACACGAGGAACTGTATTAAAGGGTCGCGGCATTAGGGAGGTTGAGAACCACTGATATACAGGCTTCCGTATTATCCAGTGTTTCGGGGATCCACTAAGGAACGCATCCCCTGAGGATAAGGCGGGGGATGACTGTGTAAATGCCTACAAGGGAGTCTTTGCTTTGCAGGTTCAGCCACCATCATTTAGTTAATGCCTCTTGCTCAATAATATGGTTCAGATTTCAGTAACTGGGGCATATTAACTGCAAGTAGATGCATATAGTACCAATGCATATACTAGAAACATGCCACTGGCTCTTGAGTCCACAAATCACCACGTAAATAACATGTGGATCGTGATCAGGGACAAATGACAGCCGTTCTTTGAAGCCTGTCACTGGTCGGTCTCTGAGCATCTGCGATTTGGTTTAGGCACCGATGACAGCAAAACCTGGTGTTGCCGCCTTTCCTCCCAGGAATAAAACCACAAAGCATTATATAAAAAATGGGCAATGGAAAGAGGGAACCGGCCTTCAACGATAAGAGTGCAGGAAAAAAACAAACAAACAAACAAAATGATAAAGATAGGAGGGAAGTGAAATGGGAACAAAATGTAATTGGAGTTATGAAAAATCAATTCAAAAAATATCTATGCGAATGTCGATGTTGCCCCTTTTCCAGAGACACTCTATGCAGGAGGGGAGGGGGGAACCTCACTGAACACAAACTTGGATGAGGAAAGTGGCTGTGACAAAGACGATGAGGATGTCCCAGAGGACGTGCCATGAAAGGACTCTGATGCTTTTGACGACAGAGCAAGAGCAGGGCATAAAATGTTCAAAGTGATCCAACCGTGATGCTTTGCCAAGGCCCAGAAATGAGGCCGTCTTGGCGTGTAACAATTCCTCCAGAAGACAAACACCTTTCAACAAGTTACTCTTTTTGAAAAAAAAATTACAGCTGACATTCACTATTAGAATAGTTTCAGGTGTAGAGTATAGTGGTTAGACATTTTTATAAGTTACAAAGTGATCCCCCCACCGCGGCAATAAGTCTAGTCCCTACCTGGCACATTCATAGTTACTACAGTACTACTGACTATATTCCTTGTGCCGCTGTTCACAGTCCTCTTGATGTTTTTCTTAGAAATAAATAAAACACTTGGCCCTGGCTGCTGTGGCTCAGTGGATTGAGCGTCGGCCTATGAGCCAAGTGTCGCTGGTTCGATTCCCAGTCAGGGCCCATGACTCGGTTGCATGTCAGGTCCCCAGTTGGGGGCGCGCATGAGAGGCAACCACACAGTGATGTTTCTCTCCCTCTCTTTCTCCTTTCCCCTCTCTCTAAAAACAAACAAACAACTAAATTATATTTTTAAAGAAATAAAACACTTGAATTCTCAGTGTTTGTAATGTTTTAAATTACACTATATTCAGTGATTGGCTTTACTTTTTTTTTTTTTCCCTTCATTTTCCGACACATTTATAACCATCAGTGAAGAGAGCCTGGGATGTCTGGACAGATTTTTTTTTAAGGTCACGAAACAATCTGAATTTTTTCCCATTGATTATCAGGATTTTTTGCATGGTTCGTGGTCATATCCACAGTCCCAAACTGCCGTGCAAGTGAGGACTGCATGTCTGTGCGTGATATGTGTGCATACGTGTATAAGTGTACACATGTATATGCAGACATAACAGGTACACGCACTTCATGTGTATGCATTTTATACACACGCACAATCTGCGACCATTCTGGGCTAGGAAGCACACACGATGGTTGACATGGTTACAAACCGCTACGTAGTCACTATGCACGGGCTTCTGTGCTCTGGGCGCCTATCGTGGGGCTCCTCCGGGAAGTTAAACGGCTGACGGTGAGCTCCCGTCCCCGGGCGGGACACTGGGGCCGCGGGGGCCGCCCGGCCGCGCCGCGCCGCCGCGGGAACAGCGCCTCCCAGGCCGGCAGGTGCGAGGCCCGCGCCGCCCGCGCGCCCTCCTGGGGCGGCGGAGGGGGCGGTGCGGGCGGGGGCGGCCGGCACGCACGGCGGCGGGAGCGGCCGGCACGCACGGCGACGGCGGGAGCGGGAGCCGCAGCCACGCACGGCGGCGGCGGCGGGAGCGGCGGGAGCGGCGGGAGCCGGCGCGGCGGCGGCGCATGGCCCAGGGCTGATCTATGCGGCGCTTGCAGGGGCTGTGTCTGCGGCGCCGGCGGCGGCGGCGGCGGGGCCCCGCCCGCGAGCGGAGCGGGGACAAGATGAAGTACCAGAAATACCTGACGGTGCTGCAGATGGCCATCGGCGTCACCCCCTCCAACCGCGGCAGCCTCCTGCCGCTCAAGAGGAAGCTGTGGTGAGCGCGGCTGGGATCCCGGCGGGCTGGGCGGCGACGCGGGGACGCGGGGCGCAGCAGCCATCTCGGGGCCCAGGGGCCGAGCGCTCTCCTGGGCGTTTTCCGCCGCGACCCTGGCTGTGCCCGGCGACACGTAGGGCGAGCGAGCAGCGCGCTGTCGGGAGGGAGGGGCCGGGGCGGCGGCGGAGGGCACCCGGGCACCCTCTGCCTCCCGAGGCTTTCTGGGGACAGCGAACCACGTATGGTGACCGCCTGCGCGTGCCATGATTTCTTCACATCCGTCTGCTGGTGGGACCTGGTAAAGGACGGACGAGCCGCTCCCACGGGCCGGGGGCAGGGGGCGGGGTTACATTGCATGAGCGGGGGGGCTCTCTTTCAGAAATCTGCACGCGTCCCACTTCCTCCGACCTGGAAACTGTTGTTGGGGGGATGCCCAAAGGGCGCGCTTGAAGAAAGATGCCTGGCAGTTATCCAGACCTGGTTTCCACAGTTGATTTTATCTCTGGTTGCATTGCGTTTTACTAGCCTCGAGGTGTCCAGCGGCTGCCGAGGATTCCCTCCACTGGGGGCTCAGCCCGGAGGTTCTCTTACAAAGGAAATCGGCAAGCAGTGTAGTCCTGTCTATAGAAAAAAAAGATGCCAGTAATCTCGGTACTCAGCGGTCATTTGAATTTTAAAATCGGTGGTCCCTGTCGTTCATAGGGGTTTTCTTCCATTCAGTGGAACATACGCTAATGTTAAGGTGATCGAGCAAAGGAAGTGAGGCTGCTTTTCGGCATTTGCGGAAAGTAATTTCTGCTCTATAAAACCAAAAATGAAAGAATGATCCAAGGGCTCTTAAGATTGGGCAACCAAGAAAAAGAAGCAAAAACCAAAATCCCAATAGTGGAGCATTTGGGAGGTGACACCAAAACACATGGGCTGCAAAGTTCCAGTTTCAGCTCTGCCACTAGTAAGCGTGACCTTAAGCGAGTTCCTGGAGTATCTGTTCCCCTGTAAAATGAGAAGGGTGTTATCTACCCCGCGGGGTCACAGGCACATCCACGGGGAGAATGAGTACAAAGTGCCTGCCACTGTGCCTGGCTGAGGAACAGGTCTTTAGTTAGTATCGGTGTCTTCCTCCCCATCTGTTTAACATGAATTTATTCTGCAAAATGGAGTTTTATTTGATGGACAGCAAATGACAACACATCGAAGGCCAGACTACTAAAAGTTGACCGTAATTGAATTAAGAAATGTCTGTGGAAGAAGATTTAGGCAAATGTGTGAAGAATATGTCACTATCATGACACTAGGAGCAGTCATGTTTGAAGGTGACTTTTCAGAGTGTCTTGGGGGGGGTAAAAAGGGGTCGGCCCTGACAGTCCTATCCACCACCCTCCATTTCTTCTGAGCACTTGCCATATCTAACACACTACGTATTTAACTTAAATTTCATGCAGTCGCCTCTGCTCCCCTAGAATGTAAGCTGCGGGGAGACGGGGGGGTGCGGTAGGCAGGGCTTCTGTCTGCTTAGTTCATTACTAAGTCCTCTGCAATGAGTGTTTGCAAATAGGTTCTCAAACGATATGTTGAATAAATGAATTCTTCGTAGTGCATAACTGGGAAGGAACGTTAAAGCAGTCTCCTGAAGTTAAGTTTTAAAAAGAAAAATGGGACTAATTTTTGAGGGGCTGTTAGGCATGACTATTAGCGGCAGTTGATCACAAAGTCAGGAAACAAGGTTTCTTTTTTTTTCATCGGCAGCATGCTGAATACATCCCCCCAGTACAGAGTTTGTGAAGAGAGAACACAAGCCAATAAAATCCAGGTAACTGGTACACCCTGGAGATTCACATGTGAAGCAGGCGGTGACCTGGAGCCCGTATTAAACACCATCCTAAATGAGCCTTTCTGAATTCCCACGCTACGTTGAGTGAAGTTGCTCGTGCGAGTCTAGTTTCTTCAGTGGCAAGGCCCAGAGCATTCTCTACAAATGCTTTTTTGTTTTAAATTGAAGAATATTGTGCTGCCCGGTCCATCTGTGTCTTACATCCTTCGGAATTTTTTTTTACATACCATGCTATTTCTCCAGTGTCATAGCAACCGCCCGTGGAGCATTTGAGATGGAAGGCACCATTGTTTGAGTAGAAAGATAATGAGGATATGGGTTCTGACTCCACAGTGGTGGGAACCAATAGCGGAAATCAACAGTGGTTGTCTGACCTTGAAACACACCAGCTTATGCCCACGTATAAGATGTGAAGACGTACTATGATTGTTGGTCATGGCCTTTATGAAGATTTATATGAAGATGGTTATGAAGATGTACATGCTCTCTGTCTGTGTTTCTCACTCTTTAAGTTATTGCAGTCTGTGTGGAAAGACTTCATGCTTGCAAAGCTTGTGCCAATCAATTTAAGTAAAGGCTAGGGTTGAACCATCCAGTGCTTCTGTCTGGCCTGGCTGCCTGAGCTCATCAGCTTTCCTTTGTGCAATATCTTCCTGTCCTTCTGAATGGCTCCACAAATCCTTTAAGGAGTATTATGTCTGCAGACCGATTTAGGTGGAAATTAGAGCAGACAAAGAACCAGACTCACATCAGTGGAGCCTGTAGGAACCCTCTTCTTCTGGTCTCTTCCTTCTCCAAGAAATTCAGGATGTAGCTGTGTTTTCTTCTGAGTCATTACTGTTTTAAGAAACTGGAGCTGCCCTGGCTGGTGTGGCTCAGTGCACTGAGTGCTGGCCTGTGAACCAAAAGGTCACCAGTTCGATTCCCAGTCCGGGCACTTGTCTGAGTTGCAGGCCAGGTCCCCAGTTGGGGGCATGTGAGAGGCAACCAATCAATGTATCATCTCCCACACATCAATGTTTCTCTCCCTCTCTTTCTCCCTCCCACCCCCTCTGTCTGAAAAATAAAAAATAAAAAATAAAGTAAAAAAATAATAAAGAAACCTGGAACGAAGTCCTGTTACCTTGACCTGCTGCCCTCCTCGGGGACCTCCTATAATTGCCAGTGATGGATAGAAGCCGTGTTTCCTACTGGCTCCCAAAATACATTACCACAAACGGGGTGGCTTCAAACAATAGTTCATTCTCACACAGTTCTGAAGGCTGAAAGTCTGAAGTTTGGGTGTCAGCAGGGCCAGGGTCCCTCAAAGGTTCTAGAGCAGGGGTCCCCAGCCTCTGGGCTGCAGGCCTGTTAGGAATCGGGCCGCACAGCAGGAGGTGAGCTTGAATGTAATGTGCTTGAATCATCCTGAACCCATTTCCCCCACCCCGGTTGTGGGAAAAACTGTCTTCCACGAAACCAGTCCTTGGTGCCAAAAAGGTTGGGGACCGCTGCTTAGAGGAGGATCCTCCCTCCTCTAGTTTTTGGTGACTTCTTGTGGCCGCATCATGGCCTTCTCTCTGTGTCTGTCTTCTTATAAGGACATTTGTCATTGGATTTAAGGCCCACCTGTGTAATCCAGGGCGATCTCATCACGGGATCCTTAAGTCAATTATATTTGCCAGGTCACATTCAGCAGTCCCACTCAGTCACCCCTCAACCGTCTATAGACACCAAGGCCAACTCCCTGCTGTTCGATGGTTGCGAAGCGCAAATAGTTACTCTTGTCTCTTTTCTGTGAAATGTGAAAAATATTTTCATCATAATATTATTGTTGTCGAGAGCATTGATTATTGCACTGAGTGCTTTTAGGAGTGTTTATACCAATCTTAGTGGGGGAAGGGGGTGCTGTTTTGTTTCCTCCATGCTTCTAAGCATATTCCTCCTGGCTGTTTGATTCAGTAATTGCTGAAGGCCATGCGGTATCCATTCCGGTAGTCATCCATTAATCAGATTCTGACAAGAATACGAGCTGCCGTTCATTGCACTTCTTACTTGCCAGCCCCTGTAAAAAGTGCTTTACAAGCAGCCTCTCATTTAACCTATAGCCCTACGGTGTGGTCGGTGCTGTATTTCACCAGTTTTGCAAACGAGGTCACACAGCCGGTTTTGTGCCAGTTGTTTGGGTTAAAAAGGCATGTGAGCAGGGACGTAGTCTAGAAACGGAGAACTGAAAACAGGTACAGAGTGCCTGGCATGTGGCTTGGAGAAGGTTGTTTTTCCAACAGTGGTCCATGCCCCCCGCCCCCCATGGGTCACAGAGTCACCCCTGATGGGATGGGAATGGCTCCACTATCCAAGTCCTTTCTTGTTTTTTAAAAAAGTTTTGTTTTTTTTTTTAATTTTTAGAGAGAGGGGAAGGGAGGGAGAAAGAGAGGGAGAGAAACATTGATGCGTAGTTGCCTCTCATATGGCCCAAACCAGGGACCTGGCCCACACACAACCCAGGCCTGTGCCCTGAGAACCACACCAGTGACACTTTGGACCACAGGTTGGTACTCAATCCACTCGGTCACACCGGCCAGGGCCTTTCTTGCTTTCTTTAATGAGCAAGTTATAAGTAGTTTCACATGTTATTATAAGTACAACAAAAGGCCATTTAATATTAACCTGTTAAAAGTGAGCTCGTAAGGATTCTGGAGTCTTAGAGCAATAAACAAAAATGAGCATTTTGCTAGATTTTACTGGAGCATCCTTCAGAAAGATTGAGGGTCATCGTGAAGTCAGCTGCTTTGCTGTACTTAGCAGTATCTCCGGCTGATGTTCTCACACCCTTGTTAGGAATTCCCCTCGTTTGGGGAGGAAGAAGCTTTGTCCTAACCCATTAGTGTTCTCTTGATTTGATCGTGGCTGTCAGTTGCTGATTATTTCAATATTAATATCGAAGGATTATCAAGCCTTACTTTTGTTGATAGTTCTGTTCTTGTATAACTGCCTTGTTTTTCCCACCCTGATTATTTTTTGTCCAGTTCTTCACTATGCTCGAGTTATTTTTCCCCATTCAAAATTAGAAATGGGCGAGGGAGATGAGCTTGGGAGGTGTTCGTCCTGAGGGAACCGTGGTCAGAAAACATGAGCCAAGGCTCCTGGGTCGTAAACAAAAGGAGAGAATGAACCTGGGGTTCCAGCCTTCCCAGCACATCAGCCCTGCCCACAAGTAAAAACATCCCAGAAGTATGAAGGAAGTAGGGAGAGGCAGAGATTTTCTCCCCAGTTGCCCCCTAGGGATGATGAAATGGAACTGCGAGTTAGGAAAAGAAAAACTTCATTGAAAGCTAAATATTTATTTCCCTAGAGTTCAAGGGACAATACCCAACATGCTTATTCTTCAGTTCCTAACATTATTTCCCTGTCATTAAGAACCAGACTCCTAAATATTTGGGGAATAATCCCCAAAGTCTGAGTTACTCAGTTCAGACCCACACCCTCAGGTTGGGGAGAGTGTTACCATGGTATTAAAAAAAAAAAAAAAAATGCTTTTAACCCTGGCCAGGTAGCTCAGTTGAAGCGTCGTCCTGATACACTGAGGTTGCAGGTTCAATTCCCAGTCAGGGCACATACAAGAATCAGCCAATGAATGCATCCGTAAGTGGGACAACGCATCAATGTTTCTCCCCTGCCCCCACCTTCCTCTCTCTCTCTCAAATCAATAAATAAATTTAAAAAAATTTTTTTAAAGTATGAAAGAAAAATTAGGAGACTTGAAACTATTTCCTAGAAGGGGCTGAACTTTGTGAAGGGATGTGATGGTGCCCGGTAAGAAGGGAAATGAAGGTATGCTAGTGTCTTTTCTTGTGTAAAAGAAGACAAGGATAACTTATGAGCTCTAGGAGGTCATAGAAAATTATGAGTTTAAATATGTACATGCATATATACAGGTGTATGTGTACATATATGTATGTGTTTATACATAGAATTATATAAGTGTGTGCATGTGTGTATTGTCAGTTAGCTGGTGTTAGAGTTGCTGAATTTGGCCTGATAATTTGTGTAAACACACCAAAAACAGCAGTTGATCATATAGACTTTCTTAAATTTGCTTTGCTAGAATCTCATAAGGAATTTCTAGACTGAACTTAAATTTACCCTCTCATGGCCAATTAGTCATTGAGAGGGGGAAAAAAGTCAGATGTGGGTAGGGACAATAAAACCCTCAATTATACTAAAAATACAGGAAAAAGGAGTGCTTTTTAATTAAAAAAATAAAAACCATAAAACAAGATGGCAGGAATAAATGTCAATGTATCATTTTTATAGAAATCAGCAATTCAGCAAGATATAACGAAGGACGGAGCACTTGACTTATAACGTAATAAAATGATGTGTAATTGTCCTTGTGTTTGAGGACCTCCCGCCCACCCCCCGCAGTCTTATATACTCTTGACGGAAGTATAATAGAAATAGGGAAGGCCTTATGAAAGGGAGTACTTGGCAGCATCTAGAAGCCTCTGACCCTGCATTTTACTTCTAGGGATGTTTCCTAAGTACGTATTGTGTTTGTAGCCAGAGATCCTGTCAGAGCCGTGAGAGCCACCATTTAAAAACGAAACTGATGCCCACCAGTAAGGATATGGTTAAATAAAATGGTGGTACAAATACATGATGGAATACTGTTTAGCCATTAAAAAGAATGAATGCGCTGGCTGCTGTGGCTCAGTGGATTGAGCGTCGGCCTGTGAGCCAAGTGTCGCTGGTTCGATTCCCAGTCAGGGCACATGACTCGGTTGCACGTCAGGTCCCCAGTTGGGGGCGCAAGTGAGAGGCAAGCACACAGTGACGTTTCTCTCCCTCTCTTTCTCCTTTCCCCTCTCTCTAAAAATAAATAAATAAGTAAATAAACAAATGAATAAATAAATTATTACAAAAAAGAATGAAAGCTCTATGCGGGTTATTAGGGGAAGAGTTTCAAGATATGTTATTAAGTGAAAAGGTGCAGGACAATATGAACAATTTGGTGAATTTACTAAAAAAATGTCATAAGGTGGGTAACACGTATACAGATGAGCATTTGTCTGGAAGGTTATACAAATAATTGTTAGTCATGGGTTTTCTTAGGAAAAGGGATGGGGATTTGGGATGAAGGGGAAGAGGGAGGCATTGACTTTTCATTTTTGTATCTTTCTACACCCTTCCAATATTCCAACTATATGAGTAGATATCCTTTTAAACGATAGCTGTGCCTAAACTAGTCTATTTTATGATATTTAATCTTATCATATAAATCACATATATTTTGCTAATAGTGCATCCTGTGCATCCTTTCCAAGCGGTGAGAGATCTATTGCATTCCTTCAGACAACAACTTAGGTAGAAAAATTGAGTAGATCATGAAGGTTGATAAATACACAAACATGAATTGAATGATAAGTAGGAGATCTGATTATAAAATAAGGAAACTGATGTTCGTAAACCACACTTGCAAGCTGCCCAGTACCTTAACCTCTCCATCATGTATCTAAGACCATAATCCACAGGGCAGTTGCCAGCCGGGTTCCCAGGGCACCTCCTTCTAAGGCGACCACTAGCCGTGGCACAGAAGTGAGAAAACACGGGATAGTTCCAGGAGTGTGTCTGTATGTACGAACATGTGTCCCAGTGTGCATTCTGGCGGTGGCTTAGATTATTGCCATTTCCTATCTCTATGTTCTGAATTAATGTTGAATTAAGTGTCACGCTTCAATTTTCAAAGTTATTTTCATGCTTAGCAAAAGCATCCTGACCGGTGTGGTTGCACAAAGCAATGCCTGCATTGTCCTGGGGGTGCCAGCCGCCAGGCTGAGCGATGGATAAGTAACTACCCAGAGGGAAGCAGACGCCTCCTGGTTACCTAGGAAACCTCAGTCTAGCCTCGATTGCTTCTTGGATGGTTACAGAGTTGACTTTTTGTGAATCTTGATGTTGGGGCCTTTGAACTTTTATCAAGAAAGATTTCTATACTAGCACTCTGCTAAGGAATGTTCAGAAAGGGTATCTGGAAGAATGTATTTCCACTGTGACTCTTAGCTTGTTCGGTGAAATGGGAGTGTGGCTTTTTAATTTTTATTTACTTATTTTTTAATCCTCACCTGCGGATATGTTTTTCATTGATTTTAGAGAGAGGGGAAGGGAGAGGGGAGTGGGGAGAAAGAGAGAAAATGAGAGAGAAACAGAGACAGAGACAGAGAGAGAGAGGAACATTGATGTGAGAAATGTCAGTTGGTTGCCTGGGGATAGAACCTGAAACCTTTCGGCACACAGGACGATGCTCTAACCCACCGAGCCACCAAGCCAGGGCAGGAGTGTGACCTTTTTCAAGCTGTCCTCAAGTTACATGCGTAAGAAGTGTGTTCACCCGTAAAGCTGTCTGTTTTAATATTTGTCCCCCTCTCGCAGGGTAACGCCTTCCGCTGAAAACCCTAACGGTGCTACCGCGGGCGTGAGCCAGGGCAAACCCTCTCTGAGGCGGATCAAAGGGCGGCTGCACCGGAGCAAGAGCCTCGACAGCATGGATTTCTGTGAACTCACTGTAAGTGGGCGCTTCAGCCCTTTCCCACGTCTTCAGCGAGCAGAAAAGCTTTCACTTTTTAATTTCCATGAAAATGCAGCAGGCTCATTTAGCAGCAAAAATTTTTTTAAGTATAACCTGGTTTATCCTGTAGATTACCGACCAGCATACTCTTAGCTGGTAGCCAGCCACATGGTTCATTTATAATAAATGGTGCGTCATGGTCTTTTGGATTCAAAGACCAAGCGAGATACAGAAATGTTTCCAGAACTCTACAACCAAAACTGAATTAAGTTCCGTGGAGTATATGTGTAGTGTTATGTAATATACTGTGATAATATAATGTTATGTATGATGTAATAATGTAATATTGACTGTTATTAGGACAGACCCCAGTTTGCTTGCTGATGATGCTGTCCTTCTAAGTGATTAGCATTCGTGATGTTAGGTTTTTTCAGGGTAAGTGAAAGGCTTTCATATGGATACATGATAAATGCATGCGTGTTTTTGGAGGAACATTCGCACCTTCAGGCCCCGCTATTATTTCCTATTAATCATATTGGCCTAGCCTATGAGAGATAGCACAATGCCATAAAGAGAATACTAGGACTTTCTTTGCTGTAAGAAGGTTTTACTTACTTTTATGTGTGGTAGGGTTTAATGGCAAATTCATGAGTGTTTAGGATGGTAGACCAGATGTATGAGCTCTGACAAAATCTGAATTACAAAAGTACCACTGAGCATTATTGAAACTGAAGCCTTGTTTTTTTTCTTTCTTTTTTCTTTTTTTTTGAGCATATGACTTCTATATCTTTTACCTGCAATGGATGAAAGCAAAAGTTTAGTAAATGTGGATATTCTATATTTTTTACCTTTCCATTTTTAAAAAACTATAGTAATTATTTTTAGTAAAGTAATTTTACTCAATTATTTTAGTTAAAAGTGCACCTGACCACGCCTTATGACGCAAGGCGTAAGAAAATGAAAGTAACCTCCCTGAGGACGTTTAAACACTGACTGAAACAAAAGGTGAAAAAGGGTACATTCTTGCTAAGTAGATCGGACAATTACGGTGACTGAAGAAAATATAAATAAGGATGGTTTAAAGTAAAGTGAATTGCTTTTCAAAAGCGAGACATTGAGTTTTAATTGAGAAATGTGGCTTGTTTGTTGGACTATGAAAATGGCCATTGAAATTTTATCAGGTTCTTTTACATGACGTTACACATGGTCATTACTGACATGTCATCTGATAACGAATTCATTTGGCATGTCGTGAAAATATGTTTACTTGCTCAAACAGAATCATAGTGCTTGGGGAAGAGGTTAAAATTTCTTTAAAGGTGACGGGGGAAAAAGTTTGACTTCGTGTAGGGTTCCCTTTGTTTTCCCAGGACGAGACCTACATTTATTTCAGCCGTGAGGAAAAGGTGGTGAACAAACTTATGTCCTTTATTGTGATGAACATTTCAAGATTCTTGTGCAGAATTAATTTCTTCCTTTTTGATGATCTGCCCTGTTTGACTTGATCTCGAAAGGGAAACGTCTTAGCATCTCCGGAAGGAAGGGTTTTGACACTGAGGTTAAAGAAGAGGTCAAGTTGAGGCTCACAGAAGGTCGGTCCCTGGGAGGAGTCACGTGCTGTGGACCATGCACTCTGCTTCGTGGACTTGGTTTGCGATTTTGGCGTTCTGCTTTCTAAAGAAAAGCACTGAGGGCCGCGGACGTGGGTGTCCTGACATCTCAGCTACCCATCAGCAATGGGGATGTGGTCATGAAATCTGATTCCTGCCATCAATTTAGAGTTTCTGCAATTTGAGTTCATTTTCTCTCAGGTTTCCCCAGTCGTAGCTGGTGGGGCAGCATTTTTTGTTTATTATGCTCTGGGATCATTTTTACATTGTTAGAAACATTTACCATGAGCATCTTCCATTTGTAGAAAACCAGTGAACCGATTTTCCAAACAATACAAAACCAAAGGAAAAAGAGCCTACTGGCATGGCTATTCCCGCTTTCTGCCATAAGCTATGACAATTATACTATAATACTCGACACACAGAGGCACATAGCATCTTTGGCATGGGGTTAAAGAAGGACATTTCCCTTCCACTTTTAAAACTCTCTGTTCTTTTTTAAAAGAAGGAAGAGCTACATTCTTCTTAAAACATAGATTTCCCATAGAAAAGGGTTTCATGGGAGGTAAAAGGTGTTCTATTTTCGTTCTCAAATGCAGTTGAGTTTGTAATATAACCATGGAAATTGAAATTTTAAAACCTTATCCACCAAGTCTAAAGGGAGGATCTCAGTTAAGGGTCTGTAATGACTTCCAATTATTTAGGAAGACAGAAGTATCCTTATTCCCTTTTAGGAACTAGCTCAGCCACCACAGGTAGCTTTTCATCAATGTTCCTCTCACCCTGAAAGACTGGAAGATTTGTCATATAATGCACTATTTTTAAAATTTGTAAAAATTTTAATGAAATACATGGCTTGCTTTGACTGCCAGAGTAAATACAGAACCTCAAAATAGGAAGACAAGCTTAGTTTATAACCTCCTTAGTTCAAAATCTCAGATTTGCAGAATCAACAGCATAACATTTACATACTTGTTTACTTTTGACTTTTAACTTTGCCTAAGGAAAAAAAAAATGCTTTGTATTGCTTTTGGGAAAACAGCGCAGTGGGACAAGACATCCCCTTGCTGTGGTTTTCAGATCTCCGCTTCCGGCCGAGAAGCCGCAGGCTCCAGCCGAGACCCTTGGCTTCGGTCCCTGACAGCAGACCGATGCCGTTTCCCTCCTGGGGAGCGGTGATTGTTTCAGCATCTCTCCGTGGGAATTAAATGGGATGGGCTTTCTAGTTCATTCTGCAAACCCTCCAGCATAACCGATTGACATCATAGTTCACTGACGGGGCCTGGAATCCATCCCACGTCCGTAGGTTCTTGAGACAGTGCCCCAGAGATACTTGGTAAAATCTTCCTAGGCAAGGCCGGGGCCAGTCAAGTCTGCTATGAAGATGTGTTTTGCCCAGAAAACCTAACCCTTTCTTCAGTAGAAACATTTGTTGAATGAATGAAGGGACTTGATTAAGTGAATAAATGGCCTGGCTGGAGGTAGGCTGTGGCAGGGTTTGGTGGTGGGGGTGGAAGCAGAAACCACAACTTGCAAAATGTGCCCTGATTTGCAGAACAGGTTAACACTGCCAGGCCAGGCCATCATGCCCATCATAAACTCTATTCAGACTCAAACACCAGTCCAGGCAGACCCATAGGTTCCAAGCAAAGACTACCAGGAATTCCTCAGACTCTGTTGCTGAAAGAGTGTTCCAGCAACTCCCTGGTTTACCAATTCTGACCAGTCTTTGCCGAGACCATGCAATGACTGACTCTTGCCGCCAGGCTCTATAAATTCCCTCCCCGCCACCATGAGGATGCTCCGTGGTTCCCTGTGGCTCCCTGCAGAAAGCTTTCTGGGTCGCTGCTGCAAGTGAATGCATCTAACCAGGTGTGTTCTGGTGGTCTTTGGCTGGTAGGCTTTGTCCGAGGGAAGGGAAAGAGCAGGTTAAAATAAATAACTAGAATGAACAATAGGAAGAACTTTAAAATATTGCTGAAGGAAAAGTTGTCTGGTCCACAGATCCCATTCAGACATTACGACTGTCCCCACGTCGCGTCTCTTTTAACCTCCTGGTGCAGGATCCTGTCCGGGAAGTTGTATTGCTTTTCCAGTATTGTATCTTCTCCTCGACCTCAGCCTAGGGCTGCCCAGTGTTTCCTCGTGACCAGCGTTAGGTCCCGTGTTCCTGGCAGGAACGTGGACCTGCCCTCACTAGTTCATGAGCCACCCGGCCTCATTACTGGGCCAGACACCCAAGGGTGCTGTGGCCCATATATCCCCCAGGGGGGATATGCATTGTGGTAGGGTACAGAAACCCAGTAAAATTACCACCCTCCTTCATTTCCCAAAGTGAGGGGACTCTCAGGTAGAGTTTTGAAGCTCTTCTGCAGAACAAAGGATCTGGCTGTTTATAAAATTAACTTCAGGGCTTCCGGAGGCCAGTCTGATTATGGTTTGCCAGTTGACAACCAGTTAGTAGGAGCTGTTTTTGCCTTTAATGGCTGTCTTCTTCATGAAAGTATGAATGTCCAGGTATCTCCAAGGGATTCTTACGGAGAGCCTGGCAAAGACCCTTGTATTTTTATTTTTTATCTTTTTCATGTTTTTTAAAAAAATGGTTATAAACAACATGGCTACATGTACTGTATTCTTTTTTTTTTTTTTTTTTTTAACCTCAGCCAAGGGTATTTTTTCATTGCTTTTAGAGAGAAAGGGAGAGAGGAAAGGAAAGAGAAACAGTGATGTGAGAGAGAGATGTCGATAGGTTGCCTTCCGTATGCACCCTAACTAGGGATGGAACCCACAACCTAGGTATGTGCCCTGACCGGGAGTCGAACCTGCAACCTTCCGCTTACAAGATGATGCTCCAACCCACTGAGCCACCTGGCCAGGGCCAAGTACTCTGCTCTTGAGAATATTGTCAACCTCCTTCTTTATCTAAGACTTACTGGACTGATTTTGCCGCTCGGAATTTTGTCTTCATCTTGGACCTCTGCCGGCATCTCTTATCTCTTCAGAATTTCTTTCCACTAGCAACTGCTAGCCAGGAAGCTGATTTTAGGCAGGATTTTATTCATCAGAAATGAAAATACAGGCCTTTCAGAAATGTAGGTGTGAATGCAAAGAATATAGAAAATATTATTTCAAACAAGAGCATTATGCGGGGGGCCTTCAACTTGTATTTCAGCTCTAAAAGCAGTTCCTTGATTTCGTCCGACTCTCTTTCTTTCTAGGGTTTCTATTCCTTCTTGTCGGCTGGCTGGTGACCAGAAGCTTCTTTCTTTTTCCTTTTCCCAATCCCTGCCCTCCCCATAGCCTCCCGTCTCTTCCTGAAGATCAAGCACCAGCCCCACCTGGCCAGAACCTGTCTGAGCCCCATTCTATTCTAGGTTCCTCTCTCCCCTTCACTCTTACCTGTTACACACACCTCCCCCGCCATCATCACCTTGTCTGCCTTTAGAATGGTCACCATCCAGGAGAGAAGGCAGAAATGTAAGCAAACCTACTGTGCTATGCTCAGCAGTAGAGGCGGCACCAGGAACCTCTGGGGGATACGGATTGCCCATCCCTGCCTGGCATAGGGAAGAGTCACAGAGAAGGTGACCTTGAACCGAATGTGGATGGATGCATCTGAGTCTGTCGGGGAGAAAGTGGGGAGAGCACCATCAGGTCGGGGGAGGAGAGGAGGGAATGGAGACCGCGCTGAGAACTCCCAGGCTCTGCAGAGCTGCCCCCGGCGGGGCTGGGGGAGTTCAGCCTTCCTCCCCGCCTCCAGCCCAGAAGCTCTGCTTTTATCACTTCTTCCTATGAGGAAATTGGTGGGACCTACCCCTTTTCATTTGAAAAAAAAAACAGATTCTGCTGCTAGGATGGTTTCTGAACTTAAAAGGGCTCATGCTGGAGACAGGGAACACCACCAGGTCAAGGGCAGTCGTAGGTGGACGAGAAGCGGAGGACAAGTTCATGAGCAAACGTTAATGAGGCCAAGAAGGGCAGTTGGTAGAGGGAAGGCTGTAACCCACAGATACGCGCGGCTTCAGATGCGTGGGGGAAGGCAGAGGCATCTTGGACCGGCCAGCGCTCAGAGAAGCTCATTTGAGGAGTGAGCAGCAGAGTTTATCTTGCCCTTTCTGTTTTATCTCAAGAGGAGGCACAGTGTAATTTTTCACTCGGTCACGGAACAGAGGGCCATCACCGGCCTCAAATCTACAGGGCTGGTGTCAGGGCTGCCGGTTCCGTCACATTTCTGACAGCCTCCCGCCCCCAATCTGTGAACACGGCACGTGATAGTGGGACTCACCCCTGGGTGCTATGCCTATGGTGATCAGCAGGGGCGGGTGGGGTGGAGGGGACCTTTGAAGGTGGTTGGTGACATTGGCCAAGGGCATGGGGTGTGCAGGCAGACCAGAGAAGGTTGGGAATATAGAAATAAAAAGATAGAATGTTTTCATGTGTGCCGAGCGAGTAAATTTATGGAAAGAATTCTTTTTTTTTCTTTTTTTTCTTTTTTTTTCATCACTGTGTGGTTGCCCCTCACTCGCACCCCCAACTGGGGACCTGACGTGCAACCGAGTCTTATGCCCTGACTGGGAATCGAACCAGCGACACTTGGTTCGCAGGCTGATGCTCAATCCACTGAGCCACAGCAGCCAGGGCAATTCTTTTTTTTTTTTTTTTTAATCTAAAATGTTTCTGCTTTAGCTTCTCAGAAATGATCTTGTATTATTTCATTACACTTCTCACTCATCGAATGGAATGGTTTGAGTTCCACGTTTCTATTCAACAGAATCGCCTCCGGGGCGTGTGATAAGTTATGTAGTATATTGGTGTCTCTGCGCACACACGTATGATTAATTTCGAGTATGTGTAGAAAATTGGTTGTCGTTTTCTTTGGAACAGATACCATTCTGTCTCTGCTGCTGTAAATGAAAGCATTTGAACTCATCTGGTTGTTCTGTGAGTTCTGAGCGTCAGAATGAAAGATGGAGGCTTCCGATCGTGTGGTTTTCTGTCCAACACTCTCTGTTTTGGAGAAGCCCCCCATCTTGTAGGGAGGGACCAACTCTGGGCCCGGTGGGCAGGGGGGTGAGGGCCGCACTCAGCCAGGACACCAGCTGGGCGCGCTGGCTTGGGGGGCTAGGGGGGAGGAAAGAGACGCGCGTGTTAGTGTCTCCGCAGTGATGACTTTGTAGCTCGTAGGAAGGCTCGCTCCTCCGAACCCGATGGAGGTGCTGTCGTGAACCCCAGGCTTCTTCGTGGTCTGTTTGTTCTGCACGTCCCTCTGTTTGCAGAGGTTATGAATAGAGCTGGCTTTCATCTCCAGAGATGCTGACTGCCGGCCCTGGGTTTCCGGGGGACAGTGCAGGCTTGGGGAATGGCCGCTGGTGGGCAGAGGTTGGCAGCTGAAGGCTCTGCCTTGGGAGGTGCGTAGGGTGGGAGGGCCGGACGGGAGGGGAGGGTCGGGTCCCAGCCCTCAGCCTGGGTGCCGGGCAGAGAGGAATACCCAAAGCCCAAAGACGCCCTGTTTGCCCCAGTACCAAAGAAAGTTGCACGTGACCTTTTCGTCCAACTTTAATACTAACTCAAAGGTTGCATTTAATGAGGCATGACCAGCAAACTGTCCTGGTGAACAGGGAAGCCATCGTTTACTTGGGCGTTAGCGTCATCTCTGAACTTGCCTGTGTCTGTTTGCGGAGGCCACGTGGAAGCATTCAGCACGCACATGCAGATACAGCGGTGGTTTCTGTCCTCCTGAAGTTACTGGTTGCGTGTCCACATTGTCCAGGACACGGCCCAGGAAAGATACAGCTTCTGCGTAGAAGACTATCCTGAATCTCTTTTTTTAACAGCCAGGGGTGGGCATTTAAGATGATTATTTCAGATCTGAATCTTCTGCCTGTGCCCCGGGACAGGTAGGCAGCTACGCAGCAGGTCAGCGGCCACATGGGGGCAGAACGTCCCAGCCAGTGCTCGGTGGCAGCTTGGCGGGGTGTCCAGCTGGGGGCCCTTTGGGGTTAAAAAGACGTCCTTCTTGCTTCTCGCCCACCACATCCCTACTTACATTTATGACTTGAATGTGGAAATGAAAATGGAAAAATGTTTTCCATTTGAAGTGATTTTGGTTGTTTGTATTGCTGGAAGCCGTTGCTCTTTGGAGAGAGGTTATTTCTTGGAGAGTGGTGTTTCAAGCCATCTTGTGCTAATTCAGAGGTGATTTAGGGCTGCAAAAGGGGAACGGATTAAGAAGTTACAAAGCAGACACAGGGATGTAAAGTACAGCACAGGAAATATAATCAGTAATATTATAACTACGTGTGGTATCAGGTGGGTACTAGACTCATTGGGGGGATCACGTCGTAAGGTATAGAAATGTCTCACCCCTGTGCTATAGACCTGAAACTGACACAGAATAACATTGGATGTCAACCGTAATTGGAAAATGAAAAGAAATAAAAAAAAAGAAATAGAATAGGGGACCAGGTGCTGTCTCGGTCAAGAGCTTTGACGACTCGTGGACTGCTAGCAGAATGACAGAAGTGGCTTTGTTTTATTCTTTGGGGTCAGAAAAGAAAGTGCTTCCTTTCCTAAGGACTTCCGTACTGTCAGAAAGAAGTCACGCTTTTGCTCCTGATTTTTTGAAGAGCAGCCCTGTTGAAATTCTTTATTTAAAACGAGCTCTGTCCTTCCCTATACAGTGATCCCTCACCTATCGCGGATATTACGTTCTAGACCCCCCCTCCCCCGCGATAGGTGAAAATCCACGAAGTAGAAACCTTACATTTATTTTAGTACTTACTGTACAGAACCGCAACATCCCACAATATAGCGAAAAATTCACAATAAATAATTAAGTATAATATTTTTAAAAATCCTGTGAGACAGTGAGGCCGCGATGTGAACCACAATATCGAGAGGGACTACTATAGATCGTTTTGATATTCATGGCCATGTTTTAATGTAACACGAGCCATCTTTGTAAGCATGTATTAACTTTATTTTTAATTCTTCATTGTGTATTAAATTTTGAGAGGTTCATTGTCATTAGAGAAGGAGACTCATAGACTAGCCTTTCAAGTATTTTACTTCTTTCTTTTGATCTCAATCCATACTTTGAGTCACTGCATTTTATTTAGGTAACTCATAGTCACTGGCATTTTTATACTATTTTGGCATGCAAATTTATTTTGGGGGAAATTACATAATCCAGTATATTCTTATTACTGCTGTTTGCATTTTTAGACCCTCTTTAACCTTTGGCTCCCATGGAAATGTGACTTTTTTATGTCAACTAAAACAAGCACATTCTGTGCTTTGTGTTCACAATAGGATGTTTAAAGCGGACTATTTAATTTTAAGTGGTTCAGATGTTTATTTTCCCCCTTGAAAATGTTAGCGGTGTGTATGTAATAAGATTGGAAAGGCATGCTTTGGGGCATGGTTATATTATGATTCATCTAATTTTGTGTTAGTATAACATTAGATTTAGCATCTGATAATTAGATTTCTTTCTACTAAAGCAGCAATCTGTTTATTTGCTCTTTCTCATACCTGAGTATATTTTGGACCAAGATAAAATTAAAAAACAGCCCTGGATGGTGTGGCTTAGTGTTTGAGCACCAGCCTATGAACTGAAAGGTCACCAGTTTGATTCCCAGTCAGGGCACAAGCCTGGGTTATAGGCCAGGTCCCCAGTTGGGGGTGCGTAAGAGGCAACCAATAAATGTATCTCTCGAACATCAGTGTTTCTCTCCCTCTCTTTCTCTTTCCCTTCCCCTCTCTCTAAAAATTAAAAATTAAAAAATCTTAGAGAAAAAATAACAGCTTAATGGTAGCTACAGAGTTATCAAGAGCATTGCTGCCCTTCTTGATTTACTGTTCAGTTGATTATTGTGTTAAGTATGTCATTTTATATCTTTACCGGGGTCCCTGTTGTCTATTTAAGGTTGTATACTTGTTTTATCCTTTGCATGTGATGTGCAAATAGGTATCTAATAACTGTTTTTTTGAGCAGTGAAGTATTGCTCTGTTGTATATTCATGGAGGAGTTGCTTTAGAATGGTTGGTCTTAGCATACTATCTTTTTCTTAGTATTCACTTCAGAAGATACTACATGTATGTTTACTGCTAATTTTTTTTCTGTGTGTTCTCAGATTTGTTTTGGATCACTTTAACATAATTGTAATTCCTTTGTTTGAATAGTATAAAATGAGAAAGCCAAGAATTTACCCAATAGAAACCAATGCATCTGTAAGCTTAGTGTACTCAAATCTTTGTGGGAGATTTGATTTTCCAGTATATCGTCAGCAGCCGTCCATCTCGAGAGACGATGGTGTAGCTTCTTAAGAGTCTATCTGCACCGCCGAGAATGGCTGTGCAGTCCGACTCGGGAGTGACACGGTATCTGTCTCCTCCCGTGTTGAATCGACATCTTGCGATGACGCTGGAGTGTCCTCTCCAGTGAAGCTGAAGCTACAGAGCCTGGGCTGGGTGATATGGAGGGTCTGCTGTTGCCCATGCAGCAGACACCCCCTCTCTTCGCAGCTGAAGGGTCCAAGGGAAAGACGGAGTCAATACAGCTTGGCTTCAGGTGCGCCGCAGGAGTTGCCGGTGTTGACTACAACGTCAAACCGCCTTAGGGACTCCGGCTCCGGATTTTCTGTCGGGGTTTACTCCCTTAGCCTTTCCCCTGAAGAGGTATGCCGCAAGGCAGCGGAGGTTTTTTGGAGTCAGAGTTTTCCTTCTCTGATGTGCCCTGACTGGAAGATCGAACCAGCGACACTTGGCTCGCAGGCCGACGCTCAATCCACTGAGCCAATCCAGCCAGGGCACTGTTAAAACGGTGCTCTTCTCTGAGCGTAAATCCTACAGCATTCATGTTTTACGTATGATGTTCATTATGAAATATCACAGAGCCTGTGACAGTCTTACACTGAAAGACTTGTGTAAATTTCAGAATTTGCTCACAATACTCGTCATAGCCTAAAATACTGAACCACCCGTTAGAGCCCGTAGATTTGGTGGGACAAGCGTCTGGAGCTCAGCAGTCCATGAGAGGAAGCCAGAAACCGGGGAGCCAGAGGTGGAGGGTCCTCACCTGCCCTGCAGCTGGACTTCGCCCGGGCAGCCAGGGTCCCGAGTGCAGCCTCTAAGGAAACTTGGCAAACGCGGGCTGCGTACCGTCAGCCCCGGGAGAGCAGTCTGTAAGCTGGGACAGTGTTTATATTCAGCTCCTACGTGGCGGTGATGGGGATTTGGGGGTGACCCCGGGTTGGGGTGCAGTCAGGACCCTCAGGGGGAAAGCAGCTGGTCTTCTGTCAGGCATTGCTTGGACGTGAGTCCTGTAAGCTGGGGCCTAGGGTCGCACTGCCGTCCCAGCAGATCCCTGGAGCACACGGAAACTAAGCCAAGCAGTGAGCGACCAGAGCTGCCGATGTGACGAAGAAAGACTCAGCCGGGAAGGCGGAGGCCTGGCCCGAGCGGCTTAGGGAGTCGCTGGAGCCGAAGCAGCAGGAATGAACATCAGGGTCTACAGTAAGCTGGGCCGGGGGAAGCAGAGGCGAGAAAACAGAAAATAATATAATGAAGACTGAGCAGACCACTGTGTTCCATATTTAGTGGCATGTTAAACATGCTCTTTAGAAATGTGTAATTTTTGATAGACCCCATTTTTTTAATGGGAGAGTATTGAGCGGGTCTCTATGGCTGGGGGAACCTTTGCAGGTGCCAGAGGAAAAGGGAAACGGATGGAGGATGCTGGGCTCTTGTTTCGGGGGGTGGGGAGGGAGGCATGGAATTCAAAGCACTGGAGTGGGGAGAATGCCCACTCCCGCTGCTGCCGCCCCAAGAAGAGGGACTGATTACAGCGAACCTTCACTTATCACGGGTATTACGTTCTAGACCCCCCGCGATAGGTGAAAATCCGCAAAGTAGGAACCTTGCACTTATTTTAGTATTTACTGTACAGTACCACAAAACCCCGCGATAAGCGAAAAATCTGCAATAAATAATTAAATATAATGTTTTTAAAAATCCTGCGAGACAGTGAGGCCGCGATAAGTGAACTGCAGTATAGAGGGGGACTGTGTAGTTACATGTAGAGGTAGGTTTGGGGTTGGGAGGTCCTTTCATGTTCTAAGTGGGAATCGAGATTGCAAGTTGAGGACGAGGGTATAGGTGAGGATTCTAAAGAGAGGTGGCCCTGGCTGGGTGGTCCAGTGGGTTGGAGCGTTGTCCCGTGTACCAAACGGTTGGGGGTTCGATCCCAGGTCAGGGCACGTACGAGAGGCGGCTGATCAATGTTTTCCTCTCACATTGCAGTTTCTCTCCCTCTCTTCCTTCCTCTCTAACATTAATAAACATGTTCTCGGGCGAGGATTAAAATTAGAAAAGAGAGGCGATGATGTGGTTTTGCTGCTGAAGACAAAGGGAGGGAGGAATGACTCGGGACATGAGGAAGGACTGCCAGGCAAGGTTGAGAGACCAGCAGAAGTCAAGACGCGACTGCACAGGGTCTGGGGGTGGCAGGGGCGCGCTCGGCCGGCGGGTGTGAAGGACGTGTGCAATGAAAGACATGGAGGGGACAGCACACATTCAAGGCGTGAGGATGATCAAAATGAGGACCCCCGGGGACCAGATCCATGAGCAAGGAAGTGACAGCAGGAAGGGCTGGCGAGGCTCTTGGGCCTTGGTGTGGAAGATGAGAGCTTCCCTGAAGGTGTCAGGCGTGGCTTTGAGAGTAAGGGTCAAGGTCATTAGGTCACTCCAGCACCAGCAAAGCCAGGAATGTTGAAGTCATTTGGACTGGCCACTGCGGGTGAAGCAGGCCCTAGAGTCCCAGGGACTCCCAACTGTCCCTTCCTGGTCACGATTCCTGCTGCTCTGGGAGGGCCCAGCAAAGCCACCAGCACGTCACAGGAGACACCAGGACTTTAAGAAAATGCCTGACAGTCATTGCTGAGAGAGACAAGGGGTCAGAGAGTCACTGCTGATCTTTGGAGCAGAGGCAGTGGGTGTGAAAAGTTTAGAAGGCAAGTAGGAAGCATTTAAAGTGGAATGGAACTCAAGGAGAAACTGGAGAGTAAGGAACCTTTGAAGGAAGAGAAAAGAAATGGCACCCTGGCTGCTGTGGCTTGGTGGACTGAGCACCAGCCTGAGAACCAAAGGGTCGCCGGTTCGATTCCCAGTCAGGGCACATGCCTGGGTTGGGGGCAAGGTCCCCAGTTGGAGGCGAGTGAGAGGCAACCACACATTGATGTTTCTCTCCCTCTCTTTCTCCCTCCTCTCCCATCTCTCTAAAAATAAATAAAATTTAAAAAAATAGAAGAAATGGTTTTTGGAGGCATTTTGAACTAATTGGAGAGTTAAAGGCTAGGTGTTACAACACCTAGGAGATCCACCGTGTCCTGGGGTGTGTGCAGAAGAGCAGAGGGTTCCAGTGAGCAAATGGAGGAAACATCCGTGGAATGAGGAAGACTACGGGTCTAGTCATTTTATTGTGACGTCATTTCTGATAGTGATTCTCCAGCTAATTCCAAGAATAATAATTCTCAGTTTCCCTTTTGGCACTGCATTGATATTACCTCAGCGCCTCCCACCCTGCTCTTACTAATTTATTTTAACCTACAGGAAGATTCCAGCTATTTTGCAAACGGGAACTGTTGAACATTTTTGTAAAGCCACAGCCAAATGAAAATCTTTGCAAGTTTTACTTCCCCAAATCCCGTCAGCTCTCCACGCACCGCTTACAGCAAAGCTGATTAGCTGCTGCCTCTAATAAATGCGTGTAGTGGAAGTTGAAAACCACTTCAGACACGCCAGATGTAGCTGTCGTATGCGTTTAGTTTGCCTGTGCTTAGAAGGTAAACATTCTTTTTAACATTTTTATTACTCATAAATTACTTGAGATCTCTTTTGAAGCAGTAATTAAGGAGGTCAGTAGGCCACCCTGTCGCTCCACTTTTCTGGGTTTATGATCCAAGGACGTCTCCATTAGCATTTTAACTTGGCGTCCTGCAAGGTGGGGCTCGCTTGGGACAGGCGAGAAGGGGATTGTGGGGCTTCGGTGTGGTCGGAACTGAACAGATCACCGTGACAGCCCAGCCCTCCTGCCCTGTCACTGAGGAGCAGCCCCACTTACCATGAATCATCACATTCCTCGTTTAATCTCAGAGGTTTAGGAGAACATGGGTTGGGTTGTTCCACCTTGAATTGTTTTGCTTTGAATTCTGTATCTTAAAATAGCACTTCCGCAATTAACCGCGTAGCATAGAAAAAAACATTCATGTCACAGACCAGTCACCAATAGGGTGTACTATCAAAAAATAATGTTAAAGTAAAGCAGTGTTTTCCTACTTTTAAGGAAACAAGAGCTCGTCAGTCATTTGTGTCCATGGGAACCTAGTTTCAAAAAGTCCCTTTAGCATCAGCTTTGATGAAGTTTCACTCAAATACTGATCTTGGTTCTCACGCCATGGCTGAGTTGAAGTAAAGATACAAAGAGGGATTTAAAAAATTTTTTTCTAGTAAGTTCTCAGGTAGTTTTGAAGGGAAGCTTCTTGATTTAAGCAGAATTTTGCCCCATGTCAGATCTTGGTCCGAGAGTCCCCGCGTTGATGCAGCCTGAGGTTCCTGTTCTCATCAACAACTTGAAATATCTCTGTCATGACGTGTTCTTCCCTCCCGTGGACTCCTCCAAGCTCATCCTCTCCCACTGCCTCTGGGCCCCTGCGTTCTCCTGTCCCGTTCTCCCAGCCTCTTGGGTCGCCTCTGTGCATTGGGTTCTCTCCCTAGAGCTGAACAGATTTCTGCTATCTTGAAAAAAAACAAAAACTCCCCATGATTTGGCACCTGCTTGTTCCTGCTCATTTGTTGAGTGCATGGCACACACACATGCATGCATGTCTTTATCTCCTATTTTCTTTGCATCCCTGTGATCGGATGTCTTCACCACAACCATCTTGATTACCTTCCCTTTGCCCTCGTTCCTCTTAACTTCTTAGCAGAGTTTGGCCATTGAGGAGCATCATACTCTTCTCGGAAGTCTTCTACGGTACCCGCCTCCTCCTGCCTGGCTTGCGACACCTTCTCTTCTTTATCAAGAGTTCTCTAAACCCTGGCTGCTGTGGCTCAGTGGATTGAGCGCCGGCCTGCGAGCCAAGTGTCGCCGGTTCGATTCCCAGTCAGGGCACATGACTCGGTTGCACATCAGGCCCCCAGTTGGGGGCGTGAGTGAGAGGCAACCACACAGTGATGTTTCTCTCCCTCTCTTTCTCCTTTCCCCTCTCTCTAAAAATAAAACAAACAAATTAATTAATTAATTTTTTTAAGTAGATAAAATAATTTAAAAAAAAAATTCTCTACCCAGCATCTTAATATGGTCCTTATCCCATTTAGTCATCCTGTTACTTTCCTCCTACCATCTCTTCCTCCAAGAGGGATTCTTAACTTCCGTTGCTCTAAGAAGGACCTTCCGAGTCCACGTTCCCACACCCAAACTTCCTAAGTCGACCGCTGTTGGATGAATGGATGTCACCACTTGAATGACCCGCTCTTACTTCAGGATCCCAACCTGAGTCAAGGGGGCTTCATCAGGCCCCCAGATTTTGGTGAGCCTTGGGCTCCAATTTCTAATGACAGTGCTGCTCAGAAACACTGCAGAATCAGAGGACAACCCCCCCCCCGGGGGGGCAGGTGGCCCCCATGTGTTTGGCTCAGCCTCTGTTTTCCCAGGATTTGGCTTGGCACTTTTGATTCCATGATGCCTTTAAGAAACACCCCCCTCTTTTTCCCCCCAGTTATGATCAGAGGGAGGCTTGGTCTGAATTACCTAGTCTGCCATTCCCAGAATCAAAATTCTTCCCACAGATATATTTTGTCCTCTATTTATTCTCAATCTCTCTGAAGATGTATGGTCTCCAATGGATTCTGTGGGGTTTGTATTTCTTTTCACACAATCTAAATTTGTCTCCAGTTAAATGGGCGTATTTCATTCATTTATACTTCCTTTGATTTCTGATGTGTTTGGATATATTTCTGCCGTGTTTTTTTGTGCTTTGTATTTGCCCTGCTTTTTGAAGGATTTTTATTTCTGTTGGTCTTCCATTCTCCGTCACACATACAGATGCCTTCCTGTCCAAGTAATTCTGGATCATTTGATGGGTCCATATGGTTGTTTGTGGGATTTTGATTATTTGTGGGAATAAGGGTAAAGATTGTGTAACAAGTCTTTTTTTTTTTTTTAAATCTCAGGTTTTGCTTACAAACTTTCAGCTTGCCCTCTGTATTTTAAAAGTATACAAAAATTATCTTATTTCCTTCACCTCCTTTTTTGCCGTTCTTTTTTGGTTTTCAGTAAGATCATGTGTTCTGTGCCTAGAGCTTGTTTTGCGGCGTCGGTGGGCAGTTTCGGGTCACAGCGTAGTGACGCTGGTTTATGGCTCCTTTCCAGGCTTGCGGGCCACCAGGAGGCGCTGATGAGTGGCTGAAGGCGGCCCTGGCTTGATGGGGTCCCCAGGAAAACAATGGAGGTGGGGAGGATGGCAATGTGGTGGGAACAGAGGACACTAGTTTATTTTTTTATATTCCTCTCTATGCCATATAAGATCTGCCTGTCAATACCATCAACACCTGAACTTTACCCTTTAAATGGGCGAATGTTATGGCTTATGAACTATGCACCAATAAAGCTGTAAAAAATGTAGCCCTGCCCATCAGAAGCAATAAAGGGGAATGCATCTGACGCTGACTTGCATATGGATTCCGGAAGCCTGCTGGCTCCAGGTGACAGATTTTTCCAAGTACATTACATACAAGAAGTGTGTGTGTGTGTGTGTGTTTATAGGACTACTTTCCTGGGCTCGTGGGAAGTGCCATGGCTTAGAGGTTGTAATTATGATGTCCACAGAAACCGGTTGGCATCTTTGTTTGTTTTTAATCCTCGCACAAGAATGTTTATTGATTTGAGAGAGAGAGAAAGGTCGATGTGAGAAAGAAACTTTGAAACATCGATCAGTGGCCTCCTGTGTGTGCCCCAGTGGGGTGGGGGTGGGGATTGAACCTGCAACCTAGGTATGTGCTCTGACTAGGAATCAAACCCACAACCTTTGGGTGTGGGAGACGCAAGAGCCTTCTTTTTCTACCCATGCCTGCAGCTGGTTTCCTGGAGTAGTTAGGTGCCTACCCCCTTTCCTCAGAGAAGGGTGTTCCCCTTGAGGGGAGGCTGAGATCATTCAGCCTGAGAAGACTCCCCTTCACCATTCCCGACCCCCTGTGCTGTTCCGGCAGTTGGGCCATCTCTGTTCTAGGACAGAAGGAAGCCAAAGGGAGACCGGAGTGGCACACCCTGCACAGGAGAGCGCTTGGTTCTGAGTCCACAGGAAATGCAGCAGTAAGTGGTGACTGTGACCTGTGGCCACACCCATGTATGCATCACGCTTTCGATGAGTGATTAGGCCCAAACGCTCATTGTTTGCATAGCAGATCAGCTCTTGGGTGGCTTGCTGTGGTTGGAGCAGGTTACAAAGGGTGTCACAGGGAGCTCTGGCGCAGGGCGATACCAGCCAGCTGTGTTCCCAAGGGATTAGCTCTGCTGTTTACAGCCAGTGTGTGTCCGCCGGGAGGCTTCCTGCCTCCGCATTCCAGCGACGCTGAGAATGAAGGAATGTAGGTGCGCTGAGTATCAGGAGGAGTCCTGGTGGGCAGGGGACCGAGAGCATTCCTCAGATAACCTCAGGCTGCAGGAGCCCTGCAGGCTCGCCTGCGGGTCACACCTCTTCAGTTCAGGAGGCTGAATCTCACCCTCTCGATTGCACGTTTCTGGGGAGGGCAATGGGAACGCCCATGCCATCCCCTGATCAGCTTCTGTCCCGTGGCTGGGCAGTGTGGTCGCCTTCTGTGACACGGTGGCTCTCAAGGAACGGGATGGTGTTTGGAGAAAGCAACGCATGTCCCCACATCCATGCTGCGGGTTTGCGTTATGTTCATAATAGGATCACACATATATATATATACTTTGCGTTCTGGTTTTTCAAAGTATAGATTGTGACCAACTTCCGTGATGTTCTGCATTCTTTGAAGACATTTTAATGGCTTTTTACTATTCATATGGATAGATCATAGTTTATTAATTCTCTGATTGTTAAATTCAGATTACTTGCATTTTCCCCAATGAAACTACTATTGCTTTGAATCTCTTAAGTTTATATTTCCCTATGATAGATTTCACAAAGGTGACGTCTGAATCAGTGGATATGAATTGTTATTTTAGCGCTGAGGGAGTCTTGCCAGATGGCTTTCTAGGAAGGTGGAGTAACAGACGAGTATAGACCTGGCTTGTTGCCGCACGTGGGGAGCCTCACACACGTCACAATAAACAAATAAGGTGTGTTCAGCTTTCAGGGGGCAAAGGGGCATGCAAACCAATATACGCAGCACCCAGTTGTGCACCCATCCTCACAATCAATTTTAGAATAATTTTATTATCCCCAACCCCACCCCTCCACCCCCAACCCTGTGCAACCCAATAATCGACTTCCTGTTCCTACAGATGAGCTGCTTCTGGACATTTCATGTAAATGGCATTGTGCACTGTGTGGTCCTTTGTGACCGGCCTCATATATGTGACTTTTGCCAGCATCCTTATGTTTTTAATGGTGTAGCTCTAGCCTTTTTTTTAAATAAAAAAAAAAAGATTTTACTTATTTTTAGAGAGAGGGGAAGAGAGGTAGAGAAACATCAATGTGTGGTTGCCTCTCGCACGCCCCCAACTGGGGACCTGGCTGGGGACCCAGACTCCCAGAAATGTGCCCTGACTGGGAATCGAACCGGTGATTTTTTCAGGCAATGTACCACAGGGTTTTTTTTGTTTGTTTGTTTGTTTGTTTTTTAACCCCATTCCTTGTTAATAGATATTAGAATTTTGCCTGATTTTTACTCTTGCACAACTGCTTTAGGGGGCATTCTTATGGATATCTCTTTGAACATTTGTATGATTGTCTTCTGTGGGTAAACTTCTAGAAGTGGATTTGGTGTCTGAAAGGGTATAGTCAATTTACATTTTGACACAGAGTGCTGCCCTTGCTTTCTGAAAGGCGAAGAGAATGGACGCACCAGCCATGGTAGAGGAAAACATCAATTTCCCCACATCTTCACTGCACTAAAACAGTGGCCATTTGATGGATGAAAATAACTCATTAGTGTCTTTCTTTGCATTGCCTGGCACTTTTCATGTTGAACAGGTTTTTTCTTGTTCTTCTTTTTTTTTTTTTTGCTATTTAAAAATCCATATATAAGGTTAGAAGTTTATAAATATAAGTTCAGAATTTTTATTGAGTCAAGGTTTTCAGTTTCTTAGTACATACTCCCTTCTACTGCTTTAAGTTTGATTAAAATGTTAATGGTGCCTTTTATTGCTGTTAGTGATCATTATACTGCTATTAACCTGGTTATTATTTCAGTGCCTCTATCTGTGTTCTGTGACGGCCACTTTCTTTCCACTACTTTTCCCGTGTGGCTTTTAATAACCGTTTCCTTTATTTAAAAAATGCCACCTTCCGTGTGACTCTTCAAAATATTTATTCTTCTTGAGATACAAGAAGCTTGCAACCCTCAATTAGACATTTCCAACATAGCAAACCCTTGCGTTTCACACCAATTCTTTCTTTTTACTTTAACTAATTATAGGAGCCTCTGAACTGCCAACTGAAGATTTTCCTAGAAGCTTAAAAATCGTGGCCCTTGGCAAAATGTAACGTTTGTGTGTACCCTCAGGGTTAACGATTAAGTCATAAACCAAAATTACTTAGGTACCAAGTTAACAGACTGCAACTTTCGGTGACCTTTGCAGTAATTTCCCATATTTCTTTATGATTTCTTTTGCTAATTTCCCCAACTCCTCTTTCATTTTTCCTAATTTCCTTCTTTCTCTAGACATTTCATTTATTTTCATTCTCCCTCTAAAACCTTCCTTCTTATTCATGCATTACTTTACCATGAGTAGTCTTAGTGAAAGAGCTCATTTTTGGAATCAGAAGTATTTCTGGCTCTGAAAAATAATTCAGGAATTTTCCAGTTTGAAGCTGACAAGTAAGAGCTGAATGAAGAGATGACTAGGAATTTTATTTAGAGGTATTAGTATGAAGAAGCTGGTAGAACAGAAAGGCAAAACCTTCTAAGTACCCAGAGTAATACCAGAAAAGAACAAAAAAAGAACCCCACTATGTATATTAGTACAGAAATCAGTCATACTGGTACATGTATACAGGCCTAAGGGACAGTTAAAAGTGAAAGGTTCTCAGCTAGTTTTACATCTAACTCTGTGCTGTGCAAAGACACTTTGAAGGGGATTGAGAAATCTCAGAAATAAAGGCTTGGGAGAGATGTGCCGGAAAAATACTTAGAGAAAGTTTTGACATCAGACAAGGGAGAATTCAGGCCAGAAATGTATTAACTGAGACAGAGTTAATAAGGATATGTTATTATCTCAATCAATAATCAATAATCAGATCTATAGATAACGATTAAAACTGTGTGCCCCAGTAACAGACGATAACTTACTACACCTTGATATCAAGTGTACATGGATCATTTATACCAGTTGACCTTCTGTTCGTTGATTGTAAAAAAAAATCAACCTCAAGTCATTCTGAAAAATAGAAATAAATCCACGGTTTCTGAATAAAACTAGAAATTGATAATAAAAACAAAAGGCCGATATTAAATATAAACCCTCTGTTAAATTTTAATTGGAAATTAAATCACTACGAGCTGATGTTTTTAATTTAAGAAGAAAACCCCACTTCCTGGCTTGGTCCGCAGAGCGGTTCTAGAAGCAGCGATGAACCCAGCGGGGAGCAGGTCTAGCGCCCAGTATCTATGCAGCCCTCCTCGGAGTGGGAAGGACCAGCCCCGGGCTGGGGCAGGCGAGCCTGGGCCATCTTACTGTGCAGGAAAGCGGAGACGCTTCCACAGACGGCGGGGGTCGTGAGCCAGCGGCAAGGGGCTGCTGTTGGCCAAAGACGGGACAGTCTGAGGATCACACCCGTAAAAATGCAATGAATGGAAACCCAAAGAATATGTAAAAAACCTCCGAGTTTATAAGAATACTTTAAAAGAGAAAGAAAGCCAAAATAAATACAGTATTCCCTCACTTATCGCGGGTATTACGTTCTAGACACCCCCCCCCCACAATAGGTGAAAATCCACGAAGTAGGAACCTTACATTTATTTTAGTATTTATATATATTTAAGGCTTTATAAATCCTTCCCACACACTTATAAACCATTCCCAGTCCCTTATTAACCTTTCCCACTCCCTTATTAACCTTTTCCACACTTTTATAAACACTACTCATGTTCTTACACACATTCTACACTCTTAAACCTACATCACTTTAACAACATACGTATACAGTACCGAAAAATCCTGCGATATAGCGAAAAATCCGCGATAAATAATTAAATATAATATTTTGTATAATTCCGTGATACAGTGAGGCTGCGATAAGTGAACCGCGATATAGAGAGGGACTCCTGTACTAAAATAAAATAAAGGAGAGAGAAATCCAAACACACAATGCATTGGACCCTATTGGATAAATTTGGAATGAGGTTCCTAGTCTTACTCCGCAAGTTAGCAATTAAAAGGAAAGAATTCTGCACTTACCCTGCCTTTGTATCAACTATAGTATGGGTAAGATAACTGTAACTCATAAGGTAAAGGGTATTTTTTGTTTGTTTGATTTTTTTTTGTTTTGTTTTTAAGAGGGGGAGAGAAACATCCAGAGAGAGAAACATTGATTGGTTGCCTCTCACATGTGCCCTGATGCTCTGACTGGGACCAAACCCTCAACTGAGGCACCTGCCCTGACCGGGAATTGAACCAGTGACCTTCTGATTTCGGGACAACGCCCAACCAACTGAGCCACACTGGCCAGAGCAACGACCATAGGTTTTAGATATGTGGACTCTTGTTTGCATCCAGATTAAAGGCTGTTGGGGTAAAAAGACAGTTTTCAGACAATCAGGAAATTTTTATTGTGGACTGTTACATGATACCGGGAAGTTATTTTTAATTTTATTATGTGTGGTAATAACATTGTGGTTATGTTTTTTAAACTCCACATTTTTTAAAGAGGCAGTTGAAGAACTGACAGTTTCTTGAAAGTATTTCTGCAAAAGAAAAAAGAAAAAAGAAAAAGACAAAATGGGATAATGAAGCAAATCAGTCACAATCTTGATACTGTTAAGTTTGAGGAATGGGTCATTATACAATTCTTTCTGCTTTTGAGTATGTTGGAAATATTTCATAATAAAAAATATTTAAGCTGTTAAAAGATGTATTTCATAAAAATGAGAGTAACTAAGCTAACCTGGAAGGCAGATTCAAGCACTCAGCCCCAGTGGGGACAGTGAGCGGCAGTGAAAGGAATTTGGTCAGAAGACACAGTGACTTCATGGTAGCAGCGCCGTTCTAAAGGAGGATCAGGTCCCAGAGATGCGGGAGCCCCATGTGCACCCAGGTCAGGAAGTGTGAAGCTGGCTTGTTGAGTGCATCATGCACCCAGATACTGAAGTTATCCAGGATGATGAGAGAGCCCCCCTCCCGTGTTTTATTATGAAAAAAATTGTAATAGAACAAAACTAGGAGAATGTTACAGTGAATACTCATATCTAATACACGAGTCTACCTTGATAATTTTTCTTGTTTTATCACTCATGTTTCTATTCACCCACCCGTCTCTTCATTCATCCATCCATCCACCCACCCACCCATGAATTCATCCATCCACCCATCCATGCATCCACCCACCCACCCATCAATTCATCCATCCACCCATCCATCCATCCATCCACCCATCCATCCACCCATCCATCCATTCATTCATTCATCCATCCATCCATCCATCCATCCATCCTCCATCCATCCATCCACCCATCCATCCACCCATCCATCCATCCATCCACCCATCCATCCATTCATTCATCCATCCACCCATCCATCCATCCACCCATCCATGCATTCATCCAAACACCCACCCACCAACCTATCCATCCATCCATCCATCCATCCATCCATTCGTCCATCCATCCATTCATCCATCCATTCATTCATTCATCCATCCACCCATCCATCCATCCATTTATCCACCTACCCACCCATCCATCCATCCATCCATCCATCCATCCATCCATCCATTCATCCATTCATCCATCCATCCATTCATTCATTCATCCATCCACCCATCCATCCATCCATTTATCCACCTACCCACCCATCCATCCATCCATCCATCCATCCATCCATCCATTCATCCATTCATCCATCCATCCATTCATCCATTCATCCATCCATCCACCCATCCATCCACCCATCCATCCGTTCATCCACACATCCATCCATCCATCCATCCATTCATTCATCCACCCACCCATCCATGCACTCACCCATCTATCCATTCATTCATCCATCCATCCATTCATCCATTCATTTTTTGACTTATTTCAAGTAAATTGCACACCGTAGTATGCTTCTCTCTGCAGGAGTTCTGAGGATTAAACGGGAGCATATGTTTAAGCTGTTAAGTACTGTAGAAATGCCCCTTATTTAAATCTGGCTAGGAAGTTGTCTGGCCTCAGGTTGCACGTGATGAGGGACTGGCTGCGTCAGCTCCGGGAGCCGAGCCAGAGCCCGATGGAGACAGGGCCACCCCTGCAGTTTCTTCCTCAGCAGGGCATCAGGGCTGGAGCTGCTGACTCCACACGTTGCCAGACCAGGCGGCAGCACTCCACCCATCCCGCACCTGTGCACGCTCCCGCCCCGCAGACGCAGACATTCCTCTGCAGCCTAAGTCACTAAAGGGAGGAAGGTGTGATGTTGGGAATGGGCAGCGCTGGTGGCGTATTCCGGTAGCAGCCACTGAAGCCTCTTTCCTGTTCCAGGTCGACTTGATCCTGTGTTTTAGTTTGCATTGCTTTCCCGAATTGTCGTTGTTTCTGCACTGAGGCCAAGTAAGTACCGCCCAGCGCTGGTACCTGCCTCTCCCCAGCTGGAAACTGACAGCTCAAGGAGACATTCCCGGAGCCCTGGCCTTGTGTGTTGTGAAAGGCTGAACTAAAAGGTCTTTGGGTCTCGTGACCCACTCAGAGCATAAGGCTTGTTTTTCACTCGCATGGAGAAAAGGAAGAGTCACAGGAAAAACGTTGCCACAACTGGCGTAGCGTGGTCCCCGGAATGCCCGAGTTCCAGTTGACGTGATCCGTGTCCCTGGGCAGGTCCCTCTGCCTCAGTTTCCGCAGTGGTCAGAGAAGATGATGACGCCGCTCTCGGGCTAAAGCTAAATAAGGACAAGGTGGCCTGTGTGCCTAGACCCGTTTCAGGCCTGGACCTACCATTTCAGCATCTGACAGCTCGCGTCCTTTCTGTCTGCCTGGGGTCCCATCTCCCTTGCATGGTCCCCGCTGGGAAGGGGTGAGATTGGACAGCCTGGCAGGGTGACTGGGGCTGCTTAGCCCCGCTGCTAGGCCCACAGTCGCTGCCCAGAGTGTCCAGAAGAGCTGAGCTGCTGGGAGCAAGTGGAGCGCCTTGTCCTTGGAGAATGCCAGCCAAGAGGCCAGGCTGGGTGACACCGGGTGGGTCTGGAGTCCCTCTGCTTGACTTCTCTTCCCCCAGAACCCTTCAGTGCACATGACACCCGGACCCTCACAAACACCTTCTCTTCCAGCCAGAACCCCCTGGATCGGTCACACTGACCTCTTACCCTGCTGGTTTCCTCAGCACTTCACCTAACAGGGTGTATTTGTTTGTTCTCCCTCCCCAACAAGGAAAGGGGCTTTATTTTATCCACCCCTGGGCTGCCAGGGCCTGGCATACAGTAGGCACGCAGCAACTGCTGTGGAGGTAGCTCAGTTGGCTAGAGCGTCGTCCTGATACACCAGACTTGCAGGTTTGATCCTGGGTCAGGGCACATGCAAGAAGCAACCAATGGGTGTGTCAGTAAGTGCAACAGCCCTGGCTGGTGTGGCTCAGTGGGTTGAGTGCCGGCCTGTGAACCAAAGAGTCGCTGGTTTGATTCCCAGTCAGGGCACATGCCTGGGTTGTGGGCCAGGTGGCCCATTGGGGACATGTGAGAGGCAACCACATATTGGTGTTTCTCTCCCTCCCTTTCCCTCTCTCTAAAAGTTAAAAAATATAAGTGGAACAACACATCAATGTTCCTCTCTCTCTCTCCCCCCGTCCCGCCTTCTCTCCCTCTCAAAAAACAAACAAACAGAAACCAGAATGACACCCTTTCTTGTGCCCTTTTAAGGTTGATGCAGTGCCTTAGGAGGCTAACACAGAAGGGTAAAGTAAGTCTCCATAAAACCCAGAGAAGAGATGGTAAAACTCCTCTTTGGATCCTGTCTGGAGTCACAGCTGGGAAAAAAACAAAAACAAACAAACAAACAAAAAAAACAGAATGAATGGTGAGAACCAGACACAGGAAGGCAGTGCAAGTCAGAAGCCCAGCATGCCCTGCTCGGACCCCTGCTCGGACCCCTGCTCTCTCGGTCAGCAGACTCCTTAGCTCCTCTCTCAAGGAGGCCCTGTTCGCATCTCCCCTCGTTGATGGTTGCAGAGGCACGAAACTCTAGCTGGAAGCGTTTTTTCCTCCGAAGTTGAAAAACACGGTCTACTCTAGTCTAGCACTAGGAGTGTTTTTCTTGAGACCTGGGCTACGATTCCTTTTCTTCAGCCGTCCCGTGGCCTGCTTTTTTCTCTGAAAGCTTTTAACATCTTCTCCTTATTCCTGGTGAGATTGCACTGTGATGTGCCTCGTACCGTCATCTTTGCCAGGCGCTTAGTAGTTCGTTCAATGCGGAAACGAGCATTTTCTAATTTTGAGAAAATAAGTCGTGCTATTTCTTCGATAAACAGCTTCCCTCTCTTCTCTCTGGGAATCCTGGTAATTTGATGTCAGACTGTCTATGCTGATTCTTCTCTTTTCTCTACAGCATTCGATCTGTCTTTTGATACAACTCTTCCAAAAAATTATATATACTATTTAAAAATGTGAAGACCCATTTCTCTGCCTCTTTTTATTTTTATTTTTTGGGGGGTTTCTGTCTTTCAGTTTGGAGAGTATTCCCGAAATGGTTTCTACTCCTTCAATAACAGTTTATCTGCATGAATGTGTCCCTGACAAGCAGATCGGAAGTCCTTGGGCAAGCCAGCGCTTTCACGGTCTTTGCGCGGGGTGCGGGGAGAAGGGGAGCAGACATGGGGGGCCAAGTGTTCATAGAGCGGCCTTCGTTGACGGCCCTGCTGTCGGCCCGGCACCCCCTGCCCTGCCCCGTGTGGTTGGCTCCTGCGTCCCCGCGCTGGGGGCCTTTTCCGAACCTCAGGAAGCTGCTTTCTCTGTGGTGTGCGCGCTGCCCTCTCTCACTGGCGACCACGCGTGTCCTCGCTCGCCCTCTTCCGAGAAGTGCCACCACTCCCAGCGCTCAGGGTGCCTTCCTTGCGCCCTTGTATCTTTGTTCTTCTTCTTTGGCAGCGATTCCGGAGGGAGAGGAGACAACGCACACGCACTTCCCACTGTTTAATTAGCAGTTGGCGTAGGCATTTGTCATTTTGCTGTAACCGTATCATTATGGATATGCCGCTTTCGTCTTTTGAATCCACTCACGTACACATGGACACCCGGCTGCTCGTTTCAGTTGATCTCACTCTCCGCATCGATGCAATCACCACCTGGGAGCTGTGGTCAAAATGTGGGTCCACCCTGGCTGGTGTGGCTCAGCGGATTAAGCGCTGATCTGCAAACCTAAGGGTCGCCGGTTCGATTCCCAGTCAGGGCACAGGCCAGGGCTGTGAGCCAGGTCCCCAGTTGGGGGAGCATTAGAGGCAACCACACGTTGGTGTTCCTCTTCCTCTCTTTCTCCCTCCCTTCCCCTCTCTCTAAAAATAAATTTTTTAAAATCTTATTTAAAAATGTGGTGTCACCTTCTGAACCCGGGCTCTGGTGAGTTTTCTGGGAACCCCAAGAACTCATCATCGCTAGCGTCAGAATTGATGAAGCCCAGTTGCTCATAATCACTGATACCCCTTTCTTCGCTATCTTCGTATATGGTAGTATCTTCAGTTCCATCTAAAGCACTGCTAGTGCCCCATTTTTTGAGTGACCGTACAATGGTGTCATCCTTCACTGACAGGCGGGTCATACACATCACGGTCTGCCATGTAATATTTGCTCCATAAGCTGCACAGACATTTCCTCCCACTTTTGAGGGAAAAAACAGGGCGTCTTATGGAGTGAAAAATACGGCACATAGGCATGCACACTGTTTTCCAACTTTTTGATATAGATATTGGGCCTTTTATTTGAATGTGGATTTGCTTAGTTCGATCTCTCTGTTCTTCTATTAACTACAGCCGTTCTGCGGTTGGGCTTCTTGAGGGTGGAAAGATCTGAGTCATCTGGGGAGACGAGTCTTCGTGACTTTTAATAATTTCTCGGCCTTCTTTGCGCAGTTCATCTCTTCTGTAGCGAATTTGACAGCATCTTTTTTTAGTCATTTGCTTTTATCCGGTGCTTCCAAAGCACTCGTTACAGTTCTTCTGCACCCGTTCTCCCATTACGGTAACAAGTGCCCGTGGCAAGTGGCGCGGGCTGTGTTGTTCACAGAGCTCAGTCAGCAAGAGAAGCGTGTGTGTGTGTGTGCACCTGTATATGTGCATGTGCCTGTCCACGTCTGTGCATGTTTGTGCATGCGAGCATGCTTGTTCTGTGCATGTGTGCTTGTGGTTGCATTCATGTGTCTATCCATTTGTGTTCGCAAATGTGCTTTGCATGTGCCCTTGCCCGTGTACTTGTGCATAGGTACACATGTGCATGTGAGCATGCTTGTGGTTGTGTCCATGGGTATATGCGTCCATTTGTGTTCATGCATGTGCTTTGCATGTGTGTGCTGGTATATGTGGTGCGTGCATGCATGTGTCTCCATTTGTGTGCGTGTTTGTGTGCGAGCACGCCTGTGCTTGCATGTGCATGTTGCGGGGTTGGGGGGAAGCCCTGGAGGCTGCAGTCTCCAATGGGCATGAGAGCTGCCCCGTGGGGCTGGGGAGTGATAGCAGATCTGGCACGGGTGAGTGGGTGGGATTCCGGGAAGCACATCCTGCGTTTAGTTAGATATGAGCCAGAGGTTCCCTCTCTCAGTCCCTCCCAAGTCCACGCCGCGGCCACCTCCTCCCTGTGGCCACCTTCCCTGCCCTCCCGGATAGTTGGATTCTTTGTCTGTAGAGCTGCTACCACGTGGCTGAGCCTGACTGCGGAGAAGCCCCGGCATCTTTGTATTTCCGACCTCATCACAGTATATGGCTGTTC
Source organism: Furipterus horrens (assembly GCF_987537825.1). Taxonomy (NCBI): domain Eukaryota; kingdom Metazoa; phylum Chordata; class Mammalia; order Chiroptera; family Furipteridae; genus Furipterus; species Furipterus horrens. The sequence continues at coordinate 3,129,632 of NW_028327186.1, read as the reverse complement.
ATCATACCTGTTTGTAGAGCGCAGTCCCACTGGCCTTCTGCTGGGCGACTTGCTCCCAGCTTCCCAAAGGCTATGCCATGGCTCTGGGGATCCCAGGCCCTCCGGAGGTGGCTCAGACAGAGCAGGGGACAGCTCTCTACAGAGCGTCTTCCAACCTAGTCTGCACGAGAGCAAGGGGGGCTCTTAAGAAAAGGGACGGCCAGACAGTTAGGTCAGAGCCCGGAGGGGCCAGCAGCTTTGGACCCGTGGAAGGTCTTCGTCTTCTGGATATGTGTGTGTCGGGCGGTGCTGGCATTCCAGTTTGCCGGAGCAGAAGCAGGGAGGTCTCACGTGTGGCTTGTGCCCGCTGGTCAGCTCTGACCCTCGCCTTTGCCCTGTGCCTGGGAAGCTGGGCTCAGAGCAGGGAGCACACCCCTCCCTGAAGGCACCAACCTGGCGAGTGTGACGAAAACTGCGGGTCTTAGCAGGAAAAAGTACACACGGACCCACAGCTTTTTATCCGGTTCAGGGAGTCCACGGACCCGAGGGGTAAGAGAAAGCACCTCTTTGTAACTCTCCACCCTGCCCAAAGCCATCCTTTCTCTGGCTCCCTCTTCCTCCCCCGCATCTCCTCCTACTCCCTCTCTTTCACTTGACCCCCCATGTTTGCACACTCCTGCCTTGAGCCTCGCTCTTGGGGCACCGAGGCTAAAGTAGACTTTTTGGCGCTAGATCTGCATGTGCCAAAAAAACCCCACAAAACCGGTGTTCACCAAGCTGCGTGGTGGTAAAGAGACTTCAGCAGCGGTGACCCAGCTAGCGGTTCTCAGAGCCTGACCCTGACCCAGCAGCACTAGGGCCCTGGAGGAACACAGAGTCCCGGGCCCACCCAGACCTGCTGCATCAGGAACTCTGGGGGCGAGGCCTCCCTCCTGGTGACCTTGACCAAGGCTCCAGGTGGTGGGCCTCACAGAGGGGAGGAGGGCCCTGCTCGCCCAGCTTTAATTAATGTTCTCAACGTTGTGTCAAATCCTTCGCAAAGTCCATGTTCACCAGACCAGAGCCCCTGAGGACCTTCTAGGTCAGTGGTTCCCAACCTCCCTAATGCCGTGACCCTTTAATACAGCTCCTCATGTTGTGGTGACCCCCAACCGTAAAATTATTTTCATTGCTACTTCATAACTATAACTTTGCTCCTGTTATAAATCGTAATGTAAATATCTGATCTGCAGGATGTATTTTCATGGTTACAAATTGAATATAACTAAAGCATAGTGATGAATCACAAAAACAATATGTAATTATATACGTGTTTTCCGATGGTCTTAGGCGACCCCTGTGAAAGGGTCGTTCAATCCCCAAAGGGGTCGCAACCCCCAGGGTGAGAACCGCTGTTGTAGAGAGAACCCGTGGACCCTGTGTAAGTGGGTACAGTGGCAGGAGGTGGCCCCTTCCAGGACGTGCTTCAGTCCCTGGCTCTGAGAAGACTTCTGTCCCCTCCCTCAGCGCTGCTGTCGGGGGACAGAGGGGAGGCCAGGGCCCTATCTCCATGGGAGGCTGGGGAAGGGAGTGAGGGGGATGAAGGGAGTATTGTAATTCCCGCCTCTTCTCTGTCTTTGACTTAGGGATTGTTAAACTTCACAGCCATTTCAGAGTTAATGGAATCAGACAAAGTCATAAAAGATCCCCCCCACCATTTTCTTTAAATAATAGTCTGAAAAAAATCTGTGGGACCGGTTTCCTTGCATATCACCAAGGTCAAGCTCAGTGGTATTCTGACCCCAGCCCCTCCCACCAGACAGACAGCAATTGTTTTACTGGTGTCTCTCTTTCTCTTCCCGAGACCGACTATTTGACTAGTTCTCATTCTTGCTTCTTTCTCTTCCTGCCGTCTATTTCTGAGACCAGGGCCTTTGTCGCAAGCAAGAGTCACGTGGGATGACTGTCACACTTCACGCTCCTTCCCTGCTACAGAGTCTCACTCTGACTTGACTCAGTCCAGGCGGCGCCCGGGAACCTGCATTTCTCACGAACTCACTGACACATTTGGTCCCCTGGTCCCGAGACCACCTTGCTGGCCCCTGAAATGGGACACATGCATACTAGTGTTTATGTCTCCGTTAGAGTGCTGTCCCGCGTGACTTTATGTAACCAAAGAAGGTATTTTAGAAATTGGTTTTTACATTCACGGAAATTTTTTTTCTCCTGGTAATGGAGCTCGAGGTGAGCCATCGTGGTGTCTGGGCTCAGCATCAGGCACCTGCCTGGTGTTGGTCACTGTCCTCACTGGAGGTTTTGGGAGGGAGAAAGGGACAAGTCAGAAACTACCTTAAGGCTCTGCTTAGCCGACGTGTAGCGAAGAAATACAAACTTGTTCCACGGTGTATGACATGTACATAAAAACACGAGAAGTGAAACTGTGTCCATTTAAAGGGTAACCCACACCGGTAAGTGAAATTCCTCATTTGTGAAAACGTCAAGCTCCATGACATGTTTTGTGCACTTAAAAAACATGAACACTATCTGGATTGTCATCTTCGGCCTCCTCACTCATGTATGTTAAGTTCGTTGCCTTATGTGACTGAGGCCGATACCACCTCCCGTAGGTCCCCTCATGCCGTGAGGACTATGGAGGGCTTGCGGGGGGGAGGGGTTGAACAAAAGAGAAAAAAAGGGAAAGGACCCATAGACATGGACGACAGTGCAGGGATTGCGGGGGCGGGGGGCACGGGTCGTGGACGTGGCGTGGGGTATGGGTGGGATAAACAGTAATGGAAAAAATACAATTAAAAAAACAAAGACTAGGGAACACAGGCCGACATGGAGAGAGCCATCACTCCGAGAAAGACTTTGAAGGTTGTTTTCTCATCTGCTTTTTATTTTGTTCTGCAAGCGGGGTCCTCTGTAGTTGATCCGATCTCTCCCTTTAGCCAGAAATACTTTGGCTCATAAAAATGGGGAAAAATCTCCAGCTAAGAGTGCCTCAGGTGCAGAGGTTAAGTATTCAATTCTTTGAAGTGAAATTATTATTTTTTTTTAAGTGTCATGATACCCCTTCTGTTCCTCTCCCCTTTCCCTCCTCCCTCCGCTGGCCAGGTCTCCAGCTAGAATCCAGCTAGAACCGCCGCAGAGTAAATGCCTCTTTCTTACTGTGGCTCACTCGTGAATTCCGGGCCCAGAACTGCCATCTTCGTAAAGTGTCTCGTGGCCTCGGTCTGTTCTCTGTAGACTTACTGCTCCGGCCCCGTCCCTGTGCACTTGAATCTTCACCCTGTCATTCTTAACCTGTTCTTTTTTTTTTCATGCTGTATTATCTTTAAGTACAAAGACTCTTCCAGTCATGGCACCGCGAGCTCGTTTCCCCCAGTGAAGGTCGCCAGCCTCTCGTCTCTGCCTGTAGCTGCGGTGAGGCGGGGACCCTTTCCAGGGCGAGGGCAATCCATGGTGTGTTGCCTTCGCTGATAACAAAATGTTGGAGAGCCGGGTGGTAAAGCTGCGGCCGTGATCTGTGTCTCTCTCTGTTGGTGTCACTGCAGTTCTTCCCAGGGTAGCACCTCCGGTCACCCCACACAGGTCACCAGGGTCAGACCTGATGAAATCAGTAACTGCGCCCAACTCCAAATTGGTCTGCGTGGTGCCGTTCACCTTGCTGAGGGATCAGGGTGGCTGGCGGGTGGTGCAAGCGTCATGGGTCACCAGGTGGGGGGCTCCTTTGGTGCTGCAAAGACCCTCCCCACTTTACTCAGCTTGCCCTTAGCCTCCTCGGGAGTGACTGATGAACAGCAGGGCGACCCTGGGTGTCAGAGATCCGACGGAAGTTCTCTCGGGTCTTGGCAGTGCTGAGGACACCCATACCACCCGCAGGGTAGGTGACATCGGGTCGGACCTGGCCATCGATCTTCAAAACCGCGGATCTCCGTTCCTTCACCCCATGTTAGGGCGGACTCCGGTCTGTTCCTTAGGAAAGTGATGAGGGGGAGACATCCTCTCAGCTTGTGGGGACCAGTGATGGACGCAGAACAGACACACCTCTCAGTATATCCAGTGACGCGCGTCCCATGCTGCTGGGGACCACGAGCCATGGCTGCACGAGGCGTGGGAAGAGCTGGCCCTTCTTGAACTTACGAGTCCCTTGAGTATCTGATGAAAACCACAGGCTGTCCTGCTGAGAAAATGCGTGCTCACACCCACGCATGCGCGCAAACGCAATTTCACAATCATCTCAAGAGATTCGCAGCCCCCAGTTAAGAACCACCCCCCAAATCAGGGACCTTTTCCCTCCTCCAATGTCTCTTGCAACAAATTAACCCTTCACATTTCTACCAAAGTCATCTTCCCCAGCGAGACTCCATTCCGGCCCTCCCCTGCTTTTGAAGTTCCCGGAGCCTGAGTCTCGGCTGAGTCACGGCCTGATTGCGTGGTTGATGCAAATAATTACGAGGGTGGCTCTCCTTATGGCATGGAGCGTCCCTCGTCCGCGTTGTCCTGCCTCTGCCTTCTTCATCTGAGCCTGCTAATGGGCCCCCCACGCCCTGCCCAGGCCTTGGGCCACTCAGGATAGAAACAGCAGCCGCAGCTCCTTCAGCCTCTGGATTTTGTGAGTAACGTATGACAGTGAGCAGATGGGGTGCGCTGCGTGCCAGCACCGAGCCTGGGGCGTTTGGACCCCCACCTCGGGGGCCCTAGGCAGCTGCTGGTTGGACAGCATCCCAGTCGGTTTCCCGAGAGTCCCCACTGCAGGTACACAGACTGAAGGAGGAAGTTGTGAATTCATCTTCACCCTTTAAAACATTTTTTTATATATATTGACTTGAGAGAGAAGAAGAGGGAGAGAGAATCATTGATGTGTTGTTGCATTCAGTTGATTCTTCTATGTGCCCTGACGGGCATCGAACCCGCAACCTTGGTGTGTCAGGATGATGCTCTAACCCACTGAGCTACGCGGCCAGGGCCCATCTTCACTGCAAGTGCCTGGAGCTGCAAGTGCTGCTAGTGACCCGTACTGGGTCCCTTGCGTCCCTCATGTCCCTCTTACCACGCACAGGTGGCCTTTCCTTGCTCTCTGTGGGCTCATAGCTCACGTAATCCCACCTCTGCTCATCTCTTATTCTCTTTAAACGTACCCCTTCCCACGGAATTGATGATCCCCGTCTAAGCGGGCGTCTCCTAGTGCTTACAGTGAGCCATTTTCAGGAGAGGAGGTGAGCAGGCTCTTGTCCTCAGAGATGTTGATTCAAGGGTTGATGTTAGTCATTCCGCATCTCAGTGCTTACAAAACCCGGTTTATAAATGTTTTTTTCGTCCCTAGTATGATTGTTAGCAGGCTTGTCAGAGCCACACCACTGTGCATTTTCAACGGGAATAAAACATCCCGCAGGTGGTCAGCGCCATCCCCATGGCTTGACTTCATTAAAATACTTTCCTTCCTATAAACAGCTTTGAAAATATAAAAGCAAACATGACAGCAGAAAGCATTTTAGAAGTGCAAAGGTTAAGGGAGGGGCAGACGTGTTCAAAACAGGGCTGTGGTCGGGACTTCCTAGCCATAGGCCCCACGCTTTGGCGGAGAGTCAGGGATTGTGGCAGTGAACTTGGGCGGAGTCCCCCTGGGCCAGGCACCCCTTCCACTTCAGTGTGTGAAAACACACGCAGGCTTTGATGTTAAAGTGCGCGCACACAGAAAAATCAGCACTGTATTTATTTCTTCTCAGGTTTCTGGAACATTATAACACGTCTCAGTGTGAAAGGCTCTGTCCTCACTGCCTGCTATTGTTTCACGAGGAAAGTGGGCGTTAGATATGAATTTAGATTTGGGGAGGTAAGTGAAAGTTCAAATTGTTTTTCCAGAGAAGGCGTTTTCTCCAGTGGGTGTTTTTTTCTTTTTTTTTTTTTTTTACTAGTACAAATAAACACATATCACAGTGCCCTTTTAGAGAGTTTTCTGATGGCACTTCAGATATCCCAGCCCTTCGTGGCGCATGAAACTGGATCATTCTAGAAACTGCTTTGACTGAGATCGATGATGGAGAATTATAAGGATGCCTCAAGAGCTCACTTCATGTTCCACTTCCCCCGGCTACAGCGTCACCCACAGGAAGTCCAGGCCTTCCCCAGGTCCTGGCTGGCCCCAAGAGGGGACCGGTTTGGCACCAGTGCATAGAGACACTGCATTCGGTGGGCAGGGTGCTCAGCTCCCCTTAGGACTCTGTACAAGCGGAGGCTGCCCGGGAACAGCGGCCCTAAGACCAGCGGCAGGTGTTCGCGCGGCCGGGGACCAGCCTTGCTGCTGAGGATGGAGGCACCAAGAGGGGTAACTTGGTTTTTGACTCCTAAGCCCTTGGTCCGTAAGTTGGTTTGAAGAGCATTTTAAAGTCATCCAACCATTTCTTTTTAAAATGTTAGCACCTATCTTTTTTTCCTTTTTTTCCCAGGAGTTGAGGAACACATGGGGCCTTTATTAAACATCTCCACTCAACCTAGGGCTGAGAGGCGTTCCCAGGGCCTGGGTGACTGACCAGGCCTCTTGAGCCCTCCAGCCCTCCTTCATGGGAGGCCAACTCTGAGAAACACAATAGTGCATAAAAGGGGGGGGCGGCGCATATACCCCTGTGAAAAGCCAAGTTTCCATGTTGATGGTAATTGGAAAGGCCTTTGGGTCAGAGCTGAGCTCTGGGACAAACGGGGAAACGAAGAGTGATGGAGGGAAGGGACCCGTCTTCTTGAGTAATCTGAAAGCCTACCGCTCACAGCCTGATGTTTATGAGTGGATCAGTGGGGGAGGGAAAGCAACCTGGAGAGATGCTGCTCCGTGGGTCTGGCTCAGACAGGTGCCCAGGTGCCTCTGGGTGGGAGGAGGGAGGACCTGGGGAACACTGGGGACTGAGGGCAGACACCGCACCGTCACTCTGCCTTGGGCCAACTCCAGCCGTGGGAAACTAATGAACTTGTTCCGCAGGGTGTAGAATTAAATGACCATCCACGCTGACAGTCTTCCCAGATAGGAACCTTCTTTCTTTAGGATAACATTTTATTTTTTTATTCATCCCTTTATTTATTTTAATCCTCATCTGAGGATACGTTTATTGATTTTAGAAAGAGTGGAAGGGGGAAGGGAGACAGAGAGAGAAACATCAGTCAGTCCGTCCCCTCCTGTACCTGCCCTGAGAGGGAGTCACACCCACAGCCTGGGTACGTGCCCTGACTGGGCATTGAACCCACAGCCCTTTGGTATAAGGGTTGACGCTCCAACCAACTGAGCCATCTGGCCAGGGCTTTAGGATAACATTTTCATAGAAAAATCCCAAGAAGCCTCCTTTTCTGCATCCTCTGCAGAAGCCAGGCCTTCAGCCCCTGCCCTCGGCGTGTTCCCTGCCGTGGGTCCTCACTGGCCACCCGGCGGCGCTGTCACAATGAGGCGCCCCCCGCCCTCGGGCAGACCTTCCGACATGGGCCACTGAACCCTTCAGTGATTAAGTTCTCGAGGTTTACTCTTTTTTTTTTTTTTTTTAAATAAGTTGACCAAACTAACTATTCTGTCCCCACTGTCACTGGGTATAATTCAAGTCCCCTCAGGCACTAACCACTGAGAACTAGGGTGGACCCCACAAGTTACAGGGCATGGTCCCCAACAAGGCTTCCTTCCCTTTCGATGGCAGCTGAACTTCTGACCAACTGGCTATAAATCAGGGAAGTCCCACGATCCCCTCAGGTTTGATAACTTGCTAGAACAATGCACAGAACTCAGGAAAACGCTATACCGAAACAATTCAAGTTTTACTACAAGAGGCACAAATCAGGACGGCCAGCCGGGCGCAGAGATGCAGAGGGCGGGGCGTGGGAGGAACACAGTGTTTCTGGGCCCACTCCCGTGGCTTGCCTTCTCCACCCAGGACACTCCACTGGCTTCCCTGGGGCTGCATTGCAGAAACAGGATGGGTCAGATCACTGGCCACTTAGGGGAACTCAGCCTTCAGCCTCAGCTCCTCCCCTCCGTGCAGGTGGCTGAAAATCCCAACCTCTAGCTACATAGGGTGAGTCTTCCCGGTGACCTGCCCCCATTCTGAGCACCACCACCCCCAGCTACCTCGTTAGCATTACAAAGACCATCCCACGCTCCACACCAGAAACCTGGGACAAAGACCAGACGAATTCCTTACCACGCTGCAGTGGTGCCTTCAGCCTTGACCTTTTTCTGGGGAATGACGTCTGTGTTGCTACACAGCATGCTTGTTCTGAGGGCTCCTGAGGCGTCTTCCACAGCCATCAGGCAGTGGTTTCCTGTTATGGACCGTGAGGCGGTGTCCCCCCACCTCGCTTCCTCCCAAAATTCTGAGTTTACTTAGTGTGCCTAGGCAAATATTATTTTACTGCTTAGCCACACAGTATATTATCACCATGCTTCCTTTCTTGTGCAAATGTTTGTTTCCCTTGGATTTAAAAACTGCCTCATTTTTTAAGTTGCCTAATTTTCTGTGTGTCATTGTGTCCCTAAACCATTAAAGAAAATGACAGCGTCCTTCTTAATTTCTTTTTCTTTTTCTTTTTTTTTCTTTTTTTTTTAGGCAGTTACAAACCTTACGTCTGTTGGTTTCCCTTGGGGATCTTCTTCCGGCTCCAAGCTGCGTGCATTGTTCTCTAGGCCTTTCCACAGCTGTTTTCCTCACGTGTGCCCTCACTGTCATTCCAGAAGTTTCCTTCACCTCCCCGGTTTCTTGGTTCCCGTGAGGCCAGTGGAGGCCATGAGCTTTCTGGGAAAGGGTATATGTCAGTTCATGACACTTTCCGCGACAGGTGGTAGCCAGCCAGACGTGACTCACACAGGGTGGACGTGTGATAGATCACTCAGGTCAGAGTTAGGAGGCTTAGTGAGACTTTTCAACTCCTGGAGCCTCGGTGTGAGGACATTGCCTCGTGGGCTAGCTGCAAGGTCGCTGCTGTGTTTCAGGGGCCATAGGCAGACGGTATTATCTAGAAGCAAAAAATGAACCATTTTCTCTGGTGGCCAGGACATCCTCTTGTTGCAGACCTCTTAGCCAGCTTACTTCACCTCTCAGGCCATAGAAAAGGGAGTAGAATTACCATAACTGGGTTCTAATAAAGATCCAGCCTCCTGGAACGGATGCTCACCTCCTTCAAAACAGGAGGCCACTTAATACAGGAATGACATTGGGGTTTGTTAGCAATTGACCAGGATGGTTGCTGGGTAGGCCATCGCAGCAGCGGTAATGGCATCAGGGAGGTCAGTGGAATGTGGGAGCACATGTCACCAGCCCGCTTGCTAGTATTGCTGGGGATAGTATTCTAGGTTGTAAATTAGTTCATCCTGATTTTTCAGGCACCACTTACTTGTCTCCTGTTTCCAGGTTGTCACTAAATCCGATGGCACCCGATGCTCAGTCCTTTATATGTTCTTGTTCCTGCCTTCTCTTTGGAAGCTGGTAGAAAACTCCCTTTATCACTAGTGTTCTGACATGCTGCAGAGTGGGTTTTATTTTGTGTGTGATTGCTTGTTTTATTGGGATGGGCACTTGAACCCTCAAACAGGAACTGGAAACTAGAAAATATCTTCCAAATTTTGGGAAATTGTTTAATGGTGTTTTTCTGCTTCTCTAGTTGAATCCCTTGGACTGATCTTTTTACTTAAAAAATATTTTTTTATTCATTGAGAGAGAGACATCGACTTGGTATTCTGCCTGATGCATCATTGGTTGGTTCTTACATGTGCCTTGACTGGGGATTGAACCCACAACCTTGGCTTATCAGGACTACACTCTTAACAAACTGAGCAACCTGGCCACAGCCCGATCTTTCTTTCTCTTTTTATCTCCTGTGTCCCACCTCTTTCTCCTTTTTACTGCTTTATGAGACAATTTCACAGCTTTAGCTTCCAAATTTCTATTGATTTCCCCCCTTATTGTTAGTTTTCAAGAGTACTTTCGTTCTTAGTTCTTTTTTTATTCAAGAGCAGTAAATGACAAGTGGAATGGAAAATACAGTGGGTGAACATTCCAGGAAACTTTGTTATGCAAGCAAGGGAATTCAAGGTTGCCCACATTAGACGAATTATAGCATTCCTGAATAGGTAGGCAGGTTTCTGAGTTAGAAGAAGAAGGGGGAGGGAAGGGGAGGAGAAGAGAGAAGAAGAGGAAGGAGGGGGGGGAGGAGGAGGAAAGAGATGATGAAGAAGAAAAGGAGGTTGAGGAACTGGGGGGAGCTTGGGAAGAATCCAGAAAGTTTCAATGGCCGTGAGTAGGAATGTGATGGGTAAGAGTAAAAAACAAAAGATCTGGCACCAAGAGCGTAGTTGAAGAGGTTTGTTGTTTCTCAAATTCGTGTTGCTCAGTTTGTCGGCCCTTTGCATTTGTTACTACCTGTAAGTGACATTAACTCCACATTCCTGATTACAAAAGTAATACATGTTTATTATTGTAGATGTTTTGGAGAATACAAGAAATCACAAAGAAAACCATGAAAATTGTACATAATCCTGCCACTCAGAGATAACCATTATTAATATTTTAGTGTTTTCGGTGCTCTATCTAATCCCATATGAATATATGTATCCGTTTAAAAAAAATTAGAATCATTGTAGGTTGTCTTTACACTCTGCTTTTTCCATTTAACAATACATCACACACTTTAAATATTCTTACCATCAAATATCTTTTTCAAGATTATCATGTCCCCTTTGAATCGTTAAAGAATTAATATGCTTACTTTTTCAGAGCCGTTTTAGGTTCACAGCAAAATTGCGCAGAAAGTCCAGCGAGTCCCCATACGGCCCCCTGTCCCCACGCAGGTTCATCCCGCCCGCATCAGTATTCACAACAAAGTGGCGCGTTTGTTACAACCGCTGAACCTGCACTGATACATTATCATCCCCCGAAGTCCATAGCTGGCATTAGGGTTCTCTCTACCTTCTACATTGTGTGCGTTTGGACAGACGTCCTGTGCTGCACTATTAATCCCTCTGCCTGTGTCCCCCTGAACCCGTGACAACCCCTGATTCTTTCACTCTCTCTGAGGCTTTGCCTTTTCCAGCAGGTCATATCGTTGGAATCATACAATAGGAAGCCTTTTCCACATTGGCTTCTCCATGTCTTCTATGGCTTTATAGCTCTTTTTCTTTTCTTTCTTTTTTTTTTTTTTTTTTTTGCTGCTAATAATCCTCGGTCTGGATGGACCAGAGTGTGTTTGTCCATTCACATACTGAAGGGCATTTTGGTTGCTGCCAAGTTTTGACAACTATGAGAAGAGCTGCTATAATCAATCATCCGCGCGCGGGTTCCTATGTGAGCATCACTTCGCAGCTCATTTGGGTAAAACACGAAGGAACGTGACTGTCGCGTCATATGTTAAGAATATGTTTAGTTTTGTAAGAAACTACCCAACTCTCAGTCTAGACCAGTTTGAATAGCCACATGGTATTTCATGGGAAGCTGAACACTGTAATTTACGAGACTAATTTGACATTTTTGAATATTTAGATTCCGTGCCATTTGAACCCTGGGATGAGCATTCTTCTTTTTAAATCTTGGCACACATCTCTAATTATTCCTTTAACATAAGTCTCTCAGGTTGGAATTGCTGGGTCAGAAGATCTGGTCATTTCAAACTGTGGTAAGTAAGCATTGCAAAAGCATCTTTCCCAGAGGTCCTACTAGTAATTTATGCTTCTGCCAACAGGGAGTGACTGCTTCCTGCATTCTTGGCAAGACCGTGTATTATTCTGTTCGCTTCCCAGGACTGCCGTAATGAATAACCACAAGCCTGGTGGCTCACAAACAGCTACAGCCATTTATTTTCTCCAATTCTGGCGGTCAGAAGTCTGAACTCAGGTGTTGGCAGGGCCCCGTTCCTTCCAGAGGCTGCAGGGAAGGATTCCTCCTTGCGGCCTCCCTTCAGGTGGCTCCTGGCACTCCTTACTGTCCTTGGCTTGTGGCCGCATCGCTCCAGTCTTGCCTCGGTCACTGTGCATCCTCCTTCCTGTGGATGTATCTTTGTGGGTCTCTGCTCCTCTTAGAAGTACCCCTGCCATTGGATGTGGGACCCACTCAGGTCCAACATGCCCTCATCTGCACTAATGACATTGCCAAGACCCTCTTCCCAAGTAAGGTCACATTCTGAGCTTCCTGGTGGACTCGCATTCTGGTGGGGGGCAGGTATTCCTTAACTCGTCACAATTAGCTTTGAATTTCCTTTCTAATCAGAGCAGGGGCGGGGGTGGGGGTGGTGGAGTGAGCACCTTTCTGTTTGTTTGTTTGTTTGTTTTATTTTGCATGTCTGTAATGACTAGTGATGTTGAAATCTTCTGAAATGTATTTCTTGTTCCGTCCACTGTGGCCCTTACCAATCTTCCCCTTGCATGGTTTGTCTTATTCATTCCACAGCCTAGAATTTACTTTTGTTTATGAAAAGAGGTGGAGCTGTAACTGTGTCTTCCTCTTACGCTTTGCATCTTCTCCTTTAATTACACCTTACATCGGATCGTTTTCACTGCCTCTGCTGCTGCCCGCCTGCGTGGTGGAAGCGGCCCTTGCTTCTCACTCTGATTGTTGCGGGAACCTGGTAGTGATTTCCCTGACTCTGCCTGTCTGCTCTCAGCCCAGCGGCCAGGACAGTCCTTTTCAAATGTAAACAGGGTCCTATCATTGTGGATCAACAGCCTTCAGGGGCTTCAGTCACCTTTGAACACAAACCTGAGCCCTAACGCCTGCAGGGCAGACCTGCCTCCTTTCCCACCACTCTGCTTCCCCACCCTCTTGTTTATCCAAACACTTCCATCCAGCCCTAAGGGCACGAAGCCTCCGAAAGCTGCCCTAGTTATTTTAGGCCTCACACGCAGCTCCAAGGGGACAAACAACTGATAAGGAGCGGGGCTGCCCCCAGCACGTCTGTCCCAGCTCCACGCTCCTGTAGAGCCTGATGTTTTGTCCTCAGGTTGCCTACTACATATACATGTCTTTGTTTTGTTTTTAAGTTAAATTTCCATAAAGGAGGTATGAGCTACTGTTTCACCTGCAGCAAATTATGCTCAGAGACTGTCTTTGCCAGGAATTTATTTAACACAGGTTCCCTGTGGGAATTATCACTTATAATATTTCACAAGCCAGTAGCATACAGGATAATATCGCTTAATAAGCCGATGAAGAATAGTGTATTCCAAACCAGTGATGGATTAGTTACGCTGCTGTTCCAGGCAAAGGGGAAATGAACAAATGAAGTTCAAATTGAGCTGAGGTGTACCTTCCTACGAGCTGGGTCTCGGTGCGTGCGCATCCCTTCCAGCTGAAGGGCCAGCGGCTGACTTGGGTCCCTCGCTGCTGGGACAGGAGCTGGCGGGCAACGGCAGCTGTTGGCAGGTAAGGTGGGCCGTTCCCAAGGCAGAAGTAGTCTTCCCAAGCCAGGAACAGACGTCCCTTCTTTTCCTGGGACTGCGGCGTGGCTTAACGCCCCACGGCAGAACCAAGGAACCCGAAATCTTCAGGGAGCTCTTTAGATCAGCCAATAGGAACCTTGCCCAGTGGCCCAGGCAAATGAAGTTTAAATGTCCATTTTGTTCTAGCTGCTCTTCCCTGTGTCATTGGTAAGTCCCCCGCGGCGCCCGTCAGTAGCTGAGCTCCTGAGTACTTATCCACAGCCGGACTGCTGGTCACGGGAGGTCCCCTCCTTCTGAAAGAGGAGGGACAAGTGTCTTGAAGATGGTCAAGGGAAATTTTCTGATTTTTTAATATTTTAAACTTGGTCGGTCCAACATGTAATATTGAACACTTCATAATTTCTCCATGAGAAATGCTTTCATCTTTACTGCCTTAACAAAGACCAAGGAGACCCTTCTAGGTAAAAATTACATGATAGAAGCACATTTGATCCTGGAAGGAAACTAAATATTAAATTTGTGGCTTGCATGCTTTGTGCCTTTGTAAAATATTCATCTTGAGATTCTTATAAGCTTGGGAAAAGAGGAAAAGTTTTTCTTCGTTCAGGCTCACTCTTCGAGTTGTTTTGCTTCACATGGCTTAGAACAATCATTTTATTTTAAGTGATAGGAGAGCCCTAGCTGGTGCAGCTCAGCTGATTGGAGCATCATCCCATAGACCAAAAGGTTGTGGGTTCGAGTCCAGTCAGGGCCCATACCCACGCTGTGGGTTCGATTCCCAGTTGAGGCTCATACAAGAAGGCAGCCAGTTGATCTCTCTTCTCTCTCTCTTTCTCTCACACAGCAATGAGAGAAAAAAAAGTCCTTGGATGAGGATTAAAAAAAATTAAATGATAGGAGAAAAATCTCACTTCCTTGGCAGCTGAATCCTCTCCTCTCCTCCGAGCTTTGTTGGGTTTTTGCTCTCAGAGTGGTGGACTCAGGGTGGTCAGGTGCATGGCCACTCTCTGGCCCACTGTGCAGCTGAGGGTCAGAACCGTGTCTTTAAGAGAGTCCGTGGAAGAGGAGAAAAAAAGAGATCATGAAGGTGGCAGGAAGAGAACTTTTGAGCAGAAGAAAGGAGATCTCTAATGGAAGAAATTAATTTTTTTTTGGCCAGGTGGAAAAAGTATTAATTCTGTTAACCATGTCCTCGTGACTCTTTAGTAAAACCACTATGACTTGATAATGCCTTGTGGTATTGGATCTCTCTGGAGGGTGGGATGAATTACTAAGTGTGACCTGCAAGTAAGTGGGCAGGGGCTGAGGAGGGACAAGGGCCTGCCGGGCATTCACTTGGAAGTGTCCCCCGGATGTGGCGGCTGCAGGAGAGGCTGTGGGTAGGAGTCACAGTGCCCAAGAGGGCCTGCTGTCCTTACGAAGAACGACTCCAGTTACTTGTGTTTAAAAATAATAATCAGCCCTGGCTAGTGGGTGGAGGTCGCAGGTTCGATCCCTGGTCGCAGGTTCGATCCCTGGTCGGGGTGTGTACAGGAGGCAGCCGATTGGTGCTTCCCTCTCTCCTATCGGTGTTTTTCTCTCCCTTCTTCTGTCTCTAAAAGCAGTGGAAAATATGTCCTCAGGTGAGAATTAAAAAATAAAAAAGAAAAACGTTTATGGAAGTTAAACTTTTTAAAAGCTTGTTATTTCATTAATGAATCTAATAACTTTGCATAAAATAAGACATTGCTTCCCTTTAGCTCAGCTGGATTTCCCTCAGACATTTTAAACTATATTTACAGGTTTCACATATGTATTTTAAATCATATAAAATATCTGAAAGGTGAACGTACAAACGGAATCGAGATAAAGTCCTCAAACAAAATCAAATAAATTAAATTTATGAGTACAGTAATCGAGTTATCTCAAACCTAACAGTATTTACACACACACAATATGTTTCTGGTGCATCTTGCAGCTTACAGATGGTAAGACCATTCTGGGAACTTTTCTAAAATGTTAAAAACTCTACATGGCAATCACTCAAGATTATCTTATACTTAACACTAAAGCAATATACAGACACATGCCATGTGTTTGAAGTGAATGGTAATATACTACATTAATGTCTTTTGGCCTGAAACCCTAGGTTTTATTAATGACTTATGGATGCATGAGTGTGTATATTTATATGAAATATAATACATATGTAAATATACATACTCATATGTAAACACTATAGATACTGATGTAATCACTACATATGTGGGTATATGTAGTGTTTTAATAACAATTTTAATGAAATATTTTAACATTTTATACAAAAATTAACATTTAAAAAATAGTCATATTCCTCATTGATTATGCAATTAATTAGTGCCTTGATTTTTTCCTTTAACATATTATAAAAAGTTTAACGCTATTACACATTGTTTCTAAGCATCATTTTAAAAGACCGCATAGTTTATTGAACTGTTCTTTAATGCATTTTTAGATTGTCTCCAATTTTTTTTCCACTGTGAGGAGCATCTTTGTGCACAGAGAGTATTTATTATGTGTGACTGTTTGCTTAGGCTAGGTTCCCAGAAGTGGGATGTATTTAAGATTCCAGTTACATATGTTGCCAAAATGCCTTCCCAAAAGTTTGTCCTAGTTGACAGGCTACAAGCCCCTCTGACACAAATGTCACAGCTCTGTTTATTGGACACATATAGTCATTTGATGATCATTTTAAACTACAAATATTTTTTCCAGTTTGGTGTTTCTCTTCCAGATGTTCTTAAATAACCCATCTATGTTTCTACCTTAAAATTGTTTTTGGCCTCAAACTCTCTAATAACATATGGAATTTATTTCAGTATCTGGAAATGGATGATAGGGACATTTTTTTTTCCCATCTGAATTGCTACCCAGTTGGCACAACCCTTTCCCAGTTTTATTTGATCAATTTGTGATTTCTTCTTAATATGTGTAGGTTTAATTTCTGGGTCGTCAGAGAAGGAAAACTCTGACTCCAAAAAACCTCCACTGCCTTGCGGCATACCTCTTCAGGGGAAAGGCTAAGGGAGTAAACCCCGACAGAAAATCCGGAGCCGGAGTCCCTAAGGCGGTTTGACGTTGTAGTCAACACCGGCAACTCCTGCGGCGCACCTGAAGCCAAGCTGTATTGACTCCGTCTTTCCCTTGGATCCTTCAGCTGCGAAGAGAGGGGGGGTCTGCTGCATGGGCAACAGCAGACCCTCCATATCACCCTGCCCAGGCTCTGTAGCTTCAGCTTCACTGGAGAGGACACTCCAGCGTCATCACAAGATGTCGATTCAACACGGGAGGAGACAGATACCGTGTCACTCCCGAGTTGGACTGCACAGCCATTCTCGGCGGTGCAGATAGACTCTTAAGAAGCTACACCATCGTCTCTCGAGACGGACGGCTGCCGACGAATTTCTGGGTCGTCTACTCTGTCTGTCGTTCTGCTTGTCTGGGTTTGGCCCGTGCCAACTGCTTAAATAACACAGTATCTGATAGGACTAACTTCAGGTTCCCTCTTCCGCACATTTTCTTTGTGATTCTCGCCTGTTTGTTCTTTCAGGATGAACTTTTGAATACTTTTGGTGAAACTATAAATTGTTTTGGGAAAGATTGGCCAATTAAAAGTTTTTGGTCATCCCAGTCAAACACAGGGCATAGACAGTGCGTCTGCTCAAACCTCACTTTTCATATTTATCACAAAACTTTTAATTTATTTTAAATAAGCCCCATACTTTTCTCATATGGTTGTTACTCTTTATTTTGTAGTTTGTGTTTTGATGTCTTTTTCATCCTATTTTTAGACTGATGATACCTGTTTTGTTTTGTTTTTTCATCCTTAACTGAGGATATGTTTATGGTTTTGAGAGGGGCAGAGAGAGAGAGAGAGAGAGAGGGAGAGAGAGAGAGGGAGGGAGGGAGGGAGAGAGAGAGGGAGACAGACATCTATGTGAGAGAGAAACATTGATCTGGTGCCTTCCCTATGTACCCCAACCAGGGATCAAACCCACAACTTTTTGGTGTATGGGATGATGCTCCAAGCAACTGAGCTACCTGGCCAGAACTATACCTGGCATTTTTATTCTGTGTATCTAATATTCACTCGCTTTTACATTAAATCTAATCATGTCCCATTTGATTCATATAAACACATCATCTCAAAATCAACATTTAAACACTTTAGGATCTTCCTTTTTAATATTTAGGTTTTGGTTTCTGCCTCATGTTTTTTACCAAAGTTTCTTGAAAACTTTGAAAATAGGGAAAAACAAATTTCAGTGATAAAAGAGTACATTTTTAAACGAATAAAAATGTAACGAAGACTGGTGGCAGTGGCAGGGTTTGCGTTGTCTTGCAGTGACGTGCCAGAGAGCCTTTCTTCCACAGTGTATTTGACGTGGCCTGGTTTTCCTGCCCTCCTCCGTGGACACCCACTTGTGCACAGACTCTTGTTGAGATGGCGTCTCGTCCAGCTTGGTTCTCTTGGCTCAAGGAACGGGCGAAGCCTGGATTACACTTGATGAGGGGTTTTCAAATCTAAAATTATCTAGTGGAATCTGTGCTTTGGACATGTCTTTAAAAAGCTTTTTTTCTTTGCTCTTTACAAGCTGCCTTTCCCTGGTTTCTTGGACTCTGTGAGCTATAGGTTCCATTTCTCGGCCTGAAATAGTTTCTGAGGACACATGTTTCTTGGTATCCATGCGCAACTGGTCGCAAGACCCCTGCGGGTGCCAAAATTCACGGGTGCTCAAGTCCCTTATATAAAATGGCCTTAGTATTTGCGTATAATCTGTATTTGCATACAGGCCACAGCAGGGTGTGCCTTCATATCCCTTTATTCAGGTGAATTTGGCTTTCGTGCTTGATGTGTGGCAAACTCAAGTTTTGCTTTTTGTAACTTTCTGGGATATTTTCCCCCCAAATGTTTTCCACTCACAATTGTTTGAATCCCTGGATGCGAAACCCACAGGTAATGGAGAGCCTCTGGTACACCAGAGACCCAGCTACATGATGCAATTTTTACTAGTCCAAGGCAAAATAATTTTTTTTAATGGGTAAAACATATGGTTGCCTCCCATACACACCCTGACCAGGACTTGAACCCCCAACCTTTTGGTGTACGTGACCAAGCTCCAACCAACCCAGCCACCTGGCCAGGGCGTAAAATGTGTTTTTTTATAATCTGAATTTATTCTACTTCAAGAATTGCTCTTCATTGAAATAGCGGCTTTCCTATTTTCCATGAAATGCTTTTGTTCCAAATGTTCTTAGATGCCAAAACCGAAGGCTGACAATTCTAGGTCAGTCCTTCTGTCCACCACCCCCCCCAACCCAAACACCACCACACACACACCACTGCTTTTAAATTCACTGGCCCGAGGCAGAAAAGCAAAGCAGATTGTTTATCCATTTTTGCGGTGGTTGTTTTCAAGATTACAGAGGCAGGGCTGTCCTCAGCATTGCTGGGATGTTTTCTGATAAAGGAGTGGGAAGGGGCGGGAGCAGAGGGAACCTTGCCGGGCCTGGGGCCCCGCCCTCAGCCTTCCGTCCCCCTCTCAGCCGGTCCTTCAAGGGAACCTTGTGATGAGAGGCAGTGCCCTAGGTCCTGGTTGCTGCCACTCCCTCGCTTTATGACCGCAGGGACACTGCCCGTCCCCTCTGAGCCTTGGTCCTTGTCTCTATAAGACATCAGTGAATGTTGGGGTTCTCTATCAAAACTTGGAGGTGGGGCAGAGGACAGGATGCAGATAGGGCCGGCCTGGAACAGAGACGCCATGCCTAGAGGATCTGGTTTCTTTCACGGCTCCTTTTCTGTCCACACGGAGAGTTCAGCACAAAGCAGCGCCTTTGCCGGCTGCAGCCCTGGCCGATGGGAGCCTTTGATGGCCGCTCCTGGTAGTGAGTGAGGGGTAGGTGAGTTTCTCCCCGGCCCTTGATTCCGTTGCTAGCCCAGCCCCGCTTCCTGTGTGAAGTCTGGATTATCTGCACCAGAGGTGACGTCTAGCGATTTAGGATTCCTAGATCCCTCCAGGCAGCCCAGTCCTGTGCTGATTGCTGCCCGCTCACTGAATTGCTGCTCTGCTCCCACACCACCTGCGTTAGAGTCTCTGTGTTTGAAAAGCAGAGAGACAGGAAAACAGGGTCTCCAGACATACGATACAGAAGAATGAAATAAGGTGCTTGTTAGAATTGTAGATGTCCAGGCTCTGCCGTCTGAGGTTTGCTGGGCATGGGGCTGAGCTGAGTGCCTGGAGGTTGGGTTTAGCCGAAGATGATCCAGCGAGCATCTCTTGACTACCATCAAACAAGCTGATCTCTATGGGGTCTCCAGCTCTACTTGAAAAGGACTTTGGACATCGTAGACCTGTATTTCTGAAGTCACTGTCTTTCAAAAGATGTTGAATTTCTTTTTCTTATTATGAGTTTAGTATATCCACAAGTACAAATATGGAGCATATGTCTCATAATTTCGTAGAAATAAGCATGCCTTAAAGTTCTCTACAAGGCAAAAGCGTTCAGTAGAATGGCCTTGCTTGAGTGGGGATGCCTTATACATCTGTCAGCCACAAGACTTTCCCCGGGCATTTTACCTTCCAGAAGTTTCCGTATTTCTCATGTATTCATTCTATTTTTAGCATCATAGTAGTGGACCATGGTTGGGATCATTTTACCACCATATACACAAGGCCTGTCAAGCTCCGTGTGTAATGTGTTTGTTCGTAAACTCAAGCTGTCAATTTTATGACTAGAATATATCCACAAATCCTCAGATATTTGTAAAAAAGTTACCACTCATCGAAAGGCATCTCTTTCTTTTTCTTGTTTTTTTCTTTTTCTTTTACCCCTCACCCGAGGACATGCCTTCCTTGCCTCTAGAGACAGAGGAAGGGAAAGAGGAAAGCAAACATGAATGTGAGGGAGAAGCATTGATCGGTTGCCTTCCGTAAGCACCCCATCTGGGGATCGAACCTGCAACCTAGGCCTGTGCCCTGACCAGGAATCGAACCCACAACCTTTCAGTTATGGGACGACACTCCAACCAACTGAGCCACACTGGCCAGGGCTCCTTGATCGTTTTTCTTTTTAAAGTAAAAAGCCCTATCTTCATAATTAAAGCCAAAAATGAAACTCTTCCTCAAACAACCTTTTTTAATTTTCCCCTTTGTCCTTTGGTCATTGCTCTAAATGGCATTGATAGAACACATGATCTCAGGATTAAAAGAGGAGGAAAAACACCGTTCCGTTGCTAAAAGGTGTGTGTGGAGGAGGGTAAAGAAACAGTAGCTGAAGGCCTGTCGGAGATTATAGTTGTTTTATAATTGTATTTTTCAATCATGATACAGAATTAGTCTCCAAGTGAGGAGTAAGTGCAGGTGCCTGAAGAGAGTTTAAACAATTCAGAGTCAAAAAGACACCGAAGAGCCCACTGCATTCCATGCATTCTCTGAGCACCACCCAGGACTGCCACCAAGCCCCTCCCAGAGGCCCCGCCACGGTCCGGCCTTGCTCTAGGTCCCAGGCAAGCCTAGAGCTTGGAAGAAATCTCCCACTCTATTAGATTCCAAATTAAATTGCTTTGACAACGGTTGCAGGAAAGGAAAGGACAGATTTGCTGCGGGCTTCAGGCTGGAGGGGACCCAGCCGAGGTCTCCACACGGGAGCCCGCAGGGAAAGAATAGCTGTTAGACATTCTTTTCTAGCAAGAACAATAACCTGAAGCCTAAGTGGAAGCTGTTTTTTCATTTGTCATTAATGAGATCAGTTCTTTCAAACAACCCATTTAAAAGAATTTAAGTGCTTTAGGCATCTTTGTACCCCTTACTTCTCATTGTGGCAGGAAAGGAAGGATCAAAAGGGGACCCTAGGAAGGCATTGCTGAGACGTGACATCATCATGGCGGTCAAAGGCGTAAGCAGCCAGTTGCTCAAACCCTGGGCTGTTTAACAGTTTCTACTCTCAGAAACATCCTCCAGCAAATTGATCCAACAGTTTTCCTTTTTAACTTTTATAAAAAGGTTTTATCTCTTTATATTTAGAAAAGGGGAAGGGAGGGAGAAAGAGAGAGAGAGAAACACCCATGTGTGGTTGCCTCTCATGTGCCCCCAGCTGGGGACCTGTCCCGCAGCCCAGCAAGTGCCCTGACCGGGAATCGAACTGGCAACCTTTCGATTTGCGGGACAATGCCCAGCCACTGAGCCACACCAGTCAGGGTTTTTTTTTTAAACATTTGTTGGTAACTCCCAGGGTGCCTCCCCTACTGATTGCACCAGTGACTGACATCGGGGAGCGCCATTAGAGAGGGCCTTTCTCTGTCACGCAGGTAGACACAGCGGCTCCTTGTCCTGTCCACACATTTAATCCCGCCACTGACGTCCCTTAGGAATTTTATACTTAAGCCTACTTACAAGGTGAGCGTGGGTCCTGTTCTCTCTTCTGTGCGTGGTATCATGTGGCTCCTGGATGTTTTGTGGCCCAGTTTCTGCAGTCCATTGAGTGAGCTGATGTAGAATGAAAGTCACAGAGTCATTTTTCGAAAGGTTATTAATGTCTCTAAAATCTCCAAGTGTTACCAGGGAGTCCTTCATTGTTGGTATTGGTAATGGGGGCATGGGGGTCATTTTTTTCTTATTATTGATTTTTTTCTTTTTTTTTTTTTTTTTTCTTAGAAAGGAAGGGAGGGAGACAAACAGCAATTGGTTGTTCCACTTTTTATTTAATTAATTTATTTATTTTAGAGAGAGGGGAAGGAGGGGAGAGAGAGAGGGAGAGAAATGTCAATGTGTGGTTGCCTCTCACATGCCTGCAACTAGGGACCTAGCCCACAACCCAGGCCTGTGCCCTGACTGGGAATTGAACTGACGACCCTTTGGTTCGCAGGCCAGTGCTCAATCCACTGAGCCATGCCAGCCAGGGCCATTGGTTGATTCTTGTATGTGCCCTGACTGGGGATCAAACCCACAACCTTGGTGTATTGAGACAGCACTATAACCAACTGACCTTCCCGGCCAGGGCAGGGGTCATTTCATATTTAAGGTCCACTCTGTTGTATAACTGAGTCTAATGAAGAAATAATCCTCCATTTTATGCCCAAGAGTCAAATGCTACGCTGATTCTTCTAACATCTTTTGCATTTGTTACTGCTTTACATGACATTATTTTGTTAAAAAGTGAATTTCAATTAATTTAAGATCCTGAAGTAATAAAGATTAGGATGCTCCCATTCCAAAGCAGCAAAGTAACCAACGTGCGACACCGAACACTGGAGCAGAAGCGAGGAGAAACTGAATTCCCTTCCAACCTAAATGAACCGAAATACTTCTCTCTTGTGAGCATCCCAGTTATGTCGTCACCATGTCCTCAGAAATGTGTGACATCAGCACTGGGAGGGGTAATAACCTGTCACAGGAAATGGTTTGGGATGATGTCAGGCTGCAGACCGGTGTGCTGGGTCCTCAGATTTGTGTTCACAGTGTGCGCTGAACTCTTCAGAGCAATGGAGGGCCATGGGGGTTGGGCTCATCTTTGTTGTGTGTACACCTGTAGAAAGCGTTCTGTATTAACCCGGGGCTCAAGCACACCCACCTTGTACCGTGCAAAGTAATGCTGCCCGATAGGACTTCCCACACTGTTAGTCTCTTTGCCACTCGCCACCCATGACTGTGGGTCACGTGAAATGTACCTGTAGTGTGTCTGAGGAATTACTTAAATGTGGCTGGTGGCTGGTGGCTGCCCTATGAGACAGCAAAGGCGTAGAGTTTTGGCTGAAGTAGCAACTCCACTTGGTCACCGGGATTGCAGCCACAGGGAAGAGGGCGACCCTTTACTCCTAATGGGAAAACCGACACCCCCAGCCCTCTTGGGGGGAACCACTTATGGACTTGAACTTGGCGTCTCCAGGAGAAGTTAGTCCTCAGAAACTTGCACAGGGACTTGCTTTAGGAATTCATATAGTGAGTGGAAAAGAGGATTCAGATAAGTTGAAGATAATACAATCGCCTGTTAGCATCCAGTGGCAGCGAGGTGGCAGAACACAATAAAATCAAACCAATGAAAACAAGGTCGAAATCACTCCTAGAAAACCTCCCAGATCCTGGTTGCAAGTGCAGACTAGGGGCCTGCCTTATTCTCACCCTGCAGGTGGTTACGGAGCCTCCCGGAGCCGCGTACCTGCTGGGACAGGGTGAGACTAGAGAGCTGCCAAGCTTAGATATAGTGTCTAATGAGGATCTGCTGGGTGACTGACAGCTGTGGGCCTGTGGGGGAGGGGCCTGTATTTAAAATGAGAAATCCTTGCATAAGAGATATTCTTTGGTCAGGTCAGGTCAGGGTTTTTGCTAACGACAGTCCTAGCGACATATAGACATGCAATAAATGCTCCTTTCCACTGAGGAAGACAGTGAAAATCTAATACTCTTTTAAAATTTTTTTTTTTAATCATTTTTTATTTTTCAATTACAGTTGACATACAATATTGTATTAGTTTCAGGTGTACACTTCAGTGATTAGACATATAACTTAATAAGTGATCATTCCAATAAATCTCATACCCATCTGACACCACATATAGTTATTAGAATATTACCGGCTCTATTTCCTATATTGTAGTTTTCCATCCCGTGACTGTTCTGTACCAGTCTGAACTTCTTAACCCCTTCCCCTTTTTCACCCATCTCCCAACCCCCCTCCCATCTGACAGCCATCAAAATTGTTTTAATTGGTATTATTTGCTACTTGTAATTTGTTTCTCTTTTAAGATTTTATTTATTTACTTTTAGAGAGAGGGGAAGGGAGGGAGAAAGGGAGAGAAACATCAATATGTGGTTGCCTCTCACGTGCCTCCAACTGGGGACCTAGCCCGCAACCTAGGCATGTGCCCTGACTGGGAATCGAACCAGCGACCCTTTGGTTCACAGGCCAGTGCTCAATCCACTGAGCCACACCATCTAGGGCACTAGTTGTAATATTGAACTTAATGTTTACCCACATCATCCTAGTTTATGTATATGCATGTCAGGATCAATCACGTAACACTTTTTATGTGATACTTGTGTATAAATATATCATTAGAAGCATCAATGTATTCATAGTTGTAATATCCATACAGTTAAATATTAAGTTCTGTTTAGAGCCATTCCTTATTTAACAAAGAATTAGACTTTTTGTCTCAAAGCCCACAATCAAGTTTGCGAACAAATAAAAATGCTCGATTCTAAGTTTGTTTAAAATGATGACGTTGCTAGTTTTTACTTGAGTTAGAGAATGTCATTGCCCTGGATTTTGCCGGAGCAGCCATTCATTGTAATGCCGGCTCATCCGCTCAGAACGGACTCGGACCGCAATGTGCTGAGGTTTCTCCTCTTTCATAATAGTGCGGATCCCTTGTTGAGCCCAGGGCATTGTCTCTGTCTGCTGCCTGCCGCAGGCTTGTCTCGTGTTGACGGTGCCAGTCCTGATTGTGCCCCATGACCGAGACGCGCTGTTTGGGAGGTTCACCCTCCCCCCCAGCACACACTGCTGTGGGGGCCACGTCCCAATGAGCCGAGTGCCTGATTGCTTCCGACAGCACACTGTGGGGACCTCACTGCAGCCCCCCGGCATGCTCCCTGCTGTCACCCTGCGGGCCTCACGCACCCTGTCGCCCTCCTTCTTAGAGAGCAAGGAAGCCACCCTACAGCCTTTGGTGATTAGCTACAACAGCCAGGAAACCAACTAGATACATTCCACACTTTGTAACATTTTGTTACATGATTAAAGTCTTCTAATCCTACCATTCCTGTCCAGTATCTGAAATATCTCTTCGCTCTCATTTTCTGTTTTTGTTTTTTTTTTAATCCTCACACAAGGACACGCTTTTTTAAAATTGATTTTAGAGAGTGGGGGGAGACAGACAGACAGACAGACGTTGACAACATCTATGTGAGAAATCTCAATTGGTTGCTTCCCCAATGCACCCCGACCAGGGACTGAAGGCACTTGGACCAGGGATCAAATCCACAATCTAGGTATGTATCCTGACTGGGAATTGAACCCGCAACCCTTTCGGTGTGCAGGTCAGTGCTCCAACCAGCGGAGCCACCCGGCCAGGGCTGCCCTCATTTCCTGTTTTGCAAACTTTTTCAAGAACTATATGGGACGGAACCCAAAAGTTGGACAAGGGAGCCTGGAGTTGCAGGCAGGCTTCAATTACCAGCTCTAAATGAGTGCTCAGTGTCTTCCTTAGGGGAGTCTCTGTGCTTCTCTTTGTCTGCTGGAAACACTGCAGGGTATTCAGAGAGAAGCTCTTGGAAATGCCTCGTCCCTGCCACCCCAGCAGAGCTGGAGGGGACCCAGCTGGAGAAGGAAAGCCCTTGAGGTCCCTCGTGACCTTGGGCAGGTTATCAAACACGTGCTCAGCCTTTCATTTCCTCCCTTTGTCTGAATATATCAGTCAAGAAACATGCTCCTTGTATTCCTTGCCCCATCCTTATTCCTTTCTTTGCTTTTGCCCTCGATTCAAAATCGTTCCTTCCAGCCGGCCTGCAGGATGTCTTGCGGAGGCAGAATCTTCTCTTGCTCACCTCCCTGGGAGGGACAGACACTTCCCCTGACAGGAATCGATCAGGCACATTATGTAAAATCTGGAGGTGAGACCCCCCCCCCCTTTTAGGTCAGCATTCAGCTGCAAACAAAAAGGGCTCCATCCACAGATGCATTTTCTGTGTTCATTCTGGAGACTTTACCTGGGGCCCAGTAAGTCTAGCTTGGCTTTTAATGGGCAGGTGGTTATTTTAACAAGCCAGGCTCCCCAGCTTCAGTCCTCCGTTTGGTCCAGCCTCACCCAGCTTGCTACACGCATAGTGTTCATTGCAACGTTACGCTGTATCCTCAGATACTTATTATAAAAGTAACCTGTACACAGGAGACATGTTACATGTATCGGAGAACTAGTATAAAGTTTGTATCTCTCTCTCTCTTTGTAATCTTTCCTCTGTGTTTCCATCTCTAATCTGCCCAGCGGTATTTCCAGTTAGCTGATGAATCTCATTTACATGTTCCCTCATTCATTGGTTCATTCGTTCCACAAACGCGATTTTGCATACCTGCTCTGGGCTATGTAAATGTTATATAGGAAAGACAGAAGGACATCGTTAAAGATGCTCAAGCATCCAAGTGCGCAGTGCCATGCGGGGAGCTTGATAACCATGCCGTGTCTGCACTACGGTGCCCATTTGATGTGACAGTGCGGGGACCGTGGGTGAAGGTCATGACCACTGTCAGTGGGAGGCGGGGTGAACCTGATTACATTGTGAGTGCTGATCTGTGCCTTCTGCAACCTTGACCTCAGAGCGGAAGCTCGGATCATGGGAGTATATTTATAGGGTGAATTCTTTGTGGTCCAGAGATGGCTGAGATACTTGCGTTCCAGCTTTCAGTAAACATGGCCAAATTCCCCAGAAATCTTACACACAGTCCCTCTACCATCCCCATGGTTTGCATTGGGAAAACAAGCAGTATCTTTTTTTTTTTTTTTTTAAAGAAAATGACACTTTATTAAAAAGATGATGCATCTGAGCATGCAGGCATTATGGTTCTAATAAGGTAGTTTTATATAAAGAACAGGTTTGTTTATATTAAATGTATGCCTTGTTTTCTGATCCTTGGGCCTGCCTACATTATAAGCCTAGTCTAACTTGATCAAGGTCCAAACCTATGTATTAATTCTACTTTTTCTTAAACAAATAGTATCATATTGCTTCTTTGATTTCACCTCTTGAAGTGCGTGTGAGGTTGAGCATCTCCTTAATGATTTTTGTTTTCTTTTTGAGATTTCTGTTTGTTTTCCTGCGAGCTTTCTATATGTTTTCCCCATGCTCTGGATTTGTTTATTTTGTATTTGTTTGTATAAGCATTTTCTAAATTAAGGAAGTTAGCTCTTTGGGTCTGTGTTGCAAATATTTCCCTATTTATTGTTTGATTTTGAGTGTTGTGCCCTGCATAGAAAGTTGCCCTCCCTCCTATTTTTTAAGGTAATTCACATATTTACTCTTCATCCATGCTTTCTCTTATGGCTTAACTTTTTTATATTTAGAAACTCTGATCCTTTTACATTTGAAACTTTGAAATTAATTTTGGGATAAGGAATGAGAGGAATCTGGCTTTGTTTCTTCGGAATAGCTACCTAGTTGCATTAAACACACTTACTGAGTAATCTCTTTTCTTGAAATGCTATCTTTCAAGCAATATAACAACCTTTTCCATATACCTTTATAGTGAATTAAATTCTCTTAAGCATTTTTAATCCTTTATTATGAAACACTTATCTGTCTTGTTTATTTCCTCTCCAATTCCAATTGTTCTGATATTGAAGCTTCATAAGCGGTTTTATTATCTGCTAGAGCTAGTTTTGACTTATGACTCCTTTTTTTCCAGATGTTTTTCCTCGGTAAATACATCTTTCCAGAGTTGTGCAAAGTTTTTAGCAGGAACCAAATCTTCCTCTTATGTCTTCAGAGCCAGTTTTTAAGGGAGGTTTGAAAAACATTGGGTCCCCTTTGCTGAGTGGGTTTGTGTTCTCAACAAGTGTTGGGAACCTAGTGTGTGCCCCTACCGGTCTGATGAGCTGTTTCGTTCTCCCAATGTATATGTTTTCCTTTTCCCTCTCATTTCCATCAGCCTTTATTGCACGTGGCGGGGAGCCTGGCTGGGGGCTGGACCATGACTCCCAGCCGCCACTGGGCAGAGTCAGCAACCTTGGAACTGCCCAGTTTTTCTGAGTGCCTGGAAAATTACAAGGAGGGATTTAGGAGCCGTTGCGCTAATCCTCTGCTAATTCTTCTTAAGAATGTCTTTAAAACACATTTTTTACATACTGAGGCACTTTTCGAGGGGTGTACACACCCGAGGAGCCTGTGGAAAGAGAGTGGAGAATTGCATTCAGCACTCCCATGCAAGCAAAAGAAAGACTTGCTCCTTCCGTGGACCGTGGAGGGGGATGGACGAGTCAGACCCGTTACCTTCTTCCAGGGATGCTGGCTTGGACATTGGGACAGACAGGTTTCCAGTTTTGCCCTTGTTGCCCTTCTGACGGCTACCCCAGAGATCATTCATTTTATTTTCCAGTCGCTCTCTGGCTCATCCGGTGCCATTTGCTTTTATAGCTGAATGACTCAGTTCTGATATTGGCCACGGATAGCGCATCGGATGTGGCCATTCTTGTGTTCAGGGGAGGGCGTTCCCGCGCCAGTCAGAAGTGACTCTTCACTTCTTGCATCTGTTTGTCCCGTTTGTTCCAAGGAAATGGCCTAAGTCTAGTTCGACGGCTGCTGCAGGGAAACACGGGGAGCTCAGGAGCTACAGGAAGCACTGGCACCTGTGAGCACCCACGTGACGAAAACGGGAGCTGAGTGGCGACACGTCTGAGTGGTCCTCGTTTCCCGGGATGCTCAGCGCCACTGACAGTGGCCCTGCGGGTCCTCGTGCTCCTGGGACACCCACAGTCTCCCAGGCTGTCTCCCATGCGGGTGGCCACTGGAGAAAGACCACAGAGGGTCTCGCCTCTGTCCACAGGTTCCTGACAACTTAGTTCCAACCAGTTAATTAGTTCTTGTGAAAGGCAAATTCTATTTTTCAATAGATCAAAAACCCTGGCATGCCCTCCAAACATTCCAGAGCCCTATTTTCTGATGTGACATTTGACTTACATAAAAGCAGCCTGTGTTTTTTTTTCTCCTGCATAATACATGCTAAGGATGGCTTTGTAATATAGTAAATAAGATCCCACACACATTCCACATGGCATTACCGTGTGGGGGATTCACATAATAAATGAAGAATGCCGCCTGCTTGTCTGCCAGCCACCGTGGAGTGTGCGCGCTGCCCAGTGTCCATCAAAGCCACGTTCAAATACAGAAATGATGCATTTAGACACAGCGGATGCTTTTCCTTCATAAATACAACACACCCACCGCAGCTAGCTTTCTATCTCGCTGAGGGTGAAGGCGAACTCTAAATACAGTTCATGACTTAAGCTAATGCTAAATTGGTGATGGAAAATGTGTTGAGATTTAGGTGGGTGCTGCCCCCAGGAGCAGGAACGTGGGGGGCAGGACTCAGGGACGTGGGGGTAAAGTCACGCCTGACCTCAACACCAGTTTCAAAGAGAAGGTTTAACAGAGAATTAACACGCTGCTATTTTTGAAAGGGGAGAATGTGTCAGACCGCTGAAAGAAGAAAAAAAGCTTAACGCTGTATTTGCATCAACGGTTATGTAGGTTCTGTCTCCCTCCTTCCATGTGCCAAGGATGCAAGTATGCTCTTGCAGTTGGTATTTGGAAATTTATTTCTGTCTGATTCCCCGTCGAAGGCCAAAAGCTCCTTTTAATAAATAGCTTGTGTCCCCAGTTCCTAGTGCGGTACCTGGTGATCGAAATGGACCTGAACAAGACTGGGTATGTGTTTCTCTCCAACACGACTTGTCTCTCTTTCTTTGGCTTTTCTGTTTGTCTTTCTAATTCACTTCTTTCCTACGTTTAGACCTCTTTCTATTGTCTCAGTTGTTTCTCCAACAGCTGTTAAGGCTCCAAAGGGCCAAGTGCATTTATTGTTCGCTCTTGGTGATGACATCCAGCTCTGACCTTGCATG
The DNA here is from genome assembly GCF_987537825.1 of Furipterus horrens. Lineage (NCBI taxonomy): Eukaryota > Metazoa > Chordata > Mammalia > Chiroptera > Furipteridae > Furipterus > Furipterus horrens. Next base: position 3,099,648 of record NW_028327186.1, on the reverse strand, counting down.
AGACGTTGTGGGTGTGTCTACGTATTTACCGACCCTCCTTGCTACCAAGTCTCTGACACATATGAATATTCCTCAGGGTACATAAAGAGGTTTTCAGATGTTTCTAATGTTTATACACATTAACTCATTCATTTATTTCATAAATACATATTAAAATAATTTTTACAAATGAAACATGCACTTCTTCTGAACATGATCCTATTCTAAAGGCCCCCCTCCCTCAATTCTCACAGATACCGCAACTTCCTCTCCATGTGTACACGTCATTCCGAGTTTGCAGGAAGCTGTGTCCCATGCTTTTGGGGAAACTGTGTTTTGAGGTTGCCCTGGGCCTGGCAGAACAAAATCTTCAATAAGATGGCTCGAGTCCACTGCAGAATTCACACTAAGATTTGTAAGAATTGCCCTGGCTGGTGTGACTGAGTGGGTTGAATGCTGAGCTATGAACCGAAAGGCTGCTGGTTCGATTCCCCGTCAGGGCACATGCCTGGGTTACGGGCCAGGTCCCCAGTTGGGGGCGTGGGAGAGGCAACCAATCCATGTATCTCTCGCACATCGATGTTTCTCTCCCTCTCTTTCTCCCTTTCCCTTTATCTAAAAAGTAAATAAATAAAATCTGAAAAAGAAAAACGGTTTGTAAGAATTACCTGCTTCATTCCCCGTGTCGTAACTGATGCTCTTTTATACCTTCTTGGCATTTGCAAGTTCAGTGAGTGCTGAAGGAGTAACTCTTATCTTAGCAGAGGCATTGGTGCTGATTTGTGAAGCTAGAACCAAGAAAAACAGCCATGTAATCTTGTCCTTGGATAGTTTCCTGGTCTTGTTACATGTTGTTTATCCTGTTAAAACTCACTTGTAGATTCCAACTCAAGCAAATTCAGGAGATCTTGGCTCACATGAGCCTTCATGGTTTCCTGAACCTTCACATCACGGAGTTGGGGGGTGGGGGGGAAGGAGAGAATGAGGCTGTTTCAAGCCTTCTAAACTTAGCTTCATGTTTGCTTATTATAATACGCATATACTTTTAATTTTAGAAAGGAGATGTATAAACAAAATACCGGTGTTTATGAAACAAAAAGTTAAAAGGAACAATAAGCAGCCCACAAAGGTTTACCGCTTGGTACCCAGGCAGGCAAAGGACGTAGGATGCCAAGTGTTTGCAGACAAGAAAGCACCTTGCACAGCTAACAAATCAGAAACGCGGGGGATAAGGCAGGCAGCACCGCCAGGGCGCAGTCCCAGGACCCCAGGAAAAGATCGAGAAACCCTTACGGGTCAGATTTCAGGTTCCTCCTTCCACTCTTTTTATTCCTCTTGTTGGGGTGAGAATTGCATGGAATTGAACCTGGCCCCAGGCTCGATGGGAAGTGAAGCTGAAAAGGAGCTGATAGGAATGGTCTGGGCGGTAGGGAACCTGTATAATTCTTCACAATAACCACCTCCCGCGGGCCAGGACCTCGCTCACCTCTCGGGTCCCTCAACTAAATGAGCGGCACAGTCTCTGCTCTCAAGGAACTCACATTCTGTTGGCGTTCAATGTCATTTTGTCTTGGCTTCAGCCTAGTGGGTAGAAGACTGGATCCTTGGCTAGTGGCCTCTTCTCTCCAAGCATCACCTACCTCTTCTCATCCCTCCCAAGGTTTTGCCTGTCAGACCTCCCTCCGTGTCCCTCTTTTAAGGACACTTGTCATTGGATGTAGGGCCCACTGGGACAAGCCAGGATGTCCGTCTCACCTCACCTTGCTGGGGGCCACCGAGCGCCCTTCTGCAGAAGCCACCCTGCCGTTGCCAGTGCGTTGAGTCTCTTTCTCCTTTGTACCTTTTGGATACTTGCGTATATACATTTTTTTTTTTTTTGTATTTCTATATATTTTTAAAATATTTTATTTACTTGTTTATTTTTTTAGAGAGAGGAGAAAGGATGGAGAAAGGGAGAGAAGCATCCATGTGTGGTTGCCTCTCACGTGCCCCCAACCGGGGACCTGGCCCGCAGTCCAGGCCTGTGCCCTGACTGGGAATCGAACCGGCGACCCTTTGGTTTGCAGGCCGGTGCTCAGTTCACTGAGCCACACCAGCCAGGGCTCTATATTCGCTGTACATAAAGAATATTGCATTTTGCATGTAGATTTACAGTTTGGCTGGATAGAGATGTTCCGAGTAATTATGTGATTTGCTTTGAAAACAGCATGGTGAGGACAAGGCCCTGCCATTCTTCCCCGTGCTATAAACTGAGTGGGAGATCAGTTTTCTCATGCATGATTCATGGGAGCCTAGTGCTGGTGCAGAGAGGGTGTAGTGACCGTCTGCCAGAAATGCAGGGGCATCGTTGCTCCTTCGATGCGTCATGTGTCTCTCTGGTGAAAAGCACGCCCTGCCATTTCTTGACCCTGTAAGGGAGGCTAACATTGTATAAGTCATTCTCAAAGGGGATTTTTCCGGAAGGCTTGGGTTTTAATACAAGGAAATTGCTTTCCTGATCCAGAAAACAAGTGCCTTCAGTAACCTCGTAAAAGTGCGTTTTATACAGCTTTGAATTTTTTTTTAGAGGCACTGGTATTTATTTTAGTTTTGATGGGTGGATAAGTAACCCTGGGGTATCAGTTCCTCTGATTCAATTTTTATGGCACGGCCATTGTGTTAAATATGAAGCTTGTGGGGAAAAAACAGAACTCCTTTAAAGTATATATTTCTCTTTATCTTTATGTACTTGTAATTAAAAATGTATTGTAATTTTACATAATCAGAGTACATTTTATTTGTAAGAATCCATACAGAGAAATCCCTTGTCAAGTTTCCCCAACGGTAACACTTCACGGATCACAGTGTAATATCACAGATCACAAGGGCACCGAAGCGGCCCTGTGGAACCGTCTGCATGGTGGGGAGTCGAGGCCCCTTGACGGGCAGCCCGCCAGCTCTGTCACGCCTCCAGCTGCTTTTCCCTGTGTTGATGATCTTATTTCAATAGCTCAGATCAAAATCTCAGCATTTTAGCCCTGGCTGGTGTGGCTCAGTTGGTTGGAGTGTCATTTCAAGTACCAGAAGGTTGGAGGTTCAATTCCCACTCAGGGCACGTACCTAGGTTGTGGGTTTGATCACTGGTCAGGGCGTGTATGGGAAGCAACCGATTGATGTTTCTCTCTCACATCGAGGATTCTCTCTCTCTCTTCCTTTCTCTCTCTCTCAGATCAGTAGGTATATATTTTTTAAAATTTATTTTAAAGTCTTAGCATTTTTCTTGACTGCCCTCTTTCTGTGTACCCTGTATCTAATCTATCAGCACATCCCGGGGCTCTGCCTGTAAAATTCACTTACAATACACAGACAGCTCCTCCACCAATGCTGCCTGGCCCAGGCCACCATGACCTTGGCCTTAGACCACCACAGGTGCCTCCTGACTGGCCTCCCTGCTCCCCCTTGACTTTCAATTCGTTCCCTGCACAGCAGCAGAGTGTTTCCATTCAAAGAACTTTGCTCCCCATTCGGACACCTCCAGCGCCTCTCCATCTAACAGGAAAAAGCCTGTGAGACCCTGCGTGCCCTGCCCACCACCCACGGCTCCTTTACTTCTGTGATCTGCTCCCTTTAGCTCTCACTCTGTTCCAGCCCACCAGCCCCCTCCTGTTCCTCAGCTGTGCATATGGCTCACTTCCTGTGCTCAGGTGTTTCCTTTTTATTCTTAATCGTCACCTAAGGATATGTTTATTGATTTTAGAGAGAGGGGATGGGATCAAGAGAGAGGGAGAGAGACAGAGAAACATCAATGTGAGAGAGAAACATCAATCGGTTGCCTCCTGTATGTGCCCCGACTGGGGGTAAAAACCCACACCTTTTTGGCGTATGGGGTGATACTCAACCGACTGAGCCACGGGCCAGGGCAAGATGTCGCCTTCTTCCTGAGACCTTTCTGAATCCACAAACTGAACAGTCTCCTGCCTTCCCCACAGATTCCCTGGTTTCCTTTTTCACTCGATGTTTTTCCCTAACACCTAATTACTATCTAACATTTTGCGTATTTTTATTTATTTTATTTGTTTCTGTCTTTCTCCATTACAGTGGAAGCCGCATGTGGGGGCGGACCTTTTGTCTGCTCTTAACTTGAAGTCCCCAACATAATAGACACTCAACCACTGAATTGGGTCTAGAAAATAACTTTGGCCATCTTCAGAATGGTTCCCTTAGTCTTTTGACTTTTCAAAGTTAAAAAAATAAAAAACACCAATAAATAGCAAATAATGGGTCAAATTTTAAAAGGAATCAAAAAATACAGGTATTTATTGAGCTCATTTAATCCTTCCTCATGGCACCGGCTTATAAACATCAGTGCTTACCCTCATTTTTATTGATAAGAAAACCGAGGCTCAGAAGCGTGAAGCCGTCTGTCCACATGTAGACAGCATATATCTAGCAAAGCCAGGATCATCGTGCAACTTTGCACATCTGAAACCCCCAATTTAGCATTTCAGAAGTGAAATTTTCTTCTCGCAAATTGGGGAAAATGTGTAACTTAAGATAACTTATTGTTCTTGTTGCTGTGGGCACCAGGTGATAAGGGAATAGCAAAATAGCTCTTCCTCCTGGCTGCTGTGGCTCAGTGGATTGAGCATCAGCCTGTGAGCCAAGTGTCGCTTGTTCGATTCCCAGTCCGGGCACATGCCTGGGTTGCACATCAGGTCCCCAGTTGGGGGCACGAGTGAGAGGCCGGCAACCACACAGTGATGTTTCTCTCCCTCTCTTTCTCCTTTCCCCTCTCTCTACAAATAAACAAACAAATAAATAATAATTAATTTTAAAAATATGGCTCTTCCTCATTTCTTTGCCGGGCATTTGCACTTCTGATCATGCATTTAGCATCCCTTTTATACTTCTTCCTGGAAGCTGTCACTTGCTCACATGTTCATTCCTCTCTGAAAACAACAACAAAAACCCTAACTTGAGCTTTACTTAAAATTCAGTAGGAGAGCCCTGCCAATGTGGCTCAGTTGGTTGGAGCGTCGTCCCGTACACCTGAAGGTTGTGGGTTCGATTCCTGGTCTGGACACATACTTAGGTTATGGATTCAATCCCTAGTTGGGGTACATATGGGAGGCAACGAAATGATCTCTCTCTCTCTCTCTCTCATCAATAAACATTTTAAATAAATAAACGTTTACAAGGAGGTTAGAAAGCCTGCTCTGTGCCCCCACCTCTAGAAATGTCTAGTTATGGGAATCCTTAATGGGATTTCCCAGATAAGCCCAACTGTTTTATGTGTCGTGTGTCCCAGACATTATAAGACAGAGACCACAAATTCTAATTTGATTCTCAATCAGGTCGTGTTAATGGTCAAGGTTGTATTTCGGACGATCAATATTGTTTTCCCAACAGCTCACAGTCATTTAAAATTAGTAAAGGAAAAGAAGGGCTATGTTTTGAGCTTTTTAAAAATTTGAGATTTTCCTAATCCTGCTACTTCTGGCTGGGAAGTTGAGAGACAGGTCAGGACTTTACAGCTTACCCACGACAGAACATCACAGGTTAGACTCATCGAGCACTGAGCAAGTTAGAATTAGCCAAAAAGTAAAATTATAGCATTCAAAGAAATGCAGCCTTTTTATATTTCGCTTCTCCTGTAACTCCAATTAAATGGTAACTGAGTGTTGCAAAGTACACGTCCTGAAGGGTGGGTCTCTTCGTAATGAGTAGTTAAGAACCATTTTCAATCAGCAGGTTGTTTGTACACAAGTATAAATTATTTTCGGTGGGTTCAATATTTTTTGCTGAAATATTTTCCCGCTGCCCTTCTGCTTGGTCAGCTGTTTGTCCTAAACTAGCCAGACTCAACTTCAGCCCGACCCAGGCTGCACTGGAATGCTGAGCTCAGTGCCCGACGGTCACGTTTAAGGTGCAGCCTTCCAGGCTAGTGGGGAGGGTGTCAGTCTTGCCTCTCCATCCGGTCAGCCCCAGGCAGTCACATTCCCCCGGTGTGGGATCTTCTTGATGCTCGTGGGAAACGCCAGCGCCCTTGGAAATCTACTTCAAGGACTTTGAAATACAGGATCTCCTACGCTCAGGTCCATTTTTAAAAAAGGTTTTATTTATTTATTTTTAGAGAGAGAGGAAGGAAGGGAGAAAGAGAGGGAGAGAAACATTGATGGGCTGCCTCTTGTACACGCCCTGTCAGGGGACTGAACTCACGACGCAGGCATGTGCCCTGACCGGGAATCGAACTGGTGACCCTTCACTTTATGGGACAACGCCCAACCCACTGAGCCACACCTGTCTGGGCCATTGTTTTATATGTCAGATGTCTACCATCTACATCCCACCATGCCCTCTCCCAGGGTAAGAAGCCCCCCCCCTCTGCTTCTTTGTCCCTTCTCTGTGCTCACTCTCTGGTACTTATCTCTTATTTTGTCTCCTTTTCTAGACTGTAGATTCTTTGAGCATAGAGACCTTTTCTTTTAATCCTTTTTTGTACTCTTAATGCCTAATGTAGTGAATGGCACCTAATGAAGAAACATTAATGAATGATTCTAGCACGGGCCAGCTTATGTCCCAGGAAGCCAGTTCCTGAGACCCAAAGAGCCCTGGCTGCTGGTGATGGGTCATGAAGGTTGGAGGGGAAAGAATAAAATCCATAAGGTGGCCCCCCAATTAGTGTCTTACGGATACTGCTTAGATTGCTACCTCCACAGCCACTGTCACTCTGTTTACCCAGACAGCTGATGGCATCTATGATTTGGAGGCCACAGAAATGCATCTTCTGTCATTGCGTCAGTCCCAGCAAGGAGACCTAAGTGTGTAATTAAGGGCGTCGTTACCACGCGCAGTTGGAATCCAGCTTTGACTTGGCCTGTTGATTAACGGTTGTGCTGTGGACCAGCCGTTAAAATGTTAACCTTGTGAATATCCTGATCGGGTTCTCTAAGGATTCAGATCATGGAAATGGAAATGAGGAGAATAGCCATGCCAGCCTGGCCCAGACCCCACCCGAAAAGAAGTCTAAGTGACTGTGACATTGTCATGGAAAGTAGAAGGATGCGTACAATGGCATTGAGGATGTAAATGACCGAAACAGAGCACATAACATATACAGAACAGTAGTTGGAATTGCACACAGAGAAGGCAGCGTGGAAGCTCATATGGAGACTGAATCTCACTCCTTGGGGCTGAAATCTGCACATACTTTTAAATCAATCACAAGCTTTTGACCCCTAAAAGACACTGAGACCCAATGGAAAAGAGCTTCTGCCCACTGACCTTGGGCACAGCACCGAAAGCATTACAATTTTGCTCCCCTATTTAGCTCCATGAAACTGAGTGAAGTCGCATTTCCTGATTCAGGAAATGAAGTGCCCTGTGGGCAATCAAGGGGAAATCTTGATACAAGGGTGCTGTCCCTATGGCGTAGAGCAAACTCTGTCCTCTTATCAACCATCCTGCTCTCTCTGTCCAGCGACGCCTCAGGTCAGGGCAGCAGACATGTTCTGCCCAGCAATTAGGTATTTTGATTTGGAAATTTGACATTTCAAATCATCTTGATTTTCTTTTTTTTCTTTAGGATTTTATTTATTTATTTTTAGAGACAGGGGAGAGGAAGAAGAAAGAGAGGGAGAGAAACATCACACACCCCCAACTGGGGACCTGGCCTGCAACCCAGGCATGTGCCCGACTGGGAATTGAACCAGCAACCCTTTGGTTCACAGGCCAGCACTCAGACCACTGAGCCACACCAGCCAGGGCTTCATCTTGATTTTAAATGAAGATTTTCATGAAATCTCAGAAGACAAAAAGCATGAAAAGATTGTTGAAATCGTGTCCCACTTCTCTTGCCTATCTGCATATGCGGCAGACAGTTCAAATGTAAATTTGGGAAATGCCATTCAGTCTATAAACTTCCTACCAAAGAAACTGAAAACCATATGAGCCGCTCAGGTCCGCAAGTCTCCTACACCATGCTCTTGAAAAGGCTCGTGGCTTGTTTGCCTGTGATGTTGAGGCTTTCAGAAGGCAAGGTTTTGGTCACTTTCATTTCCTCAAAATGTGCAGAACACTGATGAGATGTTTCAATTTACAGAAGTGGAAGGAGAAGGAGCCTCCTTAGCCCGTTGGCCTACAAGACGACGTCATTATTGTTAGACATCAAAGGATGTTCAAATGTTGGCCAGCCATAAACTCATATTTTCAAAGGGCGGGACCAAAGCAATGTTTTTCTTTAAGTTGGAAATACATTGAGAATGAGAATGGAGAAGAGAAGCACCGTAAAACAGATGTTCTTAGGCTGTTTCCTCAAAACTGCTGAATGATCTTGATGAAGCAAGAGAGCTTTGTGTGAGGTGACGCATCTGAGTCATTTAACGTTAGGTTGAGGTTGTGGTGAAAACTCACAGAGGAGAAAATGACTTTTTTTTTTCAAATGACTGCTTCAGATTTTTAAAAAGGCACCAGAAAAGGGTAACTGCATTAAATAGGACTTTCTCAATGACACTAAAACTTTGATCTCATAAACTCAAATGACATCGTTGCTTTAAAACTCTTTTCCCTGAAAAAGAAAGGTTTAACTTAGGGATTTGATGTTTAGAAAAATGAGAGACACACTTAAGTAACTTAAATGTAAAACTATCAACCTTCTAGAAAAGAACATCAGAGCCCTGGCTGGTGTGGCTCAGTGGGGTGAGCTCCAGCCTGTGAACCAAGGGGTCACCGGTTTGATTCCCCGTCAGGGCATGTGCCTGGGTTGCGGGCTGGGTCTCCTGTGGGGAGGGGAGGCAACCACACATTGATGTTCCTCTCTCTTTTTTTCTCCCTCCCTTCCCATCTCTAAATATAAATAAATAATTTTTTTTTTTAAAGGAAAAGGTCACGAGACATCATTCCACACCTATCAGAATGGTCTGAAAAGAAACAATGATGTGATAGCACCCAGTGCTGCCCAGGATGCAGAGAAACTGGATCACTGGTACATTGCTGGTGGGAATGCAAAATAGCACAGCTATTCTGGAAAATAGCTTGGCAGTTCCTTTCAAAACTAAAAATGGACTCATGATAAGACTCAGCCTTTGAATTCTTGGGCATTTATCCCAGAGAAATGAAGAGTTCTTTTCGTGCAAGGCTTTGTACACAAATATTCATAGCACTTTCAGTCATGATAACCAACAACTGGAATCTGCTCAGATGCCTTCCGATGGGTGATGTTAAATAGTGATCACATCCACAGAAAGGAATATTACTCAGCAATGAAAAGGAAGGAACCAATGACACGCACACCAAGTTGTATAAATAAACCTCAAGGAAATTGCGCTCAGGTGAAAAAGCTAACTCAGAAAGGTTACATGGTGTGTGATTCCAATTATGTAATATTCATGAAGTCATAGGATTATAGTGATGGAGAATGGATTAGTAGGTGCCAGGGGTTAGGGACTGGGGAGAGATGGATGTCACTCTGAAGGATTAGGAAGGGGGAGTCTTGGTGGTGGCAGCTTTCAGAATTACACTGTGGTAAGTTACATAGAGCTACACACACACACACACACACAGCACACACATGCACACACAGTGACATCTGAATACAGCCTTTGGATTGTCCCAGTGTCAATTTCTTGGTTTCCATATTGCGCTAGAGTCGTGTAAGAAGCTAACACCGGGGAGGCCACAGGGAGGGAGCCAGGGATGTCCTGTACATTTCTCTGCAATTTCTTGTAAATTAATGATCATTTCAAAATAAAAATTCTCGTAGAATAATGGATATTCTAGACATGGATAACCTTTATAAAGACTTTATAGATGCCAACAAACTGATTAACAGCAAGCCTGTAGATACCAAGTGGATGGACCTTTTCGGAGAGGTGGAAATGAATTTCTACGAGGCTAGAAACCCGCGCTGGCTAGTAAATAAAACAGTATGTATCCCATGCTCACATGCTTTTGTAGAGAGGATATTTAGCTTGATGTCATCACCGTGGGCCGACCCCAGGGATCAGTGTCCTGTGGGCGGCAGAAGAGCAGAGCTGCAGGTCAAGGTCAGCTTTGCCACCATATCCAGAGCAGACGGATGGCTCAATGGCTGCAGGCAGTTCAGAGAAGTACTCCTGGAAGAGGAAAGGAAAGAGTAAAAATATTCTGGCTCTGGCCGGTGTGGCTCAGTTGGTTGGCGTGTCATCCTGTAACCGAGTGATTGAAGGTTTGATTCCCTGTCGGGACACATGCCTGGGTGGCAGGTTTGATCCCCACTCCGGACCTGTGCAGCACCCAGTCCGGGCATGGAAGGCAACTGACCGATGCTTTTCTCGGATCAATGTTTCTCTCTTTCCCTTCCTCTCTCTTTCAAAAAACAATTTTTAAAAATGTCCTTGGATGAGGATAAAAAAAAAGTCTGTATCATGAAGCAGAAAGAAATAGGACACTGTCATTTTGTGTGTGTGGTGGTTAAACATAGGTAATATCTGTTTAAGTAACCCTGTTGTATATATAGGTTTCTTCTAAGTATTACATTTATATATCTTAAAAACGCACAGTACAAAGCCTACAAATTTAAAAATCCAGTAAATAATTTTTGAAATGTTAATAGTGCAAAAGCCAGAAAGAAACATTTTAAAATATTTTTGTGCCCTGGCTGGATGGCTCAATGAGTTCGAGTGTCATCCCATACACCAAAAGGTTGAGGGTTCAATACCCACTCAGAGCACATACCTAGGTTCTGGGTTCGATCCCTGGTCAGGATGTGTATAGGAGGCAACCGTTCTATTTTTCTCTCTCACACTGATGTTTCTCTCTCCCCCTCTTCCTCTCTCTCTAAAAATCACTACTGATTGCCACTATTAACTAGTTCTATTGTTTTTTTATTTAAATAATAACATTTGTGTAACATAAAGGGAAATAATACAAAATAATATAATTTTCATATGCATCTGTTTTTTATCCTATAGCAGTAACATATGTGTGTAATTACTTATATATTATATTATTATTGCTGTGTCCTGGGTTGACTTTCAGAATGTTGGTTATCGAGTGAATTACTTCTCCTAACAATAGCAGAAGAAGCAAAAGTCAGTCCAGTTGGAATTTTCTTCCTGTGAGGTGGGGTGGGGATGAGGAAGAGGACCGATCTGCTCATGTATCTGTTTACTCCTCCTGACACCACTGTGTGAGGTATTGACTCCCGTGGGGTGTATTTTTCCCTTAGGAAGAGAACAGTCTGCTTTGATTACCACATGTTTAATATATTCCTTTTTTTTTTTTTTTTATAATCCTCACCCAAGGACATTTTTATTGATTTGAGAGAGAGAGAGAGAGATCAATGTGAGAGAGAAACACTGATGGGTTGCCCTCTGCTCACACCCCAGCTGTGGACCAAACCCACAACCTTTTGGTGTACAGATGATGCTCCAACTAACTGAGCCACCTGACCAGGGTTCAGTTTTTTTTTGTTTTGTTTTTTGTTTTGAGTAATCTGAACATGGCTCACACCTAATCAAGGCAGGAATGAGAGTAAAGGACTATGATGTTAAAAAAAACAAACCTGAGGGCCCTGGCTGCTGTGGCTCAGTGGATTGAGCATCGGCCTGCAAGCCAAGTGTCTCTGGTTCAATTCCCAGTCAGGACACATGACTAGGTTGCACGTCAGGTCCCCAGTTGGGGGCCCATGAGAGGCAACCACACATTGATGTTTCTCTCCCTCTCTTTCTTTCTCCCTTCCCCTCTCTCTAAAAAACTAAATAAATACAATATATTTTTTTAACCTGAAAAAAATTTTAAAAGAAGTTGTTTCTGGCACATAATAAGAGATAATATAAATACATGTTGAAGAGATGAAAGATGATTTAGTAAATGAGTTAGTGAAAAGTATGCTATGTTGCTAAATTTTGCAGTCTGGCCAACTGTAGACGCTCTCTAAAAAGGGAATTAAGATTAGAACTCTGGGGTGTTTATCACATTGCGTAGCTGACTTGCATTGATTATATATGTAGGAATATCATGTTTTATGCTATTTTAGGCCCCAGTTTCTTTCTGCCTTCAGGATATCAGAGAAGTGAATTTGGCTTTGTGAAAATGTTTCCACATAATCCAGAGTCAGGAAACCACGCCCTTGCAAAACACACACTTGCTCACACACAGACTTAAGCTTAGCTGGATTTTTAATGTGTTTTTTTCTTTTTAAAATTTGCCCAGCGTTTGTATGACTTTTCATTTTTATGTAATATGCACTCTCTAATGGGAGTATTAATCACATTTAAAATTAGAGCTTTTCAGAGAAACAAAGAATGTCGTTTTATCATATGTATCTTCCCAGACTTTGTAAGATCTACAAATATAACCACATCCCACACTGGCCTCATAGTGTCAGGGATGAAAAAGGTCTTCAGCCTTTGACTGTTCAGTTCTCTAAAAGTTATGGCTAGAAAGGGTCTTAAATTAATCCACACCCCCCCCACACACACCAGCCCCCTCCTAGAACCCCCCCCCCATTCTGTTGTGTCCATGAGAAAACTTTTGCCCCTGGAGACTGTTCCCAGATTATTCCAGCATGTTCTTTTTTGATGCTTTCCCCATCTGCGTCCACACTTTGTTAACCAAAGAGAACATTTATTTCAGTGTTAGGGAGAATGTTAATGAACCTGATGGCTTTTCTTCAGCCCTTCGTGTTGCCGGGTCCAAAAGACAAGGCAGGACTGTAGGGAGCAGGACATCAAAAATGCGCCCCCACAGGAGGGACCCTCTGGGGTCCTGGCTTCTCCTGCACCAGCCTTCAGCTCAGCCGCAGGTCTTCATGTGCTCCTTCAAGTTCATTTTCATGATGCAGCTGCTGCTTTTTCTTAGCTTAAAAGTCCATTCTTCCCATATGCTATACTGAATGGTCTTTTGCTGGTGGTAAACCGTATTGAACAAGGTGAGTTTCAAGCCCATAGTCCAGAAGGCCTTTGCAACATTAACTCAATAAGACTTTGCTAATTCAAAGTAGTACAAAATATGGTCATTTACTTATAAGATTCTTGTGCTTTAAAAATTATTCACAAAAAAGTATATGGAACCTTTAAGATGATAAATGAAGAGGTTGGATCACTTTGCATGTAACTATAGGTGGCGTTTGTGCCAACTAATTCCAATGTACCAAAAATAGCCATATTCATCTAAAATTAAAGTATCAAATTAACTTAAAAATATTTCCCAATGAATAGCTGGTGTGATGGAGGAACATTTAACTCTTGACTTTTTCTTTGACAAGTTAAGGTATTTTGCTAATGAGACTAAAATGAGCTATACAATCCTTATGGGGATTATTGTAAAGCTCTGTGATGCAGCTAAACTGATCAGTCATAATATAAAATCGTTTAATATTATAGTAAAAATACCTTGGCTAAAACAAACACAGGGACCACAGTGACTCCTGTATAGTGCCCCCCCACTGTCTCTCCCCCCTCCCCCCCCCCGCCCCGGGCCTTCTAAACCCTCTCTAATGAATCCTTATGCCTGGATCCAGCATCAGCAGGTAGACACTGTGGTCAAGAGGACACTTGATTCGATCTTAAGAGTGCACAGGGTGAAATCTGCCCTCTTGGAAAGTGTCCCAGATGTGCTCATGGGGGCTAGGGTGGCCCCAGTTGTGGCCCTAAGGGAAGGGAGGGTCCGCCTGCCTTTCACAGGGGACGTGTGCTCTTGGGGCCCTGGCTCCTTGGGTTGCAGAACAGTTTCAAAGAAGAAAGGCAAGGCCATCTGCCAGCCATCCCAGTGACGATTTCTGTAGCAGCTGGTCGTAGTTGGCCAGAGCCAGACCAGAACTCTTTAGTCCTGGGAAAAAAGAAAAGAGTCTACAGAGTTCATCTCCCATACCTGCCTCTATCAATGGAGGGAATCCTTGGGTTTGCAGCCCTTCCTATACATACAAGGGGAGGCAGTCTACTGAAGCCTCCATTCTCCCCAACCCTGCTTTTTTATTATCCTCACCCAAGGACATGCTTACTGGTTTTAGAAAGAGGGGAAGGGAGAGAGAGAGAGGGAGAGAAACATTGATGTGATAGAGAAACGTCAATCAGTTGATCGGTTGCCTCTGATAGTGGCCCCAATGAGAGACCGAACCCGCGACCTAGGTGTGTGCCGGGTCCGGGAATCGAACCTGCAGCCTTCCAGTTTATGGGATGATGCTCCAACCAACTGCGCCACAGGACAGCCTCAGCCACCATTCCCTTTAGAGCGTTTTCATATGCACCATTTTCTAGTGATGTGGAATTCCCATTCAGACACCCATATTGAGCACAGGCCATACCCCACATTCCTGAGAAGCCAGACTTTTGCATACATTTGCGTGAACCTCCTATAGGGTTTAGCCTCCGTATCAGAGTCCTTGGCTGCAGAACAAACCGCCCCAACACCCAGCACCTTAAACGGTAGTCAGCGCTTTTGCGGGCTGGCAATTGGGCTCAGATCAGCTGCGTGGTCCTTTTGCTGGCCTTGCCTGGGCTCCCTCATGCAGTCAGTTTGTGGCTTGGCTGGGACGGGGTGGTCTAGAAGTCCTTCACTCATATGCCTGAGGACTGGCAGGCTTTCAGTCAGGGCATTGCAATTTTTAAAAAATTGTTGTTCTATTACAGTAGTCCCAGTGTTTTCCCCTGTTGCTCTCCCCTGCCCCGCCCACCGCCACGCCACGCCCACCGCCACGCCCACAGTCGGTCCCTGCCCTTTGTCCGTGGCCATAGGTCCTGTATACTAGTTCCTTGACTAGACCCTTCCCCTCCTTTCCCTGCCCCTTCTCCCCCTCCCCCCGCCCCAGGGCATTTCATTTCTTTTGCACGTGACCTCTCCAGCAGGCTAGTCTGAGTTTCTTCCCATGGTGGTCTCCGGGGTCTCCGAAGTGACAAAGAGGAAGTCCCATTGCCCACGTGCTTTCCATATTTGTGTCATATTTGCCCTTTAACCTAAACAGATCATATTGCTGCCTAGATTCCAGGGATTGAAAAAAAAAAAAAAAAGACTCCATCTCTTGATGAGAAGAGCTGCCATGTGCCATTGCAATGGGACATCCCAACAGGGTGGCAAGAGTTTCTGACAGTTATTCACAATCTACCTAGCTTTGTTAACAGGGATATTTGTTTTTATGATAAAAAATTTCAAATGTACACATTCAGACATACCTCAAAGCAGGCAGAATAACACAACACATCTCCTGTACGCCCATCACCTGGATTCCCCCATTTTCAATATTTTGCTACATTTGCTGCCTCTTTTTCAGTTTTTCTCTTTGCCAAAGTAGTTTAAGGCAAGTCCCAAACAGCTTGCTCTTGCAATTCTGTTTGTTTCAGCATGCATCTTTTACAAAGAGACGCCGTCCTAAGGTAGCCCGATGCCATGACCACATCTTGGCATCATCTAACACTCAGCCCATAATTTAGTTTCCCCGTTGCCTCAAAAATGTCCTTTACAATAAATAGATTCAAAAGGGAAGCCATCCACATGAAGCATATAGCAATCCCAACTTGCTTTTCTTTTATTTTCTTTTTTTCTATGGCCTTGTTTTGAAAACTGGATCAGTTTTCCTGCGTCAAACCGCCCACATGCTGGACTCATCCATTCGCCCCTTTGTGGGGTCATTTAACGCCCGTCTTCATCTCCTGGGTTTCTCTATGAAAGTTAGTCCGGTGCTCTGGCTTCATTCATGGTCCGCGTGGGGAGCCGGTATCCTTTGTCCGTAGCACTGTGTGTTTCCGAACGCATCCTATACGGGTTTGCATGTCTTTTCATGTCGCGAACACAGATCGGTGGGTTGTTCCTTTGGTGATCTGTTATTTCAGTAAGTGCTCCAAGGTGGTGATGTGCTCATTCTCTTGTTCCTTCCAGATTTATTAGCTGGAGTTCTTTTATAAGAAACTCTCATCAATTAGTTATTTGGTTACCTGCAGTAGAGTTCATACAAAATGTATTCTTTTCTTTTGATCCATAGCTTGCAGAATAAAGAGTTGGTACCCAGATTGTTTGCAACTATAAATAGTTGTTTTGGGGTTCTCTTGCTTACTCTCTTTTTTGTTATTATTATGAATTCATGGGTTTTAAGTATTCAGTGAGTTTTAATCAAGTGCATTTTTTATTTTTTGAGGCTAAAATTGTTTCATCTTTGGCCATTGGAAACTACTTGTTGGCTTCTATATCCTTTTGATCCATTATTCTTTGAGAACTTCCTCCCTTTCTCACACAAGACATCCCAGGATTAGTTTGTATATTTCATGCTCCACTCCTGACTGGAAATAACAATATGGGAACTGGACCTGCTCATTACTATTGAGTTTTCATTATTCCTAGTCCTTGTCAATGTAACTCCTGTTACTTGTTCTTAGTTGTTCTTCTGATGTTTCTTTTGCAAGTATATGTATATATTTTACTCCCTTTAAAAATTACTTTAGCCTGCGAACCAAGTGTCGCTGGTTCGATTCCCAGTCAGGGCACATGACTAGGTTGCACACTAGGTCCCCAGTTGGGGGCACGAGTGAGAGGCAACCACGCAGTGATGTTTCTCTCCCTCTCTTTCTCATTTCCCCTCTCTTTAAAAACAGATAAATAAAATAAATAATAGACTAAACAAACAAAAATTACTTTGTAAATATATTTATTCTTTTTAAATGAAGTTTTACTGGCTTTTCCATATTTTGTTTTAAAAGACAATATTATAAATATTTTATCACAAACACACACACATACACAGATGCACAAACATTGTAAAAAGAAAATCTAAACATACTTTAATGGACCGGACCACTGAACTTTTTAAGGAATGTCTCAATCTTTCTCTCCCCCGCCCCCCTCTCTTCCAGTGAGTATGGTGTTGCCTGTAATCTGGGAAGACAGTTTCCAAACTAAACTGGGGTTAATCGATTTCTTCTGATCTCCATTTACTGTTTGAGTGTGAAAATATCTCCATACAAGTCCTTTCACAAAGATGAGTCTCAGGAAATAAATTCTTGAACAGAATAAGAACTGTGCAAACCCAGGTGTACCCTGGATTTGGTGCTTTATATTCCACCTCATTCATATTCATGGTCAAATACTTGAACTTCAGAACAGTCCAGAGGCTCAAAATTAACATGTCCAATATAGTTTTTATAAGAGTTGGAAAAGAGGATGAATTGACAAAAATTGGAAGAATATTAGAGACATTAAAGAGTTAAAATTTGGCAGAACTTGAAGCAGTTTAGATAATAATGTAACAATGTTAGTTTTTTTGTTTGTGGTTTTTTTTTAAAACAAATTCTACCATAGTTATTATGTAGGATAATAACTTTAGGGAAAGCTGGGTGAAAGGATGTACAGAAACTTTTTGCACTATGTTTGCAACTTTTCTGTAAAACTAAAATTATTCCAAAGTAAATTTTATTTCACACACACACACACACACACACACACCAGATTTTTAAAAAAGATTCACAATGCATCCAACACAAAAGGATACTTAAAGAAATTCAGCAAATCAGTAAGAGAAATAACCTAACAGATAAAAGGGGAAATGAAATAAATAAGCAAGTGACATACCAGTTTTGTCTACCACCTGAGTGAAAATGTAAAAGTAATATTATCAAGTGTTCCTATGTGTGGCGAACCAGGGTAAGTTGACCTGGGATTCTTGGAGAACGAGTTGACAGTATCCATTAAAAATGTTTATTTTCAGTAAGCATGTACCTCACCCCTCAAAAATTCCTTTTTGCATATTTCCCCTAGAGAAATACTTGCACATGTGTACAAGAAAGGCACAAATAAGTATTTTCATTGCAACATTATATCAAAATCATCTTAGATAAAAACAGTGCATCCATATTATGAAATACTAGCTAGCCATTTTCAAATGATGCGATAGATTTTCATTGTTTGATATAATCTCCAAGACAAAATATTGCGTGAAAAATAGTTGTAAAATGATACAGTTATTTTTAAGAGCATATATTCCTATATATCTAGACTCTCTCTCTCTCTCTCTATATATATATATATATACATATATATATATGTATATATATATACATATAATATTTTGTGTATTTATATATATATGTGTGTGTGTGTGTATAAATATATATAAATACACAGAAACTGATCTGGAAATATACTCCCTGTATGTCTGTGTCTTAAAAAGATCTTCCTTATTTAATGTTATGTGGCTTTATTGGCAGAGGAAAACTCTGAATCAATTTATAGAAATTTCAACTTCCACGTACTCTGCCACCATCTTGGCCCTCTGAGTTACAGAATTTTTAAAGATATGGCAAAGAGTGAGATTAGGATAACTTTAGTTTGTTGTTACAATGCTTTGATAAAGTTCTCCTCATTCTAGTATTTCGTATATATATTCTCTCTTCTGTAACATAATCCAGACTGTCTCGTGTTCTACCACAGAATTATACTTCCCCTTCACATTTCATGCATAAACTCATAGCTCATACCAGAAATAACATAAATATGCTTTTCTAAAGATATTTTTGGCAATGGAAACATATACACATAAAACACAAATATATAAAATATGGGTAGGGACATAACTGTTCATTTGGTCAAGGTTGTTTTAATAAATGGTTCATTTGAAGACTTACAAAGATTTTGCACACATAGTGTTTTTTTCATTCCTAGCCGCAGACACCAAAAATCCCACAGGAAGTTGTCTTTGAAAGTGTTGTGGTTTTTAGTTTCCTGTTCAGTTTGCATTAGATGATCAGATAAGATAAAGCTATGCAATCGAAAGAGATCCCGAGTTAAACTTTATTTTAACTCGGTATGAGAATCTCAAATTTTGCTGTATTTCTTCCCAGTCCGAAGGAGCTATAGCCACTTTCATATGTAAGCATTAAAGTCGTGATATAACTTGAACACTTTTTTGGTGTCCAGTGGAGAAACTCTTCATTGCTAAAGGGGCATAATCTGAGATCATGCCTTATGCTTGCCACTTAATAAAAAAGGTTTTATTTATTTTTAGAGAGAGGGGAAGGGAGGAAGAAAGAGGGGGAGAGAACCACTGATGTGTGAGAGAAACATCCATCGGTCGCCTCTCGTATCCCCCACAAGTGGGGGACCTGGCCCTCAACCCAGGAATGTGTCCTGATTGGGAATCAAACTGGCAGCCTTTTGGCTTGCAGAACGACGCCCAGTCCACGGAGCCATGCCAGCCAGGGCAATGTTTGCCACTTTTTAAGAAAGCATTGCCCCCCAAAATAAACTGAAGGAACAGAGCTGTGTTTTTAGCTTTTGATAATAGTGTTTTACCATTATTCTTATAAATGATAAAATCTTTGTCTCTTCAGAACAAAGGAGATATATAAAACATACATTTTCAGTTTAATTAGATGTAAATACCATTGAAAAAATTTTAAAGGGTATTATTATTCATTGAAATGTTTTGTTAATGTAATTTTTAAATCAGTATTCTCAAGGTGGAATTTTTGGCTTTATTTCATTTTTTAAAATTATGACAAAAGTAAAACTAAAACTGTAATTAAATAGATTAGATCTTTGATGGATCATTGCAATCTAACATTTAAATTATATACAGGAGAGTTGATGGAAAGTGACAAATGAGAAGAAATGAAAGATTTCAGTAAATTTGTAGATAATGTTTCTGGTTTTAGTGCTATTAAAGACGGCATATATACCTAGGTCTAGGCAGGCTATGCCAACTGCACATCTTATTATGGTAAGATAATAAAGATAATGTGAAAGGTCTTTTGCAGCTACCTTTTAAAATAAAAATATCTCCCAAATTTACTTAAAAAAGTGCTTGCTCATAAGGAAACTTTAATTAGTTCTTATAAGAATAAATAATACTTTGTCTAAAAACAAAAAATACACACACGACTTTTTTAAAAAACGTGACTAACCGTTTCTATGCATGGGGGGGAACAAAAAATAAGGCTTTGATTTGCAGAATGCTTTTTTCTAGTTAAGGTAGCTTCGGGTTGCAAAATAAGCGTACTTTGAAAATCTTAACCGATATTTATGTATGCTATACTGAATTTATTGGTTAAGTTTGATATTTTCACACCGTTGAATTCTAAAGAGAAAACCATCATTTAAAACGATGTTTATGCTCTTGTCCCCATTTTTATGTACCTTTTGTGGCTCTGTGCCAGGTATTTCAAGGATGTTATCATTTAACGTTACTAAGAATTCCTGACACGTGTGGCGAGTGATACATGTTACAAAGTGTAGGATCACGTTTCTTGCATATTTCTTGGTGCTTACCAAATGCCGCCAGCATGGCGGGAAGCAATAGCCCGGCAAACCGGACCGTGGACTGCACATCTGTGCCCACGATGAGCTGGAGGAGCTGGGTTTGGAATTGTAAGGCAGCCAGACCCCTTCCAGCTCACCCCTAAGAATGTCAGCATTTTTGATGCCCAAAAATATTTTTACTATCTGGCTAGTTGGACTGGAGAAAGAGGCTTTGGCTATATCTTGAGGCCTAATGAGGGTGAGCCAAGATACCACAGGGTCTCTTGGGTATTTTCTTAGAGCGCTTGGCCGGAGTGCCCGTGACCTCGTTACCAATTTTAGTTAGGTCATTCGGTTTGTCGAGAATGAGTGCAACTATTTTGACCTTGATAGGAGCTCATCAGAGATGAAAGCCACGACGCTCTTTACAGAAAAAGCACATTGTCTTCAGTGGGGCAGTAGGGCCCAAGCATGTGGTACAGCTGTGACCACCGTTATCTACCAGGTTAAGGACGGATGGTCAGGTTTGCAGGAGCCGCGCTCCTGCGTGGGGCTAATCCAGCGTGGCTAGTTGACGACAAAGTGGACAGGTCTGATAGAACTCCAAACAGGACAGGGCACAGCGGCTTGCTCCTTGGGGACGATTTCCGCCGGACCCTTTGTGAAAACAAACAGGAAGACTCGGCCGCCAGCGGAAACGCAGTCTTCCAAGTTACTTCGGAAACTGGGCTTTTCCTTCCGCGACGGGGGTCGCATCCCGGGAGGAAGCGGGCCCGGCCTCTCGCCCCGCCCCCGCCCCGCCCCGCCCCCTCCACGGCCCCGCCCCCTCCCAGCTGGGCATGCTCAGTGGGCTGGGCCGGGCCGGGCCGGGCCGGCAGGTTTGCGTGGCCGCCTGCAGCTGCCGGCGCCGGCTCATTCCTCAGACGCTGCGTCCCTTCTCGGCGCCTCGTTGCAGGGAAGTTTCGTGCTGGAGACGGCTTCCGAGGAGCCGCCGGGCGAGCTGCGGGGACGGCCGGAGGCCCCCGGTGCCGCCGAGGGGCGAGCGGGCGAGGCCGACGTGGTCCGACAGCGAGAGCTTCGGGAGGCCGAGCGAGTGGCCACAGTCGGAGGGAGGCGCCGGCGGGGCGCGCCCCGTGGAGAAGACCCGGGCGGGGCGGGCGGGCGGGCGTTCCCCGGACTTTTGTCCGAGTTGAGTCCCCTCCCCGTGGGCTGGGCCTCTCCGGCCTCCTCCGCCCCCAGCCCCGCTCGCTCCCGGGAGATGTTTATCTGGGCTGTGGCGTGAGGAGCCGGCGGGCTCGTGGCGCGGAGTTTCGGGTCCGAGGAGCCTCGCGCGGCGCGGGAGAGAGACAAGATGTCCGCCAGAGCGGCGGCCGCCAAGGTGAGCGCTTCCGCGGCCGCCAGGGCGCATCCCGGGCGAGCCAGCGAGCGCGGCCCCCGCAGGCGTCGGGCCCGCGCCCCGCCCTCCTCCCCGCCGGCCGCTGCCCTGGGGGCGGCGACGGGTGGGCTGTGCGGGCGGGAGCGGCGGGGGCCGAAGGCGCGGGGCGGGGGGGTGGGGGGGCGGCGGCTGGCGCGCGGAGCCGCGGTCCCGGGCAGGTGCATCGCTCCCGGCGGCGGCGCCTGGCTCCGGCTCGCGGCGGGCGGGGCCGCGCAACAGGTCTCGCGCCGGAAACTCGGCGTCGGGAATGGGGCGCACGGCCCCGGGCGCGAGCCCGCGGTGGCCGGGAGGTCGGGGTTCGGGGTGCCGCCTTCAGCCAGCCGGCAGCGAATGCGCGGGGAGGAGTGGTTGGTCCCGGCGAAACCGTGTGGTTTCGATCTGATGTCAGTGCGCGTGGAATGCGCCAGCCAGCGATAAGACACTGATACAGTAAAACGCTCAGCCTGTGCGCTAGGTCGGATATTTTTTTCCACCCTGTATTATTTATTTAAGGCAACATTGAAAATAAAACCAACCCCCTTAACACTTTTTAATAGTTTAACCTGAGTTAAACTTTTCAAAAGTGACGCAAAATACCCCTATAAGCGGACAGTAAGATGAACTCTTTAAAAATGGACATGAACAGAGATCTATTTGTTGGTTCAGCAAAAAAAGTAACACTGTTTCCTATCAAGTTTTCCTGTGCTTGGAAGTATTATGCCTTTTTCTCGGTGCTTTGAAACCTACCTGTATATGACACCAAGAAGTTGAAGTTCCTAAGAATCAGTTAAAATCCTGCTTTGCTTTTGTAAATTTATTCCTTTTAATCCTAAATTAGCATTTGTTCTTTTTAACAATTACAGCGATACAGAAATGTGAAGAGTCAAAGTCTTTCCCTGTAGAAATCCATTACTTGAGATATTTCCGAAGTGCTTAAGCAGGTCGGGGTTTTATACACTTATTTTTCTGTTGGAAATGGTTATTGGAAGTATATGGGAGAGCGTTACCTGTAGTAGTGAATACACGTGCGTTCTTTTAAGGAACGAAGTATTCTTTCGTTTAAAAGACTTAATTTGTATCTTTCTGACGTTGATGAAAAACAATCTAAAGCTAAAACTTGATACAATGACTTTTAAAAAGGTTTTTATTTTTTGCTTTGATTTTAAAATAGGCTCACATTATTTTCCTTTTCTGGGGCTTCCTTTGCTAGGCAAAAGGGCTTTGTTTCCATATTACACAGAATGTCACTTTGTTCCTGAAGTGTGATCTTCTGGCACTTGATAGTCAAGACAACACACTTTTAAAAGGTTATTTCAAGACTGGAGGGAAGTAAGTTTTCAATGAATTGCTGTAGTAAGACGATTTAGAAGGAGTAATACTTTTCCTCCTGAATTATGGTATTGAGATTTTATGCCATAATGAAAAGCATCACAAGTTAAGTATCGTATTGTAAGGATATTTGTATTCTTAAATACTTGTGAGTAAAATGTGAGTTGAAAGCTTATTTTTTTTAAGGCTGTATTATGTGGCCTTCATGAAATCTTACATACAGCAAAGCAGGCCATAAAAAAAGAGGTGAAAGGAAATAATATTCAACCATCTGTTTTCAAGTCACATTTAATTTTTTAAGGTAATTAAAATGCTTACTAAGACAGGCTTCTATACTTAATACTTTACATATGATATGTTTGTTTCGCTCACCCTCAATTTAAAAAACAAACGACATTAATTTGGCAGCTTGCTCTTTTATCTCTTGCCTAGTAGCTTGTAGAACTCTTCTCTAAGCTAATAATACCTTCGATTCTGTGTTCTTTGTAATGGTTGAATAGTTTTCTGCCCCATGAATAGGCTGTAGATCATCATTGCCTAACTCGTTCCCAGGATTTTGCTGTTGTAGTGAGTAGCATTATATTTTTATATCTGTGTACTTACATTGTATGTTATGTCTAGTTCTTAAAAATAGAATTTCTGGGTCAAAGGGTATGTGCATTTTAAGTTCTGATAAATACCAGTACATTTTTCTCTGAAAAGATTGTATCTAGGAATAAATATAACTTACTGATAAGTTCCCTGAATTTTAAAGAAGGTCATAAAATAAAACCTGAATAAATTGAGTTGAGACAATATACTCGCTGGATGGGGAGAGGCAGTATTGTAGAATATACCAGTTTTGCCTGAGTTGATGTCTAAACATAATGCAACTTCAAATGGAATTCCAGTGTTTCCTTATAGAAAACTTGGTATATTGATGAGAATGTTTATCTGACAGAATCGATGAAGGATAGTCACCGGATTTTGAAAGAAGGTCCTATCGGCACCTAATGGGTTATAATCCAGAGTAACTTAAAGCGGTCTGTCAATTCAGGAGTAGACAGTGGGACCAAAGAGTCCAGAGACATCTGTGTGTTTATGAGCTTTTAGTTGTCAGCGTTTCATGTGCGTCAGGTCTTGTTCTAAGTGCTTACCATGAATGACCCGATTTAATTCTCGGGGTAACCCTGTGAAGTGGGCGAGACTATTATTCCCACTCTATGCGTGGGGAAACACAGAGAGATGAAAGGAACATACCTAAATTCATTTAGCCAGCAAGAGGGAAAACTAGGAATATATGATTAAAATAACACTGTAGACGATCAGAGAAAGGGTGGGTAAATCAGTAAATAGTACTGGGATGGGTGGTTAACTTTGTTTTGTTTTGTCTGAGTTTTATGCCTCAGGCCAAAAAAGAAAAAATTACAAAGGAAATTTGAAAAAGAGCAAATAAAGCAAACTGTAGCACATTAGAAGAAAGTATAGGATACTTTTAAAAAATATATACCTGAGTTGGAAAGGGCTTCTCTGTACATATTACTGGTGTAGCTGGAATTAAATTACTCAGAAGTTGGAATCAGGAACTTGAGGGTGGTTCTGTCTCACCAAAGAATGTTAATTATACAAGAAAATTGTGTGAATAATTACTAGTAACATTTTCTTTTTTATTTTTTTTGATCTCATATTTTTTTCTTTCCCATTGTTATTTATTTTTATTTTTTAAGTATTTTTTATCAGTTATGTTGTTACAGTAGTCCCAGTTTTTTTTCCCTTTGCTCCCCTATGCCTGGTGTCCCCCTTTCTTAGGAACATTTTCGTTGCTTGAATCACAGTAAGCGGCTGAAGGAAGTTGTGGATTTTAAGCTGTTTCACTTTGGGGGAAGCAATAAAATTTAAAATCTATTATTATATATGCTTATTAGATTTTCTGCTTAAATGTTTTCATTATGTCTCAGGGACCATATCTTTTTCCCTGTGATTGTCTCTAAAATTCTAGTGTAGTTTAGTATGAAAATTATTTACACAACTTCTTAGGAATCTGTTTATTGTATCAGCTAAGGCACAATGGACTTTCTCTCTCTCTGTCTCTCTCTCTCTGTCTCTCACTGATGTTTTCATGTTAGGAACCTGCAGACTTTTACTTTGTATCTAGGAAAGACTTCTGCTGCCCATTGATTGCTGTCAGCGTGATGGAGGAGGCCAGCCATCCACACCAACAATTAATGAGGTTGAAGCCAATCCGTGACTTTGAGGGCTCTGACACAGTGTGTGTGGTACTGTTTCCTGTTTGGTTTGCAGGAAAACGATTACAGTAGTTTCACTCATTTTTTTCAGTTCTGGAAACAATGGACTGGCTCTGACTTTTACTTGCTCTTTAATCTTTTTTCTATTTAGAGACCAAATGTAAACTCAGTACAGTTCTAAGAATAAAATTGAGCCTACATAACACAGATCACTATACTGCTAAGGAAAATGCCTTTAAAAATAATAATTTTGGTGAAAAATTTGGAAATGTAATTCAGTTTCTGCACATACCCCTGACATGATAAAAATTCAGTCTTCTGAGGACCATGAATCTGGCTGTGTATTCCTGTGTAGTGGCTGCCACCCATCCCTGACCGCCCGCCACCCATCCCTGACCGCCCGTCACCCCTCACCCCAGGGCCACGCATGCAGGCACGTGGGGACCCAGCAGTGAGCGCAAACCGAGCATCGCAGTGGCCCAGGACGAGTTAGGGGATTGAGCCAAGTTATTTTTTATTTGTAAAGTTTTTTGATCAAATGCTAAATAAGGGTAAAAGATAATTTATGTCTAGAATGATATTTGTGAAATATTTGGAACATGCTTTGAATCTCTGACTTTTGAAAGAGTCTTGAAATTTATTAGTTGAACAACTTTTAATCTTTTAGGAAGAGAGAGACATTAGTATAGTTTACTGAGTTTTAAGTTTGATCTAAAATTGCATATTTCAGAATAGTATTTTCAGTATAAGGTAGCAATAAAAATAGGCCTTTTGCTGTCTCTGACCTAGAGTGCTTCTTAATTTATTTATTACAGAGAAGAGAGCCTCAGGTTGCTCCTTTATGGGTTAGCCAGGTGCTTTATTTCCATTCCTTCTTACACGGATAAATTCTTAATCATGAGAAGGGTGTGGTGAGTGAGTACGTGGGGAGGGAATTTCATTGTACGTCCTAAAAACGGATGGGAATAATTGACTGAATGATCCCCTGCACTACAGAAGCACTGCTTTAAAACATCAGAAAACCAGTGTCGCCAACCTTTTCACCGTAAAACACACCATTTGAGATTTAATAACAAAGCCCTGGCTGTTGTCAATGTAGTGGTAAATACCGAGTCTCCCCACATGGCCCTTAATTTCAGGGTGCATCAAAAGATGAGTTTTGTTAGTCTGAGTTAGACATTTCAGTTACTATAGCAGAACCACCTAACACTTACTAGGAGGATGCTGGCAAGTGCGTTCACTGATGAAAGACCTCAGTCATGCTAGTTTATCGTGCCGGAAGGGAGGTGAAAACAGGAGCTAATATTTCTTCATGTGGACATGTACTAGGGACATCAGATTAGCATATATACCTGGTGTAATGAAAAAATTGCTTTTGATTTGCTGAAGTTTCTTTGTGCATGTGTGTTTTTTAAAAAATGTGCATTCCCAAGGAATGGAAGTTCATTTTTTTGTCTCGGTTATCTTAAGAATTTTCACTCATTAATTGAGTACATTTTGTTTTGGGTCCCCGTTCTGTAGAAGCTTAAAGTTTCCATCTGCTGTATACTGTAATCATCAGTTGTGAAATGTGTAACTCATTTGTAAGATCCAAATAGTTTGCGTTGCTTATTCATGAAAAAATAAGTATGAACACGATGATGGCCATTGTAATAACACTGCATTCTACTGACTTTTTCGGTTGGGGAAAGTGGTGAAATTATAGCTGAAGCCTGGCCTTGCTGTAACAGTTGATATTCTGCATTTTTGTTGTTAATCTAAAAAAATGGAGGAAAAGGTTAAGAACTACAAAGTAATTAGAATTTACTTACATAGTCATAACTCCTTGAATAAACCGATGTGGAAAATGCACAGAATGCTAGTTGTTTATTTAGTGTCTAACAAGCTGTGCAATGTGTAACAATTTAAATTTTTCTTTTCCAGCAGATATTTATTGCAGACCTAGTATGTGCCAGGTGCTGTTTCAGATGCTGGAGACAGAGCAGTGTACGCATCTGTCCTCCCGGAGCATTTGAATGGGGTGGGCAGCAAGTCCAGTCTGCCCTTGGGGATAAATGCTAGAATCCCTAACACGCTGCTTCTAGATCCTGACCTTCCCCCAGAGACGACAACTACCTTGTTTTCTGCGGTGCCCGTTTTGTAGCTTTTCTTTGTAATTTTACCACTTAGTTGTGCACCCCATCAGCACTGTAGTTTTGCCTGGGAACCTTGCACAAACAACCTTCCAGTGTGTGTTCTGTCGTGCGGGGCTGCTTTTGCCCGGCATGGTGTGAGATGAGAGATGCCGTGGGCAGCCGTAGTTCCTTCGTTTTCATTGTGTTCATGGATGAAGTTCTTAGGAACCCATTGTAGAAGGGCTCCCTGCCAAACTGGCTGGGAAAAAATAGTTTGAAGTCGACTTTCGTGTTTTTTGGAGAAAATACTGTGTACCTGTGTCTGAGGGACAAGAGTTAGATAAGCCTGGTCACTGGTATAGGAGAACTAACAGCTGTGTGACAGATAGTAGGCTGCTTTTGGTGTTGACCTTGAAAGGCCAGTTTTAGTTTTGAGGGCATTTTGTGACTAAGGTCTTAAAGTCCATCTTAAAGTGTATGTGTGTGTGTAAAGACTTTTATTTATTTTTAGAGAAAGGGGAAGAGAGAGAGAGGGGGAGAAACATCCATGTGTGGTTGCCTCTTGCGCACCACCAACCGGGGATCCGGCCTGCAACCCAGGCACGTGCCCTGACTGGGAATCGAACTGGCAACCCTTTGACTCACAGGCCAGCACTCAGTCCACTGAGCCACACCAGCCAGGGCTTAAAGTATATTTTTGTAGGTATCCATTTATTTGACTCATCAGACCAGTAAAAGCCACAATCAGGCAAAGTACATGCTTTGAACAAAAAAACAGCTAAAAACAAGTCTACTTTTCAAAAGTATAATTGTAGGAAATCTTTCCCATGGTGTCATGTAAAGGAACTTTGGGCGGTTTATTTACTGGTCGTCTTTGTTTTTAACAGTGATAAGTGTTAGGATATTTAAACAAGCAAACATACACAAACCTCTGTTTGGATGCTGTAGTGCCTGTGCAGTCAGAAGACAGCGGCCGTGGCAGGTAGATTTATGCTCTCGTCGTAAATACGAGAAGTGTGTGTCAGGAGCACATAATGGCCCCGTCACATTGAACACCGATTCTGTGACAGGCACTAAGATGAGTGTCTTGTATGTACCACTTCATTGACTCTTCACTGGGTTAGGTACTCCGATAGAGATCCGTTATCTCTGTGTTATCGGTGAGGAATCGGAGGCTAAATCCACTTGCTCTAGCTAATGGTACCCCTGCTCATAGGCATTACAGTCCCCGCGTGCATCTGCTTACTGTCCTTGTGCTCGGAAGGAGTGCCGGGAGGCGCCTGTGGAATGGGGCTAGGCCAGGCCGGCGGCGTGACTCAGAGGAGCCGGAGAGTGCTGCGGGTCAGAGGGCGCGGGCCGGGCTGAGGGAAGTCTCTGTTGCTGGTGCCGGCAGCGAGCGGGGCGGGCCAGACCTTCCAGTTCTTCAACGCGGGCTGTAAAGCCGGATTCTTATGTAAATTACCTTGGCTTAAATGCTGTCCGCTGATATCATTTTCTATCTTTTTATTGTGAAATGTAATAGCTGTATGAAAATACACAACAGATGTACTTTAATGAACTATTATAAAGTAACCACCCACGTAAACACCATCCAGGTCGAAGAGGAGCCTGCCAGCTTGCTTCTCAGAACCCCCCCACCCCCGCCGCTTCGTAATCACATCGCCCCCTAATCACATCGCCCTGCTAACGCTAAGGCCACGGCCCTGACCCTGAGTCCCTGTGTTGACATCTGCCTGCTAACACCGTTCATCCCCAAGTCAGCCACTGTTCTGACTTTGTTTTTAAGGCTCACGTGCTGTCGCCTATCAGTTCATTCATCGTCCGGGCTGGCCAGCGTTGGGTAACTACAGCTCGGGGCCCAGTCTGCGTTGGCTTGGGCCCTTGGGCCCTCCCCCCATTTGGCTGTTACAAATAAGGCTTCCACGAGCGCTTGCACATGTCTGCTGGTGACCGTTGCGTATGTTTGTGTATTTAGGGGTGGCATCGCTACCGGATTGCTTTATGTGTCTTCAGTTTTAGCAGGTACGGTCTTCTCCAGAGAGGCCGCGCCGATTCCCCAGCGAAGGAGGCTCTGTGCGCTGCGGTTCTCCTGTCCGTGGTGTCAGAGGCTCCGTTAGCCCTGCTGGTGGGTCTCCAGTGCAATCTCACTGTAGTTTTCACTTGCGTTTCTTCGACTAGATGTGCAACTTTTTATATTTATGGCTTCTTAAGTCTTTTGCCTGCTTTTCTTTGGGATTATTTTTCTTCTTGATTTTCCGTGTGTGTGTGTGTGTGTGTTCTTTTTAAATAAAAACTAGTTGATTATACGTAGTGTAGATACAGTTTCCAACCTGGTGGCGATCTCTGAATGGCGTTTTCCTGACTGGGAGTTCTGAACTTGAGTGTGGTCTGCGTGGAGGGGGCACAGAGAAAGGCCAGCAAGGGAAAGTTTCAGGAGAGGGGCCTGCCTGTCAGCAGACCAGATCCTGGACAGACAGGTCAGGTAAAGTAAGGACTGAGCAGATTATCATCGAGGGACCCTAAGTCTTTATGACTTTATGACTTCGGGCTCTGGACTCTGAATCTTGGGTCCGCCACTTAATAGCTGTTTCCTTATCTGTGAAATGTAGTGGGTGATAACAGCACCCCTCAGGGCCGCTGGGCTGGGGCGCAGTGCCCAGCACATCGTGATCTGCTACTTTAGCTGTGTCCTTTACAAACGTTTGAAGTGAAGCCCATCCTAATACCGGAGAAGAGACATATAGGAGTTGTGTGTGTGTGTGTGTGTGTGTGTGTGTGTACTCGTACAAACATTTAATTTGTTTATGTCTATACGTATTTATTTCTTTATTCGATACTGGACAGATATCAGCCTGTAGGCTGGGAATCCCAGCCGTGTAAGATGTGCTGTGGTTTCAGAAAAGACCCTTGAGCTCCTTACTCTTTAAAAATTGCTGTAGTGTTGAATAAGAGCTGCAGTCCGTAGTCTGCTGGGTTTGGGAATAGGGATTAAAGACTTCTAAATCCACTGCGCCTGGGCCAGTTTGGGATCTCCATCCAGTGTGGTGGATGATTAGCAAATTCTGTTCGTTTTTACCTCCTGAGCACCGCGTATCTTTCCCGTTCCTTCTGCACTTTCTGCCATTTGCAACCCCCCCCCCACACACACACTGTGATCAGTTACGATCTCTCTGTATTCCTGTCCTAGCCTCTGAGTAGTATCAGACCCCTCCTCCCGCCTTATAATCTGTTTCTTATAATCTGTTTGTCTGAGTTGATCTTTTCAAAATCCACATTCAATGAGTGTCCCCTCCCCACTGCACCCCAACATATACACTCATTCTGAAACTGCTGGGCTGCTTCTGATTGCCTTCGGAGTAAAAGACCACAGTCCGCCGTGGGGTCACTGAGCTGCTGCTGGATTACCTGGCCCCTGCCCAGCGCTCTGGCCTCTCCCTGCATCTCCCTCCTTCGGGCCCCTGTCCTCAGCCTGCTGTCCTCTGCTGTCCCTGCCGGGCCCTGCGCTTCCCGCCGGGCTCCTCTTTGACTTCCCCTCGTGGCACCGGTTTTCTGTTTTTGTAGTATTTGTTTAAGGCTGTGATTATGTGTTTAGTCGTGAAGGTTTTTGGTCCTCCAGCTCTCCCACTAGGACTATAATAAGCCCCTTGAGAACAGGGTCAAACTGATTGTGTCCTCGTATTTGCAGAGTGTGGCATTTAATAAACTCCAGTATTGTTTGAATGGATGAGAGGAGCACATTCCTACCCTAGGGCTTTGGCACCTGCTGTTTGCTCTACCTGGGAGGCTTACCCTCCTTCACCCAGCCCCCATCTAGTGCTTTTCCTCAAGAACCTTGCCCTGAACCAGACAGCGGTTAGAACTCTGCTGTAAGCTCCCAGACTTTCCCTTTTTGTCTGCTGGTTATTAATATCTGACATCCCTCCTAGACTAGAGTTATCTTTTTTAGTCTGTGACTCACTCACTGTATCAGACCACCTGAAAGTTTAAATTCAGCCTAGAAACTTCCCAGAAGACCCTAGAACACCTCCAGGGCCCGCTGCATTTTTCTTCTCTGCAGGGGGTTGGCAGCCGCGGGTGCAGCCCGCCAGCTCGTGGGGAATTGGCTTCGTGACCCGCAGTCTTGGCAGTGGTCATGTCGGTTTGGGTCTTCCCTAGGTCAGTAATTCAGTTCTAGTCCCCTCCTATTAATTTGCGTCCCCGTGCTGATTAGTGCATTTGAGCACTTCCCCCGCAGATTTATTGGCCATTTGCATACTCCCTTGTGATGCGCCTTGCGTCTCCTAGCCCATCTTTTCTGTGAGGGTCTGTGCTGCATAGAGATTATCAGTTGTGCTACTTTAACTGCACAGTCTTACATGAAAATACGTGCTGGTTCTTCTTCGTTGCGGACGGGAGAGTCGTAAGCTGTACTATCCAAATGGCGTACGTTCGAGCTGGTGCATCTACTCCTGCCGTATTGAACCTGACCCATTACTGCTGCCACCTGAGTGGTGAGGTTTTCAGCCTGAGGTGCCTGGTATTGGCACCAGGAGGGAGGTCCCTGACCTGACGGGAGTGCCCCAGTGAAGCTCAGCAGTTGACACACGGCTTGTCACCTTTTTACTTTGGCATGTCATGATTTGTTTAAAATAGTTTTATGATGTAAAGTGAAGAAAGGAGGCACGTAGTTAAGAAATGTGGCCGGTTGAGTCTACAAATTTGGTCTGGTTTTCATTGAGTTCTTTGTTGTGTGAGTATCATGATTTTTCATACATGTTACTTAAACTGAAACGTTTTTTTTTTTAAATCCTGATTTTCAATAAATCCTAGCCTTCAAGAAAAGGTGCAAAAATTTTAATTTCCATAGATTCCTCTCCTCACCCCATTTACACTTTACATAACCACAGAACAATGATCAAGAATAAGAAAGGAGCATCCGTACAGGAATGACAGAACTCGGACTGTGTGCAGATTATGCCAGTTCTCCCTCATCCGTTTCACGGTTCCACGTTGCATTTAGCCGTTAATTTCTTCCCGTGGTCGTTGAACCTGTCGCAGCTCCTCCAGTCTTCCCTCTGTCTTTTACAACCTCTGTACTTTCGAAGAAAGTGGATTGATTCCTGTGTAGCACGCAGCTCAGTTCACTCTGTCGCCAGTTTTCTCATCGTTGGAGTAGGTGGTGCAGTTTGGCAAACCATGTTGTGTCCGTGGTGCATCATACCACGGGGTTCGTGACGTCGGTGGGACTGGTTACTCACGGTGTTTACCTCGATCCTTTGGGTCAGGTGGCTTGGCTCCTCTGTAAGGTCAGAATATTTTTCTCGTCGAAACATATTTGAGGCTGTGTTATTCCTCATACTTTTCATCCTCGAATTTTAGCATCTACTGGTGGATCTTAATCTGCAATGATTTGTGGGATTTGCCTCACAGGTGATTGGTCCCCTTTCCCCCTTCACTGTAAGAGAGAGCTCTTTCCTATTATTTATTTTTTTATTATATCACTGTGACCCCATGGATATCTATTTTATTCTGTGGATTAAAATCTAGTACTATCATTTCTTTTGTTAGTTAAGTTATTCCAGCTTTTGGCCATTAGAAGCTCCTTGAGGTTGGTCCCTGTGTTTCTTTGAGCAGTTCCTTAACTTCTGATGATGATTTTCCAGGTTCATCTAATACTTTCCCGTCCTCGGCCCTGTGGACATTCCCATTGGGGGGTCGCTCGCTTCTAGGCTCTCAGCTGACAGAGCTAGGACGTATACATGTGCATACATACTAACCCATGTGTGTCTACATGTGTCTGCATATATTTAAAACCGTGGGTTTATACTGATACTCCTACTCCAGTCTCACATCAGAGTTCATTTCAACCCTTATTTATAACTTTTTTCTACAATAATACATTTATTTTTCACTTCTAGTATACATAAAATAGATAACATAGTTTCAAAGTTTTAGTCATACACCCAGGAGAAAAACTTATGCTAATGAGGTTTCTAAGTTTCTCTGCAGTCGTTTTTGTCTTTGGCCTTGACTCGTGCAGTCAGGGTACTGCTTTTCCCAGTTCCTCGGGGTCTTTCCTTCCCTGCCTCCTTCAGTGTGGCGGTCAGTTACTCATTTGCTTGTTACTGTTTGTATTCCATTTTGGGTCCCCCCAACCCATATATATATAATATATATTACTTAAGAGATAGTGCTGAGTAAACCAATTTAGGTACATATTTAATGATATTTGAGGGCCCAACAATTTTTAAAATACAGTAAGTCCTAAACGCTGTCAGAAGCTTCTTGGAAACTGAGCTTAAATGAGAAGACGGATAAAGAAACCGGTTTTACTGTAGGCTGCTTGATATAGATAAGTTATTTAGTTCCTACAGCATGTTTCTCATCACAAAACATTACCAAATTTCTAAATAAAGACCCAAACGCTCCTCAGATTATACATTGAAATAAATGTGAGCTATACATACCTTTAAGAAAGATGAATGAAAATCAGAGAGTTATTTTCCAACCTGCTTATTGCAGTGCAGGGTGGGGGTGCTGTCCCTGCCGCTGAGGTGCAGGGCGGGACCACTCCGGACAGGACGCCTTTCCATTGCAGGGCCGCTCAGACCGGGGCAGGAGGACCCGGCAGCTCACCTCCCGTGCGCCCTTCCGGGACGTGGGAGGACTCCCGAGGACTTGGAGGAAAACCCCAGACGTGGGGAAACGTGCAGACTCCACACAGACTTTTTTCTCCCCCTTACCAACATTATAACAGAACGACTGAACAGGAAGACATTGTTGAAGCACTTGCTGTATATGAAAATTTTATTTTTATGACATCACTTTTACATTGTGTTTTGGTGTGTTCCCCGAACAGTACGTGATGTTTTGTAGTAGCTCCATAGCTTTTCCTACATCCTCACCGACTGCTTTTTGTCAGTGTCAAGTTCTTCTGCTTCTTCCTTTTTCCCTCCAAAATGTCTCCCATCTTGGTCCTTTGGTAACTGGATCTTTTCTCTTGGGTTTAATACTGCTTTGTTGATCACTACTGGGTCCGTATTTACTAGAGATCTTGGTCTCGATCTTACTGCCTGCTGGCTACGTCTCTGCCAGTTGTTCCGTGGGCAACTTAAATTAAGGATTTTAAGCTGAATGTGTGATCTTGTTTCTGCTTTTCCATTCAGTCCCCGAATTCAGAAACCAACCCTCTTTGACTCTTTCCCCTTCCCCTTAACTTTCTAACTGGCCTGCCTGCCACAAAGCCATCCTCCACATAACAGCCTTCAGAAGGAGTTCTGACTAGATCGTTTGATTGCCTGCAGTGCCTGTTTCCCCATTGAGTTTCATGTCCATAGCAGGACAAGACCTGTTGCCATGGCACATGCGCAGCTTCTCTTTCCACCCTTTCCCGAGTCCACAGGTGGTACTTTTCAACCATATCAAAGCCAGCTTCATGTATAGCATCAATAACCTTGCTGACATGTTGTTTCTTGGAGACTCAGTCTCTGATCTTCCTAGCAGACAGAGTCCTCTCCATCCTCTGTGAAAATGCCTCTTAGACATCATCTGTGTAGTGTTACAGCCTTCTCTGTGAGCCCCTAGGGAGGAAGAGGAGCCTATTTTTGTCTCCATAGTGCTTAGCATATCTGGTAAATGTTTGTTGAATGAATGAATGCACGAATGAATGAATGCACGAATGAATGAATGCTTTAAAAAATTATTATTACAGCCATAAAGATAGTAAAATTTAACCTACTACTTATATATTTAGATAATGTTAAGTAATTAAGATTTTTCCTTATTTGGAGAACGCTAGGTTTATTTATTCTACTTCTTATTTGGCCTTCTTCTGGTTTTAGGTTCATCCTGTGTTCTCAGTCTTGTGTTCTCCAGTCTTTTCTCCACTTGATTTGTAATCAGCCCTAAAGCACAGTGAAACTGCCTAGAACTGGGATCCAAAGTTTTGGCAGGAAGCCCTTCAGAGTTGGCGATCCGAGTAGCGTCTTTGCCAGCTGGAGCTTGGAACAAAGAAACCAAACAAACTCTTGGTAGATGCTGAAATGCAGCTTTTTGCTTCTTCAGAAATTGTGATTCTAGTCAGTTGATGGTGACGGAGAAATGTACGGAGAACTCAGAATCCAGTAGCCACGAATTGCACAATGTCTCGGTGCCGTCTGAAGCTCGTCATTAATTATTGAATTTGCAGCCTATTAGGACTACATTGGAATTACAGTCTAATAGCTTTTTGGGGCCAAAAAGAACTTTTTACTTGAGAAAATTTCATCCAGTTCACTAAGTTTATACATAAGGACAACTGAGGTTACCTGTCTAGTTCATGGCAGATTTGGGCTATGATCTTGCTATTTCTGGTCTAGTTCATTTTCTCTTCAACGTCATTTTTCAAAGCTACTAAGGAGTGATAGTGCTGGAATCATGCTGGAGGACTAACACTTATTCCTTGGTCTCCCACAAACCTAAAAGCTTTGAGAATGAAAGTATAGATTACCGGAATGTCTTCGTCCAAGTTACACAATTATTCATTCTGCTTTTCTTTTTTTAAATAAGAAAAATGACAAGCATGTTTACAATAAGGGTGTTGAACTTTAAAAATCATTAATTTGAATAGATAATAGAGGAACTTGATAAAACTGCAGAAGGGCTCATAGTAAAATAATAATAATAATAAGATTCTCACCAGCCCACCCCCATTTCCGTTGCTGCACCCCAGAGGCCCAGTGTGGTTTAGATCATCTTCCAGAGGAAAACCCCTTCTCCTTTCATCTTTATGTAGTGCTCACGAAAATGGTGCTTAATAAATTCACTCGAACACGTGCTTTCCATCAGTTTCAGCCTTCAATTTCTGAGTGATCTTCTGTAAGAAGCTCCTTCCCCTCTACCCCTCAACAGTTGATTGCGGTTATTTTTGAATATAGCAGAAGTGAAAGAATTTTACCATGGATAACCCTGAGTCCTGAGAGCTGAGATTTTCTTATTATATTTTAGTGTATTTGCACGTCACAGATCTAAGTGTTCATCCCCCCTGTTCCCTCCTCAGTGCGTTCAGGACCCTTCATGGGGTCTGCTGGGTGTACAAAACTGGGTAGAACTTTGCTGCTTCTGCCACTGAAGGAAAACGAAGGCTGGAGAGTGAGGAGAGGTGGCATGGTGCAGTGTTTAACCAAGGAGTACACTTTTCCCTGTGTTTTTTTAAGTGATAAGTATTGGCAAGGTATGATACTCATCTACGTTCTGTATTGAGTGGGTTTAGTGTGCTGGTCAAGAGCCTGCCCGCCTACCCTCTCTGATGGCTCATTCTCTCTTGC
The DNA here is from genome assembly GCF_987537825.1 of Furipterus horrens. Taxonomy (NCBI): domain Eukaryota; kingdom Metazoa; phylum Chordata; class Mammalia; order Chiroptera; family Furipteridae; genus Furipterus; species Furipterus horrens. Next base: position 3,063,125 of record NW_028327186.1, on the reverse strand, counting down.
CTTCCTGTACGTAGCTCTCCTGTCTGGCAAACCAAGCTAATAAGGCTCTGGCTTCAACAGAGAAGTGAGGTATTACATTACCCTTTGGGGTAAGCCATTGAGTGAGTTGAGACACGCACTTTTCTGATCCCTCCAGAGAAGAAACATATTTTGATTGGAATGCTGAGAAGAATTGTTTTAGTGTTTTTATTTTTCCCCTTAAACAAACAAAATAATTTCAATTTCTCTTATGGTACTCCTCTTAAATCCCTTAGTAACAGTAGATTAAATCCCTTAATGTATAAATCCCTTAGTGACAGTAGATTAAATACCTTTTATAATTAACAATAAAACAAAATCATCTTACATATTTGATATTCCTAAAAGCTAAGTTAAAAACAGACATTTGACGTTTCAAATGGGATTTGGTAGATGTGGTTTAAAATGCTCTGGCACTGTGTTCTGACTGGAAACGGGCAGAAAGGAAAGCTCAAAGATAAAACACCTAATGAGAAAATGTCACCCATCATCCCTTCTCTCTGAATGCGATCAGTGTCAGCATTTTGTCTATCCTTTCAGGCTTTCCTTTCCTACTCACGTTTCAACAAAAGGAGGCTAACAATGTATAAGCTGTTTCATGGAAGTAACATTAAATGAGTTTCTCCATTGGATTAATATGGTACCATTAAATGAGTTTCTCCATTGGATTAATATCCTCTTACAAGATGGAAAACCGTGCCCATTAAAACCAGATGGAGGGCGATAAACCCTTTCATACCCGAGAAGATGCGCTCAAGGCGTTTGCCTGTTCGTGGGCTGCTCTTCAGTTTGCGCTGATAGGAAAGGGATCAGAGGGCTGGGAGGCAGTGCCCGGAAGCGGATCAGGAAGCGTTGAGCCTGAGCTACGCAAGCAGTTCTGCTCCCTTCCCGTGCCCGTGAAGATCGGGCAGGCCGGCCACGCCTGCTGATATTTTGATCATGTGTATTTGTCAGCAGAATTACTTAAATCATCATTGCTTCACACCGATGGAGGACTTTTCTTTTAATACATTAAATCCTGGTCAATTTTTGTTCAAAAAAACAGACCAGCTTTGTTCCCAGCAGAGGTCTCATTAAAGGGCGGTTTTGCTGCACTTGATTGGAAGATTGAAACAAAGCGCTGGTGAGGTTGGCAGTTCTTATCTGTGGGAGTGAACAGAGAGATCCTTTCTCCCCCTCTTTCATTCATCTGGCAGGAAAGTTAATCTAGTTGCTTTGAATTTAGGGAAGCAGGCTTTCTTCATAGGGATTCATTTTCTAAAGTAGCGTTAATCTTCGATTAAAGTTGCTGTGGGAAAGGAGACATGGGCCCCTGGCACCTTGATGGGCAGATTCTCATGATGCTGATGACAGGGTGTGTAACAAAGCAGATCTCACTTTCGAGGTGGGATGTTCTGGGAATGCCAGCTCAGCATTCTCCCCTTCCCACCCCGCCTTCTGTGAGTTCTGCAAAGGCCTTTAAAAATTTGTTCCTCAGTGTATTATATTTAGGAACCCAGAAAGTGGGAACAGCAATCGAGGCTGAATTACCTTAAGCCTCCAGGAGCAGGTAACACAATTTATAAGAAACTTATTTTGAACTCTTTAGTGCTCATTCCCTCGAATAGTAATTTATTTCCCTCTCTAGTAATAGTTTGACAGTAGATGAACCTGAGCTACACAGCGGTTTAAGCAGTACCTGCATTGGAGCTTGCATTGCTCTTGTTTTACAGTGATTCTTGGAGAGTTTTTTCTTTTTCTTTTTCTGTTTCGTGTGTAGATGTGTGTGTGCAAGAGTATACTAGAAAAGCTACTTTTTCCCCCTTAGGAATAAGAAGCTTGAGGAGACAGTTCTGTAGTACAGCCATAGCTAGGTGGGGCAGTAGTGTTGAACTGTGATATTAAAGCAACCATTGACCAGGCCTATCAACTGGATCCATCTTGTTTCCTGCGACATGGATATTTATAACTATTGTGTTCAGAGGCATTTGACTTTTCCTTTTCTTTACACAGTGTAAGGAATGCTTTAAAATGTTTTCTGTGTCGACAGATATTTTAAAATAACACTTCCAACCTTTATTCTTTTCTATCTCATGTTAAATATAAAGTTGCAGAATTAGCTGGAATAGTGGTTTTAGCTGGCAAGAAATGGACAGAGGGGCATCTGTCCAAATTAAGTTAAAAACAAAGGAAGTTCCTGTGTGTAGTTTCCTGTCTCTTACAACAAAAGCAAACAAAAAAACCTTCCGTAACTATTAAGCTCTTTTCAGAGTACCTAGTACTAAAAGTATGAATTTTAATGTGCTGTGCTAAATTGTTCGCTAGAGTGTTCTCACTCACTTTATTAAAGACATTTTCTTGAAAGGTAATGACTTGTTTTTCTTTTCCTTTATCAGAGCACAGCAATGGAGGAAACAGCTATATGGGAACAGCACACAGTGACGCTTCACAGGGTGAGTGTCGGCCGCAGTGAATAATCTGTGTATAACTCAGGATATTGGCAGCTTTTGAAAACAATAGAGGAAAGCCAGATGTCAGGAAGCCCAAAGAAAGGGCAACAACTTTTCTATATTCCTTTGTTTAAAATTAGAATTGCAATAAATTCTTTATTAAGGTCAAAAGTGAACATAATTACTTTTTCAAATATCCTTTTGGTGGTTATTTGTATATGTGCTGATTTTATTCCTGAGTGCAGAAATTGAAGTTATTTGAGAATTTTTGAGTGTTCAGGTAAAAGACACTGTACATTGTATAAATAGTAAACTGCTTCAAACTTTCTGAGTATATATGTGTGTGTTGTAGGCTTGGGGTTTAAAATAAACCAGGTCGTGTGGGTAATAAAATCTTTAAAAGATACTTGTTGATTTGAAACATATAGACCCTGAGCTGTTGCTTAAGCAGTTGCAGATGGCACAGAGCAAACAGCAGTCGGCTGCGGAAGAGGGAGAGCTTTGTCTGCCCCACACTGCGTCCTAGCCTGCCCTCTTCCTTCAGGAATGGGCAGGCCATCCAGTCCCTTCCAGAGCCTCGGTTTCCACCGGTTTAAGTTGGGCTAATGGCACCTATTTGCACTTGACATAAGTAAGGCCCTCCTGTGATTCCCCAGGTCTCCCTCTGAAGAAAGCTGACTTTGTTACCTTCCCCGTAGGAGAAGGAGAAGAAAGATATGAGGGAGTATTTCCATGTTTGACGTTTACTGGTTCTGCCAGCAGTGCCCGTGACGGGGGGTGGGTGGGAAGGGGGATACCGTGTTCCCGACCCTGCCCCGATTTATCTTGCGAATGTTTGACTCTGCACATAATAGATAACGGGTAAATTAATTACTGATTAAAAACAGTGATTTCAGACACAATGTGGATTTTTTATGCCTTCCTAAATGGTAAAAGAAATCATTAAAGCTATAGCTGTTAATTTATAAAGCTAAAATATGGCCTCTGTTTGCTTGAAACGTACTGATAGGTAATATATTTCAATCGGATTAAACATATAAAATAACTATACCTTATAATTGTTTAAATTGGTTGTGATGTAATAATTTAGTATTATCACATTACATTTGTATTGTATTCTGAATACCTTTATTGTTCTCATTGGTATGATTTACATACAATAAATTTCATGCTTAGTGTGCAGTTCTCAGTTTGACAGACACATGCAGTCCTGTAACCACTGTTAACAACCAAATTATAGAACAACTCCATCACCCTGAAACTTCCCCCGGTGCCCATTTATAGTCGGCTCTGCGCACCCACCCCTAGCGCTTAGCAGCCCCTGATAGGTTCTCTGTGCCCACACGGACATGTTGGGCCTTTTCTGGAGTGCCGTGTCAGCAGGCTGATACCATGGCTCACACTAGATACACGTAGCATTTTGAGACTGGTTTCTTACCCTCAGCCTAAAGCATTTGAGATTTCTCCATGATGTTGCTTGAATCAATAGCTCTTTGTTTTTTTGTTTTTGTTAGTTTCTTCTTATTGCTGAGTAATATTCCACTGTATGGGTGTAGATGATTCACGCATTCATGCTCCAGTTTTGATACATTGGCTCGTTTCCAGTTTTGGGTGATAGTGTATCTGCTGTAATATACAGCTTTTCATATGAACATAACTCTTCATTTCTTTTGGGTAAATACTTAGGAGTGGAATTGCTCTGTGTCTTATGGTAAATGCACGTTTAACTTAGAAGAAACCGCCACGCTGTCCAGACCATTGCGCATCCTCACAGGCAATGTGTACGAGCTCCGGTTGCTGCGTGTCTTCCCCAGCCCTGGATAGTATCAGGATTGTTTCTTTTTTTGTTTTGTTTTGTTCTCTTAATTTTAGCCACACAGATAGGTATGCAGTGGTATGTCATTGTGGTTTTAGTTCCCAATTCTCTAATGACTCCTGATGTTGAGTGTGCGTGTGTGCTTATTTGTCACTCATGTGTCTTCCTTGGTAACATGTGTTCCACTCTCTGCCCATTTTCGGTTGGGTTGTTTGTTTTCTTATTATTGAGTGTTTTCTTATAGTTGGGGTAAAAGACACTTAACATAAAATTTCCCATCTGCTCAAGTCCTTTGCCTTTTTTTAATTGGGTTATTTATTTTTTAATTGTTGAGTTGCAGGAATTATTTATATACTCTGGATATTAACCCCTTATCAGATATATGACTTGCAGATGTTTTTTCCTATCCCATGGATTGTCTTTGATTGTGTCCCTTAGTGCACAGAAGTTGTTATTGAATTTTGACAGCTTTTTCTATATTCAGGATACAAGTTTGATTTCTTTGTGCCTTTGTCAGAAATCAGCGACTGTTTATGTGTGGTCTTTCCCTGGTCTCTTCTCTTGATGTTTGTGTCTTCCTGCCAATTACTTCTGCCTTGATTAGTACAGTTTCATATTAAGTGTAGAAATCAAGTAGTGTGAATCCTCCAAATTTACCCTTTTGGTAAAGAAAAAATGTTTTGGCTGTTCTAGTTAGTGTCTTTGCCTTTTGATATAGATTTTAGAATATGTTTGTAAAAAAATTGGGATTTTCATTGAGATTGCATTAAATCTACAGATCAGTTTGGGGAGAATTGGCATCTTAACAGTATTGAGTCTGACAGACTGAATGTGATATGACTTTTCTTTTTTTTCCTCTTCATTATCATTTTGTTATTTTTGGCGTGCAGATCTTGCACATGTTTTGTTAGATTTCTGAAGTATATTTCATGTTTCTTAGTGCTCTTCTAAATGGTGTTTATTTTTATTTCAACTTTTTATAGTTCAATAGTATGTAGAAATAAAATTGACTTTAAAATAGTGAACTTATAATTTTCTAAACTTAATAGTTCTAGGAACTTTTGGGGGATTTTTCTATGTAATTTGTCCTGTTATCTGTGAATAAAGGCTGTTTTATTTTGTCCTTTTTGATCTATATGCCTTTTTTTTTTTTTTTTTGGTGCTTTTTCTTGCCTCATTGCACTAGCTAGGACTTCTGGGATGTTGAATAGGAACGGTGAGCAGACATCCTGATTTTAGATGAAAGCATTTTGTCTTTCACTTTAATAGTATGGTGTTTGCTGGGTTTTTTTCTAATGCCCTTCATCAGGTCAAGGCCATTCCCTTGTATTTGTGTTTGGCCATTTACTAGGTTGGGGAAGTGCCCTTTCATATTTACTCTGCTGAGAGTCTTTTTTTTTTTTTTTACAAGTATTGGTTTGAAGTTATAAGAGTTTTCTTCTTAGTGTATTGGTAGAGTCAGTTTCTTGCTGTTCGAACGTTGAACAGTGTTGCAGTCTCAAGATAAATTCTGCTTGGTTGTGATGTATCACCCATTTTATGTACGGCTGGATTGATTTGCTAAAGTGTTTTGAAGACGTCTGTTTCTGTGTTCATAAAAAATATTGGTGAGTACTTTTTCCACGTATTGTTTTTACCTGGTTTTAGTGTCAGGGAAAGCTACGCGCCTCGAAACAAGCAAGCAGTGGGGAAGCATTTTTTCCCTTAGGGTTTTCTGGTGGAGCTCGGGTGCGGTTGATGTTATCGCTTCTGTAAGTGCCGGGCAGGGCTCGTCAGTGTGAGTAGCCGTCTGGTGGTGGGAAGGCCTCTAACTACGAAGTCAGTTTCTTTGATGTTACATGGAAGCATTCAGTTACATGTTTCTTCTTTGTTAGCTTCTCTTTCTCTTTTGTAGCTTTGATAGTTTGTATCTTTTGGAGTGTTTGTTCTTCTAATTTGTGAACATAAAACTGTTAACAGTGTTACCTTATTTTATTGCTATAGGGTCTGTAATGAGGTTTTTTTTTTTTTTTTTTTTAATAATTTGTGTCTTATTTCTGGCTAGAGGTTTAACAGTTTTGATTGATCTTTTCAAAATAACAGCTTTTGTTTTCATTAATATTTTTTGTTTTGTGTTCTTTTTAATTGATTTCTGCTCTTACGGTAACATTTCCTTCTGCTCTCATTGGATTTAAATTTTTCTTTTTTTATACTTTCTTAAAGTAAAAGCCAGATCATTTTTCAGAGATCATAGGCATTATTTGGTATTATCACATTACATTTGTTTTTTCCTAGTACCTTTTAGTTCTTAAATAGGCAAAATAAAGTAAGACACATTAGCTAAAATGTTTCTCCTTTCTATTTTTTTTTGCCTCGTTTCGTTAGGAATTCAGGTGTGGGAAAATACTCTTATTTACTACTGATCTTTAGCTTAATTAAAGTAGGAAAATGTCTTGGATGTTGAGAAAAGTCTGATTTTCTGATTGTGTGAAAAGTGTCATGCCTACCCATCATTAGGTATAATATTCAGGCAAGTCTGAGAACTCCTGTCTAGAAGGTTAGTGTAGGTTTATTCTGTAGCTAGCCTCTTCCGGTGCTTCAGTTTCCTTTCGCTATGGGGAGGGTACCAGCCCAGAGAATGCTGTCAGAAGATACATGAGACAAGATGAGTATACCATTCATAGCTCTTTGGTTTTTAAACGTGTTAACTCTTGTGCAGGGGACCCAGAGCTGTGTTGCCTCTGGGCCTCAGCAGAGAGAGCCTATGAAAGGCCTCAGCAGCCACCCCTCAGGAGCTGTTCTTTGGAGGTTTTGAAAATAACCCTGTCAGTGCAAGCAGGGAGACTTTTGTCAAACTGTAATTCATTTGACTTCATTCTCTGAGGCTACAGAACAGTCCTTGGGTGTTCTGAGTTGATCCAGAATAAAATGTAGCTCAGCGAGAGCTTTGTCAGCAAACTTGTGCTCTAAAGAGCCTGATGATAACGCTCCAGGCCTTGCAGGCTGACTCTCTCCCTGCTCCTGCGGCTGTGTTCCAATAAAACTTTGTTTACAGAAGTGGGCGGCCAGCCAGATTGGGCCTGCAGGCCGTGGTCACCCCCAGGGGTTCACTCAGTCTGGGATGGAGCCCCTAACGTTGATTTTAAAAAATGTTTCATTTGAAATGGAGGCCCATGGCCTCGGGCATCCGATTTTTGAGAAACTGACAGAGGGGTGAGATCGGCATCCTCCCTGAGGTGACCGAGGGGGCTTTTGGTAAGAGTAGTAAGTGAAGGAGGTGATTTGAGGCTGTTCTTCTGGCAGTAACCTGCGATATGGGTGCCATGTGTTACCAAATAAGGGCAAGTCCATGTTCTCTGACATCTGATGGTCCAATTACATGTAAGGTGGAGGTGACTTCATCTTTTAAAAGTATGAAAGTTCTGTGGATTAAAACAGATTGCCTCCTCTCTCTCCCCGCTCAACTCCAAGACCCTTCTTTTGCTGTAGCTTGTTTCCTGAGCCCGTCTCTGCTGTGGCTCCTTCTCTCTACCTCTGTGACTTTCTTAAATAAGCTTTCTCTTACAACCTGAAAAAACAAAACAAAAACCCAACATTTTGTGCTGTTAACTAGCAAGAATAATGTACGACACACTTCTTTGTTGCTTCATTCTTCTCTTTGCATTCCCAGAGGTTACTTTCTCTGTCTCAGAATATTAGATAAACTGCAGGGGTCCTATTCAGTCTTCAAGGCTAAGTAATTTTCTGGTGCTCTGCTGCGTGCCAGGCACTGTTACAACCCCTGGGACTTTTATCAGAGAACAAACACAGGCGGAACTCCTTGCCGCGTGGATCTGCTATCCGCACTGGGCCTCAGTGACGGTGACTGTTTACTAGGTAGGTACTTGTCCACCCTGTCTCTCCTGAATCGTGATTTTCTTAAGGATAGGAAATCTTAATCCGTTTTTTGTTCTCTTAGTACTTAGTTAAAAGTCCAATAAAACTTCATTTCCTGGAGGCCACCCTGTTCAGCGAAGTCACTCTTGGGAGGTCCATACAGCAGCAGCCTTGTTCAGCAGAGATACAATGCAAACACGTGTGTAATTTAAAGTTTCCTGGTCTTCACATTAAAAAATGAAATACAGGTGAAATCAGTTTTAACACAGTATGTCCAAAAGACCATTTTTAACATGTAATCAATATTTAAAAATAGAAGTACTTTTTTTTCCCCCATAAAGTCTTACAAAACCGACGCCCATTTTACAATTTCAGCACATCTCTAGTAAGACTAGTCACATTTTCAGTGCTTAGTGGTCACGCATGTCTTGTTTATCATAAATTTTGTTTCCCAACCAGACAGATACTTAAACACTAAGTTACTGCTGCTCGTGGCTGCTTATGGTCTCAAAAAGATGAACTACAGTGAAAGGAAAATTCTTGGATGCTCTTGCCTCTATTCAAAAGCTATAACCACGTAGACACAAATAAATCAGATCACATTATACTGCTTTAAACCACCCCCCCAACCATAATAATAAACATTATCTCGGACATTTTCTCATGTAAACATAGAAAAACCAGCTATCTTTTGTCACATCTAAACATGTGTATGGTAAAGATATATGAGAAAAATAGTATTTTGCATTTCTATTGAAAATTCCTTTGGAAAGCAACCAAAGGAATTTAGTAAGTCCGGTATAGAACCTGTGATTGCTTTGGAGTAATAATACTAATTCTGCCACTATCAGTTTTGATTACCGTAAACAGTATTACAAAGTTTTTATGCATGTTATTCCCATTCCTCTACCCATTTGAAAAATGGTTTTACTATATATCATACCGCTGTTACATAATGTAATTCTTTCACCCTAATCGCCATTTAACCTTATTACTAGAAGTACATATTTAATGTTTTATCACCAAATCCTCTCCTGTGTCGCTTGTCATTTTGATTGTCAGAATGTCAGCCTCTGTTAGATTCCTTAGGAAGAGATCGTGAAAACAATATCTCCTGTCTTCTTACATGTTTATTAGTTTATCTGTACCCTTCTATATTTGAAGGTCAGTTTTACTGGATATAAAATCCTTGGCTCACTCTTTCACCTGAGTGCCTTTGTATTGTCTTTGGCATAACAGGTTGCTATCTAAATGTGACACTAATCTAAGTTTCTTTTCTTTATAAATTACAAGCGCTTGCCTAGAAGTCAAAACATCTTTTTCTTTACAATCTAATCATGTTATTTGAATGTATCTTGGTGTTAGTCCCTGTGAATTGACATTCTCAAATAACTCAGCTACAATGATGTGTCCTTTTAATTAAAAAAATTGACACAAGGAAAGTTTTTTTTTTTTAATTAATTTTTTTAATTACAGGTTTTACTATTTTTTCATTTTTATTTTTTAAATTACAGTTTTTACTATTTCCTTTTCTCCTTTTGGTTTTGTTTTTTAGGGACTCCTATCCATATATTGTATCTTGTTTGCCTGTTTGGTCTTGTGTCCTATCTAAACTTTTTAAAATTTCTAATTAGCTCTTGAATTCTGTCAACTCATTTCTGAGTCTTTATAATCCTTATTTGTGTTGTTTCATGTCTTGTATATTATACCTTCTAGTTTGTTTTGTAATAATAAGAGTTTTGTTCCTTTTTCTTTAGCATTCATTCTGTTATGCTTTCATTCTCTGTAGGGAAATCATTCTGTTACTCTTTATCTTTATACTAATTTTATAAGGGACTTGATCCTGATAGTCTTTGCTTACTTGTATGTGAAATTAGTTCCTTTTAGAAATTGAGTTTTTAGAAATTGGCTTAGTTTCCGTGCGTGTGTGTGTGTGTTCATGGCTGTGCTACAAAACATACCTGCTGCTTTCTGACACTTCCCATCTCTGTGCCCTTTGTACAGTTCGATCTGGACTTTCTCTTTACTTTTGTCTGTGTTGCTCTGGCCCCGCTCAAGCTTGATTCCCTGCCGGAAGTGCCTCCTGGGTGGTGCCCTGTGCTGGGAGGGCCTGGCAGGGCGAGTTGACAGCTCCTGGGGTCACCGGCTCCAGGGGATTGGGGCCGCAGGCAGGCTCCTCCTTCCCACCCGCTGTCTGAGTGGGCACAACCCTCCCAGCGTCACTGCTGTCCCCGCCTTGTCCTGCCGTTCTTGCCAGTGGAGACTGGCTGTTTGGGGGTTCTCAGGCCTTGGGTGTGGGAGACACCTTGTGGCTTTCCTCTCCTGTAGATGTCGGGAACACTCCAGGCTCCTAGTCAGTTGCTTGTCCTGCCTGCTTGCGTTTTGCACCAGGAGGGGACCTGTTGTGTCCCTGGTTCTGTGGTAAATGTCCGTGGCTTTTTGGTTTGTTGCGTAGTTGCCCCGCTTGTGTTTACTGGGGATTCAGAAGGCTCCAGATCCGTGCTGCTGCCGTGGCTGCAGATGTTTCCAGAAGTCTGTGTTTAATGCTAGTTAAAAAAGATAGCTCTCTGTAAAGGGGAATGCAATTAAAAGGAAATTAAACAATTATTAAATACCTCTTCTTTAGTTTACTAACGTTGATGAACCACTTTGTGTTAGGCTCCTGCAGGGTTGCGCTCATGGAATACATAGATGAACATGTGAATCCGCCCCCAGTGCAGCGCTGATACCCGGGCTGCTCTGACAGCAGTGCCACGTGTCAGGTGGCCACATTGTGTACCTCGGCGCTGGGAGCTCGCAGGAAAGCTCGGATGGTTTTATGAATGGGATGACGTGGAGCCCGGAGTGCGAAGGCTGAGCTGCAGCCCGCAGGGCCGCCGAGGTGCTGGTGAAACCCTAGGCCGAGAGGAGATGCAAAGGCGTAGCGTGCTGGTGCCTGGGCTGCTCCAGTGGGGACCGGGCTTCGCATCGTTTAAGGCAGCTGGGTGCTGGGAAGCAGCTTGGACTCACATTTCAGAGTGCTGGCACTGAGGAGCTTTTGACCTGTGGGCCGTGGAACGGCAGGATAACCCTTCACACGTGGTGGAGGGTGAGCCGGTGCAGGGGGGTGAGCACCTGCTGCAAAGGCGACATCAGACACAGGCAGCCGAGGGAAGCGGGAGTGTGGAGTCGCTGCGCCCTCTGACGCTGTGGGTCACCACCCTGCTCTGAGGCCCTCGGCCCGGCTGCCTAGGACAGTCACCAGTTCAGCTGGCGCGGGGGAGGGGTTCAGGCACCAGCAAGTGCGTGGTGATTCCTCTCTGCAGCCAGGGCTGGGAACCGCAGGCTTCCTGGGTGGTCAGGAAATGCAGTGTCGTGAGCGGTGATGGAGCAGGTTTCAGGCCCTACTAAGTGCCCGAGCTGCGTGGAAGCCGCGGTCTGCGCCAGACGTACGCATGCATAGAGCACACGGTCAGCCCGGCCTCTTTCAGAGTGGGAGGGGGGCGGGAGGAACAACCCCCTTGCCCACAGTCCTGTGCTTTTAGGGTTCCCCCCCAGTGTTTGCAGTGACAAACGGTCTGCAGTAAATAATCGCGTGCACGTGGGTTTTCATATTGTTAGAGCTGCGCATCTTCAGGGCGCGCTGTCAGAGGTGAGCGCTGCTGTGGCTCTGTCACGTGTCGCCAGCCCCTCCTACAGAGCCGGGACCGCCGTGCCGTCGGCGGGGTGTCCGGGCGCCCATTTCTCGGCAGCTCCCCAACGCAGGTGTTGCCAGACTTGAATTTTTACCACTCTCTGTGTGGTTTTAATTGGAATTGCTCTATGAGTTTCAACATCTCATATAGCTTTGGTGAATTGCTTCATTGTCTTTTTTTTTATTTTATTGAGGTAACATTGGTTTAAAACATTCTATGAGTTTCAGGCGTACAGCCTTGTAATTCGACATCTGTGTACACTGCTGTGTGCTCACCACCGAAGGTCTCGTTCCCATCTGGCACCACGCCGCTGACCCTCTGCAGCCACTTTGCCATCCCCACCCGCTGCCCCTCTGGTAACCAGCAATCTGTCGCCTGCATCTGCAAGTCCGTCCGTTTTTGTGTCAATGTTCCATGTGTGAGTGAGGTCTACAGTACTTGGCTTTCTCCACCAGACTTCTTTCACTTATCATAATACCCTCAACGCGTGTCTGTTTTATGGCTGAGCATAGTGTTCCACTGTGTGTGTGTGAGTGTGTGTGTGTGTGTGTGTGTGTGTGTGAGTGAGTGAGAGAGCCTTCCCCCTTCTTCCCCCATCATCCGCCGACGGAGACTTACGTTGTTTTCATGTCTTGACCACTGCGAGTAGTGCTGCCGCCGTGACCGTAAGGGTGCGTGCATCTTTTCAAATTGGTGCTTTTAAATCCTTCGGCCGTTCAGAAGTGGAGTTGCAGGATCATGTGCTACTTCGATTCTTAATTTTCTGAGGAATCTCCATATTGTTTTCCGTAGTGGCTGCACCAGTTTATAATCCCACTAGCGGTGCACGGGGGTTCCCTTCTCTCCACGTCCTTTCCAGCGCTCGTTGTTTCTTGGTTTTTGATAATAGCCACTTTAACAGATGTGTAGTTTTGATTTGCTTTTCCCTAGTAATTAATAATGTTGAATATCTTTTGAAGTACCTGTTGGCTGTTTGTATGTCGTCTTTGGAAAAATGTCTGTTGAGATCCTCTACCGCTTCTTTAACTGGGTTGTTTTGTGTTGTGGAGTTGTGTGAGGTTTTTTTAAAAAATATTTTTTGGTTATTAACTCCTTATCATATGTATTATTCGCAAATATCTTTTTCCATTCAGTAGGTTGTCCTTTCATCTTATTGATGGTTTCCCTTGCCATGTAAAATCTTTTTAGTTGGATGTAGTCCCATTTGTTTGTTTTTGTTTTTATTTCCCTCGCTGTGAAAACATTGCTGAGACCAATATCAGGGAGCTTGCTGCCTGTGCTCTCTTCTGTTTTATGGTGTCAGGCCCTGCGTTCAAGCCTTTAATCCGTTTTGAGTTAATACTTGTATATGGCGTGAGATAGTGGTCTAGTTTCATTCTCCTCTCTGTGTCTGTAGATTTGTCTTTTCTGAACATTTCAGATGAGCTGAATTACACCGTATATGTATGGTCTTTTATGACTGGCTTCTTTCACTTAGCATAATGTTTTCATGGTTCATGTATTGCATAACATGTATTAGTATTTCATTTTTTTGTTGCAAATAATATTCCATCATAACAACATACCACATTTTCTTTACCATTCATCAGCTGATGAACGTGGGGTTCCTTTACTCTTTGGCTGTTGTGAATGCTGCTGCTGTGAACATGTGGGGGTGTTTGTGTGGACACACGCTTTCATTTCTCGAGTATGTAGGAGTGAAGTTGCTGGCGTTTCTTCTTCTTTATGAAGGTTTTTTTCATTCTCTTCTATCTCGTCAGTAGGCTTTGGGGTGGGTGGGAGTGGAGGCTGGGACGGATGCCAGGCCACGGTGCGCGTGGTCTCCTCCGTGTGGACCAGACGGCCTCTGTCCGCAGGTGGTTGGGGTTGTTGATGTTTCTTAGGCCACTCTGACTGCTCCGTTTCCTCTCTCGGGGGCGGTGTGGATTTCTTTGAGATTAGGTAACTTTTTTAATAACGAAATAGTTTGAATTTTTTCAGTTTCAGGGCTGTCCTTAGTCATTGTGTTAAGGTGTTCAATTCATTTAGAAATAGTTTATTATAACTTTTTAAATAAAAATATATTTTAAAATGTTTGACATGATTAATATATTCTCCCTGTTGTACACAATGCGCATAAGAGATTTTAGCGTACTTGAAGGACACTGAAATACTGTGTGATTTTCCCAGCTGTGGGTATTTATAAAGTGGCGCCGGAGCGTGTGCTGGGGAAGTCTGCCATGCTGTGCATTAGTTGCCAGTGTGTGTGCCGATCACGGGCTCTGCAGGCCCCTCAGGAGCCCTTCTGATCATCAGAGGTACAGCTCAGCATGTCAGGGTTCAGAATTGTAAAATGCAGTTTAGTTCTTAAAGAGCGTTCATGTAATTGGCCGTTTTCACTATTGTCTGATGCCACTTAATTAGAGCATGTGCTTCCATATCAGGACAGGCAGATCATTCTTTGTGTAGCCATACCAGTGAGTGTGTGGATCAGAGATGTGATAAGGTTGTAGTGTTTATATTTCAGTGTTTTTAGTTTGTAGAGTGTGACACAATGACCAGTTATTTTTAATAGTAACATTTTACTGCAATTATTGCTCTAGGCTCCTGGATTCGGATTTGGAATTGCAATATCTGGTGGAAGAGATAACCCCCATTTTCAGAGTGGGGAAACCTCAATAGTCATATCCGACGTGCTGAAAGGAGGCCCAGCGGAAGGGCAGCTACAGTAAGTGTGTGTCTTCTCGGGGGCGGCTGTGGGGCCGGTCGCCGGTGTGCTGTGCGTTTAATGCCTACCCAGGAAGGCCTTTAGAGTAGTATGTGTTTTCATAAATGGAAAGTAGGTATACTTGCCTTAAATAGAAGATTCCTGTAAAAACGAAGATGGTGAAAAGACAACTCTTACTCAGTTTCGGGTAGAATCTAACCTTTAGGAACGTCTCACCCTGAGTTTTGCTCCTGTTGTTCAGTACGATTACCAAATAAAAAGAGGCAAAGATACATGATTAGCAAAAAAGTAACTATACAGAAGGGTTAAAAGAAAATTGGAAAGAGAGTGATTATTTTTTTTAATGGGGAAACCCATTTCAACTGTGTGACACAGTGTCATTTATGCCCTGTATTGTGCCACCAAAATTACTTTGTGTATTGTGGTACCTGATCAGTCCTTTAGGGAAACATTAATGATTTTTAAAAATGAATCATCTGTGGTTAGTTACTTGTTAAATGTGCTTGTGGGAGATGTGAAAGTAAATAGACATTTTATCATGATCTGAAGACAAATAGATTAATTAGCCCATAATTAGAATATTTTTTAGAGGTACTCATCTTGAAAAGATCTTCACAAATTTATCTGGATGTTTCTCTCTAACGTTTTTGTGACTTTTTCTCCTTAGGGAAAATGATCGTGTTGCGATGGTTAATGGAGTTTCTATGGATAATGTTGAACATGCTTTTGCTGTTCAGCAACTAAGGAAAAGTGGGAAGAATGCAAAAATCGTAAGTCACTTTTACCTTTAATTTTGTAAAGGTACCGGCCTTATTGTTGATAACGTTTCTAGAGATTGAATGTATCCTTCCTCTTTAAGAAGATGAAACCTGGACCAGTAGTTCTGAAGTTAGCTGTCTTTATAAGAGTGTTTTTTCTAATACTGGCAGTGTGTTTTGTCACGGATGTGTTTATTTCCTCAAAGTCCAGGTACCAGGATTTTTTCAATTGAAAAAGGAGAGGGGTGGTTGAATGCTTTCTTGCCTCCTCATGGCCTAGGTTTTCCTTCTATTTAGGTACTTAAATTGGATTGAATCTTGGCTTGTAGTCTGTTTGAAATTTAAAGGGTAGGGGGAAAAGTAGGGTTATACTTCGTATGGAAAATAATACAATAATTAATAAGTAATAATATAAGAATAAGCTGCGTTTTGTGTACTCACAGCTGCAAACCTACTTTTGTCCTGCCCTGGAGAGCTCTGTTTTGTTAGAGGGTTTGTTTGCTGGGCCAGTTTGACATTGTCCCTTGGGCCATGTACATCATCAGCTGCTTTCCTGGCTGCTGTGTGACCTTTGGAGGACAGAGAGGTGGTCAGGTTTTCTTTGTGGAGTTGTTCAGGGTGCATCTGATGTTATTGTTCTGGTATATAGGTAGCACCTTGTATTGTGTATTTCTCTGAGAATTTCTTTATTAAGTAAGGGAAAGGAAGTTCAATTAACTCCTGATGTTGGCCTCCAAACATAGTTGAACTAGGCAAACATAGCACAGAACAGATATAACGTGCAAGTCATCCACATTTAGGAGCGCATTAGCCCCTTGGCCCACTTGCTCGTCCCCGTTTCTGCCCCAGCCTCTGAAGGGACGGAGTGGGGCCCTGCTGCGGCCTCAGCTCCTGCACAGTCAGGAGGAGGGGGCTGGGTGGCTAGGTGGCTGTCTGGCCTTGTCCACCAATGACCTGTGACTCTTCAGTGGGCACTCAGACTGCAGCAGAAAGGATAGGCTGGAGTGAGGGGAAGCCTGCACCGTGCTCTGACCTCTGGGGGCCGTGGGGAGAGCAGGCAGTGGGGCCGCATGCGGTCAGTGCGCCCTGGTGGCAGCCAGCCTCTGTCGGGTGCGTTTCCACAGCCTCTTGTCGTCACGTTTGTACGACTGTCATGTGATTTCTCAAGTGCGGTTCATGCACAGCCTGGCTAGTGGGTGGTGGAGGTTTTAAACAGTTTTTGTAACATGAGATTTCGTTTATAAAGAAGCAAATTGCTAGTTTTCTAAAATCAAACAAGCTCTAGCTTTCTTGCCTTAGCTGCTGATCCTGAGCGTTATCGGTACTGATGGTGTTTTCACACGGCGGCGGCGCAGTCCACCGTGAGCACCTTAGGCAGGCGGGGTTTTCTCCCCGGGCGTGAGGTTGTGAGCTTCGTCTCTACCATCACTGTCCTAGTCAGCGGTTTGGCAGTTACGCTTGGTTTTAACACTTAAGGTTTGAAACAGAAATTTTAAGAAAACAATGCCTACTTCAAGCAGTTTATCTGAATTAAAGATTCAATATAAAATAAAACAATGAAATCATGCAATTACTAGAATAAAATACAGGGTATCTGCTTTTATAACTCTTATCAAGGTAAACGCTTTTTGTAAGCATGATACCGAAGGGAGAGCCAAACAAGTGAAAGTGACAGATAGGATGACATAAACATTAAAGCGTTCTCTTTCAGACAAATGATTTAAAAATAAACCGAAGAATGACCACAAACAACTTGTACACACAAAAGCAAATGCGCAGAGTATCTATTGCAGTATCTGAGATCTGTCCAGAAAAAGCCCAGCCATTGTTAATATAATGAGAATGGTTTGTGCAACCTCGATGTAGCCCAGCAGCCAAGGAGAGAGGACTGGAATGCACGTGCGTGAACAATGACGACTTCACTGTACTGGTCAGTGGGGGCAGTAGACGCCATTGAGTGAGCTTGTGTACGGTGTGGCTGTCGCATTCAAAACGCCTGAGCGAGTAGAGGAATGAATCCGCATCAAATTTTGAGTGAAGCTTGAACATTCATTCCTCCACAGAAACTATTAGGGTGGTTCAGAAGGCCACACCTATGGGCAGCGGGTGATTGGCGGGTTCATCGTGACAATGCCTTGAGCATCGTGTCTTGTGCAGACTTTTTTGGTGAAACATCAAACCACCCAGGTGACTCAGCCCCCCTACAGCCCAGATGTGGCGCTCTGCAACTTCTAGCTTTTCCCAAAATGAAAACCACCTTTGAAAGGGAAGATTTCAGACCATCGGGGATACTCAGGAAAATACAACAGGGCAGTTGATGGTGATTCCAGCAAAGGATTTTGCAGTGTTCTGAACAGTGGAAGAGACACTGGGAGAACTGTGTGAGGTCCCAAGGTGCCTGCTTTGAAGGGGACTGAGGCGTCATTGTCCTGTGTATCTTCTGTCTTCATTAAATGCCTCTCTTTTTCATAGTACGTGGCTGCATACTTTCTGGACAGACAAAAGGTTAAAAATACGTACAGCACTCTAGTATGACGATCTTCACAATATAAATGCAAAGGACATAAATAAGTAAAGAAGAAACATAAATGAGGTGATCGATCAGTTTGGCAAAGATGAGAAAGTGTTGATGAAGTTAGACTCCTTTTTAGTGCCCTCCTGGTTCAGTCTGAAGGTCAGCCTGGCAGTCCACACATTAGGAGTCATTCGCACGCTCTGACTCCACAAAGCTATTCCTGAGAAGTGGTTCTGCAGACTGGCCCCTGGAACGCCGCCGGTGACCCGGTGGGCAGTGTGTGCAGTCCAGTGAACCCCTCTGCCACCGCGCGGATGCACACCGCCAGGTTCACAGAGATGAGTTATCTCTGGGGAGAGGTGCTTGGCCCATTCATTTGCTTCATAATGCTTTTGAGAATGTTCAGAATTCTAGTAAAAATTATACATGCTCACTGTGTTATAAGCAATATCTAATTCTGTCTTCACCTCTCATTAAAACAAAATTAAGCATGTTTATTGTAGCTATATTAGCAAAGAAGTACTCACATTTTAATTCAGTGGAAAAGAAATCATTTACTGAGCCTAATGCCCAAAAGGGCTCTTGGCTTACGAAAAAATAATTGTATCAATAAACCACCACTCTAATGTAAGAGCACAGGGAAGAAGAAAGATGGGTAGACCAGGGAGGGGAAAGAGAAGCTGGTTGTTCAGAACTGCAAAAAACAAAGCCCATACATAATGACATTGGGTTCTGGTGCTGGCCAGGGATTAGTTAAGAAAGACATCTCACAATGAAAGGCCACATTTGAAGACCCTGGGGTTTTATTCTAAACATCATATGGCATTGAAAACTTAATATAAATGAACGACATGATCTAGTCTACAAATGTTTTAATGAGCAACTGTTCTCTGCTGATTAAAACACCTTTCTTACCCAACCCCCCTATAGCCTCTCCCCGGAGAGCAAAAATACTTGGCCAAGCTTCCTGAGTTCCACCTTTCCAACTGATGTAGAGGAAAATCCTTCCTTTGAGCTGCCCCAAATCCTTTTTATATGTACTATTCCAAATGCATTACAGGTTTTAGACTTACTTCCTACATAATCATTCCTATGGGGAAGTCTGGAGTGTAGAAATACAAATTTCTTGGATGCATTATCCACGTGGGGTGTGTATACTGAATATTTTGAGGGGGAAAACAAAACAGCTCAACATTTCAGAGGCTAATTCTGTCGAGTACAATGCATTCATAGAGGACTGAATCAGCAAAGTGTGGACATGCAGCCATCTGAAGGGGAAGGTAATCAGGACTGGAGTTCGTCCTGGCAGGTGGTTGAGGGCCTGGAGGAAGTTGCTTAAATACTGCACATGACGGCTCATGCCCATGATGGGGGAATTGATGAACTGAGAGAATAGGAGAGGGTGGAGGAATCGGAAATAACATAGATTGGAAAAGTTCCAGGAGACGAAGATGTTAGAAGGAAAAGACAAGGAGTGGTACCCAAGGCCTTACAGACCCCTGGGGAAATCAAGTGTGGCCCACTGTGTGAAGGCCAAGTGCAGGCCGGGACTAAGAGGCCACTTCGGAAGTAATGCACGTGGACCTTGAACTACAGAAAGTGAAGGAAATAAGGGGACAGGGGAAAGTGAACCAGGCCAGAGTCATTGAGGAAAGAAAACCCGGAGAAGTAACTTCCACGTAGACCGGCAGTCACAAACCGGAGAGACACAGGGACTGAAAGCAGCTCCTGGCGGTGAAGCACAGGGCAGCCTGAGCCCCAGCGCACCAGGCTGAGAGTTAGCGGGGAGGCCCTTGTGGGCCCTGATCCTGAGGACTCAGGTTGGGCTTGCAGGCTCGCTCTGGTTTGGTAGCGACTACAGTATGTTTTTGGTGTTGGTAGTGCCCCATTTTTTATTCAAACTACCAGTAATTATTAATTTTCCTTTAAGCGTGTGATGTTTATACCTGGAAGGTCTTTCTGAATTAATTAAAGTAAGGACTTCATTCGGTCCACTATTCCAAATTTGGGTCTTAAGCAGCTCTGTTTGTCAGGAGAGCAGAAAACCCAACCACTGTGGAAATGTCTTCCTTGGTAATTTGTTAAAATTGTGCATATATCTGTGATTCATAATTGATTTAATTAATACGGCACCAGAAAAATGTAACTTTCCTTTCTCAGGAGCTGAAGCCTCCTATGATGTGACACCCAGTCAGCTTCTTTTATCATCTTTGTTTACCTGTAGACCATTCGAAGGAAGAAGAAAGTTCAGATACCCGTCAGTCGTCCTGATCCGGAGCCAGCATCTGAGAACGAAGAAGACAGTTACGATGAGGAAGCACACGACCCACGAAGTGGCCGTGGGGGGGTGGGGAATAGAAGGAGCGAGAAGAGTTGGGCGAGGGACAGAAGTGCCAGCAGAGAGAGGAGTCTGTCTCCGCGATCCGACAGGCGGTCCGTGGCCTCCAGTCAGCCTGCCAAGCCCACCAAGGTCACACTGGTAAAATCCCGGAAAAATGAAGGTATTCTCTACCAACTTGTTTATCGTTTTCACGTGAAAAACTTTGCACTGATCTTAATGAGAAGTAAATGTGTCATCTCTCCATGTGTTTGCTTCTGTTGGCTTTTGTGAGCTTTGTCCTGGTGTCTCCTCGCTGCCGGGCAGTTCCTGTTACGTCAGGCTTCAGGAATTACCTGTTTCCTCTTCCTGAGTCACTTCGTTGCAGCAGATAGTACTTCAGATAAATTGTCCGTAGTTGGATTTTGGATTTCTTGTGATTAGGACAGCCCAGTACAAATCAGGCTAACAAGAAATGTCACACCGTAATCAAGTTTTAATGCAGTATTTTACTTAGATGTTAGGATCAGTAGGAGCATAACCGTGGGGAGAAATCTTGTGGGTTGGGAGGGGGGCAGAGTTTTTTTTAAATGGAGAGATTGAGGGGAAGGAGCCCCTTATAGGGGATTTCTCTATAATGCAGGTCTTCTTTTAAAAAAAATAATGGAAATGAGGCCCAGCCGCCTCCCGTCAATCACATCTGACAAAAATGAATGAGTTGTGGTTTCTTCCTGCTGTGGGCATGTCTCGCCAAGGCAGGAAAGCATCTACGATGGATCTTTTTGGTAAAAAGGTGTTAGAGCGAGAATACTGTGAAGACTCAACTTGATCTGCTTTCCCAAACCCTGACTGACGCATCTCTTCCCGGGTCTGGCTCCTGATCCCGCTCCGCATCTCCCCACTCACTGTACCCCCCTCTGTCCGTTCCACCCGCTTCCCTAAACTGTGGGCGCTAAGCCGGTAGGAATGTTCAGCCTTTATCTTAGTGCCTTTTCAGTCGCGTTGTACATGAACTACTCCCTGTTCTTTGAAACAGTGTCTTCTCTTGGCTTCTGCGATCCTGCATCCTTTTGGGGTTCCCCCTTTTTCTGTATCCTTGGCAAGCTCACTTACCTCATCCTGCTTTTGGATTTCTGTTCGAGAATCTTTGCCACTTGCACGACCTCTCTAGGCAGTCCCTCCAGGCATCTCGGCCTCAGTCAGCGGCCGGTAACGGCAGAACCCGGCTTGTCCCGCCCGAGGGTGTGCGTGTGCCCTGCGTTCCAGCCGCCAGCAGGCACATCCTCCCGGTGTCTGCGTGGGTCCCTCAGACGCAGCACATCCCAAACAAAACTCATGTCCCCTCTTACAGTGCTTCTTGTGAGGTGTTCCACTCAACACATTCCTAGCTACCCCACCTCTCAGGCCTGTCCCAGGTGACGTGCTAGTTATTCGTGACGTTTTTTTCCTCACTTTCCTGTGTCCAGTGAATGCATCCCAACTTCCCAAATATGCTCTTTAGTGCCCTGCTTCTGCCTTTCTCCACCCCCACTGCTCTCAGCAAGCTGCCATCCTGTGTTCTTCCAGCTTCCCTGAGGCGTAATTGATATTGGATATAAGTATGAAATTGTGTATTTCTAGGTGTACAACGTGATCACCACAATCAAGTTGATTAACACATCTGTCATCTCCCATAGTTGTCGCGCGCGTCTGTGTGTTGAGCACCATCATCTCTGGTGGCCTCATTGCGTGTCATAAACTAGTCTCCAGATCCCTGTTAGAGGATTCTGCAGTCGCTCACAGAGGCGATTCTCTGCAGTGCTTCGCCCCTTGCCCCCCGTCACCTTCTCAGTCCCAGCCACCCTGCGCCATGACTTCAGCAGGCCTGCCGAGGCTCTCCTTCACATGTTCTTGCGCCTTTGTTTTTAGCCATCTGTCTTGTCCCCTCCCACCACGCAGACACGCACGCACGCACGCACCCCAGCCCCTGGCTTAGTGTGAGTATGTCTCCGCAGCGGTCCGTAGGCCCACTGCAGCTTGAGCCCAGCAGCGCTCCCCAGCGAGGCTTGCCGGGCCCTGCGCTGCCCCTCGGCCTCTTCGCCACGCCGGGAACGGCCAGGCCAGCACCCCCCTGCTGACCTGGGACGCGCCTCTCTCCTGTGCTGCCTTTGGGCCGTAGTTCTGTGTTTACCCAAGGAAATACTCGGAATAATGAATGAATGCGTACCCAAGGGATACTTTGGCGTCACCTCTGTATTGGTCATTTGTAACTTCTAAATCGTGACTACGGACAGTGTTTTCCGTACTCCTCGGTGGTATAACTGCCGTTTCTAAAGCATGTCGTCGTTTGCCTTGGTCCCCCAGAAAGTCATTCTCTGTTTTTCATCCCGATTCTGTGCCAACCCGTGAGTACTCAGTGCGTATTTGCCGTAAGTTAAACTGTAACTGGTGTAACTTTTACAAGTTTTGAGTAGCCGGTCTGTTCACTTACATTAAAGGGTTTTCTGTTTCCCATCTTGGTTTTTCTTTTCATGCAGTAAGACTCAAGAGTCCTTTCCTCCCTCCCGGCAGACTAGAAGCAGTCCTTTCTCTATTGACATTTTGTTGTAGTCATTGTTCTAGACAGTTTCTGGCCACCCCGGTAACTTCCTCAGCCGTGACCAGCTCCCTCACCCACGGACACGGTTACTGTGGCCTTGTTCTTGGATGCACGACTGGTTGTTGAAAGGGACGGAGTGGCATCCTAACCCCAGCCCAGAGCCCCCTGTGGGGCTCAGCCTTCGTTGGCTCTGCTGCCCGGTGGTACGCGCTGATCAGTGCGCTTGTGCACGTCTCTCCAGGGTCGGGGTGTTAGGTCAGGAAGAAATCCTGCTGCTGTAGGAACAGGGAAAACAGAAACAGTACACATGCCTGGTAATGCTAGTCATCACTCAAAGCGTCCACCTTTCCGGAGTCTGTCCACATCTCATCCAATTCGCTTTTTGGAATTATGTTCCTTAAAGCTTCTGAGAAGCTGGTGGGTCAGGGCCACATGGACAGAAGTGGTCTTCTCTTTGGGGCGTGCTCCCTGCCAGGAGAACGGGGGCATGGAGTGTCGGCCTTGTGTCTGAACCCTGCGCTTGCCTCGGCTTTTGCGTGCCCACGGCAGACGTGCTGGCGAGGAGGGGCAGCACCGTCTGCCCGGTGACGCAGAGGGACCTCTCCTTATTGCTCACAGTTAAACCTCTCTGTGCAGCGGTGACTCGTCGTGTAACTATTGGAGTGTTTAGGATCGTACCCTAAAGCCATTTAAATATATTATTTCAGAATACGGTCTCCGACTGGCCAGCCACATATTTGTGAAGGAGATTTCACAGGACAGCTTGGCAGCGAGAGACGGCAACGTCCAGGAGGGCGACGTCGTGCTGAAGGTGCGCCCTTCCCCTGCTCGTCAGTGACCTGAAGCGGACAGCGCTCGTGGGGCCGTGCGGCTTCTGCTGCTTTTGGAGCAGTTTTCCAACAAGAGTTAAAAGCCAGTGTCTGGGGGCTGGATAATTTGCCATGGTCCACTTTTCTGCGTCAGCGCTGGTGCCTGCCTTTATGGCGCAGCGTCGTCCCGAGAGAGTGGTCGCGGCACGTTTGTGTTGGTCGCTGGCAGGAGCTGCGCTGTGCATTTGTTTTTCTTATGCAATAAGTGGTTTTCACCGCTGCTCTCGATATTATTGAAATGTTTATTTTGTTATTTTACTTTTAACTAATAGAAAGTGCCAGGCTTTTGGGGAGGAACTAGGGGGTGCTAGTTTGGGTTTTCGGA
This sequence comes from Furipterus horrens, assembly GCF_987537825.1. NCBI lineage: Eukaryota > Metazoa > Chordata > Mammalia > Chiroptera > Furipteridae > Furipterus > Furipterus horrens. Next base: position 3,039,264 of record NW_028327186.1, on the reverse strand, counting down.
CAAGAGTAAGGGTAGTGAAGAGCCGATTGTTTCAGGAAGGAGGAAGACGTGAGTAATAGAAGGGTGAAGAGCCTGCTTTGTGTTTTACCGCAGGCCGGGGAGCAGAGTAGCTCTTCCCGTTCAAAGGCAAGTAAACCCCTGTATTTCTGGCACACCACTTTACCCTGCCGTTTCTTTTCTGTTGCAGATAAACGGTACTGTGACGGAAAACATGTCACTGACAGATGCAAAGACGTTGATAGAAAGGTCTAAAGGCAAGTTGAAAATGGTGGTTCAGAGAGACGAGCGGGCCACCTTGCTGAACGTCCCCGACCTTACTGACAGCGTCCACTCTCCCAACGCCTCTGACAGGGACGGTGAGTGGCGTCCTGTGGGGAGAGTCCCTTTGAGTGACCTGTTCCTGCAAGGGAGAAGTTTTCTATAAGCAAGCCACCTTAAAAATCTCAGAACTACAAATACATATATGGTTTATTTTTTCCAGTTTTATTGAGACATAATTAACATACATCAATGTATGAGTTTCCGGTATATGGCATGATGCACTGATTTCCATGGACTGTGAAATGATTGCCTCAGTACGTTTAGTTCATATCCATTGTCTTTAGATACAATGAAAAGAAAAGAAAAAACAAAGACTTCTCCTTGTAAGGAAAGCTGTTAGGAGCTATTCCCTGAAAAGCTGGCCTGCACACAGCACACCAGGGTTATCTGTAGTGACTGTGTGTGTTCTGCGTGACTTCCCTGGCAGTCACCTCCCTTGTAACAAGAGGTTTGTACCTTTGGGTCGCCCTCTTCCAGTTCTCCTCCCACTCCCAGCTCTGGTAACCACAGATCTGACCCCTTTTTCTGTGAGTTTGGTGGGGTTTGCCTGAGTCTGCCTGTAAGTGAGGCCGTACAGTATTGCCTTCCTTGGTCTGACTTACGTCACCTAACGTACTGCCTTCAGGGTCCATCCACGTTGTCGCTTGTTTTTCCTGTGGACAGCGCACCGCTGCCAATCAGCGGCCGATGAGGTCACCGCTCAGATCAACCATTCTGTATGAAAATGTATCTAGTAGCTTATCTTCACTATCGTTGGAGTACTTTACACAATATTTCATTATCTCATGGGAAAATCAACGGCACCCTTTTATTTTATTTAACAGACATTTCAGAAATTCAGTCGCTGGCGTCAGATCATTCTGGTCCCTCACATGACAAGCCTCCCCGCCACAGCCGGTCCCGATCTCCTGACCAGCGGTCGGAACCATCTGATCATTGCAGACATTCTCCGCAGCAGCCAAGCAACGGCAGGTAAGCCCCCTCTGTCAGAAGGAAAGAGTCATGTGGACTGGGCGTGTGTTTCCGGGATTGCCTATGAATAAAACCAGGAGATAAATTTCCTTTTGATTATTCGTGATTACGTCTGTTTTTCTTTATCAGTTTAGCTATTTCTTTTCTTTATAAAAAATTGTGTATTCTTACATGTTTAAACTTCAGTCACCTTCAGAGTACTTTCCATTTGGTGCAATACACCTATTGAGACATTTTTTTCCACTAAAAACAGTTTTTGAACTTGTTGATTTTGATGCCGTTTTGTGCTTCTGCCATTTTTGGTTTCACCTCTTCCACATCAGCAAAACGTTTCCCTTTGAGGACTCATTCATCTGTCTGGATGAGTATTTCTTCTTTATATCTTTGTTTGCTGGACTTCCATGCAGTTTGATTTTCTGGAATCTCTGGTCGTCTCCAGCTTTGAGGCAGTTGTATTCCTTCTCAGTTGTAGAGGGAGATGCAGCGTGTCTGTCTAGGCCTCCATCCTGGCCAGAAGTCCCAGTTTAGGTATTTCTTATCTAGAACAAGAAGTCAGTCAAACTTTTCCTTAAAGGGTCAAATAGTAAATATTTTAGACATGTGAACCATGCACTCTCTTGTCACTCCTCAGTTCTGTCTTTGTAGCACAAAAGTAACCGTAGACACATAAATGAATAGGCATAGCCGTGTTCCAATAAAACTTAATTTATAACCCACTGCATTGGGAGATATTAGCAAGCTTACATGCTGTACTGCTCAAGAAAGTTAACTACAATAGGAGTCCTTTACTGAACAGATGAACCTGGACTTTGTTTTTCCTTTTAAAAATACACTGGTATTTATGCCAAAGGGTCTGCTATCTAGCAGTGTGGAGTTTATGTTGTCTTTGGGGTCACATAGACCTTTGAGAATCCGAACAAAATGACAGCCCTTATCTCCGGAAAAATGCCCATGTACATATACATGTACCATTGTACATACAGTTTCTGGGCATTCCCAGGGCTTGTCGGCCACCAGCTGACCTGTGGTTTGACAGCAGCCCACGTGCAGGTCTGCTGGAGACACCTGAAAATTCGAGTCCAGAGCTGATCAGTCCAGGATTAGATGCCCTTGGGGACTCAGGGCGGGCAGCCCCAACTGCAGCAACCCGTTCCTCTCATCTAGAAGCCATGCTGGTTTCAAGCAATTTGGGCATGAGTTTCTTTTTTTAAAAAAAAAAGAGAGAGAGAGAAACAAAAGAGATATTCTTCAAAAATTTGGCCACTTGTTTTTATTGTAAGCAAATTCCAAATCTTAGTTCTTTTTGATCTTGGCTTTTTTTTTTTCCATTTCGATTTCCTAAACACTTGGCATCTGTAACTTCCACTTAAAAGTTGAAAAAGTTTTTAAAAATAATTAACTTTTTTTGTATTAGGATGTTTTACTTTTCTTAGCCACTTTAAGTATTCTCATGGGTGACACTAGTTATATGCAGTTTTTTTAATAAAAATACAGAATCCTGGGCCCTAGTTCATCTGAGGTACAGACAAGAAATACTTTCCTATTTTTTTAAGTTTCTGATATCATTCTTTTCTTGCACTTCCAGATTTAGGAACTTCTGGTTAGAACACATAGCGTGAACTGAGGAAAAGAAAGTACTGCAGCTACAGAAGACCAACCGTCTTCATTATTCTTCCCGAGTTTTTATGCTGGGGATTTAAGTCCTAAATATTCAGTAACCTTCCTATAGACCAGATGTGAAATAGTGCCGGTTGCTTAAAAGTTTCACTTCTCCCCAAAGTTCACATTAAATCCAAATAACTGATGTTTTCATTTAGAAGGTGCCCTGCATTTATAACAATAAAATCCTAGTATAAAAAACACTGCAGGACCTTCCTACAGTCTTTTATTTTTGTTACTTTGTACAGATGACTTTGTTTTCTAAATGTTATTTAAATTGTTTTTATACAGGTGATGCAAAAATGACTTTTTCTTTCTGAGAAAAGTTTCAGTTTAGTGTGTAAAGAGGTCTGGCTTGGTAAAAATCTCTGGGTTTCTTTATATTTTGAGGCTATGTAGTTATCTGTTGAGAATAATACCTTCATTTTGTCAGAGGCAATAGGATATAGTAATTTCTCTGGGCGTCAGAGCTAGACTTGCTGGGTTGAATTCCAGCCTGTCATTGGTTACCTGCGTGACCTTGAAACCTCTCTGCCTTGGTTTTCCCATTTGCTGTGAAGTGCGCGTGGTCATACACTGCGGAGCTGAGTTGTGAGAAGTAAATTAGTCATCGCAAAGCGGACACAAACGTTGGCGGCTTCTATTAGGAGGAGGAGTGTCCCTCCGCCTCTGCGAGCAGTTACCGTTTGCCAGGTTTCCTCCTGGAGGCAGGTGAACTTAGCTGGGAAGGGGCGAGGAAGTCCAGGGTGTGCAGTTCACAGCAGAGGTTGGTGCCAGGATGAAAACTCCCGGCTTTTCAAGTCTTGGACGTTACTGGTGTCACGGAAGGAGGAAAGCAAAGGTTAATTGCTATTAAACCTTCAGGGGACAGAAATGTACAAAGCATCCCATTGTTGCCATGACCTACTTAGGTTCTGCTTCGTTATGTTCTTAGAGAGCAGAAGGTGTGTGGACAGAGTTCTGGGAAAAACACGCGAGCTTGTTTTTTCGTTATAATCAGCCGAGCAGCATACCCTCACTGCTCTTAGCAAACCCCAACCTGTGGGCAAATCCGCCTGCTGCCTGCTTTTACAAATAAAGTTTGATTGGAAGCCGGCCTGCAATGACGTAAATGAGAGGTTGCAGCAGAGGGTGCGTGGCCCCTAGCACCATGCACAGGAAGAGTTTGCCAGTCCCTCGTCTGATATGTGAAAATGGTTTTGTTTCTAAACTAAAAAAACAACGTATGTGTAGAGAGAACGATTGCCCTGGTTTTCTGTATACTTGCTGCTTGTTTTGTATTTTATTCAGTATTGCCTCAGAGCCTCAGATCCCACTTGTGCCTGTGTGAGAAAACAGTGTTGATATGGATTCTAGAACGTTTTAAGTTATGTAAGTGACTTGCTCCATAATTCCATTAATAGCACAGCTCTCGATCTGCACGTATTGTTGAATAATGCCCCCATCTTTTGGTAGCTAACAGAAATGCACTAAAAGGAGCAGTGATTTTTCAAGTTTCAATTGTATGAAAAATTTCAATAGAATGATGTGAGTTCCATCATCTGAAAGACTTTTTAAGCTATAGTAGTTGTATGACATGGAAGAAAGGTGAGAGACGGTGTGGTATGCAAATGAGTCCCGCGTGAAGCAGCGGCCCGAGCTTTGTGGCGGACGGGTCAGGGGCCGGGCCGCGCCGCAGAGGACGGGCTGTTGGTTGTCGCTGGGGAGGACATTCGGATTAAAAGTGGGGAACCGATTCTGAGTTATCAAGATCTCGTTATCATTAACGTCCACATTTTAAATTTAGAAAGTTTTGATTTAATTACAGGAAAGACAAAAATAAATTGAAATGTTTGTTTTGGATCTTTATAAAGCAAGTAGTTTAGTCTGCATGTTGCAGAGCAGCAGAAATCTATAGAACTATTAAAATTATGTAATTCTTTAATCTCGTTCTCATTTATAAATATATTCTCATGTTTAAAAATACCATTTGCATTTTTTTAAAGCAAAGAATGCAGGGAGAATTTACTATTTTATACTGCCCTTTATATTCTGAGGCGCCTAGACCAGTTTGGGTGTAAAGTTTAATTGTAGTTATTTATTCTTAGACTAATTGTGAGATTTTATTAAGCAATGGCTAAAATTCTTGACCTTTTATCATTTAAAAGTGTTACATTCTGGTTTGAACTGGAAAATATCTTTGCTTTTAAAGTTTTTTTCCTAAAAGACTTCTACATAAAACATGCAGCTCATTTAATATAGGTAATTTAAAATTAGAGCATACCCCCCAGCATAGTTAAATGAACATGAAAATAGGAGCTATAAAAAGTGCTTATGTTTTATCCTTTCAGGAAGATAATAGAGAAGAATCTTTTTCCTGATAAGTGACTGCTAATTATGTGCTTTCAGAGAACCAATTGTTTAGTTAGACTTATATTTTTAAATGTTATTTTGAAATCAGCATTGTTTTAAAATATTTTACTCTTTAAATATTTAAATTGTGATCTTTGTAAGTAATATGTAAATAATTTCTCAAACAAATCGCAATATTAGAGATAAATCTAAAACGCCTCTGGACTACTGTTTGTCTGCTTGTCCCTCCAGGGCGACGCCTGCTGCCTGTTGGTGGTGCCCGTCTGTGTGTGTGAGGCGTGGGCCTGTGTGTGCCCGCGTGTCTGTGTGGCTCTGGAGGGAGGGTGTCCCGTCGTTCTTCAGCGGTGCCACGCAGTGTGTGTTCTGTCGTCTGTGCTGCTTCTCCTGTCGTCTCGGGGCTGTGTGCGTGTCTACATACAGCTCTCATTGTAACTTACTTAAGTATTTTAGTTTTATTTGCAATTATAAAAGCAGTGTGTGTTTATTAAAATAGGTCCTGTCACCAGATCCACCTCACCCCAGTTCCCACTCCTCTTGAGTTAAGCCTTTCTTTATATACAAACATTCAGCATCAGGTATAGAGTTTGTGTGTGTTTTTTAATAATTAAAACGGTCAGGCTCTGCACGTTATTTCTCAGCTAGTTATTTTACTTAACACTACAAGGTGATCGTTTCCCAGCTTATTTTTTTGATGAGAAACTGCTTTAATTTGGAAAGTCCATTTTTAGGTCTTCGCCTGTGTAGACAATGTTGCATAATCACCCTTGTTTCATGAATTTATAAACAGGGCCCCTTTTTAATTTCTAAAGTCATCAAAGAGGGTGTTGGTGTTAACTTTAAAATGGTCACGGACAGTATTGTACTGGATTACTTTTCAAAAGTAAACACCACTCTTGTTTCTCAGAATTCCATGTTTACCAGTCTGACGGTTGCATGAGCCATCTCCTTGTTTTAACTTGACAGTTTCCTGACTGCTCGTGGAGCTGAGCATCTTCATGGGGTTGTGGACCACTGGATCGCGTCCTCAGACTCTTGCTTGGTTTATTTCTGTTGCTCATTTTCCTCTTGGGTTGTTCTTTATTTATTTATTTTTTTCATCAGTTAGTTGTAGCTCTTTCTGTGAGTGTGTTGCAAGTATGTCTTCATGATATCTTGTACAGTTAAACATTTAATCCAGTGAAATATTTTTCTCTTTTGTTTATGGCTTCTGAATTCTTATCTTGCTTATTTAGGGCAATCTCCCCCAATCTAAGATTGTACAGATTTTCTCTAGGAATTTTACAGTTTGTAGTGCTACTGTTCCTGGGTTTTTGTTTTGTTTTGTTTTAATTTTTATCTGGTTGTTGAAGATATTGAGAAAAATCTGTGATTTTTGAAAATTAATTAGTACTCTCTTAATTCAAGTAATTTTTTAGTATTCTTTTATACTCACTAAATTTTTCCCCAATACTTTAGGCCCACTATCTCTTGGTTGTATCATCCGAGTCTTCAATATGATGGTAAATAACAGTAGTGTGGGTGGGTATTGCTATGCCGTTATGGTTTTTAGTGTAAATATTGTCAGCATTTCACTCTTTAATACAGTGTTAGCTCTTGGTTTTGAAAAATGGTCTCCTAATCATCTGTATTGCCTGTTTGCTTTATTTGTTTTTTATTAGGAATGACTTGAATTTTTCACATGCCTGTTTTACTAATATTAACTTTTTCTTTAATATTTGGATGTAATAATGAATTTTGTGATAGATTCCTAATGTTGAATGAGCCATGAACTCTTGAAATAACCCTGCTGTGGTCATTGTACAATAATTTTTTAATCATTGCTATATTCCCTTGGCTAGTACTTTGCTTAGAATATTTTCCTCCATTCATAATTTAAAATACCTATTTTCTCTTTTTGTACTGTCATTATCAAGGTTTGGGTGTTAAGGTTCTGTTAGCTTCAGATCGAATTGCTGATCTACAGAATGTTGAAAACTTTTAAAGATGGGTACATGAGATTTTCGTGATACTATTCTGTGTTACTATGTATGGTTGAAATTTCCCGTAATACGTGTTTAAAACTGAATTAGAGACTTTTCTGTATTTTCCTAGGGTCAAGGATAATAGAATAGGAATTATTTTGTTTTTCAGAGGTTAGGAGGTCTTGACTCTAAAACCTTCCATACCTGATAACCTTTTTAAATTGTAGATCTTGATTTATGTTTTTATTTGAGGTATATTTACTGGCCTCTTTTTTAAAAAGTATATGGATTTCCTTGGTTCAACTTTTATAATTTCTGTTTGCAGTGGGGGCGGTTATTGTTGATGAACATTTGGTTTTGTTTTCTTTGTTGCTAATAGAACTGATATCAAAGTTACTTTTTATAAATGTCTTCTTAGAAAGATACACATTTCTGTAGGATAAATGTAGAAGTGGAATTAATTACAGGTTATTGGATGTTTACATTTTTTGTTTTGATAAAGAGCTGCCAATTTACCTTCACATTGTTAACCCGATTTGCACTTGTTTTGACTGTCCTTGTGTGAGTCACTGTTTCTCCGTGGGTTTCCCTGCAGTCGGTGTTATGTGAAAGCTCAGGAGTGATAGGGTGGTTTCTGCTGATGTGAACCCACGTTTCCCTAGTTGTTAGTGTGGCAGAACATGTTTGCATGTGTGTGCTCTCCTTGTGTGTCCGTTTTGGTGAATTTCCTCTTTCTAGTATTTACTCATCTTTCTCTTGTGTCTTGTAAACTGATTTATAGTTTTTATATATTTTAAATGTCAAATTCTTACATACATTAAGTCTAAATATACACACACATTATATAGTCTCAGTATTGAACCGTTATAACATGTTAGATCTCAGTATGTGATATTGCTAACATTCAGCTGTTTGAACTAAAAACCCCATTTCATTTGGTTTAACGCAATACAAATATCTTTACCAATTATTTGCATCCATTTTAACTTTTTACGTGGTCACTTTTAATGATATATCATGGCTTTTGTGCATTGAGTCTGTCTTTTAAAGTTCTTTATTTTCAATGATACAAATTTTTAATAAATATTTTATGTTTAGGACTTTATCCCATCTGAAATGAATTTATGTTTTTGTCATTGACAAGCATAGAGAGCTAATGTTTCTGAGTCTGTGGACAGCTGTCCTCACACTGTTAAAGACAGCATGTCCCCTGCAGCACCTGCACACGGCTGCTGTGGTAGCCTGGGCCGCTGCGGGGGTGCTGCCTCGTTTCTGTTTTGTCACGCCGGTCTGTTTTCTGTTTCTCTGACGGTACCACTCGGGTTTTAATTACTAGTGTTTAATAATATTTCGAGAGTTGTTAGAGCAAGTCCCTTTTTTTTTTTCAAATTTTTTTCAAAATTGTTCTCTTACAAATGGTTTTCGAGCTTATGATTTTTCACTTTATGAATGTATAGTCTCCGGAGCAGAGAGGAAGAGAGAGTTTCTAAACCTGGGACTGTGTCCACTCCTGTAAAGCACGCAGATGATCATACACCTAAGGCGGTGGAAGAGGCTATAGTGGAAAGAAATGAGAAGCAAGCACCCACCCTTCCAGGTAAGACAGCAGGATACGAAGTCCAGAAGACATTTGCACTCAGACTGAAGTATTTGTCAGGGCTTATGGGAGGTTTAAAGGATGCTGCTACTACTGCTATTACTACTATTATTGTTACTACTGCTACCTGTATTTGAATTTTTCTGTATTTGACGGAAAAGGTTGGCATGGGTCAGTAGGCATGGATTTCTTTTTCTAGGTAGAAATTATTCATGGTTTAAGAAAAAGAATTAAGTGATTTGCTTATTGAAAGTGTTATCATAAACACTTACAAAGTATACCTTGTGGAGCTGTGTGTGAGGTTAGACTTAAGAATCTGCGAGGCTTCAAGATCTGGTTGCTTCAAAGGCCTGGGGATTTTGTGGTTCTGATGTCTGTTTGTTCCTTGTCTCAAATCTTCCTTTTGATCTGGTTGTTTAGTGGCAGGAATGTGGATATTAAAAAAGATAAATTTTTACTGCAGGGAAGAAAGAAGGTGCTGACGGCCTTGACAGAAATGTTGATTCTCACACATTCTTATTAACACATTGCGTACGGGTGGCGAGAATTCTCGTCATTTCTGAAAGACATTTAAATACTGGGGTACACAACATGTTAAGAATAGATTTTTCAGACCTAACAGCTGGCTCTGTGGAAAGCACAGGTGGTCGTGTAACACACGCACTTGTTACAAAGACATCAGAATCGATAACTAAAGTGCACTCTGACACACACCACATACATGTTCCTTACCAGGTGCTCTGAACTTAACATATTCTGCAGACATTTTTGTTGGTTTGCTTCACTGGTTGCTTACATTATTATTCCGTTTGGTAATAAGTGATTTCTATACAGTTTAACTACTCTTTCTTTTAGAACCGAAGCCTGTTTATGCTCAAGTTGGACAACCAGACGTGGATTTACCTGTCAGTCCGTCGGATGGTGTCCTTCCTAATTCAACGCATGAAGACGGGATTCTGCGGTAATGCGATTTTAAACTTGTGTTGTCTCCTCTGTCCGGTATTAAGCGTGATTTAAAGTGAGTTTGGTTGCAGACCATATTGCGTATACTTTTAAAAATAGTGTATACTATTAATACTATGATTAGGGGTTTTAAAAGTTTATTTATATGATAGAATCAGAGATTGAGAACAACAAAGAAACCTTCTGGATGTTTACTTCTTTCTTACCACCATCTCCTACATAGTTCTTAGGTCATGAATTAAAAAACTCAAAAATTGTTTTCTTGTAAGACATCAGATTTTTCACAAGCTTTCTAATGCCCTAAGCATTTAAAAAAAAATATATATATATATGTTTTTATATATACATACGCGCACACACATATACATACACATACATATATATACATAGTGTTTCTCCATTTCAGCTTTAATTGGCATTAACATTTCGGTGAGATGGCTGTTTATTGTGGCCTGTTCCGTAGCATCCCTGGCCACTCACTGGCAGCAGCACCCCCACCCCCACCCCCATCACCCACAATGTTTCCAGACACTTTCAGATGTTTCCTGGGAGCAGAATCACAGCTGGTAGAGAACCTGTTCTAGATTAGTTAGCACCTCTAGGGGTTTATATTCTGTACCTTTTATGACTTCATATTTTATGGTTGATGGGATTGAGATGTAAATTTTGTGAGCAGACTTCAAAGCATTTTAATTATCAAATTAGTTTTCTGTTGCCCCCCTGGTGAAAGGGACCTGACGTGACGCCGTGAGACTGAGCCTAAAGCTGTCCTCGAACAGTGGTTTTTCACAGACAGCTTTACTGGGGGAGGCAGACTACGTGACCTGCGCTTGCTTTGTGAGGCGCAGGGGGGGTCCCGTGTGGGAAGAGCGCTTCAGCGCCGGGGCCCTAAGGACTCCGAGCTCTCTGTGCACTGGGTTCGGAGGGGAGTCTGTTGAGATGAGCCCTGGGCTCGCTGGAGAAGGAGGATAAGCTCACAGCCACGGGCTGCGCACCCTGCACGGCACAGCAGGGGCCCCCGGCCCTGGCAGCGCATGGCCCCCTCGCACCCGCCAGCTTCCAGGGGCAGGCCTGGCGGGGTGAGTCCGGGCGAGGGGCCCGTCGTGACCGCCTTTTCAATCCCGGAAGCTGCAGTGGTCTTTGGGGGGTTAAAGGGCTGGATTTCCTCTCTTTCCTCAGCTCATCCTTTCAATCATTTGAATATTTTTTCTTTTTAGTTAAGAGTCTATTAGTTGCTAATCATTTGCTCAGTGTTACTTACTGAATAAAGAGGAAAGGGACTTTTTCTCTACTTCATGTCAAAGGGGGCAAAAGAATGAGAGGGTTATGGAGACCCAGAAGGGTCGTTTGTAGTTACGCATGGAATTTGTAGTTAATTACCCCAAGGGTAGCCTGTAATTATGACCTGCTTCTGCCCAGCCATTCCCCATGGCACTGCCCTTCAGTGTGGGGCTACATTGATTCCTTCCCATTCTCTAGCCTGAAAGGGGCAGAGACTGAATATGGGGCTACCCCAGAAACGCTGAGTGATGGGAAGATGTTGACTGCAAATTCAGAGGGGCTGCGGAGTGCGTGACCTTTGTGGCCTCCCGAGGGCCCACCAACTGAAATCTCAGATGCACGCTCCGTTGGCTGTAGCGATCGCAGTGCGTGGGCCTGGTTCCAGCTCCGGGGAGCCAGGACATTTCCAGTAGATTATGCCTCAGTTTCTACCTGTATAAAAGCAGTACTTCTCAGTTATTCAGTAGAGATGATAATGGTATGGACTGGGTTAATAAAAACGAGGAGATTTTTTTAGGCATTGGAAATGCTCCCCTGTATATATCCAAGACTCAGAGTTGGGAAACGTTGTTTTTATAAAGTAATTTTGTAAATTAGGATGTAAAGTAGTATTTGCATATTAAACTTGGATATTTTGAAACTTATTTTGTTAATCTGAAAACGAAAATGCTATTAAATCTGATTTGGAATTCTAACACTAAACTACATTTTATTCACTGAATTAGTGGTGGGGGGGAAGTTCAGAGAGGATGGTCCTCTGTTTCATTCTGAATGTGGTTTTCATGGTGGCAGTTTGCTCTAACATCTCAAACCTCTCTTCACTGTTTCAAATGAGATATTTGTTTCCACAGGCCCAGCATGAAATTGGTAAAATTCAGGAAAGGAGACAGCGTGGGCTTGCGGCTGGCTGGCGGAAATGATGTCGGAATATTTGTAGCTGGCGTGCTAGAAGACAGCCCCGCGGCCAAGGAAGGCTTGGAGGAGGGCGACCAGATTCTCAGGGTATGTCGGTATCCCAGCTCCTGGGGCTTGCAGGCATCCGGCTGCGCAAACCGACTGCAGTGAGGAGAGTGTAACCCGTGGCCCGGTCTCCGGAACCAGTGAAGCCTTCCAGTTAGGGATCCGTTGGGTCTTGGGTGTGCTGGCCTTGCCGTGTCCCATCCCCGCGTTTGTGCTCATTTACTGCTGCGTTCTGTCGTTCTGTGCAGTGCGATGCTTTGCTCTCATTTTAGTCATTGGTCACAGAACCTCCAGTACAGAACGCATTAAGTCCCAGAACCCTGTAATATGCACATTTTTTTAGTTTAACTGCCGTGAGCCACAACTTACCGGTCGGCCAGCATCAGGGTTGCTCCCTGATGGGAGTGGTCTTCACCGCCGTCCACACAGCCCTCCGGGCCCTTCTGTGCCCGCTGATGGCTCAGGCGCGGGAGGCGGGCTTCCTGCGGGCAGGCGTGTGAGCTGTGCTCGCTCCGACACCTCACCCCACGCGCGTCAGGAAAGCCCTGTTTAGATGCCGTCTACCAACAGGGTCTTTGTTCTTTCCTCCTCCTTAATAGCAGCGTGGCCAGTAGCATAGGAACATCTTCACCTACCTCTTCTCTTTTTAAAATATATCCAAACTCCTGGTAGATGGGCTGTTTCAATCAGAAGATCAAATCTGTCAAGTGTGAGTGTCTGCATCTGCTCTACTTCTCCCCTTCGGGTCGTCGTTGCCCCTCTGTTGTGACCCTCTGCGCGCAGGCTCCCTCCTGCCCGTGTCCTGGCTGCGGGCTCCCGGCCCAGAGTCTCGCTGGGCATGTGTTTCTCTTCCCCTCCCCCCGGCTCTTCATCGCTCCTCCACTGTCTCATTTCTCCTTTTGCTGGGGAACCTGTCGAGTCCCTCCCCGGCTTTCTTTTCAGCCAGTGAGTAGACTGGCTTCCACCTTGACCGCTACCAACTTTGAACTTGTGTGGGCCTTCACGGGTCTGACGCCAGCGGCAGCCCTTGCTCTCCTGTGTTTCTTCGCCGTGTGGGAAGGTCTTCAGTTACCCTCCTCGAAGTGCTTTTTTCTTCCTTGGGTTCCACAGCGTAGCCGTTCCAGCCCTCCGCTAACCTTTCAAATTCCTTTCCTGTCTTCTGTGATGATTCTTCTACGCTTGAGGGAATCAGGGCGTGCACCATGTTTTAAAAATAGTTCTTAATGGTTGATTTTTATTGTTCACCTTTTCCTAAATGCGGGAAATGTCTGAAAGATGGAAAGAAGCACATCTACCTGTAATTCTGCGCATAGTAGCCAGTGACGTGTGGACGAGTCCACGCTGGTCCTCGGGGCTCCTGACACAAGAGACTGGCAGCCTGGCAGCCACTGCGCCTGCGCCCGGCACACAGCTGCTCCCCCACACACAGCTGCTCCCCCACACACAGCTGCTCCCCCACACACAGCTGCTCCCCCGCAGGCGCCGCAGTGCGCACACCAGTTCTCTCGTCTCGTTTCCTTTCCGCTGCTTCCGCAGAGACCGGGAAAGTAGGGTTCTCTGCACATTCACAGAACTTACCGTTTAAAATTTTAAAGTCAAATGTCCCAGTAGTAAATATTTGGAATTAGAAATTGTCTTTTGGTCTGAATTGGTTAGGTTTTGCCGTGGGCAGTCTTTAATGTCAGGATGCGTGGTGACTGCCCTTTAAGTGAGCCCTTTACTCACTTTATTTACTTGGTTTCTCCTTGTTCTAAACTACAGTATATTCTTTTCTCCAAAGTAAAATCAATTTTTTCCTCTTAAAGTTGTGGTATTTCTAAGTTAGGTAAACTCTTGAGAGTGTTTGTTCCCTGTGTAGATAAATATTTTTGTAATCTTCAAATATGGCCAGCGGTAATCTGTGAAATGCATTTTAACAGGTGAACAATGTCGACTTCACAAATATCATAAGAGAAGAAGCCGTCCTCTTCCTGCTCGACCTCCCGAAAGGGGAAGAAGTGACCATATTGGCCCAGAAGAAGAAGGATGGTGAGATACTGGTGGAAAGTGGAGAGAATAAACCTGTAGAAATGGGACTTCAGTAGGGATTTTAATTTCAGTTTTTTAAATAAATCTGTCAAGGTTGAGGGATAATTGACTTTGTTAATCTCATGCAGGGTTTATTTATTTTAAGTCACTAGGGGCCCACGATCTGACACTGCTGATGAGTAGCACAGCAGTAGGACCGACTGGCCTTCATGGCTTTCTACTGTAAATAGGATGCTCTCGGCCCCAGGACAAGGCACAGAGAAACCCCGTTTGTTCGTGGCCGTCAGAACCACACAAAAGTATTATGGGCAGCTTCTGACTTTTGTACTAATGTTTTCTAGGCAATACTCTCTGGTGTTTGCAGCATTACTTCAAGGGAATGCCTGATCTTCTCTGTGCTTAAACTGATACGTTGTTCGTGTAGAACGGGGTTCCTCAGCCTTGGTAGTGTTGACACTGTGGGTTAAGTAATTCGCTGCTGTGGGGCCGTTCTGTGCACGGTAGGGTGTTTAGAGGCATCCCTGGCCTCTGCCCACTAGATGCCAGTAGCCCCCCACTCTCCTCCCGACGCCCACAGTTACAACAGTCAGAACTGTCTCAGGTATTGCCAGGTACTGGCTTTGGGGGTCGGCGAGATCGCCCTCATCTGAGAGCAGCTCGTTGGGAAAATGGGACATCCATAACTCAGCGGCACTAAGTTAGGGGGTTCACATGGACAGCGCGTGTGGCTTTGGCCAGGCTGGTGAGCTGTTTGTGCATCAGTTTGTCACCTGCAAAGTGCTGGTGCTGAGAGTTTGCATTTCCTGAGGCATTGGTGACATACTTGAGACAGAACACTCACAACAGTGCCCAGCAGTTCTGTGTTTGCTGCACACTGCTGTATTTGTCATTGTTAATATTACCAACAACCTCTTCACACGTGTATCCTGCTGAGGTTCATTTCTTATCCCACTAGCTTTTGATAATGTTCTTGTCTGGATTCTTTTAGTTTATCGTCGCATTGTGGAATCGGACGTAGGAGACTCTTTCTATATTAGAACCCACTTTGAATATGAGAAGGAATCTCCCTATGGACTTAGTTTTAACAAAGGAGAGGTGTTCCGTGTCGTGGATACCTTATACAACGGGAAACTGGGCTCGTGGCTGGC
Source organism: Furipterus horrens (assembly GCF_987537825.1). NCBI lineage: Eukaryota > Metazoa > Chordata > Mammalia > Chiroptera > Furipteridae > Furipterus > Furipterus horrens. Next base: position 3,024,022 of record NW_028327186.1, on the reverse strand, counting down.
TATTCGAATTGGCAAAAATCACAAGGAGGTAGAACGAGGCATCATCCCTAACAAGAACAGGTACGAATGTTGGTGTGCTTCTCAGAGCAGATTAAGTAATAAGGACAGAAGATTTCAGTCTCACTGGGACATTTTGGTAATGCAGAGAATTAGTTTTCATTGTATTCATCTATCTGTAATTGACTTAGTTGTTCAGACTCCTTTATTTTAGTTTGACTGTTTAAGATGTAAACTGCATGTGAGAGTCTATCCAGAATATTGACATCTTGTTCTTTGTGTGTGTCTTTCCATTTTGTGTTCTTAAAATGCCCTTACTTTATCTTTATCTTCTCCTGTCCAGAGCTGAGCAGCTGGCCAGTGTACAATACACACTTCCAAAAACTGCCGGGGGAGACCGTGCGGACTTCTGGCGATTCCGAGGTCTTCGCAGCTCCAAGAGAAATCTTCGGAAAAGCAGAGAGGATTTGTCAGCTCAGCCAGTTCAAACGAAGTTTCCAGCCTATGAAAGAGTTGTTCTTCGAGAAGGTGGTTTATCTTCTACAGACTAACCTCATACCCTTAATGTCAATATGCTTAAGAAAGAAAACTTATAAACTCTGCGACCTTTCTTTTTAATTTCTCCCCAGCTGGATTTCTGAGGCCTGTAACCATCTTCGGACCAATAGCTGATGTTGCCAGAGAAAAGCTGGCAAGAGAAGAACCAGATATTTATCAGATTGCAAGTAAGTAGCCTCAGTACTGACTTACGAGGAGGCAGGTGTTTCTTCACTAGTCACTCCTCTGGTGGCTGGGTCTGACCCATTCCCTTCTGAGAAGTAAAACTTTGTCAAGAGAGACTTTGCAGTTTTCTCAGCTTACTTAGAAGGAGACCTGAGTGACTGAGTCCTTGTTCGCTGAATGGCCTTTAGTAATAATAAGATTCGCGATTGCCGAAGCTCTGGGCTTTGTAAGAAAGCTGCCCCACAGATGATGTCGCTGAATCCCGACAGAATCACATGGCGTAAGTGTTCCTGCCGCAGTGGGGCAGCCGGAGCCGTAGGCTGGTTGGGTTGGAACCACCCGGCTCTTCAGTCTGACCGTCCCTGGCGACACCTGCCAATGAGTCACGCGGCTCGGATTGGAACCCAGCTCCTCCTGGCCCCAGCCCAGTGCTCTCAGTCATTAAGCCGACAGAAATACTCAGATATGTGAAAGGGTCATAAAGTCGTGACTCATGCTGTCAATTATTGCAGACGTTTATAGTAAGGGGGAAGCATAAATATTGAGGGTGTGGTGCTTTTTGCTTTTGTTGCACATTCTTTCATAGTTGCGTGTAGCTTGGCTACTCTGGCAGTTTACACAAACTTAGTTATGGCCACTTTAGCCTACATAAATTAACTTACATTGCATAAATTATATATGAAAACATAAACTTTATTTTTTAATTATAAAGTATTACTCTATTTAGAAAAGTTAAAAAATTAATTTTGATGTATATTATAATGGCCCTAAATTTTACCCTATTGTATTTCCTTCCCTCTTTCTCACCTTTCATAGGCATACTTGTGTGAAGTTTTATATATACTGTTGTAAAAGGTTTATACTGTTTTCCTTCTTAATATCAATAGTAACTATTTTGTTATCTACTCTGCAATTAATTTTTGTTTTGATCAGCCTTCTGTTGTTTGTGTAGTTTAAATTTATATTTCATTACTGCAAAGGATGTAGAAATCTGCCCATATTTTATTTGCTTGGTATATTTTGCTTTGTTTTCCAAATGACGTAACTTCTAAAGGATAGCCTTTCCCATATTTATGGTGACTCTCTTGACAAAATTCCCAAGGACAGGCAAGCATGAGCCACAGGACATGTGCGCTGTCTGACCACCACTGCGGCGGCCACTCTCGCGGCCCCCAGAGGGCTGCGCCCGCCCTGTCCCCACTGGCAGTGTTCCGAACGACCCGAGTGCTGATGTGGGGGATCGACCGTTGCCTTATGAAACTCCTTTTCATTTGGTTGCTGGTCAGGTTTAACGAGAGTATTGATTTTCTGAGACTCAAAAGGTTTCCAAAGAAATAATGGTAAAATTTGAGCAAGTCAGAAAATGTTTATTTCTCATTCCCCGCTCAGTTCATTTTTTTCCAGAAGAGGTCTGTGTTTGGTCATCGTTTGTAGATAACATTTTGCCAGAAGTGGGTGGTGACCTCACCCAAAACCAAGCGCAGGGTTTTGAAATGTAGGGAAAGCGAGTGTGAAAACTTACAGAGCGCTCTCTACCTTAAGGAGACATTCCTTGGTTTAATCGGGCTGAGTCTTCAGCGAGACCCTTACGAAAGGGATTCAGGTAGCTTAGTTACATTTATTGTCTTTGAACAGAATGAGAATCCTTGGGTTTAGGAATTAATAGTCTTTTCTCCAACCTGAACTCGCAGCTGATCTCTCTCCTTTATTCTCGTGTGTCCACCAGACGGGAGACTGTGCCCTCCTTGCCTGTGGACCTCAGTCTCATTACCGAGAATCACTCCCCTCCCCCCGCAGTGTGATGTCCCTTTCCCGCTTCCCTTGTCACCAGAGTCACAAACACTGTGCCTTTTTAGTGAAGAACTTCACGTAAATCGGACCTCTGAGATTCTTGGTTTGACATCGGCCCACGTTGCAGCTGGCAGGTGACACACCAGTAGGGAGGGACAGGTTGCCGCTGTGAAGCCACAGGCCGTCTCCCAGTTACAGGTTAACGGCCTTCTCTGCTTCCCGGTTCACGCCAGCCCAGAACGCCCCGGCCCGTCTGCTGTAGTGTTGCTGCCGGTGGCGTTATGGGCCTGCCCGGGTGCTGCCCTCAGCCGCAGGGGTGGGTGCAGTTTCTCTGTGTGCCACGCATGCAAATACCACCGTTGCCTCACACGTCAGCAGTGGGAAGGTTGGGAAGTGGAGCCCTGCCAAGCCATGTTAGAGCCTTAGGTGAAAGGAAAAAAGCCATGCGTTTCTATGTACACGCCTCTGTGTTTTCCTACTGGTTAATTTTTTTCAAGAACAGGAAATAGATTGAAAATTTTTGCAAAACATGATTATGCATATTAAAGCTCATTATTGTAAGTCTAAATATTTTATTTATACTGAACACAGAATTTATAATTTTATTTTCCTGGCCTGAATGGAAGCAAGCTCAATATTGTATTGTAAATCTACTTTTTTATCTCAGTTCCAGTTGAGAGAATTACCGTATTTGACAATTTCTCTTACCCAAGTGACAGTCTTAAGTAATTTTCATTTAACTTCCATTTCCTGATTCTCTTTGAAATTTTGGTATGTTGTTTATTGTAGAGTATTCATTTTGATTTTTTTGAACTTACTGTATCCAGATATTACATGATTACTGAGGCCTCGGGGGCACCCCATTAAACTGTGCGGCTAAGGCAAGCACCTCACGTGCCTCCTCCTAACCCCAGGCATTATGGGGAAGCATTGATCTTAGCCCAGTGGCTCTCATTCAGGGTGTTTCCGCCCACTGGGGACATTTAGCCATCTGGGGCCATTTTTGTTGTCTTGGTGGGAGCAAAAGGGAGGTGGGGGCCAGAACTGCTGCTGAATAGGCCGTGGTGCACAGGACTCCCACAGTAACTGTTACATGGTCCCCATGGCAGTAGTGCCCAGTAGTTGAGAAACTGCTCTAACCAGTCGGAATTGATGTTTTGTCTCTGTCCTGACTTCATGAATAGAAAGTGAACCACGAGATGCCGGAACTGACCAGCGTAGCTCGGGCATTATTCGTCTTCATACAATAAAGCAAATAATAGATCAAGTAAGTTACTAAAATTTGACCTATTTCATTATAAGCCGTGAATGTTGTATTTTTGAACAGGATGAGGTTGGATAATCTGAAAGTAGAAAGCAGTTTTTACCTAAAATTATTATTGGTGTGCCATATCAGATGCCGTTGTAATGATCACCTTCAAGGGAATAGTAGTACATGCATCAAAAGATGATTTTTTGATTACCATAAAAATATAATATTCAAGCGTGTTAATAGATTGTGTTTATGTTGCAATAGTACCGTTCCAATGGCACTTCGATTTCTGTGGTAGGGAATCTGTTTTTACTCTCTAAGATCATGTCAGGAACATTAAATTGTTATACATATGATCAGTCTAATCCAGCGATTTTCAACTGGTGTACCTCAAGAATTTTTACATGCAATACCTGACTAGTCAGGGCACTGACCTCTTTTCCCTTAATTGTCACATAAAGTGACAGCAGCCGACACAACAGAGCTGTGCTGTGGGAATGAATCAAAATTATACCTATTTTTTTGTCAGATCAGCAAAAAAATATATTTTTTGGTGTGCTGCAAAATTTTAGTAATTAGTTTATATGTGCCATGAGGTGAAAAGGTTGAAAATTGCCGCTCCGACCAAACACAGATAGTACGGTCAGCTTGCAAGTTATTGGGGCTGTCTTAAAAGTGAGCTGGTTCAGCGTTGTTTTTTCCTAACTTGAGCTAGAAATTGAAATTGAATAAACTTCTGATGACAAATTTTCTAACACATGCCCCTGAGACATGGGAGCACACCTGAAAGTCCGTTACCATTGGAATGTAGTTTAGGCTGTGACTTTTTCTGTGATGATTTTTAATTAACTGTGCCTTGTATCCTTATTTCTTTTTCTTCGTGTCTCTAGGACAAACATGCTTTATTAGATGTGACACCAAATGCAGTTGATCGTCTGAATTATGCCCAGTGGTACCCAATTGTGGTGTTCCTGAACCCCGATTCTAAGCAAGGTGTGAAAACAATGAGGATGAGGTTATGTCCAGAATCTCGGAAAAGTGCCAGGAAATTATATGAGCGGTCTCATAAACTTCGTAAAAATAATCACCATCTTTTTACAAGTGAGTATTTTAAAGGCCTTCTTTCAGCTTATATATCTGGGCAGCAGTATGTAGGCAAAAAAAAAATACTGTGTTGTTCCAGTGCTAAACCTTACATAACCTTGGCCTGGACAGCTCCCTGATGCACTGCAGGTACCATTCGGTTGGGAGAAAACGTTTAGTGCCAGAACAGGAATCGCAAGGCTGTGTCCTCAGACGCCACCTTTCGTGTGCTCGGGAACGGCCAGGGAGCCAGCAGGGCTCAGGGACCTTGCCTCGGGGCAGTGTTCTAGCTGCAAAGCCATGTTGTGCGTTTCTTTTCAGCTACAATTAACTTGAACTCCATGAACGACGGTTGGTACGGCGCCTTGAAGGAGGCAATCCAGCAACAGCAGAACCAGCTGGTATGGGTTTCCGAGGGAAAGGTAAGAAATGTCCTGTTGTCTTTCAACCTCCTTGACTAAATTATACAACTAACCAGAGATTTTTGTGTTACTGTGTTTTCTGATTGGTTAGGTTTTTATCGTTTGTACGTAGGGGCTCTGAACGTCGTTTTTGGTAGCAAGCCGGTCAGACGTTTTCCCAGCTGTGGAGTCACCACCTCAGTGGTGGTCCTGGGAGGGGGCCCTGACGCTGTATCCGAAAGGGCAGGCTGAGTTCGGCTCTGCCGCGTCTGCCTGGGGGGTGACTTAGAACTGGCTGCAGTGTCCTCTGATGGTGATAATGGGGGTTGCTGGGGCTAGATGAGTGTTCCCCGAAAGCTGGCCTCAGCCCATGACGTCAAGGGCTTGCTGTGAAGAGAGGAGGCTCCGCAGGCAGTTGAGGGGCCGGGGGGTGGGGGGGGCACTGCTGCCTCAGCCTCTTGACTGGAACAGCGTCCCATTCCCCCCCCATGTGTTCGTGAGCAACGCGTCTTGCGGGCGCGTCCCCAAATCCTTGCCTGGGGATTTTATTTCCTCACGCAGCACCTGTCTAACGTTCTTACAGCATAACCTGCAAGTGTTGGACAAAGCAGTGCGTCCTTTCGGCTTTAAAGCTTTAGTTTACGTACATCCAGACGGCGAGCTCGGAAATGCCTCATTCTGCCGTCGGGCTTCGTGGTCTGAGCGGGATCGTTCACGGGAAAGGCCCGTGCATTTTGTTGGGAGAGTTAATGTTTCTCAAAGTATACCGTTGGAGGAACCCTTTGGTTTTACTGTCTTTTACCTTCGGATCAGTATAATATTAATAGGCTTTGGTTGCTAGGGAAGGTTGAGAATGTCTGTCCTTTTATTTTGTTCTTTGCATTTCTTTGTTGGCTTGGGTTGTGTTGTGTTCGCCCCCCTGCATGGCCGCCTTTTTCCTCCGCCTGGCTGTGGGTGCAGGCGCTCTGACCGTGCATGCGCATGCTCACGGCCACCGTCCCCTGGTCCTGAACACACGTAGCCGCTGCTGGCACAGATGCTAACATGCTTACACCCGGGGTCGGGTCTGCTGCTCCCACCCGTGGCACAACATCAGCACCCCAGGGTGGGGGACGCTGTGCATATGAGATCTGTCAGCACTCTGAGGAATGACATACCAGCTGGGACACCTGGGAGAGAAATCAAGGCAGGAGAAGCCACTGCACTACAGCCACGTGCTCTCACCACTTGTGTGGTCCTGGATGGAAGGCTCTCGGCCCTCCTCATGCGCATCCTCTGTGATAGCACGACTCCGGTCGCACCCTCTGTCCGGGAGACCGTTACAGCTTGTGCTGGTGTTTCCTGAGATGAAATTAGCTCATAAACCCACAAAGCATACTGTCTGCCTACCTGAGAGGTTTTTTAAATCCTCAACACTTAATTTTTTGTCATTTCTCTGTGATTGTTTCTTTTCTTTGCTTAGATTTAAAAATAAAGGTCTTGACTCCCCAACTTTTTATGTGAGAAAAATAGGTTATTTATTATAAGGATATATTGCTGCATTTTATAAATCAGAAAAAGTTGTTACTATTTAAATCAAGATTTATCCCACACTGTTCCATTCAAGTATATTTTACCTGAATAGATTCTTAAACTAAAACCACTTCATTTCACTTTGACTTTCCTGAGCTAGCTGCTTTGATCTAATTGCTGTGAAGAGTTCCTTTGTGCAAATCTGATACAGTCCTGTATGTTCCCTACTAAACCCAAGAAAAGTCACCCCGATCCTTTCTTCACACGTAGGCATATGCAGCCGTGGTTCTTGCTCACATCTGCGCTTCATACCACAGCAAAAGCTAGGTGCGTCGGTGAATTTCAGGTTACTCTTCCCTGGGCCTGAAATACTGCCTGCTGGGTTGCAGTCTTCTGTCCTTCAGTTCGTGCCGATATGTAAGGAACATTGTCTGAAGTTTGGGTTCCAGATCTTTCAGCCCTTGGCCCGACTGGGCACCGTGTCCAGGCAAGCTCTCGGGGGTTGTTCTGCTTCATCCAGGACCTGGTTCCAGATTAGTGGCTCTTTACTTCCCTTTCCCTCACATACTTCTCCTTCCTTTCTGGTCTGCTCCGAAGACAGAGAAGACTGCTAGCCACAAATCAGCTCTTGACGACTCGTTCGAGAGAAGCATCACTGCTGTCCCCCTGCGCCGTCCCCTGGCTGCTACGGCTTCGACAGACAGCAGGAGGCACCGGTCAGGGAGGCAGCCGGCACACAGGCGGTGCTTTGCCCCGTGTGTGACAAAAGCTCGGCTCTTCCGCAGCTTGAACCGCGGCGCTTCTTTCCCTGGCTGTCCTCCTGTGCGTGTCCGTCCGTGCGTCTTGTTTCTGTGAGCGTGGTGCGCTAGTGCTCTCCCTCTCCCCCTCCCTCTGGGCTGGCAGGCTGGGGACCCACTAGGTTTTATGACCCCGAGTGGTGCCGGGATCCCTTCCCTGTCTTCTGGGCCGGGCCCCAGAGCCCCCGCTTGATCCTGACTGGCCATCGGCCACCGTTTCGTTCATCCGAGCCCTTTGGGGCTCAGAGCTTGCTCTGTCTGTCTGCCCGTGTGCTTGTACAGTCTTCTTGACCTTTCCTCAGCAGAAGTTTCGGGAACTAGGTGACTTCTTCAAAGAAAAATACCCTTTTCAACCTCCCTTATAAAGTAAAGGCCATCTCTTAAAAGAACTGCTGAATAAATTTTCCAATTTACTTTTATTTGCCCCAGGCGGACGGCGCTACAAGCGATGACCTTGATTTGCATGACGATCGCCTGTCCTACCTGTCAGCCCCGGGTAGCGAGTACTCAATGTATAGCACGGACAGTAGACACACCTCTGACTACGAAGACACAGACACAGAAGGCGGGGCCTACACTGATCAAGAACTAGATGAAACTCTTAATGACGAGGCGGGGACTCCCCCGGAGTCTGCCATCACACGGTCCTCTGAGCCCGTGAGAGAGGACCCCTCGGGAGTGCGCCACGAGAACCAGGCCTACCCCCCCTACTCGCCACAGGCGCAACCACAGCCCGTCCATAGACTAGACTCCCCCGGAGTTAAAGCAGCCTCTCAACAGGTAAGCAGCAAGCACCGTGCGTTTCGTAGTTAGGGGCGCGCCACTGAGTTTTAGAAGGGTGACTGAGCTCCAGAGTATGTTCTGTCCTTTCTCCAGATTAAGAATTAATTTTTAATTTCAAGTTGGAAATACCAAGAAGCAAATACTAAACTGTGTGTGTTCATCTTACACAGCAATTTGCTGTGAATTTTCTTAAAAATGTAGGACCTAAAATCAGAGTTGCGCCATTCTGCACACTTAAAATGTATGTCTGCCAGCCACAATGAATGGCGGCGGGAAGTTAGCCGGAAATGAAACGCTATTTACAATATTTTAAACACTTCACAGAAAGCAGAAGCCTCATCTCCAGTCCCTTACCTTTCGCCCGAAACAAGCCCAGCACCGTCAACCTCTGCTGTTAATACTAATGTAAAATTAACTCAGGTCAGACTGGAGGAGCCCGCCCCCGCACCCCCCGCCCCGCACTCCGCACAGGCTGACTCTTTAAGAACACCGAGTGCCGAGGCAGCTCACGTAGTGCTAAGAGATCAAGGAGCTCCACGGCCGCCGCCGGCAGACCCGCCGCAGGTACCCCTGCTGCAGCGCCGCTCGCGTGCGCCCCCGTCCGCCGGCACGCGGTCGCCCCGGCCCCCGGCCGTGCTCCTCTGCTTCGTCCCCGTGGGCGTGTGCGCCAGATGCTCCGGGTCACACAGAGCATCTCCGCGGCGCAGCTTGCATGGCTTCTGGGCGTGTACTGGTGACTTGGAAATTGGCCTTCCCATTGGGGTTTTTGCTTAATAGTTTTATTGTTTTTATTTTGGGGTCTTCTGTATCTTCCAGAATTCCTTACCATGTCATTGCGACCCAGCATAGACATTTTTATGTTTTCTAAATTATGGTGTCAATTTCCTTTATGATTTTTATTTTCAGTGTGCAAATCAAGGGGAATCAGTGGTTTTAGAGCATTAATTTTCTACTAAACTGAATAATTACCTTTCACTGCTTCTTCATTTTATGTTAGAACATAAAAACCCTTAATTTGCATTATAAATTTTGAGCATTTATGTAAACTTGCTTTCTCCACTAATCTCTTTCTGCCCTGGTAATAAATGGTGGCACATACCATTTTTACATATTAAATCATAGTTTTATCTATTAAAATAGACTAGATTTAAAAACAAGCTTGTGTACTTACCCATGAATTTGTGACCCAGGTGTACAGGAAGGACCCCTACCCTGAGGAAATGGCGAGGCAGAACCATGTTCTGAAGCAGCCAGCTGCTGGTCACCCAGGGCAGAGGCCAGACAAAGAGCCTAGTCTGAGCTACGAACCGCAGCCCCAGTACGTAGACAAACAAGCCAGCAGAGACCTCGAGCAGCCCACATTCAGATACAACTCTTCAAGCTACACGGACCAGTTTTCTCGGAACTTTGAGCCTCGTCTGCGCTTTGAGGACCGCGTCCCTGCGTATGAGGAGCACTGGTCGTACTATGACGAGAAGCAGCCCTACCACCCTCGGCCTTTTGATAATCAGCACCCGCGAGACCCAGACTCCAGGCAGCATCCTGAAGAGTCCTCAGAACGAGGCTATTTCCCTCGGTTTGAAGAGCCAGGTCTGTCCTATGACAGCAGACCACGCTATGACCAGCCACCTCGAACCTCCACCCTGCGACATGACGAGCCGGCAGCTCTTGGGTATGACGTGCACAGCAGGTACAGGCCAGAGGCGCAGTCCTACCCGCCCGCAGGCCCCAAGGCAGCTGAGCCCAAGCAGTATTATGACCAGTACCCACGAGGTTACGAGCAGGTTCCATCACAGGGGCTTCCTTCCAAAGCAGGCCATTACGAGCCTCTCCACGGTGCTGCGGGGGTCCCTCCTCTGATGCCCGCCTCTCAGCACAAGCCGGAAGTGCCGCCTTCCACCGCCAAACCACTGCCTCCACCCCCAGCTCTGACTGAAGAAGAGGAAGACCCAGCCATGAAACCCCAGTCTGTGCTCACCAGGGTGAAAATGTTTGAAAACAAAAGGTCCGCGTCCTTGGAGAACCGGAAGGACGAGAACCACACGGCAAGCTTTAAGGTAACTGTAAGTGGGCCTGCCCTGCCTGGCACGCCGGGGCACCTTTAGTGGCGAGCAGGTCACAGTGCTTCCCAGCGCCCCTCCCCAGCAGGCAGCCTGCTTTGTAATGATCTGTTCCTGCGGCTTATTTTTGCAGCCTCCAGAGGTAGCATCTAAGCCTCCAGGGGCTCCCGTCACCGGCCCTAAAGCCACTCCTCCGAGTCAGTTCAGTGACCATGACAAGACACTGTACAGGTGGGTAGCCTTTGCAGTGTTTGTGGAGTGGGATGGGCCAGGAACCTGCCCCTCTTGGTCAGGGAGCAACCTTTCAGGGTGTCGTAGAGGAAAGACAGGAAAACGGGGGCATCTGCTCGTCCTGGAATGAAAGCTACCAGCCTTTCCAATAGGAACAGCGGCCCCTCAAAGGGAAACAAAGGTCTGGGTTCCACCTTTCTAACAGGCCTTTGCTGCAGCTTCAGGAAACTAGTAACTTGGACATCTATTTTTCTAGTAGATAATTGAAAATTTGAAAGTCCAGCATTTGCATGATGTTTTTTAGTTTTAAAAGCGCTTTCAGACATGCAGACTCTGGTTTTGAGAGGTAAGGAAACTGACCCAGATTGGCTCAAGTGACGCATTCATCGGGTAGTGAGCACGGGCCGGGCCGTCTGCAGGACGGGGCGGAGCTGCAGAGGGGCCTGGCCTGCTCCCAAGGGCCAGGCTGGGTATGGAGACAGACTTCCACTTCACGCGTGTGTTTCATGTGCTTACGTGTGGTCCTGTAAGAAAGAGGATCTCGAACATAGACATCGTCCTGTTTTTAACAACGGGTGGTGCTTTTCATGAAAATGTGAACTACTCTGGTGTCTCCTCTAGCCAGTGGCGTTAGCCTATGAGCTGTGTCATGTAAAACAGACTTGTAAGAACTGGAGCTTGGCCCTTTGTTTTGGTGTAAAACCTGGTTAAGTTCATTCGTTTTGTTGCAACGTTACTAAAATACTAAGCAGAGAGCATCAACAATGATGTATGGATTTGCTTAATAACTTATTTGCTTCCTCATCTGCTTCCTGTGCCCTCTGAACTTCGGGCTTTACAGAGCTGTTCCCTCACACAAGGATCATTTTTTGATCCTGGATTAAAATTTTTAGAAGTCTTTTGTAAAAAGTTGTTAAACCCTCTCGGTTATTGTTGCTGACACTGGTGTACATACTTCGAGAATTTCTCCACTGGGTTGATTCCCCTTGCTTTTCTCTTTCTGGTTAACTGCTTTTCACCTGCTCTGAGGCCTCTAACCAGATAGTTACTAAGCTTAATAGATTGTGATAACGATCTCACAGGTTGGAAGAGGGCTGCCTTTTGAGCATAGTGTGTGAAGATGGAGTTCAAGTGTGCATGTCACCTGTCACAGTGCGCGGCTGGGTCCTGAGCAGTCCCAGCGGTCGGGGTGGGGGTTGAGGTAAACTATTCTGAGACTCCGTGTCCTTGTGAAATCAACACCAAGAAAGTTGTTCCATTTGCCATTCATTGTCAGGATCCCAGAACCTCAAAAACCTCAGCCAAAGCCCTCTGAAGATATTGTCCGGTCAAATCACTATGATCCCGAGGAAGATGAAGAATATTATCGGAAACAGCTCTCCTACTTTGATCGGAGGAGTTTTGACAACAAGCCCGCGCACATCCCTAGCGGCCACCTCCCGGAGCCGGCCAAGCCGGCTCATTCTCAGCACCAGCCAAACCTGTCCAGTTACTCTTCGAAGTAAGTTCCTTCACCTGACACATAACCTTTTGAAAATAAGACACGTAAAGGTTTGATTGAGTAAAGTGGAGTTAACTTCATGAAGTTCGGTATCTTCTGAAGGAAACAGTTAAGTGTATCATACATCCTTTCTAGCAGTGTGTGTGCTTTCTAGCCCTAGGATGTGTGTGGGTTTGTTCTTAAGCTCTGATAGCAGATGCATCAAGTTTTTGCATTAGGAAAAGATGTTAGAACCAGAGGTAAGAAAGAATAAACCGTGAAGACCCCGATTCTTAGGTGAATCATAAGTGTCTCTCCCTTCTGTGCAGTACAGTAATGCTGGCTTTTATTTTATTTTATTTAAATATGCAAACAGATGTGTTGGGGCAACATAGTTGAAGGGAAGAGAATAGAGCTGTTTTTTTCAAGGCGAGAAAGAGCTTGTCTTTTTTCATTATTGGGTCTTGGGGGCACTAGAGATTTTTTCTCCAGTTTTGTGCCCGAGGGACGCGCGCTCCCGCGAGGTGACACAACGCACAGTTCACACCGAACCCCACGCTTTCGCCTCCCTGTCTTTTTCCTGCGCTGGGCTGCTCCCTGCTGCTTCCTTGTCTCTGGGGTTTTTTGGTTAGTTTCTCTTTCTTGTGGGCTTTGCTGGGGTACAGGTGCACATGTGCCTGTGCGGGTTCCTCTCTCTGCTGCTTCTGTCTCTCTGGTTGAACCCTGAGTGACAGAGAACCTGGTATTGAGAGTCAGGGGTAAACCCACAGAGACGCGGGTGGGTTCACACCTCCACAAAACCAGCCCACAGGGGCAGGGGACAGATGTGGGGCATTACGATCTCAGGCTGGTGTTGGGAGTGCCCCCTGACGCCACGCCAGAGAAATGCCCGCGGCACCCCTGCATGCAGGCTGAGGCGAGCGCAGCCCTGAGCCCGAGCTCCCGTTCGGTAAAGCCGACGGTGTACCCTTGGTCATTAAACACATTCGGTCCTGTCAGAAGAGGGCCCAGGGGGCGGAGTTTAAGGAGAGACATTTCATTTATCCATTTACGTACTTGGTAAATAAAATACACCCCGAAAAATGCAATTAGGTCTGAAAAGGTGTGCCTGAAAGTCAGTTAGCAGGGCATTTTTTATTTTGTGTTCACTGGTTTTCTAGGAAGAGGATTTAACGTACTTGTGATGGATAACTGCCAGGCAGGTGTTCGGTGGGGGCGTGGGGGGCTAGGAACAGTTTCCTGAGAGAACGAAGCTCAGCGCAGGGTGGGGTGTCCCAGTGCGTCAGCCACCCCGCTGTTCATCAGCCTGGCACTGGGGGGCTGGCGTTAGCCAGGCAGAGGCTCCGAGGATCAAGGGAGAGAGTATAGCAGGATGGATACTAGTCTGAGCGTCCTTCTTAACTGCCTCAGGCTGGCGCAGAGTGAGGGTCGCAGAAGCTGCTTCTCGGCTTCCCCTGCCCTTTCCCCAGTTAATACAATCCAGCTTGACCCACTGGAAAATAGTTTAAAATACAGAACCGTCCTTCTCCTGCATTTCAGAACTGTTTACTGCTTGTCACCAACAGATTGCCTGCAGGCCTTTATTTCCTAAAGTCAAATAGCAAAGTTATCTTTTTCTGGACAATATATGCTTATATTCCACTTAACCTGCCCCCAAATGGTGGGAACTAGAGGGGGGGGAGGCGTGGTTGGCACAGGACAGGCGCCCCAGAAAGCAAACGCGTGCCGCCTGCCTTACAGACCCGGAGCGCTGGGTGGAAGTGGGGCGGTTGGGAGAGGGGTGTCTCAGCGCAGGTTAGAGAACGTTGTCTCTCGGGAGTCGGGTCGCTCTGGGACTTGCAGGTCTTAAAACAGATGTTGGTGGTTTTTAGCTTTTTAGGAACTAAGTGTCAGATAACTGTAGGGTCACTTCTGTGTGCGTGTGACCTTAGATGAGAGGAGCCGTGAGATTCAGGCGTGGCAGCTCTGCAGGGAGGCCGCGCCCGCCACAGGGCGTAGCGTGAGGGATGCCGAAGGGTCCGCTCTTGCTAGAAAGGAACGCGTGGGAACTATAGCGCCTTCGAAGGGACGCACGGTCTCCTTTGCCCATTTCTCCTTTGCTTTCCCTGCTGGGGGTCAGTACACCTGAGTCATGTCACTCCTTGTGTTGTCACTTCGACAGTTTCTTTTGCCTAGCTCTTTACTTTTTTTAAGACTTTTTTTGTTTTGTTTTGTTTTTTGTTTTAAGAGCGGGGAAGGGAGGGAGAAAGGGGGAGAAAAAGCAATGTGCAGGAGAGTCATTGATTGATTGCCTCATACACCCTCTGCTGGGGGCCTGGCCTGCAACCCAGGGATGTGCCCAGACCGGGAATCGAACTGGCGACCTTTTAGTTCGAAAACTGGTGCTCAATCCATTGAACCACACCAGTCAGGGCAGCCCTTTACTTTTCATGGAGCATTTCGTTCTCACGTACTCAGAAGCTGCCGGTTATCCTGAGTGCGTGCTGCCCCTTTACTTGGTTCACTTCCTGGTCACCAGTGGCAGGGGCAGCGGCAGCGGGCAGCAGAGGAAGCCCACGCTGATCACTGTCACTACCGGCAGCAGCTGGACCACGTGCGGGCCAGCGGGCAGGCAGGACCCGAGTTCCTGTGGTGGAATGTACTGGTCATTCCCCAGCTAAATGGGAGTTAGTGGTATTTTCTTTTATAAATCGAGGTATTTTGAAATGGTGGGTGCGTGTCTTTTGTTTGATATTTTAAAAATGACATTTGAGTTACATTTGCTGCAAATTTCTTAGTTCGGTTGACCATTTTCTTTAATTTTTCTATTGCACTTGCTTTGCCATCCCCTAGATTTCTTGGCTCTTACACTAGCTATGACTACCTGAGAAGGAGCGTCAAGTGGTAAGACTGGTGTCGATGGGAGGCTGTTCTGTAAGGTGTCCCTCCCCGTGTCATTGGCGTTATGTGCACTTCAGGCTGGAACGTCGTCCTCTCACAGTCTAAATGCGGAAAGCCAGAGGACAGCATCGCTTTAAAGCTAATGCTGAAACTAGACCTCCTCGGCCGAAGTCTCCTGTGCGAGTCCGTCCGCCACGTCTGTGTTCTCGTTCGTGCACATGAAGCCAGTCTGGCCTGGCGCTCTGCTGAGGGTTTCACGGCAGTGTTGCAATTATGGGTCTATTTCCAAGGTGTCCTCGGTGCGAATTTTATGTCACATATGAACAATTGGCAATCTGAGAAAATAAGCATACCTGGCCCAATTGGACTTTGGTGAGCCTTGTAAAATTGAGCCATCTCTGCTCCTAGCTGTTGCTAACAAAGAGTGGATCTGGTAAATCCAGGGCAAACTGCAAAGCGAAAGGTGTGAGTTCTATGGTGACTCTGGACACAGCCACACACCTTCATTTCCACATTGTCCCTGGCTGCTTCCGGGCAGCGTTTCGCGAGTTGTGGCTGAGCTCTGATGACGCAAAAAGACACAACCATTTACTCTCCAGCCCTTTACCAGAAACACTGGCCGACCCTGTCTGACATCATGTTTATGGTGCTCTTGAGTGTGCCAGGAGCCACGCCTGGGCGCCGTAGATACGAATCAGAGGGGAATCTAAAGACGATTTGGGCCTATAAGTATTTTTCACAACATTTGCAAGACTCTTAAATTGTGAAAACACAGTTAAACATTACAAGAATACCCAAAATTTCATCTGCCTTTCGGTTGCCATCTGCTGGGTGTTTCCTGATATTCTTGAAGTATCTGTGCTGTCTCTGCATCTCCTGTGCTGACGAGTGGTTGAGTTTGTTTGCCTATTTTGGTAGAGTAGCTACCCATACTCGTAAGAATAAATTGTGAAATGTCTAGATAAAAACTTAGAGAATGAGAATTTGTTTTGTCAGTGCGAATCTTGATCTCAGGTGTCGGCCTCGTCTTCGTTTTTTCACAGGGGAAAGTCTACTGAGGCGGATGCCGTGGACAGACCCTTCGGCGAGAAACGCTACGACCCCGGCCAGGCCACCCCCCCGCCGCCCCCGCTGCCCTCCCAGTACTCCCAGCCTCCCCAGCCCGCCTCCAGCTCCTTGCTCCACACGCATGCTAAGGCAGCCCACGGGGAAGGTAGGACATTCGGAAGTTGGCCTTCCTCGGTCATAGAGGAATAGTTACAAACCTAAGTCCTCGTTTCTAAGCAAAACGGTTTTCATGTAAGAAACCCATAAAACCCTTTAGGCTGGGAACAGCGGAAACTAAGGATTTTGCTAGAAGGACATCACCTGCTTTTATGACTGTGACCATTGTATTGGACAAACCTTTTGCTAAATAGATTTTACTGTTTTATTTAAACATCGCTTGGTTTCTGGAAGTAGTATTTTTGTTTGTTTTTTGTTTTAAGTATATTTTATTGATTATGCTGTGACAGTTGTCCCCATTTCTTTTCCCTTTGCTTCCCTCTGCCCAGTACCCCCTTCCCTCCAGCAGTCCCTCCCACCTTAGTTCATGTCCACGGGTTGTGCGTGTAAGTTCTTTGGCTTCACCCTTTCCAGTATTCTGATCTAAATATTTGAATGGTGGTTGTGAAAATGATTGTTATTTTTCCCTCTTCACACATGATACAGGGAAGATGCAAGGTTTCACCTGATACGTGTCCCGTAGCAGCTTGCCTTTTGCGTTTATGTTCTGGAGCAAAACCTCAGCAAGTCCCTGCGTTTCACCTAGATTTTCTCCCCCACATCCCTCCCCGAGCACTAGGTGCTGCCCTTGTCCGTGCAGACCCGTCCTCCCTCCTCCCTGCTTCCCTCACCCTCCGCGGTCTGGTCCCTTGTGTCCCCCGTCACAGAGCCCTGCCCTCTGCCCTCACGCACCCGCAGGCCGCCTGCTCCATTGTCAGCCCCTGGGTTGGCCCTGCTGCCTCTCCTGGCCGCCTTGACATCTCTGGGCCTTTCATCCGACTCCCTGAAAGGGACACTGTTCCCACCACCTCCCAGCACCCCTTTTCTTAGTTGGTCTCCCGCCCCCCATATCAACAGCAACAACAACAATAGATAAGCCATATTCTGCCCTCAGAATATACCGCAGTGCCTCCTTCTCCAGTTGGCGGTTAGCTCCTACGATGCAAACAGAGCTTCTGTTCTTTATGCAGGAGTCCCAGCCCCGGCTGAGGCTCGGCCAGACCAGTCGGAGCGGCGGATCTGCGTAATTTCACGTCAGGGTTTTCTGTACACATGGTCCTGTCTGCAGGGCAGCTTTCGGTTCTGCTTTCCAGTGCTCAGGCCTTCTATTTATTACCTTATTTGTTTACTTGCCTTTTTCCCTTTTTGCACTGGCTGGGACCTCTGCTAAATATCGAGTAGACATGATGAAAGCAGACATCTTTGTGCTTTCTCGTCTCGGGAGAAAGGAGTTACTGTTGGACTTGATGACGTCAGCCGCGCGTTTTTGGTTTTCGTTGCTCCCTTGCTTCTGTTAGGACGTTCCCTTCTCCTTGTTTGCTGAAATCGTTCTGTGAAATGCTGTTTCCGCACACGTTACGGTTTTTCCCTTTATTCTGGTAATGGAGTAAATTCTATTACGATGTTCATGAGGACTTCGGGTTTATAATTTTCTTTCCTCGTGATGTCCTCGCCCGGTGTGGGTGTCACGGTTGTGCTGGTTTCATAAAAGAGCAAGGGCCTGTTCCCTCTTCCTCTCTGTTCTGAAAGAGCTTGTCGAGCGGCAACAGAATTTTCTCCCTAATTGTGCCCTGGAACCCATTGGGACTGTGAGACGGCCACCAGCAGGACGCGGAAGTGCTCGCTGTTGTACATCCTGCCAGCCCTGGCCGTCACCAGACTGAAGCCTTGCTCATCTGAGGGGCGTGAGGTGGCATTCCGTGCTCTCTCTGTGTTTGGGGGTGGCACTTTCCTCGTTCATAGTGAGGCTGAGAATCTTACTTCGTGATGACAGAGCATTCTGGTTTTCCCTTCCATTCAAGTCTTCGCCTGTCTTCCTGTTCGGTTGAGTCTTTCTTATGGATGTACAGGTATTCTTCGTGGGTTTTGGATCCTAATTCTGTACCAGTTACGTGTTGTGAATAGCTTCTCTCAAACTGCGGCTTTTCTTATGACTAACTGCGGTGAGTTTTCGGTACTGATATATTTTTTAAACATAGATGAATTTTTCATTCTGTTTGGAATTTGTTATGGACGTTAGAGAGGGGTTACTCAGAGGCCAGTTTCTGGAGGCCGGGACCCTTAGCAGCGGGGCCCTGACTCCCAGGCAGCCCCGTGTGTCCGTGCCCCCTGCTGTCACACAGCCACCAGTGCTCAGGAACCGGCCTCCGACCGTGGGGGCCCCGAGCTAGGCCTTGACTCCAACACCAGGGCAAGCCGTGACGCAGGAGACGTCAGGGGCTGTAAAACCTCCTTTTAAGAAGTTTTAAAAGGCTTGTATATTCTTTTTTTTTTTTTTTTTTTAACAGGGAATTTAGTGTCATTGGATTTTCAGAATTCTTTAGTGTCCAAACCAGACCCACCTCCACAGCAGAACAAGCCGGCACCCTTCAGACCATCGACCCGTGAGGACCCCGCTCAGCCCACTTTCTACCCCCAGAAAAGTTTCCCAGAGAAAGCACCAGTGAACGGAACTGAACAGACTCAGAAAACAGTCGCCCCCACATACAATCGGTTCACCCCAAAACCATACACAAGTTCTGCACGGCCATTTGAGCGCAAGTTTGAAAGTCCTAAGTTCAGTCACAACCTTCTGCCAAGTGAAACCGCACACAAGCCTGACTTGTCACCCAAGGTCCCTCCCTCTCCAAAACTCGTCGTGAAAGCGCACAGCTCAGCCCAGCCTCCTGAGTTTGACAGCGGAGTGGAGACCTTCTCCATCCACGCGGATAAACCGAAATACCAAATAAACAACATCAGCTCGGTGCCGAAAGCTGTGCCTGTGAGGTAAGAGTTTTCCCTTGGCCTTGGCCTTGGCCTTGAGATTTGTCAGAGCGGAGTCTGATGTGCTTTATCTGGTTTGGCAGAAAGGCTCCCTCAGGTGCGGGCCCCGTCCCCGACGCCCCGGGAGCGCAGGAACGAAGCTGCCCTGCCTTCGCCCGCCTTGGTCTTGCCCGTCTGTTTTGCTCACCGTTAGGTCCTGGCTCACAGTTTTACTCCAGCAAATCTCAGTAGCCGTTTCTGAAGTGCCCATGGTACCATGTCCCTCCTGCCCCGGGCGTACTGTGTCAGTGTGCCCTCCTCCGTGATCTTGATTACCTCATGGGACTGCGGCGGCCTTGCCGTTGACGGCCAGGGCTTGTGGGACTTGGGTGCCAAGGAGAGGCCACAGCGCCCACACATCGCGTCCCGGGGAGACGGAGCACCTAGTCAGTAGGTTTTATCCGGCCCAAGGTGCCGGCAGTTGTCAGGTGCACCGCCGTCTCACGTGTCGCTGAGAAGGAAAACAGTGCCAGCAGCTGAGCCCTGCCTTGCCGTCCGCGTCAGAGAGCGATGGCGTGGGTGTTGAAGCGCGCTTCCTGCCACCCGTGAGCCGCAGTGGCCGGTGGGGCAGGGTGTCAGGCTTTGTGCGCTCTGGCTGCGAAGCTCCGGTGACTGGGTGAGTGTATGGAGAAAGGGAAATAGAACGAAGCCGCTGATGACGGTAGTCGCGGAAGTGCCCGTGCCGTGCCGGGACCTGACTCACGAGCCGTTTCTGAACCCTCAGTCCTTCGGCGGTGGACGAGGATGATGACGAGGACGGGCACACCGTGGTGGCCACAGCGCGAGGTGTGTTCAACAACAACGGCGGGGTGCTGAGCTCCATAGAGACCGGCGTCAGCATCATCATCCCGCAGGGAGCCATTCCCGAGGGAGTAGAGCAGGAGATCTACTTCAAGGTCTGCCGCGACAACAGCATCCTCCCGCCTCTAGACAAGGAGAAAGGTAACTGTGCGCACGCCTCTCTGCTTCGTTCGTACAGCCTGGGGGCCTGCGAGCACTCCCAGTGCTTAGCTGAGGGGGTCACCTAGGCCCCGTTTCTGCCTCCGTGCTGGCCAAGCAGAGCACGTCCCTCTCAGCAGAGGGGCCTTGTCACGGAGCCTTGGGGGTACCCGGGGGCGGGCCCACAGGGAGGCCGGGCCCTGGAGATGAGCTGGCTGGAGCTCCTGCACTGTGCGCTTCACTTCCTGTGTGACGGTGACAGGGCACGGTGGCAGGGGACGGGCCTGTGGGTGTCCCTCCTCCTGCCTGCCGGGCAGCCGCCATCACCCTGCCCACACTTGTCTGTGGTCACTCAACCCCTTCCATCTCTAGAGACGGGCCAGGGGACGCCCGCTGGGTCTGCACACCCTGTGCCTGCCACCTGCTCGTGGGAGGTAAGCCCTCAGGGCAGGTCTGACTTGCCTCCCCAGACCCAGCACTGGTGAGCACTCAACAGGGGAGTGAAGGGTCCGTGTTTCAGGGCTCCTTACGGAATCTGGGGGTGCTGGGCTTTCCCCTGTCGCCCCGGGCCTGTCAGAATGACATGATGACCAGTAATGGGATCTCCTGTAGACTCTTCAGGCGGCACCTCCCTGCGCGCCTCAGCTCCCATGCTACGTTTTGCCAGAACACTAGCATGTGTTGGCCCCGGAGGAGCCCCTGAAGCCAAGTCTGTAGCATTAAAAACACAAGATGTAAAAAGCACGCCTGACTGTACCGTAAACTAAGAAGCCTGGGACCGCAGGCAGGTGCCCCCAGCTCTACGGCTGCTTGAAATGGGGCTGATTCAGACTCAGGTGTGCTAGGAGGGTCACATCCGCTTCAAAGATGGAGAATTGGTGACGTGTCCACGTGATTGGGGACGTAGTGGGTCAGAGTGGCCCCTGGGATATTGAAAATGACTTCCGTGGCTTCTGCAACGTTTCTCTGAGTCAGCGCTGCTGCAGAGAGTGACCCCTGCCTGGCGTTAAAAGCACGCCATTAGCGAGGAGAACCCTGGGGATGGAGGACCACCCCTAACCCCCCTCCCTGCCTCCAGGTGAGACCCTGCTGAGCCCGCTGGTGATGTGTGGGCCCCACGGCCTCAAGTTCCTGAAGCCCGTGGAGCTGCGCCTGCCCCACTGTGCGTCCATGACTCCTGACGGTTGGTCTTTTGCTCTAAAATCATCCGACTCCTCGTCGGGTATGCTGTCTTCACTCTGTCCTTTGGGGCTCTGGGTGCTGTCGTTGATTAGTCCCCGGGCTGATGGGGCTCCCCGTGCTGGTGGCAAGCCTCCGCCTCTGTCCCTGCGGTCCTCTGTGCTGCACGGACCGGGGTGGGGGCGGGGGCTGGGGGGGAGGCTGCCGCCTCTTACACCTGATGATTTGGCTGAGGGTTGGCTCTTGGTCTTCGACCCAATCATTTCTTCTGTCAGAATTGTTAGGCTGCGTTGGGAGAACGGATAACTGTCCTCCGTACATAGGCATTTTCACCTTCTCACTAAAATGACTTGATTCCTTTATGCAATTCCTGTTTTTGGTTACTTTCCTTTAATTTTTCAGTCTACAAAGTGTGTCTACCAGGGCAGCCTGAAAGACACAAGACCTTCCAACTGTGCTTGTACTTGGCCCTGGCTTTTCAGTGTAAAATTCTAAATCACTTTGATTATACACACTATTTTTAAGTGGCTTTTATTCTTCAGATCTAATTTCAAAGCTTCCGCTGCATTTTCTCATTTCTCACTTCCTGTGGGTGACTAAGTCAGGTACTGGTTGGAACTTTCTATATTTTTGCTGTAGATCACTTTAATTGAACCTGATATAGAAAAGTAAGAATTTATAATCCTGCTTCTGAATTTTTATAACTCAGGTAAGCATTATACAGTGTTAGCATAGAGCAGCAGGAAGTAGAGTTTTATAGTGTAAAGATTACAGGAGAATGTTTTAATACTACGCAAGACAAAAAATTTTATATAAATATGTATTTCACAAGAAACCCCATTTTCTGGAAAAAGTTAATAAATTTTAACTTGATAGAAAAGCTATTTCTTCAGGGACTCCTGAGAAACATTTTATTAGTTTGAATTAATGAGTTAATTAATAAAATGGCATTTAAACCATATATTCTAGAAGTCAGGTTGTAGCATGAGCTCTGACTGCCCTGTAAACCGGATTAGGATGGCAGTCCTTAAAATACCTGTCTGTGGTAGTTACTTGTTTATAAGTGACATTTTTAGCTATTATGTGAAGCGTAAGTGATTTCTCCATTTGTTATTCCGGTGCTTTATGCCACAAAACATGTTATTTTATTAGATTAACACAGGAAGAAGTTGTTTCAAATTTGAGTATATTCACCGAGAAGAGAGGTATACCTTTATCAAATGCTATATGGCTTTAGAAGAGTTGGCTACTGTAAATTTCTGTTCAAGAAGTCAAGGGTAGATTTTGATAACTACTAACTTAACCCTAGTAAAAATTAGACTATTAGAAAACTTGAGCCTAAAGATACGTTTTTTTAAATTTACTTCCAAACAGTTACTGTCTAAGTGGTTTATCTTGCAGTAATGTGTAAGCCACGATGTATCTGAGAGGTGAGGTCACTCAGAACTTGGGCTCGGTGCTGAGCCAGGCATGACTCCGGTCTGCTTAGGTGACGTGCAGCGTCCTGGAGGGCGGGTTTTCCCCCTTGGCACTCTTGGCATTTTGCCCAGGTAATTCCTTGTGGTGGGGGCTGTGCTGTGCATTGTGCCGTGATGTTCAGCGGCCTCCCTGGCCCCCACCCACTAGCTCCTCCAGCCATTGTCTCCCGGCTGAGAACTGATCCTGGGAGGGAAGCGGAAGTGAGCAGCTTTGATCTTCACTTACCCTGGAAACCAGAGACACACGGGCACCCCAGCCTTCCCCCCAGGCCGTTCTGCCGCAGACACCAGATCACTAACATCGCCAGGGCCCAAGTCCTGCCTCAGACTCAGGGTCAGCCTTGTCACGCGCGGCCCCACGCAGGGTTTGGTTGCCAGGGTCAGGGCTGAGAAGCTGTGCTCCATACTTACTGATGTTTTGTTTTGTTTTGCCCTGTTTTTTGAAAGAGAAGAGTCTTCAGAAACCAGATTCTGTGGAACTTTCACAGTTTTATTGTTGGTCTGTAGTTGAGTATGAGAAATGTGTTCTCACACTCAGCTGAAATGGGTGATCATATAATTATTGTACAGACTTTTGAAAGTGGAAGAAAGATGCTGTCAATAATTAGATGGACTCAAGCAAACTGGAATCATCCCAGGTGTATGGGCCCTACCTTTCCTTCATTTTTTGAGAAAGCATGAACATGAAAATACTCTGAAAGAGAAATCTGAAATAGTTTTGAATCCTTAGATTCCAGAGGGTCTTCATTGAAATATATAGCACTTAAGAGTTTTATTTTTTAGGTATAGTTGTACACAGTATTATCTTAGTTATAATAGTTCCAGGTTACAGTATAGTAATTCAACATTTTTATGCCTTTACCGTGTGAGCTCTGCACTAATTCTAGTAATCATCTGGCACTTCGAGTTTGGGTCTGAGTGCAACATGAAAAAGAAAAGAGGAGAAAATTGTACCTAAATGTATGTGTTCACCTTTGCCCCATGACTGCAAAGCATTACAGCCGGCAACTGTATATGACGCGAACTTCTTTTTCTCCCACAGGCGATCCTAAAACCTGGCAAAACAAGTGTCTTCCGGGAGACCCAAATTACCTTGTTGGAGCCAACTGCGTTTCTGTCCTGATTGACCACTTCTAATTCTTAAACTATAGGGACTTGATTAAATAATGTGAACCTGGGTTAAACGTACTAAATCTAAATGGAACCACTCTATCAAGTATTATGCTTTCCTTAGAATCGATGCTCCGGTTTGTTAGTGTTAAGCATTTTGTTGGAACTGATGAAGACGAGGGAGCGCGCTCCCGGGCCGTGGTCGGCACACCTGCTGCGGGCTGCGTGTCTGTGCCGGAAGGACTGCTGGCCTCGGCGTGGGGGTCAGACATTCTGCTTTGTAACGATCGTTGTCCTTTTTAGGGTCACTGCTTAACTTCACATATTGATTTCCGTTAAAATACCAGCCAGTAAAGGGGGTGCATTTGAGTTCTGTTCTTTCCAAAGTACACTGTTGCCCCCTCGATTGTGGCCCTAGCCTGGCATACACATTTTATTTTATTATGCATGAGGTAATATGCACACATTCTTAAAATGCACCTGGAGTATATAACCCGTGTAGTGGATTTAACAGAAATGTACAGCAAGGGGAACTTATAGCTTTGGGGCGGGGGGTGGGTGTCAAGTGAAGACAATTACTGATTGTATGTGAAAACCCATTTTTCCTAGGGAAGGACACCAAAGCGTGTGACTGGCTCCGTGGCCTCTCTGGATCTATATATAACTTAACCGTATCACCAGACATACTAACCAGCAGGAATGCCTTACCCTCCTGTTTTTAATTCTTAGGCCGTTCTCTCAGTGCATTACTAAGTTTCCATGGCTTTTGTGCGCATCCAGATACTGAATCATGAAGCAGGTCGAGTAAATTGTGGACTCGGTGGTCTCAGAAATGTGTGATCACCCAGAAGGAAATAATGGATTTAGGGACCTTTTTTTTTTTGGCAAGGGGCAGTGGTGGGTTTTTTTTTTGTTTTGTTTTGGGCTACGCATTTGAAAATTTTGATGTTTTAAGGATGCTTGTACATAATGCGTGCATACCACTTTTGTTCTTGGTTTGTAAATTAACTTTTATAAACTTTATCTTTTTTTTATACATAAACAAAACCAAGTTTCTTAAGGCTACCTTTGTATTCTCTCCTGTACCTCTTGAGCCTTGAACTTTGACCTCTGCAGCAATAAAGCAGCATTTTTATGACACATACAAGGTCATTTTTTTAAGAAAAAAGAATGCACAGAGTTGTTACATTTTTAAGTGCTGCATTTAAAAGATACAGTTACTCAGAATTCTCTAGTTTGATTAAATTCTTGCAAAATATCCCTACTGTAATTTGTGATACAATACTGTGCCCTAAAGTGTATTTTTTTACTAATAGACAATTTATTACGGCACATCAGCACGACTTCTGTTTGGATAATACACCACTACATTCTGTTAATCATTAGGTGTGACTGAATTTCTTTTGCGGTTATTAAAAAAAAATCTCAAATTTCTAAATCTGCAAAATAAAACTTTTTAAAATAAAAGTGCTGGTTTGGTCTGTTTGCCCGCTATATCCAGTTTTGTGCAATGTTATAAACCTGTTTTTGAATCCTGCCACGTCGGACCTGGCGGGGCGCGTGTGACGTGTGTGCACGTGGCCAGTGCGTGCTGGTGGGTGGGCAGGGCCGGCCACGGAGACCTGGCCGCAGGGCCAGGGGATAGGCGTGTGGCCTGCAGGCGGCCTCCCACAGCATCAGCAGGTGTGCACGCATGAGTGTGTGCGCGCGTGCACATTTCTTAGAACCAGTGTGTGTGTGGTTCTGTATCTTGCTCTTGCCTTATACCATGGGCTTTGACTCGTGTCCCTGCTTTTGGGGGAGGACAGTGACTTCAGTGACTTTTAATGGCTACAGCTACTCCATTGTGGTTGCCACCTTCACTTCCCGCCACCCCTGTTGACGTTGCTCTGAGGTGATGTAGATTTAGTGCACTTTGTTTCATTTTCTTAAGGCGCTGATACACTGTGACTGCCTCAGTTTCCCCTTCCCAGCTGGGGACTTTGGTTCCCAGGGTTGGGAGGTTATGAGAAAAGCTGCTGCTGTGAACATTCGTGTACAGCTGTTTGTGTGGACCTACCTTTTCCTTTCATCTGATAAACCCGAGGGTGGGTCACTGGTTTGCCTGGTGAGTAGTTGCAGACTTTGTGAGAAACCGCTGGCCTGCTGCCCAGAGTACCTTCCTTCACTCACAGCCCTTAGTGCTCCCCAGCAGCCCCCTCATCATGTCCTATTCCGGCCACTCTGTGGGCTCTTCACGGTTGTCATTTGTGTCTCCCTAATGACTCACGTCGTTAAGCATCTTTTTTGCTTACTTGCATCCAAGATCATCTTTGGTGTTCAAGTCTTTTCTCATTTTTAAAAATTGGCTTTTCGCCCTGGCTGGTGTGGCTCAGTGGATTGAGCATCAGCCTGCGAACCAGAGGGTCACTGGTTCGATTCCCAGTCAGGGCACATGCATGGGTTGTGGGCCAGGTCCCCAGTTAGGGACGCGCGAGAGGCAACCACACACTGATGTTTCTCTCCCTCTTCCTCCCTTCCCCTGTCTCTAAGTAAATGAAACTTTTTTTTTTTAATTGGCTTTTCTTACTGTTGGAGAGTTCTTCCATATAATCAGATCTATTGTTAGATCCATTGTTAGGTATGTGATTTGCAAAGACTTCTTCTGTCCAGTTTCTTAATAACATCTTTCTAAGCACATGTGTGGTAACTTCCAATGAACCTCAGTGCAAAAGTAACCAGAAAACCCCTTGGCCCAGCCATTCTGGGTAACTGGAATTTCCCATACAATCCGATTTTCAAGAGGGAAAAAAAAAAAAGGATGCAGTGCTGGTTTTCTTAAGATTTTCCTCCTTGAACCTTGTGGGGTGATCAAGGAGCCCTTTGAAAAGCTGATGACTGATTTCCTCCAAAAAGCAAGACCTTAAAAGTTGTGGATGCTGCTCGGGGACCTGGTGAAGCCGCCGCGCGAAGCCACAGTGGGCGTGCCGTGGGGAAAGTCGAGGAAGGTGGGCTTCTCTGGGGCACCAAGAGCTGCCTTTGCAGGGGGGTGTCTGCTTCCTGGCCTCTGAAGCTGTGGGCTCCACTGGGGTCGCCTGCCCGGAGAGAGCCAGCTGCCCCCGCCCTAGGTGAGTGCACAGACTCAGACCTGGAACCAATTTTTAGGTGAGGCCTAGCTGAAACATCAGATGCTGGTCAGCAAAGCAAACCAAAGCCACACTGCTGAAAATGGACTGGGCCTTCCACACCAGCCTTCCACGGGCAGGAAGCCGCTGAGCAGCCTCAGCGCCTGGGAGACCCCTTCCACAGGCTCCTGAGAGGGGCCCCCAGAATTTCCTACCATCCTTCAGTACTCTTTCTTAAAGAGGGCTCCCTCGTACTCTTTGGGGTGGAATGATTGCACGTGGCTTTATCACAGAGGCCACAACAGAACTCCAGTCTAGCAACTTCATAAAGCGGTGGTGGGGTAGGTCAAGGGCATATTCAGTTTTAAAGCTGCACCCTGTGTCCACAAACAGCCCCCGTGAGGACCCAGGTTCTGCAGTGCCCCGACTTGTCCCTCCACCCCGAGGACTCTAGGTCTTCCCCAAACAAGCCAGTGGGTGGGAATTGACGCTGGAACCCGCATTCCGTGCTGCCCCTACAAGACCCTTGGCGTGTCCAATTCCAGAGCCCCTGCGCTTCCAGCAAGGCAGGTTCAGCTCTGGAGCCTTGTCTGGGGCCTTGGGCCCTTTGTTCCTGTCATCTGTCCCCACTCCCTTGCCTGCCGGTCACATTGTCATTCTCACCCCTCAGCCCACAGCCCCAGCCAGGGCTCCTGACTTGGAGGCAAATTTGACAAGCCACACTTAACTTAGATTAAAATTGCTTCAAAATGAGACATTCAAAACCTGCATGTCAGTCTCGTCAGGAGCAGATGCTGTCAACTTTGTCTTAGTGACTTGGCAGTGAGTGGCATCTGCAAATTCAGCTGTGATGAGAGTGTCCTATGCACACTGGGACGGGCTGGGATGTCACCTGTCAGCAAAGCAGTGCGTGCCCAATAGGCATTATAGAATTCAGCTCCTGCCCCTGCAGACTGCTTCCCAAGTGCAGCCTGCGCTTCGTTATCAGGGGACGGGTGAGTGACAAGTCACTGAAGTCAGCACGTCATCAAAAAGTAAGGGGCTCTTGGGCAATGATGCCATCTCTGCTCGGTCCATTCCTGGCCCTGTGGCCGCTGAGTGGGGCCGGGGGCAGTGCCCCGTCCCTTCAGAAGGAGCCGGGAAGGAACCTGACAAGGATTGCTTCTGGGTGCGCCTTGGGTGAGCTGAGCGAATCCTTCAGAACCAGGACCTGTTTGCCGCCTCCAGTGATGCTGTGCGAGGGTCCTCGGGTCTGGACTCCACCCCGGTTGGTCTGCAGGGAAGTTGACCAGGTGTGGGAGCACGTGTATGTCTGAGTGTGAATGTGTGTGAGGAAAGCTGTTTCACCAACTGGAAACCCTGGCGTCCGGGCCCCAGAGCTGGGGACGTTTACCCGGCTGGAGTGGAAGGTGCCCGGCACCCACCGGCCCTTGAGGGGCACCCATGCATGGGACCAGCTCCTCCCACCTTCTGCAGCCTGCGTCTGCAGCTACCTGCACGTGGAACCTGACTGTTCCCGGCTCCAGCAGCTTCACCCTGAAATCTACAATACGTGCATGTGCTGGGTAATATTTCTTCTTTTGTCCTTGAAAAACAGCTTGTATTTTCTTTTTAATTATAAAACATAGCACTGAGTAAAATCATCAGCAAGGAAAACCTGTACATCTACTTTCCTATCCCCAGACAACACAGTTAATATTTTGGTGTATCTCTCTTGTCTTTGTGTTCACTTTTATGACATGGGAACATGCGACTGTATTATGGACTAACCCACACTTGCCACTTAGGGCCTCCCCCGATTTTCCCTGATATCAGACGTGTTTCTAAACCAATGTCCAGCACACGGGACTCCTTCATGTGGGCGAGTCATGATTGAAGGAATATCGTGCATTAAGTAGCTAAGCTTTTTTCAGTTTTATAAAGTGTATCTTCTATTCCTTCTTGAGTTAAATTCCAAGAAAATAAATGACTGGGGCAAAAATATAACCATTTAAAGTTTTTGGTTCATATAACTTCGTCTGGCTGTTTGGTTCTTGTGGTTCTGGTTCTGGTTTGTTTTTGCTGCATTTTCCTGGATGACAGGATGGATGGAGGCAGAGGGGGGTCTGTGTGGGGACCTGGTTTTGCAGCTCAATGGCTCCCTCTTCTGTTGACAGAGTGAAGGGCAGTTTTTTAAATAAATCACTGCTTTTTCTCGTGCCACTTCATTAGTATTGTGCAGTCTTGCTTTAGCGGGACCCTTATTTTTAGCTATCTTCTTTCTCTGCCTTGCAGGCATGGGCAGTGGGTGGTTTTGCTCATCTGTACAGTTTTCAGGGAAATGGGTAGAAAGTCTAACTTCAACAGCTGCTGTTCTCTTTTGGGACAGCCAAATGCATGTTTTCTGATAGCTGAAAGTGCCATGTGGAGAAAAGAACACGCCAAGGCGATAAAGCAAGCAGGGTTCTGCATGCAGAGGACGTAGTTATGGGTTGAATTGCACGCCTCAAAAATACATGTAATTTGGATGTGACTTTATTTGGAAATGGGTCTGCAGATGTAATCACGTTAAGGTGAGCTCATAACACAATCCAACATGACTGGTGTCCTTATAAGAGGAAACACAGGCACTTAGGGGCAACTCAGGTGGCAGTGGTGGCAGAGTGGGGCTGACACGTTTACAAGCCGAGCAGCGTTAAGGATTGCCAGGAGCCCTCGGGAGCTAAGGGAGTTCACAGAACAGGTTCTTCCCCAGAGCCTTCAGAGGGAGCCTGGCCCAGACCACACCTTGATTTCGGACTTCTGCCTCCCGCACGGTGACAGAATGCATTTCTGTGGTCTCACCCACCCAGTGTGTGCCTCCGGTGGCCTTAGCAAGCGTACGATGTCCAGGGAGGCCAATCTCGGGCTTGATCTTGCGAAAGAGCTTTCCCACGGAGGAGGCGTTACAGGTGCACGGTTCTGAGCCGGGAGCTAGCCTGGCAGGCACAGAGACAGGAAGGCAGGCACGCGAGATGGGCGATAACGAACCTAATTGTGCTCACGTCACAGCCTGTACCTGTGTCACAGCACAGTGTTACACGTCCGTGATGCCGCAGCAGAGCCGGGGCTGCGGTGGATACAACGCTTTTAGGGCAGCAGGTAGGCGGACACCTGGTGGCGACCAGCTCGTGCAGACACGGAGGACCGCCGGTTTGCTTCCGTAAGGGGAGGAGGCGGTTTTCAGCAGGGACCGGCCCGATCTGATTTCCATGCCTAACACCAACGAGCCTTTCCACGGAGAACAGCATTGATCAGATGAGTAGAAACAGGCTGACCTGTCAGGGGGCCGCTGCAGTCTAGGTCAGGGTGGGGGTGGGGGTGTCTGGGGAGCTCGACTTTCGCCCTAAACCACCAGTGACACCCCGGGGCTCAGAGAGAGCTGGGGAGGCCAGCGAGTAAGGATTTGTTTTTGGACGTGTTAAGTTGAAAGTGCTGATTAGACAACCAAATCCAAAAACAACTTCTGTTTTCCCTCAAAAGATGATTGAAGCATGTTCCTAACATCCCCTAAACGCACGTCTGTACTTGCATAATGCAGATGGGCCATGTATTGAAGCTTCAGACATTCAAAGCAGATCCTCTGAATATACTCAACCATCTTGACTCAAAGGAGGGGTGGGACCCGGCCTCCTCTTCTGCAGCCCGTGCCCGGGAAGGTTGGCCTGGCGGCTGGCGAGCTGCTGGGGAAGGAAGAGAGCCCCCGGCCAGCTCATCGGCCAGCCGTACGTCCACGTGGCTCATCTCTGCAGCTCTCCAAACTCGGCTTTCATGACAGGTCTGACACACCAACCCAGGTTTGCTCCCACAAGGTGGGGTCAGAGGGGTGTGAGTGTTCCCTAGAGAGTCTCCAGCCAGAAAGCTGGGGGTCATACACTGATGTTCTGTGCTCCCCAGAAAGGCTGATCCGCACCTCCCATAGAGAGTGTGATGGTCAGTTAGGAGAGACACCCGGGCCCTGCCCAGGCGGCTTGGTTGGAGAATTGTCTTGTAAACTGGAAGGTTGCGGGTTTGATTCCTAGTCCGGGCACAGGCCTAGGTTGCAGGTTTGGTTCCCAATTAGGGCATGTATGAGAGGCAACCAATCGTTATTTCTCTCTCTTTCTTCCCCCACACCAAAAAGCAATGGAAAAAAATGTCCTTGGGTGAGGATAAAAATAAAAAGAATCCCCCCAGGTAGCTGAGCACCACTTGCATTTCGGCTCAATTGAAAGTGCTCAGCAGCTGCGCTGGAAGTGGCGTTTGGGGCCTTGAACGAGGCTCTGCTTGCTGGGACCTCCTCATTTGGAGCTCAGTGCGCAAAGACAAGCAACGACCAAGTGGAAGATGAGAGAGGACGTGGGGCAGGGCAGTGTCCCCACGGTGGTCGGGGGACGAGAGGATGAAAGGTGAGCACAGAAGCCAGGACTTCTTGGTTGAGCAGGTAGACGAGCTTTGCAAGCGCTCAATCATGCATCCGTGTTTTCTTTAGGTAAACAGCGTTCTGATCTCTTAGGCAGACGTGGACGTGGGAAGGACTTGTGTTTTGCACTGGCCGGGTGGCTCGGTTAGAACATTGTCCAACCAAAAGGTTGCAGGTTCGATTCCCAGTCAGGGCCCATGTGTGGGTTGCAGGTTTGATCAATGCCTCTCTCCCCCTTTTTAAAAATCAGTAAGCATGTCCTTGGGTGAGGATTTAAAAAAATGAAAATACTAGTGTTTTCAAGGTTGATGAGTGTGTCATTGATCATATTTGTATTCAAGTGGATAAGATCAGTTATTCCATTGGGCAATACGTTTTTACACTAGTTTAAAAATGTCCCTGAGCTTAACCATTAATAGTAAAATGGAGACTCTCAGCCATTAATGGTTTTATGACTTCTGTGTATTACAGCCTGAAACACTTGTAAATTTGTGCACATGTTCACAGTTTATTATATGTTCTGCTGAACTATAATATTCAACCTAATATTACATGCCCCTTGGTTGTTTATAATCGGGTTTTAAAATATAATCTCAGACAAGTTAGGTCAGCTGATCAAACCTCAGGGAAGGTGTCTGAACTTTACGACAAAGTTTCTTCTCAAAGGATATAATTTTCGGCATTCTTCTGAATGAACTTTTAATTTCCTTCCTCAGTTAACACCTAAGACCATTTTTGGCCTTGTTTGCTAATTTCCATTAAACAAAGAATTCTTTACAAATCAGCAAAAAAATGCTGCAATTACAAGCACACTCTTAATTCATTTAAATATTAATGCTTTAGAATAATTACAGTCATTAGATTCTTATGGCAAAGGATAGAAATAAAGTACATTAGAAACTGTTATGCACAGGATTGTTTGCGCTATTTGTCAACCAGAAATCCAAAGAAATACTGATAGAATTTTGTTCATACAGGCATGCCTTGTTTATTGCTCTTCACGTGATCATGGGCTCTTATCATGTGCCCTGACCTTTACCCTTTGACACGAGGTCTTGTGATGACTTCCAGTTCTACCACTTGAGCTGTCCCAGCTTTGGGTGGAAGGTTGTGTCTCCTCTTATACAGTTTTATGTAGTCACTGCATAACCTCAGTGGTATTGACCTTGATCATTTAAAAAGAACATTTGTGCCCTGGCTGAGTGGCTCAGTTGGTTGGAGCATCGTCCCATAACTAAAGGTTGCGGGTTTGATCCCCGGTTGGGGCATGTACAGGAGGTAACCAATTAATGCTTCTCTCGCTTGATGTTTGTCTCTCTCTCTCTCCCTCAAATTGACAAACATCCTCGGTGAAGAAGAATTTAGGTGCTATTGTTGGTGGAAGATGGAGAGGGTCACACAGGAAGGAATGTGGCAGCCCCTGGCCCCTGGCCCAGAACCAGAAAGGAAACTGGAATGTCAGTCCTACAACCGCATAGAACTGAATTCTGCCAGCTTCCTCTGTAAGCTTGGAAGTGGATTCTTACTCTGTGCCTTCAGATAAAAACCCAGCCCGGCTGACGCTCTGGCCTCGGCCTGGGGGGCCCTGAGCTGTGGCCCCAGCTGAGCCGATAGGGCTTCTGACCTATAGGTGGTGAGGGAGTAAATGGGTGTTGGATTGCCTGATGGACTGATTGATTTTAGAGAGAGAAGACGAGAAGAGAAACATCAATTTATTGTTCCACTTATTGATGCATTCATCGGTGGATTCTTTTTTTAATTTTTAATTTTATTGCCTTTTTTCCATCACCATTTATCCTATCCATATGCTCTTCCACCTCCACTCCTCACCCCACCTTTAAAAGAAGATTTAAAAACTAGTTAAACACCGATGTCAAGAAAATTAATTATTTTAGAAGGAATTGACTTGCTATAGCATCTCTTAGCAAAGACAGATTTTTCTCAAATCTTTTGGTATATTACAGCATTTGTAAAAGATTTTTATTTTTAAGGATTTTTTAGGAAGAAAGAAATGACATTTTATTTAATAGTGACTGAAGGGAGTTTGCCAACAGAACAGAAAGTACCATTTGAAGATTTAATTAATGTATAAGATTAATATAGAAAGTATTAAAAGCTAATAATTTACATAGCAGTTTGTTCAACTTCTGAGGGGAATCACATTATAGGTTCCCTGGGGCATTCTTTGCATGTTAACGAGAATTTATATTGGAACAGTTATAAAGTCAGTCATTCTTATCTGCGTGTTTATGAATATTTGAATCCCTTAGAAACCTCCTGTGTGGTGTCTTTAAACATCCCATTGTATCAACATGCAAAAATCCCCTTCCTTCTTTTTTTCCTCCAAATTGATTTTTCCTGAAAGTGGGGAGGCTGTGCTATTTTCTGGATCTTGTGTCCAGTCCAGAGACATTTACATGTGTAGCTGTATCAGGCTGAGTTGTCCTTGAAGAATATAGGGAGGACCCTTTGACCTCCCAAGGACCTTTGTTCTCCCTTCTCCACGAATTATAATTCGGCTGAGCTTTTTTTTACACGAAAGCTTTGTCCTTTGTATCAGTAGACGGGCCATTAGGATCCTAGCTCACTAAGGTACCACTCGCTAAATTCTGTGCAGCTAAGGATGCTACTGCCCCTAAACACTCATTTACCAAGGAGTAGCCTACTTTTACTAAATTACCACAGTAATTTACTCAATGCGACGGAGGAAGTCATTTCCTGAACGGTACCCTAGTGGCCTGGATGAGCTAATACAGTTTCCATTCCTACCTACCTTAGAGGACGCGGCGTGTTGGAAAAACTCGCTGGCCGCACCAGTCTGTGGGTGTTGAAACTTGCCGCTGTCTTCCCGGCAAAGCTGAGACGTGGCTGACCTGGGAAGGTGCCTTGCAAGGGATCAGAGGAGAAAAGCGTGCGACTTGTCCCATGGAGCTGATCCTCCTGGTGGCCAGGGCTGAGGTCAGCCAACACCACACTGTCGTGCCGAGTAGATGACGCAAAATAGACCCACTCCCGTTCATTGTGTCCCCTTGACGGGGCGCCCTCACACAGGTGACAACCATACCTGGTCACCCAGCTGCTGGTTCCAGTTTTTGTCCGTAAGACACCCCAGAGAGACTTGGAGAGGGCGATGGTGTGGAACCTGTCTGTCACTATTTGAAAGACATTGAGCAGGTCACTTATGTGTCCTGGGCCTTTATTCCCATCTGCACCACGAGAATTAGAACAGTTCCATTTCTGTTATTGTCGACTTGCTATTTTTTCAGAACCTGCAAAATAAACTCTTACGCAGGGCATCAAGAAGTAGATGAGAGGATGCAGCCAGCTCCGGAAGAAGCAGGGGTAGCAGGCAGAGACCTGCCAGCGTCTCCTCCTTCCTACTCCTCAGGCATCTGTTGAAGATGGCCGTGAACCCCGGGCTCCTCAGAAGGGACACAGCACGGCACTCTGGGGACCGATGGCTCTGACACATCCTGAGGCCTTCACATTTCAAGACTCTGCCCCTCCAATCCCCCACTTCCTAGTGGCCTGGCTACAGGGACATTCAGGGGCATTGAGCTCTTGGGGCCGTTTTTGTGATGGGTGGGGCTGAGTGATAACATCACCCATTATGAGGTCATAGGGAATGACAGAGAGAAAGAAATGGAGGGAGTGTGAGCCACATCCGTTGTAGAGTTTGCTTTTTCAAGCCTCACGGCCACCTATAGATCACTGCCCACATTTCCACTGGAGGCGCTGGAGGCAGGAATATTAAGTGGCCTGGCCCTGGCCCGGTAGCCGAGAGGACTCGCTGGTGGAGACACCGGATTTCAGTCCCTGCCCACTGCGTGTTTCATTCCCCATGTCATGGCCGCCTGTTTTGACTGGTCTGTGGATTAAGTCTGGGAGGAATCGAGTTGACATCGAATGGCAGTCATCCGCAGCGGGCGGGCGGTATATGTTAGTGTCTGAGAGGCTGCAAAGGGCGAGGAGGAAAGCTGGGTGGGGTGTCCCAGCCCCCATTTCCTCTCATCGTGTAAAGGGGTTGCTTCTCAAAAGCAGCTGCTTTTCCCAAATGAATGAGATCATGCCCAGGCGAAGGCCAGGAGAACAGCACATACATCTTTGTTCTGCAACGTCAGACGTGGTACTGAGTTGCCTGAAAACTTACTCAACCGCAGGCCCCAGAGCCGTGGCACGGGAGAGTCATGACAAACTTGGACAAGCCACAAATAGGAGGTCTCCATCAGAAATTGTAAATAAACACGCTTTGGGGGGGAGATATTTCACAAACCTCCTTAAGGTAAGGTAAAACATAGAAATCCACACAAACCAAGTGGGCAGCTAGGTAAGTTATTATAATAAGATGAGTGGCCTCGGAATTACTCCCCCGGCTACCCCAGAACTCCTCCTCTGTGCCTGCCCCTTCTTGCAAAGTAACCACTGTCTGACTTACAGTAATCACACCTTCTCATTTCTTTATCGTTTTATCACTCAGGTGTTTATCCCTAGACACTATAGTTTATTCTTGCCCATTAAAAAAAAAATGGGTCACTCAAATCTTGCTTTAAAATTTATTGAATTTAGAGAGGTGGCAGGGAGAGAGAGAGACAAACATTGAATTGTTGTTCTACTTATTGATACATCCATTGGTTGATTTATATATGTGCTCTGACCAGGGATCGAATCCACAATCTTGATGTATCAGGACAATGCTTCAACCAACTGAGCTACCTGGCCCAGGCTGAAAATCTTTTAATCTATAGGTTTTCCTTCTACCCCTTTCTTTTCTCTACAGTGTACGTACAATACTGCAAAATCCTGCGATATAGCGAAAAATCCGCAATAAGTAAATGTATTTTTAAAAATCCCACAATACAGGGAGGCCATGATAAGTGAATCGCACGATATAGAGAGGGACTACTGTTATCTGTTGAAGAACCCAGACAGTCTGGGTTGTCCTAAGTGTCCCGGTACAACTTAACATGGCGATTCAGTCTTTTGAGTTTTCTGCAAATCAGCAGCTGGGTCCTGAGACTCATTTTGAGTCAGGTTGAGTCTTCTTCACAGGATATGAGTGATGTATTGTTTCATTAGGAGGGACACCAGGTCCAGTTTTCACCATTAAAAAAAAAAAATCCTCACCCGAGGATATGTTTCTTGATTTTAGAGAGCAAGGAAAGGAAAGAGAAAAGAGAGGGAAACATTGATCTCTGGCCTCCCATACATGCCCTGACCAGGAATCGAACCTGCAACCTTCTGGTGTTTGGGACGATGCTCCAACCACCTGAGCCACTTGGACAAGGCTCACTCTGTTTTGATGTAAGCAGCTGTCAGTCCTCAATCCTCTATTAATTCCTTGTGAGTTGCAAAATGATGATATTTTAATTCAATATTTCTTGTTCAACTATGGGTGAGAATATTATAAAATGATACTTCCCCTATCAACTGTCTGGTTACACTTCATATAAAAAGACAAGGTAAGTGCCCAATCATGCTCTTGTCATTTGCCGGTGTTTAAGGTGACAAATTGTTTTCCTCGCATCCTCTGAGGGCAATTGATGAACGTATGGATTTAAACATACGCGCTAGGTCTGAATGCATTGTAGAGGAGAGTATCCTTCTTGGCACGCACACATTGGGGATTAGGTTTCAACATAAGAATTTTAAAGGGACATAAATATTGTGTCTGTAGCACAGCATATAACCAGCACGTCCTACACTCTTTTTAATACTCGGTCTTTTTAAATATCACGGCTTTATTGAAATATACCATGCCACAAAATTCACCCTTTGGAAGTGTGCGATTCAGTGGTTTTCAGTGCATTCGCAGAGCTGTGCAACCACGGCCACTAATTTTAGCACCATGGTCTAAAGCCGGCATACGGGATGAAGTAGGTCGTTCGCGGGAGGAATGACCCATCACGTGCAGAAGCACAAAAAGCAAAGGCCAGGGTTTTGTTGGAGCAGAGGGCTGGGGACGATGCTGGAGAGCTCAGGGAGGGGAGATGGGTTTGCTGGGGGGCCCAGGCCCCCTCTTACTTGCACACCGCACACAGGTCACCTGCACCAGCAAGGCCAGCGTCCCCCCTAAGAATGACGTCTCAGCAACGTGCTATTGCTGGGAAGAGTGGGGGCTGGCACATCATGGACACTAATGTTTATTTTCCCAGAAACGTCCCATTTATCCATGAGCAAAGTGTTTTCCTTTTGTGTCTTAAAAAAATTATTCAAAGACTTCCGGTTGAAGGTGACTCTCATACTTCAAAGCCAAATGATAAGTTTTGCTCCATGATTTTCTGTTCAGTTGATGGATGAGAATGATCAGCTCTCACGTGGCTTGGCTCATAACTTTGACACATTTTCCCTAAAGGCAAAACATCTTTTTTCATGTATAATTACGTTTGAGCCAGTATGTGTGAATGTGGATAACTGCTTAGTCGAATGAAATCATTACATACATGTTTCTAGTAATCTGATTTAACCATAATGCTAGTTGAGTGAATTTAAGTGGAACTTACTTCCTAGCAATTATTATTTCTCAGGGGCTTCTCACAAAATTCTCATCAGTAGCTCAGAAGTACTGAACACGTCAATTTTAACAGCGAGTTTAGGATATAGAATTCAATTGACTGTATTGGAGACCACTCCCTGCTGAGGATTTCATTGGGTGCATTCCGAGATAGCAGGCATGGATGAAACTGTGTGTGTGTATGTAAGGAGCTCGTTACTAACAGAACAATGTCACTCAGCATGCATAAAGTGCCTTAATAGTTGCAAAATACTTCTGTATAATCACAATCTAAATGTCATCACAAAACCTAGGAAATATTATGTTAAGTATTAAAGCCCGTCAAAATGAGGTCTCTTCCACCTTGGTCGGATGGCCCAGTTGGTTGGAGTGTCGTCCTGTGCACCAAAAGGTGGCAGGTTTGATCCCCGGTCGGTGCACATATGAGCAACCAATCAATGTTTCTCTCACATTGATGTTTCCCTCCCTTTCCCTTTCTCTCTTAAAAATCAGTGTAACATATCCTAGCATGATGATTAATAAAATTAGGTCTTTTACCTTTCTGCAATAAAATGTCCTTTAATTATGTTAAGTGTAGAAAACCTTGGGTACTGACATCTTAATATTAAATCTTACTACCAATGAACATGGTTTCTCTCCATTTCTTTAGGTTTCCTTTCATTTCTTTCAGCCATATTTTGTGATTTCCAATGTATAAGTCTTTCACCTCCTTGGTTAAATTTATTCCCAGGTGGCAATGAATACTCATTTTATAACCTGAGGAACAAAGACAAGTCCAAGTTTTCATACATGTGTTATTCTCTATCAAAGTCCAGAGAGATCTGGGCTGCTTCCAGACATCCCTTTAAAGTCATATGAATAAATGTGCCCAGACTGGTGGTGATGCCCGGAGCACACTGGGAGCGAGTTCAAGTCACTCATTTTCAATTCTATACCTGGAAGTGAAATGACTGGGTCATGTGACAACTCTGTATTTAGTTTTGAGGAACAGCCGGACTGTTTGCTAACGGCACCATTTACATTCCCACTAGCACTGAGCCAGGGGTCCACTTTCTCTACATCCTTGCCATCATGTGGCATTTGCAGGTTTTAAAAAAATAATTTATTATAGTCATCCTAGTGGATGTGAAGTGGTATTTCATTATATATTTTTCTTACTGTGGTAAAATAGTGACCCTGGCTGGTTTGGCTCAGTGGATTGAGCGTCGGCCTGCGAGCTAAGTGTCGCTGGTTCGATCTTCCAGTCAGGGCACATCAGAGAAGGAAAACTCTGATTCCAAAAAACCTCCGCTGCCTTGCGGCATACCTCTTCAGGGGAAAGGCTAAGGGAGTAAACCCCGACAGAAAATCCGGAGCCGGAGTCCCTAAGGCGGTTTGACGTTGTAGTCAACACCGGCAACTCCTGCGGCGCACCTGAAGCCAAGCTGTATTGACTCTGTCTTTCCCTTGGACCCTTCAGCTGCGAAGAGAGGGGGGGTCTGCTGCATGGGCAACAGCAGACCCTCCATATCACCCTGCCCAGGCTCTGTAGCTTCAGCTTCACTGGAGAGGACACTCCAGCGTCATCGCAAGATGTCGATCCAACACGGGAGGAGACAGATACCGTGTCACTCCCGAGTCGGACTGCACAGCCATTCTCGGCGGTGCAGATAGACTCTTAAGAAGCTACACCATCGTCTCTCCAGACGGATGGCTGCCGACGATGGTAAAATAGACATAAAAATGACCATTGG
This sequence comes from Furipterus horrens, assembly GCF_987537825.1. NCBI lineage: Eukaryota > Metazoa > Chordata > Mammalia > Chiroptera > Furipteridae > Furipterus > Furipterus horrens. The sequence goes on along the minus strand of NW_028327186.1, from coordinate 2,984,493 downwards.
GACCATTTTCAGTGTGTAACGGTGTGGCACTGACTACAGTCCTATTGTGCAACCATGATCATCATCATGCACCCAGAGAATGCCTTCACCTGCCCCAGCGGCAAATGTCCCATTCAACACTACCTCCCCGCCCCCTTCCTCCGGCCCCTGGTGACCACTGTGGGTTGTACTTTTCAAAGAATATATATTTTATTTATTTTTAGAGAGAGGGTAAGGGAGGGAGAAAGAGGGAGAGAGACATCAATGTGTGGTTGCCTTTTGGGCACCCCCAACTGGGGACCTGGCCTGCAGCCCAGGCATGTGCCCTGCCTGGGAATTGAACCAGCGACTCTGGTTCACAGGCCGGCGCTCAATCCACTGAGCGACACCAGCCAGGGCAGGTTGTACTTTCTGTGACTTATGAATATGACTCCTCCGGGGACCTCATATCTTTTTGTGACTCTTCTCAGTCTCAGCATAACGTGCCAGAATGTTGTACCTTTTTAAGACACATTTTGTTCATCCACTCATCTACCGATGGTCACTTGGGTTATTTCCACCTTTTGGCTATTGTGAATGATGCTGCTATAAACACGGGGGTGCAGACCTTTTGGGCATAGAGTCAGAAGTGGAATGGCTGGATTGAAGGATCACGGGACAATTTTATGTGTAATATTTGGAGGCATCTTCCTATTGTTTTCCAGAGCGGCTAAAAGAGCACCTAGTGCCCAGAGAGCCCTTTGCGACCTTTTGTTGGAGACGTGAATGAATGAATGAATGAATGAAGTGACTACAATGAGAACAGAACTTCCTGGCAGGCCAGGACCTCCGCCCGCATTGTTCCAAGGCCTCCACGCTGCCCTGCAGATTTCTGGGTGGAGAATGTCTCCGGGAAATCTGAATTTGTACTTTAAATGAGGCGGGGAGAAGCTCAGTCGTGTTAAGATAAGAACAGGAGGGGAGAGCGGCTCTGGCCGCAGGCCAGCCTTCTGAGGTCAGACACTTAATTTGTGGAATTCCCGCCCCCGTGTTCATCCCTTGGCCATCCCGTTAAATTGGAAAATAAATCCCATCCCCGCTAAGGTGTTGGCTGATAAAGGCTTGAGCTATTGCCCCTTCAAGAGGAATTTGCATTTTAATAGAGGCTCGGCAAGCCCCAGAAGAATCAATATCTCCCACGGTGAAATTTCCAGCACCTGGGAGGCTCTGCAGTGCCTCGTCCCCTCCAGGGGGACTGTGTCCCACCTGCCACGGGCTGCGGAGGCAGAACCCGCCGTTTCACTCCAGCGCTGTGAACTTTGTCATTTTATGTCTCAGCCCTTCGGACTTCCTAACACCCCTGGGTGTCTCCGTACGTCTGTCTACACGGCCCTTGCCCACGCCGGCCGTCTCCAGGGTGTCCCACCCACCGCGCCTCTAGGCGAGATGCGGCCCTCAGAGCGCGCGAGCTCTCCCGGTATTCCGAGGCAGCCGCAGCCGATAATCAATCAGGTGTTTAAAATCTTATCCTGGCCATTAGTCTCACCCCCAAACTTTTTACTTGGATCAAAAGCCTTGTAAATGGCAGGCGGGTAAGAGACACCGTTGTGCCCCGGGGGCCGTTTGGGATGCAGCGACCTTCGGGCCGGTCTCTCCGGGGCTGGCCGGAGAAACTGCGGGACTGCGGGAAAGCGGCAGCTTGGGTCTCGGAACTACGCGTCGGAGGGGCTCCCCCGCCACACCTGGGGCCGAGCGCGCGGGGACGCGCCTCACCTGCGCTCCCCGCCCCGCCCGGAGGGCTCCCTCCTCAAATACGCGTGCTCCTGCCGCGCCGGCCTCAGTCTCGCCCCGCGGGCCCGGCTTCCGGGGCCCCCCAGCGACTCCAGCCGCGGAGGCTGCTGCCCTCGCCCTTGGCCCGCCTGCGGTTCTCCCTCGGAACCCCGGACCTGCCGCCGCCGCCCCTGCGCCTGTCGGCGGCTCCCGGCCCGCTCCGGTCCGGCCCACAGCGCGCGGCGGCGGCGGCGCTCGCGCCCGAGGACGGCGGGGCTCGCGCCCGCGCTCGGGCCGGGGAGCGCGCGGGGCCGGCTAGGAGGGCGCAGCGCAGCGCAGCGCCGCGCGGCGGGCGGCCCTGCGCAGCGGCGGCGGCGGCAGCGGTATGGACACGGGCACCGGCAGGGGCTGCGGGCGCGCGGCTCCCCGCCCGGCCCGGCCGGCTTCCCGTGCGCGGCCGCCGCAGCCCCCGGGGCCCGCAGGGAGGCCGTCCCCGCGCCCGCGCCCGCACCCGGCGCAACTTGCCTCAGACCCGCTGTGAGGAGAGGCGGCGCCGGCCGGCGGGAGCGGGGAGAGGCGTGCGGGCGCGGGCGCGATGCCTCCGGCCGGCGGTCCCCGTGCGCCGCGCCCCGCCGCGCTGCCCCGCAGCCTGTCCCGCCTGCGCCAGTGCCCGGGCCGCTCCCGCATAGTGCTGGCGCTCGGGGCCACGCAGATGGCGCTCGGCTGCCTCATCGTGGCCGTCAGCTTCGCCGCGCTGGCGCTCACCACCTCGGCCCGCGTCCGCCACTCCTGCCCCTTCTGGGCCGGCTTCTCGGTGAGTGTCGCGGGCGGGCGGGTGACTTCCCAACTCCGGGCACAGTAACTCCGGGGACCCCCGTCGCGTCTGTCGAGGCGTCCTTTCCCTCCTCTGTCGCTGATGCGGCAGTTACTTTTCTTAGAGGAACAAGCCGGACGCCCACCCTCCGCGGGGAGACGGTGGGCTTCGGGCGCGCGTCGGCCGGCCGCTGGACCCTCGGGGACCCTGCGCGCTGGGGACCGGGGACCGGCCCCGCCAGCCGAGCGGCCGTGATCGGGGCGGGCCAGGTGCTATAACCGGGGCAGGGGCTGCGGCCCCGCGTGCGTCGCGCCCAGGGGGGCTGAGGACGCGGGGACCCGCGGGCCCTCCCGGCGGCCGCTCACCGACTTGGCGGCGGGGACTTCGCGTTTCCCGCGTCCACCGGGACTGCGGCTCCGCGGGTGGCGGGACTGGGCAGCGGCGTCGGGGGCATGTTTCCGGAGACCACCAGGGGGATGGATTTTTCAGGCTGTTGACCCCACCTTGGAGAAGCTCGTGACTAACAAACCTCCACAGGAGACATCCACCAGGAAATCTCCATTCAGTGATGGTCCCCCCACCAGTTAACTGTCTCGCCATTTAGAGCCTTTGGGTGCTGGTTGCTTTCCCGCCTGTATTAGAAAAGAACGGGCCCACGGAAACAGGACAGGTGGACGCAGCGCAGATATTTATTTGCAGAGAGGCACTTCTGACAACTCTTGACATCTGTCACCACCTTTGGGTTGCGGCGCTGAACTACATCTTATTAGGCTTCACGGTCAACTGGGTCTGTTTTGATTCTGCGTCGGGAAACCCAAGCCAAGCCTTGGTGCTGAGTGTTTGCTGTTTGTTCTTGAGTTTTCGGGTGTGAAACAGTCTGCCCGGCCTTGTTTGCGGCTGTGTGTCTTTGGCACGGCCTTTCAAAGGGCATCTTGGAGCCGAGCGGACCCCGGGACGCGCTGATCCTGTAGGTGTGGCTGCTCATCCTAATGGGGGCGTGCAGGTTCAAAGCTGATTTCCACCCCCAGGGTGAGGCTGATTAGGACAAGCAGACGGTGCGGCCGCAGCTGGGAGTGTTCAAATCAGAGATGGGGGGGGGGGTGTGGGGGGGGCGGCGCGGGAGGCAGGGACCCGGAGCGGTGATGCAGACGGACCGCTATATATAGTCTTCACACATCTGTTGCTCTGTTTTTAGCATTATTTAATATGCATTGTTTTCGTGTCGTCTGACCCGTGGGCACAGAGGTTTCTGTCTGCTGGAACCAGCCTACAGGTGGCAGACGGGTGAGTTAATGCCACTTCCTGTCCCCTCTCTGGGCGTTCTCTTTCCCCACGAAGCCTTAGCCATGGACTTGGTGCTCCCAAAGGGCTTCAAGAAAGAGCTGCCTTTTAATAATAACCCTAAAAGGGAAACCATGAACTGGACACGGTGGAAAAGCGATTTCTGTGAAAAATGTACATGCACTCCATTTTCATCTAAAGAGTTAAATCACGAAACAAGAATTCAGTGGACATTTCCAATGTTAGGACTTTCAACAGCTATTAGCTGAAACAACAATAAACATAATACTCTGCTTACATCTTTTCTTTCTTTACCTTAAAAATATCCTCACTTGAAGATATGTTGATTGATTTTAAGAGAGAAGGGAAGAGAGAAACATTGATGTAAGAGGGAAACATAAGACTGGGGATTGAACCCACGACCTAGGTATGAGCTCTGACCAGGAATCGAACCCACAATGGGATGATACTGCAACCAAATAAGCCACCTGGCTGGGCTTCTGCTAACCTTTCAGAGATATTACGGTCACTTCTGCTCTCAGGCCACCTCCCAGTCCTCCACCCTTACATCCACTTTCTCATGGGCTTATTTTCATTTTTCAAATTTAATTTGCCACGGGCACCTTTAAAATCCTTTCAAAGCAGTGGACACCATTTTCTCACCACTTCGCAGAGATGGCAGTTGGTTCCAGTTCAAGCTAGGGCAAATTATCATGTTAGCGTGTGGCTGTGAGTGGTCACACCAGCCCCTGCGCTTGGACTCCTAGACGCCACCTTGCAAGGAGATTTTTCATGTAGGAATGGTGACCAGGGTGACCGGCTTTATAACAAAACCTGTGCGGTGGGGCTCGGGGCCCCTCTGTGGTCCCTTTGCGTCTTCAGAAGTGAGGTGTGTGGGCTGTTTAGCAATCTCCAGGTTTCTAGGCCTTCTCTGTGCTTTGCACACGGTGAAGAACCATTGTAAAAACAACTCCCCTCTATTTAAGAAAAAACAGTGCCCCAGGACAGCAGCCTACACTTAATGCAGCACTTGCTGTGTGCCCGACGCGCAAGCAGAGTGTTTTAGACTGTATAGCCGTCCATTTCCCCGGTGGCTCCTGGTGCTCTCGCTCTTGGGAAGTTCCGTCGCTGGAATTTGGAGCCCCGGCTGCGGAGTTGTCTCAGCTGGTGGCATGGAGGTGCCTTGACTTTGTCTCAGGGCTGGGCCTAAGCCCTAAGGCATCTTGGCAGCTTCTGCTGAGTATGCTGAGCTGAAGAGGGATTAAGTAACTCCTATCAGCCGGGGTTCTCCATACAACCAACCCATAGAATTTATACACACATACGTGTGTAACAGGAGCAGGAATAGGGGAACTGGCTCACGTTGCATGGCAGCCGAGAAGTCCCACCATCTGTCATCTGCAAGCTGGAGAACGAGGAAGCTGCTGGTGTAGTCAAGTCCAAGTCCAAAGGCCACGGGTGTAAGTCTGGGTCTGAGAACCAGGGGCCCTGATGTTCGGTGAGGACAGCTTTCTTGACTCAATCTACCGATGCAAATGCGAATGTCTTCTGGGAGAACACCGTACCAGACACACCCAGAAATAATGTCTTACCATCTACCCAGGCAGCCCAGTCAAGGGGACACAGAAAAATTGACCTCACACTTGCCCCAGGTCACTCAGCTCAGAAGTGGCCAGTGTCAGGTTTGAACTTGGTTTGCTCTGACTTAAGAGGCTGTGATCCTAACCATTGGGCTTAACTGCCCCCAGGCAGGCAGAAGGGGATTGGCTAAAGCCCAGTGGTAGGTGGGGTCAAAGGTAAAGCCTCTATAAGGAAGTCATACCCTCTGTTTCTTAGGGAAAGTACAAAACGTGTGTGGAAAGGGGAAGAGCCCAGAGAAATCTGTGGCGGCATTACATTAGGTAAGTTGAGGAATGGGGGGGGGGGCTTGGCAAAGCTGGCGATAGCCACTGTTTCAGTCATTGGAGGACAACCTTCCGAAGGTGCCCCTGTCCCCAAGTCCTGCTGTCCCGCTAGGAGGGGCATGGCCACTTCAGGGATGCATGCTTGACCCCTTTGGAGAGGGTTTGGTTACATTTGCAGATTGGAAGACTAACAGAGCTGGGTGGGTAACAACCTTGAATTGTTATCCTTTAAAAGAGCAGCTTCGTTATTTGAAAATTTTTCTAACACCCAGGACATCAGAGACCAGCGCATAGTGGATTTTTCATATTGCCGGTTACATCTGCTGGTAAAGACAGGCATTAGGAGTATAAGTATCTGTGTGAGTGCATGTAAGTGTATTTTTTCCTTTTAAAAGTAACACCAGTGGAATTTTTAATCGTCCAAAAGCAATAGAGACTTGTTGCAATACCTAAAATGAAGTGTGTAGACACACACATGCACACGAATACAACAGGGCCTTCTCTCCAATTCTATTCCTGGAGGTAACTTGCATTACCAGAGTTGTTTGATGGCATCCACACTTTCCAATATAATAAAAAAATGAGAATTTATGTGCATGTGGAATATGTTCCTTTTAAAAAATTTACAACAAAGATCACACTGCACACCTTACTTTGTGACTTCCTTTTTATTTAGAAGATAAGAAAGATTCCCAGCCATCAGCCACTATGATTATTCTTCCCATTATTTCTAATGACTGTGTAAGAGTCCCTGGTATGCATTATTATAATTTATTCATTTATTCTCCTCCTGGGAATATTCTGATTGTATCAGTTCTGTGTTTCTACAAACAGTGCTGCTGCTCTGGCTTTAGATGCCGGTGCTTGTTTTCTGAGCATCAATTCCCCAGAGTGGTGTTGCTAGTCAGAGGGTATTCAAATGTGGGGTTTCGCTAGGTTTTGCCTTACTAATTCCACATAAGATTGTGGTCACTCCTACACCCGACGCGAGTGCCCTCTGGCATCCTCTTACCAGCAAAGGATGTTAGCTGTCCTGAACATTTTTATTTTTCTGATGGAAGGGGAATATTTCATTGTGTTTATTTGATCGGAATCTTCATGGCTACTTCTCTTCCACTTGCCAATATTTTCTTGCAGCTTTTCACGGCTAAAGTGGCTTGTTTTTGCGTGTCTTTTGCTGTATAGGACATTTCAGGACTTTTTCTGTGCTCAGATCTGTTAGTTTTCTCTTTTACAAGTTTAGTGAAGGGGGTTGTCACTATAGAGGGCACATAAACATTCTTTTAGAGCTGCTTCCAACGTGTTCAGTTCATTTTTTATACTCATTTTAATTCATTCAGAATTTAGTTTGCACATGGGATGTAAAAACACCCTAACTTTATTTGCCTTCAGTCAGAGTTCTATGTATGTATCACTCTGCTTTTGGACACTCTTCTGTTTTACTTGTTTTTTTATTAATTGAGATATAATTGACACACAGCATTATATTAGTTTCAAGTGTACAACGATTTGATATTTGTATGTATTGTCAATGGGTGAATGCAATGACTCCTAACATCCATCACCATACATAGCTATATATATGTGTGTTTTATAGTGAATGGGCACATTTATTAATATATAATGTCTCTTTTAATCCTTTTGCTCTGAAGTCTAATTAGTCTGATATTAAAATAGCTGTTCTAGCTTTGCTTTGGTTATTGTTTCTTGGAATATCTTTTTCATATTTTAAGTATTTCCCATACTTTTAACACACTTCAATCATTGTGATGAGTTCCTTGCAGATAGTATAGAGTCAGACCTTTAAAAGAAATCCTCTCCGCCAGTCTCTGTTGATGTTTGGTGGGTTGGACCAGTGACAGCTAATGTTATTATTGATCTATTTTAAGTTAAATCTACCTTTTTTCCTTTTTGTTCCCTCCTCATTTTTGTTCTTCTGTTTCCCCTTTCCTGCCTTCTTTGGGTTTATTTAGAATCTTAGTTAATCACTGCATTTTAATTCATGTCTTGTGTTTTTAACTACATTTCTTTGTACAGTACTTTTAGTAGTTGCTGCATAGATTACAATGCATACACTGAGCTTTTCAATGTCTACATGGAATCATTATTTTACTACTTCAAGTGGGATCTAGAAACCTTATCACTAGTGATGTCCCTCATTTATGTTGTTATTTTATACCTTATATAACTTATTTAATATATCACATTTACACAGACCGAAAACTCAGACAAGTATTACACTTTTGCTTTAAAGAATTCAATTGGGGAAGAATAGTTTATTATATTTACCATTTTGTTGGTTCTTCCTTCATCTCTGACGTTCCAGATTTCCTTCAAGTATCATTTGCTTTGTGTCTGAGTGATCTCCTGTAGCAGTATTTTTAGAGCAAGTCTGCCATCAATAAATTCTTTTAGTGTTCCTTACCTCGGGATGCCTTTATTTTATCTTTGTTCCCGAAGAGCGTTTTCACTGGATATAGAATTCTAGGTTGGCAGTTTTTTTTTTCTTTCAGCCTTTAACAATGTTGTTTCATTTCCTTCTGTCCTTCATGTTTTCTGGTGAGAAGTCCATGGTCATTTAAGTTGTTGCTCACATTTTATTTCACTGACCTTTTCCTCTTTCCATTTCCATTCTGCTAGCAGAGTCATTCAGTGAATTCTTTTACTGTGGTTATTATAATTTTCAGTTTTAAAAATTTCCATTGGTTTCTCCTGTTCCATCCCCCACCCTGATTTTGTAGATTTTCATTCATTTCTAAAATATATGCCTTGACTTACTGGAACATGTTTATCACCGCTCTTTCCAGCCTTTGTCTGATAATTCCAGAATCTATCATTGATTCTGTTTTCCCATGGAAGTGGACCGTCTCCTGAGTCTTTGCTGAGGAACTTCGGATTGTGTCCTGGACATTCCGCATATTCTGTTGAAGATTCAAATCCCGTGGAGAATGTTGCTACTTTTGTTCTAGCAGGTTAGGCACCTTCTCAGTCTAGACCACACTCTGAGCAGCCTTCGGTGCGTGTGGCTCTAGGGTCAGTCCGGTTTGTCGCCTTTGCCGGGGACCAAGCTTGTCCTGCCCAGCGCGCCCAGGAGCGCGTCCAGTGGCGAGCCTGGCTCTTGGGCAGAGATCTGCCCTATAGAACGTCTTTACACTGTTTAGTGTGGTGTCTAACATGCACGCTTCAGGAATGAACTCATGAATTCGTAAAGAAATTTCAGCGATCTCTGTGCCCAGCGACCTCGCTTGCGGCCACCTTCCTGGCGTTTTCCGTTGCCCTGTGGCTTCCCACATCCAGCCCTGCAAGGATGCGAGGACTCGGCTTCGCTTCCCTGCGCAGTTCCTGGGCCCGTACTCTTGTAGGGGCCGCTCAGGCGGAGGCCTGCGGAGAAAGAACCGATGACGCGGCTTTGCCCCGTCCTCTTGGGATCAGGCCCCTCCTATCAGCGAAGCAGCGTCTCCACGCCTTGCCTGCCCCACTTCTGCCGCGGCTGCGGGGCTGCGTGGGGGTCCCCACAGAGAGAAGAGCGACAAGAGAAAGCATTCCGAAAGGGAACACAGGAGGGCTTTCCTCACTCCCCTCCCGCATTCGGAAGCCTCTTTCCAACCCCTTCCGCCAGGGCTTCTCCTGGGTTCATCCTGTCTGTCTGTCTGTCTGTCCGTTCGGATGCTCACTTTTGGGCTGCTCGCCGTTTTGGATGGGGGTTTCTAACGAGGAGGGCAGAACAAGAAACTCCTGCCAGTTGGGTGACCCCTCGAATGACACCATTCTTCCCGGGCGGCCTGACATTTTACTTTTCCGAGTGTCCCAGCCGTCTGTGTCCCACGATTCTACCAGGTCTTACAGCTGCAGTCGTGGGAGGCATGGGTGGCGGGCGCTCGCTCTGCCTGGAATGGCAGCTTCAGTGTTTTTAATCTGGTTACTGCGTGAGCACGCATCTATGTCCAGATAATTGTCCTTTCAGTAGGAAGGACACAGATCTGTAATTTTGAGTTTGCGCGAACTCCAGCACTATTGCCCCCAGGAGCCCTTTCTTAGGAGTTTGCTAGACAATGAACTTCAAAGAACAGTGAAATAAGCGGTAACATTTTTCATAAGTTCTGGCGATGTACAATGACTAGATTTATCACCAACATACAGTGATGGGGGGATTCACACATACGTGTTACATGTCTGGTTACGCAGAATCATATGGCTAAAAAGAAATGGGGGGAGACAAGGGCAAAGCCGAAACAGGGTCGGTCATTGTCACATGGATGTTAGGGAGCAATGAAGTGATGGCTTAAAGCTGCCCCAGCACATAGAGGAAGGTTAAGTTTATCTGAGACTCTGAAGGTGAATATCAAAATAAAACTGGTGACGAAACTGGTTTTTTGGGGAAAGCAAGGGAGGGCGGAAGAAGCAGTTACCAGGTAATTGCATTATTGCTCATAGTAACAAGGGAATGCATCTAAAAGGAGAGATTGCTAAGGCGGTTATATAAGGTAATAATATAAAAGTAGTAACTAGACCCAGAATCCCTCCTACATACCTAGAGAAAGGAGGGGAGAGGGTGAGTGAGCAGAGAGAGCAGCCCTCATTCTAAAGGGCTTTGTGTATGGACGGGCTTTTTTTTTTTTTTTTTTTTTTTTTTTTTATATAGATTTTAAAAAATTGATTTATTTTTAGAGAGGGGAAGGAAGGAAGAAAGAGAGGGAGAGAAACATCGGTGTGTGAGAGAAGCACCAATTGGTTGCCTGCTACATGCACCCCAGCTGGGGTCCTTGGCCTGCACCCCAGGCATCTGCTCTGACCGGGAATCGAACCGGTGACCTTTTGGTTTGCAGAACGGTGCTCAACCCACTGAGCCACACCAGTCAGGGCTGTATGTCCATGTTTTATTATTCTTTTTATCTTTTTCTTTTGTGCATCAGTGGTTTAAATATACAGTTAAAATTCTGGCACAGCTGATGCCAAACATATAGACTGTGATTATATGTAAATGGGCCGAATTAACCTAGTTTTAAAAAAAGCATTTCAGGTTGACTAACCAGGCAAGATCCAGAGATGGGCCTAAAATGAAGAGACTTAGAAAGGCTGAAAACAAAAGGACTGAAAACCCCATACTGGGCAAATTCGAATAAAAAGAACACAGAGCTCACTATTTTTTTTTTTCCAGACAAGGTAGTCTTCATATATTCCTGCTTATTCGTGATGTAATAGAATGCTGTGTCTTCATATTTTGGATGTCCTGATGAACATTTTTATTATGCATGTTAACTACTTTCTCAGGTTTTATCACAAGGCTCTTGTCTGTACCTTTTAATTTTTTAAAGTTCTCATCCGAGGATATATTTATTGATTTTACAGAGAGGGGGGGAGGGAGGGAGAGAGAGAGAGAGAGAAACATTAACCAGTTGCCTCCCGTATGTGCCCTGACAGGGAATCGAACCCACAAACATCTGATGTACAGGGCGCTGCCCCAACCAACCAAGCCGCCCAGCCAGGGCTCCTGTCTGTCCCTTTCTGGTTAAAGGTGCTCCCAGGTTGTATTGTGTCGCTTTGTGTCCTCTTTGAAATTTCCTCTTCTTTAGCACTTACCACGTCTGTGCAGAGAAACTGTTGACTTTGGCTTCTTTCTCTCTCATTTAGAAATTGTCTCATTTCCTCCATTTTCAAGGAAATATATCTGCTTGCCATATCTATATTTCTCTCGGTGACCACTGGTTTGTTTCTTTATAGGCCATATTCTACCCACTTCAATATTTGTTTTATATTCTTATTCCTTTTCCTTATTTGAAACCTTAGTGTGAGGGGAGGCATTGCTGTCTCACTCTTGATTTTAGTGGGAATCGCTTTAATTCCATGGCTTTCATCTGCTGTTTGCTTTTATTTCTTAATAGCTAGATCATTTTTGATGACCTTGACTTTGCTGTCATTTCAAACTTGCAGACAAGTTGCAAGAAAAGTACAAAGAAATCTCACTTATCCTTAACCCAGATTCACTAATATTAACATTTTGCCCCACTTGCTTTATCATTTCCAGATTCCTAAACTGAGTGATGGATGCTTTCATCGACATTATTTCCAAATCATTTTTGGGTACATTGTAGACCTCTTCCCCCTTTGCCTCTGAATACTGAAGTGTGTACTTCCTAAATACAGGGGCAGCACATAAACATGTAGCAACAATAAAAGCCAGGGAATTAAGATGGATACATTATCTACAGTCTCTATTCAAATGTGAACTGTCCCCAAAATGTTCTAACTACAGTGATCCCTCACTTATCGTGGGTGTTACGTTCTAGACCCCCCGCGACAGGTGAAGATTCGCGAAGCAGGAACCTTACATTTATTTTAGTATTTACTGTATAGTACCGCAAAAATCCCACGATCTAGCGAAAAATCCACGATAAGTAATTAAATATAATACTTTAAAAAATCCCGCGATACAGTGAGGCCACGATAAGTGAACCGCGATATAGAGAGGGACTCCTGTATTTCCCCACCCGCTTTCCAGGCCAGTCTTCAACTTAGGAAAATTTAAATTTAACTTAATCAGGCAGTTTCCTTTGGTTTAGAATTCTTACAAGAAATGACTGCTGAATTTTTCAGATGTTTTCAATCATAATTGACATGACGCCTTGGTTATTCTGTTTCAGTGACTGGTATACTGTCAGAGTTTGGTAGGTTTCCTGCTGTTGAACTAACCTTAGATTTTTGGAATACTCCTTATCACGCTCTTTTAACATGTTTTTGGAATCCATGTGCTAGCATGTTAAGATATTTGCTTCTAGGCTCACATACAAGTTGGTCTGGAGTTTATGTTCATGCATGTGTATAAACATACACTATCTTTATTAAGACGTGTTGGGTTGTGCTGGCTTTATAAAGTAACTTAGCTTTTCTGGAGCATCGTCCCGTGCACCAAACATATGCAGGTTCGATCCCTGGTCAGGGCACACACCTGGGTTGTGGGTCCGATCATTGGTAAGGGTGAGTCCAGGAGGCAACCAGTCAGTGTTTTTCTCCCTCTCTCCCTCTCCCTCTCTCCCTTCCCCTCTCTCTTCCTCTCTCCCTTCCCCTCGGGTGAGGATTAAAAAAATACATTGGTGAGCTTCCCATATTTTTCTGTGGTCTAGCAGAGGAAAGATGTGTTCTTTGTAAGTCAGCACATCTGGAAAGCCTGGAGGCATTCTAGATGATACTCAGTAACCAGTAATTGTCTTACGTATTAGTCCATTTAAGTTGTCTTCTTCAGCAAAATTTGATTTTTGATTTTATATATATTTTTTCTTCTTAAAAATTGTTGCTTCCTAGCATAATAATTTCTAGTTCATTCACTTTCACTTTTGATCCTTTCTACCTGCCTCCTTTATTTTGTATAATTTTCTTTGCTTTAGCAATTTGTCAGTTGCATGTTTAATATAGTCACTTTTTAAATAATAACAAGCAAGTATACAGTTAAAATTTTACTCTGAGTGTAGGTATATTTGTAGCGCATATATTTCAATACAGAGTTCTCCCACTTTCATTAATTTTTAGATGTTTATAATTTTGTTTTATTAAGATTTTATTTTTAGACAGGGGGGAAGGGAAGGAGAAAGAGAGGGAGAGAAACATTGACGTGAGAGAGAAACATCCATTGGTTGCCTTCTGTACGCTCCCTGACTGGGACGGAACCTCAGCCCAGGCACATGTCCTGACTGGGAATCAATCTGGCGACCTTTTGCCTCGCCAACTGAGCCACACCGGCCAGGGCTGTAAGTTCAGTTTTACTATTTTTCTTTGATGCTGGGATTCCGTAGAAGAGTGCTTCTTAATTAGTATGTGGTCCTTTCTGAGAGGCGGAGGCTGAGTGTCGCTGTTTTACTGACTTCTTGTTTTACTTGGTTATGGTCAGTGAATGTGGCTTGTAACCTTCTGCTTTTTGTAATTGAATGTTGTTGTTGTTTTTTTAAACATCAGGACATGGTGTGCTTTTTCAATTTTGAATCTTTTACTATCTGATTTATTTTTCGTCCACGTCATATGTTACATTGTTTGACAGGTGTGTTAAAATCATCCCTCTATTTTATTTTCTTGAATTCTTGTATTGACACCCCAGCCCTGTCAACATCCCCAGCCCCGACCCCATCACCCTGCCAACCCTGACCCTGTGACCTGCTCCCCACCCTGACCCTGTCATCTGCTCCCCCAAACCTGACCCTGTCACCCCCCCCACCCTACCCATGTCCATCATGACCCCCAGGAAGAACCTTTGGAACCTTTCTGTCGCTGGTTTATTTTGAAAGACTCGTACAAAAGAAAATGGGCTTAGAACATGATATAGTTTACTTAACTTGAGTATGCAAAGGAGAATTTTTTTTTTTTTGCTTCATACATCAGTCTTTTATTGGGCAATTTTGAATTTGAACTTTGAAAAGGTCAAAGTCCTAGATCCCATGGTTTTATTAAAGAGTAAAGACAATGTCCTGAAACCTGTGAATTTTCGTATTTGTCAATGTGCTCAAACCCCACATGGGAGTGCTTTGCCCTTGCGGAGCTGGGGTCAGGGTGACACTCATGGAAGGAGGGACCGTGATAGTCCCAGCAAAGGCTAGGACGGGGCTTCCTCCCACCCCCAGGGCCGCACCCTGCTCGGCCCTGTGGGCACCATGCTGAGGACATCACCTGGTGAAACGAAGACCCTCCATCCTTGGAGAAGCCCTAGCCCGTCTCACAGGGGAAACAGGTGTAACAGCTCCTGTCGTCTTTCTGGGGGGCTCTAGACACGTGCCTGTCTGTGTGCCAGCCAGGTGCAGCCCCGGTCCTTCCTTTCCGGAGACCAGGTGTTATTACTCGCGCAGGTGCGGTTCCCAGACCCCCTGTCCCCGGCGGGAGTCACGGCATTTTCTCCGTCTCCGGGGAAAATCCATCTGACTCTCTGGAGGCAGCTGTTCTCCGCTCCTCTCTAAGTCGGGGCTGTTAGTGAGACTTTATTTTCTTCTCCTTTGCTTCCTGCTCCCCAGGTGGGTAGAGCCGGGAGCCGTGTGGCCCTGCTGTGCAGCTTACTCTGTCAGGAGAAAGGATATTTTGGTAGTGGTTTCGACCCTGCCATCATCTTAATATGTTTTTCTTCAAAGCGAGGAGGCATTTGACAATTCAGTACCTATTGGTAAAAAGGTAGCAGTCCCAGCATTGTCTTACGAATAAGAAAGAACCAGCGTCCGTTCGCTTTGAATACAGCTGCTGAGCACGTGGGTAGTCAGGTGCATTGTGGGGGGTGGGGGGGACACCAGCCGGGGTTCTCCGTTGCAGACCACAGTCCAGTTTAGCCAATTGCACAAAACTCCAGGCAGCCAGGGCCATTACCGAGGCCCTAGCAGCACTGGGCTATGACAAACGGAGACAGCCCTACAGCCACCATGTCGCACAGACACCCCCCCCCCCCAGCTGCCTGGGGACTGGATGCTGTCAACCCTGCCCCTGCGGCCTCCGAAAGCTGGCTGCCTCCCCTGCTGGTGCTCACCGGTTGGCACAGCTGTCCCCAGCCTGAGCGCAGGCTGCAAGGAAGGCTCGGTGGGGACCTTCTCCAGATGTGTGCGTGTGCGTGTGTGTGGGGGGGAGTGTCAGACGATGCTGGGGAGCCACACGTTTGACAAAAATACCTGCTGTGGTGGCATTCTCTGCTGGAGTGGTGGTGGTGGGGCCCAGTGCTGAGAGGGAGGCCCACCATGATGGGGAAGGCATCTGGCTGGAGCTGGGGAAGCTTGTCATTCCCGTGTTTCCTCGTTGTCCTTCACTCTGTGACGGGGGCAGATCACTTACTCTCTTTGACCTCAATCCCCTCCACTGTGAAAAAGGGCGGAGGAAGCGTGGCATGTCCCACCCCTTCCAGCACGTGTGAGGCACATAGGAAACATCTGCTCATGAACGAATGAACGACTCTGTCATTGGTTGGGCCATGAAGAAAGACAGATGAACCAGAGATAGCTCCATTAGGTGGGCTCACTTTTGGTGATGAACCTTTTTTGAAATTGGAGTGTTCTTACAGTCTTGTGGTTTTAAGGTCCTCAAATGTCTTCAGATTTTAGCCTTTTTTTTTTTTTTTTAAATTTATTTTTAGAGAGAGGGGAAAGGAGGGAGGGAGGGAGAGAAACATCAATATCTGGTTGCCTTTCATGGGCCCCAACCGGGAACCTGGCCCACAACCCAGGCATATGCCCCGACCGGGAATCAAATCGGTGACTTGTTGGTTCTCAGGCCGGCACTCATCCACTGAGCTACACCAGCCAGGGAAGATTTGAGCTTTTTAAGAGAAGTTCATTTATGGGCAAGAACAAGGAAGCAATGATCGTGAACATGTTAAACAATAGTCGGGATCTATTTAGGATTAACATTGCTATCTGTTTTCTTGTTTATTAGTAGTATTGAAGATTGAACTTACAGTGGCCCGTATTTGACTAATTAAAAAATCTGTCTTCTGCCTTTATCAGAAGAGTTTGCATTGGGTTCATAATAAGAATTGAGAGAGCAGGTGGCCTTTAGCAACTATCCTTCATTGTGGCATAAATGAGCTGGCTCAGCACATAATAAATTACTTGAGAATAAAACCTCTATTACGAAGAGCACCGTCTATTAAGCATCATCTTTCGGGTAAAAAGAAATACTCTAATAAATGTACGTTCCATAAAACGTCTAACCAGTGGTAGTTAACATTTATCCCCGGACTGGTTTCTGCTTCAGCATCACAAAGTTACAGTCTTAGACTCCCCTCATTCACGAGTTATTTTTTCTCTCTCTTTTGAACAGTGATAGTTGGGTCGGCAGCCTTTTTCAGGATCCTTTTCATATCCATGCTCATGTTCTTGACCTTTTATGCCCTTTTAGGGTTGACAGAATCATGTCAAGGCATATTGAAACTTACAGGCTGCCTGCCTTTTCTACCTGGTTCATCTCTACGTTTGACTTTCTCCATATTGCATTGTGTTTCTATGGAAGTTAAGCAACTGATCTGGAGTCAGCTGGAGCTTGGGACAGAGAACTATTAACAATGCATTGGTCAGCCTCATCAACCTGTCCTGGCTTTGAACCTGTTAAGATCTGTCCAGAAGCCCTGGCTGCTGTGGCTCAGTGGATTGATCATCGGCCTGCAAGCCAAGTGTCTCTGGTTCGATTCCCAGTCAGGGCACATTACTAGGTTGCACGTCAGGTCCCCAGTTGGGGGCGCAAGTAAGAGGCAACCATACAGTAAAAAAAAAAAAAAAATCTGTCCAGAGGATGCGGCACTTGTGGCTAATTTTAAAGATCTTATTTATTTTTAGAGAGAGGGGAAGGGAGGGCGAAAGAAAGGGAAAGGAACATCAATGTGTGGTTGTCTCTCATGTGCCCCCAGCTGGGGACCTGGCCCACCACCCAGGCATGTGTCCTGACTGGGAATCGAACCAGCGACCCTTTGGTTCACAGGCCGGTGCTCAATCCACTGAGCCACACCAGTCAGGACTTGTGGCTTATTTTAATTGTGCAACCAAGCCATGTGAAAGGCAACCTTCTGAACGCATAATAATGTTTCGTTTTAGTTACATATACAATGTCATCTTTCTGAAGGCGTTTCATGGGACAGGTAGGTGTTCGAGTTTAAGTTAGCATTCAGCCGCCCGGGACCACCGACGCAGACGTGTCACTAGGAACCTTCTCTGACTGGTTCAGTTTATACCTGCACAGACGGTCACGGCCATTTCTCAGGGTACACCCCTGCTTGGGAGATGGGTTGCTTCTGACGTTGCTTGTCTAAGGCACCTCAACACCAGGACCGTTAACGTGAAGAAATGTTGGTGTGCAACCTAAGGAGCTCAGTGCCGACTTCAGTGCTGTCCCCTTCTGTTTCAGTGCAGACATAACACCTTATGCCGGCAAAGGTCTGCTGATTTGCCTGGGGAATGAGGAGCGATTGTGGCCAAGGTTCTCCTTACCCGGAGCCAACCCTGGAGCAGTCTTTCCCTGATGACCTAACACGAGTTATTCACACAACTGTGATCTTTTAAATGTGAAAATTGTGGGAAAATACACGTAACATAAAACTTATCACCTTAACCTCTTACGTATACAGGTCAGTAGCGTTAAATCCACTCACACAGGGGCGCGGACAAACCTCCAGAACGCTTTCCATTTTGCAAAACTGAAACTCCATACCGATTAAATGACAGCTCCTTACTCCTCGTTACCCCAGCCCTTGGCGACCACTGTTCTATTTTCTGTCTCTATGAATTGGCTTACTAACCGTGAACTATTTTATTCCACGTGCCAATTAATACTGAATGTGCCAATGTCCTTACTCTAATATCTGTTTTTCTGACTTGGAGAATGTTTTGATCCTTTTGTGTTATTACTGTTTTTTTGTAAGTTTAATAAGCTCCTTAGAGGGCCATGTAGCTGTTCTTCATATTTAAATGTATAGAAGAAAATTATTTAGAATTAGACATTTTCATAAAAGAAATACAAATTTATATAAAATAAATATATAAACTAAAATTTAAAAATTTAAAAGCTAGGTTTAATAGAGTATGTGTTGTAAATACCTCTAATTAAAATTAATTATCATTTACAGAAAAATCTGAATCATATTAAAAAATAAAAAAGAGAAAAACTGAGACTATTTTGGTAATAGAATCAAGCCAACCTTCATGGTCACCTTCATTACAAAATTTAATGACAGACTGCAGATTTGAAAAACGTGAAATTTTTTTCTTTTCTAAGCCTGCAATGTGTAATTGGTTTATGAAGCTAAATTTAAAATTCTCCAAAAAAAGTCAAACATGGCACGCCCCCAAACTAAGTAACTCTAAAGAGAAAAGGGAAGCTCTCTTCTCTTCAAGTTCCTGAGACCAAATTGCATAATATTTATGATATAGGAAAATGTAGACAGGTTGGTTGAAAATTTTCTGGGGAGTTGACGTTTGGTGTGCTGTAGCTTTGGGAGCGCTGAAAAGAGTGGCGGCCTCTTTATTATTTTTTAATCTTCACCCAAGGACATTTTTTCATTGTTGAGAGAGAGAGAGAGAGAGAGAGAGAGAGACAGAGAGAGAGACAGAGAGAGAGACAGAGAGAGAGAGACAGAGAGAGAGAGAGAAACATTGATGTGAGAAAAAGATCCATTGGTTGCCTTGACTGGGGATAGAACCCACAGCCTGGGTATGTGCCCTGACCAGGATCTGCACCCATGACCTTTCAGTCTGTGGGATGATGCTCCAACCAACGGAGCCACCCGGCCACGGCTGGAGGCCTCCTTGGACTTGGCTGGAGCTTCCTGCCGCTGCAGCCTTGGACAAGTCACCCAGCCTCAGTTCCTGCAACTGAGTGGTGAGAAAGAGCCAATTCTGTGGGAAGTCCAAAGTCAGAATTCACTGATGTAGTCCTTCTGCAGTACCCAGAGCCTGCCCTCAGGGCGTGTTGACTCCCCTTGTTTCCGCAAAGCCCAGGGTAGCATGGAAGGGGCTGCTGTCCCGGCTGCTAACTGTGTAACTGAGTGCCAGTTGAATACCTGAGAATCTTGGCTTGTAATCTTTGAAACTTCTATTGAATGCTTGTATTTATTTTCTGTGAAATACCAGTGAAAGTTATATGTAGGAAGTAGTATTTCAATCTGAGAATTGCTTTTAACTCTTGGGAAGATCTTGGACTTTGTAGATTTTAAAATCTAGTAGGGATCAATTCTACGGGCAGTGTATCCTTTTTGTTAGGGCAGTGTATCCTTTCTGTTAAAACAATAGATATCTGTGTTGGCTAGTATAGCACAAACAGGAAGTTTTAAATATTGAGACTGTAGGGTCCCAGCCAGATGGCTCAGTTGATTGGAGTGTCATCCCATACACCAAAAGGTTGCGGGTTCGATTCCTGGTCAGGGCACATATTCGTACCTAGGTTACAAGTTCGATCCCCTGCTGGGGTGCATATGGGAGGCAACCGACCGATGTTTCTCTCTGTCTGTCTGTCTCTTTCTCTCTCATCAATAAGCACATCCTCATTGTGAGGATTAAAAAAAAAAACTGGAGACTTAGGTTTAAGCATTGCTTTAGCTCACTTAATTTGGTCAGCCCATTTGTCGAAGTGCGATTTTAGTTCTCGGGTAGATGACGGTGTTGTTTGGCACGTCAATGACCAGCAGTCAGTCCACAATGGCAGCTTCTCTCCAGAACAGCTGGTGTTGGAGCCACTAAAACAAGTGTGTGGGATGTAGCAGCTTTGTGTGTCTGCCAGTAGGAAGGTATGACCATGTTTTCTGCCCACGATTCTGAACCAGTGCCTAAATGTAGTCATGTATCTCAGCTGTGAATACCACGGGCGAGAGCCCCGTCTCCACCTCGCGTTCCTACATTTTATTCCTGAAAAATATACTTCAAGGGAGCTTGCAAGTTCGAGTCAACACAGATCACTTCTTGAGTTTGTTGTTCACCAGTGGAGTTTTCTGAATAAATTAGTTTCTTTAGGTCACAGTGTAGTTGAATAAATTCAAAAGCGCTCTGCATACTGTAGGATAAACATTAAAAAGGGGCCGCTTCAGACAGCCTTTTGATCCCTCGGGCCTTCCCAGGCTGGCCCTCCTTTTTTTCTTCCAAGTTCCAGGTCTTTGGAACTTGAACTTGGAGGTCAAGCCAGGTGTCTGCGTGACCTCTCAGGCTCTCATCAAGGTGGCCTGCGTTCTTCCACCCTGGCCCACTTTTCAAAAATTAAATGCTTCTTTGGTGAAATTCTGAATTACTTTGTTTTCGTGGTCAGTTTCAGAGCCTGTGATGTCTGTGAGTGTCCCGCTGGAAAAGATAGTGGGACAGGTGGGCTGGAGCCGTGGGAGCAGAAGCTGATGGCGGGAGTGGGCTTTCAGAATGCAGTTGGGTGGGGAGGTGGGAGATGGATGCGCAGGAGTGGAGTCCAGCTTCAGGGAGAGACGGGATGGGGTTTAATGGCGGAGTGTGTGTGTTATTGTCCAGATAGCAGAGATGGTAGCGAACAAACCAGGGGAGACCCGAGCTCCAGAATGCGTGATGAGAGACTTGTCTCTACCAGAAGGGACCTCTGCTCTCTCTTCCCCTTGGAACTCAAGTTGGGAAAGTCAGAGTTGTAGGTAAGTGTATGGACATGGGGAAACCCAAATGAAGACCCACACTGGAAATCTAGAGTGGTCACCCCCCCCCCCACACACACATAGCTGCTCATTTTAGGAAATAAAACCCTATCAGTCATCATTTTGAGAAATAAGTGAGTTAATGTTTTTGGAAGACATCATGTCTGGCACCTAGGAAGGACTTTTAAAAAATGTGGTTTCCCAAAAGTAAACTATGGTTTAAATAAGCATTTACGGCTTTGGCTTGGAATAGAAGCTCAGCTTTCGAGAGCATAGTTTCTTGGGAAAAATGTGTCTCCCATTCCCAATGACTGACTCATACGGGTAGCTATGGATCGCAACGTAGGGTATCATCGGTGAGAGACTGTGGCACCCTTCCTTTCATTTGAAACCCGTAAAAGACAAAGGAAAATATCACCAATAATCCTAAACCTTCTTTCAAATTTCATAAAGAAGAGGGATTTCCTCTCTGTTTGCCTTCCACTCTGTTAGAAGCCGTGTGAGAGATGACCGGTCTTCCCAGGTCTGCGTTGGGACAGCTACATGTGCAGGAACATGCGCGCACACACGCACCCCACCTTCATGTGGACCCCTGCCCCTCGAAGCTCTTGTGAGCTCACAGCCCCGTCACTGTACATGCAGGAGGCGTTCATTTTCCAGTTGGGAAAGCCTGGGGAGACGATAATCAATTTGTTTCTTAACATGATTCCTATCACTGGATCCATCGCCGCGGCCAGGGTGGGGGTAGGAACAGTATGATAGCAAGTTCCAGGTAGAGCCCCATGGGATAAAGAAGAATTGATAAGAATGGAGTTTCAGGCAAACACAACCGCCTATGTTACTTGAATAATATAGTTTTACCCAGTTATTTTTCATGACTGCGTAATACTCTATTAATGTAATCTGCGTAACCATCGTATGGATGAAGTTTAGACAGTTCCTTTTTTTTTTTTTTGCTATTTGAAACATAAAAATATAATTTTCAAATGCAGAGATGTGTCATTAAGTGAATTACCAAAGAGCTTGGGCATACAGGCTTTGTTGTGGAGATAATTCTCCGACTTTCTAGAATCCCAGTTCTTCGTAAGGAGGCCTTTGGACCTGATCCGCCGTCAGAAGACAAGTTGGCTGCGGAAGTGTCCTTGGCTCACTCCCAGGGTTCTGTTTTGATATCTTTATTTTTGGGCTCCTTTACCATTTAAGACTGGCTCCTCATCTCGGAAGTGGGCACCGGGCCATCATGCCATATGGCCGTGACTGTAGGCACGCGCAGCAGGAATGTGTGACTGTCACTTGGGCAGTGACAGAGGCTAGATTTCCAGCGCAGTGGGAGGCTGAGCATCACTTCACTGGCTTAGAGAGACATGAGGCTGCTCTTCCAACTCATTCTTGTTTTTTTATTTTTATTTTTTGTTTTTAGTTAGCCCTTGACATTGAGACTGTAGCTTCTTATTCCAAAGGAGGCATTTCCGAGTCTTGATGGGATTTTTAGGAAATGGAATCTCCAATGACGTAAAAATGATACTACTGGTTCCCCAATGTCAAGGCCAACCCCTCGCTAGGCTCCCTGCTCCCACAGGACGGGGCTCGTGGAGTCTGTCTTCTCCCACTAGAAGGCACCTACAATGTAGGCTGAGCTTAGGGAATGGATCTGTGGTTTCTGCAGGGCTGAGCAGTGGGCTGAGAGGTCTCAGCCAAGATGCACGCTGTCATTGCATTGGGCCTCATTTGTTGTCACCTTAGCCACGACCCTGGGAAGCCTGAGAGGTCAGAGGCCCCTGTGAGCCAAGGGGAGCCTTCAAGAATCCACAGTCTAGGGGGCTTAGCTGGAGTGCATGGGCCAGGGAATGAATTTCAGAGGGTGGACCCTTAAAACGTTGTTCAGAAGCTTGTGCATTTTTGTGATGAGAGAACTGCTCCTTTTTCTTAAAAAGGACTTTTATTTATTCTTAGAAAGAGAGGGAAGAAACATCAACGTGAGACATTGATCAGTTGCCTCTCATATGTGCCCTGACTGGGGACCGAACCTGCAACCCAGGCATGTGCCCTGACCGGGAATCGAACTGGCGACCTTTCCCTTTGTGGGTTGACACCCAGCCTGCTGAGCCACACAGGCCAGGGTGAGGATGGCGCCTTTCATCCGCTTCCCTGCAGGCCGTGAAGACCTGAGGCTGCAAGGCCAGCAGGTCTACAGACCCTTCTGCGGGCACTTCTCTGACTCTGCCCCCCCCCCCCCCAGTGAGGAAATGAGGTGGGGGTCCTCGATACTTACTGAGGAACACAGCCGTGGCTTCTGGGTGCCATCCCACACAGGGCTCAGCCCCAGCAGGGGCGGATGGGGAGAAAGTGGTGCAAGCTCTGCTCAATAAGCAGGGCGGAAACAGGAACGAGAAGCCGCTGACGGGCCTGGTGTATTTTTCAAAGGATGTTTGGCATCTTTGTTTTTCTGCTCCTGAGTTGAGGAGAGGGGCATGGGAAGCAGTGTTTGTCAAGCTGGCTTTCCCACGGAGCCCTTTTTTTTAACGCAGCGTTTCCTCAGTTCTCACAGACCCATCGGGAATGTCCGAAAGCCAGGAAAGGCGGGTTTGGTGAAACCAGGCGAGCAGATGCACATGGGAGCAGCGGGAAACTGGCAGCAAAGGGGGAGAGAAGAGGAAGGAGGGGCTCTGCCTGGCCCCCGGGGAATTCTAATATTTAGGAGCCACAAGAGCAGGCTGAACCAGCAAAGGAACCAACGAAGTGTGGCCAGATCCGGGCAAAGCCGGAGCGTGAGACATTAAGGAGGCTGAGAGCGGAAAATAAGACCAGATGGCACGTGTCCAACTGCACTGATGGCCTAATAAGTTGAGCAAAAGAATAACAATGTAGTGCTGGTCAGGTGGGTCAGTGGTTTGGAGCGTTGTTCCGTACACCAAAAGGTTGCAGGTTCAATCCCCAGTAGGGGTGCATTCGAAAGTCAAACCTATCCATGTTTCTTAGTCTCTCTCTCTCTGTCCCTTTCTTTCTCTCTAAAATCAATAAAACATATCCTCGGGTGAGGATTAAAAAAAAAAAAGAATAGCCATGTGTCTTTTGGATTTCCCAACACAGCGATTGTTGGGGACCATCATGGAAGGCAGGTGATGCTGCCAGATGGGAGGGGTGGAAGAGAGCGGAGGCTGGAGCCGCCCTGGCTCCCTGGAGCTGGTAGGGTGGGACTGGGAAAGTGTGGGACCCACACGCTGGAAGAGGGGAGCAGGGGAGCCCGCTAAGTCGCCATTGTCAGTTCTATTTGGGGGGGCAGTAAGAGGCGGCAGCCTGTGCGCGGGGCGGGGCTCCCTTGGAGCTGGACTGTCAGTGGGGGTTGGGGGGAATGTCTGGGGGAGATGGGGGCTGCCTAACAGAGACACCATCTCCTAGAACAGCAGTTCTCAACCTGTGGGTCGCGACCCCTTTGGGGGTCGAATGACCCTTTCACAGGGGTCGTCTGAGACCCTCGGAAAACACATATATAATTATCTATTTTGTGATTAATCACTATGCTTTAGTTATGTTCGATTTGTAACCATGAAAATACAACCTGCAGATCAGATATTTACATGAAGATTAATAACAGGAGCAAAGTTACAGTGATGAAGTAGCAACGAAAATAACTTCATGGTTGGGGGTCACCACCACGTGAGGAACTGTATGTATTAAAGGGTCGCGGCATTGGGAAGGTTGAGATTCACTGCCCTAGAAGCTTGAGAGGAACCCTTGGTTTTGGCAGAGGGATCCTTTCACTGTAGCAGAGCCAAGTCATGACCCTTTTTTCCTCTTTCTTGTATCAGGTGATTGAGATGTTGGCAAGGGTCTTCCCATTTAATCTGTAAGAATGCCCCCCCCCCCCAAGTTTCAAATTATATTAATTTACATAGAACTTTAACCTTACCTTTTGCATCCAAGCTGGAACAATGAATGCTTGTACTTCGGTACATGGCGTGCGCCTTTGGCCAGCTTTGGCATATCGACCCTGCTCCTGGAAACACTTGGATTTCACGAATGGGGATTGGAGGGGCTCACTTTTGAAATCTGTCTCAGCTAAACTTTTGTTTGTTTGTTTGTTTGTTTGAGTTGCAAAAATTCCCTTCAGTTAATTGCTCCAGAATGCACATGTTCTTATTCCTGCTTCTTTACTTTCTATTTGTGGTTACGTGGTAAGGCTTTTGTGCTCTGGGCACACAGTTCCGTACAGTTGAATACACCACCAGACAGACACTCACTGAAGCATCTCTGTTAGAGTTCATTATACATGTGCCCCAGGGCAAATGCTGCTATTGGGGTGCTGGCTCCCTCACTCGCAGCCGGAGGTGTGGTCTGCAGCCCAGGACTCACCGGGGACCCTTCCTGGTCCCCCTTCCCTGTCTGGCTGGGCGTCCTGCCACTCCATCCACACTTGCTGGACGGTTGAGTACGATGTGTCTTGCTTATCGAAGACTTCAGGAAGTCCTTTCTTAATAGCGAATTCGTAGCGGAGTCCCAAAACAGGTGTCAAAACTTTTCTTGGCAAAATTCTGAACAAAGCCTGCAAGGGGGGTTTTCATGCCGACCCCGCAGTTCCATTGAGGGGTCCTTCTTTCCCGGGAAATAAGGACCGTGGGGCCCTTGTGGAGGGCATGTCCTCCCGCCTCGCAGGAGGAAGTAATGCAGAGAATCTTTGTGGGGGAGCTGGCAGGTGTCTGGGAAGATGTGGAGACGCCTGCCTGTGTGCATAACTTTTTTCATTGCATCCCTTACTCTTGGAGTGACCTCTGGCCTCAACAGCCCTGCGCTTTGAAGAAATCGGTCTTCAGAAAATAGAGGCTTTTGAGTTTGCCGATGTCTGGGGGGGGGGTACCCTGAAAATGCAGGTGTGGGTTGCGCAGCTGCTGAGGTACGCGTGACAGAAGGAGGTTACAGGCGGGGGTTCTCACGTACGCAGAAGGTGGGCAGAGGAGAGAGGTGTCAAGGCCGGTGAAAGACGACTAGGGGCGTTGGGAGGGAAGGTGGGTCTGTGGGGTGGACGTCAGTGAGCACCTCAGATGTGGCGCTGCCTCTAAAGGCTTCCTGCCCTAGCCGGTGGGAACCGCACCCTTGGCGGGTCGTGCACTTGACTCTGGGCTCACGCCCTACGCCAACCCGTTTGATAATGGGAACGTGAGGTCCTCTTTCTTTCCTTGCCACTGCAGGTCCAAGCCACCATCATCCTCCCAGATGACTGCAGGACCTCCTCCACGTTCCGCACTCATCTCCTTTAAAATGGAGATTAACCCTAGCTAGGTAGCGCAATTGATTAGAGTGTCGTCCGGGGTTGTGGGTTCGATCCCCGGTCAGGGCACATACAGGAATCCACCAGTGAATGCATCAGTAAGTGGAACAGCAAATCTCTCTTTCTCTCTCTCTCTCTCTCTCTCTCTCTCTCTCTTTCTCAAATCAATCAATAAAATTTTTTTAAAAATCCAGATCAGCGTGTCGCTCCTGCTCAGGATCCCCAGAGCTCTACCCTGGTACCCAGTGTGTGATCTGCCCACTCCAACCTCAGGTCTCCTCTTCCCCTGGTGCTCTTGGGCTCACTAATGACCCCCGCCCCCGAGGTTCTCAGGCCTCCTGGTGGTCTTCCCACTACAACAGGATGCTCCCAGCTCTCACCTTGGCCCTGGCCTGGCCCGGCCCACTCCCTGCCCTCAGCTGTTCTCAGGGCTCCCTCTTTCTCTGCACCTTCAAGTCTTTCTTGAGATACCAGCATCTCTATAAGAACCAACCACCTTGACTGCTTTGTTTAAGCTCTGCCTTCCCCCAAACAGGATCCAAGGAGGTATCTGCACCCCATGTTCATTGCAGCATTATTCAGACTAGCCAAGAGATGGAACAACCGAAGTGCCTCTTGACAGATGAGTGGATAAAGAAAATGTGTTCTGTCCACACGGTGGAATATTATGCAGCCTTAAAAAAGGAAGGAAATTCTGACACACGCTACAATATGGATGAACCTTGGGGGTCTCATGCTGACTGAAATAAGCCAGTCACAAAAGGACAAATGCTGTATGATTTCACCACATATGACGTTCCTAGAGCAAGTTCATAGGGACAGAAAGGTGGGTGTGGTTCCCAGGGCTGGGGTGTCCAGTGAGCAAGGCGCAGTTCAGTGGGTACCGAGTTTAAGTTTTGCAAAATGAAAAAGTTCTACAGCCATGTATAATGTTAACACAACTGAACTGTACACTTGAGAAAGTGGTTTGGAGGGTAAATTTTACGTGTTGTTCATCACTATTAAAAAACAGAAACAAAAACAGAACTCACCCTGGTCAGCGTGGCTCACTTCGTTAGAGCATCAACCTGTAGACCGAACAACCTTGGGTTCCATTCCCGGTCAGGGCACCTGTCTGGGTTGTAGGTTCGGTCCCTGGTCGGGGCGTGTATGAGAGGCAACACTGTTTCTTTCCTTCTGTCCCTCCCGTCCCCTCGCTCTAAAATCAGTACGCATATCCTCAGGTGAGGACTGAAAAAAAAAACCACCCCAAACCTAGGCTTTCTCCATCACTCCATGCCCCTCCCCCATGGTGCTGGGTTTTTTGTTTTTTTGTTTTTTCTCCCCTCTGGAGCAGTCATTTCTCTCTCACGTGCTTCACTCAATTAGGACGTCTCCCCCAGAATGTAAACCCCAGAAGAGCAAGATTGTTTAGTTCACCGTTTGTCTGTCTAGACCCGCGCTGGGCACCAGTCAGGCACTGAATAAATGTGTCAGTCACGTGAACATGCCCCAAATCTCGGCACACCCCCTCCTCAGAGACTAGGACGAGGCCTGGGAGGTGCGCTGGGTGGTGGCCGTGTGTCTGTGAAGCTGAGGATTTGCGTCCAGGAAGGATTGCTGCTTGTTTGTGGGACAGGGACAGGCAGCCCCGTATGGAAGGTGGGTTGCCCGTGTGCAAACTGGACCCGATACGCACCGTCTCTGAACGAACGTTGTAGAAGTCTTGCTAAAATGAGAACTGCCTGTTCATCCCGCATCCTCGAGCTGTAGCACGCGGTTTTCCTGTGTTGTCACCGGTGTGCGTGTCACTCCGGGCGTCCTCCGCCCCCTGCCCCGGGCACTGCCCCCGTGGACAAGGTGGAGCAGGCCTGGCTTTTGCAGAGGGAAAAACCCTGCATTCTGGTTGCTTCCTGCCTGATGGAAATGGAGGTGAATGGCTTTCAGACGAGGTTCTGTGGAACCTTAACGTTTCTATCCCCTTTCAAACAGAGCACTTCAGTGCTAGTGGCGTTACGTTTTGATGTTTCAGCCTGAGCCTTCACTTGGCAGAGACTTGTGTCACGTGTGACTTCAGGGTCCCAGGGGCCGGGTATTCTAAGCGGGTTTGTTCATTGTCTCCTTTACTGCTGGGTAGTTCAAAGCAGGTGGCCCGGGACTCCTCCTTTTGCCCTTTTCAAAGGTCACAGGGAGCAGATCTAAAACACGGTGGTGAATGGAAACCAGCTTTTCTTGAGGGTTCAGTACTTAAGGCTAAGACATCACGCAGAAGGAAATGTTTAAAGAGGGATTTGGAAAGAAATCTCACTGCAGATGAAAAGGGGCTGACTTTTTTAAAGAACCTGACTTCAGATTTCAGAGAAAGGAGAAGCCTTGGCCGGCTGTTGGCTGTAGCACTCATAAAACGGGGTGGGGGCGGGGGGGCTCCCTGTTTTAGGTCGGAAATTTCAGCAGTATGGAGGTGGCGGGGGCTTCCAGAGCCGAGAGCGTGCCCATGACTGGGTGCAGCCGTTACAGACTGTGGCAGGTGTGTCCGTCACCGCGGCGGCCACGCGACATACCGCAGACGGGGTAGGGGTGCGCAACACACGTTTATCGTTCACAGTTCTGGAGGCTGCAAGGCCAAGGCCAGCTCCTGGTGAGGGCTCCCCTTCTGGCTTGCTGATGGCTCCATTCTTGCTTTAAGCCCACACGTGGGGAGAGGGAGGAGAGAGAGAGAGAGAGAGCAAGCTAGCGAGCAGCGAGCTCTGGTCTCTTGCTCGTCTGATAAGGGCGTTAATCCCATAGTGCGGGTGCCCACCCTTCTGACCTCCTCTAACCCCAGTCGCCCTCTGATACCGTCACATTGTGGGTTGGGGCTACTACAAATGCATTTTGCTCTGAGGGGTGGGGGAGGAACACAACTCAGTCCTGAGCAGCAGGGGTGATGATTATCACAGGCAGAGGGACAATATTGGTGTCACTGGCCAGTGCGGTCACCTGGGCGAGCCTTGGCCCTCCCCTGAGTGGAAAATGTTTCCATTTCTCTCTCTTTTCAAGCAGTCAGCACAGACTTGTTAGATGCTCTGTATTTGTTGATCCCGAGACAAATCATGGTTTTTAGGGGGCCTGAAGCATGTGCTGTGATGGACCGGGGTCAGCAGGGCCCGTACCTAGAAGCAGAATGCCTGGGCCGCGGGGGATGGGCACCTTAATGTCACTAAAACTGCCAAATGGTTCATCCAGTGGTCTGGATCCTTGCGTACCCCTTCCAGGGGCCAAGAAGAGCTACTGAAATACAAATTTAGTCATGAAAGTGGGTATTCAGAATGAGAAAATAAATCTCAAGTTATAAATTTAAACACACGCCTAAAATGTACCCAAGATATTATACAACCCAGAAAAATAGCATTTGAAAAAACTTAAACAATTGCAAGACACCTTGAAATACACTTCTCTACATTATGTTCTTTCTCTATTTTGCTGCCGTATACTCTTTGATTGCATTTTCATATGACAATGATTTTGTCATTTTATTTTCTCGAGTCTCAAAGATATTTTTTTTTCCTGCAGCATGGCTGATGAAAATGATTTTATTCTATATTATTGAAGTGTTATTTACATAACATAATGTTCAGCCCTTTAAAGCATACAACTCCATGATTTTCTGTATATTTCAGTGTTGTGCTATTATTACCATGATCCAATTCCAGAACATTCCTATGACTCCAAAAAGAAATCCCATAACTCTTAGCAGCCAGCTCTAATTTCCCCTCCTTCCAGCCACTGGCAATCAATACAGTATTCCCTCACTCATCACGGGTATTACATTACAGACCCCCTGTGAAGTAGGAACCTTCCATTTATTCTACGCTCTTAAACCTACGTCACTTTAGCAACATATGTAGACAGTACCGCAACATCCCGCAATATGGCAAAAAATCCGCGATAAATAATTAAATACAATATTTTAAAAATCCCGCGATACAGTGAGGCCGTGATAAGTGAACCGTGATATAGAGAGGGGCTCCTGTACTCTATTTCCTATTCCTGTGGTTGTCCCTGTTCTGGACATTTCCTATAAATGGAATCATACAATGTGTGTCTGGCTTCTGTTATGTAGCACAATGTTTTCAAGGTTCATCCATGGCATAGCATGAAACAATACTTCCTTCCTTTTCATGGCAAATGATATTCCATTATATGGATATTCCACACTTTGTTTAACCACTTACCAGTTCATAGCTATTTTGGCTGTTAGGAGTCATGCCGCTGTGAACATTAGTGTATTTTTCAGTTTCAGAACTTCTGTTCATTTCTTTTTATGTTTTCTGCCTTTAGTATGTTATCTATACAGTGAGACATTGTTCTACTACTTTCCTTTATAGTTTTTTCTAGTCTTGGTTTCCTTTAGTTCTTTAACATTTCAAGTAGCTGAAAGTCCTTGTCTAGTAAGTCCAACGTCTGTGCTTCCTCAGAGACAGTTTTTGGTTTTTAACTCAAAATTTTTCCGGGTGGGACCATCCCTTCTTGTTTCTTTCCGTGCCTCATGTATTTCCAGTGAAGAGTGGACATTTTTCATATTGTCAACGTCATAGCTCTGCCAAGCATGTTCTTCCCCCCGCCCCAGGATTTGCTGCTGTTCTTTCTTCTGTCCTGTTTCTGAACAAACTTTGTGATGCCTGTGTTTCTTACTGTGCGTGGCCACCGAAATGCCTGTTCTATGAGCTCACGGTTTGCTGATGATCGGAGAGAACTTTTCTTAATATACCTGGAACCAAGACTGCCTCCCAGTCTTGGCCAAGGAGATCCATGCGCACATCGGGGATGCCTTCAGTTACCAGCCAGCTGGCCGCGACTCTGACTTGGCCGTCACTTCCTGCTTGTGTAGAGCCTGCAGGTCAGCCAGCAACGGGAGCTCAGGGCCTTCCCAGATTGCCCATGAGCACGCATGCAGCTGTAGACACGTGTGTGGCCTTCTGTATTCCCAAGAATGCTTCGAAGCTCCCGCGGCATCTTGTTCCCCGGCCTTGCGTTCTGAGCGAAATTTCCGGTGAGTGTGCTGTCTGCCCAAACGGTTAGGTATCACCCCGGGAAGCAGAGGATAAAGTGTTCGCCTGGAAATGTTTTGACAACATCCCTGGGGAGTAGCATTCGCGCTGGGAGAGTTCCCAGTCAGAGGAACTAAAAATAACCTTTTGATCTGGTCTTCCAGGGGGCCACCAGAACATGTCAAAAGAAATAATGACATTTTCTTGTAAAAGTGCTCCTTTCTGCTTTTTTCTGATATTATGATTATGGGCTGTTCTTTTCAAAGCCACCACAGGGGAGGGAGGGATGGGACCGGGCTCCCTGTTCTTACTGCGATTGACATTTTTCTTGTACAAACACTCTCTGTGTTGCTGGAAGCCTTTGATACTTTTTAGAGTTCCTAGAAAGACGACTCTGACAATGTCTGCCATTTTCCCATGCTTTTATTGAGGGGTAGTGTTTTGCAGCTCGGTAGCTTGCTATGTTTGCTGACATCACTTCTTCAGTGTGTTTTCCTGTAATCATCTAGAAAAGTGTATTTCCTCCTATTGACCATTCTTGCAAAGTTTTCGGAACACGTCCATCAATTATCCTTGACTGTTCTTAGCTTCCTAAAGCATCATTTGTATCATGTTGTGTTTTGGTATTTCCGAAAACACCCGGTTAGCAGAGTGTCTTAAACCAGGGTCCTCCTCCCATCGGTGCGTGCGGGGCCCGGCAGGTAACTGAGGAAGAGAGTGAGCAGAGAGGGGTCCGCGCCGGCTCTGCCGATACTGGGGACACGATCCTTCTGTTGGGTTTTCAGAAGGCAGCATTTTCTGTTCCTTTCCATTTTTATTTTTTTAAGGTGAAATTCACATCGCATAAAATGCACCGTATTGAAGTGGACAATTCATGGGCATTGAGTACATTCACATTTTTGTGCAAACCATCACTTTTATTTAGGTCCGAAACTTTTTCATCACCCGACAGGGAAACCCCATGCCTATGAAGCAGCACCTTTGGCCCATTTTCCTGCCGCCCCCGCCCCCAGGCCACAGACACCCCAAAATCTGCTTTCTGTCTCTGTGCAGTCTCTTTGGGTATCTCAAATGATTGGAATCATCCATAACGTGGTTCTTAATTCCTTCTTCATTTTTGAAGGATATTTTTATAGAATATACAGTCTTTAGTTGACAGGTTTTTTTTTTTTTTTTCCTTTCCACACTTAAAAAATCTCATCGTACTGCCTTCTGGCCTTCACGGTTTTGGTAAGAAACCAACCGGTAATTTTTTTTGCGGATCACTGGTCTGGGATGAGAAACTTCTTTTTGTGCTGCTTTCGAGATTCTCTCCAGCATTTTGTGGGGATCCGCTAGAAATGCAGGGTCTGGAGACATGTTGAGTCAGGATCTGCATTTTAACAAGATTCCCAGGAGAGTCTTGGGCACTACTGAGTTTGAAAAGTGCCCCGCAGGGGCTGTTGAGGTTCTCAGAGTCCTCAGCCTCCCTGCAGGCTCCTCCCTGAATGGCAGCAGGTTGTAGGGACTGTTCGCTCTCTGACGTTGCTGGAGGTGGGGAGCAGGGATCCCACACGGCGTTCTTGGGTGCTGAGGCCCCCCAAGGCAGCACCCCTTCTCCGCCTGCTTTTTGCTGTCCTGCTCCCAGTCCCCATGGTTCAAGTCTAGGCGGGAGCCATGTGTGAACTGGTCCCTTGTGTGTCTGGGTGACTCAGCTCTTCTTGGCTCCTAATGCACCCCTAGAGTGTTTG
This sequence comes from Furipterus horrens, assembly GCF_987537825.1. Classification (NCBI taxonomy): domain Eukaryota; kingdom Metazoa; phylum Chordata; class Mammalia; order Chiroptera; family Furipteridae; genus Furipterus; species Furipterus horrens. The sequence continues at coordinate 2,951,682 of NW_028327186.1, read as the reverse complement.
ACACGTTCCCATCAGGCCTTCGGGGCACCTAGTTCCCTTGCCACGCTGGGTCAGGGCCCCTTGGCTCCCTTCCACGTTGCCCAGCTGACACGTTGCAGCTCTGGGACTTTCTGGGTCCCACTCACCCCCCCCCTCCCGGAAGTTGGAGTCACCTGGGAGGTATTAGCTCTGACACATTCAGCCCAGGCTGGTGTTGCTTGTCAAGCCTCATGGCCTCCCTGTGCTGGCCCGGGAGCTGTCCGATCTGAGAGGGAAGAACGCTGCGTGTCAGATGTCCAGATGTGCCAAAGGGAACTATGAAAACCAAAATGTATCAGAGTCCACGGTAAAGATCTTAGCCTTTATTTGATGGTTGCTGAATCAGGCAGAATGCAATCTAGCAGGTCTGAAGGAGCTCGGAAGAGCTGTGCAACATGAAAGCCCGTCACAGGCAGAGGAAGGCGGGAGCAAGGATGTTCCACCAGGCAAAGAGCAGATGGGCCGTATATCAGGGCCACTTTCCTTTAGGGGACTCCCGATTCATTGTCTAAGATTCTGTTGATGAGAGAGATGAAAATGTAATTCATTCTCTATTTGGTGACGTGGGGCTTAGCATCAGTGACTCCATTTTGGTCCTGTTTTCTTTTTTAACAGAACCCTTAGGGCTGGACACCTGGTTATTCCTTCGCGTGTGTTTATGTTTCCACTGTTGGTTTGTTTGTTATTGTAGTGAATATTCTTGTGTATACATTTTTGATACTTGCTTGGTTACTTTCCCAGATCCATTCTCGTATATACACTTTTGATACTTGTTGGGTTATGTCCCTGGATGGACTGTGAAGGTGAAATTGTAGCTGGTGCAGGTGGAGATGGCCTCTGTATGTAAAGCACCTGTTCCAGCTCAAAGACTTGGTGTGCATGAGTGTACAAATCTCATTAATGCATTTTTGTATCATTTACACATTGAAATAATACCTTTGATCTCTTGTGTTGGAGAAAATATACTATAATTAATTTCTTTTTATTTTTTTTAATGTGGCAACTGGGAAATTTCAAGTTACACATGACGACTGGATTGTGTTTTTATTGGTCAGTGCTGCCCAGAGGAAGCAGAACTGATTTGTCGAAGGAAAGGAAATGCCCAGTGCGGTAGCAACAGGTGTTTAAAACAGATCCCACTCTTTGGCCACCTGTGGTTCACAGTCCGTTCTTCCCAGTATGCACCTTAAGAACGTCCATAATGCCCCAGCTGGGTGGCTCAGTGGGTTGGAGTGTCGTCCTGTACACTGAAAGGCCATGAGTTCATTTCCCAGTTCGGGCACGTACCTAGGCTGTGGGTTCAATCCCCAGTCAGGGTACATACGGGAGGCAACCAGTCAATGTTTCTCTCTTTCTTTTCCTCTCTAAAAGCAATGAAAAAACATCCTTGGGTGAGGATTTAAAAAAAAAAAAGTCCATGTTGCATGAAGTGCACCTGCCTCCTCCCCAAGAGGGTGAGGCCTTGGATCGCCCCAGCTCTGGGCGTGGGCATGCTTTTCAGCCGCCCAGTCTGCATGGAGCTCTCTCTGGACCACTGTTCCTGTCATGTCTGAGATGGACAGGGTGTCCCTCCCAGATGTCTTTCACGGCCACATCCTGTGGCCCTCCGGTGGCGATTGGCAGGTGTTGGGTAACGGGAGGCATTATTGGCCAGGTTGGGGTCTTTTCTGGTCCCGAAAATCCCTGAGGTATTTCATAGACTTCAGTACGTCTCCCTTTTCTGAGCACCAAGGCCTAGTAACCAAAGCCAGAATCCTGGCTTCTTGGTCTCCTAGCAACAGGTTCTCTCTCCTAGCTCTTATTAATATTTTTTTTTGAAGTTTTTGTTGAAGTCTAACATACAGAGAATTGCACAAATGGTTGGGTGCTCAGCTCAAGGTGCTTTTTACAGAATGAACGTATCTGCACAAGCAGCACCCAGAGGCAGAAGCAGACCTTCACAGACTCCCCAAGAGCCCCTTGTACCCCCTTCCTGTTACTACTCAGCCCAAGGCTAGCCCTTATTCTCATTTTTAGCATCCTAGGTTAATTTTGCTTGTTTCTGAAGTTCATATCCATGGAGACATAGAGTATAGACTCGTTAGCGTCTGATTTCTTACACTCAGTGGTGCGTGTGTGGGAATATATAGTATTTACTTATCTGTCTGCTGTTGGTGGGCATGTGGGTGGGTCCCGGTTTGGGTCAGTGCTCAGTGCGGACGTGGGTGAACATCGCCCCTATCTGGATGGTGTGTGCATAGCAGTGGAATCGCCGGGCAGAGGGCAGGCCTACGTTCACCTGTCGTGGTTAATGGCAGTTTTCCAAGGTCTTGAGGTCTTGAGGTCTCCTTGCTCCCGTAGTGTGTGAGCATCCTCAGGGCTCCTCTTCAGCCCTGGGTGGCCCTTGTGTGGCTTCTGCCCCAGGGACGAAGGAGACACTCACCTGCCCCGTGCCCCAAGGTGGCCTTTCTGCCCCATTCTTGTGGTGAGCATCTCCACACGCAGCAGGCTTCACTGGGCAGGGGCCTTGGGCATGTGTTGCTTCCTGTGGCCCAAACTCCGAGCTCGTTCGCTACCTCTGTTTGTGTTCATTTTCTTCATTTATTTTTTTAATCCTCACACAAGGATATATTGACCAACTTCAGAGATAGAAGAAGAAAGAGAGAGAGGGAGAGAGAGAGAGAAACATATGGAATCAAATTTAAAAAAAAACAATACTGCTCTCTATCAAACTTATATACAGAGGTGGGCAAACGTAGGTTTATAGTTGTGAGTATGACAAACAGTGTTTATTCTTGTATGATTATGAATTATTGTGTTATTCTCCATACAAAGAAGTGTAAACCGACTTTTGACCCCCCCCATACGTGTCCTCAGAGGGAAATTTATGGTTTCAGTGCTATTATTGTTAAACAAGAAAAATTGGAAAACGTGAATCAGATATGCCACTTGAATAAACTAGACCAAAAAAAAAAAGCAATACTCCACATCTAAGTAAAAACAGGAGGAAGAAGTAAAGCTAAAATTGGAGATGAAAAATCAAGAGATGCCCTTGGCCTGTGTGGCTCACTTGGTTGGAGCGTCATCCTGTAAACCAAAGAGTCGCAGGTTGGATTCCCGGTCAGGGCATGTGCCTGGGTTGCAAGTTCAGTCCCTGGTCAGGGCGTGTAGAGTAGGCAACTGATGGATGTGTGTCTCTCATATGGAAGTTTCTCTCCCTCTCTCCCTGCCTTTCCTTCTCTCTAAAATCAACACACCTGTCCTCAGGTGAGGATAAAAGGGAGAAAAAAAGGGAACAAAATTAGAAAACAGGAAAATAGATGAATAAATCTACCATCTTGCTCTTAGAAAAGACCAATCAAATAAAGAATGATGTTATAAGAAAAATCTTACCAAGAAAGCATAAAAACAATATATTGAAAGAAGCGGTATATAATTCAGAGAAAAGCATTTAGACATAACAAGTGTTTTTGCAACCTTAATATATTTGAAATATTATGAAATTGATGTTTTTTATGAAAAGGTACCATTATATTTTCTTAAGAATAAGCAGAACACTAAATGGACTCATATTCAAGGGAGAAACAGAAAAAAGACCTTTCAAGGAAATTTTTATAGGGGAAAATTTTAAAAGAAAATGAGGGGAGATGGTTCCAGGTAGCTATTAATTGAATTCCCGGTACTTCAATAAATTTAAATACAAACAGAAAGCTCAGAAAAATAATGTGCCTATGACAGGAAATGTAGTCCAAGTCTCTAAAATGTTGAATTTGACAAAGCAATAAGAAAAAGTGAATATATTAGCAGAAAGTCAGTAAAAAGGTAATGAATGAACAGTTAAAGAACAGCCCTGACCAGTGTGGCTCAGTGGGTTGGATGTTGTCCTGTGAAGCGAAAGGTGGCCGGTTCGATTCCCAGTCCGGGCACAGGCCTGGGTTCCGGGTTTGGTCCCGGGCAGGGCATGCGTGTCAAGGCAACTGATCAATGTTTCTATCTCACATTGGTGTTTTTCTCCCTTGCTTTCTCCCTGCCTTTCCCTCTCTCAGAAACAAAAACAAAAAAAGACGAATAGAAGTGGCTAATAAACGTGAGCTATGGTTTGAGTGCAGCTAAAACCTCCCTAGTGATTGGATCAGTGACGTTGATGACAAGGTGACGCTCTGCTTTCCAGGCACCCGGCGCTTGGAACACGGAAGCTTGTGTTGTCCCTGACAGTCCTCAGCCTGTGACTTGGGGCCTCAGCTTGGATCAAGGCCCCGTTAATTCCTGATTCTTTGGCTTGTTGGGAGGGTTCACGGGTCATTTATACAAAACTCTTTAATGCGATGCTTGGACCATGGAGAACAGTCAGTGCATAGTGGCTGCTACTGTTATTGTTCTTTTTTTTTTTTTTTTTTTTTTTCTGTGTGGTCGCCTCTCATTTGCGCCCCCAACTGGGGACCTGACGTGCAACCGAGTCATGGGCCCTGACTGGGAATCGAACCAGCGACACTTGGCTCGCAGGTCGACGCTCAATCCACTGAGCCACAGCAGCCAGGGCACCGTTATTGTTCTTGATACTTTTTCCTCTCAAAACAAGATTTTTTTTTAAATGGTGAAACCTGTTGCTGGTGAAGATATGGAGAAACAGGAGCTCAGAACATCTTCTGAGAATAAGAAAGGATCAGCCTTGAGTTGTAACAAATGTGAACACAGACTTCTTTTTTTTTTTTTTTTTGGAGGGGATGGAGTGATAGGAACTCCCCTTTTCAGTGGATTTTGAATGTGTAAGCATATAATACATGAAATGCTTTATCCAAATATTATACCCATTATATAAATAACCAGTTTCACTGTAAAACACCATTATTTTTAGCATTAAAAAATGGCAGATTTTAGTTAATAAAAATTACAGACCTAACGCTTTATCTTGAACAGTTTTGATTTGCTTTCTGAAATGGGCATGTTTGAAATCCCTGAGTTCAGACTCCTGCCTCTTGACATTTGGTTAAGTTTCATTTGTTTTCATTTGCTCATCGGTCCCGTTTTCCCAAATAAGATTTTCTTGTCTGTGAGTATTTCTCCCTAGGCTGCTATCTCACGGATCGATATCCACGTGGACGGGACGCTGGCGCCCACACTTGGGCAGGGACATTCCTGAAAAGGGAACCTCGGCCGGTCTTCCCTGAGCCGCGGTTTTCCCGGAGAGGCTGGCCGGTTGCTGAGGGTGTGTGGGAACTAGGATTAGCATCCACAGCAGGACCCTCGTTCTGTTCTGTGATGGCCTCCCGTCCCCTCTGGGGCACACTGTGGTCCCCCTCCAAGGATGCTCTTCTCTTCATTCTCTGGACATCGAGGGCTGCGTCTTGCCCGGCGGTCAGTCCCCTGCTCTCTGCCCCAGCTGGATGCCTTGCCTCTCTGCCTCTTTCTCAGCCCCGTTTGTTTTTCTGGCTGCCTTCAAGGGGGTCGGCCGCAGACCACTTGCAAAGTGCGCTGCTGCCCGCAGAGCTGGGGATGGACAGTCCTTCCGTGTCCCCGCTGGTGTCTGCTTTGCGCGGGGCGCGGTCAGAGAGGCTGAGCGGAGCACACCACCCACACTGCCTGACTATTCCTTTTTTAAATTGAATTGAATTTATTTTTTTATTGACGTGTAATTGACCTATAATATTGTATTAGCTTCGGGTGTATAACATGAGGATTTTTTTAAAATTAGTCTTTTTCTTATAAGGTTACTTTATTATTTTTTATTTTATTTATTTATTTTTAGAGAGAGGGGAAAGGAGAAAGAGAGGGAGAGAAACACCACTGTGTGGTTGCCTCTCACTTGTGCCCCCAACTGGGGACCTGACGTGCAACCTAGTCATGTGCCCTGACTGGGAATCGAACCGGCGACACTTGGCTCGCAGGCCGACGCTCAATCCACTGAGCCACAGCAGCCAGGGCTCTCACTGTGGCTTTGATTTGCATTTCCCTGATGATGAGTGGTGTTGAGCACCTTTCTGAGCACCTGTTGGCCATCTGTGTGGCTTCTTTGGACAGTGCCAGTTCAGATCCGCTGCCCATTTTTAATTGGATTGTTTGTGTTTTTGGCATTGAATTTTGTATGAGTTCTTTTTGTGTTTTGGATATTAACCCCTTATCAGATATATACTTTGCAAATATTGTATTCCATTCAATAGGTTGTCCTCTCATTTTGCTGGTGGTTTACTGTGCTGTGTGCTTCTCTGTTTAATGCTGCACATGTCTCCGGATGAATCCGTGCTCTGTGTGGAGGGCCCTGGGGGTACCTGCTGAGAGCCACTGCTTTGGGTTGAGGATTTGGTGGGAAAATGCAGAGTAATCCCACCACCCCACCTTGGCTTGACTTCCAGCCAGCAGTCACTGGGAGCCAACGAACTGCAGCCAGTATTTTAAGATATTATAAGATCATGACTAACAGTGGCTGCTAACAAGGCATGATGTTTGTCAAATGATTCTATGAGCTACAGCCATTATTCATGGTCACTTCATATCAAGAAATGAACATGAATGAGCAATGAAGCAATGACCTGATCTAGGACCGGGGTCAAAGGCAGCCGTAGTTCAGCATCTTGGAGGAATTGTCTCATCTTAGACATTTTGAAGGCAAAGCATCCTCCTGTGTCTCTGTGACTGAGCTCGCCTTCCCATGGGACACTGTTCAGGCCAGTCACATGCATCGCTTACCTTATCTGCCGTTGCTCATCAGTTGATAGCGGCTTCCAGCAGTTTCTGGAAGGATCGAGAAGGATATCGAGGTAGAGCTGGGCTCCGATGCCATCATTTGGTGACGTCAGCCATGGCTGAAGGGAGGGACCTGGTGTTCCCAGTGAGAGGTATTTACCACCCTGGATCGGTCTGCAGTGGGGGGAGGTGGGGGGCAGCGGTCTGAGATGAAGTTTGCAGAGGAGCTAGTGGAGGGACCCCGAGGTGAAACCCAAGAACAGCCCGTTCACCTGCTCGCGAGTGGAGTGCAGCCCGGGAGCAGGCACGGGGCCGAGGATTGGGGGCACTCACCGCACCCCAGAAACACAGCCACCGTGGTCATCGCCGGGGGGGCCCCCCATCCCCCACCCCCATTCAGCTTTGCTCTCTTCTGCCAGAGTTTGCGGGCACCCTGTGATTGCCTGTGGTGTGTCTGTTAAGGTTTACTGAGTTCAGCATCCATTTTTGGATCTTGTCTTAGGCTCGTCTTAGTGATTTAAAAAACAAAAATCCGTTCTCTGGCTTTTAAAGCTGTGTTAAGCATACGTAATATTGACTTCCTGCTGCTGGCTTGTACAACATCGGTGGAGTTAGTTCCTACTTCTGACACCCATGGGCACTGATTTCGGAGAAGGAGGGCCGATTACTCATGGTGGTAAGAGAATCCAACCACAGAGAGAGGTTGACACTTTCCCCAGGGGATGGCCCACAGCGGCTGGCGTCTCAGGGGGGCCTTGCTGGGCTCCTCCTGGGAGGTTTCTGTTGAAGGCAGCCTTTGGGGCTGGGAGGAAGACCCTTTAAAAATTTTTTAAATATTTATGTATTTCTAAAAATCTCACCGGAGAATATATTTATTGATTTTGGGGGGGGGGGAGAGAGAAACATCGATTGGCTGCCTCCCACATGCGCCCTGACCGGGATTAGAACTCACAACCTTTCTCGTAACAATGCTCCAGCCAAGGGAGCCACCGGCCAGGGCTCCATTTTTATGTTTAAAACATTTTAATGCTGGTGAGATACACAGAACAAAATGTACCCTCCTAACCACTGTCAAGTGCACAGTTCAGAGACACTCAGCGCGTTCACCATCACCCCCCCTCTACCCACAGAGCTCTGCTGCTCTTGCAAAACTGAAACTCTGCGCCCCTTCAGCACTAGCTCCCCATCCTCCCCACCCTCAGCCCCAGCGACCACCGTTCTGTGCCCTGTCTCTATGACCCCGACGACTCTTGGAGCCTCAAAGAGTGGAATCACACAGGATTTGTCCTTTTTGAGACTGGCTTATTTCACTTAGTGCATTGTCTTCCAGGTTCATCCGTGTTGTAACATGAGCCAGAGTTTCTGGAAGGGACACTGTTGAGGGGGCTGGGGGAGGGGCACCTCCATAGACGCTGGCCCTCCCACATCACCAGCACCAGACTTATTTAGAGCCTTGAGTCTCGGGAGAAGAAAAATCTCCCAGCATTCAGCCTCACAGAGTTGTCCAAATGGCCTATTATGCAGGTCCTCAGAGAGACATTACCGTGTGCTAGAAAAACTTTAAAAAATAATTTTATATTTACACATCTTTGTTGTAGCCTTGAAAACTAGGGTTCTGTAAGAAAAGCTTTATCCCTTTCAGTTTCAAAACCAGATTTGATCATCATATAATGGGAAAGAAAATATATTTGTTGGTTTATGATTAGGACTAAGTTTTAATATGGTTTCCAGAAGTTGAATAAAAATGCATCCAAATCATGGAGGAAGAACTTGAGATGCAATTCAAGCTGTATTAATTAGTTTAATGAACTGTGCACATATCTACCTGAGTCGTTTATCTGTCTTCCTTTGTATTTATCACTCAGTTTACCGTGCTGGACCATCCATCATACTCTTAATTAGATCCCACCCGAAGGACTAGATGGTAACATGAATATTTGCCAGATTGGAACTTCTCAGTTATGTTCAATACACACACACACACACACACACACACACACACACATATATGTATGCATATATATATATATATGTATGTATCTGTGGCTTCACCATTTTGTAAGCTTCTACCAATCAGTATTGGTGGGGGCAGGGTTTCCATATTAGAAACACTGTTCTAGGTTCTTTGGGGGAAATAAAAGCAATGCAGTGATGTTCTTTGCTTTTGAGCAGTTTGTGCTCTGTCCAGCCTGTGCCATTCGTACTCACGAGAAGGAACAATGAGCAGTCTGAGGCGCTGTGGTGTGTCTAGGCAGGCGTTCGACCAGCATGGGGACACAGCTGAATGATTGGGAGATAGGAGCAATCAGAGGAGGCTTCAAGGAGGAGGCAAACTGGAGCCACGCATGGTAGATGGATGGTGTTTGTTCAGCATGGAGTGAGGAAGGACAGAGGCATGTGGGTGCCCCAAGTTAGGTTGGGGGGGGGTAGCAGGAACAAGCAGTGTGGATTTAAAAGCTAATAAGTCCCCCTGCGGAGTGAGCAGTCTGGAAGGGGGGCCAGGGCTGGGCAGCTCTGTTGCTGGCCATTCAACTTTAAATCTTAAGGGTAACGTATGTGGTCCTATAAGGCATGATGCGATGAACACAGGACAATGTGGTCATTGTACGGTGCGGTCCCTGCATTTAATTTATCTGACACAGCCTCAGGAAGGGCCGGTAATTGGGACAGAAATGCCCACGTGCTCCTCTCCTTAGCATTTGAGCCAGCCCACCTCCGTGCAAACAGGACCATACAGTTGTCCCCCTTGCCTGCGGGGGACACGTTCAAGACTCCCAGCAGATGCCTGAAACCGCAGATAGTACCCGCCCTAATATACCGCCATAAAAGCTATGTGGATGTGATCGCTCTCCAAGTATCTTATGGTGGTGCATGGCCCTTCTCCTTGAGATGGCGAAGTACCTGCGTGGTGGGATGCAGGGCGGGGCATGACGTAGGCGCCGTGCCATGCGTTGGGCTACTTTCGGCGTTAGGCACTGTGATAACCACAGCGGTGGGTCTGACGGCGGGGACGGCGACGTGGTGACGACCAGGCAGGAGCTTGTGCAGCGTGGAGATGCTGGATGATTCATGCCCCGGGCAGGATGGTGTGAGATTTCATCACGCCACTCAGCACAGCGTGCCATTTAAAATGTAGGAACTGTTTATTTCCAGAATTTTCCATGTCATATTTTCAGACTTGGTTGACCGTGGGTAACTGAAACTGTGGAAAGTGGCACCTGAGGTTAAGGGGGGCACCACCACACGTACCTTATTCTGGACACTTAGTCTCTGAGGTGATGAGGATGTTCTGCCATTAGCCATCCCCGCTGAGTAGGACATGTACAGACCACAGGTCTGGCAATAACCATCTTGGCAGCTTATTGGACTTGAACTTTGACCGGGACACTGCCTGGGTGCATCTCAAAGCAGTGGCTTCACCACCCCTCCATTGTTCAGAAACCTAAGAGGCATCTTGGTTCATCCTTTCCCTTCACCCCCACCCCTGGGCTCTGCCTGCTGGACGCACCCACGTTGGCCTCCCTTACCCCATCCCATCCTGCTGCTCCTCTGCACCCGGGGGCCTGTGTGTGTGGCTCCCCTGCCCCCCCGCCCCCCGCATTCGTGGCTCACCTGGGGCCCTCAGCGTCTCTCTCGCTGGCCTCACTGCTGACCTTCTGTGCCCAGCAGGCAGAGCAGTTGCTGCAAAACATAAATCAGCCCTCATCATTCCCTCGCGTAAGCACGCTCTCTCTCCCTCCCCTCTGTTTCTATTTTGTGCCTGGTGGTTAAGGCTGACCCTGATGGAGCTGGCCTCCACAGCCCTCTGCCCGGGCCTTCAAACCAGGTTCTCCCTGCCTCTGGGGGTCTTCTCCCTCTCCCCGTCTACAGCTCCTGAGCCTCACACAGTCAGCAGCTAGCCACCCCCAAATGCCCACCCTCCTCACAGCTCCCTTTCCTACACAAACAGCATAAAGGAGCGCTCAGCCACCAATCCCTGATTCCATTTGTCACGCCGGGACTGGCAGGTCTGTCTCCTCCTGGACTGTTTAGTACCCGTGTCTCTGCCGTCTGGACAACCACGTCACATCTGTCTGGGTCACAGTGCAATCTCCGGTACGCAAAACGGCCCCTGGCACTTAACGGACACTTGGTAAATAGTTGGATAAATGAACGAACCCAGCCGTTCATCAACATCGGCTTCATGGTCCCGGATCCCACGCCACACACATGGGAATATCCTCACATAGGAGAACTTACTGAGTCTGGAAACTCTTGGGCAGACCACCGATGTCTCTAATAAAAGAGTTAGGTGTTAATATTAGGCCATTCATTTCTATTGGAGGCTGATAAAATTTGTCTTTTAAATTTAGAGTTATAAAATCACTGAAGTATGACTGTCATCTGAAGAACTCGTGATTTATATGAAATAACTTTTCTTGGGGTTTCATTGTTGATAATATATATTTTTGAAATTTTTAAAAACTGTTGTTCTATTACAGGTGTCCCATTTTCCCCCCATTGGTCTCCCCTGCCCCTGCCCCTGCCCACAGCCCCCCTCTCCCACAGTCAGTCCCCACCCTGATGTCCACATCCATGGGTCATTCATACTAGTTCCTTGACTAGACCCTTCCCCTTCTTTCCCCCCTTCTCCCCCTCCCCCCTCCCTTCTGGTCACTGTCAGTCTGTTCCTTGTTTCCGTGCCTCTGGTTCTATTTTGCTCCTTTGTTTGTTTTGTTCATTAGGCTCCTGTGTTAGGTGAGATCACATGGTATTTGTCTTTCACTGCCTGGCTTATTTCACTCAGCATAATGCTCTCCAGTTCCATCCACGCCCTTCCACTCATCCACTGATGGGCACTTAGGCTCTTGCCAGCACTTGGCTGTTGTAAATGGTGCCGCTTTGAACATAGGGGTGCAGAGGTTCTTTTGAATTGGGGTTTCAGGATTCCTTGGGTGTCATCCCAGCAGAGGAATCACTGGATCAAAGGGCAGTTCCATGTTTAGTTTTTTGAGGAAATTCCACACTGTTTTCCACAGTGGCTGCACCAGTCTGCATTCCCACCAGCAGGGCAGTAGGGTTCCCGTTTCTCCGCATCCTCGCCAGCACTTGTTGTTCGTTGATTTGTTGACGATGGCCATTCTGACAGGTGAGAGGTGGTATCTCATTGTGGTTTTTATTTGCATCTCTCTGATGGCTAGTGATGTTGAGGATCCGTTCATATGCCTATGGACCCTCTGCATATCCTCCTTAGAGAAGTGTTTGTTCAGGCCCTTTACCCGTGTTTTAATTGGATTATCTGTCTTCTTTGTGTTGAGTCGTGTAAGTTCTTTATGTATTTTGAAGATCAATCCCTTGTCTGAGGTATCATTGGCAAATATGTTTTGCCATAAGATTGGTTTCCTTTTCATCTTGCTGATATTTTCTTCCGCTGAGCAGAAACTCTTCAGTTTGATGTAGTCCCATTTGTTTATCCTTTCCTTTCCTTCCCCTGCCCTGGGAGATAATAGTGGCGAAAATATTGCTACGTGGGAAATCTGAGATTTTCCTGCCTGTTTTCCTCTAGGACTTTTATGGTGTCACGGCTTACATTTAGGTCTTTGATCCATCTTGAGTTTATTCTGGTGTGTGGTGTAGGTTGGTGGTCCAGTTTCATTTTTTTTTTTTTCCACGTTCTTGTCCAGTTCTCCCAGCACCATTTGTTGAAGAGGCTATTTTTATTATATCTTATGCTCCTTCCCTCTGATTGTTGATTATATTTATTTTGGACAGTTAAATTCAGGAATCAAGGAATTAAAGAGTACATGTCCACCCTGGCTGGGTGGCTCAGTTGGTTGGAGCATCCCACAGACAAAAGGTTGCGGATTCGACCTCCAGTCAGGGTGCATATGGGAAGTTGGGGCACATGTTGGAAGTGCTTGCAGAACTATAACTGTACCTAGCTGTACACAGATCTAGGTTTTTTTGTTTTGTTTTGTTTTAGATTTTATTTACTTTGAGAGAGAGGGGAAGGGAGGGAGAAAGAGAGGGAGAGAAATGTTCACGTGAGAAAGAAACATTGGTCAGCTGCCTCTCACACACGCCCCGGAATGGGGACTGAACCCGCAACCCGGGCATGTGCCCGGACCAGAATCAAACCTGCAACCTTTCGCTTTGTGGGATGATGCCCAGCCCACTGAGCCACACCAGCCAGGGCCCCAGATCTAATTCTGCACAATGATCCAGCGTCCCTGGTCCTTCCAGCCAAACCAGGTTTCCAGACTCCCCTTCCCATGTTGCAGTCCCTCAGGCAGGGAGAACCTTCTGCACCCTGTCCCTGACACAGCTCGGGTTCAACGTGCGCATTTGAAGGCCTGTCCCCAGTTTTCATCTGGTGGCTTCTGTGCGTCCTGTCCTTCTGGACACGGCATCAGCACTGAATGGGGCTGAGGGACATCAGGTGCACTCTTTCCATGGTGCTCTGGACAGCTCCCAACTGCACAACCCACTGACGTAGGCGGGAGGGGGGCGTGTCCCCTAAGGTCCCTGCTTCGTTCTTTTCCCCTGGAGTCAGCATGCTCTTTGTGGCATTTTGTGAATCACCGTGGCAAAATGCAGAACATTTGTAGCTCTGATGAATTCATCTGTTCGCTTTCAAAGTTAGCGTTGCCACCCATTGAGATGATCTCATCCCGATGGGATGCCTGGCTCCTTGGGGTTCAGGCCCCATCTTGTAATGCCTCCTGGTCTTAAACAAGTACCAGCCTTGATCTGGGACAGGCCGCTGTGCCTGGGACCCCCACCCACGTCTCTCCAAGACGACGCCGTGGGTGCTTCCACCGCCCAAAGTGTTAACATCTCGCTGAAATAAAGGCCTTCATCTGCTTAGCATTCCTCTAATATGCCAATCCTGTAACCTTATTAAAAGAGAAAACGAGATGAGTTGGCCTGGCACTTCCTTCCTGAATACTCACGAGCCTTCTGCTCCGATAATCCCCTCTCGGATCTGGCCCGTGATTGACATGTGCCTTATTGATGCGTGGCTTCCTCCCTCGGCGGTGTCTCTTTCCATCTCCCCGGCTCCCCATTATGTTTTAAAATTAACATTAAAAAAAATCCATCTAGTGTACAACACAGTTAAAGTCGCAGAGTGTTGCGAGGGTGATAATGAAAACAGCTGTCCTGGCTCTGCCCTGGGCAGGGGACACCCACACCCCAGTCGGCTAGACTTGTTGGCTTGTATTCCTTTTGTGTGTGAGAAAAAGAGATATTCCTTATTATTTGTTTTATTGGGGTAAAATATCCGTAACAAAAATTTACCATATTAACCTTTTTTGGTCCAAGGAAAAAGAGAAGTTCTGTTTTGGGTGTGTTGATAAAACACTTCATTTTCATTTAAGATCATATTTACATTCTTTTCCTCCCCACAACTTGTTTAATTATTCTCTTTTAAATCAAAAGACACTATGGAAAACAGTATGGAGGTTCCTCAAAAAATTAAGAATAGAATTACCCACAGGCGTGGAGGGAGAAGGGGGATCAATGGTAATGGGGAAAAAAACACTATTAAAAAAATACTTGTAAAAACAAGGAATAGAGTTACCATATGACCCAGCCACTCCTCTTCCCGGTGTCTACCTGAAAGATTTGAAAACATTTATTCACAAAGATATACGCACCCTTATATTCATGGCAGCATTATTCACGGCCAAGACGTGGAGACGACCAGAGTGTCCCTCGCTACAGGCCTGGACAGGGAAGATGTGCGTATACAATGGGATACTGCTCAGCCGTAAGAGAAGATGACATACAGCCATTTGTGAGAGCGTGGGCGGGCCTTAGGAATATCTTGCTAGAAAAAGTTGAGAGCCATATGATTTCACTCATGTGTGGGATGTAAAACTGAAAGTAACAAATGAACAAACAAAACCAAAAAACTGAAACTCATGCACACAGATGACAGTAGGGTGGCCCCCAGAAGGAAGGGGGTGGGGATGGTAAAGAGGGTCAAACATATGGTAATGGAAGGGGACTTGGCTTTGGGTACTGGGCTCACAATGCAATACAAAGACCATGTGTCATAGATGTGTACACTTGAAACTTAGTAGCCAATGTCATATCAATAAATGTAATTAAAAATAAGAGATATTTTTTATGTTCAACATTATTTTGTATTAGTTGCAGGTATACAGCATAATGGTTAGATAATCATGTACTTCAGAGAGTGTCTCCTGATATTTTTAAGTGTACATTTCTACAGCGTTAAGTACATGCACACTGTGGTACAGACATCACCATCATCGATCTCTAGAACTTTCTCACTTTGTACAACTCGGTCCCTATGAAACACTAACTGTTCCTCCCCTCCTCCCCCAGCCCCGGACCACCACCACTCAATAACTTCCCTATAAAGAATTCACTGAGTCTGTAAGACTCAGTAAAGTCTCTCTAAATTTGATGACTCTGGGAACCCCATGTAGTATCTGTCCTTCTGTGACCTGCTGCTTTCCCTCAGTGTAATGTCCTCAAGCTCGTCCACATGGTAGCGTGTGTCAGAATGCCCTCCTTTTTTTAAGGCTGAGTACTATTTCGTTGTATGTGTAGATCACGTTTTGTTGATCCATTTGTCTGTTGATGGGCACTTGGGTTGGTTCTCCCTTTCCACTGTCGTGAGTTGTGCTGCTATGAACATGGGTGTGCAAAGAATTTCTGCTTTCAGTTCTTTGGGGTGTGTAACCAGAAGTGGGCTTGCTGGACCACATATGGTTATTTCTTCCTTTTTATAGCTGACCCCATCTATATCCCACTGAGTATCAGCGAAAAACATCTGGAACTTACCAGTTGATGTTATCTTGGTATTTTGGTCAGTTCTATACATTCTCTCTCTCTCTCTCTCTCTCTCTCTCTCTCTCTCTCTATATATATATATATATATATATATATATATATATAATCAGTTTTATTGAGCTATGATTTACAAACTGCACTATCCACTCATCATAAGTATAAAACGTGATGGGTTTTAATTATGTGGTTGCATGGCCAACTTCACAACCCAGTTTTCAAACACTCCTGCCCCCTAAAAATGATTAAAATGGTAAATTTTTTAAGTCGTAGGTATTTTGCCACAAATAAAAAAAACACCAAATGAATCATTAACCCCCTTTGGGGTAGAATATTGGGACACTTGAAGCATCAAAAAGATGTTTGCGCGCCAACTCATGTTCTGAGGTATTGCTGTTGAGATCAGCCTTGGTTTAGAATACAGGCTTAACTATCATATTTGGTTGACAAATTTAAGTGACAGTGGGGTTAAATAAACTTGGCATTTACAAAACGAAGAGGAAGGCTAGTCAGCGACATTCTCTGTGACAACACATTTATCACAAAGATCACACAGAACGAAGCCATAAATTTACACGATGGGATAGTGTCAGGTATGTCCGACATCCGTGAAAATAGGTAAAAATAGATTTCTTGCCATCTGCTGGGTGTTGTCAGGATAGTTATTGTCTTGAGAAAATCTCGTTTGCAGAGAAATGCTCTACAGCGAGGCACATGGAAAAAGGTTTTCCATTAGATGAGAACTAGAAAGCTACCAGGAAGTAACTGAATAGCTGGCCAGCCTTTTTTCTTGACGATTTAGAACTTGCAGGAGACTGACTTCTAGGCTTTCTTCACGACATCAATTGGAAAACGAGATGCTGACTTGGATGTTACTTTCTTGGTCAGCCCAGCGTCTTTAGCTCCCCTGTTAGCATTTAGTTGTTAGCTTAGGAGAATCCTAATAATCTGTTTGTCGTCGCTGAATTTCTCAAATTATGTGAAGGACTTGACGCGAGTCGGTCATGATTATTTAAGAACCAGAACAAACACATAGGTTGTTTCATACTTTTGGAATTAAATGTTTAGCGTGAAATAGTTGTCTTTAGGTGTTTGCACGTGAAATGAGAAAGCAGATCACTAAAACTTTGAATGATGAATGGTCCTATTAGTATAGCTCTAGGTTGTGGCATTTGTACTAACAAAGGAAACTGACTTATCGAGTAATTAATTATGAGCTGTGCTCATGGAAGAGTCACCAAACAAGGGTTGATTGAAAGCAAAAGCTCCATGGGACCCCTGGCTTCCCTACCCGCCCCCCTCCCCCAGTGTTGCCGCCTTGCCCAAGCCAGCCATTCTGAGCGCCAGCCTCTTTGGGGTCAGGGTTGATAGCTCCTTGATCATCACGATAATGTGCACAAAACCTAACGTATGACTTCTACTTTGATTAAAACACCGTACCTATGAACACCTGAGAAAAGGCACTGTCTTGCAGAAACAGGAAGTACCTTGCATAAGGCTGGTGGGGCTGCCCTGTAGAGCAGAGAGCCGGGCCTCAGGGAAGATGATGGAAGAAGATCTGTGTCCCCCTCCAAGGAGTGTCACCAACAATTTGACAGGGCTCCTGGGTCGTAGTTCCTATTCCTCCCACCCTGTCTTCTGGATTTGTTTCGAGACTATGTTCTATAAACACGGCTGGGTTGACCAGAAGGACGGGGTTGGTACTCTGGCTGGGGAAATGCAGAGGGCAGGTGGAGGTGGGCGGAGCCTGCAGCAGTGCGCAGGGGGGATGGGGGAAAGTGGAGGTGGGCGGAGCCTGGAGCAGTACGCAGGGGGGATGGGGGAGAGTGGAGGTGGGCGGAGCCTGGAGCAGTGTGCAGGGGGATGGGGGAGAGTGGAGGTGGGCGGAGCCTGGAGCAGTGCATGGGGGAGATGGGGGAGAGTGGAGGTGGGCGGGGCCTGGAGCAGTGCGCAGGGGGATGGGGGAGAATGGAGGTGGGCGGAGCCTGCAGCAGTGCATGGGGGAGAGTGGAGGTGGGCGGAGCCTGCAGCAGTGCATGGGGGAGATGGGGGAGAGTGGAGGTGGGCGGAGCCTGGAGCAGTGCGCAGGGGGGATGGGGGAGAGTGGAGGTGGGCGGAGCCTGCAGCAGTGCATGGGGGAGATGGGGTAGAGTGTAGGTGGGCGGAGCCTGCAGCAGTGCACAGAGGGGATGGGGGAGATGGCAGTTTCTTGGGAGCATCGTTGACTGGAGGCATCAGAGAAGGAGGCAGGAGGCCCTCCAGCTCTGCATCTGGGAAAGTGTGACAGCGAGTGCCAGACCCCTTGGCAATCACGCAGTCTGTCTATGAGCTATGAGCAGCCTCTGGGTCTGGACCCGTCCCCCCGGTCTGAGAAAGCAAACCAAGAATAAGTCCGACAGGGTCAGTGACAAAAAGTACTCTTCATAGAACCAAGGGACTGTTTCCTGTAGTTGCCAAGGCCCCCGTCCTTCCGAGAGTGAAAAAGAGCGAGATCCAGAAAAAGTGTCACATGGGTAGTCACTCTCCATGGAGCATTTGTCTTTTTTTATATGAAAATGCATGTCTAGCTAGGACTGTTTAAATGTTGGCAGAAGTTGGGCGGGCCCGGGATCCAGAGGAGGCATGACCATGACCGTGACTGGGGCTTACCTTCAGTGCATCCCTCCTGGGGATCCCTGCAAGGTGGGTCTGGGGACTTGGGGGGGGGTGAGGCTCGCTCTCCCCCTGCGTCACGCCTGCCTCTGCTCTTCTCGGGGGAAGCAAGTCACACAGCAGCCCAGCGTCAGGGCTGGGGTAAGACTCCAGCTTTTCCTGGGAGGAATAGCCAAGCATTAGACTGTTCTTTACACTCTACGGTAGTCACTGTGCAAAGCACTTTGCCTGTGGTATGTATTATTTATCTCACACTGTGTAACCAATCAGCCTGTACACTCAGCAGCTTAAAACAACAAACGCGTATTCCCTCACAGTTCCCGTGGGTCTGGAATTTGGCACGGCTCGTCTGGGTCCTCGGGTCACGGTCTTGGTGAAGGTATCAGCTGGGGCTGCGTCATCTCAAGGTGCCACGGGAGGATCGGACCCAAGCTCGCAAGGCGGCTGCGGGCAGGGCCCTAGACCCCACTGGCCGGACCAGGAGGCAGTGCCCTTGGGCGTCAGTTGCAATGCTGTCTGCCACGTACGTGCCTTGTGTAGGCGGCTGTCTCCCGTTATCTGCGGTTTTGCTTCGTGCGGCTCCCGGGACCTGCGGTTTTCATCATCTGCAGTCAACTCCAGTCCAAAAATACTAAATGGAAAATTCCAGAAATAATTCATAAGTTATAAATTTTGTGCCATTCTGAGTGGCATGATGGCATCTCTCGCTGTCCTGCTCCATCCTGCTCGAGACATAAATCATCCCTTTGCCTAGTGTTTCCACGTTGTCTGCGCTTCGTAGGTGGCTCGGTTATGAGATCAGTTATCAGAGAAAGGGAGAGGGAGAGAGTGTGAGCGAGGGCACATTGACATAACTTTTTATTACAGTATATTGCTGCACTTGTACTTTATTATTACTTCTTTTTATTGATCCCTTAATGTTCCTGATTTATAAGTTAAACTTGATCATAGGTATGTATGTAAAGGAAAAAACATACTCTATACAGGATTTAGTACTATCCCAGGTTTCAAGCATCCATGGGGGTCTTAGAACGTATCCCCCATATACTGGGGGGGGCAGCAAATGCACTCTCGTTATCTTGCATTTGCCTTGAAGGAAATGAAGCAAAGAGAGGGTCACTCAGGTAGCAGGTGGGGGTGATGGGGTTGGGTCGCAGGCTGAAGGACCACCACACCCTACTTGCAGTGGGAGGTATAATTAGGGAAGAGACGGATACAGCTGACCACAAATCCATTAGCATCCTGCGCGTGTCAAACACCATCCCCAGAATTGGCACGTCGGGGCATAGCACTGTTTCCCTGCCTATCCATCCCTGTTATGCTAAAAGCAGCCATAAATCAATAGGAAAACATTAACCTCCGGTGGGACAGTCTGCTTCAGACCCCGGTGGGGGCTCTAGGCAAGTCGCTGGAGAAATAGGGAAGGCAAGTAACCAGACCTGTGCTAGACCTCACAAGGAATCAGAGAAATGCCAATTAAAACAATTCTTTTCTCTTTTTGGGTGGTAGGGTGGGGTCCACCAAACTGGTAAAGAGTCTTTTAAATATCTATATATTTTTAATTTTAGTTTTATTTTAGAGAGGGGAGAGGGAGAGAAACATCAATGTGAGAGAGAAACATGGAACAGTTGCCTCCCGTACGCACCCCAACCTGGGGACTGAACCCATAACCCAGGCATGTGCTCCAACTGGGAATCGAACTGGCGACCTTTTGGTTTATGAGATGAAGCCCAACGCACTGAGCCACACTGGCCAGCGTGATAATCTTTTAAATATTTACTAGATGAGGGCTTGAGTTTCCACCATCAAGGAAATTTGCCCCCCCCCTTTTTTTCCCCCACTAACGTGTCAAGGTCTTGAGGGGGAACTGCCTTACTTGGAAATATCCAGGCACTAATGAAGAGCTGATGAACCGCGGAGACACTGGTTCAAATAAATGATTACAATTTGGCGAGAGCAAACTTGACCCTGATGAATGACAATCAGGAGCGAATGGAAGGGGTGAATTTATTAATTACCCAAACTCTAGATTTAGTTCCAGCATTGTGAATTCTAACAGAAATTGGAGTGGGAATATAATATAAACTCTCCAGTTACTCTGAAAACAGACCACTCGCTACAGAGGGCTGTGTTTTTAGGATTATCCTCTGGCATTTCTTCATTTGTCTTCGAATTTAGAACCAGTTACTGATCTCCTCTTAGTATCCTAATAATCAGCTTATTTCAGAAGTTGAACATTTACTTATTTAATTTTTATGTTTTGTAGTTAGTTGCAAAAGCATTGCAGTTATGGCTTTTTCCTCTTTAAATATAAGCTTTTGGGCTCATGTACTCAGAAAAGAAAGCTTTACAGAGTCATGTAAATGGGATCCTACACCATGTAACCTTGTGGGACTGGACTCTTTCGTTCAGTATAATACCTTGGAGATTCACCCAGATTGTTATTGTGTAAAATAGTTCCTTTCTTCTGTTTACTGAGTAGAAGTCCATTGTATGAATGTACTCAGTTTGTCCATTCATCCATTAAAGGACATTTGGGCAATCAAAAATAGAATTGCTATACACATTACTAGACACGTTTTTCTGTGAATATGTTTTCATTTTTCTAGGGCAGCGCTTTTCAGCTTTTTTCATCTGATGGCACACATAAACGAATTACTAAAATTCTGTGGCACGCCATAAAAATATATTATGTTTTTCACTGCTCTGACAAAAAACTTAGGTATAATTTTGATTTATTCACACTGGATGGCTATTGTTGTGTTGGCTGTTGCCATTTTTAAATTTGACAGTCTTAAGGGAAAACAGGTCACTGCCCCTGGTTAAATAGTTAGGTATTTCTCATTTTAAAAAGTCTTGTGGCACTGTGGTTAAAAATCACTGTGTTAAACAAATAAATCAACCCCACCCCCATAAATACCAAACAAAGATCATCTTCCCAAAAAGGGAAATGAGGGAAACTATTGAAAGGGGAAAAGAGACCTGGCTGGCGCTGGTTGGAACGTTGTCCCAGAAACTGAAGGGTCGCCAGTTCGATTCCCAGTCAGGGCACATGCCTGGGTTGTGGGTTCGATCCCCGGTTGGGGCGTGTATGATAGGCAACCAATTAATGTTTCTCTTTCACATTGATGTTTCTCACCCTCTCTCCCTCTTTTTAAAAAAGTAAAGAAAGAAAAAGAAAACACATGTTTGTGAAGCAGGGAGGAGTGAGTAGGGAGAACATGGGGAAAAATTAAATCAGGTTGTTCAGCACCCCCTGACAGGCCACAGCTCAAGGGCGGCAGGAAGCAGGCATCATGGAATTGAGAGCAGTTTCTGAACCTCGGTCCCATCTGAGGCCCCCTGGGCCCTACCACTTCCATTCTGAGAAACACGTGACAGTTGGCCACTCCCCATTTGTGCTTGTAGATTCGTTTGCCTGAATTCCACTTTGAAAAACATTTGCAACACAAGCCTTTTGCACCCTGCGAGATGTCACTTCTCAAATGTGACATCTTGCTGGGCCACCACCCATGTGCCCTCGAACCTCATCTTGATGGTCATGGAACAAGCTGTAAGGTCGGAAATATTGGGTTGGCCAGAGAGACTGTTTAGTTTTTTCCGTAAAATAAAAGACATGTTTTTCACTTGCACCAATAACTAATGATTTGGATATTCTGAGTATGTCAGCGAACTCCTCCTATTGGCTTCTAGTGGGCAGAGCCCAGGGGTGCTGCTGAGCATCTTCCAGTGCATAAGACAGCCCCACAGCAGGGAATTATTTGGCCAAAATGTCAATAGTGCCAAGAAACTTCGCAACTGCTTTTGACACATTCCATCAGTCACAGTACCTCCTCTATACGCTACACAAATCATTTTTTGCATTTCAGTTGCATTTTTACGTTTCTTGAAATCATAAAGCATAACACACTGAAAATGTTGCCTGTTTTCTTCCATCTTCAATATTAAAATGGCTGCACAAAAATTCATCAATTTTCATAAGTCTTTTTTAAATGCACGCTGATATGACCGCTGTCACAATACAGACAACTAAACACTGCTAGAGCCATCGTACAGAAAAAAACATAACGAACTTTTTGGCCAACCCATTAATTTGGTCGCTTATGCTTCAGGTCAAACCCATGGAAGCAAAGCTGCTTTCCCCGTGGCTGTCTGTTTGGCACCCTGTGGCAGTGCCTTGTGTGCGTTCGGGTCTCTTGTAGTACAAGATCCTTTCGGGGACGTTCAGTCTTCTCCGTGATCCATCACACAACTGTGGATTGAAATGGGACATTGAACAAGGGATATTGATGAAAGGCAAGAACGTGGTTTTAATCACCCACACATCCAGCAATCATAAAACGTCTTATGTGATGCCTGTTTCAGAAGACCAAGGAAACAATTTACGGTGTTGACCTCTGCGTCAGGGAAACAGCTTCTTAAAAGGCTTAATGAATCCCAGACCGGTCACAGATGACCATTCTCTTCCAAGGCAGAAACAGTGAAGGCTGGGGCTGTTTGCTCATGGATTGCAGAAGTCTGCCATCACGGGAGCCCTTCGGCCCTCTTTGAAAGCTCACGGGGAATTCTCGACGTCCTTGGAAATCAGGACATCTGCTGAAACGGCACGCTAGCCAGAGCTACAGCAACCCCACGGGCGTCGGTTCGTGCCACAGATGTCCTTGGTCATGTCCTTCTAGGTACTGATGCACAAAGCTCACGTTCCCTAGGAGAGACAGAGAAAACAGACGAAGCTACAACAGACTTCCCGGTAGTAATAACTCCTACGATGATAAATAAGGCAGGGCGTGGGGCCAGAGTGAGTGATGTGATTGGTGGCTCAAGTCATTAGCTAAATAGATTGCCTAAATAAATGGATCCTTTTTAAAAAAAGATTTTATTGATTTATTTTTAGAGAGAGAGGAGGGAAGGAGAAAGAGAGGGAGAGAGACATCAATGCGTGAGAGAAACACTGATGCCCCAAACTGGGGACCTGGCCCGCAACCCAGGCATGTGCCCTGACTGGGAATCGAACCGGCGACCTTTTGGTTCATAGGCTGATGTTTAATCCACTGAACCACACCAGCCAGGGTGCCTTTTGATTCTTTATGAAAAAGTGGGGGAGGTCCAGTTATTTACAGAGGATGTACAGTCCTCAGGGCAAAAAGGGAGCTGTACCTTCCTCTGTGTAGGAGTCCCCAGATTTCATGTTAAAGATTCCTTTGATGTCTCCAGTGTGACCCCCCCCCCGAGGGACAGACGGTGGAATAGAGGGTATGGGGAGCTCCCTAGCTGGAATGGACTGTGGGCCGGACTTCCAAGCCTGTCATGGGGGGAATCCTCTCTTGAGGTCACCAAGAACCAACTGGAATTCAATGAACTTTCTGGGAATTATTATTTTCTCTTGATTCGAAAGAATGCATTAAAAAAAAAAATCTAGCTGTGTTAAGATTTATACCATTAAATAAATTGGCCTTTCTCTGTGGCCAGATGAAGAAAACGTAGGCAAATCGCCACTGGTGTTCAGGATTCCCGAGGGCAAAGGAGATTTTTGACCATTTGTTTGCAAAAGAAAAGAACATCAGAGGGACATCTGTGACCCTTCAGAGGCAGGGACAGGTTTATTTCTTTATTAGAGTCTGGTCTCTTGCTGTAATGAAAATGTCACGCAAAGGCCCAGTTCACTGGGGCGGCTGGGAACTCCCGACTGGACTGGACACCCGTGCAAGTGATGGGGGGTGGGGGGTGGATACAGTTGGCCTACTGGTGCTGAGGGCGGTTTCAATGCACAGCGGGCCAGGACCCTGAGGAAGGAGCATCGGGAGTGTCCAGGTGGGCACCTCAGGTTCTGAGAGGGCCAGGCATGGGGAGCTGTGGGCGTGGCTGAGACTCGTGCATGCAGGGGGGTCAGTGTGGTATCTGTGCCCCACACTGTGATGGAGGCCTGCCTGGGGGGCAGTGCCAGGTGGGGGCAGGAGGTCATGGTGGACCCTCTGCCTGGCAGCCTGATTCCTGGCCTGTGGGGGTAGCTGAGGGCTCCTCCCAGCAGCGTGGGTCCCTCCCAGGGTTTGGGGAGGCTGAAGCGGGGGCTGGAGAGGAGGGCTGCAGGCTAGGCCAGGATGAAGCAGGACATACCCAATCCCTGTATGTGTTTCCGGGGGTGCTGTCCTGTGCGTGCCCAGGACTCAGAGTCCCGACGTGAGTGGGGTTGACAGTCATGGCGGAGAGGGTCAGACTAGACACCGCACACAGGCATGAGGCAGATAGGCTAACACAGGGCGAACGCCAGGACCCTGGCACTGGGTAGCTCTTCAGGGGTCCCCGCGGAGACCTGGGGACGTGGAGACCTGGTGAACAGCGCTCTGCGCAACACAGAGACGGAAACCCAAATACAAAACCAAAACCCATGCTCAGACTCCCATAGGGTTGGACAGGCCAAGGGTGAGGCTGCAGAGGCCAAGTCGCGCGGGGAACGGACCCCAGGGCCAAGACCAGGGCTCAAGCGCGCTTCCTTCTCATTCCAAAAAGTCCGCATGGAGGTGGGAAGCAGGAGCGCACAGGAGTTCCCTTCGGTTGACGGAAGTCATTTCCTGCAGAATGGGGGTCGCTGCGTTGCGAAAGCAGCCACTGACCGCGTCCTGAGCGCGCGCCCCTTTGCGCGTTGGAAGGTGAGCGAGTTTTGCCATCTTGCTGCGTATCCCCCCCATTTGGGAGCCACAAAGGAGGAACGCGCCTGCCATTTGTCATGGTTTTTCTAACTAGCAAAAAAAAAAAAAAGCCTGTGCACGTGGCAAGAAAAATGCAAATGCGTCGCCACTTCCATTATTTCAGGCTTCCTAATCAGAGCGGTTTGTGTTCATTTCATTAGCGTGGAAAATAGAAAACGAGGATCCTGAGACCGCGTGTGAAACCGGCTGGGTTGATCTCTGCTTCCACCTCCCACTCCTTGCCCTCATAAAAAATTGCCATTAAGTTTTGTTTTGTTTTTTTTTTTCTGGGCGAAAATAGGCTTCAGAGATTTATGTTCCTTTTTAATTCATGTACCGATTTCTCTCGGGCTGTGCTCTGTGTCCTGCTCCTGGAAATACCAGGGATTCTAAGATTCTAATCAAGCTGACGAGGTTACCATTGCTTCAGTCTAAGACAATTTTAAGAAAAATGGTTATTTATATTATATAAATGTTGGGAAAGGTTTCCATGAAATAACTTATTTTGTGGGTTATAGTTCTGTTAAAGACATGCCTATAAAATCTCTCTGGGGTGAGTGATAGAATTATGTTGTGAGGGGAATGATTCCAAGTAGAGTCAGCCATTGTAAATGGTTCAGAACGACATGCAGGTAGACCCCTCCCTCCCTCCCTGGCAGGTCCCGCCCACCCCAGTAGACCCCACCCACCCAGGTAGACCCCGCCCACCCCAGTAGACCCCGCCCACCCTGGTAGACCCCACCCACCCTGGTAGACCCCGCCCACCTCAGTAGACCCTGCCTACCTCGGTAGGCCCCTCCCACCCCAGTGGACCCATTCCATAAAAATTTAGATTCCTATAAAAGATATGTGGAATTCTTTATTTGTGGAACTCTGCGTCATCACAGTGAAACAATAGCTGCAGGGGCCAAGGTGACAGAGCAGGAGGGAGCACGCAGGCGCTGGAGCCAGATGACCTGCGTTCACACCTCGGCTCACCGGTCACCACCAGTGTGGACCGAACACAAGTTTCCTGGCCACTCAGGCCTGGTTTTCCTCTTTAGAAGACCAGATCGTAACACTGCCTCCGTCTTCAGAGCCTTGTGATAGCTCAACAGGAATCTACAAACGGACATGAAGAGTGAAGAATAGCCCTGGCTGGTGTGGCTCAGAGGCTTGAGCGCCAGCCTGCGAGATGAAAGGTAGTGGGTTCGAGTCCCAGTCAGGGCACAGGCCTGGGATGCAGCCCAGGTCCCCAGTTGGGGGCGCACAAGAGGCAGCCACACATGGATGTTTCTTTCCCTCCTTCTCCCTTCCCCTCTCTCTAAAAATAAATTAAAAATAAAATCTTAAAAAAAAAAAAAAAAAAGTGAAGAGCAGTTTGGGCACATCGTCCACATTAGGAACCCTTAGCTGTAGTCCCACTTCTGGAATGGGTGTATTCAAGGGCAAGCAGCAGAAGCGAACTTCGGCTAATTTAAGCAAGAGGGGGCTACTGGGAGGATGTTGGGGAGGCTGTGAGCTCCCAAGAGCAGTGTCGGTAAGACTAGGAATAGGGGCAACCCCAGTGACCTCTAGCAAAGTTCCATTTTGTTTTCCCTTCTGTTCTTTTGTCAGTCCACCCAAGACTCAGAGTGAATCCTTAGGAATTTGGGGGGAGGTGGTGGACTCCAGGAGCATTAGGTAGTTCAGATCAGAGTTATCCTTCTTCCCAGCCGCCTCCCTCCCTCTCTCCCTCGCTCCTTCTCTTCCTCCCATCCATCCACCCACTCACCCACCCACCCATCCATCCATCCACCCACCACACCCCACCCACCCACTCACCCATCCATCCATCCCCAGTCAGGGCACATACAAGAATCAACCAATGAATTTATCAATAAGTGAAACAGCATCTCATGCACGCGTTTTCTCTTGTTCTGTCTGTCTCAAATCAATAAAAAATGCACTATGGAGTATACATATTAGTGACATATCCCAGCTTGATTTATTAAAAATTTTTTCTTTTTATTGATTCTACAGAGAAGGGAAGGGAGGGAGAAAGAAAGGAGAAAAACATCAGTTGGTTGCCTCTCATATGTGCCATGACTGGGGATTGAACCTGCAACTCAGGTGTATGCCCTGACTGGGAATCAAACTGATGACCTTTCAGTGTGCAGGATGACACCCAACCCACGAGCCACACGGGTCAGGACAACATATCCCAGCTTTAACCTGGGATGCCCAAATCCTCAAAGTCACTGTTAACACTGCAACGCCTGGGACGGAGAGGACCTATCATCTGGGCAGTTGGGGTGAACACAGAGCGGACTGCATACCTTGAGAGCAAGCTCAGCGGGGCCACCTGACAAACTGAAGCTTTGGTGACTTCCTGGGCAGGGAAAGTGGCTGCCCGTCATGCTAATCCCCCGTGACTGTATTTAAGACTTTGAACTTGGCAGGTACCAGGAGTGACTGATTGCTCTGTCTTGGCATTTCATGCTCTCTAAACGTGACACTGTTTCTTGACACGTTCATTATCCTCACTTTTTTATCAGCTGGTGAGTGGCACCCTAGGAAACTCCTGTGCTCTACAATCTGTCACTTCTGGGTGCTCTTTGTAATATAAATAGTGGCACCTTTGGAAATATGGGCACGGACCATTCTACATCCTGTTTCCTAATCATGCATATTGACACAGTTCAGAAATTTTGGTTTTGGTGAAATAGCTTGAGAAAAATGGAAGAGAAGCTTTCTAAAACGGAAATAGATTTCTGAGTGTGTGAGACTTGAGCTTCCTTTGAAAGAGCTGATTAGGAATTGATCAGACTGACCACAGGGGTCTTGGAATCAGCTGCAGACTCCCAGGGATGCTAAGAACATCCCATCCCAGGTTTTGGCTTTGATTTATTATTTTACTCCGTGGACTCTTAAAAACATGTGTCTTTTCTCCCTTGATATCCTGTTTGAAAGTTAATTTGTATAATTAGTAGGTCGGGTGTGTATCACAATATTGTCTCATAATAATGAGCCAGAAAGTGTTCTGCTCATGTGAGGATGAATTTCTTCACCTCTGTGTTGGTTTTGCACTTTGATTTCAAAGTGAGGAGATCTCAGCCAGTGTGCTCCAGTGCCCACGTGGTGACATCCAGTTTGGTCTTTCTTGCTGTGTATTCTATGGGTTCTTGTTACAGGTTGCAGGTTCCCGGATGTGTAGGCAGAAGTGACCCTCTCCCCCCAAGATGTCCCCATCCTAATCCTTGGCACCTGGAAATGTATTACTTTGCACAGCCCAAGGGACTTGGCAGGTGTGATTACATTAAGGGTTTTGAGATGGGGAGGTCACCCTGGATGATCTGGGTGTGCCCTGTCATTGCAAGGCTCTCAGATGGGGAAGAAAGGGGCAGGAAGTCAGAGACGGAGGTTTGAGGACAGAAGCAGAGGACAGGGTGATAGGGACCACAAGCAAGGAATTCAGGCCCTGACTGGTGTCACTCAGTGGGTTAGGTGTCGTCCCGCAAACAGAAAGGTTGCTGGTTCCATTCCTAAACAATAACAAATCCTTTAAAACGCTACATGCACTGAGCACCAAAGAGTCCACGTGATGCCAGAGGCAGAGCCTTAGATGCTGAAGTGGAAAAGAATCAAGCCATAGGGATGAAACATGACGGTTTTGACGTACCGTCTGTGGAAAGTAAGTGATGAGGGAAGACCGCAAAAAGTTTGCAGGCATGTGGGTCTCCAGGAGCGATGGCAGAGCAGGACTTGTCATTCAGGAGTGCTGTGTTTCTCTTCATTCCTTGGTTCTATGTGATAAAGCAAACTAGAAATTTCTGCTGTATATATATATTAAAAAATTCTTTTAAATTAATTTTAGAAAGGAGAGGGAAGGAGGGAGGGAGAAGAAGAGAGAGAGAGAGAGAAAGAGAGGCAGACAGACAGACAGGCATCAGTTTGTTGTTCCACTTACTGATGCATGCATTGGTTGATTCTTGTATGTGCCCTGAATGAGGATCGAACCTGCAACCTTGATGTATTGGGATGATGCCCTAACCAACTGAACTACCTGGCCAGGGCTGTTGTATATCTATAAGTATGTATGTAAACATTTTGTGTGCTATTGTTGTTGTTCTTATGTTTCTATTCTCAAAGCTTTCCAGGCCTAAATCAGTATCCCGCAGCTACTTTCAAATATAAGAACAAGATGACTTCCCCTACTCCACTATTCAGAAGAACCATGAAGACTGGGGACTAAGAAGGCAAACTGCCTGAGCCTCCACCCCAGAAAGTCTGACTAGGGTACTATAGTAGGTTTTTTAGTTTGGATTCTGGTAAATACTCTGAATCTCAGTGAGGAAAATAATCAAAGATAAGCATTAAATAAGAAAACAGGCACCTTTCAAAGAATTTGATTGATACTAGATTTTTAACCCTCAACACTAAGTGCTAGAGAAAACGCAGCAACATTTATTTGGTTTAGAAGGAAAAGGTATTTAAATAAATTTCTCTAGGCTTTCTGTATGTGAGATTTCTAAGCTTGTTCAGGTAAATAAGCAAACAATAGATCTCTTCAGAAGTGTAATTCAAAGTCTCTGCATTCCATTTCTGAAAGAAGAAATTACCTAAAGTGAGTGCATAAGCCAAATGCAAAACATTATCAATAGCAATAAATCAAGAAATGAGAAGCGTTGATATAAATAATGCAGCAGTAAGCAATCAGAGCAATAAAATGTGAAGTTAACTTTGACTAGTTGATGCTAATGTGGTTGCTCAAGAGAACATGGGAGGTAGGGTGGAATAGAAAATCTTCCCATCTTGCATAAAGCCTGTAGGTATATATGTCAGCTATATATGCACGTTTGACATAAAATGTCAAATAGGTGTGTAAAAATTTGTATAGAAAAAGAGATGTATAATTTTCAAGTCACTAGGAAAAGAAAGCAAGGGGCCAATAGAAAAGATGACCAAAAGACAGGAAAAGACAGGAACACACCAAAGGTAAGAAAATATAGTAAACAAGCATCAAAATAAGATAACAGGGAAAACAGCAGATATGTTAGGTATAGGCCAATAAATGTAAGTTGCTTAAATTCCCATATTAAAAGACGGTGCTTTTGGACTGGGATAAAAGTCGAAATCAGATGGATGCTATTGACAAAAACAAACAAACAAACAAAATGCTTAAAATAACAGGCCAAGGCATATGCAAAGAAATATATATATATGGGCAGGGCCAAGAAAAAGAAAGGAGGACCTATCATTATAAGATCAAAGAGAGTGTAATATAAAAATAATTCGAAGGAGAATAAAGGGCATTTATAACTACTAATAGAAGGGTGATCGTCCTCAAAGCTATTGGAAATACATTGCCTGATGGGTTTCGATGGTGGAAATAGAATGCAGCGCGTTGGCTGAATTTGAAGAACAAGACTTGCTGGGCAAGAAGGAAAGGCAGAACAGGTGCTGGGACCGCGGGCTTTGGAGACACCCGGCACTGCGCCCTGCCCGGCTCTGCTGTCCGCCTCGCGGTTAGCATCAGACGGAGTAAACCAGCAGTTCACGGAGCTGTTATCCCTGTTACCCCTGCGCTTGGGCTTCTAGTGGGCCAGGCAGCCTGCAGTCCCCAGGGGCTCCCTTCATCGGAGGGGCTAGGACCTGCCCACAGGGGCAGAAGGCGGCCAGCAAAGATATTAACCTCATCCTGTTCCATGACAGAGAAGATCTTGAGACAGTCTGAGGTTCTGCCATTGGCGGGTGGCTGTCCACAGGTGCCCACAGTACATTTTTAAATGAAAAACTCTCCTGTGAACTGAGTCTTTTTTGAAAAAAAAGAACTTTATGAATAGAAAAAAAGCTAGGTATAAATACACTAGACTGTTTGTTGCCTTTGGTGTGTGTCTGCCTGTGGTAGTATGGGTAAGCTTTACTTTCTTCTCCATATTCTTCCACAGTCTCTAATTTTAGCAGCATGGGTGTGTATTATGTATATAGTCAGAGAAAGCTATTTCCATTTTGAAAAAAAAAATTCTCTCTACCTTATCTCTCTCCGAATTCCCACTATAATTTCCTGCACTGGAATTTCCTGTACCGTGTGCACTGAGGTGCTGCTTCTGTGAGGTGTTAAATGTGTCTTTTAAATTAAAAAAAGATTCCAAGGTCACATGTGGGGGAGGCCTAGCTATTTGAGGTTGAACTTTCTTCTTTTTAGTGCCATGGATTGGAACTTCTCAGTGTTTGTTATTCTGATACAACTGGTGCGCTCAGGCTTCATGGACTCTGGACTCCTTTCTAGATGCATTTCTTAACAAGCTAGTATTCTGCGGGAAACATTCTAAGACACACTCCTCTATTTGGTTGATTATGCATCTCAGTCTCCAGCTAAGATCCTGGTACAGTTGGCTGGAACCTGCTTTAGTTCCCTGAGCCCAGATGTCCTAAGCATTTTCCATATTTTTTTCTAATTCCCCCTGATGATGAGGTCCATCCCCTCACATCCCCATGCTCAGGGGTTGTCCCAGCACTGCCCTGTCTTATCCAAATTGGACACACAAAACCTTTGTGAGTCCTTGTCATCTTCTGTCCACCCCAGTCGGTCCATCTAAAGGCATCTTTTCTGAAGCACCCAAAAGGCAAATCCACTGGTAATTTCATAGGGGAGATGGTAGTGGCTTGTGGGTTTCCCTCGCGTTGGTGAGAACCAACAACCGGAGCATCAGCGATCTCTGGAGTTCTTTGGCTTTACAGCTGCCAGGGAGCTAACTTTCTTATGTTTCTCTGATGTAATGTGCAAACTTGGTGGTTTTTCTCCTCCACACTCCTGGATTTTACCCTGCTGCCTCTTCTTTGCCAAGAATTTAACGTTTCTTTCCCCTGTGTAATTCAAGGACTTTAGCTCAGCCCTAGCAGCCCCTCTGAAAATGTCCCAAGATTGTTAATACCCAGCGAGAGAGGAGAGAGAAACATGGGTGTGAGAGAGAAACATCGATCAGTTGCCTGCCGTACATGCCCTGACCAGGGATCAAACCCCCAATCTGGGTATGTGCCCTGACTGGGGATCGAACCCATGACCTTTTGGTGGATGGAACGATGCTCCCACCACCTGAGCCACCCAGCCAGGGCTGAGTTGTTCTTGATGAGGACACTGATGTGCTGCTAACCACTTCACCCTGCCTGGAAGTGGAAGGCCTGGACAACCGTAAACTGCCATTTAGAAGCACAAATCAAACCTAATGGCACCCCTGCCTTCTCGGGCTTGTTTGTGTAGGACCTTCGCGCAGGTGAGCTATGGCAGGCCAACACAAGTTCTAAGCGATGGCGCCTGGAATACAGTGCCCAGGAGGATCCTGAGGTCCCATCTGCATGTGGCTAGGGATGGTGACGGAATACATTCATGGTTCTCAACCCTCCTAATGCTGCGACCCTTCAATACAGCTCCTCATGTTGTGGTGACCCCCAGCCATAACTAAAGCACAGTGATTAATCACAAAAACAATATGTAATTATATATGTGTTTTCCGATGGTCTTAGGCGACCCCTGTGAAAGGGTCGTTCGACCCCCAAAGCGCTTGCGACCCACAGGTTGAGAACTGCTGGAATAGATGAACATCATCTCTCCAGGTCACGGGAACGGGCCCCACCTGTGTGTGCGCCTTTTCCATGGTATTTCACGGCTCCACTTTCCTACTTGACAGACATGGGGACAAGAGCCCCTCAAGCAAAGGAAGGCACATTCAGGTAAACGCTGCTTTTAGTCATGGAGAGCTAGTGAGTAGGAAGTGTCTGATAAGAGCGTAGGTTTTCAGAATGTTGTCATGAATGTTTGGATGAGAGACTGTGCTCCCAGTATCGGTCTGTGCAGGGCACAACGTAAACCTTGCAGCGGACTCCGTGACAGTGAGGCTGTAAAATGTGTTTGCTGTAAATTCTGACTACGTTATCTGAACCATTATTCGAAAACATTCTAAATTGCTCCTATTCTTACAGTTGTTAAAATGCCGCATATTATTCCATTCTGTTTTTTTTTTTTTTTTTTTTTTTGCTGAGCAAAACGTAATTGCTTTTGTGGAATAAAGCTCTATTGATGGTGTAATCAAATATTAAAAATAGCACTGCAGATTTTTGCAGAAAAGGCAATTAAAGAAGCCGTTGAATGCATGTGTCTTTTTACTCCCATTCATAACTATTCTTTTCAGACCAGAGCTATTAGGGAAAAATCAAATCTTGATTTGAGATGATTTATGTGGAAAATACATTTGAATTATATTTGCAAGATAATATGCACTACTTTTATATTTTATCCCCATGAAGTTTCTTTTTTAACTTAGATTATTGCATGTAGGCCTGGAGACTTAAAACGGTCTTTACTGTGGGTTTTTTGTTTTTAAAGATTTTATTTATTTATTTTTTAGAGGGGAAGGGAGGGTGAAAGAGAAACATCAATGTGAGAGAGACACATAGATCAGTCACCTCTCATATGCGCCCCAACTTGAGACTGAACAAGCAACCCAGGCTTGTGCTACGACCAGGAATCAAACTGGCAACCTTTTGCTTTGCAGGACGATGCCCAACCCACTGAGCCACACTGGCCAGGGCTCTTCAGTGTGGATTTGGTTCTGTGATATAGCTTGTCAGTTTCTCAGTGTTGAGTGGTCCATGGAATTGGCTGGGCTTCCAGCGTTGACTCTATAAATGGACAAGATGTGTTTCCTTGAGCAGGTTAGTTCCCATCTTGGAGACCTGGTTTCTTTGTAAGGAAGAGGGGAAGAGATGGTTTGTGAGCAAAGAACTGTGTGTAGGGGTTGTGATTAATGAACCTGGTCACAGTTTATTTTGGAAATTGCAGCTTCTTGTGTAGGGATTTAAGTGGAAAAAATCCAGAGAAAGAGCAGGGTAGGAGAGAAACCATTTGAAAAACAATCTGCTCCACCACATCAGTGCCTTTGGGAAGCTCTCAATTGACCTGGGAGTGTGGACATAAACCTGTATTGAAATAATAGATTCAAGAAGAGGCTGTGATGACTAGACAAGTAAACAATGAGGGAAATTCATTTACAATCCGACCTAGAAATTCTATCCCTTTATATCAAGATATGCAGAGTCCCAGAGGTTTTACCTGCTAAGAATCCTGTCTCTGAAAGTCATTAGATGGTCTGGTAATAAATGTGTGAGAAAAATGAGCAAAAAAAAAAAAAAAAAAAAAAGACACAGGAGCAAAAAAACAAAACAAAATAGTGGCTCCACCACAGGAGAGAGAGGAAGGGAGTCCAGGATGGGGGGTGGGGGTGGGGAGGGTCTGGGAGCTGTGATAGCCCAGGTAAGAGAGACGGCCAGGAGACGAGGAGCGACTGGTGGACGCTTGCAAGAAAACTGAAGTAGACAGAGGACTGAATATGCTCAGATGTAGTGGGAGGAGACGGAGGTCTATTGGAGACTTGGGGTGAATTTCTGATAGATACAGAGAAGCCTTAAGTGAAAAATGAGACCACGAACTCCAATTAAATACTGAGATGTGACTTTAAAAAGGCATTGTCATTCCAGGTCTCCGAGTAGCTCCGTTCTGGGTAATCCGTACGCAGTGCCCATAAGGCAAACACTGGCTGCTGCAATGCCCAGACCAGTGGGCTGGTACTGTGCTGGAACCAGGAAAGTCGGGGGGAAGCCTGCGGCTTGGCTGCATCTGGTGGGTGTGGGGGGATTGCTGGGAAAGTGAAAACACTCAACTTCCATCGTGAGAAGTCAGTGACAACACTAATTTCAGTCCGAAAGTAAATCCTCAAAGCAACAGCCACAACAATTGGGACGGGCAGCCTCTCTAGGGGGCCGTTTGACTCGTCAAATCGTCGTCGTCGGCAGCCGTCCGTCTCGAGAGACGATGGTGTAGCTTCTTAAGAGTCTAAATGATGTGAAGGAATCGCTTAGATTGGAAAAGTTAAATAAGTATTCGTGTATTTCTAAGCTTGTTCAAAAATGTTTTGCTCCTAACGTTCGTTGTTTTAAATGCTTATAGGCTAACGGCCGCTGACTCTTTAAATACATGATGGCATTTTATGAATGGGATACCGCTCAGCCCTGAAAGTGATGTAAATGAATACTCACAAGGCATGACGTTATGATGGTCACGATACATTACATTGTAATGAGGGCAGATTACGGACAACGCTATGATCCTGTTTTTAGAAAAATCTTATTTAAACAGAATCCAATACCATCCAATCTAGGATAGAGAAATTAGAGCCCTGGCTGGTGTGGCTCAGTGGATTGAGTACCAGCCTGCAAACCCAAAAGGTCACCGGTTCGATTCCCAGTCAGGGCACGTGCCTGGGTTGTGAGCCAGGTCCCCAGTTGGGAGCAAGTGACATCTATGTTTCTCTCCTTCTCTTTCTCCTTCCCTTCTCCTCCCTCTAAAAATAAATCCAAAAAAGAAAAAAATAGAGAAATTAGAGAAGAGCGAGAGATAGGCGGTTTCATTTTCTTCCTTTAGCTTCTCTGACTTTTTTCATTTTTTATTTATCAAACTGCCATTGCTTTGGTTACAAGGTACAGGGAAAGGCGCAGGACGCCGCTCCTGGCTGGGCTGCCTCAGCGTGGCTGCGAACTGCGCATTGCGTGCGGGGAGCAGGCTGCTTGTCCCGGCGCTGCTGCGCGTCTGCGCACGGCCCTTAGGAGACCCCACGTGGATGCTCCCTGGGGCCCAAGCTCAGTGCGAGGACCACCTGCATGAGAAAGGCTTGCAGCGGGCAGACAGGCAGGAGCCGGGCACTGATCACCTCGCCCTGGAGTCCCGTAGCTCTTTATGGAGGGGCTGTGATTCGCTTTGCAGAGGAGGGGGTGGCAGAGCTGACTCGCCATCGTGGAGGGGCTTGGATGAGGCGGGACACGTGGGCAGGGACCGTCTGAGCCTGAAAGATTTGGGACTTACCCCTAGGGCAGAAGAAAGCCGCTGAGAGAAGCCTGTCAGAGGGGCAGAGGGACATAGCCAGATTTGCACTAAATTTTTTTATTTATGTTTTTTGAGAGAGGGGGGAAGAGAAGAAGAAACGGGGAGAAACATCAGTGTACAAGAGATACATGATCGGTTGCCTCTCGCCCACCCCCAACTGGAGACCTGGCGCGCAACCCAGGCATGTGCTCTGACTGGGAATCGAACCAGCGACCCTTCCGTTCGCAGGCCTGTGCTCAGTTCACCGAGCCACACCAGCCAGGGCAGATTTGCATTTTAACAAGGTGCTTCTGCAGTGTAGAAAATACGTTAGAGGTGCAGCCAGGGGCTGGGGGCGCAGGCACAAGAGCTGTCGTGGGTGAGAGGTGCCAGGCACTTCGGGGGCGGTGGAGGGAGGAGCTGGGGACGAGATCCCGTGAGAGCTGGACGGTAGGGTGCACCTGCCTTAGAAGGGATTTGAGAGGGACGGGGGTCACGGAGGGTGAGGTGGGGTCTGGGCTGCTGGCAAGCTCACCTGTGGGAATGGCGAGCCTCTGACAGGCCCTAGTCGGCGGAGGGAGTGTGGTGGCACCTTTGCGTGTATTGAATCAGACCAGCTGATGAGGCTCCCTGCAGGTTTCCACGAGGGCCCGGAAAAGGGGTTTAGATGCTGCCAGGTAGGAGGAATCAGCTCTGCCAGGGTGGACCATGTGTAAGGAGGAGAAGAGGGGCTGGGACTTTGGGGTGGGGCTGAGGGAGCTCCTAGTAAGGGGCAGTTGCCAAGGTCTGGTGAGGACTTGAGCCAAGGCAGGAGGGTGTTCTAGAAGGCCAGGCGTGGGGGGTTGAGGGCCTCTGCGTTGCTGAGTTCAGCCCCAGCCCCCCCAAGGAGGAAGGTGGAAGGCCGCCTGTGGACCCTGCAGTGGCCAGGTCTGGACTGCAGAGGGCGCTCCAAGGGACAACTGGGAATGCTCTGGAATGTAGGGGGCCCTTCAGGGCAGGAATTCCAAGAATGGAGTGTGCTTTGGGGAGATTAACTCAGAAGACTCAGGAGTCAGGGGTGTAGCGCCTGGCCCTGAGAACAGGACGGCTGTAGGAAAACCCACACAAAGGCACCTTTAGGGGACACCATTTGCATAAAGGGACACTGTTTGCATAAATAATGTGTGGTTGGTAACATTAGTACTGTGAGCCATTATTCCTAATCATTTGGAAATGAAGGCACGATTTGTCTACCAGACAGGTACACTTCCTATTGCAATTCCAGTGGATTTAAAAGTTGATGCAGGTCTGTGAATTCCCGAGCATAATTATACTCTGATAGCTTTTCATTACACTTAATGCAATTTTAATGAAATTAATGTACTGTATCAACAAATACGTTGTTTTTATTGTGCAAAGAGGAGACTTCTAAAACAAAGAGAATCAAAAATGATCTGCAAATGGTTTATGGAACATTCATTCCCAAGCTGGGCGAGACACCTGCCCACGTGGCCTTCTCTTCCCCATGCCGGCTTGAGAGAAGGAGAGGGTAGGAGGCTCTTGCACCCCTTCGGGTGGCTGGTTGGAATTCATCTTTGAAATGTGTGTTTCTGTTGTAAATCCTCGTTGTTCTCCATCCAGGATTAGCAGCCCCTATGGACTTGACCATGGCCACTTGGGAGGCACCTTTCTGGGCAGACCAGGTCACCTATACCATGTCGGTTGGCCACAGCCTCCACCACTTTGGGCCCCATCACGAGTCTGGGATTCTGGTTTCCTGCCTGCTTACTCAGCCCTGCAGCTGCAAGCCTGCAGAGAACCTTGACCTCTGTTCTGCAGCAAAGGGCTCTCTCCAAGGCAAGCTTAGGGTTGGTTGGCCCCACCCCCTCCCCCACCTATGGAAGGGAGTCATCTCCCACTAGTATGGGGGCGCCCGCCCCTCAGAAGGCAGAACCTGAGGTCAGGGGGGCTCGAGTTTTAATAACTCGTTTTCTCTTTTCTGTGCAAAACATAGGAAATAGAAAGTAGAAGGAGGGGCCCTGACCTGGTAGCTCAGTTGGTGAGAGTACCCTGCCCAGGCTCTGTAGCTTCAGCGTCATCACAGGATGTCGATTCAACACGGGAGGAGACGGATGCCGTGTCACTCCCGAGTCGGACTGCGCGGCCATTCTCGGCGGTGCAGATGGACTCTTGGGAAGCTACACCATCGTCTCTCGAGACGGATGGCTGCCGACGACATCCCAGTGCTCCAAGGTTGAGGTGTGAGCACCACAGGCTGGCAATGAATGACAGAGAGCAAAGGCGAGCTGGGAACTGTTCTGAGGGAAGGAGCTGGGCGCCACAGATGGAGTGGGTGTGGAGAAGGGTCTGTGTCCCAGAACGCAGCTGGCAGGGACACGCAACACTGAGGGCCCCCCGTACCTGAGTGAGCCCTGCCACGCGCCCCCAGGGAGCCCCACACAAAGAAAACCACGCAGACAGAAAACAAATTACAGGTAGGAAAAAGGAGGAGGGTCACCCACTCTGTGAGACAGAAGGAAGAATTTTGCACACACGCACGTCTGCCGTGTGAAAGGCTTGTGAAAAACACTTACGTCGGATCGACTTTCTTTCATGCCGGGCAGCTCAGAATATTCTTCGCTGCAGTTTGGCACCAGTAACTCCTTCCCCAGACACGTGGCGGGCACTGGCTCCTCAGCGGTAAATTGCTACCACTAGCCATCGGGCACGCCTGCCAGATGTTTCGCTAGATCCGTGATGTGTCGTTAGCTTTCAAGTCGGCATTCTGGAAGGACTTGTTTCACTACCTAAAATGTTGCCTTTGAACCAGATTTGAAGATCTGAAGAACAGTCTTGATTTTTAGGCCGTGAAAGAACGCTTCGATTTGAGAGGATAGGATTTGAAGAGCTAATGTTTTCCAGGCCTCTGTGTCCAGCAGCAAGCCCCCAAAAGGGCAGGCCTTTGGCTCTGGAGAGGCCATTGCTTTTCTTCAGCCTCAACAGCAGGAAGTGCTTTCTCATTTCTAATTTTATCTCCTGTCTCTATTAAGGCCGATGACAAGTGGGAAAAAGAACGAGCTGGCGCCCCGAGGACAACTCGCAGGTGCTTGAAAAGTTAAGCCTCCTCTCCCCAGGCAATCCCTTGGCCTCTCCCATTCTTTCTGGCTTTTCTTTCACAGCTACTTAATTATATGTTGCTCTTCCCTGACCCTCTTCAGCCTCCTCACCTTCTTTGTCAACTGCAGACGCTGAATAACGATCCCGGCAAATGAAATGGGACAAAGGTTTTGTGAGATGTGGTCATTTCACGGCTAACTGGATTCCCGACCCGCCCGGAATGAACCTGCGGAATGGCAAGAGACGTCAGGACCGGCAGCAGCGTCCTCACCGGTCGCTGGACTTGAGCAAAAATAGTGCAAACTAGGGCCTGGTCATTGCAGAGCAGGGTACGTCCGTACTGCTCTGCTTCGTTATCAAGATCGGAACAGGAGTCCTCATGGAGGAGGCGTGCGCCCACCTCTGGATTTTCAAAAGCCTATTGCAAGATCTCTGCTGTCAGAGCCGGTGCTTATGTTTCCAGGTCGGAGGGGCAGGAAAGTCTGGGAAGGCATGGCGAAAGAGCGGATATTTGGGGACAAGAACCTAGTATCCTGTTCTGGATGTATTAGTCAACTTGGGCTGCTGTAAGAAAATATCAGTCTGGGCGTCTTCAACAACTACATGTGTTATGTGTTACGCACAGTTCTGGAGGCTGGGAGTCTGAGGCCAGGGTGCCGCACGGTCTGGTTCAGGAAGGGTCTCTTCCTAGCTTGTAGACGGTCACCTTCTTGCTATATCTCACTACTCTGCTCCCCCCCCCCCCAAGCCCCATGGCCTATCCATAGGGTACGCATTGCAAGAGACAAAGATCACTTTCTCCTTCTCTTCCTAGAAGGCCTCGAATCCCATCATGACGGCCCAAATACGATCGCAATGGGGGTGGGGTTTAGGGCTTCACCATGTAGATTTGGTAAGGACACACACATTCATCTGTCCCGTAACAATGAGTTTTCCATCACAGTGTAGCAAATGGCCACAAGCGCCCTGGCTGGTGTGGCTTGGTGGATTGAGCACCAGCCTGCAAACAAGGGCGTCGCTGGTTCTATTCCTTGTCGGGGCACGTGCCTGGGTTGCGGGCCAGGTCCCCAGTTGGGCGCCATGCAAGAGGCAACCACACATTGGTGTTTCTCTCCCTCTCTTTCTCCTTCCCTTCCCCTCTCTCTAAAAATAAGTAAAATCTTTTTAAAAACGGCCCCAGCTTTATAGCTTAACACAGCATCTGTTTAGTATCTCACAGTTTTCTTGGGTCACGAACATGGCTTATTTGGGTCAGTGGGCCAGGGTCTCACAAGGCTGAATTCAAGCTATGGCCGGCACAAGGACAATTCATGGTGTCACTGGAGAGTCCATCATATTCATTCTCATGGGTCACTAGGGCTCACCTTAGAACCTGCGTGCCACACTGAGTTTGATGGGTTTTTATTTCTTTGGATAGGGGAATTGGATCCATTCCCAATTTACAGTTATTGATGATATTTAAAAGTACCAATTGTCTTCAATAAGCAGATCATCCATGTTGGTCAGAAGTAGTTAGTGGAGGGGATTGGTTCATTGAATGATGACTTGGTAAGGAAGGTAGGACGTGTCAAGAATTCTTACTGCAGCCTAAAATTAGTGGCATTAACTTGCTTTGTGTTTACAAACTGCCAACTCTTGGGAGGTTTGTGGGTGTCCAATAAAATCTCTGTTACAAGTGGCTCAGTCATTGTAGAGTTTTGATAGTTTTATGAACTTTGGTTTAGAAGAGATCGCAGAGTTCTGAATGAGCTTATTAGACTCCTTGAGGGGTCTGGTGGTGGTTTAGGGCATTAGTGGGGCCCCGGGTACGCTTGCATCCATAGGCCCTTTGTGAGTGAGAAGGCTTTGGGCCACATCTTGAAGAGAAGGTGAAATTTCATATGGGCCCTGGCTGGTGTGGCTCAGTGGATTGAGCACTGGCCTGTGAACCAAAGGGTAGCCAGTTTGATTCCCAGTCAGGGCACAGGCCTGGGTTGTGGGCCAGGTCCCTAGTTGGGGGCGCACTAGAGGCAACCACACACTGATGTTTCTTTCCCTCTCTTTCTCCCTCCCTTCCCCTCTCTCTAAATAAGTAAAATCTTCTAAGTTTTTTAATCTTTAAAAAAATTTTCATATGGTAGAAATGGGAAGTAAAAGGCAGCATATGAATGGATGTTTCCTGGGAGGTCTTCCTTCCCATCCTCTCTCCAGGCTTAGTCTGAACGCGGTGGGTGTCAGGAAAATAAAGGACACTCCACGGAGGACTCGTCCTGGGGAGACGGGGGCATCAGAGCCAGGGCCCCAGAACTTGGCCATTCGTCTGAGGGAAGAGAGAGGGGTGGGGCTGGGACAGGGAGCCCGAGGGCTGGGTTACCAGGAAGGGATGCTGGGCCATCAAGGAAGGTGCGTGTAGAGGGCGGACAGCCTCCGGGAGTTCTAGGCCTCGTCAGTGGCCAATGCAATGGCTTTTGTGCAGGTCTACTCCATTGCCAAGGTCACCCCAGCTGCCCAGAGTGGAGGGTCGCTTAAGGGGGTGCTGGTGGGAAATCGGGGGGCCACATTTTTGTAGGTCTGGGTGATCAGTCCAGGGAGATGAGATTCAGCCTCGGAGGTGTCCCGGACGGCTCCGCAGCGGGGACAGAGGCAGGTGAGCAATGAGGGCCATTGTTCGGCCGAGGGGACAGAGAACAACAAGTGACTGGAGGGACGTCGAGAAGAACTGAGCCAGGGTCACAAACGACGGGCCACCGACCAGGACGGTGAGCGCAGATCACGATGCTATTGTGGGCAGAAATTTGGACTTCATCGGAAGAAGCCGGTTGGGAGGGGGAGAGGTAAGATCCGGGCTGGAAACGTCCAGCGCGAGAGGACGGGGAGAGTCCGAGCAGCATCTCCTGATGACAGATGACAATTTAATCTGATTCTAAAATGACTCGGGAACCTGTGCCTTTGTGGCGGAGGAAGAACCGGCGCCAGAGGGGACGTACTGATAGACGAGCATTGGGAATGGACGGGAAGAGAAGGTTTAAGGACATTGCAGAAGAAGAACGATGAGACTTGGCCTCAGAGAGACACGGATGGACTTCCCTGGGGGTTGGAGCTGACATTTAAGAAGGGCTGTGGGGAAGGAGGGTGTGAACAACCTCCATCAGCAAGGACTGGTTTGGAAGATGTGCGGGTGTTGAAGGAAGGACACATATGTACGTGGTTGGGGGAAGAGCTCTATGGAGCTCTCTTTGGTTCATCTGTTTTTTTCTGTTTTGTTTTTTTGCGTGAATAAGATTCAAAAGTCCTTCGTATAAACATGTAAAAGATTGTGCAAATCGTTTTGGCGATCCTCCTCAGACGGGCACTGTGCTCGGTGGGATGGGGTGTTGGGTCTGAGACGCGGTCCTGTCCTCTGCGGACGTGTGTGAGGGTGAATGGGGTCTGTCCCCAAGGGACCCTGCGGGTCAGTCAGTTCAGCGGCACCTTCTCCTTTCAGGTCTGAGGTCAGTCCTTTCGGCCTCCCAGGGGAAGTGTAACCAAGCCCCTCGAGCTTGGCCCCTGACTGCCCAGCCTGTGCCCACCATGGAAAGTCAGGTGATTGATCTTCAGGGGCGACCTCGCGTGGAAACACCAGGGCCTTACTTACAATGGGGCCTCCTGGAATAGTGCTCCATTGCGGGGGGAACCATGGCCTCCTCCTCCTCCTCACTGTGCCTGGTGGGATGTTGGGGTGAAGGAGAGGGGACTGTCCCTGGCAATTGAGTGACCAGAAGGAGGGGGGCTGCTGTGGAAGGTAGAGCTGGCAAGAGGGAGACTGGGTTGAGCGGGGAGAGAGTAGGTGTGCTTTTGGCTCGTGGGCCGGACAATGACCCACAGGAGGCCTCGGGACGCAGGTCACAGGGAGCCTTCTGTGTCTGCGTCCCGACAGGGAAGGCAGGTAGCTCGGTGGCGAGTGTGAGGGGACATCTCCGCTCTTCCCAAAAGCAGTGTTTCCCGTCCTCTGGGTGATTTTGAAATCTTGCAGCCAAATAACATCCAGGACCAGAGTGGAAGAAGGACCTGGTTGGTGGAGGCTCTTCCCCCAAAGCACATGGGCTCCGGTGCCCCCCCAGGGGCTGTGGGCTGTGAGCGTCTGGGTGGCCGGGGGTCCTCCCCGTAACCTACTGGTGTGTGGGTGCAGCCTTCTGGCACCGATCCTTCTTCAGGCCGAAATGGCCGATCCTGTTTCAGTGGCTGGTTAAAGGCTTCATGGCGTCTGACCCGCCTGTTTGTCATTGCAGGTGCTGCTGTCAGGACTCATTGGCGTTGTCTCCTGGAAAAGGCCTCTCTCCCTCGTGGTAAGTGGCACCCGGTCTGTATGGCGGCCTCCGATCTGGGCTGTGGCTGCAGAGGGAAGGGAGGGCAGAGCGTTCGGGCTGCTTTGCTGGAAGTGCCGTCAGGGATAAGCCCTGTGCCCCTGGCCTGTTGTGCTTCCAAGAGCGTGCCTCTTCCCGTGCCTCCCGTCCCGGGCCCCTCCAACGAGGACGTGCCACGAACAAAGACATTTTAATATGTGTGGACGCAAGCATTTCATGTAACCGCGCGAACACATTCGTGCGCAGACATACACTTGCGTGTGATCGCAAACAGGACATGCTTGAGCTGAAGCCAAGAAATGTCAGCTTTCTGTGAGTTTTGGAGACGGGGCCCCTCTGTGCAAGGGATGTTTACAAGAGGAGAAGGGTGAAGAAAGGAGTCTCTCGCGTGACTTTGGCCTCATCCTGGGGAGGCCTGGAGAGAGGATGCGGGTTTCTCCGTCCCAGATGTACCCCAAGCAAATTCTTGTCTATCGATTTGCAGGCATGTTTTTCTCAGCATCTGCATTAATATATTTATGTGTCCGCGTCTGTACTAGTGGAAGAGGTTTTGCCCATTCCAGATGGATCAATTATTTAAAATCTCTTCTTTAAGCTGCTTAGACTGGGAGAGAATGACATGGGCCAGAGAGGAGTGGAAATAGGAGAAACACAAACCCGTGCGTTGTAAGTCCCGCCTCCTTCATGACAGTAGCCATGACAGGTTCCATCCAGGTACTGGGAAGAGAGTTTGGGCGTAAATTCCGTGGAGACTCTTCTTCCACGATACGTAAGCTCAGAAGAGGCATTTCCTGCTCAAAAAAAAAAAATGTTTTTAAAGAGAAATTTTCACCCTGGCTGATGTGGCTCAGTTGGTTGGATGTTGTCCCATAAACGGAAAG
This sequence comes from Furipterus horrens, assembly GCF_987537825.1. Classification (NCBI taxonomy): domain Eukaryota; kingdom Metazoa; phylum Chordata; class Mammalia; order Chiroptera; family Furipteridae; genus Furipterus; species Furipterus horrens. The sequence goes on along the minus strand of NW_028327186.1, from coordinate 2,907,689 downwards.
GTTGTGGGTTTGATTCCCCATCAGGGCACCTGCCTGGGTTGCAGGTTCGGTCCCCAGCTGGGGCACATACCTAGGCTGTGGGTTCGATTCCCATTCCGGGTGTGGGTATGTGTGATCTCTGGTCCAGACGTGCCCTATCTCTGGTCTGGGCACCGATCCCCACTCTGCGTGCATGTGGGAAGCCACCGATCGATGCTTCTCTCTCACATCGACGTTTCTCGGTCCCCTTGTGTTCTCACCTTCTCCCCAGGTCAGCTGGCCTCTTTCTGTCCTTGTTCATGATATTTGCTCTACTCTAGGGTTAGCCCAACCTTGGTTATTCTGTTCATATTTACAAAAGAGGCACTCTGTGGATTATTGTATACAGTCGGTGTGGTTGGTTGGTTTTCTTTTTTTCCAGGGCTGGGGTGTGTATGGTGCAGGTCATAGTTCCCTGCCCCCCACCGCATCCTAATTGGTTTTGCCCGGGATGGGAAGGCCATCTTTGGGATCTGTGGGACTGGGAGGTCCCTGCTACTGGAGGGACCTGCTGAGGCTTCCTAGGAGAGGAGGCGGGCCCCGGAAGGAGCCCCTGAGTTGATCTTCCACCAGGCAGAGCTGCATGTCCCCTCTCTGCCCACAACTTCATCGTCCATTGTGAAGGCTCAGGGGTACCTGGCACTGGGCTGGGCCTGGGCAGATGCGGACGGTGGTGACAATGGTGATGACAGCAATCGTTGCTGATGTTTCTTGATCATTCTCCAAGTTCCAGGCTCTCTTCCAAGTACCAGTATGTGAGGTGGGTTTCATCGTCAGGCCCGAGGTGTGGCGGCAGGTCCGTGGCAGAGCTCGGGGGTAAACCTGGGTGGTGTACCCCCAGAGCCGAGGCTCTGAGCCTCTCGGCCAGGGTTGCTGCATCCTGCCCGCCAGGACACCGTGAGCCCCTGAAACGCATGGGACTCCAGAGCTATCGCATCAATTCCGTTTACTTCCATAGCGACAAGCACGGATGTGCTTTGCAACACACTGGGTACCAGGCCCTTCTTATTTAAACACTTGGTTTTCCTTTTTTTTTTTAAGAGGCAGAGGAGATTTATTAAAGGGATAGTACCCTCTCAGAGGGAGAGAGTGGGCCACCTGCTAACTCTTAGAGTAGCTGCAAACCCTTAGTGGTCATGACCCCCTGGTGGGGCCCTGTCACGGACCTCTGACCAGCAGAGTCCACGGCGTTGTGGGTGAGGGAATAAATGCACAGCGACTGCAAGAGTCCTGTGGAGAAGAGGGGACAGACCTGGCCACTTTCTAGAGGGGAACGCGCAGTTCGCCCCTGCCTGAACAGGCTTTTATTGATTTCTTAGGTGGATGACATCCAAGGAAATTGTGAATCATAGTGCCCATCATTGCCTTTTATGGTTATTACTTTTACATATTAGAGAAAAGAATGTTACACATGCATGGATGATAAGGATAACTTGTCTAGCCGCATCCTGTTCTTAGACCTTGGCCCAGAATAGGCTCTAAGAGACTGGGTCAGGGTTACACGCTGAACATCTGTTGTTCTCAGCCCAGGATGAGGGGGTCCTTTAGCAGAAAGCAAGCTTCTTAACTATTATAGAAACGCAGGCCCGGTCCCCCACGGGAAAACCGGTGCGTGGCATGGGTCCTGCGTGCCGCCACGCTCCCAGGGGTTTTCCACTCTGGGGCTGAGCTACATTTGCCACCACCAAGCACCCCGGCTTCCCACAGGGTCCCTCTGTTACCCTCCCACGCAAAGGAGGACCAAGGCCCAGGACAGGTGTGTGGGGTAAGTGGCAGGTAGGGCACCAGCCCAGGACGACGGGCCCCTCCCTTAATCACTGCACCCCTGTGCCTTGCTGGAGACTTTACGTTTAACAGATATCTTTCTGTAGCTTAGTGAGGCAGAAATCCAGCTTCCTTGGCAGTTCAGGCTAAATAAAATACTTTTATGTCCAATTTATTATTTCATGGTTTTCTTGTTCGTCAGAAGCAGCCAAATAGAAGACGATTATTTTTCTTTCTATTTTCTTTTCTCAAACAAGAGGACTTGCATGATTTTGAATTCATTCCAGCAGCCGTCTGGGTTGCTCTTAGGCGTCAGGGAGCGTTCCGATGGACCCAGGGTGTGGCGCCAGGACCCCCCCATCCTGGGTGCCCGAGAGAACATGCCCAGTCATCTGCAGCTCAGTTCTCGGGAGCTGACCCAGGAGTGGTAGAAATAAGCATCTGATCTTTAGTCCCCCGTCTGGAGAAACGAGGCCTGATTCCTATCATAGTGTCAGCTCTATTGGAAACCTACCGAGAACTGATGAAAAAAAAATAGCTTTGATTGCTTCTTCCTTTCGCTTGAATGCTGTTATTTCTGTTTTTCTCAACTGCAGTATTTAATGAAACATGCAGATGCCCAGGAGCCGGACCTGCCTGGCAAATGAACTTGGGCCTGGATCCGGGCCGCTTTTCTCTCTTCATTGCTATGCTGATCAGTTTCCAATGCAAGGAAGCTTAAAATCATACGCTGCATATCTTAACTTCTTTTTAAAAGCGTGTCTGAATTTTTGTGCTAACGGATACGTTTCCTGCTGTGCCGTCAGAAATTCACTCCTGGTCGCACTACGGATTCATCTATTTGGCCATGTTTTGTGGGGGTGGGGGGGAACGCTGGGAATCACTTTCACCTTTAATACAAGGAGTGGGAAGCCTGCAGGGCTTTCTTTCAAGCCCATGAACTGAGCTTAACTATAACTTTAATCTGCTATTTAAAAACCTAGATGAGTTAAAGGTTAATATATTTCATGGAGATATATTCAACATCATTATTTATTCAGAAAATTCATTGTAAACCTACTTTGGGGGTTCCTTATAGTCACGGATGTGGCCTCTCTTCAATATATTTTACTTGAGTGTACACACACAGCCCTGGCTGGTGTGGCTCCGTGGGTTGGAGCGCCGTCCCATAGACCAAAAAGTGGCGGGTTCGATCCCAGTCAGGGCATGTATGGGAGGCAACTGATCGATTGATGTTTCTCTCTCACGTCAATGTTTCTCTATCTCTCCCTTTCTCTCTCTCTCAAATCAAGAAACATACTCTTGGGTGAGGATTTTTTTTTTTTTTTTTTTAAAGAGAGGACCTTCTGTCTCCTGGTCCAAGTGGTATAAGCAGGATGTTCTGGTTGGCTGATGCAGACCCGCGAGGAGGTATTGAACGTAGGAGGTGCAGCGACTCGTGACAATCTTAACGTATGTTTTGCTCTGTTGGCCATTGAATTCACTTTATCAATGACAAGTCTTGCAAATTTCACAGCCTTTTGTTTGCAAAGACACGTCAAGAGCTTCCATGGTTCAGAGGAAATGGAGGCTCTCCTGTATAGTCTGTTCTTGATGAGAGTTGTCTTATGTCCACCTTAGAAATTTCCGCTTCCTCTAATACTCCTCTCTTCCTAATGCACTTCCTTTGCCCTGGGTTCTTCACGATCTCCTAATAGAAAAAAAAGTCGTTAAGAAAATAAATCTAATACACTGAGGTAGTGCTAATATAAGAAAAGTCATAAATGAAGTGTCTCTAGATTCAAAATGCGTATTCTTTCAGAAAGAAGGCAATTACTGTTATAAAGATATAGCATTAGAAAAATTATTATGGCTGAGAAGTATGGGATATGTCTGTCTGTGGCACAGTTAATTTTAAAAGTATTACCAAGCATACAAGTCCTATGACTAAAATGCTGAACTATACTAATTGGAAGTGAATTTAATATGCTGTTCTGAAGAACTGTCTGTGCTTATCCAGGTTTTTAAAATTGTAACGTACAGGCTATTAGTTATCAGATTTTCTTTCAAATGTCCAGCCTCTTTTAATGAAGAATATTACTCATGGACCTTGTCTTTGCTCTCTGAATACTTTTATGCTCTGTAATAAGAAATGGTGATATTGGAACAGCCATATTTTACCCTGACTTCCTGTGTATTAAATCAAATTGTCATAGGTTCCAATTTTTATTAAAATACAAAGATTCTGATTAGGAATGAAAAGAAGATACAAAGATATCAAATTTGATTGTTTTGCTGTATTCACTTTGATGAACAATTGATAGAAAAATTAATTGAAATTGATTTTAAGTTAGCACTATATAGGCAGTATGATCTAATGACCAATAGAAATGTTTAAAATCAGTTACACTGATTATTTGCAGACTGACTTCAGGAGGGAGTATGAAATGGTATGCCTTTCTTACATGTGTGGTGGTGTTAACAAACATAGGTCTTGATGTATCTACCTAATAGATATACATTATAGGGCCATGACTGATGTGCAGCATTGGGTTGGGTGTCGTCCTACAAAGTGAAAGGTCACCGGTTCAATTCCCAGTCAGGGCACACGCCTGGGTTGCAGGCCAGGTCCCCAGTTGGTGGTGTGCAAGAGGCAACTGATCAGTGTTTCTCTCTTTCTCCCTCCTGTCCTCTCTCTCTAAAAATAAATTAAAAACAATAAAATCAAAGGTAAAGAGAGAATTTTAAAAGCAGCAAGGGAAAAAAATTCTTGTGTACAAGGAAACCTCCACAAGACCATAAGCTGATTTCTCAGCAGAAACTGTGTAAGCCAGGAGACAACGGGATGATATATTCAAAGGACTGGAAGAAAGAAAGAAAAACAACAACTGCCAACCAAGAATACTTTACCCGGCAAAGTTGTCCTTCAAAAATAAAGGAAATATGAAGATTTTCTTAGGCACACAAAAGCTAAGGGAGTTTATCACCACTAGACCTGTCTTATAAGAAATGCTAGAAAAAGTTCTTCAAGCAGTAATGAAATGACAATAATTAGTACTATGAAAGCATAGGAAAATATAAAACATAGTGGCAGAAATAAGTATATAGTCAAATTCAGAATAATCTAATACTGTAATATGGTGATGTGTTAATCACTTTAGTATAAAGGTTAAAGGACGAAAGTATGAAAAATAACCATAGCTACAATCATTCGTTATGGGTATATAATACAAAAGATGTGTATTGGCCCAAAACAAAATGTTGGGGGGGGGGAGTGAAAGGCTAGAGTTATTGTATGTGATTGAAATTAAGTTGGGATCAGCTTCAAGGAGACTGTTACACCTGTAAGATATTCTGCGTGAGCCTCATAGTCACCACAAAGCAAAAACCCACATGAGATGCAGAAAACCAAAGGGAAGGGACTCAAAGCATACTACTAGGAAAAATGTAAAAATTTACAAAGGAAGAAAGGAAGACAGTGAGGGAAGAAGAAAGGAGCAAGGGAAATTAAAAAACAAAAAATAACCAAAAGTAACAGCTAATAAGATGGCATTAAAAAGCTCTTACCTATTGATAATTACTTTAAATGTAATAGATTAAAATGAAAAGGCATAGAGTGGAGGAATGAACAATACAGCAAGACCCAGCTATACAAATAATAAAGCAAGGTGAACAAGTGATTTGCTTCAGCTTTAAGGACACGTGTAAGCTGAAAGGGAAAGGATGGAAAACCGTGTCCCATGTAAATAGAAACCAAAAGAGACAAAGTGTAGCTATACTTATATCAGATAAAAGAGACTTTTAACTCAAGAACGGTCACAAGAGACCAAGAAGGTCACTATATAAATAAAGGGCTCAATTCATCAAGAGGCTCTAACAATTGAAAACATATGCACCCAACAATGGAGCACCTCAGTATATTACACAAACACTGACAGAACTGAATGGAGAAACCAACATCAATACAGTCATAGTGGGGGGCCTTAGCACCCCGCTTTCAACAATGAATAGCTCATCCAGACAGAAGATCAGTAGGGAAACATTGGACGTGAATTATGTCCACATGGGCCTAACAAACATATAATGACTAAGACAAACTTAACTTAGATCAAATGAATTTACTTAGATCAAGTACACCTAACAGACGTATACATGCCATTCCATCCAACAGCGGCAGATGATGTGTTCTTCTCAGGCACAAATCTAACCTCCTCCAGGACAGATCATATGTAAGATAACAAAGCAAGGTTCAGAAAATTTAAGAAAGTTGAAATCATTCCAAGAATTTTTTTCTGAACACAGTGATATGAAACTAGAAATCATGAACAGGAGAAACACTGGAATATTCATAATGCTCACATTTTCACCCATGTTTACGTATATACATGCCTATACAGTACACAGTTACTCATGTGCACAAATACATACTTATGTGCATACATGCATAGACACACAGCCTGGCCAAGCAAGACCCTCACGAGCTCATATCTGGTGTGTGTATGTTCTTCATGATCAGTTCTCTTTCGTGTGTAGTACTTAGCTCTCTCTTTTTTTCTAAAATACACATGCCACCAAATGCACCAATTCATGGGAGACTAAAGAGAGAATTTTCTTCAATTACCTGGGAGATAACATACCACCATTTTTGTGCAATGAGGGGAATACATTCAATATTTGAAATATATTTTTTAAGTGCTACTCCATGATCTTTGATGAAACACTGTTGATGTCCTGGGTTTTCCTTCCTATGAAAGGGACATGGGCATTTTATTCCAGATATTTATATGCCATAGTGAATACACGCTAATTTAAATGTCACCCTCATGCAAATTCTAAGTCACCACAGAGCAAAACCTGGAAGCGTTTCATCTAATGGAACAAGAGCTACAATTCAAATGCTTGTGCGTCATGACTAATGGAATCTGAAAAGCTCTCAGATGACAAGGGACGGGTAATATCACGGGATGATGAGCCAACGAACCGGGCGATTATAGGGGAATCGCAGAAAAACGTCTAGGAAACCTGCAAAGGCAAGTTAATAAGGAAAAAGGAACGAAATGACCTGACAAATGAGATAATGACAGCGACCGCGGCAAGGGCCGGTGGGGCTGGCGCAGGTTGGCAGGCAGCTGGCACGTCAGAATGAGCGACAGCTGGGCCTCGGAGGATGCTGCGGAAGGACAGGCTCGTAAACGGCAGAATGACGAGTGAGTCGTTAAATCTGTCAGATGATGAATGAGCTGACGAGTGATGTCGGACGGCTGACAGAGAGGCCACGTGAGAAAGGCAGGCAGCAAAGGCAGCCAGGGAAGAGGAAAGTCCGCCTTCCTAAACCACGGAGCTTTAAAAGGCAATTTTACACACACACACACACACACACACACACACACACACACACAAACACACAGCTGTGTAATAATCGCAGTACTCTTCTGCTTTGGCAGCCGTTAATAACATAACTAAGCTTCCATGAAAGACACAAGATTGTCCGTCATGTGCTTGTGGCTCTTCATAGCAATCTGCCATACATGTCTACCGTGTGCTAGCTGTACCTGTCTTCATGCCTGGGGGTTTTCCCCTCTAAAATGGGAATAACGGTAACAGTCCTTTGCATCCTTCTGTAGGAGGGCATATGAAAAACTTAGTACCTGGCACTTGTCTGACACACCCTGAGAGTCTCAATCAGCATACGGATCACCCTAAAGACGTCCTGTAGGTTGAATAAATGAAATATGACCTTCCTGATCTCTTAATAGTAATAAGGATTGGAAACTTTTGGGGGAAGGGTGTGTTTAGGTTGGATTATTTTTTGTTGTTCATTTTTCGGAGTTTAGTTTTCAAACTCAAGAAACAACAGAGTTAAATTTAAATCCCTGTTTGTAATCGAGTCACACAAAAAATCAGTTTAAAAGAAGAGTAATGAAATTAAAATCTAAACAAGATAGTCAAAACAGCAAAAATTCTTTGAGAAGACTTGTAAGTACATTAATCTCTGTCGTTATAGATGAAGATAAAATAACATGGATAGAGAAATAAAACGGAACAGAATGATGTAAAGAAGGGGTTTTAGACATAAGTAGCAACCTTATGCAAGTGTATTTGAAAGTTTAGATAAGTTTAGATAAAGTGGCTAGTTTTCATAAATAATATAAGGAGCCGATATTAATGTAAGAAGTCATAAAAAAGTGAAATTAAGCAATAAGCATTAAAGAACTTAGTTTAAAATCTCCCTGTTCTCTGACAGACATCAGGCTTAGACAGTTGTACAGGTGAATTTTAGTGAGACCAAGAAACAGTGGTAGAAAAAGAGAAGAAAACTACTCATTTTATTTTCTTAATCTGGCTTAACAAATAGCAAAACTAGATTTTTAAAAAGTAGAGGAAAAGAAAGTTATAAGCCAGTTTCACTAATGAGCATAAATGGCAAAAAACATCATTGAAAATTGATTCTAGAGACTTATATTAAAATGCATTATAACTTAAATACACTTTACTTTAGGGACTAAAGATTGGCTTAACTTAAAATTCATCAATTCCCCATATTAAAAAATTTAAGATGACAAGCGTATAATTTTTCTCAATAAATGTTGCAAAAGCAGCCAATCAACCTCATAATAAAAGAACAAATTGTAGAAAATGAGGGTAGGAAGGAGCGCCTTGAACCTGGTAAAGTGTATGCACAGAAAACCTGTAGCATATACTCTATTAAATTTTTTAAATACTTGAAATTAAATTGGGAACCATACAGAAATGCCTGCTGTTCTCAGTGCTATTCAGTTTTTTCCTGGTGACTCTAGCCAATACAATTAGCCAAGAAAAGAGTAAATCACAAGTATAAGAGTTAGAAAGAAAAAAAAAACCCATAATTATCTGCATTCACAAATTGTTTATCTCCATCAGAAATTTAGGAAAATCTATAGACTATGAGAACCAGTAAGAAGATTAGTTATGATCCAATTACAAAAACAAGTAGCCTTGCCATGTAATACCGTAAACCAATTTAAACTTGTAATTTAAACTTTTAATTAAAAGCTAAAGTTCAACGTAATAAAAGACCTTAATCGAGGGACATAAAAGTTCCGATTAAATGAAGAAAGAGCATATTCCAGGCAGGCAAGCTGGGTGTGAGAAAAAATGCCATCCTTTTAAATTAACCTGTAAACCAAATGCAATTCCTATCAAAATCTCAGAGGGATTTTTTTTTTTTTTTTTTTTGGCAAAACTTAATAATGTCCTCCTAAAATTCCTATAGTAGAATGAAGAGCTAAGAATAGCCAAGCCAATTTTGAAGTAGATCTAGCAAGTGGGAGTCATCTACCAGGCCCTGAGATATATTATAAAGCCGTAATACTTCAGGTGGTGTGGCACTAATATAGGGATAACCAAACAAATCAGTGGAACGGAATAAAGAGCCCAGAAACGGACCCATGCCTATCGGCAGTTGGTTTATTGCAGAAATGATGTTATTTCAATAGGCTGGACCAGGGTTGGAGAACACTTGATACAAGTCAGGTGTACAACTGGCCTTGCACGAGAAAAAAGATCAAGAACATGCTACACACAAGCCGTGAAAGTAAATTCCACAGAGTTTGAAGATTTAAATTTGAAAAGTCAAACGTGACGAAGAGCCTCATGGAAAGATGCCCCACCAAGAAAAATATTAACGCTAATAATGCTTTCTGCCTCAGAAAAATATCATAAAGGCAAAAACGAGCCCATGATTGGGTGAAGATGGACGGCAAGTGTGCCTTCCAGAAAGGGTTAGTGGACAGAATACTCTAGAGCAGTGGTTCTCAACCTCCCTAGTGCCGCGACCCTTAATACAGTTCCTCATGCTGCGGTGACCCCCAACCGTAAAGTTATTTTCGTTGCTACTTCATAACTGTCATTTTGCTACTGTTATGAATCATCATGTAAATATCTGGTAGGCAGGATGTATTTTCATGGTTACAAATTGGACATAATTAAAGAATAGTGATAAATCATAAAAACAATATGTAATTATATGTGTGTTTTCCGATGGTCTTAGGCGACCCGTGTGAAAGGGTCGTTCGACCCCCAAAGGGGTCGTGACCCACAGGTTGAGAACCGCTGCTCTAGATGATGGCAAGTTAATAAGTAAGAGGCAAAGAATTCAGTAGGAAATTAGGCATAAACTCCTGTCACAAAGAGCTGGCCACAAACTCACTTTCCTCTGTCCCTGCCTCTGCTACCTCCATTCCTCGGGGGGCTAAAATTTAACAATTTTATTTTAATTTTTCTGGTGGCTACATCCATGCCGGCAGGTAATGTAATTGTACTGCCATTTTTAAAAAATTTTATTACCTTTGCAAATTTATTTGTTGCCCTTCTATTTGCTAGATGTCAGATTGTCTTCTTCTTTTTTAAAATTTTATATATTTGTAGAGAAAGGGGAAGAGAGAGAGAAAGAGAGGGAAGGAAACATTAATGTAAGAGAGAGGCATAGATCTGTTGCTTCTCACACAAGCCCTGACCGGGAATTGAACCTGCAGCCCAGGCACTTGCCTTGACCGGGAATCAAACCAGTGACCTATGGCTTTGTGAGTTGACACCCAACCTACTGAGCCAGACCTGTCAGGACTAGGCTGTCTTCCAATGCAGCTGTAAGTTTTTTCACTTTCCCTGTTGGTTACCTCCATAACATGAAATACTGGACTTAAATCTGTCTTAATTCCTCACCTAGAGACGATCTAGTTTCACACCTAATTTTGTAAAATGAGTAAATTAATTTGGTCTCTCTCTCTCTCTTTTTTTTTTCCTTTTTATTGACTTCATTGGGGTGGCCCTGGTTGACAAAATGATACAGGTTTTGGGTGCACAGTTCCACAGCACATCATCTGTACGGTGTAGTGTGTGTTCCCCACCCCAAGTCAGGCCTCCTTCCATCACCATCGATCGACCCCCTCATGACCTCCTCCACTGCCCCCACCAGCTTCTCCCCTCCCCGGCAGTCACCTCCCTATTGTTCACGTCCATGAGTTTCTCTCTCCCCCTTTTTTTTTTTCTTAATCCCTCCATCTCCTCCAGCTCCCCAGCCCCCCGGCCCCCCCACCCCACCCTGGGCTCGCTCTCTCTGATTGTCTGTTTTGCTTGTTAGTTCATTTTGTTCATTCAGTTCTTTCTCTCACTGGCTTATTTCACTTGACATAATGCTCTTCATTTGAAAAGTTGTGTAAAATAACAAACCGTGTATAGCTCGGTGGGTAATGTTGTACTTCCTAACGCGGGGACCCTTAGAGGTGTCTCTGGTCAGGGACAAGACGGTCCTCGGTGTCTGCAGGAAATAGAAAACAGTCCCGAGTAATTTATTCTGGGCTGGTGCACGGTGCTCTCCCCCTTGCCGGGCTGTGAATTAATTGTGTTAGCTCTGTAAGTTTGTCATACTGAGGAAGCTGAAACATTGTCTTTTTCCTGTCTCTGGCCCCTGGGGGATGTTTCCAATTTGTGTTGCCATCTGTATTATTAGTTTACATTCCAGTCGGTCAGCGGACCCTGCAAATAAGTGTCCCGTACGCCAAGGAAAAAGCCCAAATGCATGTATTCACAGCCGAGGCTAATTTGTATGCAATATAGCTTGGACACAGTCCTGATTAAACGGGTCTGTGTCTTTTCGATCGCTGTGTTCGTCTGGATTTCGGTCCGATGCGTGTTTTGTGTTTGCATAAAACCAGGCCTGCTAATTTTACTTCATTTATATGCTGGGATTTTACATTCTCCTGGCTTTTCCTGGAGGGAGCAGGTTTTGCAGACCAAGCGTGAGAACCTGGCGAGCTTTTGGAAAGGTCCGGGAAAGCAGACGCTGTAGGAAGAACAGCAGCCCCAGCCTGACCACCTGGCTCCAGGAGGGTTACCCCTTACACCCGGGACGAATGGGAAAACTCTGGTCGTGTCTGCTACGAATCCTCCCCGCCATGGACTTTGCTTCTGCTCTGGCTTGATACTTATTTTCTTTTTTTTTAAAAAAATAATTTATTTGTTTGTTTGTTTTACTTTTAGAGAGAGGGGAAAGGAGGAAGAGAGGGAGAGAAACATCACTGTGTGGTTGCCTCTCACTCGCGCCCCCAACTGGGGACCTGGCCTGCAACCTAGTCATGTGCCCTGACTGGGAATCGAACCAGCGACCCTTGGCTCGCAGGCCGACGCTCAATCCACTGAGCCACAGCAGCCAGGGCTTTGATGTTTATTTTCATTGCAGCCGCAGCTGATAAATATCTGAGCTGAAGCTCTCAACTTCATCTAAGATGCTGAATGATCTTGCGACGGCAGGGGGGGGCATGTGTTAAAATATTTGAGCACAGCTCAGAGGCTCGTTAATGGTCCTATGGAAAGGAAAAGATGGACCTGTTACCTTTTCATTTATACCGTGTAACTTACAGAGGTTTTTTTTTTTCCAGCTTGTCCCTGGATTTTTATATCGTAGTATGATTTTCCTTCCCTGGTTGCATTCAGTGCCACGGAGAAGTGGTTTTTGTATCAGGAGAGGCATTAGTTGGGGTAGGCGTGCCAGGCTTTGCTGGCGGATCTCGTTTGTCCGTTCCCCCAAACAATGTTTTCCCGGCAGCCGCTCTGAGCGAGACTCAGGACTGCCGTGGCCCACGGGCTCCTGTGATCCCAAATGCGGAAGACAGGGCTGGGCCCAGGCCCAGAGACCCAGTTGCAATCTGCTGAAAATTTGAAATGAGCTGGGGGGAGCATTGCTTGCTTATTGTTCATTTCAGGATGTGAATGGTCACCATGACTGTATATGTTTAACAGGCTTCTAAATTTCATCTGAAAGGAACCTTAAAGTACCCCTGAAAAGACACTGTGGAACATCAGCGGTTAACAAGAATCTTAAATATCTTGTCCTAATGCAAATTCAAATTCAGACCTATACCCAGCTAGAAAATTGCTATACAGTAAAATGAAATTAAAAAGAATTTTTTGCCCTGACCAGTGTGGCTCTGTGGTTTGGGCATCATCCTGCAAAGCGAAAGGTCGCCGGTTCGATTCCCAGTCAGGGCACATGCCTGGGTTACGGGTTCAGTCCCCAGTCCGGGCGTGTACAAGAGGCACCTGATCTGCGTTTTTCACTCAATGTTTCTTTCTCTCTCTTTCTCCTTCACTTCCCCCCTCTAAAAATAAATAAATAATATCTTTTTTAGAAAAGAATCTTTTCTGGCAAAAGAATATTGGTCTTGTGACTGCATCTGAAGGTAAAGAGCCCTGGCCGGGTGGCTCGGTTGGAGCATCATCCATACAGCAGAAAGGTTGTGGGTTCAATCCCTGGTTGGAATGTGAACGGGAGGCAGCCCACGTGTGTTTCTTTCTCGCACCAGTGTTCCCTTCTCTCTCTCCGCCCCCCTCTCTAAAATCAATAACATATTCTTGGAGAAGGATTAAAAAAATAAATAACGGCCAAGAAGTTGGCCATGGCAATGGCACTAGGGAAGGAATAAGACTGATACTGTGCGGGAACTTCCACCATTGCCATCCATTTGGGGGGGACACCGGGACCCCGTTTCCTGTTGCTGGTTTAAGTGGTAACGTTTCCACAGTTAGTGAGTGACTTTGTAGTGATGCGCTTACGTGGCTTCCAGTGACAGTTCTTTATGTTTGCAAATCTTCCTAATGAGAGAGCTTTCTCGGCCGAGTCCAAAGATGTCATTTATCTGGAACTTGTGCAGGAATTAGGCCGCGGCTGGGTGCCACGTCTGTTGTCATTGAAACATTGTTTGGTAAATCACGTCTCTATTTAGTTCGGGTCTAATGATTGAAACATTCTTGCGACATAGGATGGAGGAAGGACTGAGCGCGTTCCACGACACGTGTTCCCTATGTGCCTTCACTTCAAAGATCGTCCCCACGTCACAGAGCCGCAGGCCGGTCCTTGGAGGGGCTGCCTTGCGTCACACCCGGCCTGTCCCCATGACCTCGTCTCCACTTCCGCATGCGCTAGAGCCTATTCTTATTTTCCCTCCTGGTTTTCCCCTTGGCTTTCACTCTCTGAGCCTCTCAGAAGGTCGTGACACTCATCAGCCCCCTCCCGTCTTCAACGGAGCTGGACTGAGGCCCCCAGTCAGTGTTGGAATGAGTCGGAAAGGCAGCACCTGTCCCCAAGGTTTCTGCAGGTGCCGGACTCGGGACAGCAGGAGAAACAAGAGCGGGCCCGTCCTGCTGAGGCCGGCATTGGAAACACTAACACAGACACCCACCTGGGCCACGTGCTCCCGAGGTCCCATATGTGGGGGACAGGGATAGACACAGGCCCGGAGGCCCAGGCGCACGCGGCAGAAAACTGGAAACTGAGTCAGGGAGCACTGTTTGCCGGGAATCAGTCGTTCATTTTAAGTTGCAAGTACCTCTCGCAGGTTTGTATTTCGGGAATGACATTGTGGCAAACCCTCGTGCCCTCATGGGGCAGATAAGGAAAACGACCCTCCAAGATGTGGAGTGATCTGCTCCAAGTCAATATACCTATTAAAGTGTCACAACTTCGTGTTTGCGGGCATAGCCTCCTGGGCCCAAGTCCCACCTCTACCGCGGACCCTGAGGATCACCAGGAAACGGCCACACTCTCTAGACCTCAGTTTCCCCATCTGTAACAGGGGTCAGTCCATGGCCCGCCTCATGGGGCAGTTGTAGAAACTGAATGACCGTCAATGTGCAGAGCTTGGCCGACGCCCCCCATGAGGCGGAGCTGTGACTTGGCTCCACTTGAATTTGCTGTCCCTCGGGGTCGATCCCAAAGTCTGGAAGGCCACTGGGAATGTGGAACGCTGTCTTCTCTGGCCACATGCTGGTGCCGTTGTCTGCACTTTGTGCCCTTTCCCCTGCACTGTGAATTACAAGCATAAGACGTAGAGTCTCCCTGTGACCGAACAGCAGGGGAAAGTCTACAGAAGGAGGCGGCCTCTGTCCCCCTCCCGCTGACCACCCCTCCCTCTCTCCCAGGCTGACTGAGGTTGGTGGGCCTCCAGCCCCCCTGTTCTGCACACAGATACACTGGGTTTTCTGTTTTCCGATCATGTTTTAAACAGACGAGGATTTCCATGGTCCACAGTTGATCTCGGCTTTACATTTCCACTTATCATTTTGTACCTTCCTCCAGATTGATCAGTGGAGCCCTAGCCTTGTGTGCCTTTAACAGTGACATAATACCCTTCTTGGAAGGCTACGGGGAAGTTATAATCTCCAATTAATTTCCCTTGCCTCGCACAATTGAAACAACTTTCCCTAACAATGGGATCACTGAAATCTAACTGCACGTCCAACAAACAGCCGCAGACATGAGAATTCTGTCCGTTTTTCCATGAGGTCGGGGAAGACGTTCCTAGGATGTCCAGGCTCAGGCTGGCGGGGGAACTGGGATGAGAAGCACAATACCGATGGGAGGGCCTGGGCATGGCCGGGGGGCGGTGGCTCTGAGTTGGCACCATCTAGACGTTCTTCCTGTGGGCTCTGACATCTGGTAGACCGGGCTGGGAGTAATGCTCTGCCACGTACCTGCTGTGGGACCTGGGAGAGATGCTCAGCACATTTGGGGAAGTGGGGATGCCATGGGCTATGCATGAGGCTTAAGGGGACAGTGTCACCGCGCATCTGAGAAAAGAGAGCCTCAAAGTGCAGGTGGACGCAGGTTGCTAGGAGCCCTTGATCGTTTCCCTTTAGTTTCACAACACGGTACTGCTGGTGTCTGGTTGCTTTGAAAGCAATTTGGTGCAGATTGTCTGCAAAGCTGACGCCACCCACCCAGATACCATCGGTTGTAAAGTCATGGTTTAGACGCGTGATGGCAGGAACATGGGTGACTTTGGAGTGAGGGATGTTTTTATGAGCCATAAGGAAGACCTGTCCCTCCCAAAGCAGGAGCAGGCCAGCGGCAGAGGTTGGGGAGACAGCCACCGGGCCACGTGGGGCTGTCACGTTTGGAGCGATGGCTGGGTAGGTGACCGGTGGCCCCTCCTGAGCCCAAAGCATCCATGTCTCCATGGCCTTCAGCCACGTCGTCTTTGGCTTGTCTGATGCCTTGTTGCAATCAGAGCCAGCCCCGGACCCCATGAGTGGCCCACAAGTTCATTTTTGTTGAAATCTCTGGCTACCACTTTGGAGCTGAATCCCAGTTGGCTGGTAAGCGTTGCAGGAACACTCAGGACCTGCCTTCGCCTCCCTTTTATTTGGGCAGCTGGTAGAAAGTATAAACACGAGACACGTGTATTACTGGGTAACCTCGCAGTGGATGATGTGGTGGAACAAAGAGAGCACTGTCCTTTGTAGCAGGAAGATGTATTAGCCCTGCTTGCTTGTTAAAAAGCATCTTTAATGGAACTTCCATTACGCTGTAGCTTCCGGATAAATCCACCCAGCCCTGTGGGTGTCTGGGAAGAAAAAATACTTCACGGAAAGGGTATTCCGTGACCTGTGGATGCACAAGAAACCACCTCGAAATTTCGTGGCATTAAATGACCACCCCTTTTTTATTCTGCTCATGATTCTGTGAGTGAGGAATTTCGACAGGGCACCGCGGAGACATCTGACCAGTGATTGGAGCCCCACCAGATGGCTGGAGATGGCTGGACTGGGCAGTATGTTTAGTGGCTTGGTTCTGGTTATTGGTTGGGTTTCCTGGTTCTTTTTCATGGCCTGTCTGTTGGGGGTGGAATATTCAAGAAGCTGCCTTTCTGTCTTCTTGCGGCCTCACCGTGTGGCTACTTGGGCTTCCCCACAGCATGGCAGTCTCATGGTATTTAACCTGCTACATGGCTTCTCCCAGAGCGTGCGTTCTAGGAGACGCAGGTGGAAGCTACCAGGCTTCTTGTGACTGAGCCTCCTGTGTCCCAGAGTTTCACTTCCATCGCAGTCTCCTGATCAAGCGAGTCACAAAGGCTGGCCCATATGCAAGGGGATGGGAATGAGACTCCACTTGTCAGTGCGAGAAGAAGCCATCTCTAAGTTACTACAAAAGATGCCTTTTACATGGTAACATTAAGGTATTTTAATAAACAAAGTTGAAATTCAGCTTAAAGTTCTCTTTTAATATTGAAAATTTTGTTCAAATGCTTAACATACAGCAGAGCCTATAGCATCCTAGCCCTAAGAAATCACTGACAAAAACATGTCTTGTATTTGTTGTTGGTTTTTTTTTTTAAAGATTTTATTTATTTTTAGAGAGGAGGGAAGGAAGGGAGAAAAAGAGGGCGGGAAACATCAATGTGCAAGAGATACATTGATCAGTTGCCTCTTGCACACCCGCAATGGGAGACCTGGCCCACAACCCAGGCATGTGCCCTGACCAGGAATCGAACCCGCAGACTTGAGGTCTATGAGACTACGCTCCAACCAACTGAGCCACACGGGGCAGGCCAGGGCAACAGCCATTTCTTAATGCCATTCTTCATGTCCCCCCGGCAGGTCTCATCTGGGGCATTTTTGGATCTTCTTCCGAATTCCTACCATTGAATCCTACCTCACCCCGTGCGCACTAACTAGAATGCATTTTGGGAAGACTCACACTTCAAATCCAAGGATTACAGTTTTTAGAAAAATGCAACAAGCTTGCTTAGCGTTTCTAAACATGGTAGATAAGTGAAGCATCATTGTGTGGGGCTTGGCTCTTAGCAGTCTTGCTTCTTCCCACTTCTGTTTATTCATCTCAACATCACAGGCTGGAAGGGAACGCTCCCCCTCAGTACCAGCTCAGAGCTCTTGGGCCAAATGAGGATTGACTCCTGGTTTTTCTTCCTTAAAAACATTCCGTGTCGGCTACCATTAGGAGCTACCTGTAAATAATCAGTATAAATAATTGAGTGGCTGTGGTCTAGAGGTACCCACAGACCTTGCATTTTAAATCTAGTGTGTTACGCCTGCAGAATTGCAGTGGAGTCTTAAGTTCTAATTGTGTTCTCTGAATTGTATACCATCTTTCTTCTGGAATTTTCTGTTCACTTTCACTTCTTTGTGTATGGGTTAAGAAATCCAGCTGCTTTCTTTGACCTCTTACATTAGCTGGTGTTGGTGTAAATTTTATTAAGGTATCTTTTTAAAAATTGCCAGTAGTTTTGCACCATTATCCATTATTATATCATGTGCCTAAATTATTGACATATATTAATTATGCTTTAGTAACTAGTTATGAATGATATGTATTTATTTTATTGATGAAAGAGAGAGAGAGAAATATTGAATTGTTGTTCCACTTATTGATGCATTCATTGGTTGATTCTTGTAGGTGCCCTGACCGGGGATCGAACCTGTAACCTTGGTGTATTGGGATGGTGCTCTAACCCACTGAGCTACCCAGCCCAGGGCATGATATGTATTTATTTTTATAGATTTGTCCAAAATGCAATTTAGGTTTTTATAGTCACTCATTACGGAAGAATAGAGAGAACAATGGTGGGAAAGCCCTTCCAGAACATCCTATTGTGGTTCTAGGTATTCCAGTCTCCACCCTCCCTTAGACTTACCTCAGTGCGAAGATGCGTAGAAATGAACTGCGTAGGAGGAATGGCTGGGAAGACCGATCCTTGGTCTCTTGGGCCCCTTCCTTTCTCCTGAGGAGCCAAGACTGTCAGCCCTGGGGGTCTCCAAGCTCTGGTGCTTTTATTTGCTGCGTTGTGAACGTGGGAAGATGGGACCTGGGAAGGAAGGAGGTTTTCCCACACTAGCGGCTCAGCTTGCACCCTTGGCCCGCGTACAACCACGCGATCGCTGACCGGTGGGGGTGCACCAATGTTTACATTGCGTGTGTCCCATTCAGGGAACATGTTGAGATGTCATAGGGAAACCCTCTGGTTATGTCAGTTGTATGTAGGGAGAGAGAGACTCCCTTTTTTAAAAAAATATTTTATTTATTTACTTTTAGAAAATAGGGGAGGGAGGGAGAAAGGGAGAGAAACATCACTGTGTGGCTGCCTCTCACACGCCCCAAACTGGAGACCTGGCCCGCAACCCAGGCACGTGCCCTGACTGGGATTCGAACCAGCGACCTTTCCATCTGCAGGCCAGTGCTCAGCCCTCTGAGCCTCACCAGCCGGGGCAAGACTCTCCCATTTTAACCTGCGCTCTAAGATGATTTTTCCCTCCATCACTCAAGCATGAGACCCACAGTCGAACACTCACGCCGCACGTAAGCGCGTTTGATTTGGGGACTGAACCCGGCGCAGGCGGCTCACCCGCTTGCCTGTTTGTGGTGAGCCCACCGCCCCAGGGATTCTGAAGCAACGGGGACTGTTTACAAATCCAGCTGCCCCTGACGGGGGTGTGCCGTCTGAGATACTGATGCTCTGCCTCGCCATTGCTATTTAGATTCTTAAAATAAACATCACCTTTGAGAACAGTCTTAGGTTTACAGAGAAATCGCAGAGCTAATGTAAAGAATTCCCGTAGTTGCCTCTGTTAACAACACCTTCAAAAATACTGTCCGTTTTTTATAATCCACAAGCCAATACCGATACGTTATTCCTAGTGCAAGTCCACGGTTGATTCAGATTTCCTTTGTTTTTACCTGTTTCTTTTTTCTTTTTTTCCCAGTATCCCATTCAGGACAAGAAATGGCATTCAGTCACTGTGTTTCCGTAGGGGCCTCTCGACTGTGACAGTTTCTCCGTCTCACCTGGTTTTTAGTGGCCAGGACAGTTTGGAGGAGGAGACTGGTCAGGTGTTTTGCTGGATGACCCTCTCCTGGGACTCACCTGGTGTTTTCTCACGGCAGACGGGGGTCCTGGTTTTGGAGAGGAAAGTGCCATTCTCATTCATCCCATGACATCCAGGGCACACACTGTCAACACGATGTCACTGTCAGGCTTGTCCTCTGCAAAGCTGCCCTTTTCTTTCTCCATTTGTACACTGTCCTTTGTCACGCACAGGGCTCTCTTACGGAAGGGAAGTTACATGCCGCCTCCTCAAAGGCGGACTCGCTGAATAAATTATGTGTTATCCTTCTGCATGGGAGACTTGTCTCTTCCCTCTCAGGTATTTATTTATTCAATCATTTATTTATATCCCTATGAACGCACGGACATGGCTTCCATACTTTGGGTTATAGTCCAACATTACTTTATTACATTGCTATAATTGTTCTAGCTTGCTCCTGGGTCTCGTTCACACACACATTATAGGGAGGTTATTTCTGTTCAGTGCCTTAGTTGATGGTTACTACAAAATGTGTGTGTGTGTGTGCGTGTGTGTGTGTGTGTTTGTATGTATATATGTATACACATATATACATGCACACTATACAAACACACACACACACACACACACACACATATATATTATATATCTTATATATTTCCTACTCCAGTCCTCGAATCAGCTATTTCTTCAAGAAGCCCTTTTATTAGAGAACAGTGTTAAAAACCAAAATCGGGGTACGGGGTGTGCTTGTTACTTCTGGGGATCGGTTCTGGCAGGGGCTCCGAGCTGACAACACATGGAAATATATGTGTGTATACTAACACCTGTATATATTCACACCTGTAAATATTTCTGCCTGGTAAAGGGAAACTCTTCTGTTTCTCTCTGCTCCCAACACTTGACTTCTGGTCACCAAATGTGGGGGAGCGGTTTCTCACACAACCAGCTCCACCCCTCTGGACACCCACTGGTACCCTACAGTTCAGTTCCAACCTGACGCTCCCTGGGGTTAGTGCAGACCCCACAAAACCGACCCCCCACTTCAGACGCCTATTGCAAGTAGTGGGTCCGAGGTTATTCACAACTTGTGTGCGATTGGGTCATAAATGAAGGGTTCCAGGCACCCCCTCCTCGAGTTCACTAAGTTGCGAGAATTGCTCACGGAACTCAAGAAAACAGTTTACTTATTAGATCACGAGTTGATTATAAAGAGCTCTGCTGGTTAGCGCACCATCCCCATGAGACAGAACAGTGAGAAGCTAGGAAAACTTGGCGAGTGGAAGAGGGGACCTGAGGCAGGGAGCTGAACACAGTGGCCGAGCAATGCACAGCCAGGTGCAGACGGTCCCCAGGGCCGAAGACTCTCCCTTTGGGGAGCAGCCCTTGCCATTCCCTTCCCCCTTCCCTTCCCCCACAGGAGTGCTAAACTCTAGGCAGTGGGCAGCTGGCCGCTCGTCCCAGGCTGGTCCCCTGAACCTGTCCCCAACACCCCCTTTTCTCTGACTTCCCAGGGAGCCAAGGCAGCCCAGCCTGGGCTCTCCTGTTGCGTCTTCTATGCCGAGCCCCTCCTTGTTTCACTGTCCCCAGCTTTAATCAACGTACCCTCATTGTCACCTGGACACGTGCTGTGAAATCTTTCCCGCCCGGAGTCAAGAGCCCACACTCGAGCGCTGGCCCTGAGCAGGCCTGCTCGGGGCCTGGCCCTTGTTCAGTAGCACCCCCACGCCAAGGTTGCCAGCTCGATTTCGAATCAGGGCACAGACAGGAATCAACCAATGAATGCACAGATCAGTGAAACAACAAAATCAGTCTCCCTCCCCCGCCCACCTTCCTCTCCAGGTGCACGTGGCCGGCCACCTGGCCGCTCTCCAAACCCCATCGGTTAGGGTTTTAATGGCGATCGCACTCTGTAGACACGACTGATTAAAGCATTGGTGATGGGGGAAGAGACTGGATAGCTGGGGATCACAGGGCATTCGCTCTAAACATCCTTGCGTGGCTGCAGAAGAACCTAGGGCTGGCTGAGCTGCTCGTTCAAGACGCCACGTCGGTGCTTTCAAGTGGCGGCCTGGCGCAGGTGTTCTTGCGCTGTCCCTGGTGTGGCCGGAACTTGGCCTATACCTGCGCGGCGGAATAAAAACATGCTTTTGTTCTGTGTCCCAGGTTCCTGGCACTGAGTTTCTAAGGCCTTTCCAACTTCCAGAATGCGAAGGGTCTCTTTTGTACGCTCCTTGTTGCTGGTGTGGAAAGCCTCATACAACCTCACATTTCCCTTCGTGTGAAACAGAGGAACAAGGCAGCCGAGGTACTGTTTGCATCCCCACAGCAGCGAGAGGCGCTCTGGCCCCTCCGCGCAGGGCTCCATACCGCTGGAGAATGCAGAGCAGGTGTAGAAATGAGGTATTCTTACTCTTCATAGCTTTAAAAAAAAGGGGGGGGGTAAGTATTTTAGGTGGCACACAGTTCAATTTTAGTTTTTTTTTTAATTATTTTTTTAACAAGTTTATTTAATTTTAATTTTATTTATCTTTTTAGAGAGAGGGGAAAGGAGAAAGAGAGGGAGAGAAACATCAGTGTGTGGTTGCCTCTCACTCGGGCCCCCAACTGGGGACCTGACGCGCAACCGAGTCATGTGCCCTGACTGGGGATCGAACCAGCGACACTTGGTTCGCAGGCCGACGCTGCAATTTTAGGTTTTAATCTTACCTGTGATTAAATGGGCTTCTCTCTGGTGCCCGTTTTGTAGAGCTGAGGGTTAGGGGACAGTACATGTCTACAGAGAAGGACAAGGTTCCGTTTGCAGGTGCTGGTTTCCACCTAATAAAAATGACCCGTTTGCAGCTCTTGCGCTAAAGCCGACGCCTAGACCATGTTGGATTATTTCTCTAAGTGTGTGGCTGGGATTTCGCCGTCAGTGTATGAACCGCTGTCAGGAAACAAGGAAAATGTACACCTCAGTTCAGGGGCTGTTTGTCAACCGCAGGAGCCAAGGTTGGGGGGCGCCGTTCAGTAAACCCAGCGAGTACCCATTTTCAAAAGAATTTCGCGGTACCGAAATGACTCCAGCGCCACTGCGGAAAAGCCATACCTATGACATGCATCATCCTACAGCCATTTCTGGTAAGGTCACGTCAGTTTATTTCTCTGCCCTCAACCTCACGTCTTTTCTGGGGGTTAGGGCTGAAGATGCTTCTCTGCATGTGGCTTTTGTGGACTTGGCTGCCCTGACGCTTTCTGCCTCTTTGGGTGGGTTGGCTTCAGAAGCAGTAAAATAAATTGTGCACATGAGTCTGTAGCATCATCTCTCAATGGTTTGTGGTCAGACCCCATGTTTTCGGGAGTAGGGACATTACTGGAATTATACAATATCGAATTTTCCGCTGGCTTGTCTAATGCACAATCTTTTTAACAAGCCAGCAGTTATGATCATTTTAATGGGAGGGTCTTGTTCCATTTCACATACACGGTGGATTTAAATTTGATTGTCTTTGCATATAAATCTCAAGGGGCATACAGATCTAGTTTCTTAATGCTTTCGAGTCTACCCCTGACTATTTTTATGGAAATATTTCTTCATTTTCAGTGATCCTGTTTACCAGGGTGTTTTCAAAGGAGCGATATTTTGCCTGTCACTTTATAATTAACCTAATATGATTATTGGGGGGGAGCAGTTTATGGAACAATAGACAGGGTATGTCAGCAAAGTTTTAGGAACAGCAGACGGCATAGCATCTGTGGTCCTACAAATTAAATATTACATATGGTAATAACTGTAAGTAGTTTTGTGAGCGTTGCTCAGACTAACTCCACTGTACCCGGTATCTGAGTTTGGCAATACTTGAGGGACGTACTCGGGGCATAGATTCAATGTAACCCTAACATGGCTACTTTATGTCATTATCAAACCAAAATGCTCAATTTTTTTACATGCCCTTTAAAGCTCATTTGCCATCTTTGATTTTGTGTTTAATAAGACATTTTTAGTAATTTGGCTGAATTATACTTACGTATTTCTTTGTTTTATATTTGCATAAATGTAAACCATTGCTAGCTTTTCTTTAGTTCTGTTCCCTGGCTGGACTTCGTTACAGTGTGAATTTGCCTTGTGACTTAGGTTCAGGTGCCCTCTTAAGAATGAAGGAACTAAAAAAAAAAAAAAAGAAAGAAAAAAGGGGGAAAAAGAAGGAAGGAAGGAACTGAGGTTCCCAAAACGTAGGAAATTTTTAAAAATTGGGTATATGACTAAGCAGAGCTGGGATCTGGACTTACGTCTTTCCTCCTTTTTTAAATTTTCATTGTGGTTACTTGAAACATTTGCAAAGGTAACGAAAATAATGCATTGAATGCGGTTCAGCTACTGGGTACAACTTCTGACCATTCTTGTCTCACCGATACAGCCCCCCGC
Organism: Furipterus horrens; assembly: GCF_987537825.1. Taxonomy (NCBI): domain Eukaryota; kingdom Metazoa; phylum Chordata; class Mammalia; order Chiroptera; family Furipteridae; genus Furipterus; species Furipterus horrens. The sequence continues at coordinate 2,883,886 of NW_028327186.1, read as the reverse complement.
AATTGCTTCCCCAAATTATCCGAGCAGACCTGAGACATCGTATCATTTTATTTCAAAAGCACTCCAGTCTATATTTCTAAAAGGAAGGATTATTATTTTTTAAATATTGTCATCACCATGCCATTTTCACATGTACTAAATACCTGTAATTTGCTAGATCCTCAAGTATCCTTCGTGAAGACTTCTTGAGTGTGACTGTGTGTGTCTCCCAGTGTCTCTCTGTTTCTCTGTCCTCTCTCTTTGCATTCAGTTCTTGGGTCTCTTGAGTCCCTCTCTCTGTTTCTCCTTGCTGGGCCCGATGAGGGGGCTGCTGGAGCCCACACACCCCTGCATTAACCCCTCGGATACGTACCCCTGGGGGAGACACAGTGCAACTACTTTAAAACCACTTTCTGTGGTTAAAGCCACCAACTGAGGGTCCTGGCTTAGTTCATGTTGCGCTTGGTTTTCAAGATTTATTTTTTTTAAGTATATTTTATTAATTATATTGTTACAAGAGTTCCAATTTTTTCCCCTTTGTTCCCCTCCGCCCAGTACCCCCCACCACCCCAGCAAACTCCCCCAAGTCCATGCCCATGGGTCGTACATACAAGCTCTCCCGCTTCACCCTTTCATATATTCTTTTTTTTTTTTTTAATTAATTAATTATTATAATAATAAAAAAACCATTCTTTCCCTCTCAGATTTAAGACCCTTTATAATCTTATAAAGGACAACGGGCAAGATTTATTTTTAAGTTTTAATGTTGTTTTATCCCGTGATTACATAGCGCCTTTGCTGTGATGAAGCCAAATGTATACCAGAGACCGTTTTGGGAGGATTCCTGTTGTCATCCTCTCCCCTTTATTGGTTTCTGTGTCTTCTCTTCCCCACCCCACCCCCACCCCGGCCCTCACTTGTAAGCGTTGGGTTTATACTTTCCCATTTTAACGGTGAGCACACCTGTGGGAAGTCCACACATACATGCAGACTCCGGACACTGTCCCAGCTCCTGGTTGGAAACTTACTGCTCTGTTCTGGGGGGTCATTTGGATGGACCTGTCTTCTCGTATCGGCTGCCTTTTGTGAGTTTATCCGCCGCCGGGCAAGGTCTTGGTCTGGCTTGTCTCTTCACTGCTGAACGTGCTGTTCAATATATATATATTTTTAGTGAAGAAGCGTTGGATGAGCTTTCTTCCTTTCACAATAACAATTATATTTTTTAAAGTAGAAACAATGTATTTCTTAGGCACCAAGCAGTACAGAAAAGAACATCAACAAAGGCAATGTATTGGCAGAATCATGCCACCCAGAAATGAGAGGCATTTCACATGATGTGGCTGTAAATTCAGAAATCCCTCCACATATATATAATGATAAAAAGATATGACCCCTGGCTGCTGTGGCTGAGTGGATTGAGTGTTGGCCTGCGAGCCAAGTGTCGCTGGTTCGATCCCCAGTCAGGGCACATGACTCGGTTGCATGTCAGGTCCCCAGTTGGGGGCACGAGTGAGAGGCAACCACACAGTGACGTTTCTCTCCCTCTCTTTCTCCTTTCCCCTCTCTATCTAAAAAAAAAAAAAAATTAAACAAATTAATTAATTTATAAAAAGATATGAGTTACATAATGTATGCTTTAAACAACTTCTTTTTTTATAATTTTGTTTTTTAAAATATTTATTTATTTTTAGAGAGAGGGGGAGGGAGACAGAAAGGGAAGGAGAGAAACATCAGCATATGGGACCTGGCCCACAACCCAGGCATGTGCCCTGACTGGGAATCAAACCGGCGACCCTTTGGTATGAAGGCTGGTGCTCAATCCACTGAGACACACCAGCCAGGGCAAAACAACAGTTTTTTATTTGAAACTGATAGAGGAACAGCACTAAAGTGAAGCAGAACTTAATTCTAAATTTCAGATTGGTGCTCCTTCATGATGAGGCACATTGGCTTCCAGAACTAAGGGAAAAAGCTCCCAGCCACCCCCACATCCTGTTCATTGTCATTTGTCTCATATCCCCTTCCTACCCCACGGAATTCCTGCGGCGATCACACGCTTCCCCCGATGCTATTACTGTTACTTTCACCCGTGTTTACTCTGTTCCTCGCCGTTTCCAAATTATGTAGCAGATGCGCCTGGGTGAGGGCTTAATTCTCACTTGGTAATTGGTTTCCTCAGTTCTGTCTCTAGTCCCGTGTGATCGTCACCTGTCCGATTAGCACCTCGAGTCCTCCCGCTGTTGGATTTATATTCTGACTGAGGGTCTCGGGTTCCGTAAAGGACTTTGGGGAGCTTCTGTCTTCATCCTCGTGGTCAAGCTCTCCTTCCGCAATCCTTCTGGTTCTGTCTGTCTGCGTGTGCACTGGAGGGGTGGCTGGCTGGCCCGCACACCCTGCCGCTCTGTCTCGCTGATACGTGATGCGGCAGCGGCGTCCCTTGGCCCCTCCTGTGCCACTTCTCCCTGATGACCTTCCCAGCAGTATGTCCTCCCCTGTGAGAGACCACTGCTGCCTGCCGGCCTTTTCGTCGCCCAGGAGAGGATGGGGTGAGGCCCTGCAGGCTGCGCCCCAGCAAAGGCCGCGTCTCTAGACTTGGAGTATTTTACACGTAAAAATAACATATGATCCACTTATAAATGGTGGCTCTTCACATTTTCATTCTACCCGATTAGGTAATCATCCTGCATATATTTCTGTTCTCACCCAAGGACATGTCCTCATTTTTTCCAGAGAGAGAGGGAAAGGGAGAGAGAGAAACATCTATGCAAGAGAGAAGCATCAATTGGTTGTCTCCCGTATGCACCCGGACCAGGGATCGGACCTAAACCCAGGCATGTGCCCTGACCAGGAATCGAACCCACAACCTTTCTTTTATGGGAGGATGCTCTAACCAACTGAGCCACACCGGCCAGGGCTCATCCTGTTTTGTTTTGTTTTTGTATAAAAGAAAGACTAGACTGTTCTGTGTGGTTTTAGCAGAGAGAGAGAGAAAGACCTTGGAAATAGAATGTTTTCATTTAGTTACAGAAAGGCAGGAAGAACTATTGCTTTAAACAACTGGGTTCTTGGCAAATGAACTTAAAAATAAAAAAGACTATTTGACAATTTTTTCTGTAGGTCTTAGGGCCCTTGATATAACTCGCTGTTGGGGGGGAAAAGTGTGAGGCAAGCATTAAAAAATGGGTTCAGTGCGATCAGAAGAAAAGTCTATCTTTTTAGAAATGTGCTGAATTCTGAGAGTTAATTAAAATGAGGACTTGTCACATTGTATTCTGAACCTGTTATATTTAGCTTTTTTCCTTGAAAAGAAGACACTTCTTTCTTCTCTATAAATATAACTCTTGGTTTCTTAAGTCTCCCAGCCACACGGAATCATCGTTCCCTTTAATAGTCAAGGGAACCGACTTGCACCTCAGTGCCCCTATTTGGGGAACCCCACATGTCTGTTCCTGTCGTCCATCCCCTAGATTGCTGTGCCTGGTCCTGAAGCTTGTCCTACTCATCCCGACTCCAGCATCCTACCCTCATTGAATGTTCCTCCTCCCATGAGCACTGGGCCTCACCCACCCATCTTGCCCCAGGCTGGACACCACCTCTCTTCCCAAAGGAATACCAAACACAGGTCCTCACAGCAGCCCACAGGGTCCCCACCACACTGCCTGGATACCCCAGCACTCTTCCTGGGTCCCCATGATCATCCCATTGCCAAGTTCAATGGGCAAGTCTTAGACTCATGGTTCCCAGCTCAGCAGTCTTACAGGTGCCCCTCTGTCACCAACTGCTCCTTCTTGGCCTCTCTGCTGGCTTTTTCTACTAAAGGGCAGGATGCTCCAGAGCTAAGTCCCGATTCTTCCTCCTTATCCATGTTCTCTCACTACCGTGATTTCAAACAGATCCATCTCCTGAAATCCTAGCTCTCATCCAACTTCTTCCTTGGGCTCTGGCCTCACATTCCCGCTGCATAATCGCCACTTACATTTGGATGTCTGGCAGGCATGTCACACTGAACACATCCAAGGCAGAATTCTTCATGTGACACCCTAATCTGTTCCCCCTGACCCTTGTCCATCTCAGTAGCTGATACAGCCGTACACCCAGGAACCCAGCGAGAAATGTAACAGTTGTTAAGTGAGTTTTAACATATGCGTGGATTCACATTACCACCTCCCCTACAATAGGATAGAGACCATTTCATCCAAAAAAATTCTCTCACGTTGCCCCTTTTCAGTCTGACTTTGACCTTTTTACTAACCCTCGGAAACAAATGATCTGTTCTCCATCCCTATAGGTTATCCTCTTCTAGAATATCATCTCAGTGGACTTATGCGATATGGACTCTCAGGAGACTATTATTGAATGTGATGCCTCTAACTCATCCATGCTGCTGTGTGCTTGAATAATTGTGTTCCTTTTGATAGCTAGGCCCTCTTTATCCATCCCTTAACTCATTAAAACACGACATTATTTCCACGTCCGCGTGAAGATGAATAAAGCTTCCATAGACATTTGTATATAGGTTTCTGCATGGACATAAATTTTCACTTCTCCTAATTATATACCTTGGAGTAGGATTTCTGGGTCACATGTAAAGGTTACTTTAATTTTGTAAAACATTGTCAAAACGGCTTATCAGTGGTTGCGCCATTCTGCATTCTTCCTAGCAATGGATGACAATTCCAATTGCTCTGTTTCCTTTCCCAGACTCAGGGAGTTTAGTTTGTTTTGTTATGCTAATAGGTGCGTATGTAGCAGTCTGGTATTGTGGCTTTAATTTGCATATTTCCCGAATCAATTAACATCCGTGTTGTTCTTAGCTGTGGCGTTATCACATTTTTATACTCGGGTGTTTGCTTTGAGAATTTTTACATATTCTGGATACAAGTCCTTTATCAAATATGTGATTTGAGAGTATTTCCTCCAAATCTGTGCTCTTTACATTTTCTTAACATTATTGTCCTCAGAGTAGAAGTTTATATATTAATGATTTCTGTTCCAATGAATTAATGTTGTTGTTTTTTTCTTTTAAGGGTCAAGCTTTTGGTGTTGTAGTGAAGAACTCTTTGTCTAACCCAAGGTTATGAAGATTGTTTTACTTTTCTAAGAGTTTTTTAGTTTTATGTATTACATTTACATCTATGGGCCATTTTGAGTTCGCTTTTGCATATGATGTCCTGTGTACCTTGAGGTCTATATCCTTTGATATACAGACATCCAATTTTTATTTTTATTTTAAAAAGACCCTCCTTCTCTGCTGAATCACTATTACGGCTTTGTCAGAGTATAACTACTCACGATTGGGTGACAGTATTTCTGGTCTCTGTTCCATTCCAATGATCTGCATCTACCCTCAGCGACGACCACAGTGGATTGATTACTGTCGCTTCCCAGTGAGATGTAAAATCAAAGGAGCGTGAACTCTGCAACTTTGAATGATTCCAGGTTCTGTCCTGCTCTGAGGGTACACCCTTCCCTGGCAATCTGGTATAAAAACGCAGGCTTTTGCCTTCCTGCGCACTCCTGTACATCCCGTTGTGCACTGCATTTGCCGCGGAGCAAAGCGGGGAGAGGAAGGAAGCTGTGGGGGTGGCTTCTCCTGTTATAAAAAGAGATCCTTTCCCTGAAATAGTTAGAGAGACTGTAAAATACCTAGTCCTAAAATTAACAAGAGGTATTATAAACCTGTAGGAAAATAAGAACACTGAAGCGCTATAGGCAATCATAAGACATGATTTTTTAAAAAAACAAAATAGACATGAATGCTCAATATTCTAAAGATGTCACGTTGCACGAAAATAGTGTATAAATGTAGTTAATCCTGATTACAGTAACAACTGGATCAGAAGTGCATTAATATTCTAGGGGTGCTGCAACCAGGTCCCACAAGCTCGGTGGCTTAAAACAGCAAAGCAGTCATTAGTAGAGAATTGGTCACACCCGATGGTCCCAGCTGAGGTACCATGGAGCACCGATGTCCCGGCTGTGGGTTCCAGGTGGCTTCAGGTAGCCAGGCGAACTCCCGTAACCCAGGCTCCAGGGAAGCTGGTTCTAATGGTGGGGGCCGGGTCTCTGCAGGAAGCAACATCTCACGCTCATATAGTATCATGATGCCCTCAACAAAAGCTGCCCAGTGAGGGCCCAGCGCCCATGGAATGTGTGGAAGTTTGTTTTTTAAAGATTTTATTTATTTTTAGAGAAAGAGGAAGGAAGGGTGAGACACAGGGATGTGAGAGAGAATCATCAATCGGTTGCCTTCTGCATGTGTCCCGACCAGGGACTAAAACCATCACCCAGGCATGTGCCTTGACTGGGTATCGAACCGGCAACCTTTAGCTTTGTGGGACGATGCCCAACCCACTGAGCCACAGTGGCCAGGACAACTTATGGATGTTCTTGTTCCAGCTGCCCCCAGTATTCAATTCTTCACGTCTATTTCAATTATAAAGTTGTGTGGCTGAAAACATTGGTTTTAAATTTTTTTATCACCGATCTGTATATTTCTCACAAATAAGACTATCAAACATGGAAAGAACTACCCTGGATGGTGTGGTTCAGTTGGTGAGAATGTTGTCCCATAAACCAAATGGTCATGGGTTCGCTTCCAGGTCAGGGCACATGCCTAGGTGCGGGTTTGGTCCCTGATTGGGGCACTGAGAGAGGCAACCGAGCAATGTTTCTCTCTCTCTCCCCCCTTTCTGCCTGGGGACAGTTTCTACAGCACCGTGTAAGGAGGGGGAGCCCAGGCAGAGCACCGTGTCTTCCTGGGCATGGGGGGCAGAGACCAGAGTCGGAGGAGCTGGTAATGAGGACAGCTTTTGTAGGGCAGCCTATTGGACAGAAGGGAGCTGCCCAGGGAAAGGCCCCAAAGAGCTTCACTGGGATCCCCAGGGACTGAGTGGAGGAATGACGCTACACATACGCAGGGTGAGATTCTTCGAGGCCTGACACAGGGCCATGGTGGGCTGTGAGCTGAGCAGTTGGCAGACGTGGCACAGTGAGACGAGGGGTTCCAGGCATGGACAGGTGTCTCTGAACACCTGGGCACTCTGCTGCCAGCCCCGGGAGGCCACGCTGTCAGAGGGGTCTCCGCAGCTCTAGAGGAGGGGTTACTCTAGACCAGGGCTTGGGAAACTCCCATCCCTGGGCCAGATCTGGTCTTTCGGCCTGTTATTGTACAACCCATGAGCGGAGAATGATTTTTACAATTTGAAAGTGTTGTAATTTTTATTTTTTGACTTTTTAAAAATTAACTAATTTATTTATTTATTTTGGTGGGTGGAGCCCCGCTCTGTAACAATTCCCCCCTCTCAGACTTGAAACCCTTTATAATCTTATAAAGGACAATGGGCGAAGGTCTCGAGCTCCTCTAGCTGCTTCAAGCTGGACATGGTCGTCGTCCTACCTACCCTTGGGTTCAGAAATCCCTAATAAGAGTGGGGATGTGGAGGGGAGGTGGCCTTCCCACATGGGGAAGGATCGTGCAGACTCCAGGTCGGTTGGCTGTCCCCGGACAACAGCATGCTTGGTTTAACAGACTGACATCCTTGTTGTGTTCTGGGGGCAATAGATTTGGCTACTTTTTGACTTTTCATCCAAGGATACACCCATTGATTTTAGAGAGAGAGGAAGGGGGCGGGTAGAGAGAGAGAGAGAGATAAACATCGATTGGTTGCCTCCCGTACATGCCCCAACTGCAGATTGAACCTCCAACCCAGGTATGTGCCCTGACCGGGAATCAAACCCACAACCTTTTGGTGTTGGGATGATGCTCCAGCCAACTGAGACCCCAGCCAAGGCTGAAAGTGTTATATATATTTTTAAAAATAGCAATGAGTAGTGTATGCAACAGATACCATGTATGACCCACAAAGACGTAAATATTTACTGCAGAGGAAGAGTGTACCAAACCCTGCCCTAGACCCATTATAATAAATCTTAAAAACAAGTTAAGAAGAATTGAGCTGATTCACTAATAAATCACCCACCTGGCAGAACAAAACTCAGCATTCTCTGAAGTAAAGCACTAAAATCCATACGGTCAGCACCCATTCACAACTTCCAGCATGCAATCAAAGCTCACTAGGAGAATCCACTGGAGAACACGTTTCACACGCCCGAAATGACCAAGGAGACAGTGGCAGAAGGCAGATGGTAGGCAGCTGCGGACTAAATTGACACAACACGTACATCAAAATGAGTAATAATAAAATCACAGAGGAGGGAAACCTGTTAAACATGTTTTCATCTAGGAGTTCCTAATGACCTCGACAAATAGCGGACTGCTACTCCCAGAGAATGCTGGAGGACCAATTTATTCTTTTGAAGAGAATAAAGGGAAATAATCAAGCAGGGTAGACAGTAGTCTCCTCTCGGTAGGGAAGAACTCAGACTAATAAATGAGGGAGGAATAATAAAATTAGAATGTCACCACTCGGCAACCTCCTGTGTATTAACGAAGGTAGGCACTGGCAGCCAGGTGCCACGCGTCTTTTTATGAATAAATGCATGTATCAATAGCGTGACTTAGCATCTTACCAAAGAGGAAGCAGCCAGGCCTGATCAGACCTTTTGATCCTGTCGCTTATTGACAAGAAATACAAGGGAGAAATGAAAATTGTGAACTGCTCCTAAAGGAGATAATCAGTAAGTCCATACAGGAGATTACAGATCAAATGAAAAGCCCGAGGTTCTTCAACAGGTTAATCTTAAAAAAAAAAAAAAAAAAAAAAAAGGAGGGATGGAAATTAAAAGAGACCAACAGCCATGGCGTTTGTTTAATGAGCTAGAATGAACCATAGTGTCTTGTGATGCCCATTTAGTGATGAAACAAGGAAAGAATGCAGTGACACGTGGTTTGAGTATGGCAGAGGTTCCTACAAAGTGACCACACGGGGCAATGAAGCAAGCATCAGTAAATGTCAAAGGTTGGAGACAGGAGGAGGGTCGCCTCTGGGAACGATGTCATTGAGCCAGAACGATAAAGCCGGAAGGTGACAGGGATGCTACCTGTGTCTGGAAAGGAAGCACTAGACTTCCAAATCACCCATGGGGTCAACGAAGACATTGTGATCATAGTAGAAAATATTCTGAATTGAGTGATCATGTCAAAGCGAATGAGACACAAGGAATGCTGTGTTTAGAGGGAATGTAGAGTCTTAAAAGGATATATGAGAAAAGAAGCCAAGCCGCACATTAACGACTTAAATGTTCATCTCAAGAAGTTAGAAGGAGAGCTGCCAATTAAACCTCCGGGAAAGAGAATGAAGAAATAATAAAGAACAAAAAGTCATGAACTAAAATTTCAGCACACCATAAAAAGGATGAGTAAAGGCAAAAGAAGATTGGTTGCTGACTCTTACAATTGACAAGTTCATCATAAAGCTGATGAAGAAAGCCAACCAAAGGCATAAATAACTAACATCAGAATTGAAAAAGAGATATCACTTAAGAGCCTACAGATCCTATCAACCAGTTTATGACAACACATTTGAAATTTTTAACTGAGGAATGCTTAGAAAAATATAGCCTATCATAACTGACACAAGAGAAATATAAAATTTTAGTCAACTAATTATTATTATTTTTAATCCTCACCTAAGGATAAGTTCATTGATTTGAGAGAGAGAGAGAGAGAGAGAGGGAGGAAGAGAGAGGAAGAGAAACATCAATGAGAGACAGAAACATTAATCAGTTACCTCTCATACATGGCCCGACCAGAGATCAAACCCACAACCCAAGTAAGTGCCCAGACCAGGGATCAAACCCGCAACCTTTGGGTGTACGGGACAATGCTCCAACCAACGGAGCCACCTGGCCAGGGCTCAGTCAACTAAGTATTGAAGAAATTGAATTCATAGTCAAATACCTTCCAGGAAAGAAAACCTCATACCTGATTGATTTTACCAGTGAATTCTACTGAACATTTAAGGAAGAACTGGTATCCATGGAACATAAACTCTTCCAGCAAATAGATAAGGCAGGATTATGCCCTTTGCTTTTATGAAGGCAGAGTAATCTAAGTGCCGGTCCTGATAAGGACCTCATGATAATGGCATCTCTCTCATGAATATAGATGCAGAAATCCCAATTTTTTTTTAAAACAAACCTGAATTTAAAATGAAGGGGAAAAAATAAAAGGAAAAGGAATGTCCAGTGATGGAAACTCCTAGAGAAATATGAAAAGGCGAGCACATCCTCACCACCTACGCTGGGTTGACATCATGCCATATTGAAGAAATATTTAACGATGCCTTAAAGATGAAGGATACTATGTGATGAAGCTCAAGTATTGAAGATAAAAATTCTTAGCACACCCGGAATAGGTGTTTTTGGCTAAAACTTACGATACCGACCTTAGCAGGAAACCTCTTTTCCCTGCCTGTGAGCCTGTGGGTCAGGAGCGCGCAGGGAAGCCTGGGAAGACTCAGTGCCAGGGTGACCCGCTAGCTCTTCAGCCTCATTTCTTGCCACTCACCTCCAGGATCATTGGGCTGTAGCTACACCGCTTCTTGGTGGTTCTTGCCACACACCAGGCAGGCTCCTGCCTCCCAGCCCTTCATCCTTGCACTTCCTTCTGCCCGCAGCGCTCTGAACCCAGATACCTACCTGTCTCAGCTTGCCCTCTCTGAGGCTTTCCCGGCCTCCCTGCCTACAGTTGGAATCCCTGCCCGGTAACTTCTGACACTCTCCGGCCGCTTTTCCAGTTTTATTTATCACCTGTTGATATGTTATGTAAATAATTGGACTATATTTTTATTCTTTGTCATCTCTCTGCACCAGAATGTAAATTTCATAAAGGCAGGTATATTTTGTCTGTTTGAGTCACTGCTATATTGTCCGAGCCTAGAGTACAGTCTGGCATAGCATAAGGCACGCAGAAATATTGGTTGACCAGATGGATGGATGGCTGGATGGCTGGCTGGATGGTTGGCTGGATGGCTGGCTGGATGGATGGATGGATGGGTGGATGGGTGGGTGGATGGGTGGGTGGATGGATGGATGGATGAATGCATGGATGGATGGATGGGTGGGTGGATGGGTGGATGGGTGGATGGATGCATGGATGGGTGGGTGGATGGGTGGGTGGATGGATGGATGGGTGGATGGGTGGATGGATGGATGGGTGGGTGGATTGATGGATGGAGAATGGATGGACAGGTAGATGGGTGGATGATGAATGGATGAATGGTTGGATGGATAGAGGGGATGGGTGGATGGAGGATGGATGGGTGGGTGGGTGGATGGATGGATGGATGGATGGGTGGATGGGTGGATGCATGGATGGATGGATGAGTGGGTGAATGGGATGGACGGAGGATGGATGGGATGGATGGGTGGGTGGAGGATGGATGGACAGGTGAATGGGTGGATGGTTGGATGGATGGATGGATGGGTTGGGATGAGATGGGATGGATGGGTGGGTGGATGGATGGATGGGTGGGTAATGGAGGGGATGAATAGAGAATGAATGGACAGATGGATGGGATGGAAGGATGGATGAGGCATAGCATCACAATGGTGGGGAATCAGCAAGTGAAAGAATTCAGATAAAACATAATGATGCTGCCATTAGGAAGAATGAGTTAAAACTCTGTGTGCTGGTATGCACAACTAACAAGATTTTTTATGAGAAAGCTATGAGGTATAGGACAGAGTCCAATATGCCCCTTTTCCTTCCATTAGAAAATAATTTCTACATGATGATCATTTCTACGTAGATACACTATCCTGGTGTCAGAAGATACTGTTTGTTCATAATGGAAGTGTTGGTTGGAATATAGATAATGCAGGGGGCCTTACCTTTTAATTTTGTGTTTTTCTGCACTGTTAGAATTTTTAACTCATTCTACTCATTTTTGTTTTAAAATATCAGAAGGTTTGGGGGTGGGGTGTTGGTAGTAAGATTATGGACTATTTAAAGGAGGTTTTCTTTGCAGTGCTTGCCTTTAAAATAATAAATCATTGCTATAAAAATTTAAAAAGCTATTTCATTTAACAAAACTTGAGAAAAATCATTGCTAATCTTTAGGGACTTCCCCGAAGCACAGAAAGTTCTCAATTCATCAAATCAAGATTCGAGGGCACTCGGTGTTTTCTGTTTGCTAAGGCAGAAAAGCTTTTATTTATGCCCTGAAGGTTTTCAGTAACAAAATTTTCATATAATCAGAGGACTTTGTTCCCTTGCACAGTCTGCTTTCCTGTAATCTTCCGATTATTTATAGGACAACAGATGGCCAGGAAAACTCTTAGCAAATGGGCAAAATTTAAAAAATATTATACAAAGTTTCACGTCTGAGTCCGGAGCTTCAGAGATTGCTGTGGTCGTCAGTCCAACCAGAGAGCCCTGGGAGTCCCCCGTGGGAGCTGGGTTTGTGAAGCCCTGGGTCTTTGTTTCACTTGACGCATTTAACTGTAAATCTGTGTCCATTTTCCCTGAGCTTTTTTTTGTGTGTGTGATGATTGCTCAGTTTTTACTCTTCATCCTCACACTGCAAATATCTCACATAATACAGGGTTGGTGGGAGGCTTGTTCTCTAATAAGGCCCCATGAGAAAAATGAAAGGAGAAACAATTTTTTTTGACAACTGAGAAAAGCCATTTTATGAAATGCATTTGGTTACTGAGACACACACACACACACACACACACACACACACACACACACACACATGCGCGCGCGCGCGTGCGCGCGCATGCGCATATTAAATGTACCCTGATGAGCTTTTCACCCATCTTTCCATTTTAGAATTTGAGATATAAAGTCCCCGTTCACAGCTGTTTTAAAGTGGGATGAGGCTGGGTGAGAGAAGTACAGATTCTAGGGTTTTGAAAGGCATGCAGCCCTGGCTGGTGTGGCTCAGTAGATTGAGCGCTGGCCTGTGAACCAAACGGTCGCCGGTTCGATTCCCAGTCAGGGCACATGCCCGGGTTGTGGGCCAGGTCCCCGATTGGGGGTGTGCCAGAGACAACCCCACATTAATGTTTCTCTCCCTCTCTTTCTCCCTCCCTGCCCCTCTTTCTAAAAATAAAATAATAAAAACCTTTTAAAGAAAAGACACACAGCTCACTTATACTGCAACAACCAAGAATTTGTTGTTTTAATAGACATACGCAGTTCTCTTATACTGAAGGCAACTAAGAATTCTCCTGGAAGGTGATGAAGTTTAAGTCCATTAGTAGCCAGACTACTTTATATTAGATTTTCAAATGAATGAGAAATTAATGAAGAGCTCTCATAATGGTTTCAGAGCAGGCATATTTATAACCCTCTCCTCCTCGCCAAAAATAAATCCGTCTCATTTTTTTCCCTGCCAACTGTTTAATCGCCTATCACAGAAAATGAAGAAAAAAAAAAGAAAAAAAATTGGGGCTGGTGCAAATAGGGTGTTGCCCGCAAGGCAGAAGAAAGGTTTTGGAACTTTGAGCAATCTGTGAGCCGTGTGAATTCTAGAACATTCTGTCTTGGAATGTTCCTTGTTTTGATGTTCTTGTTTACTTGACTTGTCATTTATTCCCCAGTCAACTACACAACACGGATTTCCGAGTGCGGGGATTTGGAGCCTGGCGGCGCTCGTGGGCTCGCTTCCCGTGGCGCGTGCTTGTGCGCCACGCACCTCGCGTTTGGTTCGCGGGCTGAGGAGGACCCCGGGCCCCCAGCTGACCTGAGTCCAGGCTATCCTGGGGCGACAGACCGTCTGAGCCGAGTCAGGGGGGCTTGCTTCTACTTTGGCCCATCTTGCCCCGACTCCACCCAAGACCTCTAAGAAGGCTCCAAACCCACCCAGCGGCACCCCCCGCCACGCACGGCCCATGCTGTTTGCTGTCCTGGGGCACCCAGGCCTTGGCCCTCGCTGAAAAGGAGGCCGAAAGGGGCCCTTTTTAATGTGCTTATTATCGCTGGTTTAGTTCCTGTGTGTAGTAAGTTCAGCTTATTAGATTCGTATGATGTTTTCTGAACAAGTTACTGTCTTTTGTGTTTTTTATTTTTTTAGTCAGTATAGGCAAGTGCCCAAAGATGCTCAGTGTTTCTCAGGGGTAATTCCAACCCAAACCAACCTGGACTTTAGACTCTCAAGAGTGTTTTTCAAATGAATTCTGGGCATTCTTAATTAAGAAAACATGTCTTCAAACATGATTTAAAAAGAAAAAAGAAAAAAGAAAAATCTCATGGGCGCGGACAACAGTGTGGTGATTGCTGGGGAGAGGTGGGGTACGAGGCATTAGAGGAAAGGATGGAGGGGGTGTTTAAAAAAAAGACATGAACTTTGAATTAATAATAAAGAAAAGCTAACTATGCTCTTTAGGAAAAAAAATGTGACTAACCGTAAAGAAAGGACAAAATGAGCCCGGGTGGGGTGGGGCGGAAGCAGGGATCCCTGGCCAGAGAACAGAGAGGAGTAACTTTTATGTTTTGCATATAAATTCCTTTTAAGAGACTAATGATTCCTTAGCAGGGTTGTCGCACCAAGGACGTTAAAGAATATGAATCATGACATCATGTTGAGAAATGATTATGTACAAACCTGGAGTGAACTTAATATGTATTTACCTTTTGTTTTGTGACTAAGTATAATTATATACATTATGAACCCAATAAATATTCAAAGTAAATAAATACCCAATAAATATACATTTATCAGCCTTTCCTCTGAGACACCCGTAAAATGAAAGTAAAAGAATAAAAAATGATTCAAACTCACAAGGAGGAAACGGACAGATGGGAAATGCCAGCAGTGCTTGGGAAGGACGGAAAGTGTATCATTAGGGGGTGGCTGGGGTACATGGGGACCAGGAAGAAACAGGCTGAACTGTACCTTACAGCCCTAAAAAGTCTCAGAAATTAGAGGCACTGGATGTCCCTGAAGGTAGGATGTGGCCCGGGCAAAATGAGAGGATTGATTTACAGACTGTGAAAAGTATTGGGTCAGCCAAAAAGCCCATGATGTTTTTTTCCATTCGATGGCTCCAGTAGCGCTTAGTTGTTTTTAACTTCGTTCCAAACAATTTGGTTAGATTGTACTGTGACAGCTGTGATATCAGCGTGCATTTAAAAAAAAAATCAAAATTAGTGAATTTTTGTGTGCATCCATTTTAATATTGCAGATGGAAGAAGATACACAACCTTTTTGGTGTATTGCAGCTCCCCGAGTGCTGGCTGCTAGCCTCTAGCACCCTCCGGCTGGGTCTGAGGGATTCCTTTCTGTAGAAATCCGTGGCTAAGGGGCAAAATGGCACAGGTTTGGGGACACGGGTACCCACCAGTGAGGCCACCCAGTATACAAGCTCCAACTAAGCACAGAGAATGTCAGTCAGCATTTCAGGGCCTCGTGTGTGGCCAGCCTTTAACAGAATTTTATTGTGCCCCTTCTGTGTCCAGGAAATGTCATGGGTGCTGGGGATAGAACAGTGAACAAAACAGACCTTCCCGTGGAGCTGTGCTCTAGTTCAGGGAGATAGAAAAATGGGTAAATAAGGCACATGGCACATGCAGGTAACTGTTACAGTGAAAAAAAGGGAAATGGGCCCTGGCTGATGGCTCAGGTGGTTGGAGCATCGTCCCGTGCACCAAAAAGTTGAGTGTTTCATCCCCAGTCAGGGCATGTACCTAGGTTGCAAGTTCAATCCCCGGTCAGGGCATGTACGGGAGGCAACCGAGCCATCTTTCTCTCTATGTGTCGCTTCCTCGCTCTCTCAAATCAAGAAACATATTCCTGAGTGAGGATTTAAAATAATAATAATAATAGTAATAATAGTAATAATAATAATAGGAGGCTGAGAAGGACATAGGGAACGGGAGGAAGGGGTGCTGTGTGAGACACTCTATTGTGCTGGAGACCTGAAGGAAGTGAGGGAGTGAGCCACGTGACCACCTGGGGAACAATGTGCCAGGCAGCAGGAACAGCCAGTGCAAAGGCCCTGGGGTGGCAGCATCCTTGGCCTACTCCAGAAACAGCAAGGAGATGTGTGACTGGAGGAAGTATGTGAGGGGCAAAGGAGGCATTGGTCTTAGAGGTGGCTCAGGGGCTGCCTCCTGCGCAGTCTCGTGGAGGATTTTAAGGATTTTGGCTTTTACCTGATGTAAGTCAGGGACCTTTAGTAGATAACGCGAAGTAGTTTTCCACGGTGGCCATCCCAGTTTACGATATCCTCAGCAGTGTATGAGTGCTTTGCTCTTCCCCAGTACCACCAGAACTTTGTGTCATGGTCATTTCATTTAGCCATATGGCAGGTGAGTCATGGTATCTCATCACAGTTGCATTTTGCACCTGCTTGATTATTAATGTGAGTGCCATTTCCTATTTTATTCAGTATTTGGATACCCTCATTTGTCAAGGACCTACAAAAGCCCTTGCCTGTTTTCCATTATGTTGTATGTATTTTTCTTACTTGTTTTAAGCAGTTCTTCATATATTCTGGAAATGGGCCCTTTGTCAAGTTATTTGTGATTTGTCAGATGTATACATACATATACATACAATACACACATATGTAGATATATCCATGTAGTATATCTTCTTGCATTCATAATAATCTTTCAGCCTCTTGATTTTTAAAAAGTTTTACTACCTGAAGGTCACAGAGATTTTCTCCTATGTTATCTTCAAGCAGCTTTATTATTTTCCCTTTTATATCGAGAGCTATAATTTACGGAGAATTGACTTTTATACCCAGAAAATGGAGTTTTACTTTTCCACATGAATATCCACTGGGCCCAGGGCCATTTATCCAGAACACAGGCCTTTGCCCACTGCAGTGTGATGCCATCTTCTCTCGATGGATCACTTCCTGGATCCTCTCCTCTGTCCGTCTGTTCTTACATCAACACCAAATTGCCTTATGACCATAAATTTATACGTAACTCATGGTATCCAACAGAGTTAGCACTCTGCTCTTTTTCAAGATTGTTTGGCTACTCATGGCCTTTTGCATTCTCATACAAATTTTATAGGCAGTTTGCCAAATTCTACAAAGAAATCCTGCAGGATTTTTTGATGGGATTCTATTGAATCTGTAGATCAATATGGAGGTACTTGACATCTTTATGACTGTGTGTCTTCCAAGCTATGAAATTTATTTAGGTCATCTTTAATGTCTCTCAATAATGTTTTATCATTTTATAATTTTCTGAATAGAGGCACTGCACATCTTTCATTAGACTGCATGGGCAACAGCAGACCCTCCATATCACCCTGCCCAGGCTCTGTAGCTTCAGCTTCACTGGAGAGGACACTCCAGCGTCATCGCAAGATGCCTGATGATTCTGTGGGTGTTACTTCTGCTGATCTTGCCTGGCGTCCCTCCTGTCTTTGTGCCCAGATTATGGCTATACGAAGCTTGATGGTCCATATCGCCTCACTTTTATATTCAGAACGTAGATGCAGGTTGGGCTTCTATGCACAGCAAGGAGAGTGCTATGAAAGGGTCTGCTCCGACAGGACAAAAGCAGAAGGTGCAGGATGTCACTTCTCTGCATTCTGTTGCTCAAAGCGAGCCACAGAGTTAGTCCACATTGCAGGGGGTGGAGAAATCATCCCCGCCTCTTAGGGGAGAAGTAGGCACCCACATTACAGTTGAGGAGGGATGGGAGATAGTGTGACAGCTGTCCTTGGTAAAATGTAGCACATACGGTGTATATTCTAGTTCCATTTTCTGTTTGTCATAAAATAGAAATAAAACTGACCTATGTTTATTGGCCTTGCATTCAACTACTTTGATAGATTCTCTTATCAATTCTAGTGATTAATCTGTACATTCCTTTGAATTTTCTGCATATAGAATCATGTCCTTTGGTGTGGGGGAGATAATTTTATTTCTTTCTTTTCAATCTTTATAACTTTTGTTTCTTTTTTTCTTATTGCCCTGACTGGGACTGTTATAGCTGAACTTGTGAGAATGAACCACTCGGAGACAGTGGATAAGGAAAGCGAAGGGTTTACTGCCGGCGGCTGGGCTGAGACTATGTCTCTAAAATGGCACCAACCCCGAATGGGGTTTAGGGCAGGGTTTATATAGCAGGTTTTCAGGTGGGAAATAGGGAGGGTGCTGCAATCAGGCGGCACATCTGCAGGCTGGTAACGGTTCCAGGAAATGAGGGTTTTGCTCGGCTAGAGTGTATCCATCACGAAACACCAGGTACCAGTGCCGGATGTTCTGCAAAGGTTCTACATGATAAACTTCGAACAAGTTATGCTCAGGGGAAGGGAGACGGGAGCTAGCTACCGGCAGCACACTTACGCATATACCCAGGCTAAGCCCCGGACCACTAGAAGCTCTTACAGGACCTCCAGTAAAATGATGGATAGCAGATTTCCTTGTCTTATTCCTAACCTCAGAGGGAGCATTTTTAGTACTTCATGAGAAAGTGTGATGTTTCATGCAGATATGTCTGTAGTGATTGTTTGAATTTCTTTGTTTTGAGACTGCTAAGTTTCTTGTTTTGTTAGGGTTTTTAAAAATCATGGATATGCAGAGGGAGGGAGTTATAAGGAGGAATAAGTGGTCATGGACAAATACAATTTAAAAATAAAGTTAAAAAATTAAAATAAAAATCACGGATAGTGAATTTTCTCCTATGACTTTTCTTTCTCCTTTGAGATGACCATTTCAGAGATGTCCTTCATTCTTTTAATTTAATGAATTCCCTCAATTGATCTTAAGCCAGCTTGCTTTCCCGGATTGAACTAACCTTTCTTGTGCAGCATCTCTTGATTTCGTCGGTCAGTGGTTCAGAGTTTCAGACTGCATCTTCGTTTTCAAAATGTCCTTGTCAGATTTTTATATTAAGAGTATGTTTTCTTCATGAAACACAATGGGAGTAGGCCCTTTAATTCTTTTCTGGGGCCATTCATTTAAAGCCGGTGTTATTTCTTTAAATGTCGGGTAGAGTTCAACAGAGATGTCACCTGGGTCTGGGGTTTCCCTTGAGGAAAAATTGTGAATGACAAATTGCGTAGCTTCCTGCGTTCTTCACACTTCATATGTTTCCTGTATGGGTTTTGTTTGGTTGCGCTTTTCTAGGAATTTGTTCTCAAGTGTATCAGCAAACACTATGCATAATATTCTCCGGTTATCCTTTTGCTGCCCACTGGGGTGTGCCTTGCTCTTGTCCTTACCTTGGGGAGGACACAGGGAGACTGGTTCTGGGAGTGGCCTCAGAGGCTGGAGGCTGGGAGCAAGCAGCCGTATTGCTGAGACCATCCTGTAGGAATAGCAGGCACACGGGAAGGAGCCAGGCCTTCACCCTGCCCCACTTCTCAGCCTCCCCGCAATGCCCCTTATTGGAAGAACCCAACAGGAGGCCGTCTGACAGAAGACAAGCATCTTACAGCCTGGAGAGCAGTGGATTTGGATCGAAGAGGTCAGGGCTTGATAACCAGTACCCTCTCCCACCTGAATATTTTCAGTGTCCCCTTGACCTCACCCCACCTGGAGAAGACCCTGAGGACCATTTTTGTCCCCATTCCTGGGATATGCTGAGATGGGCTGGGTCCAGGCTCTTACGCAAGTTTTTCTTCTTCTATATCAGGAATCCTGCCCTGTCTTGTGCGACTCAATTGGTTGGGCATCTTCCTGCAAAGGCAAAGGTTATTGGTTTGATTCCTGGTTGTGGCACATGCCTTGGCTGCAGGTTCAGTTCCCGGTTGGGGTGTGTGCAAGAGGCAACTGATCAGTGTTTCTCTGTCACATCGATGTTTCTCTTCTTCCCTTCCCCACTCTCTGAAGATAAATAAAATCTTTTTAAAAAAAATCCTTAGCAATGATTGTAGTATCATTTAGATTCCCTTTATCTTTGTCCATTAAGATGTAAAAATAAATATTCCAAGATGATTCTCACCATAGCTCACAACACTGTCTTTGCCTCCCGGTGGGTCTCTTGTTTGATTTGGTTTGGGGTGAGAGTGTACTGGAGCATGCTCGGAGAGGACCCCTGGGGAGCATGCTTCTCACTCCACACTTCCAATAATTCGCTCTTTTGTACAGACATAATAACATCCCGCCTCCAGGGAGAATTCTTGGATGATGGTTCTTTCTTCTACCAAATCACTAAATGTTATTTCATTGTCTAGTAGTTTCTAAGACTGCTATTGAGATATGTGATGCTAAACTGATTGTTTCTGAGAATAACTTGGCCTTTTGTCTGGAAGCTTGTGTGATTTTCCTTTCTCTTCTTGAGATTCAGAAATTTTGCCAAGATGTGTGTCAATTCTGTGATTTCAGAGTCCTTTTAAAGCAATTTGAGTTACTTTTATTTTTAAATTAATTTGAGTGAGGGAGGGGGAGGGCTGGAGGGGGGAGAGGAAGGTATGGATTTGTCGTTCCATGTATTGATGCATTAATTGATTGATTCTTGTATTCTTGTATGTGCCCTGACCGAGGATCAAACCTGCAACCTTGGTGGAGCAGGGACTGTTCTCTAACCACTGATCTACCCAGCCAAGGACCTCCAGTTGCTTTTCTTGGATGTGGTTTCTTTGCTGTCATCATATTTTCTTTCATTCCCCAACTTGTATCATTTACATATTATGCCTCCTGCTTCTACCCTTTACGTGTTGCTATTTCACGTGTGATTTTTATTTCACAAGCTTCTGGTCCTGTATTGTGCGATGCAGCTTTCACCTGAGCCTCCTAAGATAGCAGTGTGGTTTTCAAGGAGACAGTGCTCAGCTACAGTACCTCTGCACACACGTGAAATTACAAAAGCATTCTTCTGCTCTAGAAGTGTCCTGTCGTGCCGCAATAATACCTCCTTCTGTTGTCACCATGTTTTTATTGTACAGCCTATTTCTGTTTCCTCTGTCAGCTCTGCTCCAGAGTAGCCATCTGTTCTAGGGTTTGGCTGTCCCCTTCCTTCAGACCACTTCTTAGGTGGTGGCGGCGTGAGAGTGTGCTTCGCCTGGTCATTTTGTTGGGCATGAGTTTCCCCAGTGCTGGCGCGGGCCAGCCGCTGTCCGTGACAGCTGTAAACCCCCTTCAGGCCGTGGAAGATTGACAGGAAGAGATGGAGGCAGATAGAGCTGATCGCTTTCCCTTGTGGGGGAGGGGCACTTGGGCTGGCTGACCATGTTGTCTCGTTTTACAATAGACATGGCAGGGGAAGTGGTAGGGATGGGGCTAGTGTCAGTTTTGTTTTGTTTTTAGAGGGAAAGAGAGAAAGAAACATAAACGTGAGAAAGAAAGATCGATCAGTTGCTTCCCATATAAGCCCGGACCAGGGATGAACCCATAACCAAAGTATTATACATGGCCTGACCAGGAATCAAATCTGCAACCTTTTTGGTATATAGGATGATGCTCCAACTCACGGAGCCACCCAACCAGGGCTATCAGATGTCTCTATTACATGAAGCCAGGTTGCAGAAGGAAGGACCGGAGCCCGCATTTCCGCTAGAGATTTAGCTACTGTTGAAGATCCATTACCACAGAGTAGTTTCAAGTGGAGACCTCCATTTGTCCTAGAAGTCTCGGACTTGTGTCACTTAAAAGAATAATAGAGCCAAGTTTGGAAACTTGTGTTACCACCAGACGGTCCGGGAAACCCAGGCCGCTCCAGCCTGCTGACATCGAAGAAAGGAGAACCGGGGATGCAGCCCGCAGCATCAGGGCTGTTCCTCCGCCTCTTTGATCTCCTCTGTGTCTGCTTCCCCGTGAAGGGTTATTTCCAAGCTGAGGCAGAGGTGGCTAGGCTTATACCACCCCTCAGCTTCTTAGCTCAAAGAGGACACATATGAACACCTAAGAGGATGCTGATTGGACTTGTGAGCCAGTCGCTGTGGCTGCCCTGATCACATGCACGCAGGACAGCAAGGCAGAGTGGTGAGCAAGGTCTCCCAGGGGGAAGACTAAGCAAATGAAAAGAACCGTATTGGCCACTGTGGAGACTTTATGTGTTTGTAACGTTATAACTTAATAGACCTTAATGCTTCCAATAAGGAAAAGACCCTGGGTGATCGGCAGATTTCTACTTCTAGAAAAGAGTCTAAGGATAGGCTTCTGGGTCACGTGGCTGCCATGCTTGGGAAGAGCCGTCGTTAAGTCCCACAGCTCCTCCTTTCCACCAGCCAGGGACAGCTCTGTGGCCACTTCATCCCAGTCTTCTTTCATGAAGGACAACGTGTCATTATTAGGTAGTCCTTTATCTGTGATTTCACCAGAATGGATCTCTATTATAAGTGAGTGGAAACAAGGGATTTTAGTGTAAGCATTAAAATATCTGGATCGCTGCCCTGGCCAGTGGTTTGGTTGCTTGGAGCATTGTCCCATGCACCAACAGGATAAGGGTTCGATTCACGTTCAGGGCACATACCTAGGTTGTGGGTTCAATCCCTGGTTGGCGCGCATACAAGAGGCAACCAGCAACCGATGTTGACGTTTCTCCCTCTCTCCCTCCCCTTCTCTCTCTCCCTTCCTTCCTCCCCCTCCTCTCTCTCTAAAATCAATAATTAAAAAAATATCCTCAATTAAGGATGAAAATACATATGTATATATATAAATAAAATCTGGGTTGCTTTTCCTACTATCTGCTCACCAAAATAGTATCTTCCCCCTTTCACCTCCGACTCCTTTGCTCACGTGCCACACACTGTCTCACTTTGCTCCACTGGGACAGGCAGCAAAGCAGCTCAGACACAGTGGCTGCTTTTGCAATATCAAAAAGGTTTATGATTTAGTCTGTCTGACTCCCATACCTTTACTTTTTCATGGACACCGTACCTGTGTCCTCTCTGCATCAGCATGTGGTTAAGTCTGGGAAGGCAGAGTGCCCTCATTCACATCCGGATCCATCCCTTACTTCCGTAGGACCACAAAAACAGTTCACAGTCTTCTCTCTGCCTCAGTTTCTTCTTTGTGAAAAGAGAAACATAATAAATGCACGTCTCATAAGGTCGTTGTGGGGATTAAACGAAGTAACGCATGTAGACCACTTAGAATAGGGTCTGACCCACAGTTACCTTTGTAATAATCATTAGCTATTATTTATATTTTGATTAGTGTTAATGTTGTTGTTATTGTTATTAACATCACGACAATTTTCTCCCAAACACCCATGACTTTGCGTATCACTCTAAGGTGGAGTGTGGGTCTGGATGGCTTTTCCATGCAAGGCCTAACCTTCCTTCATTTTATTACAATCAATTTATGTCTATATTTTTTCCCTTCCATTCTTCTGGACCCAGTGTAGAGAAGTGTTTAAAGACTTAAAACTTTATCTTTTCTCACCCGTTTTGAGTATGACAGTCTGTTATCTGGATAAAGATGCCATGGAAGGCACTACTGATTTTCATTCACACGGTTGCACAGCGTAGCTTGACCTATGGGGCTACTTGGGAATTTAAGTGATCATCTTAGCAAGAAAAAAACACAGAAATACCAGCCCAGTGATTGCCAATGGTTTTCATCTCATTTTCCATTTCTCTGTTATCTCTTGGTTGATTTCTTTTTTAACTCAGGGTGCAACTGATCCTTCTGGGGGGGTGGGGAGTTTTTGCAAAATTCTCACTGAAGGAGCGTTCTTTGAACTTGAATCCAAATTTTAATATGCAAGTAAATTGAAGCAGTTGAATTTTCTCATTTAAAATAAAATGTCTTGATGATATATTTGTTTTTCTTAGTAGGCTTCTGTCATTAAGATTGATGCTTGAGGGTTTATTGTTAGGTCTTGTGTAGAACAGAAAGTTATTACTCATAGTTTACCAGATTTCCACTAGCATACTTGTGTGATAACGTAGAATATCATCTTGCATATAATATTGCAATTCTAGTGCCATTATAAGATTGCATTTTCATCTTGAATTACAAACAAAAATTTATGCAACTAACATTTAATGAAATTTGTAATAAGATTGTGTTTTGACGCTGATATTCCAATAATGTGTTTTGAATTGCTTTCCTTTGAATATATTTGCATTAAAGAGGGACTGAGTTTGATTTGGTTCTTTGAAGAGTTTACCCACTTTCTGGGTAGCTTTAAAAAGACAGAGAAATTCAATTTCTCCTTTGCAAGTCAGAAAATAGAAAAGGAACACATTGGCTAAGATCTGTGTAAGTCATGGCAGCAGATTCCAGAAAGTTTGAGTTCATGAAATGAGTCATGTTGGCTATTGGAACTGCACAATTAAAACACACACAAAATATACTTCTTTTCTTTCTCATCAATTCCTAAGGCTGATAGATAGTCGTCGTCGGCAGCCGTCCGTCTCGAGAGACGATGGTGTAGCTTCTTAAGAGTCTATCTGCACCGCCGAGAATGGCTGTGCAGTCCGACTCGGGAGTGACACGGTATCTGTCTCCTCCCGTGTTGAATCGACATCTTGCGATGACGCTGGAGTGTCCTCTCCAGTGGAGCTGAAGCTACAGAGCCTGGGCAGGGTGATATGGAGGGTCTGCTGTTGCCCATGCAGCAGACCCCCCCTCTCTTCGCAGCTGAAGGGTCCAAGGGAAAGACGGAGTCAATACAGCTTGGCTTCAGGTGCGCCGCAGGAGTTGCCGGTGTTGACCACAACGTCAAACCGCCTTAGGGACTCCGGCTCCGGATTTTCTGTCGGGGTTTACTCCCTTAGCCTTTCCCCTGAAGAGGTATGCCGCAAGGCAGCGGAGGTTTTTTGGAGTCAGAGTTTTCCTTCTCTGACGTGCCCTGACTGGAAGATCGAACCAGCGACACTTAGCTTGCAGGCCGACGCTCAATCCACTGAGCCAAACCAGCCAGGGACTGATAGATAGTAAGAACTAAGAAATTGAAGAGATCCACATCATTGCAATACTTGATCAGCCATGCCCAAAATTAAGTGGTCATCTCTTGAGAGAGCGCGTTTCTGCTAAAATGGGGGTTGTGGGCGAAGGCAATTTACATGATCGTGTGCTTTCCAAGACATAAACTCTTTGGACCAAGCAAAAACACTTCACTGGAATGTGCTTGAAGCGGTGGTTCGGTTGTAGTTGTCTAGCGGGTGGCGTTTAATACAAAAATACAAATACCCAAACAGTGAAAAGACGGGCAAAGTCCCGCTAGTGGTAGACTCTTCGTGATATTAGAGAAGGTAACTGGTGGGAATGGCTAGGAGGGTTTAAACCTGAGCAAGAGAGGGAGTGGCGACAGCCCAGCAAACCGGGCGTCCTCTGGATCTTTTATTCACTTCACTTCCGCTTCCTGTAGAAGTAAATGCTTTCACTCTATTTGAGGCTCTTGCCTTCCTCTCTCCCTTAGTTTTCTCCCATTCGCTGAGTTCCCTCCATCTAATAACATCCCCGATTTTATCGTTTCTGATATTCGTTCTCTCGCGCGCTGTTCTGGGCCTGAATTCGCTCAGGAGCTCTGGCGCCTGCCCTCCACGCGCTTGGTTTGTTAAAAGACAACACTTTTTGTCCCAGTTTAAGAAATAAGCGCCGCAGTAACCTGTAGGGATGCGCGGCGACGCACGGCGGCCGCGGAGACGCCCAGGACGCCACACGTCGCCTTTATGACGCAACGCGCAGTCTCCCTCGACGACGCAATACGCAGTCTCTGTGACGCAACACGCGCTCTCTGGCCCCGCCCAGACGTACCGCGCGCCAACCCATAATCCCCGCCGCTCCTACCTCTCCGGTCGCTGCTTAGCGTTACGGGGAGCTCGTCGCCCGACTGCTGAGCCCCGCGCTGGGCCTCACCTGCCGGTGCCATGTTGCCGAAGCCGCGAAGCCGGGGCCGCCCCAGCTCCCAGGCCGAGCGGGACTGGGGCCGCGGCGGAGACAGCCGGGCTTCGAGGAGCGGCGGAGCGGAGGAGGCCCCGAGCACCTCTCGCGGGGCGGAGGGCTCGCGGGAGCCCCGCGCCTCCTCGTCTCAGGCCGCCCGCCGGGCCGAGGCGGCCCCCGCGGTGGGGCCCAGGTCCCAGAAGCAGCTGGAGCTGAAGGTGGCCGAGCTGGTGCAGTTCTTGCTGATCAAAGACCAGAAGAAGATCCCCATCAAGCGGAGCGACATCGTGAAGCACGTCGTCGGGGACTACAAGGACGTGTTCCCCGACCTGCTGAGGCTGGCGGCCGAGCGCCTGGAGTACGTGTTCGGGTACAAGCTGGTGGAGCTGGAGCCCAAGAGCAACACCTACATCCTCATCAACACCCTGGAGCCGGTGGAGGAAGACGCCGAGGTGCGGGGCGACCAGGGCACGCCCACCACCGGCCTGCTGATGATCGTCCTGGGGCTCATCTTCATGAAGGGCAACACCGTCAAGGAGACCGAAGTCTGGGACTTCCTGCGCCGCCTGGGGGTGTTCCCCACGAAGAAGCACCTAATTTTCGGGGACCCCAAGAAACTCATTACCGAAGAGTTCGTGCGGCAGCGCTACCTGGAGTACCGGCGGATACCCCACACGGACCCCGTGGACTACGAGCTGCAGTGGGGCCCGCGGACCAGGCTGGAGACCAGCAAGATGAAGGTGCTCAAGTTCGTGGCCAAGGTCCACAATCAGGACCCCAAGGACTGGCCGGCGCAGTACTGCGAGGCCCTGGCGGATGAGGAGGACCGAGCCAGGCCTCCGGCCGGCGCGGCGGCCGCCTCCTCGTGACGTCCGCGGTTCCGCGGGGCCCGGGGGCGGTGGCCGAGGCGCGGGCCTTGGGGGGCGGCGTCAGGACAGCGCGCGTCTCTGTAGCGCTTCCGTGGGTGCGGCTTTCGGACGCGTGTTGGCAAACTTTCCGTCGTTCGTTTGTTTTTTTTTTACTGTTACAAATTACTTGGTTCCCGATGTTCGTTTTTAAAAACACGAGGAGAGGATGTATTTCGTTTTACTGTCTGTTTTCTTGGTGTAAAAATGTGGCTGCCTTTATAACACTGGAAAATTCTGTAGCGTCATCTGGAACAAAGAACACAGTCAAATGCGTTGGTGCCAAGAAACGAAAAGAAAAGTGGCTGTTACGTGGCTTTTTAACTACCACAGTTTGTAAGGAAAAATAAAAACCTTTATAAATTAAAAATTAATGGCCTGTGTCCCTTTTTTACTTTAACACGGCTGTTTTAAATATTGTTCACTTATATAAGCACTATGCATCGTTCTAAGGAAATGGTGTTTTCTCCGTATAACAGGTTTTTTTGCACGTGTAGTTATTCAGCTCTGGCTTACGTTTTACTGTAGTTATCAATACCGTGTCTTTGAAAGCATTAAGCATTGTGCATTTTTGAAAATCA
Organism: Furipterus horrens; assembly: GCF_987537825.1. Classification (NCBI taxonomy): domain Eukaryota; kingdom Metazoa; phylum Chordata; class Mammalia; order Chiroptera; family Furipteridae; genus Furipterus; species Furipterus horrens. The sequence continues at coordinate 2,856,759 of NW_028327186.1, read as the reverse complement.
CAATTCACAAGAGATTTGATGACTCCAAAGCAGCAGTTTTTAAAAAGCCAATTTTTGCTGCATGTTAATAAGGTAAGTAGTGTTTTGTAGAAGTTGCTTTACTTACCTGTGTGTGTGTGTGTGTGTGTGTGCAGATTGGATCCCGATGTAAAATATAGTTCTCTTACTGTAAGTCACAAAAATGTTGGTAAAACCTTTCCTGATTAACTAATTGGGGAACAGTCGACTGGCTTCAGGTTCTGGCTCCACCTAAGGAGCCACATGAATGTAGGCAGGTTTCCTCACTTGTCTGTAGGCCTTCCTCACCCATCAGGTGGGCTGATGACGTCTCTTGGTAGTCCGACAGTTGGATGTGGAAGTATATGTGAGGTTCCTGGCCCGGTGCCTGCTGTGGAAGATTTTAGTTATTACTTAGCTCCCTAACATTTTTTTTTAATTTATTTTTTTATTTCCTTTGGTATGGAGCAGGTAAAAAAAAAAAATTAAGGTTTTCTTTCATCATCTTGCTTTAAATCACTCCTAGAATTAGAATTGCTGGTTCACAAGTTATGACAATATTCTTCTAGTCTGACTATTGTATGCTTTTATTAAAAAAACATAATTCATGGTATACGGTGAGTACAGCCCATATAAAATAATAAGAGCGGGGAAGTTAGATGCTCAGGTGTGCCCCGGGGCTTTGAGAAGTCTTTCTCGGGTAGTGAAAAGGTTACAGGTTTTGAGGTTGACAAACAATTTAAATTATGGCTCATGCTCTGTCTGCATGGTGATTTGGGGTAGGTTTTAAACTCTCTTGAATCTCAGTTTATCTGTAAAATGGGGAAAGTAATAACTGTGGATTAAATGAACCTGGAGAAAACAGTTCATGGTCTCCGCATTTCCTCCTTAGCTTCTGGCAAGGTACTGTTTATTTACAGAGATTCAATAAATAATTATTAAGTGGGTGGATAGGTCTAATTGTTTTTTGGGGAAAGATGCTGCAAATTAACCATGAAATAGGGTAAATAACTAAAAAAATAATGTGCACTTGATCAACACCTTCACCTAGAAATATTCTGGAAGAGTATGGTGGGTGCGGTGGTATGGAGGGATGTGATAGGTTACTGGGTTTTATTTAACTCCGTTGAATTAGAATTTGCATTTATTTGATCAGTGCATTATAGTTGGTTCTTAAAGACATTCCTTGGTTTGCATTTTTTTGCGAAGAAAATTTGGCCTCTGCAGCCATTCTGTGGTGTGAAGTGGTACTTTATGGCAGTGTTAACCTGTACCTCTTGCTTACTAGTGATGTTAAGCATCTTGTTTTGCTCTCTATATTTTTATTTTTGCCATTACGTTTTTTTAATTCAATTTTTGATTTTTAAGATTTTAAAATGTGTTCTGCATGTTACACTATTGTTACATCAACAGCAAATATCTTCTCACATTTTCACTTTATTTTTGTCATACAGATGATTTCATTTAATGTGCCAAAATCATCAGTGTTTTACTTTTTTAGGGCTGTGGGTTTTTTGTGTAGTGCTTTTACAATGTTCTCCCTAATTCTGATATGGCAAAGATTTTCTAGTGTTTTCTTCTAAATGTTCAACATTTTGACTTTTGATATTTATGTTTTAAATCTATCTTTGTGTATGGTGTGAGGTATGGCTATAATCTTTATATATTTTTCTTTTGCATTGCCTAGCAGTAATTTTTTTATAGTTTTTCCTTTGCACACAGATATATAATATGCTCTATATAATATGTAGGAATATCTCATACATAAATAAATTTGTCTAGGAGTGAACTGGTTTATTTGCTACTATAATTCTGTAGAATCATTTCTTTCCCCTTTTCCAATTCTTACACCTTTTGTTTTAGTCTTTTTTTTGCATTGGCTGGAACTATAATACATTATGGAAAGGAAATGGCAAAAGCAGGCCTCAAGGACATTTTGATGCCTTGTTTCTGATTTTAAAGGGAATAAATTTTAAAGTTTTGCAGCAAGTGTGTTGTTTGCTATTAGTGTTTTTTCCTATTTTTCCCCCATAACTGTCTTTAATTGGGTTATTTAATTTCCCTCCTGTTTCTCGCTTGCTTAGAGATCTTTAGAAAAATTATGAATGGCTTTTACAACTTGTAACATGTTCTTTATCATAATCTGCTGATGATCACATTTTTACTCTAAGCTCAGTATATTTTTTGGTATAGTTTAGTGTAATAACACCAGTGTCTTAACCATCTTGCATTTCTGGGACAAACATTGTCCCCACTCTTGATATATTAAAGGTTATTCTTGACTGCAAAGATTTGTTTCATTAGGTGTAGCCTGATTATTTACATAGGTGCAGCAAGAGTATTAATTAACCATATAGGCATGGTTTATTTTGTTTAGCACCGTCTCTGCTAATTATTTAGAAATCTGGAAAGTAAATGGAAAGAGTATCACATACAGTCCTGTGTTTCCTACATGAACTGGACCCTAGGGGTACAAAGCAATTGATGAGGGAAGATCTCTTTTCATAAACTGATCCCTGGAAATAAATAAACTGATGGTGTTAGACCAGCATTACATATTTTGGAAACCCTAATAGATTAATGGGACTAAGCAAGCATCAAAAATGGCTGCTAACATCACAGACTTTATTTGCCTTCCGTTAGCTTGATCACACCTCTAGATCTAGCTACCAAATGACCAGAGATACAGAGGATGAAGACAGATTTAAGTGACAGGGGGACAATTAGCAAAGTTTAGGCTGCAGGAAACTGACAAATGAACTGGTTTCTTCAACAGATTTCAAGGGAGGAAAAAGAACAATGGAGGGGAACACCCATAAATTAAAAAATATCTACCATTCAGAACAAGTTGCATTATATGGAATTCTTTTATATCCTGTGGAACCTGATTCAAAGTATGAAACAATTTCAGATAATTAAGGAAATATAAAACCTGAGTATTTGATGTTAACGAATTATTATAAAGGTGACAGTAGTATTTTGGTTATGTTTTCAGGATGAGTTATTGTTTTAGAAATAGGCACTTAAGAATGAAATCTTAGAATATCTAAATTCGCTGCAGAATTTCCTGCCGGGTAGTGGGTATCAATGAAACACAACTGATCCTGAGTTGATTGATTGTTGAGAGTGGGTGAAGAGTCCTGGGGCTTCAGGACAGGGGCAGGGGGAAGGGGATGGGGGATAATGGTGGAAAGAAGGGGAAGAGACTAGTCAGAGAGCATGTGTGAATGACCCATGCACATGGACAATAGTGTGGAGATTGACCGTGGGAGTTGGGGGTGGGCTGGGCGGAGAAGGGCAAAGTGGGGAAAATTGAGACAACTGTAGTAGAATAACAATAAAAAATAAAGATATTAAAGGAAATAAAAGCCTAAGGAATAAACTTCGTTCACTTGATTTTCTTTAGTAGTGTAATTGTTATTTTTGAGACTCTTAACATACAGAATTTTCAAGTTTAGATTCTAAATATTTTACCATGTATTTCAAATAAAATCACGGTCACAATGGCTTTTCAGAGTTTACCTTTTCTGTTTGATTTACGAGAATATGAGTTTGAAATTCGGAGAAACAAGGCTTTCCTGGAAAACATGTTACCCGTGTAATTATTTGAGCCATGGAAAGGTTTTTCACAGCCAAATCGTTTTTCCTTTGCGCCTCTCCTAGTGAATAATCAATTTTTCGTTTGGTTCGCTTCCAGATCACCTTCTTCATGCTGCTCTCTGCAGTGTGCGTGATGCTGAACTTGGCCGGTTCCATTCTCTCCTGTCAGAATGCTCAGCTTGTCACCGCCCTAGAAGGCTGTCAGCTGGTGAGTAATGAAACACAAACCTTTTGTCGTAGGCTTTGATTGTGCACGAAAGTAATTTTAAAAATTTATTGTATCCTTGGATTTACTCTGACATTTTATGGCTGTTTAAGGAATTAAAGGGACGTTGATGCCTTTCTAAAAATTCTCACAAATGAATGCCTGTACTACTTCGTAAATCAGTTACTAATAGACTATTTCTGAGGCTCACAGTATAGTGCTGTGCTAGAGTGAATCTCTTTAGTAGCGATTATATTTTAGCATCTGTTGCATTGATTTTTCTCTCCTAAATTTTTAAAAATCAATTTTGTAGGTCGATTTTAAGTGCTGATATATGAATGTGTGTGTGTGTGTGTGTGTGTGTATAAATATATACATATATATATATGAGGTGAGTGTATCAAAACAATTTTGCTCTCAGAATTTAAATTTTAAAAGAGAATTAGCTTTTAGGTCTGGGAAAATTGTACACAGTGTGTTGTATACATTGTTGGGATCATTGAATTGTTTATTGCATAGAATCATCATTCCATATCATGACTTAGCTCGTGGTACGGTAATACATGCATCTGGCTGGGGTGACATTGAAGTATGTCTGATCACCGTCTCTCTCCCCCCTCCCTCCCTTCCCCTCTCTAAAATCAGTAAGCATGTTCTTGGGTGGGGATTTTAAAAAAGAGAGAGGAGATGGATTAGGAGCCTTGAACAGTAGAGGTAAAGAATATATCCTGCTTGTTTTTGGTCAAAGTGCATCTTTGAATACCTGGAGAAAGCTCTCCTGTATGGAGAATATCAGGGCACCTGAACCATAGCTTTTCCGTCACAACAAAAGGGTGTGAGAACGGGGGGCAGTTTTCTAAGAAATGTGAGCTCTTCCTGGGGAGCCACACCAAGTGTGTGCCTGGAGAAGTGTTTTCCGTGAAGTGTGTAACACGCGCCTTACGTTGTGTGCTGCCCCATGAGTACACCAGCGTCTTCCTGACCCTAAATCCTTGCCCGTGAGAGGCGTCACCCTGCAGGGGCAGTGTGCTACACCCTGGTCTGCCGGAGCGCCTGGCTGTCCCTGATCGCACCGTACCTGTGATCTGGGCACTTGTTGGGCATCTCTAGTCCCTGCCCAGACTTTATGTTATATACCTGTATCCCCCAGAACAAAAAAAAAGGTGGCCTTGGGGGACACATGGCCAAGGGATTGGCTGGAGGGCACATCCCCACCTTCTACTTCCTTGTCTTCTTTTACTGATCGGAGAGCCTTATCTCATTTTCTCCCTGGCGTGTGCTTCCCTTCCCAAGTACCCTGTTTCCCTGAAAATAAGACCCAGTGCAATTTTTTCAAGCTTAGGAATCTAAGGCGTCCCCTGAAAATAAGACCTAGCGGCAGTCATGGCTACAGCTCCCCCCAAATCCTTGATGGAATTCAGAGTGTGGCTGGTTATGCTGATGTCTGTGATGACATGCCTACAGTATATTAATAAATGTTGGTTGTTTTGTTCAACAATAAACGTGAATTCTTGTTCACGGAAAAATAAGACATCCCCTGAAAATAAGACCTGGCACGTCTTTTGGAGCAAAAATTAATCTAAGACACTGTCTTATTTTTGGGGAAACAGTACAACGCCCGGTGTCTGGTAGGCGAAGCCAGAGTGCAGTCCTTTCCCTAAAACGAGCTGGCAGAGGGCTTTCCATGGACCCAGGAGAACGGGCGGTAAAAGGGAAGCACTGGTAGCCAAGGAAGAGCTCCCACCTTCTCCCTGATTCCAGGTTCTACCAGGTCATGGGATCTGCCTATAGCCGTTGTCACAAATGAAATTGTAGAAATTACAGTTAAAGACATCATATTAAAAACAATGGACATATACAATTAGAACTCATCACTTCTTTCTTTAAAAATATATTTTACTATTTTCATGATCTTGAGGTTATTTATGTCTGTTGTATCTTTATGGTGGAAATACAGTATAATGTGTTATATTAGTTCTCCAGAGAAACAACTAACAGAACCATACGTGTGTGTGTGTACATACATAGATATACACATATACATACATGCAGAGAGTTGTTAGAAATCATAGAGATTGGCTGTAACTTGTCCAGTTTACCCACAACAATATCACAACCACAACATTGGCATTGATACGATCAACCCATCTACGTCCGATTTCCCCGTGTTTACTTGTGTGTCTCTCTCTGCGTGAGAGCATGTGTATTAAGTTCTGTTCCCTTTGGTCACCTGCGTAGGTTCACGTATTGACCACCCAAGACCAAGTTCTGAGCCATTTCATTACCACAAGGCTCCCTCCTGCTGATCTTGTTAGAACCTCACCCATGTCCCTTCTGCCGGGACCTTAGCTCCTGGCAGCCACGCATCGGCACCATTTCTAAAATATTGTCATTTCCAAAGGGTTACATAAATGGAATAATACAGTTTGTAACTATTTGGTATTGGTTTTTCTCATTCCGCGTAACTCCGCAGAGATTCATCCCAGTTGGTGTGTGTTATCAGTCTGTTTGTTTTAATTGTTGGGTAGTATTGCATGGTACATACATAGCTCTCACGAGTCAGTCTGCTGTGAACGTCCATGTGTAGATTTCCTGACCATTTCCTCCCCAACGCCTCGTTAGATTCTTTTCTTGAGGCTTGGAGCTGCATTTATAGCTGGCAGTCTAATCTTAGAATGGAAAGCATCCGGTAACCAAGCCAACACCAATTATGTAGCCACAGCCCTCAGAAGAGTCCCACAGTATCCAGGGCAACCCTGATTTAGCTTCATCGGGATGAATAATAAATTGTAAGAGGACACGGCCCTAGGCTGGCCTCTTGGAGCCGCTGGGCTTAAAAGATGAAGGAAAACGCAGTGGGAGGTCCACAGCCCCTCTTGAGACTTTCTCTCAGCCTCGTGTCTCCTTCACAGCTTCCACTGTTGCCAAGAGGCGTAGCTTTTATTCCACTCATCATGGATCAAGAAGAGTCGCGGCCTCTCTTGGCTTCATAAGCAACTGAGCATTTCACAGCGTTCTGGGGTTTATTGCGATCACACAGGAGTGTTCCTTTTGCAGTAACGCCCTCCTGTTCGAATCCATCTTCATTTGAATTTGCCGTTATCGTGGGTAAACGTTCCGTGGCGAAAACCACCGTGTGCACGTTGATTCCAGACCCCAAAGTTTCCCAGCAAAGGAAATGTTCTCAGCAAAATAAAAATGGGTGTTTTTTTCCCAAGGAGATGCTTATTAATTTTAGAGAGGAAGCGGAGGGCGCAGGGAGAGAAGGAGAAACACATCAGTTGGCTGCCTCCTCTCTGCACCCCAGCTGGGGCTTGAACCTGCAACCTTCTGAGCCACCCGGCCAGGGCAAAAATCGATACGTTTTAAGGAAGCCAACTGTGTGTATTTCTCGGTCTCCTGTATGTTCATTCATTCTTTTGTTTATTGGGTCAGCGCGTGTTTCCAGAGGCAGAGGCACGTGTGTGACGTGTTGTAGGTGCCAGAAGCATGTCCGTGACAAGCCAGACGAGGCCTGGATCTCTGTTCCTTCCTCGTGTGCAGCTCCTGTTCTAGAGGAGAGGTCGATGACAGGCAAAGGTGGCGGTCTCAGACAATAGGAAGTGCGACAAGGACAGAAGCAGGGAGGGGTGATGAGCTCCGAGCAGCATGCGGCACGTGAGCTGAGGCCTCGGCCAAGTGAGGAGGCCGCCCCGTGAGGAGCAGAGCGGCTGGGAGGCCATGCAGCTGCAGCCCTGTGTCCCTCGGCCTCCCTAGACCCCGTAGTCCTCAGTCCCTGAGGCTTCTCTCCCCTGGACTTGCCACCTGCCTCGCGGTGACATCCCTGTACTGTCCTCTGGGGTTTTGTCACGGCGACTTCATAGTTGGGACACTTGGTGACATGTCACTGTCTCTGCAGTGTCTGGTCACCTGTTAGATGACATCACGGTACTACGACCTGGGTAAGGTGGGGGTAGGATGGATCTGCCAACTGACCTCCCACAACCGGGCGCAGACATTTAACAGGGACTTGAAGGGTCACCGTCGTTTTCCCCACAACCTGGACCCTGATCTGTTGGCTCCCACTCCTTGGGAGACCCCCCGATGTCCTTGCATGTAGGCTTTTTTTCCTCTTGGGCTGGACTCCTCCAGCCCTCTGAGCCTAGCGCCGGGGCTGCCTGTATTTAGGGGCAAAGCAGGGAGGAAGCCAGGAGTGGGCAGCAGCTTCAGACTGTCCCCCATCCTATGGGACTCCCCCCTCTCCTTGTCCCTGGCAGGCCTGCCTTCCTCCCGCTGTGACGTTCAGGGTGTGAGGAGATGAGGCTGGGGAGGGACTGGGACCAGCCTCTTGGGTGACCCTTCTGCCCTCTCCACCTCCCGGCCTCCTGGGCCCGCTCTGTGTTGAGTATCTATCTGCTCGGACGCCGGTCTCTAGAAGGAAAAGGGGTGCCTGAAACCTGCGTTAGCCGCCATCCTGAGGCTGTGGCCCGGGGCTCCCTCAGCCTGCGCCCTTGGGTCTGCTGCCCCCAGGACCCCATAGCACATCAGAAAGGCTCATAGAAGGGACAGGCTTGCGAGAACAAAAGGAGGGAGGACAGAAATGGCAGGGGCAGTGGGGTCTGCGCTGTGGAAGGTGGGAAGCCAGTGAGGGAAGACCCCTCACTTCCCAGAGAGGGGAGACAAGCCCATGGGCCTCCGGGGGCAAGGCCAGACGCAAACTCACCCCAGCGGGGGGCCCGTGTCTTGTGGGAGCCGCTCCCACTGAAGGCCGGGTGTGCCTGGAAACTTTCTAAGAAAAGCTAGGAAGCGTGAAATTCCCTTATTTTATCCCCAATATTAAAAGAAAGTAAAAACAAACAAAACAAAACAGTGTTCATTAGCGGAAGGTTGACCATTGGGAAGCCCTGCCCAGGTCCTTGTTCCCTTGCTTCTCATCTGCTTACCGCCCCCCTGCCCCATTTGATATTTTCACGTTTCTGATATTGATGACTCATTGAGGGCTGACCAGGGGCCTGGTGTGCTAGTGGCATTTTCAGTTCTACCTGGAAACACACAGCGACGCCCTGAGTGACGTCCTTTCCCGTATCATTCGGAAGGTCGCGAGGCTGTCACGGAACATGGGGACTCATAACAGGTTCTAGTTTATGGGTTGATGTGCATGTTATGTTCTAGGAAGGAACAAATACTAGTTGCCAGGTATTTGCATCAGAAAGTAGCGTGATTCCCGGCGGAGCTGAGCCTGGGGGTGTCAGGTCCATTCAGCTGCCCCTAAAACTGGGGGCGGGGAGGGGAACGCGAGGGCCCCACGGTGATTCCTGAACCTCTTCTACTGAGCGTGAGTTGTGTAAGATGTGAATGGATGTGAGGTTAACAAGGAGGGAGAGGGAAGGGGAAGGGGGATGGGGAGGAAGGCGTGTGGTCCGGTCAGCTTCTTGGAGGTGGCAGGACACAGCACTGGAATATTATTACTTGTCCAAAGAGCCATTCAGGAGAGAGTCCCAGTTAACTTTTTACAACACCATTTCCTAGGTTCATTGGACCACAGAACCTCACATAGGTTTTTTCCAGTTTTTGTGGGTTTTTTGGTTACTCCAAGCACAGCTGCGGGAGACATGCTTGCTTGAGTGTCTCTGAAGAAAAATGCTTCAGGCTCCTCGTTTTCCTGCTAAGCAGCACAATTGTGCTCAGCCTCTTTATTCCTGCCAGCCTTTTTTTTTTTTTTTTTTTTCCCAAGCTTTGATTACAATGCTAAGTAATGAAATTTCAGAGTCTGGGCTAAAAACGCAAGTCTACATAATTAAGCGAAGGACTCTCAGGAGAGGAAGGAGTGGGCGGGCTGCCCAGCGAGGCCCCTCTCCTGTGATAAGAACGTCTCAGGGAGAGCTGCCTCATTGTCCTGCTCAACAGGGAAGCTGCTGGGGACACTCCTAGCTTACCCACGCCTGCTGCCCTTCAGAGTGTCCCTTAACCACTCCCAAGACTGGGACCGTTGCCACCACGTCCTGTGAAGAGGACCTGGGACCCTGGCATGGCCGTCTCACCTGCCAGATGCCTCCCTAGCAGGAATGTCGCCATGGGCACCTTCATGTCCCCACGCTCCTTAGAGTCTCTCATCCCTCTGTCTCAGGGTGGCGCAGGTGTGATGAAAATAAAAAGCCTGGTCCTCTGATAGATGTACTATTTCACAATTAATTTGAGCATCTGTTGCAGAAGCAACAGCTAAATGAGCGACTAGGAAGAATATGGTGAAACGGAGCCTGGAAAAGGGTGAAATACCCAATTACATAAATGGAAAAGCACGTTATTTTTCCCCCCTGACTTTTCGGGGGGGGGTTACTGGTGTAAACGTGATTTACATAACAAAAGTGATACTAAAAGACCTCTTTTTTGAATTAGATAACTTTGCCCTTAAATGATTTATACACACACACGCGCGCGCGCGCGCACACACACGCACACAAAGCCATTAGATTCTCATCCAGTTGGGAGTTTTAAGGGGATTTTTCTTTCTTTTTCTTTTTTTTTTATAATTTTTGATTTATTGTTTTTCTATGACAGTTGTCCCACTTTTCCCTCCGTTGTTCCCGCCCTCCCCGCCTCCCTCAGTCGATCCCCACCTCGTTGGGAGGGGATTTTTCTTTAATGTGCATCCCCCATCGCCCCTGCAAAGCCTGTTTCCAAACGTACTTGCAAGCATGTTGCATCTGTTTGCCTCCATCAGCAATGAGAACGCTCTCCTGGACGCGGGCCGGTGTTCTCATGCACGTCGGTGGCTTAGAAAGTGGAGTTCGGGAACACGGAGCCGTCACAACTGCCCAGCGTCTTTGGCAGAGTGAAATAGAATGAGAGCAATGTAGAGCCACCAAAAAAAAAAAAAAAAAAAACAGTTTAAAGGTGGAAATTTAAATTTTAATGAAATTTTTTAAAATCCACATTTCCGAGGGCAGCAGGGGGAGAATAGGGACAACTGTAATAGACAACAATAAAAAAAATTTAAAATACAGCAAAAATAAAATCCACATTTCCCAGTAAATACACATTGGTAAGAAATCTATTACCAATTGTTATCTCTCAAAGAAAATATTCTAAATCAATGGATGTACTACATGGTTTCATTTTTAAAGGATCCTTTTCTCTTAAAAAAAAAAAAAGAAAAAAAGAAAACCAGCCCAGGCTCACATGATTAGAATACAAGCACAAGAAAGCTGAAGCCACAGTGTCTGGAGTGTGGTTGGGGCTGCAGAGAGGTACAGGGCAGGGGCAGGGTCGGAACAGGGTGGTGACCGGGTGAGGGACAGTCACAGATGTACCAAAAAACTGCTGCCATTTGTGGACTTGCCACTTGTCATAGGTCGCATATATTTCAGTTAGGAAATACTGCTGAGACTGAGCTATTACTGTGCTCTCAGGGGACAGAGTCACAGTTGGAAGGACGGGTCTCCTGCCCTGCCCCCCAGCCAAGGATAAACAAACGCTGCTTCTGGGGCTTGGAGACCCCCCCGGGGGCGGGGGGTACCAGGTCAGGAGGAGCTGGCACATGGGGCCCTGTCATGGGCTTGGTGGGAAAGCCAGGGTGGATCCCCCCAGTGACTGGCCGGTGCACCCCCAAGCCTGGAGGGGACCCAGTGCCTCCCCGGTCACAAACAGGTGTCTCAGAGGAAGGAGGAGCCTGAGGGGCTGGGAGAGGGCGCAGGTGCAGGAGCTGCTGCTGCCAGTGGGTTTGGGTGCCAGGGAAGGGTGGGCATGACCCACTCCATCCAGCCCAGAGAGCCCCCAAGTGCTGGGCTCCCACTGTGGGGGAGGCGGAGTTCACGGGCCTCAGACACGCTGTGTTCACGGCCCACTTGCGAACAGTAAATATTTGGCTGGACTTTGAAGAGATTGAAACCCTTAAAACTCAGTGGGTCCTAATCCCAACGGGCTTGTAATTGTTTTTTTTTAAAACAGCTTTTTTGAGATCAAATTAATCTATCCTACTACTCACTTGTTTTAAGTGTACAATTCAGTCATCTTTAGTAGCTTCACCGACCCGTACAACCATGACAGTTAACTGTAGAACATTTTCATCGGCTGAGAAAGAAACCCGGTCACCTTCAGGTACGACGTCCCTGTTCCCACCTCCGCCCCCAGCCCCAGCCAACCACAGGTCTGCTCTCTGTCTCTCTAGATTTTTTCATTCTGGACATTCCACGTGAATGAAGTCATATGCTATGTGGCCTTCTGTGTCTCGTGCCTGTCCCTCAGCGTGATGGTTCCAGCATTGTCATGGTGTAGACTGATTACTGGCACTGTTGGGGGCTTAGCAGTGTCGTTGAGGGTCTTGAGTGCCCACCCCCACACAGGTTGTCTAGTCCTGCATCCTCGGGGCCCACGTGTGTTTGGGGACCCCACTGGCAGGGACCCTGCAGGACAGAGTGGTCCCTCAGAATGGGCCAGGCTGGGACCGGGCGAGCCAGGTTCGTGAGTCAGCCCGGTGTCAGCAGGTGAACGAGGTCTGTCCCAGCAGTGGAATCCTGGATGAATTCCCTAATAGTGGTGCGTTTATACAAAGCTATTTAATAGTCACGATCATAAAATAGCACCAGCACCTAATAGCATTGGCCCTTTGTTTTCTGCCTTAACTCCATCTGATGCTCCCTCTGACCCCAGGAACCCAGAGCTCGGAGAGCTTCTGTGGCTTGTCCTGGGCCACTCTATAGGGGACGGTCACCCCATAAGGGACTCCGTCCCCCATGTCTTGCTTCCTCTGTGTCTCAGCCAGTTCATCACCTCGAGGACAGAGTGCCCACCCACTGGGCATCCCTGGGATTTGCCGGCCGCCCCCCCTGAGGTCCCCTCCTCCTTTGAGGCCCTGCCCCCGTCCCTACAGGTTCAGCTTCCCCACTGCCTGCCTTTGGGGAGTATCTGAAGGTCACCTATCTGTCTCATTTGTGCTGTGGGAAGAACCTGGGGGCACCCCCTCTTTCTGTCGTATCAGCCCTCCCTACTCCTAGACAGGCTGGTAGGCCATAAATAAGAGGGCGCCTAGCTGTGAAATGCTCCAAAGAGATGCATGAAAAATGACAGCAGCTTCATCTGCACAGCTTGGCTGTGTCATTCCCGGCGACCCGGATGCCGAGGGCCGTTCCTGAAATAAATCTGTCAGCCTCCCGCACACCAAGACATTGGGGTCAGAGAACTCATCAGGAGGGCTCCGGGGTTTTTCTTAGAATTAATCACAAATTCAGTGAAATACTGATGGAAAAGATTTATTTTGATGTCCCTTTCCCTGGGTCACTGAAAGGTTATCTGACATGATACCCTGTGCTTCCCAGCCAAGTCCAGTCTCCTCTCCTTGCCCCCGAGGACGCAGCCTTGCCATTTAGAGAAGGTCCTTTATTCGCTAATTCCAAGGGCTAGATGTGACCGTCTGAGAGAATTCCTTGCACGTTTTTGAGGTGCAGGAGAGCAGACTGGATCAGGAGAGCTGGGCTTTGTCCAGCTGATAAGAGCAAAGGGACCCACTGACGCCAAGGACGACGCTCCCAAGCCTAGAGGCCATGAATGCGACCCAACCTTGGCGGCTCGCCATGGGCCGGGCCTGACGGGAACTTGCTTGAGTGGAACTTGGCGCCTGTGCTTTTCTTGTGGTGGCTTTTTATGAGCTGATGAGCCTCAAACTGGAAGAGCCTTCTTGGAAGGCCATCTGGGGCATGTTCTTCTGGGCAGGGCGTCCCATTGTGTGTGTTCCTGGTGCCAGCGCTCACGTGGCAGGCCCGTGAACCAGGCTGTCCCACCTGGTCCTCTTCTCTGGGGCGTGGGCTCTTCCGTGGAGTCATGGACACATGGGGGACATGTGGGGACTTCATCCCAGCTGTGGGTCTCCAGGGGATGGCAAACAGTTGAAGGCACCTCCGTGTCTGTGGCTGCTGCCTTCTAAGAGTCAGTCTGTGGTTCGTAGTCTGTTCATTGTGTTGTAAACCTGGTTTTCTTCCTTCATATTGCCAGTTTGATGAATTCCTATTTTCTTAGAAAGTTGTCTATTTTTCCCCCCCAGATTTTCAGATTCACTGGCGGCACAAAGTTATTGCTTGCATGTTCTCATTTTTCATCCCCTCAGGCCTAGTGCTGTTAGGCTGTGATACTAACGTCTGGCCCGCCCCCTGAGAACATGTCCCGAGCTGCAGACCTGCAGCCCGGAAGCTCAGCGGCCTTGGCGGGCAGCGGGCCTGGCTGGCCCGAGACACGGTCCTGCTTTGTCTTCTGTTTTGAGACTTTATAGCTTCTGAGATTTTTGGTTGGTTTTGAGAGAACTCCACTGTCCATGTTTATGCAACCATTCTTTTACATTTTTTATATTTTTATTTTTATTTAGATTCTTTGTCAAATATATTTTATTCGTATATGTCTGGAGACAATTATAGATGAATAGCCTGTTTTGACAGCCCCCCTTTTAAAGGGAATTCTCTCTTTCCTACTGAATTGAAATGCTATTTTTCTTCATTTACTAAGTTCCTGCAGATTAGTGGTTTGATTCCTGAAACTATCCTGTCTCATTGAACTCTTGAGCTATTTTTAAGCCATTACCTTGATGTGTTTGTTTTTTAATCCTCATACAAGGTTATATTTATTGATTTTACAGAGGTAGGAAAGGACACAGAGAGAGAGAAAGGGAAACATGGATCGATTACCTCCTATCCATACCCTGAATGGGGATGGAACCTGCAGCCTAGGCATGTGCTCTGGCCTGGAATGAAACTCACATCCTTTTAGTTTCCCGGACAACACTCCCACCAATTGAGCCCTCTGGCCAAGGCCATTACCTCACTGTTTGGATTAAACATCTTAGAAATAAATTTAATACCAGTTAAGGCATCTGCTCCTCCCATAATCATTCTTTTTCAAATTTTCTGACAAGTAATAACTTATTATTCCATAGCTTCTTTAAAATAACGTTGTCCTGTCTCATCTACTCTGGTGGGATTGTGATCGGAATCATGGCCCACATGTGCATCCCGTGGGAAGGGCTGGCGTTTCTAGGATTGCAGCTTTTCTTTTGGGAGTAGTCTGTGTGCCTCCCAATTCAGGCAGGGCTCTTAAGTTGTGAAGAAACCACCTCAAGGTAGTTTTCGCCTAGAATGGGGCCCCAGAGAGCGCACGGAGTCTTCAGGATGGCCGCGTGTGGAGGCTGCACAGCCAGGAAAGGACGGTGCCCAGATCACAGACCAGAACCCCTTGGAGAGAAGCCCCATCCTCACCCCAGGGCTGAGGCCCTCCCAGCGGGTGACCGGCGCTGCTGGCCGTGGTCTGTGAACATTGCCCCTGGGGCCGTGGTTTCTGTCCCCGATGGAAACTGCATCTGCTGCTTGGAGGTGAGGTTGCCAAGGTGTGGGCGGTGGTCTCTGCAGGGCCCGCCTGCTCGTTCCTGGCCTCCAGCCCTTACACTTCTCTTCCCCAGACTGCGTGCGGTGCCCTCCCCGTACTTCCTCAAACACGTGTAGAAATCCAGAAATAAAATCAGAATTATTTTAGAAGATTGAATTAAAAGAGCAAAAATGAAGCATACGAGAGGAAAGGACCCAGAAAAAAACAGGAATTATCTTCTGGAGGACAGGCCCCTTGCAACACGGGCTTCCCCCAGCTTAAGTGAGTGTTCTAAGAACCCATCTGTGTTGGTGTACCAGCTGGTGGTGGTGTGAGAGGCTGCATTCGGCCCCACTGAAAGTTTTTTAAGACTCGATGTATTTGGCCATTTCATGACGGGTGATTGACGAATGCACCTGCCACACCACACTGAGTGTCTAGCAGTTTTTGACCAAAAACAACCTGACCCCGGTGCCCCGCTCACCCTATTTACCTCATCTCGCCCTGAATAAATTTTTTGGGTGTATCCAGATGAGAAAGATCCTCAAAGGGAAACGTTTTCCATTTTGGAACATGTGAAACAAATAACGGCAGGAGCACTAAAAGGCACTAGAATCGGTGAGTTCAAAACTTGTTTTGAGCCATGGAAAAAAAAGTCCCAATAGGCGTATTACATCAAATGGAGATACTCTGAAGGTGACTGAAGTTTAAACATAAGAATAAATACTCAATTTTTAATAAATAAATTCCAGGGTTTTCTGGGTCCTCCCTCATAAAAATGGGTCAAGGTTAAACTCTCCAGAGATTTATAATATGTGAAAATGTGACTGTCGTACCCTTGATCGAAGGCTGCCCCCTATTTTATTTCACTTTTCTGGAAGTCTGGGTGAGCAGTTGGTGGGGGGGGGGGTGAAGGACCCGCCCAGTCCTGAGAGCGAGTCAGTGGGGATGGGGGGCTCTTGCTGTGTGACCTCTGGGTCACAGTGACTTCACACTCATTTCTAGAGCCACTTTGGGCAGCCGGTTGGGATCAGGCGTGATCCAGGGTCTCCTCCGGGTTTTTAGGCTTTTACAAATGTGAACTGCCCTGGTTGGTGTGGCTTGGTTGGAGTATCGTCCTGTACACCGCAAGGTTGCGTGTTCAATCCTCAGGCAGGGCGTGTAAGGAGACAACCGATCTGTGTTTCTCTCTCCCTTTCTCCCTTCTTCCCCCCGTCCTCTCTCTAAAAGCAATGAGAAAATGTCCTCAGGTGGGGATAAAAAAAATTTTTTTAATTTTTTAAAATGAAAATACCTGAATTGCATTTATCTTGCCATGGTTTTAAATTTTTCAAGGCCCTTCTATTTATTCAGCATTTATTGGATTCCTGCAACTCCTTGGAGCCGTGAACACTGAGCTGTGGCAGCTGCCCTCGGGAGCACAGGGGACACCAGGAAGTGCGGCTGGATAGCTGGGTGTCTGCTCAGAGCAGAGGCAGGCAGCCCTGGAAAGGGAAAGCCAGACAAAGCCTCCAGGATGGAGCGGGGGTGGGGCCTTGATGGGTGCACGGGAGTTTGATAGGCGGAGAAGTGGAGCAGGAAATGGCTGAGGCTGGCTGCAGAACATGCCAGGAGGCCGAGCTGGGATAACACACCTCTGTGTGCCACTCAGTGAGGAATTTTCCGTGCACTGACTTGACTTGGATCTCTTTCTATAACGCATCTAAAATCTGCCCTGGCTGGCATGGCTTAGTGGATTGAGCATGCACCTGTGAACTAAAGGGTCGCCGGTTCGATTCCCGGTCAGGGCACAGGCCTGGGTTGGGCGCAGGTCCCCCGCTGGGGGCGCATGAGAGGCAACCACACGTTGATGTTTCTCTCCCTCCCTTTCTCCCTTCCTCCCCTTCTCTCTAAAAGTAAATAAAAGCTTTTAAAAAATCTTTTCTGCAACTGTCTAGCTTAGCTTTCTCACAATTTATTTATTTTTCTTCTGTATCGATTGCTTTTCGAACAGGAATGTGCAGTAATTCCTCCCGGCGTTTTCCGTGGCTTTGTCGACTACAGCCAAAACCACCTCGGCTTTACCACTGAAACGAAATCGGGGCGCTTCCAGCCGAGGCGCTGGCCCGTGCGTGGCGTCGCGTCGCTGGAGGGCCCGCCGGGGCGGAGCGCGTTCTAATCGAGAGCTCTGTCTGTGTCCCTCCGTCTAGATTAAGTTTGACAGCGTGGAGGTGTGTGTCTGCTGTGAGACGCAGCACCAGGCGACCGGCTGCAGCAACCTGGGGGAGACGCTGAAGCTGAACCCGCTGCAGGAGGACTGCAACGCCGTGCGGCTGACCCTCAAGGTGAGGGGCGCGTGCCCTGCCCTGCCCCCCGCTCCCCGCCCCGAGCATAGCTCCCGTGCGCCGCAGACGGCCGGGGACGATCGGGTTCGGGCCAGTGTCGCTTTCAGTGTGTAGCGCACTGAGCTCCGGTAGACGCCGGAGGGGTCTCACTCTCCAGGGAACATGTCTGCAGGACGGTAGGTGTTCACTCGAAGGACATGGCTTTTCCGGGTCCTGCGGTCCATTTCCACGTATCACTGCCCCGCCTCGGACATGCGCGGAGTGGGTGCCGAACTGGGGGCGGAGCCTTTACCGTTGTGGATGGGACAGGGTCTCTGGCTTTCTCACGTTTTTTGCTGTTCCGCCATCAAGGGTAGGGATGGGGTGGGGGAGAAGGTGGTGTTGATTTTGCCTTTGTAAAGAAATCTGGGAGCCCTGGCTGGGTGGCTCAGTGGATTGAGCAATCGGCCTACGAGCCAAGTGTCGCCGGTTCGATTCCCAGTCAGGGCACATGACTAGGTTGCACGTCAGGTCCCCAGTTGGGGGCGCGCGTGAGAGGCAACCACACAGTGATGTTTCTCTCCCTCTCTTTCTCCTCTCCCCTCTCTCTACAAATAAACAAGTAAATAAATAAATTATATTAAGAAAAAAGAGCTTGGAAGTCTTCCCTCCACTAATTAAAAAAAAAAAAAAAAAAAGAAATCTGTGAAGTGAAACTGTACAGTATCCCCAGCCCTCCAATATTACGTACAGCATCTGATTTTTTATTTAAATCTTTTACTTATTTTTCTCTTTTTGTTTCTTTAATTTTTTTTAATGACATAGAAAGTTGTTTATCTTATTCCTTTCTTTCTCTTTCTGCAAGTTTTTTTTTTTTTTTTTTACTCCTGAATATCAAAATCGGCTGCTTAAAAATGCCTGTGAACCGTGGACCCGATTCCTTTCCTCTTTTCCCTAAATGAAAGTGTACGAAACTTTTTGAAGAAGGTGTGGCCGTGGTCACGTGTCGGGAGCGCTGTTGTCCGTGAGCAGGGATCACCCCAGAGAGCCACCCTGGAGTCTGGGCGGAGACGGGACAGTGCTGCCTCTGTCCTCGGGTGCCTGTGGTAGGTCCTGCGTAGGTGTGGCTGGCAAGGGTGACTGTCTAGGTGAGCGCCCTGTTCACGCCAGCACCCTGAGACTCATCGGTGAGCAGGCAGTGACACACCGAGATAGAGGCTGTGCCTGAAGGTCCTGGTGACAGCGGGCGGGTGCCCAAGCCCCTGCCTCGCTTCGCAGGGAGGAATGTTCCGAGTTCAGCGGCCCCAGCAGTCCACCAGGGTCAGAGGACCCCAGAATGCAGCACGGAAGGGTCCATTGTCTTCCATGCAAGCTGTTTCTTGAAGTCCCACAGCCTTGGTTTCGGTGTCTCTGCCCCCTGGGCCTGCTCACGGTCAGGCCCAAGGCCACAGTGTCCCCTAGCCCTCCTGGGGTCGGGGCGTGGGCAATGGTGCCGGCTCTGAGCTCCCATTCTAACAACCCCAGAGTCGAGTCCTCAGCCTGAGCATCTTTTCTTCCCATGTTTGAAAAGCACCGCCAGACCAGACCAGAGGTAATTATCATTAGAGTGCAACCGTGACCTCCTGAAAAATCTCTTGACAAGCCCCCGGGGTATCTCACAGTTCCAGAGATTCGCATAGATACCTGTTCCTGGTGTCCTGGGAAGTTTTTACTAGGAATGACTTGTATTTGTCCAAGCAGTTTCCTGCACCGACTCAGATAGTGTAAATAGTTTTTTCTTCTTTCGTCTGCTAATACGGGGAGTCACGTTGATTACTTTCGAGTGGTGAGCCAACCTTGTATTCCGAAGATGAACCCCACTTGGTCATGTCTCCCTCCGCGGGGTCAAGTCTATGGAGGAACCTGTCAAAGACTCGCTTCCTTTCTGCGCCTCTGCTTTTTATTCCCAGCCTTTCCCTTTGGTTCTTCACAGTCTCCGCCTCTCCGCTGAAGTACCGTATGGGCTTGCATGTTGTGTGCCTGTCCCACTAGCGGCGGTGTCTGACTGTGTTTGCCCGAGGTGAGCAGGTCCCCATGTCTGTCCACGGAGGCGTCTGTCCTCCCCTAGAGTGGGGGTTAGTTGGTTGTCCTCTTAACTTCACCTGATGGGTTCAGCATCAGGTCCTCTTAGATTTATATAGATCTAAGCGTCACACACTCTAATTTTTTTCAATAATCAGTGGTGAAGACATTTTAATATAATCATTGCTCTTATGGTGATTTGATGACTACCCCACAGTAAAGGGGTACCTGGGGATGCTTCTCGGAATTAAAACTTAGAACACACACTGCTCTTCGACAGGACAGATCTCCAGGGGAGCCTCTTCCTATAGCTTGTAGATGTTCTTTACACTTTGCAAAAGAGGGCACCAGGAGAATGATTCTTCCGTGAGGTTCTCTTGCTCTTTTGGGTCACCTGTGAAAACATGTTCATTGGTCTCTTAAGAGTCTGATTGGAGGTTCTAGTCATCTGATTAGTAATATTCCATGCCTGATTTCCATCGTAAATTATCCATATTTTGTATCTAATGAACTGTGTGCAGGGGAAATCCCACGTGATTCGTTTGGGTATCAAAGCTCCTTTGACTATAGTTGTGTTTCTATGAACTGATCGTGGCTTAATGACATTGGTGGGGCGACTCAGTGGTGTTCCTGCTGTGCCCTCACTGCCACAGACACCTGGAAGGTAGTGCAGGCACCCACCGTCCTCGGGGGGGAAATGGCTGCGGTCTGGGGGCAGCATCCTCCCTGGTCAACTTCCGTCTGCTCAGGCAGGTGCCCCCGGGATGGCTGTGTAGCCGCTGTCCCCGGGCTTAAACCAGAGAGGCGCCCGTTGGAGGCTGGATTAATACAGCGCTTGTCCAGGTGAACGCCTCAGTCCATGACAGTCCCGCATGATCAAAGGTAAATCAGTAAATAATGATGGGGGCTGTCATTTGCTGTTTGGACTGAATTCCTGAAGTCCAGCTTGGTACCTGCCTGGCCTTGCAATTGTGTGGATGTATAGAGCCAGCCAGTCGATCCCTTCAATTCTGGTTTTCTTTTAAGCAGGCTCAAACCAAGCTGGCCTTCGATTCCTATACAAAAGAGGTGCATTAGGGGAGCTCTGGGAGTGAAAACCCTCCACCGCTCTCTGCCTCCTTGGGGAATTATTTTCTGGTCCGAGATGAAGCAGAGTAACTGAAGCCAATGCAAGTTAACTGAGGCGTTCCCCATGGCCCCGCGCAATGGGCCATCTGTACACCCTGGTCACCATTGGTTTCACAGCCTTCATGTTCAAAGTTATAGAGGAGAAGAGCGTTTTAACAAAGCTGTATAAGTGGCTTTCCCAAAAGCGTGCAGTATAGCATCCTAAAGCTGCAAAGTCACTGGCCTTTTTAAAAATCTTTTTTCTGCTCTGGCTGGGTAGCTCAGTGGGTTGGAGTGTTGTCCCCAAGCACCAAAAGGTTGAGGGTTTGATACCCAGTCGGGGCGCATATGGGAGGCAGCCGACTGATGTTTCTCTCTTACAATTGTTTCCTTCTCCCCCCCCCCCCCCCACACCCCGCTTCCTTTCTCTAAAAAAAACCAAATGTGTCCTCGGGTGAGGATTACAAAAAAATTTTATATGCAAATCATTCCACATGAAAGCAGACAAAACAGCTCATGGCCCATTGTTACTCTGACCAATGGCTGATTGAGTTGGAGCCCTGGAGACCTTTGATAAGCACCCACTCACCTCCTCCCAGCCGCCCCCCTGCCCCGCTCCCCACCTTCATGGGTATTGAGTCCCGTGTCTCGTGGAGCTCCTTCCCCTGCACCCTGAGCCCTGGGCATCCATCTGTCCCTGCCTCTGGCTGCGCTGGGCACCCCTCCTTCCTTAAGGACGCTGCTCAGGGAGTTTCTCTCACCTTGTGGTCACTCTCAGTTCTTGACATTGACACTTGTCCCACTCAGAGCTGCAGTTTAGATGCCTCCTTCCCAGGAAGAGGGGCCACAGTCCTGCTTTCTTCTTTCCACCCCTAGCATCTGCGGGGTGAGGTCTGGGACACTTCTGTCCCTGCCCCCTTGGGTCTAGTCCCTCTGGGGCAAGGGCAGTGGAGAGAGGAAGACAGTAGCCTTATTCTTCTTCTTTGGGGGTGTTGCTGTCCTGTCTGCCCCTGATCCAGGTGATGCTTCAGCTCTTGTGTGGTCTCGGTGCAGACAGTGCTGTTGATTTCCCATGGGGTCAGCTTCAGCCTGACTTCTCCCTTGCTCCCATGCCCCATCATCTTTTAATTTTTTTTCAATACTTTATTAATCTATTTGTAGAGACAGGGGAAGGGAGGGAGAAAGAGAAGGAGAGAAACATCGGTGTGCAACTGGTCACCTCTTGCACGTCCCCAACCCGGGACCTGGCCCGCAACCCAGGCCTGTGCCCTGACTGGGAATCGAACCGGCAACCTTTCTGTTCACAGGCTGGCACTCAATCTACTGAACTACACCAGCCAGGGCGCGCCCTCTCATCTTGATAGCAGTCTGTGCCCCTGCGTCCCCACCCCACTTCTCTGTGGCTTACCAGGAGTCATGGGCATGCTGAGTTCTGCACCCAGGGCAAATCGTTTTTTGATCTTAAAACTTGATAGAACTGGTCCTGGCTAGTGTGGCTCAGTTGGTTGGAGCATCGTCCCATAAACCGAAAGGTCGCAGGTTCGATTCCTAGCTGGGACACATACCTACGTTGCAGGTTCAGTCCCTGGTTCGGGCGCGTGCAAGAGGCTGCCAGTTGATGTCTCTCAGGCGTGTCAGTGTTTCTCTGTCCCTCTTTCTCTCTCCCTCCCTTCCCCTCTAAAATCAGTGAGCATGTCCTCACGTTAGGATAAAAAAGAAAAAAAGAAAAAACAAAACGTGATGGAACTATAAGAAAATACATAGTCTATGAATTATGATTATTTGCACAGATTACAGTTTAGGCAATTTACACCCATCAGCTAAAGGCTAAGAGCTGTTGCTTCAGAGGGCAGAAGACAGGTTTTGAAGGACCCGGCAAGGTACAGTTCTGCACCGCTGTGGAGAGGGCATTAATTTCCTCATGGGTCCTTGTTCAAAGTTAAGTGCCATTGAACATGTAAAGTGCTCGTGTTGTATGAGGAGCAAAGCTGTCCTCTTGCGGCAGCGCTTTGATGATTTATGGCACCCGAGATGCCAAAACTGACTGAAATTTGCAGAGATCCTAAGTGCGGCGTTTGCATCTTGAAATTACAGCTTCCACAGATGCCTCCGTGAATCACGTCGCTTCTCCACGGGGCAGCCTAATTTTAGCTCCTTTTGTAGGATCAGCATTCAGGTCAGCTACGAAGACCTCCGCATGCAAAGACTGCTTTCTACAGAGACAGTTTAAACGGCCTGAGAGCTGTTCCAGGAAGTGCTCATCACTGGAGAGGTTGGCTGGCAAACAAGTCCCAGATTTAACACACACATTAGTCCCACTGCTGGCTGGGATGTTTGTACGGAGTTCTTGGAGGGTCTTGCCTGTGCGTTCCTTTGTTTCAAGGCAGTCGTGAATTTTTCTCCGTGTGTGGCTGGAAATTTGGAAATTAAGCCTATCATCTCCTTCTAGTCTGAACTTCAAAGTCAGAAGAGAACAGTGAAATATTTTTTTTATCCTCACCCAAGGATATGCTTATTGATTTTGAGAGAGAGAGAGAGAAACATCCACATGAGTGAGAAATATTGATCAGTTGCCTCTCATACACGCACCAACCACGGCTCGAACCCGCAACCTAAGCCATGTGCCGTGACCAGGAACTGAACACACAACCTTTTGGTGCACAGGAACGATGCTCCAACCAGCTGAGCCACCCAGCCAGGGCAACCATGAAATATTTTATAAATCTTCAAATATTTACCAGTTACTTGTTTGGAGTGAGAGATATTCGACTATAAAGAGTAGGAGGGGACAAGGTATCTGTTCTTCATATCTTCTCAAGACAGAGATGGAAACTTATTGTTAGGAACCGTGTGGAGTCTGAGATTTTTGACCTGCTTTTAACCTAATGAACTAGCCCGTAGTTTACTGTGACTTCTCTGGCCAAAGGCGTGAGGCTCGTGGCTCAGACAGAAGACTCTATCACTTATGGAAGAAGCAGTAGTCAAGGCTTCACGCTGGTTTGAGTCCACACCCCAGCCCCTCACGTCTCGGGCGGCGGTGCCGAGGGAGCATCGGGGTGCCTGCGCGTTCAGTGGGCTACACTGCAGGGGGCAACACTGAGCCCGGGGAGCCCGCTGTCTTTGTAGCAAGCGGACACATTGTCTGGGGGACATGTCACCTCCTTCCTCAAGGTGGCTTCTTGTTGCAAACACAGCCCTGGGAACTGGGCCTGGTGAAGAGTAGACAAGGCACACCCTGGTTCTGGGCACGCCTGGCGAGAACCCGGCCCGTGGCAGACTGCCTGTCCCAAGCCTGATCTGCGTTAAATGTCAGGCAGCCGTCCACGACCAGGTCTGATGCCACAAGGCCATAAAGAAGACACAATGCCCTGACCAGGGTGGCTCTGTGGGTTGGGCGCCGTCCCACAAACCAAGAGGTCTCCTGTTCCATCCCCAGTAGGGGCACATGCCTAGGTCGCGGGTTCGATCCCTGATTGGGGATTGTGCGAGAGGAAACCGGTTGATGTTTCTCTCTCACATCAATGTTTCTCTCCCTCTTCCTCCCTCCCTTCCCCTCTCCCTAAAATAAAATAAAATACTTTTTAAAAAGGTTATACCAAATGCTGGCAAGGATTCAGAAAAACTGGGTCAGTCAGACATTGCTGGCAGGAATGTAAAATGGTTCAGCCACTCTGAAAAACAATTTCTGATAAAACTAAGCATATGACTACCGTAGAAGCCAGGAGTTGTACTCCTGGATATTTATCCCAGAGAAATAAAGAGCTATAGTCACACAAACACCTGTAAACAAATGCTCATGGCAGCTTTATGTGTAATAGCCCCAAATTGAATAAAAACAAAAACACAAAACAGATATTTCTCAACTGGTGAGTGATTCAATAAATGTGGTATATCAATGCCATGGAATTCTATTCAGCAGGAAAAAGGAATGAACGATGAAAAACTTGGATGGCTCTTGAGGGAACTAGCTGAGTACAGATAGATAATTCTGAAAAGTTACATGCTATCTGATTCCACGTGTGTATCGTTCTTGAGATGACAAAATTCTAAAAATGGAGAACAAACTAATCATTGATAGGGCTTGGGGAAGAAATTGAGTGGGGAACAGAGAGGTAGGTGCATCTACAAAAAGGCAACAAGGTGTGTGTGTGTGTGCGTGTGTGTGTGTGTGTGTGTGTGTGTGTGTGTGTGTGTGTAGGGTCCTTGTGGCGATGGAAATACTTTGTCTCTTGACTGTATTATTGTCAATCCTGGTTGTGACATTTGTGCTGTAGTTTTGCAAGATGCCACCCTCAGGCGTGAGGGGTTGGGGAGGAGTGACTTACGGGTACACAGGATCTCCCTGTATTATTTCTTACAACTGCATGTGAACCTACTGCTAGCTCAAGATAAAACGTGTAATTTAAAAAGTTGGCATTTTATAAGTACTTACCAAATTTTCAATTATATTTTGTGATTCATAAAGATTGCCTACCTCCTTAAATGGTGGCCATCTCAAGGTTTTCTTAGACAGCGACTCTCTCATAATTACCAACATCATAGAATACATCATTGAGGATCTAAGAATAATTCGATCAGCACTGTAGAAAAATTAAAAAGAAAATGGGTCTATATTTAAGGCCAGTTTTTTGTTTTTGTTTTACTTATTATTTAATAGGTTACTGAGTTTTTATAAAAGGCGATAACTCAGGAACAGCCAGATGGAAGAGTTGCCTAGGGCGGGGCATGGGGAGGGGGCGGGGCATGGGGAAGGGGCGGAGCTTCCATGCCCCCTCTAGGAACCTCCCACGTGTCTGAGGTACATCAACCCAGAAGCTCTGCAAACCCCGTCCTTGGACTTTCAAGGAGGCTTCATTACCTAGGCATATAAAGGCCAGTTTTGATGACAAAAAAAATCGCAAAACAAAACCTCCATGATGTGGAGGCCATTGGCAAACTGATTCTGGACCTTGACAGACATTCCAAGGTGATGCTGATGATCTCCCTCCGCGTCTTTTCTCCCAGGACCTCCTCTTCAGCGTGTGCGCCCTCAACGTCCTCTCCACCATCGTGTGTGCGTTGGCCACGGCCATGTGCTGCATGCAGATGGTCTCCTCCGACGTCCTGCAGATGGTGAGCGGCCCCGCCCCCCGGAGCCCCCAGTGCTTGGAGATCCTGGGAGGTCCTGTCATGCTGCCGAGAATTTGCAACATTTGGTGCTTAATGAATTTATTTTAGGTGCTGTTGGAGCTTCTTGTCGTCAGTCCCGCCCCCTTGGTGTGCCCCCCTGAGTAATTGTAGTGACAGTTCTGTAGACCTAGACGTTCTCCAGGCCCGCACCTCCAGGGCAGGTCCCCCTTTAATGCAGGAAGGTTGTTTTGAAGATGAAGTCTCCTCAAATTAAGAAACTGCTCATCTGGGCCCCTGAGAGATGCTTCTTAACCCTGAGCACAGCCCACTGTTCCGTGTGTTACCACTAAAGTCAGCACACAAAAAAGAAATTGTTGGGAAGGTAGTGTTGTTTGATGCTCGGGGTCAAAATTCTCTCTCTCTCCATCTCCTCTGTGTGTATCTTGCCCTCCCTCTGCCTTGATCTCTCTCGTTCTTTCTTTTTCTCTGGACTTACCCCTTCAGGGCCTCCCCTGCCTCCCTCCACAATGTGTTCTGCATCTCACGAAAGGAAAAGTAAGTCACTCTTGAAAGCTGTCTGTTCTGTTTGTTCTTCCTCATCCCCCCCACCCCCCGTGGCAATACGTCAGTTAATCAAGATACAAGGCCACAGGGTTGTAAACAGGACAAGTTTGCATCCCCTGGTCTGAGGCATTAAGGTGGACATTGCCAACTGAATAAGAAGAAAGTCTATTGTAGCTATAATAGCGGATACAGTTGTAACTGCATCACAGTCACTCGGGCCTGGCATCTTGGGTCTGAAGCCAGCCATGCTGGGTCACAGTCCCTCCTGCTCTGTGGAGCAGGGGACTCAGGACATGTGACTCCCGGAACCTCAGTTTCCTCACCTCCAGTGTATGACCTAAGGGGATGCCTGGTGGGCACTCCCTAAGGGTGACCTACTTGGACCCTTGAATGTGGAGGACGTGTCAGTTGGTCGTTGGAACGTGCAGCAGTGACCATGAATGCCGTGGCCCTCGGTGTTGTGCGTGAGCTGTAAAGCGCCGTGCGGAAGCAAAGCTTTGTGTGCCGTTATAATCACAGTGGCAGCTCTCAGAGCCCCAGCTCGTTTCATTGCTAAGTGCTTTGTAGGTTAGTTTGCTAAACGCTGGCCCGGAAGTAGAAATCGATGAGATTCCTCCTAGCGAGTACTTCTCCCTTTGTGACCAGGGGCCACAGGACAGGCAAGGCTCTGCTGTCCCTCTGAGGTCCTGGTTGCGCTGCTGGCCTGCAGAGCCACAGGGGACGCCAGCGCAAATGGGTGGCATGGACCACGGGCCCCGCGTGGGACCAGTGCAGGACCTTGAGCACGTCACTTCCTATTTGTGCCAGTTTCCTCTGCTCTAAAAAGGCTATGGATGCTGTGCAGGCCTCACAGGACCGCAGGGAGGATGCTCGAGGCAGTAGATGTGACTGGACTTTGCATAGGCGTGGGGCCCACGGAACGCTCAGTATCTACTACGCGGGCCGGGGGGGCGGGCCCGGCCGGCCACACGGGCTGTGCCCCAGAAGTGGGATGCCCCAAGGGCGGCGGCGTTGCATCCTGAGGGTTGGGACCCAGAACCGAGTTCCTCATAAGGATGCCTGAGAAGCTCTTTTTAATTAAAATTATTTTCTTCTTTTTTTTCCCGAGCTTTAGGGAGATGTAATTGACTTCCACTTTTTGACTTCCAATTTTTTACTTCATTTTGTTAGACTCTTTAATTAAAGAAGTAATATACAGCCACGGAAACAAGTAAAATACAGAGATACACAAAGAAAAAGTTAATCATCTCCCTTCACTTGTCCTGTTCTCCTAAGGAAACTTGCCCGTGACCCCTCCCATGTGTTTCTGGATTTATTTCTTAGCATGTATAATGGTCCACCTTTTCTCCCCCCTCCACCTCTCCCCCTTCCTTCCCTCCTTCCTTCCTTCCTCTTAGCCAGAACGGGAGCGCACCGTGCATATCATTCTGCAACCTGATTTTACAACCTGAAAGTATCATCGACCTCCCTCGAGGTCGATATTTAGAGATGTGTTAATAGCTGCATTGCACTCTTGGAGATGTAACAAGTCCCTGGGCCACTTCTCTTTCCGTGGGTGCCTGAGTTGCTTCCTGGCTTTGATTTGGGGTTTCGGTTGTACCTCTGCCCATGGTGCTCCAGTGGGGGCTCTGCACCCTCCCTCTCGGACCCCGGACTCTGCACTGTTCTGGTGGGACAAAATCGTAGAGGCTTTGTTAAGGGGGCCTTGGGAGCTGCCCACGTCAGGCTGCCCCAGCTCCCATAAGACCCCCCAGCCCAGTCCCAGATGTGTGTGGAGGACAGCGGACGCTTGAGTTGGGCTTGCCCCCTTTCCGGAGCAGACACTTGAGAAGGGGCTTCTCCCAGCGGGGTCTTAAACGCACACTCCCCTTTTGTGGATGATGAGGACGGGGCCGTAAGGATGCTCCTCCGCCAGTGCCAACCTCACTCCATTTGCCAGGCACAGCCCTCCCTTGTCACCGCAGGGAGCAGATGAGGCTCTGACAGATGGCCCAGGGCAGGCAGAACCACTGGGGAAAAAAGCGACAGTTCAGAGGCCTGTTTTTTAGCCATCACAGCCAAATCCAGGCTCAGGCCTCTGCCCGGGGGATGTGAGGCTGAGGAGCGTGCAGCGTGCGGCTCCCAAAGGGTGTCTGGTGCGGTGCCAGGGGAGAGGGGGTGGGGATCTGGGAAGAGGGAACAAAGTGCGTTCAGCACTTGGGGATGTTCAAAGAGCCGAGGAGAGGTTTTTTTTGGCACCAGTGGGTCAGAGGAAAAGGAAGCTGGGAGACCGATGGGATTCAGGGAGCAGAGGTCTCGTGGAAGATTTTTCAGTGAGGGATTGCTTTAAAAATAGCTCTGCTGGGAAGACCGGAGGCTGAAATCAAGAGGCAGAAGACCCAGGCAGGGAGGCACGCTAGATGCCCTGGCAAGGAGCGGAGGTTCAGCTCTGAAGCTGACGTTTAGCGAGCACTTGCTGTGCCCGCAGCACCAGGCTGGGCTCCGGGAATACAGAGTGGATAAGACGCAGATGGACCCGGGTATCGGATTAATATGAAGATTTCAACACAGTTAATATGGGGAGCTGGTTACCCATGTGTGGAAGGTTACCCAGGTGTAGCCCTGACTTTACATAGAGCTGAACAACTGGGGAAGCAGCTACCATCCACCCTTTGCAGCTGGAAAACCAGAAGGGGAAAAGTGGGGAAGAAACAGAACATAAGTAACTCCTTGCCCCCCACCTGCCTTCCAGACTCCCTCTAGTGCCCCCTGCTGGCAGAATGTAGCTGCAAGGGAGTCGGGAAATGTGGTTTGCAGACTTTCCACCCCAGAGACTCAGAGTACAATGCAGAGCTGGTGACCTAGGGCTTCAAGACAGATTTCACCTCATTGAACAGATATTGATGGCAGGGACAGGGGCGGGGCGGGGTGAGGTGCAGGGTGGAGGTGTCCGTTGTGACTTGCAGGTTCCCACTGTGCAGGCTGAGGAGCCAGGGTAAAAGGCTCAGTTGGAAACAAACTGAATCTGAGATACCTCCGCCAAGACGGAGGCATCACACCACTGGGAAGGTGATTCGCAGTTAGAGCAGAAGCAGAGCCTGTCACTTAACCTTTAAAAAGCCCCTGGCGTACGGCAGCACTTACTTGTTTAAACCTGCTAATAGGATCATTGGCACTTCTCACCTCTCTCGTGAAACTGCTCGTCCTTCTCATTCCTGGTGGAATTGGACCCTTCACAGGAAAGCGTTTAAGCTTTTGCATTTCATGCTTGAGTACATCATTGATTTTTCTCATTTCAAAATATTTCCCTATTAGACCTCAACGGCATTCGGCCTCATCCTGGCTGCTCAGCTTTGTGCAGTACGCGCCGGGGCTGACAGCTTTCCAGCTAGAGGATGGCAGACCCACATGCGCTGTGCTGTTGGCTCACATCTCTTTCAGATAATTAAACTAGCAAAGCTGTGGGTCAGACAGTGGCAGAGGCTTGGACTTGCTCTGTGTGTGAGGAAGACCCACAGGAGCCATTTTTTGTCTGACATGGCACTTGTGTAGACAAGGCCACCCTCCTTTCTCCAGGTCCTAGCATTTGAGCATATTCAGCATCGTGACCTTGGCCCCACTTGTGTGTAAATAAATGTTCGACCATCTCATCCTCTCTCAACTCCAGACCACGCTCCCCGCCGCTGCCAGAGAGTACTTCCTAACCACCCAGCTTCAGTGGTGCTGCTCCCGGCTCCAGAACCTTCGCTGGCTCCCCAGTGCCCCCAGAATTAGGACTTAACTTCTAGAGCCTTATCCAATTGTGCTTTTCTTAAACACATCTTTCCCTCGCTCACTCGTTCTTCCTGAGCCCCGAACACAGTCCTGCAAGCCCGCCCTTTGAAATCCTACCATTCAGACGCAGGCAAATGGCACCCACACAGTGCTTGCAGAGTTCGCTGTTCCCTCACGGAACAGCCCTTGCGTGGCCTGATGCTGTTGACTCTGAGACCTTGTTCACCCCCGAGGCAGCAGGAGGTCCCAGGTGGCCCAGGGCCTCTGGGCACCTGTAGTCACCCACAGTGACAGATGGATGCGACTTGGAGGAATGTCTCAGGCATCGCGTCCCAGGGGACCTCTGCGGAGCAGTGCCCAGGGGTGGGGAGAGAAACGGCCATCGGTCAGTGCTTTGGAGGGGCAGACGTGGAAAACCAGACAGAGGCAGCGTGAGTTTGGTTTGATTTTTACCTCGATTTGCTCCTAAAGCAGCAGCATCTCCATTTTAAGGTTGCCCCGTGGAATGTTCTGGAACTCATAAAGAATCCTTCTCCCCCAAAGCAGGGCTTTACAAAGTGTGTGAATTCCCTAGAACTGCAAAATAGTAATAGGTACTATGTGTCCAAAGGGACCCATGGTGAAGTATTTGAGAAATGTTCTGTTCGTGGGTAAACACTTGAATGGATTTTTGGGTGCAGGTCTCTCCGGGCCTTTAACACACTAATGTATGTTATGGGACTCCGAGGGGGAGTAGGGTGGGTGGCATTGCCCAACTTTATTTCACTATAGAAATGTGGGAAGGGATGGAGAGGACCATCCTGAGGGTCTGATGTTTTCTCATGAACGTGCTGTAGGAAGTGCTGCCTTTTTTTCTTTATGATTGCACTT
Source organism: Furipterus horrens (assembly GCF_987537825.1). Classification (NCBI taxonomy): domain Eukaryota; kingdom Metazoa; phylum Chordata; class Mammalia; order Chiroptera; family Furipteridae; genus Furipterus; species Furipterus horrens. The sequence goes on along the minus strand of NW_028327186.1, from coordinate 2,825,868 downwards.
ATTCTTAGCAAGATGGGGAGGGGAGTGAGAAAGAGAGGAAGAGAAACATCAATCTGAGAGAGAAGCATTGATCAGTTGCCTCTCACGTGCGCCCTGACCCAGGATCAAACCTGCAACTTAGGCATGTGCCCTGACTGGGAATCGAACCAGTGATCTTTCACTCTGTGGGACGAGGCCCAGCCCACTGAGCTGCACCAGTCAGGGCGGAAGTGCTCTCTTAAAACCGTGGACATGGGACACCTTCTGACCACAGGCTTTGAGAGCGTCATCGAAAGACACAGGTTGAGTGGTGGAGGTGGAATGAAGGACCCCCAGGCTGTGTTTTTCCCAGAAGAGAGGCAATCTGCGCATCACAGCGTGGGAAGAAAAGCAGAAGCTGGCTTTGGGGGAAAGGCGTTCCTCACGGAGCCGTCACTTAAAAATGTGCGTTTAGCTCTGGCAGCTGTGGCTCAGTGGATTGAGCGTGGGCCTGCAAACCTAAGTGTCGCTGGTTCGATTCCCAGTCAGGGCACATGATGAGGTTGCACGTCAGGTCCCCAGTTGAGGGTGTGTGAGAGGCAGCCACACAGTGATGTTTCGCTCCCTCTCTTTCTCCTTTCCCCTCTCTCTAAAAATAAATAAGTAAATAAATAAAATTGTAAAAAAAAATAGTGCTTTATTTTTTTTTTAAAAAAAAGTGTGTTTAGTCGTCAGGTCCTGACTGTTTCAATGATGGAAGTTCCAAGTGAAAGCTGATGTGGAATTAGCTGAATCCGGCACAGACCACTTGAGGTGTCCCCTGCAACGCTGACGCGCCGCTCTTTTCTAGTTCCTGCCGCAGAGGGCGCGTTCCACCAGCCCGGCCTGCGTGACCCCGCACGGCACTGTCCTCCACCAGACGCTGGACTTCGATGAGTTCGTGCCCCCGCTGCCCCCGCCACCCTACTACCCACCCGAGTACACCTGCACGCCTACCGCTGAGGCCCACAGGTGGGTCTGCCCGCCGCCGCCTCCATGATGGGGGGCAGGACAGGAAATGGTCTTTGGGGGAGAGAAGCGGCCGAGGCCGTGCCCATTTTCAGTGGAGAAGCGGAAAGGCAGCTACCAAAGCACATTCTTTGTTTCTATCCTCACCCAAGGACTTGCTTATTGATTTGAGAGAGAGAGGAAGTGAGGGAGAGAGAGAGACATTGGGGTGAGAGAGAAGCATCGATTGGTTGACTCTCATATGCCCCCCAACCAGGGATCAAACGGGCAACCCAGGCCTGTGCCCTGACCGGGAATCGAACCCACGACCTTTCGGTTTGTGGGAAGACGCTACCACCCACTGAGCCACACCAGCCGGGGCTACGAAAGCATGTTTGCTTCTAGAACGGAGCATGGCTGGTGAAGGGGGCCCTGGCTCAGAGGTAGCATTTTCTGTTGGTATCTTTAAGGGGTAACAAAACAAAACCCCAGCCAGACAGCATCTCTGGTGTTTTCTTATGAAAGACAGAACCACTATTGAATTAGTCTAACATGGAAATTTTAATTAAAGATTGAATCAGTTGTAGGATCATTTTAATTTGAATGGACGGGGTCATCGCGTTGATTGAAAATGGTGCTATCGTTCCAGAAAACAAAAGCTACAACTGTCTTGTGAATTAGGCTTTTATTTCACAAACACGATGAGTATTTGGTAGGGAAACTGACAAGCCACAGGAAACGCTGAGCTGAGCGCGGAGCCCCGGGCTCCTTCCCCGTGAGCGACGGTTCCCTGGCTCTGCCTTTGCAGGGGCCTCCACCTGGACTTCGCTCCCTCTCCATTCAGCACCTTGTACGACGTGGCCATCAACAGCCCGGGCCTGCTCTACCCTGCTGAGCTCCCCCCGCCCTACGAGGCCGTGGTGGGCCCGGCCCCGGCCAGCCAGGTAGGACCCAGGCCGGGCCGCCGGCTGCCCGCACGGAGGCCTGCTGCCCGCGGCGTTCGTAGCTGAGGCTGTGGGCCTGCGGCTCGTGGGCCCTGCGGCGGGGAGCGGGCAGCAGGCCTGGGGCTCTCTTCCCCGAGGCTCCTCTCTAACACTGGCCCATGGGTGGGGACACGGCACAGAAGCTGTGGGGATGGGTTCTAACCGTGGGGCTCCGGCCACAGATACCCAGAAGACTCTGGCCTTGGACTCCACATCATTGTCACCTGGTCGGGGGCGGGGGGGGGGGGGTCTGTGAGAAAGCAGTTTGGGGTCCCTGGTCCTGCCCAGCCCGCCCACAGCCTCAGGGGGCCCGGCCCACCACGGGCCCTCAGGGTATGTTGTTGGAGCCTCAGTTTCCTCATCTGTAAATCGGAGATGGGACGGGTGTCTGTCACGGAGCCAGCACAGGCCTCAGCACCTAGTAGGCTCGGATTCAGCAGAAGCCACTTGCCCGTTTTTGTCATTCTTGTCATCGTCATTGTCGTGACTGAATATCGCCAGCCAGGGCAGAGAGCTGTGACTGCCTGAAAAGGTCCCACGGCAGCCGGTGCAGGACATAGTGGGTCAAGGCCATGCAGGTGACCCTCAGGGAGGCTTCAGGAGTTGGGGGGCGGTGTGGGGAGCACAGCGGTCAGGCTGAGTGGGGACATGGGCAGGGAGCTCAGGCACCGGGCAGAAGACGCTGCGGCCGGCAGTGAGGTTTCAGGTGCCCAGACTCGCACGCCTTCGGGCCTCCCGGCAGCATGGAGCGCTCCCGACCTGCATCCCCGCCCAGGTCACCTCCGGGGAGCAGTGCTGGCCTCAGACCTGGCCCAGACCCTCCGATGTCACTCCTGCTCTCCTCACCGCCCCTTTGAGGTCTGGGGCCCAGGTGGCAGTGCCCACCTTTTCCTCAGCCACCCCCAGAGGAGGTGCCGGCCCCAGGGACCCTCCGCAGGTGCAGAAAGGGCTTATACGTCCACAGATGGGACTCGGCCTCCAGAAGCCTCAGCGACAGCTGCACTGACAGAGTGATCCCCTTCTGCAGGCAGGACTTCCGTGCAGGGTATTGCAGCCATGGAGCTTCCCCTGGCTGCTGTGGCTCAGTGGATTGAGCACCGGCCTGCAAACCTAAGGGTCGCTGGTTCGATTCCCAGTCAGGGCACAGGCCTGGGATACGGGCCAGGTCCCTGGTTGGGAGCACGTGAGAGGCAACCACACATGGATGCTTCTCTCCTCCTTCTCCCTCCCTTCCCCTCTCTAAAAATAAGTAAATAAGATCTTTTTTTAAAAAAGATCTTAAAAAAAAAAGAGAATTTGGCTTATCTCAATGCTAATTGACTTTTTTTTTTTTTTTTAAATCATCACTCGGGGATGTATTTATTGATTTTAGAGACAGAGGAAGGGGGAGAGAGAGATCAGTTGCCTCCTGTACGCGCCCCAACCAGGGATCAGACTGCAACCCTTTTGTGCACAGGACGGCACTCCAGCCACTGAGCAGCCCAGCCAGGGCCCAGTGGGATTTATAATCACAGTAACTGGTCAAAATAGCGTTGTCTGGGAACCCATAAAGGCTGGGCCTCCTCCTTCAGCAGCCCCATCACCCTGTCACCTGTAAGAGCTCCGTTCTGAGCCTTGATTGCTGAAGTCAAATTTCAGCTTAGATTCTGGGCCACAAATACGGTTTTTTTTCTCCACCACGGCCACTGCCTTTGTATTCAGTTGAAAACGCTGGGTGAACCAAACAGCTCTTCCCCTCCCCCGGCGTCCATGCGGCAGAGGAAGGCCAAGTTCAGATGAAACCCTCTTGTGGGAGCAGGCAGATGCGCTGCCGGAGCTGAGTGGTCTCCTGAGAAGTCATGTTTGGCCGGGAGCCTGGGACCTTCCCGCCAGATAGGGAACAAACCCAGTTTCCTCCCGACCTGCCCCTACGTGTGTACTTCCTCTTGTTTTCTTTATATCTATTACCGGAAGCTTTCTTTGGGGTAGCGGTTGTTGAACTTGCCACCCACCCCTGCAAAGAAAAAAAAAAGTCAAAAGAAGGTTAGCTGCGGGGCGAGTTCTGGAAGGGAAACCAAGCTTTAGGGCACTGTTTCCTGTGGGGTGGGGGGGATTTCGAGAAGGTAGCTGACAGAGATTTCCAGAGTTGGTTATTGGCACGTAGGGATTTTGGTTAAAAAGAAGGTGAGGGCTTGTATGGTATTTTATATAGAACTGGGGTCATTTTAGGTGGCTCTCCCCCCTGGGCGCCACCCTGGGAGGAAGCGGAGAGATGAGGACAGACCGCAGGCCATCTGACAGAAGTGGTGGGAGATGAGGGGACGGGGGCCACCACCTCGCCTTCCCCGGCCACCCCCGGAGCTCATGACCTGCAAGTGTGTCCCCAGAGCGGTCCGGAAAGAACATGAGGATGGAGGGGTTTTTTGAGCGAGCACAGGGACCCGGGTGTATGGTCTCCCTCCCCTTCAGGCGCATGGCCTGTGGCCGGGGGGTGGGGGGCAGCATTGAGCAGAGGTGGGGATGGGGCCCCTCATGTTCCTGGGGCTTCTCTGGGAGTCATGGGCCCTTTTGAGCAGAAAGCTACAAAAGTGTCGTGACTGTCACCATGGGGCCGCATTCAACCCAGATCCGCCCCCCCCAACCCCTAGGCTTTTGAATTTGCACCCTGAGCCCCAGCTCAGCCAGGGAGGCGGCCTGGGAGCAAAGACCCTGGGAAGGGGGAGCCCATGCAAGCACTGGGTGACCTGGGCCCTGGGTGCCCAGTGAGGCCAAGATTGTTTATGAGGTGCCCACCCCGGGTCCCAGCTGTGGTGGCCCAGAGCATGACGGGCCGTCCATGTGTCCCCTGTGGCCTTCTTCCCGGAGAGGAAGCCGGAGGGGATGGTGGTTGAGGGGAAAGGGTTAGAAGTGAGGCCTCAGGGACTGTCCCAACTCCTGCGGTCACTCTGGAGGATCCTGTGTGGTCCCCAAACAGCATACTTACGCGGGAGGTGAGTGGGCTCAGGGTGTTCGGATTGCAGAAGGTCAGAGGCACAGCCTTGGCCTTGGCAGGGGCGACCGCAGCCCCGCACCCTGCACGTAGGGGCAGAAGGGGAGACATTACGCCTGTCGCAGCATTTCCTGCAGGAGGCGGGCTCTGAGGCAGCCTTGGCGTCTGGGGGTGCTGTTAGCTGCTGCGTCAGGGGTCACCCCACCCACTCACGGCCTCCGCTCCTTGCTGTAGCTTCCGCGTGCGGATCGGCAGGGGACCGAGCCCAGCTCCCAGGACCCCAGTGCCGCTGCCGGCTGCAGCGCACAAGGTAAGTGCACCCGGCCGTATCGGAAGCAACACGTTTCCAGTTGTCAAAGGACATCTCTCCTCCCTCCCGTTGCCGCCTCTTCTCCTGCTGCTGCTCCGCCCCGTCCATTTCTTCCTCTTGGATGCACAGGAGTTGCCACAGCCCTTCTGTGACGTGCTGTGTACGTCCGCGCCTCCCCACTGATGAAAACCAGCCCATAAGGTCTTAAAAATGTTCTCAGTTGAATTTAAAAAAATTGTTTTTAATCCTCACTCAAGGACAGGTTTATTGACTTTTCTTGAGAGAGAAAAGGAGAGAGAGAAGCATTGATCAGTGGCTTCTGGTACCTGCCCCAGCCGGGGCTTGAACCCGCGGCCTTTAGGTGCACGGGACGACGCTCCAACCCACTGAGCCACCAGCCACGGCACGTTTTGGTGTTTCATGTAGGTGAACATGATACACACAATCACTATTCAGTTGGAGCACCTTTTTACAGGTCCATCCACTGACAGGTCAGTTTTTGGTCCATTTTTTACTCTTGCGGGATTTTTGGTAGATTGATAAGGAAAAGCATGAGTTAAATAGGGACGTGAGGAGATGAGCAAGTCACGTGTCTCCAAATTCCTCCCGGTCGGCGCTGTCCGGAGCCAGCACGCGTTTGCCCCACACGAGTCCACGTTTGCGTTGCTTCTGTCGGTCACCCAGCTCTGCCCGGATCGTTTCTGTCCAGTTTATGTCTTTGGCTGCCCCAAGGTGGCTCGTTTCCGTTTGCAGATCTCCTCCGTCTATTTTTATGCTGCTTTAGGCAGGGATTAACCGTCCGGAGGCCCTTCTGCTTGTGCGTGTGATGTGTGAGCTCTGGGTCCCCTTTCTGCCTTTGCAAGCGGACGGCTCCCTGTCCCGCAGCCTCTGCCGGGGTGGAGGAGGCAGCTCCTCGGGCCTGGGTGTGTGAGCGGCCCCTGGGGTCTTGTTCACACAGACTCATCTGCCGTCCCCTGGGGAGGGAGGCGTGAGACTGGGCCGGCCCAGCATCACCGGTGGGGTGCAGAATTCCCTGGGGGCTCATCCCCGCCCTGCCAGCCAGGCCCACCCGTGGGTTTCTAGAGGACCCGCCTGGCCAGCACGTTCCTAGGCCCTGCTGGGGCTGCAGCTTGGAGCGCCAGGCATGCATCCCCGGGGCGGGCAGCCGGCCCCACCTGCTGACTGGGGGCTGCACCCCGGCTGGGATGCCCTGGGGTCCCCCCTTTCTCTGCACGGTCCTGCTCACCCAGCATCCTGTTGCCCCACGGTCTGGAGCTTCCGGCCCGGCAAAGGCTGCCCTGGAGGGGCTGGGGCTGGTTTCTGATGTCTGGTTCCCTGCGGCGTGTACAGCCCCGCCCACACCCCGCCTGGAATGATTCTGGGGGGTGATCTGGGGGTCCCCCAGCCCTCCCACACCGCAGAGCACCTGTCGCCCTGCTCAGTGTTCCCGGCCTGGGGCTCCAGGGCGTGTCCAGCGTTGGGGAGGCGCTGCTGACGGGAGTGGACAGGCTCGGCCCCGCGCCGGGCGGCACCACGGTCGCGGGGCCGGAGCTGACGCTGTGCCGCTTGCCTTGCAGCGCCTGCCGGCAGCACGGTCGTCCCCGCGTCCGAGGGCGCCATGGCGCCGGGCCCGAGCCGCCTGTCCTCTGCCAGCCCTGCGGGTGCCCTGCTGCCAGCCCCCCGCCCTGGCCTCTCACCCCCCGAAGGCTCCAACCGGGGCGCACGGGCACGTCCGGGTCCTGGTCGCATGGCCCGTTCCACCAGCGACCCCACCTCGTGCTCGTCCAGGGCAGCAGGTACGGTTGGTGCCGCCCACCTGTGTCCCCAGCACGCATCTGGCCAGACACTCCAGGCCTCGGGACTCCGCGACTCTCCGAGGGTCCCCAGGGCCACGCTGAGAACGTGGTCTGACGTTCTCGGTCCCCGCGGGTGTGGGCAGTGAGGGGCGGTGAGAGCCCACTGGGCGGGTCAGCCGGACCCCAGCCTGGGCCTCGGGGCCGCCCCGGGAGGGCCATGCGTCAGGCTGCTGTGGCCGTCGCCTTGCTGTGGTCAGAATGCCCCACGTGACTCTCAGAGCGCGCAGTGTCCCCCGTGGGCTGGAGGGTGTGGCACCAGAGTCCCTGTGCCCCAAATCCCAGGAATTTCTGACTCCCACAGCCCTGGGGCGGGGCAGGCAGCGGGTCTTATGCACCTGAAGGAGGAAGACCACGCCTGTGCTGGGCTGCTGAGGGAGGGAGGGAGGGTGGGCGTGTCTTTGCTGTGAACACTCGTGGCCTTCTGACTGCAGTGCCATTGCTGCGGGGTCTTTGTCCTACAATGGAAGTAAGTGACCCCAGAAGAGGTCCAACGGAACCCCAAATAGAATAGATCCCGGGAGAGTTGTGTCCCTGCAAAGAATCAGGAAACCGCACATGTCGGTTGTGGCCTGGAAATGTTCGGTGTGGCACGTGCGGGCCCCGGGGCCAGCATTCCTGGCTCTTGTCCCCTCCCTCCGCCTGGTGGCCAGGTCACACGGAGAAGCCCCACCTGGACTGTCTCCTGAGCCCACCCCTCTGCTGCCGTGTGCCAGGCTCCGCCCTTCCCTCCGCCTCGTCAGAGCCGATACCGGCCCACGTTCCCACTCGGAGGGTCGTGGGGTGTCTGCTCTGTGGCCTCCGTGGCTGGCTTTGGCCTGTCCCCCCTCAGTGACATTCTTGCTCTGCAAATCAGGATGTGTCAGGGACAGAGAGAAGAGGTGGCACAGTTACCAGTGTCTCCATGCCTCCCCGGTGTCCCCACGCTGTTGCCAAGTGGGATGGTCACTGTTCTGCACAGTGAAGACATGTGTTCCCAAGGTCCCCGGAGACCTCCAGACACGGATGGTGTCTAATGACAGGCTCTGGGTGGTTTGTGGCCCTGGCCTGCTGCGCTGTGCCGGCGGTGGGCTGGCATGGGGACACTGCTGCCCCGTGGTGGGTGCCTCCCTGGGCTGGACCTCGGGAGGCACAGTGTAGCGTGACCAAGAGCCCCTCCTTCCTTTCCGGGTGCTGACTGAGTTCTCTTTGTGGCTAAGGCGATACCTCCCGCAGCCAGGACCTTGAAGCAGGACCATCTCGGGCTGCTCTGGGAACCAGTGAGATGCTTCTTTTCTAAAACATTGTGACCCCTGCTGTGACTTGGGGGGACGGGGGTGATGAGTGGTCCAAGTCCAGCTCCTCACAGCATCGTGCAGAAATGTGGCTTCTCCGGCGCTCTGGGCTGTGAAAGGACAGCCTGCCTGCCCGTCCTCCCCTCTCTGTGGAACAGATTAGTGGCTCTGACTGCTTGTTCTGCTGTGCTTTGAGGTGATGTTTTGAGGGGGATTGGCCCCACGTGCGAGCGTTTTAAATTCTCGTGCTCAGTTGTCGGGCTTGCTGGTTGCCCCCCAGAAATACCCCAGACCACCCAGAATGCATTTCTCTCATGTGACTTGCAACAGACAGGACAAGTCGGGCTTTAATCTGGTTCTTGGTGAGTTGGTCGCCGCTGCCTGTCCCCGAGAATGCCACCAGACCAGCGGGCACTGGGAGGGACCCCAGGTGCTTGAAGCTGTCAGGCCCGTCAGAGGTGGCTGCCGTCCACCCGTGACGTGGGGAGGGGGTCTCAGAGAGCTCTGGTCTCCAGGCAGGCTTGTCTGCAGGCTCCATCAGACCGACGAGGGCGAAGAGCATTGAGCTGGGAAGGCTGAGAAGGGTCCCAGCCCCCTGTGAGCAGAGAGGGGACAGGAGGGTCCCTGCCCAGCAAGGCCCTTCTCTTCCGGGCCGGCTTTGGCGTTGTCTGTCCCCAGCCCTCCAGCTCGGGAAAGCCACAGCCCCTCTGCGTCAGTGCCACCTTAACACATTGCGTACGGATGGCGAGAGGTCTCGTCATTTGATCGCGCAATTTTAAACAAATAAGGTTATTTAGACATTCAGTAGTCATTTTTCATTTGCTTTTTAAATTAAGGATAGTAGTAGCTTAATTGTTAATTTCATGTAGTCATTTCATTAATATTAGCCATGGAACCATATTTAAATCTTAACCTGCCGGGACAGAGGATTAAAAGGCATTTAAATACCCCAGTCCGCAACGTGTTAACTTGGAGCTGAGGGTCCAGGCCCCACTGGGGACAGAAGGGACACAGGAAGCAGGGACGTGCCCAGTCGCCAACCCAGGACCCCAAAATCCCCGCAGAAAGCTCGCCCCAAGCCTGTCTGCATCGGCTTTTTAAAGAATTCTTCGGACCAGCTGCCTTCTTTCCTGTGTGGGCTTGGGTCACTCTCAAATGCTATCTTCTCCCTTGGTCTTTAGTTTCCCGGTCGCGCTCCATCGCAGCTGCCCGTGCCCGCTGTCACCGGCCCGCCCCCGCTGGGAACGCAGACGCCTGGAAACGCCGGCAGCACGCAGAGCCGGAGGCCTCACGGGGGGTGTCCAAAGAGCGGCCGCACTCGGTGGCAGACAGCAAGGCCTACACGGATGGCAGGGTTTTGGTGGCCAAGTTTTTGGAACGCTCCAGCTGGGCCCTCCCTGCCGAGGTGCGGCACACGGCAGTCGCCTCCGAGGAGCGCCCCCTTCCGCGGGGCTGCTCTGGGCCAGGCGTGACGCAGTCGCCGGTCTAAACGGGAGTACAGACAGGCCTGGTGGCAGTGTCCTCGCTGGGAACCACTGCGCATGTGGGGAGAGTCCAGCAGCCCAGAAGGGCCGCGCAGGACTCCTGATCCCTCTCTCAGGGGGATCCACTCAGTCGTCTTCTTGGGGGTGACACTTCTTACCCAGCCAGTGACTCAGAACAGGACCCTCTTCTGTCTCATGAACTCTGTGGTTTTGTCAGGCAGGTGGCATCTTGCCCTAGCCAGTCACAGGTGACTGTCATGCAATGAAGACACTTCAGTATTTTTTCAAAACCAGGGTCATCAGAACCCTGATCCTCCCCGACCCCTCACCTGCTGTGGTGTTAAGTGGACAGAGGTGATGTCAAGTAATGAGGCCATTTCCTCGTGTGCTTTGTTGTCACTCGGTCCCCAGCCTTGTCCCTGTCCCTGTGCTGACCTGAAGGGAAGTGGGTGGTCAGAGCGCAGGTGGCCACCAGGGCTGCCTCCTGCCCGCAGGGCTAGGGGCTGCCATGCTACCAGGTGTACAGCAGGGGACAGACAGGTGTGGCCATGGGCTTTGCGGGGACCCTCATCTCTGTGTGCCCTCCCTCCTGGGGGCGCCTCCCTCCCCGGCTCAGTCCGCACTGTCTCTTGAACTGGTTTGCGTACAGCGGAGTGGACGCGTATCACGGAATGCATAACAGCGCGCGCCGGATTTCTCGGCGTGGGGTGGGGGGAGCAGGTGTCTGGCGGCCCGGCCCGGCGGCGTCTGCGTCAGAGGACACAGGCCGGCCACCGTTTCTCTGCGGACACCCCCCGGGTAGGGTCTGTGGGGGCAGGCGGGCCCAGCCTCCTCCCGCGGGCAGCTCGGGCGCCTTTCAAGTGGGTGCTGTGGCACCATCCGCGGTGGCCACTTCCCAGCGGCGGCCCTGGAGCAGCTCTGTCCTCGAGAACTCGCCGTGGCCACGGGAAGGCCTGTGCCTGCGCCCCTACGGCAGCCGCCACCCGCACCTGGGCACCCCCTGTGCACGGTGCCCCCATGTCTGTGGCGCCGAAAGCTGAGGAGGGGACCCAGAGCCCCCTCGGCGCCGGGACCCGCCGTGGGAAGGACGCAGCGGTGACGGCAGCTGGGACAGATCGGCCGCTGCTGCTGCCCACAGGAGCGAGAGCCGGAGCTACCTGTCCCGCCTTCTGGGGACAGGCAGAGGGCCATCCAGGAGGTGAGTCGAAGCGCAGGGCTTTGCGAGTCCCCCAGCGCCGGTGCCGTGGCAGGCCCCATTGGTGACTTTTCCAAGAGGCGTCCCCTGAGATCTGCCGCGGCTCCCGACGCCCCGGCGACGGGAGCGGGGCCTTTCCAGTGTCTCTGTGGCCTTAGGTGTCTCTGGTGTCCCAGGGTCCCTGGGCCGGTCCCCAGTGGGCTGTGCGCGCAGCTGCGAGACCCGGCCCGAGAGGCCAGCCCTGGACCCTCCCACCCCCGCCTCTGGGGGGCACTCCGACACATGCGTTTCTATTGAGTAGCCAGGGTGAGGGGACCCCCGAGAGACAGGCCTGGTGCTCTCACTCGTTTGGCTTCACCTCCCTCCTCCTCCTCTGCCACCCGCCCCTGCTTGGTGTTGCATTTGCTCTCCTGCAGCCGTGACCCACCTGCCCAGAGGCCTGTGTGGCCCCAGGGCCCAGGCTTCCGGGAAAGGGGCTGGGAAGAGACGGGCAGGTAGAGCCACTGGGAACGGGCACGGTTACCGCTCACCAGCTCCGGGACCCTCGAGCCTGCGCTGCTCAGCAGCACTGGGAGCCCCAGACCCCCAAGGGACTGCTGGCTTCCCGCCACAGGCACACCCTGCCCCCCGGGCAGATCACAACAGGACCCCACCTGTAGGGACACCTGTCTGCACAGGCCCGGGTGCTCTTTGTCCCAACCCCTTGGCCCAAAGGGGGCCACAGCCTGTGTGAACTCTGCCGTCTGACCTTGGCCTGGGGGCAGGGGCTCGTCCTCACCTGGACTTCAGGTCCCCTTCCGCTGGCTACAAGAAACCACGTCACAGAAAGCTTCTTTCATAGGAACCCCACCCCCAGCCGTTATTGATTCAGAGATGCTGCTATTAAGGCAGAATTTATAGGAAATTGTTTTCCAGCCACAGGAGGGCTGTGTGTACGACTTGAAGGTTGTATTTATTTAATGGACCTCAAGGTGTTTTTGTAACGATCTGTGTTTTAATAAGAACGACTTCTCGGCTCTGTCTCTGAGGTCTAAGTGGGGCAGAGAGAGCAGCTGAGCAGAGCCCAGGTGGTTTGCTGGGGGCGGGCAGAGGCCAGCCAGGCAGTGGGGGGCAGCCTAGGTCACCCAGCTGCCCCCTCGTGCCTGAGACCTCTGGGGTTTGCAGGCCCTGCCTCGAAGCTCTTGAATTTGGAGTTTTTAATGCATATCATTGGGCAGGACACTCCTGCCCTCACCACCCATGGGTGGGGGCCTCCCCTGGCTGGCCCGGCAGCACCTCCTCGCTGCCTCCCAGCAGGCAGTGCGGCTGGCCTGCAGGACACGGCTCATGCTCAGCCCTGCCCCTCGCCAGGTGACCCAGGACTGTGGCCCCTGCCACTGCTCAGGACAAGCTGTCGCAGACCTGCAGGTAGGGAGGCTGCTGGAAACGGTGGCGCGAGTTTGCTTTGCACACATGCGTGCGCACACCGCTTGTGGAGGGAGCGTCACTGTAAACCAGGAAGGACCCGCTGCGCCCTCGGTCCCTCGTTCAGTGAGGCGGCAGCCTGTCTCCCTCCTGGGACACTGGTGGACGAGGGACGGGCCTAGGGGCCCATCAGCACGGCCGGCCTCCAGCCCCTGCAGGGCCCGGCTGGGCCGCCGCCCGCCTCCGTCTGTGAACAAACCAGCCACGCACAGAGCTTTTCGTCATGACTTCGGGTTTATTAGTGACATTAGCGCGTCTTCATCGGGTGGCTGCATGCAACACAGGCCAGTCCTTGAATACAGGGATCCTAACGCTTTAGGACGGTAAGGCTTCTCAGGTCACAGTGTATTCTTCAAGGCCTGGGCCGGAAGGGGGGCTTCGGACAGAGCGGCGTCGCTAGCGCTGGGCTCTACGGGACGGAGCTGAGCTGCACGCGCGCTAACACTGGGGCGGCGGCAGGCGAGTTCCTGGTGGGTTCTGTGTTTTGGGGGGGATGCATGTGTGTGTAAATAGAGGGCTGTCCCCCTTGTCCCTGGGGGAGGAGCAGGCCCAGGTGAGTCCACAGGGACCAGAGGACAGGTGAGCACGGGCAGCAGGTGTGGTCACGGGCCACCTGAAGACACGCAAGTCTGAGGGACGGCTTTTGTGGAAATGCACAGCCGAACCAGTGGGGGTTTATCTAAAGGATGACGGGGTTCCAGCGTTGCGGCCCTCGCCCTTTGTTTCCTCAGGGACGGCTCCTTCCTCCGAGTTCAGTGCCATCGCAGTCCCGAGCTTCCGTCACCACGGCTCCCGCGGACGAAGCAGTGGCACCACGACCCCCTTCCGGGCTCCAGGGAGGACAGACGCGCCACACCACACACAGGTACAAACACACCTTGTTGGTCACAACGCAAAACGGATCAGGATGCGGCAAAATACTTGACGGGTCCACAAAGACTGTCCCTGTGCCTCTCCTGTGCTGAAGACACACCCCTTTCACCAGAAGAAGAAGTGGGTGGTGAGGAGCCAGTGTCCTGGGGTGGGCGCGGGGGCCTAGATGTACAGCGGGGTCTCCTGGCCCGTGAGGAGCCTGAACATGGCGGCGGGCATGGTCTTCATGTGGATCTGCCAACGAGAAGGGGCTGACGGCTCTCCTCTCCCCCCCGCCCCCTCCCTCCCCTGCAGGGGAACAGCCCGGGAGGGTTTCCTGTGTGCAGGAGGAAGGACGCCCACGGCCCTCGCTGAGGATGGCGACGTGGGAGGGCCCCTGACACCCGCCCCGGGGGCGACCGCGCGGCCTCACCTCCCCGACCGAGCTGGACAAGGCCTGCACCACCTTCTCGTGCGCCGTGGCCACCACGCTCTGCCCGTTGATTTCAATGATGCGGTGGCCGACGCGGACGCCCCCGCGCTCAGCGATGCCGCCCCGCATGAGGCTGCAGATCTGAGGAGACAGTGTCAGGTCAGCTCGCTGGTCCCTCGGGACCCCGCCCGTCACAGCCACGGCCCACCCCACCCCCAGCGGGCGTCTGGGGGCCACGTCTGCCACGGGCGCTGCTGTCGCAGGGTGCCCTTTGCAGGAGGAGGGCCGGCGTCTCCTGGCAGGCGTCTCTGGCATGGTGGGGAGAGAAGAGGGACCCACCCAGGTCTGTCTGCAACTTTCCCAGGGACTCTGGGGACGCCGGGTGCACGGCACAGCGTTGTCAGTGGGAACAGCGGTCCCATGACGGCCTCCCACGCGCGCTGTGCTGTGGCGTGCTCACGAGCGCCCTGGGCCCCGGACACAGACGCATCGGCCCGTGGGCCCTCACCACCCACTGAGGACCTGCTCTGGCGCACGAGTGTCCGATGACAGGCAGTGGGCACATTCTCCAGGACAGCTGTCCCCGGGGCCAACCCTGGCCCTGTCACGTGCAGCTGGGAGCCTCGGGACAAGTGAATTCACCTCCCTGTGCAACGGTGACAGATAACGCCACCCCCTAACGGGACCAGCCTCAGAGAAGCCAGCCCCACAGCGGTGCCGTATGAGCAGAGTTTATCCACGGGGTGGCCTTCGTTTCCTGGCTCCTGAAACTGAAGCAGGTAGACTGGGGGCCTGGGAGCACGGCTCACAGCAGCCAGAGGCGTGTGGAATCGGGGGAACATCTGTGGCAGCAGCAAGTGTGCCCTGACCCACAGGGACAGAAAGGGGCCTGCGCCTCTCCCTGCTCTGGGTTCCCAACTGCTGCACCAGGGAGTGACAGGGAAGTTCTGTCTCACTGGCAGCTGCCTTTCCAGGTTTTCCCAGAACCAAGGGAACAGCTCACAGTGGCCCGACACGGGTCAAAGAGAAACTGGGAACTCTAGATTGAAGCACCGTGGCCTGAGAAACAGGCACAGATTTGGGGAAGACCAATGCTCACTCAAGCCCGACGTCACCTCCTCCTGGAAGTCCTCCTGCCCTCAGTGCCTGGCACAGCACCTGACACAAGGCAGGAACCTCACGGTGGGTGTCTGTTAGCTGAACCCAGGGAGTCTGACACCGCTGCTGGCTGTGCGTGCCCTTGTGGCGGTGGCTGGAAGGAACCTGCCTCCCCTCCGGAGCAGCGGTTTGCAGAGAGCAGCTGTCACTGGAGGGACGCCCCTGCCTGGCCTGACCCCGGCTCCCTGCACCCAGCCCCGAGCGTGGAGGCGCCAAGGACAGAGAAAGCAGACTCACAATTCCGTTCTGCACGCTGAAGCCCAGCTGGTACTTGAGGTCCGGCCGCTTGATGAGGACCGTGGTGACCGGTGGACAGCTGACGATGTTGAGCTTCACTTGCGTCTGGTTCTTCAGACCCTGTGAGCGGGGACCGGAGCCACAGGTGAGCACGGGGGGAAGAGCCGGGGGAGGGCGCCCCTCGGTGAGGGGGAAGGCATCGCCCACCCTGACCCGTAGGCAGGGTTGCTGGGAGTCCCAGGGACAGGGTGCCCTGTGGCCACTGTGTGCTGGGAGCCCCCTGATCTGGGCAAAAGCAGCTGTCCCTGAGGCACTGCGCACAGCCAGCCACGGTCACCTTGAGCAGCACTTCCTGTCTGGGAGGACAGTGGGGACACCTCCCTCAGAACAGTGCATCCCCAGTGGTGGACCGGTGCTGACGGGGTGGGGACTGGGAGCGCCTGGCTCCGTGAGACTGCCGGTGTCCTCGCCGCGAGGGTACACGCTGTCCTCATGCGCCCCAGGGCGAGGGCCTGGGGTCGGGAGAGGCTGGTGTCCAGCCCCCCCTGCCCATGCACAGCCCCGAGTGCTGGGAGCTACAGCTGCCTGAGCCTCAGGCACCACTGGGCCAGCTCAGGGGGTCAGGCTGACAAGGAGGGAGACGTGTCCTCCAGCACCGAGGCCACAGTGGGGTGGGGACCACAGCCAGGACCGCGGCGTGGGGCCTGCTGTCTGGAAGCCCGGCTAGAGTGATGGCTCTGCAGTGCTGGGAGCCCTGGGGCCTCCTGCTTGTGTGCCCACCGCTGACCCCTCCACGGGTCACAGGCCAGACCCTCAGGGTGGCCTCTCTCGCCTCGGGCCCGCGCGGGCTGACCAGCCCTCCCAGCGAGCCGGGGCTCAGTGCTGGTCAGTGCTGGGAAGCAGAACGTGCCTCCCCCGCTCCAGGGCAGAACAGAGTGGGGGCTGGGGACCGGGGAGGACCCCGCGCGCCTACCTTGATGATGCCCTGACAGGTGGCCAGGGGCAGCCCCACCAGGCTGGTGCCATTGATGGACATGATCTGGTCGCCGATGCTCAGCTTCCCCGAGCGGGCGGCGGGGCCTCCGTTCATCATGTTGGCCAGGATCACGGTGGGCAGGATGGAGCCCCAGCCGGACTCCACCACCACCACGCCCAGGATCTCACCCTTGTGCTTCTCCAGCTGCAGCTGCAAGGGGGCCGGCGCGGTGAGCATGCCTGGCGCAGACCCCTCCCTCCCCTCCCGCGCCAGCCCCCGGGCCCCCGTCTATGCAGGAGGGTTCTCAGAGTCCAGGACTCAGACCCTGACCCCCGCTTGCTTTTGTCTGCAAAAACCTGCCTGCCTCTCTCTCTTTCTCTCGGCTTCAAGGGTCAGCCCCTCGGACTGCGGCCTGCCACTCCCTCAACCAGCAGCCAGGACCATGTCCCTCCGCCAGCAACAGTCGGGGTGCATGTGCCGCCCCCAGGACTTCAGCCCCTCTGTCCTAGGAGGCCCCCGGCTCCAGCCCCCACCCCCACATTCTCTGCTGTAGAGCTGCCTCCTCCATGCTTTTCGGACGCCTTCCCTGGGGGCTGAGCGCCCTACACAGCAGCAGCATGAAAAGGCCCATTTCCAGGGTCATTAAGGCCGACTGCAATCAGCTTGTTCGCTGCAGCAGCTCCCCCCCCTCCCGCGGCAGCAGAGATGGGCGCTCGGCTCACCTCCTTGCAGTTGTCCGAGTTGGAGAAGTGGATGAGGTCGTCATTGTACATCTCCTGGGTGTTGATGATGTCGCTGTACTCCTTCTGGCTCAGGTCCTCGGGGTTGATGCCGTTGGCGCGCAGGAACTCCTGGTAGGCCACGCTGAAGGCCTGGCCGATGGACTGCGCGATCAGCTGCGCCTGCGGGCGGGGGCGGCCGTCAGAGGCCCGCGGAGGGGCCGCGGCGGCGCTGGGTGCACAGCGCACACGTGAGCCTGCAAGGGGGCCCCCAGGAGAGGAACCGGGGACCCGCTCCCAGTGTGAGCTGTCCTCCCCCCGCTGCCCCACCTGAGCTGCTTTAAGTCCTAGACATTCTAGGACAAAGCACGGTGTCAATTAAAGTCTGCAAAAACTACAAAGTATTTGCTAACTATCAGTGTTGCTGCTTGCTTCGGTGACTGTACCGTATTTCCTTTCCACCCATCTCCCTGGGCTGGTTCTCCGGGGAGCCCCCCGGTCCTTCCTCCCGAGCAGCAGAGCCCGGGGACGCACGGGGCGGCAGCGAGCGCCCATCGCCCCGGTGGGCAGGGCTGTGCCTGGCTGAGCCGGGGAGGGTGGGACGCCTGGGACCCCAGCAGGGGCCCCACGAGCAAACTGAGTATATCAGTCCTGTGTTGATGGTGCCACGTGTGGCCGTTACAGAGGATCTGACTCGGACCGGCCCTGGGGGGCCGCGCCTGTCGCTGGCCGGTGGGCGGGGCTTGGCAGAGGTGAGAGCCACGGACCCCAGCCCCTGGGGAGCGTCCGGGACCCTCACAGCTGTGCAGCCGGTGAGAGCGGAGGCTCTCGGTGGCCGCTCAGGCCCAGCCGCTCCAGCCTACCTGCTCCGGCCGCCACTGCCCCAGCTGACCCGTCAAGGGGGCCTCTGCACGGCACCCCCAGCACACCTTGGCCCGGGCAGGATGGGACCAGAGCCCAGGCGAGAATGAGGGATCCGCCTTCACACCCCATGTCCCCTGGGCGCTGCAGGTGCGTGTGCCGTGGGCAAAGGGTAGGCTCCCCTTAAGTAGGCACCTGTTCTAGGTGGTCCTGTCTCCCAAGTGGACCCTGAACGCTTCAGCGGAACAAGCCCAGCTCCCCTCGAGATGAGCATTGAACGCTGCTGCCCCCAGGGTGAGAGGGTCCCCGGGCGGCGCCATGGCCTGGGCACGTCTGAGAACCGTGGAGCCCCCAGCAGAAGCAGAGGGGGGACCGGGAGGTTGGGACCTGCCCGGCCTCCCAGGGTCGTGGGGTTTGCAGTGTCCCCGGACCTCTGGGGCCATTGGCACCTGACCGAGGTGCCCTGGCGGGGAAGGTTGCTGAGCGTCGCTCCCTCACCCCCGGGGGTGGCGTGCGGGGCTCCCACTGTCCTGCGACTCTGCCTTGGGTTCTGCTGGGACCCAGCCCCACCCCAAGAGAGCTCTTGGGGACAGTGAGGCCACCTAGCCAGGGCCCCTTGGGGAGTAAGCCCGGGGCCCATGGCACCTCCGTGTGTGCTGCAGTCCCCCTCCCCCTCCTTCCTGAGCCACCGCCCCCCCCAGACTGGGGTGGGGCACACTGGGAACTCTGCCAGCAAGGGGTCCCTGCCCCCCAGCTCCCAGCCAGGGCCGGGGGTGTCCCCTGGGATGAGGCCCGGAGCCGGGCCCTGAGGGTGGTCTCCTGCAGGGGGCCCCACACTCATCTCCCACGGCCTGGAGGGAAACCAGGCTCGAAGGGCACCGCTTCCTCTGGGCGCCCCGCTCCGCTCTCCACAGACCTCAGACCCTCCGGTCCTGCCCTCCGCGCCCCTGACTTCTTTGCGGACAAGGACGCCCCACTGTGCTGAGCACCCCGACGCCGACCCTCTGCGTGGTGGCCCCTGAGCCCCTCCCTGCATCTCTCAGCCGCCCCCCAGCCCGGAGGCCCGTCCCGGTGCGGAGGGTGCGACGAGGGCGTGAGGTCAGGGGTGAGCACCGGGGGTCCGTGCTTCCATTTCTCCGCCCAGACAAGGGGCGCTGCCTCAAAGCGCTGGTGGCGACTTCGGCTTCTCAGCAAGAAGACTGGTCATGGCCGCTGCCCTTCCCCACGGCGCCCGGTCCCTGAGCCACACTCAGTCCGAATGGGAACGAGAATGGCCTTTCCAAGTGTTCATGGACGAGGGAGAATTGTCTAACATTTCTCCCCTGGCAACGCCCATGGTGGCCTCCAGGGTGCGCACCTGCCACCTGGTTTCCAAGGAACCCGGGACCCCGGCGCCCCGTGGGGCCTGGAGCGTCTGCGGGGGAGGCTCCCGCGGCGCAGTGACTTACGTCCTCGGACTCGAACACGTGGCAGATCATCTTGTACTGCTTCTTGCCCTCCTGGGCCCCGGGGGTGGTCTCGATGCAGTCCTGGGAGGCCGAGCGGGGCATGCGCCGCCGGGCCATCAGCACCACGATGTTCCCAATGTCCGCGATGTAGGAGATGGTGCGCAGGGCGTGGTCCATCATGGTTTCCTGTCGGGGGAGGGTCTGCGTGAGCACGCCATCAAAGGACGCTCACGTTCTGGTTTCTCAGCCTCGGCGCTGCTGATGTGAGGGGCCGGACCACCCCTGACCGCGCACGTCTGCCCTGCGCCCCCAGAAGCCAGCGGCACCCACCACCTCCCCAGCCGTGGCGGTGCGGACACCTCCAGCCCCGGCTAACGCCCCTGGGGGCAAATCGCTGTGGGCTGAGAACCACCAATTCCTTCACAGGGTGGTCGTGGCGCGATGCATGGTCAGGGCCCGCCTGCCTGCCTTTAGCCCCTCAGCTTCCAATATGCCCCTCTTGGAGGCATGACGCTGGGGTGGGGGGTCTCGTCAAGAGCAGGGAGCCTTCCAGATGGTGAAGCGTGTCCCACCGGAGCGGAGGCCGCCATGGCTCTGGAGGGGGTCCCCATCCTGGGAAGCGTGTGCCTGGCCCAGGCCACACCGAGGGGGGACGCTCCCAGGCCAGGTCTGCCCACACTGAGTCCTGGGCACGGGCCAGGGGACACCGAGGCGGCTGAGCCCCATTCAAGTCCCTCGGCCCGGAGGGCCTGTCACACTGTGGCTTTTGTCCTCCGACAGGAGTCTCCCCTGAACATCTTGCCCATCACCCCTGCAAGGCTGCAAGCAAGGACCCACACCAGCGGGGCTACCCACCAGCGGGGACACCTACCAAGGGGGGACACCCACCAGCAGGGCCACCAACAAGCAGGGACACCCACAAGCGGGGACACCCACCAACAATCTACCTACATGGCCACCAGCCCCTGTTCTGTCCTAACTGACCACTTCGGCCCCTGCAGCCGCTACCGATCCTGTAAAACTCTCAGTGAGACCAGTTTCCTGCAGCAACGCTTCCCCGGCACAAGCTCGCCGGCTGCTGACAGCTGCCCACCCCAGACACATCACCCGTCACCCAGCAGTCCCATGGGGCAGCCAGACCCAGCGCAGACCCCCGCCCCACCCCCAGCCTTGCTCCCCCATGCAGAGCCACTCCTGCAAGCCCCCCACAACTGGACCTGGCCGCGGGCCCCGTGTGGGATGTCGCGAGGTCACTCAGGCGCATTTAAGTCCCCGTCTCCCAATGCTCACCTGTGTGTCTGCATTTAACACCTTGATCCTCTGGGTGGAGATGAAGAGATCCACTTCGGTCAGAGTCTGGGCGTCCCCCTCAGAGTTCTAAGGAAGGACAGTGGACGCAGTTACAGATCGGAAACACCTGCCAGGAGGAGGCCCACCAGCGTGAGAGCAGCCAGAGCACCCCCAAGGGGCCACATGGGCGCTCGGGCGTGGGACAGCCCTCAGGGAGCCGGCATGCGGGTCTCCCGTGCGCTCCGCGTGTGAGCGCGGGAGGCGGGATGCGGGGAGGGGGAAGTGGGGACCGGCCTGCAGGAGGCCGAGCAGCAGGGGCTGTGCCCGGGGCTGCTGTCACGGCGGCCAGAGGGCAGTCTCTGTGCCCCCCGGAATGCGGGGCCGCCAGCACCCCCTTCAGAGTCCACAGAGGCGAGCTCTGGGCCCCTGGGCTCCGTTCCTCGGATTTGGGATTCTGAGCATCCCCAGGAAATGGGGGAGACGTTTGCAAAGAGGTGGGATTCACACGTCAGCATTTTCTTCCAATCGAAACAAGTCACAGTCACGTCAACGCCCCAGCAGGCTGGGTCCCCGCCTTCCGAACACCCTTAGGGGAGCGAGACCCCAACTGGGCTGCGTGCGGCCCTCCTAGGGGCGTAGGACCGGCTGGAAGACGCTGTCACGCGGGGGCCCTGCTCTGTCCCCGCCTGGAGTGCGCTCGCCGCACGGCCATTAGTTACGTGCGCAGGGAAGGTCCCGGAAGCCCAGGGAAACGACT
This sequence comes from Furipterus horrens, assembly GCF_987537825.1. Classification (NCBI taxonomy): domain Eukaryota; kingdom Metazoa; phylum Chordata; class Mammalia; order Chiroptera; family Furipteridae; genus Furipterus; species Furipterus horrens. The sequence goes on along the minus strand of NW_028327186.1, from coordinate 2,804,661 downwards.
CGGCGTCTCCCCCAAACCCCGGCAGCCCCCCTCTGGTTTGCACATCTGTGGGATGCTGATTACTACTGCACAGCGCTGATGCTGCATGAGCGCCTCTGGTGTGCGATGGGGGGGGACGGTCCTCTGTGGCCCCTCGGGAGCCCACGGTGCTGTATCTTCCGCTGCCAGGCAGCAGAAGCCGTGACTTAATTCCTCACTGGAAGATCTGGGCTCAAAAATGCCCCCGCTGGCAATTCCTCCGGGCGTGCGAGGCACAGGCAGGCCCCCCGCCACGATGACAAATCTGCATTTTCGCTCAGTGTTCCGGGGAAAGGTCTTTTGGGGCACTCGGTTCGCCACAGGGTGGCACTGACTTTAAATGACTATCAGGACAACAGAATCCAACATATTCCAGGGGAAAACAGTCTGTGGGACTGCGGAGGAATTACTTTTCCCGTGGTTTTAAAAATTGGGTTATATTCCGCATCCAGATGCTTGCAAAGGTTCTAGTCTAGGATTGTAGCTAAAAGGGGGGTAGGACAGGCGTCAGAAAGTTGCAGGCGGGCTGTGGTTTTTAGTTTCCCTGACAGTTTTGCAGGAGACGTGAGCTGCGCTCAAACTGGGGAGCACATGCAAGAAGCTGAACCCTGATCCATAACAGGAAACACACAAGGTCACCCTGTCCCACTCCCTGCTGGGAGAAAGGGGGACCATCGAGTGCACGAGCCTACAGAGGGGCCCAGACAAGAGGGTGGGCACGTCTGTGGATGGGGACCCTGCCCCTAGAGTCCCCAGTAAATCTGTGAGTGGGGGACTCTCTGTGGGGGTCCCAGGCTCACAGAACACCCCCATCCTCTTTGCTTGGCCAGCTGTGGGCAGACCAGGAAAGGTCCCGTGGCAATGAACTTGAGCATCCCCCCCCCCTTCATGGGGGGCTGAGGCTGCTCTGAGCTCTGTCTGCCTGCACCCAGACCTGCTCCACAGGGACAGGAGTGCCATCGTGGAGGAAAGGGAGCCCCCACACAGGGTCCTCTGGCCACATGCCCAGAAAATGACGTTCCAGGCGGGGACCGAGGACTGAACCTCCTCTGTGGAAGCAACCAGCCGGTGGTCACGGGAGCCTGCCAACACCGGACGCCTGCTACTCCTGCCTTTACTGAACGGCCAGGCTTCCAAACCAAGGACCGCAGGGTAGTCAGCCTGATGTCTGAACGTCTGTCCGGGTCAGAGGCTTCTCAACAGAGAAACTCTCTCCTGGGAGGACGGAACTTCTCATCAACCCGATTTAGTAAATTAAACTTAATGAGTCTTTAAATGTCGGAACAATTTAATTAACTCCCTGCAGGAGGCCTAGGCAATGCCACATTTAAAAACATCCATGTGACACAGTCACACTGCAGCATGGACCATGTTCCAGCACGTTCCGGCGCACAGAGACGCCAAGGAAGCTTACACACACAAAAGGGCAATGGTTCGATTCCTCTGTCAGTGGATGGTTTAAAAAAAAAATGTGATTTCATTCAGAAGTCTCGCATTCCCCGACAAAGGCGCCGTGTGCCGCAGCATCTGTCTTTCCAGTGGGGACCCCACCCCCCCACCCCATCACTGGCACGGGACGAGCCACAGAAGCACAAGCAAACCCCGCAGGCCTACACACCGCTTTTTTCTTGATTTTAGCAGCTTTCTGCATCCTCTGAACAGCATGTAAGAGAGAAAAACAAAAGCCGGTGGTGGGTGCCAGCAGGAGGAGGGCGGCAGTGGTTTCGGTTTCGTGGCCCAGCCCCCGGGGCTCGGACCTCGCGCCCTCCCGAGAGACAAGGAGACAGCCAGCACGTCAGTGGCAAACGTGCAGAGGGGCCCCCACCCCCTTAAGCGCCGGAGCCCCCGGACCACCCCCGGGTCTGCGAGGGCGGGACTGAGGCCGGCCCCAGGCCAGCCGCCCGGACTGCAGGGGACGCGGGCGGCAGGCGCGCTCGCTGCTGCCCTCTCGTGGGCGCACCGCGTCCCTCTCCCTCCGGTACAAGGGGTCTGTGCACACGGTGAGGACAGGGAGGGGTGGACGTGCTGTGTCACCCGCAGAGGAGCAGCTGCCACCGCCCGCCCCCCACCACGGCCCGCACCCATGAGCTTCGTGGGCTCGGCAAAGCCCGGCCGCGCACCCAGCGTTCAAGCCCAGGCGGCCTGCCCTGCGCTGGGGCTGCGAGGGGGGCCGGTCTCCCCGTAGGCCACGGAGCGAAGCGCAGGTGACGTCTGTCTCCCTTTCTGCGAGTAGCACCCTGAGTGGCACTAAGGACCCAGGCTGTCGGACTGGGGCTGAACTGCACATGACAAGTCTTACGACTGGCACGCTCCCCGGGTGTCACCTTTCCAAAGACCTGCTTCTGGGTGGCCCGGTAGCAGCTCCTTACCAGGGCACATGCCACCTCCGGGGCCCAGTCCAGCCTCCTCGCACCCAGGCGAGCACCTGTCAGCCTGGCCAGACACCCGGGCATCCCCTGCCGAGGGCCGTGGGGTCTGAGGTGGCCACGGTGCCGCCCCCTGTCCCCCTGCGCCAGCCCTACCTTGACTCGGCTGACGGCCTCCTGCGCTTGCATCATGCGGATGTTTTTGGAAGGGTTCCGCTCTGAGAGCAGCTGGGTGGACCCCAGGTAGTTGGCAGCAAAGATGATGCCATCGATGAGGTCTTCCGGCTCACAGGGCCCTGGAACTGAAGGGCTGCCGTTAGCACCTGCCCACAGGATGCAGGGACAAGACGCAGAGTCGGGGGACCAGGAAGGGCTGTCGGCAGCCGGGTGGCGGAGGCCGGTCTAGGCCACGGTGCAGTCGGCGCTCGGCAGGCAACTCCACACACTCTGCCCGGAGGACAACTGCAGCCCCAGGGAGTCGTCCCTCGAGGCACCTGTCACCTCCAAGGTGACAGCCAGGTGCTACAATTCCAGAAGGCTCCCGCTCCCCAACACGGCAGCAGTTCCATGCCTTCCCCAGAACCCTCCAGAACTCAAGGAAACTGCCTGTCACCCTCTGATTCTTCTGGAACCTTCTCTGCTCCTATGCCCTCAGGGCTCCTGCTTCCCCGGACACTCCTGGGTCCTCCCTTCCTCTACGCTCCGTCTGGCTGGTGCACATGGTCCTGGCCCCACCTGCCACCTCTAGGCCTGCGCCGTCTCCAGAACTTCCTGCCACAACATGGAATGTTCCATCTCTGCGCCGTTCAGTACAGGGGCCACTGGCCACGCGTGGCTTTGGGCACCTGAACAGTGGCCAGAGCAGCTAAAGAGCTGAACTTTTAAACTTGATGCAACCTTAGTCACATGTAAACGGCCACCTTGACGGGCGGCTGGAGCGAGGGGTCTGCGAAGCTGTTCTGTAGGGGCCGAGAGGGGAATGCTCCGGGCTCTGCAGACGCTGTGAAACCAGTCACCTGTGCGTTTGCAGCACCAAAGCAGCGGCACCCCCACCCCAGGCTGCTCAGGCGCCACGTGAGCTCCCCCAGCGGCAGACTGTCCCCCGAGAAGTGACAGCTGACACCTGGCTGATAGGAGATTCGGGGCAAGTTTTCCAAACTGCTGTCTACAACTCTGGCTCTCCCGGAAGCACGGGAGGATGTCGCACTTGCCGCCGGGAGGAAGCCTGGACGTTGGCTCCCACGTGAACAAACCTCAGCTCTGGGGACCTTCAGCAGAAGGTTCCAGACCCGCTCCCAGCCCGTCCCTCAGCCTCCAGCTGTCCGCCCGCGGACCAGCCGGGGCTCACACACCAGACACGGAGGCCGGACGCGGAGCAGCGACCACACTCGCCTCCTTCACGCCAGAGCGCGCACCGGCGCCAGAGCAGACTCCGGAGCAGGCACGGTGTTCTGGCGTTTAGGACCCTAATGTCCTGGTCACGGGCCCAGGCAAGTCCTGGCTTCCGCGTGGCCCCTGGCGGCAGGCCTGGGAGCCTGTCCATCACGAGACCGCTGGGTGATAACGGGGAGGAGGCTGTAGGAGCTTCATTGCTTCTTGCATCAATCAGTCCACAGCAGAACCGGCCTCATGACACTTCCTTTTGCTTAAAGTCAGAGCCTCAGGAGGACGTTAAGCGAGGCCTTGCTGGAGTTCGCACGCGCACACACACGCATGCACACACATGCACGCACGCCAGGTCGCACTGCTGTGAGGGACGCCTGATCATGGGTGGATGAGAACCCCCTCCCCCACAGTCTTAGAAGCAAACCCCTGTGGCAGGCACGGGCGGGACCCCGCCCTCGGGGGCTGGGCTCTGCTCTCTATGGGGGGGCGGGTGCAAGAGGGAGCTGCCTGACCCCTGCAGGGCTCCACCACAGCCGGGGTCAAATGAGGCTGCTCCTTCCATCTCAGGCGCCTGGGTCCTCACTCTGGAGGTGACAGACCCGCTCCCAGCTGGGCAGGGCTGGGGGCATGGGGCAGAGGGTGCACAGGGCGGGAGACTGCAGAAGGAAGCCCCCTGTGCACCCATCAGCAGGCGTGGCCCCGTGTGGTTCCCAGGGTCTGTCACTGCCAACAGCCATCTACAGCGGAGCCAGAATCACTTGCTGCCCTGCAGTGGCCGCCGCTGACCAGCAGATGGCACCATGTTGCGCTGCAGGACCGTCCTGGGGATCCCCGCAGCTCTGGGGTAACTGCCTGCCCCCACCCCCCTCAGCCAGCACCAGAGAGGGGCCTCGGCAAGGGTGCCCACGTCCTGTCTGGGTGGTGCGCGCTTGCATGGCCCCCACGGGCCTCCACCCCTGGGGTTGGGGAGAGGCCTTCCCTTCTAAATCGAACCCCACCTGCCGAGGCTGCTGTCTTTGAACTTGGAGTTGGCCAGCACCTTGATGGGCTCTCTGGCCGGTTCTGATGTTCATGCTCCTGCTACAATCCTCGCCCCTGGGTAGATTTAGTCAGGACTGGCCCCGCCTCGCCCTGGAGTGAGCCTCGCCAGGTCTGGGGCCCATCTGGGAACACGAACTCGCGTGTAAAGGGTGCCCATCCCGCACCCACAGATGTCAGCTCCCCGGGAAGACACCAGGGATGGAGTCAGGCCTTTGCTACAACCACCACCCGCCGGCCGCCTCTGCCAGGGGCCTCCCTTCCTTCAGGGCTTGCTCTTTCTCAACTAGGAAACGGTCCCTGCAGGGGGGCCTGTGGCCCCTCCCCGCGCACCCTAGGGGAGCTAACGCGGGGAGTGGCCGCCCGGGGGAGGGGCGCTTCCATCCTCCAGACACAGCCCCGACTCCAGCCCTAAAATGCAGAAGCAAAACTCAAACCGCTTCATCGCCCCATGGAAGCAGCCAGCCAGCCCATTAGAGGATAAATAACGCCTGTTTGGCTCAACTCCTGAGCTGCCCCTAAGCGGAGACCCCCAGAGGGGGACAGAGGGGCAGAGGACCAAAGACGAGGGCTAGAAGAGATCCAGTCTCCCTAGAGGGTGATTTCTCCTTATTTTCTTTCAATGACATCTATACTCGCACGAGTGTGTGCAGAAAGCCCCTGCAGGAAGAACAGGGTGCCGAGGGCCGTCCCGCTGCAGCCCGAGGCTGCTGACCCGTCTGCACAGGGAAATGCCCCTGAAGGTGGGTGAGGACACAGACTTCCAAGGGCTGCTCTGCCCCACAGGGTCTCACTGACCCTGAGACACGGGGGTCCCACGAGGGGGCGGCTGGGAGTGTGAGGGTGCACCCAGAGGGCCTCGAAGTGTGGCCCACCTTGTTCCACCCAGTCCCCCGCCCCACAAAGCAGACTCAGTGCCCCAACTCTACAAACAAGGACAGCCCATGTGGCGTCGATGCCTCTGCCCAGGGTCACCACCACCAGCTCAGATGCTAAGCACCTCGGAGCCCCGGCCTGTGTAAGAACTGCACTCGGAAAATGCAGAGCTCACAGGCAGATGTCAGCCCCACGGACACGAAATCTGCGCATCAGGATGGCCTGTGGCAAACGCCACAAAGGGCACCGAGCTGGGAAAGAAGCAACAGGACTGCCCTTGGAACTGAGGTCTGAAGGGTGAAGAGGAATCAGAAGCCACAGAACTAAGGCAGGAGAGCTTTCCAGGCTAAGGCGGGAGCAGGCACAAAGGCCCTGGGGTCACAGGGAGTGAACATCTTAGATGAGCTACAGAAAGGGGCCAACTGCCTGGGGGTAGGGTGGGCCAGCAGCTGGAACAAGCTGAGGCCACAGACAAAGCACCAGCCAGACAAGAGGACCCTGAGGCCACACCCAGGACTGTCACTGCAGGGTATCAGTCAAGGAAGTGGCCCAACCACTGTGGCTTCAGAAAGTAACTCTGGCTACAGAGAGGCAAACAGCAGAGAGAGGAAGAAAGGAGGGCAGCTGGGAGGCTACTGCAGGGTCCTAGCAAGTGGTGGTGGTGATGGTGGTGGTGGTGATGGTGGTGATGGTGATGATGATGGTAGTGGACGAGATGGTGGTGATGGCGGTGGCGGTGGTGGTAGTGATGGTAGTGATGTGATGGTGATGATGATGATGGTGGTGGTGATGGTGATGGAGTGCAAGGTGAGAACAAGGAGGCCTGGAAAGCAGGACTGGACAAACAGGGCTGCCACTCCCTGGGGAGGGGACCCTGGTAAGAGGACTGAGCTTGGGGGTGGGGATTCTCGGTGAGTCCGGCTGCAGGAGCCTGGGAGTCTTCCAGAAGCAGGTCAGCAGACAGCTGAGCTCGGAAGCCAGAACACACGGTGTGCTGTGCTGAGTGCGGCTGCAGGCATGGAAGAGCCATTGGGAGAGGCGGGGACCCGGTGCGGGAGGGCCCAGGACCTAGCCCGCGGAGCCCCGGCAGACAGAGCAGACGGAGAGGTCAGGGAAGGAGGGGCCTTGGGATGGGAGGCACATCCAGCTGCTGGCAGGAGAATGAAGAGCCCTTGTGTTTACGGGGTGTAGTGACAAGGACACTGGCAGTGACCTTGGACAGCTGTCGGAGGAGACGGGGCAGAAGCCGGCAAGTGAACTGAGGAGTGGGGGAGGGGTGCCGAGACTGAGGCAGACCCTCCGTAATTCTGGTTAAGAAGAGGAGGAGACTGTCCACTGTAGACAGACACGGGAGAGGACGGACGTGCTCAGAAGCCAGTGGAGGGCAAGCGGAAGATGCAGGAGAGAGGATGCCACATGGGGTGAAGTTCCAGCGAGCAGAGGGGACTTGGTGCTCTGGGAGCGGGGCCGTGGATGGCAGCAGACCTGGAGGGAGGCTGGGAGCAGGCAGAGGCGCACTGAGGCCGTGCGCCACAGAAGCCACCAGATCAGCTCGAGAGCTGGCCCTGGGGAGGGGGCTCTAGAAGGGACCGACGGGGCGTGAAGAGAGGCACGTCAGAGCCGGGTGGGACCTACTGCCGCAGCCCCGGAGCGTGGTGTCCAGGCCTGGGAGGGCTCCGCCTGCCCTGAATGCCCCCCAACACCAGCCTGCCTCCCACACTGCCATGTGCTGTGCCTTCAAGAAGCCCCCATTACGGGTGATCCAGTAAGGCTGACAGAAAAGACGCTGTCTGGACAAGCAGACCCACGGGACGGTCACCAGGGAGAGGCCGAGCCCAGGCTGCAGGACAGACTGGTTGACCCCTGAAGGAAAGGATCTGAGAGTTCTAGCATGGCACTTCTGATACCCATGAGCAAGACAGAGTCACCAGCGACCAGAAGGAAAAGCAGCAATGACAGGGGGTCAAGGAAAGTCTAAGCCAAGCTCAGCAGGATGCCTAGATCTGCCCAAGACGGGTCCTACGCACAAGCGTGCACCTGGGAGGAAAAAACAGAAGGAAAACAAAAACTGGCAAGAACAGGAAAAGGCCACATGCAGGAGGCTGCTCACTGCAGAAAAAATAAAAGAACCCCAGAACGACCCCAGACTCCCTCCTGGGGTCCGGCCACTGCCCAGCGCAGGGCCCCACACAGCGCCCATGCAGGGAACTTCCGGACAACCTCCAGGGTCTGGTATTAAGAGGAAACTGCAAGATGGAGATACGGTGTTAAATTCAGTCCCGTTTGCCTAAGAAAGAGGAGATGCGCTCAGAATAAAAACATGTGAAATGTCAAAAACGGAACTTGATAAGTGGGAAGAAAGGATTCGGGAGGGAGGGTGCAGATAAGAAGCCAGACGTCCCTGCATCGACTGTTCTGTGGATCTCACTTTAGAGCCAGGGAGTTTATGGAATTCAACGGCAAAATTAAATTTCATGACAGGGAAAATGGGCACAGAGGTGCATCCAGGCGTGACAGCACCGCAAAGGAAGAACGGTTTCGAGTGGGGTGAACACAGTCATTCGAGAGGGTCCCTCCCTCCTGGGCTGCAGGTTACAGACAAAGGTCAGCGCAATCAGATCTGCACCTGTGTCTACGGTCAGATGTCCTTGGATGTCGCTACTGTCATTCTGAGGTGGTTGTGTGATTTGTGGATTAAAACAAACACGGGGTTATGTTCATGTCTGTAATAAATGAGATTCGGGGCAAATACCAAAACCATATGGCCCCGGCTGCCGTGGCTCAGTGGATTGAGCGCCGGCCTGCAAGCCAAGTGTCGCTGGTTCGATTCCCAGTCAGGGCACATGACTAGGTTACACGTCAGGTCCCCAGTTTGGGGGCGTGAGTGAGAGGCAACCACACAGTGATGTTTCTCTCCCTCTCTTTCTCCTTTCCCCCCTCTCTAAAAATAAAATAAATAAAAAACAAACAAACAAAAAGCCCTATGGTTCCGAAAATGGGTCAGTGTAAATCAACGTATTTCCCTTAAAAACATACAGCTTGTTATATATACTTAGTTTTTCCTCAAAAAACAAGAAAATAACTAAAAAACTATTTTAAAAAATAGGAATTCATTCAGGCAGCAGTTTCAAATTTAATATATAAAAAATCAATAGCTTTCTTTGTAGCTATAAATAGCAATGAGGAAAAAGAATGAAACAAAAATATAAGGTTTACAAAACCAATAAAAAGGATAAAACTCCAAGGAATAAACTAACAACATATGAGCTGAATTTTTATAAAATTGTATTGAGTACAAACAACCTTGAGTAAGTGGAAGGCTAAGTCCCTCTGGGGAAGGAAAAATTCTATAGTCATGTGGACACTTTCTCCTACGTTGATGAATTTATTGCATGATGGGCGTAAAAAATAAAGTAAAATAAAATAAAGCAAAATACCAATAGGAATGTTTGCTGTGTAACTAGGTAAGTTGATTCTAAAGTTTCTAGGAAGGAAATAAATACATGAGAGGACCAGGGACTTTCAGGACAGGAACGGTGGGGACGAGGCAGGAACGGCCATCCAGGGACTGATATGCACCGCGAGGCCCCAGCAGCCTGGTTTGGGCACCTGAGTGGGCGAATCAGTGTGACAGGACCAGAAGCAGACCTGGATGCAGAGGACGATTCAGTGAAGGATAAGGAGAGGAAGAGTCATTGAGCAGGTCTGGCCCAGCTGGCTAGCTGCTTGGAATACAATGCTCAAAATGCAGCTCTTCCTCTAATCCATATGCCCAGATAAAGTCCAGATACAGCAAAGAGTTATTAAATAACTTAAAATCAAGTTATAAGAGTTACAGAATAAAGCTTTATTTCAAAAAATAATCTGCCCTGGCTGGTGTGACTCAGTTGGTTGGAGCGTCATCCTGCAAACCAGAAATTCGATCCCTGGTCAGGGCACAGGCCTGAGTTGTAGGTTTAGTCCCCAGTCGGGGCACATGTGGGGGGCAACAGATCAATGTTTCCCTCTCACATTGATGTTTCTGTCTCTCTCTCTCCCTCCCTTCCCCTCTCTCTAAAATCAATAAGCATGTCCTCAGGCGAGGACTTAAAAAAGTAAATCTTAGAAGTGTGAAGGTCTTACTAACCTCAAAAACTCAAAGAAAAAAAAAATATATATATTTGACTACATAAAAGGTTCAGAAAAGTAAAAAAAATGTACCCCCCCCCCAAAAAAATAATCAAAGGACAACGGTAACTTAGGGGGAAATGTTAGCAATAAAAATCAAAATGCTAATTTCCGTTCTATGTGAAGAGTAGTAGAAATCAGTAAGAAAACCCAAAAGCCAACAGAGGAAAGGACACACGCTCACCCAGAAAGAGGACGCAAACAGCATATGAACACGCAGTGGAGTTCGGTTTCACTTCCGGTGGCAGACATGCGTGTGGGACGAACGAGACGCCAGTTTTCACCCGTCAGCCTGGCGCCATGACCGTGCGGATGGAGGGCACATGGCGTCAGTGAGCCACCGAGACGCGACCGAGGGTGGAGGACTCGGTGCCCCCTGGGAAAGGCAACCTGGCCTGCTCTGTCCAAGTCAGCACACTGCCGGCCTTGACAGCCCACGGATGGCAGGACACCAACTGGACGCAAAGACGTGTCCACGAGGCAGCTCAGGGCCGCACTGACCGCGCGGGGGCTACCCGCCATCACGCGTTCCTGTCACCGGACCCGACGCTGCTACTGAAAGAATTAGGTAGGTTGCTGGCTGTCATCTCCAAGAAATGAAAGACCAAGTGCAAACCCACGAGGCCAGGTCAATATCTATTTTAAACAGAAGGTTTATATGTACATTTATATCTGTCCAGAAAATTTCTGGAAGGATTCATAAGCAGCCTCATGGTGGCTTCCTCTGCAGACAGGGATCAGGGGTCTGGGATGTGCAGAGAGAAAAGGGGATCTCCAGGGTCAGATTCATTTTTTAAAAATAATTTGTTTATTAATTTATTTCTAGAGAGAGGGGAAAGGAGAAAGGGAGGGAGAGAAACATCACTGTGTGGTTGCCTCTCACTCACGCCCCCAACGGGGGACCTGACGTGCAACGGAGTCATGTGCCCTGACTGGGTATCGAACCAGTGACACTTGGCTCGCAGGCCGACGCTCAGTCCACTGAGCCATAGCAACCAGGGCAGGGTCAGATTCATTTTTAATTCTTGTCTTGGTCCAAACATGACTCACAGAAATCTTCACAAACCTCTAACAGGGAAGAAGAGCTCCTATTGGAAAACCTGTGTGAACCTGCTATGCCCAGGGGACAGGTTCACACGCTTTTTGTTTGTGCAAAAGGAAGGTCCCTTTGGTATGTACGTACTACTGAGCTGCAGTAATCAAAACACCATGGTAATGGCAGAAAAACAGATATAGGTCAACGCAACAGAAAGCCCAGAAATAAACCTGCTTCTGTGGTCAATGAATCCATGACCGAGGAGACAAGAACATACAGTGGGACAAAGACAGTCTCTCCGACAAGTGGTGTTGGGCAAACTGGTCATATACACGCAGAAGGAAGGAAGAGAGGGAGGGAGGAAGGGAGGGAGGGAGGAGGGGAGGGAGGGAGGAGGGGAGGGGGGAGGGAGGGAGGGAGGGAGGAAGACTTTCTCACGCCATATACAAAAATAAATCGAAACGGACATAAACTCTTATTTTACATCACACTTAGCAATACCTTTTTGGTGTGTCTCCTTGGACAACGGAAACAAAAGAAAAAATAAGCAGATGGGACTACATCAAACTTAAAATGTTTTTGCACAATAAAGGAAACCATCGCAAAATGAAAAGACAACCTACTGATTTGGGGACGATATTCACGAATAAAACATCTCATAAGGGGTTAATATTCAAATTTTATAACTCATACAACTTAATACCAAACAAGCAAGCCAATTTAAAAATAGACAGAGGACCTGAATAGACACTTCTCCAAACAGGACACACAGATGGGTCAGCAGACATATGAAAAGATGCTCAATGTCACTAATCACCAGAGATGCAGATTAAAACCACAGTAAGATACCACCTCACACCTGTCAGAGCGGCCACCATCAACAAATCAACAAATAAGTGTTGATGAGGACGAGGAGAAAGGGGAGCCCTTGTGCACTGTTGGTGGGATCACACATTAGTGCAGTTACTGTGGAAAACAGTATGGAGGTTCCCCCCCAAACTAAAACCAGAACTACCCGATAACCCAGCAATTCCACTTCTGTTTTAACAAATAACAAAAACACTAACTCGAAAAGGTATATGCACCCCTATGTCCATTGCAGCATATTAGTAACAGCCAAGGTATAGAAGCAACCTAAGTGCCCGTCAGTAGAGGAGCGGATAAAGTCACACACACACACACGCGCGCACACACACACACACATGAATATTGCCCAGCTATAAGAGAATGAAATCTGCCATTTGCAACAACATGGGTGGACCTAGAGGGTGTTATGCTAAATGAAGTAAGTCGGACAGAGAAAGACAAATACTGTCTGATCTCATCTGTGGAAGCTAAAAATAACAAAACAAATGAATAAACAAAATGGAACAAACAGACCCACACAATAGAGAGCAAGCTGGTGGTTTCCAGAGCAGGGGAAGGAACAAAAGAAGACGGACCACAGGAGCACACTATTGTTAAGGTTGAAAAAAACAGGGTATGGAAGGTTTGAAATTTCTGAAGATTAATTTACCTTCATAAAATTAATTAGCAGCTTCCTGAAAGAATCAAGTCCCATTGTCTATAGTAACACAGGAGCAAGAGTAGGAAACCCTTTCTAGCAAAGAGAAAGACCCTACTTAGGCGACTGTACTGTGGAATTGGGGTACCTCCTAAAGGAGCCCCCCAAGTTTACCTGGCACAGCTCAAAGCCCAGGAGGCACGCTCCCCGCACCCAAAACTGATCCAAAGTAGATCCATCAGTTTGGCTTTTTAATCAGTGTTGAAATACAACATTAACCCCCTCAAGAAGAAAGAAGACAGGAGAGGAGGGAGAAGAAGTCACCTAAGATCAGGATGACAGCCTGCGTCTGGACGCATTGGTGGGCACCCTCATCAAGGGGCTGGATCGTAATTAGCTGCTGGGACAGACACGGTTCAACTGACTCGTCCCATCCTCAGTGTCACACGTGAGCCCACCACTGCGCGTGCCATTAGACCGATGGTCTACCTGGTCTGCCATCCCGACTAACTGGACCGCCCCCCCCCCCCCCCCCCGCCACACGCACCTGATAGGGGCTTCGGCAGTGCACGGATAAGCACGCGTGCGGGGACCTGGCCTCGCTATAGCGCTATCTCACCCTGTAGGTGTGCTGTCTACCCCAGCTTTGCAGGAGAACCCCCCTGGCCCCCGCCCCCTTCCCCGGCACAAAGTAACAACATCATTTGCTTTGACATAAAAAGCAACTGCCCCGTGAGAGAGAGAATTCAAAGTCACTTACCAGCCACAAAACTTGGGAAGGACGCCACCTTCTTTGTCTGCTGGGAGAAAAATAATAACGGTTGTAAGCAGGTGGCCCATGATCTAGGCTAAGATGTGAAAAGCTAAACCCACGACTGACTGGCGTTCCCAAGAAGTCAGCCCCACGGAGCAATCGCATCTCATTCAGGCGCCATGATGTGCGGGAGGGGCACGCGTCACCTGTCCCCAAAGGAAAACCTGCTTCCACAGTCTTAAAAATTAATGGTGGGATGTCCTGGCTGGGTGGTTCCGTGTGCTGGAGCATTGTCCTGGGCACTGAAAGGTTGCAGGTTCGATCCCCAGTCGGGATACATATGGGAAGCAACCAATCGATGTTTTCTCTCTCACATCTCTCTCTTCCCCACTTCCTCTCTCTCTAAAAATCAATAAAAACATACTCTTGGGTGAGGATCAAAAAAATTTACTTGTGGGGTACCACAGGCCATCATCTAACACCTGGGGACCCTCAGATCAGCATATCGCTGCGACAGGGGCACTAGAGACCATACAACCCAGAGGTTCTCCAGCTGGTGGGCATGAGGGTTCCCAGGGCACATCTGTAAAACCAGACACAGGAGACTGGGCACCGCCCCCGTGGGTGGCCACTGTCACTTCGTCAGCATTGTACCGTCTCACCCAGACGCCGTTATCCAGAAAAGACATGTAAAAGGCTTTCAGCCTCATCTGAATAACCTCTGTCGTGGCCCTGTTCATTTCTATGGGCTGCTTCTTAAACTTATGTTGGTAAGAACAGGGTTCTCAACCAGGATGACACTTCTCCCCAAGGGGACACCTGGCAATGCCTGCAGATATTTTTAGTTGTCACATCTTGAGGAGGGGAGTTGCTACTGGCCTTGAGTGGGCAGAGGCCAGGGGGGCTGCTAAGCACCCTCCAGGGCACGGGACGGCCCCACAACACAGGATGATGTGACCCCCAATGGCAACGGTACCTCCATCCAAAAATCCGGGTGTCAGATAAGAGGGGGAACGAGCTCCAGTCAAATCTGGGAGCGCTGGTGACCCCCATGTGCCAACGCCGATGCGTGAGCACAGGTGGGGTGAGCCTGCCTCAGCGGGGCCAGCGGGCTGCCCTCATTCCCTCCCACTACGGGGCCGCCCAGCTTTGCTGACCCGGACGCCCTGCCCGAAGGCGCTGGAGGGGACACACACTGGAGAGGGTGAGCTGACCCCGGCAGGGTGGGCGGCCCTGGGCCCGAGCGCTCAGCCTTGGGAAAATTACCTCCGGGACGTTGTTATTGTCGGCGGGCCCATTGAGATCCGAGCGCTGCTGCTTCCTGGGCTGCCCCGCGCCATCGCCGACCTGGGAACGGGAAAGTTCAAGGTGAGGGCGGTGTTCCCAGATGTCAGAAAACGGACCAAGCTACGTGGCACGATTCTATAAACCGCCTGTGTACACAGCATGGGTGCGCATATGTGTGTGTGTGGGTGTGTTCATATCCTGATATAAACCAGCCTTTCATTAAACGTATACTTCTATTCCAAAATATTTGAGTCATATTTTCTAATTTATGTATCATTATTTTTAGTGGTGGTAGAACACTCATAACGTAAAGTGTGCCGTCCTAACTATTTTAAACTGGCGCTTCGGTGGCACTGACCGCATTCGCGCGGCGGCGCCCGCCTGTGACCTCGGAAACGCCGTCCGCATCCGGCAGGGACGCCTGTCCCCTCCCCACGAGCCCCGCCACCGCCAGGAGGCCTCCATCAGCCTGACGACTCCAGGAACCGCACGGAGGTGCAATCAGACGTGGCGACAGGTCCTCACGAGGGCGGACGCGCACCCGGGAAGAGGCCGCGCGAGGGCGGCTGCTCGACTGGAGCCGTGCCCTGCGGCCCACGAGCGACGCGAGGTCACGGGCCCACGCTCCCCAACCGTCCCCCGGCGCCGCGCTTCCCGCGCACCAGCATCTCCTCGCACTCCCTCCAGACCACCCGTCGCTGTGACAACCGCGGCTGAAGATCCAGGGCTGTTTGCAAAGAGGCAGGAGTGGGGGGCTCCGCTACTTCTCCTCCGGAGATCCCATCTGCTGCTCTGATCTTCATCCCCGGGGAGGGATGGGCGGCTCGCTGCCTGGGGCGCAGCCTCGGAAACTCGCGTGGCGAGAGGACCACGCGGACCTGGGGCTCCTGGCGTCTCCGATGAAGATGCTGCTTTAAAGCCTTTGGTCTTTTCCTCAAGCTCCAGCAGCCCGGCCCCTCGCGGCACGGGATGCCGGCCGGGGCCCTTGTGTCCCCACAGCCCGCGGGGAGGGCCGGCCTCGCCGCTCTCGGGGAAGGTGGCCCGTGAAAGACAGGAGGCAAAGCATGCGAACGGGGCAGGGACCCCCGCCACGCCCCCCGCGGAGCCCTAAAAACAAACAAGAACATGTGGCTCAGACTGGCCATAACGGGCCAGGGCCAGGGACAGCTGTTCAGGGCAGAGCCTGTGATATGAAATAAACTGGTGTGAATAAATTGTTCTAATGAAGGATCTTGGTCCCCGTTGGTGAAACGAAAGCCAGGATTTTTTTTTAAGTGTCCATTCTGATCTCGGCCGCTTGATGTCACCGAAAACATGGCAACATAACCTGCATGGCTTTGCGTAAAACAGCGGCCAGTGCGCGCACGCCCCCTCACGCCCACGCCCTCTCGCGCCCCCGCGCATGCCCTCTCGCGCGCACGCCGTCTCGCGAGCACACCCTCACGCCCGCGCGCATGCCCTCTCGCGCACACGCCATCTCGCGAGCACACCCTCACGCCTGCACGCATGCCCTCTCGCGCGCACGCCGTCTCGCGAGCACACCCTCACGCCTGCACGCATGCCCTCTCGCGCGCACGCCGTCTCGCGAGCACACCCTCACGCCCACGCGCATCCCTCATGCGCGCACGCCCTCTCGCGAGCACACCCTCTCGCGCGCACGCGTCTGTGACAAATGCCGAATGTTGCCAAGCTTCCTCCTGAGCGGCGCGCGGGTTAGGGACACATTCTGGAGCTCGAGGCCGGGGCAGAGCCGGAGCGCAGACCACGTCCTGCAGGATTTCCCCGTGGGCTGCCCTGTCTCCCCTCACACGGGACTCCATGGCCAAGAAATCCCCGGGCTGGGGAGGGCTCGGTGAAAAAAGAGCCTTTCTCGGGAAACCATTTCACGTTCTGTTCCCCAACACGCCCATCATCCCCCCTCATTGCATGTTCCAGCGCAGGGGGGTCCGCTGGGACCCTGCGCCTGCACGACGGACGCTCCGCGCGGGGCCACGCCACGGTCGCACTCAGCCCCTGCGCAGCTCCCACTGGCCCTTCACCCCATCCTGACAAGCAGGTGGCTCCGAAAAACGACAATGTTGTTCTTCTTCCGTCCCTCCGCGATTCAGCGATACTCGTCTGCAGGAGAGTGGGAGCTCGGATGAAGAATTTATTCTTCTAATATTTATCCCCATCGGGGTGACCGTATCTCATCTAAGCCATCTGTGGTTTGCAAGAATCGTGACAGGAGTCACTAGGAAACGAGCCGACGCCTGGGAATGGGAGGGCCCCCCCCCCCCCTCCCCGCACCCGTCAGCCCCACACCCAGGGCATCACGGAGCCCGCCTACACCACGGAGCTATTCTTTGTCTATCTGGAGTTCAAGTGTAACAGGCGTCTTGTCCTGACTGGCTGTATCTGGCTGTATCTGGCTGTCATCTCCAGGGAAGGCCCCTGTGGCCAGCTCCCTGGGCCTTGCCGGCCAAAATCACCACCACCGACCCCGCAACCCTGGCCCGTCGGGACGATGCTCTAACCAACCGAGCGACGCGGCCAGGGCCTGTGAAGTCTTTCGTCTTGGCGCGTAACCAGAACCCTGGTGCATTACTGATGGGACCGTAAAATGTGCGGTTGCCGCAGGAAGAACGTAGGATTCCTCGAGAGCCAAACGCCGAATACCCACACAGCGGAGTCCCCGAGAAGCAAAGCGAGCTCCAGAACTGGAGGCGATCGCGTCTGGTTTTGTTCGATTCTCAAATAAGGGAATGGCGGGTGTGGCCGGCACGGCGGCTGCGCCCCAGATTCCGCAACTTGGCTGCACCGCTGCACGCACCCCGGCCCCCGCTGATTTAAGGGTGAGCAGCCCTGAGCGAGCAGTTTGATGACAGTGACCCTCCGACGTGCCCCTGTGCCCCCACTGTGCGCGCCCAGCCTTGAGGCCTGTCCGCACATCCTGAGGAAACTAGCCTGACAGGCGAGAAATGAATAAAACAAAGGGGTAAAAGGCCAAAGAAAACCATCACTAATAGGAGATTCCACTTCCAAGGGCGTCTTCTATATCGAAATTCCACTTATCTGAACTGGGACCATTCCCAGCATGAAATAGCCGAGTCCACACTCCGGGACGAGGACCTCAATCAGTCAATACTATGGGCCCTAAATCATGCACGGAACCGGCTACAGCTCCGAACGCTAATACAGAGAGAGGCCTGCAATCCGTAGTTTGAAAAACAAGCTTAACCAGCTAATACATGAAGAAGATACCGACGATCCCATTAGCATCTATTAAATCCACCTGTTCAACTTTTATGAATATGCCCAGTAGAATATTTCATTTTCCTAAAACTGAGACTAAGGCGAGAGAATAGAATTGGCTATTATTTTACTGGTGTTCTTGACCATATAAATTTATTTTAATACCAAGCATGACCGAAATGACATCAAGAGCCCAATGGTTTTAATAACTTGGGACCCACTCTGCCCACTCCTGAGAAGGAGGGGTCAGGCTCGTCGCTGGACAAGACTTAGGAGGAGAGGGAAGGCCCCCCCTTCCCACTGAGGGCTCACTTGCATCCTGGCTCTGCTCCTGAAAACCCCCCAGAGCTGCACAGACCCATGGCCCGGTGACCAGCTTCTTTTTCTTTAATTGTGGTCTGTATCCATAAAATCAAGTTTACTTTTTAACCACTTTTCAGTGCACAGCGCAGGGGCATTACGCACACGCACAGTGTTACATGACCCTCACCCATCTGTCTGCAAAGCTCTTCGTCTTCCCCAGTGAAAACTCCGGCCCCAGGAACCTACCTCCCACTGCCCTTCCCCCAGCCCCTGCCGACCACAACGCTACTTTCCATCTCTGGGACTTTAATTACTCCAGATTCCTCACATGAGTGGAATCTACAGTATTTGTCTTTGCGGTCGGCTCTATTTCACGTAACACGGTGTCTGCAAGCGACCTCCATGTTGTGGCCCATGTCAGAACTTCCTTCCTTCGAAAGGACGGATACTATTCTGTTTTATCTAAAAGCCTTTCTTTGGTGCTTTATCACTAACTGTGGCAAAAATCCCGCAAGTATAAAACATAAAATAACAAAGCAGGCCATGAGCTCTGAATATGGGCCACACTGCCCATTTTTTAATGGTTTGGAATCACTGGAATTCATTGACTCTTGTTCATTTCTCTTGGTGTTTAAAAAAGGGGGGGTGGAGATTAAATATGAGTAAGATGTTAGGGAGCAATTTTCCTTCACCACCTCCCATGATTTGCAATCTTAACACAGCAAGAGCCGCCGTGAGCTGCCATTGTTCTTGCTCCTGGAGTAAGTTGTGGATTGGTGAGTGGCTGGGTTATCCCTCCTTCCTGGAAGATGAACTTCCATATTTCTGAAAGTGTGCTGGGGTCCCAGTGAATGATCAGGGACTAGATCGTAGCAAGGAAGAGTTGCCATATTCTTTTTTTTTTTTTTTATTTTACTTATGATTTTTAGAGAGAGGGGAATGGAAGGAGAAAGAGAGAAAGAAACATTAATGTATGGTTGCCTTTCGTGCACCCCCAACTGGGGATCTGGCCTGCTACTCAGGCATGTGCCCTGACTGGGAATTGAACCCATGACCCTTTGATTTGCAGGCTGGTGCTCAGTCCACTGAGCCGCACCAGCCAGGGGAAGAGGGGCCATCTTCCATGACTAGAACAGAATGAAGCAGTAGCAGTGGGTAAAAGGACCAGAAACACAGAGAGGCCTGGTTGGGTGGGGGGGGCCCAGGTCTGGCAGAGACTCTTGGGTGGGCGAGTTTGTGTCACTGTGCATAATAACCAAAAGCCAGCAGACACAGACACACGGGGAGGGGTGGTCAGGAACAGATGTCTCCAGTTGGCACACACGGCGGCTTTGAGGGGAGGCAGCCAGCCCTGAGTCCATGTGGGAAGTGTCAGATTAGAGGTACGGCTGCATCGGAAGCCACACTGGCCAAACGGGCCACAGAAGCAGAAGCCGTTAGCAAGGGTTTGGGCCAATGAA
This sequence comes from Furipterus horrens, assembly GCF_987537825.1. Classification (NCBI taxonomy): domain Eukaryota; kingdom Metazoa; phylum Chordata; class Mammalia; order Chiroptera; family Furipteridae; genus Furipterus; species Furipterus horrens. The sequence goes on along the minus strand of NW_028327186.1, from coordinate 2,785,232 downwards.
GGCTGAGTGAGAAGGATGAATGGACACCCAACACACACACACACACGCACGCACACGCACACGCACGCAGTAAACATCCCACCAAACAACCAGACATCATGCCCCAGGCTGCTCTCCTGAGTGACACCCACACCCAAAGTCTAGCTCAGGCTCACTAACCATAGGGCTTGACCGCACCCAGAGCAGGGCAAGGTGGCCAGCCATGGGGCAGACCCAACAGGGCATCAGCCCCAAGGACAGCAATGAGTCAGCCCCAAGGACAGTGCTACATCAGCACCAAGGACAGCGACATGTCAGCACCAAGGACAGCCTCTCAAATGGACCGGGACCAGACGCAGGCCTGGTTGACACTGGAGGAGCCGGGCCACACGCCTCTATTCTCCCAGGTCCAAGCATCCTTCAGCTCCAAGCGTTTGGGGCCCTGGCATGGTCTCGGGCAGAGAAAGACCAGCTTCTCTTCTGAGAGTCAGCTAGCAGACCCGACCCTGGCAGCTGCTGGGCCCACCCTCGGCCATGGGGACACCCTTCTGCCTCCCCTCCTGCCGCAGCATTCCTGGGCTCTGCTTGGACTCCCTGAGCTGCCCGTGGGTTGCCTGAGGCAGGGTGGCAGTTACGCTGGGTTAGCCTCCTTGTACCCCAGTCCCGTGACGTTTTGAGCAACTGATCAGCATGGGCTGCGTCTTAACGCTTGGGGTGAGCCTGTGTGTCATCGCCATGATGGCGCATCTCGCGAGCACACCACGTGCAATGACACCTCTCTGAGTCCCGTGTTTGGCAACATGGCCGTCCTTCCTGAACAGGCGTTTCTAAAAGTTCTTCCACGGAGCCCAGCACTTGCTAGGGAATGTCATGTGACTCACCGGTTCTGTCAGCTGGATGTGTCTCAGGCCCCCAGGACATGGGAGGGGGCAGCTTCTCCCTGCTGGCACCTCCGTGGTCCCCACCTGTCCTTACAGACGCTTCCTGGCTCCCCCATTCTGCTCCCGCACACCAACCTATGCCCTCACGGTCAACCAGAGGTGCCACAGAGCCATCCAGCAAGGGCTCCCCTAATGGCCTGGCTGCACTTGGCCTTCACGTCACCCCTGCCCCTTGGCTGCCTCCTGGCTGCACCCTCCCCAACCCCGCCGATGGCTCTTCTCTGTCCCTCTCTCATCACCAACTTCAACCCAGGTCCCCACTCTGTACAGAGGACACTCATGCGCCTCCAGGTCAAGTCCTGCCGGGTCAGTTGAAATTCAAAGTTCCCCCCAAGGTCTCAGTGTCTCTGCTTATCACCCCCACTGGAGCCCGCCCCCCAGAAGCTGGCCTGGAACTCGCGGCCTAGGCAGGGGCCTCTCCTGAGTGCTCAGCCCCAACTGGACGGGAGCCTCTGCACGTCTGACTCCCCTAGAAGGAGGTTTGCGATGCAGGCTCATGCCATTTTCATCTTTGCACCCCCAGTGCCCGGCACGTCGCAGGTGCCGATGTGCATGGGACACGGGAGGGAGGGAGAGAACACAGCCGCCTGGTGGGGCGGGGGCGGCTCTGAAGGACGGGGGGTTAGTGCCAAGTAAAGACGCACCTCAGGCAGCATTTGGGGTCAGCGAGAGACTGGTGGTCCCAAGCCTGGCTCATCTGCCCAGAAGGTGGGGTACTCAGTTAATATCCTATTAGACGCTGAGTGTGGCCCTGGCCAGGGAGCTTGGTTGGTTAGTGTCACCCTGATACACCAAGGTTGCAGGTTCGATCCCCAGGCAACGCACATACAAGAATCAACAAATAAATGCACAAATGAGTGGAACAACTAATCGATGTCTCGCTCTCTCTCCGAGAATCAAATAAAAAATTTTTTCAAAGAAGCATCACCTGCTCTCCCCACCCCCCAAAAAAAGTGTGAGAAAGGGCAGCCCTTGGAGATCTGTGGGTGTTGCCCTGTTCCCCCAAATTCAGGGCTGCTGAGAGAAAGGGGCTGCAGAAGGGACCCCTGAGGGAGGCCTGCAGACAGCAGGGGCTTGAGAAAACCTCAGCAGCGCCCCCACCCCATACTGGCCCCGCCCAGGGGGCACATACACCCCACCCATCTCCAGGGGGTCCCCGGCCACTCCTGACAACCTTCTCGTCCTGCCGCAGTGTTGATTTGTCCCCCAGAAGACAGGGACTCTGTCATGCTCACTGGTGGCCCTGCTCAGCATGGCCCCGGACCCAACGGTGGGCAGGGCCTCCCCCTCTGCCTGCCCCACATCCTGAAGGAGCCCCTGGGAGCCCTATCACCCCTGCTCCTCAGAGCCCCAGGACGTGAGCAGGTATCGGGGCAGGGAGCGTGTCTGAGGCTGCAGAACTGGGCGCTGCTGCGGTGGGGGCAGGGGTGGGGACCCGGCTCCCCGGCTCTGGCACCGGTGCCTTGGCCCTGCCACCTGCTCTCTCTCCAAGGCTTTATGTGATCTTCTCAGACAATAAAAACAAGATTTTGAAAGCAACGAGGCAACCTCAGATTCCTGCGGAAGGAACCGCTCCGCGACCGTACCGCCACCTCCTGTCACACGGCGTCAGAGACTTCATAAAACCCGACCTGGTCCACAAGGCTGATGCACCAAATGGGCGAAGAGGAATCAAGTTTGGGAGCTCAGGCAGATCAAGGGAGGGTCTGGCAAGGCCGAGGCTGTACCAGCCTGGATTCTGTTCGCCAGGGCAGTCCCCAGAATTAGTCACGACAGGTGCAGCGGTCATCCACGCGAGGGACACTGGAGGGCCCGGAGCCCTCTGTGCAGGCTGCCGTGTGCAGAGGGAAGGTGAGGCAGAGGAGCCGGGCGGCTGCAGAATGTGGACAAGACTTGGGGGGAAGGAAGAGGCCAGCCGCACACCACAGAGGCCTGGGGTGGGCTACGCCCCTGCGCCCCCATAAACTCCAGTCCTTCGCACCTGACCGCAGGTTTGTCCTCCGGCTCTGTGCTTCCCGGGGGCCAGGTCAGGACAGAGCTCCGTCCTGGGCACAGTGCAAGCCCCGGGCCACCTGGTGCACCTGCTGCCCTGTGGCACCTGACAGAGGGCACCTGGGCGCCAGCAACCCCTGGACACCCCTCTCTCCGCCTCTCGGGACCGCCACATGGGAGACGTGGCATGGGGGAAGGCACCAGCCGAGCCAGCGTGCCCCTTTCCCTGGGCAGGCCGAGGGTCCCTGCGCCCTGAGCGGCCTCCCTTCCTGCTTGGGGCCGGCATCCCCACCAAAATCTCGGAAGGCCCTTCATGAAGCTTCGATCTGAGGCCCATTCACAGAAACGGCGCCGCTACCCAAGCGAGGATGAGCACCGTGCGCGGGACGTAGCCTCGGGCCTGAGGCTTGAACTGCCGGATCAACCTGGCTATGATGTGTTGACTTTTCTTTGGTTCTCTATTGTCAGAGGGTTCTCTCTAGAAAGCACTCGCCGGACCGAGAATAAACAGAGATCATAAAAGCCCCGAATACTCAAAACATGCACTTTGTTTGCCATCCAAACATCGTATAAATCAAATGCTTTCCACTCGATGGAAGGCTGATGTGCGCACAGCCCACAGGGGCGCAGACCTGGAAATCACTGACTTCCGAGCAGTAAGCGCCCTAAGGGAGAACTGCAGGCACAGAGCAGGTGGCTTTAGAGCACCTTCTCCCGTGACAGATGCCACAGGCAGCCCTCTGAAAGGACGCAGCCGCTCCTTGCCAAAGCCAAGAGCTGACCAGCTTACACCGCCCTTCCAGCAGCAGGATAATAGCATTTGCTCCAAGGTGACCTTATTTTGGAAGAGAGGTCACCTGCTCTCCCACTTGGTGGCACTTTTTAAAGGGACCTCCTCTGGACTTCTCAGCGACGGCTCAGGATGGCCCCGACCTCCGCCCGCCCCCTGAAACCACCCCCCCACCCATCATCCATCCACTGCACCTCCAAACCGAAGGCCCACGCGTCCACTCCCGTCGGCATCCGGCTCCAGGAAAGCCCGAGATCCACTCGCCCATCCCCACGGGGCTCTCAAGATCCTTTTGTCTTGACAAGGACTTGTCACGGAAACTGCTTGTGACCCCACAGAGCGGCTGCCCCCGCCTCAGGCAGCCCACGGCGACCCCTGGGGCACCACCGCCACCGCGTGGCGGGGGTGGCGTGGCCAGCCACGGGGGCTGGTCCGGCTCGGCCGAACCCTGCAGAGGACCGGCCGTGTTTTGGCCCAAAGCCCGTGACCCCCAAGCCGCCTGCCCCTGGCGGGCGCCCCGACAACCCACGGGCCGCATCACACGCAAACCTGCCGTAAGTGACAATTTACACTTAACAACCTTGAAGAACAAAAGGCATCAAATGTATGAACCAAAAACCTAACGGTGAACCAACCGGACTTCTCTCCCAAACACAAGCTCTTCTTCTATGCACTTTTCAAATGCGCGAACTCTTCTCGGAAACGAAGGAACAATCAAGGCTTTAAAAACAGAGTGGAAGCAGCTCGTTCCCTGTGTCCACAGAACCAGCCAAACACAAGTTTCTTTCCACGAGCCTAATGATCACAGCAGCCTCTTTACAGACGGACAGCGGGTGCAGTTTCAAAGGCAGCCTTTCGAACGTGTTTAGTAGAAAACACACTTCACTTTGTTATAATTAAAAGAAAATACGGTCCTGCTCAAATCCATCGGACTCATTAGCATGCACTGCTTCTCCGAGACTTTGTCAAACCTTCACGTAATTATTTTCAAAATGGTTATTTATAGCTAATTGCCCATCGCACCAAGGCCTCTGGGTTCCCGGTGGAACGTCACCGGGACAGAACGGCCCCCGTGAAGGGCACTCGGGCTGCGGCCCCCACACTGGCCGCAGCAGCCGTCCCACACCCTTGCCCATGTCCTGCCGACCTGAAGAGCCACCTGGTGGAGGGGGACAGTCACAGGCACCGCCCCCGACCACGAGCCGGCTGGGGACCCCATCTCTTCTGGGTGGGCGGGGGTGTCTTTGGGGCGCACAGGATGCTAACCAGCCCCCAGGAGAGTCTCCTGGCATTTACCAACACCCCCCCAAGGGGTGAACTTGAGCGACCAGACCACGTCCGCGTCTGCATGCACGTAATGAACCACGTGCGGAACTAAGCCCGCGTTTGGAACTGCGGGCTACCCCAGAGCATCCTGTGCCCTCGGGCCCCTCCACTGCTCCCTGGGGACAGCCAGAGTCCTACCTGCTCTTGGGGCCACCGTGGCCTGTCCTCGGGAGTCCTGGTCTTGCTCTTGAAGCCCCGCTGAGCATCTCCAGGGAGCTTGGCCTCAGGAGGGAGGTTGAGCGACTTGGGCCTTCCCTCATGTCTGCTGGGGCCACGGCTGGCCTCCATGGGGACCCCGGGCCCCGGCTCCGGCCCCCGCACTGGCGTATGCTCAGGGCTGGCCTCGCCGGCACTGGCGATGCTGCTCATACTCAAACTCATCTTGATCTCGGCCACGATCTGGTCGATGTCCTCCTCCTGGTCCTCCGTGTCCCCTTCGCTGCGCCTTGGGCCGTAGGGAGACGCGCCGCCTGCGTTCCCGTTGGCCTCCGGGGGGTAGTAGTCCTGGAAGCCCTCTTCGCCGGGACAGTAGTCAAGGCTGTCCTCCTGGTCCGGGGCCTCCAGCACGGAGGCCTCATCCTCGGGGGTGGGGAGGCGGCCCTCCTGGTAGCCCAGACGGCCTTCGTGCCCGCGGCCGCGGGGGTGCGCGCCCGCCGAGTCCGTCCACTCCTCCACGGCCTCCTGGCACTCGTCCGTCTCCAGGGGGCGGGTGCCGGGGGCCAGGTACCCCTCCCCGTTGCAGTCTATGCCTTCCAGGTAGCTGTCATCCTCGGGGCAGTAGCGGATGTAGTAGGTGACGCCCTCCTCCTCCTCGGGGAGGCCCTCGTCATAGTCCTCCTCCTCCGAGGTGTTGTTCACGTAGTCGGAGCTGGAGTCCCCATCAGGGCTGTGCTCTGGGCAGCCCTGCTCTGGGGGCAGGGGGCTGTCGGGCCGCAGGGCAGCCGGGTCCAGGCCGTGGGGCGCGCACTCTGCCAGGGCGGGCTCCGCACCCTGGCTCTCAGGCTCCTGGCCGTGGGGCGCGGGGCCCGGCCCCGCTCGGTGGTCCAGCATGCTGCTCGCTGTGGTCTGACGCTTGCGGTTGGCCATGGCAGGCGCTCACACGGCCATCGTCACCAGGAGGCAGCCACTGCGGGGGCAACGTCAGAGAGAACAGTGTCAGAAGCCCACAGAGCAACGGGGACCCCTGCTGCGCAGTTCGGAGCCCTGTTAACGCACCTCTGTCTAAACAGCAGGACATCCCGCCCCAGCAGCCTCGTCCGCCAGGAACAAGGCACAGCCATGCCAAACAGAGAGGGTGCCATGCAGGGCCGGCGGGGAGGCGGGGCAGAGGTGTGGTACCGGCCAGCCGCGTGTGGGAAGCCCGCGTGACAGAGAAACCAGTCAGAGCATCAGGTTGCTTGCTCTCAAACCCAAAGAGCAGCTCTGATGCAGAAGACATGATGAAGACCAATAAGGAGGCACTCTACACCTTCCAAACACATGGACCGCATCCTACTTTTGTACAATAAATAATGTCTTGATGTTTCCCTACAGATACATTCAAGGCCTTTTCCCCACCCCCAGGGCCTCCTTGCAACACCCTTTACAACCGTTCCCCAGCCTAAGGGTCCCTCGAGAGACCGCGGATGGAGAGCATGTGGCACGTGCGTGCGGTGGAACGCCACTCGGCCTGAGCCAGCGGGAACCCCGCGCCGGCGACAGCAGGGACGGACCCGGAGGGTATCATGCTCAGTGACGTCGGTCAGATACGAAAGGGCAAAAATGTTATTTCATTCATTCATACGTGGACGTCAAACAAAACAGTTAACACACAAACTAACAAAGCCAATGAAAACAAACGCACCACCGCTGCCGATAACAGGATGGTGGGGACCAGAGGGGAAGGGCTGGTGGGGACCCCTAGGACGGGGAACACGTAACGACAGAAGGACAACAGGGTAGCGGGAGGTCACGTTATAAGGTTGTACAACTGAAATTTATAGGAGGTTATCAACCCATGTTATCTCAATAGATAAAAACTGTATTTGTTGAAAAAAAATTATAACAAATTTTAAACTTTGTTTGCACCGCAGGTCCCGGTCTCCCGACGGGCTCAGGGGCACGTGGTGGGAGAGGGCTAACGATCCTGAGAGTGGGGACCAGGAGGCTTTGCGTGCAAACACACGGAGGTCCTCTGCTTCTCATTAACAAAAGCAAAGGCACCTCCCTCATGGAAGACCATCTGGAAAGCAGTCAAATGTCCAGGAGAAGCCACATGTCTGAGAAAACGAGGCCTGTGTCCAGATTCAATTAATTCTAGAACGGCACATGGATCAGTAGGAAATGCAGCCCTCACCCGGAGCCCACAGTCTCCTGAAATGGGGGGGCATAGGAGGTAAAGGCCCATCCTCCACAGTGAGGGGCAGCAGCTTCCTCTCTGTACCCCTCCTTAGTGCCTCTGCACAGACAATGCCGTTGGCCGGCTCTTAGGAGAGTGGACCACAGCAAACTGAGGTGAAAACTAGGAACTCAGTGCTCCCCCCCCCCAATCCAGGCTGGGGGGAAATGGCACCATATACGTGCGATACAGACTCTGCCCGACTACCGCCCGGCCGGGCTGTGTCCCCTGGTTTCATCTCACAGGTGGTCAAGGTAATATTCTCTGGTTCCTTTTTGATACACTTTTGTTGCTTGGGCTACGCACAGTCTGGGTTTCAGCCATCCTGGAGGACAGTGCTGTCATAGGCTGTAGCACGCCAGACAAAACTCTATGGGTAAGGACCTCGCTGCAGGGTCACAGAACACCACGAGCCCCGAAGGGAAGGGGACTCGTCTTCCAAAAGCCACTGTCCCACAAGCCGCTGCGACCTTGCTGAGGGGTCCGCTTCCTTTTGCACCACGGCAGTGAAATGCGCCACACTGCGGCGCTCACGCCAACCTTCAGTGACGGGGCCTTGTGAGGCTAACGACAATGTGTCCCGAAGTTAATTACTCAGCGATTAAAGTATTTACAAAGAGGGTATCACATAAAACGTGCTGTTATAATTTATTCACAACCCAATCAGCAGGGAATACGCTTGGAAGAAATACGTTGAAAGAACAGCAGCGAGGGTTGGCTCTGAGTAATGGGACAACTGTGTTTCCTTCCCTTGTTCTTTTTTTCTTTTCTTTTTTAAGATTGTATTTTTTAAAAAAATTTTAAAAGATTTTAATCACATTTTTAAAAAACAATTTTATAGATTTATTTTTAGAGAGAGGGGAAGGGAGGGAGAGAGGGAGAGAAACATCCATGTGTGGTTGCCTCTAGTGCGCCCCCAACTGGGGACCTGGCCCCCAACCCAGGCCTGTGCCCTGACTGGGAATCGAACCTGAGATCCTTCAGTTTATGGGATGATGCTCCAACCCGCTGAGCCACACCGGCCAGGGTGATGGTGAACTTCAAAGACAAGACTGAAAGAAAATCCTAAGAGCTTCTAAAGGCAAGTGGGGGTCGCCCACAAAGCAGCGAGAACTGGGTTATCAGATCGACAGCAGACTTTCCATCAGCAAGACTGCAAGCAAGGTGACGACACATGTCGTCCTGCCGCCGACACAGCTGTACTGATCCTGAAATACCGCGTCCTGGACTCCCTGCTTCGGGCCTCACAGCCCAGACTGCCCTCACGGGTCCCTCCCCATCTGCCTCCAGACAGTCCCTCCTGGGTCCCTATCCCCACACCTGCCTCACGGCTTCCTTCCCATGTTTCCAGTACAGATGCAAAGACACCTGTGGCCAAAGGACTGCCGCCCCCACCCCCCAGGTGTGAGCTTACCTTTCCTGCCCTGAGCCCCTGACTCTCCATCCGCTCAACAGTCTCAAGAAAGGTGTATTTGATTTCTCCCACCCTGCAATTTGCCAAAGACGCGGAAAGACAGGAAACTACAGGTGCAGCGTGTGCTGGGCCCCCAGGGCAATAAAAACCACGGCACTGGTTTCAACGCGTGGTAATTAATTCCGCCCACTCTCGGAAGGACCAGCATCCTGACCCCAGACTATGCCCAGCTGAGCCGTGGTTCTCAGCTCCGGTCGCCCAAAATAGAGGAATTACCTCCTATGTCTCTATCTATACATCTCTATCAATATCTCTGTATCAAGCTATCAATACCCACATGCCACTCCAAGAGATCTGGATCCCATTGGCTGGGACAGACCCCCAGGGCGGGTGGTCCTCATGCTCCCAGAGGAGGATGTGTGGTCACAGTTGCCAGCAGGGATTCCCTTCTGTATATGAGTGAGCCAGCAGGGGTCACGGAGGGGGGAAACCCGAGAAAATGAAGATCAGGAGGAGGAAATGGAAGAAATTGCCCAAAATCAACGAAACAGTAAGTAACACAGTTGGACAAATATAAGATACTGCTCCCAAACCCAAGCACGAAGTGCTACAAGAAAAGAAATGGGGAGAGAATAGAAAAGTTCTTGGAAATGGAAAGTAGAAGACAGATAAGAATTTAATGATAGGAATTTAAAGATAAAGTCAGAAATAGCCCCAGAAAGCAGAGCAGAAAGAAAAGGAGCCAATAAAAGGAAGTTGCCAGGGACCGGCACAGACTTGAACCCAGCGACCCTGGGCTGAGCTCCGACCGTCTTCCCGGCCCAGCCACAGGCGGACGGCCACGGATGGATCGTTCAGCTGGCCACGAACCCTTCCGGTTTGCCCCATCCCACCCCATGGGTTTCAGCTTGAGCCTCATAACGCCTGAAAATGGCTCCTCTGCACCCACACACCAAAGAGTATAAATGAGTAAGAAGATGCAAATCCATGCAGAATTCCAAATAATTCGTTAGACACTGCCCCCTCACGGCACTGGAGCCTTATCTCCAGGCAGCGGAGGTTAACCTTGATCTGATGAGGACGGCACTTGCTCCCCTTTGCAGTTTCCTGACCAAAGCTCAGAGCCCCTGTCTCACCAGGAGAAAAGTACTGGACAAACCTCAATGGAAGGAGAGTCTATAAAATACCTGCGCAGGACCCCAAACTGCCAAGGTCGTCAAAAACAAACCAAGTCCAAGAAGCGACCAAATCTAAAAGCGCCTAAAGAGACATGAAGTTCAATTCCATGTGGGATCCTGACAGGGATCCTGGAGGAGGGCAAAGGACGTTGGGTGAAAACGGAGAAGAGCTGAATGAAGTACGGCTGCGGTTGATAACAGGGTATTTATTGATCCCGGTTCAACAAACGCGCCAGGCTAGCGCCAGAGGTCAACAATACAGAAAGGCAGGGGAGGCGTGGGAACACGAACATCTTTTCAACGTCCCTGTAAACTGCTACTATTCTAAAGTAAAAAAAAAAAAAAAAAAACTAAACAGATGTGGTGAGTTACATTGATAAGTCGACGAAGTAGATTTTAAGAAAAGTGGCATTTAAAAAAAAAGAATTTGAGCAAAAAAAAAAGGTGACAGGAAGAAAATTCATAGACACAGACAACAGGGTGGTAATCGTGGGGGAGAGAGGGGTGGGTGGAGGTGGGAGAGGGGATGAGGGGATAAACGGTGATGGAGAAAAATAAAATAAAATTAATGTAACTAAAAAATAAATAAATGATAAAAGAAATATATTAAAAAATTATAAACCAAGAAAAAAGAGCGGGACAACCTGCTAGGAATAGATTCTAAATTTAAATCTTAAGTGTCTATGTATTTAGGTATATGCTCTCAACACTTATAAAGAAAGAATTGATGGAACTATAAAAGGACATTTTTGTCACAGGGAAATACTTTTAACACACTTCTTTCACTACGTGGTATAGCAAGCAGGCAAAAGTCAGAATAGAAATAGAAGATTTAAATACCATAGTTACCAAAATTTTCCTTTTTAATATATATGTAGATCACTGCACCGAGGAACTACACACAAATGCGCAAGGAAAATTTTGTGAAGACTAATCATATGATGGGAAAGTCTAAAGTGAGTCTGAACAAATTTTAAAATGTTAAAGATCACACACAAAAAAATGTTTCGGGTGGCAGTGTAATTAAGCTAGTAATAAATAATTTAAAAACTTGAGACTAGGTAGACATCTGGAAATTAACCACTCTAAAATAACCCAGATATCAAAGAACATAATTATAAAAATTAAAAAACATTTTGAACTTAGTAATAATGAAAATACAACATATCAAAAAATGGCGTTGCTCATCTATAGCCAGAGATGCACTCGTTACAAGGGCCAAAAGGTGGAAGCAACCCACGTGCCCAGCAAGGGGTGAGGGGATGAAGAAAATGGGGCACATCCCTTCGATGGGGAATTATTTGGGCCTGAAAGGGAAGAGCACCCTGTCCCACGCTCCAACACGGATGAGCCTTGAGGACACCAGGCTAAGCGAAACAGACGAGTCACGAGGAGATAAATACTGTGGGATTCCACTCCCATGGGGCGGCAAATCCACAGACAGAAGATGGGGTGGCGGCTGCCAGGGGCTGGGGGAGAGGGCGCTCTTTAATGGGGACAGAGTCTCAGATTTGCAAGGTGAAAAATTCCTGGAGAGCCGTTCCCCCAATGATGTGAATACCGTTAACACTATTGAAATCTACACTCAAAAACGGTTACAATGGTAAACTTTGTTTTTTAACCACAATTTTTAAAAAGTATATTACAGCTGAAGTAGACTTACAAGATTTACAACCTTAAATTCCTTTATTAGAAGACAAGAAAGTCTGGAAAAATAAATAATCTAGATAGCTAACTCACTCTCAAGTATTTTGAAAAGAACAACAAATGAAACCCCAGATAAAATTGAAGAAAAAAAGAAATATAAGCGCAGGGAAAAATATATATAAAAAGTGCATAATAGAAGGAAAAATCAACACACACACATGTTGCTTCTTGGGGGAAATTAAATTTATAAATCCCTAGCAAGACATGAAAATAGGGGTGGGAGGTGAGGGCGAGAGAGGGCACACAAATTACAGTATCAGAAATGAAAAGCTCGTTATTCCTTGTAAGAGATATCAATGGGTATTATGACCTTAACACTGACAATTGTGATAATTTTTATGAAATGCATTGCTGAAATACAATTTAGCAAAACTGACACTAGAAGAAATAAAAAACCCAATGGTTCTGTACCTACTAAGGAAATTAAATTTCTAATTAAAAACCTTCTTCACAAATAACTCCAGACCCCAGTGGCCTCCCACTTGAATTCTTACAAACATTTAAGCAAGCAAGCAAACACAAAACCAATACCAGTTTTACCTCAAATCTTCCAGGGAACATAAAAAGAGGACACACTCCCCAATTCACTTTAAATGGCCACCGTTACCTTGATACCAAAACCAGACCTCAGCATTAAATAAAAGTAAAATTACAGGCACCTCAATTTTAAACATAATGGCAAAGAAACTATTTAAAAACTATCAAATCCCACAAGTATACATAAAAATCACATCATTCACAACTCAGTTGGGTTTAGTTCGGGTATGCAAGGTTACTTTAATATTTAAATATCAGTCACATAACTCAATATGTTAATGAAAGAGAAAATATTCTGATTATTTCATTAGATGCAGAGAAAGTATTCGATAAAATTCAACACCCACTCATGATAAAAACTTGTAGCAAAGTAGAGATGAAAGGGGACTATCTGGCTCTTAACAAGAATACTCAAGCCCTGGCTGGTGTGGCTCAGTGGTTTGGGCATCGTCCTGCAAACTGACAGGTGGCAGGTTCGATTCCCGGTCAGGGCACATGCCTGGGCTGTAGGTTCAGACCCCAGACAGGGTGTGTGCAAAAGGCAGCGTTTCCCTTGCACATCGATGTTTCTTTCCCTCTTCCCCTCTAGAATCAATTAAAAAATAAAAAATTTTAAGAATACTCATACAACCAGCATAAATTAAAATAAAATACTGAAGGATTTTCCCCTAAGAAGAGAATCATTAAACTGGGGTTTACAATTGATGCAAAAAGGGGAAAAAACAGTCATTATTCATAGTCCACATGATTATGCATCTAGGAAACATAAAAGAACCTAGAAATAAACTATTACAATATCTGAATTTAACAAAATTGCTAGTTATAAGGAAAATATATAAGAAACAATCATGCTTATACCTACCCATAAAGAGCAATTATAACAGAATTTTTTTAAAAAGCCACTGTCAATTGCAACCAAAACAATACCCAAATACCGTGGAAGAAATCTGACAGAAGATATCATGTATACAAAACTATAAATGTATAAAGAAAAATTAAGAGAGACCCAAAGGGACAGAAACTTCCTATTCATGGACTGGAAGACCTAATATTATAAAGATATTGTCTTCCTCTGAATGAATCTCTAATTCAAAGGACTCGCATCAGAATCTCAGCAGGGCCATGTGAGCACATGTCTCCACGGAAATTGACAGAATGACCCCAAATCTCATGTGGACACGCAAAGGGCCAGACACTGCAAGGCCACCTGAAGAAGGAACCAACTGGAAGGACGTACACACTTCAGATAAAGTCACAGTGTTTAAGACCCTGTGCTGTTGGGACAGGACAGACAAGCAGACCGGCGGAACCGAACCAAGACTCACACGCATACGGTGACTTCATTTGTGGAAAAGCGACATCGCAAAGCGTTACGCTCATGCCACGGAGGGTGGGATCTGCCTCCCTCTGAAAGTGCTTCAGATGTTGAGACGGGAGATGCCGCACACATATGAAGAGGCAGGAAGACATCCATGACTCGCCTATCGGCCCTTCTGGGGAGAAGGCAGCAGGCACAAAAGCCGGCCCAAAATGTCTTGAGGGGCTTACGAGGCAGAGAGGAAGTAGCCCCGGCAGTAAGCGGGTGCGGTGCATGCGGTGCTCAGCCTGGGCAGTTAGAATCTCCCACCCGCATCACACAAGCCCGTGGGCTTTCCTATCTCATCAGCTTGCCCTGCTGTGGGGCAGAAGGGAAGGCAGGAGGTGGCATCTGAAGGGTATTCATGTCCAATGCCAAAAATGAAGTCAGACCTTCTCCTTACAGAAGGCAGACCAGAAAGGAACGGCACTGGGTCAACTACAGAACCGCTGACAGCAATATGGGGATAGGGCCAAAAATTAAACATGGAGCCGCCTTATGACCCAGCGGTCCCACTTCTGGGAATGTAGCTGAAGAAACTCAAAACACCAACTCAAAAGAGCATAAGCACCCCTACATTCATTGCAGCGTTATTTACAGTCGGCAAGATCTGGAAGCAGCTCACGTGTCCATCAGTGGGTGAGTGGCTAAAGCAACCACGGGACATTCACACAGTGGAATTCTACTCGGCCACAGAAGAGAAGAAAATCTTACCCTTTGCAACAGCGTGGATGGACCTGGAGAACGTTATGCTGAGTATACATGGTGATGGAAAAAATAAAATTAAAAGAAAAGAAAAATGAGTCTTGACAGGCAACTGACACCATCCATCACACACTCGACAGAACACAGACTGTAGGTCTAAAAGCGATAGTTTCGACAGTAATGCTTCTAGAAGCTAACGCAGAAGAATGTTTTCTTGGGCTACGAATAGATTTCCTAAACAAGTGTCTCATCCGGGGGCAGGAAGGACAATCCCGCTGTGCTACCATCACCATCCTCCAGCCCCAGACCTCCTCGCACCTGTGGGACGGAACTCTGTCCCCACTGACCGCAGCTCCCCGGCCCCTCCACCAGCCCTTCGCTGGACAAAAGCAGGGGCATCGGGTCCCGAGGCCACTTTCCCGGCACAGCAGGGCTGGGCCTTGGGGCTGACCGGGCGTCCTCCCCTGCCGTCACCATGTTCCCCTCAAAATGTGTCAAGTGACTGAAGGACGATGTTCAGTGACTTGTCAGTCAAGAAAGCAGACGAGCCTGTCGCAGCCCCAGAGTGCCTGGAAAACCTCGCGGCAGGGCACTCTGCCAGGGGGGACCCAAGCAGCACCCCTGGTTGTCCTGTATGTCGCTTAGCAACCAACCCAAGCACCGGCTATGGTATAGAATCGGTCTGACTACAATAAGCATCTCCTTGTGTATCCAGGAGCGCACGTGGTAAAAATCAGTTTGGGACCTGGGAAGGTAGTTCAGTGGGTTGGAGCGTCGTCCTGATACACCAAGGTTGTGGGTTCGATCCCTGCTCAGGGCACATACAAGAAGCAACCAGCGAATGCATCAATAAGTGAAGAGCTAATCGATGTCTCTCCCTAAAATCAATCAATAAAAAAATTTTTTAATCAGTTTGGAAAATGACGCATTAAAAACATAATTAAGTTACCTCCTTGCAGGACTTCTCAAGGCCTTTAATGGGGCGCTCAGAGCTGACAGCGTGTCCCGGCCTGAGCTAAAGGTGGATTCCCGTTCTCACAGACACCTCCTGGGACTCCACAGAACACAGTCTGAGAATCCCAGCTCAGACACTCATGTCATTAATTAGAACGGGATATAATTAATTAGATGTGGATATCATTAATAAAAAATGACATCCAGAAGCAGCTCACTTCCTTGCATTTAATCACACTGAGGACGTTGGGCCAACCTCATAGCGGTACATGGGGCTCTTAACACATTTTTCAACTTCTAAAAAAAAGGTGTTGAGTTTTTTCTCTCCTAATGGGCAACTTAAAGAAAAAAGTTGGGTGTCAGAGCAGGAATTTTCAAGCGTTTGAAAAAACACGCACCGAGTCTAGACGCAAATCACAATGGCCAACGCCAGGTCCTTTCTCTTCCTCCTCCAAGGAAGGAAACTGAATGATTCTGGGGAGCCAGGATGGGCTTTGCACACCCCACCCATAATGTGGTTCATTCTCACAACCGCGCCCCCAAACAATCAGGAGGGCTCCCTTCACAGATGAGACACGTGACCTTCCCAAGTGTAAGTCACTGGAGCTCCGTGGTGATCAGAGACGCCCTGCGCCTCCGTCTGCACAGAGACACTGGACCGGATGCCGTGCGGACGGTGACCACGCCGGTGTACAAACCAACTGAGAGGCCAGCCGTCGGGCAGGAAGGCACAGACCAGGCTGCAGTGTGGCTTCCGTGTCCTGCGAAGGCCCCCCAAGCAGGTGGCCCGTGAGCTTTGTCCATCAAGAGGGACAGAAGTAATTGGACGAGGAATCGGCCCCACAGCCATGAGGAGTGCCATGTGGACCCCGCTGCTGGTCACATGCAGACCCCCTCGATGACAGGACATCGGGTACACACTCTGGGGCTCAGTTTCCCCAGTTACCAAAGGCTCCATCTGCAGTAAAAAGTGAATAAACCCAGGTGCCCCCACCTTCTCCCAGAGTAAGTAACATTGAAAACTACCAGTCAGCCCTGACTGGTGTGGTTCAGTGGGTTGGGCATCGTCCCACAAAGCAAGAGGTCGCCAGTTCAATTCCCGGTCAGGACACATGTCTGGGTTGCGGGTTCCATCCCTAGTCGGGGTGCAGACCAGAGGCAACCGATCAACATATCTCTCTCTTTCTCCCTCCCTTTGCCTCTAAGTAAATAAACAAACTTTTTGTTTTAAAAAGGAAAACACCTGTCTCATTGCTACTTTTCTCTCACAGAAGACATATGTGGAGAATCGTGACAAGTGCCGCCCCTTCAGTGACGGCCCCAGGACAGGGCAGGCGGGTGAGCACCACCGGGAAGGCCGCAGGGCGCCTTGTCTACTACAGCTGATTCTGCTGGATAACAGTATTTCAGGACACGCAGCAATGCCACGAGGTCTCTTCTGGGCTCAAAAAGTGAAAAACACCTTGGACCTCAGAGGCCCCCACAGAACTGCCCTGTGGCTGCATCAGAAAGCAGTGACAGCCCCGGTTTCCTTAAGAACAATGTCAAAGAGCCAGCTTCACGGGGAACTGTTCTTAGAGGGCGGAAGAACTGGGGTGGTGGGCTGACCCTCGGCTCCCTGGAGATCAGAACGGCATCGTCCTCGGCGAGTCCGCTTCCCGTAAGTGACAGCTCCCTCAGCGGCCAGCCTGACTGCCACGGACGAGCAAAACCCCCTCCCTTCCCAGAATCCCCCGAACGCTTGAGCACTCTTACAGCCAAGGATGGTTGCTGCATCTGAAGCCGAAAGATGTTTCCGACTCGAAATAGAAAATTGAACGGGATGGAAAGGCCTTCTCGAGAGCATGAAAGTAAATCCACAAACTTTGAAAACTGACAACTGAAAAAGCCTCCTTTATTCTTACACCCAAACTTATCAAAAATCAGGTCATTTCTGTGAATCCTCCCTTACATGGGGCTGGCTCTTCAATGCCCCCCACCCCCAAAGCCACCCCAGAACCCGCCCAGGACATCTGCGACAGGACCACAGCCCAGTTTGATGGGGGGCTTCCTACCCAAGCGCCACACCGTGGTTACGGGCAGATGCCTGGATGCGGCAGAGAGGCGGCATTAGCGGGTGAAACAACTGAAGGTACTGCTGACCCACCCAACCCACAGGTGCCTCTTCCCCTGAATGCATAACCCCCAGCGCCCATCGGAAGCTCGGACCTGCTCCAGCCTCAGGACACAGGTGCCATGCCTGGCTTGGCTGCCTCGCCTCTTCTTCAAACGCCCGCAGCCCACACACCATCTCGCCCACAGCCAAGCCGCTGGGGTGTCTCTGGCCCAAGAAGAAAAGCGCCCGCTCATCTGCAGTCCAGAACCCGCCTCCTGCAAACCTCCCCTGACCAGGCGCTCTGCTGCGTACAAAGGCCCGTGCAAAGCTGCTCCTACGGGCCCTCCTGGGGCAAGCCACAGCCAAGCACGGATGGGGGGTCAGTGCGATCGGGGTACCAATACAGCTTCACCCACAGGGTGACGGCAACACGGAGCCGCCCCTCGTCCCTGAGAAGCCTAGGAAAGCTCTTTTGAACCAAAGTTAGCGTCTTCCGCTGAGGGTCCCGGTTATTTCTCAATGGTGGACTTCCGGAACACTGGTCACACTGCCCAAATTTCAGAGTGAACGGTTTCCAGTGGCACCTACTGCTGGCGATATGGGTCTACCTTTGACATAGGCGCCTGGGTAGGGATGACACAAATAAATGAATTCAGTGAGGATTCTGATTTACAGAAGCGTCAGGGTAACAAGGAGGGGTGGGGGTGGGGGTGTTGCTATTGTCCTGGGGGGGGGGGGCTGCCCAGGAGCGAGCCCAGAGCTCACAGGCCCTCAGGCCCTCAGCTGTGAACCAGCCCCGGCCTCAGACCCCCTGCGCTCAGACAAGCGCCGAATCACACATACACAGCTCCTGGGCAATAGCTAGGGTGACTGCCCCCTTGCTGCCTGAAGAGCTACGTCCTTCCAGAAAGATAATCCCATCCCCGCGCGCATCAGAGGCAAAACCTCACTCGTGTTTCTTACCGAAGACGACAGGTTTGGGACTGTCCGGGAGGGCCTCCTGGGGACGAACTCTTTCTGGAATGAAACAGAATTAAAAGAGGAAATTACTTGGGGTTCGGAGTCGACCAGGGGCTTGGAGAGCTCCTTCAGGTATGGAAATTTGAGTGAGTGAGAGGCTTTGTAAAAGCAAACTGAAGATCAGATGATCATTCTAATGAGATGCTCAGAAGTTACCGGAAAACAAATCACTAAAATGTTGCTTTAGCCTTTCGTCGCGTAATTACTGTCTGAAGAACGCAGCGCTGGGCGATAAACGGACGGCCTGAGCTCCATTCTGGGAGGAGAGGCCACCCTGCATTTCAATGAAGCGCCTCAAAGTCCTCATGAATATTCATTCGCCCGCCCCAGAGCCGACCCCACTGGTTGGCAGAAGCGGTCTTTGGGGATACTTTCAGATGGAGGAGGGTATGCCTGTAGGGGAGGGAGGGGGACGAGAGTCAGGGAAGGGCTGTCTTCCCGGCTTCGCAGCCCACCCTGCCTCTTGGATGAGGGAGTTTCATGAAGAGAACAGAAGAAAGGCCACGGGGTCTCGGGTTTCTCTTAAACAGAGAGAGCTTTGCAAATGCCAGCCAACAGACTCCTGGGCTTCAAGGTCAGGCCAGGGCTGGAGCTGCAGTCCAGGGTGGTGGGCAGCAGATGAGCAGGCAGCCTGGGGTCGTGCAAGAAGGGGGGACTTGCTGGTCTTAAACACCCCACCCCGGGGCCTCTTCTCCCACCTCCCCTTTGGGGAAAGACAGAATACTTTATAGAGGAATCTGGGGCTCCTTCCAAAACCCTGGGGGCTCATGTGCTAGAACAAAGAGCTGAGAGCATTTCACAGATGGTTGTGCCTGTCAGGAAGCTCCCAGCTCACAGTCTCCTTTCGCCACGTCACAGGGGATGGTGCCATTGTCAGGGACCAGGCGACAGGGCATGCCTGCTATGGGCACAGGCAGGCAAAGGACGCGCGGTCACCATGACGCTACGAAGCGCGACAATCACTCCCATTTCCCTGGACAGGCATTTCTGGCAGTGGTTTTAATTAGGGTCCTTGGGGGAGTCCCCTGACCCCCCAAGCTGGCCCAGTGCAGACACAGGAAAGTGACTGGCTATCCCTGAGCAGGCTGGGGCCGCTTCCATTGTGAGCAGCACACCCAGCACCCGCTCTCCCGGACTCCAGGGGACCTTGACCCTGAGACGGCTGTTCCATTTCCTTCAGACAACATGGCGCTTCTGCTGCCTTTCAAACCCCTGCACTGCGCGGCCTCCCATCCTTCCTCTGCACAGCATGGACGGGGAGTATGACCTCACAGGTCCTGGTTGGGACGCTCCAATGCAAAACCACCTCCAGAATGCTGCCTGGGACCACATCCCATTGCACGGTATCTCCTACTTCACCTGAGAACCCCACCATCTGGGCACCTCCAAAAAGAAGGGACGTGGGGGTGTCGCGCACACACCAGATGTTCTGTCCGGTGACAAGAAGGCTACCTGGGAGTTAGGAGGTGGCACCTCAACTCCTCACCCTGGTGCAAGTCTGCTCTGTGACCTTGTGGATGACAAAGAGGCCACACACTAAACCTGACCAGCTCAGGGGAGACCTGTGTGGCAGCAGCCTTACAGACTCAGAGACCAAGAGGAGTCACCCAGGATGGTCTGCAATGAAAACTTCCTAAGTAAAAGCCAGCCATGGCTGGCGGCCATGTCCTAGCCGCTTCCTTGACAGAGGTCCATCTTCACTGTGTTTTTGTGTTTTTTTTTTTAAAGATTTTACTTTATTTTTAGGGAGAGGGGAAGGGAGGGAGAAAGAGAGGGAGAGAAACGTCGATGTGAGAGAGATACATCATTTGGTTGCCTCTTGCACACGCCCCGAGCAGGGACAGAACCCATAGCCCAGGCATGTGCCCTGACCAGGAATCGAACCTGCAACCTTTTGGTTTGCAGGACAAGGCCCAACCCACTGAGCCACAGCAGCCAGGGCTCAGCCTTTACCTTATGCGCGCCTGTCTTTTTGCAGCTCCAATAACATAACCTTTGGAATGTCAGGGTAATTTCCCTTTTTCCAGACCCCTCAGGCACAATCTCCCACCAGAGCACAGACCACAGAGGCCCCCACTGTCATCTTGTGCCCGGCATTCCACCTCCGTGTGCTGGAAATGTTAACTGCCAACTATCCAGTACCCACCCACTGAAAGGAGTATATGTCTCTCAGTTTTATTTTTTATCCGGTCCCTGATATTTCCCCGCTTTGCTTTCCCCCTTCTCCCTAAGCTCTCACCAACGGATTTCATGTAACCCTTTCCACCTCCCCTTTGGCTCTGATGTGTAAAATAAGGTGCAAAACTGTCATCTTCTGGAGCCTTTTCTCAATCCACTGAGACTTTGCTTCCTGGCAGTCACCATCAGTTCGTAAACTTATACAAATTCTTACAGGTTTAGACGTTTCTTATGTCAACAAGCTCCAGCAGGTCAGGCAGAAAGACTGCTGTGCTGTCTGGGTACCTGTCCGGCTCGGGGCCACCGTGACCAAGAAGGGCAGCGGGCCCAGCCCTGAAGCCTGCGCCTCCCAGTGCTGGGGAACCGGCTCGCTTGCCCAGGAGGCCGGCTTCTCCCTCTCCCCCCAGAACCTCGGAGCCTGTCCGTGGGCTCAGGCGCGCTCCCCGCGGCCACCGGGGGCTGCCCAGCCCGGAGGAAGGAGCCAGCCTCTCCTCTGCCCGCGCTCAGTCTGCGGGTCTCCCGAAAGGGCAGAGGCTCCTTCATCTGCAGGCCGAGCACCCCCGCGCGTCCGAGCCTCCCTGCAAACGCACGGACTCCACGGACCGCGCGGGAGGCTGTCAGGGCGCTGCGCCTTCCCTGACGCTTTTCCACGAGAGACGCACGCCCGCGTCCGAGCTCAGTTCAGAATCAGTTTGGAAGTGTTTGTTCACAGGCGTCTCACAAGCACCCCTCGTGGCCGGTGGGGGCATCGCGCGTGGGGCCTGTCCTCTCCTTGCCCGGGCAGCAGCGGTTCAACTAACCGGCACCGGCGCTACCCCTCGGGCCCAGCACCACTTTCCATTTTCTCCAAAGGAAAGAAAGGGGTTTTCTTCTCTGGGCCGCAGCGCCCTCTCGGGGCACCTTGGCTCAAGGTTGTATTATTTCGATGACCTGCGTCTATGTGAACGTGCCGGCAGAGACCTGGGAAGGCCCGTAGGCGGCAGCTGTTGCCTCCCCACCCGGCGGGTCTGCTCCCTCCCTGCAGTCGGAATGAACCCAAAAAAGCAAATCCAGCTCGGAACACGGGCTTTTCTCAGCCGCGATGGCCTGGCTACACCTCCTTCTGCCCAGCACATGTCCCCGTCTTCCCTCCACCCCCACAGGAGGCATCGAGGGACAGGCCACGTCCCCCATCCCTCTCGACACACACGCCAGAGCCTGGTCTTCTGGTGAGGCTCGACTGTTTTTGGAATAATCTCCCATCTGTAGCGATCTCCAGGCTGGAAATTAAGTACACAGGTCTCCCCACTTACTGATGCATCAACGGTTGATTCTTGCATGTGCCCTGATGGGGGATTGAACCCGCAACCTTGGCGCAACAGGACGACGCTCTAACCCACTGAGCTGCCTGGCCAGGTCCTATGAACATTTTTGAAATCATCACAATTACCAGGATAGTTGAAGCCCCTCCCCTATTTTATCCCTTGTCTCCCCCATACAGGTAACTATCGTCCAATTTGGTGTGTGCTTATAACTACGTTTGTACGTCTACCTGCACCTATTATTTTTGCACACGTCGATGACATCAGTGTGTGTGTTTCTCTGAAACGTGCCCTTTTGGCCTCACGTTATCTTTGCGAGATTTATGCATGTGAAAACATAGCTGTAGTTCAAACCTTTTCACCTCTGGGGGATATTTTCCTATAGGAACATAAAGCTGTCTTTTTCCATCGCTGGATGGTTTCCACTTTCTTGCTACTACAACCAAGGCTGTTAGGAACATTGGTGTGTGTTTCTAGGTGACCGAGAGCCAGATTTGGCAAGAATATTTAGCAAGGATTGGAATTCGTGGGGGACAAAGGACATGCCTCTTCAAATTTACTAGAAGCGGCCAAATAGTTTCCCCAGTGGGTGCACTAACGCACATCCCCATGTGTTCCACGTATTTATTATTCTGTGCATCCCTGCTTCATACCTTTCACTCCATTGTTTGATTTTGTCATGGATCAGTCTGGCTCCTGCATTATAAACTTCTGTCCTCTCTTCTTCCCATCAACACAGTGTGGGAGCTGAGAGCATGGCGCTCTCCATGGTGCTGACTGACTGTTGGGATTAACCGCCAGCTCTAGCACTTCGTGTGTGGCCTGAACGACTTTTAGGTGCCTCAGTCTCCACATCTATGAAATGGGCATAACACAGCCTCCCTGCCTCACAGGAGCGCTGGGAGGATCCAATACCTGTCATGGTAAGCAAGGTATGGACGCCATCCACCCTGATGGCCAGGCCCTGGTGGTCCTCTAAAATTAATCAATGAATAAAAATGTAAAATTTTAAAATGTCTAGATTCTTTGACACTGCCTTCAAAAGGTGGAGGCTAACGTCCCCTCTTTGGTCATGGGCTGGATGCAATAACTGCCTTCTAGGGGACAGAATGAGGCAGAAATGACAAGGCGGGACAGTCAGAGAAGGTCGTAAGAGGCACTACCATGTCTTCTCGGCCCTCTCTCAGGGCTGTGGGAAGCAGCTGCGCGCTGTGTGGACGCTGGGTCAGCATCATGGAGAGCTACATCCGTATGAACTACTCAGGCCCCCTTCCAACAGCCCTGGGCAGTCCATCTCCAGGGGACTCCTCCAGAGGGTTGCAGCCCTGGCTGGCACCTCGGCCCTGAGCCAGGATCATCCAGCTGAGCTGCCCCGGACTCCTCGCCCACAGACTCTATGCCTAACGTAATAAATGTCGATTGGTTGACGCCACTAAGTTTTGCCATGACTGGCTACATAGAAAGAGCCAATGCAGTAACTATCTCTACCTTAAGTGGGTTGTGGGTGCATAACCATTCTTTTTACCTTCTGGCACGGCAAGTATTTTATGATACAAATTTAATCCAAAAGACTTGGGTTAGGTCAACACCGGTCGGCCGTCCCAAGTGGTGGATAGTAAGTTAGGGATACACATGATAGGCCTGCACTTCACCCTTGTGGGTGATCAGGGAATGGCGTCTCCCCTTGGGGACATAAGAACTTCAGAAAGTCCGATGAAAGGGGTGTAACGTCACAAGAGGAGGGGGCAGAAAGATTGGCTCTATTTACATATTCCATCGGCAGCCGTCCGTCTCGAGAGACGATGGCGTAGCTTCCTGAGAGTCTATCTGCACCGCCGAGAATGGCTGTGCAGTCCGACTCGGGAGTGACAATCCCTGCCGCACTTGGTACAGGTGAAGGCAGATGGCCGTTGTTGCTGCTGTTGACGCTGCTTCCGCCTCGATCTTTTCTGGGCCGCCTCCTCGTTGCGCGCAGCCTCCGCGCGTGACGTACCTTGCCTGACCGCGAGCCTCCAGGCTAGGCGGTCGTCTGCTTGAACTTCCCATGTGTTGAGATTGATGGAGCATTGTGTCATGTCCTTTTTGCAGATGTCTTTGAACCGCAGTTTTGGGCGCCCTGTCATCCTCTTGCCTTCTGCTAGCTCGTATTTACATATTAAAATAGGGAGATTTTTAGGCAACGACAGTGTGAGCCTGAGTCTAGAGGCAGGCCAGCACTGTCCTCGGTGGGCCTTGTGTGTGGGTGTGTGGCCGGGGCAGGGCAGGGCGGCACCCAGGGTGACCCACCTCCTCAACTGCTCTTCCCAGCCCTGAGGCCATCAGAGAAGAGCGGGGCTGCCCAGAAGCTAGGATCTGGTCCACATCGCGTGCGCGTGTGTGTGTGTGTATGTGTGTGTGTGTGTGTGTGTATGTGTGTGTGTATATGTGTGTGTGTGTGTCTGTCTGTCTGTCTCCTTCAGGTTCCAGAAAGAGCAAAAGTACCTTCCATTTTTTTTACATGTGGCTGAGCTGGTCTGTCAGCTGACCCAGTCTGTATCAGTCCTCAGGAGCCACTGCCGAACTCACTGAACTATTGATACTTAAGACCATGTATTTTCCATCCTTCTTAGGAGCCAAAACCCACAATATCACCACATGTTCTGTCCTCAATTCGCTCATTCAAAAAAGGACTACGTCCCAAATCCATTTTAATGTAAACAATCACTTTCTTGCCATGAAGTGAGAGCTGAGGAACAATAATGCCTCACATATTGCAAGCTTGTTTTCCTTTTTTTTTTTAAATCCTCATCCGAGGACACACTCCCTGACTTGAGAGAGGCACACACACTGATGTGAAAGAGAAACATCTATCGGTTGCCTCCCACATGTGCCCTGACAGGGAATCAAAACTGCAACCTAGGCATGTGCCCCAACCGGGAATCGAACCCCCAGCCTTTCAGTGTATGAGACAAAACTCAAAGCAACTGAGCCACCTGGCCAGGGCTTGCTTTCCTTTAAAAAAAAAAAAAAAAAAAAACTTGTTTGAGGGGACAGAGGAGTTTCAGCAACCCTGTTGTTAGCATTCTCCTTGTGACCTTGACTTTCTGGGGAAACGGCTGCTGGGGCTCTGGCTTGCCTCTGCTTGTTCTCGTTCTCCACTGCCCTTGGCTGGCCCTTGTGCACGCAGGGAGAAGGCGGTGGCACACATGGGAGGGGAAACAGTGTGATGTCCGAGGCGCCTGTGACAGCATCGGGTGGGGGAGGCGGGGCAGAAAGAAGCCCATGCCCAGCAGCGCGGCTGCAGGGCAGGACACACTGCGCAGGCGTCCCCAGCGGCTCACGACCAGGACGCCCGGGGCCTTCCCTTGCCATCTCCTCTTTTCCCAGACAACCCAGGCCCGGCTCAGATATGGTCCCAATGTCGTGGTGCCCCTCAGTGTCCCTGCCACGGCCACCACAATCCCAGGTCATCTCCCACCTCCCCAGAGACAGCAAGACGGGCTTCTGAGTCTGGGACCCCACTTGAGACCCCGCCTCTGCTTAGGTGCTGTGACCGCAGGGCCCCTGCTGGGGGATGCTGGATCGGAAAACTCAGGAGCTGAGATCTTGAGCAAGGGGGACAATAACAGCCCCCTATAAGCCTATGTCATGGGGCTGCTCTGGGGACAAAGAGGTCCTAGCAGGTTCCGAACGTGAAATACAGGCTGGCACTTGTTACGAAGCCCTGAAGCCACCCTCTCTCTCTCCACCCACCCCCCAGTGTTCACCACCAGGGAGGCCCAGGAAGGCCCCCTTCTCTGAGTCCAGAACCCCGACACTGCCACCTGTGCAGCCCTGACACAGCAGCCAGTCCCTGACTGGGGAGAGCAGGCCTGTCCTCGCAGGATGCAGCACTTCCGAAAGCAAGCTCAGCAACCCGGAGGGAGGCAGGCACCCGGGGTAGCTCGGG
Organism: Furipterus horrens; assembly: GCF_987537825.1. NCBI lineage: Eukaryota > Metazoa > Chordata > Mammalia > Chiroptera > Furipteridae > Furipterus > Furipterus horrens. The sequence continues at coordinate 2,759,453 of NW_028327186.1, read as the reverse complement.
GCCTCTGCACACCGCTCAGACCCCGGCCTGGGTAGGGGTCCCCCTTCCTACGCGTCCCCTAGGCCCACACCCTCCCCGGTCATAGGGCTCCCAGCAGAACACAGGATTCTGTCTTGGGGATCCTGGAGGGGGGCCCCCCATCTGGTGGGTGAAGCAACTCAGCTGCCCCAGAGCTGGCCAAGGGCCAGACCCCTCCAGCCATCCCAGGAGTGGCACGTGGCTTCTCCATATGCTGCTGAGGAAGAGGGTCACTGAGCGGCCACCCCTCCTGGGGGTCACCTGTTCCCAGCACCACACACCCTGGGGGCAACCGCGTCCCACACCGGCCTTTACTAAAAAAAGTCAAAGTCAAGTTTGGGCTTTGTTAAGTAGGCAAGAGGAGACTCTGGAAGGTAACGTATGGGCAAAAGCAAAAAAGAAACTAAGTTGCCATGCATGGCCCCCAAACTGAGCATTAGAACAGGATTCTAACAGGGTCACCCAGAGCGACGCCGAAACCGGTTCCTGACCACACATGCACCCCTACTACGCAGCCCTCACCAGGGAACGGCAGGGGAAAGGATTCCCCTTGCAGAACAGCACTCGCTCTGGCACGGACCACCCCCCACCAGCAGAGGGAAGCACTCTGGGCGATGGTGGCCAGGCTGGAACTGTTGGCAGAAATGTGTGCACCTGCCACACCTCAGTCTTCTGGCAGGTAATCCGGGCCCATGACAGAGGGGACACCATTGCCCCTCCAGGGTCTGCCTTGGGGATCCGCCAGCTGGAGTGTGGACAGGGGGGCGGTGAGCAGGTGACATGCAATGACTTCCTGGTTCACCAAGCTACCCACCCCCACCCTGAGATACTTGTGACCTCGCAGGTGCCAGGATCTTGACCTACAGGCAAGGCCGCCTCTGGTGTGAACAACGTATTCAATATAATCTGATATTGAGACATAAAAATGAAGTCATCACGGAAGCTGGCTCAGGACCGGATGCCAGCCCCAGAGGGAGGGACTCAATGCACCCTCACCCCCACCCCACCCCCAAGCTCAGGGAGGATGCCTGCTCTCAGGCCACCGGCCCGGTGCCCTTGGCCTGGAGGGGTCACACAAATGGCTCTTTTGAGTCTCGCTTCACCGTGATGATCTGTTGTTTCGTTCTGCTTTCTGTTCTTTTGCTTGGGTCCATCCTGATCCATTTATTTTCCAATGACTAGATTTGCATAATAAGACATGAGTATTTTAAGGACCAAAAATAAATCTTCTATTGCCAAAGCAGAAATACACACAATCGGACCATTCTTTAGAGGGGAGAGGCGCTGGGAGCTGGGTGAAAAGGGGAAGGGACTTAGACATACAAATTGGCAGCCACAGAATAGTCATGGGGATATAAATACAGCACAGGGAATATAGTCCCTAATATTGTAATAACTATGTATGGAGCCAGGTGGGTACTGGGAATGTTGGGGAGAATCACTTTGTAAAATATATGATGGTCTGACCACTATACTGTACACCTGAAATCAATACAAAATAATACTGAATGTCGACTGCAATTGAAAATACTGCAAAAACTTATAATTAAAACTAAAAAAGAAAATTCTTACTATACCAGCCTGAGGATGAAGCGGATACAATAGAAATGGCTGAGAGAAAGAAACCGGACCCGTGATCATGAGGTCAAGCTCCTAGATCGAGCCTTGCCTGAAAGCGTCCACCTGGACTTTTCGATTACATGAGAAAAAGTTTATGTCACGGTGGGATGGGTTTTCTGTTAGTTCTAGTAAGTGTCCTAAAGGACAAGGAAACCTTGACACAGAGAAGATGACTGCCACCCCAGGGAGCAAAGGAAAGCTCAGCTGTGTGGCACTGATCCTGCCTGTGTTCACAGAATCCTTAATTCTTTACCAATGTGGAGGTGGGCCCACTCTGCAAGCCTTCCATCATCAAAATGTAGCAAAAATTAGGTTTAATTCAATCAGATATTTCTACCGTCTCCAAAACCAACAGGACACGCCCAAATGGTCACGGAGGATTCCACCAAATGCGCCCGACCGGCCTGATTCACAAGGAACATTCCTGCTCCCTCTGCTCTCCCTGAGAGATGGCTTTGACCCTGGCTTACACAGCTGAGCTTACAGAGACTCTCCACGGAACTTTTGGACAGAAATGTCCTCTTACTTAGTCTCTTAAAGAGGCACTTCTCGGTGATCGGCCAGCTCTGGCTGTGTTGGTCTGCTTCCTTCCTTCCTTCCTCACTTTCCTTCCTCCTCTCCCTCTCTCTCCCCCTCTCTCTCTTTTTCTCCATCTCTCTGTCTCTCTACCTCTGTCCTTCTTCCTCTTTCTCTGTCTCTATCCACCCCGGCGCCTCTCTCTCTCAATGACTTGATACAAAGACCCAAAGAAGGATCGCCAGAATCATTTCGTCACCACGCGGTCTGTTTTAGACCTGAGGACCCAGTGAGAGGTGACCGGCTCGGACATCTCAGCACCCAAGGAGCAAAGGCAAGCCCTGCCAGGCCACCCTTGCCTGGGCTGTGAGCCCTGGGCCCTGTTCTGACCCCACAGAAGCATGGTGGGGCTCAGTGTGTCTGGAAAGAGGCACAGCCAACCAGAGAGACTGTCACAGCCAACCAGAGAGACTGTCACAGCCGACCAGAGAGACTGTCACAGCTGACCAGAGAGACTGTCACAGCCGACCAGAGAGACCAGCACAACCAACCAGAGTGAACGAGAAAAAAGGAAGGGTCTTTCTGAATGAGAAGGCCGCCATCTCGGTTACATGATCTGTAAACACCTTCCAATCCAATTAATCATTTAGAATTGTTTTCCAGAGCCAGGTGTTTTTTTAAAATAAATACAGACAAGCATTCTAAAATTAATCTGAAAGGATGAAAGCCCTAGAATATCCAAGGATTTTTGGAAAAGAATAAAGTGAGAGAAATCACTCTACCTGACATTAAGGCATAATTACTATAAAGCCATAGTAATCAAGAGCCTGTGGAGCCCTGGCCAGGTGGCTTGGTTGGTTAGAGCGTCATCCCATGCACCAGATGGTTGCATGTTCAATCTCTGGTCAGGGCACATGCCTGGGTTGCAGGTTCAATCCCTAGTTGGGGCACGTATGGGCAGCAACTAATCAATGTTTCTCTCTCACATTAATGTTTCTCTCCCTCCCCTCCCCCTCTCCTCTTCCCTCCTCTGCTCTAAAAAAGAAAAAAAAGAAACAATAACCATAGCCTTAAGTGAGGATTTTGTTTTTTAAAGTGTGGAATTGGCAGAGAAATAAACACATAAATCAATGGAACACAATACAGAATGCAGAAAAATCAGTCCACTCAAATATACCCAACTAATTTTGACAAAGGATCAAAAGCAATTCAATGGTTGGAAAATGTAGCCTTTTCAATAAATGGTGCTGAGCATTTGAACATCTATAGGCAAAAAGATATATCACTTTGACCTAAGCCTCATACTTTATATAAAAATTAACTCGAAATGTATTGTGGACTTAAATATAAGACTTAAAACTTCAAGAAAAAAGAATCACAGAATAGAACTTTGAGACACAGGTTTTGGCAAAGCATTCTTACACTTGACACCAAAATCATCTCCACCAGAAGTTGATAAATTGCACCTCATGAAAATTAAAAGCTTCTGCCTGCCAAAGATCATGTTCAGAGAACGAAAAGACGAATTACAGACTGGGAGAAAATATTTGCGAATTATATACCCAACCAAAGGACGTGTATCTAGAATACGTGAGAACCCTCAATTAACAGGAAAATAATTTAATTAGAAAATGTGCAAAAGGCATGAGGGGGTATGTCACTTAGGAGGATATACAGATGGCAAATAATCCCACGGGAAGATGTCCAATACAGCAGTCCCTCGCTATATCGCGGTTCCCTTATCGCGGCCTCACTGTATCACGGGATTTTTTAAAATATTATATTTAAATTATTTATCGCGGATTTTTCACTATATCGCGGGATTTTGTGGTACTGTATACGTATGTTGTTAACGTGACGTAGGTTTAAGAGTGTAGAATAAATGTAAGGTTCCTACTTCGCGGGGGGTTGGAGGGATCTGGAACGTAACACCCACGATAGGTGAGGGAATACTGTATTATTAGCCATTAGGAAAAGGCGAGGTAAAATGCAATGTGATATCACTACACGCCTATTAAAATGGGTAAAATAAAAAATAGAGACAACACCCATTGACAGGAAGGATGTGGAAAAATGGCATCATTCATACATTCCGTCGGGAGCATCAAATGGGACAGCCACTCTGGAATATAGTCTGGCAGCTCCCTGAAAACTAAAAGTAAATGTAGCAGAGGACCCAGGAGGAATTGCAGAGAATTGGGCATCTGCCCCAGAAGAACAGAAACTGATTTTCACGCAGAAACCTGCACATGAGTGTTCCCAGCAGCTCTATTCGTAACTGCCCTAAGTTGGAAATGACCCCCATGGCCCTCCACGGGTCAGCAGCCACATTACGCTGTGTCCATACCATGGACTGCTGCTCATGACGGAAAGGAATGAGCTACTGACACGTGAACTGACGTGAGCAAACCACAAGAAAATGGTGAGCGGTGAAGTCCAATCTCAGGAAATAACACAGATGTGGTGGCATGGGTAGCCAGCCAGAGTCTTTTGGGGACGGTCCAGTGAAGAATCATGTTTGTGGTGGTGGTTACAGGAAGCCACACACATGACTGCATAGTACACACACACACACACACACACACACACACACACACACACACACTAGCATGTATGGCTGATAAAAAAAATGTTTTCAGGTTTCGAGAGAGAGGGAAGCGATGGAGAAAAAGGAAAAGAAACATCAATATGTGGTTGCCTCTCACGCACCCTCAACTGGGGACCTGGTCTGCAAACCCAGGCCTGTGCCCTGACTGGGAATCGAACCAGTGACCCCCTGGTTCAGAGGCCAGCACTCAATCCACTGAGCCACACCAGCCAGGGCTGAACATGTTGTATCGATTATACCAATGTCCATACCCGGCTTTGCTCCTGTGCCGTTGCCGTGCACGGGGTCAGCATCGGGGAGCCTCAGTGGGGGATGTGGGCCCTCCCTCAACACTTTGTTGCACCTTCCTGGGAATCTAAAATCATTTCAAAATAAAAAGAGCCCATCAACTCACCCCACCCCCCGCCATATGATATTGGTGACAACAATGCTTCCTTTAGATTTATATCCCCAAACAAGCCTATCTGGTCTGAGTGTGTGGTCAGGGAGACCAAGGTCGCAGGTAAACCCAGGGGTGTGGGCTGTGGCCGGCTTTTGTACCCCCTTCCACTGGAAACAGAAGTCAGATAGACCTGGGGTCCAGGGCTGACTCTGCCGCCTGCTGGCTGCGTGGTGGCTCTGAGCACAGGTCCAGAAGGCTCTCAGCAAACCTCCCCACCCGCACCTGTCCGGGGACATCAGGAGAACTGAGTGACGCCGCCCACGCGGGCGAGGCCCTCGTCTGGAGAGGAGCCAGTGCTTGCACTCGCACTGAGGGTCTTAGACACGTCCCTCTGCACTGCTTTGTGTTCAGGTCAACACTTACAGCACCCCAAGGCAGCAGCACCTCCAGCAGAAGGGCACCCCTCTTCACCAGCTCTAGAAGGACGTATCAAGAGAAGATGCCGTATTGCCACAGCAGGCCCCAGATCAAAGAAACAAAAGCAGACTTAGGAAAATGTGTCTTCAAATAGGAACCTGGTAACCACGAAGACACGTTCATGGGTCCCCTCAGGGCACCCGCCACCCACCCGACACCCCGTCCATTCAGCCCTGGGTGCCACCAAGACCTCCGGGACAGCTTTGGGAAAGGAGCACTGTCTGTGCGTGGAGTCCTCCGCTGTCCAGGCAGCGGGGGAAGTACTGGCTTAAAGCAGAGGCTGTAATCACTCACCTGCTGGGTGAGGACGCCCGTGAGAAGAATGAGGGCAGAATGCAAACCTAACAAGCTCGTGGGGGAGGGCTGCAGAAATAAAACCACGTTGTTCAAAAAGGCAAGCAAGCTGCCAAGGGTGACCAGGATTGTATTGGCGGGTCTCACGCACCAAGGTGAGGACGCTCCCATTGGCCACAGAGAGAGCAATGTGAGTTTCTGAGGCTAATGGCTGCAGGGTTTAAAACCTATCCAGCGTGCCCAAGTCCGTGAGTTCACAGTGATAGTTAAAGCAACACTAAGCCCTGGCGGGTGTGGCCCAGTGGCTTGGGCATCGTCCTGCAAACCAAAAGGTCAGTCGCCAGTTCAATTCCCGGTCAGGGCACGTGCCTGGGTTGCGGGTTTGGGCCCCTGTTGGGGGGCGTGTGAGCGGCAACTGATCCATGTTTCTCTCACACATCGATGTTTCTCTGCCTCTTTCTTTCTCTAAAAATAAACAATATCCTTAAGGGGAAAAAGAAGCTCTGTAGGCGGCTGCAATGCACAACCAGAGTTGGGAATCACTGAGTGTCTCTTCAACTCCCTGACGTGCTCACCTGTGACAAGCTTCTCCTTCCCTCCATCTCGGCCCTCCCATCTTCTCCCCAGGTTGGCCCTCCTCCCTCTGGAACTCCCTACAGGTCTCTCCACACCCAAAGGCACCTTGTCCTTGACATCCTGCTCAGACCTCCTCCTCCAGGAAGACTCCCTTGATTCTCCACACAGCTGAACTGAGTGTTTTGTACGGCATCCCCAAGGTATCACCTACAGGCTGCACAGTTCACCCATTATAAGTGGTGACGATGTTCAGTGAACGTTCTCAGTAGCCCAATCATCACCAAGGCACAGTTGTGAACACGCCCCTCACCCCCAACCCTCCCCATGTCTGTCTGAGGCCAATCCCTGCTCACATCACCAGAGGCAACCACTCCTCTGCTCTCTCCCTACAATCAGGCCTTTGTAAGCAGCTTCGGATGAATGGAAGGACACAACATGTCACCTTTTGTGCCTGGTGTCCTCTGCTCAGCCTGCTGTGCTTGAGGGAACCGGGTATTTTTACATGCACATGGGGACTTGGTATTTAAAGGAACGCTCAACGAATGCATCTGCAGGCAAATGAGTCACTTCTCAATGTGACTCCTCACGTCCCATTTCTTCCTCGAGGAAGAACACGGAGTTTGCATCTTGGCTCCCCCTTGGGGCCGGCGTTCTCACACAGGTGGCCTGAGACCCGCCGCACGGGATGGGTTTGGACTGACGAGGGCAAAGCGGCCTGGGCTGTTCACCTCGCTCTGTCCTCGTCCACTTACACGACACACCGACCTGAAGCCGGGGTCCCTGGATGCTGAGCCCAAGAGCTCAGCCTTATCCAGGGGCGCGGAGAACTCACATGCACCCCAGCCCTCCTGCAAGACTGGTTGAGTTCTGCAGCTGATGGCAGCTTCTAAGGTGTACAGACGTCACAGCACTATGGAAAGTCAAGGTGCTCTTAATGACAACTTCTCCGCGTAAATGTTTCCAGTTCTCATAGACAGTAATCCTCACGGGGGCAGGCAGCCAGGTAGCTCAGCTGGTGAGAGCATTGCCCCGATACGCCAAATGTTGTGGGTTTGAACCCCAGTCAGGGCACTTACAAGAGACAACCAATGATGCATCAATGGGGGGAATCACAAATTGATGTTTCCTCCTCTCTCTCTCTTCCCCTCCAAAAATTAAAAAAAAAAAGTTCTATAATAGAAACTTAAACTTAAAACAGATTTGTGTAATCGTTACTGAATCACTAAAAATGATACTAAACGCCTGACTATAGCCAAGCAGGGAATGTCTTGGAAATGTTCTGATATTAAAAAGGCAATTCTGATTTCACAAATAGCTGGGGATAAGTACTAAAAAAAAAAAAAAAAAAAGACCCTCCTGCTTTGGAAGTACAGTGAGGCCTACAAAGCTGGGGGCTGTCGCCTAAAACCTACATCGGCGGGGATTTGCTGAGCACTGGGAAGCACAGAAGCCCTTAAGTGTGGGCAGAGCTCAATGAGCCTGAGTCTCAGCCGTCTTGGTGCCCCGCCCCCACCCGGGGCAGACTGTGGGCAGTCATAACCACGGCTCCGGGCCCCTGGCAGAAGGAAACCGCTAACATCTGATAATGAACTCTTCAGCGAGAGACTCGCAGACAGGAAAATGCAGCCCATTAGCCGTCTGGAAAATCCTTGGCTCCCTCCCAGGGGTTCGTGCCTTCGAGGTATTAAGGAGCTTTATGGCATCACCCCAAATGCTCCATTTTCATTTTAATGTATTCTTGCATTTAGAACATTTTCCGGTCCCTCCTAGATCAGTCAGGACAGGCTAGGCCATGCTGCAGTAACAAATGACTCCTAAATTGATAGCTCAGGAACCGTTTCTGTCTTGCTCAGTCTGCTTGGGGGGCGAACTCCCATTTCATTGGCCCAAGCAAGTCACGTGGGCTCTAAGTTTGAGGCACTGGAGAGGCATGGTCCTCCCACATCCGGGGGGGGGTGGGGGTGGTTGTGTCCCCGCTTCCTGTAAAGACAGCACAGCCAGAGATGCGGCCTTCACAGGCTCCCACTCCTTCTCAGGTCCTCTGACTTCAGCCTGGGAAACAGCAGGAGCACAGGCTCGGGGGAAATATGGGCGGTTTGGTGCAGAGAGGACACATCAAACCTCACAGTGCTCCTTCCCAGCTTGGGGACAGCAGCCATAGTGGGCGGGACCGTGGCCCCTGCCCAGCGTGGCAGCCCTGCCCCTGGAGTGCCACGTGGGAGCCGGCCCCAGTCCTGAAAGGGTTGGCAGGCCTCCCTAGGCTCCTGGGTAGCTCTTTTCTCAGTCAAATCACTCACATTCCCCTACAGACAGAATCGCCTTTTTTATTTTTTATTCGTTGTAATCTACAGTTAAATCAATAACTATGAAGCCAGCTTCTTAGCCCTCTTAATTGCCCAAAAGAGATCATCCAGCAGAAGGTGCATTTCCCTGAATAGAACAGGTGGGCAGCTACAATAACATTTCTTTTTTTCAGCTGATGTTCCTCCTGGGGTAATTTAAATAAGCCACAATAGCACAATCGTTCCAATTAATTATAAGAGCCTAAAAAAGCCACGGGATGGGAGTCAGAGGGCAGGTCCCGGTCTCGGCTCTTTGGCGAATCTACCAGTGCGCCCTGAGCCAGACCTGGGGCTCTCTCCAGCCCAGGTCTGCGTCACCTGTAACACAGACAGCCACGGCTCCCACGCCGCCGGGGACCCGCAGGCAGGTCATGAGGTCCATGTACTAGGCAGCGACCAGAACTTTCAAAACGAAGATGCACCCTCTGCAGGATGCATCACCTCTAATGAGTGTAAAAAACGGTATCCTGACACTTCTGTTTGAGGTGTACAATGCACACAGGTCCTAGGTAGTAAAGTGAAATGTGCTTTTTACTATGGTTTAAAATCGTCATGTTGACAAAGACCTACGACTCCAGGCTCTAGTCAGTGCCACGAATAGACAAGCAAAGCCAGGAAGGCCCCCAGGGACTAAGTCAACCGAGGGGATGGGGGTGCAGGGTGGGGTGGCCCTGCTCTCTTCGCAGGAAACCAGGCCCCCCAACAGTGCCCACACGCATACCAGCGTGGGGTGGAAACCCACACGCAGCCACATCTTGGATAGGTTTTGGGCTGGTGAGAACATTGGGCAGGTGGAGCAAGAAGCGGTCTGACTCTGATCCAGCCGGGCCAGGACGAGGGTGAAGTACGTGAGGACCCAGGCCGCCCTTGCGTGCAGCCGGTCACTGGCCAGCCCGCGGGAGGGGCTCCGCACACCCCGGGCCAGGCGCACGCACCCAGCGCTGCGCCGAGCGCGCCGAGCCCCGCGCTTCCAGGCGTCTCCGCCAGGGGGCGCAGGCGAGAGGCGACGAGCAAGTTCAAGTTCACGGGGACGATGCCCCTGGGGGCGTGGGCTCTCCCACTGCTAAAGGGGTGGTCCGCAGAGGCTTCGCGGGGAAGGAAAACATTAGAGCCGGCCTAGCAAGCGGCTAGGGTTTTCCAGGGAAGGGTTCCAGAAAATGAAACCAGAGAGGAGGGGCTTCCAGCTTTTCCTGTGAGTGAGACGGGGCGCTGGGGGGTTTGGACTGAGGCGTGACTGAAAGCTGCTGCGTGGACGCAGACCTGGTGGGAGGGTGTGGGGTCTGGGTAGAAGCAGGAAGCCGGGAGGCTGGTGCCGCAGCCCAGGCGGGGAAGAGGACAGGGCCGGGCAGGGGGCGACAGAGTCTGGCCCAGGCACCTGAAGGATGCAGCTGGCATTGAATGAGACGGGGAACTGGTGTTGGGAGGGACCGTGGGGGCCAGCTTGGCACCTGATGTCCTGGGGCGACCATGAGACCCCCCAGGGGGAGGCACCCCGTGGGCAGTTGGACAAACAGGTCTGGCGTTCAGGAAAGACGTCTACGCTAAGATATACGTTCCGGATTCTCTGCACGTGGATGGATTTATGGGACAAGACTGAATGAGATCAGCAAGAGGGTGCGCGTGGCTCGATCAGAGGAGAGGACCCCGCACTGCTCCTGGGGACATGCCAGCAAAGGGAGCGAGTGGCAGGGAAGGGAAACCCTGGGCAAGGGCAGGGGCACTTCCGGGGAAGGGAGAGGACACAGGCTGTGACAGGTCAGGTCAGAGGGGACTGAGGCGTGACCGCTGGCCTGGACGCCTGGGAGGGGCTCAGTGACCTTGACACGTAGGGTGTCCGTACAAGGTGCAAAAGTCGCACTGAAGCAGGTTTCAGGGAGAAGAGGAGGGGAGGAACTGGAGACCGGCAGAGACATCTCTTTGCAGAAATTGTACAGCAAATAGAGCAAAAAAAAAAAGAGAGAAAAAGAAAAAGGACAGAGCAGAGGAGGAGATGGGAGCAAGAGCTTTTCTCGGATGGGAAGAAACGTGGCATCTGTGACTGCGCAGAAAAGGGCCCAGTGAGAGCAGGGAGCGCTGCTGGGGGGACAGAGTGGCGCCAAGGTGGCATCTGCTGCTCAGCAAAGGAGGGGGTGGCTGTGAGCAGGACGCGCGACTTCCAGGCTCAGGACGAGCTCGAGGGACGTGGGCGCAGACGCGGGGACAGACGCTGGCAGGGAGTGGCGTGGGGGGGCGGGGTCTAAACCAACCAGGGGAGCCCTCGCTTTACTAAAGACCCTGGAGCCCACAGAAGTCGATGGGGGCTGGGACTCCGAGCGACGGGAGCGACGGGGATACAAGGTGAACAATAGCCCAGTGTCCCCTTCGCATCCCTGATACACCTCAGCATTTACACAGTACGAAGACCACGGACTTGGGCTCTAAGATGGCACATTAGAGCCCATTTTGATTAGCTCCTTGAAGTTGGCCAAAAAAAAAAAAAAAAAAAGAAAAACAAATTCAGCCCTGACTGCTGTGGCTCAGTGGGCAGGTCATTGTCCCGCAAACCAAAGGCTCGCCAGTTTGATTCCTGGTCAGGGCACACGCCTGGGTTGCGGGCCAGGTCCCCCGATGGGGCTATGCAAGACGCAACCAATCAACCCATCGATGTTTCTCTCCCTCTCCCTCTCCCTCCTTTTCCCTCTCTCTAAAAATAAATAAATAAAATCTTTAAGAAAAAGCATATCACTGCTGTAAGTTCTCATGTTCTCTATCCAAACAATAGAAATGGTTACTCTTGGTTTCCTCAGGGTGGCTGAGAAAACAAATACAGGGAAAATTTCTCAGTTAATGAAAACTCAAGTTGCAGGAACCCAACAAAATATGGTTTTTGTAGAGCTTCACAACATGCAAAACCATGTCATTTAGGCATATACACAGGGTAAAACTTTTAAAATATGCCCTAAGATAATAAACAGTAACTTCACTTCAGTATATTTTACAAAACTGACTGGGAAGGCACATTCATGGTGGTGTGACTTGTATGCCTTATTTCTTAAATCGGGTGTTAAGGTATATTTTTTTGTGTATATTCTTTTGACCTTCCAAGTCTTTTGTTTGTCCTGCTCTATAAAGTCACTGGTCCAACTTTTCCTTTCCACCCTGGGACTTGCAGACATGGCTCCCATGAGCCAAGTCTAAGGTGCTATGGAGCTATGCATTCCCAGACCCAAGGGGAGACGTGCAGGTGTACACGGGTTAGCATACATGCCATGTTCTGGCTCTGTCCACTGAGAGGGCCTAGAAGCAACGGCATCTCAGTAGCCTCAAGCACACTCAACACACAGACCTTGGTTTCTAAATACCATTCTCCATACAAGGAAGGGATCCTTGGAAAAACAGCTGATGCTAGGGCTGGGGCGGAGGAAATGCAAGATGGGCCTGGAGCCTCTTGCTGTGACAGGAACTAAGAAAACGCTCACAAGGTGAAAAGCTAGAGGGATGAATGAGAGACAGAGGCAGCAAACTGACAGGGCCCCCAGTGGTCAAAGCTAGGGCAAGAGAGTAACAGAACAGATAATGTAGGATGGCATTATACACCAAATATAAAAAGACACCCACGAATCCATGCGGATATACACAAATGCTAGAACAAACAAACAGGCAAGAATACACAAGTCTCTGGTGCAAAAGAAAAAAAAAAAGGAAATGATTTATGTCAACATTCTCCTGTGGAAGAGGTGGCGCTTAAACGTGGTTGGTGCCCGTGACGTCCTTCCAAAGAGGAGTATGGAAAGGGGTGGGGTCACTGGATACATAAGTTATCAAGGTCACCGTCAATGGTGGGACATCACGTCCCAATGAGACAATATGCTGAGACAGGCACGTCACCTCTGCGGTCTTCCTCCCCCAAACCCCAAACCCAGTCTAGCCATCAGATAAACCCACATCGAGAGACGTTCTCCGGAACGCCAGACCAGGACTCCTCACACCTGTCCAGGTCATCAACCGCAGGGAAAAACAAGGCACTGGCCCAGCCCACAGGGCAACATCAGGCAGAAACTGAGGAAATCAAGATACACCGTGGAGTCGTTAGTAGGAACGCACCAGCACTGCCTTGTTTATTCTGCCAAACGTGCCACGTTCGTGCAGTTAATGAGGGAACCTGACGAAGGGGCCCATAGGAACTCCCTGTACTATCCGGGCAACTTTCCTATCAATCTAAAACTGTTCTGAAATTCGAAGTTGATTAATGATAAAATGCAACCGGGAAGGCGTGCCTCTGATGAGGGCAGACGCCTCTTTGCTGAGATCCAGACGCCCTGGCTGGCTCCCACGCCTTCCCATGGGCCGCAGGGGTGAGGGGCGCAGGGTGTAGCCCCAAGGCTCAGGGGCAGTGGCCCCCGGCCACAGTGGGTTGCCTGGGACCCGAGAGGGTAAGTGGCCAGCCACGGGCAGAGTGAACAGACACCAGGAGGCCCTTTCTCCCCAGACCCCCAGTCTTTGGGAACGGAGGGACCTGGGTCGGGCCCTGGCAGGGCAGCCCTGCTCCACCCAACGCTGCTGGCAGCGGTCACAGCCACACCCCGAACGCCCTGTGATGCATGAGGTCAGCCGTGGCGACATCGCTGTGCACACATTCTGACATACTGCCCTTCCTCCCCGAGCCCATGAAAGAGGAGGAGGATGGAAGTTTCTCACATCCTAGCCACCCCCCCTGCACCCCACAATGCCACCTCTTCTGACGCCTCTCCCGGCGGTAGGCCGGCCATAGACCAGCACCGGGCACACGGCAGGTCCGCGTCTGAGGCCATGATGGGGGTGTACTCCAAACAATGGAGCCACGCCGGCCACGGCCCCTTTAAGCCGTTCTGGGGGGAATGCTGATCTCAGCTTGAGTCAGGAAAGCAGAGGTCCCCAAATGCACCCCTCCATGAAGAGTGGGTGCCTGCCCCAGTGCAGAGCCGCCCCATGCGCCACGCCTGCCAGGCTCACCAGGCCTCCCACCCTGGACAGCTCCTCTGTGCCCAGCCCAGCCCGTTGGGGACCTGAAGCCCCCACGTGTACTGAGTGGCTGTGCTCTCTGAATGGGGCCTCCAGGTCGCTGTTGTTTCACGTGCTAAGGAAAGGCCACAAAGAAGCCCTTGCCACTGTCACTGTGAGTCAGGGCCCCTGGCCGTGGGAGACAGCAGCAGCCAGCAGGTCCTCCCCGGAGAGCGTGGTGAGGGTCTCCCTGCGCTGCCCAGCTCCGCTGCTCTGCAGGATGGGAGGGAGGAGGGCACAGTGGGGACCGCCCCACTTCAAAGCCCCTCGGGACACTCCCTCTGGGCTAGCAGGCCCCAGTGGCCACCCAGGGGCCGGCCAACACCCACGTCCTGTGCATGAGCAGAAAACAGGCCCTGGGAGCTCTTCCGGGACGTCCGCAGGAAGGGCAGCCCTCAGGTTTTAAACCCCTTGGCAACGGGTCTGCCCCTCACCGTGCCCACAAATTCTGGGTACAGAGCTGCACTCCTACCGGGACATGGAAATCAGCACCCTCTGCTCTGAGGGCTGTGCCGGACCGCCAGGCCCGCTGGGAGCTGCGGAGTGTAGAAGAGCTCCTGGAGAATCTGATGCCCCGCCTGCCAGCGCAGCCTCCAGTCCCTGCAAGTGCAGCCCCCAAACCTGCCAGTGCAGCCTCCGGTCCCTGCCAGTGCAGCCCCCAAACCTGCCAGTGCAGCCTCCGGTCCCTGCCAGTGCAGCCCCCAAACCTGCCAGCGCAGCCTCCGGTCCCTGCCAGTGCAGCCCCCAAACCTGCCAGTGCAGCCTCCGGTCCCTGCCAGTGCAGCCCCCAAACCTGTCAGTGCAGCCTCCAGTCCCTGCCAGTGCAGCCCCCAAACCTGCCAGTGCAGCCTCCGGTCCCTGCCAGTGCAGCCCCCAAACCTGCCAGTGCAGCCTCCGGTCCCTGCCAGTGCAGCCCCCAAACCTGCCAGTGCAGCCTCCAGTCCCTGCCAGTGCAGCCCCCAAACCTGCCAGTGCAGCCTCCGGTCCCTGCCAGTGCAGCCCCCCCCAAACCTGCCAGCGCAGCCTCCGGTCCCTGCCAGTGCAGCCCCCCCCAAACCTGCCAGTGCAGCCTCCAGTCCCTGCCAGTGCAGCCCCCAAACCTGCCAGTGGAGCCTCCGGTCCCTGCCAGTGCAGCCCCGCCAAACCTGCCAGTGCAGCCTCCGGTCCCTGCCAGTGCAGCCCCGCCAAACCTGCCAGTGCAGCCTCCGGTCCCTGCCAGTGCAGCCCCCAAACCTGCCAGTGCAGCCTCCGGTCCCTGCCAGTGCAGCCCCCAAACCTGCCAGCGCAGCCTCCGGTCCCTGCCAGTGCAGCCCCCCCAAACCTGCCAGCGCAGCCTCCGGTCCCTGCCAGTGCAGCCCCCCCAAACCTGCCAGCGCAGCCTCCGGTCCCTGCCAGTGCAGCCCCCAAACCTGCCAGCGCAGCCTCCGGTCCCTGCCAGTGCAGCCCCCAAACCTGCCAGTGCAGCCTCCGGTCCCTGCCAGTGCAGCCCCCAAACCTGCCAGTGCAGCCTCCAGTCCCTGCCAGTGCAGCCCCCAAACCTGCCAGTGCAGCCTCCGGTCCCTGCCAGTGCAGCCCCCAAACCTGCCAGTGCAGCCTCCGGTCCCTGCCAGTGCAGCCCCCAAACCTGCCAGCGCAGCCTCCGGTCCCTGCCAGTGCAGCCCCCAAACCTGCCAGCGCAGCCTCCGGTCCCTGCCAGTGCAGCCCCCAAACCTGCCAGTGCAGCCTCCGGTCCCTGCCAGTGCAGCCCCCAAACCTGTCAGTGCAGCCTCCAGTCCCTGCCAGTGCAGCCCCCAAACCTGCCAGTGCAGCCTCCGGTCCCTGCCAGTGCAGCCCCCAAACCTGCCAGTGCAGCCTCCGGTCCCTGCCAGTGCAGCCCCCAAACCTGCCAGTGCAGCCTCCGGTCCCTGCCAGTGCAGCCCCCAAACCTGCCAGTGCAGCCTCCGGTCCCTGCCAGTGCAGCCCCCAAACCTGCCAGCGCAGCCTCCGGTCCCTGCCAGTGCAGCCCCCCCCAAACCTGCCAGTGCAGCCTCCAGTCCCTGCCAGTGCAGCCCCCAAACCTGCCAGTGCAGCCTCCGGTCCCTGCCAGTGCAGCCCCCAAACCTGCCAGTGCAGCCTCCGGTCCCTGCCAGTGCAGCCCCCAAACCTGCCAGTGCAGCCTCCGGTCCCTGCCAGTGCAGCCCCCCCAAACCTGCCAGTGCAGCCTCCGGTCCCTGCCAGTGCAGCCCCCAAACCTGCCAGTGCAGCCTCCGGTCCCTGCCAGTGCAGCCCCCCCAAACCTGCCAGTGCAACCCCCAAACCAGCCAGCGTGACCCCTCCACAGCTACCCCCACCTCCCTTCCTCCCCTCCCTCCCCACAGATACCTCACCAGAAGCAGAGAGACTGACCGTCACCAGCTCAGGCAGGGCCACGGTGACTGGGCAACCTTTGTCTCTGGGGACCCGGCAGCACCCGATGCGGAAGGGAGGCACTTACAGGGCCTTCGCGGCAGGCAGCCTTGCCCAGAGCCAGGCTGGGGGCGGGGAGGGGCCTGTCCCCAACGCCCTCTCCATCGGGGCTGAGGCTCGCTCATGGGGACCTTCCTCCCCTCCAACACCTGCGCATTTTAATATAACTTCCCAAAATATTGCTCTGCAATTATTTCTAGAGACTTAAGGGGGATCCTCAAGTACACACAATTAAGACTAAAATTGTAATTTTAAATTACTGCTAATGTGAATAATTTTAAAGCGTTCCCGACTCCAAGACACATGCGGAACACGGCGCCCCAGCGAACCCTTAGAGGCCACCACGCTCCTGAAAACGAAACTGCAGGTGAAACGCGTGGAGCCCCCACGACACCCTGCAGAAACGGCCGTTATTTTTCCAGTTTTGCAAAATGAATGTTTCTCCGTCCACCTCCTGGAAAGTGTGGTGATGAACTGAACCCGTAGTATCAGCCCCAGGTCGGGGGGACAGGGACGCAAGGTCACCCTGTCAGCCCTGCGTTCCTGGACGGAGGCATGACGTTCATTCACTCCGGTTCATGGGGGCCTTTTGCCAGCTGCCCCCACCCTGTAAGCACCTGTTCTTGGGCCTCCCTCAAAGTCCAGGATGACCCGCTTGCTCTGTCCCTCCCGGAGGCCCCCAGCAGGGGCACAGGACGCTCAGCGTGACCCGTCCTGCCGCCCCAGAGCAGCCACCTCCTCCAGTTACTGACACCCCCCACCCACCCCCAAGCCTGTTGTCCCGGTGTCCCAGCCCGTCAGACCAGGGGAGGGGGGAGAGGGGCTTTCCCTGCAGGGCTGTGCCCGTTGGAAGGGACAGAAGGCTCTGTCACCTCTGGGGCAGCATTTCGAGACCCCACGGTACCATCAGCTCAGCGCCAGCCAGAACCAACCTCACAAGCGTCAAAAGGTAGAAAACAGCCTCGCAGCTTGACCTGCTTGTGGAAACGCCCCAAACAGCAGCAGGGACGGTGATGTGTCCCTGCTAACCCGTACCCCCCTATACTGGCAGGCGGGGGGGCCCTGAGGCATGCTGGGGACAAGCCTCTGGGCCTCGGTGTCACCTCTGCTCCTCTGCCTCCCACGCAGCTTTTCTTTATGTAGGCCTAAGGGCCAGTATCTCCCTTCACGTAAAATGACCGCTATAGATGCTTCCACTGGGGGCAGACGCAGCCTGCTGGTTAGTGAGTGGGAGGCCAGTCACGTTTCCTCATACAACCGTGGTCTTTAGGAAAAGTCTCCCCCTCCCCCCGACAGAGCTAGGAAAATAATATCTGGGACACTTGTCGTTAAGAGCAGGACAGATGGCCATGGTTTAGAAATCTGTTCGTAAGAATCGACTCTGGTGGTGGGATCGTCGACAAGACATGGAGAACGGGGAGATCCTGTTTTTCTTGGGGTGTGGAAGGTCCTCTGGGGCAATCCCAGACACGGGGCATTGGGACCGTAAGGAAAGGGGTGGGATGAGAGGGCGGGGCAGCTGGCGACTGAGCCGTGACTGCAGGGAAGCCCACGTGCTCTGTGCTGGCCAGGGAGGCCCTGCCCCCAGCTCCCCCAGAACAGCACCGAAGACAGGCCATCGGCCTCTGGGAGAGGCGTTTCCAGGGGTGACTGGGGGCCGTTTCCTCTGTCCAGTGGGGACACCTGGGAACCGCTCCCCCCCCCGGGCACTTCCTCTCTCCTGTGCTTCCAAGCCACCCAGACCACAACGCACGAGAGAAAACCTCCGAAGCGGCAGCCGGCCAGGCAGCTTGGCCTGGTTATTTCTCTCTTTTGGTTTATTCGCTCTGAATGTGCCAGGCACTCTCCTGGGTCTGGGGGCGAGAGGGGACAGACAGACGAAGCTCCAGGGCCCCAGAGTGGATGTTCTCACGGGGAAGAGAGGCAACAGGAACCATCGCTTTGACGGGAAGTCAAAGCAGGGCAGGGACTGCGTGTCAGCTTGGACGTGTCCAGGGCTGGGAAGTCGTCCCTCCTGTCCTCACAGCGAGAAAAGGCTGGGCATGGCGAACGGCAAGGGCTGTTCTTGGACCCCTCTGTGAACCGCGTTTACAGGCCACGTCCCTGAAATCTGGGGGGCCAAGAGACACATGCTCTCGGCGCTGGCAGAGGGAGGGGACACTCACCCACGCGAAACACACCCAGAGTTGTAGCAAAGGCCTGCTGTGCAGGAGGAAGACTGGAGCGGAACCTGGTCCCAGGGCCACGGGGAAAAGGGGTTCCTCTCACTGCCATTCCCATGGGTGTCCTCACGCGGCAGTGGGAGCTCGGTAGCCCCGAGGGGGGAGGGGGAGCTTTGATAAGGGACCTGATCTCATCATGAGGACTCAGCCTCATCACCTAATACCATCACCCTGAGGTGAGGACTTCCACATACGAACTGGGAGGATGGAGATCCAAACACTCAGGCCAGCACCAGGGAGACCACCTTTGGGGCCATAGAACACACCTTAACAGTTTTTAAAAATAGAAATACAAGCCCAGAATGGAATGAAGCTAAAAAATCAATAACAGGCAGACAGGTGAAATTCCCAAATATGAAGAAATCACACAATGCAATTCTGAATAACACATAAATCAATAAAGAAAATAACAAGTGAGGATTTAAAAAAAAATATTTTTGAACTAAGTGCAAATGAAAATACCAGTTGTCACAATGTAGCAAAAGCAGTGCCTGGAGAGAAATGTAGAGCATTAAAGGTGTATATTTGAAAAGAAGATCGAAAATCAATAACCTAAGCTTCGACCTTAGAAAACAAGACGAAGAACAAGTGAAACCTAAAGCCAAGTCGAAGAAATAGAGTAAAAATTAGAGTATCAATCAATGAAATTGAAAGCAGGACAAGAAGAAGCCTGGGTCTCAGGAAACGCGTGTGTACTGTGTGGCTGTTTGCCCTGTAATCCCTTCCGTCTTTCTCCCCCAAACAAAGGTGAATTTGTAAAAACAGAAAACAGTGAAAAAACCCTCAGAGTTGCTGCATTTGCTGAGGCTCTTGTGAGAGAGGTGGCATGGCTAGTCTCCCCGCCCCCGTGTAGAATGGAGCTGAGAGGCCCATGTGATGGCACGTTGGCCAGAGCACCTTGGTGGCCGCCACGGGCCTGACTCACCCAGACTCTCCAGGCCCCAGAGAACGCTCAGCCATCCGCAGGTCAGTCCCGGCCTTGGCGGCAGGCTTGCCCGTCCGGGACTCGGCAGAGCTTCGATCTTCTTCCGGACGCTGGAATGAAAGAGACGTAACTGGGGCATCCGTGGAACACACATTTCTTTTCTTTATCTGGGTTATCACTTGCCTCCCTCGCTGGAAAGTAACCGCTGTGAGGGCAGGGATTTTTGATCAAGACTCAACAGACACTTGTGGAGTGAATGAATGAATGAGTCCCATAAACAGGAAACTTAAAACTGCTGGGAAAAAATTAAACCTAGTAATTTTCAAAAACATGGTCGTTGATATTCAGAGAGCCCCGCGTGAGAATGGGCACAGCTGAGGACCCGCCGGCTAAACTAGAGGATGGAGCCAAGGGATTCTCCCAGAATGCAGTGCGAACAGACCGTGGGCAGCAGCCCTGGAGGAGGACCGGTTGTCCTGAGTTTGGGGTGGGCCAAGGGCTCCAGGAGCATCCTTCCCACGCCCACCACACAGCCTCCCTCTCTCCAAGTTAAGGGACACTGGTTAATTCTCAGGATTTTGTTCTGTCCCAGGACTGCTCTCTTATTTGGGGACCAAGCACACAGCACAGGACACCTCAGCAACCATGTCACCCTTGGGCTGGGTTCTTGGCATCTCTAGGCAGGCACATTTCTCAGGTGCTGGCTGTTGGTGATGAATTACATTTTCACTAGTTTTCTCCTTAAAATTTTTTTTTCTTTTAGGCGGAGTCCCAGTGAAGCCTTTCAGAAAAGCAAGTCAGTATATTGTATCAAAAATTTTAAAAATGCGTGCTGACCGGTGTGGCTCAGTGGGTTGGGCGTCATCCTCCAAAGCGGAAGGTCACCAGTTTGACTCCCAGTCAGGGCACAGGCCTGGACTGCAGGCTCACGGGTGAGAAGCAACTGATAGGCAATGTTTCTCACACATCAGACCTTCTCGCCTCCTCTTTCTCCCTCCCTCCCCCATCTAAGGATACATAAATAAAATCTTTTTTAACAATTTAAAACTGCACACCCTTTTACCCAACGATGCCATTTCCAGGAGGATCACATATGTATGGAATAAAGGATGCCTGTCTGAGGATTTCATTGTGGCAATATTTTTTAAAAACCGGAAGCAACCTAAGTGCTCATAAATAGGAAAACGGTTAGATAAATTATGGCCGAGTCCACATGCCAGAATACTAGGAGGCCTTTTTTCTTTTTCTTTTTTTTTTTCTTTTCTTTAAAGAAGACAGACCAATAATGTACTGATGGAGAGAAATCTTAAAAGCCTGTTGTATGAAAATGGCAAGTCAGCTGGAGAACGAGAGAGGACCCAAAACAAGCTGGAATTATCCTCTGGAGGTCAGGCTTCCCTCGCTAGGTGAGTGTTCTGGGAGCCCATCTGGCTCAGTGCACCAGCTGGCGTTGTTGTGAGAGGCTGCGTTCGGCTTCAGTGAGTTTTTTTTGAAGGCTCTTTCAATGTGTTTGCCCATTTCATGACGGGTGATTTACGAGCGCACCCGCCCACTCCACACTGAGGCTTCAGCAGTTTCTGACCACAAACGGCATGGCTGCCCTGAGACACTGTTTTTCCCCGGGTGAAAAAAGTCCTCAGAGAGAAGTACCTTGCCCGTGTGAGAGGTGAAGGCAAAAGCGGCAGAAGCACTTAAAAGGCATCAAAATCGATGAGCTCGAAACTGTCTCGACGGGTATATTGTATCAAATAGAGAGTACTGGAAGGTCATTGGCGTTCAAACACGTAAGAGTAAATACACAATTGTTTATAAGTAAATCCCGGGTTTTGGGTCCCCTCTCACGTGTGTGTATTGGCCTCAGGTAGAGGCACGTTGACCTAGCTAGGAAATCGACATACATGTCTCAGGTCCATGTACATGCAAAGATGCACAGCTGGGGCCAGAAGGGCCCCCACCAAATGCCCCCGGTGGCTTCCCCTGGGGAGAGGGTAGAAATGAGGAGGGGGGCTCGGGGAGGCCTCACTTTCCCCGTATTAAATACGTGTGCCCTGGTTTTGAGTCTTTTAACAAAATGCACTTGTTATTCACCAGCTTTATCATGAAACCCATGGCCTGACCCCCCAGGATTTCATATTCCAGCTGGGAGATGTGAGCGCTGAGAAAAAAAGGCCTGCAGGAAAGGGCAGGTGGGAGGACAAGAGGCAGGACTTCCCTCAG
The DNA here is from genome assembly GCF_987537825.1 of Furipterus horrens. Classification (NCBI taxonomy): domain Eukaryota; kingdom Metazoa; phylum Chordata; class Mammalia; order Chiroptera; family Furipteridae; genus Furipterus; species Furipterus horrens. The sequence goes on along the minus strand of NW_028327186.1, from coordinate 2,737,792 downwards.
AAGGCCCCGCTGCTGAGCATCAGGAAAGGCCATGCAAGAGAAACCGAGTCTCCTGAGGAAGGTGAGCCTGGGGCAGAGATGGGACCTCCAGGCGATCAGGAGGCACACATCACAGGACGGGTCCAGGGGAACAAAAACACACAGGGAGGCAGGGACTGAAGGCAGGGAGAGACGGATGGGGACCTTGGGGACCGAGGCCAGGGCAGCGAGGCCCTGGGGCATTGGAGGGGGAGGAGCACTAGGAAACCAGTTCCCTTCACCCAGCAGTTCACGTGCAAGTGGGTGTGGCTTGGGCGTGTACGTGTGATTGGACGAGGTATGTGTGGTGCGTGTGGATCTATGGGATGTGTTTGGTGTGTATGAAGGGAGGTGTGGGGTTGGGAGTATGATGTGTGTGTGGGTGTGCATTATGGGTGATGTGTATGTGAGCGAGGTATGTGTGTGGTGGGTGTGGTAACTGGGGTGCGTGTGATGTGTGGTGTGTAGTGGGTACGGGTGTGTGTGTGTGTGTGCGTGGTGTGTGTGTGTGAAGTGTATGCACGTGTGTATGTGTATAGTGTGTGGTATGTGTATATGTGTGGGGGGGGGCTGTGTATGTGTGTATGCATGGTGTGTATAGTGTGTGTGTGTTGTGTATAGTATGTATGTGTAGTGTTGTGAGGTGTGTGGTGTATGTGGTGTGTGTATATGTGGGCCGTGTGGTATGTGTATGTTATATGTGGTGCATGTAGTGTGTACATGTGTGTGGTGTGTATGCACATGCGCACACATATGCACCCGGGACAACAGGTGGGCTGGGAGCCTGGGACATGCTGCAGTGGTGGCACCTCGATCGCTGCCTCCTGTCTGGGGATTGAACCTGCCAACCTTTGGCATACAAGACAACACTCCACCAACTGAGCCACCCACCCAGGGCCCAATGTGCATTTTTAAAGTAAATACACACACAGGTACTCAAGGTACCTTCCAGCAAAAGGTGCAGGGAAGAAGGATAAAAACCAGGAGCCGTTAGGGCCGCAGGCTCATCCTCTGATGCCCCTACAGCCCACAAGGACCGCTCAGGAACTGTAAGAGGAAGGCCAGTAGCAACCGGATCCTCACCTCCAGGGAATGTGGGGTCGAGGGTCAGCCTCGGGCGGGTGCCAGGGGGCAACATCCCACGAAGCCGCCCTCGGCCTCCTCACCCTCGCCTGCGCGAGTCTCACCGCCAGCAGCTGGAACTCGGGGCTTGTTATGACGTCCCCACCTTAATGATGCTTGCCTAGAGCTGGGTGTGGTTCCAGGATTTGTTTTTTTTTTTTTTAAAGCCAATCCTCAATGAAAACAGGAGCTGGATCAGTCCTCACAGATGCTAAATCTCCACGTCACTGAAGTTGCAGCATCCCCATTTCAGATTTCAAAGCACAGAAGGACAGATCTCTGAGGAACCCACGCTTCCTGGTCCCGAGTGGATTCTCAGAAATAGAAAACCTCTTGCTTGGCCCTTCACGAAAATAGCCTCCCCGGCATGTAACAAGCGGATGAAAAGTAGCATCACCACGACCCAAATACAAACACTGGAAACCTTCTGGGTCTCCCAGATGCCAATAAAAAGTATTTAAAATGATTTCACATCAAGCCCATTCAACAGAACTCAAAATAGCCCAGGCTATTTTGTAAGCAGGTAACAGCTTACAAAACTGAAAAGAGAAAATGAAATCACTTCATTACTATATAGGATTTCCAAAGATGATGCTCTTGAAATCTCTTTTAAAACAATAAGGTCCTGCCATGACTGGTGTGGGTCAGGCAGTTGGGCATCGTCCCACAAACCAAAGGGTCGCTGGTTCAATCCCCAGTCAGGGCACATGACTGGGTTGCAGGCCAGGTCCCCAGTTGGGGGCGTGCAAGAGACAACTGATGTTTGTTTTCTTCTTTCTCCCTCCCTTCCCTTCTCTCTAAAAAATAAATAAAATCTTTTTAAAAAACCACAACAGTTTGGCCCCACCTCACTAATCCTTCAGGAACCAGCAGCGCATGGAAGCCTCATTATTTCTCCCAGAATGGCAGCCACCAAGCAAGCATCAGCTTCCACCTTTGGGTCACCAAAGTGAACGTGAACTGTAACCTGTACTGTCATAGCTTCATTGCTGATGAGAACTGGAAACAGCCGAGGGGACGGTCCCCAAGGCCAGGGCATCAGGGTGGGCGTGGGAACGTCCTGGCAGCTACCTTGGCATTGGCTTTGGTTAAATGTGAAATGTTTGAGTGGCTTGAACAAGACGTATTTTGATTTAAGAGCTCTATTAAATTGAAAAAAGAAAAAAAGAGGAAGAATCCATGCACAGCTCCAGATGGAGCAAGGGACTATCCTTGGCCCCCAAACTGTAGCTAAGACAGGCGGGGGAGCCCCGAATGAAATGCCTCCCCTGACCCCGCAGAGGAGCCCGGCGTCTGAGCACCTTATCTCAGCCGCGCAGGTGGCAGGCGAGCCGCAGCCACGCGTCCTGGGAGAGCCGCGGTGCCGGCGCAGCGCTATCTGACTTGCTGAGGGGGAGCGACGTGCTCTGGGCTTGTGGCTGTGGTCTCTCTTCCCAACAAGCCCTAATTGCTGTTGTCCCTCTCGGGGAGCCAGTCTCCCTGGATAAGGAGCAGAAGGCAGCCAGAGGAACCCCACAGACGCCTCCCTCCCAGATCGGCCCTCGGGGCTCCAGAGTCCCCAACTCCAAAGAGCAGAACTTGTGCCCAGTGAACCTCGCCTCTCAGGGGTCCTCACATGCAGCCAACGTGAAAAATCACATGGGCCAGGGGTGCTTTTTTTTTTAGCAGCACAATTAACGCCGTTTTTTGAAAGACCAGAATATGGGAGTGATTCATTTAGTGAACCTTTTGGGGAAAAGAATCACATTGATGGAAGCAGGATAATTCCCCCCCAAACTCCAAATATTTGAATTTTTAAATAATGTCCCATATCAAGCCCATTTAATCAAACTCAAACGATCTCAAGCAGATACACTGTTAGAACTGACATAAATAAACTTTCAAATGGATTCAGCTATGTAAGAATAAAAGTTGCTTCATTGCTACACAGGATTTCCAAAGAGGCCGTTCTTAAAACTAGCCGTGGTTTTGACATCTAAGAAAGCAAACCATTGCAGCGACTGGGACAAGAACGGGGACAGAAGAACATGGGAGCACACAGAATAGAAGAACAAGGTTGGAGGGCTCTCCCTATCCCACTGCAGTACTCAGCGTAAAGCCACAGTGATCAAGAGCTGCAGTTATCGGTAAAAGAAGAGACAAACTGACCAATGGAACAAGAGAGAGAGCCCAGAAATAGACCCACATAATAGTAAACTGATCCTTTTTTAAAATCCTTGCCCGAGTATATGTTTTCATTTATTTTAGAGAGAGAGAAACATTGATTGGTTGCCTTCCATACGTACCCCGACTGGGGATCGAACCTGCAACCTAGGTCTCTGCCCTGACTGGGAATTGAACCCTTAACTTTTTGGTGTATGGGATGATGCTCCAACCAACTAAGTCACCCAGCCAGGGCTCAACTGATCTTGACATGGAGGAAAGATCATCTTTTCAACAAATGGTGGCAGAACAATTCAATATCCATGTGCAAAAGAATGAATCCAGACACAGGCTTCACAACAATTTAACTCAGAATGGATCAGACCTAAATGTCAAACACAAAGCTATAAAACTCCTAGAACATAGCGTAGGAGAAAATCTAGGTGACCTTATGTTTGGCAAGGACTTTAATCCTCACCCGAGGATATGTTCATTGATTTTTTTTTTTTTTTTTTTTAGACTGAGAGTAAGGGGGGAAGAGGGAGAGAGAGGGAGGGAGGGTCAGAGGAAGAGAGAAACATTGGTTGGTTGCCTCCCATATGTGGTCTGACTGGGGACTGAACCCACGACATAGGTATGTGCCTTGACTGAAAATCAAACCCACGACCTTTCTTGTGTACAAGACGACAGTCCAACAACCAACTGAGCTAGCCAGCCAGAGCAGGCAAGAACTTTTTTAGATAAAACACCAAAGGCACAATCCATAAAAGAATAAGTTTGATTTCATGAAAATTAATAGTTTCTGCTCTGCAAAAGTCGCTGTCAAAAGAATGAAATGACAGAAAATATTTGCAAAAGACACGTCTGATAAAGAACTGTTACCCGAAATACACAAAGAACACTTAAAATTCAACAATGAGGAAACAAGTCACTTAATTATAAAATGGGCCAAAGACATGAACAGACACCTCACCGAAGAAGATACACAGATGGTCAACGTCATATGAAAAGATGTTCAACTTCATATATCCTCAGAGAAATGCAAATTAAAAAACAGGGAGCATCCACCAACACCTGCTGGAATGGCCAAAATCTGGGACTTGACAACACCAAATGCTGATAAGAATGCGGAGCAACAGGGACTAGACAAATAGTACAGTCGTTTGGAAGATAGCTGAGAAGTTTCTTACAAAACTAAACATTCTTATGATAATAGCACCCACACTCATGGGTATTTACCCAAAGGAGCCAAACACACATGTCCTCACAAGCACGGGCGCTTGGGTGTTTATTACAGTTTTATGCATAATTCCCAAAACTTGGAAGCAACCAGGATGTCCTCACGTAGGTGAGTGGACAAATAAACTGTACTCTGTCCGCACAATGGAATATTATTGAGCAATGAAAATAAATGAGCTATCAAGCCATGTAAAGACACAGAACACGTAGTATTGGATCGACCAGAAAGTCCGTTTAGTTTTTTCTGTAAGGTGGCTCTAGGAGCACGTAGTTGTCTTTAACTTCATTCCAAACAATTTTGTTAGACTCTGTTGTGACGGCTGGGATATCAGCGTGCATTTAAAAACCAACTACTAAAAACTAGTGAATCTTTGTGCAGCAATTTTAATATTGAAGATGGAAAATACGCAACATTTTCAACATATTATGCTTTATTATTTCAAAGAAATGCAAGTGAAACACACACACACACACGAAGTGTGCAGTATATGGAGAAGGTGCTGCAATGGATCGCATGTGTTCAAAGTGATCTGCAAAGTTTCTTGGTCCTATTGACATTTTGGCCAAATAATTCCCTGCTGTGGGGCTGTCTAATGCATTGGAAGATATTTAGCAGCACCCTTGGCCTCTACACACTAGAAGCTAATAGCAGGAGACAGCTGACATACTCAAAATACCCAAGTCAATAAAGGTAGTGGTGCAAATGAAAAATGTGTCTTTATTTTATGAAAAAACCATACGGACTTTTTGGCCAACCCAAGATGAAGCAAAAGAAGCCAATTCGAAAAGGCCGCCTACTGTATAATTCCAGCTATATGACCTTCTGCAAAAGGCAAAGCTATGGAGACCTAAAAAGATCAGTGGAGACTTCCGGCCAAGACAGAGGCCTAGACAGACACACTGCATCTCCATCCACAACCAAGAAGGTATACAACTGCCTCAAAACTGGAAGACAACCAGAAGTTCCAGAAAATCGAGCTGCATGGAAGTCCAACAAACAAAGATATAAAGAAGAAATACTGAGATCCAAGAGGGCAGAGGAGTAGTGGAAGTCACACTAACCTCCTCCCAGGACCAATCTGCAATTACAACTTAATTGTGGAGAAATCATCTGGAATAACCAACTGAACACGAGTTGGAGAGAAGCCTTACAACCACGGACAGACAGAAGAAACTGCTGCGTCACAACGTGACTGGCAGGAAAAGCGGAGACGTGAGAGGGCTGGCTGGGCTCCCACAGGTGGCAGCTGAAGGGACAGAGAGACATCTCAGCAGCCAGGGGTTCCCCCTGAGAAGAACGGGGTCTAAAGCCCCAGCTGGGCGTCCCAGCTTAGAGCAACCAAGCCAAGAGTAAAAAAGCATCCAGCTGTGAAAAGCGAAAAACCATGGGGTTTTTTGCTGGCCTGAGAGAAACAGTTGGAGACAAAGAGCTCTTAAAGTGACCACAGACGAAAATACATTGGTAGCTGCTTGCCCTGGGCTCCAGCAGAAGGAGGGCAGAGTGGACTAGAGATGCTTAAGGAGAGTTGGCGGCAGTGGCTTTGGGGAGAACTGAGGGAGCAGCTGACCAGGTCCCAGTGCTGACTCATCCCCCCCAGTGTAGGCAGACCACTCCCCTCCAAGTAGTGTCAGCCTGAGAGGAAGAATAGCCTCTCCCACAGAAATTAATCTGCTCCACCCTAGGCGCTTCAGCCTGAAGGCTGACCACATATTGAACAGATTAACAACTAAAGGAGACAGGCAAAGACAGTAGTCTCAAATAGGCTGTCTAGGCCCAGACTGGGACACGATCTGATGTCACCAGGGGCAGAGCCAGGAAGTAAAGAAAGTGCACCCCTACAACAGTATACAAGACGTGGTGGGAGGAGTGACTCTCAGTCGGTTCCCTGGAGGGAAGGACCCACCAAAGAGCAACACAACAACAACCCAAATCCAAGTACAACCAGAAAGCCCAAATAAAAAGCATAAAGGGCACCCCAAGAGCATCAAGTTCAGGAGATCAAGGAGACATCATACTCAATGGGGAAAAAACTAAAATCTTTCCCCCTAAGATCAGGAACAAGACAAGATGTCCACTCTCTCCATTTGTGTTCAACATAGTTTGGGAATTTCTAGCCACAGAGATCAGACAAGAAAAAGAAATAAAACGCATCCACATTGGAAAAGAGGAAGTAAAACTGTCATTATTTGCAGACGACATGTCGTCGTCGGCAGCCGTCCGTCTCGAGAGACGATGGCGTAGCTTCTTGAGAGTCTATCTGCACCGCCGAGAATGGCTGTGCAGTCCGATTCGGGAGTGACAATCCCTGCCGCACTTGGTACAGGTGAAGGCAGATGGCCGTTGTTGCTGCTGCTGACGCTGCTTCCGCCTCGATCTTTTCTGGGCCGCCTCCTCGTTGCGCGCAGCCTCTGCACGTGACGTACCTTGTCTGACCGCGAGCCTCCAGGCTAGGCGGTCGTCTGCTTGAACTTCCCATGTGTTGAGATTGATGGAGCATTGTGTCATGTCCTTTTTGCAGATGTCTTTGAACCGCAGTTTTGGGCGCCCTGTCATCCTCTTGCCTTCTGCTAGCTCGCCGTAGAGGAGGTCTTTGGGGATACGGCCTGCATCCATTCTTTTGACATGGCCGAGCCACCTGAGGCGTCTCTCACTAAGAACTGCATGCAAACTGCTCATGTTGGCTCGCTTCAGCACCTCGGTGTTGGGGACCTTATCCTGCCAGGCGACATGCAGGACGCGTCGCAGGCACCTCATGTGGAAGCTGTTGAGTTTCCTTTCGTGCCTTGCGTAGGTGGTCCACGTCTCACTGCCATAGAGGAGAGTGCTGAGTACGCAGGCTTGGTAGATGCGCAGTCTGGTTTTCTCAGTGAGGCTGGAATTGTTCCACGCTCGCCGGTTCAGTTTGGCCATAACTGTGGCTGCCCTGGCGATTCTCCGATTGACCTCCAAGTCGACTGACAGAGAGCTCGAGATGGTGGACCCGAGGTAAGTGAAATCGCTGACAACCTCCAGGGTGTATCCGTCGATGGTGATGCATGGGGCAGTCCCCGTGCCTTGAGCCATAACGTTCGTCTTCGTCAGGCTGATGGCTAGTCCGAACTCCTTGCATGCGTGGGAAAGGCAAGTGACTAACTGCTGGAGTCCCTCTTCGGAGTGTGATGTCAAGGCTGCGTCGTCGGCAAAGAGCATCTCACGGATGAGCACCTCTGACTTTGGTCTTGGCTCGTAGACGGGCCAGGTTGTAGAGCTTGCCATCGGATCTGGTGTGAATGAAGACACCCTCGCTGCAGTCCTTAAAGGCGTATTGGAGGAGCATGGAGAAGAAGATTCCGAACAGCGTAGGCACGAGGACGCAGCCCTGCTTTACTCCGCTGCTGACTGGGAAGGCCTCAGAGGTTGCGCCGTTGTAGGACACCGTGCTGTGCATGTTGTCGTGAAAGGACATGACCACAGCAAGCAGATGTGGTGGACAGCCAATCTTCCGTAGCAAGCTGAAGAGTCCGCTTCGACTGACCAGATCAAACGCCTTCGTAAGGTCGATAAAGGCAAGGTAGAGTGGTTTATGCTGCTCGTGACACTTCTCCTGCAGCTGGCGTAGGGAGAAGATCATGTCCACTGTTGATCGGCCAGCTCTGAAGCCACACTGGGACTCTGGGTAGATGCAGGAAGCAAGGGTCTGCAGGCGGGCAAGAGCGACCCGGGCGAATACTTTGCCGACGACGCTGAGGAGAGAGATGCCCCGGTAGTTGTTGCAGTCGCTGCGGTCTCCTTTGTTCTTGTACATGGTGATAATGTTGGCATCTCTCATATCCTGGGGGATGTAACCCTCCTTCCAGCAGAGACAGAGTAGATGGTGGAGCGGCTGTAGCAGGACTGGTTTCCCGCTCTTTAGGATTTCTGGAGGGATTCCGTCGCTTCCTGGTGCTTTCCCGCAAGCGAGGCGGTCGATGGCTTTGCCGAGCTCTGCCGCAGTAGGTGGGGTGTCTAGCTCCTCCATGACTGGTAGGTCTGGGATGGCGTTAAGAGCAGTGTCTGTTACGGTGTTCCTCGTCGCGTACAGCTCGAGGTAGTGCTCGGTCCACCGCCGCATTTGCTGTTCCTGGTCAGTGATGACCTCACCTGTCTTGGACTTAAGGGGGGCGATCTTGGAGGGGATTGAGCCTGTTGCCTTCTTGATACCCTCATACATTCCTCGTGCGTTGCCTATATCGGCGGCTTCCTGGATGCTTCTGCACAGGTTTAGTCAATAGGTGTTGGCACAGTGGCGGGCGGTCTTCTGGACTTTGTTCCTGGCAGCCCGTAGAGCTTGAAGTGTACTGGGAGTGGGCGTGACCTTGTAAGCCAGTAGGGCCTTCCTCTTAGCCTCGATCACGGGTTCCATTTCTTCCCAGTGAGCCTCGTACCAGTCAGCGTTCTTCCGCTCTTTCTTCCCGTAAGCAATAATGGCGGAGTTGTATATGGCGTCGCGGAGACGTGGCCAATTGGATTCGATAATGTCATCTGCCGCCACTCTCTCGCCGAGTGCATCTTCCATCTTGTTGATGAATTGCTGGGTCTTAACTGGGTTGCTGGCACAACTGGTGTTGATGCGTGGGCGACCCTTCTTCTTGGAGTGGTGCAACCTCTTCGGCATTATGCGCACCTTGCTTACCACGAGGGCATGGTCCGTGTCGCAGTCTGCACTGTGGTAGCTGCGGGTGAGGAGGGTGCTGCCAATATCCGTTCTTCTGGTGATGACGAGGTCAAGCTGGTGCCAGTGGCGGGAGCGGGGGTGCCTCCATGACACCTGGTGGATCTCTTTGCACTTGAAGAATGTGTTTGTCACGCACAGGCCATGGTGACACGAAAGCTCAAGCAGTCGCTGACCATTCTCATTGATCTTTCCTCTCCCAAAGTTTCCAAGGCAGGTGGGCCAGGCCATGTGGTCGGCTCCTACTCTTGCGTTGAAGTCTCCGAGGAGATAAAGAGCGTTACTTCTGGGGATCTTGGATAACGCTTCGTCCAGTGCATGGTAGAACTGTTCTTTCTCTTCGGTGGTGGCGCAGAGGGTTGGGGCGTACGCGCTAAGAATGCTGACTGGACCGAAAGTTGTTGACAATCGGAGGGTAAGTAATCTCTCTGTGCCTCCTGTGGGTGGCTCTATGGAGTTAACAAGCGTGTTCTTCACAGCGAACCCAACACCGTGCTGTCTTGGTTGGTCCGGAGACTTCCCTTGCCAGTAGAAGGTGTAGTTGGTTTCTCTGATAGTTCCATTGTTGGCCAACCAGGTCTCCTGTAGAGCCGCAATGTCGATGTTTAGTCGTGCCAGTTCCCTGTCGATGACAGCGGTTTTCCTGGCATCATTGATCCACGGAAGGTCTGCAGTAAGTCCGGGACACATGGTCCTGATGTTCCAGCTAGCGAGGCGAAGAGCTGGAGGCTTCTTTCTTGTTGTTTGCTTGGAATTGCCTGGTGCGAGTGTTTTGTGGCCCACTTTTCAAGAGACGCCTCTCTGATCCCCACGCACCCAGTGGGGCAGGCAAGCCATGGCGAGACGGCACCTAATTGGCTGGGGGCTTCCCAGCTTGAGGCGGGCGGTAGCTGTCCAGTGAGGTGCGATGACCTCTCCCACCGTCAGAGGAGACCCCTGGCGCTCGTTTCCTTCGCCAATCGGATGAGCTTATAACCGGTATCTGTCTCCTCCCGTGTTGAGTCGACATCTTGCGATGATGCTGGAGTGTCCTCTCCAGTGAAGCTACAAAGCCTGGGCAGGGTGATATGGAGGGCCAGCTGTTGCCCATGCAGCAGACCCCCCCTCTCTTCGCAGCTGAAGGATCCAAGGGGAAAGACAGAGTCAATACAGCTTGGCTTCAGGTGTGCCGCAGGAGTTGCCAATGTTGACTACAACGTCAAACCACCTTAGGGACTCCGGCTCCGGATTTTCTGTCGGGGTTTACTCCCTTAGCCTTTCCCCTGAGGAGGTATGCCGCAAGGCAGCGGAGGTTTTTTGGAGTCAGAGTTTTCCTTCTCTGACATGATAGCGTACATAAAAAACCCTATAAACTCCACCAAAAACACTACTCAGCCTAATAGCTGAATTTGGCAAAATAGCAGGGTACAAAGTCAATATTCAGAAATAGAAGGCATTTCTGTACACCAACAACGAAATATCAGAGATAGAAACTAGAAAAAAAATCCCATTTACTATAGCAACAAGAAAAATAAAGTTCCTAGGAATAAACTTAACCAAGGGGGTAAAAGACCGGAACTCAGAAAACTAGAGAACACTGAAGAAAGAAATTAAGAAAGATACAAATAAATGGAAGCACATACCATGTTCATGGATGGGAAGAATCAGTATCATTAAAATGTCCACACTACCCAAAGCAATTTTAGATTCAATGCAATTCCTATTAAAATACCAATGACATTTTCACAGACCTAGAACAAATACTTCAAAAATTTATATGGAACCAAAAATGACCCTGAATAGCCTCAGCAACCTTGAGAAAGAAGAACAAAGTAGGAGGAATCACAATACCTGATATCAAGCTATACTACAAGGCCACAGTAATCAAAACAGCCTGGTACTGGCATAAGAACAGACATATAGACCAATGGAACAGAATAGAGAGCCCAGAAATAAACCCAGGTCTACATGATCAACTAATATTTGACAAATTGGGAAGGAGCATAAAATGGAGTGAGAAGAGCCTCTTCTACAAATGGTGCTGGGAGAACTGGACAGGGAAATGCAAAAAAAAAAAAAAAAAAACTAGACCACCAACTTATGACACACACCAGAATAAACTCAAGATGGATCAAAAACTTAAATGTAAGCCGTGACACCATAAAAGTCCTAGAGGAAAACACAGGCAAAAAAATCTCAGATATCCCACACAGCAATATTTTTGCTGATATATCTCCCAGGGTAGGGGAAATAAAGGAAAAAATAAACAAATGAGACTACATCAAATTAAAAAGCTTCTGCTCAGCAAAAGAAGACATCAGCAAGATGAAAAGGGAACCAACCATATGGGAAAATGTATTTGCCAGTGATACCTCAGACAAGGGTTTGCTCTCCAAAATATAGAGAGAACGTATACAACTCAACACCAAGTAGACAATCCAATTAAAACACGGGTAAAGGGCCTGAACAAACACTTCTCCAAGGAGGACATACGGAGGGTCAATAGGCATATGAAAGAATGCTCAGCATCACTAGCCATCAGAGAGATGCAAATAAAAACCACAATGAGATACCACCTCAAACCTGTCAGAATGGCCATCGTCAACAAATCAACGAACAACATGTGCTGGCAAGGATGCAGAGAAATGGAAATCCTGGTGCACTGTTGGGGAGAATGCAGACTGGTGCAGCCATGATGGAAAACAGTGTGGAATTCCCTCAAAAAACTAAAAATGGAACTTCCCTTTCATCCAGTGATTCCTCTGCTGGGATTACACCCAAAAAATCCTGAAATACCAATTGAAAAGAACCTATGCACCCCTATGTTCATAGCAGCGCTGTTTACAATAGCCAAGTACTGGAAACAACCTAAGCGCCCATCTGTAGATGAGTGGATTAAAAAACTGTGGTACATTTACACAATGGAATACTACACAGCAGAAAGAAAGAAGGAACTCCTGCCATTTGCAACAACATGGAACTAGAGAGAATTATGCTTAGCAAAATAAGCCAGGCAGCAAAAGAAAAATACCATATGATCTCACCTATAAGAGGAATGTAATGAACAAAACAAACAAAGGAGAAAAATAGAACCAGAGGCATGGAAACAAGGAACAGACTGACAGTGACCAGAGGGGAGGGGGGAGGGAGGGAAGGAGGGAAAGTAGGGGAAGGGTCTAGTCAAGGAACAGGTATAAATGACCCATGGACATGGGCAACAGGGTGGGGTTTAGCTGTGGGAGAGGGGGAAGGGGAGAGCAATGGGGGGAAAAATGGGACTTTAGTAAAACAATTAAAAAATAAGAAAAAAGAAAGAAGAAATACCCATCCAGACAGTTAAGAGGTGAGGAGCCGCGATGGAGAGGAAGCAGTATGGCAGCAGTGGTGGCAGGCCGGCAGAAAGCACAGTCACACCTTTTGAAAAGTTGGGAGGGACACCTTGGGAGTGTTCCCAGCACAAGACCAGATTGCGCAGCTTATGGTTCCAGCACCAGGGAAAATAAAGCCTCATTGTTTCTGACTGTGAAAACCAGTGGGGGTTGGGGCAGAGGAAAAAAGTGCTGGTCTCTCAGCAGAGTCCCCATGGTCCTAGAATGTCTACAAACCCACCCACTCTGGAAACAACAGCCAGGTGCACAGCTAGAGAGGCACCAGTCCCATATGGAAAGCGGGAGAAGTTCCTAGAAAAGGGGCAAGTGCTGAGCAAGCAACATTGTTCCCTCTCAGCCTCTACACACACACACAGACAGCGCCACAGTGTGGTGAAACAGGTTGCCCCCTACTGATGAATACCTAAGGCTCTGCCCCTTACAACATAACAGGTGCGACAGCTCTACCTAAGACACAGAGCCAAACACAGGAGCTTGTCAAGTTGAGGAGACAGAGAAGTATGGCCTAAAAGAGAGGACAGATCGAGGTTCCAGTGGGAGAACTAAGCAACAAGGAGACACAGAGTTCAAAACACTGGTGATAAAGATGCTCACTGACCTGACAGATATGCTTGAGTATGGCAAATGCAGAAGGGAAAAATTGAAGGCTAAGATAAGTGAAAGGAAGGAAAAGCCACACAAGACCAATGGTGAAGGGAAGGAAACCGGGGTTCAAATCAATGATTTGGAACATAAGGAAGAAAAAAGCAGTCAACCAGTACAGAATGAGAAAACAAGAATTGAAAAACATGAGGAGAGGCTTAGAAACCTCTGGGACAACTTTAAATGTGCCAACATCTGAACCATAGGTGTGCCAAAAGAAGAGGAAGAGCAACAAATTGAAAACTTATATGAAAAAATAATGAAAGAAAACTTCCCAAATTTGGCAAAGGAAATAGACCTACAAATCCGGAAAGCACAGAGAGTCCCAAACGAGCTAGACCCAAAGAGGACCACACCAAGACACACCATAATTAAAATGCCAAAGGTAAAAGATAAAGAGAGAATCATAAAAGCAACAAGAGACAAGGAGAGAGTTACCTACAAAGGGGTAACTATAAAAGTATCAGCTGATTCCTCAAAAGAAACTTAATGCAAGAAGGGACTGGCAAGAAATATTCAATGTGATGAAAAGCAAGGACTTACAACCAGGATTACTCTATCCAGCAAGGCAATCATTTAGAATGGAAGGGCAGATGAAGTGCTTCCCAGAAAAGGTGAAGCTAAAGGGGCTCATCATCACCAAGCCATTATTATATGAAATGTTAAAGGGACTTATTTAAGAAAATGAAAACTATGAACATTAAAATAACTGAATCTAAAAAATAAAAAACAAACTAAGCAAATAACCAGAATAGGAACAGAATTATAGATATGGAGATCATTTAGAGGGTTATCAGTTGGGAGGGGGGTAAGGGGAAGGGGGAAAAATGAGGAAATGGTGCAGGGACTAAGAAGCACCATTGGTTGGTACAAAATAGACAGTGGGAAGTTAAGAATCATATAGGAAAGGGTGAAGCCAAAGAACTTATATGCACGACCCATGGACATGAACTAAGGGGGTGGGATTGCTGGAGGGAAGACGGGTCCTGGGCAGAGGGGAGCAAAGGGGGAAAAAATTGGCACTACTGTAACAGCATAATCAACAACATATACTTTTAAAAAATCAGTGGTTGCCAGGAGTGGGGGCGGGTTGATGAACAGGTGGCCACAGAGGACTTTTCGGGGGTGAAACTACTCTGTATGGCTCTGTGGCACTGTAATGTGAGGTGCGTGGCATCATACATTTCCTCAGACCCAAAGGATGTCCAACTCCAAGACTGAACGCGGATGGAAATGTACTTGGGGTGACAATTAGATGTCGATGTAGGGGCACCTGTTGGAAGCAATGTCCCCAAGGGGGCTGTAGATAATGGGGAGGCTGTGCACGTGCTGCGACGGGGATGTACGGGAACGCTCTGTCCTGTCCTCTCCATTTGGCTGGGAACCAAACACTGCTCTAAAAACAGTCTACTTTTTAAAAGAAAAACCGTGGGAGCTCTCTTAGCCACACCAACCCAGTGGTGTGATGTGGGGCTTCTCAGCACAGGGCAGGGGCCCCGGACTGAAAACCCCTTCGCCTGCATTCCCCACGCGTGAGAAATGCTTTCAGGGGTGTGCCCGTCCCCGCGCGCCCACGCGCACACCTGCGTCCTGTGGCGTCACTGGCTGAAGGCCGACAGCGCAACTCTGCCCCGAATGCGAAACACGTGTGGGCGCAACGCGTGTGGGCTGGGGCTGCCCCGCCCCTCGCGCCGCGCACACAGGGGGTCTCAGGTGCGAGCCCGGGTCCGCCCCGCCGCCATGGCGCACAGGTCTGGGAAGCAGGCTTCGGCGACCCCTTTTTCCATGAAATGCCAAGAAAAAAACAGGCCGCGGCGAGCAGTCACGCGAGTGAAGTGAACCGCTGACACACACAGTCCACTCGTTCGGAACAAAACCCACCCCGTTAGGAACTCAGTAACCAGCGGCCCCCTCTCCCCGTTCCCCTCGGTACGAGGCCAGGGGCCCGGCGGGCTTAAAAGTGAACACCCAAGAGCTATTTCTGGGCGAGTCCCAGAAACGCAAGAGCAGACACCAAACCCGACCCGCACCAGGACGCCCAAAAAAGTTACCTGACCGATTTCAAACTTTCCAGCAAGACAGAATTCCGTCGGCAAGTCCTCAATACTGTCACGCCGACTGGGTTACCGGGACGTAAGGGCGCCACCTCCCCGGTTCAGGGGGGCCTGACAAAGCCAGTCCCACCGTCATGAATAAAGCTGCCTGCCCCGCTTTTCATCACCCAGAATACAAATGCCAGGAGCTGACCCAGACTGGAAGGAAGGAGCCCAGCGGCCAGCGAATGCAGCCTTCTCAGCCAGGACACCCCTTCTCCCGCCGGCCACGACCCACGCGGGGGTCAGATGCCGCAAGCCCAGGGCCCCTGCACTTACCATCTCTCTCTCTCCTGCGTCGGGAGCCGCTTCCTGTGAGTGCAGGAAGGCAGGCTGCGCCAGGCCATAAATAGAGGAGTCCAGGGGCCTCACCTGGGAATGAGCCCCTGGCAGGTGGGATCCGTCGTCATCGGCAGCCGTCCGTCTCGAGAGACGATGGTGTAGCTTCTTAAGAGTCTATCTGCACCGCCGAGAATGGCTGTGCAGTCCGACTCGGGAGTGACACGGTATCTGTCTCCTCCCGTGTTGAATCGACATCTTGCGATGACGCTGGAGTGTCCTCTCCAGTGAAGCTGAAGCTACAGAGCCTGGGCGGGGTGATATGGAGGGTCTGCTGTTGCCCATGCAGCAGACCCCCCCTCTCTTCGCAGCTGAAGGGTCCAAGGGAAAGACGGAGTCGATACAGCTTGGCTTCAGGTGCGCCGCAGGAGTTGCCGGTGTTGACTACAACGTCAAACCGCCTTAGGGACTCCGGCTCCGGATTTTCTGTCGGGGTTTACTCCCTTAGCCTTTCCCCTGAAGAGGTATGCCGCAAGGCAGCGGAGGTTTTTTGGAGTCAGAGTTTTCCTTCTCTGATGTGCCCTGACTGGAAGATCGAACCAGCGACACTTAGCTCGCAGGCCGACGCTCAATCCACTGAGCCAAACCAGCCAGGGTATCAGGTGGGATCACGGTTAAAAAAAAAAACCACGAGGCTCCTCCTCCCCATCATTTTCTGATCTACTGGGGCCTGGAACTCATCAGGAGGGTCAGAGCCCCGCCCCCGCCAGCCACCAGGGGACAGCATGGGGTCACATCGCCCCCCCACCCCCGCACCCCCAGTTCCAGCCCCATCACAGGCTTTCTGTGTCCCAGGACCTGTCCCCCAAAGTGTCACGGGCGGGTGTGACTATCCTCAGGGCACCAGGTGGCAGGTTCACCCATAAAAAGAGAAAAGTAACACCCATCACCCCCAATGCACCGTTAGCAGGTACTGAGAGCTACATTGCCCTAAACAAAGATTCTATAGGAAACCGGTGGGAAATGATGCAAAAACTTAGGAATCTCACAAAGCAACTCCCCACAGCTGGTCTGCGGGGTGCTACCCGCCAAGGCAAGAGTATAAAAGGGAGGAAACCATGTCTTTGTTTGATGGCTGGAACACAGGGCTTGAGTGAGGAGAGGGGATCCGTGTCCCTGTGTTTGTCCCCACCCCCCCACTCACCCAGCTAAAGGTGACCCTGGGTGGCCAGCATCACAGATTCCAGGGCCTGCCCTGGGCCAAGGGGTCCTGATGGGAATTTGGCCAAGACCCACGCCCCTGAGGTGGCCACCCAGCTTCAAACTCACCTGTGTGGCTCAACGCACCTGCAGAAGGGAGCTGAGAAGCAAAGCTGCACCCTACCTGCCCCTCCCCCACCTCCCCCTGTTCTCCCTCCCCAACACCCCAGCCCGCACACCTCCACAGCCACCACTATTGCCTGGGGTCCCTGCCAGTTTAAGGGAGGTGCAATACATTGGCAAATGATCCCCCAATTAGAAAATCCAAGAGAAAGGACTAACAAGCCATTTAAACCAACAGAGGGTCTTAAGCCCATGGGCAGAGAGGGAACAGCTCTCTGCTCAGCCATAATCAGCTAGGAAAGGAGGCAGGAGGCAGGGCAACTGCCAACGGCCACCTGAGCTATGGAATGTCCGTCAGTAAATCTACCAGGAAATGTCCCGAGCCCATGTGAGCAAAGCCATAAAACACACCTGAAGGGTACAAAGGCCTTCTAAATAAATCAAAACTCCCAGATAAGGAGACAAATATAAAAATGTCTCTTCTCCCACAAATAAACCTCGAGAAGTAGCCCAATCAAAATCCAATCAGATTTTCGGATGAATTTAGCTTATTCTCAAGTTTATCCAGTCGAAGAAATACATGAGAAAGGTTAGAAAATATTAAAAAGGAGAACAGTTGAAGACTTAATGACACTACAAGAGAACAAAGTATAACAAAAAGCCAGAGTAATTTAAACAGATGTTGGCACCAGAAGACACCAATAAATTAGAATTGAGAGTCCATAAACGGAAGAAACAACCCAAGACATGAAACAGCTTAATATATGACGAGCGCGCATCACAAATCAGAGGTAAAGAAGGGTTATTAATAAATCATTTTGGGAAATGGAATGTCCATATAAAAAATTTACACCTCGCCCTGGTTGGCATGGCTCAGTGGACTGAGTGCCGGCCTGTGAACCAAAGGTCACCAGTTCGATTCCCAGTCAGGGCACAGGCTTGGGTTGCAGGCCAGGTCCCCAGTTGGGGGCGCACGAGAGGCAACCACACAGTGATGTTTCTCTCCCTCCCTGCCCCTTTCTCTAAAAATAAATAAAAATTTTAAAAATTTACATCTCCAGCTCATACCCTAAAAATCAATTCTAGATGAATAAAAGGTGTAAGAAAATCTGAACTGTCAATATTAGAAATATATATATATATATATATATATATATATATATATATTCACTTAGGGTAGGAAAGTCCTTTTTCTGAGTAAGAGACAAAGTTCAGGGACTATAAAAGAAAAGCTTGATAGATTTGAGAGCATAGAAAATTCTACATTTTTGCACAAAGATGCCTTTAAACAAAACTGAAGGACAAAAGACACCTGGGTGGACGTATGTGTGATGTACTCAGCAAATGAGCAACGACCCTTCTGTACTAAGAACACCTATAAATTAACAAGGAAAAGATGGACAAATCAACAAAAAACAGGCAAGGATATGAAAAAGAAAAAAGGAAAAGCAGAAATGTAAACGATTATTAAGCATATGGGAAGATGCTTCTTCTCATTCATAATTTTAAATAAGTGATAATGTTATAGTCACAGAACGGAGCGAAACGACAGATAAGCCATGTCCAAGGGCATCCGTCGGTGAGAAGATGGGGACACAGCTGTCCCTCGCATCCAGCATCCTTTCCAGTGGTCACAGCCTCCCCAGAGAGCAACTTGGTGATTTCCAGTCATGCTAGGAAGGCACATTGATTCAACCCAGCAAGTTGCCTCTGAAACTTGCAAAGATGTCCCCTACACGTGCAAAGATGCAGAGGGGAGACGCCACCTGCCAGCATTACCCGAAAGTTCATCAGTAAGTAACAAGGCAAATACGACGCAGATGTTATGTACACATGACAAGAAACAATGTCTAAGATACATTGCTGGGAGGACAGAATTACAACTCATATTGCTCATGTGATCCCATTTTGTTGAAAAAAAATTACAAATGATATGAATATATGTGTAAAATTTAAGTAAAATATTTCTATCATCAAGAAAAATGGACGAAACCATGCCCTGGTGGGTGTGTGGCTCAGTGGGTTGGGTATCATCTGGCAAGGCTGAAAAAAGGTCGCTGGTTCAAGTCCTGGTCAGGGCACATGCCTGGGCTGCAGGTTCAGTCTGGGGTCCTTACGAGAGGCGATCCATTGATGTTTCTCTCTCACATCAATGTTTCTCTCCTCTCTTTCTCCCTCCCTTCCCCTCGCTCTAAAAATAAAATCTTTTAAGAAAGAGAGAGAGAGAGAGAAAGAAAGAGAGAGAGAGAGAGAGAGAGAGAGAGAGCGAGAGAGAGAGAGAGAGAGAGAGAAAGAAAGAAAGAAAGAAAGAAAGAAAGAAAGAAAGAAAGAAAGAAAGAAAGGAAGGAAGGAAGGAAGGAAGGAAGGAAGGAAGGAAGGAAGGAAGGAAGGAAGGAAGGAAGGAAGGAAGGAAGGAAGGAAGGAAGGAAGGAAGGAAGGAAGAAAGGAAGGAAGGAAGAAAGGAAGAAAGGAAGGAAGGAAGAGGAAAACGGGAGGAACCAGATTGTTAACAATGGCCATCTTTGCAGGCATTGAATAGATAAAGCAGTGGTGAGGGAGGCTTTCATTGTCTACATTATGTATTTCCATAAAATTGGACTCTTTATAATGAATTCATATTAACTCTACAACCAATTTTTTTTAATTAAAAAAAAACTTTTTCATGTAAAACGGAGGGCAAAGGAATCCGAGATCTGGAGTCCGTACGTCAGAAGCCTGCCCCTGTCGGTGAGGCTGGGGTCTTTCTCCACCCCAGACGTGCTCCCAGAAACGTGTCAGAAGGCACGGGTCTGAATGGCATGGGCCCACTTATACGTGGGATTTTTTTTTTTCTCAATATATACTGTGAATGTAATTTCTCTTCTGTATGAACTTCTCAGTAGTATTTTCTCTCCTTTGTCTTACTTTATTGTAGGAATACAGTATCTAATACACATAATGTGTTAACTGACTATGTGATCGGTAAGGCTTGCAGTCAACCGCTGGCTAGGGGTGCTGTTAATAGTTTTGGGGAAGTCAAAGTTATATGAAGATTGGTTTTCAACTGTGCAGCAGCGGGGCACGGTCAGCGCCCTAAGCTTTGAGTTACTCAAGAGTCAACTGTATTTTAAAGAGATTTCCTGTCTGTTTGTTTAATGATGAGCTCTTTCACTGATAATGAAAGAATGGCCGCAAACTCCACATCCCAGCAGACCGCATACACCCTCGACAAGTTCAACCTCAGTCCTGTGCTTCACTCCATCCTTCTGATGTCTTTCAGAATCCGCAGGGGAAGATGAAGGATTTTATCCTGCTCGCTGTCTGGACAGAGACACACTGTGTAGAGAAAGGTGGGCCTCCTGCCTGCCCCCCATTTTGGATTTTTAAGACTCAGGATTTGACAAGTGAGACCAAACCACCAAGCCCTTGAAATTCACTGCCAGAAGGTCCCCGTGGAATCTGCTTCCATACACAGAAAAGAGTCCATTGTTTTTCCCCCAAGAACTTGCTTAAAAGGCCAATTTAAGGGAACTGACGGATCCACTTTAGGTTCTTCAACCAGAGGAATTTTAAAAATCCTTCCGTCCAGCCCAACAGAGCGGATCTGTGGATTCATCGCTTCTGCAAAAGGAGGACAAAGGTCCTGCTGGGGCCGCAGATTCGGCAGCTTTTGCTGGGACTCTCGGGGCCGGCCCATGGCTGTGGCAGGACAGCATCCCAGGTGGCACCCCGCAGCCACCTGCCCCACCTGCTTCCAAGCAGAGCTGGCAGGTCAGGAACGCAGGACTTGGCATCAATCCATTTGCCGAGTCACCAGGAAATGATGATATTGTGAACAGAAATAACGGCTCGTGAGCCCAGGTCCGGGTCCCCCCGCCATCAGGCCAGCACCCCAGTGCCCTCAGCACGGGAGGTGGACAATCAGAAAAGGGACCCCCCCCCATTACACCTGAATCATCAGCCCCACTCTGGTCTGTGTGTCTGGGAAACTCCCCACCGGCTGCCCCTCAAGGTGTTGGTTCCCTCTCCAAACACTGCAGCAACCCTGGGGAACTCTGGGAACGTGGGCCAGAGCCGGGGCTCCAAGTCGGGGGGCTTCAGGGACAGGCTGGGTCCCAGGCAGGCCCGTCCCACTCTCTGAAAACCAGCCATCCTTGCTGGCTCCCTAAGACCACCCATGGCAGGAAGGTCTGGCCCGCCCTCTCCTTCCCCATGACCTCTGCCCTCTGCACAGCCAGCGAGGAGTCAAGGGCTGGAATGTCACCAGGAGCCCCCACATCGGTCGAGTACGGCCACCTGGCAGGCAGCACAGGCCACCTCCACCTGTGTCCCTCCGGTTTGCCTGCCCGCTGACAACTGGAAACTAGGCTTCCCTGCTTCACAGCCACCGTCCTGCTGCGGAGCCGCAGAGGTTAACGCCACGTGAGCAAATTAATAACGTGATTTATGGTTTGTCGTGGATTTTTGTCATTCTCGTAGAAAAACAGTGGCAATTGAATCAAAGAGCCTGGAAATCTCTAAAGGGTAAAATTAAGCGTCCGCACTAGCGAGGCTGCGACTTGGTGGCTGGCAGCTGCCACCGCCTCCTACACGGGGTGGCAGGAGTGAAGGCCCTGGAGCCGCAGGGTGCCCGCAGGGACTCCCTGTGCCGTCCTCGCCTCTCCCATCACCTCTCTGCACCCCTCAACGGCCGCACCCCTCCCCACGACCCTCCAGGGGCCTCTCCATGCAGCGCACTCACCTGGCCCCTGGCTCTGACCCTCCACGTGTACCTCACCTGGTGACTCCAGTGTGTCCTCCCGCATCCCTCTCCCATGTTCCAGCTGGCTCGGAAGCTTGTTCATGGAAAACACTCTCCTAGAGGCCGCTGGGCACTGTGTGCCATCACTACCACAGCGATGACTCCCCCGGGGCCACCAAAGGTCAGGACCCTAATGGTCAGCCCCCATCCCCAGCTCTGACCTGCAGGAGCCGCATGATCTGCTGCCGAGCACTCAGCCCTCCCCCCGTGTGCCCACTCCAGGTGGCCCTTCTTCCAGGACAGGGTCCTTGACCCTCCCCTCCCCATGCTGGGACCCTCACACCTTCCGGCTGCTGCTTTTCTAGGGGCGCTGTGTGTGGACCTTGAGCCGGAATCAGGCTCTGATGCCACCCCACATTCTCCAGCAGCCCCTCTGTGCGCCCTCTCTCCCGACTTCACCCAGCTCTAAACAGGGTTCAGGAGGAACCTACCGGATGCACAGATGGATGGATAGGCA
Source organism: Furipterus horrens (assembly GCF_987537825.1). NCBI lineage: Eukaryota > Metazoa > Chordata > Mammalia > Chiroptera > Furipteridae > Furipterus > Furipterus horrens. The sequence goes on along the minus strand of NW_028327186.1, from coordinate 2,715,638 downwards.
GGTGGATGAACAGATGGGTGGATGGATGAGTGTGTGGATGTGTGCATGGGTGAGTGGGCAGGTAAATGGGTGGATGGGTGGGTGGGTGGATTGGTGGATGTGTGTATGTGTATAGATGGATAGATGGATACATTCATGGATGGGTGGGTGGGTGGATGAGCTCCCAACAAAGGGTTTGGGGTGACTAAGGTCAAGGGCACCTGCACTGCAGAGGCCCCGCAGATCAAAAACCTGCAAGGTGAACAACAAGGGTGGGGTGAGAGACTGTCACTCAAGTCCCCGAACAGCTGTGTTTCCATTCTTAGGTAAGCCTTCCTACATGATGGGCTAAAGGAACAACACATGGGGAGTTCAGGCAGGGGCCCCCAATGCAAGGAGCAGGAGAACGCTGCCACACCTGGGGTCCCCGAGGCAGCTCCCCGCATGAAGCCATCGGTGCCTCTACCGCTGGGTGTTCCACCCCCAACAGGAGCAGCCCCTGTCGTCCCTGCTGACTAAGCACAGACCGGCCATGATCAGGCAGACAACCGCTCTTAGTGAAATGCAATTCACGTACAAACCCAAATCTGTTCAAGCCCAAAGGAAAGACGCGACCAGGAGTCCCTGGTCCGGAGGGGCGTCTGCTCCCAGGGCTTCTCACCCAAGAACCAGCACTGAGATGGCCCCCCAAAACAAAAGCGGATGCAACCTCTCCTACGTGGGTGCGCTCCCTCTAGTGCCCAGCACACAGAGGAAAGCCACAGGCAGAACCTTCCCCGTACACGCGCAGAGCAAGGCACACGCAGTGGGAGCCATGGGTCACCCTCAACTCACTGCCATTCTCTGCAGGGACAGTCACCATGCCACCGACGCAGGCCGGCCTCAGGGGCTCAGTGGGGCAGTCAGGCCATGCACAGTGCTGGGACCCGTGGCCAGGACCAATCAGCCATCCGTCAGCCACCGGCTTTCCCTGTCACCAGCCAGGACCAGCTAGAGAGCCCAAGGCAGCGGCCGCTGCCTGAGTCCTTGCACGTCAGGGAGAAACACACATACCGAGCCCCATGACCCCACGACCCGATGCTTCTCTGTGACAAAAGGCACACCCCCTGCCCCTCTGCGTTCTCACAATGGTAACTTGGTGGCTGTTAAGGAAGGAGGCCCAGCCCTGCATCTGCCTTCCTCGGAGTCAAGTCCAATGCCGAGCAGTGGCGTCGGCGGGCTGGGGAGGCAGAGAGCCTGGCTTTCTAGAGCGTCCGGTCCCCAGCCCAGGCCCCGTACCACCCCATCCGTGACAGCTGTCACCAGCGCTGGGTAACAGGGACAGATGTTAGAGCATGTGGCTCGCTTATTATACTGAGAAACGTAAACTGTGTTTTATTTGAACAAGACGCACCCTGGCTGCCGGAAGGACCCGAGAAAGCCGTCATTCCTCAACGCACGCCTCACTCAGTGAACGGGGCTCCTGATTTTCAAACAATGGACTTTTCCGAGGCGACTGATAGGCGAACCAACTGGGGAAAAGTACTCGCTACTTTTTAAATTCAACGAGCGATGCGTAAAACAGTGCAGAGAAGTTCATATTTAGAGCTGGGATATATATACACACACAGCATACGGAAGTGTATATCCCACCTGAAAACCCTAAATGCCCATATTGTTCTGCTTGTTGCCTGTTTACTAACGGTTTGTCCGGAACAAGTAGCTAAGTGTGTCAGGGCCTCCTGTCTCTTTGCACAGTTGATTCTAGAGACAGAAAGTGCAAAGAGTCCACGCTGGCTCTAGCTGAAAAGGAAAGCACCTAACTCACCAACAAGGTCAGCTCCCAGGCCCCCTTGCTGTCCCCACACAGGGTCCCCCGGTCACCTGGGAGGTTTCCATTGCTCTTCAACCACTGCGCACTGCTCACGTCCACTGGCCATCAGCTGCCAGATTCTCAGGCACAGGCTGGAAATCAGCCCGTGTACGAGTCACACAAGTGGTCATAAGTCCTTGTCCCAGCCCCCCACCCGTTTATAAGCAAATCCAATGCAAACGGGGCTCCTGTGCAATGCTGGGGCCGGGGGCGGGGGGCGGCGGCGAACATGAGACAATGTGGGCCTTGGGCTCTGTCCAGCGCAGAACCCCAACGCTTCCCCAGAGTACCAGCATGCTCTGCGATCTGGGACGAGTGGCAGCTGCCTGGCCCCTGGCGTCCTCGCTGCCTCTGGAGCTTGGCAGGAGAACATAGAAGAACAGAACCCCCCCCACACACACACAAGTGCCAACAACATGCGTTTCATTCCGGTTGGTTCCTCTGCCCAGGGCCTCCTTTGAATGTTGGAGGTGCGTCCATTGCAGAAAACCACCATAGGCAAATTCCGGCACAGTCCGTGGGCACGGGGACCCCGACCACGTGTTTTTCTTTCTTCATTTTGATCCTTCCAACACAAAACAGTGCCTGACGTTAGACCGGCACTTTGGGCTTATAAAGTGCTGACACAGTGTCCTCGTACTAGGTTGTCACCGAAACGAACAAACTGGAGCCATCAGACTCCCAGGGAGACAGCAGAGGCCACAACAGGTCTGAGGCCACACGGGCACCCGCGAAGGACACCCCACCCCGGCCATCAGAGCAATAACTTGCCTAGTTTGAGTCTGTGTTTGCTTGTGTCTCTAGATGCCGGGGGCGGGGGGCACAGCATACGAGGACAGATGCTGAGAAAGACTCTCCGAAGCCAGCAACCTGCCCATGGCCCCGGGGTGAGCAGCAGCGGCCGGTTCAAACTGAGCTCTCACTGCTCCAAATGCATCCCCTTTCCTTGACTGGCAGTGCGTTTCTCCCCATGAAACCACGGTGCCCTCCCTGGCAAGGCCAGAGCACGGGCAGGGGGGTCGGGCGGGGGAGGCTTCGGGAAGGGCGGGCTGGCAAACGGGACGGGCAGAGCGGCTGGGAGCCTTGAGGTGCCGGGTGTGACAGAAGGTACCAGACGAGTTTAGAAACATCCAGATGGAGGAGGAAGGGAACCTGAGCAAGAGGGAGCCTCGTGCCTAGTGCATCCGTAGCCCAGCTGACCGCGGGGATAACGCAGAGCTGGCTCTGACAGCAAGGACAACGACTGCCGACCATCCGAGCGACTGAAAATCCAAAAGGGAACTTCAGCGAAGAATCAGAGTGCCCACCCTTTGGGCTGGGCTGCCTTCTGGCCCACGTGACAAATGGCCTAAGTCATACAATCCCCCCAGCTCCTTCCTGCCCGCCCACTGAGCGCCGGGTTCTAGGAAGGATTCCAAATGTGAATACAACTCCGTTCCAGCCCTGGGTATCAGGCAAAGGAGGGGCGGGAGCCAAGCTCGTGCTGGAAGGGAGAACCCCATTCCTGGGGCTTCATTCATTCATTCACCCAGCAAGTAGCACTGAGGGTCTACCAAGGTGCCAGGGCTACAGAGGTGACCAAAGTCCTTATGTTGGTGTGGAAAGAAACAGACAATACACAAACAAGTACTGCATGGAAATTTGCACATTAAATACTATGAAGAAACACAAAGCAGGGTTAATGAGAAAGGGGGAAGTGATGCTAATTTATGTAGGCTGGTCAGGAAGCTGGCATATGAACAGAGAACCCAAGGAGGTGCGGGAGAAAGCCAGGTGGACATCTGGTCCAGGAGCGGAAGCAGCATGTGCAAAGGCCCTGAGGTCAGCATGAGCTTGGCCAATGTGAGGGCCAGGGGAGAAGAGGGAAAGAGCCCACATTCAGTTGGATCATCAAGGATGGACATGAAGGTCCCCAGGCCAAGGTGGCAGGTGGGGACAATGCAGGGCAAGCCTGATCAACCAGCCTGTCTGCCTGGGGCCTGCATAGCTTGGAGGGATCACGGTTGGGGGCAAGGTAGGGAATTAGAAAAAAACAGGCTAAGAAATGTAGTTGTGAAGTGGGCACTGGGAGCCACTGAAGGCTTGAGCAAGGGACAGCAGACCTGGCCGGGGTCCGGCCTGCCGTGGGGCAGCCCCGCAGTGCCACCTGGGAAACCCCACCGTCAGTACAGAAATCCTGATGCACACAGCCCCGTACGTGGGGCTCCCAGGCCCACGGTGGGGATCACAAGCCCCGCGAGCGGTGTGACCTTTAGGGCCCTGTCCTCCCCGGCTCCCGCGTGTGTCTGAGAGAGGACAGAGCACGCTGGAGGACTGGCTGCAGGACAGGGGAGAGGAGACTGCGCCCACGGCAGCTGAGTCAGCCTGTGCCAGCAGGCTGCTCTGACACACCGGCTGGACCCAGCCCAGGAAGGAGCCAGAATCCTCCCCACCGCGGCAGGCACATGGCCCAACCACCACCGACCGGGCACCTGGGCCACCTTTTGGTGAGCCATCCTCTCCAACGGGACCCATGTCAGGATGGAGCTGCCTGGCCATCAGTGCCCCCATCGCATCCCCATTTCTCACGGCCACCCAGCAAGGTCAAGGCTGGGTCTCCCCCAGTTTCTCTAAGGCCGGGCAGCAAGGCGAGGCATGCAGGTATCTGCCACTCGTTCCAGAAGTCCCTTGAGGCCAGCCGGTGATGTGTGCATGCATCCGTACCCACCTGCCCTGACAAGAAGTGTCTCCCAGGTCCTCTGACTCTGGGCTACCAGAGACCCTCACCTGTTGAGCCATCAAGTCAAACATGTAAAACTAAGGACGGGGACAGGTTCTGGGGAGGGGTTGAAGTCTAGGGGGGATCTGTGCATCGAGGCTCTGCACACCCCATACCCTCCGGCAAGCCTCACAGTCCCCCAGTTCAAACAGAGCCCGACGGGACGCCTGTCTCCCCATCAAGCGTGTTTTCCCTCTGACTTGTCAGTTGTGTCTGGAAAAAAATCAAGGTGTTTCAGAGAACTCTCAGCTTCCAGGAGTGTGACTGGTGTCTTTTACGATTATCTTTTATTTTTCCCTAGCACTTCTTAGCTCGGTTGGCAGATTGGATTATGTATGCGTCTTCACTTCACAGCTCATCCCCACCAATTATTCCTGTGAAACTAATACATATTCTAAGGGTTAGATGTCCTCAAGGGACAGCTAGACGAACAAGTGAACACGCCACATGTCCAGTCTGGGGTGTCCGAGAAAGCGAGTGGAGGTGGGAGGGTAAGAAGTGGGCTGTCCCCTACTGGGTCGTCCTCCAGTGCCCACTTTGCCTCTCAGGCTGACACACACACCTCCACCCCCACCCCCGTGTGGTTCAGCCCACACTTGTCCCCGGCACAAAAGCCGGGGATCAGAGAGATGGAAAGGCACATCTGTGCTCCTGAACAAATGATCAGAGGTCTGGAGAGACTGGCTCCCACAGAAGACTCTCAGCGCCATCACCCAGACCCCGCCCAGCCCTGAAGACACTCCAAGGGTCTCCCCTCCAGCCGGGGAGGCTGCCGGCTATGACTCACTCACTCCCTGGACACACCTGTGCTACTCACCACCAAGGAGACCCTCTCCAGCCACCCAGGAATGAAGGCACAGGGAAGGGTGTCCTGGCAGCTCCTGACTAGGAAACCAGACCTTGCCCCTGCCGGGTGGACCGCCCAGGAGAGAAGGAGAAGCGCCCCATGGCACCTCACCCACCTCGCCTCACCAGGGGGACCAGTAGCGCAGAGGCCTGAGCAGTGAATGGGCCACCCACCAGCTCTGGGCACCTGCAGGGCACCTCCCATATGTGTGCCTTGGGAAAAGTTGTTTCCCGTGTACCCTCGGAGCTTCCAGCTCATTATTTCTAAAACAACTGTTCCTTCTCAAAGAGAAAGAAAAAAAAAGAAATCCGGGGGGGGGGGGTGTAGTGGGGTGACAGAGACTGAAGAGGTCAGAGAGCGCTCAGCCCACAGGCCCAAGTCCCCCACCTCCCTGGAAGGAGCTGCCCCAGTGTGGGGTGTTTCTCCGTCTGCATGGTCATGGGGGACACGGCTAACCAGAGATCCGAGTCTGGCCCCTGAGAGGCCGAATCTGAACAGAGGTGAAAAAATGAAGTCTTCCTTCTGCGAGTCAATACTAAGTTCAGACTAGCAGGATGCATCTCGGCCTCGGCTCTCAGTGAAAATCACCCGCGGGAACGCCCGGAACCCCAGGGCGCCCGGACAATTCCACCCCCAGCCTTGGCACACAGGCCCGCAGCGCGGCGCAAAGCCCAGCTTGGGGAGCGGGGGCTCGACGTCGGCCTGGCCCATCAGCGCTCCGATCCCCTCCCCCGGCAGCGGCGGGAAGAAGCCGGGCCAACCCGCAGGACCCACCGCGCCCCAGCCCCGCGCCAGAGGCCCGGCCCGGAGGACTGGTGTGCGGAATTTTTAATTGGGGAGTTTCTCCCGCGGGGCTTCATTAGAAAGGAAAAGGGGGGAGGGGGAGAAGATCCAGGCTTGGCTTCCCGGGAGCCGGGAAACGTCGAAGCGCCCCCTAACTCGGGAGTTGACGCCGGGAATGGGGACTTAGTACCAGCGCCCAGCGGGGCTGCCGCTAGCACTAGGGACCCCAGCCCCGCTGAACCCGAGCGGACAGCCCTCGCGGGCCAGCGCCCCTCGTCCGCACGGGGTCGCTCATCGCCGCGGAGTCCCCGGGATGCGCGAGGCGCCGGCTCGGCCCCCCAGCCCCCCCCCCCCGGTCCAAGGGGCGCAGGTCCGCACCCCCCCCAGGGCATCCGCAGCCCCGCCAGGTCCGGAGGGCAGCGCTGGGGCCGTGGCAACAGCTCCCCTCACCCCGGCCCCCGAACGCGTGCCCACCCGCGCCCCAGGCCACCGCCGGGACCCCAGCTTACCTGGCCCGGCGCGGGGCTGCGCGGCTGCCGGCCGCCCCCACCCCCGCCGGCTCGGTCCGCGAGGCCGCCGCCGCCGCAGCTCTTTGTGAGCCCGCGCCGCGCCGCGCACCGCGCCTGCTGACGAGCCCGGGAAACTGGATAGCGGCGGACGCGCCCCGGACGCGGCGTGCGGCACGCAGGGCCGCCTCTGCCGCGCGCCCCGCACTGGCCTCTCGCCGCCCCCCGCCCGGGACGCGGGTCAGGAAACGCCGGCGGACCTCCCACACGGCGGAAAGACACGGAGGACAAAGATGCGGTCGTTCCCAGCCCCCTCCCTCCGAGCCTGGCGCCGGGACAGTCGGGTGCTCTGGGGGGCGCACCTGGGCCGGGTCCTGCGGGGCTGATCTCAGGGACCCGGGCCAGCCTAGGCGCTGGAAGCCGCGGCGCCCAGCCGCCCCGGGCCCGGGCAGCACACAGGTTCCCGGGGGCGCCCGGACCTGCCGGATCCGGAGCCCGAGGGGTCTGGTCCTCCGGCGCGTAGGACGGGCGACGGCGCGGCTCCCCCGGCCCCGCGCGCTGTGCTGCCCCCTGGCGGCTCCGGAGCGCAGGCGGCGGGAAGCGGCCGTGGCGACCGCGCCCTGCGCGGCCCTGCGCGGGGCTGAGACAAGTGAGGAGTTCCAGCGAGAAGCCCTCGGGGATTGCAGCTTCGGGAAGCCCCACCTGCGAGGGGAGGTGCTCACTGCAGACCCGCGGTCGCGGGGGGCATTCCCGGTGTTCTCTGCCCATCTTCAGCGCCACCCATCACCCCTGTTACTCATACCCCGTGCTCCTCGGGCCTCACTGCCGCCCCCCCCCCCCCCAGGCCTTTCTCTCCTGCCCGTCCTGAGTGGAGAGGACCCTAAGCACGTCCTCTCCCAGAGACCCACACACCCGCCACAGTGCGAAAAACGCCCCTGGAAGCCCCTGAAGGTCGTGCTGGAGACGCTGGTGTCAACTTTGACCCCTCCTGCCCTTTCGTTCAGCCCCACGGCCAGCAGATGTGGTCCCCTGTGGGCTCCGCCTGGAGCACCGCACGGCACAGGTGCCTGTCTGCCCAGAGCCGGGGCTCGCGGGCCTCCTCCCCCAAGGCCTGATCGTGTGCCTTCTTTCCTTCTCTGCCTGATCGGGGTGCCGCTGTGGGGGCGGGAGCGGGGTTCTGAACAAGAGTGCCACAGAAGGCAGGGGAGGCCTGGGTGGCGTGAGGGGGGGCCCGCCCCCGCCCCCTGCCGCAGGACGCCCAGCGGAGACCCTGAGGACAGGGGGCCGGAACAGCAGCACCCTAAGCCAGGCTGTGGCAGACTTGGCGTTGACTTCCTGTGGCCTTGGGCTCTTGGGCTTCCTCCCACTCCTCAGCTCCCTCTCACCCCCCTTCCAAAAATAACTGCTCACACTGACCCGGAGACCCAGACCTTCAAGCTGGGGGCCTGGCCCTGGTGGGGCAGCTTGTCACCCAAATGCCAGACAGCGACAGAGCCCAGAAGCAGGCCAGGGGCAGATGCCCGCCGCCACTCCCCCTTGCCCCTGAGGTGTCACCCAGACAACAGAAAGCTCTGCTTCACCCAATCTCTCGGGCCCAAGCTTTTCCCCAAATGCCAATGACTGGAGAGCAACCACTGAGAAGAAATGACTCCGTAGCATTAGGCATGAAGTATGGGGTCCAAACGCTTTCATCTCCTAGCTTTCCTCCAGTGCAGTCAGGTCTCCAAGGGAATCTGCATGTCCACAAACATGGGCGAGCTGCTGGCTCCACCAGAGCTCTTCCCGTGGGCAGCCCTGGGCCAGAGCTGAGGTGACCCCCACCCTGCACGCAGGAGCAATTGTGGCTGACGTCCACAGGCCCCAGGCCCCAGGCCCCAGGCACAGGCCTGCCCAGCTTCACTAAGGGACTCCTAAATCTCATGGGCTCCAACTGTCTATTCAGTGATTTTTAAAGAACCTCGGAGTGGCGCAAACCTTCCTCAGTATTCCACAAAACCGAAAAGCCGTAACATAAAAAGAGTGCCAGCCCTGGCCGGGTGGCTCAGTTATTTGGAGCATCATCCAGTGCCCAGAGATGGCAGGTTCAATTCCTGGTCAGGGCACATGCCTGGGTTGGAGGTTTGATACCCAGTTTGGATGTGTATGGGAGGCAACCAATTGATGTTTCTCTCCCTCTCCTTCTCTCTCCCCACCCACTTCTTCTCTTTCTAAAGTCAATAAACATATCCTCAGGTGACGGTTAAAAATATTTTTTAGCCCTGGCTGGTATGGCCCAGCAGGTTGAGCACCAGCCTTCAAACCAAAGGGTCAACGGTTCGATTCCCAGTCAGGGCACATGCCTGGGTTGCGGGCCAGGTCCCCAGTTTGGGGTATGTGAGAAGCAACCACACGTTGATGTTTCTCTCCCTCTCATCCTCCCTTCCCCTCTCTCTAAAAATAAATAAATAAAATCTTTTTTTAAAAAAATGTTTTAAAGACTGCCAAATGTGACTTCAGAAAAATTCCATGACAACCATCACCATAAGCAAAGTCAACAGCAAAGCAGGAACAAAATATCTGCAACTCACCTCACCAATAGTTAAGTTCCCTCATATATAGATAGCATCTAGAAATAGAGAAGGAAACAAAAAAGCAACTTAGGGAAGAAAACAGGCAAAGGTAAGGGGCGGACAGTTTCCAAGGAAGGAAATACAAATGACTTTTAAACATCTGAAAAGACGTCCCTCCTTATTCATAGTAAGAAATTATGGCATCTTAAAAACGTGAGGACACAACCAAACTAGCATCCGTCATAAAAGGAAGAAACAAGGGACCGTGTGATTAACATGGAAAGTTCTCGGAGACATATTAACAGGAGGACGAAGAGCTGGTGTGCGTCGTGTGCCACCATGTGTGTAAACACACAAAGGAGAGGGAGCGAGCAGACACAGGCTTGTATGCAGTCCTAACTTGAAATATGTATTACCCATCCCAAAGCAAAAATGTTTCATTATCATTCATAACCAGTTCTTAACTCTCGAGAGTAACAAGCCTCTGACATCTCTGCTGTCTTTCCGCGGAAGGAAAAATAGACCCTCTGCGGGACCACAGGAGACAACTCTGACGACAGGGTGGGACCGCGCGGCTGGGCCACCTACCGGCACCTGGTGGCCACATTTGTGAATTGCAGGCACGGTGCCAATACCCTTAAGCCCAGAGGAGTGCCAGGCCCGCCGCCCTGCAAGGGAAATGAAACGTGACGCCCAAACCCTGTCAGTTCCTCAGCACTCACCTTAAGTTACTTTGAAAAAGATAATGCATGCCCTCCTTGTCCAGGGAAGATTAATGCTGTGCCTTACAGGCTGGGAGGACATTCCATTACAAAACTCCTGAATGACAGAATATTAATTTTTCTTTCATTCTTAGGATGAGCGCATAAATGGGTTTGATTGATAGACGCGTGCTCTCTCTATGGGGAGGGCAGAACGACTCCCCTACAGTAAAGTTGCTGCTTGGCACAAGCCTTGATGGGTCTTGCCTGTCACCAGTCTTACTCATTCCAAGCACTTGAACTCTTTCTTATCCCTGCATCCCGTGTAGTCAAAAGTGCCCTGAACCAGCTCTGGCTGGTGTGGTTTAGTGCATGGAGGGCCAGCCTGTGAACCAAAAGGTTGCCGGTTCGATTCCCAGTCATGGCATGTGCCTGGGTTGTGGGCCAGGCCCCCACTTGGGGGTGCGCAAGACACAGCCACACATTGATGTTTCTCTCCCTCTCTTTCTCCCTCCCTTCCCCTCTCTCTAAAAATAAATAAAATCTTTTTTTTTTAAGTGCCCTGAACCAGGATCCAGGTGCCCTGTACTCTGGTCCCAGCAAAGGCACCAGCCAGCACAAGGCTTCGGGTCCAAGTGAGGAAGTTAGCCTCAAAATTCCCCAAGGTCCAGGATGCATGGGGAGAATTGTGATGTGAGCCACCCCATGGTAGTCCGATTCTCTTACCTTCAGGGTTGAAGTCCTTGGGGAAACTCACTAACCAGCTCACGTTCCCATCGGTCCTCCCACAGCCTGGGGCTTTACTTCAGAAGACAGACATGTAGCGTGGAAATGCCTTTGACACCCATGGAGGCAAAGCTCTTTCCTGAAAAGTAAATACCTTTTTTTTTTTTGGACTGAGATACTGTGAAGGAGGCACATTTTCCCCTGAGACTGGAAGCAGTAAGGGCAAGCCTAGGGCTGCCAGTGCCCTCAGTGAAGGCCTGCTGGAGAGTGGGGCTAAGCTAGAGGAAAACAGGGCTGAGGATGGGGGGGCTCCAGGATCAAGCCGTGCCTGATTTCCCTCCAGCCAGATGGGTTGGTTTTTTTTTTAATTGATTTGAGAGAGAGAGAGACACTGATGTGTTGCTCCGCTTACTGATGAATTCTTTGGTCATCACTTGTATGTGCTCTGACTGGGGATCGAACCCTCAACCTTGGTGTATTGGCATAATGCTCCAACCCACTGAACTACCCCACCAGGGCCACAGTTCAGTTTTTGAGTCTGAGTTGAGTTCCTGCCCCTGTCACCATGTTCCTTTGTTGTCGCTAGGACCAGTAAGGACAGAAACAAACACAGCCCCAAGATTCCAGAAAGAGCAGCAGCATTTATTGTCATGGGGCTTCTTTCAATTCCAGAACCTTGGAAGCACAGACCTTGCTGGGCCTGAGTCACAGCTTCACGGTGGGGTTGACAGTTGGGGGAGGGGTGATGTAGGGAGCACTTTGCAACAATTAGTGCCGGGCTCACTTCATGGCTTTCCCAGGGGCAGAACCCAGAGCCGAGGGACTGGCACCCGGGCTCAGAGTTCCTGTCTCGTTTCTCTGGTCCTGCTTTGCTTGGTTTCCACCATGTTAACCACATGTCTCACATCAGAACTTGGGGCCTGACCCTGGCCATTTTGCAATGATCTGGCAATGTATGGAGACACCTTTGGTTGTCACAGGTGGAACCGATCCTTGTGGGACCTAGTGGCTAGAGACCAGGGACATGGCTAAACATTCTACAATGCATGGAACAGGACAGGCCCCACACGCAAAATGCTCTGGCCAAGCCAAGATGTCAATAGTGCCAAGGCTGAGCAACCCTACCATGGTATGTTCTAATCTGATTTATTTACATGTAAACAATCTTATAAGTACATACAATCCCATCGCAAGCAGGACATGACTTCAAATAAAGAAGAAGAAACATTGCTACATTTCTGATACAAGAAAACAGAGAACCAGACAGTGACAGGGCTGTGGCCCCGGCTTTTGGGTCCCCATCCTGGGTGAGGCAGGGTCTTCCCCGCAGCCCACCCGGTCGTCCTGCCCGGACACCCCTGATCCCGCAGCAGCACCTGTGAGTTTCCCTGGTGACGCCCAGGCCCTGCCCCTCCACCCCCAGCCCCAGGCCTAGAGCAGACCATCCATGTCCAAGTGCAAACAAGGGCCAGGCACGAGGCAAGGCCGGTGGGGGCTGACTCTAGGCCCCTCCCCCACAGCATCACTAGCTTCTAATCTGCTGGGTGAGCCAGGGGAACTGCTGGGCTGAGTGACAAGGACAACCCTGACACCGGCACTGGGGACAAAGACTGACAGATGATTCCCTGCTGAGAAGGGCTGCTGGGAAGCGGTTCTGGATCCTTCTGCATGGAGCCCACCCTCCTGCTCCTGGGGCTGCCTTGACCAGTTCCCTCCCCCCAACTCCTTCTCCCCCCTCCCAATCCCCCCAGTCACTGCGCTGGCTCCTGGCTCCTGGCCTGGGTCTGCCTGCCTGTTTGGAAACATTCCTAGAACACTCAACACAGAAGGCAGAGACTCCGGGAAGCCGCTGTATACTTTCCAGAGAAGGGACGCAGGGGTATTGTTTCTTTGCGGCAGGGTTGCTTTCTCTCTAGCTGGGCTTTTTTTTTTTTCTTCTTTCTTTCTTTCTCAGAGAAGCGCTTGTCAAAGACCCTCCCGACAGAAAGCCGGGCCTCCGCAGGGGCACACGCCCCGGCCCCCCATGCCCTGAGCATCCAGGGGTGGGACACGCCAGGCGCCAGGCAGGGCCCACACCCCTGCTGGACACGGCCTCCCACTTCTCAGCTGCCTCCCCTCCTGCCCTCTGCTCCCCAGAAAAGCCTCCCCCAGCTGCCCACCCCACAGAGCTGCTCAGAAATGCTATTCCAGCCTCTTCCTCCTTGACTTCTAATGTGGTTTGCAATTCTTTGTCTGCATGAGCGGTTGATTAACTGCTCTCCCCCTCTCTCTCTCTCTTTCCCCCTCTCCCCCTCCCCCCGTCATACATGCTTTGACACAGCTCGCGGCACATTCTCATCTCACAGCCCTGGCACGAGGGTGCCCTTGGTAAGGACCGGCTGACTGAACAAGCGAACATATGGAAGCTATTTAAGAAACCTTTCAAGGTGCGGAACGACAGCATCAGTGGGACTCGAAGGCGTGATCAGCATCCCACGTGAACACAGTCAGGAGAGGAGTAAGACCCCGAGGTCTGAAGTGCAATGTCTGAGCAGGCTTCGATCAAGTTGGAAACCCTGAACCTCAAGTCTGTGGGAACTGGGGTCTGTTCCTGGCTCGTGGAAACAGCCTGAGGTCCTGTGTCTAAGGAGATCAGCCTTCTGTTGCTTAAGGATGGGTCTGATGGGGGAGAAGTCACTCGTGAGGTGGTCCCCGGTGTCCTTGGGGATGGTGGAGCTCTATGCTGGCAGAACTGCCAAAGACAAGGGGAGAAGGGCTCTTTGTTGTCATAGCAGCAAGATGGTGGTAATCAGGATGCTTTTGACCCTTGTGACCTTGGCAGTGGCTTACAGACCTTGAAGAATGAAATGAATAGCGGCCGAATTTCCAGATGGAGGCCAGTTCCTAGTCCCAGGGGCCCTTGATGAAAGGGGAGGCCAAGTGTCCCGAGGAAGACGCTGCAACGTGGCCACAAACATGCTATGACTCTGCTTCCACTCCCTCCCTATGGGGCCTCTGGCCCTTTGCTCGGGGTCACGTGTGCTCTGGGAAAGGGGGAGCGCCAGGACCTTGTGGACACTTCTGGACAGTGGCTCTGAAGTCAGGTTAATTCTTTGGAAGCTGGGAAAACTCTGAAGGAAGTGAAATCTCGCTGTGCTCGGCTGGTCCAGCAGGGCTGACGGTCGTCCGGGGCCCGGAGCCCGGGCCTGCCTCAGAGCGGGCCTCGCGCATCTGCGGCCGCCCCGCAGTCACCCCGTTCCAGGATGCATCATTGGAATAGACACACGTGGCCCCTTGGTGACTGACGGAGTGAGGGCCATCGTGGGGGGAAGGGCTAAGGGTCGTAGACCAGGAGCAGCAGAGGTCACTGTCACCACCGGAGATTGGGAAGGGGCCAGTGGGAAGCCTGTCACAGGCCCGTGCGATTTGCCTCTTTGGCCCATGTAAATGGCATGTGAATCTTGTAAATTGACAACAGATTGTCATAAACTTAATCTGGCGGTGACTCCCATCACAGCTGCTGTTCCAGATGAGGTTCAGACATTCCAGATGTGTGACCAGACCGGAGCAGAACAATTGTCCCTGGCAGCTGGCGAGCTTTGTCAACTGTTTCTTGTGCCCCTCTGCCCTCACTTCCGCATGCAAGCAAAACCAGTTAGCATTTTAGGAGCCAAGTGAGAACGTGACCGAGCTGACTGGGTCTGGCTGATGAGGCTTCTTCGTCCAGACAAAGGACAGGAGGGGAAAGCGGTGTCGGCCTGGGATGTCTCCTCACCAGCCCCTCCAGACCCATGCCCCCCAACTCCTTCCGGCCCAGGAAGCCGAGCTCTGCAGACGGTGTTTGTAGCTTCCTGGGTCTTGGGATCTCAGCTGCGTTTGCTCAATGGGAGACACTGGCAGGAGCTGGGAGGGAGAGGGGGAGCCCACATACTCACTACCCCCGCAGAGCTTTCCAGAAGAGAAGGGCAGGAACGCATCCGTCACACAGTGTGAAGTTACAAATCGAGTGCGAGGGAGGACCAGCACGTGGCGCTATGGAAGCTCAGAGCGGGAGAGGGGTGCTCTTCCCTTATATCTGGGCTGACGTTCCAGGCAGTGGAACAGCATGTGCTAAGGCCTCGGAGCTGGCAGGAGCACAGCCCTTCTGAGGAGCTGAAGAAAAGGCTCATGTAGAGGAGGCTGGAGGGGTGGGGAGGTATGTGTGGCTGACAGGCTGGGCCTCCTTAAAGGCTTCATCCTACTGAGGCAACAGCCAAGCCACTGGACATGTGTTGGGAGGCCTCTCTGACAGTCCCGATGGTCCACGCCTCCTGGGGTTCACACCCAACGTGATGCCCTCCCTGTGAGTATGGGCTGGACTCACTGGATTACTTCTGATGAACAGAACCCAGTAGCAGTGAAGGGAGGTCACTGTTCAGACTGGGTCACGAGGGCTGGCTCCCATGGGGGACCCTCTCGTCTCCCACCAGCTGCTGGGAGGACAGACTGGCAACCCATGGGGGTGCCATGTGCTGAGCAACCCAGGTGAGGTCATTGCCACATCCACGTGCGTGCACCTGCTAGCCTTCAGGTAACTAACTGCAGCTCCGGAGGGCAGCTGGGCCACAACCTCACGGGAGACGCCCACAGACAGCCGGCTGAGCCACGCCAGAGTCCTCGCCCATTGGAACCAGGGGACACTAAAGGTTTGTTGTTTGACTTGTTACACAGTGACAGGGAACTAAGACAGTTTATCGATTTTTATGTAGTTATTTTTTGAGTGTGTAATACTGTAACACGGTTCGAAATTCTGAAGTAACAACAGAGGACAGAGAGAAAAGCCCCGAGACACTCCCATAGCTCGACATTATGTTTCTGGTGTGCCCAATCCCGGGAGATTCTACCCGTGCAGAAACGCACGCACATTGGTTCACACACCGGTCTGCTACTTCCTTTTCCAGGGCACCATATATCTCAAAGGACACTCTATCTCTGCCCATAGAGAATTTCGTCATTTTTCATGGCTGTGTTGAATTCCATTATATGAACATCCCCTTATACATGACAACCCGCCCCTATCAATAGACTTTTAGGTTATTTCCAACCACTTGCTATTACAAACAATAGTGCAATAACTACTCTTCATATATTTCGCCCTCTAGGATACATTTCTGAGACTGGGTTCAAAAGTGGGCAGATGTGTAACTTTGATAAGAACTGCCCAACCGCTGTGGCAGAGAGCTCCGAACTCACACGGCCATCGCGTGCAGGACCATTGGCTTCCCCACAACCATCAGCAATGTTTCAGGTCTGCCAGTCTGATCAGTGGGAAATGGAATCTCAGCAAGGCCTGAAGTTATCCTCCCATATTATTGTGTGTGAGGCTGAGATTCTCTGGATATGTTTAATAGCTGCTGACATGACTATAGGTGTGTTGTAAAAAGTTATAGTCATACATTAAACACACACACATGTTCTGGCTGCCAAGAGAGGACGGTGGTGGGGGGAGCGGATGGAGGGAGCCTGATGAAGCGGGTGGAGAGCAGCAGATGGACCGGAGCTATTTGAAAGCCTAAATAAAGATGCCTTTATGAGGGCTCTGTGCGTGTGTGTGTGTGTGTGTGTGTGTGTGTGGTGTGTATGTGTAAGGGCGCACATGCGCACACTTACAGGGTTGGCGGTGGAGGATTCAACTTTAGTCCCCGGCTTGTGCAACCTGAAGAAAGATGGGAACCTTCACTGAGGCAGGATTGTGGAGGAAGATCAAAAAGGTGTCCCACTGTTGCCAGGACAACCATTAGCGTCTTGCGTTTACTATATGCTCTGCCTTACTCCTACACCTTAGCGGAGTTTCATATTGTGATGTATTTTGGATTTCACGCTATTGAAGATACCAAGCCGGTAAATCCCATAGGTAAAGAGCTGTCTCAGGCCACACAGGTAACATACAGATCAGCTCTCTGCTGTCTGCCGTGTGCTGAGGGACCGTGTGCGGGAGGAGGTGACAGAGGCTGTGGTCACCCGGAGCCGTCTTCAGGCCCGGACGCAGCTGCTTAAGTAACTCACCCAGATGACATAGGTGGACAGGGCTCCCGAAAACAGCTTTCTCCCATGTGGCCTGAGAAGCCAGTTGGCACCTGAACTTCAATCTCTTGCTTCCGAGGGGCCTTCTAATCCAAGGTGTGTAATATGAGTGCTCTTGGGGTGGCTGCATGGGGTCCCATCCAATTCTGAGGCTGTTATTTTAGGTGAAGGAAGGAGTAATAGCAAAAAGGAGAGAAAAGTGCAATTTTTACAGGTACATATGTATCTATCTCCTTGGAGAACAAAAGGACATCACCTTAAAACACCAACTAAATCGGACAGCTGCCACTGTGACAGCCGATGTTGTTCTTCACCCTGTGACCCCCACTGCCCCGGGCCCTCCCGCTCAGACTCCCAGCTGTGAGGACTGTCTACAGGCCAGAGAAACCAGAGAGGAAGTCAGCCCATTCCTGGCTTTGAGGCTTCAAAAGCCAAGGTCGGGGTATGAGACAGACAGGGAGGGACAGACAGTTCCTCGCTTTCCCATCTAGGGCACTGCTCTGACATTGTTGTCTGCCCGCCAGCGACATGACTCACCTGCTCCCTGCTCGGAGGGGAAAATTCTCAGGTGTCACCCTAGACCCACAGAATCGGAAGCTCTCAGGTGCAGCACCCAGAAATCTGCACTTTTATACACTCTGGGTGATTCTGATGCCTGGGCTCCTTATTTATTATGGGGAAGCTGTTGAGAATATTTTCTCTAAGCTCCAAGTATCTTTTCTTTAGGAAAACCCAAGGAAACTTTTTCTCCTGTCTCACTCCTAGGAAAACCTGATTGTCTCAGACTGTGGGCGGGGCTTTACCTTCTAGAACCCGTGAAATGGGTAACTGGTTGTATTTTTGGGTTGTTTGGCTGCTAACAAGATCAGAGACAAATGTCTGGCCGGCCTGTGGAAACTGCACAGGAACTAATGGGGGGGGTTACTTTATTGTTATCCCTATATTTCCACATACTGTGACTTTTTAAATCTCTTTGATTCTGTTGCATTAGATGTATTTTGTAACAGACATACAGGTCTAGTGTTGCCCTCAAACGAGGCAATGTTGTATTAAGATGCATTACAAACCCAAAATAAATGAAATGTTGACTTTCATTTTTCCAGTGTCTTTTGCTGCCATCATATGAAGCAGTATCGTGACAATGGGCACCAGCTGAGACGCCCTCTCTCTGCCAACAGGCTTAGAAGTGACACCTGCATGGGTCTGCCTCCCAGACTACTGATTCCAAACGCTCATGTGGGCACACCCAAGTGATCCTCTCTTATAGGAACAACTCACATCAGCCAAAACCCATAGAGACTGATATCTAAGCCAGAATTTCACGGTATTGATTTAGGATGACAAATAGCTCCATCAGGTAGACCCCGAATGCTGGCATGGACATTCACGTTTGATGAAAAGGGAATGACCACAAAGAGTTAATTTCATGCTCAGCAGCAGGAACCAACCAACCCCGGGGCCAGGCAGGGAGGGCAGGGTAAGCTCTGGGAAGATGCCTAGGTTCTGCCCCCCTCGGCCTCCTGGGCATCCCTTTTCTCTGTTCCCAGTCAGTCACCCTTGTTACGGTCACAGCCTTGTTGCAAACCATTTTCTCATCAGTAAATTACATTTATATTCCTGTTCTCCACCTGATCGCCTTGATGGGAGTTTAGGGGTAACTACCTAGACATACGTCTGAAAACCACCTCTTGGTTCATTCTCCGGAAGAGACACCTACCACAGCCACTGGCTGCAGGTCCTGCTTGTGTGCCTGGCAGGGGGGAGCCTTTTGCTCCTCATCTCCCGGTCCTCAGGAGGCCCCTCCTGGCATTTCTCTCGGTAAAAACCACATCAGCCCTCCTCTCTTACAAAAAACAATTCTTTCCACTTATAAAAATGTGGAATATACTTTGGCTTTCTAACAGCTGCGATGTGAATTAAGACCAAGAGGTATCTTTCTGTATGGAATAAGCACATGAAAGTAAAACACTCTGTCCAGCTGGTGAAAGGCACGGACCTCACAGGTCTCCTGGCTTTGAACTCAGCAGGGGGTGCCATCCATACCCATACCCTGTGGATGCTGGGAACCCGATGTCACATTTGTGGGTCACCTAGAGACACAGAAACCTGTTGTTAATGTCCCTGCTAGCTGGACATCGTCATCTGACCAAAGAGGACACACAAGGCCATGAAACTCTCAGTTCCTACTGATTTTAGTCCCTCTTCCACAGCTCGGACGAAGGTAACGGAGAAAACATTTCAGCAGAGAGAGGCAGAGAAAGAAAATCTACTCTCCTACCCCAAATGAAATTGAGTCTCCTGCCCTGGACTCCAAGCATCGTTTTTAAGACTAGATCTTCCCACTCATTAGAAGATCCCTTCTGGTTCTGTTCTCTTCCTGTGGCATCCACTCTGTGCCCCTGTCAACATAAACACAGCAAAGAACCTTGTATTTAGAGACTTAAGAGAACAGCAGATGCAGATTCTGGCCCCAAACAGGTATAGATTCCCCTAAAACAGGTTGTTGTTTCTGCCTTGGAAGCAGACATAGTGGAGGCAAATGGTCTGGGGAGGTCAGGCAGAAGTGGGAATTTATCCGAGCTATTTCCTTATTCATAAAAAGGGGTTAATATTAGCATCCGATCTCACAGATCGGTTGAGTTTAAAATGCTTAGCATAGCCCCGGCCAGGTGGCTCAGTTATTCCATAGTATCAAGTGCAACGTGTACTTACCTACTCAACATCCAACCACACCCTTGGATTTAAGCTGCTCGCCACTTTCCTGAACACTATGGATTCTATACATCCACCCATCTGTGATTCTTGAAATTCACTTGATACTTGTTTCCATTATATTGGAAAGTCTGACCAAAGACCTGCTATGCCTCTAAGCCCATCCTGTGAGGGTATATTGCTTTCCCTTCCCTTTCCTTTCCTTTCCAAACCATTCATGTTGTTCTGTAAGTATTTACATTTATTCCACGAAGTCGTTTTCCCAGCTGGACCATAAGCGTCTTAGCAATGGGCTCTATTCACTTTGTATACTCCTCTAGGACCTGTTGTGTTCCAGCAACTGAATGATAGTTAACTCAACAAATTCACTGCTCTCTCCATGTCTGCTGATTTAAAAAAGATTTCGGCTCTCTATGCAACCAACAGATGATGCGCCAAGTCTTCTACCAAACTTCCTAGTTGTATATTTCTGGTACTTACCACCCCAAACACCTGCCCTAAGGAACTTGTGAACATGAGTTGTTCCAGAAGAGAAAAATTTGAGATAACTCCTTTGTATACCCATCCACCTCACTCTCTCTCTCTCTCTCACACACACACACACTTTCACACAGCTAATGTTCTGTACACAATTATCCCATTTTAGAACAGGAATAATTTGTTACTATAAATATGATTTTTAACAATATTCCCTAGGTATTTAGTAATCAAAATTTTCTCCAAATCATGAGAAAGCCCAAAGTAATTAACAAATATATATGTGGATATATGTATATAAAATTTTTTTAATCTTTCTGTGATTTAGTTTTTAACTTTGACGTAACAGAGGAGTGAAGGACCCAAGGCCAAAGTGCATCTGACAAAGCCTTTCCCGGCCAGGTAGCTCAGCTTCCTGCGGTACACATCAGGCTTGCTCCAGTTCCACAAGGACTCCGCCACAGTCTTTAGGATGGAGAAAAATCACTGGTTTTCCATGGGCTCCTATTTTGGCCTCTTCGCTGAGACTACGGATCTTCTTTTCTTTCAAATCCATCACAGCTGCATTGATATTATCCACCTTGAGAAAAGGAAATAAGTAAGAACACCCTTGAGATCAGCGAAGTACCAGATTACAGCATCAGAGGCCACAGCAGAAACACTGCAAGCTGCTGTGCTCGCTCTCTCCTCCGCTTTCAGGCAGAACCTTCCTTAAACCACAACAAAAGTAAGCTTAATACTTCCGGAGAAGGAAGAGAAGTTGCTGAATTTTCCTAGGTGAGCAACCACAATGCTTAAGAATTTTCACCCTTCGTAAACATTTCTCCTTAGAACCTACATACTATATGCTACATTTCCTAGTATTTCCTTCTATTGGTACTATTGGTACTATTGTTTTTTCCTGAGAGCCCTGGGTTCCCCATCTGTAACAGGGAGGTGAGGTCTGCCCTATAAATGGGATTATATGAGATAAGTAAGCAGCTCTTAGCAGTTTATAGTAGGTACTCAACAAATGGTTTTCCCTGACCCCCAAACCTCCTACCTGCCAAACTACCTGGTTAGCACTTCTGAAATTAAAACTTCATATACACAAAAATCACTAGCAAACTGTAACCCAAATCGGTTTTCCTACTCTAAAAAAATCCAAACATTTCTAATTTTGCAACTGTCTCCTAAGTCATCTCTGCTTTCTTCATATGTATTGGCAGGCTAGGAAAGGGGCAGGTGTGTCTCTATACACTTACGGAGACATGCTTTTCCTCTGTCTTGGAAAATCAGCCCCTTAGACTGGGGACCCACTAGATGGACATAAAGGGGAAGGTAAATGGCCATAGTCCTGAGCAGCCAGCAATCACCCTGGAGTGGAATGATCTAACAGCATTCCAAACCTTGTGTTCCTGACATACACGTTGAACAAATGCCCGTGTTTATACGATCTCACTTTCAAAGAACCAAGGCCTATATATATCCTGGACTCTAAAACTGGCCGAAAAAACGACAAGGGCACTGAGTGTTACTGTAAATGAACTATGATGTCTTCAAACAACGTATATTCTACTTGTGCATTCTTGATAACGTTTCTTTTAAAACCCGATAGCTCTGTCAAAGCCATGCCCGGCCCGTGAGCGTGGTCGTTTCCTGCCTTTGTGAACCAGCTGGTCTGTCCCCATCTTCTCAGAACATCAGGGTTCCTCCTGACTGCACCCCTCTTTGTCACTTGATATAATGAATTTCATTCTGTTGAAGTTGACCTCTTTCTCCGTTTTCCCAAAGTTAGCCCACACTCAGTCTTTCCACTTGAAAATAATGTTTAAATTATGCAGGGCATGAAAATGTAAAGACACAGGGAAAGCTAAGAACCCTGCGACCACCACTAACATCGTTGTCCTCCCCACAGGTAATGACTGTACTCAGTTTGACATGTTCTTCCAAACCTCAAAATTTCTTTGTCCTCTTTCTTGCTTTTTCTTGGAAATAAAATGCCCTTTCATTGACCAAATGGTGTGAGCAGGAGACGGAAATCTAAAAATTTTTCTTCAGTTAGTAACACAGAAAATTTAAGCCTTCATCAAACAGCTACCTTTTTGTTTTGTTCTGTTCTCTGGAAACGTTATCATTCTATAAAAGCCCCGCGTCTGGGAAGTGGCGATGCTCGGAGCCCTTGTAGAGCTTAGCAATTCCCTAGGGTTTACTGCAAAGCCAGAAAGAGGATGGAATTTTTTGAAAAGTAGCATTTTCTCCCTTTTTGATTGAAGAACAGCCATTTCCCAGCATGCAGGAAATAAGTTACCTCACTAGCCTTTTACCTTCACGTTATATAACATTTCCCTCATAAGGAACATATGTTCAACGAAAAAAAATCCATAAAACACACCAAGGCATAAACAAGAAAATGAGTCACCTAGTACGTGACTGCCCAGAAAACTGTGACAACTGCTGCAGTTCTTTACACTTTTTTTCTTATTTCTGAAATAAGGATTTTATCATGTGCTTTCCCCCGTCAGCCTGGGCCCGTAGGATGACTTCTAGATGGAATCTGACGTCCTCTCTGTACTTGGGATGCCTTCTCTGACCCGGGGAGCCTGGCACGTTGGAGAAACCGCCCTCTGTGCAACCACAGTGCACACGCTCACCTGCGCCGGCTCCTAGGCTCCATCTGCCCCCCAGTCCCCGCATACGGACACCTCCCTCCCTCAACATGCTTGGGCTCCAGCTCCCTGCACTGGGCTGGCCCCCGTGCTGACGCCTTCCCACCTCTGACACCCCACGCCTGGCCACTCCGGGGTGCAGCCCTATAGCCCACCCTGCGCAGACTCCGACACCCTGCACTGAAGCGCCAGCTTGTGGGTGGCCCTGTGCACCCCACCCGGGAGCCAACTCCGCTGCGCTGGGCTCCCCAGCTCTCCTCACTGACGGGTGCGAGATCTTGCTCAGGCCCTCTTCAATACTTCAGGACTGAGTTGTTTGGGAAGGAAAGGGATGGGAGGGGAGGGGGGAAGAGACCACAGTCACTTTTAATACTGTGGCCCTGGCTGCTGTGGCGCAGTGGACTGAGAGTCGGCCTGCAAACCAAAGGGTCACTGGTTCGATTCCCAGTCAGGGCACATGCCTGGGTTGTGGGCCAGGTCCCTGGTTGGGGGCGTACAAGAGACAACCACACACTGATGTTTCTCTCCTCTGTTTCTCTCTCCCTTCCCCTCTCTCTAAAAATAAATACATAAAATCTTTTTAAAAAATACTGTGTATTTTCCCTTTTCTTTGGCAACTAGAAAGCACTGTTTGGCAGAACTAGTGGGTATACTAACCTTATCTTCAGTTTTACTTGCCTTCCATTTCCTTTGTTCTACCTGCTCTGTTAGTATGTTTACCTTTTGTACCTTCCAGGCTTCCTTTTGGTACATCACCCCTAACCCTCCGTGGGACACGCAGGGCGTGAGGGTGTGATGCCACCTGCACCCTCCGTGGGACACGCAGGGCGTGAGGGCGTGATGCCACCTGCACCCTCCGTGGGACACGCAGGGCGTGAGGGCGTGATGCCACCTGCACCCTCCGTGGGACACGCAAGGCGTGAGGGCGTGATGCCACCTGCACCCTCCGTGGGACACGCAGGGCACGAGGGCGTGATGCCACCTGCACCCTCCATGGGACACGCAGGGCACGAGGGCGTGATGCCACCTGCACCCTCCGTGGGACACGCAGGGCACGAGGGCGTGATGCCACCTGCACCCTCTCTGGCACACACAGGGCACGAGGAGGGCATACATGGAACAACTCTGTCCCCAGCGCCCAAGGCAGTGGAGGTCACAGCGATACTGCAGACACTGAAGCAGGAGTGTAACTGTGCGTGCGTGCGTGCATGTGTGCGTATGTAGGTGGGGGTCCCAGGGAAGGGCCCTTCTGAAGGGAGATGTTGCTCACGAGGTTTAGAGCAACAGCTGTTTACCAACCAGCACGTAAGCGTTTTAATATTTTTACAAACTTGGTACAAACGCGTTGCATCAGGACATCTTTTCCACGGCCCCTAAGGTTTGTCCGTGGCAGGCCTGGCTGTCAGGGAGGGGCAGTGCCTGGGGCAGCCCGGACGGCTCGTCCTCAGACCGAGAACAGAAAAGTGAGATCCACGTGAGCGCCCAGGTAAGCCACTTGCTTCTCTACGGAGGGCGGAGAACAATGACAGGGAGCGTGACACTAAGGTGCCAGCTAACCGACCACCTCCCGCCCCTTCTCCTAGGCCTCCCTTCCTCGCAGACTGACACACATTTTCATTTCCCCTTCGGCTCCACTTTAAATCCACCGTCACGTCCTGAGCTCGCCCCTTCTTTACTTAGGTGAGCTGCCTTTGAAGGCCTGGTCTCTGATGTCGGCGCAGGCAGTGCAGTGTGGGGCAGGGAGCGGGGACTCAAAGGCTGGGGATCCTGCTTGCCATCCCGGGGGTTCTCACACAAACCCTCAAGCCCCCTGCAATCAAGACTTGCAGCCAAAATCAACCTCCTATGAAAGGCATAAAGGGACGAATATTAGGCCTTGTTAGTTCCCACCTCAGATTTTAAACTCAGCTCACACCGTGCCAACGGTCTGGCACAGCGGCCAACAGCGCGGACCCTGGCATCAGAATGAATCTGGGTCTGAACCCCGGCCTTGGCACTTACTCCTCATGGGACTCTGGGCGGGCTGCTCTGTGTCTGAGTTCCCTCGCCTGTCACGCGGGGCGGACCGTGTCCTCGCAGGGCGGCTACGGAATTAAAGAAACGACACGCATCAAGGTCTCCGTGCACTGCCAGCGGACGCAGTGGTCGCTGCCGTAATAACCGGGGCCTTTCCACGCACTAGTCCCTCTGCCTGGAGGAGCTCCCTCTTCTTGCTCCCTGGGGGGCATTCCTGAACAGACGCTGTCCCCCCTCCTCGGCCTGCCACGAGCATGCCTGTTTGCACAGCCGCCCCTCCTCGCTGTGCGCAGGGCCCGCGTCCTATCCAGTCACCGCTGAGCCCGAGGACGCGGTGGGTGCTCCCATGTGTCTGCAACAGGAAGCACGTCCTGGAAATCAACACCCCTCGCTTCTGGGTTAGGAGCAAGACCTAACTCTTACTTGCGTCATCCCTCCCATCAAAAGAACTTAAATTAAAGCATCCCTGCTATTGTTGATACTGTGTCCCAAAAGGCAGTGATCTGAACAGAAGCATCAACAGATAAAGGCTCGCTAATGGGGAAGTTCCTGTCTTAACACTTCACGTTTTCTTCAGGAACTGTTAGCAGATGCAACTGAGAAGATCTTGACACATCGGGGCCAGTCAGTGGAAGTGTGTCGCTTTTGTAATAAGGAACAAGTGAGCGGAATTTTAAGGGTAGAAAATAATTACATGAATACTTAGCATGCATGTGAAATTCTTACTTTATAAAGCCTTTTTAGCTGCTTCTTCTAATTGCCTTGTGATCGTGAAAGCAGTTGTATTCCTGTTACATGGCAGGTCATATGTAATCCGTAAATGATCAGGAAAAACCCAGACCTGTTTTGGCCAACTTCAGTGGCTTTTACAGTGGCTGTTGAATCCAGATTCAACAAACAATGTTATTATCATCATTCGCGGTTTTTGTGAGGAAAAGATAATATACATCTGTGGATCCATCTTTGAGTAGGACCAATAGTACCATTCCCCTTAAAGAACTGAATAAAAGTTTCTGGTCCTGGCCGGTGTGGGTCAGTGGACTGAATGCCGGACTGCAAACCAAAGGGTCGTTGGTTCGATTCCCAGTCGGGACACATGGCTGGGTTGTGGGCCAGGTCCCCAGCTTGGGATGTGTGAGACGCAACCACACACTGATGTTTCTCTCCCTTTCTCCCTCCCTTCCCCTCTCTCTAAAAATAAATAAATGACATTTTTAAATAACTAAATAAAAGTTTCTGATGACAGCGACTATATGCAATTTCAAAAAGCAAAAGACATTTTGTGAAAGAGAAATGTAAAACATCAAGCATTAAAATAAATAACATACCTCAATGCAGACGTGATGCATCCCTCCAGCCTTGTTTTTCTGCAGAAAACCCGCAATTGGACTGTCGTTTCCCAGCGGGTGAAGCAGTTCCATTTTGGTGTTTCCAAGGTTGACAAAAACCACAGACACTCCGTGGTCAGGAAGGGGGACCACCTCGCTTACCTGGGCCCCCAAAACATCTCGGTAAAACGCGCTGGCCTTCGCCAAGTCGGGCACCGCTATGGCCACGTGATTCAGCCGCCCCAGGCTCCACACAGTGGCTGCCACTCGATGTGGGGTCTGCGAGGAGGAAAAAGCTCTCACTGCTGGGACCGGAGCCTGAAGCCTGGGGAAAAGCCCTGAAAAATAGAGCACCCATGGATATCCTTCTGAGATTAATGCGCTTCTCAAGTTATTTTTTTAAGTGAAATAAATAATCAATGGAGAAATTATTTACATACCTATTCTTTTTCATTACTGAAATTAAATCAGGGGAGATAGATGCCAAAACTGTGTGAAATTACTCATTCTATTCTGAAATAACTGCGTGAAACTAAAAAGCTAATTCTGAGCTATTGAGATTCAGAACAAAGAATGCTATTTTTCATAACAGTTTATATTGACTGATAACAGGTAAAGGGTAGCTACTATTATTAGGAATTACTTGGTATTCTCTGCATTTCACAAAGGGTTAGTTTCAATGGGATAGTGAAATGGGACATTTACTGATGAGAACAAGAAATTTTCTTCCCTATCTATAAATGATTTTTTTTGTGTTCCTATCTGTAATATGTTCATTAAAGCCGTGACCTTACAGTATTTTAATGTGCACTTTATTTGAATGATTATCAACCAGGCAAAATATCTCATTGCTGGGAAAAGAAGCAAAGATCAAGAGGGTACTTGAACAGGACCTAATATCACAGAGCTTCAGCTGACAATTCCCCGTCACTGAAATTTTGATAACAAGGAAATTAAAGAGACACCCCTTGATTTTATTTAAGACCGTAAGTGTTGTTGGGAGAGGCAGCCTCAAGCATGCAGTCCTTCGACCCCCACCCAGTCACACGGGGGTGGGCCTGGGGCCTGGACCCCGACCTAACCGAGAGGAGGAGCCCCCCCAGCCTGCGCCAGGCCTACCACCATGTGCTGGGGTATCTTATCCCCTTCCAGGCTCCATGAATGCTCCTTTGTCTCTGTGGACAGTGTGGCATCCAATGGCCAACCCCACTGGTATATGTCTTCTCAAGGACGGGGACCAAGGTTCTTTCTACTGTGGCATGAGGGGTGTGGCCACCACCTGGGGGACTGACACCCACAACTGAAGCTGCTCCTGCCCTGTTAGTAAAGCATGTCCCGCGCAGGGCCTGGAGACGCCGATACTTAGATGCAAAGGGCACTTGCTCAGAGTCCCACATTGGGTCTGACAACCTGAGCGTGGTGTTCTGCTCCACAAATTGATGCACCGCAGGCCAGTAAAAGGCAAAAGCCACCTTAGTGTGGCTTTCTGCTAGGCTCCAGCCTGTGTTACTGATTCCTGAAATATCTCAAGGTTCCCAGTATCACTAGGCTGGCATAGTCCTGTTCTGTGAACTCACCGTATTATCATAAATTCAAGTGTATTCCAACCCAGTACACACTTACGTAATTGTACAATTGAAAGTAAATTTCATAAAAAGAATA
This sequence comes from Furipterus horrens, assembly GCF_987537825.1. Lineage (NCBI taxonomy): Eukaryota > Metazoa > Chordata > Mammalia > Chiroptera > Furipteridae > Furipterus > Furipterus horrens. The sequence continues at coordinate 2,688,052 of NW_028327186.1, read as the reverse complement.
CCTAGTCTTCAAAGATGTGATGTGCTCTAATATTTTTCTATTCTACTGCATTTTATTTCAGTTTTAAAATACTGGTACTACCCACTAAATCTCTACCTTGCTGGTTTGTTGTGAAGATTAGCCCTGGCTGGTGTGGCTCAGTGGATTGAGCAGCAGCCTGCAGACCGAGAGGTGCCAGTTCGATTCCCAGTCAGGGCACAGGCCTGGGTTGCAGGCCAGGTCCCCAGCTGGAGGCAAGAGAGAGGCAACCGGCCCATGTATTGCTCACATATCGATATTTCTCTCCCTCTTCCTTCTTCCATTCCCTTCTCTCTAAAAATAAATACTTTTTTAAAATTATACATTTAAAAACGGTTAATTTTTATGTTATATGAATAACTTTTAAGGGAAAAAAAAGGGGGGGGGTTCCTAGCAGGAAAAGTCTATGGGTGATGTGTGAAACACTGAATAAAAATATTTCTAAAAATATACATACAAAATGCTTCTCTGATATTCAAATTATTATTTGTATGTTCACCTTCAGGGTTTTTGTTTGTTTTTAGATTTTATTTATTTATTTTTAGAGAGAGGGGAATGGAGGGAGAAAAAGAGGAAGAGAAACATCGATGTGTGGTTGCCTCTCACACGCCCCCAACTGGGGACCTGGCCCACAACCCAGGCTTGTGCCCTGACTGGGAATCGAACCGGCAACCCTTTGGTCCCCAGGCCGGCGCCCAATCCACTGAGCCACACCAGCCTGGGCTGTTTACCTTCAGGTTTTAGGTGTAAGTACCAATGATTAAGAACATGGACTTCGGTGCTTGACTGCCCTGGTTCAAATCCTGGCCCTGCCATGAGTTGTGTAACTTGGGCCAGTTATTTACCCTTTTTGTGCCTTTGCTTTCTCATGTAGGAAAATAATACCTACCTCATAGGATTTGTCATTAGACTAATATGAATACATAGAAAGGGTTTAGAAACATGCCTGGCACACACAAAGTACATAATAAACTCCAAGGATATTAGCACTTTTAGAAAGGGTACAAAATAACTTATTTATGAATGGAGGCATCTCCGACATCTAACACATTTTATTCCTTCAGAGGAAAAGGCTATGAACCTACCCTGTACATGATATTGCACTTAAGATAAAGACTCATCCAGCAGCTGAAGACAGCCTGCGTTTGGCCCACGTCTTGGCACACAGAGGCCCTCACAACCCACAACTCACTCCTCTCCTTTCCCTCTGGAAAATTCTGCTGTGTGGGCTCTGATTTATGACATGCTGGGTAGTATCTCAGCATTTAGTGACTACTGACATCCTGGCGGAATAATGTTCCTGGAAGGGATTCCAAGCTCAGTATTCTTTTTGTATTGTGATATAATACTGACTTAGCATTCTTCCCAGTTAACATGAGTTGTTTATTACAGTTACTCCCTGACTCCCTTACACCGCTCATGACTATCAGTTTCACTGGGGAACTCCTTTGAATAGTCTATAAAAGTGGAAACTATACGTGTAACATTTCTGCCTTCAAAAACCTATAAACCAATCAGCCCCAATGCAGACATGTTCAGTTTGAGGCATCCTCCTTCCTGCTGGAATCCAGGACCTGGGGGGACACAGTCCCCTGGCATAACATCTCACAGATCTGACCTCATCTTCCTAGGGGAGACCTGCGGGTTTATTTCCATTAGTTATGCAGCGATACTTCTCTGCGATCTTGCCTGACTGGCTTGTGAAATCACAAACTCTGAAGCCAGAGTGGATCACGCCACAGCCTGGCTCTGCCCAGGGATATTCACGGCCATAAAACAGAGCTAATAGTAATAGTCTGGTGAGCACTTTAATCATCACAATAACTCTACAAATCAGATGGCAGCATTTTTCCCATTTAGAGGCCAAGGAGAGAGGCCAGATGGAAGTCATTTTCTTCAAGGTCACACCAGGTGGCAAAGCTGGGCCTCAAGCCCAGGCCCGTCTGACATTGAAGTTAATATCGTTAAACCACTTACGTTTAATTTTCTCATTCCTCCGAAATTCTTTACCATTCTTTTGAGCCTCAGTTTTGAATATCTTCAGTTTCTGTTCTCTGAGCAATATCTGCTTACTAAGATAAGAGATGGCTTTCTGAGAGATAATACGAGATGATTCTTTTATGAGTTTTTTTAGTATTGTTTGCTTTTTGCAAAAGACTACTTTTTTTGCAATGGTACGTGAGATAAGACGCTGACTTGTATTTTACCAAGAAGAGCAAGGACGGTCCTGGAGGGCGTGTTATTAGCAAAACTTCAGTATCACTCGGTAATTAGATTCATTTTAACGAGCTGTGCTCACCGTGTTGTCATATTTTTTCACGCAGACATGTCACCTCTTTCAACGGATAATGTGCTGAGGCTGTTAGTCCACATTTCTCTGTATGTGTCTCATCGCTGTGCCCTGGTCACTAGTGATCAGTCAAGACCCGGATCAGCCCGAGATGGGACCTCTGGGGACACGCACGAAGGATAAGTTTCAGGGGCGGGGCGGGGCGGGGCGGGGCGGGGCGGGGCCAGCACTTTCTAGGAGAGAAATCTCACATTCTTCAAGGTTCATCCCCTCTAACACTTCCTGAAGGTGTCAAGCGGAAGGATTTATCACAGATGTTCAGGAGCAACTCAGAGGCATGACCACGTGGCGCTTCCTTCCCAACAGGGACTTGCAGGTGAAGGGCAGTAGCTGCCTCCAACGAGGAAAAGAAGAGCGAGCGACAATGGGGAGGGAGCAAGGGGGTGGGCTGGGGAGTGAGAAAACCTTGAGTTTCTGCCATGTCTGATTCTAGGCAGCCTCTTTATTATTATTATTATTTTTTTTTTTATGGAGATGTGGATAACTTAAGGAACCTAACAAGTGTCTGCTGTCACCTTTCCTGCTCAGACACAGGAAAAATAACTACGTTAGAGCAGGCGTGGAAAACGCGCCTCTTTCCACAACCGACCTTCAAGTTAGTGGAAATAAATGCCCGGACCAGCTTACGTTTTTTACAGGACGGGCCCCTCTCTTTGGTTTCTCCCGTCCCTGATGGTGCGCCGAACAGTAAACTCGCTGTCCCTCTGCCATTCACTCCGGCCCCGACCTTGTGGTCCCCGTGGGCAGGCTCCCCAGCTTCTCTGGGGCTTCATCGTAAAAGGGGCAACGCCAACTGCACACCCTTCCCAGGGCGGCTGTGGGGCTCACGCAGAACGAGGACCGCCGCCCCCAAAGCCCGCTAACCTGAGGCGGTCCTGGGAGGCACCTTCTGCCTCAAGCTGCTGACAGCGGCCACAGAGCGCGCCTCCGGGTCGGGGGGAGCGCGGCACCCCTAGGTGCTCCGGCCACACCCCGCTCCTGCAGACCCGGGCCTCCCGTCCCTGGCGCCCCACCCCACAGTGAGCCCCGAGGGCGCGGGGTATTCACCTCCAGCGCACGCAGCCGCCGCCAACCCTGCGGCCCAATTCAGCACGCGCGCCATCTTGGGAAGCGACTCGCTAAATCCCGACGTGCGTCAGACACGGCGAGGAGCACGCCGAGGGGCGGGGCAACGTGGCCAGAGGCGGGGCGGAGGGGCGGGGGCAAGATGCTAGGGGCGGAGCATACGAGGCTAGTGGGCGTGGCCAGTGTTGCCCCGTTACGGTGGGTCCTGGGGGTGGGTCCTGGGGGCGGGCCCGCTGTTCTTTACAACACAACGTGCTGAATCTTCATCTACTGCGTCTAAAGCAGGCACTTAAAAGAAGGATGCGTCACCCACTGCGGGCTCCTCTCGAATACAAAATAGAATATTTGGAGAAAGTTCAAAGTCGCACGTCCTGACCAACGGCTTCCAGTTTCTCGCTCCGTCCCCTGCGCAAGCGCAGTGGAGGTTCTCGCGCTGCTATTGGCCCGGGCTGGGGGTGGGTCCGGAACCTGTGCATCGCGGAACCTTTGCTTCTGAGCTGCCGGGGTGCTCGAGGCGCGTCTTTGTGACACGTTTCCAGGCACGCCTCTTCCTCTGCATGTGGCGCTGTGCGCGGAGTTTTAGACAGCCATGGCCCTGCGGGTCTGGCGTCAACGGACCCTGAAGCGGTGCCTGGACGAAGCTGGTAAAAACACAGCCCGGCCGGAGTGCTTCCTCACGTAAGTGCGCAGAGCCTGGGCTCGGGGTTCGGCCCAGGTCTCACGTGGGCGCGGGCTACCGGCCTCTGGCAGTTTCCGGAGTAGGGGAAGGTAAGGGGAAGCGTAGGTCCTTTTTCCCCAGATTTCAGATCGTTTACGCTCCCGTAGCCTATCAAACATTTTTTAAAGTCGTACACTGCGGATCTCGCTGTCGCGTGCTGTTGAAGTCAAACTAAGCTCGGAAAGAGGCCTCCATTGAGTCTCACGCGCTCCCTGCCCCGCTACAACACACACCGCGCACCCCAGCTTGGTTGCTGATCTCTTCCTTACACTTCCAGAGCACCCAGTGCTTACCTGCGCGTCATCATACTTTGTTGAAAGTATTAGCTTGTCGCTTGTCTGTCTCCACCCCCACGACTGAGCTGCTGGAGAATGAGGCCCGTCTTTCCTCTCTCTTCCAAGCATGAGCTCTTGGTATTTTGTTGGAGGGGTTAAAAGGCGATCTGTGAAAGTGTGGCTCAGATTTATATTTCAGATCTCACCTCTTCCTTGAACTCTAGGCTTACAACACCGACAGCCCCTGCACTTTCAACATCTCAGATTTAATATGCTCCAAATGAACTGTTGCTTCTATTTACTCCCCTCTGCAATGCCCTCCCTGAAATTCTTCCCCCTGGTTCCCTCCTGCCTTCTCTGTCTGCGTCAATGGCACCGCTGTCTTTCCAGTCATTCATATATATATAACTAAGCTACTTTTTATATTTTACTTTTTCAGAGTGCTGTGAAATTATTACCTATAATTATAAATCTCATATAACGTCCTTCCCTGCTCTCCCTTAATAGGATTCAAGATGACTTGGCATCAAACTTCACTTCTTTAACAAAAGTACTTTATGACTTCAATAAAGTACTAGAGAATGGCAGGATCCATGGGAGTCGTTTACAGAAGCTGGTGATAGACAAGTTTGATGACGAGCAGATTTGGCAACAGCTGGAATTGCAGAATGAGCCAGTTTTACAGTACTTTGCGAATGTGGTTAGCGAAACGATTAAAGATGAAGATATCAGTCTTCTCCCAGAGAGTGACGAGCAGGAGGGTGATGAGGATGGCTCAGAGATGGAGGCTGACGGCCAAGAGGACCGAGAACAACACATGGAGGAAGAGAAAGAGTCAGACCTGAGCGGGGATGATGCTGAAGGGGATGAGACCACCAAACGCCCCAGCAAATCCGTTCTGCGGGAAAGCCCGGTTTTCAGTGATGAGGATTCTGATCTTGACTTTGATATCAGCAAATTGGAAGAGCAGAGCAAGGCGCAAAGCAAAATGCCCAAGAAACCAAGAGAAAAGTCCATAGTGGATGATAAATTCTTCAAGCTATCCGAAATGGAGACCTTTTTAGAAAAGATGGAGAAAGAAGAGGAGCAAACTGATGATGCTGAGGAAGAAGAGATTGATTTATTTGAAGATGTTGATTCTGATGAAGATGAGGGAGGACTGTTTGGAAGTCAAACACGAAAACTTAAGGTAAGGTTTTGGGAGAGGAGAGAGAGAGTACTTTTTTTTTCCTAATCCTTACCTGGGGATATGTTTATTGATGTTTAGAGAGAGAGAGAGAAACACCGATGTGTGACAGAAACATTGATCGGTTGATTCCTGTACATGCCCCTGACCAGGGACAGAACCCACAACCTAGGCCTGTGCCCTGACCAGTGTTCTGTTTCTTAAGACGAGGTAAAAATACCCCAAAACTCACCAGGGCATAAGTGAAATATTTAGGTCAGTTCAAAGAAATTGATGGGAAAAGTTAAACTAAAGCCATCATTTCCTTATCAGAACACTTATAGCTTAAGAACCAGAAACACACATATCAGACACATTCCAAATTTTCCCTCAAACATGTATTTTCACCTAGCACTAGAAATAATAGTGAAAAGAAGACATTTGTATACTTTATTCCAGCAGGCATGTTTTGGAAATAATTGCAATAGGAGTATTGTGCTCTATCTAATCAATTATAAAGAATCTATACTTTTCAGTCTGTTGTGGTCTAGTAGTTCTTAGGAATGTGAGGTAGCGTTATTAGTTGGTCAGTTTTCTCTATATAATATTTAAATACACATATAAGCATGATTTAATGTATTTTTCTATCCTTAAACATTATTAAAAGTCTTTGTTTTAGGCAGGTAAAAGTTCCAGAAACCTGAAATACAAAGATTTCTTTGATCCAGTTGAAAGTGATGAAGATGTAGCCAGTGTTCGTAATGAAGAACTGGGTTCAGAGGAAGAAGGGGAAGAGATTGCTGAAGAAGAAGAAAGCATGTCAGACACGTGAGTATTTTCAATGATCCTGTACATGTCAACTGGAACTGCCCAGTCATATGTCCTAAGAAGTTAGATTCTCTAAGGTCACACACACAGACTCGAGGCAGAAGAAAGTCAGTTTAAACAGGCATTAGAGATCACTGAATGAAGCTAAACATCCCTAGTGGTAGCACTCAAACCTTTATCACAAGGAACTTTGATTTGTTTTTTGTGCCAACAAAAATACCCTGTTATTATTTGTGTAAGATAACTTTGCATTATAGATAGATGAGTAATTTATTTTCTTAGTGTTGGACACTTTTTTGTTCTATTTCACCTAAATAATTCCTTCTGTTGTTCTTTAATAATGGAATGACTTTAGAAGTTCTGAATATTCAGTTGCATTAGGTGTACAGAAGAGAACCAGAACTCCTAGAAAATGTGTTTATTTTTTTTTCCTATTGAAATGTGGTGTTTCCTTTTACATGTGTTTTGACACTGTAGGGATGAAGATAATGGCCTTGAAGAAACTGAAGACAATAAACAACACAAAGGAACTGTGAAAAGAGTGACCTTTGCTTTGCCAGATGATGAGGAAACTGAAGACACAAACACCTTAAACGTGCAGAAAGACTCTGCTGAAGTTAAATCCTCTTTTGAAAAAAGACAGGAAAAGGTAATAAATAGGAATTTAAGGATTTTATTCATATGTTTAACGTGACTGTGGAACTTGCAGACTATTAATCTGCTCTGTTTTTCTCGGTAGAACACTGAATTACCCTTTAAAGACACACAACTCTTGCTACTCCGTATAGCTCACCACAGAGCTGCCTGTGGGGAAAGCAGCCCATTTGTAAAAATTGCTGCTGCACATCGCAGCCTGTGACGCTTCTATAAAAACCTGTTCCTGTCCTCTGTCCCTGCTGTCTTTGCACCTATGGCCTGTCTTTCTGAATTAGCTGAACCCTCTCCTTGTAACTGTCAGTAGCTGCCCTCACGGATCCCGCCTGTTTCTATGAGGTGCCCTGCAGATGGCTCTTGTGAGCGCCGCATAGACTGAATTTTAATTAATGGCGTCTCAAACACATCTTCCAAAGGTGATGGGAATTATTTCCATGTCACATGATTTCAGACAGAAGTCATTTGAAAATAATATAGTTAGGCTCCAATGAGTTGGCTGTCATTTAACCACCTTAAAATTGTATCAGATAATTAGAAATGAGTATAGGCAAATAGCCAAAGATACCAAGGATATCAAAAGAATGATTTTAAAAAAAGAGAATCATCTGAGTTAAATCTATGATTGTAAAAGTGTCTTCAGAAGAGAGAGGAAGTCTAAAGGAATAAAGGAAAAGCACTGTAAAAGAAAAGAAGAAATTTTTCATTCATTTAGTGTCCTTCCCTCCCCCTAAAAGAAGAAAGAAAAGCAAGTTTAGTTTTACTGGGGAATTGTACCAGACCTTTAAGAAATAGATAATTTAATGCCATTTCATCAATTTCCACATATAAAGAATAAAGCTTACACACTTTTCTTATGAAACTATTATAACATGAATGCCCAAACCTGACAAAGGTAACATTAAAACACACAGATGCAGTCTCATTTATGAAGAGTGATGCAAAAATCCAAAACAGCACAGTGAAATAATGGCATCACACCCGAGTGGGCCTCTTTTCTCTTGATTCAGGATTGGGAAATCTATTCATGTAATTCTTGATTGCAACAGGTTAAGGAGAAAAAATCATACAGTCACCTCTATATATGTCAGAAAGACATTGAATAAAATTCAATGTCCTTTTCTAATTTTTTTCACTCCTAGTGGAATGCAAATACATCTAGGCAAAAGGTACCTTCATGCTTAGTGGTAAAATTCTAGAAACATCCCTTTAAAATAAGAATAAGACAATGCCCACTCTTACCACTGTTATTTAATAATTCCTGAGAAGTGCTAGCCAATGCAACTATAAAAGGAAAAGATAAGAGGTAAGAAAAACAAAGGAATGCATTCACATTTGCAGACAATACCAGAAAAACCAAGCCGGTGAACTGAAAAGCTATTAGGAAAAATAAGAGAATTCAGTCAGGTAGCTAAAAAGGCTGGCATTTTATACACTGTAGTCAGTATAGATGTTGTCTTTTAGAAGTCAGAGATGACCCGGATTGGGGTGTGGAGTCCGAGTGTCAGGCTCCGTCAGATACTAATGTTGTAATGAAAAATGTGACTTACTCTTGGAATGCTCTAATAATTAAAGTTGTGAGTGGCTTGTAAATAGATCATGTGACTAGTAGAGCCCAGAAAAATACTCAAAAGTTTCTGGGGGGTGGGGTTAGTGCATTACAAACTGGACATTTCAAATCAATGGGGAAAAGAGCTCCTTGCCCCGCTGCAGGTGACAGAAGTCCCCGCTGGCATAATGAGAAGGGGACAGGAACACCACAGAGCTATCCTGAGGACAACACATTTCTTTCCCACTTTGAAAAATATCCGTTGCTGCTACTCCACTATACCTCCGATTCTGTTTCCTACACGTGTGATCACTTTTTGTCTCTTTTCTCAGATGAATGAGAAAATTGCGTCTTTAGAAAAAGAGCTGTTGGAAAAAAAGCCTTGGCAGCTGCAAGGGGAGGTGACAGCACAGAAGCGGCCAGAGAACAGCCTCCTGGAGGAGACGCTGCACTTCGACCACGCGGTCCGCCTGGGTGGGTGCGCCCGCGGGCCCTGCCCCTGCAGGCGTCGCTGCCACGCTGTCCCCGTGGATCTGTTTTGTAGAAAGATAGGGACGAGAATTTCTCTTCCCCTGACGTTTTATTTTAAAAACTTGCCAACATAGAGAAGACTCAAAGAAATGTTACCGTGAACATGTCTGCCATTCACCCAGGTTCACTAATGGGTACCACGTGGCCACCTCTGCTGTGCATGTGGGTGCAGTGTGTGTACATTTTTTCCCACAGTCCTCTGAAAGAAAGTTGCCAATATCACGACACTTCACTCCTAAGTACTTTCACCTGGCTCTCCTCAGATCGGGGACAGTCTCCTGTACAGCCAATAACATGACTCCCCCCGAGAATTCCTGATACACTAACAGTACCCGGTGTATAGTCCATAATCAGATTTTTGCTAGTGATCTGTTTCCAATGCCTGCTGTCATTGTCCACTGGTGAAATTGCGAAACCCTAGCCAGAACCCCTGATGACCTCATCACATTCTTTCTTGCACCCATGAGGTCAAAATGAATTTCCACTTTATCCAGTGCTAGAGAGAACGGAAAAGAGGGGGGACTCCCCAGGTGCGTGGATTAAGTGTCAGCACTGACTACCACACGCACCCTATAGTTTCGTGGTTCTGCCACTGGAGGGAGCATCAGAAAGGCTAGGTAGACAGGTGTCCCTTCCGCCCACTCTGTGACTCAGGGCGTGGGGTGGGGCCCGGGAATTCACATTTCTATCAGTTCCCAGGTATTGCTGCGGTTGGTTCAGGGACACCCTCCCCCCGTTTGTGAACCATCGGTCTAGGTAGCTACTGAGGACATGTCTCATTGCTTTTAGCACCTGTGATCACGGAGGAAACCACCCTTCAGCTAGAAGACATCATTAAGCAGAGGATAAAAGATCAGGTCAGTAAGAATGAAACTGAACTTCATTTAAAATTTACTGAAATTTTTAGAAATAATGTGAGAGTATTGGGGAGTAGGAATAACACTTTTCATAGACATATTCAGTCAGTTATTCATTGAAAAGCCCTTAGTCGACCATAAAGGTACCCTCAGCTTCTGTTGTGCGAGGCGCTGCCTCCACTGGTGGGTTGCCGGGGCCATTGCCGTGTCCCCCGCGCCTCGCTGCCCTGCTGGGTGGTGTGGGATGGAGCTGGGGGGAGGGTGGCAGGTGTGACGGGTGTCTGACTGGGTGTGGTCCCACCCAGGACCCTGGCTCCAGGCACAGCATCTGCTGTGATGAATGAAGGATCTGTTTTCTTCTCAAATGTTGAAAGCCTAGCAAAGAGCTTCCGTTTAAGAACTGACCGCCTTGTGTGCACTTAGAACACAGCCTGAGCGTGTGCCCGTGTCCGAGGGGCGCGGCTCCAGAACAGGCGTGTGACGCTTGCCTGAAGTAGGAAGGGTCTGAAGAGTGGGAGACGCACAGTGTCTTTCAATTTGAAATGAGACAAGACAAACGTGACCTTGACTTTTAAATAAATCACAGATGGCAAAGAGGGAATTAAACTTGGTAACCAGAAGAGAGAGGCACTTAAACACAGCAAAGGAGGCTTGAGTCATGCCCCCCCTTTGCTTTTCGTAACACTTACCCTTTGTGACTTGAATAGCCATTTCAGGGTTGAAAATGACTCCCTTGGGGAGGCCGTGGCTTCTTCTGGGATGACGTTAAGTACCCAGAGGCAGGTTGGGCAGTGAGCCTGGAAGGAAGTGACAGAGTGTGTGAATTTATGCTTCCCCTGCCTTTCCCACCTCAGGCGTGGGACGACGTGGTGCGGAAAGAGAGACCGAAAGAGGACACGTTTGAATACAAAAAGCGGATAACGTTAGACCATGAGAAGAGCAAGCTGAGCCTCGCTGAAATCTATGAGCAGGAATACCTCAAACTTCACCAGGTAAGGAAGCCCGGAAGGCAGAGCCGTTGTTAGCAGAAGGAAAGGATTAGAGAAGCGGTTCCCCCCTGTTGGCCGATATTTAGGCAACAGGGAACTCACAGGCTCTGGGTGACCGTGTGTGTGTGTGTGTGTGTGTGTGAGACAGAGCAAGCTGGGGATGGGGGGTACACTGCTCCCCCTGAGTTGGGGGGGGGTGTCTTGCACGCAGCAGGGGTCCCTGATACCTCACAGCTACCTATTAGCCTTCCAGCAATTATTATAGTAGCGCCGCAATTGTTAAATCATTCCTCATTCATTCTGTATAAGTCGCTGGTGTGTTCTTACACGATTATCTGTGAATGCATTCAAATGTTTAGGTCCAGTGGGTATTTTGGTTTTTGTTTCTTTTTACATAGATTCTTAAAAAATAAAATACCTTGGGTTAAATAGGACAGTCATTTTTCCAAAAATATTATATTCCCAATATAATTGTGAATCATTCCTTTGCACTGGATTTAATGGGAATGTGTTCAGTATGTGCTTGGGGCTGAGATGACATTTTTGCTCTACAAAAGCCACTGAAGATTTTGTTCATCGATGCCCCTGTGAAGCTGAAGAACCAGGAAGGGTTGAGTTAATTCTTCCTGGCTGCTTTGCAGCCCAAGGCGGCAGTTGAAGGGACGCAGATACAGCCTCGGAGATGCTTGTTGAACATCCCCTGACTCCTTGGAGGTGATTCAACCAATACAGAAGGTAGTTAGTAACCGTGAGACTTAGAAATGAAATTAAGTGCCTACCAGACAGCTCGTACCAGCTCTGTAAATGCTCGTTTCATTCATGTCCCGGAACCCCACAGCCCGTTCACACGTCTCTGAGTATGGACTTCATTGAGGCTAATTCTAGACCCGTTGCCTTCAGAATCAGTCTGAGCACGATGGTCACTATTTCCCGAAGTCTGGAGCCAAACTCAAGGTCATGGGCAAGGTGGTGGTAAACAGCTTGCGAATGAACCCTGACTCTTAGTTGTCTGTTTGATGCGTGTTCAGGGAGAAGGCTGTATGACGTGTGTGTGATTTCACAGATATTACCTGGGATGAGCAAAACAACATGCTTAGATGAAATGTGCATTAAGTTACAATAATCAGAAGCAGAAGCAAGCGTTCGGATGTGGCCAGGACGTGAGCTCTGACCACAGATGCAGGAAACAGACCCAGATGCATCTCTGGCACTGGGGGCGTGGAGGCAGTGGCTTCTCCCTTCTGTGTTTTTGTTTTATTAATAAAGCAAACAAGAACAGTCTTAGCCTTTTAGAATAAGCATTTTGGGAAGGGAGGGAAGAAAAGTATAAAATTTGCCTTTTCCCCTCAGTAAAATGAAGACTGCTGGCAATTTTTTTTCAATTTGATTAATCGGAATAAGTAACAAATTACATGTAAGTAAAAGGAAGTAGTAAGTCCCTATAATCCAAGGGGATATTTGGATAATTTTACAAAGTCTACATCAACACCTTAGTTCTTTCTTATTTCCACTATCTCTAGTTCCAAAACATTCCCCTCACCCCCCAAGTAAAACGCCACATCCGGTAAGCAGTTGCTCCCCACCCCCCTCACCCCAGCCCCTGATGGCTTCCAGGCTTGGACTTACCTATTCTAAACAGTTCACATAGGGTTAGTAAGGGAACGAGTATAAATAACCCGTGGACGTGGACAACGAGGCGGGGACTGACTGTGGGAGAGGGGTGGGCTGGGTGGGTGGGGGCAGCAATGGGGGGAAAGGAGGACAACTGTCATAGAAAAATAATAAATCAAAAAATTTTTTTAAAGTTCACGTAAAGGGAATCACACGATATGTGACCTTTTGTTCTGACTTCTTTTGCTTACTCTGTTTTCATGATTATAGCATGTGTCATTATGGCGTTTCTTTTTTACGGCTGAGTAATATTCCGTTGCGTGCATGTACTGCAGTTTATCTGTCTAGTCACAGTTTGACGAGCATTGGGCTCTGTGCTTTGGGGCTGTTGCAGACAGTGCCGCTGTGAACGTGTGTACACGTACTGTTCGGGTACCTGTTTTGAGTTCTCTTGTGTGGATACCTAGGTGTGGAATTCTCTGTTTATCCTTCTGAGGACCCGCCCCGCTTTTGCATGGGGGGTCCATTTTCTCCACGTCCTCGCCAGCACTTGTTATTTTCCTTTTGTAGCAAAGGCCATCCTAGGGGGGACAGACAGCTCCGTGCCGGACGGAAGTGCATAAATACCCAGGGAGTTGAGTCTGAGCCCACGTGCTGCTGCGGCCCCTGCAGCCCCTGCGTGCACGTCACAGTTCCTCCTGCCCCAGCGCTGTCGCAGCGTCAGGCACTTAACTTCTCCTTGGACCACTGCTGCGGAGCCGAAGCCCTGAGGAGGGGGAGGGGGAGTCCCTCGTTGGCCTTTGCGTGCTGTCCTGGGATGGGTCTTAAGCCCCTTAAGTCTGATGTTGTTGAACTTACTTTCTAAGGAAAAAAGAGCAGAAGAAGAAAACCCTGAGCACGTGGAGATTCAGAAGATGATGGATTCCCTCTTCTTAAAACTGGACGCCCTCTCGAACTTTCATTTCATCCCGAAACCGGTAAGTGTGCCCGCACTTCTGCACGGCGCGGGAGCAGGTGTGATCTCGGCACCCTGCCCGGCGTTTGCGAGGCTGGCTCTTTATTGGGTTTCTGTGTATCAAAGTCTGTTTTTAGTGGCTGGAAATGAGAAAAGGAGTCCATTTGACTCTCGTCCAGTGAGCTTTTTTCCTTGTATCTTCTTCTATGTATTTCTTAGAGTGAGCTTTTTCCCCGTAAGCAAAGACAAGGTAAAATTTACGGAAATCAACAGATTCCGTTAAACAGCAGGTAGCATTGAGAATGTACGCAAACGTGGGAGATGGAAATCGTTTAGTAATAGATGAAAGGGCTGGTTGGAATACGGCAGAAATGTCACACAAAAGCGCAGGTGCCGGTGCTCCTGGCGTAGCGTGGAGACAGAAGACCCTGAAATATGCAGGTACCCAAGGTGCTGCCCACCAATACTGCCGTCACGCCCGGAGCTTCAGACTGGCGCTGTCGACCCGGCTCGCGTTGTCAGTAATCCCCCTAAAGTATTTCATGTGCTAGACTTTAAATTAAAAGGGTCCCAACTCAAATTTCTTCTGTGAGGACTACCTCTGACTTCCTGTTAAATGTATGGTCTCTCCCCCAGCCCGTTCCAGAGATTAAAGTCGTGTCGAATCTGCCAGCCATAACCATGGAGGAGGTCGCCCCCGTGAGCGTCAGCGACGCGACCCTCCTGGCCCCCGAGGAGATCAAGGTACGGAGCCCAGGCCGAGATGTTAAATTCCTGTTTATATGTGAGCTGTTTGTGGCCACAGTTCCATTTCCTGTCACTTTCCTTGACGTTGTAGTTTTTATTCTAATGCATCTCAGCGGTTTCCCAGTATAAGCACAGTAATAATGTTACAGTTGGTGATATTCAGATACCAGACTCCTGCCATCAGCTATCATTGTGAGATGCAGGTATGAGAGCTATTATAAATTACCATAAAAGCTGTAGGTAACCCCGGCTGCTGTGGCTCAGGGGATTGAGCGCCGGCCTGCGAGCCGAGTGTTGCTGGTTCGATTCCCAGTCAGGGCACATGACTCGGTTGCCCGTCAGGTCCCCAGTTGGGGCGCAGGTGAGAGGCAACCACACAGTGATGTTTCTCTCCCTCTCTTTCTCCTTTCCCCTGTCTCTAAACATAAAATAAATAAACAAGTAAATAAATTATTTTTTTAAAAAAAGCTGTAGGTAAATATCCAATACCAGTATCTTGTTATAACCCCTTTGAATACTGGCAGTGTCGGGTTTAAAGCAAATTGCACGTCTTGCTTATACACTATCAGCATTTCCCCCTTCTTTCCCCCATTTAATGCTTATCAGTAGTGGAGTCGGGGTCTAGGCGGTGCGCACTTGGCAATGGGAAGAGGTTGGACACGCCATGTGCAGGCAGCCCCTGCCTTGGGACCGCTGACCGAGAGGCAGTGGCGCGCCCCCGGGTGGGTCCCCTCCTGTCCCTGGGGCGCTGCTCCTGGCCCCGGAGCTCAGGCTGCGGTCCACGGGCCGTAGGGGCTGCCTCCGCCAGCGGCGCTACCCCCGAGATGTTAAGACTGCCCAGCACAGTGTGTTGGCGGTTGTTTCTTTCACAGGAAAAAAACAAAGCTGGAGATATAAAAACGGCCGCTGAGAAAACAGCCACGGACCGGAAGCGAGAAAGGAGGAAGAAGAAGCACAGGAAGCGCATGAAAATTAAGGAGAAGGAGCAGCGGAGGAGGCTGCGTGAGAAGAGCGGCCCAGGCCAGGCAGGGAAGCACAGCGAGTCCGCCGCTGCGGAGAAACTGAGGCAGCTGACCAAGGCGGGCAGGGCGTCGCTGCTGAAGGTAAGGCTGCGGGCAGGGCTCGGGCGGCGCGGGGGTAAGACGTGCGTGACCTGCTGTCCCCCGGAGCGACAGAGCCCCTGACAGCCTCCCACTCGGGTCCTCGCAGTAAGCGGGGCTCCCAGCGGTTCCCCTCCCCCCTTAAAAGACAAGAACACCGGAGCCGCACAGAACGCGCGGGGTACCTCTGCGCCGGCCGCATTTTTCAGTTTCGTCTAGTCCTTTCTCAGCGTGCGCTGTGACAGGCTGCTGTCACCACCTGGGTTTTTCACCTGGGAGCGCGGTGCGGCCATGAGCACATGTGATTTTTAATTGCAGGATGAAGGGAAAGACAAAGCCTTGAAGTCATCTCAGGCATTCTTTTCTAAACTACAAGATCAAGTAAAGATGCAAATCAGTGACGCCAAGAAGACAGAAAAGAAAAAGAAGAAAAGACAGGACATTTCTGTTCATAAGTTAAAGTTGTAATATACCTTGATTGGAATGTAAATATGAATGTATAAGCTTGTATTTTGTCATTGTTCTGTTTTATAAGTAAAGATTTTGGAAACTTTTCGTGGCCTGGATGGCAGGTATCTGAGAATCTCAGCATGGACAGACAGACTGCACACTGCCTTTGGAGAGCCCCGTCTTGCTCTCTGGGTAGGAAACCAGACCTAGCGGCGAGGCCCTTCCCATCCTGAGCCCGCAGGAAAGCCAGCTTGGGCACGCAGGCCAGTGAGCAGCGGCCACCTGGTCACAAGCAGCTGTCCCAGCAACGAGGCTCACTCTCTGGGGCCTCGATTTTCTTCTCCCACTGCTACCCTGTCGTCATTTCACAAAACAATGGGGTTCTCGTGCACGTGCCTGACCTCTTTCCCCCTGGGACGTGACTTGTCACCTGTGCAAAGGCTTCCGGGGCTATCGAGTACCATCCAGAGCCAGGTGTGCAGAGGACAGGTGTGATCAAAACCGGAGAGCTGGTGAACACAGCTACGAAGGCAGCCTGGCGGTCATGCGCTCGCGGTTCCCAGCGTCCCCGTCCAGGGAAACCTGCCTTTTGTCTGACAGCATCTAGGAGGCTTTGGGGGAAATGCCTTAGGCCTTACAAGGGGCGGAGAACTGGCCTGGCCTGCGTGTTCCTAGACTCCCCAGCAAGCTTGTATCGCAAGTACACTGCCCACTCCCTGCCACGTCTCCCTAGTTTTCTTCCCTCAACGAGCCGCTGCCTTACCTCCAGGCCTACTCAGACGCTACCTTCACTGCGAGATCCTTCCCTCGCTTTCAGATGGTAACCTCCCTCCCTGCCCTCCCCTGGCTTTACTTCTCCTCCATAATTCCCTGGCTTGAATTCTCTGCATAGTTCAATCTGGACTTTTTTCCTCTTATCTTCCTCCACCAGAAAGTATTCTCCATGAAGGCAGGGATTTCCCCACCCCCAATCCTCTGTCCACGGCCGGTGTCGGCATCAAGGACCAGCATCAAGGACGTTATCTAACGCGAGGGAAGCGCTCAATGCGCATGTGTTAATGAATTCCTTATTCATGTCTCTTTCTCTTTGGCTCATTTATTCATGCCCCCATTCAGCACATATTTATGAAGTAATTAGCCACACAGTGCTGGGCCCTGTTGCAGGCAGTGACAAAGGACAGTAAGCACGGGTCCCCTACACTCAGAAAGCTTACCTTCTGGTCATTCTTGGGGATGCTGGAAGCTGGTCTTAGTGCCACTTAACTTCTCAGTTAAACATAGCCATTGTTATAAGTTATATAACGTCACAATTAAACTATATTAGAAACAAAATAGCCCAAACTCACCATCCCCTAATTAGAGGAGTCCCCCCTTATCCACGGTTTCACTTTGTACCACTTTAGTTACCGGTGGTCAACCATAGTCCCAAAACTGTTACGGAAAACTCCAGAAATAATTTATCAGTTTTAAGTTGCCTGCCATTCTGTGTAACTTGATAAAATTTCAGCAGGGACCCACTCAGTCCGGCTCTGCATAAATCATGCCTTCGCCCAGCCATCCCACAGGGCAGACGCTCCGGCTGTTCTCGGTTAGCAGCTCAGTTATCAGAGAGAGAGAGAGATCACAGTCACATAACTCTTATTACAGTGTGTTGTTACCATTCTGTTTTATTATTGTTGTTCATCTCTAACTTAGAAATTGAACTCAATCGCAGGGATCTATAGGGACAAACATCATACAGGGTTCGCTCCTATCCGCGGTGTCAGGCATCTGCTGGGGTCCTGCGACTTCCCCGGGAATAACGGGGGACTGCTGCCCTTGGCCCCGTTTGATTAGTCCTTTGCTCTTGAGGTTATTTACATCTACTGAATCAAGGCGCCGGCAGGACATCCCTTGGAAAGCCCCGCGGCCCTGGTCGGGGGGTCCTTACCTGTGTCTTCTCCCGGGAGGCCGCTTCGCTCTGACACGACTGCTCCCCCAACAAGCTACCTCCGCGCCGACCGAGTGCCCGTGCCGGGGAGCACCTGCGGTCGCCTCCTCCACGGGTGACGGGAAGACGGTGCCCAGCCGCCCCGCAGGGCTCCGCGCCCCTCGGCCACGCTGGGTGCAAGGAAGCCTTCAACATGGAGGAGCGCGGGGATCGATCGCTCGGGCCTCCGCTGGACGAGCCTGTGCGAGCCGAGCCGCGGAGATCGGCTGGCAATGCCTGGGCCGCAGAGTCAGTGAGAGGCGCGGGCGCCGGGCCGGGGTCGCGGGCGCGGGCGCGGGGGGCGGGGCGTGAGGGGCCGCGAGGGCGGGGCGCGGCGGCCGGGCCTGGCGGGAGGGAGGCGGCAGCGTGGGCGGCGCCCCACGTGCGCACCCAGGTGCGTAGCCGCAGCCCCCGAGGGGACGGCGCGTCCCTGGTCCGGTGGCCTGAGCTGCACGGGGACGCCCCGGGGGTCGCGCAGGCGGCTTCCCGCTCCTGGAAATCGTTACCGATGCAACGGGCTTTAAAAAGCGTCTGCAGGAGTCCGGCTGCCCCTTTTTAAAACCGGGTCATTCTGTATCGTAAAGTGCGCTCTTAGAGGGGCGCCCGGCCAAGTCCAAGGCCGTCGTTTTCGGGCTGGGCCACCCTGAGGTTGCACGTGGGGCCCGGGCCTCCTGTCCCAAGCCCGGGGCTTTCCCTTAAGAGATGCTGCCGACGCACGCTTCCTAGTCCCCCCACCCCCCGCGCCCCGTTTTGAACTCATAAAAACGTTTTTAATCCGCACGTGTTTTATCTTGCAGGAAGAAATCGACTAAATGAGTAACATGAGGTCAAAGAGAAGCCCACTTTTTCTCCAAAGCAGGGAAGTAAAAGCAAACCACTGCTCTCTCCCCAGTGACATCTTTTGTTTTATTACCTGAGGCGTCCAGCTTTTCTAATGCTCAGGATGCCAGAAGGGAAATCGCCTTCGAATAAAAGGCCCCGCAGAAGTTTATCAAGCAGCAGAACTAAGAAAAATGAATCTAAGTCTATTGTTTTGTTTTTTAACAATGCCCCACCTGCTAAACTCGCCTGTCCCGTTTGTCGTAAAATGGTGCCACGGTATGACTTAAACCGGCACCTCGATGGAATGTGTGCTGACAGCGATGACGTCACTCCGGGGGATCCCGGGCAGGGTGGCTTAACGGAGTCAAGTGCGCCCACTGTAGATTTAACCAATATCGATGTAGATGATGTAACACCAGAGAAGTCGCCACCATTAAAGACAAATTTGACCCTTGACCGAAGTGATTCAGCAAAACTGGGCATGAAAAAGCAGATCAGTCCCTACTTTAAAAGGAATGATGACGTCGTGGGCAAAAATCAGGATGAGCTGAGCGCTCGTAACGTCCAGGTCATTCCTCTGGGAAGCTTGTCATCTAAGTTGTCCAGAAGATACATAAAGGCCAAAAGATCGATACAGAAGAATGAGGAATTTGCTAAGCATACTCCACAGAGCTCCTCAGTCACAGTGGCTGGGACGGTTAACTGCTCAGAGACTGAGCACAAGGATGAGGTTTTGGAGAACAGTTCTCAGAAGGAAAACATATTTGCCTGCGATTCTCTTACGGGACAAAATGCTGGAGAAGGCACTAAATTAACAGAAGCAGCAAACCGACAGCCTGCCCAGGAATGTGGGAGATCAAGCCTCACTCCTGCTTTCTCAGGTAATGCTCCTGTGTTATCACCGGAATTCGGCCTTGGGGATAAACTGCAGCCTGCTTCAGGGGACGGTCTTGCAAAGCAGGAGTGTGTCACACAAGCAGAAGGTGAAGGTGTTGAAAAATGCGAGGCAGGTGTTGGCGAAGAAGTCAAAATGGCTGTGGCTACGGAAGCTGAAACCCAGGTGTCCAATTGGGAGGCCCAACCTCACAGTTCTACCCATGATGCTTCTGAGTGCAGTGACATCCACAGACCTCTTCTGGAAGGTGACAGTGGCTTAAAGAATGAAATCCCCTGCCGAGAGCCCTTGGAGCAGGGGTCAAGCCGTGACGTTCCTGGTGAGACGGTTGCAGCGCTGTCCGGTCATCCTTACTACCTGCGGAGTTTCCTGGTGGTGCTGGGAGCCGTGTTTGAGAATGAAGACGATAGGATGCTCTTTGATGAACATGACAAGGGGATTGTCACTCAGTTTCATCAATTATCAGGTATCTTAAGCCTCTTGGCTTTCAAGTGTTTGTTCCCGTGTGCTGTCCTGATTCAGGCTGTGATGTGATGGGCAGTAACCTAGTGTCCACAAGGAGTCAGTGTGGTTTTGAGAATCATCTGGGACTCGTCGTAGGAATCAGCCTTCTACAAGGTTCCTCTAGGGAGGGATGTGTATGGAAAAGAGACGAGGTTTTGCGCCCTGTGGCGTCTGCTCCTGCAGTATCACGCCTTTATATGTGTACAGCAGGGCCTCGAACAACGCTGTTTCATCGAACACCTTTTCATTGTAACATTAATGAGATGCAATCGGAACTTAGCTCTTGTTTATATCCATTAGTGTATGGTGACATTGGTTTTGTTATACCTATTGATACGATTGATAGTTGTAAAACAACCTTTTCTAGATTAAAAAAAAAATAACCAATACAATTCGACTTATTTAGGAAAGCTTATTTCACATTTTGAGCATGTCATTTGGATTGCAGGTAGGTCTGGTTCTTGCACAGCCTTTCCTCAAAAATGAAAGCCAGTTCTGGCTGGTATGGCTCAGTGGACTGAGCACCGGCCTGTGAACCACAGAGTTGCCGGTTCAATTCCCAGTCAGGGCACAGGCCTGGGTTGTGGGCCGGGTCCCCAGTTGGGGGCGTGTGAGAGGCAACCACGCATTGATGTTTCTCTCCCTCCCTTTCTCTCTCCCTTCTCCTCTAAAAATAAATTTAAAAAATATTTTTTTAAAAAAATGAAAGCCAAAGAAAATACAGGAAAAAACAAACCAAGGTGTGTTAAGGCTAATTCTCCCCGCCAAACAATATTTTAGGTTCCTGGACTCTGCCCTTTAAGTCGGGGCGTGGAGGGAATGGAAACTTACAAGCTAAATTGGTCCATTGAAAAATGTTAGTCTGTGCCTTGGTGCCTTGGCAGCCTGTGGTGGCTCTGAGCCAGAGGTGCAGGTAGGGAACAAAAGCCACCCTTGAGACAGCTGCACTGCTTATCCAAAGGGTCATGATGGCATGATGGAACTGAGTCCCTCCCAAGGTAGGAAAAGCTGGCTTGGAGGCCATACTGACCTTGGGTAATAAGGAGCCAGGTCAGACCCCTCAGTAGATTTCTTAGAACCCTGAACATGACTACTAATTTGTAAATGAAAGATTTTTGTTTTAAATTCATACAGTGGAATTACTATGGAATTCTTTATATTTAAATTTTTTTTTTTTAATGTATTTATTGATTTTAAAGAGAGAGGAAGGTAGAGAGAAACATCAACTGGTTGCCTCCCATATGTGCTCTGACCAAGGATCGAACCCGCAACCTAGATATGTGCCCTGACCGGGCATTGAGCTCGAAACTTTTTGGTACACAGGATGGTGCTCCAACCAACTGAGCCACCCGGCTAGGGTGGCATTCCTCTTATCTTTAACATCTGAGCCCTACGGGGCACAGCTGCTTTAGGATCCACAGGGCTTGCTCTCTGCTTGTGCTCTTTTCGGCAGACCACGGACGTGCCGCCGCATGGCCTCTTCTACCCAGAGTGGCGGCACCTCTGGTTGGGTGCTGGTTGAATTTGTGCAGACACTTGCTTGAGTAGCTGATGGCTCTGCGCTTCCCTCTAACTGAGAAATAGGACCAATTTCCCCAGTACAATCTCTGCGTCTCTTTGGGTATTGCCTCTCCATTGAGACTCACCTACAATCTGTGTGTGAAAGCAGCTCCTGTGAACTGCTTTTGCCTCTCTAGAGAAAAAAAAAAGGAGTTGAACATTAAAAATATATAATTTTACCATATTGGAGTCGGCAGGAATTTCATAACCTGGGTAACAGGGAAACAGACTAAACAGGTTAAATCGCTTTGCTGAGATGACAGAGGGCTGCCCTATCAAAGCTAGACTTTTTTTAAAAAATTAATTTTTTATATAGAGACTGATTTTTTTGGTTCCATTTATTTACACATTCACTGGTTGACTCTTGTATGTGCCCTGACTGGGGATCGAACCCACAACCATTGCATGTCGGGACCCCACTAACCAACTGAGCCAGCTACCAGCCAGGCCAAGCTAAACCATTTTTGAAAATTCTTTTGGTTGACATTAATTTCAAGCACAAATGGAATGATGCGTATTAGACTGAAAGCACAGAACAGAATAACTGCAAATCCAGGTAGGGCTTCTCTGAGCGCGTGGAAAGGGCGGCTAGAAAATGGGGAATGTGGTGCTTAGAAGTTTGGACATAGTCAATAATCACTGCCCACATCGGAACTTTTTAAGTGGTTTCTAGACCAGCCACGGACAACGTCATCTTATTTGATCTTCCCACCAGCTTTGGAAAGGTGGTGTGACCGCTTTGCACCGTGCCCTCCTTCTTACAGAAGAGAAAATGAGGTCTCAGTATGGTAGAGCGATGTTCACACAATTCACATGTGACACAGCTGGCCATCCTGGGGCTTCTTCCTGTCCTGTGATGACAAGCACCCGGGACAAGGAGACATCCCCATGGGGACTTTCTATTTCAAATACATTACATCGTCCACAGGAAAAAAGATTTTCTTGGAACAGGAGTTGAGGAAGCGTATATGTGTTTCTAATAGTGATTTTACCTCGGTTTTAAAAAGTACATGATACTTGTACGTTGTTTTGGAGAAGAAAGATCATATATTCCCCTATTTTTCTTTACCTGATTGCAGACAGTGGTCAGAAGTTATATGTAAGACTTTTCCAACGTAAATTCAGCTGGATCAAGATGAATAAATTGGACTATGAAGAGATCGCTCCTGACTTAACCCCTGTGGTTGGGGAACTGCAGCGAGCTGGCTTTCTGCAGACAGGTACGCTTCATCAAAGGAAACAAAACGCAAATAGGGTGTAAGGAATGAACTTTCTGCAGAATGACAGTGACATCTGTGAGGTGCCATCTCATGCTTGGTGCTTGATAAATAGTAATTGTGTTTTTTTGTTTTTTTTTAATTGAGCTTTTCATCTTAGGACACTTAAGCCATTCTTCACCTTCAGGGCTAAGACAACTAGGATAAGGAGTGTCCGCTCTAGTCTTCCTGACCAGCAAGCCACACAGGGTTAGGACCAGCAAGCCACGCAGGGACAGGTACATGGGTGTGTGCCACAGAGGGTGCCGATCAGCCAGAACTTCATCTCCTTGCTCAGATTCCTCATTTTATGATAGGATAAAACTGGTTTGTTGGATGTTAATATTGCCTCTGAAAGCTTCATCTACTCCTGACGCACACAACTTAGTTTCTGAGGTGGTTGCTTCAGGTATCATTTAGTTGATTTAAGCCTGTGTCATTGAAGCAGGTAACCTTGGTTGTCTTATCAGTAGCATCAACTTCCGGCTGGCAGGTGGAAGTCTTGAGTTCAGGCGGCTGATGGTTCAGACGGAAATAAGCAAATCCAGCCAAAGCCAGGTTTCACTGCAGCTAGAAAATGCTAACGTTCTTTAAAACTTTTTTTAAAAACCATTTCAGAATCTGAGTTGCAAGAACTCTCTGAAGTGCTTGAACTGCTTTCTGCTCCTGAACTGAAAACCCTGGCAAAGTCCTTCCACCTGGTGAGCCCCAGTGGACAGAAGCAGCAGCTGGTGGGTGCCCTGCTCAAGCTGGCCAGACAGCCTTCCGTCTGCACTTGGGGCAAGAAGCCGCCTGGAGTCGGAGCAGTGATTTTAAAAAGGTTTGGTTGGCTCCTGCTACAGTGAGAAGATTTAAAATATTGATAGTGCATATTAACTTATAATAGATGGTACCTGCTTTTGAACTATAATTGCTGATTTCGTTGGCAATGAGACCAAGAAGGCAGAAGAGTCTTCATTCTAATAGCCTGAATCTGTTCTTGTTATATTATTCATAATTTCTGTGATACTGTACTGATTTCTAGGACTAAGGAAAGTCGGGAGGCAAGAGAATGTAGGGAATAGGCCTTTGGTAACTTAATATTCAAGAAAAATGCAGTTTTAACTACTATTCTTGCAGGATTGAAGGTAAACTATTCAGTCAAGTTGTTATTTTTGCAAACTTTTCATTGACGTGTAATCTCCATCCTACTATACAACTTTTCCTGAAAATAATTTGTACAATCTGATACCCAAATACTTAAAAACCAGGAAGTTATTTCTCTGTCATCTGTGTCTCAGAGCCAAGGACTTGGCGGGCCCGTCGCTGAGACTGTCCCAAGGCCCCCGGGTTGTGTTCTCCCGGGTCCTGCTGCTTTTCTCCTTGACCGACTCCCTGGAAGAGGAGGATGCCCCCTGCGGGGGACAGGGCCAGCTATCCACTGTGCTGCTGGTCAACCTCGGCCGCGTGGCCTTTCCTCGGTACACCGTCAGTCGGGAAACCCCGATCTTCCAGGACAGGGACGACCTCATCAGGTCAGATCACCTTGGCTTGCAATCAGAGCTGTGTATTTTTAATCTGACGTAGAACATTAGTGTTGTTATTTTCCAGCCACAGTAGAGACGCAAGTTCATAGTCAGAACAGTTTTGTTCTCTTCCCACTGCACATGTATGAAGTTCTAAGACTATCGAGAGAATGTAGAAATGTACTTCCATTACATTTGCCAAAACCATGTTTTGGGTTAGGGCCACAAACATTTCTCCTGGCTTATGCTCCCCAATAGCTTTGGCAGGGAGCATTTTTAAAATGTAGACATTTGTGCAAACCTGCCTTGGGAATATGTTGTCAGCATGAACAAGGGTGAAGAGGAATGTTGTCCTCGTAGTAATGCTTCAGACAAGGCTAATACCAACTATGGAATTATACCAGACTTGTGGACGTGAGAGATTAGAAATTCTCACTTGTCTGCTTTAGTACATGGGCTGAGTGAATGTGTGGTTTGACTGGCAAAAGTAGGTTTTGGTAAAAATGGCATAGGTATTATAGGAAAAAAATACTTGCATTTCATAAAAAACAAAAACAAAAAAACACCTTTTAAAAGAAAAATAAATTTGGATTTCCTAAAATGTCAATTCTGAGTCTTGATATAAGGTTTATGACTCAAATGAACTGAACTTGATTCTGATATCTGATTATAGGAAAGTGGTTTAAATGCTGTCTAATATATGCATTAAAACTAAGTTCTTGAAATTACTGAATCAAAGCAATGTCTGTAAGCTGATTTTAACCCATTTTGCCTTGGCTGTTAGGAAGCTCAGTATCTTGTTCGTGTTCAGCTGGAATAATGTTTTTTGTTGAATCTTCTAATAGGAATATTTCCTTTTACCCTGTTCTTAGTTGCCTCCTGTCTTTCTGCCTCTTCATTTTTAGTGACTGTATGCATTTCTCTTTTGTGAGACTGTACTCAGAAGCCAAGTACTAATGATCCATGAAACCACGCTGCCTCAGTTTCCTCACCTGTAACATGGGGGGAATGATCGTGTATTCCTACATATGCGTGTTGATACCTGTAAAGAGCCTAGAGCCTGGCCCCTGGGGATTGCTTATGATGTCTCAGTTAGTATGATAATTGCCATTATTACTGTTACATTGAAAGATTACTTTTTAATTCTATGATTGACAGGACCATGTCAACCAGTTGAAAAGCTGGGCGTGGGGCTAAGGAGAACAAAAATAAACCCTATTCTTTTTAGCAAGTAGGTATGCTGTAAAGAATAAAAGCGATTAAAACTGAAAGGGCCTTAATATGTAAATGACATCAGACCTGACTGACTAGAAGGGTCACTTCCCCAGATACGCAGCCGCTGCCCACGTGCTGAGTGACATTTCTACCGCCATGGCCAACGGGAACTGGGAAGCAGCGAACGAGCTCGCTCAGCGCGCCAGGAGAGACTGGAGCAACCTGAAAAGCCACCCTTCCCTGAGGTGAGGTTGGTCTTTTTAGGTAGTTTTCCTCGTGGAGGACTTTCTCCTTTCGTCCGGCGGTCAGACCTACGCCGCTGTCCTAGTTGCTTTGCACAGAGTCCAAGTGCTGTGTGAAATGGGAGCAAACGCCTGTGAGCTTCAGGGGCAGTTTCTGTCATTCAGATCCCTGTGCAGCAGACATCAAGGGCACCAACAATGCGCTGTCCGTGGCCGTGAGCTGACTTTCATGTGGCGGGGACCCAGCAGCAGGCAGACGTGGGAAGCATGCCAGACGGGTTCTCTCAGTGGGAATTCAAATATAGGTATTATTCTGAAAAGGAAAATTGAACGCTTACTTCCAAAGCTCAAGGACAGTGCATGATCCTTCCTTTCTCTGGTTTGATGTTACATGTATTCCATATTTAAGAAATCTTTCCTTTATACAGTGATGAGAAAAATTAGTCCATGTTGTGAAATATGTCTTCCAGAAAAACATTTAGGCCTGGAAAACCATAGCCTGGACATAGCATTTACTAGTAAGAAAAAGTAATGGAATATTTTGTCCTTATTTTGTCTGGGAGCACTGTGTAATTCAGACAGGAAGTGGAGCCATTTCCTTAAAGGCTTCTCTAGACAGGAGTGACCATGTGCACCTGTCACCTTGCGATGTGCATATACTTTGGAGGATACCTTTCTCAGACTGGACGACGAAACAAATGCTTAAGACAACTGAACAGATGACTTGCTTCATTTAGAAAAAAGACCTCTTAGCCGGGAAGTCAGGCTTCTGCAGAGCAGAGGCTGGGAAGCTGCTTCTGGAGAAGGCCAGCTGGTGCACACCTCGGCCTCGCCGCCGGTGGGTGTGAGAGCGAGCAGCCACAGGCGGCAGGGATGAATGAGCAGGGCTTTGGGCTCCAGCGGCAGCTTTACTACGGGCACGGAAATACGAGTGTCCTCTAACTTTCATGTGCTCAGACTGCTCTTCTCCATTTGTCTTATCTTACCCATTTAAAGGTGTGAAAACCATGATTAGCTTGCAGATGGTACAAAGTCTGGGGTCGGCCCGGGTTTGGCCCAGGGGCTGTGGTTTGCTGCCCTCCAGCTCTGAACAGGACCCTTTGTCCCCATCTTGCTCCACTAAGTGACCCAGGGGGTGGTGGCTGCCAGTGGGCACATAGATTTGTAGTGTAGAAAATTGTATGCAACCAATAGTATTACACACAGCCATAAAGAAGAAGGAAATCTTACCCTTTGCAACAGCATGGATGGACCTGGAGGGTATTATGCTAAGTGAAATAAGCCAGGCAAAGGAAGACAAATACCATACAGTCTTACTTATATGTGGAATCTAATGGACAAAATAAACTGATGAACAAAATAGAACCAGAGGCACAGACACATGGGACAGACGGACAGGTCTCACAGGGGAGGGGGCGGGGGGCAGGATGAAAGAAGGTGAAGGATCAGCCAAAGAACATTTATGCGTGACCCACAGACACAGACAACAGCGTGGGGGTGGCCAGAGGGCAGGGGGGCGGGGCTGGTGGAGGGGAGCGAAGGGGGGGAATTGGGACATCTATAATAATGTCAACAATAAAAAAATTTTTAAATAATACATTTTTTAAAAAAAGATAGGCACTCCGTCTGCTTTGTCACAGCTTAGGATTGTCTCATAATAAATAAACCAAATTACCAAACATGGGTGTTACATGTTCATTTCAGGTACCACGAGAACTTACCCCTCTTTCTGCGGTGCTTTACCGTTGGGTGGATTTATACAAGAATTCTGTCTCGGGCTGTCGAAGTCTTGCAGAGACTTCACATGTACGAGGTGAGAACAGACTTCTGCCCGGCTTTTTGGGACAGGTCAGCGGTGAGCTGGGCGGGGAGCCCACATGGCTGTTGACACTTTCCTCCAACACTTAACGTGGGCAGCCTGCTGTCTCCCGGGTCAGCAGGAACGTGGCCGACGACCCGCTGTCCCAGGAGTCGGCCTAAGGGTCCCACACAGACAGGATCCCACACGGGGCCCCAGACACCTGAGCACCGGGTGACCCTGGGGAGGTCTCCCAAAATCTTGTGTTCCCCAGACAGCTGGAAATGACTGTCTGGAAATGACTTATAATCACAAACCTGAAATTGGGTCGTATCCTTTCTTATACTGAACATGGTAAAATTGCTCAAGTTGGCCTGTTATGTTTGGTGTCCTATTTTGAAAAATGCTTATTTTACAGAGGATATGCCAAAGCCAGGCTCTTGACCCGGGTCTGTGAATCTCGAGGGTCCACGGGAGGGGTTTCTGTGGACCCCACAATTGTGCGTACGTGGGGTTTGTGCATTTTTCTGAGGGGAGTCAGGAGATGTTTCAAAGAGATCCACGAACAACAGGAGATTAAGAATGACTGAACAATTTGTGCAAATTTAGACCAGCAAGCGTCCCTATAAAGGTGTCCTGCCTGCTGCAAATTCCTCACCACATTGGCCCCGGGACCTGCAGGGTTCCTGGGCGCGGGTGGGAGGCTCGGCTGCCTGGCACTTGATCCCATGTAGCCCTGTGCCGGTGACCTCTCTGCAAGAATGTTGGCAGGGGCACCTCGGGGAGCTTGGGCCCCTCTAAAGGATGTCCTGGGCCTGACTGTAGACTGGAAAGCTGTGCTTTGTAAATAGACGGTGCCAATCTGATTTGCTATTTTGGTGCCTATGAGTCTAACGAGCTTCCTCTGTTGTTGCAACAGGAAGCGGTCAAGGAACTTGAGGACCTCCTGTCCCAGAAAATCTACTGTCCCGACAGCAGAGGCCGCTGGTGGGATCGGCTGGCTCTCAACCTGCATCAGCACTTGAAACGCCTAGAACCGGTCAGTACTCAGCAACTGCGTACACCCGAGCAATGCTTTTTACACTTTGCATAAATTTGAAAAGTATAGCAAACTACGAATGCCTTACAAACCTAAATGTAATTAGGACATTCATTGTTTAATCTCCTTTAGTCCATGTTCTTCCAACCTTAAAAGAAATGAGGTCGCACCCTGGCCAAGGTGGCTCGTGGGTTGGAGTGTTAGCCCTTACACCAAAAGGTTGGGGGTTCGATTCCCAGTCAGGGCACATGCCTGGGTTGTGGGGTCCACCCCGTGTTGAGGCATGTATGGGAGGCAACCAATTGATGTTTCTGTCACATCAATGCCCCCCCCTTCTCTAAAACAAACATTTAAAAAGAGGCAAGAAAAGAAACAAGTTTGCTAACGTAAGTATGACAGCAAAGGCAGGAAGCTTCTGTCCTGTCCTCATTGATTTGGGAGCAGGGGTGGCAGTGGGACCTGTGTTGGGACTTACGAACTAATCTGGGACCAGGACAGCTGACCGCTCCACCCTCGGCAGGTGCTTCCCAGAAAGCTGCTTCCTTTGGTTTTGGAAATGGTGATTTTGCTAGTTTCACGGGCCCTCCAGGTACCGGGCTGCTGAAAGATGCCTTGTTGCAGGTACTTCATGAGCAACTCTATCCTCTGGGAGGTACTGTGCTTGGCTATTGCACGGGCCACCTCCTTTGTCAGGGACCCTCTGTGGCCAGCAGCGCGGGGCCTCTGCAGGCGGCAACAGTGGCCCTTTGTGTGGCCGCCGAGTCCTCCCACCCGTCCCCATGCCGCCCTCGCCTTTGCCACGCACGGAGGGCACTGTGTTTCTGGGACCTCCTGTTTCCCCCGGGAGCTCATTGATGAATCAGAGTGCTGTCAGGGTGGAAAAATTGACCATGGGCGTGGAAATACGACAGGCTGTTTTGACTGCCTGCAACTGAAGCGGTGCCTTGTTAGTTAGAGAACATCGGGCCAGGAAGGCTGATCTCTGTCCAGGCGGAGGGTGTGGTGGGCGCGTCCTTCCCTCTCGGTGGTCATTTAGCTGAAACAGCAACAGAAGGTACCTGCCAGCCCACAAGCAAACATGCAGAGGCTCCGTGTAGGGTGCGTCTCCCCCTCATCAAAATAAAGGTCCAGAAGAGTCGACAGCTTCCCCTCGCACCCCGCTCTGCTCAGGGGAGGGTGTAATTATGTTCCCAGAGGGGGACAAGCCACTGAGCTTATTTGGGAGACGGATGGAAAACCTCAGCTCCTTTTCGCCGTTCCAAAGCTCTTCCTGGCCACACTCACAGTCTTCACTATTTTCTTACCGCTCCTGGCGTGCCTGACGTCGGTGATGGCACCAGTGCCCGCCAGGCCAGGCCGAGGCGGGTGGCCCAGCTGTCCCCTCCTGCAGCCAGGCCCCCACTGGCCTTGGCGCCTGCCAGTGTCTCCTTCTCTTGCCTTTTTTTCTTTCGACCACTCCACTCCTGATGGCCTGATCTTTCATGGGTTTTTCAGGCTTTTTTTTTTACTTTATATTCTTTTATAATAAAATATACATAACATAAAGCCTGCCATTTTAACAACCCACGTGTGCAGTTCAGGGCATTAATTATACTCGCAGTGCTGTGCCAGCATCGTCTCTATTGCCCTTGTTCATCCCTCCAAACAGAAACCCTGCACCCATTAAGCCATTGTGCCCCACTCCTCCCTCCCCAGGCCCTGCCGCCTCTAATCTAATTTCTGTTCCTATCCATTGGCCTGTTCTAGACACTTCATATAAACGGAATCATATGGTATTTGTCCTTCTGTCCCTGCCCTGTTTCACTGAGCACAAAGTCCTCAAGGTTCATCGATGCTGGAGCACGGGTCAGAATGTCCTTTCTCTTCAAGGCTGAGTAATATTCCACTGTACGGACAGATCACATTTTCCCGTCTATCGACGGACACTTGGGTTGTTTCCACCCTGTGGCAACTGTGAATAATGCTGCTATGAACATGGGGAGCAGGTATCTGGTGGAAACTCTGCTTTCAATACATTTAGACACACACCCAGAGTGGAACTACTGGCTCATATGGTGGTTCCATGTTTAGCTTTTAAAGAAATTCCCAAACTTTTTTTCACAGCATCTGAATTTTTTTACATTTCTGCCAACAATGCATGAGGGTTCCCATTGCCTTCCATTTTCCCAACACGTAATACTTCCCATTGTCTGATTGTAGTCATCCTAGAGAGTGGTTTTGAGTATTTTTGTTTATTGATACAAGTCTGCACAACCTTAGGATATGTAGACTTTAGCTGTTCCAAACCAAAACGTCTTCTCTCTGTAGGTGATAAGCCTGAATAGCTGTATGAGACTCCCCTGGGAGCCCCGAAGTGCTCATAGGCCTGGGCCCTGCCCTGGAGGTGCTCCCTCCGTGGCTCAGGGGTGGGGACACCTGTCTCTTTCAGTGCTCCCAGGTGATGCCCCGAGAGCCCCTGAGCCACGTCTGTCTCTCCCATCTCCTCTGGCCCACGATCCGGGGCATCCTGGCCTCCCTGAGGGCGTGGCAGCTGAGACGTAACAGGGAAGGGGAGTCAGGTGCATGGCCTCAGCTGCTCCCGGCATTTATAGTCAGGGAGCATGACTCGCCGGCATCTATCGGTGACATCTAAGGATAGTCTTCATCTCTACAAGCGCTGCTTTGCCCATTGCTAATTAGAAAAACTGAGGAACTATTGAACAGCAGGGTTTCCTGTCCCATGAAATCACTGGATGCGGCCACAGGGTCTTTCCGGGCCCTGATGGGGGACCGTGTTCTTTGCTAGGCTATCAAGTGCATTGTGGAAGGGCTGGCGGATCCCGAGGTGAGAACGGGGCACCGCCTGGCACTGTATCAGAGAGCCGTGCGCCTGCGAGAGTCCCCAAGCTGCCGGAAGTACAGGCACCTCCTCTGTCAGCTGCCAGAGATCACTGTGCACGACGTGAAACATGTGAGTCTGTGTCCCGCGGGGTTTTTCCTGAGTGGAGGCAGCCCAGTTTGGAGTTTCCTTTTAGACTTAGAAAACAGGCACTCAGTTTGGACAGTGGCTTGGCCGCTGTCCCCTGTTTTCACCCTGCTCCTCCTGCCTCAGGCTGGGCTGGCTGGCAGGTTTGCTCAGGGCCTGGGTGGAGTGACTTTCTGGAAAATTCCAAGGTCAGAAGCTCACAGCCGTTGCCAGTTTCACCTTCTTGGTCAGGTGCCTGGAGAGCAGCTCTGGGGTCCACATGCTCCCCAGGGCCAGGGCAGTGACCTGGCCACATTCTCACAGGTGGCACAGTGCAGGTCACATGACCTTGAACTCTGCTAAGAACAAGTGGCTTTGGGGGCACACAGGACAGTGTGTCCTCAGGACACCAAGGTCAGGTTCACAGATGTTTTCCTGTCGCCATCTCAGGTGACCATCACGGGCCGGCTGTGCCCACAGCACGGGATGGGCAAGTCCGTGTTTGTGATGGAAGCCGGGGGCGCGGCCACCCCCGCCACAGTCCTGTGCTCCGTGGAAGAGCTGGCGCTGGCCTATTACAGAAGCAGCGGCTTTGACCAAGGTACCTAATGCGCAGCATGTCTCCTGGTCACCCGTGATGTTTGTCAGCTGCCATCGGTCCACCTGTCCCCAATGGAAGATGCTGCTAACCTGGGAGGGTGCGGAAGAGAACGTGACTAACTATAGTTGTTAGAGGCCACCTTCCTCCGTTCAGCCTGTGCCCACCACCTCACGCCTGTGGGGAGCAGTGCTGAGTGGGGCGTTACAAACTGGCAACATAGGCTTTGCTCCCAGATTGTTTCCTGGATAAGCCATATAATATTAAAAAATGAGCCAGGAATGGCAGGAACATGGCATTCGAACCCCAAATCATTGTGATTTCCTTCGAATCGCGTAGGTGGGTTATGGTAGTGGTGTTTGAACCAAAGGAAAAACCTGAGTTTCCTTGTGTGTGTGACCCGGCCGCAGGGATTCACGGGGAAGGGTCCACCTTCAGCACTCTGTACGGCCTCCTCCTGTGGGACGTCATCTTCATGGATGGGATACCGGACGTCTTCAGAAATGCCTACCAGGTAACCAGTCAGGCTCCAAGGTGCCGGGTGTGTGCTCGTCAGGTCAGCAGACGCTTGTGCCCGTCTGTGATCCTCGGCCTCCTGGGCCTCATGTCTGCAGCCCCCCGAAACCTGCCTGTACGGTCTTTTGTCACGGTGCTAGTTCCACGGTAAACTTAGAAACTTTGCGGTGAATTTACCTTCCACATTCCATTTGAAACTTTCTGTGTATCTGCAGCTTCGACCTTTTCTGAGCACCTGTCGGGGTCCAGGTGTGTGCCGGCTGTTGCAATAGGTGCTGTCACAGGTGCCTGCTCAGAGTTCCACTGATTCCCCTAAAAACGTCTCCCACATTATGATGCTGAAAACCAGTGTAATAAGTTCCTTTTATGTTAAATTAATTAGACATTTTTTACACATCTCTTGAGAAAAAGATTGTGCCGATGAAACCAGCTGGGCCAGGTGTGTTGAACAGTCTCTGATGAATCTGTTCTTGCCAGGCGTCCCCACTGGACTTGTGTACGGACAGCTTCTTCGCCAGCCGGGGGCCGGCCATTGAGGACCGGCTGCGGCTGATCCACGATGCCCCCGCCGAGCGCCTGCGGGACTGGGTGGCGGACACATGGCAGGCCCAGGAAGGCAGGGCAGCGTCCGTGGTCAGCTGGGATCGCTTCGCTTCTCTTCAGCAAGCTCAGGTGAAAATCTGCACGCCAGACACACACACACAGATGTGTGTACACATATGCATGCATCTCTGCATGTACATGCGTGTACATGATGGTACCGCAGTCCAGATGCCACAGTTATCAATGGGAACATGTCAGGGCATACAAGCCCGTTATGCCGCCTCCCCCGTGGCTGACCACATCCCGTGGCCTGACCCAGGCCCCCGGCAGAGGGGATGCTTCCCCTGTCCCTGTGGCCACTGGCCTCGGAGTCAGCACTGTTCTATTCCAAATCGCTTCCTCGCATTCTCCCGGCTGGTGCAAGTTTGATAACCGACAAAGGGAAACTGACTTAGCAGAGCTGCTGGGGGACCTCAGCCAGCAGCTCTGCAGCCCCAGCACGAGCAGCAAAACCATACCTGGCGTCCTCAGAACCACGTTTGCTGGATTCTGCCAAATCCTTCCCGTCTCGTGATCACTGGGAGTATTTTGGGGCCATGATCACCGAGAGTGGCTGGTCATCCTTGTATTCTGTGTTCAGGACCTTGTTTCCTGCTTGGGGGGCCCTGTCCTGAGCGGAGTGTGCCGGCGCCTGGCTACAGACTTCCGGCACTGCCGAGGCGGCCTGCCCGACCTGGTGGTGTGGAACTCTGAGAATCATCACTTCAAGGTCAGTCGGGCCAGAAGGCAAAGTCCTATTTGTAATCTGATTAGCAACTCCATGCAAAGCCACCAGCTTCCCGTTTCTTGCATGGTTGGCGGGGAGACTGAATCCCCAGAGAACTACTGGAGGGCGGGCCAGGGTTCTGCAGCGGATGTCGCGCCCGAGTGTGGGCCTGCTCCTCACGTGGCAGCTTGTGTGAGTAGGTGAAGTCCATCCCTTCTACCCAGATCTTGGGAGCGACATGCCGTCCCTCTTGCTGTATCCTACTGTTAGAAGCAGGTCACCAGGTGAAGCCATACTCACGGGAGGAATTGTGTAGGGTGTGCATGCCGGGGGCCCAGAAGGACTGGGAGCTGCTTCCGAAGCTCCTGGGCCGTGAGCACCTCCGTGTGGTTGGCTGTTTCCTTGTTAGTGAGTTTTGAGATTGGAAAAAAAAAAAAATCCAGATATTCTACGTCCCTTATCAAATATATTTCATCACAGTCTGTGGCTTGTTTTTTCTTTCTCTTAATAGTATCTCTTTAAGAGCAGAAGTTTTAAATGTTGACGGCAGTGTGGTACAACAGAATGAACCATTTAAATAACTGTAGTGAACGCTAGTTATGTGAATGGCTGTTCTGTTTCTGTGAGACACTAATACCTTTAAAACTGCTCTTCCAGCTGGTGGAAGTGAAAGGCCCCAATGACCGCCTTTCGCCTAAGCAAATGATCTGGCTGGACGAGCTGCAGAAGCTGGGGGCTGACGTGGAAGTCTGCCACGTGGTCGCTGTGGGAGCTAAGAGCAAAGGCCTGACCTAAGACCTGTGGATCCAAGATGTTCAAAAGCAAAGTGTAATTATGTTTCGTTTCATTTTGACTTTGTTATTGTCAGTAATAAACCTGGTCGTACACTTGGTGTTGCCTCGAATAGACACCTGGGTTCCACACAGCAGGTAATGAACTTTTTAAAAAGGTGAGAACTTGGGTGGTCATTTTAGGACTGGAGACTCGTTATTAGACTTACCAAAATAGCTGAAAAACCCCCAACGAAGGAGCTGATTCACAGCGTTTATAAAAGTAGCGTGCACAGTGTTTCTTTCTCAGGAGTGTATCGGAAGGAGGTTCTTGTCAGTCTTCCTGTCCCACTTTAGACAGTCAGCTGTTAAACAGTCTCGTGTTATCATTATCCAAGAAGGGCATGAGCATTTGAAATTCCGATTTCTTTAGGAATTAAAAAACAGGTTCTCATTAAGTTGCTTACAACATCAGTCAATGCCTGCTCTTATTAATGGGGCCTACATTACCAAAGGAGTGAGTAGTCCCGATCATAGGCACTTGTCCCTTTTCATCCTTCTTGAGAACACCCCTAACGACTGGATTAGGGGTAATTTTCTGTGTTGACAAAACCAGTGACACTGCTGCTCGTCACCACATCCCCACCACCACTGGAAGCCGCGGGCTGGGGAAGAAGTAAGGAAAGCGATTCATCAGAACGGTCAGCCCAGGAGTCTAGGAGGAGTCAGGGCCTGGGGTCCCCGTCCCCCACCGGCTGGTTCTGGGACCTCAGGGAAATGTCACTGCCGGCTTTGTAACTGATGACACGGAATGGCAGATTAGGCCAGGGTCCATGAACACCCACATGACCTAACTACAGCCAGTCCTGAAGTGATGCGAAAAATGTCAGGGCTCACTACTCAGGCTCAGAAGCCGGAGTGCTGAGGGACGCCCTCCCCCTCCCGCCACCGAAGAGACAGCAGGAAGGAAACGCCTCCACTTCCTGAATTGCTCTGTTCTTACAGATACCGTCACATTGATAACTACAACCAACAACCAGATATTTTATTTAGCAGGCAGAATTTCCTTCACATTCATCACGGTTAGACAAGATCTCCCTTCCGCTCCTCCTACTTTAACTCAAGTCATAATCAATTGTAGGCACAAAGGTGTTAGTTTTCTCTCAAAGTCAAGTTTAACTACTCGAGGTTACTGCTACAGCAAGCCAACGTGGCTGCGGGATGTGCTGAACAGTTTTCAGCCTCTGTTAGCACAAATTAATATACTTCTCTTAAATAAAGTTAGACCTTTTTGGTTTTAAAATTGGTTTCTGTCATAAAACAACAGTAAGACATTGTACATCTTTAAGTTCAGTACTAGAAAGTCCAGGCTGTCCGACGCCCGCGTGGCCCAGGCTTCGCTCACTGGGCTGTGGGGCCAAGTGGGAGGCTCCCTTGGGGGCAGCGCAGTAACCCCACTGGGACTTCTGTCACCACCCGTCCTTGGAGCTCCCCAAGGTGCCAGGCGGCTCGGCGATGGCCAGGACTTGGGCTGTGGCGGCTGTTTTTCATATTGTGCACAGTACCTTGTGGCGCAATAATCATGCTATAACAACCGCCCAGCAGAGTAACACAGAAAACCCTATTTCACTACATTTGCTTATCATACAAAAATATGCACATTTTCTATCGGAAAACGGTATTAATAGTACCTAATTGTTTTTAAACTTGTAAATCAAAAAAATTACTAAAGGAGTTGCAATCAATGTGTGAAAGGAAATTACAGAGAAATAAATGCTCAACCCTCTCCAAAAGTAACCGATTTAGACCAATTTGTAATAATAAAAAAGCAGCTTATGAAAAAGGGAGAAGAATTAATGAGTACACTTTCGGTGGCAGGATATCCGCTGTGGTGTTTTAGGGGCTTTGGGACAGGTTTCTGAAAAGGACTATAAAATGTTTCATTGGCAACAATGCTATTTATAATAACTGAAAAAAGCCCTCATTTTCTAGGCAACAAGTTGGGAAAACGTGGGGTTTATCCACAAGATGAATTTTCTAAGACACTGTCTAGGAGGTCCCTTTAAGTCCAGAGACATTATCAAACACTTTTTAAAAGGTGAATAATTCAAATAGAAACAGCTTTTCATTACATATAAAGGTAAAACGCACTTTTGAATACATTTGTTTTAGAAAAGGAAATAAGCTAACTAGACTCCGCTATAAAACTCCCTTAAAGTTCAGGATGGCCGTGGAGGATCCTATGTCATCCCAGTGTGAAAACATCCCTCTCACAGTGGGCGGGGCCTTGACCAGGGGCGGGGCCTAGGTGCAGGGGGCGGGGCCTAGACCGCTGGGGGCGGGGCGTAGACGCCAGCATCACAGGAAAGCCCCGGCGCCACGGCTTTGGCTTTTGCACAGGAGTTGGAAGCAAGGGCCTTTCAGACCAAGAAGACCGCTCCGCTGCTCAGTCTCTTGATGCTGCTGTCAGAAGTCGGGGGGAGGGAGCCAGAGCTCTCTTGCTGTTTATTAAAACGGTGGGGTTTGAGGGGCCTTTTTCTCTCTCGCCCTGTCCCCGTGAGCACCAAGAACGCGGGCGGGACGGGGCCTCCGGTGCAGGTGGCCGGCCCCGTGCCTCCCTGGTTACTTCCCAGGGGAAGTGCCAACAACAGTCGGCCGCGCCGGAAAGACTGAGGCGACAGCTCTCCTCCGGAGGGTGGGCTCGGAGACGGCCCCCCAAAGCCGGGACAGCCAACCGCCCACAGGCCTGCTGAGCCCGCGGGGACTTTCGGAGGGACGCAGAGGTGGCTCCGGGGCTCCGGGGTATTGGTATGAACTCGGTGTGAAAGGCCTGTTTCCAATGTGCAGGGGGATTTTCACTTCCTAATTTTAAAAACAAATCGTATTTTCCTGTGTTTTTCATACCTTAATATTAATGTCAAAGGCACGTCTAAGTATAATCGTATTATCTACAGCAAATGCTGTTAAAGTTAACAGTGCATATCACTTTAAAGTTAGTCCTAAGAAGTTAAGAGCAAACTCTGGATTTCCAGACACAGTGATCTATGGTCCCAAACAAAGTGACCTGAAATAAATTACGGCACTGGAACGCGGAACCCTTGGCGGGTTCAATCAGAGACAAGTGAAAGTGACCAGGAAAACACGAATACCTCCTAATGCCTGTCGGGGTTTCTCGGTGCTCCTCGGAAAAATGCTCAACCCTGATTTCTTAGCTTTCCTGACGTCTGCTTCTTTGAGCTGCTAGTCTGAGGATCACGTAACCTTTAGAAGGCAGTAGGAACCATGGATGCAGACAGATCCTGGTTAATTTGATCACAGTAATAAGATGGAGGGACGTCTGCCTGCACATCACCTCAAAATGAGCCAGACCTAAAATGACAGGAAAAGGACATCAAAATCGAAACCCATGCCTATCTTCTAAAAAGAGTGAAGGAAGCATAATTCAACATGTTCTTAAACATTAGTGCAAATTTCAACGGTTATTCTTACATATGAAGTTACTAGAGCTTCAAATGCCTAGCTTAGCAATTCTAATTCAGAGGAAAAAAGGTTCTAGCTTCCCTCAAAATCTTCAGAAATACTCCATTTCAGTCTTCATTTGCTAGTGTCTCAGTAGATAACCATATTTTGGCCCCACTTAAGAATTTGCTTAATGGTGTTCCTGAAATGCTTCGTCTGCACAGATTGCCAACAGGGGAGAAGGGAAACGAGGAGGAGAGGAACTCCGGCGTCCCCGAGGTGTCGTGGGGACCCCTGGCCCGGAAGTACATCCTGCTCTGGTCCAGCTCCGCGTAGCAGGCCTCCAGAGGGCCGGCCCGGTGCTGCCGAAGCGTCCTACTGAGCACATCCACCTCGTCGGCCAGCAGCGAGAGCTTGTGGAAGGTGGTGATGGAGCCCCCGCGGCTGATCTGGGCCTCGGGGACCCAGCGGAAGTAGCACAGTTTCCACAGCTTTATGTGCATCCCGGACAAATGTGGCAGAAGGACACCGTGCAGGTCGGCCGGCTTGGAAGACCACTCTCGGAAGAACTGCTCCGTACCGCCGTCCTGGCCGTCAGCTTGCGGAGGGGGGTCCGGCTTTACTTTCAGTACTAATGAGTTCCGCCGTGGCAGCAGTTCCTGCTCACTGATGATTCCGTTCTTGAAGGACGCTGGCATTCCTCTCAGCGTGGAGCTGTAGTTTCTCTGCACAGGAGAGAGAGTAGCATTACTGTCCCAGGGCTGCCCTTTTTAGAAAAGACAGCAAAGGTGCAACAGCAAACAGGCACCCGGCGTTATGAGAGGCCGGGGAATTCAGGGTGGAAAGAACACTGTGTTCCTTCCCCTCTAATGCTTATTCCAATCCTCCCACTGAAGTTTAGCTTTTCCAGGCCTTGATCCCACTAGCCTGCACAGGGGTGGGAGGCAATATATCCTATTCATCAACTGGCTTAAGTGCTGATTTCTAAGACTTCTGGCTTAGAAGAAACATCTAAG
Organism: Furipterus horrens; assembly: GCF_987537825.1. Classification (NCBI taxonomy): domain Eukaryota; kingdom Metazoa; phylum Chordata; class Mammalia; order Chiroptera; family Furipteridae; genus Furipterus; species Furipterus horrens. The sequence continues at coordinate 2,648,776 of NW_028327186.1, read as the reverse complement.
CTGGCTGATGCTAGAAGTTAACAGCAGGCAGAGTGGAGGGGTGTCAGGAACGGAGCCTCCAAACTCACAGCTGTGATCTGCTGACTCTCAACACTGCTGAGGGCTTTGTGGGCCTGAGACGCCAAGAAGAAAGATCAGAGTATGGTCAAGCCCTTTAAAAAGGACAGGATCCCTCAGAACCTGCTCTGGCAGTATCGTCATGGGAAGGAACCTGACATTTAACACTCTGTGTTCTGAACAAGATGCTCCCGGCCATGTGCGCAAACCCCAGGCTGCCCCTATGAGCACGCATGTCATTTACCTTTGTCCGTCTGAAAGACTTTGCCATGCCGTTCTGCACACGGGGCGCGCTCCTTCCGATATACAAGGGGTTATGGAAGAGGGTGCGATCCTTCGCTGTGAACTGAAGAGACCAGTCCCAAACCGAGGGGAACTTTAAACCCTTTTCATCACCCAGTTGGATATTTTTGCTTATAGCAAATTCCTGCAAAATAAAAATTTTGAACCTTTGTGAAAAGATGCCTAAGTAAAGATATCCTCACATGAATCCCTGTTTCCGGACAGGCCCTCCATCAGCACACAAGTTACACTTTCGGAACCGGAGTGGCTCTCGCCCACTGAGTGGCATGAGTTCCTGCCTGAGAACAGGCATCTGTGGCCCCTCAGGCCCGAGGACACGTCACGCCCTGTGAGAGCGAGCCCGCTCTTCCTGACAGAAGGAAGCCGGACCCTCTGGGCCATGAGGATGTTATTACGAGAACTCAGATTTCATGAACGTGATACCACAAATGTCCAAGTTATTTTACAATCGCAGCATCTCCCTTGTTACGCACATGATCACACATTCATGCAATTACTTGTTAGGTATAAAACTTGGTAAGTGAAGTGGCAAAGCCATCTTTGGATGGAGTTGCTGCTGTCTATCTTACTCTGTCCCAGTGGAGAGCCACATGCCACCTACCTAGTGACCTCAATATCTGGACCACAGCCCAGGAGGAGGGAAGAAGGAATCCACTCCCTAGCATTTGACCAAGACCACGAAGACCCTGGCACTGAGGCTGGGCCCTTGCTCACAGGAGCCCGCCTCCACCCCTCCTCTGGGCTCACGCAGCTTGGTGACGTGCTGACCTACGGACCCAGCCTTCCCGGCACAGCCGCACCAGGCAGCACCACGCTGCAGGGTGACAAGCGACCGCCTCGCCGTCAGTCTAGCACCAAGCCCTCACTCACTTCATCTCTGACACTGCTGCTCCATGCAGCCCTCACAGAAACGTCATCCTGCTTGGTGCCACTCTCATCCTAGTGACCTAGCACCTCTGATTCCCCAGGGGACAGCCCAGATGTGAAAATATAAATGAAAAAGCACGCTATTGCAGGTGGTTAAGATAACGTACATCTTCACACTGGTTCATTATAATAAACAATGTACATAAGAGAAAATATATAAAATACTCATAAAAATGAAACATGTTCCTAGACTATGTCTTTAATTCATTTAAAAAGTTCATTCGTTACGGCTTAAAATGGTAGCTAAACCTGTTTTAAAGTATATACAGTCAGACCTCGGTTCTCGAATGTCTCCCACCTCGAACAAACCGCTCCCTGGACAGCCTTCCAGAGCAGATTCAGCTCAAGAACGGAGGTTCCACTGTACCTCAGATATGCAGCCAACTGTCCTTCAATTCGATCTCATTAGAGTCATAAAAGCAAAGCCGCCACGGCCACGATGTCACTTACTGTGCTCTGCTTCACCCGCTGGTGCGGGGAGTTGAACAGGAAGGTGCCGAAGAGCGAGACGCGGGTGCTGTCGCCCAGCACAGCCAGGTAGGCCTCCGAGAACTCGAAGGCGGCGGGGTGCTGGTCTAGCAGCTGCCACGTGGCGTCCAGGAACAGCAGGAACAGTGGGGACTGGCAAGGACAGGCCAGACACGGGTCATGTGACATGTCCTGCATTTGACGCATTTCCTTCCAAATTTATCACTGGGATTAAGGGAGAAATTACTAACAAAACAGCCAAGCTGAAAGCGCCTGCCCCTAAGCTGGGCGAAGGGCACGTGAACAGACTGAATACGGCTTTGGTCACACATGCTGCACGTGATCCACATCATGGCCCTCATTTGCCTGAGAAGCACGCGAGGTGAAGGTGAAGTAAACAGATGGCAGTCTGTCACTGTACGAACAGGGAGCAGTGACATGTGTGTAAGCCTAGCCTGGAAATGTTTTTAGTACATAAAACCACCCAAAACCAAAAAAACAACTGTTGTAATTAGCTTCTGATTGACCCTGCAGGCTCGGCTTCCAGAAACTTCCCAGAGTTTCAGCAAACAGCTGGCACTGCCAGCCCTGTGTCCCCACGTACAACAGCTGGCGACAGCTACCGTGACTGCCCAGTGCACCCCAAGGAGTCCCCGTGCCGGTGACTGAACGTGAGACTCCACAGCCACACTGTCGCTCTCTGCAACAACCCCAGCGACAAGGTCCTTGCAGGGCCACTAACAGCTTAGCTAGGGACCCACCAACCCCCAGCTGTCACAGAATAACCCTCCAAACACCCCACTCTTCTTTTCACCGTGTCCCAGGCAGCTGCGTCACCCTGGACAGGTCAAGGCGGTCACAGCGGCCTAGAACGCTTCTGTGGCCGACAAAAAAAACTCCCACCTGGGACTGCGGCAGGTGTGGGGCGAGCCTGCAGCAAATGCCCCCACTTCACACGAGGGCCCCTTTGTAAGAACGTGTGACATTCCAAATCGGGCTTTTCAAAATATCTCATGGGCTCCTTATCTGCTTTGCAGAAGAGTTAATGCATGTCTTCAAGTAGTTTTCAGCTTAGAGAAATCCAACAGGCAATTCCTTAGATTTTACCTACGTAGTTACAACGCCCCCATCAGGACAGGACATCATCCACGTGGATCAGCCCTGGACTGAGAAGCGACACTGTACTAAATGCAGGGTTTAAAAAGCCGCCTCGTCTCTCCCCAGGAGGAAGGTCTCCGCACACAGGACACCAGGTTTACCCCGTGCACACCCCCAGACCGGCAGGCGCACAGAGACTCGTTACCTCCTTCTCTGATCTCTTTAAGTGGTTGCATCTGTCCAGGAACTGGTACCCCGCCATGACCCACTCCTTCTGGATGAGACTCTGGAACCCAGGAATCGTCCGGAAGTAGGGATCCAGCATCACTTGGACAAGGGAAGCGACGATGCAGCTCAAGTCTCGTCCCTCCTCCTCTGTCAATAGAAGGGGAAGAAAGTGAGGACCACACCGAGGAACGCGGAGAGAGAGGGCGGGAGAGGGGAAGCAGATGATTGAGTGTTCTGTGCCTTCAAAATGATCCACGCGAGGACACGAGCAACTCTGAAATACTAGACTTGTACATCAACTAAACTGGCGTTGGCGGGAGACAGCCCTTTATACCTGAGCATCTTCCAGATAACAGCACACCCCCTCACAGGCTTTCCATCCCAGTGGTTTGGGGTAGAAATCTTCAGTGAGTCCACTCGGTTTTGTCCAGGACATTAAGTACAATATGATCTCTCTCCTGACAACCCCACACGGTGAATGAGGAATGGAACTGTCCGCCATCCTCCGAAAGGGGGGCGAACATTTCCCTCCCATCTCCTAGAGCTGGTGCCCTTCTAAACGAGGCCAGTCCTACGCGGATATCAGAGCCAGCCAAACGAATCAGAAGAAAACTACTGACCGATCGATATCCCTTATGCTTCGATGTAAAAGTCATCAAAATATGAGCAAACCAAGTTGCCTCAGGATACAAGGATTTATCCCAGGAAGGCGAGGCTGGCTTAACTCTGACAATCAATCCAAGTAACTCATCATATTGATAAGAAAGGACAAAAACAGTAAGATCACTTTACTAAATGCACAGAAAGCATCTGTGTGATAAAAACCCAATGTTTGTGCTAGAGGACAACTGTCAGCAAACTAGGAATAGAAGGAAACACCAATCTGCAATAGGAGTCTACAAAAATCTACAACTAATATCATCCTGATTAGTGAGAGATGGGATGCTTTCCCCTGAGATCAGGAACAAGACCAGGGTGTTTGTGCTTGACACTTCTATTCCACACTGCACTGGAAACTCTAGCTGGGGAAATTAGGCCAGAAAATCAAAGCCATCTGGATCAAAAAGGAAAACGCAATAACCGTATCTGCAGACGTGATCATGTAGGGAAAAAACCCTGCAAAATAACCACTTGACCTAATACATGAGTTTAGGAAGGTCGCAGGAATTCTACACACAATAGCAATCTGAGTACAGATTATAAACCTGGAAATAAATTGAAGAAAGCAACTGTGTTCACAATAGCATAAAAAACAAAAGACTTGCACAAGACTCGTACACTGAAAATTATAAAACTTAGCTCACAAAATGAAAGAAAATGCAAATAAATGGAGAGGCATTCATTTCAGGGTTGGTATTCTCCCCAGCTTTAGCTACGGCTTGAACACACAATGGGACACTGTTCAGAAACAGAAAAAGAATAAACTGCTGATTCACGCTACAGGAATGGGCTTCAAAAACATGTATGTTCAATAAAAGAAGTCCGAAGCCACAGACCATTCAAATGAAAAATCCAGAAAAAGCAAATCTAGAATCCAGAGGTTAGTGGTGGCCCAGAGCTGAGACACAAAAAACCTTTTGGGGATAAAAGAAAACTTCTGAAACTGTCTGTTTCCGTAAGAGCACGGAGTCCCACATTCGGACTGGGTGCCTTCTGTAGTATGTAAATCACACCTCTGCGCGGTTTGAAAACCACATTCTGCGAGGCGGTGTTAGGCAGGCGTGGGCCACTTACACTGCAGCAAACGCAGGAGGAAATGCGCTCACAGGGCTGTGCAGTGGGGTGAGAACAGCAAGCAGCTGGGAGCGGGGGGGGACCACCCCGCTGCCGGGCTCCGCATGCATTTGTGAGTTAGACACACGCTGATCGCTTCAGCTAATGATTACTTGAAAGAGTGTGTTACTATTTTTTCCGTTCCCCAAGGGTTTACAATATTTTTACCTTACTAAAGTCATTTAAATTTGAGAGTTGGTAAAAATACTTCTGTAAGCTTCTGCAGCACAGTATGTTCATATCCTATGCAATGTGAATTTATTATATTAACAGGCAGTTCATGGTTTATTAAATCCTGTCTGTAAGCTCAGACAGTCTATTAGCTATAAAATTGTTTAATATATAATTATCTTTTGCTTAACTGTAAGATTTTATATTGCAGTTATTTCTGCCAAGCATCAGACAAAATTCATATACTGGCTCCTCGACTGAGTCAATCTCGTGATACCGGGCTGCTTCTTTGAGGCACACCCAAGCCCGGACCAGAGGCGTCGACACTAAGATGTGCGTGGACTGGGAAGGCTGCAGGATTAGCGAGAACAGCTGCTCGGCCGAGGCTAACACCACGCATGATTCCAGTAAGGACTGTGAGCTCCTTCCCGCAACGGAGGAAGGAAGATTATAAACACTTGGCAGTAAACTGGCTCCTTTCTGTTCTCCTGTGTCAGCATCTGTGTCTCTGTTCTACTCTAACGGGGCGAGGAACCTGCAGAGGGGACGAGGCAGCGTGGCACGGAAGAGGTGGCTGGCACGGACCGTGGGGCCCTCGCGGGCCGGTGCCCCGGGCGCTCGGCAATGCGTACCTTGGAGGACTGCAGAGACACGCCTGCTCTCCAGCGTGTACACGAGCTCCGCGGAATGTCTCAGGAATGCCCTGAGGAGAGAGAGAGAAGCAAAAACACTGTTAAAAATCAAAGAGTTTTAAAAAGTACTTGAAATCAAGCCAATCTGATCTTTCACTATACATATTTGCATTCTCAACAACCTTTATGAATTTCTTCTGTGTTTATAGATTTCTCAACAGAGAACTATCTGATTTTTATATCAGGGAAGTTCATCAACCTTCTATGGAAAGGAAGGAGCTGACTTAGAGAACATTCGTGAAATTATCAAACTGCAGAGACGGAGACGAGGTCAGTGGGAGCCAGGGGACAGGGACGGGCGGGGCTGGGGGCAGCAGGAGGGAGCTGGGTGGCGAAGGAGCTGCATGCCGACTGCGGTGGTGGGTACAGGAATCTGCACATGGTAAAACCACACAGGACCGCACACACACGAGCAAGTGTCACCGGAAAACTCTGCAAGAGGCCTGCAGACCGTACCCCCGGCAGTTTCCCGGCTCCCGCACAGTCTAGTTACGTGAGACGCTGCCCCGGGGGAGGCTGGGGGAAGAGCGCCGGCTCTCTGCTGTTTCTGCACCTCCCGTGAGCCTATAATTATTGCAAAGTACAAAGTTACAGCAAAAAAGGAAAAGTGTGCTACAAACCTTACATATTCTAGCCACCGAGTACTTTCCAGTGAAGATAACCATTTCTCTTCAGTTTCTTCAAAAGGCTCTGTAATAAATACGTAATCATACAGATACATGATTATATATACACATATTTATATACAGTACATTTTCAGGCTTTTTAAGTTTAATTTTACATGATCCATATCAAAGTTGAATGCTGATCAGGTTTTACTATTTAGAAGTTGGCTTTAAGGAAGTGTCATGCACTCACATTTAATTATATGAAGACATGCTACAGTCCTATGAAAAATAAAACAAAGTGTTCTGCTGAGCCTCCACCTTCTCTCTGGCTCTTTCAGGGAAACCTCGGGAGTCCAACCACCCCACCTCCCAAAAGCCAGTGACCCGCCCTCTGTCAGCCCAGGCCTGGCCCCGGCCGCTCCTCTCGGCATCCTCACTGCAAGCCCCACCCTCCCTGCGCCCGGTGCACGTGGCCTTGGTCGCGGGCCACGGCAGGAGCGAGGGCGCCTGCCCTGCCCAGTTCTGCCCTGGCCCCTCTCAAGGTGCCTCTCTCCCTCGAACCCCATGACTCAGTCACATTCAACTGACTGAATGGCTGAGAGCCGTTCATGTGCTGCGTTTCCCAACCCCCAGCTCGCCCTCCCGGTCACGCCCACTCTCATCCAGACCTGCGGTGACAGCCACCTCTCCTGGCTCCCAGGTGACTCACGGGCCCGCTCTGCACATGCTTTACCTAAGATGCTTTCACGTGAGCGGTCCCTCTGGGACCCAGCGAAAGCCCCTGACGAGTGCTGGCTCGGACAGGCGTGTTAGAGGCCTGAGCCTGCACAGGTGGCCACGTGCTTCTGTCAAATCACGTATCTCAAAATATAGCTGCGCATTAAAATCGTTTGTCTGTAAGGTAGCCAGCTGGTCCTTTAGGAAAGCATCCCACTACACCTTTCGTGACTTGAAGCTGATTTATTTCCTTCTTTCTTCCCTCCCAAACAAAAAGCACTTGTTTGAGCTTTATTTTCTAAGGGCTCCTGACCTCATACATTAATTATTTGTATAAATATTTCAGTGAGCCTCTACTTAAATATATCTGTGTCTATGTTTTTAAGGAATATCACTTCTCCCAATGTGCCACATACAATGCTGTATCCCCATTCACCACACACATATATGTAAAATAAAAATGAAGTTACCATTAACACATAGTTGTTTAAGTTTTACAAAAGCCACTTGTATTTCTTGGATATTGGGCAGGGTTTTATCCAAATCTGATTTGTAAACATCACTTCTCTGTGGATGACTTTTCGTTATTGCGTTACAAATCCTAATAAAGACAAAAATCCTTTCATTACCATTCCATTCATTTATTCAACATACATGAATACCTACTATGAGCCAAGACACTGTTCTACGAGTCGAGGACAGAGATATAAACAAGACAGGCCAGGCCTCTGCCCTCATGGGTTTACGTTCCTGGTAGAGGATGCGGTCTGTGTGGGGGTGGGGGGTGGGGGGGTTATGAGAAAATAACAGGCTGTGGCGAATGCTACAGATGATGTAATCAGGGGACTACAGGCCAGCTCAGGTCCCATGCCAGAAGAGGCTCCTCTGTGTAGCTGACACTGAAGCCAAACCCCAGACGACCAGGAGCCGTGCACAGAACTGGGAGAAGTGTCCCAGGCAGAGGGACAGCAGGTGCAAAGGGCCTGTGGTAGGCCACAGCTTAGCTGGCAGAGAAACACAGAGAAGGCCATTGGGGCTGGTATGACAGGTCTGAGGGTAAAAGGGTGGAGATCAGATTGGACAGCAAAAGGAATCTGCCCTAATTACGAAGGACATGATAGCCAAAAAAACAAAAGGAATTAAAATAAGTCTTGGCTTAATAAATTCAAGTTTTCCCTTTAAGAGCACTTAATCAGCAGGCATGCTAGCAAAAACAAGGCTTGGAACATATGGACATGATAGTTAATTTCTAATGTGACTCAACTGGAGTTAAAACCCACCAGGCAATACGGACTTGTGCGAACCGTAACCACCAGCCTCTCTGGGAAACCACAGGGTCATGTGAGAGTCACCTGACAGTTACGTGCCTCAGCAAAGGTGTCTCTCCCAGTTCCGGCACTGTGCAAAGGCCTCAGACCTGGCTGTACGCAGAACAGACTGTGATAGAATATCTGAGGCTCTTCGAGCCTGTTTTCTAAGATCTGTTCCTTTGTTCTTCGTTTACTTAACAAGCACTGAATATATAACATTGTAGGTATTTCCTGGGCGCTGAACAGACAACGCTGTGAAGACAGACACAGTCCCTTCACCGCATGGAGTTTACAGTCTAACAAGAAAGACAGGCAGCGATCAAACTGTCACGCACACACACAATTAAAAACTGGAAGAGCCAGAGTGTGTAACTTGAGGCTGGAGCTAACTTGGGAGGTGAGAGAAGGCTGATCCACGAAAGTGATGCCTGAACTGGGACACACAGGTCCGCGAGGACCGAGTGGGTGGGGAGAGCGCCCGAGGACAGGCAGGGAGAAGGCGGCCCAGAAGCGGGAGCAGCACGGGCAGCCGGCAGGACACGGAAGACCCGGGGAGTCTGGGGTGGCCGAAGCCCAGGAGGGACAGGGCGCGGCACCGGAGGAGCCGGAGGAAGTGAGGGAACCCTCCAACACACTGGTACGGGCGAAGCTGGGCAGCCACATACGTGTTTTTAAGATTTCTGAAAAGTGAAGTGACAGAATGAGATGACCGACGGGACGCAGGGGAGGAAGGTGAAAGAGGAAGGCACCCAGAATGGCCCCCAGGTTTCTGAAGAGCAGGCAGGGAGGGCCTGCTGGCCATGCCCGGGAGTCTGGCTCTGGACATGACGAGTTTAAGGGCCTTTAAGACTCGACGTGGAAGGTATAAATGGAGACTGGAGATACAGATTTAATGTGACAGTCACTAGAGCACGAGCCGCGGCTGAACTTCTTCAGGAAGGAAACCCGGGGCGGGAAGAGGCGGCGGCCTCTGACTCCCTCTGCGGTCCCGCGAGCGGAGGGGGCCGGGCCCGCACAGGGCACTGAGCACGGGCGGGGGGAGCCCTTGCACAGAGCAGAGACAGCAGAGGGCCCTGCGAGGCGAGGGGACCACAGGGATGCCCCCGCTGGGAGCAGGACTAAGAAGCGCCTTGGGCCTGAGTGACCTGAGACCGTATAACCACAGGAGAAGTCTGATGGATCCTCAAGTTTCTCCCTGGAAATCACTACCCTTTGAAAGTGCATTAAAGACAACGTTACAGCAAGGTGTCAGCCACATAAGAGCCTCCAGTGTCTCATAAGCCACAGAAAGAAATGATATTTAGTATCACTTAAACGTTAGTTAATTTTAATTCATTCATGTTCCTTTCAAAATGGTAACTCTCATATGGACTGCACGGTGCTAACGAACAGCGCTGGGCCATTTGTCACCCAGCGCAGTCGGTCAGGAGCGCGCTGTACCCACTGAGGAAAACCAAAGGGGGCAAAGCCAGGGAGGCCCCCGTGCGCACCTCTGGTCCACCTTCCTCTGCTGCAGCGCGTCCTTCACGAGGGCCATTCGCACGAGGGCACTGCCGTTCGAGTGGCTCCAGCACCAGAGCTAGGACAGAAGCAGAGCCTTTACGTAACTGGGGAGGACAACGGACATCGGTAGCCACGAAATCCAACAGAGGTCACTTACTGGCAGCCTTCTCCCAGCGAAAGAATGGGAAAAGGTCTTTAGGTCTTGGTCCGCTAAGGAACTTGGCACTACAAAGTATTCTGGAAGGCTGGAGGGAGAAAACAAATCACAGCGTAAGTCTTGAGCTTTAGGCAAGAGACGTGTGCCCTGCAGACCCCACATGCAGTGAAACGCACTCCTCCCCAGTTAACGGACACCCCACTTGGTACCCATCCAGTGCATGCTGAGGAGGCACTGACCACCCCAGACAGCTTGGTCTGAGACATGCAGACATGGCTAATGACCACAACATTTATATTTATGCAGGGGAAATCCACAGGAGGCATCTGAAATGTTTCCAGAATGACTACCAATCAAACATGACTGCCATTGCTGAAAATCATACCCACCTCCTCCTCCTGACAGAGGCTACAGGTGCGGAGATACCAAGCACACAGAACAAAAACCCACAAATCTACTGAGAAGCTTTAGCTCCCTCCCTTCTCTCCCTCTTCTCCCCTCGCCCGTCCCCAAAGCCAGGCAGGCTCTGGGACCCTGACCAGAGACAACCACTGGCGGGCCACTCACTGCACCTTAAGACACGTCCCTTCTCTCCTCCCGCCGCACGGCTGGGCAGGTGGACAGGCAGGCCCAGCCAGGGCCAGCCAGAGGCCTCTCAACGCGTAACCCACCGGAGCGTGCTGGCCACGAAGTCTAAGGCCACGGGGGACAGGAGAGCCCAGCTGCAGGCTCCAAACCCCTCCCAGAACTACACGCCTGAAGCTCCTGGCGCTGCCCAGCCAGCAGGGCCGGGGCGGTGCTTTGCTCTGAAACACTTAAGACTTAAATAATCTCCAAATAAATCGCCCCCAAATCCGTGAGCACGGAATGATGCAAACAAATTTAAAAAGCAATTTCCTGGTCACTTTTGGAGGGTCCTAGGGAATCAGCTCACTGTTCTAAAAACTGAGTAAGTCAAGGGCAAAAAGTAAACACAGCAGAGCCTCGAGCAACGCGGTCTGAACTGCAGAGGCCACTTATACGTGCATTTTTTCTATGAACACAGTAAATATATTATCTCTTCCATGTGACTTTCTTAATAACATTTTCTCTTCTCTAGCTTACTTTAAGAATGCAGTTCATGATACATATAACATACAAAGTAGACATCCTTGACTGTCTGTGTTATCAGGAAGCTGCTGGTCAATCAAGCAGGTGACCAGTAGTTAATTTGGGGAGTTGAAAGTTACATGTGGATTTCCGACCACGGGGCTTTGGAGCCCCGAATCCCGTGTTGGTCACGGCAGCGCCTCTGCTGTACGAGTGTCCTTCAGGGCACTGACGAGCCAATGGGAGGGAAGTCTGCACAAGCGTGACAGAATCCGAGCACGACCAACCGCTGGTCATCACTGCTGACGAACACCAGGGGCCTCTGTAGGGCGGGGTCAGGCCCCCTGCCCGGGCCCTGCCCCTCAGCACCGCGGGACGCCCAGGCCCACGGGATGCGGCAGCAGGCACCGTCCTCCCGCCCCCCCGAGGCAGGCTTGCCAAACCCTGCACCTGTCCCGACTGTTTCCCCAACCCAACCCTGGAGGGGCTGAGGTCCCACGGGAACTACGGGAGGCCGGGGCCCACAGAGAGGGGCCCCACGGGGGTCGAACCAGCAACATCTAGAACGTGGCAGCTTCCACAGAACAAACAGCCTGGTGCTGTCAACAAAGAAATGGCTAATAAAAAGGGGGGGGGGTCCTTAAAAAGGCCCACGAGTCACACCAAACAAGTCCTCTGTGTTCCCGGCGTGAACAAACCGACTGGTACAGACAGACACACATAAGCACGGACTGGATGACTGATGAAGAGTGAGGAATGACTGTCAACGTCTTTCCATGGATACTGATGTTGTCATTATGTGAAAAAAGCCCTGTCTCCAACATGAAACAGTCATTAAAGCATCATTAAAAACAAGTGTTCCGTCAGCCACAACTCGAAAGTCATGCGTGATGGCAGACTTGCACTGTGACTCGTAAGGAGTCGCTCCCGGCTGCAGGCAACGCTGTCGCCCTGCACTCACCACGTGGAGATCATGTAACCCTCGTTGATGGAGCAAACTCTCCAGCCGGACGCGCCCGTCCTCTTGATCTCTCGGTCCCAGTCCAAGTACGTCTCGAAGAGCGGGGTCTTCTGGCCGCCGCCACCGCCGATGGGCGTCCCGTTGATCCTGTTGGCTATGAGAAAGAGCAACCGCATCAGTTCTGTTTGCACAGCCACGTATCACCCGACGTCCCCTCTCCTGCCTCGGGGCCTCCTGTCATGGACACCCCGGAGGTGGCCCCCGCCCCTGCTTGTCCCTGAGCCTCTCCAAGGCTGTCTTCCTTGTTCCAGCTCTCTCAGAACCCTCAGGGTCCCCGTCCTCAGCCTTCTCCAGCGCCCCCAGCACCCTCCAGATCTCCTCCCTCCTCCTGGCTCTCTCTGCGTGGCCTTCAAACCCAGGTCCACGTGACCCTGAAGACGCGTGGGTCACTCTGGACCAGCCTGGGACTTTCCCGCCTCCCTCTCACCGACCACTTCCCCCAGCGGGGACCGAGCCCACTGCCTGTATTTCCTCGCTGCGTGCTCGCTGCTTAACCTCCATGGCCTTTTATCTCTGCGAGTCTACGGAAACCATTCAAGGGCCTCCCTCACCCCCGTCCCAAATTATGGGGAAATCCAAGTCTTCGCTCATTTCCTCCATGTTTGGCGTGGAAAAATAAAAGCATCCAATAAGCCTCTCTGCTCTCAAGGCATCAAATCCTTCAGCTTCCTAATAGTGGCTCCTCAGCCCTTTTCTATGGCTCCTTATTGAACTTGCGTCTGTACCCACTGCTTTCCTTTGACAAGCTTGCGGGGGGTCCCTGACGTGCCACCGGTGTGGCAGCCCATCTGGCATTTCAGCAGAAGGTGCCCTTGAAGCGGCACAGCGAGGAACCCTAACTGGCGAGCATGCCCACGGCCTCGGGGGGGTCCACGGAGGGACCCATGAGGCAGCAGGTGTCCCAATAGTGAGCCTCATCTCCCGGCTGCCCTGGGCGATGGACGGCACGTCTCTCCGGGCCCGGCCACACCGTGCGGGCCGCAGCCGTGGCAGGTCTCCCGGCTGCATCCCTGCCACGCTGCCGTGCCACACCCAAACCTGCCTCACCTTGTCCCACGACCACTTCCCGGAAAACGAGCTTTCATGATGCCACACCGCTGCCCCAAACTCCCGATCCTGCTCCTTTTCCAACTTCCACAGCTGATCTGACCTCTACTTCCAGCCATTCCCTGACTTCTGTTCTCCTCTGCAGCCTCGAAACACCCTCCATTGTCCCGTGAGCAGGTCACACCCATCCCAACACTGTGTCTTAGCACCCGGGGGGCAAGGCAGGTATTTTCTGAGACCCTATCAGCTAAGGCCTGAAGATGAAAAAATGAAAAAACGACTGCGCCCTGATGCCTGGGCTGAGAGCACTGACCCTAGACCCAGCGCGCTGGGTGCACGCGTGCCAGGAGGGGGCAGCGGAAGCCCTGGCTCTCCCGGGAGACGCAGGCTGGGGCGGGGGAGGTCTCAGGACTTGACCGCGTCCTAAGGAACAAGCCAGACACTGCCAGGGGGCCGGGGAGGAGGAGGAGGGCTCGCTGGGTAGAGCAGGCAGTGACTCGCGTGGTGTGAACTACACAGCACTGTAAGCTGGGGCGCAGGGTGTGCACGGGATGGTGGACAGGAGGCGGGAAACGAGATGGGGCCCCGACTCCTGACCTGGGCTGCCCCGAACAGTAACCACCAGCCTCATGTGCTATTTAAATTTAAACTGAATCAAAATTAAATAAAATCAAACTCAGCCCGTCAGTGGTGGCAGCCCCATTTCGAGGGCTCCACAGCCACGCGTGGCCGGCGGCTCCCACGCTGGGCGACACGGGCACGAGAACACCTCCGCCCTGGTCTCTGCTCCTCTGGATTACGAGGGTCTTACGGGGGCCACGCTAGGAATGTGGAATTTTACCCTTTAAGTGGCATCAGAATTACCCACTGACTCTGACTTCAGCAGAACTTGTTAAAAACTAAAGCTCTAAGTCTAAGCAGGCATCCTGGAGCCCCACCCCCCTCAGAACCTTCTCTAGGGTAACAGGACGGAGGGAACCTCGGGGCTGTGACCTCACCAGGATGCAGAACCCTCACGGAATCCCAGGCGATGCCCACTGTCCACACAGAGGTCCAGAGAGCCAAAGCCCACAGGAAGAGTCAGTATTAGAACACCCAAGTCATGCATCACATGACCAGATTAAAGGGGAAAACCCATATGATCCGCGTGTTAAGTGCAGAAAAACATCTGACAGAGCTTTTAACCTCTGCAAGTGATTTAAGATGACAAACTTTAGGAAATTAGAATGAGAGGGAATTCCCTCAACGTGACCACGGGTATTCGTCAGACACGCACAGCGAACACCACCCCCACTGAGACCAGGAACAGACGCCGCCTGTCAGCGTGACCCCTCGGTGCCGCACAGGGGACGCCGCCACAGAGGCGGAGATCCCACGCTCAGCACCGTCACAGAGCCACGTGAGCAACCTGGCGACGCAGCACACTGCTGGCTGAGGGTCTAAAAGGGGTGATGCTGCAGACCTGAGTGAGCCAGGCAGAGAACACGCTCCGTTTGTGCGGTGAGAGGACCCGCGGGATTTTGCAGCGTTTGCCATTTTATCGGTTTCACGGGTTCCAAACCTGTCTGCCTCTCAACAACCAGGGCCAGGCCTTTTCTATGTTCCACACCTTCTCCAGTGAGAGCTTATCACAGAATGTGTGGCTGATACTCAATCTGGCATCACAGAGTCTGGAAGCTCTAGTGTTTTCCAGAAAGTCCCACAGGCCCAACAGTGTCTACGGCCTGCTCTGGAGATGGGCCGGTAAGAGGGGTCCCGGCAACGGACTGGCAAAGCCGCTCATCTTGGGAAGATCTGGCTCCCCTGACCGCCAGCTGACAAGCGCTCGGACCTGGCTCCTCCGCCAACTACAAGTGAAACCTGAATCAGGGCGCTCCTGACCTTGGCCGCCTTGTGTGGTCCAGTTCAGAAGTCTAACCCTAGAATGTGCTGAGATGATGTCAGAGAGGCCCCTTTCCTATGGAGAATGGCCTCAAGCAGCAGTCAGAACAATAAAGTGGTCGGTGTACGAAAAGGCGAGCGCGCCACTCGGATGCGGCTGCAGGAATCGGAGGAGAAGCAGCAGACGCAGGCTGTGACCCCTCAGGAGACGGCGGAGGAGAGTCTGCGGGGTGGCGCCAACGGCAGACTCGGACCTGTGGGCCTGGGGCAGAGCCAGCACTGCGGAGCTTCCGAAAGCCCCTCCAGGGAGTCTGAGACGCACGTGGCCGGCCAGGAGGCACCAGCGTCCAGGAGACAAGAGGCTCCTTCACGACATTTACAGCGGCCCTGGGGATCGGGAAAGAACTGGCAAGCGCTGTTTCAAGCGCTCTGTGTACTCTGTGAGTGGCTTCCAAACAGGCATTTAAAGGAAAACCTAACATCAAGGCCGATGTCAATAAAAAGGACAAAATTACGGAATAAACTAAACTTCACTGAAAATGCACCATTTCTGTTGTGAGTCTACACTGCGACCTCAGACTGCATCCCCGTATTTTCAGGCACAGGGTCTGCTGTGACCAGAGCCGCTGTCACTGAGGCTGCAGGTCCCCTCGTGAGGTTTTCAGTTCTTTTGCAGCATAATCCGTCATCGTATCAACTTTACAACAAAGATGAGCCTGTGCTTTTGGGACGTTATTTGCCCAAGAATAACCTGGCTGATGACAACAAGAGTCCTGTGGTTCCTCTCAAGTTCAAGGAGGACAAACGGAGCCCCTGTTCTCCGTGACGGGGTGGCATGGCAGGGGGGGCCAGGCCACTCCCTGACCTCAGGAACCCCTCAGAAGTGCCCGGATGGCTGCAGGGCCTCTCAAGAGATGGTGTTTTCCTCAAGAGATGCTGAATGTGAAAGGAAACCTCAGAATGCCCAGGACCACGATAAGATTCTTTTCTTGGATAACTGCATCCTCTGACTTCAAGTCTGATGTGTGCCAACAGCTCTGTCACCTGCCTGCCTGCAAAAAGGACTTCTTTAATCCAGCCAGTGAGTCAAGATGTCATCCAGAAGCTCAAGAGTGGGTTACTGGGCATCTTTCACTCACAAATAATGAATCCTGACTGCAGTGTGTGGGAATCTCAGGCTTCTTTTGATCTTAAAGAGGCAGCGTGTGCTTCTGCAATAGCTCGGAAGGATATTAAAGGCTGCCACCCTAGGAGAATCTTAACACAACCCTGGCCAAGTGTTATGTTTATGAAGTACTGCCAAAGGAGGGGCAGTCCAAAGGATGCAGTAGGACGTGCTCCTGAATATTCTAAGTATTACTGATCAATTTCATCAACAAGCTATACCTAAGGAGACACAGAGAACTGGCAGATGCACATAAGAAAATGCTGCAGGACAGCTAGGGGCTGGATGGACTATTTAAGGTCCGATCCGCCCAGAGGTGGGCCCACAAGGAACCGAGGGGAAAACGGAAGAGGAACCGCAACCGCCGCGGCTCCCCCAGCGCACAGTGAGGGCAGCTGTGCTGGCTGAGCTCCAGCCCCTGCGCTCCTGGGAAGGCGCGGATCTGCGCCCTGGGCTCCACCGTTTCCAACAGAAAAAAAGTAGCATCGGGACTTGGTCTGGATCATAAAGAAACGTAAGCGGGACTCAGAGGCTCTCCTACAGCTCACAGCTCTCGTACCTCTGGAAACTGTCATTTCAGCTGCTGTGCTAGGCGATCACCCTGACGGTCCCGGCCCACAGCGTGACGATGACCCAGAGGAACACTCGCCTCACGCACAGGGCAGGACAGCACGTGCATCTTCTTTACATGAAGAAATAGACTGTAAAAATCAACTGTATCGCTCAAGTCTAGGTTGCAATAGTTATATTTCGACAAGATTACATTACAAAAGCTGCGGTCCATCTCCTACATACAGTATCCCCTCACTTATCGAGGGTATTATATCCCAGACCCCCCCACGAAGTAGGAACTTTACATTTATTCTACACTCTTAAACCTACGTCACTTTAACAACATACGTATACGGCCCCGCAAAATCCTGCGATAGAGCGAAAAATCCGTGATAATTAAATATAATATCTTTAAAAATCCTGCAATACATGTAGTGCCATGGCTTTCATATACCATCTATGAAAGGTACTCTCTCTACAAGTGACTTTTAAGGTACTGAGACTGTTCTCGTACCTCACTCATCCGCAGATACTGTACACTGTTCCCGCACTTTAATGCAGTTACAATACAGTGATACTGGAATATACATTTACTCTACAGATTATTTAAATTACTGCCATATGTTTTGAGGCAACAAAATGTAAAACCAGTACAATTAATAATTTATAAGATCCCTTCCAGACCATGTTGGGTGAATGGATCTTTCATTTTAAATATGTAACTGATTTATTTTTCTTCCCTGAAGACCGGGAGGACACGTGACTCGGTAAGGGAACCGACATGCGGTCACTAACCCACAAGGGGCTAAGACATGACCTCTTCATTTTCCCTCTATCCTCTTAGGAAATTTTTAACAATGCTTGCTTAAAATTACATTAGTATAGCTCTAGCTGGCATGGCTCAGTAGATTGAGCCGGCCTGCAAACCAAAGGGTCGCCGGTTCAATTCCCAGTCAGGGCACACGCCTGGGCTGCGGGCCAGGTCCCCGGTTGGGGGTGCACGAGAGGCAACCACACACTGATGTTTCTCTCCCTCTCTTTCTCTTTCCCTTCCCCTCTCTCTAAAAATAAATAAAATCTTAAAAATTAAAATAAAATAAAATTAATTTGCATATAAACAGAACATACAGAATTACACAGCCACCTGGAACGATCCCTGATGACATCACCGCCGACACAGGTAAGCGGAGAGAACTGTTTACATTTACAAGAACTGCCAAGGGCACACCTGTCCTCTGGACCAGTGCTCACCTTCCTTTTGTCAATCTTATTCCAAAATATAAAGTCCCTATTTTGACCGTCTTAATGAGGTCCACTATGAAGTTTAACCTCTTCAGCCTTTACACGAAATCACACCTCGCCAGAAAAGATCATGCATTTCAAATATCTTAATTTTCTGCCAGTTTTCTTAAAAGATTAACTCAGGCTACTCCTTAAAAGGGGGGAGTGTATCTCTCATCACACCACGCGGGCCGACGACTGCAGTAAAATGCTGACGTGGTTCCTGAGTTGATAGCTGCTCACGGGGGCTTCCTCGCCTCTAATTAACAGTCTGATAAATACTGTCTCTTTGTACACGGGGCTCACTTCTCTAACATTCACGAAGCTAAAAATTCTATAATCATTCAAGCTCACGTAGTAGGAGACGTCTGAGAAACATAAGAGTAAAATTTACATAATGTCAAGTTAGTCACAATATTTAATATTTTCATATTTACCTGAATTGTGGTATTTTTTCCCAACATATTCAAATGCAAAGAGTAGCTGCAGGTCTGTTGGCTGGGAATAATGAGCTATTGCAAGGCATACCTAGGAAAAATTCTACATTTAGAATTTGATGTTAACACACTTAGTTAAATGAAATGTACAATAAGGCCCTGATTACGGGGAGCGTCTTGGGGCAGTCGTTACAGATCCGTATTTACATGTTTTCCTGTGGCCCTAAATGTGGGAGAGCTCCCTAAGGCCAGGTATGTCATTCCCTGCAGCACCCTTAAGACTGTTTCATCTTCAGTGAGTAGATGGAAAGTATTCAGTATTTGCCGAGTTGAATTTTAATAGGCAAGTAATTTTATTAAAATAAATGACCCTTGAAAACTAAACAAGCATTCTCCCAAAAGGCAGTGACACGTCCACTCCTAAAAAGAAAGAAAAAAAAGTGTGGCTCAGCGGACTGAGCACCGGCCTGTGAACCAAACAGTCGCCGGTTCGATTCCCAGTCAGGGCACGTGCCTGGGCTGCGGGCCAGGTCCCCAGTTGGGGGCGTGAGTGAGAGGCAACCACACATCAGTGTGTCTCTCCCTCTCCCTCCCTTCCCTTCTCTCTAAAAATAAATAAATAAAATCTTTTTTAAATATATATTTTTTAAACTTTCATTTTTGATGGACAATAGAAACTGAGCACCAGCAATTTGGAAGGCGTAACGTAAGACATGAAAACCTAATGTTCATACCTCATGGATTAAAAAAACGTAACCCGAATAGAAAAATCTGTAATGACAAAAAATAAAAATTAACAAGAAACCTCAAAATGCATGGGCGGCTCAAAGAGGTACACAAGGAACAGAACCGTCTGTAAGGAGACTGGCCCCAGGCACGGGCTTTCAGACCCGCCTGGACTCACTCACTCCCCCAAGCCCTGGCCCTGGCACCGTGGGAGGGCAGCTCCTCTCTGAGCCTCGGTCTGCGCCCCTGTGACACGGAGACAGTCTCTACGGCCCTGAGAGGAGTTGACGACCTCAGGCACGCGTGGCCCTGGCGGAGCGGCATACATGAGATTCGGTTATCATCGTCCTTAACTGCTGTTGGACAGCGTGCCCTGTGCTTACAAAGCCCTGGACTAGATGGTGGGAGCAAACACCCTCACGTGGGCGAGAAGAAAGAAGAAACTCGGGACATGTGCAAGGAGAGAACACTAGAAAATCACACTGAAGAAGAGTAAGTATCACTCAGAGGGAAAAAGCATGAAGCCAGAGCGATGTACTTCAGACAGTGGGCAAGCAGGAGGGGTTCCGCTGATTGTTAGTCTGGGGAAGGCTGACGCAAATTCTATTAACTGGCAGGTATGCCGTGGCTTCTTGCTCTACACAGAACTAAAAAGCCTTCTACAGAATCACGTTTCCTGCCTTTCTAAAACATCCGACTAAGAAGACAAAGGTTATCGTTAGCTTTAGTTTTGACCACAAACAACAACCAACTTCCTGAAACCCGGGCAGCGTCCCTGCCGTCCCCACGCCCGCAGCAGAGCCTTCTGTGCGCCCCACCGCGGCCCCTGGGAGCCGGGGTCTGCACGGCACCCGGCCTGCAAAGCGCCTGAAGGCTGCACCGGGCAGTC
Organism: Furipterus horrens; assembly: GCF_987537825.1. Lineage (NCBI taxonomy): Eukaryota > Metazoa > Chordata > Mammalia > Chiroptera > Furipteridae > Furipterus > Furipterus horrens. The sequence continues at coordinate 2,628,676 of NW_028327186.1, read as the reverse complement.
CCAGCACTTTCTCTCCTCTGGGCCCCACTGTAGTGTCTGAGCTCTGCTATGCTTTCCTCAAAACGATTTTTCATTTTGGCCCCATTTCTCTGCACGACCACAGCCACATTCACCTTAGGGCATCTCTGTGGGCTTCCCTACGTTCTAAAAAAAAATCCACACCACTTAGGAATTCTCTCGCAAAGATGAAGTTCTGACCCACAAGTCTGCTCTCCAGGCGATCCGCTGCGGTTCCCAGATACCTCCATAACCAATTCAATCTTCCTCTCGATTCCTCACCAACGGTCCCCCGCGCCCCAGACATCTCTGTTACCTTCCCGCTGTCCCCTCTGCGTCCCCATGCGTACCCTGTCTGACCTGGTCCCAGCCGTCTTCTCTGCCGCACTCAGCTGGGGAAACTGGTCCCCACTGCTCAGCCCGCCAGGCTTCCTCTGGGACTGTCACCTCCGTGCCATTCTAACCGCCTGACAGGCCTCCCTAGACGGAGCCAGTTTCCCAGTTCCAACTGCAGGCACCTTTCTGTTCTCTCTGCGTAACGAGCGCTCTGATGTTACGCGTTTCTGCAGTGAACTGCGCTCGGGTGGCTGCACTTCCAAGCTATTCACGTAGTAGTTACGAGTGTCAATAAAAGGTGAGACACCGGGGCGGTCTGCCTTCCATCCAGGGCAGATGCCACATGTCCTTCACTCGGCGGCCGAGCACAGAGCAGACACAAATCCCTGTCCTCATTAAGCTGCCATTCGAGCGGGGAAGACTGATGGTAAACAAGAGAAGTAAGGAAAACCAGAGCAAGTCAGATCGTCCTAAGTGCTGAAGCAGAAGGGAAATCCAGAGGGAAGGGGCGGCGAAGAGCTCCAGCGAAGGGAGAAGGGGGCGGTTAGTGACTGGGAGACAGAGACCAGGAGGACCCTGGGCAGACCCGAGGGAAGACCGAGAGGCCTCTGCATGTCTGCCGCCTCCTCAGGTGCTTTGTGCTCAACAGCGGCTGCACTAAGAATCCCAGTTGGCAAGAGTAGTTACTAATATAACCAGGAAAAAGCTCGAAGCCGAAAATACTGTGTTGCCCCCTCTAAGACTTCTAGGAAGCAGTCACAGGGCTTGTCTGCACGAAAGTAAGTCACGCAGCAGATTACAGAACGTTCTTTATGGCCATGAAGCAAAAACAAACAAAAGCGATCTGCTAGGCACAACCCAATGTAGCCCATTTCTGAAAAGCCCTTAAACTCAGTACAATGTCACATGTATAGTGGCCCGGAAACTCGTGGCATATGTAATAGCATGTGCATTTAAAGAAGGCTATAAACGGCGTGAACTGAAACTCAGGTTCATCACGTGCTTCCCGCTGGCTTGGGGGACGGGAGCCCCACATGCACCAGCTGTCTGGCAGGGGACCACAGGCGTGCGTAACTTCTCATGCGACCGGAGTCGGGCTATCTTTGGGGACCCAGACAAAGGCACACACAACTTGTGTTGCTGGTCTGGGACCCTCGGGGGAGAGACGGTGAGCCGGGAGTCCTCTTTTTGGAGCTTTTCCATGCACATGATTTTAAAAGCCTCCATCCACATTCCGAGCTCCCATCATTAAGTTTGAAAGACCTTAAAAAGTAGGTCTCGTTTTCATATTAAATTATTCTAATTTTGTAACACACTCCCTTAGCACCAAAAAATTTTAGAAAAACTCTCCATCTTTAAAAACTGCCTCTGAAATAGTCCATTTGCCCTGAATCAAAAGAAACGAAGAAAAGCTTGGTGTTAAGGACATTAAATTACGGTTGATGGTTTACTGTCGGGAAGTGATCTTTGGACCAAGGCGGACATTCTCGCCGGGACGGAAGCCCGGGCTCCCGCAGGGGCGGCTTCTCCTCGCAGAGCAGCTGGGGCAGCACGGCGGGAGCTCGGCGCTCACCCGGTCCTAGCACGGGGGACGGAGCTGCTCTCCTGCACGTCTGGGGTCTGAGGCCACCAAGAAGGAAGCCTCAGACTCGAGGCAAAAATGACAGGCCAGGAAGGCCCCTGTCCTCTGAGAACAGCGGCACTTTCCTTTGCAGAAAGTCAGCCGAAGCAAGCGGTCACGGCCAACCAACCCAACGGTCAAAGGGAGAAGGCGAAGGGCAGGGACCTCACTGACCGTCTCCGTGTGCACAGCACGTGATGTACGTATTAGAAGGGATGGAGCATTAAAAACATTCTTTCTTATCCTGCTTCGGGCAAAGGGGCTTCAAAAGGGAATGGGGGCTCAGAGCGGCTCTGTGCTAGACGCCCACTTCTGCACGGTCACCTGCGGCTGGGGCCCTGCCCGGTGCCCCTGCCTGCCGGGCACAGCCCAGGGGTCGGGAGGGCGGATGCTGGCAAGGCAGCAGCGCAAAGTCGTCTCCTTCCGTCTTAACACAGCTCAGGGCCTCAGCGCACTGGGTAACAAGGTGTGAGTCCATCTGGCACTTTAAGGTTTGATATCTCGCACAGAAACCCAAATGCTTTCAGTATTTCAGAATTGATCAACAGCGCACTCACCGCAGAACTCTGAACGTGCGTCGGGTCGTTTTAACACGACTTGTAAAATCGAAGCATGTCCAGAGAAAACTTCACGCTCAAAGCTTCAAGGAGGTCAAATCAACCTGCAGCTTCCCAACTTGTTACCTAATTTTTTAATTTTATTTATTTATTTTTAAAGATTTTATTTCTTTACTTTTAGAGAGAGGGGAAGGGAGGGAGAAGGGGAGGGAGGGAAACATCAGTGTGCAGGAGATACACTGACTGGTTGGTTGCCCCTCACACACCCCCAACTGGGCACCTGGCCCACAACCCAGGCACGTGCCCTGACTGGGAATCAAACCGGTGACCTTTCAGTTCACAGGCTGGTGCTCAATCCAGTGAGCTATACCAACCAGGGCTTGTTACCTAATTTTATATGAAAATTTCTCCTTGCAATAAAGTATGGTAGCCCTGGCTGGTGTGGCTCAGTGGATTGAGCGCTGGCCTGAGAACCAAAGGGTCACTGGTTCGATTCCCAGTCAGGGCACAGGCCTGGGCTGCAGATCAGGTCCCCAGATGTGGGTGTGCGAGAGACAACCACACACTGATGTTTCTCTCCCTCTCTTTCTCCTTTCCCTCTCTCTAAAAATAAATAAAATATATATTTTTTAAAAGTGTGCCAGAATTTTTGCTTTTCCCTCATGAAGGAATTACACGTTGGCAGCCACATGTGATGCAACCCTGTGTGTGAAGACATGTAAACCGAGGGAAAACTCTTCTATTTATAGTCTTATTGCCTATGTATTTTTTCCTGCATGTCCCGCCTTATGACTGTACAAGAGACAAAAACAGTATTTCTTGTGGGTCTGTGATAACATGGTTTTTATATTTTAAGACAGCGGGGAAAGGATTTTTGCCAGAAACTTGGTCTTGGGAAGGAAGGGCGTAGAAGGTTGGACTGGGCTGCTTTGTGAGGACACTTTAATGAGGCCCCTCACTGCCCACAGGCAGCACAGCAGACAAGGGACATCCTGAATTTCCACAGCGTTTAGTCTCTGTCTCACTCCTCCGGCAGCTGTCATTATGTGGGAACATCTTTTATGTTGCTACTTTGTACTGTTACTTAATTTTCATTTGTTCATGCTTTATTTTCTCAACTAACTTAGCCCATTATAAATGCCTCAGACAACAAAAATGACCACTCAGTCATCTAGATGGCTTGGAACAAACCAAATGACAATTTCCAATGACTGAAATAGTGTCATCTAAAAATACAGTAGAGAGCGGGAGAGATGTAACCTTTCGGGAGGAATATTAAGCCACTGTATCAAGTTCTTACGTAAAAAAACCTCTTCTAACCCAGTCTCGTAAGTCCTGCGCTGTCCCTGTTCTTGAGGTGCTACACGTTCTGAAGTCAGGGTTTTCATAAAGATTCTCGACGCTTTACTCGATTAAATTACTGTATATATTTCAGGTCAAGAAAGTAAGTTAGTTGGAACATTTGATAAAGTGTCTACCACCTAATTAACACTAAAGCCTTTCTATATGAGAAGAGGCATCTTAAATTAGTAAAATGCCAAAAAAAAGAGCGAGCTGCAGAACTGACCAGCTAAAAGGGGCCTCCCAGGTCACCTCGCGGAGTCCCAGTGACGCAGCATGCGACAGCTGGCTTTACGGACTCCATCTGAAAACTTGTGGCCACAGACCCCACCCTCCCTGGGCCGGACAACCTAGTCTGGGTGATCCATTTTCAGATAGTCATCTCTCGCTTGCCGTCTTCCTGGGAAGAAACTGTTGATTCTAGTTCTAAAAATAAATCTACCACCTCCTACCAAAGTAGCACACGCAGGCAGCAGCCTTAAGACCATTCTGACAGCCGCCTTTGGTACCGACAGAAACTTTACTCCAGTAAGTCTACTGATCACGGAAAACCAATGTCCCCAGTTTTTGGTGGTGCTAGAGCCGCCCCGCTTTTGAGAAGGCAGCTTCCTGCTTCACTAAGACACGGTCCCTCTGTTCTCTGCACACAGAACAGGCTTCTGCTAGGGCCGCTGGTACTACTCTCTGCGTCTGCTGCACCACAGCCTGGACAGGAGGTGCTGGGTCCGCCAGCTTCACTCTGCAGAAGCCCAAACGTGGAATCGAAGGGGGGATTTCTGCCCTGGACTGCTGCTCCACAAACAGGCAGTGAACGCTCCCCGGAAGGCAGGGGGGAAACGAGCCAATTAAAAAGCCCCTAGCTTTTGACTGCCCCTGTGGAACGTCACGCAGATAAATTCATTAAGATTTCTTTAAAGCACTAACATTCATTAGGCCCCTCCCATTACCATATCCTCTCGTAACTAGTCTCGCTTTTAGTTGGCGGATAAAGTTCTGAGATACTGACTTGTCTTACAAAACCTCATTTACCATAGGCCTCCAGTCTTTCTAAAGAATCTTAATGTAAAAGATATACTAATCTCCCCATACTTTTTAATATTTTAAGAGCTGATAAAATTATATAGAGTATTTTAAAGCAGTCATAAGCTAGTCCAAGAAAATAGTTCTATTAACGTATCTGACAACTTCCCCTTAAAAAAAAAAAAAAAAAAAAAAAACTCTGGGCAATTGAGGAATCAGAACTGCCATACAGAACTGAAATCGGTAAGTATAATGCAAAACCCAGAACCCAATGAAGCTTAACCAGAAGAAGTATTACCTTTTTGGCACTTTCAGGACCTGATTCATCAAAGCGAAATCTGACAATCCTGAAATCTTTACAGTAAATAATTAACTCAGTTGGATTAAACTTCAATTTCTGGTTGGGTCCTAGGACTTTCTGCTTCCTCTTATGGTCATTTACTAAAAAAGAAAAAAAAAAACAAAGAAAAGATTACAATGTGAAAAAATTCTTTCCTCACCCTGTAATACTTTAACAAATTCTGAGTAACAGTACTTGGAGGGCCACCCCGCACCTGAGCACTGCTTTGCTGGACTCCCACATTTATTTGTCTGTGATTCCTAGGACTTTGGGGGTCAATTTTAACTTTGCTTTTGAAGATACTTCAAATGATTCTTTGCACACCAACCACCACCCCCTAGATACATTTTATGATTAAAATGTCAATTTAAAAGAGGACAAATACTAGAAAATATAAAAAGCTACAGGTTCTCTATCTCCATTTTAAAATAAGTTCTTGATCTCTCTCTCTTCATCAATGTCCCTGGGGCTAAAAAAATAAATAAAAAAGGAAAAATTCTTCAGAAATAAAATTCCAACCCAAGTATTTGAATTATCCTCAAACAAGTCTTCCAGGGGAGTATCAGCTTTATGGACTAAGTCAAGAATAATATATACCTGTGACAATTTGCTCAATGCACGTTAATGGAACATCATGTTCACCAAGAAGAAGGTTTCTGTAATGGAATTTCTGAAATAAAAAGTTATGTTCACGTTAATTCTTTTCCCAATAACCTCACAAGGGTAACACGAGCCTTAACTTCCTTTTTGAATCAAAAGCCTTGACACAGCTAGGCAGCACACAGATAAAACGCACCTGTAATGGCATCGGGTCATCCGTGATGAAGGAAATTTTGAAATTCGTGCATACCAGCTTTCCCCACAAATCGTACTGACTTGTGTCCGTTGCAATGCATTTTCTCACAAAACCAACTTCGTTTACAACAATTTCTCCTTTAAAAAAAGAAAAATATCATCGTGTGAGCTACAAGCACACTCTAAAACACCAGCCGCTGCCGTGTGACCTGGAAGGAGCATCTCATAAGGACGACAGCGAGGAGAACGCTGCAGGCTCCCCAGAACCACGAGCACCTCCATCATCCTGACAGCAGGTGCTCAAAGGCCCGACGCCCGCATGTGAGGCACAGACGCTGAGGCACAAGGAGCTCAGAGGCCTGAGAGGGCACAGTCGGAGCGGGGGGACCCCCGTCTGCACGCTCTGCCTCTCCTCACGAAAGGTATCCTGGAGAAGAACAAACTACCTCCTCTCCGTAAGAGCATGATTTGATGGAATATTTGTATTTTATTAACACACAGCTAGATCCCCCAAACCAATGTGTTTGATTTATTTTGTAAAGAGATAAGAATTCAGCTTTAACCTCAAAATTAATAATGCAATGTTTATTTTAAATATATTCCATAAATCCAAATTGAGTTTCCCTCTGCACCCAAGTGATAACTTAGTTGGTGATAAACTTTAAGTTAGAGTTTAAAGTTAAAAGGGAAGATTAAAGAAGAAAAACAAGAAACTAAAATAAAAGTTAAGTTAGGATATTGATCTCCTTTGTCTGTTTCTAACAGTATAAAAACCTTTAACAGAAACAGATAGATCCTACTTGCTGACAAGCCCCAAAAACCCGCCACATCACGAAGATTCCAATTACAGTCTCAAAACCACCCTCGCCCTGGCCAGGTGGCTTAGATAGTTGGAGCGTCATCCCGAAGAACCAGGGTTGCGGGTTCGATTCCCGGTCAGGGCACATACAAGAACCAGCCAATGCCGCATGAGTAAGTGGCTATCTCTCTCTTCTCTCTCTGCCTCCATTCCTCTCTCTAAAATCAATAAAAAGAACAAACAAACAAATAAAAACCCCACAATTCTCTAAGTGACTAAGCAATAAGGCATGAGGACGCTGAACAAAGAACGGATTCATGTCCCAGGAGGGACGGAGCGGGACAGCAAGAGATTTCGTCATGCTTTTCAGACCGGCGCTCTATTTAAAATTTATGAATTGTGAATTGTGTGTTTCTGGAGTGTTCCCTGGAGTGTTTTTGTACTGTGGTTGACTGTGGACAGCAAAATGCAGACTGGCCAGGGGGACTCCTGTAGAGAGAAACGGTGCAGAGGTCAGCAAGGTGGAGTGTCGGCAAATCACGGAGGGTAAAGCACTTGGACTTGATCCTGTCCAAGCGGGATTTTACTCAGGGAGGCTCACAAACAGTTTCCGAGCAGGACTGCACAGCACAGACAGACTGACGGTGGGAGCGGGGAAGTGAGGACAAAACGCTGGCCTGCACTCCGTGGCGGCAGCCTGGGGAGCGGGCCTCCTAGTGGACGCCCCGGGGGAGGTGCAACCCTAACACTGAGACCCTGCTGTTGGCTGGGCTGATCACGGGGCCAAGTCCTTTGCTCTTCCTAAAGCAACGCAGCTGCGAATCGCCAACACTACAGAAATCAGTCCACAATCATCTCTAAAGCCCATCTACAAAAACAGTATTAAACCACCTAAAACATCTGGAAAAGAAAGTCTTTACCTAAGGGGTGTGCAATCCTACAGTGAGGCAGGAAACAAGAGCAGCGCGTAAATGGCCCAAACACGTAACGAATATGTAAGAAATACACAGGACAGCGACCCAACAACGGGCATTTTCATTTCCCAGATGGCCCCACGGCCGCATGCTTCTCTGATCCGATTACAAAAGATTGACAATCAGTGCATTCATGATCAATCGCAGCCGTGAAAATGCTGCTGGCTCCGTGGACAGCAGGAGGGGAAGCGCGGTGCTGACACGCAGCCTGAGCACGGGCGGGGTCCTGTCCAGATCTGTGCCCCCTCCCCACCCAAGTCTGGCCTGGGTGACCTTCCTCGGAGCCCTCACCCCCTCTGCCTTCCGCTATGGCTCATTTCCCCAGGGAACTGGAACTGCGGCGGGCAGCAGCCTGTCCTTTCCGGCTCTGTGCCCCCCTGCCAGGAGCAGGACCCCGCAATTACGCGGTCCCTGCTGAAGGACTAACGAACTCGCCGGCAGCCACAGCACGTCCCGTGCTCCGCGGCCACCCCTCACCGAGCCTGCTGTGAAAGGCCAGGTCCCGGAGTCAGAAGAGAGGAGAGGCCACCAAGTGCCTTCACTGCAAGTCTCACGTCCTCGGACAAAGCGGCAGGCACGCACCGGCCTCCGCCTCAGCACAGAGCAACAGGAAGCCCCCCGACTCCAAAGACATTTCTAGCTGCTGAATTGGCCTGAATGCTGCTCCTCAGCTGGGGCAAAACCTGTCACTGCTGCAGAAAGGGCAGAGCCAAGGACAGAGCTCTCTCCACCTCGCTGGAGCGCCCCCGGCGGACCTCCAATCCAGTCCGTGCAGGTGCAAAGCACAAGTCTGTGCCCCTGGGCCACCTGTGCAGCGGGGAGGCCCTGCTGCTTCTCGGGTGAGGCCCGGCCTGGGTGCGGAGCTGAATGGATCTGCCCTCGAGAGCAGGGCCACACCGGGCCAGTTAATCTCCGCAGCTAGCGTCTCATCGGTCACTGAAGCCAACTGGTGCCCACCTGGAAGGGCTCTCACGAGTAACCAGTAAGCTATGGAGCAGTTAAAGATCTCAGTGAAAAGCAGCCATCTGTGGCTCTGTGCCAGCTGCACTTCGGGAAACGGAGCCGGCGGCGTGCAGCTCTGCCTCCCTCGATGCGACCTCCCTCTCCTGCGTAGACCCCCTGGAGCTGCGGCCCCTGGCACCGGCCTGAAAACATCCGAGGCAAACGCGCGCCCACGCCTGCGGACTGGGGCTGGGGGCCACGCTAGAACGCAAGGCTGGATGGATGGGGAAGAACCATTTGTTAGAAGAGGGAGAGTTCGTTTTCCAGAAGACGGTGGGCATTCCCAGGCTGACAAAGTAACCGATGCTAAATAGTACCTACAATATTATAATAATGTAATCGAATGGTTTCCAGGTCAGATTCCACAGATCAGATAAACTACAAAAGTTATTCAGGAAACCAACAGATTTCTCAATCTTTCATTTTACTAACTTAAAAACTTTTTAGAAAGCCACAGCTACTATTACCTTCACTTAACAAAAGAATGTACGTACACCAAAGAAGTTGGAAGGACAGAATTTCAGAATAAAACACAATCCTTTAAATCAAATCCATTTAGCTTCATGGGAGAAAAAGCCGTATATATTTTTCTTTTTCTCCATAAGACCGAGGGCCGGTCAAGCCTTCACACAGCTCTGATGCCAGCCAGGCCCTGGTTAGAACCGGGCACCACTGGCCCAGGTCTCCATCTCCTGCCCCGTCTACAGGCCGCTGGAGTCTGCCTAAGGTCTTGCTGCGTGACCCAAGCTCAGGGCTCTTCTAGCACGTTCCCCATGCAGCACACAGCCAGGCACCCAGGAGGACCCCTCATGCTCACAGAACTGATCTAGCAGCTAAAAAATAAAAAATAAAAGGACAGTGGCATCATCTAGCAGTACTTGCTCCTAACACATGCTGAGCGCACACAGCCACCCTATTCTCAAAGGGACATGGGTAACTATGCACACATGTAATACACTCATTAGAAGAACGAGATTCCTGTGATGATGGGAGAGGAAGAGAAAGCCCAGGCAAAGCCAGCGGCCTTAACTGGGCACTGCATTTCCCGTCCAGGCTCAGATATAATTTTCGTGACAAGTGTGGCTCTGGGAACGAGCAGAGACGCCGGGGTGCAAAGGAACGTCTTCCTCTAGGGCTCGCCCTGACAGTGGTCTGCGCGCATCTGTGTGCGCGTGCCCGCCTGCTGGGCTAAGGCCGCGACCTCAGCAGGTGGCCCGAGGAGCCCAGGGAGCCTCTTGGCGCAGACGTGCCGGACATCGGGGCCACAACACAGAATGAGGCGCAGCCTGCATCTTAAGGAGTTTCATGAACCAGGTGAGTTAAAAATCAGTAGCAGGAACCACAATCTAAATTAAATTATCAGTCCGTTTCTTCTGTTCCCTCTGCTCCGTAAAAGACGAGGATCCCTTTAAGTTTAGGTTTGCTAAGTCCCAACAGGGCGCTCTGCAACGGCACACAAATAAACAATTGATTTTGGGCTCTAATTTTCATCTGCTTATTGAATTACAAGTTCAAACTCTGGGCAACTGAAGTAGGATATCCTTGAACGCGAGGCACGATGCCAGAGCATAGCGTGCCGCCCTCTGTCTCAGAACAACGGCTGCCTGTTCGCGCGCCGGTGCAAGGCCACGGGCGGCCAGGCCGGGCCGGCTCCTGGCTTCTGGCGGACGAAGGCCCGGTCGCCCATGCTGCGCTCACTTCCCCTTGTCCCCGGACCTCACGGGCCAGCGGGCGGCAGGCTGCAGAGCAGAGGAGGAGCCATGGAGGCCCAGGGCAGGCCGAGAAGGAAACAGACGGGAGGGGAGGCTGTGGGAAGGGCGGGGTGAGAAGGTGGCAGAGGCGCCCACGCAGGGCTGGCTGAACGCACGGGAAGGAGCAGGTGACGCTCGAGGACAGTGCTGGGTGTGGTGCCACAGCCGCCGTGTGGGCAAACACAGACCCCGTGTGAAACATGAACACGGGTCAGAAGATCCGGGCTTAGCTGTGATTTCTAGGACCAGTCAGCCCCTTACAGCCAGGAAACGAGCTAACAGCTTCCCCAGAAAACTCGGCCTCTTTTGTAGAAAGGCAAGTTTTCAGTTAATCTGACAGCATGGATGATCCTTCCACGCAAAGTTCTTCAGGCTTACTGACAGTAACACACCTCATAAGCATATCTTAAACCTAAAAGCCAATTTTTTTAAATCAAGCACTATACTGGTAGCTAAGACCATGTTGTCTATTAATGTCAAATCACAGCATCGGAACAGAGGAATCAAAGCCTAGGAACGGGCCTGCCTGAGGTTCAAGGACCCCCACGCAGACCTGAGTGCCCGGGTGGCTGAGGCTGAAGCCCCACACGCAGGGTCAGAGGTCACTCAGCGGTTCTGCGGTTCCCTCTAAGGGGAGCCCCGAGGATTATTTAGCACACACAGTCTGGGTGAAAAGCATTAACAAAATCAAGGACACAAATTTTAACCAACTCCCATAATAAAGTTTAAAACAACTTTCAAACTGCGGGCCACGGATGATGTTTTTAATGTGCCCGCTTCTACTTAATAGCTAGTATTTTAAAGCACAGAGTGTAAAGGTTTCACTTTTATTCAATGGCCACTATAAAAGTTGAGTCATTTTATTAGATTCAGTATTAAATCATGACTAAGGTTTTTCAATGTTCATAGCAGCCACACAAGCGGGTGTTGGATTATGTTTCAGGTTTAAACCAGGCTCTCCGACGGATCTGACGACCTCCCCCAATAATCAGAGTGAATGATGGGCTTCTTTCTAATTATTACACTATTGCCGTACAATTCAAAATACCAATCAAATAGTTTATACGCTTTAAAACTCATCCGCTCTCTATCACCCACGCCCACGTCTCTCGCGAAGGTGCTCTAAAGCACACGCTGCTCTGCTCTGCGGGAGGGAAACAAAAACGGGGTTCTGTCCACGCTGAGGGGCGCTGGCCTCGCAGCCAGGAGGCGGGAGAGGCGGACGGGCACCCCAGCAGCGGGCGGGGGAGCGGGGGGTGCTGCTGGGCGTCCTGCACCGCACAGGGCCGCCCCCCAGGTGTCAATCGTGCCTTTCTAACCTGAAACACGTGACCTTGCAAAAACATCTGCCAAGAACGGAGTGCAGCGTTCCCTGAGCTTGGTCGGCGGTACAGAGACCCAGACCCAGCTCGGACGGCGAGTCACGAAGGCGTGAGGCTGCAGACGGCCGGCCGGAGCCTGCTTTAAAAAGTCACGGAGCTGGTCCCATTCTTGACAGTCTTCCACGAGGCTTCAGCTTTCAGGGACCGACACCGATTCATCAGTACTTTTTGATGTTGTTCAATTCTAAACGTTTTTTGTCTGCTTTTTTTTTTTTTTTTGCGCTCCCCTGAGCGGTTAGATTTTTACCAGGATCAAGTTCAAAGTAAAAAGAGAAGGAAAGTGGACCCCACGGGACTGGCCCGGGGAACAATATCGGACCCGAAGCCATCAGACGGCTAACGTTTACCTGGCAAAAGGACCGGCTCCAGTTTCTTAATCTTCGGTTCCGAATTCATCTTCTCGTCAGTCTGAAACGCAGGACCAGAATAAATCAAAAGAAACCCTTTTCCTCCCCAAAGGTGGCTCTCCGAGCGATGACAAACGCGACGGAGCCACGTCCGCCCCCCGACCCCCGGCCTGCAGATTCCCTCCCGCTTTCACCGAGGTCGTCTTCAGATCGGCGCGCCGTCGCCTCGGTCGCGTGGGGATGAAGCAGGAAAACTGCCTGCGCCGCGCGCCCAGGCGCTCACGCGCGCCGACAGGCAGGGAACCCCGCTTCCCAGGCGCTCGCGGGCGGCGCGGTCACCGTGCGGAGCGTCGCCAGGCCGGCAGACCCGGCTCCGGGCGCTCCCTGCGGTCCCGTCCCACGACCCGGCCACGGAGCACGGGTCTCCGGGCACAGAATGGCTGCGGCGGAGTTTCCCAAGTTTTTACCGAGCCCGTGGGGGCCGCCGCGCGGCTGGGGACAGGGGGACGGAGGTGGACTCCGGGGTGCCCCGCGGTTCCCCGGAAGCTTCGCGGGCAGGGGCGCTCGCTGGAAGGGGGTTTACCTGGGGCGGCGGCAGGAGGTACGACCTGAACGTGGGTCTGGGCGGCTTGAGGGAGAACATGGTGCCGCCGCCTTTTCGCCCCGGCCAGGTCGCAGCCCGGGACCCGCCGCGGGCCAGCGGCAGCGCGGACGCCTCCCGACGCCCGCGGGCTTGGAGCTCCCCGTGCGGCCGCCCAGGCCCCGTCTGCGGCCAGCCGGGCCGGGCGCGCGGACGGGCGGGGACACGGCGGAGCGCCCGCCCGAGCGGGGAGGAGTCGGGGCAGAGTCAGGCCGACGGGGGCGCCGCGGCCCATCCCCGGAAGGGGCCCAGCGCCCCGCCCCGAGAGACGGTGCGCGCAGGGCCGGCGGCCGGCTGCTCAGCCTCCAGGCCTCGCTGGCGCCGCAACGCGAGGCTTGCGCCCCGCGCCCGCTGCCGGGACCTCCTCAGCTAGAACGCCGGGGGGAGCGGCGCCCGGTAGCCATCTTGGAGCGCAGCCCGGCGAGGGCGCTCGTACGGCGGCCCGCGGGGCTCAGACGGCCCCAGGGACCTACGGCGGCCCGCGGGAGCCACGGCACCTGCAGGAGTTGGCCTGTGACGTGTTGCGACTGCCCCACTTTTCCTGGGACAGCTCTCTTGCTCGTTAGGCATGCAGATGGCGCGATCGTTGTTGTTTGAAGTCCTCGGGAAGGGACTCTGGTGCCCCGGTGTCAACCAGTCCCTCTGGCCGGCTCCGGGGGGAGGGACAGGTGGGGCCGGCGGTGACCTGCCTCGGACGTTCGGCGCTGTCGGTCCCGCATGTAAAGCCCCCCTTAGAGGCCCCACACCGGGCGGGACTGTCTTCCATCACCGGGTGCGCTGTCGCCGCGCGGAGCTTTGAGACAGGGACGTCCCGCCCGATGACATTGGCCGGACCCCTCGATGTCGTTAGTTTGCATCTACCCTCTTTATGAAACTTTAATGCGGAAAAGAATATGAAGCGAGTTACCTCCTTGCCTTTCTTGCTCCTCCACAGATGTAAAGATGCCAGTGAGCGGCAGCTAAATGAAGAAGAAAACCCTACTCCATTTCCTAATTAATGTCATAAGGAACCTCCAGTGTGGCCATATAGTGATACGTGTTGCTAAAGGAGATATTAAAAAATTAAAGATTCCAAAGGTTGCCTTTTTTTCCCCTCCGAAAACAATTTATCCTGGATTCAGACCCCTACTGATCGTTCTGCTCACCTTGTTTGATTCCAACAAAATCATTCCATTTTGCTCGGAAACCACAAATGTGTTATAACACACTGCAGTATAGGTGTTAAAAATACTATTGTGCAAATACATTTTAAAACTTTTTTAATGAACAATTAGTGATTTCTCTACCTTAAATGGATGAAACAAAATGAAACAAAATACAAACCTAGAAAAATACCAGGTTTTTGGTTACCAGGGAGGGGGCTGGATGGGGGACTGGAGAAACGTGGTTAAAAGGCACAAACTTTCAGTTTATAATTGGAATAAGTAAGTGCTGGGGAAGTAATGTGCCATATAATGACAATGGTTCACACTGCTGTGTGGTGTATATGCAAGTTGTTAAGAGTAAATCCTAAGAGTTCTCATTACAAGGGAAAAGTTTTTTTGTTTTCTTTTTTTGTTTGTTTGTTTTTTGCTCCTTTTTATTGTATCCGTATGATGATGGAAGCAAATAAAACCTATTATGGTCATTTCACAACCTGTGTTAAGTCAAAAATCATAATGCTAGACACCTTAAACTTATACAGTGATATATGTCCATTATACCTCAATAAAAGTGGGAAAAATGGGTTTTTATCCACACACACTCTTCAAGCAATAAGTGGGTGTTTCTTTATTTTTAAGTGACTTACCCTGTGACCTGGGTTCTCCCATATAGGTTTTCTTAGAATCTCTAACTGTAATCTGTGACCACATGCTTGGAAAGTGGGAAAACTGATTTCCAGACATACTGTTAACGTCACCCTAAATTTTACGGCAGCTTCAGATACCTAATTGTATTAGTCTACTTGGGATGCCATCATAAAAACACCATGGACTGGGGGGCTTAGACAACAGAAGTTGACCTCTCACAGTTCTGGAGGCTGGAAGTCCAAGGTCAAGGTAGGTTTGGGGTGTGGGCTCAGAGGCCAATGGGGAGAGAGGAAGGAGGGAGCAAGCTCGTGAATGCTGGAGAACACTCTGGTGTCTTCTAAGGGCACAAATCATGTTGGGTTTGGGCCCCGGCCTTATGACCTCATTTAACCTAAAGGTCCTGTCTCCAAATATAGTCGTGTTGCAGTCGAGAATTTTGGGAGTATACAACGCAGCTCATAGAGCTAGTCATAGCTGCTTCTCAGTCCTGATCTCTTTGACTATCCTGTATGTTCGGAGTAGCTGGCTATCCCTGCTTTTGGCTCTAATGTCACTATTTTGTCCTCTTTCTCCTGTTTTTCTGATTCTTTCCATCCCTGGTTCTTCTATCATGGGCAAGTGGCATTCCCTATAGATAATTTCCTTTTCCCTGTGAAGAGAAAGAACTGGCATTTCTTGAATACCTCCTAGGTACTAGGTACTCTATACTTTCATTCAGTTAACTACCAAATTTGTATTGAATGCTGGCTTTGTGCTAAAAACTATTCGGGTCACTGGGAAGACAAAGTTCCTACTTTCACAGCATTTTCATTATGGGGAGAAAGATATAAAAATTAATACAAGTGTATCATGTACATACACTATACATATCAAATATATGTATACTTTATATATCAAATATATATGTAAAATCCATCAGTTACCTTTGGAGGATGATAAGAGAACCAATTAATTATCTTGAAAACTGTCAAGTAAATGGGAACAGTTAATCACTGCTCCTGCTGTACAGTGTGAACTTCTCACTCTGTAACCAAATAGGAGGGGAAAGAAATCGTCTCATATTCTAACTAATAAAAGAAATAATAGGATTAAAGCATTACCATTTTCAGCCTCCTATGCATTGAGAGATCTAGGCATTGAGTAGCAAGAGCTGGTAACCTCACAAAAAGACGGATGAATAAACAGACACACGTGACTCGTGATGAAAGAAGCAACATCGCCCAGGTAGCCTTGCCAAAGGGCTTGAACCGAAGCCAGAATAATCCTCTGAATTCTGCCAACTTTCAAGAACAGTGGGGCCTGTGAAACTGCCTGTGGGTCTCCAGCCAATAAAATTTAGACTCTGGGAAACTTTGCAAGACAAAATGGCCCATGTCCTTCAACAGATTAGTTTGAAGGAGGAGAAAGGGATGAGGGGGCGGGGGTGGATGGAGGGGAGGCGCGTCAGGAAGTGCAAACAGAGTAAGATGAAACCATAGTGCTGAGGAACAGTCAGGTGATAAAACAGTAATGGAATGCAATTTTTAAAAAATCTGCAAAATTGTGAACTCTCCTCCCATATTTGACCCCTGCCTTTGAATCTAGGCTGACCTTGGTGACTCAGCTGTAACCCAGAAATGCCATGTAAGTGACCCTGCATGACTCCTGAAGCTAGGACCTAAAAAACAATGACACTTCCTCCTTGTTCACTGGGACACTCAGTTTCGGAAGACAGAACGGCTGTGTAAAAAATGGGATTTCTTTGAGACGGTCACAGTGAGATGGAGCCCGGCCACCTGGAGAGGCCATGCTTACATGCTCTGGTGGATGACAAGTCACATTCCAGCCACAGCCCACAGGTCAGGGAAGATGCTCTGGAGGGTTCAGCCTCCACCTCCAGACCCTCAGTCTTCCCAGCTCACACACCATGGCGTGGCTGCAGCCAGTCAGTACTGGCTTGTAGGAGCCAGATATTAACACCTTTTCCCAGCTCCACATCCAGATGCCACGTGGATCGCTGGGAACCGGCCATCGTGGGAGTCTTAACACCTTGCACATCAGCAAACAGCACAAATCAGGGGCGTGCCTGCTGTGCCTTGTCTGAATTCCTGCCCCGCAGTGCCCACGAGCAAATAAAACCAGTGTTTTAGGTCTCCCGGCGGTGTGGGAGGCACTGTCTTACAGCAAGGAAGTCTTTCCTATAAAAGGACAGTGGTCACTTTGCAGGGAGGAGGGTGGGCCTCTGACCTTACACATGGAAGCACAGCACTTTAGGTTCTCAGCCATGAAGTCTCCGTGGTTCTGGACAGTTTCCACCCTGAACATGCACCCTTTCCGCTTTAGCCACAGCTTTGCACAAGCCATTGTCTACCCAGAGGGACAGCTAATTTGTGTTGCTATCAAGGACTCCAGGACAACCTGAAAATGCCTGTTGTGTCCTTTATTTTGACACATCAACAAAACTCTTGGTGCCCCTGAACTACGACAGTGTGATCGTTGGCACCAGCCTGTGCTTTCCTTCATTGTGTGATTTTAAAACAGGAACATCGGGTGTTTATGGCTCCTTTCCACTTCCCACTTCTTGCAGCTCATAATTTAATTTTTCTCCTCCCCAACCCCTCCTTTTCGACACTTTTGCTTTCTCTTTATTGCCTCTCTCTTACAGGATTCCTTACTCCTTAACTAGCCTATTAGTGGCACCCAGAGGCATTTCTTAGGCTATTTGGCGGCCCCCAGAAATATAGATCGTAGACTTCTCTGCATTGATTAAGTACTCAACCTCCACTGGAGTATCCTCGCTTTCCTTTGGTCCTACTCCAACTAAAAGAAAAAAAAAAAAAAAACCACTAAGTTTCCTAACAGATGCTCACAAAACATTCCGTCAGTTTAGTGCATTTCATCTTAATCACAAGTCCCAGTTGCCAGGTATGTTTCCTGAAAACGTCTTCAGAAACTGATGACCCAACATGGTGCTCATCAGTGGCTTTGATGTCAAAATCAGGGAACCCAAACGCATTAGCATTCCGTTTCGGGGGAAGTTTTCTCTGGCTTGACCTCCGTTTTCATTCCGGGCACGACCGCGAGGTGACTCAAGCTACTCGCATGTCCAGCTCTGTCTAACGTGCCCTGAACGGCCTCGGCCTTCCTCGGGCGGCCATGTACACTTTTTGACCTTAAAGATGCGAATCCCAAAGTCTGGTCCGGCTTCACAGCCAGCAAGAGCGCCTTCCCAGTTCTCTCCGCCACGGCGAGTGACAACCGAGAGATTCGAGGGGCGGTTTCAGAAACGCAGCCCTCGTCCTCGGGATCTGTCGCTTGGCCTTGACGCTCTGCCCGCATCGCAGCTTCCGGTGCCACGCAGGGGACGTCAGCTTCCGGTGCCACGCAGGGGACGTCAGCTTCCGGTGCCACGCAGGGGACGTCAGCTTCCGGTGCCATGTAGGGAACGTCAGCTTCCGGTGTCACGCAGGGGACGTCAGCACTGCGAGGCCGAGGGACCTTCTGAACTTGGTATTTCCGTTCCGTCGCCCACGGCTGCCCCGCTGAGGGACACGCTCCATCCATGACGGAGCTGTGCTCTGCACACCCGCTGTCAACCCCGACGGCCAGCTTCCTCCCAGGGGAACATACACCACTCCCGGACGTCGTGGTCTGACAAGCACTGAAGGCGCCCTCGGCGTGACAGCGTGCCCCGTTCGTGTCTCCCCGGGGACAGACGACGGAGCCTTCCATCTCCGCGGTGTCCACTCTGAGCGGAGCGTCCTGAAGATCGGGTTTATTCAGTTCGGACATGACATCCGCTTGATTTAAACCTGGGGAGACGGTCTCCTCTCGTTTAGGGTCAGCCCGCCTTCCGTCGGCGGAAATCCCGATTCCTGGGCCCAGTTCGGGCCCCGACGTGCGCTTCCTGCCGTCGACCGCCACCCGGCTGCCCTCCCGTGTCGCCGGGGCGCCTGTGCCGGGCCAGAGGCGAAGGCTGCCCTGGCGCTGGGCCACCAGGGGCCTCGGGGGGTCCTCTTCTTCCTTCGTACGGAGGGAGCGGGCTTTCCTCCTGCGCCCCGTCCCGGGCGCTGTGGAGAGGGAGCCGTCCTCACACGGCGGCCCCTCCGCGTGGCAGGGGCCCCGGCTCGCGCTGTCGCCGCTGTGGCCGATGCGGGCGCTGCTCTGCCGCAGAAGGTGCGTCGCGTCGCCTTCCGACGAAGCGCGGGCCCGTGTCTGCAGGAGCTCCGGCCCGGCCGTCCCCGCGAGGCGCTCCAGCGCGGTCGCCATCCTGCCGGAGAGCTCCTCCAGCTGCGACAGCCGGAGGTCCACGGTCTGCAGGGACGTCCTCATAAAGTGTTCTCGCTCGTTGATCTCTTCCAACCTCATCGACATATTTTCAACTCTGGCGAAAACAAAGGGAAAGGTTTGTTCCGCCGAGATGAAGCAACTACTGAACAACAACAACAAAAATAACATGGTTTTTTGGTTACCGGATTTTACAGTCTCTTGGGAATCGTGGAGTTCATCGGGTCTGTTTTCAGACTTCATACACGCCTAACCAAGCTGCTAAAAATGACTGTTAGAAGCATAAAATAAAATCCTTTTTTAAATATTTTACTTATTTACTTTTTAGAGAGGGGGAAGGGAGAGAGAAAGAGAGGGAGAGAAACATCAATGTGCAAGAGATACATGATTGCACGCCCCTAAAGGGGGATCTGCCCCGCAACCCCGGCCTGTGCCCCGACCTGGAACCGAACCAGCGATCTTTCGGTTCGCAATCCACTGAGCCACACCAGCCAGGGCAGGAGCATAAAATAATTTTGAAATACAGTTAACACACATAGTGCTGTTTACCATTGATTGCTCCAGATGCCATATGGAATCATCGGTACGGACTGGCTGAGGGACTATTGGAGGCTGGTTTAATCCTCACAACAGCTCCGTAAGGTAGGCACAGAGAGTGTAGGTGACTTGCCCAAGGTCACACAGCTGGTAGCCGTGGTGCTAGGATTCGGAGGCATTCAGGGCAGCCCCAGCATCAGCTCTGGCTTCTGTCCCTTCACTACTCCCTCATGTCACCTCTGATCATAAAGCAGGTACGAGCACTCAAAAGTTTTGGCTTCTGGCTATAGCTGTCAGCAAGTAATTGTTATCATGGCAAATTAAATACATTAAAATCCTTACTTGACGTTCAGGGAATTCAGAAAATACATTGTTAATTATTAAGTTTGGGTTATCGGATGGTTTACTTAAGGCCCATGAGGTCATTTAACTGTGTGAAGACCAATAACTTTAAATTGCTCATTATATTAATAATTAGTATTTCCCTAATGGGGTTGTAAGAAACAGATCATGGCAGATTATAAATATCTGCTGTTAGAGTTCTTGTTTATTTTTAGAGAGAGCGGAGGGGAGGGAGAAAGAGAGAAACATTCCTCTGTTGTTCCTCCTTTCTGTGCATTCAGCGGTTGGTTCTTGTATGTGCCTTGACTGCGACCTTGGCATGTAGGGGCGATGCTCCAACCAACGGGGCTACCCGGCCAGGGCCCTGCTGCTCTTCTTCGCAGAAAGTTACTGCTCCCTGCCTGACTGTGGTCTCCCCGGAGGGCTCCTCACTTTGCTGCTTCTGCAGCTCCCTGCCCTACATTCTCTCCGAACTGCCTTTGCGAATGTTCTGCTCCGCGGTAACGCTGACAGCTGCCCTCTGACACACAGGAGGATCCTGGGCTTCTATTCTGAGCTCTTTTCACGGGGAGAAGACTATGTTTATGCCCCTGAAGAAACTACATTGTTTGGGCAGGAAGGAAGTCTGCAACCAGGGGGATCGAATTCACCAAATTACCTTTTAAGGGTTCCCTGCCAGAGAGATGACAGATTCTAAGGGGTCTCTCTGTCCTCTTGCATTCTGGGGACCAACAGAAGAACCTGTCACTATTCATTGTCCATGACTTTGAGTAAGACTTGGCTTTCTCCGTTCAATGCCGTGCCTCCTTGCTCACTTCAGATCTCTCACCCCCAACCATTCCTTGTTATAAACTATGTCGCCTCTGTAACAAACTTGGGATTTTTTTTTTAAACAGACATTACATTTAAAGATAAGGCAGTCATGCAAACTTACAAAAACAAATAAGCCTGTCAACTAGAGATGTGCATCTTCCCTCTCAAGTGTTTTCTAATTATCTGCGGTGTTTTTTCCCCATATTTCCTAACCCAGATGACAGCATTGGCAGCCTCCCACACAGAAAGAAACCTCCAAGTCATGCGATCCTGAGTCTCCCTTACTCTCTCTGAGCTCCCCTCCCACTGCAGGGAATAAGTTGCCAGGCCCTGTGGTAGGGCTGCTCTTTAGGTGTCCGTTTTTTTTCTTTTTCTTTTTCTTTTTATTGATTCCAGAGAGAGGGGAGAAAGGGAGAGAAACATTGATCGGTTGCCTCTTGCATGCGCCCCAACCAGGGACCGAACCTGCAACCCAGGCCTGTGCCCTGACCGGAGATCGAACCTGTGCCCTTTCAGTTTGCAGGACATCGTCCAACCAACTGAGCCACACCGGCCAGGGCATCTTTAAGTGTCTTTTCAATCTTTCATTCCCACTGCCACTCGCTTAGTTGAAGCTGCGGAAGAAACCATGCTTCATGGAGACAGCCCATTCTAGACGGCGATGCCAAATGGAGGCACGCCGTACTGACTTTTTACAGGATGTGGGAAAGGACAAGAAAAATGAGTTTCAGCTAACGTGCTTCTGGAACGATTAACAGAAAGGACAAATTTCCTGTGCTAGCCATGTTTTGTGACTTCCCACAATTACTCAAAACGTCCTTCCCAAACTCTGACATCCATACAAGAAGCGATTTCCATTGCAGACGGGGAAAGGCAGGCTATCTGGGCAGCAACGGCACACAAGTCCCTTATCTGCTTGCACACAGAGTGGCAGGAAAACAAGGGAGAGAGCGGCTTGCTGAGCTTCCCGCATCCTAATTCAGCTCTCGTTTCCAAAGGTTTCAAAAGCATCAGCTACGTTGCAGAGCGGCAGAAAATGTCTGCCAACGTTTTCCAGGTCCCAAGTGATTCGCTTGGCTTTCCCATTAAATAAAATTGATTCCCTCTTAAAGACCTCTTTCTAATTTCATGTTTTCTTTTTAAAATGATCCTACCATAAGTGGGCTTTTTCTTTTCCTTTTGGTATACAGTTCTATGAATTTTAACACTTGTATGGGTTTCTATAACCAGTATCATGATGAAGATCCAGGGTAATTCCATCCCTGCCCCCGAAACTTCTCCCCGTTACACTTTAGAGTCACACCCTCTCCCACCCCAGTCCTGGCAACCGCAGATCAGTTCTCCATCCCCATCATTTTATCTTTCTTTGAGAACGTCAAATAAATGGCATCGTACGGTAGTTACCCTTTGGAGACAGGTTTCTTTTCAGCCGAATGTCTTTGACATTCACCCCTGTTGCTGAGTGTATCAGTCATTCATCCAATCCTTTTTATTGCGGAGGATTTATGGCATGGAGGTACCACAGTATCTGCTGAAGGGCATTTGGGTTATTTCCATCATTTTTGGCAAGTCTGAAAGGTGCGGCTGTGAGCATGCACAAGTTTTGTGTGAACATTGGCTTTTTTTAAAACAAATTGTTTTTAGCTCTGGCTGGTGTGGCTCAGTGGATTGAACACCAGCCTGCGAATCAAAGGGTCTCCGGTTCGATTCCCAGTCAGGGCACAGGCCTGGGCTGTGGGCCAGGTTCCCAGTTGGGGGTGTGTGAGAGGCAACCACACACTGATGTTTCTCTCCTTCTCTTTCTCCTTCCCTTCCCCTCTCTCTAAAAATTAAATAAAATCTTTTAAAATTGTTTTATTGAGCTATAACTAACATATTACCTTGTGTAAATTTAAGGTGCATACACATTGACCGGACATATTTATATATTGCAATACGATGATCACCATAGCCCTAGCTAATTCCTCTATCACGTCACCTAATTATCATTTTTTTGTCATGGAGGGAACAATGAAGATCTTGTCCTTTAGCAACTTTGAAGTCTGTAACACAGCTTTGTGGTCTATAATCACTACGCGTGCGTGAGATCTCCAGGACTATTTGTGGCAAGTTTGTCCCCTCGAACACCTCCCCAACTTCTCCCATTCCGGCCACTGGAAACCACTGTTCTACTCTTTGCTTTCCCGTGTTGGACCTTCTCAGATGCCTCCTATAGGCACAGTATTTGCCTTTCTCTGACTTACCATTAGCCTAATGCCCTCAGGGTCCACCCACACTGTCACACACAGCAGGATTGCCTTCCTTCCCGTAGCTGAATATCGCTTCTTCCTAGCTGTTCTTGTTTGTTTAGGGATTTTTCTGAACTAACTCCGTGAAATCTCTTCTTTGTTCTACGTGACCGCTCGAGTTTCTGTCCTGTTAGCTGAGCTGTCAGCTCATGATGAGACAGCAATTTCCACAAACCTCTGGAATAAACAACACGTCCAAGGCTTTGCTGAAGGGCTGGGTGTGCGTGCAACCTCCCCCTCAGCCAGAGGGTTTACACCTTCGCCTCCGCCTTCACGTTCTGCTTGCACAGACTCCAGGTCAGCCAGACCCGTGTGCTTTCGGCCTTCTCACATGGCCCCTGAGCGTGTTCACAGCGCTCTGCACGCACAGGGGCCTCTAGAGTCCCAGAAACATGCCACAGCTTTTCAAGGCCCTATAGGCATCTTCTCGAGGCTCAGCCTTTTCACCCAAGCTTTTTCGTGAGTCTGTCGCGTGCCCCAGTGCTGGGATCTATCACCCAGGAACTCAGACATTTGCCACCCCCACCCCCATGCCTCCCAGCTCGCAGCTTTGGCCCTGGGCCAGTTCCAAGGCAGGGGACAGGAAGACAAGTCTTCGGAGCCAGTCTTTCAGGCCGGAGAGCACAAATCACCACAATTCTTTGTGGATGAGGTCCTTTCTGCTTCCACTGGTACGGGCAATTCAGGCTGTTAGTTTTAGGACTTCCACTGAGCTGGGCAGTGGCGGGTGACGCTGGCTAGGTTCAAATGCCCTAATGCTCACTTTAAAAAAACAAAAACAACAGTAACAGAGAAAAACAGCAAGGCCCAGCCAGGTTTCTTGAGTAAGCATTCCGTAGACGGCTGCAAGTCACTGGTTGATTTCTAGATCTCCACAAAAAGTGGATTTTGAAAGTTTTTGCCAGTGTTGCTGTTTCTCTTATGAAGGGGTGACATTCCAGAGTTCCTCGCTTGACCGTTTTTGTCCCCTTTTTCTCCCAGGATGCTTTTGGTACGCTAATGAGCAGCAGACACCCCCCCCCCCCCCGCCCCATCCCACACCTGCCTGCCCTCCGGTTGAGGCTGAGCGCTGTAGTTCACAAATGACTTCATAGGGTTACTTTTCTAAGCTTCTCCCCCTCTACAGTCTCCCTGGTATTTCCAGTTCCCTGGAGCTCCCCCTTGTCAATCAGAAATCTGGGACCTGAATTCATCTGCTCGGCCCTAAGTTTTCACAACCATGGTAGCATGATAATGTCGGGAGAATTAAGTGAAATTGTGTAAATAAAAGGACTTCGTGAACTGTAACAGCTATGCAGGTACAAAATGGCATGACCGTATGAAATTGGTATAATGGCAAATCCACACATGCCTTTATCTGTCTTAGGGTATCTGTTAGTTAAACCATAAAGTAGTTTAACTAAAATGCATTCCTGTTACAGCATTGTAAATAACATTTTCCATTTTATTCAAATAATCGGTACAACAATATATCCGTTCGGGGAACTTTTGTAATAACTTCCAAGAGAATACCTATGACTTCCATAACTTCATTGGACTTGCATAGACTCTTCTCTATGAAACATAAGGTCCAAGTTCATGTTCTCATGGAACAAGTCCCTGTGTGTCTTTCCTGAGGACAGAGCTTAGACAGCGGGAGTTCTGTAGTAAGCCAGTTATTAAAACTTGTTTTATATGCAGTCAGCTTTTCATAGGCAACTATCGCCCTTCACCTGCCAGGCATCTCATAAATTATACGGGAACATTTCCTTAATGACAGAGCTAAATGTTCCCATAAAAACATAATGTCAGTGGAACGACTGGGTCCAGTTTCTACTTGAAGAAACCCATGTTTCAAGCTCCCGTGGTATTCTATATTGAGTGCTAAGGCCATTCCTGCCCTGTAATTTTATGCCAGGTCTATAGATCATAAAGTTGTCTGATCCAGTCCAAATTTTCCATCCAGCTCTTTTCATCTCCCTCGACTTCTTCCTACTGGGGCTGCCTTTTAAGTTTCTTAATTGTAGGGAGGACGCCCAGGGTAGAGGCTGCCTGCGCATACCTACAGAGTTCTTACGGGGAAAGAGTACGAACAAAGACGGTGGCTTAAGTCTTACATCTTCTGGCTCTCTCCTTCTCTTTAATCAGCGAAATACAGGATAGTTACTAAAAGAACATGAAGCTCTCTAGGACTCTAGCTCGGTGATGCATGATTTTTTTTTTAAAGGTTTTATTTATTGATTGTAGAGAGACAGAGAGGATGGGAGAGAGAGAAGGAGCAACGTCAATGTGTTGTTCTACTTATTTATGCATTCATTGTTGCTTCTTGTATGTGCCCTGATCGGGGATCGAACCCGCAATCTTGGCCGATTGGGATGATGCTTTCACCAGCTGAGCTACCCAGCCAGGGCCTGATGCATCATTTATATACATGGACATGACCACACTTCAGATCTACTTGGTTTCTGGAATTCCAGTCATTGTCTCCGTCATGACCCTTTTCTGGCCGAGTTCCACCTTCTGTTCAGGCCTGACCCTGTGGGCAGTCACCCAGTGAAGGCCTTACTAACAGCCTAGGTTCTCTCTCCCTTACATCCGACATAACCATGCGGTGCGACCCGGAACCCTTCGTTTAGCATGACCAGGACTCCAGGGCTGGGCAGGGACAAACGGTGCCCGCAGGCAATGTGGTCTGTCCGTGCCACCACTTCCAAACACTCACATGCTTGTGGGCATCCCCACTGCTTGGGTCTCACACATCATTCCCCCTTGGGCTGCACAGGGTCACCGTGAAGGTCACGGGAGCCACACTGACTTGGTCCAATACAAAGCCATGCTATCTCATTGCAGTTGGCTCCCTTGCTACCGTAATTCCCCTAAGGGTGAGCTCAAATCCTCCCAACTGCTTTCCTGTCGACAATGTTGCTGGCCGGTAGTCTTTCCCTGATCCTATTGTTTCTTCCTGTGCGTCTGGACCTCCCGTTCATGGAAAACTGCCCCCTTCGCTTCAGCCTTTTCTTTATTCTTTTATTAAAAAATATTTTACTTAGTTATTTTTAGAGAGAGGGGAAGGGAGGCAGAAAGAGAAGAAGAGAAACATCAATGTGTGGTTGCCTCTCACGCACCCCCAACTGGGGACCTGGCCCACAAGTCAGGCACGTGCCCTGACTGGGAATTGAACCGGCGATCCTTTGGTTCGCAGGCTGGCGCTCAATCCACTGAGCCACACCAGCCAGGGCTTTTCTTTATTCTTGAGGAGAACTGGTTTTCTGGCTGGGGTTTGGGGACCAGGACACGAGCGTGCTTTTGTCTCTCTCTTTGGGAGCCAGTTGCCTGCACGCGGCATGGGCTTTCTGTCTTGTTCACGTGATACACTGGGGGGCGTGGGGCTGACCCTCCTGGGAGAAGGGAGGCCCACGGAGTGTGTATGTCTAATTCGAGGGCGTGTATTTGGCAAGAACGGAACCACTCCCTCTAGCACATTTATTACAAATAACGCTGTTTTGTTTCATTTTTTTAAATCTCTATCGACCTGATATCTGCCCCTATCCCTGAGCTGGTTCTCAAAGTCAGGGAAGGAACAAGAGTATCATTTACTAAGCATCTTAAAACTTCAACATTTCATCCCACCCATCCCCCATCACCCTGGCAACCTTGACTTCTGTTCATTTATAAGAGGGAGACATTCAGGTGGGATCTTCGCAAATTTCTCCCCCATCCCTGCATGTCTGTCTTTCTACCACCTTCTCTCCGTCCAAGGAATCACCTACCTCCTTGGTAAGACTGTTTTCTAAGACGCCTTCCTAAGACTGATCTCTCTTTCGGGCTCTCTTCTGGTTATTACCTCATTTCTTTCCTTGTCATCTTCCTTGTAAGGGTCTACGTCACCAGCCTCTTCTCTTCCTGGTCACTTGGGAAGAGACTGTCAAGTAAGATATCAAGGCCACATATTGCCGATCACCTCTCAAGCCTACAGCAAACTTCCCAAGACCTTAGCCCAGATCCACAAATCTGACAAGACACCACTGAACCCAAAAGGTTTGGGGGGGAATCGGAACCTGCTGTTATAGGTTTGGCTACTCTAAGGCCCATAGAGCCTTCAGTTCAGGACCAGCTGCACTTCAAATGGAGCCTGCATACTTTGAAATATCACACACATAAAGCAACATTTTTGTAAGTGGAACAGACGATACAAAAGCATAAAGAGGACGAAATAAGGAGGCACTATGTTCCACACAGTCCCCAAACCTACAATAATATACTCGTTATAATTTAATACTAAGTTTGGTGCTAAGCTTCTTTAAGGCCAAGAAAAAAGGAAAACTCACTGGATTTTATAATTTTCATTGTTTGAGGAAAGGAAGTTGAATCTCTGACAAAGTTTTGTCAGAAAGGATTCTTTTCAACTCAATTGCTCTTGAACCTGGGGACCCCGTGATAGGGGATGCCAAACCTCACAAAACAAAATGAGGTATTTAGCAGGGGATCTGAAAGAGACTCAACAGAGATGGCCTTCAAGCTGCAATTGATGAAGATACATGTTCCCCATTATCATTGGTCCGATGAGAACAGAACATAGCCTTGATTTTATCGGCAGAAGGGATTTATAAAATATTCTCCGCCGATCAGTCCTCTTGGCTACCTGATGTTATCCGTTCCAAAGATGCAACCCCTGCCAACACCGATGCTTGTTTTGGTGTAGCTGATAGTAAGCATTCTTCCTGACAATTATGGGTAGCAGAATCATTTGCATATTGAAACTGTTCCTAGTTCCAAAGAGTAAAACCAACGTTTCAAACCCAGAGTGATAGCCTATTTGGTACTGCAGGAGGGAAACAAATAGAAACTTGCATTCAAATTGGGAGACAAATTTCTGAGTCATCAATTGTTCAAAAAACTGAGCTCCTACTAAGAGGAGGTGTGCAAGGCTCCTTGACCTGGGCTAAGGTGTGAGATGGTCAGGGAAGTCTTCCATAAAGAATTGGCATTTGAACAGAGATCCAAAGGATGAGGAGGCAGCGGGAACAGCATGTGCAAAGACCCTGTGGCAGGGAGGGAGCCGTGCCTTTGAGGAAATGAAGGAATGCCAGCAAGACCGGAGTACTGGGCAGAGATACTAAGTGCAGAATGGCTGGAAAGAGCAGAAAAGAACAGGGGAGCTCAGACAGGGGGCAACTTCAGGGATCCTAGTGAAAAGCAGTGGTAGCCTGTGCTACTGTGCAGGTGGGGAAGTAAACACACCTTGACAGTTACTGAAGAAGAGGGAGATGTCCCAATGATTTGCTGACCAAGATGGCTGATGCTGAGAGCTCAGGGGGAAGTCCCACCCTGGCAGGAAGCCATGAGCGCAGTGCCCTAAGGGACTAAGTGGCACGTTGGTGTGGCTTTGGGTCAAACACGCTGCCGTAACCCAGTGTGGCGTCAACTAAAAACTGAGTCGTATTGTCAATTTCCTTTGAAGGACTACGCGTTGGATCTTACAAAATGTTGACATCATATGACAAAAGGAAATGGTTAAATTGTTATAATTTTATACATAACTTTGCAAGCATTTAAGAAAAAGCCATGAATGTGGTTCCTGCACATTCATGGAGCACCCTGCATGGAGGAGCAGCCTGCCCTGAGGAGCATCTTATACAGAGGACCATCCTGCCCTGAGGAGCATCTTGTGCAGAGCAGCACCCTGCAAGGAGGAGCACCTTGCAGGGAGTGGCTTGCCCTGAGGAGCATCTTGCATGAAGGAGCACCCTGCAAGGAGGAGCAGCCTGCATGGAGGAGCACCCCACACAGAGGAGTACAAGTGTGTAATTTCTTGTGTGAACACACTTGCAAGACTGAGTCATGCAAATCGCCGGTCCAGGTTTGGAAAGGTGCCCAGACCACAGGGATGCCAGGAGGGGCCTGATGCCAGCAGCGCCTTCCACAGACTCTCACGCCTAACCAGGCCCTGCAGTCCCAACGGTGCTGGCAATGACACAACTCAGAACAGGAAAGTCAGCAAACGGTGACTCAGAAAAGAAAAAAAACATCAACTATATAAAGTGAGAGAAATGGCAGAAACCTCTGAGAGCTCAAAAATGAGATTTTTAAAAGTCATCACTGGTGCCAAGTTAGGTAAAAACCATTCATTTTGTTTCCATGGCTCCTCAGCTGTCTTGGTGAAGCTTCTCCCCAGACCTCCTGCTCCTTTTTGTCCCTGGTAGTCACCTGTGACTCAGCCAAAAAAGGGAACAGGATGGGCCGGAAGGCGCTCCCAGACCTGGAGGCGATGTCAGCCAAGGGAAACGGGAAGGAGCCTGTTTTTTACTGCTGGGCACGTCCATTCCTATGCTGTGCGCACAGAGCCCCAGGAGGAAAATGCAGTTTGGTGGCCTCCTGATAACTGCATTCTGGGAGCCAGGGTCCAAGAATGGTAAAAATGCAAAGAATTTGGGGAGGGAGGGCGAAGGGGAAGAGGCAGAGCAAAACAAAACATGATTTCCATTGTAAATGCCTGGCTGTGATTCAATCCAAATCAATGTCTAACTGAAAAGTGGAAATTTCCGATCATCAGGATGGAGGCCAGGGGAGTACATGATCTTTCTATGAAGAAATCCTTGGGATTTCTTGAAAGCTCAGTAATGACTATGAAAATAGCAAGGACGTGCTTCAAAGTTTTCTTGAAAATGTACCTTATTAAGGCCAAACGTTGGTGCAGGTAACCCCTGAGGCTGGCTGCTTGGATTATACGGGGACTAGGTCTAGCAGGGGAGAAAGGCCAGAGGCCTGCAGCTGCCAGGGGCTGAGGAAGAGTCACTGGCCTGAACATGCAGCAGGGGAACAAGAAAGTGTGTCATGAATTCCGCCGTAACTTGGAGGCCCTTGATTGGGAACTACACTGAAATATTCTTTTGAAGTCCTACTACGTTTTTATGCTTGTCAGTAAACATGTGTATCGGTATCAGGAAGCTTTGATTCTGAGCATCCACAAATATGAAGATGAATACAATCTCCTCAGGCACATCTCCTTCTCCACGCACCTGCTACCCACATTGTTGGTTCAACTCTTGGGAACAACTTATTTTTTTAATCAACTACCAGGATCTTCAACAAACTTAAATTGCTTTAAGTGATAAAGTCTCAAAAACCATGTGATTAAACAAAAAAGTACATTGTGCAGGTTTCTTGTTCCCGTCTGGCTCCTTGCCGGCTGCTCTTTGCCAGCTGCAAGAAGAGCTATACAATCAAGTTTGGGAAAATGGCCCGCCTTCTGCCCCTCCCTGACCTGCCTTTAGGTGCTCATTCATTCATTGATTCGCACACTCATGCATTCACTCATTCTGCATTTATTCAGCCCTAACCATCGGATGATGATGATTCTGCTGGGATCCAGGATGTAAAAGGGTCTGAAATACGGGCTCAACCCTTGTTTAGAGATTTCCACTCTCTTTGGGGACAGACACCTGTGCACCCATGTGGTTCCTGGTCTCAGGGAGCACAGACGAAGACAGCCTTCATCTCTGCTCTGTGAGGATGGGAAGGGCCTGGGGAGGAGCCAGAAGACCAGGAGGCAGGAAGACGTCAGTTCCTAGGGGGCGACCATATGGCTAGAGCTGGGAGAAAAGTAGCTTCCGGAGAAGACACCCAGCCCTGTGGCTGGCTCTTCTGGCCACAGATGCTAAGTCTTGTACCAAAAGCCCCCATGCGGGGGTGGCCAAGAAAGTCAGGGCTTTTTTGGTTTGATTTGATTTGGTTTGGGCCTGGACTCCTCGCCATAAATTCATCCTTCACTTCTATACACAATACACAACCATCCTCTAGGAAACGCGTAAAAACCCGAAGTTTGAATACACCAGAGAACTGGGAATGCATATTTAAATAGGCTTGGGCACCCCCCCACCCAGAGTGGGGCGGAGGGGAGGAACCCGCAAACCCGAGGCCCGGAGCTGGCCGCGCGTGGGCACGTGCGCGTGCAGGGGACGCACCTGTCGCAGGTGACACGGATGCGCTCGTCACTGGACGACTGCTGCTCGTCCTCCTTCTCCTGGAAGTGCGCCTGCACGCACTGCTCCTCAAACTCATGTAGCCTCTTCAGCTCCTCCTCGCTGAGAAACAGCTCTGCGGGGGACAAGTGAGATCCCGTGAGAGCCGGGGAGGGCGGATCCGCGCGTCCGTGGGAACTTCCCAGCGCAACCTCAAAGCGCACACTTGCCCGACTCACCCAACCGTCTGTGAAACTGGAAGAGCTTGTAATAAGCAACGATTATCTTCCCAATGGAGCAAAGTGGCTCACTTTCTCTCTCTCTCTCTCTCTCTCTCTCTCTCTCTCTCTCTCTCTCTCTCTCTCTCTCTCTCTCTCTCTCTCTCTCTCTCTCTCTCATGCACACACGCACGCACGCATACACACCCCTGCAGCTATTCAGAAAGCCAAGCACGATTTTCTGGGAAACTTTTTGCATGCATCAAACGGATAGAGTCAAGTGTACTGCGTGTACTTCCTATGATCTTTAGACACAGCACATTGACACGCTTTGAAAGGAACACTGATTGGATAACAGAGGAGTCACGTTCAAGAACTCGATTTCTCATCTCTTTTGGAGCGGGCTTTCAGTAATCACTCATCGATTAACAAAACTAGAATAAAAATCACCACAAAATGAGAAGCATTGTGCGGAGAATAGCAGTCGGGTGAGGGTGTTGTGTTCGCGCACATTTAATGAGTTTTCTGGGAGGGTGTCCCACTGGAAAGCCTTGGAAATAAGCCCCGGATAGCGACGAGAGTCGTGCACATACTCAGTCCGCGATCCTGCTCATCTTGGTCGCCTTCTCTTTTCTTCCGAAAGCGCCCACTCAGACGCGTGATGATGATGTAGATGTGGCTTAAAATGATCATCGGTGGAGGGAGGACTGGCCGGTCGTGAAATGTCATAATCAGCTGATACCGCTGGAATTTCCACACTTGATTGGATATGGACTTGACTTCAAAGAAGGTGTTGCTTTAAAAAGAACACATTTTTTAGTTAATCATGTGACTTTTTATGTGATTTTCCAGGGCACTCAGAGTCACAGTGAAATGGCCTTGTAGCACCACCGAGTTTTAATTCCCAGATAACCCCGTCTTTGGGTTTATCGATCAACATGAACATAGTCTACACTCAAAGGCATTTTATTCATATAAATACTAATTAAGAATGTTGAAATTGCTACCTTCCGCTTTCTCAAAAAATCACACTGCCATCTACGGACTCATATGCTCAGGAAATTTTATTCCATATATTTAAAGGTATGAGCCATTCAAACCAGCATTTTGAAGTATTTAAACTTCCATTTCAGATTACTTTATTTTTGCTAACTGAATTGCTTCCTTATTGACCTTATTTGATCAAAGATGCATTACTGTGGCTGTTGGGTAGGTACCATCTTCGTCCTTCCGTTTCCAGTGGGAGGAAGTAAGAGCTCGATTGTTAAAAGGTAGAATCCTGCCCTGGCTGGTGTGGCTCAGTGGGTTGAGCACCAGCCTGTGAACCAAAGGGTCGCTGTTTCGATTCCCAGTCAGGGCACAGGCCTGGGTTTCGGGCCAGGTCCCCAGTTGGGGGCGTGCAAAAGACAACTGATCAATGCACATTGCTGTTTCTGTCCCTCTCTTTCCCTCTCCCTAAAAGTAAATAAATAAAAATTTTTTTTACAAAGTAGAATCCTGATCTAACATGTTTTCTATCAGCATGGGGACCTCAGAGAAGCCAGTTAACCTCTCGTGACCTGTATTTTCTCACCTCTCAAACCTGGAGTTAGAACTGCGTTATCTCCAATGTCCTGGTCGGCGCTATGATTCTATATTTCTGTAATGGATTTCCCCCCATATTTTTCATCTTAGAAGCTACAATGTTTTTTTTTCCAACATTTTTTAAACACGATCACATACTCAGTACATCATGCCAAGATGGTCAAGTTTTACAAGCAACTTGATTTTCAATTTGAGCCATTTTTTCCCTAAATCATTTTATTGTCTATTCTATCAATGATAAGAGAAATATTTTATGTAACATTACAGCAATTGTTACAGCTTATGAAGTTAACATCGTTTTCTGTGCCTCTGATAATGAATTAAAGGCACAACTAGATTAAATCTTCTCTACCGCAGGAGACTTTCATCTACGAAAATATTTTCATGAGATTAACATATACCCTCAAGGGTGAAAATACTACCTGCGATGAAATTTAAGTGCTTTGAAAAATCAACTCTTGATTTATGAATGCATTAAGGCTGATGAAGGTGTAACAAAAAAGGAAAAAAGGCTGCAAGAATTCTACCCACTTCAAAGCCTTGGGGACATTCTGTATAAATACGTGGCAGCCCAGGAGCATTGTGGGATGAAGCTGAGAATCTGTAAAGTCATCGACAGTGAGCACATGGCCATCAGCTATGACACGTACTTGAAGACAGCGATGAGCAGGTTGACCAGCAGGATGTTGGCCACCAGGAGGTAGCATGCCATGATGGCCGGGGTCAGCCAGGCGCCCGGGATACAGGGGGGCAGGCGCTTGCCTTCCTCGTCATACTGATTGTCCCCACAGGGAGCTGCAAAAAAAAGGAGGTCTTTCTACGCTTGCTCTTTCGCAGAATGAAAAGGATAACACAGGCTATTCTTACATAGGCTAGTAAGTGACCTATTTCTTTTCTAATATGATTTTTCTGTGAAAACGAGCAATTCATATAAAGAAGATAAGAAACACCTTTCTGAATTCAGAGATAGTCATTCTTCACTGGCCATGTTGGTAAACATGGTCCCATTTCTTTATTGTGTTTCTCACATAGAGAAGTTCTTAGTTTTTAAGCAGCTAAATCTATTTCTTTGGGTTTTTTCTTTACTGTTATCCATGAGAACGGTCTTGTGTCTTCTCATTATTTAACATTAGCTTATGTTGTATTCTTGGTTTCACTTGTGATTAACTTTGTAAATAATTTTGTTATGGGGTAGGAGGTAAAGAGCCCTCTACCCACATATCCATTAGTCGACCAGACCATGTTCTGGTGCCATGTTGGAAAAATAATCTTTTCTCTCTCTGCTCATGTGAAATGCCACTTTGATCATATGGGACCTATCTCCTGGAGAAAAGATAGGAAGATCCCAACAGTGATTAGTGATATAATCTCCATCAATTTATAGTCTATATATTTCTGACTTATTTACAGTTTTAAAAGGTATTGGCACAAGCCCTGGCTGGTGTGGCTCAGAGGACTGAGCACCAGCCTGTGAACCAAAAGGTCACTGGTTCGATTCCCAGTCAGGACACGTGCCTGGGTTGTGGGCCAGATCCCCAGCTGGGGGCGCATGAGAGGCAATTGATTGATG
The DNA here is from genome assembly GCF_987537825.1 of Furipterus horrens. Taxonomy (NCBI): domain Eukaryota; kingdom Metazoa; phylum Chordata; class Mammalia; order Chiroptera; family Furipteridae; genus Furipterus; species Furipterus horrens. The sequence goes on along the minus strand of NW_028327186.1, from coordinate 2,594,426 downwards.
TACCTCTTGCACATTAATGTTTCTCTCCTTCTCTTTCTCCCTTCTTCCCCTCTCTCTAAAAAGAAAGTATTGACACAAGAAAACCAGAGAACTGTTTGCACCCAGGGTAAGACTATCAGTAATTAGCTAAGGAGGAGCCTAATTCATATATACATTTCATGGGTTAGAATCACCACTTCCATGTAAACTTACGATTGATCTCCATGGCGTAGACTTTATAGCAATGAAGAAGCAGGATTTTATTTTTTAGTTGTGACAGGAAAGGAGGAAAGAAAATAAGATGACAGTTGAGAGAAAAGTAAAATAATTCGCAACCCCAAAAAATGCCAGGTCTTCCAGATAGAAATTACAGCTTCACACTTAGAAACAATGATCTCTTTAGAATCGTGTGCATTGTTATTTCTAGGAAATATATACATATTTCATGAATATTTACCTTACTATGTGTCATAAGCAATAGCAAGAGCTCAGTAGTTAAAAATGCTGTGAAAAAGACATGCGGCTACTGGCAGATGATCATTTTGATGGGCAGGTTAACCAACAGGGCATCCTCTATACCCCGAGACAAACATCTCATAGGCACCAATACATACAAACTAAGTATGTAATAATCAGATCGAGAAACATCTCATAGGCACCAATACATACAAACTAAGTATGTAATAATCAGATCTACATTAATGGTACAACTGAAGATAGTGTGGCTTCCAGTTTACCTCCCCCTTCACGCATTACGCGGTTGAACTTTAAAAATACCAATAAAAATGTTATAAAGTATGTCCGGATCTGGGGACTTTTAGCATTTATGTTTAATGTTGTTAGTTTGTGTTGAGCTAGCTAAAAGTCTTTGAAATCAAATTAGATTTTTGTTTGTTTTGGTTTGCCAATAATTGTCTCTGAGATACTTGTGATAATAGTGTGTCCTGAACCATGTTATAAGAGCTAGGTTGCCCTGGCTGGTGTGGCTCAGTGGATTGAGCTCCTGCCTGTGAACCTAAGGGTCACTGGTTCGATTCCCAGTCAGGGCACAGGCCTGGGTTGCGGGACAGGTCCCCAGTTGGGGGCGTGCGAGAGGCAACCACACATTAATTTTCTTTCTCTCCTTCTTTCTCCCTCCCTTCCCCTTCTCTAAAAATAAATAAATAAAATATTTTCAAAGATACTTAAAAAAATTTTTTTAAATAAAAAATAAAAGAAGAGCTAGATAGAGGCATTGTGTGAACCATTTACCAGTCTGGCCTGGTGGCTGTAGATAGACAGACTGATCATCCTGCATTTCAGACAGAAGGAGGACGTTCAAAACCTTCTCTCCTCAAGCGTGAGGGAAGGGGACTTGACTTTGGGTGGCGAGCATAATACAATATACAGATGATTTATTATAGAATCGTATACCTGAAACCTATATAATTTTATTAACCAATGTCATCCCAATAAAGTCAATAAATTTTTTTTAAAGCAGTCTACTTATTCCCCAAAGGCAGAACACTGGAAGCGGCAGGCCCACTGTTGTAATCTCACGCTTTATGATAAGGCAAACACGCGGTTGAAAGTATGGGTGCTGACGTGAAAGCTGGACTGAAGAGCCTTGGTCACTGTCTGGGTACAAGGCCCTGTGCGCTTCCCTTCCCTGTGACAACTAGCTCAGCCTGGGGAGGAGCTGGGGCCCGCATCCCCCCCAAATCCCTGCAAGACTGTGGCTCGCCTCCTCTGCTAGCATCCAGATGCCTGCCGATAACTTAAAAACTAGCACTCCACTCGTAACGAAGTTGATGCCTACGTGGAAAAAGAGCATCGGTGGCCTGAAGGAGAGGGTGGCATGAGACACCAGCACCCTGTCACAGTGTCTCATTCGGCTAGAATGACGCTGCCAGCTTTGTCCTAGGTTGATGACACATTAGGATGTCGGCCATGGAACCACAGCCACGTGTTACGACGGTCCCCAGGTCCAGCTAAAGGGCCGTGAGACTCAGACTTCTAGTTAATAGTTTTAGAGAAGAAAGAATGACTGATGTCTCAACAATCTACCTTTCATAATCTGCATTTATTTCTTCATAAAATCATTTGACGTCTATGGCAGAATAATAGTAATAATAATAATAATAGTAATAATAAAATTTTAGCCCTGGCTGGTGTGGCTCAGTGTATTGAGCTCCGGCATGTGAACCAAAGGGTTGCCAGTTCGAGTCCTAGTCAGGGCATGTGCCTGGGTTGCGGGCCAGGTCCCCACTTGGGGGCATGCAAGAGGCAACCACACATCGATTTTTCTCTCCCTCTCTTTCTCCCGCCCTTCCTCTCTTTCTAAAAATAAATAAATAAAATCTTAAAAAAAGAAAAAAACTTTATGCCCAAATTAACACAGGCTCTTCCGTTAACTTGGATCTGATCACCTGCCTCGGAAGCAGGGAAGAGAACCTTACTATGAATTCTAGTCTTACGGTCTATCTGGTCTGCAAACACCTCTCCGTAGATCATCCAGTAAGGCATGTAGAAGATGTTTCGGGCCAGCTTCCAGGAAGGCTCCTCATCTGGGTGCAAGATGGCTTGGCGAGCGACTCCAAAACTCATCAGCACAACCAGCATGATGACCACAAAATACAGCATGTCGATCATCTGAGAAGGAAAACATGTCTCTTATTGCCTGAACTCCTGGGCCACGTTCCTGTGGTCCGAGCTATTGCTCTCCCCAAAAGCTTTGACGGTGCTTAATTCAGGTGAAGAAAACCTCTTTTCCTTCCCTCCACCCCCTCCCCGGGCTATTTGTCTCCTTCATGCAACACAAGCGTCTTATTTCAGAGCCTTGCTCTCTTAGCATCTCCCTTTTGCTTCTCTACTCTTGTTGCCTGTAGACCAATATTCTCCTAGGTACTTCAACTGGGAGTGGGAAAGGAAAGACTCATGGGAAAATTCTACAGGAAAATTCGTGAATGTGAAAGGAAAGCTAAGGAGGAGGAGGAGGAGGAGGAGGACATACCTAAGGAGGTAACAAGATAGGGAGTTGAGAATACATGCTGGTATTTGCTCATTCGTTATTCAAGTGCTGAGTGGCTACAATGAGCCACGTTCTGGTGACCGGACACCGAACTAGTATAATTTCTAATTTTGAACATCCCTGAAGATGAAGGTTCTTGCCTGGATAAGCTGAGCCATATACCCTTTCGCTCCAAGCTACTTGAAATATAAAGAATTATTCCTAAATGTGGGAGACTTCCTTTCTTCTGGGCCCGGTCTTACCACCGAAGCTATTTTAGGTGACGTAAGAAAAATCGCTGAGTCAGTTTTAATTTCAACATTCTCTGGCCTGTTCTGGAGGAAACGTTGCCAGAAATTTGGGCTGACCTAATCCCACAAGTAGCTGTGTCCCCTGCAGGCCAGATCCCGTGAGCAGAAGACTGTCTGGAATACAGGCAAGGGATGACCCCATGTCCCCTTTGTCCCTGGCCTTGACTACATGTTAGGAGGTTATCAATCAGTTTATCGGTGTAGGTGTGTGCGCGCGCATGCGTCCAAGTCGGCCCTTGACTCATGTTTGTCCACTGGATTTTAAGTTATTAAAAAAAAATATTTTAATTATTTATTTCTAGAGAAGGGGGAAGGAAGGGAGAAAGAGAGAAACGTCAGTGTGTGGCTGCCTCTCACGCACCCCCAACTGGGGACCTGGCCTGCAATTCAGGCCTGTGCCCTGACCGGGAATTGAACCAGCGACCCTTTGGTTTTCAGGCCGGCGCTCCATGCACTGAGCCGCACCAGCCAGGGCTGAGAACTAGGTATTTTAATGCAAAAAACGAAAAAACAAAACACACACACACACACACACACATTTCCTGTAAGGAACGAATTGCAAAGGAAAGAAAGTACCAGAGGAAGTCTGGCCTCATGTCCTAACCACAGCCACAGCATCTCTGGTGGCTCACAGGGTGTCGGTACTAACCATCTTTCCGATCATCATCACATAGGGCCCCAGGTACTTGTTGACCCCGAAGATGTCCAGGACGCGGATGTACCAGAAGATGATGTCCACGCAGTAGATGACACGGCCGTAGCCCATGTACGGCTGCTTCTGCAGGCGGAGCACGGCCCCGATCATGAACACGGAGATGGCCACGAGGTCAGTGATGTTCCAGTACTCCTGCAGCCAGACTTTTACTTTCTGGCTGAGTTTGCCTGGTTCCGACATGAGGATCTGAAAACCAAGGCCAAGGAACAGTGAGCAGGGAGTGCCAGGTGGGGAGACTCCTCTCTGAATCTCAGGCAGACAGGACCGGCGGGACATTCCAGGGCACCTGGTTCCCTTTCCTGCTCAGGACTTCCCAACAAAGGCAGACAAAGATATCTAGAAAGGGAAATTCCACAGAATGCTCTGGATTCCTAGTCAGCTCTCAGGAAATGCCTTTGACGTTCTATCCTCTGGCTGTAACTAAAGCAGCTGCCTCTTGGTCACTTTTCTAATTCTCTGGACACGCGCCTGTGAGCAGACGTTCCAGGAGGAAAACTCTGGAGCACAGATGTACCCGTGCGGTCCCACGGAAGGGCAGTCCACCCAGCGGAGAGGGCAGCATCGGGCCAGGAGGTGTTTATTTGCCAGAATTCTTTTACAACATGGATAGGAGCAGTCAGGGGACATTAACCTTGATTTTCCCTTACTTGCGTTCTTACCCTTTGAAAAATCACTGAGTAGAAACCACTACTTCCTTGGAATAAAAGTGCAAATATTCCCTGGCTGGCGTGGCTCAGTGGATTGAGTGCTGGCCTTTGAACGAAAGGGTCGCCGGTTCGATTCCCAGTCAGGGCACATGCCTGGGTTGTGGGCCAGGTCCCCAGTAGGGGTGTGTGAGAGGCAACCACACAGTGATGTTTCTCTCCCTTTCTCTCTCCCTTCTCCTCTCTCTAAATATAAATAAAACCTTTAAAAAAAAAATAAAAGCAGCAGCTCCATCTGAGTTGAAGTCAGTGGTAGTGGCACTGAGGTGGGCCATGGGGGAGCACTTGCCTCTCGGATTTTCTCTAACCCCAGGGTCACAATGTAGGAGATGACAATCCATTCCTGGAGGCAGGGCCAGCGGTCCATGCGCACCAGGATGACATAGTTGAAGAGCAGCAGGTAGCCCAAGTACGAAATCTGAAAAACAGGAAAAAACAAAACCAAAACACTATAAGCAGTGTCAGGGGAGATAACCCGCTCAGGAAGGACGTCGGGAACCCTTGTTCCGAGTGACGCATCTTCTAAAACCAATTTTCGTTTCCTACTGGGCTGCCTCACTTAGCGTGACCCTTGGGTCCACATCCCCAGGGCAGGCCGAGGACGTGAGGTGCTGGGAGGCACTAGGACGTCAGCATGATGTAGGTGCTGACATGTCATTTTCTAAGTGAAGACAGATTTGTTGCAGTCACCCTCACGGGGAAATTGGGACATTGCCCAAAATTATGATAAACAGGGAAACTTTTAATAGTTTACTGGTATGTCTTCTCCATCCCTGGACATTGGACACTGGGGCTGCCTCCTCCCTGCCTCCCAGATTTCCCTCTTGAACTTTTCCACCGCTGATGGGCGTGGCAGGGTTGAAGGGAAGATGATGAACCATCTGTCCAGCCATGCAGAACAGTCCCGAGTCCCCTCAGTTAGCACTGACAACAGGGTCCCTGCCTTTGTAGCAAGACAAGATGTAAGTATGTGGGAGCGAGGTATGAGGTTCGGGGAAGTGGTCTGAAGTTCATGGTCAGAACTGGTACAGGCCCCTTCTGAAGTCTTGGGGGTGGAGCATGTGCTAGTAATCGTGTACTCAGGATGCAGGTAAAATCCTTGTATCCCCGATCTATTCTGTGCAGGAGGATTAGAGCCAGAGTCGCTAGAATGCCCTGGGGAGCCATTCACCCTGTGACCTCCTCCCCCACCCTCACGGGTGGTATTTAGAGGCTCCAGGAAGAGGCCCAAGGTTGAGTAGCCTGGACTGGGGCTCACTGGCCGCCGGGTCCTGCTCTCTTCGGCTGCATCTGAGCTCTCCTGCAGGCCAGGGGCATCCCCAGTCCTCAGCTGCTTCTGACCAGAATACATGGATGATGGAGGCTTTGACCTATCACTCGCTGTGGCTGCAGAAAGGTTGGGTATCCAGGCCCATATCTGGCCTGGATCCCTGGGCAGTGCCCCCCAGGGACATTTCCCAAAGCTCTGTCTCTGCCCCCAGTTTACCCCATCCATTGCTGGGTCGATGGCCTGGGACCTGGCTTCTCATATTCCATCACCTACCTGCTGGTACCCATCCCCTAAAGAAACCACAGTGCCTGGAGTGGGGGTGTCTTGGTGCTTGGGCCTTTGTGAGTAGTCTTGTCCCTCCTCTGGCAGATGACAGTGGTCGTAGGAGCCACAGGGAGCTGCCACCCCTGCTGTGACCACCTGCAGCTGGACCGGTTTCCCCCAAGGCCTTCCAGTCTGCTCGGGTTTCTCTGCCCTCTTTCCCTGCCCACCTGCAGAAGCCCCAGCAGGTGCAAGACTGGGGCTGCCCTTGTCCCAGGTGCACCAGACTCGGGGAGCTTTGGAGACAGTGGCCACCAAAGGGGGCCAGAGGATAAAGCGTGGCCAAGCCGGTCAGTGCGTGCACACCACAGAGTGGAGGCCTCGGTTTACTGCTTTACTCTAGGAGCGGATGGTCAGGGTTCAACCACACGCTTTCAGTACCCCTCCAACATCATGAAAAACAGCATCTATGGGTTTGCTTCTTCAATCATCGGTCGTCCTTGCTTATTTTTAAACAAAATTATACTTTGCTAAATTTGTCTTACTAAAGACCTTGAAACAATTCTTCATCTTAAGCAAATAGAATTTGACTGTTTTTGCTTTATAAAATGGGGTATTTGGGGCTAGGATGGCCACATGCCTCCATACATATAAATACATGATGAGATAGCCAGGCCCAGTTTTAGGTGAGGATCTGAATTAGTTCCAGTTTCATTTTCACAATTCATTTCAATTCAGTGACTTTTACACACCTTTGAAAGCCCCTGACATTGTTCCTTTAAAAAAAATTAAGAGTTTCTGAGCTTAGCATTGGTTCATAACATGTACATTCCAGGTGTGTGCGCCCCCGACCCGGAGCCCAGTCTCCTTCCGGCCTTGACATTTGTCTCCATTCTAACACAGCTCACTGTTCCAAACAAGCGACATGGCCAGGGCTGCGGGAAGGCCTTACCGTGTAGAACCAGAACTTGACAATGGGCGCGTTGTAGAATTCACAGATCTTCGTCCCAATGGGGACGCTCCTTTGCCTTTTGTGCTCCGTCTCCTCGTCCCCCTTCCTCGAGCTGGTGTCTGCATTCGCGTCCTGGAAAACACGGCAGGCGGGTTGCTAGGTAGGAAATGCAATATTCCCCAGCTCCCTATTGAACATATAGGCGCCTTTAAAAACAAAGAATTAGAGGCCTGGCTGGTGTGGCTCAGTGGATTGAGCACTGGCCTGTGAACCAAAGGGTCGCTGGTTCGATTCCTAGTCAGGGCACGTGTCGGGGTTGTGGGCTGGGTTCCCAGTTAGGGGCTCATGAGAGGCAACCACACAGTCATGTTTCTCTCCCTCTTTCTCCCTCCCTTTCCCTCTCTCTAAAAATAAATAAATAAATTCTTAGAAAAAAACAAAACACAAAGAATTATGAAAATGTTCTTTAAGAAAAATTGTCCTCAATGATTGTGGTTTCTAAATTCGTGGTGAGAGACATCTCAATGATGTTGAAAACGAGAGCAGATCCATACTTGTGTGAGTGAGCGAGGGGAACACTGACCATAGTCTCCTCTTCCTTTTCTTTGCCATCTTCGTTTTCCTTGGATGTTTGGTAGGAGAAGTCATCATAGGTGCGAAATTCCAGAAACAGGATGGTCGGGGGGAGAAGAATCCCCATTATAACCTACAGGGGGTAAGAAAAAGGGATTTTTCAGCTATGTCGATTCTCAAAACTTTCCCCCTATTGGTAAAAAATTTTTTAATCCTCACCTGAGAACATGTGTGTTGATTTAGAGGTGGGGGGGATGAAGCGAGAGAGAGAGAGAGAGAGACACACACACAGAGAGAGAGAGAGAGAAAGAGAGAGAGAGAAAGAGAGAAAGTCGACCGGTTGGCTCTTGCACGAGCCCCGACTGGAGGTTGAACCCGAAGCCTAAGTCTGTGACTGGGGATCAAACCCACAACTTTTTGGTGAACAGGATGATGCTCCAACCCACTGAGCCGCCCAGCCAAGGTGAAAACCTTATCATTTTTGTCATGGTGGCCGCCAAGCTCTGTAAGCCAGGCCCTGTGGTCCGGTCAGACTGGCGTGAGACCACCCGGGTTCGGGTCCTGGATTCACACACCTCACTAACTCAGAACCCAGGCAAGTCACTGAATCTCGACTTTTTCAAGGTCCCCATCTGCAGGATGAGGGTTGTCGCGGCATCTCCCTCAAGGGCTTGCTAAAGGAGTAAATGAAAGGACGGGCAGGACGCGCTTCGCTCAGCCAGGCAGAGAGTAACAGCTCCCGGGCGTCGCGCGTCACCGTGGGGGCCTTGCCCGCCCAGCACTGCGTCCCACGCACCTTGAGGCCAGGGTTCTTCCGCATCCGCAGCCTCCCCATCCACATGTCCGTCAGCAGCATCTGGCTGCACGTGTGCGCGATGAAGTCCCGGTGTTTGGCAGCCACGGCCAGCTTGAGGCAGGTCGAGTTGCTCCAGTTCTTCAGCTCGTACGTGAGCAGCTTCATGGCGACCTGCTCGTCGTGCTTATACGACTGGTCTAACAGCTCCACCGCCAGCTGGCCGAAGTCCCTGCGCGGAGAGAAGCAGGGCTGGGGCCGCGGGTTCTCGCTTAGAGAATCTCGGCCACAGAAACATCACGGAGCCGAGGAAATCCTTCATGCGCGCAGGGGCATGTCCCTGGGGGGGAACCGTGGGGCTGCGGCTCTGTGCTCAGCCAGGTTGGGGTGTGCCTGTTCTCGATGCAGCGGGAGCTTTAGGCAGACCCCGAATTTGCCCCTCGGGCCCCAGAAACACAGAAACGAGAAATCAAAGCCCATTCTCTCACGTGTTCCCACACAGGGAGGCAGGTCAGAGAGCACAGCAAAGGGGTGAGACATCAGAAGCATGGCTACCCTTGGTGGAGGGGAGAGGTGGCCCTGAGAGGGGACCCCCGGAGGGCTCACAGGTGAGGCTGGTCACACCGGTGGGATCCGTGTGAATCACATCCACCCGAGCACAAACTCACCAGCACAAAGTTTCTCAGGAACCAGCGCAGGGGTGGGGGTGGAGGGGTCTGACCTGTATGGGACTAACTGCTGGAGGCTCCACGAGGACAAGTCTGAGAGTTAAAAACTCCAGGTGGGGCCCGTCTTAAAGGTGAGAGACCACTGTTGTGGATTTTACCTCCACGGGGTCCACCGATTTCTCAGGGTGTGGAGAAAAGGGAGCATTTTGAAATACGCCAGAATACTCTGTTCTTCTTACCAAGGTCTGCCCACAGGGGAAACTATTTTACCAGAGCCTAAGCTATTGGGGTCTTATCAGAGCCTAACTGGGCAGGGGGAATTGAAATATCCAGCTCCAGCTCATTCTAGCCGTCTTGTTCCACATAAGGGGGAGAAGATCCGACAGGCCTTTGAGGTCAGATCCAGCGTACAGCTTCACTAAAGTTGTTTTCCTCTGAGTGTGGTTCCATAGGGACATCTATTTCATTGTCTTTGCACTCAAGTTGTGTTTCCACCGTTGGCACAAGAAACCGGGAAGCAAAACCAATGCCCTGGCCGGGTAGCTCAGTGGGTTGGAGCATCCTCCCGCCCACCAGAAGGTTGTGGGTTCGATCCCTGGTCAGAGCGCGAATGGGAGGCAACCAATTGATGTTTTTCTCTCTCTTTCCCCCTTTCTCTCTCTAAAAGTAATAAAAACAGTTCTGGCTGGTGTGGCTCAGTGGATTGAGCACCGGGCTGTAAACCAGAGGGTGGCCGGTTCAGTTCCTGGTCGGGGCGCATGTCTGGGTTGCTGGGGCTGGGTCCCCATTTGGGAGCATGTGAGAGGCAACCAATCTCTTGCACATCAATGTTTCTCTCCCTCTCTGTCTCCTTCCCTTCCCCTCTCTCTAAAAATAAAAATAAATAAAACCTAAAAAAAAAAAAAAACACCCCACATATCCTTGGGGGAGGATTAAAAAACAAACCAACAAACAAAAAACAAGGACAGCCCAGAAATACCTCGGAGAGGCTGAAGGAGAAACGTCCACATGCGGGACACAGTGATTTCTCTACAAGCTCCAAACACGACTGTACTGAAGTGAGAAATACAGGTGCCACCCCCCCTCCCCACAAAGGGACAGGGACTCAGGACAGAAGTCCTCCATCATCCCCTCAACCCCCCCCCCACACACACACACTAACTTTGAGTTATTGTCCAGATCCTGGGAGATGTCATCCACCAGCTCGCTCTCGGAGGACTCGTGGGCCATAGCCTTGTAGAGCTTGCAGGCTACCAGGGCCTTGGCCAGGCTCTCCTCGCCCCGCTGCCAGAGGAAGACGGCCATCTTCTGGCGCTTCATCAGCACGGCCCACACCATCAGCTCGTGGAAGGGGTACTGGAAACGACCCACAGCCGGGTCGTCCACATCAATGTTGACCTCCTCCTCCTTCTTCTTCTTTTTCTTCTTCTTCCCTTTGGCTGGAGGGTCGTCATCCTGAGGGGAGACAGGCACACGTTCCACGGTTCTGCCACCTACGTGGGCAGTGAAGGGTTTCAGGATGGCCCGAAAGAGGAAAGCCCCTTTGAGGGACATCTGTGGCTTCCACGCGGTGCATTAATGCTTCTGAAAAGATGCACATGGTTATTAGAGGTGAGCCATGGGAACGAATGGGAAGGCAGACTGCTGTTTAAAGAACGTGCACCCCTGGGTTGGCAGTGTTTCTCCAGAAGCCTTGAAAAACCCAGCACGCCAAGGTGGCGGGTTCGATCCCCGGTCAGGGCGCATACAAGAATCAGCCGATGAATGCCCAAATAAAGGGAAGAACAAACCGGTGTTTTAAAAACCAAGGAGAGGCTGCAAAAATAAAACACTAGCAAGAAGAACACACTTAAATACAAAAAGCACCATGGGAGAGATGAACCCACATTTCATTTCCTCAAGGAACTCTTCCAATTGCAACTCTCAGCTGCAGACAGAGGGGAACCAGGGATTCACAGCAGAAACGTAAGAGGGGATAGAGAACCAGGTCTTTGGTTTCTCGGCCAATGTTTTAGGGAGGCCAATGTTTCATTCTGAAACATTAACTTATACTTGCCTTTTTAGAAGATTTTAATTACTTGTTTATGACTTTAAAAATATTCCATTGCATTTATTTTGGAGTTACTTATTATTTTTGTGTACATAAGTGTCATTATTCTCCAGGTTTTTATGGTTTAATTTTTGTCTGCTTTTGAAACCATGGTTTTGCTAATTCTATAAAATGAATTGGGTAGCTGCTAACTTCTTTAAATGTCTAAGGTCACTTTATATAATTTGACTGAATCATCTAAGTAAATCTGGTGTGTTAGTGTAATGGATTTATTCATAGGAAACATCCATTCAATCTTACGTCAAACACACACAAAACGAGGATGGGACATATATTTGCCCAAGATATCATAACCCATTGAAAACAGACCCGACTTACTTCCATTCCCAGAAGCTTAAGAGCTTTAGGCTGCATAATGAAAGGGGAGAAAAAATCAGTGGGATCAGATAACTGATGTTAGTAGTACATTAACAGTAGAGTTAGTAAGAGACATAATAATAGATGAACAATTAAGGAAAGGAAATGCCTCAATATGGAAGCTTGGGCTCCCTGGAGTCAGTTAGGCAGAAAGCGGTGCAGGCACGTGACCCTTGTCCCAGCCAGAACCAGAGAAGTTCACGCACAGAAATGTAGCACAGAGCTGCAGGCTCCAAGTGCGGGGCAAGGGGGCTTTGTGACAGAGCTGACACTTGAGTCGGGTTGTGCTAAGTAAGAGATTTTGATCAGGGGGAAGACCTGGCTGGCACGGCCATACAGTTTGATTTTGGCAGAGGTCCGTGGTCCCCCAAGACAGGATGAGTGTGACAGTCGGCTTGGAGGAGAGACGTGGATGCCGTGACAATGACCTTGGCAGTGAATCCTCACTAGGGGTCCTGGGAGCCTCTGAGCAGGAGGTGCACTGACCCCTCCCTTGCTTTAGGAGAATAGGTCACTGCAGCCATAGGATGAAGAGGGACAAGGGAGCCCAGATTGGGGACAAAGGATGGGGTAGGGAGGACAGATACAAGGGATGGGCTGAGCATCCCAACTCGTTAAGGATCAAGGACAGTGGCTGCAGGAGAAGCCTGGGCATCTGTGGGGACAGGGAGGCCTCACACCCGAGTCCCTGCAGGAGGAAGAGCAGCCAGGCTTGGGGACGGGGTGCCGAGCTTGACCCTGAACAGGCTGAGTTATTGGGAATGACAACAAGGAAGCCCGTGTGACTCGGGAACCACACAACACCACACGCGGTCACTCAGGTCTACCCTCTTGGGCCCAAACAAGTTGTTGTAAAGGGTCCGGAAGCTCTTGCGGGTGTAGTTGCAGCGGTAGGCACCTCCCATGAGGTACTCCAGCACCAGCCCTATGTCTATGAGGCTGACGTGGTAATCGGGCGGCAGGTTGCCCTGGAAGAGAAGAAGCCGAGTCTCAGGCCCTGTGAGGAGCAGGGACTTCCTTCCTAACACCTCAGGCCTGAGTGGTCAGTCCCGGTCCCCGTCAAACTCTCCCAGGGAGAGAAGCCGGGCAGAGGACCAGGCTGCGACAGAATGGCCTGCCGCATGCATGTGTCACCATAAAGCAAGGAATCGTGTGGCTGGGGCCCTTCCCAGCCTAAGGAGTCTGGGACATCAGATTCCTTAGGTGCAAAACAAGGGCCGGGGTCCCTGTCGGTTCCCAGACCCACGGGTCCAATGACTGTCTCCTGTTATTAGGACTAGACTTTTATATGACACGTGACCGGATTATCTGGGACTCTCTTCTCTATTCTCTCATCTGAGTTCATTTCTCTTGCTAAGAATATGAAGGCACATTCCACACTCGGCATGCCAGGGACTATGGCATTCTCAGGAAATGAATCACTTCCGACCTGAACCCCATCTAACCCTCTAGCCTGTGGCCACTCAACTCAAGAAAGACCAGGACAGGAGGGTGAGCGAACAGGGTTCACCAAGAAGATAGACCGTTATACTCACAGCAGGGACATGGGGGACCTGTGTCACTTCCCAATGAGGGACCAGAGAGGGCCAAGAACAACTGCCTGATGACCAAAACAGAGTGACACAGGCATGTCCTAACGGTACTTCTAGAAAGAGGCAGAGTGGCAGGTCTTTTTAAAAAAAAATAACTTATTTATTTTTTTTGTTTTGTTTATTTATCTGATTTTAGAGAGAGGGGAAAGGAGAAAGAGAGGGAGAGAAACATCACTGTGTGGTTGCCTCTCACTCGCGCCCCCAACTGGGGACCTGACATGTAAACCTTACATGTGCCCTGAATGGGAATCAAACCAACGGCACTTGGCTCACAGGCCGACGCTCAATCCACTGAGCCACAGCAGCCAGGGCCAGAGTGGCAGGTCTTAACGCAGAGCATGAGGCGGCAGGGACAGAACAGGGGCCAGGACAGCAGAAGGGCGGGGCGGGGTGAGGCGGACCCTCCCCTGGCTCCTGCCCTGGCTTTGACCATAGCCCCCATCACCACCCTGCTACCCCTCATTCAACGCATGACCATCATGTGTGGGGAGGAGCATTAAACTTAAAAGGGATCGTCTGTTTTAGTTGTAAGGAAACTTTTAATGAAGAGAGGGATTCATCATTTCTTAGGATGCCAATAAGAGGAACCTACATTTTAGAAATTTAAGAATTGTTTTATAAAATGTCTTCTGGACAAGTCTAAATTGCCAGTTATAAAAACAGCCATGGGATGTAAAGTACAGCACAGGGGATACACTCAATAATATTGTGATAACTATGTATGGTGTCAGGAGGGCCCCGACTTACCGGGGGGGATACAAATGTCTAAGCATTATATTGTATACCTGAAACTGATATAACACTGTATGTCAGCTTTAATCGGAAAATAAGTTTTAAAAATATATTATTGAAAGATGCTCATAGGTAAGGATAACAAAACAGTAGCCCTGGCTGGTGTGGCTCAGTGGATTGAGCGCTGGCCTGCGAGCCAAAGGGTCGCCGGTTCGATTCCCAGTCAGGGCACGTGCCTGGGTTATGGGCCAGCTCCCCAGTTGGGGGGATGTGAGAGGCAACCACACAGTGATGTTTCTCTCTCTCTCTTCCTCCCTCCCTTCTTCTCTCTCTAAAAATAAATAACCTTTATAAAAAGAAAAGAAACAGTAGACTGACCTTTTTGACGTCCCTGACCAGCAAATGAAGAGTGTTTGGCGGACCCAGTCTCTGAAAGACAAGTATTTACCCACATTAACTATGGTTTTCTCTTCACCTTGGAGCAAAATCCTACCCTAGGATTTTTTATTTGAGGATTTTATTTATTTATTTTTAGAGAGGGGAAGGGAGGGAGGGAAAGAGAGGGAGAGAAACATCACTGTGTGGTTGCCTCTGTGCGCCCCCAGCTGAGGACCTGGCCTGCAACCCAGGCATGTGCCCTGACTGGGAATCAAACTACCCGAGGATTTTAAAAACGAATGAACAAAAGAAAGAAAGGAAGGAAAGAAGGAAGGAAGGAAGGAAGACCTGCCTGCCATTAAGCAGTACAGTGCCCACCCCCCACCCCACAGCTGAAAGGACACTTCAGTAACTCTGTGCTTCTCTGGGAAACTGCATGCACACCGTGCGTCCATGGTGAGCGCACCCAGCGTGTCTCTGCTGGAACGCTCACCGTGTTGTAAAGCTCTTCCAGCCTCGGGATGGTAAGAAAGTGCTGCATGTTGACTCCGTTTTCAATCAGGAGCTTCACAAAGTCCACGCGATCTAAGACCAAAGCGTCCAGCATGGCTTGTTCCAAGGCATTCACCTGCAAAAGGGCGGAGGGGAGCCCGGGAGTGTCTTCTTGGGGGGGACGCGAGGCAGGAGGCAGGTTGGAAACATCTCCGAAAGCATATCCTGACCCCCCAGATCCTAGAGCTTGGTGAACAGGGTCCTCTCTGCCCTCCCTTCTTCAGTAAACACACCCACCTCCCCTCCCTGTCCTCATCGGGTTGGCCTCTATGCAGCAGACCGGCGATCCGAGTTTGATAAAAGGCAAACAATAAGTGATCTCCTCCTTTGTAAAACAAATGGAAGATGCTTCAAAATGACAGCCAAACTGCCACTGCTCGCTCCGGTTTCCAGTTTTGTTTTTAATTAAGATAATTTATTAGCTTTTCTTTCAATATAAACATGAGACAGAAAACCCACATAAGTCGCATTCTTTTCAAAATAAAACGGCGATCCATACTTGAATCTCCAGGTTCCCACCTCCATGAACACTGTTCTCTGAAGTGGCAGATTGCACCATTTTATTTACCATTATTTAGTATTTACATCTGCCCTTCCACAGCGATGGGACCTGCAGTGTTCCACAGAAGGCGCCGGCTTGCTGCCCAGGGTTTGTTTCCCTGCCTTAGAATCCCCCATGTGGCAGCTGCGTGGGGCCAACTGGGCGAGCGGAGTGCCACCAGGGTGAGTGACAGCGACCATGCCAGTTAGCTGTCACCGCAGAGGCACGGTGCCCTGCCTGGCCTGTGCCCCATCTGTGGCAAGGCCAGATATGGGTGTTGTTAGCCTCAGCCCCCCAAATCCCTGGCTCCGTGTTTTGTTCGGTGACGTGTCTGCCAGGCAGAGAGATCCGCGGTGGAGGCCGACGACCCAGCCTCCCCTGCTGGTGGCTTTACTCCCCCAATGCAGAAACGTCTGTGACAACCTGACACCTGTATCCCAGCAAAGGGGACATGGCCGCCTGGGGCCAAGGCACCGGGGGCGCGCCTTCCCTTCGAGGAAGAGGGTGCCAGCCTCCAGGACCTCAGTGATCCCCGGAAATGGGAGCAAATACTCCCCACATACCCAGTTCAGTAGCTCGATCTTCCGGGGGTCAGTCTCTTCCTCCTCCTCCTCTTTCCCTTTCCCTTTCTTCTTGCCTTTTCCTTTCCCCCGGCCGCCCTTGGCGGTGGCTGTGGGCGGCTTCCTCTCCTTCTCCGTGACCTTGCTGTCTGTCGGCGGGGCCAGGCTGCCCAGGGGCTGCAGGTCACAGCAAGCAGAATGGGGGAAAGCACTCACATGCGCACACGGGCGTGCCCACACACACACATGTGCACGTTAGCACAATGCATGCAGCGCACATGCACACTTGGTAGCACGCGCACATGTGCATGCTAGTGTGCATACATGTGCACCCCAGCGCAATGCACGTGCATGCTGGTGCACACATGCATGCCAGCGCATACCTGTCAGCATGCGCGCACACGCTTGGCGTGCGCACACGTGTGCATGTTGGCATGCATGTGCGTTTTGGCGTGCACACATGCACTCATGTGAACATGGTACACATGCAGTTCTCTAGGCCTTCATGGAACAGAATTTGAAAAATCAATGTTCTCAATGCAATCATATTTCATTCTAAGGGGTTATCTTCTTTCTTTTGTTTACAAGGGTAAAAACCCACTTTCATCAACCACCCTGACATATTTAGTGATCACTTCCTTAAGAGCACTGGCTTGGGTCTGTGACTAGGGCTGGTCGCTTCTACTTCCTCCTGGTTCTGTGACGTTCCGGCTCCTAATAACCCCAGGGGATCAGTCGCTGAATCATCAGAAGCTCTGGATCATTTCCTGAGACCCGTGTCTCCAGGGGAGCACAGACTAATGTGTCATCTGGACAAAGTCAGGACAAATGGTACGAAACAGAAAACAGATTCACCGGCCAGTGGGGCCCGAAGACAAAGATCTGGCTTCGCGCTATGTCGACGCGATTCCAGGCCAACGCCAAGCTCAGCTGGTCCGGGGCTGATGCGTTCGTTCCTGGAAAGGCAGGAAAGCAGGCGATTCTCTCTCCGTGCCTGGACCACCCAGGGTTTGGGGGTGCTGGGTGGTGAGCACAGGCTCCCCAGGCTCCCTGGGGCTGGAGCTAAGCCTTGCTGCCTTTCCTCGAGTCCCAGCCTGACGACCCAGGCCTCAGAGCTAAGAACTCCATCTTCTCAAAGGGCCGCCCGGGAGGAGGGTGGAGGCCACCTAGGGACTCCAGGACCCTTATCTGGGCTGGGGCTGCCCCGCAGGCGGGAGGTGAGCGCAGCCTGAGAGCACCACCCGGCAGCCATGGGAGCCCAGCCCAGCACGGCCAGGCAGGCGGGGAGTGTGTGTCCCCATGCAACCTCAGGAGGGGCCAGGTTGCAGCCTGTCATTAGGAGAGAGACGCGGAAATTGGACAAGGCACTGCAGGATGCAGAGATTGAAATTTTAAAAAACCCTTTTTATGTTTACCCTCCATGAGTCAAAACCCATAATGAACTAGTTACAGATGAAAACTAGTTCTGACTTCAGCTGCCACTGTCCCCGGCCGAGCACCCCCATCAAGGAACCCCTGTGGCTCTACTGTGGCTTCCTCCTGAGATGGGTCTGGGCAGCTGGCTGGCTTGGGGCTCTGTTGCCAACAGGCACAGCTCCGGGCAGGAGGAAGGGACGGTCACCTGAAAGGACAGAAGCCCCTCCGCCCCAGAGCTCACCTTTCAGCAGGGCCGTGAGAATCGCCATCTCCATGTCTGGCTGCCCCTCCACTCCCATTCTGAACACAGTGACCTGAAAACGGGTTGGCTGTGAAAAGGCTGAGCGAAGTGAAGCTAAATACAAGGGAGAGAATTGGGGTGGTTTTTTAATCTTCACCTGAGGATATGTTTATTGATTTTTTTTTTTTTTAGAGAGAGGAAGAGAGAGGAAAATTGATGTAAGAGAGATACGGATCAGTTGTCTGTGCCTTGACCAGGGATCAAACCCATAAACTTCTGGAACACGGGACAACGCTCCAACCCACTGAGCCACCTGGCCAGGGCAGGCATTTTTAAGAAAGGCTCACAGAGACTAACACGCAATGATGCTGAGAGCAAAACCATTCTAAACCCGGCTCATCTGACTTCCAGAAGTGATAGCCTTGCTCACCCTGACTCTGAGCCCTTGCCTGATTTTATTTTATTACTTACCTGATCTGCTCATTCAGGTTCTACACTCCAATATCTAAATTGCTATGGGAGAGGACAAAATCATTTCTACTCAGATTTGATGATACCCAAGCATATTTTGCAGGTATTATGTTTACAGATTGAAGGTAAGACCCTCTGCCAGCTAAAAGATGACCACTTGCGTGATTGCCGTGGTCTGGAACTGCACCCACGCCATCTGTGAGGTATGCCTGTACTGTGTTTGGGAAATGATACGATAGAATTTTATAAGCCCACCTAAAAGAGTAATGTGCATCAGTCCTCAGGGTTGTCGTTTTTTTTTAATTTTTATTTATTTATTTTTAGAGAGAGAGGAAGGGAGGGAGAAAGAGAAGGAGAGAAACATCAGTATGTGGTTGCCGCTTGTGTGCCCCCAACTAGGGACCTGGCCCACAACCCAGGCATGTGCTCTGACTGGGAATCGAACCAGCAACCCTTTGGTTCACAGGCCGGTGCTCAGTCCACTGAGCTACAACAACCAGGGCCAGGTCTTGATATCCGATTAATATCATGAACCTTAGAGTTGGTGTGACGTAGCGGGACATCACCTAACATTGACTGAGGTCAGAACGCACCTGGGTCTTGCCTCTGTGTGAGCTCGTGCTGCCTCCGTCACATGGACATGACACCCAGTTTGGGGCGGATTTGTAAACTGCCCCTTGGAAGAGCTGAACTAAAATCTGAACAACTCCAACACGATTATGTCCAGCTGGCGTGGACAGAAACTCAAGACAGACACTTACGAGTTCTTTCTTCTTCATGCACTCTGTTAGGATCGCAAGCAGCTGATGCGACTGTGTCTTGCTGTAATTAAATGTTTTCTGGATGGTGACCAGAAGCTGGTCCCTGAGGGAGTCGTTTATGACCCTGTTCAAAGGAAACACCAAAGAGAAGAACACAGCACAAGTTAAGGCTGTGTATGTGAATCAATCCCACATCTCTAGGCCTATCTGGTGTCTTTGGTCAGAAACTTTTCCATTGGAGGGGGGTCCCGGGACAGAAGGCGGGAAGGGAGCACAGTGTAAAACTGTGTACCCCCTTGTCCTAAATCACAGGCTGTTGAAAACCTTATAAGGGAACATGAAGCTGAGAGGCAAAGAGTGTGCTCCCCCAGAGAAAGAATTCTGTAAGAAACAGCATGGTCTTGCCCTGTTGAGCTGGTGTAGCTCAGTGGATTGAGTGCCAGCCTGCAAACCAAAGGGTTGTAGGTTCAATTCCCAGTCAGGGCACGTGCCTGGGTTGCGGGCCAGGTCCCCAGTTGGGGGCACACAAGAGGCAACCACACAGTGATGTTTCTCTCCCTCTCTTCCACCCTCCTTTCCCTCTCTTCCTCCCTCCTTTCCCTCTCTCTAAAAATAAATAAATAAAATATTATAAAAAAGAAAAAAAAGAGCCCGGCTGATGTGGCTCAGTGGATTGAGCATCGGCCTGCGAACCAAAGGGTTGCAGGTTCAATTCCCAGTCAGGGCACATGCCTGGACTGTGAGCCAGGTCCCCAGTTGGGGGTGTGCTAGAGGCAACAACTCAATGTTTCTCTCCTTCTCTTTCTCCCCTCCTTCCACTCTCTCTAAAAATAAATAAGTAAAATCTCAAAAAAAGAAAGAAAAAACATCATTTTCTAGACTGCTCCCTCTCACACTGACCTCGGGAAATGGGAGAATCGAGTAAATCTTCCTTACTTAACGTTTTTGGAAAGGCGATGGTCTCTTTCTCGGCCTAGCGGCAAGGCAGTTAAAACCCCACCCTGGGGGACGCGTCAGAAACCCTACCCTCCTTCCTCCCAGTATTTGTGCGCAAACGACAGAATGTCCGAGGCGCGTCCACTTCCGTCGCAAACCACCACGGGGACTGGAGGCTCTTCGCGGAGATATTCCAGAACGATAGAAAAGACGTTGGGGCCCCCTTCCACCACCAGGCCCACGACGGGCACGCCCTGGCCCAGCCCTGCAATACACGCCACGCGCGCCGTCAGACCCAGG
The DNA here is from genome assembly GCF_987537825.1 of Furipterus horrens. NCBI lineage: Eukaryota > Metazoa > Chordata > Mammalia > Chiroptera > Furipteridae > Furipterus > Furipterus horrens. The sequence continues at coordinate 2,574,264 of NW_028327186.1, read as the reverse complement.
TCCCCGCCCGGCTGCTGCTCGTTCTAATTTCTAACATTACAGCCTGGAAGGCTGGACGGGGGTTCTGGCGGGTGTGAATGTTCCCCCAGAGACATGACGCGGCTGCTTTCGTTATTTTATTCGAACCCCGTATTATGGCTGCATTGGGAAAAGCAGAGTCTTAAAATCATGAGCTTCCTGAACCCTATGGGGTTGAGCTCCGTGCAGAACTCCCCTGACATAGGGGCTGCGTCAAGGAAGGTTCTCTCTGCTGGAAAAGTACCTCCCTTGCTACCCTGCACCAGGGTCTGACATTCCCACCCTGGATGGCTGTCCCCTAAAGAATGACGCAGTGGCCCCGGCTGGTGTGGCTCAGTTGGTTGGGCATCATCCCCCAAAAGCGAAAGGCTGCCAGTTCAATTCCCAGTCAGGGCACATGCCCGGGTTGCAGGTTCGGCCCCCACTCAGGGTGCGTACAAGAGGCAACTGCTCCCTCTCTTGCTCCTTCCCTTCCCCTTTCTCTAAAAATAAATAAGTAAAATCTCCTTAAAAAAATAAAAAGAATGACACAGTGCAAAGGAACCGGACCAGCGATAAAAGAGCTCAGTTCAACTCCTGGCCTCATGCATTAGCCATATGACCTTGGGGCAAGGTACCAAGCCACCAGGAGCCACAGGGAGCCATCTGTCAAAGGTGTACCATCGCCATGCACCTCTGGCTCCTGAAGGGGCAATGAATACAACTATAAGAAACTCTTTGGACGTCCAGGTGCTCTGTGAACTTGAGGCGGCGCGTCCACGCGGTATGCTCTGTAGTTGTTTCTGCCTCCAGTACCTGAAACAGGCGGTGAGTTCCATGGACGGCAAACCCACGGACCCCCATTAGCCCTCGGGGTCCTCCGCCCACCTCTACCAGGCCACGGGACTCTCCAGGGACAAGGCAGCAGCAAGCGCACGTGGGTGGCAGAACCAGCAGGGGGGGCCTGTGGGAAGCAGGAGGCAGCAGAAGGATAGAAAGAGCCCGGGTTTCTGGCGGTGGAGACACAGCAGAGGCAGATTTGCCTCTTTCGCAATTTCACCCCAGAGTGGCCATGACAGTCTATGCTGAGCGTCTTTCACCAGATGTGTGATGAACACCCACCAGGGCCAAGTGGGAGCGGAGTCCTTGTCTTGCAGTTCTGAAGGCTTTCCGATGAAAGCTGCGAGCCTATGTGAGGCGATCTAAGAATTTCTTTTTTAAAAAAATTATTTATTTTTTTAGAGAGAGGAAGGGAGGGAGAGGAACATCAATGCGAGAGAGAGAGAAGCATCCATCAGTTGCCTCCCACTGCAGGGGACCAAACCTGCAACTCAGGCACGCACCCCGACCAGGAATCGAACTGGCGACCTTTTGCTTTGCAGGATAACCAACTGAGCCATACCAGCCAGGGCGAGATCTAAGGATTTCAAGTGGGGGCATTCGGAGTTTCTGGTTTGCTTCCATGACGCATTACTCCAGTCAGGAACCTCTAAATATTTTGAACAACTCTTACCAGAGCAATCTCAGTTCAGTTCAGCAAAAGTGCATTTGAGGGTCTGCTTCAGGCCCGGCCCTGGCTACGAGAAACTGGAAAAATGGACCAAGATGTCGCAGACCCTGCCTCTGAGGTTTCCAAGCCAAGCAAGGCTTAGCATTTTAGATACTCGGGACTACGGTGGCCGAATCACCTTCGTTTCTAGAAACGGAGTGGAATTAATTCTTCATGGTTTTGGCTGGGCTCCCCGAAGCTCCGCGCTGTGAGCGGTGACAACTGAGCATCCCTTTGCTGTCCCTGCCCCACTCAAGAGTCCCAGGCAAAGGATGACAAAGGGAAGCCCACCAGTCACATGGCCGGGTGAAGTTGGGCGGTGTGCAATTTACAAGTCCAGCACAATAAAATCACGTGAGAAAAGCCTGGCTGCTGTGGCTCAGTGGATTGAGCATCGGCCTACGAGCCAAGTGTCACTGGTTCGATTCCCAGTCAGGGCACATGACGAGGTTGCATGTCAGGCCCCCAGTTGAGGGCATGAGAGAGAGGCAACCACACAGTGATGTTTCTCTCCCTCTCTTTGTCTTTGCCCCTCTCTCTAAAAATAAAATAAACAAACACATAAATAAATAATTAAAAACCTACTTAAAAAAACAAAACAAAACAAAAAATCATGTGAGAACAAAAAATTCAGTCCCCAGCTAATTTCTCAACAGAGATCGGATCCTCGGAAGTCCACAACTTTGCACGGCAGGCCCCCTCCATTCTAATTGCTGTGCGGCCTCACGGACCCTTTCATAGTGCTTCCTAGTGACCATTTTCCAGACTGTCTTTCCCAAACATCATACCAGTCATAGCAAAAACAAAATACTCTCGAGGATCACTTTTTAGATCATTGTTTGACAATAAAAGGTGCTGAAGAATGAACATCTTCCAACAGGTTACACTGGTTACTTTCGGTTAATTTCATTGTAGCGGGTTGTTTTCATTTCATCTGGTTGAGGGTGGCTCCTTCCTCTCCGGCTTGACCTCAGCATCCTCCCCCAGGGACGTGCCAGCTGGTCCATCATGGTCTGGGTGAGAGGCCAGAGCTGAAGATATTCGATTGAAGGACCACGCAACACTCAGTTGATAAAGGAAACCACACCAAGTCTTTGAGAAATGTTTTTTTTGTTGTTGATGTTGTTCTAACATTAAAAAAATAATGACTCCAGCAGTTCTAGGGAACCGGCACCATTGGACAATGTCCCTGCCCCACTCAGAGCCCTCCTGGGCAGTTGCCGTTACCAGGGCAACCGCTGCAGAACTGTTTCTTGCCTCTGGCCTTCTCATGACTGGGGCAAAGCCTGGGGACACAGCTCAGGGGCTGCACTGGCTGTGTAGGTGGCTGAGCAAGAAGCCAGAGGCAAGTCATCTTCCGCTGCTCTACCGGGAACCAAGTGAAGGCTTTTCATGCCCTGGGGGCGGTTCCCCTCTGGCGCCCACAGTCCTTCCCCAGAACTTACTCGTGTTGATCTTCTGCAGAGAGATGTGCTTTTCCAGCTGCCTCCGGAGCTTCCCCTCCGCGCCGTACTTGCCCAGGGTGCCGTTGTCGGCCAGGATGAAGTGCGTGTGGGAGTTGTTGAGCACAGAGAGCTTGCTGAGCGGGTTGGACATGGTCTGGTAGGCTCGTGTCACCTGGCGAAAGGCACAGCGCAAATCAGAGCGGGGGTGCCGAGAGGTCAGTGCCCGCTGGGGAGGCAAGAACGCGTACATGTGCGGCAACTGCTTTGTCTAAACGGGCGTCTCTTACCCTTTCTAATTCTCCCTCAAGAAGGATTATTTTTTTGTAAATTTCTATACGAAATCAGAAAAGAATAAATTATTTTAGAGAACAGCAACCAAGAAACTGTACCCTGGGGCATTGATTGCTGACCAGTGAAAACCTACGTCAACACAAAATCCTGGACGGAAACGTTTGTGGCAGATGTACCGGGAAGAGTCAACTGGAAACCACCAAATTGCTGATACATACAACCTGGCTTTCCGGGGGATTATTGTGGAGTGAGAAAATAATAACCCTCAGAGGTTACATACTGCGTGATCCCATTTACATACCATTTTTGAAATGATCAAGTTATAGGTAAGAGCAGACTGTGGTTAGCAGGGGGAGGGAGGGAATGAGGTGTGGATGTTCAAGGGCAACATGGGGCAGAACGGGGTAGTGGTAATGGAACCCCTGTGCATCTTGATTGTATCAATGTCAAGATCCTGGTTGTGACACTGGGTCATAGTTTTGCAAGATGTTACCTTTGCAGAAAGGGTATATGGCACCTCTCTTTCTTATTCCAGATAGAGAAGTGATTCTGCAATTATCTCAAAATAAAGACTGACTTTGAAAAATTGCCCATGGCTGGGAAGAAAACACTTACATCCTTTCCAATCAGGTCTTCCTTGTTCTCCACGATACCCCAAGGGGCGATTCCTATAGCACAGACCCGGCCTCTGGACTTGGAGGAGTGGTCTTTCAAGGCGTCCCCGACGTGGCTGATGACACCTGGGAGCAGCCATATGGCACATTTTTTAGGGCCTTTACTTCCCACTATCTCAGCATTTGTGAACTCTGAGCCACTCCATTCCTCATGGAACAGGGTTGAAACATAATGATCTTCATCATCAAAAGAAGTACATTGGCCCTGGCCAGGTGGCTCAGTTTGTTGGAGCGTCATCCCATACACCAAAAAGTTGCGGGTTCGATCCCCAGTCAGGGCATGTATGGGAGACAACCGATTGATCTCTCTCTCTCTCTCTCCCCCCCACCTCCCTTCCTCTCTCTCAAAAATCAACAAAAGCAAAACCAAACTGGCTGTGAAGGGGTTTCCTTTACAGGCCTCCAAAGATGGAAGTCACTGGGTCTCTTCGGCACCCCCTGACTGCATTCAGCTCAAGTTGACAGCCAGACTGCCCAGCACATACCTCAGCTTCTCTGTACCTCAGAGTCCTCTCGCATATGCTGGAGAAAGGACAGTCAAGAACCTCAATGACAATGAGGTCCATACAGGGCTCCACTCAAGGAAAGGCACATAGAGTGTGGGTGCCAGAAATGTCGAGCATTAGAACAATCACACCAATAACAAAAAAAAAGAAAGGAAAGAAAAGAAAAGAAACAAGCTACTGAATCAAGACTTCACTTCTGTGATAAATATTTCCAAGAAGCAATACCTTTTGTTTTTCCATCTCAATTACCGCAAAGCTCTTAGGGAGCCATGAGTTCGGGTCTGTATGGTTATGGCAGGAGAAAGGCTTTGCTCTTACCAGTGCTAACGCCCCCGGTGAAGATCCAGGCACCAGTGGTCACGGCGGCCTTGATCAGGCCTCTCCCAAAGACCTGCTTCAGCTTGGGCTGCATCTCAAAGTTCTGGAGGCCTCCGTGCACAGATATCAGGAGCTTGGGCAGCTCCAGCTGCCAGTCTTTCACCATGAGATGAAGCAGCGAATCTGGCTGGCTGTCATGGGACACACGGATATACTGCAAGAGAGTGTATGTGTGTGACACTCAGCACCCAGGCCTTGGTTTTGCCTCCCATGTTACAGGGCACCAGGCCTATAGCTTCTGTCCAGGCAGGAGCTGTCTGGCTTCCCGCCTCTCAGGTTCTGAGGCCTCCACGCGAGCCTGTGGCCAAGCCACTGAAAGAAACGGATTTTGCAAGTCCCCTCTGGCCGCCCAGTCAAATTTGAATTTTATATGAACAGCAAAATAGCTGTTAGCATAAGCATGCCTCATGCAAGATTTGGAACATACTTATACTAAAACAGTTATCCGTTGTTCATCTGAAATTCAGCTATGCCTGGGTGTCTGCATTTTTTTTTTTAATAATTTGTTTGTTTCTTTATTTTATTTTATTTGAGAGAGAGGAAAGGAGAAAGAGAGGGAGAGAAACATCACTGTGTGGTTGTCTCTCACTCGCTCCCCCAACTGGGGACCTGACGTGCAACCTAGTAATGTGCCCTGATTGGGAATCGAACCAGCGACACTTGGCTCACAGGCCGACGCTCAATCCACTGAGCCACAGCAGCCAGGGCTTAGGGTGTCTGCATTTTATCTGGCCGCCTAATCTTGAAGGATTTAACTCCAAGGTTGGCTCAGCAAGGACCAGGGCCCCAGAGGTTGGTCAGGGTGTTGTTGAGGGGGTGGCCTACGGACCACATTGAGTGGGTTATGGGAGTGGGGTTCACTGGCCAAGCCTTGGACTTGACCTTCTGGTCAAGGTGAAGAGGAGGTTAATGGCCTTGGCTGCTACACACCCCTTCTCTGGGCCCATGCCAATATGCAGGGTGCCTCTGCAGAAGACCCTGTGCTCTGGTACTTGGAACACAACTGAATTTTATTTGAACAAGGATGCTGGGCCAGTGCAATAAAGTGAAATTGCCAAAACAGTCTGACTGGGCATGTGCAGGCGTTGTTCAGAGTTTGCTGAAGGAGATCACAGTGCCCACGCCTCCCCTCTCTGCTGAGGCTCATGGGAAAGGCAGGGGGCCCTCCCTGTTCCTATGCAAACGTGAACGTTCTTGGTCTTCTTGGCCAGGGAGGCTATGGATGGGCTTCAGTGGGCGGGTTAGGGTGGGGGAATATTTCCAGCTCCTAACCCGTTTAAGGAGAATTGAAGGGCCACACTTATAAAAGAAACAAAACAAAACTACACGTAACCTCAAAAAACAAATAACATCATTTCTCTCTCATCACTGGGGATGGAATGATGAATATGCCTGCGTAGCTGGGCTAGAGTGTGACCTGTGGATTCACGATGTTGGTATGGATTTACGGGACACTGCACGTGCTTTATAATAGTGCCCAGTTTCTGAATCGCATGGCTAAAATGCCCAGTGAGGCCTGGCCAGGAAACTCAGTTGGTTGGAGCATTCTTCTGATACATCAAGGTCGTGGGTTTGATCCCCAGTCAGGGCACATACGAGAATCAACCAGTGAACACATGAATGGGTGGAACAACAAATTGATGTTTGTCTCTCTCTCTAACCAATAAGTAAAAAAATCTAAAATGGTGAGCATGCAGCTATATTCTGTGCCTTTGCCATGAAATATCTAGGAAGACTGAGCCACACCGCTAAAAGGAAACCCAGGTGCCTGCAGTCTGGGATTCTGGGAGGCGCTGGGCTCAGGACGTTCTTACCATGGCTTTATTGGAGTATCCGCCACCCTGGAACTCAAGCGTCCCATAGGAATCGGTTGGGTAGCTCTGGGTGTGTTTGCCAACGGACCATTTCTCGGGCTGAGTCTCCACCTCTTTGTTTTCCTCCCCGTTTTTCCCAGATGTCACACCGGGCAGAGGCGGGAGGTGCTGGTTGGTGAGCCGGCCGCAGCAGCACCTGGAAACAAAGGCAAAACAGAGTCAAAGCAATGACTATGCTTACAGTGGCGTCGGTTTCGGGTGTACCATTCTATAATGGCTCATCTGAATAACATTACGAAACTCTAACAAAGTTGCCCTGGAAATGTGTCAAGAGGTCACTGAGAGATTCAGGGCCCATCTGGGAATGAGGGTTCACATTTGGGGGAATGGCAGGTACGGAGCATAGTAGCTCTTTCTCGAGCCTAGTTGTACCTCCACAGAACTTAGTAGTCCAAGTGACTCCCTGGCCATCCTTTCTGGCTCCTCCTCCCACCCCCACAGACACTAGAAGAATAGTTGCTGGTGCCCTGGCTGGGTGGCTCAGTGGGTTGGAGCATCATCCCGTGCACCGAAAGGTTGTAGGTTTGATTCCTGGTCAGGGCACATACTAGGTTGCAGGTTTGGTCCCCAGTTGGGGCGCGTATGCGAGGCAACCGATCGATGTTTCTCTCTCCCTTCCTCTCTCTCTAAAATCAGTGAACATATTCTTGGGTGAGGATTAAGAAAATAAAGTATAGTTGCTGGCAACTGGTGGCCAAGTGTGGGTTTGGATAATGTCTTAATTACGGCTGCCAATTTACCTATTAGGGTCTTTAGTGCTGGGAATGACAAAGATACATTCTCGTTTGCAAAAGGTTTTTTCTATCCAAGCTTTCTGTCCCTGGAAGAGAAAGAAGTGGAAATTAGACCCATATCTTCCCAAGCCATCATCAGAGTTCATTCTTTTACTTTTGTAAAATTAATATGTGATTTACAGGAAGTCTACCCAAAAACATCTGAGTAGATGTCTCTGGGCCATCCCCACCCACTGGGCAGTAGTGCTGATCTGGGGCTGCCTTGTCTTCACGGATGCCACCTCCAAGGACAGTGGCAGTGACAACCCAGTGTCACAGAGACCCTCCCCAATGAGGCCATGTCAAGAACTGATGACACTTTTCTCCACACACGGTCCTGGCCCCATGGCCCCAGTTCCAGTCGTGCAGAGATGGGCCAAGCCAGGTTTCCACCCTTCTGGAAGAACCAGTGAGCCGCACCCACACCGAGACTTTCTCAGCCTGTCACTTGGCTTCTTTTTGCATAACACGAATGACTATAATTCAGAACCTTCCCCAGGGGCCTTGAGAAAGCAACACCGTATGCTTTTCTCTCCAAATAATTTCATGAGAGAGAGACAGCAGTCATCAGCCCAGAAGAGAAAACTCCGAACGGTGAGCCTAGAAGCCCCTGCGCAGTCCTTCTTACATGGAATGTTCTAGCAATCAGAGCATTTTCTGTTTGGAAAGAAAATGTGCTTACCCTCATTTCCCAGAAAAGCTGGGAGAGCATCCTTTGTTATTTTTGGGGAAAAAAGATAAAGTTCAAAGTATTTGGACTACATGCCTTTGATGAAAGACAAGAACTCTAAATAAATATTGAATTCCCATAAGGCTACTTTTTTCACAAGACATAGGAGAGCAATCTTTGTAGTCCAAGACCGAACAAATAAATCAATATATTGTGGATGACAGGAGCTGGGGTTCTCGCTGTTGAAGACAGGAAGTTCCAAACGATGAAGGTCACCCTGACCGGTGTGGCCCAGTTGGTTGGGCATTGTCCCACAAAGCGAAGGGTCGCTGGTTCAATTCCCAGTCAGGGTACGTGCCTGGGTTGCGGGTTTGGTCCCAGGTTGAGTCGCCTATGAAGGGCAACCGATTGGTGTTTCTCTCTCACATCGATGTTTCTCTCCCTCTCTTCCTCCCTCCTTTTCCAACACAGAATTGCCTAGGGGTGAATATGGGGACATTGGGATCCTGGGGGTCACGTGCCTACCATGTATATACACGTATGTCTGCATTCATGTACATTCTTACATTTCCTGGCCCTTCCCACTGACAGGGCCTGGTTGCAATGCCGCTCTGAGAGCAGAAATAGTAGTGCCTGCATATCATTCTCCACTAAAAGGAACCAGGGAGAAACGACTGAATCCAGGACTGGAGCAGGGAAAGAACAAAAAAAGCTGAGAACATCTTGTTGTGCCACCAAGTAAGGAAGTGTTTTTGGTTTTTGTTTTCCTTTGATATGGGGACTTATCAAAAGATGACAGAGCCACTTTGAAGGGCCTTCCCCTGGCTTGATTTGGGATCATTTGGGCATGAAAATAAATGATCACAGGAAAGAATTATAACCCTTTGACTGACATAAGGATACATGAGTCCACACTGATGGAAATCCATACATAAATACATAGAGAAGGCTCTTCCTTCTCATGGGAAGTCGCCTACGACATGCAAAAGGGATGTGACGGAATGAGAAAACCACCATTTGGCCGCCATCAAGGCTCTTCCATGGATGGTAGCAGTAATGGGTGAAAGCTGGAAGAGCAAGAGTACACGTACATAATCTCAAAGTATCTCCCATAGATACTGATCAATTCCAAAGGGGAGATTAGTAAATTGAGAGTGGAGATAGCTGCGGAGCACCACCGAAAACAAAGGGAGCATCACCAGGAATGGAACAAATACTCACTGAGCCTCCCAGTGAAATGCACTGAACACAAATGCCAAAAAGGCATGGCCTAAACCTTAATCAGGACAAACCTCAGACAACCCAAATGGAGGAGCATTCTACAGAAGAACAAATCGATACTCTTCAAAAAGGTTAAGGCCATGAAAGACAAGGCTGGGAATGATTCTAGAAGCAAGAGAGACAGGACCCTGGAAGGAGGATCCATCTCTTGGCCCCGCCCTCTCAGCCACGCCCCCTGCTCTAGGCTCCTCCCAAGGCCCATCTCTAGGCCCCTCCCTCTCTATCCGCCCTATAGGTCCTTCCTCGCAGCCCCTGCTTGCATAAGAAACTTGCAAGTGGGCACCTCCCAGGAAACCATGTGGGAAATAAGAAACCCCCTGTCCAGCTCCTGAGCACGAAAACAAATGAGCACAGTAAAGAATTATAACCCTTTGACTGAAGTAAGGACCCACGAGTCCACACCGGTGGAAATCCATACATAAACACATGGGGAAAGCTCTATTTTGAGGTCCCACATCCTCAAAAGGGGGAAATGCCACCTGCTCTACAGGATTTAATACGCTGAGGTGGGTGAAGAGCTTGGAAAAGGGTGACGTGCCTCTCGATTTATTAGTACCTATTCTGCCACAGGCAGCTTTTAAATGCCACCATTACAGGCTGGTCACAGTCTCCTCGTCCAGCATCTGAGACCCCTCCGGGGGCACCGACCTTGCCTTTTGCCCGAAAGCCCAGGAGGGGGCTCCTTGGGGTGCCCCGCGCCAGCCCCTGCTGGTGGCCCCCGAGGAAGTGCCACAGCTGACGGCTCCAGCCCTCTCCAGGCTCACCCCACTTCTCTCCGCTTCTCCAACAATCCGTTCTTTCTTCAAACGAAAAAGCTAGCATGTGACTAATACAATTTCCCCCCGGGAGAAAAGCACTTTACTTTGGTATTAACGATTGATTTTTTTAAAAGTTTCCTTAAGAAAAAGATCGTCCGTTCAAAATTCCAAGTTACTGCTGAGTCTCCAAAAATGTTCTAGAATCTTCTGAGGGTACACAAGGGGCACCAGAGGCACTCTCGTTTATGAATCCTGCCCTCGCGGGGTCCCAGTCTCTGCTCAAATGTCCCCTCTTCAGGGATGCTCTCTGCCTGTCTGCCTCACTCCTTCCCTGCTTCCTGTCCCTACGCTTCATCTGCCTGACCTCTCCTGCGCCTTCTCTCCCTGTTCTCTCCCCCAAAGGCCACCACAGCCTTGTTCGGGTCTCTGCTGTGCCCCCAGCGTCTCCAGGGGTGCCTGGCAGAGAGGAGGGGCCCGACAGCCAGCAAAGACTCCATGAAGGAATAAATGCCCAGGACGCAGCGTTGCCAAGGCCGCTGTGTACTTATCAAACTCGCCGACCACCGCCTGCCCCTTGGCCCTGCACACGGAGCAGAAGGGAGGTTACCCAGTGGGCGGAGGAGCCTGGAGCTGGAACGTGGGATGCTGGGGAGTCGGCAGGGCACCGTCTGCAGGGACTGGAGGCCAGGGTAACTCGGGACACCATGAACTTCTGAGTATGGACAAAGGGGGGGGGCAGGAAGACTGGAGGTGTGGACTAGCTTGGGGGAGATCAGGTGGGGGGGTGCAGATGGGAGGTATTTGCTGGGGGCAGATGGGCAGGTCGTGGACCTGATGCCCATGAGGACGAAGGAAAGGCAGAAACCCAGTCATGACTCTTGGGTTTCTGGCTGACGGGCCTGGGTGGCTGGGGCTGCAATTGATGGCCGGGGCAGCTCAGGACCAGGCACCGAGGGGAAAGTCACACTCTCTGCTGTGGACGTCAGGCTGTGGGACATACAGGTACAGCAGAGGCGTCTCGTCGCAGCTAGTTGCACAGGTTTGGGACTCAGTGTATAAGTGACATGTAAAGTCGTGGGGATCGCCCTGGCCCAGTGGCTCCGTGGTTTGAAGTGTTGTCCCATGTACTAAAAAGTTACGGGTTTGATTCCCGGGCAGGGCACATACCTGGGTTGTGTGTTTGACTGGGGCATGCACGGGAGGCAACTGATGGATGTTTCTCCTTCTTTCCCTGCCCCCCCATCTCTTCACCCCCCTCAAAAACCAACAGCACTGCCGATGAGAGACTACAGATGGAAAAAGAGAAAGGCGGCCGGGAAGTGAGCCCAGAGGAGCAGAGGACAGCGCTGCGCAAGAGGCCGAGGAGGTGGAGGACAGACGCTGGGTCGCGGGCACCTCCACAGCCCCTCTGCCAAGGGCAGTGTGTCCATGACGGGCCGCGCGGGTGGGGAGGGAGGTCAGGGGCCACTGCACTGAAAACCACGGGAACTGGGGCTGCCAGATTTGTTATTTTTTTAACGAAAGGAGAAAAGAAGCAACTGCTTCCCACGTGAGCTGGTAACCTCTGCACAATCCGGGCGGCAGTCACCCACATGCTCATTGTTCTGTTTTCCTGGGGTTTTTTTTTTTCTAGATTCAGAAGGAAGGGCCCAAGGACATGGAGACAGCCCGCGTTAAGTCCTGGGAGAAGTGTCCTGTGACTGAAAGCCACGAGGAATCAGGAGAATTTGACCTTCCGGAAACTGTCCACACGGATGGAGACAGCCCTACAATGAGGGGGTGAAGGAGGGAGGTGGGGCTGGAGGGAGACAGCCTGGAGAAGGCTGGGATGGGGTACCGGGAAGGGGGCGGGGCCGTGGTGGGCGGGGCCTGGGCGGCTGGGCGTGGCTTTGGGCCTGGGCTGTCCTGGGGAAAAGGCTTCCAAACTTAACAGCTGGTTTACTGCTGGGCGAGTCTCTATTTACTCAGTGGCCTTGTTTCTTGGGCCAAAATTAACAGCAAAGCCCACAGTGAAATGACTGTGGACCAGTTTAGCCAAAAGAAACCGCCTGTCTCATGTGTCTATTTCCAGCAGACGCCTCACACCCGTCACCCTGCGGCTGCCTGCGGCCCACACGCGTACTTGGTTTGACCCTTTTATACAGAGAATTGCTGCTGTTATTCACAAAGACGGAGGGTGAGGGTGGAAATCCTGACTTCTGGCTTCTCCGGAATGCCCTGGGGGCGGGGAACACCGGCTGATGTCCTGCACAGCTGCAGGTGGCTGTGGGTGCCCCCACACCTGGACCTGTCCCCGCCTGTCTGCTGTCGGCACCTGCGAGGGCAGGGGCAGCACCTGTCTGATCATTTAACAAAAAAGACAGGGAGCACAACTATGCAGCTGCCCTTGGCAATTACAAAAAAGATCCTTTTTTCCCCCTACACTTGTAGAAACGAAGTTTTGATGGACTGAATGTTTGTGCCCCCCCCCCCACCCGCCCACAAATTTATATGTTGAAATCCTAACCCCCAATGTCAGGGTGTTAGGACGTGAGGCCTTTGGGAGGTGCTTAGGTCAGGAGGGTGGGGCCCTCAGGAATGGGATTAGTGCCCTTATGGAAGGGACCTCCAGAGCGCTCCCTCACCCCGTCCACCACATGAGGACACAGGAAGGAGACAGCTGTCTATGAACCAGACACCAAACTAGCTGGCTCATTGATCTTGGGACTTCCAGCCTCCAGCACAACGAGAAATGAATGTGCGTTGTTTGTAAGTCCCCCAGTCTATGCTATTTTGTTGCAGCAGCCTGAACAGACTGAGACAAAGGTCTTATCAGAATTGAGTACATGCATTTCACCAAAATTATATGGGTTTTGTTTTTAAAATGTGCACACAGGCTTATTTGTCTGGGGGTGACCTTTCTCGATGCAGTCAAATCACCTAAGAGAGTGTCTTAATTCAAGGTGGTATTGCTCACACTGGTCACACTGGGCTGCCAGGACAACTTCTGACCTCTCTGGATAGAATGCAGGGTGGCGATTAGCCCCGAGCAAGGGCTAAGAGTCAATTAGGAAGAAAAAAAGCAAAACAAAAGAAAAAGGAAGGCCACATCAGAGCAATCCAGATATCGCACTATTCAGTTATACAGCTGGGCCAGCCCCACAAGGAGCAGTGGGGCCGAGGCTGCTGCATCATTGATATATGCTCCTTGACTTTTATTTTAATTTTTTTACCATTGGCAGACAAGACCTCCAGGTTCCACACATGAAATAAGCCAGTCATAAAAGAATGAATCCTGTCAGATTCCGCTGATACGAGATTAACCAAGGAGGGGAAAGACGGAAAGACGTATACACTGAAGACTGTAAAGCTGCAAAACTGTGATGTCCACTGGGGCCACCAGGGTGGGAGGACAGCCCTGGCTGGGTAGCTCAAATGGTTAGAGTGCCATCCCCAAATGTCAAGGTTGCAGGTTCGATCCCTGGTCAGGCCAAATACAAGATTCAACCAAGGAATGCATCAGTAATGGAACAACAAAGTTTTCTCTCTCTCTCAACTCAATTTAAACACACACAAGGACAGCATCTAGCCCAACGCTTTGGTTTTACTTCAGAGGAGCTGAGGTCTAACCAAACCCAAAGGCTAGTTGGTGGCCAGCTTCACGGAGAACCGGCTTCCTTTGTCCCACCCTCATCTTGGGAGGGGACTGGGCACTTCCACTCCTACCCATCTGTTTTCTGGATATTTTTTTCCACCTACAGGCAATGCATGGAGGTCTGTTGCTGTGTGTTTTGAACTAAGTGAAAAATTGGAAACTTCCCATTTGTCTACACTGGGGACTGGTTAAAACAATTATGATGTAGCAAATCGTGGGCTCTGGAACTATTTAAAACTAAAATACAACTACAGGTTCGTTCTAAAGGGTAACTACCTCTATTATTAGCTGAAAAACTGACCTGTAGTGTGATGTTTCTGTATGACCCAGCTTTACAAGAACAAACCTGGATATGCTCAGGCCTGGAGCTTGCAATCCAACATGTGGCCGTCGAGGCCCTGAAGTGGGGCCAGTCTGAACACATGTGTACTGGGAGCATCAGGGTAAGACAGAAAACTGCCTTTTGTCCTGTCTAACAAAGACCGAAAAACGCATTTGGGCCCTGGCTGGTGTGGCTCAGTTGGTTCAAGCATCATCCCATGACCAAAAAGTTGTAGGTTCAATCCCCAGTAGGGGCATGTATGGGAGGGAACCATGCTATTCTTTTGCATGATGTTTCTTCTTCTTCCTCTCTTTCTTGAAGCAATGAAAAAAAATGCCCTTGGGTGAGGATTAAAAAAAAAAAAAAAAGCATTTGGCAGGATTTTGCAGACTTACTATAAAAAAACACATAAAATATCTCATTACTCAGTTTCTTATAACGAGCACACATTGAAATGATATTTTAAAAATATAAAATTAAATAAGTTATAGAATTAGTTTCACTTATCTGCTTTTACTCTTTGAAACATGGCTCTCTCTACAATTCAAAATGGTGTCTGCAGTGCAGGGGACTGTGGGGTTGGGGATCAGAAGTGGGTGAAGCAGGACCTTTGTTGCACGCTTCAGCATGGTTGTACAACTTTACGTATTCATGTGTTACCTTTTGATTAACAAACAAAAAAGGACCCCATTGTCACGATCCCTTCTGCTTTCCACCCCATCGTGCCTGATGAATTTGCCAGCTGCAAGGCCCTATCTCCAGGGAGGGCCCACGGCCCATGAAGCAGTCCACCTGCCAATTCAGCATTACCTTTACCTTGGGGCATATCAAGCATAAACAAAGAGAAAAAGGATACGTGTTGTCTTTGACATGTTTATGGAACAGGGACACACCAGGTGAGGTGGGAGCCAGAAGCAGGGCAGGGGAAGGGGGAAGAGGAGCACAGCATCAAAAAGACCCCCACCTGACTGGTGTGGCTCAGTGGATTGAGCACCGAACTGCGAACCAAAGGGTCACCGGTTCGATTCCCAGTCAGAGCACATGCCTGGGTTGCGGGCCAGGTCCCCAGTTGGGGGCACATGAGAGGCAACCACACATCGATGTTTCTCTCCCTCCTTCTCCCTCCCTTCCTCTCTCTAAAAATAAATAAACAAAATCAACCCAGCAGCTGGGGAGTGGAGCCTTTAGCTCGTTTCCTTAGCCTTATAAACATACTCTCCCCAACTCGGATGACAACTGAAGACACAGTTTCTAGAAAACAGCAGAATACACTCTGGCTGGCGCTGTCTGTGGTAGCCTATGCGTGTGTGTCCAAGGCCATTGCCTTCTGGACTCTGGTTGCTCCTAGTGGATGCTGGCACTGATTGCGGGGTCTAAGGTCAGAGCTGGAAAAAGGGGGTCATGGCAGATGTCACCTGGTCAGATTCTTTTGCACACCAGCGTGTCTGGCTACTGTCTTCTTATGGAGGTGTTAAGACATTGAACCCTGTTACTGGCCAGGCCATGAAAGGCATTGGGGAAACTGGACCTCTTATTTCGCTGGGTGAAAACTTTTAGTTTCCCAGGTCCAGAATTTGCACGTATGCACACACACACACACACACACACACACACACAATTATAGGACATCTTGAAAACATTTTCAACCAAAGCAAAAGAGAATTTTCTAAAAATATCTAATACCCCAAGAGAATTGTAAATTAATAGAAAGTGTGCTTTGTTTTCACTCAGTTCAGAATGAAGATGGCTAGCCACAGAAAATGCCCCAGCATCTTTCTGTTTCTTGTACTGATTCACTTTGCAAAGCAAATAAATGAGGTTGCAAAGAGCTGAACCAAACCAAGTGCCACACTTCTCCTAGGAATTAACCAATAGAACACAACCAATTACAGTAACACATTCAACGCTGGCTGACGTTTCCAATGTTCTGGGGACCTAAAATACACTGCAGGGAGTGGTCGATTTATGCTACGAATACTGCTGCAAGTGCCATGAATTAAAACTGTGTCAGCCTTGGCTGGGTAGCTCAGTTGGTTAGAACTTCATCCTGATAAGCCAAGGTTGTGGGTTCGATCCCCAGTCAGGGTACATGCAAGAATCAACGAATGAATGCATCAGTAAGTGGAACAACAAATCAATGTCTCTCTCTCTCTCTCCATCTCCAAAATCAATTAAAAAATTAAAACTGCTGTTAGTTTGCAAAATATTAGTTGATGAACATTCCAGAAGACAATCCTTCCGTAATATTAAACCCGTATTATTTAAGTCCGCCCCCAGAAAGGCCGGTCCCCTGTCTTAATTCCTTCCTAAGTATGTCATTTAGATGGAGCACATTTGTTTTCTCCCCACCTTACCCCTCCTTTCTTCTCAGTCCCTGTCCCTGGTCAACCCATGAACAAGTCCTAAAAGTATTTTCACTCTTCCCCACTCCCCTCCCCTGCTATTTCGGCTAACTTTTTGCTGAAGGTTTCTGAAAAAGATATAATTTCTGCTAACAAAAAGAAAATGCGCTGGTTACAGAAAATTATTAAAGGAAAAGAAGATGAGGAAATGTATTCAGAAATCATCACCCATCCAGCTGTCATCCTAAAATAATAACAGATAGCATGTCAATGTAGTCCTAGGCTTTGGTCCAGGACCAGATTGTGTGTGTGTGTGTGTGTGTGTGTGTGTGTGTGTGTGTGTGTCTGTGTGATGAAAAATACAGTCTTCTGCACATTGTCACTATACAGCCTCTGTCATTCTAGAAGTGACTACATTGCTCTGGCTGGTGTGGCTCAGTGGCTTGAGCGCCGGCCTGTGAACTGGAGGGTCACTGGTTCGGTTCCCAGTCGGAGCACATGCCGGAGTTGCCAGCCTGGTCCCCGGTTGGGGACGCACAAGAGGCAACCCTTCTCGCCCTCTTTCTCCCTCACTCTAAAAATAAATAAAATCTTTAAAAAAGAAACAGAAGTGACTACATTAAATTTCATCCTGCACCTGGCCCACGATTTAGGCAACCAATACTCCATAAGACTCAGGTGTCCCATGTCTTCCTGTAGGAAACAGTGCTGTGTGACCTTTGGCCTACCTTGGACCCTAGACATGGAATTTCTCAACTTTGGCATATATTCCTAAACTTCCCTCTAGAAACCAGTGCCCATACCTACCAGCAGTACTTCCCTTCATAACCCTGTGTGGCATAACCCATCTTTTCCCTGGGTTTGTTTTTCTTAAATCCTCACCTGAGGATATGTTTATTCATTTTAGAGAGAGAAGAAGGAAGAGAGAGAAACATCGATCAGTTGCCTCCTATATGTGCCCCGACCAGGGACCAAACCCACAACCCAGGCATGTGCTCTGACTGGGGATTGAACCAGTGACCTGTCATTGTACCGGATGATGCTCCAACCAACTGAGCCACTGGCCAGGACTCACTGAAGTTTTTCTTTTCATCCTCACCCAAGGACGTTTTTAAAATTGCTTCCAGAGAGAAAAGAAGGGAGAGAGAGACGCATTGATTGGTTATATCCCATATGCACCTGGACCAGGGATCGAACCTACAATCTTTTGGTGACAAGATGACACTCCAACCAAGCCACACTGGCCAGGGCCCTAAGGTTTTAATTCATAGTTAGAAACTATCAGCTGATAAAGACTGACAGATATAAGTGCCTCCCTCCCGAACAACTTCCGAGTTTTCTAGGCTTCTCAGGTGTACATGCATGTCATCCAGGGAGCAAAGGAACAGAGGTCAGATGCTAAGGAGGACAGGCAAGGAGGCCGAGCCCTGGAGCTGGGCACTGAGAAGCTCCCAAGGCTTGCCCCCTTGGGGAATCATCCTGGTGTCCTCTTGGCTGTGCGTGGGTCCACTGGCCACCCCCATAGGGCCCTGTCCAGCTGGCCTCAGCAGGGGAGGAGCCAGAGGCCCCAGGCTGCAGGGCCACACCTGAGCTTACCTGCACCTGCGGCAGTGGCAGAGCAGGAAGGGTGCCGCCTCGCCTCCTCCAGCCGCCTCCTTGGTTCAGGAAGGAAGCTGGCTGGGGAGGACCCTCCCTTTAAGAACAGTCCACGTGAGTAGCACATGAATGCCTGTGCCCGGCCCTCGTGATCCCGGTGAGGGGTGGCCCCATGACCTGCCTCCCAGGCCACAAAAGGAAAGCTGGGCCCCATGTGGCATCCCGTGAAAGCAGCCTTGGGATCTGAGGGAGAAGGGGGAGCTGGCACCTCGCCTTGGAAGGGACCTGCCCCCTCCTCCCGCCAGTGCTTCCCCGCTGGAAAAATGTCAGTGTGGTTTGCATAATCGAGACAACTGAACATAATCGGTCCTTCAGAAGCCCCTGTTCAGAGACCAGGCCAAGAGCCGGGAGAAGGCGGCTCTTGACATTAATCTCCCCTGATCCTTTCCCAGGGGTGAACAGCAGCCTGAATGCCACGCGAGTCCCACCTGACTCTCCGTCCCTGCCTGGGTGCCTTGACTCCCCGCTGTCCCCGCCGCACCAGCAGCCTGCGTGACCCACAGCCCCAACCTGCCATGCTGGGAGCTTTGTGTTGCAATACACACGCTTATTCTGGCTTTCAGTGACTAGCAGGAAAGAAAACCCCCAAACCCTGAAATTCTCCTCTGCGTAACCCTCTGTTCAGGGGTGGCTGGGTCTCCCCACAACACCTGAGTCCCCTCAGCGCAGCCTTCCTCACTGCTGCTCCCTCACCCCACAGAGAAGCAGAGGGGCTGGGTGCCAGAGCACTGAGGGCTGTGCCCATTTCACAGGCGAGAACCCCGAGGCTCCTGAGTTGCCCAGAGAGCCTGTGAGGTGGAGTGGCCACTGGCCCAGGCTGGCCTGCTCTGCTCTGGGGTGCGGGGTGCGGCCTGAGCCTAGGACCATGCAGGAGGCCATGCGTACAGCAGGGGGACTTTGGGGGTCTCTCGCCTCCAGAGGTGGATGCGGGACGGTGCTGGTGGGCCTGACCACTTCCTGGGGAGGGGGGGGTTCGTCCTTCACTTTCATCAGCTTCTCTCAGGCCTGTGTCCACCAAAGGCTCACAGCCTTGTCTCAGCAAAGGGGGCGCGGGGGTGAAGCATGACATCTGGGGTCTGCCGGTGGGGGCACAAAGCCGGGGACCCAGGCGGTGCCTGTCCAGCAACAGCTCCGGCTCTGGGGCAGGGTTGTTTTCCTTGCACACTGGTGGTTGATGGTTCTAGAGGCCTGATCAAATCACAGCTTCTGGCAGGCGGGGGCGGGGGGGGGTGGCGGGGGGGGACAAGTGGGGGTGTCGTTCCCAGGGCATCTGATCATCCAGCCTTCCGTGTGGGGCCCGCTCCCTCAGGAGGCACCTCATGTCCACTTCTCTCTTTTTTAAAAAAATTTTATTTATTAATTTGAAAGAGAGAGACATCAGTTTGTTCCTCTTATGGCATTCACTGGTTGCTGCTTGGATGTGCCCTGACCGGGATCCAACCCACAACCTCGGCGTTATAGCAGGATGATGCTCTAACCAGCCGAGTTGCCAGGCCAGGGCCTCTGGATGTCTCTTTCTGGGTGTTGGTCATCTTTGTTGATGGTTGTCTCAAGCCATGACATCAATAGGATGTGCAAAAGGGTGCTATCCTGCTCTGGCTGGGTGGCTCCATTGACTGGAGCGTGGGCCCGGGTACCAAAAGAAGGCTGCAGCTTCAGGGAGCATATGGGAGGCAACCAACTGATGTTTCTCACATCTTCCCCTCCCCTGCCTCCCCCAAATCAATAAATGTATCCTTGGGTGAAGAGTTAAATAACATATATATATCTGTAAATTGAACTCATATTTCATTCAACAATGCCTTTACAAATGGAGAAGGCTAGAGAGGAATTTTAAAACCTTTGGTCTAACTGTCAAAGAAAATCATAAAAATGACTACATGGAAAAGGAGATCGGGCCGACACCTCCAGGCCCATCGCGGCCATTACTCACTGCAAACTCTGCCTCCATTTCTCTGTAACTCCCTTACCTAGTGACAGAAAAACAAAGGAGGTTTTTCCACTTGGGGGGAAGTGACATGCTCAGCCATTTGGAACGCAGGCGTGGGAAGCTCACTGGGGGCCAAGGCGGCCCCATGTGCTGGTGGATCTCCCAAGGGTTCCCAGCCTCATCAATAATTTAATATTGGCAGCAGCCTTTTGTGAACGAAAAGGGGCTCTGTAATAAATCTGACACGCTCGGTGACTGAAAGTAACCCCACCGTGTGATCTGGTCATAAAGTCGCAATTGGGCAGGTCAGGCATGGTGGGTGGTCATGCCCCAGGCCTGTAACTTCTTTAGTGAAAGGTTTCTCTCCGCCTTAAACAAGCCCTACCGGTTGTCTGTGTGCAGCTCAGTTAACACACCTTTGTGAAAGCTCCTTTCAGAGAGCACATGATCTTGTAAACTGCCGGCACAGAAATGTCCCCGCCTGGCTTTCTCCCTTCTCTTCTCTTCCTGACTTCCCTCCTTCCTTCCAAAGGCATAAAAGAAACAGAAAAACTGCCATTCTCTGGAGCATTGGAGATCTCGCTTCCTGGCCTGTCCTCAGCTTGGCTCAAGTAAACCCTCATGAAGAATTCTCAACAGGCTTAGATGTTCTTACATCAACATTTTTCACAGCACCCTGTTCCCCGGCACAAGCCTCCAGGTGGGCGAGAGCTGGAGTTATTAACATGTCTCATCGCTGGTCATGGTGCAGCGGGGGACTCGGGCTCTGGAGGAACGTATGTTGCAATGTTGGCAGATGATGTGAGCTAGGATAACAACCACATGGAAGAAAAAAACTGCCAAACATGGAGTGTTTTTCAGTTTCCAGAATAATCTCTACAATGAAAATAGAGCCAGCAACTTTGCAGTGGAAATGATCCATTGCGTCAAAGCTTTGTAGGAGTCCTACCATGGTATGAATGTCAAGAAGTGGTTGCCTTGGCCAGGTCGTTCAGTGGGTTAGAGTGTTGTCCTGATACGCCAAGGTTGCAGGTTCAAACCCCAGTCAGGGTACATGCAAGAATCAACCAATGAATGAATGCATCAATAAGTGGAACAACAAATCAGTGTTTCTCTCTCTCTATTACTCTCTCTCTCTCTCTCTCTCTCTCTCTCTCTCTCTCTCTCAAATCAGTAAATGAAAATTAAAAAAAGAAAGAAAAAACTGGTGGGGCTAGTCTGGCCAACAGAAGGGCAGTGTGCCTGGTCTGCTGAAGTTCCTGGAAGTTCCATGGAAAGAGCATTATCAGGGGTGTTTTTCCTTCTCACCAAATTCCTGACATCTCATTAATTCACACATAAGAAGCCCCAGTGAGTCACTGTGCTGGAATCTAAAAGTCTGAATGTGACATTCTGCCCTCTGGTGGGGACTTCCAAATTCCAAACAGGGGACTTCCAAATTCCAAACACCATGGCTAATGCTTCTTAAATCTTTACTCTGGATCAATGGCTAATCTCCCAAAATGTGGGTCCAATTACATGAAAAGTCAGCTTGACCTTTTCTTCCTTTAAGATGTCTGTGTTCTTGAGTCCTGGCCAGTGTGGCTCTATTGGTTGTAAAACTGAAAGATCATGGGGTTTGATTCCCCCTCAGGGCACATGCCTAGGTTGTGGGTTTGGTCCCCAGTTGGGGGCATGCTGCTTTGGGTCTGGTCATCCTTCCACTGTGGACTGGTATGGGGGGCACCCATCTGTCCAGAGGCTCTGCCCTGAGGATAAACCGGACTGCAATGGGCAGGAGAGCCTATTAGTACAGTTGTCTCGCCCTATGCTTACCCTTCAGCTCTGTTCAAGTAAGAGGTCCTGGGCACTGTGGCTCTCTCCACTCAAGGTTATCTGGCAAAAGGACCCTCACAGACCATTCCCTGGACTTGCTCCATCCACAGCCCACCTGGTGGGACCCGGAGTCCCACCAGCTCAGCTCTCTGCTGCCCCCGCCTGGCCACTCCAGAACCAACCTGCCCTCCAGGGGTCCTTGGCTCTAGCTGGTTTGCCAACTTCCCCCAAATACAGGACTTTGCTGTTTGACTGTTTTTAACCTCCGCAAGTGGCAATTTTTGAATGGTTCAACCTAATACCATCGATTAGGAATATCGGGACAGAAAGCAGTAGAAGACTTTGTGTGCAAAGGACTGTATCAACTGAGCTGACAGAGAGAAGTGGCAGAAAACTCATGGAGTGAGGACTGGTGTTGCCTGGAGGGGCGGGGGCGGGGAGGGAGAGAGGGTGAGCCCAGAGGAGGTGAGTGTGTGTGCGCAGCAGTGAGAGGACACTTGGGGTCCCCAGTTATTTTCACACCCCAACTCCAGGCTCAGCCCATCTCCCTCCTGTCCTCCTGCCTGGGCTCCCCATGAATTTAGCTCATCTCTTTATTATTTTTCCCAACACTCTAAAATGATGGCTTGTCCCCAAACCCTTGTGTTAAAATGTGTAAATCGCTAAAATGCCTCTCCGCTCCCAGCATAACCCAAAGTGATGCTCTTGGCGGGCTTAGCGCTCAGGCCTGCTTTCCCGGGTTCAAGGTTTTATCCACAGGCATTAATCACATAAAAGCAGATATTACGGAGCCTTAGCCCCGCCAGCTGCCACACCGTGGCCGGGGCCATTACGCGGATTAGCTTAGATGGCGCCCTCACCTCTAGTCCTGGGATGGCACAGGATCCTGCAGCCCCAGGCAGCCTCCAGAGCAATAATCCTTCCCCGCCCTCCCCGCGGTCCCAGGGTGGTCCCAGGATCGGCTCCTCTTCCTCTGACCTCCCACTGAGAGGGGGCGGGTCCTTTACCTCCACAACGGGGTCCGGCGCCCTTTCCCGTGGAACCCATGTGGGCTCACTCCAGGGACCACGGCGCAGGTGTGCCAGGGACTCTGTCCAGCGCGGGCCATCAGGAGCCTCAGCCAGTTCCAGGACCGCACAGGGCGCCATTAGCGAACCCGGAGGTCAGACAGGGCAGGGCCACAGGCGGTGAGCCAGCCCGGCCCCCTGCAGGGAAGGCAGGAGACTCAAAGCTGCCCTCGCAGGGGACTTCTCTGCTCAGCCTAAAGCGACTCCAGAGACAAGACACGCTTAGCTTGCTGGTCCTGCCTTTGGTGGCCTCTGGGACCCGCCCGGTCCGTCAGGCCCAGTCTTTCCATTTCTTTTACTTGCTCCTCAGAGAGCCCTAATCTTGCGTTAGAGGGGTCACTGGCTACTCAGCAAAATGAGCACCCCTCTCTCAAAACTTCAAGGCATGTCCCCTTTGCTAATAACCATGATCACTGATATTAAAAAGCACATCTAACTTCAGAGGGCCTAAGGGCATCCGAGACCCCAGGGAAGGGGGCCCTGGCGGCAACAGCATCCCCTCCCAGCTGGAGACCTCCGGGCCTTTCCTGTGAACACCTCCCAGTTTCTCCCAGGGACCAGGGGATTCAAGTTCAGACACATCTCGCTGGTTTGTGCTATCGACCCTACTCAGTCTTTAAGAACCAGGGATCAGGGGACCGTGGGAATCGGGATGCAACGAGGGAAATGAAGAACGAGGACCCCAGTGAACGCCACGTGGAGGCCGAGCCCATGCAGGGCTTCCTCTGCGTCAAAGCACCCCCCTCACCCGCCCACCTCCACCCCGACCCCGACCAGGGAACTGACTCGTTCTTTCTTCAGCGTTCACTGAGCTAGGAGACAGAGGCGCACCCAACCCTGATCTCTAGGGCTGCTGGTGCAGGGGGACTGAGAAAGAATAAACAGGTAGATTCATCATATAAAGCAATGATCTCGGCAATGCAGGGAAATAGGGAAGGGCCAGTGGGAGTGGCTTGTTTCAGGTGGGCGTGGCCTGAGTGAGGCCGTGAGCCACGTGGCCGTCTGGGGAGGGCACGCCAGAGAGAAGCAGCAGCTAGAGCTAAGGCCCAAGTGGCAGGAGCCGCAGAGAACCCTGTGCCTCAGTGCCCAGCAGAAGGGGAGCCGGGCAGGGCCTCGTGGGGCAGGGCAGGCACACGCAAGTTCCCCAGATCCCTCTGTCCAGAGTCTCAGTTTCCTCAAATGAAGGGGCTGGGCTCTTTCTAAGAATCTTAAACCATCTAGGTCCCCAGCACACATTAACACCTTAATTATGATATTATCCTGGGAAGCAAACCGTGATAAAAACCTAGGTAGACGTCCACATTCTATACACACACATGACGGACAGGTGGCCCCACGTGGGCCCCTCTGTTTGTGGCTCAGCTGAATGACCTGCCTCCGGCCGCTTCCTGGCACATCCCGCTCCTGCAGCACCGCCTGGCGTGCGGCACATGCGTGGTGAGTGTTTAGGGGACAGATGCATCCTCTCAGGTCCACACAGGGCCTGCTCCTGCTCCTGTTCCTGGTCTGCGCGCATCTTTGCGGCCTCCTCCGCCTTCTACACGAGGTGGGCAGCACCCAGGAAAAGCAGAGACCCCCCCGCCCATCACTGAGCCATGGAGGCTCACTCAGCGAGGGGGTGTCCAGAGGCCGCAGTGTGGCCCAGGCCGGCCTCCTGGTGGCCCTGAGCGGTGGCCATGGCAGAAGGGTGATGCCCCTCCAGACCCCCTGCACTCAGAGGGCCGCATAAGGCAGCGTCCGGAACAGCAAGCATAGGCTTCAAATCAGCACACAGTTTTGCATGACCCTGTCTGGGGTTGTTGGGGGACAGGATTGTCACAGCACCTTCCCCACAATTTGCTCTGAGCCTTAGGAGCCGCCTGACCCTCCACAGGTGCTCAGAGGTGATTTCGATCCTCACTGGGGGTCTCCCAAAGCCCACATGGTGCTCCCACAAACGTGATGGGGAACGAAGAGCAAGCTTAGGGTCTAGCAGCAGAGCGCTAAGGAGGCCGAATCATCGCAGGGAAATGAACACCAAAGCCCAGAGGATCTGAACAGCTCACACCCACAAACGTGTCTGGTGTGGGCTGTGAGCTCGGTCTGTGAGCTGGGAGCCGCCAGGCGATGACAAATGTTGCTCCCCACAGCAGGAAAGGGGGACCATCTCCCGAGAAGGGACCCAGGAAGCAGCAGCTCTGAAGGAACAGCCACCCCATCCCCACCCCACAGTCTGCGGAGGACAGGAGCCCGCTGTCCAGTCTCTCTGTCCCCTGTCCCCTGGGCTTGCAGGCCGCCCAGCAAAGCCCGCTCACCTTCTGCGACCCTGACGTGGAGCTCTTGAGGGAGCCCCGCTTGAAAGAGCTGCTCATCTTCCGCTGGGAGCCCATGACTCTGCCTCCTGCGCCCCTGGGTGGGGAGAGACAGAGCCCCCACAGGGGCAGTGCCTGGCCCGGGCGAGGGGGCTGGAGCCTGGGACAAGGCCGGCTGCAGCTGGGTCAGCCCGGGAGGAGCCGGGCTGACCCCTCGTGACCGACTTCTGCCCCCAGTGCTCCCAGCCCTTCTATAACAGCTGCAATCAGCCTTAATCCCTCCATCCCCCGAAGTTTTCCAGGGGGGCAGATTTAGCAAATGGCGATTGACAGTAAATCTACTTTAAGATAGTGGTGGCTGCCCAGGGTGGTCAAAGGGGAGAATCTGGGTCTCTAAAAGTCACCTCTCCAGGGCAGAGAGCCCCCACAGCTGGTGTCTGACTTCCCCCGACCAGGTGCCCACCATTAGGGGCTCTCCTGAAATGTTCTTTTGAAGAGTAGGCGCTCTTAGAGTGGCCCGGCTGGTGAGGCCAGCGACGAGGCTCTGGCAGAGGCCTGGTATGTTGGGGAACCAGTATCTATCTATCTCTCTACATATTTTTAAAATTAATTTATTTGTTTTTAGAGACAAGGGAAGGGACAGAGAAAGAGGGAGAGAAACATCGATGTGAGAGAGAAACATCCATCAGTTGCCTCTCGCAACTGGGGTCCTGGCCTGCAACCCAGCCATGTGCCTTGACCGGGAATAGAACCAGTGACCTTTTGGTTCATGGGATGGTGCCCAACCCACTGAGCCGCACCGGTCAGGGCTGTATAAATATATATATATATATATATATATATATATTTTTTTTTTTTTTTTATAAAATAAAAAACTTATTTTACAAATAAGGCGTGGCTGCCAAGTTTCCTTGAATGGTGTGAGGACCCAGTTCTGAGCATTTCACATCTATCTGTGCCCTGTGTTCAGAAGGGACCCTTTTCCTTAGCTGTGCCTGGTGTTCCCACCTCCAGAGGCCTTAGGATTGAAACTCTCCAGGCAGCAAACTGTACACCATGACACGTGAAGGAAGTCAGTTGATGGTAAAGGAGATCCTCTGGAGGCTGGATGGGTTATTCAGCTAATTTGCAACTATTTCTGCTTTCATATTCCCCGCAGGGCTTTCGGTGCCTCCAAAGAGTGAAGTTCTCTGGGCCTGCAGGTACAGTTCAGCTGGGCGCCGCTAGCTTCCTGCTGAAGGAAGCTGGGATTCAGTTCCTCCTGCTCCGCTGAGTGAAGGCCAAAGTCAATCCACCTGCCTCCCAGCTTCCCAGACGCGTCTCTCCTGTCTCTGCCTCCCTGTTTCTAGACGCTTAAGTATGTTTGTTCCAGGTGAGCTCAGGCAGATGAGAAAAGTGGGGGATACGAGCAGATTTCTTTCGTGTGATCTTTTTTAAAGCACTTTAACTTGCCTTGGCCAGTGTGGCTCAGTAGGCTGGGCATCGTCTCCCAAAGCAAAAGGACGCCTGTTTGATTCCCAGTCCGGGCACATGCCTGGGTTGCGGGTTCAGTCCCCAGTTGGTTGGGGCGCGTGTGAGAGGCAGTGAACCTATCAAGGTTTCTCTCTCATATTGATGTTTCTCTCCCTCTCTTTCTCCCTCCCCTTCCCTCTCTCTAAAAATCAACAAATAAAATCTTTTTTAAAAAATGTTTTATATCCATCCTGGGATGGGTGGGAAAAAAACCAAGGGAGAGACAGAGGAATTTGGATGGAGACCACCCTGTACAAGGGACTTTGTCTGGTGGCTCAGGAGATGGAAGACTGTGGAAATCTGCATTCACTGCATGTCTCCAGGCCCCAAAGAGTGGAAAGAATTAACTTCACACTAAGCCCAAATGTTATTACTCTTACCCATCGCCAGGCTTAAGCATCCTGCATTTTGGAGCATCCTAAATCAGGATTAAAGGCAAGCATGCGGGGCTAGGTCAGAGCTGAGCCCTCAAATGGAAGCTGGGGATCATTACCTGTCCCCAGAGAGCAACTCGAGGGGGCAGGGGCACTTAGTCATTCCCGTGGCCCATCTGGCCACCCCCCTGTCCCTGCATCATAAGAAAGGAGACAGGTGGCCTTGCTCTGAGTGGTCAGGCACATCCTCACATCGAACTCACTTCTCATCTGCCCAGACAGGTGCACCTGCTTCTGGTGTGCCCAGAAGTGACGTTCAAGAGGCCACACACTTCTCATGAGCATTTTATAACACAGTCGTGACGTGAGGAGCCACCCATGGGTGATCTGAGGGCTCCAATCACTCCTGGTAACTTTATCACATCTCCCCAAACATCCAAGCGCACACTTATTCTGCGAAGTGGGGATAGTGAGTTTATGGACGGCAAGTGTCTCACAGAGACACTGAAGGAAGGCCTGTTCACTCCCAAAGTTCTTCTTTGCCTTCCAGGGACCTTCCACCCCTCTTCCACCTTTCCTTCTAGAACCCACTCCTTGAGCTAAACCATTAGCTACAGCCCTCAGCAAAAAAAAAAAAAAAAAAAAAAAAAAAAAAAAAAAAAAAAAAGACCCAGGTATCGGCCTGCCTGGGATCCTCAGGGGGTAGGTGAGGGAGGATTTCCCTGGATGGGGACTCCCCAGTTCCTGCCTGCTGAGGTCACGGGAGGAGCTGCCCTGGGGATCCATTCTCTGACGGCCTTGCCCAGAAGCTCCTTCTCTGAGGCACTTTGCATATGTCATCCCACTGCCTCTGGCTTGTTCTGCTTCTGCTGGAAAACCTGATGATCATTTTGGGGGAAGCTCCCTTGTATGGAATGAGCCCCCTTTTTCTTGCAGCTTTTAAGATTCTTTCTTTGTCTCTGACTTTTGACGGTTTGATTATAATGTGCCTTGTCGTAGACACCTTTTGATTTATCCTAGTTAGAGTCTTCTGGGATTTTTGAATTGCAATGTTCATTTCCTACCTCAGATCTGGGAAGTTTTGGGCTATTATTATTATTATTTTAATCCTCACCTAAGGATACAGTCATTAATTTTTAGAGCGAAAGGAAGGGGGAGAGAGAGAAAAAAAAATTTTTTTTTATATGAGAGAGAAACATTGATTGGTTGCCTCTCACACACACAGTGACCGGGGCTCAAACCCACAACCTTCTGAAGTACAGGAGACACTCCAACCTACTGAGCCGCCCGGGCAGGGCTGGCCATTATTTCTTCTAATAAGTTTTCTGCCCCCTTTTTTCCCTCTTCTTCTTTTGGGCTCCCACTGGTCCATTGATGGTGTCCTCTATAGGCTTTGCCCACTTCCCTTCATCCTTTCTCTTTGTCCCTCTGACTCTGTAATTTCAGACGACCTGTCTTTCTGAGTTTGCTAATTCTTTCTTCCCCTTGATCACGTCTGCTGTCCACTCCCTCTAGGGAAATTTTTCAACCCAGTTACTGTATTCCTCGGCTCCAGAATTTCCAGTTAGTTCCTTGCATAGTTTCTCTTTGTTGATATTCTCATTGCATTCATGCACTGTTTTGCTGAGTTTGTTTCACTGTTTACCTGAGTTCTGCATTGAGTTTATTTTGGATTTTTGTCAGGTAATTCACAGATCTCTGCTTGTTGTTGGGTTGTTTTGTTTGTTTTTGTTTTTGTTTTTTGAGGATTAGTTTCTGAAGATTTATTTTGTTCCTTGATGGGCTCATGCTTCCCGGTTTCTTTGTGTGCCTTGCTTTTTTTTCGGTTGTGTTTGTGCACTTGAAAGAACAGTCCCCTCTCCCAGCCTTTATGGGCTGCTTTCATACAGGGGAAGGCCTTCCCAGTCAGCCGGGCTAAGGATCCTGAGGGCCTCTCCCATCCGTGGTTAGGTAGTGCCCTTTCTGGGTTTGAGTCTTTGCTGATTAGGTAGGTTTGCTGGTTTCTTTCCCTGGAGCTTGCAGGCTTGCTCCCTCTGGCGTCCATCTCTAGTACTGCAGGTTCCCTGAAGCCGCAATAAACTGCTGGGCTTTTGTGGTCCCGGGCCCCCCCGGGTATTAAGATAGGCGGGTACCATCCGCGGTCTAAGTCAGGTGGGACAGACCAGCCCCCGCTGCGTGTTGGGCACTTCTGTTCTGATAGTGAGCTGTGCTGGCTTGGGGGCAGCAATGCGGTTTCATGGAAATAGCTTTTCTTACCTGTTCCAGTGCCACTTTTTTAAAAAATCCCACTTTATTTATTTTATTTACTTACTTTTAAAGAGAGGGAAAGACAGGAAGAGAAACAGCAACGTGCAAGATATATACATGGATTGGTTGCCTCTTGCACACTCCCAACGGGACCTTGGCCCGTAACCCAGGCATGTACCCCGACTGGGAATCGAACCAGTGACCCTTTGGTTTGTATGACGGTGCTCAATCCACTGAGCCACACCAGCCAGGGCATCAGTGCAACTGTTCTTATTGATTTTGAGAGAGAGAAAGAGAGAGAGAGGGAGAGAAACCAGAATCTCTCTCTCTCTCCCTCCCTGCCTCTTCTTTTCTCTCTAAAATCAATAATAAAAAATATCCTCATGTGAGGGGGAAAAATGCTGTAGGCAACTCCATAGAATATAACAATTTATCATAGGGTAATTTACTTGCAAAAATGTCAGGTCAGAGCAGACAGACGGTCCACTATTCCACACAGACTAATCTCCCCACTACAGACCCCTCTTAAGACCTGTATCTTTTTAATGGTATATACCCTCAGGCACTAGTGAGTGACAGGACAAAGGGACAAGAATGCTATTGTGCCCAGGGCCATCCCTCCTGGTGGTCCTGTGATAGATAATTGTTTATAGTCAATATTATCATCAGCTTGATATCTATCTCAGTTGTGATGCCATTCCTGCTGTTATTAACACAAATATTTATGGTTACATGTTAAGGAGCACAGATAACAATCAACTGGAAGACTCTGATATGCTTGCTAAGGACAGGAAGGTTGGTCAAAGGCCACAGCATGACACTTAGATGTGGGATAAAACCCGGGACACAGAGATGGAGTTGGTTTTGTTCATATCTGCAGGTGTACGTCACATCCACAGGTGTACATCACATCTGCAGGTGTACGTCACATCTGCCTGTGTACGTCACATCTGCAGGTGTACGTCACATCTGCCTGTGTACGTCACATCTGCAGGTGTACGTCACATCTGCCTGTGTACGTCACATCTGCAGGTGTATGTCACATTTGCAGGTGTACGTCACATCTGCCTGTGTACGTCAATGCACAAACGACAACACCTGAGAGAATGAGCGTCACGGAAGCCTTAATGGGGCTGATCAGGTGACAGTATAAAGGACAATAAAATCACAATGGGGCATGGCTGCTCGGACCAAAGCTAGGGGAGTTGGTAAACTCTCCTACTTTCTGAGAAGTCCCCTTCCCTTTACTAATTTAAAGTAAGGAGCCTGCCACCACCCTCTCTCATTCTCTGCATTAAAGGTTGGTAGTTAATTTTGTGGCTGTGATCACAGAATTGTGGTTATGTTAAAAACGGAGGAGGCTTACCATAAAAAAAAAAAAAAGGAAATCTTACCATCTGAGACAGCATGGATAGACCTAGAGGGTATCGTGCTAAGTGAAATAAATCGGTCAGAGAAAGACGAACACCATTTCACTTACACGTGGAATCTAATGAACAAAATGAAATAACAAACAAAATAGAGAGACTCGCAGACACAGAAAACAGACGGATGGCTGCCAGAGGGGAGGGGACTGAGAAATGCAAACTGGTAGTTACACAACAGTCATGGGGACGTAAAGTACAATACAGGGAATAGTCAAGAATATTGTAATAACCACGTACGGGGCCAGGTGGGCACTGGAAATATCAGAGGGACACTTTGTGAAGTATAATATTGTCTAACTGCGGTGCTGTGCACCGGAACCTAATACAAAATAATATTAACTGTAAACTGTAATTGAAAACAATTTTTAAAAATTTAAAAATGCCAAATGGGGGAGCTTAAGTTTGAGGAATATATCCTTGGGGTAGATGCTGCAATAACGGCTCCCAGTGAATTCTTCCCCATTGGTTCCGGGCGTGGTGACACGACTTGTTTCGGCACAGGGGACACCGGCAAACAAGACACACGCAGAGGCTTGCGAAGCCTTCGCACCTTGGGGCGTGCCCTCCCTCGCCATTGGGAACTGATGGGATGCCAGCGTCGTGGGAGCAAGCCCCAGCTAGCCTGCTGGGGAGGCAGGGGGAGAGCAGAGGCCCCCTGGTCAACTGCCAGACGTGTGAGTGAGGTCATCAGGGCTGTCCAGCCCCAGCGAAGTCACCATCTGACTACATCCGCAGGAGAGAGCCAGACTAAACCCACAGAACCGTTCAGCTGGTCCCAGCCCAAATGATTTCTAGCAACTAGACATCAGCAACAGATAAGAAATATAATTCTGAAATATTTACAGATGAAGTTACTGATGTTTAGGGATCTGTTTCAGAAATAGCCAGGGGCCCTGGGTGGCTTAGTAGGCTGGAGCATTGTCCCGTAAATAGAAAGGGTCGCAGGTTCGATTCCTGGTCAGGGCACGTGCCTAGGTTTCGGGTTCAGTCCCTTGGGGAGTCTATGAAAGGCAACTTATCGATGTTTCTCTCCCTCTCTAAAAGCAATAAGCATGTCCTCGAGTGAGGATAAAAAAGAAAAAAAAGAAGCCCAGGGGTTATAGATGAACAAGATGGGATATATGATAATAGCCATTAAAGCTGGTAAGGAGTACGTGAAGAAGACTCATGGTACTACTGTCTCTGCATTTGGTTGTATTTGAGATGGAAAGTTCCCATAATAAAAAATTAAAGGGAATGAATGGAAGGGAGGGAGGAAAGGAGAAAGAGAGGGAGGACAGAAAGAAAGAAGGGATATTACTCTTCTGTCTGTATAAAGCAACTGAGACCCAGAGGAGCACGATGAGTTCTGCAATGTTACAGAGCCACGCCATAGTCAAGTTCATGACTGAACAGACTCCTGACTCCTGGACCAGACCCTTCCCATCCTCTCACATGGTCAGAGGCAGGCAAGGTCCACAGGAGAAGCAGTCCAGGTAGGAATATTTTTTCTCTCTTTCTTGAGAAGATCCTTGTGGCATGTCCAAAACATCAGTAATGGTGTGACCTTGGATGACATGTGTTCGGATACGTCACTGATCTAGTTGGGGGGAAGAAACATATGCCCTACAGCGTATGCATGTTTTGCTGGGAATACCTCCCTCCACGCTTTATGGCTTGTTCTGTTTGCAAACATCTGTAGTAACCACGGCAAGGTTAACAAAGGCTCTGTCAGGGTGTCATGCTGTGTCAGAGCGGCAGTACCCCAGAGTTTTCAACTTCCAATGTATTAACGTTGCCTCTTTCCCACACATACAAAACGAGCCAAGCTTTTGTGAATCATCCCATGGGAAAATTAAACCTTGCAATTATTTGTCTATCGCCCCGGGACATGTTGGGCACCTCTTGATCAGACGTTGCTACGTAAAGCCAGAGACTGCGCCCGACCATAAACAAGACATTAAAGGAGGATTACTTCATGGAAAAAGGAAGAAAAAAAAAGCTTCCAGGTCTTATTATCCAGCGTCGGATTCCCTGCAACTTCTGAACCTTAGAACTCAGCCAGAGTTTACCGCGAGAAAGGAAGATTCTAGAAGGTGATAACCGGGCCTGGGACCAAAGAGTCAAATAAAAACAGAACTCCACCGCCTCGCAAATGTTTCTCATAACCACAAAGGCAGGCCTTGCTCCTCTTGAGTGGTGTTTATGGAGATCTGTGTTTGTGTGAAGCGATTGCTCGGAAGTCCTGGAGGCTCAGAGCCAGCTTGCAGCGCTTGGTGAGGGCCTCGTTGTCACCAAGGGTAGGACGTGACCGAAACTGTTGGCTTTAGTGGCAAACGGGGTGTTCAAATCCACCTCTGTAGGTGTGCAATACGTGGATGGATCCTGGGTGGGTGGGGGAGCCCCCAGTTCTCCCTGAGGGTCACACTCAGAAGTCACATACCTTTTTCTTATTTAACGACCATTTGTTTAACTCATTAAGTCTTCTAAATAAAGGGATCTGCAGATGGGGTGGCGAGGAGGCTGGGAGTCCTGGGCCTGATGATGTCAGATTCTTATCACTCGGGAGCACCCACAGTGGGCTGACCTGGGTGCTGATGGGCCAAGGGCCTGCTTGGCGTGGGCTGTTCCTTGTCCCCACACAGGGGAAGCAATGGTCTCTCCATGGGCAGCTCTGGCCGACCTGAGACCCAAATGCCCAGGAGAACAGTGCTTCCTTCGTCCCACGGTGCTGAGAGACCTCAACGTTCACGCATTTCTTCTCCCAACTCTGGCTTCCTCCTCCGTGTTCCCCACCTTCTCCCCCTCGTTGCGGGAGGCTTCCAAGGGCCCAGCTGTCCTTTCCGATAGCCACGTAGAGGGCGCCTGAGCTGGTGTCAGCCCTTCTACAGGCCCAGGGGGCAGGGGGGCCCAAACTGGGACCAGACGCTGCCCAGACGGACTCCCGTGTGGTGTGTCTGCTGATCAAAGCACGCGAGGATATGCATGAACGGTGGTGTGATTAATGCAGGCTCCCGCGGCGACCCCTTCTCAGACCTGGGGCCCGTGGGGCGACCATGCGGCAGCCTGCGCCCTCCGAGCCTCCTGCTTCCCAGACGGGAAGCTCGGGCCTCAGCCCCAGTGTTCACAGAGGCCGGTCCTGCACAGCGGGAGCCAGGGGATGGGCCAGCCTCCAGGGGACACGGGGAAGCCTCCTGGGGATGATGCCACAGCATCTGGGACGAGGTAAAACGCCCATCAGATGGCCAAGGGGTAGCGCTTTCCAGGAAGAAGGCCTGGCTCCAGCAGGAGCCCCAAAGGAGGACAGACAGATCAGTGCGTTAGGACACAGTAGAGCCTGGTGGGGGAGAGGGGGGCTCTGTAGTTCATGGGCACACAGGACAAGGCCAGGCAGGCAGGACACAGCGCCCGCCCCCCAACCCTGCTGGGGGGGGACCCAGGGGCTGACGCCACCTCCATGCGCCCTGGACCAGTCTTCGCCCCAGGACGGTGACCTGTACCTGCGGGGACCTGGGGACAGCCCACAGGGGACCCCTAGTTGTCAGGGGGCACAGGCGGGCAGAGGGTCGCTCCCCGCGCGCCGCTGACAGGACGGCCACAGGAGCGGGCATGCAAGAGCCCCAGCAGGTGAGGCGAGGGCGGCCGCGCTCCGGGGTCAGGCGACCCAGCCGGGGTGTCACAGACAAGCGGTGCTCAGGGCTGGGCCGTGGGGTGCAGAGGCCGGTGCCGACACTAGAGGGCAGGGCGGGAGGCTGCAGGCGTCCTGGAGGGGGAGCCGCCCACACTGGGGCGGAGCGGGAGCGCGGGCGTGGTGGGCGCGGTGACCGCCCTGAGAGGGTCTGGAGCCCGCGTCCCCGGCGCCCCTGCTCGGGGCCCCCACCGGCAGGCTCCGGGGCAGGAGGGAGGCACTTAGCCGGCCCCGCGCGGGACACCCCACCCCCTGTTCCCGCGCCCAGGGAGGCCGAGGGACCGGGGCCCCCTCGGAGCGCAGCTGCCGCCACCGCGGCCCGCGCTGACCCACTTTCCCGGACCTCGGCCCGGCTTCAGGCCGAGAAGAAATGCCATCTGGCAGGTGCCCGCGCCCGAGGGCCCCCCCCCAAGGGATGGCGGGCCGCCCAGGAGCCGTGGCCACCCAGGGTGTGGACCTCGGCTTCCGGGGCGGGGACGGGGGAGAGGACAAATAAAGGGGGGAGGGGAACAAGTGACGGAGAAAGGGGGAGGGGAGGGGGAGAGACGGGGAGAAGGAAAGGAGAGGGGGAGGGGAGAGGAGGGACAGCACCCCGCCCCGCCCCCGCCCATTTGCTGGGCCCCAGGCCGGTGCCAGGGACGATGTTGAAATGGGCGAGTGTGCATCTGCCTTCCAGGCCTCAGGGGGTCCGGGGCCCAAGCTGTCGCCAAGGACCTCCCCCCACCCCGCCCCCACACCCCTTCTTCGGGCCCCACATCGCTCAGCAGCATCCCCCCACGTCGCCCCAAGGCTGCTGTTCCCACTGGGCTAGGTTAATGGAGCCGGCCCTTCTGCAAGGCTGTGCATTTGCAGATGAGACCATTGTTCATGAGTGACTGTCTGCTTGGGGCCAGGGGGACAGGGTGGGGGTGGGGGGGTGACCACGACATGTCCCCCAGGGAGCTCTCAAACCCTCTGCCTCTCACCTGGGACCCCGGAGAGCTCTGGTGTGGCGTGTGCGCAGTTCTGGGCACTCAGGGCCAGACGCGGACGCATAGGACTGCTGTGCATACCAGTGGTAGGAAGAGCTGACAGGTAGCGAGTGTTCACCCAAAGCCAAGCCCAGCACGAGCGCTTTTCACATATTAACTCATTCGGGCCTCACGAACTTCTATGAGTTATATTACTTCTTCTCCCTTTGTTCAGCCAAGCTTCTCTGAACACAGAGAGGGCAAGTAGCCTGCCCAGGGTCACACAGCTACCAAGTCAGAACGCGAGCCCGGCTACAGAGCCTGCGAGTCTGCATAGTTGTTAACTTTCCTGCTTTCCTATGCAGACTTCTGCACATTGCTTTTCTGCTAAGAATACGTTCTTTTTTGCCCAGATGGAAGACCTAGATGAGGAACGGTTAGGTCTGTGCATCTGAGATTTTGAGATATTAGCAAAGCTCTGTAAAACAGTGCGGGTCTTGCACTCACTCTTCAGGTCCAGGCTCCACACTTAACACGCACACATACAAACACCCTTGGTCCCCCTCAGGCCAGGGGGAGGGAGCCAGGGTACCCCGGGACAAGGGGAGGAGGCCCACATAGGCCCTGGAAATCAGCCTGGTGGCACAGGGGCAGGGAATCCCAGGGTCCAGGGCAACCGAGCCAGCTCTGGAAGACAGGGTGCAGCACTGGCAGTGGTAGTGGCATCACCTGGGTGTGGCCTGGCCCGCTGTGGCATCAGTGTGCCTGCGGGGCCATTGTGGGAGCCAGCCTGCCGCTACTGCCATTGTTGGTGGAAGCCTGTGGACGCCTGCTCATGTTCTGGCCCATTCCGCTACCATCCTCAGGATTCTTGGGGCGCCCTCCCACAGAAAGTCCCATTGAACTGCTGGGAGAATATTAATTGTCCTTATTTTGATGTCTTCTTGTGATTCCTGCGTTACCCTGTTTTCTCCAGGGCTCTGTCTGGTTCTTCCTCGCCCAGCTGCTGGGTTTCCTCCAAATGTACGGGGATCCTGGGTTGTCCGATCCCTTTGGAAATGAGGGTCAGGACAGCAGCTCTCGAAGTGTGGCCCATGGACCCCTGGGGGTTCCTGAGACTTCATCTGGGAGCCCACAAAGTCAAAACTATTTAATAGGAATACCAAGACGTTTTTCTCTTGCGATTGTTTAACAGAGTTTTCCAGA
This sequence comes from Furipterus horrens, assembly GCF_987537825.1. NCBI lineage: Eukaryota > Metazoa > Chordata > Mammalia > Chiroptera > Furipteridae > Furipterus > Furipterus horrens. The sequence continues at coordinate 2,537,628 of NW_028327186.1, read as the reverse complement.
GTCGGCGTGATGTGGGATATCATAGCAGATTGAAACGGAAGCAGATGTGAGACTCCAGCTGTCTGGTAAGCCAGACATTGGCAAGATTTTTAAAAAGATAAAACACTATCACTCTTCTTAGAAAAAGATAGCTATGTTCATAAACGTTATTTGTGTTAACAAGGACTGGCTTGATTAGGGTTTCAAGATAAATGCAAACATATTTAAAATTGTTCTCCATGTTAACTTGTATTACAGTAAATATTGGTTAGGTTTACCCATACAAAGGAAAGCTCTCTGGCCCTGGCTGGGTGGCACAGTTGGTTGGAGCATCATCCCGTATGCCAAAAGGTTGTGGGTTCGATTCTCGGTCAGGGCACATACCTAGGTTGTGGGTTCGATCCCCAGTTGAACATATCCTCCGATGAGGATTAAAGAAATAAACATTAAAAAAAAAAAAATCTTAAAAAAAAAACCCAAAAGCCTCTGCGGGCCCACCAGCATTTTTAAGAGGGTGAAGGGGTTCTGAGTACATCATACTTGGGAACCATCAGCCCTGCTGTGTGGAGTATTTCTTGAACACAAGTAAACTTCCTTCCTGGAAGGGGGGGTGCTGTCCATTCAGGTGCCTGCAACTCTTGCTCCGGTTACCGCGGAGATGTCCAAGGGTAGAGCACCTTCATGGGCTCTGATCTGGGGATGCTCTGGCTCTCATTTAGGCTGGGGTTACCGGGCAGGGCCCAGCATCTCTTTCTGGCCACAGCCCTTGCTTCCCTGTGTTTAGTTTTAAAGCTACACTCTGACTTCATCCTGGGGTCAAGCAGGGCACTATCTCAGCTGCTTGGGTTAGTCCTTTAAGTGAAGTCCCCCATCCGTGTCCTAGGACCCATTTCCTCTCCACTCTTCCTATTTCTAGGCCCAGGGTTTTCAGGGTGGTCTCCCACCTATACGGCATTCTGGGCTCTTCAGCTCTATTGGGTTTCGCCAAGAATCGGATCTCGTTTGCTTTCTATCACCCAGAAATTTTTCCATGTTATGGTCTGCTGGTGACATCTATGTGGTGTATTCCCACTTTACTTTATTTTTTGGTATTTATTTAGCTGTTTCATAGGATCTGGGGTTGGAGAAGTACCTGGATCTGTTTCATCAGCCATCTTGAGCCCGATTTCAAAAATGGTTGAATGAATGAATGAATGAGTGAGTGAGTGAGCCAGGGCCCCTGGTGGTGGAGCCGGACGGTGGAAAGAGGACCTGCTTGGTTTCTGTATGGCCCTTCCTGCGAGACAGGGCTGCCCTAAGGGTGAGGTGGCACAACGCTCAGACCGGAAGACCCGTCTGCGTGAGAGCACCTGTGCGTCAGGTGAGGCCAGGTGTACACTGTCCTTGTCATCTGGGAGATCCGCAGTTGGTGGAAGTGCTCCCAAAGGGGCTGGGATATAACACAGAGTGTTCTAGCAGATGTCCCCACTCTTCAGGCTTAATTGGGATGAGGTGGCGCCTCCCTGCCTTCCAATTCACATTCTTTGGGAAAAGCAGGCTCCCGTGTCCTGGGCACCAGGCCCAGAGTGAAGAGGGAGGGAGCCAAGGAGAGTCAGAGATGGAGGGGGCACCTGGGGACTGTGTGGAGGTTCTGGTGGCTTTGGAGGTTGGGGAGCATGGCCTTCTTCCCTGCCTTGGGCTTCTCTGGTTGATGACACCCAGTGGGGCACGGTCACCTTCTCAGGAAAAAGAAGCCCCTTAAAGATTCAGTCTAGGAGCTGCAAGGGGCCATGGAGAAAACTATGGAGGGGAACTTGGGTCTGCTTACATTTAAAAAAATATTTTTACTTTATTGATTTGAGAGAGAGAGAAACATCGAGTTGTTGTCCCACTTATCCATGCACTCATTGGTTGCTTCTTATATGCGCCCTGACTGGGGATCGAACCCTCAACCTTGGCATAAGGGGACAATGCTCTAACCAACAGAGCCACCCAGTCAGGGAAGGTCACATTTTATTTAATAGAAAATAGTTCCCTCCCGAAACAGAGGCTGAGCCTTTGCGAACGCACAGAGCCCAAGTAAACCCCACTCAGCTTCTCAGGCACGTCTGGCCACACCCTCCAGATCTGGGAAGGCTTTCTTCTCCATGTCCAGTGACCCTGTTTTGCCTTTTTTTAGATGCAAATGTTTATTTGGTCTGACTTTGAAATGCCTCGGTGCAGCTGAAATAATTTCAGGCAGCCTTGAAAGAGACAACCACTTCCTGACCTGAATGGGAACCTTTGGCTGGGGCCATGGAGGAGTTGGCAGGACACCTGCTGGGCCCTGGCCTCCCGGGCCCTCCCCCACCAGGCCTCCCGGGCAGGCGAATGGGCTGGTGACCCCGTACAAGGTCCCCAGCATCCTGTGCAAGTGGGTGTTTCTGCGATGACAGTTATAAGGGACCAGCATTTGCCAAGGACCGGATTCATGCTCATCACCAGTCCTGAGAGAGAAGCAAGGGACTCAGTTTTGGGGGGTTAACAGGTACAATTTGACTTTTTATCCCAAACCCTAGAGCACCCCCCAGAAGGAGAGGGGGTGGCACATCAGGACCTGTGGTGCAGGTAAGTCCTAGAGGTACAGGATATCTGGGGAGCGAACCCACAAAGCATTGCTGCGAGGATCAAATCAGTAAAATGTCTAGGAAAAAAATTCTAATCTTGGGTTGGGGGGGTGGGGTGATCTGTTTTATTATGTTGCAAAACTCCACGGCCATACAACATAACTGATTCTTTTCTGCCGAATAAGAGTCAAATATTTCCACACGGCAGAAAACATCCCGATTAAAGTAAAAAGGCCAATGATAAACTGAAAATAAAATTATGGCACATGCTTAAGACGGAATTACCATGAAGTCAGTCAGATAAGGTGTATTTCTGCCTATGAGGATAGTATTATATGCATAATAATATAGGTTAATTTATGTCACCAGCAAAGCGCTATAAAGCAGTAAGAAAAAATAATCTGACTCTGAATCAGAAAAGAGGCAACGGACAGAAATCCTTCCCCACAAATGAAAAGGCTTCAAAATATTTGAAAATATGCTTAATCTCACTCCCAGGAAGAGACGTGCAAACAGGAACATCAGGGAAACCCCACTTTACACCTATTGGACTGGCCAAGTGCCAGCCTCTGAGCACGGCTGTGTGACAAGCTCCGTGGGGGCAGCTGGGCAAATGTGTCTGAGTCACAGAGCCTGGCGATCCCTCGTTAGGAGTAAGTCCCATGCCGATCTCACACACGTGGGTAAGGACGTTTTTATCACCAACACTCATGGGACCATTGAGAGTGATTGCAAAAATGTTACAGCAGAATGAGAAGCAGAGGGAGACCTGTCTGACCCACTAATTCAGCAGCCCTGAGCCTGGTCTGATCATACTGCCAGGTGCTCCAACATCACAGGAAACACCGTGCTAACATGGGAGGAGGGTGGTCCTTGGAATTCTGTGTATCGGTCTCTGCCATGTGGGAAAGAAAGCCTTTGTAACTGTGTTTACATCCCCAGGTCAGAAAGACAGAAAAGAGTCATCCTGCTCAAGGAAGAAGCCCATTCATACCTTTGGGTAGACACGCCCCTGCCCTGGAAAGCTGGCACCACCTTTATCTGTCAATCAGTCTATAACTTCTTCACCCCCAACCGAGCTATGTAAATCCTCAGAACAAAGGACTCCCTCTCTTGGTGCTCTTGGCCTTCTGGCCACCCTAGGACAAGCTTGCCACCCCAGCTTTGGCCATCCTTGCTTTTGTCCTCCTAGCCACTAATAAACTTTGTGTGCACGCTAATAGGCTCGCTGATCTGTAATTCTTTACTGTGTCGGCGAGAAGAACCAGGGTTTCTCCGATAACAAAAGAGTGGAAGCAACTAAATACTATTGATAGTGATATTAATTGCATAACGTATGGTCCAGCCCTAGCATGATATTAACCATTCAGTCATTTTTTATAAAAGGTTTATTTTATGCTCATTCAAAGGAGAGAGAAACATGACTGTGAGAGAGAAACAGAAGAAACATCGATCGGCTGCCTCCTGCACGTGCCCCAGCCAGAGACCAAACCCACAACCCATGCATGTGACCTGACCGGGAACCAAACCGGCGACCTTTCAGGTATGGGCTGATGCTCCAACAAATTGCCCCGCGCCAGCCAGGGCATCCCAGCTCCACTTCTGCTTGTTGCTGGCTGGAGCGGGGGGCCACCCTGCTGCTCCCTGATGGCCCTCCCTCCCTTAGATTTCCACCCCCGACCCCATGTCTGCTTCCTGCATCCCCCCAGAACCAGGATGGGAAGCTAAAGACCCTGCAGTCCCACCGTACTGCCCCCTTAGAAAAAGGAGGGGAGTGTAACTAACAAATGCTTTTTCCCTACTAGAGGATGTACGTTAGGTTTATAGTTTTCTACATAAACCTCTGACGGTGCCTAGATCATCCAATGAAATGCCCCAAAGCCCCATGGCGTCCCCTGACACGCACGTGCCAGCTGTGACTGTGTCCCCCACGCAGGGCGCAGCAGTAAGAACACGTGGGCCCTGTCCATCTGTCCGGTCGTGCAGTCTGTGGTCTGCCAGGGCTCAGGGCGTCTGAGGCTCGAGGCAAGTCTTCCTGGCCAGGGGCAGAAGGTGGGCCAGCCAGGGTCACAGCAGACCCGTCCTGGCGTTTCTCGTCACCAGTGCCTACTCTCTCCAGAAGCCCCAGGGAGGCCCCTCGAGATTCAAGGATGAAGCCCCCACAGCACGGAGCAAAGGATGCGCACGAGACATGCCGTCCCCCACACGGCGGACGCTCCCATCCCCGCCCGTCTGCTCATTATTCCAACTAAAGTCAGCCCTGGTTTCAAAGGTGGGTGCAAGTCATTTGGAAACCAGGTGGGCGGGTGGCATAGCGCCTGCTCATCCCTCTTTCAAACTGCCGTCAGTCGTCTGTCATTGGCGCAGGTCTCAGCTGATGCCGCGCAGGGTTTCCATTGTTATTTCGCCTCCGTGTGCTTTTCTGTCTGTGGATGTGGGGGCAGGGGGCTGAGCAAAGCCGCGGGGAGGGAGGCTGTGGGACAGCCACGTGCCTGCATACCTCCCTTCATGGAGCCCTCAGCCGGGGACAGTCCCGTGTGGAAGGGCAGGGTCCCGGAGCACGTGCAGGGGACAGCTTTCCGTGGCTCTCGGGCTCGTGTGGGAAAAACAACACGCACAGGGACAGAGCCCGCCTGATGGTGATGGGGCCACCTTGAGCTCATGTCTTCCTCACAGCAACCCCCGCGGGGGGCTGGGGGGCGGAGCAAACACTGTCATCGCTATTTCCCTGATGAGTAGATTGACATGAGGGAGGGGTGGGGCCAAAGGGAGGAAGGCTGAGGACCCGCGGGGGGCTGGGGCACGGAGCGTCTGCTCCCAAGAATCAGGCCCACTGGGTCCGTGGAAGCCGGGAGCCCGGCAATGGGAGGGCACCGCTGCAGGAGGGAGGGATGAGGGCGGGTGGTGGAGGCGAACACAGAGGGGTGGATCCAAACTCCGTCTAGGAAGCCAGGGTCCCCAGGCTCCCTCCACTGCAACCCCCAGACCGGCCTGGAGGTTTGTTCCTGGGAGAAATTAGAGAGGACTGGGGGGCTCTCTTCCTAAGGTGGGCTCAGGGATCCCCAGGACAGCAGACAGCAGGGGAGGGGTTCTGGACTGAAAAGGGGTTGGGGTATGAGAAGGAAAACTTACATCAGTGGTTCCCAACCTCCCCAACGCCGCGACCCTTTAATGCAGCTCCTCATGTTGGGGTGACCCCCAACCGTAAAATTATTTTCGTTGCTACTTTGTAATTGTAGTTTTGCTCCTGTTATGAATCGTAATGTAAATATCTGATATGCAGGATGTGTTTTCATTGTTACAGATTGAACATCATTAAAGCACAGTGATGAATCACAAAAACAATATGTAATTATATACGTGTTTTCCGATGGTCTTAGGCGACCCCTGTGAAAGGGTCGTTCGAGTCCCAAAGGGGTCGCGACCCACAGGTTGAGAACCGCTGGTTTACACTAACTTAAGAAAACCCCTAGAGCGCCTCCTCCACTCCACTCCTGGGGCGTTGGCAGGACACATGTCCCTAGAGAAGAGACCTAAACATGCTTCCACGGGAGGGTCGTCCCACAAAGACATGGCTTCACCTGGCAGTCGAAAGCTCCCTCCCCTGACCAGTCCTCAAAGAGTGCTTCAGCGCTGTCCTTCTGGCTCTGAGAAGATTGCCAAGGACCCCTAATCTGGTGAGTGAGGCTGCCAAGGCTGCGGGTTCAATCCCCAGTCAGGGCACATACAAGAAGCAACCAATGAGTGCATCAATAAATGGAACAACAAAGTGATGTTTCTCTCTCCCTTCCTCTCTCTCTCTCTCTCTCAAATCAACCATTAAATAAAAATTAAAAAAAAAAAGGAAGGTGAAGGTGAAGAAATCTCTAGGGAAAAAAAAGACAGAGGTTGATAATAACAGAGAAACAACAATTAAAAGGTCAGTCCAGACAATGGCGTCGTACCAATCAAGAGTTCCAAAGGGACAGGATGGAGGAAACCAAGAAGAAATGTTCAAAGAAATAATACAAGAAAACTGCCGGCTGAAGGATGGGAACTTGCCAATGAAAAAAGCTCATGCCACGCTGGTATAACCCCGTTTTTAAAATTTCACACCAAGCTTTGCCATCATGAAATCTGAAAGCATGAGGGAAAAGAGGAAATCCTGCAAGCTGGGGGTCATGGCCGGGGCAGGACAAGACATACGAAGGTTTAAGGAGTAGAATAGCAATTTGGGGAATGTGAGTTGGGGCAGGCGTCCTTGCAATGGGATAGGAAGGATGAAGGGGAGGAGAGTTCAGGCGAGACCTCCTTCTTAGAAATGAGGCTGAGCCCGTGTGGGGGAGGGGGAGCAAGGTCAAGCTTCCTTCTCAGGCCAAGGGTCAGAACTGTGGGGTGCTCTGGTTTCTGGGGTGATTGGACCTGGTCCCTGTCGCCTTGCGCTTTCCTGTGTCATGGTCTCCGCTGGCCCCTGTTGGTGATGTTTCCTAGGCCAAGGCTGGAGGGCTGGTCTCCAGATGCAGGTCAGGGGCTGCAGGCCCCAGAGGAGTTTCAGAAAGGAGGGCGGATGGCTGGAAGCAGCCACGGGGGAGCTGGGGCTCCCAGCCCCGGCTCGGCAGAGCCAGGAGGCAGAGACGCAGCTGGCTGGTGTGTGCGTTATCGGCTGCTGCGTAACAAGTGACCACAAGACAGAACAGCTTTGGTCGACACACACGCACCACCGCACACAGTTTCTGAAGGCCAGGGATCCGGGATCCGCTTAGCCAGCTGCTGTGGTTCAGGAACGCTCATGCGGGCACAGTCCAGCTCAGGCCGGGGCCGTGGTCTCTGGGGGGGTCTGCTTTCGGGTTCGCTCACGTGGCTGTTGGTGGGAGGCTTCAGTTCCTCAGCCCACAGGTGTCCCCAAAGGGCTGCTCACACGTGGCTTCTCCCAGAGCGAGGGATGGCAGAGACAGGCAGAGATGGTGGCACAGCCAGAGACAGAGAGACAGACAGCTCAGCCAAGAAGGAAGCCACAGGACCTTTTAGGACGCAGCCTCGGAAAGGCCACACTACCCCGTCTGCTGTGTGCCATCGGTCCCCGCAGGGGAATCTACACCAGGCGGCGGGAGCACTGGGGCTTCCACAGGTGGGAATGGGAGATGCCTTGAAGGGGCGCCGATGGTGTGGGAGACTCTGGTGCCTCGGGCTGTGGCTGGGACAGGAACTCTAGCTCCTAGTGGAACTGCGGCTCTCGCCCTCCTCTGCCCCAGCCTAATCCTTCTAGAAACATCCACTCACATCCGCTTCACCAATTCCGTCTCTGACCTTATCCACATCTTCCGTACCAAAGTCTCACAATATCTCTTCGCTGTAAGTTGGGCATAGTTTATTCACTGTCACACGAAAAAGGGCACAGAAATGGGCCCCACGCCAGCCAAAGGCTTCGTCTGTGCAGTGAGGCCCCCAGCTGGGAATGTGGGGTCCAGGAGAGGGGACAGACATTCGTCCAGGGCTCTCACAGACACATTCGCCATTAGAGATGAAAACCCCTGATATGGAAGAAAGGGCAGGGGGACAACGTGACAGCGGAGGGAGCCAGGCATGGCTGGGGGCCCAGGAAGCCCCCCTGGGGAGGAAGGCAGGCAAGAGGGGATAATTTCTGGTTGCCACGAGGATCAGAGAACAAAAGAGAGCCGAAACCCCTTATTTCTGTTCAGGCTAATATTAGCTTGGGAGACATGTGAATCATTTACTTTTCGTCACAAATGCTCTTCATACTTCAGGGTAAAGAGTAATAGACTGAGCCCCAAGGTAACCAATCAAGACAACCTTCGGTGATGTCTGCCTGAACCAGGCAAGGTGTCTTCTTATAGGCAGAGCAGAATCACCCAGAAACAGGCGTCTAATTATAGCAGCGCCATCTGTGGCGCTATAATAAGCATGATTATCAACACTATCTTTCAGGTTTTTCACTGAGTCAGAACAGTTGGCTAAAAATAATCTGTACTGTATCCGCAACGCCCCCAAACCATGTGCGTTTTTCCCATCCGCACGGCCTGCCCGCTCCCCGCGGCCCCGTGCAGGCAGCGGGTTCTTTCGCTGGCTGGTTTTCATGCTCGGCTTTGCCTCTGGGGCAGCAGGAGGTGGACAGGAAGGAAAGGTAAGGCTCGACTGCAGGCCCCGGCCAGGTGGCTCAGTTGATTAGAGCTCTGTCTCGATAGGCTAAGGTTCTAGGTTCGATCCCCGGTCAGGGCACATTCAAGAAGCAACCAATGCTTTCTCTCTTTCTCTTAAAAAAATCAGTTTAAAAAATTCGATTTAATCTAGCAACAGAGGGCCACACAGATGGTATATCGGGCAGGAGGCCTGGATTGAAGGAAGCAGGGTGCGCACCGACCGCAAGCTGAAGTACCTAAGTCAGACACCGATGCACTGGTTTGCCGTAGGTCCCCCACGCAGAGCGCCCCTTCGTGAGGTCAGAATGACAGGGAAGGCTTCAGGGTTGCAAAGCGACGCGGTGAGCGTGAGAATGGAACTCAGAAAGGCAGGCAGGGGGATCATGACATTTCATCCTAGGCACGGGGCCACCGTTGGCCAGTTTAAAACGTTTGCATGAGTTAGGAAAAAGGAGACCTCATCAAACCCAGGGATCCGATGGGGAGCAGAGCATGCACTGGACTCAGGGAGTATATGTGGACTGATACATTTTTTAGAGCGATGATTTGCAAAACATGTCCCGGGGCTCCGTACGATTTCCAGGAACCACCGGGGTGGGGGTCAGGTTGAGCAAAGAGGGTTCTGGACCTCCCATCTCTGCTTTACCCAAGACACCTCTCTCTCAAATCAATAAAATTAAAAAAAAAAAAATTCATGGTATAATTTCTAGGGTACTCACTAAAATATTAGACCAAGGACATGCAGGGGGAAAATACACATTCTTTAAGCAGGGAAGGAAGATGAGAAGACAAAGCAGAGATTTAGATGCTAGATTAAAACCCAAATATAGCAACAATTTTACATATATGACTACATGTCCCATGTAAATGCCACATATATACACAACTAAATGTTCCAGCTAGGAAACAAAGATGATCAAACTAATTAGATGCTTTTTCTTTAACGAGAGACTTCCAAAACACAAGGTGATAGAACCGTTGAATTTGAAAAGTTGGGAAAAAGACATACAGAGCTATTCAAAGAAAGGGGTGTCATTATGTTAACCTCAGACTAGGGTATTTCGGTGAAAGCATTTTTAGAGGCAAAGCGTATCAAGTCCCCATGATATAAGATGCTGTTAAAATTAAGGATCACCCCTGGCTGGTGTGGCTCAGTGGATTGAGCGCCGGCCTGTGAACCAAAGGATCTCTGGTTCGATTCCCAGTCAGGGCACAGGCCTGGGTTGCAGGACAGGTCCCCAGTTGGGGGCGCATGAGAGGCAACCACACACTGACGTTTCCCTCTCTTTCTCCCTCCCTTCCCCTAAAAATAAATAAATAAAGTCTTTAAAAAATAAATAATGATCTAGTACATGAAAATAAAAAAGAGGATCAGCCCTGCATGGCCCCAAGGCAGCTACCCCCTCCGTTGTCCGTCTTTTCTTGTACAAGTGCTTGCATATTGAGGGCAGAGAAGGGCCGATGTTGACTGGCCAAGTTATCCTGTCTCTCAGTTATGTTTGTGCAGCACCTTTGCACTCCCCTCAGTCCAACCACATCCTTCTTTCCCAGACCTCCCTGCCCCTGAACTTCCCAGTGATTCCTTCCAGGCTTCTAACCAACCTGCTGAGCAACTCCCCGCTGCTTGTGCACCCACGTATATGCTCGTATATCTGCACCCCAGCCACCTTCTCGGATGTACAAAGTGGACAGGAGGTACATTGCACGATACCCTGCCCAGAAGGAAGGTTTTCAGGGTCACTAGGTGGGGATGACCAGAGCCACGCCTGCATGGGGCCGTGATCCACTTGCTGACCCTCTCTGTCTTTCCCTGACAGCTGGAGCTGATCTGTCCATAAATGAAACTTGAGATTTTTCCTCCTTTTCCAAAGGAAACCATGGATCAATCAGCAGTTGTTACAGAAACAGGGGGGTCCAAAAACAAACCCCAGAGTTTGCGGCTGGGAGACAGGAAAAAGGAAGCAGCTTTCAGGATGCCTTTGCATGCCTGAGGCTAATGGCTGGAAACTTTGTTGCAAAGATCCGCTTTACTTCCAAGGCTCAGGAAGATGGGAGGGGTCTTGGACCTTGGGATGGTAGGAAGGAGCCTACAGAGCCTGCGTAGGGTTCTGTGAATGGTCAGGACTGGTTACCATGTCCACTGCATCACAGGACGCAGTCAGGGATGTATAAGCAGCTGCGGACATTTTAGCGGGTGTGCTCCCTCCATGTGGCTTGGAGGAGGGGGCCCTCCAGGCTGCTTTAAGAAGAGGCTCTCGCCATCCAGTTTGAGAAGGAGAGGAGATCCATGTGGTTTGCAGGGAGGAGGCAGTTTACAAGGAGGCTGAGAATCCAGGCGGTCCTGCATTGAGAGCTGGAGGGCACCACAGCACAGAAAGGACCTCCCCAATCAGAACTGAGTGATTGGCAGCTACTGGTAAAGCTGAACTGTGCCTAGGAAGTAGGGAAACGGTGTTTCTAACTTTCCTAAGACTGGCCAGGTCTGGGAGGGGGAGGCAGAACTATGTGCAAATAAACAATTCTTTCTTTTCACTAAACTCTGGTATTGAGAGTTATAATTCTGGCAGCAGGCAATCGGGCCCCTGACTAAACAGCCCGTGGGTTCTGTTTCAATCGGAGCAGCCCACGGGTTCTGTTACAGTTAGGCTCAATTCACCTCTTTGACAACACCTGGGCAACTCATGCCCTACTTCTCTCTAAATTTTCCAGAATACTGGATATGCATACAAATGGAATCCTATCCCATGCAACCTTTTGTAACTGGCGTCTTTCACTTAACACACTGTTTTCAAGGTTCACAGCATCAGCACCCCATCCCTTTTTCGTGGCTGAATAATATTCCATTGTATAGATATACTGCATTTTGTTTATCCATTCATCCGTTAGTGAACATCAGACTATGAGTCCATTCTTGGCCCGTTCGATTACATATATTGAGCAGTACCCTAGATGAGTGATTTTCAACCAGTGTACACGCAGGAGTGTTTAAAACATGCAACAACTGCCTATTTATTCAGGGCACTGACGTCTTTTCCCTTAGATTATGATATAGAAAAATGACAAGAGCCAACACGACAGTAGCTTGCCTGGTGAGAATGAATCAAAATCATACCTAATTTTTTGTCAGATCAGCAAACAATAAACTATTTTTGGGTGTGCTGTGGGATTTAAGTAATTAGTTTATGTGTGCCATGAGATGAAAGAGGTTGAAAACCGCTGCCCTAGATGGTTGCCCATCTATCTGGCCCCCAGGGACATCTGGTTCTGTTGGCTCTTGCTGCTCCCAGCACATCTGGGAATTGGAACACTGGCCCCCTTCCCCCGTGTTCTGACTTGCGGTCTAGTACAGTATTTACGCTAATCTCCACCCACCTCCAGGAAGCACGTGTTGCAGGTGAGTGCTGTGACTGGCTCTCGCTCTTCTGGGGCTCTCCCATCCCCTTCGCTCCTGGGGAGCCCTGGTCTCCGTGATGCATCTCAGCCAGCAGCCCTGTGAGCAAAGGCAAAAGCAGATCCTTCAGCAGAGTCTTCAGAGACGACATTGCAAGTGCTCTGCTCACGAGGGATTTCGTCACTTTGGCGAGTGGCCTCCAGCACCCACCTGCCCCCGACCAAGGAGCACCATCTGGTCTCACAGGGTATACTAGTTTTTTTTTGTTGTTGTTTTTATTTTTAAGATTTTATTGATTTGTTTTTAGAGAAGAGGGAAGACGGAGAAAGAGAGGGAGAGAAACATCGATGGGGGAGAGAAACATGGATCGGACACATCCTGTAGGCGCCCCACCTGGGGACCAAGCCTGCAACCCAGGTATGTGTCCTGACTAGGAACTGAACCCGCTACTTTTTGGTCTATGAGATGACGCTCCAACCCATTGAACCACCCAGTCAAGGCCACAATGGCACACTTTCAAAGTGGAAGTACCTCTCAGCCTGTTCCCTGTCCTTCTTGCACGCAGCAGGTGCGCCCCCTGACCTGGGAAGGACCGCACAGACTTTGACAATGGACAAGCAGCTCTCTTGTGCCAAGTGCTCCCTGTGAGAAGGTACATTGGGGCCTGGCAGATTCAGAGGGCCCAGACCTCCCAGTGGGGGATTCTCCCATGGCGCCGAGAACACAATTTTTGCAGGAAGCTTTTTGCTCATGTTGCTAGTCTCCAGCGGCAATGGATGCATGCACGCAGCATGTTCCGACACCATTGTGGGGCAAGCCTGCAGGCCCAGTGCTGGCAGGCAGGACCCTAATGGCCCCTGGCACAGCATCTTGCCACTAACATCAGCTTCCCTTCCAGAAAGAACTCTAAGCCTTACCAACTCGGGTGCCCAGACAGGCTGGGTTAAAAATTGATTTCCAGCTGGCGTGTTACGAGGAAGCTTTTCAAACTTCACAAAATGCCATGGAAGGGAAGGTTTCTTTTCACCCTGGAATGTGCAGGCCTATGCTGAACATTCTCCCCAAAGGTGTGCTCTCTCAAAGGTGGCTTCCACAGCGTCCCCCAAGCTTACGGGAGCCAAGCAGTTGGGGTCATGGGGAAGGGTGCTCCTGGCTTTGGTCTGAGATGATGGTTTTAGTCACGGGAGGAACTGAATACTTCCTCCAGGTGCAGCAACGTCTTGGTCAGGTCCCAAGAACGTCACCAAGCTGGAGAAAGCAGAAGAGGCGGATGTTGCTTGCTGTGGGTCACAGAACATGCAGGTGACACACAGAGCGCCCTGCACACCCCTTGGCTTGCTCGGCACATGGACACCTCCAGACTTCCTATGTTGGGGCTCAGGCAAGCCCAGCTCTCTGCACGTGAATGTCTCAGCCCACTTCCCCACCATCCTGAGAGGGAGGTAATGAGGCCCATGGGGAATCTGAGGCTCCTTGGAGACAAGATAGGGACAAAGATTTGATTCCAAAGCCACTGGCCCTGAGACAGACGATGACATCATCATCTCCAAATCGCAGAGACGAACAGAAGCTCAGAAAATAAGTGACTTGTTCAAGATCATGGGGCTTTTTGGTGCTGGGTCAGGACCCACTCGGTTGGTTCCCACTCCCACCGAGAATGTATTTAAAATATATCCACTCATTTTTCACTTTTCCTCCCATCACACTGCCTCGCCTGAATCCTCTCTTCTTTATTTTTTAAAGAATCTTTAAAAAAAATTATTTCCAGAGAGCAGGGAAGAGAGGGAGAAAGAGAGGGAGAGAAACATCAATGTGTGATTGCCTCTTGTGCACCCCCTACTGGGGACCTGGCCCACAACCCAGGCCTGTGCCCTGACTGGGAATCGAACCGGTGACCCTTCTGTTCACAGGCCGGCGCTCAATCCACTGAGCCACACCAGCTAAATAAAGCCTCTCTTTTTCTTCTTCTTCCTTCTTTTTCTTTCTTCTTCCTTTTTCTTCTCCTTCAGATTTTTTTATTGCTATTCTATTACAGTTGCCCCAACTTTCCCCCTTTGCAATCCATCCCTCCCAACCCCCGCTCCCACAGTCAATCCCCACCCTGTTGTCCATGTTCATGGGTCAACATACATGTTCCTTTACTAGTCCCTTCCCCTTCTGTCCACCATTAATCCCTTCCCCCTCCCCTCTGGTCACTGTCAGTCTGTCCCATGTGTCCGTGCCTCCGGTTCTGTTTTGTTCGTTAGTTTATTTTGTGTATTCAGGTCCACTTATAGGTGAGATCACATGGTATTTGTCTTCACTGCCTGGTTTATTTCACTCAGCATAATGCTCTCCAGTTCCGTCCATGCCATCGCAAAAGGTAGGAGTTCCTTCTTTCTTTCTGCTGCGTAGTGTTCCATTGTGAATCCCTCTCCTGAGCGTGAGCCGAGCCTAGTGACCTGCTGCTGACGGGCAGAAGGTGACACAGTGACTGTGACTCTGGAGACAAGGTTGTACGAGGCACTGTGGCCTGCGCTTGGGTCACTCGCTCTGGATAAAGCCAGCTGCTGCCGTGTTCCACAAGGCCACTCAATGGCCTCTGGCTATAAGGCGGCTGCCATTGCTCCAGGCCCATGCAGAGACAGGGGCAGGCAGAGGGGACCCTGCGAGCTGTAGTGCCGCATTCCACACCCTGTCCTTGGGCTCTGAGAAATGCCAGCATGGCTTTCTTGCCCTAAGTCCCTCTTTCATGTTAAGGCCAACTAGAATTGGTTATTTGCAAAAGAACTAAAGTATGCTTTTTTTTTTTACAGAATTTTTCTCTCTCTCGGAAATCTGGCCTGAGCGTGAAGACCCAGAGACTGTGGAAATGTCTGATTGCACAACCTGCCTGATCATATCCAAGGCCTCACTGCCCCAGTGAACATGTAAACCCAGGATTGTCTTTCTACCTGAGAAGGTGGCTGTTCTTTCTGGGTTCCGACAACATCCTGAATCTTTTGCCTTGAGTTGGACCCATAGTCCCATCTCCTAGGAGGTCACGGTCATTCTACCTTCAAAGGCTGCCCCCACTACTGATACCGACTTCCGGAACCTCTGGCCTCAGCTTGTCACACCTTGACTGAAAGGGTCCCTTGTATGTGACGCGTCAACTCAGATCCCCGCCTTGTTCTGCCCACCTCCCTGCCCTTATGCTGCTGCCACGGCCGCTACCATCCCCGCTGCTGTGAAGTGAGGCCCCAGCTGTGAATGACCTGCCCTTCACGCCCAGCTGGCAAGCTGGGGATGCCTTGTTGCATGGGACCCTGTTCCTCATGGCGCCCCCCAACACTGAGCGCCCCTCCTGGTCCAAGGCCGGGGTTCCGCAAACGCTGGCTGAACCGAAACCCAACTGTGGTTGCAGGCTTCTGAGCTGGTCTTTTCTTGTTCCCACTCCCAGCCCTCAGCCACGGGCCCAGAGCCAGGTCTCAGCAGGAGGGGCCCGCCGCTCGGGGGTGGGCAGGGGCGGTGATCCTGACCCCCATGGGGTCGATCTGAGTAGCACCCCTTTCTGTGGTCATCTTTAGGAAACAGGCACTGAGTGGCGTGAGGCTAAAATTTAGTTATGAGCTTAGGATCCCAAGGAAGAACCCTGAGGGGTGGCACCCAGACCCTGGTGGCTTTGAGGAGGACAGAAAGGGTGGCTCTGAGGTCCAGAGCCCGGGGCCACCTAGAGAAGGAGCCATAGCAGCCTCAGGGAGCGCACAGGACAGTCCCTGGCCTCTGGTGGGGCACCGTCCCCCGATTCAGCACCAGTTGGGGGGACCCAGAGAGCAGCAGGGAGGAGGAGCCACTGGGTGTCGCATGTGTGACACAGGGGCCGACAACCATCTCAGCCGCAGGGGCAGGAAGTGCCTTTCACTCTGGCTTGTTACAAAGTCACAGAGATGGCAGCGGGAGTGCTCCACCTGGGGGTCTGTCCTGTCCTGTCCCTTCCTGCATCCCCTTTGGGGACCCTGGGCCAGAGAGCACGACAGGGAGGAAGACCCAGGGGCTTCAGGAGGCCTGCAGAGGCGCAGGAGAGAAACACGGCCCAGACTACAGAGGGCCGCGGGCTGTGCACGGGGAGGGAGCGCGCCCAGCACTGGGGACAAACGTCCAGGCACAAAGGCTTGGGGCGGCTGCTCGCTCTTCTCCCGCAGCAAGAGGTCGGGAAGACAGCCGGGATGGGGGACCAAGCTTCCCTGTTTCAGCGCATCCCCTGGGCTTCCCGCTCCGTGCGAGGGCTCCAGACAAAGCCCGAGGTCATGGAGGAAGCGAGGGGAAGGGCTGGCCAGCTGCCTGGTGCTGCTCATGTGAGGAGAGCAGAGCCTTCCCCAGAGGCTGTGGTTGGGGTCACAAGGCCGGCCACACTGTAAGGGTGGCTGGGACGGTGTCAGCCCCAGTGAGTTCCCGCACGCCACCTGAGCAACGCCTGGGAGGGGGCTGGGAGGCTGGGGACAATCTCAATGCAGCTGGCCCTGTGGCCCCCAGCCAGGCGGGAGGGTCGGGGACCTGGGGTCCCTGTGGGAGGGCCTGTCAGGGTGGGAGCTCCCGGGGGCCCGCCAGTCAAGCGCAGCTTCCAGGCCAAGAGGGGCACTGTCTCCGGCAGGGAGCCTGCCTGGGCCAGCTGAGGGGCAGGAGGACAGGGCGGTCCTTGGATGGTTCAAAGAGAGAGCCCTCAGTCCTGGTCCTTGGTCCCACTGCACAGCGACCTCCTGAGTCTCAGAGGTGAGTCACTGGGAAGGACTTCCTGGTGGCACTTGGAGGAGGCCTGGAGTCACGTGGGGTGAGGGGGGTGAAAGAGACAGGCAGAGAGACGGGGGCGGGGCTGACTCCCAGGAAGCTGGGACACTGGGGACCCCAGCCCAGAGCCGGGCACCTCCTCTGGCGAGACACCAGCGCTGTGCGGTGGGTGATAAACGTCTGTCCCAGGGCATCGATCGCTGCATCCTAATCTTACTAGAACACTCCCGGCCACCCTCCCTCCCCCCCACACCCGGGCGCCTTCCCGGAAGGAACACTGGGGCATCTCATTCTTTCATCGTTAGACAAAGAAGGGTCCCAGGGGCCCCCGACCCCCCACTGATCAGAGACCTCAGACCGTGTTGACGTTGCGAGAGAGAGACCTACTCAATTGGCCGTTACGACACCGAGGGAAACATTGCCTAACCCCAGGGAGAAACCGCAAGAACAGACAAACACTCTTGCAGCTGGGCTGCGGGCTCAGCCTCCGCCACGCTGCCTGCTGCCTGTGTGGCGGCTTCTCTGTGTTAAAGGCAAGAAGGAGGTTAGGTGCCAGGGAGGCTTTTCAAGTCCCCAAAACCCTCCTCACAGAGGAAGAGTGTCATTGGCTAAGTAAGTGACAGCAGGCAGGGCTTGGCCACCTGCTGCCTTTGTCATCTGCATTCTGCTCCCCAGGCCGAGGCCACTGGCAGCTTTGGCTGAGGAGACATCGGCCCTGATGTCCTGCCTGAACGTGGGGGACAGGGACAAAGCAGCCCCCGCGTGGGGTCCTGCTGCTTCACCCCCACAGGGCTCACGGTGCATGAAGGACCCAAGGCTGCGGCTCCCGACAGCGGAGCTGGGTCGCCAAGGAGACAGGACAGGACAGACCCCACAGTGAAGCCCTGAGCCTAATGCAGAGGGCGTGTTCAGAAGTCAAGAGGTCTGAAAAGGGGTCGCCTCCTTTCATTAGGGGAGAAAGCTTTGTGCCTGTAGTTTGGAGTGGGGCCCCCCATCTTCCATCCTGGAGAACTGCAGGTCTCCCCATGAGGTCACGGGGCCTAGTTCTCCTTCTCTCCTTCCAGGTCAGCCCCTGGCCCACTCTGTTCTCAGAAGGCCATGATTCAGGGATCTGGGGCTGCTCTGGGGTGGGTGTCAGAGGTATGTTTAGGGCCCAGCTTCCATGGCAGGTCCAGGCAGCCAACCCCAGGCTTCCCGGGATGGAGAACTCCAGTCCCAACGACTCGTCTGTCCCCTTCTGACCTCTCAGGTGCTGCCACACCAGCTGTCCCCATTCCCATGCTGCTGCCTGCTGCCTGTGCACCTGCTTACTCAGCCCTGCCCGGGTCCCAGAGCCCACCCACCATGCAGAAGCTCCTCCGCTCCAGGAGATGCTGTCTCTGCTGGCTGGCCACGTTCTGGGCACTGCTAACAGGTATCTCAGGTGTCCCCCCGGGTAGAGCCATGAAGAGAGGCAGGGAAGATGGTTTTAGACTGGGCTGGATGCTTCACCCTCTGTGGCCACATGGGGCTGAGAGCTGGCCACGCCCCTCCAGGTGGTGACCTGTTCCGTGGATATTAACACCTGCCAGCACAGCAGGGAGGGGAAAAGAGGGCAGACGTAGGTGGTCAAGAGACCTGGCTGCCACACTGAGGAGTCTGGACTTGGCAATGTATACGGCAGCCTTTAGAAAACCTTTGTGGACCTGGCTGGTGTGGCTCAGTGGATTGAGCGCCAGCCTGCAAACCGTAGGGTCGCCGGTTCGATACCCAGTCAGGGCACATGCCTGGGTTGCGGGCCAGGTCCCTAGATGGAGCCACATCAGAGGTGTTTTTCTCCCTTTCTCCCTCCCTTCCCCTCTCTCGAAAAATAAAGTCTTTACAAAATAAATGAAAGAAAGAAAGCATTTTCAGAAGTTGGGCCTTAAAGGAAAAGAACCTGCAATGCTAGGGAAGGTCTGGGCAGGACGCAGGGGGTGAGGGCCGCCTGCCCGGGGTATGGCTGAGCCTCAAGGCTCCCGCTTCCTGCCCTCACCTGGCCAGGCAGGAGAAGGAGCTGCACCTTGGGTTAGGGGCCTGCATTCCTCAGAGGGGCCATCATGCTGGTCTGGCCAGAAGGGGAGGAATCTGTTTTGGGTTCAGGCTGGATGGATCCTGTCTCCACAGGAGCCTGCGTGCTGCCCTAAGGCTCCGTCTGCCCTGACCTGCGCTGGCCACCAGCCACAAGCCTTATCAGATGGCCCCCCAGGCCCAAGCACCGGCTGCATTGCAGGGCCTGCCTGGGCTTGGAGGCCCTGCCCTCACGGGGCCAGGAAGCTCCACTCAGACCAGCGGAGCCTCTAAAGCAGCTGCTGAGAGCCTCCTCCTCAAACCCTGGGGCTACGCGCATCTTTGATGCCATTTCCCAAATCAAGAAGCTTCGGGTTTTGGAAGTGGCTCCGTCCCGGGACGAGGCTACCAAGGTCAGACCAGGTCTTTGGACTAGGCTGTCCCACCCCAGATCCCACGAGGTGGGCCAGGCTGTCTTCCTGGGCTCTGATCAGACCCCAAATACCTTAGAGGAGATGCGAGAAGGGGTCCCTTGACCCCAAAGCCTATGCCTTCAGGATGGGACAAGAACTCTGGACTGACGCCCTCATGGGCGTGTCCTGCTCTTCTCTTGCAGCTCTGGGGCCACAGTTATGTCCTTTGGATGCACACAAGGTCCCTGCAATGCCCCCTAAAGATCCTAACTCTGCCCCTCGGGCTGCTCAGGCCTGTGGGTGTGGTGTTCTTTCTCCCTCGCCCATACCCATTCTCTCCAGGGCTGCCCAGGCCATGCAGTTCATCACCCTGGTGACCTGGAATGTTCTCTCTAGCCCTGAGCCTCAGTGTCCGGGACACAGTCGAGAAAACACGACTGCACAGCCTCCCCACCCCCCACAAAGCCTTTGGGACAAAGGAACTCACACCATGTGTAACCAGGCGAAAGGTGTCATTAGGGGACCAGGCCTCGGAGATTTCACTCTGTTCATCTTGATACAAAATTCCCAACGCGCTTTTCATAAAACGAACAACAGAAAGGTGACCTGGAAGCCTGGCGTGGCCAGGGGCCTGGAGCACTCCCTCCACGGGCGGTTCTGTAGAACAGCCCTGGGCCCCGCTCTGCCGGCTCCCTTTCGGGTCCTGGTGGCCACGAAGCCCTAGCAGATGGGCCCCCAGCCCTGAGACAGGAGGCCGGTCCCCTCCAGTGTCCCCAAGGGCCAGGCATGTGAGGGCCGCGTACTTCCCACTCCTAAGGCTCACTGCACCTGGCAGGAGGCAGGTGGGCACACTTGGGAGGGGCCTTCCTGAGAGCCTCTGCAGGCAGGATGAGGGGACCAAGAGACACGCTGGTCCCACGGCTGCCACAGCTGGCAATGGCAGCCCTCCCCGCTACCTCCTGCCTCCTGCCAGTGAGAGGCCCCTTCAGGAGGCCCCAGAGCGGGGGGCGAAGGGGCAGGTGGAGGGGCCCTCACAGTCAGCCTCGTTACCCCCGACTTCTCAGAGATCTGAGGTCTGGGGGGGTGGGTACAGGCCTGCTGATGCGGGAGGAGGCCCCACCTTCTCTCCCACCTCCTGGTCTGTTCCCAAAGGAACAAGGCGGGAAGCGTTTTTATTATCCTATTACCTGGTTCTGGAATTCGCCTCTGGTGAACCCTGGGGTGGGAGGAGGGACCCAGGGGCCTAAGTGGGGTCTGATAGATGCACCTGGAACTACCTGCAGGGGGTGGGGGTTAAAGGGGGCCTGCAGGTCTCAGGGGGCGGGTCTGGGAGGCCGGGACACTCAGCCTGAGTGTCTGCTGGCATGTGAGCCCCAGCTCACCTGTTTGGGGACATCCTGTGAGGGTTATGGGGTTCACATATGGACGTGTTCAGGCAGCAGAGACAAAGCTGGGCCAGCAACAGAGGGTCCCACAGGAACACGAGCCCCAGGGCCTCACGGATGTCTCAGGGTCAGGAGAAGCCCCCTCCCCCCCAACCACAGGGCCTGTGCCCTGAGACCTGGCTTTGGGGCTGACAGAAGCAGGACCCCCATTTTTTAAAAAAAAATACTTTATTTACTTATTTTTAGAGAAAGAGAAAGGAAGAAAGGGAGAGAAACACCTATGTCTGGTTGCCTCTGGGACGCCCCCAACTGGGGACCTGGCCCACAACCCAGGCATGTGCCCTGACTGGGAACCAAACCTGTGCCCCTTTGGATCACAGGCCAGCGCTCAATCCACTGAGCCACAGCAGCCAGGGCTAGGACCCCACTTTTGATGGTCATGAAGTTGCTACATGGACTGGCCTCATGTTCAACACTCCCCACCCAAGTCTGTCCCTGGGACCCTCCAGAGTCTACCTGGTTGATCTGCAAGTGATCCTTTAGCCACCCAGGCCTGGGACAGTGCCTGCCCCACTCCCACCGGCGCTCCTGCCCATACTGCATGCCCGTCCTCAGACCCACACGGCGACACTATCAGCAGCCCTCGCCCTCCCCCTCCCCCGGAGCTGGCTTCCCGCAGCCACTGCTAGTGACTCCTGTACCCTTCCTGCGGTCCCAGCGTGGACGTCCTCTCTGCCGGCTCCCACCCTCACTATGGCACGAGTGACTTTGTTGTTGTTTTTGTTTTTAAATGTTCAGTTCTGAAATGGGACTTTCGGCCACAACCATAAGAAGGAATACAATGACCTCAAAACAAAAAACAACCAGAACTACCAGAAAACTGAACTGCGTGGCAGTCCAACAAGCAAAGGTATAGAGAAGGAACACTCACCCAGACAGGCCGGAGGGGCGGAGCCGGGGAGCCGGGCGGGGAGACCGTGGTGTGGGGGCCGCGGCAGGCCAGCGGAAAGCGCCGTCACACAGTAGAAAAGCCCAGAGGGACAGCTGGGGGGCAACCCCCGTCCCAAGCCAGACCGGTCAGCCCCTAGTTCCAGCGCTGGGAAAGTGCAGCCTCATTAACTCGGACTGTGAAAACCAGCGGGGGGGTCGGGAGCGGGAAGACGCTTCCGGCCTCACAGGAGAGTCCGTGTAGAGGTCCCCATCGTCCTAGAACGTCCGCAGACCCACCCACTCTGGAAACCACCGCCATGGCAGCAGCTAGAGGGGTCCCAGTCCCGAAAGGGAAGTGGGGGAAGTGCCTGGAAAAGGGGTGCGTGCCGAGCAAGCGGCACTGTTCTCTCTCTGACCCCTCCCCCACATACAGCACAACAAGGTGGTGAAATGGGTCTCCCGGCACTGACGTACCTCTGCACTGACGTAGCGCCGCACTCACGTAGCGCCGCACTCACGTAGCGCCGCACTCACGTAGCGCCGCACTCACGTACCTCTGCACTGACGTACCTCTGCACTGACGTAGCTCTGCTCTGATGTAATTCCGCACAGACGTAGCGCCGCACTCACGTAGCGCCGCACTCACGTAGCTCTGCTCTGGTGTAATTCCACACTGACGTAGCCCTGCACTGACGTAGCCCTGCACTGACGTAGCCGCGCACTGACGTAGCTCCGCACTGACGTAGCCCCCGCACTGACGTAGCCGCGCACTAATGAAAACCTGAGGCTCCGCCCCTTACAGCATAACAGGTGCAACAGCTGTACCTGAGACACAGAGGCAAACACAGGAGCCTGTCAACATGAGGAGACAGAGAAGTATGGCCAGAAGGAGGGAACAGATCAAGGTTCCAGTGGGAGAACTAAGTGATGAGGAGATAGGCAACCTCACAGATGCAGAGTTCAAAACACGGATGATAAAGATGCTCACAGGCTTGACAGATATGCTTAAGTACAGCAAATGCATAGGGAAGAAGTGAAGGCTAAGCTAAGTGAAATGAGGAAAAATTCACACAAAACCAGTGGTGAAAGGAAGGAGGCCAGGCATAAAATCAATGATATGGAATAAAAGGAAGAAAAAGGCCAGTCAACTAGAACAGAATGAAGAAACAAGAATTGAAAAAAACTAAGAGAGGCTTAGGAACTCTGGGACAACTTTAAACGTACAAACATCCAAATCACAGGGATGCTGGAAGGGGAAGAGGAAAAGGAAGAAATTGAAAACCTATTTGAAAAAATAATGAAGACAAATTCTCCAAATTTGGTGAAGGAAATAGACATACAAGTCCAGGAATTAGAGTCCCAAACAAGCTAGACCCAAAGAGGACCACACCAAGACACATCATAATTAAAATGCCAAAGGTTAAAGATAAAGAGAGAATCTTAAAATCAGTAAGAGAAAAGCAGAGAATTACCTACAAAGGGGTCTGTATAAGACTATCAGCTGATTCTTCAAAAGACACTTTGCAGGCGAGAAGGGACTGGCAAGAAGTATTCAATGTGATGAAAAGCAAGGACCTACAACCAAGACTACTCTATCCAGCAAGGCTATTCTTTAGAATGGAAGGGCAGAGAAAGTGCTTCCCAGAAAAGGTAAAGCTAAAGGAGTTCATCATCACCAAGCCATTATTACATGAAATGTTAAAGGGACTTATTTAAGAAAAAGAAGAAGATCAAAACTATGAACATTGAAATGACAACAAACTCACACCCTGGCTGCTGTGGCTCAGTGGATTGAGTGTTGGCCTGTGAGCCAAGTGTCGCTGGTTTGATTCCCAGTCAGGGCACATGACTCGGTTGCACGTCTGGTCCCCAGTTGGGGGAGCAAGTGAGAGGCAACCACACAGTGATGTTTCTCTCTCTCTCTTTCTCCTTTCCCCTCTCTCTAAAAATAAAATAAACAAATAAATAAATTTAAAAAAAGAACTATATACACAATGAAATGTTCACTTTTCTGTATATACTATATATTTTTAAAAATGACAACAAACTTACAACTATCAACAAATAAATATAAAAAGAAAAAGAAAAACAAACTAAGCAAACAACTAGAATAGGAACAGAATCATAGATATGGAGATCTTATGGAGGGTTATCAGCTGGGAGGGGGAAGGGGGAGAAATGGGGAAAAGGTGCAGGGATCAAGAAGCATAACTGGTAGGTACAAAATAAACAGGGAGACCTTAAGAATAGTATAGGTAATGGAGAAGCCAAAGAACTTATGTGCACGACCCATGGACATGAACTAAGTGGGGGACGGGGAGGGTTGGTGGGTACTGGGCAGATGGGGGCAAAGGGGATAAAATTGGGACAACTATCTTAGCAAAATCAATAAAATATACTTTAAAAATAAAAATAAAATACTAAAATGTAAATAAATAAAATGATGTTAAAAATTGTTTTTTAGTTCTTTTCGCCTAAAAAAATTTTTTTTATTCATTTATTTATTTAGAGAGAGGGAAAGGGAGGAGAAAAGAGGGAGAGAAACATTGATGTGAGAGAGAAACATGGATCAGTTGCCTCTCGTATGTGTCCCCTCCAGGGACTGAACCCACAAACCAGACCTGTGCCCTGGCCTGAAATCCAACCCAAGACCTTCTGGTTTGTAGAACAACACCCAACCCCCTGAGTCACACAGGTCGGGGCAAGAGTGACTTTTATCCTGTTTTCTTAGACCGGCGGCCCCAAAACGACTGAACCAGTTTGTGACAAGCCTGGAGGAGCAGCCATTTGTACGCAGAATTTCATGTCTGTGAATTGTCCGTTTGTGAAATGCCCAGACAGACAGGCCATGCTGGAGAAATGTGGGCTGCCGTCCACCCAGCGTGACAGCACACTGCTTCTGAGCCCCCTCTTCACAGGGATCCAAGAGGTGACCCTCCCAGATGGGTGGCAGATGTCACGCCCTAAACCGTGGTAGCTGCTCTAAGCCCAGAGACCGCAAATGACTCCTGGGTCCAGGCCTGGTCACCGGGGAGGGGGAGGGTTAACTGAAGCCAACCAGGGATTTCTGTGATTTTTCCACGATGTGACAGATTTGGGAAAACTTTCAGGGAACACAGCCACATCCTGTCCCGCCAGCCCTGTTCCTGCAGTTCCGACGGCGACCAGATTGGCACCGACGCTCCGTGCAATCCCCGCCGCGGCCTAGACATGCTGTCATGGCCTCGGGTGCCAGCTCAGAAGAGGTCTGATTGTCACCTGTTCCCGGCGCGTGGAACGGTGTGTTTGGAGTTCAGTTATTGTACGCTTCCCCTCCCAGGAGCACCCGAAATCCCAACAGGGAGGGGCTCTCCATTGTGCGCGTGAAGCTCAGGGAGTCCCTAGGGTGTCCCCACCCCCTTCCCCATGTTTTCCTCCCCTCCCCCAGCACGTGGAGCTTCCTTGAAGGTCCCTGGGGACCCATCTTCCCTGTTTGTTTGGGTGAGAGCCCTGTATTTATACAGGCCTCCAGGCAGCTCTGCAGAGAGCAGGCAGCGCCAGGCGGGTACCCAGCAACAGCTGGGCACGAGATCCAAAGGACACACACCCCAGGGCGGGGTGGCCGGGTCGCAGCCCTCCCCCAGCCGTCCTGGGGGAGCCGCCTCCAGGATAATCCCTCCCTGGGCTCCCGGGGAGGGTGGGAGAACACAGGACAATTGTCACTGATCATGTGCTGAGGACAGAGCCACACGGACCTGAGGCCTGGGGAAAGGGGGCGATGAAAACAGCCCTTTGTGCGGGGCCTGGCCGGCTGCACACTGAGCTTGTGTTTCTCGCTTCATGACAATTGGGCGAAACGTTAGAGTGGGCATCAATTATTCAGACTTCCCTGCCAGGTCAGAACACAGAGCCGAGGCCGGGAGAGCGGAGGCAGCTCGACCAGGGGGGCAGGGGGCGGGGTTCAGACAGAGTCCGGGCTGGTGCCTGATCCCACTGTTCCTCGGGTCTCAGCCGCCCACCCCCATCTGATCTAACCTTCCTCCACCAGCCCCAGCCAAACTGCTGTGCAGGACGTTCTCTGCCTTGGGGTGGCATTGAAGGCCAGCAAGCATCACTCCATTTTCAGGCTGAAAGTGCTGTCCAGAGCATTCTCTGGCACTTGTGGGCTGGGGCCCTCAACCCTCACGCCCCCATGAGGCTCAGACTTATTCCTCTGGCTCCATCTGTCTGCTTAGGACTCTTGATTCTTTACTCTGCCTTCCTGCCCCTGACAGGCTGTCCTCACACCTCTCCCAAGGTGCCACTGGGCACAGCAGTCAACCACCTGTCTCTTTGCTAATAATAGAAGCATTTAAAGCCATGCATTTCCCTCTAACACTCTTCAACTGTATCCTGAGAGTTTTGATAGGTTGTATTGTTGTTGTTGTTATTATTATTATTATATTATTATTATTAATTGGAGGGAGGGAAAGAGAGAGGGAGAGAGGGGGAGAGAGAGAGAGAGCTTTATTGTTTGCACTTACTGATTCTTGTATATACCCTGACCAGGTATCGAACCTGCAACCTTGCAATGATGGCACATCAGGTTGACGCTCTAATCAACTGAGCTACCGGCCAGGGCTGATAGGTTGTGTTTTCACTGTCATTCCATTCTAATTGGTCAGAGGATATTGCTTATATTTTCATCTCTTTCAAATGTATTGAGGTCTATTTTCTGATCCAGCATCTGTTTTGGTCTGGGGAACGTCCCACGTGCCCATGAAAATAATGTGCCTGCTGCAGCTGTGTGATTGAATGTCAACGCGGTCCAGTTGGGTGATGGTGTCGTTCAAGTCTTCTGTATCCTGACTGATTTTCTGCGGGCCATGTATTGGAATCTCACACTATATGTAATAACGAACCTGTCGAGTTCTCTTTTCAGTTTTATGAGTTTTTGCCTTGTGAATTTTGAAATTGTCAGATTAGGTGCATATCCATTTAAGAGGGTGTGTTAGTCAGCATGGACTGCCGTCACAAAGACCACAGACAAGGTGGCTTAAATAAATTTATTCTGGAGGCTGCAAAATCCAAGGTCAAGGTCCAGCAGGGCTTGGTTTTTGGCAAAGCCTCTCTCCTTGGCTTGGAAACGATGCCTTCTTACTGCGTGCTCACCTGGTCTTTCCTCTGTGAACACAAAGAGACAGAGAAAGCTCTGCTGTCTTTTCCTCTTCTTGCAAGGCCTTATTGGATTAGGGCTCTCCCTTTATGACCCATGTAACATAATCGCCTCCTGAAGACCCTGTCTCCAGACATGGTCACACGAGGGGAAAACAATTCAGTCCATAGCAAATGATTGTACCTTTTCAATGAATGATACCTTTATAAATATGAAATCCTCCTCATTTCTAGTAATATTCCTTTTCCTGAAGTCTACTTTATTTGATATCAATGAAGCAATTCACATGATCTATGATTAGTGCTTGCATGATACCTATTTTTCAGAGGTAACACGTTATTTGGGTGTATTTTAAATTTACAACATTCTCTGCCTTTTAATTTAGTTCATTTAGTTTGTAAATTATTGAGACAGTTGGCTTAAAATATACCATCTTGCTATTTGTCTCCTTTTCATCCATTTATTCCTTTTTTACTGCCTTTTAAAAATGGTATATTTTTGAATCTCCCATTTATATCTCTTCTATTGGCTTACAGCAAATTGATGTTTCTTTCTCTCTCTCCCCCTTCCCCTCTCTCTCTCTCTAAAATCAATCAATAAATTCTTTTTTAATTTTAAAGAAAGATCTCCAAAACCCTAAACTTTCACCTTAAGAAACTGCAAAAAAAGTAGAGAAAACTAAACACACATCAGAGGAAGAAATAATAAAGATGCAAGCTGAAATAAGTGAAATAAAGAAGATAAAAACAATACAGAACAACACAAGTTGGTTCTTTGAAAAGATCAGAAAAGCAACACATTTCAGATAGGCTGAACAAAAGAATATAAAAGAAGAAAAAAAGACAAGAAAAAGAATAGGGCTGAAATGAGTAAGTCGGGAACTAAAAAGGAGACGTTACTACCAACCTTATGAAAATAGAAAGAGTTATAAACCAGTATATGCCAAAAAAATTAAATATTCTAGATGAAATAGACAAGTTTCTAGAAAAACACGAAGTACTGAAATTAATACAAGGAGAAATGCAAGAAGAAATAGAGAAGCCATATAAACTTAACTATAACAAATAAAGAGACCGAATTCTTAAGTAAAAACAAAAAATAAAAAACTGCCTGCAAAGGAAATCCCAGGACCAGATGACCTCACTGGTGAATTCTACCAATGTTCAAAGAAAATTAATAGCGATCCTTCACAAACTGGTTCAAAAAATAGAAGTGAAAGAATTTCCCAGCTTATTTTATGAGGCCAGGATCACTCTGTTTCCAAAACCAAAGACATCACAAGAAAAAGAAAAATAGAGACCAACATCCCTTAGCAATATCGATGCAAAAATTCTGAATAAAATGCTAACAAACCAAGCACAACAACATGGAAAAAGAATTTTGCACAAGATTATTTCTGCTGCTCTGTCTTCATGTTTACTGACTTCTTCGTCTGTTCTACTTGGTAATACTGAACCCATCCAGGGAACTTTTAATTTTATTTATTGTAGCTTTTAGTTATAAAGTGTTCATGTGTTTCTTATTTATAATATATTATATTATGTTATATTATATACATATATGTGTGTGTGTATATATATATATATATATATATATTTTTTTTTTTTGCTGAAGTTTTCCATCTTCCCTTTCATCTCAGGGGAGTTTCCCCTTCCTTACTGAAGCATGGTAAGCCCTGGCTGGTTTAGCTCAGTGGATTGAGCGTCGGCCTGCGAGCTAAGTGTCGCTGGTTCGATCTTCCAGTCAGGGTACATCAGAGAAGGAAAACTCTGACTCCAAAAAACCTCCGCTGCCTTGCGGCATACCTCTTCTGGGGAAAGGCTAAGGGAGTAAACCCCGACAGAAAATCCGGAGCCGGAGTCCCTAAGGCGGTTTGACGTTGTAGTCAACACCGGCAACTCCTGCGGCGCACCTGAAGCCAAGCTGTATCGACTCCGTCTTTCCCTTGGACCCTTCAGCTGCGAAGAGAGGGGGGGTCTGCTGCATGGGCAACAGCAGACCCTCCATATCACCCTGCCCAGGCTCTGTAGCTTCAGCTCCACTGGAGAGGACACTCCAGCGTCATCGCAAGATGTCAATTCAACACGGGAGGAGACAGATGCCGTGTCACTCCTGAGTCGGACTGCACAGCCATTCTCGGCGGTGCAGATAGACACTTA
The DNA here is from genome assembly GCF_987537825.1 of Furipterus horrens. Classification (NCBI taxonomy): domain Eukaryota; kingdom Metazoa; phylum Chordata; class Mammalia; order Chiroptera; family Furipteridae; genus Furipterus; species Furipterus horrens. The sequence goes on along the minus strand of NW_028327186.1, from coordinate 2,508,741 downwards.
AGAAGCTACACCATCGTCTCTCGAGACGGACGGCTGCCGACTGAAGCATGGTTATACTAACTGCTTTGAGTCTTTGATGATTCCAACATTGGTGTCATTTCAGGATTGGTATCTTTTTTAAAAAGATTTTCTCTGTTTTTTTAAAGACTTTATTTATTTATTTTTAGAGAGAGAGGAAGGGAGGGAGAAAGAGAGAGAGAGAGAAATATCCATGTGTGTTTGCCTCTCACACACCCCCAACTAAGGACCTGGCCCGCAACCCAGGCATGTGCCCTGACTGGGAATCAAACCGGCAACCCTTTGGTTTGTAGGCCCACATCCAATCCACTGAGCCACACCAGCCAGGGCTGTCTGTTTATTTTTAGAACGAGGGAAAAGGAGGGAGAAAGGGAGGGAGAGCAAGATTGATGTTCAAGAGAAACACCGATTGGTTGCCTCTTGTATGTGCCCCGACCGGGAATCGAACCAGCCACCCTTTCCTTTGCGGGATGACACCCAATCCACTGAGCCACACCGGTCAGGGCTCAGGGTTGGGGTCTTTTGATTGTTTTTTGTTTTTTGTTTTTTTTGCAGGCTGAGACTTTTCTGGTTCTTCAAACACAAGGCATTTTGCATGGTGACCTGAACATTTTGAATATTATGTCATGAGACTGGGTTGTTTAAATCCTAGAGAGGCTGTTGATGTTTTTGCTTTAGCAAACCACTGACCCGGTTAGGTTCACTCAGGGTGCAAGTTCTGACCTACCTCCTGTGGGCTGTGGTTTCAAAGTCAATTCAGTGTTCAAAGGCTTTACCATGCTATTGGAGCCTGCTCTGCCTATATATGAGCCCTCCATAAGCCTCTCTACATTCTGGGTGGCGGTCTACCTTTGACCTCAATTCTCCAAGCCTGTGGTGTGTTGTTTAAGGACAGAACTGTGCATACACAGCTCAGAGGTGAACCCAAGAATTCACACATAACTCTCTCTCTCTACAATCAATCAGTCAATACAATTTAAACATAATAATGTGAAGCAGATTAAATAAAAGATACCGATTTAAGAAAGCTGTATTGCACCGATCATTTGTTCAAGGCAAGTTATAAAAAGACAGGGTCATTGTACTAAGACACTTTACAGGAATGCTAGCTGCTGTGAATAAGTTTAATTATTTAAGTTTGACCTTCTTGGCCGCCAAAAAGAAAAAAGAAAGAGGAAAATAAAGTGAATTACAAAGCTCTTGCTTCCTAACAGTCCCCCGCCAACACACACCTTATCAGAAGCCCCGAGGGGGAGGATGTTTTTCAGAATTCAGAAAATTGGATTTTAGACCAGTACCGCTGTGCATGTACTGTTTTTTTTTAAGTAACACCTTAACTTGTGGCGTGAATATTTTCACATGTCCCCGCAGAAACATGAATGCTCTTGGCCATGGGCTGCTTCTGTTGAGGTGTTACTTCGAATACCGTATCTGCACATTGTTCCTGGTCTAAAATCCAATTTTCTGAATCCTGAAAAACATCCTTCCTCCCCTGGGGCTTCTGATAAGCCCAGCACTTAAAAGTTTACCACTTAAGGTAATCAAAGCAAATTAATTATGACCCAGAGCACAGCTAAACAAGCAGAAAAACCCTAGAAGGAGTTAGGGATCTCTCGTATTTAAGTCGGGTGTGTCCTGAGGTCCAGTGGATAAAGGAAGTCTTGCGAGAGAGCTCAGCCATTATTAAGTAATCAAGGTAAGGCCATGGGAAAACTCTTCTTATTAAATAACACCCGTTTATACTATTTTATCGGTACCCTGGCTGGTTTGGCTCAGTGGATTGAGCGTCGGCCTGCGAGCTAAGTGTCGCTGGTTCGATCTTCCAGTCAGGGCACATCAGAGAAGGAAAACTCTGACTCCAAAAAACCTCCGCTGCCTTGCGGCATACCTCTTCAGGGGAAAGGCTAGGGGAGTAAACCCCGACAGAAAATCCGGAGCCGGAGTCCCTAAGGCGGTTTGACGTTGTAGTCAACACCGGCAACTCCTGCGGCGCACCTGAAGCCAAGCTGTATTGACTCCGTCTTTCCCTTGGACCCTTCAGCTGCGAAGAGAGGGGGGGTCTGCTGCATGGGCAACAGCAGACCCTCCATATCACCCTGCCCAGGCTCTGTAGCTTCAGCTTCACTGGAGAGGACACTCCAGCGTCATCGCAAGATGTCGATTCAACACGGGAGGAGACAGATACCGTGTCACTCCCGAGTCGGACTGCACAGCCATTCTCGGCCGTGCAGATAGACTCTTAAGAAGCTACACCATCGTCTCTCGAGACGGACGGCTGCCGACGATACTATTTTATCGAGTTCTGCGAGGGCAGAGACCATTTCTACGCTGTCCGTCCGTGTCTCACCCAAACCTAGCACAGTTCTCGGCTCACAGAGTTCAGTATTTGTCCAATTGAATGTTCCAGTCCAAGCATCATATTTCAAAGCGTGTTCCAGGCAGAATATACGGTAATAATGAAGGTTCCGAGGAGGATGAGGAAGGTCTAAGTAGGAACACAACCTGAGAAACACATTTTTAATGGGTGCATGGGGCCCAGCACCAATAAACATTTCATCTTGCTTAAAAAGAAAAAAGAAAAAGAAAATATTCACTCCAAGACTTGAGTTGCCTTGACATCAACCAGGTCAGATTTTGCCACCAAATGAGTTTGCCATTAACTTACGGAAAAGGTCTTGGTTTTCACAGAGCTAGATTTTGGCATGGCGGGCCTGTGATAGAGGCTGTTAATTAATCTCCAGGGGGAAAAATGTTTTCCTTGTTCAGAAATCTAATACCACATGGAGCTTAAGGGTGTTGCCCAACAGAGCAGGCAGGTTCACCCATGGACTTTTGACAAGAAATGCTTTGTTTCAGCAAATTCTGCCCGACACCAATGGATGTGTCTGGCCCTCAGCCAGCACCTGGGGCAGGGATGGGGAGGGCAGGGGCCAGCAATGGTAAGAGGTCATCTCCGCCATGCAGGGACACATGGTAGGGGGCTGGGAGTGACCCCCCGACATAGCAAAGTCCAGCAAAACATGCTAGACCATTTCTTCCTATGAGTCTGTTTTATCAGAGAGACCTCTTACCCGGGGACCCCAGCATCGGGTCTCATTGGAAGGACAGGCCATCAGCTCCCCAGCCAGGGGAATGAAGATATCATCTGAGAAGGGGGGAATACCCAAAATCAAAATAGGCCTCAAACAGCGAGAAAGGCAAAGGATAAATCACCCACTGTGCTCTTAGGGGTGGGACGGAGAGGGAGGTCACTTCTAAAACCTGCAGGGCCCGTGGGGGAGGGGGGACTGGGCGTACAAGGGGGAGAAGGGAGATTACCACTAAGAGAGGCCAGTGTGCCTGGAGGATATGGAGGAGGGTTGCAGTTGGGGTTCAGGGGCAGGAGCCAGACCCCAAGGTCTGTCTCGGGCGCCTCTGGAAGGCATGCAGTCTGGGGTCTGTGTTAGCATACGTGGAATGCCAAGGTGAGGTCCACAGCCCTCCGCTCAGGCAGCAATGCCCGTGAAGGCACAGATTCGAAAGCCTTCAGGGCAGTGCACCAGGAAAGCCTCCCGGCTCTGTCCCAAGGTGGAAAAGGGACAGGTCAGGCCAGACGTGCTGTTACGGAAATACCTTCCATCTGTTCACTTGGACACATGCGTCTTCTCAACCACTTGGAAGGTCAGGTTCAAAGACAGCATCCCGGACACGAATGTCAGCCCGGAGGAGCAGCCTGGCTCCCATTCCCACTCCCACTCCCCGCCCAGGAACCCCTCCCTTCACTAGAAGCCCTGGGGAAGAGACTGTGGGGTAGCCCACGAAGGCCCAGGAAGCAGGTGGCAGCCCTTGGCAGGAACTTGCAGGTGTGGCTTCTTACTAGGTGGGCTTGTCCCCTGGGCCTGCAGACCTATGGGAGGTGGCGCAGCTGGAGGACAGCTCAGGACAGGGCTCCTCTTGTGGGCTCTGAGCATGTCACTGGCCTCCCTACAGAGCATGACAGAGAAATGGCAGAAACGAGGGGAGAGGGGACCCCCAAGGCATCCTGGGGTCTGGTCGGGGCCAGCAGGAGGATGGCAGCCCCTTCACCAAGACAAGTCCTAGCAGGGAAAAGCAGGGGTGCATGTTTCTCCTATTTGTCTGTACTCTTCACAGGACTATTTTACTTTAATTTTTATAAAAACAATTTGGCCCTGGCTGGTGTGGCTCAGTGGATTGAATGCCCGCCTGTGAACCAAAGGGTCGCCGGTTCAATTCCCGGTCAGGGCACATGCCTGGGTTGCGGGCCAGGTCCCCAGCTGTGGGCAAACAAGAGGCAACCACACACTGATGTTTCTCTCCTGTTTCTCGCTCTCCATTCCCCTCTCGCTAAAAAATAAATTATAAAAACATCTTTTAAAAAGCAATTTATATATTGATTTGAGAGAGAGAGAGGAAGGGACAAAGAGAGAGAAAGAGGGTAACATTGATGAATTGTTTCACTTATTTATGCAATCATTGGTTGATCCTTATATGTGCTCAAATGGAGGATTAAACCTGCAACCTTGGCGTATTGGGACAATGCTCTAAACTACTGAGCTACCCGGCAAGGGCAGATCTATTTTCAATGTGGTAAGGGTCCCGTGCGTAGAAGATGCTTCAATTCACCAGCCATCACCCCATCATCCCAGAGTTCGGGAGAGAAAAATGCAATGGGGGGCGGGGAGGACGTGTCCACACCGGCCCAGGAAAGACCCTCTGCTTCTTTCTTTAGGTGTTTTCTGGTTGGTTTCTTTTTCAGTGCGTGAGAGCCTAATGCAGACCTGTGGGCTCACCAAGGGCTCCACGGATGTGGGCAGAGAGTTCATGCTTTTTTCTGAGACCACTGGGAGGCTGGAGCCCTGAGCTCCAGGGCCCCCTTCTCTTCCATGTGGCCGCGTGTGGCCAGGTGGAGGCCCCGTGTCAGAGCCACCTGGGGACTGGGAAGGGAAGAGACAGTGTGGGAACCCCAGGCCGGAAACAGGCCCGGGCCCTGGCTTTGTCTCTCAGTGTGCCCTTGGCTGGGTGACCCCACAGCCCCATGCTACGTCTTTGGGCCAAGGCTCTGGGAACACAGGCCTCAGAGCCGCGGTTATGGAGAAGGAAGCAGTGACAGAGGCAAAGGGTGCAGCCCGGGTGAAGACCCCAGAAGGAGCCCCGTTTGAGCACCCTGGATAAGAGGCCTCTGGTTGCCGGACAGCTCTGCGTTCTCTCCTGTCCCCGTGTCCCACCCCCGCACACCGCCACCCAACTGTGCCTGGCCAGGCTCCTGCTGTGTGGGGTCAGGTGCAAGCATGCAGCACCCTGACCAGGAGGCCGGTGGCAGGGCACAGCCAGCAGCCCCATCGCCCACCCTCTGCCCTCACGTCACGTGCCGGCCCGCCGGGCTGAGGCCCACAATGCGGCTTTGTGCGGCAGCTGGCTGGGAGCTCTCACGTGTCTGGGGCGGCCCCAGCCAGCCGGCGGTGCCAGCCCTGGAGGCCAGGCATGCCAGGCTGGGGCCAGAGGGGGGCGAGGGGGGGCGCCCCACCACACCCTCCAGGGCCCTGGGCCAGGCGCTCTCCAGGAAACACCTGGACTGGGCTGGGACCCCAGGGGACAGGGAAACCCTCAACAGAGGGCTGGCCATCAGTCCCCAGCTAGGCCACTCAGCTGGGCCAGTCAGCCTGCTGCTGGGCTCCCAACAAATCCCTCGGCCTTGAGTAAAATGAGAAAATAAGGGCAGCCCTGGCCAGGTTGCTCAGTCTGTTGGAGCATCATCCTGCACACCAGAAAGTTGTAGGTTCGATTCCCATCAGGGCACATAGCTAGGTTTCAGGTTCAATGCCCAGTCAGGGTGCATACGGGAGGCACCTGATTGATGTTTCTCTCTCACATTTATACTTCTCTCTCTCTCTCTCCTATTATCAATAAACATATCCTCAGGTGAGAATTTAGATGAAAGAAAGAAAGAAAGAGGAAGAAAGAAGAGAGAGGAAGAAAGAAAGAGGAAGAAAGAGAGAAGAAAGAAAGAGGAAGAAAGAGAGAGGAAGAAAGAAAGAAAGAAAGAAAGAAAGAAAGAAAGAAAGAAAGAAAGAAAGAAAGACAGAAAAAGAGACAGCTTGGTCAATTTTCATAAAGCCAAATGTATTTTTTAATGTAATTTTTTTCAGATGTAAAAACATCCTGTTTTAACGAAAAGGATTAGGGTAGGTAGAAGTCATTTTGGTGACAATGCCGTCCATTCATAGACTGAAATGCGGGCAACTCTATTTTCATCCCTTTAAACAAACGTAAGTCCATTACGCCTGAACAGCGATAGCACGGGGGGCCTCGTCAGTGAGCTGGGGGGTTCTGGTGTGGGAAGCCGCAAAGCCTCCGGTGCTGGCTCTGGGGTTCGGGTGGGGAGTTCTCCGCAGCCCCAGGGCACTGTCCCCTCTGGACCTCAAAGAGGCTTGATTGAGTTGCCAAGCAAGGCCAGGCAGAGACGAAGAATGTGCTCAGCGGGGAAGTGTGTTTGTGCGTCCCCACGTCCTTGGCCTCCAGAACGCAGCCTTGTGCGGGGCAGGGTCTGGGAGCAGAGCCAGAGTCGGGGACCCAGGTGTCCAGCCTGGCCTTCAGGAAACCCTCTATGACCCTGGGCTGGGGGACCCGTCCTCAGTGTTCCCTTGGAGGTGGAGCGTGACGCTGGTGGACCCTTGGCAGTCGCCCGAGGGTCCTCTTTAATTAGAACATCGCCTGAGTAGCCCAGCCTGGGTCTGAGAGAAACAGCTGCCCCTCGCCCAGCGGGCACTGACCATCCCCTGCCTGGTGGGGGTGGCTGCTCTGTGTGGACAGGAGGGGACAGCCCATAGCTACAGCTCCCCAGCTGCAGCCAGGGACCCTGCAGCCACGTGGGTCCACGGGGACTCACTCAGTTGACCTCCAAGCCCACCAGGACATTTTACCAGGCCTGAAGTGGGTCCCCACGGATGAGGCCACCGGCAGGGAGGGTCCGGAGCTCAGGCTGTTCTGGGAAAGGCCTGGCAGAAAAAGCGCTCGTCATTTGCAGGCATGCTCAGGAAACAAATGCAGGGGCACATCTGTGTTGGTCCTTCTTTTCGAGGGACACAGTCGGGTGTCAAATGTCATTGAAGAAGAGATGCTCTCAGATATGCTTGTCCCCTTTTCACATGGGATTTGCCTTACATTTTAAAAATGTTTTTATTGATTTTGGAGAGAGCAGGAGGGGAAGGAGAGAGAGAGGAACATAGATTTGTTGTTCCACTTATCAATGCGTTCACTGGTTGATTCTTTTTTTTTTTTTTTTAAATAACTTTATTTATTTATTATTTGTTTATTTATTTATTTTTAGAGAGAGGGGAAAGGAGAAAGAGGGAAAGAAACACCACTGTGTGGTTGCCTCTCACTCGCGCCCCCAACTGGGGACCTGACATGCAACCTAGTCATGTGCCCTGACTGGGAATCGAACCAGCGACACTTGGCTCACAGGCCGATGCTCAGTCCACTGAGCCACAGCAGCCAGGGCCCACTGGTTGATTCTTGTACGCACCCTGGCTGGGAATCGAACCCACAACCTTGGTGTATCGGGACGATGCTCTAACCAACTGAGCTACATTCTGCACAGGTTGTTAGGAGAGTGGGTGGGCAGAGAAGTTGCCCAGAGAAGAAACAGGATGCCCAGGTGGATGCCCAGGTGTGTGTCAATTGTCCAAACCAGGGAACAGAACGTGCGAGGGCGGTGAGGAACAGCATGTTCCGCAAAGTACCCAATACAGTCTGGATGGGGGTGGTGGTGGGGGTTACACAGGGCCCCTCCTCCCCTGGACCCAGCCTTGAATCTGACTCACCAGGAATCCCCAGCTCCTTCCCAGAGAGGGGACAGCGTGGCCTCAGGGGTAGCCGCTCGAATACTTGGAGGCCACGGGAGTGGCCAGGAGAGGCTCATGTCACTTCCTGGGATCAGTGTCCTCATTTGTGCTGTGGGGGCGGCTGGAGGAGAAAATGAAAGTCATGTTCAAGGTGCAGGCATGTTCCTGGGCCCGGTGGCTGGCGAGGGGTGGGTGTCCCAGGACTTTCTCTGGGGCAGCCTCCAGCCCCTGGTCCCTCTACAAGGACAAAGTCAGAGGCACAGGGTCTCCGAGGCCCTCAGAATCTAGGTGGGGGGTGGGGTCTGAGGAGGGGTAACAAGGCAAAGAAAGGCAGGAAATTCTCCGAGACTGGCTGGGCTTGCTGAGCGGCGAGCACCCAACTGAGCAGGGCCCTGAGCCCACCCCTGGGTTTCAGACAGGGCCACCGAGGCCCGGCAAGGTCAACAGCCTGTCCCAAAAGCCACAACGTGCCCACAGGAGTATTTGGGGTGGAAGAAACCTAATCTTTCAACAGGTTCAACCTAAAATAGAGTCTACTATCTAAATGACAGGTGCTGAATTTCTCACAATATTTCGGTCATTATGCTGGGCCAGATAATCTTGGTTCCATAGGGGATTTTTTTGGAGTTGTGCAGGAGAAAAAGGCCACATCCCAGACACATCTGCAGCAGCCTGGAGCCCTAAGCCAGGGCCATAGAAATCCTCATGCCCAGGTGGGCTTGTACCCACCGCCCAGAGCCCACGCCCTTCCAGGCCCTCCGGGCTGGAAGAGAGCTGTCAGGGTCTGACTCTGCCTGGGACAGCACATTGGGGCAGGTGACTTCAGGTTCCTGCAAAGCTTTGCCACTCGAAACCACAAGCCCCTCCCGAAATCCCTCCGCAGGAGATGGAACTCTTCCCGTAGCCATGAGCGACGACTGGATTTGCTCGCACAGATGTCTGTGAAAGGCACAGAAACATCAATTCACATTATGGGGAGGTCTCAGATTTTCCCCAAACCCCCTCCCCGCTAACAACAGAGAGAGCATAAGACCCACGAGGGCATCTTACAAAACCACCTGCAAAACCCAATCAAACAAAAAACTTTAAAAAAAATTTTTTTTTAAAGGCGCTGCCTGCCCAAGATGTCCTTATACCTAGAACGTCCTGTGGATGTTCTATGCTATTCCTGATGCTCCTGTATTTACTTTTTTTAAAAGGTGCTTTCAAGTGGTCAACGTTGCATCCCGAGGGGGGCCCGTCCCCCCTGCTTCCCTCCAGGACACAGTTTGAGATCGAAGCTGCTGAGGATCCCAAGCCCAGCCCCTCCTAATTCCAGCCCCCAGCGCTTGTGTGAGTGGGAGTGGGGATAGGGGGACAGCTGAGGTCCCAGGAGTGGGGGACAAGTGCAGAAGTCCTTGACAGGACTCAGGAGCAGGTTGTGGGGTGTTGGTGGGGCCGGGGGACAGGGAAAACCTTCAGGAAGAAGGAAGCTCAGATAGCAGCTCTTCCAGACCCCTCCACTCCATGAGGACCCCCAATATCCTGGCCTGCTCCTGTCCCCCTTTTGACCTCCAAGGCCGTTCTCAGGGGAAATGGAACCCAGTGTGCCCCAGGCCCATGGGGACAGAGGAGGGCTGCCTGCTAGGCTGGGGTCACGGAACCCCGAGGTCAAAGGTCACCTGCTGCCCTTCCCAGCAGAGTCAGGCCTGGGAGGTGCTGAGCACAGCTATGATGTTGCCCAAGAGGTTGGCTTCAGACCCTGGGACGAGGCCAGTGGTCCAGGTGGCACCTTCCAGGGGAGACAGGATGGTAGAAGGACCTTGCAACCAGTTTCAAAGCTGGAAGGACTGGGGGTGGGGAGGCAGGGACAGGGAGCCTGGAAAGCCAGTGGGTAGCAGTGGGTGGGACTCACACCTGTGTGAGTGTCAGTGCCGAGGGCCCTGTGGGCGGTGTGGCGGGCCGGCCCTCCTGCCAAAGGAAATGCAATCTGCCTTCTCCGTCTTTCCTAGTCGTTATTTATTTATCTGGAAGATGCTTTGGTGACAGAAATTCAGGGCTGCTCATCGCTGTCTGTAAGCGGGCAGGAGGGGACAGAGAAGGGACAAAGCAGTCCTTCTGCTGTGCCCTCTTGATAGCGTGTGATCTCAGTCTTTGTCACCCAATCTCTCCCTCTGGGCACCGATGTGCGGAGGTGCCCCAGGTCAGGCCCTCATTTTCCAGATGGGGAGACTGAGGCCCGGGAGTCACACTGCTGTGCCCACGCACATACCCATGGGGACGGAGGCGCCACACCAAGGCTGCCCTGCTGGAGGTGGGCAGCCTCTTCCTGTGCTCTGGATGCCACCCGCCTTCTGAAAATTACAGCTGCCAGTTGTTGCCATGGTGACTGGTTGTGTTATTCCATCCCTGCAGAGCTGTGCGTCAGGGGGCCCCAGGCCGTCCTTTTCTGGGGGAGACAATCTCCGCCTCCAGGTGTGTGTGTGTGACATCTAGCACCTGGCCCTGCACAGCACCCTGCTCGGCATACCCTCCCTCACCCCAGGGCCCCTGGACCACAGTCCCCCGTGATGCTCAGTCCCATAGGGGCACCAACTTGGCTGCCAGTTCACTCCAGTGTGGTCAGTCCCCAGGACTGGCACATGTGAGCACCTTCATTCTTGTTTGACAGGAGAGTTCTAGTCTGTGAATGGACAGCCCATAATCTATTTAACCAACACCTGCAGGCAGACAGATAAGCTACCTCCAATCCTCACCTGCTACAAACTCACCTGAAGTTTAACCTTGAGCGTCAGTCATCTGGTATGAGTGAGAATATTTATGGATAAAACCCTGGAAGTAGCATGAGTGGGAAATGGGGGCATGTGTTTCTGAGGTTTGCAGACGAGGAAACGGAGGCTCTGAGAAATTTGGGGATTTGCCAAATCACTGTCTAGGCCAGTGTTCAGTGGGGTGGCTGAGACAGTCGGTCTGGGGCACAGGCCCGTCCCTTTGGTCACACAAGCCCAGGAGCCCCTGGGTGGGTCATGTGCCACCAGCCAGTCTCCATCGGGGATCGGCTGCTCCACCTTGGGACCGGGCACACCCTGTCCACCCCAGCCTTGGAGGCTGCCCACTGCAGGTGCTGCCTCGGCCGGCAGGCTCAGAGGGCCGTCTCCCAGCTGCCTGCCTCATTCGTCCTGGCCAGTCCCAGTTTGAGGCGACGTCCTCCTGCCTCTGGTTCTTTTCTCGGGTGCTCTTGCTGCCTGGCTGAACTGAGTGCCCCAGAGCCAGATCCCCGCGGTGGGGCGTGGAGCGGGGTAGTGGTCATGCAGCCTGGCAGGGGTTGTGGGGGTGGCCGCAGCGGGGCCTGGCCAGGCCAGCTCTCGGGGCAAGGAACAGCATCTACATCACAAAACGGTTAGCTGGCGAGGGCAACTAGCCGGGAGCCACCTCCTCATTTGCATGACAAAGGCCATTGCCCAAAGCCTGGAGGCCACCGCTCCTCGTGGCTTTGTTGAGTCACAGCCACGCTCCCACAAGCCTTGGGAACTGTTTCCCAGTGCTGGTCCTCCCGGGCTCCAAAGCCACCCCAGCTGACAAAAGCCACATTGTGGGGCGGGTGGCAGCTGCCAGCATCTGCTCCCTGAGCTGCCATCCAGGGGCCTCGAGGCTCCATGGTGCAAACGCTGTCCTTGCTAGGGACACAGCCAAGGCCGCAGGTCTCACCCAGAACAGGACTGGCGTACAGGCCTGGCCTCCACTGGTGAAATGAGGCCTTTGGGTCATCTGGAGACTAACAGTAACCCTGAACTTGAAGGAAGAAAGAAAACCGTCATGGTACACACACCTGCCGCATGGTAGACATCATACCTACACGGGAGCATTATTATTTGATGCTCCACTCACAGCAGGTGTTTTCCACACTTTAAAGATGGGGAGCCTTGGCTGGTGTGGCTCAGTGGACTGAGTGCCAGCCTGTGAGTCAAAGGGTTGCCGGTTTGGTTCCCAGTCAGGGCACGTGCCTGGGTTGTGGGACAGGTTCCCTGTTGGGGGTGTGTGAGAGGCAACCACACACGAATGTTTCTCTCCCTCTCTTTCTTCCTCCCTTCCCCTCTCTCTAAAAATAAATAAATAAAATCTTCTAAAAAATAAAAATAAAGATGTGGAAGGAGGCTCAGAGAGGTTCATCAGCTGGCCTAGTGTCACACAGCAGAGCTGAGAGGGTATGCTCCTCTCAGCCATTCCTGAGGCTCCTGCCTCTTATTGAGCTCCTTGGAGCTGCCTCTTGCAAATCCACCGGATTACCCTTCTCTCCTTATTGGGCCCACAAACTCCCAACAGCCCACCCAGCTTCTGCACACACCTCACTGGCCCTGAAGCCCCGTGCAACTCCCACAGAGGTCTGCTGCCTGGTCTCTGCTCAAGGTCTTGGGTCCTACGTCCTTCTGCATTTGGAGAGGCTCAGTTCTTACCCTGGAAGCCACACCTCAGTGCCTACCATCAGCCGATGTTTGTGGGAAGAGATGCACTTGACTTTATAGCCACTGGGATTTTGGGAGAAACATCGAACTGTGTGTGTCATGTTGGCCACAGATGCAAATGCACTCACCTATTCACAGAGTGTGAGGCCTTGACTATGCGCAGGGAGTCCCTTTGGGTAGAAAGAGCATCCCCAAGGAATCAGTTACAACCCAGAGTCCCCTAGGGGCGAGGGCGAGCAGACAGTGCCTGGGACCAGAACACAGCCCGCATGCAAAGGGGTTCCCTCAAAGCCAGGACCTGCTCCCAAGGGACACAGCCAGCTTGCAGAGACCCCTGGGGAAGGTCTCTCCTTCTTTCTCCTGTCATTCTCTGCTGGGTCTCCCCATAGTTCAAAACCATCCATCAGCAGCCAGTGACTGGAATGGAGGTGGGACCCCTGGGGAAAGCCAGACCCCAGCATAGGCTGCCTACACCACAGGAGGACAAGGTCAAGGTCATGAAAAAGGTAACAGCCATCAGCTGGGAAGTTGGAGCTGGGTTGAGGCCTAGGGAGGAGAAATGGGTTACCTTGACCAAGCTCATGGTGACTTTGAAAATCCCCTATGCAGGCTGGGCTGCCGACAAACAAACCAGCAACCTCACCAGGAGAGCCCTGGAATCTGTCAGAACCAGGTTGCAGGTATGGCCGTAGGTCCACTCCATCCCCCACCCCTCCCACCAGGAAAGGAAAAACCCACGCGTTGTGCACATGCTTCTTTGCCAGCTGAACCTCACAGAGCAATGGGAATTGGAATGAGTCCCCAGACTGTCCCAAGCTGGCCAACCCCTGACTTAGACAGCAGGGTCCGTAATGAGCCGCATGGGGCCATGCCCAGCCCCTATCGCTTTGGGGGATCTGACGGTCACCCGCCAGACCCTACGCCAACCATGCAAAAGGCCTTAGTGGTTTCCAGTGGGAACTATTTCTGGACTTTCAGGAAATGACTTCTGGTCCCAGATTGGCTACTCTCAAGTTACCTGTCATGTGATTAACACTAATTCATTTTCAACTTCTCCCTTCCTTTTCCTTGGAGGAAAACATTTTTTTTTTCCTAGAATATCAATAGCCTGTTCTCTGCTTTCCACATGAAGGAAGTTTCATACCAAGGGCCAAAAGCAAACACCAAAGCAGGAGGCTCCAGTTCAAAGAGGCTGGGGTAGAAAGGACCAATTCACACTGCATTTTGAAAATGCTTTACATTCTCTAGTTTAACGATAAAATCAGGTCTAAAGGCTGCTTACTGCCTCTCCCAATATACTGTTTTACACGGAAGCCCAAAGCTCAGAAAACCAACTGAACAGAAGGAGGGTGTGGAGGACAGAGGGACAGTCCCCCTACAGGGGGTCACAGACATCATGTGGCCAGACTGAAGAGGTCCCCTGACCGTGAGGAACAGGAAGGACGCAGCAGGTCATTTCCAGCCTCCCTTTCGGTGACTTGAATATGGTTAAGTGATATTATCCAGGACTCCCTTCAGGACTAACAAAAGTACCGCTTCATTGATATTGTATCAGCTAAGCCTGCCATCCCTCTGTTCTTGGAGAAACTCTACATGCAAATAGCCAAGAATTAAAGGGAGTCTTAATCCTACATTGTTCATGGCAATCCTTCCAATCCCATTAATGGGATTACTCATTAGTCCCATGAGAGCCTGGAGCAGACCAACCTGGCTCTTATTTGATTCGATACATCCCCACATTAATTAGCCAGCTGGGGGTGGGGTACCGTTGGGCTGAGACTCCAGGCTCTGCCTGTCGCTCTGTGTGGCCTTGGGGCAGTCTCTGGGTCTGGCTGAGGCTCAGGGTTCTCAGCTGGAGCCCGAGAAGACATGACACGTTCCGGTAGGGTCTCCCTTGGTGTCAGTGTGTCAGGGGAGGGCTGAAGGATTCCCAAGAAATGGGGGGGAGGGGTTTGTTATCGACCTAATCTGGTCAGGAATCTCCGTGCCAAGTCAAAAGGATGACACATGGCCTTTGAGCCTGAGCCCCATCTCAGGGAGAGGATGATAGGTGATGAACGGTGGACCACCAACCCTTGGGTGGGAGCAGACACACTAGAAAACGAACAGTTATCAGCCAGACCGGACAGCCTCCCAGATCGTCAGCAAGGAGGCAGGCAGCGCGCAGCCTGTGGAAGACAGATTAGAAACGCCGTCCCCATGCTGGGGCCTCGTTAAAACCGTGGCCTTGCCTCTAGGGTGAGCTGACTGATTACTGGGGCAGCTACGTACATTGGAATGTTCCGGGGTTCTCCTTGGCCTGGTCTGATGCCCCAGGAAACATTCTCCTGGCTATGTGCATTCTGAACCCCCAGAAAACGTCCTGGTGTTGGGGAGTGGTCTCAGCATCCAATCCCTCTGTTCTTATCGGTGCCTCTGCCCTTCATTGTGCCTCATGTCTCCCAGCCCCAGACACTCCCTTTTACCTTCTCCGGATAACAAACATCCTGTCTTTTCTTAGAATGGGAAGGCTGCACAGAATTAAGGAAGGGTTCTGGGTGTCTGAGTGCTTCTTCAGCAGACTTCTGGCCAATTATTTTTATTTTAGCCCCCCATTGGCTCCCACACCCGGAGTAACCGCGGGCCACCGTTCATGAACCTTCTGGAGATAAGACAGAGTTTGCTCTTGGCTTTCCTTCCTGGCTACCATTTCAGGATTCTGCTTCCTCAGTTCTGCTAAGTATTTTAGCTTCAAAAACCGTGTTGCTCTTAGTTCCCCCCCTTGCCCGTTTCTTCTTTACAAGGAGACGTTAGAGGCCACACAAGCTATCTCCTGCCTTCACCAGAGACCTCAGCCACCTTCTCAGCCTGGTCTCTTTCCTCCGCAGACAGATCTCCTCTGATCTTCCCGACGCTGCTTTTGTTTACTCGTTCTTCCATCTGACACGGACCCGATCCCCACCCACCCTCAGACAGAAGCCACCTCTCTTAAAATCCTATTTAGCAAGGAAGCCATGGGCCCAAAGCACTCATGAGATTTTCTCAGGGATAGAGAACTGTATCTGTCTGGAGGACACTTCCCCATGGGTTCCTGATCAAGGCTGCCAGGCCTGAGGATACGATGCCTTCAGGAACTCCACAGCTACCATCAGATGCTTGAGAAGCTAGCCAAGGGGCTGTTTTGCATCCAGAATACCGAGGGGTGTGCGTGGTGTGTATCTGTGCAGAGGACCCTTGACCCAGGCCGGCCTGTCCTCACCCAGGGCAGGCATCTTGCCCTATGCTTAGGATAGTGCACACTTACGCTCAGAGGAGGCCCACCGGTGTGTGTGCTGGCTGGGGTGTCACAGCAGGGCTCACGGGGAAAGCGGAGAGCTGTGTACCCCCAAGACTGGGCAGAATCCCGCTGGCTGCAGCGGGTCCTGGAGGGGCTGGGGGCTGGTAGGTAAGTCGGTGCAGGGCCGGCTCTCTCCACAATGAAGTGACTGACTGCGACATGTGGCGGGACTGGAGGAACGTTCTGAATCATTATTTGGTCAGAACACAAATCTCTTAAATGTCACCAACAGTCTGCCTGGGGAGAACGATTACTTCCTGCCAAGAAGAGACCATCTTAGGAAGACTGGACTCAGGGGGCCGGTACAGAGCCCACCCCAGCGCAGCAGGCTGGGGGACCGGCTTGATCAGTGAGAGGGGGTTTTAGCGTTTTAGGTGCTCAAACGTCGCCAGTTTACAGTTCACCATCACGCGCAACCCAGAATGCCTGTTCCGGTCCCTCCTTGGTCACCTAGAAAAAACCGTTTTTTTCTACCCAGTCCCCAAATTGAGAGAGAAATGCCTGCTCCAAATTTTTGCGTAGGATGGATGACTTTGCCCCTCCCATCCCTCTTCTCAGGTCTACAGGGGCAAGTGCCGGGCTGTCCTCGCCAGGTCCCCTCGAGGGTGGCTAACCCTTAAAGCAAATGATCCAGGGCTGCAGACCCCAGCCTCGGCGCCCCGGGGCAGGGGCTGCGGGTGAGGATCCGGGAAGGGGTTTGCTGCGCTCGGTCCTGAAGCAGAAGGAAGTTATGCACCGGCCACTCCGGTGATGGCACAGGCTTGGAAGAGCATGGCGAGGGCGGAGGGGGCGAGAGTGCAGGCACCGCCGAGAGTCAAGGGCAAGCTGGCGGGGCCCAGGTGGGAAGACTGGGAGCCGGGCGCCTAGCCTTTCCTTCGGGAGCTTCGACAGTGGGCGGGGTCCTCGCCGCTGGCAGCGTTTGAAGCCGCCCCGACCGCGGTGGGAGAGGGGCAGCCTAGAGAAGTTGGCAGCAGGCCTGGGGCGGGGAGGGGGAGGAAGGGGCCCCGCGTTCCCTGAACAGTGCGCGGCCGCCCCGGCACGTAGTTCACTCCTGCAAGCACAGAGCAGCGGTGGGCACGACACCCACGCTGCCAGGTTAACCACCAGCCCGGGGCCGCGCCGGCTCTCCGGCTGACCCAGGCTCAAGGGCAGCGCGGCCCACACCGGGTCCCCGGCCGCCTGGGGCTAGTCGGGGAAGCTCCCGCTGCCTCCCGCGGGAGCGGTCCGGCCCCGGGCCGGACACGCCAAGGGTCCAGGGCTCAGCAAGGAAAGAGCATGGAGGGGGAAGGGGGCCGAGAAGCCTGAGTCTCCGGGCGCGGCCATCCAGGAGCCCGGCTGTAGTGGGTGCGGCGGCAGCAGTCGTTCCGCCCCCAGGCGCGGCCGATAGCCCTGCACCCGGCCAGAGCGGACACGCCTCCTCGCGGTGCAAACCTAGCTCTGGAAGGGAAAGAGAAGCGGAGGCGAGCCCTGTGGAGGCGCACCCACCCTTGGCGCCCCTCGCGGGCGGGGCTGGTGGGACAAAGGGGCGCCCTTCCCAGCGCTCGCCTCCACACCGCGGTTCCTGGTTGTCACAGTACAAAAGGTCTGGAAGGAAAATACCCCGCGGGGTCCCCGCGGCAGGGGAGGGCTGGTAGCAGCCCCGCCCGGGCCCACCGCCTTCGGGCGACGTGCGTCAGCGTGCCCGACTCCGAGCCTTAATTTCTACCCCTCCTCCCGCCAGGAAAGGGGGCACGCCCATTGTCGCGCGTAGGCCCCGAGGCGGGGTAGGCTACTCTTGCGGCCTGGATTGGTCTGGCCACGCACCCACGGACCAATGGGGCCCGCCTCTGACCTTGGTTACGCCCCCTCTCCAGGCGCGGGCGCGCGACCGCTCGCTCTATCTGGCCTGTGCGCGCTCTGGGATCCCCGCCCCCTCCGCGTGCGCAGCTCCCCGCGGCGGCTGCCGCCTGTAACCTGCGCCGCCAGGATGTGGCTGGGGGCTGACGTCGGGTCCAGATGTGGCCCCAGCCCCGCCCACCCCCGGGGCCGGTCCGCCCACACCGAGCCGCGGCGCGCACGGCGGCTGTCCCGCTTGCCACAATGCACGGCGAGGCTGCGGCCACGACTTGGCGCGGTCGTCCCTAACGTCGCCGCTCGGCATCCTTAGGACGGGCCACCTCTGACGCCGTATCAGGACCCCACTCGTTTGCGCCAGCCCCCCATGCGCTCACTCTTCGGTGCCCGGCCAGTCGGGCGCCTCGTGGACGCGGAGCCGCGCGAGTGACGGCAGAGGCGGCTGCGCGCCCAGCCCAGCCCGCGGAGAGGGCACGCCGCGCCCCCACCCCCCCGCTCGCTCTCCGGAGGCTGTGGGTGCGGATGCGCCGCTGACGACTCGCAGCGACTAGCAGTGCCGCCGGCACGCCGGCCGAAGCCCGCAGCATGGCAGCCGCCGCCTATGTGGACCACTTCGCCGCCGAGTGCCTCGTGTCCATGTCGAGCCGCGCGGTAGTGCACGGGCCGCGGGAGGGGCCGGAGCCTGGACCCGAGGGCGCGGCCACCGCTGTCGCCACCACGCTGCCCCTCGTCGAGGAGCGCCGCGACGGCAAGGACAGCGCCTCTCTCTTCGTGGTGGCGCGGATCTTGGCGGACCTAAACCAGCACGCCCCGGCGCCCGCCCCGGCAGAGCGCAGAGAGGGCGCCGCGGCCCGGAAGGCAAGGACCCCCTGCCGTCTGCCACCCGCGTCTCTCCCGGTCCCCGAGCCCGCCTCCCCGGGCGGCGAAGGCGCGGCAGCCGCGCCCCTCAGCCCTGCGTGGAGCGAGCCCGAGCCCGAGGCGGGGTTGGAGCCAGACAGGGAACCGGGGCCAGCGGGGAGCGGCGAGCCCGGCCTTAGACAAAGGGGCCGGCGGGGCCGAAGTCGCTCCGACCTCGAGTCCCCACAGAGAAAGCACAAGTGCCACTACGCGGGCTGCGAGAAAGTTTACGGGAAATCCTCGCACCTCAAGGCGCACCTGAGAACTCACACAGGTCAGTGGAGCGGCCCGGGCGCCCGAAGCGCGCGGATAGGGGCCAATGCCAGCCGCCGGGCCACGCCCCCGGAGCTGCTGGCTGGGCGCTAGGGCGATCGAGCCTGGAACGGTCGGGGCCTCGCCCCTTCCCTAGTCTCTCGATCGTGTGGTCGGTCCCGCGCGCTGTGCGCGAGGCGGGTCCCAGTGCTCGGAGCTGGCACCCGCCAGGCAACCGCGCCCCCGCGGGGCACGCCCCCTCCCTGGGCGCTCTCGGGCGGGGCTGCGGGGGCGGATGTCGTCATCTGGGTTGGGGGCGGGGACCCCGCCCAGACCCGGGGATGGCGCGGGCAGGTGCGGGCGAGCTTGGTGGGGGCCGCGGGGGGCCGACTGGGGAGATGGGCGGCCGTGGCACCCGAGAGCCACGAGGTAGGGGGTGCGCTCGCTCCTGTCCCTCCCTTTTCGCCCCCGCGCGCGAGCGCGCGCGTGCACGTGCGCGTGCTCGGGAGGGGCGGGGCCGGCAGGGCTAGGCGCGCGGCGGGCGAAGTTCACGCGGGGACAGCGCTCCCTCTAGCCACTCGGCACATTCTTCGCTTTCCTCTTCCTGTAATTTTTACGGCGCTCTAAGGTTTAATTTGTCGAAACCAGAGTTTGCGGCGGCGGACGCGGGGGGCGGCCCTGGTTCCCTGTCCGCGCGGCTCTTTGTGGGAGCCTCGCCTATCCGGCCGGCGGGGTGCACGCCCGACCCAAGGGGCTCCTTAGCGGGGCCGCGCTTTCTCTAGAAAGGAGAGCCCTCCCTCCTGCCCGTCGGTCTGCGCAGCCCACCTCCCGGCCCTGCACTCACCTGCCTGGGTCGGATGCGGGCGGATGCGGGCGCTTGGCACCTGCATCGGGGTGGCCGACCTGAGCCAAGCAGCCTGGGGGCCGCCCGCCCTACGACGACCCAGGGCGTCACTCCCCACCCCACGGGCCCTAGACCTGCTCGTTGATGCATCTGTGGTTGGTTGTTTCTAAAACACAAAAGCGGGAGAAGTAAAACGTTTTAATAAATGGCAACCTTTCTGTCCCAGTTCGGTTTAGAGAATCGTGTATTTTCTTCTGAGCTCACGTGAACCCCTCAATGTCACTTAACTCTTCCATGTTTGGGGCAAGTTCAAAAACCCGTATATTTATGCTGTTTCCTTGTTACCAAAGGCTTAATCTTCTCATTTGTAAAACAGTTCACCAGATGACTAAAAAATGGATTTAAGACGTGCGGACTTCTCTCGGTGAAATTGGGACTGAGCGGGCCCGAGGTCTGTAGACATCCAGGACAGGGGCTCTCAGAAGAGCCTTCCCCTCGGTGGGCCCATACTGTCGCCACCCCAAACCGCGTGGCAGCTGGCGGGGCCCAGAGTGGAGGGGGCCATTTCTAGCCATTCGGAGTCAGATTTAAGTGTGTGTGGACCCAGATGGGGGCTGGGGTTAGTGTAGGGGTGTTGGTTCAGCTTGGGAGCGTCACTGCAATGGTGGGTGTGGCCGGGAGGGAGGGACCAAGCTGGGTAAGCAGGCTGGTGGACCCTGAGTACGGGGGCGGGATGAGCGCTTGGGGCGTGGCTGGGGTTCAAGACCAATTTGGGGGGCGAGGCCCCCACAGGGCAAGGGACTTAATAATTAGAAAATTTTTTGCGGCCAGTTTCACTGTGGCCTCCCACTGGGTAGAACCGGCTCTCTGGGGTCGAGAATTGTGGAGGGGCCGAGGGGCGGGGCTCGCCGTCATGGGCGGGGCCGGCTTGGCTGGGGGGGTCTTCAGTCTGGGGATGGCTTCCGAGTTGGCTGACCCCTAGCCCCTGCCGAGATCCAGGCTTTGTGGGCCCTGAGCAGGCCCCTTGGCTAGAGGATGGGAACAGAGCGCTTGGAACCCGCACCTCCCCAAGTGGGCTGGGGGTTAGTCTCTTGGGGGTGCCTGGAAACCCAAGGTGGGCAGAAGAGGCTGGAACCAGCACTGCAGGGGACCAGCCCACCCCTCAAGTGTGCAGACACTCCTGACCCCACCCCCAGAGCAGATAGAGACCTCCAAGTCAAGCGCATAAGAAATGCAGATTCCCAGGTCCTGGGGGTGCTCACCTTCAGCAGAGCCCCGCAGTTTAAGAGCCTGCCAAGAGCACCTGCAGAAGTGGAAGCCCGTTTTCAGCCCCAGCTTGGGTGTGCAGAGCATATGTTGTAACTGGTGTTCAGAGGAGGCAGAGGCCACCCGCGGCAGGGATGGGTCAGGCAGGCTGGCTGCAGGGGGCATGGCTGAGAGGCCAAGCCACCCAGGGAGACCAGAACTGCAGACCCTGACTCTGAGGTGGCTGTGCTTTGCCCTGCAGGCCCCCAGCAGCATTCTGGGGAGGGGTTGGTCCCTTGCAGACAGTGGTCTGGGTCATGCCAGGCCCTTCTACTCCACTAGGGACCCCCGAGCCCCATAACAATGTTATGACAAGGGATGATTATCAAAACCACCGTAGCTAAGATGCCTGATAAAACAAAGACACAAACGTCTTTGTGACTCAAGCAACTTCTTGTTTGGTTGATCCGAACTGCCCAGCCCAGACCTGGGAAGTTTGCTAAGACTGGCTTTGGAGAGGAACAAGACCGGGAGCAGATTTGCTTGGAGGCTGAAGCGCTTTGGTTTGAACACTCAGAACTTGCAGAGAAGGAAAGGCCTGGACTCTGGGAGGGCTGACCTACCCCTGTGCCCCCCAGGTCCTGGATCTGGGGACTCCTGCTTGTTGCCCAGAGTGGTGGGCCGTGGGGGGGGGGGGGGCTCCTAGCCGAAAGGCCACTCAGCCCTTCTTGGCAGAGATGCCCCCATACATCTCTACCTATTTGTCCCCACAAAGAATTGTTTTCAGAATGCCTCTGTGCCCCGTTCCCGCCCCATCGGCAGGGAGCCAAAACCTCCCCTCGCATGCTACCCAGCTGAGCAGTTCTGGGGGTCTGGCTAGAAAGGTGGGCAGCGTGCTGTGCATGGCCTCCTCCAGACCCCCAGAGAACGTCTTGGTCCCCAGCCCTGTTTGGGGTGGGGGTGGGAAGCGGAGTAAGATTACATTCTCTCAGCCATTTCCTGTTAGAGTTTGGGTGGAGTTCGTCTGAATCTCCTCTTTACTCACTAAAGAGGGTTCCATCACGAGAGGGACGACTGGGCCGGGTACTTAGATCCCCTCCCACCGACACAAACTTGCAGGACCCCTGGCAGGTGCCCGCGGGGCAGCGGCCTTGGAAAGGCAGCCTGTCAGGGCAGGGTGAGTGGCCGGGATCTCTCTCCCTCGCAGGGCAGAGTCAGGCTGGCCAAGGGCCAGCGCTTTGTCTGGGGCACATCCAGGCCGCCGACTCCCGTCCGCTCCCCCACAGTCCCAGGCTGCCCGTAGGCCCGGTTGTGAAACTCTTCAAACAACGCAGAAGTGTGGACAGAATGTACACATCTTCCCCTCCCCTGGCCAACGCACTTCACCCTGTGCCAGGGTGACTCTCTCCAGACCTGTTAGTGGGTTTGTGCGCATGGGTGTGCTTCCACTTGGGCACTTAGGAAACACTTGTACAGATGCCCTTACCCGGTGGCTCCGTTGGCTGGACCGTCGTCCCATACACTGAAAGGTCACAGGTTCGATCCCCGGTCTGGGTGCGTACAGGAGGCAACCAGTCAATGCTTCTCTCTCTCTAAAAAGCAATGAAAAAATGCCCTTGGATGAGGATTATAAAAAACAAAACACATGTGTAGGACCCTAGCAAAGACATTTCTATCTCTGCCTTCTGTGCATTTGCTGAACAAGGCATCTTCATCCTTTTTTCTGGCTGCCTGGTGCCCCGAGGTGTGGCTCTGGGGCTCCACCAGAAAGATGCAGCCTCTCAGCAGCTGAACGCAGGGCCACGCTGCCTTTCTCTCTGAGCCGGTGCGCAGCGGACCCTGGTGTAGGTCCCCGTGCAGAACAGCTGTCCTTTCTGCGCGACTGAGACCTGGTGATGTTGACCATAGTGTGGGCAGCATTTAAAAAGACACATTACGTTTTTTTTTTTTTTTTTTAAAAAGGAAATAGATGGTCTTGGTCTCCCGACTGCTGAGGTTGCAGCCACGTCTCTGCCCCTCCCCCGTCCCCTTTAAACTTCTCCCAGTTCCCATGGGCACGTGTGAGCATCAGACGGGGAAATAGTTGAAACCCCACCAACAAAATGGCTCTCGGCTCTCTCTCTCTCTCTCTCTCTCTCGGCGGTTCCTCTCTCAGGCCTCATGACCTGCTGTCCTGCTGGCTTTTCTGGGCTTCCCCTGGGCCCAGACTGGGGGAGCACTCAGCCCCTCACTGCACCCTGGCACAGCGGGCACTGGGCGGGGCCTGGTGAGATCCTCTCTGCACCCCTCCCCTCTCCCTGGCTGAAAGCGGGCTGGAGGTACAGGTGAGCAGTTGACTTCTTCACTGTGAGCGCCAAATACCAGGGGACGGTTAAGGTGTGTCCTGCTTGTGCTTTAAGAAGGCAGTTAAAAATGGTTTTTAAAATAAAAGTTGATAGAATGAGTTGCTTGCTAGGGACCAGGCATTGTTCTCTCTGCATAGTTTATACTAAGCCACTTAATCTTCCCCAGGGCCCTAGGAAATAGGCACTGTTCTTATTTTAATTTTAATTTTTTAAATTTTAAAAAGATTTTATTTGTTTATTTTTAGAGAGAGGGAAAGGGAGGGAGAAAGAGAGGGAGAGAAACATCAGTAAGTGGTTGCCTCTCGCACGCTCCCAAGTGGGGACCTGGCCCACAACCCAGGCCTGTGCCCTGACTGGGAATCGAACTGGCGACCCTTTGGTTCACAGGCTGGTGCTCAATCCACTGAGCCACATAAGCCAGGGGGAAAATATGTAATATTTAAAAAGAGAGGAGAGGCAGGGAAGGGAGAAAATACAATATTTCTCTCCCTCTTTTCCCCTGTTTCTAAAAATAAATAAATAAAATCTTTAAAAGAAATTACATATTTTCAAATACACAGTCCATACTTGGTTCCCCTAAAGACCCCCAAATGACCCATATAGGCACCAGGGTCCACTTAATCAATTGCACGTCACATTCGGTCTTTTATTTCATTTTATCTAGAATAGTCCTTCATCCTTTGTTACATTGGCATTTGAGGGACCCAGGACGGTGGTCTTGTAGAACGTCCCACAATCTGGATTGGTCTGATTGTTTTTTCACAGCTAGATCCAGTTGAAACTGTTTTGGGTCAAAAATACAATGTGGGGGGTATGTTGGGCGCTCCCATGCCCCAGAGTAGGTACCTGTGGCGTCCGTCAGCCCGTTGCCAGATCCCGTGGTTGAGGTGGTGTCTACCAGGTTTTGCCACTATAAAGTCACGTTCTCCTCTTGACAATTAATGAGTAACTTCGGGGGTGACGCTCTGAGACAGTGTGGCTTTTGGAGGGCCAGGGCGCTTCTGCACCAGGTGCTGGGCTGGGCAGGTGCCGTGTCTATTCCATAGATATTCAACTCCGTCCGGTCATCCTGGGCGATTTCTGCTTCCTCTTCCACCTTCACTTGTTGGACGAGGGCTAGGTTTTCCGGATCCTGCCGTCGGAAATCTTTTCAAAGTCAAAGGACAACTTGGGCGAGTCTTGGATGTCCCTGTCCCCAAACCAACAAGACGCCCTAATTTTCCTTCAAATGAAAATGTTTCCGGATGGTGTTTATAGGCAGCTCAGAAGGTGGTTATGGGTGTGTTCTTGGTCAGGCCACCCAGACTCTGGCGCTGTGGCCGCAGGCGACCGGTCTCCCAGGCCCGGGCAGGGCCCGCCGTGGGGGACACCAGTAAGTTCCTGGTTGGTCTTTTCATGCTTTCCAGAAAAAAAATATTGACCTAAGCCCACACACCTGAGCCTGTCCCCCCGCTTCGCAGCCTTGGAGGGGATTACTGTATTTTCTTGAAACTTCAACTTCCCGTCAGGATGGTAATAAATTTCTTCTGCATGTTCTGTCCAACTTGGCAATTGGTAGCAGCTGCCATGCTGGGCCCGTGGCGGGTCAGGGGCAAGGCGCTCTGGGTCACTGTCCTGGAGACTCGGTCACTAACTTTTCACTCTGTTGGCAGTAATTTGACTCTAGGCACTTAATGTGAAGACAGAGAAATCCTCACCAACCCGAAGTTCTGCCATTTCACTGTACACACACACACATGCATGCACACGTGGTATCTTCTTGTTCACTGTTGTGGCTGAACTGAGCCCCCAAACCTGGAACATGTTTATGGGGACTCGTGATTTCTGGGTCGTTTGTTCATTTTAGATCGTAGGGTCCACCCTCATCTGCCGCCCCGAGCCATTACGGATCCGCTGCAGGTGAGGTTTCCTGGAGTCAGCAAGTTCTCCAGGCTGAAATGAATGAGACTGGTCACCTGACTGCCACCCCCTCCGTCCTGCCCACGCCCACTGCTCCCCGTCCCCTCCTGACCCAGTCCAGAGCCCAGAGCGTCCTCCTTGCTGACTGTTGGGCATCGGGTGCATGCTAGGGGCCTGGCCCCGCCCCCGTCGGTGGTTTTACTGACAGCATTCTGTACAAGCAGAACAGCGACCACCCGCGGGGTTTTCATTTGGGGGTGTGTGTGTTGGGGGCCCTGTTTCTCATTCCCCTTTTTGAAGTGCATCACACAGAGACACTTGCTAACCAGGAACTTGGCCACTCTCTGTGGCCATGGGCCAGGCTGTCCCAAGGTGACCTGTTTGCAAAAGCGCTGAGGCCTGATGCCTGCGATTAAATGTGCCCGTGCCACTGCCACTGGGGTGTGGCCTCCCCGCATGAGCAGGTGACTCATGGTCCCCAGCTCAGTGCATAGGCCTGTCCCCTTGGAGCCCAGGGTGCATCATGAGCTTTGCAATAAACAGGGCCTACATTAAAAATTGGTCAGAGAGTGCAGAACTCATGCCTGTGTGCGTCTCCTGGGTCAGAAGGAAGCGTGGGCCTCGAAGGAGGCGAAGTGGGCTCCTCTGAGGGGCTTCCTGCCTTCCACCCGCGGCCACCACGCAGACACAGAGGGGGTCAGTCAGCAAGCAGATGGCTGCACAGCCTGGTGGGTGGGCCAGGGCCCAGGATGGGGCCTCGTCACTCCCTGTGGTTGAACCGGCCTGAGGCCTTTCCCCTCTGTCCCTGCAGTACCTAACCCTGCAAATTCCTTCTCTGATCTGAGCCTTTCATTGGTCTCCAGCTCTTTTTTTGCTTACGTGCTCATTAAAAAAAAAAAAAAGAAAAGAGTGAAGAACTGGGTCTAGAACTAGAGGTAGAAGCGAAAGTTAATGGCTGATCAAGAGGAGAGGGTTTTGCAATGACATGGGAAAGAGAGGAAACAGAAAAGGCGCACTTGAACCTCGGCCCTCTTGGAGGGAGGAGCCGGAGCCGAGACCCAGGGGCCCAGCCAGGCGTGTCCTGGGCAGGGAGCGCTATTTGGCCTGGGTTGTTGGTGGGCGAGCTGCTCAGAACCGGGGCTGAGATCGAGGGGAGGGTCTGGGTGCCCAGACGTCTGAGCAGTAACAAACCCCCACCCATCCTCACCGAGGGAGAGACGACAGAGGCGATCGGTTTACCGAGTTGCCGCTGATACGCATCTTCGCCGTGTGAGAGGCGATGGGCAGCCTGGTTGCTCAGCAGGCTCGCCGCGGTCCTGGTTTACACTCCGGCCGTCTGCTTCCCTGACTCACTGCCCAGCGGCCGCCTCCCAGCCCCAGCCCGCTCTCCTCTCCCGCCGCCACGCTGAGCAGCCCACGGCCGGCCGGGTGGGTGGGTGGGGACTCAGGCCGTGCTGACTCCGGTGGAGACCCAGCAGGACGCTGGCTCCGTGCAGGCCGGTGTGCTGTGGTCTGCTGGCATGGCAAACGCTGTTTTCTAAAACTGCCCTGTCCCTTGGCCTAAAGGCACCAGGGGGTTCTCTGGGAAGGTCTGAGGGGCTTTGTTGGCTGCCAGCTTTCACCACCGTGAGATGTCGTTTTAGCGTGTGGCACGTCGAGGTGCGTGTGCGTGTTTGTGTGTGTGTGCACGTGGACAGCCGCCCGCCCAAGCTCAGGACGGTTGGTCCTCTGGAAGGCAGCCAGGCACCAGGCATCTGGCCAGGTGTGCAGGGGTGTGGTTTCTGCAGGACCCCAGCAGAGCCAGGGACCCCCCAGTGGGACCAGTGACCTGTGGGCGGAGCAGGGACCCGGAGCAGAGCTGGAGGTGCACGTCCCTGGTTCCCAGTGGAGCCAGGTCATCCTGCCCCGGACCTGCGCGGCAGCCTGGTGTGGGGCCGGGCCCTGGCTGGGGACGCGCCAGGTTGGGCTTTTGTCTGACGAGCTGAGGGTTCAGCCTGATGCACCCGCCCCCTTCCCCCTCCCCCTCCTTCTCCTCCTCCCCCTCTTCCTCCTTCCTCCCCCTCATCCTCTCTTCCCCTCCTCTTCCTCCTCCCTTATCTCCCCCCCTCTTCCCCTCCCTTTCCTCCTCCTCCCCTTCCTGGCACTCTGGGATCTAAGCACGTTTTTTTCAACCTGCCCTCAGGGGTGTTCAGCCCTCAGAATGAGCGTGGGGTGGCCCTGCTGGGAGCAAGGGGGGTGGGTGATGGGGTGGTGACGGCGCCTCTCCTTTGTGCTGTGGCCCTGGCTCAGCCCGGGAGACCCCACGGGAGAGGCTGCGGCTTCCTCCTCGGGGGACGCCCTGGCTGCCTTCCCGTGGGTGCTGGATGGAGGCGGCGGCCTGGGCAGTCAGCATCCTCCTGCGACGGAGCACAACCAGAGGTAAACACTGGGTCTCCTTGGCAACCGACGGAGCTGGGGCTCGAAGTGCTTGTGGCAAGAGACGTTCCCATTGTCTCAAGTTTCTGGGATGGGGTTCTAGTTTCATTTTTTTAAAAAATTAGCTGGAGTGACGAGGATACCAAAATGCCTGACCCAGTTCCTATAATTTCTTAATACACATTTATAGTCCCTGTAGGAGGAATGCGTCTTCTCTTCCCACGGTTCATTGACTTGTTCTCTTACACCGTGGCAAGGCCCTGGTGGGCAGGGCGGGGGCCGCCCAGAGGGTCCCCACGCTGACAGCTGGCACCAGGCAGGAGCGCTGGCCGGGATCCAGGCCCGGCGTGCTGGCGTAAACACCAGGCCAGGATCGGATTGGCTTTGAGGTTCAGTTCCATGGAAAATTTGGGGGAGGCGCCTCTCTTATCTGGGGGCGTTCAGATCCCTATAACCGGAGTTCCGGAAGTCTTTCTGAGGCCAGGGGGTGTTCTCTGTACCTGTCGCTGGATTCTCCTGAGAGGCCCAGGTGCGGACTCAGTTTACACCCTGGTACAAGGTGACACTTGGGTGTTTGCTGTTAAACAGAAAGGGCTCCTGTGCGTAGCTTGGGCTGGATGTGGCCTCAGCCTGCTGCCAGTCCTGGCAGCCACCTCTCGGGGAGGGCCCTGTCCTGGGAGGGGTCCAGGGCAGGTGGGGGCCCCGCAGTGCCTGTGTGTGTGTGTGTGTGTGTGTGTGTGTGTGTGTTTACTCTGCTGTGTCCCCGCCTCTGCTCCTCAAGTCAGGTCTGCGGAGAGGCCGTCTGGGGCGGTGGGAGGATGAAGAGGAGCCGGGCAGCAGGCAGTGCAGACGCAGCGAGGTTCCAGAGCGTCGGGTTGCTATGGAGACCCACCGCCAGCGGCTTCGCTCCTACTGCGGCAGCGGTGGCCTGTCTCAGGTGAGCCTCCCAGGGGCCAGCCAGGGATACCTGGCCAGACTCCAAAGAGCAGAAGCCGCTGAACTGGAACCTTGAGATGAAGGACCCCTGGGCCCTGCTCCCCAGAATGTGTGACCTTCCTGAGGTGGCAGCGTAGCACTTCCTCCTCCTCTCCTCTGGCTCTCAGGGTGGCAAGTGGCTGCGCCAGTCCTGCTGGGTGACCCCACCCAGAATGGAAGTCCAGGTGTGCTCTGGGCCGGACCAGGGAGGCCCAGGTGCGCAGGCGGTTTCCTGACCGGGGCCGCTTCCGCCGACCCCGCACGCCGCTGTCAGGGTGCCTTAGTGTCTGCAGCCCGCGACCCCCGCTCAGGACTTCATCTGCTATTTTTATAATTTTCCGGAGCTTCTCTGGTGTCAGCACGTGTCTGCTTCTAGTTTGCGGGACTCATTGCTTTCTTGAGCTTTGGGCCACGTGTGGATTCCCGTCCCCCCCCAGACTGTTTTTTCTTTCTTTTTCGGGGCGTCTGTTTGCTGAGCGTTGCTCGCTCCAGGGATGCAGGGCAGCATCCCCATCTTGAGGCTGGCCCATCACCTGTCAGACACTCCGTAGCTGCTTGCCCTTCACCTCCGTCTCAAGGTGCTAGGCATCAAGATGCCTCCTCTGTGGTCTGAGCGCAGATTTTGAATGAAGAAAAGAGCTGCGGGCGTCTGTTCTGAGGTGACACCGGGCACTCGCTGGCCTGCCTGTCCCTCTCCTGGGATCGAGCGGCCTACAGGACGTTTCTGAATGTCCAGGCCTGCGAGGGCTGCCCATCCTCCCCAGGGACCGGCCCCTTTGCGGGGACCAGGAAGACACCGAGGCCTGCCCTGCTCCAGGCTCTGTCCCTGTGGTCTCGCAGGGTTTCTTTCTTTTCTGCTCTGAGGGCCTTGGGTGTGAGAGACCCCTGACCCCTTCGGGGCGCTCACCTGTGTGGAGAAAGCGAGGGTGCCTGAGAGCTGTCCACCCTCTGTGGGGGCCCGAGCGGGAAGGCGCTTCAGCCAGCAGGTGGCCTGGGCGCCGAGGACCCTGGCAGAGACATGTGTCCGGCCGTGCCGGCAGCACCCTGGGCCATGGGAACGCAAGCTGGGTTTCCTATGTCGGGACGATCCCAGCCGCAGGAAATGACTCGGGAGAGTTTTCTGCTTAGCTGGCCTGCCCTGGGGCTTGGGGGGTTTCCAGTGTGGACGGTGGAACCTTGCAAAGACCGGGCTGCCCAGGGGGGCCATGGCCCCCAGGCACAGAATCAGCGTCCTGGGGGTCTGGGTTCCCGCCTTGGCTTGGGAAGGCACCAGTGTCTGTCTTATGTTCCTGGAGGGCCCGTCACCCCTCTCAGCTCTGGGATGCCACACACGGCTGGCCAGCTTCGATGCCTCTTCCCTGGGGAGTACCCTGCCGCCATCCCCTCTGCCCCCACCTTTCCTCTGGGGGCACTTTTGGGTCATAGTGTGCTCAGCGTCCCCTCCACGAGGGGGACAGGGCCACCAGGCTGAGCGTGAGGCTCGCGCCGGCTCGGTAAAGACTTGTTTCTGCACAAGGGGCGGGCTCCCTGGGATGACTCTGGCCTTGGCGGTGCTCCCTGGTCTGGTCTGAATGTTTGTGCCCCCCACATTCCTGTACTGCAGTCCTCATGCCTGGTGTGTTAGGAGGTGGGGCCTTGGGGAGGTGACCCGGTGACAAGCCCCCGTGATGGGATTTGTGCCCTTATAAACGGTTGCAGAGAGTCCCCTCCCCCTGCCCTCCCAGTGAGGCTGCCGAGATAGGGCTTGGTCTGTGAGCCGGGAAGAGGGCTCTCGCCAGACCCAACCACTCTGGCGTCTTAATCTTGGACGTTCCACCCTCCAGGACTGGGTGAAATAGCTGCCTGCTGCTTGTAAGATACGCAGTCGGGGGTGGGGGGACTTTGTGACAGCCTGCGCGGACTAAGACAGCCCCCAGCCACTTCAGGCCAACACCCCCACTACTTCTCAGCTCCCCGGGTCAGCGTCTGGTGCCTGCGTATAAGGAGCCTGTCACTCCCACCAGCTCCGGGTGGGACTCGCGCCCCCCCAGCACCCCCGCCTGTCCCCGCAGCAGCCCGTACCTGGAGGGTGGCCGTCACCTGCTCTCGCTCCCTCACTCGCCGCAGGGGGGTGTGCCCAGGGTCTTCCTTGTTGCCGTCACTGGCGTGTTCCGGCCGGGGCCGTGGGTCAGACCTGTCCATGCGTCCAGCTGGCAGGCGCTCCGGGGAGGGCACTGGAGGCCGGGAGCAGGGCTGGAACCAGCAGCAGCTCTGGCACCTGCCAGACGGGACCACTCAGTGCCCTGGCTGGTGGCCTTTGCCCTTGGCGGTGGCCTGCTTTTGCCCCACTTCCCTGAGGCTGGCCCAGGGCTGACAGGTGTCACCCCCTCCTCTGTGATTCCGTCCCCCTCCCGGGGCCAGATATGGAGGCCACAGGGTTTGTCCTAAGAATGTGGAGCATGAGGTCTGGTCCTGGGGTTGGCGTTTTCCCCTAAAAGAAGTAGGACCCACCTCTTGACAAAATCTCCTGGATCGCGGCAGCACAGAGGAGACTTGGAGAGAACCGCCGGCCAGGGCGGGGGAGAGGGGAGAAGGGTTTCAGAGGGACCCCTGGGCACTCCGCACGCGTGGGGAGGACAGCGCCCGGGGGGCGGGGCTGCCTGCGTTGTCCCGACACCCTCACGGGGTCCTGTCCCTCTGGCCTGCAGGGGAAGGGAGGCGGGTGGGGTTCAGCCCCGAGGCTGCAGGCGGGGTGCAGGCCGATTGTCCCCGGGGGCTGTGGGGCTGTACCTTCCCTGGCCTGGCCGCCCAGACGTGTGCAGGGGTGGCTGGGTCCAGACTCCGGGGTCCGGCAGGAGGAGGCAGATTTGAGACTCCGGCCAGAGCGAGGGACAGGGGGTGGCCAGGGCGCGCGCCAGGTCACGAGCTGGCGGGCAGTGGGGTCCGGACCCACTTGCAGCCTGGCCGAGAAGCAGTGGACTCTTGAGGGGAGAGAAGAGGCAGCTAGGGGTCAAGGAGACAGGGACGGTGGGCTTGGGGGTTCCTTCCCACATGCCCTGGGCAGCCTGTGCCCCTCACCCCACCTCCACCGAGTTCCCGGCAGGGCAGCCCCCCCACCCCAAGCCAGGTCCCCTGGGGTTCTCCCTCCTCCTGGGGCCTTCTCAGCGCTGGGGGCAGGGGCAGACCCGGGCCTGAGTGACCACTGCGTGCTCAGCAGCCCCATTCCGGCCCCCCTGGCGCTGGCGCTCCCACACCGGGTCCTGCTGGTGCACCTCTTCCTCCTCCTCACTTCCCACCTGGACCCCTGGTGTCTCTGAGGGTCCCCCCGCCCCCCCACCACGCCCGCCTCCCCAGGAGGCGACAGCACATTGTCACACGGGCTCCCTTCTGAGCCTCCTTTTCTCTTTCAAAGGCATCTGCTTCAACTGGAAGCAGAAATGAAAATGCCACCTGTGTGCTCAGGCACTTTCAGTTTCCAGACACTGAGCCGTGGGGCCCAGACTCACCCCTCACCCACCGCCCAGCGTGGGGGTCGGCCGCCAGGCTTCTGCGGTCGGGGGGTGCAGCCTGGGCCTGTGGCTTGGGTGGAACAGCAGGGGACAGGGCAAGCTGGCCGAGGCTGAGGTGGGACAGGGTGTGAGCCCTGTGACAGAGGAGGTTCACTGGGCCAGGAGTGGGGGCTGGGACACCTTCCAGCATCAGCAGGCGACCCCGCAGGCTTCCGAGGAGAAGCTTCCGTGGCCGAGACTGGGGGTCACCGGGGAGGCCAGGGCCACCAGGGTGACCAGCTTCTATGCGGAGATGGCCCAGTACCGCCTGGCGGTTGGGAAGCGCCATTCTTGGCGTTTGTGGGGGGATCTTAGCAAAGCCATGAGCCAGGTTCGGTGGAGGGGGGCACGTGGGAGCAGAGAGGGCGAGTCTGGGAAAGGGAGGCGTGAGCAGCAGCGGCCCCCACTCTCTGTACCTGGGCTCTCGCTGCTGTGACGGGGCGTGCGGCCGCTGCAGTGCTTCCTTGGGAGGACAGGCCCGCGCGCGTTTTTCTGGAGAAGTGGCACATAAAGCGCCAACAATCTGGAAAAGACACAAAAGCTCAAAGAAGAGATGACGTGGCGCCAGCGTCACCTGCCACGCTGATGCCTGGCCCTGTTCTGCCCTCCGTGAGCCGTGTGCTCCCCCACGTCCTGCCCCAGGAAGCCTTCCTGCGTGTGGCCACCTTCATGGCCCCGACTGCTGTTGGCATTGCTGTTAGCGTCACCCGGGGCTTGGCGTTCTCTCTGAACGGCTGAGTGCAGACGTGGGGTGGGGTGCTGTGTCCTCTGCACATGATACCCCCAAGCCGAGGGGCCCTTTGTCACCTGACTTTAGAGGGGCATGTCTGGGGGGGTCCTGAGCCCTGTGGAAATGCCACCTAGTGCTTTCTGGGGACCTGCCTGTGTGGCTCCTGACTTGGGCACGGCTTCCCCAGAGCCGGGATGGCCCGACCCGCGTGGGAACCGTGGGCCCTGTCAGGTAACAGTGGGAACTGCCGCCTCTCGTGGGGTGGGTGTGGCCGGGCAGGGGGGCCAGGGATCCAGAGAGTGCTCACCTCGTGCCTGACCTGCACCCAAGTCCCCGGCCCTGGCCAGGCGGGGGCAGTCAGCCTCTGGTCAGCTGCCTCCCCTCGCCCTGTGAGGACGCCCAGAAATGGGTGCCCACCAGGCCCCTGGGGGGGCAGGGCAGGTGTTGGCCAGGCCTTTGCTGCCATCTCTGCCTCCTGTGCCCACTGGGAGGACAAGAGTCAGGATCAGGGGGCGCTTCAGGTCCCCGAGGCGGCCCCAGGCCCCTCTCTCCCCAGGGTGCCAGCTCCCACCACCCCTCCCGCCGGTGTGAAGTTGGGCACATGTTAGCGAAAAGCAGATGAGCTCCCACATGCCTGGAATGCCGCAGAAAGCCAGACGGCAGAACAGGCGATCGGCCCTGCACCCCAGAGACTTCCCTGACCTCCCAGACCTTGGGGTGTGGTCCCGCAGCATGCCATCTGCGTTGAAGCCCCCACGGAAATGACAGGCTGGGGAGGGGCAGGGTCTGCCCAAGTCACGGTGGGGGAGGGACTCGCAGACCCTGGGGATTGCGGCCTGGGGGGAGGGGAGGGGTAGAACCAGGTCCCACTGGCCTGGCCTGCCCCCCTCACACACAAGGGTCCCCCGTGAACTCTGCCCCTCAGCCGGGCAGGGAGTTGTCTGTGTATCTCAGTTCAGACCGACGGGGAGAAGTGGGCAAAGCTCGGGGTGAACACTCTCCCCTTAGGCTGCGTTTTCAGGGAACTGGGTCTCCCAGGGTGTGGGGTGAAAGAAAGGAGGCCCAGGGCCTGGTGCTTCGCACCTGTCGCAGGCATGCAGCGTTTAGAGAGAGCCGTCTGGTGAGTCAGGTGGCTCTGTCCTGGGTACAGAGCCGGGGCACGGACCCCAGGCGGCCCCACTGCCCAGCTGCTGCTGGGCTGTAGCCGCTTTGAATAGCTGAGGGGCTTAGCTCTTAGTGACCTTTCTGTGAGGACAGAACGGCCACCACAGATAACATCTCTGCCTGTGTATATACGTATGTGTTTTTTATAATTTTTCCTTTTTTAAAATGGATTCCACAGAGAATGGAGGGGAGAGAGAAAGGAGAGAAACACTGATCGAGAACCTCCTGCATGCACCCCACCTGGGGACCGAACCCACAACCCAGGCCTGTGCCCCGACCGGGAATCGAACCCGCGACCTTTCGGTTTGCAGGGCGATGCCCAACCCACTGAGCCACACCGGCCAAGGCTCATGCAATTTTACACATGTTGGTATTTTTAAACAGATAATTTTCTTTTGTGACTTCACATCGGCTGTGTTCACAAGAACGCACGTAACAGCGGCCTGCATATATTTTAACGCAAAACATGGGGCCAGGCCCCCCACAAGTCGGTTTGTGTTCTGCGTCTTTCCACTTGAACACGAGCGTAATGGCATCTGCCCGGCTCTTCAGCCTGGCTTGTCCTGTCTCTGGTGTCCCCCCCAGGCACTGGGGTCAGGCAGGGGTGACACCCCAGGGAGCTGCTCTCCTGAACCCAGCCTGTGGCTGCAGGCTGGCTGTCCAGGGTGGCGGGTCCTTGTTATGTTCACAGCACGGACGCCTGGGGGCCGGCAATGGAAAGCACATTTGGGGGCACAGTGCCTCCCAGGAAGGGAGAGGGAGCACGGCACCCACCAGCAATGCAGGAGAGCGCCTGGCCTAGCACCCTGCGGGGAGGGAGGCATATTATTACAAGTCCAAGGGCTTTGCTGTGAACCTGGGTCGCTGGCTGAGTACAGTACATACCAAAGGCCACAGACTCCCCTCTTGTACCCCCATGTCCGGACACCCAGGTCTGCAGGATGTGTGGTCCAGCCTCGGACACCTGGGGGTCCCCTAGTCCGGGGACAGTGAGGTTTTGTCACAGCAGCGCCCAGCCCGGGAAGGCAGGCAGCTGTGGGCGCTTCTCTTCTCTTTAGGGCCGGGGCTGCCCCCAAGGGTTCCCACCTGTCTTCTCAGCTCCGATGTCCTCAGGGGACCTTAGGCATCTCCTGAAGGGTGAGGACACTTAAGGGCCACCCTGGACTCCAGGATTGCCTCCCTCCAACTCCCCTGGTTCCTAGCATCCTCGGCCCTGCTGTGAATGCACAGAGCTGGTGGCTGATGGCCGGTGGGACCCAGTCAGAGCTTGCTGAGGATGTCCCTGCAGCCAAGGCTCCCCCACCCCCTGCAGGACAGGGTCCTGAGCCTGTGGGTCACACCCCAGCTGTTCGGGTCCTGCCTGGCTGGCTGGGGGCCGGGCTCCAGGCCTGAGGGGCATCGGGACTGTTGAGATTAGTGCTCAGGTGCGTCTCTGTCACTTGGTGGGGCTCCAGCGCGTGGCCCTGGGCCAGAAGGGCCTCTTGGCACCTGTTCTGCCCGGGGACAGCAGCCGCGCTGCCAGGGCTGGGCCTGCATTTCCAGGCTCCGTGCAGTCCTGTGCGTCACAGAGCCACGCTGGCTGCCCCGGGAGCGAACAGAGGGCCCCGGTGCCCGGCTGTGGCATCAAGATAGAACCCCCAGACCACTGGGCAGCTGCCTGGAGGCCCTGGGGAGGGCACCCCCGATCCTGGGCCACCTTCCCCTTATCTGTCTGCAGCCAGGGTGCAGCTGGCCCACTCGGCAGTCAGCAGCCAGACTCCCGCCTCCCGCTGTTGCCAGGGCTCTGGCCTCCTCCGAGCCCGTGGGTGGGCCTTCCCGAGGAGGAGGAGGAGCTGCAGAGGGTGGCGGCAGGGAGCAGGCTCAGGGTGGCTCCCCGTTTGGTTTGCTGGCTGTGTGACCTTGCATGTCACCGACGCTCCCTGAGCCGATTTCCTCATCTGTCGCTTAAGGCGGTTTTACTGGGTCATGTTAAAAGGCGAGTGCCTGTGGAACTGGCGCAGGGGCCTGTCGCCCTGATCACGTGGTGCAGTGACAGGGGCTTTTAGGGCCAGTGACGCCGGCCCGCCCAGGAAAGGGAGGCGACACCGGGCTAGGGCCTGGGGAACCCCTGCAGCCTAAGCTGCGGGGCCCTTCCCGCCGTAGCAGGGAAACAGCAGGGAGGCCCCAGGAGGGTCTTGGGCTGGCACAGTCCCTGCCATCTGGCCCGGCCCTGGCAGGGGTTGGGCTGTTTCCAGATTTGTTTTCATTTTCAATTCCCTTTATTGCTCCAACCACCTCAGGGCCGCAGAAAACAAACCCGTTATCCTCGGCTGACCTCAGATTCCTGGCCTCAATTGTTTGCCTTTTGCTAATTTTAGCCCCGATCATTTCCACCCTTATCCTCCCCCCAAAGGGAGACACAGACCCAGAATAGCTGCCGGGAAGGGGCCAGCGTTCCCACAGCGATGTGGCAGGGTGGGGGGCAGCCTGCAGCCGGGGCGGGGGCGGGGGCGGGCGGGGACCCCTCATTGGGTGGGCGCTCCAGTGCAGACAGACAGGGGGACTTCTCTCCGCGTGTCTGTTTCTCCTTTTAAACAGAAACCAAGCAGCTGCCGGGGGGGAAAACACGCCCTGGGCCTTGCCCGGCGCACACGCCCCTGGGAAATGGGAACTCTGCAGAGCTCCCAGACTCCAGGCCCAAGTGGACATGCGCAGTCGGGGGTCAGACGTGGCGCTTGGCCGCAGGGAGGCCCAGGAGACAGCGTCAAGCAGGAGGGCCTAGGCCAGGCCAGTCCGCAGCCCCGCGCGTTCTGCTCTCCTGGGGCCGACACGGGGCCTCTGTGGACGAGCTGGGGTGGACGTCCAGGGAGGTGGGCCTGGGCCTGCGGGCAGGGGAGCAGCCACGGAACCCAAACCCAGGGACAGCGATCGGGAGGAAATCCCAACACTGTATCATTTATCCATAAATATTTCAGCTCCCCACCATTTTAAAAAAGA
Organism: Furipterus horrens; assembly: GCF_987537825.1. NCBI lineage: Eukaryota > Metazoa > Chordata > Mammalia > Chiroptera > Furipteridae > Furipterus > Furipterus horrens. The sequence continues at coordinate 2,472,019 of NW_028327186.1, read as the reverse complement.
TGTTATTTATTTATTTTTAGAGTGAGGGGAAAAGGGAGGGAGAGGGAGAGAAACATCGATCGGTTCTCTCTCGCACACGCCCCCAACCGGGGACCGAACCTGCAACCCAGGCACGTGCCTTGACCAGGAATCGAACCAGTGACCCTTCTCTTTGCCAAACAACACACTACCCACTGAGCTGCACCAGTCAGGGCAGCGCCCCTCATTTTAAAACTGAAGCCCAATGTGTCTAATGCTAGAACAACACTGATTCGATGTGGACCCGAGAAAGCCAAAACCCGACGTCACCCCAGATGACGCGTTAGAGCGGAGAAGCAGTCCCAGCTCCCTGTCTGGAACCTCACATCCCAAGTTCGTTGCAGGTAGAGAGCACGCAGGAAACAGCCGTCTGTCAGGGTTGAATGTTCTGAACACACGTTCATGAAATCAAAAGCCACGCCCACAAAAGCAACCAAAAGTGCTACCGTCCCCTGGCACGGGGGTGGGGGGTGGGCAGAGGGGAGAAGACAGCTGGGACGTCTACACACGTGCGCTTCCGAAGAGGGTGACCCGGGAGCGAGTGGCTCTCTGAGGAAAGGCTGGGCTGCTGAGAACCTGTCCCATTACGTCAATTATTTAACAATTGTATTCGGGATCCACGTAGCCTAAGGCCTAAGTCCTCCTGCTCAGTTTTGTCAAGATGAGCAGGTGCCTGGCGGGGCCCCTTCCCCCTCGCAGCGGCCTCTTTGGGTGGTTACTGTTCGTGTTTCCGTTTTTAGGGGTTAGCTCTTGGCTTCCCACGGTGGCAGATGAGACGTGAGCTCTGTCACCTCCACCCCGACAGCGAGACGGGGAGATTTTAGCAGCTGGTTTCTAGAGCTGAGCAGGATCAAGTGCATGCTGGCTGTGGGTGAGCCCAGCGTCACACGTGGCTTTGCCAGAGTTGCCACTTCTGCTGCGTTTCTTGGTGCCGTTGCCCCTGACTTGTCCCTAGGCCTTTTTGCTTGAAGTGGCCTGTACAGTGTTGTCATCTGGGGGGGGGGGGTTGTCTCCTGTCTACCTCTGGTGGTCACTGCTATGCTCCTGCCGTTCAGGCCCCCTTTCCTTCATTCTGCTCCTGTGCTTGTTGGAGCCTGGGGGGGTGGGGGGCGGAGGTGTTTTGGGGACTCACGTGCCAGGAAGTGTCTGCTCCTGGTCTGACACTTGCTTCGCTCTGGGTGGGCGTCACATCACAGTCTTGGGGTTTGGAAGGCAGCGCTGTGCCATCCCAGATGTCTGATGCTGTTCTGCTCCTGAACGTGGGTACCTGGCACGCTCTCTTCAGGACTCCGGGGCAGGGGGCTCCCTTCCAGGGTTCAGAGGCCCGGGTCCTTCAGTCAGCTCTTGCGTGTGGCCACGCATGCCCTGGGACCCATTCTTGCACGTGCTCCAGGGGACGGCCCACATTCTGGGTCATCAGGGCTCCCCGAGTCCCTTTGATTTGCAGTTGGAATGGCTGGCCCGGTTCTCCTTTCTTCCCTATTCCCTCCTAGCATCCATCTGTCCGTCTTCTTGCTCTGTTTCCTGTGAGACTGTCTCAGGCCCCCGTCCCACCTGGAAACGGAGCTTTAGATCCACAGCTGTCTTCACTTTGAGGACGGGTGACAGCTTCTCCCACATGATGTGGTCTTGGTGGCCTCTTCGTGACGTACACATCCATGGCTTTTGACAAACACAGAGCATCCTGTCTCCACTGCCACGGGACCAGGCAGAATAGTCCCATCCTTAGCATCTAGCTTCTTTGACTTAGTAAAATGCATGTAAGAGTCATTGATTTGTGTGTGAGAGAGAATCAATGGCTCCTTCCTTTTTGTCATTGAATCTTATTCCACCAGATGGACACGCCGCATGTGTTGATCCATTTACCTGTACAAAGTGCTTGCTGCCAGATTTCGCAGATTGTGAATAAAGCTGCTACAAACATTCGTGGGCGGCCTTTCAGCACACCCGGTAAAGGCCTAGGACTGGGACTGCTGGGCTGTACAGTGAATCCATGTTTAACTTTATAAGAAAGCGCCAGGCTATCTTATAAAACGACTGCGCCGCATTGCATTCTTACCAGCAATGAACGAGTGTTCCAGTTGCTCTACCAACACTTAATACTGTCAGTTTTTTTGGATTTTAGCCATTCTCATCGTCAGTGTAGAGTGCATCTCGTTGTTCTACTTTGCCTTTCTTTAATGACAAATGTTGAATATCTTTTCGCAGAGTTGTTTGCCATCTGTATATCTTTTTGGATTGACTTCAGATCTTTCATTCATGTTAAAAAATAAACATTGGGCGTTTGCTTATTGCTAAGGTTTAAGAGTTGTTTGTATAGCCTGGATACGAGTTGTCTTCATTTTTGATCAACCTCAAACAAAGAACATTTTGATCCAGTGAATAAACTTAGATGTTTTATCGTGGATTCCAGACTCATGTGCTTGGTGTTTGAGAAAAATCTCTGAAAATATTGAGTGAAATGTCGCCTCTGGGCTGCGTGTGGATCATGGATTCCCAGAATGGGGTCATGGATGGCATGCTGGTTCCTGAAGCCGGGGACCACCCCTTCGAGATTGCAAAGGAAAGGAGAGTTGGGCCTTGATGCAGGTCCCCTACTTGGCTCAGGGAAGATGCTGTGGAGTCCCTGTGGGGACAGTTAGTGACGTGATCATCCGATAGAGCAGGAAGAAATGGGAACATCTGTCCCGTTCGAGGACCCCAGCGCAGAGCAGCCTAGGGAGCTGGAAGCTCTGGGTGGTGGACCCCACATCCCTCTCCCTGCGTGTCCTTTCAGGGGGCTTAGCGGTGTGGGGTGGTAGGGAGCCACCATGGGTATTGTATTATTGTCGTTTTTAGGGGGACCTTGGAAACGGAAATTTTCCAGTGTGTTTTGCAACCCTTAGCAAAAGGCTGGCAAACACCTTCATGAAATCCCTGGCACGTGGTCCTTTTGACCTCTCCAGGCACGTGTGCCCACGCGTGTCAGTTAGTGCGGCCTGGCCACCGGAGCTCAGCAGGGCTGGCTCCCACAGAGGCAAGCCCAGTCTGCTAGCCGGAGTTTGGGGGAGGTGGTTGCCCTGTTGTCATAGAATTTTGTGACATCTGTACGTGTACGTGGATGTGCACATGCATACCTCGGTGAGCTAGTGTTTGCGTCCTCTCTGATGGCAGCAAGCCCATCAGATAAGAAGGATAGCAGGGCTGACGAGACCCTCACGTACGGACCCGCTTGGTGGCGCTTTTTCCTGGGCTCATGTGAATGGGACAGCTTAGGAGTGGCCCGTCTGGGGCTTCAGAGGACATTGAGACAGTGAGCCTCCCGTATGTCCTCCCCTTGTCTGCCTGCCCCAGCCAACCCATGACCTATGGTTCCAGTGGCTTTGGGGTGACACCGAGGAGCACTGAGTCCCGCACCCCTCACCTTAGGGCCCCAGGGGAAGGGGGCAGGGCACAGGACACAGTAAAGGACAGCAGAGCTGTCAAGGAAGATGACACTCCAGCCCTGGGGATTCTGGTGGCAGGAGCGGGGACGCTGAATGACGCTTGCTTTTCCCCCTGCCTGGTGTCCTTAGGGTCAGCTTGCTTAGTGACCTGTTCCTGGCTAGGCTGAGGAAGGGCATAGGGATGGGTTGTGAGGAGGAAGGGAAGGGCCAGGAGAGGCGGTGGCAGGCCTGGCCAGGCCAGTGATGGGAAAGGGACCAGCTTTGGTCCCCTGAGCCTCAAAGGCCCCCTGGGGCACCCGTGATTCTTCCCGGCAGCGTGGGAGGGGCTGGGTGCAGGGATGGCATGCAGCTGGGACACACCTGGGCACAAGTCGGGTTCACGGAGGGGCCAGCCTCTGGCTCCCAGATGCAGCAGCCTGTTCTCTGCAAGCGGTTTTATAAGCAGAATAGTTTTCCCGGAGCGCGCTGGGTGCCAGTTGCTGCAGCTGGCCAGGGCTAGCCGGCAGCAGGTGGGCCTGGGCCCTGGTCACTGAGAGAGCACCCCGGAGCTCCCCGGGCGTTGGGAGCATGTTCTCCGCACTCTGTAGCGGCTCCAGAAAAGTCGGTCCTGACTATCTCTCTTTTTGTTTTTTTTTTTATCAGCTTCCCTAAAAACTGAAGGCATCTTAAGACTACAGTGAAACTGTAGGACTTGCTCATTTTTATTCCCATGTAATTTGCTTTATGAGGCCGGCCCTGGAAGGGACGTCGTTTGGCTGTGTTCTGTTTCCAAGCTCGTGACCTTGCTTCTGTCCTACTGGGCCTCCAGCAAGCCCTCCCCGGGGCCACTGCTTAGCTCCCTGGTTTTAGGGGCGCTGCCTCGGGGCACTCGGTCCTTACACTCTGGGCCTCTTGCCAAAGGGCCGCCCAGCTCCTTCCATTTGGCGGCTGCCTGCCCAGGCCGCCACGGACAGATGGGTCTGGGGCAGATGGGACTGGTGCGGCCGGCCAGGTCGGGGGGATTGTGGGCCCTCCCCGGGGAGTTGGCGGCTCCGGGGTGCCCCATGCGGGGGACCTTATGGTGCATGTTGGGGGAGGTGCCTCTCAGCATGGAGTGTGCTGGGCCTCTGACCTCAGCCTCGGTTTGGATGGTTTCTCTTCTGCACCTGTCTTCTGGGAGGTTAGTGGCTGAGGTCAGCTTGGGCAGCTCGTCACCACCCCATGTGCAGAGGGGCTGTGACCGTCTTTAGAAGCCCAGCCGTGGCGGGTGTGTGACCCTGGCCAGGTCTTTTGGACTTTGCCACTGCGGTCCCTGTCCCTGAGATGGCTTCTGTCTTTCACCCTCCTGCTCCGGGCTGGTGGAGTCACACACGCCAGCACGTGTCCCATGAAAAGTTGCACACCTGTGAAGCTGTGTGTCTGCAGGTGTCTGTGCTGTGAGCTGGTCCCCGCTGGCCAGGCGCAGGCAGGAGGAGGAAGCGAAGCCTGGGGGAGGGGCACACAGGAAGCGGAAGTGGGACAGATGGTTGCCAAAGGCTCTGCAGAGAGGGGCCCCACCCCTGGTTGCCCAGAACAGGGCAGGTGCCAGCAGGCAGGGGATCCGGTCGCTCTGCTCTGTGCCCTCCCCAGGGGCTCAGCCGACCTTGAAGGGCTTGGCTTCTTTCAGGAAGGGACGGTGTGGGCAGCCCCAGGTTGGCTGAGGGCTTCTTCGTGTTAAGGAGCAGTCTGGCTTCTCCCTGGGACTCTGGGGACCTGCCCAGGTGGCCACCAGAGCCTGGGGCCACCCCAGCCGACGGCTGGATGGACTCACCTGGGGAGGAGGGGCCTGCAGCCGGCCACGTGGTCCCATCCACCCCGGCTGGTTCCTAACAGACTGACAGCCAGTCACGTGAGGGTCGCATGAGGGTGGACAGAGCGATTTTTATGGCAAGAGCCTGTGTTCAGGAGCCGGCAGGGGCCTTGAACAACATAATTACAACCCTGGGTTGGCTGCTGTTCAAATTCCCCTCCATCCCTTTTAAGTTGAAAGTCCCCTCCAGCAAAACAATTTGCGATGTGACCTGGGGGCTCCTGAGCCCTGGCATGCTGCCCTGGGGGCACCTGGCAAGGTAGATGGGACTTAGTTGTTAGTTGTGCATTTCCCCTACTCCAGGGGATGCCCTGGTCCCCTTCGGGGGAGAATGTCCTTTAACGGGAGCTGTGGGGGTGCGAGCCTGTGAGGCAGCATGGAGCCTGAACAGGCCCGGCCGGGAGCAGGCTGCTGCCCTACTGCCTGCTTTTAAACTGGCAGTCTTCATGCCTAGCCTTTCCTGGTGTGCCATGGACGTTCATTTTTAATTTTTTTGAATGGATAAACAAGTTCATGTGCTCCGAAATCCAAGAGGTTTAAGCAGCTTTCCAAGGACAGGTCTCTCAACGCCCCCTGTCCTCCACCCACCCAGCCATCTGACCACAGATAAATATTTTAAAAACTTTTTTTTTTTAAATTTACTGGTTGAGAGAGGTGTTGGGAAAGAGAGAGAGTGACATCGATTTCTTGCTCCACTTATCTGTGCATTCACTGGTTGATTCTTGCATGTGCCCTGACCGGGAATTGAACCCACAACCTTGGCGTATCAGGACGATGCTCTAACCCACTGAGCTGCCTGGCCAGGGCTCTGTCCTCCTTTCCTTAGGGGCCCTCCCGGAGGACCTTCCTGCATGCACACGGGCATGCATGTGCACTTGCCACTTATCCTCCTATTTCAGGTCAGAAAGCACCCATTCTACCTTTTATTCCGTTATGTGGGTGTTGCGTAAATCGTTGAATGGGCCCCAGTGGCAGGACGTGAGTTCTCCGGAGGCTTTGCTGCATCGGATCATCAGGCACACATGCCGTGTTGTAGGGGTGCAGGTGTGTTTGTGGACGGGTTCCCCAGAGTCGAGTCGTGAGGTCAAAGAGTGCGCACACCGGTCATTCTGACAGAGGTCGTGGCGACGTGTACTTCCATCAGCGAAGTGTGAGATGGCCCGTCCCCACAGCCTGCCACCCTGACGGACACGTGGGGTTTGCAGGAGGTGGCGTTAGCACCGTGTACTGACGGTCGAGGCTGAGCATCTTTTTGGCTGCATTTCCTTTTTCTAAATGTTCAGTGACAGCCTTTGCCCATTTTTCTGTTGGGTGTTGGTTTTTGCTTTTAATTTCTGTGAGCTCTTTCTATATTGGAAGTCAACCCTCTGTCATATGAGATGTAATTTTTTTTTTTTCCAATCATAAGCCTTTGCTTATGGTGACTTTGTCCACAGAGAAGTATTTTATGCTTTTGTAGTCAGATGTATCAATCCGTTGGAGAAGAATTTATACTTTTGTAGTCAAATGTATCTGTTTGTTGAAGAATTTTATACTTTTGTAGTCAAATGTATCATCCGGTTGGGGAAGTATTTTATCCTTTTGTAGTCAAGTGTATCCATCTTTTCATTAATGGCTTCTGGACTTGACCGTCTCAGTATTATGAATGAAAATTCTCGTTTTCTTCTAGGACATGGGTGGTTTTGCTTTCCCACTTAAATCTTTGACACATTTAGACTTTATCCTGGTGTGAGGTGTGAAGCGTGGACCTTCCTGTCTTTCCGAGTGCTACTTAGTGGTTCTAACACATTTTCTGCTCCCCCTCCCACCCCGATGGCACTATTCCTTTATGCTAAACACTGTCCCCTGCTCTGCGTCGCGGGCCAGTCATCAGATTATGCAACAATATGTTGACTCTCTGGTGGTCCAGTCCCCCCACATCATTCTTTTTCAGTTTCTCTAGCTATTTCTATTTGTTTCTTTTTCTGGAGGAATTTTAGGGTAAAGTTGTTCCCTTCCAAAACAGAGCAAAGCAGCAACACAAGCGCCTCCTTTAGAACGACCCTTGCGCCCGTTGCAGAGACATGGTGACGCACACTGGGGAGGAAGGTGGATTTTCTTGTTTAATCGGCGCCTGAGGCTGTGGGTAGCCATCCCCAGCCAGGCGCCACAGCCCTTCCTGTCCTGCCAGCCCCGGCGTGTGTGAGAGCGTGAAGGAGCGTGTGATCACCGGCACCCATGCCGCCATGGCAGCAGAGGGGGCCGGGCACGGGCAGTCTGGGCAGAGATGAGCGCTGCCCAGCCTGGGGCCTGGTCGTGCACCCATGGGTCCCCCCACGGTCGTGGCCACCAGCTGAGGCATGTATGCATTGCCCCGCAGCCCCAGACAGCAAGGTCTCATGGTGACGTCTCATGAACCCTCAGAGGGACGATGACAACCCCTGAGGCCAGCAACGTGAGGCCGCGTTCTAGGGCCACATGGGTCCCTCCCGCCCTGGGCCTCACCTGTACACCAGCGGGAAGACGTGGCCTCTGTGCGTCAGCCCCATGGACACCTATAAACCACTGTCATTTTTAGTGACCGGCAGAGCAGCCCCCTAGAGAAAGTGGGCCGGTCCCCTCCCCACCAGAGCACAGGCCTTTCTGCCCCAGAGAGGGAGGGCGAGCTGGCAGTCCTGGGGGTGGGAGATGGAAGTGGACCCGTGCCAGGGGCCACTGATCAGGGCCAGCTCCTGACGGATCCAAGCCCACTTGCTGGCGGTGAGCAGCCAGGGCCTGGGCGCTCAGGGAAGCTTTCTCTTCGGAGCCTGCCCTGCACCTCTGACTCTGAGGAGCCCTGCCGATCCCTCGCTATCACCCCCTCCACACACACACCCAGGCGCCCTGCACGCCCTGAGGTCGGTCATGTGATCCGGGCACCCCTGTTAAGTTGATGGGTCCATTTGTTTTCTTCTGGGGGAGGGGAAGGGTGCGGGCAGAGATGCATCCCCTTGTCCGCCTCCCCCAGAGGGGGATGCAGGCCCAGCCTGAGCTAGGAAGCCCTGGCGGGAGGCCAAGGACCAGCCGGACAGCCGCCGTCTGGCCCCAGGCAGCAACGGTCTGCACCCCGTTCTGGCAGGAAAGGCCCCGAGACAGAAAGGAACGGCAGTCGTGCTTCTGCAGGTGCCCTGGGAGCCGGGAGTTCGGCCAGGCTGCATGGAGGGCGTGAGATAACTGGGCGCAGGCCGCCCTGTGGACTGGAGGGGAGGGCGGAGCCGGAGGGGCTCTCCCCATGGCCAAGGCTGAGCTCAGGTTTGAGCTGGAACCTGCCATTCGGAGGAGCTGGCCGCGCCTGCAGGTGTGGGACGGGGCCCCGCGCGGGGGGCGCTGAGGGGCTGCGTGGAGGGCGGAGGACAGCCCTGGCGCTCCCGGCCTGGCCTCTGGGCTGCTCCTGGGAGGGAACACGCTGTCCAGCCCGGCCTGCGGCTTGGGCAACAGAGGGCCTGGGACGCCCTGTTCCCTGATAAGATGAGGCAATGGCCCTCGGCCGCCTCCCCAGGGCGCCAGGGACATTTACGTAACCCTGCCCCGCGCCCTGGGCCCTCTGCCGCCAGGTCCCCCAGCTACGCTGCACTGCGCACCCCGCCCCCAGCTATCCCCTCTCCGAACCCCGCCTCCCCAATGCCCCACCCACTGTGCTCCCAGGGCCCGGAATGTCCCCATCCTGCACAGATCAGTCACCAGCCCCTCCCCCACAGCCCCTTGTCCCTGCTTCCAGACACCCACTGGCTACTCCCTGCCTGTGGCCTGGCCCCTCCCCCAGCCCCTGGGTCTCCAAGCCCCCCATAGTGACTCGGCCCTCCTCCAGCCCCCCTCCCCTCTCCCTGTGCACCCAGCACCCCTCAAGACATGAACTCAGTCCTCTTCCTCTCACCCTGCGCCCCCACAAGCCCCTCCCCCACACAGCCCTCCCTCCTGAAAGTGGAGGCAGCTCATACTTAGGCTTCTGGGCGCCTTGGAGGGCAGGCGGTGCACCTTCAGGGTTCTGGAATCGGGAGGGCCAGTGTCACTTCTGGGGGGGACCACGCTCTCCCTGTGGCAGTCCTGGGGGGCTCTCGCCGGCTCCCATCGCCTCCCTGCCCCTTGCCCAGGAGGAGGCAGGTGCAGAATCTGAGCCCTGCGAGGAGGAAGCTGTTCAGTCTGGTGAGCTGACTTTCTGTGGGGTCCCCCACGCACTCTAGGGGTGCCCCCCCATGCACTCAGCCCAGCCCAGCACCCTGGGGTGAGTCCCTAGAGGCAGGGTGTTCAGAGCCAGGCCCAGGGACACCTGCAGGTAATTGAGACCCTTCCCCAGGCCCGCAAGGGGAAACTATTTTCACAACAAGCACATGATTGGTCCTCCTTTCTCTCCAAACAACATGATGGAATATTCCAGAGGCTCCGCGGGGTGCCGTGACATCACCCGCTGACAGCTGCTGGAATGTGCGCTGGAGTTTCCATTTGCTTCCTTTTTTAATCAGCGGGCAGGAGCCTCATAAACAAGCATGCTGGGGCCCTCGGGCGAGCGTGAGAAGCGCTGTGCTTGGGGACACCGGCCCCTGCCCAGGCTGCCCTTCCCGGTTCTCCCGGCTGCGCCTCATCAGCCTCCTGGGTGCCACGCGCAGGTCGCCCTTCCGAGGCCGGCCCAGCCAGGCCCCGGTGCTGCTCCGTGCCAGCGAGAATCACAGCTTCTCAGTGTTCTGCTGGGCTGTCTGTGCGCCAGTTTATTGGCGTCTCCCCTCCTGGGCTGGGCAGACAGGGCACAGCGAAGGGAGCAGGGAGGACCCTGTCTGTCTGCGTCACCACCAGGACCAGGCATCAAGTTCACGCTCAATGAAAGTGTTGAGCTGCTGAGGCCCCAGCAGGCCGTGAGCTGTGCGCTGGCTGCGTGGTGAGGCTGGCTCTGACCCCTTCTCACGCCAGGGCGCCTGGCACCAGTGTCCCATCCTGGCACCAGCCCACACCACGGAGCCCGTCTGGAATGAACACCCCTCCCCGCCCCCGGCCCAGGGCTTCTAACAACAGAAATGTGCCCTTTCGCCCTTCAGGAGAGCAGAAGCCCGCATTTAAGGTGTTGGCGGCGTTGGGTCCTCCTGGAGGCTCTCAGGGAGAAGGCATTCCATGCCCGTCCCCTAGCTCCCAGTGGCCGTGCCAGCCTTTGCGTCCCTTGGCTTGTAGACGCGTCACGCTGATCCCTCCCTCTGTCACCATGTGGCTTTCTTGTCTCTGCGTCCTTTCCTTTTCTCTTCTCTTCTAAGGACACTTGTGGTCCATCGCAAGAGCCATACCTTAATTCTGTCTGCAAAGACCTTTTTTTTTTTTTAAATAGGATTTATTTAGTTTTTTGTGTGTGTGTAATTTTGTTTTTCAAAGATTTTATTTATTTATTTTTAGAGAGAGGGAGAGAAACATCCATGTGTGGTTGCCTCTCGCGCGCCCCCAAATGGGGGCCTGGCCCAGAACCCAGGCACGTGCCCTGACTGGGAATCGAACTGACAACACTTTGGTTCTTAGGCTGGTGCTCAATCCACTGAGCCACACCAGCCAGGGCTGCAGAGACCTTTTTTACATATATTTTAATGCTCACCCAAGGATACGCTTACTGATTTGAGAGAAAGAGGAAAGGAAGGAAGAAAGAGAGAAGCATCAATCGGTTGCCTCCCATACACACCCCAATGGGGAATCGAACCTGCAACCTTTTGGTGCACGGGATGACACTCCAACCCACTGAGCACCCAGCCAGGGCAGCAAAGACCCTTTTGCCGCATAAGGACACGTTTAGAGGTTTCAAGCATCAAGACCTGGACATACCCCGTGGGGCACTATTTAAGGACCACTTGTCTGAGGCCTCACGGACCCAGTATCTGAGCCTCCTCTGTCAGACTTGCGCAGCAAACTCTTGAGCTCTGCACCCGGTCACATGAAATATAACCGCCCTTCTGAATGCTGGATCTTCCCAAGCATAACGACAAATGCGTGTTGTGATTCTCCTGGGGTGGCGTCAGCCTGCAGGACTTCTCAAACATTTTTGTTGACAAGATATTTTTCCCTCCCTGGGGCCCCTTAGCAATTTATTCAGTTCTAATACTGTTGTTTTTTTTTTTAACATGGTTTGGGAAACTCTGGCTAGATATTTAAAGAATTCTATTTAAACGTCCCTTTTTACTGTTGTCAAAGCAATAAATGCATATGATTTTTTAAAAGAGACACATAACACAAAAGAGCTTCTAACAACAACAAAAAATATTTTCTTCTCAAGCCAGCCTCACTCCCGAGAGACCGAGACCACTCTGGTTTTTGTAGTGTCTTGATTTGTGTTACATAAATAAGCTCACTGTTTCTACCTCTTCCCTGGACTCCTCCTGCGTTGATGGATATAGAATTAATTCTTTTGTTGATTATTCCTGTAACTTTAACCTCATTTAGAGGTTTCCTTTGAGTGCACATGTGTGCGCCTCTACTTTTGCATTAAATCCACATTGTCTGCTGGGGCTGTGAGTCAGCCGTGTGGGCTTGGTCTGGAAGATGGATTCCAAACAGTGACAGCTAGGCTAGAGCTCATGTGACCGCTACTATGTTAGGTAAGATTCCTTCCTGGGGCCAGGGCCTGTCCCTCTGCCTCCTCAGGGGGGAGGTTGTTGGGAGGAATTTACAAAAAGCCCCTAGAACAGAGCGTGGCCCAGAGCCTCTCCCTGATTGCTCAGAAGCATGTGGCCTTTTAGTTTGCTTCATAGACCACAATTTTATGGCGTGTCTTCTGTTTTTCCTGTAGCTTCTAATTGCCTTCCCCCTCCTGCCCCTTTTCACCAAAAAAATAGTCTGTGTCTTCACTGTGTCCTGAAATGTATTTGGCCTCATGTTCACACTCTCCGGTGCGTGGGGCTCACTTCTTGGAACTCTCCCCAAGTGTTCTGGCTTCTGCTTCAGTGCCCCCGCTCCCCCCATCCCCCCACCTCTCTGCCTCACTCTTGTCCTGAGACACGCCCCCCTCCAATGTTCACTCACTCCCCTGGCTTGTCTCCCCCCCCCCATTTTTACTAGAGTGTGACAGGCTAACCTGGAAGGACCCGTTCGTCTTTCATCCAGTGCAACTCAGAGAGAGGCTGGTATCTGTCCCAGCTCTGTCCCCTCGTGGATGGTCTGGTGTTTGTTCCTCCTGTCTCTCTCTCTCTGAAGTGTGTGACCTCCTCTTTTTACCCACTGCCCTGACATTGCAGAAATTCTCAAAGCAGCAGCCTTACTCACTGCCCTGCCCGCCCACCTCGGGTAGTCCCCTGTCTCCTTTTTCCTTTTTAAAATCTGTCAGATACTGTTCTGTAGATTTCCTTCACTACCCCCCTTTTTTTCCTTATTCTTTTACTCAACTACCTTCTGTTAGATATGGTGCCCCCAGGACTGATTCCCCATGACTCTGAACTTGGAGCTTCTACTGTTTGTAATTATCACAAATGTCTGGGAAATGATGGTTTGCTTTCTTATTTATTTCCCCCTCCCCCACTCCACACATACCGTTCCCCCCAAAACATAAAATCAACAAGGACAGCAAATGCAGCCGCGCACAGCCCTCAACTTCAGCATTGCTAGGCAAACAGTGACTTTGACATATTTTCTAAAGCTCTTTTTCTGTCCTTTCTTTTCTGGGATATTTTCTTGAGTGTATTTCCAGTTTCTCCATGGAATTTTTGTTCGGGCAAAGATACTCTCAATTTCTAAACACTGTTGTTTGTTCTCTGGACTTCCTTTTTATGGTCTCCTTTTCGCTCTGTGCATCCAGTTCTGTCTGCAGTTCCTCCAAGAATGCTAGTTTTTAGGTTCACATTCTCTTCTGTTTGCTGGCTTCATTCTTCTTCCGCAGGAGTACGCGGCTTTGTGGCTCCCGGCCTTTCCCTTTCAGGCCTCTGGTTTTCCTTGGCCGTCAGGCCGTCCTTGGGTGTCTGTTTATATTTAAGTTTGATGGGCTCATTTGGGGCGGGTGGTGTGGATTTCCTCTGCTGGGCACAGGTGGGCCGGCTTCAAGGACACGCGGGGCGGTGGCTGCGTGGCCACTCCAGCGCCAGAAGGGCTGCATTCCGGGCTGCCAGGCCCCCCTGCGGGTTCTCCCTGAGCAGTTGGTGTCGTTTTCTGTGGTTCAGGTTTGGCCGGGGTAAAGGCGGGCCTGTCTCCTGCTCTGAGCGAGGCGGGGAGGGAGGGGGCGGGGTGTTGGCCACAGCTGACCTTTGCTCCCCTCTCTCATTGGGCGTTGCGGGTGTCCCCCTGCCTGGTTCTGCAGGAGCCCGCGGCAGTTTCCTGTCCTGCTGGCTGTCACCCCTTGGCCACGTTGGGGCTTCTCTGTGACCAGGAGCAGCCGACTCTAGTTGGAGCCTGCTGAGCTGAAGCAGAGGTCTTGCTCACAGACTCTCAGGCCCTGGAAATCGCCCGGGCAGATGCCCTCATGTTACAGCTGGGGGTGGGGGAGCTGAGGAGGGCGCGCGGTCTGTCTCCAGGCCCTGCAGGGGCGCCGCGCCCAGGGAGTGGTTCCCGCGTGGCCAGAGGCTGGGAAGCGGGACTCTCTCAGGTGTCCGAGCCCTCGTGGGCCCTCCACTGTCCCCTCCCGGCTCCCAGTCTCAGAGCTGTGCTCCCTGCAAGCCCGGGACAGCAGGCTCTGCACAGGCTGCCCATGGCAAGCCCTGCTGTGCACCTCGAGGGGGGCCACTGCCAGGGTCCTCGGGCCTTGCTGCCACAGCACCTGCGACGCGGCCGTGCGGCCCTGGGAGAGGTCTGCTTCCGCCCCCAGGTGCGCGCAGGAGGGCGCAGGCGGCACATCTTTGCCTGGGCGCACCTGGCACGCACCGGTGGCCACCCACGGGGCACAGAGCGGGCGCAGGGCGCAGGGCGCGGCGCGGTGCGGCGGCCCGGCCGCGGAGGGGCGTGCCCCGGGGTCGCGGGGAGGCGTGGGCTGCACCCCTCCTGACGCTGTGCCCGTCTGTCGCCCGCAGGTGAGAGGCCCTTCGCCTGCAGCTGGCCGGACTGCAGCAAGAAGTTCGCGCGCTCGGACGAGCTGGCGCGGCACTACCGCACGCACACGGGCGAGAAGAAGTTCAGCTGCCCCATCTGCGACAAGCGCTTCATGCGCAGCGACCACCTGACCAAGCACGCGCGCCGCCACGCCAACTTCCACCCGGGCATGCTGCAGCGGCGCGGGGGCGGCTCGCGCACCGGCTCGCTCAGCGACTACAGCCGCTCCGACGCCAGCAGCCCCACCATCAGCCCGGCCAGCTCGCCCTGAGCGCCCGGGCGGCCCCGCGGCCCCGCAGCAGCACAGCCCCCGCCCTGCGCCCCCCCGTCCGCCCGCGGGCCCCTCCCCCACGACAGCCATGAACAGACGCCCTCACTTCTTCTCTGACCCCCGTTTGTCCTTTTGTAACCAGAGAGAAAAAAAAAAAGACAGATTTTGATGACGTCAGCCACACCCCCCTTCCCCATTTTCTTCACCTCAGGTGTCAAACTCAATTTGTAAAGAAACCTTTTTTTTTTTAAACAAACACCATCCACGAGTTGCACAATGGACGAACCCCCGAGGGTGAGAGTCAGCGGTGTGAAACCCGTTCTCAGGGATGGTCGCGGCCCACCAGCTCGGTGAGGACACCCCCTCCTGCCGCCTTACTCCGTACATGGATTTGCACTCTGGGACTTCCTGGGGCTCGCTCGGGGATACTCTGGGGACACAGCAGGGGCCGCCGTGCCTGTGGAGCTCAGCATCTGTCCTGCAGGCCTGTCCATCAGTCCCTTGGGAGCGGATGTGGTCACTGACTTGTGCTTCCAGGGCAGGTGCCCCAGCGGGGGACCCCAGTGCCCCTCCGGCTGCCACTGTGCGGCCTCTGGCCTCTGCCCCAGTGGCTGACTGGGCTCAGGACATACACAGGTTAGAGGGATGCCTTAAGCCGCGCTGGGCAAAGGAGCACACCCCCCAGGGGGACCGTCTTCCTGTCCCTGGCCTCCCTCTAGGGTCCTGGGAGCAGAGGCTCAGGCCCTGGTTGGGAGACCACTGCACCATCAACGTCCAATGCGACAGCGCCGGGGCCACCCCCCGGCCCTCATCCTGCCCCAGGGATGCGCCCAGGACAGGGACGCCCGCTCCTTGGTGCCCTAGCAGAAGGCATTGAGGACCTGGGGAACCCCAGGGGTCTCCAGAGATGCCCCAAAGTGTCGCTGGCGCATCCAGCTCCCTGCTCTCCCGACTGGCCCTGCTGCCGCTCCCGGGACACCTTTGTTTGAACAGGTAGGTAACGCTATCTGGCCGCCTTGCCAGAGGCTCCGAGTGCGTGGCCGGGCGTGCGGCCACGCTCAGTGCCTCACAGAGACCGGTCTGTAGCAGGACACCGGAACATTGTGACCTGGGACTTCCTGAGAGCAGTGAAGCGGGCATCATGGGACATGCTGTTGGGGACCATGCATTGTCCCCTCCCCAGGGGACAGCGGCCGGGACGTTGCAGGACCGCTTTCACCGCGTCCCCAGCTCCAAACGAGCGCGCCTCCACCTTGTCCTGGAATTCTGCGTACCCTGGACTCCTCCCGTCCCTTCCTGCTTCTCCCGTCTGCCTGGGAGGCCCCAGCCCACCCCCTGCCAGCCTGCTCCTTCTGGAGAGGGACAGCAGAGACCTGGGCCATTTCTCTTGGATCCCTGGCCGGGGCTGGCTCGGGGTGTGAGCCCAGGCAGGTCAGAGAATCTGGACTCTGCACGGGTCTCCTCTGCAGACAGCCAGTCTGCAGCACCGCTGTGCAGACCCGGGGCGTGTAAATATAAGCCCCTAGGACAGTGTGTGTGTGTGCGTGTGCGTACGTGTGTATTGGGCCAGGGGTGTGGGTGTGGGGTGGACTTGGGTGGCTTACAGAGACCTCTGCCCACTTGGATGAGGAGGAGTGACCCTTGGGGCCTCAGAGGGCCGTAGATGGGCTTCCTGGGCCCAGAGTGCCTTGGTTGTGGCCACCCAGCCTGTACCCCACCCTCTCTCTCGGTGTGGGGTGTGGCACAGAGCACCCCAGCGACCCAGGCCTGGCTGGTGCTCAGAGCCTCCAGAGCTGGCGGGCGCCCTCTGTCCACAGCGACAACAAGGGTGGTGGCCTGCTGTCTGCAGTGGCCTGGGGACGGAGGCTGGCATTGGCCAGTGGCATGGCAGTAGCTTCCCAGTAGCGTGATAGGTACCAAGCTGGGCAGAAGTGTTCCCGCTGTGGGTGGAGCAGGGGGGCGACCCCCCGCCCTGGTTTGGGGTGCTGAGCTAGCTGCCCCGGCCGCTGGGCTCTGTTTGGGCTGCATGACAGCCCCACTTGCAATGGATCCGGGAGAGCGAGGGGACTCTGCGTGGGCCCTGGACAGAAGAGCGCCCCGGTGCGTGGGGTGAAACCTCTTCATGCTCAGTTCCAAAGCAAGGCCTGGCGGGGCCCTGGAAGCCCCTCCCAAAGCTGTTTCTGTGTGAGGCCGGGAAAGCCGCCCTCTGAATACATTTCATGTCTCAGGAACTCACATTCCAGGTTCAGGAATTTTATTCCAAAGTCCTTTGGTGCGCTTACCGTCCACGGGTCCCTGAAGGCGGGGGAGGCCCCTGGTGCCAGTCCCCCGGAGGAGCCGGGCGGGCGTCTCCTTGTGGTTTGCTCTGGCGTTGGGAGGGAGGGTTTCTAACCCGTCCACCTGCACATAGGAAGGGGAAAAGGACTCTAAACCCAGTCATCTTGGAATAAAAGAAGAGCTGGTTTGTTTTAGAGGCGGGGTGGGGGGAGGGGGAGGGAGAGCGGGCATTTGCTGTTTCCAAAGAGAGCACTTAATTTAATTTTTCCTCTAAATGACCCAGGGCTGTTCCGTCTGATGGATGGAAGGGTAACATTGCCTTAAAACAGAAATATGCAGGAGTTGACTATTTTTGGCAAATGAGAGTGTCTTCATTCCCAAAGTGGCTCTGGTCTAATGGCAGGGTGTGGGCCTGGCCTGGGAGGTGGGGCGTTGGGAGGGAATCCCGCCAGGCACCGGGGCCTGGGGCTCCGGCCAGTGGGCTGTCCTGACTCGGCCGGGAAGAAAATCCATCTCCCCCGAAGGGCGGAGGGGGAAAAGCCATGAATCTCAGGCCAGGTTCAGGGGTGCTCTCTGGCATCTCCTCATCAGGAAATGGGGAGCGCAAGCGGAGAGGAGGGTGGGCCTGGGAGCCGCCCTCGCTCGGGCCCCCTGCGGGAAGACCCTCTGGAAACAGCCCGCATTTTCGTTTAAGATGTAGAATGCTTTCCTGGCCTGGGTCTCTTTCAGGGTCTTTCCTTTTTATGGTTTATGGCCATGCTTGCTGGCTTCAGTGTGACTTCTAGAAATAATAGTGAAAACCTTTAGTTCTATGGTTCACTTCAGGTCATGGGGGCAGAGAGCTCAAGAAGAAGCTTGTTTCAGTGGAGGGGGAACTCCCCTCCAAAGGGGCCTCAACGTGACCCTGGGCCCAGCCGTCGGGGCTCATGTCCCCAGTGAGAACGTCCCTTTTTGTCTCAGCCATATTAGGGGAACGGCTGTCTGCTCCCCATATGCCTACCGAATCCTACAGCCATCTGGAATGGAAAGAGAGCGGACGCAGCCCCTTCCACAAAGGGCCCTTGGGTCCTCTGCCACTGGGTGCTATGTAGCAGCGGGCCATACTCCCATGCACGTCGCTTGAGGTGCAGGACCCCCCCCCTTTATTCTGAAGCCACACACCTCGGCAGGTGCCAGAATCACCATGGTGCAGCCTGCAGGTGCAAACATCAGCATCCCTGCGGTCTCCAGCCCTCCCCATACCCTGGGTCACAGCTCAAACCAGTGGCGGGTGATTCAGGGGTAGGGGTAGGCAGCCGGGCCTCCGGCGGCCCTCAGACCGCTTGTTGGAACACAGAGGAAGTCCCCAGTGAAGTGTGGCAGACCAGTCTGCTCCCCCTGCTAGTGCACCCAGGAGACCCTGCCTCCTTTCTTGCCAGGGCAGGTGCTAAGCGGACTGCGCAGGGTCACAGCGCTTCCTGGCAGGGACCTCAGTCTCGGTCCCTGTGAGCAGGAGTACCACGTCACAGGAAAGCGTGACCAAAGCAATAGCATTTCTTCATTGCCGACCCCCAGTTTGGCTGTGTTTACAAGGCTACCTGACTTCCGACAGGTAGCACTGATTTTGTTTGAACCCAGTTTTGAAAAGTCATTCAGGCAGAGACCCAAGTGCTAGAAGATTGAAAAGGTCAGAAGGATGGGTCGCGTCACCACCAGCTGGAAGTGCTTTGCCGGACACCCACGTCTTCTGCCACCCAAAGGCTCCCCGTGTGACTTTGGTGACCACGGTTTCCCAAAGCTGACAACGGGGATGTGGGCTGACAGCGTGGTGAATCTGGCATCGCCCCGGGAAGAGCCAGGTCCTTGGACGATTTCCTGATTTAGAGGCTAGCTTTCAAAGATTCGACCCAGACACCTTCCAGAGAACTTCGCGTCAGAATTGGGACGCGCCATCCAGCTTACTGGGTAAATGCCCGAGTGCTGTTTAGGAAGAGCCCCGCCCCCGCCCCACTGTTCAGTCCCTGGTTGGTTAGAAGGGTTGGGTTTGGTGGGAGGGGTGAGCCCCAGGTCCACGAGGGAAGAGGGGCCACTGTCTTGATAATGGGACTTGCGTTGTGGCCCCCTGGCCCCGTCCAGCCTGTCCCCACCTCATGAAGCTTTAAAACCTTACTACTTAAAGATGAACAGGATGGGGGACCCAGGAAGCATAAGGAGCATGGCGTGGGCTGCAGGAGCAGCTTGCTCCTACGGCTTGGGGTGCCTTTTAGTGACACGTTGATAGCGCACGCTCATCTGTAAACCAAGTATGTGAGCTGGATGCCTGCCAGGCACCCACAGGTCTGCCTGGAGGCTGTCTTTCCCACTCAGACCGCAGGCTGGGCTGGATGTGGCTGGATCCCTCCCCAGCCTACTCAACGCATGGAGGGAGGGGGCCACCTGGGGGGTGGCATCCAATCCTGGGTCAGGGTAACTGCCTCTGGGAGACTTAGTTCCCTGCCTCATCCTGGAGGCCCCGCCCCCGTGCCGGGTGCCGAGGACCCCAGAGCTCCAGGCTGTGGGCAAGGGACTGTCCTGAGCACCTGTGCATTGTGGGTGTGGGGCTTGCTGTGACTCCCGCGTGGCCGGGAGTTGCTTGTGTGGGTGTGTTGGGTGCATGCGTGGGGGTCTCAGCCACCCCCAGACCCGCCGCACAAATGACCCCTTCCCCATCCAAAGCCATTGATGACGTGTCTCTGGAATCCTTCACCAAACTTCCAAGGCAGAATCCAAGGGTCCAAGACCATTTCCACAGAGCACACAGTTACCTTTCCCGTCCGACCTTTATCTTCTCTGTCCTAACCAGCACCATTACCACGCTTCCAAAGGCCACGTCTCACCTTCCCCGGACAACTACAGTGAAGTATTACAATTGTACAGTTCCCCATCTGGCCTGGGCTTGCTCGGATAAAACTTTGTATGTATTTTGTATGGCATAGATTCTATATTGTAATGATGTCCTATGCAAAAGGAAAAAAAAATTAACAAAATTGTAAATTTGATTGTTTTAACGTGTATGCATGTTTAGTGACGTTTACATTTTGAAATAAAATTTATGATTCATTATTGTATTTGCCAGAGCTGATTCCTTTGCAGGGAATGCCTTAGGCTCTTGCGGGGGTGTGTGTGGGGACCAAACACGGACGAGCTCCTGCAGTCGTGTGTGACAGGCCAGGGGGCCAGGACCCACCTGAAACCTTTGCAGAGTGAGGTCTGACCAGCTGCCCAGTCGCTAGGCCTGTTTCAGCTTATTCCTGCCCCGACCCGCCCAAATAAAAGCTCAATCTCACAAACCCAGCCCCAAGAGCACTGAGAAAACTGGATGTTTGCAGAGGCTGCAATGGCTTAACTCTCTCCATAGACACCTAGATTGCCTCTCCCCAGACAGCGGCCCTCAGCCCTCACCAGCCTTGGAGGCTTTAAAGTCAGTGGGACCACGCTGCCACCCAGATGCCTGCGCCCCTCACCCCTCCACCCAGAGCCCAGAAAATGTCATGCGGCAGCCGCCGAGGCCTCCGAGGGAGTGGATCCCAGAGTGCACTGCTGCAGGGGCCAGCCCAGCACCAGGGAACAGGTCCTGGGGTGCTTGTGTTGACACCGGAGCCCATTCAAGTCTCCTGCAATCAGGAACGGCCCTGGCTGCCCCCCAGGTAGGGCTTGTCCGGCACCGGCGTGGGAAGCCCGCATCTATGGGGAGGGAGTGGGTGATGGATCTGGTCCGAGGCCTGTGCGCACCACAGCTCGGGCGGAAGGTGCGGGCGTCAGCCCCTGGCCAGGTGCAAATGGGGGCTGCGTCCAGGACTGCTGACGTGACTGCCCATTGTCTACAGGGACTGCGAGGACCACGCAGAAATGGGAACTAGCAATACCAAGGGCGCGCACTGCCGTTGGGGAGAGATGCTTGCCGATCAGGGCGTGCCGAGGCGGCCCCGAGCCCATGCTGAGCTGTCACGCACGAAAACACACATTTTCAAACCCAAGTCCCTTTGGTGCCCAGACACTGGGAGCCCAGCCTGGCTGGAGCCTTTTCCCAGGGCAGACACTGTCCGCCTTCGCGGCGTGGCTTCTGCACCGCTCAGAAACCCCCGGCCAGCGGCGAGGCGAGCCGGACCCCCGTCCATAAAGAGTTGTGTGCGGAGAGGAGCCGGACGCTTTCAAATACCGACAGAAAGAAAGGAAAAGCAGGGCAGGGGCAGTGGTGACAGACGTCGCTGCTGAGGTTTGAAAGGTTGTGGGTCCCTGGCATTCTGAGAGGCGCTCCCGCGGGGGCTCCCGACACCTCCAGAGACTCCCAGTAACGTACAAACTGGTCACAGGCATTCATTCCCCAGGGCACAACAAGGCATTCATTCCTCAGGGCACAAGTGTTCTTTCCCTGGAGCAGTGGATGAGTACCAGTGAATATTCACATATCTATATAATAACAGGCTTCTGCTAAGAGGAGGATTGGCACCCACACCGGCCGCCCAAGGGCTACTTATTGGTCCAAGCTTGCGTGTGAGAATAGGTGCTGGGTGCTGGCTCCAAGGAGCGGGAGCTACTCCCCACCTCTGCTCTCTCCCCTGCCCTTCCTAACCATAAGCACCCTCCGGAGGGCTAAGGGACAGCTGCGCTGGATGCCCAGACCAGGGAGTGGGTGCAGGAGCCTGGCATGTGAAGGAGCACCAACCCCCAAACCCTCACTCCAGGAAGGCAGAGGCCCGGGCACTTCACCTGTGTCTGCTAGGGCGTGGGGGCTGTGCAACTGGTTTTTTCTTCTTTAAAGATTTTATTTATTTTTAGAGAGAGGGGAAGGGAGGGAGAAAGAGAGGGAGAGAGACATCACTGTGTGGTTGCCTCTCATGGACCCCTAGCTGGGGACCTGGCCCACAACCCAGGCATGTTCCCTGACTGGGAATCGAACCGGCGACCCCTGGGTTCGCAGGCCAACACTCAATCCACTCAGCCACACCAGCCAGGACTGTTTTGTTTTTTTTTTTTGTCTTTATGGGCAGTTGCTCTAGGTGGGAAATATCTAACCATTTTACAAGGTCCACGGATGTGGCTCCCGTGCGCCATCTGGGTGCCTGGAAGCGTGCTGAGGTGGCTGTGGGCTGTCCCTGTGTGCGCAGAGCTCTGCTCCTGAAATAGGGGTGTTGCCAGGGTGCCTGGCACCCAGAGCAGGGCCACTGGCTGGGACAGAATTCATGCAAGGACAAAAAATAAAAATAGAACTGGTCTGGTCCTGGCTGGTGTGGCTCCGTGGATTGAGTGCCAGCCTGTAAACTGAAAGGTTACTGGTTCGATTCCCAGGCAGGGTATGTGCCTGGGTTGTGGGTCAGTTACCCAGTTGGGGGCATTTGAGAGGCAACCAGTCGATGTGTTGCTTGCATATTGATGCTTCTCTCCCTCTCTTTCTCACTCCTGTCCCCTCTAAAAAATAAATAAAATATTAAAAAAAAAAAAAAAAAAAAGAACTGGTTCAGCCCAAGGGAAGGGGATGCAGGCAAAGCCCCTGAAGGATAGACTAAGGACGGTCTGTCATCTGCGTGGTACTTGGAGGCAGGTGTGATGCCTACAGTAGGGTAGCGGGAGGGCACTCTATACATTCTGTGATGGTTGTAAAAGGAAGTGAGAGAGACCCATTGAAAATGCTTTGCAAAGTGAAACAGCCAAACACGTTTACTTTGCTTTATATAGCGTTACAACGTTCAAGGACTTTGGAACAAATTCTACATCTTTGGTTTCATTTTGAATACTTAATGAATTTTAAAATCTAAGCAATACATGGGAACAAGGTTAAAAGGTCAAATACTACTAAAAAAAAAAAAGAAATCTAATAAAATGTCTCTCTCCTTCCCCTCCCAGCCCTGACCCCCACTCAAGTCCCACCACCCCAGGGCTGACCCGTTTTTACCACATCTGTCTGTTTTTAAACATCTTGGTTAGGCCCTTAAGCCTCCGTGTAGCGCTCGTCCTGTTCTTCCTCTCATTTTGTGAGCGTTGGACAAAACAGACTGATTTCCTGATATGGAAGGTGAATAATTAACTCCAGTTCCTCTAACCGGCCTTAGCCTCTGAAGGCTCCTGCTTGCAGACTTGGTCGGGAGGGAAGCTAGGGGAGCCTCCCCCACAGCTGGGCTCTGAGCATCCAGGTGCATGTCACTTAGGCCCTGGGCTAGGGGACACTTCCTTCTCTGGGGGCCTTCGGTCACCCTCACCAGGGGCCACTCCAGGAAGACAAGACTTAGCATGAAGTTCCAATTGCTTTCAACCTTTTCTCACTCCCTGCAGGTTCATGCAAATCTTCCTTTCTTTCTTTCTTTCTTTCTTTCCTTTCTTTCTCTTTCTTCCTTCCTTCCTTTCTTTCTTTCTTTCTTTCTTTCTTTCTTTCTTTCTTTCTTTCTTTCTTTCTTTCTTTCTTTCTTTCTTTCTTTCCTTTCTTTTCTTTCTTTCTTTCTTTTCCTTTCTTTCTTTCTTTCTCTTTCTTTTCTTTCTTTCTTCTTTCTTTTCTTTCTTTCTTTCTTTCTTCTCTTTCTTCTCTCTCTCTCTCTCTCTCTTTCTTTTCTTTCTTCTTTCTTTCTTTCTTTCTTTCTTCCTTCCTTCCTTCCTTCCTTCCTTTCTTCCTTTCCTTTTCTTTTTTAAATCCCCACTGGAAGATATGTTTTATTGACTTTTTTTAGAGAGAGAGAGAAACATCAACCATCTACCAGTTGTGTGCCCCTCCCTGTACATGCCCGACTGACGGAGGATCAAACCCTCAACCTTTGTGTGTACAAAGGATGCTCCCCCATGCACTGACCATGGGGCCAGGGCTCATGCCATCTTTCTAAGGGCGGGTCATTGTTCCTTCATTCTGTGTTCTATGGACCCTTTCCCTGTCTTTTCAAGACTGGAAATGTTCTCTTCTAGTATTTTGTTGCTAATTTTCCTCCCTCCGTGTTTCCTAGTCATTGAAGGTAGACTCACGGAATCTTATCTTTTCTTTCATTTTTTCTGCCCTTCTGGATTTTCCTGGTGTTTCTCTTTCCTCTTTTCTCCTGGTCTGCTCCCTGGGCCAGAATGGGCTTCTTTTCTCAAACCTCACTCATCCGGCGCGACCCAGCCCACACATCAGTCCTCTCCCAGTCTTTCCTGGATCCCTGTCCCCAGGTGGTGCCTCCGCCAGCCTGCCCAGCATCCGGAAGCACCTGGTCCTGACATTTGCCAGGCTGCTGACACAGGAAAGGAGGCAGGGTTCTCAACCACAGGAGCCTTTTCCACCAGGTAGAGGGCTGTGGGGACTGTGGGGGACTGGCACGGGGCTGTGGGGGGTGGTGGGAGAGATGTGGAGGGGGACTGTGAGGGACTGTGGGAGCCTGGGGAGTGGGACAGTGAGGTGGGCTTGTCGAAGGCTGGGGCTGTGGGTGGGGCTGTGGGCGGGGCTTGAGGCTATGGGTGGGGCTATGAGTAAGTATGGGCGGGGCTTTGGGTGAGGCTGTGGGGGGTTGTTGGGACTGTGGGTGGGGCTGTGAGGCTGTGGGTGGGGCTGTGGGTGGGGCTGTGAGGCTGTGGGTGGGGCTGTGGGGGAAACTGTGGGTGGGGCTGTGGGGCTGTGGGGGGAACTGTGGGTGGGGCTGTGAGGCTGTGGGTGGGGCCTGAAACTGTGGGCGGGGCTTGGAAACTGTAGGTGGGGCTGTGAGGCTGTGGGCGGGGCTGTGGGTGAGGCTATGGGCGGAGCTGTGGAGGGCTGCAAGGAGGATGCTCTGAGGGGGTGCTTTGGGGTGCAGTTGGGGGGCATTGCACTGCCCAGGCTGTCAGGGGCTCCTAGCGACAATCAGGGAGAGGGGGTGAGGCAAGACGTGGGAGGGAGGGCAGAGTGGCCAGGCTGGGAGGCCCCTTCCTCACTTCCCAAGGCTCCAGTACATTCCTGGAATTCATGAACTGCTCCCCCGTGAGGGGTTTTCTATAGAAACCTGGAAGGCCTCGGACCCCTGAGTGGGCTGGCCGGTGTGTGAACCAGTCAGTACATGTGACAGCAGTGTGGGGTGGGAGAGTGGGGAGCTCACCGAGGTCCAGGCGCTCACATCCAGCTGCGCCCCGTTAGCCAGACCTCACCGGGCACCGAGAGGCTCCCATAAAGCTCTGCTCTCATCAGGTCCAGCTGCGCTGAGACCCCACTCCCCCGCCCTGTCCCCGCGTGCGAGCGCACATGGGGCTCCCCCACGCGAGACGTCCCTGCAAGCGCCACAGTGTCCACGCCCACCGCCGACCCTGCAGAGCGGCCCCTCTGGAAGCACCCCGTGTCCCCTCATGCGGTCCGCCCAGTTCCCAGATGGGACAGGCTTTGCTCTGGGACCCCCAGGACACCCCATGCCCCCTCCGTGGGCTCCTGCACTCAGCGGGGACTCAGGGACTCCTGGTTGCGGCTGGTTTGGGTTCCTAACCCCCCCGCCATGTCTTTCAGCCCTCTGATTTTGAGAGTATGTTGAATCCACTCCGGGACGCACACACGACACATACACACACACTACTTATATAATAGAACAATGATCTCCGGTCTCTGGCAGTAGTGATGGTAACCATCCCGACAGAGATGGAGTGACAGAGATGTGTGGCACCTCCACCAGCAAGTACTGTACACCCATCCAAAAGGAGAGAGCCCTGGCCGGGTGGCTCAGCTGTTTGGAGCATCGTCCTCTATACCAAAGGGTTACAAGTTCAATTCCTGGTCAGGGTACAAGCCTAGGTTATGGGTTTGGTCCCCAGTTGGGGTGCATACAGGAGGCAATGGATTGCTGTTTCTCTCTCAAATCAATAAAAAACATATTAGGTGAGAATTTTTTTTAAAAGGACTGAGAAACAACTTCAGGGTGCACTCACTGTTAAGTTAAAAAAAAAAAAGATAAGATGCCAAATAGTACATGTAAGATGCTATTAGTTGTGAAAGAAAGTAGGGGATTGTAAAAACATTATATATACGTATACTTATTTTTGCAGAGGAGTCCTGTGGATGTAGGTGGGGGGGGGGCGATAGCAGTGGAAGGAAGGAGGATTTTTCTGGGTGCACTTTTTCCTATAATAGCTTTATTTGGATATAATTTACAAATCATCCAATTTACCCATGAGATGCTGTCTGACAGCAGAAATGTTCTGATGGTGGATTTGGCTGGGTGAGGCAGTGGGGCCCAGTGAGGGACCTGGAGGGGCCCTTAGATGCGGAGAGGAGCGTGAGGCAGCCCCCACGGGCTTCTGCCCCCCATTAACTCCACTTCAATGTGTAGCCTTGTTCTGGCTGGCAGGGGACCCAGTGAGCAGCCACCCTCCGCTGGGCAGCAATTGGACTGAGCCATGAAAGGGTGTCCCGGCAATACAGACCAGGCAGGGCGCCCAGGCAGGGAATGGTAGCTTCTTGGAGAACAGGTCTGGGCACCCCACTGCGATAGCCGGGGTGGGGGCAATGGAGCCAGGACAAGTGGAATAGAGAAACTGAGAGTCAAATGGCCAAGCAATTTACAGCCATTTAGTAAATCTCAAAACTCTACTTCCCCAAGGACTCCAGAGTCAATGATTCACACTTCTCCCGAACCAGAGGGCAAACAGCGCAAATCATGCCACTCTGGGAGCCAGATAACAGAAATCCAATGAGGGCCACTGGTGCCAGCCGCACCCAAGGACGGTGAAGTCTGGGGAATGGATCTCACTTTGGCACATTGGCATAAATTTTTTAAAAAGGACAGAGAAACAACTTCAGGGTGCACTCACTGTTAACTAAACTGAACTCCCAGCCTTGAAAATCCTCAAGATGGGGGACCCAGCACACTTTCCTTCTCGGGAGCACACCTACCTTTCCCTTCCCCCTCTTCCCTCCCCACCCCCACGAACATTACCTTGGGTCTTCCCTCCCCAGTGACTGGTTGCAAAGGCCGCTGGCTGCTTAGGAGCCTGCAGGGGACCAGCCCTCCAGGAGGGGCACTGGGGATCCCAGGTACACCGCCTCCACAAGCTTGTCTGTTCTGGGAAGTTCTGGGGCCTTGTTCCCCGTTAGGGCCCAGGGCCGCTTCTTGGTTCCCACTCTTACACCTGCTAGCAAGTCTTTTAATATCCCCAGGCCTCAGTTTCCCTACTTGAGGGTGAAATGAGCCAATCTGTGTACAGGGCAAAGCCAATTTGGTCACTAACATTATTGTTATGGTCAGCCAAACCCAGGAACCAGCAGCTCCTAGGGCATCATGAGAGTGGAGGGTGAACTCTACAGAGAAGGGGTGGGGGCAGAGTTTGGGGGCTGCTGTGGGGTCTGCAGGCTCCTCTGCTTGTTCAGGAGTCCCCCACCCCATAGCTTCTCCCATCATCACCCCCTCCAAACACCCCTCCCAAGGAAAACAGCACTTTGGAGCCAGTCTCTGGGCTGACCCAGAGTTTATCTTGTGCTGTGCCCAGTATCAGTGGGCGGAGAAGCCCATAATTAGCCTAATAAGGTACCTGCTGCACACGTCTGTGCTCAGGGCTACCCAGCAATTTGCAAGGTCTCCAGGATCAGGCCTTTGCCTGGGCAGGTCTCCCCACAAAGCACACAGGGCTCGGGGTGGGGCGGGAACCCCTGGTGCACTCCAGGCAGCATTGTCCCCCAGCCATGGGATGCCCAGTAAGAACTTCCAAACCAGGGAGAACTTTTATAAGAATTCATCTGAGCCAACGGACGGCATGCAGAGGAGCCAGGTCTCAGGTGCCTGGGAGGGGGATGGTTCTGAGGTTTCTTTTATGCATTTGGGATTAAGGAGGGAGAAAGCGAGGTGCAGAAGAGTTCACCAGATTATGTGCTCCTTTGAGGGTGGTTATGCCTTTAAGGGGTCTGGAAAAGAAGATTATTCTGCCATTTCAAAGGTGTGCTAATTAGATGCACAAGAACAAGGAACAGGGCTGGCTTTCACTAAAGAAGTTAGAGCCCCGGCCGGGTGGCTCCATTGGTTGTAGCGTTCTCCCCGTACACCAAAGGGTCACAGGTTTGATCCCTGGTCAGGGCGCTCCTGCCTACCCTGCAGGGTTCGGCGCCCGTTGGAGAGGTCACACCATCTTACCCAGAGTCCCTCCACGGGGTGCTGGGCTCCCTCTGGAAACAGAAGGGGCCCCTTAGCCCCGTAGCTCCTGAGGAGACGGGGGAAAAACTCACCCGGCAGGTTATCTGCACCCTGCATTTTCTGGGGTCACTTGTGCCAAACCAGCAGATAATCCCCTCCCACCCATGCAGGTGCTAGGCCTGGGGCTTCTGGGACACCCACTGCTCTCAGTCCAGGCCCAGGCTTGCCCCCGCTGTTCCCAGACTGGGCCCCACGGTGCTGCGAACCCTGGGCTGCGTGCAGGGCGGCGGTGTGGTCTGAGTCAGCACTGGCTGATGTGGGGTGCATGGGCCAGGACTGATTTTCCTCTCTCTTCCCCCCTCCACCCCTCTCTCTCAGATCAATAAAAAAAAGAAAACAATGTAATGAAACTGAGTGTCTAGCAAATAATGGAACATGAGCTCTGGTCCTATAATTCTTTCTCCAGACCGAGAAAATGTGCACAGGCCTTGAAGGCCCAGAGGGATGTGTTCGTCCGCTCCAGCTGCTATAACAAAACAGGCTCACGAACAAGAGAAATTCATTTCTCACAGTCCTGGGTGCTGGAAATCTGAGATCAGGGTGCCGGCAGGGTCTGGTAAGGACCATTTTCTGGGTTACACACTTCTCTTGGTGTCCTCGCATGGTGGAAAAGGTGAGCTATTTGGAGTCTCTCTCTCTCTCTTTTAAATCTTCACCCAAGAACATGCTTTATTGACTTTAGAGAGAGAGGGAGAGAACTATTGATGCAAGAGAAAACATTGATAGGTTGCCTCTTGCATGTGTTCCAACAGGGGATTGAACCTACATCCTCGGCATATGGAAATGGTGCTGTAACCAACTGAGCTACCCAGCCAGGGCTGGAATGTAGTCTTGATGTCCGGAGCCAGAGCTACCATCTTGGGCCATGAGGTGATCTTGGGAATGGAAGCCACACACAGCAGAGCACAGGATGGATGGATCCTGAGCCCCAACATGCTCTGGCCTCCCTAGCAGAACTGAACTCCTTCCTCCCACTGCTGTCTTGTTTAAGTCACTATTATTTTTGAGAATCTTTTACCCACAGCCAAAGATAGTCCTAGCTGACATACCCTTGTCTTGGGGACTTTGCTATCAGTTATGTTTTGCATGTAGGAAGTTGGCCCATCATTATAAGTAAACTCATTGGATTGGAGCACTGTAGCTGAGCTAAGGCGATTCACTGGTGGGATGGCCTTGGCCTTGGCTGGGAAGAGGCCTCTGCACACAGATGTGTGGCGACTGCCTGTGTCTGAGACATGCAGCCACACTGGCTAGAAGACGGAGCAAGCACCCCTTTTACTTCCCTCCCTCTCCAAACCCCCTGGAGGTCACAACACAGCAAACACCTCAGCAGACCTGAGACCAGGATGGGGGTACAGGTGGGCGCAAGTAACTGGTATGGGCTTCCAGACAATGAAAGCCAGGCATGATCATATTAGTTTATAATCTAAGGCAGAGGAGATGGCAGCCTGGCGTGTGTGCAGGGGAAGTATTAGCTTCCCTGAGCACCTGGGATGTGGGTGTGAGCTCTGATTTTGAAGCTTGAGGACAGGAGAAGGTCAAGGCCTTGACTGGGTGAGGGTGGGGGTTGGCGGACGGGTTGTCCACAGAACAGCGCGGGTGGGCATTCTGCTGAGCTCCACCGTGAGGCTAGCAGTGCTGCGTTTGCACTTGGACGTGACCCACCCGAGTAAAGCCTTCATTAGTTGGGTGTTTTTGTGGGGTGAGGAGGCCGGGCACCCGCTAGTGAAGGCTGCCAGCTCCTCTGAGTCACCCTGTGTACAGGGCCCAAGTCAGTCTTCCCAGGAAAGGGCAAGGCCTGCTGAGTAAACACACCCGGGAACCACAGCGAGTCCTTGCCAGCTGTCTACGGCCAACGGTCTTGTCTTTCATTTGTACGTGTAAACAGGCGACCAAGGAAAAGTCACTGCTGCCGCAGAGAAGAACCCAGATGAACCAAAGAGACAGCTGTCCTGGGAAGATATAGATCATACAGGCAACGAGGAGACCCTAAATGTCATAATTAACATCTTGGAGACATTTGGGGAGGGATCGCATTCACGAAACAAGAACGGGAAGCTAGAGAAAAGAAAAATCAGGGAACAAGAACAAGGTCATAGATTAAAATGTGGTTGTCAAAAAAAAAAAAAAATCAGGAAAGGGTTGGAAAATACAGTCAAAGAAACTTCCCATCAGGCAAAGACCATGAGAGAAAAGACGTGTGGTAGCATCAGCCCAGGGTGTCCTAACGTGTTATTAGGAGAAAGAGCGAGCAGGACTGGTCCCTATGGCTGCAGAGGACACAAACGTGGGGACTTACACGGTATGATTATCTGGAGGTCAGAAGGTCTTAAATCAAGGTGTCAGCAGAGCATGGGCCCCCTGGTGGCTCTGGAGGAGATTCTGTCCCTGTCTTTTCTGGATTCTAGAGGCCGCCCGCATTCCTTGGCTAGTGGCCCCTTCCCTCATCTTCAAGGCCAGCTGCCAGCGTATTTAAGCGCTCTGACTACCACCCCTGTTCCCGCCACCGTCTCGCTCTCTCCCTCTGCTTCAGCAGTCACATGCCCTTCTCTGACTCCCTTTTGTGAGGACCCTTGGGATAACCCAGGGGAATCCCCATCCTAAGATCCTTAACTTAAATCGCATCAGCAAAGTCCCCTTTTCCAGGTAAGATAACCTATTCGCAGGTCCAGTCGAGGTGGGGGGAGGCTTTTATTCTGTTGACCACCGTGGGAAATAAAGATATGAAGGGGGAGGGGAATCTTCCCAGACCTAAAAATGGGGGGAGATTTTTAAAATAAGTTTCCTGAGTTACTTAAAAAGATGACTGAGAAAGGATCAACACCTGGGCACTGTGACCTGAGTATTTAAGGGGAAAAAATGAGAAAATCCTGAGGGCTGCCTGGAGGGGGAAGAGCCCTGCCAAGTGTCCACCATGTGCTAGAGGACATAGACTTCCTTCAGGCACAAGGGAAAAGTCCCTGGACTCCACAATGCAGAAAAAATATTTTTAATATGAAAAAGGATTCTGCAAGTTAACCTCCCATGGGCTTATTCTGAGGATAGGATGTTCCCAAGCTGCGGCACTGCAGTGAGGACACATTCTAGACCAGGAATGCACAGAGGACTCAATATGAGGGAATCTGCTACTCAAAATAGCCCATGTTAATAAGTTGAAAAAGACCCTGGCTGGGTAGCTCAGTTGCTTAGAGCATCATCCTGATACACCAAGGTTGAGGGTTCGATTCCTCATCAGGGCACATACAAGAATCAACCAATGAATGCGTGAATAAGGGGAGCACCAAATTGATGTTTCTCTCTCTCAAATCAGTTAAAAAAAAAAAAAGCTGAAGGAGCAACCGTTATATGATTCCATATATTACAGAGACACACAGCTCTTGCCCTTACCTTTTAAGCATGACCCGTTTATGGGACAAGCGACAAAGCTGTTCATGGATGTGCTTGCTGGGATGTCAGGTGATAGAGATCCTCAGAGGGGACAGGTAGGAGGGGGTGTGACCGCGGTGCACCAGAGGGTAGCCACGCAGGGCTTTGCTTTACAATAACTTGCTGAGCGGAATATTTATATTTTCGATGTTGTTTGGGATGTCTATGAGATTTCCCAAGAAAGAGGAAAAACAGAAAGGGGAAAGAAATGAGAGTGGGCGTGAAAACCCTTTCATGTAGTTTTGCTGAAAAAAAGATGGCCCCGGGCGGAAGGCATGGCGCTCAGACTTTTTTCCTGGTTCCTTTGTGTATTTCATCAGCTCCCTCCCCTCCCCGCCCCCTGGTCCTCCAGTTCCCGTGGGGACCTCGGGGCTGGCAGTTAGTGCTTCCCCTGCTGACCACTGACCACTGCTGGCTCGTTAGTGCTTCCCTGGCAGACGCGGCCGCCCTGCCGGCCAGCTGGATCAGCCACAGTCCCTACTGGGGACGTGTCTCCCTGCTGCTTCATGTGCAAGGTCGTTTTAACTGCCTGCCAGGTGTTGGGAATTTGACCACGTCGGACGCTTGATGTTTTTTTCTTTTTATGAATATGTACTCTTGAGCTGGTTTCTAAATACAATTAAGGGGCTTAGAAGTCCTTTGATCTTTTTTTGGGGGGGGTCTTGCTTTTCTTTTTAATCCTCACCCAAGGATATGTTTATTGATTTATTATTTTTTTTAGAGAGAGAACATTGATGCGAGAGAAACATTGATCAATTGCCTCCCATATGTGCCCTGACTGGGAATCGAACCTGCAGCCCTTTGGTGAATGGAACAATGCTTCAACCAACTGAGCCACCTGGCCAGGGCAGGTCTTGCTTTTCTGATTTGTCAGGGAGGTTTGGAGCTGCGGTTGGTTGAGACCTAGGAGTCTAGGGTAACCACTGAGTCCTCTACCCGATGCCCAAGGGATACCGGGACTCTGGCCCAGCGGCTGAACCCCCGAGTGGGCACCAGCGCTGCTCTGTACCCACGAGGTGAATGTCACAGGACCCTCTGCAGGTCTCCATGGCTGTCTCTTGGCATTCTCCCTTTTGAGCCTCTGTCCTGAAAGCCCTGGCTGCCTTGGTCTCCCTGGCCCCCCAGCTCCATCCCCTGAACTTGGGGAGCCTCTTCTATTCCCCCAGCATTCCTGTCTGCTCTCAGGCCACAAGGGGCGGCCACAGGGCTCACCCCATCCTTGTCCCAGGAACCAGAGTCCCTCCTTGCCCTCACTTGACGCCCTGCTGTTCATCTGCTTGTCAGATTGAGTCACAGCTTCAGGAGGGAGGGACATCTGCTTCTGTCCCCACGTCCTGGTGGCAGGGGAGGGCGGGGGCTGGTTTTAAATAGGAGCGACAACAGCATGATCTGCTAACAGGCGTTGTCAGGTAGGAACAAAACACCGAGGATTCTGGGTGTGGTGTCCTGGAGTGGAGGGAAAGGGGAGAGGGGGAGGGAGTGCCAGCGGAGGGTGGGCTGTGACCGCCGCCATGGAAACACGGAGCCCTGGGTTCAGGCCAACATTGACCTTCCTAACTCTCCTGTCAGGGCCTGGCTTCCTCGGGGCCTTGGACCTGCAGGCCTCTGTCTTGAACAGGAGCGTGAACTGCCGTTTGTTTGGGAAAAGCCAGACACCCTCAGCGAATGTGTCTGCTTGACCAAGGGACAGGAGCCTCTGCCCAGAAAACCTAAGCAACTTCAGCACCTTGATGGCAACATCAGCAGGATATGCAAATGAGACCATGCAAATGAGCAGAATATTCAAATGAACCGCTTGGACCACCGCTTGGTCTCCCCTTCCTCTCTTCACTTCATCAGGATGCGCTGGACCGTGTGTGACACGCAGGGGACAGGCTGCCCGGCCTCACGGCTCGGGGTGGCTTGGCTTCTTGTGAGTCGGTGCTTCATGACATGGGACAGGGCCCAGATCACGTCCCGGCCCCTTCTCTCCTTGGATCGATGTGTCTAGGCCACCAGCCTCCTTAGACCACAAAGGAGGCCCAGCCATCTCTTGCCAGGCTGCCACCACCGTCCTCACGGGTGTCCCTCCGTCTGAGAACAAGGCAGGGCCGCGGAATGGGCCTTCCATCTCCTTCCCTCGCTGGCCTCTGCAGGAGGGGGAGAGAAGCTTCTGGCCCCATCTGCCTGCCATTGGTCACTCCCTGCCCTGCTCCAGGCAGAAGCAGCCCCGTCTGGCCCCTGGCCTTGGCTTCTTTCTGCTAAAGGTCCTTGTACACTTGTCCAGCCTGTGGCTCGAATGACAGAGCCTTTGAGGGCCCAGGAAATGTCACCTCAAAGGCTCACCCAGGCTGGGCGCGCAGCCGGCAAGGTCCTGCTGAGCTCTGGGCCAGGATGCAGCCCTGCCCGGGCCTGGCTGGAGGACCAATGCCCAAGCTCTGTGCTGGGGGGAGATCGGTCCCACGCAAGTCCCCCCTGGCTGCTTCTGGCCCTCGGGCTGGGGTGTCGTTGGCCACGCTCAGACCACCAGGAGACAGCCCTCACGTTCCTTTGTGGGGCACCTGCTGTATACGGGGAAGATTCTATTGGCACTGAGGGCAGGTGGGGTGGGGGGACCAGCTAGTCTTACTCCAGAGACATAACCATCGAGCAGCGGATGGAGGTCTTTTGTCACCATGACCACTGGTACGCAGTGGCTGTGATACTGACTTGATCCATTCTTGTCTCGTCTGGCTACTCTGATTAGAGCCGCTGTGCAGACGGGGGAGGACGGCGGAGAGTCAGACCCACACACCTGGGCATGTCCTGGCTGACGCGGCCAAGTGCAGAGTCAGTGACAGTGCTGGAGAGGCAGGCAAGGCGCACGGAGGAGGTGGCATTGAGCTGCACTGTGGGAACAGGCTGGACTTGGCCAGAGGACAGAGAGGAAGGGCAGGAAACAAACAGCCTAGACCAGGGGAACTGTAAATACGGGGCTCGCCTGGGCTTGGGGGGTTTGGAGGGGCCCAGGAGGCTGCTGGCAGGGGGGTGGCGTGTTGAGAGCTGGGTCCTGTGGGTAAGACATCAGGGACGACAGGGCACGGACGGGACTTCTGGGGGAGGGACTGACGTGCTCAGAGCTGCCCTGGTCGCACAGAGTTGGGCCCGCCGGGGCCTGAAGCTGGTTCTGAGCAGAAATCACAAACAGGTTTGCTGGTGAGTCAGCGGCTGGAACCCAGAGAGCCAGGTCTCTCGGACGTCCGTCTCCTCCCTGCAGACTGAGAGGCCGGCCACCCACGGGTCCCGGCGGGGACCGCAGTTCGGCCACGCAGACCGGGGGTGGGGCGAGTGTTCACTTGGTCAGCCTGGTTCCAACCCAAACGCCAAAGAGCAGGGGCCCGCTGGGCGTCTTCCTGCACGTCGGCCACCCTCTCTGTTGCGTCTAGACAGAAGACAGGACAAGAGCTGGCTGGGGGTCTGGGTGGGGGAGGCTGCCCAGAGCTCCGTCTGAGATCTTGTTCCAAACCACAGTCAGGGCGGACTTGCTGGAAAATATTCCTTTTCCGGGAGACCTCTGGGCTCTGCTTCTTTGAATCACCAGGCCGCTTCCTTCCTGCGTGTATCTTATGCCGGCTCCGGGAGTGGGCGGTTCAGTGTGTTGTTGTTGCTTCTTTTAAGTTTCTGTCTGTGTTTTGTTTCTTTGGGGGCTGGAGGCTTGAGGGTGGGGCTGCTTCTAGGGGGCCTTTGTGATTGTAAAAGATACGGGGGTGGCTTGGGTTTCCTCTGCCAGTGAAAAACCTCTGGTTTTGAGACTGGGAGGATGGTCTCCTCAGGGACATGATTAGGACGCGTCTTCACATGTGATGATATGTGGGTTAATCGGGTTAATCTCAAAACGGCCTTGAAAGGCATGGGAGGCAGGTAGAAGGTGCGAAGGGTTAGGAGAGCTGGGGACGTGCCAAGGCTCCCTGCCCCCCAGGCCCCAGCTCTTTCCTGGACATCACAGGCAGTAATGACCACGCGCCCTCCAGTGCCGGTGACAGGCCGGGGACATGCCTCCGCCCCGTGACCTTCACAGCCTGTTTCCTGAGAAGCCAAGGGACCTTTGGCCTGCTAGCGTTTCTTCCTCTTTAGGTAAACAGAGTACAAGAGGGTTTCTCAATCTTGTTTGGCTGTGACTCACAGAAGATATGATTTACATGTCAACTCCACGCACATGTATACATGTATGTTTTGTGTGCGCACACACACATGTATAACAGATACAGCTTTCACAAAAACATTCAGCCTATGTGTGACATTCACTTCACATGTGTGTGACACTCAGGTTTTCTGTGTATATGTGCATGCACATACATACTACATATATGCCTATGACATGCTCAACAAAAGTTCCCACACTCCACCTATATCCTGCGGCCGAGTCTACGTCCACATATTCCTGCGTCACAACCCGAGGTCTGGCTAACACTGAACAGGAAGAAGGAATGTGCCCAGGGCTCCAGTGGTCCCGACAGCCATCCCGGGTCCCCATGCCTGCTTTCCGCCCGGCCGAGCCCACGGCACTCGTGAGCGTTACCTACCCCTGGACTCTGGAGCTCCTCAGGGGTAGAGTAATTTGGGGGGCCAGGGAGGAGGAACTGAAGGCCATACACGTGATGTAATAATAATGGGTGCACGGCCAGCTCCAGTCACAGCCTCGGAGAACGGAGTTTACCTCGACACCTCATGCGGCAGGAAGCACACGGGTGCCTGTGTGTAACTCACGCAGGGACTTCAGGCCTGACGGCCCCTGGGTGCACCTGGGGGTACAGCTGGTGGGAGAACTGGAAGGTGGGGCCCTGGGCAGGGAGTGTGGGACCCGCGCAGCTCAGAGGGGCTGCAGCTGGCTCCTCCAGTGCAGAAACCCTGTACTTCATCCCTGGTGACGACGTCGCCCGTCTGGGAAAGTCCGAGGAGCCCTTTCTGACAGCCACTGGGCTGCAGGTCACTTGGAGCAACGAGGGAACAGATGTCCAGGGCCACCGCCCCGACTGCTGTGGACTTTGCTCCAAGCACCCCGCAGGCCGGCCTCCTGCGGGGGAGGCGGTGGTAGGGGCGAGGGTGCAGGCTGCCAGCCCAGCTCAGCCACACCGGGAGCCGCCAGCCCTGCTGCCCTGGGGGACCGGTCTTCCTGGGCCCCCACACGGACTGCGGCAAGGGAGACGGGGCTGAGACCCGATCGTCTCTCCATGGAACAGCAGTCACTAGACCGGGTCAGACACACACCCCTGCAGTTCGGTGTGCACCCCCACCCCCGCCCCAGGGCCACTGTGAGGTTTTGTGGGGTCATGAGACAGAATCTTGCGGTGCGGGTCAGAGGGTCCCCTCCAGCCATCTACAGTTCCCCCAGTGAGGGAGGGGGTGCTACTGGCCTCAGAGCTGCTCAGAACTCGAGTATCTGTGGAGCGGGGGGCAGGCAGGAGTGCACCCCAGGAAAGAGCCAGCACGAGGCACGGCCTGGGACCCCTGTTTCCACCTTAGCCCTCCCCCCTGCTGGGCTTCCTCCCCCAAGTGTGGTGCAGTCTAGGAAATAAAAAACACAGGATGCTGATTATGTTTGAATTTCACATAAGCAACGAGTGTGTTTTTTGTATAAGCATGCTCTGAATGTTCCGTGGGCACCCTGAGTTTTCTCTGGCCACCCTCCCTCTCTAGCCCTGGGCCTTTCACCCCGAAGACTGCAGGGGCTGGGGGTGGGGTGGGACTGCTGGGGGCAGAGGCAGAGGCTGTGGGCCGGGGGGTCGCCAGGATGGGTCACCAGGCAGCAGAGTCTGCGTGCAGAGAGCAGAAGGAAGAACGGGCCAGAGGAGCAACATCCTGGAGAGAGAAGCTGTGCGTGCCCTCCCGGGACCACAAACCCGCGTGTGGGCGGCCAGTGATCTCATGTGACCTTCTAGGAAACCCCCTTCCACCCAGGCTTGTTGCAGAGGTCTCTGCTCCCTGCACACTGGTCTCCAATGGCACCCCGACCCAGCTGGGGTCCCCCGGTGCTCTCAACGGGGAACATGCAGCTGGGCTCTGTGCACCCCGCATCTCTAGCAGTCCCGGGGCCACCTCATCTTTGTCACATCCTCACCTCTGGAACCACAAGACATGAGACTCGGGGGAAAGAGGAAGACGGGGCAGGAGAGGGAAGTGGCGGTGGGAGGAGTCCCAGCCCCCATACGAAGGCCCGTCTCTCTCTTGCTCCCACACCAAGGCCGGGGAACCTGCTTTTGTTACTCACAGGCTGGCCAGAGGGAATAGGGGCCCCTCCAGCCCTAGGCTCAGCAGAAGGAGGGATCCCAGGGGTAGGGCCAGCTTAGAAGAATTCCGTGCTGGGGTTTGCAGCCAAAAGCCAGTTAGTAATGGGATCACTCTGGAGTGTTTCATTTGTCATTGCTTGAACATGCAGTTTAGACAAGCTTAAAGAGAAAGTGGAAAGATATTGGCTGTGAGACTGGGTGGCTACCTTCAGGCATAGCTGGATCCAGGGACTCAAATTATATCTATAGCTAATCTCTCTCTCCATAATTCTGTTGCTTCCCCCCTTTTTGACTTCTTTCTAGGCCAGCTGCCCTGCATGTTGGCAAGCTGGCCAACAACAGCTGAGTTTTTCATTATTATTATATTATTATTACTATTATTATTATTATTATTTTAACTGCACCTGAGAACAGGCTCACTGATTTTAGAGAGAGGGGAAGGGAGGGAGAGAGAGAAACATTGATCGGTTGCCTCCCGTATATACCCTCACAGGAGATTGAACCTATAACCTAGGTATGTACCCTGACTGGGAATCGAACCTGCGACCCTTCAGTCTACTGGATGATGCTTCAACCAACTGAGCCACCCAGCCAGGACAACAGCTCCAGACAAGCTTCCAGAGTAGAGAGCTTAGGACACAGTCCTGAAGTCCCCGAGGCCCCTCGGACTGGCCCTGCCTTGGGTCGTGTGCCCAGACCTGTAGGATCCCTGTGGCCGGGAGGCAGAGCTCTGGCCAGCCCTGGTCATGCGCCCCGTCCTGTGACAGTGGAGGAAAGGGGAAGCTGGACAGACAGCTGCAGGTCCCCACAGTCCCTTCCCACGCTCAATTCTCTGCTGGCCTCCCAGGGGCAAGAGTTTCTAATAGGGACCTCACAGGGATGGGGTGGATTCACCCCAAACTTCCTTACTGTGACTTCTAACCGATCAGAAGGCTGTGTGACTATGCAGCTGACAGGTGACTGGGGCATGGCCTTGAGCAACAAGCCAACCTCCTGCCAAAGCAGGCTGTGCGCAGAGCCTCTGGGTGCTGGGCGGGGCAGGGCGGGGGTTCAGGGCCTTTGGTGAAGGAGACTTCGAGGACCGACCCCATCTGCCTCCCCTCCTTCCAGGCCACCTCTGGGTTCTCAGTGGGGCCACACACCTGGCTCTGGCAGTGCCCGATGATCAGAAGGGTCACCTGTCACGTTCAGGGGGGTGGGCATTTTCTGGGCAGATTCTCTAGGCTTTCTCTTTTCCCTACCACGAAGACCAGGTCAAAGGTCTCCAATGGAAACAGCTTGGGTGGCCGACGGCCACCCCAACAATGGCTTCCCTGAATCACCCAGCTCTGAAGTATATACATGCGTCGGGAAAACGACCTCCGCTGGGCTTGGACTGTAGGACTTGGGGCAGCTGGTCGCCGCAACTGCCGCCCACGGCAGCCTCTGCCGACAACTGTAGTTCGGCAAAATCAGGCCTGTTCGCCCTCTCAGGCCCTTGGGCTCCGTGCCCCTGCCTGCCTTCTCTAGCAAACAATCCTGGGCTGGCTATGTTGGCCCTAATTTTAACTAGACTGTTAATGGCTGATGTGGGCCAACTTGCCCAGCATTCTCTTATCCTTAAACTCTAATCAAACTGGGCTTCCTCCAGGGGTCCGTCCTCTGAACCTTTGCTGCCCTGCACCTTTGTGGTCCTGTCCCTGGCTGAGTGGGGCTTTGGTCCCCAATGCACCAGGGCAGCTATGCCAAGCCCTTTACCTGGGCTCAAATTCCACCTCCCGGAGGAACTTTCTCATCCTCAGGACCCCAGACTAGCCCCTCGCTGGCTGCATTCTGACTTCATCTCGGAATCACTTCCAACCTCTCTGCCTCCCAACGGACTGGGGGCTCATGGAGGGCAGGTCTGGGGTCCACCCTAGTCCCACGCCCATGTCCGTTCCTGCGCTGGGGGATTTTCATGTGCGTACAACGTGGTTTTAGCAAAACTCTGATGCTTTACGCCCCTGGGCGGTTCACGCAGGACCAAGACACCTCTCCTCGTCGTCTTCCCTGGCTTTGTGGGGGAGCCTGAACTCTGGGGCACTCCCTGA
Organism: Furipterus horrens; assembly: GCF_987537825.1. NCBI lineage: Eukaryota > Metazoa > Chordata > Mammalia > Chiroptera > Furipteridae > Furipterus > Furipterus horrens. Next base: position 2,432,358 of record NW_028327186.1, on the reverse strand, counting down.
AGCCCCCTCCCCCCCATGCAATCCCCACTCCAGTGAGAGATGCCACTGCCCTGCAGGCATCAGGAGGAGGTGGCCCGCACTGACCCCGCTGTCCCTTCCCTGCCCACTGAGCCAGGAATTGGAACTACCCCCCCCCCCAACAATTGGAAAGCTCAAGTTCACAGCAAGCATGAGGTCACAGTGACCTTCCAGAGAGGTCACAGCGACTTTCCAGGGAGGGCAGCACCTGCAGGTGGGCTGGGGGATGCCTGGTCCTGCTTCTAGGGTGCAGGGCCTTGCCCTGGCCCCCCGCCCCTCCCACATCGTGCACCTCTCGTATCGCACCCCCCTCTCCCGCAGCACACGCTCCGAAGCACCCCGACCTCACCTTTGCTCAGAACCTATTTTCAAACTTGGAAGTTGGCTGGAGACTAGATAGCAAAGAAGGACCTTTAATTTTTTTGTTTAAAAAAGCGGCGCATGAATGAAAGAAACGCCAGGGACATCAGCTCAGACTGGCCTTGGCCACAGAAGGCCGCCGGCCTCTCTTCAATGGCTCCAGGGCAGCTAATGCTCAGGTAATACCGCTTGCCGAACACTCACCTGTCCTGGAGAGGCCCTTGCTGAGACAGCTGAGTCCTGAAGCACCTGCTCTTTGCAGGGTACTTTCCAACCACGGACACACCGCCTCTACCCTGACAACAGCCTCGGGGGGATAAATTATTACCCTAACAACCCCTCTTGTACCCAAGTGTAACATACGACAGAGGAAGGCGCTTACACCCTCCCTAGCGGGAGATTTACACTTGCTGGTCTTCAGTGTCATCCTCCAGTGACCTTCCCAGTCACTATGGAGCAAACCGCCCCAAGCACAGTGGCTGAACCATGACAATTATTTGGCTCCTGAATCAGCGATCCCGCGGGGGCTCAGGAAGGGGCACCGCTTAGCAGACACTTGCTGCCCATCGACCCCTCTCCGTGAAGGGCCAGCTGGGCCCACGCTGGTGGGTGGCGCCCACTGCCGGCCCCGCAGAACCATGGTGCGTGGAGTCATTCTGTGTGCCCTGGAGGGATCTGGGATTGGGAGACCGAGGCGCCCAATGAGAAGATGACGCAGTGCCAGTCACCCCAAATGACTCAGCAGTTAAATGAGATGGAGAGTCCACTTAAGAGGACAAGTTGGTACCAGGGACTCCAGGGCCCTGTTATCAGGGTCTAATTTATATGCAGCCTCAAGGGGAGGAAGAGCCAAGGTTCAGAGAGGCTCAGCTGACGTCAACATCTGGGAGGGAAATTCAGCGGCCTCCCCCAAACCCCAGGCCTGGGCGGGGTGAGGAGTCTCTCTATAGAACAGGCCTTTTTTTTTTTTTTTTTTAAGATTTTATTTACTTTTAGAGAGAGGGGAAGGGAGGGAGAAAGAGAGGGAGAAAAACATCCATGTGTGGTTGCCTCTTGCATGCTTAATTTTATTTATTGAGAACTGACATTTTTTTCATTTTATTTATCGATAATTGATATTTTTCTTTTCTATTTCATTTTAGTTTTATGTATTGATTGACTGATTTTAAAGCAAGAGGAAGAGAGAGAAAGAGAAACATCAATTTGTTGTTTCACTTTTTTATAATTCCTGTATGTGCCCTGACCAGGGATCGAACCCACAACCTTGGCTCATCAGGACAATGTTCTAACCAACTGAGCGACCCAGCCAGGGCTGCTTCATTTACTTTTGTTTTTATCCTTACGTGTGTCTTTTAAAGCCCCGTCCTCACATTTCATTTCTCTTTTCCTCACTTCCTGTGCTGACGACTCATCTCACATACATTCCTTCCTTCCTACTTAGTAATGAACCTGGGCTGTGACTGTGTCCCCTACGATTTGCTGGGCACTTTGCTGCTCATTTCTGCCTGTGTCACTGCAGCACCAGTTTCCTCTGTGACCTGACACTTATTGAGGAGAGTGATTTTAAAGTCTCAAGTGGTCTGTTTTTTTTTTTTTAAATCGAGGTATAATTTCCACAGAGAGCCTTTAAAAACATGAAAGTGTCGTTATTAACCTGTACATTTATTGCATTGAGGTTTTAGAACCTCACTACGCTTTCTGCCTTTGGGTATTTACTGAGGTTTTCTCTGTGGTCCAACATATGTAATCAATGTTTATAAATATTTCTTGAAGGCTGGGAAGGGAAGTGGTCTATTTTGATATAAAATGTGATGTAGACATGGCTCACAGATCACTCATCTATAACCACAAAGTAATATGGATGCCCTTCTTTTACCCACATTATACCCAAATTCCGAAGGCATGGTGAACCCCCATGCGCCACTCCATTACCGAGGGCACAGGTTTCGACAGAATATGGCCCGTCCCCCCGTGGGAGTCAGCACACGTGCCCAGCTCTAAGACACACTTTGTTATCTCATGGCCCAGAAATTACGTCCACATTGCTCAGGAAAACCTTGTTCCTTAGCTTCAGCTGTCACTGCCAACCTTGGAGCTCAAACCCAGTCTGGGGTGGGGGTGGAGGATTGGGGTGGGGGTGGAGAGAAGGCCCCCTCCTAATACCATCACATTGGGGGGTAGGGTCTCAACATAGGAATCTGGGGGGACACATTCAGTTCATACCTGAAGGGAAGGACAAAAGAGCATTGTAACTATTACCCTAAAGCTTTCGGGCAGGGATCACCAACCAAAGTTGATGCGTTTGGTATCATTCTTCATTTGTATTTTTTCAGCAGGGAAATGTATGGATTGTGGGTTTTCCCAAATGGCGTGTTGGTGGCAAAGCGTCTGGGCTTTATTTTATGATAAACGCAGAGTTAAGTGCAACCTTGTAGTTTTAATGGCTGTCGGGGGCACTGTAGTAGGTTACAGATTTTAGGCCATGATCGCTAACCGCAGAAAACCTAGAACTACAGAATCAACTTGTTATTAGACTTGAAAGAATTAAATCCGCTGTCGTGGGTTTTCTGACACTCCTGACATGTAAGGAGAGGGGAGCTAAAGGCAACAGTGCCCACCACGGTTCGCCCCGCACCCGCTTCCCGCAGCCTCAGACCCAGTGCCGCGGTCTGACCACCAGGGGGCAGCACTTGGCTGACCTTGACTCCCACGCAGCCTCACCGGGCGTGTCCCTCCAGAGGCAGGCTGTGTTTCTTCCCTCCAAAACAGAAAGGAAACACGAAAAACACACGAGGTCTCGAACTGGATTGAGTGTGAAGGGCAGAATTAATGCTGTCACTCCCGCAGAATTTTAAAAATAATTAATCAACAGAGTTACAATTACAACAAACTCCAAAGGAAACGTTCACACCTCTTTCAGTCAGTGTAATTCTTGTGGCTCGGGACCCTTAGCATCCTTTCTTTTGTGGCTTAAAATATATAGAAGAAAAAAAAATTAGTTAAAAATCCACCATGGCTGCCCTGGCCAGTGGCTCAGTTGGTTGGAATGTCATCCTGTACACCAAAAGGTTGTGGGTTCAATCCCTAGTCACGGCATGTACAGGAGGCAACCAATTGATGTTTCTTACATGAGTCAGTCTGTCTGTCTCTCCCTTGCAAATCAATAAACATATCCTCAGATGAGAATTAAAACGAAAACAAAAACACCTTTGACACTGAATCTAAGGGAAAGAAAGTACTCTCTGAATTTTCTTATTATTCTATGGGACGTAATAATTAGGTTGTTTTGGTTGGAAGTGGAAGGAAAGTGGAAGTGAAAGTCCCACCGTATCTATAATAAGTCAAAGGTCATGAAATCTACATCCCGGGGAATTGCAGAGATTAGTGGGGCTGTCAAGCACTTGCGTGGTCTCAGGAAGGCGGCTCCCGGTGTACCCCATGTCCCCGCCTGTCTGCCCTGCAGGGGTCATAGGTGCGCGCTGGGGAAAGGCCGTGAGTCGTGGTGAACCTCACCCAGAGCTGACCCCACACCTGTAGATGTAGCCTCTTTACTGGGTGCCGACAGGTGGCTTTGGGTCTCTGTGTCAACGTGCAAGGGCCACCGGAAGTAGTTTGCTCATGTCTGAGAATGCCAACAGCATGCCCAGCCCCCGGCCTCGGGGTCCTGCCTGTCCTCCTCGTCAGAGACCCCCAGAACACGTCACTAGACGCCACCGACGTTACTGCTCTCAGTGAGACGCTAAAGTGGGAGAAAACCCGCAGACACTCAGGGGCCGACCACACTAGTGAGGCTGCTGGGGAGCCAATGGAGACTTTCAGGACGCCGGCCAAGATGGCGGCTGAGGCAGACGTGACTCGCCTCCGCGCACAACCACATCAAAATTACAACTAAAATACAGAACAACCATCAGCGAGAACCGTCAGAAATCAAGTTGAATGGAAGTCTGACAACTACAGAATTAGAGAAACCACACCCATCGAGACCGTAGGAGCGGCGCAGACGCGGAATGGGCTGGTCCCTCACCGACGAGTGGTGGATAAAAACTGGCAGGGACATCTCAGGAGCGAGGAGTCCCAGGCCCACACCAGGCCCACCCAGCCCAGAGTTCCAGCGCCAGGAAGATAAGTCCCCACAGCTTCTGGCTGCAAAAACCAGTGGGACTGAGTCGGTGGAAGAAACTGCCGGAGCCCCAAGCCGTTCCCCTTAGAGAACCGCACACAGACTCACCTGCTCAGAGTCGCTCCCTCTGAGATCCAGCACCGGGGTAGCAGCTTGAAAGGCGCCAGTGGCGTACGGGGAGGGACTGAAGTGTCTGGTGTCAAGGTGAGCAGAAGTCATTGTCCCTTTTCTAAAACCTCCCCCAGAGAGCCGGCAAGCTGGTGCCATACCTGAGACCCCACCAACCTGGCTAGCACGATGGACCCGCCCCACCAACTTCCGGGCCCGCCCACGCTGCGTTTCCATATGAATGGCTGGTCTTGGCTCCTGCTCCCCAACTTCCTAAGTCCTCTTGAACAAGCAACATCTGGGCTCAATGAGCCCCACGCCCAGCACTAGCAGCAGCCAGCGTAGATTCACTGCTTGGCTTCACCTGGGAATGTCCAAGCCCAGCACAAGTAGCAGCCATCTCAGGTTGCTTCATAGCTCAGGCACGGTGGCCCCAGGCAGAAAACAGGTGGGGCTGACCTTGGCCTGCACCACCCAGGAAACCCCAGGCCAGTGCACCCAGTGGACAGCTACAGGCCACGTCAAAGAGCCACCACCCTGCCCCTGCACAGCTGATCCTCCACAGAGGGTGGAGGTTGGTCGCCAGTGGTCACAGACAATCCTTGCAGCTGACTGGCCTGGGTAAATCCCTCCCATCGATCTGCCAATGGCAACCAAGTCTCAATGACAAGAGAGGGGGGAAGGAAAGGAGAAAGAGAGAGAGAGAAACATTGATCGGTTGCCTCTCTCACACCCCCTACTGGGGTCCTGGCCCGAAACCCAGGCATATGCCCTGACTGGGAATTGAACCCACAACCTGTCACTTTGTGGGATGACACTCTAACCAAGTGAGCGATCTGTCCAGGTCTATTCTCATGATTATTAATAGGATATAAACGCCACCTACCTAGCCCCAGATCGGGACGATTTCACAATGTCTGGAGCCATTTCTGACTGTCACATGTAGTGGGTAGAGATCAGTCAGGGATGCTGCTAAACATCTTACCATGCTCACAGGACGGTCCCCTACCAAAAAGAGCTGTCTGGCCCTAGATGTCATGAATGCCACTGTTGAGAAATCTTGACCCACAATGACATATGGCCGGGACAAAAGAGTTGGACAGAATGGACCAGGACTTGAAAAGAACAGGATTCAGAGATTGGTGAGGTGGCAGGGCGGGTGGAACTGCTTGGGTCCTACATTCACACACCTTAAATGTACCCGTGCAGAGGGGACTGTGGAGAATCAAAGCACACGGTGGCCTGTGCTGTGACATCATCCCAATGCTTGCCCAACACACTCCAGGACAAAGAGACCCCGGCTGCAGGGATGGAGCTGTGGGCACGCACACTCACACGGATTTCCTGTCCTCAAGGCCAGCCTGGAGACCGCCACAGCTGAGCCTGAGTGACCTCTAGCTGCAGAGGCGCACTCGAGCCTCGTGGTCACTCTTTCTGGGGACCACCGGTGGCTGGCTGTCACACTGGGCCTCTTCGTTTCATGGGGAAGCCATCTTCCCTCCTGGGATGGATGTATTCTGGGTCCTGATTTGCTTTTCCTGCCTGTGATACTTTTGCCCCAAATCACCACCCCAGGACTCTCTGTCCCCAGTGTCGCTTTGGGTGAAGAACTCCGGTTTCATGGCGAGTGTACCGTGAACGCAAGTTCTCTGCTGCGGCTGTGGGCCCAGCAGCAGCTGGCCGGCAGTGTGGGGAGCGGCCTTGGGCACGGCTGGTCAGGAAGGAGGCCAGCAGGCACACAGCCTTGGGGGAGGCGGGGGCTCTGCCTTCCAGATGGCGTTTCTAGTGAGACTCAGCAGGCGCCATCTGCTGGTGTCTGTCCATGGCTGGAACACACCGTCTGGGACACAGGGGTAGGCGTGGTAGCGGCTCCCGTCAACGGTACCTTGATCCTCGAAACGGAGACCTGGAGACCCACAGCGATCAGATTTGCAGGCCTTCGTTCCCAGGAAAGAAGTTGTCTTCACGTGGGGTTCCTCAAGCTACGGCAGGGCCACTGAACCTTGTTCTCAAGAAAAACTTGAGGGGCTGCTATACCTGGGGGCTGAGGGGTCAAAGTCTGCAATCCAGGAGACTCTTTTGGGTGCCTTTAACTATTTCCATGTCCCCAAATAAAGTGAACTAGAACAGCCGAGACAAGGACTTGGGAGGATTTGGACCCTTCAGGAAAGAGGTCTGGGAGCGGTTAACACCCCTCTTGGCTCTGTCCCCACTTGCCTCCCCCAGGTGAGGCCTGCCTGTGACCTCTGCTCCTGTTTGGTATTTTTCTGATACCCGTCCAACCAGACCCCCAGATGAATCCTTTCTGTTACCATAACCAGCGTGACTTCTGTTTTCCTAAATGATACATGGATCCCTTGATTTGGTGGGAACGTAGAGGTTCTTCCTTCAGGTCTCCTGGGTTACAGAAGACGCTGCAAGTTTACAGAAAGCTGGGGCCCGGGGAGGTCAGATGCCATTGCCAAGGCCATTATCATTCAGGGGTCAGACTTTCTGCCTCCCAACGCCACTACCGTATCTGGTCTTTTAAGTACTTTTCAAAGCTTCAAATGCAGGCATCTGCCTTTTCTGCAGGATTCTCTGCCCATCCTGAAAGAACTAAGAACAGCCTCCCAATGTCCAGAGCAGAAGGACACCAGGGCCAGACACGGAGGTGGCGGGTGGACCTTCACATGGCGCCCAGGACTGTGTTGAGGCCTCGGCCCTGGCAACTCCCAGTCCGGCTCATTTACCCCGCGTCCTGCCAACGATATGAAGACGGTTGTATCACCTTGCACCAGGCTCTGAGCTGCCATCCCTGCAGCTGGGAGCCCAGGCCCTGACGTTGGGCAAACCAGAGCTAGAACCTTGGTTTCACCACTTTCCTCCCTGAACTGGACTTTTCTCATTTACATAATGGGGACCTTGATGTCTAAGCCAGGGCATTGTTGCACAGATTGAATTCCATGGGGGCTACCACATGTCCAACGTGGGGCACCACGCATGGTAGGTGGTCACCGCCATGGCCATCATCCCAGGGCCCAGCAGGGTGACGCGTCTGGCACAGGCCCTCCCCACGGCTGTGAATGAGTCCCAGCCATGTCACCTGCTGGAGACAACCCTGTGGCCCGGGACGATCCCCTCAGCCTTCTGAGACAGCCTCTCACATTCTGTCACGGACACATGTGTCTCCCCCACGAATAACGTACACAAGTAAAAATCCACAATAAAATACATATGTTCTCTGCGCTCCCGCTGCCGCTCAGTGTGATGTTGCAACCCCCGGTGAATACATTCTAAGGAAAATCCTACTGCTTTTGCTCAGATAGACAGCGCCATGACCTTTAAATAAAAACCAGAGAGGCTGCTCTTCCATATGAAGAAGGTGGAGAACGGGGTTTATAGTTCACCTGATTGGAAAAACTCTTTAAAAAGTTGCTGTGGATGGATGCCTGATGGAAACCACTTCCTCTGGGCCACAAAGCTTTTCTGAGATGGGATTTTACCAGGAACACAGGCATGGGCAAATCTTTGGGCCAACCAGTGCTTACAAACATGTTAATTTCATCACAATTTCCCTGGGGGTCAAGTGACAGAGAGGCTGTGTGCCACGAATGATAGAGCTATTTGGACTTGAAATAATCTTGCATAAAAGAAAGAAACGCTGGTTTCTCTTTTCTATCCTAATGGCTTGGACAGAAAAGGCCCAGAGGTCTGAGAGAGGGGAAACCTAAAATATTCCCCTCAGCCCAAACTAAGTATAATGGGCAAAAGGGTTTTGGACAGGTGAGATGTGCCTGGCACATCTTCCTCCAAAGAAGCCATTTCTTTTCCCTAATGTGGGACATTGAAAAATTAATCCCTGCCTTTTGTCATGTAGGGGTTATTGATTGAATGATGCCTTTAACCCTGTTGCCAAATCTGTTGCCCCCAGAACACAACAAGGAGGCCAGCCTGTTAAACCAAGCACGTCATTGTCCGGGGACAGCCAGCTGACCTGGAGGCTGCACGATCCTTCCCCATGTGGGAAGGCCACCCTCCCCTCCACACCCCCACTCTCTTTAGGGATTTCTGGACCCAAAGATAGGTAGGACGACGACCATGCCCAGCTTGAAGCAGCTAGAGGAGCACGAGACCTTCGCCCATTGTCCTTTATAAGATTATTAAGGGTCTTAAGTCTGAGAGGGGGCATTATTTTTTATTGTTATAAAAAATTAATTAATTATTTAAAAAAAGAAAGAATAATATAGGAAAGGATGAAGCCAGAGAACTTGTATGCATGACCCATTGGCATGGACTGGAGGTGGTGGGATTGCTGGGGGAAGCAGGCTGCTGAGAGGAGGGGAGCAAAGGGAAAAAATTGGAACTACTGTAACAATATAATCAATAAAATATACTTGAAAAAAAGAGAGAAACGCAATACAGTTCTTCTATAAAACACTCAGTAGTCGTTACTGGAAGTTTTCCAACATGGAAGCGATACCACATGTTGCAAATGCTGGCTCAGCACTTCAGTGCTTTACAACCGCCAGGGACCTGTCCCACGACGGGCTCCTCCTCCGAGAGCACACCAGATCGGGGGCCATATTTGCACTGAGTCAGGATGGGAAAGGGCTCTGGATTTAGGACCCCCTTTTCCTGAATGGTTCTCTTAGGCCACATGGATCAAGTAAATGGGGAAACGAAGCAACATATATGTGTATCATCCCCAAATCAGCCAAATGAACCGATCAAAGAAAAAGAAAGGGAACAGAGAAGCAACAGGCATTGACTCCCAAAGGCCTGTTTAAAGGAACAGAGTAAATACATGCCTACAACCCAAAGTCAAAAGGAGACTCACAGCCCTGGCCGGGCAGCTTCGTTGGTTGGACGCGGTCTTGCAAAGCAAAAGGTTGCTGATTCGGTTCCCCGTCGGGGCACATGCTTGGGGTGCGGGCTCAATCCCAGGCCAAGGTGTGTAGAGGAGGCAACCAATAGATGATGTTCCTCTCTCACATCAATGTTTCTCTCCCTCTCTTTCTCCCTCCCTTCCCCTCTCTCTAAAAATAAATAAATAAAATCTTTTAAAAAAAGTATAAGCAAAGGGCATCATTTTATGTATATATATACACACAGAACAGGAGTTGGTGAAAAAAAATTTTTTTTGGAGAAATGCCTATTTAAATCCTTTGCCCTTTTAATTTTTAAAAATTCTTTTCATTAAAAAAAAAAGAATAAAACAGTAAAAAGGCCGACTTGAACACATTCGCTTTGCTCCATGAGCAGCCACTGTGATAGGCCAGTCGCCTCTGGAGAGGGCGGCTCCTGTGCTGTGTGCGTGTGAGGCCGCCCGGTGGAGCGACGCCCGTTCACACTGCAGACGACATACCCGGTTGTCCCCTAGGGGTCCGTGCAGGCCGTCTCCCCCTCTCTCCGCTGCTGGGTGTCGAGTGGGAGCAACGGCTGTCTTGGGGCATGAAGCCGCCTGCGTACCTGCTAACAGAGCATCTGTGCGCTGCTTGGAGCTGCCATGAAAATCTTCCACAGATGGAGCCCTGGAAGCGTTCCATGCGGCCTGGGGTGAATGAGAGGCCTCACCATCGCACCTGCGGGGACGGCCCTCCCCGGACCACCCCCGAGTCAGCCCAGCTCTGAAACATGCTGTGTGCCCACAGAACCGGCGTGGGGGCGGGGAGGCCGTGGATAAACCCGGAATGAAGCTGAGTGTCCCTCACCGCCCAGGACAGCACATTGGGGACCGGCCATTTCCAGCAGAAAGGAGTTTACAGTCAGGCCTGAACGGAAAGGCGGTGCTCACAGGTTGCCAGAGAGTCACCACTTTGACTTTTTGGAAGGCCTGGAGGAGGAGAGGCTGCTTCTTGGTGCCAAAAGGGCCGCCACCTCTTCTGTGCCCCATCCCCAGTGCGCCTGCCCCCTGGGGACAGCAGAGCTGGGCCACCTCCACAGCCCACGAGCTCAGTTCTGATGAGACAGAGCTCGCTCAGCCACGGAACACGTTTTCTTCTCAATTTATTAGAATTTCAAAGGAAGAAAAGGGAAAGACACTTGAGGAACTTCGTCTGTCAAAGTCCACACTGCGTGAGGAAGAAGGGCTCCTGTCCCCGAGAAAGAAACCCCAGATGTGGTGGCCGCTGTCTGCCCGCGCCGCGGGCTCTTTGCAAACACGGAACCACCAGGAAGGGAATTCACACACGCGGGTTGGGCAAAACCTTTTTATCTGCCTCACACAAATCTCTCACCCCCAACAGGTACAGCCCTTTTTTCTCAACTAGTAAGAGATACACAGGGTGTAGCAGAAGCAGGTTTACTGTTATAAGTACGTGAAACACAGAGTTTATGCTTGTGTGATTTTTACTTACTATTGTATTATTTTCCATACGAACAACTGTACGCCTACTTTTTCCACACACTGTATTTAGGGTAAGTTTCTTTTTTGCAAAGTAGTTTGCAAAATAATCTTGTGGGTGTTTGGGGGTGGTGGGGGTGATGAGGGTCATGTACCCAAGGTCCAGCCCCAGAGCCACGGGAGGCGACGCACTGAGGATTTTCACACCCAGAGGTGTGTCCCTTGGGGTGTGGCGAGGCCTGGTGTCACTACCAGAATTAGTAAGTTTAATCACTTTGGAAAACAGACTCAAACATTTCAGAACTCCTCCTGCGCTACCGAGAAAGAAAAAGTCCACAGTCACTTGGTGAGTATGAAGTATTCATTGACGAGGAAAAGGTGGAGTACCAAAATCCATGACCGACAGAAAAATGAAGCTCTCCAGGAAATAAGACAAGACATTTAGACGTTCCTGCTTTCTGAGGGGATCTGAACAAATAGCAAAAAGCATTTAAACCCCAAGAGCTTACAAGGGAGCCCCTTCCCACCCAAAGTCACCTTTCCGAGGGGACAGCTCTGTGACAAGGTCAGGCCACAAAATACTGCTCTGTGGAGTATTCTGAAAATCATATATAAAGAATTTCTACAGTACAAACTTGCTTTATAAAATTTCAGTGTCATGTATCATAAACCCTACAGAGAGCAGATACTTAAAAACACCTTCCTTTAACAATATATTATTAAAAAAAAAAATCATATACCCAGGTAATACAAATGCAGGAACTGTGAATTAAATGATGGGGGTGACCTCCACTCAGGTGTAGAAGTATCTGGGGTCCTTCTGAGAACTTGCTGTCGCTGGGAGACATGGATCTTCCTGGTCAGGGCCACTTGGCCAGGCCAGATGGGAAGGTCGGCCACACAACCGAGTCCAGGACGTGTCAGCAGGTAAGGCTCATGGCCATTCTAGAATTGGGACTGGTTTCCTTCCTTTTCTCCAGGGCCCATAATCCACTTCCCCTTCCCTGCTCCACAAAGGGTCCCCAAGTCACAGAAGGACATCAGGAGAGCTCTTGGCCCACATGTAAACAATGCAGTTTCTGTTAGTTCCTGCCCAGCTTGATAACGAATTTGGTCCAGGAAACCCCTCTCCAGGGGCCAGTCTACAGAGGGTTTCCGAGCCACAGGGAGGGGCTATTGGTGCACTGGACTGACAGCAGGCTCTCTCTCGTTTTAGCACTGGTTCAAGGGAGGATGGACCCAGACCTCTCACAAAAGGAAACAGCGCTTTGTAAACAAGTGGGCCGAGTCCTTGAGTGTCAGCCAGGAGCAGCACCCAGAGGTGCCCTGGTACGTGGAGCCAACTGGGAACCACACACAGAGAAGTCAGAGGCCTTCCATGTGGTGGGAGGAGCCTGTGGGATGGAAGGAGTCCAGAGTGGGAGGGGCCCACAGAGCAGGTGGAGCCCATAGGGTGGGAGGAGCCCAGAGTGGGAGGAGCCCCATGGTGGGAGGAGCCCACAGAGCAGGTGGAGCCTAGGGGATGGCCAGTGGCTGCTTCTCAGGCTCTTATTTATGGCACATTTGTAAGATGGGGCTGGAGTGGAGGTGACTCTGAAATTCAAGGTGATAGGCCAGGTCACCGTTATTTGCAAATACCTACAAATAACACTGCCTGATTTTGAAGGTTTTCCTCTTATTATAATGAATGGATTTTATTCTAAGTTTATCTTTAAAAACCACAACAACAAAAAAACCTGGCAGAGAGCATGAGAAAGATACAATATTTGCATAGCCAGTTTTGGAAATTTCTGACTGGCTCTTTTTACATTAAAAAATTAAAAAATAAGAATTTACTTTATGCCTCACTGACGGTGTGTGCGTATGGAGCTGGCTTCTGGATGCACAGCTGAGCGTTTCAAGGTTGGCAGCTCCAACCTTCCAAGACCGAGGAGAGCGAGCGGCGCCTACATGCTCTACACCCGTAGTAACACACTTCCTGTGGCCTCCCGGCTTTGGGTGGCAAAGCGGGACATGGGGTGTCAGTCCCAAAAGCTGCTACAGACCCTCTCATGAGAGATTTTTTAAAAAAACTAGTTTTTCTTTTTCTTTTTTTGTCCTGAGTAACAAAAGAAACCCCAGTAATATCAGGGATGTGGACGCTGGTAATTACCACACAGAAAATATTGTTTGGCATGAAAAGTAAAACTTCCAAAAAGCTTCTTAGAGATTCTGTTTCATGAATAGTTTTGCTTCATTTCAGGAACCAGTTATGGAAAATGTGAATAAGTTACCGAAAATGCCACGTGTCATGGAATAATTTTTAAAAAACAATAAGGAACTACTCACAGGAGATACTCAAATTAGTTTATTATAATTCTTCAAACAAGTAAAAAAAATCCCCTCCCTGTGTATGTATATATATATATAATTATTGTTATTATTATTTTTTTGCTGCTCTTTATGTCCCAGGGGGAAGCATCCTTTCTGGAGGAGAAGCTGGCTCCATGAAGAGATGGTCTACCTCCTACATTTCCTGAAGGTACACTCACAGCAAAGCTGGGTGCGTTCTCCTGTTTTAGGATTATCAGAGGCTCCCCTAAGGCTCTCACAGGTTTTAAAGTATCCTTTTGCTAGCGAGGATGTTCCCCATCTTCTTCGTATTTCTTGGAAACAAGAGCTCTCCTCAGTGAGGCAGGGCTAACTCCTCAGTGTCCTTGACCAGGAACGGTGACTTCCAGAGGTAATCTTGGAAAGAAGAGGCTGCATATTGCTGCGTAGAACAGGGTAACTAAGGACACATTTTTTTTTTTTTTCCTCAAGAAATGTAGGAGGCACCAAAAAAAGGGACCGCTCAGGGATGGGGCTGCCCCTTCCATGTGTTATGGAGCCACAGGCAGGGTGATCCCCAGCCTGTGGAGGGGACCCGCTCCCTCATGGGAGTGGCACCCCTGTACCTGGCCAAACCCAGACAGATGTGGGTGGGGTGGGGGGTGGGCTTCTTTCCCTTCGGAAAGAGGTGCAGCCGGGTTTCAAAGCAGCCTAGTGGGGGCTTACACAGTGACCAGAGGGTCAATTCCTCGCCTTTCTCCTGGGGCACCGGTGATCACTTCCTGGGGGGCCCTCCAGCGACAGTCCACTGTTGGAAAGGTCTTCCAAGGAGAAGTGTGAGCAGGCTGTCATCTTTGCTCATATGTGGGCAACTCCAAGTAGTGAGTTCAGAACCTTGCTTTTTGGACCCAGGGTGTCTTTGGAAAGCTCCTGTCACCTGAGCTGCCCGGCATCAAGGGCGGTCGCTACACCTCACTGCGCCCTGCGAGGTAGGTTATCCGGTGCCCATCCTACCGACGCCCGCGGCTTGGATGGCAGTGTCTGTTGCTCGAGCCGGGGCCCTGTGGGAGGAGGCTTTGCTTATGAGATGGAGCCATGTATGTTCCTAAAGGGACTCAGTGACCACCAGAGAGTCAGCGGGAGGCCACGTGCCTCTTCTCCTCCAGGGACCGGGAGCGGAAGCAGGTGGCGCCCACAGCAGGTGGGGCCACCGCAGTCCCGGGCCGAGTGTCTTTGCTTCAGAGTCCTGGGTGGTACCGAGCGCACACATGTGACCGCTGCATGGAAGAGGTCAGTCGCTGGATTAGGAAAAAAAAAAAAGCATGTAAAACACTCCCTTCTAAAAACAAAGGGCTGCAAATTTCTTTATTTTGGAACAAAAATACTCTTGCAATGGCTATGTGTTTCCACGGAACGAGGCAGATGCTAGCTAGCACACCCACTGCCGACAGTATGACTTGTTTCCTATCCGTCTACTACCTGAGTGGCATCAGTGTAGGTTCAGGCACCAGTAGGAACGTTTGACCAGACACGTACACGGCACTGACACAGGGGTCGCCGGCCTTCCGGGTGACCAGCGCACGTAAAAAAAAGACACCGACAGAATGGAAAGCAGTCCTTTCCTGGACGAGCCGCCGGGCGCGCGCTCAGGGCCGGGCCCCGCGCGCCTCGCGCCGCCGCCGCAGCTCCTCACGGTAGCAGTAGGAGCAGAAGTGCTCGGTCTCCGCGCGCCCGTAGAAGGCGCAGTTCTCCCGCTGGCAGCGCCGCTGCGCCGGGCCCGGCCCGCCGCGGCCACACTCACCGTTCCAGCGCGCGGTCGGCGCGTCGGCGTCCGCAAACTCCAGGCCGTCGCGCGCGGCCCCGAAGCCGTTGGTATAGGTCTGCGACTTGGGCTCGGCTGCGCCGGCTGTGCCGGCCGCGTTCGCCAAAGCTCCCGGCACGGCGCGCGCCAGTGACTCCACCGTGTTGACCGTGCGCAGGGCGGCGGCGCGCGCCGGGCTGTAGCTCTGCGATGACAGCGAGCGGTTCTGCTGCGGGTACGTGGCACACGGCCGCAGCGCGCCCATGGCCGGAGCGCATGTCTCGTCCCGCGCACCCGCCGACTGCACATGGATGACGCTCTGCCGCGCCGGGGGGCTGCGCCCTGGGGCCGATCCGCTGGCGCCCGCGCGCCGCGCGCCCCCGCTGCCGGGGCCCGGCGAGGCCGCGCCGCCTGCCGCTGCCCGCGCCGCCCGCGTGCCCGCCGCTGGCCCAGGGCTCGGGCGCTCCTTGAACTTGAGCACCAGCTGCGTGGGCGGCGCAGCCGCTGGGCTCGGCGAGGCTCGCTCGGAGCCCGGCGCGCTCTCGGCCTCGGGCCTGCGCGGCGGCCGCTTGGCTGTGGCAGTGGCGGCGGCGGCGGCGGCGGCGGCGGCGGCAGCGGCGGTGGCTGCATCGCGGCGCCGCTGCTCCTGCTCGGCGCTGAAGCGCTCCTGCGCGCTGGTCAGGTAGTAGCCGATCATTTCCTCGTGGAACTGGTGCCGGTGGCTGGTGAGCAGCAGGCCGGCGAAGATGAACTTGCGCTCGCCCTGCATAGCGGCGCGCAGGATGTTGAGGCTCAGCTTCACGTCCGTGCTGTACTTCCAGGAGTCGCCCCGCGGCCCGCCGCTCTTGTCCGCCGGCGACGCGCCCACTGCCTTGTCCGTGGGTGACGGCGTGGTCTTCTCTGACGGCGACGTGCTCGCAGACGCGCCCGACTCCTCCTTGCTGCCCTTGCGCGACTTGGCCTTCTTGTCCTTGGCGCGCTCGGGCGCGTCGCCGTTCTTGCCGTTGGCGGAGTTGGCGCGGCCCATCCTGCCGTGCACCAGGCCGCCCAGGCCGCCCATGTTTTTCTTCAGCTTGATGCCCAGTGTCTTGCTGAAGCTGCCCAGCTTGTTGGCCACGGAGTCCGTGCGGGTCTTGTCCTTGTCCTTGCGCTGCTTCTCCTTGTCCTTGTCCTTGCCGCTCTTGCCATTATTGCTGTTGGAATTGCTGCACACCGAGTCGCGGTCCGAGTCCAGGGAGTCGGCCAGAGACTGCACGTCCTCCCCCGCGGAGGCCGTTGGGGACTCTGGCTGCGCCAGAGGGGCCTATGGTGCGACAGGGAGGGTGGGGCAGGAGGGAGGTCAGAGATGAGCTGTCCCTACATGCGACCCACGAAGACAGACCCTGCCCCTGCCCCGCGCTGCTCTGTTGGGGCCCTGCAGCCAATCCCGATGGCCTCTGTGGCAAACGCAAGGTGCTGATAGCCTGGAGCCCTGAGCCAGGTCCTTTGGGCTCTGAGCCCCAGAGCCTCTTCAGAGAGGGTTCCCTGCCCAGACTCAGGCCTTGCAGCCCTGGTGAGGCTGCTGCCTGCCAGGCATAGGGGGACCAGGTCCCAGGCCAGCCTCTTTGTGGAGACAGAGGCCATCCAGGGAGGTGACACCTCACCTGCACCTTAGGTATCTGTCTCTCCTACAAAGGCATCTTTCCTGTTCACTCCAGGCAGGGGACTGTGACCTTGCCCTCAGAACCTCACTCTTCGGTCTTGGAACAAACATGCCCCCCACTCAGCGATGGCCAATCACTTGCCGATTCCTTTCTCAGATGGGCAGTGTGGCATGCTAAGCTGAGAAGGATTTTGAAATAGGACCTGGGCTCAACAGGAAAGACATTACCATTGCCTGAAAAGGCCCCTGGCCCGGGGCTGGGGCGAGAGTGGGGAGGAAGCCCCTTTGCGGGGACCCTGGAGGAGGACCCCCGGGCAGCCAGTCAGGATGAGGGGACAAGGCCAGGACCAGTCCCGGGGCAGGTGAGAACCTGGGAAAGGTGAGAGGGTGCCGAGGACAGCAGCAGCTACTGCTGCCTTTCGGAGGCTCCCGCTTGGGTGAGGGGAGGATTCTGCCTGAGCGTTGCTGGGTGAAGGCCTGCGCCAGTGGCCGGGTGTGCAGGAACTGGTGCTCCTGCCTGACCAGCTGGGCTTTCCTGGCTCGGGGGCAGAAGCCCGCAAGGAGGACCACTGCTCCCCATTTTAGTTGTGCTCCTGCTCAGAAACCAGGTCCAAGAGAGGGGTAAACCTCCTGCAGCCAGGTCACTGAGGGCAAGGGCAGTGGGACCAGCCCTCACCGCTCCCAGCGGGAAATTCCTTCCTCCCCTTCCTGTCCTGTCTGGGGTCTGGAAGTAGCTGGAGGTCTCACGCAGAGAGTGATTCGCTGGCAGAGGCAAGTGTAGTTGGTCAGCTGGGACCACGGTGAGCAAGGAGCCCTGGCCCGGGGCCCGAGGGCTGTCTGCCTGGGTCCGCATCTGATGTGGGAGCCACCAAGGCCTGGCAGGGGCCCTGCTCACAGCAGAATGGAGCTGGGCCACAGCCCAAGAGCCGCCTGCTTCTAGGTCTAGAGCCGCTGCCTTCACCCCCTCCTAGGTGCTGGGAAGGAACATCCATAGCGGGGGCGGGGGGAGCTACTGTGGGCACCTGATGGCAGGCACGGACTGTCAACGTGTGCCACGCCTGCCTTTGTGGCTCTGTTAAGATTAAACACAGGTAAAGGCTGAAGTACAGAAGCACCGAGTCCTCACTCTGCCCTTAACATCAGTCCCACTTCATGGCTACGTACACCGACGTCTGCAGAGGACCGGTTATTTACAAGCTTTTTAATGTTTTTAAAAAACAAATCCCTTTCCTTGGGAATTCCCTACTGAGCTGACAAAACATCAGTCAGATACGCAGCATCTGGAAGCAGGGGAGAGATGGAGGTGGGCAGAGGACTCCGGGGCCGGGTTCCCTGGCTTTTCCAGGGACCCACGAGCAGTTTATAATTAGTTCCGCACGGCGGCAGCACAGGGTGTTCCGATCTCCACAGAGATAGCCTGTGTTGGGACTTGCCCACGGTTTGTTTTCTGAGTGGGCGTGTTTATTCCTCTCCTGGAGAAAATAGGGGACAAAACACCCCGTAGCAGGCATGTGTGTCTGCGTACACACACGCAAGCTCCTGCGTGCTCACAGTCACCAGGGAACCTGGGGCTTCATCCTGCCAGAACCTTGGAGGCTGGGCCTTGTGCAGGGCTGGGGCCTGGGGATTGGGTCCCCGGTGCAGCCCCTCCCCGGGACCCTGCGTTAGGGACGCGGCGCCTGGCCTGCCAGGCTCCCAGCCCCCGCGGTCGCATTCCCAGCCCATGGCGTCAGACTCACCCGGGTCTCCGAGGGGATCCGGATCCACGTCACATTCATGTAGCTGTGCAGAAGGTTCAGCTTGGCTTCCAGTGACAGGATCAGGCTGGCGAGAGAGGACACCCAGTACAACCCGCCCTCCCGCCTGCCAGATGTCGGGGGAGGGGCAGCGGCTGGGGCAGGGGAGGCCGGGAGGGCGGGGGCTTACTGGGCCAGCCGGGCATTGTCCTTGTCGTCCTTCCCCCACTCCCAGTCCTTCCCGGGGTCCACCGCGAAGTGCAGGGGCAGCAGCTTGTGCTCCGAATCCGTCAGGGGGATCACGGCTGGAAAAGAAGAGAGTGTCGTGGTGCCAGGCGGGCCACGGCTGCCGGGAGGCTGCGATCTCCCCAGCAACTCCAGGGGGAACAGGAGAGGGAATGCCAAGGCCAGGTGTCCCCGTGGTTAAGTCAAGCCACAGGGGACCCACACAGCATCTGTGCCAGCTGGAGCGTCGAAATCCCAGGACTCCAGCACCGGGTTCCCTCGCTTTTCCAGGGCCCCGCACAGTTTATAATTAATTCCACTCCCCCGCAGCACAGGGTGTTCTGATCTCCCCAGAGATAGTCTGTGTTGGGACTTGCCCACGGTTTGTTGTCTGAGGGGCCCTGTTTATTCCTCTCCTGGGGAGCACAGGGAACACCACCTCCCCTGGCAGGACTGTGCACTTGCGCCCACACACACATGCACCACTCCTGACAGAGATGTCGTTCTTGAGGTGGGTCTGAAGAGGAGTTGCAGCCATCCCCGGGAATCTGCTGAGGATTTGGGTCTGTCAGCAGACAGGAAAAGGCTATTGCTGGTCCTGTTATGTCTGAGGAAAGACCCAGGTGGACTCAGCACACTGTATAAAGTCACCTAGAAGGTCAAGGTGGTCTGCTGCCCAGCCCTCCCCTTCCTCCCAGAGAAGGTCCCAGGCTGCCTGTGCTTCTTATATGTGACTTCATTCAAGTCTGTCACTGCAGGGGACCCGTGGTGGTGGTGGCTGCTCAGAGAGCGCTCAGGGGCCATGGACCCAGGGACCCTGCCTACAGCAGGGAGCTCACATGCGGTGTTGGGGCAGCATGAGCCGGTGACCAACATGTCATGTGTCGGGGTGATGGGCACCCGCAGGGCAAACAGCAGGCTGTGGGAGGCTGGCTGGGGAGGGGACTTTGGCGGAGGTGACAGGCAGTTGGAGACTTCAGTAAAGACCGACAGGGGAGGGACTGATTCATCACAAGCCCTCCTGAGTGGCACCCGAAGCTGGGGGGAGTGTCGACCGCCTCCACCCAGAAAGGCTGGGTGGAGTGGGGTGTGTGCAGGTTTGCCTGGGATCTGCTGGGAGCTTGGGAGCAGCTGTAGGCACAATGAGAATGGCTCCCCAGTGACAAGCCCCTCCCATTGTCAGAGCGGGGAGCAGGGACCCGGAGCGGGAAGGAGGGAGACAGCCTCCTGCTGCGCCCCACTGTGAGCAGCACTGCCAGGGCCTGGGGCCGGGGAGCGGCTACCTGGCTTCGTGTTTGGGTCTGCCTGGTGGGGACAGTCCTGTAGGGGCGCCTGCCCGTACAGACGTGGGGGTGGCCGCCCGTGGGTGCAGCAGAAGCCCCCTGTGCTGAGGCCTCTGCCAGGGCTCTCCCTCGGCCGTGCCACCAGCCTGGGAAGCCGGTGTGGCTGCCCCCTTTACAGGTGGGAAGAGGGCTGAGACTGACAGCCCTGGGCCCGGGCTCCCTCTTGCTGGCTATTCCTCGCCCCACGACAGGGCAAAGCCCTGCGCAGGAGGGCCTCTCTCCTGCCCCCTGCCCTCACGGCCAGATGTGGCCCAGGCCCTCGGTGCTTCCCACAGCCTGTTTTCCTTTGGCACCAAGAGCCTGGGGGGTGGGTGAGCCCCCACGTACCACGCCTGCCCTGGGCCTGCCTCCTCCTCCTCCTCCTCACCCCACTCCTGGCAGGTGCTGGCCCTGCACCAGGTGCCACTCCCCTTCCCGATGTCCTGGCAAGGGTGCAAGGGCGAGAACAAAAGGCAAACAAACAGAATCTAAGACTGAACGCCATTCAGTGATCATCAGATTGACTCAACACTGGCCCCCAGTGTTGCTGAGAAGACGTGCACGCAAGTCGTCCCCACCCAGGAGAGGGGAACACAGCTTTGCTGGGGTTTCCATTTCCAGCCTGGCTGGCCCGGGCAGTTCCGGGCTCCGGCTGGGAGAGGTCGCGGCGGCTCAGTCCGCTCGGATGAGGCCGCCCCGCACGGGCCACCCTTCCGGGGCTGAGCTGCAGGAGGTCACACCGGAGAGGGCTGCAGGCCGGCTCAGGACTGGCCTCCCTTGGGCCACTCCCAGGAGCCTGTTCCGAGGTTCCACGTGTCACCACGGCAACAGGGGTCGGTTGGCCTGGCTTCCCACTTACAGGCGGGGCCAGGGCCCTAGAAGACCCTCCCTGGGCACTCGCTAGGGCAGCTCAGCTCCCTGGAATCCTCGGCAAAGGTCCCAATGCCAGCCCCACCCCAGACGGCCAGACTAGTGTTTGGGAAAAGGATCCAAGGACTACATTGTAAACAGACACCCCTCTTGGTTCTTAAAAGCAGGAAAACCTGGAAACAGTTGTTCTAGAACAATAATCTGGTCAAAGCAGTTTCTGTGGGTTACAAACCGTGGTTACCTTCCACGCCCGCCACACTGAGGACGGAAAAGGTGCCTGGGTGCCCCCCACCCCCCGGGATGTGAGCGGGGGTGGGCAGCGTCCCCCCTCCCCCATCCCCCATGATGTGCCTGCTGAAGGTGGCAGGAGTGGCTCCTGACTCCACCCTGGGAGGAGATAAACCCCTCGGCCTCACCTCCCTACCCTGGACTCCTGGGCTGCCCCACCCCTTCCGAGTGGAAGACTGGTGTCACCCGGAGGTGCCAGCACCTGACAGCCTAGTGGAGCCTGGCAGCCTCAGCCTGGGTCTTAGGGAGGGGAGGGGAGGCCAGGCACTGGGCGAGGCAAGCAGGAGACACGAGGCAGGCGTCTCCTCTGCAGAGGACACAGCTGGGGCCGCAGGGAACCCAGCACGGAGCTGTCCACGCCAGGAAGGCTCCCAGAACGGTCCTTCCTGCCAGCGACAGCGGCCGCGGGCGCCTCTGCTTCGCGCCTCACACGGGGACCCCTCCCGTGGGAAACCTGGCCTCCTCGGGAGACGTGCGGCAGGGCGCGCCCTCTGCTGGCAAAACTTGGGAATAGCAAATGCCTTTCCAAACAGGAGTGCAAGCGTCTTAGTCTATTTTTTTAACTTAAGTTTGGTTTGTATACAATCTTATATTGGTCATATTAGTTTCATCTGTTTAAGGAGGGGATGAGAGGAAGAGAGAGGGAGCGAAACATCTATGTGAGAGGCAAACATCTCTCAGTTGTGTGGATCGAACCTGCAACCCAGGCTTGTGCCCTGACTGGGAAACGAACCTGCGACCTTTTGGTTTACAGGATGATGCTCCAACTGACTGAGCCGCACCTCCCAGAGCTCACTTTCTTTTTAAATTTTGGAAAGACTCCTGTCTTTTAACCTGAAAATTTATAGGCACCGTCTGAAACTGGTCTGGATATATTGCAAGTACTCACTTTCCAGAAAAGAACGGAGATTTCTGGTTTCTGCCCGGGCTGTGACGGACTGGGAGACCACTGAACTATGGTCACTACAGCCACAGAAGCTGGACAAACCGCACATTCACACAAGGCCCTGCAACCCTCAGCGAGCTGACTCAGAGGGGTGCCCGCTGGCCCACACGCTAAGGGAAGAGGCACCTCCGAGGAGAGACGGACTTGAACTCAATGGGGCAGGCTCAGTGGGACCCCAGGAAGAAAAACTCGCCTCAGATTGTTAACAAATGGGTAATGAAAGAGGGTAGTGCAGCGAGAGAACACAGAACCGGAGGGACTGCTGCGAGTGGGAACTCTGATGATTAATTTTATGTGTCAACTTGCCTGGCCTAAGGGACGCCCAGATAGCTGGTAAAACGTTATGTCTGGGTGTGTCTGCGAGGCATTTCCAGAAGAGATTAGCTTTCCAATTCACAGACAGTGTAAAAAAGATCGCTTCTCAGGCCTGTGAGTGGGCCCCAGCCAATCCTTCGAGGGCTTGGAAACAGTGGAAAGGCAGAGGAAGGGGGGTGTGCTTGCTCTCCTCGAGCTGGGACAGCTCTCCAGCCTGGCAACTACTGCTCCCTGGGCCTTTGAACTTGGACTGAGTCATACCCCCACTCTCCTGGTTCTCCAGCTCACGGCCCACAGGCAGACACAGGACTTCTCGGCCCCCATACCACGGGAGTCAATCCCTGTGACGAATCCTCCATCACCTGGGTCTCTATCCTATTGGTTCCATTTCTGAGACGCTTCCTAATGGACCCGCTGACCTGTTCCCCATCTTTCTAGCTTTGCCACTTCAAGGATGTACCCAGAATCATGCAGGCTGCAATGCTGGGGACTGGCTTTGCCATTCGGCATCATCCCCTTGACATCCACCCGAGAAATCGCGGGTGTCACACTGACTCCCTTTTACGGCTGAGCATAATTTATGGTCTGCAATGTTTCGTTTGCTGAGCTGTTCACCCGGAGACACCAGCTCTCGCAGACCAAGCCGCTATAGATGCGCGTGGATGGGCTTCTGCGTTCGCCTGCCTTTCCATTCCCCAGGAGCCCATGGCTGGCTCTTGCGCTGAGGGATGTTTCGTTTTATAGGAGACTGACCAACAGCTGTCCAGCGCGGCCGCACTGTCTTACACGCCCAGCGGCCGTGTCTGCGTGAGCCGGCGCCTCCACGTCCTCACTGGCGTTTGGTGTGGCCACTTTCTAAGCTCTCAGTCCTCTGCTGGGCGTGCAGACTGGGTAGAGCCATGGCCCCCGCACTGGCCCGCAGGCCGGAAGCAGCATTGGAGCCTCCTGCCACCCATGCTCTTCAGGATGTGCCTTCATCTGGGGGCTTGTATCAGCTTTCTGTGAGGGCCCGTCTTCCGTGGCATCATGACGGCTGAGCAGAGAGGCTGAGTGTGTTCCTTGGGGGCCTCCCGACATCCTCTCAGCTCCCACCCGGGACCCCCAGCTGCTGCATTGCTAGGGTCCACTAATGCAGAAAGGCCCCCACAGGCAGATGCCCCAGAGGAGCCCTGGGGTTGGCTTCCTCTGGAGACAGCACCCTGGGCGGCGTCTGATCTGCCCCACCCACCGCAGGCCCTCGGGGGGGACGCTGGGCCCTAATGGCCGCCAGGAAGGGGGCTACTCAAGGCCTTCAGGTTTATTTTTAGAGCAACGTTTAAGGATCAGGAGACCAGCCGGGCTTAGGGACAGGAAATACCCTGTCCTAGCGCTTACCAGCGAGGCCCCGGAGGACTTGAGTGCCTGGAGGGACCACCCTGGGACTGTCACTTTATAATTAAGTCCTTGAGCCTGTCAAACGAGAATTGACCCCGTATGGACACTGGGCAGGCAGGAAAGAAAGGGACAGAGGAGAGGACAAGGAGGGGTGAGGAGGATAAGGAGGAAGGGAGGTGTGTGCTGCTGCAGCTGCTGACAGATAGGGTCAGGCTGGGGGCCGCGTGGCGCTACGCACATTCCTACAGTGCATGCCCGCTCAGCCACGCCAGGGACACCCTCAGCAGCCCAGAACCGGGCTCAGGCCCGTCCTGCCCCCTGGCACCCACCTCCCGATATCACGTGAAGCCTCCAAAACTACTTCTAAGCTGCTTCTCTCTTGCATCTGTTTGTCTGTCTGTTCTTCTGAATTGAAGTAACCTCTCCCCTCCTGAATGGAGCTCATGCCTGCCCGGGGTGGTGCATCCTGCCTGGTATAGGGTGGCTTGTGGGGTTGCCTGTGCCCCCCTCAGGGTGGTACAGTCCCCCCAAGGCAGGGATGCTGACACCTTTGGGTCCCTCAAACCTGATGCACCAGGTGTTAACACACAGTCACTGAACTCATCCTTGACGGCCCCCCACGCACTTTGTTATTTTCAGTGACGACATCCACGCACAGCTCACGGGGTCTGCTTCCCAGGGGGCGCCGGGGCCCCCGCCCTGCCCTGCGCATCTCCCCGTCCCAGGCGCGGCGGGCGTACCTTGTTCCCTTTGCTGGTCCCTCTGCTCCATGGACACCAGGGCAGAGAAGTGCGCTTGGTCGTAGGCCAGCACCAGAGGCGAGCAGTGGCACCTGTTGGGGGGCACCTCCAAGGGCAGGTAAATCCCTCCGAACGGGATCGGGGCGAAGGCTGCAGACACAGACCAGCGTGAGGGTGTGCGGGGCCGGCGGGGACGCGGACGGCGGGGGCGAGGTGGACCTGTTCCTCCCGGGCCTTAGTCAAGGGGCTTCAGTCTCCTGCCTGTCAGGGGGACGGCGGTGCCCACCCCGGGGGTTACGGTGAGGGCTGAGGGAGAGGCAGGTGCGGGGGGAGGGAAGGCAGCCCCTTCTGTCCTTTCCACCCCAGCCCCACATGCTGACTTCACGCTTTCTGCCTCCCTTTTTCCTCTTTAACACACTGTGGCCTGAAGAGGGGCGGGAGGGGACGGAGTGGCTGAGGGCCCCTGGGACCGGGCCCGCATCAGCTGCGTGGGTGTGGGCTGGCTGCCTCTCTGAGGGCTCCGGAGGGCACCAGGACCACCCAGGGTTTAGTCACCGCCCTCACTGGGCCAGATGTCACCTGCTAGGGACACCCCGGGCGAACGAAAGGCCCAGAGCAGTCGTCCTGTCCTTGGGGAGGAGACAGAGCATGCGGAGTGGAGGAGATGGGGGTGGCGGTGGGGACGACGTGATCCCTGTCCCTGCAGGGCACGGCTCGCTGGCCTCCGGGGTGCTCCGCCCCCCTTGCCTGCCTCCTGCTCAGCTGGGGCGTCTCGCTTTGGCCAGTTCTATTCTGTGCAGACTTACCTTCTCCGCCGGAATCCCGCAGCATCGTATCTGCTACGACCACGATGGGCCTTCGCAGGATGTGGGCCAGCACGAAGACGTGGAACTCCTCGAGGCTCTCGTACACGGGGTCCTCAGAGTTGTCCACGCTGGGGGCAAGGCAAAGCAAGGGGGCGCTGTCACGGGGCCGACTGAGGGGCGCGGGGGCTGAAGACAAGACAGGTCCCTCCGCTGGGGCCTCCATGGGCCTCGGCCAGCATGGCCGCCAGAGGCCGCCTTCCTCCCACGCGGCCCACCGATGACAACCGCAGAACTCCCCCATCCGTGTTGGTGGTCTCAGGAGTCGGGTCCCGCTGGTGACAGAGGCAGCCCACTCAGCGCGTGTGGGAATGTGGGGGCCACAGGCAGGGAGGCTTTCCTTTGGTCCTAGCACTTCGGCCGAAGTCTCACCCATGAGGGCGCTGGGAAGCCCGGGTGCGTCTGGCGGGCTGGTGGGGCCCCCGGCTACCACGGTCCGAGGGGCTTCCTAGGAAACACGCCCATGGGCGAGGGTGGCGGGAAGGCCTCCTGGATTTCAGTCCTCAGAGCAGAAAGGCAGGAGTGACTAAGTGTCCACCCCAGGCTGCTCGGACCGCCCCCAGCCCGTGCCCGCGTATCAATCCCAGGCTCAGGGAGAGAGCAGGCTCCACAAACTGCTGTCACCATGACGCTGCGACATGTGGGCAGAAGGCTGTGGCCTTGATGCCCCCCAACAACCAGGCACCCCAAAGGGAAGAAACATCGCGAGGCGAGAGAGAGCCAGTGCGCACGGCTTGATGAGGCCTTTGTGCATCTGCGGTGCCGGCCAAGGTGCACCTGGGCTTTCACCCAGGCACTCTGGTGGGGGGACCCAGAATTAACTGACGGAGGTCCCTGAGGACTGGGGGCGGGGGTCAGAGGCAGCAGGTGAGGCCCTGCTTGAGAGTATGGGTGGGTGCCTTGGGGACACAGCCCTGCACACACAGCCTAGAGCCAAGGACTTGAATCCCTTCGGAACAAAGGCGCAATGGCCAGCCAGGCCACAGTGCAAGCAGCCGCTGCCCACGGGCACCCCTCCTTCCTGGGGGCTCCTCAGTGTCAAAATCCACGCTCTCCCGTGTTTGGCTGAGACTTTCTCTAGCAGTGACAACTTGGACCTCAGCTTCAAAAATTATAAACCAGCCCTGGCTGGGTTGCTCAGTTGGTTAGACTGTCATCCTGATACATCAAGGTTGCAGGTTTGATCCCTGGTCAGGGCACATACAGGAATCACCCAATGAATGTCCAAATAAATGGAACAAGAAAGCAATGTTTCTTTTTTTCTCAATTTCTCTCTCTTCCCCCTCTTCTCTCCCTTCCTCTCTTTCTCTCTAAAAATGAATTAAAAAAAAAAAAAAAAAAAGTCTGACCCAAAGGCCCTGTGGCTGCACCCATTCCCAAGCTGGAACATTCCAGCTGTGAATGCAGAAATGAGCTCCTGCCCACACGCGCACAGCGGCAGCGCCCCTCTGCCAGGAACACACGTGGCATGCCCAGGGCCCGCCTGGGAGACGCCGGGCCCGCCTCATGAGCTTCTGCCCTCTCTGTGCCTTCCCGAAGCCAGGAAGTAGGTATTTAGTTGAGAAAAACCTGAAACGTGGCAGCCCGAGGCGTCAGAGCCCGGTGAGCAGGAAGGACCACGGCTGCACGCTACGTCCAAAGCCTGGCTGCGTCCTGGGCGTCCCCCCACCCTGTTGCCACCCGTGACGTGGCGTGATGAGGGCCAAGGAACACGCGGCGCAGCCAGTGTGAGCTGGTGCCTCTCCCTGCGACAGGCCTGTGGGGCTGCGGATACTCCCCAAGGATCAAGAAGGCGTCCAGCAGCTGCCCACAACCTGCCTGCGTGTCCTTGAGTCAATCTACCATCTGGAGGCGGGGGGTTCTCTGTCCTCCGATCTCGGGGCCCCGCGTGCTCCCTGACACCACTGCTGAGGGGCCGGGGGCAGCACTCACCCGCCGCCCGTGCCGCCGTTCTTGCTGAAGTGCGTGCGCGGCTCACTGGAAGCCAGCTTCAGCAGCTCCGTCCACTCCCGCTCCCACTCCTCCTCCGTGTACACCAGCCCTGACTGGCACAAGGGACGTGCGTCAGGAGGGGGCCCCTCCGCCTCCCCCGCCGAGTCAGCCCCACCAGGACCCGGGTCGGGCCGCCGACTGTCCCCGTTTGCTATGGATGATATTTTCAGAACCCTCAGTCTCTACTCTCAATGCTGCTGGGCACCCACCCAGCACCAAGGGTCACTCCCAGGGGCCACCTGTACACGCGTCAGGCCCGGGGCGACCATGCAGTAGTCTAAAGGGTTTCCATCAGATGGCCGGCAGAGCCCTCTTCCATGTGGACAGGACTGGGAGCCGGACCGAGTATAGTGGGGCCTGGGGCTGTGGGCCGGGCCGGTGTCCCCCTGTGGCTGCACCCGACCTTCAGGCCGCCACCAGCAGGGACCTTTAAGAGTGAAGGTGGCTGGTTTTCATAATCAGGCGGGGTGAGTGGGCGCTAGGGTCTGAGCTCCCCTGCCTGACCTCACAGATGGACTTGGCCTTGGGGCAGAGCTCCAGTCTCGCCACAGCCCATGGGTGTGCCTGGTGGGGTCCTGCTCTGGGCACACCAGCGGGCACCCACCTCCTTGTTCTGCTGCGTCTGCTGCCACCTCCACCTCCGCTTCAGGGCCTCCCTCTCGGCCCCTGTCCTCATCATGGTGTAGAGGGCTTTCCGCAAAACCAGGTCCCGGTCGTGGAAGCCCCACATCCCTGTAGCAGGGAGTAGAGACAGGACTGAGGAGTGGGACAGGCGGGCGGCGACTCACGCCTCCCGTGTCTGTGAGCACAAAGCTAACTCCCCAAGTCACTGCAGGGCTCACGAGCAGCCAGCACCGCCCGTCTGCTCTTGTCCTGATGTTTCCTGGACATGCAAGCAGGCTGATGAAGGAGCACGTCCCCTTCTTAGCAAAACAACAGTGAGCGACACTGGGCGATGCCTCTCTGGGACCCGTGGCAAGCCACTCTCAGTCCCTCAGGTCTGCTTTGAGGGACCTATCGTTCACTGTGCAGGTCTTGGGTTTGAGAGAGAGAGATAGCCTGTGGGGACATGTTGATGACCTGTCTCATGTGGGACCCCAAATTGGGTTCAGAGTCAGACCCTGGCTCCATCTAGGGTCAGCCCACAGCCCCAGTGCATCGCACTGTCCTGAGAAGCAGAGCGGGTGCCACCACGCCCTGCGGGCCGGGAGACAGCCTGCTGCCCGGGAGAAGGGGAGGGTGATGAAGACCAGGCGGGCGAGGCCACAGTGGCGTGTAGCCTCCATGCTGCTGGTGGGGACAGAGCCCACAGGCTCTGAAGGACAAAGGCACCACACACCCGAGACCCTGCCATGGGGCTGCAGGTGGACACATGGGGGTGTTTCTCCTTTGTGTTCTTTCCCCAGGTTTTGTACAGAACAAGGTGAGACGTGTCCCGTGACGGGGGAATATTAATGCATGATGATGAAACAGGATGCAGCTGCTAAACACGTGCTTTTGAAGAATAATCGCATGGAAAATTCACAATAGGATTTTAGGGGGAAAAGGCTGGGTTCCAAGCTGTGAACACAGTGAGATAATAATTCCACTGGAAAAATAGAAAGAAGACTAGAAGGCAATATACCAACACATTCAAGGCAGCCATCGCCGGGCGGTGGGAGTGTTGATTTTTGTGTTTTTACTGTGATTAATGTGCAATCCTTTTACAATGGCAACAGACAGATAGAAATGTGTTAGTTTTGAAATGAAACTGAGCAGGTAGGTGGTGCCTTAGTCTCCCCACAGCCCCCCCAAATCCCGTGCAATGTGGGCTGTTCCCCGGTTCTTGGGCCCCTGCTCCTCTGAGCCTCCCATAGCCCTCCCAGACCCTGTGTGTCCCCACTAAGTCCTCTCAGCCCACCTCCTGCTGCACAGGCCTTGCTGCAGGTCTGACGGGAGGTCTGGGGCCCGTCCTTGCTTGGGGTCACCGTGGTGGCTATGGCTGCCTGGGCAGGTGAGTTTAAGAACAGGACCCTCTTCTTGCCTGAGGGTCCTGTCCCTGGACAGAGAGACCCTGCACTTCAGGAAAGGTGAGTACAGTGGGCCCTGATGCCACAGTTCCTGGCGTGAATGCCGTCC
The DNA here is from genome assembly GCF_987537825.1 of Furipterus horrens. Classification (NCBI taxonomy): domain Eukaryota; kingdom Metazoa; phylum Chordata; class Mammalia; order Chiroptera; family Furipteridae; genus Furipterus; species Furipterus horrens. Next base: position 2,402,885 of record NW_028327186.1, on the reverse strand, counting down.
TGCCTACCAACCCTGACTGGCCCTTACGTACGTAAGGCTGGGCCTGCAAGGGAGAGCTGAGCTTCCAGAAAGTCTGTGCCCCTGCTGGTGTGGCTCTTGGCTACCAGGAAGCTCACATCTCCGCTAGAGAAGCTGCTCACCTCTCTGCTGTATATGCTGACGGAGCTGATTATCCTGCAGCGCCTATGTCTGTCTGTCTGCCAGTCCACGTGCATTGACTGCAGTCAATATAGTGGCCCTGAACCTATTCAACATAGGCACTCCTCCTCAAACTTCCTGTGTGAGCCCAATTGAATTCAGCCCTGCCTCCATGTGCCCTATGAATCCTGCCTTTATGCCTTATCCATGTGGTCTTTCGAGTTCTTCAAGTCTCAGTAAAAAAAAGCACCAAAAAAACAAAAAACCCACCTCCTCCAGGAAGTCCCCTTTGATTTCCCTAGATCACCCCTGCTATTCCCCATCCCTGCAGCTCCACCTAGGCCTCCTTCTATTATGATAGGTCTTTTCTCATGTGTTTTCTATGTTTACCCCACTCCCCAAAGCCTGCCAGGTACTTGACAAAAAGAGCCAGGACTGCTAGGACATACATCTGTCCTTTGCCAGTGCCCAGAGCAGGCCTGAGCGCAGCCACCCTCTGCCTACGCCGCGGAGCTTACCCAGGGAGGCAGCATGTAAAAGACAGTTCCCGTCCCCTGTCGTGGCCAAAGGAAGAAGCCGCTTACAGCTCGTGCACACGGCGGACCACCAGTTCAGGCGACCTGGAACAGAAGATCACTTTATTTTATTTATTTATTACAAGGTTACTTAATTTTAATTTTATTTTATTAATCTGTTTTTAGGGAGGGGAAAGGAGAAAGAGAGGGAGAGAAACATCACTGTGTGGTTGCCTCTCACTCGCCCCCCTAAGTGGGAACCTGATGTACAACCTAGTCATGTGCCCTGACTGGGAATCGAACCAGCGACACTCAGCTCGCAGGCCGCTGCTCAATCCACTGAGCCACAGCAGCCAGGGCTCAGAAGGTCACTTTAGAGCCGAGTCCCACAGTAGGCGGGACCACTGTGAGCGCAGTTGCTAAGTCAGCACAAACAGCAGCAGGTGACTTGCTGGAGGGTTTTTGCGAACCTCAGTGGGAAGGTAGAGCATTATGTCTACTTTTTAGTAAATGACATAGAGATTTTTTTTCTTTCTAAGATATGAGATGGTCAAATCCTCCCATAAATTAGCAAGAGGACTAAAAAACTCAACACTGAAGCCTTCTCTCCTTGAATCTGGGGACATACTTTACACAAAATGCAAACTGTCTCCTATGTAATGTCCTTTAACGCAGGAGATGCAGGTGGCCTCAGGGGCAGGGCACCGTCTCCCACGTGTGTGTCCGAGAAGCCCCCCGACGTGTGATTCTGTGAGGATCTATAACGCAGGCGATGCTAAGTGAGACAGGTATTGTCTCTGTCTCAGGATGAACAAACATCCGTTTTAGACACTGGTTTTGCGCTCAGTATTTTATCCAAAGAAGACAAGTTTGGCTTGCCCCGCACCCCTTCCTCATCAGGGTGTCAGGAGAAACCTTAAGGGGAAGGAGACTGAAGCCTCGCCGGGCCCCTGAGCAGCAGGCCCGGGGGGCCCTTTGGGGAGTGGCGCGCCTCACCAGCCTGCTCCAGGGCCACCATGGTCGCCTGCTCGATCAGGTCCCGTTCGATGAAGCTCCGGAAGTCCTCACTGTACACGCTCAGGTCGGGCAGCTGGAACGTGTAGATGGGCATCTCCAGGGGGAACTGCTCACTGCTGCACTCGCCTGCCACGTGCGACCGGGCCAGGGAGACGATGGCGGAGCTGGCGTGGGAGATGCCCCGGGAAAGGCGCTTTTCTGCGGGGGCGGGGAAGACAAGAGACGCCCACGCAGCCGGGGTAAGGGGGCTGAGCGAACAGAAACAGGGACAACGTCCACTCACAATAGTTCAGGGGTTTACCGGGTGCAACAGGAGGCAAGCAGAATTCATTGTGTAAATATTAAGAATATTAAATTACTTCAGACGCTATGATTATATATGTACAAAACCCAAGTGATTCGAAGAGTCTTAATAAGGGAATTAATAACACAAGTATTAATAGGCAAAGGTATGCAATGACTAGATAAAAGATAAAGATGCAGAAAATAAGTTACTTTTCTCGATGCCCAAAGACTTAGCAGAATCTGAATAAATGGAGAGGCACGTGCAAAGTTCTTGGATAGGAATGCAGTACCACAATATGTCAATTATTCCTAAAATAAAGAAAAATCCAATCCAATTCCAATCAGAATTCTAATTCTAAGGCTTATATGGCAGAATAAATATCCGAAAATAGTGAAAAGATTTTTGGAAAAGAATAGCGATACAGGGACTTGGCTAAGCTGAGAGAAATACCACATGCAACTATTCCAGTTAAGTGGCAGAGACGGGCGGCCACCCGGATGGACAGAGTCCAGAAACAGGTCCAGATACATTTGGGAACTTTTTGTTCCTCTTACTGATGCGTCGTTGGTTGATTTTTGTATGTGTCCTGACTGGGGATCAAACCCAAAACCTTGGTGTATCGGGACAACGTTCTAACTGACTGAGCTACCTGGCCCGCGCTCTATCTGGGAATTTAATGTATAGCCAAGCTGGCATTTTAATTTGGTGGGAAAAGCAATCTTTAATTCAGTAAAGGTGCTAGAGTGACTCTTGATCCAGAAGAAGCAAAAGCAAATCCTGAGCTATTATTTATAAAAATCTCCAATCAGTTAAAAGACTGAAGGATAAAATTGAAAAACAAACACGGGAAAATATGTCAGTAATGCTGTATCCCAGGGGACCTGCTAAGGCGAGAGCAGACACCCGCCAGCCCTGAACGCACAGCGGGGCAGACTTTTTGTAAAGCAGAGCGTCCTGCGAACGAGGTCGGAAAGCAGACGACACAGGGGGCTGTACACACACACACACAAGCACATCCTGAACTACAGGCTGCACTGAGTTGTGTGTACAACAGAAGGAGGCCTGCAGCCAGTGAGAGACAAGTCCCGCGTGATCTCACTTAGAGGTGGCATCTGGTGAACAAAACAAGCTAACCAGCGAAACAGAACCAGACTGACAGCTGTCGGGGGCGGGGGTGGGGGGGTGGGGGGGCGGAGAACTGGAGGGAAGAAGGTGAAAGGATTGTCCAAAGACCATACGTATGCGGGACCCATGGACTTGGACAACGGTGTGGGGATGGCCCAGGGAGCCTGGGGGCAGATGCTGAGTGGAGGGGGCAAAAGGGAAAAATCGGGGCAACTGCAATAGCATAAACAATAAAATATAATGTAAATAAAAATAGAACGAGGCATGAATGCTCCAAACTGATAAGAAAAATGCAAATACATCTGTAGAAAAATGAGCCAAGTATGAGACCATGCATGTAGCAGAAGTGGCTAGCGAGCAAAGGGGCACCCTCTTGTTCAGTCTTTGGAAGAAAAACAGCAGGAAACCACCGTGGGGTCAAGCAGGAAGGGCGCTGCCCAGCGTCACGCGTGGCAAGCCGAGTCCCGTTGGGGGAAGCGTTAGCTCCTCAAGTTATTAGGTTAAAAATACACGTGTTGGCAGAGCAAACCCGCCATGGGAAGGCTGCCTATGGAAATAAAAGCACTGGTACGTAAGGCTACAGGAAGAAAGCTTATTTTAGCGCTGCCTGTTGTGTCAAAGACAAACAGGCACCACAGCTGTAGTTTAAAAATTATGGTATGCACAAAGGGTCACGAAAACTACCATAAAAAATAAAAATTAGGGCACGCTGTGGGATAAACTACTCGGAGAACAGGCTCACGATTTATTGGTCAATGAAAGGAGCCATTTGCGAAGCGCTGTGCACATCTGGCTCGGAGGCGTTTGCGTTTTGAACAAACAGAGCGAGAGGCGCAGAAGGAGGCCGACCAGGATGTAGTCACCGGGCAGGGCGCCCGTGAGACCGGGAGGGACAGGAAAGGGAACTTTTCTTCCTGTCCCTTTGCACCGTGTCCTTGGTTACAGTAAGCAGATCTTAGTTCTGGAATGAAGGGAAGAATGGACCCCATAAGCACATGGGACGATGAACAGCGATGTGGAACGGATGTGGGGACTATATGACCGGAGGACGGGAGGCGTTGGGCCTGGGAAATCAGGACTCGGGGGGAACGCTGGCCTGTCACTCCCGGGAGACCAACCCTCCTGCTTTTCCCGAGGTCACTTCAGCTTAACATGGGGAGGGATGGGCCAGACCTGCCTGCCGCGGGGAGGCCACTGTCTGCACCCCAGCCCCCTGCACACCATGCGTGCTGGCCCAGGCAACCCCGTGCCGGTACCTTGGGCGATGTCGTCCTGCCTCTGCAGGCAGGGCCGCTCCACCTTGTGCCCGGCCTGCGTGGGCTCGCGCTCCGGCTGCTTGGGGCACCTGCCCTCGTTGAACACATGTGGCAGGTTGGCTGTGTGCACCTGCCGCAGCTGTTCATAGTCACTCAGAGCGGCTGTCAGGTCCCAGTTTTTGCCTGTGGACGAGGAATGACAAGAGGTGAAAAGACTAAGGCACAAGCGATGATCTCGTGGTAGAAAACAGCCGTGCAAAGGAAGGCTTCTCGTTAGCATTTAACTCATGAACTTCCCACCACAAGTCCTTAGCTTTCAAAGGGAGACTATGGTGATTTTAGGCACAACCTCTAAATGTAGAATTTCACAACCACAATGGTTGTGCACCCAAAATATGTGATTTTATCCAATCCATGGCTTTAGATTCACATACACACACACACGCACATACCAGTACATGACATTCCTACTTATCATACCCCTTTCAGAAATCAAGCTATAGAGCTTGCTCCAGAGAGGAGCAAGGCATGAAGTAATATGGGGTTCATTTTAGGCTGAACTGTTCTGTGCATATTAGAGAGTGAGCTTTGAATGTGTGAAATAATATCTGAACATCTTCCTGTGGTCTCTCAATTTTTTTTCTACTTTTTTCTAGGGCAGTGGGATACTACCAATGAGGGAATTTGGTCTATTGAAGTAATATTTCTTTTTTTTTTTTTTTTTTTAATATTTCCTTTCAAAAGTTGATTAGCCACATCATTAAATGGGTTAATTAAAAAATGTTCCTTGGGTGATTAATTGATACTCTTTTGAGTGCAGACAGCATAGAATGTGCTGTTCTGCTCTGGAAGGACGGTGGGCACAAAGATAAATGGTAGGCGACCGCTTTGCAGGAAGAACCTGGCATTTAGCAACACCACTAGGCTCAGACACTGGTGCTGCCACATCCTGGCTGTGTAACCTCAGGGACACTGCCTGGCCTCCGTTTTCTCATCTGTAAAATGGGAAAGCTAACACCTTTGTGACGGGTTGTGTGGATTAAATGAGATGATGGCACATTCAGTGTCTGACACGCACCAATGCACCCTGAAAGCTAACTACTGCTGTCTTTGTGCTTAAGGACTTCTAATTCGATGAGGAAAATAAGTATGTGATTAATTATAAAATAAGACATAATGAAGTCTATTGTATCACAGAAGCCCACAGAGTTTTGAGGGATGGCAAGGAGTGACCCATGAATGCTTCACATCTTGGCTCAGATCCCAGTCTTAATCAGTGAAGCCTTCTCAGGCAGCCCTGGTTTAAAACTGCAGCCCACACGACAGACTCCGCCTCCTTCCCCTGATATCATTTTCTCCATAGCACTAACAACTCCTAGGTTGGCCAAAAGGTCTATATGTTTTTTTTCCATAAAATAAAAGACACATTTTTCATTTTCACCAATAAATATTGTTCTGGATATTCTGAGAATGTCAGCGATCTCCCGCTATTGGCTTCTAGTGGGCAGAGCCCAGGGGGGCTGCTAAACATCTTCCAATGCATAAGACAGCCCCACAGCAGGGAATTTTTTTGGCCAAAATGTCAATAGTGCCAGAAACTTCATAAACCACTTCTGACGTGTTCGATCAGTCACAGCACCTTCTCGATGCACTGCATAAATCTTTTTTTGCATTTCAGCTGTGTTTTTACCTTCCTTAAAATAATAAAGCAAAATACACAGAAAATGTTGAGTATTTCTTTCACCTTCAATATTAAAATGGCTGCCCCAAAATTTACGAATTCTGATAAGTTTTTTTAAATACACGCTGATGTGACAGCTTTCATAACACAATCTAACAATATTATTTCAAATGAAGTTAAAGACAACTAAGCACTACTAGAGCCATCATACGGGAAGGACTAAATGAACTTTTGGGCCAACCCAATAAAATACTCTATAACCTATTTGTATTGCTATTGTCTGTCTCCACGCGGCTGAGGACTTATGTCTGGGTGATCACGGCTGTATCTCCAGCAGCCAAATCATTCCACCGAGGGACTGGCATGGGCCAGGTGTTGAGGACACAGGAAACAGAACCAGGTGGTCCCTGCTGCCATGGAGCTCAGGATCCAGCCTGGTGGAGGAGCTGAAGTTCAAGAATGAGACGGAGCGTGTGTAGGGGGACGGGAGCAGAGCACAGCATGGAGGTGGGTGGCTGTCTGGGGAAAGGGTGGTGAAAGAATGCAGTGGCAGGTGAGGCTGAGGGGACAGAACACATAGGACCAGATGCCGAAGGGACTTGGGTGTCACATGGAGAAGATGATTCTGTAGGAAATGGGGAAGATCAAAGAATTTGGGGAAACAGTCGTGCAACGTGACCTTACTTCACAAGGACCACTTTGCCACCGTGCAAATGGCAAATATGAAGGTGGCAGGCAAGTGGGTGGGGACACCCCTGCTCACCCGGGGCGGACCTGGTCTCTAGACTGCTGACTCTGTCCTGCCTCGTTTGCCAGGGTCTTCATCAACCAAGGCTCCTCTTTGGCCCCTCTCCACTGTGCTGTCCTTCCCAGCATTCTGTGTGTTTAACTTTGCATTTCGACATCAATAAATTAGTTAAAACACTCGTAAAAAGTTTAAAAGCCAGTACAGAGAAGGCCCGCGTGCCTCTCACCTGGCTTGGTCGTTATGGTGATGTTTAACCTTCAGAAAAAACACGATGCAAGGACTGTACTCTGGAATGCCAGCTTTTAGAAAAACCCTGACCCACGTAACTGGCACAACTTAAAGAGCCCGCTGCACACATGTAGTCTCCCCGTGCTTCAAAGCAAAGGGCAGGGGCAGACCCGGGTGGGCCGGAGTAAGGACACCCCACTCCGGCTCCTCCCAAAGACGGCCGCCACACCAGGGCAGAATGTAGGGAGTGGCTGCAGGGGACCCAGAGAGGTGACTGCGAGCAGGCAGCCCGGGGAACAAGGCCACGGCTCTAAGTGCCGCAGAACCGGTGGCGAGTCGATCGCTGTTTCTTTCCCGTCACCCTGATGTGAGCTCAGTGCAGCCCGAACCCAGAGGTGGGTGTTGGCTCCAGGAGACGCTGCCGGGCTCAGGAAGCAGGAAAGGCGTCTCGGTGTCCAGAGAGAATGTAGAATTGCCACATCTCTCTTCATCTGTTAATTTTTTTGTTTTTGTTTTTTTTTAGTTCTCTAGCGGCCCAGACCTCCAAGCAATTCTGCGGTGGCAGGAAATTAAAACGGAGAGGCAGCAGCACTTTGCTCTCCAAGCAGTGGAGCTGGGGTTCCTGGGGGTGAACCCTGTCGCTGCTTCGCCCTCTGGCTCCTGACTGCTCAGCTCTGATGATGTGAGCTTTGCCAAGTCGAATGTGCAGCAGCGTGGTGGCCACAAAGCCACAGCGGGTTTGCTGGAGGGCTGAGTGCCAGGGACCCGGAACTACCGAGGAGACTGTGAAGAGGTGGGAGTTTCAAAATCAGTCCCTGAATGTTGTTTATGAACTCTCGGGCTGCTCACGGGTGGATCTGACCCTGAGTGGATTGCCGAGGCTTTGAGGAGTGAAACCCGGGACGGACTGCGGCGCAGGCCCCAGCTGGCCACTGGGGGGCGCACACGGGAGGCCGGCCCGAAGAGCGTTTCTGCAAGGCTCCACCCGGGAGACACAAACCACAGAGGTCCTGGGGAAAGTGCAGCTTGTGGTCTGACAACAGGGGCAATTACCTTCTGAAACCAAAACGACAGTATTTGCCATAAGATTGAAACAACAACCCGCCTCAAAATGTCATATTCAAAATGTTTAGGATACAATCCAAATGCACTCAGCATACATAAAACAGAGAAATCTTAATAGCAATGCTGGAATGAAACTGATGTTGGAACTATCTGATAAAGACTTTAAAGGAGTTATAAATATTTTCCAACATGTAAGAGAGAATACTCTTGACAAACATAGAAAGTCTCAGCAAAGAAACAGAAGATATAAAGAAGAATCACATAGAAATGTTAGAAATCAGAAAATTCAAGAACCAAAATAAACTCACTGGATGGTCTCAATAACAGAATAGAGATGACAAAGGAAGGAGTCAGTCCATTTATAAATAGATCAACAGCAATGATCCAATCTGAACAACAGAGAAAAGACTGAAGAAGAAAAATGAATAGAGTATAGGAACCAGTAACAAATTCTAGAAGGCATGTCATTTGAGTCCCAGAATGAGGAGAAAAATTTTAAATAAATAATGGCTGAAGGCTGGTTTATTATTAGAAAGCAATTAATTTTTACACTAGCAGCTTAAAGGAGAAAAAATACTTTACATCAATTAAGTTAGAAATTTATTAGGTATTTATGATAAATGTCTCATGAAACAAGGAACAGAAAAATATTTCCTCGGCCTTAGGAAGAGCATCTGCAGAAACCTACAGCTCACATTCTACACAATGGTGGAAGACTGAACACCTTCCCCCAGGTCAGGAATAAGACAAGACTGTTCTCTTTCACCATCCCAGTCAACCCTTTAGTGGAAGTCCTAGCTAATGCAATAAGTCAAGAAAAATAAAAGGCACACATATTAAGAAGGGAAAAATAAAACTCCCAACACTACAAAAAACATAATTGTCTATGTAGAAAATCCCAAGAAACACACACACACACACACACACACACACGTGCCTGTTGGTACACAGGCATACACACTCTATACAACAAATGATCAAGTTTATAGCAAGATGTCAGGATAGGAGAGCAAAACAAAAAAGTCAGTTACATTTCTCTATAATAGCAATGAACAATTAGAAACTGAAATTAAAAAGTACCATTTATAATAGCTCAAATATCCCAGAGATATGAATATAACACACTGTGTATAGGATCTATATGCAAGAGACTACAGAATGTTTATGAAAGAACCCACAAAAGCCCTTAATAAATGGGAACTATGGCTATACTGACTTCATGGGTTGGAAGATAAAACATAGCTATGATTTATTTATAGATTTAACATACTTTCAATCCAAATCTCAACAGGAAATTTTATAGCTAGAGGTAAGCTGATCCTCAGGTTTATATGGAAAAGCACAGGAAATAGAACAGGTGAAACCCTTTTGAAAAAGAAGAGTAGCGTTGGAAGAATCATGCTGATTTTAAGACTCACTATAAAGCTATAGTAATCTAGACGGTGTAGTATTGGCCAAGGAATGAGCATATTGACCAATGGGATAGAATCAGCATCAAGAACTGGGTCCCCAGACGTATGCTCAGTTGGTTTCTGATCAATGAATGAAGGCCTTTCAATGGAAGAACAACAGTATGTTCAACAAATGGTGTTGATTGTACACGTGCACAGGGCAGGGCAAGGTGGGTTTACAGTTCTCTGTATGGGGAATAATACAACAATTAATAAATAATAATACAAGAATAAACTCACTGTTTTGTGTACTCACAACTGTAAACCTACTTTTGCCCTATCCCATACATATAAACATGAACCTTGACCTAAATCTTACCTGTGACACCAAAATCACCTCAAAGTGAGCCAGAGATCTAAATGTAAAACATAAAAGTATAAAACTTTTTAAAAAAGATTTTAATTCATTTTTAGAGAGAGGAAAAGAAAGGAGAAAGAGAGGGAGAGAAACATCACTGTGTGGCTGTTTCTCACGCGCCCCCAACTGGGGACCTGGCCCACAACCCAGGTACGTGCCCTGACTGGGAATCGAACCGGTGACCTTTTGGTTGGCAGGTTGGTGCTCAATCCACTGAGCCACATCAGCCAGGGCTAAAAGTATAAAACTTTTAAGAGACCACGTAGGAGAAGATCTTCATGACCACCTGGGTTTACAAAGGTTCTTAGACATGCCCCCCAAAGCGTGATTCTAGATGGGGTGCTGCCTGATTCATGAATCTTAGTAAAACCAATTAGGTCTTCAAATTTGCTGGAATGAACTTTTTTTTTTTTTTTTTAACACCCTGGAAGTTACGCTAGGCTCGACATACAGAAAGAAATTGAGGTGAAGGAAGTAAAACAATTTGCTCTGCATCTCATAGCAGGTGAGCAGCCGAGTCTAGACTTGAGCGGCCCTCACCGCCAACCTCGTTCTCAACCTTCACGGCCACGCTCACTACACTCACTCAGACTAAGAGGAGCCGCTGAAACTGTCAGGAAATGTCATATAACGTCACTCTCGGGAACTGAGTGCGAGACTTTGATTCACACACATCATGAGCATTCTCTAAGCGTATTTTATTCGAAACCCCGAGTCTGTCTGAAACTCTGGGAGGTTCAGCAGAATTTAATAACTATGCTATTATCACCGCCATTTTCTCGGAATCCTCTAATAGGTGGTTCCTGATTTTCAATAGGATCTAACAGTTACCTCCACCATTCACAGAATGATTCACATTTTTCCTAAGAGCACCGAGAAATTGTTGTGAATTAGAACACTTGACTGAGTATTAACTAATTCTTTTGATACATTTGATTGTCCTGAGAAGTTTTAATGGGCTCTTCTCAGCTATTCTTTTTACCATTAAAAAAAAAAAAAAGATTTCAAAACTACACGAAGTAAGTCTATTTAAGAGACTGGGACAGAAATTAAACTTTAATCTTTAGTCCATTGTAATTATACCTGAATAATCTACATATGGATTGTGCACATTTTCATGTAGCAAATGGTATCGACTCTAAACACTTGAGGGTGAGTTTTGCCTTCTTACTTGTGAATTATTACCTTCTATTTTACTGGTTACTGGGGTATCTTTTTTTAACCAAAAACTCGGGCCTAAAAATATTTTTGTCTCAGCTAACATAGAGATAAAGCAGCTCAGGTCTCCAAAAATGTGTTTCTGGAATGTTCTAATTTCTGCTCTACTGAATATATTTTCTTTAAAAAAGTCATTACTGCTCAGTTTTGACTCATTATCTCTAAGCGTTAACACAAAGCAAAGCCCAGCTAATGCCTGGTATGCTTCTCCTACAGAGAGCTGAGTGGTCTATTCCATGCCCAAAATAAAGTCAAGAATAACAAGAATAATTTCACCACCGACAACTCCTTTGACTTCTCAAAGAGCTCAAGTACCCCCGCTGTCAGGTCACAGAAGGCCTATCTTCTGTCACGGGGTTGGTGGGAGCCGTGGGGCCCAGGGCGAAGCTTACCTTCCAGCAGGTCTCTGGCCAGACCAGGTTCTGCCCCCGTGGACCGAACAAAGTCTGACAGGACTGCGTCCATATCAAGAGTCATGTGATCATGTAGAAGGGCCGCCCAACACTCGGCCGAGGTGGGGGTGGGGAGCAGGCTAGAAACCATCCATCTGCAGGGAAGACGAGAAGCAAAGGTCACAATGTGGCTGTGTGCCTGGGGACACAGGTAGAGAACCAGGGGAGGGAGCGGCCCCTCTACCAGCTGTGATGTATTTTTGAGCTGGTTTGGGACAACTGCCTGATTCTCCACGTAAGACACTAAGTAATAAAAGCCAAAGTCAAGTAGCATCCGTCTGTCTGTGCCGTGACCAAACCCAGCACTTCCGACCCTATGTTCTGTCAATTCCAATGGCAACCGATTAAAAAGAAGATAGACTAGATTTTTTAAAAAAGTCAATACCCAAGTACATTTGGAGCCATAGTTGGGAGCTAGCGGATTTCGAATCCTCCGCCCAGCTGCACGGGGCGGACACACGTCCACAGCGTAGCTGCGCTGCTTGCTCTACCCCAATTTGCCTTTATCAGGGAGCCTTCCCGTGGCTCTTAGGAAAGACCCCTGTCCATCCAGAGGCGACTGAAACACTGCGCTTGCTGGGGACAATGACTGTGCTGCCTGCCATCTCGCCAAGAAGTGTCCTCGTCCCAGCGCAACAACCCAACAAAATTCACAAGGAGGTCAGACCTCCTCAGCAGGATAACCCCAGCCAGGAGGATGTGGTGGGCACCCTATGGCCGGATCACAGGCTGCTCCAGCCGACGGCCAGGGAAGAGCACCCCGTGCAGGGCTGAGGTGGGGGTGGGGGGGTGACCCACTAGTGAACCAGCACTGAGCGGGCCACTGGTTGGTGGACGTGGGTCCTGGCTGAGAAAAATGCAAATGTGTCCCTGTGTTTGCAGAGCTAGGGGCCCAGACTGGGCATGCCCCTGTTTTTGTGAATCAAGTTGTACGGGACACAGCCACGCCCACTCATTTACATATTGTCTCTTGCACGTGGCTGAGGCGAGGGCTTAGAACAGACACCGTGAGGTTCACAGATTCCAAATATTCACTCTCTGGACCGTCACAGAGAGCGTGCCGAGCCCAGTCCAGACGACAGAGACTTCACACCGGTATGACAGAAGGTATGTAGCTAACTGACACACTGGGGGGGGGGGGGGGGGATTTAAGTCCGTGCTGCTGATGAGTGTCCCACTCTTTCTTTCCAGATAACCCCTGGGTCGCTGTTCCTGCTGCAGAGCCAGGATGCTGGTCTCATCTCCGCCCAGGGCTGCCTCTCCGATGAGCTGCGACAGGCTGGCTGACCCCTCGGAGCCCGCCGGTACCTTGGTGAGGCAGGGAGAGAGCTGATCTTGGGAACAGACTCTGGGGACGTGGTGGCCCGTGACCTGGGAGATGGTCCCTGCTCATGCACCACCCCGACCAGGCGCCTATGTGGGAGCCATTGCTGCGTGGTGTGGCGAGAAAATAAGAACGTGACTGGACCTGATGTTTACGGTACCACCTAGGAGACTGTCTTCTTTCTTCTCTCCACGCTCCGGGGCCTCGGCCGGGCGTCACTTCTGCCGTCACGTCCACCTGGGGGACACGTCAGAGCATGAGGGCACGTTATTCTCCGCACCCTCAGACAGAGGCTGCAGGCTGCCGTTCCGTGGGGCGAGGCTGCACGGGGGACAGAGCCCTCTGCCCTCGGCCCACAGCTGCCTACAGACACCGGCCCACCTGCCGGCCTCCACCCTCTCCATCCAGGGGGCTCCTGCGGGGTGGGGGGTTTCCACCGTCCTCATTTTAGCAAGCGCTCACATGTCGGCGACTATCTCTGTCACAGCGCAGAGCTGTGGCCCTTAGCACTGAACACCACGCTAACACGTTGCACCTCGACTTTTTAAAAACTGTGGTAACATGTACATAACACGCAATGGGCCATTTTAACCTTTTCTAAGTGTGCAGTTTAGTGGCGTTAAGTACACTCACACTGCTGTGCAAACAGCTTCCCTGCCCATCTGCAGAACTCCCTCACCTCCCCAAAGGGAGACGCTGTCCCCATTCAGCACTGGCTCCCAGCCCCGCCTCCCCCCACCCCCGCTCCACCCTCCCCCTCCCGGGCCTGGCACCCACCCTCCTACCCTGGGGTCAGGACTGGGTGACCGGGAGCCTCCTATAAGGAGCCGATCACATTTGTCCTTCGGTGACTGGCTTTTTAGCTCAGCAGAGCCTTCCAGGCCCCTCCCTCTGTGTGTGGAGCACGTCCCCAGTCTCCGTTCTTTCAAAGGCACATCTTACACAGCTCGGGCTGCTGTGACAAAGCACCACAGACTGGCAGCTTCTCGCTCATGGTGGTGAGGCTGAAGGTCTGAGCTCAAGGTGCCGAGGATGTGGGGTCTGGGGAGGGCCGTCCCGGGCTTGTGACGGCTGACCCCTTGCTGTGTCCTTACGTGACCGAGCCGCAAACTCCGGCCTCTTGTTCTTCTCGTGAGGACCCAAGTCGCATCACGGGCCCCACCCTCATGACCTCAACCGACTGTAATGACCTCCTGGAGGCCCTTCCTCTGAATCCCATCACCCCGGGGGCAGGGCTTCCGCATATGAACATGGGGGACTCAAGCTTGCTGTCCACAAGGCTGAACGATATCCTGTTGTACGTCTAGACCACATTTTGTTTCTCCAGCATCTGTGGCTGGACACGTGGACTATTTCCACTTTGGCGACTGTGAGTAACTCCTCCTAAAGCGTCTTTGTCCTCACGCCAGGCCACGGTGCTGTGACCACGACAAGCTTTCGTGGGTGTCACAGTGCAGACTCTCGCCCACACCTCCTCCTCTGCCCCCCATGACCGAGGGGAGGGCTGGGAATGGACTTCCCGCCACATTGCAGCTAAATGTTGGCGTGGCCAGGAGCTGCTGTGCTTCCCTGAAAGACTGATCTCTTAAACCAGATCCTACCACTGCCCCAGGCTCCTGCGTGGTGGCGACGGGAGGTGACCCCTGGCCACCTTGGCGGTCCGCCCTGCTGGCCTGCGCCACCCCTCCAAAGGGCACTGCAGCCCCCAACCCCCGCCTCTCGTGGGCCCCGGCACCCACATAGCCCGGTTCTCATGGTGCGAGGCTCAGGGTGGCCCAGACCCACGCAGCACCCCAGCTCATTCCCGGGCCTCCTGGTCCTGGGACGGGACTTCTCGGAGGGTCTCGCCCCCTGCCCTTGCTTTGAAAGATGTACGCTGCGCTGTCCAGGCTGAATCTGGCTGCTACACCGGCAAACACGTGTCTGAACCAAACCCACATTCCACGCACGGCGGTGGCATCAACAAGACCGAAACGACTTGCTAATCAGGTTCAAACCTGTTCTATGAATTTCTCTTCTTTTATTCAGCTCTTCCCTGGCTAAAGATGCCTTTTCTCTGAGGCAAAAAAAACCCCGATGGGTCAGGCCCTCCCACGTGCTCCTGTGGCCGCCGTGAAGGACAGAAACGCCATGACGCTGTGCATGCGTCCTGCGTGGCCACCCCGGCCTGCCGGGCCCCTCCGCTCAGGGAGGCCCGCGCTGGAGGGCAGGGGCTCGTGTTCAATCCGTCATAAAATCACCATGATCTGCGCTACTTCAGAGGCTACATAAATCTGCAGAGCAAATCAACAAAGTGAAAATGAAAATATTAAACCCACGTTCCTGCTCCGTGTTGATGGCTCGTTCACTCACTTGCAGATGCTGCGACTCCCCGGAGGCGCGTGGCTGTCAGGCGTCCGGGCCGCTGCCGTGCCGCCCCGGCTGGAAGTGGCCCATTGCTGCCCCGCGATGGTGTGAGACCACCGGCGCCGAGAACTCTGGAAAAGGCCACCAGAATGAAAGAGATTGGTCATGTTTTCTCGGAAGTGAGGACTTCAAATTTCCATTTGAAGAATTCTTTTTTTATATACTTTAAAATCTAAATATTAACATTTGAAAATTCCAAAATGATTTTAAACATTCAGTAGGAATTTGCAGTGATCTTGATAGTGGGTCCCATACCCCTGAATCTCCTTCCCAACACATGACCTCACCCTCTCCTTTAATTTTTTAAAACATTTTATTTATTTATTTTTAGAGAGAGGGGAAGAGAGGGAGAAGGAGAGGGAGAGAAACATCAATATGTGGTTGCCTCTCGCACACCCCCAACTGGGGACCTGGCCCACAACCCAGGTGTGTGCCTGACTGGGAATCGAACCGGTGACCTTTTGGTTCACAGGCATGCGCTCAATTCACTGAGCCATACCAGCCAGGACCCTCTCCTTTAATTTTTAAATAGACGCAGGTATCAGAAGGTAGGAAAAGTCTCACTGGTATAAACTGAGAGAGGTGACTAGCGGGTAGGAACTCTCAAGCAGTTCAGGTGCGGTACTGATGCTCCAAGTGAGACACTCAGACCAAACCCTGACTCTGACGCTCCGTGAGACACCCAGCTGGCGTGGCCCATGTGGCATCTCCACGTTAGAGGCTGCTCCGCATTGCTGCTGTGGTGCCCAGAGCACCCAGCCTGGACCTGCTGTGGTCCGCAGGGAATCCAGAGTCCAGGCTGAGGACCACACCGTGGTCCCAATGGGGTGCACTGTGCTCCGTTGTGGAGAGTATGGAGGGTCCCCGTGGACAACCCTGCTGTCCAGGACAGTGCACCCATGGTCTACATGGGGAGCGGGGCTGAGTGTCATGACCAGAGTCCTGACTCCTGAGACCCACTCACCTGTCGGCAATGTGGACATAACTCTCTTCTACTCTGTGAAGACTGAGAGAAGTGAGGAAGCTGCAGAAGGGAAGTTGGAAGCTACAGAAGCTGGTTCATGACTTTGAAGGAAAGGCGCCGTCTCCACAACACAGAAGTGTGAGGTGAAGCAGCAAATGCTGACTAGAAGCTGCAGCAAGTTACCCAGACTATCCAGCTAAGACAATGAGTAAAGGTGGCTCCACTAAACAACAGATTTTCAATGTAGATGAACCAGCCTTATATTGGAAGAAGATGCCACCTAGGACTTTCAAGCTGGAAAGGAGAAAGCAATGCCCGGCTTCAATGCTTCAAAGGACAGGCTGATTCACCTGTTAGGGGCTAATGCAGCCAGTGGCTTTAGGTTGAAGCCAGCTTTCATTTACCATTCTGAAAGCCCCAGGGCCCTTAATAATTATGCTAACTCTACACTGCCTGTGCCCTATAAATGAACAACAAAACCTGAATGACAGCATATGCGTTTACAACATGGTTTACTAAGTATTTTAAGCCCACTGTTGAGACCTATAGCTCAGAAAAAAATTCTTTTCAAAATATGACTGCCCATTGACAATGCGCCATGTCCCCCGAGAGCTCTGGTGAACAGGTACAATAAAAGGAATGTTTTCCTTCCTGTTAACACAGCACTCATTCTGCAGCCCATGGATTAAGGAGTGATTTTGACTTTAAAGTTTTATTATTTAAGAAATACATTTCGTAAGGTAGAGCTGCCACAGAGAGTGATTCCTGTGGTGGATCTGGGCAAAGTCATCACCACTTTGCCATTAAGAATATCCATGAGACAAGGTCAAAACATCAACATCAACAGGAGTTTGCAAGACATTGATTCCAGCCCTCAGGGCTGAGTCTGAGGCCTTCAAGACTTCCATAAGGGAAGTGCCCGGAGATGTGGCAGAAACAGTGAGAGAAACAAATTAGAAGTGGAGCCTAGATGCGACAGAGTTGCTGCAATCGTGTGAGAAAACCTGAACAGATGAGGAGCTGCTTCTTATGGATGAGAAAAAAGTGGTCTCTTGAGATGGAATCTACTTCTGGTGAAGATGCTGTGAAGGTCGTTGCAATGACAACAGGGCGTTTAGAATATGACATGAACTTAGCTGATAAAGCAGCAGCACTGTTTCAGAGAACTGACTTCCATTTCGAAAGAAGTTCTGTGGGTAAAACGCTCTCAGATAGCATCGCATGCTACAGAGAAATCTTTCATGAAAGGCAGTCAGCCTATGCAGCAAACTTCATTATTGCTTCATTAAAAAAAATTAAAACCTCAACCTTCAGCAAGACCACCTGATCGGTCAGCAGCCATCAACACTGAGGGAAGACCCTCCACCAGCAAAAAGACTATGATTCACTGAAGCTCAGATGATGGTTAGCATTTTGTTTTTTTTTAGCAAGAAAGTGTTTTTTAATTTAGGCATGTGCATTGTGTTTTTTGAATGTCATGCTACCACATACTTAAGAGACTGCAGTACGGTGTAACCTTAAATTTTATCAGCCCTGGCGAATAAAAAGAGATCCACGGGGCTCACTTTGTTGTGATATTTGCTTTACTGCGGTGATCTGGAATCAAACCTGCCATACCTCTGAAGGATGCCTGCAATCGCTCAATAATAAAAATGAACACTGAGTTAGTTGTAAGTCTTACTAAACATGTACAGGACTTGTATTCTGAACAGTACAAAACACTGATGTGAAAAATCAAAACTCTAAATACATGAAGAGACAGGTGTCCACGATAGGGAGACTCAAAATGCTAAAGGTGCTAATACTCCCCACACTGATACACAGATTTAGTGTAATTCCTCTCAAAATCCAGATAGGGAGGAAGATAGCTAGGTACAAGGTTGTTATAATATTTATATGGAAAGGCAGTAGAACTAGAAGAGTTAAAATAATTCTGAAAAAGACAACTCAAGAGGCAGGAATCCATGTGCTCACTATGAAGGTTTCCCGTATCTTGAAGAGCTGCAGTAATCAGGACCAGGTTGCTGGTGGAGGGACAGACAGATCAACGGACAGACGAAAGACCCAGAAACAGACCCGCACAAACACACGCAACAGATTTGTATCATGGATAATGGAAGACCCAGTAGCTATTCTTTCCTTCAGTGTCAGAAAATTACTCCCTTCTAGACCTTCCTTCCTTTGGCCAAGAAATGAAAGCAACCCTCAGACACGGTCTGGCCCCCAGGACGGGAAGCTCAGTGCCCGGGAGAGACGGGACCCACACCCCCATTCCAGCTTATTGCAGCTTCAGGCACTCACGTGAAGTCACCGGTTAAGCGACAGCTCTTGCTTCTGCTTAAACAGCTGCTTTTTTGGGTTTGCTCCTTTGCTTTTATCTTTCAACCTAAATTCACTGGTCCAATGTGTTTGGTTCATCATGTGACAACTCCTGCGCTCTTTCCGGCTCTCGCTGCCTGCCTCACCAGGCGTGTCTACCAACCTGCCTGTAGCACGGACAGCTGGAGGCAAGACTCAGCTTCACAGCACGCTGCCGACGACCACCGCCAGGCTTCCCTACATCACTGACAGACGGTGTGTTCTCTGGGGACGGTCACAGACAAGGAAGGGTCTTGTCAAGGAACAAGTGTAAAGGACTTGTGAACATGAACAACAGGGTGGGACTGACTGTGGGAGAGGGGTGTGGGCGGGTCAGGGGAGAGCCATGGGGGAAAAATGGGGACGACTGTAACTGAACAACAATAAAATAAAATTATATATGTTATACATAATATTACATTTATTTTATTTATTTATATAAAATTATATCTACTATATTTATAAAGGACACCAGGCTGCACTTTTCCATGAGGCGGTCACAGAGCAGGCTGTGCTAGCTTGAAAGGACCTTCAAAATAACTGACATTCCTTTTGCAAATAGAAAACATGGACTCAGAAGCGAAGTGACTTCTCTAAGGTTAACAACAGGTAAGTGAGTTTGGGAATTTGAACCAACATCTTCTGATTCAAATGCAGTTTTTTGTTTGCTGTGTGTGCATTTATTTAACTACTACCTTATGCTATGTTTTCCAAATGCACTGCAGAAATTCGGATGTATCATGTCTAGTAGTCCCTGCAAAACTCCGCCCAGAAAGAGAATAAGGCAGGAGCCTTTGCTGGCCTCCAGCCAACACTCCTTCCAGTTGCCACTGTTCACAGGACACACTCCCCTCTTCTGGCCGTCTGTCCCGGAATATTATGTAACATGGAAATTACTGCCACAGTTTGCAGAATCAAGTTTGTATCCCTCCTCTTAGAACTCCTAAAAAGGGGTTGTGTGGAATCTATAAAAAACCAAGCTCATAGATACAGAGAACAGATCAGTGGCTGGGGGTGGGGGAAGTGGGGGAAGGAGGGAGATACAAACTCCCAGTTATAAGATAAATAACGCCTGGGGATGTGATGTGCAGCGTGCTAACTATAGTTAACAATGCTGTATTTCATATTTGAATGTTGCTAAGAGAATAGATTTAAATTTTTTCATCCAAGAAAAAAATTGTAATAATGTGAGGGGATGGATGTTAACATTTTCTAATATTTGTCTATCAAGTCATCATGCTGTATACCTGAAACTAATACAATGTGATATGTCAAAGGCATCTGAATAAAACTGCAAAAATGTGCTTATGAAAATTCTTGGGATACTGTCATAGAAAAATCTCCTGGCGATGTGGTTCATTTTACACACAAATTCTGCCACACATCTCTAATCAGTATCTGAGCCTTGGCATAATCTACTCCATCATCTCTTGATCCATATTAATGGGGTGGGGGACGAGCCTACCAATTTTCTTCCTGATTTATACTAAATGATGCAGATAGTTTAGCAAACATCTGGATCTCATATTAAAGCACAAGTTCTTTTTGCCACCTGGCACCCAAGTGCCCCATCCTGAGAGTGGGGACCACAGCACATCATGTGTCTGGCATGGCAAGTTCCGATCCAGGAGATGATGGATTTCAAATACTTGTGACTTTTGTTTAAAAACTGTAAGTTCTAAATAAGTTACAGAACCTGGATAAAGTAGAACATATAGAGACAATGGAATTACAATTTTGGAGTTTTATACGTCATGGGGAAACAAGGAGGAAGTAAAAAAAATAAGAGAAAACCATAAATACACACACACACACACACACACATACGGTAGGACATCAAGAATATGAACACACTTTCCAGTGCGGGCCCCACATAATGGTTCCCGCTAAAAAGGACGGCAAAAAGAAGGGCCGTTCTGCCACCCACGAGGCAGCAACCAGAGAACACACCATCAGCTTTCACAAGCACCTCCACAGAATTGTTTTCAAGAAGCGTGTCACTTGGGCACTTAAAGAGATCCATAAATTTGCCATGAAGGAGAAGCAAACTCTAGATGTGCACACAGACACCGGGCTCAACACAGCTGTCTGGGCCAAAGGAATCAGGATTGTCCCGCATTGTGTCCAGTGTGGATGCACAGAAAACCTAATGAAGGTGGAGATTCACCAAATCAGCTCTGTGCATTGGTAACCTATGTACCTGCCACCACTTTCAAAAACCTACAAACAGTTGATGTGGATGAGAACTGACCGCAGATTGTTGAATAAAGCTATAAAACTGCCATAAAAAGAATGTCTATGCATACATAGAAGACCAAAAGAAAATGTGCTAGAGTGTTACCATGTGGCCGAGTCTGCCAATCTAGTTCCTGATCATCTGGGATTCCTGCCTGACTTAAGAAGGCCTCCCTGGATGGTCTTTGAAACTTACTCTAATATTTATATAATCTGACTTTTTACCCCCATACTTAGATTTAAAACTCATCTGGAACTGACTCATTTATATGCCACATCGCTGGCATCCAATTCTATTTTATTCCAACATTATTGATTAAGACAAGATACTTATTAAAGATACCACAGTTTCCCGTTGAGTTAAAATACATTTTTACTTCATTCTGTTTATAAAATCTCTATTCTCTTTCAGCACTTTTTATTTTTTATTTTGGTGCCAAGGCTATACTCTTTTGTCTATACCTTTAGTCTTACTAGTCTTTTTGAAGCATTTCTTATGGATATTTGTGCGTTTGGGCTCAGTTGTAACAAAAACCTAGGAAATGGTACATATTACCTTTGCAGGCACACTTTGAGATATTACAGGTTCAGTGCCAGACCACAGCAACAAGGCAAATATGGCAATAAAGCAAGTCACACAATTTTTTTTGTTTCCCGGTGTAAGAGTTCCGTTTACACTACACAGTAGTCTATTAAGTGTGCTGTAGGATTATGCCTATAAACACTTTATCGCTAAACAATGCTAAGCATCATGAGAGCCTTCAGCGAGTTGCAGTCTTTCTGCCGATGGAGGGCCTGGCCTTGATGTTGATGGAATAGCCTCTGCAAAGCGCGATAAAGAAAGGGCAAAGAGCTTCTCTTGTGTGTACATTAGCTCCAAAAGCATTCATGGCTTTAAGTTTAGTTTCCCCATCAATGAGATTAGTCTATTTCTCCATTATTTAGATCGTCATTTATTAAAAATTCATACTTTTCGTACTTCTTGCTTTCAGTATGCATGCCTATGGCGAAACACAAATATAATATATATAAAATAAAAAAGAGACTGGGGAAAATAATTTCCAGTGCTCCAACCCCAAATTAAACTTCCTAATGTGCAAACAGCTTATATAGTTGATAAAGGACAACAGTTATAATTGCAAGCTGATGCAGCCACTGTGGAAAAAAACAGTATGGAGGTTCCTCAGAAACTTAAAACTAGAATGATCATATGATCCAGCAATCCCACTTCTGGGAATGTAGCTGACGGAAATGGAAACACTTTGTTGAAAAGATATCTGCACCCCCGAATTCACAGCAGCACTAGCTCCAACATCCAGGACTTGGAAACAACCTAAGTGTCCACCCACAAATCCATGGAGAAAGGAGTTGCAGGGGTGTGTGTGTGTGTGCACACCATGGAACATTATTCGGCCATAAAAAATAAGGCAATCCTGCCATCTGTGGCAACACAGACGGACCTTGGGGACATCATACTAAGTGAGATAAATCAGACAGAGGAAGGCTAGTACTGTATGAACTCGTATGTGGGATCTAAAACAATCAAGCCAAACAAAACAAGAAACACAAATTCATAAAAAAGAAAAAAAATGAGACGAGATTTGTGGTTACCAGGGCAGGGGGCGGGAGGAGGGGGCACTGGAGCCAGGGGTCCAAAGGCACAAGCGTCCGGTAGGCGCGCGTCAGTCCCGGGCATCTAACGCACAGACAGCAGAGGGACTGGGGTTCACACTGCGGAGTGAGGTGCACGTTGTTAAGAGAGCAAATCCTAAGAGTTCTCATCACAAGCAAATAAAAATACTTCTTTTCTTTTTTTATACCTGTTTGAGATGATGGGAATTAACTAAAACTCATTGTGGAAGCCACTTCATACTACATGTAAGCCAAATCATCATGCTGTAGCCCTTGAACTTACACAGTGTTGAATGCCAATGACAGCCCAGGAAGACCAGAGAAAAGGGGCCATGAATCGGAGGGTGTGTCAGCATATACCGAACACGGAGATGCACACGCCCTGTGAATCCCTCTGTTAGAATGTTATCTTGCAAATGTACACAGAGAAAGCGGTCACTAATAGGCTCCGCCCACCGCTCCCAGCACTCCGTGTGAGGGGACATCTGAGCGTGGCCCCAGGGGAGCAGTGGGCGCATGGGGTGTAGCTGTACGGGACTGCAGAGAGCGTGACACTGCGGGCGTCCGCACTGTCTTCCTTACGTGCCCTCTTCGCAGGCTTCCCCTTTAAGGTGACTCACCCAGAATCAAAGAGGTCCCTGACCCACTCTGAGGTTCAGTGCTGCTTTCCTGAACCTCTTTCGCGAGACGATAGCCCTGAAGTCCAGGCTTGGTGGGGACAGAGGAAGCAACTACGCAAGTTTCTGCGATGCGAGAGCGGAGCTTCTGAAGGCCTTTTGAGACGGACCTGGATAAGCGATGAGATCAGAAGTCATGCCGCACGTCAGACACAGAGGGGCCTTAAGAGAGGGAGAGCCCCTGGCTCCCAGCAGCTCTGGACGAGAGAAAGTCAGGGAAGGAGGCGACGAGAGACATGGTATCCTGTGTCCTCTCTGGGACAGTGGACCAGGCAGCAGGAGCATCAGGGAGTCTGAATGAGGAAATAAAAATGTAGAAGAGCCCTGGCTGGTGTGGCTTAATTGGCTGGAGCGTGACCCCGCAAACTGAAAGGTTACAGGTTTGATTCCTGATCGGGGCACATGCCTGGGTTGTGGGTTCAGTCCCCGGTTGGGGTGCATACGAGAGGCAACTGATCAGTGTTTCTTTCCTCTCTCCCTCCCCTCCCCTCTCTCTAAGCATGTCCTCGGGTAAGGATAAAAAATATTAATAGTAAGAAATTTAAAAAAGAAAGAATTACCCTCTAATCCTCTGGGAGGAGGCCCGTCAGAACCCAGGCAGAAGGCAGCATTATCAGGGGTAATGACCTTCAGGAGCAGGATGGGGGGATGGGGAGAGCAAAGGAGGAGGGAAAGTTGGAAGGAAAATCTCCAGTCGCTTGGAAACTGAACAGCACACGTCTAAGTAATCCACAGGTCAAAGAGGAAATCTCAAGGGAAATAAAAATATGTATATTGAATTGAAAGGAAATAAAAATACAACACATCGAAGTTTGTAAGACACGGGGAAAGCACTGCTGAGAGGGAAATTCACCGCACTGAAGGCGCACATTAGAGAAGAGGAAGAGTCTCCCATCAATAACCTGCGCTCTCACTTTATGAAATGAGCTAAGTAAAGCCACAGCCAGCAAAGGAAGAGAACAATAAAGACGAGAGCAGAAATCAGTGAAATTGGAAACAGCAAAACAATAAAGAAAAATCAATGAAACAAAAAGCTGGTTTTGTGAAAACATCAATAAAATGGATGAACCTCTGGCAAGACTGAGAAAGAAAAAAAGAGAAGACACACATTACCTAGAACAAGAACGAAAGAGGCTGGTGTGGCTCAGTGGACTGAGTGTTGGCCTGCGAACCAAAGGGTAACCGGTTCGATTCCCAGTCAGGGCACATGCCTGGGTTGTGGGCCAGGTCCCCAGATGGGGGCGCATGAGAGGCAATCACACATTGATGTTTCTTTCCCTCTCTTTCTCCCTCCCTTCCCCTCTAAGTAAATAAATAAATAAAATCTTAAAAAAAAAAAAAGAATGAAAGAAGAGATGGCTACATATTCTCAGATACCAGAAGCACGATAAGGAAATATCACAAATAACTCTGTACACACAAACTTGGTCACTCAGATAAAAGGGACCAAGTCCCCCAAAAGCGTCAACTACCAGAACTCACTTGGTAGGAAACAGATCTTTTGGATATCCCTACAACTATGTGAGAAATTTAATTTGTAAACTCAACTCTCCAAAGAGATATCTCCAGGTTTACATTGTTTATGAAGAATTTTGAAGACTACAACCACATGTTTAAGGAAGAATGACTATCAACTCTACAAAAGCTCTTCCATAAAACCGAAGGAGGCAACACTTTTCAATTAAGTTTATGAGGCCAGTATTACCTTAATACCAAAATCTAGGTAATACAGTATATAAAAAGTTATTAATATCTCTTGTGAATACAAACACAAGTATTATTTATATATCATAAAATATAAAAAATAACATAAACCCTACTTGGTCATGATGTAACAATACATGTATATATGTAAAGTTGCATATGTATGCATATGTATGTATCTATATCAATATAGCCATATCTATGACAAATAACATTTATTCCAGGGATGCAAGGATGGTTCAATATTCAGAAATTTATCAATATAACCCATCACATTAATAGGCTGAAGAAGGAAAATCCCACAATTATCACTCATGCAAAAACTCTCAGAACACTAGGAATCAAGGGGAATTCCACCAACCAGTAGAGTTCTGCAAACACACTTCCACTGCCATCACCGTTAATGGTGAAAGACCGCTTCCCAACTACAGTTAGGGTCAAGGCGAGGATGCTTGTCCCACCTCTTTACTTAACATCGTAGCAAAGTGCTAGTCGGGGCAGCAAGGCAAGGGGAGGATACCGAAGGCATACAGATTGGGAAGGCAGAGAAAACAGCCCCTGCTTACAGACGACATGACAGTCTAATAGAAAACCCCCCACAGAATCTATAAAAGATTTCCAGAATAGTTAAAAGTTTAGCAAGTTCATAGAATACAGGATGAATATATGAAAATCCACTGGATTCCCATGTACCAGCAATGAACAGACACTAAAATTAATAAAATAATACCATTCGTCATCACTCAGTAAACAGATGAAACAGTTACAAATCTAACAAAATGTGTACAGAACTTGGATCTTAAAGTATAAAACACGGAAGAACTAAATCAAAGGAGGTCTAAATAAGTGGTCGGATATACTGGGTTGATCGGCCAGCAGATGAAACATAATAAAGACGTCAATTCTCCCGCAAATGACCTACACATTTATTGCAATTCTTAGCAATGTCCCAGCAAGAAGTCTGTAGATACGGACAAGTGTGTTATATAACAGATGAGGAAAGACAAAGGAGGTAGGTGAGCTGGAGCAGTGCAGAAATATAAAAGTAGAGTGGATTAATCACTCTACCTGAATTTAAGACATTATATAGCTACGGCTTATTATATGTCTGCAGAGAACAACATCACAGAATAGAGAACCCAGAAACAAACCTTCCCAGTATACAGCCAAGAGATTTTGTTTTTGCTTTGGCTGCATTTTTTAACAGCTTTATTGAAATATAATTCCCATACCATACAACTAACCTGTTTAAAGTGCACAACTCAATGGTGGTTGTAAAATTACATTAGTAAGTTTTAAAAATTGTGGTAAAATACATACAACAAAATTTGCCGTTTTAACTGTTTTTAGTGCCCATTTCCACGGCATTAAAAAGCATGGAACACGTCGCTAATCTGCACAGCATCCTTGCACTGGGCCCATGTACTTTCCTCTGCATCACTTCCATTTTAGCAGATGCGCTGCCAAAGGGAATACTGGCCGGCTTACTTCTGATAACGGTGATAAAGTAATTCAACACAGGAAGGACAGTCTTTTCAACAAGGGGATATCATTTGTAAATTGGATACCCATCAACGGAAACCCAAAACCAAACAAATAAAAAGCCTCAGCCTCACATTTCAGATAAAAACTGAGTCAAAACAGATCGCACGCAGGGCCAGACCACCAGCTCCGGCAGCAGGGCGGGACTGTGCCAAGTCTGGGTCAGAGTTTGGGGACACTGGGTATTCATCGCATTCTGTCTGTGGTTCAGACGAGATCACATGCAGGCCGGAAGCGTTGACGCGAGCAGAGCTGAAGGGGAATGAGAATGAGCAGTGACGGAATGAGTGTCCTGCCGCATATGGTCACCTGGCTAGTTCGTGGGCCTCCGAAAGCTTGATTTCCCCAACCAGTAATGGGCAGCTAGGATT
This sequence comes from Furipterus horrens, assembly GCF_987537825.1. Lineage (NCBI taxonomy): Eukaryota > Metazoa > Chordata > Mammalia > Chiroptera > Furipteridae > Furipterus > Furipterus horrens. The sequence continues at coordinate 2,376,134 of NW_028327186.1, read as the reverse complement.
TCTGAGTCTCTAAGCTTTCTTATTAATTAATTAGGAGGAAGAGATGGAGATAGAGATCGAGATAGAGACCGAGAGAGAGAGAGAGAGAGAGAGAGAGAGAGATTTGTTCCCCTTATTCATGCACTCATTGGTTGATTCTTGCATGTGCCCTGACCGGGGATTGAACCTGCAACCTTGGTGTATCAGGAAGACACTCTAACCCACTGAGCTCTCCAGCCAGGCCCCTGCCCTGACCAGTAATGGGGATGGCCCATCATGACAAAGTGTGAGGGGTGAAGCAGGCTGACTGTCCAGCAGGCCCTGGACTGAAAGGGGATGTGCAGTGGGCTGCAGGCTCTCAGCCAGCCCTTCAGGGCATAGAACAGGGTGCTGTCCTGACTTGGCTACATGTCCTGCCTCCTCCTGTCTCCTGGGAGCTGCTCCCCGCAGTCACCAAGAGCCTCCAGCTAGGACGTGCTGCTGCGACCATGCGGCTCACTTTCTTCCCTGTACTTTCAGCCACATCACCTGGTCTTAAATCCCCTGCTCAGGATGGGTTTCCTTCCCGTTCCCCCCTCCCTCTTGCCTTCCCTTACCCTTATCACCACGCGCCATCACTCTGCAAACCTCACTTGGAGAAGTCACCTTGAAGTCACCTGTGTCTCTGGCAGGAATAAATCCTCCATTGCATGATGCTATCTAAAACGCCCCAGGAGCCCAGAAAAATGGAAAAGCACAAACTCAGGAGTGAGCGAGGCTTCACCGCTCGAATGCCTCTCGCAGCGAGGTGTTCCTCCTTGGGAAGCTGCATGGCCCCGCTGGAAAGTCACAGCCATGGCTCGCCCTGAGGGTCCAAGAACATACGAGAACACTGCATGTCGGAGATGGAGACGGGGAGGAGGAATGCACTTTGTCGGTCGTCTCGGACTGAGATGTCATGTGCATTTGAGACTCTCTGTGTGGGTCAAGTCTGCGTGGCCAGGAAGGGGATTTCTCCTCCCTCCTTCAGCCCAAGGCTGTTGTGTTTCTCCTTTGCTGGGCAAAGGCTGCCGGAGCCCCTGCAAGGATGCAGCTGTACCCCAGGGATCAAGGAAGGGCCCTGTCCTGGAAGCACTTCCGGGTCTGCAGGAGACACACCCCACGCAGGGGTGACAGGACCCCATAATCAGGCATCTCTGCCCAGAGCGGGGCTGAGTGGGGAGTTATCTGCCCAGGCACAGACGCCAGGAACCAAAGTGCAATTTTACTGTTGTTTGCCTTTGACCTCTTTAAAATGTCTTCAGTTGGTTCCTGGCGGGTGTGGCTCAGTGGACTGAGTGATGGCCTGCGAATCAAGGGGCGATCAGTTCGATTCCCAGTCAGGGCACATGCCTGGGTTGTAGGCCAGGTCCGCAGTTGGGGACGTGTGAGAGGCAAACACACAGTGATGTATCTCTCCTTCTGTTTCTCCCTCCCTTCCCTCTCTCTAAAAATAAATAAATAAAATCTTTAATAAAATAAAATAAAATGTCTTCAGTTGGGAGGGCTCAGAAGGGGATCCCTTCCTCTGGATGAGAGTCTGGCGTGCGCCCTGACTTACAAAAATGACATGCACCTCCAAAGGAATCCCTCTGTCCCTGGTGCCAACCAATAGCTCAGCCCGTCCGTCATCATCTCACGGGTGCTGCCCTCGTGCCCCCTGGGCCTGTGGGGGTCCTCCCGCCGGTGGCCAAGGGGCGAGGTCTGGCATCTTCTGCTGAGTGGAGGCAGGAGGAGGGCAGCCGGACCAGAGGGCGCTCCACACCTGATCTTGTGCCCAGGCCTGGCAGACGGTGAGGGGCACAAGCCCTTGTGGGCAGTACTATGATTCCTTGAAGATCCCCATGCCAGGGTCACTTACTTGCAGTTTCTGTGACCCCGGGGGCTGAATGCCTGTCCTTATGGCCATTTTTGGTGACTTCAGCCTTCTTAGGAGTCTCATGCACACCTCTGGCTTCCCTCTGCCCCCTCCAAGTGGCCCAATGATGGGACCCAACATGCTCATGCGTCCCGTTCTGACAGCCTTGAGGAGTGTGGCCTGGCCCATTTCCTCACCCTCTAGATGCCCAGATAAGGCCCAGAGACTAGTCTGCTCTGTTCCCAATCAGGACATGGCACCTTGTTCTTCAATATCCCAGGGGAGAGGCGGACCCCTCCCTCGCCTGTTAGAAAGAGGCGCTGACATTGGCAATTGAATGACCTTTTCCAAAATTTCTTCTCGCCACAGAATCCCTTCCCCTCCGTTACTTGATTTCCCCGCTTCCCATTCCCGCTCCAAGGAGTCCAAACACCAGGGGAGCGGTTCCCGCTCATTCCCTTCGTAACGAACGACGCGCTTTGGCCTGGCATCCACTTTGGGATGCAGAGTATCAGTTATACTCCCACACCTGTGTCTAAATTTCAATATTGACACCCTGGTACGCGTGGCTTTACAAAGGACATCATGTTTGACCAAGGCGACACCGCAGAGGGTTTGGGAGCTTGGTTTCCGCAGCTAAGGTGCTGAGTCAATGGGGTGGCCACATGGACAAATGAGCCTTGTCCCTACCTCACAGCAGAGGGACACCTCCCTGAACGGGAGACGGGCAAAGACTTCTGGAACAGGATGTCCACACTGCCACTTAGAAAAATGGATGACATAAACATCAAGAACGTCTTTTCACCAGAAAAGCGTCACTCACACAGTGAAAAGGCAAACTTGAGAGAGAGAAAAGATCACTGAAATCCCTAAAATCAAAAACGGGCTGGCATCCAGTGAGGGGGACCAGAGTTTGCAACCCCAAAATAGGACTCCTGAAGACAGTAATTATTTTGAGCTGGGTATTTTTAAGAAACGAAAGACTCAGGACAAAATGCTGACCTGTCCCCCACCGCTTAAAGGTCCTTTCGAGGGAGGACCTGCTCCAGGAGAGGAAGGGGCATCACAGATGACGATTTAACATGAACTCGGAGTGATGGACAGGGAGGAACGAACGAGGACCATCTGTGCAGAGCTCTGTGTCCGATCAGTAACGATGGCCCAGCAAACATTTGTTTACGACATTTGCTTTCCTGTCTCCACGCGAACTGTCTTCTTGCCTCTTGAAGTCCCTTCTCCTTAGCTCAGAATGGCATACAGACCTTAACTCCTGCTCTGTGCTCGGGTCTCAGAGTCTTATGACACCCTGCATGTACATACGAATGAAATCTGAAAGTTTTCTTCTATTGATCTCTGTCATATTATTTTTTAAATATTTTTAATATGCTTTATTGATTATGCTGTTACCGTTGTCCCAATTTCTTTTCCCTCTGCTCCCCTCCACCCAGTGACCTCCCCCCTCCAGCTGTCCCTCACTTAGTCCATGTCCATTGGTTGTGCATATAGTTCTTCTCAACATCTTCCTGTCTGCTCCACTCCCTCCCACTATGCTTCTTAATTCCTGCATCACCTCCCTCCCTTTTCCCCCTTCCCCCTCCCCACTGACCCCCCTCTCATAATGTTCCCCATACCTATAGTTCTTCTCCCACTCTCGTTGCCTTCTTAGTCTGCCTTTGTTTCAGTTCCCTAGCTTCTCTTGTTGGTTGTTATGATACAGTTTTCATTTTAATGTTCATAGTTTTGATCCTCCTTCTTCTAAACAAGTCCCTTAACATCTCATATAACAGTGGTTTGGATCTGATGAACTCCTTCAGTTTTCCTTTGTCCTGGAAGCACTTTCTCTGCCCTTCTATTCTGAATGACAGCTTCGCTGGATAGAGTAATCGTGGCTGTAGGTTTTTGCTTTTCATTACTTCGAATATTTCTTGCGAGTCCCTTCTTGCCTGGAGAGTTTCTTTTGAGAAATCAGCTGATAGTCTAATTGGGACCCCTTTGTACATAATTCTCCTCTTCTCTCTTGCTGCTTTTAAGATTCTCTCTTTATCCTTAATTTTTGACATTTTGATTATAACGTGTCTTGGTGTGGTTCTCCCTGGGTCCAGTTTTTTTGGAACTCTCTGTACTTCCTGGACCTGAAAAGTCTATTTCCTTCCCCAAGTTTGGGAAGTTCTGCTTCATTATTTTTTCACATAATTTTTCAATTTCTAGTTCTTCTTCTTCACCTTATGGTAACCCTAGGATTCGGAAGTTGGCCCGCTTATAACTGTCTGATAAGTTTCTGAGCCTTTCCTCATTTTCCTCACTTTTCGTTCCCTCTTTCTGCCCTGGCTGACTGTTCCTTCCCTATATTCCTTCCCTATGTTTGTTGATTTGATCCTTGGTTTTCTCTCCCTCATCACTTGTTTTGTATGTGTTTTTGTTCATTTCAGCAGGACTACCCTTCATTCCTTCCCCGTCTTGTTTAAGATCTGCTGTCAGGTCTGTAAGCATTCATATAACCAAAGCTCTGAACTGTGCCTCAGAAAGATTTCCTATCTGCTGCTTCATTAGATTAGATATTTGCTGTCTGCTCAGCTGCGTCACTGGGATCTCTATCATGATCTGTGCCATCCTGACCGTTTTGTGTTTATCTTTGCTTCCTGGGCAGGGCTGTCACACCTCCTACGCTATAGGGGGCGGGGCCCTGTGCACTCGTCACAACCGGGCGACCCGTCTCACCACGCTGTGGCGTTTTCTGCGGGGGTGAGTGTCCAAGATGGCTTCCTGCCGTTCTCTCTCTGCTGAGAGATCGGGAGCCTCCTCCTCCATCCCCACCCCCTCCGGGCCTCACCATCTGAGGCAATGGGGGTCTGCCTTCCCCGGCTTTGGAATCGCAAGCTGATGGGTCTGGTCTGCAGCCGGGGGTGCTCCCCAGGCGCTTCTCGCCTCCCCCTAAATACGGGTGTCTGTGCTGACCACCGTCCCGCCGCCATCACTGCTGCTGCCGCGGACAGCACAGCTTGACCTCTCCGCCCCAGCTTCGCCCCTCCTACCTGTCCGGTCGAGCACCACTTCTTTATAACTTCATACGCTGGGCTTCCATTTATTTTCTGGAACTTCTGGTTATTGCTGGTTTTGTGGTAGTTGTAATTCTTCTTAGTTGTGGAGGGAGACAGAGCGTGTCAGTCTAGGCCTCCATCTTGGCCGGAAGTCTCCTATGTGTGTTTGCTTCCGTGTCCCAGGCAGAGCTGTCGCTCCTGTTACGTTTGAGGGGCGGAGCCTTAGGGGTTCCTCAGTGCGCGGCTACGTCAGTGCGCCGTACGTCAGTAACAGGCGACCTGTTTACCACGTTGTGGCGCTGTATGTGGGAGAGGGATCCAAGAAGGAACAATGTTGCTTGCCCAGCACTCGCCCCTTTTCCAGGCCCCTCTCCCACTTCCGCACCAGACTGGCGCCCCCCTAGCTGCTGCCCTGGCCGTCGTTCCCAGAGTGGGTGGGTCTGCGGACGGTCTAGGACCATGGGGCCCCTTTAAACAAGCGGGCTCTGCTGAGAGACCGGCAGTCTCTGCCTCCGCCCCCACCCCCCCTGGTCCGCACAGTCAGAAGCAATGAGGCTTGATTGTCCCGGTGCTGGGACCGTGAGCTGTGCGGTCTGGTGAGGAACCAGGAACGCTCCCCAGGTGACCCTCCTGACTTTTTAAAACACGTGACTGCGATTTCTGCCAGCCTGCCACTGCCGGCGCTGCTGCCACCACCACACCGTGTCCTCTCTGCCCCGGCTCCGCCCCTCCTTCCTGTCTGGATGAGTATTTCTTCTTTATATCTTTGTTTGCTGGGCTTCCATGCAGTTTGATTTTCTGGAACTTCTGGTTGTTTCTAGTTTTGAGGTAGTTGTGTTCCTTCTTAGTTGTGGAGGAAGACACAGCATATCTGTCTACACCTCCATCTTGGCCGGAAGTCTGTCATATTAATCTGATTATCCCAGCCAAGGAGAACTTCAAAAGGTGGGAGGAAGTTGGTTTTTTTTTTTTGTACCCCACATCAGAATATATACAGAAGACGTTAATAAACGGCTAATCCAGTCCTGGCTGGTGTGGCTCAGTTGGTTGGAGCATCGTCCTGTAAGCCAAAGGGCTCCGGTTCGATTCCGGGTCAGGGCACCTGCCTGGGTTGTGGATTTGGTCCCCGGTCAGGGCAGGTATGAGAGTCAACCAACCAATGTAGCTCTCTCACATCGATGTTCTCTCCCCCTCTCTCCCTCCCTTCCCCTCTCTCTAAAATCAGTAAGCACGTCCTCAGGTGAGGAGGGGAAAAAGCTAATCCAATAGACGAAAGCTATCTGAACACATACTTCACAAGAGGACACCTGAATAGCCAAGGATCCAAAAAAAAGTTTCTGAACCTCATTAGTTATCAGGGAAATTAAACTAAAAGCATAATCAGAATCCCTCTGAATGTCTAAAATGACTAAAACAGAAAGTAGCAAGTGCTGGCGGGGATGGGAAGCAAGTGGAGCCCCTTACTGGCCGGTGAGTGTGTAACTGGCTCGACAACTTGAGAAAATTTATTGGCAGGACCCACACAGGCTGATCACACATACACCTGATGACCAGGAACTTCAGTGCGTGGCGTGTACCCAGCACACTATGTATCCATGGGCACAAGCACGGGGGACGTGTTTTCATAACAACGTTTGCATTTTGGACTGTGATGTGTGTTTTTGTGTATGTGTGCTATACTCCAGTAAGAAGGACGAGGAGCCACATAAATCGCTGAGCCACGAAAGAGCCCTTACATACAGCTAATAAATAGGCTCGTAAAAGAGTTTTCTGATCCAACTCCCGTCTGCACGCACTGTTTGAAGGCAGCCTTACTGGCATGCAGGTGGGCGTTTGCTAGCAGGCTGCTGATGGCTTCACTCGGTTTGAACGCTTCTACTCACATCGGCAAACCGACCCCACCCCCACCCCGGCCCCTCCGGCACAGAGCCAGCAAGGTCTTGAAAGGAGGCAAACTATGCCATGTGACTCCCTGCTTGAGACCCACCCACAGCTTCTCGCTGCACCGAAGAGGCATCCAAACCCCTTCCTAGGCCCTCAGCAGTCCCACGCCGCCTGGCTGTGCCCACCTGCCCAGGCTCACCCGGTGCCACGGTGGCCCTTGGCCAGCACGTCCCCTGTGTGCTGTCGCTACGCGGCTCCCCCTCAGTCCTGCCGGCGCTTCCATGGCGACGGGCCCGGGGAAGGACGCAGTTCCTGAGGGCCTCGCCCTGAGCTCTCGGTTTCGCTTGCTTATACTTTCTCCAACGAGGGTGCCACCAGCCCCCTAGTTACTTAAACAAGTCCCCGCGTGAGTCCCTGGAGCACATCACACAGGCATGCCGATGAGCTGGCTCCATAAGGGTGGCCCTGCCGATGGCGACAGACTCCTTTGTGAAACACCACGGGACAGCGCTGTGTCGACACAGGCAGAGGTAGCCCAATGCCTGCATTCGGTCTCTCTTGGCGTTCCCCATGTCTAAGTATTTTTCCTGGCACGCTTCCCCGTAGAATACTTGCTTTCAGTTACAGCCTCGTCGTATTTTCCTTTGGGCATCTACGTATGTGTCGTGTTATAGTTGCCATAAATCTCCCCCAAACTGCAGCCCAGATGGCCTCTTGGCAACCGCTGGCCCATCTGGTACGGCTCCTCCACACAGCAGCCGAAACAAGAATAGAACTTGCTCCGGCTGCGGCAGGAAGTGCCTCTGTGGTGGCCTGGCTGGCACGGGAGGCCTGGCGCCCCGTCTCTGCCCTGCGGGCTGCAGACCTGTAGCCAGCTGGTGGCTTGTCTGGGCTCTGCTTCCTTTACGTGCTCCCTCACTGGACGGCTGTGGGGTGTGTGCACGCATGTGTGTGTATGTGTGAAATGACAGAAACACGGGGGGCTCCGCACACCTGCTGGCTGGTTGATGTCTAAAAGGAAGCAGTCTGAGGTCCTGCCTTTCAGCCATGCACTGCCACCCAGGCTGACAATGACAATACAGCATTGAGTTTCCCACAAAACAACTGAATTTTCATCCTTGCATGGGACCTTTCTGAAAAAAAAAAAAAAAAGAACTAAACTAAACTGAAAAACAAAACAATATCATCAAAAAAACTCAAGTCAATGGAGTCTCTCACTGTCATCTCCAGGAGGGAGGTAACAGCGTTGGCTGATATAATGTCAGACTGATTAAACAGGCCTGTTGTCACTTGTAAGGTAACAGGAAAATAAGAGGCATGGGGTACATACCCTCCCAATAACTGCAAGGGGAAAAAACGCAGTCCTCACTTCGACTACCCGTCTGAGTGCTGACGAACGGACAGGCCTGACTGGTGGGTCTTGAGATGCATCTGTGGGCAAGACAGGCAGGAATCCCCCTGGGGCTTCCCTTCTAACAGAGGCAGGGGCAAGCCCAGGGCACCAGAGTCAGGGCACTGGCGGAGGAGAGAGGGCGTCTGCGTGCCGTGGGGCAGAGAGGCCGGCATGGGGCCAGGCAGGGTGGGGTGGGCAGAGCGGGGGTTGAGGACCCGGTAAGTGGGATGGGCAGGGTGGGCGGGCCTCACTGAGAACGTGATTCTGGGACAAGGAGGTGGAAGAGGTGAGTGGTGAGCAGTGCATGGCTGGAGTGCGGACATCTCCCCCAGTGAGGCTGCTGGGGTGCTGTCCTGCTGGAGACAAGGGTGTCGGGGCTGGTGAGAGCCAAGCTGAGGCAGCCTTTGCAGCCGAGGCCTGACAGGAGGGAGCTTCCATGGTAAGAGGCTGCCTTTGGCTGCGGCTTCGGGAGCAGATGGCCGCGGGAGGGTGGGCGTGGGAGGGAGGAGAGAAGCGGGGAGATGAGTCAGGAGCCCCGGCTTCTCCCGAGGAAGGAGGGGACGGTCCGGGCGAGGACGGCAGCAGTGGGGGTGGTGAGAAGTGGTGGAATTCTCGACACAGTTCAAAAAACTGATTCTAAAAGGAACCCGTAAGAAGGCGATTAACAAGAGGGGAGGGAAGCAGATGTGAAACAAGCCGCAGGCACAAGACGAGATGGGTGGATTTAACCTAAGTGTGTCACTAATTAAATTAAACGTAAAGACACCAGATGCTCCAGTTAAAAGCAATAAATTGTCAGACTGAATACGATAATTCAACAAAGAACTGCTTCTAGAGGTCGTTTGCAATGTAAAGATACAGAAAAGATAAAATCAAAAAGGTAGGTAAGAAATATTTCTTTCTGTCTTGGCCGCCAGCTCACCAATGTGGCCTCCTGCTCCATCCAGCTCGCTTCTAATTCCTCCTAGTGTGTTTTTCATCCAGATATTGTCCTCTTCACCTCTTCCTGGTTCTCGTTCAAAGGTCCCGTGTCCTTCTTCGTGCTGCTGTCGTTCCCATTCAGTTCCCTGTGGTTCTCACTGAGCTCCTTGAGCATCTTTATACCCATTATTTTGAATTCTACGTCTGACAGGCGTAGAGCTCTACGCCTGCCTCAATTTCATTTAGTTCTTTTTCTGGGGACTCCTCCATGCCTTTTGATTAGGGGTTCTTTTTTGGTCTCCCCATCTGAGGTGACTCTTTTTCTTTGTCACTGCACCTCAGCGGCTCTGCTTTGCCTGCCTGTCTTCATTGGGTGGCCTTCTGTGGTAGGAGCTCTCTTTGATCTCCTGATCGGGACGCTCTGGGGTTGCCCTTTATTCAGTTTATGTGGACTCCCTTGTTGTACTTGGGATTTGCTTACTGGTCGCTTAACTGCTGGTGGGTTCTCCCCTCCCGCCGGCTGACTGGGGTCACAGCTGTCACGTACTGTATGCTGTGGTACAGGTGCTGGCTAACAAAGCAATATTACCAGAAAACCAAACCCACACGAGCAAAAATACCCTCCTACCACATTAGCAGTATCAACAGCAACTGAGCAAAGATTAATAAACGCGGAGAGAGATTAAAAATATTATAAGATAGGAAAAAGGAAATACGAGATATAACTAAAGGAGAGGAAAATGATTTTGAGTGGGAAGAGGGAGAAGAAATAATAAGAGTAGGGAATAGAAACAAGGCAAAGGGAGGGAGAAAATAACATTAAAATCATAAGTAACACGGGGAAGGGCAATGGCAAAATGGAGTAAGAAAATGGAAGAGTAAACTATGAGGTTTGACATAAAATTTAAAAGGTAATGAATCAAAGGGAACAAAACTGCAGAAAAACCACAGCAGGGTCAATACCAGTGACGGCTGCGCAAAGATTAATAGAAGGGAGAAGGGAATAAGAATATTACACAAAAGGGTATATTAGGTGTTCACAGTAAAGGAAAATGATTTTGAGAGGGTAGGGGGAGGAAAAGGAGTAAGAGTAAGGAATAGAATCCAGGCTAAGAAGGGGGAAATAAAATAAAATTCCTAACTCAAATGGGCAAGGGCAGGAGGAAGGCAGAACAGAGTAAGACAGAGGGAGAGTAACCTATGAGATTTGAGTACAAAAAATAATGGACATAGAGTAATACCGCTGAAGAAGAACATCAATAACTGTCAATATCCACACTAAACAGGCCCCAATTTATAAAGGTGGGAAAAGAGCGGGGAAAAGAATGTGAGCTGACTGAAGGAAGGAAGAATACACTATACGAGTTATAATCAGCAGAAAACTGCTGTCGCTGCATAAGTGTCAGACAGAACAGACTTTGAGGTCAAGGGCATTTGGCAGTGATGAAGAGAAGTGATTCATAACAACAAAATCACACATAAGAGCAGGGACATAAAAGATATGAACATGTTATTGACAAACTTTATCTAAAGGGCAGACAGAATTATACTCCCAAGAGCTGACGACTACAAAATATTTTAGTGTACATGGAACATTTACAAAAATATAGCATATCACAAAAAATTCCAAGGATTACAGCACACAGAGAAGATGTTCTCTGGCCACACTCGAGTTAAGTCAGGCAGATGACCAGCAAATCCCCATACACTTAGAAAATTTAACACTATAAGTGTTAACACTATAAGTACCTTATAGGCCCTGCTTCAAAGTAATGCAGGAGGCTGGGGCAGCAGCAGCAGATAAAGGAATAACATGGGTATAGACAAAACCTGACTGGTCATCACTTGGTAATGATAGGAGCTGGGTGATGGGTACATGGGGCTTCGTTATACTACTCTGAATACATTTATAGATATTTAATACTTTCTAGAGTCAAATGTTCAGAATGTAAGTAAAAGGAAATAAATCCAGCAGAAGAGTGTCACTATGAAAAGTATAATACAACACGTAACCCACGCGTGTAAGAAGAAATCACAACTGAAATAAAACCACATGTGGCGTGCTTGTTTTCTGTTAGCGCTGGGAGTACCAGGAAGGCTTCGCGTTTTAGCTGAAGGGGAGCCCGAGCAGGGCACAGCCCGACGATGGGCCTTCCCTGTAGATTAGTCTTGGATGTGAGGCATCATTGAAAGAAACACCTAAGATCTAGAGTCTACGCGACAGTGCTGGTCTTCACTCGCAAGGAAATGTTCCAGTGAGAGGGATGTTTTCATCGAAGTGCTTTTTAATCTCCACTTTGGTCTTCCCTGTTTGCTTGTTGTCTACCCCGTGAGGGCCTAGGTCTGCCCCAGGTGAATGGGTAACTGGCAGCCAGCTAGCAAGGGGGGTGGGGTGTTGCTTGCCTCAAGGAGCAACTTTAACGCCAGAACAGGGGACAACTGTGCAGAGGTAGAAGAAAGAGTCATGTCCCTAATGAAGGGTCTTCACCCTCCATGCCTGTTGCAAACTGAACCTCACTGCGGTATCCTAGTCATGCCCATTCCCCACCTCCTGCTCCCGCCTAGGATGGAGGCAGATTAACACTGCACCTCCAGTCACTGTCCCGGGGTGCATCCCCAGGCACTGAAGGGACAGGCACTGCCCCAGGTGCCGCAGCCCCAGGCACTTTCCGAGGTACTGAACGGACGGGCACTGCCCCAGGTGCTGTGTCCTCAGGCACTGTCCACGGTACTGAACGGACAGGCACTGCCCCAGGTGCTGTGTCCTCAGGCACTGTCCAAGGTACTGAACGGACGGGCACTGCACCAGGTGCCGCAGCCCCAGGCACTGTCCGAGGTACTGAACGGACGGGCACTGCCCCAGGTGCCGCAGCCCCAGGCACTGTCCGAGGTACTGAACGGACGGGCACTGCCCCAGGTGCCGCAGCCCCAGGCACTGTTCTCGGTCCTGAAGCTACAGCACTGTCCCAGGTGCTGAACTCCATGACTCAACTTGGAGCAGATATGGCCAGCGTTCGAACTCTTCTGTGCCAAAGCCTGGGCAAGTTCTTTGACTTCTACTTCTGCAAATTGGGGATGGAAATGACACCTTCCTTATGGGGATACTGAGGAGATGAACTAAGATAACATAACTGTAATAGAATAACAATAAAAAAAATTTTTAAAGTAAAAAATTAAGAATGTCAAGGGTGCCTGGCACAAAGAAAGGACACGGTAGAGGTTAGATCTTCCTGTATCGCTCCTAGTGCTACTGGCAGTGCTGCTGCTGGAACATGATATGGTCCAGGGGACACTAGAAATATTATTTCAAATAACCTGAGGGATACGCACAAACATAAGGCAGAAGCACACTAACCAATAATGCAAGATGGAGTTTGGGGAACCAGCCTCCGGACATTACTGGCCTGTTCCAACATGTCCCTGGAATTGCGCCATGTTCCCCGGCCCCAAAGAGACAGCCTCTGCCCCGAGGCATAAACTCAAAGTCACCATAAAATGCCAACTCAGAGTCTAAATGTACTTACAGGTCACTGCGATCTGGCCAAATATCATTTTATATGATAAATTAGAATTTAATGAGGGAGATTTTTAAACCGATTCTTAGAATGCTTTGAGCCTTTACAATGTGAGGACATGTCCCATAAAATGACATATGAGGATGTGGAACAGTTACTGTGAACACGGCTGACCCACTGATGACCCCGTAGGGGGGAGGTCACCCGTGTGCCTGACCCCAAACAATGGCCAGATGCTCATTGGACACAGTCACAGACACATACACTGCCCAGTGGCCTGAAGTATTTTAATGGGACCCACATAAATAAATGCGTCAGGTTTTTATTTTATACAGATTCATAAATGCAGGTCTCCATTTGCTTTTAAGGCTGGCAAGTTACCAAAATGGACTGAGGGGCCTCAGAGGTGGTGTTGTACAGTTCAAGAACTATTTCAACACAGCAGCTTCCTCTTAACTCTGTGTAGAAACAGGCAAACAGGAGAGTATAATTTGGATAAAGAAAAATACCGATGTGCTTGTCGTACAAGAAAATAAAGCCATATAAACACAATACAACAGGAAACGACAGCTCCTTGCCTGCCCAAGCACGTGGTCAGGGAGGGTGGCACCATGCCCAGCCCGCTGGTCTGACTCAGCACCGGTGTCCGCAGGACCTGCGTCTGTCACTAGCCCGGGCCTCTGGCTCCGTGGGATGAGTATGTACGCTCAGGTGAACTCTACCAGCTTCCTGACATTCACGGCTGCATTTTACAAGCATCCTGCATCCGTCCCAGAGCATCTCTGCTCGAAGAACAGGGCAAACATGTGGTTTTTATAAAGACTAGAACTTTCAACTGAATTTTGCACAACTGATATGTTCTAAAAATAAACAGCAGCAACCATGCCCCCAGACTCGGGCAGCATTCTTGTGTTAGCTCAGGCCTTCTCTCCCGAGCTGCAGACCTGGCGCTGAGGGTCCCTCTGATGCCGCCCACCCGGGTGGGGCATGCCCCTCTCACTCTCAGCGTGACCCCAGCAGAAGCCACAACATCTCCTTCCAAACCGGCACCACGGCCAGTGTTCCGCATCTACATTTTATGAAAGCCACAGCCCTTCCCACGTGGCTTCTGGAGAAACAGTTGAATTATCTGGGGAGATGTTAAAAGGCCAAATTTAACATCTCCCCTGTGAGTCTGATGCAATTAGTCTGGGATACTCTCTTGGTATTTCGATTTTTAAACAGTTGGGAATCACTGCTCAGGTATTTTATTTTTAAATGTTCACTAATTGATTTGTTGCTTCCCTTACGGATGCATTCATTGGCTGATACTTGCATGTGTCCTGACTGGGGACTGAACCCACAACCTTGGTGTATTGGGATGATGCCCTAACCAACTGAGCTACCTGGTCAGGGCAGCTCCAGACATTTTAAATCCCTAATACTATCATGTCGCTATTCCTCCTCCAAGGGGTCTTCAATCTCGGAAGGCTCTCATCAGCTCCAACCTTCCAGACAGGGTCCCTGTGGCCCCTGTGAATGTGGTGCCACCAGGGCTGAGCGTCTGCCCCTCCAGCCCCGAGGTCCCCAGCTCCCCAGGCTCTGCTGTAGTGCTGATCTGCTCTGTCTGCATCTTCGAGTCATCTGTGCCTTTTGAAAAGACACCGGTGCTCAGAGATTCTGAGTCAAGGTGGTTGGAGCCCACTGATACGTTCTTCAATGTTCCTCGGGAGATCTGATGAGCAGCCAAAGTCAAGTACCACTTATTCCACGGCCAGGCGCCTAGCCGAGGAGAATTACTGACTTCCATGTGGTATCGAATGGTCACGTGAACCCAAGTGTCAGCCACTCGTTGGGACCTCCAATTCGCGGATCCTGCTGCCTTTTGTCCTTCCCTCTCCTCCTTCACTCCTCGCTTCTCTAACTGCCGAGAGAGCCATGCGTTTGCGAACAGGACCAACACCTGCCCGTCCTCCCCTCTCCGCCACCCTGCTCACTCTGCACTTGCACCGAAGTCTTGGAACATTGCTGGGAAAGCATCCTAAATCCCCGATGACCGGACTCCTCAGATTTATATCCCATACCTCTGAAAGGCACTCAGAACTGCCAAAGGGTTATATTTCCTTGGAGATTTCACATCCCCATTCTCCAAGATAACTGCTTTACGCTTTTCCATTCCACTCAAATCCCAGCCACCTCCCGCCTCCCAGGCCCACCTGCTCCACCGCGGTCTGTGGGGAACCCCCTGATCTTCCACCACCAACTCTCCAGCCTCTGTATCCTTACATTTATGGTAAGTTGACTCTGGAGAGAGGTGTTAGGAGAATTCTGTAGGGAAAACGTCTTTTCAACCAGTGATGCTGGGGCAACGGGGAGAGCGACATCCGAGGAGGAAAGGTGGGTCCCTGCCTCGCACTGTACACAAGCACAGCCCCAAATGGAGCACAGACTTTCTAAAAGTAAGGATTAATACCAAAAGATTCTTTGAAGAAAACATAGGGGCAAATCTCTGTGATGGGGGAGGCAGCTGTTTCTGCAATCCTCACGTGAGGATACGTTATCGGTTTGAGAGAGAGAGAGGGAAGGGGAGGGAGAGGAACGTCATTGGGAGAGAGAAACCGAACATCGATCGGTTGCCTGCCCTACGCGCCCTGACCGGGGACCGAACCCGCAGCCTCGGTGTGCGCCCTGATCAGGGACAGAACCACAGCCCTGTGGTGCACAGGATGATGCTCCAACCCACTGAGCCACCTGGCCAGGGCTAGGCAATAAGTTTTTTATGTGCAATACTAAAAACACAAGCAACCAAAAAAATAAAAAATTAGATAAATTGGCCTTCATCAAAATTAAAAAAAAATTTTTTTTATTCAAAGGACACCATAAAGAAGATGAAAAGAGAACACACGGAATGGGGGAGAATATCTGCAAATCATGCATCTGATAAGGGACTTATATCCAGAACATATAAGCAACCTTCGTGGTTCAATAATAAAAAGACAAATAATGAACCACAAACAGCAAAGAATTTGAATAGATGCTTCCCCAAAGAACGTGTACAAATGACCAATAATCGCAAAAAGTAAAGACGCTCCACGGCATCATGTATGATGACGGAAACGCAAATCAAAACCCCTCTGAGACACCACTGTGCACTTCCTAGGATGCCTAAGGTAAAAAGGCAGATGATCACAGATGCTGACAAGGCTGTGGAGAGACTGGGACCCTGTACAAGGCTGGTGGGGGTGGAACACGGTGTAGCCACTTCGAAAACTATCTCAGCAGCTCCTCCAAAAGTAAAACAGAGAGTTGCCAAATGAGCCAGGAATCCTCCTTTTAGGTCTACACCCCAGGGAAATAAAAACATACTCAATATGAATTCTCATAGCAGGATTATTCCTCATAGCCCAAAGGAGAAAAATCCAAACGTTCACCAACTGATCACTGTATGATATCCATACAATGGAATGTTAGTAGCAATAAAAGGAACGAAGCATGGATGTAGGCTACAACATCAATGAACCATTAAAAACATTATTCTAAGTGAAATAAGCTAGTCACAACCGGTAATATATGATATGATTCTGTTTGTATGAAATGTCCAGAAAAGGTAAATTTAGAAAAACCAAGACAGATGAATGGGTACCTAGAACTGGGTAACTGGGGAGTTCCCGCTAATAGGTATGGGATTTCTTTTGTGTTCTGGTTGCACAAGTCTGTGAATAAATGGGTTAATTTTATGCTATGTGAATTGTAGCTCTACAATTGTTTTCATTGAAAATAACAGTAGAATCCAGTGGGGAGGTCCACGCCTGTAACTAACCTCCCAAGGCGGGGACCCAGCTCTCTGACCACAGCAGCTGTGGTCTCCAGGTTCGGAGGTGATACTCTTTGTCTCTTTTTACCTCTCTGCCCCGCCACGTCCCCTCCTGCCCCAGATACAGGTAAAGTTATGGGAAATACAAAACAGTGCAGAGATGCTAAAGGCCTGCTTTTCTGGTCAGATGACCTTGAAAGGGGCCAAGAGAGCCAGAAGGAGTCAGGAAGACCAGAAAGAGGGGGCGCTCCAGAACGTGGCCCCAGAAAGTGATACGTGAACTTCCGGCTCACCTCTAAGCCGCGGATGCCTGGAACACCCTGAAGAGTACAGCAAGGACTCCGATGACCCCAGGACTGACGATACAGAATTCACCACCTCCCAGGCCCCAGGCCTGCTATGAGGCAGTGCATGAGCTGGGAAGACCCAAGTAGCATCGTGAAGGCTCTGAACACAGAGGACACTGGAACCGCATCCCACAGAAGAAGAGCCCAACCTTGAAACCCGGTCTGACTTTCTGTCCAACGCCCATGTGTCCAGCCTGTTAACAGACTGCTTCCAGCAGCCTATGTGCCAGCCCCACTGGGACAGGGCAGTGGGGTGTGGGGGGACAATTCATAATCCACCAAGATCTGACCACCAGCACCTTTAAAACCGACAACAAAAGTAACTGATTATCAGCCACTTTCATTGTCAAGAGGAAAGCTGTGTGTTAGTTCCCCTGAAATGAAAGCAACAGTGCGGTGGGTAAAAAGACAGAAAACAAAACTATCAGGAGATGAACCAGCCCGGGCCGGGTGGCTCAGCCGGTTGGAGCATCGTCCAGTACCCCAGAAGGTCGCGGGGTCAATCCCAGATCCCTGGTCGGCAGGTAAAGGAGGCAGCTGATCGCCGTTTCTCTCACATGTTGTCTCTCCCCTCCCCCACCCCATCTCAAAAGAGATGAACCCTAACAGCCAGATGGTATGAGGGTGTCCTTCCAGGGATGCCCCATGCACAGGGGTTCCAGAGGTACCGGGGCACAGAGGACGCCAGCTCAGCTGAGGGCTGCCCAGCGGCTCCCTTGGCCTCACAGAAAACGAGGCGGCAGGAAGCTCGGGGGTGCACAGGTACCCTTGGCGGCCGGGCACAGGCTGAACGAGGCCGCCTGCTGCCTGCCAGGTCACAGCCAGCCCCCACCCTAACCAGCCCACAGCCGTCCGGCACCCGGCTCCTGTCTGCTCCCAGGACCCCCGTCCTGGCTTCCACCTCTGCTGTAGCCTTGACGGCCGTGACGGTCCGAGGCGGAGAGAAGAGAACCCGCACCAGCCTGGAGGACAAACGAATGGCCCCCTGCCTGCAGGACATTTTGGCTGCATTCTGCCACTGGGACCCAGTGAGGGTGTGGGCGCATCAGACACGTAAGGGGGTCGGATCTCCAACGCTCACTGCTGGCCGCTGACAAGGCCACACCAGTCTCTGCGGGGCGTCCAGATATGCCTCAGCACAGCTTTTATGGAGACTTCAAGAAAAGTGACCCCGGGTGTCTAGGAGACACCACCAGCCCCAAACATTAATTTGGGAGAGGAGGAGACATTTGCACTGAGACAGCTAAGAGCTGGTGACACTTTTCTGCCTTAATAAGAGTCAGCCAACCTAGGAGGACCCACGGGCTGGATCTGAAGCTGTGCGCAGTCTCCTGCGGGTGGGGAGCAGCCCTTTTTGTCAGGGAAGGGTGTTCTGGGGGCCTACTGGTTACTAAGACCAGCAGGGGTGCTGCTGTCGCTGGAAGGAGAGACACAAGGTCACATACACACGCAGCTCTCTGCTCCTCTGTCTTACACGTGTGTGCACACCCATGCAGGCTCCTGTGTGCAGCACACATACACATTCCTTCCGCCCCTCAACATTTAGCAGCTCCAAAGTCCTGGAGAGTTTGACTACATCAATCGTCACCCTTATTTGTTTTCTTGAAGACTCAGCAAATTAAGCAATAAAACATCAAATACATATGCTCCATGGACACTTAAGATCAACAGGGTGGATGCATTTAAAATAACAAAAACCATGTACTCATTCACTCAGCAAACGGTCACGCATTGGAAATGGTTTGGGGTGCTTGGCGTCTATCAGGGAACAAATATCCACGCCCTGCCAGAGTTCATATTCCAACTGGGGAGACAGACAAATAATTGGCATAAAAATAAGTTAATTAAGCAAAAGCTTAAGAGCCTCTAAAGGCTATGGATAAAACAGAGGACTTGGAGTACCGGGCGGAGGGGTGGGGGGTGGGAGAGCAGGTCTAAGACCAAACAGCCTCCGTCAGCAAAACTAAAACTATGCATGGTGCCAAGTGGGCACTAGGCATATTGGGGGGATCGCTCTGTGAGCTGTATAAGTGTGTGATCGCTACGCTGTGCACCCGAAAGTAATCTAATACTGTATGCCAATTACAATTGACAATTTTTTTAATTAAAAAAATAAATGCCAAAAATTTTAAGTATTTCAAATGATCAAAACAAAAGCAAACAAACAAAAAAATAAATCAGAGCTCCTCAGTCCGCAATATTGTAATACGTACATACAGTGTCAGACGGACACTAGGCTTAACCGGGGAAATCATGCTGCAAGTTATACAAACGTCTGATCGCTGCATTGTACGTCTGAAACGAATGGAATATTGTTTGTCGACTGTAATTTAAAAATTAAGAAATTTTAAGTGTTTTAAAAGATATCAAAACAAACAACCCAGCAGACTCACTGAGTAGACAATGGGCACCAAAGCCCGGAGGCGGTGTGGTGAGCTACGCAGACCTGGGGGGACACAGCGTTGGGACACTGACTGTGTTCTGTGCTCACCTGAGGACATTTTTTTCACTGCTTTGAGGTGGTGGGGAGAGGGAGAGAGACACATCAGTGTCGGAGAGAGAAGCACCGATTGGTTGCCTCTCGTACGTACCCCAACCGGAGATTGAGCCAGCACCCCAGGCAGGTGCCCGGACCGGGAATCGAACCTGCGACCTTTCAGTTTACAGGATGATGTTCAACCCACGGAGCCACCAGGCCAGGACAAAAACTGACTTCTTAAGCAGCATAGCGCGACGATGTTAGATGGGCAGACCATGCTCCGAGCGCGGTCCTGACAAGGGGGCTTGTGTCCTGGGCCGAAGGCCCCGCTGCAGGACTGGCTTCACAATGGGTGGGGTGGCAGGGCCAGGCGGCAAGGAGGAGGCAGCCAGGGTGTGGGTGCACTTCCACTTCTCCAGGTAGTTGTCTGAGCGCCAGCAGCAGCTCATGAAAAGCTTCACTGTAGCCCAGACTTCCCATAGTTGATATTTGAGGTTAAAAATCATTAAAAATCAACTGAAGAACATTTCCAGGGAAAAATGCACACCGGAGTGGGCACAGACACGTGCCGCTGCCACTCAGAAAGATGCCCCCTGCCGCCCCGCGCTGCTGCCGGTGCAGGGCCACCGCTGCGGGAGGCAGCTCTGGGGTGGCCTCTGACAGCTCCCGGGCCAGCTGTCCTTACTGCTGACAGTTGACAGTGCAGCGCTCGGCAGGCCCCGGCGCCCCCTGGGCGTAGCTGAGGCTCACTCCACCGAGCACTTCCAAGGTGCGCTGGGACTGACAAACCTATTTCCTAACCACCGGGACACGGCGGGAGCGTTGGGGAAGGGCCACTCCCACGGGGGGACAGTGCGACTGGGGAGTCCAGAGAATGCAGACATCACCAGGAGAGGCATCCTGGCAAATCATGCCGGCTTGGAAATGTAAAAGCCGACACACACACATGCACACACGCTCACACATGTGGGAGGCATGCACACATCCACGCACACACGTGCACAGGTGGGCACGCACCCACCCCCTGTGCCGCAGCGCCCTGCAGCGTGCTGGAACTGAGCTCCTGGGCAAGGCCCTCTCCCCGCACCCCTTTCTTTGCACAGGCCAGCTGTTCCCATGCATCCGTTCCCAGGCACCTGACACCCCAACCTGGAGCCCTTTCTGGCGGGTGGCTCTCGAGTCTGAGGACTGACTGCTGGGTGCGCTCTGGAGAGTCTGGCAGCCCCAACCACAGCCACGGGGCGGCTGCCCGGACCACCTCGGGGAGGACGGCTTACGTCCAGACGGGCTGGTGTTCTGAGCTCCCACGTACAGTGCAGGGCGTGGGTGACCCTGCCTGGCTCTCCCTTGGCTCAGGAGGCCTGGGGCCCTGTCACCACTCCTTCCTTCCCCGGGGGCCCCGGAGCCACTTGCTGAGAAGTGGCGGCCACTGCCCCTTTCTGTGAGCTCAATGCTTTTCATGCTTTGAAAACTCACAATTAACTATGAAAAATGCATTTTACATGAAACAAAAATTACCCCAGTACCCTTTTGGGTATGTGTATCTTCCATTCTATTCTAAAAAAAAAAATGCTGGTTATATGGATGGACCTGGAGAACGTTATGCTGAGTGAAATAAGCCGGTCGGAGAGAGACAGACGCCACATGATCTCACTCATATGTGGAATCTAATGAACAAACTGAGCTAACAAGGACAATGGGGACAGACTCACAGACAGAGACAGGGTGACGGCTCTGGGGTGGGAAGACTGGGAGGTGGAGGGATGGAGCAAAAAAGTAAAATAAAATAAAAAGAGAAATAAGTCATGGGCAGGGACAATGGTGTGGTGACTGCCAGGCCTGGGGGCGATGGAGGTGGAAGAAGGTGTACGGGGATTAATGGTGATAGGAAAAATAAGAGTAAAATAAAAAGTATTTAAAATGCTGGTTATAAGCTGATGGGCTGTGGCGGGCAGCCTGACAGCACAGGGAAGGGGGGCGAGTGGACACACCCTTCCCCTGTGCCAGCCCTCGCTCCCTGCCAGGGTCTGAATGTTTGTGTCCCCCCACCCCGGCCCCATTCATATGTTGACATCCTAACCCCCCATGTGATGCTATCAGGGGGCTCTGGGATGCTGCTGCCCTCATGCATGGATCATTAACCTGATGACAGGGACCCTAGACAGCTCTCCACCCACGTCCCGCCACCAGAGGGCATGAGAGACACTGGCTTCTGGGAGCTGGGAGCTGGTGCTCACCAGGACCCGCCCACGTGGGCCCCTGAGCTCGGACTTCCAGCCTCCAGGACGATCAGAGATAAACGTGTGTTGTTTATGAGCTCGCCAGGCTGTGGCATTTTCATTTTTTATTTTTTAAGTTAGTCCTGACCCTCATCTTAATCCGTTCACACTGGGTGGCTTATCAACAGCAGAAACTCACTCTGCACAGCTCTGCAGGCTGGGAATCCAAGATCAAGGTGCCGGCAGACCTGGCATCTGCTGAAAGCCCACCTCCTGGTCCTCAGGGAGCACTGCCTCTCTGTGTCCCCACAAGGTGGAAGAGGTGAGGGGCTCTCTGGGGCACTTCACAAGGGCGCTAATGCCCTTCCTGGGGGCCCCACCCCCAAGCACCATCACACTGGGGGTGAGGATGGCTGGTAACCCATAGCTTCAAAGTGACCTGAAAGGTCAATGTTAAACTATAATTATAAGCAATCCTTGCCAGGTGGGGTGTCAGGACACGTGTGGGGACCCTCCAGGGGCTGCGGGGCTGCTGGGCCTTGGGTTAGGGCTGGCACCCAGGACAACCAGGTGGTGGCAGAGGCTGGGCTGGACAGCACACGTGTGAGGCAGGGCGGTGCGTGGGGAGCACAGTACCTGCAAGCTGGGGCTTCGTGCAGACCCTACCTGCCCAGGCTGGGGTCCACGGGCAGCCAGGCTGGGCCAGCCCCTCCCCCTGAGGTGCATGTGGAGTGAAGCCTCACAGCAAGCCCTGGGGTGGGTGGGCTGGGGGCAGATGAGGGGGTGGTTTCTGCCTAGAGGGCTAAGCGGGGAGTTCTGGGGGCAACCACGCTGGAAGCGATCTCCCAAGTAGCCAAAGGTGGGAGCCAGGTTCATAGGTCGGCTGCAGGATGCAGAGCAAGAGACCCCAATACACACACACATGCACACGCACACGGATGCACACACACATAGGGGCGTTCCTTTCCTTCTCTGCTCCCCTTCCTGAATCAAGAAAAACATCTTCACTACTCCATTTTATAATTTAAACATGATGAATGGAAGGTAGACCATTGTGGACATGAACTTTTGCAGTAAAAATGCAGCATTTCAGCACTACCAATGGCAAGTGACACAGACAGGCACTTGGAAAACAGCTGTATCTCAAATGGATAATACCTTCTTGGTGAGAATCAAAAGTTATTAAAAAATTTTTTAATACACGGAACATTTCATTGCCACAGAAGGGTCGGAGCCATTTTGAAACAGAAAACTGTCTTCCCTGAGTAACTTTCTTCCAGAGTCATCGTCCAGGTCTAATACAGCACCTTCTAAACCAGCGGTTCTCAACCTGGGGGTCGCGAGCCCTTTGGGGGTCGAACGACCCTTTCACAGGGGTCGCCTGAGACTGTCGGAAAACACACATATAATTACATATTGTTTTTGGGATTCATCTCTGTGCTTTAGTTATGGCTGGGGGCACCACAACATGAGGAACTGTATTAAAGGGTCGCGGCATCAGGAAGGTTGAGAACCACTGATGTAAACCCAAGTACTCTCTTTGCTCAGCCCAGAAGCCAAGTGCAGCCCCAGAGTCCGCGTTTATTTCTCCTGTGGCGCTAAGGCCCCAAACAACAACCCGGCTGGGAGCTCCAAGGTGAAGCAGCCCCCAGGAGAAGCCCCCGTGGCGCTAAGGCAAGTTGAAAAGCGCTCTGCACTGATTTAAATGTCCGCTTGAAGGCAGCCAGGCTACACGTGCACCTTAACCACGGCCTTGAGTCGCAGGTGAAGCTCCCCCTCTCCCCCTAGGACACTGTCACGTGAGAATGACCTCACTCACGGGCCTACCAAAGCGAGTCGCTTCAGAGAAGCAGCATGTGTTACACAGGGAACAGTGTGGGTTACTCCTGCACGCAGGGTGGGTCTCCCCACAGACGCAGGCAGGAGACGGGCTCCCTGCCCGGCCCCCACATAAAGCAGATGTTGGCTGGGTCTGACACTCACGAAAGCATGCTCAAGGCAGTCACACTTTCTAAAGCACAGGTTTGGGCTCCCGGGGAAGCTTCGGGAACATAGCCCAGGTTGTCACTGTCACCCGCGGGCCCCTGGAGCCCTGATCCTGCCACAGGGAGGGTCTGGGGAGCAGGGGAGAGGGCCGAGGAGCTGGGTGGGGCGGGCTGCAGTGCAGAGACCCAGTGGGGAAGGAAGATGAGGGTCTGGAATTCACGCCTTCCAAGCTGGCCCCACCTGCCAAGATGGGGCATCGTGCCCCCTGCCGCCTTCCCGGGAGGGCCTTGGAAGTCCTCTTGGTGCCACCCAGGGGTCACCCATCCCAGCCAGGACAGAGCAGCAGGTGTGCCTGGCGTGATTAAATAACGACGCAGGCAGCCCGGGCTAGCTGTAATTACAAGGACTCTTTCTGCACATCTGTCCCTTTGTTTTATGGAATCACTTAAAAACAAAGCGTCCATGCATCAATTTCGCTCACCCCACGAGATTTCCCGCTGTTTCCCTCACTTCTGATAACATACACATAAGCATTTAACGTGCAAACCAGCTCCTGGCTTTTATTTCTATATATATTCTAAAGGGGGCTTTTGCAATGTTAAGAAACAGCTGTCTTCTGGAAATGAGGGGGTAATAAACCTCACTCTGCATTAAGTTCCTGAGTTAAACTAACAAGGAAAGGAAACGTAAATCAAGCCCCATGGCTGGCGGGTACGGATCCTCCTGCTGGGCGTGGGAGGCGGCACAGAGCCACGCTGAGCTCAGAGAGAGGGACTCTGAACGTGACCCTGAGCCTGAGCTCTCCGTGGTCCTGGAAGGCGGCCGCAGGCCCGGGAAAGGGATGAAGGACGAGCTTTCTCACAGGCCTCCCGGTAACTTAAGGAGGTCACGCAAACATCCGCGAATGTGCAGCCCGTGGGGCAGACGCGTGAGCAAACAGGAGAGGGGCTGCTGAGAGGCGTCATCTGTGCTAAGGCCTGGAGCAAGAAAGAGCTCCTCCAATGGCTCCTGTAGGGGAGGAAGGGCAAGGGGGCCCGGGGGTGTGTCCCACCGAATTCAGGGGCCAAGCGCCCCTCTGCAGAAGACGGCCGACACTGGCTTGCCAACGCCAGCCGCTGTCATTTAGCTCCTCGCCCGTCCGTACCCCACGACATCAGCAGCTTCCCTGAGCTTTCCCGGGGAGAGGCGGCCTTTAAAAGACAAGGTTACACACTGGCCTCTTGTTTGGCTACAGTTGATAGGACTCCTTGTGGCCAACCGCACTTTTTAACAGGAGACACTTCTATCATCACAGCGATGTCCCCGTAATGTCTGCTCTTCTGCCACCCCTCCCACAGAGAGGAGGGGTCTGTGATGTGTCCCCTTCAGGCTTGTGACAGCAGGAGCAACAGGACACAGCAGACGGCCTTGATGTGACCTCCAGGCAGCTCCTAACAGGCTGCACGTGTGCCTAGAGCTCTGTGACTCCCAGGAGCAGTGACCCTGAGGCCTCCACGCTGACAGGAAGCCAGGCCACGTGGAGGGGCCCCATGGAGGTGCTCAGATGGCAATGCCGGTCTCCCAGCCTCCGACACCAGGCCCCCCAAGCAAGGGCCCCCAGAATGAGCATTCTGATCGCCCCAGTCTGCAGTCTCCAGGTCTTCCTAGCTGGGCTCCCAGACGTCGCCAAAGCAGGGACTGGCCCATCCCACCCACGTGTCCTGTCTGAATTCGGGAGTAATAAAAAAGGTGGTTTGAACTGCCAAGTTTGGGGGTCATTTGTCATGAAGCAGTAGCAGCCAGAACACCCTGAAATCAGATCAGCTTGGGTATGTCGGAGTTGAGGCCACACAGGGCTGGTGGCTGTGCCTGAGCCGTGGCCCTGCGAGGTGCCCCCAACTCTGGGAGACCTGGAGACCAGCTACCCCCCGAAAGGCATGGTCTTGCCATCTCACTCACACCAACATATTTGATTGCCTGCCTGTGCCAATGCATTCATCTTTGAAGGCAAGTCACGCCCGAGGTCTGTCCTGGGTCCCCCGCACTGTCCCCTCCCCTTAAGTTCTGACGGTCACACTCGTCCTGACAGCTACCTTGGACTCGGCGCCCTGCACTGCCTGCCACCCTCCCCCCAGGGTGTCCCCCCTCACTGTGCCAACATCGAAGGGGGCAAAGGTGCTGATGCTTTTGCAAGAATCAAGGCGGCAACACCAAATGGTATCGGTCGTCTTTGTCTCCTTTACCAGCAAACGGAGTCAGAGAGACAGAAGCCAGACACACAGAGAACACACGCCAACCTCAGGAAGGCCCTGTGGCCGCCTCCGCACACCGGGGTCGGTTTCTGAGGCCGTGCCCACCTGCCCTGGTCAAGTCCTGTGTCAGCGGTGTGACGTAGCCGCGTGGTGCCTCCGCCTCCCACCCGTGAAATGGGGGGCGCAGCACGTGCTGAACGGGCTGGAGCAGAAGATCGCCTGATACCTCGTGTGCGGCCCACGACGCAGGCCTGGGTAAACACAAGCGAGGGACGGAGCCACTGTTACTGCTGCTAACAAATGCTTCTACTTCGCAGAGGGAGCTCTCCAACTAGATGCCAACAGCACTGCTTTGCACTTTGCCTGGGCAGTTAAGGCCAAGAGGCTGGGGCACAGACAGGACGTCCAGAGTGAAGGTGTCCCCAGAAATCGCAGGCTGCGGCGCTCCGAGGCCTGTTGGCAGCCTTTCGGCCGAGGAAGAAGGCTCAGTGGACAGTCCTATCTGTTTACTTTGGGGGGGAACTTTACTGCTGCAGGGCACTCCAAAGCAGATGAAAACAACACAGTGCAGAGGATCGGCCCACACAACCAATGGTCATGTTCTAGAGGAGGAGACAGACGCTCCGCGTGGCCCAGGTCCCAGGGACCCAGGGCAGCAAACCCCTGCTGGATCTGCGTGTTGGAAGGCGCAGCCTGGAGGTGTGAAGCCACGTCCCTGCGCTCAGGGCTCGGGGATAAAACATCTCCCCACCGCAGATTCAAAATCGCTTCAAAACCCTTTAAAGGAAAGTGAGTGACAAGGCGTTGTTTTCCTTCTGTGTCTTCTCCACTTGCAGGACGCGACTTGAAAAGTGTATGTTAAGCTGGTTTCTCACTGTCCCTGAGACACAGGCAGCGCAGACTGCCCAGCAAATTCACGGTGGGCACAGCCCCTTTCTGAGCTCGGTGACAGGGCTGCCTGGGGCCAGGGGACGCACCGCGCCTGCCTTACCAAGGACACTGGGAAAGCCATCTCCCTTTGGGAAGGCCACCTTGTCCCCAGGCTGGCGGAGCCCCATGAGGAGCAGAAACTGTTTCTTGGCCACACGTGCCCCCGAGCCCCACGGCGGGGGCCACAGCATTTTAACTAGAACTTGGGAGCCTGTGGGAGGCCTGCCGCCCTGGTCTCGGGCAGGCTCTGTAGCAGCAGTGTGTCCCATGTGACCACCCGGGGCCGCGGCCGCAGGCAGCGGACCCCAGAGCAGCCAGGCCGGGACCAGGGCGAGAAGCCGGTGGCAGCCATGCCCAGGAGCGGGCCCCTCAATACCTACAATGAAAGAAGCTGTGAATTCTGAAGCCCAAACGGCACAACCCGGCTGACCTGTCCAGCTGGGAAACCAGCCGGCCCCGGCTGTGGATCGGAGCTGACAGTGAGGGGCGCCCCCTCTGGGGAGGGTAAGGAGGGAGCTTCCCTGAAGGACAATGGCCCGGAGCACCCAAGGGCCACGGCAGGTGCGCCTCAGGCTCCCTGGGAGGGACGTGAACTAATTTCCTCCAAGTAGATCCTGGCACAGTCCTTGGCCTTGGCCGTGACCTTGGCCGTGGCCTTGGCCGTGGCTGCCACCCATTCCCAGCTCCACAGCGGCTTCCAAACTCCCCTAGGAGCAGCCCTTTCTTCACAGCAGCTGCAGACATGATTTCAAGATGTAAAAACAGGGCTGCGGAGTGAGGAGGTGGTGGGAGGCAGCCCTTCTCCGCCCCTTGTTCCGTGGGGCGAGTCCCCTGGGTGCAACCTGAAAGGCACACTTCTCAGGGGGCTCCTATTTTTAGGGTTCACGGGAAGCACGGGGGCCCCACCCCGACTCTCTGTGTGACTCCACAGGAACCTCTCCCTCCGAAGCTCAGGGTGGCGGGTCCCTGCCCCTTTCCAGGACTGCCCCTGCTCCCCCTCCTGGGACAGGGCCTCCGGGTGCTGCGCTGCCCGGGTCATTCCTGCCTCACCGGCCATTCTCTTCCCCTCCCGGTCTCCCTGGGGCTCAGGCCGCAAGGAGGTGGCTACTCTCTGCCAGGCAGGATGTCACCTGCCGCCACATCCACTGCAAGAAACGGGTGTGTTCCAGCCCAGCCTGCCTGGGGGAAGGTAAAGCTCAGACCTCTGCGGCCCTACCACCCTGTGCAGGGGAAGAGCAAGCCCCACCCTGCAGGCCTCCAGGCAGGGCCCAAGGGCTTCCCATGGGGAGAGGGGACTGGATTTAAGTTTCCGTCTCAGCCCCACCATCATCGAGGGCGATTTACGTTACCCCTGGTGGGAAAGGTCCCGGAGCTGCAGGCCAGGGAGAGACAGTGACGGCTGCAGCCCGGGCGGCAGCGCCAGAAGGGCCGCGTGAGAGGTTCGGGAAGATGAAGAGCGGGGGCCCTCCAGTGGCCCTGTGCATGTGCGGTGTGTGCGTGTGCGGTGTGTGTGTGTAGTGTTACGTGGGGTGTGTCCGGGGATGTGTGCGTGTGTGTAGCATGTGTCGTGTGTGTATCTGCGTGGTGTGCACCTGTGTGGTACATTGTGTGTGTGTGTGCGGTACTGTGTATGTGGTACACTGTGTGTGTGTGTGATATAGTGTGTGTGGGTAGTACAGTGTGTGCAGTGCTGTGTGTATGTGGTACGCTGTATGTGTGTGCGTGTTACTGTGTGTGGGCAGCACAGCGTGTGCACTGCTGTGTGTGCAGTACTGTGTGTCTTAGGCTGTGTGTGTATGTAGTACGATGCATGTATACTGTGTGTGTGCGCGCACAGCACGGGGAGACAGAGACCGAGCAGTGGGAACAGCCAGAATTTCCGCACCGCTCTGAGCCACACGGCATCAGATCTGCCCTCAGGACAATGGCCTCGTTGTCCCCACTGCGGAGCGAGGACACGGGGACATAGCGAGGGCCGGCGCCTGCCCAGGGCCGTCACTGGCCAGGCCCCGCCTGCAGCAGCCGCCTGGCCGGAACACGCTGTGCCGTCGCTGGATGAGGCCACGTGCCCCTGCGGCCCACGGGCCCACCCATGCGCTCACTCATCCGTCCATTCCAGCCACAAAGCCTGCTCGGGTCCGACCACGGGACGGGAACGACGGGCAGCAGCACCTGCCTGGAGCCAGCGCTCTGGTGGGGAGACAGGCCAAGACCGAACAGGAAGGCGCTGCGGGGACGGAGGCAGCAGCACACACACGCTGGGCACAGATGGGCGGGCAGGTGACTCCGGCTGGTCCGGTACAGACCACAGGGCAGGGCCAGGGGAAGACGTGGGGACCACTCCAGACAGGTGGCTGAGACGCGAGCGGGGGCAAGGAGGCAGCCGGGGACCAAATGCGGAGCATGTCCCACCCGCGAGGCAGGATGCTTTAGGGGCTGGCCTCTGGCGGAACAGACAGTATGTCCTGTGTTCACCTGAGCAGAAGCAGGAGGCTGGCCCCACTGTGTCGCCGGGATGAGACGACAAGGGTAGTCCTTTCTTCCTGAGCCAGAGGGAGACGGGGTGGGTGCCTGGTGCCCTCAGAGTGGGTGCTGTGGGAGCACCAGGGCCTGGGTAACAGCCCGAGGACCAGGACCCAGGGGACCTACGGGCGGCAGCCCATGAGCAGGGCTGAGAGTGACACTGGGCTCCAGGGCTTCCGGCAGGAAAAGAACTACACTTGACCTTGGAACAAGGCAGGGGTTAGGGGTGCTGACCGCGTGCAGTCGAAAATCCACGTATAACTTTGACTCCCCAAATTTAACTACTAATAACTTGCTGTCCACAAGCCTCACTAATAACACAAATAGTTAACACACGTTCTGTTACATGTACTATAAAGAGAGAGAAAACCCATGAAGGAAATCATAAGGAAGAGAAAACGCACCTACGTACTATCCTGTATTTATCATTGCCTGTTTACAAGACTGTTATATGACACAAGCCACTGCAGACGTCACATGTATGATAACACGGGGCGGCACCAGGGAAAAGATGTTGACGTTTATATACAGGAATAACTAGTCCCTCTCTATCGCGGCCTCACTGTATCGCGGGATTTAAAAAATATTGTATTTATTTATCGTGGATTTTTCGCTGTATCGTGGGAGTTTGCAGTGCTGTATATGTATGTTGTTAAAGTGATGCAGTTTTAAGAGTGTAGAATAAATGTAGGGTTCCTACTTCATGGGGGGATCTAGAATACCCGCGGTAAGTGAGTGGTCACTGTAACGGTTCGTGCATTGATAACGAAGGAGCAGCAACATGATTGCCTTACGGTGGCCTAGTGCGATCGATACAGTTGCTTCAAGGTAGTCAGATCTCCAAAAAGACATTTACGGAGAAAATGGACCAGCATGTGGCTCATGGGTCGGGTACAGACACACTGCAGGGCAGGGTTGTGTCACAGCAAAGGACAGAGCGACTCGGCTGTCCGTCCCAGGGTCTGATGACATGAACTCACAGACACCCCCAAGAAGAAGCCCCGCCAGAGGCTCTGGGCTCTGCAGCAGCAGCAGCAGCAGCCATGACAACACTCAGACCCCCGTCTGAAGCCCGGCTGCTCGGGGGGCGGAGAGACACGGACCCCAGGGCGGATGCCGGAGGGGCTCCCTGCTCACAGTTCATTCCTCGAAGCCAGTGCTGTGCGCCTGGCGCTGTGGGCCTGGGTGCAGGGGAGCACTGAACCCCAAAATGTCACCAAGACCATAGCCTGGAGAAAAAAGGGCCTGGGGCCCAGTCACTGCCACGTGGGGCGGGGAAAGGAGTGGCGCCTGGGCCAGGGATGGGGTGAGGCTGGGACCGCAGGGGCTGGGCAGGGGTGGCGGGGATGCCGGCGGTGCAGGTCGCAGCAGCCAGAGCCCATCAGACAAGGTTCCCCGGAGGAGACCTGAAAGGGGAGGCGGAGCAGAGAGGGGTCGCTGGGTCCCTGCTGACGTGCCCCCCAGCCCTCCCAGGTCGGAGGGCGTGCTGGCCCGAGTCCTCCTGTCTGCCCTTTACCTGAGCCCACGACCCGGGGACTGCACAGCCGACTCCCCTGGGCAGGCTGACAAAGGCCCCCAGCTTGAGTTACTGGACTCAGTGACCCACCCAACCAGAATGTTCCCGCTGATGCTGTCTCCACAGAGGCCCCTCGACACCTGCACATCCCCTGGAGGCCCCATGCCCATGACCCTGACTGTGGAAAGCGGGCACTTAGCGCATCAGCTGACCAAGGGCAGCATCTCCCAAGGCTACCTCAGCCGCCATGAGGTCATCATAACGTAACAGGGGCGGAATTTAAATGATCTGCTTCCTTTTCAGCCGACCTTGCTGGAGGAGAGGAGGCGGCCCTGGGAGAGATCTCTCGGGACGGTTAATAACGGGGCCCAATGGAACGCAGATCCCAGGACTGCCTCACGGAGGCGCAGCACCCTCGCATCCATCGCTGAAACAAAAGGGCACCTGACAGGGAGGAACAGTCCGACCGGCTGCCGTGAAGCCCCCGCCCTGGCTCCCACGCCCGGCTGCTTGCCACAGGGTCCCCCTCTCCTGTGTCACCGCGTGGGTGACAGCAACAGGTGTGAAGGCGGATCCGCCCACTGAGCAGGGAGCTTCGCAAGTCTGGGCCATAGCCGCCCCACGGACGGAGCACAAGGCACAGCCTACACACCCTGGCCCGGCCACCTCGGAGACTCTGCCCTTGGTCATCAGCGCCCTTGGCCTTGACATGCAAGTGACGGCCTTCTCTAAGATCCAAGAGCTCAGCTGCCGTTTCTCGAGGGCACAAAACTTCTCTGCACAAACACACATGTGATGTCTTGACCTGTCACGTGGGCTCCCTTGCGACTCCAGGCCCAGGCCCTCCAGGCTGAGACCTTCCCCAGCCACGTCCAGAACGCGACCCAAAACAGAGAGAAGGCGGAAGCAGGACACTGGTGGGTGCCTTTCAAATAACAGGGAGCATGGGAATCACATGCAGTGTGCTCCCAATGCTCCCAATGCAGGTCCCCAGGCCTGTGACGAGATAGGACTATCACCCAGGGCAGGCTCCTGGGGTCCTGCCTGTGCCGACGCTGACGCACGGGGCCACCGACCAGCAGTGCACAGCTGGGGCACAAAACATGGCTGCTTAAAAGAGACTAGAAAAGGAGGTGCGATAATGTGCACCAACCAGCGGGATCTCCTGCTGACACACGTGAAGCTTTTAGACATGAACACACGCTGCTCTCCAATGCCAGGAGCCAGAAAATTCCACACTGCACACATCAACTTCCCCGTAAAGACGAGGCCTGTGTGGGCTTGGGGTAGAAAAGGCAAACAAGTCTGAGGAGTTCCGAATTCCCCTTGAGCAGTTCCTCTGCTGCGGGCCTTCTCAGAGCCTTCCCTAACGTGCATCTTCAAAACAAGTGAGCATACACAGCATTTCCCTAACTTACTGGAGCCACGAACCTTATTTTATTTTCTAATGGCACATGTTTTAGCATCATGAAGCTTAAATGGGAGATGTCCGGCTTCCCCAATTTCCAGAGCTTTCTAATGTTCAAAATGCTGCTGTAAATAGGAACCTCCTGGAAAATCCATGCCCCCAGCTCCTGCTGCCTGGTCCAGAGGCTTCATTCCTGTCTTGCTGAGGAAGCCCAGAAGCTTCCTCAACTGGGAAAGCTGGGGAACAACTGGGAGAGGGATCCTATCACCTCGATTCTGGGACCAGGAGCATCCTGTGGCAGGCACGAGAAGAAGGCAAGCAGGGAGCGCGCCCAGCCCGCCACGCTGATTTCTCGCTCCGGCTGCACGGTCGCTCCGGGGCAGCTCAACGTCTTAGCCCCGGTCACACTGAGATGCAAAGATGGACCCTAACGCTTAAGAAAACAGAGTTTCAGAAACTGCGCTAAGGCCCAGCCACGCTTACGGAGCGGGGAAGGCCGCGCGGTTTGCATCTGCGCACACAGGGGCCACGTGTCTGCTACACGGCTGCTCTGGGGGACTGACCGGCCTCGCCGAGGCCACGTGGAGCTGCCGTGTCCTTTGAGTCACCTGCCGCCCCCCCGCCTCTCCATGTCAGCGGTCCTACTGAACCCCCCAGCCCTCCCAGCCACCCTGCAAAGCTGGGCCTCCACCCCGTGGGGTCCAGACTGACAGCATCCCACACGCAAACCAGTAAACTGTGGCACCTTAAAGTAATGAATCTATACGTAGGAACAGATTCAAAATGCAGATCCCTGCCAAGCCCTCTTCGAAGCAGAGGAGGTACATTTATCGTTTGCTTTCTTTCATCCTCACCAGAGGACATTTTTTTCATTGCTCTTAGAGAGAGAGGTAGGAAGACAGAGAAACCTCCATGTGAGAGACAGACATCAACGCGAGAAAGAAACACCAATTGGTTGCCTCCTGCACGTGCCTGGACCGGGGATCGGACCCACAACCCAGGCACGTGCCCTGACTGGGAACTGAACCTGCCACCTTCCAGCTACAGGGGGATGCTCCGACCAGCTACCTGCGGGGGCCAAGACAGATTTATCTTAAAGGGGCTGACGTGACTTATTATCCTGCCTCCAAGAGTCACCACTTTTGTGATTTCAACATCCACATGGCAAAGAACAGGGGAGCAAGACGTCAGCCAAAGTGCTGCTTTCTGCAGGGCGCGGCCTACTGAACACGACGGAAGCCATCTCAACTTAACTCCTTCTCAGATAAACACAGATGAGGCCCGGGGCCATACACTTAATTTCTCTGACTGCACGTGTAGCTTAGAACCCAAACCTCTTTGATGACAAATTTGTGTGGTTCACGGGAGGGCGCCTGAACACCAAACTGGCTGGTCATGGGTATTAATTAGCAGCCTAAGCCAAGTGCTAAAAAAATGTGGATTGCATAGTTTCCAAAAGCCTACCTGCTTTATAAATATTAAGCTTACACATCAAAAGCAGCTCACGGGATAAACGATGTTCTGCCGTTAACCTGACACCCTCGGAGAACACACCCGTTCCTTCCCTCACGCATCAGCCGTTCATCTGTTCATTCATCCACCCGCCTCGCTTTGCACGTTCAGTGAGCACCTTCCAGACAGCCCTAAAAGCTGGTTAGGTAGGCAAAAACAAAACAAACAACAAAAACATCTAATACACAGTCCAAGGCGTGGCGCGTGCAGCGGGGACAGGATTATGCAGCAGACACGCTACTCCAGCGGCAACAAAGCAGGGCGCCCAAAACAAGGCCTTTGTTTTCTGTCCCTGGCACCGGCCCCCTGCGGCTCAGGAGCCTGCCGCCTCCAGCCCAGCACTGGGCCTCCTCCAAGCACCTCTGCCCGGAGGCCTTCCTCAGCCACATCTCACCTCGGAGCCTGCACCCCCTCACCTGCCGCATTTCCATAGCAACGCTCCTCACCTTTCTTGGTGCCAGCTCGCCAGGTGCTCCCGATGCCCACACCGCAGGCTCCGCACTGGGTTGGCAGCATTTTTCATTAAGGAAAAAGGGAGGGAAGGGGAGATGGGAGAGCAAAACAGGGGGTAAAAAACCACGGAGGTTCGGAGAAACGTTTCTTTGCTGCAGACCCTGCTTTTCCCAAAAGACTGCTCTAAAGGTGACGCAAATATTATGAGGAACCCTGAAGAGGCGCCCTGCTTTTTAAAATCGTCCACTTAGTGGCTATCGACTGTGCTGCTGAGGAAGAGGGCGGTACCTAACTGCATAGCTTCCCCCTCCCCCCACCCCGCGACTTCCCCAAGCCAGGTACTATTTGCAAGGTTTAAGTCATTTACACCACGCGCTGCTGCTGTCACGCGCACAGGTGGCCAACCTTTCTTATTTTTATATCTGAACAGATTTGAGGTTCACCCCCCCCATCTTATAGCAGGCTCTGTACTCTTATTGACTCTGTTTAGGCTGGATACTGACATTCAGTGGTTTTATTTAAAACCCGTATTCACAAGGGCTCACAGCAGCTAAGCGGCCTGGTTTCTGGCACGCTTGGGAATATCTGTCCGTTGTCTCTACCTTTGTACTCAGAGGGCAGTTTGGCTAAAGGCGATCACATTGGGGTGCCCATTGTTCTGCCCCGACTCTCCCAGTGTCCTTTCAGAAAGCTCAGTGTGGCCCAGGCTGGCCCGGCGTAGGGCCAGCCCCCTACCTCCCTCATCTTGTGCCAGGTGAGGACCCCCAGGGAAATCCAGCCAGCCTCCATGACAAGGCCACTCCTCTGTGTGTGTGTGTGTGTGTGTACCATGCCACCTTTATCCACTCATCTGCTGACAGACACTTGGGTTGCTCCCATGTCCCAGCTACTGTCAATAAGGCTGCAATGAACATGGGTGTACAGAGAACTCTTCAAGATCCTATTTGCATTTCCTTTGGCTAAACACCCAGAAGTGGAATTACTGGATATATTCCATGACAGATCTAGTTTTAATTTTTTGAGGAACCTCCATACTGCTTTCCACAGTGGGGGCAGCAGTCTGCATTCCCACCAACAATGCACATAGCATTTCCTTTTCTCCACGTCCTCGGCAGCACTTGGTGGCTCTTGCCTTTTGATGGCAGCCATTCTGACAGGTGTGAGGCGACATGTCACTGTGGTTTTTTGATCTGCATTTCCCTGATGACTAGTGACGCTGAGCACCTTTTCCTGTACCTGTTGGCCATCTGGATGTCTTCTTTGGACAACTGTCTATTCAGTTTTTCTGCCTGTCCTTTAACGCTTTTAGTTTTAGTTTTTGTTTTTGCTATTGAGTTGTGTGTATTAAATATTTTGGATATTAGCCCCTTTTCTGCTGTGTGATCTGAAAATCTTTTCTCCCACTCCATAGGCTGCCCTGACATTTTGTTTCTATTTCCTTTGTGGTGCAGAAGCTTTTAGTCTGAGGCCATCCCACATGTTCATTTTTACTTCTGTTGCCTTTGCTTTTGGTGTCAAATCTACAATCCCTTGTCAAGATCAATGTCAAGGCGCTCACACTCTGTTTCCTTCCAGGAGTTTTATGATTTGGGGTCTTGCATTCAGGACTTCAGTCCGTTTTGAGTTGATTTTTGTGCACGGTATAATGAAGAGGGACCTGTTTGAGCATCTTTTTAATGCTTGCCTATAAACGCAAAAATGCCTTTTGAATGGCCGAGTCAAGTCTCTTTTATGGTCCACTCCACTTTTTCTTTTCTTTTCTAAAAGTCCTTCTCAGGGAATCCCGCTCTGGTGGTATTTGGTTCCTTCTGCGGCGTGTCCTGCAGCCGTCGCCAGGGACGGCTTCCCGATGACGCGTCCTGTTCTGTGGCTTCTGAATCCGCCTTTGTGTCTGTCGGCACCGTTCTTCCTTCGGCCTTCCGCTCTTCCCCTGGATTCTGCCAGCTTGGCCCTTGTTTTCTTCTGTCTTGCTCCTCCTCTGAATCTGTTCTCTATGCACAAATTCTGCTTTTTGAGCGATCACATTTGCAGCATTTTCTTTGACAGCCTAGAAATGTGTTTCTGAACTCCTGAGCTGGTCTCTGAACGGTCTACATTCCTCCTTGGTCTTTTGTTGTTTTTCTCTGTCTGGATTGATTTTCAGTGTCTGCGGCATGCCAGTTCCTCTGTAGTCCCTGTCGTCTGAGTGAGACCAGCTATTGATCAAGAAATAGAGTGGAGTAAACAGGCATGGAGGGGGGGGGGGGTTAAGCTGAGAAAGTGTACGACCTTGACTGGAAATTGTCAGGGGTATTTTCTCGCCTGTCTGCATTTTCTTCTGTCCTGGGAACCTGTCTCCTTGAGTTTGGGACTCCAGGGGCAGGATGGCTAATAACAAGGCACTTATTGTCATGCGGCCTCTGGAGGCAGGTTTGCAGCTGCTGTCACCCATTCTGCTCTCTCCCCCGTTGGCCTTCGGGGGGTCCCTCAGCCAGGAAGGAGCCAGATCAGGTGCAGCACAAAGGAGGCAGGCCACGGTCCTCTCTTTGGAGCCACACCCCTGAACACCCAGTCACATGGAAATGGCTGCCTCCCAGCAGAGAAAGGGCTCACTTATTTCACTTGTGGTGTCCCCAGTCCATAGCACATGCTCAGTAAATATCTATTAAGTGAATACACGATTGTACCAACAGATGAGGCAGATGGACAAACTGAAGAGACGACCCACGGACGACAGGCTGTGGCCGGCGAGCGCGACACAGGGGACACACAGCAGCACGTCTGCAAGTCCAGTCCAGAGGCACGAAGTCCCCCTCCCTGCCCTCCAGCGTGATCCCAGGCGTGGGCAGGACTGGCGGCCATGTCCATGCCTCCTGCGGCTCCAGCAGCTTCTGTGACTCAGCCTCGGCCTGGCAGCACTGGGGCGGTGAGGGGAGCCTCCCACACCTCATCCCTCCCTCGTCCACGCCAGTTTGTTCTGGAAATGACGCCCTGAGCAGACGAAGGGAGGCTTCTGCCGTCTTCACTCTTGGTTCCATAGGCCTCGGCCCCCTGTGGGGCGGCAGCTCCAGGGAGGGGACACCGTGAAGTGGCACAGGCATCCTAGAAGTCAGCACGCCACCACAGAGGGGCCTGAGGTTCCCAGGTACACAGACCTGTGAGCGTCAGGCCAGCGGGAGCCCGCCCGCCTTGGAGCACCCATGTTCCAGTCCGCGCCCGCTGGCCTGAGCACAGCCCCTCCCCTTTGCAGACCCCCCCCCATCCCATCTCTACAACCACCTGGGGAGACAGAAGACAGCCCCCACAGCCATGGCACAGGACCTGCCCGCCTGGTGGAAGGAACCAGCTCAGAAGCGGACTCCAAGCAGACTTACGGAAGGGAGAGGAAACTGACACAGGAAATGGATGGACGCACTTAACCTAGACCCTGTGAAGTAGTCGTAGAGCCACTGCTCCGGCTCAGCTTACGGCAACCCCAGGGAGCCACTTCCTGCCTTTCTCTTCATCCCCCCAGCCCCCATGCCCACCCCGGCCCATTGCTGGGGCTCTCGCCCTTCCCCTGGACTAAGGGACTAAGAGACGGTCCAGTCACCTCCCACAAGGCATGGACGGCTCCGGAGGGGACGGTGGCCACCTCCAGCAGTGACTCCGCAGTCACTAGTTCTTGTTCACACCAGCCTTGCTTTGGGCCTTAAATCAAAACCTTCAGGAACACAAGAGCCGGCTCTTTGAGTCTGTAAACACTTCTAGCAAATGCCTTTAAATGTGCCCATAACGTGTGACAACAAATACTAGCAGGGACTCAAATGTGCTCTGTTACCTATGGTCCCTGAGAAAATCCTGATGGAAGCGATTACCTGAATGGCAATAAAAAAAATGGAATAGATGCCAAATCCACGATGTGAGCCACACACACAAAATAATAAATCCCCTGCCCTCCGGCTATTTGCGTCCCCAACAGAGAGGGAATGGGAGAGGTGGCCATTTAGGCTACGATAACATTTCAGATCCTACAAAGTGCCTTCCCATGCCCAAGGCAAATGTGCCCGACCATGACCTTGAGGGGTACTCTATTCTTTCCCTACTAAAAGACACGTAAACCTGAAAAGGCTGAAGGCTGCTGCCGAATAAAACAGCCACGGTCCACACAGAACGAAGTAGGCTGTAGCTGAGGTTTTTCCCCTGCTCCAGAATCAAAGATCGGAATTGAAACAATTTCCCCGTTGCTCCTCCACTGACCTGCCCCCTACACCCGAGATGGGGTGAGGGCGCTGAGAGGTGAGCCACTGAGAGAACTGAACGGGGGGATGATGTCGCCTGAGCACATCCCGCATGTGCCCGGGCCGCCTCCGGTAACTCGCATGTTGTGGGCGGCACCCAGGTGCATAAGGCGTGAGCACACAATAGTAATGTTATAATAGCTCCTGCATCACAACGAAGCGAAGCCACGAAGATGAGACGCACTGACGTTTGGGGTGTTACTGCCCAGGTGCAATGAACAAGGTAGTGTGACCTTGTTCGATCAGCGGAACGGAACCAGGAGCCGAGAAAGAGACCCTCGCTTGTATGACCATCTGATTTTTGGCAAAGGCACCATTATAATTCAGCGTGGAGAGGATGGTCTTTTCAACAATGATGCTGGAAAATTAGATACCGATATGGGAAAAAAGTGAACTTCAACCCCGACCTCACTCCAAACAAAATTGACTCAAGACAAATCACAAACCTCAGTATAAAAGCAAAACTATAAAACTTCAACAAGAAATATAGGAGAGTATTTTCATGGCTTGGGCAAACTTAAAAAAATTTTTTTTAATGACACAGAAAGCAATAAGTATAAACAAAAAATGATAAGTTAACTCCATAAAAATTTTAAAAATTCTGCTTATCAAAAGTCACAACTGGAACTCGATAATATAAAGACAAGTGGCCTAGTAAAAAATGAATGAGGGACCTGTACAGGCACTTCAGCGTCCTTAGTCACCAGGGAAATGCAAATTAAAACTATGATGACATGCCCTGGCCGGGTGGCTCAGTGGGCTGGAGCATCATCCTGTACATCAACACGTTGTAGGTTCGATTCCCGGTCACAGCACATATCTAGGTTTCAGGTTCAGTCCGCAGTAAGGGTGAGTATAGGAGGCAACTGATCAGTGTTTCTGCCACACCAATGTTTCTCTCTCTCTCTGTCTCTCTCTCTCTCTCTCCCCCTTCCTCCCTCTCTAAAGTCGATGAAAACATACCCTCCGGTGAGGATTAAAACTAATAAAACTACAACGTACGACTCCGTGCCCACTGGAATGCCTTAAAGGACATAAGGCCGATGGTGCCAAGTGCTGGCAAGGACGCGGTGCACCCAGAACCCTCACCCTTGTGGGCGGGGCCTTTCGTAAACCTCCCCCATGACCGAGTAATTCCGTTCCCAGGTGTTAACCTAAGAGAAATGAAAGCATCTGCCCATGAAAAGCCTTGTATAGACACGTCCACAGCAACCTGATTCATAAGAGCCCCAAACTGGGGGCAGCCCCGAGGATCAGCAACAGGAGAGTCCCCGAAAGACCCCAGGCACGCACAGCAAAGCCAAGAGAGAGCTCCTGATAAAGCATCGCCAGCGGCGGTCACCGAAGCGCGGAGCTGCGTGCAGAGGAGCAGCTAGCGCCCAGTTCCCTTCACAGGACGCTCCAGGCCAGGGCGTGAGAACTCCCTTGGCGTACAGCTAACACTAACGTTGCATATCTTGATGTGGGTATGGATCTGTCAAGACTCATCTAAGAGTATACTCAGAATGTGTGCATTTCATTTTACTTCCAAAAAAAATAAAATGTTGGGCTGTAGGCTGAGAAATCCAGACCCCAAGAGGAGCTACAGGCACCCTGTCCCCTCTCCACCAGCGCCGAGGGAGCTGGACAAACCTGGGGCACAGCACGTGCAGCTGAACCTTCCACAGGGAGGAATGAGCGGTCCCTCAATCCCCAGACAGGTAAATATTCTCTTTTCTTTATTCTCACTCAAGGACATTTTTTTCCCATTGCTTTTAGAAAGAAAGGAAGGCGCAGGGGGAGAGAGAGAGAAGGAGAGAGAGGGAGACAGAGGAAGAGAGAGGGAGGGAGGGGGAGGGGGAGAGAGAGGCGCATGAGAGAAACATTGATTGGCCGCCTCTTGTAGGCTCCCTGACTGGGGATTGAACCAGGAGCCTAGGCATGTGCCCTGACCAGGGATGGGACCCACGACATTTTGGTCTATGGGATGATGCACCAACCAACTAAGCCACACTGGCCAGGGTCCAAGGAGATTTTTTTTATGTGCAAGTGTTAAAGTCAAGAAACAAGTATTTATAAAAGAAGGAATTTATATTTGAAAAGTCTTTATTCCAATTTAACAGCTGCAGAAACATCCCAAAAATTAGAATAGAATTGCAGCAATTTTTTTTCTTTCCTCTAATAACAACAAAATTTAGAAAAATATTCATTCGGAGGCCTGAAAGACCAATTCTTAGCAAATATATATTTATGCAAATTAACCAATAAAACATTTAAGTCTACACGAAAATGGTATATTTACAATTTCCTGGTACTTTTAGAACCAGGCCAGATTTGAATAGCCTCAGAATTCCAGAGATATTAACAATTATCAAATTTCTTCCGTCTGTATTTTGAGTGAATAAAATAGCCCATCACAAACTTTTTTAGTGAGAACTTGTGAGCTATTAGAAATTTTTAAAGTTGAGTTTAGAGAGACAGACGGGGGAAGGGAAAGAGAAAAAGAAACACCAATTTGTTGTCCCACGTATTGGGACACTCATTGGTTGATTCTTGTAGGGCCCTGACTGGGGATGGAACCCACAACCTTGGTGTAGTGGGATGGCGCTCTTAACCAGCTGAGCTACCCAGCTAGGGCACAAAAATTATTTTAAAATATTTTAAGTGAATATAGTTGGAAATTGTAGAAATCTGAGAATCAGTCACAAATTGGGAAACATGTGCTCAGTTTTCACAGGCATGAAGAAAATGACTCTAGGGGCTGCCTCTTTGCTTTTGGGGTGGGGGGGCTCCCCAACTCATCCCTACCCAGAGCCCCACATTCTTTGGGATCTTACAAATGACACAGGAAGACCAGAGAAGGCCTTCATTTTAGCAGCTGGTAAACCAACTATAATGTTTTTTTTCAGACTTGACATGAAAGGCTATTTGGCTCTCATACAAATAATAATACTCTGTGGCTTTGCTTGTAGCGCAGTGGAAATTCTAATGGCCTCGGGTGCCCTAAAACCAGCCAGAAACACCAACAAGAGTCAGGGCACTTCCTCCCTCAGCTGAAACAAATTCTAACAGATATAAGAACAGTGTCACAGCAAAGTGGCCCAAGTTCACAGTGTGGTTTTGCCAGCTGCTTGGAACAGAATCAGAGTGAAAGGGAATGGAACAGGGGGGTGGCTCAGAGGACCAATGCTGCCATACAGAGAGATGGGGCAGGATGACCACCAAGAGCCCTCTCCCCAGCAGGCCTCCCGTGCTGAGGGCTGAGATCTCAGGTGGTCACAGAGAAGCTCTATCCTACCTCCTTTAGGCCAGCATCTTGTCCAGGCACCAGGCAACACCAGAACAGAGCTCACCACGGTGGCTCATTTACGCAAAGAACTCAGTAGATCAAGGAACTAGTATAAGTGACCCACGGACATGGACGACAGGGTGGGGACTGACTGTGGGAGAGGGGTGGGTGGGGTGAGGGGAAGCAATGGGGGGAAAAGTGGGACACCTGTAATAGAAAAACAATTTTAAAAAAAGGACTCAGTAGATACACTCTATTTCTACTTCCGTATCTGACGTAGGAAATATGTAAAAAATAATAGGTATCTGTAGTGTAGGGACATGAGTTTAGGCAGTATCTGAAAAGGTCATCACAAACAGGACTGAGGTATGAATGTGGGTGAGCAATGACCTTTCTGAATAATTAGACACTGGTAAGATGAAGGAGGTGCCAGCAAATAGAAGGCGTGAGCGGGCTTTGGGGGTTCAGCACCAGCTAGTCCTGGGAGGGGTGTGACCCCTGCCCAGGGCTGAACACCCGGCCGCAGGCACCCGTAAAAGAAGAAGAACTCAAACATTATACAAGCGCTGCCATCATGCTCACCTGACTCTCTTGCACT
Source organism: Furipterus horrens (assembly GCF_987537825.1). Lineage (NCBI taxonomy): Eukaryota > Metazoa > Chordata > Mammalia > Chiroptera > Furipteridae > Furipterus > Furipterus horrens. The sequence goes on along the minus strand of NW_028327186.1, from coordinate 2,334,006 downwards.
AAAATAAAACAACTGCAAACAGAACTGGACATTCTCCGTAATTTTTGCCTTTTGCTTGAATGAAAACGAGCCGGGTTCAAAATAGAGAAAAAAAATGTAAAAAGCTTGGGTTCTCAGATAAAATACAGGACGGTCTGGTTAAATTTCGATTTCAGATGAACAATCAATGATTTCTATAAGTATGTCCTGTGCAAATATTTGGGACAATCTTACGCTAAAACATTGTCCATTGTTTAGCTGAAATTCAAATTTAACGGGCATCCTGTGTATCTATTTGCTAGTCTGGCCACTGCTGAGGAAGCACAGACTTGTCTTAGCTCTTTCAAACCCTCTCTGCTGGTCACCCTGTAGGATGGTAAAACAGGGATCGAGGCAGACGTGCACTGAGTTTTCACGGCCAACGGTAATCCAGAGGCAGCCAGGACGGGCCCACGTCCCAAGATGCTCTTTTGGTCTCCAAAGGAAAAGCACCCTCATTCGAGGCTCTAAAGCAGTGGAACCAGACTCGGCCCTCCGCAGCCCCAGCCCCTGCCTGCAGCCTGCACGGTGTCCACCCAGCACAGGTGCACAGACATGTATGCTAGCAGGCGTGGGGTCACCGCCAGCACAGGCAGGTGGGCGCCTCCTCACAGGTGCTGTGTGTGCCAGGTGAACCCACCCCACACCCCCACAAAGGTGTTCTAAACTTTGAACAGCGTGTGGATCTGAAGTTCAGAGCAAGCAGTTGGACTCAAGTCCAGGGGAAAAGGTCGGCCCCGTGCCGCTGCAGCCCTCATTACTGACAGGCGGTGTCCTGTCAACAGAATGAGGAACCGCCATGTGTGTGGGGTTCGGACACACGCTGTCCACGTGTGTGTGCCGCAGGAGGCTCAGGAACAAACAGCAGCATCCACCCTGTGAGAAAACCCGCCTGGAGCGGACCGGGGTGGGAAACCTACCATCGAGGCTGATGTTCTGGAGCTATGTGAGGGGTCACCTCACAGAGTGAAATTTAACAGAACTACATGAATGTTTGTATAATATAATTAACACTTCACAGTCCGCAAGTGGCTGCATTTGCTTAAAAAATGAACGTAGGCCCTGGTTGGGTGGCTCAGTCGGCTGCAGCGTCGTCCTGTGCACAGAAAGGTTGCGGGTTCGATCCCTGGTCAGTGGGGGCACAAAGGCAATCAGTCGATGTTTCTCTCTCTGTCTCTCTCCCTGCCCCTTCCTCTCTCTCTCAAATCAATAAATATACCCCTGGGTGAGGATTAAAAATAATAATAAATGAATTTAGGGTTTTGTTGCTGCCATTTTGTTTTGCTTTGTTTTGTTTTTAGCTCTTTAACTTGGTCAGACCGGAACTAACCTATGCACACGAAATAAAAATCTCTTCTGACAATAAAAATAACCTACTTTAGCTGGTATTCCCCATCAACAATTTCAAGATACAGGCAATAGTTCCTGAACTAATTTTACAGGATAGTATAGCACCAAAGCTCAAACCCTTAGGAAGTGATCAAGCTTCCTGTAATGACAGAAATCCTGTGAAGCTAACTACATTGTTTTTTTGGTCAATTTTTCCCTTTAACAGACATCAGCAGTTTTGGAAAATATGCTTTTTTGGTTAACTCTCAGGTTTCAGAAAACATCCACAAGAATAGGGAACATGAGAGTCCCTACTATAGCCAAAATGTTCTTTTTGAAAAATTAGATTTCTTATTACTCAAATGACTACACTCCATTACCTGAATTTCCTAAAGTAGTTTTTTAGAGTCTGTACAAACACACACATCGAAGGGATGCCCCAGGGCCGTGTCTGCTCCGGGCAGAAAGGACCCCTGGGCGACAGCCCCTCCTGTGCCCACTGCCACCCTCACCTGCGCAGGAGCCGGAGGTTAATGGAACCCCCACAGAGGCAAAGGAGCTGCTCCTTCAGTCACTTATGCATAATCCCTGTAGAATAAAGCACCACCTTTGATTTCATTCATCTGCTTGGTAAACGGAGGACGGGGCTGTCAAGTGGCAGAACGTTTGTGGCCAGAACGTTTGTGGCATGACTTAGTCATGCTGAGACCCAGGGCGGGTACTTAACTTGAACTTGAGTTTCGTCACCTGTGACAAGAGGATAGTGTGGTCCCCGCTCCCCTACCTAGAGGGTGGAAGAGGTGATGCTGCTGGCAGCATGGCACCCAAGGGCTGTCCTCTGTGACGCGTCATTATGGGTACAGCACACAGCCTGGGCACACAGAGATGGCCCGGCGGTCCCCTCTGGCCCTGCCCGGCTGCACGAGCCCTGCCCTCACGCCCCACCCCCATGGCCTGAGCAGGGGCAGAGTGTGCTCTGCAGGTGGACAGCGTGGCCTGAGCACTGTGACAAAAGGCTAACTGACCTGCGCAAGCAGACGCGGGGATGAAATCCCCCACTTAAAGGCAGAATCTGACGCTAGAGAGATCAATTCTGTGCCCTCTGATTTCTAAGAACAATCCCTCACTGAAGCGCCTTTCGATGCTCACGTTACCCTAAACACTCAGTTTCCGTCGCAGCTGTGCTTCCTCTGCCTGGAAAACCCGGCTCTGGCTTCCACCGGCCAGAGAGGGCGCCTCTGTGGAGAGCTCGGGCATCCCCTAGCCGCAGGTCTGAGTCCCTGCGACCCAGCCACCCCACAGCTAGGCGTGCACCTGCCTGCCAGACACGCACCCGAATGTTCTGGAAGGACCACGGTCACACGGCTCGAGAGACTGGAAGCTCCGTGAATGCCTACGGACGGTGACCCTCACACTCGTATGCAGCACTGAGCGCCAACGAGCTCCAGCCCCAGCCAGGACCTGGACGGCGCCTGCGGGCAGCACGCAGGCGGGAGGGAGCTGGCAGGAGGCACGCCCATGGGGCGACGTCGCGGTCCCGGCGGGGGGCTCCCGGCGATTCTGCACCTGACCTGGGCGAGGATGACACGGTGTCTTCACTTTGCGAGCACGGACCAAGCCTGCTCTTACGAGGCGCCCCTTTCTGTGTGAGCTAGGCTTCTATGAAAGGCCGCACGTCAGGGGGAGGGTCTGGTGCCCCGTGCCACCCTCGGGACTCGGCTTTCCTGCCACTCCAACAGGCAGAGGACAGACGCCCCAGACGTGCGGGCACGTCTCCTGGGGGCCCTGGGGGTGGCTGGCCCGCCGTTTCCAGCAGAGCCTGTGCTGGGGGGCGGGGGCTTGGGCAGAGGGGCGGGGGACAGCCAGCAGGCCCGGAATTGAGGCACGCCATTTAACAAGATTGCTAGTGCCCACAAGATTCGTGACTCTCCAAATTTACGGTGACTCACCTGTGATCTTGTCAAAACTGTGACAAAACCCTGACCTACTTAGGGCCAGGAAAGCTGGGAAAGACATGGTCGCCTCCCTGTTTAAAGTGCCTCCCATGACTGAAGCCAGAGCAGAGCAGGAGAAAACCCCAAATTCACTGCATTCCAGAAGATGGGTTTACGTGCTTGGCCCCGATGATCCCCGCTGTGGCCAGGACACATGTCCTCACTGATGCCTGGGGAAGCTGAGGGCTGGGGCTGGGGACTCGAGTGAGAATCTGCAGAGCACTCGCCCCCGGTCTCCGGTCTGATATCACCCCACTGCCGTGCAGCCTCAGCCCTCACCCAGTGGGGGGACTGGCCCCCAGGGCCACCCTCCTGACGGCCTGGGGGGCACAAGCCCTGGATAAGTGCCCTGGACACACATCGCGCACCCAGCTCCTGGGGCGCTGCTCTCGGGAGCTTTTGTCTTCCATGTGACAAGAATATTTTAAGCGTTTTTTTCCCCCCTCAAAACTAAAAAATACAAACGAGCCTTAAGGAACATGATCCCTTCAGAACATGTGCTGATGCTGGCTTCTTTTCTCCACCGGTGCTGCTTCCAGCTCCATCGTTAAACACGTGCAGCTCTAAGCTGACAGCCTGAACCGTTTCCACTGGCCAGGGTGACAGCAGGTGGCGACCACGGCCCCTGGAAACAGCGGGGGTGGTGTCACAGAGGGGCTCTTGCCGAGCTTGGTGACAGTGCACACACCCCGGCTGCGTCACAGTTATTCTTTTGGCCCTCCCTACATAGTTTTCTTCCTGTTCTGTGACTCAAACCATTTAAGAACGAGCAGAGCCGGCCTGTCACATAGAGCACGGCACCCAGGAACGTGCCTCTGTCTTGTGAGGGGCAGCGCCGGGCGCGGCAGCAAAGCTGCCTTCCGTGGCCTGAGGCCCCAGAGTCACGGTCACTCTCGGTGACCACGTGTGGCCTCGCTGAGGACCACCCAGCCAGGCCCGGAGGGCCGCGACCTCGGGTGAGTGCAGATGTGCATTCGGGCTTTCAAATCGGAGTTTATGACTCCTCTCTGGGGCGTCCACCCCAAGTTCCAAGGACATATTCACTGATGGGAAATTAAAAACGAGGGGAGGATGACAACTCCATTGCTTGGAGACACCTTCTACACCTTCCCCATACACAGCACAGTTTCTTGTCCTCCAAACACCTTCCTGCGCCCATCTTACCGCTTATTTTAAAGCAATAATACTAACTTTAGAAAGCAGGACTGTTTGACATGTCCGCCTTCACCGCTGCGCGTGGCCCCGCCACCCCCTCACCTGTCTGGCCAGGGCGCCCGGCTTCCCGGCTGTGTGCACTGGCCCTAGGCGCAGATGAGGAGGGGCCTGGCAGAGCTCAGCAGAACCCTGAGGCTGGCGGCCCTCCCCATGAAGGAGGAAGAGGAGGGGAAGGGGGGGCAGAGAGGCACCCCTCAGGTCTCCTGCTTCTACCTGCTTCTCTCGCCGCCTCACACCTGCAGCCCTGCCGTCCAAATCCACTTATTCTGTGGCCCAGTCACTGTCAGTCACAGGCCCGCAGCCTCGATCTCCTGCCTCTCGGCCTATCCTCTCATTTCCAACGGCCCAACTTCTTATGTTTCCCAACTCAGACCCCGAGGAGTCCTGGCCTCAGGAATCCAGTCCACACGGCTCTTCCCTGGTGGGCTGAGCTCTTCCCGCCTGGCCACGAGGGGCCACAGTGCCGTCGGGGCCCCGGACGGCTGTTTGGTTTTCTTTGGTGGAGGTTCGTGGAACCATAAACTGTGTGTGCACTGCCGTGGGCTAGGAGAAGAAAGCTGGACTGAGCATATGACAGCCCCGAGTAACGCCGCAGAGAGGGCCTCTGACACCCCAAAGGACCAGGAGAGAGGGGGACCCAACAATGGGCGAGGGCCACGGCTCTCCCGTCTCTGGTGACCGGCCACGCTGAGCTGCTGGGAGGCGTCCGTTCGGCCTGGAGCATGTCCGCAGGGCCGCCCAGAGCCCAGCCCCCGGGGAGCCCGCGATCAATACTCCGCTCAGCAGCCCCAGCACATCCAGGGAGCGCAGCGCCACGCGGCCACAGAAACCTCGGTCTAAGAAGGGCATTTAATCATGTGGAAGAGGCTCGGGAAACCACGCCAGGTGGAGAGGAAAACAGAGCCAGAGGGAACACTGTTTGCACCACAACTACATCTTCCCCGGCGGGTGCTTTCCTCAAGGGTGTTTGCTACTTTGATGAGAAAGAAGATGTGCAGACACGACCTCTGTCGCATGAATGCGAGGACACAGGCCCAGGGTAGCATGACTTTGCGGGAGAACAAATGGAGAGGCAGAGTTACCCTCTGCTGCTGGACTGGGGGGGACAGTGAAGACCCCCATCCATCCTGCAGGCTGTGACGAGGAGGGGGTGCCCAGCAGGGCTGCCACCCTTGGGTGGGACTACAGAGGAAGGTCAAGATGTAGGAGGGGGACACCTGGGGACCTTTTACAAAAACGCATGACTACTTCAACTCGCTTCCAGGAATACACGCAGGTGCTGTGTCGTTGCGAGACAAGCCCACCTCATTCCCCACACGCAGAGGAACGGTGCCCAGAGTGGAACCTGGCACACATGTTTCTGACGCCAACACAGGGGCTCAGAAACTTGTCACCAAGTGGAACAGGTGCCCCCCCCTGCTAAGCACAGAGAATGAGGTGCCCCACTTTATTCCAGGAGACGGGGGACACCTGAGACGACCCTATGTCATGTCACTCAGACTTGGCCATGAGTACTACACTCCAGGGAAGTCTCAAAATGGCTTCAGACTCCCAAATCTCCATTCTGTGTGTGTGTTTGGGGGGTGTTAGTGCAAGGCTTCACGGGGTTGCAACACAGGTAAGTTCCTTCCTACAGAAATCTAATGAGTTCTCTCAATGTTACGACCGTGTCAAGCAAAGTCACCATGAGGGAGGTGGCCCGTGGGTGAGACTCATGGACGTGGAAGACTTACGGCCCGCCCTTGGGGAGCTAGGACCCAGCTGCAGATTTCTGGGGGACCACACGCACTGTGATGTGAGCACGTGACTTACGGCTGGCGGTGCAGAGAGAGGGGCAAGCCAAGAAAGGCTTTCAGAAGAGAAACCAGAGACGGTGCCACGGGAGGGGCGGGAGGCTGGGAAACTGTCTTGGGCACCGGGGTGGGCAGGGCAGCCACAGACTGCGGTGTCGGCGGGTCCAGGCAGGTGTCGGGAGACCGGGTTGCCCCGGGGGTGGTATCTAACTCTGAACTTGAAGGAATGGTTCCCCAATTGTAGGTGATACTCCAAACATTCTGTGCTTTTAAAAAAAGTTTTGAACAACTGAGCTCACAAAAGAAAGCTGGGTTAGCTCTCACCCATGGATCGGGTCTGGGGACGCTCCTGTGCCCACCGGCGTGGGGATGGCCATCCGCCGTTCTCAGCACTGACTTGGCACGCATCTCCCAAGGGCCACCTCCTCCACACCGAGGGCTTGCACTTTGCATTTTTCTCTTGTTGATATTATACAAAGAAGCTCACAGGTAAACTTCCAGAAAATATAACACTCTCAGCGGTGAAGGGCCAATCTGTGGCCTCTGCACAGCCGACAGAGCTCCCATGGGCCCGAGGCTGCTCCAGCCGCGAAGCGGCCCTTAGTCAGGAGACCCTGCCCTGGGCATCCCCAGGCCCTGCACACAAATGTCCTGGCCACCGTCCTGCTCTTTGGTGGCTCCATGTTCCAAGCTGTTTCCAACTCCAGAGCGAGCTCGGCACCCTCGTCCCTGGTGACAGGTCCACCCGCCGCCTGCACCCTGCCCTGTGCAAAAGCCCTCCCATAGCCCTCATGGCGGGGCCCCCGGCACACACACTGGCCATGGGCTCAGAGGGCCCTCAGCTCAGACAGACTCTCTCAGTCCCAAAACCACCCACCGAAGAGGGCACAGCGACCTGGGCTCCCAGCACCCTGGGGATCTGACCCACCCTGAGGCCATGCCGAAGAGGAAGCTGCATCAAGGGAGAGAACACAGAAGCAGCAGCCCCCCCCAGAACAGGGGCCGGCAGGGCCAGCAGCCCCCGCCGCCCCCGCCACACTCAGGTCTGCGTTACTCACAGACCTAACAGTCTCTAACACTGTGGTAAGTGATGGATTCAAGCATTAAAAAAAAAAGTGATCAAAACCCTAAGTGATCAGTATGAAACTTTAAAAAAGACCAAAGATATGAAAAATAAAGAGAATGAAAGGAAGTGAATAATGCAATCACAGAAATGAAAGCCCAGTGGCTGGGTTTTCCGGGGGATTCGAGGTGGAGTGGCTGAAGGGCAGGTCGGCCCAGTGAAAGGCAGTCCTGAGGGCGCTCACCAGAACGTCACGAGAGGACCGGGAGTGAGAATGAAGCCCACGGTGAGACAGTGGCCGGACACCCAGGGGCACAGGGCCAGAGGGCCAAGGAAGGACCGACCGGAAAGGCGAAGGAAAGGGGGACGTGGTAGCAGGCCATCTTTGGAGCTAGTGGCTAATCCTGGCCTAGAACTGGTGCCAGACGTGAGTCATGTCCTGTGTGAGGGGGGCCCAGAGAAGCTCCTTCTGTTATCCTCCCAGGTGCCGAAGAAGCTTCCGGAGGCTGCCCTCTACGAGATGCACATGCTCCGGTTGTGCGGGGACCCCAGACGCAGTCCTTCTCGAGCTACAGCTGCACTTGACCCTCTCCCACATCTACAGCGGCGCAGGGATCATTGCCACTGAGACTCGGGGAGGCTGACTTCCCGTCTGCAGGGACGGGGTCTCAGCCCTGCTGGCTGCTCTGAAGCTGTGGGTCACACGTCCCCGTAAGTGACAGCCCCTGTGTGCTCTACTAGCAGGCAGGTAGGCAGAGAAAGAAGAAAGGTATTCAGAGACTGTGGCTCGCTGCCTGGTAGAGAAGGATGGGTTTCCTCATGGAGCAACGTGGCCGGCAGGTGCCCCAGGCCCAGAGGCTGAATGAGCTGCCCCAGGACCGCCTACTGTGGGCCTGGTTGGGCTGAAATCCCCACCAACTCTCCTTCCTTGGGATTTAGGATGTACTACCTGTAAGCTGCGATAGCCTTTGGAAGACGGAGAAACTCTGCAAAACTGAGGGTTGTACACACACAACTCTTGAAAATGGAACGTTTAAAACAAACAAGCACACTTCCACCACGCAAGTGAGCTGTCCCACAATGCGGTTTGTGCCAGGAGGTCTGCACACACGGGAACGCTCAGGAAAACACACAACGTCCACAAGCTTCGACTCAGCCCGACGAAGGAAGCACCCGCCTGCGGAGGGTCAAGGACTGGGTTGGGTGCTTGGGGAGATGGCTTGTGCTTTGTGAGACCGACAACCGGCAGCTGCTGTGCCCCTGCCTGGTCACCTGAGCAGTGGCACCTGCCTCACAGGGTGGCTGAGAGGTTCACACTAGATGATGTTGGCAGGACACAGAGCTGTCCGTGGTGGCCACTCTTTCTGTGGAGGGATGATGGCATCTGCTTAGTATTCATTGGTGACTAAGGCAGGAAGCGTTCATTCAAGGCTTCATTGATGAACATCCAAGAGGTTACAGAGATTTCTGAGATAAGGTGGTGGGTCAGACTGAGGCTGCTGGGACCCGCAGGGGCAGGATCGGGCCTCGGCCAGATGGCCAGCGTGGTACCTGCCTGCCTCTGTCCCCAGGCCACTGTGCCGGCCGGGAGCTGGGGTCTGGGCAATGCCCAATCTCTGATACAATAGCTGGTCTAATCTAACAGAAGGGCCTTTGTGCAAAAGGGTTCTGGAGCAAAACAACAACTCCTCTCGGAAAAGGAAGCCCAAAGTTACCAGTGCTAACCAATGCCCAGCTCCGGGGCGAACTGCTGACCCGTTTCTCAAAGCACACAGAGTCCCCCAGTTCCCTCAGCGTCCACACAACCACTGCCAGCCTCTTCTGGTGAATGGTTTCCTCCGCCACACTTTCGTGAAAGCCTCCAAAACAATGAAAGGAGAGAGAGAGAGAAATAATCCCACCTTCAATGAAAAACGAGACCCAGGTCATCAGAATGGGCCTCCCACGCCAGTGCCCACCGGCTGACCCCCAGGGCAGACAGCCGCTGCTGGGAGAAGGGGCCTGGCCCTGATGTCATAGCTCATGGGGACATAAGCCCAAAGCCACAGGGCAGGCCGCTGGCCTGTGGACGTGGCCTCGTACAGGGAGAAAGGCAGGCAGCAAACCCGAGATGGGACCACAAAGGCTCTGCTACCAGCCACCCCGACTTAAATGCAAAATGCAAGGAACATAGCCCTGCTGGGCAAAGGAAACACAGTTGGAGAAACTGGATTCCAGACCACAGGTGCGAATCACGTACACACCTGCCCAGCCACACTGCGGGCCCATCCCTCAGCAAAGAGCGACCCTGTCAAACATGACAAAAGCCACACAGGAAGCAGACCCAGGCCCGGGGTAGGGGCAGGAACCAGCAAGCGCAGGTGTGCGAGGAAATTCTCACAGGGGGACAGGTGAGGAGCCACCACCGCCTTCCCCATAGTCCCTGTTAGTTTCCTGTTACTCTGTAATGTCCCCACAGAAGGGGTGGCTTTGACAGATTTTTAAAAACATGATTCAAGTGATGTATTTTTCTGGATTTTATTTATTTGTAGAGAGAGGGGAAGGGAGGAGAAAGAGAGAGAGAGAAACATCACTGTGTGTTTGCCTCTCGCACGCCCCCAACTGGGGACCTGGCCCACCACCCAGGCATGTGCCCTGACTGGGAATCGAACCGGCGACCCTTTGGTTCACAGGCCGTTGTTCTATCTATGAGTCACACCAGCCAGGCCTCAGGCAATATTTTGAAGCTCGCAGGAATTCTCCAGGTTGGTGTCCCGAGCCATCTGGGAAGAGAGCAGGGGACCCAAACCAGCAAACTGGACAAGGAGCAGCAGACGACGGGAGAGGGGTTTGGAAGGAAGCCCCAGAGAACGCCTCAGGGGTCGCTGGTAAGAGCGCTGACGCTGGGCGCCCCTGGAAGCCGTCTGGATGCAGCATGAAGGCAGGGAGACAGGGAGTGGAGGTCACCTGCGCGAGGACGCGTGGGGTGGGTCCTGACAGCCTGAGAGGCTGTGACACAAACGACAGCACGGTCCCCGTCTCACCCACGTTCTGCGAGTAGGAAGTGGAGGCTCAGAGCAGTGACGCCCCCTCACCAAAGTCCCTGAGACCCCTGGCGATTGAGCAGGCCTCTCCCCAACCCCACTGGGAAGAGATTAATGCCCAGGAGGCTGTGCAGCGTGAGGTGGTGTCCAAAGACCGCGTGGTGCCCCAGTTTTCCTGTGTCGCCTTATGTGCCCCGCCCGGCCCCCGAGGGGCAGCCCAGTGTGCCTGCCAGGGGTGCTTCCTCGTGCCCCCCTCTCCCGTTCCGTGAATGCGCTAGGACTCCGGGCGACATGCGGAATCAGGGGTCCCGCCCTGATGCAGGCTTGGCAGCTCCGTGGACTTCAGCGGGCGGAGCAGGCGGCCACGCGGCCTCCTGCTCAGAACACGTCAGCTGCTCTTCCTCCCTGTGAGGAAGGCTGTGGCCGGCATGGCTCTAGGGTCAGGGCAGGTGTGTGTGAGGGGGTCTGGGCTTGATTCCAGAATGTTCCACCACACGCTAAACACTTGACTTTCCCACCCTCTGGCGCTCTGGGCACCTCCTGAACCACAGAGGGTGAATTCCTGATTGCACCCCTTTTTTTCAGGAATGCCCACCTCCCTCTGCTCCCTCTAGGGCTGCACACCCAGGTGCACCCAGAGTGTGCAAAGGGCCAGGAGAGGGAGGACCACAGCCTTCTGTTCTGAGAGGGGGCTTCTCTGCGCAGACCGCGGCATCTAACCGTGAGCTCTCGCTTCATGACTGCAGGGCCGTGGTTCAGCTCCTTTCCGGGCAACTTCTGCGGGACTGAGGATATTGAAAGGTAAAAACGACGGAGAAACCTAATGGCTAAAAGGAAAAATTTCCTAGCAGTGCTTCCACCAGAAAGCAGCATTTCCCCTCAGCACCAGGGGGCCAGACTCGTACATTGCGCATCGTGTTTCTGTTCCGGGTGAATCTTATTCTCCTGACAAACAGACGTATCATAACATTAAAGGCAGAGACAGGACCCTTTAGAGCACAACGATGAGCCTGTGAGCAAGGCCTGGCAGGGAGCACGAGGGCAGGGGACAGAGTGGACAGTGCCATAGCTGGCCACGCTCATCAGCATCTAGAGGGAGGCCCTGGGGTCCCACACCCCTCGCCAGGGACAGTGTAGAAAGCTCCCCTCTTCCTGGCCCCTCTGCAAACCCAGACAGGGACAAGTGGGGCAGGGAGAAGACTTTTTAACAAGCGAGCATGCAGCCCTGACCGGTGTGGCTCAGTGGGTTGGGCATCATCCTGCAAAGCAAAAGGTCGCTGGTTCAATTCCCCGTCAGGGCATGTGCCTGGGTTGCAGCTTATGTCCCCAGATGGGCACTTATGAGGGGCAAATGATCGATGTCTCTCTCCCTCTCTCCCTTCCTTCCCCTCTCTCTAAAAGTAAATAAATAAAATCTTTTAAAATATCTAGTATGCGATAATTTGTCTGAGCAAGCAGATGTAGCTAGTATTCCCTAAGACTGCATACAGCGACGGTGGCCTGGGACAGACACACGTATGAAACTATATCGTACTCTGTGCTGCAGGCCAGCCAAGTCCCATTGCTGTGAGTCACCAGGTAGTCCGGGTTCTGTTTTCCTTGCATACCTGCAAACTACGGGCTAAAGCTGGAAAAGGTTTCAAATTTTACATAAACTACATTCTCAACCACACTGCCTTGAAACTCCTGGGAGCTAACCAATTCTAGAAAGAATAATTCAAGTTCTAATTTTAATTCTCGCAAGACTGTTACGGGCATTGAACAAACACAAATGGAGAGTCTGTTCTGCGCAAGGTACTCATGAGGTGTAATAGGGGCTCCTCCTCAAGGAGCTGAATAGGCAGGAGGAAGGTCCTCCACACATCTCACATCTCATTACAAACACTCGGCCAAGTGCTCTGTGTTCTCCTCAGCCAGGGAACTGCATGCAGACATTTAAAAGAGACGCCTCCCTTTTCCTCACTGTCCTCTCTCAGCAGTGACAAGCTGGCACTCGGAGAAAACGGAGGGATTATCCTGCGTGAAACCACGCAGTGAAATGGAAGACCAGAGAGCAGGCAGTTCCATATCCGTACTTGCGTGGGAAATTAAGACCTAGAGATGCGCTCCGAGGGAGGGCTGGAGCCAGGAAGAGGCCATCCTGGGCTGGGAGCTGCGTCCCTGGGGGGCCAGGCCACGCCCTCTGCAGGGGACAGTGGGCCACACACATCGTGTCCATGGTCCTGGCCTGGCCCTCCAGTCACCTCAGCACAGAGGAGTGAATTTCAGGGCAGCGACATACAGACCTGTAATAATACCCGCTCGCCACCCCCCCCCCATGCTAAGCAGTGGACTCGCGCCCACACTGACCCCTCCCTGGGACCCCTGAAGCCACCGTCATCGGAATGCATTTCTGAACCTGCCGCCTACGAGACTGTTGGTGGGATGAGTCAAGTCCACTTGGTAGAAGAGACATGAGGAAGCCCTGCCAATCCCCCCTGGCACAGGCAGACGACCAAGGGGTCACGCCCGGACTCACAGCACAAGTGCCTGCCTGCCTGGGGTCAACTCCATGTCCAGCCCAGTGGGCCCGCAGGCTCGGTTCACACTCAGCACTTTGGACAACACAGACTTGACAAACAAACTAATCAAGAGACGCGCACGCACTGCTAGCTAACTTGCAGTTCCAGGCCACATGTTCCCAAGAGACCCAGCCCAGCCTTTCAGTAACTGCGCACCCAGGGTGCCAGCTCAGACAGACTGCCACAGAGCTCTCCCTCAGCCTGAGCCGCGGCAGCGCCTGCAAAAGAGCCCCTTCCTGGCGCACATGGGGGCCTGCATTGCCTCTGAGGTGGCGCAGATACCTCTGCGCCTAGGGCCAAGGACTAAGGTGCCCTGTGGGCTTGGAGCCCAGACGTACTCTGAGCAGGCCAGCAGGCCCTGCCGGGAGCGCCCCATGAACTGCAGGGCCCCACCGGGGGAGCCTTTGCTCTTTCAACTTCCCCGCCCCCACATCATTCCTGGGAGCAGCTAATCTTTTGTCAACTCCGAAGAGCAAGCAAATGTCTCCTGTAACCATCCTGAGCAGGACGCCCGGAAGGTGTAGGAGACACAGCCCCGTTCTCAGGGAGTCAGCACTCTACTCTGATTCAGAGAAACTTCCTTTAAAAAACAAAAGAAAACATACCTGGCTAACGAGTCTAGATATACCACAAGAATCACTAAGCCATAAAAGGCCATCCATCCTTCTTACCTAGGCCTTCTTCTTTCTTGACCAAAGAAGCCAACGCAAGTTCATCCAAGCAACCCCCAAAGTTACAAGTGCAAACGGTGACTCCATCAAGTGCCGGGGAGAGAGACATACTTGGTCCCTTGTGCCTCTTATTGGAAGGACTGGTTGCTCTTTAGAATGGGAGACCTCACTGCACACATGCTCATCTGCTCCCCTCTGAAGGCTGTGGGAGGGCAGAGAACATGTTTTCCCTGGGGACTCCTGGGACTGGGCCCAAGGTCGCAGAGCTGGTTGCCCTGTCCAAGCAGCTGGCAATGTGCCCCATTTATTTTTACTGTTCAGTGGTGGTTCCTTCAAGAGACAGCATGATGCTATTCAAAAGACTGGAAAAAAACAAACACTCCAATTCATACCATTTAAAGAGGAAAAGTTAACTATGTATATCTTGGGTGCCAATCTTTTTTAAAGGCATGAAGAATTACACATGCAAATGTATTGCCCACACTTCAATAATACTCATTTCTTTCCAAGCTAAAAATCGTCGTTAGGATATAATGGGGAAAGAGATGGTAGTTCCGTTCTTGGAACCCACCCCAATAAAAGCGTGCTGACTCAGCATTCAGGGTGGGGGTGTGGGCTTCAGAAGGTGGGGCCGGCCATGTCCCAGGACACAGCCCACTGTGCAGTCTCTTCCACAACAAAAACGTGCCAGGCCCACCCTGAGCTTAATTTAAGAAACAGGAGCCCTGGCCAGATAGCTCAGTTCGCTAGAGCATCATCCTGATACACCGAAGTTGTGGGTTCGACCTCTGATCAGGGCACTTACAGGAACCAACCAATGATGCATCAGTAAGAGGAACAACAGATCTCTCTCTCTCTCTCTCTCTCTCTCTCTCTCTCTCTCTCTCTCTCTCTCAATCAACCAATAAAAAGAAAAAAGAAAACTGCTAAAATGGAAGCACAACGATGATGATTTGGGAAAATCAGGGGGGTGTCAGCCCCTGGAGAGTAGAGTCAGGGTCTTCTCAGAGGCATCAAGTCCCAAGTTGGCAGCAGGGACAGCAGCCAGGACACCACTTCTGCTTCCAAGCAGCTGCCTGCCTTCCCTGGGGCGAGCTCCTAAACTCTTGTCCCAGTAGCAGAAACAATCTAATCTCATGGTGGGGAGGGGCAGTGTTCACACCGATCCCTAGCACCATGTGAAACTGCAGTAATCTAATAAAACAATCGAATGAAATGCTTAGCAGTAAAGGAAATGACTTTTAAAGGTTTTCCTGTTATATTTCATAAAAGTCAATACAGCATCTTACTTATGTATATTCATTCAGACATCAAATTTCCATTATGTTTATAAGGAAAATTATATAAGAATAAATCCAGCTCAAACAGAAAAGCCTTCCTAGGAAGGAAACACTCAAAATCCTTCCCACTTAGAAAATGAGTTTGTTTACTTCAGACTTAGCTGCCTAAACCAGAAGAGATGCATTTAGAACCGGCCTGAGCATTAATGGACATTTGACTCCTCAGAATGTGAGAGGGTGGGGAGCAGAAATCTCTGACAGCAGGGACTGGGGTTTCACAGCATCGTGAGACTTTCCTAGATCAGGACTTGGGGACTGGGGGGGGGGGGGGGCGGCGGCTACTGCTCTCAATTTCCCACAAGGAGCCCAGAGCATGACGGGACTACACCTCGTCCAGGGGGCTGGCTGTGGCTGAGGAAGGAGGAAGTACACAGGGTCTGTGACGTCCCGGCCCCAGTCTTCACCTGCACCACAGGAAACGCCCGTCCCAGCTGGGCAAGATGACCCTCCACACGGGACCTCCTCTCCCCAGGCTCAGTTCCTGCCAGGAGAAGCCTCAGAGGCCACTTACTGATGAATGACCTGGCACACGCCTAAAGTCAGATTAAATGCACTGCTGTGACAAGCACAGTTGCCTCTTTTCCCCTGTTTTTATTTTTATTTTCTCTGGCAAAAGGAACATACAGGGATTAAACATTTGCTTGTCTCCAGCAGGGAAACCCTGGGGCTGGTAACAGACACTGAGACCCGGGGTTTAAGTCAACTGGAGTCAAACCAGGAGCAGACACGACAGAGCCCTAGCACCGTGAGGCCTCACCAGGACTAGGATGCCCTTCCACCAGGCCAACGCGCTCCCTCCCTCCAAGCCAGCACGGTCCCTTGCGCAGCCTGGGAAGGCCCTGCATCTTCACACTAGAACCAAACGCCGCTCTCCCAAGACATGGAGCCATAAAAGCCATCTCCCTGCCCCAGCCAGGGAAGCCACAGCCTCTGGCTACTCAAGTAAGGGCCCGTCCTTCTGTCATTTCCCAGCCCTTGGGCGACAGGCACGCGAAGGCGCGGCGCAGGCGCGGGCGCGCACAGTCCCCCAACCTGGGGATCCCTCCCCAGGTGGCTCAGGTAGGGCCCGCCAGCAGCGTTTAGCACGCCCCCTGCCGGCCCCGGGGGAGCTGACTCAGCCTTTATTCTCGGCCTAAGACAGGAAGGAGAGACGTGACCTTAAGGTCCCAAGGGAACAAAAAGAAAAGGCAAGGCAGTTTTGGCTTCTTAGAGACGGAAGACACACTCTAAGCGTACAAGGGTATGAAGAGGTTTTAGGGTGATTGTTTCTGAAGTATTTCAGGAAACAAGTGACGAACATCTAAAAATCGAGTGGAAACACTGTATTTTCACAAGTACTACAGTGGGTTAAATCGAAAACATCATGGCGAACGTTCCCACAAGTCCACAGGTGCAAAACAAAACGGGTATGTGGCCAGAGTGCTTTCACAGACTCAGTTTCTAAAGGGTTCACAATCCGAAGCCTTAAAAACCAATTTTCATCCCCAGTCAATTGCAGAAAAATCTCAGCCATGACTTAGGAGCTCCAGTGTTAAAGCAACCATACATAACAGGGCAAAGTCACCGAAAAGGCACCCATTGGAGACAATTCTGCTGTAAGGTTCCCTGTCTCACGCAGCCTTGCCAGTATAAATAACTTTGGCACCTTTAAGAGGTGAGGCGCCCTGGACACCCTGCTTGCTTGCTTCAGAGGGAGGTGCCTCTCCCCTTCTCCACAAGGTGACAACAGATGGCCCAGTGTCTCCGCAACTCCAGTGCTGGCCTCCACCAGGGCCGAGGGCCTCAGCAGGGACTTCCTCAGGTGACACCTGCCACATGGAATCCAGACTGAACCCACTCCTGGCGAGACTCCATAGAGCAAAAGCTTCTGTCCGTGGCCCCCTGGATGTCATGGGCCTAAAGCAGGCCACCGCTGTCTCATTTTCTCCACACCACCCGGGGTCTGAGGGCTTCATGTTCCTGGCCAGGCTCTAACTTTTGTGCAGCATGTGGTCCTGAATTCCTTCCAGACCCAATAGGATACACTAATAATTTAAAGCACGCATGTTTTAACCAATTAGAAGTAGTCATTCATTATTAAGTACAAAAAATGTCAATACTTTCGTCCCTTATTGAATATCCTTTCGACATGATAGGCTGAGGTAGGTATTCAGACTGTCTTGGGAACTGGCTTCCTTTGGTTCCCATAACAGTTGGTACTAATGGAACACTCGCAAACATAATAATGATGGCCTGCTGCTTCAGGTTAAGGGGGGGCATTCCCCAGAACCTGGTGTGCTGCAGGTAGGTCTCCAGCCTCTGCGCTCTCTGCCCTCTTTAGGTATTGAACTGGCCTTGGAGGCTGATGGGACACACAGCTACCAAGGTAAGGAAATGAAGAGCCAGGAGGACCCCAGGGAAGCTGCCACCCCTGTCTTCAGGGTCGGCTGCTCCCAGACACATCCTGGAGGGGGCGGGGGATGGAGAAGGAAGGAGAACTGCAGCTGTTCACCAAGGCCCGTAAATATTTTGGTGATACCGGCCACCTTTTCCTGACACATCGTCTGCCAAATCAAATATAACATCTTTAAAAATTTTTCCAGCTCACAGCTCACTTTCATTGACAAATATAAGCATCACTGATGCACATAAGAGTCAGGTACGGCTTTCCCTGGATCCTTAGGCTGTGGATGAAGCGATTCCCAGACCCACCGGATCTTACAAGTTTCCTGGCAGCCACACTCAAATCTATGAATTCTCAAGCCGGCGGGAAGAAGAACCGTTTCACTTGTGCGAGGTGTCTGAGTTCAGAGGGCAAAGGCAAATCCGTTTCATTGCAAAGCCTCTCGAAGGGCTGCAATAGCTACAGGGGAGGGGGGTACACTCGCGCGGTTGTGTCCAATGAAGGAAAGTTTTTGTTCATGATGACATCACTGACATTTCCCAAATTTAAAGGAGCACTTAAAGCTCAGCAGATGCAATTTTTCCCCTCCAGTGAGAAGATACTAGGGAAGGCCTCCGGGTCCACAGCCAAATTGCATTAAGGGTTTGCCTGCTGTCCAGCCAGACCCAGTGGAGCGAGCGAGCAGAGCTTCGGGCCGCGGTGGCCCACACAGCCACAGCCCGGGCGCCCGGCTAGGGGCCTCACGCGCTGCTCCTGGGCCGGGCCGGGCCGGGCCCGGGAGTCGGCCGGCGCCGCGGGACCCTCGTGCGTCCACACGGACCGAAGGGTCGGTTCCCCCACTCCTGTCATCACGTTCCAGTGCGGACAGCTACACGGCCCGGAGGAGACACCGGCCCCGAGCCAGCGCGAGCGCCGCACCCTGCCCGGGAGACGCGCGCCTCTCCGGGCCGGAGCCGGTGGCCACGGTGCCCGCGGGGTCCAGAGCGGAGCCCGCAATGCAGACGCGCCCGCGAGCCGTGCGCGGAGCCCGTGACCCCCACGCCCCCCGCGCCCCCGCGCCCTTGCCTCAGGGCCACCCGGCCTTTACGCCCACCCGCTTCGCCGTGGAGGGACCCGGCGCCCGCGCTCGCACGGAGCACCTGCCTCGTCCGCGGCCCCGACCCCGCCGCCGCCGTCAGCACCGCGGCCAGCGCCGTCTCACCTGCCGCGCGCGCAGCTCCGCTCAGCCAGCCCGCAGAGCCGCAGTCGCCGCTACCCGACTTCCATTTTCTCTCTTTAAAGGAAAATCAGATCAGCTGTTTCGCTCGCGCTTCGGCTCCGCGGCCCCCTCCCCAGCTGCCGCTAGCGGTCCCGGGGGCCTCTCCTCCCCCGCCTCCTCCCGCGCGCCGCTCCGCCCCTCGCGCCCGTCCGCTCCGCCTGCGGCCGCGCGCAGGGCCCGCCTCCCGGCTCCGCCCGCCGCCGCTCGGCGCGCGCCCTCGCCTGACGTCACCGGCCTCGGCCGCGCCCCCGCCTCCCGCGGACGTGCGCGCGCCGCGCCCCCGACCCGGTACAGCGCGCGGCGCCCCCGAGCCCGCGCCCGCACCGCGCTCCCACGCTCGCCCTTCCCGGCGCCCCCGGCACCCGCCTGCGGGGCAGCGCAGCCTCCCTTCGCCCTCTGCCTGCCTCGCACTGTTCGCGACCACCTTCCTCGTTTCCCCCTCCCGGCTCAGTCGCCCTTCCCAAGCCTCCCAAACTTTCTCCCACGCATTCTGTCTCAGCTCCATTCTAATCCCTGCTCCGGGCCAACATCTCAGCCGGAGTGGGTCCTTCTGCCCCTTGAACCGCGTCCCCGACCCTTGTCCACTGCTTGCCTTCCTCTTAATACTTTCTCACGCCACCACTTCGCACGGTTCCCCCGGCTGGTGTCAAGGACTGCCCACTGCTCTGCCCACGCTCACGCCCGCCTCTCGGTGTAGCCACGCCCCCTACTGCAAATGGTACTTCATAGTACAGATCTAATAATTAATACATCCTCACCTATTTCTTGACAATCGTTAGTTTACTCCTAACTTAGGACCTTTGCAAGGTTTTAAACATTATATAGGTTTCATAAAATTTAGGGAGTTCTTTGACTTAATATACGGTGAAGTTGACCTTTTTAAATGTACAGTCCTGTGATTTTTAAACACGTGTTTGGGTTCGTGTAACCACCAGCACACATCAGGGGCCCATGCCTCAGAGAACTTCCTGGTGCTGCCCTTTCACAAGCCACACTCTCCCCAAACCCTATTACCTGCTGGTATCCGGTGGCCACTGAGATGTTCTCCATTGCTGGGTTTTTATCTTTTTGAGAATATCATATACATGGAATTATGCAATATTCAACATTTTGGAACTGACTTTATTCATTTGCCCTATGTCTTTGGAGTTTCATTCATGCTGCACATGTCAGTGGTTCTTTTTATCGTTGGGTACTGGCCCATGATCCGTACCGCTTTTTGTTTATTTACTCTCTGAAGGTTCTTTGGGTGGTTTCCAGTTTTGGATGGTTATGGATATTCTATAAACATTTGCTTGCAGAGTTTTGTATAGACAAGAGTTTTCAAAGTAGTTGGGTAAATACCTTGTAACGGCATTGCTAGGTCTCAAGATGAAATTGTTTAAACTTGAGAGGAACCTGCAAACAGTTTTCCAGAGTCTCCATTATTGTACCAACCACCAGCAATGTCTGAGGATCCCACTTTCCTGCACTCTTGCCAGCACTTGGTGTTTGCAATATACATGTTTTATTTTAGACATTCTCATGGGTGTGTAGTGATATTTCATTGTTTTGATTTTCAATTCTCTAATTAAAAATAATGCTGCGTATCTTTTATTATGCTTATTGCTATCTGTTGATCTACTTCAGGGAGGTGTCTGTTCAAATCTTTGACTCATTTTTTAGTTGTTTTTCCCGTTTTCTTATTGTTGTGTTTTAAGACTTCTTGACATATTTTGGATAGAAGTATTTTATGTAATATGTATTTTGCAAATTTTTCTGCCCGTGTGAGGCTAGTCTTTAAAACAATTTTTTTATCGATTGATTTTAGAGAGAGAGGAAGAGGGAGGGGGAGAGAGATACTAAGATTTGCTGTTCCACTTATTTATGCATTCATTGGTTGACTCTTGAATGTGCCCTGACCAGTAATCGAACCCGCAGCCTTTTTGGTGTAAGAGATGATGCTCCAACCAAATGAGCCACCTAACCAGTACTGTAACTCTTTATTATTCCTTTGATGTCTATGAAGTCAGGAGGGGTAAATCTTTCAGATCTGATATTGGTAAACTGTATCCAATAAATTGTTTCTTGGTTGTTCTGGAAGATTTTCTCAATTTTAACGATTTTTCCCCCCAAAGAACCAACTTTGGGGTTTGTTAATTTTCTCTATTATTTTCCTGTTTTCAATTTTATTTGTTTCTTCTCTAATTTTTAGTATCTTTCCACTTGCTTTAGGTTAACTTGCTCTTCTTTCTCTAGTATGCTAAAGTGGAAGCTGAGTGGTTTTTAACTTTTCTTCTTTTCCATTTAATGCTACAAATATCACCCTAAGCATTGCTTTCTCTGCATACTACAAATTTTATAGTTCTATTTTCATTTAGTTCCATATATTTAATTACTCTTGATACTTCCCCTTTGATCCAAGTATTACTTTGAAATATATTGTTTAGTCTCTAAATAATCTGGGATTTTCATCTTTCTGTTCTTTATTTCTAGGTTAATTTTGTTGTGGTCTGAGAACATGCTTTGTATGGTTTCTATTTTTCATTTGATAAAATGCATTTTATGGCCCAGAATATGGTCTGTGTTGGTGAATGTCCTGAGTTTGAGAAGAATGCATGTTATGCCATCTTTGGATAGAATATTCCATAATTGTCAGATCAAGGTGATTCTGCCATTCTGATTTTCTGCCTCCTTGAGTTATCAGTTATGAAAGAGGAATGTTGAAGTCCCTAACTATGATAACGGATTGGTCTATTGGTCTATTTCTTTTTTCAGTTTATCAGTTTTTGCCTCACAAGCATGTTTAGAATTATTTAGTCTTCTTGGAGAATTGGACTCTTTATCATATAGTTGTCCCACCTTTATCCCTGATAATTCTCCTTGTTTTCGAGGCTGTTTTGTCTGAAATTAATTTAGTCACTCCAGTTGTCTTTTGATTAAGGTCAACACGGTATATCTTTCTTCATATCTTTACTTTTAACCAATCAGAGACTTTAAAATTAATGTGGGATACTTGCAGACAAGATATAGTTGGGTCTTGTTTTGTTATTGACTCTGGCAATATCTTTTCATTGATCTGTTTAGACAATTCACATGAAATATAATTATTGATCTCTTTGGATTAATATCCACCATATTTGTATCTGCTTTCTATTGGTTACCCATGGCTTATTTTTCTTTCCTCTCTGGTTTTAATTGAGTATTTTATGTTATCCTATTTTACATTCTCTCAAAGTATCAGCTGCATTTCTTTTAAGCATTTTTAGTTGTTCTAGAGTATATAATATGCGTTTTTCACTAATTGTGCCCACCTTCAAATAATACTATTTAGCTTCACAGGTAGTACAGTTTCCAATCCCTTGTCCCATTCCTTGTGACATTGTTCTAACCTCCCAGTACCTTGTTACTATTATTTGCTTTAAACAAACAGTTGTCTTTTAGATCAATTAAGACAAAATATTTAATTTTACCTTCATTCATTCCTTCTCCAATACTCTTTCCTTCTTTGTTTAGATCTAAGTTTTTGACCTCTGTCATCTTCTTTCTGTCTGAAGAATACCTTTCAACATTTTTCGAAGGACAGGTCTGGTGGTGAGTTGCCTCAGCTTCTGCTTGCCTGAGAGTGTTTAGTTCTCCTTCACTTTGGAAGGCTAATTTTGCTGGGTATAGAATTCCAGGTTGGGTATTTTTGTTTTTCCAACGCTTAAATATTTCACTCCATTCTCTTCTTGCTTATGTGGTTCCTGAGGAGAAATCTGTTGTAATTCTTATCCTTTATCTTTTTTTTCCTCTATAGGTAACTTCCTAACACCACCATTAGCACCTGGTTTGATTTATTTCAAGATTTTGCTCTTTTTCAGTATTTTAAATTTAAATATGACACACTTAGGTATACTTTTGTTTTGTTTTATCCTGTTTTTTGTTCTTTGAGCTACGTGGATCTAAGGTTTGGTGTGTATTATTAATTTTTGAAAGTTCTCAGCCATTATTCAAATATTTATTCTTCCCTTACTTTCTTCAACTTCTGGTATTCCACTCACATATATGTTAACGATTTTTAAATTAACCCACAGTTCTCAGATGTTCTGTCCTTTTAATTTATTTTCTTTTTGCACTTCAGTTTGGGAAGTTTCTATTCACATACATTCAAAGCTCACTGATTTTTCCTTGGCCACATCAAGTCTACCGAGGAACCCATCAAAGACATTCCTCATCTTTGTTACAGTGTGTTTTATTTCTATCACGTCCTTTTGTTTTTTCTTAGAGTTTCCATTCTCTGCTTACATTACCCATGTGTTTTTCCATCAGAGCCGATATCAGTTAGGGGTCTTAAAAGGAATATATATGGCTGGAATCATAAGACAAACAGATGATAGATAGGTACATATACACACAGATTATGTATGGAACTGGCTAGGCAATTGTTGGGGCTGGCAAGTCTGAAGTCTGCAGTGTAAAAGTGCAGGCCAACAGGCTGGAACTCTGGGGTAAGAGCTGATGCTACAATCTTGAGGCAGAATTTCTTCTTTCTCAGGGAAACCTGTTTCGCTCTTAGGGCCTTTTAATTGACTGAAGGAGGCCTGTCCACATTATCAAGGAAAATGTCCTTTACTTAAAGTAAACTGATTATAGATATTACCTACATCTACAAAATACCTTCACAGAACCAGCTCTGTTAGTATTTAACTGAATGTCTGAGTACTATAGCTTAGGCAAGTTGGTACATAAACTAACCATACAGAGTTCTCAACACATCAGTCATTAATTCTTTTAAATTCTTTGTCTTAGAATTCAAAATCTCTAACATATCTGGGTTTGGTTCCACTGCTTGATTTGTCTCTTTAGACTGTATTTTTTTTTTTTTCCTTGTAAGTTGTTGTTGAAATTCTTACATATTGGATTGGGTAGTGGGAACCGGGGTAAATAGCATGAGGATTGATGCTAATCCGGCTAGGATTTGGGATTTGCTTAGTGTCTGCTAAAGCCGTAGCTGCCAGAGGCTTCCCTATTATCTAATGGCCTTGCTTGTGTCTCCTCTCTTGCCTTTGGCCCTCCCTGAGTACTCCTCCGCGGGGAGGGTCTGTGTTGGGCAGCCCTTTCATCTGTAGTCACTATCCGTATCCTGAAGTCTTACTGGTGTGGCGGTAAGGTGAGGGCTGTATAACCTTCCAGTGTCCTCAGGCCTTTTAGTGGTCATGTGTCTCTGCCCTGTGACCTTCACAAGTGTTTCTTCTCATAGAGATTCCCTGGTCCCCCACCCCTTAGGTGAGATAGGCAAGCCAGAGTGGGGCAGATTGGGAGGAATATCCTTTTTCACGATTCTGGGACAAGGCTCTGATCAAATCTTTTCCCCCTGGAAAGGAGGCCTCTTGTATGGAGAAGGCTCTGGGTGTATTTCACAAGAATTCCTCTTCTGCTTCTCTGCAAAGGCTGAATGGTGATCTTCCCTGGATCTTTCCCATGGGAACCCGGCAAGGTCCCTGGAGGTGACATCCATGCGAGTGTGGGAGTCCTCCTACGGTCAGACCCCAGGAGTTTCTCACTTTCAAGCTAGCTCACACTCAGCCTCGAGTCACTTGTCAGAAATACCACGGAGGTGTTCCTGCCAGTGTGTGGCTCCAGCAGCTTCTCCAGGTCGGCAGGTCTCTGTGTGACTCTCGAGAGTCACCTGTCTTTGCAGACTTCCAGGTGGCAATTTGTCCTGCAACCTCAATTCTCAGATGGGTCCAGGAAAAGTCATGGTTTTTCCATTTGTCTGGCTTTGCTTGTTGTAAAATCAGCTGTAACACGTAAATCTTTACACACTGGAGCTCAAACCAGAAATCTCCCTCTCACTGGGTGTGTGGCACGCATTTCCCTAATGGGTGTTGATGTTGACCCTCTTTTCATGGGGCTTATTTGCCATCCTTACATTGTTTTGGGTGAATTTTTTGTTAAAGTCTTGATCTCATTTTTTATGGGGTTATTTTCTTACTGTTGATTTTGGGGGGTTCTTTGCATATTCTGAATACAAGTTCTTTATCATATATGTAATTTGCAAACATTTTCTGCCATTCTGTAGCTTGTCTATTCATTGTATTATGAGTTTCTTTCATAAAGCAAACATCTTACATTTTGATGAAGTCCTGTTTATAATTTTTTAAAAATTGAATTTTATGGTTCATGTTTTTTGGTAACATATCCAAGCGCTCTTTGCCTAATTCCAGGTCACAAATATCTTTTTGATGTTTTCTTTGAAAAGTTTTATAGCTTTACATTTTAGATCCAGATCTCTCATCAGTTTTGAGTTAATTCTTATAACAGGCATGAAGATTTGGTCAAGGAACACTTTGGGGGGATGTTACGTAGATATCTAATTTTTCGAGCACCATCATTGAAAAGTCTGTCCTTTCTACATTGAATGACCCCTGCACCTTTGTCGAAAATCAGTAGTGTGGGTTTATATATGGATTTCATTTTCCAGTCCATATATCTGTCTCTTCACCAACAGCAGGCTTCCTTCCTCTGGGCAGATGCTGGCTCAGCCCCCAGTGTGGCCCTCTGCCCTGGCCCTTTTCCCCTGGACCCTATGCTCTGGGGGTGGGGGGCAGCTCTGCAATCCACACAATTTGCCAATAAAACGGTAGAATCTGATTCCATCCCCGAAGGCCCCTAGGTTTATAGATGTGCTCCAACAACGGTTCCCACTGCCCCATCCCTTCTCCATTGGAATCGCTCTGTGGACAAGTTCTAGGCTGAGGGAAATGAGACAGACAGGTCCATCTTGCCCCGTGACTTCTCAAGCAAGTTGTTACTCACCTTACATTTTGTCTGGCTGTTCCTTTGGAGGGCTGTTCCCAACCCTTGTACCACAATGAGGCCACTGTTTGGGAAATTAGAAGCTTGAGATTTGAAAAGGAAAAAAAAACAAAAAAAGCACAGAGTGAGAGGGAATGTGTCAGCAGGAGATCTCAGGCAGAAGGGGTGCGCTCCTTGGCAGCCCCCACAGCAAGCGCTTCCGGGCCTGTCTATCTTCCCCTCCCCTGAGCAAGTTTCAACAGAAGATACATGTCCGTTTGTCTGGGAGAGCAATTCATTTCTAACACGGACTAGAAATGGAGAAGATAGAATTTAAGCTCCAAAGGCTCTTCAGGTGGAGCTCTCTGAAGTGGTAAAATCATGCGAGAGGTTCCCATTATTAGATGAATGAGCGATGCTAGGAATACAACCAATGGCTATTGACCTCTGGTGGAGGTCTCCCTGGAGCAGGCAGTGACGGGGCTTGTTTTATGTGCTGCTTCTGGCTCTGACATCAGACTTCCCACGTTGGGACGCGACACCTGAGCTCACATGGGTTTGCACAGCTGGCAGGACGCCTCTGCTGCCCCAGCACGGGCCAGCCAACACCTTGGATCTAAGTGAGAAGAAACCAGAACTTCTCATTGGTGTTAGAATGGTTTCATTGCATGTAATTTGTTTGTTAATGCTTCTTCATTGCAATTAAAAAGCACTAGCTTATTTTAATTTATAAGTACTGTAGTTTTCGCTATAAGATGCACCTCACCATAAGACACACCTAGGTTTAGAGGAGGAAAACAAGAAAAAACAAACTCTGAACCCAATGGTGTACTAAAATATTTAACAAAATATAACAGAATAATATTTCAACCATGTAAAGTGAACAGCAGTCAACAGCGGTATTAAGAACCATCATCACTGTCATTAACAAATGAGAAGAGACTTTAAGGTTCAAGTGCTCTTCTAGCTTTCCGGGAACCCCAGGTCAGGTGAGACACATCATGGCCTGTGATGCAATATTTGCTCCATAAGATGCGCAGACACTTCCCCACACTTTTGGGGTGGGGGAGTGCATCTTATGGAGCAAAAAATATGGTAAATGCTATTTAACAAATAAGTGTGTGTGTGTGTGTGTGTGTGTAAGCACTGAAATTGATATTTTGGTCATAAAGTATTTTATAACACAGAAAGAAAAACAAAACTGTTCACCAGTATTTCCATCCGCATCTTGACCCCCGCCCCCTCCTGTGTTCTCTCCTTGATGGCAGAGTTGATTGCGAAGTCCCTTACTCATGATGTTTGCAGAGACGAGAGGAGGGAAGACAAGAGCCCCCACACCACCTCTCACGGCCATAACATGGGAATGTTTTGGCCACACAGTATGCACATATTCAGGACTGCACTTATGACTCTTTAATTACCTTCCTCTCTCTCAGAGTTTTCTGGAGCATTGCAGAAGTTGGGCATGGGAGACCAGAGTTGGGGAGAGTCTAGGGGCTGGATTTGGTGAGGCTTCCAGAGTGGGGACCCAACACCACAATGTGACAACGGCCCTGCTGGAGCCTCGAGGACCTCCAGTGGCCTCCCGTGTCACTCGGCTATGAAGAAAGGCTTACATTCTTATCTTTTATCCTCAAAAGATGAACACCAAGGCCAAGGGTAAGCATGGTTTCTATTTCCATTTTTAAAATGTACATTTTTGACACTTGACCATGCCCAGACTCTGCCGTGGGGAGTATTCATGGGTCCTGGTAAGTATGCTGCTCACCCAGGCTGGATGGTCTGGCCCGCTAGACCAGTCACCTGGAAGCCACACACAGCACACAGGAGGCTGGGCTGCTCACTCAGGAATGCCCCCCTACATCAAACAAATGATCGCGGCATCACTAAAGGAGGATTTACTCTGGCCGGATAGCTCAGATGGTTAGAGCATTGTTCTAATACACCAAGGTTGCAGGTTTGATCCTGGATTAAGGACCTCCAAGAATCAACCAATGAACGCATAAATAAGTGGAACAATAAATTGCTGTTTCTTTCTCTCTTCCTCTCTCTCTCTCTCTCTCTCTTCCTCCCTTTCCCCTCTCCAAAATCAATAAATATTTTTTTAAGTCAAAAAAGAAAAGGAGGACTTTTTGGTGCTGAGTGCACTGGGAACTGTCAGCAGGCCTCAACAGAGACAAGGCTGCAGATGCGTATTTCCATAACTACACATCACTGCTTAAAATGTATCTCCCAGTAGAGAACTTTCAAAAGATGTATTCCGCCAAGTCTTTTCTGGATGAATCTAGTCCTTCTGCTGCAGAGGAATAAATAGCAAAAGCAACCTAATGGAACTGCAGGGGGGACAAACCATGAGGGAAAGGGGGTCCAGAATGGAGAACAAGTTGGGCTCCTGTCTGGGACCCGCTTTATCTCATCCCCACAGCGCTGGGGAAAGAACACAAGAGTGATTTCCTGCTACTAGAACCAGTGAGCCCTGTCTAGAAGACCATTTTTCTCAGACCGGGCTGGGCAGAGGGTATTCCTTGTGGCAGTCAGTTAATTTGTATTTTAAACACCTGCTAGACTGCAGTGAAATGGGCTCTATCTTAATCATCACTATCGAGAATGAATAAATACATGCATTTATCCTGAGCGTGGTAATTGGCTGTGAAGCATTCAGCACCGCTTTCATCAGGGTGATGAGAGCCAAAAATAGATGCCAAGTGTGTTTATCGGAAACTATGAGACCCACCTGAAATGTAAAACATCCTGTAAATGTGGTAGGTTACAGAGACGTGCACACACGCATGTGTGTGATGTGTGTGTCTGTGTCCGTGAGCACACAGCAGATGCACACACATGTGTTTTGTAGGGAGCAGTGGGGAGGAAGAAAGCAGATACCGATCCATTCTTCCAGCACCTTAAGCCCTTCTTTGGAATGAAGACACATTTTCCATGTAATCTACGCTCTTGGGGATAACTGTCGAGGGTTTTCCCCAGTCCTCCCTCTGCTGCTCCAGCCTGAGATCCTACTGAGTAGACGTAGCCTAGTCTCTGTCCCAGGAGCTCCCTGAGAGCCGGGAGACCTCGGTGGGCTTCCTTGCCTACCGCAGAGCGAGTGCTGCAGCCCTGCCTTTGTCCTTCCTGCGTAAGCTCGGGCTGGGCTTAGGCTAATCAGAACTGCGCAACTCTCCAGAGCCCCAGAGAGGCTCCTCTTAGGGGTGACAGTGGGGCAGGCAGGGTTCTGGCCTCCCCAGCCCCTCCGCCTGGTGTTGATGCCCCCTCCCCCTGGTGACCAGATGTGAATATGTTACAGCAGCACCAGAAAAAAACAAATACAGATTTCCGTGCTGAAAGTAGGGTGCTGGAATGAGCGCCTAAAAATGCGAATGTGGCTTTGGCTCCAGGCAGGGGCCAGAGGCTGGAAGAATTTGAGGGCGAAGACAGTAAAAGCCTGGGCTGGTATCAGGGGTGTGGATGTTCGGGATTTTGGTAGAGAACCTGGAAGATGTGAACGGCATACACAGCAGAAAAATCCTAATTCCCTTAGGGAATGCTGGTGGAAGAATAGACTTTAAGACGGGTGCTGGTGAGGAACCGCAGGCCGGACTTGGAGAATGTCACAACAGAACTTGTAAGTGACAAACTCGGTCACTAACTTACGACATTTCCGGGCCAAGAATGGGGGGTGCAGCCTCGTTTCGTGTTGCTGCTTATAGGAAAATGCGAGGAGAGAGATAAATGGAAGGAAGAGCCACTTAGCAGAAAGCGAGCGGGACGGGATGACTGGGGAAACTGGCAGCTGTCCAGAGAGCAGAACCCACTGCAAAGGAGAAACACGCCCCTGGGCCTGCATGCTGCAGAGAAAAAGCCGGGAGTGTCGCTGACTACCTTCTGCTGCTGCCTCAGACCAAAAGGCTTGCCTTCGTTCACTAAAAGGGGATGCCGGAGGCTGGGGTGAGCAACGGGCCGGCAGGACAGCCAGGCAGCACCGGAAGCCTTCACTAACCCCCACGTACAGCTGGTGGTCTGGAAGGCTTCCAATGTGTTCCAGGTCGCGGGCCGCCCGAGAGAGACCAAACGGACCCTGGGCATTCATTCATCTCCAGCCGAACAGGATGCTCCAACAATGCCTGGTAGAAAGTAACGGCCGAGGCAGGGCTGCGAACGGACCCAGCCTTATTGGGTCAAGATGTCTGAGCACAAGCTGCTGACCGATCAGTGGCTGATCCCTCAGTGATGCTGACCTCGGGGCACCTGTAGGAAGCCGGGATTAAAAATTGAAACAAGCATTAAAACAAACAATCTAGGCAGAGACATCATTGGCTATACACTCTGGGGGAGACCACCTAGTGAACCGATTCAGACAAATTCTTGTCACATGTCACTCAGAAGAGAAATGCACAAGACAGAAACAACCACCCCAGGGGGAGATAGGTGCAGAACCCAGAGTTGATACAGTTTATCACAAAAGGTGTCCAATGTTCAACAAAAATATTACAAGACTTGCAAAGAAACAGGAAAGTGACACTTCAACACCGGGAAACACAGTTAAAAGAAACTGTCTCTTGGGGACCCACTTGTCAGACTTAGCTGAGAAAGACATCAACGCAAATGTTATAAATATGTTCAAAGAACTGAAAGAAGTTATGTTGAACAGCATAATGAGTGAGCCTGAATTAGTGTGCATATCTAGAACCCTGTACCCAGTTAAAGACTATGTAAAATGTCACCAGAGTTGGAAGAAACTAGGTCACAGAGGCAACTTCAATGAATGCCAAGTAATCTATTTCATGTAGATAAGATAATAATCTCTAATAACTCTTCAAAAATGAAAATCAATGATAATATATAGCCCCAAAGCCATATTCTTTTGGAAATGAAAAAAAAAATGCATTGCTGAATAATGCAAGGGGTAGGGAAATCACAATGGAGATCATGAAATGTTTATTAGTGAAGGATAAAGAACGGCTACATGTCAGTACTGAGTGATGCTGCTAAAATGGTAACTAGAGAGAAACTCAACTTTAAGTGCATCCATTAGAAAAGAAGAAATAGCCCTGGAGGGTGTGGCTCAGTGGATGGATCGAACACTGGCCTGTGAACCATAGGGTCACCGGTTCGATTCCCAGTCAGGGCACATGCCTGGGTTGCGGACCAGGTCCCCAGTTGGGGGCGTGAGTGAGAGGCAACCACACACCGATGTTTCTCTCCCTCTCTGCCTCTCTCCCTTCCCCTCACTGTAAAAAATAACTAAGTAAAATATTGAAAAGAAGAAATATTGACCATTATTCAGCTAAGTTTTCAAAACAATAACTATGAGAAGAGAGTAATTTGAAGGAAAGCAGAGGAATGTAGACAAAGCGCCGACAGATATCACTGACTGAGGAAGCAAAGAAGCGGTGAAAGTGGCCAACCGAACCAGGAGCTAGCACCCAACAAAGGACTCCTCGTAAGCTAGACACTGGAAAGATTAATCAGGTGAAAGAGAAAAGGTACCAATAAATAATATTAAAATTAATTAACAAATGAATATCTTAAGAGAAAATTAAGCATACTATTTTACCATTACACTTGAAAAAATAAATAAAATCTGTAATTTCCCAGAAAGTATTTAAATTACCATACTTGACAGTAAAAATAAAAAATAGGAAATCTGAATATTTCAATTAGCATTAAAGATATTGAATCCAGACCTCGCCTATATTCTCTCCCAAATGGCACAGGATTTATGGTATTTCAAGTGGGCTTTGCAGAACTTTCAAATAACAAATAATCATTATTTTAATTAAATGATTCCATAGAATACATAGAGGAGCAAAGGTGGCCAAATCAAGAGATTAATGTTACCTTGATTCCAAAACCTAACAAAAGTAGAATATTAATTTCACTTAGATCCAGTAATGTGAGGAAAAAAACCTCACATTATGACAATATAGAGTTCATCCCAGAAATGATTGAACCTGAAGAAACTGATGAGTGTAATTTAATGCACTAAAAGATGACAAGAACAAAGGATTTCTTTATTTTAATAGTTTTTGAACTATATGAAATGTAATTGATGATAAAAGTGTATTACAATAGTAGGCGTTTTATCCTGATTTATGTAAGAAAATTAGTATTATGTAATAATATTATTTTATAACAAAAATTACAGCAAATACTATACCTAATGGCTAAATTTCAAAAGGATTCCTTTAAAGTCAGGATGAAACAAAAGTTTAACAATGTCCTAGAGATCTTAGCAAATGCAATAAGAAAAGAAAAAGAAGAGTCATATGCACTGGAAATAAAATTGATGCTATTCATAGACAAGTTTATTTGCTACATAAAACCCAATAGAATATAAAGATAATACATTTATAACTATTAAGAGAGTTCAGGGTAACAGTTGATGGATTCAAGCTAAATACACAAAAATTAATAATGTTTCAACCATCATAAGTAATTAATTATTTTTCCTCATTCACTGTCTCTCTAATGTGCTTCCTTTCTTAATATGGTTCAGAATTTCTCACCCATAACATTTTCTTCTGAGGACTTCCTTTCAATACTTTTTAAAGGCAGGTCTAGAAATTCCTTCCATTTTTGCTTCCCTGAGAAAGTCTTCATACTCCACCCTCTTTTTCGAGGAGAATTTCACTGGGTACAGAAGTCTTGGTTAATTATCTTTCTCTCAACATTGTAAGTGTTCACTCTCTTCTTGCTTCCATGCTTTCTGAAGAAATGTCTACCATTAATTCTTACTCTTGCTTTCCTATAGATTTTTTTTGACACTTTTTCAAGATTATCTCTATCTTCCATTTTCTGCAGTTTGAATACTTTAGTATTTATTTATTTTTGTTGTTCTCTGAGCTTCCTAGAGCTGTGGTTTGTCTTTTGTGTTTAATTTTGGAAAAGGAAGTCATTACTTCAAATATTTTGTGTTTTTTATCTCTTTATTCTCCTTCTGGTGTTTTCATTATGAGTTTATTACACCCTTTTGTAATTGTCCAAAAATTCTTATTCATCTACTTCACCTTTTAAATCCTATTTTTCTGTTTGAATTTCAGTTTTAGAAGTTTCTATTGACATTTCCAAAAATTCACTGATTTTCTTCTTAGCCATATCCAGTCTACTGATGAGCCCGACAAAAGCATTCTTTATTTCTGTTTCAGCGTTTTCATTTCTAGCAATTCTGTTTTATTCTTTCTTAAGAGTTTCCACCTCTCTGGTTACATTACTCATCTGTACTTTCATGTTGCCCACCTTTTCCATTAGATCCCATAGCATATTAATTACAGTTGTTTTAAATTCTTGTTCTCATCATTACAAAGTCTCTAGCGCATCTGAATCAGGGTCTGATGCTTATTCTATCTCTTTATACTCTGTCTTCTCTTTAGCAGGCCATGTGATTTTTTGTTGAAAGTCAGGCATGATGTACTGGATAAAAAGAACTAAGGTAAACAGACCCTCTTGTGAGGTTTTATGTCATCTGATGGGGGGAATGGATCGTTGTAACTGTTTGCCACAGCTGTAGGTGCTGGAGACTAAAATTCGCTCCAATGTCCTTGTTTATTTCTCTCATTTGTGGGGGCGGGGGGGGGGGCTGTTTCCCGGGACTTATTTAAAAATAATGTCTGTGTCCTGAAGCTCTTTCAGTCGTAATCCTCTGTTATTATACAGGAGCCGTACAGATTTGGTAATATTCCATTGCCTATGTGCACTACATATTCTTTACCCAATCCTCTACCCTTTTCTTACTGATAATAGCCATTCCAGTTCATGAAATTATCGATATGATTGAATTTATATCTTCCATCTTGTTACTTAATTTTTATGTCTCATATTTTAAAATTTCCTGTTGCTTCTTTACTGTATTTTTGGCATTAAGTAGATACCTTCTGTTGTACCATCTTAATTCCTTTGTCATACTATTGGTTTTATTATACTTTTAAGGTTTTCTTAGTGTTTTTTTGGGGGGGATTTCAACATGCATCTTAATTTTCTCACACTCTACTTAAGATCAACATTAACACAATAATAGTAAAATGTAGATTTTTTAAATAATAAACTTCCATTTCCTCCCCTCTGTGTAATTACCATCTATATTAAATATATAGCCACATATGTTAAAATACAATAATCAGTATAGTTAAAGTTGTTTTTACACAAATGTGTCTTGAATGAAATAAGACAAGAAGAAAGGGAGAATTGTATTTATAACGTCATCTATATTCACCTACGTAATTACCTTTACCGGTGCTTTTATTTCCTCATATGGATTCAAGTTATTCTCTTATATCATTTCTTTTCAGCCAGAAGGCGTTTTTTGTTTTGTTTTGTTTTGTTTTTTGTATTGCTTGTAAGGCAGATCTTCCAGAAATGTCATTGTTTATCTGGGAATGTATTCCACATTCATTTTTGGTTGACTTTTCTTCCTTCAGTGCTTTGACTATGTCATCCTACTGCTTTCTAGACTTCATTGTTTCTGATGAGAATTCTCATAAGAATGAGCTGTTATTCTAATTGTGGCTTTCCTGTGCTTGCTGAATCATTTGCCTCTTACTGCTGTCAAGATCTTCTCTTTCAGAAGTGTGACTATGATGTATTTAAGTGTGAACTTTTTGAGTTTCTTACTTAAAAGTTTGCTAAACTTGGATGTGGGTAATCTTTTCTTTAAGTCGAATTTGAGATGTTTTGGGGCTACTGTTCCTT
This sequence comes from Furipterus horrens, assembly GCF_987537825.1. NCBI lineage: Eukaryota > Metazoa > Chordata > Mammalia > Chiroptera > Furipteridae > Furipterus > Furipterus horrens. The sequence goes on along the minus strand of NW_028327186.1, from coordinate 2,299,920 downwards.
CCAATACTTTTATGCCCCCTTTCTCTTCTTTCCTAAGGCTTTGTTCAATTTATTTAAAAATTATCTTCTGTATAATCTTGAGTTTCTTATTATTTCTTCTGCCAGCTCAAATATACTATGGTTTTCAACTCTGACATCACCATCAGATTCTTTTTTTTACATAATTCCTGTATCTATATTTTTATTATCTATTTGGTAAGTCATCATACTATTCTATTCTTTTCTCTACCCTCACCCGAGGATATGTTTATTGACTTTAGAGAGAGGAAGGGAGAGAGAGAAATATTGGTTGGTTGCCTCCCATACCAGCTCCGACCAGCATCTAACCCATAACCTAGTTATTTGCCCTGACCAGAAATTGAATCTACTTTTTGGTGTACGGGACAACGCTCCAACAAACCAAGCCACCTAACCAGAGATTCCCTCTATTCTTAAACATAGTTTCCCCTGGTTCTTCGAACATATTTATAATAGTCACTTTGGGCCGCCTCAGAAAGAGAATTATTTTTGTCTTCTGTATATGGATAACATGTTTCTTTGCATGTCCCTAATTTCTTGTTGAAAATGGAACGTTTTAGATCATATACTGTTGTTAAGGTTTCTGTCTTATAAATGTTCTGTTCACCTGCTTATTGACTTGTCTGGACCAATCCTCCAGACTGGTCCCCACCACCGGTGCGGCTGAAGATGGCTCTGCTCACTGTAAAAAAATCTTATTCTTAGGTTTGAGCCTGACTTCCCAGGGTGCCTTGGGTCAACAACACTTAGCAATCAGCCACTGCCTGTTAGAGTTTGCATTTAAACATCGTGATCCAGTCAGACCAATGGCTGTGTGTCTCAGATGGCAGAACACAGCAAATGTCCAGGTGGGTCACACATCTGCCAGGTGTTCTGCTTTCTGCCAGGTGTTCTTCTTCCTCCCTTGAGCATGACACTCAACCAGAAACGGGAGGCTACTCAGGGCCCTCTCTGGTTTTGTTAGATACGTTTGTTGATATCAAGAACAACTCCCTGGCGCTTTCCTGTCCTGGAGCCCGGTGCCTTTCTCCTCCCTTCCCCCGACTCCCCTGCCCCGCCACCCCCCACCCCGCAAGGCATGTTTTCAGTTACAATTACTGTCCCCTCTCCTAAGCTGTAGGGCCCTTCCTTTGCCTCTGTAACTCATTTCCTGAGCCCATTCCTTCTGCCACTCACTTCTTCTACCTCTGTGACTTTCCAAATAAATAAATCTTTCACAGTTTGAGTCTTGGCTCTGACTTCTTTCTGAGCCAGAACTCAAACACCAAGGTTTGCTGAACCAAGGTCCGCTTGGACCCCTTTCTTTAATTAATTAATATTTCCTGCCAACATGGCTATGCAATCTTCCATGACATATTATGTTTCAAATTTGTCTCTTAACCTCAATTTTCAATATTTTAAATAATGTTCAGACAGGTTTTCTTCTGTTTCAAACTTGATTTATATTAGCCTTAAAAAAAAAAAAACCCTAGATTCTTATGAATATACTACTGATTTGTTTCATCTCAGAAACACACAGCTGCAGTGAAGCCTTTCCAGAAGTTTCCCCTGGCCCTCCCTTTCCCCCATCAAAGTAGGGAACGCAATCCTTCAGGCCCCACGAGCCTACCCCTTGTATCTGTTCTTTCAGTATTTCTCACCATTCTGCCCAGGATTATATTTGCTTGGGTCTCAGCCCCCTCATGCGTTGCCCAGGGAACAGGGGTCAATCTTTTCCTTGTGTCGCTGAGCCTGGCCCTCCCCAGCACAAAGTCTCACATACACTGGGTACTCGGTAGGTGTTCAGATCAATGGGATTTTACACGCTGCCCGCGCTCCCGGCCTCCCATTCCTCATGGGGGCCACGAGGCGCCGTGGCTCCGAGGCCTTCTGCGTCTGACTTCCCCCAGCTGACGCTTCTTGGGAACATTTGTGGGCTATTAGTCATCTTATGTAGAACAGGATATATCTGTCACTTCTCCTCTGTGAAACCCTCCCTTCAGCAAGATTTATTTTAAGAACTGTGCGGAAAGAGAACATGTCACAGGCAACCCTGTGAAAATCCGGTCCTTTGTCAACACGTGGGATCCAGGGCCCTGAGGGCCTGGTGGGAGGCTGCGGCCCGGCCCACCCTGGCCACCTGCAGGGCAGTTCTCAGGCGTGCGGGCCTCGTGGCTGCTGGTCCTAACCCCGCCTTGGAGCCACGTGCTCGGGCGACACCCCTGCTTCCCGCGCTCCGCAGGGCTCCTGGCTGCAGTGGGTGGTGAGATCTCTGGAACAGAGAGGCTGTCACGTGTGCACAGCACCCCGTGGTCGCCTTATCGATCCCTGGGTGGTGCACCGAGGCCATGCAGCGGGCAGGCAGCGGAGCCGGGGTCGGGGCTCAGCCTGCGCGTCTGAGCGTGCGAGGCTCCGTGCGCGACGCCGGGCTGTGCGCAGCAGCGTGGGCACCGCCGCGAGGAAGCTGGCGATCCGCCTTTGGCTGCAGCGCGTCTCCACCGAGTTGGGAACTGGTGGCGCCCGACGGCTTTGAGGCAAGGACCGGAAGCCTTGGAGGGGATGCGGGAGGTAGGGGGTTTTCATCCAAAGGCCAGGCGGGGGCCGGTTCCTCCTGCCCACACGTGCCAACCTGCTCCCGAGGGCGCGGGGCATGGTGGTGCTCCGTGGGGGTGTGGGCGCTCGGTCCGTCTTCGGCTGTGCGTCATCTCTGACACCCGGGCATCTGGTGGCCCCGTGGGCCGCGGCTCCACTAGCTCTGAGCTGAGGCGGCAGGGCTCAACGCGCTCACACTCTTTCTCTTCACTGCTGGTTAAACTGAGCAGGAGCAGGGTGGCTTTCTCCTCCGCCCGTGGGGACGGCATGTGTCTTGCGAGCCCAGCCGCCCCGCTGCAGGCTCGGTGCACCAGCCCGGGGGGAGTCCCACTGCAGCCTCCCGAACACCCCCACCGGCAGTTTCTATAGCAACTTCCTGAGAGGAATTTCCAGGGCTCGCAGGCTCTGTCACAGTAACCCAGTGAGGGAGGAAAGTGCCGGCGTGTGGAGGTGGCGAGGACCAGTCCTTGCAGGTGGGCGCGGGACCCAGAGGCCTGGCGAGGTCGCGGTGCAGAGCAAAGGGAGGCCAGCAGAGCTGAGGGTCCTCGCCAGCAATGTAATGGCAGGCGCGTCACCAGTTGGCCCTGAGCACCTCCCTTAAGAGAACAGAACAAGCCTCAAAGGTGCTCATGAACATTAAACACGAAAGGGCTGCAGGCTTCCCGTTTGATCCCTCCCGAGAATCGGGGCAGGACCAGCAGCAGTCTGACTCCCAGGGAGGGCTGCTCGTGGGTGTCTGCAGAAATTATGCCAGCAGATGGCTTGATGAAAAGACAAAAATATGACTATAGAAGCATTCAAGCCATGCAGATGCTAGCTTTTCTAACTTTTAATAATGACACAATTGTGGATATCAAAGGTGTCTTCTAGCTTTTATTAAGCCGTTTCTCAACTGATGCCTTCGACAGCGGGTGGTAACGTATCACGCTAAGCCCTCGGCAGAGCGGATCCGACAGAACGCCTGAGAGCACCCAAGCCCGAATCTTAGCACCTTGTTCCCGCCGCACCTCCGCGTCACAGAGTAACTGCATGCCCCGCGCTGGGCTGCACACTCTGGGGACCAGAAAACAAGCACCCTGTGAGCTCGGCCCTTGAACTGGTAGCAACCGGTCGGGAGGTCAGAGGTGCACAGAGGGAAGAAGGCAGTGAGGGTGGAGGCGGAGCCTGGAGTGGGGCAGCTCCAAGCCAAGGATTGTCAGCACGGCCAGCGGCCACCAGGCTCAGGAGCAGACTCCCCCCTGGAGCCTCCAGAAGCAGCCAGCCCTGCAGGCACCATGATTCCAGAGTTCTGGCCTCCAGAAACGAGGTCATACATCCACGATGTTTTAAGTCACACCGTGGTGCCCATGTGTACAACAGCCAGAGGAGAGGAGCAGGGAAGGCACTTCTGAATGGGCTGAGCAGGAAGTGCCCGAGGGAGATGGGTGGCCGCGAGGGAAGACCGCAAGTGGCCTCGTGAACCACAGAGCGAGATCCAGTCTGTACTCTGAGGCCCAAGGGAAACAGATGGAAGAACTTCAGTAGGAAAGAAAAATAAGGAGATTCATGTTTCGCAAAGATCCCTACAGCGGACTCAGTCCGTGAGACCAGAGGTTGGATGCCCAACGAGGAGGCTAGTGCGGGTGAAACTGCCTAGAGAATGGAGACGTGTAAGCAGATCAGCAGATAAAACAGAACCTATCATGGCCAGTATCTGGTGACTGGGTGGTGATGCTAAAAATAACACCAGTTTAAAATAAGTCAGAGAAAGACAAGTGCTGTGTGTGGAATCTAGAGAACACTTATACATGGATTCTAACAACAATATAAACAAATAAACAAAACAGAATCAGATTCTTAAGTAGAGAGAACAAACTGATGGTTACCAAAGGGGAGGGAGGAAGAGAGGGTGAGGTGAAAAAATAAATAGATGGATAGGGAGACAGATTTGCAAAAATAATGCCAGTTCTCCGGCTTGGGAAATTCTTTAGACGGTAGCACGTTTACTCTACCCTTCGTCCTTCCTTTCCTCCGTCCCTTTATCCTTGATTCACTTACTCCAAACTTTTTCACTGAGCATCAAATGTGTTTTGTACACTGAGGTACCTGGAGACGCTGGAAGCCATGTAGGCTTTGCATTCCAAGAGCACCCTTCTGTTTCGGGGCAGAGGTCCGTGAAAAAGCACAATAGGACATGAAAAGGTCTCTCCTGGAAGGGCTTATGAGATTACAGCTGAGGATACGTCCAACTCTCAGGGTAGAGCTGGAGGAGACAAAGGCAACATGAACTTTTGGTGATGTCCTGGCACCTTCTCCCCTCGTGAAAGACTCAGGGGTGTGGCGGGCCACCATGTGGAAAGGCTTACTCGATGGGCTTCCCATTCCCCTGCAAGAGCCTCCCACGGAGGGTCCCACGTGGGCAGATCTGAAGTTCCCCGGCAGAGCCCTGGTTAAGCACCCAGCCGAGAGCCGCCACCCATGCCTCGGCCATGTGAGTTGGGCAGCCTTGACAGTGGCCCCTCTTCCGGCCTCCAAAGAGCTGTCTCAGCTGACGCTTGCAGAGTCGGGCGGGCTGCTCCTGCCCCGTGCCTCTCAAACTGCATGGGCAGGAGAAAAAGGAAGGATGGCTGTTGTCTTCTAACCACTGGGTTTTGCAGAGGTTCGTTACAAATGGATCGATAACCAGGATGGAAGGAATCAGAATATCGAGCTATCCTAATTCACTTATTATGAAACCATCCCTCTATGTAGAAGCTTTTCCCCTACATTTACAGGGTTTCCGCCCCAACTTCTAACAACCCTGCAATGAACATCATACAGGAAACAGTCCTGCGGGACCTGCTGATTGCGTTTGATGCTACTGGTTTTTCTTCAGATGTCCCGTGGTTTGTGTTTCATGGTACGTGATTCACAAAAAAGACATAATACCTGGGTGTCTCTAAACTTTCAGCCTTGCCTTGCTGCTGCTCCATCGATCCTTCCTATTCTGTTTTTCTGGTGCTTTTTACTAGTGACAGATGCTGACTCCTTCTCCCACGTGTTAAAAAAAAAACCAGTTAGATTTTTAACAGTCAACAGGATGAGTCATGCATGACATTATTTAAAGTGTAAACTATTGAGAAGCCTCTGAATTGTCACCAGGTTACAGCCCGTCTCTCCCATGCTTTAGGAAAACGAGCCCAAAACAGCAAAAGCTAGAAAAGACTTTCTGAGCTCATAAAATCTGGATCCTTCGCCTCTTATCCAGAATTCGTTTGAACAGACAGACAAACACAGACATCGCATCCGGCCCTTTCTATTCTCTGCTGAGAAAAGCAGTTTTGGCGACTCTTTCCTACTTCCTTCCGTCACCAGGGTGATTTGAAAGCACAGGCCTGGCTGGGCTGCGCAGCTGGTCTAATTTCAACAGAATGTGGCTGCTGCCTCTGTGGTGTGGACATGACAATGGACTTGGTGCTTGTTGTGGCGTCAGGACACTGTTATGGTCATTTCTTTTCAGCTCCAGGAGAACCAGTGCTGGCAATTCCCACTGAAACCACGTGAGTCCCGCCTCTTAGGCATTGGAAACATGGGACCATAAGGCTTCCGCTGGTGCCTGCACCTTGGCTAGGTGACACCGTGGGAAGGACTCCATGTCCAGCCGTGAAATAAAGAACCCAGTGAGGCAGGGAAGTTGCCCGGGAAGGCGAGCTGCTTACCTGTGTATTTAAGAAGCGTATGCGTCTCAGGACACTGACCACAGAGCAAAACCTGAGTCTTCTCTTGGCGGCGTTTTCATTGCCAAGTGGGGAACGCAGCCTTTCTCAGTGACAATCCTGCCAATCAAGGTAACAGTCAAAGTCAGAAGGCCAGCTCACCTGTTCAAATGATGGAGCAGAAGCATATATCCACCAGCAATATCTCTTCTTGGTGATACGAACATCTACACAGGGGTGTAATGGCGAGGCAACCAATAAAGCATCTATACAAAGAGATACACTCAAAAATTATAGAAAAAGCATGCCTTGGCCTGGTGACTCAGTTGGCTGGCGCGTCATCCTGCATATCAAAAGGTCACAGGTTTGATTCCTGGTCAGGGCACACGCCTAAGTTGCAAGTTCTATCCCAGGTCGGGACACATGTGAGAGGCAGCCAATCAATGTTTCTCTCTCACATCAATATTTCTCTTTCTCTCCTGCCCCCACCTCTCTCTAAAATCAATAAGCATACCCTTGGGTAAGGATTAAAATTATAGAAAAATCCAACTGGAATTCTAAAAAGATATTAAAAAAGAAAAAAAAAAAAAAGGAAAATCTCCAAGCACTTGGAAACTACATACTACACTTCTAATTAGTCCATGGCTCAAAAAGGAAGTATCAAAAGGCTTTAAAAAGTACATTGAACTGAATGAAAATACAACATACAAAGTGTCTGCCTCCAGAAAGATGGAGTAGATGTACTTTCCCCTATCCTCCCACTAAGAGCAGTTAAAACTTCTAAACACTGTATGTAAAACGAACAGAGGATGACTATGAAGGTGGAGAGAGGAGGCCAGATCAGTGGAGACCTTGGGTCTGGGGGAAGAGACGGTGATGAGCTCCTTGGACTTTCCTTTTCACCTCGAATACCCCACACTGAGTGCTGCAGAAGTGGGGGACCGGACAATGCCAACAGGAAGGCACAGCCAAAACTCAGACGACGAAACAAACCAAACCCCCAAACCTGCATTCTGGACCCAGAGAACCAACGAAACAGCAGCCCAGCAAGACAGGAAATATTTAAGACAACAACCCCCCTGCTTCTGCCAAACCCCGCTGAAATACCTGCCTCCCCAAAGCCTGGACAGCGCAGGCCAAACGCAGAGCCTAGACGCCCCGCCTCTCCAAGGGGGAACCAGAGGGCACCTGCGCCCTCTGGCGGTGCTGTCAGAGAAGGCCAAGTGCAAGGCCAGGACTTGGACCCCTGGCTAGTGCCAGGAGGCCCTGCCCCCCGCAGTGCCAGTAGAGGCCACAAGGGGCGCCATAACCCGTACCCTGCCCCTTTCTGCCTCATGGCATCAGCGGGCGCTGCGGGGGGCTGGAACCCCCACTCTTGCCCAGGAGTAATGAGGAACCCTGTTTCTGGGTGTCAACAGAGGCCAAGTGGAGGCCTGACCTCTGACTCCCACCTATCGATAGTGAGATGGAACGCCCTTCGTCCATGGGGTTGGTGTCAGAGGAAGCCTGCTACAACCAAAGACTCCATTTCATACCCTAACAGCTGAGATGTTTAGGCTGCAATAGAAAATCACTCGACCTTCCAAGAACTGGGAAAATCTCAACTTGAACAAGTGGAAATGATCCATAGGCCCCAACAGGGAAGACACAGATTTAGAATTTTCTAACAAGGATTTTAAAGTAACTATCATAAAAAATGCTTGGCATTAAAAAAAATTACCAATATCAGGGATGAAATGGAGGGTATCAATACAAACCAGGCAGATGACTTCAAGGTGATATGGGATACTATGAACAGCTCTACACACATGAATCTGACAACTTAAATAAAATGCAACAAATCCTCAAGAAGCACAAATTCCTTCAATACACACAAAAGGAAATATGAAATCTGAATAGTCCCATAATTGTTAAGCAATTTAATTTATAATTTGAAACCCACCCCCACCCCCGACCCCACCCCGCAAAGAAATCTTCAGGGCTAGATGGTTTTACTGAGAGAAGTCTACCTATGGATTGAGAATAATTAGATCTTACAACTCATTTTACAAGGTCAGAATTACCCTGATATCAAACTGAGACAGAGGAGGAGTCTCCCAAATACTTAGTTTGTAAGCGACAGACAGGGATTTGAACCCAGCTGGTTTAGCCCCAAAACCTGAGCTGCTACTGATCTGCAAGAGGCTCCCCATATGCCCTAAGGGGACCCTAGGCCTGGACATGCCTGTCCTTCCTGGAGGAGGTGGCACCTCTGGTTGATAAACTGTGGGAGGTGATGCTGAGGGGGGTGGGTGCGGGACTACCTGAGCACAGGGACACACATATCACGCCCAGATGGGACGGCTAGGACCTGGCCTGTTGATCACCGTACTTTGTGGACTTAAGCACTTACTATCTGCCCCTGTCTGCACTCTCATCCTCAGCATCCCTGCCAGCCGCTCAGCATCCCTGGAGGTGACACTCCTTGGACTCTCACTGGACAGGTGATTATGCCTTATCCCAGCAACACTGAGCCTCAAGGAGAAGTTACTCCTGGTCCTGGAGGGGCCAGGGGCTGGGGGGTGCTGGCAGCTGGGCTCCACAGCCCTGTTGCCAGTAAGGATGAATCAAGGGTCCTCCTCTGCCTCAGAGAATCAAGCAGAACTTCCTCAAGACTGACAAAGGATTGAATATATGAAGTCGTCCAGAACCGCGCCCCACTGTTAACTGTACAAGCTCAGGGACAGACGCAGGATTGGGAATGAACACTTGGGCACTGCACCTTTGTTACCTTTGTATTCCGTATACTTCTGATTTCTTCCCCTTTTCCCTCCAATACATGAAATCATAGTATGATTCAGACACCAAAGGAGGTGGGCAGGGAGGGGTCATACACCACTCATCTGTTCCTGGCCTTAGCAAACGTTTACCAAGCACCAGTGTTCCCTTACCAGGGTGCCGGGAGTGTCCTGAAGGGCAAATCATTGACTGCATTTCAATCTGCGTATTATTAATGTTTCTATTGGAAAACGCAAAGAACTTTATAAAAACCCTTCAGCGGTTCTAGAAGATGCTACCACCTTTGTCAGTTTCTGGAGCTGTTATTGTCAATATTTCTTTGGACTAAATCTCAGGACCTTTCAGGAAGAGCTGATAGATGTCTTATCTGGGGAGGAAGGTCAAAGTCATTTAGCTTGCAAAGGTTGGTTTGTGGCGCCACCTAATGGCTATAGGCTCACACTGCTCGTTTTCAAGTCCTGCCGAGTTAAGAGTGGGGAAGGAGGGACTGTGAAGCGGGAGGCAGAGGGGCTGGAGGGAAGCTGGTTTCCCGCTCTCCTGGCTTTAGGACCAGAGAAGAGCGAGTGCGCAGAAGGTCAGTACAGCCGTAGAGCTGTACTGGCCCACCCTGCTTACAGCCATGGTATCGGTCACTTTCCAACCCTGCAGGTGGAGACCCAAAGAGGACTGGCAATAACTAGGAAAACCACAGATGCCTTGCCCTCTGACCTGGCATTCTAGGAAACCATGCCTCAAACACGCAGGCAAAAAAATATATATATCAAATGAGGTACAGGTGAGCCTTGAACAACAGAGTTAGGGGAGCTGTGCAGTTGAGACTCCGGCTTAACTACTAGTAGCTCCCCGTTCACTGCAAGCCTTGCCGATTACAGTCCGTCAGCACCGTGTGTTACGTGTACTTCATACTGTATTCTTACAATAAAGCTGGAGGAAAGAAACTCCATGAAGAAAATCATTAGGAGAGAAAACACACCTACGTGCTATCCTGTATTTATTATTCTCTGTCTACAAGACTGTGTTATATGACACAAGCCACCGCAGACGTCACATGTATGATAACACGGGGTGGCACCAGGGAAAAGATGTTCACGTTTATTTACAGGAATAACGGGTCGTGCATTGATGACGAAGGAGCAGCAACATGATTGCCTTACGGTGGCCTAGTGCGATCGATACAGTTGCTTCAAGGTAGTCAGATTTCCAAAAAGACATTTACGGAGAAAATGGACCAGCATGTGGCTCACGGGTCGGGTACAGACACACTGCAGGGCAGGGCTGTGTCACAGGAAAGGACTGAGCGACTCATCTGTCCGTCCCAGGGTCTGATGACATGAACTCACAGACACCCCCACGAAGAAGCCCCGCCAGAGGCTCTGGGCTCTGCAGCAGCAGCAGCAGCAGCAATGACAACACTCAGACCCCCGTCTGGAGCCCGGCTGCTCGGGGGGCGGAGAGACACGGACCCCAGGGCGGATGCCGGAGGGGCTCCCTGCTCACAGTTCATTCCTCGAAGCCAGTGCTGTGTGCCTGGCGCTGTGGGCCTGGTGTCTGTATGCAGCACGTGCTCCCGCCGAGGGCCTGGCACACGTGCTGACTACAAGCCTGGCACTGAGCACCGGGCGCTGTCTCTGCCTCCATGTACCCGCTGTTCCTGGTGTCCATCCAGCATGTGTTCTGAGCATGTGTTCTTGCCGTGCACAGGGTCTGTGTGCCCGATGCTGCCTGCTCAGCTGCGTTTGCCTCGCATGTGTTCCTGAGGGTGGCATGTGCCGGTGAAAGCCCCGGATGAAGGGTGTCCTCCCTTCTCCAGTTCACGGGACCTGTGGGAGCCACGGCACAACCAGCTGTGCAGGCCCAGTGCTGGGACAGCACCAAAGCCCAAGGTCAAGACCAGGGACATGCTGTGACTGCCCAAGGGTCATGGTCTGGCCAAGTGTGACCAGCTTCGGATGCAGCCACCAGGTGGCGAGCTCTCTCTGTCCAGGGAAACAGGGCCTGTCACCCTCTTCAACAGCTGGACGAGGGACCCTTGCCTGTTGCATGAGGGCTCCCTGGGATGGACACCACCCCATGGAGATGCGGCGCCAATACAGGGGTGAGTCAGGAATCCGGTCCTCCGTACAAACAGAAGGGGTGGGTTCAATCAAAGCTCAGAGAGTCTGAAAATGCAGAGAAAAGCACGTAGAACACTCTCTGTGGTTTCCTGTGCCCTCAGAGGCCAGGGAGCAAAGCATTTAACTGGGCTGTAGGATGCTTTCATTCCTAACGGTTTCAATCAGGACTTTTCTTATTTCCCTGCTGACAGTCAGAGGCGCCTGTGTTCCCTGCCTCTGTGATCCCCTCATGAAGAGGGTCAGGGTGGGCAGGGCTCTGGGACCTGCAAGGCCTGGGACTCTTTACCTACAGGCAGTGAACCACGGAGAGACGCTGCTGAATTGTCCAGGAGAGCCCAGCCGGGAGGGCCAGGCTGCCGCAGGTGCTGCGCCGGGAGCCCCGACGCGCGCTGCCCCGCACCACCCTGCCCTCTGCGGCGCTGGGTGCCGGTCCCGGAGCCCGTGACAGCGTCCTGTTCTGTATCGCTTCTGCCTTCCCAGATATGCTGATGCTATTTTGTTTTTCAGTGCTAGCACATACGTATTTTCTTCTCCTTTCTGAAACACAGGCCAAGGAGGAGACAGAGACGCGTGTGAGGACCATCGTCTGTCACCCCGTCGGGCCCCGTGTCGTACCCTCTCCTCAGGGAAACCCTGCACGGCCCATGGAGGTGGCCCAGGAGACCCTGCGGACCCCAGAGCCCAAAAGTCACATTTCTCAGCACACAGCTGCCCTTGGCCTATGGGGCCTGTGACAGCGACTCCGGCAGAGGGTCAGGATGGTGGCTGGCGTGCCTGGGCACAAACAGCTTGGGCAAGTGTAGAAAGTTAAACCTCATGTTGCAGTTTACAGCTCACTGTCTCCATGTGGTGCCTTGTACATGGTTTAGTTAAAACGACCAAAGCCCACCAGAATCGCCGCAGCCCCAGGATGCTCTCGGGGACCACGCCCCATGGCCACAAACACCAGGGTGAGAAATGTCAGAAAATGGAGGTTTTGATTTTTACATTTACCTTTAAAAGTAATTGTTGGATGTTTTAAAAGAGATTTTATTTTTAGAGAGGGGGACGGAGGGAAAACAGATGTGAGAGAGAAACATCAATCGGTTGCCTGTCACATGTGCCCCAACCAGAGACCAAATCCACAAGCCCAGGCATGAGCCCTGACTGGGCGGGAATCGAACCGGCAACCTTGTGATTTGTGGGACGATGCCCAACCAACTGAGCCACAATGGTCAGGGCTGAGTTTCTGAACTTACAGGTCAGGTTCTGAAATTGTGCGTTCTAAGAACGGTGAAAGGCGGCTGAATGGGGGGCAGTGCAGACGGAGAGGGCGGGCCTCCTAGTCCCTATGGTTACCTGCACTGGGACTCAGCAGATAGGAGGACAGCGACTGGACGTGACACATGTGAGGACAGGGACCATCAGTGCTGAGCCCTGTACTGAGACAGTCACATGGATGGCGTCTTCGGAGGGTCCCCTGTTGTCTGGGAGTCCTCTAGGGTGGGCTGTTGGCTCTTACACTATTATGTACTCGTCTTGGCTAGTTCTCCATCTCTCTGCAGACCAACGATTAGCGACGTTCGAGTGCCTCCCACTCTCATGAAAGAGTGAACTGAATAACAACTGCTGGTCTTTTCAGTCCCTGCTACGTGCCAGGCAGCTGTGGCCTTGGAATTGAACTAGTGATTCAGAACGTGTCTGGTGTTTGTTGGTGTTTGTTTGGTCTTTGGGAGAGACCAGCAAGTGAGGCTGCCAGATCTGAGAGTCTATGCTGAGTGGATGGCCGAGAACTCTGATGCATCATAGGCGCAAGGAAGAGCCTTGCATCTTTCGGTAGTTCACCAAGGTGATGGGCTTGACCTTGACCTTGAATGGGGTTAGGGACTGACGCATGGACAAGGAAGGTTCTCCTTCCCAGGTACCAGGAGAAGCACATGTTTCAGCTTTCGGTGTGGGCTCCCAGGGGTGATATTGGGAATGAGTGTGGACGCAGTTAGGAGAGGTGGACAGGCGCCTGGTCCTGAAGGGGTCGGCGAGCTTCGCTGCCTTTTTGTCATTTGTCACACGCACACCAACCTGTGTGCACATGGGGCAAGGGTGGGGGTGACCGCCGTGGAAACGGAGCCCCACTGCTGGCCCGTCGCACCGGTCCTGGTGGGCAATGAGGCGGGTGTGCAGCAGAACTGGAGAGCAGGTGGGGATGTCAGGTCTCAGCACAGCCTGGCTCCTGATAGCTCAGGGAGGGGGAGCGAGGACGAGGGGTCGGGTGTCCCGTGGGCCGGGCCGGGCCGGGGAGCAGCACAGAGCCCAGACGTGGGGCAGCTGTTCCGTTTCTTCCCTCCTCTTGGACTCATATATCTGGCCACACGTCTTCGTCTCTGAGACATCTTTTGCCCAGGGGTGAGGGGCAGAGGACCTTTTCCCAATTAAATAAAAATATTAATAACATTTTAACAGCTTGGTCTAAAGTCTACCATGAAGATTGAGTGTGTCAGCCTAAGGCTCATAACGTCATTAACTTGGAAATATTGCCCGATGAACAGAGGGCAAGGCTAAGCCACTTATACAGTTTCATAGTTTGACAGTAATGAATGTAGTATCAGGGAAACATTTACTCAGCACTGGGGCCAGGCTACATCACGTAGGGAGGAGCCGGGGAGAGATGTCCTGGTGAAATAAAAGGTCTACATGAGAGGGGGAAGTACTTGAAAACCTAGCTGTGCCCTGGGGTAGCACGTCCTTCCAAGCCGAGCTGTGCAGGTTACGACAGAGAGCAGAGGTGGTCCGGCCAGACCGTGCCCCCCTGCATGCTGCCGAGGGAGCTGGCCTCTTCGGGATTGGAATTCCGAGGCTTCCACCATGGTCTGGTCCTCAGGGTCCCTTTCAAGCCCTACGCCTGGTTAGACAATGCTCATCTCAAGAACACTGGACACCCAGGGGCCCCCTGACACTGGTCATAACTGGGGAAGCAACGCTGACCACATCCCAGGGACAGGCCCGTGCGGGGGATCTTGGCTGGCTGTGCCTTTCAGCAATCAGCAGAACAGCCCTGGGGAAGTCATTACGAAATTACAGACTGAACATGAGCTGATAAGAGGTAGGAAATTGAACGAGGGCACAGGGAGGCATTTTTCTGGCTGGCTGCTCAGGAAGCTCTTTGAAGGGTGGGAGGTCGCAGTGTCAAGAGATGAAACTGGCTCTTGGGAGTGTGGCCTGCAAACACCCCGTGACAAGGAAGCAGATTCCCAAGCTGCATCCTTCCCAGAGACCGTTCCTTTCCGCTGTGTGTTGGCGGCTGGCTTGGAACCCAGGTGCATGGATCCCGTCAATTCACAGTGTCCAGAAAACATGTGCAGGAGTTCACTTAGGGACTGCAGAGCCCAAAGCGTGCAAATCAGCCAGGGACACTGCCCCACGCCCCACCCATGGCCAGGACTGGCGGATCAGCTGCCTGATGCTCGGCCCCCACAGGGACCTCAGTCACTGCAGCCGGTGGCCTGTGGCCCTGGCCAGAAGGCACATGTCCAGGGAACTAGACTCACGTCTGCCAACAGAGGAAGTTCTCTGCCAGTACGGCGACTGAAACGGAGGCGAGCACAGTGTTACAGTAAGACAGGCAGGTGACTTGGAGCTGGGGTTTCCCAGGCCTTCTGCGGGGGGCCTCGTAAGTATCTGCTGTGTTTAACAGCGTGGGCTGTCCACAGCCCAGACACGCTGACCCCAGCTCACTTTGCTGTGCTCTGAGCTCTCCCCTCTGTGCGCACGGCTTCTTTCCTTCCGCTGAAAGCATGCGTCTCTTAAGATGCAGCAGAGCCGCGGCCACGGGGCTGTCCCTGTGAGCCCAGGGGTCGCCTGCCCTCTGCCAACCACAGCCTCTGCAGCAGCTCGGCCGCTCTGAGCTCAACTACGCCCCAGATTCCCACCCGTACGTGTTCTCTTTGTCGAGCACTCTGCCAAGTGTGTTGATTAAGGGCCAAGAACGGCTAAACCAGATCCCAGGAGGTCGTGTGGCCCTGGCCCTGTAAGTCACCTGAGAGGACATGTGAAGCAAACACATTTTGTGCTGAGCCTAAGAGCCCAGGAACTCTGCCAAGCTGCTTGGGAAAGGCTGCGTGTGTGCGTGTATGAGCCTGTGGATGTGTGTGCATAACTATGTGTGTACAAGCATGTAAGTGTGTGCGAGCATGTATGTGTGTGTGAGCGTGCATGCATGTGGGTTCATTTGTTGCAAGAATGCAAGTGTGTGCATGCATGAGCGTGTGTGAACATGTGAGTGGGGGCAAGCAAGCACGTGGGGGGGGCATGCATGTGGGTTCATATGCTGTGTGAAAGCATGGGAGCATGTACATATGCACCCATGTGTGACCATGTGTGTGTGGGCATGCATGTGGGCTCAGAGGCTAGGTGGCACCTGCCAATGAGACAGGGCACTTGGCAGAGGCAGCAGGTATGGAAAGCAAAAGGATGTGTTCATTCCCTTTTCCACTTATTTTAGAATAATTAAACTTACAGAACATTGCAGAAATAGTACAAAGAATTCCCAGAATCCCTTTTCCCCGGCTTCCCCTAAGTGTTCATAATTGTACAATGATCAAAACCATGAAATGAACATTAATGTACTATTAACTGACTCCAGATTTAATTCCAACTTTGGCAGCCAGTGTGCCTGGGTTTGGGGTGTCCCACTGACGCGTTAACAGACAAACTTTGGGTCTGCGGAGCGTGAGATGCACGACGAGGCCTCTGCAGCGTCCTCAGCGCTCTGTGCTCTGCCCTTCCCAATGGTACACGGCTTCTTTCCTAATCCCTTTGACCACATTTTATTATACATGTCACATATATCAATATCACACACGCATGATATTGAATGATGTCTCCCCCACCTCCACAGTCTCAGAATTGTTTTTTTCCCTTAAAAGCAGCCTTGATTGGTCATTTAGTCCAGCCCTCCCACTCCGTGTAAGATCACACACCCCCAGACCGCCGCCGGGACAGCAGGCTGTGCACCCAGGGCCACCATGCCCATGGGTGCACCTGTAGCTTTTCCAGGCTTGTTTTCTATTGCAAGGGCTGAGCCCACCCACCCGCACTGTGAAAACTGCCTCAGCAGCGCCCACACCGCTCTGCCTGCCCGCCTGCCCTGTGCCGCCCCACGGAGAGCGGGCAGGGAGCTAGGCATGCCCGCCACTGCCGCCAGCGAGGACGCCGGTGCCCCGGCATCCTGACACACGCCATTTTCTCCGATTTTTCCAATTCTTCTACAAGTTTAAAATTGTCTCGGAAATATAAAATACTCTTAGGTCACTTTCTGTGGGTCACAGGGAAACAGATATTTATATGGAAACTTAGGTAAATAAAAAAGAAAGATATTTATTTCATCTTTCTTATATCAACTATACCCCTGGGTAGCCAAGTAGCAGATGAGGAAAATGTTACCTTATAAGTGCATTTTAATAAATGAATACAGGAGAAATCTTGAAAGAAGCCAGAGATTAAAAACAAAAACAAAAAACCCAGAACACCTTATCTGTTAAGGAGCTAGAGTAAGAATTATGTCTGACATTTCTCTAGAAATCACTCAAAGAAGAAGAGAGCAGAGTAAAATGTTTAAGGAGTTGAAAGGACCGCCCCCCACCCTCAAAACAAGAAACACCAACCTAGGATTCTATAACCAGGGTAACTATCTCTCAAAAGTTATGGAGTAAAGAAGGCTTTTTCAGACAAATAAAAATTGCAAGACATGCTGAAAGACGTTCTTCAGAGAGAAGGAAAATGATATGGGTCACAAGCTTGAATCCACATAAAAAAAATATTAGGGAAGAAAGAAAGAAAGGTAAAGTATTTTTATTTTTCTTGTTGTCAATTGATCTGACAGATGACAGTTTGTTCAAAATAATAATCATAACAATGAATCATGTGATTACAGAGATAAATAAATGAATGACAGCAATTTTATAAGGGATAGGAGGGAGGAATGTTGAATACTTTACAACCCTCCGAGTGGTAAACGCATATTGCAAAGCCTAGGGCAGCTACTAAAAAACATTCAAAAAGACATAATTAATAGGTTAAGGGAAGAGTATTGAATTGTATAAGATGCTCAATCAAAAGTGGAGGAGGCAGAAGAAGACAAAAAGCAGAAATAAAAATGACAATAAATAGAAAACAGTAACAAATATGGCCTGTATGAATCCAACTATATCAATAACCACGTTAAATGTCAATATACCACTTAAAGGACAATACTGCAGTGAATCAAAACCAATACCAATTATGTGTTGTCTCCGAAAAACAAATTTTAAATATAAAGACAGAAGGGTTAAACAAGAAGGGACAGAGAAAGGTAAACCATGTTAACGGTGATCAGAAGAGAGCTGGAGTAGCTACAGTAATTACAGACCGAGCAGACTTCAGAACAAGTAATCAATAATAAAGAGACATGACGTCACGATACAGGGATTAATTCACCAAAAGACCATCCTTAGTGTGTATGTGTAACAACAGAGTTAAAATACATGAGGCGAGAATGGATCGAACTACAAGGAGAAAGGGACAAGCCCACGTGGTGGCTGGAGACTTCCGCATCCCTCACTCAGTAACTGACAGGTCCAGCGGGCAGAAAATCAGTAAGGAGACAGGTGGACTGAACAGTGTCATCCATCATCGGGGCCTCATGGACGTTTATGGGATACCTCTTCCAGCCACGGCAAAATATACAGCCTCCTGAAGTGTGCACAGAACGCCCACCAAGACAGACCACATTCTGGGCCAGAAAACACACCTTAACGAATTTAAAAGAATCAACGAAAACAAATGGACAGAATAAGGACACTCCTTTTTACAACACGCCATTAAGAGACCTGAGGGCTATGATTCCCTGGTGACAGCAGAAGAGTGGACTCATCTGCCACATGCTTCCTGGTGAAAGGTCATGACCCAAACTACAGTCCCCTCAAGGGGATTGAACCTGAGTCTGAAGGGGTCCCAGGGTCCAGCTGCTAGTTTGCAAAACAAAGAGCAGGAAAACGTGCTGAGCTGCACCGTAAGTCTGAAATCCTGCAGCAGAAAACTCCACGGGAAAAGAGCCCAGATTCTCAAACAGATAAATTGCAAAAAGAAAAAAGAAAAAAAGAAAAGAAAGGAAGGCTGGAACAGCGATCTCTAGACTAAAAGAGAAATAGCATAGCAAGGTCACAACATGAACATGATGATACTATGGTGTCTACGATACACACCTGGATGGTAAAACCATGAAGAAGTGCAAGACAGACAAAAATCAGCATCATTACACTCGGGGGAGGGGAGGGGCCGTGGTTGGATGAGGTTGAGGAAGGGCTTTCAGGCTCACTGCCAAGTTCTGCTTCTTGACCTGGGTGGCTGTTACTCAGTCATTTGCCTCCTGACAGCAACTCAGCAACCTCCACCTCTACTGGTGTCTGGCTTCCTGTTTACTCTTATAATAAAAAGGTAAATAGGAGGCAAACTAATGTACACATAAAACCAAGGAGAGAAGATTAACAGCAGTGTGTCACGGACTGGAAGGGAAGAAAGGGCATGTAGGGGCTGAACGGGGACCTCCTCCTGCTCCCGTTTCTGCACAGGCACCACCTGCCCTGGCCATCAGCAGCTGTGGCCTCGTGCGGGAAGCTCCCCGGGCCCTTGCTTGTCTGGCTGTCTGGCTCTAACGTTAACCATCACCATCACCCCTGGACAGACAGCAAGGGAAGGACTCTGACTGGGGTGATCCAGCTAGTGACGCCTTCTCCCTGGAATGGCGTCCAGCAGCTGAGCAAAGGGCAGAGGCCACGTGCAGCTGGGCTTCCACATCCCCGGCTGTGCGTGGGGCAGAGCCCTTGAGAAAGGAGGGCAACGCAGGAGTTCTGGTCATGTCCAGCGTGGCTGGTGTCCCTCACTGAGTGTGTGGGGGCTTGTTTGTTGTTTTTAGTGTCTTTATTATGTGTGTGTAAAAATCGCTGAGTTAAGCTGTTGAAAAACCACCAAGTTGCAAAATCTGAGGCTCCCTGAGCCGATCCGAGATCCACTCTTACCTTATTCCACGCTCACTGTCCAAATACTTAACTTTACCAATGATGACCAAAGTAGCACCCATTCTCTTAAAAAGTGCAAATGAAAAACCAGTCTCAATTTCAACTGTCTGGTAGCTGCCATTTTTTGGACAGGCTGGCATTTCAGGGCCGAATCCTCCGCGGAAGGCCCACCAAAAACAGCCCCGCTCTCTTGTGATCCAAGTACAACCAGCTGTAGCCAGGGATTTGGGGATGAGCAATTTTTTGCATTCTTGCTATAAATTTAGATTGATGTTTTCTGGGTATGCATCATCAAAATAGAAACTCAGTGTCATAATATCAGAGAATCACTCAGTAATGTTTTTTGAATATCAATGAATCATGCAATCTGAAATCTGCAGACTCATGACTTTTGAAAATTATGTTCGCTTGCAGGCCTGGCTTCACATTTGCAGAATATTGGAACCACGGCTGTGGAATTCCATAACCTTTTGTCTGAAAACTTCAGCTTCAACTGAAACATTCTGTGATTGCATATTAGCAAATTCTGAGAACTTAATGGTGCCCAAGCACGCTGCGAACATCCAGAGTGAGGGTATCTGTCAGGCAGGGCAGAAATGTCGTGTGATTAAAACAACTCCCTGCGGGGACTGATCTTCAAAATGGCAAGAAGGAGGGAAATGCTAATGCTTTATTCTGCATTCACTACCTATCAGCTGCTTTATATAGGTCATCTACAGTATGCAGTATTATCCCCACTGTGAGAGATAATCGAAGCTGAGAATGATCTCATGTCAAAGGTCAGCTGAGACCTGCACAAGCCAGGACAGTACCTGCACACCTGTCAGAAGCCTTGATCGATGGCCATGACAGTATGAGGACGGTGAGAGGCTCACAGAGGACTCAGCCTCTGTCTGGTCAGGTCCCACCCCAGCTGCCTCCAAAACCTCCTGATCACAAGTACCCCCCTCACCACCACCCCCATTCCTAGCAGAATCACAAGAGCAGACCTTCAGCTAACTCACGGGGTTTGCAAATGGTCCTCTATGGACTGATCTGAAGATTAAAATACCCACAAATCTTGACTCTTCCCCTGCTCAAGTCCCAGGGCTATTCTGGGAGGGGATCTAGAGGTGGGTCCCAAATTTGTCTGCACTTCAGAGTCACCTGATGACGTGTAGAAGCTCCCAAAGCACGGGCCACAGCCTGAGGAATTAAACCTCAGTCTCTGAGCAGTAAACACTGGCGTCGGTATTCTTTTTAACTCTCTGGATGACTGCAACAGAGAGACAAGTTTAGGAAGCATGGGCTGATTCTGTTATTCATGGAAAGTAGTGGTTTTCAATATCCTGACGCCAAAGCCCAAGCTCAGACTAGTAACATCAGAATCTCTGGAAGTTGTCTGGAACATGCGTGTTTCTCAAAACTGTCTCATGTCCTAGAAATGAAACCCCCGGAAGCTCAAGGCAGGAGGTCCCTGAACTGCAGGATCCTTTCCTGGGACTTTTCAACCTGGGTTTTAGAGCTTCCCTCCCCATGGTTTAACCTTGCAAGTCAACATTTCTGCTTATGCAGTAACTTTCTGTCATTTGCAAATCCTGGAGTTGGCCAAGCATTCCAGATTGTCTGGTACTCTCCTGGTTTTTCAGCACTGAAATCTCCACACCCCAGGAAACCCTGCAGTCAAAGGCAAACCAGGATGGCTGGTCACTCCACTTGCAATCAAAGCATTCTGACTTATTTATTGTTCTGCTGGCTTTCCCGGAACGGCCTCTCTTCGCCCTCCTAACCGGGGCTCATAATGGAGTCACCACCATAATTCATTTCGGCCACACGGAACTCTGAGTATATGCCCCACAGACGTCCTGAGATGTTCCACCTCATCACATAGCTCCCCTCCCCACTTACAGCCCCTGGACCCTAACTCACTGCCGCATCTCAGTCGGAACCACGCACGGCCCAACTTGGCCTCCATATGGCCCATCGTGAGCACCTGCCTCCCCTCCCCCCATGGGTGGCTTCTAGCCACTGGAAACTAAAGCATGAAACCCATGTTCAACTATCTCCTCCTACTCTTGACTGCTTGGGTCTCCTTGGTCAAAGCTGAAGGCTGCTGCCTAGAAAGTTAAGAAAGCAAAAGAATGATTCAGTTGGGCTCTTCTTCTTCATGGACCAGATTTGCTCACATCACATCATGTAAATGGGAGAATATCGTGAGAATCCATTTAAGCCCTGGCTGGGTGGCTCCGTTGGTTGGAGTATTGTCCCATAACAAAAGGTTGCGGGTTCGATCCCCGGTCATGGCATGTGCAAAGGGAATCGATCGCAATTTCTCACATCAATGTTTCTCTCTCTCTCTCTCTTCCTCGCTCTCTAAAATCAATAAACATATCTTAAGATGAGGATAAAAATTTATTAAAAATTATTAAAAAAAAAAAAAGAATCCACTTAAAAAAATGGAAAACGAGGATCTTAGCTATAGGGGAGGTCTTCACAATAACCCAGGGAAAGGTGACCAAGCGTGCCTCACACCAGGGTCGGGAACACCAAGCTGGTCACCAGGAGGACGTGACCAGGAGGGCTCCCGAGTCCAAGACAGCAGCAGCCCTCAGCAGCCGGAACCCAGGGACCGCACGAGGCTTCTGCTGCTGGGTCACTTGCATCAGTGTCCCTCTGCCTACCGAGGAGCTCTTTATGGCCAAGCCTTCTCCTTTAAATCCCAGAGAAGAACACCCCATCTTGCTCAATAGATATCCATAATGCCTGGCAGGGAAATTCCTTTCACTACCTTCATTCACTTTAGTCCACTGACCATTAGAGTGGTGACCTCCAGTCCATCAGCTATAGGCTGGGAGTGGGGTCCTGGCATGACCACCCAAGGCTGCCCTCTCAGGGGTCTGTGACTACAGAAATTTATCATAGGAGCAGTAAGAAACCCTATGATTGGCAAACCTAGTAAGATGATAAAATCTTAGCGTTGGATGAAGCCATGTGGAGAACGAAATGAAACTCAAGCCTTTTAGAGATGAAGGTCAAGGGCTGTCCATTGAAAAACCTCCGAGGTGTTCAGGCTTGAACCTCAGCTAGTTTTTACCAGTCAGCCTGGTGCTATTTACACCACATTTCTTGATCTCACTTGTAAAACACGAGAGGAGACTACTCGCCTGTGTTTGTCGTCATTAACACAGCCTACCTACACCTCTCGCACACAGAATCTTCATAACGGCGCATCCCCACCGTGGATTCAGACACTTCATTCTCCTGCCTGTCTGTCTTCAGTTGTCACACAGGAACATGACACAGCACAGTAAGGGCTCTGCCATCAACCATCGGTTCTGCCTCAGACGGAGCACAAGCTGGTCGGACTCGGGACCCAACCGTTACCCATGCATCTCAAGTTTCTTGTGTGATCCACGCCCAAG
Organism: Furipterus horrens; assembly: GCF_987537825.1. Taxonomy (NCBI): domain Eukaryota; kingdom Metazoa; phylum Chordata; class Mammalia; order Chiroptera; family Furipteridae; genus Furipterus; species Furipterus horrens. The sequence continues at coordinate 2,277,334 of NW_028327186.1, read as the reverse complement.
AGCAGAGATCTTATACCTGAAATCTGATCATCAATCTCAGTGCTAATAGAATATAGAAAAACACTATTTCCCGGAATATCACTGAAAGGTCATGGTCTTGTTTCCCCTGATAGATTTTCTGTAATATTATATAGTCATGTTCCATCGGGTGGCTAGATGGCTGTACTCCGGAGAATTATAGCTACCTCTGCAGCTCTTTTACTTAACCCTCCCGCTGCGTCGTGAGGGTCTCCAGACACTTTTCAGTTGCCGGCATCTAATTTTTAACTAGTTTTATTCTCTAGGACCACAGGCAAACAACGTTAACCTAATCACATTCCTCAGTCTACGGCATACACGCTATCAGTTTTTTCTACAATATCCCTTTGGGTTATTTCATTCGTTCATTCATTCATTCATTTGTTTCTATGAGTTATTAATTTCCCCTTCATTCACCATCCCTATTCCCATTTGACACTCGACCCTAACCTTCACCATGTATACATATTGTACCTAAAGAATGTTCATTCACAACATTTTTAATCATTTCACTTAAAAATACATGTGATACGCATAAGCCTCACTTAATCCTCTCTGCAGCGCTGCCTCCTGAGACTCAACGGTTTGGCTGAAATAAATGGCTGGGTTGGTGAAGAATGAGGTGGTCTGTGGGCTTCACTTTCAAACTGGTTTCTCTTTTCTATTCTAATGGCTTGGACAGAAAAGGCCCAGAGGTCTGAGAGGGGGGAAACCTAAAATATTTCCCTCAGCCCAAACTAAGTATAATGGGCAAAAGGGTTTTGGACAGGTGAGATGTGCCTAGCACACCTTCCTCCAAAGAAGTCCTTTTTTTCTCCTAATGTGGAACATTGAAAAATTAATCCCTGCCTTTTGTCATCTAGTAGTTATGGATTGAATGTCTTTTAACCCTTTTCGCCAAATCTGTTGCCCCCAGAACACAACAAGGATGCCAGTCTGTTAAACTGAGCACGCTGTTGTCTGGAGACAGCCAGCTGACCTGGAGTCTGCACGATCCTTCCCCATGTGGGAAGGCCACCCTCCCCTCCACACCCCCACTATTATTAGGGATTTCTGAACCCAAGGGTAGGTAGGACAACGACCATGTCCAGCTTGAAGCAGCTAGAGGAGCTTGAGACCTTCGCCCATTGTCCTTTACAAGATTACAAAGGGTCTTAATATCTGAGAGGGAGGGATAGTTATTTTTTTACGAACCATGGGTATGGACTTGGGGGGGGATTGCTGGGGGAGGGAGATGTGGGGTGGGGGGGAGTAAGGGGGAGAAAATTGGAACTATTGTAATAATATAATCAATAAAATACATTAAAAATAAATAAATAAAAAATAAAAATACATGTGATACAGAGTTGTTTGGTTTTAATTTTTATTTATTGATTTGAGAGAGAAAGAGAAACACTGATTTGTTGTTCCACTTACTGATGTACTGATGCACTCATTAGTTGATGATTGTATGTGCCCTGGCCAGGGATCGAGCCTGCAACCTTGGGGTATCAGGACGATGGTCTAACCAACTGAGCTACCTGGCTGCCAGGACCTAGAGTTGCTTTGTGTGTGTGTGGTTAATGTAAAGATCCTTTGTTTTATTAACTACACGTAGGTACATGCAGTTCATGACACTGACTGCAGCTGGGATCTGCACTCACACACACACATTGTCATCCATTTATCTCTTTAAGGAAGGCCACCCGGGTTGTCCCCAGCTGCCTTCTGTCAGAAGCAAGGCTGACTGTCCTTGTTCTGGGCTCCTGTGCATGTCACTGACACTCTGCACCAGGAACGTGCCCTGGGGAGGGCTTCCAGGTCAGAGGTGTGCACATGTGTCATTCCACCTGACTGCCCTGCAGAGTGGCTCCACCGCCATTCAGTTCCCAAAGTAAACACAGGCGCCCAGGTCCCCAAGTCCCCAGTAGCATTTAGCATTGTCCGATTTTCTAATTTTGGCTCGTCCGATGCCAATATGGTGATGTGATGTTTAAGTGTGCGTATCTGCGATGACTAGTAAGGTTAAGCAGAGACTCATTCAATGAAGTATTTTGTCTGGTTTTCCAATGGAAAACCTTCCTGAGTGTTTCTTGTTCTGCTTTGCTTCTTTCTGTTGGACTGCTGACCTTTCCCTTGATGACATGCGGGACTTCTCGGTACATTCTGGATACTGGAAAGAGTAGCACTCAACCTGTCATCTGTATTTTAACTTTATCTTGGCTGAACAGAAATGGCAAATTCTGAACAGGTCAAGTCCATCCATCCTTCCCTTTCCTGTGCATGATTTTGGGATTTCAGTTAAGAAAGACTTTGCCATTTGAGCTCACAAGGGCATTCTGCAAGTTCTCCTATTCGCTTAATAGATTTATGATACTTCTTCATAGAACTGTACCCGATTCGATGCTACTTGTTGTGCATATGGTTTTGCAAGGTAGAAATCCAGCTTTCTCTCTGCAGTTAGTCTGTTTGCCCAACACCATTTACTAAGTAATGAACACATGTTCGCTGATAGTATATAACCACCATTCCATACCATATCCCTACACACATACATGGTTCTGTCTGCGCTGTCTAGACTTTTCCATTGCTCCTATGGTAGTATACACTGTTTTTACTAAGGTAGTTTTCACTATGTGTTATTTTAAGGTCGATAATTACCTCATCTTGTGCTTCCCTTTCAGAATTTGTTTACTAAGTATACACTTCTAGAAATAGTTTTTCAAGTTTCTCTAAAAAAGCTGATTATAAAATTAAAGCATGGCTATTAGAAGCTGAATATAGAGACTAATTCTTGTGTTATTCCCAAAAAAGTAGACATGCAAATAAACAGAACAGCTACCAAATGAAGGAAAATTAACATAAATATACTAGAGGTATTTTTTTAATTAAAGGAATTTTCTTTGAAACATTCCACTAATATCAGAATAAAGAGGAAAAACAGAAAATCAATGCAGAAGGACAAAGCAAATATGATGATATCACTTAATAGATATTAGAAACTTTTTAAAGTAGCAAAGCGAAAGGACTAATGGGATCTGAGTTACCAGGAAGCTAAGTGCCTACAAGGAGTGAGGCCAATGAATATAACAGAGGCTATTGCATCCATGGACTAAAAACAGGATGCTTTTAAGCAGCATTCAGAGAACAAAAATTCTTGGAAATCAAAAATATGATGGGAAAAGCAATATATTTAGAGCAAGGCTGGAAGATACAGTAGAGTTATCCTTTAAGGCTGTGGAGCAAAACAATGATCGGGTAAATTATAAGAAAAAGAAAAAGAAAAAGATCAATCTGGGAAGGCCAATGTGCAAATAAAGTTCTGAAAAATGAGAACAGATAAAAAGAAAAGAAGGTAAACAATGAAATAATACCAGAAATCTTGGAATGCTAGGGCACGTGTCTCTGGGACGAAAGATCCTCCTGAACGCCTGACGTAATGCAGAAAGGGGGTGACATCAGAGCAATGGGGGACAGGTACAACAAAATGTGCAAAAAATGACAAATACAAAAGATACGTCATTAAAATGCCTCAGACAACAAACCGTGCCTTTACCCTCTGAGAGAACCGTGACTTCCAAGCCGGACGTCTAGGCAAACTAGTCAACCAACCTCATATAAGGATACAGTGAAATACTTTCAGAATGTAAGGTCTCAAAATGCAACTGTTGTGCACCCGCTCTTCGAAGGACTTGCTTTACTAAAATGGGACTGTGATAAAATAAAGAGGAAAGCACAGGGCCTAAAAAATTAGCCACTTGAGAAAATGAGCAGACCATTCTTAGTATGCCAATGTGCAGGAATATGAGGGCGGCAGGGGGACCCGAACTTGATTAGAACAGAGTGAAGATGACACAGGAAGGGCCCCTGGGGAAAATGGGGGCTTGTTAACAGTTTGGAAGTATTGGGAGGTTCGCTCTTCTTTACTAGAAAGATAAGTATTTATTTGATATTATTTGATATAAAATTTAAAAGCCATTTAATTTAAAATTTATTGGCAAGTGTATTACGAACGGTTATTGAGGACTAAATATAAAAACCTAGATGAAGTGAGACATTTTCTGGGAAAAATAAAGAAACTTATAAAACTCAATTTGATGCTAAAAGGGAGAAAATTAGGTAGAGATTGATAACAAAAGTTGAAATGGTGATCAAATTCTCCTTTTATAGGCTGAGGCAGCATCACGTAAGTAAATGTCACCAAACTCTCAAGGAACATGTAACTCCTATTTTCCACAATCTGTAAAAGAAACTTGAAGATAAGTCCCCAAACTCATCAGAGGAAGTAAGTTAATCCTTAAAAATTCATATCTGAGAAGGGAATTTCTTTCTTGTGTAAAGGATGATGGAAAAAAATGAAACAAAATAAAACAAAACATTAAAAAAATACAACTAATATTTTCCCTACTTTTTGTTTTGGGTTTAATTCTGTCCCCCCAAAAAGACATGTGGAAGCCCTAACCCCCAGCACCAATGAATGTGACCTTATTTGGAAAGAGGGTCTTTGCAGATGTAAAAAATTTAACATGGGAACGTTAGGTGGGCCCTAATCAAAAATACCTGCTATCCATACAAGAGGAGGAAAATTTAACCCTGGCTGGGTAGCTCAGTTGGTTAGAGCATTGTCCTAATACTCCAAGGTTTTGGGTTCGATCCCCAGTCAGGGCACATAGAAGCATCAACCATAGAATGTGCAGAGAAGTGGAACAACGCATCGATGTCTTTCTTTCCTTCCCTTTCTCTAAAAAAAAAAAAAGTTTTTTAAAGAGGGAAATTTTGGCAGACACCTGGGGGTGATGAAGGAGGCAGAGACTGGGGTGACGCAGCTACGGACCGAGGAACTGCTACAAGCACCAGCACCACCAAAAACCAAGAAGATACAAGATTCTGTGCAGAATTTCAGAGGGAGCAGGTTGACACCTTGATTTCAGACTTTCAGTCTCCAGAACTGTAAGACAATAAATTTCTATGTTTCAAGTCAGCCAGTGTTCAGTACTTTGTTATGGAAGTCCCAGAAAACTGACGCAGTGGTGAATTATTGAAGGCCTTCTGCCTGAGGTCGGGAATGCACTGTAACTTCCATTAAATATTGAATTTGATGGTCCTAGCTAGTGAAATAGGTCAAGAAAAAGAAATGAAAGAATAAGGATCGAAAAGAAAACTTTAAAACTGTTTGATGTGGCAGCTGTCATGACTGTACATTTTTAAAAATCTACAGAAAAATGACTAGAATTAATAAGTGAATTTAGAATTTCACTGAATACAAGAGTGACATGCAAATATCAAATGTACTTCTACACATGCAGCAATTATAGAATAGAAATACTGTTCAAAAATTTTTTTTATTTTAATTTTAAAAACATTTGAATGGATTCATTGGGGTGACATTGGTTAATAAAACCATACCGGTTTCAGGTGTACAGTTCAATAAAGCATCATCTGCACGCTGCATCGGCTGCTCACCACCCCAAGGCAAGTCTCTTTTCATCTCCATTCATCTGCCCTTTGCTCTCTTCCGCCCCCCCACCCCTATCATTTCAATAGCATAAAACATCAGTTGTCTATGAATAATTATTATGTAAGTTTCCCAAAATATCTACAATGAAAATCATAAAATATTATTGAGAAAAATTAGAGAAGATCTAGATAAATGGAAGAAAATGTTACAGAAACAGGGGAATCTAAAAATCCCTGGAGTTTGAGGCTGGGGGATGGGGAGAAGGAAGCAGCTTTCAGAATGCCTCCTCATGCCTGAGGCTGGTGGCTGGTGTCTTTCATTATGCAAAATTTCTTGGATGCTTCCAAGGCCTCAGGTGGATGGGAGGAGTCTTGAACCAGGGGACGGTATGGAAAGCACACAGAGCCTACGTGGGGTTCTGTGAATGGTCAGAACTGTTGGCAACACCCACTGCGTCAGAGGACACAGTCAGGGATATATAGGCAGCTGTGAACACTTTAGGGGGGGGCGGCGCGCCCTGGGGCTGTCTCCCTCGCTGGCGGGTGTTCGCAGGGGTGCTCTGGAGAAGGAGAGGAGATCCCCATGGTTTACAGAAAGAAGACAGTTCGCAAGGAGGCTGAGAATCCCGGGGGTTTTGTATTGAGAGCTGAAGGGCACCACAGCACAGAAAGGACCTCCCCAATCAGATTGAATGATTGGCAGCCGCTGGTAAAGCTGATCTGTGTTTGGGAAGTAGGGAAATGGTGTTTCTGACCTTCCTAAAACTGGCTAGGTTTGGTAGGGGGGAGGCAAGGATATGTGTAACTGTTAAATAATTTTCTTTTCACTCAACTAAAGTATTAAGAGTTGTAATTCTGGCGGCGGGCAATCGGACCCCTAACTAAAGAGCCTGTGGGTTTGTTTTCAATTGGAGCAGCCCAGGGGCTCTGTAACAATTACACCATGTTCAGAGACTAGACATCTCAGTATGATAAAGATATCAATTCTTCCCCAAATCAGTCGAAAATCTCCATAGACTCTTCCCCCCAAATTATAAATGAATCATAATCACATCAAGAGGAAACAAGTCAAGAATACCCAAGACAATCTTGAAGAAATAGAAAAACAGGATAATAAATTCACACTATCAAGTAGAAAGACCTATTTTAATGTTATAGGAGTTAAGAGAATGTGATATTGGTACGAGGATAAGCAAACACATCAGACCCACATAGGGACCGTCACCTGATACACAAAGGTGACATGACGGTACAGGGAGAAAAAAGGTCACCCTTTCATTAAATGGTATTGGCTCAATTGAATACCCGTGTAGAATAACAAATCTCTATTCTTACTATACTTCATAGCATATGCAAAAGTTAATTCCAGACGCACAAGAAATTTCAATGTGAGAGTTAAAATCCTAAAGCTCTTTTATAATCAGCGTAACATGATATCTTCACGACCTCGGGGTAGGCAAAGAAATCCAAATCAGGGCACAGACAATACAAACTGTGATTGGAAATGTCGATAAATTGGACTACACTGAGATTAAGAACATCTGTTCCTCAAAAGATACCATTAAGAAAGCAAAAATGAAGCCACAGAGTTTTATAAAAAAGTCATTTGCAATATATATGTCTGAGAAAGGACTCCTGTCCTAAGCAAAGAATGAACTCCTACAAGTAACTAAGAAAAAGACAGACAACCCAATAGAAAAAAAGTGGGCAAAAATCTTGAAAATCACTTCACAAAAAAGGATGTTCCAAATACTGATAAACATATGAAAAGCTACCCAACTTCCTTAGTCATCAAGGAAATGCAAATTTAAAGGCACAATGAGATGAAATTATCTATAAGCTAGAACGTCTGGTATTGAATCAGAGACAATCGGATGAGTATGCAAATCAACTTGATCACTCACACACTGGCAGGAACGTGATTAGAACAAATATGTTAGGAAATTGTTCAGGATCTACTAAAACCAAGCATTTGCAAGTTCTAGAAGCCAGCAGGGCTCTCCAGAGAAACATGAGACATCTACATCTATCCCTATATCCATATCTATACCTATAGATAATGTGTGATCTGTATAGCTTTTACATATAAATATTCCTATACAGGGCGGGGCAAAAGTAGGTGAACAGTTGTTCATATGGAAAATAATACAATAAATAACAAAATAATCCACAGGAACAGACTGTTTCACATACTCACAACTGTAAATCTACTTCTGCTCCGCTCTGCAGTGATATATACACATATATATCTGTATTTACAGTCAGGTGAGCCAGTTCCTGCTGAGCCTTGCATTCCCTGCCCAGGCCCAGCAGGAAGACTGCATTTTTTTAGCTTCCCTTACTTAAGGTTGGGACCTCAGCTGACATTGCTCATCATGAGCAATAGCTTTACACTTTAAACATACGTTATAGTTTTTTCAGATTATCCCATTATCTCAAGGTGGGGGTAGGGGGGGGGCACTAAGTTTCCTGTTTATTCTGCCTGCGGACTTTCCAGCCCCTGCCTTTCTGAGTTCAAGTATGTATTCATTTATTTACCATTTCTTTACGTTGGGACTGGAAGTGACAGAGGCACCTGTCAGCCTTCCTCCCAAAATGTCCTACACTCCTTTCTTCACTTTACAAATGAAAAAAACTGAGTGCCGTAGATGGGGGTGAATGTAGCCAAAGTCACAGACCTACTTACCAGCACAGCAGACTGGAATTTATTTTCCACACGTCAACTCTAAATTATAAACTGAGTGAGTGGATTGTGCTTATAGGTCCTCCAGGCACCTAGCAGAACACAGGGCATAAATAAATACTATTGACCTGTTGTCCACGAGAAAGTGGTTTATTTCCAGGTTTCTGATATTATGGGGTACAAGGGGCACAAGGAAGTAGTTATGCTTTTAGGAACATGATTCTAAATGACCATACTCAAGATATATGAATTCCCCATGCCCCTCTGGGCTGACATCTCTCTAGAACGGAAGGCGGGGGTTTGAGGCCCTTTCAGGACACATGTAGGACAGTCAGCATTGCAATCATGTGGCCAGTGGACGCGGTGTGCTGTGGAATCTTCCAGCCCATGCTTCCTTTGCCTCCTCGATTATGCTGTTGGGTTTTATGTGCCTTCCCTGATTCACCTTCTGCCAGCAGCCAATACCCCGGACTCATTCCCTCGCTGTGTGCCAGCTCCGCGTGCATCCCGCTGCCACAGATGGTGTGCCACTCCGCAGCCACATGAAGCCGAGAGCACGCCTGTCTGCTCACCAGTGAATGTGGCCCTGGTGGCCCTGTCTCCTGGCCGAATGCCTCCTTGGAAGCAAGCCCTAAACAGCTGTCACCTCTTCTCCGAACCCTTCTCCCTGTTTGGATCCTTGCTTTGTTCCTTCAGGATCCTCTCACGGTTACCAGAGCCTTTAATGAGAATGTGTTTATGCATGCATCTGGGCACAGGTGTGCATTTGCTGCAAGCCACTTCATTGCAAGGCTGTCCCTTTCCTTTTTTTCCAAATCAAATAACTGGCTCCGTCTTCCGTTTCTGCTGCTGGGGTAAATTCAAGGGCAATCACGTTTTGGGGAGCCCTTCCCTAGTTTTGGGGGTCCTCCAAGAGTCCCGGGTCTTAGGCAGTTCAGAAAGGTGGGCATTGCCTCCGAGCTCCGGGGGTAGTTCAGAGGCTCAGGGCCTGAAGGAAGGTGGGCGGCAGCGCCCCCTGCTGGGCGCAGGGAGCCCCGCGGCATTCGGCCGTCTGCCGCCGGCTTGCTGCGAGCAAATCGGAGCGGACACCCTCTCCCCCTTCCCAGGCCAGAACCGCGCCCCCTCCTCAACATCCAGGACTTGGCTTAGCCCCTGGTCCCCTGGTCCTCTCTGAGCGTTCTCTTGGCAGTTAACTCTCTCCGAGGCTCACAAAGAGCCGAGATGACACCCCCGCCTTCCAGCAAGAGGGTGGGAGTTAACTTTTCAATCTTTTGAATCTCCTTTAAAAGACGATGGCACATAAAGGGGAAATCCACCCGGGATTCCGTCACACATTTTTGCAGCTTCTCTCCCCGTGGTGAGATAGCCTCCCTGGCCGACTTGCTGGCTCCTCGGGGCACTTCCAGAACCCGGCTGAGGACCAGGCTGGCGGTGCTGACAGAACAACTGGATCTGGTGGGAGGTACCAGGGGGCTTCCTCTCAGGTCTGTCTCTTCTGGTTGGAGAGACGTCTGGACCCGTGGGAGTCCGGTTCCTGGTCGCTGTCACCCAGCCACCAGGGTGGAAGAGGACTGCACCCCAGAATAGTGCCGGCTTTCTCCCAAGGGCTTTGTCCCAAATCAGCTTCTGTCTGAGAGCCACAGGGACCGGAGTGGGAACAAAGGACAGCCGAGATCGCCTGGACATTGCCCCGGGGCGGCTGATGTGCTGTGCTGAGGGAGGGCTCCCTGGGGACGGAGGCAGGCGGGGCGCGCCTCCTACTTGCACCGCGGGCTGCAGTATCCCAGGCAGCCGGCTGGGGTGGGGGCCGGAGGCGGGGCTCGTCACGTGGAGACGCTCCGGGGGCGGCGGCGCGCTCAGCTCTTTAAAGGCGCGAGAGCCGAGCCGTGAGAGGCGGCTCCACGCGCAGGAGCAGGCCCGGCTGACCGCTGACAGCCGAGACGCCGGGCGCACCAGCCCGCGGTGGCTCCGGCACCCAACATGCGCCGCTCGGTCTGGCTGGCGCTCGCCGCGTCGCTCCTGCACGGTAAAGCCACCGGGCTCCCCACGCTCCACTCCTCCTGGGCGCCCCCCGGATGGCTCAGTGGTGTGCCCCGCGCGGGGGCCAGCTTTGGGGGTCGCGAGGGGGAATGGGGGGCTGCCCGGGGGAGGGTCAGTCCTGCTCATCTGAGCTGCGCTGGTGGGGAGGCTGGGCGCGCGGGCAAGGGGCAGAAGACGCACTCCAGCCGGCCTTCCCTGAGCAGCCTGGCCGCCTCTCTTCTCCTGAAGTGTCCCTGCAAGGCGAGTTCCAGAGGAAGCTCTACAAGGAGCTGGTCAAGAACTACAACCCGCTGGAGAGGCCGGTGGCCAACGACTCGCAGCCGCTCACCGTCTACTTCTCCCTGAGCCTCCTGCAGATCATGGACGTGGTGAGTCCCTGAGCGGCCTCGGCGCCGTCCTCTGTCCTCTCCCGGCCGCGGGCTCCCAGGGGCTGTGGAAGCGGTGGGCTTCCGGGACGTGTGGCTTGGCCGCGACACTCCGGCTGGCCCAGGGCGAGGCGGGCCGTGCTCCGACCCCGACCTGGCCAGCCTTCTGCTGCATGCCTCAGTTTCCCCGCTTGCCAAGGAGGAATTAGTGAAGCTGTTCCACCGCCCTGGCCACCTGTGCATGGCACTTCAGTGCCGCCTGTCCCCTGGCTTAGAAACTCAGGGCGAAAGCATCCCAGCCAGGAATGAGCAAGAACAGGGTCCGAGTGGCCAGATTTCAGACCCACATTTGAAACAGGTTTTGGCATGCAGTCTGATGTTTGGTATCATTTAGCCGTCCCTAGACTTTTCTGATGCCCGTGGTACGTAGTTTCTTGGAGTAGGGGCCTGGCTGTCGGCTTCGCCGCTGGTTCATCTGTCCAGGCAGAGGGCTAGCTGCGAACATTTAGGACCCCTCCTCCGATGCCCGTGTGTCGCCGTCCTGCCCCGGGGCTGAGCGAGGCTGTCCCCCGCCCCACAGCGCCCCTGGCGGTCCTCCCGCGGCCTTCCTGCCCTGCAGACTCCCCAGCGCTCGCTTCCGTGGCCCAGCCTATGCAGTAGCCGCGTAACTTCGTTCTTCTGCTTCTCTGGACTGCCTTGACTATTCCGTTTTCACTGGCGTAGCCTGCCCACAATACAAAATTTTACCAGATGTTTCATTCATTACCAAATGGGTCGGCGTGTCTGCCTTTCTGCACAAGGCTCCGCGACAATGGTGTTCGGGGGAGGGAGGACTCTAGCAGGAAAGAGGTGTGAAAACAGCCACGCGCCACGGCCCAAGTGCCGAGAGCCACCAGAGGGGTTCAGAATGGGAGGGTCAGGAGACCGGGAATGTGTCCTGCGCGTGCCAATAACTAGTGCCCGGCTCACCGAGGTGGCCCTGGGCAGGAAGACGCTACACGGGTCCCCACCCGGGAGCAAAGCCAAGCACGCAGGGACGCAGAGCGCAATTACTGCCGCCGGACAGCCAGCGCAGAGTGACCGGCTGTGCCCAATACACCAGGGGAAGAGACGGACGGAGAACCTGGGGAGCCGCGGGAACAGTCCCGGCTGAGCGCCGGGGTTCACGGCCCCGCCGCTGTGGGGGCTCTGGCCTACCTGCGAGGTCGCCGTGGCGGGTTCCCAGCTGCCCTGCGTGGCCTCGAACACCGGGAGCAAGTGGAACAATGGCGCGTCAGCACAGTCACCTGCCTCGCGGCTCAGGGCGACTCCTCCCGGCAGGCAGCGCGCGCGGTGGGGGGTGTGGCCGCGTGACAGGTGCGCATGCGCAGCTCGGGGCTTCCCACCTGCTGCAAGCGGAGCCGGCGCGGGGGTGGTGTCTTCTGCACGGAGCCACGTTCTCTGCAGCTGACAAGACCGAGACTTTCTAGAGGAGTCTGGAGAGCCCCGGGAGCTTAGTTACCAGGGCCTTCGGGAACTCTCCAATGTCGGAGGGGCTGTGCATTTGGTTTTGCTCATGGGCGGGGACCATTGTGTACGGCACCCTGCACCCCCATAGGATGCGTGAGGACTCTTTTCAGGTGCTCGGCCCACCTGCAAGGTCGCTCCAGTGTAAGTTCTGGCCTCAGCAATAAGACAAGAAAAAAAAAAAAAAACATGAAAGGCATCCAAATTGGAAAGGAAGAAGTAAAACTCACTATTTGCAGATGGCATGGTACTCTCTACAGAAAACCTGGAAGAGTCCACCAAAAAAAAAAAAAAAAAAAAACAAACGACTAGAACTAATAACTTCGGTAAATTTGTAGGATGCAGAATCAATGTACAGAAATCTGTTGCGTTTCTCAACACCAATAACGAATAATCAGAAGAAAAATTTAGTAAACAATTCCATTTACAATTGCCTAAAAAATGTCTAAAATTCCTAGGAATAAATTTAACCAAGGAGGTAAAAGACCTGTACCGTGAAATTTATAAGACACTGAAGAAAGAAATTAAACAAGATGCAAATAAATGGAAGGGTATATCTTGCTCATAGATTGGAAAGATTAATATTGTTCAGGTGGCCTCACTACCTGAACTACTATATAGATTCAGTGCCATCCCAAAGCTACAGTATGGTACTACAGAGCCCAGAGATAAGTTGTCCCTAATAAGGTCAGTTAATCTATGACAAAGAAGGCAAGGTTAGGCAAAGTAGGTTCATAGTGTTTGTATGGAAAAAGACATGCAGGTACTTTTAAATTAATTAATAATAAAAGAATAAACTGTTTTTACGCACTCACAACTGTAAACCTACTTTTGCCAACCCCTGTATAATGTAGTAATGACAGTCTTAAATAATTGGTGTTGAGATATCTAGACAGATGCATGAAAAAAAAAAAAAAGAAGAAGAAGAAGAAGAAATCTGCCCACTTTCTTACACCATGTACAAAACTAAACTCAAAATTGATTAAAGTCTGAAATGTTAAACTTTTGAAGAAAACAAAAATACCAATTTGAAAATATCATGCATTCCTATGTTCATTGCAACATTACTGGTAAAAGTCAAGGTATGAAAGCAACCTAAGTGTCTATATCTATCTATATCTGTATATCTATATCTATATCTATCTATCTATATATATATCAGCAATAAAAAAGAATTAAGTCTTGCCATTTGCACAAACACGAATGGACCTAGAGGCATTATGCTAAATGAAATAAGTCAGAGAAAGACAAAAATTATATGATCTCACTTATGGGTGGAATCTTAAAAAAAAAAAAAAAAACAGAAAAAAATGAATAAACAAAACAAAACAGAAACAGACCACAGATAAAAGAACGAGCTGGTGGTTGCCGAAGGGAAGGGGTAGGGTGGGAATAAGAGTACGCGTGCTCCCACACTGATGTGTTTGTATCACTTAACCTAATTAAAATAGCTGTGATGAATGGCTTCCTTTCTCATACTACACCTGTGTTAAATGTGTACTTCCTCCTACAGATAGAGTTGTGCTTTAAAATATTTAATGTGTACATGATGATGTGGACAAGTTATCATAGGAGCAGGCTGCGAAGGAAGACAAGGACTGTCACATAGGTTACAACAGAGCAAAAATTACTCTTTACAGAGCGTGGACTACAGGAAAAGAGAAAGGATGGAGACTTTAAGTTAGGCAAAGAGAGGCTGAAAAGAAGCTCTAGTGTTGAGCTAAGCTAGATCAGAGAAATGGCAGTGGTGGGGGCACCAGGGGAACAAGTAATTTATAGAGTGACTTCTCTGTTATTTGAGGGAGCTGTTGTACTTGGGAGCCTTGGTAAGTTCTGGCTCTGCTCATTTCTGTGCAGCTGGTCTTACCTAAGTTTCTTAAATGTTCTGAGTCTGTGGATGAAATGGACATGCGAGCATGTCACTGGTCATTGTGAGCTCCAGAATGTGAAGGCAACTTTGAAAAACCACAAAGCTAGATGCATGACTATGGTCATTTTTGTCAAAACAAAAAACAATCTCCTCCCACCCCCTGACAGAGGACCAGGCAGCTGAGCTAACACAGTCTGCACGTGGTACATGATAGGGTGTGAATGAAGGCCCCCCCACCCCCCTTGCCTGGCGCTGACTCCTGCCAGACTGCCTCGCCTTGTGTGTGCCCCGTAGTTGCCTCACTTGGCCTAGTCCGCGAGCGGAATGGATGGGACGTGAAGGCGCAGCGGCCATCAAGCTGAGGAGCGGGAGCAGCAGTCTAGTCGAGGAGACCTTCTTGGGGCTCTAACAGTCTGGTTTGGAGATAAGCCCACTCAGCAAGAAGCTGCAAGCTTCTTCCTGGGCACCCCAGCCTTTTTAAGAGACCCTTAAGAAATCAGGTCATATGAAGGACTGGGGATCTTGTGAGGAGTTGAGGCGCAGGCTCAGGTGACAGGATGTGAAAATTAAAAACAAACAAACATTTGCAAACAAATGCAAATTGCTTTGTCAAGTGAGGAAATTTAAAAGGAGCAAATCACAAGTGCCATGTGCCATCAGCAGGCTCATGAGAGGGTGGGAGCGGAGAAAACTTGGTCTCACCTTGGCTGTGGATCTACCCATCATCTCATTGAACTTCCCAGCCATGCAGCTGCGAGCCCATGGAGTGGCCTTGAGCAATTACCTTTCTAAGCTCTGTTTCCTCCTCTGTGAAGTGAGAATAATAATAATAAGAGAAAGCGCCTGCCACACACTGATGACTCGCTGAAGGTCTGCTCAATCTTAATTGTGTAGCTACTGAACTCGGAGGTGGGGAAGTTACTGCCTAGAAAGGCGTGGTTCCTTGCCCAAGGTTGCTAATTGATTAGAGGCAGAGATGCAAGGAAAACTCACATCTGCCTCCCCAGAACTTTGGGTCTCCTGCCTCCTTTAGAGTTGGTGACTTCTTTTGCAGAACAAAATCAGCTTCATTTACTTAAACTGGCTGAACTGTAATTGATTGAATGTGACTGTCCCGAGATCCTGGGTGGAAACAAAGTCTCTCTATCAGAGATAATGAAATATGCAAACATTTGTATTCCAGTCGGGCTTGGCTCTGCCCGGTTTTGAAGGGGAGCCAGAGCGGTCCAGCAGGACACTCAGCACCATGGACAGAGACTCGATGGCCTAGCGCGCTCTCTCCCTCTTTCTCCCCCTCTCTCCATAGGACAAAGTCATTTCTTTTTAATTTTTAAAAATATATTTTATTGATTATATTGTTACAATAGTTCCAATTTTTCCCCTTTGCTCCCCTCCGCCCATCATCCCCCACCCCCAACAATCCCGCCCCCAAGTCCATGCCCATGGGTCATACATATACAAGCTCTCCTGCCTCACCCTTTCATATATTCTTCTTCTTCTTCTTTTTTAAAAATAATTAATAACTATCAATTAATTATTTATTTATTTTAACAATAAAAAATAACATCCATAGGACAAAGTCTTGACTGGTACAAGAGTCTCTTTACAAATTCAACTCCAGGGGCCATTTACCCATTCTGACTGGGCTGCTTTAGAGACTGCCCACCCCCCCACCAAAAAAAATCTTACTCTTCCCCTTTTTGCCAGCAGAGATTTCCAGGCTGGAGTGATAAGAAAATAACATACGATGTTGCACATTTTATTTTTGTGAAAGATCCTTTCTCTGTCATCAGTTTATTTCACACATATTTACTGAGCTTGGCTTGTGAACATTGCTAGGTTCTGGAAATTCATAAGTGAATAAGGACCAGTTTCTACTTTTAAGACTCACATTCTAGCCAGGGAGGCTGACATGTAAATCCA
The DNA here is from genome assembly GCF_987537825.1 of Furipterus horrens. Classification (NCBI taxonomy): domain Eukaryota; kingdom Metazoa; phylum Chordata; class Mammalia; order Chiroptera; family Furipteridae; genus Furipterus; species Furipterus horrens. The sequence goes on along the minus strand of NW_028327186.1, from coordinate 2,261,493 downwards.
AGATTCTCACAGTGCAATTTAACATAAATGCCTATACAACCGGCTACAAATGCATGCAGGAGAAAACGTATATTTCCACATAGGGTGGCTGGAAATGTTTTCAAAGTTTGTTTGTTTTTTAAGCAAGGAGGACTTTGCCAGTTGGAGAAAGTAAGAAAGGCTTTCCAGGTAATGAGATCAGGGTGGGGACAGACAGAGGGAAGCACACCATCACTGAGGTGTGTTCTAAAGAACGCTGATGCCCAGTTTGTCTTGGCCACAGGTTCTTCAGCAAGAAAGCTCAGAAAATTGAATGTGCTTGTGTTATTTAGAATTTCTCCAAGAGGAATGCAGTGTTGACCAAAATTCTCATTTTTCTTTATAAACCCTTTCATAAGAATTGTGCTCTAGAAACACACCATGTAAGATAAAGGTTAGGATTATTTTGGGAAGGAGGTAAACTCTGCAGGTGAGTTCAGAGACAGGAGGGGTGCAGAGGAAGAGATGTCTTGAGAGCCTCTACAGAGTTCAGATTTTGCCCAGAGCCCTAGTCTGGGTATCTCTGTGTGCCAGGGGTTTTGTGAATTTGCAAAATCAGCTTGCTGTAGCATAGGTTCCTAGAAATGGAAACGATCCAAACCATGGTACTTGTACTAAATCCAACAAGTATAAATTATAGATCAGAATAAAAAAGATGTGCATACATTTTAAAGACAACATGCATCTTCAAAGGATCGCTTTACTTGCTGTGGTCTGTTCTAGTCACTCAGCTGGCCCCGTGGTGAAAGATCAGTGGAGAGGCGGGCTTTGCGGTGGACGTTTGTGCTTAGACAGAGGATGCGGAGGGCAGTGTGTAGGGGACAAATTAGAGACGAGGGAAAGTGTGGGCAGGGGATGAGGAGGTCAAAACTAAGATGATCACTGTGGTAACGTAGAGAAAAGGACAGATTCCACAGACATTTTGGATCTATTTTGTATGATATATAACTGTGAATATAAACTTCACATCAGTACATAGACAAATTTGTTAAGTGACAGTCCTTAAATTATTCCTAAATGCGTATTCTGACTTACGGTGATTATTCATTTACTTCATGGGCTGGGAATGAGATAATATGTCAGAAATCATTCTGAAGTGATGCCAGTGTGAGGTTCTAAATGGCCGTCAGTTTCCACAATATTTCTTTTTTATTCGTGCCACTGAGCCGTTCACCTGTGCGCACACATCTGAAGGCCATTTGAAGTGTGGATTTGCATAAAATAAATGTGCGCAGTTATGACAACACGTTCAGAAGGCAAGGCATTGAAAATGAACAATGTGAATCAACACATAATTATACACAAACATAAAACACATCATTATGCATGAAGGCTTGTGGTAGTTTATGGATCTCGGACTGCAGGCTCACCTTTTTTAGATGCTTTAGTCACAAGAGAGTAGAACCATGTGGCTGTGCCTTTGGGGTTTGCTACCACAGATGGTGGGCATGGTTGGGAAGCCCATTCTTCTCAGGGCTTGTACGTTGCCTGATATCTTTACGGGGGGCTGCTGCTCAGGTTCCTCAGACTTATAATCTTGCAGTTAACTGGCATTTAAAGTGATCAAATATTAGCTGTCAAGACTACACACTGTGAACACAGTCTATAAAGATAGCCTACGGTACAGTTAAGTAATTATCCTAGTCATGTTTTTTAAATTATTTATTTGTTTGTTTGTTTATTTTTAGAGAGAGGGGAAAGGAGAAAGAGAGGGAGAGAAACATCATTGTGTGGTTGCCTCTCACGTGCGCCCTCAACTGGGACTCTGACGTGCAACCTAGTCATGTGCCCTGACTGGGAATCGAACCGGCGACCCTTGGCTCGCAGGCCGACGCTCCCTAGTAATGTTTTGAGAAGTGTTAGTTCTTAAGACTACAAACCAAATTAAACAACAAAAAAGGACTAAGGGGGGATTACCCAAATTACTGTTACTCAAGACATTCTGGGACAGTTCCTGCTATCTTTTCTCTATGGCTAGAGAATGTGTAGAGAAGGAGTTAAATATTAAAGTGGTGTAACAGCATTATGGCGCCTTAAACACTAATTAGCAGGCATTCATATTCAAACGACACAAATAGGCCAAGTTGTAAACCAATAGGCATTTTAAAATAAAACTGTAGTCTTGCCCCACTATTATGTAACTCTCATTAGCATTGCATATTCAATCCCTATTCCTATTTTTATTTTAGAAAATGTTTAAAAAGTGTCTATTGAAATGCTTCACGATGTTGCTTCTACGCCTGGTTGGTTATTTTAAAATTGCGTCCCAGACATTGTTATGTGGAAAACTGCGGAGGTCATTTGAGGGGGAGGGTCTTGCAAAGACTCTCTTCCTCTCGTTTTCAGTCTGTTTCTGACCAGCCTCCAGGCTCTGGGCAGCAGAAATCACCCAAACACAGGTAGCAGTTGAGGTGGGGAGCTGGCCTCACATCCGGAAGGGCAGGGCTGTTTCTGACTTTTGCGTCTACCTTCTGGGGTGTAAATAGAGGCTGTTGACTGAGTCCCTCTATTCTGTGGCACCTGAACTCCTATTTTGTCCCCCTGCCTGTCATGTCTGTCAAGATCTGGTTAAACTTGAAGCCTATCCAGCATTGCCTTAGGAACCATCACCCCATTATTCTCTCCGGGTTCACGTCCCTCCTCGCTATCTCTTACTTCTCTTCATCCCCATCTATCCCATTGCCCCAGCGTCTCTGATTGTTCTCCCTGCAGGTGGATGGGCACCCCTAGCTCCTCCTCACTGAGGGCAGAACGCAGATGCTAAATCAAAACGTGTTTACAGCGCACCTTGAAAACTGATCCAGGTTTGTTATGGTACTCGCTTTATCCCTCACAAACCTCGTTATGGCCCTGGGACATAACTGGGCAAAACTCTCTTAGCTTTATAGACTGAGAATTATGGGCACTTTGACGAAAGGAATCTTTCTTCGAAATGGTGCCTTTCAAGTCTGCCGCCAAAGATATTTCCCGAGGGTTCGGGCCTGTCATAGCCCCTGTTTCAACCTTGACGTGCTGTTCAAGAAACAGACATCATCTTATCATGGGGGGGTGACAGTGAAAATCTCTGCTCTCATATTGATTTATTTGGATTAAGTGGCATTTTACTCAGAGAAGACGTAAGTCATTTGGAACCTTCTACCTGCAATCCCTGCGATGTTTATTTCAGTTACTTTCTTATTCACTGTGAGCATCAGCTGTAAGGAGTTAGGGGGAAAAATCCCAAACGATTGTAAAATAGTGTGTCTGTGTGCATATATGTGTGTGCATAAGCACACACACACACGCACACATACACACACATACCTGTTACTCTTACCTCTCCTTGCTGGATTTTTACATTTCTTTTGCAAGACATTACAAAACAGGCTTGTTACGTTTCCAAGGAGAAAAGCTAGAAGGAACAGCACAGCTTTGCAGTCACAGCTCCCAGAAAGCCCGAGTAATTGACTCAAGCTAACGTGAGATTAAATAAGGAATTGTATAAAATCCTGCATTATGGGTTAACAGTAACGGCCCGAGAACAGGCTGCAGGAAAGGCCTGGGCAGGAGGCTGACTCCAGGCTCCAAGTCAGGCAGTAGATGAAGGGGCTGACCTCTCCCCACTGCAGGTGGCGGTGGCGAAGGGGACGGACATTGTAGCTGTCACAGTTAATGGATGCCACCTGTGAGATGATTCTCAAAGTGGGAAATTTTCTCTCGGATCACTGGAAACAAATGGTCTGTCTTGGGACAAAGAAGTGCTGTTTTTATCCAGGGCAAAGGATTGTAGAGCCAGGCAGGCCTGTTTGTTTTATTTTATAGAGAGAAGGTAAGCATTCAGGCAGAGCTTAAAATGTTTTGGAATGTTAGAAAAGTAAAACGATTTTCTAATCCGATGTACCTGTTTAAAAAGCTCACATGTACAATGTCCTGTTGGGAAGTTCAGGTTAGACAAACTAGCCAAGGCTGATCACTTTCCAAGGTAGATTTGATTAAGTCCAAATTAGTAAGATTTGCAATTGACATCACTAGTCAGGAAACATTAGTTCCCTCATTGTTTTCTATTAAGATGTTTTATTGGCATTTGGTCCTCTTAATACACTAGACTAGCTCATAGAGACACACACGTTTCATTTGGGAGGTCTTTAATCGTATTTTAAACTTCGAATGGTAGTGTAATAGACAGCTGCAATGTGATATAACGTCCAAACCAACTCAGTGAATTGTCGCTCGGGAACCCATACTGTCATTACCACCGAGCACAGCATTTCCCCTCTTTCCTACTGGCAAACGTGACATCAGGCCCCAAGGTTTAATTCCTCCCTTCTCTGCATGGTTATGTAAGTGGGTGCACACTGCACGTATTCTTTTCAGTCTGCTCTTTTTAATAACTTTTTTCTGAAAGTCACCTACGTTACCTGTTGCCATAGTTTATTCATTTTTATTTTTTAAAAGACTTTATGTATTTATTTTTAGAGAAATAGGAAGGGAGGGAGAAAGAGAGGGAGAGAAATATTGATGAGTGAAAGATACATCTACCAGTTGCCTCTCACATGCCCCTACTTCGGGACCTGGCCCATAATCCAGGCATGCGCCCTGACTAGGAATAGAACCAGCAACCTTTGGTTGGTTCTCAGACCAGCACTCAATTTACTGAGCCTCAGCAGCCAGGGCTGTTCATTTTTATTATGTGGCTGCAACATGATTTATTATTCTATCAACGGATATTTATGTTGTGTCTAGCTATTGTCTAGTAGGAAGGTCACTGCCATGTGTATTATGGTGCAGGTCCTTTGACGCACACGTGTGTGCATTTCTGTCTATCTCATGTGTCCTTGCTAGGTCACAGGGTGGCATACTTTTAACTTCTCCAGATGAGGTCAAACAGCTTTCAAAATGGCTATACAATTAACATTCTCTCCAGCAGGGTATGAAAAAATCTTGTTGTTCTACAGGCCCACCCACACTTGATATTTCAGTGGTTTTCATTTACCATCCCAGTGGGTGTGGCGTGATTCTTCCTTGTGACTTTAATTAGCAGTTTCCTGATTACCATCTTCTTCTGGAAAGTGTCTATCCATGTCTCTTGCCTACTTATTTTTTATCCTCACTCAAGGATATACTTATTGATTTGAGAGAGAGAGGAAGAGGGAGAGAAACATTGATATGAGGGAGAAACATCGATCAGTTGCCTCCCATATGCACCCTGACCAGGGCTTGAACTCACAACCTGGGTATGTGCCCTGCCTGAGAATCGAACTCGCAGCCTTTTGCTGTACGGGGCGATGCTCCAACCAACTGAGCCACCCAGCCAGGGCTTGCTTGCCTATTTTTTATCTGGATATTTTGTTTTGTGCTTTTTCCTTATCAGTCCGTATGTTTTCCTATATTTTGGACATGAGACCTCAGTTACACGTTTTGCACGTATCTTCTCAAACTCTTTGGCTTGTCTTTTCCCTGTTTTAATGTTCTTTCTTTCTCTCTTTTGTAAATTCTCAATTGAAGTATGACACAGTTGTTAATAAATGGTGCCTTTTGATGAACAGAAGTTCCTAATTTTCACGTGGTCAGATTTATAATTTCTTTCTTCTACGCTCAGGGCTTATGTGTTGTATTTAAAAGATGTTCTTTCTCAAGCTTATATTTTCCCATAGATTTGCTTCTGGAGGCTTTTTGTTGCTGTTTTACCTTTCCCGTGGAAATCTTGACCGATGACTAATTTATTTGGGTTGTCAGGGACAATTAAAGGGTTGTACGTGGGACGACTGTGTGATTGAGGAGCTCGCTCAAGGTTGGGTGTCGTGTTAACCACCATGTCTGCACACAAATGGGCGTTTTAATTATTCAAAGTGTATATAATATGGAGAAGGTGTACAGGCCATGGCACTGTTTAATGTTTTAAAATGTCGACCTGACACATCGTATATTCAGAACCAACAGTATGAAGGGGGTTCTGTGAGAAGCCCCAGCCCCGACCCTGTGTTTCCCATCGCGACCCATTCCCCAGAGACCTGAAACAGCCCCTTATAGTTGATTACCCCTCCTACAGCTCTGTGTATATTAAGCTCGGCATCGTATCTGCACACCGTTTATTCAGAGATGTCAAATAATCCTTAGTCAAGCAGGTTGGATCCAGAGAGGATTTCAGAGAGCACCTCAGTATTGAAATAATCAATCAGATTGTACTTATGACTAAACATGGGGTAAGAAATATGAGGGTCACAGAATAGAATTTAAACAATAGGGTATTGTTATAAGTACAATTTGATGGGATGCTTTTCTTCCATTTTCTGTTTTAATATATATTTTTTGCATGATTTCATCCCTTTGATAATATTTTTATTGTTACGTAACATTCCCTTTTCTAGCTATGCCCCAATTTATTGTAGAGCATTTAGTCTGTTTATACGTAATATTGTTGATGCTATAAAGAACATCATAATCAATGTCTTTGGACCTCCTTGCTTATTCGGACGTCTGACTGTTTCTTTAGGGTCACTTCTTAGATGTGGAATTATCCCAATAGGTTAATAATTTTTTAGAGTCTCTCGACTTAAAAGTAACTTAAAGGTTCCTAGGAAGGAAGTCGTGTACTGGTTTCTACATTGGCTCACGTTGATGGAAACTGTCAATTTCACTATATCCTCATCAGCTCTGAGCCTTATCATTTACGTTTGGTTGATTATTACATTTATTTTACACTCACTTTTGTATTAGTGCACATTTAGAGAAATGGTCCACAGTTATAGAAGCCAATCATTCTTTTGTTTTGTTTTGTTTTTTAATTTGTTTGTTTATTTTTTTTAGAGAGGGGAAAGGAGAAAGAGAGGGAGAGAAACATTGCTGTGTGGTTGCTTCTCTCGTGCCCCCAACTGGGGACCTGGCCTGCAACCGAGTCATGTGCCCTGACTGGGAATCGAACCAGCGACACTTGGTTCACAGGTCAACACTCAATCCACTGAGCCACAGCAGCCAGAGGTTTTGTTTTCTTGTGATCATTTCCTGCTGTCTGGGGTGAAGAACCCACCCAGAGGAAGAAAATTCCAGAATGTAGCAGTATTTGGCTGTTGTGCACATTATTTATAAATTTGGTGTTAGAAATAATCCAGTGAAAAGAGAGAAGACAAACATACTGAACGGTAATCTCACTTTTTTCCTCCCGTATATGTTTTGGGAAGCCTTATTTTACACCTCCCACCAAAGCAGCAATATATTTTTCTAACCTTTGCAGTGTTTTTCTTTCCACTTCAGGTGTGAGTTTATTGGGCAAGATTTTCATTCTTAAGTGTGTTGTGTTCAGTTTGCAAGAGCCAGAAAAGAGAGCACATTCTCTGATGTCTTAACACCCTCCCCCTGTACTTCTGTGGTAGAGCTAGCGACTGTCAGCTCCTAGAACAGCTAAGAACAAAGGGGCGACTTTGAACTCTGGGTGGAACAACTCAAGTGGCCTTGGGGACAGAAGAGTGAGTGATTACTGGGGCACGTGGTTGGACTGGGGAGGTTAGCAAGTGTCATTGGTGGGTAAGAAGAGGGTAGAGAGCAGATCATTCTTGTAGTTTACAGAATTCTTGAACTAGATTATAAAATACCAGGGGGCACTTCCTTCCTGAGAATCTTTCAGTATTTCAGTACTTAATCTTCTTAATAACTGACTGTCAGTGGGATTTAAGGTAGGAAGGTACATCCCTTCATGAGACTGAAAACAAACCAATTGTGTTTGTTTTATAATGAATATAAAAATTTGTGCAAATTGATTTGGGTCTACAGGTGAAGGACTGATCATAGGGAGCATGGGGAGAGGAGGTAGGAGTTGCGGGGTAGAAATTCAGCTGCAACTATTGCGTAGGTTCCGACTCAAGCCTCTCTTACGCCGGGCACTTTCTTCCTGGCCAGTTCAGGGTTCATGATGAAAACTATGTTCTCTGACATATTAACTAGCTCACACTTCACGAAAGATAATTTACGAGGGATGGAACGCCTTTGGAACTTTATGCAAACTATTTAATCACGCCAATTACCAAAAAAAAAATTCGAAGTAATTTTGTTCCTGCTTTGTGATAAGAATGTTTTTCTTGGTTGCGTGACATGGCGTGAGTCACTTCACTGTATGTTTCAGAAGAAGAAAAGATGCCTGTCAATAGTCTGAGTTGGTTTAATTTAGCTCCTCATTGCTCCATGTAAAATAGGACATTAGAAGAGGCTCTGAAGTAGATGGGAAATGGACTTTGGGTCTGGGGACAGGAGAAGTGTAGAATTTTCCTTTGTGAGTGTTCGAGCGCCACAGTGATTAGTGAGAATGAATTGCCAAATTATTTCTGGCCCCAGTAATTGATTAGCTTTCCGCACGTCTGTGAGAGAAAAATTACAGCCTAAAGATCCGTGGGCGGGCCGGTCATTATTTATAGATTTCACAGAGGAAACAAAAAGGATTATGTAATTCCAGTTGGGGACCGCCAGCTTTATCACGTTCTTTGGGATCTCTTAGAATTCTGATGGTAGCTGTGTGAGCCAGGAACCTGTGAGGCCCAGGCATCACGGTGGTGCATGTCCCGGGGCAGAGCTCATAGGCAACAGGTTTCCAATGGGACCCTGGCCTGGTCTCACGAGGGTAGGGCTTTAAAGCAGCCTCCTCTGCCCCACTGTGTTCCTAGGTTTGCAGTCGGCACTGCGTGCCTCCTAGGAACCACCGTGCATGATAACATAAAACACACTCACAGCAGTCCTGGCCAGTGTGGCTCAGCTGGTTAGAGCACCTCCCTGTTACCAAAAGGTTGCGAGTTCTATCCCCAGTCTGGGCACATGTGCAGCAGGCAACCAATCGATGCTTCTCTCTTGCATCATTTTTAAAATTTTTTAAATAAACATTTTATTTGAGAACAGGTCAAGATTTAGAGAAAACTTGAGAAGTTACTACAGCGTCCCCATTCACTTCCCACCCAGTTTTCTGTATTATTATCACCGGTCATTCACATGGTTCATTTTGTTACAAGTAACAAACCAACATTGCTAGATTATTTTTGCCTGAGGTCCATCATTTCTTTGGGTTTTTTTAAGTGTTTCTTTTTTTAACCTTTCCTGTTGCAGGACCCTCTCCAGGATAGCACATTACATTAATTATCATGTCTCCTTCAGCATCTCTTGGTTGTGACACTTACTCAGACTGTCCTTGTTTTTGGTGATCTTGACAGTTTTGAAGAGTACTGGTATTGTGTGGAATGTCCATCAAATAGGGACATGGTGGGTGTTGTCACGTGATTAGACTGGGGTGATGTGCTTTGGGGAGGAAGACCAGCTCACACCATCCATAAGATACCACTGTTGATCTTGACCTTGATCATTTGGCTTAAGGTCATATTTTCCAGGTCTCTCCAATTACAGTCACTCTTTTTTCCCCCTTTCCAAACTGTACTCCTTAGAACTAAGTCACTATGCGCAGCCCAACTTTAAGGAGCAGAGAGTTAAGATCTACATCCTTAAAAGGTGAATTATCTGCATAGGTTATTTGGAATTCCTCTGCATGAGAGATGTGTGTTCTCTCTCCCTTATTTATTTATTCAATCAATCATTTGATTTGTGCCAGTGCAGACACGAGGACATTTATCTTATACTCGGACTCACAAGTACTTATCTTATACTCTGGTTATAATTCAATGCTACTACATTAAGACTCTCTCCAGACCTGCCTGTCTTTCCCAGATGTCAGTGCGGTACTTTATTTGCCCTGTAACGCCAGCCTCTTGTGAGTCCAACAAAGTCATTCATTTTTCAGCGTGTTCACTTTTGCTTTTTTGGTGTGTGGGTGTGATTAATTCTAAGCTTTTTACACATACAGTCTGAGGGATGGTTGGGCTTGGATTCATTTTTGAATCATACCTATCTTGAGGAGCTTGTGCTTCCTTCATCTGAGGATTAGTTAGCCAATTCTAGAAATTTCTGAGCCATCATTTCTTTAAATTTGAAACTTTTTTAGAGGTGTATTGTATATGTTAGTTGTATCCTTCATGTCTTTTAAGCATTCGTATTTTTCCCCTCTTATCGTTCTTCACTGTATGGTAGGTCATTTGGTAGGTCTGCCTTCGCCTTACTAATTACTATTTTAGGTATTTATAGTCTGATATATAACCCATTCATTATTATGCTAAATGAAGTAAGCCAGTCAGAGAAAGACAAATACCATATGCTCTCACTCATATGGAAGCTAATGCACTAAATAAACTGATGAACAAAAGAGAACCAGAGACACAGACACACGGGACAGACGTACAGCTGTCGGGGTGGGGGGACACTAAATGAAAGAAGGTGAAGGATCCGCCAAAGGTCATATATGCGTGACACACAGACAACAGTGTGGGGGTGGCCAGAGGGTGGGGGGGCGGGGCTGGGTGGACGTGGGCCGAGGCGGGAAAATGGGGACACCTGTAATGGTGTCAACCATAAAAAATTTTTTAATTACTGTATTTTTTATCTGGAGAAACTTTTACTTTTGTCCTGTTTTCTCCAAGAGTATATTATTGTTAATTGTGCTTTTGATATTTTTAATGTGTTTAATCATTTGAAACATATGGGTTTAGTGTTAACCCTCTGATATTTCTTTGTCTGAATTGGGGGGGGATTAATTTCTGCTAAGTTAGTTTTCGGTCTCTTGCTCGTGGAAGATTTATCACTTATATATTTTAGATTTTGTATCACAAAGCTGTAATCATGGTTGTGTTTTCTAAGCAAAGGTGCTTTCTGTTTTTCTGTGTTTTTTGGGGGGGGGAGGGAGTTTATTTGTTTATTCTCTTTGCTTCTGGTACCTCAAGTTTCACTGGCCTGGAACAGCTTTTTAAAAAAAATTTCTTTTCTTTTTTGTTTGATTTTTAACCTTTATTCATTTCACTGTTTAATTTAAATTCTATTTTATTGTTTATGCTATTACAGTCGTCCCAGTTTTTCCCCCTTCCCCCCTCCACCCAGCCCCCCACTCCCTCAGGCAACCGCCACACTGTTATGCGTGTCCACGGGGCATGCATGTATGTTCTTTGGTTGCTCCCTTCACCTTCTTTCAACCAGTCTCCTCTCCCCCTCCCCTCTGACAGCTGTCAGTCTGCCTCATGTTTCCATGCCTCCAATTCTATTTTGCCCACTAGATATATTTTATTTTTCAATTACAGTCGACATTCAGTATTATATTAGTTTCAGGTGTACAGCACAGTGCTTAGACATTTATAGAACTTAGAAAATGAGTCTCCCTGGTAAGTCTGGTGCCCGGCTGGCACCATACACAGTTATTACAATATTACTGACTCTATTCCTTGTACTGTATTTACATCCCTGTGACGATTTTGTAACTACCAATCTGCACTTCTTAATTCCTTCAACCTCTCCCCCGTCCTCCCAAGCCTCCCATCTGGCAACCATCAGTTTGTTCTCTGTATGTGGCTGTGTTTCTGTTTTGTTTATTTTGTTCATTAGATTCCACATATGACTGAGATCACATGGTATTTGTCTTTCTCTGACTGACTTACTTTACTTAGCATAACACCCTCCAGGTCCATCCATGTTGTCACAAGCAGTAAGACTTCATTCCTTTTTTTTAATGCCTGAGTCATGTCTGGAACAGCTCTGTTGCTATGTTCCCAGCTTGAAGATGTCCACGCATCGTGGCTTGTTTACAGTTCAATTCTCCATCACAAGGAAGACCCATACTATTTTTAGGAACTACCAGTTCGCCCCTTTTTTCCACTGCCAGCCCAGACCGAGACAGCAAACTTTGTTTCCTTGTGACAGCGGGCACTTTATGATCCCGGTGACAGGTGGATGGATGTATGGTATGGGGAATGGTTCAGCCCTCCTCCACCTGTGAGGTCAAAGTCTGCCCTTCAGTCCCACTGACGCACCGCCCAAGCTCTTTGTGAACATAACTAGTCACTGATCTCCCACCCCCGTGGCTCTGCCAGCAGCAACTTATGCACAAGCAGTATCTTGGGGGGGGGGGGTTCTTCTTGTTTTTTTATTTGGTTGTTTGCTTTTGAGGATTTCTTTTACTTCCTTGTGGGATTACGTTTGCACTTTAAAAGACATCTGTTTCTTTTTGACAGCTGTGTAGTATTCCACTGTGTAAACATATCACAGCTTTTTTATCCACTCTTGTACTGATGGGCACTTGGGCTGCTTCCAGATCTTGGCTATTGTCAGTAATACTGCTCTGAATGTCGGGGTGCAGATTTTCTTTCAAATTAGTGTTTTGGGTTTCTTCAGGTATGGTCCCATGTTTTCTAACTGCTTTGCTAAGCTTCTGAAACTAATACAGAATAATATTAAATGTCAACTATAATTAAAGAATTAAAGAAAAAAAAGACATTTGTTTGATTTCCTCCAGCAAGTCTAGATGTTTTGTAGCTGGATGGTGTTCCAATCATGCAGTCTGCTATTGATCTGGAAACCAGAAGTAGGTATCCCGCGTATGATCCTGAACACTTACGATTTCCTACATGTTCTCCACCTCAGCCCTGGTGTGTCCTCCTTGTTTCTCCTCCATCCCCAGCCTCTTCCCTAATTGGCTTAATGAATCCCTGCATGTTTGTCCCCTGCACAAACTGTGATCACCTCATGCCCCGCCTGCAGGCCAGTGATTCCCTTTCAGCTGGGTCTGTGGTGTTCCTTTCTGCACGCAGCTGATTTGCCCGGGAATAGTGCTGTTTGGATGAAGCTTGCTTATTTAGCTCTGCCGTCACCCTCTCATTTCATCTGATTATTTTAGAGTCTGGTCTTTGAAACCATGCTTAATTTGATTCCAGGTTTTATGAAGTTATAGAGTATCAAGAGCTCATGAGAGGCACCCCGTCTTGTGTGGGGTTTTTTCCAGACTCTGCTTTGTATTTTAATTGTGCCTCTCTGCCTGCCTTCCTTTCTTCCTTTCTCCCTAGCATTTACTATTTTCATTTTATTTATTTTTTAAAATCCTCACTCAAGGATATGGTTATTGATTTTCTTTTTTTTTTTTTTTTTTTGAGAGGGAGAGAGAGAGGGAGAGAGAGGGAGAAACATCCATCAGTTGCCTCCAGTATGCTCCCAGACCAGGGATCTTACATGTCCCAACTGGGGACCAAACCCATAACCCAAGCATGTGCCCTGATCTGGACTCGAACCCATGACCTTTCGGTTTGCAGGATGATACTCCAACTGAGCCACACCAGCCAGGGCGATCTCAGTTTCGATGGGACGTCCCACAGCCAGACTCCTGACAGAGCTCAGTGGGAAAGCCTGGCGCTGAAGCTCTGCACCCTTCCGTAACTCAGGCATTTGGGGGTGTCTGGCTGTGCACACAGTGTCGCCTTGGGCCCAGGCAGATATAACTTACATACTCAATGTGGTGTAAACCGTGAAGGAAATGCTTAGACATGGATTCAGCGAGGATGGTGGCTTAAGCATAAAGAGGATTTATGGTTCCCGTCCAGGGAGAGCTTAGATAAACGTTGATTCATGGTTCATGCAGAGTGACCGGAGACTCTGTCTCTCTCTCCTTCTCCCCCCATCTCTTCTGCGCTCCACAGTCCCCCCATCACCTTCACTGCCCCCACTTGCCAGCTCTGCTGATTCCAGGTAGGTCTCCTCTCTGTCAGGTGTCACTACCATGACTCACTTACCGGGGTTTGTTCTTCCAAATTTGTCATTCTGGGGGAGGCAGGGAGGCCCGTCCCCTTACAGAAATGGAAAGAAGACCTTTCAGGCCCAGTTCAAAGTGTTCCCTTGAACCCCTTCCCCTCCCTGCAGAGAATGGGGCGGGGCTGGAGATGTGCTCCACCCAAAGGGCCACAAGGTCAAGGTCCATAGGGGCAGTCCCTTCCTATCACTTCCCTGAGGACCCTCTTGTATGTTCACACTGGAGCAGCTAGAGCAGCTTGGCCATGGGCCTTGTGCCCTCCAATATGGCCTTGGGCAGTGACTTTTCTAAGGCAAAAAATAAATAAAAGTTAGCATTGCTCAGAGCCATACCTGCCCCTATTCACCTGGCACACAAAGTTCCCAAAGGTGCCAGCCTGATGGGCCAGTTCCCACCATGTATTATGATGTGTCTTATGGGGGATTATGTCAAAAAGAATTACACACTGACCTGTGGGGAAGAAATAGAAAGGTGTTATACTCTGGCCCAAGGTTTTAAAATTCCTCAAGTATTCTAGAGAAGTGGAGGGTTAGCGTTGGTAGTTAAAAACAGAGAAGCCCTCACCGGTGTGGCCCAGTGGGTTGGGTATCATCCTGCAAAGCAAAAGGTCACCGGTTCAATTCCCGGTCAGGACACATGCCTGGGTTGTGGGTTCAATCCCCAGCTGGGGTGAGTATGGGAGGTAACCAATCGATGTTTCTCTGTCACATCAGTGTTTCTCTCCCTCTCTTTCTTCCTCCCTTCTCTTCTCTCTAAAAATAAATAAAAATAAGATCTTTTTAAAAAATAGAGGACAAGAGCCCATGATCACTTTGGACAGTTCTAGAAGCAGAAGTTTTTAAGGACTAAGCCTCTGCTTCGGGGGTGCTCTTCAGGGCAGCATCTATATCTAGCACCAGGCTCTTCAGGGCACCGGGGTTTAAAAGGTCAGAGAATAATACATTTCCTTTTTTGTGAGTACTTAATGGTACTGTTAGAAATACGTTGATATTTCTAAACAGTTCAGGTTTGATAGAGAAGTTTCTGAATCTTAGTAGGGAAAGAGCAAAATTCTTCAGCTAAGCCCGCTGCCACGGTGGACGGCTGCTGGACAGTGGCCAGCTTCCAGGGCTTGAAGGACGTCAAGGTCATATGTACTTCTGGAAGAGAGCCACATTTGCACATTCATACATCACAGAATAACCGTGAACTCATTAAGAAAATTAAATGTGGACATCCAGACATTTACCTTCTAAGGCTGGATTTCAGTGGGCATGAAACCAGTGTAATTATGGGCTACTTTTAAAAGCAGGCCATTGGACGGGGAGCAAAGTTGCCAGTTTGGGCCAATTCTTCAAGTCTTTTGTTGTTGTTGTTTTTGCATTGGAAGAACTTGTTTCTGATAATTAAAAAGTGAAGAATTTTATACATTTTAGGCACTTAAAATTTTTTTAAGCCCTCACCAGAAGATACGTTTATTAATTTTAAAAAGAGAAAGAGAGAGGGAGAGAACATCCATGTGAGAGAGAAACATCAATCGGTTGCCTCCCATACATGCCTTGACCGGGGATCGAACCCGCAACCTTTTGGTGCACAGGACAACACTCCAACTAACTGAGCTTCCTGGCCAGGCATTGGGCACTTTTCATTGTCCTGTATAGTTCTGGAGAGATGGCAAGCACTCCGTTTTTATATAAGAGTCTCAGAAAAGCGCAATGACCCCAAGTCCATAGCTCCCGAATAGCAGAGCCCAGAACTGCCTGTGATGTCTAGGTTTTTGGCACTGCAACCCCAACATACAGACCCTGAGAAACCCCCAAATAGCCATGCTTTGCACCCCAAGAAGGCCAGTCCCTACACCAGTGGCTCCCAAACCTTTAAGCTTCAGAGCCTGTTTCTCTCAAAAAAATATTGAGACCCCCCCAATTTTTTTACATGGATTATATCTTTCAATATTTACTGTGCTAGAAATGACAGCTAAGAAAACATCTTAAAGTCCATTAATTTATTTACAATTATAATAAGGCCATATTATGTTAACATCAATAATGTTTTATCAAAAATAACTGTTTCCCCAAGCGCAGCACAGTTCATGAGGAGGGTGGCATTGTTTTATACTTTTGCAAATCTCCTTAGTGCTCAGCTTAATAGAAGTCAGCTGGGTTTTCTTATCTGCGTCTATATTCAATCTGCTCCTGGTACCAAGCGTCCTGCAGTCTCTGCAAAGCTCTACCGAATACCCATAAGGACTCTGTTGAAACAGACTCCTGACTTCTAACAATTATGCAAAATGTCTTGGTAACCAGGAAACTCTGAGGTCCCCAGGCTATCGTTGGAGAACGCCTATGCTCTACAAATACCAGAGGGGACTGTTTTCTGTTACCATCACCAAAGTGGTCCCCGTGTGACATCGGGGGCAGCCTTGTCTCATGGCTCAAACACAGGTGTTGAGTTGGACCCCTCAGGCCTTGTCATGTGACCCAGGGCCAGGAGCTTGGTTTGTGTCACAACTGGCTTTAAGCCGCCCCCTGCTTTCTTGACTGTAAAGGTGACGTGTGCTCACTGCAAAACATCCGAACAGAACAGAGACACGCAGAGTTAAAGGCGGGAGCTCCTTCACGGTTCCCATTACTGAATGAGGACAATGGTACGGACTGCTGGCTGCGTACGTGCGTGTGTGACATTTAGAAAAATGCTCTCAATTTCAAGTTGAGCCGTGTTATTTTCAGATATCATTTACTGACATCGTCGGTGGTGAAAACCACATGCTTGTGCATCTTTTGCCCATTTTTCTATTGGATTGCCTGCCTTTGCCTTATTGATCGGTAAGAGTTTGTTTCTTATTCTGGATGTGAATTTTTTTGTCAGACCTAATATCTCGCTGACTCAGGAAAAATCAGACTCTGAACTTATTATTCTTCTAAACTGGGACAAAAACACAATTGGTGGAAAGACTAAATGAGATAGAAGAAGTAATTCTTGTTATAAACTACAGAGTGTTATGCAAATAGAAATTTATATTACTCAGCTATTTTCTGTGCAAACAAGAATGTAGACACAGTTAGATCTGTTATCTGGTTTTTTTTTTCCCCCCTCAACATCTACATAAAAGCAAAGAAAAAGTGTTGGAGCTCTGCAGAAGCACAGTGGGATAATGCTGCTTTATAACTTCTGAAAGACTAATGGCTGTAGAAATGCAAGATAGCACATTACACATGATTGGACTTGTACTCAAAAGCCGATACATGACTATCCTGGGAGACTGATTTTAAAAAGCTGCTTGAATCCAAGTGTACTCTTTTAAAAGCCACTTTATGAGGTATGATGGGCATTCCCGAAAGCTGTACGTATTTAACGTATACAGTCTCACGAGTCTGGAAATAAGCATCTACCCGCGAAACACTCACCACAAACTATGCCCTAAACATAGCCATCACCTCCGAAAATTTCCTCCTGCCCTCTTTATATATTATTTTATATTATTATTATCATTATTATTTCTGTGAAAACAACCTCAGATCTACCCTCTTAGAAAATTTTAAGTATGACATATAGCATTACTCTGTCTTGCTGCACAGAAGGTCTCTGTTCATCTTCCAGAACTGAAACTCCGTGTCCTTGGACTAACCTCTCCTGGTATCGCCTCCCCCACCCCCAGTAACCACCATCCTCTGTGCTTCTATGGCATGGATTACGTTAGATTGCTCAGACTAGTGGAATCGTGCGTATTTGTCTTTCTGTGTCTGGTTTATTTCACTTAGCTCAGAGTCCTGCCACAAATTGCATGGTTTCTTCTTTCTTCCTTTCTTTCTTCCTTTCTTTCTTCCTTTCTTTCTTTCTTTCTTTCTTTCTTTCTTTCTTTCTTTCTTTCTTTCTTTCTTTCTTTCATTCTTTCTTTCTTCCTTTCTTTCTTCCTTTCTTTCTTCCTTTCTTTCTTCCTTTCTTTCTTCCTTTCTTTCTTCCTTTCTTTCTTTCTTTCTTTCTTTCTTTCTTTCTTTCTTTCTTTCTTTCTTTCTTTCTTTCTTTCTTCTTTCTTTCTTTCTTTCTTTCTTTCTTTCTTTCTTTCTTTCTTTCTTTCTTTCTTTCTTTCTTTCTTTCTTTCTTTCTTTCAGGCTTGGTAATATTCTGAAGTGCTCAGGTTCAAAAGCAAATGGGAGGCATCAGGCCAGTTGACTCTGGGGGTGTTTCGCCCCTTCAGTCTCCTGTGATTTTCTGGTACCCGGGTCCTATCTCCTATGTGATCGCAAGGTCAGGAAGGAGGATGGGTCTTGTAGGAGAGCCGTGTGTTTGTGTGTGTGTGTGTGTGTGTGTGTGAGAGAGAGAGAGAGAGAGAGACCACATGGGGCCAGCTACTGGCCTGTCTGGCTCTGCCTTGGCCTCTCCCGCTCTAGAAAGTGGTTGGAGAAGCTGTTTGCTCCCCGTTTCCAGGAAGAGAAAACTAAAATGCACAGAAACTGAGTGTCTGAGGACTGGGGAGCTGGAACAAGGGCCCGGAGGGTCTTCCGCCGGCCCGGACTCTACCGCAGGCTGCCCTGCTGGGTTGGGACAGGACAGTCATGGCCAGGTGGTGGCCTGAGGGTCACAAAGCCCACGCTCAGATCCTGCTGTTCCGGAGGCGTGCCTGGTTGTTTATTCCAGACTCTCGGCCAGGGTTGGAAGGTTCGCCAGTGTTTGCCCAGCGTGCCATCCAGCTTGTGGGTGAAGAGGCTGTTAAACCCCCCTCCAGCAGCTGCTGCAGGATCTCAGACAAGCTCAAGTGCAGCACAGGAGGCTGGTGGAGTTGGAGCCAGTGGAGGTTAATTGGATGAGAGAAGGGAGCTTCTCTCCTGGCTGAGGAACCAGATTTTGTCCCTAAGCAGACTCTGGGTTATGGGAGGAGGCCTCTGCGTGCACTGCCAGGACAGTCCTTCTGCCTGTAGCCGGAGAGGCATCTGGAACTTCAGAGCCATCTGCCGTCTTCCTAAAGCAAAGGCCTGGTCCTCAGCTCCCACATCGCTTCCGTGTGTGTGCGGATGTGCAAACCCCAAGGCTCCACAGTTGAATACAGAGATGAAGTTGTATCTCGGGGCCGCTTGCAAAAGCCTCCCTCGGGAAGCAGGGCATGGTAGGAGCTGAGGGTGCACGAAGGAAGGGCAGGGGCCAAGGGTGGGCGTGGGCACCAGGGTGTGGGAGCCCTGGCCCATGCAGACTTCAGAGGCACTGGGTCCCCTGGGCTGCACCCTAGGTGGAGCAGAGGGCCATCCTGTGTGTTGTTCGCCCCAAGAACTGGTCGCCAGACTATTGAGGTACAGGAAGGGTCTCCCACGTGTCACACTGAGCTCCACCTCCCCATTGCCTCTCCTCCCTGCTCCTGGTTCTGTGGTTGAAGCCCCTCCGGAGCTGCTGGCTCCCTGCCAGGGACCCTGGGGAGTCAAGAGGCAGCCCCAGCCTAGTGCTGCCCACCTGGCCCTGGCTTGAGCAGAAGAAAGGAAGAGGGTCTGAGGCAGGGCAGCCGGGGAAGCGAGGAGCAGTAAGGTCTTCAAGAACATGTGGCTCACGTGTCGGGCATGAGGACTCCCATCTTTTGGTTTTTCAGAATCAAAGGGTGGGCAAGTTAAGGCCCATCCATGGTCCCTCTGGGAAAGCCTGTCTCTGCCATCTCCTCTGAAGGTGCCCTGTTCCTGTCCTCTCCCCTGTTTGTGATTATCGTGTATCATTATTGAGTTGTGTAATTCTCCGCCCCCCGTGAGCTCAGCACCAGGGTCTGTTCCGTCCCCACGATACCTGTCATGTAGTCTCACGCCTCAAACACGAAGTGAGTGAGGAGTGAATGCACGAGTGAGTGGACAAAGAACAGTGGTCTGGACCGTGGCTTGTGGAAAGGGCTTGCATGCTGCCCTGGGGGTCCTTGGCTTGATGGCTCATGCTGTGCAGCTGGGGGGCAGAGAGCCCCATCTGGAGCTGAGTGAGGCCAGACTGGGGCGGGGGGCACCGTCAGCTGGGGCTGCTGCAGCAAGTCTACCGGCAGAGCACAGAAACAACGCACATCTGGCTCTCACATCTGCAGCCTGGAAGCCCAAGGTCAAGGTGCTGGCAGGGGTGGCGTCTGGCAAGGACCCACTTCCTGGTGCACAGACAGCCGTCCTCACTCACACTGGCTCTTCACATGGTGCAAGGAGCACAGGAGCCATTTGGGTCCCTTTGATGAAGGCACTAATCCCAGTCAGGGGGCCTCACCGTCCTGACCTAAGCACCTCCCAAAGCCCCCGCTTCCTAACACCATCATGGTGGGGCTTAAGTTTCAACATATGAATTTGGGGGGGGGTGGAGGAGACACTGCCCAAGGGGGTGGGAATGAGATGTGACACCCCACCATGGGGCAGACTGGAGAGAGTTGAGAGACTGAGTCAGTGGGTGGGTGGCCCCGGACTGGGGAGGGGAGGGCAGGAACCCATGCTGGGACGGCAGACGGCAGCTTCTCTGCTCCTTCTACGGGCTCATCCTCCCGCATCTCCCCCACCTGGCATGGCGACACTCTCAGACGGTGGCTGCCCGCGGCTTTGTGTTGATTACAGTTTGAAACGCGGCACCGGGGTCCCCTGCTGCTGCGCGCCGCAGAAATCCCGTCTCACTCTAATGAGGTTTCAGCGAGAAGGCTGGAAAGAAGAAAGCCTTTTAATTAGATTGGTAGGGATCGAAGTCCCAAACCACAGAAGGCTTTCTCCGAGAAATGAAGATACCAATGCAATTAAAAGGAAGCAAGCCACCTCAGTGGACCATGTTGGCTAATTTTAAGTCCATTAAAAACAACCACTCCCTAATAAATCGAGGCAACAGATGCATGTCCTAAAAGAGATTCTCAGTGCTTTCCAGTAATATTGGAGCCTGAACTGGTTCTAGAGAACTCTGCAATTCAAATGGAGGATTCTGCCGGGGTCATTTGCTCAGCAGAGAATGGAGAAAAGTTAGCTCTACAGCTTTTTCCATCGGAAACCTTGACATGTTTTATTTTGCAAAATGGGGTGGGTTTTTTCTGTAATTAAATTGGCAGCTTCCTCTAGACACAATCCCTGACCTGGGATGCCCCGGGCTTCACCCCCTGTCTCCCCTCAGGCAGCCTAGCCTCTCTGCAGGATTCACACTCTCCTCAGGACCCCCCAAATCTCACCTCTCTAAGCTGCCCAGGGTGTCAGTGACTGGGGCAGGGGCACCGATGCCTCAAAGTCTCTGCCTCAAAGTCTCTGCCAGCTCCTTCCACATTCAGCACATTTTTATTTCCATGAGAAGCCGCATCCATTTCTCATTTGTGTCTGTCTGCTGACCGCGCGCCCGCAGATGCCACGCTCTTTCAGCCGCGGCTTGTGGCTCTGCAATCTGTGAATGCCACCAGCGAACCGTGCCAGGCAGTGCCTGATGGAGAAGTTCCTGGTCTCAGCCCCCCCAGGCGTGTCGGCATGGGATCACTAATCAGTACTTTCCCCCCGGGGAGGGTGGAGATGGTTAATTTGCAAAGCCCTTTAGGTAGGGATTCAGCTCTAAGTACTGCAGGACTGTGTTCTCCGTCTCACTGTGAGTGGAAACTGCTTGTCTGTCTTTGCCTGTGCTGGCGTTTGCCTGGCCATGGACTTGGCCCGCCACGATGCAAAGCTGGTGGCCTCTCAGTTGGAAAGGCCGGTTGATGGCGAGTATCTTTGTTAGGTGCCCTGTGCTGGCACAAAGCCATAGTGGGCATACTGACTGGCAACGTGGGAAAAGGGGCTCTTGACTGAGCTCCACGTCTGAATGGCCCCTTCAAAAAGTCACCTCTCCTTTCTGGCCCTTAGTTTGCTCGCTTGGACAGGATTTACCTTGCAGGGGTGTGTCAAGGGCCTTGTATGCTGCCTGGTAGGTAAAAGGTGAGAGGAAAGGAGGCAGGTCCACGGGGACCAGGAGGAATGTGGGCCACACAGCCCTTGGTGAGAGCACATGGAGCGTCAGTGGCCGCAGCTCACTGTCTCCGTCCCGGGGAGGGCGGCATAAAATATTTATATTTCTTTTAAACTCTATACATTCTTATCATACACTTTAAAAAATTGGACTCTGTGTCCAATTTAATGTTTTTGACGTACATATGATGGTGGGGTTGCAGCGTTTTAATTTTCTATTTCATACTGCCCAGTCTTTTTCATAAGCGCTCTATCATACAGGTGTATGACCTCAGCACGCAGAGGAAAGCTTAGCTCTGGGCGCTGTGTGGCTCACGTGTGCTTGGAAAGGCTTAGTGCATTCTAATCCCTACACTTCGCCCCAGTCTCAGACCGTATACGCCCTAGTTACGGTTCCTTTCTTTTTCCTTTAAAGGACGAGAAGAACCAAGTTCTAACCACCAACATTTGGCTGCAAATGGTAAGTCGAGACCACGGCCGTCCCCGCCCACAGATGTCCCACGCTTGCGTCTGGGATGCTTGTGTGTGGGATGCTTGTGTGTGGGATGCTTGTGCGCGTATAGAGCACCCGTGAGAAAATCCTGGCCAGTCGCCCCTGAGTGCGCCCGCGCCCGCAGTGAAGCACAGCCGCCTTGACCGTAGGGCGCTGCATTCTGCAGGGCTCGAGGCGCCCCCGCGTTTCACGGCAGGGTCACGCGGGAAAACTTCAAAAGCACTTCATGCAAGACAAATAATAAGATTCAGGGCCGCGTTTAGATGTCCACACCTGCGCCGTAACTGGTCCCTAGGACCCAGGAGCACCTGCCTCGCTCCACATACGCACCCCCCAACAGGTGGGTGGACTTGAACCCAGAGCGTTGCCTAAGCCAGGGGTCTTCTCACTTCCTGCCCCTACAACTCCTGTGAGAACTTTGAACTGCTTCTTTCCTCCACTCACGAATTTTCTGTTCGACGTCTAAAATTCTAACCTAACATTAATTAATTGCAAATAATCCCTCTGCCATCACATTGTAAATACTGACATTTAAAAATAAGACTCTTAGTCCCTATTTTGAATGAGATCTATTTAAGTAGCTTATAACTTGACATCCATATCAGCCATTAAAAAAACACAAACAAGCCCTTCTTAAATGGTCAGATAGTTTGTATTTTCTCTTTTTGTCTTCGTGCTGTTTTATTCCACTTTGCATACCAAATTTTATCCTAATGTGATATTATTTTATGTTTGAAAGTCTCTTATTAATCAGTCTGTCTTGGTTCTCTCAAATGTAAATATTTGCATTAAAATGACACTTAAAAAATAAGTGTGAAAATTGTTTCTTCAGGATCATGATATTTTGGTAAAAAATTCATCAAGGTGACACTAATTACAAATTTTAATAAGTAATTATTAAACAAAGAATTGGAGATTCATTGCTTTGCCAAAGATCAAACTTTGTTTTAAACTCATTTACATATTTATAAGTGACTACTTTTTATTACTAGAAATGAGTGAGACATTGGTACAGATTGCATCTATTCTATCAATTTTAAAAATAGATGCAGTGATCTGTTCATAATGAAAGACACTTTGTCACAGAAATGTTATTTAATTCCTTGAACTTTTTCTAGATTACATGCCAAATATTACATAGTTTTCTACAAGGTGTACCAGCTGATGACTTAATGAGTTTTGCCTTTAATTGTGTTGAAAGTGAAGAATTAAAACACAGCTGATGTTTGAAAGTGTTTGTCACCAACTTTTAACATCATTCACATAGTACTTTGAATTGAGCCTTTGTTTGGTCTTGGGGTAAACGTTCCGGGTAAGAGTTGAGATAAGGGACATGGGAGAGGAAAACGCTGGTTCAGGCAAAGGGGTTCCCAAGGGTCCTCTCAGGCAGGTGCATTTTAGCAGGAATACGAGTGGAAGTGGATGTGCGGAAAATGAATTCACTTCCGTCATCTGCTGTGTGTCCCAAGGGCACACTTAGCTACATGAGAGAGCCCTTGCACAACCTACCTGTAATGAGTAAAGCGGAAATCTCTGAGAATTTTCCCCCGAAGGACTGAACGTGCGTTCTTCAGTGAGCGGACCCCACCCTCACACCTGCGCCCGCCTGCTCTAGCTTCCCTCCTGGTGCCCTGGGGTCAGAGTCTGTGCTCCCTGGATGAGGTCCCACCTCCCAGCCCCTGCTGAGAGCCTTTGTCTCTAGCGTCTCTTGCATCATAATCGGGTGTGTGGGTCTTTCTCCTTAGCATGGAGATACACAGCAGTGTGGCCCCCCAAACTCTCCCCAGTGGCACCTTTATAGATTCCTCCAAGCAGTGCCGCTCTATGCTCTCATCCTCTCCCCTTCCAAACTCAGTAAACCCACCCTCCTCTGGTTCTGGGTGAGCCAACCACGAACCCCCAGGATACTAAGTGCTATTAGTAATTTTTTGTCACACTTTTTAAATGAGAATCTTCAGACATACTGAAAAGTTGAACTTAGAGTGAGCACCCATACACCTCCCACCTGAGCTCTATGATTATCAGCATTTCACTATACCGACTTTATCCCATGTCTGGCCAGCTACCCATCTTTCTATTGATCTAGCTTATTTTTAAATGCCGTTCCAAGAAGAGTGGACATTGGTGTACTTTCACCCATGGATTTCATGCAGATCTTGGAGTTTATATATGTTTTCTTTCTTTCAAGGGTAAATCTGCAGACAATGCAATGCACAAATCCTCAGGGTCCCAGTCAGTGAATTGCCGGGAATGCATTCAGCTCAGCAGAGCCACCTCTCTCAGGAAGCAGAACTGCACCATCACGCCAGGTGCTAGGTACCTAGTGCCCCCTGTCTGCCAATTCCTGCCCTACTTTAACCCGGTCTGGGCTAGAACTCCATTGTTCTGGGTTTTCCAGTGATTAATTTTTCCCTTTTATCTTACTCGACCTCTCAGGAGTGTTTGGTGGAGCTGACTGTTCCTTGTTCCTTGAAATCCTCTTCACTTCGTGTCTAGACACCTCTCTGTTAGGCTTTGCTCCTAACTCACTGGTAACTCCCAAGTCCTTCTGCTGTCTCCTCCTCTGCTTCCAGCCATTCATCACTCCAGGAGTTGGAGGACCCAGCTTCTGGCTGGGAGCCACGTCTGTGCGCTGATGCCCCAGCTGCCTCCCTGCTGTGTGTGAGGCCGTTAAACACAGCGTGCTCCAAACTGCACGCCTGGCCCTCCTACAGCCTCCTCTGTCCGGATGAAAGGTGACTCCATGTACCTGTCTGCTCAGACCAAAAGCTCAGCGTCACCCATGACTCCTCTCTTTCTCTCTCACATCAGATCTGGCATTAAGTTCTAGCAGCTCGACCTTCAAAATAGATCCAGGGTCTAAGCACTGACCATCAATTCATTGCTTCCACCCTGGTCTAAGCCAGCATTATCTTGTACCTCCTCCATTACAGAGCTTCTGAGCCAGGCTGCTGGGTCGGCCCCCACCTCCCCTGGTGACGTCTCTTCTCGACGCAGCAGTCAGTGTGATCCTAGTAAGAGAAGATCAAGCTCCAGCCTCAAGTGATCCCTCCAGGGGCTCCTATGTCACTCAGTGGCAGCAGAGATGAAGTCCTTGAAGTGACTTTTTGCTCCCTGCCTGCCCAGCGCCAGTTCCTCTCCAGCACTTTCCTCCTTGATGTCCTGAGCACATCGCCCAGGCAGGTGCCCACCTCAGGGCCCTTGTACTTTCTCGCCCTGTCCGGAAGGCTCCTTCCCCAAGAATCGCTTGCTTTTTCTCCCTCACTTTTTACCAGCTTCTTCCTAGAGATCACTTCTTATTGAGGCCTTCCCTGAGTTCCTATGCACTGTCCCAAATCCTCCCCACTCACCGCCAGCTCGCTCTATTCTTCTTACCTTGTACCTTGGTCAGCTTGGGCTGCTATAACAAAATGCTCTTACGTGAGTGGCTTCTCAACAACAGACATTTATTTCCACAGTTCTGGGTGCTGGAGGTCCAAGGCTGTGGTTGCCAGCATGGTCAGATAGGCACCATTGCGCGGTGCCCTCATGGTGGGAATAGTGAGCAAGCTCTGTGGCCTCTTCTTAAAAGGGCACTAATACCCTTCCTGGGGCCCCACCCTCATGTGCTAATCACTCCCAAGGGCCCCACCTCCAATCACATCACATTGGGAGTAGGGTTTCAACACAGGGATTTCAGGGGTAGACAGACATGTGGCCCATAACCCCCTGCTTCATTTTGTCTCCAAAGCACTCATCACCATGTGACAACCTTTTTATTGTGTATTTGCCAGTGGGCTCCAAGTGTCCCTCCCCCAACTAGAATGAGTGCTTCAGGAGGGCCAGGGCCCTCTCTGGATTTGTTTGCTACTCGGCCCAACTCCTGGCCCACTGCAGACCCTGATCACCTTTTCTGCAACGAATGAATGAAACAGAAAACTCAAGGTGAACCTAGGAGGGGCTAAGATATTATGATACAAAATAAAGGCAGCTCCCAAATAATATTTGAACACTGTAGTGTAAGATAAAGCTCTAGGAATTCTGGGGGGGGGGGGGGGGCAATGCAAATGCTGCCTTGTTTACATGAAACTGGACACTTCCTATTCCCTCTAAAATACAGAGCTGAGGCTGATGTTGAGAGACAAGCAACACGCTCATGACATATAAGGTCATGGGCAAGTCTGTACCCTGGTGTCTATATTTCTTAGCCCTCAGTAAGTGACTGGTCTTCCGCAACATAAAGACTTGGCATTTTTTTTTTTGTTTGTTTGTTTTTAAGGATGTTGATTTCCAGGAGAAAAAATGTAACAACATTATCACATACTGTTTTCAGTTCAGTTGCTCCATAAATAAATATCCCTGTTTTGGAATATTCACCAGAGACCTCTAAATCTCCTCCAAGTGCAGCTTAACTAATTAAGTCCTGTGCTTGCAGAGGCATCCTCCGCTTCATTTGTTTTAAAACTCACCTCTTTACTCGCCTGTATTTATTCAACTCATCTCTTCGAGCACCTGCTTGGAAGGCGTTGACATAGACTCTGTGAGGGGGACCCAAGAATAGATAAAGCCCAGTTTCTTCTTCCGAGCCATTTGCAGTCGGGCTGTGTGATTTATGATCTCAACAAAGGTTAAAGTGTCTAGACCAAGTAGCTCCCTGGAGGTGCCACGGGAGGCAGTATGGACAGTGGAATTGACAGCGAGGACATTTCCAGGTGTGTCCTCGCTCACTAATACCCGTTCCCAGGTGCCCCCCATATGGACCCCATGCCAGGTGTCTTTAGAGCATGTGTGACACATCTACCTGGAAAGTTGCCCCTGTGCCTCTTCTGGCAGCTGTGACACTGACTCCCGGCTCCATCTGAAGGAATCACAAGTACCTGGGGCTGAGAAGAGATCTTAGTCATCATCTAATCAAAACCTCTGTCCCAGTCAGTGTTTCCATCTGGGAAGCTGTGTGCTGTCCACTGTGGCCACAGCCTGGACATGGGGACTCAGACGTCACCATGGAAGCCTTGGAAGCTGCCCCTGGGCCATTTATAAGACAACTACCACCTTGTTTCCTGCTCTTTGCGTTCTTCATCTGGGGACCAGCCACCTGAGCCAGGCTGGCTAACGGGCAGGCACGAGAGCAACTCCATATTGAAGGCTAACGGGCCAGGGTTCCGGGGGGGGGGGGGGGGCGGCCATGTGGACAGGACAGGGACAGGGAGCCCAGGAACTTGGTTCTCTGGAGCTTCATATGGCTGCACTCCTGTTCTGAACATCGAAACCCACGTAGTCTACCCCAGGGTAGCTCAGGTCAATATTCTGCAAATGCTAGATTTTTCTGTGCATTCAAATTAGGAGAAGCAGAAAGGTAAAACTTTTTTAAATGAAATACCATAAATTCTCAGTTTATTGATTTTGTGCTTCATCCTTTCCCTTGCCCTTGATTCTGTCCGCCTTTCCAGTTACTTGGCCTGAAGGAAGAGAAAGCGGCTCATCTCTCTGTTTACCTCTTTACAGTTCTAGCAAGAAGCAGTTGGTGGATTTTTCTCTGTGGATTAGTTTTATTATTTTGGAAGGCTGTCAGACATAATCTGATTTAATCTATGAGAAGAAACGGCAGGGGTCATTTCAGTTTCTGCAGAGATCTTTCAGCCACCCAGAGAGTTACATGTGCTCTTTCAAAAAGAAAACATTCTGTCTTCTCTTGGTTTGGAATTTTGACCATCCTTCTGGCCCTAGGTGTTCAATCCCTCTTACATTCTCTACTTTTTACCTCTTAATTCTAATGATGGACCTACTAGCATTCACATGGTAATGTGAGACTATAGACTGTATTGCTTTCTAAAGTTCTACTTCTTGGATTTCTGAACTATCTATCAGTTCACACTTTGTGCACGCAGAGAAGTGAGCCAGGGGCTTGCCTGGGGCTGGGCTAGCCACCCGTAGTCTTGGGTGACATTTCCATCATTCTGTCACATAAAGAGAAACAAAGCTTCGGGGTTGGGGAGGAGCAGGAGGCCCACTTTCTCTCTCTGGCATCAAAATAGTTGACTGGAAGGCATATCAAGATATACTTATGTACTTAGCTTTTCGACAGCAAACACTGCATCTTCCACACCAACAACCGATTCTCTGATTTTCTGGACACCCGCTGAGTGTCTGTCCATTCGATTCTACTTTGACACCATCTGCCAGGAGAGCATCCGATCTCACCAGTTAAGGGCTCAGCCCCTCAAGACTGCCCCCCACTTCAGACGCCAGCTGCCAGTAGGAGTGCCCGGCTGCCCACCCTTCCGTCCAGCTGAGCTCAAGTTCAGAGTTCCCCACCGCCCCCCTCTCAGGGTCTATGTGCCCCCATATTTTCTCATCAACAGAAATGGTAATGAGGCTGACATCCTGGATCGTGGTGATCAAGGTCCGCGCATGATGCTGAGCAAGCAAAATGGCCAGATTGAGGCTCACAGGCACGAGCCCCTGAGCAGGGACATGAGGTGGGGGACAGGATGTGTGGAAGTGCTGGGAGGCGTCCTGGTCCCGCAGCTCAGATGCGGCACCATCAGAAGAGGCTTAGTTTGACCAACCTCCTGTTCCCGCTTCCCCACCTTCGCATTCTTCCAGCAGGCAGGGGTGCCCCCTCCACACCTCCCTTCCTGGGCCATCCTGGGAGCCCCAGGGCCCAGACCAACACCAGGGTGATAGGGACAGGGACAGGCTCTGGGATAATCAGATAGCAACACAGAGATGCTCCTGGGGTGAGACATGAGATCAGGGAAATACCATAAATTCTCTGTAGGGGTTGCCGAGTCCAATGTCAGGCCCGTGACTCTGGCTGAGCGATGCTGGTTGCACCTGCGCAGTCTGTACAGCGCTATTGGCCCAGGCGGGGCTGGTGTGTGCGGTCCTGGGACAGAGGAGCCCAGGCGTTGGCCTTCCTCTGGCAAAGGTCACTCAGAAACCAATTTCGGGCCCAGCCCCCAGGAGATGCACTCCGTGTCCGTGTGTTTATGAATATTCCCCGATCCTTCCCTGCGCCCTTGTGTCTTGATTCAGCATTTTCCCGCCAAGGCCAAGTGTGTGCCTTTGGGGGGCCGTGGCCTCAGAAGCGCTGTTACTGCCTGAAAATAAGAAGTCAAGCCCCCAAACCAGCCCTTTAGACGTTTCTGAGCCCTTCCCCCTTCACAGAGCTGTTTCGTGGAAATAAATATTCCTCGTTTCTCCAGCCTGGTTCTTATTTCAACTGAAATAAGTGAATTTACTTTTACAAAACATCCACATGGAAAACTTTGAAAGCAAAACATGTATTCATTTGGTTAGAACACAGCCATGTGTCAGGGAGGGGGCACTTCGGGGCGTGCGAGGGACTGGAATTAACCTGAATGCTTCCCTCTCAATGTGGTCACAGTGACAGCCAAGACCTGAAACACGATTTTTATGCCATTTGTGGTCATTTTGGAAAGGATTATTTAATTCCCGGTGCCTTTATATTTTATTGCTAGCAACTCAATTATGTAAATAAATGTCGGGATCTCTTTTTGGCTCTGAGCTTACATAATAGCCTCCTAGAAGTGATCCTGGCAAGCGAGGAAGCCAAGTGCCCTCAACGTCCTTGTCTGTGTGTGTCAGTCCTGGACAGATCACTATTTACAGTGGAACCTGTCGGAATACCCGGGCGTGAAGACGGTGCGTTTCCCAGACGGCCAGATTTGGAAGCCAGACATCCTCCTTTATAACAGGTAAGCACGCAGGGCGGAAGGGGAAGTGACTGTGTTCCTGCCCACGGTGAATGATCAAGTGCGTTTGAGTATTTTGTCGATATGCCTGATACGCCGTCTGTCGTTTGGGACCCTTGGTCCCCCCGCCCCCCAGCCAGGCTTCGGAAGTGGCCTTTGAGAAGCAGTTCTGTCCCCTCTCCAGTGTCCTCTTCATTGGCATGTAGGCTCACGTCCCCCAGTGCACTGTCTAGGATGGCCACGTCCGTGGGGCTGTGCATTATAGATGCGCAGGTATTTTTGTGCATATTGATGCTGAGGCGTTTTCCCCAACGGTGTTACTTTGCCCCGAATGACAGCTGTTACAGTCACAGCAGGAGAAGTGACTGGCCCATGGGAGGCACGACTGGAGTCTGCTGTCTGGACTCAGCCCTCACGGCGACCTGGGAGAGGGCTGAGCGAGGGGCACGGGCTGTCTCCTCTCGCTGCCCTTGGAAGCTTGTCCCTCTGCTGACAGAAGAAAGACAGGTAGCAGTCCTGTTTAATAGTCCTTCTCCTGAGGTCAAGATACCGCAAATGCAGGTATCCAGGCGGGGTCAGTTTCCAGAAGCATTAAAATCCTTTGCTACATTGCATAGGGAATTCAGAGCATCTCGTTGCAAGGTCTATAATGTGATAAACAGCTAAATAGAGGATACAGTAGTTCCTAGTGATGGTAGTGATGACTGCAGCCTCCGGTTCTGCCTGCACGGTGACCCCCGGGACCTGCGACCTGTTTGTCCCACACCGACAGCTCCCAGAGGCTGGCTGGTTCCATTTCCTGTGTCGACTTTCGTTCTTTCTGCCTTTCCTGCTGGCGAGCACGCTTCTCTGGAATCAGTGGGCCTCTCCCTAGGAGGCCGTCCCCTTCTGACCTGCTGTTGCTCTCTGGCTTTTTAAATTAGTTGAGACGAGTCACAGGCAGTGACCCCCTAGTGACCACGTGAGGCACATGGACCCCAGTGACCACTGCCTGGGTGACTTAAACAACAGAGACTTATTTTCTCACAGAAATCAGTTTTCTCGCGGAGGCTGGAAGTCCAAGATCAAGGTGGAGGCAGGCGTGGCTTCTCCTGAGGTCTGTCACCTTGAGCCTTTTCCAAGTGGAGTGGGAGTCTCCCAGCGCAGTGGCTGGTGTGCCCCGAGGCGACCCAGGGGGTGGCCAGGCCGCTGAGACACTCAGGTTAGGGCCCCTCAGCCTGTTCAGCACGTGCTGGTGGCCAGAGTAGGCAGGGAACCAGCCCCGATCAAGGGAAGAAAAGTCACCCCCAATTCCCCAGGGTGCCCAGGGAGGGAGGGAAGTGAACGCATGTTCTGCGGAGACTAGCCATCCCGTTCTAAGAAAGGAAAACTGTGAAACAGGAAATGAGATGAAAGATTTGGGGGGGGGGGCAGGGGAGGGATAAAGACCAAAACAGACATTTACAGCAGGTTCCTGGATAATGTTCCATTTACGTAGTTTCGTTCCAACACGGACGGAACGCTCTAGGAACTTTTAACTCTTGTTTCTATCAACCCGCCTAGGGCAAAACTGGTTTCATTAGACACTGTTCCACTTAAAGTCACAGAACCCATGGAGGACGTCAGGTGAGGACTTATTGTACAACGGAAGGAAGGTAGTGGCTGAAAGGTGCACTCGGCTAAGCGCGTCCGCTAAAGCCTGTAGGAGGGCCCTGACCGGGCAGCTCGTTGTTGGAGGGTCGTTCTGGGCACTAAAAGGTTGCAGGTTCTGTCCCTGATTGTGGGGGGGGGGGGGAGGCCACTGATTGATGTTTCTGTCTCTCTCTCTCTCTCTCTCTCCCCCAAATCAATTGGAAAAAAAAAAAAACACAAACATATCCTCAGGTGAGGATTTAAAAAAAAGGCCCTAAGAGGGGAAAAAGCAGAACCCTTACTCAGACTCAGCGATCTCCTGAGCACTGCCAGCCACTGGGGTCCCTTCGCATACAGGTGACACTGCCCTGCCCCCGGTGGGCCAGCCGGGCCCCTGCAGCCTCCTCTCCCACCTGCTTCCACCTGCTCTCCAGCCGCCAGCCAGATGTTAGCTTTCAGCTCCTCCGGGAGGGCGCCTGACTCCTTCCTACCGCACACATTTTCAGGGAACCTCCTCCCGGCATGGAAGGCTTATCCATGTCACATGCCTCGGACCTCAGCTTGCCCCCCTGTCCCCACCAGGCCCCAGCTGACTCTCTTTGTCACATGTTGTCACAGGCAAAGGTTCCAGTCCCCCATAGCACGTCAAGTCTGCCACCTCTCCCAGACCCCTAAAGGGAGCTCAATAAACATCTGTGCCCAGACGCGATGGAGGACGCAGGAGGCAGGGACAGGGAGGCATGAAGGGGCAGAGCCAGGGAAGGAAGACATGCACAGAAATCCTGGTGGCCACCTGGAAAATCGGAAACTGGGACTGAATCCAAAAACGGACACAGGAAGTAGCAAAGCCAGCTTGAATTTAATGAGATCCTGACCTTCAGATACTCCGTTCCTGGGGATTTGGAGAAATGTCGGGCTTAATTCCTTCCGCCAGGTGCCAGGCACTCGCCAGTGTGTTCTCCCTGTGGACTCACATGAAGTCTCGTTAATGTGTGTGTGTGTGGGGGGTTCCCTAAGGAGGGGACATGCTATCGCTCCGGGTCGGCCGTGGCCTTGAAAGGAGCCCTGGTTCGGCACAGGTGAAGCATCGCAACATGCCCATCACGTTCCTCGCTCCGTTCCAGTTGGACACTGGAGTCCCAGCGTGAGCCAATAATGATTTGTGAGGTGTATCAATAATGCATTCTCCATGCTTGGGTCCCTGCAAACCAGCCATCTCGGCATCGGGGCCGGGCCGGGCTGCGTTATTTCCCTGATGGATGGAGAGCAAGGTTGGCGTTGTGGGCCAGCTGGCCGGGGTGCTCGATGAGAGGATGAGCGCGGAGAAAGCGCGCCTGCCAGGCGCTGACTGCTTGCTTCATTCTGCTTTACTTTAAGCCTGAGGTTCAAGGACTTTTCTGAACGCCATGATGCTCCAAATGAGTGGCAGTTTGGATGGCCTGTCACGGCTCTCCCCTTTGGACAGAATGAAGGGCCTCGCTGGTATCGGTAGCCAGAAAGCCTGGACCAGGACATCTGGGCCGCCCCTGTGCTGTGCAACCGCGGGCAGCTGCCTCTGCCTCTCTGAGCTTCTCCATTCTTGAGCTGCTCAGTCAGAAAACCCCATCATGACATTTGTTGATCTTTGTTGATGAATGTATGGAAGATGCTTTTGTTGCCTCTGCATTTTTAGGACACTGGGGTGTAAATCATTCTTTTCTTTTTCTTTTCAATCCTCACCCAGGGATGCAAATACATTTATTGATTTGGTGGGGGGGATGGAGAGAGAGAGAGAGAGAAATTGATAGGTTGCCTCTCTTTACTTGCCCTGACTGGGGATCGAACCTGCAACCTTTCAGTGTATGAGACGATGCTCCAACCAGCAGAGCCAGAGCACAGCCATCCTTTCCTGCTGCCCATGCACAACTACGTTTGCACGTCTGCAGGCTTGTATCTGGCTCTGAGCATGCGGTCCTCTCTGTCACATGGTACCAAACCCCATAGCTGACAGCAGCATCTGGGGAGCGGGGGATGCATATAGGACATACCCAGGTGTGGTGTGGTCCTGCCTGTGAGGGCTCATCTGGTGCTAATCAATGAGTCACCAGTGAAATAGAATTTGTTTTCTTACCAGGTGTCTTAGGTTCCCCCAAAGGCACAAGGCCCTTAGGGAAAGGCCTGAATATCTTTGATTTGCAAATAAAGCAGATCAATGGAAATGACAGAGAACAATGACCGGTGCCCTGGGACATGCTCACAGGCACCTCCTAGGTTATCTGAGTTCACAGTGGACTCAGTCTGTTGTGGTCATTGCCCAAGTTTTCACCACCGTAAGTTCTAGAAAACCAAGGCTAATGTGGATGGTTCCAGTCCTTGGAGAGACATATGTGTTGTGTCTGGTGGGTTTATCCCTCTGTGACCAGACCAGCTCAGCGGCGCTGGGTGCCTGGCCGGTTCCATCATGAACTAACGGCTTATGTAACATCTGGGGCACATGTTCATTTTCTATTTGTGCAAGTGTTGTAGTTTTATTTCATTTTTTCTAATTTATGTTTTTGATCCTCCTGAGGCAGAAGCATGTCTCCTGGGTCTGTCCCGGGAACAGAGGGAGCCAGTATGCCTGACCACGTGGGGGGAGGGGGTCAGAGACGGGACAGGGTGCGGCCCAGTCTCAGAGGTCTTCACTTTTACTAGGAGTGAAGTGGGAGAGGCTCTTGTGCTCTTTGGAGAACTTTGTTTCCTTTTTTTTTTTTTTTTTTGCTCTGAATAATTACGAAAATACTTATTCACATTCTCCTTCTGACTTGCTATCGGCTGATAGCCGTCCCGTGGTGATGTGATGTTCAGAAAGGACTGTGCTTCTCTGCTTGTGCACGCCTCCTGGCTTGCGGCAGTGGGCATGTTCTGCTTCCAGTATTTCCTGTAGCATCTCCGTGAGGTCGAGGGAGGGAGGACAGGCGAACCTGTGTGTCATTCAGCCACTGGGAGCCCAGGCACCTGTCTGTCTGGGGCTGTCGGCACCAACGGGCACTGTCACCAGGGGGCCTTAGCATCTCTGGTTGGTCCCACTCTTTCTGCAAAGTGCCCCAGGGCTTCAAAGTCAGTATTAGCATCCACATTTATCAGGGCAGGAAGCTGGTGCTCAGAGACGTGGGCCACTTGCCCCAGGTCACACAGCAGAGTGTCTGGGTCTGGAGTGTCAGGGGCCTTGGGCTGGCCTGCCTCTGGTGTGCTTTTACACATCTTGGGTTGGGTTTTTATAAGCAAAACAAAGCAGAACAATTCCTCCCCCCCTCTCCCTGAGTTGGCTCGGCTCTCTGACCTGCTCTGGGCTCCCCTGCTTCAGCCCTTCGTCTTTCGTTTTGGAACGTGGGATCCTGTCTCTCTCCCTGATTTTCCTCCCATGGCTTCTTGGTGGTCTTTCCTGAGCATCTGACATCCAACTTGTCTTCGACCGAACCCCTTGTCAGCCAGCTTGGAATGACAACATGCAAGCCGCTGTGCAAAGCAAGTGAGCAGAATTTCAGGGTCAGGCGCTCCAATGGGTGGCGTTTTCTAGAAAGACTTTGCATGGGGATGTCCAAGCCAGCAGCCTCCCCGGGGACCCAGGGCCTGTCCACCGGGCAGCCCCCACTCTGCACTGGGAGGGCTGTAGGACCCATCGAGCCCAAGACCACAGCCTTTGGAAACGAGCTTATTGATCTTAGTGACATCAGACAGAGCCAACGTGACCGTAAGGGTCTGTGTAATAAATACATGAGACAGGAACTCGATGAGAAGCTCAGTCCTCATCATCGGCCGGCCGAGGCAGGGAGGGGCGTGCAGCCCAAGGGTGGGGGCCAAGGTCAGCCCTCCCCTCCCCCTCATCCTGCTTTGGGGGTCCCTGAGAATGACTACTGTGACAGAAGGCTTGTCTTTGGGTGGTGCACACACAAGACAATATACAGATGATGTGTTATAGAATTGTACCCCTGAAACCTATGTTATTTTTAAAATCCTCACCCAAGAACATGTTCATTAATTTGAGAGAGAGAGAGAGAGAGAGAGAGAGAGAGAGAGAGAGAGAGAGAGAGAACCATCGATGTGAGAAACATCAATTGGTTGCCTCCTGTACGTGCCTTGACTGGGGATCGAACCTACAACCCTTCGATGTACAGGACGATGCTCCAACCCACTGTGCCACCTGGCCAGGGCTGAAAACTATATAATTTTATGAACCAATGTCACCTAATAAATTCAATCAAAAAATTTTAAAACTTACTTTAGTCCTGTCTGGATGGCTCCGTTGGTTGGAGTGTGGCCCCCATGTAACAGAGGGTTTCGGGTTCAATCCCTGGTTGGGGAGGCAACTAACTAATCAGTATTTCTCTCTCATATTGATGTTTATCTCTCTCTCCCCTTTCCTATTTCTGTCTAAGATCAATTTAAAAATGTAAACATTTAAAAGAAGAAAAGAGGTTTATTTGGGCCTATCAAAGACCAAGAGGCCTTGAAACCGTGTTCTACCTTTAGGAAAGTGGGGGACACACACACACACACACATATATATATATATATATATATATATATATATATATATACACTCAGGGGGACAAAGAGAAAGTGCAGCTATGCACCAGCCCCTCATTGAGTCCCACTTGGCAGGACTAGCGATCTGACATCTGGTGGAGGGAGGACCCAGATAAGGTGGGGCTGTGGACTCCCGAGCCAGGCATCGTGGGAAGGGGTCTGGAAGCAATTATGTTTACATTTAGATCAGAGGGGACAGGCACTGCCTTCCATGATCATTGATCTTTTTCATCGGAACTGCTGGGAAGCACGCATGGAAGGCCTCGGGTAGGAATCGCCTGAGGTGGAAATCTCCACGTTTGCAAGGTCCCAGCAGCGTGGTCAGCAGTGCTGACTGTCACCTCCCAGGTCCTGGCAGTGGCTTCGGCCTCTCATGTGTAGAGGGACCTATGCACCCCCTGCCTCAGAAAGCTGTTTTCAGACTTAACTTTTAGCAACAGCGCACTTTTTCAAGCAAGCCACATCTCCGGCCCTCATGGTCGAAACAGAGAGAGAAAGGGGTGTTGACACCCATTTATTATAAAAGTTTACATGTATAACATTTGCCAAGGGGAAGGACCCTACAACTGGCATCATGAATATTAAGATTTGCATTTTGATAATGACATCGGTGCCATTTCATTTATCTCAATTTCCTGCGTTGCTTGAACCGTACTGAGAAATCAGTCACACAGGTAAGCCGTTGCTAGTGGCAACAGGTTTTCACCTCATTTTGACCCATTTGTCTTAGAATCTCAAGGGTCTCTTCAATTAAATTGATCCAATTGTGTACAGGAAGAGCTGGGAGGAATTTTTTTTTTCTTCCTCCCAGAATCGAATCACAGATCTAACAGACGGTCGCGGTCTCCGTTGCAAACGTAAAAACCAGATGAGAAGAATCCAAGTGTAAATTAAGCAAAACTAGGCTTCTCTTGCGCTGTGCCCACCTCCCCCTTTGGGTGTTTGCTGGTGCAGTGGTGGGAACACGTGCCAAGCCTGGTGTAGGTTCTGTGCTGGAATTATCAGCGGAAATATCAATTTTCTAAAAGAGCAATGCAAATCTGCGATCCTACCGGGTGACTCCCTTGCAAGAGGTGCAAATATATGCACATTCATGGCAAGAGAAGTTTGGGTTTAACTTCCCCCAAAAAATGAGTTCAGCGGGCCCCATGACTTAATACATGGGTAGTCTCGGAAGAGTTACAAATGTATAAACCGTCACTTGAGTGTGTTTGAGCTTTTATTCGAAGTTTTTAAATACAGAAAGGAAATTTGGGAATCAGACATTTTCAGAAAGCACCTCCGTAGTTACTGGGGGTTCCAGAGAACCTGATTTCAACATCACGGTGTGACCTGAAGGGAGCTTGTAAAGGTCCATATGTTCAGTATTTAGTGCCCAGTCACCGTTTGTAATGTGACTCATTAAAACAGTTGGGTACAGACCTGGCCAGGTGGCTCAGTTAGTTAGAGCATCGTCCTGTGCACCAAATGGTCGCGGGTTTGATCCCTGGTTAGGACACACAGACACATAGCTAGGTTGTGGGTTCAATCCTCTGTTGGGGTGTGTGCAGGAGGCACCCAATCAACCTCATATCAATGTTTCTCCTCTCTCTCTCTCTCAAATCAATAATAAAAAAAAAAGTTGGGTATAGACTCCTATCAAGCAACGATTTCCATCCTCAGTCCACTTCCTTCTCTCTCCTTCTCTGTGTGTGTTTGGAAGTAAGGGGAGGCTGCGTTTCTTCATCTCCGATGATTATTCTTTTATGATTAATCATAATTAATCATATTCTTTTATGATTAATCATAATTAATCATATTCTTTTATGATTATTCTTTAACCTTCTTCTCTTCTTTCTTCCTTTAAGCTTTATCAGATTTTTGTTTCATATTCAAACCAGGACTTTCTCATACAGATTTTTACCCCTAGAGTTTCTCGCTGCCTTTTTTCTTTCTTATTACAAGATTTTTAAAAACAATATGCCCTTGCCCTGGCTGCATGGCTCATTTGGTTGGAGCGCCAAACCCTGCACCAAAGGGCTGAGTGTTTGATCCCTGGTCAGGCACATGCCTAGACTGCATGTTCGATCCCTGGTTGGGGCACTTGTGAGAGGCAACAGATTGATGTTTCTGTTTCACATCAATCTTTCTCTCTCTCTCTCTCTCTCCCTCTCTCTCTCTCTCTGCTCTTCCATTCTGGGGAGGATATGACTTTTCTAAGAAGTAAATTTTCATGCCTTTTATTGACTTCTCTCCTTGGATCTTTTTCTGAGTCTGTCGCCGATGGCATCTGTCATGCCGAAGGCTGTTCTCAACTGTCTTTTGATCTGAATTTTCCACTTAAAGACCCCAAGGAATAGAAAAGGCTGCCTCCGGCTCTGTAGAAAATGGGAAGGCCTTACTCAAGCTCCCCTGGATGCTAAAATAAATGCAGCTTTACTCTGAGGCACTAGCATCTTGACCAGCTGCCTACATTTCTTGAGACAGTTTGCTTTTTAAAATTAATGTGTAGGGGCTGTGTTTTGAGAGTACTTTTGTTTTAATCAGACGTGGTGAGACATGACTGTCATGATGGAAGACGTTTATGATACTCAGAGTTCCCTAGAATCAGGAGGTCCGGGTCAGGCAGGGCCCCACGGGGAAGCACCAGGGCCAGGCAGGAAGCCGAGGGAGTGAGGGGACATGGGCAAGAAGCAGGTGGGCAGGAGGCTGGGACTGGCTTTTGAATGGTTTCAGCAGACTCTGGGGCATGACTGCCCTTAGCTGTCAGGCACATGGCCCTGGGGGATGAGGGCATGTGGATAGTGGCCTGGAATGTGAGACCCCAATAAAGGAGACGGTTGGGGTGTGGGCTGTGTATTTGAATTGCATTCATGAGGAAGTTGTTTACTATCTCTAGGAATTGGCTACCCTGGCAGGTGAGAAAAGGGGACAGTCCCCCCCCACATACACACACACCCAGTCCACAATGTCCCAGATGACAGATAATACAGAAAATAAGAGACATGGGTTGTATGGTCCCTTGGCATTAATTGCATTTCCTTCCTGGTTTGTGTCTCTCCCCCACTTATTCACGTCGATAACTCCTGGCTGCAGGAGGCTCTGAACGTGGACAGGAGAGGGGACAAGGGTGCATTTATTTAACACTGGTACCTGAATCTGCCATTTTCACCTGTCCTCCTTCCTGTCATTGAGAATCGTGGAGCCCAGCACTGCTCTGGGGCCCAGCTGACGCCCAGCTGCCTCCTGCAGCTGCAGCTTCACTCATTCAAGATTGTTAGGCACGTCCCATAAAGGGCCCTTTCCTGGACTGGAACTAAAGCTTTGAACACAGCAGGGCAGGATCCCTGTCCTCGGGGCCAGTGACACAGGCGGTATGCTCCTCCCACTCTTACCTCCTGTGCAAAGAACGGAAGTTCCCACCTGCCGATGTCTTCCTAAGTTGTCTTCAGGTTTCATTTTTGCTAAGAACTTCGTTTCAGATGCATATGACAAAAAAAGCAATTTATGCAAAATGGGGATGGTTATTGGCCCCTTCAAACCTGTCTCTGTGGAGATCTCTTGGGTCAGCTGCAAAACATGTTCTCAGACCGATGCCAAGGTGGCCAGACAGCAAACGGAAGCACCTCTCAAAGCTGCTTGGAGCATGGTAATGACAGACCTAAGGGCACCGGGGGACAGTGTCAGCTCACGAAATCCTTTTCTTGTTTCTAGTGCCGATGAGCGATTTGACGCCACGTTCCACACCAACGTGTTAGTGAATTCTTCTGGGCATTGCCAGTACCTCCCTCCAGGTAAGATCTCGTCCTTGGTCCTCCTACAGTGAGACAAGTTGAGTTTGCGG
This sequence comes from Furipterus horrens, assembly GCF_987537825.1. Lineage (NCBI taxonomy): Eukaryota > Metazoa > Chordata > Mammalia > Chiroptera > Furipteridae > Furipterus > Furipterus horrens. The sequence continues at coordinate 2,221,796 of NW_028327186.1, read as the reverse complement.
TGTCAGTCCTGACAGTGTTCCCATGAGCCATTGGGCCAGCTCTGAACTTGGGGCACATGGTGCTCTCCAGGTGTTGCTCTCTAGGTGTTGCTCTCCAGATGTTGCTGTCCAGGTGCTGCTGTCCAGGTGCTGCTCTCCAGGTGTTCGTGGCAAGACGGTGAATGTGCAGAGCTAGCTTATTGAGCACAGGCATTGAGGAGCACTTGCCTGTTAGATACCCAAGAAGGTGGCTTCGACAGGGAGCTCATTAGTGACTCACTTCTGAATGTCTCTCCTCTCTCCTAGCCAGTCGATGGTTAACCACTTCCTGGGGTCGATTCTGTTCTCACCAGCCCATCCTTCCACAGTGCCCTGGGCTGCTCCATGAAGGGGCCATGGCTCTGAAACATGGCTTTGTGGCCTATGCATAGTAACAGGATTAAAAAAAATCTTTAAATGATTTTGTTAGATGCTCTTTTCCAGGCGTGTCTTCTCCCCACGGTGACTGATTAATTTTCTGCTCCCGAGCAATCTGCAACCACCACTGCCTCATCATCGCCACACACACACTCTCACACACCACGTGTACCACACACCGCACTACACACTACATTCCATACACACACTCACACACACACTCACAGAATATGGTGTCTCAGACTGTTTTGAAGACCAATGATGTCTTTCCCCATGGAAGCAGGGCTCGCCTCCGTGGCCCCAGGGCCCGCTCGGGACAGGGCACTGTGCCGCACACTGCGGAGCCCCCATGCCGATGGGCAGGCGTGTGTGGAGCGTGGGGCTCGGGGCAGTGTGTGCACAGCGAAGCACAGTCCAATCCGGCACTTCTCTGCCCGTTCAGCCAAGTGCAGGCACCATGTGTTCCAGGCACAAGCTTTGAAACTGAGACTCAGTAATGGAATAGCAACTTGGGTTTATTCCCATCTCATATTTTCATGTTTAACAGCTTTTTTTTCTTTTTGATGTTTAACAAATTTACATACCACGCAATCCACCTATTTTAAATGCACGAGCCAACGATTTTTAGTAAATTCACAGAGTGGTGCTCCTCTTACCACAGTCTAGTTTCAGAACATTTTCTGTCACCCCCAAAAGATCCCTGTTGCCTGTTTGCAGTTCACCCCCATCCTCACAGCCAGCCCCAGGCTACCACTGACCTGCTCTGTGCCACTAGTGATTGTCCTTGTCTGATCATTTCATAGGAGTGGAATGATTCAGTTACAGCAGTTCGTCTTCTACAAGCACCGTGGACTTGGGGGTTCTAGCCCATTCATGGAGGGTATCATCTGTCATGATTCCCAGGCTCCTATGAACATTGAATGAAACACTGCAATTGTATTTCAAAGAACTCAGGGGGCTGGAAGTTTATCATCCTTTCCCAGCTTGGTTGTGGGGTCCACATTTGCAAGGCTGTTGAGTCCCTTCCAACAGTCAATGTTTTTCTTTAATTTGGTAGCAGAAGTTTACTGGGACCCTAGCGATTGTGCCTCCCACAGCCTTCCAGTCCTTCTGGGCAGGCAGGGCACATGGGTACCACTTGCTGAGGTGGCCTCTTGGTGACCTGCCACCTGGGAATCCACTTCTAGCTTGTTCCAGCCTGGAATCACTCTTCTCAGCAGAAACTCTTGCTGGTGCCCAAGCACTGCCTGTTCAACTTAAACCTCTTAGTCCCCATTCTCTTCTTCTTCTTCTTTTTGAAATGTTTATTTTTTCCAGTTTTCAATTGTGTTGTCTTTTTCTTTTGAATTGTAATGGTTCTACATATCTGCTGGCCATGATTACTTTTATTTTTTTAATGTTGACGGTATTTCAGATGTCCCCCATTTCTTCCTCTTTCCCCACTTTACTCAGCCCCCAGCCTTCACCACACTGTTGTCTGTGTTCATGGGCCATGCATATATGTGCTTTGGCTAATCTCTTCCTGCCCCCCTCTCCCCCCACACACACTCCCCTTTGAGATCTAAAAGTCCGTTTCAGGTGTCCATGCCTCTGGCTCTATTTTGTTCATCAGTTTATTTTGTTCATTAGATTCCACATATAAGTGGAATCATATGATAATTGTCTTTTCCTGCCTGGCACATTTCACTTGGCATAATAAACTTCAGGTCCATCCATGCTACCGCAAAGGATAAGAGTTCCTTTTCTTTTCCCAGCACAATAGTCTTTCATTGTGTGAATGTACCACAGCTTTTTTTACCCACTCATCTACTGATGGGCACTTGGTTGTTTCCAGGTCTTGGCTATTGTAAGTAACACTGCTATAAACATAGAAGTGCTTATGTTCTTTCTAATTGGTGTTTCCAGATTCTTAGGATATATTCTCAGAAGTAGGATCACTGGGTCATAAGACAGTTCCATTTTTAATTTTTTGAGGGCACTCCAAGAATTCAACTGACTTACAATTATCCTCTACATATATTTCTAGATAACCAAGTGTTTTCTCAATTTTTAACCTAAGGGAAATACTCACGCCACTCCCCGAACACACACACACACGTGCACACTTTTCAAATTCTGCTTGTAAGTACATCTTCATGTTTACCGACTCCTCTGGGATTTTTCGCATCCTTCACGTTTCTCTTAAGTAGAATTAGAAGACGTGCGTGGTAAGAGCACATTTACAGAACTTCTAATTATTTACACAGAAATCCCTCAGAGCAGTCTTCAATAGAGCAGGTTGGTGCTGTCTTGAATGTTAAGACAGTGAAGCTTCAGCTGAGCCCTTTGCTGGAGACGTTTTAAAGAAAGACCCAGCTTATTCTGGAAGGTCTAGCTGCAATCTGGAGGGGCAGGAGGAGCTCAGGTTCTCTCTGGCCACACTCAATGCAGAGGCCCCGGTGTCCACACTGCCTCCTCTTGAAGAGGGGGTCAAGAAGGCCAGAGAATCTGTGCACAAAGCACCAATCAGAAAGACATACAGCCCTGGCCAGGTGTCTCGGCTGGTTGGAGCATCGTCCTACATACCAAAAAGTTGCAGGTTTGATCCCCAGTCAGGGTGCATACAGGAGGCAACTGATCAGTATTTCTCTCTCATGTCAATGTTTCTCTCTCTCTCTCTTTCTTCTTTTTCTAAAACCAATTAAAAAATATATATCCTTGGGTGAGGATTTTTAAAAAGACACACAGAACATCGTAAAGAATGTATTGTTTAACTCACCAACTCTTTATTGGATGAGTAGGATTCTCACCCCATGAAGAGCAGGTAGTGTGTATCGTGAACAGTACATGAGAATAGAGACTGAGAGATTGCTGTGTGTTTTTCCTTTTTATTTTTAACTTTTTCCAGCTTTATTGAGATACAGTTGACAGATTGTAATATACTGACCTTGTTAAAAGGATGCTTAAAATCTAGTCTCTTAGAAAATTTCAAGTATACAATATTATTAACTATAGTTACCATATTGTACATTAAACCCTTAAAACTTATCCATCTTATACCCTGGCAACCACCATGCAACTCTGCTTCTATGAGTTCAACTTTCTTTTTTTAATTCCATGTATAAGCAATACCATATAGTATTTGTCTTTGTCTTATTTCACACAGCATAATGCCCTCAAGTTTCACCCGTGTTGTTGCAAATAGCAGAATTTCCATCATTTCAAAGCCTGAATAATATTACTATAGTCTATATGTATGATATATTATACATACATGCACACGCATGCACACACACATGTTCTGGTGGTGTCGTTGCCCACATAGGCATCTTCAAGAGCTCCTGCTACATCGATGTGCGCTGGTTCCCCTTTGACGTGCAGCAGTGCCAACTGAAGTTTGGGTCCTGGTCATATGGGGGTTGGTCCTTGGATCTCCAGATGCAGGAGGCAGACATCAGCGGCTACATCCCGAATGGAGAATGGGACCTCATGGGTAAGCCCGGCAGAGACACGAGGCTCACTGCCTGGGAGAAACTGCTTTATCCCTGCGCTTGCTTAAAAGTTTGGGATTTTCCACTCTGCTTTCAGTGGGAGTATTTATTGCACCCCGTGGCATTCTCCGTGATTTATTGAGAGCTATAGGATTAGAAACAAAAGCAATTAGAAAGCTCAGTGCTTCCCAGGAGGAACTTAGTAAGAAACATTCAAATGATCTGGTGCTAGTATAGGCATCCCAATATCATTCCAATCTACTCTCTTCCTAAAATCACACTGGACAGCAAATTGCAGGTCCTACATGGGGACCTACATTGGAAGATTTTAAATAGAAAAACAATAATTACACTTATAAGGGTGTAAAGTTTACAATATATTGTTTATAATCATGGTATCTTAGTCCACTCGGCTGCTAGAACAGAAGAGCACAGACTGAGTGGCTTATAAACACCAGACATTTATTTCTCACAGTTCTGGAGGCTGGGAGTCCAAGGTCAAGGTGGCAGCAGATTCAGGGTCTGGTGAGGGCAGCTTTCTGGTTCACAGATGGCTGCTTTCTTCTTGCTGTGAACTCTCTGGTGTCTCCTTCATAGGGGGCTAACCCCATTCTTGAGGGCTGCACCCCCCTGAGATAATCCTCTCCCAGAGGCCCCACCTCCGAACACCATCACATTGAGGGGTAACCTTCAACATATGAATCGGGGGGTGGGGGTGGGCACAAAGATTCAGTCTGTAGCACATGCAATTCCAGTCCATCACACAGTTCTGCTAATTTGTTCGAATATCTCCAAGGTACTCCCAAACAACTCAATGATAAGACAGGAGGTGTTTATTCAAACACTGATTACCCAATTTTTTAGCACATAAACTCCATCGTTAGATTTGTGTGTGATACGCATTAAAATAAACAGGCAAGGTAATTTTATTGGAACGATGCCTCCTTTTCTCCCCTCCCCACGGAGGAATCCCGGGCAAGCGGAGCGAGAAGTTCTATGAGTGCTGCAAGGAGCCATACCCCGACGTCACCTTCACCGTGACCATCCGCCGCAGGACCCTCTACTACGGCCTCAACCTGCTCATCCCCTGTGTGCTCATCTCCGCCCTGGCGCTGTTGGTCTTCTTGCTCCCGGCAGACTCCGGGGAGAAGATCTCCCTCGGTAAGCGCTGCTCTGAGACGGGGCGCGAGGGCGCGGGCCGGAGTTCAGCACCGCGGACAGCGCCCCGGGCGCGCAGACGCTGCGGGGAGAAGTTACACACTGACCGCCTAGCCCGGGTCGTCGCCCTGAACCACACGCTCCTGGTATCCGCTCTGTGTGGCTGTCAAGCCCTCCTGAGATCCGTTAGCACCCTCTGATCCTACGCGGAGCGTGGGAACCCCAGGGAGGGGCCCCCTCTTCCCTGAGGGGTCTGGGTTTCACCCCTCCTGCTACCCCGTTCAGCTTTTTGGCGGCAACTAGCCAGCGTGCACCGTGTGCAGGGAATAATTTAGTTTAATCCATTATCAAATTGCCCTACACAGTGTAATTCCTTAGGGTCATCAATAGGAAGGTCTCATTAAAAATTTAGAATGGCGAAATGAGTTTCTCAAATTCCCGGAGTTACTAGGGAGCAAACTTAGTACATGTAGAAACCATTCTCAAGTCCGCACCTTCTAAATTCAAGGCTGGGGCACGTGCAGTGATTCGTCCGAGGTCACACGGCTAGAAAGTAGCAAAGTCAAGTCTTCAAATTGGCTGGGTTTTTTTTTTCCTGCCAAATGAGACTGCCTCTCAATACTAATGTCATAAAGAAAATGAGAGATACTAATGATGACTCCAGTGATTCATTTTGTGTCGTTCTAAAGTTCTGGCTCTTAAATTTAACTCCGCCAAGGACTTCTCTGGAACGCTGATAAATGACATGACTGTCCCCAGAGAACTGCCCATCCCATAAGTACAGAAAACCAGGCACTTGCTTCTGGGCATGGCTTAGACACCACTCCCTTCCCCCAGACACTTTTTAGTTCTTTGAATCTCCCGTTAGGGCCCCCTGTTAGATGGGTTGAGGTCTTATGATTGGTCTGTCTCAGGCGCCCCGTGTTTTTGTTTCAGGGATAACAGTTTTGCTCTCTCTCACCGTCTTCATGCTGTTGGTGGCTGAGATCATGCCTGCCACTTCCGACTCGGTGCCATTGATAGGTAAGCAAGCGCCCGGCTCCTCTCGGAGACCTGAGCTTACAGGTGCACAGGCTCCTGCAACGCGCGTCCTGCAAGGTCATGGAGAGCTGCAGCGCCACCTGGTGTCTGCCGTGAGGAGGTGGCTTGTAACTATTCAGAGTGGTCCGAGGGCTCCGCTCACCTGGAAGCAGGTGAGGGCAGCGGGGAGTCCAGCTTTGCAGTTTGGCTCTCAGATGCAGAAGTGCCCCCTTCCTCCCTAATTCCCCTCATGCTTGTTTTGGAGCCAGAGGTTTTACCATGTGAGATTCATCGTTGTAGCTTGAATCACTGTTTTCTCACAAACCCATTGTTAAAATGGGACGGGCACACACTTTCATTCTTAGCCACTGTTTCCTAGGACAACTCGCTGTCTCTGTATAAAGTTGAAGCACGCGAGGACATGTGAGCAAGACTAATATGCTTGGGCCAGGACAGATCTAAGGCGTGACTTTCTGCCCAGGGAGGGATAGCAGAAACAGGAGACAGCATCACTTGGTGCAGGAGCCTCCGTGGGCTGGAATATGCAGGACCCTGCAAAGGGGTGCTCAGAGGCACACTGGTTCGGATCTGGTACAGTCACCACTGCAGCCGGGGTTCTATTCCAGCCAGGGAACCAGCCCTCCCAGCCAGATGTGAAGCCAGGAAGCCAGCATTCCGCCAGGGGGTATTAGGTTCAGCCTCAGAGCCCCCACTCCTCTCTGGCAGTGCAGGACAGAAACAGGAGTGCCACCTGTGATCACTCCCATGATCACTCCCATTGGCCCAGGCCACCTGACTGCATCCTGAGTGGTTACCCAGGCATAGCTGGGAAAGGAGGAGCCTTGCACAGACACCCCCAGGCTTCATGAACTTGATGGTCTGACACCATTGCTTCCACTTTCTGACCCAGTGCTTTCAATAGAGACTCACAGTGGAAACTGCCCTCTGTGGGGCAGTGGGCAGGCCCTGCCCTGGCTGACGAGCCAATGGGGAAAGCCATGGCCGATCCACAGCCCGTGTCCGGAGGGATGGAATGCTCTTGGCCTTGACCTGTGTTTTGACATTTCAGCTGTGTGACCCTTTGACCCCGGGTCCCGCCATAGTCATGCTGCGCCCACTCTCTCTGCAGCCCAGTACTTCGCCAGCACCATGATCATCGTGGGCCTCTCCGTGGTCGTCACGGTCATCGTGCTGCAGTACCACCACCACGACCCTGACGGTGGCAAGATGCCCAAGTGGGTGCGTCCCTTCCCCTCGGCCCCTGCCGCAGTGAGGCAGGGCCCCTCCCCAGCAGAGACACCGTGACACTTACCTGATTTAAAAACCCCACCAACAGCTAGCGTCCTCTAAGCGAGCGCTGTCCCTCTGCTGTGATCGCACCTGCCTGCACAGCTCTGCCTGCAGGACGGCGACACGGTCCTGACCCCCTGACCCCCGGGGGGGGGGGCTCCCACTGACGGCCCTGTGTCTCTGCTGGCCAGGGACCTGAAAGCTACCTTTGGCACATGCGCTACAGAGAACTGTGTGGCAGCTGCACACAACCGCCAGATGAGCACAGGGCCACACGGTTGGGTCCCCTGCACAGTGAGCAGAGTGAGCTAGTCGCCAGTGGGAAAGGGGATGGGAGAACAGGAAACAGATAGGAAAGAAAGCATTGCGTTGAACAGCCTGTCCCTTAGCCCAGGTCACGCTCACTGCCCCAGCGCCTGCCATGGCTGTCCCCACCTGCTTCGTGCCTGGGCCCTGCAAACCATCCCGTCTTCCTGTCGAGAGAGGGTGGCCTAGGGACAGTTGGGAGCTGAAGAAGCCCTCACATGTAAAAATAAGCCTGTCTTTAGAGACCCTTGCGTCCAAGTTCAGAAGGCTAACTGCGGTTGCAAGATAGAAAGCTACATTTCTTGTAATTCCCTTGTTTTCCTTCTGGTGTTTGTTTATGCAGCTATCAACACACATTCTTATTTCCTATGTTTGGACTGACATAAAAATAAGGGAATTGAGACAAAAAGGCACCACGCCATTTTTAATGACCTGGCTGCTCTGGACTGTTCCAGAAAAATCTTAATGAACAGCAATAATTATTTGCCTCTCACCACAAGAACATGCCAATACCAATAGCGGCAAATGAAATATGAAGCTTGTATCTTGCGCTGTCATTTTACATAGCACGCTGCGTTTCCCTTTCTTTCCAAGTGTATTTGAAACATAAACAGCCTCCCAGGGACCTTTATTATGACCAGCTGCTATGAAGAAGATGCTGTGGAGCGCGGTGGCATTATGTGACATTTGCACAGCCAGAAACAAAGCTGTAACCTAACAGAAGGGGTCACGAGCACAGTTTGATAAGTGCCAAGAGGATAATTTCATCTTTTGAGATGGTTTAGCCTCGAAGGCTAATGATTCAGGCCATGAATTCATAATCACCTTGGCAGTATGGATCATATTAGCTTGAGACGTGCCCCCAGGGATGCACAGAGCCCCCCACGTGGCGGGAGAAGCTGCTGGTGCAGCTGCTCAGCTCTGAGGCCCGCCGCTGCCTCTGGTCTGGACGCACTCATGCCCAATGCGCTTCTGGGTGGGTTTGGGCTACAGTCACGGGAGTTTGAAATGGAACCCTGTAGGGCCTTTCACAGGCAGGCAGCAGAAGTCTATATAAATTGGAAGACTTCATCCTATGACACCGAGCCAATGTGTTAGCCTCTTGAAACCTCAACTTCTTTATCTGTAAAACGGGGGCATATATGGGCTTCACAGAGCCTGAAAAGGCCCAAGTGATGTGACATGGCTCATGAACCTCGTGGGGGCAGGGGCCAGTGTGGCCTGAAGATTTATGTGGAACCAATGTCTCTGCTGCTACCGATCGTGGAAAGCCCTTGAGGGTCGGGAGACAGGTGATCACGGGCCATGGGCAGGATATAGAGGGCCACCGGCTGTGACCAACGGTTGTCTTCACAGGTGCAGTGAAACTGTTCTCGTCCTTTCTTGTTCTTTTCACGGCCTGTCCCTGGCAGAAAAATGATTACCAAGGGAGTGCAGCAGACATGAAATGCACATCTTACAGATGGAAAATGTGCCTATTATGTGGCCGATGGAACCTGCCTACAATCATAAACCAAAATGGAAATAAAAATCAGTATTTGGATCCTTTCAGGGGAAGGGGCCCGCTTTTTGGGTTCTTGTCTAAAACAGGCCTGCAAGAATGCTTCTCATCACCCAGATTGATGTTTCTTTCCATCAGAGGGGAAAGCAAATGTGGTTTCTCTGCAGCATCTTCTGTGTGTTTGGGCAACGCATGATTATAAAACACTTCAGACCAGAGGCCAGCAAACTCTGACCCTTGTGGCCACACGCAGCGCACCAAGCACGTTTACGAATGAAATTTTATTAGAAAACGGGCATGCCTGCTCCTTCTCAGGCTGTCTGTGACTGATTTTGCCTCATATCAGTAGAGCCATCATGGCCCACAGGCTAAAATATGTACCATCTGACCCTTTCCAGAAAGGCTGACGACTCCCGCCTCTGACTTTTCAAAGTGTCTTCATGCATATAAACTTACTCCGCTTCCTTGCAGCCTAATGACTGAGGTTGGAGGTTCCTCAACTCCCTTGGTTAATACGTTTTTAATGTCTGAGAGTTTGTGTGTGTTTTTTCCAATAGAGCCCCTAGCGCAAAAGAAATACCTAACAGTCCTATTTATTAAGTAGGTCCAAAGAACTTAATAAGCCTTGACAATGTAACACCTGTAGGCCCGGCACGCCTCTTCAATCTTGGGAGTAGTGTGCTACCCTCATTTTCTTTTTTACGTGGTTGACTTTCTCTGCACTTCCTTTTAAACTCAAAACCCACTTTGCCATATGACATCGATGAAAAAGGGGTGTGACCCTCTGATACTACATTTTGAACCCCTTCGAGCTAGCGGTTCAGCGGCATCTGATAGATGTCACTGGGTTGCCCTTGTAAATTTAAACTCTCTGGGGTGCCCTGGCCAGGTAGCTCAGTTGGTTGGAACGTGGTCCCCATGCGCCAGGGCTGTGGGTTCCATTCTCCATCAGGGCAGGTACAAAAATCAACCAATGAATGCATAGATAAGTGGAGCAACAATTCGATGTAATAAAGCAAAATAAAATAAAATCTCTTAGGTGTCAAATAAGGATCAGAGAGGGACAGCTACTTGCCCTGTTCACACAGCCCAGGGCTTTCCAAGCAAGACAGGCTTCTCGTCCTGCGATTGCCCTGTGCCCCACAGAGAACTTAGCTCCTCCCCAGGGGGATGAGGGGGGCCTTCCAACCCAGATGCAAGAAGCAGGGCAGGTCCTGTCGGGTTCTGTCGGCGGGTGCCGGCTTCCCGGCCGCTCCTTATGCTCCCTTGTGTCTCCCCAGACCAGGATCATCCTCCTGAACTGGTGCGCCTGGTTCCTGCGCATGAAGCGGCCGGGGGAGGACAAGGTGCGCCCGGCGTGCCAGCACAAGCCCCGCCGCTGCAGCCTGGCCAGCGTGGAGATGAGCGCGGTGGCCGGCCCGCCGGCCTCCAACGGCAACCTGCTCTACATTGGCTTCCGCGGCCTGGACGGGGTGCACTGCGCCCCCACCCCGGACTCGGGGGTAGTGTGCGGCCGCCTGGCCTGCTCCCCCGCGCACGCGCACGACGAGCACCTCCTGCACGGCGGGCCGCCCTCCGAGGGGGACCCGGACCTGGCCAAGATCCTGGAGGAGGTGCGCTACATCGCCAACCGCTTCCGCGGCCAGGACGAGAGCGAGGCGGTGTGCAGCGAGTGGAAGTTCGCTGCCTGCGTGGTGGACCGCCTGTGCCTCATGGCCTTCTCAGTCTTCACCATCCTCTGCACCATCGGCATCCTCATGTCGGCGCCCAACTTCGTGGAGGCGGTGTCCAAAGACTTCGCGTGACCGCCCGGGTTTCCAGTGGGCAGGGCGCGCACAGGCGGGCGGCGACCTTGGCTTGGGGGAGCGCGATCGCTGGGTCGCTCTCAGGCGCGTCGGTTCGTTTTCTTGTTACTCTCAGGCGCAGGATGTCAGCACGTTTGTGTTTAATCCTTTCAGATGGGCTGCTGGATACCCTTGGGACAGCCTTCCGGTCAGCGGGACCCCTGCAAGGTCCTGTTGCCCGTCCCCACTTCCCGGTGCGCCCCGCTGAGAGGTGGGTGGCCACACGGCCAGGGGGGCCGTCACACTGGTTTTGCATGCCTGCATGTCACTTGTGTGACAGTCCAACGTCTGCTTTTGCCTGTGCACCAGACTAGACTGGTTCTACTTCCAATAATAACAAACCCCACTCACTAATCCATTCCAATAACTGACTGGTGAAAGGAAACAGACCTAACCCAGGCTAAAGCTCACCACCTAATGGGCTGGTTTTTCTACAATTCAGATTTTATTTACCAAAGGCAGTTGGCAGAAATAGTTTTATGCTGTTTCAACGTTTAAAAAGAGAGAAAGACGTCATTGATCTTGTAAGTGATCCTTTTACCAGCTTGATCTCTGCCACCCTGCCTTGTCTAGGGAGGACAGAACCCAGCCAAGTCAGGCGGATTTCTATAGATTCAGGCAACCCCAAACTATGCTGCCTCTGACAATGGGGAGTTGAGTGAATCTGCTCTATCCCGCAAAACCCAAAGGACAGTGCAGTTCTATTAGAATTACCAGCCCAACCCTGGACGTTGTGGCTCAGCTGGTTGGAGCATCGTCCAGTAACCAGGGGGTTGAGGGTTCGATTTCCATCCATGGGACATACCTGGGTTGTGGGTTCAATCCTCAGTTTGGGTGCATAAAGGAGGCAACAGATGGAGATTTCTCACATCAATGTTTCTTTCTCTCCCTTCCCCTCTCTCTCTCTAGAAGCAATGAAAAATGTCCTCGAGTGTGGATAAAAAAAAAATAAAAAGAATTACCCGCCCAATGGCATATCTAAAGCTGAATTAAGCCATCTGTGCATTTCTTAAGAAGAATGCTTTAGATGTATTCCTACGCACAGGGGTGGGTTAGTCTTAGAAACCTGTGGATCCAAGCAAGCGCACAATATAACATGAAAGCATTCTATGCCTTTTCTCCGTTTCCGGGACATGGGGCAGGGCTTGGGACCTCTTCTTGCTCCCTGTGTGGAGGGGATGGTGTGGCCCATGGCTTCCCTGGGTGATAGGCAGTTGTGGTCAGCAGGAGGTGCTGGCAGGCCAACAGTAATTTGACTGCCTGGCTTTTGGGGACCTGCTTCCCCACTGCTTCTCCACCCAGCTCAGCCCAGAAAGCTGTGTGACATGTGTTTTGAAAGCAAAGGAAACTTTACTTTTAAACTTACGTGGTGACCCCTTAGACTGTCTAGCTGACCATAGTCCCTTTGCCTCTCCCCATTTTTCCTATTTTTGAATAATATCAGAGGGAGACACAAGAAAATATTTCCTGTTCTATTGTTTCATCCAGTGACTGCCCAGAGCTCAGAAGTGCAGAAGGCTTTGAGCCCTGGGATCTTTAATGTGCTTGTGATTCCTGAGGTGGGCACATCAGGAGTTAAGATTAGATTTTTCAGAGCAAAAGAAGTCACACACATTTCTCCAACCATTTATTTCACTCATTTCTGGCCAAGGCACACGGGTTTGTTTGCACTGGGGAAGATGGCGACTTGCGCGTGCTGTGCGCGTGTGTGTGAGCACCTGTGTGCAGGTTCAGAGAGGATCCCTTGTTTACAAGATTGATAAATAAGGCCATCCCTGCATCATGCCAAGAAAGTCCTCAAGAGTCCACTCATTCCACATGGGATGAGCAACACACAGTATTTTCTTTCTTTCTTTTTCTTCTCCTTTTTTTTTTCTATTAAACTACCTTTAGAAACAAGTAGAGTGTTTTGATATATAAAGAAAATGCTTCGTTTCTTATTGTTGTCTTAAAATGGGTCCCTACTACATTTTTTCCTTTTGACAAAAGCCTTTTTGGTTTTGTATTTTGTACAGAAAAACATTAAAAAGCGAACAAAAATAGTTCCTATTTTGACCATCTGAATAACTGCTCTGCCAGTTTCAAAAGTAATAAGGACACGTGGTTAGAAAAGTGTGAATGGCCGCAAACAGCAGCGTTTATCTTCATTAATTTGCCTGTGTGCTTTGGAAACTTTCTGTCTTATGTCTTGAAATATTTATATTTGTTTATTTGCCTTTTGATGTTATTTATTGATTTATTTATTGGCATAAAGGAAGTGTAAAGTTTTATGTTGTCAATTTGCCATATGTTCCTTGGTGTATCCTGGGGTTTGTTTCTAGTTTTGAAAGACCTTCCCCGTTCTGAGATTATAAATAAACTTACTCATATTTTCTTCTAAATCCTTACGGTTTCATTTGTTTACCTTCACATCTCCTAATTCTCTGAGACTCATTTACTGCAGGTCATGGAGGTAAAGATGCCTTTCTTTGTTTTCTCCAAATGGTTGGTCACTTGTGCCAATAACTGCACTTTGGTCATACAATTTTAATCTTTCCCCACTCGTTCAAACTAAATTTTGTAAACTAAATTCCTTTAAATGTTTGACTCTATTTTTCTATTATCTCTCCATGAATGCCTTTAAATTCCTGAGGCTTAATTCACATCAGTATGAAAATATTCATATTAATATGAATATTTATAAGTCAACATTTCCTCAACCTTCTCCCCCACCTCTCTCTCTCTCTCTCTCTCTCTCATACACACACACACACACACACACACACACAGAAACACACAATTTTTTTTAACTAGGGTTCTAATGAATTTATAAAATAAATCTTTCTTTTCAAAAATACTGCAATCTAGGCCTGTATTCAAATCTAATTTTACATCACTGAGTAGGTTTTATGATTTTGTTCTGACAGGTCCTATACATTTCTCATCATTTATTTCTCAATATTTTATCCCTTGGCTAGCATTTCCAATGCAATGATTTCTTCCGTTTTATTTTCTAACGATGTATAGGCAAGTAGTAGATTTTTTATGTTAATGTTGTAACCACCAGAACTGTGATTTCTTATCATTTCTAAGACTTTCTTTTGCCCCCTCCTGTCCAGTATTTCCTTTACTTCTTTCTCTTACCAACTGGAGAACAGTGTTAAATAATAGGAGGGCAGGTGGGATACCTATCTTATCCTGACATTAATGGGATGGTTCAGGGTCTCCCCACTGCACTCGTAGGAAGGCATGTGTTTTTGTTGTCCTACTAAAAAAGCACCCACATATTCTCAAATGATCAAGGCTTTCAGGGGAAAACATACATGACAGATTTTTGTCATGGCCTCCCCAGTATCCATAGAGACAGCCGGGTTTCCTGTTCTTGGTCACTCTGTCCTATTATTTTAATAGATTTCTTAAGACCAAACCACTATTCTGTTCCTGAGGGGATCCTTCTTTATGACTTTGGATGTCAATATTCATCATTGAGATTAATCACTTCGCACTTGGCTTCGGTGTGCTAAACACAAAAAGACACCCCAAATCCACAGGACTTGCATGTACTTACTTGAGAAGCCTTTCTGAAGAATTGACTCTGGAAATTCCAGAATAAGAGTGTGGACAGAGTGATGAAACCAAGTCTTCCAAGCATAATACTCGAAGAGATTGTTGATGGAAGAAAAAGGCTTCGAGTCAGCCTTTTAGAGGCTTTTCAATTTGAGCCTTTGGATTTTACGGTGGGGATGGAGACGACCAGAATCTGATAGCCAGGCAGAGTGAGCATACTGATTTCTTCCAGAGCTTGGAAGCAGAGTAGAAATGAACCAGCTTTTACAGACACGATGTAACTGCAATTCTCTGAGAACCAGCCTGCTACCCCATCACTTGCCTGCCGTGAAAGGGGAACCGCAGCCAGAAGAGCCTTGCCCTGGCTGAGTGGCTCAGTCCATTGGAACGTAATCCTGTGCACCAAAGGGTTGTGGGTTCAATTCCTGATCAGGGCACATGCCTGGGTTGCAGGTTCAATCCCCAGTTGGGGTGCATGTGAGAGGCAACCAATAGGTGTTTTTCTCTCACATTGATGTTTCTCTGTTCCTCTGTCTCTAAAATCAATCAACATACCCTTGGGCAAGGATTTAAAAATTTTTTTTTGCCCTGGCTGCTGTAGCTCAGTGGATTGAGCACCAGCCTGCAAACCAAGTGCCTCTGGTTCGATTCCCAGTCAGGGCACATGACTAGGCTGCACGTCAGATTCCCAGTTGGGGGTGCGTGAGAGGCAACCACACAGTGAGATTTCTCTCCCTCTCTTTCTCCTTTCCCCTCTCTCTAAAAACAAATAAATAAAATCTTTAAAAAGAATTTTTTTTAAAGAGCCTCTAAGGACCTTGGTGTGCAGGCTGGCAAACTCCATGGGAACAATGCTGAATGAAGCAGAACTTCTTCAAAAATTGTTGCATCAGTAGCTTTCAATGGAATAGCCCTGGAGGCACACTGTTCAGTGATTTCAGCCTGCATCATGTATTGACTGCTGGGGAGTTCGTGGGCTGCACACGTTAGTGATGTGGCACCAGGTCATCTGAGAAAGCCACTGCCACTGGGAAAAGCTCCCCAGAAGCGCATTTTCATATTATCGATCGTGCACCCAGGGGGAGAGCAGAGTCTCCAGCGTGTCTCCGGGGACAGGTAGAAAGTGCCAGGCCTTCTCGAAGCTCTCTCTTCTGCAAGAAAGCCAAATGGGACTGAGCAACAGCCACACCTACTCACTTTATTCCTTTCTCGATGATCTTATGGTTCTTGTTCTGTGCCTTCGGGCCCACGCAGGGCTGGGAAAGCTGCTGTCTCTGTGACCCAAGGGGATGGGGCATCTCCATGGGTCCCTTCTGTGGTCATTCACTGGGTGACCCCAGCAGGCCTAGCATCCAGTCAAGCTGCCAGCATTGAGAATATAGAATCAAGAACAAAGACAATCCTGCCCT
Source organism: Furipterus horrens (assembly GCF_987537825.1). Lineage (NCBI taxonomy): Eukaryota > Metazoa > Chordata > Mammalia > Chiroptera > Furipteridae > Furipterus > Furipterus horrens. Next base: position 2,205,856 of record NW_028327186.1, on the reverse strand, counting down.
GGCTGGGTGGCTCAGCTGGTTGGAGTGTTGTCCCATATACCAAAAGGTTACAGGTTCGATCCTCAGTCAGGGCACATACCTAGGTTGTGAGTTCAATCCCAGGTTGGAGCATGTACAGGAGGAAACTGATCTCTCTCTCTCTCTCTCTTTCTCTCTCTCTCTCTCTCTCCCTCCTTTCCCTCTCTCTAAAAGCAATGAAAACAATGTCCTCAGGTGAGGATAAAAATAATTGTTTTTAAAGAAAGAAGTGGCAATGGGTGGATTCCCTGTCATTAACTTTAATACCTTATGGATGACAGATCCCTGAGATGATTTGCTGTGCATTTGTTTCCTGTGATGAACACGAACTCCCTGCCACATACAAATAAAAGCTCCATTCCATCCCCACAGCGACAAATACCATTTACTATCTTTTCACTTGGCTATAAAAGTTAACGAGTTCCCCATTGCTTTACAAAGTTCAGAAATAGACAGATCCTGCATAACATGAGGGCCTCTCTGTTTTGCTCTTTTTGGGGGGCAGGGGGCTCAGGACCTCAATTACTTTACCCTTTACTGCTTTGCAGTGTTTTTCCAGCTTTTCTGGACATAAGTATAGAAAGAGGCATTAACTCTAAGTCAGCAGCATTGAAGGAAATTGCATCAAGTCAGCTAAAGAAAACTAGAGCATGTGTTTATGGGCTAGTTGTTGTAGAGAAGATACATAGGCTGACAGTCTAATAAAAAACATTAATAGCATATTGCTCACCTATTTGCTGAGGGATCTCAAGGTCTTTTGTAAGAAAGATGGTTCTGGAAAATTCCAGCATGGATTCCCAATGATTAATCACCAGCTGACCTCTGTGTCATGCTATCAGTCTCACAGACGTGAGCCTGAGTTTACTTTTAGGTCTCTCTGAAGAGTGTGATATTTAAGAATTCAGCTATTCAAAAGTGGGGGGCGGTGTGGGCAAATCAGGGTCGCGGACCTTTAGATTTTGTCACCCTTCAAGAACCATTCTAAAAGCGAGTGATAGAGTTTATATTTTTCTCGCTGCGTTTAGTGCAGTTGATTCATCTCAGGGAAGAGGAGGCAGAGGCCCAGAACCCGTGCCAGGTGGCCGTGCGGCTGGCGTGGCCCCTGACCAGCCAGCAGCTGTTCAAGGACCCCAGGAAGGGTGGCTTTGAGCCCGGCGTGCACCGAAAATCCAGCGGGGCTTGAGGCGGGTGTTTAAATGACAGCTAAAGCGCTTGACACAGTGCTCCTCCCGAGCAGTGCTCACTGAGTCCACGAGAAATATGGCACTGTGCAGAGTGGGAGTTGCAGGAGCCGCGGGCTCCTGGACACCAGCGGGAGGCTCGCAGCCGCGGACGGTCTGAGGCTGAGCTGGAAGGGGCTGGTGGGCGCGTGGGCGCCGGGGCGCGGGCTCGCAGGGCGCATGCTGGCGCTGGAGACCACGAGTCCCACGTGTGTCTGCATCGTGGTCAAGCTGGGAAGGGCGGAAGCCGAATGGGGGGTGGGGGGGCATTCCCTCGCGTGCACTCTTTGATTTCCAATGGTGTCCCATAAGGAATGGGAAGACAGGGAGGAGTTTAAGTGTGATTCTATTTATATTCTATAATAATTACCCCGACTGCAGTTGGTGGAAAGGCTAGAACGTTGTCAGGCTGAACACAGACCCGTGGGAAGAAGGCAGACCAGAACTTATGGAGGCTGAACTTCAGTGGGCACTGCAGAGGGGCTGGAGAGGAGGGAGTGATTGACAGGAGTCCATGCCCAGGTGTGCCCAGGTCCTCCCTCTGCTGCTACCTGTGGTCAGGCACACTGAGCCCGTAAGGACTAGACATCACCTTAAGCCACGCACCTTACACTTTGCAACTAGGGCTGAGTCAGCAGGTGTCCTGTTGGTCATTCTATGTTCGCCTGTCCTATCAGCACCTGCCTGCTTAGACCAACCTGTACAGAGACAGCTAAAAAGGCAACCTCACCCTTAGTGAGAAGTCTCAGATTCCACCCTTAAAACTGGTGAACAGCCCTGGCCGGGTGGCACAGTGGATTGAAGCATCATCTGTGCACCAAAAGGGCTGAGGGTTTGATCCCCGGTCGGGGCACATACCTAGGCTGCAGTTTTGATTCCCTGTTGAGGCACATACGAGAGGCAACTGATTGATATTTCTTTCTCCCATCGAGGTTTCTCTCTCTCTCTCCCTTCCTCATCTCTAAGATCAATAAACACATCCTCAGGTGAGGGTTAAAAAAACTGTGGTGAACACACAATATAATATATAGATGATATAAAGTTGTACACCTGAAACATATATAATTTTATTAGCTGTTAGCCACCCCAATGAGTTCAATAAAAAACCAACTGTGCATGAATATTTTGTGCATTTTATAGTTTACAGCCTACATTCAAAAGCTACAGCACAGAAAAGATGGCAGTCCTATGGATTTAACTAAACAAATTCATTCTAAATACTGTTTATTTAAGGAGGACCTTCTGACTTGAGTATATTTAAGACATGGAAGTATTCACATTTACTGAGTCCTTGACATAAATGTAAGGGGTGTGGAGAGACACATACACACACATACACACACACATATGACGAACCGGGACTAAGTCTTACATAAAAGCTTAGCTGTGATGAAAGAGATACATTTGGACTCTGGAGTCAGAATCCAGAGTCCCTTCCTACCAGCTGTCACTTAACCACCTACCAGTAGTTCACATTCTCTGTCTGTAAAGGAGAGAGGCCACAGGACGCACTTTGAAGCATGCCGAGAGGATCAAACGGTAACATGAGTACCTATGGCTAAGTAGAAAGTGCTCAATAAACATTAGCTGCTATAATTGACACCGTGTTATTATTTAGTCTTTCAGTGTTTATTCTTTCTTATATTTATTGGACGGGACAAAGTTCGTGATAATATCTTATGAAGGGAGACGTGTTTCAGAAATACTGCAAATAGCTGCAGGCTGTCTGGTTACTAAGCAGAGCCTGGCTGGTATCCAATGGAAACGGCATCTTTTGTCGTTCCTGACTGTCCTTGTAGTGGGTGCATTGCTGCCACCTTGTGGTTGGGCTAAATTTTCAAAAGCAGAATATCGATGCAGGAAAGATGGAGCATGAAAATAGTTCTCTTAATACATTGGTTCTCAACCTCCCTAATGCCGTGACCCTTTAATACAGTTCCTCATGTTGTGGTGACCCCCAACCATAAAATTATTTTCATTGCTACTTCATAACTGTAACTTTGCTACTGTTATGCATCAGAATGTAAATATCTGATATGCAGGGTGTATTTTCATTGTTACAAATTGAACATAATTAAAGCATAGTGATTAATCACAAAAACAATATGTAATTATACATGTGTTTTCCGATGGTCTTAGGCGACCCCTGTGAAAGGGTCATTCGACCCCCAAAGGGGTCGCAACCCACAGGTTGAGTGCCGCCATCTTAATACATGTGCTTTAAAAGTCTATCAAATACACACAATTATAAACGTTTTGGTATTGGTGGCTAATAATTTCATTTCCAATTTTTAAAAAAAATAATTTAAACATAATTTAAAAGGCAAACTATGTCTCTGGACATTGGTCGATCTGACGATCCTTGATCTGACCACCAGTATTTCTTTGGTTATGCAATGTGGCTGCTTCAGTCTCCTCATCTGAAGATCAGGGGTGGGGTGGGCTGGAGGATGAGCTGCACCGAAGGAATGCTCGTGCCCATTTCCAATACTAAAGGATTTGGGGAGCATTGATTTAAAAATAATGCTTTGGGCCCTGGCCAGGTGGCTCAGGCGTCTGGAGCATCATCCCATGCACCAAAAGTTGCAGGTTGGATCCCTGGTCAGGGTGCATATGAAGGACAACTGATCAATGTTTCTCTCTCACATCTATGCCTGTCTCTCCCCTTCTCTCTCTCCCTCCCCCTTTCTCTCCCTCTAAAGTCAATAAAACATATCCTCGGGTGAGGAGTAAATAAAAAATAAAAAATTTAAAACAGGAAATGTACTTAAAAAGTAGACAGCTGAAAAGAACGCCTGTTATTCAGGTGTTTGCACATTATTGCCAGCCCTGCATCCACCACCGAGCCTGTGAGACCTTCCTTCAGCTGAGAAAAGGACACATGCAGATGGCCTGTGTGCCCTGCTTCTGTCTTAAGGCCACTCTTTCCTGCAAGAACTCAGAATTTTCTCTAGTGAATGGATCCAAAGAACTTCTTTTATACCAAAGATAGTAATGAAAAGAGTCGGTTGTATGAAAAGGAAGTCAAAGGTATGCGTATGGGGCAGATCATTGAAGACCTTCTCGGAAACAACAATAAACTATGAATTTTTAAAAACAGAATGGCAGCCCTAACTGGTGTGGCTCAGTGGGTTGGGCTTCGTCCCACAAAGTGAAGGGTCACTGGTTTGATTCCCTGTCAGGGCATGTGCCTCGGTTGCCGGTTCAGTCCCTAGTCAGGGCGCATGCGGGAGGCAATTGATTGATGTTTCTCTCTGACATCGATGTTTCTCTCCCTCTCTCTCCCCCTCTTTTGCCCTCTCTCTAAAAATAAATAAATAAACTCTTTTAAAAAATAGGAGGGTAAAGGAGTCAAATTTACAGTGATGGAACATTTGACTTTGGGTACTGGGCCCACAATGCAATATACAGATGATGTATCATAGAACTGTACACTCGAAACCTACATAATTTTATTAAACAATGTCACCCCAATACATTTAATTTACTATGAAACAAAAAGACATGAACAGAAGTTGCATTCCCTTCAGATTCCCAGAAGAAAGAAATATACAACAACCAACTATTGGAGGTCCTGAAGCATAACACAAATAACATCAGATTGATGTTTTAGGGAGGTTACCATGGTTACAACATGAAAGAATGGAGTTCAGGGCATCAGTCACAAGAGGACACTTGGAAGGCTGTTGTAGTAATCTTGGCAGAGATGCTGCTGATCTGGGTTGAGGGAGTGACAGAATTGATGGAAGTGTTGGAGATCACGTCGGGGGTATTTACAGATGAGCAAAATTGAATAAGAATCAGGGTTTCTCCTCTATTTCTAGCATGAACAACGGGGTGGATAGTCACAGCAGTTACTGAGTTGAAAATGATCCATGGGAGAGGAGAAATCGAGAGAGCGCTTTCGGTATGCACCGAGGTTGAGAACTCCATAAATCTATGAAGGCGACATTAGCTACAGTAGACTGAAGCTTGGACGAGAGGGCCAGCCACAAATACAAAATGAGGGCTGTCACCCCAATGGGTGAGATCTCAGGACATGCAGAGGGAGGGCAGGGACCCCCATAGGAGTTAAAATACTGACATGTTAAGGTTAGAGTGAGTACAAGTCTAGTACAGGGAAGGTGGTAGGTATTAGAGGTAAGATAAGGAAAGCTGGGTCAGCCCTGGCTGGTGTGGCTCAGTGGATTGAGTGCCAGCCTGCAAACTGAAAGATCACTGGTTTGATTCCCAGTCAGGGCACATGCCTGGGTTGTGGGCCAGGTCCCCAGTTGGGGACATGTAAGAGGCAACTGATCCGTGTTTCTCTTGCACATTGATGTTTCTCTCCCTCTTTTTCTCCCTCCCTTACCCTCTCTCTAAAAATAAATAAATAAAATCTTAAAAAAAAAAAAAAAAAGAAAGGCTGGGTTTCACTTCTGTATCCAGGCTATAGGCACGTATATGCAGGCGTATGTGTGTGTATGGTTGTGCTGGCTGCACACCGTCCCACACACAGGCAGTCTACATGACAAGCCTTCCTGCTGTCCTGTCACCTTGGTGGCCCTGAGTGAGGTCATCAGCTAAAAGACTGGAAAACGCTCTCAGAACATTCAGCCATCAGTTTCAGACTCGGTGACTAGCTTATCGACAAATAAGACTGATCACTCTGGCATCTTCAATTTCTGCATAAGCTCCGGGGGTGATGTGGGGAGACAGAAATGAGTCTCACGTCCAGAGAAGCAGAATCAAGCAAGAGGGTGACAGAGGAGCTAATGAGCCAATGCTGTCTTTGTTCTCTGCTCCTGGATCCATTTGTACGTGGGGTCAGCTTTGTTCTCAGCTTTCCCAGGGAAGATGGGGTCCAGCTATCCTTTTGGGTGTCTTGACCAAAACAAAAAATATTATTAACCCATCTAGCATCTGGGAGGCCTTGCCACTTTGCACATCATCAGACTTGTTTACTTACCGATAAAATGCGTGTGCCCATGAGCACACACCCCGCACACTAGCAATGGGGGCCTCAGGAGAATTCAGTGGACCGTGGCTACAAGTCAGATGCCAAAAATCACTTGGGTATCTCATTTAGGACGCTTCTTCAGCTCTGCTTTAGGGACTCTAGTTCTATAAAGCAAGGCGAGTGGTCTGACACCGAGACACAAATTACCCTTTTTAAAAGTACTTCTGAAAGCAACCCCTCATTACGTGAACAGTCCGTGCCAGGTGCCATGCTGAGGGCTGTCTCCTCCTCGCCTTCTCAATATGCCCTTGAATAAATAGTATATTTCCACATTATAGGACACAGAAATACTAGCTAACTTGCTTGAGGCCACCCGATAAGTAAATGGCAGCCAAAAAGATATCACTATAAGCTCCACAATATTAAGCTAATTAAAATAAATCTAACCACTCCTTAAGAGTTTTAGCTATTACTCACTAATTCCCAAGTGTTGCCAAAGTCTACTTAGCTTTTCCCCAAGATGGAAAAAAAAAACTGAGCTTGTTCTGGTTAGGTCATATCATTATTTAGACATATTAATCGATATATATGCATCTATATAATATAAACATATTTTGATTGTCTGCTATAAAGAGATGTTTCTGTTATATTCCATGATCTTCAATGCTATGTTAAAAGATTCTATTCTATCCTAGTTCCAATGCACTCAAGCATTTGACTTCAAGAAGGCTGAAGCAATTGAGAAGATACTTAAAATTCCGCATGGAAAAAATCAGCTACACAACCCCTCTGAAGGCAAAAATCATATTGATGTTTATGAATGAATTCCTGGTGTAATTTCCAATCTAGAATAGCTGGACACTTTTGATAAGCTTTATTTGTATTTTCTATTTCAAGGAAGGTCACACTCCTGCTTCATGTCACAACCCCTGATTCGGATACTTATCTTGCTCGCTGCTTATTTCAGATCGTCCTACCTCAGCAAAGATTTGCATAATAAGAGGCCACAGGGCTGATGTGACTTCTCCATTGCGGCTCAGGAAGGACAGTAAATGTATTATCCCTCTTGGTTATTTTGTGGCTGATGAAGCCTTCCTCAAAGAAGACAGTCTATCCCAGAAGAGCTGTGTCCCCAGGGCCTTTATAATTTGCACTGGCAATAACTAGGATTCGAAATAGCAGATGTCAACACTTGATAGGAGCCATGTTCGATGGAGACCTGGCCCCTTGGAAATTCACTGCAGCACAGTCTTGTTTCTTTTAATAACAATCAAAGCAGAACCAGACTGGCACGATTCCACTAAGAGGCATTTCTGAATAAGAAACTCAGACTTGGGTAACATTTTAGTCTAGGAAGTAGCTAGCTAACTCTTATAGGGTCAGGCGGTCAGGGACTCAAAGGGATAGAAGCCAGAGAATTGCGAGAAAGATGGACAGAAAGATGGTAAGCAGATGACACTGCAAAGTGACCAGGGCTCCCGGCGAGGTCGCCGCATGGTGCCGGGAGCTTGCCTGTCAGGACAGAAAGGTCAACCCTGTGAAGAAAGGACTGGATTTGGCTGTAATTGCTGTCCGTCTGACCTTATGGGAGGCCCAGCCATTGGAGCTGGAGGCTGCGCTGTACCCCATGGTCCAGGACTCGGCAGCCACGCAATCCAACCCCAGACAAAACTCGGGATGCTGATGCGCAGGTGAGATTCCCTGGTGGGTCATCAAAGCGCCAGGAGGGTCACCTGTCCCGAGGAACTGGACGGTCTGCATCTGGCACCCTGGCAGACCTCACTCTGTGGATTTCTTCTCGTGGCTGGTCCTGCATGATAACTCTGTGCTCAGAAGCACAATACTCTCCTGAGCTCTGTGAGTCGTTCTAGCAAGTCACCAAACCTGAGGGGGGTGGGGATCCCCCACGTGGTAACAGACAGTTGGTTAGAAGAGAGAGGAGATTCATGGTCATTAAGAAGCTCAACCCGAGCCTTCTCCAAAGGCCTGCTCATCTGTCCAGACCTACAGAATAGGCAACACCAAGAATGAAGCTCAGGTTAACTACGAACTTTGGGCATTGGAATTAATCGACGTAGGTTCATCCTGGGTTAAAAACATTTCAATACATAAAAATTTAAAACTGTCCTGTTCCAGCAAGTGACGTTGAAAACGGGGGAGGACGTGCATGTGTAGGGCAGAGGGGTCTCTGTGCTTCTCTCTCACATCAAATCTTCTCTCCCTTTCTCCCTCCCTTCCCCTCTCTCTAAAAATAAATAAATAAAATCTTAAGAAAAGAATTTAACTGCTGGAAAAATATTATATAAGAAAGTAACTAGCTTAGCCCTGGCTGGTGTGGCTCAGTGGATTGAGCACCGGCTGAGAACCAAAGCGTCGCAGGTTCGATTCCCAGTCAGGGCACATGCCTGGGTTGCAGGTCAGGTCCCCAGTTGGGGGCATGTGAGAGTCAACCACACAGTGATGTTTCTCTCCCTCTCGTTCTCCCTCCCACACCCTCTCTCTAAAAATAAATAAATAAAATCTATTTTTAAAAAGTAGCTGGCCTTACGTCAATCTGTGTTTGCTGTGTCAACATTTTATTTTAAGATCTCAATTTAACTTTGCAATCATGCCTTGTGAAGTGTGCAAATGTGACCTTTGAAAATTTATTTGGTAATTTATTACAGAATAAATCTGAATGCTCTTTTTTGATTAACTGTCTAGTAAGCCTATAAACATTAACAAGTGTATAGATTTATGTAACCCTCGCAGCCATTAGACTGAAGACCAGTTTCATTGTCCCTAAACAACCTCATATGGTCACATCCTTCCAGCCTCTGAAGACCTTTTGTCTTGTCCTGAATGTCACATAAACAGAAGCACAGTGTCTGAACTGTTTGGGACTATCTTCTGCAACAAACAATTTATTTACGATCCGTTAAAGTTGTGTGTGTCAACAATTTGTTCCTTTGCGAGTAGTATTCATTTCCCGAAGGATAGTTCCACACTAAGTTCATTGTTAACAATTTTTTCTTTATGAGTTGTAAAATGTCTGTCACTTCCTGCCTGCCCGGTTTCAGATGAGAACGCCAATTAACTCAAACTGGTGTCTCCTGTTGGCACTGCGTCATTTTTCGCTGCTTTCAAGATTTTTCTTTTTTTTTTTTTTGTCTTTAGTTTTCAGAAGTTTAATTATAATGTGATCTGGTATCGATTCCTTCCAATTTATTGTATTTGAAACACTTTAAGCTTCTCGAATCTGTGGGTTTATTTCTTTCACCAAATTATTTTCATTGATTTTTAGAGGCAGAGACAGAGACATTTATTTGTTGTTCCACTCATTCATGCACTCATTGGTTGATTCTTGTGTGTGCCCTGACAGGGGCTCAAACCCACAACCTTGGCATACTGGGATGATGCTCTAACCAATTGAGCTACCCAGCCAAGGCTACTTCAAATACTCTCAGTCCCACTCTTCTTTCGCCTCTTCAATAGGTTCTTCTTGTCAATATTCCTCTGTCAGCCCTCAAAGAAGTCACATACAGCGGTTGATGGTCTGGGGTGGGAATACCCAAGTCCTCTCACAATGACTATCTAGTGATTCCATTAATGCTCTGTCCTAGGGTCTCTGAATTCTATCTGTGCTTTACTGAGCACTCTGGGGAGCCAGGTGGTAAATATAGTTTTGATTTGACTTTTCCTCATGGCGAGCCTTGTAGGCATGTAGGCTATATGCTAATAAATTGAAAATAAAATCTAATAAAATTCAAGTTCCTACAGTCTTGGAGGTTCTGGCTATGAAGTAATGTGGGAGCACACAGAGATTAAGCTCCCCAAATGGAGAACAATCACTGTGCCTTAATCCTCTGACTTTTTTTGAAATCCTCACTCAAGGACATTTTTTGTTTTTGTTTGTTTTTTGACCAAGAAAGAAAGTGAGAGAGACATTGATGGGAGAGAGAAACATCAAACAGTTGTCTCTCACATGAGCCCCAACTTGGGATGGAACCCACAAGCTGGGTATGTGCCCTGACCGGGAATCAAACATGCAAACTTTTGGTGTATGGGACAATGCTCCAACCCACGGAGCCACCTGGCCAGGGCACAATCCTCTGACTTCTAATAAGCACCTCATTTGTGGACTTCATTGAATTTTGGAGAAAACACAAAACACTATTAGACATGTGCTGATCCATTTACAAAGTGGTCCACAGATGTCTAGATATGCTGGGACCTAGTGCAGAAGAGGGACCTCCCAGAGCTGGATGACAGATGATGTGACTTGCTGGTGGTGTCACATCATGGAACTAAGGCTTCACTTCACATCCTCTAACATTACAGCCTGTCCTCAGCCTCCCCTAACAGGCCACCTAATAGGTAAGGCCTACCAAGGCTTTCTTCACACAAGTTTAGATGGACATAAACAAACACGTCCATCTTACCTCCTTCCAGGGTTGGCCATAAATGCCTGGTGACTTTCTGTGTAATTTCCATATTTACAGCAACAAAATCAACACACCAGAATTGATACCCACTACCTTCTAGACAGCTTCCTCAAGGGCCAACACACAACAGGAATAAAACATTCATTCATCAGGAGAAGAGCATAAAAGGATATTTTGGGGTAAAGTCAACCAGACAGTGCTCAGGGTCCGTATGTCAACTTCAATCTGGATTTAATGTAACAAACAAGAACTGAAGTGAGCAGAAAGCCATGGATCAGTGGCTGACTTTTCCTACTTAGTCATTTCCAAGTGAAGCTTACAACTTGGAAAATTCAGAAAAGAAATGTGCCTAAGTGATTTTGCCGAGTTTTTCAGACTGTGGATCCTATTAAACTTTAATAGCAGGCAGGAGGGTTTGCCCTAGCAATCTTTATATGTTCAGAGACTCAGGAAGAACAAAGACTCAGATCTTGCTCTTCCTGGGCAGTGTGTGTACTTTGGAACCAGAAGTTTTAGTGAAAATCCTCCAGCTTGAGGAGGTCTAATGACTTCTCTGAGTCACCAAGTTTCCTCACGCGTGACATGCAGACATTCTTTGGAGAACCCCATGTAAAAGTCTCTTTTAAAACAGAACCTGTAATAGAGAGAAAGGATCCTTTCTCTGTTTAGATCCTTCTCTGTAAGAGATGCTGAAGCATCAGCGTTACGGGAAGTCAGAATCAGACAGACGTGGAACTGAGATTTTCAGCTGTGAGGTGCCAGACACCTTAGCTACTCCACCTGAGTCTCCATTACTTGTGCTCCAAACCAAGTGGCTCAGCATTCTTTGAAGGCTAGTTTTGGACAATGAAATAAAGGCTATAATAGATTAACTGGATCATAATTAGAACTAAATAAATATTAGTTATGACTTTATTACCACAAAAACATTCATTGAGAATGACTTAACCCGCAAGAGGAACGAACTGATCTAAGAAGCACACACACACACACACACACACACACAGTACTGTCAACCAGGAAAGCTCCCCCAAGACAGACTTTTTATTGGGGTTGGCCATGAAGACATGCAATGCCCTTGGGTTACTCGGCCTTCATCTACTGCAGAGGCCAAAACAGACACAGTATGGCCCAAGGTCCCCACCATATATCATACTGTTATCATAGACTACCTGGTATGGCCCTAGTCCCCAGGTGTACAAAGACACAGGATATGCCAAGAACTTAGAGGTTACCTCGCACGAGTAGGTCAAGGGCCAGTGTCAGGAATGCACAGAGACTGAACACCCCCAAAATGCTGAGTTAGGCCCGTGCCTTGGAAAGCGTCGCGGTTAAAAAAAAAAAATGCTGAGTTAATCTTGACTACACAGGTCACCCCCTTGGTATTTAGCCTAGGCTCTTGGCTTTTATAGCAAGTCCATCATATTTGTCAGCGCATCTCTATATAGGGTAGCATTTATATAACATATTCTCCAATAGTATCCATGTGGCTACACTTGCTTGTTGTTCATTTAGAGCTGGGTTTAAAGAAACAACTAATCCATCTGTATGAAGGTTCTTCAGAGAAACAGAACAAATGGAATTTATGGACAGACACACACACACACACACACACAAAGAGGTTTATTGTTAGGAATTATCTTGCACTATTATTTTTTTAATGCACTTTTAAGATTTTATTTATTTATTTTTAGAGAGAGGGGAAGGGAGGGAGAAAGAGAGGAAGAGAAACATCAATGCATGGTTGCCTCTTGTGCGCCCCCACCCAGAACCTGGCCCACAACCCAGGCCTGTGCCCTGACTGGGAATCAAACTAGCGACCCTTTGGTTCACCAGCCAGCACTCAATCCACTGAGCTTGTACTATTCTTGAATCTGGCCAGTCCCAAGTTCTGCAGAATGAGATGGCAAGTTGGAGACCCAGGACAGCTAACAGCATGGTTCGAGACTGAAGGCTGAAGGCTTGAAACCCAAAAAGAGCTGACTTGTCACTTTAAGTCTAAAGGCAGGTGATGTCCCAGTTCAAAAGCCATCTGGGAAGAAAAATTCTCTCTTACCTGGAAGAGGATCAGCCTTTTCCTTCCACACAGGCCTCACCTGATTCGGTGAAGCCCACCACCTTAGGGAGGACAATCTGATTTACTCAACCTGCTGATTCCAATCTTAATCTCATCCAAAATCCCCCCCCCCCAGAAATGCCTAGGCTAACATGTGACAAAATATCTGGGTACCCCGTAGCCCAGATAGGTTGACATAAAATTTACCATCTCACTATCCTTATAAAGCCATTCCATACATTTTTAAATTTCTGTACTAATTTAATTACCCATTTCCTCATCAATCTACTGTTGATTATATCTTATTATAAACTTGTGCTGAACTATTTAGCATAGATTAAATAATGGTTAGCTAAATATAGTTCTTCCTCAGTTCAGTGATTTTCTGTTCCTGTTGCATCCTGATGAGACTTTAACTCAGTATCTCAAGGCACTGATGATCAGTATCAGTGTTAGCATATGATTTATTTGCATAAGATAATTGAATCTTAAGCATTATACCATACCAGAATTCGGTACTGGCTGTAACTTGAAAAATAAGAGCCAACAGATACTGGTGTATTACTAGAGATCCACTCAGTCATTAACAGTTAGTCCAGTTCATCATCATATTATATGGTCATAATGTCTCCCAGAGCAATGCCACTTAGACATGCAGTATTCCACTGGACCTTTTCAGGTTACAAATTCGGGGGCATTTGTGGCAGACATACTATTTTACCCTTTAGGGCATGTGGTACATCTGAGCTACGACCCAGTCTCCCCATTGGCTGTGAGCCTCTCTTGAGTTTTCCTTTATTGCACAAACTATTCATTCCCTTGCTCAGTTACTATATCACCTTCTCTCCATTTGCCATCAATTTTAAGCCAAGCTTTCACCTCCTTAGAAGATATGAAGTTCAGCCCCTGCGTGCGTCCAGGTTGCAGGCCACAATCCCAATTGATCAAGTGCCTCCCTGTGAGTCTGTTCCCATGCACGTAGGTGACGGACACAGGGGAAGAGAGCTGGGAGTCTTTTTTGACCACCAGGCAATGCAGCCATATTCACTGTCAACCCCAACTTTGCCAGAAGAGATGAAGATACCATCCACTCCACTGGACCCTTAGAAATTCTGCAACAAGATTGAAGGGATACAGCTTCTTCCTAAGGGATCACTGTATCTCTGACACACACAGTTATAGCCCTGATCCCAGGACTATTGCAGAAATAGGAAAAAAGAAAGTTGGTTTGATCTGGGGAAAACTGTACAGTTTCCCCTCTTCTCCACATTCCCCATAAAAGTGGAGAAATCTATCTAGTGAGGACACTCACTTATCCCTCCTCAGGGTGGCTATGAACAGATGTTGATGAAGGCATGTAAGTCTGCCCTTCGTGTCTTTATAGTTCCCCATCTTAGAAAAGCTTTTATTCAAGACCACTGCCTCTGTCCAGTATTGTAAGGAATGCCCTAGAAATCACAATAAGATACGAAAAAGAAATAAAGGGAACCAGAATTAGAAAAGAAGAAATAAAGCTGGCCCTACTCACAGACAACATGCTGGGGAATGCAACAAAACAAATGGTCAGGGCAATGGGAGATGATTAGAAATTAGAATGTTCAAAGCTGATGAGTTAATTTTGCTATAAAAATAACTAAATGCTTTTGTGTTTTTCCTGAAAGCCATGTTGTTTGGCATTAAAACAATAGTTCATATATGAATTTGTCATTGAGGGTAGGTGAGAAACTTTCTGTACAGCAAGGAGAACAAAATAAAGATGATCTCAGAAAGCAGAAATTGGCCACTAATGTACTCCAGTTAATTACTCCAGGAGAGCTGCCAACGGCTCTCTGCGATAATTGGCCGATGCTCTAAGGAAATACGGGAGACATATGGTCCTGATTTTAGATCTTTTATTTTATTTTATTTTATTTTTTACAAAACCTATCTGTATTAATGATCATGCAAAATTTCTTCAGTCAAGAGAAAGTAAGCAGCTCTAAATTTCTTCTAGAAATTGGCTCATCACTGAAATCGCAGGGATGTAATGAAACTTGGGGTCCCCCTCGTGGTGATACGAAAAACCGCAAGTCTGGATCCAGGAACAAGGATTTCCTAAGGGTATGAACCTGACACCATCCCATCTTGGAAATATTTGTATCTGTCATCACCGCGGTCTTTTTTCCCCACCCCTGGCCTTTAAAATCGTGTGCTTTGTGCTTGGGACAGATCTTAATCACTCTCAGTTACTTCTATGCAGAAAATCCCCAAATCCAAACATTAACCTTGCTCCTATGCTTCAGGAGTGCGACTCAGGCAAACACATCCTCTTGGGTTCACCACTTGGATGTCAAAATCCACACTTGCTTTTTTAAAATCCTCCCACTTGCTCTCTCAGCCTCAACTTTCTCCCACGTCCATAGGCGTGGCCCGTGGGCGTCACATACAGAGAGCATGGCTTTTTTCTTTTTCCTTCCCAAAGGCACTTAGTCCAGAACTTTGTTCTTTATTGTTAAACAGATATATTGACTGAATCTCCAAGCCCTTGTAATATGCTGCAGCTAAAATCCCATCCAGTAAACAGTCTAGTTATTCTTCCTAAAATACCGCTCTTATCAACCAACACATTCTCCATAATGTTCAATGATAATTTATCTCATTGTAAATATTTATATCTTCCAGGCACTGAGCTCATTGTTTTATTTTTTGTTTGTTTTTCATTATATTTTATTGTTTATGCTATTACATTTCTCCCCCATTTTTTCCCTTTGCCGAACCTCATCCACGCCCCCCCTTCCCTCTGGCCATCCCCACACATTGTCCATGTCTGTGGGTCATGCATAAATGTTCCTTTTATAAAAAAATAATTTATTTGTTTGTTATTTCTTATTCTATTTTTAGAGAGGAGAAAGAGAGGGAGAGAAACATCACTGTGTGGTTGCCTCTCACTTGCGCCCCCAACTGGGGACCTGACGTGCAACCTAGTTATGTGCCCTGACTGGGAATCGAACCAGCGACACTTGGCTCGTAGGCCGATTGCTCAATCCACTGAGCCACAGCAGCCAGGGCTGCATAAATGTTCTTTAGCTCATCCCTCCACCTTCTTTCATCCAGTTCCCCCACCCCTCCGACAGCTGTCAGTCTGTTCCATGGATCCGTGCCTCTGTTTCTATTTTGTTCATCAGATTCTACAAATAAGTGAGATTATGTTTTATGTGTCTTTCTCTGACTGGCTATTTCACTTAGCATAATAATCTCCAGGCCCACCCACGCTGTCCCAAAGGATAAGAGCTTCTTTTCTTTTTTACATACCTAGGTATGCGCCCTGACTGGGGATCGAACCAGCAAACTTTTGGTGTATAAGACAATGCTCCAACCAAGTGAGCCACCTGGCCAGGGCTGTTCCTTTTTTTAGATGTGTGATTCAAGGTGATTTTTCTTATCCAAAAATGCTTCTTTGAGTATATTTTATTCCATTTGTAGTGTTGCTTTAGAGTTTTATTCTGATTTATGATTATCTGATTGGGGAAATTTTTAATGAGTTGAAGTGTACTGAACACGATTTTTAAATAATAACTTTCTAAGAGTTATCGAGTTTTCTTCTCGTAATTTTTCTGGATTTTTCCTGTCTTACAAGCTTTCTAGTTCAAGGGCACCCTCTTCTGTCAATATAGCAAATTTCAGTTATATCAAGAATTTATTTCGATGGTTTCTGGGAGATGTTTGGCTTTCTTTTGTCTCTTAGCATGCCAAATGTACCCTTTCATTTCATGTGGACTTCACCACACAATTGTCAAAGGATGCCTCTGCCTTACTTTTCTTTCCCAGAAACAAACTTCCAAAGATGGACATTTCAAATTGCGGGTACTTTTAAGTTGTATTCTTGTACTTTACATCCTATCATTAGGATAGTAAATTTTTTACCAGCCTTTTACATCTAATTTTCCTGAAACTTTATATTTAGATATATTTGTTATGAACAGCTTATAGTTTCTAAATATAATTTGACGATCCATTTATTTTTCTATCCTTTATGACCTCTGGTTTCGATGGATCATTGTTTAATCACCATTATTTCGTCTTCGGGTTTGAATTTTATATACTGTTAATTTTTAACTTTAATGGTTATTCAAGAAATTAACAAAATTTTAAAAATGTAAAGTTAATCAAACTAGTGTTTATTTTCTTCCTAGATAATACAAAAAAAGTTGGAACAATTAAATCCATTATGTGCCCCTTCTTATGTGTTATTTTGTTTTAAAAATCCTGTCTTTTCCTTTAACCCCATCAGATACTTTCATTGCTGTTTCTTTAAATCACTGTTAACTTGTTCACTTACATTTACCCCCACACTTATTTTTTCTTTCTTCTATTGCCCTTCTTTATCTAAGAACTGTACATACTTCCCTTCTGCCTGAAATGTACATCTTTTAGAATATTCTTTGGTTAAAGTCTGCTGGTAATGTGCTGGGATGAAGACTGACTCCAGTTTTACTCTATTTTTATTGATTTTTTTTTTTGAGATAGAGTGGGAGAGGGATTTGTTGTTCCACTTATTTATGCATTCATTGGTTGTATCTTTCGCATGCCCTGATTGGGGATTGAACCCACAACCTTGGTGTATTGGGATGATGCTCTAACCAACTTAGCTATATGGCCAGGGCTCAAATTTTTCTATTCATCTGTATCTGGTGAACAGCTTATCCCCTCCTGTCTCACATCTAGATGAGCTGATAAAAAATCCCAGGTGTTCCCTTCTTTCTTTGACAGAGGTGGGATGTCAAACAATGCATGGAAACCTTTTCCCAGCCCCATTACACCCAGCCACCATAAAAACCTCAAGCTGGTCTTCTTCGTTGGTCTCTCAATACATTTCCAGACCAGCTTGGGAGACCTGCCCTGCTCTCCCCACTAAGCCTCACTATGCAACTAATAAATATTTTTAAAGTTCTGTTGGAGTCTTGATAACTAAACCAAATTTTAGGCGCTAGTCTATTTGCTCTGAAAAATGGGACGATGTGGACCAGTTCAATTTTTTTGTTTTTATTTTTCTTTTGCTCTAAAAATATCTTTATTTTTCCCTCATTCCTTTAAAATATCTTTGTTAGTATAGTATTTTTGTAGAATATTTTTCATTCATTTCAAGATACAATTTGCTATTTCCTGCTACCATCTGCTTGTCTGTCAGGTTTTTGTTTTTTGTTTTCTAACTAATATAAGGCTAAGGCACACTTGTAAGATAAGGAAAACCAGAGTTAAAGTCATTGTCATCCTGCACACTCAGGGGACTGTGAGAGTTTCCCTTCAATGAGAAGAACAAAGGTAATAGGAAAGCAAAGAGAAAACCCATGTCTTAGGTATTATAGGTATAAGACCTCACTCAGGTTTTTCCCAAATTTAGGTCACGTGAATAGTCTAGGGAAGCTTCAGCTGTGTATTTTATTTAATGTGGTCTTGCACTAATAATGCCCGGAAGAGGTTGGCAGAAACAGCACAGATCCTCCCTGGAAAAGGTAAATGAGTCGTAGGCCTTAAAGAATTCCCAGACATAACTTTCAAAGTCAATGAGGAATACACAAAGGTCACACTAAACAGACTAAGGTACCGCGAGTGAGAACCTACAGAAACAAGCTTCCAAATAATGCACTACTGACATACTACTCTCAGGTAATAAGCTATATTTAAACAATTAAAGGGCAAGCTTTTCTAAATGTGAAAGTAAGAGGACCCTAAATAAAATAACCAAGAATTGAAAAGGAAACACATAGATTCTACACGTGAAAAATATCATCATTCCAACTAAAAACGTACTGCATGGATTTGGCTGGAGACTGGACATCGGGCAACAGAAACTTAGTAAATTAGTACACAGACCATGGAAAATTATCCAGAATACTACGTAAGGAGTGGAAAGGCTGGGAAAACAGAGAAAAGCATTTTAAGAGAGACAGAGAAAGGGCTACGATGTTCTAATTGATCTTTACTTCCCAGGCTTGTTAGAATAAGAATGGAGTCTTTCCTTCATAATGTTAATAATTTTAGCAGCTTGGCTAAAGTGACTCCAGTTTACATAGTTTCTATCTCCAATCTTCTCTCAATGTTTAAATAAGAGGATTTCAGTTATCGAAGAGGCGGCTGCACCTCCAGAAGTAGCATCGCTCCCGGAGCAAGCCCAGAAACCGGAAGGGCCCCCGGGGCATTGTGGGAAATGTAGTCCACACAGCTCCGCCCCAGGCTTTTCCGCTCCGGTCTCCTTGTCAGAGTCCTAGGAAGTCAGCTGACCCCGCTCCGGAGGTGACTTGAGCCAAGCGGTGCTCCGAGCAGGACTGGGTCTTAGGCGTTGAAGGCCCTGTGGGCGCGGAAGAAGGAAGGGCCGGCGGGGTGGGGCGCAGAGATTAGGAGCGTTGGGCCCCCGGGTGCGCTCCGGGCGATAAAAGCGGAGTGCGCATGCGCCCGGTCTCACTGCTTGAGACCCATCCTCAGTCCTATGAATGCCACATGTTGACATCGCTTTAGTGGACTCTAAAGGTCTAACGGGTAGACAAACTAAGTGGCCAAGTTTGAAATAACTTTATAATAACTTTACTCCAAGGCCCTCCCATATGCCGGGATTGCAGGTTCAATCCCCGGTCAGGGCACATATAGGAATCAACCAATGAATGCGTCAGTAAATGGAACAACAAGTCGATGTTTCTCTCTCTCCTCTCTCCCCCTCTGGCCCTCCCGCCCTTCCTCTGTCTCCCTCCTTTCTCTCTCCCTCTCTCTAAAATCAATACTTAAAAGACAACTTTATTCCCAGAAGACAAATGTCCCTGTCCTATGTCCTTATGCTTTAGTCTTCGGCTCCTTAGGGGACCACGGTGTGTCCTACTGGTGTGTGTGTTCTTAGCTTCCAGTTATAAGATGAATGATTTCTGGGGATGTGATGTACAGCATTGTGACTATAGTTAACAACACTGTATATTTGAAAGATGCTAGGAGAGTAAATCTTAAAAGTTCTCAACACAAAAATATTATAACTATGTTAGGTGCTAAATGTTAACTAACATTGTAATAGTCATTTTGCCATATAAACAATATATAAAACCATCACATTGTATACCTTAAACTCGTACAATGTTATATGTTAATTATATCTCAATATAGCTGGAAAAAAAAAAAAACACCACTACATTATGATTGATTTTTGATGGCTTGACATCAATTTTGAGCTCAATATTTTGACATATTTGAGTGGCCTGAATAATAACTGAATCTCTTATGTAGTATAGCATAAGTTGGCCAAAAACTGTAGAAACATTTAATTATGAGAATTCAGAGGAAAACAAATAGAAATGTAAGGAATCCTTATAGACTGGCCCATAACCAAGTTCCTGACTTATGCCATTAGCCAAAAAAGAAAAGAAAAGAAAAATCTGAAATTTCTGGAGTCTCTAACACTACAGTGATGAAATCCTATGTTAAACATTTGAATTATATTTCTGTGATAATTATATCTTGGTGTATTTCTTGGGTCAAGGTGGCAGATCTAGCAGTTACATTGTTGAAATGTATGAATGCATGGGTTAGTAAGGCTCATGTAAAGGTTAAAGGTACTTATTTGTAAGCAAGGGGGAATGGTGGCTGGGTGGTCATGGTCTCAGACCCTGGATGGGAGGTTGTGGTTGGAAGCTGGAGGAAGAATGAAGAGAGGGCAATGGGGAGCAGGAAGAATTATCTGTGTATCAAAATTGCTGGATTTTTCCCTGTTTATTCAATCACATCCTGCTTTCTAGTAGTCAGAAATATTAATGCACTTTCTTATGTTCTATGTGAGAGACAAACTCCAACATCTGGTCAGTTAGGTATGATAGTTCACAATTCTTTTCTCAAACAGTTGGAAGGGAAAAGTAAAAAGCAAAGTACATGGAAAATTATATATTTATTTTAATATTTTTATTTTTTCAAAATCCTCACCTGAGGATATGTTTTTTTAGATTTTTAGACAGAAAGGAAGGAAGGGAGGGAGAGATGGGAGAGACAGAGAGAGAGAACCATCAATGTGAGAGAGAAATATCGATCAGTTGCCTCTCATATGTGCCCTAACCAAGGATCAAACTCGCAGTCCAGGTATGTGCCCGACTGGGAATCAAACCTGCAACCTTTTGGTGTATGGGAAAATGCTCCAACCAAGTGAGTTATGTGACCAGGCTCTAATCTAACTAATATAAGGCTAAGGTACACCTGTAAGATAAGGAAAACCAGAATTAAAGTCATTGTCATATAAAATATTTTTATATTTTTAAAAATGAAAGTCACGCCTTCTCTAAGGACCCAAAATTCAGATGAATTTTGTCCCTTTTCCCTATGGCCACAGCACGCAGGTCTGTGTGCACCCACGACACAACATCTCTGTCCTCTTCCTAAATGGAAAAGAAGCAACGGGACACCAGCATTATTGTGACGTTCTTCCCCCACCTCTTCCTTTTGCCTTTGTTTTTTCTACCTTCTGGAAACAAAGCTTCTTTCTTCTTCATTAATGTATTGAAGGCTATAAATTTTGCCTCTACGCATGACTTTTGGTGCATCTTAAATGTTCTAATATTTTATATTTTCATGATCTTTTATTTGAAACTAGTTTCTAATTTTCTTTGTGATTTTCTATAACATATAGGTTATTTAGGTTAATTAGTGCCCTCTCCAGGGTTCTGCCCTTTGAGCATTCACCATAATTAGCTGTTGGCTAAGTCCTTTGGGCATTGGCTTCACATATTTACCCAGTGTCTAGTATTTTTCAGATAGAAATATTAGCCTTGTGTAAACTATTTCATATGGCTAGAAATCAAAATTTAGCTATGTCTGTGAAAATTTAGGGAAACCAGATCAACATGAATATGACAAAATTCTGCTAAACACACTAAAGTATGCACTGAATTTATACAGCTGAATTTTTCACACTTGTGGAAAGGCATCTGGAAGATTTCTTGAAATTTTCCGTGTTTAATTACAATATAGATAATTCAGTGTAATTTTTATCACCAGAACAATTTTTATGATGCTGTAATTGAGTGCTTTGAGTTATACTTTAAAAAAATCCTCCCCAGAGGACATATTTATTGGTTTTAGAGAGAGGAAAGGAAAGAGAGAGAGAGAAAAATGTAGGTGTGAGAGAGAAACATTGATCGGTTGCCTCTGGTACACCCCCAACTGGGGATCGAGCCCACAACCTCGGTATGTGCCCTGACTGGAAATTGAACCCACAACCCTTTTGGTGCACAGGATGATGTTCCAACCAACTGAGCCAGCCAACCAGGGCAGTTACACTTCTCTTTCATATCCATACTGAAATATCAAATGAGAAAGACTTTAGTAACTCTCTTATATTAGCTGTGGAGTCCTCAAAACAGCCCACTCACTCCCCCAGGATGAGCTAATAGTCTGTTCTATGCAGAATCCCACAACAATTACAAGTGTTGAGGGACCAAAAAATACTGCAGAGATGTACCTACCACTGAACTTCTTTTTTTTTAAGTAAGACATTTTATTTCACCTGGTTTTAAAGCTCAAATTCTTTTTTCCCAGTTTTACTGCAGCATCACTGACAAAATACTGCACATTACTAAAGCGTTCAGCTTGGTGAGCTTAGACTTAGGAATTACGAGTTGGAGACAACAGCCTCTGTATGTTTCAAAATAAAAGTCAGTTGGTCCATCAGTATGAGAAGATAAATATTGACTAACTACCTCTCACGTGCCCCGAACTCCCAAGGATCTGTAGATATCTCACTGCTCCATGCATGCAGACAGCTGAAAACAGAGATGGGCATGGACAGTGACTTCGGTCACAGGATTCTTGGGATGATTCTAAAATGCAAAAGACATCCATGGAGATTCCAAAGACTGTCCCTTGTACCAGGCACTGGTGGAATAATTGTTTTATAAAAATTCTCTCATTTAATACTGACAGCAAACTGTGATTATTATTACTACTGCATTATTACTGTTATTATTATTGTTTTCCAGATGAAGTAAAAGAGTGTAATTCAGCTTCCCAAAATGAATTCTTGGATTAAGAATTTGAATCCCTGATGCCTGATTTTAGATACTTGCCTTTAATCAGCCCCTCACCAACGCCACTCCCCAAACCCATAGACACACCTAAATGCAGGTGTATGTGCTGGAGGAAACTGCTGTGAGATCATGTATGTTCCTTGAACACAAACATAGCCATGTGGGGCTCAGCTCGGCAGCCCTGAGCTCTTTGGAATAAAAGACGCTGGGGCCTTTGGTTCTTTTCTATCCGTCCCCACAGGCCACTTCTGAACTAGTCTCCTGCCTCTCAGGCTTTTGTTAGGCTGTCTGGACTACGGCAGCCTCCTCGAATTGCTGTTAAGCACCGCCCACATTGCCCCCCTGCTCCCTGGTGGCCAGGGTGCCTAGCACAGCCTGCTCAGGTGAAATTTTGCTTCCATTCCTACTCCTCACACACCCAAATGCTGACCAGCCAGAAGTCCTGTGCAGCCCTGCCAACTGGTGTGTGTACACAAGTTTGTCACAGTCAAGTCCCAGCCCTTGAGGCACACAGTGCTTAGGAGGAAAAGAAGAATCAACTGAGCCAAATAACTAGAGAAACGACCAGATGTGTACGTGCAGAGACTGTGTGAAAACATCATCAGTGCTGGGGCGGGGGGAATGGGACAGGAAAATGGACTATGAACAGAGAAAGTTATGAGACGAGTGATTTGATTGCTTATTTCTTGTAAGATGCACTGCTTGATATTTCCAATTATTCAATCTCATATGCTGTTTATAAACAGAAAATATGATTTTAGTTTCTGATAGGGCACATGCAATTTTGTCACTATAAAACTAGATGGCATAGTTCACTGTGAGATGGTAGGACAGGAACATGACTGGGAAGCACACAGTGCCTGGTGACAGCAGCACAGCCTTGGGCAAGCTAGGAAACCTCTGTTCCCGCCTGTCTGAGGAAATAAGATGGTCAAACACTACCTGGAACTTCACTGTCCAGTACAGTAGCTACTAGTCATGAATGGCTATTTAAATTCACTCTGAAATTTTAATAAAATACACATTTATTTCCTAAGTCACTCTAGCTACATTTCAATTGCCCAAAACCCACATGGAGTTAGTGTCCACTGCACTACACAACATATATACACAATCATAATAGAACTTCTATTGTACAGTGCTAGTATAAAAAAAATGGATCAAATATAATTTAAACAGTACTGGGGATGTATTATTATTAAACAAATAATAGGTTTATACTCAGGATTCTTATGTCTGTGAATCTGTGAAAAGTCTGGTACATAAGCCTGGTATCTGTGTTCCAAATCTTTTTTTCTGTGAAATCTAAGGGGTTCTCAGAGGAAGACCCATGAACCAATGCATTTAGGAGAGGTAAGAAAATGCAAGCGAGTCAGACTTGGGAATCCTGACATCTCCAATACAAAATTCAGTAACTATATAAAGGAGGAAAATTCCTAAATGCATGGTGGAAAAGTACTTCATGAGCAAAAATGATTTCAAATTTTACAACTTTAATTAGCTAAACTCCTCAGATGGCTAACTTTTAAGGATATTGTACATGCCATGAATTTTAAATGTTTTTGTGTCATTGATTATACCTTCGTAACATTACAATGTATAGAAATACAGTTGACCTTGTATATTGAAATCCTACCCAATGTCCTTGCTAAATGGGCTTATTAAACCTAATAGCTTTATCAGTGAGTTCTCATTTCTTTGGCTGTCTTCCATTAATAATTCCTTTCCAATTTTAACATTTTTTCTTTGCTTGCCTCTTTGTGCTGGCAAGGGCTTGCAAAAATAAATATAAGACTTTTTGCCTATTTTTTCAAACAGAAAGCTTTAAAAGTTTTCATTTAAAGAATTGTTTTTAATTACAGATTTATTTATCCAACAAATCAATATGTATGTTTCTTATTTCTGCTCCTGTCATTTTATTAATAAATGTGTTTCTAGATATATGACCATTTCATATAAAAATTTAAATTTAATAGCCTAACCTCATTTCTGATATCCTTTCATGATTTTAATGTGTTATTAATGTAGTGATGCCACTTTTTAAATTTCTGATCCTGGTTATTTGTGCCTTATTCATTTTTGCCTAATAAATTTCACCAGAAATTTCAATAATCATTTCAGAGGATTTTGTTTGATTCACTCCCCTCACTTCATGTTTGTTTTTTCTTTAATTAATTTCTTAACTTTATTATTTGCTTCAATCTGATTTATGTACTATATTCAGACTTTCTCTCATTTTAAAATATAAATTTAGGATATAAAATTCCTTCTAAAATATTTGTTAGCAAAAACAGCTAATAATAAATAAAATGATGATATATCATGCCAAATTTATTCTCGGGAAAATGGTAAGTTAAATCTTTAAAAATCTATCATTGCAAATAATCACATTAAGAGACTAAAGAGAAAACATACAACAGTATCTCAAAAATATCCAGAAAACTACAGAACAAAATTCAGGATATATTCATGATTAGTACCCTTAGCAAAGTAGGAATAGAAAATATTTCTACTAAACGTATTAAATGCATCTGCAAAATGACAAAGAGCTCGCAGGTGGAAATTAAAATCACCACTAGCGAGCCGATGGCCGAGTATGTTGTGAAAGGCTGTCCCCCCACCATGCAGCACAAACCGGGGCAAAAGAAAGCAAGGGGAACAAAGGACCGCCGCGACTTAAGCCAGCAAGTGAAAACAACAGCCTGGGTTACACAGGGGACAGTGGCGTATTAAGCCAGCATCAAGACTGAAAGAAGACTGCAGATTTTGCGCAGGGGGGAAAGGGGACCCTCAGAAATCCCAATAAACGGAGACGTCCGAAAGGCACGAAAAATGGGCTCCCTGCTCACGCCTCGCTGGCCAAAAGCATTGTCAACATAAGCCCCTATGAATTTCCAGAAAATAAAGACCAGAAAAAACCTCGTCAATAAAACAAAATGATTAAAGCTTCCATCAGTGACAATTACGAGACCAAAAAAAGCCACGCAGAGACATAATATAAATAGAACAGTAATTCATAAAATTCACGTGTGAAATGATTCTGAAACAAGGTGAACTTTTCGACACGGGAGGGAGGGAACGAGGGGTTACGGTTCAATGATTTTTAAAAGACAAATATATCTGAACGAGCAATGAAAAGCAACGTGTCTGTGTGAACGGCAGAGGAGATTAAATTAAAACCTCAAAGGGTGGAGATTACATCCTCCGGACGAGCCCACATGCAGCGCGGCTGCGGCGGCAGACGGCCGGCTACAAGGCAGGGAGCCCGCCTGCCGGGAACAAAGGAGGCACGAGGTCTATGTTCTCGCGATAGCAACTTACAGGCCGCGCGGACTCGGTAGGAAGCTGCTGGTGCACCCACCGGAAGTGTCCGCCGCGCCTGCCGAGGGGAGGGGGGTAGGAACTCATAGTAACAGGAAGTAGGGGCAGGACGGAAGGAAAAAGTGGTGCACACATTCCAATAAGGCGAACCGTGCCGGCTCTTGGCCTCCCGGCTCAAGCCCGAAAAGAAGGGACACAGGGGCAGTTCTGGCACCGTTTTGGGGCATTAGGGGTGCAATGGAAGAGCCTGCAGCTCCCACAGAGCCCCAAGAAGCCGCCGGTGCCGCAACAGGTGCCCAGGGAGCGGCTGAGGGTGGCCCGAGGCCCAGCCACGCGACTCGCCCAGTTATCCGGCATTCTAGGTCTGGAGGCCCGGCCCCCATCGGCACGTCACGTATCAGGCCTGTCTACGCCTCCGGGGGCGGGGCCAGACCCCGCCGGCTGCCGGGCCCGCGGCGCAGCGGCAGCTGGACGAGGCAAGTCGTCTGCAGGTATTATCTGCATGGGATATGCAAGGAGGGGGAGAACTGTCGCTACTCCCACGATCTCTCGGGCCGGCAGGAGGCCAGGGAGGGCCGCGGGTCGCCGGCTGGGGCCTCCGCAGAGCCAGGCCCCAGCGCGGCTGCGCACAACGAGCCTCTGCCTCAGGAAGTGGCGTGCGCCCCTCCTGCAGCATCCTTCTTGCCTGTGATTGGCTCGGGTGCCGAAGGGGGCTTCTTTGAAGCCGAGACAGACTATGCAGGCCTGGAAGCTGCGGCGGGAGCGGGTGCGGAAGGCTGGGCTGGCGCGGAAGGCTGGGCAGATGCCGTTGAGTTTGTTCCCGGGCAACCCTACCGGGGCCGGGGGACCGTTTTTGCCCCCGAGGCCCCTCCGCAGAGCTCGGTGACTGAGCGGGAGCACGTTGCTATGGGCCCGGGGATGCGGCTTTGCCGCGATGCTGCCATGGGGCAATGCTTTCGTGGGGAGAGCTGTGCGTATCTCCACGGAGAGATATGCGACATGTGTGGGCGGCAGGTCTTGCACCCGGTGGATGCTGCCCAGCGGGCAGACCACGTAAGATCCTGCATTGACGTGCACCAAAGGGATATGGATTTCTCGTTTGCCGTGCACCGCAGCAAGGACAAAGTGTGTGGCATCTGCATGGAGGTTGTCTATGAGAAAGGCAACCCCATGGACTGTCGGTTTGGCATTCTCTCCAACTGCAACCACTCCTTCTGTATTAAGTGCATCCGCAGGTGGAGGACTGCCAGAGAGTTTAGGAACAGGCTTATCAAATCCTGCCCACAGTGCAGGGTCACCTCCGACATTGTCATTCCCAGTGAGTTCTGGGTGGAGGATGTGGAAGAGAAGCAGAAACTTATTCGGCAGTACAAGGCTACACTGAGAACCAAGACCTGCAGGTATCATGTTCCAGGCAGGGGTTGCTGCCCATTTGGAGCGACCTGTCTTTTCAAGCATGCAGACCCTGAGGGCGAGGGCGAGGGAGAGGAGCCTGAGAGGCGGGGGTCTGGGGCACCCGGCAGTCGCCGCCGTCGCCGCAGTCGCCGTTCGGACCCTGAGCAGGTGGGAGAGGGCAGCATGCTCTTTCAAAGCAGTAAAACAGAGCTTGTCACGCTTTGGCTGGCCAGTCTGTCGTTGTTTAAGTGTTTTTTCTTTCACTGGGAGATAATGAGCTTTTCCCAGAGACCCATTGGGATGTGCCTCATGGGGGGCTGGGCCAATAATGCGCTTGAGTCTGTGGCATTTCGCTGTGGCATTTCGCTGTGGCATGTGGTGTAGTGCGCTGAGGCTCTGCCATCGCCGTTGCCTGTTTTCTGTCTGTAGGCACATCTACCATGTACAGCAGACGTCGGAGCCATCTTGACAGATCACTCATCCGTTCTCCTGCCCATCCCCATTTCTCTCCCCCTAGAAGTGTGGTGTTTCACAAAAGTCACACAAAGCCCTTAAAGTTGTTGTTTGGTGAAATGCATTATGACTGTCAGTTTACGGTTTATCTTGTCATCTCTGTTTTCAACAGGATTGACTCAGTTCTAGTCTAGTGTTTGCAGGATTTCCACCCTCATTTTGACGCCCCTCAAGAGTAAATGGGACAGGGTGAAGGGAGAAGTCTTAACTGAACGAGGAACTTTTTGCTGCTACAGCTTTAAGAGATGGACCCTCGGGGGGCCTTGTGGGTGCAGCCGCTCATCTCTGCTGTTTACATGTCTGTTTCTTCTCTGATTCCTTTCAAGTGCACTTTTTACCTGTGGTGACCTCGTGCGTTTGTGTTTGACTTGACCAGAACCAGGTGTATATGTTTACATGTTTTCATCCTGCTTAACTTGATGTGAAGTTATTTATATGTGGAAGTATATATTTAAAAGTTATATCTAAATCTATATGCATATAAATGAGTATAAAAGTTACTTATCTGAAAACGTACAAAGGATATTATCTATCTCGTGATGTAGTATACTGTGCATGTAATTAAATAAATTCAGAATTGGAAGCTAAAGGTCAGAGTCTAACAGAATTCACTTTTGTGTGGGGTGAGTGGATAATTTTTCTGTTCCTTTCCCAGGTTTCAGTGATTAGCATCTAATAAATAAGGCTGTTCAATGGATCTGGCCAAATATGGCACAAATCTTAAAGGATTTACTAAATAGGACATTGGTGATTTCCATGATGGCATGATTAGCTTACTCTGCTATTATAAATAAGAAATGTGTGCACTATTCCTTATAACAGCACAATTCTGGGCACATGTCTTTGTATTCAATATTTTCCATTATCTCTAGACAATCCACACAATGGGCTTTGGACAAAAGTTTTCAACATGTTAGTGAAAAGATTATAAAAGAATAATAAAAATTTTGAAACTAGTCAGACTACAAGAATGGAAAGACAAAAACCTGAGGTCTAGGAAGGGACAAAAATAAATACAATAGCGATGCAGAAAGTTTATAACACAAACACACCATAACTAGGTTAAATAAAAATGATTTAAAATAAAAATCAAACACTTTTCAATCTTGACTGTAATTAAAATGAAACTATATGCCATTTAAAATACACACCTAAGATATAAGAATACAGACACATTAAAAGTGATAGGATGAAAAAATTAACCAACAGACACTTTGACTTCTTAGAGACAAAATGCATAATCAGGGTAAATACATTGTTAGAAATAAATAAGGATGACCCATAAACATTAACTTATAACTTACTAGGAAGATAAAGCTATTCCAATGTTTTATTCTTTTAATAGCATAGCATCAGATATACAAATAAGTAATTGATAAGTATAGAAAAATACAGATCTAAGTGAACAATTTTAATATGTCTTCAGTAACTGAACAAGGAAAGAATGTGAGTTAAAGAACATGATTTTAACAATTTAATGGACCTGTACAAAATGCTGTGTGAATTAATCGAAGAACGCTCTTCTCTGGACTAAGATAGTTGAAAAGACACCGGAGGCCCACTGACCAAGAACGCATTTGCAGAGCTCATACCATGTACTGAGTTCTCTGCAAAGCCTGAGTTAATTCCCAGAACCAGCTTACTACAATTCCCCCCATCATCTTGATGAGGTAAATAAAGTAGGGAGGTTAAATTACTGGCCGATATCGCCGTGGCCTGTAGGTATAAATGAGTGGGACAGTGAATGGAACAGTGTGTATGTCCAGATTACAGACACCGTGATCCCCCACATACATGGTTCAGCACAGGGATGGGCACAAACAAGCTCCTACCGACTGGGAGCCTTGGAGAATTATCTGTGGGCTGCCACACTCAGTGTTTCTTGGTCCCCTTCTCAGAATATGCCTCAGCCTCTCACGCTTTTACACTGCCTCTCCCCTGTCACGTGATTCCTGATCCTCTGGGTAAGTATCTCAGCCTGTTTTCACTGGGGCTGTTGCCATAGCCCTTCCCTGTTGATTCCTCTTGTTCAAAGAATTCACGAAGGTCATCCCAAACATGCAAAGTCAAGAGAGCTTAGGTGACCAAACCACCCAAGCCCAGGACTGGATGGGGCATGCACTCAAAGGCTGTGCTGACACCAGAGGCTCGGTGAGCACCGAGTAGTGGCTAAGCTGTCAAAGAGGGATTTTTCAACTGAACGTGGAAAGCGTGGAATACTTTGTCCTGATGTACACTCTCTAACATTGTGAAATGTCACATTTTTATTCAAATAGCATCTGGCACCAGACAATGATAATAAAGCCCAGGAGGCTCTGTGGGACAGGGGTTAGTAGGAGACCAAATGTTCAGGCAACAGAAAAAGGGTCATTAGAATCCTGACTTGGCTTCCTACCAGCTGTGCGCTCCAGAGCAAGTTAGTTTAATTTTCTGCACCTCGGTTTCTTTATGTGAGAAATGGGTACAACAGCACATACTTTGCAGGGTTGTTGTGAAGATCAGATATCATCGGCTGAGGAGCTTGAGTCATGTGGTATTTTTAAAGCGGCAGTTATAAAAGTAGGGTTTATGTGTGTTTGTAGACCTGAACAGAGCTTACACAAGAATTAATAGTCCACTATGTTTTTCTCTTTGGGAATCTTTGAAACTTGAATGAAGGTAATATTATTTTCATAGAAAGGGGGCTCATTACCTTTATGGTCATAATTTCAAAAAGACCAAGAAAATTTTTTTTCAGCAAAAATCATTCAGCTAAAACCAAAAATGCTATTTTAATCCTGGAAATACAGTAAGCAACAGGAATGTATTATTTGTGATGGATGCCTATGTGAGTAAAATAAGAAATACAATGAGAATTAAAAATAGGACAGTCCCGGTCCCTCATCTGCTCGTTCAGAAAGCAGTCAAATAACACGGATGTCCTGCGACCGCGTGGGGCAACATGCCCCCAGGGCCTCCCCGGGAGGACAGCTGGGCTGCCCCGCTGGAGTCGAGAACAAAGAAGCCCGCGGCACACAAAGGTCTGCTCCGGGAGCGATTCCGTGTGTGCTGACCCCTCCTCCACAAGGACGCGTGGCCTCAGTCCCCGCGTCTTTACAGAAGGTTTCATTCCAGCCACACGAAAAAGCTTATCTGATTTGCCTATGCTTTGTGCGTCTAAAGGGGGTGGATAGACAGATTTATAATAAAGATCCTAAAACCCTACCTGGTGCCCCTTTCCCCTCTAAGCTGTGGAAACCGCTTTGCCTCATCTGTCACGGAATCTGTTTACGGAATTTCAGTGACGGAAAGGGAAACATGTCCAGTTCATAATCAATGCCTGTATGCCGCTCTACTTTGCACGTTTTGTAAACAGCTTGTGGGGATGGTCTGTTTCCACAGCCGATGCTAAACTATAATCTCGGCGCAGAATAGAGTTGGGGTGTGAATGGCAAAAGGAATGTTTGGGAAGTGACCCAGCACCAGTGCACAAAAAGTAAATTGGGACATGTCAGAATTTTTGCCATGAAAATATGTGGCATATCCCATTTCCCAGTGTTGAATGGACACTAATAAAAAATAATTGTATTGGATCACAGTGAAACTGTCAATTAAGTTGAAAAATTAGTAGTACAGGCAACATTTACTATAGCAACAAGAAAAATAAAGTTCTTAGGAATAAACATTCTCTGATGTCAATGCAAGAAAATAAGCCACTCCCACATGAAAATTCCTTTAAGTATCTTTCAAAATTAATTTGATGGAAGAGTGAATTTAAAATCATTTAGGATAGAATGAGTAATTTAAAATTATACATAGTGTGATCTATAGGATAGTGCTTAATCTGTGCTCAGAATAAAGCTAATTTTAAATACTAGTATAATAAGCATTGTTGAGAAAGGCAAATTATGAAATTAAATAGGGACCCAAATCTAACTTTTAAAGAAACAACATACATGCAAACATACACACATAATCTTAAATAATTAAGAAAGATTAAAGCAAAAATTAGTGAATTAGAAAACAGGAATATAAAGCTGCTTCCTTGAAAAAAATCAAACAGATAAACTATGAACTCAATAATTAAGGGAGAAAGTTCACAAGTCTGTAAGGAAGAAACATGTCCTACTTTTGAGCGTGGGCAGCCGTCTTGAAAGTTCACACAGGATGCAGTGGTGTGTGGTGGGCAGCTGCTCTTCAGACAGCCCCCTGGAAGTTGGTCTGAAGCTCCAGCGTCTGTTCAGCAGTGCGCGCCCTCCGGTGTCAGCTGGCCTACGCCTGTGAGCCTCAGTTACTCCTGTCTCCGACGCGCACGCTTCTGGAGATCTCAGAATTTTTCTCCTGTCATCTTCACCTGTTTTCCCTGTCTCCCCCACCTACCCCCCCGTGTCTATGAGTTTTGGTTTTGTGGATTCTATATATGAGTGATATAGTATTTGTCTCTGTCTAAGTTATTTCACTTGGTGTAATGCCTCAGGGATCACTCACAGTTTTAAAAATGGCAGGAGAGCCCTGCGTTTTTTATGGCTTAATAATATTTCATGGTATGACATAATTCATACCAAAGTGTAACCAGTGTACACACACACAGACACACACACACATATGTGATCAACTTTATGCAAAATGTTGCAAAAATACAAAGATAACTATTAGAAAAATAAAAATATTTCTGCATTTCTATCCTCTTCAATAAGTCAAAGGAAAGTAATCTTATCTGCTTGGATCAGGCACAGACAAGTAGATCCCTTCTCTTTACTGACAGTTAAAATTATTTTGACAATGCATTGCATACAAAAAAAATAAGACAAACATTTCAGTGAGCAGGTGATATAATATTGCATGTTGAAAATTGAAAACTATCTAGAAAACTTCAAAAAGTAAAAATAAGGTGCTAAGGGAATTATTTTTTTAAATCATGTAGAAAATGTAATGAAGACCTATTTGTTATGGAAACAAATTGAAGTGCATAGAAATGAACTTAAAAATCTGAAAAAGTACAAAAAGAAACACTGAAACATCAAGTATTCTTATTTTATTGACGTATAATCGAATACTGTATTTCAAGTGTATAAAATTAGGATTCGGCATTTGTATACAGTGCTCAGTGAGCACCACAGTAAGTCCAGTTACCCGGTCTCACCATTCAAAGTTAATATAATATTATCGACTCTCACCCCCGTGTTGTGCATTACATGCACGACTTGTCTGCTTTGAAACTGGAACTTGGTACCTTTTGATCCCCTTCACCCATTTGCGTATCTCCCATCCCTCTTTTCCCCTGGCAGCCAATCTGTCTGTATCTGTGAGTCTAACCTTGTTTTGTTCGTTTACTTGCTTTGTGTGTTTTGTTTGTCTGTTTCCACATGTAAGTGAAATTTTACAATATTTATCTTTCTCTGCCTGGCTTAGTTCACTTAGCAAAATGCACTCAAGTTTCATGCATATCGTCACAAGGACGACATTTTATTCTTTTTTATGACTAAGTAGTACTCCACTGTGTACGCGTGTGTCCGTTCATTTATCAGTGGAGATTTAAGTTGTTTTCATCTTGGCTATAGTAAAGAATGCTGCAGTGAACATATAGGTGCTTACAGTTGACCCTAACATGGGAGTCAGGGGTACCAACACCTCCTGCTGTCAAAAATATGTGTGTAACTTTTGATTGCCCAAAACTTCAGTCATCCTTGATATCTGCTGGGCATTGGTTCTAGGACCACCTTCAGATGCCAAAAATCTGTAGATGCTCAACTCCCTTATATAAAATGGTGTAGAGCGATGTATGTTCACATCCGTGGATTCCCAACAGCAGGTGGAAGTCCATGAATGTGAAACCTGAGGATATGGAGGGCCAACTGTATAAATATTTTAAATCTACATATAAGTAAATTCACACAGTTAAAACCCATGTTATTGAAGGGTCAACTGTGTGTTTTTGAATTAGTATTTTATTTGTTTACTTATTTATATTTATTTATTAATCCTTACCTGATGGTACGTTCACTGATCGTAGAGAAGTGTCAGTCAGTTACCTCCCAAAGGCACCCTAACTGGGGATTGAACCCATGACCAACGGAGCCACCTGGCCAGGGCTGAATTAGTGTTCTGATTTTCTTCTTCAGGTAGATACCCAGAAGTGGAACTGCTGGATCGCATGGTAGTTTTAACTTTGTGAGGAATCTCCATATTTTTCATAATGGCTGCACCAATTTACCGTCCCTCTAACAGTGGACAAGGGTTTCTTTT
This sequence comes from Furipterus horrens, assembly GCF_987537825.1. Lineage (NCBI taxonomy): Eukaryota > Metazoa > Chordata > Mammalia > Chiroptera > Furipteridae > Furipterus > Furipterus horrens. The sequence continues at coordinate 2,171,717 of NW_028327186.1, read as the reverse complement.
CTCCACCTCACCAGCACTTCCTATTTTTTGTACCTTTGATGATATCCATTCTGACAGGTATGAGGTGATATCTCACTGTGGTTTTAATTTTCGTCTCTCTGGTGATTAGTGACATTGAACATCTTTACATGTGTGTGTCCTCTTTGGAGAAGTGTCCATTCAGGTCCTCTGCCTTTTTTTTAATTGGATTGTTTAGGGGTTTTTGGTGTTGAGTTCTGTGAGTTCTTTATAAATTTTGGATATTAACCCCCTATTGGATGTATCATCAGCAAATACCTTCTTCCTTTCAGTAGGTTGTTTTTTCATTTCATTGATGGTTTCCTTTGCTGTTTTTAGTTTGATGTAGTCCCACTTGTTTGTTTTTTCTTTTGTTTCCCTTGCCTGAGGAGATATATCAGAAAAGCATTGCTAAAAGAAATGTCAGAGATTTTACTGCCTATGTTTGCTTCTAAGATTTTTGTGATTTTAAGTCGTGCATGTAACCCTTTAATTCATTTTTAGTTTATTCTTGTATGTGGTGTAAGAAGGTGATCTAATCTCACATTATGCATGCCTTTGTCCAGTTTTTCTAGTGCCACTTAGTGAATAGACCGTCTTTACCTCATTGTATATTCTTGCCTCCTTTGTCATAAACAAAACAGGAACAGGCTCACAGATTCAGAGAACAGACTGACGGTTGCCAGATGGGAGGGGCTGGGGGGCTGGGTGAAAAGGGTGAGGGATTGAGAGGTACAGATTGGTAGTTACAGAATAGTCTTGGGGATGTGAGGTACAGAACAGGGAATAGAGTCAATAATATAACTGTATGGTGCCAGGTGGGTACTAGAATTATCAGGGCGATCACTTTGTAAATTACATAATTTTCCGCTCACTATGCTGTACACCTGAAACTAATATAAAATAATACTGAATGTCAACTGTAATTGGGAAAAAAAAGAAAGGCTCTCAGATCTTGGATTTTACAGGACTCAGTCATAAGAGCTATTTGTCTCTGAGCATATTCTGTTCTTCAGGACTAGGGAAGGCTGGCCCCAAAGGCAACTCAAAGGTCATCAAGGACTCCTCAGTTTTAAGAGGGGCTGCCATCACCTCGATTTCAACAGGCCATACAGCCTCTGCTCTGAGCTGTGGGGATGGGGCTGCCCAGGACCTTGGGGGCATGACCCTAACCTGACAGAGCCCTGGGTGTATGATTCCCCCCACCCCAGCTGCCCGGCAGAGCTGCAAGGAGAGGACCACTGCCCCAGTGTCCAGAAAGCAGAGCATAGAACCAAAGGGATCCCTCTTAAACCTTAGGATGTGGAGTTTGCCTTGCTAGGAGCTGGACTTGCTTGGGACCTTCTTTCCTATTTCTCCCTTTTGAAGTGGGAGCTTCTCTATCCTATGCCTGTCTCACCATTGCATTTTGGGGAGCACGTACCTTATTTGGTCTCCTGCATTCACAGTTGAAAAATGAACAGCCCCTCGAGTTTTTTCCGTATTTCATTTAGATGATATATAGATGAAACTCTGGACTTGAGACATTGGAGTTGGTAGTGGGAAGAGTTAAGACTTTGGGGGCTGTCGGATAGAATTACTGTATTTTGCACGTGAGAATCTTAAGGGTCAGGGTAGAATATGATATACTAACTGTTAGTATCCCCCCAAACTCATATATCGAAGGAGCCCTAATCCCCAGTGTCATGGTATTTGGAGGTGGGACCTTCGGGAGGTTATTTGGTCATGAGAATGGAGTGTTTATGGGTGAGATTAATGCCCTTACAAGAAGAGACGTGAGAGAGGTCACCCCTCTGTCTTCACCACTGAGGATACAGCAGGAGGGTGGCCATGCTGCCAGCCCTGATCTCAGACCCCCACCTCCAAAACTGTGAGAAATAAATGTTTGTTGTTCAAGTCTCCCCATTGGTGGTGTTCTGTTATAGCAGCCCAAACAGACTAAGACAAGTCAAAATAGGTCACGTGTAGCTAATAAAAATAAATAAAACTGTTGTGAAAATTCACTTAAAATGAAAGCCAGTAGAACCTGAATATTTTAGAATTGAAAAATAGTCAGTCATTGAACCCTACCAGGTTTTAAGACATAGTGTCATGTGCCAGCGATATGAAGAGTGAGGGACTGGCACTTAAACAGAGATCAAAAATGTACATTAAAAAGGCCCATGAATGGACACAGGTGCATATAGGAATTGAGTTTATGGTAAAGATCGTAACACAAATAACTCAGATTATTCTATGCAACATGTTGGGTAAAGTCAGGAGTCATCTTGAAAACTAACACTTGGGATCCATATGTCCGACTGCACACCAAATAAATTCTATGTGCATTGAAATGGAAATATGAAATCAAAAGCATGGAACAAATTTTTCTTTTAAAGTCATATACTCAAAAATGTCTTTCTTTGATATGATTGACGAAAGTCTTTTTAAAAAGATTTTTTATATTTATTTTTAGAGAGAAAAAGAGAAACATGGATGTGCAAGAGATACATTGATCAGTTGTCTCTTGCACGCCCCCAGCTGGGACCTGGCCTGTGACCCAGGCGTGTGCCCTGACTGGGAATCGAACCAGCGACCTTTCAGTTCCCAGGCCAGCACTCAATTCACTGAGCCACACCAGCCAGGGCTGATTGACACAAGCCCTAAAGGAAATTTCGGCAATAACTGTGGCAGTTTTATGGCGCCGCCTCTGTTCCAGGCTCTGTCCCGAGCCGTATTACCTCCCTTAATCCTTTCAGCCACCCCAAGGAGTAAGTACTGTCGTTATCTCCTTGAAGCAGCACAGGCAGGTGAAGAGCTGTTCTCAGGGCCACAAGGGTGATGTCACCTGACCCCAGGGCCCTCCTCTTAGCCACTAAACTGCCTTACAAATGAGCTGGACAAAATTAATGTGAGCAAAACCAGAAAAAAGTATCAAAATGCAAAACAAAAACAAAAAAACAATTTATAAAATAGGGCAGAAGTTTATTTTCATATTTTTAAAGTGATCCAATGAAACAAAAAGACCAACAACTTAATGATGAAATTAACAAATAGCGAGAATTCACCCTTCACAGAAAATAAAATGCAAATAGTTTTAATTAAAGACAGGAGAAGTTGTCAGCCATCACTAACAGTAAAGCTTATTAAAACTGCCTTGCATTTCAGTCTTTAATTTGTTAAAGACCTGCACATTTGAAAGCCCAACCCAGTGACAGAGAAATCAACACACTCAAAATATTGCTTGTAAGTGTGTCATTGGTAATTTTCCGTAGAGGAAATTTTGATAATGCCAGTCAAGATTATAAATACACCTGTGCATACTCTGTGACCAGCCATTCTATTTATCTAAATGTGACTTACAGGTACACCCTACCCAGGAAATCACTCAAGTACAAAGATGTCAATTGCACCCTTTGTTAAAACAGTAGAAGTTTGGAAATGAATAAAAAATTCAACAGTAAGCAACTGATTAAAAAACAACAGACATACAACAGGGTATTAGGAAATTACATTAAAAAAATAAAGCATGAAGAAACCTGCAGGGGCTGACTTGGAAACATATAGTAGTAAGTAAGAATGAAATGTGCAGACACTTATAGGATTATACCACTTGTATATAAAGGAAGTATTATATAGAGAGTCTTTGCATATATATAATTATATTTGATGCTTTTAACCTACATGTACATAAAAGTCTCCTGACATCATTTTCCTGTGAAAGTGTATGTCTTACATGTAATATATACATACATGTATAAACATGCACAGAAGAATGTGGGTATATGTATATGTGTGTGTAAAATAAATGCAGAACTAAAAATTGAATGTCAGGAGTGAGTACCTTTGGTTCCTTCATGAGTGTGGGTTACGTGTAGAAAAAAATGCAAAGATATGATTGATTAGACTCCAGTGAGAAAAACTGGAAGAAGTTCCATCCACATGCAGTATGTCCTCATTATAAGGGCCCAGCCATGTCTCACTGCCACTAATCACTATGGCAACAGAGCTGGCTCTCAGGTCCCCACTAATGTACATGTAGTTTTACTGGCAAGGCTTGGTGCTACCTGCTGTTAACCCAGTCTGTAACTCAGATGCACACGTTTTGTATGCAGTATTCTATATTCTCCTGAGCCTCTCCAAACAACATGTGTATTGAAAAAATAGTAATTAAAAAGTGGGAAAATGAGAAAAAATATAATAAATTTGTAATAAGGTAAGAGAGAAGAGAAAAAATGGATATAGCACACACAAGACAATAGGAAATAAGCAATAAGATTGGAAATTAAACACAATAAGAAACAAAGATCTTCTAGATTTGGTCATATCAAACAATTTTAAGTCAAAGTTGTTAGTAGAGAAAAGTTCAATGCATTAGGAAGTTAAACTCATTTTAAATTTGTAATCATGTAATTACATACCTTCAGGAAATACAAAAAGCAAAGTGACAGAATTAATAGGGGAAATCCAGGAACCCACAGGGTAGTAGATATTTTTAACCAATCTTATGCAGTCCCTTATTTTTAAAAGCAATAAGGAGAGATATTTGAATAAGATGGTGAATATTACTTTGCTGAATGCACCTGTTGCTTGCTTGCAGACATCTGCTTTGCTGTCCATCCCAGCTCTCTAACCTAGAGCTCCTTTCATCTTGCTGGAAACCCTGGGGCTTACAGAGAACTGATTGGGGCAGGTCAGTACTGTAGGGAGGCTGCAAAGTGGCCCCGGCCTGTGAAGGGTTGTCAGACCGAGCACCTCCCCTCCTGACCAAAGGGTGGTATTTTATTTCCCCTCTCTGGCAGGCCAGAGTGTGCATTCAAAACCAGAGGACTTCAGATTGGTGTTTCGGGATTTTTTATGATAAATTCCTAGACATGGGATCACTGGGTCAAAAGGCAGCTCCATTTTTAATTTTTTGAGGAAACACCATACTGCTTTCCACAGTGGCTGCAGCAGTCTGCATTCCCACCAACTGTGCACCAGGGTTCCCGTTTCTCCGCATCCTCGTCAGCTCTTGTTGTTTGTTGATCTGTTGATAGTAGCCACTCTGACAGGTGTGAGGTGGTATCTCATTGTGGTTTTAATTTTCATCTCTCTGATGATTAGTGACATTGAGGATCTTTTCATGTGTATGTCCTCTTTGGAGAAGTGTCTATTCAGGTCCTTTGTCTATTTTTTAATTGAATTGTTTGTCTTTCTGGTGTTGAGTTGTATAAGTTTTTTGTATATTTTGGGAATTAACCCCTTATCAGATGTATCATTGGTGGTCCCCTATCTCAATAGCAAATAGCCAAGATCCAGAAACAGCTCAAGTGCCCATCAGTAGATGAGTGGATAAAAAAGCTGTGGCTCACTAACACAATGGAATAATACACAGCCATGGAAAAGAAGGAAATCTTACATTTGCAACAGCACGGATGGACCTGGGGAACATTATGCTAAGTGCAATGAGCCAGTCAGAGAAAAACAAATACCATATGATCTCACTCATATGTGGAATCTAATGCACAAAATAAACTGACAGATGAGAAACAGAGACACAGATACATGGAGCAGATGTTTGGGGAGGGAGGACGGGATGAAAGAAGGTGGAGGATTAGCCAGAAGACGTTTATGCATAACCCCCAGGCACAGACAACCGTGTGGGGATGGCCAGAGGGAAGGGAGGCTGCGTGCAGGTGGGCAAAGGGGGCGGGGAATGGGGGACATCTGTAATAGCGTCAACACTTTAAAAAGAACCATAAGGGCCAGTTCCTCCACAACATTGACTCCAGTCAGGAAAATGTCGGTCGGGGCTGCCCTAAGTTCTACGGGCTCAGGTGAGTGCCCCAGGCAGTCCTAGCCGATAGCATCACCATCAGTAAAACGAGGCACGCACAAAACAGGGTGAAAGGGAACCATGGTGTGAGATGAGGCCGTAATGAAGAATAACGTAATCCTCCTAAAAGGTGTCTCCTAATGGAATAAAGCCTTGGCAGGAGACAGACTAGGGCTTCAGTGTAAATACAGGGCAAGGCAAAAGTGGGTTTACAGTTGTAAGTGTGCAAAGCAGAACTTACTTTTGTTGTTATTTACTTGTTGTTGGCACTATTACAAATGTCTCCCGTTTTCATCCCCTTTGCCCTCCTCCAGCCAGACCACCCCTCCCAAGCCTTCACCATGCCGTTGTGTCCATGGGCCATTCATGTATGTTGTTTGGCTAATCTCTTCCAGTCCCCGCGCCCCCTCCCCTGTGAGACCTGTCCGTCTGTCCCATGTGTCCGTGCCTCTGGTTTTATTTTGTTCATCAGTTTATTTTGTCCATTAGATTCCACACGAGCGAGGTCATACGGTACTTGCCTTTCTCTGACTGGCGTATTTCACTCAGCATAATGTTCCCCAGGTCTACCCATGCTGCTGTTTTACAGCTGAGTAGTATTCCATTGTGTAAACGTACCACCTCATTTTTATCCTTCTATTATTACTGTATTTTCCATGCCAACAACTGTAAACCTACTTTTGCCCCACCCTGTATAAGTATACAGACTGAATGAGATAACTTGAGGGGATCTCATGTATTGCAGGAACTTTATAAAGCATTTATAACTAAGTAGCCAACAATTTGGTTCTAAGAGGGTTTGGGGACTCCTGTCGATGCCATAATTGACCTGTAAAAATTCTTATTTCATTGCAGTCTCTGCAGCAGTGAGTTGGACCCCATCCTGTTCAGTGAGATCCTTCAGCAATCCCTCATTCTATATATCATTAATTTGTCACTCTTATTATCACATACATATTATATATCTTTCACAAAGAAAAACTCTTGATTCATACTTCTGCTACCATTGATTGCCCCATTTTTTACATTTTCTTTGAGGCCAGAGTGTTCAAAATGTTGTCTGTACCCACTCACTGTCTTCAATTCAACTTCTGTTCTCTATTTTCTTTCTTCTTTTAAAAAGTTATTTATTTATTTATTTATTTATTTATTTATTTTAGAGAGCGGGCAAAGGAGGAAGAAAGAGGGGGAGAGAAACATCAATGGGTTGTAGAGCTGGGACCAAACCTGCAATCCAGGCACATACCCTGACTGGGAATCTAACCTGTACCTTTGGCTTTGCGGGAGGACCTTCAACCCGCTGAGCCACACCGGTCAAGACCTTTTTGGTTCTCCCTTAAAGACACTGCTCCACTGAACTGCTCTTACCAAGTCCACGCGGCTAACTCCCCTGCTCAACTCTCCAGCCCATCTTCCACTGCCATCACGGCATGTGACCCGTTGGTCCCGTCCTCCTCGGGGATGAATTCTCCCATCTGGCTTTCAGAAGCCCACCCTGCCTTACTTCTCCCCCACTCCCACCAGTTACTTCCTCCTCCTCCTTTGCAGATTTCTCTTAAAATGATGTCTTAAGAAAAGGTGCATTCATTGCCTGCTGCTTCTGCAGAAGGGGAAGATATATTCTCACCCCATGGGTAGTAGAGGAAAGGGCCTCCTTTCTAAGGCAGAGCTCGTTTTCTCTATGAGAATCGGGCATCGGAGCCAGCCCAGCTCAGTGCGATGGTCTTATGCTGAGGGTGCGTTCATCTCTTTGGAGCCCTGGGCCACTTTGAAGCCGCCCTGCAGTACTTACCTGCCCCAATCTGTTCTCTTTAAGCCCCAGGGTTTCCAGCAAGATGAAAGGAGCTCTAGGAGGTTAGAGAGCTGGGATGGATAGCAAAACAGATGTAATTTCATCTCCTTGAAAAAGTAAGCTGATCACACCCTTCACCTGATCAAAATCTTCCTGCTGCTATTAGTAAAACTAATCATTACTATAATTTACAACATGTTTTATTGCTTACTTCTTATGTTTTCAGATTCAAAATTCTCCATCCTCAACCCCTTCTCACACACACGCATGTACACACACACACACACACACGCACGAGCAATGATCTCTCAGTTCCGAGAAGGTAGAATACTTTCTCCTCAACGTTTTATCTTGATACACTGTTCATGCTAACACTTTCAATTACGCAATTAAAAGTAGGAGGTAGGATAATGTGGCTACAGAATGAAAGCCTGAGAGACTACAATAGTTGTTCTTGTCTGTTTTAGGTAGACACATGCAGGCACAGATTAAACGCACTGGAAAAGGTATCAGGTAGATTGGAACCTCGCTGGCGTGATTTTATCTCCAGATTTTATATCTGTCACCTCATTTCAGTCCATTCAATCCTGCCACTCACTCTGATCCAGGCACACTTCAGTTTTTGTTTCCAGTCCTCTGACTTTGGTGTTAGCTAACTTCTCTGCTTAGAATGTCCTTCCCCCAGACTTTTATGTGGCCCGAGTCATTCTTTCTTTAAAATGTCAGCCTAAATATTAACTTTTCACAGAGTCCTTCTCTGAACACACTAGCTACACAGCCTCTCTTACCCTGTAATGCACCTTGTTTTAGTTTGTTTTAATATAGTACTATCACTACTGCCATTTCCTTTCCTCATTTTGTAAACATTTTCAATTAAAGTATACATTTAATATTATTTTATATTATATTTAGGTATACAACATGGTGGTCAAGCCATTGTAATTTACAAATTGTTTCTTCTGATATTTCAGGTACCCACCTGGCACTGTACAGTTATTACAGTACTATTGAGTCTATTCTCTGTGCCGTACTTCACATCCCTGTGACTACTTTGTGACCATCAATGTGTACTTTTTAAGCCCTTCACCTTTTTTCACCCAGTCTTTCAGCACCTCCCTTCCCTCTGGCAACCATCAGTCCAATGAATCCATGAGTCTGTTTGTTTGTTTTTTTTTCATTTATTTTGCTCTTTAGATTTCACAAGTAAGTGAAATCTTATGGTGTTTGTCTTTCTCAGTCTGACTTATTCCACTTAGAATACCCTCTAGGGCCATCCAAGCTGTTGCAAATGGTAAGATTTCACTCTTTTTTATAGCTGCATAGTATTCCCATATGTAAATGTCCCACAGGTTCTTTATCCACTCATCTACTGATGGGCACTTGCACTGCTTCCAACACTTGGTTATGGGAAAGAATGCTGCTAAGAACAGAGAGGTGCATATATTCTTTTCTGATTGGTGTTTTTGGGATTATTAGGAAATATTTCCAGATATGGAATCACTGGGTCATAAGGCAGTTCCATTTTCAGTTTTTTGAGGTAACCCCGTACTGCTTTCCATGATGGCCGCACCAGTCTGCATTCCCACCAACAGTGCACAGTGCACTGGGGCTCCACATCCTCGCCAGCTCTTGTTGTTTGTTGACTTATTGATGGTAGCCGTTCTGACAGGGGTGAGGTGATATCTCACTGTGGTTTTTACTGACATGTCCTCATTTCTTTGTTTGCTTTTTATTCATCTCTCTTTGTCAGAATTCCCTATGTGATAACAGAAGCGATCTGTCTCTTCACTTTTTTGTTTCAATTGCCCAGAACCATGTACACACTAATAGACATCCCCTTCTCTAAGGGTAACTGGTCAACCCGTGAGCAGAAACAAGGGACTCTTGACTGACAGCTCATCTGAGTGTAAGCTTTGCTGAACCACTGCTGCTCTTTACCCTTCTCTGTAAACGCACTGATGAACACACAGAGATAACTGAAGTCTTGGTATTCCTCTTGCCGCACGTTTCTGCAGAAACGGGCACCTGGGTAACAGGACGATGGCATGAAGTTGAAAACACACGTCGCCAGCCTCCTCACATAGGCTGCAGCTGCTGGACTGCCAGTGGCTGGGTCTCAGACTGTGGAACCCATGGCCGCCCGCACTGTGTTTGAGCAGCTTTGTCTTCTGCTGAAGCCTTAATAGTTTCAACTCTTCTGTGTAAGAGTGCTGGTGTCTTTATTTTTCATGATAGAAATTCCCAAGGGGGGTGAGCCACACACTGGGTGAATGTAGGACTAGATCAGAGACCCAGGCCAAATGCCCTGTCTTCTCAAGTGCTGGGATTGCAGGCATGAATCACTGACTGGAGCCCAGTCCAGACTCTGCCCAGAGCCACAAGCAAGGGGCTGGTGCTGACCCTGGCTCTCCTAAAGAGGACTGATGACACCCATTCTTGTGTTACCATATTAAGGGACAGGCTGGCATCATCCCTTTTCAAGCTCCACTAAATGTTATCCTTCTGTGTGGAGGAAATCCCACAGTCTCGGGGCAGAGCTGCATTATTAGAATATAGTTCCTTGAAAAATCAATAGCTTCACTGGAGGATTCTACCAAGTATTTAAAGGAGGATTAACACCACTTTGCACCATCTCTTCCGGAAGGTAGAAGATGAGCGATTTTATGGAATTACCAATACCCTGACACCAAAAATCAAGCAAGAGTTGAAAACTACAGACCAACATCCCATCATGAGTGTGGATGCAAAACTCCTATATATATATTAGTGGATGTAATTGAGCAACTATATATGTATATAAAGTGAAAAATAAGGTTTATTGAAGGAATGTAAGGCTCTTTAATATTCAAAAGTAATTTAATAGAATCTATCATATTAATGGGTTAAAAAGGAAAAATCACAAGATTATAGCAATCAATGAAGAAAAAACATTTAACAGAATGAAACACCCACTCATGATTTTTAAAATTCTAAAAAATAAAAAAAGAAGAATGAAAGGAGATTTGACTGTGAGTGGTAAACACGCCATGCAGTATACAGATGATGTATCATAGAATTGTACACTTGAAACCTGTATAATTTTATTAACCAATGTCATCCAATAAATCTAATCTAAGAAGTAGAAACAGAAGAGAACAGTCCCAACTTGGTAAAGTCACCAGGTAACCTACAGGTGACATTATACTTAACACTGAAAGACTGAATGTTCTCCCTGAAAAGTCCGAGTGAAGCAATGCTGTCTGCTCTCACCACCCCCCTCCAGCATATTACTTGAAGTCCAGCACAAAAAGGTGCTAAAAGAAAAGGCAGACAGAGAGGAAAGAAAGAAATAAAATGGCCTCTGTTTGCAGATGACAAAGATGGTCATGGAGACAATCCTAAGACATTGCATGCAAGCTCCTAGAATTAATATGTGAGTTCTGCAAGGTTGCAGACTACAAGATCAACATACAGAATTTAAAATGTAATATAACTTAAAGTCACTCAAAAAGAATGAAATACTTAGGACTTCTACCCTGAAAAATACAAAGTGCTGGTGAAATAAATTTTTTAAAAATCCAGATAAATCAAGAGATATATTGCGTTTATGGATTGGAAGACCCAACTCAGTAAAAATGTCAATTCTCTCCACCTTGATATACAGGTTTAACTACATTCCTATAAAAATCCCAGCAACAGACATAGACAAGCTTATTTAAAATTTATATGGATTGTCAAAGGATCTAGACTAACTAAAAATAACTTGGAAAGAAAGAACTAATATAAGAAGAATCACTGTGCTTGATTTGAAGACATACTATGTAGCTACAGTAATGAAGGTAGTGTAGTATTGATGGAGAGACAAATACACACATCAATGGGACAGAAGAGAAAACTCAGAAGTAGCCCACACAAGAACAGCCAACTGACTTTTTACAAAGGTGCCAAAGTATGGGGAGAAAATAAACCTACACATTATACAAAATAAATACAAAATGGGTTATAGATTTAAGTATAAAATACAAAAGCACCAAAAAACAAACTGCTAAGCTTTTAGAATAAAACATAGGAGAAATCCTAGCTGGATGGCTCATTTGCTGGGGGCATTGCCCCCCGCACCAAGAGGTCACAGGTTTGATCCCTGGTCAGGGTGCGTTTTGGGAGGCAACCCATCGATGTCTCTCTCTCTCTCTCCCCGACCCTTCCTCTCTTTCTAAAAGCAAGAAGACATATCCTTGGGTGAGGACTAAAAATGGTAATAACAAAAGGCATTGGAGAAAATCTTTGGAGGATATTTAGATAGGAAATTAACAACATGAGCTATAAAAGAAAGAAATCAATATATTAAATTTCATCAAAATTTACAACTTTTTCTGCATGAAAGGCCCTGTTATAATGATGATAAGCCAAACTCCAAACAGAGAAAATACTTGCAAGCCACATATCTAACGAAGGCTGAAATATAGATTACATAAAGAATTCTAAAAACCCAATTTATAAAACAAAATTCATTTAGAAAAAAAGACGAAGATGAACAGACATACAAATGACAAAAAGCACGTGGAAAAACATTCAACTTCTCTAACCATTAGGGAAATGCAAATTCAGACCATAATGAGATATCACTACACACCTATTAGGACTGATCGTTTTTTAAAAGTAAGAAGACCAATTGCTGGTGAAGATGTGGAGAAACTGGATCTCTCATATATTGCTGGTCGAAATGTAAAATGTTAGTCACTCTGGAAAATAGTTTGGTAATTTCTTTTAAAAAGTAAACATACATTGCCCTGGCCAGCTATTCAGTTGGTGGGAGCATTGTCCTGATATGCCAAGGTTGTGGGCACACACAAGAATCAACCAGTGAATGCATAAATAAGTGGAACAGCAAATCAGTCTCTCTCTCTCCTCCCCCTCCCCCCTCCCCTTTGGATTCTCTCTAAAAATCTATTTTAAATACTTTTAAAATTAAATACAACCCAGCCTTTTGGCCCATGCTTTGGAATTTCCTAGAATCTCTCTAACAGGCAGCATCTGGTTCCAGCTTGCCCTCTCCTGGGCACCTCCAAGCCCAGTGCAAGTTGCAGCCACCTGCAGATCACCTTATAGCTCATGCTGAGTGGCCCCAAGCAGGGTATAGGGAAAGCAGCCAAAATGGGTGGACAAAGGAATGTGTCCCAAGTGAAATAACAGGAAAAAAAATTCCGGAGAAAGAGCTAAACAAAATGGAGCCAAGCAGTCTACTAGATGCAGAGTTCAAAGCTGGTTATAAGGATGCACAGTGAACTTAGGGGGAGAGTAGATAAACTCAGTGAGAACTTCAACGAAGAGATAGGAAATGTAAAAATAGAGATCGAAAACATTAAAAAAATGAAAATGACCAGTTAGAAATGAAGAATATTACAGGGAATCAACAGTAGAGTTGATAAAGCAGAGGGTCAAATTAGATATTTGGAATATAAGGAAGCAAAAAGCACGCAATAAGAACAGTAAAAAGAAAAAAATTGAAAACTGAGGATAGTATAAGGAGCCTCTGGGACAACTTCAGGTGTACCATTTGCATCATGGGAGAAGAGAGAGCGCAAGAAATTGGAAATCTATTTGAAAAAACAATGATGGAAAAACTTCCCTAGCCTGGGGAAGGAAATAAACGTGCAAGTTCAGGAAGTGCAGAGAATCCCAAACAGGTTGGACCCAAAGAGGGACCACTCCAAGTCACATCATAGTTAAAATGCCAAAGGTTAAAGACAAAGAGAGAATCTTAAAAGCAGCAAGAGAGAGATAGTTACCTACAAGGGATCTGCTATAAGACTGTCAGCTGATTTCTCAACAGAAACTTTGCAGGTCAGGAGGGAGTGGCAAGAAATATTCAAAGTGATAAGAAGGCAAGGACCTATAACCAAGATCACTGTACTCAGCAAAGCTATTATTTGGAATGAAAGGACAGGTAAAGAACTTCCCAGACAAGAAAACGCTAAAGGAGTTAATCACCACCAAACCATACCAGTATGACAAAAAATGTTAAAGAGACTTCTTTAAGAAGAAGAGGAAAAAGAAAAAAATGAATAAAATGGCAATAAATACATATCTTTCAATAATTATGTTACATGCAAATGGATTAAATGTTCCAATCAAAAGACATAGAGGCTGAATGGGTAACAAAACAAGACCCTTACATATACTGTCTACGAGAAACTCACTTCAAATCAAAAAAGCACAAAGAAAAGGGACAGAAAAAAAGATTTTTCGTGAAAATGGAAACAAAAAGGATGGGGCAGCAATATTATACCGTAGAAAATAGATCTAAAATACAACATAAACCAACAAGCAGAAAAGAAACAGACACATAGATTATGGAGAACATTTTGAAGGTTGCCAGGTGGGAGGAGATTAGGGGGCTGGACGAACATGGTGACGGGATTAAGAAGTACAAATTGGTGGTAACAGAACAGTCACATAACAACAGGGATGTACAGTACCGCGCAGGGATATTCAGTTATACTGTAGTAACTATGTATGGTGCCAGGAGGGTACTAGATTTATCACAGGGATCATCTTGTAAGACATATAAATGTCTAATCACTGGGTTGTACACAAACTAATATAACATTGTATGTCAGCTGTAATTGGAAAAGAAAAAAATATTTTTAAAAATGTTGCATCCAGAGGGAGGGTGCATGCAATTACCCTGTACAGTCTTTAGCTGTGAACCCAAAAGGATGAGCCACAAAAGAAATCAATAAATCAAACTCTTCAAAATTTAAAGCTTTTGCTGTGTGGAAGTCCCTGTGGATCTATAATTATTCCAAAGCAGAATGTTTTTAAGGATGTCTCATCAAGAAGCTGGGGAAAAAAAAAAAAAGCCCACCATCCAATTGCTTGGTGGCCCCACCAGCTCTTTCCAGGGGAAGATTCTGAGCCACCGTCACACATGCTGCAGGAAGTCTGCCAGGTCCAGGAGGTGCTCCTGCGTTACCGCTGGGTGGCTGGATGCCATCGACCCCTCTCTTAACCACGGCTTGCAAGCTGAATTCAGTCTGAACGAGTGAGAGCTCAGAAAGCCAGTCTTACTGGGAGATGGGACTGGCAGCTTGGGGAGCAAGTTCATGTGCACCGAGTAGGGCATCTTGCTGAGACCTCCAGGATGATTTCTGCCATGCCACCAAGAAAATAGAAGGAAGCTGATCATGAGAAAGCCTCCGTCCTGTCCTTTTTTAAAAAATCTCATTAAGCACAGGTTTATTGATTTTTAGAGAGAGGAGGAGGGACAGACAGATGTGAGAGAGAAACATCAATCACCTCCCGAATGCACCCCCAACTGGAAGTCCAACCCACAACCTATATATGTGCCCTGACCAGGAATTGAACCCACAACCCTTTGGTGCACGAGGGTGACGCTCCAACCCAATGAGCCACCTGGCCAGGGCAAGGCTTTCTATCTTAAATAGAAAGGGGCAGGTATAACTTTCTCAGTCTAAAGGGATTAGGAGATTGGATCAATGAGCTAGCAATGTATAGATCTCTTTGTGGGATTCACCTTAGAACTCACTGGAAGATCTGGCAGAATCTGGCAGAAAGAAATTGCACCTGGAAAAATATGGCTTGGTCTCGACAGGTAGATCCACTCTGGTCTTCCTTTTATAGAGTTTTTATCCAGAGAAGCTAACCCCGTTATGCTCACCATTGCTTTCGCCCGTGTGACTTTCTGGGCCGAGGACAAGGAAAAGCAGAAAGGGTCTGTGATCTCAATGTCAGGGACTTGATCCTTGTGGGCACGTGGGTTTTCACTACCGAATACGAGGAGTTCCTCGGACTGTCCAGCAGAGGGAGCCCTGGCCTTTCGAGTAGTACGGCAGCGGGTGAGGTGTTGCAATTGCGAGTGTGCCCACAGCTCTGCAGGTAAATGAACAGCGCGTGGGCGGGTGCTCGGTGGAGGCCGCCGGGACCCTGGACAGGGCCGCAGCCACCGCATCTTCAAGGAGCAAGTCCCGTTTGCTGCCCGCGCTGCTTCATGTACGACGTTGACAACCAACTGGCTCTTGTCTTGACTGTGCTGTCAGGAAGCAGCATCCCTTGGAGTGACAGTATCCCAAAAGTCAGAGCATTACTTTTAGATAAATACCCTGGATATCCACTCGCTTGCAATTTAACACCCGACACAACAGGGCACTGGATTTGGTCACTTTGAGGAACACTTAATTTCTCTTTCCTAGAAGTCAGACAGTTTCATGGGAAACAGCTTTTGCTGAGATGATTTTGTTCGCTTTGATGGGCGTCTACTGGCCCCCACTTTAAATTTCTGCAGCCACACATTGTTACGCCTCTGTCCCACGGAGTGTCATTTTGTGTAGGAGCAAACTGCAAGCCGTTGCCTGGGGAAGTCTTTGGTCTTTTCAGCAGGAAACTCTCTGGACCAACTTGGCGTTAGTACGGCTGTATGAGAGGGATTCATATAAAAATTAATATCCTTCATTCTCCTAAGTTCCTCTCTCCGTGAAGAAGCCTTTGCCCCCATCGGAGGTTGTTTCCATTCCATGTCGCCCCCTATGAACTTCTAAGTTAAATAGTATTAATACTTTTAAACCTCTTGAAGACACAGTCGAGGGCAAGTTGTAACAATTTACACTTTCAATAGTAGTGTATAAAGAAAGATGCCAGTAGTGATAACTCTATTTACATTTGGTGTTCCGTGGGCTTTTACTCTATGCCAATTTAATACATGAAACGTGGAATACTGGTCTAATAGTTGTCTTTAAATATTAGGGAAGTGAGATATTTTTCAAAGTTATTTCCCATTTGTATTTTTTGTAGTTATTTGATACCTTTCACCATTTAGTTATAGTTTTTCTCCATTTTACATTAAAAAGCCTTGCATTCTATATTCATCTGCAGCTTAGTGTGTTCCAATAAAGGGTCTTGAATTTGTTCCCGCCACTTCTTGCCCAACATTCCCATATCCCCAGGTCTTGTTTTCTGCCTTCTTCTTTCATAATGCCAGCTGTCTTGTCTCAGACGTTTCAGCTGACTATCTGGCTAATTTAATTTCTGTATTTGTACTTAAAGTTTCATTGTTACGGTACTTGGTCTCTCGTTACAGTTTAATCCCGTTTGGGTCTTAAGCTCTCAGCATTACTGAAAAATACTGTTTGCTTCAGGTCCCATATGGGAGATGGGGGCGGGGGGGGGGGGCTGCACGCTGCAGGTGCGTCTTCCTGCCACATGTGTGACACCTAAGTCATATGGTGCTTCTGTCCAGGGCTGGTCCGCACACAGCAACTTGCTCAGGCGCCCCTTGCGTCAGTGATGTAGAGAAAATTATAGACGCAATAATGCATGAAACAGACAATGCTATAGACTCGTGTGGCGCTTGGCTGGCCCAGCAAAGCCTCTCTTGAGGGTAGTTCTCGGCTGGCGCTGTGATGCTGTCTCCGTGGGCACTTGCTGTTGTCCGTCACTTAAGATTTAATTCGGGGCAGAAGCGCTGTACATACTCCCTGACCCAACGTGTTTGCAGGAAACTCCCCCCGAATTTCTGGAAAGCCTCGTCACTTGGACAACTTGGCCAAAGATCCACTGTCGCCAGGTACGTCCTGGCCTGCAGCCGGTCATCCTAGAAAGCTCGGCTCTGGGTGGGCTGGGGCCAGGACTTGCCATCGTGGGAGCCTACCTATTACTATGGAGGCTCAGCTCCTGTGTGCCAGTGGATTGGACTTGGAGAAGAGGTTTCACCCTGTGCTGTGACATAAGAGGAAACGAGGAACGTTTGGGCAGTAAAATTATGGGCAAAGGTTATGAAGCAAGTTGTAGCCACAACCCAGGTATTTGGGGTGTGACCTTCGTTCTACACTGTGCAGCCGCAGGAGCGGCAGAACCAGGACCTGCCACTAGGTGGCAGACGAGTTCCACTCTCCTGCGTTACCTGCTCTCTGGAACTTCATCTGTACCCAGAGAAGTGGGGTTAGGGTTGGGGCTCTTGATCCTTATAGGACAGTAGGGGTAATGGCAGCGCTGATGGTCCCCGTCCACTTGAAGAGAATAGAGACTTAAGGAAAACCTTGTATACATCATCCAGGTGTAGGTGTGAATGTCTCCTGAAATCACCCAGGATGGTTCACTCCACACTTGTGATCCCTCCCACACCAAGCCTTGCCCCCTGACCTCCCCTCCATAGTAGGATTGAGCCCCTGACCCCTCCTAGCCCTCCTTGTCGCTAGGTACCCACCACCACCTGCAACATGCAAGATCTCTAGTTCATCAGGGGCTGTTTCCTTTTTCCTGTTACAAGCCTGGGCATTTTGCAGGGGGCACGTGCCCACCCCGAGCTACTGGACACCCACCACTGGCCACATGACTGACAGATGCCCCCTTGGCCAATTTATTAAGAAGCCTGCGTACCCGTGGTCTTGCATGCGAGTGGCCCTTCTTTCCCACAGAACCTTAAGAAAATGTTCTGCTTTGCATTCCCTCTTGATCAACTCAGCACCGGCCCGAGCCATTGAATTAATCTACGTGAGGGTAAAAATCTAAAAAACAGAAATAATGGATGCCCTGAACGATTATGGTGAGGATGAAATCAGAAGATGTGTACAGCCTTGGGAAGTTTTTCTCTTGGTTCCATGTGAACCTTAGGTCTTACCACCCATCAAAATCTCTTGTGTTGTTAGGAAGGTGTAGCTCTGGCCTTGAAACAGTTTCTTTCCCATGGTTCCTACTACCACTGGTAGTAGTCTTGATGTTCAAGTCTATTCAGGGAAAAAAAAAACTTGGCTCCCACCATCTAGAGTAAAAATTAGAATAAAGACAAACACTTCCATGTTATGCTGAAAGTATATTTATGTATATAGATATAGATATTTATTTCTCTGCAGACAGCTTTACTGATGAGTCATTTTCACATTCAAAGAACAGCCTATTTCAATACTACATAATCTGTACCAGAATGAGATGGATAGCTTTTCAACTCATTTCACAAAGCCAGCACAACTCTGATACCAAAACATAAGTTATACCAAAACATAACAATCATACCAAAACATAACAGTTATACCAAAACGTAACAATCATACCAAAACATAACAGTTATAACACAAAACAGCGAATCACAGATCTCACTTAAAAATACAAATGCCAAAATACTCAAGAGAACAGTAGCCAGTTGAAATCAACACCACGTGAAATGTACAAAGCTTTGGCAGATACAGAACCAAGTTCAAATCCAAGTGTACACATATAGAACTGGAACATAAACACCAGAAACAAAACATCTCCCCCCCACTCCCACCCCACACACACACGCGCACACACCCTGTCAGTGGCCTTTTTGGCCGGGAACATGAAGGACAGAAATATTTGTTAAGCCTCATTAGCAGGGAGGAGGGCTGCTGGGGGGATCCCCGGCTTTGTCATCGGGGCCTGGCTCATCTTCATCCTGATCTTCAGATTCACATTCTGCCAGGGCTTCAAAGTACTGGAATGCCCAGCACTGAGGATCTTTCTTATGGAGCCTGGCCAGAAACCTCAGGACAAGCATCTTGCTGGTTTCGAGGAACGCTCGGGGGCCCCAGAGGAACTCATATTGTGCTGGCTCAGTATTGGGGACTCGCCTGTACTCTAGGTACTTCTGCCTCACAAACACTTCAGTGATCAGCTTCTTCGTGTTTCCAAAGAGACCGTGGGTCTCCCGGACATCCACCCCCAGCTTGTACAGAAGGTTAAAGATCAGCTCCTCCCGCACACAATTGCCCTTCATAAAGATGAGGCTCAGGACTACCATCAGGAGGCCAAATGTGGGTGTGTGTAAGTAGGGTGCCCCTGGCACACCCTCATAACGCCCCAGCTTGTTGATGATAATGTAAGAGTGGGTTTGGGGATCAATTTCCTTCAACTGATAACCAAAGACACACTCTAGCTTATGGTTGGCACGTTTGATTATCTCCAAGCACTCATCTTTATATTCACGAATGATGAATTTCACCATCTCTGAGCGCTTGATGGGCACCTTGGCTCGGTTCTTGACCAAGAGAAACTGCACCAAAGCATTGGCTCTCTCATCCAAGGGAGACAATGGCTGAGTCTCCAACCTGGGGTCATTCTGTGTAGTACCAAACCCCAGAGAGAGACCAGGGAGCTCAGAGATGATCAAAGGCTGGGGGCCTCCTAGGCTTTCCCAGAGACCCAGGGCCCTGGAGGTGCCAGGACCCTCCCAGGCACTCAGGGCCCAGGTTGTGCCAGGACCCTCCCAGCCACTAAGGATCCTGGAGGTACTAGGGCCCTCCCAGCCACTCAAGCCATAGGACATATTTGGGTCCTGCCAGTCACCCAGGACCTGAAAAGGATTTTGAACCTGCCAGTCATTCAAGTTCAGGTTTCCCCAGGGCCTTGGGGCCTGCCAGTCAGGCAGACCCAACATCCGGCCACTGGTGTCCTCTTCGGTGTTCAGATGCTTCTTCTTACGGGTGGCCTTGCCGGAGCGGCGTGGAGGGTCATCGGGGGCCTCTTGAGTGGTGGCCATGGGCTGGGGGGCAGCCGCCGTGGCCATCAGCATGGTGGGCACTGCCTTGGACACCCTGGGGGCACTGGCGCTGGGCTGTGGGACCCACGGGACAGCAGGCAGGGCCTCGAAGCAGGCAAAGGGGTCCTTCGGAGTGAGTGGCAGTGACTTTGGGGTCTCCAAGATGGCAGATGGGCCCTTGAAGGCAGTAGAAGAGGCAGGCTGGAGCTGGGAGGTAGCAGGGAAGACCCTCGAGGTGGCAGTGTAGGTCTCCGGTGTGGCAGGAAAGTTTTTCCAGGTGGTCGGCAGGTGTGCTCGGGCGGTAGAGGCGACCTTAGGGGCACAGAAAGTCGCGGCAAAGATCATGCGGTCCTTGGAAGGAGCCCTGCGTTCCTTGGACGAGGTCCTACGCTCCTTGGACGAGGTCCTACGGTCTATTGAAGAGGCTCTGGATTCTCCTGATGGAGTCATCAGTAATTTAGCAGAGCCCATGGGAAAATTTGCCGCCGCTAAGGGGGCTCCGGGTTGGCCCTGCAAGGCGGCAGGGGGCGCCTGCCACGGGGCCTGGAGTTGCAAGGTGGGCAGCTCCGCTTGCGGGCCCGAGGGCTGGGCCTGCTGGGTGGGTAGCTGGATTTGCAGGGCCTTTTGGGAGGCCGGGACCCCCTGAAAGGGCTGCTCTACCTGGACCAGCGGTGGGCCCTGCCTCTGAGCCTCCTGGGTGGGCAGGGGCTGCCAGAACTGCCCGGGGGCCTTGGGGGCCTGCCAGGCCAGCGCCTGCGCTTGCTGCACCTCCTGGAACTCCATCGACGTGGGCATCTCGTGCGGCACAGGGGCTTGGCCTTTGGGGGCCTGCCAGATGATAGGCGGGCAGTGCACAGCCTGCGGGGCCGACAGAGGGGCCGACAGCGCAGCCTGCGGCACCTGCGGACCAGCGGGAGGTGCGGTGGGCAGCTGCAGAGCAGGAGGGGCCGTGGGCACCTGAGGGGTCATGGGCACCTGCGGGGCCAACCGCATCTGGGGGGCTGCCCGCATCTGGGGGGCCGCCCGCATCTGGGGGGCCGCCCGTAGCTGCGGGGTGGGCAGCCGAGCCTGGGGGGCCTGCCGCAGAGGTGGTGGGGGCGGCAGGGCCTGCCAGAGTGGAGGTGGCGTGGTCAGCACCTGTGGGGCAGGCCGGATGGGCGGTGGCGCCTGACGGATCAGCGGTGGCGCCTGGCGGATGGGGGGTGGCCCCTGGCGCACCGGTGGGGGCCCTGGTCGGATGGGCGGAGGGCCTGGGCGAATGGCTGGTGGACCCTGGCGCACAGGTGGCTGCGCCTGCCAGGCAATGGTCGGAGCCTGCCAGGTGACCTGTGTGGCCTGCCAGGCCAGGGGTGTGGCCTGCCAGCCTTGTGCAGGGGCCTGCCACCCGGGTGAGGTGGCCTGCCAGCCCGGGGGTGTGGCCAGCTGGGCTGGCGGGGCCTGCGGGCCCTGGGGAACCTGCGGGGGACCCCTTATAACCTGGGACTGGATTTGCAGAATCAGAGGCTGAGCCTGTGGGGCCCAAGAAGCCAGAGGCTGCGCAGGTGGGGCTGCCGGCTGTGCCATCGGGGCTGGCGAGGCTGCAGGCTGGCTGATCGGGGCTCTCGAACCCGAAGGGTGGATCATCAGGACTCCGGGACCTGGAGGCTTGGCCAGCGCGGCTCCCGGCGGTGGAGGCTGTGCAATCAAGGCTGCAGGGGGTGGAGGCTGGGCCATCGCAGCTCCCGGTGCAGTCGGCTGGACCATCAGGACTCCCGGAGTCAGCGGCTGAGCCATCAGGACTCCCGGAGCTGGAGGCTGGGCCATCGGTGTCCCCGGAGGGGCAGGATGCGCCATCGGTGTCCCCGGAGGGGCAGGATGCGCCATCGGTGTCCCCGGAGGGGGAGGATGAGCCATCGGCGTTCCCGGAGGGGGTGGATGCACCATCGGGGTCCCCGGAGGGGGAGGATGCGCCATCGGGGTCCCGGGAGGTGGAGGATGAGCCATCGGGGTCCCCGGAGGGACAGGATGGGCCATCGGGGTCCCCGGAGGGGCAGGATGGGCCAGGGGGCCCCCGGGAGCCGAAGGATGCATCATCAGGACCCCCGGAGTTGGAGGCTGCGCTATCGGGGCTCCCGGAGGGGGAGGATGGATCATCAGGACCCCGGGAGTCGGGGGCTTGCCCATTGGCCCTCCCAGAGGGGGAGCCTGGACCAGCGGACCCCCCAGAGCCGGAGGCTGGGCCATTGCAGCCATGGGGGCGGGCGGCTGGCCCTGCGGGCCCTCCCAGACAGGTTGCGGCGCCTGCCAAGCGGCCAGTGAAGCCTGCAAATCAATCGGAGGTGGGTCCCAGGGGACCGGCGGAGCCCGGGAGGAGGCGGGCGGGGCCCGCATCAGAACCGTGGGGCGGCTATAGACCGGAGGCTTGGGAGCCTCCGCCGGGGGACTGGAATCACCCAGATTCTTACTTAGCTGCGACATGTCCGTTCGCTCTGACAGCCGGTGGGCCTTATCCTCCGACAGCTGCTGGGCCTTTTCCTCCAGAGAGAAGAGAATGCCTACGTGGCTGAGCAGAGGATCCCTCCCTGCTGACTGGTGAATAGGAAGTAAGCGCCTTTAGCTCTGCAGCTTTCCGCAGTGAGGAGGAGGGGGGAAGGGGGCTCAATCCCGCCCCTTCCCCGCCCCCGACCACCACAAGTGGATCTTGCAGAGGGGCGTCTGCCAGAAACCCTGGCTGACACAAGATACCTTCTCACTCTGCTCCGTCCCCCAACGCAGCCTGGTTGGACTGCCCAGGGATGGGTTTTCACGGAGGGGGTGACAGGAGCGTGCGTGCGCACTGGAAACCCCCCGTCCTGCAGCGCAGAGTGGGAGCGGACCACCGCGAACATGGGAGGCATCCGTGGGAGGGGGAGCGGGTGCGGTCTGAGCTCAGAGGCGGAGGCGCTGCAGCCGCAGGACGCCAGACGTATAAGTGCATATGATTCAGAGGCGTCAGGGGCAGCTCTTATTTATCATAAGAGTAGAAGAGATAAGGAAGGTGCAGAAGTCTGCCCCAAAGAAGGGGCCTAACGGGTGTAGCTTATCCTGTCAGGGACACGGCGGGAGGCACATGGGAAGGGAGATTGATGAGTATTGATTAGGACCGCGGGCATCTAGAGCGCTGTGGGGCCGCCAGGGAGAGGTGCTTGTAGACACTGTCATAGCATTGCTTGGGATTCAGAAGGAAACTGGGCTTCCCCTCAGTAAAACAGAGCTGTGGCAGGGAGTGGGGCTCCAAGGAAGAATGTTTAGCGTGAAACTCACGAGCTGTGTCTTGAGGAGTTACAGGCATTTTTGGATGGGCAGAGAAAATGGATGGCAAAGAGAACAGAGATAAGGAAAGGAATCCTGGAAATTCAGATGTTGCGGAAATCAAAGGAAGGCAGCATCTTTAGGATGAGGGGGGAGGGAGGGGGAAATTCCCAGGCAACGGCTGGGGTTAAAGGTTGGCTTCTTGGTGCTTTTCATCTGTTGCGGAGCAGGAAAGAAACTGTGAAAAGGAAAACTCATAAGTGCACTAGAAAACGATAAAGTGGGTGAATAAATAGGTCCAAAGTTAATATAGAGGGAAAACATATGAAGACTAAAATACAAAACTTGGAGGAAATCTCCTCGTAGACAAAATCAGTTTAAAAATTAGATGATTAATTAAAAGATAAATGAGAAGACCTAAAAATTCGTTGGTGGAACTCTACTACTCCATGTTGAAAGGAAACAACAGTCTCAAGTTCTACTTCGATCGTTTTCTGGAAATTTACAAAATACTAAATATCAAGGAGCTTTAGTTTAGAAGAAGGTGTTTGCAGTTTAGGGCAAGAGTCCAGTGTAAGGGAAAAACTATGAAGTGCCACAAGGGGGCGTAAGAGAATGGCGAAGGCACCACCCCGCCCCCTCCCACCAAGGCACCCCAGCCAGTGTTTCTCACATTTGGTCATTTCTGAATCCCAGTTGAAAGCAGATACACACTGCCGAGATGGTCATTGCTTTAAGTAATGAGAGAATAATTTGGGAATGAGGTATCAGTGGTTTTTCTGGTAACTGAAGGGGTCAGAAAGCAGAGCTGTTAGCCCAGCTCTGTCGTGGTGCCTGAACACATATGTCACCAATGTACATCATCCCCAGGAAGATGTTTCCACCGAGAGGATACTACCAGGCTTTGTGATTTCTGGGTCCCTCTTGTGGGTTAATAGTCCATATTAGACTTCTCCATTTGATCAGTGCTTAGAGCCATATCTGCGAGTTCAACTCCAGACATAACTCTCATGCTCCCCTGTCACCCACTCTGCCCCCCATGACAGCTCCCGCATGTGGGTGGCTTTGGGAAAGTCAGTTCACATTTGCAAGTCCATGTCAGCCTATGCCATATTTACTCTCTCCAGGAAGCATCCTGGCTTCTTCCTCTAATTCACATGGATAAATTGCTCAGGGATTAAGTTCTACTAACTACTTGTTTTTCAGGATTGTGGCCAATTCGGCTTTCAGTGCACTATAAACAGTGGGTCATCCTGCACAGTAAATGGCGACCAGTCAGACCCCCCTTTTTCTTGTATGTCGGAGCTCAATGAATAGCATTGCTACCCAGTGTCAACTGCCCTCAAACCCATTCTGTGAAAGCAGGTCATGTGGACATCTACAGGCAATACAGAAGCCAAAAAAAGCAAGTACCAGGAATTGTGGAGGGGAAAAAAACCCAAACACCTCATAGGTGTCATTAGAAATGGCAGGTAGTCAAGTCACACTCGGTAACATTCTTGAACTAGCGAAGGAAAATTAGGGAACAATTATTCATCTCGCTCTAGTGGGGCCAGTAATTGTGGGTGAATTGGGTGGTTTTTTTTTCCTCTACAAAATACACCTGCCTATTTTAGACAATCAGGGCTCTCAGGCCCACGCACCTTCTCACAAATGACTGACTGTCAATGTGAACTACACATGAGGAACCAAGTGACCCTTCCCTTAGTGAATATGGACTGCTTTAATACCAGCAAATCCAAATCTCTTCTGAGTCCATAGGAAATTTGGATCACAAGCTTTAAATAGGGCTCCCAAACCCCCTTCTCCTTGTCTAATCTTGTTTCCTGAAGTCCCTATCACTCTTTTTTAACCTTTCTACTTACTGATTCTTAGAGAAAGAGAGAAGAAGGGAGTGAGAGGGACATCAGTTTGTTCTTCCACTTATTGAAGCATCATTGGTTGCTTCTTGTATGTGCCCTGACTGGGGATTGAACCCACAACCTTGGCACATGGGGATGACACTCCAACCACCTGAGCTACCCAGCCAGGTCACCCCCACCCCCACCTCCACCCTCGACAAGCTTTTGTGTATACGGTCTTTGTACTCCAGGTGCCAAAATCTCCTTTCTTCAGGAAACGTCTTAAAAGTCCAAGGTGAGTAGAAAACAAAAAGCAAACATACAAAACATCCATGGAATGCATGTCTGTTTGTCTTCTGATTAGAAAGGACTTCTGGTGTTTGTGTAAGTATATAACAAAAGGGTAATACAAGTACAAATAATGCAGAAACGTGGGGAAAGGAGAACTGAGCATAAACAAATAAGAAAATCATTGAGCTAGGTGTATGAAGAACTGGTGCATTTATTTATTATCTGTATCATCACAGGAAGGGGTCCTCCATGGGGATGGGAGCCTCATCTCACTCACCTGGAGCTGAAGCCTGGTTTACAGGTCTCCAAGAGCCAGCATCCTTACCCATGATGCCAGGTCTGCCAAAACCTTCTTAAATTATTAGGTGTTAATTAATATACAGTGACATGCATAGATCTACATTATTCTATTTAATAAGCTTTCTCATCTCTCAAAATGAGGTAAAGAACATTTTCTTGGTCTTGATCCAAAAATACCCAAAACACTAATTAGAAAAGATGTATGCATCCTGGCGTTTATTGCAGCATTAATTAATAACCAAAATATGGAAGCAACCTAGGTGCCCATCAAGAGAGGAATGGATAAAGGAGATGCAGTACAAATATACAACACAACATTACGCAGACATAAAGAGGAGTGAAATCTTACCGTTTACGATGTGGAGGGACCTAGAGGGTATTATGCTCAGTGAAATCAGTCAGAGAAAGACAAACACCCTATGATTTCACTTATACGTGGGATCTAAAGAACAACATAAATGAACAAACAAAATAGAAACTCAAATGCGGAGAAAACAGTTTTGATGGTTGCCAGATGAGGGAGTTAGGAGGACCAGGTGAAAAGGGGGAAGGTACAAGAAGCACAAATTGGCAGCTATACAACAGTCACGGGATGTAAAGCACAGCCCAGGGAATGTAGTCAAAAATATTGTAATAACTATGTGTGGTGCCAGGTGGGTATTAGACTTATCAGGGTGAGTGCTTTGTAAGTCACTATGTTGTACACCTGAAACTTAAATAATATGATGTTAACTGTAAGTGAAAAATTGAAAAATATTTACATTACAAAAAAGGAACGTTTTCTTGATCAAATTAAAGCTCTGTCCTTTTCCAGTCAATTCTTCTACCTCCAAAGACAGCCACTTTCTGACTTCTCTCACCAGCTTTGCCTGTTCTAGAATTTCCTACAAATGGGATCATTAGGGTATATGCCCTCTTTGTGTCTGGAGTCGACATGTGTCAGAGGTGTGCTATTTGATAAGGCTGGAGAGAATGTCATTCCATTTGTACTGCACAATTTTTTCCCTACTACCTGTTGACATCTGGGACTTTTACAATTTGAGGCTCATATGAAAAGGGGCTGCTTTAAAAATTATTTGTTGCTATTGAGTTGAATGAGTTTTCTATCTGTTTTGGATATTAATATTTATATGATTTGCCAATCTTTTCTCCCATTCCAAGGGCGGATTGTTTCCTTTCCTGTGTAGAATCTCTTTGTTTTGCTATAATCCAACTTGTTTATTTGTGCTTCTGTTGCTTTTGCTTTTTGTGTAACAACCCCCCCCCCCACCAAATTATTACCAATAGAAATGTCAAGGAGCTTTTCCCATGTGGTTTCTTCTGGGAGTTTATGGTTTGAAGTCTTTAATCCATTTTGAATTGATTTCTGTGTATGGTATAAGATAGCAGTCCAGTTTAATTTTTTTGCAAGTGGGTGTTCAGTTTTCCCAACACCATTTACAAAAAATACTATCTGTTTTCCACTTTATATTCTTGGTTCTCACCTTCATTCTTGAAATATGTTTTTGCTGGATAGAAATTATAGACAAACACTTTTACTTTTTCCTTTCAGCACCTTAAAGATGTTATTCTGTGGAATTTTGGCAATAAACATTATTCTTATTGTTGTTTGTAGATAATGTTCTTCCCCACTCGGGTACTTTTAAGATTTCATCTTTTAACTGTTTGATGATGATAGGCACAGGTGTAGATTTCCTTTATTCATCCTTGTTGGGGTTCACTGAGCTTACTGGATAGCAAGGTTAATAAATTTCACCATTTTTGCAAAATTTCCAGCCATTACCTTGTCAGATCACTTTTCTGTATTATTCTCCCTCCAGCCATTCAGGCTCTCTGATTACACATACATTAAAATAATTTCCATGTTGCCCTGTGGGTCTTGAATGCTCTTTCAATTTCTCATTTTCGATGCTTTTCGCTAACTTCTCTTCATGTCCACTTCCGCTGCTTATTCAGTCTGTTATTAAGCCCACTTTGATATTGTGTTTTCCTCATAACGTTGCCGTTCCTTTCTATATGTTTTATCTCTTGCTTAAATCTCTCATTTGTTCATGTAATATGGTGTCCACGTTTGTACTATATACTGTAACATTTATCATGGTGATTTAAAAGTTTTTCATCGCCAATTTAAACATCTGGATTATCTCTGAGTCTTCTATGTGTTTCTTCCTTTCTTGTCCATGGGGCTCATTTCTCTGCTGCTTCCCATGTTTCTGAATCTTTTTTATGGTGTGTGAAACAATGTGTATAAAGATTAAAGACTGGAGTATATGATAGTTACTCCCAGAAAAAAAAAAGATATAATCTTTCCTCTGTTAGATCTCTAGGATGTGGGATTTAAATGTTTCAATAATCTAATACGCAGTTAAGTGGGATCTGCACTTTTTACAACTATGCTTAGATTCAGATCCCCAGTGATGGCTTCATATACATATATTTTGGGGGTGATATGAGGACATTTCTTTCTTTTTTAAAAAATCCTCACCCGAGGATATTTTGTCGTTGCTTTTAGAGAGAAAGAAACATTGATGTGAGAAACATTGACCAGTTGCCTCCTATACATGCCCTGACCAGGATCGAACCCACAACCCAGGCCTGTGCCCTGACTGAGAGTCGAACCCACAGCCTTTTGGTGCACAGACAACAACCAACCCACTGAGCAACCCGGCCAGGGCGAGACGTTCCTTTCTTTAAGTAGAGATTCTAATAATCTAAGGCCAATGAATCAGCCAACCTCTTCCTCTCCCTCTCCCTCTTTCCAAGCTAACTCCCCCTCTTCTCACTTTCTTTCCTTTAAAGCCAATTGACAGCTTTTTTAGTTTGTTCCCTGAGGAGTTTTCTTTACTCTCCAGCTCAGCTCCTGCATCTTCAAGCCTTGGGAGACCTTTCTCATTCCTGACTCTCCGCCCCTCGTTTTGGTCAGGGCTCAGTAGAAGATGCTGTGTGCCCGTGGGCCGGAATGACTTTCCATTCCGTTTCTCCGCTCACAGCACCTGGGGCTGCTGCCTTGCATTGAGGAACGATCTGGACACCTGGGGTGGGGGGTTATCTCCTAGCTCTCTGCCTTACAAAGCTTCCTCCCTGTCGGTCGCTGTCTGGCACGCAGGGAGGGGTTCAGGACCATCTCGTCTCCTCTGCCATCCTCTCACTCGTTTGCATGCTACTCAGACAGCCATTGGCAGGTGGACCTGACCGCCCTTAGACTGCTCAGAGTTTGAATCGGTTGCATCAGACAATAGGCAGTAAACGAACCTTTATGAATAGTTTGAGTAGTTTTCATTGCAGCAATCCATGCGGACTTTGTTCCTGCTTCTGCATAATCCCCGGAGTTTAAAACAGGCCCGGAGGCTCCGTTGGCTGGAGCGTCGTCCTGTAGACCAAAAGGTCAAGGGTTTGATCCCCAGTCAGGGCACATACCTAGGTTGCATGTTCGATCGGGGTACCTACTGGAGGCAACCTTTGGATGTTTCTCTCCGACACATCAATGTTTTCTCTCTCTCTCGCTCTCGCTCTCTCTGGTTCTCGCTCTCCTCCCCACTCCCTTCTTCTCTCTCTAAAGTTAATCCTCAAGTAAGAATTAAAAAAAAAAAAAAAAAACAGCAGTGGAACTCTTCTCCTAGGAAGGATTTGTCATTTCTGGAAATGAGTTCAGTCATTTGGGTTTCTCTGTACCTTCGGCTCACTGATCCGATGCATGTTGTAATTTATACATACTGTTCTCACGACTAGGGTATAACTGTTTGCTTCCTGGAATTGGAGGTCCTTTCCAAACCTTTTATGTAAAGAATCTCCAAAAGGAATAGAAGATTTGTCAGTGTGTGATAGAACTGAAGATACTACTATCATCGCCCTGCTTGAACCTGAATTGTTTTTGAAATTTCATGACACAATAAATTTTTTCTGCAACCTGTATGTTTATCTTCATAACATGACAAGATCAACAATAAAGGTGTCGTGATCCGACCACGAGTCATTCAGTTTCTGTGTTTGTTTTATTGTAAAATGGCTGAATAACTTCACCACTCTTTCAGTCAGCCCTGGAATGCGGTATCCGGGCCCCCATTTGTGAAGCACTGAGCACAGCACAGGACGGGAAGTGCATAGGAAGCAGCATGGCCCTCGATGCCAATACGGGGCAGCACTAGGTACCCCCAGGGCACACATGTACAAGCAGAGGCGGAGAGGTCGAAAATGCACCACACTGAGCAGAAGGAAAATCGCTGTCTCCTCGCAAATGAGATGTGTGGTGGGAGAATTATATTTATAATTAATTAAATGCAAAAAAACAGGCTGGATCTAGGCATCCATCTTTCTTTAATTTGAGAGACAAAGGGAGAAAGAGAGAGGTATCAATTTGTTCTACATTTTTATGCATTCATTGGCTGATTTTTTTAAAAAAGATTTTATTTATTTATATTTCAAGGGAGGGGAAAGGAGGGAGAAAGAGAGAGAGAAATATCAACGTGTGGTTGCCTCTTGCACGCCCCCAACTGGGGGTCTGGCCCACAGCCCAGGCATGTGCCCTGACTGGGAATCGAACCAATGACCCTCTGGTTCATGGGCTGGCACTCAATCTACTGAGCCACACTAGCCAGGGCCATTAGTTGGTTCTTGTATGTGCCTTGACTGGGGATCGAACCCACAATCTTGGCATATTGGAATGACAGTAAGCAATAAGCTACCTGGCCAGGGTCATTGGTTGATTCTTATATGTGCCCTGATGGGATTTAACTCACAACCTTGGCTTATGAGGATGATGCTCTTCTGTTTCCTTTTCCAATAGCACTTGTCTACAATGCCTGTAGCTTTCATAATATAATTCATTGGCCTTATGTAGTAATTAAAACTGAGTTTATTCAAACATATAATTTACTTTGACCAGCAGCTCTGTTCTTATGGAAGACACATGCCACTGATTTCTTGAGTGGGTCCAATGTGAGGATGTCAAGCTAAATGTTTTCTCAAGAAACGCTTCTGAGCACAGAATACTTAGATGAAACTTATAGTAAAAGGAGATTTTTAGAGTAGTAGGAATTGGTTTCCAACTTTCAAAATAATGTCCATTTTCAAAGCGTCCATCTCCAAAAAAATGTCCAAAAGTATAATAAACTTCGAATATACAGGCTTGTTTTGAAAGTAGCTGTTTGTCAGTAAAATTCTCTGCAGCTCTAAGTTCACGAGACAGGCTGTAGACATCGCAAATGTCCCAGATGTATAAATACTCCAAAGCACATTGGGAGCTATCATGAGTTAGTTAACCCCCCCTTTTTTTTCCTCAGGGAAATTGGTTTCAAGGTCCTTTGAACTTGAGAAAACCAAATTTTGATTCCCATGTTACAATTTTTGAAAATACATTGAGAAAATTCTGTTTCACTTGGTTGTTCTTTTCCAATGACTTTCTTTTTTTTCTTAAGTTTTGACATACTCTCCCCCCACATCCTCCACTAAAATAGTCTCTTTGGTGTGGGGGTTTTGTGCTTGTTGTTTTGCTATCTCAGTTTTTGTTGCAACCAAAACCTGGCATCAGGTAGCTCAGGTGTGGTCCCTTCATCTCTTTTAGGCTCTTTATGTCCTATTCAAAGGTCACCAAGAGTTTAGGGAACCAATCATATAAATGTCTGTCTTATTGTTCTCCTTTCCCTTTTATTTCTTTACTTTTCGTTCCTTTTTATTGAGTTTATTGAGGTGACTCTGGTTAACAAAACGATACAGGTTTTAGATGCACAATTCTGCAACACTTATGTACACTGTACTGTGCGTTCCCCACCCCAAACCAAGTCTCCGTCCATCACCATTTATCCCCATATAATTTCTAAACTGCCCCCAACCCTACTCTCTCCCCAGCAATCACCCCATGGTAGTTCATGTCCATGAATTTTTTTCTCTTTTTTCCCCCTTTATTCTTATCTTCAGTGTATTTCCAAGTTAGTCAAGGACATTCTTTTTCTCCCACACATTGAAAACATGGTTTAAAGGCAGTCCAACATTTTGATATATTTTCTATGGCCAGAAACAAGGAGGTGGCTTGTAAGCCTATGTCTGAGGAAACTCCTTCCCTTCCCACAAAGCCAACAATATTATTAGTGTTTCTGCATCTTCAGAAAACTGGGAAGTGATTTTTAAAAAGCTTGCTTTCTGAAAGCCTCAGATTTGTGGGTACTCATATTATGCCCCATTTTGGCAGTGCATTTAGCAAGTAAGATCTTTTTATTTTCTTTGGCAAGAAGTTCACAGACTAAATGGAATTTGCCAAACTTACATTTTCACCATCTGCCAAATAGGCTTATAGATGAGCAAAGTCTAGTTCAGATTTGGACAAGATATCAATAATCTTTGGTTTTGTGTTTTGTTTTCGGTGGTTTCAATAAAATGCACATGGAAACCAAGAAGATACGTTAATGTTCCATTTTCAAATCAAACTGCATCAGGTACCAATTTAGTTGTTGCCATGATTGGCTGCATCACTTGATAAGCTGGGGAGGGTAGGACTGGTCGGAAGAGCTGATGGAATCAACTCGACAAGGTAAGGAACGGATACATTCCTTATCAGGATGTCCCCTTTTACTTATCCAAAGGACATTTCAGTCATAACTTACACATCAAGGAGTGTAACTTGACTCGGTTTCAGAGAGCAACCAAGAAAATGGCGTGATTCTACGTGTTTACATGGTGTGCCCATGATAACTCAGTGGCTGCTGTTCTTAACTGAGCTTTGGTGTCTCTTTAGGAGACAAAAAAAGAACATTTGATACATTGAGATGTACTGGTTTGTCTCATCCCCATTGTGAGGTTCAGTCTCCATGCAGAAGGAAGGCAACGTGAATCTCCAGAGAAAAGATGACCGACCATCTACAGGCCAACAAGAGAGACCTGGCACAGAGTGACCCTCACAGTCCTCAGGAGGAACCACCCTGTCTGATGCTATGATCCCAGATCTCCAGCCTGCAGACCAGTGAGAAGCTAGATTTCTGTTGTTTAAGCCTGATTGTACTACATGGTTATCACAGCCCAGCAAATTAATAGAGACCACATTGTCTTCACCATATCCCACGCTGGATTAATTTCTGTATATTGGCAATATGCTCTCTTTTGTTTATTTACCTTTCTAATCTGGTTGTGTGTGCCCTTCATATGTCCTTAAAATGACACAGCTGTTTGTGTCGTGATTCCTTGCAGTGATGTACAGGGCATGCTGGCTTTGGTACTGCAGATGTTCTCCTTTTCAGTACCTGAATTCTTAGAAAACAGGGTCACAATATTTATAACGTTAAAAACTGAACTAGCACAGATTGATACAAAGCAGACCATAAATCCCCAGATAAAAAATACGGACTCATGCTCATGATTGCAACATGCTTAGGTCACACATTTAAATTGCAGCCCTCAAATTTATGCAATAATAGAAGCTTCATTGCTGTGAAGTGAAATTACGGTGGTTAACTTCAGTGGTCAGGGAAAAATACAGTGTGAACAACTACAAAAAGCAGGTAATACATGCTGTATCCTCTTTTGTTTTAAATACTCACCCAGGGGCATTTTTAATTTCCTTTAGAGAGTGAGGAAGGGAGAGAGAGAAATATCAATGAGAGAGAGAAGCATCAATTGGTTGCCTCCCATGCACACCCAAACTAGGGATTGTATGCGCCCGGACCAGGGATCAAACCCGCAACCTAGCTATGTGCTGCCATTGGGATTGAACCCACAACGTTTTGATTATGGGACGATGCTCCAACCAACTGAGCCACAGAGGTCAAGGCATCCTATATCCCCCTGACACCAAAATGCATCCAACCCCTAATTTGGGACTCCCATATGAATTCTGTAGTCTTTTTTTTTTCTCTCCAATCTTTTTCACTCATAGCCAAAACTGGGATTTATCCCACATCACAGAGGGGCTTCCTGAGAAGTAGAACTTTCAATGCTAAAACCAAGACAATCCTAGGCCAGATGCTGGGGTTTTGGTAGAAATTATAAGAAGCCTCCAGCCCAATTTGATCTAATTATTATGTAATGTCTTCTGAGCTTACAACCATGGTGTTTCTCTTCCATATAGTTTGGCATTTTATTTTCTTAGCAGTGTTTTATAATTTCCAACACACAGGTCCTATACATGCTTTTGTTAGGTTTATACCCCTTTTGAGCTCTTGTACACATTTTGAGTTTTCAGAAACTAGACTGTGTCTGAGTTAGCTGAACAAGCTGCCAAAACAGGTTAACTTTTCAAGTCCATGCACTCCCCCTAAGCAATAGCCTTCGCTCCCATTCATGGATTCATGAAATTGTAATCTACATCTTCATTTCCTCTCTTGGGAGTTTCTTCCCCGATCAAACAGGCATCTCTGTTTAGGTGTCTCTCATTCACATCAAACTCCGTGTGTCTAAACCTGAAATAAGCATCTTCCAAACTCAATAACAGGCATTACTGAAATCGTTGGGCACACCTGAAAGCCAGCCACACTCCTTGATTCTTCCTTGTCCTTATTTCTAGCATTTAATCAGTCACCGATTCCTGTCGACTTCTCTCCAAATATTTATCATTTTTCCCCACTAATCTCCATCTTCATTACTCATTTCCTGGTTAAGGTCACCGTTATCTCACACCTGAGTTAATGTACAACACATGATATGCCTCGGGACTTAGTCCTCTTTACCTCACCTCTGATCATCAATGACTGCTAATGTCATCCCCTCCTGAAATGCTTTTGCTGTGGCCACAGTGTTGAATACCATTGGCCAGAGCTGCTACTTTAATTTCTATGATCCCAGTTTATTTTTCTCTTATCTAACTTCTCTTTTGGGTCACTTTACCAGCTCTTTCCTCAGTACTAAAGATGGAAATGGCTCATTTTCCCGGGATACTATTGTGGACACACACTTGTCTTTATTCTTTACAGTTTCTCTCTGGGTAAACATATGGCTCCAATGCAGGGCTATGGTGCATTCTCTTACATTAGACATCTTTCTGAATCATCTACCTCCTGTCTTTCTTAAAATAGTTCACAAAGTCCTCATATAAACTCTTTGATTTTCAGCCCAAACCTGTTCTTTCCCTCCTCTTCCTCACCTCATTTATTTATTTATTTTTAAATGCATGTTTGTGCATGTGTGTGTGTATTTTTTCAAAGATTTTATTTACTTATTTTAGAGAGAGGGAGACAGACATCAATGTGTGGTGGCCTCTCGTGCACTCCCAGCTGGGGACCTGGACCACAACCCAGGCATGTACCCTGACTGGGAATCGAATCTGCAGCCCTTTGGTTCACAGGCTGGTGCTCAATCCACTGAGCCACACCAACCAGGGCCACCACCTCATTTAATCACATTACCACTCTATGCTCAAGCTGGAACCCCAAGATTCAAGACTCATTCTTCCATCTTTCTTATCTACCCATTCTCCATTCCTCAACTAAATCTAAGAAAAAAACCATACTTCATATCTTCTATAACACCCTCATCTCTAGTAGACTCCTGTGTGGACCCTCTACCCCTCTTAACTCATTCTGAGTCACATCATTCTGAATAGAATAAAGTAATCTTTTGACAGCATAATGCCAATCAGATCAGTCCCAAACTCTAGTAATTTGTATTTACATGTCAATACAACTTTCTTGTTTGTAAATGCCTACAACAGCTGGCCTGATGTCCCCGCTTTGTCCTAACTATATGCCCTTCTTTTTTACCTCCCATCCAGAATACATTACAGGTATTAGCATTATTTTTTAATCAAATAACAACATTGACTTAAATATATATTCTTTGGAGACAACAGAAAAAGAAATGTGCAAATTTCAGAACCAAAAACTATAGCCTCGTTTCCATGGCAACCATCCAGATCTAGGTGAAGTTCTGACCCCTATGTTCGGATTGTCTAGGCCTCAGTCAAGTCCACATGCCTGTGCCTGGTCTGGGTACTTTAGCAAAAAAAAAAAAAAAAAGTAGGGTTACTCTGTTCCCTAATCGTCCCCCACCATGGTCGGCAATACCCAAAGTGAGTACCAGACACCCAACAGCACACGAGGGGGCGAAAGCCTGGAGATTTATAGCAGTTTGGGATGCCTTCAACTACATGAAACAAAACAAAACCACCCAAAAAAGCCCATAAAACTGTAAGCCAGTAGCTTAAAGAAATGAGGGTATAGGCTACACTCCAAGACATACAGTGATCACACCAATGAAAACATAGACATACTACCTACCATATGGTCCAGCAATCATGCTTCTGAGTATTTATCCAAAGGGAATGAAACAGGATCTTGAAGAGTAATGTGCACCCCCGTGTTCATTGCAGCATTATTCACAGCAGCCAGGACATGGAAACAACCCAAGTGTCTGTCTGTAAAAAGAGAAATAAGGATGTGTGGCATGTGCACACGTGCACACACACACACACACACACACACACACACACACACACACTGTGTGACAGAAAGAGATCCTGCCATTTGCAACAACATGGATAAATTGGAGGACATTATGCTAAGTCAAACATGTCAGACAGAGAAAGACATATACTGTATTATACAGTTTACATGTGGAATCTAAAAAGTGCTACCTCTTCTTAGCCGGGTAGTTCAGATGGTTACCCAATATGCCAAGGTTGCAGTTCAGTCCCCAGTCAGGGCACATGCAGATTCAACCAATGAATCAGTGAACACATAAATACATGGGACAACAAATTGATATCTCTCTCTTCTTTCCCCTTCCTTCCTCTAAAATTAATACATAAAAAATAAAAAAGCAAAAATTGTCATCATACACACAGAGTAGAGTAGCGGTTACCAGGAGCTGAGGTGGGGGGCAATGGGGAGATAATGGTTATAATTACTAAGAGCAGGTCTTAAATATTCACACCACACACACACACCTGACATAAGAGAGGTTATGGGGGAATCATTATGGAATATACAAGAGGCGACCCCCCAAAAAACTGGAATTTATTTATTAAAAAATGTGTATTTATTCTTATGTTTAAACTTTAGTCACCTTCAAAGTCCTCTCCATTTGATGCAACACTCCTATCGAGACTTTTTTCCACTGCTCAAAACAATTTTTTAACTCATAAATTTCAACACTTTTTAGTGCTCCTGCCATTTTTTGTTTCACCTCTTCTACATTGGCAAAACGTTTTCTTTCAAATACTTTTTTCATCTATGGAAACAACAAAAAAGTCACTTGGGGTGAGATTGGGTGACTAGGGAGGGTGGGGCATCAGGTAATGTAATTTTTGGTCAAAAACAGCTGAAGACTCAGTGCGGTGTTAAAAAAATCTTCAAAAAATTCACTGAAACTGAACGCAGCTTCTCACAATCACACCAGCTGGTGCACTGATCCAGATGGGTTTCCTGGAACACTCACGTAGTGGGAGAAGCCTGTACTACATGGGACCCATCCTCCAGAAGGTAATTCCAGTTTTGGGAGGGTTCCCCCCGGTATAAGTGTTTCAAATCAACATATGATACATCTTAAACTTACATAATGCTATGTCAATTTTATCTCAATAAAGGTGGTGGGGGGAGAAATAGAGATAAGTGGATAGCTATTTACCTTCCTTCAGTGGTTTGAAGATGTCAGTATCTCTGTGATTCTTTGAGCTCGTTTGATATGGTCATCCCAGGAGCTGCAGTGGCCCCTGGTAACCCCCTTGTGTCCTTGTAAATGCTCTACATTGTGTGTACAAGGACACGGGAGGGAAAGTCCAAGCAGGCACTTCCTTACTGCTACTGAGTGGAATGTAGCTGGAAGGCTGATAAATCAAACAGGTAGCCTGTGCTTCTGCAGTTACGGGGACAGCCCAGGTCAGATGCTGCCTGCTCGTCTCAACCATAATGCTAAGGAAGGAAACCGCAAATCCACTTAATTAACTCCGGCCTTCATATACACGTTTTTTCCCCCCTGCCTGGAATCATGTTCCCTCCATTATTTGCTAGATTGCTCCTAATCCTTTAAGTATCAGCTTAAATTTCACCTTTTCAGAAAACTCTTTCCTGAGCATGGGTTCTTAGCTGATCTCCTACACCATTCTTTATCACTGGAACCAAGTAATCTCTTCCATTATCTTATCCAAATGTGTAATTTGTATTAAATGGGTCGTTTATTTGTTATTTTCCTTTTTGTGGCAGTCTGTCAGCACAAAGCCTAATCAGTCAACTCCTTGGCACCTGGGCCATTTTTATCTGACTGATGTGTACCCAATACCCAGCACAATGTGGCCATAGAGTCAAAGTGCAATAGCTTCTATTAAATCAGTATATAAACAAACACATTTTATACCAAATTGCAAAAGTTTTAAGATTTTTTAAAATCAAATAGGTTGATAATAAGAGGACACGTGGATTTTTCAGACACAGGGTTAAAACATAATAGACTCCAAACCACTTCATAGGTGAAAGAAAGAAAAACGTGGCTAATTAAATGACAAGTGCTGGTGAGGATGTGCAGAAAAGGGAACCCTCGGGCACTGCTGGTGGAAATGCAGACTGGTGCAGCCACTGTGGAAAACAGTATGGAGTTTTCTCAAAAAATAAAAAAATAAAAATGGAAGTGCCTTTTTAAAAATACTCACCCAAGGATATGTTTTTATTGATTTTAGAGAGACAGAGAGAGAAATAGAGAGAGAGAGAGAGAGAGACATTGATTGAGTGAAACATTGATCAGTTGCCTCCTGTACACACACCAACTGGGATCGAACCTGAAACCCAGGTATGTGCCCTGACAAGGAATCAAATCGACAACCTTTTAGTGTACGGGATAACACTCCAACCAACTGAGCCACCTGCCCAGAAGCCAGAACTAAAAATGGAGTTGCCTTATTACCCATCAATTCCACTCCCAGGAATACATCCTAAGAAACCCAAAACACTAATTTGAAAGAATATATGCATCTCTATGTTGACAGCAGCATTATTTACAATCGCCAAGATCCAGAATCAGCCCAAGTGCCCATCAGTAGATGAGTGAATAAAAAGGCTGTGGTACATTTACACAGTGGGATACTATGTGGCTGTAAAAAAAAGAAGGAAATCTTAGTTTTGTTCCAGCACGGATGGACCTGGAGATTATTACGCTAAGCAAAAATAAGCCAGTCAGAGAAACAAATACCATATGGCCTCACTTATAGTGGAATCTAATGAGCAAAATTAACTGATGAACAAAGTGGAACCAGAGGTACAGACACATGGGACAGACTGACAGCTGTCAGAGGGGAGTGGGCAGGGGGGCGGGATGAAAGAAGGTGAAGGATTAGCCAAAGAATGTTTATGCATGACCCACAGACACAGACTACAGTGTGGGAATGGCCAGAGGGAAGGAGGGAGCAAGGAGGGGGGAGGAGGGTGAAGGGGGAGAAAGGGGAACATCTGTAATAGTGTCAACAGTAAAAACAAAGATTAAAAAAAGAGATAAGGAAGGATGTTTTAGATCCCAGATAAGCAATCAGAAAAAGAAAAGAAAGAATGTGCTGACTTAAAAGAAGACAATCTTTCTGCATAATTCCTTCTAACTCTGTTGGTTCTTCCTGTGATTAAAATTCCTTCCATCTGTGAGGATATTAACTGTTTATTCAGCATGATTTTTTTTTCTCTTTTCCAGTGTTTTAGATTCTAGCCCGTTCTCGCATGTATTTCCCCATTAACTTTATCCCCTTTAAATCACCTTTGTAGTAGACTTTCAGAAACTCTATCACATCAGAGGTCTGTGTGTGTTCACACCGCAGTTCCCTAATCACAGAACCCCCTTGTCCCCTGTGTATCCTTTGCACCATTTTCACGTTGCTGATGCCTCTCCTCCAATAGATACAAAGTTACACGTTACTGCCCGGGGAGCTGGGTGCATGTGTTTGGGCCTCTTTAGCCTCAGTGCTTCTGGAAGCGGCACTTGCTGCCCTGAAGCATGATTCTTACTATTCATCTGCTTCTCTCAATGCACTGAACGCTCTGTGAGCACAGGACAATGTCTAGTCTGTTCCCTGCTGCAGCCTGACTCCTAAGCACTGCATCTGGGACATATCAGGTGCTCAATGTACATTCCAAATTAATGCAGAAAATAAGAAAGCATGTAGTTGTTTCTGCTACTATGGCAGGGCATGAGAACGCCAGTTTCTATTTATCCTTGCTAGTACAGGATGTTGGCTTTTATTATATCTTTGATCAATTAGTATCTAAAGTTATCCTGATTTCATAATAAATGCAATTGGATTTTTTTTCATGTTTGTACATGATATTGGTGTTAACCTGGAGCACTGGCTTGTGTCCTTGGCTCATTTACCTAGTCGTCGTCGGCAGCCGTCCGTCTCGAGAGACGATGGTGTAGCTTCTTAAGAGTCTATCTGCACCGCCGAGAATGGCTGTGCAGTCCGACTCGGGAGTGACATGGTATCTGTCTCCTCCCGTGTTGAATCGACATCTTGTGATGACGCTGAAGCTACAGAGCCTGGGCAGGGTAATATGGAGGGTCTGCTGTTGCCCATGCAGCAGACCCCCCCTCTCTTCGCAGCTGAAGGGTCCAAGGGAAAGACGGAGTCAATACAGCTTGGCTTCAGGTGCGCCGCAGGAGTTGCCGGTGTTGACTACAACGTCAAACCGCCTTAGGGACTCCGGCTCCGGATTTTCTGTCGGGGTTTACTCCCTTAGCCTTTCCCCTGAAGAGGTATGCCGCAAGGCAGCGGAGGTTTTTTGGAGTCAGAGTTTTCCTTCTCTGATTTACCTAGTAAGAATGATTTATTTGCAGTATTTCTCCTTTGAAACAAACAAAAAAAGACCTCACACCTGTTAGAATGGCTATTATCAAAAAGACAAGAAATAAGCATTGCCGAGGATGTGAAGAGAAGGGGGACCCTTGAGCACTGTGGGTGGGAGTGCAGACTGATGCATCCACTCCGGAAAACAGTATGGAGGTTCCTCAAAAAATTAAAAATAAAACTACCATATCACCCAGCAATTCCACGTCTGGACATTTATCCAAAGGGAATAAAAATCATTATCTCAGAAAGATACCTGCGCCCCACACTCACTGAAGCATTATTTGTAGTAACTAACGCATGGGAACAACCTAAATGTTTGCTGGCAGGTGAATGGATAAAATAATGTGGAGATATATTACTCAGCCACAAAAAAAGAAGGAAATCCTGCCATTTGCAACATGATGAAACTTGAGGGCGTTGTGCTAAGTGAAGTAAGATACCGTATAATCTCACTTCTAAGTGGGATTTTGAGCAATACTTGGCAAACCCTCCAACCTTTGAACTGAGCCTAGCATGAAAACCTAAGAGAGATATTGAACGTTCTTTTCCCCGTGCCCAATGCTGCTGATCCTACAGGACCAGATATCGTGAATTAACTGTTCCACTCCTGCCAAGTCTCTTCCCCTGGGTCTGGCTGTTCCAACACTGCAGAGGAACCCAGCAGCCCTGCCCACAGGATTTCCTGGGGCCAGCTCCTGGCACTCAGGACCCTGTCCTTCTCT
The DNA here is from genome assembly GCF_987537825.1 of Furipterus horrens. Taxonomy (NCBI): domain Eukaryota; kingdom Metazoa; phylum Chordata; class Mammalia; order Chiroptera; family Furipteridae; genus Furipterus; species Furipterus horrens. Next base: position 2,130,480 of record NW_028327186.1, on the reverse strand, counting down.
GGAGGGTCAGTCCCCTGGGGTGGGGCTTGTGTGCCTGTGTCAATGAGCTTGGGCAGCTTTGGGGGTGTTCTCCTTGTCTCTCCCGGCAGGAAGGAGCATGAATACAAACACAGGGAGTTAAGTGGGGAACACCCTGCTGTGGCAGGAGCGATAGCCACAGCTCTGTTCTAGAAATGGGACCTCCTGCATAGCCCTGGAATTTTAAATTTAAAGGAGCAAATTTTTTGGATTCTGTTGAAACTATTTTGGGTGAAGGGGGAGGAAAATTATTTTCCTTTCCATTTTATATTTATTGGTTTCAGTATACAGCATAGTGGTTAGACAATCACATCCTTTACACAGTATCCCCCTCAATATTTCCAGGACCCCAAGTGGCACCATACATAGTCATTGCAATATTATTAACTATATTCTCTATCCTTTCCTTAAATTCCCATGTAATTTTAAATTTTAAAGGAGAAAATTTGTTTTGATTCTGCTGAAATTTTGGGGGGTGAGAGGGGAGGTAATTTTTTTAAAAGCAATTCTAAGGTTTTTATACTCACCTTGGCTCTGGGTAAGAGGTGGCATCAAAGGTCACTGCTGCTGGAGTTTTTGCCAAAATGAGCACCCTCCGCCATGGGAGACGTCACCTTAAGTCCACTAAACTGTGGATGGATTCCATCTCAGCACACCTGAGGCTTCCTGAGTGTTTTTAGCACCTGTACCCACCTGTTAGGTATTTCCACCCACTGTTGGGAACCCTAGCTCCCGATCCAGAACATAATTCCCCCACCCAGATATAACTTCCAGCTTTGTTCTTTTGGGGGTGTTGTGTTCCTCTCATTATCCATGGTCACCAAATACACCTTTGACCAAATAGTCTTTTCCAATTTTCTTAAGTGTGAAAGATTTCTGGTCTTATAGAAGGCGCATTTCTCCCCCCCCCCCCACAAAATTGAAATCTTCATGGATTTGTCTCCAGTCATTGCCCCTCGCCCCCACCCTCACCCCATTCTACCCTCTGAGGAATTCCCTAGTGGCACATTGCAATTCAAGAACTTCCAAGTGACAGATGTCCCAATGGGCATCCTTTATTTCAACCCTTCAAGGGAGGACCACGTTTCAAACCTTGGCTTTGGCACTAAGCAGGAGTATGGCTCAGTTTGGTCCATTAACTTCTGAAACAAAGTCTCTTAATGTGTACAATCATAATATGACTGCTTTCTCTAAAAGATGAAGGTGAGGATTAAAATTGGGTGTATGGATGTAAGTGCAGAGACTCTTAATTGTGAATTAAAAATAAATAAACTAAGAGGCAGGAGGTAAGGGTCAGTTGAAGGCAGGTGTGGAAAAGCAGAGGCTCAAGTCTCATTCTATCTGTGGTTCAAATCCCAGCCCCTCCTCCCATGAAGCTGTTATGAGCTAGGGAAAGTTAATTACCTACTTTGTTCCTGTACTTCCTCCATGATGCTGATGTAGTAAGTGCCCACCTCATACGGCTGTTGTGAGGACTAAACAAAAGGAAATGCGGGTGAAGGGTTTAGTACAATGCCTCACTCTAAGTGACCACACAAAAAAACCCACAGCTATTAATTTTAATAAAATGTAGAAAATGCAAGAGAGGAAATTACCCTAAACATTCATGGTTATTTTTATGGGATAGGGTTACGAGCATCTGTGCTTCCTTGTTTTTACTTTTCTGTATTTGTCAGAGTTTTGAAATGAACTCCTGAATCACACTTCAAAAAAATAAAACTATAAAGTTCACATATTTACGAGTAATGATTAGCGTTTTTCCCACCCTATGAAATAGCTATGCTATTCGAACACTTTGTAAAATGTCACATTCCCAGCCCATATGACTTTGTTAAAAAGATAAAAGTACACTTTTCCAAAAATGATTATCACAAGAATCTTTAATGTTTAAAGATGACTCATGGTGGGGTTGTAACTTGTGTTTAGGAAACAGTGCCAAGTGCCCACATTGAGACCATTTCAGTCCACATCACTGCACTCCACGCGGCTGTCTCCTGTGCCCAGCGAGGTCACAAACAGAGGGGACCTTGACTTTTCTCTGGGTTAGGCCAGCTTTGCTGGTGAGTCCTTTCAAACTCTCCAGGGGCAGTCTACCCAATACACATACATCACCTGTTCCATATAAAAGAATAAGATGGAAAATTTCTCAATGTATTTCATAAGTTTAGCACATCTCTGGTACAAAAATTCAAGAAAGGTAGCACAAAAGCGAAAGCACCAACAGAGCTTACTTATAAACGGACATGCGCAAACCCTACACACTACCTAATAGTACTGAAATGAATAGAACATTGCATTAAAAGGTATAAAAGCACTGTACTGAAAACTTAAAAGGTACACGTGAAATACTGCACTGGAAATCCTGAATACTCTACTGTCCCACCCCACCCCTCCACCACCCCGGTGAGGGTCAGAAACCACGGATCTGCCTCCGGACCTTTCTAGTCCTCGGAGACACTGCTGCGGGGACAGGGGGCAGGGGGGGTGGCCTCCCGCAGAGCTCTGGCCTCCTCCAGAGCTTCTCTGTAGCGGGAAGGCCAGGCCTGGGGGTCCTTCTTAAAGACCCTGGCCAGGAACTCCATGATCTGCATCTTGGTGATTTCACGGCTGGCACGGGGGCCCCAGAAGAACTCGTATTCGGGGGGCTCCACGTGGGGCACGCGCTGGTACTTCAGGTAGTTTTGCTGGACGAACTCCTCGGTGATGAGCTTTCTCACGTCGCCGAAGGTGGAATGTTTCTTCCAGGGCCGCAGCCCCAGGATGCGCAGCACGTTCCAGACGGCACTCTCCCTGGCGCCCCGACCCTTCACGTAGATGAGGCTCAGGATCATCAGCAGGAGGCCGGTCATGGGCATGCGGTTGTTCAGCGCCACCCTGTCCAGCTCCTCCGGCTCCAGCGCTTTGACCAGCGAGAACTCCATCGTATGCAAGCTGGTGAGCCTCAGGTGCAGCCCGAAGACGCGGGCGAGGATGAGGCTGGTGCGCCTGAGGATGCTGCGGCACCACTTCTTGTAGCTGCCAATGACATCCCTCACCATGTCTGGGAACCAGATGATCATCCTCTTCTGGTCCTTGACCAGCACGTACCACATGAGCTCGTGCGCCTTCTGCACCAGCTGGGCCGGGGCGGGCGGCGCGGGGCCGGCCTGGGCCGCGCTCGGGGCCTGGTGGACGCAGCTCTCCTGCGCGGCCTGCTGCATGGCCTTCGGGTCGTCCTCCTCGCTCGGGGCCTGGGGTGGCGGCGAGGCCGGAGGGGCGTCGGTGGGGCCCACGGGAGGGCCGTCTGGCCCCGCGAGCGTTGCGGCCTGAGACGCGGGCGCAGGGGGCTCCCCGGGAAGCCCAGGGCTGCCGCGCCCCTCGGAGTTGGAGGCGTCGGCTGCAAAGTCGGGGTCGCACACATCCTTACTTTGTTCGGACATGTCTGCTCCGTCTGACAAGGGCAGGGCCTCTGCGTCCAGGAGCTCCTCGAGCCTTTGCTCAGTCCTCGGACTCCTGGAGAGGAAGTGCGCGTTGCTGCGCGCGCGGCGCCTTCCGCAGCGGCCGGGCGGGGCGTGGCGGCGGCGGGACGGGCCACTGCGCCTGCGCGGCGGCGGGCGGCAGGGGGCGGGGCGCGCGCCCGACGGGGCGGGTGAGGGCCGAGGCCCTGAGGAGGGTAGAGACTCCGCTGGAGTAAAGACCCCAGGACCCCAGGTGACCTGTGTGCCCTCAGGCGGTCGCGGGGCGGCGGGGAGGGCGGGTGCGCGCTGAAGAAGGAGCGCGTTTGAGAGCAAAGGTGTGCCCTTGTGAGGTGCGAGGTTGGGTTCGGCAGGACAGGTGAGCTAGGCAGGGGCAGAAGCCCCTCAGGCACGAGGCCCGAAGAGAGGGCCCCGCCGGTGTGTAAGCCCGGGTTCCCTGACGCTGAGTGTGCGGACTTGGCACCGAGCGACCCACAACGGGCCTGAGGGCTTGACCCCGAACGGGCCCCAAGGTTGTCCGAGAAAGCGTGTAGTCCGGAACTGCAGTCCGGGGAAATACCAGTCAAATGTGGGTCCCCCCACCCCCCACCTCAGAAGGGTTATGAAGTGAGAAATGCAGCAGGTAGTCCCTCCACGCGCAAACGGAACTTTCCTGGCGGTCATAATATACTAATGGTCTCGGTGGTGCTTTCATGATCGTGGATTTTGGCTTCCCGTGTCCCTTGCGTCATTTCGATTTTATTTTAATTCTTCCGTGAAGACCCCGTCATTCCGTGAGTGCCATATTGATCAGCACACACTTGTATGGTGTCTTTTTCCCTGTTTGCCCAGCACCCTTCTCCCCCCCCCCCCCCGGAGGCCTGCTGGGACCTCCCGTCTGTGTTCATGTGCAACTGTGACATTCGCACGGGACGCACCTGCACCTCCTCACAGAGACTGGCTGCTCCCACGCTGGCAGTCACGCCCAAGGCTTCACGGCACCATGGGTTGCATCTGGTAGTCTCTCTCATGACCAGCAATAGGGGATGCAGCCTGAAAGCAGGTCTGCATCCCGCAAAACGAAGCTGACACCCATGGGGAAGCACCCCATGGTAGTGTGGGGTAGTGTGGGCCTTCTGCCCGTCCTGGCTTCCTCAAGCCAACAACTTTTTTTTTTTTTTAAGATTTTATTTCTTTATTTTTTAGAGAGAGGGAAGGGAGGGAGAAAGAGAGAGAAACATCAGTGTGTGGTTGCCTCTCGTGCGCCCCCAACTGGGGACCTGGCCCGCAACCCAGGCGTGTGCCCTGACTGGGAATCGAACCGGCGACCCTTTGGTTTGCAGGCCGACGCTCAATCCACTGAGCCACACCAGCCAGGGCACAAGTGGCTTCTTAAATGTGCCGCCTTAACTCAGGTTGCTTGAAACCCAGAGCTTAGATAAATATTGTCTTGACATTTCTAGTACTCTTATTTCTGGTATCTCCTTTCTCATTTCTCACTTTATTTTTTCTTAAGTAGGTTGATGTCGGAGGATTTTTCGTGCTGCTTCTTTCTCTTTGGATTTTCATGCTGCTGTCACCTTTCCAGGGATCATTCCCACACTAGTTCCTCCAATAGGACTTGTGAACATTTCCCTTCACAAGGGTAATTCGTACATACCTTTCAGCTATAGCTTAGTTGGATTTTTCCCATTTATAATTTTCTTCTTTATAGATTTCTGTATTTCTGAGTGCATCTTAAATAATTGGGTCAGTTTTATTTGTTTTTTATTAAAGAATGGCTCTGCATCAATTTATTGCCCACATTCTTCTTTTTAAAAATCTTCATTTCTTGACTTTATAGTTATTCATGCCTTTTTTTTCCCTTTCACTTGGGTACTTATTATTTTCTAACTATTCAGGTTAACTAGTTAGTTCATTTAAGGTATTTTTTAATACTGGAAATATTTGAGTCAATTATTTAAATCTCAGCTCAGGTTGGGCCATGGGCCATCATGTTTGCCATTTTAAGTTAATTAAAATTGCCTTCTCATATTTTACCCTCTTGGATGTAATGGATTCATGAAATTAAATTTCAAACTTGGGCACGACAATTGTGAGAGTATGAACACACATATATTAAAAAGTATAAAAGCAATTCTAAAACAATTACAAAATTATAAAAACTGCTGCTGCAATGAGATATCAGAGCTCTGGCCAGAGGGCTGGTTGGGTTTCAGCTGCCACCTGAGATGGACTGGACCTCATTCTGGTGAACTTGACAATGGTCAATAGTAGACCCCCCACCTCTACTACGGCTCACCACCTCACTTCTGACCGGAGAACTGTTTCATACTGTACCAGGGCCTGTGAGGTATGACCACCATGAGGTGTTATGCTCAGAGGGTTTAAAGCATTGGAACTGATGCCTAAGTTTGGAACTGAGTACAAGGTAGACCCCTAGTGATGCCCATTTTTAGAGCAGTCCTGTATGTCTGCTAAAGGGATATCGTTTCTACCCAGCAGAAGGTCTGCTGAAGAGGCTTCATTTCCCACCAAGGAGAAAATTTATGGCCAAGGGTGGGGGAACAGTGGGAAAAAATTAAATCTTGGGGTAGACTTCAAGTAGAGAAAGTGCATCTAAACCTGCCTCATTGGAGGGGTCAGCAGCTTGATCTCTACCTAATAAGATACCTGCCTACTCATAAACCAGAGATGCAGACCTCCATGTGGTTAAGGAGAAGGACCGATGATATCACGGTAAAGAAGAGAAAACCAGTACTCATGAAGCATCCACAACTTCTTTATTGATTATTTTAGTGAGAGAGAGAGATTGAGTTGTTCCAACTTATTCATACATTCATTGGTTAATTCTTGTATGTGCCCTGACTGGGGATAGAACCTTCAACCTTGGCATATTCGCTCAACTCTAACCAACAGAGCTACTGGGCCAAGGCCTTTCACAACATCTTTCACTGAAGAGTCAAGATTTGGGTCTGGAGCTCCAGTGATAAATTGGGTTCCCTGGGTCCTTCAAGGTTGACCCTATTTGATATGGAGAATGAGTCTTCTCAGGGCCAGCCACTTAGAAACTGAAGCCTAAAGTTTACAAAACATCTCCCAAACAAATTCCCGAAGGGCTACTCTTTAAATCAAGATTCTGTAAATCAAGTTCTACGGATGCAGGAAGTAGATGGAGAAGTTACAACAAATTATGCTGGTGCAGACAGTTTTGCTGGTGGGTTGCTTCAAGCTCGGTAATGTGAAACAGATTACACAGCTGTGGATAGGCTGTTCTTGGCAGACTCTGGACTAGGAGGAGAGGCCTGTCCTGGCACTGGTTTCCATAGTGAACAGGGGAGGGGGGTTCACCCCAGAGATTCCAATGGACAGCGCGCATGCTTACAGCACAGAGGCCCAGGGGCCCCACATGAAACGTGAATCCTTCCGGCTCCTTCCCATCAGCATAGCTGCAGCCTCAGCCTTGGAGCCCCCATACCAGCCCCAAACGCAGGCTAAAGGATTGAGAAAGAGAACTCACATTAATGTGCTCAGCCAGTATTGAGCAATGCGGAGCATGTGCCTGAAAGAATTGCATTTTAGACTAGTAGCTCAGTCTGAGAGGGAAACCAATCCACCCAGACTGTTTGACAGCCTGCCCCTTTTTGTTAGAAAAGAATAAGAAGTGAGGCCAGGAAGTGCTGCTTTTCACAGTAGGGAGGGGATTGGAAGGGAGGGGACTCGACCCTGGCCCCTCACCCCTCCAGTCTCCCCAAGGGGCCAGTGCACATTGCCTGTGCAACTGAGGCCCAAGGACACTCACTGAAACACCTCGTGGTTCTGCGTGGACCCACCAGGCCATCAGTCATTCTGCTGACCCTCAGGGACTTGTCTTGAGAAAGGTCACCTGGAGTCAGAGATAAGCCTGGAGGCAGGGCACAGGTGGATAGAGGAGGCATAGAGACCAATTAAGAGACCTTTCACGGGACTTCCCATGGAGAAAAAAGCGGTGCCTTGTGTTTCACCTTCGCTCTGCAACAATTTCTTAAATGCTGCGTCTCAGTCATTGTTTCTGGGAATATAATAAAGAGTCACGATGTCTACAATCCATAGTGAGGGGAAATGGTGGAGAAAAAGGGCTGTAAGAAAACAAGTGAGTAATCAAATAATCATACGTGTAATACATACTGTGAAGGAGAACACAATGGTGTAGCAGAGAAAAGAGGGAATGGCGAAGTGGATATGAATAATAAGCAAATGTGAAGGGAGACTGAATACCAGGAATGACCAAGATTCTGCCTTGGGGGTGGCAGGGACTGAGCAGTTTCAGCGAGACTGGTCTATGGTTTCCTGAGACTATTCAGAGAAGAGAGTGGACATGCCCAAGAAATGCTGGTTATGCAGGTCTCATGAAAGAGGCCTGGGCTGGAAAGTCAAGTTTGGAAAGATAAAGTCAATAACAAGTGCCCAGAGAGAGTGCCTAGAGCAAAGGTCTTCAAAGGGGACCCTACAGACATGAGGACAGAAAAATCTTTCATTGTGTGAAAGTGGAATGCACACCATGGAGGTGAACACCTCTGTCCCCATAAATGCACCTACAAATGCCCTCCAGACAAGTGCTGAAAGCCCTTCTATGGGCAGCACAGCCTCTACTTGAGAACCACTGGGGGGAAAAAAAAAAGCAGAGGGAAGTGAAGACAGAGCCCACAACAGGCCTAGGTCATTTAATCCCCTTTCCAGATGGTCTGTGACTTTTCTATCTGTATGTATTTCTTGGACATAATCAAAAGCGATTGCTTCATCTTCAACACTTCTTGAAGATAAATCCTGTTTGAGCAGACCCTCAGGATGTGTAATTCTTTTTACATATTTTTGTAATTCATTTGCTGATATTTCCTTGAGGAGTTGTGTGAGGGATATTGGCCTGTAGTTACCTCTTTTTGTACTGTCTTTTATCTTTGGCACACAATATTATATTAGTTTCTGGTCTTCAACATAGTGATTCATCATTTATATACCTTACAAAGTGATCACCACACTAAGCCTAGTACCTTTCTGTCACTGTACAAAGTTATCACACTATTATTGACTGTATCCCCTTCACCTTTTACTCACTTTCCTCCCCTGCCTGCCCTTCTGGCAACCATCAGTTTGTTCTTTGTTTCTGTGGGTCTCCTTTTGTTTTGTTATATTTGTTCATTTGTTTTGATTTTTTTTAATTTCCATATATGTGAAAAAATGTGGTAGCTGTCTTTCCCTGTCTGGCTTATTTCACTTAGCCTAAAACCCTTTAGGTCCATTTATGTTGTCACAAATGTAAGATTTACTTATTTTTTATGGCTGAGTAATATTCCATTGTATATATGTACCAACACGTTTTTATCCACTCATCTACTGATGGGCACTTGGGTTGCTTCCATATCTTGGCAGCTGTAAATAACTCTGCAATGAACATAGGAGTATGTATTTTCTATTGAATTAGTTTTTTAGATTTATTTGGGTAAATAACCAGAAGTGGAATTGCTGGGTCATATAGCAGCTATATTTTTATTTTTCTTGAGGAATCTCCATATTGTTTTCCATAGTGGTTGCACGTCCTCATCACCTATTATTTGTTGACTTTTTTATGATAACCATACTGACAGGTGTGAGGTGGAATTTCATTGTGGTTTTGATTTGCATCTCTCTGATGACTAGTGATGTTGAGCATCTTTTCAAATGTCTGTTGGCCATCTGTCTGTCCTCTTTGTAGAAATGTCTCCATGTCCTTTGCTTGTTTTTTATAGGATTGTTTTATTGTTGTTGTTGTTATTGAGTTGTATGAGCTTTTATATATTTTGGATACCAACCCCTCATCAGATGTATAATCTGTGAATACCTTTCCCATTCAGAAGGTTGTCTTGTTATTTTGTTGATAGTTTCCTTCACTGTGCATAAACTTTTTAGTTTTATGATGTCCCATTTATTTTTGCTTTTGTTTCCCTTGCTAGAAGGAACATATCCAAAAAGATATTATTAAGAATGACATCAAAGAGTTTAGTTCCTATGTTTTCTTCTAGGAGTTTTATGGTTTCAGGTCTTACCCTTAAGTCTTTAATTTCTTTTTAGTTTACTTTTGTATATGATGTAAGAGAGTGGTCCAGTTTTCGTTTTTGCATGTATCTGTCCAATTTTCTCAACATTTATTGAAGAGACTGCAATTTCTCCATTAGATATTTTTTGCTTTCTTTGTCATAGATTAATTGGCCATATAAGCAAGGGTTTATTTCTGAGTTCCCTATTCTATTCCACTGTTCTTTTGTCAGTTTTTGATTATTATAGCATTGTAGTATAATAGTTCCCATCAGAGAAGGGAACTCTGACTCCAAAAAACCTCCGCTGCCTTGCGGCATACCTCTTCAGGGGAAAGGCTAAGGGAGTAAACCCCGACAGAAAATCCGGAGCCGGAGTCCCTAAGGCGGTTTGACGTTGTAGTCAACACCGGCAACTCCTGCGGCGCACCTGAAGCCAAGCTGTATTGACTCCGTCTTTCCCTTGGATCCTTCAGCTGCGAAGAGAGGGGGGGTCTGCTGCATGGGCAACAGCAGACCCTCCATATCACCCTGCCCAGGCTCCGTAGCTTCAGCTTCACTGGAGAGGACACTCCAGCGTCATCGCAAGATGTCGATTCAACACGGGAGGAGACAGATACCGTGTCACTCCCGAGTCGGACTGCACAGCCATTCTCGGCGGTGCAGATAGACTCTTAAGAAGCTACACCATCGTCTCTCGAGACGGATGGCTGCCGACGACAGTATAGGGTGAAATCAGGGAATATGATACCTCCAACTTTGTTCTTCTTTCTCAAGATTGCTTTGGCTATTCTGGGTCTTTTTTGTTGTTTTTCCATATAAATTCTAGGATTATTTTTTCTAATTGTGAGAATTTCAATAGGAATTGCATTGGATCTGTAGATTACTTTGGGTAGAATAGACATTTTAATGGTACTAAGTTTTCTAATCCAGGAGTATGGTATATCTTTACATTTATTTGTGTCCACTTCAATGCCCATTGTCCAATAGTTTTCGGAGTACAGATCTTTCACTTCCTTGGTTAAATTTATTCCTAAGTATTTTATTCTTTCTGATACAATTGTAAATGGGAGTGTTTTCTTAATTTCTTCTTCTCATCATTCATTATTAATGCATAGAAACCTAACTGATTTCTGTATATTAATTTTATAGCCTGTTACTTTGCTGAATTCACTTATTATATTAAATTCTTGCTGGATAGCTGTGGCTAGGACTTTCAGTACTATGTTGAATAATAGTGGTGTGAGTGGGCATCCTTGTCTTGTTCCTTATAAGAATAGCTTTCAGCTTTTCACCACTGAGTGTGAGGTTAGTTGTGGGCTTGTCATATATAATAATCTTTATCATTTTGAGGTCAATTTCTTCTATATCCACTTTGCTGAGAGTTTTCATCATAAATGGGTGTTGAATTTGTCAAATGCTTTTTCTGCACCTATTGAGATGATTATATTTTTATTCTTGGTTTTGTTGATACAAAGTATCTCATTAATTGTTTTGCAAATATTGAACCATCCCCCCCCCAACACACACACACATCAGTTTTCTAGGACTGTTGTAGCAAATTACCACAGAGTGGGTGGCTTGAAATAACAGTTTATTCTCTCAGAGTTCTGTCTGCATAAATCTGAGATCAAGGTGTTGGCATGACCACACCCCCACTGAAGGCTTTAGGAGAGAACCCTTCCTTGACTGCCCCAGATTCTGGTGTAATTCTTTGGCTTGTGGCCAAGTAACCCCAGTCTCTATCCCCATCTTTACATTGAAGTTCAGATGCCTGCCTCCCCCATGTGTCTCTGTATCTCTTTTAGCCTCCTCCTTCCTTCAACAAACACGTCAGTCATTAGATTTAGGTTACAGTCTAAATCCAGGATAATCTTCGTTGCAATCCTTAACTTAATCATATCTTCAAAGAAACACTTTTTTTCATATTGGATAACATTCTTTGTTCCAGGGACTGGGACATGGGTATCTTTTTGGAGGGCTATTGTTAATCCTATCCCAGGGGACAGTGACGTGTTTTGTTTTTTTTAAATGAAAATCCAGGTATTTCATTAGTTTGAGAAACAGAGAAGTAACCTGGGGGTTTGAAAAATCAATGGAAGAATCCTAGCAAAACCCTTTTCCTCAAAGAAAGCCGTCCCTTTGGAAGGATGAATTTAAAAGTGAGTTTAAAATTACAAATAGTGCCGTGGGGTTTATAAGGAACCATATGCAGTCTCTCACATTTAGAGACAGTAAAAGCTGGCAAGGGCTACGGGGTAAAGTCCAAGTCTAGAATTTCCCCTAAGTCCGTGGTTTATGGTCCAGTACAGTCTCAAGGGAGAGGGTGTTCACAGTCTCAGTATCATTGGGTGCCATTAACTCTCCTGGGGGTTACATGGAAAATACCCTCAAATCCCACTCTCCACTGGTAAATTAGAATCTTTCACTCCTGTGCTAACTTCTGGAACAAGCGAAGTTCTTCATGGAAGTTCTTCCTTGCCTAGAGCCATTAGTTGTTAGAATGGCTGCTTCCACCTACTCATGTTGCTTGGCAGGGATTTTTAATTATATAATTATGTACAATTATCTAAGATAATTTTTATAATTTGACCTTGTCTGTCCAATTTCCATTAATGTATTAGTTGAAGAGATAAATGAACCCCAGTTTGATTTAGATTTATTGTATTGCCTGTACCCTGCCAACTTCAACTGCATGGACTACAATACAGTTTTGGTAATAACCAGTTAGTGCAGACCCGCAAGTTCAAAGCATGGCCACCAACAAGACCACCCTTATTTCAGGAGCCAGTTGGACTATAGGGGTCCCCAGGCCATTAGCACTTTTGAGCAACTAGCTACAAATTTGGGGGTTACCATGACCATCAAAGGTTCAACAATTTCCCTTATGTTTTCTTCTAGAAGTTTTATAGTATTAGGTTTAATTTTAGAGTGTGCTTACAATATAAATGATATATTTTATAATTATTAATTTTGACTCAAATTTTATATAAAGCATACGTTATGGATTGAAGTTCGTTCTGTCAAAAAGACTATTATTTTAATACTGAATTCCCTTTGCAACTTAGTCAAAATCCAGTTGTCTATATCTGTGCCTTTCTATTTCTGGACTTTCCGTTCTGTTCCATTGATCTGTCTGTCTTAGATCAATACTGCACTGTCTTGACCAATATTGAATTACCGTAAATCTTATAATGAGATGCTCAGCATTTCATCTTTATTCTTCATTTTCAAAGTTGTTTTTGTCAAATGGCATTGTAGTAAGTTTTTAAAAAGATTTTATTTATTCACTTTTAGAGAGAGAGGAAGGGAGGGAGAAAGACAGGAAGAGAAACATCGAAGTGAGAGAGAAACAGCGGCTGGTTGCCTCCCATACATGCCCTGACCTGAGACTGAACCTGCAAGCCAGGCCTGTGCCCTGACTAGGAATCGAACCAGTGACCTTTTGCTTGGGGGGACAAAGCTCAACCAACTGAGCCACACCAGTCTGGACCATAGTAAGTTTTGTAATAATTATATGTGAGTATGATTTGTGTACTATTTACAGTGTTTGACATGCTCAAAAGAATCCATTCTGATTAAATGTGTAAATGGAATAGAAGTTGTTTAAGGGAAATTTAATTAAGTTAGAAACATGAATACAGTAGTCCCTCTCTATATCGTGGTTCACTTATCATGGCCTCACTGTATCACGGGATTTTAAAAAATATTATATTTAATTATTCGTTATGGATTTTTCACTATATCACGGGATTTTGTGGTACTGTATACGTATGTTGTTAAAGTGACGTAGGTTTAAGAGTGTAGAATATGTTTAAGAACATAAGTAGTGTTTATAAAAGTGTGGAAAAGGTTAATAAGGGAGTGGGATAGGTTAATAAGGGACTGGGAACAGTTTATAAGTGTGTGGGAGGGTTTTGTAAAGCTTTGAAATATATATAAATACTAAAATAAATGTAAGGTTCCTACTTCGCGGATTTTCACCTATCGCGGGAGGGGGGTGTCTACAACATAATACCCGCCGTAAGTGAGGGAATACTGTATATTTAAGAAAAAAAGTCCCAATAACCAAAATTTAGCAGTCTCTTCAATAATACTCCCCTGGTTGCTTTAAATTTGGGGGTAGATTCTAAACTTCAGAAGTGTTGCTCTGTCCCTTGTTATCAGCTTAATGTGCCTCAGTGGAGGGACCAATTCTTCAGGTCCCTCTTCTGAGGTTTCCCTCTCTTCACTCACTTCATTCAGCTTCAGTGTATCTGAAAATGTCTTTATTTTACCTTTTTCTGAAAGTTTATTTTTTCACTGTATATAAAATCCTATACTGGTGATAAGTCCAAGATGCCCCATAGATGCTTGAAACTGTGAATAGTACTGAGCCCTATATCTACCATGTATTTTTTTTCTATACATACATCCACATTATAAAGTTTAATTTATAAATTAGGCACAGCAAGAGATTAACAACAATAGCTAATAATAATACAATAGGACACATATAACAAAATACTCTAGTAAAATATATGTGAAAGTGGTCGCGAGCTCTCTCTCTGATAACCAGTCTGATGATGGAAATGGCTTCTCAGTGATGGTCAGGTAGTGGGCACAGCATAAATTGTGTAGACAAAAGGACACAGTGGGATTTCATCACGCTACTCAGAACATCTCACAGTGTAAAATTGTGAATATTTATTTCTGAAATCTTCCATTTAATACTTTTTGGACCATGGTTGGACCTGGGCAACTGAAACCATGGAAAATCAGACCGTGGCTACGGGGGGAGCCATTGTACTTTGAAGGTGCTATTCTACTATCTTTTCTTTTGGTTGAATTTTCTTTTAATTTTTAAGTTTAAAACTTTAAGTTAAAATTTACATTTCATATTATTCTGTATTAGCTTCAGGTGCACAGCATAATGGTTTAGACAATCATATACTTTACAAAGTGTCCCCCCAATATTTCAAGTACCCCCTTCCCATACACAGTTTTACAATATTATTCAGTATATTCCCTGGCTAGTCAAGTTACATCCCTGTGACTAATCTGTAGCTGCCGATTTGTACTTCTTAATACCTTCACCTTTTATATCCAGTCCCTGACCCCCTCCCCTCTGGCAGCCATCCGTCTGTTCTCTGTATCTATGAGTCTTTCTTTATTTTATTCTTATGATTCTGTATATAAGTGAAATTGTATGATTTTTGTATTTCTCTGCCTGACTTATTTGACTGAGCATAATACCCTCTAGGTCCATCCATGTTGCCGCAAATGGTAAGACTTCCCTGTTTTTTATGGCCGAATAATATTCCAATGTGTAAATGTACCATCCCGTTTTTATCCATTTGTCTGTTGATGGGCATTTGGGCTGCTTCCATATTTTGGCTATTGTAAATAATGCTGCTGGGGGAGGGGGGTACTGGGTGGAGGGGAGCAAAGGGGAAAAATTGGAACTATTGTAACAATGTAATCAATAAAATATACTTAAAAAAATAATGCTGCGAAGAAATAGGGGTGTATTAGTGTTTGGCGTTTCTTCAGATAAATAACCAGAGGTGAAATTGCTGGGTCAGAAGGCAGTTCAATTTTTAATTTCTGAGGACCCTCCACACTGGCTCTCCCATGTTTTCAATTGTACTGTTTCCAGTGATATATCTGCTGTCATCCTTATCTTTGTTTCTCTGTAGATAGTGTGTCTCTTTCCCCTTCTGGATGCTATTAAGTTTTCCCTTTATCATTGGGTTTGGATACTTTGACCATGAGGATCACTGAAGTAGTTTTCTTTTAAGTTTCTTATCCTTGATTTCATTAAGCCTCTTGAATGTGTGTGTTTATACTTCTCATCAAACTTAGAAAACTTTCACTATTAAATCTTTAGACTTTTGGAGACACACGTGGCATATATATGCAGTACAGTATTGTGCTGCTTGAAATTGTTTCACAGCTCACTGCACTTTTAAAATCTCTTTTTCTATGTTAAATTTTTAAACAGTTTCTGTTGCTATGGTTTTAAATTCACTAGTGCTTTCTTATACCATGTGTATTCTCCCCCTGATGCCATCGAGTGCATCTTCTATCTCACACATTACAGTTTCCAGCTCTAGAAGTTTAATTTTGGTTTCTTTTATCACTTCAATGTCTCTATCTAAATTTTCAAACATATGGAATTCGGTTATGATAACAATTCTCATGTTTTCCTTTTTCTGCTAATTCCAATATCTATGTCAATTATGGATCAGTTTCAATATATTTATTTTTCCCTATTCTGTTGTATTTTTCCTGTTTCTTTCCATATATGGTACTGAATGACAGACACTTTGAAGGTTATCTTGTCATAACTGGTAAATATTCACTCTCCATACTCTTGATCTGGATATTTTGGGATTTAGTTGAATTACTTAAATTTCTAAGATTTGTTAGGGAGGGTCAGATCAGTGCTCAGCCGAGGTCTAACTCTTCTGCACAATTGAAGAAAACATTACGGTGTTCTCCACCCAGTGCTACATCAACTGTGGAGTTTTCCAATATTGCTGGTGGAAAGAATTAGTATTCTCAATCCATGTTAAGGTCATACACTATTAATTCTAGTATTCTCAGATGATATTTTTTGGTCTTGAGTAGTTTCCTCACATGGGCATGTTGCTTGTGCCATAAAACTTTGATTCTTTTGTTTCTCCGTTAAATCACTACTAATTTCCAAGCTGAAGCCTATTGAAGATACATAGATTTTTCTACTTTCACCCCAGGATTTTTATCAAGGTGAAGAAACAAGGTTAATAAACTTGTATTGTCATTTGGAATTCTTAAAAATTCTTGGGAGGTTCTAAAAAGGCAATTGTGCTGTTCTTTTTAAAAGATGTTTTAAATCCCCCACCCAAGGATATATTTATTGATTTGAGAGAGAGAGGAAGGGAAGGAGGGAGGGAGATCAAAAGAGAGAGAGAGAGAGAGAGAGAGAGAGAGAGAGAGAGAGAGAGAGAGAGAGAGAGAGAGAGAGAGATACATCAATTGATTACCTGCAGTACATTCTACAACTGGGGATCAAACCCACAACCTACCTATGTGCCCTGACCAGGGATTGAACCTGCAGCCTTTTGGTGCATGGGATGATGGTCCAGCCCACTGAACAACCCAGCCAGGGCTGTGCTGTTGTTCTTGAATGTGACTTTGTTTTCCAGCTGGGACATGGAATTGGAAACCAGTCAAAGAACAGCATCATTCACTGTTCAGTGATGGCTTCCCCTAACCAAATGTACTTATTTAGAGAAACTGGATTTCTCATAGATCTCCTCTACCTTTGGCTCTGCTCAGGAGAAGTTATCGTATGGACACTAGGTCAGAATAAATTAAGTCAAGTCTGGAAATTCCACTCTCTTCATGTGACTTACCACTAGACACCTCCGTATTAATGTCATGCTGACACTGAATGAAGAATGACATCATCACCCTGGTCAGTGTGGCTCAGTTGGTTGGAGTGTTGTCCCATAAACCAAAAAGTTGGGGGTCCAGTTCCAGTCAGGGCATGTGCCTAGGTTGCAAGTTCAATCCCTGATGGGGCGCATACAAGTGGCAAGTGATTGATGTTTCTCTTTCACGTCCGTGTTTCTCTCCCTCTCTCCTTCCCTTCCATTCTCTCTAAAATCAGTATGTCCTTGGGTGAAGATAAAAAAAAACATTACATCCTCAGTGGTAACTTTGTTTTGGGAATACTGAGATTCTTTGTTTTTTTTGTTGTTGTTGTTTGCCTTTTTTATATAAATATAGTATTTTATGAAAATACAGTAGTTATGTTTTACTTTAAACTCTTAAGTTCTGAATAGTTTGTATCAATGGACAGGAACTATTCTCTTTCTAAATTGAGGCTTCAAATGCCATTTATTTATCCTTATTCTTCTGAAATTTCTTTTTCTGTATGTAGGACTAATGGCCAGGTTAGGGGTTAAGCAAATGGAAGGGATACAAGTTAAGACAACTTTCTGGGGCATAGAGCAAATTCTTCAGTGAGTTGTTTGCTTTAGAAGAGGATTGTTTTGTCCCCTACAGATTCCAAAGTAGCAAAAGTTGATTCTTCCCATCTTGTCTATACTGTTCACCTCCAGCAAGTCCTATCTGGCTTTGTTTCATGTGTAATATGCCAAGTCCTGCAGCTGTAAAATTCTACAGAAACATAATTTTGTTAAATAATTAATTTATTTGTTTGTTAGTTTTGTTTATTTATTTATTTTTAGAGAGAGGGGAAAGGAGAAAGAGAGGGAGAGAAACATCACTGTGTGGTTGCCTCTCACTCACACCCGAACTGGGGACCTGACGTGCAACCTAGTCATGTGCCCTGACTGGGAATCGAACCAGCGACACTTGGCTCTCAGGCCGACGCTCAATCCACTGAGCCACAGCAGCCAGGTCAGAAACATAATTTTTGATTATTGTTCAGCTCTATTTATTGAGTCATTAAGTTGGGTTTTTTAAAAATTTTTTATTTCAAGTGGTTCTCAAGCAACATGATGATAAATACCTTTGTAAAGAAATTATTGTCTAATCTCTTATTGTCTTCTTCATACCGATTCATCAATGTGGAATATCTCAGAAAAAAAGAATAAGGTATTTACTATGTACATGCTGGGGTTTGTCCAGTTAATTTCCAGTGATGCAAAATTATTTTTTTCTCATCTACATTGCAGTACATATTTTTAAATCCCTGACAATGGGGTATGTATTGGCCTTGGCTGGTTAGCTCAGTTGGTTACAGTGTGGTCCCAATACACCAAGGTTGTGGGTTCGATTTTCAGTCAGGGGACATACAAAACTCAGCCAATGAATGTATAATGAATACAATGACAAATCAATCTCTTTTCTGTCTCTAAAAATCAAGCAATAAAAATAAAATAAAATAAATAAAAATTTAAAATGTATTAATTTAAAGTATAAATAATTATAACTACATAGATGTGTGTAAAGAGAAAACACTCCAGCAATTCCAGTTTACATATTTCCAAAGGTGTTGTACATGTATATACTGTATAAAATGGAATATTTGTTTTTATATTACTTGTAATGTTGAAAGTGTATTTCCATATCAATACACTTTAAGGAATGCTCAACATTTCATTATATTAACTAGGCATGGAATATTTAAAACACTTCTGACATACATTTAGGATTTTTTCAATTTTTACTAGTATTAATTGACACAATATACATCCTCATTTTTGAATACTTAATTTACATAGCTCTGGAAATGGAATTGCTGTGATAAGGAATATAATTATATTTTATCTGGACACAAATTGCCCAATTGCCTTCACATACACGTTACAAGTTTGGAACCCGCCAGCGTCCCCTTGATGCCCATTTCTCAGCCACACATTAACATGGTAGACTGATAACTCATTTCCTAAATTTAAATGCATTTCATACCAATGAGACTGACCATCTTGATACATAATGTCTCTCTGAGCTAATATTTGTCTCTCTAAACTACCTTTAAAACGGACATTCCTGGGTTTTGTTTGCCTTTTACTTATCGACAAGGTCAGGATCATAGCTACTTGTTGACCCCGCACAGGGCAGATAACCTCTCATTATTTGTTTTTTTTTTTGCCTGTTAGTCTTATCACCATTTCTTGTTTGGAACAGTATTTGTAAATCAAATAAGTTTCCTGCTGTTATTTATTCTACTGTTTCATAAGAGTTGGTTTCTTTCTGGGCCACACTCTCAACTTGGATATAGCATTAAGCCAGTAATGGACACTTGGAGCAATAACTCAGCCTTGAGGGGCACTGTCCTAGGAAAGGACCTTGGTCACTGACGGTATGTGCTTAAAAGATTAAAAGAACAAACACCTGAGCAGAGGAATCTGTGACAAGATTCTCTGTTCAAGGACACAGATAAGAGTCCTGGGTTCATGTAGAGTCAGCACTACTAAGTCGGTCCCAGAGAGACCCCATGAAATGTAGCAAATCAGTCCACTGGGTCTTAATTCACTTCTATATAAATCATGTAAATTTCATTGTGAGTTTTGATAATACAGAATAGAAACAGAACATTTTTATAACCTCATGGCTCTAATGCAACCACGTTGAATTGAGAGTGTCCCCATGGAGCCTTCTTGGTCATGTCCGTTTAGTGGTCTGTTTTCTGTCTTTTGCTGCAGACTCTTCATCACACATTCCTCATGCAACGCAGCTCCTCATTGCTCATCCCCACCCCATCTTGTAGCACGTCCCCCTAGTTTGTTCTCTCTCCCACCAGGGTCTCCCCAGGTACAACTGCAAAGGGGGCCAGGGGCTTGTGCTTCTTCCCTCCCATGGAGGAGAGGTCATATCTTGATAGTCCTTTAGGTCCACCACCAGCTCCTCCAACTTCTCAGTTCCCCCCATCCACCCCAACAAATACTTGGAGGGTGAACCTGACCCCCATTTCTTCTTTACCTTAATAATTTGGGAAACAATTCATAAGTCTTCATTTTATATACCTGTTACCTCTCCTCTTACCCAGAGAGACGAATGCTGCAAAACCCAATCTCCAGAAGAGCAAAGTAACAAGCATGAAGAAGTTTGAAGACCTAAAAATATGGTTACAGATGAGGAAGAGGAGGAGAGGGAGAGGGGAGAGAATGGGAAGGGGAAATAGAGGGAGGAGGAGGAGAAGGAGAAATAAGGAAGAGGAGGAGAAGGAGAAGGAGGAAGAGGAGGAGAAGAAAAGAAGGGGATGGGGAGGGAGAGGGAGAAGGAGAAGAAAGAGGGAGAGAGATTTTGATGTGTGGTCCAGGTCTCACTACCCCACCATTCTTGTTCAGGCATTGAGCGTGTAGTTCAGGGTCTAAGTTAGGGTTCAATATTTGGTAGAAATTCCCGCTTTTCCATTCACTGGCCATGTGATACAGAACAAGGCACTTACTTTTCTCCACCTTAGTTGCCTTCTCTTTAAAATTAGGATACTGATGGGAACAACCTCATAGGCTGCATAAATAGATGACAAGAGGTAATTGCCTTCATTATTCAAGCAATTAACAAACACTACTTACTATCACCATTTCAATTTTTCTAAAAAGGGCCATGTAACATTTTCTGTTTTTTGTTTTTTTTTTTTTCTCTCGAAGAAAAATAATTCTTCCTCCTTTCTGATATGGTCTTTCTTTGAAAAAATAATAGCCTCACTCTTTCCTTTTCCTTTATCCCCACAGCCTCTGCCTTGGTTTAGAATTTCATCAACTCTCACCCTAGTAACTGGTCTCCCTGGCAACACTCCACTCATTGCCTAAGGACTGATTTTCCTCCCTTCTTCTCACCCTCTCCCATTATTCCATCTTCCCCATCCAATGCATTTTAATGCCACACTCATAATACACGTGATAATATTGTATGTGTGCCTGGCTAGTCCCTTTTGCACATGAACAAAAGTGTCCTTTGCATAGTTGAAGTGATTACTCTATATAACTTATATTCTGATTTTCACCTAGCAATAATTTCACAAGCCTCTTCCCTACTGCTACAGCAAATCCTAATAACTATTTTTCTAGACAACATGCAGATCCATCGTGTGGAAGGGCATTATTCAATTAATTATTGCATCCTGTTGTTAGAAATGCAGGTTGCTTTCCATTCTTCAGGGTTGTTTAAAATAGTGTTACATTGAAGGTTTAGGTCTGTATTGGTGTTTTTCCCATTTTTGACTGATTTTCTTATGAAAAATTTTATCAGGTAGTGTCAATGGAAAAAAAGTAAAAATACTCTTATGGAATTTGATGACAATGTCAGTTTTCCAAATGTCATGGCTCAATCTCCACTGATAGGTATTGTGTCTTATGACATCACTTTGCTACAAGACATGAGAACTGTAGATAATCACTTGAACTAATCTTGCATTGAAGGAATAAACTCTTTTTTCTCAATTTAGCAGTATAAATTAGAATCTTTGCTTTAGTTTAATAATTAACAAGGTTCAAATTACACATTTCACTGTGCATGTATGTGATTTGGAGCTAAACGATTCATATCATTAGATTATTCATTGCTTATTTGTTCTTATAGTTACTAAAAACACTTGATTACTGGAGAAAGCAACAATGTATCTGTAACATTTCTTGCAGTGTTCCTTTTAGTTTTTGTCATTTTGCTATTTGCGGTGGAGGTAGTTTTTTGTTTTCCCCCATATATGCTTTAATGCCATTTACTGTCCCCATATTTTCCTGTTCTTTCCTGGCTTTTCATCAATCCCTTCTGGGCTGCAAAGTTTCTGCTGCAAAATCCACTGACGGTCTTATGGGCACTTTCTTGTACATAACTAACTGCATTTCTCTTGCTGCTTTTTTTTTCTATAATAACTAGTTTTATTCCTCTGGCTAAGAGAGCCAGAGGTGATTTGAGGTTTCTATTTTAATACTTATTTCATCAGGAGTTTAGGTGCTCCCATTGCCCTTATTGGTTGCAAATTATTGATTCTCTTACTTATTAAAATATTTTTAGTTTTTTCTCTAATGTGTTTATTTTTAAAATACATAAAATTAAAAGGAAAATTCACACCACACAGAAACAAGCACAGTTAAGTTTTTAATATATGTATATATATATATATATATATACACACACTCATGCACACACACAATTCAGAATTTTTATTCTACTTATGTGCGCTGATACTAAATATGCTTTGTAACATGTTATGCTTTACTTTACAATATGGAATGAGCATGTTTCCATGCATATGTGTGAAACTTCCCAGTTGAAAAGTAGACTTGGAGGGTGGGTCAAAATACAAAAATCCACTAAGATACTGGTAACAAGGAAACTACCTAAAATGAAATTCCACCAGATGATTGAAAATAAAACAAAGGTAAAAAAGACATCAGAAAAAGCTAACACAAAAAAAAGAAGAGGCCAGATTTTACTGTCATATAAAGAGAGAGAGAGGGAGAGAGAGAGAGAATTCAAGGCTTAAACACACAGGCTAACGACATCTGCATGAATGTCTTTGCTTCCAATGCAACACTACAAACTTGTTTCTTCTCTTATTTCTCCCCTAAGACTTCCCAGCTCTTCAACTCCTCTTTGCATTTCTTCTGGGTCTGAATGCCTAACAGAAGTGTCCTCTTTAAGTCCCTGGACAGGTGAGTCAGCCCACTTCTAAGGTTTCCTCCTGCTTCCTGGCTCACACCTTCTTTGGATTGACTGCCTGTGATACATCTTCTATAGGACGGCCTTCCTTGTGGTTTTCCTTCCTGTTGAGAACTAAGCTGGAGACATCAAACTTCTTCATTTCAAAATATTTTACAAAGCTACAGTAATTAAAACAGTATGGGACTGGCATAAAAACAGACATGTTGATCAGTGGAACAGAAAGAGAGACCAGAAAAACCCACATATATATGGTCAGCTAATTTTCAACAAGGATATCAGGAACACATGTTAGGTGAGGCAGTCTCTTCAAAGGATGATGTGAAAGAATTAAAATGGACCTCTATGTTACATTTATGCACCCAAATCAACCCAAAATGAATTAAAAACCAATGTAAGACCTGAAGCTGTAAAGTCCATCTAGATATTAATCTTGGCAATAAATTCTTGGATTTGACACCTAAAATTCATGAAATAAATCCAAAAATACACAAGCGGGACTACACCAAACTAAACCAGCCCCTGCATAGTGAAGGACCAATCAACAGAGTGGAAATAAACTTGCAGAATGGAAGAAAAATATGTGCATACCATCTATCTGACAAGGAGTTAGTTAATATCTAAAATAGATAAGACTCTCTTACAACTCAATAGCAAAAAAAAAAAAAAAAACATTGAATTTTTCAAAAGGCTGATTAAAAATTGGGCAAAGGACTTAAATAGACATTTCTCCAAAGAAAACATATAAATGACCACCAGGTATATGAAAATGTGCTCAGACTCATTAGTCAGCAGGAATGCGTAGATCAAAACCACAACTGGATATCACCTCACACCTGTTCATATGGTTATTATTTTAAAAATCTAGTTTCGATGAGGATGTTGAAAAATTAGAACTTTGATGGACTGTCAGTGGAGCACCCTATAGAAAATAGGATGGAGGTTTTTCCATAATATCTTCTGGCCTCGTTTTGAAAAAAGAACTCAACGAGAATAAGGTCATAGGTTCTAGGTTAGATGCACTTCATTTGTATCAAACCTACACCCTCAAGAGACCCAGTCCCTCCGTCATCCTATGATGCATGAAATTGCCATTGAACTAGCCAAGTTCTCTGAGATTCACAGCCTCCAGTGGGTAACAGGTACCACATCTAGATCCCCATAATTTATGATGAAAATTTAACCTTTATTCAAACTGTTTTTCCCCTGTAGGTAAAGTGACTTTTTTCAATAACTGCTATTAAGATTTTTGCTTTTGGGGTATTCTGGCCAAGATGGAGGTGTAGACAGACACGCTGCATCTCCCTCCACAACTAAGAAGGAACACAATTACCTCTAAACTAGAAACAACCAGAAGTTCCAGAAAATCAAACTACATGAAAGTCCAGCAAACAAAGATATAAAGAAGAAATATTCACCCAGACAGGTAGGAGGGGCGGAGCCGGGGTGGAGAGGATACAGTTTGGTGGCAGCAGCAGCGGCAGCATCGGCGACAATGGCAGATGTCCACACATGCATCTTCTATTGGAAAACGACTGCCCCAGTAACTCAGCCAATGAAAGACTCGTCTCCCTCAACTCTCTTGCTTTTCTCCCATGGATTTTCCCTCACAACAACCCTTCCCAACATCTTCCTTTTTCTCCATAAAATAATGTTCCTTCCCTTTGTAGGCCTTGCCTATGGCTTTTGCTTGTACTGAATTGAAATTCTTTGCTGTTTCATGATAAACCTATTCTTGCTGGTAAAAAATAAAAAAGATTTTTGCTTTTAATATAGGTTTCTGAAGTTTAAGTATGATGTATCAGGATGTCTGTTTCCTTATGTTTATCCTGTTTGGGGTTCATTCAGCTTCTTGAATACAGGTGTACCTCAGTGATATTTTGGGTTCAGTTTCAGACCACTGCAATAAAGAACATACCACAATAAAGTGAGCCGCATGATCTTTTTGGTTTCTCAGTGCATATAAAACTCACGTTTACACCATACTGTAGTTTATTAAGTGTGCAATGGCATTATGTCCTCCAAAAAAATGTACATACCTTAATTAAAAATACTTTATTGCTTCCCTGATGGTATGGCTCAGTGGATTGAAGAACAGCCTGCGAACTGTAAGGTCACCAGTTCAATTCCCAGTCAGGGCACGTGGCTGGGTTGCGAGCTGGGTCTCCAACTGAGGGCGTGTAAGAGGCAACCAATTAATGTTTCTCTCCCTCTCTTTCTTCCTCCCGTCCCCTCTCTAAATATAAATAAATACAATCTTAAAAAAATATAAAATATATTTTAAAATACTTTATTGCTAAAAATGCTAGCCGTCACCAAAGCCCTCAGCAAGTTGTGGTCTTTTTGCAGGTAGAGGGTCCTGCCTCAATGCTTCTGGCTGCTGACCTCATGGGATTGTGTTTGCTGGAAGCTGGGGTGTTTGTGGCAATTTCTTAACATAAGACAGCAGTGAAGCTTGCCGCATTTATTGACTCTTCCTTTTATAATAGAGTTCTCTGTAGTATGGGATGCTGTTTGATAGCATTTTAACTCCCAGTAGAACTTCTTTCAAAATTGGATTCAGTCCTTTCAAACCCTGCTGCTGCTTTATCAACTAAGTGTATGTCATATTCTAAATCCTTTGTTGTCACCTCAGCAATCTTCACAGCACCTTCACATGAATAGATTCCATCTCAAGAATGACTTTTTTCTCATCTGTAAGAAGCAGCTCCTTATCTGTTAAATGTTGAAGTTTTATCACGAGGTTGCAGTAACTCAGTCACATCTTCAGGCTCCACTTCTAATTCTGTTTCTCTTGCTATTTCCACCACATGTACAATTACTTCCTCCACTGAAGTCCTGAACCCCTCAAACTCATCTATGAGGGCTGGAATCAACTTCTTTCAAACTCCTGTAGATGTTAATATTTTTGACCTCTTCCCATGAACCATGGCTGTTCTTAGTGGCATCTAGAATGGTGAATTCTTTCTTAAAGATTATCTATTTACTTTGCCCACATCTATCAGAGGAATCACTGTCTCTGACAACTGTAGTTTTATTAAATGTATTTTTTAAAAATATTTTATTTATTTTTACAGAGAGGGGATGGGAGGGAGAAAGAGAGGACGAGAAACATTGATGTGAGAAAGGATCACTGATCAGTTGTCTCTTGTATGCTCGCTCACTGACCAAGGACTGAACCCACAGCCCAGGCATGTGCCCTGACTGGGAATTGAACCGATGGCCTTTCGTTTTGTGGAATGATGGCCAACCAGCTAAACCCCACCAGTCAGGGCTAAAATGTATTTCTTAAATAAGACTTGAATTGTCCAAATTACTCCCTGATCCATGGGCTGCAGAAAGGGTGTTGCGTTATCAGCCATGAAAAAAATTTGAATCTTGTTGTACATGTTCCCCTGAGCTCTTCTGGGGCCCTGTACATTGTAAATGAGCAGTAATATTTTGAAAGGAATCTTATTTTCTGAGTGGTAGTTCTCAACAGCGGGCTTAGAACATTCAGTAAACCATGTGGCAAACAGATGTGCTGTCATCCAGGCTTTGTTATTTTATTTGTAGAGCACAGGCAGAGGAGATTTAGCATAATTCTTTTTTTCAATTACAGTTTACATTCAATATCATCTTTTATTAGTTTCAGGTGAACAGCATAGTGGTTAGACAATCATATACTGTATAAAGCGTCCCCCCCCCCATATTTCCAGTGCCCACCTGGCACCATGCAGTTATTACAATATTATTGACTATATTCCCTTTGCTGTAACTTACATCCTCATGACTGTCTTGTGACTACCAGTCTGTACTTCTCAAACCCTTCCCCTTTCTCACCCAGCCCCCCAAAACCCTCCCACACTCTGGCAGCCACCAGTCTGTTCTCTGTATCTATGAGTCTTTCTATCTTGTTGGTTTATGTTGTTTTTTAGATTCCACATCTAACTGAAATCATGTGGTATTTGTGTCTCTCAGTCTGACTTATTTTCCTTAGTGTAATACCCTCTGGGTCCACCTGTGTTGTCACAAATGGTAACATTTCATCCTTTTTGTGATCAAGTAGCGTTTCATTGTGTATTTGCACCACTGATTTTTTATCCACTCATCTATTAACAGGCACTTGGGTTCTTCCATGTCTTGGCTATTGTGGATAATGCTGCAATAAACACAGGGGTGCATATCTTCTTTCAAGTTAGCATCTTGGGTTTATTCACATATATTCCCAGAAGTGGAATCACCAGGTCATAAGGTAGTTCCATGTTTAATTTTTTGAAGTAATGCCACACTGCTTTCCACAGCAGCTGCACCAGCTTGCACTCCCACCAACAGTGTATGAGGGTTCCGTTTTCTCTGCATCCTCGCCAGCACTTGTTGTTGGCTGAGTTATTAATAATAGCCATTTTGACAGGTGTGAGGTCATATCTCCTTGTGGTTTTAACTTGCGTTTCTCTGCTGATTAGTGATGTCGAGCATATTTTTATATGTCTCTTGGCCATCCATATGTCCTTTTTGGAGAAGCATCTCTTCAGGTTCTCTGCCTGTCTTTTAATTGGCTGTGGTGTGTGTGTGTGTATGTGTGTGTGTGTGCTGAGTTACTGTATGTGAGTTCTTTATAAATTTTAGATATTAACCCCTTCTCAGATGTATCATTGATGAGTATCCTCTTTTATTCAGTAGGCCATCTTTTCATTTTGCTGATGGCTTCCTTTGCTGTGCAAAACCTTTTTAATTTTATGTAGTCCCATGTGTATATTTTTTCTTTTGTTTCCCTTGCCCAAGGAAATATATCAGAAAAATTATTGCTAAGGGAAGTGTCAGATTTTTCTGCCTATGTTTTCTTCTAGGGGGTGTTACAGTTTTGAATCTAACATTTAACTTTCTAATCCATTTTGAGCTTATTCTTATATGTGATGTAAGAAGGTATACTAGTTTCTTTTTTTTTTTTTTTTTGCATGTATCTGTTCAATTTTCCCAACAGCATTTATTGAATAGACTGTCTTTACCCCACTGTCATGTATTAATTGACCATATGGGTGGGGGTTTATTTCTAGGCTTTCTGTTCTGTTCCATTGATCTATGTGTCTATGTTTTTATGCCAGTAACATGCTTCTTTGATTACTAACATAGAGCGATACCTCCAACTTTGTTCTTTTTTCTCAAGATTTCTGTGGATATTCGGGGTCTTTTGTGGTTCCACATACTTATTTATTTGTTCTAGTTTTGGGGGAGGAAACGTCATTGGTATTTTCATTGGAATTGCATAGATTTAGCATAATTATTAAGGGCCCTAGGATTTTTGGAATGATAAATGAGCATTCGCTTTATTATTATAGTCACCAGCCACATTAGCCCCTAACAAGATAATCAGGCTTTCTTTTAAGTCTTTGAAGTCGGGCATTAACTTCCCTTTGAAGAAGAACTGTGAGAATCCTGGGTGGCGTCTTCTTCCAGATATGAGGCTGTTTCATCTACACTGAAAATCTTCTGTTCAGTGGAGTCACTTCCTCGATTATCTTAGCTCTGCGTGACTTGCTGCAGTGTCTACATCAGCACGTGCTGCCTCACCTGGCGCTTCGGTGTTGTGTTGTGGAGGCGGCGCCTCTCCTTACACCTCCTGAACCAACTTTTCTTCTGCAGCTCCCTCGCCTCTCTCGGTCCTCACAGACAAAACGGAGTTGGCTTTGGCTGCAGGGAATGTGTGGCTGGGCTGAGCTTCTCTCCAGATCACTGACACTCTCTCCCTATCAGCAATAAGGCTGTTTTGCTTTCTTATCATTCACGTGCTCGCTGAAGTAACTCTTCTCATTTCCTGCAGGGATCTTTGCTTTGCATTTACAACTTTGTTGAATGTTTTTGACGCAACAGACTTAGTAATCAGCCTGTCTCAGCTTTTGACATGCCTTTCTCACTAAGATTAATCATTTTGGACTTTTGATTTAGAGAGAAAACACTCAGAGGCCAAGGTTATTCATTAACCTAATTTCAATATTGTTGTGTTTCAGGGAATAGGGAGGCTGGAGGAGAGGAAGTCAAATGGGAATGACTAGTCTTGGGAGTAGTCAGAACACACACAATATTCATTAATTAGATTTGCTCTCTTATATGGGTGCAGTTTGTGGTACCCCAAAACAATGATGAAAGTAACATCAGAGGTCACAATTATAGATCACAATAACACGTATACTGATAATGAAAATGTCTGAAACAGTGCAAGAATTACCAAAATGTGGCCCAGACACACAAAGTAAGCAAATGCTGTTGGAAAAATGGAGCTGATGGACTTGCTCAATGCGTGGTTGCCACAGACCTTCCATTTTTAAAGGTAACAGTATCTGAAAAGCACAATAAAACAAGGGACGCCAGACGTATATGTTTCCTGCCAAATTTGGGGAGTTTTCTATCATTATTTCTTTTTCAGCCTCCCTGTCTTTCTCTTCTCCTTCTGGGACTCCAAAGATGTAACATTTAGATCTTTTATTATAGAGCCATGGGTCTCCAAGGTTCTGTTAATATTTTTAAGTCTGTTTGCTCCATGTTGTTCAGATCAGGTCATTTCTATTGTTCTGTCATTAAGTTCACTGATTCTTTTCTCTGTTCTCTTCACATCATTGAACTCATCCTGTGAAACCTGCATTCCACAGCTTTGCTAAGTTCACTTATTATTTATAAGTCATCTCCATTGGAAGTCCTACATATGTGATCATGTTGTCTGTTTATGTATTTATTCCTTTACAATATGTATAGATTTTTAAATTCTGACGTGTTGTAATAGCTAGACCCTCTACTATCATGTTGAATAGAAATGGTAAAAGTGGACTTCCTTGTCTTATTCTTGAAAGCGTTAAAAAAAAGTATCCAATCTTTTATCATTAAGTATAATTTTAGCTGTAGGTTTCTCGTAGATGTCTTTTATTAGTTTGAGGGAATTCTTTTCCATGTCTAGTTCGATAAGAAATTTTATCAAACATGGATGTTGAATTTTGCCAAATTATTTTCTACATCTCTCAAGATGATTATATAATTTCTCCCCTTTAGTCTATAAATATGATGAATTATATTAATTGACTTTTTAATATTAAACGTAACTTGCAAAATCCTCACTAGATCCTAATTTATTATATTTTGTACATATTTCTGGGTTTATTTTGCTAATATTTTATTAAGTTTTTTAAAAATCAATGTTCATGAGGAAATTACTTTGTAGTTTCCTTATAATGACCATCTTTGATTTTGCTATCAGGATAATCCTAATATAAAAATATAAGTTGGAAAAACGTTCATTCTTCCTTTTTAATGAGCATTTCACTAGAATTGATATAATATCTTCCTTAAATTTTATAAAGTTCACCAGCAAATCTATATGTGTGGGATGTTTTATTTTTCTTAGTGGGATGGTTTATATTATGAATCCTTTAGTGTGATCTATAAAGTTGATAAATTTACAACTAATCAAATCAAAATAAGATACATAAGTTAGCAGTTTCAAAAATGAAAAGATGACGTGTCACCAAACATTCTGCAAACAAACAAAAAAGGATAATACATAAATATTTTGAAAACCATTAGACCAATAAATTTGACAAATTAAATTTTTAAAATTTTTTAATCTACCAATTTGAGAGAGAGAGAGAGAGAGAGAAACATTGATTTGTTGTCCACCTGTTTATGCATTCATTGGTTGATTCTTTTTTTTTTACTTTTAAAGTATATTTTATTGATTATGTTCTTACAGTTGTCTGAACTTTTCCCTCTTTGTCCTGCTGCTCCCGGTACACCCCTTCCCTCCAGCAATCCCCGCCCCCACCTCAGTTCATGTTCATGGGTTATGCATGTAAGTACTTTGGCTTCTCCCTTTCCTGTCCTATTCTTAACATACCCCTGAAATAGAATATGGGTCACTTAGGCTCTTATGTCCCCAACTTTGTGCCTTCACAAAGATTCCTGAAGGCAGAGGAGGAGAAAATTCCCCCTTGTCACCCAATAATATCCTGGTGTCCACGCTTGGAGACTTAAAGTGAGAAGGAGTTTGGAAATTGACCTGTTAAGAACTCTTTACAAGGTGAGGGGTTTCACAGAAAATCCATGTAAATTTATAGGACGTATTTATTTCCTAAGGCCACTGTAGCAAACTACCTCAAGCATTGCAGAGACAGCAGACATTTATCCTTACAATTCTGGACGGCAAATATCCAAAGTCAAGGTGCCAGCAGGTTGCGTCCTTCAAAGAATCTGGAAGACATCCTTGCATTTCCTTGGCTCGTGCTGTAGCTCTCCCATCTCTGCTTTCATGCCCATGCTGACCTTTACTCTGCATGTTTCTGTGTCTTAAATCTCTGTCACATTTCTTGTATAAGTACACAAGTAATTGGAATTAGGGAACACTCGCAACTCAGGATTATCTCAAACCAAATATTGAACTCAACTGCATCTGCCAAAACCCTATTTTTACACAAGGTCACATAGTTTTATGTGTCAGGACTGGGCCATAATTTAGGAGTAGATGCTGCTCAATTTAAAACTAAGGCTCTCCCATGAAATCTGGTATGTGAGGCCATCTGTGAAAACCGTGTTTCTGGGGTGTAAGGGGACCAGGCAGATGGAATGTGAGCAGCAGCATGTACAGCGAAGGTCTGCCAGGAATCTGCAGCTCTAGGCATGCACAGCCTTCCAGCTGGGGCCCCTTCTGGGTGTGACTGGCCAGTGGACATTGAGGATGTTCTATAGCATTGTATCCCTGCCTGTTGGACTTACGTCTCCGACTTCCCAAAACGTTATAGTGTTGCTTCCTGCATGTCAGGCTACGGTTGATTTTAGGGCCTTTGTGTATGGTGTGAAAAAGTATTTGAGGTTTATTTGTTGTTTTTCCAGAATCATTTGTTCACAAGATGATCCTTGACCCTATTGAGTTAACATGGCACTTTTGTCAAAAATTGACCATATAGGTATGGGTTTATTGCTGGATTTATTCCTCTGCCCATTAATCTACATGTCTGTCCTTAGGCAAGTAACAAACACTCTCTACTACTGTGGCTTTATAGTATATCTTTTTAAGAAAATGGCAAATGGGCAAGATACTGATACTTGCCTATTTCTTATAGATTAGTATTTCCATCTACATTTTAGAACTCACTTGGTAAGTTCTACCAAGAAATCCC
This sequence comes from Furipterus horrens, assembly GCF_987537825.1. Taxonomy (NCBI): domain Eukaryota; kingdom Metazoa; phylum Chordata; class Mammalia; order Chiroptera; family Furipteridae; genus Furipterus; species Furipterus horrens. The sequence goes on along the minus strand of NW_028327186.1, from coordinate 2,098,734 downwards.
TGCTGGCATTTATTTTGTATCTCAATCAAAACTGTAGATTTGTTTTTAGAGAACTGTGATCTCAGTAAAACTGAGTCTCCAACCCATTAACTTTTGGGGGTTATCTTTAACTTATTCTAGCAATGAGTTATACTTTTCAATGTGGAGCTATTGTACACACTTTGTTAACTTTATTGCTAATATTTTATATATATACATATATATTTATATTTATGGCACCAATGTGAAAACTAGGTTCACAAAATGACCCTCTGGCCCCGTGATTAACTAAAATGAATCATAAAACTCAGAAAAGCTGTTATACTCACTGTGTTGTTTATTACAGTAAAAGAAAATGTTACAATTTTTGAAAAGAAAAAGGTGAATGGGCAAAGTCCAAGCAAAATCAGGTGCAGGTTTTCAGCAATCCTGAATAATACACACACACACACCACTTAGAATAATATATGTTTAATGGCACTCTAAATGCTATGTTAAATTATACTTTCCAATTTTAAACGGTAGCTTATTGATATAAAACTGATTTTTGTATATTTTTGAATCCTGCGTTCTTGCTATCCTCATTATTAATCTGGTAATTACTTTTTTAGATTCATTAGAAGCTTCTCCACAGAGATACACATTTAATCCACATATCAAGGCAGTTTTCCCTGTTACATTCTGGCCTGTATGGGTTTTATTTGTTTGTCCTTCCTTGATCGCTGTGACTAGGAGCTGGAACACAACGTTGACTAGAAGTGGTGAGAGAGGACATCAGGTCATACTCCTCATCTTGAGCCGAAAGCATTCAGTTTTTCCTCTGTTAGGTAAAATGGTATTTGTAGTTGCTTCATAGATAGTTTTTAAAAAATCAGGTTGAAGAAATCTCTTCTAGTCATAGATTTTTGAACAGTTTTATCCTAAATGACTTTGATTAGGTATATGAATTTTCTGATCTACTATAAGATGATTGTGTGATTGTTCTTATTTATTATAAAATATGGTAAATTACATTGATTAATTTTTTTATTGATTGATTTTGGAGAGAGAAAGGAAGGAAGGAGAGAGAGAGAAGGAGGCAAACATCTCTGTGTTGTTCCACTTCTTTATGCATCATTGGTTGATTCTTGTATGTGCCCTGATCAAACCCACAACCTTGGCATATCGGGACAATGCTCTAACCGACTGATACTCAGCCAGGGCAGATACATTGATTAATTTTTAAGTGTACTGCCAACCTTATATTTCAGGGAAAAATCCTATTTGGCCCTCATCTATTAGACATTTAAAGTATTTCTGGATTCAGTTTATTAATATTTTGTTACATACTTTTGCTTTTACATGAGAAAAACTGATGAGCAACCTTTGCTTTTAAATTTTAAGTCCATTTAAAAAAAAATCAAGGTAATGATAGATACATCCAAATAGACAGGGAATGTACAAAAAATGTTTAACCCAGCAGGCCTAGGCTGCTCAACCCTGAATAATCCAAGAAAAACATGTCTTTTGGACCATCCTTGGCCTAGTCCTGGGAGATAATCTCTTAAACCTTTGGAATATCCTGTCTGATAAGAGCGGTTTTGCACTAAACCCCACAGTACCATGTTGATAAGAGAGTTTATGCTAACAACGTGATTTATGGTAAATGCCTTACTTTGCTCCATGGGGCTGGAGTCCAAGTAGTGGTGGGCAGTTATGCAGATGCTGCACTCATGAGAGGCCCTCAGAAATACCCCCCACCCCCAACACACACACACACACAGGTCCAGGTGAGCTTTTCTCATTGACGTGAATTCCTATGTGTTACCACACACGACTGCGGGAACAAACAGGCGCGTCCTTGTGGCTCCACTGGGAGAGGACATCTGGAAGCTTGCACGTGATTTCTCTTGAACTTCTCCCACGCCCCTTTTTTTTTTCTTGGTGATTTTTAAAATTAAATGTATTGGAGTAACCTTGGTTAGTAACGTTATATGTTTCAGTATACAATTCTATGATACACGATCCGTATATTGTATTGTGTACCCACCACCCAAAGTCTGGTCTGCTTCTGTCACCATAAATTTGACCCCCATTTGTATGTCCTCTTGGGCAAAGTGTCTCTTAAGGTTTTTTCTGTCCATTGTTTTCATTGGATCATTCTGTTTTTGTTGTTGTTGAATTGCATGAGTTCTTTACATATTTTGGATATTAACCCCTTTTTGGAGGTAACATTTGCAAATATCTTCTCCCATTTAGTTTGTTGCCTTTTCATTTTGTTGATGGTTTCTCTGGCTGTGCAGAAAAAGTCTTTGAGTTTGATACAATGCCATCATTTATTTTTGCTCTTACTTCCCTTGCCTTTGGGCTCACCTTGATTTTTAATGCTGCACTATTTGGGAGCATGCTGGGTTGAGGAAGACCCACAGATCACTCCAGAAAACTTTAAGGTTTGTTTACCCTGAAAAGAGGAATGAATGTTCTCTCATTTAAATGCCAAGTAGAAATGTTCAGTTAAGTGCTGCATTTGCGGGGCATGCTAGATTGGCTTTATGATGATCTAGATGTTATCCATTTTATTAGCCTCTTACCCCTGTCGTGGTAGATGTTGGAACCAAGGAGACACCTTGGAAGTGGGCAGGCCTTGTAAACTTACTGCTGAAATATCAAGCAATAGTCCAAGATGCTGTACGGGATTTGCTGTTACAGTTACCACCAAATAATGGAGAAAAATGAAGTGACTTTTACCAGCAGGGTAGAAAACTTTAAGTGACTGCTAAGGAATGCAATGGATAAAGCAAGCATTGATGGGGTCAGTACAAGGTCTTACTGCAGTACTCTTGGAGGTGAGATAGACAAAGGGGTGCTGCAACCCCAACTCTGAAGGGCTCTAAACAAACCCACACTATTTTTTTTTTAGTTTGGAAACCTTTTCAAAGCTGGAAGCCACAGATGACAATGAAAAACCTGACTCCAAATCCCCAGGGATGTTGGTCCAAGAAAACTCAGGGAGAGAATTAAGGGAAGACACACGGTCTCTTGACCCAACCCCAAGCTTGAGACCCAAAGCCATATGCCTGTGTGTGTATAAAGTGGCCAAGACATAAAGAAGAGGGCTTTATTGGCTGCCTGGCATGGGATCCCCCCATAGCAATCCCAAAGTCTGTTGGGGAAGTGCTAAGAGAGCCTCAGATCAGACTGTGGGGCCGTGGGGAGTACAGCCGTTTCAATGGAAATGGCTTTCTGTGAACAAACTCTGTGTGAACCGACTGTGTCTCCTTGACCTGACTGCTGTTAGGATGGACATTCTGTCTGACTGCAGAACACTTCCTCTGTCTAGTATCATAATACTCTCCCTAATGTCAAAGTTATACCTACTATTGTACTATTAGTATTGTAAGCTCACCTTCAGTCAATATTATTTGGACATCCTAAACAGAAACCTATAGAATTGTCTAAGACCACACAGGTTCTTAAGGTGAAATAGTGACCGATACCTGGTGAACGAAAGGAGAATATTATTTTAATTAATGACTTGTTAGAGTTGGAGACCTGGTATCAAAAGTTTTTTTTAAATAGCCCCATGACCCATGAAGAAGGTGGATGGCTTGTAGTTGTTGTTGGCAGCCGTCCGTCTCAAGAGACGATGGTGTAGCTTCTTAAGAGTCTATCTGCACCGCCGAGAATGGCTTGTAGTACTAAGAGAATATTATAAAGGCTTGAATAAACTAGTACCTTCTACAATATCAGAAGTCCCTGATATGACTTCAACAGTGCAAAAACTATAAGCCAAAGGGGACTAGTACTCAGTGATTGATTTTTTAAAAATATTTTTTTTATTTATTTTTAGGGAGAGGGGAAGGGAGGAGAAAGAGAGGGAGAGAAACATCACTGTGTGGTTGCCTCTCATGTGCTCCCAACTAGGGACCTGACCTGCAACCCAGGCACGACTCCTGACTGGGAATTGAACCAGCAACACTTTGGTTCACAGGCTGATGCTCAATCCGCTGAGCCACACCAGCCAGAGCTTCAGTGATTGATTTTTAAATAATTTTTATCCTCTAGTCTCAAAAAAGAGCCAACTTCAATGTGACTTCACAGGAGGAGGGTCAATTTAAATTCACTGCATTAATGAATGGTAGGCTGTGCCAAAATTGTGAGAAATGGTGGCTTAATCAATGCCTTTGGGACCATTAGGTCCACATTCAGATAAAATTTTGGAAGTATCTGAAAATCCCAGTTATGCAGACTGGAATTTATGGCAAAACCTGTGGGTGTCACCTAGCAGTGACTGTTGGGATTTTGAACCAGAAAATTTCCAGACAAGGCATTATATTAAAGCCATTAAAGGAGCAATTATTGGCTTCCTATTGGGCATAATTGCAACTGCCCCTATGCCCCCAAAATCATAAAATAACCTTGAAACCTGAAATACCCATAATAGCTTTTGCAATGGCAACTTCCAGTCTGTTCTCTGTTTCTATTAGTTTCTTTAGTTATTCACTTATTTATCTATCTGTCTTTTTTTAATTATTGCTATTATTATTTTACTTTTCAATTACAGTTGGCATTCAATATTATTTTATATTAGTTTCAGGTGTACAGCAGAGTGGGTAGACATTTAGGTGATTTATGAAGTGATTTGCCCAATAAGTGCAGCACCCACCTAGCCCTACCCATCAGTGTTATACTATTATTGACTATTCTGTCTGCTGGTCTTTACGTCCCCATGACTGTTCTGGGACAAGTGATTTGTACTTCTCAGTCCCTTCGCCTTTTTTATCCAGTCCCCCCATCATATCTGGCAACCACCAGTCCATTCTCTGTATCTATGAGTCTGTTCCTGTTTTGTTTGTTTATTTTGTTCTTTAGATCCCACATGTAAGTGAAGTCATATGCTATTTGTCTTTCTATGACTGACTTCACTCAGCATAATACCCTCTCGGTCCATCCATGCAGTTGAAAATGGTAAGATTTTGTTTCTCATGGCTGAGTAATATTCCATTGTGTATATGTACCAAAATTTTTTCTTAGATTCCACACAGAAGTAAGATCCTACAATATTTGCCTTTCTCTGGCTCTTCACTTAGCATAATGCCCCCAAGGCTTATCCATGCTGTCATAAATAACAGGTTTTCCTTCTTTTTATGGATGAGCAACATTCCTGTATCTAAACAGGCACCTCCTGCTTTTAAGTTTGCAACATACCCCTTCACATTTACAAAAGACCTACATCAGTACCTGTTTTTACTAACCAAAAGAAATCTAAAAGAATTTTCATTTTTACAAAAAAAATGCAAAAAGTGAGAATAGTGTTAAGTGTGGGCTTTGAAGCCACAGACAGAGGCAGCGAGGACGGCACCGCTGAGCGTCTTCCCAGGCATGGGGCCTGGCCTCGCGCTGCTGGAGCTCAGAACTGCGCCTGCGGACGTCCGTGCTTTCTCGCCATTTATTCTGTCTTCCTTCTTTCGCTGTGTTTAGTGTGATTGCAGATTTTATGTGATATTTTCTATGACTTGGTAAGTTATTTGGGGGGGTCTAGGAACACAAAATCAAACTCCCATATAAATTAATAGTCATTGCTTCTTCGTTTTATACCATTTTTATTTATCTGCTCTTAAAAGTTTTACAGAAACACTCAGCTTATGGATATCGGAGGGAATATTTATATGGGGGGAAAAAGCAGGTTTACAGTTGTGAGTGTGCAAACCACAGAGTTTATTCTTGTATGGTTATTTATCAGTAATTGTTTTATATTCCATACATTTAGGCTACTTCCATGTCTTGGCTACTGTAGATAAGGCTTCAATGAACACGAGGGTGCAAGGTATCTATTCAAGATAGCAATTTCGTTTCCTTTGGATAAATACCCAGAAGTGGAATGCCTGGATCATAGGGTAGCTCTATTTTCAATTTTCTGAGGAGCTTCCAGACTGTTTTCCACAGTGGCTGCACCAATTTACATTTCTACCAGCAATGTATAAAAGTTCCCTTTCCCATGGACAACACAAATAAATGAACAAAATTGAACAAGAAACAGAGTAGCAGTTAGCAGGGGGGAGGGGGAGGGAGGGAAGGGGCTAAGTAGGGGAAGGGTTGCTTTAGCAAAGGAACTAATATAAATAACCCATAAACATGGACAACGGGGTCAGGATGGACCGTGGGAGAAGGGCTGGGCTGGGAGGGGGGTAGCAATGAGGGAAAAAGTGGGACAATTGTAACAGAAAAACAATAAAAAAATAAAAATAAAAATAAAAATGTTTCCTTTCCCCCCACAGACTTGGCAAGGTTAAGAAATCTCTCCAGTCTCTTGCCTTTTTGATAGTAGCCATGCTAACAGATGCGAGGTGATATTTCCTTGTAATTTTCCTTTGCATTTACCTGATGATTAGTGACCTTAGGCACCTTTTCATATACCTATTGGCCATGTCAATATCTTTTTTTGGAAAAATGTCTATTCAGGTCCCTTGCCCATTTTTTAACAGTAGATTATTTGAGGGTTTTGTTTTGTTTTGTTTTGTTTTAGATTTTTAACGTTAAGTGTACTGGAGTGACATAGGTGAGTAAGATTATATAGCTTTCAAGTGCACATTTCTGATTTATCATCTATACATTGCATTGTGTTGCATTAGCTCCTTCTACCCACTGGATATTCATTCCATATCAGACATATGATCTGCAAGTATTTTTCCCATTCCATTGGTTATCTCTTCAGCCATAGTTCCTTAACTCTGTTTATTTTTAAATCTCTGTTCCTGTGTTTACATAGTTTATTTTTGTAATATTTTAAATGTTTCTCAGTTTTCTGCAGTATTTCATCTTCAGCCTGTCCAGTCAATGTTTCTCTTAATTTATGATACTTTCCAGCTCTCCAAGTTTCCTTTTCTATTTTGTTTGTCCTATTTTGTTTCTACTCTGCTCAATTTTTCTTTATATCCTTAGATATAGATATAAAAATGTATTTTAATTTGTGACATGCTAATTCCATCCTCTCTATCACTCCTGAGTCTATTTATTTATTTGCTTTTATCTTATCAAATATTTCTTTTTTTAAGTATATTTTATTGATTATATTTTTACAATAGTTCCAATTTTTTCCCCTTTGCTCTCCTCTGCCCAGTACACTCCTTCCCTCCAGCAATCCCATCCCTCTTAGTTCATGTCCATGGGTCATGCATAGAAGTTCTTTGGCTTCACCCTTTCCTATATTATTCTTTTTAAAAAAATTAATTAATTAAATTCTTATAACAATAAAAAATAACAATTCCCCCCTCTCAGACTTAAGACCCTTTATAATCTTATAAAGGAAAATGGGTGAAGGTCTCATAGTCTTCTAGCTGCTTCAAGCTGGACATGGGTGTCATCCTACCTACCCTTGGGCCCAGAAATCCCTAATAAGTGTTGGTGTGTGGATGGGAGAGTGGCCTTCCCACATGGGGAAGGATCTTGCAACTGAGTCTATTTATTTTAATTGACGTCTCTCTTTGTGATGAGTCTCATCTTCCTGCTTCTTTGCACATCTGGAGGGTTTTTTTTTTTTTTCCTATGTTGGAATTTGTGCTTTTTACCTTGTTGATCATCTGAACTTTTTTGCCTTCTTTTAAAGAAAATTTAAATTGCTTGGACAGATAATTAAAATACATTGGGGGACCCAAAAAAGCAAGAATTCTCTTCTGGAGGGTGAGCGCCTTGTAAATCAGGCTTCCCCCAGTAGGTGAGTGTTCTAGTAAGCTATCTGTATCAGTTACCAGCTGGTGTTGTTGTGAGAGGTTGCATTCATTTTCAGTTAATTTTTTTTAAGACTCAACACATTGGTCCATTTCATGATGGGTGATTTATGAGCACAAATACCCACACTGCACTGAATGTTCAGCAGTTTTGGACAAAAAACGGCATGACCCCCATGCCCCACCCTCCCTAGACACCCAATATCATCCCAAGTGTCTTTTTTTCCCCCCTGGGTGAAAAGAGTCCTCAAAGGAAAAGTTTTTGCTGATGTGGAACAGGTGAAACAAAAATTGGCAGAAACACTAAAAGGCATCAAAATTGCTGAGTTCAAAACCTGTTTTGAGCAGTGGAAAAAAATGTCTTGAGAGGTGTATTGCATCAAATGGAGAGTACTTTGAAGGTGACTGAAGTTTAAACATGTACAAATAAATACACAATTGTTTATAAAGAAATTCTGGGTTTTGGGGATTCTACTTCATATGTACGTATTGGTGTGATCCTTCTGAGACTTCAGTTGAAGCTTTTGCTGTGAAAGGTCACAGGTTTAATTGCCCTCCAGGGCACATACCTGGGTTGCGGGTTCAGCACCCAGAGCAGGTGTGTGGGAGAGACCAGGATCAATGTTTCTCTCTCTCTCTCTCTCTCTCTGTCTCCCTTCCCCTCTCTCTAAAATTGATGAGTATATCCTCAGGTGAGGATTTAAAAAGGAAATAAAAAAGACTGGCTTCAAACTAAGAGCTCCATTCTACTCAACAGCCTGCCTATTCCTAAGCAACTGGGTGGTGTTGAACCTTTAGGTCAGTCTGGAGGAGTCTGAGATGGAACCAACCAGCAAGTGACCCTGGACAATGGAGTGGGCTTCTGGAAGCCTCTGCATCTTCTCTGTATGCTTGCTTCCTTCACATTGGCCACACCAGAGGGCCTAGGGTTACACCAGCAGAGGCAGCTCATGGACATTCCCCTCCCATCCCTGCCAATCCCTGGCTCTGAGCCCCGTGCATTTGATGAGCCACGGTTGGTGTCTTTCTGAAGAGACCAGCGTAAGCTTGACTCAAGAATCTGCCATCTTGCTCATCTTCTTACATGTAATTGCAGGTCCTTGGGATATGAAATGGACAACTAAGATTCCTGATGTATGTGTAGAGGGAAAGATGAAACCTCATAGGCTGTGTGTGCCTGTGTGTGTGTGTGTGTGTGTGTGTGTGTGAAAGAGAAAGAGAGAGACAGACAGACAGACAGAATGAAAAGGCTGGAAGACTTTGACAAGGTGTGGATTAAGAGCTTGACAAAGAAGGCACCCATGAGACTTAAGGGAGAGAACAGGTGACATTGCCTTTTCCCCAACATTTGCGCTTTGGTCTCCTGGCTGCACTCCTTATTCCAAGGGCTCTGGGGAAAGATGCAAAACTAATGTTTAGTCACATGGTCAGGTATGATGTTTGAAGTCAGAGCCATCAAAGGGAAATCTGGTGTCATGGCGTGTTTTGTCCAGGCACTATTTCTGAAGACAAAGACTCCAGCGTCAGAGAGCTGAGGAGGGGAGTCTATGGGCACAGAGGAGAAAGGAGTCTTCTCGAAGCACTGGTGTCTCTCCTCTATGTCTCACTGAAGAGGCAGGGTGGGAAGTGTAACCTCGTGTTCTTGTTCTCCCTCCCTCATCTACCCTTTTCTTTCCCTTTGAGTTTGGGGTTTTTAATGGATGAGGGAGGGGGAGAAAGAAACACCAATTTGTTGTTCCACTTATTGATGCGTTCATGGGTTGATTTTTGTATGTGCCCTGACCGGGAATCGAACCTGCAACCTTGGTGTATTGGGATGATGCTCTAACCAACTGAGCTACCTGGCCAGGACCTAGTTTGGGGCTTTGACAGACAAAATTCGTGGTCCCCATAGAGCAACATGAACTTGGCCCCACCTGGTGGACCCAGTCAGTTTCTCTGGTTGACACCTTCACATACTTATGTGTGCTGAGTTCCAAGGAGGGTGAATTTGGGTCCCCTGGAGTAGGTACATTAGAGACCACATAAAACTGCAAGCAGACAGGATATTTTAATTACACCAATCATGTGCGAGCGGCTCCAAGGGCTGAAACAGTGTCAGAAGCAGAACAGAATGGCTGCTGGTTTGGAAATGTTGCTTCCACTTCAGAAATGTCCCCATGAGCCTCATTTCACACTCTGGTCCTAGAGGAAGTGATGGTGCGGGATTCAGAAGACACCCCTCATGAGTGAACTTACTGCAGAGCGCTTGAAATTAGGGAACTCCAAAGAATGTGTTGTCCAGGGTGTACCTGTGGAGAGGTTGCACGTGAGACCCAGCTGCTGGGACCACGGGATACAGTGCGGGGGAAAGGGGACAAGGAGGTCCCCTTTGTGCATCACCGGTTTCCACACTGGTCTTTGTATACCAAGGGTTCCCCTTTGTGCCTGTATTCTTTCCCTCTGTCACAGGGAAGGCAACTTGCTGGGGGAGGGGTGTAGGGGGCTGGGGAGAGGATGGTTGTGCTGTGTCTCTATTGTAATCCCTCAGCCTATTCTTCTGCCTGGCTCAAGAGCTCCAACCATCTATTTTATATTCTATAACTGTCCCGACACGCATCGCGTCCACTTGAGGTGTCTCCATGTGCTGATTGGCTCCAGCAATGTCTGAAGGGCTCTCTGGTCCCTATGCGGGATGAAAGGTTAAGAAAACAGAACAAAAAAACTTGGGTCCCCCTGGACGCAGAGAGCGAGTCCATTCAAGCCTGGGCTGGACAATGTGACTCAGGAATGTGAAAGAGCAAGGGGTCTTAGCAAAGTCTGAATGGAGAGGTCACAAAAGCCTCAGGTAGCAGGATTTTGGAATCACCGACAGCCACGTTCCTCCTTCTACATCCCCTGAACCCAGCATTCTGTTGCTGCTGGCAGGCAGGGGTGCGTGGAGACGGGATGCCCCCACTATCTGATGAGAAGAGTATCTGAGATGAGGGGGCTTCTCGGGGAATCTGGTGTGCGGGTCTGTGAAAGCTCTTTGTCTCCGAGAACAAACGTGTGGACAGATAGCTGGGAAGGAGGGGGTGCGGGAGGGAGGGGCCAGCCGTGAGCCCACCCGTCGAGAGGAGGGGGCTTCCGGCCTTGCACTCTGCTTTGATGCCTGGCAAGTTGTTCATTGTGCTTGTTTCCTTTAGGGTCACCGCAGATGCAGGGTGGGACTCTTAGGGGGATGCTCTGCCTACCCTTCCAGCCCGCCACTCCTTCCTTTGGGCTGACAGCCATTCATCAGCCATTTTCGACTCCATTACTGTGAAGACAGCCTTCAGTGGCTCTAAGTAAATTGCCTTTCTGCCCATCTGCTCCCCATCCACATGCACCTGTGGGTGTGGATCTTGGGAATGGACTATTGGGGGGTCTTTGATTCAGGTGTGGCTGAATGGAGAAGACCTGATTGACCCATCACCTGTGGTTTAAGATGTGGAATTAAAAGGCAGAGATGGAATTCGACAACAGGTGAGTGAAGAACTTGATAGAGCCAAGGGTGACTCCAAGAACAACTCAAAAGGAAAAAAAAATTTAAAGCAGAGCCTTAGGAGGCCCTACTATCAGACATGTAAACGGTGATCAATGAAGCCTTTTTATTTTATTTTATTTTTTTTTATGTCACCTCGCCCAAGCCCAGAAGCATGCCTAGCTTAGGACTGGTACAGGGCACCATTCATGTAGAAGGAAGACATTCTGCATGAGTATCCAAGGAGAGGCCACAGTACGTGTAGCTTGGGTCAGCATGGTCATATCTCTGCAGGTTTTCTTTTTCTGTCTTTTTTTTTTTTAATGACAAAGGTGATTATTGTCCTGGAAGGACAGTTGTTTTTAAACATCTGCTACCGTCTTTGGTGTAGTAAAGCTCGGCTGTCTAACATGGGGACTCTTGAGTTAACGTCGGCGTCAGGCCCACGGGTACAAGGCTGTGATTCTGAGTACGAAGCTCTTGGTCAACCTGTGTCTGCAGCAGCAGACGGGGCGGGAGGGGGCCGGCGCCCCTCGCGCGGGGAGGGGTCTTCCGGGAGCCCGCGCAGCCTCCTCGCTGCACTGCGGGGTCTGGTCTGCTTCTGCGCCGCAACTGGGGCCTGGCCGGGGGGTGTTCGTGCAGAACAGGGGAGGCGGCTACGCACTGTCCTCCCCTCCCTCCCCTGCGCGCCTCCCACCCTAGTGGCGTCACAATTATTAATAAACCATTTCCCACTTCTCGCTGCCGAGGTAAACGCTTCACCAGAATTGCGCAAGCCTTTGCGTGCGTCCTATTCAGGGATTCGGAATGGGCTATGAGCGTCTGAAACTCAGTCGTCAAATAAGTTTAAAATACCCTGGTCTTCCGGGAATTATGATATGGCGTAAAAGAACAACTGCTGCTTCAAGAAACGTAATTCAGGGCTTGAGGGCGTGAGGAGAGACCTCAGCACAGCTTCCTGTGGACCCTGCCCCTCAGTTAACCCTGTCGTCCCCGGAGCTCTGCCCACCCAGCACCTGTAGAGGGTTTACGTTGGGCCTCTGAGGGGAATGCGGGTGCTTTCCCGCGGAGAGATACAGGCCTGGCAGCGCAAAGGAAGGGTTTGGTGTACAGGCCGTGGGCTCGTGGGCATGGCCTCTCCGCCTGTGTTTGGGGAATAAGCTTCCTCCAGGCAAACACCTGACCGCAGGGCACAGGGTCTTTCCCGGACTCACTGGCTTTGACCGTGAATGCGGGTGTCAGGAAGGCTGGGCGCTACAGTATGGGCCTAGATGAATGCCCAGTGGCACTTACAAACTAGGACTGCCTCATAGAGGCTGTGGCTGTCACCAGCCTAAATGTACCCTGTGTTCCCGGTGCACCACGTGCTCCGGCATCCAGCGCCCTCACTCCCTGGCACCGCTGATCTACTTACGGTCTCTGTACTTCTCCCTTTTCCAGAATGGGATGGAAATGGAATGGCATAGCACCTAGCCTTTGCAGACTGGCTTCTTTCACTTGGCAGTACAGGTTTATGATTTCTCCATGTTTTTGTAGGGCTCGATAGCTCATTTCCTTTTATCATTGAATATATCCCGTTATGCATAGACCCGTTTTATTTATTTATTCACTCATTCATTTTTAAAAAATAATTTACTTATTTATTTGTTTGTTTATTTATTTCTTTTTAGAGAGAGGGGAAAGGAGAAAGAGAGGAGAGAAACATCACTGTGTGGTTGCCTCTCACTCATGCCCCCAACTGGGGACCTGACATGCAACCTAGTCATGTGCCCTGACTGGGAATCGAACCAGCGACACTTGGCTCTCAGGCCGACGCTCAATCCGCTGACCCACAGCAGCCAGGGCTCATTCATTTATTTTTAATTACACTTGACACTCAATATTATATTAGTTTCAGGTGCACAGCATAGTGTTAGATATTTATATAAGTTATAAAGAGATCCCCCGAGAAGTCTACCTACCTGGCATGGTTATTACAATATTATTGACTACATTCCCTGCCATGTACTTTACATCCGATGACTATTCTGTAACTACCAGTCTGTACTTCTTAATCCCTTCACTGATTTCACCCAGGCTCGTAACATCCCTCCCACCTAGCAACCATCCGTTGGTTGTCTGTACCTATGTGTTTGCTTCTCTTTTGATTGTTTATTTTAGTCTTTTAGATTTCATATATAAGTGCAATCATATGGTAGTTGTCTTTCCCTGGTTTATTTAACTTAGCTTAATTTCCTCTAACTCCACCCATGTTGTTGCAGATGGGAAGACTGTGTTCTTTTTTATGCCTGGATAATATTCCATTATAGATATATCCTTTCTTTATCAAGGGACACTTAGATTGCTTCCATACATTGGCTGTTGTATAGCAAGTGTCCTTCTTTGGCTCTTGTTATAGGCTTCATCTCATATAAGTATGGCTACCTCAGCTATATTTCCAATTGCATAAAGTATCTTTTTCCAGTCCTTCACTTCAGTCTGTGTATTTCTTTCCTTCTGAAGCAGGTCTCTTGTTGTCAGCATGCATATGGCTCTTGTTTTCTTCTGCATTCAGCCACCCTATGTCTTTTGATGTGAATGTGTAATTGGTTTACATTTAACATAATTATTGATGGGTATGTAGTGATTACCATTTTATTATTTTTATCTTTTTTAAATCCTTCTTAAAGAAGTTCATTTAACATCTATTGTAATATTGGTTTGGTGGTGATGAACTGATGAACTCCATTAGCTTTTTCTTGTCTGGGAAGCACCTTATCTTCCCTTTGATTTTAAATGTTAGCTTTGCTGGGGAGAGTAGTCTTGGTGGACTTGGTGCCTTACTGTGCCTGCTGGCTTTGTTTCGGGAGGGCTCAACAAAGGAACAACCCTTTCATCTCTGAGAGAGCTGCGCCCCCCCCCACCCTCACCCTGATGCCAGTCAATTCATTTCCTCCCCATATATGTCCCTGGGGCTTTTTGAACTTCTTTTCCTTTCCTGGAGCTTAGGGTGAGAATTTGTGAGGGGGGAGGTCTGTGCTCAGGCCCTTTAAGAGGATGCCTGGGTTTCAAGGCCTCCCCCCATCTTACCCTGATGGAGTCCCCACTGACTTTCACAGCCAGATGTCCTGAGGGGTCCTCTTCCCAGCACTGGTGCTCTGGGCTATTGATCTTGGTGTGGGGCTGGGACCCCTCCCTCCCTGGGCGGTGGGCGGGTGGGCGGGACCTCCTTAGCCCAGACATCCCTCCCGATTCTTTTTTTCCTTCCTTTTTATTGAATTTATTGGGGTGACAATAGTTAACAAAATGATGCAAATTTCTGGTGCACAGTTCTACAACACATCATCTGTACACTGTACTGTGTGTTCCCCACCCCAAGTCAGGTCTCCCCATCACCATTTATTCCCCCCTTTACCCTTCTTTGCCTCCCCCGTCCCTGTGTCCACAAGTGTTTTTTGTCTTTTTTCATCAGCTGTCAGCCTGCTGTCTATGAGTCTGTCTATATTTTGCCTGTTAGTTAATTTTGTTCATTCACTGCTGCACATGAATGAGGGACCAGCCCACATTGTGCCTTGGCTGATCCTACCAGTCTCAGTGTGGATTCTTCTTTATACCCTCAGTTACAGGAGTTCTGTGCCGCTAGTCTTCAGCTGGTTTTCAGGGGTGGTTGTTCTGTAGTTTAGTTGTAATCTTGATGTGGTCGGGGAGGAGGCGGGCAAGTCTGCACTCACCCGTTAAAGGCCTCCTTGGTTGCTTCCACTTCCCATTGACTTTGAGAAAAGCTGATGTACACGTCACATGCAGGATTGTGTGAGTGTGAGTTCTCACATACATACACAGGTGTGTGATTGTTGTGAGACACTGAGGAACTATCTTCCAAGGTGGGGGTGCCATTTTGCTTTCCTGGAAACAACGAATGAAAGCCCCTGTCGCTCTGAATATCTACCCACAGAGGGTTTGTTAGTTGTTTGGAATTCAGCCATTATAACAGATGTAATAGGATCTCATTGTTTTAATTTGCATTTCTCTATGGACAAATGACACTGAGCATCTTTTCATATGCTTAGTCCATGTCTGCCTATCTTCTTCGATGAGATGCCTGTTTAATCTTTTGCCTATTTTTTCAGTCGGTTTGTTTTCTTGTTTATATTAAGTGACTTCTGTGTATTTTGGATAGAGGTACCTTGTCTGATTGATACCTGTTTTGCAGGTTTTTTACTAACATGTGGCTTGGTTTTTTATTCTCTTTGTAGTGTTTTTCACAAAGCAGTTTTTAATTTTGATATAGTCCAATTGATCAGTTTTTTATTTCATAAAGCATGCCTTTGCTGTTGTATTTAGAAACCCATCACCAAACTCTAAGTCACAGAAACTTCTCTCTGTGTACTGTCCTAGAATTTTTATGGTTTTGCAGCAGATCTGTGGTCAATTTCTGGTTAATTTCTGTGTAAAGTGTAACGCACCTGTCTAGGTTCCTCTTTTAGCATATGAATGTCCAGTTGTCCTAGTACCATGCATTGAAAAACTATCCTTTGTCCACTGGGCTGCCTTTGTGCTTGTCAAAAATCCATTTAACTGTATTTGTGTGGTTCTCTTTCTGGGCTCTCTTTTCTGTTTCATAGATCTATGTCTATTTTTTAAAAAGATTTTATTTATTTAATTTTAGAAAGAGGGGAAGGGAGGGAGAATGAAAGGGAAAGAAACAATGTGTGGTCGCCTCTCACACACCCTCAACCGGGAACCTGGCCCACAGCCCAGGCATGTGCCCCGACTGGGAATCGAACCAGCAAACCCCTGGTCCACAGGCCAGTACTCAAGCCACTGAGCCATGCAAGCCAGGGTTTTTTGTTTTTGTTTTTTGACAATACAACACTGTTTTGATTATTGTTGCTTACTATTAAGTTTTGAATCAGGTGCTATGGGTCCTCCGAGGTTGTTCTCCTTTTTCAGTCTTTTGTTGGATATCCTAGTTCCTTGTGTTTTCATAGGCATTTTAGAATCAGTTGGTTGATATCTACAAAATGGCTTCCTGGGCTTTTGACTGGGATTTCACTGAGTCTGTAGGTCAAGTTGGGAAAAACTGACGTTTCAGCGTTACCGAGACCTCCAAGCCATGCACAGTGAATAGCACATCTCCATTTAGTTAGATCTACTTGATTTTTTCACCACTCTTATGAATAGAGATCCTTTCTATATAGTTATATATAAAGTATTTCATTTTTGGTAATATTGCAAATAGTATTTTTTAATTTAAAGTCCCAATAATTTTTTATTCCTTGGAAAGAAATTTCATCCTGCAAATTTGTTTTGCTTACTCATTAGTTCCAGACTGTTTCCTGTAAGTACCTTGAGAATTTCTACATAGACAATCATGTAATCTGTGAAGACAGACATTTTTTATTTCTTCCTTTTTTTGTCTCCATGCCATTTTCTGTCGTATTACACTAGCTCGGACGTGCAGTACAATGTCGAACAAAAGTGACTAAGAGGGGACATGCTTGCTTTGTTCCTAATCATAAAGGGAAAGAATTCATTCTTTCACCACTATGATGTTAGACTTAGATTTAGATTTAGATTTTAGATGTAGAATTTTAGATGTAGAATTTTCCACATATATGCTTTATTGGGTTCAGAAAATGTTCACCTCTTCCTAGTGTTTTAGTTTTTATTATGACTAGATATTGAATATTGTCAAATACTTTCTATTCTTCTATTGATGTAATCGTGTGTTTTTTCTTATTCAGTCTATTAACCTGATGAATTACAGAGATTGCTTTACAAATGTTGAACCAGTCTTGCTTTTCCAAATTTAATCTATGCTGGTTGTGCTATAAATCTTTGCAATATATTGTTAGGTAATATTTTGTTAAGAATATTTGTATACATGCTCATGAGGAGTATTGGTCTTTCATTTTCTTGTCTTGCAATGCCAAGTTTTGAAATTAATGAGGTGTCAGCTTCATAAAATGAACTTCTATTGGGGGGAAATATTGTAAAAATTGGTATTATTTTCTTCTTTCAATGTTTGTTAGAATTTACTACTAAAACTATCAGGTCCCAATGCTTTATTTTTGGAAGGTTTTAATTATCAAGTCAATTTATGTGACAGATACAAGACTACTCGGATTATGTTTTTCTCCTGGACTGAATTTTCATAGTTGTGTCTTTCAAGTAAGTCATCCATTTTATCTAAGTTATAAAACTTGTGGGCGTAGAATTTCTCCTAGTGTGTCCTTATAATTCCTTTGATGTCCATAGGATCAGTGGTGATCTCCTCTGTTTTATTTGATACCATTCGTGTGTCTCATCTTTTGTATTCAATACCTTAACTGGAGGTTTTCAAAGAACCACATTGGTTATTTTTCACTCAAATTCTTTTCCTTTTAGAGGTAAGTTTATAGGTGGGTTTTCCTTAACTTAAATCCACTGGCTGGTTTAGCTCAGTGGATTGAGCGTCGGCCTGGAGCTAAGTGTCGCTGGTTCGATCTTCCAGTCAGGGCACATCAGAGAAGGAAAACTCTGACTCCAAAAAACCTCCGCTGCCTTGCGGCATACCTCTTCAGGGGAAAGGCTAAGGGAGTAAACCCCGACAGAAAATCCGGAGCCGGAGTCCCTAAGGCGGTTTGACGTTGTAGTCAACACCGGCAACTCCTGCGGCGCACCTGAAGCCAAGCTGTATTGACTCCATCTTTCCCTTGGACCCTTCAGCTGCGAAGAGAGGGGGGGTCTGCTGCATGGGCAACAGCAGACCCTCCATATCACCCTGCCCAGGCTCTGTAGCTTCAGCGTCATCGCAAGATGTCGATTCAACACGGGAGGAGACAGATACCGTGTCACTCCCGAGTCGGACTGCACAGCCATTCTCGGTGGTGCAGATAGACTCTTAAGAAGCTACACCATCGTCTCTTGAGACGGACGGCTGCCGAATAGGTCAGGGTTTTGTTTGTTTCTTTTTTTTTTGTTTTTTGTTTTTACTTTAAATGTGTATTCTCTCCGTTTTCTCTTTCTTACACGTATGGTATTCCCATTATGAGTATGTCATATCTTTTTTTTAAAGATTTTATTTATTTCTTTTTAGAGGGAGGGGAATGGAGGGAGAAAGAGAGAACATCGATGTGAGAGAGGAACATAAATCAGTTGCCTCTCGTATGCACCCCGAACCGAGGATTGAACCCACAACCCAGGCCTGTGCCCTGACTGGGAATCGAACTGGCAACCTCCCACTTTGTGGTATGACGCCCAACCCACTGAGCCACACCGGCCAGGGCTGAGTATGTTCTATCATTTTGGTACTATGATACAGTTTTTGAACACTATTTTTTCTTGTTGTTGCTGTTTTTTCTTTCTTTTTCAGTAGGAACATTTCTATTGACTTATCTTTGGATTCACTGATTCTCTCCTCAGCCATACCAAAAGCCTGCTGGAGACATTCTTCATTTCTGTTACTGGTTTGTCTGTTTCCAGTACTCCTTTTGATTCATTTCTTAGAGTTGTCATATCTCTTCTCGCTTGTTGTCGAAGGTCTCCATTAGAGCCCTTATTGTATTAATAATAAGTATTTTAAGGCCCTTGGCTGCTAGTTTCAACCTCTGTGTCATATCTAAGTCTGGTTCTGATGATGGCACAGGGAGGCCTGTGGTTTTCCTTATCTTTTGGCATGTTTTTTTTTTTTTTTTTCCGATTGAAAGCTAATCATGCTACATTATCTAATAGGAACGGAAATACCTAGGACCTGAGTGTGAAGCCTGGTGTTAATTTGGCCAGGCGCTGTGTTTTGTTTAATGTTTGTTGTAGCTATAGGCCCCAGAGGCTTCACATTCCTTTGGTGGCCTTGGTTCTGAGTCTCCTTTTAGCTTTGAGCATTCCCTCTGCCTTATCGCGTAGAACTAGTTTGTGTCTTGCAGCTGTTTGTATCTAAGGGTGCCTTGGTATGTATGGCCATGGGGTGTGAAAGGGGGGGCATTCCATGTCTGCTGAGTGGGTATAGGGATTTTAGTTTGCTTGTGTCTAGGGGCACGGGGCTTTCATGAAGAGTTCCTGTTCCTTTTCTAATAGTGAAGCTCCGCCCACTCTGATGATGCCTACCCCTTTCTGTGGCTGCAGCATTGTGAACATTTTTCCTGGAATCCCTTGTTAACAATTTTTTGTTTTATTCTATTTTTCCCGTAGATGATACAGAAAGGCTGGAGGAGGATGGGATAGAGAATAGTGCCTTTCTTCCTGTAGGGACATGGTGTCACAGTTGTGTGCTGGTGAAGTCCTTTCCCACAGAGAGTGGCTGCCCCATAGAGAAGGTGCTGGCTGTGTGTCACGCCGGTCACATTTCCTTCCCTGGGACAGGGCTGAGCACGGGCCTTTCTGAGAGGCTTACATGGAGAACCTGGTGAAGTCCCCGGAGGGAAAGTTTTGGGTTTATGTTTAGCCTTATTTCTTTTATTTCTTTATTTTTATTATTGACACTATTACAAATGTCCTCATATCCACCTGCTTTGCTCACCTGCCCCCACCTTGCTCCGCCCTGCCCTCTGGCCATCCCCACACTGTCGTCTGTGTCTGTGGGTCATGCACATGTGGCCTTTGGCTGATCCTTCACCTTCTTTCATCCCATCCCCCCACCTCTCCCCTCTGACAGCTGTCAGTCTGTCCCGTGTGTCTGTGCCTCTGGTTCCATTTTGTTCGTCAGTTTATTTTGTTCATTAGATTCTACATGTAAGTGAGATCACATGTTATTTCTCTAGAATTCTCTGACTGGCTATTTCTCTCAGCATAATAACCTCCAGGTCCATCCACGCTGTCGCAAATGGTAAGATTTCCTTCTTTTTTGTGGTCATGTAATAGTCCATTGTGCAAATGTCCCACAGCTTTCTTATCCACTCATCTACTGATGGGCACTTGGGCTGTTTCCAGATCTCAGCTATTCTGAATAAAAGCACTATTCTTCTTCTAACTTCAAGAAACTTGGTCTAGCAAATGAAGAGAAATGAAATACTAAAGTCTTTCGGTATACATCAACCCATAACATGCAAGAAATATGTATATTTGCTCCTCCAACTTACAGCATATATGATAAATAATTTGAAATTAGTTAGGAGCCTAAATGTAAAAGCTAAAACAATTAAATTTTTAGAAAGACTGAAGACTAGGAAACAATCTCCATCATATTGGGTAAGAAAATATTTATTCAACAATATTAAGACAGGTATTGTTGTTGAAAAGATTAATAATTTGGACTTCATTAAAATTAAGAACTTTATATGCCCAAACCCTGGCTGGTTTGGCTCAGTGGATTGAGCGTCGGCCTGCGAGCTAAGTGTCGCTGGTTCGATCTTCCAGTCAGGGCACATCAGAGAAGGAAAACTCTGATTCCAAAAAACCTCCGCTGCCTTGCGGCATACCTCTTCAGGGGAAAGGCTAAGGGAGTAAACCCCAAAAGAAAATCCGGAGCCGGAGTCCCTAAGGCGGTTTGACGTTGTAGTCAACACCGGCAACTCCTGCGGCGCACCTGAAGCCAAGCTGTATTGACTCCGTCTTTCCCTTGGACCCTTCAGCTGCGAAGAGAGGGGGGGTCTGCTGCATGGGCAACAGCAGACCCTCCATATCACCCTGCCCAGGCTCTGTAGCTTCAGCTTCACTGGAGAGGACACTCCAGCGTCATCGCAAGATGGCGATTCAACACGGGAGGAGACAGATACCGTGTCACTCCCGAGTCGGACTGCACAACCATTCTTGGCGGTGCAGATAGACTCTTAAGAAGCTACACCATTGTCTCTCGAGACGGACGGCTGCCGACGACGACGATATGCCCAACAGACTTACAGCCAGAATTTATTTTAAAAAGAAATCAATTTCAAATCATTAAGAAAACTTAGACAACTATATTTAAAATGTGCTTTAAAAAGGACTTGACCAGGCACTTTAGAAAGATGATATTGAAATAGCCAACAAAAAATATTTTATAAAAAGTATTAAGCATTCAGAGAGATATAAAAGAAAATATAGAGATACACTCCCACTTGAATAACTGAAATTAAAAGGATGAACAAAGCCAATTATGGAGAAAAGAAATGCTTAAGCATTGCAAGTAGGAATAAAAAGCAGTACCAACACTTTGAAAATATGTTTGGCCGTATCTAGTAAAGCTCAATATACATGCACCCTATGACCCGACCAATTCCATCATGACTATATACTCGAGACGTGATTGCTTATGTCCATCAAATGACATTTATAGTAGTATCATAGCAGCTTCCTTTTTAATGGCCAAAGATTGGGAGCGATTTTAATGTCCATCACCAATGCCATAGGGTAATAAATTGTGACATATTCACACATTGGAATACTACACAGCAAATAAAAAGAAAAAGAAAACTCCAGACACATATAATAAAAATATTTGCCTCGCCAAAATAATGTCTGTTTGTTTTTTACAGTTTAGGCCTTTATTTATTTTTTAATTTAAGTTTATTGGGATGACATTGGTTAATAAGATTATACAAGTTTCAAGTGTCCATTTATGTGATACGTGTTTGGTATATTGCGTTGTGTTGGTGACGGAAGATGACTTGACTTTGGGTGGCGGGCATACGGTGGAAATAATATTGACTAAAAACAACCACATGTGATATGATTCCATTTATGGGAAGTTCAAAAACTTTCAAACTAAGTCTATAGTGATATACATCAGAATAATGTTCTCATCCAGAAGGCCACTAGCTAGACACATACAGGAACCTTCCGAGGCTTTGGAAATGTTCTATATTTTGACTTAGGTGGCTGATTGTGTGGGTGTGCACTTAGTTAAAACTTCACTAAGCTGTATATTTAAGATTTGTGTATGCCCTGGATGGTGGGTGGAACAAAAGTAGGTGTATTGCTGTGAGTATGGGAAACACGGAATTTCTTCCTGTTTATTATTTATTATTAATTACTGTATTCTTTTCCATATGAACAACTGTACACCTACTTTTGCCCCGCCCTTTGAGATTCCTGAGGTTTCAAGCCCATCTCTGCGGAAACAAGCTGGGGGAAGACAGTCTGTGCACTGCCCTGTGGGGAAAGGCGATCAGTAGTTGCTCTGGCTTGGCATCTTGGTGCAAAGCTGTCCTCTGATCTTGCTGAACAGAGAGAGGCCTCTTCTCCTCCCCAGCCAGGTTGTTTGCCAAATTCTGCCAGCTCTTCTTCTCTGAGCTCCTGGGTGGTCACACAGCCTCTTTTAGGTGTCACCAAAGACATGATCATTAATGTGACTTCCCTCAAATAGCTCCCTCCTGCCAGGAAAGAAAACGTAACTGACTAGACTCTAATACACATTTTTAAGCCCTGTTATTTTGTGAACTTTGTTTTGAATGAATGGGAAGTTATTGAAATTTAGTGGGTGAGCCTTTAAGATCAGTTGGCATGAGGAGAGAAACTTAATTGAAGAGAGGAACTAAGAAAAAGGAAAACCAAGGTCGGAAATCTGAGCTCCGCCCACCCACTGATGGCGCTTCCTGAATGTGGCGCTGGGATGGGGCTTCTGAGCTCATCAAATCTACACCCAAATGCAGGCATCGATCTTACTTAGGGATGAGAGCCCAGCCCTGCTGTAGGATGAGGCAGCTCTGGACGACAAGTGTCCTTCTGAGCGGTGACGATTCCTCAAGGGCTGGGGGGCTTTGTTGGTACTGATCCTCCTCGTAACTGTAACTCTTCATGGAGGGCCAGGGAAGGTGCGGAGTGTGGGGTTAGGGACGTGGGAAAACAGTGGCTTTTGGTGCAGAGTGGACCCAGGGACACTGGCACTGTCTTCCTTCCCCTCCTGAGTGGCTCTGGCTCTGAGGGTGGAGGCCAAGCAAGTCTCCCCGTATATATCCTACATCTGTCCGCGCACCGCCCTTGCCTGCGGTGAGCCATGGGGGGCATCGCACATGAGTAGAAATCAAGATGGGCAAACCCAGCTAATCTGAGATGAAGCTGGAGAGGGTTGGTTGAGGGTTTATGGGCGCAAGGGGAATGGAGGGTTTGGTGTGGGCACGTGACATCACTCCAGGCTGCAGCTGTGACTCCCTTTGACGTACAGGGGTCAAGGAGCAGAGGACGGTGCCTGCTCGTTTGTCTCCTTTCTCTGCCCGACCTCTCCCCTTTTGAGTTCGTGTTTATCAGCAGGATATTTTTCATGAGTCTTCATAGATCAAGTCCTAAGCGTGACTTTAGACTAGTTCCCTCAGTCACCTCTCACATTTCCATTCACACATGAAATACAACGGTAGGTGTTGGAGTTTGTGTAGGGCTCTTGCTTAGATAGAGACTAAAAGAATTCACCTTGACAATCTATGAAGAATGATGTAGGGACATGCCTATTCAGGTCCTCTGCCCATTTTAAAGATAAAATTGTATATCTGTCTTTTGGTATTGAATTGGATGAGTTCTTTATAAATTTTGGATATTAACCTCTTATTGGATTTATTGTTGGCAAATATCTTCCCCCATTTGGTAGGTTGCCTTTTCATTTTGTTGATGGTTTTCTTTGCTATGCAAAGTTATTTTAGTTTGATGTATCCCCATTTGATCACTTCTTAAGTTCTATAAATGTCTGACCACTATGCGGTACATCTGAAACTATGATAATGTTGAATGTTAACTGTAAATGGAATTGTTTTTAATTTAAAAAGAAGAAAATCATGCTTTCAACAAATTTTTTTAAAAAAAGAAGTAAAACGATGTGGGATGGCAAGACAGGTGCACTT
Organism: Furipterus horrens; assembly: GCF_987537825.1. Taxonomy (NCBI): domain Eukaryota; kingdom Metazoa; phylum Chordata; class Mammalia; order Chiroptera; family Furipteridae; genus Furipterus; species Furipterus horrens. The sequence goes on along the minus strand of NW_028327186.1, from coordinate 2,074,861 downwards.
TCTCGAAGGTTGGTTTAAGGCCGGTGGGGATGAAATTTCAGGAGGAATGCATGTAGAAATCCATGCCTGCTGCCATCCAGAGCTCTTTTCTAAGCAGAGGCAGAGAGGAGGCAGAGGGCATCGTGCATGACTCATCCCAGCCCAAGGCAGTGCATTTGAAATTGATTGGATTGGATCCACAATGTCCTAAATTATTGTTCTTAAGAATTGGTCCCCGAGGCCATCCTGGCTGGGTGTCTGCATGCTTTTGTATGGTAGCATAAGGCAGCCATCCTGCTGGCTGGGCACCTGTCCACTGCCCTGGAAGGTTTGCAGGCCCGTCAGACCTAAGGAAGCCCAACCATTGAACCATGAGTGAGCCTCTTGATCCCACTTATTACTCCAATTGCCAGTTTCCAGAATCACTGCCTGGCAACTGGCTAATTGTGTCAGGCCAGTACGCAGAGACTTTGAATGGGTGTCCTTTGATTTAAAAAAAATTATGTGGATATTAACCCCTTATCAGATGTATCATTGGCAATAATCTACTCCCATTCAGTAAGTTGCCTTTTCATTTTAATGGTTTTCTTTGCTGTGCAAAGAGATTCTTTTTTATGTGGTCCCATTTGATCACTTTATAAATTATATAAATGCCTAACCACAATGCTGTGCACCGAAACGAGTATAATATTGACTGTCAACCATAATGGACAGTCGATATTAAATGAGTTTATGTGTATTAGTATTACATGTGTATTAATGTTATGATAGTATTATGTGTGGAATTAGGATTCTGCAAATCTCTGACAATTTGCACAGGTAGGAGACAGGTGGGTGTGGTCCTGGGAGGGAGGGGTCTTCCTGACACCTGCCTGCTCTCTGTGGTGCACTGTGGTGTCTTCTCCCTGCCTTGACCTCCTTACTGGGGGATGAGAAGGGGGCACCTCTCCATGCAGGAGGGGTGTCCGGGAGCACCTCCCTTTCATGTGATGTGCCTGCCTTACTCACTGAAAGGGAGAAGAGGGAAGGTGACTTTATTTGCTTTAGATTTAAAGAAAAATGGCAAAGATAGCACAGGCTTTGCACATACCACACACCCAGTCTTTCCTATTATTGACATATTAATTTAGGATGGTACCTTTGTCACAGCTAATGACCCCACCCTGATACTAAAGTTTATTGAGATTTCCTTGGTTTTTTCCAAATGCCTTTTTTCTGCTCATGATCCCGTCCCGGACACCACAGTACAGGGAGCAGGCCTGTCTCTCAGGCTGGGGTGGTATCTCGGTATTTGATGACCTCCACCCTTTTCTGGAGTCAGCGGGTATTTTGTCAAATGTTCCTCTATTGAAATGTACCTGGTGCTTTCCTTGTGATTAGACTGGGGTTACTGGTTTGGGGGAGAAAGACCACAGAGGCAAAGGGTCGTTTCCATCACATCATATCAAGGTCGCATGCCATCGACGTGACTTACCACTGTGGCTGTTGACCTTGACTGCCTGGCTGAGGCGGTGTTTGTCATACTGTCACCATCAGGAAGCAGTAGCTTTGAGCAGCCTGCACTTGAGGAGCGGGAGTCATGCTTCCTCTCCTTGAGCCTGAGTGGGGGGGGGCTCCATGCATTATTTGGATTTTTAAATTAAATTTATTGGGGTAACATTGGTTCACCAAACCATACAGATTTCAAGCGTACAGCCCAATAAAATATCTTCACACTGTATGGTACCCTCATCACCCCAAGCAAAGTCTCCTTCTGTCCCCATCCCCCCCTTAACCCCCCTCCACCCAGGCCCCACCCCCTCCCTCTCCCTCACCTCACAGTTGTATGTATCTATGTGTTATGTATCTATGTTCTTTGTCTAATCTCTTCACCTCATTTCATCCGCCCCCCCGCCTCGGACAGCTGTCAGTCTGTTCCATGTATCCATGCCTCTGGTTCTGTTTCATTTGACAGTGTATTTTGCCCATTAGATTTGGAATTCTTATGCACACAGCCCTCATTTTAACCCTCTGATTCACAGAACCAGTGAGAGAGAGGGGCCATCAAGCATTCGCTAATTAAAAACAAGGTGTTTAATCAGAAGCTCTTACATAACCTGGTGTCCAGGTTTCTCTTTTTTTTAAGTGTCATTTGTTGTAATTCCTGAGGAAGAAAATGGGTATCAGGCATATGGGAGAGTATTTGGAGACCTGCAGTGGGGAATGGGAGTTTCCAGCACTCACCCATGAGCCGTGGGCATGGCTGGGTTAGCCCGAGTGTGCCGATCCCCTCCTCGAAGAATGCAAGTGTGTGAGGGAGGCTGTGAAAGGGAAGGTGGGCATCTCCTCGGGCCTGGGGGAGGCGACTTCACTTGTGTTGGTCCAGCCCAGGGGATGGAGCCCTCACAAGGTGAGGAAGATACCCAAGGCCCAGGTCCAGCACAGCGGATGGAGTGGGTGGGAGGCCCTTCTCCAAAAGAGATATCCTGGTTTCCTTCACCCTTGAAACAGGCACCAAATGCGTCTACAATGTGTAACCAGTATCCCATAGTGGCCGCTGTCCTCTCGCTCTGGCCCCAGCACACATGGCCTCCTCGTGCCTCTCTAGCCCAGGGACCCTGTGCAGGACTGAGTCTCTCAGGCCAAGTCACACAATGTCTCACCACGCAGTCGTTCCCCTTAACATTAAACGTGAACCTGTGTGATTTGCACAGAGAGAGATCAGGATGTCTGAAACTGGGGCTGTGTCATAAAATTAGGTAACAGGCCCTCTTTTCTCTGATTCTGTTCCTAAAAACAAAGCTGAAGAAATGAAATCTATGACACTTGTATTAGTTGGCTTTAACTAAGTTATACTGCAATACCAAAGACAAAAAAAAAAATTTTATTAACTTGCAAACATTTATTTCTTTGTTTACGTCTGCACCCAAGGATATGTTTATTGATTTTAGGGAAAGAGGAAGAGGGGGTGGGTGGGAGAGAGAGAGAGAGAGAGAGAGAGAGAGAGAGAGAGGTTAACATTGACATGAAAGAGAAACATCGATGGGTACCTTCCTGTACACACCCTGACTGGGGATCGAACATGTGACCTTTTAGTGTCACTCCAACCAACTGAGCTACCTGGCCTGGGTGGAAACATTTATTAACATTTCTTGCTCCTGTATATATCAACAGTGGTCAACTTAACTGCCTTATGTAACTTCGGGGATCTAGGCAGAAAACACACCACATTCTTAGAGCAGAAGGTAAATCACACGTCCTTGGATGATGAGTCTTCAGGAATCTAGCTGAAGGTGCCCTTCATCGATTCAACTCACATTCCAAACACCAAGTCCAAAGTCTATGGGGACATAAAGCATATCCTTTATACATAAATTGTTGCAAATATTACTTTTTTCCTTCAAGTATGAAGAACTCGCCAAAAATTTTTCTAATGTTGTCTAATCACACTATCAGACCTAATGTCCTGTATTGCATGATAATGCTCTAGATGACATTGGTTCTTCATTATCCAGAGATATATAAAAGGTAAGCTATCTGCCCCACCAACAATCAACATACAATATTGGGACAGGGTTATGTTAATAAATACTCTCATTCAGAAAGGGGAATCCTGGGTGGCACTCAGCTCTCATTGCAGGAATTCTGAAGTCCTTCAGGGCAGACATTAGGAGGCCCCCCCCCCCCAGCTCACTGGGAGACCATCTTTGCTCCTAGTGCCTTCTCCCTTAGAGCGGATCTCAAGTATCTGTGATTCTTGGCTCAACCCTCTGAGAGGTCCGTCATTCTCCCTCACCCTTCGTGGCCACAATGGAATAGAGCATTTAAAAAAATATTCTCTCTTGGTCTCGCCAGTGTGGCTCAGTCGCTTGGGTGTTGTCCCATAAACCAAAAAGTCACAGGTTCGCTTCCCAGTTAGGGCGCTTGCCTGGTTTGTGGGTTTGGTCCCCAGCTGAGGCATGTATGAGAGGCAACCGATCGATGTTTCTCATAGATGTGTTTCGCCCTTTTCTTCTCCCTTCTCCCTCTCCCCCTCTAAAATCAATAAGCCGTCCTTGGGTGAGGATTAAAAAAATATTCCCTCTTTGAGAACAAACAGAATATTGGAGGCCCAAATATCATTTTAAGTGTCAAACAGCCACAGGCTATTTTAATCTAGGCTGTGGCTCTCCAACAGCACAGCTCTCAAACCTAGTTAACTGTCATTTGGTGCAGTTCCAACACGCCTTTGGCTACTCTCCACTCATCGCTCAATTAATCTGAGGTAAATTGATTACCCAGAAGTGATCAGGCTTCTGAGAAAGAGTCACACGGTTAGCCTTTTCCATTTCCTGAGCTGTTTCATACCAATAACGTTGTCGCCTGAATACCCCTTTGACTGATTCAAAGGTTGGAACAAAGTTTGTGAGCTCAAGGTCTCGACGTGGTATTTGCTATAACATCAAGTTTTCATCTTCGTTTCTCAGTTCACCTTTCATTGTTTTGAGAGGATAAAGGATCCTGTCTTTCAATCTTGCTGTCCAACTTCCAAGTTACTTTCTGAAATCACCACTTTCTGATCATACCTTTCTAGAGTATCCGGCAACAGTTATGCCAGGCTGGTTATCTTCATTTTCCCCACCTCTTTGCCTAAATCCATATGCTTATTCCAAGTTATCACACACAAAAGTTTTAACAACTGTTTTATCAATAAAAACATGGGTCACTCCATTTTTTAGCATTAATAACAGCTTTGTAACTTTAAAAAAAATTTTAATGTTCGTTGATTTTAGAAAGAAGGAAAGGAAGGGAGATAAACATTGATGTGAAACAAATATCGATTGGTTGCCTCCCGTATGCCCCCCAACTGGTGATCGAACCTACAACCTAGGTATGTGCCCTGACCGGGGATCGAATCTGCAACTCTTTGGTGTAGTGGACAATACTCCAACCAACTGAGCCACAGCAGTCAGGACTGTAACTGCCTATTGTCTGGACCTGACGCAAATTTCTTCATTTTTTCTTTTCCTCTAAGTTATTACTGTGGTTAGAAATGACCTCAGTGTTCCTAATTACAGACCTTATTTTTTCAGTCACATAAACAGTGGCTGTGTGTTTGACAGGGGCCAAGTGCAGTTCCCACATGCCTTCTTTATTTTAGGGCCCGTATGGAAGGGTATGCCAGTCTGGGGACGGAAGGAACAAAAGCGATCACAGAAGCATGCAGTGACACTTGGGCTTATGCGTGTGTGTGGCATTCATGACTGCTGCTCACATTCCACTGCCAAAAGCAAGTCACATGTACAGGCATTTGATGGAACAAAGAAATTCTAATAAGCAAATGGACATCAATAATCAGTACCAATAATATAATATGTTGCCATGTGACAGGGAGACAAAAAGTACCTGATCTTGAGATATCTTCACAGAACCTACATGACTTTATTTGTGTCATAAATAGGTTTTGTTTTTTTTTTGTACCTGTGCTCCCCACTTGTTTATATTTTTTCTAGCGGGAGGGAGGGGAATTAGGCTGGGGACAAATGGAAAGGAGGAAGGAGTATCTTATTGCCTTGTTGGAACCCATGTATCCAAATAGGCCTCTTTCTCTCCTGTTGCTATGGAGACAGAACAAAATATGACTCAATATGTGCTCAGTGTTACCACCTGTTTCCCTGCCGACATGCACAGTAGTCACCAGGCTTTGAAACGGATTAAGCGGATCCCTGAGGAAGGTGTACAAAAACACGCTGCTAATCAGAGATTCGAAATAAGTCACGAAATATGGAATCCTATAAGGAGCAAGCTAATAGCTGAACAAAAGAAGGAAGACTTAGGAAATTCTCATGAACCGAAGGCTGGGCCTTGTGAAGGGGACTGTCCCCGGGGTAGACACAGGGTCCTATCTGTTTCTCCCCTCGTCCCATTTGCTCATTCCTAGAAGCATTTTCTGGCTTCAGGATGGGGCAGCTGCCGAGGACATGTTATGTGATTCACACTTTTAGAAGCCAAAGCATGTGAAACTGGGGCCAGGGATATTTTTTTTAAGTGGTTCTTTCCTACCCAGTCGTTATTGGGTCTCTTTGTCAATATTTGGCCACTGATAACGAAGTTTGGACAGAGACACATGGGGGAGCATACATGGGGGTGAGGAAGGGGGGTCGTGGTTCTAGCTGGAGTGCACAGAGCTTTCTGTTTGCCACGGGAGCCTTCTTCCTGCACACAGTCAGCTTCTCCTTCACGCCTTGGTGGGATTCCCTCCAGGATGATGTTAGCCAGTCTTTTTCTCTCTCTGCCTGGGATAATCTCATCAGGTTACTTTGTTTTATTTTTTAAATTTTAATCTTTATTGTATTTTTAATTTTTCCCCCTCTCATCAGGTTATTTGAAACCATTGAGTTATTTTAAACCATCAACTTGGAGAAACATTGATACCCGTTTTTATAAAGATTTTATTTATTTATTTTTAGAGAGAGGGGAAGGGAGGGAGAAAGAGAGGGAGAGAAATGTCAATGTGTGTCTCTTGTGTGCCCACAACTGGGGACCTGGCCCGAAACCCAGAAATGTGTCCTGACTGGGAATCAAACCAACAATCCTTTGTTTCACAGGCTGGTGCTCAATCCACTGAGCACACCAGCCAGGGCACATTGATATCTTGAATGAACCCATTCTGACATCTTGTTTTTATGATTTTTTTTGAACACTGGAAAGATCTTGGTATTTATTCACATACTATAGCTTATTTCTTAGGCATATTTGTGTAAATACCATTTGCTGGTATTTTGAAAGATATACAGTAGTCCCTCTCTATATCACGGTTCACTTATCATGGCCTCACTGTATCGCAGGATTTTTAAAAAATATTATATTTAATTATTTATCGTGGATTTTTTGCTATATAGAGGGATTTTGCGGTACTGTACAGTAAATACTAAAATAAATGTAAGATTCCTACTTCACGGATTTTCACCTATCACAGTGGGGTCTAGAACATAATATCCACGATAAGTGAGGGATCACTGTATATGTGTATAAAAATGCAGCTTATGCCATTTTTCCATTAAATTATCTCAAGAATTATTGATAGCTGTACTTCATGGTTAAGTTTTTGAAATGATTGACACCTTAACGTGGTACTTTTCTGTACATCATATTTTAAATTGGAAGAAAAATCTACAGGTGTTGCAGAACCTGGTTGGTTGATATTCTCAGCAATAATTTTTCTCCATTTTATTAAAGTTGATAAAAATGTAAGAAGAGATGAAAACTTTTCAATGTTGAAAATGCATAAAAGACTCAAGTAAAATATAGAAATAAAACTATAATAGCAAAACCTATGTACTCCATATATAATATAACAGCTTGTGTGACTAAATAGTAAATAGAAAGATGGGCTAATAGCAATTATATGGAAATAATTACACAGAATAAATATTTTTGAGGCATCTGAAACACAGTGTAAATATCTAACACATTTGGAATTAGAATTTTAAAAAGTAGAAGAGAGATAAATAAGGTTTAAATTAATATATGAAAAATTATCCTTGAGAATTTGTCAAAATGAATGAAGACATCAATCAATAAGATAAATAAATCCAATGAAAATGAAGCAAGATAAAGACAAAGAAAGCCACACCTGTGGCACACAGGGTAAAAGCATGGAATACCAATTCAATGAAAAAAATATTGAAAGAAGCCAGAGAAAAATAGACATTATATTTAATGGAGCAACAATAAGACCAATTTCTAAACAAAAATAATTAAAGCCAGGAAACGATGGAATGCTTCTCTAACGTAGCAAAAGAAAATAATTTCTGACCAATAATTCTATATTCAGTGGAAATATCTTTTTAAATTAAGGTTTAACTCAAGCTGGTAGCTCAGTTGGTTGGAGTGTCATCCCATACACCAAAAGGTTGCAGGTTTGATCCCTAATCAGGGACATACCTAGGTTGCGGCCCTTACAAGAGGCAATACCTCTCTTTCTCTGTCTCTGTCTCTGCCTCTGCCTCTGTCCCACCCCACCCACATCTCCCTCTCTTTCCCTGTCTCTAAAATCAATAAAAAACATATCCACAGATAAGGATTTTTTTAAAATTAAGGTTAAATAAATATGTCTTCAGAAAATGTTTTCCAACATAACTGCTCTAAAAGAGAAATCAAAAGGACTTTGTTAGGCAGAATAATCTCTAAGAGAGACACTAGAAATACGGGAAGATATGAAGGATGGGAGAAAGGCTAAATATATGGTTTAAATATAAGTGGATAATGTTGTATAAAACAGTGACCCTAAGATCTTGTAGGACTTAAAATATAAGTATAATTAAATGCAAGGCAACAATAAAGCAAACTGCAGAAGAGTGGTGTTGAAGTATTTCATATTTCTATCATTGCCAGGAAGATGACAAAAATAGCAATTTATATTATAATAATGAATGACTAAAATATTTGACTTATTTTAAAGTAGTAAAGAAAGGAAGGAATATAAGCCAAGTGAAACCCAAATATACTAGAAATTACATTAAATATAAATGGACTAATTACTCAAATTAAAATGCAAAGATTGAGGGTCAACTTTATGTTTCCACCAGGATGTACAGAGCTCACTTCACTCCTACCCTTAAAATGAAAAAGAGCCAGACTTACATCACATTCATGATTTTTTAGGACGCACTGGAGTGCTGAGGTTGAAAAACAAATAGCCAAAAACATAAGGAGATACAGTGCCTACAGGAAGATACAAGGCACAAACATATACTCACCCAGGGTAAACGTGACCAAACACCAGTAAGAATAATTCAGAATAGTTGACAAATTTGTAAAGCCATTTACACTAGCATAAAAAATCAAGTAAGTAGAATTGCAGTAATCCTTACAAAAGTATGTCAGACCTCTTAACAAAACTACAAAACATTTTTTCTATAAATTGTAAACATAAATAATGGAAGACTATACATGGTCAGGGATTGGAAGAATCAATATTGAATACATCAGTGCATCCTGATTTGACAACATACTCAATGCAATACTAACAAAAATTTTAGCGTAAAAGGTGAGGTGAAAGTAGGTTTACATCCCCGCATGTCTCAGTTGTAGGCAGGCCTTGCACGGTCTTCTCTGCAAATGGGCTCCGTGGCCTAGCGTCCCCGTTCCCGCCACCTGTGATGGCACGCCGAGGTCCCCGAGGGGTCACCGCGGAGGTGTCCACCAGCCCACACGCAAGAGCGTGGCAGCCATCCCCCCTCCAGCGGCTCGCTCATGACTGCCCATGACTCCTACCGGTGCCTCCTGGGCTCCACTTCCAGTAACAGCTCCTGTGGAAGTGGCGAGTACCCTGGGGAAGCCCTCCCCCACCACCCTGATGTCCTCAAGGCTCACCCGGGTCACTGGTGGGCGAGCTTCTACTTCGGGAAGTCCACTGTCCCATTCATGGCCATGGTGTTGGAATCCCCCTAGCACTTGAAGTCCGCCCAGGCTGCCAGCAGCGCGATCACCAGTGGGTGACCTGACTTGGGAAGCCACGAGGAAGCCTCCTGGTGGCCAGCCTGGTGGCATCCATGCTGGGCCACGTCCTGAGTGGCCACCACCAGCCACCAGACTTCCAGAGGCTCTAGGCTCTTTCCAGTGCCTCCCCACCCCTCTTGTGCCCCCTTCCCCGTCCCCAGCCACCCTGCAGACTAGGCAGGCTGCAGCAAGCAGAAGCAGTGGCTTCTTTTATATCAAAAACAGCATAACAGCTCTGGCTGCTGTGGCTCAGTGGATTGAGCATCGACCTGCGAGCCAAGTGTCACTGGTTCAATTCCCAGTCAGGGCACATGACTAGGTTGCACACCAGGTCCCCAGTCGGGGACGCGAGTGAGAGGCAACCACACATTGATGTTTCTCTCCCTCTCTTTCTCCTTTCCCCTCTCTCTAAAAATAAACTAAACAAACAAACAAAACAAATAAATAAATAATTAAAAAACAAAACAAAACAGAATAACACCAAAAAGGAGGTCGAGAGAGCCCCGCTCTTTACCACCCAAGCCACATGCAAGCCGTCCTGACCCCCATGACCACGTGCCTTGCCCCCAGTGGAAAATAAACCAGGAGCAGCCAGAATAAAAAGAGTAGGTTTACAGTAGTGAGTATATGAAGCACAGAGTTTATCCTTGTAGTATTGTTTATTAATTATTGTATTATTTTCCATACAAACCACTGTAAACCTACTTTTGCTGCACCCTGTATGTGTGGAGCTGTGTTCTTCATTGCCCCTGTGACCCAGCTGTACTCATTGCCACATGGGGGTTTCAGAGGAGACAGCATTATGGACCCTGGCTAGGAGGCTGGAAGTGCCCCCTGGCAGCTTAGCCCCCCAAATATCCTTATCTGCATCTCTTCCTGCCCACCTCGCCCTGTTTGTGAGCATGAGCTTTACAACTGAAGGTATTTTTGGGAGGTAGGGTTTGGGGCCCACTTTCGGGTCATTTGCTGTAGAAACTATTGCCCTAACAGTTTATGACTTGGGTATTGGATATTAGCTGCCTACAGTTTCGCATGATTTTTTGTGAGATGGTGTAGGGCCTTCAACATTTGCCCTCATACTGGCACAGCCCTGGGGATAACCGCTGTCCCCTCTGCATGGTATACTCCTGTCCTCAGCTCTTTGTAATTAGCGCCTCCTGGGCCTGAACACTCTAACCTGAGGTGTCAGACCTCCTACCTGTCCTGTACCTGGGCATGGCCGGGGCTTTGGAGAGGCTTGTCAGCACTTCCATGGAAGTTCTGACATGCACAATGGTGTTCCCAGGAACTTCTTACGATTAACTCATTTAAACATCATTACAGAGTGTCGTTCCAATATACCAAAGTTGCGGGTTTGATTCCTAGTCAGGGCACATACAAAAATCAGCAAGTGAATGGATGAGTGCATAAATATGTGGAACAACAAATTGATGTTTCCTTCTCTCCCCCTCTCTCAAGTGAATAAATAAAAAGTAAACACCATGTTATCAGTACTGTTATTATTCCCCACCCCCTACAAGTAATAGCATAGAGAGGTTAAATGGTTTCTAGAGAGTCACACACCTAATGAGGGGCAAAATCAGGGTGTGAACCCAGATGGTTGTGCAGCTGACTGTGCGCCTACCCACCAGCCTCTGCTGCTTCTCAGAGTATCCAAAGTAACAAAGAGGACAAGGCTTGACAAGGGGTTAGGCTGCACGGGGAATAACATGACAAGAACAGCTGCCCGGGATCTATTTGCGACAAGGAATGGAAAATCCTGTGAAAGTTGACCAGGGGTGAGGTAAGAGCTCAGAGTGCCAGAGGGGGTCCTGGGGTCCTGGTGGCACCCCAGGAATGGCCCTTCCTGATCTCAGAAACATGAGCTCTGTCCTCGCCAGCTGCTGTCCTCACTCCAGGTCTGGCTAGGATTGAAGTAAGGAGGGGCCATGCTGACCTCGGTGGCAGGTCCGAGCCACAGTTGGGAAGTGTATCTGGGCATCTGTGGTGTCAAGTGAAAATTGAAGCAGATCTGGCCCTCAGGGAACAGAGGGGTCCATGTCCAACCAGGTGAAAGCACCTGGCAGAGGGGGGCAGGCAGTAGCTGCTCCTGCCAGGCAAGAGCATCTCCCATGGACAGACTCTTCTGTTCCTCCAGCTTCTTCAGCTGAACCTGTTCCTTTCCCATAGGTCCCAGCATGTGGACAGGAAAAAAAAGGTTGCTATTCTTTCTATTTTCTTCCCTGTCTCAGGTGGCCCCTCTCCCTTGCACACCCAAAGCCCATGGTTTCTGGGGGATTGCTCTATTGTGCATATCTTTGTTGAGGTTGAGACCGTTGGTCCATAATAACTGTCTTGCCCAGTCCACCTGCTTCTCCATGGATATATTGCTCATTGGTCCAAGATTTGGGGTGAGGCTCTGCTTATCCCAGGTGTATGTATCAAGTGCACAGACTCCCTGATATTCCAGGATGCAAGCCCTAGAAGGGACAGGCAACTGCTGTTTCTAGGGTCCACATTGCCAGTCTTAGAGTTGCACACAAGGACAGCGGTGTGAAGAAATTTGTGTTGCCCAACAGAGCCCAGAAAGTGCCCTGTCTTCTCTGCTGTCAGCATCCATCCCTCTTGTCTCTAGGTCCCACAAACCTTGGGGACAAAAAACCATGAGGACACACCATGTCCCATACGTGATGTAATGAGGAGGGTGCTTTACCTCTGTGGTATCTGTCCCTGAAACTCATATACATTGTCTAACACTCAGAAAACATCAGACAGACTCAATTCAAAGGACATTCTACAAAATACAGGTATCCCCATATAACATGGTACTTCATAACACAGTTTCGCTCTGACATGGTTAGAGAATTGGGGAACACCCCCGCATATAACATGGTACTTCTATAACCCGGTTTCGCTCTAACATGATATGACTGTAGAAGAGATCCAAGAATTGCTGGTAGAAGAAGAAACTGATGAAGCAGTTTTGGTGGAAATGACATCTGGGATGTGCCAAGATAACTTAGGGGAAGATAGCACTGATGAAAACAGTTTACTCTAAAAAACGTAAAGAAGGGTTTAGAATTAGCTGAACAGTCAGAGTCATGTTTTTTAAATGAAGATCTGCACTGAAAGGAGCACAAAGTTTAAGAGAGAACTTCAAAAGTGCTTAGCGCCATATAATGAAATTTATAAAGAGCTCTCAGCTAAAAGCAAGCCATCTAAAATAACAGATTTTTTGGGAAAAGTAGAGCATAGAAATCAAGATAATGCTGAAGAAAGTTCAGAGAATGAGGATATCTTGTCAAAAAGAAAACACATTCAGTTAATGGAGCTTAGTAGTGATGATGAAGAAAACATTTCTTAATATGAGTTAATTAGAATTAATTAGTATTAATTCATATTAATGTGTAATACTTTTGATGAAAATTGCTTTAATAAATATATTTCTCTTAATTATAAAAATATGATAGTATATATTTTTAAGTTTTGAAAACGAACCCCCCTTTTTGTACTAGTTCTTTATTATATATAACACCAATTTGCATAACATGGCATTTGTTAGGAACCTAACAACCGTGTTATATGGAGGTGACCTGTACCTGACTCGTCCTCTTCAAAAGTGTCAAGGTCATGAAAAACAAAGGAAAACTGAGAAACTGGCACAGATTGGAGGAGACTAAGGAGTCAGGATGATTACACTTGTGAAGTCTGAATCAAGACTAGCTTAGTTAATATTTTTCCTTTTTTATGGAATTTATTGGGGTGACATTGGTTAATAGAATTATATAGGTTTCACGTGTACAATTTCGTGATCCATCTTCTGTGCATTGCACTGTGTACTTACCACCTGAAGTCACATCTTCATCCGTCACTGCATATTTTACCCCCTTTATCCCCCACCACAGAGCTGTCCCTTATGACCCTTTCAACTTTCCTTTGAAGAAAGAGCAGCCTTGTTCTGTTCTTAGCATCCAGCCTCTACTCAATCATTTTTATTATTATTTTTTTAATTTTAGAAATAGGAAGGGAGCATGAGAGCAACTTATTGTTGCATTCATTGATTGAGTCCTGCATGTGCCCTGACCTGGGATCAAACCTGCAACCTGGATGCAAGGGGAAGATGCTCTGACCAACTGGGCTGCCCGCGCCCAGGCCTCTGCCTGGTCTTTGTGGTCTTAGTCACCGTGCAGATGGGTCACTGACCCTCAGAAGCCCAGGCTCAGAGATCATGCATTGTGAGGTGGTCCTATTGTCACCAGATTGCGTGAAGGGGGGGCACTTCTGCCCAAAGGTGGTTGTGGGGGAGGCGGGATGGGGAGAGGGCAGCTGTCACCCAGCCCTGGGCGGCCCTCGTTCCCGGGTTTGACGCTTGTTTATGTCCCAGGGAGACGGTGTGGGTGGAAAGAAAAGAAAAGGAAGCTTGGGGGCTTAACTTGCTCTCACAGCTCTGCCGCCCACGGGGGCTTATTATCTTTGATTGCCTGGTTTCGCCTTCCTGTTGCCATGGAGATGGGCTGGAACGTGACTGTACTCAGATTGACGCACTTTGCCCACCGGCGGCGGTCGGCGCCTACCTGCTGAGCCTCTGCCGGCTGATTGCGTCCGAGCGGAGGCGTTTGATGAGCTCAGGGAGGGTCGCGAGCGCCTGCCGGGGGCGGCGAGAGCCTTCGGGGAGTCGATGGAGAACAGAGTTGCCGTCAGTCTCATTACGCGGCCGGCTGCTAAGTCTTGGAAATGTTTTTGAGGCGGGGTGGGGTGAGAACATGCTGCGCACTGAGGACACCATGCGTTGGGATGCAGCTTCGGGCCACAGGAGCACAGTCAGAACTGTGACACCGGGACCCCTGGGTGCGAACAGGTTGCGACTCAGATCCAGAGGTGTCCCTAAGGACAGATCGTGCTATCAACCCCCCTTGGAGAGACCCCAACAGGCGAGTCTGGGCCGAGGAGGGGCTTCACCAAGAACACACTACCGTTTTCTTGAACACGAGGAGGTCCTCGGAGAATATGCATGTTTTTAAGAAGTGAGACTAAAGCTGGTCTCAAGCACCCTCAAGGCAAGAGGGCGGGGCAAGGTACATAGGGTATCCTGGAAGACAGCCCACAGGGCTGGGCAGTTTTCTGGAAGCCGTATGGCCTATGAAGAGCAAATAGGCTTTTCCTGACATGGGGCCCCCACAGCTGGGGGACTGGGACAGCAGGAGAGGGGCTTCATTGCCCTTCCTTCCTCTGCCCCTCCCTGTGAATGACCTCACAACGGTCTGTCCACACTTTGGTGGCCTCCGCAGACTCCCTGCTGAGACGTAAGGACAGTTCCTGAGACTTCTAAAGTCTGGAGGGGGTCCCTCTTTTTGACACGGGTGCTACCCTAAGAGTCAAAGGCTAAAGAATTGGTATGAATTTGAGGTGGGTGCTGGTTTTCTAGGTTTTTTAAAATCCTCACCTGAGGATATGCCCATTGATTTTAAAGAGAGAAAGCAGGGGTGGGGAGGGGAGAGGGAAACATGGATGTGAGAGAGAATGATCAGTCGCCTCTGGCATATACCCCAACCAGGTCCAGGACCGACCCCACAACCTAGGGATGTGCCCTGACTGGGAATCGAATGCCCAACCCTTTGGTGCACGGATGATGCTCCAATCAACTAAGTCACTGGCCAGAGCCAGTTTTCTAGATATTTAAATGGAGGAAGCTGAATCTTGGGAACTTCTGCCCAGGTCTGTGAATTACGAGCAATGTCCCGTCTCAGATACAGTTGATTGAGCATAATTAACATGTAGGATTGTGGAAGTTTAAGTGTAGAACAAGATGATAGGATACATGTATATATTAGGAACTGATCACCAAGATAAGTTAACACCTCTCTCACCTCACGTGATCACATTTTCTTGTGTGGTCGTGAGAACATGTAAGATCTACTCTCTTAGCAACTTCCAAGTATAAAGTCCAGTGTTCTTAACTGTCCTCATCGTGCTATACATTGTATCTCCAGAACTTGTCCATTCTACAGCTACACGGTTACACTTGGACCAACATCTTCCCATTTCCCAAACTCCCCAACCCTTGGCAAGCACCTTTCTACTCTCTGTTACTGTGAGTTCAGCTTTTTAAGATTCTGCATATAACTGACATCGCATAGTATTTGTCTTTTTCTGCCTGGGTCATTTCACTGATCACAATGCCTTCGAGGTTCATCCATGTTGTCACAAATGGCAGGATTTCCTTCTTTTATATGGCTGAAAAATATTCCATCATGTGAGGGGAGATGCCAAAAAAAAAAAAAAAACACCCAGAATTATCTTCTGGAGGGCAGGCCCCTTGTACTACAGGCTTCCCTCACTGGGTGAGTGTTCCAGGAGCCCATCTATGTCAGTTTACCATTGGCGTTGTTGTGAGAGGCTGCGTTCAGCTTCAGTGAATTTTTTTAAACTCTTTCAATGCATTTGCGCATTTCATGATGGGTGATTTCAAGCACACCTGCCCACCGCACGCTGAGTGTTCAGCCATTTTTGACCAAAAACGGCATGACCTTTGTGCCCCACCCTCCCTATTTACCTGTTCTTGCCCCAAGTGACTGTTTTTTATTTCCCTGGGTGAAAAAAAAATCCTCAAAGGGAAATGTTTTGCCAATGTGGAAGAGGTGCAACAAAAAATGGCAGAAGCACTAAAAGGCATCAAAATCGATGAACTCAAAACCTATTTTGAGCAGTGGAGAAAATGTCTCAATAGGTGTGTTGCATCAAATGGAGAGTACTTGGAAGGTGACTGGAGTTTAAACATGTAAGAATGAGTACAGTACACAACTTTTTATACATAAATTCCAATTTCTTTTTGGGTCCCCCGTTGGATACTGATACCACCTTTCCTTTACCCATCCACCCATTTCATGGATGGACAACTTAGGTTGTTTCCATGTCTTTATTATTTTGTTATTACTGATGCTGCTACAGACATAGGAGTGAAGTTACCTTTTCAGAAAGTTATGTCACTTACTTCAGACATATACCCAGGAGTGGAATTGCTGGGTCATATAGTAGTTCTATTTTCAATATTTAGAAGCAACTCCATACTCTTTTCCATGATGAAGACACCAATTTGTATTTTTACCAAAGGTGTACAAGAAACTCCTTTTCTCCAAGTTTTTGCTGACAATATCTCTTGTCTCTTTTTTAATCTCTCTGAGGATCGACATTACATTAATTCCTTTGTACCCCAACTTATTATTATTATCACATTGCATGTTAGTGTAATTGAATTGTCTGCCTTGTGAAAGAGACATGAAAAAGCATACAGATGGCAGAAGGGGGTGGTGTTAGGGGACAGCAGGGCCACAGTAGAATAAATGTGTCCTTTTGCTTGTTGGGACACATCCTCTATTTAAGGTTCAGGTGGTGAGTTGAACTTTGGCTGCTAAGGGTTCGATAGGGTTCAAATACAGTATAAGAATAATCAATTGGGCAGAAACTCATATAAAAACTGAAAATGGCCCTGGCTGGTGTGGTTCAGTGGATTGAGCCAAAGGGTCACTGGTTCGATTCCCAGTCAGGGCACACACCTGGGTTGTGGGCCAGGTCCCCAGTTGGGAGTGAGTGAGAGGCAACCACACATTGATGTTTCTCTCCCTCACTTTCTCCTTTCCTTTCTCTCTCTCTAAAAATAAATAAATAAAATCTTTTTAAAAAAACAAAAATGTATTTGTCATAGTCAATCATTGTCCCATGCCTCTGTGTGGGAGAGATTACAAACTCCTGTAGCTACTGTTATTTTAAAAAGTAATGAGGCTCAATCAGATGAGACTTTGCGCCCACACATCTTCCTCAAGACCACCTGCCTCCTCTCAGAATGGCATCTTTCTATTCATTTTCTGTGTTCCTTGCAAAGGGAAACAATGAGACACTCTAATGAATTAGATATTCGGATACAGAGAAGGATTTCTTAAGTCAAAGATGATATTTAAATTGCATCAGTGAATAAAAATCCAGGGATCCACAATTCAGCTGCTTGTAAAATTAATTTAGAAAGAGAAAAGTTACCAGAATCTGACAACCTTATTGTTATAGTGATACTTTTTAACATTTAAAGAGATTCTGAGGGTATTTAATCATTCTCGATAAAGTTCTCTGCTCTGTCTTTCCGGTGTGGTTGGAAAAAGAAGCCATGGGTCTAGAAACAATGTCATGTAGTGGATATATGTCTTTTCTGGTAACCTAAATAAAAAAATTCAGTGTTCCTATATTTTCTGAAGTCAAGCTCTTTTCTGGGATATTCTGGTGGCAAGATGTGTTGAAAATCATTTGTTGTGTCCTGGTGAGGAAACCCAATAAAAACTCTACCTGAAACCCATCCATCTATCTCCCTTCCTTCCTTCCTTCTTTCCTTCCTTCCTTTCTTACTAAAATTCCATTTGTTTTTATTTTTATTATTATTTTTTTCCTTTATTCCATTCCCCACCCCGTCCTCTTTCACAACTATCAGTTTCTTCTCTGTAGCTATCAGTCTGTTTTTTTTGTTTTTTTTTGTTTTGTTTTGTGTGTGTGTGTGTGAAATGGATTACCTAGTAGGATAGGCTCTACTGGGAAAACAAAAAATCCTCATCTCTGTGGGGCTTATAAGAAAACGATAATAAAAGTTGTGATGGCAATTCAAGACATGGGTTAAAAAGTAAAGAAAGTTTGAGTCTTGAGTCTGGTGTAGATGACACGTTTCCTAAGGACTGAGTGAGAACGAAGGGGACCTCAGCCGGCTCCCCTCTCTCCCTGGCTGCTACTGGGTACCCATGCTTTATACATTCCTCATTCTGGGTCTCTGACCCCCCAAGAAGTTTCATCTGTGGGGTGACTGGAGGTGCTGAACCACATCTGTTATTTGGCCCAAAGTTGTCGATAGCCATTAAGCTATCACATTTCATTTATAGACTCATTCTATGGATTCATAATTTTGTAGATTAGATTCCTGAAAATAGAGTCAGTGGCAGGCAGTTGAGAGGCAGAGGAGACAACAGGTTGCCTGCTGTGCTGGTCAAGGTTTATGTCCAGTCCTTTAAAAAAAATTATTGATTGATTTAGAGAGAAAAACATTGACCAGGTGCCTCCTATACATGCCCCAGCCAGGGATAGAACCTGCAACCTAGGCATGTGCTCTGACTGGGAATCGAACCAACGATCTTTGGGTTCACAGAACAATGCCCCAACCAGCTGAGCCACCTGACCAGGGCTGTCCCAGAGCCTTAATGGACAGCCTACTTTGCTTCTGCTCTCTGTCTGTACTGTCCACGGCTGACTAGAGGAGCAGAGACGTGGAGCAGGTGCTGCCTCCCCTTCTCTTTGCCCTTAGCTCATCCCCTCACCATAGCAAGAAGACACAGTACCTGGCCAGGGTACTAAACCTGGACCAATGGTCCCCTGGCCACATGCCCTTGTCAAGCATTGTTCGGAGTCGGCCTGTGAGAATTCACAGTGACACCACACAGAGGGTGAAAAACTGAATTCCGATAGATGCGTGCGGAAGCGGGAGGTGGTGGAGGGGCTCAGGCCTGTGAGTTGCTGAGGAGGAGGTTTCCAGGAGCCCATGTGGATCGTTTCTCTGTCGTGGAGCTCCTCAGGCCACAGACGTGAAAAAGCTTCCCATGCGGCCTCCTCCCTGAGCACGGACTGCTGTTTCCTGGATGCGCATTTCGGCTCAGGATGTGAGCACGATGCTGTGGATACTGAGCTTGGGATAGAGAAGAGTATTAAAAGCAGCCTGTTTTTATAAATGGAAGCTTTTGGGTATGGCTGGTATTCAGGTGTCTTTGGGCAAACTCTGTCTCGGGGACTCTCCTGTAGGTCTCTGAACTGGGACAGATGACACAGAAACATATTGTTTTGGTTCTCTGTGACACCTTCGTTCTTCTAAAACAACACATGTGGACTCTAATGAATAAAACCAACTAACAAAATAGAAGCAGGCTCATAGAGAGCAGACTGACAGCTGTCAGAGGGGAGGGCTTTGGGGCTGGGTGAGGAGGGTGAGGGTATTAAGAAAAACAACAACAACAACACATAGTCACAGACATCGGTATGGCGATGGGCAGAGGGAAAGAGGGGCAGGGAAGGTAGAAGAGGGTAAAGGAGGGATAAACAGTGATGAAAGGAGACCTGACTTCAGGTAGTGAACTCACAATACAATACACAGATGATGCATTGTAGAATTGCACACCTGAGACCTGTGTGATTTTATTAGCCAATGTCACCCCAACCAAGTCAATAAAAAAGGAAAAATATAACATGACGATAGTTCAATACACGACTTCTGTACAACACCACAGAAAAATGATAGTCAAAACATGGTAGTTCATTGACAATGCATGAAAAGATGGTTTACGTTTTAGTCATCAATGAGCTCTTAGAAACTAGTACCAAGACACTAACAATCCAGGGGAAATGGAAAAGAGAACGTGAAATACAAACGGCCGTGCAGGATTAAAGATACGGCAGGGTAACGGAGCTGAGCAACAACAGAAGAGCAGGGTCTCTGGACTGTCACTCTCTTAGGCACCTGCTGGCTGCCTTCTCCCTCACCTGGGCTCCCTGCAGAAGGCGACTGTGGACGTCAAGCATGGTAGTCTTCATGCACCCCAGCACCCACATGCCCCTCCCTTTGCTTGAGCACATCATTGGTCAAGATCTGTATTTTTTATCTTTCCCTGTGAAGACAATCATCAGAATAACATCTCTGCAGTTCTCCCTTTCTGCCCGCCTGTGATCTCTTCCCATGTCCCTTGAAGCTAGCAGGGGGATAAAAGGCCCTGGAGTGGCCTTGAGGTTGGGGAGTTAGAGAAGAGGCTCTCATTACGCGTAAAATTATGAATGAAAGAGAAACATCAGTCGCAGATCAAGCAGGTGCGTGTTCCAGGATTCCGTAGACAGAGGGGCGACCAGCGCATTTATGGAGAGGACTGTGCCTGAGGAAACCAGATCACAGAAAGCTGAGGCCTCCTGCCAGCCCAGCTCTCCCCAACCAGCCCCTGATCTCCAACCCTTCTCCGTCCAGGAGGCTGCCAGGGGGCTGAAGTCATGGCGGGATGGGCTCTACCAGGGAAGGCTGTTAAGAGACTCAGGGTAGAGATCCGCTGGTACGTTTTTCCCACGGGGGACAAGAGCTGGTATCACATAAGTGGGAAGGTGCTACAGGGACAGGGAGAAAAGTCTGCAATCCTCTGAGATGAGACAGCTCTCCCTGCTGTCTGCTTGGTGTTCGTGGGGCCTCTTGGGACCCCTCCATGCTACCTGTACCCTCATCGTTTCCCAAAGTAAAGGAGGAAGCCTATGACTTAGGAGCCTGGGAGACGAGGCCATCTGGCCCCCCGTGGGTGGCACGCAGTCCAGGTACTGCTCCGATCTTTGGACACACAGCCTCTCTTCCGTGGTGTTCTTCATGGTCTCTGGCCCAGAACTGAAAAGCAGCCCACAGCTCACTCCCGACTCTGCCTCACGCTTGACTGGAGGAATGATCCTGGCACCCACACACACTTCCTGGTGAACCGAGGCACTTCCGGGGCCACAGTGAAGGCTGGGTGGGTCTTGGGACAGTGATTTGCTCTTTGATCCCCCACGAGGTTTCCGATCAGCAATATTAACTCCCCTTTTCAGTGTAACTCACATAAGTACCTTTCCAAAGTTGTCACCGCACTCCACCGAACTCTGGTCTTATGTGCTCTTGTTCACTTTTCCTTAATGTTACACCAAACAATGGTGCCTTTGAAATCAATGACCCGATTGAATGAAATACATATCTGAGATTTGGGATGTGGGGTGGAATGTAAGAGTCCCTGAGATCTGAAGGGAAAAGACAATATCTGAATGTTGGCTTTTTAAAAGATATACATATTTTTTTTAAAAAAGGAGGTGGAGGAAAGTTTACACAAGAACTTGGTGGCAACCATGGCCCTATAGAGGTGATGTGATGTTGACAGTTGACAGTACCTTAGACAGCCCACTCTGCTCAGGGACGTGCCTGGAAGGGGGTTCTCTGTGAACCCTCAGTGCGCACCGCTGATGCCCGACGTCCTGTGGGCAGGGCATAGGTGCGAGATGGGACCGCGCTTGACCAAAGCCATGTGACACTGAGTTTTTTAAGAGTCTGAGGTAGCTGGGCTCTTAACTCTGTACAGATTATCTTCCTGGGATGGAGGTGCTCAGCCAGCTGGGGGCGGGAAACAGGACCCGCTGCTGACTTGAATATTTGGAAGGGGCTTTGTGGAGTATGAGTCCTTCTAGGAGGGGCTTTGCACCTTCACCCTGGCTTCCAGGGTATAGGGAGAAGACAGGGTGGGCTGCCTTGGTCTTGCTGGCCTCTCCCCCTCTGTTAAGCTCAGGGGTCCTTGGGGATATTTTCTGTTTCCTTTGTGGAGTCAGAACAAAATGCGCCCCAATGGAAGTATATGCATGCGTCACAGCCCTGGGCTTTGGGACATTAATAAAGATTTCTGTGGGTGAGATCGTGCAGTTTACCAGGAAATGAGTAATAAGTCTTGATAAAAGGTGAATTAAGGGTCTTCAAGTCCTTTAACTTCCAGAAAGCCCAGGAGCGGACCGGTTGCCGCTAATGAACGGTTTTGATTTCAGAACCATGAGTCATGGTCTCTGTTAATGTAATTTTTTGTTCTGGGGTACAGCTTCTTAGAATCATTTTCCACTAATGGAAAGGGGACAGAAGGCTGATTGAACCTGGTACAAACCTGACGCTTCAAATACACATGAGGATTTTGTTAATCAGTGTCTCTCATGGAACCTGATGTCCAAGCCCGTCTGCACAGATGTTGTTGCTGAGGACAGAACTCAGCACCAGGCAGCGGGGCAGGCGGATGGTGCCACTGGAGACACTGTAGACCATCCTCCCTCCATGGGGGGCCTCGGTACCATACACATGCTAGGCCCCTTCCATGAAGGGGCAAGGATAAGGATAGGCTACGGCCTGGACTTCTCAGGGCGGTATTTGCACAAAGAGAGAGAAGTAACTCAATGAAAAAAAAGAAAGAGAGTTCAAAAATAGGCACATACCTATAAAATCAAGTAATTTATTTCTGAAAGATCTGTGGGGGAAAGATAGATGTTTCAATAAGTTTTCTAACAGACTGAATAGTCACGAGGGAACAAAATCTGACACTTGACCTTACATCACACAGAAAACGAATTCCCTGTGAACCACAGACCTAAGGTATGAAAACAACTTAATACAGTATCAAGGACCTAATTTAGGAAAATCACTTCATGACATTAGGGCTGGGTGAAATTCCTTAAAATAGATGTAGGAAGTATTTACCATAAAAGAGAAACGAGAGTCTAACAGCGTTGATGCA
Organism: Furipterus horrens; assembly: GCF_987537825.1. Lineage (NCBI taxonomy): Eukaryota > Metazoa > Chordata > Mammalia > Chiroptera > Furipteridae > Furipterus > Furipterus horrens. The sequence goes on along the minus strand of NW_028327186.1, from coordinate 2,052,104 downwards.
AAGACTGGAGACAGAGTGAGTCATCTCAAGTTTATTCGATCCCTTTGCTGTAGGGATGTAGTTCATCTTCAGAACTGGAACTTGGAAGAGGTAGCAGCACCTGTGTATGCTGATGTGGGGACTCAGTGAACTAATAAGACAGGGAGCATGTAGACTCCTACCAGGTCCAAATATTAACCAGTAAATCAGTATTTCCTCACCCTGGCAGCTTTTTCTAAGTCATTGCAAAACTGATTTGCATCAATCACCGGCCACATCATTATTGGGTCTGTCACGCCAAATGAATAATATCAACAAACCATGACGCATAAAGTTCTCCTTACTTAGAATTTTTATCTTGTAATTATTGAAAAGGCTCTTTTAAACTTACATAAATGGGGATATTGGTTTTCTATCACGCTTACGATTACCAGAGATGGAAAATAGAAGTGAAATGCACTGACGAATGAATTTCTAAAATTTGTCTTATTCAGAGCCAAACGCCTCTGAATCACTTTTCAATTCCTGTTGCTACAATTTTCTCCACATTATCATCTGGGCTAATAAGGAGCTTTGGAAAGCCATGTTTCTTGAGAGAATCCTATACTTCTCTCTGTGAGATGATTTTCCAACCTACTGACACCACTCTGCAAGTTTTGATGCTGATGATAGTAGCAGGTGTCAATAGAAAGGTTTTAGACCAAGTTAATGTCTGTGCAAGCAGTGACAACCTCATTATTTTTGCCTTCTGGCCAATGGTGTTCATAGACCATCAATTCTTAGTTACATCTCTATTACAAAGATATGGAAAGGTGCATTCTAGCATCAGTGAGAGACATTATTTTTCAATGTATCCACTTCTCAGAGGCTCAGAGTGGCTCATCTGTTGTATTCTGGCTTATTATTTAGGAAATGTAACTAAATATAGTTTGGTGTAAGTTTACCAACTCTCTTTGCCTTCTCTCTGACTGTTAGAGGTATTAGTGTGGTTTCTTTTTTTAAAAAAGTAATTTGTTGGTTTGTTTGTTTTATTTTTTAGAGAGAGGGGAAAGGAGAAAGAGAGGGAGAGAAACATCACTGTGTGGTTTCCTCTCACTCACGCCCCCGACTGGGGACCTGACGTGCAACCTAGTCATGTGCCCTGACTGGGAATCAAACCAGCGACACTTGGTTCGCAGGCCAATGCTCAGTCCACTGAGCCACAGCAGCCAGGAGTGTGGCTTCTTTAAAGATATTATTTATTTATTTTTAGAGAGAGGGAGGGAGAGAGGGAGAGAAACATCAATGTGTGGTTGCCTCTCACACGCCTCCAACTGGGGACCTGGCCTGCAACCCAGGCTTGTGCCCTGACTGGGAATCAAACCAGCAACCTTTTGGTTCTCAGTCCAGTGCTCAACCCACTGAGCCACGCCAGCCAGGGCGAGATGTTCAAGTTTTTAATGAACTACAGGAATTCCTACATTATTCAGGTAGGGAGAAGTGATTTTATAAACTATGGCTTGAGAAACCCACTGAGAAGGAAGACAGAAATGGCGGAGAGTTAGTTGCAAGTTTTCAGTGCAGTGAGAGCTTTCTGAAGACTTAGAAGAAGCTTTATCTTGAGAATTTCTGCCCTAATCATAGAAATATGAGCAATGCTCTCTGTACATGGCCTCCTCAGTTCAAGTCTTGTATCAAAAAGCCACAATTCTGTGCCTCTTCCCTTCCCATTCCTCCTTCGAATCATATAGATGGGCGCATGCAAATGTCTTCATGATTGTTAGTGCACAAGCTGGTGTGTTACGATCATAAAATGTTTCCTCTGCCCTATTATATTTTTCAAGTGGAAATGGGTTTAGTGTCCCTTGATGGATCTACGGCATGAAGAAGAAAGTCACATAGTTCATGATTTAGGGTGTTGACTAGAATGCTACCTAGATTTCAAGCTTCAGGGAGGCTGAGGGAAGGGAGCAACTGGACACCATCCTCAGTTCAGGCTCGAGCGTGAAGGAGGGGTGATGGCTTCCTGCCCCGTCATGCACTCCAAGACTTTGGGGTGTTGGGGCTGGCATCTTCCTGAGAACTCTGGTGGCCAGGCCACCCTCTGTAAAGTCGGGCCACAGATGGTTTGGTAGCTGTAGAAGATGGAATTGTCCTCGTCATCTGAGAGTAACGCTGGAGGACATGGTGCTCGTCACTGTGTCGCCCGAGCCTGTGACCTCCCTCACATCGGGACAGGTCCGCGGATGTCTCCTCTCTCTCTGGACCCCATCCAGGCTCATTGGTTGGGTCTTCACATTGCCTCTTTTGAATGGGGTTGCTGCTGATCTAGATCGAATCGGGACTCCTTTATGGCCCGCCCCTGCCACTCTGGCTTTTTTTATTTTTATTTTTGCCTTTCTTTCTTTTTTATTGTTTTCCATTACAGTTGACATTCAATATTATTCTGTATTCATTTCAGGTGCACAGCACAGTGGTTAGACAGTCATACACTTTCCAAAGTGTCCCCCTGATATTTCCAGTGCCCACCTGGCCCCATACATGGTTATTACAATATTATTGATTATATTCCCTGTGCTGTGCTCACATCCCCATGACTGTTCTGTAACTGACAATCTGTACTTCCCAATCCCTCCACCTTTTCTGTCTTTTTAAACAATTAAACTCGTGGGGGTGACATTGGTAAATAAAATTACATAGATTTCAAGTGTACAATTCTCTAAAGCATCCTCTCTGTATTGCATGGTATGTTTTCATTCTTGTTTTGCTTTTGGTCTTGGTAAAGAGCTTGGTGAGCCCTGGCTGGTGTTGCTCAGTGGGTTGAGCAATGGCCTGCAAACTAAAGGGTCACCAGTTCGATTCCCAGTCAGGACACACAACCGGGCTGTGAACCATGGGGGTGTGTGAGAGGCAACCACACACTGTTATTTCTCTCCCTTTCTCCCTCCCTTCCCCTCTTCCTAAAAATAAATAAATAGAATCTTAAAAAAAAAGAGTTTAGTAAGGAAAAGCATTCACCTTATACATCATGAAAGATGATAATGTATGCCATGGAATGAGAAGGAAAGGGGAATTTGACACCTCACTTGTCTGTTATAAGATCTCCAGTTGGAGTGAAATGCATGGAATGACCCTCTCTGTTTTAATAAGTGGAATTTAAATAAGGATCTTGGAAGCGTGAGGTGGCTTCTCAAATGATAAATGTCTGAACTGACAGCCCCTCTATACCCGCTCTCCTAATCTCAGAAGTGAGGGGTGTGGTCCGGTCAGCTGTGCTTCTTACTCCGTGTCTTAGCCTCCCCACTTACAAAACATTTCTTTGCACCCAGCCGACCTGCTACCATGACTGTGTCTATTCGGTGGCTTTCGAGCTGGGCAGTGGGTAATATAATTCAACGTTGTTTGGTTTAATGCAACAGTGAAGTCATAGCTTGGAGTTTTCTTTATGATGAAATTATCAATTATTAACACATGGCATAGGTCCATTCATGATCTGTATGTCTTTCTGAGTCTCTTTCCAGTTTTTTAATCCATCGAGGTATTTGTCCACTTCAGCGAGGTCCTTGGCCATGTAATTTGTTGGCATATTATTCATAGTATTTCATTATAACCTTGCTTTATTCATGGAAGGTTGGTAATCATACCCCCTTTTTCATGGTTTGATTTTTCTAATTTCAGTTCTCTCTCTCTTTCTCTCTCTCTCTCTCTCGGCTTCATAACTTAGTTGCTATTTTCAAAGAACTATCTCTTGGTTGTATTAATTTTCTCTATTGTTTTCCTATTTTCTATTTAACTGATTTCTTCTCTAATATTTATTATCCCCTTCCTTTTCTTGATAGGGGTATAATTACTATTTTATTCTAATTTCTTTAAACATGAGGTTAGCTTTCTAAAATATTTTTTTTTCTATTTTAACATGGACATTTACAGATATTAATTTTCCTCTAAGTGTCATTTTAACTGTATCTCTTAAACTTTGGTTCTTGTTTTCACTCATCTCCAATTACTGTCTACTTTTTCTCTTTTAACCTTTTTTTCTGGACTTATTGAAATCTAACTGATATATAACTGTGTATGCTGAAGGCATACAATATGATGATTTGGTCCATGTATATATTTTGAAACAATTACCACACTAACTTCAGACTTTCTTGTCATTTCTTCTGTGACACATTAATGATCTAAGTATGTGCTGTTTAATTTCCATGTGTTACTGATTTACAATCTCATTCCATTATGGTCAGATAGCACCTTTGTTTGACTTTAATTCTTCTACATTTATTGAGATGTGTTCTATAACCTAATATGTATTTTCTGTCCTGCACAAGGTTTTATGTACACATTCATTGAGCAGAATCTGTGTGAGGGGGGCCCAAAAAACTGGAATTTATTCATTAAAAAACTGTTTATTTATTCTTACACATTTAAACTTCAGTCACCTTCCAAATCCTCTCCATTAGATGCGATACACCTATCGAGATGTTTTTTCACTGCTCAAAACAGGCTTTGAACCCATTGATTCTGACACCTTTTAGTGCTCCTGCCATTTATGTTTGCCCTCTTCCACATCAGCAAAATGTTTCCCTTTGAGGACCTTTCACATCCAGGGAAACAAAAAAAAAGTTGCTATGGGGAAAGATTAGGTGAATAGGGAGGGTGGGGCACAAGGGTCATGCTATTTTGGTTAAAAACTGCTGAACACTCAGTGCAGTGTGAGCAGTGCACTTGTAAATCACCCGTCGTGAAACGGGCAAACACGTGGAAAGAGTCTTCAAAACAATTCACTGAAGCCGAACGCAGCCTCTCACAACAACACTAGCTAGTACGTTGATACAGATGGGTTCCTTGAACACTAACCTAGTGGGGGAAGCCTGTACTACAAGGGGCCCATCCTCCAGAAGATAATTCCGTGTTTTTTGGGGTCCCCCTCATATTCTGCTGTTATTAGGTGGAGTCTTCTAAGTTCTTTATGAGATTTAATTGATTTACTATGTTGCTCAAATCTTCTACTTCCTTGTTTGTCTTCCTTGTTGTTCTTTGAATTATTGAAAGGGGGTCATTGAAGTCTCCAAACATTATTTTTTTAAATTATTTATTTCTCCTCTAAATTATGTGAGTTTTGCTTCATGTGGTTTGATTTCTTTTGTTAGGTGCATGCGAGTTTAAAAGTATGTTTTCTTGATACATAGAGCATTTTATCATTATTAAATGCCCTTTCTCTTTAAGTAACTTTTTTTTCTTAAAATCTATTTTTTGTCTAACATTTGTATAGCTCTTCAGTTCCCCTCTGGATAATGTTTCATAGTATGTATTTATCATCCTTTTATTTTAATCTAATTGTGTCTTTGTTTCTCAAGTGTCTCCTTTATAGAGAACATTTATTCAGGTCATGCTTCTCTATCAATTCTGACAATTTTTTCCTTTTAATTGGATCTTAATCTATTTATTATTAATGCAATTACAGGTGAAGAAGGATGAATTTATATTATCCATTTTATATTTGTTCTTGATGTGTCTTAATTATTTTTGTTCCAGACCTAACCGTCATTGTCTCCTTTTGTACTTTGCAGTGTACCCTCTTAATCCCCCTGTTGTTTCATTAACTAGGCCAGGGAATCGTTTGCTCATTGGTTGTCATAGTGACCACAATTAACATCTTAACTTGACGCACTCCAATTGACATTAATACAAATGTAATTTCATCACTCTAAATAAAATTGTTCTAATGTGATTCTGTTCCTTCCCTCACTCCTTTGTCCTATTATTGTTGTACAAAGTATAACTTTATTCATTAAAAGCTCATCAACAGTTTTAAAATGAAGGATTAGTGAAGTTATGTACTAAATCAGATAGGCAAAGAAAATGGTATAGAAATCCAACAATGTTCTCTTACATTCACCTATAAAATTATCTTTACTTGTACTCTTATTTCTTTGTGTCAATTCACATTCTTTTTGGACATTCTTTGTTCTTTCACCGTTTTTGAATATTTCATCCACTGCTTTCTGGATTTATGTTTTCTGATGATAAATCAACTGTTAGTCATTCAAGAATTCCTTGCATGTAACAAGTCACTTTTTCCTACCTTTAAATATCCTATTTCCAAGAGTTGGAGGGGAAAAAAATCCTATTTCCAGACAATTTGATGATACTATATCTTGGTGTGGTTCTCTAACTTTATTCTATTTGAATTTTATTTTACTTCTTGAATGTGTAATGATTTCTATCATATCTGGAGAGTTTTCAGCTGTTGTTTCTTAAACTATTATTTCTGCCACTTTCTCTCCTTTCTTCGTAGGAATTATACAGTACTATGCATATGTGGGCACACCTGATGGTATCTCAAAGATATTTAAGACTGTTCAGTTTTCTTCATTTGCTTTTCCTTTCTGTTGCACCAAATGGGTAATCTTGCTAGTCTTTTTAGTCAAGTTTGTTGGTTCTTTTTTCTGCCACTTCAAACTGGTTGTTGAGCCCTTCAATGATAGTTTCTTTTTCAACTCTATAATTTTTATTTTAAAATACTTATTTTTCATTGATATTCTCTAGTTGATATCTGAATCTGGTTTTGGCAATTGCTGTCTCTCCAGTCTGTGTTGCTCCTGCTGTTTCTCAAAGCTGGACACATGACGTCTACCAGTAGGAACTGCGGTAAATAAACCTTCCACATGAGGGTTTCTGTTAATCTGGCTAGGGCTAGGTTATATTTAGTATTTATAGTAGCTCTAGGTACCAAAGTTCCAAATTTCTGCAGCAGCCTTTCATGCCTCCTAGCTTCAGAGAGTCTTCATGAACTCCAACTTGAAAACAGCTTGTGTCTTGCTGTGGTTACCGCTGGCCTCTACTGGGTTACACTGAAGCCACCTGGGTGTGATGACAAGGTCTGAAGGGCAGGCATGCAGTGGCACATAACCTTCAAAATAAACCTCAGTGCTTTAAGTTTCCTGTGTCTTTGAGCTGTGGTCTTTACAAAGGGTCATACCCCTCTTCCGGCGGTTTTGTACCCCCTCCATGCCTCTAGCACTTCAAATCCGTGTCCTTCGGTCCCTGTATTCAGTTTATTATTGCTTCCCTGCCCCCTACCCCCGTGTGGTGATACAGGAAGGTCATTGGATGCAGCATTGGAGGAAAATCTCTCCCGACTACCTGGGACAAGGTCTCCAATTTGTTCTCTGGCAAAATCTGCTCCCCCAAAAGACTTGTCTTTTTTTTTTTTTTTCAAGAAGGTTCTAGCCCTAGTTAGGTGGCTTGTTTGGTTGGGGCATTGTCCTGTAAGCATTGTGGTGGATTCAATCCCTGGTTGTGGTGTGTACAAGAGGCAACTAATCAATGTTTGTCTTACATCGATGTTTCTTTTCTCTGTCTCTCCCTCCTTCCCTCTCTCCCTCTCTCTCTGTCTCTAAAAAGAGTCAATAAACATATCCTTGTGTGAGGATTTTTTTAAAAGGAAGGTTCTAGACTTGTAGACATGTTTAACAATAGTTACAGTCTTCCACCACCAGGGCCACCAGAATTCATTCTTAGTCCTATAACCATGAGAACCTGGTGGGGTTGGCGGGCATCCTGGAGGGACAGTCCACGTAAGGTCCAAGCCTCTAAGACTGTGACCCCATGGACTCCCTCCCTCTCATGCCCGTCTGCACTCAGCCTTCATCTTTTCATTAGAAATATAAGCAAGTGTATTTCTGTCACCTCCTCCTCCTGGTAAGATTGGCTGACCCGTCTCCGTGACTGTGTCTGCCATCCCATAATTTGGAGTGCGGGCTTGCCCCATGGCCTCAGTGCTGGGGTGGGAGGGGGCCAAGGGAAGTCACCCATTCTCAGTTTGTGCAGCTTTTTCTTGTTACAGAGATGCCGGGGACACACTTTAAGCTGTTGACATGCCTGAGCTGAAGTGACAGGTGTGGGTGTTTGGGAGAAACAACGTGGAGACAGAGCCCCCTTCTCATTGCCTCACATCGGGGTCCGTGATGGCATGATCAGTTTCATGAGTGACATTAAACTCGACCCCTTGGTTAAAGTGGTGTCTGCCAGACGTCTTCTCTGTAAAGTTTGCGATTTCCTTTCCTATCCTCTGGGTATTAGAAGCAAGTCGTGAGGTCTAGCCCATACCCAACAGAAGGAGGGAACTCTAAGAGAATTTAATAGGTAGATGTTAAAGCCACCACAATAAGGAACACACTGGGGGAAAGATACTTTGAGTGTTGCAGATACCCTGTGTCTCCCTAATGTCACAACAACAAATCTCAGCATTCATCAATGGATTTTTGTCTGTAGTAATTATAATAGTGGAAGGGTGATTTTCCACCTTCTTTATCCTTTTTTATATTTGTTATTTGGAATTCTTTTATAAAGATGTATCTTTTCTTAAAAAAAGATTTATTTGTTTATTCAATTACTTACTTATATAAGTATGGACTCATCAATTTTTCCAGCTTTACTGAAATATAATTCACATGTAACATTGTACATTTCAGATGTACAATGTGTTGTTCTCGTAGTCTTGTATATTGGAAAATGATTACCGCCATATTTCTTTTCTGCGGTGAGAATACTTAAGATCTACTTTCTCGGCAACTTTCAAGTATATAATATGGTATTTTTTTCTCTTAATTTATTTGTTTGTTTGTTTGTTTGTTTATTTTATTTTTAGAGAGAGGGGAAAGGAGAAAGGGAGAGAAACATCACTGTGTGGTTGCCTCTCACTCGCGCCCCCAACTGGGGACCTGACCTGCAACCGAGTCATGTGTCCAGATTGGGAATCGAACCAGCGACACTTGGCTCACAGGCCGACGCTATAATAGGGTATTTTTTGAAAGTCCTTACTTTCCAGCAATACAATGCTCATCTTCTATTTTTTCTGCTTTATCTATAGAATCAAACATTTCTCCAAGGATCTCTGTTTTATTGTTGCTGTTGCTGTGGTTGTTCTTGGATAACAGTATTCCAAAATTAGTTGTGCCTGTTAATACTTGTGTATCACTCCTTGGAGGCCCTTTCAGCTAACAGCTAGAAACATATGTATATACTCATATATGTACACCCAATACATCTCTATATATTTCTGTACCTACTTTTCTAAATCTTTCTAAATATATAGTATTCCCTCACTTATCACAGGTATTACATTATAGACCCCCCACGACAGGTGAAAATCCGTGAAGTATGAACCTTACATTTACTTTAGTATTGATATATATATTTTAAGGCTTTATAAACCCTTCCCACACACTTATAAACCATTCCCAGTCCCTTATTAACCTTTCCCACTCCCTTATTAACCTTCTCCACACTTTTATAAACACTACTTATGTTCTTCAACATATTCTACATGCTTAAACCTACATAACTTTAACAACATACATATACAGTATCGCAAAATCCTGCAATATAGTGAAAAATCTGCAATAAATAATTAAATATAATATTTTTTTTAATTCCACAATACAGTGAGGCCGCGATAAGTGAACCGTGATACACAGAGGGACTAGTGTATAGATAAATTCAAATAACCCTGAGGTCATGTGGGTATCTGCAACTTTAGTCCAGAAGCATGGGATTCGTTCTAGCCTTCCCTCTTGCTTATTAATAACCCCTTTCTCTAACAATGACAAAACGTTCTCCGAGCTGCAGAGTTTTAATTATTATTTTTACATTATGTGTGCACAGACACTTCAAGTGGTCTCCATTTATCTTGTGCTTCTGAAATACTGTGCTTCTGAGTAAAGAAATAGGAAACATCAGACTTGATCATCTGTGTTTATAGACATGAAATTAAAGGCAGATTGGAATTTGGCAAAGAGTCAAGTGTTAGCAGAATGAGCGCACTCCATCACGTCTCAAGGGTGGAATCGGCAGAATTCAGGCCATCGGATCTGTTCTCAGTCATGTTGGTGGTGAACCCCATGGGCTCAGCCTCTGTCCCCCAGAAATATCGTTGGGGTGGGCCTGAGAGGTAGATGCTAGTACACACATGCGATTGGGGCATCTGTGTCATACAACATTTAAGTCTGGACTTCCTGGGCACATGTGGTCTAACTGTAGATTTCCTTTCTCAGGACAAAATTGGAAACTGCCGCCTGGTGGGCTGAGAGCGTGGTGTGCCCTCCTGGCACTCCCACCCCTCAACTTTCTCATGCGAGAGAACAGGTCTCCCTGACGTTCCTGCTCGCCTTCCCACAAACCTCTTGCTCCCTCATCTACAATTGTCACATCGCTACCATGGGAAAGATCAGAATCTGGCCTAACACAAAAGAATGAGCTCGTCCCACTTCTTCCCCTCTGCACATTTCCCAGTTGGTGTCAGCATTCTGACATGCCTAAGTGACAGTGGTTTGAGCAAACACACTCTGATAATAAATGACCTCACCTGTCTGTGCCCTGATACAGATACGTGTCTCAGGGAAGGAACAGGACCTGATGGCCTGAGCAGGACAGCTGGTGTACTTAGAGAGCTATTCTGGGCCCGGGGGTCTGACCTGTACCCTCCTGACCTCACTCGGTGATCAGCTACCAGGGTCTAGGAGCCTGAGGGTAAAGGCAGGCTGCTGAAGGCATGCTATAGGGTCTGTCATGACAGATGATGGAAATTTCAAGATGTGGGTCCTCATCAAAGAAATAAGTGCGTCTGGCGAATCCTGGTTGTTTGTGCATAATGTGGTCACTAAGAGTAAAAGTTGGTAAGAGGCAGTAGTTAGTAGGAGATAGCATGTCAGAGAATGAAGCCGCTGTCTGGCCTGGGACAGGTGTGCATGTATTTCTGGGAAAACCAGGTGGTCCTTGTGCCCACAGAGAGGGGGCCCAGCAGGGAGAGAGCTGTGACCTACCCTTCCCCTTCTGCCTGCCCCTCCATCCGACTTCACTCATGCCCCTTTTCTTGTGCTTTTTTTTTCTTTTTGAGGGGGGGCGTGTAACAACTTTATTGAGATATAATCTATCGTCGGCAGCCGTCCGTCTCGAGAGACGATGGTGTAGCTTCTTAAGAGTCTATCTGCACCACCGAGAATGGCCGTGCAGTCCAACTCGGGAGTGACACGGTATCTGTCTCCTCCCGTGTTGAATCGACATCTTGCGATGACGCTGGAGTGTCCTCTCCAGTGAAGCTGAAGCTACAGAGCCTGGGCAGGGTGATATGGAGGGTCTGCTGTTGCCCATGCAGCAGACCCCCCCTCTCTTCGCAGCTGAAGGGTCCAAGGGAAAGACGGAGTCAATACAGCTTGGCTTCAGGTGCGCCGCAGGAGTTGCCGGTGTTGACTACAACGTCAAACCGCCTTAGGGACTCCGGCTCCGGATTTTCTTTTGGGGTTTACTCCCTTAGCCTTTCCCCTGAAGAGGTATGCCGCAAGGCAGCGGAGGTTTTATATAATCTATATACCACACAATTTACACACTTTAAGTGTAGTGTAATGGGGACAAGCTAGCTGTCCAGGGCTTACCCACTTAAAGTGTAAAATTTTATATTTTTTAGTATATTCACAGGGTTGTGCAACCATTACCACAATCAATTTAGAAGAAAATTTAAAACACATAGAGAGCCCTGGCCAGGTGGCCCAGTTGGTTGGAGCATTCCACTATTCTACCTTCTGTCTCCGTGGATTTTCTACTGTAAACATTTCACATAAATTGAATCATAAAATATATGTGCTTTTGTGACTAGCTTCTTCCACTCATCAAAATATTTTCCAAGGTCAACCATGTATTAAATCTATCAGTGCTTTATTCTTTTTCATGGCTAAGTAGTATTCCAATGTATGCATATACTACATTTTATTTATTCTTTCATTCAATCGATGGCCATTTAGATTGTTTACCTTTTGGCTATTATGAATAATACTACTGTGGACATTTATGCACAAGCCTCCGTAGGAACGTATATTTTCCTTTATCTTGGGTATCCATGTAAGTATAGCATTACCGGATCAAATGATAACTCCACACTTAACATTTTAGGGACTTCCACACTGTTTTCCAAAGTTGCTGTATCATTTTGCATTCCCACCAGCAACGTATGAGGGTTCCGATTTCTCCATATTCTCACCAATTCTTGTTATTTTCTGGTCCCACCCTTTCTATATGAAATGTAGCCTCTCTTGTCTTAGTTTCTCTTCCTATTCACAACTTTTGAAAGGTTGGCCTCTTTATTGCCCATGTAACATGTCACATTGGTGCCTAACTTGATATCTTTTCTCAGGCTGTTCTAACTGGCTTTAATGGATTATTTATTTATTCATTTATTTACATTTTGGTAAATTGTGGCAAAAATATACCTAGCATGAAATCTGTCACAGTATCCATGTTGAGGTGCATAGTTGGGTGATATTAAGTACAGTCAGTGTTGGGAAATCATCGCCGACATCCATCTCCAGAATTCTTCGCATTCTGAAAAACTGAAACTCTAGACCCATGAACAACCCCACACTGTCCCCTCCCCTGGTTCCTGGTTCCACGTTGCTTTCTGTCTATATGGATTTCACTACTCCAGGTCCTTCACGTAAATGGAATCAACAGTACTTGTCTTTTTGTGACTGGTTTATTGCACTTAACATACTGTCCTGAAGATTCATCTGTGTTGGGGCATGTGCCAGAACTCCCTTCCTTTCTAAAAATGAAATACTATTCCATTGTATGTAAAGGCATTCTGATTATCCATTCACCCATTTATGGACACTTGTATAGATCCCACCTTTGGACTGTTATGACCAATGCCGCTACAAACATGAGTACACAAATATCTCTTTTAGACCCTCCTTTCAATTATTTCACACTTCCCTAGTGATTAGTGATGTGGAGCATCTTTTGTGTCCTTATTTGCCATTCCTGCGTATTTTCAAAAGAAATGTCTATCCAACCCTTTGGCCCTTGTTCAATGTTTTCGGGTGTTCTGGGTCTCATGACTCTTAAAGAGTTATTAGAATAGCTCTCATTGCAGAGAATGATTCAACAAAACTCCAAAGAAGTGTCTCTATTCAGAACCTTTCCACCTGTAACTATGGGACACACCAGCAGGAATGAGCAGGAGTCCATGGATGAGATATGGTGTAAGGAGAAGGCCTTAAAAATGTGTGGATCGATGTGAGTAATCTGGTGCAGCTGCCGTTTCAAATGGGGAAAGGTCCAGGGAGATGAGAAGATGTAAGGGTCAAATTTATTTCAGTAGATAAATGAAGAGAGGAGGCTTTCTGAATGGAAGGCCTTTGCAAAGTCTGGACAGTGTTCCCTGAGCCAATAGGCCAAGGGTGTGTCTCTCCATGACCCAGATCACCCCCAGGGAGTTAAGGTTACAAGGGGCTCAGTGGCCAGATTTAGGGAGTCAGGGGCTATTTCCCCTCACCACCCCTTCCCACCTGCCCTGTCCTCCATCACCTGCTCCTCCGTGTAACGACCAATGAAGACACTGTAATGCAAACTTCCCACCAGCTGCCTGTCCAGAAATAACTGCATGGGCTTGGGTTTCTGTGGGCTAATTTAACTTCAATGAGGAAGGGAAAAAATCTCACGTTCTGTTATTTAATAAGGAGAATAAATAGGGAGCTTTAATCTTCAAGAAGCAAATTGAAAGCCTAGAGGCTATAAGCATCCGAAAACCCATGAGGGGGGAAAAGTTGCATGTTTTGTGACCAGAGAAAAATAAGCAGTATTTCCTATGTGCCCTATTACATTAATGCTTGTGTCTTTATCTTCCTGGGCCATTTTTCTTTTTCACTTTTTTAAATTTTTTATTGAATTTATTGGGTTGACATCAGTGAATACGATCATATAGGCTTCAAGTGTACAATTCTATGCTACATCATCTGTATACCACATTGTGTGCCCACCACCCAAAGTCAAAGAGACCTTTTCTATACCAAATATCCTGCTCGCCCCAATGACAAACATGACATGAGTGTCAGTTGCCTGTTGTCATGTCACAAAGCATCCCAAACTTAATAGTGTAAAAAGACACCCGTATTATTATGCTCGTGGATTCTGACATAGCTGGAAAAAACTTTTTCATTGATTTGTACCGTCCAGGGCCTCAAACAAGAAAACACAAGTGTCTGGGGAGTGATTCAAACGATCAGGGGCTGGAATAATCAAGAGGCCCCATAATTCCATTGCGTGGTGCCTCACTGGGGACACTCCCAAATCTGGGCGCAGCTGGGGCTGTCAACAAGAGTTCTCTCTGGGGTTCCATTTTCACAGCAGGAAAAACTAGTTGGGCATTGTGCATAGTGGTTTAGAGTTAAATAATACGTGCTTCCACGTGGAGAGCAGAGAAGCACGCCTTTCGTGACCTCGACTCAGAAGTCACACAGCAGCTATCCCACGCTCTGTTAGCTGGATCGCTCACATGTTCTCCCAGTTTCGAGGAGGGGGAGGCTTAACCCTTACATTTTGATGGGCGGAATGTCAAAATAATTTTGGCAAATTTTTACAACCACCACAAGTCTGGGAAGAGCTGCATGCTTTACGAGTGGAAATATTAAGCGAAGAGGAAAAACCAGATGATTCACAATTTCAGATATTGTCTCTGGTTATGCATGGATTTTTGCTTTTTTTAAAAGATTTATTTTGTTTTTTTATTTTTGGAGATAGGGGAAGGGAGGAGGAAAGAGAGAGAAACAATGTATGGTTGCGGCTCCCACACCCCCAGCTGGGAACCTGGCCCTCAACCCAGGCATGTGCCCTGACTGGGAATCAAACTGGTGGACCCTTTGGTTCAAAAGCCAGAGCTCAGTCCACTAAGCCACACCAGCCAAGGGTGCTTATGTTCTTTAAGTAAGTACTTGGAAGAGGCAGCAGGTTCAAGGATGCTGAAATGAGTATCATTTCCCTGACATTGGTGGTATCAGCTCCACTCCTTTAGTTGATCATCTAATCCTCACCAGACATTTCTTGCAGAAGTTACGTAGCGACAAGAGCCAGGGTCACTGCTTCATGTTTGGGTCTGAAGGGTGTAAGAATGTTTGCAGTTTTAGGATTTCTTTATTTGCTTTGAGAATACACTAGTTTGGGCCTATCTTTCTGTGAGCAACTTCATATTAGTCTTCTGCGCTCAGCAGGGTTTACCTGCAGCCTGTACTTCATGTTTGTGGCCCTGAGTGACATCTGTGACTATGTCCACTTTGCAGGACAACTTCCTGGCTCTTGATGTGAAGGCTTCTGAGGTCATTAGCTGCTTTCTTCAATTATTTTTTAGAAGATTTTATTTATTTTTAGAGAGAACGGAAGAGAGGGAGAAAGGGGGAGAGAAACATCAGTCACTTGCCTCTTGCCACCAACTGGGGGCCTGGCTCACAACCCAGGCATGTGCCCTGACTGGGAATCAAACCGGCAACCTTTCAGTTTGCAGGCCAGCACTCAATACACTGAACCACACCAGCCAGGACTCTAATTACTCTTAGTTTCTACAAAGGATGGCTTTAGAACACACATCCATTCGTCTTTTTTGCTCACCTGTCTCCATAGCTTGAAATAAATTTTGGACTAAATTTTATTTAAAACACTAGCCTAGCCCTGACTGGTATGGCTCAGTTGGTTGGGCATCATCCCACAAAATGAAAGGTCTCCAGTTTGATTCCCAGTTAGGGCACATGCCTGGGTTGATGGTTCAGTCCCCAGTCAGAGTACATATGAGAGGCAACCAACCAATGTTTCTCTCTCAAGTCCATGTTTCTCTCCCTCTTTTTCTCTCTCCCTTCCTTCCCCTCTATCTAAAAATAACATAAGATGTTTAAAAAAATAGCTTATTTGTTGACTACAACTTCAAGTACCATAAGGTAGACAGGGGAAAACTACTCCCATTAGAGGCACAATATTAAAATATGTGAGGTAAGAGCATAATGGAACAACAAAAAGTCTGCGACAAGGTCACGATCCTTGAGAGAACATGTGGGGGACAGGCACCCACCCATGTGGCATGTGTAGCATGAGCAAGAAACACACTAATGGTATGTTAAGCCACAGATACTTTTGGCTAGGTTTGTAACTACAATATAACCTAGTTTAATCTAATGTAGAATCAATCATTAGAGAACCACATGCTACAATAACACTGAAACCAAAACATGCGGTCTTAGCTTATCAGTAAGTAGCAGGAAGTACAGAAACTGATATCTGAGCCTAGAAGCATGGTCATCTGTCCTCTGCAGTGGCAAAACATAGGGTCACTGTGCTGCCTCCAATAAGTTGTGAGGTTAACCACATGCTTCCTGAGCCAGCAGCTTCAGGGGAAAACTTGGGAAACAGAATCCTGGCTCTGAAGTTGGCAGCTGTTGCCGACAGCTAGTAAAGCATCCAAGAAAGGGATCGGCTCCGAGAAGAACAGACCAGTTTGCAAGCAGGAGAAACGGTGGGAATAGGAGTGAGATTTTAAATCATTTATAAAGAAACTGGCCAGTAAGACCCATCAGTGTGTTAGCAAACATTATCCAACACATCAGATATATTCTCCTTAGCATTCTTGATAGATTAAAGGTACCCTTTTCCCCAACCTAAATGTTGGAAGAGAAAGGCAGGGGAATGAGAACACAAAGAAGTGGCTAGCTGACAAATTCTCAGAAATAACTGTGGGCATGGATATCCATACAAGAACCTGGTGGGCACAGAATAAGTTTCAGGTGTTCAGATGTACAACTCGACATCTCTATAGTCTACCATGTGCTCACTACCCAAGGTCTAGTTTCCACCCTTCACCACACAGTCAACCCTTCACCTATTTTGTCCTAGCTCCAACCCCTCTGGTATCCACCCATCTGTCGTCTGCATCTATTGTACAAGTATGTCTTTAGTTTGGTCTGTTTGTTTTGTTTATTTTATATTCCACATGAGTGAAATCATATGGTATCTGTATTTCTCTGTCTGACTCATTTCACTTAGCGTAATATCCTCAAGGCCCATGCATGTTTGTCGCAAATGGTAAGACTTTAACTTTTTTTTAAATGCTCACTTGAGGATGCTTATCAATCTTAGAGAGACGGGAAGGGAAGAAGAGAGAGAAACATGTATGTGAGGGAGAAACATCAATTGGTTGCCTCCCATATATGCCCTGACCTGGGACTAAGCCTGCAACCTTATGCTGTGACCAGGAATCAAACCCACAACCTTTTGGTGCATAGGACGACACTCCAACCAACTGAGCCACACTGGCCAAGGCAAGATCTGAACTTGTTTATGACTGAGTAGTATTCCTCTGTGTGTGTGTGTGTGACATTGTCTTTATCCACTCATGTACCCCCAAACACTAGGTTGGTTTCATATCTTGGCTACTGTAAATAATGCTGCAATGAACATTGAAGTGCATATATATTTTGAAATTAGTATTTTTGAATTAATACTTCTGTGCTCTTTGGATAAATACCTAAACGTGGAATAGCTGGATCATATGCTAGTTTTATTCTTAATATTTTTGAGGACTCTCCATACAGTTTTCCATAGTAGCTGCACCCATTTTAAATTCCACCAACAGTGCACGAGGATCCCTTTTCTTCACATCCTGTCCAACACTTTTTATTTCTTGTAATTTTTAATAGTCTAACAGGTGTGAGGTGATATTTCATTGTGGTTTTGTTTGCATTTCCCTTTTAACTAGTGATGTTGAGCATCTTCTCATGTACCTATTGGCCATATGTATATCTTCATTGGAGAAATGTTTATTCAGATCCTCTTCCCATTTTTTAATCATGTTATTTGTGGGATTTTTTGTTGTGTTGAATTGTATAAATTGTTTATATAATTTTAATATTCACTGGCTTAGAAATATCTTCACAAAAAGTAAACTCCCTCATACTGCTACCATGTCTACATTGGCAGTCTCTGATTTAGGGATGTAAATTAAAGATAAACCTGGCCTGTGAACCAAAAGGTCACCGGTTCAATTCCCAGGCAGGGCACATGTCTGGGTTGTGGGTTGGGTTCCCAGTTGGAGGCGTGTAAGAGGCAACTGATTGATGCTTCTCTTCCTTCCTTTCCCCCTCTTCCCCTCTCTAAAAAAATAACATCTTTAAAAAAAGATAAATCTGACATTCCATGTTGAGCTCAGACAGTGCGTGGTGTGTGAAACAAGGAGAATTCACCAGGAGTGTATGAAGGAACTACGACAGTTAGGGGAGAGAGAACTTGATAGGTACGGAGTTCTACCGCATTCCCTTCTGCCTGCCTATCCCTCCATCCAAAATGATTGGGATTGATTACAAGGATCCCTCCCTTATCGCGGGGATTACGTTCTAGACCCCCCACGACAGGTGAAAATCCGCGAATTAGGAAGCTTCCATTTATTTTAGTATTTACTGTACAGTACCTTGCCCTGGCTGGTTTAGCTCAGTGGATTGAGCGTCGGCCTGCGAGCTAAGTGTCGCTGGTTCGATCTTCCAGTCAGGGTACATCAGAGAAGGAAAACTCTGACTCCAAAAAACCTCCGCTGCCTTGCGGCATACCTCTTCAGGGGAAAGGCTAAGGGAGTAAACCCCGACAGAAAATCCGGAGCCGGAGTCCCTAAGGCGGTTTGACGTTGTAGTCAACACCGGCAACTCCTGCGGCGCACCTGAAGCCAAGCTGTATCGACTCCGTCTTTCCCTTGGACCCTTCAGCTGCGAAGAGAGGGGGGGTCTGCTGCATGGGCAACAGCAGACCCTCCATATTACCCTGCCCAGGCTCTGTAGCTTCAGCTTCACTGGAGAGGACACTCCAGCGTCATCGCAAGATGTCGATTCAACACGAGAGGAGACAGATACCGTGTCACTCCCGAGTCGGACTGCACAGCCATTCTTGGCGGTGCAGATAGACTCTGAAGAAGCTACACCATCGTCTCTCGAGACGGACGGCTGCCGACGACGACGACTGTACAGTACCGCAAAACCCCACGATATAGCGAAAAATCTGCAATAAATAATTAAATATAATATTTTTAAAAAACCCGCGATACAGTGAGGCCGCGATAAGTGAACCGCGATATAGAGTGGGACTGCTGTATTTTTTTTCTTAACTAAAAGTACATATTGCACGCCGATTATCCCTATAGATGTAATTATGTGGTATTGTTATTTGACTGAGTTCTGGGTTACTATTCTATTGTTTTATTGGGGATGCATAGTTCCTTTTTTTGGTTTTGGACTCAACCTTAAAAAATAGGGGTGGAGGCTGTGCAGGGAAGAGCCAGGAATTCGGCAAAGAGTGCACGCAGGCCTTGAAGGTGAGTTATGGCTTCATCAAGACGGAATTAAGAAAACAGATGAATTTTAGGAAGTTTTGCCCAGATCTGAGAAATGCGACCAGAGCGCCCTGTCAGCTGCTTTTCTCTGGGTTCATGCTCTGGCTCTGTAGGGAATGAGTTAACAGGGCTTCAGGGTGGTGGTCTTGTTCAACAACCAGCAGCTCGGACCACGTGAAACTCTGGGGAGCTAAGGTTGGACATATAGGGGGTCCTGAAGTGGATATTGAATGATCAGCTCATGATATAAGGTGTTGAATGCATGACACCTCAAGTTTCACATGATTTTGAGGATGACTTTGCAGGCAGAAAAATAGAATTACATTTCTATGAATTGTGTGCTTTGCTAGCTGCGTTTTCCCATCCAGGATTCTAGACCCAGACACTATTGCTCCCTAAAGAGCCTGCTCCAGATCCTCAAATCTTTTTCCCCCCCAATTTAGCCTCCAATCTTAAATTGTGATTTGATATATGGAATTAGAGTAGATTTGGAGTTACAATTTGGGGGACATCTTATAGTGTGACTTAAAGAGATGGTGAGTAGGAGGGGGCCTGTATGTCCCCAGGGAGTTTCTGCATCCAAGGCCAGCCATTATTCTAGCACCTTCTTGGACACAGAACTCACCTGGCTCCCCGAGTCTCAGTCTCCACATGTGCGTCACTCCTCGGTCACATTTAAACATGGCTTCACATCAAGCGCCTCCCCTCTTACCTATCCTTCTGTGCTCACTGGCCATACAGGACACCCTGCTGGGTGGCATCCACAGGGTGCAGTCGAATGGAAGACATGTCACACTTACAATGAAAGATATTCAATGAAGAGCAGAATGGGCCCTGGCCGGCGTGTCGCTGGTTTGATTCCCGGTCAGGACACATGCCTGGGTTACAGGTTGGGGCCCCAGATGGGGGCGTGTGAGAGGCAGCCAGTCAATGTTTCTCTCCCTCTCTCTTTCCCTTCCCCTCTCTCTAAAAATAAATAGATAGATAAATAAATAAATACATCTTTTTAAAAAGGGGGACTAGGACGTCACAATAGCACAAGGTGTTGTGGAAACAAAATTCATGCAAAAAAACATTTTTAAAAACATTTTCCATGATTTCAGCCTTGAATGGAATGGATGCTGAGTTTTCCTGAGGGGTGAGGTCAGCGCTTGGAGAGTCTAGTTGCTTTATGAGGCTTTTCATGGAAAGAACAGCAATCTCTAAGGAAAAGTAAAATAAAAATAAAACAGAACTGTGTTTCCTGTCAGTTGCTCCGCTCGTTCCAGGTCTCCAGCTCCCTGAAGGGGCTCCTGCCCAAAGCTGGGATGATCCTTTGGAGGATGTAACTGTATCATTTTGTTTATTAAAACAAAGGATGATGTTTTTGACCATGGAGGACAGTCGTGTGAACCTGAGGTGCCTTTCCTCAGACTGCAGGGGTGGCAGGGTGAGAGGGGAGGGTCCGCAGGCAGCCCTCCAGTAGGGGCACTGTCTCAAGGGCCCGCACCTTCTCGTGGTCCTCTCAGGGTTAGTCATCTCTCCAACATCCTTCTTTCAGGTGGCTGCATGGGGAGTCACTGGTTTGGCTTCATAAGCCTTTGTGCTTCTGTCTCTTTTCGCCAAACTCCACGCCAAAATTGGTGGTGTCTAAAAATGCAATTTTCGGGCATTTGGAGGTAGTAGGAGGCTTTGCCATTTAGTCATAGAAATGTACCTGTTCTGTTGCCCCTTCAGACATTTAACTCTGTTTGTATCTTTCGATCAGTCCATAGGTTTCTTCTAGTGTTTCAAGTAAGTCACCTTGGGGTTCTGCTTCAGGTCGTGGCCAAGTACCCATCCTGGGCCAACCCTCCTGCAGACAATGAAATCTAAACAAATAGGTTTAGTTTTAAATATTAAAATATAAACATCTGTAACTTACTTAAATATTTTATATTAATTATATTTTAATATAGTATATTAATGCAAATGTTGCATTAATATTATAGTACCAATATTGCATTGTCATAAATCTTGAAATAAGTTAAAATATAGTCTTTAAAACTTATAGTATAATTTTGCCATGGCCAGGTGGCTCAGTCGGTTGGAGTGTCATCCTATATGCCAAAAGGTTGTGGGTTCAATCCCCAGTCTGGGTGTGTCTGAGAAGCAAGCAATTGATATATCATTGTTTCTCTATTTCTCTCTCTCTCTCTCTCTCTCTCTCTCTCTCTCTCTCTCTCTCTCTCTCTCTCTCTTTCTCTGTCTCTCTCCCTCCCTCCCGTCTCCCTTCCCTCCCCCTTTCTCTCTCTCTTTAAAATCAATAAACATATCCTCAGGTGAAGATTAAATAAATAAAATGTATAATATCATTTTAAGTTGAAATATAAGATGAAGTATAAGCCAACTCTCTGAAGTCACCAAAGAGCAATGGGAAGCAGGCAGGCAGTGAGGAGGGGCTGACCCCCAACGGTTATGCAGGTGTTTTCAGCCCAAGGGCAGTTTCAAGTCCCTGTCCATGAAGGGCCAATAAGATTCCCATGAAAAAATCAAATTGGCAGTTTTACTGGCGTGAAAAAGCAGAGGACAGAGACTGAGACAGTTACGTGAGCTGGAAATGAGGAGGAGGTCTCAGCAAGAAGAAACTCAAAGGGAGGGGGGCGAAATTCTGCTTACACTCTGCCCAGCTCTCTGGATGACCCCCAGTAGGTGACACAGGGCAGACTGCACGCCCCCCAGCTTACCTGGGCAAGACTTCCGTTCCCACCTGCAGCAGGTGCAGGGAGACAGAATTTACAGTCCTTGTCCCACTAGAGTAACTGCCTGGCTTACACACACACACACTCACACACATGCAACCTCACACTCACACACATGAACTATTCAGAAAAAAGCATCACAATCAAGATTGTTTATAAACATCTTTCAAAATGTCTAGGACACAATCCAAAATTATTCAGCATGTGAAGGAACAGAAAATGAGATATGTGCTCAGGAGCAAAGACAATAAACGGGGACCCAACAGCCCTTCTGGGGGACGTGGCCCCTGGGTTGCCTAGGGGGCCCCTTGTGATGGTCAGGAGCAAAATGCCTAAGGATTGGCTCCAGACTTCCCAAAGACAAAGCAGGAATGAAGGTGTGGGGTGCAGACGTGTGAGCTTGCTGTTGTCAGCCACACTTCCCATCCCAGCTGGGGGACCCTGATGGGGACACATAGAGGCACAGCACTGCATGCAAGGGCCAGGTAGAAACCAGAATGTATTATACTGAGGCTGTGAGAAAAAAAGTAGTTCCCAGTCTTGTATCTGATGATGAAGACAGAGGGTGTATGTCAGAGGGGAAGACAGAAGAAAGCTCTTTCCCGGCCAAGTGTGTTTTCTTCTTGATGCAGCATTGAGGGTCTTACTTGCACGCTTGCCTGGGCTCCCTCCTTAGGTCTGGGGGCAAGGCAGTGTCAGGCTGATATGGTGCATGCCTTGTATGCAGGAGGTTGCCTATATGCTAAAAGGTTGTGGGTTCGCATGAATTTCTGTGTCTGCATGTGTACATGCATGTGTGGGCATGCACACACAGGCGCACACATTTCTCTGTGCGTGCATCCCTGTGTGCGTACTTGCGTGCATGTGTTTCTGTGCGCACATGCATACACGCATGTGCATATGTGCTTGTGCATACAGGCGCGTGCGTGCGTGAGTACATGTGCACATGTGTGCATGCATATGTGTCTCTTTCATGGCCTGTGCTTTGGTGACCCACCCCTCTGCTTAACAGTTCATGGCGCCTAAGTAACTTTTGTTTCTTATTTTGCTTTTGTTGGTGGTGGCGGTGGTGATGCATTCAGTTTCTGTTTTCTTTCAGAAAAGTAAAAAAATATTGCACACTCTCCATGTAAGTTTAAAACTTTTTCACAATGTGAAAACACCTGTGTATCCAACACTTAGTCCAGAAAAACGACAGCAGCATCTCAGAAGCTCCTCCTGGTCCCTCCCAGCCACCCCTCCTGGATCACACCACTGTCCTGCCACAGCGTTTCTGATGCTCAGAAAAGCACTTTGTTGTAACCAGAGAGGGACTGTCCCCTCCTCATTCAGTAGTCACCCTGCATGCAGATCTGGAATGGGTAGTGTAGTCACTGAGGCTGAAACACGGACCTGAGGATCATGGGAGGCAAAGGCCGCTGCCTCTTTCATAAGAGTGCTTAAAAATGGATGCCAAGAAGTTTCTGGAAGGCTGGACTAACTGATCAACAGCAAAACAACAACCACCACCACCACCACCTGATGCTTGCACCTGCTCATCTCTGTTCCTCTCTGACCAGAGGCCCCAGGTAGCTGGCACAGGGACAGCGACGGGAGCGGGAGGAACAGCAGGAAGGTGTCAAACTTGGTCTGGTCCAATCCAAGAGGTTCTGGCTGCCTCTGTCTGATGAAATCTGGGGTTGAGAGTCATTTTCCTGCTGCCCCTCCAGCAGAGCTCACACCTCAGGCTTCCTTAGAAATGGTTGCCAAGGTAGCAGAGCATACCAGACCCCCCCCCCCCAACCCTCTGTACAGCCAGCGGTCCTGCTGGAGCATGCGCAGTTGCCCTGGTGCAATGCAGGGGTCTCCTCTGCCTCTGCACCCGTGGCAGGCAGGGGGAGCAGGGGGGTCCAGAGGTGCCATGTCAAATTTGCTGCTCTTTTCCCATCTGCTTCCTCCCCCCGCCCCCAAGACAACATGTGTCTCCATATGCTCATGAGAAGGCTGGCTGGATGTAACTGAGTTAGGGTTTTCACATGGGTTCAATGCTGTGAGCTCAAAGGGGAACCCAGCTGTGGCTGGAGTTTGACAAGGGGTGAATGATGAGCCCAGGGGGAGCAGGGCTTCATACAGGACACATTTTTAAAAAGCAGAGCCTTGAAAAGTGCACGAAGAGACTGAAGGAGGGTGGGCCCAGGTGCAGGGGTGGGGTAGGAGAGGAGGAAGCTTCTGAGGGGGTGAGCTGCTGTGAGGTTGAGTCACATGAGGGGCGGTACATGTCTCTCAGATGTAAAAACGTGAAGGTCAGCAGAGACTTCTATAAGAGTTTTTGATTGAAAGGATAAGTAACTCCTTGAAAGAAAACTGGAAAATGAACACTTCACGTCCACCTGGAGAGACCCTTTTACTGTCCCTTCCCCCTCTCTCTCCGGAGTGGGTCCCCAGAACATAGTTTCCAACTCAGACTCTTGGAAGAAACCTAGTAACCACCAGTCGACATTCTAGCGCTAACCTCCAGCGACCCTGAGGTGCACATTGGTAACCTCTTGACATATTTCATGGTTTTAAAAGACATACCATTCCACGCTCTATTCTTGCCCTGGCCCAATGCCCAGAGTGGGCTTGTGGATGGATAGCTCCAGCTGGAAGCCTAAATAGCAGCGATCCCTGAAGGTAGACATCTCTATGTTTGGGTGACACAGAAACCTGAGAGAAACATGACCCTCAAACTCCTATTTTTAAAATATTTGGCCAAGAGTTCATTGGTAGGGGTGAGCACAAAACCGGTTTATATTAGAAAAATGCCTCACCGTTGAAGATAAGGCGTGTCTGTGTTTTGAAAATTCCGTGACATTTGAAATGCTGAGAAATATTCATTTCATCAATGCCCCAGTATCTGTAACTTGCTCGTAACCAACTTGAACTTCCTGAAGATCAAGGTAACAAAATATTTCTCACTTCTCTGTCATTCTTAATCTCCCCATGGGGGCTTTCGAATAAATTTTCTCAACATAAAACTTCTTCACGATCACGCAAAAGAAGGAAATGGTGAGAAAATGAAATGATTTGTTTATTCTCCGTGAACATCGTTCGGTTCCAGAATGTCGAGTTCCTTGCGAGCCTGGCCCCTGGCAGAGGTCCAATGGTGGCCTCAGGGCAGCTGCGTGTTCACTTACATTTTCTTAGAACATCGGCATGGGAATCCAAATTGCAATAAACACATTTCATTCTATCCCATGTTGCTGTGCTTTGAATTTTCATGTGATTTGACTGTTTCCCCGCTGCCTTCTTAGCTTTTTCTCTAACTAACTTATAGAAGTCCCTTATATTATGTAGTCATGAAAGTTGCAAATATGCCTCCTAAGCACATGGCTTTTCTTTTCCCTTTTTATTTTTTTCACTTCCTTTTGCTGATTTTAGACCACTGGGATTTATTTTTATAAGTGATTTAAGATAAGGATTTAGCTAAATTTTAAAAAACGGGTGAGAACCAAATGTCACAACACATTTTTAATGTCCTCACTTTACGCAATTAGGAATCCTCTAATTTGTTTGAATACATTTCTATGTACACTTTGGATTTAAACACAAATCTAAACAGTTTTCTTCTCAACTCATCATTCATATTTATAATCTATCCAGTTCTCAACTTAAAAAAAAACAAAACACAAAAACTCTATATTAAGTTTTGGCAGGGACCAGCACTCAAGAGTTCTTCCAAAAAACCAGTTAAGACAGATTTTTTCCATACTATTAAAACAACTAATTTAAAGATAATTAAAATCTAGGGGGGTATTTTTCTAACTGACCATTTTATCACTTAAAGTCCATTATTTCAAGTGCCTTTTTTCATTTGTTTGTTTGTTTTGCTTTTGGGGAGTGGGATGCAAAAATCTGTCAACAACCCCCTCCTGGGCTTTTCCTGTTGGCTTATTTCTGTAGATTCAACCTAACAGGTCCTCAAGTGTTTGTTTGCTGGCTGGGACTGTGGATCTGACAGCTCCCGGAGGGTCCCCAGTCGTGCCCCTCACCCAAATCCTCAAACGTCTGCCTTAGAGCAGGGAACCAGCACCCCTCCCACGAAGGCTGGAGTTTGTCCCTAACACACCCAAACGTGTTGCGGTAAAGTGATCCGCATTCCCCTGAGGTGTCTGTGTTGGGACAGTCTTCACCTGCCAGGTTACAGCGCCATCTAGCATCCAAAACGGGAAGTCCCCGGCAAGAGGCAAAGGTGCTTTGCAAACTCCCCAGGAACTGCAGAGAAAAGGGTTCTGAACTGAGTGGAGGGGAACGGTACAGACTCGAAAAGGTGCCAAGAGGCTGAGGATGTAATGACGAAGGAGGTCAGTGCGGCAGGAATTTTAAAATAAAAATAACGCGCTGTTGCCGCAAACATGACAGCAATCTAGGGCTGTAGAAATGTAGTAGTGAATCACATGCCCAATTTTCCCGTTCCATTTAACTTCAACGTTGCAAATTGACCAGAATCCACGAAGGCGTTTGTGTCTTTGCTAATAGAGTCTAAAGTACCCACACAAATTCCTGCGTTGCTTTGAACATATTTTTAAATAGTTTTTATTTGTAAAGATCAGATGTTTCCATATTACCACAGAAAGACCTTTCATTCTTTTTATCTGTGACATCCGGTATGATAGTCACCTTAGTTCATTGTCAGCCATCCATTTATAGGTCATTAGATCATTTCTAATGTCCTTACCATCACGAACAATGCTGCAGTGGACAGGCATGTGTGTCCTTTTTAAAGACCTATCTATGGAAAAAAAAAACAGAATAGTTAGGTCTAAGTGTAGGCACATTCCACATTTTGCGAGATATTTAAAAATATCTGCCCCAGAAGAGGCTCTGGAGAGCCCCGTCCTGATCTCAGGGTACAGTGACCCCTGCCAGTCCTCATTCCAGGCAGCTAATCCCTCGAAGCCCTCCCTCCGTGCCTGCGAGGATGGGCTGTGTGACTGCGACGTGTAGAGACCAAAATATTCAGACTGAAGCCACTGGTTGTAAAACTGAGGCCTGGAAATAAGACAAGTTTTATGCCCAAATGTGTACTCAACTGCATTCCAGAGAAGCAACTTCAGCGAGCATCCTGGGGGACGGGTTCTCGGGGCAGGAGGGAGGGAGCAGCTCTAGGACTGGAACTCTCCTCTTGATCTGCCTTTCCGGCGCCCGTGCGTGCTTCTTGCCACCTTCCAACGTTGCGCCCGCCTTACCCTCTTTGCTTCAAAAGATGGTTTGGGAAGACTGCTTACAAGCCTAAGCACTTCGCTGTGCCATTTTTTAAATTCTTGCTATCCATTTCTCCCACTCAACTCACGGTTTCTAAACTGTCGCTTCCTTTCTCCTGAGATTGAAGTATTTATTGACCTAACACATGTTTAGTGAATACCTCCTATCCATGGAGCACTGTTCTAGGGGCTTGAGATATATACGTGTACACAGTAGAGCTCCCTGCGCTCCTAAGTTTACAACGGTCATTTGTTTACGTATTTATGTAGTGTGTATATTAAATTCTATAATGGTAAGAAGGTGATGAGTACCGGGGGCAAAAAAGAGAAATGGGTCAAGGTAAGGTGAATAGTGTGCGCCTGTCTGGCGGAGTGAATTTCAAAACTGAAGAGTGGTCGGGGCAGAACTCCCTTGAGGTGAGCGCTAGGCAGAGCTGGAGGAAGTGAAAGGGTTAATCAAGCTGGAGCAGAGCGGGGGTCGTAGGAGGCAGAAAGCTCGTTTGTCAGGGGAGTGACAAAGGGGCCGGCGCGGCGGGAGGGCAGCTGAAGTGGGAAGGGTCATTCCGAGCCGTCGTCGCGTTAGGGGGACGAGGAGGGCTCTGGCCTCCAGGGTGTGCCATTGATGAGTGGCTGGGCAAGGGGGCGCGGGAAGGAACAGGGCCACGTACTGCCCTCGCCCAAGTGAGCGACCACCGGGCTTCGCCCCCACGTCAGGTTCCGTCTGACGGACGGCGAGCCGGTCCGCGTCCCTGAGGGCGTGCGTCTGTGCGGTCTGAGTGCAAACAAACGCTGGAGCCCGGGGAGGGTGCAGCGCTGTCCCAGAGCGCTGCCCCCGTGAGGCCTTGCCCATCTGGGCTCCGGGGCGGGACGCCGAGGGCCTGTAACATGGCCGTGTGAGCCTGTCCGGGGACCGTGGCTCCCGCCTGAGCACCTTGGCAGGGCGGACAAGGGCGGGCTGAGCACTCGAGGGCAGGCCCCGTGCGGCCCCCGCGTCTCCTTCTCCTGCCCCGGGTCTTGGGCCCAGACTGGCCTCCCCTCTGGCCTGCCCCCATTCTGGCTCCCTGGGCCTGCGAGGGTGTAGCGTTTGGGAGAAGCGCTTCACCGCCTTCGTGGAGGTGGGTCAGGAAAAGCTGATAACGGTGACAGCCGCCACCGAAGCGGCAGGCGCCGCGCTGGGGTCAGGGGTAGGTCCTGACACGCCGTCTGAGCGCCGCCAGGGTGGGGAGCCTTGAAGACATGGGAGTGAGTTCAGAATCGCTGAGCTACGTGAGCCCGAACTTCAGAGATCGGGCCCATGGGACCCCAGCCCGGTCTCGGCCCTGCCGGCTGAGGGCCAGGGCCAGGGCCTAGGATGTGGCGCAGTAACAAAACGTTTGTGACGCATTGGCCTCTGGAACCCCAGCCCCCGAGACCACCACTCGGCAGCGCTGCGTCCCTTAGGCCACGTCGAGTGTCAATCACCTGGAAGGGCAGGTGGGAGGAGGTGGGGGGAGGCCCGCTCGCAGCCCTGCGAAGGAGGGGGGCCTCCCGGCGCCTGCGCACTCTCCCCCCGCACTGCAGGGGTCTGCTTCTCGCGGGAAGGGGTTCCTGGGCGCATGCGCACTCTTGAGGCAATGCAGGGCCGGCTTTGCTGGGGAGGGGGCTTCACAGCGCCTGCGCACTTCCCCTGCAGCATTGCGGATCCTGCTCTGAGGCTGCGCTGCTTTGGCACCTTCCAGAAAGCTAGAGGGCGGGGGCAGACGGTGAGGGGTTTGGGCTCGTGATTTTCTCCTGCAGCTCCTCCCTCTGCTGGGCCACACAGCCACCAAGTGTTTATTTTCTGGCATGTCACCGCGTCGTCAGACCGCAACCCAGCTGCACCAATATTGCCCCCTCCCGTTCCCTGACATTTTACTGGGGCGTCGGGTCACCATAGGATTGGGGTCCGGTGACACACTCGAATGTCGCTTCAGGAAGGCGGTTTGGGCAGATTGACAGGATGGAAGTGAAAGGCCCAAAGAAGTCTCACCACAGCCCCTGAGCCCCGCTCCCTACCACCCACTGTGTCCCCGGGGCCACATCCCGGGGCCATGGCCGTTGCCAGCGGCTGTCAGAGTTCTGCCCCTCGCTGCAGCGGGCTGGCTGCGGACTTCTTAGAAATGCAGTTTCTGCCCTGGCTGGTGTGGCGCCGGCCTGCGATCCAAAGGGTCGCCGGTTCGATTCCCGGTCAGGGCACAGGCCTGGGTTGTGGGCCAGGTCCCCCGTTGGGGGCGTGTGAGAGGCAACCACACACTGATGCTTCTCTCCCTCTCTTCCCCTCTCTCTAAAAATAAATAAGTAAATAAATAAAATCTTCACGAAGTAAATGCAGATTCTCAGCCCATCCAAGTCCTAGCCAGCTGAAACTTCCGTCGTCGCGCAGAGTGATTTGGATGCATGTCCTGAGCTAGGATCTCGGAGGAGTTGCTCAGAGCTTGGGGTGGGAAGCAGCCTCAGGACAACCAGGACCCATCCAAGGAAAACTGGTTTCCAGGGTCTGGCCGGAAGAGTCTCCCCTTCCCGAGGGCCTGGAATTAGCAGGTGTCTGCCATTCCTGGAGGGAATGGGAGGAGAGAGGGGAGAGGAGCTAGCTGCCAACTAACTCGTGAACCAAGATGGGCCTTCCTGGTGGATGGGGGCACTTAACTTGCCTCCCTGCTTCCAACTGAGGTGTTCTGCTTTACCATTAATTCTCTCTCCCGTGTAGGGTGTGGGCTTTCCGAAATGGAAGCTGAGAAGATTTGAAGAGTGTTACAGCTTTGAGCCGTGCTGAGTTCTCCACTCATTTAATGAATAGAGACGTGACTATCTCCTTGAATGGAGAAAACAAAGGAAAAGTGGGAGGAATAAAAAATAGTAAGTGTTTGAGTAGTCCAGGCAAGACATGATGTTGCTTGAATTATCTTAGTGGGGCAAAAAAGGTATGTAGATTTGAGTTGTATATTTCAAGATAGATAGATGGAATTTGACAGGGGAGAGTGGGTAGAGGAAGTGAGTCACCAAGAATAAAGACAATGTCATTTACTGAGATGTAGAACAGTGGTCTGTAGGCTGGCACTGAATCCACTGAGCCACACCAGCCAGGGTAGTTATGACAATCATAAGAGTAGCAGGAGAAAGCAAGCCCCAGCGTACGAGTTTCTTTTCATCTCTGATTGTGCCATATTTGTGATTGTCCCATTGCCAAAAGCAGTACCTGGGGCCAAGCCCAGAATTGGTGCAGGTGGGGACCACCCAATGGCTTGGATACGCCATTTTTGCATACATGGAAATAGATCATTTGGTGAGGCTACCACCATAGCTGAGGATTCCAGTATGTTAGGGCTGGGAACAGAGGAAAGGGAACTGATGAGTGAGACAGAATTAGACCAGTCAGAAATTTCAGTGGGCAGCAAGGAGAATGGAGGCCTGGAGGCAGAGGGGAGGCTACTTGGAAAGGAAAAAGTTCATTGACATTGAATGCAGATGACCAGTCAAGTAAGATGAACAGTGGGAAGTTCCCACCAGACATAACAGCATGAAGGTCCACAGAGATGTTTGAAAGGTTCGTTTTAATGAAGTGAGGCAGAGAAACCCACCCAGAATAGGATGGAGGCTCAGATGTAAATAGGTATTGTCTGTCGAATGATTTATGATGGTTCATTATGTTACAAACGTTCCTCTGTAGAACATGGCATTTTAAAAATTCTAAGTCAAAATCACTCTAAACATTACCAGCCACATGGAAACTAATCACATACCTGTTTATGGTTTGTGGCAGTCAGAGAGCACGTGATAATTTCCATTGCATTTCTATGTCTTTAAATACATACCAGACTCTACCCCTGTCCTGGGCAGAATCCTAGCGAAACAGTTGGCAGATGGATAGGTCCCGCCGCAGCCCTGATATCAAGCACCTGCGGCAAATGTCTGTGTTTAGAGTGGTAAAACCATGAGTGATACGATGACCCTTCAAAGCATTTTCTTTAGATTTTGCTCAAGATTGAGATACTGAAGATAAAGACAAAATAATAAATAAAAATGTTCATTTCTGTCTGTTAGTTGAAAAATGAGGATTTGTTATATTCTGAGAACACTCTGTAATATTCCAACTATTTGGAATAGTCTTTCATACCACACATATTTCATCAGAAGCAACAGGACTTATGCAGTCATACTAGTTCATGACAGTGGTAACCTAATCCATATCTCCCGTTGGCATTATTTCCAATTTCTTGAGTGCTCCCCTCAAACATTTATGATTTTATAAAATAGAAACAATCTTGAAATGTATATAAAACACTTAGAAATATGGGGGAAAAGTACTACTTTTATCTAGCATATATGTTGTTTACTTTGCTTTACTTGATTCCAGAAATTCAGCTAGTCCTTCCCTGGAATCTCACCATAGCCAGTGTGTGCAATATTGAAACTGAACACACTTGCACTCTTTTTGCCAATATAAAGGATCCCTGCTTCTCCGCTCCTGTGACCACACCACATAAATTAACTTCTTATAAATTGACATTTCAGTGTGTGAAAAATAGTATTTTTCCCAATTCCTACATAAGGTTAACATCTTTTCAATGTTCCTCAGTAACTTGTATTTTATAGTCTGTGAATTTCCTATTGGATATGAATTGCTCATTTTCGCCACTGGTCATGTGATTTCTTTTTTTTAAAAAAGATTTTATTTATTTATTTTTAGAGAGAGGAGAAGGGAGAAAGAGAGGGAGAGAAACATCGATCGGTCACCTCTCGAAAGTACCCTGACCAGGGATGGAATCCACAACTCAGGAATGTGCCCTGACTGGGACTCGAACCCACAACCTTTTGCTTTGCTGAACAATGCCCAACAAACTGAGCCACATCAGTCAGGGGGATTAGAAATCCTTTATATATTCTAAAGGCCAAAGCTTTTTCAGTTACAACTGTTACAAATATATCTTCCCAGCAGGTGGATTTCTTCACTATTTTTATAAAGTCATTCTATGTTACTTTAACTCACTTTTGTTCATATTGTGGTTAAAAGGCTTAGTTTAAAATATATTTTATCTATTTATTTTTAGAGAGAGGGGAAGGGAGGGAGAAAGAGAGGGAGAGAAACATCAGTGTGTGATTGCCTCTTGCACGCCCCTAACTGGGGACCTGGCCTGCAACCCAGGGATGTGTTCCGACAGGGATTCAAACCAGTGACCCTTTGGTTCACAGGCCAGCACTCAATCCACTGAACACACCAGCCAGAGCAAAGGGCTTAGTTTTTCTTCTAAATTGATGATACAGTAAACTGTGCCAAAATTATTCTTGTAACTTTTTAATTATGATATCACTTTAAACTTAAAGAAAGTTGCAAGAATAGGAAAGAGGACTCCTATATTTTCTTTATCTGGATTCATCAGATGTTTACATCTTGGTCATTTGGTTGATCATTTTCATCATTCTTTCTATATATATACATGGATAGATATAGACGTATGTGTGCTCATGCATGTGCACATGCACGATTTATTTCCAAACCATTTAAAATAAGTTAGATAAAGTAAGTTCTTTCAAATCAAAATATTTTGGAGTGCATTTCCAATAACACTGACATTGTCATACATAACTGCAACTCAGGAAAGTGAGGACTGACTAAATGCTGTGACTTTATCTATAATCTGTATTCAAATTTTGCCAATTGTACCAACTATATTTATTACACTTACTATTCTGGGCCCCTGGATCACATGAGACACTTCATTTTCATGTCTGTTTAGTCTCCTTTTATATAGTTTCTTTGTGATTCTTGATTTTCATGTTTTAAAGCCTATAGATCAGTTATTTTGTAAAATATCTCTTAATTTGTGTTTGTCTGATGCCACTTCTAGGTTAGATTTGTGTTGTGCACTGTTAGCAAGCGTGTTACTGAATCGATGCTGATTCTTCTTAACGCATCTCTTCCAGTGACAGACAATATTAGTTGGTACCAATACTGGTAACACTGTTAGATTGTGTGATTAAGATAAAAAGTTAATTTCTCCATGTTTAATGCTTTCCCTTAATAATTATAAAGATAATTTGTAGGGAGAGCTTTTGGGACCATGTAAATATTCTGTTCCTAATCATATGGTTTCAGCACAAATTGATAACTAATGCCTTCTTCATTATTCCTTCCTTAGTTGTTACTAACCTAATGGCAGGGAGAGTTTTTCCTTTACCCTCACTCATTCATTCATTGTTTATATCAGTGTAGGCTCATAATTCTCGATTTACTATCTTTATTTTTTTTAAAGTGTTAAATTTACAGAAAAATTATAAAGATTGTACAGAGTTTCTCTATTCTCATTCAGAGTTCCTACTGAAGATAGTGTAGAGAGTTGGAAGCTCAGGTCCCCTATTGGTGTGTGGTGCATATATTATAATTAATAAATTAATATTGATTCATTATTAACTAAACTCATACTTTATTCATTTCCTCAATGTTCATCTGATGTACCTTATCTGTTCCAGGTTTCTAGCCAGGACACCACAATACATTAACTGGTCGTGTCTTGTTATTCTTCTCTCAACTATGACAGTTTCTTAGGATTTCCTTGTTTTTGATGACTTAGACATTTCTGAGGACTACTGAGCAACTATTTTGTAGAATGTCCCTCAATTGGGATGTATTTGATGCTTTTTTTCATGGTTATACTGGGCCAATGGGTATGGGGAAGGAGGTGCAGAGAGGAAAAATACCATTTCCATCACATCATTTCAGTGGTATATATTGTACTATTAATAGGACTGTTGAGCCCTGGCTGGTGTGGCTCATGATGGAGCACTGGCCTGCAAACTGAAAGGTTGCTGGTTCGATTCCCGGTCAGCGATTCCCAGTCAGGGCACATGCCTGGGTTGTGAGCCAGGTCCCCAGTTGGGGGCATGCAGAGGGCAACCGATGGATGTTTCGCTCCCTCTTTCTCCCTTTCTTCCCTTCTCTCTAAAAATAAGTAAATAAAATCTTTTTTAAAATGACTGTTGATATGGACCTTTCACAGCTAAGGTAGCACTTGCTGGGTTTCTCCACTGTAAAGTTACTTTCCCCCCCTGCTTTCCATACTATTCTCCTTGGAAATAGGTCACTCTGAGCACCCCACACTTAAGGACTGGGGAGGTATGTTCTACCAGTTTGGAGCAGGGGGAAGTATGTGCACAAAGTATTCAGGATTCTTCTGCATAGCGGCCTTATTTTCCATTGTGTTCATTTATTAAATTATGTATCCTGTAAGGATGGATGCATGGGTTTTTATGTTATGTCATGGGATAAAATTTAACACTCCTCTATTTATTGTGAAGCACACATTTTGCCAATTCTGCCTCCTTCTGCCTGGCTTCCGTACCTTTGGGTGAGTTCCCATGTTTTCTCAAGCACGTCCTTACTCCAACATTATTTTCTTCCAAAATGAACTCTTTAGTCCTTGCTTTCCTGGTATGAAATACCCTATTTATAATATGTGAGTTTGTCATACACACAGGGCTTATATTCATTTTAGCAATGTTCTTCCATTTTTCCTTCTTCACGAGCATGTGTGGGTCATGCAGGAGACAAATGCCTTAAGAAAATCATGAGGAAGGGACTTCTGTAAGCCCCTAAACCCTTGGAAAGACCTTAAATTGAAGTGGTTTATGCAAGATTTTTGTTTATAGATTTAAAATTGCCAGGCTTAGGAAATTTGATTGGGCTCCCCAATCATATTTTGTTAGTTACTGATCTTATCATTTCAAATATTTTCCTTTAAATGTATGTTCTGTTTTTGTTTTATGAACTCACAGTTTTCCCTGGTCTCTCCCACACTTCATCTGGCTGTTTTTTCTGCATATTGCAACCAAGACGCACATAAAAAATAGTAACAATAAAATTTAAAAAAACAACCTTTCCCTCCCATAATCACTGTTTATTAAATTAATGATCCTCGGGCTTTGAAGTTGGAAAGATACTCTTAGCCACAGGAAATGAAAATGTTGGTTTATAAGAGGAAGGACCCTCAGACCTTCCAGTGAGTTTGTTTTGCAGCCTTTTCTCAGCACAGGGCAAGAATCCTATATTCACCTGTTGTTTAATATCTGCTTGTGAAAATGTATGTCAGTAGCCGCCTTCAAAGGACACGTGAGCTCTGATAATAACTCCATAATCCTAGTGCAAATGCACCTCCTTCATATGTGAGGCATGTGTTAGAGCTGTTTGCAATCAGCCAAGAGCTAGGCTACGGCGCCATCTGTCGTCCAAAAATGGGATTGAAATGCTGAGAATCCACGCACCCAGCAGCTGCTGAGTTTGGAGGTTATTATTGTGAGAAAAGAGATCAGCGTCCAAGAAACCACTGGCGATGGACTTCAGTGAGGAGACGATTTATTTACCTTTGAAATTATAGAATGAATAAAAGTCTACTTCAAGTATTTTTTTAATTACAAAAGTCTACAAGTTAACATGAAAAAATATATACTGTATATAACATTTCTTTCATTTCATTCCATACTACTACCTTTTAAACTAATGTATACATTCAGATTTTTCAGGACGCTTACAAATATATTAGACAAAATCTATGTCTGTATCTATATCTACCTATATAGAGATAGAGATTTGGACATAGATTTAGGTATAAAAATAGGTATCAGATTTTAAATAATTTTCAAATATGTTCAACTGAATATATTTATTTTTATATATTTCTACATGTTAATTATATATATTTCTACATATGTAGTACTAGAGACATATGTGATAGTCACATTTTATTTTCCATACTGATTCTTATGTAGTGTATACCATAATGTTTTTTTTTACTAGGTATACAGCTGTTATTTTTGTTAGCATTTTGAATTCTGAACGTGTGCTCTCTACTTTGCCTATGCCCAATTGATAAACTTTTCCTTTATTTCTTATTTTTCACTTTTGCAGAAAACGCTTCTGAGGAGATTTTTCTTGTAAGTTTCACCCTTCAGTAAAAGTAGAATTGGCAGGTCAAAAAAATCGACAGCAACATAGAGCCCAATTTAAAATATGTAAGTAGCAAGTATGCAGTTCTCAAACGTGGATGTTAGTAAATTCATTTTTTCCTCAGTTGGGCTAGTATGATTTATCTCACTACCTTATTTTAGTTTTAGGGAGTATATAGTGCTTACTGTCTTTATTTATTTTGTTTTCTAAAGACAGCCTGTCGACATGACCTTATACACGTTTAAAATTAGGTTGCTTTCATTTCTTAGTTAATTTGAGGCCAGTCTGGATTGAGAATTGCATGAAATACATTACAGATATAACAAATATTTTCAAAACATTTGAGTATTTATTTGTAGTTTTACTCAACCTATCATATCTAAACAATATTAACGACTTTATAAAAAAACATGTAAATCTTTCATTTTACTTCTGGATTTGACGTGGGCACCTATGAGAAATATTTTATCGTTTAATTTAAAAAATACAGTATTTTATTTCGTCTGGGATTTATGTATACGTATGGCAAAAGATGAAGAGTCTAAGTTATTTTATGAATGAATGGTTGATATTGCTAAAATCTTTTAATTACCCACCCACTCTAGATGTGGATTTTAATTACAAGTACACTTTTATTAAGCCAAGTTCTCTATTATACAGAAAGTATATTCGGTGAAAAACGGGGACGGGAACCCAGGAACGTTGTGGGACAGCGCTGTTTTTACAGTTTGGGAGAAATGTGCTTTTTACTGGGCTTTTGCTGGTTTGGGGTACTTGATTAACTATTTGCCATAAGGCGCGTGCCCCGGTGGAATCTGTTCTTTGAATAGCGCAGACTCAGCACCTCAGCACGGAGCTGTCAGAAAGCAGCTACAGAACCGAAGACCGGCGCGTGTTCTTGACAAAGCGACCCGAAGGGCTGTGTCCTCAGAGGACCAGCAGAGTCCCTTTCACGCTCATTGCATCCTCCGCTGAAAGGTCGGGAGGATGCGGCCGTTCCTGGAGGGCGGGAAGAACAGCGCCCTCTGGATTTTGTTTTTATCCTTATGAATGGCCCGAAGTCACTCCGGCGGCGGACACCTACTCGGTCGGCGCGCGGAGCGCAGCCACCCCGGGCCCCGCGGCGCGCGCACACAGGGAGCGCGCGAGGGTCACGTGACCGGGCCGGGGCGGGGGGCGGCGGGGCGCAGGGACCCATCCTGGGAGCCTCCGAGCCGCGTTGGCGGGCGGATCGGGGCGCAGTGTTTTGGTCCCTCCCGGCCCCTGTCTCCCGGCCGCCGGCCGCCAGGTTTGGAGGCGCTCGCGGGGCAGGGCGCGTCCCGATGTGCCCCGGGGGGCCGCGGGGCGCCGGGCAGCGGCGGGGCGCCCCGCGCTGGTTCCTCCTGCGCGGTCTGAACCTGCAGATCCGCTCTCGGATCGTCAGCGTGTAGAGCGCTTGCCTTTTTTTTCTTCCCCCCTAGCAGAATGTGGTTTAATACCCATCGCTTTTTATATTTATGGGAAAGTCCATACATAGTTATTTAGAGTATTTTTGATGTTAGTGATTTTTATTTACTTCCATCGGTTAGCATTTTTTCCAATGTTTTCATTTAGACTGATGTCGAGGCTTTTTGTTTTGTTCAAGGGGAAGCCAACCCTGCTTAAGAGCATTTTAGACTCGGACACTGGTTTTATTTTATTGTTTCAGACTTTTTTATCCCAAAAACATTTGTTCCAGCATCTAATTCTTCTTTTCAACTCCTGTACTTATTACTAGAATGAAACGTAACAACGCTGTTTTTAATTCATCTCAAAACAGCGACTGGACTTCCCTTTTGAAACTGAATCGCGACCCCCGCGTTGAACCACTGCCGGTCACCTGACCTTGGCTCCTCGGGCCGGGGCTTCTGCGTCTGTTGCAGGAACCGCTTCGCTAGGGAATCACGCAAAATTCCTCTGGGTCTCATTTCCTCCCTACATGTTGTATGTTGTTTGGAATTTATCTCTTTGGTCATCTGTATTGTAAAAATCACTGTAGAAGAACATTAACAAAAATGCGGGGTGGGGGGACCCAGTCACATGAAATTCCTGATAATGTTGAGCATTGGTCTTCAGCTCTTGTTTCCATAGCTCTATAATCGTCCTTCATAGAATATAGCACTATATGCATAATTATCTTGTGGTGTTAACTTTTTAATTGTTTGAAGGAAGAGTTTTTTGTTGATAAAAATTCAAATTATGCCTAGACAAAACTTACCTAATGAAAAACCATCATCTATCTTGACACTTCGATGACTTTTTAAAAATACTTTCACACCTATGCTTGTGACATACATGTATGTTTATTTCTCCATGCAAACCATACAATGATAATTATTTTATTTTTGGCTATGTACACCATGCCACAGTATTGCCACACATTGTTATCAGTCTCCCTCCATTTAGTTAGAACATTATTACTCTGAGAAAAATACATGGAATGTATTCCCACTACAACCACTGCACAGGTGAGGGTATATGATGAGGCAGGTAGTGTAACTGGCGGCAAATTACATAGCTATTAAGTAATGTAATCAGAATGCTATCACCTTTATGCTCTCTACACCAGCATCCTCTTTATCAATGAGCATGCATAAACATCTTCTTGTATTACTCTTCTGTACTGTGGGTGTGTTAAAATATGAGTAATTACTGATGTGTCTCAACTAGTTCCATAGCAATCTGTTGTAAAAAGAAAAATAATCTCATAATTTATTTACCCAATTATCCCTTGTTCTTTGATGAGTATACTTGTATGTAGTGTTTAGTTTTTTTGTTTTTTGTTTTGCCAATAGTGCATATTTTCTATGCATTTATCTGATATATATATATATATATGTGTGTGTGTGTGTGTGTGTGTAGAATTTTAACTTTCAGGTCAAAGTGTGTGCATCTTTGCAATCTGAAGCATCATTACAAATCATTCTCTAAGTTGTATTATTTTCTCCTACTATATACATGGTCTTATGGAGTTATGATATATGTACCAATATGAAAAGCACTTTTATATTGGAAAAGTAGTTTATCTCATTTTCAAATTAGAGTACATAATTCTTTCATTTTGCATTAATAGCTATTTCAATACTGTTAGTTGCCTTTAGCTAAATCTTTCACACTGCACTGAAAATTTTCTTAAGGCATGACTTGATTGGTGGACTGGTCACAGAGGGGTAACAAACCAGTAAATAGAGTAGAGAGAAAGCAAAATACAAAGATGCTGTTTAGAGAGAACCACTGGGCAAATCACTCTGGGAGGCTTCATGGGAGGTGGATTGGGGTTCCCAAAAGTAATGCAGGCTAACTGACCATGTTGTGAGAATTCTGGTATTAAAGAAAAACCCTACTTGAGTTTTTATAGATGCACTATTTATTTTAATTTTATTAAAAATTCAGGTCATGGTAAGCACATTTGGACTATTATAAAAGCTCAGAAAAGTCCTCAAAGTGCTGACCTTCTGGTTTCCTTTTCCACCATCCTCAATACATAGGACTTCATGTTCCTCCAACACCGGAGAGAAAGATGAGGGAGGCAGTGGGATTTCCAGTGTGTCTCTTGCTGGGCAATACATATGTGGGTCATTGTCCTGTGGGTCACTTCCACGCCTGCCAAGTTGCAGATTTAGCACAGGGCTTGGTGTTTCCTTGTGGAGAGATCACATCATGTTGAATCAGAGCTGTAACAATGGCTAGATTTGGCATGACATGATTCATGAAAAGGGTTTTCCTGTGCTTTTGAATCATAGAACCAACTTAGTAAATATTTAGCCATTATCTTAGTAGCTACATGCATTTATGTATCTTAAAGATAAAAACAGGAACTATATGAGCACTCAAGAGAACCAATTTTAGAGGGCAATACTAAGACTGAGAGCATATTTCTTTTTTTAATTTTTAAAAGATTTTATTTTTTTTAAAAATTATTGATTTGTTTGTTTGTTTATTTATTTTTAGAAAGAGAGGGAGAGAAACATCACTGTGTGGTTGCCTCTCACTTGCGCCCCCAACTGGGGACCTGACGTGCAACCGAGTCATGTGCCCTGACTGGGAATCGAACCAGCGACACTTGGCTCGCAGGCTGTCGCTCAATCCACTGAGCCACAGCAGCCAGGGCAAGATTTCATTTCTTTATTTTTATTTCTTTATCTTATGTTTTCCTATTACAATTGTCCCATTTTCCCCCATTGCTCCCCCCTCCTACCCTACCCTACACACCCCACTTCTCATATTTAGTCCCTATTCTGTTGTCCACATCCATGGGTCATTCATACTAGTTCCTTGACTAGATCCTTCCTTCCCCTTCTTTCCCCCTTTTTCCTTCTCCCCTCTCCCTCCTAGACATTGTCAGTCTGCTCCTTGTTTACATGCCTCTGGTTCTGTTTTGCCTGTTTGTTTGTATTGTTCATTATTTTCCTGTATTAGGTGAGATCATATGGTATTTGTGTTTCGCTGTCTGGCTTATTTCACTTAGCATAATGCTCTCCAGTTCCATCCATGTTGTCGCAAAAGGTAGAAGTTCCTTCTTTCTTTCTTCTGAATAGTATTCCATTGTATAAATGTACCACAGTTTTTTGATCCACTCATCTACTGATGGGCATTTAGGCTCTTTCCAGTAGTTGGCTACTTCTTTATTTTTATTTCTTTATTTTTAGAGAGAAAGGAAGGGAGGAATAAAGAGAGGGAGGGAAACATCAATGTGTGGTTGCCTCTCACACACCCCTAACTGGGGACCTGGCCCACAACCCAGGCATGTGCCCTGACTGGGAATCGAACCAGCTACTTCTTGGTTCACAGGCCAGCATTCAATCCACTGAGCCACACCAGGCATGGGTGGGAGCATATTTCTTAAGGTCACACTTTTGCAATAGGACTATGACATTAACCCAAATAATACAGCTCAATTTTTAGTGTTCCACAGGGACTTTATGAATCGTTGCATAAATTTTTTCTGTGCCTCTGTTCTCTATTTATTATTGCCTTGTATCCCTTACTACAGTGATGCTTTCCTGGGATACTATACTGGAGGATGACCTTTAACCTTGGCCCTGGCTGTGGGTAAAAGACACTTCTCAACTGTTTCTGTTTGGGAAAGTCTTTAAATGTGTTCATGAATAAGAAGTGACAACCTTTAAAACTAATCACCTGCCAATATCATGGTCCCTGGATGCAAAGGTCTCAAGAGTAAAACAAGACACCTCAGGTTTGCCAAACGAAAGATGCAAAATTTGCTCTGAAAGACCATGTTACCAAATGGGATCTTAAAGTGAGAAAAGGTATCCAGTTCAAAGTATATGTTTAGTTCATTTGAAAGAAGGGACCAGGAAATCGACATCTTTGCTGTGTTGAGTCATTATTATATGCACAAGGTATATCCTCCCACTGATTTTGGCTTTGTTTCTTTTTTTTTATTAGTGTTCTGTAATTTTCACCCTAAAGATCCTATGTCCTGTTAGAATTATACCTTAGCTTCTTGTTGTTGTTATTGTTTATGGTGTTGTGTTTTTATTTGTTTCATTTGCTGCGTGTGTGCCCACACATACACTCACAGATACACACTTTATTGACATTGTGCACAAATTCACTTATTAGTTCTAGGACTCATTTGGTAGATTCCTTGTGATCATCTAC
The DNA here is from genome assembly GCF_987537825.1 of Furipterus horrens. Lineage (NCBI taxonomy): Eukaryota > Metazoa > Chordata > Mammalia > Chiroptera > Furipteridae > Furipterus > Furipterus horrens. Next base: position 2,010,419 of record NW_028327186.1, on the reverse strand, counting down.
ATAGATGGCATATCATCTGCAAAATACTTTTACTTCCTATTTCCTACCTGTGCGACTTTTAATTCATTTCTCTTTGCTTGATTACATTAGCTAATGCATCTAGTACTATGTTGAAGAATTGGTGAGCATGGGCATCTTTGCTTTACTTCAGTCCTAAAGAAAAAGCATCAGTGTTTTACAGGTAAGTATCATATCAGTTGTAGGTTTTGTAAATGTTCTTTATAAGGGTGAGGAAATGTTTTTCTTTGGGCTTTAGACTCCTCCTGATACCAGAATTTGTATGCTTTGATTCTTTGAAATTTTATTTTATTTTATTTTATTTTTGGTCCTAGAATATGGTCTATAAGGGTAAATGTTCAATGTGCTCCCATCAGTTGAAGCATACAAACCCATAAATGCCAATTAGATCATTTTGTTGATAATGTTGTTTGAATATTTTATATCCTTACTGATATTGTTCTCTCCTTGTTCTACTAAATATTGAGGAATATTGGATTTCCAACTATAAAATTGGATTTTTTTTTTTTTACTTATCCTTGAGGTTTTATCATTTTTTCTAGCTGGCATACATTTTGAAAATCTGTTATTTGGTACATAAAGGGTTTTTATGTCCTTCTGATAAATTGACATATAATACCATAAACTAAACTTCTTTGTCCTTGATACTATTTTTAGTATAATATTTACCTGAAATGATATTAATATTGCTGTGAGAGCTTTTTTATTTTGGGGTAGAATGGTACATACTAGTCTTTTCTTTTACGTTTACCCTATTTATACTTTTATATTTGAAACTCATTTCTATAGCCCTGGCTGGATAGCTCACTTGGTTAGAGCATCATCCCAATACGCCAAGGTTTCAGGTTTGATTCCTGGTCAGGGCACATACAAGAATCAACCAATGAAAGCATAAATAAGTAAAACAACAAATGGATCTCTCTCCCAAATCAATCAATACTTTTTTTTAATAAAAAATAAGTAAATTTCATTCTGTAGGTAACATATAGTTAGTTGTTTCTTTTAGGTCCAATCTCTTTGAGTTTGTATATTTAGACCCCTCACATGTAAAATTGTCAAGTTAAATTTAAATCTATAATTTTTCTATTTGTCACATGTTGTTTGATTCCTTTTCTTTATCTGCCTTGTTTGGAATAATATAACATGTAATTATTTCATTTTGTTTCCTTCATTGGTTACGATTGATTTAGGGTTTATTGTGTACATGTTTCACTTTTCAAAGTTTATTTTCAACTTACATTCTATGACTTCATGTCACCTTTGTGAAATTGTTGTAAAACATTTTATTTTTACAAGAGTAACCCCACAGTACACTATAATGACTTTTGTCTAAACAGTAAATTATGGGCTAATAAAAGTTAAACAATAAGAAAACATTATATATAATATTTACCCATGGAGTTACAAATCTCTAGTTTCTTCATTCTTTGCTGTACACACAATTTCCACCTGGAATTGTATTCCTCCTCCCTGAAATTTAATGATCCTTGTAGTGTGGGTCTATTACTGATTAATTCTTTCCTCATATATATATGTGGAAAAGTCCCTACTTTTTCTTTTGTTTTTGGAAGATATCTTTACTTTTTACATAATTCTAGTCGATCTTTTCCCCTTTTAGTACTTTAACATTATCACTACACTCTTGTCTTGCTCGTTATGCTTCCAGTGAGAACAATGCTTCGAACCTTATCTCTGTCTCTGTTTCAACATGTTTTGAGTTCTCTTGCTACTTTATCATTGATATAGGACAACTTGATTTTGATGTGACTTTGTATTGTTTTCTTCATGCTTTTTGTGCTTGGGGTTCAGTGAGGCTCTGACTCTGTGAGTTTATACATTTGTGTCATATTTATACACCTTTGCTCCTATATTAAGCTGCTGGGAGTTTGCCCACAGATCACTGGTGCCATTTCTACTCCGGTTCTTTTCTTTCTTTCTTTCTTTCTTTCTTTCTTTCTTTTTCTTCCTTCCTTCCTTCCTTCCTTCCTTCCTTCCTTCCTTCCTTCCTTCCTTTCTTTCTTTCTTTCTTTCTTTCTTTCCTTCCTTTCTTCCTTTCTTTCCTTCCTTTCTTTCCTTCTTCCTTCTTTCCTTTCTAAGATATTTTGTTTACTTATTTTTAGAGATACAGGAAGGGAGGGAGAAAGAGAGGGAGATAAATCTCAATGTGAGAAACATCGATTGGTTGTTGAACCTGCAACTCGGACGCGTGCCCTGGCCAGGAATTGAACTTGCGACCTTTTGCTCTGCAGGACAATGCTCCAACCAAGTGAGCCACGCTGGCCAGGGTGATGTCCTACATTTTTAAAAGACAAAAATAACATTTCTAAAGAGGAAAGCATCAATGTGAGTTATGTTTCAAACATACACTGAATAGGATTAACAGATTAGAATTTTCACAAGAAAATATTAGTAAAAGAAACCATCCCAAATGAAAGACAAAAAGAAAGAAACAACCAGCTCTGACTGGTGTGGCTCAGTGGATTGAGTGTGGACCTATGAACCACAAGGTCGTCAGTTTGATTCCCCAAAAAGGTCGTCAGTTTGATTCCCCATCAGGGCACATGTCTGGGTTGTGGGTTTGAACCCCAGCTGGGGGCATGTAAGAGGTAACCCATCGATGTTTCTCTCTCACATGGATGATTCTCTCCCTTTCTTTCTCCTTCCCTTCCCCTGTCTCTAAAAAAAGGGGGAAGAAGAGGTTCAGATGGGGTGAGAAACAGCCTGGTACATTGGGACTGGAAATAGTGGTTGGAACAGGAGAAGGCTAGAAAAGAGGCTGACGTGGAAGTCAGGGTTCATATCTTGAGAAGAGAAAAATACAAAGCACTTTAATCTTCAAGTTCCAGTCCTCTGCATATTGAATAGAAGTTGGGGTTTATTGGAAAATAGGCAAGATTATAGGTGAAAAGAATAAGAGATCCATTCATTCTTTTGTGCAATTTAATGTAAAGGATATGAGTGAAGACATGCACCTCGCGGTGGCTTATGAGCAGAGCGGAGTTTGGGAAGGGGCTGGCGCAGCCAGGAGGCAGGACCCTCATCCTGTGTACTGACCCCTGAGGGGCTTCTTCAGGTTCAAGCCCCGTTCATGTTTGCCCACATCAAGGGCCTCTAGGAAAAGCAGGCGAGAGACGAGAGACGTGAGCGGCAGAAGCCGCTGTAATTGCCTTTGAACTTAAGTAGAAGGAGGGTCATCTCTGTCACCCCGTGCCCACTGCACCGAGGGGGCTCACGAGGATGCACCTGAACGCATGTCCCCTGCTCGCTGAGCTGCAGTCCAGTGGGTTCCAAACCCTGAGCTGCACCTGGGGCTCGGTGCAGGCAGGAATCGGAGGTGGAGTGAGGCGCACAGGGGACCCTCGGGAGGACCTGCGTGAGGACGTGTCGTCCGGGAGCAGGAGGGAGAAAGGCCGCGGACGGGAGAGGAGAGAAGCGTGTCTTGGCCCCAGGGAAGGGCCTGTGAGGAGGCCGATGCTCTTGGGGGAAACGGGGCAGGAGCGTGCGGGGCGGACGTGGCGGGGCTGCGCAGGTGAGCAGGGCAGGCGGGAGTGCACGTGGTGTAGAGGCACTCGGGGCGTCTGGGTCCCTGTGCACGGAGGGGGCCGTGGACGTTACCCCGAGAGGTTCTGGGTGTGGGGAGGAGAGGGCGCAGGGGCAGAGCGGCTCCCAGGTGTGCGAGCGGCAGGGACCTGAGTGCTCCTGCACGCCCCCCATCGCCATCCCTTACTGCCCCCTCCATCTCACCTGAGTGCAGGTTCCTGTCATTGACACGTGCAGGTGGGACGGATCAGCAGCCGGCTCACAGCGCCACCTGGCGTCCGAAAGTGGGAGGCCAAGCTGAGGACTGAGCGGGTCCGCGCTGTGCAGAGAAAGGAACCTAATTAAAAACGATTTGATTATCCTATAGAACGTTGGAAAATATTTAAGGGAATGAAATAGATCACGAAACATTTTATGCCCTACTACCTTTAGCATTTTTAGTATGTAATTTGGCACACAACACTTTTCTTGAATTAAAAAAAGTTCATGTATAATGGGATTTTTTAGAAAAGCAGAAGGAATTGTAAAATGAACATCCTCTGCAGAAACACCCAGATTCGAACCTTTCAACACAGTGTTATAGGAAAGTCATCTATATGCATATGTGTGAAGTAGACCACTTTAGAGTAAATAAAGCACCGCGACGTCTCTGCCTGCGTGTTCACAAAATACGGGTACTCTTTTTTAAAAGATTTTAATTTGCTTTTTATTTATTAATTTCAGAGAGAAAGGAAGGGAGAGAGAGAGAGAGAGGGAGGCAAACATTGATTTGTTGTTCAGCTTATTCGTGCATTCGTTGGTTGATTCTTGTATGTGCCCTGCCCGGGATCGAACCTGCAACTTTGGCGTCTGGGACGTGGCTCTAACCAACTTAGCGACCGGGCCAGAGCAATGAGGGTGTTCTTTGTACCATCTAGAGCACTCCTAACAAAAATCAGGGGGTGGCTCCCTAAAGCCATGATTCCTGTTCTGTTTGTCTCTAACTGCCCGCTCTCTTCCCCTCCCCTCTCCGGACCTTTAAGCTGATTTTTCCCCCCAGCCAGAATGCGACAGATGTTGAACTTTATGTGCGTCAAGTCCTTGTACATTTTAGGCGATCTCCTCAACGCCATTTATGGCTTCAATTTTTTAGGACATTCCCAGTGAATTTTATTCAATGACGCGCCTCCTCTTTTTCTTTCCCAGCTCTCTGGAGCCTCAGGACTTTTCTTCCCACTTTTCACTACAGCAAAAAACCACCGTGGTGGGCGCCTCCTGCGCAGGCGCAGAGGGCCTCCGCGTTCAGTCATTCCTCCCGACTGCGCCCACCCAGGGCGGGGCGACCCGCTGCCCGCCCCTCGGCGAGGTCCGCGGCGCAGGCGAGGTCAGCGCTCGGCGGCTTCCGCTGGGGGCGGTGGGAGATCTGGTCCGAAGCCGCACTGCTTGCTGTACGTTACTGCTTCGGGCCTTGCCTTTACTCTTCCTTCTCGCTTTGTCGCTTTGCATGCAAATGCCTTTAACCGGGGTGTATAACTCATCATTTTAAATCACATGAAAATGATGTACGACCAGGTTCATATGTTTTGTATTATGTATGCCTTTCATTTTTGTTTTTTAGAAATGCATCCATAATCATTTTCCTCTTTGGGTTTTTATTTTTATTTTTTTTAAAGATTTTATTCCTTTATTTTTAGAGAGAGGAGCGGGGGAGGGAGAAAGGGAGCGGAACATCAATGTGCGAGAGATACATCGATTGCTTGCCTCTTGTGCGCCCCCGACTGGCGACCCGGCTCACAACTCAGGCATGTGCCCCAACTCGGAATTAAACCCTTTGGTTCGCAGACTGGCACTCAATCTACTGAGCCACACCAGCCAGGGCTGGTTTTTATTTTTTAATTAAATTTACTGGGGTGACATTGGTTCACAGGATTATATAGATTTTAAGAGTACAATTCTATGCTACATCATCTGTATAGTGCATGTGTGCAAAATCATTTTTCAAAGAATTTTTTCCGTTGTAATCTTTTCAAGTACTCTTTACGAAATGGAATGGTTTTTCTGTTCTTTTTCTTTTTTTGAAAGGAAGACATTGCACTTTCCCTGTTTTAGTGTTTCTCAGAAATTGTCTTTACCCACCTTTCTGGTTTGCAGCTGATTCATTGCTGTCCATTGTTTCAGGCTGCGCTTTCGCCACATCTTTGACTTAGTTCATTCACTGGTGAAGAGGCTGCTGAGTATCCAGGAGAGTGGGATTCCTCATTCTGTGTCGAACAGGGATTTCCTCGCATGAAACCGGTAGACACAAACACAACATTAGGGTGGAAACAATTCAAGGCTCCAAGGAGCAGACTAGGATCTGTTTAGGGCCTGCAATGTGGAGGGCGCAAATACCTCCAAGGCTGCGTTGAAAGAAACGCACAATCTCTTATGAAAGAAGCACCAGCACAGGGTGCATCTCTGAGCCTCAGTAGCGTGTGTCTGCCTTGCAGGTAATGAAATCTTTGATTTAATGGTGTGAGAACTATTCTGCAGAGACCATTTGTTCTAGGTTTATGAGATGGGAGCAACCAACAGAGCAGAAACACTGTTCCTTAGTGGATATTTTTACTCCAAAGTGTATGTCTGTCGTCAGGGGCTCTCGGGGCCATACTTTCTATATTGAATGTAAAGCTCAGCTCTCAGTAAAAACAAATACTTCTCATCTTTGCTCTATTAAGCCATTAACCTTAATTTTACTACATGTAAAGAGCAATCCTATGCTCCATGCAAATTACATAAAATGTAGCATTTATGTAGCAAGATCATACTCAAATTTAAAGGAAACTGAAGGTTTTTTGTTTGTTTTTGTTTTAAACAAATAGAGGTAATGAGCCTTACTGGTTTCTCTTTCTTTTAACTATAATTTTGTTTTGCTCTTACAAATAGAAAATTCTCCTTGAATTATTTTCATAACGCTGCAAGTTTATCAGCCACATATAAGAAATCACTGAAAAGGCAGCTTAGGGTCCCTATGAGTTGTTTGAATTTATTTATACACTTTTTTCCTCCCTCATCTCAAATGGGCAACTTTTCATTTTGGGGCTGTTGGAAGATGACTTTGATCTGTAAAGACCTCTGTGTTTTTGCAGTCGCGAAGATGAAAGGTTGAAGGCCAAGTTCAGCTGACTTTTCCTTGTGCCTTTGCCTGCTTCTCCTGCACTGTGACCCACGTCCCTATGGAGTAATGATGCTGGTAACAACCCAGTCTCCATGCGAGCTGGCGTTGTTACCCTTTGTTCTCATCCCTGGACCAGAGGACGGTTCAGGTAGAGCGTGAGAGAACGAAGGTTAGTGTCTGTTACACTTTCCTCTTCTGCATCTGGAAAATGTGCTGGGCTCCTACAGGCAATGCCATGTCCCATGTGCTGGGTCCGGCTTCACATGATCCTAAAAAGCTGAGGACAGAAACCTGGGGACCTTTAGGAGGGGCTTTCCTGTTTCAACCACATGTTATAATGAAGACTGCTAGCCGTTTATTAAATACCTAATTTTGCTATATGCTCTATGATTGTAACAACAATGGCTACCTCATAAAGATTGGAGGGAACTGAATGTGTAGCTAGGGCATGCTTATGCTCAATATATGTTTTATTGTTAATTTCAGGGAGATGTCTCTTAGGTGGGTGAGCAGCAGTGCAGAAAAGAATAAGCCACAGAGAACAAATGAGGTACCTTGTTACTCGTCTCCAAATTGGCTAAAGCTTACTGCTGGATTCAGGTTGTAGAGTCAAGAGGGAATCCTCCAGGAGGGATTCTGTGCGTAGAGTCAGAATTGGCATCTGGAAGATGGGCATGGGAAATATTGTTTGTGACTGTCCGCCTAGAACACCAACCGCCTACGTGAAGTTGGTGGGTTCCTCCGGGAGACAGATCCTGACCTGTGTCCCAGTTCCCACACTGCCAGGTGCTGCAGTAAGGACATTCATGGAGAGTTTCTGGAACCATGCTTGACAATACAGATACCAGTATGCATTAGCCATAGTATTAAGATCCAAATGAATCATCCCCTCTCAATTTCAAAATATCATACCAAGACTCCTGTTCCTATTTTACAGATTGGATATCTGAAGCCCAGCCAGGTTACGAAAGTTGCCCAAAGCCACACAGAAAATGACAGGACTGTGAAGTCAGCCCACGCAGCCAGACTCTACACATCTTAACCCACTGCCACTGATGCGTAAGTAGCAACAAATCTGGAAGTTTAAATGTTTTATCTGCCTGCCTGGCCCTAAGGCTCTTCAGCAGCCCATTCTTTGAACACCACACTGAAAAACGGCCTTGGTATCTCACCTTGCCCTGCTGACAATACAGCTCTCCTAGTAACCTCTCTATGGGGCATGGCCTCAAGCTGTGGCCTATAATATTCAGAGGCAGCCTCCAAAATCCAAGAAGCTATTATATGGTGCCTGCTGAAATGCCAAATTAAAAAAAATTTAATCTATTGGGGTGACAGTGGTTAAAAAGTGTCTGTGGCTTTCAAGTGTACAATTCTATGATATATCATCTGTATATTGTATATACCAAAGTCAGATTTTTAATTTTAAAAGTGAAATAGGAGATCCAAGTGCCCTCACCTGTCCCCTCCAAAAAACAAAACAAAAACATAAAGTGTAGTGGTATTGTCAATGCTAGACAGAGCTGGGCACCACTTAAAGAGGTAAGGACAGATTTTTAATCAGTAATATACTACTGCAATAGGAAGGAGGGGTCGGTGCGAAATGAACTCAACTTCTATTTGCACAGAAGGGACTGAGCATTTTACATATGAAGGAAAAGGTTTGGAGATGAGAGGGGCTCAGTAGAGTTAGGGAAGTGAAAATATGACAAAGGGTTGGTGAGTGTGAATTAACTAGGGCAACAGTGTCTGCTAGCTGACAATTATTGAAGTTGAGTCTGTCTTCCCACAGAGACCACGAGACAGAGACCCTACCCTTCCTAATTTCATTTCAAAGGAACATCTTTCAGACCCTTGAGAAAGATACCCGTGAGTTGAAAGAAATACATACACATCTCAAAGGGAGAGCAGAAGTATTCCAAGATGTAATCCCGTTTTAGTAAGTGCTCTAAGAAAAGTGGATCAAAGCCCGTCACCAGGTGTTGGCTAGGACAGACAGTAAATTATGTTGGCAGCATTGAATCAGACTAGGGATTGAGCTGGTAGGAACTATGATAGTATTTGTTTAAATCTTTTAATGTAGAGGAGAAGGTCGACAAAAGTATTGGTACTGAGAGTCTGTAGTTTTTCTTGGGCCAAGATTGAGACCTAGTTTAAAAGAAGGTTCCCTTTAGTTAAAGTTGGAGGTAATCTGTCAGTATCAAAGACAACACTGCATATTGAAATTCATATGAAATTTCCAGAGACCCTACATCATCAAAGCTATCTTGAAAAGGGACAGACACAAAGGTCTTATAATTCCCAATTTCAAGACTTAGTACACAGCTACAGTAATTAAAACAGTGTGGTGCTAGCATAAAGACAGTCATGTAGATCAATGGAATAGATGAGATTGCTCAGGAATAAACTTGCATTTATTGTCAAATGATTTCTGTCAAGGGTGTCAAGACCACTCAAAGGGGTAGGGCATTTTCAACAAATGGTGTGAGAGAAACTGGAGATTCACGTGGGAAGTTTATATTTTGACCCTTACCTTATCCCATATACAAAAAAAGAACAACTCAAAATGGATCAAATACCTAAATACAGGGTCTAAAAACTCTAAAACTTCTTGACTAGAAAATAGGGGAAGGCTTAATGATATTGGAGGGCCAAGGGAGAAATGGGGAGTTAATAGGCATAGAGTTTTATCCTAACAAGATTTAAAAAATTTTAGGTATTGCCCTGGCAAATGTGGCTTGGTGAATTGAGCACCAACCTGTAAACCAAAAGGCCGCTTGTCCGATTCCCAATCAGGGCACATGCTTGGGTTGTGGGCCTGGTTGGGGGTGTGAGAGAGATAACTGATTGGTGTATCTCTCTCACATCGATGTTTCTCTCTCTCTCTTTCTCCCTCCTTTTCCCTCCCTCTAAAAATAAATAAAATCTTTATTAAAAAAGGAATTTTAGATATTGGTTCCACAACAGTGTAAATGTACTTACTATTACTAAACTGTATACTTAAAAATAGTTAAGATGGTAAAGTTTATACTGCATGTAGTTTACCACAATTAAAAACTTTTAAAATTTAATTTTAATAAGATAATATTGCCAAACACACATATTATACATATATATCTTTTTATATGTGAATACATTAAGTTAGGCTCTCCAAAATAACATTAACAGATCCAGCATTTTCACATTTCACTTAAACTTTAAGTCACATGGGTAATAAAAATTTAAATTATCTTATTTTCATAAAAGAAAAAATGGAGCTTATTGTTTTAAAAATGTTATTTACTCCTTAGTTGGATATTTATCCTTGTTACTGTCATGTCTGGTCTTCCTGGGCCTTCTTGCCCGCCACTGGGGTACCTCAAGGAGTAACACTGAGATGTGCTTAGGGATTCCAAAGATTCAAATCCAAGCCCATCAGAGTTGTCTATTCTTTGTTGTCCTCCCACAAATTTGTATAATGTCATCTGTATAATGACATTTTATATACTTCCTATTTATTTGCTAACCATTGGCTCTTTTAAAAGATTTTATTTATTTATTTTTAGAGAGGGGCGAAAGTAGGGAGAGAAGCGTCAGTGTATGGTTTTTTTCTTGTGCTCCCCCCAACCGGGGACCTGGCCTGCAACCCAGGCACGTGCCCTGACTGGAAATCGAACTGGTGACCTTTTGGTTCATAGGCCAGCACTCAATCAACTGAGCCACACCAGCCAGGGCTAACCACTGGCTCTTTTAAAATTAAGAATATTAAATGGGAACAGAACCACTGAGCAAGATGTGCAATTAAAAAGTTATATTATAAATGACTCATGGACATGGACAATGGGAAGGGATATGATTGCGGGAGAGGGGGTAGGTTGGGTGGGGGAGAGAAATTGGGGGAAAAGGGGACAACTGTAATTGAAAAACCAAAAATAAAAAAATAAAAAATAAATAAAAAGTTATATTAGCCCTGGCTGGTGTGGCTTAGTGGATTGAGTGCCAGCCTGTGAACCAAAGGGTCTTTGGTTCGATTCCCAGTCAGGGCACATGCCTGCGTTGCACGTCAGGTCCCCAGTTGGGGGTGTGTGAAAGGCAACCACACATTGGGGTTTCCCTCTCTTTCTTCCTCCCTTCCTGTCTCTAAAAATAAATAAATAAAATCTTTATTAAAAAGTTGTGTTATAATGGGGAAAAGAGAAGAAGAACCTACTAAGCTGAGTGTATTTTATTAATCCAAGGGAAAAATATCTAAGAAAAACCTGAATTTTGGGGAGGAAACTTTCTAAAGTGAGATAATGACTGAGTGAGTTATTGGAACACTGTACCAGTTTTCTAGGGCTGCCGTAACAAAATACCACAGACTGGTGTGACTCAGAAAACAGAAACTTATTTTCTCACAGCTCTAGAGCCCAGAAGTCCAAGATCAAGGTATTGTCAGGCTTGGTTACTTCTGAGCTCTTTCCTCTGGCTTGCAGATGGCCAGACTCTCACTGTGTCCTTGTGTGGTCTTTCCTCTCTGTGTTATCCTCCCTGATGTCACTTTAAGTGACCAAATTTTCTCTTTTTATAAAGGTACCAGTCAGATTGGTCAGGGCCCACCCTAATGGCTTCATTTTAACTTAATCACCTCTTTAAACGTCCTCTCTCCAAATGTATTTACATCCTGAGGTGTGGGGGGTTAAGGCTTCAACATATGAATTTCAGGAGACACGTTTAGCACATAACAAGCACGAACACTGATTTCAAGGCTGGGATTACTACCCAGAGGTAAAGATGTTCATAGATAACAAGACAAGAAGAAGGGTCTGTTCATAAAACAGGAGTGCTCATGGGGGCAAGAGATCAGTCTGAATGTGTAGGTAGCACTTTTACCATTTTGTGTAGAAGATGTAAATGGAAAATTTCTACTATGAAAAAGGGACAATCATACTTTAAATATTTGGGGGCACTACTAATTTAAAGAACCAAAGACTGAAAATGTGGAAATTGATGCAATAACCCATTTATTTTTAAGTTGGGGATTTTAAGGTAAAATTCATCCTTCTCCAGTAGATAGTTCACTGTATTCAAACAAATGCATCCAGTCATGCAAGCATGACCATAATTAAGATTCAGAACATTTTCCATCACCCCCAAAGTTTCTGTGGTGCCCCTTTGTAGTTTATCCTTATGTATATATTTTGTATGCTATTGTAAAATATATTTTAACTTTTATATTCAGTTATTCATTATTGGCATAAAGACAACTGAGTTTGATCCATTCATTTTTGAAAAGTAAAAATAATTGAGGGGCAACTTCATGGTATGTGAGGATTGGATAAATGAACAACAAAGATAAATTTTCTCCTTTATTTGAGACACCAGTCAAGTAGAGATTTAAATCAGCAATAGAAATCAGACTAAATGTGCAGTAGCGAGGAATATGTATTCTGTTCAAATCCACAGGATGTGCTGGCATGCGACCGGAATATAAATGGTCATTGAAGGTTTCCTGGAGGAAGCAATTTATGATTGACCACATAAAGAATACGTAGCAGAAGCCTGTAAATTAGAGCAAGGGAAGGCAGAAGACGGACTTCTATTTTGGTAAGATCCATTGAAGGTCTAGAAGTCAAAAGATCTGAGACATCACACTGAAGGTAGCAGTTTCAGTCCACCCGAGGAAAGCTGGAAAAACATGTCTGGGTTATAGTTTTGGAGGACTTTATTCCATGTTAATGTGTTTGGATTTTACAGGCTTTAAAAAAAAAAGATTCATCAGGGTCTGTTAATAGGAATACAGCTGGAGTAACTAAAATGAGGATTTGGGAGTCGTGTATTAAGTTTGAAGGGGGAAAATATGGTGTTTAGAGTCAGACTCTGTATAGGAAGAGTATGTGGTGGGGAAAATGAGAGACAAACCAAGGATCAGAGTGGCCACAGTAAAATTTAGTATTTTCAGGGTACGGCCGCCTTCTTTTGCTCGCGTCAGACCATGAATGCTCTTCCTAGGAGGCAATTCAGCACCAAACACAGGTTTCTTCCTTGCCGCAAACTCACCTTCTCAAATTTCAGAGGTCCCTGCTAAGCTGTTTTGGGGGACCAGGGACCCCTGGACTCCCAGCGCCATCTCGCAGCAACAAAAACGGGGGATGAATGGCTGGAGAAATAAAGTTCAGGGACGAGTTGGGACCCAGGAGCCCGCACTGCCTCTGTTCATTCGAGCAGTGTTTTTAAAAACACGTATTTCAAAAGGGAAAGCAGGCGTGGCTGCTGCGGCGCGAGATGTGGTTCCTAGTTATTCTCAGTAAAGGCGCAGGGGAGCCCCGCCCAGACCCACGCGGCAGCGTCGGGGTGTCCCTGAAGGGTGACGGGCTGCGGTGCCCACTGTTGGAACTGGTCTGGTGCGCGAACACGCGTGCGCAGGCGTGTGTTACCACGGCCACGCAGCGCACATGTTTGCTTCCACAGCCAGTTCCTTCAGCTGACTGTGCGCTGCCACGGATGTCCATCCTGGCTGCGCTGTGCACGTCCTGTTCGCAAACGGACCGCTTCCCTCTGCGGTCGCGCCTGTAGGCCTGGGTGTAATTTTTCGGGCTAAAGCCGCGATGGGTTATTGTTTGAAACGTCTTGCAGTCCAACAGGGGAGGGCTGGCGCGTTTGTGCGACACTCCCCGGCTAAGCCGCGCGCCCTGAGACTCCGTGGGTCTTAGCCCGCTACGCGACAGCGGTCAGAGCGCCCGGTTTAGCACCGCAGCTCGCGCGTAAGGCGCCATGACGGCCGCCTCGCTCGCAGTGCACGGCGGGAAGGTCACGTGGCTCTCGCGCCGCGGCAACCTCGGGGGCGGGACCTGCGTGAGTCCTCCTGGAAGGGGCGGGGCGGAGCGAGGTGCACCGCCTTTTCGTTCCCCTCCGAGTTTCCGGTTCCGCCATCTTCTCCCGGTTTTTCCGCTTTCAGTCGCGCTCTGGGAACTTCCTGTCGGTGGTTTGCGCCGGAAAGACTTGAGCGAATATGAGTATTCTTGTCACAAAAAACTTTCCTCTAGGCTTCTTATCATTGTTTTAGTTCTGGAATTCTTACTTTGCATTAACCTCGGTTTTTCGGGGTTTTGTTTTCAGAAAAATCTGTACTGAGGCGTTTCCACAACCCTCTTCCCATTTTTATAATAATGCAAACATTGCCTAAAACAGTGAATTCATGACCTTTTTAAACATATATTAATCCCTTTCGGTTTGTTTATAGCATTCATCCCGAAAATTTTAAAGTTTTTAAAAGTTTTATTTACTAATTTGAGAGAGAGAAACATTTGTATGTACCCTGACCAGGGATCCAACCTGCAATCTTGGCGCCGGGGTGGGTGCCCCAACCAACGGAGCCGCCCTGCCAGGGCCGCTTAAATACGTTCATGCAACCTCAAAAGTCATGTGTATTTTTATTTTGTTAATGATTTTGATTTTGCCTCCGTGTTGTGCTTATGATAGAATGTTTAAGCACTGTTACAGAAGGTAAGGGAACGGGAGGGAATCCCAACATAAAGACACTGTCTGGTATACTGATGTGTTGATTATCTTGTTCCGGATTTCGTATACTTTTTAATTTTGAGTATACAATTGATTTTTTTAAGAAGAGGAATGCATGCCGGTGGTAATGTTAAAAAAAAATGTAATGGCACTTATTAAAGATGGTACGGTCGCCTTTATTCAGCCTTAATACCTACAGGGACCAGGGCAGTGGGATGTTGTAGTAAGGGCGATAGATGAGGCTCAATCCCAAATACAGCGAGGGCAAGTGAGAATGCATACCCAAGGAGCAGGGGTGAGGTCAGTGTAGTAAGAAATTACTAAGAGGAGCCCTGAACCGTGTTGCTCAGTGCGTTGGGCATCATCCTGCGAACGGAAAGGTCACCTGCTCAACGTCCGGTCGGGGCACAGGCCTGGGCTGTGGGCCAGGTCCCTGGTTGGGAGCATGCGAGAGGCAACCGATCGATGTTTCAGACGTGGAGGTTTCAAACATCTCCCTCTCTTTCTCTCCCTTCCCCTCTCTCTAAAAATAAATACATAAATAAACAAATCTTTAAAACATTACCAAAAGGAAACATCAAGGGGTAAGAGAGGTTTTGGCTAAATTGACCTAAGAGGATTCTTGCTGAAGACAGTCAGGGCTAATCAGACAGACAAACTGGGGGGAGGTGGAGGATGAGCAATCTGATTAGATATTGAAGATGATTGATTATCTGGGATGAGAGGTTCTGATTAAAGTGACTTAGCAGGTTTCTTGCTAAAACTAGATTTTATAAGGAAGTGCACAGACGGGGCTAGGGGAAATTTCAAGAACCTGACTAAAGTTTGGTGGAGCAAATATTTTTTGTCAGTGAAAAAAAAAAAAGAAAGTGGAAAAGAAAAATGTTATAATTTTTTCCCCCGCTCCCTATAATTTTTTTTTAGTTGAGGAAATTCCACCTTATACCAGTGACTCCCCAAATTAATCATTGAAGTGCATTACCACTAATAAGATGTGGGTGTTCTTTTATTACATGTATTTATAAAATACTTTAATGCATTTCACTACATTTGTTTCATTGTGTTTGAATATATTATTCATAGTCTATAAAGGTAATATTAATTTAACCCAGGACTTGCTTATTCAAAGTTTATTTTTGTGCCAGGCATTGTTTTGAAATTAAAACTCAGAAAACATATGTGGTGTTTGTTTTATAAATTTAACCATTGTATAGATGAGAAAAAAGGTAAAATATATTTAAATCAGTAAAGCAGCAATTAGTGGTGGGATGGGCACACAAAACCACTCTTTTTCTGCAGAAACCATGTTACTCACCTTGTGTTGAATGAACATCATGACACATTCCTGTTGATTTGTGGCCTGAGAGATAATTCCTGCCCCAAACTGTTTTTATACTTAAAATTTGCCTGGGAAAGGCATGCCCCTTTATTAAATTGTCTATGGCTTCTTTAGTGCTGCAATTGCAATGTTCAGTAATATTGAGAGGAACTATATATTTCATAAAGCCAAAAATATTTACAGTTTGACACTTGTACCACCCAGATTTCAGTGTGGCGTCCGGGCGGCTCAGCCTGTGTATGGTAAGTAGGACACTAGGGCGCTCAGAGAGGGAGGTGGTCTGATGAATTCGTAAGCTACTTCATTCTCCGGCTCCTTTCTGTACAGCCTCCCAGTACTTTCTGCTTCCCATCAGCTGCACTTTTCAGTCCTCTGGCCGTGAGTTTGACCGTGTATTGGGTGAAGTGGTCAGAGGCTAGAAAGAAAGATAAAAATAATGATGGTTGCCCTCACCCCGGCCCCCGTCTTCAAACTGCAACTCCTTCCAGTGGAGGAGAAAGTTTCCCTACACTTAGTTTTGGTTTTGGTGACCTCCCTGAGCTGCCACTGTCACCATGACAACAGGGTGGCCTCCTGATTTGGGAAGGAGAGATTGGAGAAAAGGGAAGGGGGGAGGGGAGGGAAATTCTGCAGTCTCTTGAGTGTTACCGGTTTCCTTTTTAATCCTTGGACTAGAACGAGAGGTCTTCTCCCCACAGCATTCTCCTCTGGGTTTCTGGATGTGTCAAGTTCAGGCTACGAGGCACACCAGGGAAAAGAAAAGAAAACTGAGTACCCATTAATTCAGCAGTACTTCAAAATCCAGTGTTCTTCATCGTTCCCTCCTTACTATTTCCTTTCAGAGCCTTCATTTCCTTTAGCTACAATCAGTGGGAAAGCCGGGGGTGTGGTGTGCTTACCCCACCTTACCTGGGAGAGGAACCCTGAAGGCAGGATGTTCCACCTTTTTAACTTTGGCCAAAGTTATATTTAACATGTGTTCACAAATTCACATTTATACTCATAAAACATCATGTGAAGCCCAAGTTCTTCATTTAATATTTAGGACTTAATTTCAATTCAGTGTTAATCTGTTTGCATGTAAATTTTCAAACATTTATGAGTTATAATGATGTTCAGTACCACATTTTTATTATTTGGATAAGAATGCCACTGTCATATGAAATACAAATTTTAACAAGTGTTTCTTTCCCCTTTAGCATTTCTATATTTTTCCACTGTAATAAATCTAGTGGGTATCAAAATAGTCAGGAGACTTTGCTCTGAGTCTTATGTTATATATTTTCATGAATTTTACATAGCATGGCTTTCTTTAGTTTTAATAGTGTTGTTTTATCTAGCAAAACTTTGAAATAAATATAATGGATGCATTTATACCTACTGCAAAACAGACACTTTGCACTTAAGTTCTCATGGAGCTAAATTTAAAATTCAAGACTTGCTAAACATATATTTGTGCCAGGATGGGCCGCGTCCCCACTATTCAGTCGGTTGGCAGAGAGGGACATCTTCTCATGGTAGACCCTTATGTGTGCTCCTTGCTGTTCATTCCTTCTCCTTCCCCAGATTGACAGTGGCAGCTCTATGTTCTCCGTGTGCCTTTGATGTTGTCCCTACTGCAGGATCCCGGCATTGTTGTCATTTTTAGGCTAATAGTCTCCTGACTAAGGCATTCCTGAAGGCTCTGCGTTGATACCCTGTAAACATGGCTATTATCATGACTATAATTACTATATGGTTTCACATTTTCTATTTTTCTTCTCTCTGATCAGTTCTCCAGGCCACACAAAAATGTAATGTGTGTTTGCTTTCATTTTTTGAAAGTTGTAATTATTTGAATTTTTGGAAAGTTGCAGAAAATGTGTAGAAGGAGCATGCAGGATAATATAAGCAGAGAAGTAGAGACTAACAGGAATCATATTTAGAAATGTTTTCTGATTTGCTTATATATTGCTTAAAAGTTTAAGAACTTCCTCATAAATACATAAACACACTTTGACTTCATTGATTTTCACTTCATTTTATGAATGGAGAAGTCTCAAGTGCAGACCAGGAAAATCTGCATATATCCTAAACCTCTTTTGATTTCACCTTTCAGTGGTAACCACTCTCACAATCTTGGTGTGTTTCTTTTCTAAACACGTTCTCTGCTTATAAAATAAGCAGAATTATTTTTTACTGTGTTTTTATGAGTCTGTGTATATATGGATATGTGTTTGTTTTCTGTGACTACACATGTGACCATAATAATAGTAGGAACAATGACTATACATAGACCTCTGATGGTACAGTATGTGCCAGAACTGTACTTTGGGGGATTTTATATCACAAAAAATTTGCATAATATACTATTATGTTACCCATTAAATGGGTGAGGACATTAAGTATATACTCCTTGAAATAACTGGTGCAGGTCTGTAAAGGCCTTAACAGACACAGTCAAACGCTGAAACCTATGTTTTTAAATAGAGAGACTACCCTCTTCAGCATGTTGATGGATAAACTCCTTACATGAGTTTTTGCAGACGTGTGGATATTTGTTGAGGTTCACAGAGCTCCTCTTCTGTCTCACTTCCTCTTTCTCATGGAATGGCTTGGAAGCAGATCTGCGATATTCTGAACACAGCTCCATGTACGTGAGGCCCCGTGAGCTATGGGACAGGGAAGGACTTCAGGTCTCTTGTTTGCTTTTGTTTGAGAGTTTTGTCCTAGTGTACCTCATGATTATCAAACATGATACAGAGATCAGGACTTAGACACAGAGTCTTCTTTTTTAGCACTTCCAGAGCAAAATTTATTAATACCAGTTTTTAAAAGGATTTTTAAAATTTATTTTTAGAGAGGAGAAGGGCGGAAGAAAAAGAGGGAGAGAAACATCAGTGTATGGTTGCCTGTCATGTGCGCCCAACTGGGGACCTGGTCTGCAACCCAGGTATGTGCCCTGACTGGGAATCAGACCAGTGACCCTTTGGTTCACAGACTGGTGCTCAATCTACTGAGCCGCACCAGCCACAGCTAATACCAGTACTTTAACTGAATAGATTAAAACACAACAAATTTCTAAAGTCTCTCTACCCATTAATTTCTTTTTTTTCAATTACAGTTTACATTCAGTTTTAGACACAGGATCTTCACAACCACAACTGCAACCACAGGACTTGCTGCCAGGGAAGAGCTGGATTTCCTCGTATTGACCTGGTATGTATCTTTCACATGGACTCTGAAGATTGCACAAATCTGTCCTCAGTCCAAGTCATGCTTTGTTTTAGTCTCAAGTTAAAACAAAACAAAACACACGAAACTTCTGAACCTCACAGATCTCATGGCAATGAGATGGTCAACAGGGAAATGCAGTTGGAGAGATGGTATTTCATGTCTTCTTCATGTTAAGTCCAATAACAAGGAGGCCCTGCTAAGCTCTAAAGAATTAATCATGACTGGAGCGAACTATAGGCTCCATAAATATTAATTGTTGATTTTTTCCCCCTGATCTGGTGTTTTCCTATCTAGAGTGATGAGTGGGCTGAGAAAGAACAAAAAAAGCCACACACAAAGAGGACAGCATCCTTTCTTTGTTCTTCATAAAAAATATTTATTGCTGAACCCACACATGCTTCTGAATTTATGATGAGGTTATGTCTCTGTAAAACCAGGTATCTTCCAGCAGGGATCTCCAGCCTCTGGGCCATGGATCGGCACTGGTCTGGACCTGTTAAGAACCAGACTGCACAGCAGGAGATGAACTTGAATGTAATGTACTTGAGTGATCCCGAAACCGTCCCCCAACCCTGGACCTTGGAAAAATTGTCTTCCACAAAAATGGTCCCTGCTGCCAAAAAGGTTGGGGATCGCTAAGAAAGCTCAATGAAGAAAGGCCGTGTGAGCACAGGGGAAGAAGGCAGACGTCTACACGCCAGGGAGAGGACCCTCACCAGCAACCAGCTCTGCTGGCACCTTGACCTTGGACTTACCAGCTTCAAAAACCGTGAGAAAAAACAGCCAGTTTTTTAAGTCACTCAGTCTGTGTGTTCTGTTATATTAACCCACACCTGGTAAGAAACATGTCTAGTAGGAGGCAAAAAAAATAATAATAATGACAAAAGTCACAGTGCTGTAGCTGAGTCTTGGCATAAAAACTTGAAGCACTGTGGAAATATTAACTATTACATAAAGTATACTAGGTTTAGAAATCGTAGGCCACTTTCATGGGTTCTGAGTTTCTTAACTATTCACCAACTTTATTGGGGGTGTCAGTCTTAGGCACGCTGGGTGTATGACTGTCAAGCTGTGGGCCTCAGAAGGTGCTGAAGCAAAGCGTGGACTTTCAGGGCACGTTCTGTGCAAGCAAAGGATAATTGGGAGCAAAGCCAAGATGTCCTTCCCACCTGCGTGGCCGCAGGTTTTCAGTTGACAACCTCCTTGGCCACTTAAGCATCCCTGGGCAGCCCTCAGAGTTAGACCGGGATGTAGTTTAAGGTTCACACTCTAGCCGCCTCTTTGAATCCTTTGCATGTTTGTTTCTGCAGCTGTTGGTGTTCAGTAATTGAACTTGAATTTTTATGTTGTTCTATGGTTGAGTATTAAATACAGAAGTTTATTTCTTTAAGAACCATCATTTCTAATTATTTTTCTGAAAAAGTATTTTTTAAGTTAACTCACACTAGATTAACATTTTAACTAAAACTTATTTTAAAGATAAACATATTACATAAAATTTGACTAAAAGGGAAGAAAAATTCCTACCTGAAATTTGCATGGCTCTCTACTTGTAATATTTTAGCAAATGTGTTTTTTTTTCTTTTTCATGCAACCAATATTTATTGAGTTCTTATAAATATTCTAAGTCCTGGGGTTAAAGCCACACATCAAGTACTGAAGACATGGTTTTGAAAAGCATAGACAATTTTTGCTCTTACACAGCTAACTGGGGATGTTAGCAAAGAACAAGCAGGCAAATAAACAAGATAATTCCAGTTAGGGACAAAAGCCTCCAGGCCGCTGTGAACAAGTTAGCAGTGTGTCCCTTGCACAGAAGTGCAGCCCATGGGGTGGACAGGGTCTGCGCCAGCTAGGCAGAGCACCTCCTTCTAGTCCCCAAAAGGACACCAAACACCCTCACAGCGGCCCTGAAGCTTACAAAGTAAAATCGAGTGATGCAGAGACAGTTTAGATAAGGTGGTCAGGGAAGGTCTTGGCACTGAGGTGCAGCGGGCGGGTCTTTAGGAGAGAGAACACAGACCGAGACAGCTCTGAGGCAGAAACGAACTGGCCAGGGTGAGAAACAGGGAAAGGGGCTGGTGGGCAAGGGGCCAGCAAACAGGCCGCGTCTGTGTGTGCAGATGCATCACAAGTACAGCGTGCTCTGAAGGGCCACAGCCTGTTCGGGGGCTGAGGGGTGGCAGTGGGAGTGTTGGGAAATGGGTTAGAAAGACAAGGTGCCATCCAGAGTGTGGGGGCTTACAGCGGCCTCGTCAATGGAGAGCCAAAAGTGGGAAAGGGAGATTGTGTGATCAGTGACCTGTTTTGTTTTGTTTTAAAGGAAGATAATTCTGTTGGTGGCTAACAGGTCTGTTAGGTCATTATAACAGGGAGAAAATGGAATAAATAAAGAGGGAAGATGACATATACAAGAGATATCGCCGAAGTAAGAACAACAGGACTCAGCATCTAATTAGATGCTGTGGGTGAGAAAAAGGAAGGCTTGTGGGGCCACCTGGGATGCCCTCCCTCCCTCAGTCATACCCTCAGCCCCCAAGGCCAGCAGTGTTTTGAGTCACTTGTATCTCTGTCTCCCCACTTCCGTTCCACCTGTGAACTCCTCGTGTCCAGAGATCCTCTCTCCTTCCTCTGACCTGACGTGATAGTTCATTTCTGCACCCTCAGTACCTCTCACATTGTAGTGTAGAGCTTTATTTCTTACACGCCTGTCTTAGCTGTGAGGTACGTGAAGACAGGAACCAAGTGTTATTTATCTCTGCCTGACTCCCTGACTCAAGTGACGATTCCTGCCACATTATGGTCGAAGAAAAGTAGAGTCAGTGAGTAAAAAGCTGCTACATACCAAGTTATGGCAGAGTGGGTTATAACATGCAATCTTAAAAAAATACACCCAGATTATTCAATGACTAATGACTCAGAAGATGAACCTCATCTTTATATAGACTCAGTTATGGATTTGTTTAAGACAGTTCTTACATTTATTGTGTACATTTTTCTTATATCAAGTACACCCAATAATAATGCTCTAGAAATGTAACCCCCTGCTCCCAAATAATCACAGAACGAAAGAAATAAGCTTGCCAGGTAAAGAGATGGGTGAACAATCCAGAAAGCCCCCAGTGGGCCCATGCAGGGTTAGATGATGGCACCTGCTGCCCTGTGGCCCCCTCACCCCGGTGGTCAGCCCTGAGCCTCTTCATCTCCCCTTCCATCACTCAGCTTTCACCACTGCCTGCCTGAGGAAGTGAGGAGAAGAAGCACATTACTCCGGATAAGAGAAGTTTAACTTGCAAGGTCACCTCTCCTCTGAAGAGAAAGGGCCCTGGTCAGTGTGGCTCAGCTGGTTGAACCATTGTCCTGTAGCCGAAGGGTTGCAGATTCTACCACTGGTCCTAGGGCATAAAGAAAAGTTGTTTATGCCAACAGTGACTGACATGACTAATCTCCAACTTTGCTTGGTTGCATGGACAGTCTTTAAAGATCCAGCCATTCTTTTTCCTATTTTGGCATAAAGTTGCAAAGTAAACATAGAAATAATATAGCGATCATGGAGCACAGAGCTGAACATTTTTATGTGAATTTGTAGTTTGCATTTTAGCTTCAGTGAAAATTTCTTTATTAAAAAAAGGGACATTGGACTTTTGGTCAAGATGGCAGCTAAGGCAGACATGGCTCACCCCTTCACACAACCACATCCAAATTACAACCAAAATATATAGAACCATCACTCAGAACCATTAGAAATCAAGTTGAATGGAAGTCTGACAACTACAGAATTAAAGAAACCACATCCTACAGACTGGCAGGATGGGTACAGACAGGAAACAGGCTGGCCCCTCACCCACGAGTGGTAGATAAAAATGCAGGAGGGATATCTGGGAAGCAAGGAGTCCCAGCCACACACCAGGCCCCCTAGCCCAAAGTTCCAGCACCAGAAAGATAAGTCCCCATGACTTCTGACTGCAGAACAAGTGGGGATTAAGTTAGTGGAAGAAATTGCTAGAGCCCCAACCAGTTTCTTCCTCTTAAAGCACCCACACAGGGACTCACCTACTCAGACTCAGTCCCTCTGAGCTCCAGCACCAGGGCAGCAGTTTGAAAGGCACCAATGGTATAAAAAGAGGTACTGAAGTGTCTCGCATCAATGGGAGCAAGGCCATGGTATCTTTCCTGAACCCTCCCCCCAGGGAGCCAGCAAGTTGATCCCACATCTGCAAATGTGTTTTTTAATGATTCAATTTTTTCCATCTTATTGAGATGTAATTGACATATAGCATTATGTAACTTAAAGGTGTACCTTATGTTGATTTAATGCCCTTACATATTTCAAAATGAATACCACCTTAGTGTTAGCTAACACCTCAATTATGTCATCTAATTGCCAATTTCTTTTTGTGGTGGGAATATTTAAGGTCTACTCACTTAGCAGCTCTCAAGCATATAGTACAGAATCATTATCTAGAATCACCATGCTGTGTATTAGATCCCCAAAACATTTTCATCTTACGAGTAGAAGTTTGTACCCCTTGATTATCTCCCTATTTCTCCAGCCCCAACCACTAGTCCCTAGTACTACCACTTCATTCTGTGTTCCTGAGTTCAACTTTTTCTTAGATGACATATACAAGTAAGATCCATTACAGTATTTGTCCTTCTCTGTCCAACTCATTTCACTTAGCATAATGCTGTCGTTTTTGCAAATGGCAGGGTTCCCGTCTTTCTCATGGCTAAACAGTATTTCACTGTATGTGTGTGTATTCATTCACCGGTAGCTATGTGTTATAGAATTAGAATCATATTGATGACTGCTAGCACTTACCAAGAATGTTTCATATCACAGGTACTGATTTTAAATATCTTCTGTCATTTAATAAATACTTGTGACGAGTGTATGCATTGTATAGGATGCTAAGTGTACAGAGAAGAAAGGAGGAATTTCCTGCCAAGTCACAGAAGCAAGAAGTGCTAAGGTCATGATACTGAGCCCGTACTTCCTCTGCAGAGACCTGTATGTATATTTCTCACCATTATACTGGGATGCACTCCCCACGAGGTTCTGTGGCCCCTGGTTCTTTGTTTTGGACGTATTTTGGACTTCTTAAAATTTTGATCTCTTAAAAGTTTTCATAGTATTTCACTGTATCTATGACGACAGTGGTTTTCCGGTCTACTATTTTCCTTGATATTTCAATATTTAGTTTTTGTTTGGTTTTCGTTATCGTTTGAGAAAAAGTGCTGGGATAGACATCGCTAGACATATGACTAAAGTCACATGTACATTATTGTTAGAGAGATTCACAGGGTCAGAAACTGTTCCTTTAAAATATTGTTAGATTCTGTCCAACTGCTGTTCACCACTTCTCAGTGTCATATGGTGGCATGACTGTCTTCACTCATTTTTCTGGACAGACCCAGGTTCATTTTCATACTTGTAATTATATCATCTCATATATAAATTTTGAATAATTTAACCATTTTTCTTTATTAGCTCTTTCACTACTCTCTGGTTTTCTTACCTGAACACCTCTCCCCTCTCAGCGGCATTGGGTCAGCCCTTCAGCCAATCCTCAGGGTACGTTTAACCAGAGGAGGCAGCAGAGGCTGGGGAGAGGGGGAAGGACCCGTGGCTGCATTGTGTGGACTGTTGCTTTTAGACTGCTGTCCAGGTGTTATGTGGGCGTGTCTTCCATAGCAAGGTATGAAAGAATACCTCACCATGGGTATATACGGAGGCAATGCACATATTTACATGCATGAAAAAAGCAGAGGGTGAGTGGGTCAGGACCCTTGGGAAGCTTCAGAATGTCCTCATGCACTAGCATCCACCTGACTGGCATTTCTGCATCCTCCGTGGGTAGCTTTCGTCTTCTTCCCCCAATTCCGAAGGAAATTGGGAGCCCCATCAGGTGCCCACATGTGTTGTAGTCATGTAGGGCACTTATCTACCCCCTGACGTTCAAACAGAGCAATGGCGCACATTAGCTGTGCCTCACAGGTTACCAGAACAGCTCTGAACAGGGTTCAGCATCTACCATGAGCTCAGTGAATATTAGCAATGCTTTTAATTAGATCCCACATGCATTTTGGGTGTTTTCATCCTCAAAAAACCTCAAGGGCACATTGATCTCCAAAGTGAGAGGTAAATTGAGACTAAATGGGGCCACATTTGTTGTTTAAGACCCTGCCCACGTGGCAGGACCGAGATGTCAAGGGACACCAGCAGAGAGCATCAAACTTGCTGGTCAGCATTAAGTATTATCATCTCAGAACATGGCATGAGTCCTGGCCCTTTAAGGTCTTCTCTCTGTCTTCCCTTGTCGTTTGTCCCCTGTGTGATCTTCCCGTTTTACAATGGTGCATCCCATGGGCACACCCTGAGGTCTTATGTTGACTCTAACTCTGGCTCTGACCCTGGGTGCCATGTCCTGTCTGGGCTGGCATTCAACCATAGGAAGAATGCTCTTGGGTAGGCATTCAAATTGGAGGGGAGCCCTGGCTGGTGGGGCTCAGTGGATTCAGTGCTGATCTGTGGACCAACATGTCACCAGTGTGATTCCCAGTCAGGGCACATGCTTGGGCTGCGGGCCAGGCCCCCAGTTGGAGGTGTGCTATTTCTCTCCCTTTCTGTCTTCCTTCTTTTCCCTCTCTCTAAAAATAAATAAATAAAATCTTTTTTTTAAATGGAGGGGAATTCCTTAGTAGGAGGACAGAATTTTCTAGGAAAAAATATGAGACCTGGGCTTTTCAAGATGTTTGCGAAGGCAGCGTTGTTGGCCACGACCTTGAATGGAGAAGCTGTAACTACTAAGTAAAGTCCATGCCTCATTCCATTGTAAGGAGGGATATACCAGGTGTGTGACGTGGGCCACAGCCCCCTGGTGCCTCCTTGGGTAAATTGGAAGAGGGCAAACACAAGCAATTACGGAAACTCCCTGGGGTCTGCTTGGAGTCCTGGCAGGTATTGGGAGGCAGGGGGACATACCTGCAGCAGCCTGGTGCCAACTCACTGTGGCCATAGGTGGCACAAGGGCATCTCTTGCAAGTTATGTCTACATTGTTTTTTTGTGGGGGCTTAAAAACGAATCCTAATTTTTATTGCAATATAATTGAAATATAACATTGTGTAAGTTTAAGGTGCACACGGCGGTGTTGGTTTGGTACATGCATATATTGCAGCATGATGACAGCCACAGTTAGCTAGCACCTCCATCCTGTCACTTAATCATCGTTCCTTTATGGTGGTGAGAACACTGAGAATCTGGTTTCTTAGCAAGTTCAAGTGTATAGCACAGTTTTGTTAGCTACAACCCTTGTGCTGTGAATGACAGGCTCGAAAATGGTTCATCTTCTTACTGCGTGTCTGTCCCCTTTAACCAACATCTCATTTCCTTGCCCCCCACTTCTGGAATCCACCCTCCTCCTCTCTGTTTCTACAAGTTTGGCTTTTTTTAAGATTCTGCCTACAAGTGATATCATACAGTGTTTGTCATTCTCTGTCTGACTTATCCCTGAACAGATACCTTCTCTGAGAGACCGTGAACACCAGGAGAAGAGGATCTGCACAGCCCTACACAAGAGCCTGGATATATAGACACTGGACATGTACTGGAATAAAGTGCAGGTGATTCTTCTTTTTTGAGCACAGCTTTAGCACTATTTTCTATAAAACCTATAACAGTTTTGATATCAAATTATATTACTGAATGATTAGATATAAAACAATATTTTTTTAATGTGAAGAGAGCTGGTGTGGTAGCTCAGAATGAATAATCGGTCAATTCAAGCTTTATGATAACCTTGATCCTCAAATTAGTGGCACAAAAGGAGTTGGTTGCTATTTGAAGTATTAATGGAATAATCTATTTCCATACAAAGATTCTAAAATTCATAAAGGGTATTCTAATTATTTCAGGAGGAAGCTCCTTAGAATGTTCCATCTTCTAAAAATTAAGTTCCCAACAATTTTCTGATTCACTTCTTCTGCAAACCTTGACTGAAAGATTTCTGCACACCAGGCCTGAGGCTTTTGACTAATAGTGTTTAGTTGAAAGAAAAAGCACCTTGCAATTGTGTTACAAATAGGAACGTCAAAGTTAGCATTTTCACAGTTTTCCTTTGAAAATGGTGGGGGGGGAGCTTATCTGCCATCAGGTCAAAGGCTCATTATTTAAGTTGCTCCTTAATGAATGAAAATTTCTCAATTGTATATAACATAATACTCATAATTTTTACTTCGTACTTATTCAAAGAGCCCTTTGCAAATAGTACAGAAATATCTTCTATAGACATAAAAATGTTAGGTTCCCGTATCTTCACAGTCTGCACCCAATTCTTCAGAATCAGGTTTAGGCTCAGATTCATTGATGTCCATAATGTTCCATATTATATCTTTCTATGTGTCTTTACTGGAGATGGTGATGTGTCATTTCTTAGTAAAAAACATTCCTTGACCCCTGAGACTTTCCTCCAACATGCTGCCACTAGTTCTGCAAAACATGATGCTGCTTATCTCGCCAGAAAATGCGAAGAGGAAGCTTTAAGACTACATTTATGTGTGTATATGCAACGATCATGTGCTTCCAGAAATGCTATTATTTATTTATAAGAAGCCTTTTCTCCCTAGGATGAAAAATGCAAGACAATGTGCATATTGAAAGTGATGAAATTCAAAGCCGAGGTTTGGAACGGTTTATAAAAGGAGCACTAACTACTGAGCTTGGCGAATTCTCCGCAAATGCGTCGTTAACTCGGAACAAGCCAGGTGAGACTCCCCACCAGAATCACACGAAGGCTACCTCGGATGTGAGCGAGGACGTGCACCTGGCGGTGGTTCATGAGCGGGGGCTGGCGCAGCCAGGAGGCAGGACCCCCATCCTGTGTACTGACCCCTGAGGGGCTTCTTCAGGTTCAAGCCCCGTTCATATTTGCCCACATCGAGGGCCTCTAGGAAAAGCAACAAGACTAGAGGCGAGAGACGTGAGCGGCAGAAGCCGCTGTAATTGCCTTTGAACTTAAGTAGAAGGAGGGTCGTCTCTGTCACCCCGTGCCCACTGCACCGAGGGGGCTCACGAGGATGCACCTGAACCCATGTCCCCTGCTCGCTGAGCTGCAGTCCAGTGGGTTCCAGACCCTGAGCTGCACCTGGGGCTCGGTGCAGGCAGGAATCGGAGGTGGAGTGAGGCGCACAGGGGACCCCCGGGAGGACCTGCGTGAGGACGTGTCGTCCGGGAGCAGGAGGGAGGAAGGCCGCGGACGGGAGAGGAGAGAAGCGTGTCCTGGCCCCAGGGAAGGGCCTGTGAGGAGGCCGATGCTCTTGGGGGAAACGGGGCAGGAGCGTGCGGGGCGGACGTGGCGGGGCTGCGCAGGTGAGCAGGGCGGGCGGGTGCACGTGGTGTAGAGGCACTCGGGGCGTCTGGGTCCCTGTGCACGGAGGGGGCCGTGGACGTTACCCCGAGAGGCTCTGGGTGTGGGGAGGAGAGGGCGCAGGGGCAGAGCGGCTCCCAGGTGTGCGAGCGGCAGGGACCTGAGTGCTCCTGCGCGCGCCCCATCGCCATCCCTCTCACCCACAGCCCCCGCCACCCCGTGCAGCCTCCGGCCCCTCAAGGCACGTCTCGCGTGCAGGTGAAATGGACACCGTGACCAGAAAGCGCTGAGCGGCCCGCGCACAGCGCCATCCGGGCCCCGCGGGCCCCGCGCAGCCCGAACCGGAAGCGGCCGGAGGGCGTGTGCGCAGCTGCGAACGGAGGGGCCGCGACAGGCGTGGCCGCCAGGGGGCGCCCCGGGGCTGCGGTTCGGCGACCCGCGGGCCTTTCAAACGCGGCCTGGCGGGCGCCCGCGGCCCTTTGTTTGCCCCGCGGCCACGCGGCGGGCTTTCCTGCCGCGCTGTCTGCACCCGCCGTCCGGCGGGCTGCGCCGTTCGCAAAGCTAGGGCCGCTCGTTGCTTAGTGTTTTATCCCGAGGCACGCTCCTGTCCGCACACGAGGGGTGTTCAGCTCCCTTTCTTCCTCTTCCTCCCGGCCTCCCAGCGCGCCCCCGCGTTTCTGAGCCTGTCACCCTGCCCGTGGACATGCGTGCTTGGACGCTGGCCTGTGAGGACGGGGACAGGCACTAACAGCGGCTAACAGCGGAAGCTGCACCCCGGGGCGACCCCGGGGCCCGCCAGCTCCCTGAAGGCAGGCAGGGCCTGCCCGCCCCTCTGCGGGAACGCGGGAGCCTGACCTGACTGCAGGCAGCTTAACGGACCCAGACGGGTTACACGTGGGCCACCCTCTTTGCCTCTTGTCACTTTTCACGCCCCTGAGGACGGGGTCCCCACTCGCGCCCCTCCCTGTTGGCTCATTCTCCCCTTAAAAGGCTCAGTCGCCTCGCAGCAAATCCAGGCTGAGTTCAGTTCTCGCTGGACTCTCTCCCCTTCTGGCAATAGTCCGTTTCTGATGAACATCCGCCCTGACCCCTTGAGCTGGTGTTGGGCTTTCTCTCCGACAGGGATCTGGCCCCACGCTGGGACCTGGACCAGAGCCACCAAGGACACTCAGGCACGGTGCCCAGACCTCTCCCACGCGAGACCTTCGCCTCATCCATTCCCGCTCCTTTCGGGGTCTGGTGGTGAGTCCAGCTCCTGATCCCGTGCTCCGGGCAAATGTCTGCAGCAGCCCGGAGAGGAGAGATTTTTCCATTCATAATTCTGAGTCCCAGACCTCTTGCAAACTGTATTTGCTAGAAAGGAAGCTCTTCCCGGTGCCCCTCACTGCTGGACTGGAGAAAAATTGTTTTTCTTGCTTTTTTATTTTCAATTGAGATATAATGGACATGTGACATTGTATTCATGTTAGGAGTAAACATATGATTGCATTTATGTTTTTATGTGAAAGGATTATAAATAACACCTTTAGTTAATGTCCCTCACCAGAGCGTTACAGGTCTTTTTCCTGTGATGAGAACTTTTCAGATTTACTCTCTTGACAAGCTTTCAGATATGAAATGCAGTCTTGTCCACAGTCGCCACCATGCCGCACTTTCCAGCCCCAGGGCTTACGGCTGGAAGTTTATTCCTTTTGCCCCTTCACCCATTTCAGCGCCCCCCCCCCGCCCCTGGTAACTGCCAACCTGTTCTCTGTATCTGTGTGTTTGATTTTTAATTCCACATGTAAGTGAGATAGTACAATTTGTCTTTCTCTGCTTTACTTCACTGACAATGCCTTCAAGTCCATCCACTTCATGTCGCAAGGAGCAGGACTCCCTTTTTATAACAATGCTATTGGTATACAAGGGGGACCCAAGAAACCCAGAATTTATTTATAAAAAGTTGCATATTTATCCTTGCATGTTTAAACTTCATTCACTTCAAAGTACTCTTCATCTGATGCAATACACCTATCAAGATGTTTTTTTCCACTGCTCAAAACAGTTTTTGAACTTGTCGATTTTGATGCCTTTTAGTGCTTCTGCTGTTTTTTGTTTCACCTCTTCCACAGGCAAAATGTTTCCCTTTGATGACTTTTTTTCATCCAGAGAAACAACACACAAAAAAAGTCATTCAGTGTGAGATGGGGTGCATTAGGAGGATGGGGTATGGGGATCATTCTGTTTTTGGTCAAAAACTGCTGAACACTCAGCGCGGTGTGGGCAGGTGTGCTCATAAATCACCCATCATGAAATGGGCATGACTGCCCATGCCCCACCCTCCTTTCAAAAAAAAAAACTCACTGAAGCCAAACGCAGCCTCTCACAACAACGCCAGCTGGTGCGCTGATACAGATGGGCTCCTAGAACACTCACCTGGTGGGGGAAGCCTGTCCTACAAGGGGCCTGCCCT
The DNA here is from genome assembly GCF_987537825.1 of Furipterus horrens. NCBI lineage: Eukaryota > Metazoa > Chordata > Mammalia > Chiroptera > Furipteridae > Furipterus > Furipterus horrens. Next base: position 1,979,876 of record NW_028327186.1, on the reverse strand, counting down.
CCAATGATAATTCTGGGTTTAGGGGTACCCCCTCTATTTCTCAATGTACTGGTGAAAGGCATGCCCTTTGGAAACTCCAGGGTGCAGAGTAGGATTTAAATGACAAATCCTCTTCAGTATTCCAGTCTCCCTAGGCTTTTGAATTATTTCTTGTACATTGAAACAAGAGACGGTTGGCATTTCCATGTCACACTTATTGGACGATCATTAGATGTGCTTTTTTAGCCAAGCATCCCAGTAAAATTTTAGAGCCTTTTGTAATGACCCAAGTGCAGATATAAACGCAGAATCTTTACCAGGTGGGTCCAAAATTAATAAAATCTCATTTAAGCCAAATTTATGTTTCTTTTTACCATTCTTGTCCACCATTCATTAGTAGCAGACATATTGCAGATTTTTCTTTTGTGTATATGTCAAAACTCACGTAGTTCTTCCAGTGCAGCTCCTTCCTCATGGTCACGCTGTGTCCCTCACCTTTCGGGTCCTGCTGGGACTTGTGTCTGGTCTGGGTGGCAACAGCCTCAGTAGAGGTCACTGCCGTTCCTACCCTTGTGTGTCTCCTGTGGCACATTTATCCATTCTGTGACCAATCATGAATCATTCTCGTTTTCTCCAGGATCGATTTCTACTCTACAATTAGCCTTCCCAAGTTTTCTCACATCCGGCTTGGGTCCACTGAGAACTAACACGACTCTTTCCTGAAGCCCTTCAAGCTGAGCCAGGAGCTTTGGACGTAATCACGGAGACCGTCCGCAGCGACTCCAGGGAGCGCACCCCCGTGGGCGGCCGTGGGCCACCAGCAGGGTCCCAGCGCGTCTGTGCCGGCACCGCAGACGCTGACGCTGAGACCAGGACGCCCACGGGCGGCACCGCGGCCTCGCTCCTGCCTCTGCCGCTGCGCCCGGTGCTGAGACGGTGTCGTGACGGGCTGGGCTCTGGACGCAGAACTCGGTTTTTAACTTATTGTTTGGTTTTCTTTTATTCTCAGAGACACCGTTCCTCGTGCATGTCTGACGGCTGACACCACACAGCACAGCTTCTACCACCGAGTCTCACCCGGTGCTCCACCTGATCCTCCATGCATGAAAGGTAAGTCAGTGAAAATATGTTTACATTATTCAGAAGAAACAGAAGAAAGAATGTCTCTTCTTCAACAGTGAGGGTCAGACAATGTTTTTAATTTTGACCCAAGGATATGTTTATTGATTTGAGAGAGAGAGATAGAGAGAGAGAGAGAGAGAGGGAGAGCGAGGGAGAGGAACATCGATGTCAGAGAGGAACATCAATCCTGCCCTCTGTACCCACCTCACCTGCGGATCAAACCTTCAGCCCAGGCATGTGCCCTGGTCAGCAGTGGGACCTGCAGCCTTTTCATGTGTGGGATGGTGTCCAACCCACTCAGCCACCTGGCCAAGGCCTGACAAAGGTTCTTTTTAAATGTCTTGTAATTATGAAGTTTTGGAGGCAAACGGGCTCAATAACATCATGTAAATGTCACGTGTGCGACCTGACAAACCAGCCCAGCCTACGCCGGTATTTGTCCCCCACCCTGAGTCTCGTCTCCTTCCCTCGTCTTGTATTTGACCATTTTACCCTCTTCATCCTCCCCGCATGCACCTTCCCGTCTGGTCACCACCTTTCTGTCATCCGTACGTTGGAAGCTTTTCTTTCCTTGTGTTTGTTTTGTTCGTAGCTTTTAGTTTCCTGTTTCCCAGATGACGGAACCAACAGACTGTGCCACCTTCTCTTGGTGGTGAAACCCTCCGTTTGAGGCCACACTGATGCGCATCACATGACACACGTACATCCTTGTACACTTTTGCCCAGGGAGGGAGAACTGTCCGCAAACCTGTTCTCAAATTCTCAAATTCTGTGAGGAATTTCCCAATCATGTTTCTTTCGTGTGCCTCACTCTTCACACAAAATATGGCCACAAGCACGAATCAGCAGGTACTTGTATGTCTGCTCATTTGTCACCGGGTCACAGTGAATGATGAGGTGAGCTGGCCCCAATCTGCCCCTGGTGATGGTCTCCCTCACCCCGTGTCCTGCAGAATGTCCACAGCTGTCCTGTTGCGCTGCAGCTGCCCATGCCTGGCTGTTGGTAGACGTCAGGCTAAGTGACCTGTGAGCCAGGCCCCGGCCGTCCTTCCGCTGCCCGCAGTGCGTGGGGAGCGCCCATGAGTCCCCGGGTCTCGGCTGAGAGAGGGACCCTCTGTAGAGCAGGAGGGACCCAGGGCAGTGGGGCCGCTGTTTATATAACAGACTCGTGCCTCCAGGGTCCGGCCATGTTGGACCCTGTATGGGCCACTTTAAATGGACGCTTTGGTCTCCCTGTGTGTGGCCTCTATGACTCCGTGGGTGACGTCACACCCAGGTCATAAAGGACAGCTCAGGCTGCCTGGTAACCTGGTGGCTCAGGTTCAGTGTTTCTTCTTTGAAACCAAGGAAAACCTTTGGATCAAATCATTTATTTTGAGGGGAGATGAGAGCCCCTCTCCCTGATGGTTTGCCCCCGGGAGCTGGCTCTGCTGTGGGCTTCTGAGGGGATAAAGCACCCGTGACCTCAGCCACAGTCTGGGAGCCCTGCGTCCCCACAGTCACCTACACTGCCAGGGTCCCCGTGGAGCGTGGCCTCTAGTGTTTCTGTTTCATGTTTTATCTTTAGTTTTTACTGCTGGTACAATTACTATGTCCTTTTCCCTCCCCTTTGCCCACCCCCGCTCAGCCCTCCCCCCCTTTCCTGAGGCCGTCCCCACACTGCTGTCTGTGTCTGTGGGTCACGCATATGTGTTCTTAGACCGATCCTTCGCCTTTTCACCCTCTTCCCCTCTGATATCTGTCTGTCTGTCCCACGTGTTGATCTCCTTCAGTTTTGTCCGTCAGGTTCTGGTCTTTAGCTTCCACATACAAGTGAGATCATGCGGCATTTGTCTTACACGCCAGTCCATTTGAGGGGCAATTACAGTACCTTCTCCTGTATTTTCACTCTTTTTATCTAGGACTGCTTTGGACTACAGAGGGGATGGAACCCACCTGTGATGCCCAGATGAACCTCGGCCAGAGACGGGGTGCCCTGCCTCCCCGCAGGTCCCTTGAGGCCAGGACCCTGTGGAGATGAGACCCCTGCTGGTACAGATTCTCACCTAGGTCTCCACAGCCCTGTGAACGGTGAGTATCAGCTTGGCAAGCGTCTGGGTGCAGCCTCTGCTGTTTCTCTGTGACTCAGACGGTAAGGACATGTTGGGGGGTCTGCAGCCCTGTGGTCCGTCCTCCACATGCTCCCTCTTCATGACACAAGTGACAGAGGATGGGAGCCCTTAGATCCTTGTTTTCTGGGTGGAAATTATTTTGAAGGTCAAGCAAAGGCCAGTGGTTGCTCCACTCATGTTGCTGCATTTTCAGAGGTGAGATATGTTTGCCAGTTGTGACTCAGAAACTAAGGCCAAGCGTTTTTACTGGAAAGGATAGCACTTATTTGTGTGTGATGTCAAGACCTTGGCTAAAAATCCCAGCATCTGCCCTGTGATTTGCCTTCAGGTCTTCCTGAGGGCCCAAACAGAATCTCTATCCACCAGTGAAACTTGAAGGACCATCTCAGCTGTGGCCCCATAAGGCCCAGGTCACAGAGTAGCGTGTGCCTCAGGCTGCAGCTGTCACAGAGCCTCTGAGTGTCTGGGCCCGTCTCAGACTGAGCAGCTTCTCACCCACTGCACACGTGGGCTGGAGTCACCGGCCCCTCCGAGGACTCTGCTGCCTCCACACCCAGGGGCCGACTGGGCGCTGTGCCTCTTCCCCTTGTTCTGTAGGAGCGCAGGTTCCACAGATTTTATTTACCTGCGACAGTCACCTGTCCTGCTCAGCACCACTGCACTATAGATGTTTCACTGAGTGAGAAGCCTCCTGAATATCTTGTCACACTTATTCCAGATGTTGTGAGACTCAGGGTCTATCAGTGAGTCTGGAGCAGGACGGTCCCCGCTCACTAGGTGCAGGCAGCGTGAGGTCATCCTTGTAACAGGGCCGCGGAAGGTACGTGCCCCTGAGGTGTGACAGTAAGGAACATGCTGGCCTTTCAAGTGACAAAGAATTGTGACTTACTGTGGGCCACACTGAAGGGAAAGACATCTGGCAGGTAAGGGGGTGTGCAGGGAGCCAGGGCGGGGGTGAGTTTGAATAGCCTACGAAGTAGCGCTGGGACATAAGCAGCCCGCATGGCACCAGCGGGTGACCTTTGCAGTGACCCACTGTCACTCTCTGAGTTTCATCTTTATTGTTTCCACAGGCCAAATAACGAGTACAATAAAGATGTGGTTAGAATCAGCGCCTCTGCACCTTTCTGATCCTTGATGCTCCACAGACCTCTGTGTCCACCCAGGTGTGCGGTGGGGCTTCTGGTCCCCTGGTGTCCCAGGTGTGGGCAGTTCCAGTGGCATCTGTCAGACTTTCCCACCACAGCCGCGCGCGGTCCTCAGGGACCCGTGTGGGGTCTCCCAGCTGTGGCGTCTGTTTCAGTCGTGCATGTAGAACTAGGGGATGCCCGCAGGACTTGGCCAGGATAGACGAGAGAACTGAGCCAATTCCATTGATCAGCTGACAGTGAAGACCTTGACTGTGAATGTAGGGTCATAGAGACCTTTAGGTGCTCACAGGGACAGTAGCAGTGCTGAACCCGTGTGATGTAACCCGTGCATTACGTGATTGCTTCTTTTCTTGCAACTACTGGTTCCCCTGGAAAAGGCAATGTTTCCTTGAGAAGACCAGAAGTAAGATCAGCACTATAAATAGTGCTGGTGTGTCGGGTTCCTTCCTAACTGGATCTGCTCTCCCCTTCATTCAGGGGATTCTGGGTGCGTAACCTGGCTCAGGTCTGGGAATTGGTCAAGCGCATGACTACAAGTTTTTATCATTCACGTGACGCCATTGTTCATATTTCACTTAGAGCGTTTCTGCTCATACAGAGCACGTGAGCACGGAGCGGGCTAGCTGTCCGTTTTTGCTCCTAGAATCGCTGTGATTAATCAGCCCACGTGGTAGGTCAGAGCCAGGCAGGCTGAGTCGATGCTGATTGCACTTTGCCTCTGTCCCGGCCGCCAGTCCTGCCTGGAGTGAGGGGTGTACAGGCTCCGTGGCCTCTGCCGGCCTGGGGTGCAGCTGCTCTGATTCCATTTAGATTTTGTAATTGAGTGAAGCAGTTGTCCCTGTATTTTTTGCCTCGGAGAACAGTAGACACTGAGATTTTCGTAGAGGCCCTGTGTTCCCTTTCAAAATTATTTCTCAATGTACACTGGAAGGTCTACCGTCTAGAAGCTACCAGAGTGGTGAGTAGGACTTAAGTGACAAGTGTACCCCAGCATTTCAGTCTCCCTATGATTTGATTCCCTCTCTCTGCGTTAAAGCAAAGGACAGTGGGCACTTTCATGTCACTCACAGCGGCCGTCTCTGGAGTCATGTTTCAGCTACACGTGCTGACCACAGTCAGGGACCCCCTAGTAGCCAGGCTGCAGGTGTAAATGCGGAACCTCTGCTTGGCTGGCCCACGTGCTTACATGTGTTCTGATGGGAATCTATGTGCTTTCCACATCTCCCACCATCACACATTCCCACACGTACTCCATTTTTTCTGATTCTATGAATTGGAAAACTCTAGAAGTTCTCAGAAAGTGTGGCACACACCCTCAGGGTCGCTCTGTGTCCCCCACCTCCAGGGCACTGTGAGGACTTGGGTCTGGTCAAGGTGGGAACTGGCTCGGGGAGGCCATCACTGTTCTTACCTGTGTGTGTTTTCTCCTGCGCGTTTTGTTGCCAGTCTGTGACGCGTCCTGAATTATTCTAGTCTTCTCCAGGATGTGGTTCCATCACTCCACACTCACTCTTCCCCTTGTCTGTCTTCTGAGCTGGAATCTCTGAGAACCAAACTCCTCTGTTACTGAAGCACTTCAGGCAGAATCTGTTCAATATGTTCCCTTCAGGTCCCTGGTCATCGTTGCAAACTGTGGCCCAGAGACACGATCAGCATATCATTGCCCATCTGGTCATTTAGCGTCCAAGGTAAGTGAAGGGTGAGGGAAACTGCCCGACATTATGGCCCTTGGGAGGGTTTCCCTGACCCACTGTCCTTCACGGATGTCCATAGATGTCAGTCCTGCTGCAGCTGTCTGGTTCCTGCGGTTCCCTCCATATCAGGTGAAAGCACCTAGAACCAGGCCAGGAATTCTGTCCTCTGTCCACAGGTCACAGGGAGCTCCCGTGGGTACAGGCTGCAGCAGGCACACATTGTATAGCACTGGGTTCCAAAGGCACTTAGCCCACTAGTCATCTAACTTCCTTTCCTTCAGGGTCTGCCCAGGTTCAGTCCTGTATGGGCCACTTTAAATGGTGCTGTGGCCTCCCTCTGCGTGCCCTCCTTGTGACTCCATGGGTGACGTCACACCCGGGTCATAATGGAGAGCTCAGGTTGCACGGTAACCTGGCGGCCTGTGGTTCAGCATTTCTTCTGGGAGACCGTTTGGGTAAATCACAGTCCATGTTGAGGGGCAATGACAATACCTTCCTCTGTTTTTTTGCTCTTTTTAGCTGGGGCTGCTTTGAGCTACAGAGGAGATGGAGCCCACTTCTGTTGCCCAGAAGGATGTCGGCTAGAGACTGGAAGCCCTGACCCGCCAGGACCCTGTGGAGATGAGACCCCTGCTGACACACATACTCGCCCAGGTCTCCACAGCCCTGTGAACCGTATCAGCTACATCAGCATCTGTGTCATCACTGCTGTTTCTCTGTGACTCAGACGGTAAGGACATGTTGGAGGGTCTGCAGCTCTGTGGTCCGTCCTCCACACCCTCTCTGGTCATGACACAAGGGACAGAGGATGGGGGCTCTTAGATCCTTGTTTTCTGACTGGAGGCTGAGTAAAGGCCTGTGATTGCTCCACTCACATCATGGCATTTTCAGAGATAAGTATGTTTGCCACTTTTGACTCACAAATAAGGCAAGTGTTTTCACTCAAAGGACAGCAGTTATTTTTGTGCGGTGCGAAGCCCTTGGTGGAAAACCCTGAGCATCTACCCTGGGCCTCACCTGCAGGTCTTCCTGAGGCTGCAGACAGGATCTCTATATTCCCGTGAGAATGGAGGCCCATCACGTCTGCAGCAGCACATGGCCCAGGTCACAGAGCAGCGTGTACAGACCGTGGGCCTGTCACAGAGCCTTGTCTTCTTTGGTCCACTGAGAAGGAGCGCCTTTTCAGGTCACTCCATCACTTGGCCTGCATCACAGGCTCGCTGAGGACTATGGCAGTTCCCACATCAGGGCCCACTAGGCCTGCGCCTCCGCCCGGCTGCAGGGGGGCCTATGGCACAGTTCCCCTGCGCCTTGAAGCAGTGACCTGTCCTGCTCAGCACCGCTGCACCCATAAGAGTATCCCTGACAGAGAAGGACCTGAGTTTTAGTCAGAGTTCTTCAGACGTTCTAACGCTCAGAGTCGATCAGTGAGTCTGGAGCAGGACGGTCCCCACTCACTAGGTGCAGGCAGCGTGACGTCATCCTTGTAACAGGACAGGGTCGGTGGGATGTGCCCTGGATGGAAAAGGCAGGCACGTCCTCTGCAGACAAATGGGGCTGTGGAGGGGATATGCCCCTGAGGCAGGAGAGTGAGGGACAGGCTGGCCTTGCAGGCTGAGTAAACACAACTTTGCGTAAAGGCATCTGCCAGAGCAGGAGGTGCGCGCGGGCACCAGGCGTGTGTGAATTTGCTCAGTGACACCGCCCGGGTGCAGCAGCACCGTCACAGTCACTTGTATGTAAATTGTGCAATAATTCACTGCAATTTTCTACCTTTTTCTTCTTCTTCCCCCACAGGCCAACCCAGAGTAGAAAAAAGATGTGGTTAGATTCAGTTCTCCTGCACCTTCCAAGTCCTTAATGCTCCACAAGCCTCTGCATCCACCCAGGTGTGTGGTGGGGCTTCTGGTCCCCTGGTGTCCCACTGGTGGGCAGTGCCCGTGGCGTCCGTCAGACTTTCCCACCGCAGCTGCGCTCCGTCCTCAGGGACCCGTGTGGGGTCTCCCAGCTGCGGCGTCTGTTTCAGTCGTGTGTCTAGAGCTCGGGGACCAGGACAGGAGGCTTCCACACGGACCTGAGCTAAAACTCCAAACTCCGTTGGTCACACAGCCCTCAAAGTCCCTCCCTGGATATTGTCACAGTGACATTTTGGGTCTCACAGAGACAGTGTCAGTTCAGGGAAAGTGTTCTGTAGTTTCAGAGTTAGCTGGTCACTCTTTTGGCCAGTGCTCAGTTCCCCTGGTAGAAGGCTATCAGTCTGTTGGGGGAACTTCTAAAGTAAGATTGTTGGTATAAAGCTCAGGTCATATGTTGCAGTTCTCCGAGTGGACCTGGGTCTGCCTTTATTCAGGAACGCCTGGGAGTGAAATGGGGCTCGGGTGTGGGAATTAGTTAAGGGTCTGAGACAATATTTTTATGGTGCAATTACTCGTTTGTTTATTTTTTCTACAGCATTTCTGCTTCCCCTGACCAAGTAAGAATGTAGGGGGCTGCTGTCCTCCCCTCCAGGAGCCCCGTCACCGATGAGCCAGCGCTGAGGACTTGGACCAGTCAGACTGTGTGACGCTGCTCCTACTTTCTGTCCATCAGAGAAGCCAGACCCGCCATGACCAGTGAGTGAGCGAGGACCTGGGGCCCCTGCCGCACGGGGATCCCGTTACGTGGGTCACACGGAGACTCCTGTGAGCGGCTGCCGAGACGCTGTATGGTCTGGCCTCTGGGAAAACGGAATCCCGGATCCCTTCAGGTTTCTTGGCTCTGCAAAGTGTCTCCTGTCCCATGTCTTTCCAATGTACTGACCCCAGGAAAGCCAGTGTTCATGTCACCTACCAGACCCAATAAGCAGAGACAGGGGTTGAACCTTTTTTGGTGGTTTATTCCCACGGTCGGTGATCTGAGAAAACAGGGGCTTGGTACCCTAACAGACCATCTTAAATTCCATCATAAATGGACCCTTCTTAGAAGGAAAAGAAAAGTCTAGGTAAGGGATTTGGAATTCAGGGAAAAGGTCAATCAGATCAAAGCTGCAGCATTCCTTCCTCTGTGCCCTGGGCGGTGGCCTTTGTGTCCTGGTTGCAGGTGGTCAGAGCCTGGAGCACCGTGGCTCAGATGTCACCTTGATGTCCTGCAGGCCTCCTGAGGCACAGGGTGGAACTGTTTATGGTTACCTGGAGTCACTGTGAGTCATACCTCCAGTTTCTGAAATAATAGCTTTTTACACACATTGATTACTGAGCTTATTAGCTGTTACCCGAAACTAAAACTTTTTAACCTTTGAGTCCCCGTCAGCACTGGGGTGATCTGTGCGGGTGCCCACGCCCAGCCGGCAGGAGGACCTCAGGGAGAAATGCGCCCCATGCCCTGCGCCTTTGCATAAACCAAGGGAGGAGCGGAAATTCCACGTCTCTGTGATCTTTGGATTCCTGTTTCAGCCGCTCGTCTGAAGGAACTGTTAGAGCCCTTTCTCAGTTCCCAAGTGGCAGACAGAAATGCCGAATTGTGACCTGGGCGTCCAAGTTCATCAATTCTTTCTGACCCTAGTTTTTATATTCTTCCTTTTTATGCCCCTCCATTAAGCATTCCCACACATATTTTGTATTTTTCTGTTTTACAAATTGGGAAACTGAGAAAGTTCTTTGGAAGAGGAGCACAGTTGCTCAGTGTTCACTGCGTGTCCCCGCCTTTTGGGTCCTGCGTGGACTTCATCTCGTCAAGGCGGCAACTGGCTCAGGGGAGGCCATTATCATCCTCACCCTTGTGTGTCTTTTTTTGCGCATTTTGCTGGTTTATGATGAACCGGAATTATCCTCATTTTCTCCAATATTTGGTTACAAGTCTCCAAATGAACCCTTTTATTTTTCTACCTTCTGAGTTGGAATGACTAAGAGATAAACCTACTGTCACTGAAGCACTTTGAGCTGAATCGGGACACTTTGAGGGACTCTTCAAGGAGATCAGCTCCTGTGATTACAGATCCCAGGCCCCGGGCGGCTGCAGGGTGGGTCTGGGAGGAATTTAGGAGCATCCCTGCCCTGCCCTCCGCTGCCCTGGGAACGGCGCTCCAGGCCAGAGGTCAGATCCTCATGCCGTTCTCAGGCCACCATCCATGAAGCGTTTCCCCGGCATTTACAGTCTCTGTGACTGTCCTGCCTGTAAATCAGAAATGACTTTACAACTGTGAATCTTTGTATTTTTTATTTTCATAGAGACACTTCCTCGTTCAGTGTCTGATTGCTCCGCCATGCAGCACACTCTCCACGGCCAAGTTCAGCAGATGCTTCCACAGGTCCTTAGTGAAGCAAAGGACACTCAACAAAATGGTTTTGTGCTGCTCAGATGAGGGAGCAATGTCCTCACTTTTCCCATTTGTTGTGTTTCTTCTTTTTATTGAAAGATTGGGGTGGCGCTGGGTAAGAAAATGACGCAGGTTTCAGGTGCGCAGTTCCACGTCAGATCCCCGTACGCCGTACAGTGTGTTCCCCGCCCAGGCCTGTCCCCTCATCACCCTCTGTCCCCCCACAGCCTCCTCCGTCGGCCCCAGCTCCGCCCCGGCAGTCAGCCCACGGCTGCCTGTGCCCGTGAGGTGTTGTCTCTCCTTGTTGTTCACCTGCTCCGTCCTCCCCTGTCTGACCTTTGTGAGCAAGAGGAGGACTCGTTAGTTCCTTCTTAAATGGTTTATAATTGTATTTATGAGTTAATAACATACTAATCTCAGATGTACAGCATTCCCTCACTTATCGTGGGTATTACGTTCCAGAACCTACCCCGCCCCATTTCGTAGGAACCTTATATTTATTCTACGCTCTTAAACCTACGTCACTTTAACAACATACGTATACAGTACCTCAAAATCCCGCGATATAGCAAAAAATCTGCGATAAATAATTAAATATAATATTTTCTGTAATCCCGTGATACAGCGAGGCCGCGATAAGTGACCCGCGATAGAGTGAGAGCCTGCTGTATAATTACATAACGTACGACACCTACATACTCTGTTGTGTGCTCACCTCCCAAAGTCATGTTCTTCTGTCACCTTGTGTTTGACCTTTACCCTCTGTGTCCTGCCCTTACTCCCTTCACCCCTAGTATCTACAGTCCGTTGAGTGTATCTCTGAGGGTAAGTTTTGATTGTCAGTTTCTTTTTTTCCCCTGTGGCGCTGGGTTCCATACCCCACATCTGAGGGAGAAGACAGACTCTGCCCCTCTCCCCTTGGTAACTGAAACCTTTCCATCCACAGCCACACGGTTCTAGCAGCATGTGAGACACAAGCATCTTCAGGGTTTACTGCCCATTTGGGACACCTGTCCACCCACATCTTCCCCGGATTTCATAGTCAGTGTGTTCAAATCATGTTTCCTGCAGGTCCCTGCCCGCTGATGCAAACTGTGGCCCAGAGACGCGATCAGCATGTCATTGCCCATCTGGTCATTTACCGTCCAAGGTAAGTGAGTAATGAGGGGAACTGCCCGAAATTACGGTCCTTGGGAGGGTTTCCCTGACCCACTGTCCTTCACGGATGTCCACAGACAGTCAGTCCTGCTGCAGCTGTCTGGTTCCTGCGGTTCCCTCCATATCAGGCGAAACCACCTAGAACCAGGCCATGAATTCTGTCCTCTGTCCACAGGCCACAGGGAGCTCCCAGGGGTACAGGCTGCGGCAGGCACACATTGTACAGCACTGGGTTCCAAGGCATTTAGGCCACTAGTCATGTAACTTCCTTTCCTTTAGGGTCTGCCCAGGTTCAGTCCTGTAAGGACCACTTTAAACGGACGCTGTGGCATCCCTGTGTGTGGCCTCTATGACTCCGTGGGTGATGTCACACCCGGGTCACAAAGGACAACTCAGTCTGCCTGGTAACCTGTGCCCAGGGTTCAGCATTTCTTTTCTGAAACCATGGAAAGCCTGTGGGGCCGACCACAGTGCATTTGAGGGGCAATGACAATACCTTCCCCTGTACTTTTGCTCTTTTTAGTTAGCGGGGCCTGCTTGGCGCTACAGCGGGGATGGAGCCCACCTGTGATGCCCAGAAGGACCTCAGCCATAGACTGGGGGCCCTGCCTGCCTGCAGGTCCCCTGTTGCCAGGTTCTCTGGAGAACAGACCCCTGCTGATACAGACCCTCTCGCAGGTCCACGCAGCCGTGTGAACCACAAGTATCAGCTTGGCAGCGTGTAGCTCCATGCTCCGCTCTTTCTCTGTGACTCAGAGGTAAGGACGCTTTGGAGGGTGTGCACCCATGTGGTCCATCCTCCACCTGCTCTCTCTTCATGACTCAAGGGACAGAGGATGGGGGCTCTTTGATTCTGTTTTCTGGGAGGAAATGAGTTTGGAGGTTCAGTTAAGGCTGACGGCTGCTTCTCTTACGTTGGTGCATTTCAGGAACAAATTAGGTGTGCCGTAGTGACTGAGAAACTAAGGCTGAGCATTTTTACTGGAAAGGACAGCAGTTATCTGTGTGTGAGGGCAAGACCTTGGCTGAAAATCCTGAGCACCTACCCTGGGATTCATCTCCGAAGGCCCCAAACAGAATCTCTATCCACCAGTGAAACGTGTAGGGCCCTCCGGATGGTGCGAGCATAAGGCCCAGGTCACAGAACAGCGTGTGTCTCAGGCTGCAGCTTTCCCAGAGCCTCTGTTCTTCTGGGCCCGTCTCAGACGGAGCAGCTTCTCAGGCCACTGCACACGTGGGCTGGAGTCACCGGCCCCACCGAGTGATCTGCTGCCTGCACGTGCGGGGGCCCACTGGGCGCTGTGCCTCTTCCCCTTGTTCTGTAGGAGCGCAGCTTCCACAGATTTTATTTACCTGCGACTGTCACCTGTCCTGCTCTGCAACACTTGAGTATAAATATTTTTCTGACTGAGAAGCCTTCTGGATCTTTGTCACCATGTAACCGAACCCCTGGGCTGCTCCAATTGAAATAGAACCCACGTGCTGTTCAGTTTTTAGGGGCCCAATTGCGGGCCAGAAGCATAACTCTCAATACCAGAGTTTGGTGAAAAGAAAAAGAATTGTTTATTTAATACTTATATAGATTTAGATATCTGTGGATTTCTGCCATTAAGTCTTATTTTCTTTAAAACGCCCACAAACACACAGTTCTGCCTCCCCTTCGAAAGCAGGCTAGTTTTGAAAAGCCAGAGATACAGTCTTCCTGCTTCCCAGACACAGTTCACCTTTCCCAGCAGCTCCCAGTCATTCAATCCTGATTGGGGAGGTTTTGCCTGTGTTGAGGTGCCCCCCAGCTCTTAATGCAGAACCGCATGGAGTTCCCAGCCTCCTTGTAAACCGCATGGAGTTCCCCCTTTTATTTCCAAGCCGCATGGTGTTCTCCCCCTAAAAATGTCTGCCGCTTATTTTTAAATCCCTGACTGCGTCCTCTGACGCAATGGGCATGGTAACCAGTCCTGACCATTCACAGAATCTTATGCAGGCTCTGTGAGCTCTTTCCGTACCATCCCATGGTCCAAGACCCCTCCTATCTTCTTGGGGCCTTGGAAGAACCAAAGCCATTTGTGCAACAAAGTCACCAGCCACTAACCCCAGGCATGTGAAGGCACCTTAAAAGCTGTTTCCTTTCCCCACCCCCCAACCTGCAGGCTCTGGGGATTTTTGGAAACCGCCACTCTGTAACAACACTAGTTCCAGATGTTCTGACACTCAGAGTCGATCAGTGAGTCTGGAGCAGGATGGTCCCCGCCCACTATGTGCAGGCAGCGTGAGGTCATCCTTGTAACAAACAGCGTGAGGAACTTGCTGTGGACAGAAAAGGCAGCCACATCCTCTGCAGACAGATGGAGGCGCGGGGACATGCCCCTGACGTAGTAAAGTCAGCGATGTGCTGGCCTTGCAGGTTAGGAACAGCTCTGACTCACCTTAGAATACCGAATTTTCCATGTCAGAGCTATGCAGGGAGCCAGGGGAGGTGAGTTTGCTCAGCCTACGAAGCCACGCTGGGACAGCAGCAGCCGGCATAGGCCCCAACGGGTGACCTTGGCAGTGACCCACTGTCACTCTGAGTTTTATCTTTATTTATTCCTCAGGCCAAATAATGAGTAGAATAAAGATGTGGTTAGAATCAGCTCCCCTGCACCTTTCAGATCCTTGATGCTCCACAGACCTCTGCGTCCACCCAGGTGTGCCGTGGGGCTTCTGGTCCCCTGGTGTCCCAGGGGTGGACAGTGCCCGTGGCGTCTGTCAGACTTTCCCACCACAGCCGCACTCCGTCCTCAGGGACCGTGTGTGGTATCCCAGCTGCGGTGTCTGTTTCAGTCATGCGTCTAGAGCTCAGGGACACCCGCAGGACAGGTCCGGGACATTAGGACCCACTTCAATGGGACTGAGCTAAAACCCACTGGTCACCTGACCGTCAGACATTCCTAGTGTTCGTGCAGGGTTAGGGTAACATTTTTGTTTCTGAGACCAATTTACATTCAGACCTGGGGTCATAAAATCTCTGAATTATCTATTTTTTTTTTATTTTTGGTTTGTTTGTTTGTTTGTTTGTTTGTTTGCTTCCTCCCAGATACACAGTAACCCTAGTAAAAAAAAACTCTCAGTCTCTTGGGGAAAGGCATGAGGGAAGGCTGACAGTATAAATTTTTTGTCCTCTGTTGTGGTCTTTCCTCGAGAGGATCCAGTCTTTCCTTCGTGAAAGAATTCTGGGTGTATAACTGGCTTATGTTACGGAATTTGTTAACCATCTGACTGAGTGTCTCTAAGATCCAGTTACGCCACGGTTCCCCTCACCTGGGACATCCCTGCTCGTACACGTCACGGGAGAACGCACTGGGCTTGTTCCCTTCATTTCTAGTCATTCTGTGTTTCGTTAGCAGCACCGTGGGCCACTGCACGTCAGACTCGGGGACGCTGCTGTGACGTGCTGCTTTCTAGAGTGAGCGACCTGCTGTGAATTCAGTGTCTGGACGCAGCCCATGGCCCCCGCCACCCTCGCGTCCAGGTTCTCCTGGGACATTAGGTTTTACCATCGAGAGGTGTCTGGTCCCACCGCCAGGTCTGGCCTTCAGAGGAGAGTCATCTCAGAGCTCTTTGAGTTTCTTTGCTAAATGTCTCCTCTTAAATATATTTCTCCGTGTGTCAGGGAAAGCCGTGCCATCAGGGCACTCCCAGAGGACCTGACAGGGTAGGAATGACAGACCCACCCCAATATCTGTCTCCTTAAGCTCTTGTCTGTTTTCCTTGACATGAAGCCACGGGGGAGTGGGCGGTTCCATGTCACTCACACGGGGCGACCTTTGGGTTCCCGTTTCAGCCAAGCACCCCAACAGTGTTAGAGCCTTACAGGCTGGGCCAGGTTGCAGGTAAGAGCGCGGAACCTGTCTCATGGTCTGAGCTCACACACTCGGTCTGATTGAGTTTGATGTCCCTTCCATTGTTGTCCCCCATCATGAAGCTTCCCACACGTATAGTGCACTTCCTCGTGGACCATTCTTTGTCCCCCACCCTGAGAGTCCTGCAGGGACCTGAGTCTGGTCAAGGTGCCAACTGCCTCGGGGGAGACCATGACTGTTCTTGCACTTGAGTGTCTCCTTCTGCACCTCTTTCAGTCCGTGACAAATGCTGAATGATTCTGGTTTTCTCCTGTATGGGTTACAACTCTACAATTAATCTTTCCCAGTTTTTTCACACGTCGCTTGGAACCTTTGAGAACTAATGTGACTCTTTCCTGAAGCCCTTCAGGCTGAGCCTAGTCTTGGACGTAATCACGGAGACCGTCCGCAGCGACTCCAGGGAGCGCACCCCCGTGGGCGGCCGTGGGCCACCAGCAGGGTCCCAGCGCGTCTGTGCCGGCACCGCAGACGCTGACGCTGAGACCAGGACGCCCACGGGCGGCACCGCGGCCTCGCTCCTGCCTCTGCCGCTGCGCCCGGTGCTGAGACGGTGTCGTGACGGGCTGGGCTCTGGACGCAGAACTCGGTTTTTAACTTATTGTTTGGTTTTCTTTTATTCTCAGAGACACTGTTCCTCGTGCATGTCTGACGGCTGAGAGCACACAGCACAGCTTCTACCACCGAGTCTCACCCGGTGCTCCACCTGATCCTTCGTACATGAAAGGCAAGTCAGTGAAAATTGTTTACATTATTCAGAAGAAAAAATGTCTCTTCTTAAACAGCATGGGTCAGAAAAAGTTTTTTTTAATTTTCACCCAAGGATACGTTTATTGATTTGAGAGAGAGAGAGACAGACAGAGAGAGAGAGAGAGGGAGAGCGAGGGAGAGGTACATCGATGTCAGAGAGGAACATCAATCCTGCCCTCTGTACCCACCTCACCTGCGGATCAAACCTTCAGCCCAGGCATGTGCCCTGGTCAGCAGTGGGACCTGCGGCCTTTTGATGTGTGGGATGGTGTCCAACCCACTGACCCACCTGGCCAGAGCCTGACAAAGTGTCTTTTTAAATTTCTTGTAATTATGAAGTTTTGGAGGCAAACGGGCTCAATAACATCATGTAAATGTCACGTGTGCGACCTGACAAACCAGCCCAGCCTACGCCGGTATTTGCCCCCCACCCTGAGTCTCGTCTCCTTCCCTTGTCTTGTATTTGAGCATTTTACCTTCTTCATCCTCCCCGCATGCACCTTCCTGTCTGGTCACCACCTTTCTGTCATCCGTACATTGGAAGTTTTTCTTTCCTTGTGTGTTTATTTTCTTCGTAGCTTTTAGCTTCCTGTTTCCCAGGTGACGGAACCTGCAGACTGTGCCACCTTCTCCTCTTGGTGGTGAAACCCTCCGTTTGAGGCCACACTGATGCACATCACATGACACACGCACATCCTTGTACACTTTTGCCCAGGGAGGGAGAACTGTCCGCAGACCTGTTCTCAAATTCTCAAATTCTGTGAGGAATTTCCCAATCATCTTTCTTTCGTGTGCCTGACTCTTCACACAAAATATGGCCACAGGCAGGAATCAGCAGGTACTTGTATGTCTGCTCATTTGCCACTGGGTCACAGTGAATGATGAGGTGAGCTGCCCCCAATCTGCCCCTGGTGATGGTCTCCCTCACCCCATGTCCTGCAGAATGTCCGCAGCTGTCCTGTTGCGCTGCAGCTGCCCATGCCTGGCTGTTGGTAGACGTCAGGCTAAGTGACCTGTGAGCCAGGCCCCGGCCGTCCTTCCGCTGCCCGTAGTGCATGGGGAGCGCCCATGAGTCCCCGGGTCTCGGCTGAGAGAGGGACCCTCTGTAGAGCAGGAGGGACCCAGGGCAGTGGGGCCGCTGTTTATATAACAGACTCGTGCCTCGAGGGTCCGGCCAGGTTGGACCCTGTATGGGCCACTTTAAATGGACGCTGTGGTCTCCCTGTGTGTGGCCTCTATGACTCCGTGGGTGACGTCACACCCAGGTCATAAAGGACAGCTCAGGCTGCATGGTAACCTGGTGGCCCAGGTTCAGTGTTTCTTCTTTGAAACCAAGGAAAACCTTTGGATCCAATCATTTATTTTGAGGGGAGATGAGCGCCCCTCCCCCTGATGGTTTGCCCCCGGGAGCTGACTCTGCTGTGGGCTTCTGAGGGGATAAACCACCCGTGACCTCAGCCACAGTCTGGGAGCCCTGCGTCCCCACAGTCACCTGCACAGCCAGGGTCCCCATGGACCGTGGCCTCTAGTGTTTCTGTTTCATGTTTTATCTTTAGTTTTTACTGCTGGTACAATTACTATGTCCTTTTCCCTCCCCTTTGCCCACCCCCGCTCAGCCCTCCCCCCTTTCCTGAGGCCGTCCCCACACTGCTGTCTGTGTCTGTGGGTCACGCATATGTGTTCTTAGACCGATCCTTCGCCTTTTCACCCTCTTCCCCTCTGACAGCTGTCTGTCTGTCCCACGTGTTGATCTCCTTCAGTTTTGTCCGTCAGGTTCTGGTCTTTAGCTTCCACATACAAGTGAGATCATGCTGCATTTGTCTTACACGCCAGTCCATTTGAGGGGCAATGACAGTACCTTCTCCAGTATTTTCACTCTTTTTACCTAGGACTGCTTTGGGCTACAGAGGGGATGGAACCCACCTGTGATGCCCAGATGGACCTCGGCCAGAGACGGGGTGCCCTGCCTCCCCGCAGGTCCCTTGAGGCCAGGACCCTGTGGAGATGAGACCCCTGCTGGTACAGATTCTCACCCAGGTCTCCACAGCCCTGTGAACGGTGAGTATCAGCTTGGCAAGCGTCTGGGTGCAGCCTCTGCTGTTTCCCTGTGACTCAGACGGTAAGGACATGTTGGGGGGTCTGCAGCCCTGTGGTCCGTCCTCCACATGCTCCCTCTTCATGACACAAGTGACAGAGGATGGGAGCTCTTAGATCCTTGTTTTCTGGGTGAAAATTATTTTGAAGGTCAAGCAAAGGCCAGTGGTTGCTCCACTCATGTTGCTGCATTTTCAGAGGTGAGGTATGTTTGCCAGTTGTGACTCAGAAACTAAGGCCAAGCGTTTTTACTGGAAAGGATAGCACTTATTTGTGTGTGATGTCAAGACCTTGGCTAAAAATCCCAGCATCTGCCCTGTGATTTGCCTTCAGGTCTTCCTGAGGGCCCAAACAGAATCTCTATCCACCAGTGAAACTTGAAGGACCATCTCAGCTGTGGCCCCATAAGGCCCAGGTCACAGAGCAGCGTGTGTCTCAGGCTGCAGCTGTCACAGAGCCTCTGAGTGTCTGGGCCCGTCTCAGACGGAGCAGCTTCTCAGGCCACTGCACACGTGGGCTGGAGTCACCGGCCCCTCCGAGGACTCTGCTGCCTCCACACCCAGGGGCCGACTGGGCGCTGTGCCTCTTCCCCTTGTTCTGTAGGAGCGCAGGTTCCACAGATTTTATTTACCTGCGACAGTCACCTGTCCTGCTCAGCACCACTGCACTATAGATGTTTCACTGAGTGAGAAGCCTCCTGAATATCTTGTCACACTTATTCCAGATGTTGTGAGACTCAGGGTCTATCAGTGAGTCTGGAGCAGGACGGTCCCCGCTCACTAGGTGCAGGCAGCGTGAGGTCATCCTTGTAACAGGGCCGCGGAAGGTACGTGCCCCTGAGGTATGACAGTAAGGAATATGCTGGCCTTTCACTTGACAAAGAATTGTGACTTACTGTGGGCCACACTGAAGGGAAAGACATCTGGCAGGTAAGGGGGTGTGCAGGGAGCCAGGGCGGGGGTGAGTTTGATCAGCCTACGAAGTAGCGCTGGGACAAAAGCAGCCCGCATGGCACCAGCGGGTGACCTTTGCAGTGACCCACTGTCACTCTCTGAGTTTCATCTTTATTGTTTCCAGAGGCCAAATAACAAGTACAATAAAGATGTGGTTAGAATCAGCGCCTCTGCACCTTTCCGATCCTTGATGCTCCACAAGCCTCTGCGTCCCCCCAGGTGTGCGGTGGGGATTCTGGTCCCCTGGTGTCCTGGGTGTGGGCAGTTCCCGTGCCGTCTGTCAGACTTTCCCACCACAGCCGCGCTTGGTCCTCAGGGACCGTGTGGGGTCTCCCAGCTGTGGCGTCTGTTTCAGTCGTGCATGTAGAACTAGGGGATGCCCGCAGGACTTGGCCAGGATAGATGAGAGAACTGAGCCAATTCCATTGATCAGCTGACACTTAAGGCCTTTACCGTTAATGTAGGGTCATAGAGACCTTTAGGTGCTCACAGGGACAGTAGCAGTGCTGAACCCGTGTGATGTAACCGATGCATTACGTGATTGCTTCTTTTCTTGCAATTACTGGTTCCCCTGGAAAAGGCAATGTTTCCTTGAGAAGACCAGAAGTACGATCAGCACTATAAATAGTGCTGGTGTGTCGGGTTCCTTCCTAACTGGATCTGCTCTCTCCTTCATTCAGGGGATTCTGGGTGCGTAACCTGGCTCAGGTCTGGGAATTGGTCAAGCGCATGACTACAAGTTTTTATCATTCACGTGACGCCATTGTTCGTATTTCACTTAGAGCATTTCTGCTCATACAGAGCACGTGAGCACGGAGCGGGCTAGCTGTCCGTTTTTGCTTCTAGAATCGCTGTGATTAATCAGCCCATGTGGTAGGTCAGAGCCAGGCAGGCTGAGTCGATGCTGATTGCACTTTGCCTCTGTCCCGGCCACCAGTCCTGCCTGGAGTGTGGGGTGTACAGGCTCCGTGGCCTCTGCCGGCCTGGGGTGCAGCTACTCTGATCCCATTCAGATTTTGTAATTGAGTGAAGCAGTCGTCCCTGTATTTTTTGCCTCGGAGAACAGTAGACACTGAGATTTTCGTAGAGGCCCTGGGTCCCCTTCCAAAATTTATTCTCAATGTACACTGGAAGGTCTACCATCTAGAAGCTAGCAGAGTGGTGAGTAGGACTTAAGTGACAAGTGTACCCCAGCATTTCAGTCTCCCTAAGATTTGATTCCATCTCTCTGCATTAAAGCAAAGGACAGTGGGCACTTTCATGTCACTCACAGCGGCCGTCTCTGGACTCATGTATCAGCCACATGGGCTGACCACAGTCAGGGACCCCCTAGTAGCCAGGCTGCAGGTGTAAATGCGGAATCTCTGCTTGGCTGGCCCATGTGCATACATGCGTTCTGATGGGATTCTATGTGCTTTCCACATCTCCCACCATCACACATTCCCACACGTACTCCATTTTTTCTGACTCTATGAATTGGAAAACTCCACAAGTTCTCAGAAAGTGTTGCACACACCCTCAGGGTCGCTCTGTGTCCCCCACCTCCAGGGCCCTGTGAGGACTTGGGTCTGGTCAAGGTGGGAACTAGCTCAGGGGAGACCATTACCGTTCTTACTTGTGCATGTTTTCTCCTGCACCTTTGCCGGTCTGTGACGCGTCCTGAATTATTCTAGTCTTCTCCAGGATGTGGTTCCATTTCTCCACATTCCCTCTGTCCCCTTGTCTGTCTTCTGAGCTGGAATCTCTGAGAACCAAACTCCTCTGTTACTGAAGCACTTCAGGCTGAATCTGTTCAATATGTTTCCTTCAGGTCCCTGGTCATCGTTGCAAACTGTGGCCCAGATATATGATCAGCATGTCATTGCCCATCTGGTCATTTAGCGTCCAAGGTAAGTGAACGATGAGGGGAACTGCCTGAAATTATGTCCCTTGGGAGGGTTTCCCTGACCCATTGACCTTCACGGATGTCCATAGATGTCAGTCCTGCTGCAGCTGTCCGGTTCCTGGGGTTTCCTCCATATCATTGGAAAGCACCTAGACCCAGCCACATTTATCTGTCCTCTGTCCACAGGTGACAGGGAGCTCCCGTGGGTACAGGCTGCGGCAGGCACACATTGTATAGCACTGGGTTCCAAGGCATTTGGGTCAGTAGGACTATAACTTCCTTTCCTTCAGGGTCTGCCCAGGTTCAGTCCCGTATGGGCCACTTTAAATGGTGCTGTGGCCTCCCTCTGCGTGCCCTCCTTGTGACTCCATGGGTGACGTCACACCCGGGTCATAATGGAGAGCTGAGGTTGCACGGTAACCTGGCGGCCTGTGGTTCAGCATTTCTTCTTGGAAAGCCTTTGGGTAAATCACAGTCCATGTTGAGGGGCAATGACAATACCTTCCTCTGTTCTTTTGCTCTTTTTAGCTGGGGCTGCTTTGAGCTACAGAGGAGATGGAGCCCACTTCTGTTGCCCAGAAGGATGTCGGCTAGAGACTGGAAGCCCTGACCGGCCAGGACCCTGTGGAGATGAGACCCCTGCTGACACACATACTCGCCCAGGTCTCCACAGCCCAGTGAACCGTGAGCATCAGCTTGGCCAGCGTCTGGGTCCAGTCCCTGCTGTTTCTCTGTGACTCAGACGGTAAGGACATGTTGGAGGGTCTCCAGCCCTGTGGTCCGTCCTCCACACACTCTGGTCATGACACAAGGGACAGAGGATGGGGGCTCTTAGATCCTTGTTTTCTGGCTGGAGGCTGAGTAAAGGCCTGTGATTGCTCCACTCACATCATGGCATTTTCAGAGATAAGTATGTTTGCCACTTTTGACTCACAAATAAGGCAAGTGTTTTCACTCAAAGGACAGCAGTTATTTTTGTGCGGTGCGAAGTCCTTGGTGGAAAATCCTGAGCATCTACCCTGGGCCTCACCTGCAGGTCTTCCTGAGGCTGCAGACAGGATCTCTATATTCCCGTGAGAATGGAGGCCCATCACGTCTGCAGCAGCACATGGCCCAGGTCACAGAGCAGCGTGTACAGACCGTGGGCCTGTCACAGAGCCTTGTCTTCTTTGGTCCACTGAGAAGGAGCGCCTTTTCAGGTCACTCCATCACTTGGCCTGTGTCACAGGCTCGCTGAGGACTATGGCGCCTCCCACACCAGGGCCAACTAGGCCTGCACCTCCGCCCGGCTGCAGGGGGGCCTATGGCACAGTTCCTCTGTGCCTTGAAGCAGTGACCTGTCCTGCTCAGCACCGCTGCACCCATAAGAGTATCCCTGACAGAGAAGGACCTGAGTTTTAGTCAGAGTTCTTCAGACGTTCTAACGCTCAGAGTCGATCAGTGAGTCTGGAGCAGGACGGTCCCCACTCACTAGGTGCAGGCAGCGTGACGTCATCCTTGTAACAGGACAGGGTCGGTGGGATGTGCCCTGGATGGAAAAGACAGGCACGTCCTCTGCAGACAAATGGGGCTGTGGAGGGGATATGCCCCTGAGGCAGGAGAGTGAGGGACAGGCTGGCCTTGCAGGCTGAGTAAACACAACTTTGCGTAAAGGCATCTGCCAGAGCAGGAGGTGCACGCGGGCACCAGGCGTGTGTGAATTTGCTCAGTGACACCGCCCGGGTGCAGCAGCACCATCACAGTCACTTGTATGTAAATTGTGCAATAATTCACTGCAATTTTCTAACTTTTTCTTCTTCTTCCCCCACAGGCCAACCCAGAGTAGAAAAAAGTTATGGTTAGATTCAGCTCCCCTGCACCTTCCAAATCCTTAATGCTCCACAAGCCTCTGCATCCACCCAGGTGTGTGGTGGGGCTTCTGGTCCCCTGGTGTCCCACTGGTGGGCAGTGCCCGTGGTGTCTGTCAGACTTTCCCACCGCAGCTGCGCTCCATCCTCAGGGACCCGTGTGGGGTCTCCCAGCTGCGCGTCTGTTTCAGTCGTGCGTCTAGAGCTCGGGGACCAGGACAGGAGGCTTCCACACGGACCTGAGCTAAAACTCCAAACTCCGTTGGTCACACAGCCCTCAAAGTCCCTCCCTGGATATTGTCACAGTGACATTTTGGGTCTCACAGAGACAGTGTCAGTTCAGGGAAAGTGTTCTGTAGTTTCAGAGTTAGCTGGTCACTCTTTTGGCCAGTGCTCAGTTACCCTGGTAGAAGGCTATCAGTCTGTTGGGGAAACTTCTAAAGTAAGATTGTTGGTATAAAGCTCAGGTCATATGTTGCAGTTCTCCGAGTGGACCTGGGTCTGCCTTTATTCAGGAACGCCTGGGAGTGCAGTGGGGCTCGGGTGTGGGAATTAGTTAAGGGTCTGAGACAATATTTTTATGGTGCAATTACTCGTTTGTTTATTTTTTCTACAGCATTTCTGCTTCCCCTGACCAAGTAAGAATGTAGGGGGCTGCTGTCCTCCCCTCCAGGAGCCCCGTCACCGATGAGCCAGCGCTGAGGACTTGAACCAGTCAGACTGTGTGACGCTGCTCCTACTTTCTGTCCATCAGAGAAGCCAGACCTGCCATGACCAGTGAGTGAGCGAGGACCTGGGGCCCCTGCCGCACGGGGATCCCGTTACGTGGGTCACACGGAGACTCTCCTGTGAGCGGCTGCCGAGACGCTGTATGGTCTGGCCTTCGGGCAGAAGGAATCCCGGAGCCCTTCAGGTTTCTTGGCTCTGCAAAGTGTCTCCTGTCCCATGTCTTTCCAATATACTGACCCCGGGAAAGCCAGTGTTCATGTCACGTACCAGACCCAATAAGCAGAGAGAGGGGTTGAACCTTTTTTGGTGGTTTATTCCCACGGTCGGTGATCTGAGAAAACAGGGGCTTGGTACCCTAACAGACCATCTTAAATTCCATCATAAATGGACCCTTCTTAGAAGGAAAAGAAAAGTCTAGGTAAGGGATTTGGAATTCAGGGAAAAGGTCAATCAGATCAAAGCTGCAGCATTCCTTCCTCTGTGCCCTGGGCGGTGGCCTTTGTGTCCTGGTTGCAGGTGGTCAGAGCCTGGAGCACCTTGGCTCAGATGTCACCTTGATGTCCTGCAGGCCTCCTGAGGCACAGGGTGGAACTGTTTATGGTTACCTGGAGTCACTGTGAGTCATACCTCCAGTTTCTGAAATAATAGCTTTCTACACACATTGATTACTGAGCTTATTAGCTGTTACCTGAAACTAAAACTTTTTAACCTTTGAGTCCCCGTCAGCACTGGGGAGAGCTGTGCTGGCGCCCACGTCCAGCTGGCAGGAGGACCTCAGGGAGAAATGCGCCCCATGTCCCGGTCCCCCTGCGCCTTTGCATAAACCAAGGGAGGAGCAGAAATTCCACGTCTCTGTGATCTTTGGATTCCTGTTTCAGCCGCTCGTCTGAAGGAACTGTTAGAGCCCTTTCTCAGTTCCCAAGTGGCAGACAGAAATGCCGAATTGTGACCTGGGCATCCAAGTTCATCAATTCTTTCTGACCCAAGGTTTTATATTCTTCCTTTTTATTCCCCTCCATTAAGCATTCCCACACCTATTTTGTATTTTTCTGTTGTACAAATTGGGAAACTGAGAAAGTTCTTTGGAAGAGGAGCACAGTTGCTCAGTGTTCACTGCGTGTCCCCGCCTTTTGGGTCCTGCGTGGACTTCATCTCGTCAAGGCGGCAACTGGCTCAGGGGAGGCCATTATCATCCTCACCCTTGTATGTCTTTTTTTGCGCATTTTGCTGGTTTATGATGAACTGGAATTATCCTCATTTTCTCCAATAATTGGTTACAAGTCTCCAAATGAACCCTTTTATTTTTCTACCTTCTGAGTTGGAATGACTAAGAGATAAACCTACTGTCACTGAAGCACTTTGAGCTGAATCGGGACACTTTGAGGGACTCTTCAAGGAGATCAGCTCCTGTGATTACAGATCCCAGGCCCCGGGCGGCTGCAGGGTGGGTCTGGGAGGAATTTAGGAGCATCCCTGCCCTGCCCTCCGCTGCCCTGGGAACGGCGCTCCAGTCCAGAGGTCAGATCCTCATGCCGTTCTCAGGCCACCATCCATGAAGCATTTCCCCGGCATTTACAGTCTCTGTGACTGTCCTGCGTCTGAATCAGAAATGACTTTACAGCTGTGAGTCTTTGTATTTTTTATTTTCATAGAGAGGCTTCCTCGTTCAGTGTCTGATGGCTCCACCATGCAGCACACTCTCCACGGCCAAGTTCAGCAGATGCTTCCACAGGTCCTTAGTGAAGCAAAGGACACTCAACAAAATGGTTTCGTGCTGCTCAGATGAGGGAGCAATGTCCTCACTTTTCCCATTTGTTGTGTTTCTTCTTTTTATTGAAAGATTGGGGTGGCGCTGGGTAAGAAAATGACGCAGGTTTCAGGTGCGCAGTTCCACGTCAGATCCCCGTACGCCGTACTGTGTGTTCCCCGCCCAGGCCTGTCCCCTCATCACCCTCTGTCCCCCCACAGCCTCCTCCGTCGGCCCCAGCTCCGCCCCGGCAGTCAGCCCACGGCTGCCTGTGCCCGTGAGGTGTTGTTTCTCCTTGTTGTTCACCTGCTCCGTCCTCCCCTGTCTGACCTTTGTGAGCAAGAGGAGGACTCGTTAGTTCCTTCTTAAATGGTTTATAATTGTATTTATGGGTTAATAACATACTAATCTCAGATGTACAGCATTTCCTCATTTATCACGGGCCCCCACCCACCCCGTGAGGTAGGAACCTTATATTTATCCTACGGTCTTAAACCTACGTCACTTTAACAATATATGTATACAGTACCACAAAATCCCGCAATATAGCAAAAAATCTGCGATAATTAAATATAATATTTTTTGAAATCCTGCGATACAGCAAGGCCGCGATAAGTGACCTGCGATAGAACAAGGGCCTGCTGTATAATTACATAACGTACGACACCTACATACTCTGTTGTGTGCTCACCTCCCAAAGTGATGTTCTTCTGTCACCTTGTGTTTGACCTTTACCCTCTGTGTCCTGCCCTTACTCCCTTCACCCCTAGTATCTACAGTCCGTTGAGTGTATCTCTGAGGGTAAGTTTTGATTGTCAGTTTCTTTTTTTCCCCTGTGGCGCTGGGTTCCATACCCCACATCTGAGGGAGAAGACAGACTCTGCCCCTCTCCCCTTGGTAACTGAAACCTTTCCATCCACAGCCACACGTTTCTAGTAGCACATGAGACACAAGCATCTTCAGGGTTTATTGCCCATTTGGGACACCTGTCCACCCACGTCTTCCGCAAATTTCATTGTGAGCATGTTCAAATCTTGTTTCCTCCAGGTCCCTGCCCGTTGATGCAAACTGTGGCCCAGAGACGCGATCAGGATATCATTGCCGATCTGGTCATTTACCGTCCAAGGTAAGTGAGTAATGAGGGGAACTGCCCGAAATTACGGCCCTTGGGAGGGTTTCCCTGAACCCTGCCCTTCATGAATGTCCACACATGGTCAGTCCTGCTGCAGCTGTCTGGTTCCTGCGGTTCCCTCCATATCAGGTGAAACCACCTAGAACCAGGCCATGAATTCTGTCCTCTGTCCACAGGCCACAGGGAGCTCCCAGGGGTACAGGCTGCGGCAGACACACATTGTACAGCACTGGGTTCCAAAGGCACTTGGGCCACTAGTCATGTAACATCCTTTCCTTTAGGGTCTGCCCAGGTTCAGTCCTGTAAGGACCACTTTAAATGGAAGCTGTGGCATCCCTATGTGTGGCCTCTATAACTCCGTGGGTGATGTCACACCCGAGTCACAAAGGACAACTCAGGCTGCCTGGTAACCTGTGCCCAGGGTTCAGCATTTCTTTTCTGAAACCAAGGAAAGCCTGTGGGGCCGACCACAGTGCATTTGAGGGGCAATGACAACACCTTCCCCTGTACTTTTGCTCTTTTTAGTTAGCGGGGCCTGCTTTGCACTACAGCGGGGGTGGAGCCCACCAGTGATGCCCAGAAGGACCTCAGCCGTAGACTGGGGGCCCTGCCTTCCCACAGGTCCCTCGTTGCCAGGGTTCCCTGGAGAACAGACCCCTGCTGATGCAGACCCTCTCGCAGGTCCCCGCAGCCGTGTGAACCACAAGTATCAGCTTGGCAGCGTGTAGCTCCAGGCTCTGCTCTTTCTCTGTGACTCAGAGGTAAGGACGCTTTGGAGGGTGTGCACCCATGTGGTCCATCCTCCACCTGCTCTCTGGTCATGACACAAGGGACAGAGGATGGGGGCTCTTTGATTCTGTTTTCTGGGAGGAAATGAGTTTGGAGGTTGAATAAAGGCTGATGGCGGCTTTTCTTACGTTGGTGCACTTCAGGAACAAATTAGGTGTGCCGTAGTGACTGAGAAAATAAGGCCACGCATTTTTACTGGAAAGGACAGCAGTTATCTGTGTGTGAGGGCAAGACCTTGGCTGAAAGTCCTGAGCACCTACCCTGGGATTCATCTCCCAAGGCCCCAAACAGAATCTCTATCCACCAGTGAAACGTGTAGGACCCTCCGGACGGTGGGAGCATAAGGTCCAGGTCACAGAGCAGCGTGTGCCTGAGGCTGCAGCTGTCCCAGAGCCTCTGTTCTTCTGGGCCCGTCTCAGAAGGAGCAGCTTCTCAGGCCACTGCACACGCGGGCTTGAGCCACCGGCCCCACCGAAGGATCTGCTGCCTCCACACGTGGGGGCCCACTGGGCGCCGTGCCTCTTCCCCTTGTTCTGTAGGAGCGCAGCTTCCACAGATTTTATTTACCTGTTACTGTCACCTGTCCTGCTCTGCAACACTTGAGTATAAATATTTTTCTGACTGAGAAGCCTTCTGGATCTTTGTCACAGTGTAACCGAACCCCTGGGCTGCTCCAATTGAAACAGAACCCACGTGCTGTTCAGTTATTAGGGGCCCAATTGCGGGCCAGAAGCATAACTCTCAATACCAGAGTTTGGTGAAAAGAAAAGAATTGTTATTTAATACTTATATAGATTTAGATATTTGTGGATTTCTGCCATTAAGTCTTATTTTCTTTAAAACACCCACAAACACACAGTTCTGCCTCCCCTACGAAACCAGGCTAGTTTTGAAAAGCCAGAGATACAGTCTTCCTGCTTCCCAGACACAGTTCACCTTTCCCAGCAGCTCCCAGTCATTCAATCCTGATTGGGGAGGTTTTGCCTGTGTTGAGGTGCCCCCCAGCTCTTAATGCAGAACCGCATGGAGTTCCCAGCCTCCTTGTAAACCGCATGGAGTTCCCCCTTTTATTTCCAAGCCGCATGGTGTTCTTCCCCTCCAAATGTCTACCACTTATTTTTAAATCCCTGACTGCGTCCTGTGAGGCAATGGGCATGGTAACCAGTCCTGACCGTTCACAGAATCTTATGCAGGCTCTGTAAGCTCTTTCCGTACCATCCCACGTCCAAGACCTCTCCTATCTTCTTGGGGCCTTGGAAGAACCAAAGCCATTTGTGTAACAAAGACTCCAGCCACTAGCCCCAGGCATGTGAAGGCACCTTAAAAGCTGTGTCCTTTCCCCACCCCCCAACCTGCAGGCTCTGGGGATTTTTGGAGACCGCCGCTCTGTAACAACTCTAGTTCCTGACGTTCTGACGCTCAGAGTCTATCAGTGACTCTATAGCAGGACAGTCCCCACTCATTAGGTGCAGGCAGCGTGAGGTCATCCTTTTAACAAATAGTGGGAGGGACGTTCTGGGGACGGAAAGGGCAGCCATGTCCTCCGCAGACAGAGACACGGGGACATGCCCCTGACATAGTAAAGTCAGCGATGTGCTGGCGTTGCAGGTGAGAAACAGCTCTGACTCACCTTAGAATACCGAGTTTTCCAGGTCAGAGCTATGCAGGGAGCCAGGGGAGGTGAGTTTGCTCAGCCAATGACACCGCGCTGGGACAGCGGCAGCCGGCATAGACCCCAACGGGTGACCTTTGCAGTGACCCACTGTCACTCTCTGAGTTTCATCTTTATTTATTCCACAGGCCAAATAATGAGTATAATAAAGATGTGGTTAGATTCAGTTCTCCTGCACCTTTCAAATCCTTGATGCTGCACAGACCTCTGCATCCACCCAGGTGTGCGGTGGGGCTTCTGGTCCCCTGGTGTCCCAGGGGTGGTCAGTGCCCGTGGCGTCTGTCAGACTTTCCCACCACAGCCGCGCTCCATCCTCAGGGACCCGTGTGGGGTCTCTCAGGTGCGGCCTCTGTCTCAGTCGTGCGTCTACATCTCGAGCACGCCGGCAGGACAGGTCCGGGACATTAGGACCCACTTCAATGGGACTGAGCTAAAACCCACTGGTCACCTGACCGTCAAATGTTCCTATTGTTCGTTTAGGGTCAACGTGACATTTTGGTTTCTGAGACCAATTTACATTCAGAATCAAGGTCATGAATTCTCTGAATTATTTTTGTTTTTGTATTTTTGGTTTGTTTGTTTGTTTGTTTTTGTTTCCTCCCAGATACACAGTAACCCTAGTAAAAAAAAGCTCTCAGTCTGTTGGGGAAAGGCATGAAGGAAGGCGGACATTATATAAATTTTTTGTCCTCTGTTGTGGTCTTTCCTCGAGAGGATCCAGTCTTTCCTTCGTGAAAGAATTCTGGGTGTATAACTGGCTTATGTTACGGAATTTGTTAACCATCTGACTGAATGTCTCTAAGATCCAGTTACGCCACGGTTCCCCTCGCCTGGGACATCCCTGCTTGTACAGGTCACTGGAGAAAGCACTTGGCTTGTTCCCTTCATTTCTAGTCATTCTGTGTTTCGTTAGCAGCACCGTGGGCCACTGCACGTCAGACTCGGGGACGCTGCTGTGACGTGCTGCTTTCTAGAGTGAGCGACCTGCTGTGAATTCAGTGTCTGGACACAGCCCATGGCCCCCGCCACCCCCGCGTCCAGGTTCTCCTGGGACATTAGGTTTTACCATCGAGAGGCGTCAGTTCCCACCGTCAGGTCTGGCCTTCAGAGGAGAGTCATCTCAGAGCTCTTTGAGTTTCTTTGCTAAATGTCTCCTCTTAAATATATTTGTCAGTGTGTCAGGGAAAGCCGTGCCATCAGGGCACTCCCAGAGGGCATGACAGGGTGGGAATGACAGACCCACCCCAATATCTGTCTCCTTAAGCTCTTGTCTGTTTTCCTTGACATGAAGCCACGGGGGAGTGGGCCGTTCCATGTCACTCACACGGGGCGACCTTTGGGTTCCCGTTTCAGCCAAGCACCCCAACAGTATTAGAGCCTTACAGGCTGGGCCAGGCTGCAGGTAAGAGTGCGGAACCTGTCTCATGGGTCTGAGCTCACACACTCGGTCTGATTGAGTTTGATGTCCCTTCCATTGTTGTCCCCCATCATTAAGCTTCCCACACGTATAGTGCACTTCCTCGTGGATCATTCTTTGTCCCCCACCCTGAGGGTCCTGCAGGGACCTGAGTCTGTTCAAGGTGCCAACTGCCTCGGGGGAGACCATGACTGTTCTTGCACTTGAGTGTCTCCTTCTGCACCTCTTTCAGTCCGTGACAAATGCTGAATGATTCTGGTTTTCTCCTGTATGGGTTACAACTCTACAATTAATCTTTCCCAGTTTTTTCACACGTCGCTTGGAACCTTTGAGAACTAATGTGACTCTTTCCTGAAGCCCTTCAGGCTGAGCCTAGTCTTGGACGTAATCAAGGAGACCGTCCGCAGCGACTCCAGGGAGCGCACCCCCGTGGGCGGCCGTGGGCCACCAGCAGGGTCCCAGCGCGTCTGTGCCGGCACCGCAGACGCTGACGCTGAGACCAGGACGCCCACGGGCGGCACCGCGGCCTCGCTCCTGCCTCTGCCGCTGCGCCCGGTGCTGAGACGGTGTCGTGACGGGCTGGGCTCTGGACGCAGAACTCGGTTTTTAACTTATTGTTTGGTTTTCTTTTATTCTCAGAAACACTGTTCCTCGTGCATGTCTGACGGCTGACACCACACAGCACAGCTTCTACCTCCGCGTCTCACCCGGTGCTCCACCTGATCCTTCATGCACAGAAGGTAAATCAGTGAAAATTGTTTACATTCTTCAGAAGAAACAGAAGAAAAAATGTCTCTTCTTAAACAGCATGGGTCAGAAAAAGTTTTTTTTAACTTTCACCCAAGGATACGTTTATTGATTTGAAAGAGAGAGAGACAGACAGAGAGAGAGAGAGAGGGAGAGCGAGGGAGAGGTACATCGATGTCAGAGAGGAACATCAATCCTGCCCTCTGTACCCACCTCACCTGCGGATCAAACCTTCAGCCCAGGCATGTGCCCTGGTCAGCAGTGGGACCTGCGGCCTTTTGATGTGTGGGATGGTGTCCAACCCACTCAGCCACCTGGCCAGGGCCTGACAAAGTGTCTTTTTAAATTTCTTGTAATTATGAAGTTTTGGAGGCAAACGGGCTCAATAACATCATGTAAATGTCACGTGTGCGACCTGACAAACCAGCCCAGCCTACGCCGGTATTTGCCCCCCACCCTGAGTCTCGTCTCCTTCCCTTGTCTTGTATTTGAGCATTTTACCTTCTTCATCCTCCCCGCATGCACCTTCCTGTCTGGTCACCACCTTTCTGTCATCCATACGTTGGAAGCTTTTCTTTCCTTGTGTGTTTATTTTCTTCGTAGCTTTTAGCTTCCTGTTTCCCAGGTGACGGAACCTGCAGACTGTGCCACCTTCTCCTCTTGGTGGTGAAACCCTCCGTTTGAGGCCACACTGATGTGCATCACATGACCCACGTACATCCTTGTACACTTTTGCCCAGGGAGGGAGAAGTGTCCGCATACCTGTTCTCAAATTCTCAAATTCTGTGAGGAATTTCCCAATCACGTTTCTTTCGTGTGCCTCACTCTTCACACAAAATATGGCCACAGGCACGAATCAGCAGGTACTTGTGTGTCTGCTCATTTGTCACCGGGTCACAGTGAATGATGAGGTGAGCTGCCCCCAATCTGCCCCTGGTGAGGGTCTCCCTCACCCCGTGTCCTGCAGAATGTCCGCAGCTGTCCTGTTGCGCTGCAGCTGCCCATGCCTGGCTGTTGGTAGACATCAGGCTAAGTGACCTGTGAGCCAGGCCCCGGCCGTCCTTCCGCTGCCCGCAGTGCATGGGGAGCGCCCATGAGTCCCCGGGTCTCGGCTGAGAGAGGGACCCTCTGTAGAGCAGGAGGGACCCAGGGCAGTGGGGCCACTGTTTATATAACAGACCTGTGCCTCGAGGGTCCGGCCAGGTTGGACCCTGTATGGGCCACTTTAAATGGACGCTGTGGTCTCCCTGTGTGTGGCCTCTATGACTCCGTGGGTGACGTCACACCCAGGTCATAAAGGACAGCTCAGGCTGCATGGTAACCTGGTGGCCCAGGTTCAGTGTTTCTTCTTTGAAACCAAGGAAAACCTTTGGATCCAATCATTTATTTTGAGGGGAGATTAGCGTCCCTCCCCCTGATGGTTTGCCCCCGGGAGCTGACTCTGCTGTGGGCTTCTGAGGGGATAAACCACCCGTGACCTCAGCCACAGCCTGGGAGCCCTGCGTCCCCACAGTCACCTGCACAGCCAGGGTCCCCGTGGAGTGTGGCCTCTAGTGTTTCTGTTTCATGTTTTATCTTTAGTTTTTACTGCTGGTACAATTACTATGTCCTTTTCCCTCCCCTTTGCCCACCCTCGCTCAGCCCTCCCCCCTTTCCTGAGGCCGTCCCCACACTGCTGTCTGTGTCTGTGGGTCACGCATATGTGTTCTTAGACTGATCCTTCGCCTTTTCACCCTCTTCCCCTCTGACAGCTGTCTGTCTGTCCCACGTGTTGATCTCCTTCACTTTTGTCCATCGGGTTCTGGTCTTTAGCTTCCACATACAAGTGAGATCATGCGGCATTTGTCTTACACGCCAGTCCATTTGAGGGGCAATGACAATACCTTCTCCTGTATTTTCACTCTTTTTACCTAGGACTGCTTTGGGCTACAGAGGGGATGGAACCCACCTGTGATGCCCAGATGGACCTCGGCCAGAGACGGGGTGCCCTGCCTCCCCGCAGGTCCCTTGAGGCCAGGACCCTGTGGAGATGAGACCCCTGCTGGTACAGATTCTCACCCAGGTCTCCACAGCCCTGTGAACGGTGAGTATCAGCTTGGCCAGCGTCTGGGTCCAGCCCCTGCTGTTTCTCTGTGACTCAGACGGTAAGGACATGTTGGGGGGTCTGCAGCCCTGTGGTCCGTCCTCCACATGCTCCCTCTTCATGACACAAGTGACAGAGAATGGGGGCTCTTAGATCCTTGTTTTCTGGGTGAAAATTATTTTGAAGGTCAAGCAAAGGCCAGTGGTTGCTCCACTCATGTTGCGGCATTTTCAGAGGTGAGGTATGTTTGCCAGTTGTGACTCAGAAACTAAGGCCAAGCGTTTTTACTGGAAAGGATAGCACTAATTTGTGTGTGATGTCAAGACCTTGGCTAAAAATCCCAGCATCTGCCCTATGATTTGCCTTCAGGTCTTCCTGAGCCTCTAAACAGAATCTCTATCCACCAGAGAAAGTTGACGGACCATCTCAGCTGTGGCCCCATAAGGCCCAGGTCACAGAGCAGCGTGTGCCTCAGGCTGCAGCTGTCACAGAGCCTCTGAGTGTCTGGGCCCGTCTCAGACGGAGCAGCTTCTCAGGCCACTGCACACGTGGGCTAGAGTCACCGGCCCCACCGAGGACTCTGCTGCCTCCACACCCAGGGGCCGACTGGGCGCTGTGCCTCTTCCCCTTGTTCTGTATGAGCGCAGGTTCCACAGATTTTATTTACCTGCGACAGTCACCTGTCCTGCTCAGCACCACTGCACTATAGATGTTTCACTGAGTGAGAAGCCTCCTGAATATCTTGTCACACTTATTCCAGATGTTGTGAGACTCAGGGTCTATCAGTGAGTCTGGAGCAGGACGGTCCCCGCTCACTAGGTGCAGGCAGCGTGACGTCATCCTTGTAACAGGGCCGCGGAAGGTACGTGCCCCTGAGGTATGACAGTAAGGAATATGCTGGCCTTTCACTTGACAAAGAATTGTCACTTACTGTGGGCCACACTGAAGGGAAAGACATCTGGCAGGTAAGGGGGTGCGCAGGGAGCCAGGGCGGGGGTGAGTTTGATCAGCCTACGAAGTAGCGCTGGGACATAAGCAGCCCGCATGGCACCAGCGGGTGACCTTTGCAGTGACCCACTGTCACTCTCTGAGTTTCATCTTTATTGTTTCCAGAGGCCAAATAACAAGTACAATAAAGATGTGGTTAGAATCAGCGCCTCTGCACCTTTCCGATCCTTGATGCTCCACAAGCCTCTGCGTCCCCCCAGGTGTGCGGTGGGGATTCTGGTCCCCTGGTGTCCTGGGTGTGGGCAGTTCCCGTGCCGTCTGTCAGACTTTCCCACCGCAGCCGCGCTTGGTCCTCAGGGACCGTGTGGGGTTTCCCAGCTGTGGCGTCTGTTTCAGTCGTGCATGTAGAACTAGGGGATGCCCGCAGGACTTGGCCAGGATAGACAAGAGAGAACTGAGCCAATTCCATTGATCAGCTGACACTTAAGGCCTTTACCGTTAATGTAGGGTCATAGAGACCTTTAGGTGCTCATAGGGACAGTGGCAGTGCTGAACCCGTGTGATGTAACCCGTGCATTATGTGATTGCTTCTTTTCTTGCAACTACTGGTTCCCCTGGAAAAGGCAATGTTTCCTTGAGAAGACCAGAAGTACGATCAGCACTATAAATAGTGCTGGTGTGTCGGGTTCCTTCCTAACTGGATCTGCTCTCCCCTTCATTCAGGGGATTCTGGGTGCGTAACCTGGCTCAGGTCTGGGAATTGGTCAAGCGCATGACTACAAGTTTTTATCATTCACGTGACGCCATTGTTCATATTTCACTTAGAGCATTTCTGCTCATACAGAGCACGTGAGCACGGAGCGGGCTAGCTGTCCGTTTTTGCTCCTAGAATCGCTGTGATTAATCAGCCCATGTGGTAGGTCAGAGCCAGGCAGGCTGAGTCGATGCTGATTGCACTTTGCCTCT
Organism: Furipterus horrens; assembly: GCF_987537825.1. Classification (NCBI taxonomy): domain Eukaryota; kingdom Metazoa; phylum Chordata; class Mammalia; order Chiroptera; family Furipteridae; genus Furipterus; species Furipterus horrens. The sequence continues at coordinate 1,944,712 of NW_028327186.1, read as the reverse complement.
GTCCCGGCCGCCAGTCCTGCCTGGAGTGAGGGGTGTACAGGCTCCGTGGCCTCTGCCGGCCTGGGGTGCAGCTACTCTGATCCCATTCAGATTTTGTAATTGAGTGAAGCAGTTGTCCCTGTATTTTTTGCCTCGGAGAACAGTAGACTCTGTGATTTTCATAGAGGCCCTGGGTCCCCTTCCAAAATTATTTCTCAATGTACACTGGAAGGTCTACCGTCTAGAAGCTAGCAGAGTGGTGAGTAGGACTTAAGTGACAAGTGTACCCCAGCATTTCAGTCTCCCTAAGATTTGATTCCATCTCTCTGCATTAAAGCAAAGGACAGTGGGCACTTTCATGTCACTCACAGTGGCCGTCTCTGGACTCATGTATCAGCCACACGTGCTGACCACAGTCAGGGACCCCCTAGTAGCCAGGCTGCAGGTGTAAATGCGGAATCTCTGCTTGGCTGGCCCATGTGCATACATGCGTTCTGATGGGATTCTATGTGCTTTCCACATCTCCCACCATCACACATTCCCACACGTACTCCATTTTTTCTGACTCTATGAATTGGAAAACTCCACAAGTTCTCAGAAAGTGTTGCACACACCCTCAGGGTCGCTCTGTGTTCCCCACCTCCAGGGCACTGTGAGGACTTGGGTCTGGTCAAGGTGGGAACTAGCTCAGGGGAGACCATTACCGTTCTTACTTGTGCATGTTTTCTCCTGCACCTTTGCCGGTCTGTGACGCGTCCTGAATTATTCTAGTCTTCTCCAGGATGTGGTTCCATCTCTCCACATTCCCTCTGTCCCCTTGTCTGTCTTCTGAGCTGGAATCTCTGAGAACCAAACTCCTCTGTTACTGAAGCACTTCAGGCTGAATCTGTTCAATATGTTTCCTTCAGGTCCCTGGTCATCGTTGCAAACTGTGGCCCAGAGACACGGTCAGCATGTCATTGCCCATCTGGTCATTTAGCGTCCAAGATAAGTGAACGATGAGGGGAACTGCCTGAAATTATGGCCCTTGGAAGGGTTTCCCTGACGCATTGACCTTCACGGATGTCCATAGATGTCAGTCCTGCTGCAGCTGTCCGGTTCCTGGGGTTTCCTCCATATCATTGGAAAGCACCTAGACCCGTCCACATTTATCTGTCCTCTGTCCACAGGTCACAGGGAGCTCCCGTGGGTACAGGCTGCGGCAGGCACACATTGTACAGCACTGGGTTCCAAGGCATTTGGGTCAGTAGGACTATAACTTCCTTTCCTTCAGGGTCTGCCCAGGTTCAGTCCCGTATGGGCCACTTTAAATGATGCTGTGGCCTCCCTCTGCGTGCCCTCCTTGTGACTCCATGGGTGACGTCACACCCGGGTCATAATGGAGAGCTGAGGTTGCACGGTAACCTGGCGGCCTGTGGTTCAGCATTTCTTCTTGGAAAGCCTTTGGGTAAATCACAGTCCATGTTGAGGGGCAATGACAATACCTTCCTCTGTTTTTTTGCCTTTTTTTTTTTTTTTTTTTAGCTGGGACTGCTTTGGGTTACAGAGAAGATGGAGCCCACTTCTGTTGCCCAGAAGGATGTCGGCTAGAGACTGGAAGCCCTGACCCGCCAGGACGCTGTGGTGATGAGACCCCTGCTGATACAGATACTCGCCCAGGTCTCCACAGCCCAGTGAACCATGAGTATCAGCTTGACCAGCGACTGGGTCCAGCCTTTGCTGTTTCTCTGTGACTCAGACGGTAAGGACATGTTGGAGGGTCTGCAGCCCTGTGGTCTGTCCTCCACACCCTCTCTGGTCATGACACAAGGGACAGAGGATGGGGGCTCTTAGATCCTTGTTTTCTGGCTGGAGGCTGAGTAAAGGCCTGTGATTGCTCCACTCACATCATGGCATTTTCAGAGATAAGTATGTTTGCCACTTCTAACTCAGAAATAAGGCAAGTGTTTTCACTCAAAGGACAGCAGTTATTTTTGTGCGGTGCGAAGCCCTTGGTGGAAAACCCTGAGCATCTACCCTGGGCCTCACCTGCAGGTCTTCCTGAGGCTGCAGACAGGATCTCTATATTCCCGTGAGAATGGAGGCCCATCACGTCTGCAGCAGCACATGGCCCAGGTCACAGAGCAGCGTGTACAGACCGTGGGCCTGTCACAGAGCCTTGTCTTCTTTGGTCCACTGAGAAGGAGCGCCTTTTCAGGTCACTCCATCACTTGGCCTGCATCACAGGCTCGCTGAGGACTATGGCAGTTCCCACACCAGGGCCCACTAGGCCCGCGCCTTGGCCCGGCTGCAGCGGGCAGATGGCACAGTTCCCCTGCGCCTTGAAGCAGTGACCTGTCCTGCTCAGCACCGCTGCACCCATAAGTGTATCCCTGACAGAGAAGGACCTGAATTTTAGTCAGAGTTCTTCAGACGTTCTGACGCTCAGAGTCGATCAGTGAGTCTGGAGCAGGACTGTCCCCGCTCGCTAGGTGCAGGCAGCGTGACATCATCCCTGTAACAGGGCTGTGGGGCGATGTGCCCTGGATGGAAAACGCAGGCACGTCCTCTGCAGACAAATGGGCTGCTGAGGGGACATGCCCCTGAGGAAGGAGAGTGAAGGACAGGCTGGCCTTGCAGGTGAGTAAACACAACTTTGCGTAAAGGCATCTGCAAGAGCAGGAGGTGCGCGCGGGCACCAGGCGTGTGTGAATTTTCTCAGTGACACCGCCCGGGTGCAGCAGCACCGTCACAGTCACTTGTATGTAAATTGTGCAATAATTCACTGCAATTTTCTACCTTTTTCTTCTTCTTCCCCCACAGGCCAACCCAGAGTAGAAAAAAGTTATGGTTAGATTCAGTTCTCCTGCACCTTCCAAATCCTTGATGCTCCACAAGCCTCTGCATCCACCAAGGTGTGTGGTGGGGCTTCTGGTCCCCTGGTGTCCCACTGGTGGGCAGTGCCCGTGGCGTCTGTCAGACTTTCCCACCGCAGCTGTGCTCCGTCCTCAGGGACCCGTTTGGGGTCTCCCAGCTGCGACGTCTGTTTCGGTCGTGCGTCTAGAGCTCGGGGACCAGGACAGGAGGCTTCCACACGGACCTGAGCTAAAACTCCAAACTCCATTGGTCACACAGCCCACAAAGTCCCTCCCTGGATATTGTCACAGTGACATTTTGGGTCTCACAGAGACAGTGTCAGTTCAGGGAAAGTGTTCTGTAGTTTCAGAGTTAGCTGGTTACTCTTTTGGCCAGTGCTCAGTTACCCTGGTAGAAGGCTATCAGTCTGTTGGGGGAACTTCTAAAGTAAGATTGTTGGTATAAAGCTCAGGTAATATGTTGCAGTTCTTCTCCGAGTGGACCTGGGCCTGCCCTTTATTCAGGAACGCCTGGGAGTGCAGTGGGGCTCGGGTGTGGGAATTAGTTAAGGGTCTTAGGCAATATTTTTATGACGCAGTTACTCGTTTGTTTATTTTTTCTACAGCATTTCTGCTTCCCCTGACCAAGTAAGAATGTAGGGGGCTGCTGTCCTCCCCTCCAGGAGCCCCGTCACCGATGAGCCAGCGCTGAGGACTTGGACCAGTCAGACTGTGTGACGCTGCTCCTACTTTCTGTCCATCAGAGAAGCCAGACCTGCCATGACCAGTGAGTGAGCGAGGACCTGGGGCCCCTGCCGCATGGGAATCCCGTTACGTGGGTCACATGGAGACTCTCCTGTGAGCGGCTGCCGAGACGCTGTATGGTCTGGCCTTCGGGGAGAAGGAATCCCGGAGCCCTTCAGGTTTCTTGGCTCTGCAAAGTGTCTCCTGTCCCATGTCTTTCCAATGACTGACCCCGGGAAAGCCAGTGTTCATGTCACCTACCAGACCCAATAAGCAGAGAGAGGGGTTCACCTTTTTTGGTGGTTTATTCCCATGGCCGGTGATCTGAGAAAACAGGGGCTTGGTACCCTATCAGACCATCTTAAGTTCCATCATAAATGTACCCTTTTTACAAGGAGAAGAAAAGTCTAGGTAAGGGGTTTGGAATCCAGAGAGAAGGTTAATCAGATCAAAGCTGCAGCATTCCTTCCTCTGTGCCCTGGGCGGTGGCCTTTGTGTCCTGGTTGCAGGTGGTCAGAGCCTGGAGCACCTTGGCTCAGATGTCACCTTGATGTCCTGCAGGCCTCCTGAGGCACAGGGTGGAACTGTTTATGGTTACCTGGAGTCACTGTGAGTCATACCTCCAGTTTCTGAAATAATAGCTTTCTACACACATTGATTACTGAGCTTATTAGCTGTTACCCGAAACTAAAACTTTTTAACCTTTGAGTCCCCGTCAGCACTGGGGAGAGCTGTGCGGGCACCCACGCCCAGCCGGCAGGAGGACCTCAGGGAGAAATGCGCCCCATGTCCCGGTCCCCCTGCGCCTTTGCATGTCTCCTCTGCATAAACCAAGGGAGGAGCGGAAATTCCACGTCTCTGTGATCTTTGGATTCCTGTTTCAGCCGCTCGTCTGAAGGAACTGTTAGAGCCCTTTCTCAGTTCCCAAGTGGCAGACAGAAATGCCGAATTGTGACCTGGGCGTCCAAGTTCATCAATTCTTTCTGACCCAAGGTTTTATATTCTTCCTTTTTATGCCCCTCCATTAAGCATTCCCACACATATTTTGTATTTTTCTGTTTTACAAATTGGGAAACTGAGAAAGTTCTTTGGAAGAGGAGCACAGTTGCTCAGTGTTCACTGCGTGTCCCCGCCTTTTGGGTCCTGCGGGGACTTCATCTCGTCAAGGCGGCAGCTGGCTCAAGGGAGGCCATTATCATCCTTACCCTTGTGTGTCTTTTTTTGCGCATTTTGCTGGTTTATGATGAACCGGAATTATCCTCATTTTCTCCAATATTTGGTTACAAGTCTCCAAATGAACCCTTTTATTTTTCTACCTTCTGAGTTGGAATGACTAAGAGATAAACCTACTGTCACTGAAGCACTTTGAGCTGAATCAGGACACTTTGAGGGACTCTTCAAGGAGATCAGCTCCTGTGATTACAGATCCCAGGCCCCGGGCGGCTGCAGGGTGGGTCTGGGAGGAATTTAGGAGCATCCCTGCCCTGCCCTCCGCTGCCCTGGGAACGGCGCTCCAGGCCAGAGGTCAGATCCTCATGCCGTTCTCCCGCCACCATCCATGAAGCATTTCCCCGGCATTTACAGTCTCTGTGACTGTCCTGCGTCTGAATCAGAAATGACTTTACAGCTGTGAGTCTTTGTATTTTTTATTTTCATAGAGAGGCTTCCTCGTTCAGTGTCTGATGGCTCCACCATGCAGCACACTCTCCACGGCCAAGTTCAGCAGATGCTTCCACAGGTCCTTAGTGAAGCAAAGGACACTCAACAAAATGGTTTCGTGCTGCTCAGATGAGGGAGCAATGTCCTCACTTTTCCCATTTGTTGTGTTTCTTCTTTTTATTGAAAGATTGGGGTGGCGCTGGGTAAGAAAATGACGCAGGTTTCAGGTGCGCAGTTCCACGTCAGATCCCCGTACGCCGTACTGTGTGTTCCCCGCCCAGGCCTGTCCCCTCATCACCCTCTGTCCCCCCACAGCCTCCTCCGTCGGCCCCAGCTCCGCCCCGGCAGTCGGCCCACGGCTGCCTGTGCCCGTGAGGTGTTGTCTCTCCTTGTTGTTCACCTGCTCCGTCCTCCCCTGTCTGACCTTTGTGAGCTAGAGGAGGACTCGTTAGTTCCTTCTTAAATGGTTTATAATTGTATTTATGAGTTAATAACATACTAATCTCAGATGTACAGCATTCCCTCACTTATCGTGGGTATTACGTTCCAGAACCTACCCCGCCCCGTTTCATAGGAACCTTATATTTATTCTACGCTCTTAAACCTACGTCACTTTAACAACATACGTATACAGTACCTCAAAATCCCGCGATATAGCGAAAAATCTGCGATAAATAATTAAATATAATATTTTCTGTAATCCCGTGATACGGCGAGGCCGCGATAAGTGACCCGCGATAGAGTGAGAGCCTGCTGTATAATTACATAACGTACGACACCTACATACTCTGTTGTGTGCTCACCTCCCAAAGTGATGTTCTTCTGTCACCTTGTGTTTGACCTTTACCCTCTGTGTCCTGCCCTTACTCCCTTCACCCCTAGTATCTACAGTCCGTTGAGTGTATCTCTGAGGGTAAGTTTTGATTGTCAGTTTCTTTTTTTCCCCTGTGGCGCTGGGTTCCATACCCCACATCTGAGGGAGAAGACAGACTCTGTCCCCTCTCCCCTTGGTAACTGAAACCTTCCTCTCCGCGGCCACACGGTTCTAGCAGCACGTGAGACACAAGCATCTTCAGGGTTTCCTGCCCATTTGGGACACCTGTCCACCCACATCTTCCCCGGATTTCATTGTCAGTGTGTTCAAATCATGTTTCCTGCAGGTCCCTGCCCGCTGATGCAAACTGTGGCCCAGAGACGTGATCAGCATATCATTGCCCGTCTGGTCATTTACCGTCCAAAGTAAGTGAGTAATGAGGGGAACTGCCCGACATTACGTCCCTTGGGAGGGTTTCCCTGACCCACTGCCTTTCACGGATGTCCACAGACAGTCAGTCCTGCTGCAGCTGTCTGGTTCCTGCGCTTCCCTCCATATCAGGTGAAACCACCTAGAACCAGGCCAGGAATTCTCTCCTCTGTCCACAGGCCACAGGGAGCTCCCAGGGGTACAGGCTGTGGCAGACACACATTGTACAGCACTGGGTTCCAAAGGCACTTGGGCCACTAGTCATGTACCTTCGTTTTCTTCAGGGTCTGACCAGGTTCAGTCCTGTAAGGACCACTTTAAACGGATGCTGTGGTCTCCCTGCGTGTGGTCTCTATGACTCCGTGGGTGATGGCACACCTGGGTCACAAAGGACAGCTCAGGCTGCCTGGTAACCTGTGCCCAGGGTTCAGCATTTCTTTTCTGAAACCAGGGAAAGCCTGTGGGGCCGACCACAGTGCATTTGAGGGGCAATGACAATACCTTCTCCTGTACTTTTGCTCTTTTTAGTCAGCGGGGCCTGCTTTGCGCTACAGCGGGGATGGAGCCCACCTGTGATGCCCAGAAGGACCTCAGCCATCGACTGGGGGCCCTGCCTTCCTGCAGGTCCCCTGTTGCCAGGTTCTCTGGAGAACAGACCCCTGCTGATACAGACCCTCTCGCAGGTCCCCGCAGCCGTGTGAACCACAGGTATCGGCTTGGCAGCGTGTAGTTCCAGGCTCTGCTCTTTCTCTGTGACTCAGAGGTAAGGACGCTTTGGAGGGTGTGCACCCATGTGGTCCATCCTCCACCTGCTCTCTCTTCATGACTCAAGGGACAGAGGATGGGGGCTCCTTGATTCTGTTTTCTGGGAGGAAATGAGTTTGGAGGTTCAGTTAAGGCTGACGGCTGCTTCTCTTACGTTGGTGCATTTCAGGAACAAATTAGGTGTGCCGTAGTGACTGAGAAACTAAGGCTGAGCATTTTTACTGGAAAGGACAGCAGTTATCTGTGTGTGAGGGCAAGACCTTGGCTGAAAGTCCTGAGCACCTACCCTGGGATTCATCTCCCAAGGCCCCAAACAGAATCTCTATCCACCAGTGAAACGTGTAGGACCCTCCGGACGGTGGGAGCATAAGGCCCAGGTCACAGATCAGCGTGTGCCTGAGGCTGCAGCTGTCCCAGAGCCTCTGTTCTTCTGGGCCCGTCTCAGACGGAGCAGCTTCTCAGGCCACTGCACACGTGGGCTGGAGTCACTGGTGCCACCGAGGGATCTGCTGCCTCCACACGTGGGGGCCCACGGGGCGCCGTGCCTCTTCCCCTTGTTCTGTAGGAGCGCAGGTTCCACAGATTTTATTTACCTGTGACTGTCACCTCTCCTGCTGTGCAACACTTGAGTATAAATATTTTTCTGACTGAGAAGCCTTCTGGATCTTTGTCACAGTGTAACCGAACCCCTGGGCTGCTCCAATTGAAACAGAACCCACGTGCTGTTCCGTTTTTAGGGGCCCAATTGCGTGCCAGAAGCATAACTCTCAATACCAGAGTTTGGTGAAAAGAAAAATAATTGTTTATTTAATTGTTACATAGATTTAGATATTTGTGGATTTCTGCCATTAAGTCTTATTTTCTTTAAAACACCCACAAACACACAGTTCTGCCTCCCCTACAAAACCAGGCTAGTTTTGAAAAGCCAGAGATACAGTCTTCCTGCTTCCCAGACACAGTTCACCTTTCCCAGCAGCTCCCAGTCATTCAATCCTGATTGGGGAGGTTTTGCCTGTGTTGAGGTGCCCCCCAGCTCTTAATGCAGAACCGCATGGAGTTCCCAGCCTCCTTGTAAACCGCATGGAGTTCCCCCTTTTATTTCCAAGCCGCATGGTGTTCTTCCCCTCCAAATGTCTACCACTTATTTTTAAATCCCTGACTGCGTCCTGTGACGCAATGGGCATGGTAACCAGTCCTGACCGTTCACAGAATCTTATGCAGGCTCTGTAAGCTCTTTCCGTACCATCCCACGTCCAAGACCTCTCCTATCTTCTTGGGGCCTTGGAAGAACCAAAGCCATTTGTGTAACAAAGTCACCAGCCACTAACCCCAGGCATGTGAAGGCACCTTAAAAGCTGTTTCCTTTCCCCACCCCCCAACCTGCAGGCTCTGGGGATTTTTGGAGACCGCCACTGTGTAACAACCCTAGTTCCTGACGTTCTGACGCTCAGAGTTGATCAGTGAGTCTGGAGCAGGATGGTCCCCGCTCACTATGTGCAGGCAGCGTGACATCATCCTTGTAACAAACAGCGGGAGGGACGTGCTGTGGACAGAAAAGGCAGGCACGTCCTCTGCAGACAGATGGAGGCACGGGGACATGCCCCTGACGTAGTAAAGTCAGCGATGTGCTGGCCTTGCAGGTTAGGAACAGCTCTGACTCACCTTAGAATACCGAGTTTTCCATGTCAGAGCTATGCAGGGAGTCAGGGGAGGTGAGTCTGCTCAGCCTACGAAGCCGCGCTGGGACAGATGCAGCCGGCATAGACCCCAAGGGGTGACCTTGGCAGTGACCCACTGTCACTCTGAATTTTATCTTTATTTATTCCACAGGCCAAATAATGAGTAGAATAAAGATGTGGTTAGAATCAGCTCCCCTGCACCTTTCAGATCCTTGATGCTCCACAGACCTCTGTGTCCATCTAGGTGTGCGGTGGCGCTTCTGGTCCCCTGGTGTCCCAGGTGTGGGCAGTGCACGTGGCGTCTGTCAGAATTCCCCACCACAGCCGCGCTCCATCCTCAGGGACCCGTGTGGGGTCTCTCAGGTGTGGCCTCTGTCTCAGTCGTGTGTCTACATCTCGGGGACGCCCGCAAGGACAGGTCCGGGACATTAGGACCCACTTCAATGGGACTGAGCTAAAACCCACTGGTCACCTGACCGTGAAATGTTCCTACTGTTCATTTAGGGTCAGCGTGACATTTTGGTTTCTGAGACCAATTTACATTCAGAACCAGGGTCATGAATTCTCTGAATTATCTACTTTTTTTTGTATTTTTGGTTTGTTTGTTTGTTTCTTTGTTTTTGTTTCCTCCCAGATACACATTAACCCTGGTAAAGAAAAAACTCTCAGTCTCTTGGGGAAAGGCATGAAGGAAGGCTGACAGTATAAATTTTTTGTCCTCTGTTGTGGTCTTTCCTCGAGAGGATCCAGTCTTTCCTTCGTGAAAGAATTCTGGGTGTATAACTGGCTTATGTTACGGAATTTGTTAACCATCTGACTGAGTGTCTCTAAGATCCAGTTACGCCACGGTTCCCCTCGCCTGGGACATCCCTGCTTGTACAGGTCACGGGAGAAAGCACTGGGCTTGTTCCCTTCATTTCTAGTCATTCTGTGTTTCGTTAGCAGCACCGTGGGCCACTGCACGTCAGACTCGGGGACGCTGCTGTGACGTGCTGCTTTCTAGAGTGAGCGACCTGCTGTGAATTCAGTGTCTGGACACAGCCCATGGCCCCCGCCACCCCCGCGTCCAGGTTCTCCTGGGACATTAGGTTTTACCATCGAGAGGCGTCAGTTCCCACCGTCAGGTCTGGCCTTCAGAGGAGAGTCATCTCAGAGCTCTTTGAGTTTCTTTGCTAAATGTCTCCTCTTAAATATATTTCTCCGTGTGTCAGGGAAAGCCGTGCCATCAGGGCACTCCCAGAGGACCTGACAGGGTAGGAATGACAGACCCACCCCAATATCTGTCTCCTTAAGCTCTTGTCTGTTTTCCTTGACATGAAGCCACGGGGGAGTGGGCCGTTCCATGTCACTCACACGGGGCGACCTTTGGGTTCCCGTTTCAGCCAAGCACCCCAACAGTGTTAGAGCCTTACAGGCTGGGCCAGGTTGCAGGTAAGAGCGCGGAACCTGTCTCATGGTCTGAGCTCACACACTCGGTCTGATTGAGTTTGATGTCCCTTCCATTGTTGTCCCCCATCATGAAGCTTCCCACACGTATAGTGCACTTCCTTGTGGACCATTCTTTGTCCCCCACCCTGAGGGTCCTGCAGGGACCTGAGTCTGGTCAAGGTGCCAACTGCCTCGGGGGAGACCATGACTGTTCTTGCACTTGAGTGTCTCCTTCTGCACCTCTTTCAGTCCGTGACAAATGCTGAATGATTCTAGTTTTCTCCTGTATGGGTTACAACTCTACAATTAATCTTTCCCAGTTTTTTCACACGTCGCTTGGAACCTTTGAGAACTAATGTGACTCTTTCCTGAAGCCCTTCAAGCTGATCCTGGAGTCTTGGACATAATCAAGGAGACCGTCCGCAGCGACTGCAGGGAGCGCACCCCCGTGGGTGGCCGTGGGCCACCAGCAGGGTCCCAGCGCGTGTGTGCCGGCACCGCAGACGCTGACGCTGAGACCAGGACACCCACAGGTGGCACCGCGGCCTCGCTCCTGCCTCTGCTGCTGCGCCCGGTGCTGAGATGGTGTCGTGACGGGCTGGGCTCTGGACGCAGAACTCGGTTTTTAACTTATTGTTTGGTTTTCTTTTATTCTCAGAAACACTGTTCCTCGTGCATGTCTGACGGCTGACACCACACAGCACAGCTTCTACCACCGAGTCTCACCCGGTGCTCCACCTGATCCTTCGTACATGAAAGGCAAGTCAGTGAAAATTGTTTACATTATTCAGAAGAAACAGAAGAAAGAATGTCTCTTCTTCAACAGTGAGGGTCAGAAAAATTTGTTTTCTAATTTTCACCCAAGGATATGTTTATTGATTTGAGAGAGAGAGAGAGAGAGAGAGAGAGAGAGAGAGAGAGGGCAAGGGAGAGCGAGGGAGAGGAACATCGATGTCAGAGAGAAACATGAATCCTGCCCCCTGTACGCACCTCACCTGCGGATTGACCCAGCAGCCCAGGCAAGTGCCCTGGTCAGCAGTGGGACCTGCGGCCTTTTCATGTGTGGGATGGTGTCCAACCCACTTAGCCACCTGGCCAGGGTCGGACAAAGCTTCTTTTTAAATGTCTTGTAATTATGAAGTTTTGGAGGCGAACGGGCTCAATAACATCATGTAAATGTCACGTGTGCGACCTGACAAACCAGCCCAGCCTACGCCGGTATTTGTCCCCCACCCTGAGTCTCGTCTCCTTCCCTCGTCTTGTATTTGAGCATTTTACCTTCTTCATCCTCCCCGCATGCACCTCTCCCTCTGGTCACCACCTTTCTGTCGTCCGTACGTTGGAAGTTTTTCTTTCCTTGTGTGTTTGTTTTGTTCGTAGATTTTAGTTTCCTGTTTCCCAGGTGACGGAACCTACAGACTGTGCCACCTTCTCCTCTTGGTGGTGAAACCCTCCGTTTGAGGCCACACTGATGTGCATCACATGAGACATGTACATACTTGTACACTTTTGCCCAGGGAGGGAGAACTGTCCGCATACCTGTTCTCAAATTCTCAAATTCTGTGAGGAATTTCCCAATCACGTTTCTTTCGTGTGCCTGACTCTTCACACAAAATATGGCCACAGGCATGAGTCAGCAGGTACTTGTGTGTCTACTCATTTGTCACCGGGGCAAAGTGAATGATGAGGTGAGCTGCCCCCAATCTGCCCCTGGTGATGGTCTCCCTCACCCCGTGTCCTGCAGAATGTCCGCAGCTGGCCTGTCACGCTGCAGCTGCCCACTGCCTGGCTCTTGGTAGACGTCAGGCTAAGTGACCTGTGAGCCAGGCCCCGGCCGTCCTTCCGCTGCCTGCAGGGCACCGGGAGCGCCCACGAGTCCCCGGGTCTCGGCTGAGAGAGGGACCCTCTGTAGAGCAGGAGGGACCGAGGGCCGTTGGGCCGCTGTTTATATAACAGACTCGTGCCTCCAGGGTCTGGCCAGGTTGGACCCTGTATGGGCCACTTTAAATGGACACTGTGGTCTCCCTGTGTGAGGCCTCTATGACTCTGTGGGTGACGTCACACCCAGGTCATAAGGACAACTCAGCCTGCATGGTAACCTGGTGGCCCAGGTTCAGCATTTCTTCTTTGAAGCCAGAGAAGGTTTCTGGGATAAATCATGGTCCAATATGACAGCCCCTTCCCCTGAGGGTTAGCCCCTCCGAGCTGGGACTGCTGTGGGCTTCAGTGGGGATGAAGCCACCCGTGATGCCCAGAGGGTCCTCAGCCAAGACCTGGAAGCCCTGCCTCCCACAGTCACCTGCAGAGCCAGGGTCATTGCTGAGCGTGGCCTCTAGTGTTTCTTGTTTTGTTTTCTTATCTTTATTTTTTATTTTTGACATTATTGCAGATGTTATTTGCTCACCTCCACCCAGCCTTTGCCTCTCCTTTTCTGGGGCCATCTGTACAGTGTTGTCTGAGTCTATGGTTTATACATTTATGTTCTTTGACTGATCCTTCACCTTTTCTCACCCACCCTCCTCCCCCTCCCCTCTGACAGCTGTCAGTCTGTCCCATGTGGCCGTGCCTCTGGTTCCATTTTGTTTATCTTATTCTTTTTTTAAAATATATTTTAATTTATTTTAGAGAGAGGGGAAGGGAAGGAAAAAGAGAGGGAGAGAAACATCACTGTGTGGTTGCCTCTCACTGGCACCCCCAGCTGGGGACCTGATGTGCAACCCAGGCATGTATCCTGACTGGGAATCGAACCGGTGACCCTCTGGTTCACAGACCGGTGCTCAATCCACTGAGCCACACCAGCCAGGGCCATCATATTCTACATATAAGTGAGTCATGTGCTATTTGTCTTTCACTGTCTGGCTTATATCACTTAGCATAATAATCTCTCAGATCCATCATGAACGATGAAAGTTCATTTTTTTTACTGCAGCTTCATATCCCACTGTGTAAATGTGCCACGGCTTTTTCATCCCCTCATCTACTGATCGGCACTCGGGCTGCTTCCAAATCTTGGCGACTGTCAATAACGCTGCTGTGAACATAAGGGTGCGTATATTTTTTCAGATTGGTGTTTCAGGATTTGTAGGATTTGTTCCTAGAAGTGAGATCACTAGGTCAAAAGTCAGTTTTATTTCTAACTTTTTGAGGAAACTCCACACTGCTTTCCACAGTGAGGGCACCCGTCTGCATTCCCGCCAACAGTGCAGGAGGGTTCCCCTTTCTCCGCATCCTTTCCAGCACTTGTAGCTTGTTGATGTGTTGATGATGGCCACTCTGTCTGGTGTGAGGTGGTATCTCCCTGTGGTTTTGAGTTTCAGCTTTCTGATGATTAGTGACTTTGAGCATCTTTTCATATGTCCACTGGCCATCTGTGTGTGCTCTTTGGAGAAGTGCCTATTCAGGTCCTTGGCCCACTTTTTAATTGATTATCCATCTTCCTGGTGTTGAGTCATATAAGTTCTTTATATATGGTGGAAATTAACTCCTAATTTGATGTATCATTGGCGAATATGTTTTCCCAAACAGTGGGTTCCCTTTACAGTTGGTTGGTGGTTTATTTTGCTGTGCAGAAGCTTTTTACTTTGATGGAGTCCCACTTATTTTTCCTTTGTTTCCCTTGCCCTAGAAGACATATCAGCAAATGAGGCTGACCCGCCCTATGTTTGGCACCAGATGAGCTGCCCCCAGCGCCCCGGCTCAGTTGGAAACTACTCCAGCAGAGGTTTCACGACCACGGCAGGACAAATCTATCCAGGACACTGTATTTTGTCTGAGGGGGTAAGGGAGGTGGCTGTTCCCTCCAGTGGAGAAAGCGCAAGACCTCCGTTCCTCATGCTTTTTATTGAGAAGTGTACACATGGGAGATACAAGGTCAAAACTCATGAATCATCAATAGCTTTTAGGCACCTGGATTACAGTTGACAGTTACAGATTACAGATATCAATACAGAGGGCACCGTGACCAGTCTGTGTCAGGGTCTGTTAAACATCTTGACGCCACACTGGTATTACAAGCAAGGTTCCATACATTCCTTGCTAGAGATTGTTGATAGTTAAGGAAGAGATAAGAAAAGCAGAGCAAGCTGCAAAGCATAATATGCATTCCTTAAATTCAGTTCCCACGGAATCCCTCGGAGTGACCTTTGGTCCTCTCTGCCCTGCCTTCGAGTTTTCTGTTGAGACCCAGAGGCTTCCCAAAGAGGGCAGCCTGGCTCACGGCTTGGGCTACAACCCCTGAGTCCACATGGAGCGGTTCCCCACAAGCAAAAACAGAGCTACAAGAGACGTCTGAGGTTGTCCTGATTCTGTTTTCTTGTAGGATTTTAATGGTTTTGTGACTGATATTTAAGTCTTATATCTATAGGTAGTTAATTCTTGTGTGTGGTCTACGCTGGTGGTCTAGTTTCATTTTTTGCTTGTACCAGTGCAGGTCTCCTATCACCATTTATTGAAGAGACTGCCTTTACTGCACTGTGTGCTCCTGGCCCTTTGTCAAATAGTAATGGACCACAGAGACCTGGGTTTGTGTCTGGGCTCTCCATTCTGTTCCATTGATCTACATGCCTGTTCTTATGTCAGTACGGGGCAGTTTTGATAACGGTGTCCTTGTAGTATAGTTTGATATCAGATATTGTGGTCCCTTCAACTTTGTTCTTCTTTCTCAAGATTGCTGAGGTTATTCAGAGTCTTTTTTGGTTCCATATAAATTTTTGGAATATTTATTCTAGATCTGTAAAAGGTGTCATTGGTGTTTTATAGCGTTTTCACTTTTTTCAGATATCTACTTAAAGGAGAATGTCTGGATCATATGGAATGTTTTTTGTTTTGTTTTTTTTTAATCTGTGAGGAACTTCCATACTGTTTTTCAGTGGCTGCACCAATTTACAGTGCAGCCAACAGTGCACGACGGTTCTCTTTCCCCCACGTCCTAACCAACACGTGCCTTACTGACTTTTTGATCATTCCTGTCGTGTGTGCAGTCCTGGCTCTGAATGAGGACCCTTGGTTCTCTCCGTGTGATCCTACCCCTCGATGGGAGCTGCTCCCCTGACTGAGACGTCCCTTTGCAGCCTCCAGCTGCCAGCAGGCCTGCACCTCACAGCCTCCCTCCCTTCTCCCCTTGGCGGTGTTATCTTACAAAGGGTCACGAGGCTTCTTCGGGGAAACTTACTTCTCCCATACTGACTCCTCCAAGGCCTGTCTTTCTGGTTCCCTGGCTCCTGCTTTTACTGCCCAAGATCTTACCTGCAGCGTCTGCACTTCCCTTCATGTGCCCCCCCACCCCACCCCTTTGTTCAGTCCCGCAGGCCCTACAGCTCTGGTGGCTCCTCGGTTTCCTAGGGTCACTGGAACTGCAGGTCTCCTCCCATCAGAAGCTCACAGGCACTCAGGCACCCCCATCCTCCAGAGCATCTCCCCGAGACTGAAAAGAAGGAAAGACTATTTGGAAAGAGACTGGGTATTTTATCCACTTAGATGAGACTTTGGAGATGTCCAGACAGCAGCTTGGTAGCACCTCAGCCTCTCACCTAAAATGTAGCGCGCGGCCATCAGAGGATGACCTATCAGAGCAAAGAAAACCTTTGCATTCTCCTCCCTGCCAGTCAGAAGCCTTAGCCTCATGCTGAACAGCTGACCTCTAACTTTCTCTGCCATAAACACAGTTCCAGCACAAAAATGCAAAAGGAAGCAAAAAAGAGTACCAGCTCCTAAATAAACTAGTGAGTTTTGTATTTCTGTATTTATGCCTGGCTCATGGCTAAGTATTTTAAATGAAAACCATAAGATCTGTATTTGCATCTGTGTGTATATGTGTGGATATATATATATGCATATATCTGTGCATATATATAATACGTACAAAAATATATAATTTCTCTATCTCCTGATGGTATTACCTAATTAATTTTAAATATCTCTTAAGAGTTTTATTCTAATTGGCTTAGAGTGAAATAAGCACTTAATCTAAATTAAATTAAGTCTTTTTAAATTCTCTGATGTATAGGAACCAGCTCAAATGTGTACATGTTTGGGAATTTCTTTGCTAAATAAAACCTCTTTGATACTGTTGATTTAATAACTCAGGTATGTGTTCAGGATTTTCAACATTAAATATAATGCAAACATATATTTCTATTCGACTTGGTTTTACTAGTCAAATCAGCTAAACTATATACACTAAATTTTTAAGATTATAAAAATGATACATTTAATTTTAACAAGATGGAGTCATTATTCTGACAAACTTTATTTTAACAATAAATTTTTTAAAATATTTCCACCTAAATTTAGTTTCCAAAATATTTTTGGTAACTTGGCAATCTTAGGGTTATGCAAAATTATATAATAAATATCCTTTGAAAATCTAAATTTATATATAACATAAAGTATTAATATATTGATTGGTAACAAAACTTTAAGTTTATATACATTTGGCTTCCTATTTTTATATAGTACAGAGAGGCTAAAAATATTTGGGCCTGTTAATTAATAGGCCCTTGCCGCATTAGAAAAAAATTGTGGTATAAAAATATACACGTCTAGAGACTGTGAGATGGTACATTCATAACATCTGCTAATCAATGACACCTGTACTCATAACTTTCAGCCATGCTAAATACTTAAATGAAGACACTAATAATATCATAATCTAGCCAAAATGATAAAAGTATCCTGCATTCAACCAAAAGCACTCTAACCCCTTCTCCAGAAGAGGAGAGTGGAATTCACGCTTCTCCTTGGTATTCTGTAACAAATAGTATGATGTCTGGATATGACAGTTTGCAATCGTGTACTTCCTGGTCCCCAATATAGAGGTTATTAATAGTTAAAACTTAATGATCAATATATAAAATAAAACTACTAGAAATGGTAAGAGTGAGGTAAAAACTTTGTATTCATAGTATGGCAGGAAATTACGATGTGCTTTTACAAGAAAAGGGAGTAAGGACTGTAGGATTTTAAAAGAAAAACATAGGAGTAATTTTATTCTTAAGGAAAAAAACAGCAAAAGTGAAATAGGATAAAACCTGAGGTTAGTTCGCAGATAAGAAAGTTTGTGTTGTGAGGTCTAAGCTGGATAAAATTAAATGAATTTATTTATATGGATCAATTTAAAATCAGCCAAATAATGTGTTGATACAAACTGAGTGTTCTATACGCTCTTTGTTAAAATGACAACGTTTCTTAAATCACTCTCTTGTTCTTAATAGAGTGTAAGAGGTTTTCTTCAACTTTTGAGTAGTCTACCTAGGGAACAAAGATTCTGTGATGTTCAAAATGATATCCACATTGCATGTCACCTTTTTTACTCCCTAGATTACTTACGTGAACCAAATCTCCTCACAGTTCAAAACCTAATTTTTTTATATTATATTTGAAATGTTTTATTATGCATAATCTATATGTATAATAAGTAATGACTCATTCACAATGAAATGTAATATTATAGTTCTCCAGAGAAGCAATACCAGTGGGAGATCTATATCTACATCTATATCATCTATACTATCAGGTGGGTGCAAAAGTAATGTCCAACTTTTTTAAAAGAAAGTTTTAGATACTATTTATTAAATTTATGCCTCTTCTTATAATTTTTTGATGTCACAGTGACTAATTTATACCTTATTTTTTCAGATTATCAAAGTATTGTTCATAATCATCCTCAATATTTGCACCCATGTTCATCCCATCTAAAGACCACATTATAAATGTTTTATTCTACAAGTTTCATACATGCAAGTGCAGCAGCAAAGTCTATTCAGAGCGCTTATGGGGACGATGCAGTGACTGAAAGAAGCTGCAGGAGGTGGTTTTCCCGTTTCCAAAGTGAGGATTTTTGTTTGAAAAATGAGCCAAAAGAGGGCCGTCCAGAAAACCTTGATTCCAGGGTGTTGGAAGCTGTTGTCACAGAAAACCCCACCATCACCTCTAGGAAACTTGCAGAACAATGTAACGTAGCCCATACGACCATGCTGCGCCAACTGAAGAGGATCGGGAAGGTCTCAGTAGTTGGAAAATGGGTCGCACATGAACTGACTCCAGAGAATCTGCAACAGCGTGTTGCTTGTTGTGAATCATTGCTTTCGTGACACCTTCAGGCACCATTTTTAGGTCGTCTTGTTACAGGTGCTGAGAAGTGGATCCTTTACCATAACGTTAAACACTGCTGAGCATGGATCAGTTGAGGAGGAAGAAGAGTTCACCAACCAAGAGGAGGCCTTCATCTAAAGAAGATCATGTTGAGTGTACGGTGGGATATGGAAGGAATTGTCTGTTACGAACTGTTAGACAACAATCCAACAATTGCTGCTAATCTTTATTGTGAACAACTTTTTCATTTGAAAGCAGCTTTGAACCAAAAGCGGCCCTCCTCAGTCAACAGAAAGGGTGTCATCTTCCGTCACGATAATGCTCAGTAACATTGCTTCATCCTCCATATTCTCCTGACCTTGCTCCTTCTGATTATCACTTGTTTCAGGGACCACAGACCCATTTTGATGGTCTTAGGTTGACATCAAGAGAAGAGGTTGAAAATGAGTTGGATTCATATTTTCTTTCAAAACCTAAAGAATTTACAAGCGTGGCATTTATAAGCTAGTTGACAGATGGAATGAGGTTCTAGAAAGCAAAGGAGGTTATGTTAACAAATAAATATTTTCATAATCATGGGCTTTTTCATTTTTAAAATAGACCTCAAAGTCGGATCTTATTTTTGCACCAACCTTATATTTATAATAAAATTATATCTAGACATCTATATCTATAACTATATATCTATCTACATATCTATAATCTGTACCTATAGATCTCTCTCTATATATACATGTAATAGGAGGTGTGTTACGGGATTGGCTCGCATGGTCATGGATGCTGAGCAGCTCTGTGCTCTCCGTCAGCAGAGCCAGGAGAGCCCTGGTAGAGCGAGTCCAAGACCAAAGCCCAGGGAACCGGGGCACTGCGGTGACCGGAGGTATAGAACTGGCAACTCATGTGTCACAGGGCAACAAACGGTGGACAGCCACAGCGAGAACAGACAGAGGGAATCTGCCCTTTCGGGATATTTTATTCTACTCAGGCTGTCTATTCAGATGGGAGACCCCTGACGGCACTGGTGAGGTTGGATCTCTCCTCATTCTGCCCACTCAGGTGCAGACCCCTCCCAGAAACAGCCACACAGACGCAGCTGGGGACAGTGCTGTACCGGCTTTCTTCACTGACATCAGCCCTACCCAGCAGACGCATAAAACCAACCATCAAAAGTCCACCCTTTGTCCACATGACACCTTTACACGTCACTTTCAGCCATACTAACACTTCCAATAAAGACCATAATAAGGTGATAATTGTGCCTAAAGTGATAAAATCATCCTGCCTTCAACCAAAACACTCTTAATCCCTTCCCCAAAAGAGGGGTAAAGCCACTGAGTGTCGCTGACCCTTCTCACTGACATTCTGTACCAAATAATAGGATGTAAAATTAAGAACATTCAATACTGTGGTACAAATTTAGTGCATCTCATGCTACATGATAAAGGAATAAGAGAAGGTAGAGAATAAGAAATTTGCTTAATGCATGCAGATGTGCACACAAACATGTAACAAAGTAAGGAGGAAATAATGAGGGCAGTTAGTCTTTGATTCTTTCTTTGCTCACATAGTCATCGCTGGTGTTTATACTTACCCTCTTGTACAAAAAGTTGTGTGTTCCCTTTCTTCAGCAAGTTCCTCAGCTGGTGGTGGTTCTTTACCCAGTGGGGTCACCGGATCTTTTCTTCATAAAGGGTCTGGGCCATGGCTAGTGTTGCTTGGATTAGGTGGTTGTAGCTCCTCATTGACCTGAGTCACAGGACGCGGTAGCATGAAGGGAAGCCCTAGGGATGTCCCGTATTCCAGACATCCTCTGCCCTTCTGTGGTGTGGAGGAACTGGCCAGATTCCCTTTGGTGATGACGGAGATTCCTTCCTTGACCCAAACTTGAGTCAGGCTCATGAGCCTCCTAAACCAATATGGGCCCCTGCCTGCAAACGCTTGGCAAAGAGAACACTGCTGAGTCAGCTTAGCAGAAGTCCCCTCCTCCACGTCTAGTCACCTTTGCTGTCTGCCAGGCTTCGCTGACACCCGGTCAGGTGGCTCCGTGCTCAGCAAGACTCCTGTTAGGTTGGTTAGTCAGAACTCTACCCCTGACGTCTCCTCTTAGAATTTTCTATCTCCTGACACCCACCGGGCTTTTAGGCTGTAAACTCCTATTTTTCCCCATTGCATTCAAGAATTGAGCCCAGTTCTGTACTGAGACATCCTTCCCCCCATTGCAACAGTCTTGAATAAAATCTGCTTTGATCACTTTAATTAACGTCTGGCCATGTTTTTGTTTTGTTTTGTTTTTGTGTGACAGTCATGGTGTTGCGCCTCGGACAGGATCAGGCTCAGCCCTGGGGCCCCAGACCCCTCCAATGGGCCCCTAAGTGTGCAGGCACCTTTGAAGGCCGAGTCTCAATGCCCAGCCTCTGACTGACTGATCAGGGACCCATTGGTGAGTTCGACTCCTAAACCACTGGTCCTGTAGCACGCAGGCCGGATGTTGATTCTTGAGAACTGAGTGTAGAGTGTCAGGTGGCTTAGGTCCCAGACCCGCAGCGGCTGGAGTGGGATGCTCGGCTCCTGCCTGTAGCAGCCAGGCAAGCCCATGGGGTGCTGGAGGCCCAGCGGCCTCTGTACACAGGATGAAGGCTTCGTCAGTCACGGCGCGAGAGCGGCTCAGAGGAGCGGGAAACCCCTGACACTGTGCTCTGTCAGCGCTGTCTGTGGGTTTCTTGTGAGCGTGACTCTACAGAGGACAGTTTGGAACGTTAATGGCCTCTCTGGGCAGTTTAAGGTCTTCCCCATATGGCACCCCTCAGACTTCTCAGTCCCCCTCACGGCTTCTCCCATGCACTGCTTTTGTCACTTTGCATCTATTTTTCAGTCCCTTGAATCCATCGACATGTCCCCCTTCAGGCCCCTTCCTCCTCCCTCCTCTGTCCCCTTCCCCCTCAGCCCCTCACCTCCCTGAGGCACTTTGACTTCAGGAACCCCACCCTCTCTGTTCCCAAGGAACAGAAGGCCCCCAAAGCACTCACCAGAGGCTAAAGAGAGAAAACTGTGGCGCAGAACTGCATGTTTTATCCACTCCGATGGCTTCTGGAGGCATCCAGACAGGTACTGGGGTCTCCTGAGCCACCTCCCTATGATTCATTCACAGCCTCCGTGAGGATACGCATCAGGGCCGAGACCACGGAAAACTCTCCTCCACATGCAGTGCCGAATAGGCAGCCTTAACAGTCGCGTGTGGCAGAAGCAGGGTCAGATCAACACGTTAACTAGAGACTGAAAACATTGCATGTGCCAGACTGTTAACAGCCACTTTGCTCCTAGTTTTCTTTCTAAGTAATTATCCCCTTAGTTAGAAGGTTCTAGTCGATATATGTTATGTAACTACTAGAGCTAATCATGTAGATACTGGTATTTCTGTAGGCATAGGAAGAAAGATACGGTTTTATTTTTTGTTTTTTATTGTATTTTATTGTTTGTGCTGTTACAGTGGTCCCTTTTGCCCCCCACCTATGCCCCCACCCATAAAGATGTGGTTTTATTAACCCTTTGGGTGCCATGTGTAATTGCTAAAACTCGTGTGAGAAATGCCAGGCTATTTTGCTGGGAAATGCAGTTTATGAAAAATGTCTACAAAAACAATACTATTCATAATAATTTGCTGAAAATTTCACGACATATAGTAAAACACTTCTTTTGTAAGCAGCGTCCTTTGATGCAATTTAGCAAAAATATTGCATTAAAATTATTTTATTATAATAATTATTTTAGAAAAAATAAATTATTTCCTTCAGTATGGCTTTTGAAGTATAATATATGGCATAATATAAAACCTATGATTATGATTTGAAAAAGCACACAGCAACATGGATAACAAGCAAGAAATATAACAAATATTGCATAAATTTTTGGAAAAAAAAGAAAACTTCATAACATACAAAAAAAATGAACACAAACAGCATTCACACGAGATATATCTCAATAGCTATCAACAGTGGAAAACAGTTTATAAACGAAATGCTAACACTGTACCGTGAATCAATGAAAATGTCCGTTAGCAAAAGCTTCTGTATCATGCACACTGCATAGAGTTTCGACACTTATTGCAAAGATAAATGAAATTAAAAGGACCATTTAAAATGTAAGTAGAAATTATAACAGAATTAATATGTCAGTATTTGAACAAGTGAAAAAATTCGAAATTTGGATCAACATGAGAAAAAGTTATATCAATATATAACCTGAGGTACAAAAAAAAAAGAGAGAGAGAGAGAGAGAGAGAACAAAACATGAAACATGAATTATTCCATTGTTATTCACATTTATAGCCATCGAAGAAAAGGGTCGCTGGGAGCAACGTGGGCACTTTTGGGAAAATTTGTCAGCATCGCTCACAGCGATGTTGGCACTCAAAGGGTTAAGGAAAGGAAGTGTTTGGTTAAAGTTAGGGGAGAGTAATTTTGCCCTAAATGAGAGTGAGAAATGAGAAGAGAAACACAAAACCGAATGGATATGTATTTTTTAAAGTTGTAGAAAAATTGTGGGAAAGGACTCTCAAAACAGGAGCCATCTTGTATGCTCAGAGCTAGCTGACGATGGGTGTGTACATTTATAACATTTTAAAATTTATTTCCCAGGATTAATAGTGCGTGAAACCAAATCTAGGATTTGATTCTCTTTCTCTGTGAAAAACACAACGTTTACTTAGACTGTTAGTCTGCTTTTCGTAAGAAATTGGAAAAAAAGTTTTGATCTCTACATTTAAGTTATTCTGTCTGAGAAACCAGTAGTTTATATTTTCAAATAATTTCCTGTGCTTCCTGTTGTCTTTATTAGGGCTTTTATTACTGAAAAACTGGGCTCTTCATATTAAAGGAGCTACATAACTTACAGCTATAGAACCTTACCTATCTGCCTATGACATGTTTTAATTATCACTTGGGTTTAATCAATAACAACATATTGTCCCACAGTGACCCCCCATCTGGCTTTGAACCACCGAGACCTAACACAGCTCTTGTCTGAACCCTTCCCAGCTGAGTCTGGACCCTGGGCTGTGATCTCCCAGGACTTCCCACAGAGATGAGGGACCCCGGCTCATGCCCGCGGCTGTGGGCCAGTCAGACGGTGTCAGCGCATCTCTGCCGTCGCCGCAGACCTGGAAGCTAGGAACCACGAGGCCCATCGGACTGAGGCTGTAGACCGACTTTTAGAAATGTTCGTTGAATACCATCTGGAATCAGAAATTTTTTCTTAACTATTAACCTTGTTTTTTCCTTCATGTTCATAGAACTCTTCCTCAGTAAATCTCCAGTGGCTGCACCACACAGCATATCCTTGCTACCAAGTTCAACACGCAGTTCTCCAGATCCCTAGCAGCCAAAAGGTAACTAAACAAAAATAGATCTATATCAGTCAAAAGACAGAAGAATGTCTCTTCTCTTGAAAAAGAAGGGGCAAAATACGTTTTCCTTTTTTTAAGGTTTTCTTAGTAACGTGCGATAGATTTTTAAAAAACACTTTGTATATTTATTTTTAGAAATAGGGGCAGGGAGGGAGAAAGAGAGGGAGAGAAACATCGATGTGTGGTTGCCTCTCACACTGCCAACCGGGGACCTGGCCTGCAACCCAGGCATGTGCCCTGACTGGGAATCGAACCGGCGACCCTTTGGTTTGCAGCTTGGTGTTCAATCCACTGAGCCACACCAGGCTGGGCTGTTTTCTTATTTGTTCTTATTAAATCTATTTAGTAACGTTGGTTAATAATATAACATAAATCTCAGGTGTGCTACTTGACAACACAACCCCCGCACGCTCCACTGTGTGCTCCCCTGCCAAGGTCCTACCTTCTCCTACACGTGGTATTTGACCTCTTTATGCTGTTGGTCCGACCCCAGTCCTCTTTCCTCTGGAGGCCATTGTACTGGCGTCTGTGTCTTCGAGGCCGTTTTTTCTTTGCGTGACGGGGTTGTTTTGTTTCCTGTCCCTCCTAGGAGTGAACAACAGACGCGGTCACCCTGCCCAATTGGTTGATGAATTCTCCTCTGTGAGGTCACGCTGTTCTAAGCATCACATGAGACACAGATATCTTTGTATGGCTTCTCCCAGGGACTGAGATCTATCCACAAACTTCTTCCCACTGTGACTGTGAAGAATTGTCCAGTCATGATGATCCATTGAAAATATTGGCCAGAGCCACGAATCAGCATGAACTTGCGTGTCTGCTCATTTGTCATCTGAGCAAAGTGAATGATGAGGTGAGCGGCCCCCAATTTGCCCCTGGTGAGGGTCTCCCTCACCCCGTGTCCTGCAGGAGGTCCGCAGCTGGCCTGTCATGCTGCAGCTGCCCACTGCCTGGCTGTTGGTAGACGTCAGACTAAGTGACCTGTGAGCCAGGCCCCGGCCGTCCTTCCGCTGCCCGCAGTGCGTGGGGAGCGCGCATGAGTCCCCGGGTCTCGGCTGAGAGAGGGACCCTCTGTAGAGCAGGAGGGACCGAGGGCAGTTGGGCCGCTGTTTATATAGCAGACCTGTGCCTCGAGGGTCCGGCCAGGTTTGACTCTATATGGGCCACTTTAAACTGTGTGTGGCCTCTGTGTCTCTGTAGGTGACATCACACCCAGGTCATAAAGGACAGCTCAGGTTGTGTGGTAACCTGGTGGCCATGGCTCAGCATTTCTTCTACGAAACCAATGAAATGTTGGGGACAAATCACAGTCTGTTTTGACAGCTGTTGACAGCCCCTTCCCCTGAGGGTTAGCCCCTCCGAGCTGGGACTGCTGTGGGCTTCAGTGGGGATTAGGTCATCCGTGGTGCCCAGAGGGTCCTCAGCCAGAGCCCGGACACCCTGCCTCCCCACAGTCACCTGCAGAGCCAGGGTCCCTGTGGAACGTGGCCTCTTGGGGTTCCTTTAGGCCCAGTTCCCTGCGGCCCAGAGACCATGATTATCAGCCTTGCGAGCGTCCGAGTCAGGTCCTGCTCTTTCTCTGTGACTCGGGGTGAAAGGACATCTTGGAGGAGCTTGCTGCCCAGTCGTGACACTGAAGTGACAGGGGAGGGGGACACGGAACTGCTTGTTTCCTGGGTGGAGATGAGTTTTGAGGTTGATTGATGGTTCTACCTTGTGGCTACATTTTCAAGAAGAAAAAATACCTTTTTCTGACAAATTTAACTCAAAAAAGGCCAAGAGTTGTTCCTCCAGAGGACAGTTGTTGTCTGTGAACAATGGCCAGACCTTAGTTGAAAGTCCTGAGCATCTGCCCTGTGATTCAGCTGCAGGTCTTCCCAGGGCTGCAAACAGGATCTCTGTCCCCCGTGAAATGTGTAGGGCCATCACGTCTGCGGCAACACATGGCCCAGGTCACGGGGCCGCGGGTACAGCAGCCTGGACCTGTCACAGAGCCCTCTGTTCTCCTGGGTCCGTCTCAAACAGAGCAGCTTCTCAGCTCCCTCCCTAAATTTGCTGGAGGTGCCTGCTGAACGGAGGAATATGCTGGGAATAACCTCAGACAGCTGCTGGCGCTGGGACTCTGCCAGGCTTTCAGAGGGGCCAGAACCCACAGGTTCTCCTGTACCTGAAGCAGGTGCCTGTCCTGCTCAGCACGCCCGGGTCCATACGTATTTCACTGAGGGAGAAGGACCCTGAATTTAGCCACATTTATTGCAGTAACTTAAGACTCTAAAAGTGTATCAAAGGCAGAGTAGTGCTCTTCTAGGTGTAGCCAGCAAATACTGTCGTCCCTGTAACACACAGCAGGGGGGATGGGCTGTGGATGGAAAGGCAGCCACGTCCTCTGCAGACAGATGGGGACCTGGGGCTGCGGAGGGGACATGCCCCTGAGGTGGGACAGTGAAGGACATGCTGGCCTTGCAGGTGCGTAAAAACAACTTTGCGTAAAGGCATCTGCCAGAGCAGGAGGTGCACGCGGGCACCAGGCGTGTGTGAATTTGCTCAGTGACACCGCCTGGGTGTAGCAGCACCGTCACAGTCACTTGTATGTAAATAATGCAATAATTCAGGGCAATTTTCTACCTTTTTCTTCTTCTTCCCCACAGGCCAATGCAGAGTAGAATAAAGACATGGGAATCACCTCTTCTACGGCTTTCAGATCCTTGAGGCTGCCACAGACCTCTGCGTCCACCCGGGTGAGCAGTGAGGCTTCTGGTCCCCTGGTGTCCCAGGGGTGGGCAGTGCCCGTGGCGTCTGTCAGACTTTCCCACCACAGCTGCGCTCCGTCCTGAGGGACCCATGTGGGGTCTCCCAGCTGCGGTGTCTGTTTCAGTCGTGCGTCTAGAGCTCGGGGACAATCATTGGATGAATCTAGGATATTTGGACCCCCTTCAAAGGCGACTGAGCTAAAACTCCGTTCATCACCTGACCGTCAAATGTTCCTGTGTTCGTGCAGGGTCACAGTGACGTTTAGGTCTCTGAGACCAAAACCGGTGTCATGCAGTCTCTGAATTCTCTGTATTGGTTTTTTGTTTGTTTGTTTGTTTGTTTTGTTTTTTGTTTTTGCTTTCTCCCAGATACACAGTTACCCCGGTAAAAAGATATGGTCTTGGGGAAAGGCATGAAGGAAGGTGAAAGTATAAATGTTTTGTTGCCTGTTGGGGTCTTTCCTAGAGGATCCAGTCTTTCCTTCATGAAAGAATCTGGGTGTATAAGTGGCTCACATCAGGGAGTTTGTTAACCATCTGACTGAGTGCCTTTGTGATCCCAGCTACACCACGGTTCCCTCACCTGGGACATTCCTGCTTGTACAGGTCACGTAAGAATGCACTGAGCTTGCTGTCTTCACTCTGGGAGCACCGTGAGTCATTAGCCCACATGTGGGTCCCTGCAGGTCAGACTCAGGAGAGGCGGCTTTGATGTGCTGACTTTCATTGTGATCAGACCAGCGTGAGTTCAGTGGCAGAACAAGGCCCTAGTCCCTGCCACCCCAGGATCCAGTTTCTCCCGTGACATTTAGATTTTATTATTGAGAAGTTTCTGTTCCTTGTGTCAGGTCTGGCCTTCAGAGAAGAGTGAACATGTAGCTCTTCAAATATTTTATGTTTCCCCTTTTAAATATACTTCTCAATGTCCTGGGGAAAGATTTCCCATCTGGACTCTCCCAGAGTGGGAAACAGTACTTAAATGACAAATGCACGTTACCATCCTAGGTACCTAATCTTTCAAGTTCCTACCTCTACACGGAAGAAACAGTGGGTTTTCTGTGTCACAGACTCTGGCCATCACTGAATGCATTTGAAACAACCATCCTGATAAACTTTCAGAGGCTTCTCTGTGGACCCAAGCTGCAGGGAGAGATGCAGAGTCTCTGCCTGGTGGCCCATAGTAATCTCATCTAAACAAAATTCATGTTTTTTTAAACAATCTTGTCCACCATTAATTAATAGCAGACATATTGCAGATTTTTCTATTGTCAAAACTCACGTAGTTCTTCTAGTGCAGCACCTTCCTCATGGTCACGCCGTGTCCCTCACCTTTCGGGTCCTGCAGGGACCTGAGTCTGGTGACACTCACAGCTGCCTCTGGGGAGGTCACTACTGTTCTCACACTTGTGTGTCTCCTCTGGCACATGTATGCATTCGTGACAAATCCTATATTATTCTAGTTTTCTCCAGGATCGATTTCAACTCTACCAATAAGTAAACTTTCCAAGTTTTTTGACATGTTGCTTTGATCCACTGAGAACTAACACGACTCTTTCCTGAAGCCCTTCAGGCTGAGCCAGGAGCCTTGGACGTAATCAAGGAGACCGTCCTCAGCGACTGCAGGGAGCGCACCCCCGTGGGCGGCCGTGGGCCACCAGCAGGGTCCCAGCGCGTGTGTGCCGGCACCGCAGACGCTGACGCTGAGACCAGGACGCCCACGGGCGGCACCGCGGCCTCGCTCCTGCCTCTGTCGCTGCGCCCGGTGCTGAGACGGTGTCGTGACGGGCTGGGCTCTGGACGCAGAACTCGGTTTTTAACTTATTGTTTGGTTTTCTTTTATTCTCAGAGACACTGTTCCTCGTGCATGTCTGACGGCTGAGAGCACACAGCACAGCTTCTACCACCGAGTCTCACCCGGTGCTCCACCTGATCCTTCGTGC
The DNA here is from genome assembly GCF_987537825.1 of Furipterus horrens. Lineage (NCBI taxonomy): Eukaryota > Metazoa > Chordata > Mammalia > Chiroptera > Furipteridae > Furipterus > Furipterus horrens. Next base: position 1,916,199 of record NW_028327186.1, on the reverse strand, counting down.
ACGGAAGGCAAGTCAGTGAAAATTGTTTATATTATTTATAAGGAAGAAAAATGTCTCGTTTTTGAGAAAGTGGGGTATTACAAAACTTCTAATTAAATTTTGTATTATATTTTTTGGGTTAACATAAAAACATGATAGAAATTTCACGTGTACAGCTTTATAATTCAACATTGTACACTCTTTATGTGCTCACCCACCAAAAGCCCACTCTCCTTCCATCATCCCGTGTTTGACCCCCTGGACCCTCCTCATCCTCCCCCAGGCACCACCCCCTCTAATCACCCCTGTCTTCAGTACGTAGCAGGTGTTTTGTTTGTTTGTTTTGTTTGTGGCTTTTAACTTTGTATTTCACAAATGAGAGAAAATACGGAATGTACCATATTATTGTCTTAATGGAATTTTTTTTTTGAGGCCACATGGTGGGTGATCAACATCATATGGGATGTATACGTATCTTTGTGTAGTTTTTCCCAGTGAATAAGAAACATCCACAAACCTCTTCCCACATGTCACATAATTTCTACTCATGCGTCTTTTATGTCCCGGACACTTGATGTAAAATATTGACCAGAGCCACGAATTAGCACGTAGTTGTCTGTTTGCTCATTTGTCAGCTGAGCAAAGGGAATAATGAGGTGAGCTGCCCCCTACTTTGCCCCTGGTGACGATGTCCCTCACCCCGTGTCCTGCAGAATGTCCACAGAGGCCTGTTGTGCTGCAGCTGCCCTCTTCCTGGCTGTTGGTTAGTAACACGTAAATGACCAGCGAGCCAGGCCACAGCGGTCCTTCCTCTGCCAGCAGGACACAGGGAATGCCCAAGGGTCCATGGGTCTCGGCTGAGCAGAAGAAACAAGAGAATTGGGGCCACTGCTTTATATAACAGACCTGTGCCCCCAGGGTCCGGCCACTTCAGTCCTGAATGTACCACTTCCATGTGATGATGAGTCTTTTCTGTGCGTGGCCTCTGTGTGACTCCGTGGGTGACCTCACACCCAGGTCATAATGCACAGCTCAGTTTCCATGGTAACCTGGTGATCATGCTTAAACATGGCTTCTTGGAAACCAGGAAGCCTTTAAGACAAACCGCAGTCCATCCTGAGGGGACATGACAGATAATTTCCCTGAATGTTTTCCTTCCTGGCTAGTACACCTCGGGGAACAGTGGGGTGAAACCCACCTCTAATGCCCAGATGCGTCTCAGCCGGAGCCTGGAACAGCTGCCTTATCCCAGGTCCCTGGGGGGCCAGGATCCCTAAGAAGACTTTGCTTCTGGAGCTACTTCTCTCCCAGCTCTCTGCCCCCCAGTGAGCCCTGATTAAGTTCCCCAGCCTCTGGGCCCAGTCCTGCTGTTTGTCTGTGACTCAGGGGGAAGGAAGACACTGAGGCTTTGCAGCCCTGGGGTCAGTTACTCACCAGAGGCGGACAGTTAAATGCGTGTTTTCTGGGTAGCGATGACTGTAGAGGTTGAGTGATGGCTCAACAACATGGCTGTGTTTTCAAGATAGAACTTGACAGTATTGATTTAAAACAAGAAAATGTCAAAACTTGTTCCTCAAAAGAGCAATAGTGATTTGTGGAGGATGTCAGGAGCTTGGAGGGGACCTAATTGGACACAGGAGAGAGTGGAGGGAAGCTAAGGATGAGGGACAGGAGCAGAAATGAGCACCTTCCTCCAAAGGCATGGTACCTATTTCTGTCTCCAGAATTGGGAGTCTAGGAAAGCGAATTTAATCAAACTGCACCTTGAAGGATCTTGATGAGCACGCTGACGTTGGATTATTAATAAACTCTACTTGAAGTTTTCTACTGCTTATGCATCATATGCAAGATAATCTTAAATGGTACTTAGGCTTTTTAGGTGGTCTATGGGCCACCATTAAAAAAAAAGAGCTTGGTGGAAAATCCTGAGCCTCTACCCTGAGACTCACCTGCAGGTCTTCCTGAGGCTGCAAACAGGATCTCTATATTCCCGTGAAAATGGAGGCCCATCACGTCTGCAGCAGCACATGGCCCAGGTCACAGAGCAGCGTGTACAGACCGTGGACCTGTCACAGAGCCTTGTCTTCTTTGGTCCACTCAGAAGGAGCGCCTTTTCAGGTCACTCCATCACTTGGAGTGAGTCCTAGGCTCACTGAGGACTATGGCGACTCCCACACCAGGGCCCACTAGGCCTGCGCCTCCGCCCAGCTGCAGGGGGAGAGATGGTACCATTCCCCTGCGCCTTGAAGCAGTGACCTGTAATGCTCAGCACCGCTGCATCCATGCATATTATTTTTAGAAAGGGGAAGGGAGGAAGAAAGATCAGGAGTGAAATATCGATGTGCAAGAGAAACATCAATTGATTGTCTCTCAACATCTACAACTGGGGATCTGGCCTGTGCCCTGACTGAGATTCGAACCAGCAGCCTTTCAGTCAGCAGGCCGGTGCTCAATCCACTGAGCCACACCACCCAGGGCTGCTACAGCTTCTGGTCCCCTAGTGTCCCAGGTGTTGGCAGTACCTGTGGCGTCTGTCAGACTTTCCCACCACAGCCATGCTCAGTCCTCAGGGACCCGTGTGGGGTCTCTCAGCTGCAGCGTCTGTTTCAGTCGTGCGTCTAGAGCTCGGGGGTGCCCACAGGACTGGGCCAGGATAGACTAGAGAGAACTGAGCCAATTCCATTGATCAGCTGACACTTAAGGCCTTTACTGTTAACGTAGGGTCATAGAGACCTTTAGGTGCTCACAGGGACAGTGGCAGTGCTGAACCCGTGTGATGTAACCTATAAATTACATGATTATTTCTTTTCTCGAAAGTACATGGTTCCCCTGGAAAAGGCGATGTTTCCTTGGGGAGAAGACCAGAAGGAAGATCAGCAGTATAAATAATGGTAGTGTGTGGGGTTCCTTCCTAACTGGATCTGGTCTCTTCTTCATTCAGGGGATTCTGGGCGTGTAACCTGGCTCAGGTCTGGGAATTGGTCAAGGGGAAGACAGGATGTTTTTATCATTCACGTGACGCCATTGTTCATTTCACTTAGACCATTTCTGCTCATACAGAGCACGTGAAAACTGACTGATCTGCTGTTTTTTTACTTCTAGAATCACTGTCAGAGCCAGGCAGGCTGAGTCGATGCTGATTGCACTTTGCCTCTGTCCCGGCCGCCAGTCCTGCCTGGAGTGAGGGGTGTACAGGCTCCGTGGCCTCTGCCGGCCTGGGGTGCAGCTGCTCTGATCCCATTCAGATTTTGTAATTGAGTGAAGCAGTTTCTAGTGTATTTTTGGCCTTCAGGGAACAGTAAACACTGACATCTTCAAAGAGGCTATATGTCCCCTCTCAGATGTATTTCCCAATGTGTAGTGACAGGTCTGCCTTCTAGAAGCTACCAGAGTGGCGAGTAGGACCGAAATGACAAATGTACACCAACAGTTCAGTCTCCCTAAGATTTGATTTTCTTTCTGCACGTAAAGCAAAGGACAGTGGGCACTTTCATGTCACTCACAGCGGCCGTCTCTGGACTCATGTATCAGCCACACGTGCTGACCACAGTCAGGGACTCCCTAGTAGCCAGGCTGCAGGTGTAAATGCGGAATCTCTGCTTGGCTGGCCCACGTGCATACATGCGTTCTGATGGGAATCTATGTGCTTTCCACATCTCCCACCATCACACATTCCCACACGTACTCCATTTTTTCTGATTCTATGAATTGGAAAACTCCACAAGTTCTCAGAAAGTGTTAGAATCCTAAGGGTCACTGTGTGTCCCCCACCTTCAGGGTCCTGTGAGGACTTGGGTCTGGTCAAGGTGGGAACTAGCTCAGGGGAGACCATTACCGTTCTTACCTGTGCGTGTTTTCTCCTGCACCTTTGCTGGTCTGTGACGCGTCCTGAATTATTCTAGTCTTCTCCAGGATGTGGTTCCATCTCTCCACACTCACTCTTCCCCTTGTCTGTCATCTGAGCTGGAATCTCTGAGAACCAAACTCCTCTGTTACTGAAGCACTTCAGGCTGAATCTGTTCAATATGTTTCCTTCAGGTCCCTGGTCATCGTTGCAAACTGTGGCCCAGAGACACGATCAGCATGTCATTGCCCATCTGGTCATTTAGCGTCCAAGGTAAGTGAAGGATGAGGGGAACTGCCCGAAATTATGTCCCTCGGGAGGGTTTCCCTGACCCACTGCCTTTCACGGATGGTCAGTCCTGCTGCAGCTGTCTGGTTCCTGCGGTTCCCTCCATATCAGGTGAAACCACCTAGAACCAGGCCATGAATTCTCTCCTCTGTCCACAGGCCACAGGGAGCTCCCGTGGGTACAGGCTGCGGCAGGCACACATTGTACAGCACTGGGTTCCAAGGCATTTGGGCCACTAGGACTATAACTTCCTTTCCTTCAGGGTCTGCCCAGGTTCAGTCCCGTATGGGCCACTTTAAATGATTCTGTGGCCTCCCTCTGCGTGCCCTCCTTGTGACTCCATGGGTGACGTCACACCCGGGTCATAATGGAGAGCTGAGGTTGCACGGTAACCTGGTGGCCTGTGGTTCAGCATTTCTTCTTGGAAAGCCTTTGGGTAAATCACAGTCCATGTTGAGGGGCAATGACAGTATCTTCTCCTGTATTTTCACTCTTTTTTAGCTGGGACTGCTTTAGGCTACAGCGGGGATGGATCCCACTTGTGATGCCCAGAAGGACCTCAGCCAGGCTGGGTGACACGCCTCTCCGCAGGTCCCTAGTGGCCAGGACCCTGTGGAGAATAGACCCCTCCTGATGACGGATACTCGCCCAGGTCTCCACAGCCCAGTGAACCGTATCAGCTACATCAGCATCTGTGTCATCACTGCTGTTTCCCTGTGACTCAGACGGTAAGGACATGTTGGAGGGTCTGCAGCCCTGTGACCCATCCTCCACATGCTCTCTCTTCATGGCACAAGTGACAGAGATGGCTGTTCTTAGATCCTTGTTTTCTGGGTGGAAGTGATTTTGTAGATTGAGTAAAGGCCAGTGGTTGCTCCACTCATGTTGCTACATTTCAGGAAAAAATATGTTTGCCGGGTTGACTCAAAAAACATTTTTACTCAGAAGGACCAGTAACTGTGTGAGATGTCGAGACCTTCACTGAAACTCCTGAGCATCTGCTCTGGCATTCAGCTCCAGGTCTTCTCAAGGCCCCCAGCAGAATCTCTACTGAGGCTGTTCTGCCTCCAGTGCCCTGGCTCGGTTTGAAAGTCCCTGTCCTGTGAAGGTTTCTGGACCACGGCAGAAAAATAAATTTATCCACGACACTGTATTTTGGGGGGTGGGGTGGGAGGCAGCTCATCTCTCTAGTGGAGAAGAGCGCAGAATTCCCGTTCCCCGTGCCTTTTTCTGAGAAAGGTATGTATGGGAGATAACAAGGTCAAAATTCATAAATCACCAGCAGCTTTAAGACACTTGGATTAGAGTTGACAGTTACTGATTGCAGATATCAACATAGAGAACACGGTGACCAGTCTGTGTCAGGGTCTGCTAAACATCCTGATGCCATGCTGACATCAGCTGCAATGCCTCATACATTCCTTGCTACAGGTTGTTTATAGTTAAATAAGAGATAAGAAAAGCAGAGTAAGCTCTAAAGCATACTATGCATTCCTTAAACCCAGTTCCTGTGGGAACCCCCAGAGGGGCCTTCAGCCCTGCCTGCCTGGCAGCCTTCTGGCTTTCCATTGAGACTCAGAGGCTTCCCGAGGGGACCTGGCTCAGGGCTTGGGCTACAATTCCCAAAACCACAGGACAGGTCCCCCACACTCTACCCACCAGTGAAACTTGAAGGACCATCTCAGCTGTGGCCCCATAAGGCCCAGGTCACAGAGCAGCGTGTGCCTCAGGCTGCAGCTGTCACAGAGCCTCTGAGTGTCTGGGCCCGTCTCAGACGGAGCAGCTTCTCACCCACTGCACACGTGGGCTGGAGTCACCGGCCCCACCGAGGACTCTGCTGCCTCCACACCCAGGGGCCCACTGGGCGCTGTGCCTCTTCCCCTTGTTCTGTAGGAGCGCAGGTTCCACAGATTTTATTTACCTGCGACAGTCACCTGTCCTGCTCAGCACCACTGCACTATAGATGTTTCACTGAGTGAGAAGTCCCCTGAATCTCTGTCACAATTATTCCAGATGTTTTGAGACTCAGGATTTATCAGTGAGTCTATAGCAGGACGGTCCCCGCTCACTAGGTGCAGGCAGCGTGACGTCATCCTTGTAACAGGGCCGCGGTGGGGGCATGCTGTGGACGGAGAAGGCAGCCATGTCCTCTGCAGACAGATGGAGACACGGGGCTGCAGAGGGGACATGCCCCTGATGTGTGACAGTGAGGAACATGCTGGCCTTGCAGGTGACAAACAGCTCTGACTGACTGTGGGCCACACTGAAGGGACAGGCATCTGCCAGGTCAGGGGGTGCGCAGGGAGCTGGGGGAGGTGACTTTGCTCAGCCTACAAAACCGCGCTGGGCAGCAGCAGCCGGTGTAGACACAGGGGGTGACCTTTGCAGTGACCCACTGTCACTCTCTGAGTTTCATCTTTATTTATTCCACAGCCTAAATAATGAGTATATAAAGACGTGGGAATTAGCTCCCCTGCACCTTTCAGAGCCTGGATGCTCCACAGACCTCTGCGTCCACCCAGGTGTGCGGTGGGGCCTCTGGTCCCCTGGTGTCCTATCTGTGGGCAGTGCCTGTGGCGTCTGTCAGACTTTCCCACCACAGCCGCGCTCGGTCCTCAGGGACCCGTGTGGGGTCTCCCAGCTGCGGCGTCTGTTTCAGTCGTGTGTCTAGAGCTTGGGGACGCCCGCAGGCCGGGGCTGGGATATCAGGACCCAGTTCCAAAGCACCTGAGCTAAAACTCCACTGCTCATGTGCCCCTCAAACGTTCCTAGTGTTAGTGCAGGGTCACAGTGACATTTTGGTTTCGGAGACCAATTTACATTCAGAATTGGTGTCATGCAGTCCTGAAATTATTTTTGTTTTGTTTTTTGTTTGTTTGTATGCTTGCTTTCTCCCAATTCTGCAGTTACCCTGGTAAAAGGCTATTACTCTCTTGGGGAAAGGCATGAAGGAAGGTTGACGGTATAAATGATTTTGTTGAGGAATTTCAAGAGGATCCAGTCTTTCCCTCATGAAAGAATCTGGGTGTATAACTGGCTCACATCAGGGAGTTTGTTAACCATCTGACTGAGTGTCTTTGTGATCCCAGCTACACCACGGTTCCCTCACCTGGGACATCCCTGCTTGTACAGGTCACGTAAGAATGCACTGAGCTTGCTGTCTTCACTCTGGGAGCACCGTGAGTCATTAGCCCACATGTGGGTCCCTGCAGGTCAGACTCAGGAGAGGCGGCTTTGATGTGCTGACTTTCATTGTGATCAGATTGGCATGAGTTTAGTAATTGCCCAAGGCCCATTGGTCCCTGCCACCCCAGGACCCGGTTTCTCCCGTGACATTTAGATTTTATTGTTGAGAGGCTTCTGTTCCCAAAGCCAGGTCTGGCCTTCTCCGTTTAAATATACTTCTCAATGTCCTGGGGACAGATTTCCCATCTAGACCCTCCCAGAGTGAGAAATAGGACTTAAATGACAAATGCACATTACTATCTTATCTCCCTAATCTTTTAAGTTCCTACCTCTACACGGAAGAAACAGTGGGTTTTCTGTGTCACAGACTCTGGCCATCACTGAATGCATTTGAAACAACCATCCTGATAAACTTTCAGAGGCTTCTCTGTGGACCCAAGCTGCAGGGAGAGATGCAGAGTCTCTGCCTGGTGGCCCATAGTAATCTCATCTAAACAAAATTCATGTTTTTTTAAACATTCTTGTCCACCATTCATTAGTAGCAGACATATTGCAGATTTTTCTTTTGTGTATATCTCAAAACTTAAGTATTTCTTCCAGTGCAGCTCCTTCCTCATGGTCACGCCGTGTCCCTCACCTTTAGGGTCCTGCAGGGACCTGAGTCTGGTCTGGGTGGCAACGGCCTCAGTAGAGGTCACTGCCATTCCTACCCTTGTGTGTCTCCTGTGGCACATTTATCCATTCTGTGACCAATCATGAATCATTCTCGTTTTCTCCAGGATCGATTTCTACTCTACAATTAGCCTTCCCAAGTTTTCTCACATCCGGCTTGGGTCCACTGAGAACTAACACGACTCTTTCCTGAAGCCCTTCAGGCTGAGCCTAGTCTTGGACGTAATCAAGGAGACCGTCCGCAGCGACTGCAGGGAGCGCACCCCCGTGGGCGGCCGTGGGCCACCAGCAGGGCCCCAGCGCGTCTGTGCCGGCACCGCAGACGCTGACGCTGAGACCAGGACGCCCACGGGCGGCACCGCGGCCTCGCTCCTGCCTCTGCCGCTGCGCCCGGTGCTGAGACGGTGTCGTGACGGGCTGGGCTCTGGACGCAGAACTCGGTTTTTAACTTATTGTTTGGTTTTCTTTTATTCTCAGAGACACCGTTTCTCGTGCATGTCTGACGGCTGACACCACACAGCACAGCTTCTACCACCGAGTCTCACCCGGTGCTCCACGTGATCCTTCGTGCACGGAAGGCAAGTCAGTGAAAATTGTTTATATTATTTATAAGGAAGAAAAATGTCTCGTTTTTGAGAAAGTTGGGTATTACAAAACTTCTAATTAAATTCCTTATCTTTGTTGGGGTAACATAAAAACATAATATAAATTTCACGTGTACAGCTTTATAATTCAACATTGTACACTCTTTGTGTGCTCCTCACTGGAAGCCCACTCTCCTTCTGTCATCCCGTGTTTGACCTCCTGGACCTTCCTCATCCTCCCCCTCAGGCACCTTCCTCTCTAATCAGCACCATTGTGTCTTCTATATTAGCAGGTTCGTTCGTGGCTTTTACTTTTATATTTCCAAGACGAGAGAAAATGCAGAATGTACCACCCTATTGTCTTTTTAAAAGATTTTATTTATTTATTTATTTGCTTTTAGAGAGAGGGGAAGGGAGAGAGGAAGAGAGGGAAACTTCAATATGTGGTTGCCCCTCATGTGTCCCCAACTGGGGACCTGGCCCGCAACCCAGGCCTGTGCCCTGACTGGGAATCGAACCCACGACCCTTTGGTTCACAGGCTGGTGCTCAGTCTACTGAGCCTCACCAGCCAGGGCCCACTTTATTGTCCTAATGAAATTTTCCTATTGCAGGCCACACTGTGATAAGCATCACCTACGATACAAATACCTTTGTATGTTTGAGGGAGACTGTGTGTGTGGTACAGAGGGCCGTGGCCACTGTGTGGAGCCAGGACTCGAATATGCACCCATGAGCCTTAACTGACTGACAGATGCGCCCTGCATACCATGCCGCCACTCCCACACTCCGGGGGGTTTTAGAAGTAGAATAGGAATGCAGTGTCCTCTTTGAAGCTGATGAAGCCTGCCTGCTCTGTGAAGCCCTAAATCCTTATCAGCAGAATGTGAAAACAGAATGTTTAAGTGAAAAGAGACATCTGGACTTCTGCGATATGCCTTGGCGCCACGCAGTCTTGCCGCCTCTCTCCCTCCACTGATTTATGCTTCCCTTTGTTGTTCCTCCCGACCATGTGGCCGAGGTCTGCTTGCTTACCCCGTGCATTTCTGCACGTAGCAGACCCAGTGAAATCGCTGACTGAGAGGAAAGAGGGATGAGTGATCTCCTGTGAGAAACACTCCCCCCTCTCTCCTCCGACACCCTGTTTCTGAGTCAGTTCTTGCACCCGCACAGAGGGAGCTGCAGGAAGGGAATCTCGTATGTTTCTGCCCACTGAATAAGAACCGTCCGCAAACCTCTTCCCAGTTTTCACTGTGAAGAATTTCTACTCATTTTTTTTTTTTTTGCACATTCCTGATGGTTGTTGCAAAATATTGGCCAAAGTCACCAATCAGCATGTACTTGCATGTTGGGTCATTTGTCATCTGAGAAAAGTGAATTATGAGGTGAGCTGCCCCCATCTCTGCCCCTGGTGACGGTCTCCCTCACCCCATGTCCTGCAGAATGTCCACAGCTGTCCTGTCGCGCTGCAGCTGCCCACTGCCTGGCTGTTGGTAGACATCAGGCTAAGTGACCTGTGAGCCAGGCCCCGGCCGTCCTTCCGCTGCCCGCAGGGCACGGGGAGCGCCCATGAGTCCCCGGGTCTTGGCTGAGAGAGGGACCCTCTGTAGAGCAGGAGGGACCGAGGTCAGTGGGGCCACTGTTTATATAACAGACCTGTGCCTCCAGGGTCCGGCCAGGTTGGCCTCTGTATTGACTGCTTTAAATGGGTGCTGTGGTCTCCCTGTGTGTGGCCTCTATGACTCCGTGGGTGACGTCACACCCAGGTCATAAAGGACAGCTCAGGCTGCCTGGTAACCTGGTGGCCAGGGTTCAGCATTTCTCCTCTGAAACCAAGGAAAGACTTTGGAGCAAACACAGGCCATTTTGAGGGGCAATGGCACTGCCTTCCCCTGCATTTTCGCTGTATTTAGCGGGGCCTGCTTTGGGCTACAGCAGGGATGGAACCCACCTGTGATGCCCAGATGGACCTCAGCCAGAGACCGGGTGCCCTGCCACCGAGCAGGTCCCTTGTGGCCAGGATCCTATGGAGACAGGTCCCTGCTGATACAGATTCTCTCCCAGGTCTCCACAACCCTGTGAACCGTGAGGAACAGTTGTGCTAAGGTCTGGATGCAATCTCTGCTGTTTCTCCGTGACTCAGAGGGTAAGGACGTCTTGGAGGCCTTTCAGCCCTGGGGTCCGTCCTCCACACGGTCTCTCATCATGACACAACTGACAGAGGATGGGGGCTCTTAGATCCTTGTTTTCTGGCTGGAGGGGATTATAGAGGTTTAGTGAAGGCCTGTGCTTGATCCACTCACGTCATGACGAGACAGTGAAGGACATGCTGGCCTTGCAGGCTGAGTAAACACAACTTTGCGTAAAGGCATCTGCCAGAGCAAGAGGTGCACGCGGGCACCAGGCGTGTGTGAATTTTCTCAGTGACACCGCCCGGGTGCAGCAGCACCATCACAGTCACTTGTATGTAAATTGTGCAATAATTCAGGGCAATTTTCTACCTTTTTCTTCCTCCTCCCTGCCCCCCAGGCCAAAGAAAGAGTAGAATAAAGACATGGGCATCAGCTCCCCTGCACCTTTCAGAGCCTGGATGCTCCACAAGCCTCTGCATCCACCCAGGTGTGCAGTGGGGCTTCTGGTCCCCTGGTGTCCCACGGGTGGGCAGGTCCCGTGGCGTCTGCCAGACTTTCCCACCACAGCCGCGCTCGGTCCTCAGGGACCCGTGTGGGGTCTCCCAGCTGCGGTGTCTGTTTCAGTCGTGCGTCTAGAGCTTGGGGACCAGGACAGGAGGCTTCCACACGGACCTGAGCTAAAACTCTAAACTCCATTGGTCACACAGCCCTCAAAGTCCCTCTCTGGATGTTGTCACAGTGACATTTTGGGTCTCACAGAGACAGTGTCAGTTCAGGGAAAGTGTTCTGTCTTTTCAGAGTTAGCTGGTTACTCTCTTTTGGCCAGTGCTCAGTTACCCTGGTAGAAGGCTATCAGTCTGTTGGGGAAACTTTTGAAGTAAGATCATTGGTATAAAATTCAAGTAATATGTAGTGGTTCTTCAAGTGGACCTGGGTCTGCCCTTCATTCAAGAACATCTGGGAGTGCAGTGTGGCTGAGTCAATAGTTTTAAGATGCAATTACTCCTTTGTTCATTTTATCTAGAGCATTTCTGCGTATCCAGATCAAGTAAGAATGTAGGGGGCTGCTGTCCTCCCTTCCAGGAGCCCCATGACTGATTAGCCAGCGCTGAGGACCAGGACCAGTCAGACCTGTGTGACTTGCTGTCTCTTAGACAAACCAGATTTACCACGACTTTCGGGAGTGAGCAAGGACCCGAGGCCCCTGCCACTCTGGGATCCATCACATTTAGATTTTGGCTTTGAGCGGTGAGAGACCCACTGTATGCTTGGGCCTTCAGGTAAAAGGACTCACGGAGCTCCTCACGCTCTGGCTCTGCACATTGTCCCCTGTTTAATGTCTGATTTCACAAAGTACTGGTGAGGGCATTGCCAGCCGCACATGCCCAGCTGTGCAGGAGCACCTCAGTGACAAATCCGCGCCACGTCCCAGTCAGTCTCCCTGCACCTTTGAATGTCTTCACTGAATAAACCAAGGGAGAACGGGAAATTCCACGTCACACTCATCTTTCTATTCGTGTTTCAGCCGCTGACCTGAGCAAATTGTTAGAGCCCTTTCAAATGACCCAAGTGGCAGATAGAAATGCAGAATCATGACATGTGCATCCAAACCCATCAAGTCTTTCTGACCCAAACAAACGTAGCTTCCTTCTTTCTCCACCCCCCTCCATTAAGCATTCCCACACATATTTTATTTATATTTTTCTGTTTGTATACTGAGAAAGTCAAAAAGTTCTTTGGAAGAGGAGCACGCTTGCTCAGTGGTTACTGCGTGTCCCCGCCTTTAGGGTCCTGCGGGGACTTCATCTCGTCAAGGTGGTAACTGGCTCAGGGAAGGCCATTATCATTCTGACCCTTGTGTGGTTTTTTCGCGCATTTCCTGGTCCATGACGAACCTGAATTATCCTCATTTTCTCCAATATTTAGTTACAAGTCTCCAAACGAACCCTTTTACTTTTCTCTCTTCTGAGTTGGAACCACTGAGAACTAAATTTACTGTTATGAAGTGCAGTAAACTGAATCGGGACACTTTGAGGGACCCTTCAAGGAGATCAGCTCCTGTGATTACAGATCCCAGGCCCCGGGCGGCTGCAGGGTGGGTCTGGGAGGAATTTAGGAGCATCCCTGCCCTGCCCTCCGCTACCCTGGGAACGGCGCTCCAGTCCAGAGGTCAGATCCTCATGCGGTTCTCCCGCCACCATCCATGAAGCATTTCCCCGGCATTTACAGTCTCTGTGACTGTCCTACCTCCGAATCAGAAATGACTTTACAGCTGTGAATCTTTGTATTTTTTATTTTCATAGAGAGGCTTCCTCGTTCAGTGTCTGATGGCTCCACCATGGAGCACACTCTCCACGGCCAAGTTCAGCAGATGCTTCCACAGGTCCTTAGTGAAGCAAAGGACACTCAACAAAATGGTTTCGTGCTGCTCAGATGAGGGAGCAATGTCCTCACTTTTCCCATTTGTTGTGTTTCTTCTTTTTATTGAAAGATTGGGGTGGCGCTGGGTAAGAAAATGATGCAGGTTTCAGGTGCGCAGTTCCACGTCAGATCCCCGTACGCCGTACTGTGTGTTCCCCGCCCAGGCCTGTCCCCTCATCACCCTCTGTCCCCCCACAGCCTCCTCCGTCGGCCCCAGCTCCGCCCCGGCAGTCGGCCCACAGCTGCCTGTGCCCGTGAGGTGTTGTCTCTCCTTGTTGTTCACCTGCTCCGTCCTCCCCTGTCTGACCTTTGTGAGCAAGAGGAGGACTCGTTAGTTCCTTCTTAAGTTTTTTATTTATGGGATAACATAGGTTAATATCATTATATTAATCTCAGATATATAATTACATAACGTACGACACCTACATACTCTATTGTGTGCTCACCTCTCAGTCTGTTCTTCCGTCAGTGTGTGTTTCTCCTTTACCCTCCTCATCCGTCTCCCTTCCCTTCCTCTCTGGTAACCACCATTCCATCGTGTGTGCCTACGAGTGTCTTTTTCATTGTTTGTTTGCTTGTTTTACTGCTGGTGGCTTTGGGTTCTGTATCGCACATCTGAGGGAGAAGACAGACTCTGTCCCCTCTCCCCTTAGTAACTGAAACCTTCCCCTCCGCGGCCACACGGTTCTAGCAGCACGTGAGACACAAGTATCTTCAGGGTTTACTTCCCATTTGGGACACCTGTCCACCCACGTCTTCCCCAGATTTCATTGTCATGTTTCCTTCAGGTCCCTGCTTATTAATACAAACTGAGGCTCAGAGTTCATGAATCAGCATGTAATTGCATATCCGATCATTTATGTTATTAGCTAAGTGAGTGATGAGGGGAACTGCTCGAAATTATGTCCCTTAAGAGGGTTTCCCTGAACCACTGTCCTTCACGGATGTCCACAGACAGTCAGTCCTGCTGCAGCTGTCTGGTTCCTGCGGTTCCCTCCATATCAGGTGAAACCACCTAGAACCAGGCCATGAATTCTGTCCTCTGTCCACAGGCCACAGGGAGCTCCCAGGGGTACAGGCTGCGGCAGGCACACATTGTACAGCACTGGGTTCCAAAGGCACTTGGGCCACTAGTCATGTAACGTCCTTTCCTTCAGGGTCTGCCCAGGTTCAGTCCTGTAAGGACCACTTTAAATGGAAGCTGTGGCCTCCCTGTGTGTGGCCTCTATGACTCCGTGGGTGATGTCACACCTGGGTCACAAAGGACAACTCAGGCTGCCTGGTAACCTGTGCCCAGGGTTCAGCATTTCTTCTTTGAAACCAAGGAAAGCCTGTGGGGCCGACCACAGTGCACTTGAGGGGCAATGACAATACTTTCTCCTATATTTTCACTCTTTTTAGCGGGGCCTGCTTTCGGCTACAGCGGGGATGGAGCCCACCTGTGATGCCCAGATGGACCTCAGCCAGAGACCGGGTGCCCTGCCACTGAGCAGGTCCCTTGTGGCCAGGATCTTACGGAGACAGGTCCCTGCTGATACAGATTCTCTCCCAGGTCTCCACAGCCCAGTGAACCGTGAGGAACAGTTGTGCTAAGGTCTGGATGCAATCTCTGCTGTTTCTCCATGACTCATAGGGTAAGGATCAGAGAAGGAAAACTCTGACTCCAAAAAACCTCCGCTGCCTTGCGGCATACCTCTTATGGGGAAAGGCTAAGGGAATAAACCCCGACAGAAAATCCGGAGCCGGAGTCCCTAAGGCGGTTTGACGATGTAGTCAACACCGGCAACTCCTGCGGCGCACCTGAACCCAAGCTGTATCGACTCCGTCTTTCCCTTGGACCCTTCAGCTGCGAAGAGAGGGGGGGTCTGCTGCATGGGCAACAGCAGACCCTCTATATCACCCTGCCCAGGCTCTGTAGCTTCAGCTCCACTGGAGAGGACACTCCAGCGTCATCGCAAGATGTCGATTCAACACGGGAGGAGACAGATGTCGTGTCACTCCCGAGTCGGACTGCACAGCCATTCTCGGTGGTGCAGATAGACACTTAAGAAGCTACACCATCGTCTCTCGAGACGGACGGCTGCCGACGACGACGACATAGGGTAAGGACGTCTTGGAGGCCTTTCAGCCCTGGGGTCCGTCCTCCACATGGTCTCTCGTCATGACACAAGTGACAGAGGGTGGGGGCTCTTAGATCCTTGTTTTCTGGCTGGAGGGGATTATGGAGGTTTAGTGAAGGCCTGTGCTTGATCTACTCACGTCATGACGAGACAGTGAAGGACATGCTGGCCTTGCAGGCTGAGTAAAGACAACTTTGAGTAAAGGCATCGGCCAGAGCAGGAGGTGCAGGTGGCTTTCATACCCCACATCTGAGGGAGAAGACAGACTCTGTCCTCTCTCACTTGGTAATTGAAATGTTCCACTCCATGGCCACATCTTTCTAGCAGCACGTGAGACACAAGTATCTTCAGGGCTTTACTGCCCATTTGGGACACCTGTCCACCCATGTCTTCCCTGGATTTCATAGACAACCTGCTCAAATCATGTTTCCTGCAGGTCCCTGCCCGTTGATGTAAACTGTTGCTCAGAGACACGATCAGCATATCATTGCCCATCTGGTCATTTAGCATCCAAGGTAAGTGAATGTTGGGGAAACTTCCCAAAATTATGTCCCTTAGGAGGGATTCCCTGAACCACTGCCCTTCACGGATATACACAGATGGTCAGTCCTGCTGCAGCTGTCTGGTTCCTGCGGTTTCCTCCATATCAGGCAAAAGCACCTAGAACCAGGCCACGTTTATCTGTCCTCTGTCCACAGGCCACAGGGAGCTCCCGTGGGTACAGGCTGTGGCAGACACACATTGTACAGCACTGGGTTCCAAGGCATTTGGTCCAGTTATATAACTTCTTTTTCTTTCAGGGTCTGCCCAGGTTCAGTCCTGTATGGACCACTTTAAATGGATGGTGTGACCTCTCTGTGTGTGGCCTCTATGACTCAGCAGGTGACCTCACACCCGGGTCGTAAATTACAGCTCAGGTTGCATGGTAACCTGGTGGCCTGTGCTTCAGAATTACTTCTTCAAAACCAAGGTAAGCCTTTGGAGAAAATCACAATCCATTTTGAATGATAATGGTAGCCCACTCTCTAGAATATTTGTTGATCCAAGCTAAGACTGCTTTCAGCTTCAGAGAGGATGGAACCTACTTGTGATGCCCAGATGGACCTCAGCCAGACACTGGGGGCCCTGCCTCCACACAGGTCCCTAGTGGTCAGGACCCTGTGGAGAATAGACCCCCTCCTGATACAGATACTTGCACAAGCTTTCACAGCTAAGTAAACCGTGAGTATCAGATTCATCAGCATCTGGGTCCAATCTCAGCTAAATCTCTGTGACTCAGACAGTAAGGATATCCTGGAGGGTCTCCAGCCCTGTGGTCCATTCTCCACCTGCTCTCTCTTCATGACACAAGTGATGGAGGATGGGGGCTCCTAGATCCTTGTTTTCTGGGAGGAAATGAGTTTGGAGGTTGAGTAAAGGCTGCTGGCTGCTTCTCCTACATTGATGCATTTCAGGAACAAATGAGGTGTGCCATATTGACTCAGAATATAAGGCCATGCATTTTTACTGGAAAGGACAGCAGTTATCTGTGTGTGAGGGCAAGACCTTGGCTAAAAATCCTGAGCACCTACCCTGGGATTCATCTCCCAAGGCCCCAAACAGAATCTCTATCCGCCAGTGAAACGTGTAGGACCCTCCGGATGGTGGGAGCATAAGGCCCAGGTCACAGAGCAGCATGTGCCTCAGGCTGCAGCTGTCACAGAGCCCGCTGACTGTCTGGGCCCGTCTCAGACGGAGCAGCTTCTCAGGCCACTGCACACGTGGGCTGGAGTCACTGGTGCCACCGAGGGATCTGCTGCCTCCACACGCGGGGGCCCACTGGGTGCTGTGCCTCTTCCCCTTGTTCTGTAGGAGCGCAGCTTCCACAGATTTTATTTACCTGCAGTGGTCAGCAGATGATCTGACATGCAGAGTCTATCAGTGAGTCTGAAGCAGGACGATCCCCGCTCACTAGGTGCAGGCAGCGTGACATCACCCTTGTAACAGGGCAGCAGGAGGGATGTGCTGTGGATGGAAAAGGCAGCCACGTCCTCTGAAGACAGATGGAGACATGGGGCTGCGGAGGGGACATGCCCCTTGAGGTAGTAAAGTGAGTGATATGCTGGCCTTACAGGTAGGAACAGCTCTGACTGACCGTGGGCCACACTGAAGGGAAAGGCACCTGTCAGGTCAGGGGATGCGCAGGGCACTGGGGAAGGTGAGTTAGCTCAGCCTACGAAACTGCAGCAGCTGGCGTGACCCCAGGGGGTGACCTTTGCGGTGACCCAGTCACTGTCTAGCTTCATATTTACTTATTTATTTATTTATTTAATCACAGGTCAAATAAATTGTAGAATAAAGACGTGGGAATCAGCTCCCCTGCACCTTTCAGATCCTGGATGCTCCACAACCTCTGCATCCACCCAGGTGTGCAGTGGGGCTTCTGGTCCCCTGGTGTCCCAGGGGTGGGCAGTGCCCGTGGCGTCTGTCAGACTTTCTCACCGCAGCCGCGCTGGGTCCTCAGGGACCCGTGTGGGGTCTCCCAGCTGCAGCGTCTGTTACAGTCGTGCGTCTAGAACTCGGGGATGCCCACAGACGGGGCTGGGACATCAGGACCCAGTTTTTCAGGGACCTGAGCTAAAACTTCGTTGGTCACCTGACTCTCAAACATCCCTAGTGTAATGCAGGGTCACAGTGGCATTTTGGTGTCTGAAACCAATTTATCTTCAGAACCAATGTCCTGTAGTTTTTAAATGATCTGTTTCTATGCTTTCTCCCAGATATCAGTTGCCCTGGTCAAACTAGTTGGTGTCTTGGAGAAAGGCATTAAGGAAGGGTGACAGTATGAATGTTTTGTTCTCTGTTGGGGTCTTTCCTAGAGGATCCAGTCTTTCCTTCATGAAAAAATCTGGGTGTATAACTGGCTTATGTCACAGAATTTGTTAACCATCTGACTGAGTGTCTTTGTGATCCCAGCTACACCACGGTTCCCATCACCTGGGACATTCCTGCTTGTACAGGTCACGTAAGAATGCACTGAGCTTGCTGTCTTCACTCTGGGAGCACCGTGAGTCATTAGCCCACATGTGGGTCCCTGCAGGTCAGACTCAGGAGAGGCGGCTTTGATGTGCTGACTTTCATCGTGATCAGACCAGCGTGAGTTCAGTGGCAGGACAAGGCCCTAGTCCCTGCCACCCCAGGATCCAGTTTCTCCCGTGACATTTAGATTTTATTATTGAGAAGTTTCTGTTCCTTGTGTCAGGTCTGGCCTTCAGAGAAGAGTGAACGTGGAGTTTTCAAATATTTTATGTTTCCCATTTTAAATATGTCTCAGTGTCCTGGGGAAAGGTTTCCCAACTAGACCCTCCCAAAGTGGGAAACAGGACTTAAATGACAAATGCACGTTACCATCCTAGGTACCTAATCTTTTAAGTTCCTACCTCTACACGGAAGAAACAGTAGATTTTCTGTGTCACAGACTCTGGCCATCACTGAATGCATTTTTGAAACAACCATCCTATTAAACTTTCAGAGGCTTCTCTGTGGACCCAAGCTGCAGGGAGAGATGCAGAGTCTCTGCCTGCTGGGGCCAAGGTAATAAATCTCATTTAAACCGATTCTTTTTTCTTTAACATTCTTGTCTACAATTAATTAATAGCAGACATATTGCAGATTTTTCTATTGTCAAAACTTAAGTATTTCTTCCAGTGCAGCTCCTTCCTCATGGTCACGCCGTGTCCCTCACCTTTCGGGCCCTGCAGGGACCTGAGTCTGGTCTGGGTGGCAACAGCCTCAGTAGAGGTCACTGCCATTCCTACCCTTGTGTGTCTCCTGTGGCACATTTATCCATTCTGTGACCAATCATGAATCATTCTCGTTTTCTCCAGGATCGATTTCTACTCTACAATTAGCCTTCCCAAGTTTTCTCACATCCGGCTTGGGTCCACTGAGAACTAACACGACTCTTTCCTGAAGCCCTTCAGGCTGAGCCTAGTCTTGGACGTAATCAAGGAGACCGTCCGCAGCGACTGCAGGGAGCGCACCCCCGTGGGCGGCCGTGGGCCACCAGCAGGGTCCCAGCGCGTCTGTGCCGGCACCACAGACGCTGACGCTGAGACCAGGACGCCCACGGGCGGCACCGCGGCCTCGCTCCTGCCTCTGCCGCTGCGCCCGGTGCTGAGACGGTGTCGTGACGGGCTGGGCTCTGGACGCAGAACTCGGTTTTTAACTTATTGTTTGGTTTTCTTTTATTCTCAGAGACACCGTTCCTCGTGCATGTCTGACGGCTGAGAGCACACAGCACAGCTTCTACCACCGAGTCTCACCCGGTGCTCCACCTGATCCTTCGTGCACATGGGGTAAGTCAATGAAAATATGGTTCTATTACTCAAAAAGGGAATGTCTCTTTTATTGAACAGGAGTAGGGCTGAGAAAGGTTCTCCTCTAAATTCTTTTGTTATTAAATTTTTTGTTATTAAATAACGTTGTATCAATTTCCCTTGTACCGCTATACGAGTGTAACACAGCACAGTGTCCTCCATTCTGTGCTCCCTGCCCCAAACGCAGTCTCCTTCCTTCATCCTCGATCTGTCCCTGTTTCCTCTTCATGCTCCCCCCATGCTCCTTCCCACTGGTCACCACCATTCTGTTGTCTCTATGCAGATGATTTAAATTTTTTTTTTTTACTTGCGTCATTAGTTTTATATCCCACAGATGAGAGAACCTACAGACTGTGCCATCTTATCCTTTTGGTGGATAAAATCCTCTGCTTTGAGGCCAAACTGTGATGAGCATCACATGAGACACAAATATATTTGTATATTTTGCCCAGTGACTGAGAATAGTCCTCAGACTCTTTCCAAATGTCCCTGTGAAGAATTTTCCAATTATGTGTCTTCATGTGCCTGACTGGTGATGCATAATATTGACCAGAGCCACCAATCAGCATGTATTTGTGCATCTGGTCATTTGTCCTTCAAATAAACTGAATGATGAAGTGAGCTGCCCCCAATCTGTCCCTGGTGATGGTCTCCCTCACCCCGTGTCCTGCAGAATGTCCACAGCTGGCCTGTCGCGCTGCAGCTTCCCATGCCTGGCTGTTGGTTGATGTCAGGCTAGGTGACCTGTGAGCCAGGCCCCGGCCACCCTTCCGCTGCCCACAGGGCACAGGGAGCTCCCATGAGTCCCTGGGTCTCAGCTGAGAGAGGGACCCTCTGTAGAGCAGGAGGGACCGAGGGCCGTTGGGCCGCTGTTTATATAACAGACCTGTGCCTCCAGGGTCTGCCTAGTCCAGTCCTGAATGTACCACCTTCATGTGATGATGTGTCTTCTCTGTGTGACTCCGTCGGTGACCTCACACCCAGGTCATAATGCACAGCTCAGGTTGCCCAAAGCAGCTAGGAGAGAGACACAACAGCATTTTCTTGCAGAATGTTGTCCCAATGTCCCCTGTCTGTGGGAATTGTCCAGTTGGACTGCGGGGGCAATGTCGTGACTTGTGTGGGTTTGCAACATGAGCCCCTGAGGAAACAGGACACAAGAAACATTTCTAAATTAAAATGTAAGTCTTCGTATGTAGAGGTGTGCTTATCTTTTTTTAATTCAGTTTTTTTGTGGTGACATTTGTCAGTAAGATTGTCTAGCTCTCAGCCCTGTCTGGTTGGAGCATCATCCTGTAACCCGAAAGGTTGTGGGTTTGATTTCCGGTCTGGGCACATGCATGGGTTCGGTCCCCATTTGGGGCACATTTGAGAGGCAACCACAGTAGACTGCCATCCTGAGTCCCCCGCCTGGGGTCCCTTTCGCAGCAAGTCCCACTGGTGCAGCCCATGGGTACCCTTCTGCCGCCCAGTTCCACTGCCACACACCCTCCCGCAAGGTGGAGGTGCTGCGCACCCCTAGTCAACACCCACTGAGACTCGGCTTCATTCAAGTTCTTGTGTCACATGCACCCGCCACGGCACCCATGCCGACAAAGGAGTAATCCTGGGTGTGGGTCCCAGACACGATCTCGCAGAGAGGGGACCGTGTGGTGGTTCTGGTCATTGTTCCGTGCTTGAGCACAGCCCTGGGCTCCTTGCCACTGTGAAGTGGGACACCAGCCACCTGTGATATGCAGTGCTATCCAAATTAAATGACCACGCCCTGGCTGGGCAGCTCTTTTGTTTGGAGTGTCATCCCAATACACTGATACATTCCCCTGTCAGGGCACATACAGCCAATCAGCCAATGCACGAATAAGTGAAACAATAAATCAACCTCTCTCTCTCTCTCTCTCTCTCTCTCTCTCTCTCTCTCTCTCTCTCTCTCTCTCTTTCTCTCTCTCTCTCTCTCCCTCCCTCCCATTCCTCCCCTTCTTCTTTCCCTAAAATTAATAAAACTAATTAATTTTAAAAACAATGTATAATTAAGTGGAACAACAAATCTATTTTCCCTCCTTTCCTGTCTCTCTTTAAAAATCAATTAAAAATTAAATAACCACCCAGTACTGATTGTGATAAGAGTGCCAAGGGAAGCATGTGCCTTAAGTGACAAGCTTAAGTTTATTTTTTTTATTATTTTAGAGAGAGAGAAAGGGAGAGAAAGAGAGAGAGAAAGAGAGAGAGAAACATCTATCTGTTGCCCCACTAATCTATGCATTCATTGGCTGACTCTTATGTGTGCCGTGACCAGGGATCGAACCTGCAACCTTGGCATATCAGGACAGCGGTCTAACCAGCTGAGTAACCCAGCCAGGGCCAAGCTTAGGCTTCTTAATTCTCAGATGAAGCCATGGTCTGAAAACCTGAGATTGCCCATGGCAGCTGTAAAAGAAGCTCTTATTCTTGCCGCTGCAGGGTTAGTATTACTGAATATCAAACACAACATTTAACGGCACAGTTTCACTACATGTTTCAGGTGAATGTTAATAAAGAATGAGATCTTGGAAGCTGGAATAGGGGTCTGTTTGCACTGCGTTGAAACTGACCCTCTGGAAACAAAAAGTCATGCTGAGCCTCTTACCTGCAGAAGAAGCAGTGTCTGTTGCTTGCAGGTAGCCTTCTTCTGCTTGATGACTTTGTGATAACGTCACTGGGTTAGATGCCATTATGGGGGATGCCCATTCTCTTCCAGTCCCATCACTTATCCTTCTTTTTTGTTGCTAGACCCATAATCAGTGTCAAATATCAGCATGATCTCAAGGGATGAGTACACACCCTGACCCAGGAGGAAATCATTATATGCCAAGAGGATTGCAGTATATTGAGTATATTGGCAGATTCCTAGGAATGTGTTTGGAAGTGGAGTCTAAGGCTTCTCTAACAAGGAAAACAAAATATGACACCCGCTTGGGTCAAACTTGTGGTATCAGTGCAAGTACCAGGGATTCAAGATGTATTGTGTTTTCTTGTGTAGTTGGCGACGGCTAGGACAGTTTGTTCGTATGAGCCCTTAACTGCCAAAGAAGCGGTGTATGATTTACCATAAAGTTCAGTAGGGCCCCAACCGGTGTGGCTCAGTGGGTCAGGCGTCATTCCACAAAAGTTCACTGGTTCGATTCCCGGTCAAGGCACGTGCTTGGGTTGTGGGTTCAGTCCCTGATGTGAGAGGTAACCTATCTGTGTTTCTCTCTCACGCTGATGTTTCACTCCCTTTCTTTCCCCTTCCCTTCCGCTCTCTCTAAAAATAAATAAATATTTTTGGGGAAAAAAAGGCCAGTAGGGATATAGCAGGAATAAGAGCGTTTGGCGCACCAGGGTTTTTGGTGGTAGCTAATTGATCAGAGCACCCCTAGAGCTAACTGGGTGGGGAGTCTACGGGACTGTTGTTTGACCTTCAGAAGAGGAAAATCAGACACTGCATCTGACTCTCAGCTATAGCTTCGAGAGTGGCATTAAGTACAACATGCGCAGGATAGTTCTTTACAGTGTACGAGTTGAAACGAAAAGGCAGACCATTGCCTTGTTTGACCTCAGGTGGGAATGCTCTCAAAGGGCGACTCAAATTTTCACCACTTTTTGCTTGTCTGAACATGACCGCAAAAATGCTAGAACTGCCCTGGCTGGTGTGGCTCAGTGGATTGAACTCCGGCCAGTCAGGGCACGTGCCTGGGCTGAGGGCTGGGTCCCTGGTTGAGGGCCCACAAGAGACAACCACACAGTGATGTTTCTCTCCCTCTCTTTCTCCCTCCCTTCCCCTCTCTTTAAAAGTAAATAAATAAATTCTTTTTAAAAAGTGCTAGAACTATTGATTTGGGGGTTACAAAAAAAATTTTAGTGAGTAGGTAGATTTGAAAATACTGACTCCACAAGTAATTAGGATCAACTGTATCTTATTTTTATTATTGACACTATTACAGATGTCTCCATTTACCTCCTCTTTGCTCACCTCCTCCCACTCTCGTGCCCCACTTACCTCTGGCTATCCCCACACTGTTGTCTGTGTCTGTGGGTCATGCATAAATGTTCTTTGGCAGATCCTTCACCTTCTTTCATCCTGCCCCCCGCCCCCTCCCCTCTGACAGCTGTAAGTCTGCCCCATGTGTCTGTGCCTCTGGTTCTCTTTTGTTCATCAGTATTAATTACATTTACACAATGGAATACTACACAGCCATAAAAACGACGGGACTCTTACTCCTTGCAACAGCACGGATGGACCTGGAGATTATTATGCTAAGTGAAATAAGCCAATCAGAGAAAGACAGACGCCACATGATCTCCCTCATATGAGGGTCAACTGTACCTTAAAAGCACACGAGATGTGAACATCAGCTTCTGAAGATAATGAACAAGTTAATTTTCAGAAGGTGAGCAAAGGTTTCAAGAGCACAGCACTCAGGAAGGAAAGGACGTGCAAACAGAGGAAAACGGGCACATGTGAGAGAGGGCAAGGAGGGGCGGCACTTGGATGAGCCTTGGAGGGGCATGAAGGGCCGCTCCTGGAGCCGACGGTGAGCATGTGGTGCAGGAGACAGGAAACTGGGGAAGCCACATTCCCGCTGCCTGTCGCCCCCAGACCCAATGAGGCTCGAGAGAGGGATTGAGTCTTCCTAGGCGCTTTATTCAGATGGCCGGCAATCTGAAGAGACAGTGGGTTATGTACCCAAAAGGCCATTTTACCTTTCCTTCCAAGCCCGTCTTTATGAGGAGGAAAGAACGGAGGTAAGGGACTTGGAATTCAGGAAAAAGGTTAATCAGATAAAAGCTGCAGTCCAGCAAACGTGCCGAGCATTCCTTCATCCCCTGGTGATTACTACTGGGGGGCGGGGGGCGGGCTGTCTCTCCGTGGGACACAACCACTCCGATACCATCTTGATGGCTTGCAGGCCCCTCCAGAGCTCAAAGGTCAAATTGTTGGCGGTCTTGTGGAGTCTGGGTGGGCCCGTACCTTCAGTTCCTGAGGCAATAGCTTTTTACATGCATTAACTAGTAGGTTTAACAGTTGCTTAAAACTAAAACTTCCCAACTCTTGAGTTCCCCCCATCAATGAAACCAAAACAGGAAGGAAGGACTGATGTTATTTCACCACTGTTAACGTAAGAAACATCCAAACCTGGAGAGAATTTTTATGAATTAATTTGAGCCAAACTGATGACCATTGCCGTGAGGCAAAATCTCAACGGATTGAGAAAAGGCTCCAGAGAATGGCAGTTTTGTGCCTTATTTTACACATCAGAGTCAAAGGAGAGGCAGAAAGGGTTACGTGAACTCCACTGGTGAGAGCTTAGGGAGATGGGAGAAAGCAAAGCGGGGAAATATCAGGGACCGGATCAAAAGGATAATGGATAGCCACATCTTTTACATGGGTGGGCACAGGACAGTTAACAGTTAACATTTCCAGCACATGGAGATGGAATGCGGGGCACAAGATTACAATGGGGGGCTCTGTGGTCTGTGCTCTGGTGGGAGATTGTGCCTGAGGGGTCTGGGGAAAAGGAAATTACCCTGACATTCCAAAGGCATGTCATCATAGATGCAAAAATGTGCATTGTGTCCCTTGGGAAGGGGGATCCAGATGGGAGAAAGGGACCTTCTATAGAAAGCTTGGTTGCCTGCGCGCTCACACACGAAACAAACAACCACATACCAAAAGATTGTGCAAAGCCACACAATCTTTTACAATAAAGCTCTGGGGCCCTGCCCTGAGCGTGGGGATGCTTTCCTCGAAAAGGGATAAGAGTTGTTGTTCTGTGGTTGACATCAATGAACTGGGAATTCAGATAAGTGAACAGGCAGTTAAACGTGGATCAGTGACAGGGTTCAGAACACTACATGGTGCCTTGGGATATGGAGTATTTAAGCAGAAGGAATTTGATCAAAGGAAGGTTCTGGAAGGCCTCTCTAGCCTTCTTCCCTGAAGTAGGTGGTAAGAGGAAAGAGGCCTCCCATATTAGTGGAAAACAAATTAATCTCCATGCCTTTCTCTTGTTAATCTTTTCTCATATAGCCCCAGCTGAGAGCCTAGATATCTAGAAAGGAAACTATCTTCTTCCCTACAGTATAAATGCTATGATTTGGGCTGTACACCGTACTGGAGGATTTCAGAGAACATATGGGCATGTAGTCTACATTTAAGTGGTCAGAGAAGGCTCCCCGGAGGAGGCAAGTTATGACTAGAAACAGAAAGGGTAAATAGTAGAAACTCAAGAAAAATAGAACAGGAAAGACAAAAACAGGGTTTCTATTCCAGGTAAGGAACAGAGTATGAACAGATGAGAATATATTTGAGGCACCATAGGTAGAGAATATAGATGTCTGACATTTTCCTAACGTAAAGCCCTTGGTTTTTGAGACTCCGTATAGGGTTTGGTAGAGGGAAAAAAAATTACTAAAGGCCAAGGGAGAGGCCCCAAATAGTTGTGGTTTCTGGTTTGCACCATTCTCTCCGTGCATGTAGACTTTCCTGTGCAGGATACCGAATCCATCCATGAATATTCCATGCACGAGTGACTTTCAGGCCTTCATCAATCACCTCAGGAATGGAAACTTCACTTGGTTTATAGGACTGCAGCACCATCTGGCATCCAGAAATCGAGAGGCCCAAGTCAGCCTCATTACAAAGTTCCCAGCGTGTTGTCTTCAGTATCTGCTGGGGACCCTGCTGAGTTGTGATGGGAGGGATCAGTTCTCACAAGGCTGAAAGGACAGTCAAAACAGACAAAATGTTGTTTTGCTTCCAGGGGGGCGAAAACACACAACTCAGAATTATTCACAATAAAAATGCAGGAAGCCTGGGTCCACATCCACTGTTTACCCCACTGTTGTTAAGGTTGCTTTGAAGCCTGACTGATCTCGTTTACGGCATAAACCTACAGAGGTGCATTTATGGACTCACACACCGTCCATATTTTATTATAAAACATGCTCAGTTGTGTGTGTCCTATGTCAAGTTCATCCCTCCATAATTGTGCATGTGTTTCTGCGTGTGTTATTTTTCCTCCTCCACTGCCAGATTGTCCGTAAGATTCATGGGATTCCGTGGCCCATTTCCATGAGAGATTGTTCTTTAAACGTTTTCTGATCTGATTGAGAAAAAAATACAATCACTCTATTTTCACCTTGTTGTAGTTTCTCTAGTGGATTATAATCTCATCTTTGTTTTCTTTTCTTAATGTTGCATTTTGAACGGATCTAGTTACAAATTTTGAGTTACTCCCTTCTTCCAACAGCTGAAGTTTTGTTAACATTTTTGCCAGTTACATGATCACTTTTAACTCTTCTATAGCTCTTTGAAATCTGAGTCGAAATGATCAGATTTCCTATAATTCTTGAAAACGAACCCTTAGGTTTGAAAATAAGACATTTTCTTTGTATTGAAAACACATTTCACTCCTTTATTCTCTCTGAAATAAGGTTTGTCCCTTTCCCACCCAACGACAAGCCTACTATGCCCAGAGTAGTTGAGGTTTTAATTAAAATCTGTTGATTTTAAGTCAATTTACAAAGCATTTGGATATTTAGAAAGGGAAAAACCCGTCTGGAAATCTGTGATTTCCTTTCAACATGTTGGTACATAGTGAGATTTAATTGATCATGCTGCTGAGGAATTTAAATCTTATGTCGATTTTGAATTTTCTGTTAATTTAAAAATTCTTTGTTTCTGGACCGTCTGCAGGCCACCGGACAGCGGGAGACCGGAGTCCCCCCGGATCCTCCAGACGGCGGGAGGCAGGAGCCAGAGCCCCGGGTCCCCCGTGCGCCTCTGCCCGGCGCCTGCAGCCGCTGTCCCGCCGGCCGGGGAGCCCACGGGGACGGCGCGGGCCCGCAAGGAACCATCTTGTGAGTGTGCGCGCAGGGCGTGCGGGGCAGAGCCGGGGGCGACGTCCTTCTACCTCCGGGGCGCCAACGCCGTGGGTCCCGCAGGGTCGTCCCCTCTGGGGACTCGGCCCACGGTCGTCTGCGCGCGGCTAGGAGGCCGCCAGCGGGGGGGGGTCCCCTCCGCGGAGGGGGTGGGGTGGGGTGGTGGAGAGGGGGCGAGTGGGGGAGGGGAGGGTGCCTGCGTTCTGATTCTAGAATTGCAGAATATTGAAATTAGCCTTTACTCAGAGACACAGCGTCTTTTCTTTGCTTCCACAGGCTTTTTGTTTAGTGCGTAGAGTATGTAAAATGCCACATCAACAAACATTTACAACATTGTGTTTACTTCTCGTCCAGTCTCACGGAACTGAATTGCCCAGTACTGTAGAAACCACGCGGGAGCGATGGCGCTGCGTCCCAGCGGGAATGCACTTCTCAGACAGTTAACTCTTAGGTTTTTGGGTTCTTTGATATTTTTCTTAAAAAAAAAATTCTATCACACAATCCCAAGAACATTTGCTTAAGTGGGACATTTCACTCGAGTTTCAAGCGTCACGTTAAAAATAACTGTGAGTTTTGACTTTTAAAAATGTTCTTTGACGGCCTCGTCCCGCGGCCCTCACGGCCCGGCGCCGGGACCCCGCTGCGCCCCGAGGGCTTCGGCCGTCGGCAGCGCTCCCCGTGCGCGGGGCTCGGTGTGACGCGGTTTCAGGCCCCGCGGGGGCCTTCTGGGCTTTTTTTGTTTTAACGGGTAGACTTAGAAGAGCTTGCGAGGTTGGAGGGTTTATCTTGGGGACGCGAGGACGCCGCTTCCCTTGTCAGGTGTAACGATGCAAAGCTAGGAATGCAGGAGTCAATCACCAGAGAAGGGATTAAAAATAAGATTTATATGATTCTGACGCAGCCACAGCGGCAATCGCGCGGAGCCCCCGGCGGAGCCCCGAATGCTCACCGCAGGCCGCGGGGGCGAAGCCGGGCCGCCGCCTAGCGCAGCGCGGGTACCACGGGCAGGCCTTCCATCGGGTAAATAACGTGTAAGTGGTTTAAAAAGTTCTGACTTTTTTTTTTTTGCACTTTTGAAATAAATGTCTCAGCATTTTACTTTCGCCCCCGCCCCCTCCCCAGCGGGCGGTGGGATAACGTCGGCCGCATCGATGCCGCGGGGGGCCCGGCCCCGGGGCTGCTCTCCCTCGTCCCGCCTCCTGGGCTTTGACGGCCGCGGCAGAAACGCTTCCTCTGTTGGCGCCGCCGTGCAAGCAGCCGGTGCCCCAACGACTCCCAAAACTCATCCCTCCTCTCCCTGCTCGTTATTGGGAAGTTGACTGCAAAAGGGTTTGTTTCATGCAGTGACACCAAGGATGAGGACTCCAGGAGGTGAGGGGGAGCAGTTCCAACGGGAACCCCCCAGTCAGGCTGAGGGATGACCTTCAGTGGTTTCCACTTTTTAAACAGTCAGAGGTACGTGCTCGCGCACGTTGTACATCTGGCCACGTTAGATTTGTTTCTAAACGAGGGGTGTGCGCTGTCACAAACGGAAAACAAGAACCAACTCAAAAATTAGGAAATAAAAGCCCGCCTTGGCTTTCTGAGGTGCGCAGCGACACATGGCGACATCAGGGATTTTAGTTTTCTCCTATTAAAAGCTACATTTAATACCTTCATCGTGTATCTGTATTACAGTATATAGATCACATGATGGTAATTGTACTAAATTTATCCGGTGGCAGCATTTATTCAGAAGGAAGTATGTGCCAGGCTTGAAAGTTTAAATAAGGACCCATTTTTTAAAGGCGAGGTACTTTGAAAAAAAAAAAAAAGTATAACTAAAATAAGGAAAATTTCCTTTGAAGTCAGGTTTTTCCCCAAAATGATTCAAGAATCATGGTTTTTACAGGGACATGTTGCTCTTTAAAATACGTGTTTGGGGACTAATCTGTGGGAATGAGTTTAAGTAACTAGGAATGGCCTGTTTTCTCCGACCAATGCAGCCATTTTTGAAAGCTAAACTTCTTGTAGAGAGTTTCAGTCTGGTTTCCGCCTTTGTGGGTATCAGCGCGCTCGGAACAGCGGCCGGGCGGAAGTGCGTCATCACCCGGCGTCGCCGGCTCGCTCGCGGGAGACGCTGGGGGTGACGCAACTGGGGTCGACGGCGGCCCGCGGCGGCCAATCCCGCCCGCGCCTGCGTCTACAAAGGATCCTGGTTGGGCTGGCGCGCCTCTCTGCCACGTGTTTCAGTTTCTGTGGCCCCGGGAAACCAATACGTTTCCTGTTTGGGATTTTTGTGTGTGTGTACTTAAATTATTGTTAGGATTTTACATCTTTAAGATGACAATTTGCATCTGCTCTTAGAACCTCCTGTGTAATAACAGACTTTAAATGTCCCAGTTTCCCCCATTTATCTGTTACTTTCTTCCTTTTGTTCTGGCCTTACAAACGCGGCCTGAAGAGAGCTTTGATGTTACACCGAGCAACATGAAAACATTTTTTCATGAATCCTATGGCTACAGAGATCATCTGTGACCAAACTTGTGTGTGCCGTCCTTTTAAAATATCACTGTGTTGTTTCTGTCAAAGAGAGAATTTTTCCAGTAAGTTTAGTAATAAAACTCATTCTTCCATCTTTATTTTAATGAGACTCCTTTCACGAAACGGAGTTTTTTTAAAAATCAGTTTTATTTTCATTTTGATCATTTTTCTAGGGAAGGAGCCCTACTCTCGGGGCAGAGACGGCTCCGCAGCCCGGCAGCCCCGGAGCTTGATGGAAGATCGCGCGCTTTTGCACCGCCCCTCGGGGCGCAGCTCTTTGTTCGCGTGTGTGCGCGCGGGAAACCACGCTTTCTGTAGAAGGTCCCCTTTCTCCCCGCCGGGTCCCGCTTTCCAAGGGACACAGCGCACGTGTCTGCATCACTCTCAGCTTCGTCCATCTGTATTTTGAACAACCTGATCTATGACACAGCTTTTCTGTTTGTAATTCTCACCTTCAGCAGGGACGAAGCTGGGCAGAGCAGTCGGCATTCCCTCTGGAGGGTTTCTGCCCCTTTGACCAGTCACTGAACGCACTTTCTCCTTGGTGTGTAGAAGTCTGGCCCCTCTGGCCCCTCATTCTTCACCCTCCACTTGCGCTCATCATGTCTGCTTCCGCGATTCCTCTACGTGTTGCAGATGCTTAGGAAGCTTTTCTGAGCATCAGAAACATTTTTTTGTATTTCATATAAAAAGAGACTTGTTGAAAACCGTGCTAAGGACACATATCAGTTCCCTCTGTGAGATAGCATCAGACTCGGATGTGCAGTTAGTTGATAGTCCCAGGTTTAGTCACAAATCCTGCACGTCTTTTTAAAAAAATATTGCTAAAGCAATTATTTAAATTACAATTTAATCCCATACTTTAGCCCTTTCCTCATTTTTTGGATATTAGCTTTTCTCTAGTATTTCTGCTGGGCCTTTATCTTTCTCTGGCAAAGGTAATGGTCCCACCTTCACACCCATCCCCGCAACCCAGCTGCTAGAGTGTGCATCAAGGCTTGTTAGCGCAGTGCAGCTACCCACCCAGGGTTTCTAATTCACTGATCTGGGGCCCTTTATATCAACTTTCAGGGTTGATGGTGCAGACAACCCTTGGGGAAAAGTAATAGCCCACCAGTGGGACTGGGGTAGAGAAATTCACTGAAATGTCCCACATCTGAGCTTCTGGAGCCCAAGGCTGATTTAATATGTAAATGAGTGCTTTACAGACTCAAACTCTTTCAAGGGGAATGGGGGAGGGGATTAGTTGTTGACTCAACTCTGGAGAGACAGAACTCTTCCAAGATCCCACAGCAGTTAAAACTAGGACTCTATCTGGAGAGGGCTCCCTGACAAGCATGTCCCTAAGCGGTATGCTAGGTCTTTGTCACTCCTCATGAGGTCTGAGGACCAGCAGCATCGGCATCAGCATCACCTGAGGTCTTGTGAGAAATGCAAACCTGAGCTCCCACCCCAGACCTTATAGTTTGAAAAGCACTGGACTAGTCGCCTCCCAAATCTCAAGTCCCGGAAGCTCAGCTCTGTTCAGAGACCACTTGGATAGTTAATTCTTTGTGGCCATGTTCTAAGTCCAAGCTGTTGAAGATTTGTTTCTGCAGGTGTGGCACCTTTCCAGGTAGGAGGGAGTTAAAGGACATGCTCTACAGGTGTACTACCGTGTTTCCCTGAAAATAAGACACCCCCCAAAAATAAGACCTAGTGCTTAGAAATACAAGGCCTCCCCTGAAAATAAGACCTAGCACATCTTTAGGAGCAAAAATTAATATAAGACACTGTCTTATTTTCGGGGAAACAGTAGCTTCCCTTCCCACCTTCAAACAGCTTCTAAGCAATAGAAAAGAGAGACACCCCAGGATTTGCCTGGTGCGACATTCACAAGTTCTGGGGGTGGCATAGATCCAAAGGCAGTGACAATATTCCAGACGCCCAAGAACCTTCTGACTTAGTGCATGACAGGGTCTTACCCAAAGTCATGGAACTGAATGGCAGTTCAGCGTCACGACGGCTTCTGAGCCCTTTAAGAGCAACCTTAAACAGGTGCACGGAGTGTTCCCTGAGCCTACTCAGGTAATTAGCAAGGAAGCAGGTGCATGCTTTGGGATGCTTGAAAATACGGGACCTAGGGTGTAGCTCCTCCCAGAAAGCCTTGCTGCAGGGAAGATGGGAGTCATGTCTGCATGCGCTTGAGAAGCATCTGCTCCTAGTCTACAGAGAGCCCAACTAATTTTCCAGGTAAGGGAATGGGAGTAACGGGACGCAGAATCCCAGAGCTTGCGGGCTGGTCGTAATCCCGGCAACATGCAGGTCAGTTTCTCCAAGTCATCCTGTGGTTAGCGGGCTCCAGCCAGAGAGCTAGGCTGAACACCGAGGGAACTGAGCAGCCGAGGACTCGGTAAATGACCTTGATGTTCGTTTGGCTCTGGGCCTGCTTCCTACTTTGCATTTCCCAGTCCAGTGGCCAATACTGAGAAGAATTGAGGGCACAGCCACCCAGACCAATGCACTGGGGGCTCCTGGGTCCATGAGAACAGGTGCGCTTTTGAGCAGAACCTGACATTGTTGGGTGTAGAATATAGAGGATAAGAATGAAACAGGGTCATCCAGACTCTTCTGAGTACGTGCTCTTGCTTTCCATGCAGTATCCATTTTACAGATTAGCAAAGCACCTTACAGACAGGCTCAGTGCCTTAGGCAGACTCACACCCAAGTAAAGAAATGGGAGACTCCCAGATTCCAGGTGTCCCTTCCCAGCCTTGACCTGCTCTTCCAACGGAGATAAATCCTCCCCGCTTCTCCCTACCATTTGTTCCTTGTTAGTGCACATTTAAGCTATCGGAATAGAGTTTATATATTCTTGCTTACTCTTAATTGTATAGGTCTTGTCTTTTTCATATAATTTTTAATATTTATCCATCTTGCATGTAGCTCCACTTGGTCCTTTTCCTCTGCAGATAGTATTCTATATCATAGATAATACTATATCATAATATACTGTAACTGTATATCTGTATTATGGATGTGTATACTTCTGCATATTTGTAGATATATAGTGATGTTAAATATGTTTATACAGCTGTACCTCTCACACTATAGAAGGACCCCGCTATACCTGACAGTTGTTTGGGTCCCGTGTAGCCTGCGTTACCATGAACATTTTTGTTTGTGTATCCTTAGACCCTTACACCTAAAAGCAGGAGTACACCAGACCCTTACACTTAGCAATATGAACACTGGCAAATGACAAT
Source organism: Furipterus horrens (assembly GCF_987537825.1). Lineage (NCBI taxonomy): Eukaryota > Metazoa > Chordata > Mammalia > Chiroptera > Furipteridae > Furipterus > Furipterus horrens. The sequence continues at coordinate 1,882,950 of NW_028327186.1, read as the reverse complement.
TATCAAGAGATACCTGCACGTCTAGCAGGAGGCTGGGGTACAGACTGAGAGACTGGGGTGTCTGCTTTCGCTATGCTGATTTTCTGGCTCCTGAAATGCAAATTCCATGAGCTTATTCCAAGTCTTTATTGGATTGTGAACACAATACAGACAAAATCCATATATTATTTTCTTTGTTGACTTCGAGTTGTGTATGAAGGCTCGTACTGAAGCTATTCAGGATTGAGGCATGAAAAGCTACAATTTCTGTCTTTTTTTTTTTTTTTCTTTTCACCTGTGCCTCCAAGTATATGGTGCACCTGTTAGGAACAGTTTTAAGCTGTTTCTGGCAGAAAAGGCATTTTCAGTGTTTTATGTCAGTCACAGAAAAAGCAGCTGTGTGCCTATAGATTTTGTAATTCTGTGATTCTCAAAATTGGGGTTGCTAATCCTCTTGTGCACCCCAACCCTGCACAGAGTCCACACCCCCTTCCTTGGCCACTATTTCTACCAATATCCTACTTCACTAAGTCTTCCTTTGGGCATCAATTTTCCCAAATCATTTGCTTGAATGGTTGAGAGCGGAGGGGCTGTGACCCAGGTGAAAGTGATGATGGCTCAGGACATGATGAACCACACGTGGCCAAAACTTTAACATGATTGAAGCCTTGGCCAGGTAGCTCAGCTGGTTAGAGCCAAGGTTGAGGGTTCAATTCCTGGTCAGGACACATACAAGAATTAACCAATGAGGGCACCAATAAGTGGAACAATAAATCAGTGTTTCTCTCTCTCTTCCTCTTTCTCTCTCTCCCTCTCTTTCTATAAAAATCAATACATTAAAAAAATAATAGCCCTGGCCAAGTAGCTCAGTTGGTTAGAGCATCGAACCAACATGCCAAGGTTGTGGGTTCGATCCCCAGTAGGGCACATACAAGAATTAGCTAATGAATGCATGAATAAGTAGAACAACAAATTGATGTTTCCTTCTCTCTCTCTCAAAATCAATCAATAGAAATATATTTTTTAAAAAGAATAGAATTTCTGTATGTGCTTACTTATTTAGCATCAAGTTTCTCCATAAGTACAGACGCTGATGACACGGTACCTTTGTGTGTCCGGGGGTGTCAGCTTGGTGAGGGAACAAGGACCTAAGGAGAGTGTCTGTGTGAATTATCAGACAAAGTAGTGTCGTCGTCGTCGTCGTCGGCAGCCGTCCGTCTCGAGAGACGATGGTGTAGCTTCTTAAGAGTCTATCTGCACCGCCGAGAATGGCTGTGCAGTCCAACTCGGGAGTGACACGGTATCTGTCTCCTCCCGTGTTGAATCGACATCTTGCGATGACGCTGGAGTGTCCTCTCCAGTGGAGCTGAAGCTACAGAGCCTGGGCAGGGTGATATGGAGGGTCTGCTGTTGCCCATGCAGCAGACCCCCCCTCTCTTCGCAGCTGAAGGGTCCAAGGGAAAGACGGAGTCAATACAGCTTGGCTTCAGGTGCGCCGCAGGAGTTGCCGGTGTTGACTACAACGTCAAACCGCCTTAGGGACTCCGGCTCCGGATTTTCTGTCGGGGTTTACTCCCTTAGCCTTTCCCCTGAAGAGGTATGCCGCAAGGCAGCGGAGGTTTTTTGGAATCAGAGTTTTCCTTCTCTGATGTGCCCTGACTGGAAGATCGAACCAGCGACACTTAGCTCGCAGGCCGATGCTCAATCCACTGAGCTAAACCAGCCAGGGCCCACAAAGTAGTGTACACCTGAGAGAAGGAAGAGGCTGCTCAATCATGCTAGGATGGTTGTAAATGCAGTTTTTCCCAGGAGATTATTTATGTATAGCCGTCCATCAGGGTAGAAGGCTGACTTCTCACTGTATGTCTTTTTATACATTTGGAGTTTTTACCTATGTGACCCTAGTTATTAACTATGTGAACGTAACTATTCAAATACATAAATGAAATAAACACATAACTATATAAGGAGCCACTTAAAATATCCAATAATGTAATAAACATTGGCAACTGGCTGAATTATTGAAATATCCATAGAGTAGAATATAAAGTAGCTATTTTAAAAAATGGGGTAGATCTAGCCTATGAGTACCACCAAGAGTAGAAAGGTAAATATCTATACGTCTTTCCAAACCCAGCCTTTACTCAAAAATACAAACATAAGTGAATGCATGCATATATTATATTTTTAAATTTAAAAAACTTGGGTGTATTCATGCTATTTTGTTTAACCTTTGTTTTGAAACAACCTTAAACTTACAGAAATTGCAAGAATATTACAAGAACTCTCATTTATTCTTTACTCAGATTCACTCACTTAATTTTTTTAACTTGTTGATTTTTAGAAAAAGGGGGGGGTGAAGAGCATGAAACATCAATTTGTTGCTCCACTTATTTATGCATCCATTGGATGACTCCTGTATGTGCCCTGACTAGGGATCGAACCTGCAACCTTGGTGTATCTGGACAACGCTCTGACCAAGTGACCTACCTGGCCAGATTCACCCTTTTTAAATATTTTGCCACACTTACTTTTTAATATCCCCCTCTCTCTCTACATGTAAGCTTTTTTGTTTGTTCCGATGAATTTGAGAGAAGGTCACAGAGACCATGCCACATATAAATTTCCTAAGAACAGAAACATCATTTTAGTTAACCAGGGCACAGTTATTAATTTAGGAAATTTAATCTTGATGCAATTCTTTCATCCAATCTGCAGCCCATATTCCAATTTCTTGTCCCAATAATGTTCTTCATGGTGTTTTTTTCTTCTAAAAGGTCTAGTTCAGGACTAGAGACCCTGTGAGGTTGCCATGCTTTTTGTAAGTTACTTTTAATCTGGGATGGTTCCTAGCCTTCTTTGCCTTTCACATGGTTATTATTTTGGAAGCACAGAGGTCAGTTATAGAATGTCCTCCACGTGGGTCTATCTGAACCATCTTCAAGACTGCGTTGGGCAATGTCTTTTTGGTTGCGACAGCACAGTTCTTTACTACCATGCTCCAAAGTGATGTTTTAACTACATTATCCCTTCAGTATTCTGTAGCTGGCATTCCATCATAACAAAGGATCCCCAACCCTGGCCTGTGCCCCACTTGTTCCTTATAACAGGGAAAGGTGGAAACCCATGTCTCGGTGCTGCTAATATAGTATTGCTTTTAGATACAGGTATAGCTATGTATATAACTAACTATACATGTCTGTTGTTAGGTTTGTGCCTGAAGAAGGGAGGAGTCGGGAGGACCAGTCCAAAGCCTTTATTGAGGGATGTTCAAGCAGGCAGGTGAGTCCCAGCAGACCGCAGCCCCAGGGAAGGCATGGAGGGATTTTCAAGGGCGTGGGGCAGACCCTCAGGGGCACGGGTCACCCTGCTGGTCAGCTCTAGAGTCCAGGGTGTAGGTGTTTGCGAAAGAACAATGTTCCCCGATTAGGGATGGCTATCAGGAGACTTGTCCTTGTTCCTGGGAAATGATTAAGGGAGAGGGGAAGGGGCAGGAGAAGGGGGTGTAATCAGTTCTCAGCGGGCTGTGGCGGCTGCGCCTTAGTCGCCTGTTAATGGGGAACCGCGTGATCGGGCGCCTGGCCGCTGACGCAGACCCTCTTTGTCCCGGCACAGGCGGCGGCTGAGGTCCGCGTGGCTGCAGGCCACAGCTCCCGAGAGCACAGTGGCCGCTGGCCGTGGCCTGTTTTGTAAGGCCTGACGCAGGTGGCAGGTGGGGGCAGGCAGCATGGGGTCTCTGGCCCTAACATCTATATAACTGTACATAGTTGTATAGGACTATACAGGTGTGGGCAAAAGTTTACAGTTATAATACAAATAAATATTACAATAATTAATAAATATTCCTGGCTGAGCAGCTCAGTTGGTTACAGTGTCATTCTGATGTGCCAAGGTTGCAGTTTCGATCCCTGGTCAGGACACATACACAAATCAACCAATAGTCAGTGGAACAGCAAATAGATTTTTCTTCCCCACCCCCCACCCCACGTTCCCCATCTCCCTCCCCCTGTCCCTCTAAAATCAATAATTAAAAAATTTAAAAATAATAAATATTATAAGAATAAACTGTATTGCATACTCAAAACTGTAAACCTACTTTTGCCAACTCCTATATAGATCTAGATAAGTGTGTGTGTGTGTGTGTGTGTGTGTCTGTGTGTTTTCCTGTATTTATAATAATACTTTCAATCCCAGTCCAGTCCCCAGGGTTTGTCCTCATTTCCTTATTTGTCCATTCTTTTCTTTAAACCTTTTTTACTGAATTGATGGGGGTGACATTTCTTATTTACTGTCTACTCTTAATTTGCCTCCCCTCCTTCCACAGTGAGGACCCCCCCCAAGCCAGCCTCTCCCTTCTGTCCTGCCTTCTCTCCTCCTCACCCTTCCCCTCCCCCACCTGCTTCCCAGACCCGAGGAGCACAATGCAGGCATCACAGATTTAATCCCAAACTGTGAAAAGTGTCACAAAAGCACAAGCTGGCTTTTGGACTGTGCAAGGGTCTTGATCTAAGAGGCTGAGGAATCCCACGGCTTCAAGGGACTGGCTCAGGGAGGCTGCAGGGACCCTTCACGAGGGTGGGGGCCTCCGTGCCTGAGCCCTGGGTGGGCCCAGCCAGCCCCCCGTGCCCACCCCACAGTCTCCTATGAAAGGCATGTGCACATTTTCTTAGCTGGGGCCAATATTCATTTTCCTGTTTGGTAGTGGACCCGAGGTCAGGGTCAATGTAGTGATTTTTCTGTCAACACCTGTCTCTGTCACAAGGGAAAATACATATTTTTCAAGTAAAAAGGAATTCAGGTGGGGACGGACCTGCCTAAAAATTAACCACATGTTTGTTCAGGATTGAACTTTCAACATGGTTGGAGCCCTGAGTAAATGGGCCTCTGGGTAAACGTTGACCAGCTTTGACAGTTCAGTGATGGGGTTGACTAACATACTGTTTTATTTAAGAGGGCCAAGGATAGTTTATGCATACATATTTTTCTTTCATGTTGCCTGTGTCCTTAGTTCAAATTCTCAGATTGATCACTGTCTCCAGAAAGCTGTGAATATGAGTCCTATCCCATCTATACATTATTAGAGCTGAGTCTTAAACAGTTTTTTAAAAAGCAGTTTTGTAATTGGAAGTACATGGCTCCAAGCTAATTTTTAGAACTTATTTCCATATTTATTTATTTTGTAATTGCACTGCCTTTTATTATCAGGACCTTCACCCTTAGTTGTGTGTTTTGTTTTGTTTTTTTTTCTTTTAGATCAGAGAATTTTACTTACAGAAAAGTCAAACAATTAGTACCATTTTATGAACACAGTTTTGTTGGTAACAATACAGAATCAAGAGTAGTTTAATAGACAACATAAATGAACAAATAAAACAGAAACAGACTCATAGATACAGGACAGATTGATGGTTGCCAAAGGGATGGAGGGCTTGGGGGGCTGGGTGGAAAAGGGGAGGGATTAAGAAGTACAGATGGGCAGTTACAGAATAGTCATGGGGGTGTAAATACAGCCCAGGGAATATCATCAATAATATTGTAATAACTATGTATGGGGCCAGGTGGACACTGGAAATATCAAGGGGAACACTTTATACAGTATACGGCTGTCTAACCACTGTGCTGTACACCTGAAACTAATACAAAATAATACTGAATGTAAGCTGTAATTGAGCAATAAGATTTAAAAAACATATTGGAAAGAAAAAAATTTTAATATATAACATCCCTTGGTCACTTGGTGGATAATACACATTAACATATAGTTTTCATGCTAGCTTTATCCATTTTATCCCTCTTCCGCCCTCTCTCCCCCCTCTCTCCCCCCCTCTCTCCCCCCTCTCTCCCCCCTCTCTCCCCCCTCTCTCCCCCCTCTCCCCCCTCTCTCCCCCCTCTCCCCCCTCTCTCCCCCCTCTCTCCCCCCTCTCTCCCCCCTCTCTCCCCCCCTCTCTCCCCCCTCTCTCCCCCCTCTCTCTCCCCCCTCTCTCCGCTCTCTCTCCCCCCTCTCTCCCCCCTCTCTCCCCCCTCTCTCCCCTCTCTCTCCCCTCTCTCTCCGCTCTCTCTCCGCTCTCTCCCCCCTCTCTCCCCCCTCTCTCCCCCCTCTCTCCCCCCTCTCTCCCCCCTCTCTCCCCTCTCTCTCCCCCCTCTCTCCCCCCTCTCTCCCCCCTCTCTCCCCCCTCTCTCCCCCCTCTCTCCCCTCTCTCTCCCCTCTCTCTCCCCTCTCTCTCCCCTCTCTCTCCCCTCTCTCTCCCCTCTCTCCCCCCTCTCTCCCCCCTCTCTCCCCCCTCTCTCCCCCTTCTCTCCCCCTTTTCGCTCCCCTCTCGCTCCCCTCTCGCTCCCCCTCTCTCCCCCTCTCTCCCCCTCTCTCCCCCTCTCTCCCCCTCTCTCCCCCCTCTCTCTCCCCCCTCTCTCCCCCCTCTCTCCCCCTTCTCTCTCCCCCCTCTCTCCCCTCTTTCTCCCCTCTCCCCCTCCCTTACCCTTCCCTCTCTCTAAAATCAATAAAGAAATTTGAAAAAGTAGCAGATCACTGTATGTTGGCCATCACTAATTTTGACATATGGATCGTGTGGAACATCAAATAATGTTATTTATGTGACTCTATTTCATGCAGGACTATCAGCTAGGCAGTTGATTCTTGAATGTTTTTCAAATTTTCTATCAGGTAGAGGAAAATCATCTTCTAGAAGCACCCATGATAAGAGTTTTTCCTTATACTGTTTTATAGTAAGCTTTGTTTTCAGCTTATTGAGGCTCTCAAGTCAGAAAATGTTACTGTGTGTGTTTCAGTCCCCTAGGGATTCTGGTGTCTCCGCCTCTTGTCCAGCTGCTCTGTTCCATTTCCAAATCTTCCCTTCCCTTTTCTCTGAATAGCAGTCAGACCATTTCAAGATCATGTCTCAGTTTCTGGAACTCTTTTTTTTTTTCTTTTTTCTTAGTGCTATCAGGATGGTGTATTTCAGGGGTTTGTTTCTGCCATTGACTGAGTTCAGTGGGCAAAGGTTTCACTGGCATAATTCATGACAACTGATCATCTGAACCAGTGCGTGTTGGGGGGAAGACCCCAAAGTCAAATTCAGGCTCAATTCTGAACAACTGACATGTAGCCTTGTTCAGATTCGTTAGAGCTTTAATAGTAGAAACGCATTTACACGGGCCAGGCCTCCTCTCCCCGTGGTGGTTGGCGGGAGGAATGCGCACCCTCCCAGGAGAGGGTCTTTGTACAGGGGCTTAATAGGAAAACCGTAGGCTCCCAGAAAGAACAATGCATTCCTAAGTTGACATCTGGCGGTTATCACACGCCATACATTCATTAACCCCCTTCCTGGGGGCATGACATTTGTCTTTGGGTGGCATTCTGGTTTTCTGGGTAGTTGGCCAAGCCTGGGGCCACCGAGGGTTAAGAGTTCAGCATGCCCGTATTGCATCTCATTGAGCTCCAGCCTACAGTGGGGGTCTCTGTTCCAACCAGCAGGGACTTCTTCTGACGTTCTTCTTTATTCCAGGTCCCTTCACATTCTTTAGGAAGTTCTTCTTTAGCATCCATAACACCGGCCCCATCTGTACAACTGGCTGTATCTAGAGCTCACAGACTCACTGACTGTGCTTGTGGGTTTCTTAGCCTTATTATTTTCTTACGTGTGAGGGGTTGGCCAATCACTTCAAGCAATTGTGCATCAGCCTCCTTATCACTCAGTTGTGTCCTGTGCTTTGAAAGGCCAATAGCTCCCGCATCAGTTTGGAGGAAAGAAAAGGTTATTGATTAAGAAGGTGCCAACTCCTGTCAAGAAGATGGGAGACTTTGCAATGCCTCACCTCCATTTTCCCGCTGGGTTCGGTCAAAGACTCTTAGGTTGGAGAAGGGAAGTGGGAGGTGGGTGGGTCAGGGCAAATTCCTGTGGTCTTTGGTCTCTCGGTAAGGTCTCAGGGAGTAGATTCCAGTACACTATCAGAGGGTCACGTAGATCAGGGCCGACTTTGAGTCTCCACTGGTTTCTGCAAAGTAAGCTGGTAAATGATTGTCCTGTGGCCATTCCTTCCTGTAAAGAAGCAGAAACATCTAACAGGATGTTATCTATAGCGTGCCCCAACTGTTTGACCAGCAGGTCACAAGGTATTGACCCAGGAACTGGTGACAATCTTGCGAGGCCCCCCAAGTTTAAACATTAAGCAGCCTGTGTCTACAAGGGATTGGGCAGGTTAACATAGCTTTGTTACTGGCCTGGCTTGTGGGGCATGGTTGACTCTTCAGAGGCCATGTTAAAGAATAAAGAAGCTGAGGTCAGAAAACATGGTTGGCATATTTGAAGGGAAAACCACAAGTCAGCCAGTTCCTTCAGGTCCCCACCACTCAGTCTTTCTCTCCCCTCCTAACCATTGGGCATCCAGAGCCGGCATTGTTGTGGGAGCTGGAGAAGAACGGACTGAAGGCCTGGCTGGACATGGGGCATTAAGGGTTCTGCACCCCGTTTCTGTGTGCATGGAGTCTTTGCCCCACACCGCTAAGCAAGTCTCATTTCCAGACAATTGTGTCCTATGAGTCAACTTGATTGTGACATCATCTCCCCAGGGATGGCATCAGACTCCACAGGTTCAGGGCTCAGCCCCCCTCTGCCTTTAACAGGCTGATCGCAAGTCCAGGTTGTCACCTGTGCCTGTGACCAACTGGCTGGAAGTCACAGGTTCCTGTGACCCACTCCTTGGGCTTGATTAATTTGCCAGAGCGGTTCACAGAACTCAGGAAAACCATTCACTCCCTAGATGACCGTTTACTATTAAGGGTATTAAAGGACAGAAATCAATGCCCTGATGGAGAGATACCTAAGGAAGGTCCTGAACAAAGGGACGTTTGTCCCCATGGGTTTAGGCCTGGCGCCATGGCCCAAGGAAGTGTTGTGGTCCCCTAACATGGAGGCTTCTGAACCCTTACCTTTTCAGTTTTTATGGAAGTTTAATTACACAGGCAGGACTAATTAAATCACTGGCCATTGAAGATTTTGTAAAAGTCTTCAAAGGCAGAGAGAAAGAGAGAACCATTGACTCTTTGCTTGTTCTACTTACTGATGCATTCATTGGTTGACTCTTGTCTGTACCCTGACGGGGAAGGAACCAGCAACCTTGGTTTATCAGGATGATGCTCTAACCACTGTGATACCCAACCAGGGCAGGCTATTGAAGATTGAGTCGCCCTGGGGCCCCTCTCCTCAGGGCAGTGGGGATGGGATTCCAAGTTCCAAAGTTCTAATCATGCCTCTGGTCTCCTGGCAACTAAACCAACCCCCACCCTTTCATTGTCTCCCTGATTCCCCATTAACATAACAAAAGACGCCTTAAATTACTCCCAACAAAGGAAATTTCCAGGGTTTTAAGAGTTTTGTGCCTGAGAAGGGGATGATCGCCAACTACGTTTTTTTTATTATAAATCGCAATATCACAGGCAGCAAGGTCCCAGGAGTGAGTGTCCTGCCTTCGGGCTGGAGGTCCGTATCCTGGGAGCTGCCCGCCAACCCCAGGGGCAAGTTGCCACTATTAATATTATCTATTACATGTTCTATGTTGTATATTATATATCATAGCACCTCCCAGGCATCTGGCATGCCTCTCCCACACCCCCGTCTGCAGTAGCAAGGGTGCCAGGTATACGAGAGAATGTCTAGTTTATTTCCATTGCTTCTTTCGCAATTGCAATGTGTCTCCCAGCCGCGAGCTGTTGATTCTGCAACGTGGGTTGCAAGTTCCATTTCTGCTAGCCCGTTTGTGGACTCGTTGGCCAGACTGCTATCGCGCACTCTCGGGCGAGCTGGTTTGAAAACAGAGAGGGCAAGCTCCCTGTGGAAGCTGAGGAGCTAAGTACGGTGTGTTTAGGAGCTCAGGGGAGGGGAGCACGGTAGGGATTCTTAGGGGAGGTAACGATGGGGTTGGGGCTCAGGTGCAAATCCCGGGTATGGAAGTGGAGGGGTTTGGTGGACGTTCACAGACAAGGAACCGGCACATGGTGGATCCTGCCAAAAAGACAGAAGGGCTGCCTCCTACACATATGGAGAGACATCAGACAGGCAGGGCCTGCGGTTTTGCAGGTCTGTGAGCCCCACGCATGCGGGGGACCTGGCACGCACTGAAGGGCCCTCACCAGGGCGGTCCTCTGGTGCGCTGTGCAGGGGTCTCTGATGGATACGATTAAACAGTTTTGTTGAGTGACCACGTGGGAGCGGGTGCTCAGTTTCTGTATCCGTTGTGTGGGATCTCCAGTGAAAGGTTTCGTTCATCTTAAAGGTTTCATTCTGGTCGAAGTTAGGGTTTTTTAAACAGGTGGGTTTCTTTGAAGCTTAGCTAAAAGTACCGGCCTAGGGAATGTGCTGTGTGTTAAGGCGCCTCGGCCTCCGGAAACCTCCAGAGAAGCTTCCTGAAGGGTGTGCTGTGCAAGCTGAGGCGTGGGTGGAGCGCGAAAGGCTGGGCAGGCAGCGAGGGTCTGAGATTCGCATGTGACAGGGCCCTGGAGAAATGGGGACCGTTTCTGGTCTGGCCTGCTAAGTGGGAAACATTTGGGGGCAGGGTTGGGAAAGAGAGTAGCCATGGAAGGTCCCAGGGGGATTGCCCCACACCAAACACACTGGGTCATCTGGACGGCAGACTGCTTTGCTCTAAACACGTCATTGCCTGCGTGTGTGGGCAAATGCACTCAGAGGAAGTCTTAAACAGGAGAGATTTCAGACTAATGGATTCTGAAAAGTTGCTCTGAAATGAGGCTGTAGGTATCCGAAGGCCGTTCCTGGTTTGGGGAACAGTGGGCTGTGGGTGTTCAATCTTTGGGACTAGACAGAGACATGTTATGGATCATGTTGCTTGTATGCTTTCTCGTGCTCCTTTCCATTGACAGGTCCCACCAGTGTCCTGTGAATTGTGTAATTAATAAACCTCCCGCTGAAAGACACACTTTTTTTTTTCAATCTTCACCCAAAGACATTTTTTCATTGCTTATTTTTAAGCAAGAGGAAGGAAGAGAGAGAGAAACAGAGACAGACAGAGAAACCTCAATGTAAGAAAGTTACATCGATCAATTGCCTATCTGGTACACGCCCCAAGCAGGATCAAACCCACAACCCGGGGATGTGCCCAGAATGGGGATCGAATCATCAACCTTTTGGTTTATGGGACAGCACCCCAAACAACTGGGCAAAAGACACACTTATTTAAATTCCAGGGCAAAAGACACACTTATTTAAATTCCATGATTTTGTATAAAACATGTCTTTAAGAATCAGACATTGTATTAATATACTGCATATATATGCCACATGTTGTAATTTAAATTTTAAATTTTCATCTATTGATTTGAGAGAAAACATCAGTATGAGAAACATAGATCAATTGCCTTCAGTGTGCACCCAGACCAAGGACCAAACCCACAACCCAGGTACGTGCCCTGACCAGGAATCGAACCCATGACCTTTCCATGCACAGGACGATTCTCCAACTGACTGAGCCACACCAACCAGGGTTACCTAATTTTTCTTTAAGAAACAATGTACTGTTTCCCATAGCAGATACACCATTTTACATTCCAACAGGAAGCAACAAGGGTCCCAATTTTTCTAAATCCTTGCTGGCACTTCTTTTCTGATTTTTTTGTTTTTTAAAAAATATAAGAGCATCCTACTAGGTGTAAAGTGGTATCTCATTGTATACTGGTTTTTATTGATTGGTATATCTTTTGGGGAGAAATACTTAGTAAAGTATTTTTTTCTTCTTAATCAGGTGTTTGTTGTTGAGTTGAAGTTTATGCACAGAGGTGGGCAAAAATAGGTTTACAGCTGTGAGTATGCAAAACGGAATTCATTCTTGTATTATTATTTACCAACTATTGTATCATTTCTTTTACAGTTGTAAACCTACTTTGGCCAACCATTGTACCTTGGTTATTAACTTCTTATCAGATATATAATTTGCAGATATATTCTCCCACTCTGTGAATGGCTTTTCCACTCTGTTGATTTTATGCACAGGAGTGTTTGATTTTGATATACTACAAAAATCTTTTTAATTTTGTTTCCTGTGTTTCTGTTGTCATATCCAAGATACCATTGTGAAATATAATGTTATGAAGTATGCCCCAATGTTTTCTAAGAGATTTATAATTTTACCTCCTCAGTTTAGGACTTTGATTCATTCTGAGTTAATTTTTGTGTATTATGTAAAGTAAGGGTTCAACTTCTTTTTTTTTGAAATGTGTATCCAGTTTCTCTAGCATCATATATTGCAAAGACTGTCTTTTACCCATTGAATGGCCTTCCCACCCTTTTTGAAATAATTTGACCTACATGCAAAGATTTATTTCTGGGCTCTCTATTCCATTGGTCTATGCAGTTTACGTCCCTTAAAAATATTTTTAGGCTTTACATTTCAAAACCAGCATTCCTAGTACACCTTATAGGTATAAAAACATCCAGGAAGGTTGTTAATCACATCCTGACAACTCTTGTGGTGTAGGCCAGGTGACTATGGTGGAGATCAGCAAACTTTTTCTCTAAAAGGGCAGTTTATTAGACAGAAAAATTTGTTTTAAGAAGTTGATTCACCCTGGTCAGGTATTTAAGTTGGTTAGAACATCGTCTCAATACACCAAGGTTGCGGGTTCTATCCCCGGTCAGGGCACATACAAGAATCAACCAATGAATCAATGAACACATAAATAAATGGAACAACAAGTCAATGTCTCTGTCTGTGTCCCACACATTCTATGTGTGTGTCTCCCTTCCTTTCTGGAATCAATCAATTAAAACAAAACAAAACAAAACAAAAAAAAAAAAAAAAAGAAAGAAATTGACTCATGCAGTTATGTCAGCTTGCAAGTCCAAAATCCACAGGATAGGCTGGGAGACTGGAGCTGCAGGAGAGAGTTGCATACTTGAGTCCAAGGCCAGACTGGAGATTGAATCCCATCATCCTTGGGCCACCTCTGTCTCTTTCTTAAGGGTGAGAACTGATTGGATGAGGCCCACCCATATTAAGGAGGGCCTTTACACAAGGCCCGCTGACTTAGATGTTAGTCTCATCCGAAGCACACTTTCACAGCACTGTCCAGGTCGGTGTTTGACTGAAATATGGGCATTGTAGCCCGGTCAACTTTCCCCCCAAAACTGCCATCTCAAATCCACCCCTTGTCAACTCGGCAGCCACGTGCATCTCCTTAAGCCATACTTATTTCTTCCCAAAGCTCCTGCACTTGGGACCCCCCCCAGACCTCACCCCTCTTCCTGGCCACTCGCCTGTATTCTTTACCACATCCTTTCTTTGCCCTGAGTTCTGTGAGCCGCTCTAGCAAATGAAACCCAAAGGGGTAGGAGGTGATGGGAACCTTGGCTTTGCAGGCAGGTCGGGCAGGAGTGGCAGGTAACCTGGGGGCCTGCTATGTGGGACTGGCATGTCACGGGAAGGCGGCCTCGTGGGACTGAGCCCTCAGCCTGTGGGATCTGACGCTGCATCCCGGTGGGTCACGTCAGGGCTGAGCTCAAATGTAGGACCCTCGCTGGTGTCGTGGCGAACACTTGGTGTGAGAAAACACGACGCACATTTGGTGAGAGAAGTGTCAGAAATGAATTATTCTGGGTGAGTGTGGGAGTAGCATGATAGAAAGGACAGACACGCAGGAGCTGGAGACCTGGGTTTTCCCTGCTCAGGAGAAAAAGGCTGGGTGGTTTTTTTAAAATGATGTATTGATTCTTAGAGATATTGATTTGTTGTTCTGCTTATTTATGCATTCATAGGTTGATGCTTTATTACCGGGGATTGACCCCACAACCTTGGTATACCCGGGATGACACTCTAACCAACTGAGATACTCAACCAGGGTAGGGCTGGGTTTTGTATTCAGCTGTGTTCTAATTACATTCCACTAATGCACACCAAAATTTGAACTCGTTAGGGCCAGAGACCCCATGCTGCCTCTGCCGCCACCTGCCACCTGCGTCAGGCCTTACAAAACAGGCCACGGCCAGCGGCCACTGTGCTCTCGGGAGCTGTGGCCTGCAGCCACGCGGACCTCAGCCGCCGCCTGTGCCGGGACAAAGAGGGTCTGCGTCAGCGGCCAGGCGCCCGATCACGCGGTTCCCCATTAACAGAGGCGACTAAGGCGCAGCCGCCACAGCCCGCTGAGAACTGATTACACCCCCTTCTCCTGCCCCTTCCCCTCTCCCTTAATCATTTCCCAGGAACAAGGACAAGTCTCCTGATAGCCATCCCTAATCGGGGGACATTGTTCTTTCGCAAACACCTACACCCTGGACTCTAGAGCTGACCAGCAGGGTGACCCGTGCCCCTGAGGGTCTGCCCCACGCCCTTGAAAATCCCTCCATCCCTTCCCTCAGGGCTGCGGTCCATTCGTATTCAGCCGCCTGCTCAAATGTCCCTCAATAAAGGCTTCGGACTGGTCCTCCCGACTCCTCCCTTCTTCAGGCACAAACCTAACAGAACTTAGAATATAATTTTCACATGTCACAAAATAGTCTTGATTTTGGGTCCTTCACAACATGTTGAATCACAGCCATGACCGTCTAGGGTGTTCTTGCCCAAAGCCTGGACACGGTCAACGGGTAGAAGAATGTCTTTATTTTATTTTATTTTTTAGATTCTTGTGTCCCATTCCAACATTCTCGAGAGGAGCAGGGGCTTGGTCCCCTAAGCTTGGCCTCTTCCGGAGCTGATTCTGGGTTTTCTGAGAAGGCTGCGATTAGCGGAATCTCCCTCCTGCTGTTCCCAGATGGGGGGAGGGAGCCTGCAGCAGAGATTTCGGGCTCCCCGTCCCGGTCCCCTTTATTGTGAACGGACTATGCGTGCAGTGAAAGGCTGCCACCCAGTGCTTTGAGAAAGGCTTTTGTGCTGAAAGTGTGCGTCCTGTTTTATCTTCCCACCCAGCTTTCTCCCTGGGCATGAGGTTAAATACACGTGGATTTGTACAAACTGTTCGTGGAATCAGAATTATAATGAAGAGAGTCGTTGCCCACAGTAGGCAGTCATTACAGCACAGGGTGGTGTTTCGGGGTGAGTCTATGGGAGCCACACTGCGGGCTTGGACCTGAGTCAACCATTTGTGAGCTGTGTGGCTTCAAGGGCGGTTATTCACTTCTCTGGGCCTCAGTTTGCTAATCCATAAAAGGGATGGAGATAGGAAATAACTCCTATTGTTGTTATGTGGATTAATGTTTAGATGCCTGGAAAATTACCCCAGGCATAGTAAGCAGAATGTGTTTGTAAAAAAGTGAAAAATAAAACTAGCAGCCCTGGTCAGGTAGATCAGTTTGTTAGAGAATCGTCCTGGTAACACCAAGGTTGTGGGTTCGACCCAGCCCCACGCCTTGGGGCACATATGTTTCCCTCTCTCTCCCTTACTTTCTCTCTAAAAAATTAATAAATAAAAAAAGTAAAAGAAAACAAAATTAACAGCTCGCATAACCTGCAGACTTCAAATCATGTAGTCTTTATAGTTTTATAGCCTTGAATTTCTGCTTCTGGAATTTTAATTTTATCATAGAGGACTTTAGTACCTCCGCATATCATTTCCAATATCGTTGACTGCATTCCACAACTTTTTAAGATTTTACCTGAAACTCAAATTGTTTGCATCTTATTTTGTAATTTTTACCTCTTTTCTATTTGTTTTAGTTTTGATACATTGGAATGAAATTTTCAAAAGTAGCTTTAAAAAATATTAATTTTCATATTACGTGAAATGCTTTTTATTGAAGACAAATACGTTACTTTTTTGTTTTTTACTTTTTTCTAGTTTTTTTTGAAGACAAATATATTTTAAAGCCTTTCAGAAATGTATTCCTGATGGCACAGGAGATAGACTGAGCATTTTCCAGTGGTCACAAAAACAAAACTTCATAATAACTTGTTTTTTATTTAAAAATTAACCTGGTTTTATAGTCCGTGTTGTACGAGAGTTGTATTTGTTTTGTTGTCAAGGGTTTTCCACCCCTTCAAAAAGTCTTTTGTCCAAGAGCAGCACATAGTTTTTCATGGCTGGGCACTACTTTTTATACTTGCTTCAAATTCCCCAAATACAACAAATTTGTGAGTCCGAACGTCGCAGTCAACCCCTCACTTTTTTCAACAAGAGTTCATTAACGTTGCCTCCATGTCAGAGAAGCCTCAGGACAGAAATGGGCCCTTCAAACAAAGAAACCTTCTCCCCGCTCCTCCCGCCGTCCAGCTTTTCCCTACGTCTGACCCACTGAGCTCGGGAGATCATCGAGGGCGAAAAGCACTCGACTGGCGTTGGGGTCTGTGCAGATCTTGCCCCAGCGGCACCATTTCTGGGGACCAGGATCTGCGCCTACACCCCGAAGACCTCGTGGCGAGGCCGGGACACGTTCCGCCCGGCGCGTCCGCGGAGCTCGGGCCTGGCCCCCCACTTCCGGTTGGGGGATGGGCCCCTCTGCCTGGCGGGCGTTCTTTGTTCTGCTCCAGCGCGGGGCCCGCGGGGAAGGCGGGAAGCCCACCGCGGCAGGGAGCTGGGGCAGGTCCGGAACAGAGATCACAACGAGCAAATCCGACCTGGCGAGTATCCTGGCACTCTCCTCTTTGAAATAATAAAGAAATACTTATTGATTTCCCTAAGTTCTTGATGCAACAGGTAATAGATACCCATTCATGATCTAAGAATATTGCAAACGGGTTCTCTTGCGTTTTCTTTTAACCTTATATATGATGTCATTTGGACAGGTTTCCTCGAATAACTGTTTTGCTACCAGTTGCTTGTTTGCTTTTATTTTTTTTTAATTTTTAATTTTTAAAAAAATTTTCAATTACAGTTTATATTCCATATTATTCTGTAGTAGCTTCCGATGTACAACAGTGTTTTGCTGCTTCAAGTGCCCACCTAGTCCATACATGTTTATCACAATATTACTGACTGTTCCCTGTGCTATAATGTACATCTGTGTTACTGTTCTGTAACTACCCATTTGGTTTTTTAAATTTATTTTATTTTATTGTTGTTCAACTATCATTGTCCCAATTTTCTCCCCGTTGCTCTCCCCCACCTCGCCACCCCCCACAGCCAATGTCCATGGGTCCCTTTATTTGGTACAATTTATAAGTATGACAGAAGGTGTTTTTAAAAAATAGGTTCGCAAAGATTCTTCAGTGGCATGTCTCTGTTACCCTTGTCTGCCATCCACTTTCTCCTTTGTTGGTGACCATGTTAGACATTTTTTGTACGTCCTTTTCTGATAATTTTTCCCTTAATTAACTTTTTATTTCAGAACAGTTTTATATTTACAGAATTATTCCAGAGAGTTCCCCTATACTATACACACACACACCAGCACATATTATCAACATCTTATATTATTGTTACAGTTTTTAAACCAATATATTGCTACATTATTATGAACTGAAGTTCATAATTTATTCAGATGTCCTCAGTTTATCTATAACTGTTCTTCTGTTCCAGGATCTCATCCGGCGTAACATTAGATATAGTTTCCTGTCTGAAAGCCCTTCTTGGTTGTGACAAGACACAGTAAGTTTCTCAGATTTTCTTCGCTTTTTAAAAATTTTGATTTTTCAATTACAGCTTACATTCACTATTGTTAGATTTTGATTTTGATGTTCTTTGACAGTTTTGGTGATTACTGGGTAGGTATTTTGTAGAATGCCACTCAACTGGGATTTCAAAAAATATTGTTTTATAATACATATATGACAAAGTCTGCTTTCTTAAAATTGCACAATTCAGTGTTTTTTAGGATACTCACCATGTTTTACAATCATCCCTAAATTTTTAAATTTTATTTTTGAACAATCCTACATTTCTATTGTTCTATAAAGAACCCCAGAACCATTGACAGTCACTCCCCATTCATTTCTCCCCTGTAGCTTTCTCCATGGACATAATATATAAATTGATTCAACCAAAGTGTGTGATCTATTGTGTTTGATTCTTTCCCTTAGCATAACATTTTCAGGGTTCATTCATTCTGTAGCATGACTCTATACTTCAGTATTTTTATGGCCAAATGATATTCCATTTTATAGACATGCCATACCACATAATTTGTTTATTCCTCAGTTGATAGACATTTGGGTGGTTTTTACTTTTTGAATATTATAATAAGGATGTTTTAAAAATTCATGTGCAAGTCTTTGTATAGATATATTTTCATTTCGGGGGCATTACATACAAAAAAGTAGAAGTGTGGCTTATATGGTAACTTTATGGTTAAATTTGCATGTTCTCCCAAAGTCTTTTTCCAGAGAGGCTGCACTACTTTTACATTCCTATCAGCAATGTAAGAGGGTTCCAATTTTCCTGCATGCTCCATAACACTTGTTATTGCCTTTTTGAATATAGGTCCCCTACTGAGTGGAAAATGGCATCTCATTGAACCATCATCTGCATTTCCATTATGACTAATGATGCTGAGCACCTTTTCATGTGCTTATTGGACAGCTGTGTGTCCATTGATTGTCTAGAATCCTTTGCCCATTTGTAAAATCTTGGATTTTTATTTTTGAGTTGCAGATTCCTTTACCAGCTATATGATTTGCCAATATTTTCTACCACATTGTTGGTTGCCTTGTTATTTTCTGTTTTTTTTTTTTTTTAATTTTTAAAAATTGATTTGGGAAAGAGAAACATCACTTTGTTGTTCCACGTAGTTATGCATCCATTGGTTGCTTCTTGTATGTGCCCT
Organism: Furipterus horrens; assembly: GCF_987537825.1. Lineage (NCBI taxonomy): Eukaryota > Metazoa > Chordata > Mammalia > Chiroptera > Furipteridae > Furipterus > Furipterus horrens. The sequence continues at coordinate 1,864,279 of NW_028327186.1, read as the reverse complement.
GACCAGGAATTCAAACCCACAGCCTTGGCATATGTGGATGATGCCTAACCAGTTGGCCTACCCTGCCAGAGCTCATTTTCTTAATACTGCCCTTTGAAGCAAAATCTATTATGTAATTGTGGTGAAGTCTGATCTACCTCTTTGTTTGTTTTGGCTGCTCATGCTTTAGGTGTTATTTCTAAGAAACTGTTGCTGAAATCAAGGTCACACTGATTTACAGGTTTACACCTATGTTTTCTTCTAAGAGATTTATATTTTAATCTCTTGCATTTAGGTCTCTGATCCATTCTGAGTTAATTTTTGTATATGATGTGTTGTAGAAGTTCGAATCAGTTTTTGGAGGTTCTCCAGCTTTCAGTTTTACTCCAGATCTGATGTCCTTTAAACTCACACTCTTGAATGTTTGACTTGGGGATCAGTCTAGACTTTGGCAAAAATTGAATGGCTGGGAGGCACAGTAGGGTCTGTGAACACAGTCCTGATGCCGAGTTTACTGGCAAAGTCTCCTTTTCTGTACATTCCCTTCCTAGTTGTAGGAGGTGCTCTGGCTTATAAACTATCCTATTTCAGTAGATGAATGAGCTATAATGGCAGCCCTTGGATTGTCTGAAGCCCAGGGAGCCCCTCATGCCTTCTCTGGAGTCCAAGCCAGCTTCTTAATTCAGTCAAGGAACCAGGAAATTATGAGCAGAGTGGTCAGAGTCATCAGAAAGAGCAGGGTAGAAAGGGTGGGAGATGAGTCAAGAAATTAGACAGTCAAGAACATTAGAGTAAAAATTAAGTGTAGTTTTGTTTGACCTTAATAATACTTATTTCTTCCCATTCTAAAATTATTTAGTGATCACTGAAAAAAACCATAAACACAGTAAAAAATAAAGCCCCAAGATATCCAAATTGTCTCGCCAGGAGTAGCCTAAAGAAACATGACTACTAAACAGAGTATCGTGTTATTTTGCAACAGGAAAAGGAATAAAACTGAGGAAATCTGAATAAGGTATGGACTTTAGCTAACAACAAAGAATATATACAGAATTTCCTCTCCCTGGGAAGTACCTTTTCCAGGTGGAGGTACCACTGTGATATTTGGTGCAATTCTAAGAGCCAACACTTCTGTAGAGATTTTAATCTAAATATGTATATTAACTCATTTAATTGTCAAATAATTGAATAAGTAAAATTCTGGCACGTTTTATAAATTAAGAAAATAAGGCACAGAAGGTTGACTTGCCCAAGGTGACGCTACTGGTAAGTGTCAAAGCTAGAATTTGTGTCAAAGCTAGAATTTTGTATCAACCAAGTCTGAGTCCAAAGGCGTATTTTTCATCACTAGACTATAGTGCTGTGTGTTCTTAGACATTTTTTCAGTCTGCAGGCTAATAATATATTTACATAACATATCCACATATAACTTTACATTATTTTATATGTGTAGGGAGTTAACAAAATGGTCAGTATGCCAGAGTGGCGTGTTTTGGGGAAGGCACGTTCTAAACTCCTTCCTGTGTTACTTCCCATGGATATGTAAGTATGAACTATTAGAAATTGCAATTTTTGTAGTCAAAAACTGCTAAGCATTGATAATGCACACGGCTCAGCCTAATTTTTCATTCTTTACATCAGCCACCTTGTATTTTATTGTTTTTATATACATTAGTTTTTAATTTTTCCCATCATTTTTTGTCCCCGCATACCCTCTTCCACTCCAGCCGCCCACCCTATCCATGACTTTATTTAGCCTATCCAGCATGCACTAGGCACATTACATAGTTTCCAGCATTTTACTGTAACAGAAGTCGGCATTGGTGTGTCCTCACTTGCTTGAAGATAAGATCATTGGGAACGCAGCACTAGCTTAGGGGCTGGGGAAGGGAGTTGAGCTAATTAGTCACAGTTAATCCACCTCCACCTCAGTTCTTTGATATGGACAATTGATAAGAGGGCAACAAAGAGAAAAAAAGGGCAAAGATATGCAAAACTCTATGCAGATGCAGCTGCAAGATTCGGTCGTTAGCTTTCCCTTCTTAGCCCCCCCATGCTATATGTATGCAGAAACTGTGGAGTTCCTGCAGTTACCAAGTGTCAGTTGCTTCTGTAGAGGGTAGTTTTCGGGGGGAAAAAAATTTGCTTACTGGTTCTTCAGTGTTGTATGAGAGCGCTATTTCCCCCAGTTCAGATATCATTGATTATTGGTAAAAATAAATAAGTAAATGTATCCAAGTATAAAAACTGTTGTTTTCTGTAGGGATCCAAGTTCATTTTTTTGTTTTACGAGAAATGAATAGCCAATTTGGCCTATTTAATGATCTATTCATTCTGTATTAGAGAGTTTAATTACATTGGTATTCTTGGCAGTTTTCAATTCACACACACACGAAAAATGGAGAAGTAGGAAAAGGGGAAAAGTCGGCAACGAGTTTGAACAACGTGGTAGCTCTTTAGATTTTCTAGTAGACGGGGCATCACGTACTAGTGTGCGCATTGACCGTTGACCATGGTTGTTACCAGTGTGACTTTTCCAAACCAGCAGCTCTGCTGGACCTATGGGAAGCCGTCACTGATGGCGAATCTGGGGTGTTTGGCCGTGGGTGCCTGCACGCGTTTGCTGGGACCCGAGAATCATTTTCTGAGTGTTTCGCACGCCTTGTAGAACAGGGAGGCACTGCCGTTAACCGACGGTGGCGGCGGCGGCGGCCGTCTCTCAGGGCCCCGTCTCCAGCCACCAGCGCCCTGCGGGACTGGCGAACACCGCCCCCCGTTATTCCAGGCGGGAAGGGCGCTGGCGACCCGCACTGCGGCACGAACGCGGCACTGCGGCAAGTTGCCGCGCATGTGCGGCGGGCAGTGGCGCGGGCTGCGGCGCATGCGCGGGCCGAAGTGGGGCGACTAGTTGGCGCTGCGGCGGCGGGGCGGCGGCAGAGAGGAGCGGCCGCCGGAGATGCCTGACGTGGTGTGAGGAGCGGCCAGCAGCGCGATGGAGCGGGCCAGGTCAGCGGCGCGGGCACCCTCCGCACCGCGCCCGGGAGACGGTCGTCCTTGTGTTCGATATTCTGAGGTTCCAGAGCCTGGAGTGTGTGATACATTCGGGGGGTCCGGGACCTCAGGGCCTCGGTTCTGGGGGCCTACACGCGGTGCCTCGGGAGGCGTGGGGCTCCGCTGTGCACGCAGACAATGCCCGCCCTGGCCGTGTGGCGTTTCGGCCAGTCTGCCCCCTTCTGCAGCCTCCTATCAGGTCGTTCCGGGGGTGGCCCTTTGTCCTTGAGCCCTGAGGCGATGGTCGCGGGTGGGGGAGTGCAGAGATGGCCGACGGGCGTGCTGCGTCAGGCGGGCTGGTGCGGGGCGTGGGGGCGGGGGCGGCTGCCGCGGCGGGGAGGGGGCTGCAGGGTGGGGCGTCTGTGGTGGCGTGAGGGGGCGGAGCGTGGGGTGATCGTAATTGTCTGAATCGTGAGGGGCTGGCTGCAGTCTTGGTCTGGGCGTCCGAGGGTGAGCACCGCGGCGGCCTGCGGACCATGGCGGTTTGCGGAAGGCACGCGGTGGGCTGCGGTGGCCGCGGTGAGAGTGGGCGGCGGGGAGACAGCCCTGGCGGGGATTTGGGGAGGGGCGGCGTGGTGAGTGTGAGCGCGGTGGGGGAGACGTGGTGGCCGAGGCGGCAGTGACGGGGGAGTGCGGCCTGCGGACAGCGGGGTTTCTGTGCAGGGGTCGCCCAGTCGGCAGCAGAGGGGCCCGAGGGCAGGGGCGGTGCTGGGGTCTACGTGGCGCATTCCGCGGTCCACCGATGCCACTTCAGAGAAAGGAACGTTCGATTGCCTGCGATGGTGGTAGTTTAAAAATGTAGCGTGTTGTGGTGGTAATGTGCCCCACCCACAGCCGAGGGAGGGCTGCAACAATGCTCATGCCCTTAGATTGTGCTTCTTGGTAGTCCCTTGCTTTGAACCTGTAGCGGAGATTAGGGGAAGGGTGTGTAGAGCTTGCGGTCTGTGTTTGCGAGTACGTGCCGCGTTCGGTTCGGAATGAGGTGTGGCGGGCAGACTGGGCGCGCGCGGGTGCGCGCGCGGGCTAGGGCTACTTCCGGCCTTTGTGTGGCTCTCCAAAGATGGCGGCTGCCGCAGCGGAGCACACTGCGCAGGCGCCGTGGGCGGGTGGGGGTGCCGCCGTGCTCGGCGCTGCAGTGGGGGAGGGGCAGCGCGACTCTCCAGCGCGGCAAGAATTCGTGCCGCGGCCGCCCCCTGGTGCAGTGCAGCGCCCCCTAGTGCAATGCGGCGCAGAGGCTCCCTGTCTGCTGGTGTGGCCGCCCCCTTCCCCCGATTACCGTGGTGGAGGATGCTTGTTCGGGGTGCGCAGGCGCAGAAACGCTGCAGGGAGGGGGTAGGCCCCGCCTCTACCTGGCGTGGCTGGCCACGCCCCTCACCTGCCTGTTACAAATGCTGCCTCTGCTGTGCGGCGCGGCAGTTGTGGGAGGAAGGCGGAGGGGCGTGTTAGTCCTGAGGAACGCCGTGCAGCCCCTCTCGTCGCCCTGGTCCTCGGAGGATTGCAGGAGGCGGCGAGCCGGGGCTTTGCACCGGGCGCCTCAAGCGTGCGGGCCTGGAGGCCACGCAAGGAGCAGCCCGCCTGTGAGTGAAGCAGCCTCCGTCGCCGGTACAGTAGATTTTAAATCTTTTCTGACTGCTCGGTAAGGCAGAGCTTTTTATTTCTCTCGATTCTTCTTGGGTTGTATTATGAATATTAAAAGTGGATTTTGTAACTTTAGGTAACTGCTCTTCCTATAACTTTATATTAATATTTCCACAGATTTGTGATTCCACAAAGGAGTCACCCTTAAGAGCGTCGAATTTCTTAATATTTGGGTATTCTGTTCATGACGTCACCTTTATAGGCCGTTTTATTAAATCAGGATCGGGGCCCGAGAAGAATAGCAGAGAAGGCTATGGGTCTGTCGGTGTGCATGGGATTAAGGAATTGATATTTGTCCTTAATCAGTTTCAAATTAATATTCATTTTTGAAGTTGGAGGTACTATTAAAACTTGTTGGGAAAGGATAACAGTATTTCTGTTGGGTATTCCACTGCTTTGAATCTGGAGGCGCGTGCATTTTTAAGGATTTTTCTTTGCAGGATTTGGATGTGTTCGCCTTGTCCCCCTCTTTTCTCACCCATCATTCATATCTGGTTGCGCTCAGTTGGGACGTAATTAAGAAAACCCAGGTCGTGGAAAGCTTTGTTATCGAGTTATTTGCCAGCAGATTGAAAAGCAGCGGGCGTTTGTGTCTGGTTGGACGAGGCAACGCCATTTCGCGCCGGGAAGGCTGCCTCCGGGCGGGGCGGGGCGCGCGCTGCCCGCTCCTCGTGGTCGCCTCCTTTGTCTCGGTCGCGCGGCCGGGTGGGATGCGTTCACCGCCGAAGCATGTCCCCATATATGGTCATGCCCCCCCACCCCGCGGGCGCCCCTCCCTCTCCCCGGCGCGCGCGCACTCCGGACGCGCACAGGGTGCCGCGGCGCCTCTGAGTTCATCTTTGACGCTGAACGCTGCTGCTTTCTCCTTTAATTAGACTTATTGGTTACATCGATTATAGCATACTTAGTTATATTTAGGAGGAATCCTTGAAGTAAGAGGGCTTGGAGTGCAGCCTCAACATGGCGGGGACAGCGAGGCTTTTGAGCTCCTGTGGTGAACGTGCAGTGCACGGCTGGGCCATTGTGGCCCCGCGCCTGTGAGTGGACAGGCCGAGCCGCCTTGAGTAATCAATCAAGGCCACGACGAAGCTCTTTGTGTCTCCTGGGCGCCGATTGCTGCTGGCCCAGAGTCCTGGGCGAGTCCATGGGTTTTGTTTGGGGAAAAACTGATTTTTTCATGTTTGTGGGAAAATCTGCAGACTGGGATTAGCTCATATTGCCTTTTGTTTTTTTTAATTGAGATTTTAGTAGTTGAATTATATTGTTTTTTTTGGGGGGGTGGACTGGGTATTCAATGTTTAGTATTCCTATTTAGGAAAACCATTGGGATCTTACCACTTTGCTTTTAAGTGTGTTGCCAGGTTTTTTTTTAATGAAATGATTTTGAAACAATTAACATCGTATACACGAAAACATTTTTGCTTTAAATTCTTAATTTTTTGGAATTTAGTTTCTCAGTGGTAAATACTTAAGATCATAAATGCATGTTGTAGGTATTTAGGACATATTTCAGTATTTCTAAAATGAAGTTACTTGTAGAGGATTTTGCATGTCGCTTTTGAAAAGTAGATTTAGAAAATTGAATATTTTTGTACTTGGGTTCTTTTCTCAGTTGAACTCGGACCTTTGCATACCGAGCAACTGAAATGAACGTGTAACGGAACTGAAGACTTTGAAATGGGGTGTCGCGATTCTACTTTGAATCATAATCAGTGGTCGGAGATAGCCCGTTTATAGCCCCTGTTTATTGTATCATAACGATAAAATGTGTTAGTAAGTACAGGGGGTGAGCAGAAGTGGGTTTCGGTTCTGAGTACTGAAGCAACTGAACCGCTCAGTTCACATTTGAGGCCGTGCCAGCGGCCACATCACCGACTTCCCCCACTCCCCCCCCGCGGGGTGCGGCGCGCGCTGCGCCCCGAGTGTTTGTTGATGGGCGTTTCTCGCTCGCCCATCGGGGCGCCCTTTGTGCGCGTGGGACTGGCGCGTCTTTGTGAAGCGGGCTGCGCGCGTCCTCTCCTCTTGCTAAACGGAGTTTGGGTGTTGCGTGCGAGTGAATGTTCGGGGTACTGGATTTTCACCCTCTGTTTGCAGATAGTGTCTTCATTCTGAAGTTTCTTTGTTCATTTAATAATGTTCTTTGAAGAGCTTTTCGTGTTTTGTTGGTGAAATCCAGTTTACGAATTCAACAGGTATCCCATGTAACCAGAAACCGTTTTCTAAAAAAATACAGACTTTCATCATTTAAACAGTGATTTTTAAATTATCTTTGTTGTTGCTTGATTAGAACACTTTTTAATGCAGTAATTGGGGGTTACTGGCAATCTATCTTTGCAATCTAACAAGAATTTTAAAATAGGGTTCGGAAAATTTGAATTCTGCATTTGAAGTGTGACTTTTCTTGAATTTGATGACACTGCCTTCCCTTCTGTTCTTCCTGAAGAAGCACTTTGATAGTTGGGTTTCGTGAGGGGCTCCTGTGGCTGCTCAGGGAATGGCGGGCGGTGGGGGGGTGGGCGTGGCCCAGGCCTGCAGCCGCCATTTTGTGAGCGGCTTGCGCCTCCTGAGATGGCGGCCCTAACATGGCGGATCCTGACATGGCGGCCCTAACATGGCGGATCCTGACATGGCTGCTCCTAACATGGCGGCCCTAACAGGGTTGCCCCTAAAATGGCGGCCCTAACATGGCTGCCACTAACATGGCGGGTCCTGACATGAATGCCCCTAACATGGCGGCCCTAACATGGCGGATCCTGACATGGCGGCCCTAACATGGCTGCCCCTAACATGGCGGGTCCTGACATGGCTGCCCCTAACATGGCGGCCCTAACATGGCGGATCCTGACATGGCGGCCCTAACATGGCTGCCACTAACATGGCGGCCCTAACATGGCTGCCACTAACATGGCGGCCCTAACATGGCGGATCCTGACATGGCTGCCCCTAACATGGCGGCCCTAACATGGCTGCCACTAACATGGCGGCCCTAACATGGCTGCCACTAACATGGCAGATCCTGAAATGGCGGCCCCCTAACATGGTGGATCCTGACATGGCGGCCCCTGACATGGCTGTCAACATGGTGCCTGTGTATGTCTTGCTTACGTATCCTTTAAAAATTTTTTTTTGCAGATCCTAAGAATGCAGTGACTGCACAGGAGTTCGCTTAAGTAGATGTTTTGTAATTTAAACTTTCCGCTTTATTGAAATGTATGAAATTTATTCTAATAAAATTACTTAAAATCTTTTTTAATCAACTTAGCTATTTTTTCCACAGGTACTTACCTATGAGTAGTATGTCTATATATTTACATATACAGTATGTAGATTTATATCTATATATGAATTAAAGGAGAAGTGTTACTTTTCATTTTCTGGTAATTTTACCCTAGGTTTTTTAATGTTAAGGGGCTTCAAATGCAGGAAAAAAGTGATTCTAGGATAGAACCTGGCTATTGGAGGACAAACAACTGCTAGTGTTGTAGTTTACCTTGTTTACAGTTTGAGATATAATTGACATGTCACTGTACCTTGGTTTAATTAGATCATGATCATTAAAAAACTCCATTGTATTAAATATAGCTATAAATATAACCAAGTAAATAGTTATTTCATGAAGTGATAAATTATATCAAACAAACCTGTCTTTCTGCTTCAGGGACCGCTTACACTTGAGAAGGACCCCCGAGCAGCACGTCCCTGAGGTGGAAGTGCAGGTCAAACGCAGGAGGACGGCCTCCCTGAGCAACCGAGAGTGAGTGCTGCCCACGCGGGCCGTGGTTTCCCTCCACGTCCTCCCTCAGATTGCAACAGAGGGTTGTGAACGAGTGTTCTGTGGTTTGTCCTTTATGACAGCATATTTGCCTGTTTTCTTTCATAGGGTGATGTCTTTCTCCTCTAGCCTTTTGTAACTGGTTTTAAAAAGAGCCAGCGCCCCCTATCTAGAAATACCTTGAAGAGTAGTTACTGGGGGGGGTCTCTTGGGGGAGATTTTTGGTTAGTGGGTGGAGATCCTGTCCTATGTGTTAGTTATTAGCTCCTTTGTACTCTGCAGCATCAGTGAAGGCATTAACTCAGGTGTGATGGGCCACCATGAACACCAAAGGCATTCCCATCTGGGTAAATTCATGGATTTATTTTTAAAATCATTTTATTTTTTGAAGATTTTTTTAAAAGGGAGAAAGGAAGAAACATCAGTTTGTTGTTTCACTTACTGATATCGCTGCTTTCATTATTTGCTGCTTCTGTATGCCCTGACCAGGGATCAGATGCGCAACCTGGTGTTTTGGGGTGGTGCTCGAACCCACTGAACCTACGTGGCCAGGGCTGAAAAGTTGATGGGTTTCAAGGTTATCGCCCAGGAACCATGGACAAAGTCCAGTGTAATTCTTTATTATCTAACACATTAAAAAGTTTGGAAACCACAAGAAGGAGTGGAAAATACTTCATCACAACCAAAATGCTATTGTATGTTTGTGTGTGTGCACCAATCAAGACTTGCAAGAAGTTATTTTCTTGCTTGTATTGTTAGCAGTGTCTTTCTCATCTTCAAGATGAGGTTCAGTGCCAGATTATTGATCCGGGTACCTTGAGGGCTTTTCTTTGGAATTTCCTGCCAATAGATGGTCGGTTTACTTAGCGTGAGGGCCTGGACCCTGGAAGTCCTTTGTGTTAGTGTTAGCACATGCCCATGGCTCTCGCCAGAGGTTGAAGAACTGCTCCAGACGAGATCAGAAAGTCAGGTACGGGGCTACTGATGGTATTTCCACAAGTAGCGCTCCTGTTTTATTTCCTACTTCCTTGGTTGTGTCTCCAAGGTGGGTAAGTATTTCTCAGTTCCTGTGTGCAGAGACTCCCATTTTCTGTTGTTAGTTTCTTTATAAGGTGATATCATGCTCTGACCCAAAATGAGGATCCCCTCCCACAAAGGCCTCTGCTTGCTGTCATTGTTACCTCCTTGGGTGGTGAGTGTCTTTCATGGGTGTGTGGTGTGCCTTTGTCACAGGTGCCAGCTGTACCCGAGGCGGTCCCAGCAGCAGCAGCAAGTACCTGTGGTGGACTTCCAGGCGGAACTGAGGCAGGCTTTCCTGGCTGAGACACCCAGAGGTGGTTAAAGCAGTCTTGGGACATCCCAGGTAGCTGATTCCAAGCGAAAAACCAGGTTAGAGCTGATGCAGCCATGATCAGGGAGTACAGAAATTCTCATTTAAACAATAGGGGTTTTGGAGGTCACTTAATTATTTAGGCTATGTGTAGAGAAGCTTTTTTCTTGAGAAGCTTCATACCATAAGTACCTCACAGGAAGTTTAAAAAAGTAAAAGCAGGACCTTAGTGTTCTTGCACTGACATTTTTGTCATGTTTCTGTATTCCATTTCATTGTGGTGCATGCTTTTTAGGTAGTTTTTTTCATATTTAATTTATATTGATTTCAACTTTGTATGAAAAATCACTTAAAAATGGCTGCTAAATACCCTGCTAATGAATGGTTAGAATTTTTGTAAGAGAATATTTTTTCTGCTGGCAGCACAAAATTGCATTGCATAAAACAATCCTTTGTCAGATGTGCAAATAAATCCAGAAATATGAACGTAAGATACATTTTCTAAATTACAAAGCATTTATATTAGCTCATCTTCATTGCATTGAAAGATGGACTGCCAGTTACAATGCACTTTGTCCTGCATTGGTTACTTTAATTTGTGTCTTCTGAATTAAGTACACATCACATTCATTAGCAAATAAAAAGCTAAATATTTCCCATGCTTATTTACTAATTATTCCTTTACGGTGTGTCTTTTTCTTACTTTTTTTGTTTCCATTCGTGTATCTCAATCAGCTCACAGTGTAATAAAGACTTTATGATTTTTCAATGTGCTGTAGATTTATTTGCAGTTTGTCTTCGTGTTGCTTACATTTTTAGGAGAACGGTACTCCTATTTTGATTCCAATTTAATGGTTGGTTTTTCCTTTGTGCCTTCTTAAATTTTAAGATGACAGTGACCTCAATCCAAAGGGTTTTAATATGCCTTTCAACACTGAGACAGGCAGAGAGGAAGGGGGATTATAGCTGAGTTTCCTCTCAGACTTTTATGTTTTTAAGTATTTCTCAACTCAAGTTAATCAGTCCTGTTTATGGCTACCATTTTGAGAGTTAAAACAAAGGAGAAATTTCTTAAAAGCCCTTGCCTACTAAATTCTTCTTCCAGCATTCTTCAGCGATTGCCTAGACTGGCGTAGAAACCAGCAGAATTGGATTCGATGGGATCTGATCATTGTCCCTATCTATTTCCAGAGGAGTATTCTTAAATGCCTAAGAGTGCACAAGTGTTTTTTTTTCTTAAAACGAATTTTTTTGCTCCTCAATACAAGTCACGTACTTTTGTAAGTTCCTAAGTGTAATATTATTTAAATCATACCTTATCATAAACAAGTGGGACCATGTAATGTTCTTAATCTCCAGCGGTCATTCTAAGTCCACAGTACTAGTTGCTAGCATTATGGTAGAGCAGGGGTGGTAAGGATCTGACCACTCCCTGCCTGTTCTGGTGCAGAAAAGGTGGTTGGCACACAGCCATGCCCACTGACCTGCATGGTCGGTGGCTGTGTTGGCACTAGGGTGGTCGGCTGAAGGGCAGACAAAACCTGAAGTGCTGTCTTTTGGAAGGAAACGTTGGCTGGTCTGTGTCTTTAGGAAACCACATCAAAAGCTGAGAAAACCCAGGGGAAGCCATTGGGGGTGTGGCCATACTGGGGGTGGGTGGGCAGGAAAGGGGTTACAGAGGGTTGTGTGAGCCCCGGGGACCTTCCTGGGGGAGGGGTCCGGCCCAGTCCTCATCAGGTTGAGCATACACGTAGAGGTAGGTGGTTCTAAACAGCATTTTCACAACCAAATGATTTTTTTGTTAAAATATAAAGCATGGTAGTGATAGCCAAGAAAAATGGAAAAATATACAGAAACTTTCTGTACCCATGTTTCAACCTCAGCATGAGGTTGAAATTTATTTTTCCCATTTTGTTTTGAGAAAATGTAGGTACTTGGAATGTTTGCATTTAAGCTAATTTATTTTCTATTTATTCCACTTAAATTATGTTATTCTCATTACAGTCATAATTATCATTTATAATGAATAAATGATAGTCCATTCATGATATTTCTGTTGTGTTCATTTTTCTTCCTAGTTTGCTATGCTGTTAAGAATGTTAAGTCTCATATTTTAAGATGCATTTGCTTCCTTAAATTAGAGTAAGGATGCATACACTTGTGTGCTGCAGGGCATAAACGTTCGTATGACTTAAATGGTATGTTCACATGCTTCCTGTGGCATCATAAAGCACTGTTGGTTGCCATCAAGAATTACCAGAGCTGGATTCTCAGTACTGTGTGGGTATCTTGATTACTATTGTTTTTGATAAATGATCCAAAATGAAAATTTTTTTATAGCTTTAACCGGCATTGCTTTGTGGATGAATATTTTCCATGTATATCTGTTTTCCTACAGTTACTTAAAACTCTTGCACATTTTTTGGTGGAGGGTCTGTTATTCACTAGATTTGAGTGAGCACTAATGTATTACCATTATTCCATGATATCTCATGTGTCTTGGCCAATTCTGACCATGTTCTTTGACTTAAAAGAGCTTTACTTTTTTATGCAGTTCAATCATTTGAAAGTCCACACTGTTCAAAAGTTTGAGAACTTTTATGAAGAACCCCAGCCTGTCTGAGTCAGGAACTTGGGGTCACAGACTTGCTTTGTGCCCAGTGGTGCACCAATATTGACTGGGCCTTCTAATACATCAGTGCAGCCTGCTGTCATTGCCTCCCTCGTCCTTTTCCTCACCAAGCACTTGGTTCTCCTTTGCTCTTGGGGTCAGGGTGATTGTCCTGCACAGTGACGTCTTTTTACAACACATGGATTTCACGATTATGGTGAGCTAAGCCTGGGGACTAGAGAGAATTCTCTTTTAAGTCTGTCTTACTAAGGAAAGCTGCTTTTATTTTTTTTAACTTCCAGTCCGTCAACCCATGTTCCTGATTTCTAGACCCAAATGTTAATAGATACAATGTTATAAGAATGGAAATGGCTAAGCATTCACACAGAGACCCTGTTAATAGAGATTCCTGTCAGAATTTTGAACATCTAAATTATAGCCCTTAAGTTTACTCAGGAGTTTGGGTCAGTAACTACAGTTATTATTGGGGTTCAGTCTACTGATTTGATTGGTCTTTACATAATTTTAGGTTAAACCACTTACTGGATACCAGACATGGGATATCCACGATATCCGTCTTGCATCTCTGAGGACATGACGAGTGGAAGGGAGAAGAGGGAGTGGTGTATAGCTACTGAAATTACTCAAGAGTGCTAAAAGCAGTGCGGGTGTATTGAGGGTGTATGGACAGTGATTTCCAGGACATTCTGCATAAAGGATGCACAACAGTGCATGTGGGCAACCAAGGTTGGGGTTTTATTTTTTAGACTATCTGATACCCACAAAGTTGTCATAAAAACGCATTAACGAAATCAAATTGTGGTAGTTATATCCCTTCTATATATATAAATATTTCATACCATTATGTTCTCTTTTGAACAGTGTGATGATATTCCACGTGGGAAAACCATTGTCTTAAACATTTTTTACTTATTTTGATGTTGCAGTAGTTCATAACCACCATTTGAAGGATTTCATTTTCTGAAGTTGATGATTCAGTATTTTCAGTATTTAACCAGTTTGCTATTTCCAAATTTTCTCTTAAATATCTTAATGAAAATATTGGTTAAAGCAAAATTATATCTTACTATGATACTAAACTGCTTTTATGAATAAAGCCAAATGCTCATTCAAAAGTAATATAACTTAGCTTTTTTTTGTAATTATAATTACTTGGAGACTGTACCAATTTTGGCTAGATTGGGTAGGCATACTTAATAGTAACATTTTTTAGTATCTTGGGGAAATGATAACATTGTTATACTGCATGTTATGTTGGTTTCTAAGAAAGTTGCCCATATATCCATATAAGCATTCAGCAGTTGCAGGCCGCCTTTTAACAAAGGGAATGTTAAGAAGTTACATGGTAAAACATTTGGTTCTTGGGGAGGAAAGATTTACTTATCATCATTTGAAGGGAATTGGCGGAATTGGCCTGGGTTAGGGAAGTTTGAGGTTGGAAACATTTATTTAGGTGGTTCAGTTAGGAAGCAAAAAAGTTTGCTCAAAGTCAGGGACTAATTGAGGGAGAAATTTAAGGCTATCAGACTGTTGAAGTTGGGATACTTGCTGTGAATTTAGGACCAGTGAATGAAGCACTGTGCTGAATAAGGATTAAAAAGAAAGTAGTATGTATTTGGAGTGGAAAATAATTATTTTTGAAACATTTAACAATGTAAAAATTCAAGAGTTGGTGGGGGAAATGGGTGAAAAAGTGAATGAACATAGTCAATAGTGTGATAAGTATGCACAGTGAGAAATGATCACGAATTAGTGTGATCACATAGAGTATAAAGAAGTTGAAATATAGCTAATACAATGTTGTATATGAGTTACACTTCAATAAAGGAAAAAGTAAACTTCATTAATCCTAGGTGCCTAAAACGTGGGAGTCAAGGAAAGAAGAGTGAGATTGAGGCTTCCTTGGAGAGTATGGGAGATGGGGGTGCTTTTCAATGTGTCTGTTACTCCTTTTCATGCCAAGTAGATTGCAGTGCAGCCGGACCATGCTTTCCTCTGCAGGCTCCGCCTACTGTTGGAAGCTTCTGCCCCAGCTTGCATTGTCTGTAGCAGAACCTGCGTCATACCTTTATCTGTAGCCTTCCCTTAGGTCTTAAGGATCCTGAAATTTTACTGTGGACACTGGATTTGGTGGAACAGCAATCATGGTAAGATCCTTATTGGGGGACATGGGTGAAAATAATGTAAGGGCGCACAGAGCTTTGCCAGACATGGGGTGATTTGGTGTTAGAAGTGAGTAAATAGATAGGGAAGGTGTTGAATTGACAGAGAATATCTCACTGCATGGCCCAACAGCGGGAGAAGGGCAGTGTCTTCTGCTGGTAAAATGGTTTGGAAAACATCTTCAGAGGGATGTTATAATGTGAACTTTTGGCCCTGATGACTGTAGTGCAATGAACCATCTGCAGATGGGAGACTGGTTAGGTTACAACAGACAAAGCCTCCTTTGAAAATGCAGGGGTTTGGTGAGTACAAAGGATTAGATTTGGGAAATTGGCATTTAAAATCATGGGATATTTAAAAGGAACTGAAACTCTTGGGGAGAAGTGCAGTCAGAATGATGGTCAGGAGCATAGAGCAGATGCAGAGAAATGCAAGGCTCCATGGGAGAGTGCAGTGGCCCTGGGTCCATATGTGGCCCCGAAATTTGAGAGGGCAGGGAGGAATGTTGGGAGTCAAGGCTAGGCCGGGGCAGGAAATGGCAGTCTGGGTGGTTAGGAGGTTGTCTTGGCAAGGAGCTGCACACAGGCTGGTGACTCCTTACTCCTTGCAGACTGTGGGCAAGAGCAGCAAGATGCTGCAGCACATCGACTACAGGATGAGGTGCATCCTGCAGGACGGCCGCATCTTCATCGGCACCTTTAAGGCTTTTGACAAGCATATGAACTTGATCCTCTGTGATTGTGATGAGTTCAGGAAGATCAAGTAAGACCACCTTGGGGTTGGGTAATGGGAGACGAGACCATCAGCTTTCATCTTTCCTTAATCAGATCGGAACAGTCTGACCTAGACCTTGTCCATCCCCCTTATTTACTCTTCATCTCCTTCCTGCACAAGTTGGATCATTTAAGAATTGTAGGATGGTGCATGCTTCAATGTCGTTTTTTGTTTAAGCAAGCCACCTTTTTACTAACAAGAATTAAAAACTTACCATGGATAAATACTGAGGGCACTTGACCAAAGCTTAGGGTAGTCTTAATTTCTCTATTTTTACTATGCTACATGGTTAATTTCACCTATGTAGTGCTTTAGCCTGTATGTGATTTCAGATTATATGTTAGAAACATAATGTCATGCTGACAAGCAGGGCGGGCCAAACAGGTTTACAGCTGTAAAGATGCAAAGGTTTATTTTCGTATTATTTATTAACTGTTGTATTCTCCATATGAAGAACTAAAAACTACCTTGGCTCCACCCTGTAATTTTTCTACTGACTGGTGAAGAAACTACAATCATTGCTTTTGTATGGTTATATAAATAATGGGGTTAGTTTGGGAATACATAGCTGTCTGTTATTCAAAACTTTACTATTTGGTATTCTTCATTGCTTATTAATGTTTCCATCTCTTATTTCAGTTTCCTGTCATCGAGATTTATTTATGTAGTTAAAACATGTTTTAAAAAGTTTTATTTCCCAAATTAACATGAAAACAGGTTTCAGTTTACTTGTCTTAGGAGTCTTAGCTAAATCAGTTGCCATCTGTTTCCACAATGAAGAAATTGGTTTTGACATAGTATAACATTGAGGGAACATTTCTCACAACTTCAGTTTTGGTGAGAAAAGAGCTTTACCATTCACCCTTGTATTTGTATATCAGCTGAGTCTGCTGGTGCATGTGTGTTTTTGTTTGGTTCTGCCACAAGCGTTTGAATGAGTGTCTTTCCATAAATTACTGTCTTAATTGTTATTTAGTGATCTATAAATACTTCAGTGAGTAGGTGGTCCCTAAATTATCTTACTAAAAATTTACTTTTGGTTTACAGGCCAAAGAATGCAAAGCAGCCAGAGCGTGAAGAGAAGCGGGTCTTGGGACTGGTGCTGCTCCGTGGGGAGAACTTGGTTTCCATGACGGTGGAGGGACCTCCCCCCAAAGATGTAAGGAGGATACAGGGCAGGGCCAATGTGAACACGGGAGAGCAGGAGATGCGTGAAATATTTGCCAACTTGAGCACAGCAGAGGCACCTACGCAGTCTGTCAGTGCATTGTGCCCAGCCCCTGGTGTCAGGTCTACCTGGGGACACGCAGGAGTCAGGGTTCTGGTTCCTTATTCTGTGTGTTGGTGCCCCGTAGGCACAGGTTTGAGCCACTGAATTTTCTAAGCAGGGTCATAAGATTCACGTGTCATGAGGGGATCTGTGTGCATTGAATCCACAGGCCTCCATGGGGCACTTGTTCACATGCTCCTTTTGAGTACAGAGCTAATCTAGGATCGTGGCTTGGGAAAGGGTAGGAAGGGTTTATCTTGCAGGGATAATGGAATATGGCTGATAACTTGGCTAAATAAGGCATCTGATTTCAAGCTCTCCTTGTTTGTGATTTCAGACTGGCATTGCTCGCGTACCGCTGGCAGGAGCTGCAGGAGGCCCTGGTGTTGGCAGGGCCGCAGGCAGAGGAGTCCCCGCTGGTGTTCCAATTCCACAGGCTCCTGCAGGACTAGCAGGCCCGGTCCGAGGGGTAGGGGGCCCCTCCCAGCAGGTGAGGAGGTGGGGCAGTCTGAGGGCCCGTCTTGTGCTGTGCAGGGAGCTGAGGAGAAAGGCATTAGGGAGGGGTAGATTAAAGCGCCCTGGGTGGGGCCACTCTGGGCTGGTGGGCGTGGAGAAACATGGGTAACCCAGACTTCATGAAGAAGGCGCTTATTAGATTAAATTGGGCACATTCAGTTTAAAGGAGAATGTTAGTGTGCTACGACTTTTCAAATGAGCAAAATGGGAACTGTACAAAATATCACTGGTTATGTCATATGTAATAGGCTGTGATCCAAATTGATTTTCTGTTTGAGTGATGTGAGGATGTGCCTCACCTGTCTCTCTGGCCATCCTTCTCAGGTAATGACTCCACAGGGACGAGGCACTGTCGCAGCTGCCGCTGTGGCAGCCACTGCCAGCATTGCTGGAGCCCCTACTCAGTACCCACCAGGTCGGGGGACCCCCCCCACACCTGTGGGCCGGGCAACCCCCCCTCCAGGTAAGGAACTGCTGAACAAGAAGCAGAAGAGTTGGGTTCTTAGAGTTCTGGGTCTGTGAAGAGATTGTAGCATTTTGAAGTGATGACTAAATATTTTCACTAAGAAGGCCCAGCCTCTATCTAACTAGGAGCTTAGACTCCGTTCCCCCTTGTGGATGCTGGTCTTAGTTGAAAGGCCTCGGACTTCTGGCGTGGTGAATGATCAAGACCGGAGCTGGTCAGCTGTCTGCTTAGTGTCCGGGTCCATTTCTTTCAGTACTGTCTGGGGAGTCAGTCCGTCATTTTCCTGTGAGGCCTTCATTTCTGCCATTTGTCTTGCGTAGGCATCATGGCTCCTCCCCCTGGTATGAGACCACCCATGGGACCACCAATTGGGCTTCCCCCTGCTCGGGGGACCCCGATAGGCATGCCTCCTCCAGGGATGAGACCCCCTCCACCAGGAATCAGAGGTGAGTGGGTTCCCATGTGCTCTGCGGTGCTGGCCAGGTCCCTTGATAAGTCACATGCACTTTGGTCTCATGGAATTTTGCTCTTTATTTTCCAGGTCCACCTCCCCCAGGAATGCGTCCACCAAGACCCTAGGATACTGTTGGTCCTTAGTCACTCTTTGCCTGCACTGTGTCTTGTGAAACTGTAGAGTGTTTGTGAGCCTCTGTCCCCTCTGCAGCATTAATATTCGCTAATAAATGCATAGAGCAATTAAACTGTGAGGTGCTGTTGTACGTTTCTCGTCCATTGGTTTGGTTGAGCTCAAAGCTATTCTATTGTGGATGAAGTTCAAGCCTGCCAAGCATCTCCCTTCAATTAAGTTTCTCTTTAATTGTCATGATAGCGTGGTTGTGATGATTGTTCCAGCTTCCTAACATTCACTCTGCATTGCCGGGTGTTGATTAATAACCTTGACGTGTGAGGAAATGTGACCCAGGGGGCTCAGTGTCGGAGCTGAGGTGCACACGTGGGCTCCTCCACTTTGCTGTGCAGTGCACACTGAAGGGAGGCTGTGAAGGCATGTGAGGCCATGTGCAGAGGGAAACTGGCCCAGAATCAAAGCGTGTGGAATAGGAGGTACAGCTTCTTGGGGGTTTACCTCCATTATCAGCTCACACAGCACTCTGTACACGACATGATGCTGAGCTGATCTTCATCTCCTACCCATGAGTAAGTATTTACTTGTATGCTTTTACATTAATGGCAGAGTCTGTTGGCAGAAGGGGAATTCATAATTGAGAGAAGTTAAATTAGAGTCGGCACTCCTATTAAAGTCCAAATTAGGGTTATATCCACTGGGTCACTTAGTGATAACAACGTTGGAAGTGTTCAGAGGAGTAGACAGTTGTCCAGTTACACTGTTAAGGAGAACAGTTAAATAAAAAGGAATGCCCAAGCATGTAACTCCAGCTGACATTCATTATGCAAAAGGGAAATTACTAGGAAAAGGGGCGGGGAGGACACCGCTTCTACAGTGAACTTGGCAGGGGGAATGATGATTGAATCCATATTCATTATAGGAGGTAGCTTCTAACACGTTACAGTTAGAGATCAGTACTAACTCCTTAATAACTTGGGACCAATTGTGACATCTTTGATTTTATTTCCAGCAGAGGTTTGTGTACATAAGTCACATTTTCCATTTTTACAACTCATGGACTTTAAAGGAAATTTCTCCCAAGGACAAGTGGGCCTTCAAAATGACACTTGCTGTTGGTGGTCACTGTCAGGTAAGGAGCAGAGTGGCCCAGCCTTCCTTTGTTTAGTGACAACACAGAAGATGACTGTGTGTGACATGTACACTGGGTAGTGCGTAGAGAGCGCTGTTTGCTCTGGTGTCTGTTCTCGGACTACCTTGGAATAACTTGTGCTCGTTCTCTATTTTTGGAAGGAAAGCGTTCCTCCTCGCATAGATCTGAAGGTGTGAACGGCCTTAGGTTTTGGCCTGACGGATCATGCATCATATTTGGAGAAAATGTTTTCTTTAATGCAGGCATAGCTGTGAGATACTGCGTGGTCGATCACTGCCAGACCACCACAGCAAAGCGAGTCAGAACCTTTGCTGATGGAGGGTCCTCAATTTATAAAATAACATCTTTGAAGCACAGTAAAGGGAGGTACGCATGTATTTCCTTAACTAAAAACTGATTCTTGCAAGTTAGAGGAAGTGATAAGAACTCTGGGTTCTGGAAGGTGCTTCTAACAGCTGCCTTGGCTTGGGGAAGTTCTGCCTAGATCGCCCTTTAACTTCTTGAAAATGTTGTTTATGGAACATAATAAAAAATAACTTTACGTAGCTGTTCATACAGTGGCACGTGGGGTGTAAGGTAAGTGTGTGGCTCTGTTGCCCCTGGTTGCTAGATCTGAGCTTCGATAGCACTAAGCTGGGGACATACCAACATAACAGCAAATTCTTGGTGTCTCCAAAATTGTCCTATACTCAACAGTACATAATTTTGTTTACTTTTAATCCTCACTTGAACATATGTTTTGATTTTTAGGGAGAGGAAGGTCAGGGAGCGGGAGATGGAGGGAGAAAGATTGATGTGAGAGAAACATTGTTTAGTTGGCTCCGCGCACACCCCAATCAGGGCTTGAACTCCCAACCTAGATATGCACCCTGACTGGGCATTGCACCCAGAACCTTTTGGTGCGTGGGATAATGCTCCAACCAACTGAGCCACCTGGCCAGGTTCATGTTTTAAGTATAGTTGGGTAACGGCTTCCTGGTTTCCTGGTCAAAGTAACTAACTTCATGTTGTATGTGCACTGCATATAAGGTTCCACCATGATTAACAGAAAAATTTAAATATTCTGGGATTAAATAGAATTCTGGGATTTCATAGATATGCTGCCTTAAACCTTGGTTTTTGAGTTATTGCTGGTATTCTGTGTTTAATAAACAGGCTTTGTTATAAAAGCATATCAAAAGTGATGTAGTTCCTACCTGTAAAAACTCATTGGTCCTTAGTCATAATAATATCAAATTTTAGAAGTCCTGTATTTTTTCCATCCAGCTTTATAGATAATACAATTGATAGATAGTAATTTTTAAATGTATATCTGATAGATGTATTATGAAAAGCTTACCAAAATAAGAGGAGTTAACGTACCCATTCTTTTTTGATGGTGGGAAATTTGCGGTACACATTGTAGCAAACTTCTGGTAGAGCTGACCCTCAGACAGCATGGGGTGGAACTGCAGGTCCCCTGACGTAGGTGAGTTTTCAGTGAACACAGTCAACTCTCTCTGTCTTTGGGTTTCTCATCTGCAGATACAACCAACTTCAGATCAAAAGCAGTACTTTCTCTTTGCAGTTGGGAATCCACAAATACGGAGGCCAAATGGATGCAATGTTCATGCCATTTTATAAGGGGGGGGGGGACTTGAGCATCCTTGGGATTTTAGTGTCCATGGGGGAAATGGAACCAATTTTCTGTGCATACCCAGGGGTAATTGTAGTTAAGTATTTGAGGAATCAAAGTTATATTTGGCTTTTCAACTCTACAGGGGGGGGTCAAGGCTCCTAAGCCCTATATTGTTCATGGGTGAGCTGTATACAACACAGCACTAAGTAGTTAGGAGGTGCAGAATCTATCTTAATTCGGAATGAGGGTACTCTTTGAACATTTCCCCATTACCCCCACCCCCTGGTAACCACCATTCTGTTCTGTTTATGAGTTCAGCTTTTTTAGACGTCACATGGAAATGAGGTCAGAAGTCTTGATTGCTTGTAAATAACAGTGATATTTTATTTCTTTAAAGGTCTGCATGTAGTAGAATAATACAGGTCATTTAGGTAATTATGCATTAAGAGTAACACCTGCCTAGAATTTTAATGATCTTGTTTCAAATGTCAGAAAAAAACTATGATTTTAAAAGAAAACTTACTGATTTCAAGAAATAGCTTCCTATAGTTGCTCTATATCATGAAATATTCAAGTATATGTTAGGCTCTTGATAATTCATTGGCAGACTATTTTAATTGACATTCTACTTCTTGGGACTGGCCAAATGTAATGTTCAGCCCTTACCAGTGTGGCTCAGTTAGTTGGAGTATTCTCTCATAAACCAGAAAGGTTGTGGATTTGATTCCTGTTCAGGGTACATACCTGGGCGGTGGGATTGGTCCGTAGTTGGGGCATCTGTGAGAGGTAACCAATCAGTGCCTCTCACATCGATGTTTCTCTCCCTCCGCTTTCCCTCTAAAAATCAGTGAGCATGTCATGGGGTTAAGGGTAAAAAAGTTAAAAAATGCTCGTATGTGAATTATATTAAGAAAATAAAGCTAGGGTCATTTGTATTACAACTTCATTGATCTTAAGCAGTATCTTTTTGCCCACGTAGTTGATGACTGAAGAGGAATTTGACCACTGAATTTTCTGACATGTGGGTGTGGATCGTACCCAGTACTATTGCGCTGAGGCTGAAAATCGTGTTACCTGCATTTAGGACAGAACTGCAGACCTCTCCAGGTAAAGTAACCTTGTAAAGAAAAAAGTGTATGTTACAGAGGCCTTGGCTAGATTCATGATGACACAGGACCTTGTCTGAACAAAATGATTTCAAAATTTGAGCTTGAGAATGTCACTGAAATCCAGTCAACGTGCCTCACTAGACTTTTGAGAGAACATTATGCTCAACAGAAAATGTTGGTGTCACATGTTAAAACAGCCTACTCAAAATGACAAGCGTAGATGTTGGTACACATGCCAGTTCCTCAGACATCCTTTTAAAGTTTTCATAGACATTTTGAGCCAATTCTTTTTTCTTCTGTATATATTGTATGCTGTTGAAAGCAACAAAAGATGCTCATCCTTGGGTCCCTGAAGGCAGGACACGTGGAAAGGCAGCCACCTACCACCTCTTGGAGCAAACATCGAGTGTCGTCTGAGTGACGTCCAGGTAGGAGGCGAGCTCAGCGCGGAAAGGCAAGGCCTGTGGAGAATGTCTTCGGCGGACCCGGACACTGGGTTTGGGGACAATTGATTTGTGTTCTTGTTTCTCTTCAGTTGTCTGTACCCTAGAACAGCGATTTTCAACTGATGTGCCACTAGAATTTTTAAAACTATCTAGTCAGAGGCACTGACCTCTTTTCTCAGATCTTAGCTTGTCTGATTAAAACAATGACAACAGACAACAGTATAGCTGTCTCATGACTGAATCAAGATTATACCTTTTATTGTCAGATTGGCCAAAAATAAATTTTTTTGGTGTGCTGCATAATTTTAGTAACTAGTTTATGTGCACCATGAGATAAAAAAACAGACAGTTGAAGATCGCTGCCTTAGATCAGTGGGTATAGGGCCATGGCACAGGAAATGTTTAAGAAATGTCAGTGTTACTAATTTTGTTTCTTAGCAATTTCTACAGAACTTAGAAATACTACTAATTTTTAAGTGTTAAGTACAAGTCTTTTAAATATACTGTATGTCACTTCCTTATCAATACCTGTGATGATAATCTAGGTCTGGTTTTCACCTCTATATTCCTAACACACAAAGGAGTCAGCCGTAGATATTCCTCAACAGTGCATTTACTGGGGACACGTTTCAGCCGTTGCAGCTCAAAAGTGGAAATCAGGAAAGACGGAGTTCACAGGGGTGAGGGGACTGTTCCCACCGACTGAGACAGGGAAAACCTGGTAGAAGCAGTGTTTGAACTACAGTCCCAAGGATGTTTGTTGTGGGAGTGAGTGTGGAGGAGAGGCTTCCGCAAGAGCATCTGTACCAGCAGCGTGTGGGTAGCCTGCGAGGGGACATCTGGGGATTCCTTTTAACTGCTCAAACAGTAGATGAAGACACCTAAGGGACTTCTGTACTCAGATGTGCCTCGTGGCCCCAGTGTCGTGTGGCAGCAGCGCAGCCCTGGAGAACTGGTCACTGGCTCCTTAGACATGAAGCAGCAGCTTCTTTGTGTGGTTCTGGAATCCACGTAGCTAATGCCACACTTCTGTGCTTGAGATTTACAAAGGGTTAACAGGAAGGCTTGGGTGGGTTAATTCTTTCCTTTGGTGGGAACAATTCATCTTAGAAAGTAGGTGAGGTGACCAAGATGCAGGAAAGTCTTCCATAGCTCAGCTGGATGTTTGAGGTTGCAGATCACACAACATTACATTCCTAGAGGGTTTAGGGTTCACTAGGTTATCTTTTCCCACGTTACCTAAAACATTCTTGTACGGCGCTTCAGAGGTACTTGTCCGTCATTTGTCCTGTGATGGTCAAAAGGTATGGTTCCCAGTATGAGCAGTTGTCTTGCTATCAGGAAAGTTACAGTTTGTGCTCTGTTCTTTCAATGACAGAATTGGGTTATATTACCCTAGTGCTTTGGTTTCTTGTATCAGAGGTGTTAGACCTTAGCTTAGACCTTCTCACAGTCATCCAGAAGTCGGTGTTCATAGACCTGTCATTTTACTTGGCTTCATCTAGGCCCTCTCCCTTAATCTTATCTGACTATTCTCATTGATTCTTCCATATAGGTTTCTTTTTACATGTTGGAATATTTTGGTTGATGTTTTTAATGTAGTCTAGGTTCTCAAATGGGATTAGAATAAGTTACTGGAAAAGGGAAAGTTACTGATAGTGTGTTTTTTCTTGGTATTTCCTGTCTGTTGCCATTTGCATATTGCAGTTTTCAATTTGTTAGTTTGCTTGGAGAAGTGGCTTCTAAGGTATTACACTTGCTGAAAGACTCCACAAAGATCTCAGTGTTACTGTCAGATTGCTCGGTATTGCATTGTGGTTTATTTCCATCAGATTTTCACCTTAATTCTGTGTCAGTTGAAGGATAAGCAGCCAGAGATGACCAGCCGCTCCTCCTCCTGACCTGGGGGCCTTTGCATCAGTAGCAGCGCGCAGTCTGCAGGGAGTCGTGTTAGACCGAGGTGTGCTCGTGTGGGAAGACCTTGGCTTGACTTATGATGAGCTTTGTTTCCTGAGCCCAACAAAGTGAAGCTCAATCCGAACTCTGAAGTCCTGCCCAAGTGTCCGTCCAGGGCCGTGGGACACACCAATCTGAACACACGACTGTAGACTGTAATTTCAAAGGTCTCCCCCATCAGTGCTGTGCAGGTCATGGAGAATGGAGCTGCAGGTTTTCCCAGGGAGGTAGAAGAGGTGGGTTCTGACCCACTGCTCTGGTTTCTTTCTGTATAATAGTTCCTTCTGCGTTTGTAACATCGGTATCTCCCGCCTTTGTCTTCCATCGCACGTCCCCAGTGATAACCTCAAGAGAGTCAGGACTTGGGAGATGCTGTGGTCTTTTCTTCGCTAACTTAGCCACTTAGTTCCAGCCGTGTGCCAGAATTGACGGAGGCCGTGTCCCCAACCTATGAGGCAGCTCCAGTTACCACATAGAGTAAGAAATTGCCAGTTTGTTGTCAAGACATTGCTTTGTTTGCTAAGATGAGACTGAAAATAGAAGTTACTCCAATTCTTTTCGTAGTAAGTTTCCACCTCTCTCTTGGCAGGACACAGAGGGAGATTCACAATGTTCGGCTCTGATTCAAGGGGGTGTGATTGGCATCTTGCAGGTGGTGGATCTGATCCCTAGAAGGAGGAAGGGTTTCCCCTTTTTTGAATGGGGGGGTCTCTACTTTCACATCAGTCTTCCGTATCTGTGTTTACTTGTTGGAGTAACAGATCTTTTATTGTTTGAGATTGACATTCTCTGATTAGATGCTTATGCTTTGCTTATAGTAGCCATTGTGAAGGGGGTTGGATAGTAATTAAACAGGTATTTAGAAAAAAAAGCCTGTATAAAAAAGGTACCATGGACAGTTGAATGTACTAAGACCTTATCCTTAAATAGTCACCTTACTTTGTTAATGTGTGTGTGTGTGTGTGTGTGTGTGTGTGTGTGTAAGTGTAAATATGTGCGTGTTGATGCTGTGATGAGTGAACAGCTTCTGATGAAAAGCTGTTGGGGTTCCCATAATAACGTTCTTTCTAAAGTAACTTAGGCAAGTGTTTTCACAGCTCTTTACCTTATTTAGTCCCTATTTCCCTGCCAGAAATTTTTGTATACTTACTACCTCAGAGATTTGTTTGGTTTCTCTTAGTGTTGCTGATCTGGCCAGCAGGAATATGCTGAATGAATTGTGAGAAGGAAGCCACCCTTTCCATTAGAAGCATCCGTTTGAGTGAGAGGAAAGGGTTGAGTGAGCTAGCGGTCTGTTGAGGTGCAAGTCATTTGGCCTTGGCCATATGGTGCAGTGTTAGAGAGGTCACTAACTGCTGGGAGAAAGGACACTGGGAGCTGCTGGGTGGGCCCCATGCAGATAAACCCCTTCTTGGCCAGAAGGCAACCTAAAGGAAGTCCCCTCAAATGTGAATCCCTGGAAGAGGATCAGGTTTCTGTTTCTTGGAGGAAGGAGTATAGACTTGATTGGATGCATTGTTCTTGAACCTGAGGACAGCTCTCCTTCCTGCCAAGTGAGCCTGAGGTCCCGCCCAGCTAGTAGTAACAGCGGAGGAAGGAGGAGTGGGTTGGCAGTGGATGGTGAGAGCTGTGGTGGGTGAAGGAAATAAGGAAGAAGACAGGTTTAGAGGGGTGTTATCATGTCCTGTGGTGTCCAGGTGTGAAGGGAGACGTGTCCATTGGAAGCTGTATCAGAATGACTTCCTTGGGGGGGAGGGTTCATTAGGGCTCTGAAACACCATCCACCTGCCCCGGCGTTTCACTTCGGCGCGACCGTCTCCGCCAGCCTGGTCCTGGTAGGTGCTGTGTTCTTCCTTGAGATCACTGCATAGGCAGCACGGTGTCATCTGGGAATGGAAGGTCTGTTCCTGCTGTGGGTGTTAGAATGGGTCAGGTGGTTTCCACGTATTGGCACCTGAGATGAAATCAAACTTTTCTCCAACTTCAATGCACGTGAGAGTCACCCGGTGGGTTGTACAGTTTTCAGAGTTTCGAGTCAGAAATCCTGGGTCTGCGGAGCTGACAGAAGCTGTTAGTTCAGGCACCACACATAGAGAACATCTGGGTGCTCCTCATTTTCTGAAAGTGCTGCTTCGTGACTGCTCATTTGCATGGCTGTGGGTAACGGCGAGACACGTTACCGGACAGTTAACAACGAACATGCATGGGGAGTCGGAAAGGAAATCTGTTGTCTTAAAAAGTGAATGCAAAATGCTGTATTTTTTTTTCTTATAATAGAACGATAGAGAAAATGACAATAGCCATTGGAATCAAATACATGGGTGGATACACACTTTAAAACCTTCTTGGACAATTATGTGAATCCATTTAATCAGAATAAATTTACAACATTCATTTAAATTATGTACCTGATTTGGCAAAGTTAGTTTATTTTTGATAATTTTTCTAATTACCCAAATTATCACTTGTTTCAATTTGGCTAAAAATAACCAATAAAAAGACATTTCCAGAAAACTAGGTGTTTTTAAAGCACTTTAAAGAGCAGATGTGGTCTCACCTAGTGTGCTGATTTCCTAGACATGGCAGCTTCTGCCTAATTCTTAGCCCTTGGTATTGTGTCCAGGTGGTGTTCTATGTTGGTCCCTGAACCGTGCATAACTCTCATTACTTTGCATTTAGGCATATGTTTGTCTTAAGCATCCGCTGCTGGATCATTTGAAATGGGCCATAAACTGGCAACACCAATGAACTCTCTGGGTGATGCTCTTTGTTGGGAGAAATTTTAAAATATATGTTATAGCTTGGCTGTAAATACCCTGCTGGCTGTATTTGATACTGAAATCCAGTACTGTTTTGTAAATATGCTTCTCTACGGGAATGGTTACAGTGGACTGTTTACTTTTCTTACTCACGTTGAAAGTTAGCCTCTTGAGTTGGGGTTTCTCCACGGGACAGGGAGTGAAGAAGGAGCCCAGACTTGAAAGAAAGAGACTTTTCTGTGGCTTGAACTGAATAAAAATGACAAATCGTGGAGTTTAAAAAAAGTGTGACATGAATGAACTCTTAATATGGGACAAGGAGACTTCTTTTTTGTGGCTTGGACTCAATAAAATGAGAAATCATGGAGGATTTTTAAACATTGTGACTTATGAAGGAACTCTTGAAACAAGGAGACTTCTTTTCTATGGGTTAGACTGAAGAAAATGAGAAATCATGGAGGATTTTTAAAAACTGACTTATGAAGGAACCTAAGCCTAAAACAAGGAGACTTCTGTGGCCGGCACTGAATACAACGAGATACCACACGGGATTTTTAAATAACTGATGTATGATTTCTATGAGAATTCAGTTACTGCAGGGACGCTGGTGTTCATATTTTTGTAGGATGGCAGAAAATGTAGTTATCTTTTGCATCATGTGTAACTCTAGTGAGCTTGACTGGATGCCATGGCTTTCAACTTGAGATAGATTGGGTGTTTTCCCTGCTGAGTGAATTAGGACCTAAGTGATGTTAGTGGTAATAGAAATATCCCATTCCTCAAAGTACTAAAGTCACAGTGAAGAAACCCATAAAAATCTTCACATACTGAATAATACTTTTGTTTGTCTAAGATTGGAAAAATGATTATAAGAAGGCTAGATTGACTTCTGATTCTTTTATGGGGAGAAAAGAAACATTAATGATTCATAATTATTATTGTTCTCACTCCAAAGCCCAGCATAAT
Source organism: Furipterus horrens (assembly GCF_987537825.1). Taxonomy (NCBI): domain Eukaryota; kingdom Metazoa; phylum Chordata; class Mammalia; order Chiroptera; family Furipteridae; genus Furipterus; species Furipterus horrens. The sequence goes on along the minus strand of NW_028327186.1, from coordinate 1,836,098 downwards.
AGTTGGCCTCTAGTATAGGTTTGAGGGATAGTGAATAACTTTGCTATATTGGTATATTGTTATCAGTTATTGGTAGAATCCATTTATAAATGAACAAAAGGTATAAGAAATGAGATTTACAGTCCAGGCAAAATTTAACTCAGTTCCTCAGTTTAAACCCTGATTTTACTTACTCTTTATTATGAAGGTTTGAATCAAGAAAGAGGGCATTCCAGTGTACCACAGTGCTGGGCGTAGAGAAGTGGGTGATACTATCTTAAATTCAGATTGGCTATTCCATCAGAGTGATCCTTCCAGTACAGTGCCAAATTTCAAATTTTAATTTGGGGCTCTGATGGAAAGAGGTGTTTCTTAAGATTGTCTGCTTGAATATATGCATCCATCTGTTCAGTCTAGCTCACTGGAGAATTAACATTTACATGTTTAAAAAGAAGCATTTGTTCATTTGAAGCAGTCTCATGGGCAAATCTCTTAGAGATCAAGAGTTCATTGTTAAACATGTACGTTTACTTGTTAATGGGTAAAAGAGTAGTACTTGGCCACATAAAAATAAGAAAATGCGTCATTATTTAGGTTGGTAAAATACTGTTAACTTTCTGGTTTTTATAATGTACATAAACAATCTCTACAACTTGCTATAAAGGAAAAGACTTTGAGCAATTGTTTTTAAAATGACAGAATCATGTCCAGATGATACAACGAAGATACTGAAAAGGGTGCATGTGACATACCTCAATGTGTTACCTGTGAAACATCATTTCAGAATCATTGTATGATATCGTTGAATGACTTCTATAGAACTGCAAAGAGGTGATGCCAACTAGAAGGTAAGGAGGTGGCTGTCATTGATGGACACAGATGGAGCGGAAGAAAGATGGACAAGGGTTTCTTCCCAAAACCTAGAGCATTGATTGCATGGTGGATACTGTTCAGACTCCATTAGATTGAGCTACCTTCCTCCTTGAGAGTTTGGACATCTTTAAGCTGTGTTGCAATTTCCAACCAGTCGCCTTACTTCTGTCTTCAGATTCTCTATTTCATCTCAGCCAGAGAAGTCTTCGGGACAGATGATGAACCACTTCGTGTTTCAACAGTGTAGAAATAAGCAATAATCAGAGAAGAGACAAAGGTTATATAAAATGGTAATATTTTAGAGCATCTTTTGCCACCATCAAAACTGGAAAAGTTCGACTTGGCAGTCTCCTGAACATTAGGATTCTTAAGATCTGTGATATTCCTTCACTCTTAACTTCTGGTCCGTAAGAACCTCCAGAAATGTGTACAATAAGAAACCAGTGTGACCGCAGCCCAGGACGATGTACAGTATCTCCAAAAAACTCCTCCATGGACATAGACGGGCAGCCCCGGGGACTGTTCTGCATGGACAACGGTTGCGTAGTTGTGTTCGGGAGAGCCCCGGACCGCCTGTCCGTGGACAGCTGTGGGAGTTTGGACCTCAGGCTGGGATAGGGGTCTTCGGCCAGATCAAGAGCGATTCTTTGCGTCGATTCTGGGTCTGTGCCTGGCCCATCAGCATCAGGACAGTCTCCCTCTTTGTAAGTTATCCCCAGAAACGCAAGTGTGTGAAGGGCAGTGAGTGAACTGGAGTTTACTTCAAGTGGATAAAACTTGTAGTGTTGGCTATTCCAGACGGTGTCAAGTAGCCATAAGCCAGCGCTACAGGAGTCCAGGAAGAAGAGAAGGGCAGCACATTTGAGTTGACCTTAGAAGCTTTACCAGCTACAAAAACAAAGACAAAGTGTAAATTTGTACTGTTTTGAACTTCATCCTACCTTTCAAATGTTTACATTTCATTGGACATCTTTGGATTTAGATAAAAAGGAGTTTTTTTTTTTTGTTACCGAGTACCAACTCACACCCATAAGGTTATACCATTAAAAGCCATGCATTTCTGATATTTGTATGCATGTGTGATAGACAGATCTTGTTTTTTAATTTCTAAACATTTTTTAAAAACAGCTCAAAATCTAGTCCCGTTAAATACTTATTGGACACAAAAATATTGTGTGTGGGTAATGGTATTAAAATGTAAATATGAAATACTCACTCAGTGAATAATGAATGTGTATGAACTTTCATTGATACTAAGAGATGAAAAGAATGAAATTCAGCATCTTATGGTTTTGATTTTATAGTATTTTGTTTACTTAAACTTTCCTTGGAATATAATACTCAAGCACAGAGGCCTACATTTTTAAACAAATTATTTTTAGATAACCTTTTAAATGGTGGTTGTGACAAAAGAACCAGTTTCCAAGGGAGTTTCTAATAACATGTTTGCTAAAATTGTCTTCCAGAAAATATTTTAGGCAAGAGTTCTGAGGACGTTTGTAAAGATATACACAATTCTACATTCATTGTTTGTGTGCTCAGGGATAACAGAAAAGGAATGGCGTACTCAACACATGAATCAGGAAAAGGCAAGGCACTAGGACTTGTGTGCATATTGAGAAAATGTGTATGAAAAAACCAAATACAATTGCTTTGTGACTTTTCCTGATAAAATTGCTAAAGAGTTTGGTAAAAGAGAAGAAATATTTTAATACATGGCTATAAAAACAGAACTGTCAGAATACCTCTCAATGATGTGCATTTAAAATCCTTTGAATGGCTTATTGATGTGGGACTTGGGGGAAGGGGGGTTGTACCATATACAGCTGTTACGTGGACATTCTATGAAGGCTGCTTTGCGGGGATTGTAGATGTGACTGTGTAAATGGTTCTTCTGTTAGAAAGTGTCTAGTGTGACGGGATAGCTGCTCCATGCTTGATAACAGCTGTGCAGAGTTGCGTGGGTTTCCTTATTAGTCTACCTGTAATAGAAAAAGTGCTGTTACACCATCTTATCAAGCATACAGGTGGCTGACAGCTTTATGACTTCATGCTCAGATGTTACTTAGTTCATCTTCTAATGTTGCTTCCCTTCCGCCAGTTGAATTGTTAATTTGCCTTACAACATTATTTTATTTCTGTTACATACTCCTTTACATTTTGTTATAAACAGTGTTATAAATGTTAAATACTTTTGTTTGATATGCAACTTTCTACATGTATAGACATCATTGTAAATGTACTATAAATATGTATCAACTTAGTAGGATAGAAGCATTTTTGTTTGCCAAAGATGTTAGGCCTAGCCTCTGTGTGTTTCTTTGCATCATTAGGCTCCTTTTTCAAGTTGTGGTTAATACAATGTATAGTATCTAGTATATAATGTCACTTTCCTGACATGATTTGTAACCCTGGAAATATCATTGTAACTTGTAGGTCTGCCTTTGTTCGTGGTTTTCAGATTGTATACAGATAGAACACAGTTCTCCTCAAAACTTAGAGAACTCTCTACCAAGTGGTATAATAGCCTTCCTTAGAACTAAGTTTTCATTTGCTAATGGAACATTACTTTAGTGATACTAGTTTTTCTTGTTTAAAGTACTTTTTTCTAGTTGTATAGGTGTTTTATAAATTTTATGGGGACATTAGCAATGTTATATATCAAACCCAAGTTCATTAAATGTGGGCTGACATAAGAATGTTTTTGTATTATATGTATATAATAGACACAGTATTATGTTTCTGCAGCATAGGCGCGACTATATTGGCATGTTGTATAGGTTCATTTATATATAAAGTGCACATTTCCCCTAATGGTTGTCATATTAACTCTGAATAAATAATTGGGCAGCTGAAGGGGTATTTTTTAGATCAGTGTATATAGAATAGTTAGAACATGTAAGTTTTTGCTTTAAAGTTTTGTCCTTGAAATACAAGGATTGTTTACATATTCATATGTGTATACATATATACACATAGATACATGTACATATGTGTATATGAGTGTATAGAACTGTTTCTTAAAAGTCAAGTTAGAAACTTGCTGGAAGGTACTGTGACGCTGCTAATCACATGGTGGACATTTTGGATATAATTTTTTGTTTTATAACATTTGCATAGGATTTGCTGATAGGCATATATTTTGACTACCAAACTGCTGAAGTAACAAACTATTTTACATATTGAATTGCTATATTGTGTCTATTTGGGATGTATTTAGTGAGGATACTATTTCTTTGTATTGTACATAGAGGCTAAATGTTTTCTAAAGCAGTTTGGGACATATAATTTCTATCAGTTTTAGAGACGTGTTTATAGTTGAATGTAGAGTCATTGGTCTATAGAGTGAGCATATTCATTAGTTAGACTTGATTTTGAGGATTTGTTTTTGTGTTGTGATATTTTTCATTAGACAGTCTGTTAAAGGTGTAAAAATCATTGCCATTTATATTTTAAATAATGTAAACATGTATAAATTTTCTCCCGTCTAATTTTTGAACGTTGAATGTTGGGACTGGGCAGGGAAGTGTTAGACTGCTGTATGTACAGGAGACAAGCTTCTAGAACGTGTTAACTTCCTAGTTATTAAAAAGACCCTCTTTCCATGCGCACATGCGCACGCACACGCACACGCACACACAGAGTAAATACATTGATGTTGAATCTTGAATGGGGGTGATTAATCTGATCAAATCTGTTTTTATACCACAGCTTCATAGATGTGCAGAAATTAGTATTTTTAAAATGTTACTTCACCCAAAATTATAGCACACACGCTGTTTTTGCGTGATGACATGGTACACCAATCCTGTCTATTGTGATCTTTAGACTGCCCTGTATTTTATCTTTGAAAACACTTGATCCGTGCTGATGGCCTTTCAAATATCAGGAACTATTCATATAGTTAAACTTCTCCTCTGTAGTGTGGTTTGTTTCAAGGGCTATGGACAAAGGGAGTGGATGGTTTCTGATCTCATCTCCAATGTACTTGTTTTTCTCTCTGTATACCTACTCTTTGGTATATATTGATTGGGCACATCCATAGGATGCAATCTTGGCATTGATAAACTAAGGTTAAAATACTTATGCAAATTATTTTAAGAACTCTTGTTTCTTCGGGTTTGTTAAATAGCTGTTCCTAAATACATAGAACATTGATAAAACAGGATGGTAGTGGGCAGAGAGCTTTCCTGCGATATTGCTCCCCATTGGATTGCTGGGGTTATTAGAGACAAACTGCTTGGAAACCATTGTTGTGCTAGGGAGGAATATGTATTTGTAATTAAATTTCTTGGGTGGCGTCATGTAACTGTCGAGTGCGCATTTCTATGATACATCATCTGTACGTTGCATTGTGTGCCCATCACCTAAAAGCAGATCTTTTGTCCCCATGTATTTGGTCCCCTTTAGCCTTTACTGGCTGCCACCCCCTTCCCGAGAATACCATGCTGAGCAAAGTCAGTCAGGAAAAAGCTAAGAACTGTATGATTTCACTCATGAGGGACATAAAGCATTGAACATATTTTTACCTCACATTTTTATTCAGAAGAAAAATTAGATACTGATCATTAAATTGATCATATCCATTTTATATTAAAATACCTCTAAGGGATGTGTCTGAGGATCATGATGGAATTTGTTGTAGCAAATACAGATTGTCTAAAACACGTGATTCTGTGTTCATTTGTTAAAACAGCAATAACCAAGACAACTTTGTAAATAATGGGCAAGTAAAATATCTGGATGTATTGAGAGTCTCACAAAGTATAATCCTGTAAATATTTTACTGTAAATTGGTTACTACCATTGTCTTTTAAAAATATGGCAATGAGAGGCTCTTGGAGCTTTGAAAAATTTATATATCAATTTGGTTGTTACTAAAAATGGACAAGATAATGCATTTACCTCGTTACCGAAGAATAGTTCATTTTTATTGATACTTATGAAAAAGCAATTTTAAATTAACAGCAAAATAGAGGGGAAGGAACGAAGATTTCCCTGTCCCCACATACATGCATAACCCTCTTTGCTATCAACCCAAAACATGGGTAATGATGGCTATTTTTATTGCACCCCCCCACCAGAGGGGTATGTTTGTTACAACTGATCAACCTACATTGAAACATCATAATCACCCAAAGTCCATGATTTACATTAAAGGTTAGTCTTGGTGTTGTACATTCAATGTGTTTAGATACATGTATAATAATATACATCCACTATTGTATACAGAGTATTTCCATTGCCCTAAAAGTCCTTTGTACTCTGCCTATTCATCCGTCTATATTTTACCCTTCCTTTAATGTTCAAGATATCAGCGACTTCATCAAGCAGATTTTATACTACCTCTTGGAACTATACACAGTTCTGTATGTGTTCCCATGGCTGCATGACAATATTCAAGACAACTTTGTAAATAACAGGCAGATACATGTTTTTTACTTTTTAACATCTAGCCTTTCCATGTGTAGAGTCTCACAAAGTATACTTTTGTAAATAACTCATTGTAAAACTTCATGGTTATATTTGTGGGAAAGGTGTTAACATTGAAATGGCTAGAATGGTGGGTTTCTCGAGCTGTACATATCTGACCTCTTAACGTTGGGAGACGGAAAGGTAAAAGGGGAGTGTACTTCATTCACTAAAGAAAAGGTTTCAGCCATTGTTTAGAGCTTCTGTTATTATACATTTTTAAGGACTGGCATAATGTTGAATCCCTTGCTGATAGGGCATTATGTATTTTAACCATAGGAAATGTATTTTATAAGAAGTTCTACTCTCCTTTGTGTTAAAACAGTTTTGTATATAATTGAGCTGCATGATCACATTCAAGACAATTTTGTAAATAGGTACATACATCAATTGAAACATCTAGATTTTCTAGATGCTGGGAGTTTCGCAAAATTTTGTAAATACTTCATTGCAAACTATCATAGTTGGCTTCTGTAATGTTTCAGCAATGTGGTAGGTGACTAATAACAATCCCTCCAAGGGCTGTGTGAACATTCTGGTGTGTGTTGAGTGAGATTTTGGGGAGAAGGATTGACGGGTTGCCCTCCATATCTTCATGTTGTTCAGTTCTTGTGTATACTTAGAAAAGAGACCCCTGGGATGTATTCTGATCTTTTTAAGAAGAAAAGGAAAGACTTGAGAAGGATCACTTTGTCATGTTGATATATATTCAGTGATACATTCAAAGATGGAAGATAATCACATTGCTGAAATAATTATTTTGCTATGCTAGATAATATGTCTTTGCAAACGTATGTATCCACATAACTGTTTATCAGTGCATATATACACATGTAAAATTAGTTTTAATAGTACAGATCTGATAATGCTGTATTTCTCATTAGCTTACTGATTTTCATTTTATTTTCTTGAAAATTAGGGAAATAGTATGCTTAGCTTAAACATCCCTAGAAACCTGCCTCATGTTACATTTAAATGAATACTAATTCCTCTATAAAATATAAGCTTCATATGTTATTTTTAATGTTTTCATATATATGCTTCTGTACAAGAAATTTCTCTGGTCACGAAATGTTAAAAAATGGGAGGTTTTTAAAATTTTTTGGTGAATTTTTTGTGATAAATGCCAAAAATATTGTATTTCAGTTGCCTGTGATGTCAATTACGAAACTTAAGAAAATGGTCCTAACCAGTATTGATGAAAGTATAAATTATGTCTTTGAACAGCAGTTTGGCAGTGACAATCAAAATTGAATGTGTAAAGCTTATGAAATGATGTAAATTATTGCTGCAATTTTTATCTGTTCCAACTCAGATTTACAAAAAAGAAAGCATGTTAAATAGAATGTAACATCCAGCAGCTGAAATACACATCACTAAAAGAAATTGTAATGATTATAGCTTACGATGAATATAATTTAAATACTGATAAATTCTTAAGTGGGAATGTTTTGAGTTGATAGTTAAAATTGTCATTTTTGAACAAAAATCAAGTAATTGTGTGTTAATAGGTGTGTCCATATGCCTCCAGTTCTGCCACTTGGAGAACGGGATTGTCCTGTCATTAAAGAGTTGGGTAATGACCGTTCATTATCAGTGTTAATATAATGGAGATTGTTGTGACATCTTTTCTGAAATTTCTGTACATGTGCTAGTTATACATAGTAAGGCATTGCTCGATACCTGGAGTTCTGTAGTGCTACCTGACAATCTAAAATGATGATACGAATCGTGGAAGAGAAAGTTTTCTGCAGGATTATGGCAAAAACTTAAATGTGCGGAGAGATGGAAAAGGAGGACTGCTTTTCCTTTCTGGATTAGAAAGGCATTTCAAAAGGAACTTAAAAAACAAGGAATTTTAAAGATATAACCACCTTGTGCCTCTCTTCAGTCTTGCCTGTCAACATCTCAGGAATATTGAGCAGGAGTGTCCTGCTTTGTATTCCCATTGCCGTGATGAAAGGTTTTTGAGGGATGAAGAAGAGCACGTGGCTTAGACCAGTGCAGCCGAGAGCTGTACAGTGTAATAAAGAGAATCGGATCACCCGAGGAAAGAAGATGGGAGAGGATAGATAACGTTTGAGGTATGTGCCAAACAGACACGTTTGGGTTGACAGATGGGCGGGACCATAGGCACGGAAATATTCTCTTGAGTGGTTCACTTCCATGAGACACATAGTTATCACCGAAAGGTCTCTTGGGACTGGTTGGGATTTATTCTTAAGAGTATTTGGAGAATGGATTATGTTGTCCCTCTTTTTTATGTTCTCCCTTTTATTGTAGTTAATTCTGTGAAAAGCATTTGATGTAGGGCTTTATGGCATTACGTCATTAGGAATTAGCACAAAAACACTTCCATATTCTTTGTATTTATGGTAAAGGTGGTGGGAAAAAGTGAAAAGTTTTTAAAATAAGTTGCCTTTGGGGAGTTATCTTTGCTGGTGTTGAATGATCTCCATTCCATATGTAAATTGACCCAAATTTGTGTCCTGGTACCTCATTTGGATCTCACCGTGGCTGTTTTGTAAATGTCTCAGGTGAATATGATGAAAGAAGCATACTTGCAGATACTATGAGGACAGCCAACATCAGGAGCATCTGTCTTCCTGCGGGGTTCCTTTACGCCTGAACTACAGCTGAACCCCAGGTAAGGAGATGTTGGGAGAAGTGCTGTTTCAGGAGGATGACGCAGGTATCTATTGCGCACATTGGGATTTTCAACCGTGCCTGAGAACTAGTGAGTAATTTGTTGTTTAAAAAGGCAGTTTTACCAAAGAGCATATGCAGAATGTAGAATTATTTCCTTCTGTCAATTAATTTCCTTATTTGTGATCAAACCTGGCTACATAACTAGTGTTATGAAAGAAGTGCTAAATTGTATTTTTGCATCTATAGTTCTTGTGATAAATAGATGTCAAAACAGAAAAGAGGGTGATATTACAAAGTAGTCAAGTCCTGGCTGACCTCAGAGTTGAGTCAGCTACAAGGTTGATTCCTGAGCCATTGTATCTTGAGTTAAATTTGCAACAAAGTTCAATATAAGCCTCTACTTCCCTGCTGCCTCATTTGTTTCAACAGTATGGTGTGTATACCTTGACCTTACAATGTTCCTTTTCCCTGTTAGGACCTGATAGTTCCAAGAATCTACACTTCTTGCTGTTTTGTTATTAATCTCAAGAATTGGTATCAGCGCCCTCTGTGGAAGTATTCCTCACTCCAGTGAGCTTCACTCCCATCTCTGGTCCGGGAATGGATAGGATGGAAGACGGATGTCTGCTCCTTTGATTCGGGGAGGGGCACTTCAGGAGGCAATAGTTGGTATTCTGCTTTTATTTATCCTTAATGGATTTTGGTAGCAGCTGGTGGGTTTTGAGGTCTGTTCAGGTTAGTTATTGCTGAGTAACAAATAATCCTGGAACTTAGGGGCCTAAAACACTATTGTGTTACTTCCATTGATCCCATACTTGAGCACTTCAGATAGTGCTGGCGTACCTGTGGGAACAACTGGGAAGACCCAGGGCTTGAGGGGGGTTCAGACAGCTAGAGGCTGGGCTGGGTCTCAGCGGGCCTCTCCCACATCAGGCTGGGAAGGCAGGCATGGTTCAGGCTTCCACAGAGCGCCCCCCACAGCTAGATTTACAGAGTGAGCAACACTAGTGTTAGAGGACAGACAGCATGCCTTGGGACAGTGACATGTTTTTCTGACCTGGCTCCAGAAGTCACACATTACTTTTGTGATGTCCTGTGGCCCCCAGTGTCCTGTAGCAAGCCCTCATTCTTGCAGAGATGCTGTTATCTAGATGCCTCATTGTCGGAAATGTCTGGCGATACATGGTCCCAAATCATTTTGTTCTTCCTCTTGTTACGGGATCAGCCATTTTTCCTGAAGATCCCTGGTTCTTGCCTTCAACTTTGACCCACATGCTACTTGTTCATAGTAGAATGGCTGTTGCATTGCTCAAAGAATCACTCATGCTGACCTGATAAAGGATGTGTCTGATCTGCTGTCGTTTTCCCTACTATGTCCACGCAGGTGATGATGACTGAACAGGAGCCCATGCCCTTGCTTCTGCCACCATCTTCAGACCAAAAGAGTCTTCATTAGATGTGGAGATGCCTCTTTTGTGCGTTGCCGTGGACACTCCCTGAAGACCAGAAACATGGGACTGAGAAAGCTCGTGTTGGGAAGTGGCCTGAAGGGTGTCACGGAGAGACTTGTAAGCAGGCATGTTGGCTGTTTCCATTGTTGCTGTTGGACTCAGTCCCAGGAGACGGATCAAGGGAGCCCTTACTCCCAGGACGCCTGGGACATGGCGTGGCGGGCTCTGCCCGTGCGCCCATGAGCGCCGAGTGCGCGTGTGGTTCAGCCCACCGTAGGGTGAATTTGAAATGTATTCATTAAAAGTTACCTTGTGATTTTAGAGGACGTAGAGAGTTGAGTATATAGTCAGTAGTTCTCCTTCAAGTGCCTTCACTTTACTTCTGATTTTTCACTACCCAGTGTAGAGGTTCCCTTTTCTTTTCCAATTATATTTGACATTCGGTATTTGATTAGTTTTAGGTGTCCCCGCATAGTGTTAGACAATCATATATACTTTAAGTGTTGCCCCCGTATTTTAAGTACCCCCCTGGCAACATACACAGTTCTTACAATGTTACTGCTTCCTACGCTGTCATCTGTTACAGGAGTTTTGGGTTGTGATGATGAACAAATTGATAGTCAAGTAGTATTTGGGGCCCAGTTACTGGCTACATGTTTGCCATGCAGTACGCATATTGTTCTGTAACTCATTTTGATTTTGTTCAGCTAATTTCTTGAACTAATTTTCATTAATCAGCAGTCCTGGGCCTAAAGATAAAGATACCCCCGATTTTATATTTTGAGTCAAAATGGTAGCTTTCCCATAATCGTAGGTACTCCTCACCAACCTGTTTACCAGTGTTTGTTTGAGAGTTAAGACTGTAAAACACAGCATTTTAATTTTTAACAGTGTGATAATAGAGATATTATTCTTCCCATCATTGTTCAGCTCAAGTCATTTTTAATTCTTAATTGCCATTTGTATTATTTCATTTTCTTTTCCAGTTCCTTGGATTATTAGTATTTTTGTAACTGGTTTCTTAAGAGCTCATATGACTAAAATGTTAACCATTTCTCATGCATTACAAATGAAATACCATGTTTTTGTTATTTTACTGTGCTGTTTTATTTTTGGTTGTAAGAACTTGTGTATTGAAATATAATCATTTCTGTTTTATGCCTTTTGTGTTCGTGTTTTTCTTTAAAAACATGTTTACATTGGTATCATACATTTTTTGTCTATTTCCTTCTATTTTCATCAGTTATTTTGTCACTTTATTTTCACATGAACCATTGCTGCGGTTTTACAGCGTTACATACACACAGTGTTCACCCTGACCCTAAGCCGTTAACCACTTGTTCTAAAATCTGTCAGAGGAATCCTCACATTTATATGGCTGACTTTCTGTGTTTCTTCTCTTCTATTAATACTTCAAAGATACTGATGCTTGTTATTCTAATCTACTCCATTGAGTTCTGTCTCATTTCTCTTCTTTTTCAGAACACTCCCTGTCTATAATCGCACTTTTTCCTCTCAATTGCTGGTTAAAATTATTTTGCAAGTTGGAAAATGCGCAGTTTTATTTCATGTGCGCCAAATTTAATAGATTAATTAGGAGACAGTAAATCTCTTTAAAAGTGAGCCTTCTTATACAACAGGTATGTGTGTTTTTAATCAAATTTTTGTTGGGATGCTGCTACCATAGGTTTTATTACTACTGTTCAGGCATTTTGTAGTTCTGTACTGAGGGATTATAGATCTAGAAATGAAAGTCCTCATGCTTTTCTGATGCTATGTCATTGAAATTCCAAAAATACATACTTCCAGGATACATGGCAACAAAAAGCACCTTTTGTTATTTGATAATATTAATCTTGCTGGTTTAAGGTTTGTTTCCTTACTTGTAGGTTATTTTAGGAAGTTTATGTTTTATTGTGTATTTTTAACCAAGTTTGTTTTACAGGTTTATTAATGTCCATGTATTACAGTTGATTATATTGACTATTATAATTGCTGATTAGGTTAACTATTAACTTGCATTGTGTGTATACACACTCCCCTATTATAATTGTTAAAATTTTATTGGCAGTTTCTGAAGAGGTAATTCTCAGTCTTATTTTGATAGTTTTGTCAGGGTATTATATGTGGTTTACTGTAACTAAAATTTTTCATGTATTTTTGGTACAGGCAGGGAAAAAAGGTTTAGTATTTAATTTTTGTTTTCAAATTGTGGCTTAAAAATGTTGCAGATCAGTCTAGTTTAAAACATACTCTCCAGTCTTCCTCCTATATTAACATGTTTCATGTACATGATGCAATTACTAAACCAGGAACTTTATAACTATGTATTTTTGGCCACTCCTTTCATAGGGTCCCACATTGCATATAGTTACTAAAATCTATTAATCTTTGACTTGAGACAGTTGCCCATTTTTCTTAGATTTTCATGGATTTGACACTTGTGAAGAATCTCATCCGTTAATGTCCTTCAGTTTGGGTTTGTCTGACCTGTTTTGTCATTTGAGATTGTGCATTGTTGTCAGGGCTACTGCAGGGATGTTCCTTTTTCAATTTATTGCTAGGGGCACATACTGTGATGACAGGTGGCTAGTGATGCAACTTAGATTAGGGAAGAGCAAATGCCCTTTCTTATACTTGAAAATGCTTATTTCAGCATTGCTTTTGTTTTTTGCCTTAAAATAATGCACTATGGTGTTTGCCTAATTGTGCTTTTTGAAATAATTTCATTTGTACCTTTTATTAACTGAAATTGATTTTTTAACTATGAATAAGTTATTCTCTGTAATTTTTTCAATTATTTCAATGTGGTCTCATGGATTTTTATAATTTTTCATTAGATTTTTGAGAGACCGTTTTTGTCCTAGTTGATCATAAATTTATTGGTGGATTCATGTGTGTTCCCTGACCAAGGATCAAACCTGCCTTGGCTTATATGGACAATGCTGTAACCCGCTGAGCAACCTGCCAGGATCTCACGGGTTTTTTTCTTCATCTTGTGGATAAAATTCATTACTTTTTGTTCTCAAATTGTCCCACATTTGACCATTCAAGTCTCCTTTAAGATGAGCTCTGTATCTTAACAACATGTCGATATCCTTCCCTGAACTTTTTGGCCACATAGTGTCCAAGTTCATTTACCTTTCTTCAGTTTTGACATCGGCCATTTCCCTGAGGGTCCCTGGTTCCTTAAGGGGATTGGTACTTATAGAGCAAGATACTTACCAACTTTTTAAAGGGCTGCATAATATTCCGTTGTATGCATATGCCAAGTTTTATCTGTTGATAAACACTTTGAGTAATACAGCTATATGTGGCCATACACATTGCGAATGATGCTGTTGTAAACACTGGTAAATAAAGGTCTCCAGTCCCTGTTTTCATACCCATTGGTAAGATAATAGGAGTAATAATATTGCTAGGAGCCTTAATTTCATGTATAACTAATATTTTAAAATTTTATTAGATTTTTGGGGTGACATAAAATCATGTTCCATTCTAAACTTTTTATTAGAAGTTTTTTAAACATAAAATTTATCAATATTTTGCCATATACTGAAAATTACAATCACCATTGTGTTTGAGATCGAAATTTGTATACAGATCACATAATTAAATAACTATCATGTTCCTCTTGGTAGCTGTAATTCCTTAATGTTTTAAAATAAGTCCTCGTGAAAAATTTTCAGTCGTTCCAAAGATTATGGTTTGAAGCAGTCTGGACCCGAGTTGTTATTAACCTGCATTCTCATCTAGACTGTTTTTATCTCAGCCTGGGCCATTACTACTAATTTCTTCCCACCTGTAAATCTCTTAACCTGTTAATAGGACAATTTATCTAATTTTTGTTCTGTGAATATTTTTATATATTTGAGTTTTAAAAAATAACAATTTTCATGTGTTGCAGTCTTGGTTTTTATCCCCCGGTGTCTGTAGTGTACTGAGTGCATTTCTGTAAGCTGCTGTGGCTGTGGCGATCTCCATCCGCTGAGGTTCTGTCTGTGTCAGTCATGTCGCACATACATGCACACATTTATATAATCGTTCATAGGCTACATACTGTCATAAATATAAACATGTAAGTTTATGTGGATCATAACAAGAACGGCTCATATCAGAACTTGCGTTAGGGGAGGTGAGTAAGGTGCACTGCCCAGTGTATAGTGCTCTGTATGTTATTGTTACGATGGGTCAGCCATGAACTTGCCATGTAACTAATAAGACTATTGGTGATGTCCTGACCTTAACTTTTAAAATTTCATTTCATGTAGAATGTCTGACCATGATTTAAATTTTTCATGAGCCCATTCTCATGGGATTTCTTAAACATATCCCAAATAGAATCGTAATGCATTTCCATTTCTCCATCTCATGCAAAAGAAATTACCGAGACCTAGTTTTCTTTTACAATTTTTTCAGAATGTAGGCTGTTCTGTATCAATATCTGGTGAGATCAGTCTTCAAGCATAATCATAAGCCTGTTGAAAAATATATAAGGTGATCATTTAAAAGTATCAGAATAGAATACCCCCTAACACCTGTAAAATATTTTCTTGTTACCATCTTGTGTTGTTTTAAGTAGTTATGTTCACATCAGCACTTAGGGTCATGTATTCTTTTGCATGTTTTTTGTTTGTTTATGGTTTGACTCTGCAGATGGTCTTAGTTTTTTTATTTTTAAAGTTATTTTTCAAGGATATCAGGCTACTTGCCCTGTAAAAGTTGCATTTTTTCTAGATATAGTACATAGCATCCTTGTGGTAATCTTTAATATATTCCTCAATTTTCTGTGGTAGCTTTCAGTACCTTAATTTACTGGTTTTATTGATCATTTATAGGCGTATTCCCATTGTATCTCATTTTATTATAAGATAAAGGTATGATTTATATTTCTACAGTATTTAATCATTCAGCTCAATTTTGACAGCTTTTAATCTATGAATCATGGCATCTTTCACTACTTGCATGTTTGCTATATAAATAAGTAAAATAACACAATGAGTTAATTTCACTTAAGTTTATAATTCAAAATGGTATATAGGATGAATGCTTATGTCTCATTGTCAGTTACAAAATAAGGAATTTGGTGTCTTCAGGTCTCCAAATGTAGTTAGAAGAAATTCATATACTGTATAGTCTATGAAGACAGAACTACAAATCGATAATTTTGCTAATATAACACTAGTAATGCAATTATGAAATCGAAGCAATAGACTAAAACTAACTTCTAACAATGAGTAAAATGTACATTCAGTTAATACAATTCAGTTGTACAAGTTGAAGTTAGATATATTGATTTTTTTCACCATTTCTAAAATCCCATCCGTTTATATGTAGTATATGTGCCAAATAACATGGTTTTTATTTACCTTTTATGTAACTTTGTTTACTTTCCCTTTTAAAAGTGTTGATTACATACTCACTTGTTATCTTTACTCATTCTGACTAAATTGCTTTGGAAAGATGCGCTTTAGTGTACCTTTGCTTATACTTTAAAAAATAGTTTTAAATACATATTTAACTTCTTAACAAGTTACAGATGTCATTTTGATATTTTGAAAGTGAAAGACAATGACATTCCATTTCCCTATGTAAATATCAAAAAATTGATTTTAACTGTAAACGTTGAGTTCCTAAACCTAAGTGGCCACTCTGATATTTTTTCACTTTGTTTTAAAACTTTATAATTTTCTTACAAGATACATACTTTTATTGCTCAGTTTCCTCATCAATACAGAGGGGACAAAATAATGCTTTCGTCTCAGGGTTCCTAAGTATTAAATGCCTTATACAGCTATAAAGGGCCTGGCCTGGCTCAATACAGTGCCTTTTTTGTGCTTGTAATAAGTGGTAATTTCAGCAACATTGTTAGCAGGTTATTCAGGTGGGTTATGGCATTTGGTATAGAGTAGGAATGGAAGAGGAAGTTGGCTGTGGATTTCAAATGTTAATAAACTTTAGAAACATGTTAGTGGCCCATGAATCCATGAATACAGAATAATTGGCAATAAGCCAGTTGAGAAAATAAAGTCCAATCAAGTTATCTGCAATTTTTGGGGGTTAGGGTTAGGGAGGAGCAATTCTAAGTGAAACTTTACAGCAAAGATACAATGAACAATTGAACTATCAGGTTAGCAATTTCAGATGTTTGGAGTCTAGCAGAATCTGATTTTGGGAATATAAAACGTCCATGGATTGAAATTAATTTCGAGTAAATTAATCTGCAGAAAATCCAAAGTACATTTTGTAATATGCAGTTTTATAAAGAATTGATGAATATAACATAATTTTTAGGTATGCTTGGAAAAGAGGATAGAGTTGGTGTATTGGAAGTGATGGTAACAAAGTTGTGTTTAAGTTTTTATCATAACTAACTGGCTTTGTTTCTCGGGTCGTTGCTAGCAACCGAAAGTCCTATAGGGCAGAAAACGGTTTTGTTAAATACGACCAACTCTAGTGAAGTCACAAGAATAATTTTCTCTAATCTCCATATTTTAATAATTTGGAATTTTTAGGAGGTAGGTCGAAGTGAATTTTATCTTGTGTTTTATGTTGGTCATTTACATATATCACAATTTTTCCATATTTTCCACAGTTTTAACTGAGGTGGTACCAGTTTAAGAAGTGAGACCTCTTAAGATGCTGGCATTTCTGTATCCACATTCTAGTACTTATCATTTCTGTGGACTTTTATCTTCAAAATTGCTGGTAAGAATAATCAGTAACATTGGTGTACTGTTTATTTTTGACCACTGTGATGGGGAGTCCCTATTTTGTTCATAATATTTTAAAATCTGAAACCAGATATGAATTCCATAAAACATGATTGTCAGATTGTAGAGTGATGGCAAGTTATGTACCATAGAAGGTATAAAAGGCTCTTAGTTTGTGATACAGTGTTTATGTGTAGATTGTATAGATTGTGATCACTGCAGGTACCTACTGTCACCATAGAATGTGATTATCTAGACTATAATTCCTACACTCAATTTTAAATTCACTTAAATATTTAATGTTTTAGAGTGAATCCATTAATGTTGAATGGAAAAGGGGAGAAAAGGAAGTCAGGCTGGTGGGGGAAAATGTGAAAGGGGTTGAAACAGGACATCAGGAAGCATGTCAGTTAGGAAGTAGAATTGGCCCCAAATAATGCGGGACAAGAAGTTGCATTTCGTGTCTAGATGCATGCTTCTAGTGTTGCTGATATCCGTGGGTAGACAGGGTGGAAGTCAGTTCTTAATACTTTCATTTGGTGAACGAATGAAGATGGTTCAAATATTTTCAAGCATTCCTTTTTTTCTTTATCTCACAAGCATCTTCTATAAGCAAGGACCAAAGAGATTTTGACCGCAGGTAAGAGCGTTAAGGTTTATATTCTGATTTTCAGATATGCTCTTGGCTGTATTGATTGATGATGGATTAGATTCTTAACACCATATTTCTGTTTTCATGAAACCTATTATGTGGTGTATGTGGTTATTTTGAGGTTACAGTTTAACCTAGGATTTGAGTTTTCTTGTTAATCCACAAGACCAAATAAAATCACAAATGAAAATACAAGGAGTTTTTTTGTTGTTTTTTAGAGTTAGTGCCATCAGAAATTGCTCAAGAAGTTGAAGGCAGGGAGAATAGATATGTGGATATTCCTAACAGGGTTTGGATTTTGGAAATATTTCCATTAAGTACTATGATTTGCAGAGCATATTATTAATATATTTTACTATCATTTTATTTTTAATCCTGAACTGAAATACAGTTACGAATCTAGTGACACAGGTAAACGCTCGCTTAAAGAATGCATTTGGTTGAATGACATGAAAATAATCAGGAACGGAGGATGGGTACTCGAGGGACAGGAAAGGGGCTGCGGAAGGAGAAGGACGGTTGTACCGTTTTTTTGCAGTAAGTGTGCCTAGGCTTTGTAGCTTGGAGATACTTAGCATCAGGATGCTGGGAGTCGTGGTCCGTGGAGTAGCAGTAAATCCCCGTCTTGGAGATGACATCCGTGCGTGGCGAGGCAAGGCTCTGGGATGAACATGTTGCTTTTCATCTGCAGTGTCTCCCTCTGTCCTCTCCCAGGTCGTGAACACGCGGACAACGGCATCCTAGACGCCTGCTGACGTGGCTGCACCCGCAGCATCCCCCCGATGCTGCCATGATCCCCTCTTTG
This sequence comes from Furipterus horrens, assembly GCF_987537825.1. Lineage (NCBI taxonomy): Eukaryota > Metazoa > Chordata > Mammalia > Chiroptera > Furipteridae > Furipterus > Furipterus horrens. Next base: position 1,817,504 of record NW_028327186.1, on the reverse strand, counting down.
GGAAGCTCACTGTGTCTTTGTTTCTCAGGAGTAGGACTGACCTGCTGTTGGGCAAGTAATTGCCTGGAATGTTGTTAAGGACTTCACTGTGCTCTCGATATATCACATGATCTCGTCTGTTGTTTAATTTACCCTCATTGCATTTTTGAAGTCCATGTCTTCATTTCCCAGTGGGAGAGAGCTATGGGGGTGGTCAGTGTCATTGTGTGGCCCGTGGGCGCCTTGGTTGTGCCCCAGACAGCAGCCAGCCTTTCTCACAAGCTAAGTGTCTCCCACATGCTGGCGCAGAGCCGTTTTTAAGAGACTGATTCAAATGAACAAAGGCCACAGTTTTTAGCGAGGTTCCAAACCAAGATCCTTTTATAACATGTGTCACCTGCAATAAACTAGAGGCTCGTTCCTATTTTCACTGGACCTAGTAGATGTTCTAGACTAGGGTTTGGAGCTGAGCTCTTGCCAATGCCAATGCCCCATCATTAGACTCGACAGCCCTCACCGTTCACATCCTGGAAGGGAGAGCCAGTCCTCGCACTTAACTGGGAGCCATGGTGACACGGTCTTACAGGATCTAGTTCCGGTATTTTCGTGGTATCACCGACATTTTCCTCTTTGGGGTTGCAGTGAAAAGTGCAAGGTAACATTTCACTGTTGCCTCCATTGCACTGTTTAACATAGGTGGCTGAGTTCGTTGTAAGGTTCAGCTCTGTCCGCGGGGAGCTCCCAACTGCATTGCCCAGCCGGTCTCAATAGACCCGCTTGACACCAAGGACGTTGAAACAGGGCTGCCTAGAAGTAACGGGTTTTTAAACAACTCAGAGCAGTTTGGTCATTCATTGTCATCTTCCATTTCTAACTGCTAGGGGAGACAATAGTTCACCAGTGTTTTAGTAGTCAGTAACTTTTCTAAGCTAATACAAGTTTACTTTATTTTACAAACAGGCCATCATTGTGTGTTGTTTCACAACTTTACAATATATTGTGGACGTATTTTCAAACCAATAAATGTAACTTACCTACAGGATTTTTTTTTTTTTAAGTACCTATATATCCTAATGGGTCCATCCATTGCTGTTTGGGAAATGTGAGTTAACTTCATTCATTTTTGCTGCTGCATATAATGTGATGTATATAATTATTGATATTCATGCCCTTGTTCTTCTGATTATATGAAATAGGTTTCTAGATGTGGCAATTGGACTTCATCAGTTCTGCATGCCTTTGATTTCCGTCGATACTGTAAAATCACCGTTGAAGTGTTTTCCCGGCCAGCGCACACCTGTGGTGTGAAGGCCATGCTGATTTTCCTAAGAACTTGAATGTGAGGGACACTATCGATCCTTTAAGATTTTAGCCAATCTAATAGGTGAAAATACTACTTTTAACCTAAGTCTAATTTAAACACTAAATGCCCATGGATAAAATATACCAAATAGTGATAAATGACTTATTAACAAACAAACAAACAATAGCTAGCTTTCCTTTTATCACAAGAATCATCCTGGGCATCAGAGGCATTGACCTTTTCAAAATAAGATGCTTCTTGGAGGTTCATAAACTTCCTGAGGATACTTTATGCTAGTGTTTATTTCTGTGACTTTTTCTTTAGAAATAATTTTATATTCAGAGTTTCAAGAATCATACAGAGCCCCCATATACTCTTCAAATCGATGTTTTCCTACAGTATTGTGTTCTCTTTCTCTTCCCCTCCCTTCTTCCGTCATCCCCTCCTCCCCGGCCCTCCTCTCATTTGTTATGATTTGATGAATTATTTGTAAAATGCAAATATTGTGCCTCTTGAACCCAAAACACTTTAGCATTCACTTTCTAAGTGCCTGGGAATCCTCTTATATTAGCCCTGGTAGAGTTTTATAAATCATGAAATTTATCAGTAGTACAAATAGATGACTTTCGTATGTGGTCCATAGGCAGATTTTACCAGGTGGTCTAGTAATGCCGTTATTATTATTATTTTTAACCCTCATCTGAGCATATATATATCGATTCCAGAGAGGGAGGAAGAGGAATAGTGATGCGGGAGAAACATTGATCAGTGGCCTCCTGTACACGCTCTGACCGGGGAACAAACCCGCAACCTAGGTCTGTGCCCTGATCAGGAATCGAACCCACGGCCTTTTGGTTTATGGGAGAGCGCTGCACCCGTTCTAGTCATGTTCTTAACAGCAATTTCTCCCCACGTTTAGGACCCAGAAAAAGGATCTTGTATTGAAGTCAGGTGGCATGTTTCTAGTCTTGTTGGATATGCAACAGATTCTCGTTCGTTGTTTCGTCTTTGATGGCTTTGGTGTTCGTGAACAGTAACGGCTTGTAGTTTTTTTTACAAGAGCTCTTAAATTTCGAATTCTCTGGCATTTCTTTGGGAGAAGGATAAAGTGTTAATGCATTTTCAGCAGGAGTGCTTTGTAATAGGTGTGTGTGTGTGTGTAAGTGACACATGTCAGGCGACAAATGCGGTCCCTTTGTCCTGTTACTGGCTCCATCATCTTTGATCACTCGGTGTCCCCTAGGTTTTCTTTATAGAGGTAAATTGTTTTTATTAGTAACTATTCTGTAGGTAGATCATTTGGAGCTATGGACTGTTCTGTTTGTCACCAAACTTTGACACCATAGTTTTCGGAGTCCTGGGTGTATCTTAGACTCTGATGATTTTTTTTTTTGAAATTGGATATTGGGCGTTTACATGAGTTGGTGTTCAGCCCTGAGGGAGGAGTTGGTGTACGCTGGCCTGTGAGGAATGAATGAGTTGGTGACCCCAGGACAAGGAGGGACAGGGCCATCCAAAGGGTTAAATGAAGTTTACATCTAAACTGCAGCATGGACTGTGAGGGGCACTTAGAAGTACCTAAGTGGAGGCTGAAGGACATTGCCGTGACAGGGTCAGAAGCGTGCTGTGGGTAACGGGTCCCAGGTTGGGAGCATTGCAGTGCCATCGCCGTTGGCAAGGTGCCCGACAGTTCTGAGCTGGTGGTGACGCGTGATAGTGAGTTCAGGTTCACACTTCACTCTGCATCGATGGTCTATGTAGATGGTAAATCATCAGTGTACCTCCCTACTTGTTTTTTTAAATTTTTTAAATTTTATTCATTCATTTTTAGAGAGAGGGGAAGGGAGGAGAAAGAGGAAGAGACATCAGTGTGTGGTTGCCTCTCATGGACCCCCAGCTGGGGACCTGGCCTGCAACCCAGGTCCGTGCCCTGATGGGGAAACCAACTGCTGATCTTTGGTTTTGCAGGTTGTTACCCGAGCAACTGAAGCACACCAGCCAGGGCTTGTTTATTATTGATTTAAGTTTTCATAACTCTTCAGAGTGTGCAGAGGGAAGGAACCATCTCTCTTGAGGTTCACTACTCTGATGACTCACTTGCACAGAAAGTGAAGGCTTTTCTGGTAAATGGCTTAACTAGGAGAGGACAGGACGTTAATTCCATGGTGGAGCTATACAGTTGGGTGAAAATGCTACCTTATATATATTTCAGAGTTGACACATTCTTTGCTTGCCTCGTTTTACTTCATATAGGATCATATAATCCTGTTAGCTTCCTTTAATTTCACACGATAATTAAACTCCAAAATTGAGGTATCAATTATTGTAAAGAATTATAGGCCCTTAAACAGGTTTTTCCTGCCATAATGTCTCATTTCCCACTTTCCAAGGCACTGTTCTCACTTGGTGGTTGGGGCAAAAGCCGTTGCCCTGTTCAATGGGTGTGTTTTATTCGTGATTAACATGCGGACTGCTTGGGGTTTTAAAGTTTCCAGATTTTGATTTCTACAGCACGTAAGTTTGTTGCATTTTTCTATACAAAAACAAGTCAGGCCGGATAAAGACCACTACTGATAAGTTAGCAAGAATGATATTAAGGGAGCATGTTACATGGCTATTTTCATAGTCACAGTAAAGGTTATGCTCAGTTGGTTGTCATCTAAGTTAAGTGCTGAGAGGTACTGAGATCCAGAATGTATTTTGAAAACGTTGTCGGTCCTCTTCGATAAACGATAGAATGCTTGTGGTGAGATGAGAGTCAGATTCAAATAGGACGATGCTGATCCTTTGTCTCTGAAAATAGTTGGGCAAGGTTAGGTTCTTCCAAGTGATAAGAAAAAGAGATGTTTTGTCAGTTTCATATCTGTATTAAACTCCCAGGTTAAGTTGCTGATTTTAGAGGCAGAAATAGGCTTGTGACCTAGGGAGTGGAGATTGGGGGTTGAGCCATTACTGGGGACTCATTCATCATTCTACGACTGTTAACCTGTGGCCGTGGCTGTGGGACAGGATGAGGTCAGAAGGGGGAGTCTGTGGAGGACACGGGTACATTCGCCTGAGGCCTGTGCCTTGCATGCTCATGCATGTAGATACTGAGGAAGATCTATGAAAGGGGATGCTCACGCGTGTCCTGAGTCACCGAGTGAAAACCATCGGATTGGCTGGCCCTGGCATGGCATTCATTGACAGGCACAGGTAAGTCTGGAAATAAAGAAAGCATTGATGTTGTTAAATAGAAGTGCTGTATAGGTGGGGGAAGGAATTTATTATGTTTCCTGTGGGCAAGAACAAATCCGAGGACTGTTCTGGAGCCCACGGTCTGCCCTGTCGTGCTGTTACCAATGTCAGCCCGGCACAGACACGGGCTGGTAGCCTGGGAGTTCCTTGCATGAGTAAGACAGTGAAGACATACTCGGGCATCGTCTGAGGTCCTGTTCAGTATTCCCCGTCATAGGCGCACTGGGCAGAGCTGGGTCGTCTTCCTCACGACTCCTCATCCTCTCATAGCAGTAACCTTTGCAAACCCACCCTTTGCGTTCCCGCTTGCTTGGGGTCTGTCGGCCCCTGCATTCAGTGGCCACGGTAGGACACCTCACAAAGCCAAGGCCGCTGGGTATGCCCAGAGATGTTGGCTTTGGGGAGATATGGAGCAAAGATCGTTGAGAAGGGGATGGGTGAGGGGCCATGTGACAGAGAAAGGAACAGTCCGGTCATGGGTAAGTGGGAAGGGTGAAGTTAGGGTGGTGCTGGGAATCAAGGGCGGGGAGCAGGGTGGGATGAACAGGAGGTGGGATTTGGGAGGAAAGGGGGCCAGTCTGAAGCTCCGTCAGGGACTAGTTAAAAGGCCAAGGAGACTATACAGAAGCTGATGTTTCCCCTTTGGGTCTGGAATATTTCCACAGCTTTATTTATTGTACATTGCCATTCCCCAGTTACTGGTTTAGAAATTAGTTGACATTTTTGGTCCAGTCTATCGAAGTTGCCACCATTTAGTCTGTTTTTTCAAGATTTAATAATTTTTAGAGAGAGGGGAAGGGAGGAAGAGAGGGAGAGAAGCATCAGTGTGTGGTTGCCTCTCGCACGCCCCCATCCGGGGACCTGGCCCACAAGCCAGGCACGTGCTCCAATTGGGAATTGAACCAGTGACCCTTTGGTTTGCAGGCCGGTGCTCAATCCACTGAGCCACACCAGCCAGGGTTGTGTAGTTTTTAATTAAACTTATTGGCGTGACATTGGGGAAGATGATGAAAGGTTTCAGGTGTCCAATTCTATGACACATCATCTGGAGATGGCATGGTGCGCCTACCGCCGTTCAGTTTATAACGTGCTTTATGTCTTTAAGATTTCAGGTGGCAAATTTATTTTTGTGTCTGTTAAATAGACTGAAAATAATGAGCTCCTTTGACAGGGATCTTTTCCTATCCATAATTAACTTTCCATTGCCAACTAGTATGTAGTAGATACACCATTTCGTAACTGGTTTTACTAAACTGTGTGTTTAGTGTGTGAATGAGTGAGATTTTGATGAATTAACCAATCACTTAAGGGCCAGGTTAGGAAGAGGTCGCAGAGGCCCAGTGTGAGGCAGCTCTGTGACAGTCACAGCCGTGACTAACGGCATGGATTCTGTCGAAGCTGTTGAGTTGGGATGTGCAGGTGTATATAGACTGGTGTCGGGGAATGGATGGCCTGCTGGATTCAATTTTACAGTTACGACTGCCTATCGGTCAACGTGGAGCGGTCCAAGTCAGCCCTTGCCGCCTTTCCTGTGCCGTGGTGTGTTCCAGCAGTGACCCCGTCTTCCATCCAGAGAGGACGCTTCACGAGGGTAAACATTTTCCTCTGGAGAGAATCGACGTCTATTATAGTACGGGTCTTTTTATATGCATTCTCTCCCTTGAAAATACTTACTTGATCTGTATTTTTCCTTCCACGATTTTTAGAATGACCCCGTAAGAGACTAGTTGTTCTTGAGGAGAGACTGTAGACTGATTGATACTCAGTTGCACCATGTAGTCACGAACAATGGCTTTCAGTCACGAGGGGGAACCATACAGTACAATTGATGTGGCTGACTTCAGTGAGACCATTCCATTCCCCCATAAATACTGTATGTGTGTTGCTAACTTTAATAATCTTTCTGGCTTTTCAAAATTCTTCCTTTGGGTATCTGTATGCTATCCTGCTGTGTGAAGTATGATGATAGTTTACGTCACACCTGTGACCAAGGACACTTGCTTAGTGTTGATACTCAGGGAGTAGTCTACGGATGAGTGATACATGGGGGTACTGTGTCTCTCAGAGGCCAAGAGAGTCAACGGGAATAGAAGACGGGACTGCGTGTGACCCTTTTCCAATACTCTGAGGTTTGGAAAGTGTAGAATAGTAAGAATTCTAAATTCTATGGAGATTGTGAAGAGGAAATAAAAACACTATCATCAGGGGGGTTTCCAGGGTGTCAGAGGGTGGATTTGTAGGACGTGGAAGTACGAGGTGTATAGGGAGATATTCCTCCTCCTGGCTTTCCTCTGGCTTTTCATCAGTTGGGGTTCGTTTAAGATTTCTTCTGAGTTGATCACCTTTAGAAAAATAATGGCTGCTGGTTCAGGTTTGGTGTCGTGGCAGATTCCACCGGAGCCCTGTAGAAAAAAACGATTTCGTGGTTGTTTTTTCATTCGTGATCCTTGGCGATATGCCCACCACACTCCACTGTCTGAGTGGGAGAAGTGCCAGTGCGCGGTGAGCCTCGGAGCAGTCGGGAAGTGTGGGACGGGGCCGTTGTTGGCTGGTGCTGGTACCTGAAGCCTCAGGGACAGCCGGTGCGGAGGGCGCTCGTCCTTTGTCTTCCTGCAGCAGCAAACTCTGCAGTGCGGCGTGTACTTGTAATTGCCACGCTGCGCGGTTTTCACTCATTTCATATTGTGTGTTCCGTCTTTTCCAGAACTGTATATAACGAGCTCCTACTTGACAGGGACATTTTTTTCTGTTGTCTTATTTTATGCTGTAAAGTCAGACGGTCAAATTTCATTAAGGTTTTTTGAAAGACATTTGTGAAGGAGGGAGGGAGGGAGGGAGGTCAAAGCTAATGAGAGAATATGTAGCAATAGTGTTGCTCAGACACATGGGCTGTCTGAGCCATTCAGGAGTCTCGTGTTTGAGTGTTGAAAGAACATAAAATTTAGTGATCCCCCCCCCAAAGGTAACTTGCAGATATTATTGTATCATAAAGTGGTTTATTTAATAGTAAGCAATAGGTAAGAACCATAAAAATGTCTGAATTTGGAAAGTTAGAGAAGAACCACCGTCTGAGGCCTCCTTCCCGGCTCTCTCACTTGGATGCTGTGTAATTCTCTCTTTGCCTGGCCCCCACTCTGCTGACCCTTCTGGGTTTGAGCAGGGAAAGGAGGTAACAGCTTGGGTCTGTCTTCATGATTATTGGGCTAAGAAACACTGTTGCCCATGGAAATGCAAGGGCTTCATTGTTGCAGTTACTCCTCCTTTCATTTAAAAAGATGAAGAGATCTGTGTTCCCAAAATCTCACTCCCAGCTTTCCTGAGGTGTAATTGCCACGTAAAATTAAAAGAAATTTAAGTAAAATTATAAGATCGATAAGGCGATCTTAAATTGGATTTGATGTATGTATATAATGTGGTAGGAGTCCCCTCACCAAGTTAATTAAAACCTCTATTACCTCACACACTTTTTCTTTCTTGAGAATCTTTTAACTTCTCTTAGCAAGTTTCTAACACAGCGTCACCCACTCAAGTCACTGTGTTGTCCATTAGATCCTCCGACCTTCTGCGTCTTACAACTTAAGTATTAACCTGTCTCTCTTTCCCCCACTCAACGACTTTTCTACTTTTTCTATCAGTTTGACTTTCTTAAAAAGATTTCCTATGTACGTGATACCAGGGTGTGTTTGATTTTCCCTTCTGTCTGGCTGCTGTCGCCCAGCATAATATCTTCCAGGGTCATCGTATCCCAATGATGAGATTTCCTTCCTTTTTACAGTGGTGTGTGTGTGTGTGCATGTCCATGTGAGCGCGTGTGCACATGCCATGTTTTCTTTATTCATTTATCTGTTGGTGGACATCAGTTGGTTGCCTCTTGGCATGCCCCCAGCACGCAACACAGGCACCAGGCATATGTCCTGACTGGGACTTGAACCAGTGACTTTTCAGTTTGTGGGACAATGTGCAACCAACTGAGCCACACCAGTCAGGGCATCTCTTGTCTTTTTTATAATAAACATCCTCACAGGTGTGACATATCTCGCTGTGCTCTGGATTTGAATTTCCCTCATGATTACTGAGGTTGAGCAACTTTTGAAGTACCTGCTGGCCATATGTATGTCTTTGAAAAAATGTCTACTTAGGGCCTTGGTCCTTGTCCATTTTTAAATCATTTGTTTTTGTTTTTCCTATTGGGTTGAGTTCCTTGTGTATTTTGGATATGAACCTTTTATGAGACATGTCATCTACAGGTATCTTCTTCCATTCTATAGGTTGCCCTTTTCGTTCTGTCATGGTTTCCTTTTCTGAGCAGAAGCTTTGAGGTTGATGTCTCCCTTGCTGAATTTGGCTTTTGGTGTCAAATCCAGAAGGCCATTGCCAAGATCAATGTCAAGAACTTTCTGTGTTTTCTTCTACAATTTTTATGGTTTCAGGTCTTACATTCAAGTCTTAAATCCATTCTGAATTGCTTTTTGTCTGTCTTGTATGATCGGAGTCCAGTTTTGTTCTTTTAAATGTGACTGTCGAGTGTTCCTGACAGCATGACTGAAGAGACTGGCCTTTCCCCGTTAGGTATTGTTGTTGGCTCCTTAGTTGGAAATCAACTGACCATATATGCATAAGCTTATCTCTGGTCGCTCCATTCTATTGCGTTGATCTAGGTGTCTGTGTTCATGCCATACTGCTTTGGTTATTATAGCTTTGTAATGTAGTTTGGATCAGGAAGTGTGATACCTCTGACTTAGTTCTTTTTCTCAAGATGGCTTTATTTTTTTCAAGATCTTATTTACAGCGAGTGGGAGGGAGGCAGAAAGAGAGGGAGGGAAACATTGATGTGTGAGAGAAACATCAGTTGGTTGTCTGTCTCATGCCCCCAGCCAGGTTCCTGCCTGGCAACCCAGGCGTTTGTCCTGACTGGGAATTGAACCGGCGGCATTTTTAGTTCACAGGCTGGCACTCAATCCATTGAACCATACCAGCTAGGGCTCAAGATGGCTTTATTATTCAGAGTCTTTTGAGGTCTCGATAAATTTCAGGGTTGTTTTTTCTATTTATTTGGAAAATGCTATAGGAATTTTGATAAGAGATTGCATTGAAAATGTAGATCACTTTGGGTAGTCTGGATATTTTAAGTTTGCCCCTACAGTCACGAACATAGACCAGCTTTTCATTTATTTGTATTCTTTTTCATTTCTTTCATCAATGTCTCATAGTTGTCAGTGGAAAGCTGTTTATCTTCCTTGGTTAAATATATTTCTAAGCATTTTTTTTTAGATGCTGTCATAAGTGGGATTTTTTTCTTCTGATTCTGTTGGTTGTTGGTGTACAGAAACAACCGACTCATGTATACTGATTTTATAATCTGAGATGTACATTATTCTAAAAAATTTTGGGGTGGAGTTTTTGAAGTTTTCTGTATACAGTCAGGTACCGCATAACGGCAGTTCAGCCAGTGTCGGACCACATATATTTTGTTGCCCCAGGAGATGGAAAATTCCCATCACCTGATGCTGTCCTGGCTGTCCCGATGTCATCATGTAATACATGACTCGTGTGTGTGTGATGATGCGGATGTAAATAGCCCTACCGCACTGCGGCTCTGTAAAGTACCGCGGTGCTCTTACAGCAGCGGGCCGTGCCATTCAGGCTTCCAGCTTCGCACTGTGAACGTGATGTCGCGTGGCGTTACGTCCCTCTGTACCTGCTTTGCTGAGAGTTATCATCCTGAATAGATGTTGTATTTTGTTGAGTGCTTGTTCTGAATCTATTCAGGTAATTACATTACTTGAACCTTTATTGTATTAATGTGGTGTGTCACACTGGTCGACTTATGGACGTCAAATTATCTGTGAAGCCTCCATGGAAAAACTTGCACCTGACCATCGTGTATGATTCTTTTGATGGACTGTTGTGTTGTTGAGGATTTTACATCCATGTCTGTTAGGGACGTCGGCCTGTAATTTTATTTTCTTGTGTGGTCCTTGTGTGGTGTTTGTAGTACGGTAATGCCGGCCTTACGAAATGAGTTGGACATTCTCTTCTATTCTTCGGAGAGTTTGAGAAGGACTGGGAGTAATTCTTCTTTCATTGTCAGGAAGAGTTTACCAGTGAGAGTTTGCTCCCAGACTTCTCTCTGTGGGGCAGTGTTTGATTGCTGCTTCAGCGTCCATTTTACAGTAACCCGTCTATTTAGATTTTGTTCTGTTGTTTTCATGACTCAGTCATGGTAGGTTGTATGTAGGAATTTGTTTGTTCTAGGTTGTAAAATTTGTTGCTGTGTAATTGTTCCTAGTATAGTCTGCGCCTCATAGTGGTCTTCCAGTCAACAGTGGGCCGCATCCACGCGGTGGGTCCACACGATGATAGGAGAGCTGAGAAGTTCCTATTGCCTTTTGACCTAGTAGCCGTCCTGAGGTTGTAGCACAGCCCATTGCTGTTGTCAAAGTGGTCTCCCCGCTTCTGTTCCCCGGGAAAACTTTCTCTCTTTTCTATTCCTGAAAACTCACTAGGCGGGGTAGAGCGATCTCGGTTAGCGGTTTCCTTCAGCACTTTGAACACATCCCGCTGCCTGCTGTCCCGCAGCGCTCCCGCTGAAAAGTTTGCGGCTGCTGCTTCGTGCTGCTTTTAACGTTTCTCTCCTAGTCTTTTAACTTCTGATGATACAATTATATCAATACTATGTCTCTGTGTGGGTCTCTTTGGATTCCTCTTTTTTGGTATCCTTTGGCATTCTTGAGTGTGAATGCCTTATATTAGGGAAGTTTGTAGCCATTATGTATATAAATAAGCCTTATGCTCCTTTCTGTACCTTCTCCTTCTCGGACCTGCGTAACGTGTACGTCGGTCTGTTTGATGGTGCCCCCCAAACCCCTGAAGCTACCTTCACTTTGCATTCTGCGTTTCCTTTGGCCTATCTGGTGAATTTCACTGCTTTGTTTTTGCCAGTTTTTTCTTCCACTTTGTCTGCTCTGCTGTTGAACCCCTCTGCGGGATACTTCAGTCCAGCCATTGTGTTCTTTAGCTCTGTGGTTTTTGGTGCTCAAAAAATTCTATGTGTTGAAATTCTCATTTCATTTCTGTGTTGCTTGTCTGACCTCAGTGATCATCTTGATGAATATTGTTTTAAACATCATCAGACAAGTCACTTACCCCCATTATAAAGATCTGTTTCTGGATGTTGTGCTTCGGTTTAGACCATACTCCTTCGTTTCTTCATTTTCCTTGACTCTGTGTTGATTCTGTGCATTAGATAACAAAGCCACACCCCCCAAGTCTTCACAGAATGGTCTTCTGGAGGAGATGAGCCCTGTCCATCAGCCCTGCCGAAGCTCCTGGTTGGCTCTCAAACCTTTGTGATGGTCTAAGCCGCCGTAGTTCTCACTGTGGCTCCCGGTATTTGCGGGTATGCCAGGTGTCCCTACGGGGAGATTCACACTCATCTCTTACAGGAAGGCCCAGTAGAAGCTGTCTCCAGGCAGCAAGCTGGGAAGGATGAGCTGGGAGGTGGGTGCTGTCCCCCGCTTCCCCTGTTGCGCCCTGGCTGTGGAGCCACGGTGGTGGTGGTGGGGTGGGGTGCTCGTGTGCCCATTAAGAACTATTTCTTTGTTTGCTGTAGTCCTTGTGAATGCAAGCCCACTTGGCGGTTAGAACCAGTTGACCTAGGGCCTTTCAGGGGGCCACCGCAAAAGCTGGGGTGCCAGATGAGTGTCAAAACTCCTTCCAGGAGAATACTTGTAACTTGGTTTTATTATTGGGGTGGGCTAGAGGGAGAAGAGGGGAGAGGTGTCTGCCTCCTTCCCTGATCTCTGGAGGAAGTGGCAGTCAGACCCAAGTGCCTACTAAATTGAAGACTGGCCTCCTGGCAGCAGCCTAAAAAAAAGTTATATTTATTTATTCTTAGAAGGGAAGGGAGGGAGACCGAGAGGAAGAGAAACATCTATATAAGAGAAAAAAATTGATCTTTTGCCTCAACCTGGCCCACAACCCAGGCATGTGCCGCAACCAGAAATGGATGAGCTTTGGGTTTGCGGCACAACCCCCAGCCCACTGAACCACACTGTTCTGCGCTGACCCCCAGGATGACAGCCTTGGCGAGGATTTGTGTGCCTGTTCGTAATTGCTGCTGTGTTTTCTGTACCGCTGTCTCATGGGCACAAGCTCCATCGGCTCTGCAAGCTGGGGGTGTTGTGAACCCAGCTCCATGGCCGTAGTCCTAAAAGTTGGGGTGGTTGGTGTGGATTCAGGTCCTTCACTCCTCAGGGAGAAGCTAGACATTTGGTTTCCTCCTGATTGTGTGTTTCTGAGCTGGGGGTGAGGTTTATGGTAAGAGTGTGTCTCGGCCCTTTTTTTTAAACCTGTTTTGATAAATATATATTTTTAATTTTTAAGTGTTTATTTTTTAGAGAGAGGGTAAGGGAGGGAAGAAGGGGGATTGGGGAGAGAAACATCCATATTCATCGATCAGCTACCTTTTGCCCCAACAGTGGACCAAACCTGCAACCCAGACATGGGCCTTGATTTGGGATCAAACTGGTGACCTTTGGCTTTGCGGGACAACACCCAACCCACTGAGCCACACCCGTCAGGGCTTGATGAACGTGTAGAGAACATATAATGGCGTTTTCTCATTTGTCTGATGTGTAGGAGTCACTCAGCGGGGTCTGCATCTCTTCCAGAGGAAAGCGCTCCCCATGGGGTTGCCAACTCAGTCTGTCCCCAGGACAAGGGGGGCTTGGGGACTCCCGGTGTCGCCATCTTGGTTGACACCCAGTTCCTAAAAGTTTTGAATTTTTATTACCTGTCAAGATTTTTACCTTTGCTCTAACATACGTTTTTTTCAAATTTGAAGTGTTTTCTTCAATAAGATCTTCAATGATATTTTAATCTCTTGAGTATTAGTCTTGGGTAAGATGTCCCATTTCCATGGCAGTAAAATTATCCCTTTCTATCTATCAAGTTTCTTTGTAGGGTGTGGACCCATTATTCTAAATTGGCATTCCAGTCCTCTGTTGGCTTTTAACTATCTCAAGTAAGGATTGCTTACCTTTGATATGGACCTAAGTTAAGAACATATAATTGTGGCAATTAAGAGTAAATTCTATTAGCTACACAAACTTCATTAACTATATATAAACATAGAAGTCCTTTTCTGATATCTTCTTTAAAGATATTGCATGGATTTCTAATTTTTATGATTTTACATTCTTTTATCAGTTGAATGATTTTAAATCTTTGAAGATTTGTTTTTGAGCCTAGTAAACAGTTTGTCTTGATAAAAGATATCATAGGCACTTAAAATTTAAGTACATTTGTTCAAAAGTTGTTGGCTCCTGTGTTTTTTAAATGCCCACTAGGGTGAGATGGTTGACAGTGTGGTTTATCACTTGTAGTGTGTCTTATTCTACAAATTATTGAAGAGCAGAGTTTAAAACCACCCACCTATGATTGTAGATTTGTCTTCTTTATTTCTGACAGATTCATTTGAAACTGTTATTAGTCACTTAAATATTCAGGATTTATGTTTATCTAAAACAATATAGTCAGTCTAGACTTCCTGTATTTAACTGTGTGTATGGTGTATAGTTCATCATTTTTTCTTTCAACCTGTATCTTTTTGTAGAGAGCCATTTGGACAGCATATATTTGGGATATGTTTTTTAAGTTTTAAGAGTCACTGTATTGATTCAATTTATGTTTAATGTAATTATTGAAAAGTTGGATTTAAGGATACCATTTTTGATGCTATTTTCTTTTTATGTGTCTTCCCATCCATTGTCTTTCTGTTTTCTGTTTTGTTTTGGGTCATTTGTCCTCCTTTCCTGCCTTCCATTTGAGAGTTTGATTTTTTTAGAATTTTGTTTATCTTTACCTTTTTAACTCTACCTCTGCATTTCAGTGGGTATTCTACTGATTACAACATGTCTTCCTCTCTGTGTGTGTCTCATAGTTTCAATAAAATGAGCTCCTTTGACAGGGAATTATATATATTCTCAGAGTCACACAGAAATAATCATCACATATTGGTAGGTGACTGGTTTTGCTTTTATGGCATTTAGAGTGAGAATAAGTTAGTTAGGAAATGGCTGACTGGTAAAGAGAAAAGGCAATTAAAAATAAAATGAATTAATGATAGAAATATTTTATTTAATTAATTGATAATACTACGATTATTGTCAAAGCATAGGAGTAGCGAGTCTTTTGTAATGTGTTGTGTTATAAACATTTCACGTGAGTTCTCTTAACACAGAATTGATCCAGCTCTTCAAATTCTGTTTTGTTGCTTTTTAAGAGGTCAGTACCCTGATAATAAGTCAGGTATTGCATGATTTATTTTATTTAACTTTATTATTTATTTATTTATTTTTAGAGAGAAGAGAAGGGAGGGAGAAAGAGAGGGAGAGAAACATCAGTGTGTGGTTTGCCTCTTGTGCACCCCCAACTGGGGACCTGGCCCACAACCCAGGGATGTGCCCTGACTGGGAATGGAACCGGCGACCCTTTGGTTCGCAGGCCGGTGCTCAATCCACTGAGCCACACCAGCCAGGGCTCAAATACCATGTTTTCATATTTTACTGAAGACCTCTGAATTTCAGGAAGATGACGCTAGTCTTCCAGTTGTACCTGTTTGATTTGAAAGGCATATTTTTTCACTTTGGCATGACTCACATGTTGTGATTTCTGTCAGGTACCCTGTCACTGAGACATTTGCTGTCCTGTGATCTTAGGAGAAATTTAGAAACAGTTTTCCAGTGGACATGTGAGATATTCACGTGTCAGTGGAGATAGGAGTCCTCAGTTTTGAGAAAAACTTAATTTCTCTTTCATCTGCCCGTTTGTCTTTTGTAATCTGTGTATCTCTGCCTATCAACTCTGTCTACTTACCCACCAATCATTTATCTTATTAACCTGTTAGTCTGCCCATCTCTTCTGCCATTAGGTGTAAGAGTCAAATGAGTATAGCAGTGGCAAACCACGGGAGTTCCCTTCCACGGAGGTGACAGTGGTCTCTTAAGTGATGATGGCTAGAAGGAGAAAGAGGGAGAGAACATGAGGACTCAGGAACCCTTACCCCTCAACCCCCCACCCCACCAAGAAGTCCAGCCTTATTACTGTGCTTGAATTTGAATGATCAAAATAGAGCTGCCTCCCTTTTATGTCAGCCTCACATGAGAAAATTGAAACTAAATGCAAGGATTTTCACTCCTGCTAGATTTCATATTTAAAACCTTTTAAAAATTACATCTAATCCCCACAGTCTGTTAAACTAGACAACAGGTTGGCAAAGCATTCCCGTAAAGGGCCAGATAGGAGGCAGGATTAGTCTCTCAGACCTGTGGTCTCTGCGGTTAACAGTGTGAAAGTGGCCACGCACAGTGTGTAATGGAATGAGTCTGGCTGCGTTCCAGTAAAACTTTATTTACAGCGCAGGCTATGAGCTTGAGTTCAGCAGTCCCTGAACTGGCTAAATGTGAACCTGAAAAACATCAGATTAACTCAGCCCCGTGCTAAAAATATATGAGTCTTATCTCTCCATTTTATTTGTATGAAAATTAATTATAGCTCTTTGGCTTAATCTCTTCCATAAGAGAATGATATAAATGAGTACTAGTGGCCATCATGAGCTAAACCATGTAGAAACCACACTGTGTAAGGGATTGGAGTGATACGAACCGCTCCCCAGTTATAACCAATAGGGGATAACACTTCTCCCACATTCCGTCCCTCAGCTGCCCGAGGAATTGGTGTCCCAGCTCCTGCCTTGCTTTCATTTCCTGTTCAGCACAGCTTGGATCGAAAGGTTCTCTCTCCACTTCTTTAATGGTTTCCTGTCTCCTTGGGCAATAGCTTTGATCTATTTCAACTTCATCTGAGTGGTTGTAATTGGTTCAATATCTCAGCATAGGATTTATATATTCCAAGGCTATTATTTAATCTAGTTTATAAAAATCTAAGAGTAAACTACAGAGCTGTGTGCAAAAGTAAGTTTATAGTTGTGAGTACGTGAAACATTGAGTTTATTCTTTCATTGTTGCTAATTATTGCATTATTTTCCATACGAACAACTGCAAACCTGCTTTTTTTGCCCGCTTGTATATGAACATAGCTGATGGATATAATCTTTAATCCAATTAAATGTGATTTCCACGTTGGAGGGTTTAGAGGAGAGAAAGAGAATCTACAACCTGCTAACTTAAAATTAAATTGGGGCTACTTTTTATTTTATAGTCAATTAAAATATATATGTATGGTTACTTGAAACTTACATTATCAATTTAGTGTTAATAGTCTATGAAAAGCTAACTCAAACTAATGAGAAAAAATATAAACATCCCAGTCTAAGGGCAGGAAAGCCCACACATGATCAATTCATAAAACTATTGTAAATGGCCAAGAGTATATGAAAATATGCCACACCACATCAATTTTATAAGACAATAGGTTATAGAATAATTATAAATACATAACGAAACAATGTGCGCACACACACACACACACACACACACACAAAGATACAAATCAACAATTCGTTGTCTTTTTCACCTATCAGATTAAGAGGTACAATGTGTTGAGAATTTTGGGTTCCTGCTATGTTAAAAATCTTCCCGGAAGACAGTGGAAAAAATGTATTAGGTGGAAATCAGCACATTTTGACTTAACAATTTTATTTATAGATATTTACTTATAGGCTATAATAGATAGTGTGCAAAGATGTATGTGAACCCAAGGGTCTTCATTGTAACCTTAGTTGTACTTGTAAAATTGGAAGTAACCTATTAAGTCCTAATGTTTGGGGAGTTAGTGATGATCCATTTACCTAATTGGATTGTATTTAATTATATATAGTAGTAATGTATGTTCAAATTAATTGATATTAAAATCTGGGTTTTTCGAATGTTCATTTTTCCAACAGTTACTGGGTTACTAAACTGTTTCAGGCGTTAACGTTGTATTTCATTCATGTGAAATGATAAATGTTTGTGCTTCTTTGGATATAGTCAATAAATAATTTCATAGGAAGAATATTCAAACATGGTGATAGTGAGTTCTGGTCATTATTTTACTGTTTCCTTTGTATGGGTGTTGTGTGTAGTTTCAAATATATGTATTTCAATTTTGTGTAGCACCTAATGAGGTTTTAGTGTATGTAACACATGCAGAGATGAACACTATTTCATGGATTATCTCATTTAATATGTACAATAACCATGCCAAGTAGGATATTTATTTCTTTTAAAACAATGAATATAGGCCGAGTTTGAGGCTGAGTTTTATTATGTAAGTCATCCTATTCTTAAAAACTTAAAAAAGCCTAGAGTGTGAAAACCTTTGAAAGGTAATAATTAAAAATACTTCTATTTTGCTAAATCGATGGAGCAAAACTAAGGTTTTTGGGGGGTGGGGCCTACACTTTTGAGGTCGTAGTCACTCTCTCCCTTTGACTTGAGGGTCAGAGTCCCAAGAATTATCAGTGCAGCTCCTCAGACTAAAGAGTCTTAAGTATTGAGATGCTGCAGGGACGGGAGAAGGATGAACAGGACATTGATTTGTGGAGAACTTTGTGGTACTAACCCACAAATAATACAACCTCTAGAAATACAGGCGCCCTGTGCTAACGGATGGGCCACTGTGCTCCTCAGCAGAAACCATTTCACAGAGCACTGGGGTGCCGGGGGGGATGCAGATCAGAGAAAAGTGGCCAGTACGGGGGTGTCACTAAATGGAAGGGACCCACCGTGGGAGAGCCCGGTCCCAGTCAGTGCCCACTGCAGACAGCAGGGGGATAGCCAGTGAGGATCTTGGAGTGAACATGTGCTCCCCAAATGATATAAGTATGCCATAATCTGTTGGAATATTTTTCCTAATTGTAATTTAGGAACACATGGGATGGATTCTAACTACACCCGATTTGAATGTATTTCCACAACCAGTTCACCCCCCCACCACTCCCCCCCGAGTTCTGTTTGTTCCAACACTTTTCTGAACATAACACCTTGTGTCTTGCAAAGTCTGATCTAGCGGCTGAAACGCTGACCAAAATAAGCAGGGGATTTAGGACCTAAGTTGTACCTGACTGTGTCACAACGGTGACTAAAATGTATTTAGAAATTTGGTTTATAAAGTACGGAATGTGCTATACTTTTCTAACTTCTTGATTGTTATCTCCTGGTATTTGGAGGGAAATGTACTATGTAAGATACAGTTGGGCTCTGGAGTGTTGAGAATTCTGGAGGAGGAAGAACAGGAGAAAGCAGTGATGGGTGGGTAAGGCTGTCCCGTGTCACAGAGGCATGAGGGACATCCAGCTGTGAGCCACCTCTGGCTTTGACTGATAATATTTGGGGGTGTTTGGACATGATAAATTTCTTCAAGGCTGAGAAAATGATTAATGATGTTAAGGGTACTTGTTAATGTTATTAAACTAATGCGAATGAAAATGTTGGATGAGCGGGTAAATAGAATAATAAAAGTAAAGTTGTCTACAACAAAATGAATATAATGAGAAGATACTAAAAATCAACATTTGGAAATAATAGTTGCTTTGACCAGGAATCATCAAAGGACGCTACAACTTCTGGAAGAACATTTTGAGGAGAAACAGGATAGTTTTATAGACCACGGTTACCTTCCTCATAATATACTCATCAGTTACAAAGAGAAAATCGGTCCATATTGGAGAACCTGGTGGGCACTACCGGAACTGAAGAGCAGGAAAGGTCCTACAGTGACGTGGCACCTGCTGTGCCTACGAGGAGGCCCTGAGAATGACACTCATTTCCGGAGCCTCTCAGACAGAAGCGCATGAACCTCAATCTACGAGGGAACAACAGACCGAGACTGAGCGACGTTCTCCAAGACGAAAGGAGCCTCCAGTCGTCAAACAGCTGTGTGTGTGTGAGTGTGTGTGTGTGAGTGTGTGTGTGTATATATATATAAATACATACACATACATACATACACACACACACACATTTTTAAATCCTCACCGAAGACACGTCCCTGCTTTTAGAAAGGAAGGGAGAGAGAAGGGTACGTGGACTGGTTCCCTTCTTGGCTGCACCCTGACGGAGGATCCACACTGCAACCTGGGTAAGTGCCCCACCCCTGAATCGAACCCTTGTGTTTTTGCTCTTTGGGACGCTGCTCCAACCAGGGCTGGCCTTCTAACATGTTAATAATCATTGAAGAAATGTTCCATCGTAATAAGACGTGAAAATGAATTCATTCAGGATTTCTGTAAATGACATTACAGGGAAAACGGGTAGAATTTTAAGAAAGACCATGCTTCATCTTCTTCCTCTTAGGTCTGACCCCTCTAATGTCCTTT
This sequence comes from Furipterus horrens, assembly GCF_987537825.1. Classification (NCBI taxonomy): domain Eukaryota; kingdom Metazoa; phylum Chordata; class Mammalia; order Chiroptera; family Furipteridae; genus Furipterus; species Furipterus horrens. The sequence continues at coordinate 1,797,663 of NW_028327186.1, read as the reverse complement.
TCCATTGGGTGGTTCTTTTAATTTCCATTTAACTGATGACACTCGCATCTGGTTTTGTATTCTTACCGTTGTTCCACCAGCTCGAATGTGCTCTTCGTAATACATTTTCAGAACTCTTCACCTCTTCTGGAATCCATGTCTTACAGCCTCATCACATGTCCTTCCTTTTCCTCATCATAGAACATTCTCATAAAGTCTCTATGGGATGGAATACAACTTCAGAATTTCTCCTTCAAAGATAAATCGCTGTGTTCCTAATTTGCATAGCTCGGTAGGAGGGGTCACTGACTATTGTAGAGTGGAGATTTCGGAGGATGAACAAGTGTTGAAGTTAAATGCCAGAGGTGATAAAGAAACAAGCATCTGGAAGTGCGGGGATGTCCGTGCTCTAAGCAATTACAGCAGGACCAACTCGCCTGCTTTACTCTTGAATGTCCTGTATTTTCTGACCTGATTGACATTCTTGGATGTTCTGCTGCAGGTCAAAGGTTAGACCCATCCCTGTGCTTGAGGGAAGAGAGGTGAGCAACCGTCCGGTGCTTTTGAAATCGCCTCTGTGTGTGGTGGCCAATGATGTCAGTGTTTGAAATTCTTTGGGCTCAGTCTTCCAAGGCCCAGTGGAGCGTATTTAATGATAGGTTTTTCTCCCAGAGGTGTGCCTGCCTTGTTGAAGGAATCTTCACTGTTGATTTCTTTCCTTTTTAAAGAAAAACCTCTTTTTGAAGTCTACATTTAGGATATCCACTGCACACGCACAGTGGTTCATTCATAAGGCAGTAGGCAGGTAGTCAGGCGGCACCAAAGGAGCCCGGCCGTGGACGCGCGCGTTTGTTGGCAGGGCCCTGTCCGGGTCGGTGGTGAGCGCAGGTGTCAGAGGGCGCTGAGGGCCTCGTTCCAAGTGTCAGCCTGAGGGCCAGATGCGTGGCCCTCGGCCAGGACCCGTGAGACTCTCAGAGCCTGGCTCTGATTGGCGGCCCCTCTGACAGCATCATCCGTAGTGTCCCAGCTGGGGCGGCAGCGTGCGCCTCTGGGTGTGACTGGCGATCCGGGACGGGCTACGCAGCCACTTGGAACAGAGAGTTGTAGATGGGACTTGTGTACCGGAAGTGCGTTCCGGAATAGTGAGTGAGGAAATTAAAACTATTGAATGAAGAAGGGGACAAGCAACCATGATGGAGGCTGGAAGTCTCGTTAGTGTTGGGGGAAAGGGAAGGAACCCAGCCTGCCTGTGTTAGGTATCGACAGTGGAATTGACTTTGGTCCTTTGTTATTTCTACCGTGAATTATGTTCCAAGATTATGTCTTTGCTTTTGTCCTGTCATGTTTTTCCAAGGCAGAAGGGCTGCGCAAGGTCCTCCACTTGAGAGAACAGAGGTCAGTAGCTACACCAGGATCCTCTGAAAGTGACACCTGTCTTGTGCCCCATGCGACCTTCTGAGGTCTCCGTGTTCCTCTCTTCCACGGTTTACTTGCTGGACGAGGTCTTCATACTGTGTCATTTTTGTGGTGAGGGTCTTCACCCCGACTCTGAATTTTAAATTTCACTTTATATGAGTTTTGGGTAGACTGACATGTAGAATTTTGGAAAATTGTTTATTTTTTTTAACAGTTCTATATTTCAATGGCATATATTTTTGTTAGAATAAGCAACATTTGGGAGTTTCCTTAATGAGGTATGATGGTTTCAGAATGTTGACCCATAGTTAAGGGCATCATATCAACATCATTTTGGTCACGTCCATTACATCATTATAGATTATTGCTGCTGTTCGCATCATTAAGATTTGACTTTGATTAGCTTTTTTGATGTGAAAAATTATATATTAAATTTTATGAGATTTTTCTAAGGTCATAAAGATTTTAAATGATAAAAGAATCACAAAGCACTCCATTTTGTTTTTCTGAAAAACAGAAATGTTGTATATTCCGCCCTGTGTTGGCCCCACAAAGGTTATTAGCTTGGGTTAATCAAGTGCAGAGAGATGAATATCATGTATTAAATTATTAATCATTATTTGTTGTTAAAATGGAATTATCCATCAATAAGAACAATGGTCTGTATGTTTTTTGGCATTATTATGAGTAATAGATAAATTCACGTTTTTCCCTTGACAAAGTTCTTGTCACAGACTTCAAGTGATAAGTGTTTTGTGCAAGTCAGTTATTTATTTATTTACATCTCTACATTCATTGCTTCAGAACCTGGCAAGGTCATTCACATGAACTCAAATATTAATAAAATAGCCATGAACACTAATAATTGTAACACCAGTGAGGAAAAGAACCCTACTAGATACTGAAATGGACTCCAAAATATCATTAAAAAATGCTTAATTTAATTTAAAAAAACATAAAATGTAAAATTGAAATCTGTATAATCTAATTAACCAGTGTCACCCCAATAAGTTTAATTTTAAAAAATTCTTGACACTGTAGATGAATGACAGGAACATTAGATCTTATTTTGATCTAATAGAAGTGACCATACAAATACCCACTCGTATGTTTGCTTATGTTAGTATGTAAGCAGATTTGCGGTGGATGATTGATGTGTCAAATGTATAGAAGCATACTGACACACAATATTTACCTGTAAGTAGCAAGTATTGAAAATGCGTAACCCAGTGTGCTTTAAAAAGAAGTTGTTTCCCTCTAAGATTGCAAACAAAATGATGTCCTTCCTATTTCATAACGTTTATTTTTATTCTGCAAAGTATGACCCATGCAGTAGGGCAAGAAAAAGAAATAAAAGGCATAAAAATCAGAAAGGAAGAAAACACTTTTTCGTAAAAAGTGTTTAACTATGATTGACTATCTTAAAAAGTCCCGAAGAATTTATAATAACAGTCCCAGAACTGCAAACTCAGTTTAACAAGTTTAGGAGATACAAGGTCAATATACAAAAGTCCATCATATGACTATGTATAGTATTGATCAATTGGATTTTAAAGCAATACCATTTATATTCGTACAAAAATGAGTTTCTTCAGTGTAAATCTGATTAAATGTGTAGTATCTGTACGATGAAAACTGTAAAACCCTTATGATGAAAGTTCTCAAAGAAGATGAAAATCAATGTAGATATATACTATGTTCATGGATCAAAGGTCTTAAATTGTTAAATTGTTGGTTACCCAATTCTATGTATACATGCATGTGGAATCCAAATTAATGTCATTTCAAGCTTCTTTCTAGATATCAACAAAGTGATTCTATAATTCTTATTGAAGGTATAAAAGCTAACAGCAAAAGAGATTTTGAAAAAGTTCTGGAGTCAGAATTTAACACTATCTTATTTTAAGGCTTTCCATAGTAGTGAAAAATGGGTAGTACATTGGTAAGGGATCAACACAGATTAACGAAAATAATGATGTCTGTGGAAGATGGTCATCCAAATAAGATACTTTGATGGTTTCTGAAATGCTGGTAATGTTTGTTTCTTGATTGGGGTGTTAATTCATTGATGTATTTGAAAGATGCAAATTTACCGAGCTGTACAATCGAATGTATGTCCATTGCTGTATTTATATTATAAATTAATAGACAGTTAAAAATATTCTATCAGACTAGTCTAAGTATTGGTTAATATATAGTCTAGCACTATTGTTCAATAGATGTGTGTGTTTCTTGGGGTCTGATGATTAATATCTCTCTAACAAAGGCATTTCTGCAAATCCTATTAGGAAATAGTTGTGTATATATTCATGTTTCTTTACGTAAGTGCATAGTTTTCATTTGTTTATTTACCTCCAGATTTTCTCTTACAAGAATGTGCTAAACATTTCAGAAGTCTTAAATAGTGTTGAAGGTATTTAATTCTTGTAGTTACTTTGACATTAAGACTTTATTTTTAATGTTGTTACACAGTAAATTATACCACTTTTTTCTTTTGGTGTACATTTCTTTAAATTTTAACACACATAGATTTGTGTAACCATGACTGTAATCAGGATACAGAACTGGCCTGGCTTTTGTCCTTTAATTGCCCAAAACAACCTTGTGTCCCTGAAGTCATACCCTCCTCCCACTCTTATCTCATGGCAACCACTAATATTTCCTGTATCTATATAATTTTTGTCTGTTGAGAATGTTATGTAAATGAAATCAATACAGTATGTTAATTTTGAGGCTATTTCAGTCAGCATAATTCCCCATCACTTGTCTTTTTATCCTCGAAGTAGTGTATTTTTCACAGGAAAAGTTCATAATTTTGATAAAATCCAACTCATTTTTTACATTGATGAGACCTTGGGTTCCAAGTTTAATAGCTGTTCAGCTATAACTGTAGATAATAAAGATTTTCTTTATGATTTCTCCTATAGTGTAATGTTTTATTAAGATCTGTAACTTAATCCTATATTTATTTTGAGTTTATTTTTCTATATGTAGATTGGAGGTTCATTTATTTTGCAGTTGTGTGACAAATTATCTCACACCATTTGTCTCTTCATTGAATTATTTCATTGTCATTGTGAAAAGCCAAGTAGACATATTTGTATGGATTCTGAACTCTGTATTGTGTCCCTTCATTTACATACCTCTCCTTTATTGAATTTAACAGTGTCTTGAACTGTGTTTTTAAAATGGTTTTAATATAAAGTATTTTTTTAAATATTTTATTTTTTAGAGAGACAGGAAGGGAAGAAAGAGGAAGAGAGAAACATCACTGTGTAGTTGCCTCTTGTGCACCCCCAACCGGGGACCTGGCCTGCAACCCAGGCATGTGTCCTGACTGGGAATCGAACCGGCGACCCTTTGGTTCACAGGCTGGTGCTCAGTCCACTGAGCCACACCAGGCAGGGCTGGATCATCTTTTTAGATCCACTTTACCAATCTCTCCCTTTTACTTATAAATTTAAACCATTTACATTTATTGTCATTATTGATACAGGAGGATTTTTGCCATTTTGCCATATGATTTTTTTATGTGTCTTATGTGTTGTTTGGTCTTCCTTTTATTTTTTATGTGTCTCTGTGTTAAAGAGATACAATTTAATGTACTATCTTAATTGCTTTATTTTTTGTTGCTTTTTACATATACATTTATGAATTGATTTCTTAGTGGTTGCCCTAGAGATAACAATTAACATCTAAATTTAGAACAACCCAGTTCAATCAATACCAATTTAATTTCAGTAATATAAAATCTTAATTTTCATAGTGCTTCATTTTTTTTGTCATTGCCACAAGGTATGTTTTTACACATATATACTCATGACCGTAGACTTAAAATTTCTATGCAGTTATTTATTTACAAAAACTGTAGAAAGAAAGAGGAGTTAACAAAAACACATTAACACTGGCTTTTATATTTTTCTGTGTAGTTACCTTTATTGTTGGTATTTATTTTTTGACTGAAATAAATGTGTCCTCTATTTATTTCAGCTTCAAGGATTCTCTGGCATTTGTTGTAGGGCAGGTCTGCTCTCTTCATTTTTTCAGGGAATTTTTGTCAAGTACAGAATTCCTGGTCAAATGCATTTGTGTTTGAGGACTTTGCCTTTTTTTTTTTTTTTTCTGTGAAATTATCTGTTGATCTTACTGAGGACTGCTTGACCATGATGAGTCACTTCTCTGTTGCTGTTTTTAAGGTTTTCTTTGCTTTTAACAATTCCATTATGATGTGTCTTGGTGTGGATCTTTTTGAGTTTATCCTACATGGAGTTCACTGGACTGCTTGTCACTTTTCATCAACTTTGGGAAGTTTTGGCAATTACTATTTGAAATATGCTCTTTGTTCTTCCTCTCTTCATCTGTGACCCTTACTATACTTACGTTAACATACTTGATGGTTCCCTCACTGAATGTTTAAGCTAATTTTTTTCCTTCTTCCTTTATGTTTTCAGCTCAGATTTGTTGGTGAATGCTTGTAAAGTTTTATTTTGTTTTTTCACTTCTGTTACTATGCTATAATGTAGCAACCCTGGAAATTGCACCATCAACCCTTCCCTGGGTTTGATGTCATAGAAGTTGCTTGTCTGAGGTGTGTGGCCACCGAAGACTGTTCATGACCTCATTGGGCACCTAATAATTGCACAGAAATTTCCTTTCAAAACCTGAAAGCATTACATGTCCCTGTATTTGCAGAAAATCCCTCTGTGTACATTGGGATATACCTTTAACACTCTGCCAGGTATTTTAAACTTTCCCTTAGCTTCAAGTTTTGCTTGTCAAGAGCCTGTAGTTCATCTGTAGGAGAGAACATAGGTGCTTATAGTATGCACGTAGCTCTCCGTGAGTGCTGTTCTTCAAGATGCCCGAGAACACTCAGCGGCTATTCCAGACACACAAAATCTCATTCCTTAACCTTTCCCTGTAGGCTTTTGGTCAACTTATTTTTTGATAAAACTATTACCCATTGCATGAGTAAGCTGTAACGAACAGTGTAAATTACCACTAGTCTATCTGCTAGAGCACTGAATGAGTTCTGAGTTAGGAGGAATAAAGCCAAGTTTTTAATTGAGTGCTCTAGGCAGCCAGTGTACAAATCAAAGTAAATAATTGCACTTATGAGGATACGAGGCCATGTCTGCTCTCGGCAGTACGAGTGCTAGGAACATGGCCTTTATTTTCAAAACACCACTGAGTTAAGAGAGTCAGAAGAAAGATGAGGGTAAGTTAAAAAGAATACAGTGTTTACTGATTTGAGGCATTCAACTATTTTTTTCCTTGATGGAGAGACCCCCTGGTTCCAGCCATTTGTTGGTGAGTTTCCAGATGTCCAGAGTTAATTCTTAAAGCTTTTTCTTTTTTTCTTTTATTTTTTTCCTTCATTGCTAATGGTTTATGGACGAACATATTTTTTGGAGTTGTTCTTATGATGCCACTTTCGCCAATTTCACTTTTCATGTTTTATTTCCCAATCACTAATGATGTCTGGAATATTTTGAAGGACTTATTTGTTACTTGTATGTCTTCATGGGAAACGTGCCTATTAAAATAATTTTAACAGCTTTTAATTGGGTTATTTGTTCTCTTGTTGAGTTGAAAGAGTTCATTATCTATTGTGAAAACATATTTTTTGTTAGAAATCATTTGAACATGTTTTTATGAATCTGTGGGTTGTATTTTGTCTACATAAATGGTGTCCCTTGGACACATATTACATAAATACTGATAAAGTAAACTTATGTACATTTTTGTTACTTATTTTTCGTGGGGATATTTATTCTTCCTATTCTTACTGTTTTCATGAGGAACTATGTATGTTCGTTTATCCTTTGTAATACAGACATGACAAGAAACAGGACTATGAGGAATATGTTACATCCCATGTTGCGATTGATAAAAATTAAAATGTTTAAGGCTGTGCTTTTTAAAGATATCTCGAAAGAATGTGCACGTGATGTCTGTTTCATCAAGGTTTTGTGTTCCAGTCAAGAAGATGTTACTTTGACAAACTGTGCTTGAATTTCCTTAGAAGTGACTGTAATGAAGCTGACAATGGAAGAACACCAACCAAGGCTGCTGAATGGGACTGTGCCCTGTTCCATCAGGGTTTGCCATGGGTCATGAAGTATGTAAAACAATATGCACAATTAGGTATTATTTATGACTCACCCTTATGGGGCCTTCCCTGAAGTAACTTGCTCAAGTATGCAGGATTTCGCCAAACTGGGCTGGTGGACATGACATGCAAGGTTCTCCCTTGGCCAAGAAAAGAAGACCTTTCTGTTCTTTAATGACTGAAGATGATTGGACGTAGTGGAAGAACTAAGGGCGTGCGTGTATGCCACGCCCTAGTCGTCGTCGGCAGCCGTCCGTCTCGAGAGACGATGGTGTAGCTTCTTAAGAGTCTATCTGCACCACCGAGAATGGCTGTGCAGTCCGACTCGGGAGCGACACGGTATCTGTCTCCTCCCGTGTTGAATCGACATCTTGCGATGACGCTGGAGTGTCCTCTCCAGTGAAGCTGAAGCTACAGAGCCTGGGCAGGGTGATATGGAGGGTCTGCTGTTGCCCATGCAGCAGACCCCCCCTCTCTTCGCAGCTGAAGGGCCCAAGGGAAAGACGGAGTCAATACAGCTTGGCTTCAGGTGCGCCGCAGGAGTTGCCGGTGTCGACGACAACGTCAAACCGCCTTAGGGACTCCGGCTCCGGATTTTCTGTCGGGGTTTACTCCCTTAGCCTTTCCCCTGAAGAGGTATGCCGCAAGGCAGCGGAGGTTTTTTGGAGTCAGAGTTTTCCTTCTCTGATGTGCCCTGACTGGAAGATCAAACCAGCGACACTTAGCTCGCAGGCCGACGCTCAATCCACTGAGCCAAACCAGCCAGGGGTACGCCCTAGTATTGCTCACAAAGGAAGCATCCCTCTGCCCCAAGTTCTACCATTTACTCGAAGACTTCATAGACCTGATAGAAAGAACTATAGGTTTGTCTCCGGTGGTATGTGGGGACTTCACTCCAGCAGCGGATGGGGAGTTACACTTGCTCAGTGGCTTGGATCTGGACTCTCAGGCTTTTGGAGACTTGAGTTGTCATTGAGACCCACGGAGACCTGAGGACCCTGCCCTGAGAATGTTCCTGCATCATGTCCAGGTTGATGACAACTCCCTCCTGTGTTTGAGGGTCATGGTGAGTGAAGACCACGGATACTCCGCAGGTTTACTTCTGTTCCACTGAGGGGGTTTGACGAAGCCTGGCTGGAAGTCACTCGGTCACCTAAGATGAAGAGTGGCTTGGCTCTGTGCCTGCCTTTATGTGGGTGGTCTGTTGTTTGGTGGTTGGCGGGTTTCCATGAAGTGCAGTTCACCTGCAGAGGCTGCAGGGAGACAAGTGCAAGGTGACATCACATTCACAGTCAGGAGGGGGTGCACCTAGAATGGGTGTGATTTGTCACAAGGAGCACATGCAAGTACAGGCTCTTTAAGAAGTCTCTTGAGGTTAGAGTTCGATCCTGTCTTTAAAGGTCACATATCTTATTGGTCAGAATCAGGATGTGATGCTAGGCATGTGGGCGTAAAGCGTGCTTGTTGCGGTGCTGAATCCTCTGCACAGGACCACATGCACACACCTGCATACCTGCCCACCTCATGGCGTCACACATGCCTGCAGCCACTCCTAAGGGACAGAGGGGCATGGCAGACAGGTGCAAGGCTTACCTGGGGGAAGTTTCACATGGATTTTATCACCTGAGAACCTGGGTATTTTTCTCAAACGTGTGCGTGATTTCTCTCCACTTCCCAGGTGGAGTGGCTGTGGAGGGCTCATTGTCAGCCAAGAAGAAACGGCCTGCCTTCGCTTTGATGACCAGAAATGTGCGGGAGTCTGGAGGGAGTGTGTCCCAGGGTGGGCATCATGCCCGTGGCTCCCTCAGGAAGGTAAGCATTTCTTTGATCTATGTTCTATGACTTGGGTTAGGACTTCATAGACCTGCCTGGGGCAGCCTGTCCACATGGCCCCGGTGTTGACTGTCCTTCTTAGTCAGTGGCTGGGACCTGGATACTCCAGACCATTGGGTTACTCTGACGTCACTGTTTCACTAGGTCAGCCACCCAGCCAGCCTTGCTAACATGTTCTAGATCACAGCACGTGTTCGGATCGATGATGACCCCCTCCCAATGCATTCCTTGGAAAAGCTGAACAAAATGAGTGAGAACCCCAACCGTCGTTCTCATCGGATCTGAGGTCCGGCACGTGGAGGCCCCGGGCAGGCAGGAGTGAGGGACAGCGGCCCCTTGGTCACACTCATGCACGCTCCAGCCAGGGCCTCAGCCTCAGAGAGCCTCCTCCTGACTGTCCGTACTTTTTGTCTTTGGTTGGGTGCGTATGGTCGACGCCCTTTGGCTGGCCTTTTTGTCTTGCTGGCTATCACGAGTTCTAATCCTGACAGTGCTATAGCATGCCCGTGGTCCTAGCCCACGGAGACCTTACAGTTCCTGTGTCCTGTGCAGGGGCTTGTTGCAATGGTAGCCTTCGTCTTTCTTCTCCCTGTGGAAGTAAGAGCAGAGGCTTCTGTGGTTTCAGTTTAGAGCCCCAGGGCTGGCATGTTGTGAGCCGGTTCTTGCCTTTGGCCGGGTCAGATCATTGAGCCCAGCATGGGATTGGGGTTGGGGACGTATGGCCCATTAGGCCATGGTGTGACATTGGCAGCTCCTCTAATTCAGCCACTGTCCTCGTCCAGGTGCCAAGTGGGCAGCAATGGAGGACGTGATACTGTAGCTCTGAAATCAGGTCATTGTGGTGCCTACTGGCCTGGACAGAGAGGGAAGGTCAATGACAGGGCAGGCTGTGGTGTGGGTGCTGCGGCTTCTATGCGATGTCTGGTCTCCATTTGTTCCAACTGTGGCTGCCAGCTTCACAGGATTTCTCTTGACTGTGCGGCTGCCCGTTCGTAGGTACCAGGGAAGGCTTCTGAGCCCCAGAATATGTTGCCATGGAAGGTGACATCATTCACTTGGTGTCTCCATTTCAGACTAGTGTTGCTCTGTGGTTCTGTTTCTAGTACCTTGAGGACATCCAATGGCCCATGTCAGTGGGTGGGCCAACCCTGGTTCACACTGCTTAGGAGAACGTTCTCCTCCACCCTTCGCTTAATTATAGCAGGAGATGCTAAGGTCAAAGTACTTCCCCAGGGTGGTCTGAATTTCCTGACTCAGGTGTCCTAAAGTCTCTTCAGGCAGCCAGTGGGCGAGGCAGGGAGCATGTGTGCTGAGGTGTCAGGTGCACTGCCAGGGACCCACGACTCCTGTGGGAAAGATCCACTTATGCAGAAGATACGTTGTCTTGCATTTCTTGTCCTTGTCTTCGTGACTGGAGCCTTGGAGCTTTGTGAGGTCATTTCTTATGTCACCTGCAAAGGTGGGGTCACTCGTCGCATCCAGGGCGGTGACACATGCAAAACACGATCCTCGATGGCTGTCCTCCCTGACACGCACTCAGCACCACCCTGGGCGTAGTGACGGCACCTGCTTTCCCTGAGGATGCTTCTCCGGTCAAGACAGCCGAGTGTTGTAATGTTTTTGCAGAGGTTGGAGCCTTGAACTTCCTGGGTGAGGAAATGCCTGGTCCCAGGGCGGGCATGTGCCCCAGTTTTGGTCAGTGTTACCCTGGGTCATGGTGGGTGAACAGGAACTCTTCCTGTGTGGTTACCGGCTCGCCTGTGAGGACAGGTAGTGTCAGTGAGCTCGGACTGCAGCACGGTGTAGACTCCCTGTGGAGCTTGAGATTCAGACTGGCCGCTTCAGCCTGTGGTCCACGTTCTGTAGGGGGTGCCCCCATGTGGGGGGGTCAGTTGTTGAAGTGGTTGTAGGTTTCAGGTGAGTTCTGTTTCCTGGTGATGGCATGTGCAGACTCTCGTCCAAGGTGACATGACATCCACGGTGAGGAAGAGGGAGTATCTAGAAATCGGGTGGGTTTTATTTTTATGTTTTTATTTTATTATTTTAGGAAGATCAGCTGCGAAAGGAATCGTATGTTGCATGAAAGTTCTCGGGGTCAGAGTTTGCATGCCTCCCTTTGGATGCCGGTCTTCTGTTGTTGGGAAGCAGGGTGTGAATCTAGGGGTCTGGCCCAGGCTGTGCTCATTCAGGAGCTGAGTCCTCTGCACAGGACCACGTGCACACACCCCTGCATACCTGCCTGCCTCATGGTGTCACACACGCCTGCAGCCACTCCTAAGGGACAGAGGGGCATGGCAGACAGGTGCAAGGCTTACCTGGGGGACAGGTTGGTGTGGATCTTACCTCCTGAGAACCTGGGTACATTTCTCAAGTGTGCATGTGATTTTTCTCCACTTCCCAGGTGGAGTGGCCGTTTGAGGCTTGCCGTCAGCCATGAAGACACGACCTCTCCGTCCTCCGTCCTTTGATGATGAGAGGTCTGTGGGAGTCCCGGAAGACACGTGTCCCTGGGTGGCACCATGCCCATGTATCCCTCTGGAAGGTAAGCATTCCTCTGACCTATTTCTCCCATTTACTTTAGGATTTCATATGTTTGCTATAGGCAGGCTCTCAGATGTCCCGAGTGATATTTGGGGCTTTACTCTTAAGAGTGGATTGACTGTTCCTTTTGCTCAGTGGCAGGGATCTTGGTGCTCCAGGCCAGTGTAGGATGCTGAGGTCACTGGCTCACTAGTTGAGCCACCCAGCTGGCCTAGGTAACATGTCCTGCCTCCCAGAATGTGCTCGGATCGATGATGACCCCCTCACAATGCATTCCTTGGAAAAGCTGAACAAAATGAGTGAGAACCCCAACCGTCGTTCTCATCGGATCTGAGGTCCGGCACGTGGAGGCCCTGGGCAGGCAGGAGTGAGGGACAGCGGCCCCGGGTCACACTCATGCACGCTCCACCCAGGGCCTCAGTCTCACTGTGTTAGTTTCTGAGGACATTGCTCAAATGTGCCTGTGGATTCTCTTCACTTCCCAGGTGGCGTGGCCGTCCATGTAAGGCTCACCATCAGCCATGAAGAGACAACCTTCCTTTACTCTGATGACCAGAGGTGTGCGGCAGTCCTGGAGGGAGTGTATACTTGGGTGTGCCCCATACATATGGATCACTCAGGAAGGTAAGATTTCCTCTGCCCGAACTTTTGTCCTTTTCTTTACTACTTAGTAGCTTTACTAGAGTGCTGGTTCATGCACATGGCCCCAGTGGCATGCAGGAATTTGCTCAGAGAACAGATTAACTGTTCCTCTTGCTCAGTGGCTTGGATCTGCATGCTTCATGCTCCCTGAGGAATCTGAGGTCATTGGTTTACCACTGGCCTGTCCGTTCTGCCTTCCTAAATTTTTCTGCATCCTAGCACGTGCTTGGATCGATGATGACCCCCTCACAATGCATTCCTTGGAAATCTGAACAAAATGAGTGAGAAACCCACCCGTCGTTCTCATCGGATCTGAGGTCCGGCACGTGGAGGCCTCAGGGACAGTTAGAGTGAGGGACAGCTGACTTTCTGTCACACTCATGCACGCTACCCTCAGGGTGTCAGCTTCTGAGCACATTCTTGGGAATGTCAGTGGCTATAGTACTGAGGCTGGGTGTCCATGAATCATAGGTTCCTGTTTGAATGCCCTGTCTCTGTTACAGTGGTGGCCCTCTTGCATTTGCCACCTAGGACCGGAAGATAGTGGTGTTGGCCTAGACCAAATGGGCCTTGGCTTTGGTCTGTGCTGGCCAGGTTTCTGCTCAGAATGACCCCGTTCTCATGGTCTGGCTTTGCTGCCAAAGAACCAAGCTCCCCCGAGTTCTGACCAGAGCCCCAATCCCGGCAGGTAGTGATTCCTGTGGTTGTCCTTGGACGTGGTGAGGAAATCTGAGCCCCCAGGGTGTCTGTGGCCAATTGCAGATGCTGATGTCATGTGCTGCAGCTGGAGGCTTGTATTTGTAGCACACGGAGTCAGCATGGTGGGCACTGTGGATTAGGCTGTGTTGCAAGCCCTGAAGTGAAGACCCTGTAGCGTCTGATGGCCACCTGTGGGACAAGCCTGTGTGTGATCCCATGGGATGCACTGTCTCTGTTTGCTCCAAAGAGAGCATTAGCGTCCCAGGGATGTTTCTTGGCCCTGTTGGGGATGCCAATTGCCTTCCCCCAGAGAAAGCTGTAGGAGCCTTATACCTGGTAGCGAGGTGGCTGCAGGTTGTTCAGTTGGAGCCTCCATTTCTCAGGAGGGGCACACACTGGCTCTGTTCTGAGCTCCCAGAGGAGGGTCAGTGGCTGACGACCTCCGTTGTCCTGGCCACACCTACTTTGTACCGCTTAGTCCAACATTCCCTTTGATCTTTTGCCACGTTAAGGCCACGGGACCTTATGACCAGAGGACTTCTACTGGCCAGTCGGATTTTCCTGTCACTGGTGTCTCACATCCTCTGATGGCTTATCCTTTTCCCAGGAACCCTGTGGGGTGGCCCAGCCGTGGGTACTGGGCTCTCAGGTTCATGACCAGGGATTGACAAGTCCACGGGAAAGGCGCCACCTCATTTTTCGGGGAGATGTGTTCTGCTCTTGCATTCATGAATGGGGCATTCCAGGCTGCGCGGTCCATTGTGGTGTTACCTTCCACGTGCAGGGTTGCCTGGAGAATCTCAGCTCCTTGACTCATGCCAGGTGTCCACATTTCTTGTGGCTGCGCCCCTGGGGTCCCTGCACTTGGGTGTAGTGATTTAGAGCACTTTCCTGGGGGCTGTGCCTTGTAGGCAGGAGGATGCTTCTTAGGTCAAGACCACTGTCAGTTCTAATGTTGGAGGGCCTCGAATCTCCGTGGAGGAGGAAATGCCGGTCCCAGGAGGGGCATGGGCCCTGGTGTCCGCTGATTCCTATCCTGAGTCGTGGTGGCTGAGAAGAGCCTTTCCTCTCCGGTTCACTGGTGATGGAGAGGAAAACTAGACTCAGTGGGATTGAGGATTTTCTCGGCCTGAAATCATCTGGCCACTGAAGACTAAGGCAGGCTGCTTCGGCCAGGTGTTGTTTTTTCCACCTGTATGTGGGGTTTTTGTTGTTCTCAATTTTTCTTGTTTCTGTCACAGTTGTACAAACACAGAGTCCAAACCGATCTCATGTTCACAGTCAGGAGAAGGGTGTAGGCAGAATTGGTGTGGCTTGTTCTGAAGGAGGGGCTGTGAAGGAAGGGGTCTGTAGACTGTGTTAATGGACTCTGCCTCAGTGGGGTTTGCATCCTTTCTCTTCAGACCTCATCTTTTTTAGAATAGGATGTGAATCTAGGGCTCTGGCCCCGGCTGTGCTCGTTCAGGAGCTGAGTCCTCTGCACAGGACCACGCGCACACCCCTGCATACCTGCCCACCTCATGGTGTCACACACGCCTGCAGTCACTCCCAAGGGACAGAGGGGCATGGCAGTAGGTGTAAGGCTTACCTGAGGGATAGGTTGGTGTGGATTTTGTCAACCTGAGAACCTGGGTACATCTTTTAAACGTGCCTGTGATTTGTCTCTACTTCCCAGGTGGGGTGGCCATGCAAGGCCCACCGTCAGCCATGAAGAGACCACCTGCCTTTTCTTTGATGACCGGAGGCGTGCGGGAGTCCTGGAGGGAGTGTGTTTCTGAGTGGGCACCATGCCCCACGGGTCAGTCGGGAAGGTAAGCATTCCTCTAACCTGTTTTTGCCATTTGCTTCAGGAATTCATAGACCTACCTGTGGCAGCCTCTCCACGTGTTCCCAAGGTTATGCTGGGCTTTGTTCTAAGAGTGGATGGACTGTCCCTCTTGCTCAGTGGATGGGATCTGGGGGCTCCAGGCCACTGGAGGATGCTGAGGTCACCGGCTCACTAGGTGAGCTGCCTGGCTGCTTCTCCAAAATGTCCTCAGAGCGTGCTCGGATCGATGATGACCCCCTCCCAATGCATTCCTTGGAAAAGCTGAACAAAATGAGTGAGAACCCCAACCGTCGTTCTCATCGGATCTGAGGTCCGGCACGTGGAGGCCCCGGGCAGGCAGGAGTGAGGGACAGCGGCCCCGGGTCACACTCATGCACGCTCCACCCAGGGCCTCAGCCTCAGAGAGCCTCCTACTGACTGTCAGGCTTCCCACTGTGTTTGTTGAGAGTTTATGATTGATTGATGTTGGCGGTATGACTAGCCCTTATTTTGTCACTAGCACATGTAATGGCTCTAAAAGTCATAATTTGTTGCAGTTAAGACCATGGCATGCATGTGTCCTGGCCAGGTTCCTGCTTGAGGTGTAGCTAGTTGTGTTCCACATATGGAGCCCAAGAACAGTACCTTCCAGGGCTTCTGATGAGAGGTCCTGTCCTGGTCATCTGTGACTCTGTTCTTGGCTGTTGTCTAGATGAGGGCATCTGAGCCACTGTGGGAATGGGAGGAAGGTCAGAGTCATTAGGCCCTGGTGCTAGAGTTGTCAGCTTCTCCAGATCCCGCTGTTCGCCCATTCCACATGCCTGGTGGCCATCCAGGGACCGTGCTGAGCATGTGGCCCTGGAATCACTACCGCATGGTGACTGATGTTCCAGAAGGAGGGGAAGGTGATGGACGGGACAGGGAGTAGAGTGGCCCCAGGGGCTTCCATGGGATGCACTGTCTCCTTGTGTTCCTGTGATGTCTTCTTCTCCACACTTCAGGGACCCCTCTTGTCCCTGGTGGTGGGTACTCTGGCTGCCTGACAGGGAAGTCATCGGCATTCCTGACTGTGGTACTGGGGCTTCTGATCTTAGTTCATTTACTGCTTCCGTTATATTTCATGGCGTCAGTATCATCTCCTCGTATTTGTGCAGAGTTCCGCAGGCTCATGGCTGCCACCCAGCCATCTTGGTACAGGTGTGTCCCATTTTTTTCAGAGGAACTGAGATTTACCATTTGGTGCCTGCCTGTGGGCACGTCAGAGCCTGTAAGTGCCAGGGTCCCCTGCATACAACCACGAACAGATCTACACCTTGGAAAATGTATATTGTTTTTATTGTGATTCTCCATCCTGTCTTTGTGCGTGGCGCTTTGGAGCTCTGTGAGGTCAACGGCAGAGTTCCCACATGGAAGGAGACTTCATAACCTTGAATTTCATGGAGTCGCCATATGCAGTGTTGAAATCCTCATAGTTGTTTCCCTGCTGGTCAGTGCTGCCCAGGGCGACCTAGCACTTAAGGCTACTTTTCGGAGGGACTTGCTCATGAGGGTACTATGATTGACAGGGTACCCTTAGTGTATTTGAGGGTTTTCTCCATTTTCAGAGTCCTGACTTGTACTCTGGGGGGGGCAGCATCTGGTCTCTGGGTGCAAGTGGGGCCTAGGTCCACTGTGTTCGCATTGTTAGTCACAGTGAGTGGGGACCACGGATGCCCCTCTGGTTTCCCTTTCTCTCGCTGAGGCCTCTGGCTCATTATGCTCGAACGGGTGCCTCGGAGGAAGTCACCTGGCCCCCCTCTTTGCCCTCGGGCCTGTGTAGCTAGTGGGCTCACAGCATCACTTGTGCTGTCGGGGGTCTCATTTTTTCTCCAGTTGCTATGTTCCTGCAAGTGCAGGTCACCTGTGAGCGTCGGCTGGGCCGCAGTGCTGAGGTTCCCATCCCCTCCACAGCCGTCAGGAGCACGTGTGAAGGACCACTGTGCGCTGTTGTTTAGAAGGCAGGGCTATTGCAGAGGGAGTCCTTGGCTCTTTTGAGGAACTCATTGAGGTCAAAGAGTTTCCTTTTTCATGTTTTTTGAAGAAATGGGCCTTTTCTTCGATAGCAGGCAGGGTGTGTGGCTAGCAGTCTGTGCGCAGGGCTTGCTTGTTCAGGTGAGGAGCCTCTGCCCGCAAACACATGCAACGTATTACAGACCAGCCTGTATGCATGGCATCCCGCAGCCCCCAGTCCCACGTCAGGGACAGAAGTAGGTGACAATGGGATGCAAGGCCCACTATGAGGGGGACAGTCATATGGATTGGACCTGTTCACAATACTCAACTGCATGTATAATTTTTGTCTCCTACTCAGGCGGAGTTGCGTTGCAAGGTTCTTCATGGGCCCAGAAATGGAGACCTTTCTCTCCCTGAATGACAGAGGTTCCTGGGATTCCCAGAGGAGGTGTGGCGCTGAGTGAGCACCAGGCCTGGGGATCTCTTGGGAAGGTAAGTGCTCCTTGTTCCGCGTCCAGACATTAGCTTTCAGATTTCTTAGAGCTAATAGAGGTGGCTTGTTTGGGTGCTGTGCATGGTATGCCGGGTTCCCCTGCGAGAGCAGACTGAGGGTCCCTCTTGCCCAGTGGCTGGGGTCTGGATGCTGCAGCCCACTGGAGGATTCTGAGGTCAGAATCACACAGTGAGCTGACCTGCCATCCTTGCTAAATTCTGTGGTGTTCCATAGCGTGCTCGGATCGATGATGACCCCCTCACAATGCATTCCTTGGAAATCTGAACAAAATGAGTGAGAACCCCACCCGTCGTTCTCATCGGATCTGAGGTCCAGCACGTGGAGGCCCCGGGACAGTTAGAGTGAGGGACAGCGGCCCCTTGGTCACACTCCTGGAAGCACCACCCAGCACACCAGCTTTTGAGTGAATTCTTCTGAGGTTTAGTGGCTCTACTGTCATTGCATGGTCCATAATTGTAAGATTCTTGTTTGAGTGTCCAGTCTTTCAGTGTGGTGGCCTTCTAGCATTTTAGTCCTAGAAGAGTACAGCATTGGCCTTCGCCCAGTTAACTCGTTACATGTATCTGTGCTGGCCTGGTTTCTGCTTCAGAATTATCCCCTGATGCTCTGACTTTGGCGCCAAAGACGAGAGATTCACTGGCTACTAGTCAGAGTCCCAGGCCTCATAGGTAGTGATACCTGTTCTTTCCTTTTGACTTGCTGAGGACTATTGAGTCCCCAGGGTGTTGATGGCCAATTGCAGGTGATCAGGCTGTGGTACTGCATGTGGAAATTCCTATTTATAACATACTTGCCTAGCATGGAGGGCACCTGAAGTGAAGGCCCTGTAGTGTCTGATGTCCTTGTCAAGAAGGAAGGTCACCTGTGGGACAGGTTGGTGTGTGATCCCATGGGATGCACTGTCTCTGTGTGCTCTAATGTGATTACTAGCTTCCCAGGGATGTTTTTCGGCTCCGCTGGGGCTGCTAATTGTTGTCTTCTAGGGACGGCTGTTGGACGCCTGTGTATGGTACTATGCTGGTCGGAGATTGTTCAGTTGCAGCCTCCATTTCTCAGGACTGGCACCCAGCATTTCTGTTTTTAGCTCCCTAAGGAGGTTCAGTGGTCAATTACGGTGGGCAGCTGGCCATGCCTGCTTCTCACTGCGTAGTCGGGCATTCCGTTTGACCCTTTGTCCTGCTGGCTGGTCCAGTTTTCCTGCCACTGGTGACTTATATCTTCTGATGGCTTAGTCTTTTCCTCAGAAGTCTGTGGGGTGTCCCAGACTGGGTGCCGGGCTGTCAGGGCAAGACCAGGGACTGACGAATCCATCGGGAAAGGGCCGTTTTTATTTCAGCTCCTTCTCTTGTCTTCATTAATGGAGCGTTTTATCTTTTGAAGTTGATTGTGGTGTCGCCTGCCAAGTGTGGGGTCCCGTGTTGCAATCAGGTAGTTGAGTCACGTAGAATCAGCATCTTCGATGGCTGAGTTCCCTGACACTCCCTGAACCGTATGTGTTGGTAGTGACTGGGGCTACTTCTCTAGGAGCTTCCCTTGCAGAAGTGAGGAGGCACCTTTGGTCAAGGCAGCCAAGTGTTGGAACATTTCCGTGGAGGCCAGGGCCTTGAATCTCCCTGGAGGAGGACATGCCTGGTCCCTGGAGCAGAAGATGCCCTAATTTCAGTCGGTTTCTACTCTCAGTCATGGTGTGTGAAGAGGAGCAATTTTTGTCTGGTCGCCTGGTGACTGAAAGGAAAATAAAGTTCAGTTGCTTGAGGGGGACTCACTTGGCTACTGGTGGTTGAGACAGGCTACTCTGCCAGGTGCCATTGATGCCATCTGTGTGTGGGAGGTGCTTCAAGTGTGGTTTAGCTGACAGCTTGTGTGAACAAATTCTAAGGGATCTGGTCCAGGTCATGCTTGTTCAGGAGCTGAGTCCTCTGCACAGGACCACGTGCACACACACCTCCATACCTGCCTATCTCGTGGTGTCACACACGCCACTCCTAAGGGACAGAGGGGCATGACAGATAGGTGCAAGGCTTACCTCGGGGAAAGGTGACCTTGGATCTTGTTACCTAAAATTCTGGGCGAGTGTCTCAAATGTGCATATGATTTCTCTACACTTCTCAGGTTGAGTGGCTGTGCAAGGCTCGCCATCAGCCATGAAGAGACAACCTTCCTTTACATGTTGAGCAAAGCTGTGTGAAGAGTTCTGGAAGGAGTGTGTCCCTCGGTGTCACTGTGACTGTGGACCACGCAGGAAGGTAAGATTTCCTTTGACCCGCATTCTGCCATTTGCCTTAGACATTCACAGGCCTGATACACGCAGCGTGCGCACAGGTCCCCAGTGTTACGCTGGGTTACATTCTAAGAATGATTGCCCCTCCTGCTCAGTGATCTGGGTGCTTCAGACTACTAGATGACACTGAGGCCACTGGCTCACTAGGCGAGCCACACAGGCTGCCTGAGCAAAAGGGTCTGCCTCCCAGCACGTGCTTGGATCGATGATGACCCCCTCCCAATGCATTCCTTGGAAAAGCTGAACAAAATGAGTGAGAACCCCAACCGTCGTTCTCATCGGATCTGAGGTCCGGCACGTGGAGGGCCCAGGGACAGTTAAGAGTGAGGGACAGCTTCCTTTTCATCACACACTGTGGCAAGCACCGCCCAGGGTATCAGCTTTTTAGTGCATTCATTTGAAGGGCAGTGGGTTTCCACTAAATTTGGGTGTCCGTGAGTGGAAGGTTCTTGTTTGCATGCCCAGTCTTTGTTGGTAGGGAGGCTCCCTAGCATTTTAGTTCTGCAAGTTGGAGCATGTGGCGTTGGCGTTGGCATTGGCCCAGTTAGCTCATTCCATGGATTTGTGTTGGCCAGGGCTCTTTTTCAGAATCATTTCCTGATGGCCTGACTTTGGTGCCAAAGAGTTCATGGCTTCTGATTCGAGCCCCAGGAATTTTGACTTACCCAAGGTGTTCAAGCCAATTGCAGATAGTTAGGCCATGATGCTCTAGTTGGATACTGGATACTGCTCTTTGTAACATAATGGGCTCACATGCAGGTTGGTCAACCATGGACTGTGCTGTGTTCTAAACACTGAAGTGGACCATAGTTTCTTCTTTCTTTTTAAACTTTTTTCAGTTATTAATTTTAGAGAGGGTGGGGGGTGGGAGGCAGAGAGAAAGACAGAGAGAGAGACAGAGAGAGAGAGAGAGACAGAGAGAGAGAGAGAGACAGAGAGAGAGACAGAGAGAGAGAGAGAGACAGAGAGAGAGAGAGAGACAGAGAGAGAGATCAGTTTGTTATTCCACTTATTTAAGCATTCATTGGTTGATTCTTGTGTGTGCCCTGACTGGAAACTTGAATGCACAAGCTTGGTGTGTCTGGAGATGATGCTTTTTAACCACCTGAGTTGCCTGGCCAGGGTGGCTGTAGATTCTGATTCCTTGTCCAGGAAGGGAAGGTCCCCTGTAGGACAGGCTGGTGTGGGAATCAGTGAGGTGTACTGCCTGTGATCACCCCAGCAGGCGTCAGTAGCTGCTTCCCAGGGATGTTTATGGGTGCCCATGAGGCTGCTGATTGCTGTCTACTCGGGACGGCTTCAGGCTACCGGGGTGGATGGAGTTTGTACCGTCGGAGTCCCCAGTTCACAGGGGTGGTGCCCAGCAGTTCTGTTTCTAGCACCTGCTAGAGGTCTGTGGCGTTTTCCAGCCGGCCGGTGAGCCCCTACTTCCATTGCGTAGTCGCACATTCTCCTTTGCCTCTTTGCCCTGGGAAGGCCTGGTCGTCTTTAGGTCAAAGTACTTCTGCTGGCTGGTGGTTCCATTTTTCTGGCCTTGAAGTCTTACATTTTCTTCAGATGGTTTAGATTTTTCCCTGGAAGTCTGCGGGCTTGGCACACAGTGGAGCGCTGGGTTCTCAGGTGCTCAACCAGGGCCTGATTAGTCCTTGGAAAAAGGGCCGCTTTTGTTTATTGGGGGAAGGCGTGTAGTATTTCAGTTCTCATTCTTGCCTTCATGAATGAAACCCTTGAGATTTGTGAGGTCCACTTTGTTATTATCTGCCAAGGGTGGGGTCATTTGCTGAATTCCAGGTTGTTGCCTCATGAAAAAGCAAATCATTATGGCTTTGCTGCCTGGAAGGCTACTTCTGTGCGGTACAATTGATGCCACCAAATGTGGTTGCTTCTGTTGTTCTGGCCGTCGCAGGGCCCTGTCCCGATGCCGACATCACATCCATGGGCAGGAAGAGATGTGGGAACAGTCGGTGTGAAAGAAGTCGTCGATGCGCCATTATAGAATCTCCCCAAGTGGACTTTGCATGCTTTCTTCTAAGGCCTTGTTTTCTCTTTTGAGCATTACGGTGTGATGTTAAGGTTCTCCGCCCAAGGCATGTTTTGTTCAGGAGCCGAGTCCTCTGCACAGGACCATGTGCACACACACCTGCATACCTGCCTTCCTCATAGTGTCACACACGCTTGCAGTCACTCCTAAGGGACAGAGGGGCATGACAGGGAGGTCCGAGGCTTACCCAGGGGAAATGTTGGTAAGCATCTTATTAAATGAGCATCTGAACACGTTTCTCAAACGTGCATGTGATTTCTCTACACTTCCCAGGTGCAGTGGCTGTGCAAGGCTCACCGTCAGCCATGAAAACAAGACCTTCTTTCCTCTGATGACCAGAAGCGGGTGGGAGTCGTGGAGGGGGTGTGCCCCTGAGTGGGCACCATGCCCGTGGATTGCTCAGGAAGGTAAGCATTTCCTTGCTCCAAGTTCTGCCATTTGGTTTAGGGATTCATAGACCTGATACAGGCAGCCTGTCCACATGTCACTGAGTAGCATGGGGCTTTTTTGCTCAAGAGTGGAGTGACTGTCCCTTTTGTTCAGTGGCTGGAATCTGGAGGCTCCAGGCCAGTGTCCAGTTAATGCTGAGGTCATGATCCTAGTGAGTGAGCCCAGCCTGCCCCGCCAAAATTTTCCATCTTCAAATAACGTGCTCGGATCGATGATGACCCCCTCCCAATGCATTCCTTGGAAAAGCTGAACAAAATGAGTGAGAACCCCAACCGTCGTTCTCATCGGATCTGAGGTCCGGCACGTGGAGGCCCCGGGCAGGCAGGAGTGAGGGACAGCAGCCCCGGGTCACACTCGTGCACGCTCCACCCAGGGCCTCAGCCTTTCAGACCCTCCAGTCTCACTGTTGTGTCTTCATTGTGTTTGTTTCTGAGGACGTTGCTCAAATGTGCCTGTGATTTCTCTACATTTCTCAGGTGGCGTGGCCGTGCAACGCTCTTCATCAGCCAAGAAAAGAGGAGTTTTCTCTGCCTGTGTGACCAGAGGTTCATGGGCATCCCAGAGGATGCGGGGCCGGGGTGGGTCATCCCTGCAGACACACAGGAAGGTGAGTGTTTAGGTGCTCAAGTTCAGCCAGCTGCTCTCATGTTTCTTAGAGCTGCTAGAGGTGGCTTGTTTGGGTGTCCAGCAGGGCTCATGGGGTTCCCTCAAAGAGAGGAATGAGTGTTCCTCTTGCTCAATGGCTGGGATCTAAATCCTACAGGCCCTGGAGGGCTCTGAGGTCATTGGGTCACCCAAAGAGCCAACCCATCATCGTAGCTAAGTCTCCTAGCTTTGAGAGCGTGCTCGGATCGATGATGACCCCCTCCCAATGCATTCCTTGGAAAAGCTGAACAAAATGAGTGAGAACCCCAACCGTCGTTCTCATCGGATCTGAGGTCCGGCACGTGGAGGCCCCGGGCAGGCAGGAGTGAGGGACAGCGGCCCCGGGTCACACTCATGCACGCTCCACCCAGGGCCTCAGTCTCACTGTGTTAGTTTCTGAGGACGTTGCTCAAATGTGCCTGTGATTTCTCTCCACTTCCCAGGTGGCGTGGCCGTCCATGCAAGGCTCGCCATCAGCCATGAAGAGACGGCCTTCCTTTCCTTTGATGACCAGAGGTGTGCGGCAGTCCTGGAGGGAGTGTGTACTTGGTTGTGCCCCATACATATGGATCACTCAGGAAGGTAAGATTTCCTCTGTTTTACTTCATGGCCATCACTTCAGATTTAACAGACCTGCTGGACATGGTCTGTCCATGTGTGCCCTGTGGTTTCCCTCCGAGAGGGGAATGACTGTTCCTCTTGCTCAGAGGCTTAGATCTTGATTCTCCACTACATTGGGGTGTCAGATCATTGGCTCACACAGTGATCTGTCCAGCCTGCCCTGCTAAATTATACAGCACCCCAGAACGTGCTCGGATCGATGATGACCCCCTCCCAATGCATTCCTTGGAAAAGCTGAACAAAATGAGTGAGAACCCCAACCGTCGTTCTCATCGGATCTGAGGTCCGGCACGTGGAGGCCCCGGGCAGGCAGGCGTGAGGGACAGCGGCCCCGGGTCACACTCATGCACGCTCCACCCAGGGCCTCAGCATTTCAGACCCTCCAGTGTCACTGTTGTGTTTTCATTGTGTTAGTTTCTGCATGTGTTGCTCAAATGTGCCTGTGATTTCTCTCCACTTCCCAGGTGGACTGGCCATGCAAGTCTCGCCGTCAGCCATGAAGAGACGGCCTCCATTTCCTCTGATGACCGGAGGTGCTCAGGAGTCCTGGAGGGAGTGTGTCCCTGGGTGTGCCCCATGCACGTGGATTTCTCAGGAAGGTAAGATTTCCTGTGCACATGTCCCCAGTGGAATTCAGGGTTCTTTTGCAAGAGTACATTGACTGTCCCTCTTGCTCAGTGGCTAAAATCTGGATGCTCCAGACCACTGAAAGGCACTAGGTCACTGGCTCACTAGGTGAACCACCTGGCATCCCACAGCCAAATGTCGTGCCTCGCAGAGCGTGCTCGGATCGATGATGACCCCCTCACAATGCATCCCTTGGAAAAGCTGAACAAAATGAGTGAGAACCCCAACCGTCGTTCTCATCGGATCTGAGGTCCGGCACGTGGAGGCCCCGGGCAGGCAGGAGTGAGGGACAGCGGCCCCTGGTCACACTCATGCACGCTCCACCCAGGGTGTCAGCATCATAGAGCCTCCTACCAGCTGAGGGTTTTGATGGCATTAGTTTGGTGTTAACGATTGGTGGCGTTGGGGCAAAGTGTCGGTCTTTTTATCTTTTCTGTCAGCCGGCACATATTCTACGTCCTGAAAGTGGTACAGAGTGGCTGTGGCATGGGCCCATTGGAACCGTGGTCTGAATGTGTGCCTTCCACTGTAGCCCTTAGATTTCCGTTCTTGGGACCCAAGAGCAGAAACTCTTATGGATTCTGATAAGAACCCCAGGTCTTGCAATTTTGGAACCTCTGTCTGTCTTCGCTACGTGAGGATAGTGGAGGCACCATGGGATTGGGGGCAGGAACAGAGGGACAATGAGGCCCTGATCCTATGTTGGCAGCTCCTCTAATTCAATTATTCACCCATTCCACATGCCAGGTGGGCATCTGTGGACTGTGCTATGGACACAGCCCTGAATCAGGACTCTGTGGTGGCTGATGGCCTGGACACGAGTGGAAGGTCATGGACAGGACACATCATGGTGGTGTTTTCTGGGCTTCCGTGCGTTGTATTTGCCTTTTTTTGGTTGTTGTTGTTGCAACCAAATTCAGCGTCTTTGGGTTTCAGGGATCCCTCAGAGCCTTGAAGGGCCACACATCTTGTGCCTACTAGTCAAGGCTTCAGCAGTCTTGAGAGGGACACTGGTTTCTAACCATCCCACGCACTGTGTCCATTCCAGAGTCGCGGCCTAAGCGGGTTTGTTCTGTGTAGCTTTTAATAGGTCCACCGGCCCAGGCTGCTGCCCAGCCATCTCTGAATTGAATGTGTTGGCCAGCAAGCTTTCCGTCCTTGGAACCTTAGTAGGGAGCCGCCCAGGTCGTCCTACCCAGGAGGGTGCTGTCATCTTGGCACTGCTGTCTGTCACTTTGTTCAGAGGGGCGGACATGTTACAGTGGGAGCCTGTGGGGGTGGCAGCGGCTGTGGGCCCTGTGTTCCCGTGTGGACTCTGGTGGACGTGTTTCTGTGTTGGAGTGTTCGTGTGCCCTGGGTCAGAAGATGTATCCTATTCAAATTCTTCCCGTGTCTTTGTCGATGAATCCCCGGAGCTCAGAGTAGTCACGGTGATGTTCCTGTGCTGAGGGGAGGTCGCACCCTGAAACCCATCGGGTCCAGGTGTGTCCTGTCTCTGTGTGACCTTGCAGCCCGGGTTCAATTGGGTTTTGTCCTCATCCTTGTGGGTGGGGATCACCGATACCCACCCCCCCGATTTCCTTTTGTTCCCCTCAGGCCTTCGGCTTAGATCGCACAGACAGGTGCCTGCACTGAGGCCGCTTGGCCACTTAATGTTAAGAGAGGGCTCTTGGCCTCGTAGCAGGTTTCGTGTCAATATTTGGGTTTATTTATTCATTTATTTTTGGTGGTTTCTGTTAAGGGTGGTTCACTGGCGAACATTGGTGGAGGCCACATGTCTTAACGTTTACATCATATCTGGTCAGTAAGAGCAGGTATGGGAAGTGTCTGCTCTTCTAGGTCAGAATTTGCTGTAGGGAGGGAGCCCAATGAGGTCAAAGTTTCCATGTTTGTTCCTTTTTTTTTTTGAAGAAACGGGTCTTCCTTCAATGGAGGAAGAGCATGTGGCCAGGAGTTAGTGCCCAGGGCTTGCTTGTTCAGCTGCAGAGGCTTCAGCCTATGAACACAGGCAACATATTTGCAGACCGGCCTGCACACGTGGTATCATGCTCACTTTCAGTCATTCTTCAGGGACAGAAGTAGGTGACAATTAGATACAAGGCCCTGCTAAGGGAGAGGGAATGTCCGGGGTTAATTACCTGAGGACCTGGGTACATTACTGAAATGCATGTATGATTTCTGTTTACCTCTCAGGCGGAGTTGCATTGCGTGGTTCTTCATCGGCCCAGAAAAGAAGACCTTTCTCTTCCTGGTGACCCAGGTTCCTGGGAGTCCCAGAAGAAGTGTGGCCCTGAGTGAGCACCCGGCTGGGGATCTCTCGCAAAGGTAAGTACACCTCTACTCCAAGTTCAGATGTTAACTTTCGGATTTCTTAAGGACATGGCGGCTCTGAGTGTCCTGCATGGCTTATGGGGTTTCCGTCAAAGAATGACTGAGCGTCCCTCTTGCTCAGTGGCTGGGATCTGGATGCTCTGGGCCACGGAGGACACTGAGGCCACTGCCTCACCCCGTGAGCCACCCAGCAAATCCGCTAAATAACCCCATGTGCGAAAATGTGCTCGGATCGATGATGACCCCCTCCCAATGCATTCCTTGGAAATCTGAACAAAATGAGTGAGAACCCCAACCGTCGTTCTCATCGGATCTGAGGTCCGGCATGTGGAGGCCCCGGGCAGGCAGGAGTGAGGGACAGCGGCCCCTGGTCACACTCATGCACGCTCCACCCAGGGCCTCAGCCTCACTGTGTTAGTTTCTGAGGATGTTGCTCAAATGTGCATGTGGTTCCTCTCTACTTCCCAGGTGGGGTGGCCGTGCAAGGCTCGCCATCAGCCATGAAGAGACGGCCTTCCTTTCCTTTGATGACCAGAGGTGTGCGGCAGTCCTGGAGGGAGTGTGTCCCTGGGTGTGCCCCATACATATGGATCACTCAGGAAGGTAAGATTTTCTCTTTTCCAGTTTGTGGCCATCACTTCAGATTTAACAGACCTGCTGGACATGGTCTGTCCATGTGTGCCCTGTGGTTTCCCTCCGAGAGGGGAATGACTGTTCCTCTTGCTCAGAGGCTTAGATCTTGATTCTCCACTACGTTGGGGTGTCAGATCATTGGCTCACACAGTGATCTGCCCAGCCTGCCCTGCTAAATTATACAGCACCCCAGAACGTGCTCGGATCGATGATGACCCCCTCCCAATGCATCCCTTGGAAAAGCTGAACAAAATGAGTGAGAACCCCAACCGTCGTTCTCATCGGATCTGAGGTCCGGCACGTGGAGGCCCCGGGCGGGCAGGCAGGCGTGAGGGACAGCGGCCCCTGGTCACACTCATGCACGCTCCACCCAGGGCCTCAGCATTTCAGACCCTCCAGTGTCACTGTTGTGTTTTCATTGTGTTAGTTTCTGCATGTGTTGCTCAAATGTGCTTGTGATTTCTCTCCACTTCCCAGGTGGACTGGCCATGCAAGTCTCGCCGTCAGCCGTGAAGAGACGGCCTCCATTTCCTCTGATGACTGGAGGTGCTCAGGAGTCCTGGAGGGAGTGTGTCCCTGGGTGTGCCCCATGCATGTGGATTTCTCAGGAAGGTAAGATTTCCTGTGCACATGTCCCCAGTGGAATTCAGGGTTTTTCTGCAAGAGTACATTGCCTGTCCCTCTTGCTCAGTGGCTAAAATCTGGATGCTCCAGACCACTGAAAGGCACTAGGTCACTGGCTCACTAGGTGAACGACCTGGTATCCCACAGCCAAATGTCGTGCCTCGCAGAGCGTGCTCGGATCGATGATGACCCCCTCACAATGCATCCCTTGGAAAAGCTGAACAAAATGAGTGAGAACCCCAACCGTCGTTCTCATCGGATCTGAGGTCCGGCACGTGGAGGCCCCGGGCAGGCAGGAGTTGGGGACAGCTGCCCTTTGGTCCCAATAAAGCAAGCACCACCGAGGGCCTCAGCTTATAGAGCATCTTGAATTACTGTTCGTATTTTCACTGTATTAGTTTGTGAGTGCATTGTTCAAATGTGCATTTGATTTCTCTCCACTTCCCAGGTAGCATGTCCAGGCAGAGCTGGCCTTCAGCCTCAAAGACATGACCTTCCTTTCCTGTGATGATCGGAGGTGCTCAGGAGTCCTGGAGGCAGTGTGTCCCTGGGTGGCACTATGCCCGTGGATGGCTCAGGAAGGTAAGCATTCCTCTGTCTCAAGTTTTATCTTTCTGTTTACTGCTTAACAAACTACGAAGGGGTTTGCTTCTTTACACGTCCCTCCAAGAAGGACGTGTCCCTCTTCCTCAGTTGCTTAGATCTGGATCCCGCAGGCTGCTAGAGGACTGAGTTCCTTGACTCACTCAGTGAGCCCCAAGCCTGCCTTGCTAATTTATCCAGCGTATCAGAGCGTGCTTGGATCGATGATGACCCCCTCCCAATGCATTCCTTGGAAATCTGAACAAAATGAGTGAGAACCCCAACCGTCGTTCTCATCGGATCTGAGGTCCAGCACGTGGAGGGCCCCGGGCAGGCAGGAGTGAGGGACAGCGGCCCCTGGTCACACTCATGCACGCTCCACCCAGGGCCTCAATCTCACTGTTATATATTTTTTGCCTTAGTTTCTGAGGACATTGCTCAAATGTGCATGTGGTTTCTCCTTACTTCCCAGGTGGTGAGGCCGTGCAAACTCACCGTCAGCCATGAAGAGACAACCTTCCTTTTCTTTGATGACCGGAGGTGCGTGGGAGTCCTGGAGGGAGTGTGTTCCTGGCTGGTCACTGTACATGTGGGTTGCTCAAGAAGGTAAGATTTTCTCTGCCACAAGTTTTGTCCTTCTGTTTACTATTTAATAGGTTCTCTAGAGTGGTGGTTGGTCCACACCTCCCCCGTGGCATGCGAGGATTTCCTCTGAGAAAGGATTGGCTGTTCCTCTGCTCAGTGGCTTGGATCTGCATTTTCCTGCTCCTGGAGGGCTCTGAGGTTGTTGGTTTACCCACTGGCCTGTCTGTTCTTCCTTCCTAAGTATTCATGCGTCCCAGAATATGCTCCGATCAATGACGACCCCCTCACAATGCATTCCTTGCAAAAGCCGAACAAAATGGGTGTGAATGCCAACTGTCCTCTTTGGATCTGCAGTCCAGCACATGGAGGGCCCCGGACAGGCAGGAGTGAGGGACAGCGGCCCCTTGGTCACACTCATGCACGCTCCACCCAGGGCCTCAGCATTCGGGAGCCTCATGCCCTAACATCAGTACTAACATTGCATCTGTGGTTTTGGTTGGGTGGTATGCCTTTTTTTCCTTTTGACTGGCATGCTTTCTAAATTTAAAATCTGAGTATGTAGTTGTGATGGAGGCCTAGTGAGCACACGGTGTTCATATGTTTGGGCCACATTTCCTCGTTCCATTGTAGCCTTTGGAGGTCTTTTCCTTGTAGTTGAAGACCAGAATCTCTCATAGTTTCTGATTCTAGCCCCAGTCCCTTTGTGTACCTGTTCTCAGCTTTTGTCTCATCGAGGCAGTTTCAATCCAGTGAGCTGGCCGTGTGGACAGAGGGTGGAGTTGGCAGGTCACGTGGTTCAGCTCCTCAGTCAATCCATGTGCAGAGTGGCCAGTTGTTGACTGTGCCCTGGACTTTGCTCTGAAGGCAAGATGCTATGCTGGCTGACCCCCAGGACTCGGCGCGAGTTGGCTCAGGTGGCCGTGTCATTCCATGAGCTTCCATTGGATGGACTGTCTTGTATTGTTTCAACAGAGGTCATTGGCCTGCAACAAAGTCTTTGCTTCTTGCTGCGGTTGCCGATGGGTGCCTACCACGGAAGGCTTCTTGGCCCGTGTGCGTGGCTCCGTGCTAGGTGACCGCTGCTCACTTGGGGCTGCCATGGCGGAGTAGTGTTGCTCCGTTGTGCTTTCCCTATTGCCTTGAAGAGGTTTATGATCCCGTGACTCACATCCTCTTTCATTCGTGTCCTCTGAGCTCAAAATGTTCACGGTCAAAGTGTCTAATGCAGGAGTGTTTGGTTTTTCTGGTCCTGGCGGCTATCATTTTGTTAGAGGTGTTCAGATGTATTATTGGAAGGGTCTGCACACGGCAGGGACTTGGAGCCCGGCGATCCCACCGGCACTGCCTCGGGCAGAGGTCTGCTTGGAAAACACCCGCGGTTCCTTGTGTGGGAGGTGTGTCTGTTTTCATTCTTTGGAGGCTGCTGCTTTCTCGACAGTCCACGCAGGGCATGAGGACGCTACCTCGGACTTGGCAGCCAAGTGTTTGAGCGCTTTCTCAGCGGGCATGGCCTTGAATTTCTTTGTCTTAGAAATGCGTGGTTCTTGGACGGAATTGCCCTAGTTGCTGTTGGGTGTTATTCGTTGTCGCGGTTGATGAACCTGCTATTTCTCTGGGGTCCTGATGGCCCACCAAAGACAGTTAGGGTTAGTTATCAGGAGCAGTCACCTGGCCTGGATTCATTTGACAAGTTGATATTCACGATGGGCTGCTACCGCCCTGTAGCTGGTGTCCCATGTTGCCAGCGTTATGTTGGTGGTTCTCCATTGTTCGGGTGGTTGCAAATTCTCCACCCAGTGCGGTTGACTTGTGAAAGCTCGCAGGGACGCTGTGTACAGGTTGACATCGCATTTATGGTCAAGAAGAAGGTGTATCTAGAGTCAGCGGCATGTTGTGTTCAGGAGGGGCTGTAAGAGATGGGGTTTGTGGGCCATTTCAGGAACATCTAGGGCTCAAAGTTCACATCCTCTTTTTTGTTTTGAAGGTACCAGTCTCCCCCCATGGGGTGGCCAGGATTGAAGTAGGGATTTGTGCAGAAGGCAAGCTTGTCCAGTTGCTGAGGCCTCTACACACAAACACCTGCAGACGTATCTGCAAGCCTCTGTGCCATTGTGCGGTCACACACACCTGCAGTCACAACTGAGGGACAGAGGAGCCTGGGAGGCAGATCAAGGCTTACCTGGGGAATGTTCGGCCTGGGTCTCATTACCTGAGGACCTGGGCCCAATTCTTAATCCTACATGTGATTTCTTCCAGGGGAATCTGCCAGTGAACATTCGCCAGAGAGGGCCGTTCTGCGAAGCCTGTGACACTCGCCGCTGGGAGGGAGCCCTCGGGGCCAAGGGGTATCAGGTATTTAGGACGTTGGTGGCTCCCTCGTGACGGTAAGCAGCCCTTCTTTGCCAGAACCAACCAGTTGTTCCGTGTGGGAGGACCTGTGTTTCCCTCTCCTTCCCCTGGGCGGCCGGCCGAGGGCCCTGGATCCTCTTCCTGCCCCGTGCTTGGCCCTGGGTACCCTGGATCGCTTACCTGTTCGCACTCGTTGCCTGTTTCAGGTCGAGCCTGCAACTTTGAATATCCAGTGTCCGAATATGTGCTTTTTAAATTGATTTTGGCCCCCAATAGGCATTCCTTGCAAATCTGAACCAAAGGAGTTAGGAACCCCTTCCATCACTTTAAGTTATGAAATGAGGAAATTTACAATTCTTGGTAATCCAGGTTGATTTCATTGGCTCTTATTTCTTCAGCCAGTTTCCTGTATATTTAAAGGGAGACTATAGTTGTATTCAGTCGTGCCTTTGGGGACACTTTGACACCAGTTTCTTATTAAAATGACCTATGCCCCCTGTTCTAAGTGCTGAGTATATTTCCCTTGTCTTAGGTTGTCCAGTGCATATGTATCTTTAAGCCCTTGTAACCTGTTAATAGCATGTATTCAATTAGGAAGATTTTCTTCTTCAACTTGGCTCACTTCCCCCACGCTTTGAGGGCCGGAAGTGACATTGGAATTGTCTCAACTCCTTTTCGCCACTCATTGGAAGTGCTGCATTTGTCTCTTGCCCCAATTTCCTTCCCTGGAAATTCTCGGAATGCTGATTCCCAGAGGTAGCATTACAGTTATGAATACTTGTTTTTTGTGGGTCATATTTATTTTGTTTAATTAATCAAGAATGTAATTGGTTTTTTAAAACTCTTTAAATCTAAGCAATGTGAGCACTTATTAATCTGGTGAGTCAGCTGAGGCTTCTGTCTCATTTCTTTCCAGGAATTTTGCACTTCCTCTTTTTTGAATAATATTGGACCACTCAGTAATAAAGCAGTGTATTTTATGTGCAGGGTCACAAATAACTTTTCTGGTTTTTTGACAAATAGACATGTGTACTTCTTATATTCCTTTTTTATTTTTTATTCTGAGATTTATTTATTTACTTTTATTTTTTTTCTTTCCCCATTGCTCCCCCCCACCCTACCCACCCCTCTCCCACAGTCAATCCCCACCCCATTGTCCACGTCCACGGGTCATTTATACATGTCCTTTGCCTAGATGCTTGCTTCTTATATCTCTATATGTTTACTCCATTTCCACAGGTTGATGTAAATAAATAAACCATTTTTTCCTTTGGGGATGTGACAAGAAGAAAGCACTGGGCCTAATTTTATCGCGCCTGTGGGAGTCAGTAGGAATTCTCACATCAGTAGGAATTCTCACATCAGAGGGCAGTTTGCCCTGAAGACCCTGACATCCCTCTTAGCACTTTGTGACAGTCCTGTAGGACAGCAGGACTCTGGCCTAGCTTCAAGCCGGCCGCACATCCTTTTTAGGCTCCGTGCTGAGAAAGAAATTTGTAGTTTTAAATGGCTCTGTGAGAAAAAAGGAACTTTATCAGGTATATAACCTAAGCTTCTATCTTAAGAAACAGGAAAGAGACTAAAGTAGAAAGTTAAACCCAAATCACGAACAACAAAATTAATAATAATAATTTGAGCAAAAATAAATTACAGAGCCATAAAGCCCAGAGTAACTATGCAGAAACCCCATGAAACCCAATGTGGGGTGTCTGCCACGGTGAATGAAATTGACAAGGCGTTGGTTAGAGTGACTGAGAAACGGGGAGAAGACGCCGATCACTGAAATGTGGGAAGAGAGAGCAGTCACTCTGCTGACTGTAGATTACGTCAGGAAGGTTGTTCATCTCGTTGTATTTTTCTCGGAGGGGAGGTGGCCATGGAGGAAAACAAGGTTTTCCTTGCTCAAAGTTTTCTTTTTTAAAGAATATTTATTTTTAGAGAAAGGGGGAGACAGAAAGAGAGGGGGAGAAACATGGATGTGAGAGCGGAACATTGACTGGTTGGTGGCCTCTTGTGTGCACTCTGACTGGGGATCGAAGCCACAACCCAGGAGTTGAACCTGTGACCTCTTGCTTTGTGGGATGACACCCAACCCACTGAGCCACACCAGCCAGAGCTAAAGTGTTTTCTTTTTAATTTTTTAATGAATTTATTGGGGTGACTTTGGTTAATAGAATTATAAAGTACATCATACATCATCTGTATATTGTATTGTGTGTTCCCCAAGCCAAGTCTCCTATCCCCCTTTTACCCTCTTCTACCGCCCTCCCTTGCTTAAAAGTTTAAGTTGCATTTAAAACTCACTCAGCAAAGCACCATTAATATTTTAGATCTCATTGACATCAGTGCTTATTATCTCTGGACAATACAATACACTAATTGAAAGTTGTCTGTATTCCCAGCCAGTGCTGTGGATTTTGGGGGATGGTTTTTTTTGTTCAATAGTCAATGACCTAATCTATTTGAGGAGGCCTCTTGTCACCACATCACATCCATGCATTAATAACACAGTGATTCTGCCTCAGCTTCCATTCCTGTGGAGTCTAGGATTTTTGACATTTCTGAGCGTGGCTCAAAGCACCAAGACATTAGGAGCTATGAGTGTTTGAATAGTTTCTTCCTTTTAAGGAATGAAGGTGACATTGGGCCAACAAGAGGCAGTGTCCCTGGGGCCCAGCAGTGTGCCCCGGGGAGGGTATGCTTTAGAAAAGGAGCAGAGACTGCCCCAAACAGTTCGTGACAAGCTGGGATGCAGTCTGCGCTCTTCACCCACTTCGGCATTTTTCTCGTATTATTGCCAGCATCCTCCTGGGGTCAAAAGTGGTTTGGGGGGAGCAAAAGAAATCTTAAATATTATAGTGGCTCATGTCTCCCAAATAGCTACCATCCATAAGCACATATATAGCATATTTGTGCTATTAACATAATGGGAGGGGGTCAAAGTCTGAACAGGATGTGTAAGCAAGTGACCATGAGAAAGAAGGCTGAGACGCGCTGCTGTGCCGCGGGCGTAACTCACCTGTGTCTTCTGCCCTCTGACCGAGCAGTGGTCAGCGGCGACGTCAGCCACAGCGCTTGCTGCTGTTTGCCCAGATTCCGGTGACTTTAGAAGGTTGTGTGCGCATTGTCCCCAGTTAAGAGGCATATAATATCTTCCTCTTCTACAATCCATTATCTTTTTAAAAAACTTCTCAAAGTATGTTTATTGATTTTAGAGGAAAGAGAGAGAGAGAGATCGATCAGTTGCCTCCTGTAAGTGCCCTGTCCAGGGATCAAACCCGCAACATTTTTGTGCCTGCGATGATGCTCCAACCCACTGAGCAACCCGGCCAGGGCTTTAAATGCATTATCTTACCTTAGATTTTAAGTACTTTCCAAAGGAAGGTGTCTGTGTATTTTCCTTGAAGGAAATGAATGCTCAGCTTCTACTGGGACTTGCAGAAAACTAGCCAAGGCCTACATCCCTGAGTTTACCAGCAGGAATTTTTAGGAGCAAGTTGACACTCTGAGAGAATTATGTATGCAAAATAATAGGCCACTACTCTAGTCCTAGGGCTTCCAGATCTTTCTTTAGCAGGAACCAAAGTTCTGTTGGACACAAATTCTTTAGAGCTATTACACATAGGACAAAAGGTTTAGATGTTATAAACATCACATCTTTAAAGTATCCATTGTTGAAATCTTAGGTAAAATTATTTGGAGGGAAATATGTTTGAAAATAGAATTGTAAGCTACCAGATTGTGTTAAATATTTCTAGATTTATTTATTGACTTATCAGGAAGCAATAAAACAAAATAAAGAAGACAGGGGTCTGGTACCAGTAGTTCATATTCAAAGACAGATGCATGTTTTACCAATTGTATGTTTTTTGCTTAACTTTTAATGTAATTGTAAATAATAATAAAAAAGTAAAAAATTTGCACTTTTAAATATGATATTTCAAGATATTTTAAAGATTGGCATAACGGAAGAAAACCTATAAATACATTTTATAATTATGATACAATGTTCTGCAGATAACCTCGAAAGGAGAGTATTAGGATATTACTTAGAGTTGCAAACAAGTTCTCATTTGTTCATCGGGTGATTGACAATGTTGAGATCAGTAATCATACCTAAGCCATTGTTTGGGAATGCTCTGAATATAGTAATCAAATATAGTCTTCATTTGGTCACATCAAAGTTTATGGTTATATAGAAGTTGTTTTTTTTAACTCTTTAAAGAGGTTTTATTTATTTTTAGAGAGAGGGGAAGGGAGGGAGAAAGAGAGGGAGAGAGAGAGACATCAAAGTGTGAGAGCTAGATCAGTTAGTTGCCTCTCACATGCCCTGACCTGGGGACCTGGTCTACAACCCAGGCGTGTGCCCTGACTGGGAATTGAGCCCGTGACCCTTGCATTTGCAGGCTGGTGCTCAGTCCACTGAGCTACACCAGGGAGGACATTAGATGCTTTTTTCAAGATCATAGATAAGAACATGGCATTTGTGATTTCTTTTAGATAAAGAATGGTTGGGGTGCCTCCAATTATATCACAGAGAAGGCGCCCTTTTGCTAGGTAATGCCCTTGGGGCAAATTTTAGACTATTTTTCAAAGAAGAATAATTTAATTTAAATCAGTTTTTCTAGATACCTAGATATTATTGATACACATATTTTTCTCAAAAGGTGGTCTTATAGAAATTGACAAGCTAGATACTTTATTGCCTATGAAGTTGTTAGGTACCTTCCTTGGACTTCGGCAGGTGGTAATGGAGAAACCATTTTTTCATTGATCTGTGTATAATAGTAGAAAAATTATTTTATAACATTGAGTTTTAATAGTATGGAAATATTTGTTCTTGTTGACATAATTACTAGCTAGCCACCCTGTGTCTGTTGGCCCTCAGAGTGGAGGGACAGCCGGTCATGCTGAGTTTTTGCTCCTGAGAAACACACACAGGACTTCCCGAAGTCCAGTTTCCCAGTCTGTGTACACTGCAGGCTACACACTTCAGAATTTTGGTGTTAAATTCGATTACGTGCATGCGTGTTTGTGTAGAGTCTCTGTACATTTCTCTCTGCATATATTCTTTCTTAAAGTGTTACTTTTCTTCTTTTTTTCCCTTTCAGGTGTTGGTGGAACCTAAAAGGGAAGGGAAGCAGCCTTAGAGTCAGTTCCAGACAACTCCTCCGTCGGTGGTCCTGCGTTCCTGCTGTCTTGTGGGCACCCTCGCAGGTGTGACTCCATGGGCAGGGAATGGCATGTTTATTGGGAACAAGTGTAGCATGGCTAGAGGTTGATAGATCTTGTTCTTCCGAAGCCTGGTGACATTAGGTTCTAGCTTAATGAAAAACCCAGCTCAGAATCCGATGGGAGTGGTCACACTCACTGGAAGTACAGTTGTGGGTCCTACCGGGTCTTGCTAACCTAGACCTAACCAGGTCTTTCCTCCACAATCCCGTCCTGAAACTAAGTCTACCTGCATAAGACTATTTATTGAGTTCTTTCTGAGTTCTTTGTATGCATGGTTCACTCATCCCATGGACTTTTAATTTCTTAAGGCCTGATGTTTTTCAGTTCATGTTTGTGACGCAGATAGCAGGCATAGGCTAGGTCCTCAACAGACTTTGAGAATAGACACATGAGTACATCATTTTGCGTGAGTTTGTAAATAACCGGGCCAGCTAAGCAGAAAATGATAAATCATGAAAAGAGACGTGATTTTCAGTGGGATTCAGGCAGCCCAGTGGGTCTTACAAAAGCAGTGGGAAGAGCTCTGTGCAAGATGCTGACTGACGTTGACATGTGGAGGGGGTGGAGTGGGCAGCTGTGGTTTCGGAGCCCGGGGACCGAGCGAGAAGCAGCTTCAGGCAAAATCAGCAAGGAAGAGGACCAAGCTGAAATGCCGTTTTCACTGGAGGTGGTGTTTCTCATTTTATTCCCTCAGAGCATGCCATCCTGCGAACTCTTGGGAATGAAAGACCCAACACATCACCAAGGCTGGAGTCTACAAAGAGCCCTCGCTGGCCCGTTGTACAAAGGCCGCTGCCCTCTGCAGGTGAGGTTTCGTCTTTCTAGGGGCAGCCATGTCTGGGTGGGAAAGTAGCCATTAACTTCCTAAAGGTGGGTGGCTTCTGGTTGCATCTGACTGACTCCAAGGGCCCAATTGTATAACGAGTTAAGAGACACAGCTTTTCTTATATAGTTTGTGCACATCTAAGTCCATCCACGTCCTGCCACTAGGAAGGATTTTCTTCCCCAACCAACTGAGCTCCTCCTCGGCCAGACCCATTGTGTTAGCAGAGACTTGCTGTACATAAGAGGCAAAGCAGATTCTCTGTAACTATTAGACTGGAGGGCAGACAAGTAGTTTGGCTTGAAATAGTTGACTGAATGAATGAGTGACCTAGAACTTTTCCTAAAGTGTGCAGTTAACTTATTTTTTTAAATCCTCACCTGAAGGTGTGTTTATTGATTTGAGACAGAGAGAGAGAGAGAGACTTTGATCCGTTGCTTCCCATACGTGCCCTGACAAGAGACAGAACCCACGACCTTTTGGTGTATGGGGCGACACTCCAACCCACTGAGACACCAGGGCATAGTGACGTAGAACTTTCAGAAGCCATTTACAGAAGGAAAGAGACAGATACAAACCGGAGCTAGCTGGAGATGTCCATCACTTTTTAACCCAGCAGAGGAAAAACGTAGCTCCTATGTTTGGCCTCTTTGATTGTAGGATGTTTTAAAGTCATTTTTCTGGCCACAGCATGGACCCCGCTACCAAAAATGCCGCTTTCTATGCATGCCCCGGGTTGGATTGCTCCAGTGTATAGAAAAGTGTGTGAGGATTTGACAGGCCCCCGACATTGGAAAATGGGTGCCTTACCGTCACCAATTCCCTGACTGTGTCCTTGCAGGTGGATCTGTCCCTCTGGTGCCATGACTTCTGCCATCAGCGTCCCCCACGCTATGATACCGTCCTCCTTCTGCACGGAGATTCCTCTCTGGCCAGTGTCGCAGCGGATGCCTCCTGCAGATAAGAAATGCTTAACTGAGAAATGGTCATGTTGGGATGTCATCGCTGAGACTTTAATTTGGGCGTGTGACTATTTTCTCTTCTGCCACTTGACTCAGTCCATCCCGGGAGCCTCAGTAGAGGACACATTATTGCCCAGGAAACTCAAAATGATGGAATGTCTCAGTGCTTCCATCAATATAAATTCATCATTTTCATTTGCCGGGCGGTACATTTAAAAAATAGGATCTATTACAAAAAAAACTTTATATGTTTTCTTTCCCCAAAATTCAAAGCTTATCTAAGTATCTCATGTCTACATTAAGTGACCTCCACTCTCCTAATTCTTGCTCTATTGAGGTAGCTGCGTGCATTCTTTAAGTAGATAGGTCTGTCCCCCACACACACCCTATTTTGGGAGGGTTCCGAAAGCGGGGCCATATTATACACCTTCCACACACTGCCTTTCCTTTAACAGTTTTTTCAATGCCCTTTTTATTAAAAAATTTCATTTATTTATTTATTTTTAGAGAAAGGGGAAGGGATAGAGAAACAAAGGGAGAGAAACATCGATTGGTTGCCTCTCGTATGCCCCTAACCGGGGACCTGGCCCACAAGCCAGGCGTGTGCCCTGACTGGGAATCGAACCAGTGACCTTTCAGTTTGCATCCACTGAGCCCCACCAGTCAGGGCTCAGTGCTGTTTTCCTGTTTCAATAACACACATCTATGTCATTAATTGAATGACTACATGACTGTGTTGTAGATTGAATATAATTAAATGCTTTAAGTTTTTCTCATTCATAGATATTTATGTGAGCACCAAAATATCTGTGCATTGAACTTCCCTCTATATCAATAATTTTACATTTGTCTTATTATATCATAATAAATTACTTAGCAATTGAAATGCTGGGATTAAGAATGTGCGCATTTAAAATTTTTAAAAGTATCACCAGATTTCCTTAAAAATGTGATAATTTGATCCTCCAATGACAACAAATAAGATTGCCAACTTTCCCACAACCACACAGATCATGGATTTTATAAATATTGAAACTTTTTGCCAATGTGATAGCCCAAACTATTGTCTTCAAATGTATTTCTTTTGTTTTTGAGTTTGATCATTTTTTCATGTTATTAGCCATCTGTATTTTTTAATTTCCTCTTTGTCCAATTTTGTTGGTGGGGGGAGCCTTCAGTCTGTTCCTTATTTCAGAGGGCTCATTTATTTCTGGGAAAAGAAGCTTTGGATTGTCAAGCATTACAGATATTTTTACACACTTCTAAACCTCATTTTTGTTGTAAGACTGTGTACGATTGTTATATGTCCAAGTACAACCATGTTCGCTTCTCCGGCTTCTGAGTTTCATGTCATTTTGGAAAGATATTTATACTGACTCCATGAAACCCTTCACCTATGTTAACTTCTAATTATTTTGTGTTTTTTAAATCAGATTCTTAAATCATGAGAAATTTTTTTTGATTTGAATTCTTGAAGTTGCCAAGTTATTTGCCATTACCTGCGATTATTTGCCAATAATTGCCCATTTATCTGTAATGCCATCTTGCACTGTGCTGTATCCTCATCTGTGACTGGCTCCATTTTTGTTTTGTGGGTCTGTGCGTCTTCTCTGCCTCCTGTCTCATGTCTTCTCGTTGGGAGAAATTACAGTTTAGACTGCAATTTCATCAACTTTAATAAATTACTTCATGGGATAATTGGTTTCTAATAATATAAGTCTTCCTGTCCAAGGACAAGGTATGTCTTTCTCTTAATCCAATCATGGTTAATAGTCTTAACTTTCTGATGAGGGTGTTTTCTTTCCCTTTCTTTCCTTACATGATATATATTTTTTTGTATCTAAAAGTTTTGGTTTTGCAGGTAAGTGGTCACCGTTTTTTCTTGTAACTTTCCAGATTTTTTTCAAAGTCCATACTCAATGCCTTTGCAAATGCTGGTAGTTTTGATTCTCCTCTTCCAAATGATCTGGATTTTAGTTATGTTGATAAACTTCACTGACTGGTACTTTTAGAGCACTTGAACAATTGTGGAACTATTATCCACCTTTGATTTGATCCCATGCTCACGTAATGCTTCTTGGTCTTGGCCAGCACATTGTTGCTGGTCTGTGACACAGAAAGACTCCCCCAAAGATTTCTTAAACAGAGTCGCTGGCAGCGAGGGAGAACACCACTTTGATAAGGCTTAGCAGTGTTTCAAAAGCAGGAAATGACGGCTTCAGGGTCTGGGCTGACACTATTGAAGGCAGGCTTTCCAAGCAGGAAACCGGTTACAGACAGGCACCATGCCGTGCGTAGTTCAAGGTTGATGGGAGAGTGAGCTGAGGGCCTTCATGTGAGTTTGGGTCATCCCATTTCAACGTGATAAATGAGCTGTTTTCCTTATGTCAGTAGGATGTTATCAGGGGTATTTTCTTACATGAGCAAGCTGTGAATTGATTGGTTTACAGTTAATTTTGTTCATAGGATTGGCTGGGTGGTGTCAAGACTTAGTGGCATTAGGTAAGTTATATATAGTTGGTCTCAATCATTGGTGTATGATACTAGTCTTAAATCAGATATTTTTGTGGATCGTGTTAGATAGATTTCTAGAAAAAATTATATAGTTCTAAAGAATTTTAATTGAAATCAGGATTTATGGAACATATAGCATGGAACCAGAAGTGTTCTAGGCAGTGTAGAAATTGCTGTGAACAAGACAGTAAGGATCCCTGCAGTCATGGGGTAGACTAGATTTTTAGGGACGATTGCACACTCCCTACTGAGACGGGTGCCAGAGTACATTGCCTGGATTCCATTTCCCATGCACTGTGTCCCTGGTCGTCTTTGTGACCAGAGGAGGGGATGTGCCAGCTACTGCCCGAATTAAATGAGATAGGTAAGAGAAGTGTTAATGAGCCCAGTATCTTGCACATTCTGTGATCGATAAATATCACTTGTGAATTTGAAAAAATATATATTCATAAAGTATTGATAATGTACATACACCAAATACTGGCTCCAGAAAAGTATTCCCCGAACTACCTTGGTCTCTGTGATAGTAAGATAGGGCTTGGCCCTGGCTGGTGTGGCTCAGTGGATTGAGCACCAGCCTGTGAACCAAAGGGTCACCGGTTCGATTCCCAGTCAGGGCACATGCCTGGGTTGTGGGCCAAGTCCACAGTTGGGGGCATGCGAGAGGCAACCACACATTGATGTTTCTCTCCATCTCTTACTCCTTCCTTTCCCCTCTCTAAAAATAAATGAATAAAATCTTTTTGAAAAAAGAGAGCCCACCTGGGCAGAGTCTCAGTGGTGTATCCATGGGGGGTGAGGCTTGAGGGGAGAAGACAGAATACAGGATCCTGCTTGAGCTCTTGGGCTTGGGCTGTAACATCAAGACCTAGTTTTCCTTCTAGAATTGAGTTATCTGAGACTCTCTTCTTCTTAGAAACTAATGGGTCAGAATAGAACCTGGGTGACATCAGACAGTATACTGAAGGCAGACTTTGGTTGACCAGGGTAACTAGTTCCTGGCTGGTGTGCAGGACGTAGCCAGGAGACTTTGGTTTCACCAGTCCAGTGCGAGTCTTCAGAGATACTCAACGAGGCCTGGCCAGTGTGGCTCAGGGGTTGGAGCGTGGTCCTGGAACCGAAAGGTTGTGAGTTCGATTCTCTGTCCTGGCCTGGATCCCTGGTCTGGGTGTGTGGCAGCCAATTGATGCTTCTCTCTTTCACTCCCTCTCACCCTTCCTCTTTCCCCCTAAAAAGCAAATGAAAATGTCCTGGGGTAGGATAAAACAAACGAAGGCTGCCCAAGGATCTGGTTAAAGTCGAAGTACCTCTCTGTGAGATTGTCAGATAGCATTGTAATGTCTCATTGTCACTCATCACGACTAGTGTAGTGACAGCCAGTCAGCTCTGCAGTATCAGCAGCATTATCACATCTAAAGCAAAACCAGGAGAAAGCCAAGCCATTTGTGGGTAGTGGAAAGCCATGCCTGGGAGTTGATTTCCTTCCAAATTCCATCTGCTTCTAATGGGTTCCTAAGGCTTCTCAGATGGAGGTCCCAGTGATGGTTGCAGGTGGTTTATGCCCCTTTGATAGATATCACTCTTAAGTATCGATCCCGTGGGTATTTTTACTTCTGTACCAGTTTTAACCCTACCTGAAAGGGTCCTTTCTGAGTCTGAAGGCTGTCTTTCTCTCCCCCAGTTTAGACCATGTCCCCAGAATCGATCAGTTGTTTTAAGGAGGTAATGACTTAAAGGAGACCCTCGTGGAAAACCATGAAGCTCCCACTGCCTTAGCTGCTGCGTCTTTGCCATAACTGGGTCAAGACAGATACTTTAGTGCCCTGACGGGTGTGACTTAGTGGGATAGGTGCCATCCCACAAAGCAAAGGTCACTGGTTTGATTCCCAGTCAGGGCACATGTCTGGGTTGCAGGTTCGGTCTCTGGTCAGGGTGCATAGATAGCAGAGGCAACTGATGGATGATTCTCTCCCCCTCCCCTCCCCTCTCTCTAAAAATAAACAAATAAAATATTGTAAAAAGATAGCTAGTTTGGTAAGCTGGTCTCTGAGGATTCTTATGAAGTTGAATCAGAACAAGAGTTGGTCCACATGACTCATTTACAAGTCCTTTTGGTAGAAGTTTTATTACTATTACAAACGACTGAATTGCCTGAGTTGCCTGCAATATGTGGCCATGATCGCTTATGATAATGTAGAATTAAGAGTGGAGGTGAGAGTCCAAAACTAATAGGTTATTCTGTTCCTAATTCAAAAGGAAGAGTTCAGTGGGCCCCGAAGGATTTGAGGTCATTGTCATGAAAGTGAACATTGGGCCTTGAGAACTTGAGAGCCTGAGAGCGTTGCTAATTTGACTTGAAGATTTTGGCTTGTTCTGTCTTTCCTGAAGATTGGAGGCGTGGGGACCAAAGTGTCCTGTGTGCCTGGCAGGCCTGTGCCAAGCTGTTTTATTACAGTCTCTGTAAAATGGTTGTGCCTGGTCTATAGAAGTAGTTTGGGAACACCAAATCGTGTAATATGTTGCTACTGGCAAAGCAGGAAATCAACAAGGGTTCAATCCATCCCCCAAATAACACACATTCAAAACCCATTGCAGAAAGGAATTCATGAATCCGTCTGCAAATGTTCAAAGGAGCCCAGGTTTGGCCTCTCACCCATGCCCCCCCGTTGTGGTTTGACCAGCACCCTCAGAAATCTGAGTAAGGTTTCCCCACCAACGTTGATTGAATACAGTGGCCAGTTTGTCCTTGCTGTGGTAGGTAATTTCACTTTAAATTTCTTTTAATCCTCACATGAGGGTATGTTTATTGATTTTAGAGAGAGAGGAAGGAGGGGGAGAGAGAGAGACATTGATTGGTTGTCTCCCATATGCACCCCATTGGGGTTTGAACCCACAACTTAGGTATGTGCTCTGACCAGGGATTGAACCTGCAACATTTTGGTGCACAGGATAACACTCCCCCTAAGGCAGGTGGCCAGGGCTCACACTAAAGTTGTGCAGTTTTCCAGTGGAGGTCCTGTGGCACGACCGAGCGCCCATCCTGAGAGCATCACGGGTGATTCTCGTGTTGTTTGCCCGTAGATTTCTCCCAGTTACCCTTTGCTGACTCTGGAGCCCATATTCTATAACAGCTATTAGAACCTCTCTAAAGATTCAATCAGGAGGGACAGATCTTAGTGAGGGCTGCCTGCTGGGGCATTTCCTTTAGGTTACATGGAATCCCCTTTTGTCTGAGAGTTTACTTTTATCATAGCCATCTTTTTATTGATTGATTTTTAGGGGGTGGGACATCAATTTGTTGCTTCTTGTATGTGCCCTGACCAGGGATCGAACCTGCAAACTTGGCGTATCGGGACGATGCTCTAGCCAACTGAGCTACCCAGCCACGGCAATATAATAGCCACTTTCAAAGGAAACTTCAGAGCAGTCAAAAAATTATTTAATTAGCTGACCATTCTTAATTGAGGCTCCTGCTGAGATCAGGAACCCTGTTTATTGCCTGACAGGTGTGGATCAGTTGTTTGGGCATCATCCCACAAACCAAAAGGTTGCCAGTTCAATTCCAGGTCGGGGCACATGCTTGGATTGCTGGTTCTATCCCCAGGCAGGGTATGTGCAAGAGTCAACCAATTGATGTTTCTCTCTCATATTGATGTTTCCTTTTATCTAGAATCCATTTTA
Organism: Furipterus horrens; assembly: GCF_987537825.1. Taxonomy (NCBI): domain Eukaryota; kingdom Metazoa; phylum Chordata; class Mammalia; order Chiroptera; family Furipteridae; genus Furipterus; species Furipterus horrens. The sequence continues at coordinate 1,753,144 of NW_028327186.1, read as the reverse complement.
AGAAACTGTTTACTCACAAGGCATTCCAAAACCATGGACTGCACTCCAAATACACTTCATATCAGTGTATAATCATCCTCTCCTCTCTAACTGACCGGATCTGTGATTGCTGATGAGTTCTGACATCTGGGGTGATTTTGCCCTGGTACGTAGATCAAGTATGTTGTACAGATGATTTTGATCCAAAGGGACGTTAACAAAAACATAAAACACAAATCTATCAATGTAAAATATACAGCCTCACGGAATCACTGACAATAAAATGGTATTTGAGGGCAGTACTATAGGGTGCAAGGGATGTGTATTCTGTTTCTAACTCTGAGGTCCTGACCAAATCCCTGTTTTTCCCAAGTGGGTTTTTGAAATTGGGGGATGAAATTATATATATAAGGATTGGTATGTGTTTTTGGCATTTGTTTTTAGTCCTTTTCACTTTCTGGTTTTAGAAGATATCGTTGTGGGTACCAGTTCAGATACGTAAATCTAAACCTTCCTAGGTGCATTCCAAATAATTTACCTACTTTAGTAGAAAATTTTGTGCACAAAAATGTCTTAGCGCTTCTCTGCAATCTTCAGTTAAGGCTTTATTTAGATACAGAGGTTGTAGTAAATCAATTTCCAAATTATCTATAGACTTTTTATGGGAAGGGGAGGCCTCAGAGACTTGAGGTCCAGACCACCGAGAGAGGGTTTAATTTGCAATTCCATTTGTACAGCAAATTCCGACCTGTCTGGTAGGCACCTACAGTGTTGCAGTGGAAGAAAGACTGATGTAGTTCAAGTCTGGGGGGAGCTGGGACATGGGGAACCTCTTGAGGTTTACAGGAGGAACCTAACCCCCCAAAACTTGGTCAGTTTTGAGGAAGTGATTGTGTAATCGTGGTAGAGTTTTAACATTGATATTCTAGTCCCCATGTCCGTTATTTAAATGGCAAGTTTATTCTTTGATATTTAAAGAAAACTTTTAACTTTAGGGTAAAATGGGGGCTTTGATATCCACTTAAGGACCTTGGCTGATTAACTTCTTATTTTCCCCTTTTAGGATGATTATTTTCCAAGTGTACTTACTGTTTCAAGGTGTCTGAGGTGGGAAGATGAAATTTTGTCTCTAGTTCGATTTTGCTTTCATTATAAAACTTTTCAAAATGTTTAGTGAGGTGCTGGAGTTCTGAGAAGGTGGCTATTTTCAATTCTAGTTTTTTCTAGCATATTTTATTCTCTTAATTTCTGGCTTAAGTTTATATTCCTTTCCGTGATTTTTTTTTTTTTGCACTTGCCATCTGAGCATTTAATAGTTTTGATGGATGTCTCCTTGCATTAGAATGCAGACATACTGAACATAGAGATTTTGGTCTGTGTTTACATTAGTACCTATTTCCTGACTGTGAAAGCAATAAAAATTAACTGAAGTTTGAAAACCAAGCTGCTAAAATTACTCCAAATTCTTGGTCTGGCAAAGGAACAATCAGAAGTGAAGCCTCAACTATTGGGTTGGCCAAAAAGTCCATTATGTTTTCTCCAGACAATGGCTCTAGCAGTGCTTAGTGGTCTTTAACTTCATTTGATACTATTTGTTAGATTGTATTTTGACAGCTGTCATATCAATGTGCATTTTTTAAAAAATTATCAAAATTGGTGGATTTTGTGCAGCCATTTTCATATTGAAGATAGAAAAAATACATAACTTTTTGGCATGTTATGCTTTATTATCTCAAGAAAGGTAAATATGCAACTGAAATGCAAAAATGATTTGTGCAGTGCATGGAGAAGGTAAAGTAGTTTATGAAGTTTCTGGCACTATTGACATTTTGGCCAAATAAATTCCCTGCTGTGGGGCTGCCTTATGCACTGGAAGATGCTCAGCAGCACCCTTGGGCTCTGCCCACTAGAAGCCAATAGTGGGAGACAGCTGACATACTCAAAAACTCCAAATCAATAAAGTCATTGGTGAAAATAAAAAATGTGTCTTTTATTTTACGGTAAATATAATGGACTCTGGCCAACCCAATATTTGCTTATTGAAGAAAGGAGCAAAATAATTTAGAACTTTGAAGCAGGGTAGAATTTAGGTTAAAATGATAATAAGCAGCATTTTTGTCAGATCAAAGCAAACGTGGAGCAGATGGAATGGTGTTGATTTGATCAAAGTGAAATGGAGCTGGTTGGATGTGTTAGCAAGTGCAGGTCAGTTCAGGTTCAAGTAGTGTTTGTTGATCGTGAATTTAGCTCAAAACCAGTTTTGACCACATTTGCAGCTTCCTGGGTGCTGAGTAATCCTGTCTATCAGGGCAGAGCACACATGGGTGACGTCTTTGAGGCAAAGGTGGCATTTTTTTATCTCACCATCCAAAGCTGGAAGGGCACAGGGAACAGAAAAGTGGGGACAGAGAACAATGTTTACAGCCATCTAGATCCTCTGTTTACCTTTGCAGTTTTCCTAGATTAAAATTTTAAATATACAGTCATACCTCGGTACTTGACATCTTGAGAACTCGTCAAACCCTTACTCATCACATTTTGACAAAAAAATAAAATAAAAATGGGTTAGCGCCCAGCGCTTGCTTGGGGCTTTGCGCACTGGCTGGCCCTTGTGTGAGCCGTGACACCACCCGCAAGAGAAGAACGCTTCATTGTTCAGTGCTTGTGGGTTTGGGCACTCATCACGAGTTCCAGAACAAATGAACGAACACCAAGGCACCACTGTATAAAGAACATTTGAAGAGTAACTTTCCTGTCAATCATTTACAAATACCGATGAAATGGGAAAGTTCCTTAAGAAACACAACTAGTGGGGAAAAAAAAATCACAAAAAATAGAAAACATAAATCGTCTTGTATTGGTGAATGACATTGAATCCGTAATGAAAATCTTTCCAAACAAGAATATTCTAGGCATAAATATTCTCACTCGTGGACTTTTACAAACACTTAAGGAAAAAATAGAAAATTCTCATGTTCTCAGACGAGCTTCATTCTAGTAACTTAAGCTGATATGACAATGTGAAAATAGGAATTTACAGACCATGACTATGGGTATAGACCCGAACCTTCTAAATACAACAATAGTAAATCTAATTACATAAAATACTTAAAAATACAGTAGAGCCGTTTGGGCTTTACTTAAATGAAAGGTGATCTTTTACAATCAAAAAAATTATCCCAGTCATCCGGGTTCAACTGTGTCACATGAAGACCTTAGAAATCCTCGTTTCTGTTCTTACGAGATGAGGTTGGGCTAAGTGAAAAATAAATGGTTTTCTTGGATCTCTTGGCTACAGGGAAAATGCCACCCCACACCTGGAGAGACACACTTGTCCATTGAAATGCAAGTGAGATCTGCTTGCCTAAAACAGAAGCCCTGAGTTGGTAGAAACACTGAAATGCCAATTTAATTGAATTACTGGACTAATGCGGGGTACAGTGCAAGGGAGAAACTTGTGGGAGCTCCCAGTGTTGTGGACTTTACCTACTAGAACCTCACAAGTTTCTCATGGTCAGGATTTGAGAGAGACCCCCTTCCTGGCTCTGGAAGTGTGAGAGGAGGACACATGGTTGGGATGTGCATCCGGAGAATCTCCATAAAGAAGGCCTCATCTCTAGGGAAAAGACTTGGGCAAAGCCTGCTCTAGCCATCCTTCATCACTGGTTAGACATCACACACATTCAAACACACATGTCAGTAGAGGTTCTTGTTCTAAGGACGTAGGAACCACCAGAGCCAGGGATGCTACTGGAGAGATCCTTGGGAAGGTCACAGGCGCACAAACACAGACTGGCTCAAAAAGCTGTGGACTGTGGAACTTCCCGTCAGTAGCCTTTGCTATAATAACAGTGGATTGTGGCGGAAAGAGCAGGGCACTAACTTTCTCAGAGGAAGGGTACTTATGGAAGCCCTGAATCAAGAGGGGAGGCAACACATGAACGGAATAGGACACTTCGGAGACCCCAAGCAACAGTGAACGTTAAACAGGGCACAACGAGTCACATTGCCATAAATCTCAATTCCTAATTCCAGATTGAGCTCAAAAAAGAATTACAGGGCATGCCACGTGGCAAGAAACGGAACAGTGTGAAGAGACAAAGCCATCCGTAGAAGCAGACTCAGGGCACAGATGTTGGAATTATCAAATTGGAAATTTAAAATAAATGTGCTGAATATGTTGAGGGCACTTTAGGGGGAAAGAAGACTTCATCCAAGAGCAGAAGTGACGATTAGAAAAATACAGACATGGAAGATAGTTTATCCAACCAAGAATCATTTGTTTAAAAGTTTTTGTTTATTTTTAGAGTGGGGAAGGACGGGAGAAAGAGGGAGAGAAACATCAACGTGTGGTTGCCTCTCGCATGTCGCCAACTGGGGACCTGGCCTACAACCCAGGCCTGTGCCCTGACTGGGCATCAAACTGGTGGCCCTTTGGTTCTCAGGCTGCTACTCAATCCACTGAGCCACACCAGCCAGGGCTAAATAGTCATTTCAAATGTTAATGGTTCTCTTTAAAAGAGACCATCAAAATGGATCCAGAAAACAAGACTGAACGAAATGCTGTCTTCAAGAAAGCTGACTTTAAAATGAAAGATGTAGATAAAATAAATGGAAAATGATTGATAAAGGCATTGCATGCAAACATTAATCAGAAGGTAGTTGCAGAAGCTATATTAATTTGAGATGAAGCAGACTTCAGGACAAGGAATGCGGTCAGGCATGAAGAGGGATATCACAGAATGAAGGGTCCATTCTTCAGGAAGGCATAGCAATCATTCATGTATATGCCCCTAACCACAGAGTGTCAAGATACTTGAGATAAAAGTTTAAAAAAGTAAAACGGAGACAGACCAATCCACTGTGATAGTTGGGGACTTCAGCACCCTTTTGGCGGGAATTGATTAAGCAGGCAGAAAAACAGTAAGGATATAGGTAGGCTAGACAGCACTTTCCGCTTATAGACTACTATATCCATCAGTAAGAGAATACACATTCTTTTAAAGCTCACATGGAACTTTCACCAAAATAGATCTTATATACCATAAAACAGACCTTGACAAATTTGAAAGAAATTGTATAAATTTGTAGCCATTAATTGAATAAAACTGGAAATCAATAAAAGATACAGCTGCGAAATCCCCAAATATTTGGATTAAACAATTCACTTATAAATAACAGATGGCATCAAAGAAAAAGTAATTAGATTAAAATTTTTGAACTAACTCCAAATGAAAATACTAATCATAATTCATGGGATGCAGCTAAATCATTGTTTACAAATTTTAATATTAAATTCTAATATACTAGAAAAAAAATCTAAAATTCATAAGCATACTTCTACCTTACAGAGAAGGAAAACTCTGACTCCAAAAAACCTCCGCTGCCTTGCGGCATACCTCTTTAGGGGAAAGGCTAAGGGAGTAAACCCCGACAGAAAATCCGGAGCCGGAGTCCCTAAGGCGGTTTGATGTTGTGGTCAACACCGGCAACTCCTGCGGCGCACCTGAAGCCAAGCTGTATCGACTCCGTCTTTCCCTTGGACCCTTCAGCTGCGAAGAGAGGGGGGGTCTGCTGCATGGGCAACAGCAGACCCTCCATATTACCCTGCCCAGGCTCTGTAGCTTCAGCGTCATCGCACGGGAGGAGACAGATACCGTGTCACTCCCGAGTCGGACTGCACAGCCATTCTCGGCGGTGCAGATGGACTCTTAAGAAGCTACACCATCGTCTCTCGAGACGGACGGCTGCCGACGACTTCTACCTTAGGGGAGAAAAAAACTTTAAGCCTAAAGCAAATAAAAGAAAATAAAAATAATTAGAAGTCAGTGCAATTGAAACAAATACAGTAGAGAGGGTAAATGCCAGTTCTTTTAAAAGATCAATAAAATGGTTAAAACTGTAGTCAGGCTAAGGAAAGAGAAAAGACAAATGAAATATCAGGAATTAAATGAGTCATCAATTACAATTCCATGGATATTAAAAGGATAATAACAATACTAACAACTCTGCCCGCAAATTGGGTAACTTAGATGAAATTGACCAATTCTGTAAAACACAAACTGCCAAAACTTACCCCAGAAGAAATAGATATCCTAAATAGCCCTTACTCTATTAAAGAAATTTAATAACCTTCCCAAAAGAAAGCATCAAGCCCAGATAGTTTTACTGGTGAAACTTATGAAAACATTTAAAAAAGAAATAATACCAACTTTCCACCATTATTTCCAGAAGATAGAGAGGGAACATTTGTTAACTCATTCCATTAGAACATTATTATGCTCATACCAATAAATACATTTTTGAAAACTACGTACATCAAAAATACATATAAAAGCACCATATATGTGATATAAATGAAGAAAACACTAACCCGATGAAAGAGATCATAGAATTTAAGGGGCAGAGTTAAATCTGTGTTCATGATGGACTGGAATAGTAAATATTGTTAAGAAGTCAGTTCTTCCCAACTCAATTGAGACTCAGTGCAATCTTACTCAAAATCCCAGCAAGTTACTGTATATAAATCAAACTGACGTAAAAGTTTGTATGGGAAGACGAGAACCGACACAAAGCTGAAGAACAACTTTGGAGGACTCACTCTTCCTTATTCCAAAACCTTTATGGTTTACAGCAATCAAGACAGCATGATATTGGCAAGTGAACAGACACATAGATCAGTAGTTGGGAACAGAGAACCCAGAAGTAGATTCACACAAATGTCGTTAACTGATTTCTGACAGGAGTGCTAAAGAAATTGGGTTCATAAAAAGTTTTCAGTAAATAATGCTAGAACAGTAGGATGTCTGTATGTAAGAAGGGGACCTAGACACAGACCCTGCACATGTTCATGATGGACTGGATGTTAATTATAAAATTACCATGGGAAATTATAAAAATTAACTCACAAGTACACTATAGAACTTGATGTGAAATGGGACACTTTAAAACTCCTAGAAGAAGACATCGGAGAAAAGTCTATGTGGCCTTCGGTCTTGTTAAGAGTTTTTAGATTCCAACACCAAGTACAAACCATGAAGAAAAAATGATGTTAGACTTGATTAAAATGAAAAGCTCTGTTTTGCTAAAAGACACTGTTGAGTTGATGAAAAGGCAAGGCACAGGTTTGGAGAAAACATTTCAAGACATACCTGGTAAAGTTCTTCTATCCAAATATGTCAAGAAATCTTAAAACTCAGTAATAGGAAAACAACCAACCCACCGAAAATGGGCCAAAGATCGGAGTACACACCTCACCACAGAAATATACAGGAAACAAATCAGCATATATAAAGGTGCTCTACATTCCCTGTCATTAGGGTGATGCAGATTAAACAAAACGACACCCCTACACTCCTAGGAGAATGCCCCAAAGCCAAAGGATGGACTGTGCCGATAGCTGACAAAGATTCAAGCAACAGGAAGTATCATCGATGGTGTGAAGGAAGGTGGTCCAGCTTCACAGGAAGACGGTGTGGACGTCCCTGACAATTTTAAATGTCCTTCCATGCACCTGGCCACTGTGCTACATGCCATTTACCCCTGTGAGGTAAAAACCTACGTACATACAAAAACCAGTACATGAATACTTAGAACATCTTCATTCGTAATTGCCAAAAACTAGCAGAAACTCACATATTCATATGTGAAGTGCACTGATCAAAAGCACATAGACGTTCTGGAAAATGCAAAACTAAAGGCGCAGTCAACATACTCATGGTTGGCAGTGGGAGGGCAAGGACTGAATGGGTAAGGCACAGCGGCTATTTTGTATAATACTGTGAGGATGCATATGTGACAAGGCGTGTGTCAAAATCCACTGAACGTGACAGCACAAAAAGTGAGCTTTAGTATATACTAATTTTTAAGAACTCATTTAGGTGGTTGGGGGACCCCTGGAAGGAAAACAATGTGAAGAAAAGACCGTGCTGTGTTATAAAATGTATGAAACCACCTCACGGATGGGGTTGGAAAGAGAAGGCGCCGACTTCAGTAACCAGGGGGATCTGTGGGCTTGGACTCGAGGCAACGTGACTTGAACATAGTACCGCCTTGGCTTGACAAGGCTGTTTCTCGTGGGTGAGGGTGGATGAGTCGGCGTGTATATGGGAACCACGTAATTAAGGGAACGGTTCACAGATGGGGTAAGGGTTCTCGGTCTTGGAGTGGAGGGTCATAGATTAGGGAGAGGTTAGAATGATCCGCGTGATAGTGGATTAGAGTTGAAAATCGCGGCAGGAACTCATGTTTAACATGAATGTATGTTTACACAAACATTTATAGATACATGTAGATGCACAGTTATGCCACATTCCTCTTTCCTTACTATGCAGCTGAGAAACTCCTAGAAGAAACAACAGGCCCACCTAGAAGCCGTATCTTGGCTTCCAGTTCCTTTCTCCAGTGAAGCAAACCAGAGCTCCTTCCAAAATGTCAGGTGGGAGGGACCGTGACTGAAAAGGAACTTCACGGTGAAGGGACTTGGCAAGTGCTCCTTCCGACAGGTTGCCGAGGTTGATAGTACGTACCCTGGAGATGATCTGAAGAGAATGGTACTTTGCCTCTGTAGTTTTCTCCCCCAAATCCATAACCCAGTATAAAGGTGAGAAATGAACTGGACAGATCCCCCTTGACAATCTACAAACTACAGTACCATTTCTCCTCCAAACTGGGAAGATCATCAAAATCAGGAAAACCTGAGAAAGTGTCAGTCTAGAAGATCCTAAGTAGACATGACAATTAAATAGAATGGGACACCCTCTGTGGGATCCCCAACAGCAGTAGGACATAAGCATAGGCTTTAATTAATGCTCATGTATGGGTATTGGTTTATTGTTTGACAAACGTGCCATCCTACTGCAAGATGTAAATAATAGGTGAAATGTGGCGTGTAGGGTATTTGGGGAGCCTCTGTGCTCTCTTCACATTTTTCATAAATCTAAAACTATTCTGAAGTAAGTATTTTAAAAAGGAATTTAAAATCATTCAATGCAATTCATTACAACAACAGAAGAGAGGAAACATCAGATGATATAAAAAATAAAAGCATCCAATAAAATACAAAACCCATTTCTCATAAATCTCATGGGAATTAGAAGGGAAGGGAAGGAGAAAGAAAGGGAAAGAAATATTGTGTGGTTGCCTCTTGTGCACCCCCAACAGGGGACCTGGCCCACAACCCAGGCATGTGCCCTGACTGGGAATCAAACCAGTGACCCTTTGGTTCACAAGCCGGCACTCAGTCCACTGAGTTATACCACCAGGTGTTAGTGTATGTGTATAGCTGTCATGTATCCCAAAATAATCTGACCATAAACAATTAAGGAAGTTAATTGAGCAAAGTTAATATTAATAAGCAAATAAGTAGATGAAATATATTTGTATGTGAAGTAATGGGAAAATTTTGAAATACGACATTTCCAGGAACATCAGAAATAGCTGTTACATGAGAAGAGATCGCACAGTACTATAAAGCTTCATTGAAAGGATGTAAATAATACCTTACAAATGAAGGAATAGAACATATTGGCAGGTTTAATTACACATAGGTGTTAATTCTGCCCCAAATTCATTGTAAGGATTTAATGCAATTGCTTTCCAAACATCAATCTCATTGGGTGTTTTGGGAAATAGTCAGTTTGATTCCAGGAAGTATATAGGAGCAAAGGGCAGCCAAGACCATCTTAGTGAATAGGAACAAACTTTCATGAATGATACGACAGAATTCCAAAGCCATTCGTAAGGTTACTGCCGTTAAGACTGTACTGACAAAAGATCGAAAACTAGCCTCATGGGGTACAAACAGGAGACCCCACAAACAGATCAAGAGACATAATGAGTCACTTTATAATAAAGGGGCCCCTGTGTCATGGTGAGGAAATGGCAGTCCGTTTAATAGTCAGTGCTAGGAATGTCGGACGTCACCATGAACAAAATGTCTGAGTCTTTAAAAACCACACAGAGCAATCATTTTGCGGTGGGATATAGATATATATGAAATCAGAAAAACAGCATTTTTCTTTAGCATAACAGGAGAACGTTTTCACGGTTTTGGGGAAAGGAAAACATTCAAATTAAATACCAGTAGCACTGACCCTAAGGGAAAACATTGACGAATTGCTGCATCAGAATTAAAACTTTCGTTTGTCAAAAGGTATATACAATGGAAGACTGTTATAGAAAAAACATAGTAAGTGCTTACATTTCAAAGACTCAGAAAGAAGATATTTAAACAGGTACTGGGCTGGCCAAAAAGTTTAATTGGTTTTTTTCCATAAGATGGTTCTAACGGCACTTAGTTGTCCTTGACTTGATTTGAAATAATTTTGTTAGATTATATTGTGACAGCTGTGTGTCACAGTATATGACTATCAGCGTGTATTTTTAAAAAAATGAAAATTGGTGAATTTTTGTGTAACCATTTTAATATTGAAGATGGAGGAAAATATGCAACATTTTTGGCACATTATGTTTTATTATTTTGAGAAAGGTAAAATCACAACTGAAACACACAAAAAAGACTTGTGCAGTGTGTGGAAAAGGTGCTGTGAGTGATCAGATGTGTCAAAAGTGGCTTGTGAAGTTCCGTGCTGGAGATTTCTTGCTGGACGATGCTCCACAGTTGGGTAGACCACTTGAAGTTGATAGCGATCAAATCGAGACATTAAGCCCTGGCTGCGTGGCTCAGTGGATTGAGCATCGGCCTGCGAGCCAAGTGTCGCTGGTTTGATTCCCACTCAGGGCACATGACTAGGTTGCACGTCAGGTCCCCAGTTAGGGGCATGAGTGAGAGGCAACCACACAGTAAAAAAAAAAAAAAAACAACAACAACAACAAAAACGAGACATTAATTGAGAACAATCGATGTTCTACCATGTGGGAGACAGCCAATATATTCAAAATACCCCAAATCAATAAAGCCATTGGTGAAAATGAAAAAGATGTCTTTTATGGAAAAAGCTAAATGGACTTTTTGGCCAACCCAGTACTTCACAAAAGATAAGGTACCTGGATCATAAGAATATGAAACGGTTATTGACTAAAGGGGACAAAGCAATAAACGCTTATCAGAATACATAAATTTCACATCTCACTCTGTGTGTGTTGAGAATACCCTCAGTGCCCACTGACATAGTCTCAGGCACACAGTTGACCAAAATTCATACATTTCCTCCAAAAAACATACACAGAAATGCTTAATTAAGAGTGGCACCATTTCTAAAAGCCAAAAACTTGAAAACAGCCCCCATCAGAAGGTGAAGGGGCTAGGTAAGCCTTGGTATATGCACACAATGAAATAACGGAGCAATTCCCCCAGGAAAATGAACATGGAGAGGCAGCCAGAGCACGGGAGGGGGTTTCCCTGGAGTAGGGGGTGCTGTCTTCGGCTCTTTATCTTTTCCTGGGAACATTGGATGATCCCAGTATGGCAGGGCATTGAGTGTCGAAGCTTCACCCTTGCAGGGACTTCTTGGGGACAGATGAGCGACTACATGCAGAATGACGTTAGTCGGAGCCGGACCAAAAGGCACAATACTGCTCTGTTGAATTCAGGGGTGGGGTGTAGTGGTAGTGGGCTGGATAACTCCACACTAGTATGGAACAAGAGGCTAAACAGCTAAGGTAAAAATAAAAAACAACCTTAGCATGGGAATGAATCATGTTCTCAGAGTTGAGTTGAAGAAGGAATTTTCAGTAACAGGTATAAAACACAGGTAGAATGAGAATGACTAAAAATGAAATTAATCTGCAACCCTCCCCACCCCGCTCCAATGGTTACAGAGAGATATACAAATGACCCTTAAAGAGGGGGTTGGGGCCTCAAATACCCTTTCAGTGGAACGTTTGCATAAACAGGTTCCTGACCTTGAAGCTGATCCTTGAAAAACTTGCATGTGAAAGGCACAGGCCAATTGGAAAAAATCTGCATGTAATTGGACCCCACAGTTCAATCCCACATTGTTCAAGGGTCAACTGTAATTCCGCATAGACTTGGACTAATCAAAACTATCCTATAAGATATTTAGGTTATTCTTGAAGGAAATGTGGTTAATATTATGGCTAATTATTCTTCATGAGTGACTCAGAAGATAGGATCCACATGAGAAAATCTTTATTTTTTACCCATGCTTTGCCTTAAATAGAGAAATGTGATTCGTTGGTGTTATTTCTATGGCGCATAGTTGGTTATATCTAAATTCATGTATAGACAGGTTCGTTTCTGGTACATTATTTTGAGTTTGCTTAGGTGTTAGGATAGTTGGGTATCATAACTGAACTACTTAAAATGGAAGGACCTTGGGACGTGGAGCCAGAAGTTTGAGATGCAGGGATATGCTTTGCCCGTATATAAAACAATTAAAATTATAAGCAGCCTGTTACCCGGGATATACCTTTTATTATTTTAAGGGGAAACTCTGTGCTGTAAGTGATGCCATGTTTTTCTACTCTGGTTTTCTGGGAGATACAGCCAAGGCATCTTAGTTGCGTTGACTTGACTGCTTGGTGAATCACTGATCTATATACAAAGGAAAATGCCCCTTCTGAGTAAGGATGACCAATATCCCTCACATAGGGATCACAGAGGAACACTTGAGCAATGCAGTCATGAGTTGCAGTATTTATCTTTTTTAAAATATATTTTGTTTTTAGAGAGAGGAGAAGGGAGGGAGAAAAAGAGGGAGAAAAACATCAATGTGAGAGAGAGAGACATCGATTGGTTGCCTCGCATTTGAACGGGGACTGACCCGCAACCAAGGCATGGGCCCTGACCGGGGATCAAACCGGCAACCTTTTACGTTGTGGGACAACACCCAACCCACTGAGCCACACCGGCCAGGGCTTGTAGTATTCATCATTGACTACTGTCCCCATCCTGTCCTCGGTGACAAAAGCAAATGGGAAAGGTGACCCTTTATCCCACTTCCCATGGGGCACCATTAAGTCCCTAGTTGTCCTGCAGTAAATCTCGCAGATGTTCAGTACACTTGGGACCAGAGATTAAGGACACCTTCCCTTGTAAAAGATTTCAGGACAAAAAAAATTATAGGTGTGGGGCTGCTGTGGTTTGAGTGAATGATGAGATCTTGTCTTAATGAGATGTAATGATATAAAAATCATGCTCAGTAGGATTCCACAGGGCCCCAGCACAGGGGCCAGTCTCAGATGGTGGAGGGGGGCAGGGGCTTCCTAGCTTCGTTAGAGTAGAAATTCTACTCCTGGGCTTCAGATAATGAACTTAGTGTGGGAAACGTTCCATCTACATCTGTCCCCTTCCAAATGAGTGACACCGTTCTATCAACCCAATTTGGAGGCTTCCTTCTCATAATTTTTGGAAATTATAGGTCACTTTTTTTTCCCACCTTGTATGTTGCAGAAAATAGGACTTCCACGATATGCGCCTTTGCTGACTGAGAAATCCCAAATAGACTTTGAACTAGTCAAAATTTGCTTCTAGGGAATGGAGGTTTGTCCTTTCAGACATGAACATTATGATCGGTTCCTTTCTTCTATGAGTGATGTATATGACATGATCCTTCTCAGAAGAATGTTACTTTTCACCTAAGCTTGCTTAGCTGAATGTTGACCACGTTTTGCGATTCAATGGTATCATTTCTATAATGCTGTATTTGTTTGGGCCTAAATGCCCAAGGGGACAAATTCAACCCTGTTATATGATTTTAGGTTTTCAATATGTTACACATGTGAGTCATTTTGGACCAGGAATATGCAAGGATCCTGGAAATTGCAGCCAGAGGATTGGGATCAGATATTTCCTTGCCGGTAGATACAAAACTCAATAAAATTAGGAGCTTCCTGGTATCTTATTATTATTTTTAGGAATAGTGCCCATGGTTTCATATCTGAGTACTGTCAATTACTATCCTCTTAGATAAAAGACTCCTGAGGAGGAGAACTTGTGGCCTCCACACCAGGGACACCCTTCAGCTACCCAGACTAACATCAAGGAATCTGCCAAAACTCCAGTCCACTTGGAACAAGGGTTTCAGGATGGCAACTCTGGTTAGAAGTTTCAGGATCAAATAGATGGCCTGGGTCATGAGGGGATTTGATGACATAAAAATCATTCTGACACCTCTTGGGAGGGGATGGAGGAGCGTCACAGGTTATGCAAAATATGGCTCTGGAAGCAGATACGATAGGGAGCAAAGAACAAGTCATCTTTGCAAATTTGGATAAGACTGTGTTAGAATACAAACAGATCGGACAGTAGTCGCCCTCGTCACTTCGAAAAAAAAAACCAGTCATGCTACGGAAGGAACTGAAACGACAAGTGTCACAGAAACCACCTGATTTTTCACTTCATTTTGAAGAATGTCAGTCCTATCTTCTGTAATTCTGGGACTCAGACGGCTGTGAGGACATCTCCGGGGCTTCCGGGAGGGCTGGAAAGGAGCCTTTGCCCCAGATAAGAAGGGCTAGCCTAAGAATTACTTTCAAATGCTCTGGAAAGATCCAGAAAGATTTCTGTAGGTGCTGTGCAGGATTTCTTAAACCATTTTCATTTTTATTTTTTAAATTACAACTCAGTGTTATCTTGTATCAGTTTCAGGGGTACACCATAGTGGGTGGCTATTTCTAGAACTTACGAAGGGATCCCCCGGGTAAGTTCAGTGCCCGCGGCCCCGTACATAGTTGCTGCCATATTACTATTCGCTGTGCTGTGCTTCACGTCCTCGTGACTTGTTTTCTGACGACCAGTTCGTGCTGCTTCATCCCTTTACCTGTTTCCCCTGGAGCGCCAACCCCACGCCCTTCTGACGGCCCCGGCAGGTCTCTGTATCTGCGAGTCTGTTTCCGTTTCGCTGGTTCGTGTGTCTTGTTCTTCAGATCCCGCATCTAAGTGAAGTCGGACGGTGTTTGTCTTCTCTGATCTGTGTTCTGATCTGTGGCACTTGGCAGGGTCCGTCCCTGCAGGTACAAATGGCGCCGCTTCATGCTTCTGAAGGTTGAATGATGTTCCGTTGTATAGCTGTAGCGCGTCTTTAGCCACTTGCTTCCTGTCGCATCTTGCCTGTTGTACATAACGCCGCAGTCGGCCCAGGGGCGCCTGTAACCTTTGCCAGTTGGTGGTCTGGTGTCCTCCGCGCTTGGCTGGTTCCGCTTCCTTAGGCCAATAGGGTTCCTTGCACGCCGGCCCCGCCCCTCTCGCCCCAGGCAGCCGCGAGCTCGCCCTATTGGTTAAAATATCCCCGGAAGGAGCAGTGTCTGGGCGGGGCCGGCCTGCGCGCCTAATTTCCTGACCCTACTAGGCCCGCCCTTCCGGTGCTGGGCCAGCCTTGTGCGCCTGCGCGGGCCCAGGGGCACTTGGGTATTTCCTGGTCCTCGCCAGCCGCGGGCGGGCAGTTCGTGCAGGGCTGGGGCGCGGGAGCTCCCTGCTTCCTCCACTCGAGGCAGCCGGGCCGTGGACAGGGCCTGGGCCCGCCACCGCCTCAGCTCCTCAGGACAGGGCGGCCCTGCGGGTAGGTGGGTACCGCTGTGTTCTTTCGGCTCCGCGCTTTCCCGCGGAGGCGAGGCCCTCGTGCGCGCCGCCAGGTGGGAACGCTAGGCCGCAACCCGCTGCACGTGCTGGCGCGGCCTCGGGTGAACAGGCTGGGCTCCCAGTTCGCACGCCGTGGCTCCGGCTCTGCCGTTCCTGCCGGGCGGCGCTCCTGCAGGTGGGCCGGGGACTCTCGGCAGGAGCTCCCGCCTGCCGTCCTTGTTCAGGGCGCAGGATAAAGCTGGCGCTCCCCGGTGCGCCCGGTCCCGGGCCCCGGCCTTCGCTGTGCGGTCTCTTGTCAACGGCTTGTTCCGCAGAGGCTGTTCCGTGGGCTCCCAGTGTGTCTCAGGAGGGTTTGCTCCAAATACAGGTGTACGTTCGACGTGTTCTTGTGCGGGAGCGCGCGCCAAGCCCACCTGCGCCGCCATCTTGACTCCCCGGCCCGACACGTGTATTTTTTTTATCTTACCATAAGTTGCCTTTTCATCGTTTTTAATTCATTGTTTCCTTTACTGTGTAGGAGGTTTTTAGTCTGATGTCGTCCTACTTGTCTATTTTTGCTTTTGGTGTCCTCTCCGAAAATAAAAATAAAAAATCATCGCCCGGACCAGCGGCAAGGGGCTTCCCCCCACGTTTACGGTTTCAGGCCTTAACATTTAAGTCTTTTATTTTGTGTTGATTTTGTGTGTGTTGTAACACACGTGTCTTTTTATTTTTTATTTTTATTTTTTTGTACGTTTATCCAGTGTCCCAGCGCTCTGGAAGAGACTTTTTCCAATTTTGTGTGTCGAAGATGAGCTGAGCGAGTATTTGCGGGTTTATTTCCGGGGTGTCTATTCCATTGGTCGATGTGTTTGCTTTTATGCCGTTTCGATTACTATAACTTTGTCATATAAGTTTGAGGCCTCTGGCTTTACTGTTCTTCCCGGATATTTCTTTGACTTTTGGGGTCTTTTTTGGTTCCCTGTGATTTTTTAAAGATTTTTTTCCCCCCTGTTTCTGTGGAAAATGTCATTGGATTTTTGA
Organism: Furipterus horrens; assembly: GCF_987537825.1. Lineage (NCBI taxonomy): Eukaryota > Metazoa > Chordata > Mammalia > Chiroptera > Furipteridae > Furipterus > Furipterus horrens. The sequence goes on along the minus strand of NW_028327186.1, from coordinate 1,736,640 downwards.
TAGATTTAGATTGCATTGAATTTGAAGATCTATTTGAGTCATTGTGGACATTTTAGGAAAATTGATTCAGTTCATTAACATAGGACACATTTTCATACAATTGTGTCATTCCGTTTCTGTCATCAGTGATTTACAGTTCTCAGTACAGGCGTTTTACTTCCTTGGTCCGGTTTATCCCTGTGTATTTTATTGTTTTTGGTGCCGTTGTAAATGAGATTGTTCTATTAATTTCTTTTGTGGAGAGCTCCTTGTGTAGGGAAACAGCTGCTTTTTGCATGTTCATTTTGTATCCTTCAGCTCCTACTGAGTTCCTTTATTAGTTTTAACGACTTTTTTTTTTTTTTTTTTGGTGAACTCTTGAGGGGTTTTTTGTTTGTTTTTTACATGTAGATCATGTTATCTGCAAACAGAAACTTAATTTGAATGCCTTTTGTTTCTTCTTCTTAGCCAATCACTGTGAATAGGTCGTCCAGTAAGTATAATTAGTTGAGGAGATGAGGCATGAGCTGGGATCCCTGTCTTGTTACTGAGGTTAGAAGAAAAGTCTTAAGCGTTTCGCCTTTGAGGGTGTTGGTTTTGTCAAATATGGCCTTTATTGTGTCGAGGACATTTCTTTTACACCTAATCCGTTGAGTGTATTTATCACAAAAGGATGTGGAATATCGTCCAGTGCTTCTTCTGCATCTGAGATGATCATATAACTTCTACCCTTTATTCTGCGAATGTGGTGTATCTCATTTATCGATTTGCACGTATTTAAATATCCTGGCATCCCAAAGATAAGTCTTTCTTGATCCTAGTCTGATACTTTTAATCTCTGTTGGATTTGGTTTTCTAGTGTTGGGTTGGCCAAAAAAAAGTCCATTAATGTTCTTTCCATACAATGGTTAGTAGCAATCACATGACAATCTAACGCAGTTGTTCCGGTTGAAGTTAAAGACAGCTAAGCACTAGGAGAGCCACGGTAGGGAAAAGACTAAAACTTCTGAGCCAACCCAGTATTTTTATAATAGTTTTCTGTAATCCTTGTATGCTTTTATTTAAAGATTTATTTACTTGAGCCTTCTATGTTTTTTTCCTTAGCTAGTCTAAAGATTTGTCAATTAGGTTAATCCTGCCTTAAAATGAACTCAGGTGTTTTACATTTTCTAGTTTTCACTAGTCTCTCTTGTTTCTGCTCTGATCTTTATTAATTTCGTCCCCTCAGCTAGCTTACTTTGAGCTTAGTTTATTCTTTTTCTAGTTCCTTGAGCTGTAAAGTGAGGTTATTTTAGATGTTTCTTCCTTAATGTAGACATTTATTGCTATACACTTTCTTTTTAGAACTGCTTTTGCTGCATCTCATAAATTTTGGTATATTGTTTTTCAGTTTTTATTGGTTGGTCTCAAGGTATTTTTTATTTCTCTTTTGATTTCCTCATTGATCCATTAGTGAGTCATAAATGTGTTTTAAAATTTCCACTTGTGAGTTTTTTCAACATTTTTCCTGTTAATTGGTTTCTAGTTTTATACCATTCTGGTTGGAAAATACATATGATAATCTCAATAATCTTGAATTCATTAAAACATGCTTTGTAGCCTAACATATGATCTATTCTAGGGAATATTCTCTGTGTACTTACTAAGCTTGTGTATGTTGAAGATGTTGGAGAGAATGTCCTGTATATATTTATTAGGTATATATGGTCTTATTAATTTATGTTCAGATTATCCATTAATAAAAGTGGGTTATTAAAATCAGCTGCTATTATTCTATTGTTTATTTTAGTCTTTCGTTCTATCAGTATTTGCTGTATTCTCGTCAGCAGCTGTCCGTCTCTAGAGACGATGGTGTAGCTTCTTAAGAGTCTATCTGCACCGCTGAGAATGGTTGTATTCTACATTCTGTGATATTGGGTGCACATATATTTGTAATTGTATCTTTTGATGAATTGGCCCTTTTATTATTATTTGTCTCATGTTAGTCTTTTTGTTTTAAAGTCTATTTTGTGAAATATAAGTATAGCCATTCCCCTTCTCTTTGGTTTGCGATTGCATGAAATATCTCTTCGTCCCTTCACTTGCAGCTTATATATGTCCTTAACTCCAGGATGTTATTTTATCCATTTAGTCACTCTGTGCCTTTTTAAGTTGGAAGACTATTTAAATTGTAAGTAACGATTGACAGGTGAGGCCTTACTATTAACATTTTAATTTTTCTTTGTCTGATTGGTACTTCTTGTTTTCCTCTTTCTGACTTGGTGGTTGGTGACTTCATAGCCTATGGGTTAGTTATTTGATCTTCAGCCTTTGCATATCTGCTGTATGTTTTTCCTTGGGGAGTCGCCATGAGGGTTGCCTGGAGCGACTCTCTGTTGGACGAGGCCCGGTTCAGCCTGTGACAACCTACCTCCGGCGGCACCACACTTTGTACTATTGATACCAGTGTTTATTTCTTTTTTTTCAAAAATTGGGACTGCATTAGAAAGGTTTTGAGGTTACAGTTACTCTTAATACTTTTATCTTTTACACGAAGGTTCAGTGATTAATATGCCATTATACGGTATCACGTTATTCTGTGTTCATCTGGATCTAGCTGACCGTTGAACAGCACAGGTTTGAATAGGTCCACTTATCTGTGGGTTTTTGAATTTAATTTTTATTCTTAATATGCTTTATTGTTTATGCTATTACAGTTGTCCCAGTTTCTTCCCCCTTTGTTCCCCTCCACCCAGTGACCCCCCTCCCTCCAGTTGTCCCCCCCTTAGTCCATGCCCATTGGTTGTGCTGTCTGTGGATGTTTAAAACCTGTGGTGTTCAAGGGTCAGCTGTATTCGCCTTTCCCAGTGAGAGTGTACGGCAGTGCGCCCTGTGCTTCTCTGGTGTCGGTTTTACTTCAGCTCGAGCGCTCTCAAACGCTGCTTGTACAGCAGGTTGGCTGTGACGCTCTCAGAAAGCCTTCCTCTCTCCTTCACTCTTAAAGGGCAGTTGGCACAGGTTTAATATTCTTGGTTACCAAGGTTTTTTATTTGACTATTTTCCCCCTTTTTTCATAGCCCCCAAGATTTCGGCTTTGTTGTCTTATGGCAGTTTCCTTATTTGTGGTAAATGATTTATTTCTTGCTGATTTTGAAGTCCTGTGTGCCTTTGACTTTGATAATTTAATTATAATGCATTTTTGATTCATTCTCTTCAGAGATTTTTGGGCTTCATGAATTCATTTCTCCCCCAAATTTAAAAGATTTTTCAGCCATTCTTTTTTTCTTTAAATTTTCTTTTTTCAGTTGCAGCTTACATTCAGTATTATTTTGCATTGGTTTTCGGCTTACTTTACAGCATAGTGGTTAAACAATCCTGTACTCTACGAAGTGATCCCCCTCACCCCATATTTCAAGTACCCACCTGGCACCATACATAGATTACAATATTATTGACTACATTTCCTGTCTTGTAATTTACAACCCCCGTGACTGTTCCATAACTGCCAATTTGTACTTACTCCCTTCGATTTTTTCAGCCAGTCCCTGAATTGCCCTCCCCTCTGGTAACCATCAGTCTACACTCTGGACCTATAAGTCTGTTCTATTCTGTTGGTTTATTTTTTTCTTTAGAGTCCATATATAGTTAAATTATGTGGTGTTGGTCTGTGTTTGACTTAGTTCTATTAGCATTACACCTTCTAGGTCCCTCCGTACTGTCTCAGTAGGTAAAATTTTATTCCTTTTTTATGGCTGAATACTACTCCATTGTATATGATGACATTTACCCACTCGTTTGTCGATGAGCACCTGGGTTACTTCCATATCTTGGCTATTGTAAATAACGCCGCCCTGAGCGTGGGGGTGCTTATATTCTTTTGAATAAGTCCTTTGGGTTTCTTTTGATATAAAACTAGAAGTGGAATTGCTGGGTCATACGGCAGTTCCATTTTAATTTTTAAGAAACTTCTGTACTGTTTTTTTATACTGGCCACACCAGTCCGCATTCCCACCAACAGTCCATGGGGGGTTCCCGTTTCTCCACATCCTCGCCAGCAGTTGTTGCTGATTTATTGATGGTGGCCACTCTGAGAGGTGTGAGATGATACCTCACTGTGGTTTTAATTTGCATCTCTGATGGTTAGTGACATTGAGCAATTTTTTCTATGTCTATTGGCCATCTGTGTGTGCTTTTTGGAGAAGTGTCTCTGCAGAGCTTCTACCCACTTTTAATCAAGTTGCTTGTTTTTCTGGTGCTGAGTTGTCTGTGTTCTTTATAAATTTTGGTTATTTTCATATCATTAGTGAATATCTTTCCTCATTAAGTAGGTTTTCTTTTCTGTTGATGGTTTCTCTTGCTGTGAGTTTATTCTTGTATATGCTGTAAAAGGTGGTCTAGCTTCATTTTTTTTGCATGTATCAGTCCAATTTTCCCGACATCATTTGACTTTGTACCCCCATTACATGTTCTTGCCTCCTTTGTTAAATGTTAATTGACCATATAGGTGTGAGTTTATTTCTGAGCTCTATTTAATTTCACGATCTATGTGTGTTTTTATGCCAATAGCGTGCTGCTTTAATTACTATTGCCTTGTAGTACAGTTTGATATCAGGTAGTGTGATACTTAACACTTTGTTCTTCTTTCTCAAGATTGCTTTTGCTCTTCAGGGGCTTTTGTGTTTCCATACAAATTTTGGGGTTATTTGTTCTAGTTATGTGCAAAAGGCAATGGGTATTTTGGTAGCAGTCGAATTTAATTTTTAGGTTGCTTTGGGTTGAATGGACATTTTAATGATTTTAATTCTTTTTATCCATGAATATGGTATATTAAGGTTGTACATTTGACACTTTCTTCAAAATCATCGGTACAATATTGCATTTACGGATGTGTTTTAGATGAAGAATGGTTAGGACACTCCCAATTATATCACAGAAAATTGGAAAACATTATGTTGAGGTATATCTTCTCTATTTCCGCTTTGCTAAGAGATTTTCATTGTGAGTACTGCATTTTGTCATATGCTTTTTCTGAATCTATTATGATCATGTAATTTTTATCTTTATTTTGTTTCTGTGGAATATCACATTAAGTGAACCATCCTTGCATTCTAGGAATAAGTCCCACTTGCTCATGGTGTGATGTTTTTAACATATTGCTGAATTCATTTTGCTAGTATTTTGTTGGGGATTTTTGCATCTGTGTTTATTAGGGATATTGGCCTATAATTTTCTTCCTTTGTAGTGTCTTTATTTGGTTTTATAATCAAGATAATGCTGGCCTCATAAAATGAATTTGAGAGTCTTCCCTCATTATTTTTTGGACTGAGAAGAATAGGTGATAGGTCTTCTTTGAATATATGGTAAAATTCACATGTGAAGCCATCTGATCCAAGACTTTTGTTTATTGGGGAGTTTTGATTGCTGCTTTGATTTTGTTGGATGTCATTAATGTTTGTTCAGATTTTCTGATTCCTCTGGATTTAGTCTTGGGACCTTGTATGCTTGTAGGAATTTATCCATTTCTTTCATTTCATCTACTTTGTTGGCGTATAGTTGTCTGTAGTATCTTTCTTTGTATTTCTGTGGTGTCAGTTGCTACTTTTCTTCCATTTCTGATCTTATTTATTTGGGTTCTCTCTCTTTCATAATGAGTCTGGTTAAAGATTTATCAATTTTTTTTCCTTCAAAGAACTGGCTCTTGGTTTAATTGATCTTTTGTATTGCTTTTTTAGATTCTGTATTATTTATTTCTGCTCTGCTCTTAATTATTTCCTTCCTTCTACTCACTTGGAGCCTCTGTTGTTTTTTTCTAGTTCCTTTAGGTGAAAGGCTAGATCGTTAATTTGAGATAATTCTTGTTTGTTTGCGGTAGGTCTGTATTGCTGTACATTTTCTTCTTAGGACTGTTTTTGCTTGTCCTGTACATTTTGGTTTATCATGATCTCATCATTTGTCTCAACGTCTCTTGATTTCTCCTGTGATCTTACTGTTACCCCATATGTTATTTTTGTAACATGTAGTATTTAGTCTCCATATGTTTGTGCATTTTCCGTCTTTTTTTCCTTGTAGTTGCTTTCCACTTTATGCCATGTGATTGGAGAAGATGCTTGAAAGTATTTTGGTCTTCTTAAATTTACTGAGACTTTTTTATGGCTTTTAACACGTGCTCTGCCCTAAAAATTGTAACACGTGCACTTGAAAAAAAAGTACATTCTGCAGTTTTCAGCTGAAATGCTCTGAAAACAGCAGTTAGATCTGTCTGGTCTGATGTATCACTTAAGGCCTCTGTTTCCTTGCTGATTTTGTGTCTGGGAGATTCGCCATGGAGGTCAAGGGGCTATTAGAGTGCCCGACTATGTGTTACTGCTGACCTCTTCCGTTCTGTCCCTCAGTGTTTGCCTCATTTCTTCAGTGCTTCGGTGTTGGGTGTGTGATGTTTACACGGGTGTGTTCCTTTTACTGGATTGATCCCTGTGTAATTATGTAATGACCTCCTTTGTCTCCTGTTACAGCCCTTGTTCTAAAGTCTATTTTTGTCTGATATAAGAATTGATGTGCCAGCTTTTTTTCTTCCCATTTCAATTTATGTAAAATATTTTCTTCCAGCCCTTTAGTTTCCATTTGTGTGTGTCTGGTTCTGAGGTGGGTCTCCTGTGGACAGTTACATGAGTCCTGTTTTCTTATTCACTTAGATACCCCATGTCTTTTCATTAGAGCATTTAATTCATTTACATTTAAAGTGATTATAGGCATGTATTTGTTACCAATTTATTTATAGTTATGTTCCTCTCTCTCCTTTCTATTCTTATGGAAGTTCCTTTCACATTTCTTGTAATACTGGTTTGGTTGTGATGGATTCCTTAAGTAATAACCTTGTTGGGTAGAGTAGTCATGGTTGTAGGTCCTTGTTTTTTATTACTTTGAATATTTCATGCCATTCCTCCTGGCTTGAAATGTTTCTGTTGAGAAGTCATCTGACGATTTTGTGGGAGCGCCATTGTGGTTAACTGTCTTTCTCTTGCTGCTTTTAAGATTCTCTCCTTACCCTGGCTGCTGTGGGTCAGTGGACTGAGCGTCGGCCTGCAAGCCAAGTGTCGCTGGTTCGATTCCCAGTCAGGGCACATGACTCGGTTGCACGTCAGGTCCCCAGTTGGGGGCGCGAGTGAGAGGCAACCACACAGTTCTCTCCCTCTCTTTCTTCTTTCCCCTCTCTCTAAAAAAATAATAATAGTAAAATAAATAAATTGTTAAAAATAAAAATAAAGTATGGAGAAAAAAGGAAGATTCTCTCCTTTTCTTTAATGTTTGCCATTGTAATTATGTTCCTTGCTGTGGGCCTCCTTGGATTCATCTTGCTTAGGACTCTCTGCACTTGACGGGCTTGTTTGTCGTTTTCCTTCACCAGGTTAGGGAAGCTTCCAGTCATTCTGTCAGATAGGCTCTCAGTCCCTTGCTCTTTCTCTTCACCTCCTGCTGCCGTATCATGCAGATGTTGTACACTTGACACATTGCGTACGGGTGGCGAGAATTCTCGTCATTTCTAAAAGGCATTTAAATACCCTGGTACGCAATGTGTTAATCCTGTCCCAGTGGTCACTTAAACGATCTTCATTTTTGTAAAATTCATTTTTCTTTTTATTGCTCTATTTGGGTGTTTTCTGCTATCTTGTTTTTCACATTGTTAATTTGATCCCTGAGCTGGGCACGTGCCTAGGTTGTGGGTTCGATCCCTGTTGGGCTCACATGGAAGGCAACCGATTGATGGTTTCTCTCTCCCATAGATGTTTCTCTCTTTCCCCTTCTCCTTTCCCCTCTCTCTCAAGTCAATTTACAGAATGTCCTCGGGTAAGGATTTAAAAAGAAAAATGCAATGAGGTCTCTTTAAGTTGTAGGCCTCCTGCTAAATGGGGAATGAATGATGCTTAGTGCAATTTATAGGCTTATTTATTTATTCATTATTTTGTAAAATGATTTTTGGATGCATGAGAGAGTAGCATGTATGAGCCACAATTGCGTGAGGGCTGGAATAAGTTCTTTGTTTTACTCATGAGTACAAAAGCCAATGTCCTCAGATCTGTTTAAAGTGCTTCTTTTAGACAAATCTTCTCCAGCAATACCTCAGGACATGGAATTGTCACAAATCATGTTCATCTTAGTCAACTGTTATTAGAAACCATGCTTTTAAGCACATTCAGGTGCATGGGGGGAGAGCAGGTTGAGTGACTGAGAGCTCATTTGTCTTGAAGAAAGATGACAAACTAAAAAACAGGTACTGAAAGGTTAAGCTGAGGCCCGCCGAGTGGTCTTATCATTCCCTTTTTATAGGCTTTCTCTTTGCTCCTTGTTTTCTTTTTTGCTCCACATTACTACACAAAAGGCCATCTTTGAAATCTGAATAGGATTATCAAAATACACTTGTGAAAAAAGGGTCATGTCCATGAAGATAATAGATTGAAATGCGTCGATTATCTGTTACTATGCCCTTTGGTGGTCAAAATTGTTGAGCTTTGGGGTAATTGAATGTAAGCTTTTTCAAACTGATAAGGTTACGCCATGTACATGGAGAGAACTATGGACTTTTGAAAATCCAGTTATTTTGACTAGTTCTTTGATGTCTTTTCCTTCACCAAAACCATGACAATAAAATCCAGTTAATTGAGTTTTGTCTCTAGTTAACATTGCCATATACAGTGCCAGGTACAAATCCACTTTTCAGCAGTGATTGGTAAAATGTTGACAATAGTTAAAAATAACTGTTGTATCTTTCCTTTGGTTAAAATATAGCATATGAATGAGGAATCCAGTTGTGTTTTTGGTGAGGAAACACTGCAGGACTTCTTCATGGATGTAGTCAGATATGAAAGGGAACATTGAAGTACAAGTTCATAGCCGGTACTTAGGGCCCAGCTTAAAAGTTTAATGTTGAGAGGGGTTTGCCTAGAACATAGCAGGTGAGCAAAATGGGAGGTGTCCAGATATCTGTGTTCCACGGCCTAAATCATGTGTGACTTCATGGTGTCACTCTGTTTTCACCCTGAGCAGCAGGCCTCACCCAGTGTTTAGTCTGTGGCCCACTGTTGGAACCCCAGGGATGAGCGGGATGCATCGTTTTCACCGTTCCTGACCAGTGCTCTGTTTTGTAGTGAAGATCCTGGGACTGGTATTGTTGTGTCTGGAATTGATGCTGTAAAGGCTTTCGTTGGTTTGTCTCTTTATTTCTTTATTATATTTCCGTTTGGAACGATCATTACTACATATAGGAAAAACGTACATTATATTATCTTCAGTCACAAGAATGAAGGAATAGGTAGCTTAAATGGCTATTTACTTTCTCCAGGTCATGTTCCCAAAAAAGACTTTCGTTTGGCCTAGAGTTTCCTGGGTGCTGTGTGGGGCGTCCTCCAGAACTGGGAACGTGCAGCTGCCAAGCCCCCCTTGGTGCCCTCGGTTCCAGGACACGTCCCTGGTGAGCACAGGCCTGTGCAGCTGTGAACATGTCAGGAAAGTGCCCTCGTTGGGTCATGATGAGAACTCCTACTGTCCTGAAGGGAGGTGATGACTTAAAAACCATGCTCAATAGGATTACACTGAGGCCCCGTGAGGGTGACAGTCGTGTGGGACCGTGATGGGGAGTGCAACTTCCCTCCGAGGAGTGGCTTTGACTGTTGTTTCAACGCCAGGGATGAGGAGAATGCATCGTCCTCGCCCTTCATGACAAATGCTGTGTGTTCTGTAGTGAGTCACAGGACAGGTGTTTTTGAGTGCGTTCTTGAATCTACACAGTTGATCTTTTCATTGGGTCATTGCTCTTTTATATTATTTATTCATTCATTCATTTTTGAATGATGATTACTACAGAAAGGAGCAACATGCAGTGACTTCAGTCCCAAAATGACAGAATAAAGAGTTCAGATGGCTGTCTTTCTCTTTCTCCAGGTCACTTCTTAAGGAAAGACTTCCATTTGGATAAGACCTTCCCAAGCGCTCTTCTGTTGGGCTTCTTCCAGAACTGGGAACGTGCAGCTCCCAAGCCCCCCTTGGTGCCCTCGGTTCCAGGACACGTCCCCGGTGAGCACATGCCTGTGCAGCTGTGCACGTGCCTGCGAAGTGCCCTCGTTGGGTCATGATGAGAACTCCTACTGTCCTGAAGGGAGGTGATGACTTAAGAATCATGCTCAGTAGGATTACGCTGGGGCCCCGTGTGGGTGACAGTCGTGTGGCACCAGATGGGGTCTGTTATTTCTGTTGCTAAGCAGTTTTCTGAGAGATCCCATGTGCCTGTACCGTTCACTTCCATGTGAACAAGGCGTGCTGTGGCCATAGGCTTGCTGGTGCCCCCCTGTTCCGCATGGAAGGCCATGGCAAGGCCAGTCTTTCCAACTTTGTTTTTCTCCTTGTGTCTTGCAGGTTGCTGAGTGGGGGCCATGCCTTAATGTTTAAGGTGAGGGGATGTCTTTTTTCTTGGACAGAGAGCAGAGACCACCTGAAAGTTAGCTGGATCCTACTTTTGAGGCAGTAAAGAGATTTGTGTGCTGTCTTAACCCTCAGTATTGATGTAGACTAAATTTTGTGACTGTCTGTCTTTAGGATTGGGACGTTAAAACCCTAAAGATTTTCTTCCTATCTGTAATGACTCAGACCCCTCAGGGGACAAATTTCATTTTCCATGGTATCTGAGCAACTGTCATGTCAGTTTGTGCACAGCTTGTTACTCATAGTTCTCATATCCTTAACGGATGATAAATATCTTGGTCATTGTAGGAATTTCACAAAATCGTTGTTTGAAAAATGACCAAACGGGTGGCGGCCAGGGATTGAAGTGCAGCCATGATCTTTTCCACGGACCGTGGTTGCCCAACACTGTTGAATTTGGGGTAACTGTATGTGAACCCTGACAAAGTGACAAGGCTTCACTATGTTCATTGAGAGAATTGTGGGCTTTTGACAGTTCAGTGTGTTAGATGGCACATGGACCCCTGTGCTTCTCCATAGTTAGGCTGCTGGTGTGCCATTGCTAGTGCTGCTCCTCTGGGTAGGGTTGCCCTAAACGATGCTGGACAGACGTCCGCCTTGGCTGAACACTGATGGGAACGATATCGAGGATATTTAAAATTTACTGTTGTATCTTCACTTCAATTTTAATTTAACAAAATGAGGTGTCCACTGTATATTCATTGAGGAGACTTGCCATGCTTCTTGGGGGGTGTGATCAGATATGAAACAGAATGTGAAGTTAAAGTTCATAGCCGGTGTTTAGGCCCCAGCTTGAAAGTTTCCTTGTGGGTGTGGTTTTCATGGAATATACCAAGTGAGCAAAATGGGAGGTGTCCAGATAGGTGTCTGTGTCCCCGGACTAATTGCATGGGACTTCATGGTGTCATTTTGTGTTTTACCCTGAGTAATAGGGCTTGCCCAGTGTTTTCTCTCTGACCTGTTGATTTAAGGCCAGGGAGGAGCAATATACATCGCCTTCACTTTTCATAACCAGTGCCCTATACTTGGTAGGGGAAATCCTAGAACAGGTTCTTTTAGTGTGTTCTTGAAGCAACATCACTGAGCCTTTTATCGGTCCCTTTATTCTATTACTTACTTATGCATGTGTTCCCTTTTGGAATGATTGTTACCACAAAAGGAGCAACATGTGTTCACTTCAGTCCCAAGAGTGATGGAATAAATAGTGTAGACAGCTGTCTTTCTCCTCTTTTCTAGGTCATTCTCCCCCAAAAGACTCGTACGGCCTAGAGTTTCCTGGGTGCTCTATCTCCAGCTTCTTTCAGAACTGGGAACGTGCAGCTCCCAAGCCCCCCTTGGTGCCCTCGGTTCCAGGACACGTCCCTGGTGAGCACATGCCTGTGCAGCTGTGAACATGTCAGGAAAGTGCCCTCGTTGGGTCATGATGAGAACTCCTACTGTCCTGAAGGGAGATGATGACGTAAAAACCATGCTCAATAGGATTACACTGAGGCCCCGTGTGGGTGACAGTCGTGTGGCACCGTGATGGGGAGTGATATTTCTGGAGGCAGCGATTATCTGAGGGAATCTCAGGTGCCTCCACGTGAACACATGTGGCCTGCTGGTGTTCGTAGGCTTTGATGGTGCCCCCTTGTCCCTCACAGAAAGCCATACTCAGGGCGAAGCCTTCCAACATTTTTTCTCTTCATTGTATCTTGCAGCAAGACCATGTGGCAAGGCGGTGGCTGTGACCTCAATGTTTAAGGTGAGTGGGTGTCTTTGGATAGAGACCAGAGACAACCTGAGTGTAAGCAGGAACCTTGCTTTCGGGCATAAGACGTATGTGTGGTCTTAAACCTCAGAAGTCATGTAGGCTAAATTTAAATGTTAAGAATGGGACCTTTAAAACTCCCAAGACTTCCTATTTGTAGTAAATCAGATAATAAGAGGGCTAATATTTTTGTGATGGGATCCTGAGCAAGTGTCATGTCATTTTGTGCACAGCTTGATGTCCATAATTCTCGTATCTTTAGTGGATGATAAATGTGGTCAGTGTTGCAATATCAGAAATGCTTTGTGTAAAAAGTGACCAAACCAGTGGCGTCCGGGGACTGAAGGGCAGCGGTGGTCGTTCCCATGGGCCTTCGTAGCCAGGCGCTGTAGGGTTTTGCAGTCACTGAGTGTGAGCTTTGTCGCAATGACAAACGTCACCACAGTCACAAGCAGAATTATGGGCTTTTGCGTTCAGTTTGCTTTTGATTGGGTCTTTGAACCCTTGTGCTTCAGCAATATCAGGACGGCCGCTGGTGGGCCATTAATAGTGTTCTCCTCATGCCGGGTGGGCCTAAACGTGGCGATAGAAACCTGCATTTGCGTCAGCAGCGACAGGCGTGATGTGGGGGATGTTTGACAGCCACTGTTGTGTCCTCACTGTGACTTCAGTTCGCACAAAGTAAGGGTCCACGTGTGCGTCCGGTGAGGAAACCCTTGCCGGGCCTCTTCAGGGATGTGGTCAGATGCGAAAGGGCGCTTCGAAGTGCAGGTTAGTTCATAGCTTGTGCCAGGCCCTGTCGTGGAAGTTTCCCCGGTGGGTGGGGCTTGCCTGAAAATAGCAGGCAAGCAGTTGGAGGTGTTCAGGGACCTGAGTCCCCTGAGAAACTGCATGTGACTTCCTGGTGTCATTCTGTAATTGCACCTCAGCAATAGGCCTCCCCCACTGATTCCTCTTTGGCTGAATGTCAGTGCGATGGACACGCAGAATGCATTGTTTTCACCTTTCACGACCAGCGCTCTGTGTTTTGTGGTGTAAATCATGGGACTTGTGTTTTTGAGTGTGTTCTGGCATCAAAATGTTTGACTTGCATTGGTTCCTATTTAATTATTCGTTCATTCATTTATTCATTAAGTTTTGAGTGATCATTACCACACAAAAGAAGAGTGTTCACTAGCTTCAGTATCAAGAGTGATGGGATAAGTAGTTTCTAAGGCTCTTTACTCCTCTTTCTCCAGGTCATTTTCTCCAAAAAGACTTCCATTTCACCTAGTTTCCTGGGCGCTGTGTGGGGCGTCCTCCAGAACTGGGAACGTGCAGCTCCCAAGCCCCCCTTGGTGCCCTCGGTTCCAGGACGCGTCCCTGGTGAGCACAGGCCTGTGCAGCTGTGAACATGTCAGGAAAGTGCCCTCGTTGGGTCATGATGAGAACTCCTACTGTCCTGAAGGGAGGTGATGACTTAAAAACCATGCTCAATAGGATTACACTGAGGCCCCGTGAGGGTGACAGTCGTGTGGCACCGTGATGGGGAGTGATATTTCTGGAGGCAGCGATTATTTGAGGGCATCCCACATGCCTCCACCTGATCACCTCCATGTGAACATATCCTGGTCTTGTTCGTAGGCTTTGATGGTGCCCCCTTGTCCCTCACAGAAAGCCATACTCACGGCCAGTCATTCCAACATTTCTTCTCTTCATTGTGTCTTGCAGCGAGACCATGTGGCAAGGCGGTGGCTGTGGCTTCATCGTTCAGGGTGAGTGGGTGTCTTCTGCCTTTGACACCTGAATAAAAGATGATGCCGTTGGCTACTTTGGGCAGTAAAGCCATTTGCATTCTTTTTTGTGTTACTGTATTGCATACACGTTATTTTTTATTTCGTTATGGTTTATAATGATAAATGTGATTTGTTTTTATTATGTGGTCATATTTTTTCAAGGGTTTTTACTTTCATTTACTTCTGGTGTCTTTCTGGCTTTTTAAAATCAGAATGAAGCTTGAGTCATAATATACATTTAAAACTACTCACTTTTTAGCCCTGGCTGCTGTGGCTCAGTGGATTGAGCGTCGGCCTGCGAGCCAAGTGTCGCTGGTTCGATTCCCAGTCAGGGCACATGACTCGGTTGCACGTCAGGTCCCCAGTTGGGGGTGTGCAAGAGGCAACCACACAGTGATGTTTCTCTCCCTCTCTTTCTCCTTTCCCCTCTCTCTAAAAACAGATAAATAAAATAAAATAAAGTAACCTTGTTAAAAAGATTTTTTTAAATATTCACTTTTTTATTTTAAAAAGATAGTAAGTATGATTAGTCATAATTCCTTGGATGTTCCTTAGGCTTTACTAGTGATTGCGTCTGTTCCTGAACTTTTGCTTTTAGGATGTTTATGATTATTGATGGACGTTCCTTCCTGTTAATTGGTTTGTGAAGATTTTACATTTTTTCATGATTCTGTCTTAGCAGGTTTTTTTCCTCAAAATTTATTTCTTGTAGGGTGTCCAGTTTCCAGTTTGTTACCATATCATTGTTTGTAATAATCTCCTTTGATTCTTTGTGTTTCTGTTTTGTTAGTTGTATCATCTTTTTTTTTATCTGATTTTATGCATTGGAGTTGTCTCTGCAACTCTTTTGGAGTTTATGTAAATGTTTTTCAGTTTTTTGTTCCTTTGAAAGGCGCAGAGGCGAGTGCACAGGAGGAGAGACTGTGCTCAGTCTGCAGCGGGACCGGGTTCAGAAGCCCACCCTCAGGGCGCATCCTGCCTCCCAGGGCAGGGTCTGAGTCTCGCGCTTCCCTGAGGTGGGTTCCGCGTCTCCTGTCTGGGACCCAGAGGTCCTCTAAGGTGCTTTTATCCACGAATAGCAGCCAGGTCATTGTCGAGGGATTTTTTTGCTCTGTCGTTTTGTTCCAGTGTCTTTTTTATTACAAATATTGTAACTTTGATTTCTAGAATTCTCATTGGGTTCATTTTATGATTTCCACCTTTTCTATGAAATCTGCCATCGGTTAACACAGTCTTGCCCTCATTTCCTATGCATTCTTTAGAATAGATTTTCAAGTTTTCTTTACTGCTTCTAGAATATTGATCATATGCCTGCCAGTCCTATGGACTGTTTTCTTGCTTTGTCTTATTGTTGTACATCAGACATTCTGAATTCAGTAAGCGTGGGCACTCACCTGCCCTGTGCTTTTCTGTCCTTTTCAGACTATCTGGTGGCCAGTGAGGAGGAATTATTGCAAACTTAATGTAACGAGGTTGATCTGAAACTGAAGAGTAGTTTTTATATTATACCATGTACCTATCCTCATGAGTACATCTATAATCCTCTCGTGTTATATTCACATGGTATAAATATCATCTTGATTCTTCCTCTATCTCAGCACCTGGAGAAACTTTTATTTGAAATTTAATAACTTTCTTCCTGTATTTTGAGACTTTAACCAATCATAATTGCTTTTTTGTTTCTCTGATACATGTAGTGGTTAATATGTTACGTGTATTAACTAGATATAATTATTATATGTATTTCTCACTTTCAATTAGTTGTGTTAACATTTGTTGCCCTTGCAAATAATAATGAATTAAACAAAACTCAGATTTTTGTGAAGTCAGCCAGATTAGAAAAATGCAAAAAGCATTTTTGAGGAATTTTACAAGGTTTCTGAAAAGAAATGCACTTTGTACACTGGAAATGAGGAACACGTTACATAAAAAATTCAGGTAATTGGGGGTCTTTGAAAGTTAATGAAGGCAAGAATTCATGAAATAGAATTGGTTTGTGTGTGTTGTGTTGAAATAAATATTTTCCTAGTCAGATAACGTGGAGACTAGGTTGGGGCTGCGATTCTGTGATTTGGGTAGAAATAGTTTCTATATATTTCCCAAAAGAACACTGCAGACCGGGCCGGTGAAAGCAGCGTCACATTGTACACTGAGGTCAGCTAGAGTGTAACGCACATTAATAATCTTTAAAGCGACAGAAGCCAAGCTCGCAGTAAGCTCCTGCTTCTTTGTTTCTCTGATACGGAGTAGATAAATTGGCCTGGAAAACTGCCCCGCTGCATAATACCCCTTCGGGTATCCCTGTAGGCAGAAGGGTCCTGGGAAGCCCCTGGAGGGGCCGTGTAACCAGAGTTACAGAAGTCAGGAAAGCCGCCCAGCCCCGACTGGTGTGGCTCGGTGGGTCGGGCGTCATCCTGCAAAGCAAACGTTTGCTCTTTTCAGTTCCCGGTCAGGGCGCGTGCCTGGGTCGTTGTGGGCCAGGTTCCCAGTTGGGGGCGTGTGAGCTAAAAATAAATAAACAAAATCTTATAAAATTTTTCAAAAAGAAAGATCTTAATTGATTAAAGGGTTTCTTTACATTCCCAAGAGATGTTACCTTACTTTGTTCAATTAATCAAAGGTCATGGTTTTAATACCATATACTGTATATCCACTGCGCATGTACGGTCCTGTCTTCATAAGGCAGTAGGCAGGTAGTCAGGCGGCACCAAAGGAGCCCAGCCGTGGACGCGCGCGTTTGTTGGCAGGGGCCCTGTCTGGGTCGGTGGTGAGCGCAGGTGTCAGAGGGCGCTGAGGGCCTCGTTCTAAGTGTCAGCCTGAGGGCCACATGCGTGGCCCTCGGCCAGGACCCGTGAGACTCTCAGAGCCTGGCTCTGATTGGCGGCCCCTCTGACAGCATCATCCGTAGTGTCCCAGCTGGGGCGGCAGCGTGCGCCTCTGGGTGTGACTGGCGATCCGGGACGGGCTACGCAGCCACTTGGAACAGAGAGTTGTAGATGGGACTTGTGTACCGGAAGTGCGTTCCGGAATAGTGAGTGAGGAAATTAAAAATCCTGAATGACAAGCAACTCGGGATGAACTAAAAAACAAGGGACTACTGCACGCCTGTATCAAATAATGATGGGGAACCAATTTTAGCTCTTGGTGGTTTTGAGAACATTGACCATGTTCTAAGGCTCTGTCTTTGCTTTTTTTGATCATGTTTTGCTGAGACAAAGCACTGAAACCAGGTCTTCCACATTGAAGAATGGGGGTGAGTACCTTACCGAGCTCATTTGAATTTATGTTGTATCATATGTTCTGCGACAGGTCCTGAGGCCGCTGCCTCTGTCTTTTTAGAGCCTTCATTGAAAATACTTACGTGATGTGCCTGTTCCTTAGTAAGACCCTCACCAGGCCTAACTGCTCCATCAAATGCTTATTATTTCTCCCATTTTGACTCTTTTTGCTTTGATGGAAAAATGTAGAAATCAAGAGAATTTTTAGCAATTTCAGGTTGGATTAAAAATCATCGTGGTGAAAACCAAGTGTGCCCAAATGTCACCAAAGATTCCTCCTCGGTGTAACTACTGAGCTTTTCGGACGGAGGCGCCACAGCCGCGGTACGTTGGTGTCGCCTTCAGTCGTTGAAGAAGAACGCGGACCAGTTGTCTCTCGTGCTGCAGCTCGGTAAGTCGTGTGTGACGTTCTTGGTCCCTGTGAGACCGTGGGGTTTAAATGGTAAAAGGGGTGTGTTGTCTTCCTCGTGTGTCCTTTGCCGCTTTCAGTTCGCCTCTCACGTGAGTGAAATCGTACGGCTCTTGACGTTTTCTTTCTGGCTTATTTCACGTGGCATGTTCCCAAGGCCCGCCCACGCTGTCACAGATGGCAGTGTCTACTCTTTTCTTACGGCTGAGCAGTATCCCATTGTATGTGCCCCGCATCTTCCCTGTCCAGGCCTGTAGCGAGGGACACACTGGTCGTCTGCATGTCTTGGCCATGAATAATGCTGCCGTGAACATGGGGGTGCATAGATCTTTGTGAAACATGTTTTCGAATTTTTCAGGCAGACACCCAGAAGAGGGGTGGCTGGGTCATATGGTAAAGTTAGTTGACTATTCTTTATTTGGGGGAACCACCAGGCTGTTTTCCCTAGGGGCTGCACCAGTTCACATTCCCACCCGCAGTGGGTGAGGGTCCCTTTTCCCGCAGAACCTCTCCGACGCTTGCTGGTACCTGACTTGTGGGTAACGGCCATTCTAGCAGGTGTGAGAGGTGGCAGCTCACTGTGGTTTTGATCTGCTGTTCGTCGTGGAACTGAGCATCTTTTCATGTGTCTGTTGGCAGTCTGTATGTCTCCTTGCGAGAGGAGTCTGTTAGGTGCTCTGCCCGTTTTGTAGTTGGATTCTTTGGTGGTTTTTGATTTTTGGTGTTGACTTGAATGAGTTCTTCATGTGATTTGGATATTAACCCTTTGTCAGGGCTTTAGGTTGCAAATACCTTCTCCCATTGGGTTGCTGTCCTCTTTGTTCCGTTGGCAGGCTTTTTGTTCGTTTCCTGTGAAAACCTCGTAGACACAGACAAGAGCATGGTGGTGACCAGGGGGAAGGGGCAGGGGGGACAAATCTGTGATGACGGAAACTGATTTGCGTGCTGGGCACACGGTGCAGTGATCTACAGATGATGTGTCATAGAATCGTACACTTAAAACCTACATACTTCTTTATTAACCAATGTCACCCCCAGTAAGTTTAAATCAAAAAACATGGTAAAGATTGACATCCTCGCGTGTTGACAAAGATCTGGTGCAACCAGAACTCGCATAGAATGATGGAAGAATATAAAATGGGAAAAGAGTTTTAATATTTAATATTTATTTGAAACACAAAACAGTTCAAACGTCGGGACTGTTGGGAGCTATAAAAAGGGTATGTTGGAGGCATCAGTTGGAGAGAGATGGAAATATCACGCCATCCTTTCTTACGAAAACTTAGTGTGCTCCGGAGGGGAGGGCGGCCCGTACCTTTGCTGGCAGGCGCCGTTGGAGGCGTGCGTTACGCAGGACCCAGCGGCCAGTGCCCGGAGAACACAGGTAAGCTTTAATTTTGTGTCCCTGTAGTGGCTCCGGGTTTGGTAAAATTTAGCAAAGCCTTCACTTGCACTAATAATCACATTAGGATATAATTACATCGTTGTTAGTACATTGTTCTATATATGCCAGTTCCATTTTGAAATTGCCTCGTCTGTATCTGTTCTAAGTTTACTAACCTGTGATCTGAAAATGCATTGGTCACGGAAAGTCACATGAGAGATACTCATGGAACTAAGACATGTGGGTGGGTTTGGAAGCTCATAATATTTGCATCTTGATCTGTGTGTTAACTAGTTGCTGTGTTCGGCTGGTACAGATTTATTGGGCTCTAAATTTTAGTGCGTGCAGTTTTGTACACGTGTTACATTGTAACGGAAAGTTCACAGTATCCCCCTGAAGCTAATCCAAATATTAGGTAATACTTTTGTAGGGATAGCAGATAACGCGTAACTTGGGCCTAGTGATTGACGTCCTCAGTGCAGAACAACAGCGTTCCCTTGAACACACATTTTCAGTAAATCAAACGTCACAGGAGTGTAATGCTGGCGGCCACAGAGGGGTCATGCCGTCTCCTGTCGCTTAGTGTTATTTCTTGCAAAGTAAAAGGGATGTGCTAAGGTTCAGATGTTCTGAAAAAGCCATTGTCTGGATAAATCATGCAGGTTTCACTTTTTATTTATAATATTAATTTACATTCTGGTAGTACAGTGATGGCAGTGAGTGGCAGAATTGATTAGACTGACAAAAGAAGTGTTGACATAAAAATATTAGGATGTCTTCCATAGTAGGAACCTTTGAGATTCTGATGTTGCACGTGCCTCTTTCCGGGCAATTTAAGCAGGATTTGTTTGTTGGTTTGGTTTGGTTTGGTTTGTTCATGGCGTTTCCTTCTTATTTCTTGGTCCTCAGTGTAGGCAACCCATGCCTGAGGGTGAACAAGTAAGAAAATAAATGTAGAGTTATATGTTATGGTCCCAGGTTGTAGTCAGTTACAGATGCAGGGTACAAGTAATTTTAATTTAGCATACTGTTTCCTTAGCTTCAAAGGTGGTGGCGCAGAATGGATTGTAGCTTGTCATCCTGTTGGAGGGACTAGGAGCTACTGGTGCATCCACTTCTGTTGTGTGTCAGCCACCCTAGGCAAATGTTACGGCTTATTCACATGAGAGACTGCGCGCATGTGTGTGTTTAAACAAGAGCACCTGGTTGCCAGTGTGCTTTGTATATCTCTGGCTACAGTCATGCTGACTCAGATTCACACATCAGCTGTAACTTACCAGCTCTGGAGTGAACCCGTAGGCCAGGCATTCCCAGTAAACACAGCAGGTTAAATTCTTGGTGCTCACAATATTTTAATAGTATGTTCTGAGGATACTGGCAGTGTGGGGGTAATTCCAAGGTCATTTTCTGCAGGGCAGCCTAGGTGTGTGGTGAACTCATTACTCTCTTACAAAATGGACCCGCAGATGGTGACCAAGTGAGCATAAAGGAATAGAGATCGAAGTGTTAATTAATGATGCTCTTAGTTTGTCTAAGTTGATCTAAGAGAAAATTGACCAAAAAAAAATACCACATGGCAGGAAAGCATTGATACGACTGCTTTATGGGGAGAATTTAGCTGTTTTTTTTTTTTTTTTTTGGTGAATAGAAATAGAGGTTGTTGTCCCTAAATAGAAAAACCAGATGCTTCTTTAATATTAATGGAGACAGAAAATTAAGGAAGCAAACTCTTAAGTGCAGATGGAGTCAAAGTATAAAGATAGCCCTAGGGCCACAGTCAGGTGGGCTTCTGGTGGGACGTTATTGTTCTGACGTGGGAAGCAGATGGGATTTCTGAGCGAAGGTGTGTAGTGTGTGTGTGTGTGTGTGTGTGAGTGATTGCTGTTTGCTCCAATAATCTTAAGTGGTGAATCTTGAAAATAACTTCCTGCTGTATTATTTATTCTGTTCTGATGTGTGTGTGCATCAGCACTGCCATATCCCACACGATGCCATCTCAGTACCCAGGTGTGGGTCCACAGAAGCAGGAGCTTGTGGGCCTGCCAGGTGCAGTGAACTAAAGCTGAAGGGCTCGGTCTCCTTAGTACCAATGGCAACTTGGTGGGCAGACGCCGCAGTTACAAAAATAGTCAGATGGGTACCAGGTGCGTTATCAGTGATATTAGTAATACTGGGAAAGTATACGGAAAGCTAGGACGCTCAGATGCCACATAATGACAGTTGAACCAAATTGTGCTGTTTCAATATAATTGCTATTTATATATTTTATTCAATTGATACTTATTTTTCTTTCTGGCAGTTATTTATATTTAAGTAGTAGCAACACATCCTAGAACAGTGAATAGCAGCTCCCTGTATCTCTGAAGTCCTTCATATGATGGGAGAGGCATAAATTGTCTCAGTAAACTTAAAATAATTAAACTAATTTAAACTGTGTTAATTCCCCAGTGGGAGGAAATTAGAAATCAATGAGACATAGCTCTTGAAAATCCTTCAATACTTGGAAACTGAAATTAGCACTTATAACCTATTCATCGGTCAAAGAAGATATAATAAATTGTGGGCCTGGGTGAGAAAGCTGAAGGGATTAAGAAAGATTAAGAAAAAATACCTCATAGACAGAGACAACAGTATGTGATGACCAGAGGGAGAGGGTGGGGCAGGTAGAAGAGGGTAAGGGGGGATAAATGGTGATGGATGGAGACTTGACTTGGGGTGGGGGACACACACTACACTGTATAGGTGATGTGTCACAGAATTGTACACCTGAAACCTATGTTATTTTATTAACCAATGTCACCCTGATAAATTTAATAAAAAAGAAAATAGTGTTTAAATGTATTGATGATCTAATCATGAGTATGAATAAAATTATTTTTTCTCCCATAACAAAGAAAAACAGTGTTTTGAACTGAATAAAGATGAAAACATAGCATATCAACATTCATGGGATGCTGGTAGAGCTCTATTTAGGGGAAAAATCATAGCACTAAAAATGTCAATTAGAAAGAAGAATGATCTCGAACTGATGACTTTACAGCTGACCCTTGAACAACACAGGTGTGAACTGCATGTGTCTACTTTTCTATAGATCTTTTTCAGTGAATATACTGTAAAATTTTGGGGGGATTTGCAACAATCTTAAAAAAACTTGGAGATGAAGTGCGTATCCTAGAAATATTTTTTTAAAAAGTTAGGTATGTCATAAATGCATGAAATGCATGTAGACACTGGTCAGTCTCATTATTTACTACCATAAACGTGTTATAAGATGCTAACATTCATCAAAACGAATGCACACAGCATTGACAGCCCATACGTGGTGCCCGTCACAGTTGAGAGGAAACATAAGCCCGTGCTGAGTGCAGTGTTAAATGGCAGCTGCATGCAGTTTCCTGTAGTGCGCACTGAGCTCATATCATAACTCCATGGCTCCTTTTTGGCGCCTTTGTGTGATGCTCAGCATCTCTGTGCGAGTAGTCTGTCTCTCTTACCCTGTGTGTCGCAGTAAAAAGTGATCTCTGTGGTTCTCGTGTATTTTTCATTGTGTTCAGTGCAATACCGTAGACCTTGAATAACACCACGGGACCCGTAGAAAGTGCCACTAGTGATGCTGGAAGTGCCCCCGAGAGAACGGTCGTGACGTGATGACAAGAAGGAGCGGAATCGCTTGGTATGTCCTGTAGCGTGAAGAGTGCAGCGGTGGCGGTCCTGCGTTCCAAAGGAAACGAGTCCAGCGTGAGGATTGTGGAAAAGAAAAGAACAGGAAGTGTGGGAAGTGGTCACAGCAGCTGTGTAGCAGGCGTGAAAACCTGGCTCTTATTGCAAAACGTGCAGCTTTTGTGTGGGTGCAGGACTGCTATAGAGAAGGCACACCCACCTATGGACTTGGTTTTGATCTTGGAAGAAGTGAAGTCATTGGGTGCCAACTTAAAGCAAAAGAGAGGTGAAGGGTCTAAAACTGGAAGTGTTAGCGCCTGGGAAGGACGATGTGACCACTTGAGAAAGACGTTGGCTTAAAAAAGTGTCAGAGTGACAGAAGCAGCTTCTGATGACTGAGAGGCAGCAGATGAGTTTTGGAAACCATTGAGAAAAGCATTGTGGATGAAGGGTAACTACTGGAACAGGTTTTCGATGCAGCTGAAAGCCCAAAAGGACGTTTGTTAGAAAGGAAAAGAAGTGAGCACCAGGGTTTGAGACCAGAGGGATGGGCTAACTCTGCAGTTCTGTGCCAGGTACGGCGGGTTTGTGATCGGGACTGCCCTTAGGTCTAAGGCTGCTCGCCTCGAGGGAAGAAAAGCACCAGCTTCCAGTCTTTGGGTTGTACAAGAAGGAGAACTGGACAGTGAGAACCCCGTCTCTGGATCGTTTCCATCCACGCTCTGTCCCGGAAGTCAGGAAGGGCCGTGCCTGTGAGAGATTGCTTTGAAGGTTCTTTGGATACGGGACACCCAGAACCCCCTGAGTTCAATGCAGAAAGCACCAAAGTGGTCTCCTTACCCTCAGACACGATGTGTCCAATTCAGCCTCAGGGGGTCCCAAGGACCCTTAAGCTTCATCCCGCACAGTCCTCTTTGGGAAGGATGACGGACACCACCGAAGATGCCGCGATGGTTAGGGAAAAAGCTGGGAGAGCCATCAAGCCTGAAACAAGAAATTCCTGCTGGAGGGAGCTGTGTCTGGATGTTGTGCATGACGTCGCAGGAATCACGGGAGCCAATCAAAGATATCATGAAAGAGAGCATAGAAACGTGAAAGAAAAGTAGAGCGTGAAGGGTTGTGAGACAGGATGGACCTTGGAGAAATTCAAGAGCGAGTGGATGCCGCGCCAGGGGAGTTACGAGATGACGACTTGATGGAGCAGAGGGCTTCCGAGCCGGGGCCGCGCGATGAGGAGGGAGGCGGGGAGGAGCCGGCGCGCGAAGGGGCCCGGAAGAGCTGGTGAGTCAGGGCTGCTCTGGATTTGTTTCGGGACGCGGACCTTTTCTATGATGTGGACACTGAATTGAAAGCAGATGGTAGGAGAAGAACTGGTTCTGTGTGGAGACATTTTTAGAGGGATAAGAAAGCAGAAGGTTATACTGAACGTGCCTCCCTCCCCCACCTCCTCTGCCTCCTCCTCCTCCGCCTGATCTGCCTTCTGCACTGGAGACAGACAGCAAGACCAACCCCTCCCCCCCTCCTCCACCCACCCAGAATGAAGACAAGAATAAAGACCCTCATGATGATCCTCTTCCACAAAAGGAACGGGAATCATCGCCATGACATACAATTAATAAAGGCGGATCTGATGTGTGTGACAGCGTGGGAAAGTCTGGTACCTCTGTGGCAAGAACTGTAGGAGGCGTTGGTGGCCGTCGTTACGTAGTCGCCGCGTAGGACACCGTGTGCAGGACTTCTGTGGAAGCAGGTAGACTACTGGCCTAGGCATGAGGTGAGTGACGTTTGCTATGAGGTTGATTGTGTGTTAGTGTTCTGACTGCCCTGTAACTTGGCACCCAGAGGCCTGCGGTGCCGTACGGCATGCTTTCCTCTCTCGCCTCCGGGCAGAGTGGGCATCGTCAGCCCGTCGTCACAGGCAGGGGCTCCCTGTGGCGGTGCTTCCAGTGCTCTCATCAGCATGGCCAGCACTGTGTGCCCTAAGAGTTCTGTCACGCTCATTCATTAGCGTACGGGCTGACTGCGTGACGCAGTTGTGTGTATTTCACTCGGCTGCCGTGAAGCAGTCGTATCGCTGCTGCTTCATTATCAGTCGTCATGCTTGTAAAGAAATACGAGGTTTCCCACGCTTTGATGTCTGAGTTTAGTTATACATATAACTTACACAGTGTTTTCTATCATACGACAATATCAATTTACGGATACCAGATTCATCTTGTAAACAGATGACAAACATGGTATCGATAAATACAGTGCAGCACTGTAAATGTTTTTCATATGGTTTTCTTCAAAGAGGCACTTTTCTCTGTATAATACCTATAACATACAGAATATGTGTTAATAGAAAGTTCATGTTACTGGGAAGGTGTCTGGAGAGCAGTAGGCTTCCAGCCAAGTTTTTGGGGACTCAAAAGGAATCCCCGGGCTTTTGACTGTGCAGGGGGTCCATGCCCCTCACCCTCCTGTTGTTCAAGGGTCGACTGTATTTTCACATTAAGAAACTTAAAAAGCAAATGAAGCCTACAGCTAAGAAAAAAGAACGGGACAATAAAGATAAAGCAAAATTAATAAATTGTAAATGAATGAATAAAGAGAAAAAATGAGTAAAATCAAACTGATTCAACCAATAAATAAATAATATTGGTAAAATTTGAACCAGGCTGATTAAGGAGAGAAGAAAGCAAGGACCCAATTGCCAACATCTAGAAATGGGAGAAGGGACGTAATTGGAAATTCTATGGGTATTACAGTAATAACAAGGAGAATTTATAAAAATTTGCATAAATACCGATATTTATGCTTATAAACTTGACAACTGAAATCAAATGGAAATTTTCCTTGAAAGACACAAGCTACCAAACTCAGTCAAGAAGTAAATTATCTGAATAACACTTTTTAATGAAATAAATTGAATTTGTAGTTAAAGCCCTTCCCACAAAGAAACTCCAGGCCCTTATAGTTTCAGATAAAAAAAAATAATCAAATTATACAATTGTCTAGGAAATGTAAAAGAAAGGAATGTTTTCCAACTTATATTAATGGACAGCATTGCTCTGATAGGAAAAACAGACCAAAAATGCCAAAACTATATAATACTCCCTATGAGTGAGCATAGTGTAAAAAATTATAATCAAAATTGTAGTAAAGGGAATTTGACCATATATAGAAATACTTCATGGCCAAGTGGGGCGTATCTGAGGTCCGCAAGGTTTGTTTTCACCTTTTATAAATCTACTTTTCAATCCCAGTTGACATACAGTATTATATGAGTTTCAGGTGTACAACCCAGTGATCAGACATCTGTATTCCTAACAAAGTGGTCACCCCGTCAAGTCTTGTACCCGTCTGACACCGCGCATAGTTAGCACATTATTATCGACTGTGTTCCTTATGCTGTACTTGGCATCCCCGCGATTATTTTGGCCACTTATACCTCTCACCCATTCGTTTTATTCATCCATCTTAACTCCTCAGCCATCTGGTGACCATCATTCTGTTCTCTGTATCTACAAGTTTGTTTCCGTTTGGTTTTTTCATTTAGTTTGTTTTTTGTAGCTTCCACATCGAAGTGAAATCATGTGGTGTATTTGACGGACTTCGTTAGGCACGGTTCCCTCTAGGTCCATCCATGTTGTCACATGTGGCAAGATTTTATTCTTTTTGTGGCTGGGTCATATTCTGTTGTATATATCCACCACTTCTTCTTGATCCTTTTATCTGTTGATGGGCACTTAGCTTGCTTCCATTTCTTGGGTATTGTAAAAACTGCTGCAGTGAAATAGGGGTGAACATTTTTGAATTAGTGTTTTTAGTGTTACTGGATAAATACTGGGAAGTGAAGCTGCTGGGTCAAAAAGCAGTTTTTTTTTTATTTTTTTGAGGAAACTCCACACTGCTTTCCACAGGGGGGGCACCATCTGCACTGCCACCCACCGTGCATGGGGGTCCCCTCTCTCCACGTCCTCGCCAGCACTTGCTGTTGGCTGATTTATTGGTGATGGCCATTCTGACAGGTGATATCTTACCATGTTTTTGATTTGCATCTTCCTGATTATTCATGATACTGATCATGTTTCAATGTGTTTCTCAGTCACCTCTGTGTGTTTTTTGGGGAAACGTCTGTTCAGGTCCTCTGCCCACTTTAAAATCAGGGTTTTTTTAATGTTGAATGGTATGAGCTCTTTAGATGTTTTGGGGTATTAATCCCTTAGTAGCTGTACCGTTTGACGATATCTTCTTCCATTCAGTGGGCTGCCGTTTTGTTTCAGTGTTGATTTCCTTCACGACACAGGACCTTGCTGGTTTGATGTGGTCTCTCATTCGTTGGTTTGTGCATCGCTGCCTTTGTCCCGGGACACACATTCAAGAAAAACACCGCCGTGACGGACGTTTTCTCCTAGAACTTTAATGGAAGATCTTACATTTAAGTCTTTAATCTACTTGAGTTTATTTTTTATATGGCATAAGAAAGTGGTCTAGTTTCTTTTTTGCTTGTATCGGTTCAGTTTTCTCAACACCGTTTATTGAAGACATGATCTCTGTCGAGTATATATTTTTGCCTGCCTTTTCATAGTTTTAATTGATCATAATAATCATGGGTTTATTTCTGGGCTCTCTGTTCTGTTACTTTGATCTATGTGTCAGTTTTTCTGCCAATACCATACTGTTCTGATCACTAAAGCTTCGTAGTGTAGTTTGCGATCGGAGTGTGATACCTCCAACTTCGCTTATTTTTTTTTTCCCCTCTCGATATTGTTTGGCTCTTCAAGGTCTTGTGTGGCTCCATATAAATTTTAAGACTATTTCTTATAGTTCTGTGAAAAATGCCATTGGTATTTTGATACAGATTGCATTGAATAGGTTGCTTTGAGTAGTATAGCTATTTTAACTATTAATTCTTCCAGTACATGATTACAGTATATCCTTCCATTTATTTGTATCTTCTTCAGTCTTTTTCATCAATGTCTTACATTTTTTCAAGAATAAGTTTTTTTATCTTCTTGGTGAAATTTACTACTGGGTATTCTATTTTCTTATGCAGTTGTAAATGAGGTTGTTTTCTTAATATCTTATAGTTTGTTATTACTGTATAGAAATCAACAGATTTTTGAATATTAAGTTTGTGTCCTGCAAACTTACATAATTTGTTTACTTTAATAATTTTCTGTTGGAATTCTTAAGGTTTTCTATATAAATTTTGTGATTAATTTTTAAGGCAAAACCCAGTCTTCGTTTCATTGATCTTTTCTATTTTTTTAGTTTCTCCCCCTCCCCCCCCATTCCTCCTCCTACTGATTTCAGCTTTGCCCTCCTTCATCGAGTTCCTTGAGGTGTTAGGCTGGGTTGTTTGTGGTTTTGCTTATTTCTTGAGGTAAGTCTGTCGCTATGAACGACTCTTAGAACTGCTTGTGCTGCCTCTCGTAGATTTGGGGTCATTGTGTTTCTACTTTGATTTGTCTCTGAGTATCTTTTAAATCTGTTCCTGACTTCTTTGTTAACCCATTGGTTGTTTAGTAGCTATGAGTTTTTTCCCCAATTTTCTTCTTGTAATTGATTTCTAGTTTTCTAACATGATTGGAGAATGTTCTAGATATGATTTGAACCTTCTTGGGTTTTTGAGAGTTGTTTTGTGGCCTAAAAGTTGATCTGTGTTGGAAAATATTCCATGTGCACTTGAAAACAATGTACATCCCACTGTTGGGGTGGAAGTCAGTCTGGTCTACTGTGTTGCTAAAGGCCACAGTTTCCTTGTGGATTGGTTGTTCGGATGATATAGCTGTTGAGGTGAGTGGGTTGTTAAAGGCCCTGCTATTATTGCATTACCGTCAGTCTCTCCTTATATTTGTTAATATTTGCTTTCTGTGTTGGGTAGAAGATTGCAGGAGTTCCATCCTTTTGATTAATTGACCCATTTATCATTATGAATGCACTTTTGGTTTCTTGTTACAGCCTTATTTTAAAGTCAGTTTTTTTCTGAGTATTGCTACTTCAGCTTTTTTTCTGTTTATATTTGCATGGAATACCTTTTCCATCTCTTTATTTTGTTTGTGTGTCTTTCAATCTTAAGTGAATTTTTCATAAGCAGCATAGTGCACGTCTAGTTTTATTCAGTCACCCTATGTCTTTTGATTAGAGCATTTAGTCCATTCACATCTAAAATCATATTGATCAGTATGTACTCATTGTCATTTCAATAATCGATTTCTGATTGTTTAGGTCTCTGCTGCTTTTTTCTTGTAATTTGATGATTTTTTTATAGTTCTAATACAGGATTCTGGTTTGTGCTTACTATAACATTTGTATACAGTGAACTGTGGGTAGCAGCCTGTTTGACGCTGGTGGTCACTTAAGTTAGAATGCATTTTTAAAGCCGCATAATTTTAGTTATCCACATTTTGGTTTTTGATATATTTTGCATTGTGTGTGCATTTTCTTTTATTATTGTATTTACACATGATCTTACTCCTTTTGCATTTTAACTTTTACACTAGCTTTATAAATTGTTAATGTTTGCCTTTATTAGTGGGACTGTTTTCTTTCTTACATTTTCTTATTTTTAGTTTTGGCCATTTCTTTTTTGCTTAAAAAATGTCCACTTAACATTTATTTCGTGTAGTGCCTATTTCGTGGTGATAAAATCATTTAGCTTTTGTTTGTCTAAGAAAGTTAATAGTTTTATTTTTTTTTAATCTTCCATTAAAATGGGCATTCAATATTATATTAGGTACAGATGTACAGCACAGGGTTAGACAGTTGTATAACTTACGAAGTAACCCCCTCAAAAAGTCTAGTACCCCCTTGACATCATACATAGTTATTATAATATTGACAATATTCTTGTATAGGAAACTATCCCTCCTCCCATTCTGAATGATAACTTTGCTGACTAGTATATTTTTTGTTATAGGTTTTTTATTTCCTTTCATTATGCTGATAAATAGCAGATAGTCTTATGGGGGGATCCTTCAAAAATAACTAGCTCTTTTCCTCTTGATGCTCTTAAGATTCTCTATCTTTAACCTTTGGCATTTTAGTCTTGGGATGGGCCCCTTCGGTTCCATCTTGAGTCTGTGCCTTATAGACTTGGATGACTCTTCCTTTGTAGACTAGGGAGGTTTTCAGCCATTATGTTGTCAATACATTTCATCTCTCTCTCTCTCTCTCTCTCTCTCCCCCCCTCCCCTTTTCTGGGGTCCCTATTATACAGATGTTGGTATGCTTGAGGCTAATTCCCAGAGATCCCTTAAACTATCCTCATTTTTGTAAAGTTTTATTTTTTTATCTTTCTGCTGTTCTGATGGGGTGATTTCCACCACCTGGCCTCCACATCACTGATACACTCTTCTGCGACATCTGATCTGCTGGTCATCCCCATAGTGCTTTTTGTTTTAGTTATTGTATTCAGTAGTTCTGATTGTTGTAAAAAATATTTTTGGTATGTTTGTCGAAGTACTCAGTTTATTCGTCTCCCAAGTTTATTGAGTATCTTTATAACCATTGTTTTGAACACTTTTGTTTGCTTAATTTTTAATCATGGAAAATGTTATACATACACAAAAATGGAGCTAATAGAATAATGAAGACACGCTTGTTCCTGTCACTCAGCCACCACAGACTTGCTTTAGCTATACTCCCACTCACTCTTCTTCCTTGATGGATGTTATTTTTTTCTTTCTTTAAAATTATTGACCCTAGTACAGGTGTCCCCCATTTCACTCCTGATGGCCCCTTCCACCCAGGCCCCTCCCCCCCCTTCACCGCATCGCTTTCTGTGTCCATGGACTGTGCATATGTGATTGTCCCCTGCTTGTCTCCATGTTCTGTAGTTCATTTTCTGGAGAGGTTTCCTGTTCTTCTCTCTGGAACGTATTCCTTTGCCTCCTCTTTTTGCTGTCTCTGTGCTTGTTTCTGTGTATTAGGTGGGTTTGCTATGACTCCCAGTCTTGAAAGAGCAGCCTTACGTACACGGTGTCCTACAGGTGCCAGGGTGAGAGCCAGCTCCTACAGGGGTGTTCCGTGTGTGGGTCGCGTGGCCCTCCTGCTGTCATGGGCCATAATTGCTGCAGGCCTTGGTGGGTGGGTTTTCATTCAAGCCGACTCACTGAGGACAGGCTGCAGCTGCTGTGGGCGAGCTGGGGTGTGCAGGATGCCCCACGCAGCGGGAGCCACCTTCTGGGGCACCGTTGCCAGCCAAGGGTGCCCAATGGGTGTGTCAGATACGGTGGAGCCTTTTGGGAGGGACTCAAGGGTGGGCCAGATCTCTCTGCTGGGTGGGCCAGGCCTGGAGCCTCCTGGGACAAACTCCAGTGTGGGCAGGGGCTGCTTGCTAGGAGCCACGTGTGAGCCAGGGCCGGCCACCTGCTGCTCCAGGCTTGAGGTCACCATGCTGGCTGCCACTCGTTCGGGGCTCGGGGCCATTGCTGGGCGCTGCAGAGCGAGCTGAGGCCGGCCGGCTGGCTCGGGGACGCTCGGGGAGGGCAGCAGTGGGAGCTGAGGACGGCTGCCGCTTCTGTGTTTGGGGGCACTTGGGAGAGACTGAAGTTTCCTGCATCCTTTTAGGTGGGGATTTTCCCACTTGTTTTGTTACTGTAGTGTATCCGATCGGTTGGTTTCAAGGTGCTGAGCCATCCTTGCCTGGCTGGAACAGAGTCTTAACTGTTCGTGATGTACATCCTTTGAATGCATTGTTGATTTGGTTGGCTAGTTTTGTGGTTTTGTTTTTTTTTTTAATGATTTCCTATATTCATCAGAAATACTGGCATCTAATTTTTTTATTTGTAGTGTCTGTTTACTTTTAGCATTAGGATAATCCTGGCCTTAGAGAAATAGTTTAGATTCTTTTCTTGCAATAGTTTGAGACGGGTAGGTATTAATTCGTCCTTAAAGAGTTGGCAGTATCGCCTCTAAAGCTGTCTGGTCCTGGATTTTTTTGTTGTTGGGAGCCTTTGGTTACTGATTCAACTTTGTTACTAGTAATTTGATGTCACTTCTCTTTTGTTTCTATTTTATTTATTTGGGCTCTCTGGTTTTCTTAATGAGTCTGGCTTACATTTATCTGGCTTTGTCTTTTCAAAGAAGCAACTCCTAGTTTCATTTAACTTTTCTGATGTTTTTAGTTTCTATTTCATTTATTTCTGCTCTGATCTTTATTATTTCTTTTCCTTTCTTCTGACTTCGGGCTTTGTTTGTTCTTTTTTCTAGTTCCTTTAGGTGGGTGTAAAGTTAGATTGCTTTTGAAATTATTCTTGTTTCTTGGGGTAAGCCAGTATTGCTATAAACTTTCCTCTTAAACCAGCTTTTGCTATATCCTGTAGGTTGTGGGTCATTGTTTCCATTTTCATTTGTCTCAAGTTATTTTTTGATTTTCTATTTGAGTTCTTTATTGGCCCACTTGTGTTCTAGCATGTTCTTCTGTGTGTGTGTGTGTTTTTGGGGGAATGCAATTGGTGTCTAGTTTCGTACTCTTGTGGTCAGATAAGATGCTTGACATGATCTCAAGCTTCTTGAATTTATTGAGAGTTTATTTGTGGCCTAACATGTGGTCTGTTCTGGAGAAGGTTTCATGTGCACTTGATCTGTCATTTTTGTTAATAGCCATTGTGTGGGTGTAAAGTCTTATCTTGTGGATTTGATTTTCATCCCCTTAAATAATGATGGTGAGCATCTATTAATGTGGTCGTTGGCCATTTATGTATCTTATTTGGAGAAACGTCTGTTTAAGTACTTTGGCTATTACTTGTCTGCATTGCAGAATTGTATTTACCCTCAGCAGGGATCCTTATATCTGCATACAGCTTTGAACTACTGTATTGCATCTTTTCCCTTCAACTTCTCAGATGGCCTTTAGCATTTCTTACAGGGCAGGTCTAGTGATAATGAACTTCCTCAGCTTTAGTTTTTTGGGGAATGTCTTAATTCCATCTCCATTTTCAAGGGGCATTTTTGGTGGATACAAAAATCTTGGTTGGCAGGTTTTTGTTTTTGTTTTCTTCAGCCTTTTAAGTATATCATCCCACAGTGCCTTCTGGCGGTCAAGATTTTTGCTGAAAGAAGTCAGCTGATAGTCTCTTGAGGAGCTGGTACACGTGACACGTTGTTTCTGTCTTGCTGTTTTCAAAATTTGCTGTCTTTGCCTTTTGACAGGTTATAATGTGTCTTGGCATCATCTCTTTTGAACTTACTCTACCTAGAGTTTGTTGTGACTTTTGGATTTCTAGATTCATGTCTTTTATCCCAAGTGGCCAGTTTTTAGCTATTATTTCTTAAAATTATCTTTCCCTTCTTCCCTTGGGAACCCCATAATGCCTATATTAGTTTACTTGATGATGGCTTACAAGTCTTGTAAGCTCTGTTCCCTTTTCTTCAAACTTTTTTCTTTCTGCTCTTCAGACTTGATCAGTTCAATTGTTCTGTCTTCAAGTTGGCCAATTCTTTCTTTTGCCAAATCAAATCAGCTGTTGAACCCCTCTTGTAAAAATTTTTATTCATTTATTGTATTTTTCGGTTCCAGGGTTTGTTTGGCCCCTTATTATAAATTCTATCTCTCTGTTGATATTCCCTTTGTTCATGTATAATTTTCTTTATTTTTAGTTTTTTTGGTCTACTTTCCTTTAGCCACTTAAGCATATATAAGAGAGTTCCTTAAAGTGTTTATTGAGGAAGTCCAGTGTCTGTGCTTCTTCAGAGACAGTTTCTGCCAGTTTACTTTGTTCTTTTGACTTGACAGACAGTGCTGTCCTGTTTCTTTGTACACCTTGTGATTTTTTTTTTTTTGGTGGAAAATTAACATTTCAAAAAGCAGCCAGGTTTCCCAGTGTTCGTGGACTGTTGCTGTGCTCTGTCAGCCCTTCACATGTTAGCTGGGCGTGCTCCGAACTTAGGGATCAGTGAAGGAAATCATAAGGCCGCCTTGGAGCGTGTGTCTTGCTTATGCCTGTGTGTGACTTTAATTCCCCTGTATAATACACAGCTTCTTCTGAATGTCTTAACTTTCCAAAGAGTCTTACTTGGGGCTCTAGGTGGCCTGTAGTACGTCTCCCGTCACCCCCTGCCCCAGGCTGCTGCACGTCTACAGGAACCCTGCAGCTGTGGCGGCCGCTGGTCTGCGTCCGGGTCCACGTTAGGGAGGACCAGCCAGTCCTTCAGGCAGCCCCGACGGAGGTCACAGTGTGCCGATGAAATCTGTGTTCCTCCCTCTGCTCTGAGGGAGGGAATTGGGATCCGAGCTTTCCCATCTTCTCCAGATCAAGACCACCCCTGGCCAAGGAGGTGGTGGGGCGGGGGGATGAAAAAGCCGTGAAGCCGCCTGCCATTTTGAATGTGGTTTTTTCCTTGATTAGTCATTGGCTTGGTTGTTGTAGACTTTTGTCTGATTTCAGAGTTTCTGCAAGACTGTTTTAGCCGATTTCTGGTTCTTTTCTAGTCTCTGTAGGAGAACAGCGGTTTAGACTCCCTAGTCCACTATTTGCCAATGTCACTGTTCTGTAGTCACGTCTCAAAATACTGATACTTGTTTAGTTGCCCTGATGTGGTTTATCTTGGTAAATATTCCATGTGCACTTGAAAAATCATGTGTATAACGTCACTTTAGTCAAGGTGGTTGATGGTATTATTCAAGCCTTCTATAACCCTGCTGATTTCTTATCTTAGAAATCACCATTACGGCACTTAACTTTACTAATAAAAGTACCACTGTTGCCCTAAATGTAAGCAATGGATAAGGCCTTAGGACGCGAGGGCGCTACCAGCGCTTGTGGTTTGCGCAGTAGGGCTCGGAAAAGCGTTAGCCCAGGAGGGAGAGCAAACACGAGGGGTCTGCGGCCGCAGGAGGGCGTGCTGGGCTGAGGGAGGGCCCGGGGCCTCTCAGGAATACAGCGTTTAGACCCGGCAGGCTGGGGGTGGGTGGCAGAGCAGGGGCACCGGTGGTTTGCGTGCTGCTGGGGTAACACGCAAAGGACAGTTGTTGGAAGCGAACAAAACCCTAGCCAGTAGGTCTTCGTTTTCAGAGCATCATGTTACCAGCACTGAACTCCTGGTGGGACAGAGGCAGCAGCTTATTTCCAGTGTAAACGGGGCTATGGCGTGAGGCTGACCCCAGCCCCACGCCGAGGGCTCCGGGCCGCACTGTGCCGCCCTGTCTGAGGCCGTACATCCAGGCAGGGCCACAGTTCTTGAGTTCAGCATCCAGGGACAGCTGGGCAATACCCTCAGCAAGGGTGTGCTCACGTGTGACTTCTCTTCTGCCTCCCACCCCTGCCTTCCTTATGTCTGAGGTCTCGTCTTGGCATGAAGCTCTTAGGGACCACGAATAAGGAAGAGGCCCGTGGCCCAGTGGCTCAGTGGGTTGGAGCATCATCTTGTACACTGAAGGGCTGTGGGTCCGATCCGCAGTCTGGGCACATACCCGGGTTGTGGGTTTGATCGCCAGGAGGGGCACACACGAGAAGCAACCGATCGATGTTTTTCTCTCTCCCTCTCCCTCCCTCCCTTCCTCTCTCTCTCTCTTGGATCAGTAAGCATATCCTCGGTTGAGGATTTTTTTTTTTTTTTCAAAGGCCCAACTTCAACCAACTGACCAGCTCCACCATTGAGGTCCATACAGTAAAACTACAAAGTAGCCTACATAAAAGTTCTGTTAGATTGTATTTCTAAATCTCATGTCTCTGTTAATAAACTTACTAAAACTTACCCATTACCACGTGCTGCGGAGCTAGAGGGAACCAAATGGAAGAAACCTCCCATGGCTGAAGAGTAAGCACACAGACCTTTTGGCCCCACTCCTGCTGATTCAGGTCCTGTCACGCAGAAGCAGGGTGGGGTAGCCTTCAAGCCCCCTTCCTGGAGGAAGAGGGATGCTTGTCAGGTGAAGCCGGGGGCCTGCAGTAACCAGGCCACCAAACAAGCCTCCCAGGACTTCTGTCCGTGAGGGGAGCCGTTTGCCCCAGAGCGGGTACCCTGGTGACCACAGAATTCCTCAGCAACACTGGAGCCAGAATAGAACCTCTGGTCACAGTGCCCACGTGACAGCAACCGCCTCCCAAGTCTGCCCCCAACAGCGGCCACCAACTCCCTGGCGGGCACAGAAAGGTCAGCTGCCCAGGGCCAGCCAGGCATCTCGTGGGGAAGCCTCCACCCGAGTGACCGTCAGGGCAGGATGGACGGCGCTGGCAGCGCAGGAAGCAGCCGCTGTCCCATGTTTGCTCGGAATAGGAAGTTTCTGGGGAGAGAGCGGTCCTACTTGGTTCTGTCCTTCAACTGGAAAGAAGAGAACCTGCTGAAGAAGAAACTCGGTTTTCGGGAGTCCATGAAGAAATACGAAGCTAACGCCTGGCTCACGGAGCAGAAAGCCTTTTATAAACGATGCCACTCCCGGCTCCAGAGACTAGAGCTGGCGCCCGCCCAGTTGCTAGACAACAAGGATCAGGTCCGATGTCTCACCTCCAAGAACACGTGGTCCAACTACCCCAGCACCTTGGACGAGAGTGAGGCGGCCGTGAGGGCGATAGTGGGGGCCAGGGCCAGGAGGGAGAGCAGGGCTCTGCCCGGAGTCAGCCCAGGCAGGAGCGGACCCCCCGCCCCCGGCGCTC
Organism: Furipterus horrens; assembly: GCF_987537825.1. Classification (NCBI taxonomy): domain Eukaryota; kingdom Metazoa; phylum Chordata; class Mammalia; order Chiroptera; family Furipteridae; genus Furipterus; species Furipterus horrens. The sequence goes on along the minus strand of NW_028327186.1, from coordinate 1,700,367 downwards.
CGCAGGGGCCCAGGCAGCTGCCAGGGTGACCTCGAAGCCAGACCCGGAGAAAGCAAGGTGGGAGACAGCTGTGACTATAAGGGGGTCTCCTTCCAGAGGGGAGCACAGGCCAGAGCCAGGAGCCCAGCCCCGAAAGCTTCCTGTGGAGAGCAGGCCCGCGGGCACCGCCCAGCGTCCCCTCCACCGTGCAGACGGTGGCAGGAGAGCAGAAGGCACATTTCTGTAGTACACAGCCTGTGGGGCAGGTGTGTGGGGCACCCCAGGAAGAGAAGGCCTAGGCCCTGGCATGGCTCCCATGGTCCCCAGGAGGTGCAGGCGGCCCCCGGGCTCCTGACCCAGAGGCAGGAGGTCCCCATGCACGAAGGAGCGAGGTGTCCAGGGGACAGAACCCAGAGCTTAGCTCGGCCCACATGGCTCCTCTTTCAGGGTGCCACTTCCCAGGGCGCCTTGCGGAAGGCAGGTGAGGGGGTGCCGCCTGCGCCAGGAGGCACTGTGCCCGGGGCCGGAAGCGGGCAGCGTCCTTCTTGAAGAGCCCGGACAAGAACCGCAAAGCCAGCCCGTCACCAAGAACGCCTGCTTTCTACAGCCCCTCCCCTTCCCACCGTTTGTCACTCAGCGATGACTTCTTCCACTTCCAGCAGGAAAGGCCAACCCCCGAGCACCGGGAGGGAGCAGTCTCCTCCTCCTGCAAACCCGCGGCGCTCGGGGCCGGGGCAGGCAGACCTGGGGACACACTGGAGCCCAGGCGCGACAGGCACCTGACCACACACCTCAGAGGGACCCGGTCCTGGGTCGCTTTCGGCCGGCATGGCGCTCACTGCAGAGGGGGTGAAGGATGGGACTTTGGGGGACATGAGCAAGTCTGTTTCCTCAGTGGCCGGGGGAGGGAAGGCGAGGGGAGCCTGGCTCTGGTTTCCTACCCTTTCTACCATAAAAACGAACAGATGAAAACTGGTTGCCTTGGGAATGAGAAGGGGTCTCACTCTCCCCTGCCCCGCCCCTAGGGGAGCCTCCTGACTCACCTACGTTCAGCCTAGGACAGCGCCCAGGGCGGCCCGCTGAGAGCCCCACGCGGAGGCAGGGGCCCCGCTTCCTAGCTGCGTCTGTACACATTTCTGTGTGCGCAGTGGCCGGGGTGATCTCGGCACAGTGCTTCACGTCGGGGACCTGATGGTTCAGGCCGTCTTCCCCCCAGACTTCCACAGAACTTAGGTTGACTTGTCACAAGAGAGCATTTTTGTTATTGTTGCTGTTTTTCTTTTTTAATTGAATCTAATGGGGTGACATTGATTAATAAAACTACAGGTTTCAGGGGTACGGTTCTGTATCATGTCATCTGTATGTTGTATTGTGGGTTCACTGCCCCAAGTCAGGTCTCCTTCCTTGCGTCTACCTCCCCGCACCCCCTCCCCCCCGGGAATCACTCTGCTTTGGGTCTGTGAGGGTTTTTCATTGCTTAGTCCCTTCCCCTTTGTCACCCAACCACACCCCCTCTCTCCTCTGACAGCTGTCAGGCTGCTCCCTGCGTCGGTGCATTTGTTTTGTTCATTAGGTTGCACATATGAGTGAAATCATATGATATTTGTTTTTCTCTAACTGGTTTCTCTTAGCATAATACTCTCCACAGTCATCCATGCTGTTGCAAAAGTTAAGATTTTATTCTTTTTTACAGCCAAGTAATATTCCACTGTGTAAACGTCCCATAGCTGTTTTAGCCACTCATCTGTTGGTGGGCACTGAACCCTCAGTGCGGTGTGGGCAGGAGCGCTTGTAAGCCACCCGTCACGGAGTGGGCAAACGGGTTGAAAGAGTCTTCTACAAAAATCCACTGAAGCCGAACGCAGCCTCTCACAACCACGCCTGCTGGTACCTGATACGGATGGGCTCCTGGGACACTCACCTGGCGGGGGCGTCTGTGCTGCAGGGGGCTGCCCTCCGCAAGGTAATCCCAGGGTTTTCTGCCGCCGCCGCCCTCCCACTGTGTGTGTCTGTTTTTATGCAAGTACTGCGCCCTTTTGGTCACCGTGGCCTTGTGGTACAGTTTGAGATCAGGTAGCATGATTCCTCCCACTGCATTCTTCTTCCTCAGCACTGCTGTGTCCGCTCAGGGTCTTTTGTGGTTCCATATACATTTTTGGAATAGTCTAGTTCTGTGAAATACACCATTGGTACCTTGATAGGAGTTGTGTTGGCTCTGTAGATTGCTTTGGGTAGTCGTTGGCAGCCGTCCGTCTCGAGAGACGATGGTGTAGCTTCTTAAGAGTCTATCTGCACCGCCGAGAATGGCTGTGCAGTCCGACTCGGGAGTGACACGGTATCTGTCTCCTCCCGTGTTGAATCGACATCTTGCGATGACGCTGGAGTGTCCTCTCCAGTGAAGCTGAAGCTACAGAGCCTGGGCAGGGTGATATGGAGGGTCTGCTGTTGCCCATGCAGCAGACCCCCCTCTCTTCGCAGCTGAAGGGTCCAAGGGAAAGACGGAGTCAATACAGCTTGGCTTCAGGTGCGCCGCAGGAGTTGCCGGTGTTGACTACAACGTCAAACCGCCTTAGGGACTCCGGCTCCGGATTTTCTGTCGGGGTTTACTCCCTTAGCCTTTCCCCTGAAGAGGTATGCCGCAAGGCAGCGGAGGTTTTTTGGAGTCAGAGTTTTCCTTCTCTGATGTGCCCTGACTGGAAGATCGAACCAGCGACACTTAGCTCGCAGGCCGACGCTCAATCCACTGAGCCAAACCAGCCAGGGCTCGTTTTTCTGTCTAGTCACTGGTTATCTTAATAGCTTCGTTATTGCTCATCCTTTAAAAAAAGCTTTTTCTTATCGTAGAATGTAGGTTTGATTTCCGAGTCTCCTGGGGAGGCAGGGTGGAGTAGGAGGAAGATAAGGTGCCCGGGCAGTGTCCTCGCTCTTGACTCTGGGCCAGTCTTTTCCTTCTGTGGGTCTGTTACCTCATCACAGACTACTTGATTGCAAAACCCTTTGCCCACACACTATGCACGGGACTCCACATCAGGTCTGCTGCACCCCACACTGCAATGTTCCTTAGAACCAGGCTGCCACCCCAAGATAAACAGAGGCATACAGCCAGTGGGGCTTTTATGGGGAGGCTTGAGCACAGGGCAAGGAACTTTGTCTTCATTTGAGTGAGGTCATTGCCAGGCAGTGGTGGAGGGTCTGAAGACAGATCCTTCTTTTGGAAGTGTTACTGGTGGTGCTGGAAGCAAAATTGGACCTCGGCTCTTGGTTTCAGTGAAGAATCCTGAGCCAAGAACTCAGATGATAAGAGAAAGTTTATTTAGAAAGTTACAAAGGTAGTAGAAGTGAGCCAGCTGGGTTGCACAGGCTCAGGAAACAAGTTACAGAAGCAAAAGAAGGGCCCTTGGAGCTTAGGAGAGGGAAAGGCAAAGGTACGGTACCTGAGGGGTGTGAGAAAGGCTCACAGTAAAACACCAGGACACAGGACTTCAGCAGCTAAGTGAGTATGGGTAGTATGCACATTTTAATGATGTTAATTCTTCATATCCATGATCACGGTATGTGCTTCCACTTACCTATATCTTTTCATTTCATTTTTCAGTGTCTCAATTTTCCAGGTATAGGTCTTTTACATCCTTGGTTAAGTTTATTCCTAAGTATTTTTTTATTCAATTGAAAATGGGATTATTTTCTTAGTTTCCCTTTCTGATAGTTCATTATTGGGGTATAGAAATGCAACTGATTTTTGGATATTTATTTTGTATTCTGCTACTTCACTGAATTTATTTATCGCTTCTAGTAGTTTTCTGGTAGAACCTTCAGGGTCTTCTATCATGTCACCTGAAAATACAGTTTTACTTGTTCCTTTCCAGGGTGGATGCCTTTTATTTCTTTTTCTTGTCTGATTGCTGGGGCTAGGACTCCCAGGTCAGTGTTGACTAAGAGGTGAAAGTGAGAAGCAGATTTTGGATGCCTGCCCTTGAGCAAAATAAAACCCCTTCAGGCTTGTTCCAACAGGGCTCAGTTAACATTTCCAACTTTTTTCTGAAGGCAGTTAAAATCTTTTTATTATTAACTAGATGGTCATGCAAATTTATATGTGACACTTTTACATTAAAATGAGAACCAGTAAGGCTCTCTTTAAGTATTATTGGTGTTGGTCCTAAATATCGAAGTTACTCATTGACAGCAAAAGGATCCTACGTAGAGCTCATATTCCAAAGCCCGTGGCAGGACAGGTGTGGGTTCGATGCCACCTGTGACGTCAGGTGCCAGACATGAGGCGCCGTCCACGGGGTGTTCTGCTTTGTCCCCCCCTTTATATGGGTTCGGTGTGAATTGTATTATTTTCCTCTGCGGGTCACTTGCGTGGAAGCATGGAAAGGCGCTGTGACAGGAAGCAGAATGCCACCCTTAACTCCCTCAGGGGCTTACAGTGTAGAGTCTGAGCAGGGAGGGGTGGGGCCTGGGGTAGAGGATCAAGAAGTTCACATAAAATTCCAGTCGCTCATTTGCTCACCACCTGCTTCAGGATATATGGGTAACAGGCAGCCTTGCTTTTGGGAACCCGTCACATTCAGAAGAGCAGCGTAGGGTCCTGCTGGCCCTGAGCAGGGGGCGGTATTCAGTCAACACCAGTTGCAACATCCAAGTGTCGCCTCTGTCTCAGCTGGAAACAGAGCTCTTGCTCGGGCCTCCCCGAGACAGAAGCCTGCGGTCAGCCAGCGTCTTTCCCCTTCCTCCCCCTCACCCCCACGGGGGCGCTGTTTCTGGGGTGAGAGGAGAACAGGGTCCTGGAGCATCCAGGGCGCTTATGGTGAGACGTTGAGCCTCTAGGGACGGGGGGGGGGGAGGGGCGTCGTGGCTTCCTTTCACCACGTTCACTCTCCTCGGGACCCCAGCTGAGACTCTGTCTTGCCTGGTAGCCCCCAATTTCTTCCCTCACAGCTTTGCTCCCCAGGACTTAAGGAACATGGGGTCACAGTCTCCAAACGGTTCAGTGGTATCTTTCAGGGTGTAAGGTGAAGGGAAGCCCCCAACTCATTAATGAGACCAGAATTAACTACTCTGGTATCAAAAGCAGACAAAGACAGAACAAGAAAACTATAAATGGAATGATGTTTCTTATAAACAGACGCAAATATTCTAGCTCAGCCGGGGGGAGCGCGTCCCGACACACTAAGCTGGTGGGTCAGCCGCCATCGGGGCGCGTACAGGCAGCAGCCATCGATGAGCGGGACCACAGATTGATGTTTCTGTCTCTCTCCCGTCTCTCTCTGAAATCAATCGATAAAAACTTTTTAAAGTACTAGCAGATTTAACGCCCCCCCCCCCCCCCCAAGCCGTGAGTCATTGCACTGATTACCCAATGGCAGCTCCGACCCGGTCGTGGGCCGCCGGAGCGAGTCCTTGAACCACGTCGCGATGCAGCTACAGAGATAAAGGCAACCTTCACCTGCCATCAGCTCGCACTGCAGGTGATGGTCGCTGAGACAGCCCCCCAGCATCTCACTGCTCAGGAGAACTGTGCCCACGTGCAGGCTGCCACCTCAGGTTAAGAGACAGTTGGTGGGCTGAGGCAGTCCTGTGCGTGGGGGGCTTTTAAACTTGGCTCTTGAGCAATGTGAGCTAACAGCAGAGGGAGGAGCTGGGAGGGGACCCTGGACACGGGGCAGCGCTGGACAGTCAGGAGGAAACGAGATAGAGATGCAAGATGAAGCAGTCCCTTCGCAGGTGAACCCACCTGAAGGCACCAGGAAGCCATGCTAGGGACAGTGAGCGGAGGACAGGGACCTGGGGCAGGATCCTTGGGCATGGTGGAGGTGGAACCGAGCTGGGCGAGCAGAGAACCTGACGGGGCAGTGGGGGCGGCACAGCGGGGGCTTGGCCTCGGGGCCCCCAGTGGGCGTGAACGGTTGGGCCTGCCGTCTGGGGAAGGGGCCCGCCCTCTGGCCCTCCCCAAGCAGCCTTTCTCCCTTCTACCTAATTGTCTTTTGTTCAGGCTCAGTTAACGCCCATAGTAGTTTCAGGTGTTCAGCCTCGCCATCAGACGTTTTTATGGAACTAACGAAGTGATCACCCCGACACCAGTCATCGCAGTACTGACTGCTTTCCTTGTGCTGTACTTGGCGTCCTGTGACTGGTTCTAACTGCCCGTGTGTACTTGCTGTCCTGTCTGCAAGTGTAACTGCCACGCATGAACAGCACACACGCACAGACACACTCTGGAAACACAAAGATGCAGAGACCTTGTAGTTTTTATTGTAAAATTTTAGCGATGAGACAGGAATCATCATCAAAAACTCACTATTTTTAAAAAGCAGTTAGAATCAGTTACGTTTATCTGCTCAGGTGGCTGAAGCTTTTTAATATATTTCTGAAGACACTTCAGATTTGTATTTGTCCTTGGTGTGTAATCACATGGAAGCTGTGGGCTAGACTTGGGGCCAGGGAGCACTTGGTATAAGAATTCCCAGAGAAGCTCTGGCTGGCATGGCTCAGTGGATTGAGCACGGGCCGCCTGTGAACCAAAGGGTCGCCGGTTCGATTCCCAGTCAGGGCACAGGCCCGGGTTGTGGGTTGGGTCCCCAGTTGGGGGGATGTGAGAGGCAACCACACACTGATATTTCTCTCCCTCACTTTCTCCCTCCCTTCCCCTCTCTGTTAAATAAATAAAAGTAAATAAAAAATAAAATCTTAAAAAAAATTTCCAGAGAAGAGATTAGAGCTTTTCATCTCAGGAGTACAGGGAAAGAGTTTGAGTTCCTACCAGGACTTTTGTACCATAAGGCCAGAATTGTTTACAAGCTTTCTGAAATAAATGAGAGATTCTGGGTTTGGTAAAAAGGATTGTGGACTCACACATGAGTTGCTTCTGCAGCCACATTTCTGGTTTCGCAAAGACCTGTAAACTAAAGTCATCAGCAACTTAAGCAGCATCACTCAGCTATGTTATTACGTTTGCTTCTTTACGTATGGGAGGGTTTCCGACTAAGATGGAATTCAAGAGTCCGGTGTTCTGGATTGAGAGCTGTTTGTGCAGTGTTTTAGCAAACACTTCCACAAGGCTTCAGGTTTTTCTATCCCTGTGGCAGAGTTTCATTTTGGCTTACTGGCCTGAAAAAGTGATGACCCGGCCTTGCCGAGTTCTGTTCTGTTACCATATTCCTTGTTACCCACTCACCTCCCGGTGGACAGGTGGGCAGCTCCTGTATCTTGGCAACTGCAAATAAGGCTGCAGTGAATATCTGGGGGTACGTATCTTCAAGGCAGCTTTGCGTTTCTTTGGATAAATACGCCCGGAAGTGGAACTGCTAGGTCCATCGTTCTCTCATTTCAAGGTCTCCTTTGTCTGATGTAGTATTGCCAGCCCAGCTTTTGTTTCACTTCCACGTTCACGTAGTATCTTTTTTCTGTCCCTTTACTTTCAGTCTGTGATTTACTTGAGGTGTTTCTTGTAGACAGCATACGTAATGGCCTTGTTCTGTTATCCATTCAGCCCGTTTGTCTTCTGATTGGAGCATGTCATCTATTTGCATTTAAACTAAAGTTTTTCTGCCGGTGGCAGCGCACCCCATGAGTGACGGTTGCAGCCTGAGACCAGAGTGGGGAAGAAATTGTTGATAGATATGTATATGTGGCCATTTTATTCATATTTTTTATCTTTACAGTTTCTTGTAATACTTGTTTTGTGGTTATGAACTCATTTAGCTTTTAATTCTCTGGTAAGCTCTTCTAATCTATCTGGTCTGAAACGATAGCCTTAGGAGGCAGAGTAATACTGGTTACAAGTCCTTGCTATTTATTTCTGAGTATTTCATGCCAGTCCCTTCTGGCCTGCCAAGTTTCGGCTGAGAAATCAGCTGAGCCTTGTGGGAGGAAACCGCGTTTCCCTTGCGGCTTTTAACATTGTCTTCAATCTTCGGCCTTTTAAACATGATGGGCCTCTTAGGGTTCATCTTATTTGGGACTCTTGGCACTTCCTGGGCATGTTTGTCTTTTCCCTCCACCAGGTAAGGGAAGTTGCTCGTTTTTTCTTACATAGGTTCTCAGGTCCTTGCTCACTCTCCTGGCACCCCATGACGTGAGTGCCGGGACACCTGAGTTCTCCCAGAGGCCCCTACATTCTCCTCGTGGGTTTGGATCCTCTCTTTTTGCTGTTTTGACTGGGTGTTTAATACTTGATCTTCCGAATTACTGACCCTCCTCTGCTTCCTTTGTCAGTGTGTGTTTTCATTTCTGACTGGTTTTCTGTTTTCGGTCTTCATTTTTGTTTCCTCTCTGTTGAAGTTCTCACCGAGTTTAATTACCCGGCCTGAGTTCACTGAGCATCCTTATAACTAGCATTTGAACTCCACATCTGTTTTCTGGAGGGGGTGTGTGTGTCCCGTTTCCGCCGCCTCGTTTGGGCTGCCTCCTTGTGCTCCCCTGTACTAGGCAGAGCTGCTGCGGCTCCCAGTCTCGGTGGGTGTGCTGTGGGCCCCGTGGGGCCTCCCTGTCCTCCGAGTGGGGCGCTCCCATTGAGCCCCAGGTGGAAGCTCTGCGCCCTCCAGCAGCAGTTGAGCCTTGACTGCTGTTGGCATGTCAATGGGAGGGCCTGGCGGTGACCCTCATGGAGGCTGCTGTGCGTGGGACAGCCCCACAGGGCAGGACTAGCAGCGTGAGGTGCCCCCTGACTGCTCTCCTGGAGTGTTGCCCTCCTGGCGGAGGCTAGTCAGACATTGTCCGCCAGGCGCACTGGCTCTGGGCCCACCAGGGCGGTGCAAGCCAGGGGCACCTGCCACCTTTGTCCTGCCCAGGGCCACCAGCACGAGCTGCAGTGACCCACAGATGGTTGTCACCTGGGCTGGGCTTGGAGGTGCCTGGGCAAGGCCAAGCTGGGAGCCAGGCCTCTGCCCACTTAAGTGAAAAGTACAGGCTCACCAGGACCAGGTGCTGCGTGTGTCAGAGGTTTTAAGGACGTCAGCGGCAGGACGCAGGGTGGCCTTCTGTACGGAAAAGCCCTGGAAACAGCTTGCGTGGCCCGCACGCTGGGTGAGGGTGGGGCCTGAGGGCTCACCAGGGCCCGGTGAACAGTGTTAGCAAAGGCGATGCAGCGGCCTCTGCCCCAGCACTGCTCTGGGACACAGCAGTCCCTCTGGTCCTCACCCGAAGCCAGGCTGTGACTATTCAGCCCCTCTGTCCCTGGTGCCCAGGGCTGGAGCTCAGGGGGTGAGTTGGAGGAAGTTTGTGCGCCGGCCCTTTGAGACGAGCTGCCTGGGAATCTAGCAGCCTGTTTCCCGCAGCCACGATCCCCGCAGGCTTTTCAGCCAGAAGTTGTGGGGACTCATCTTCCTGGCACTGGAGTCCTGGGCAGGGGGGACCTGGTGTAGGGCTGGGACCTCTCACTGCAGAGGGGACCCCTGCTGCCAAGGCGCTGCTCTTGGTTTTTATCCGCCACACGTTGGTGTGGGACAGTTCCCTGTCTCTGCCCCTCCCACCTGCTCCGATGTGGCTGCTTCTACCCTTTTCTCAGTTACAGCTGCCATTCACTGTTCGGTAGTTTCAGGGTACAGCGTAGCAGTCAGTCATAACTTCATAAAGGGATTCCCATCTAATATTCCCAGCACTCACCTGGCACCATAGTTACTACAGTCTCAGGGACTGTCTTCCCCACCGTGTACTTTACATCCATGACTGCTGTGCAACAACCAGTCTGTACTGCTCAGTCCCCCAGCCGTGTTATGAGTCTGCTTTGTTTCTTTATAGTTTTTTAGATTCTGCGTATAACGGAAATCATATGGTTGTGTATCTTCCTCTGACTTAATAATACTTTCTAGGTTCATCCATGCTGCTTCAGAAGGTAAGCTTTTCTTTCTTTTTTTTATGGCTAATACTGCATTGTATATATTTACCACTGCTTTTTTATCCACTCATCTGTTGAAGGGCACTTGGGCTGCCTCTTTATCTTGCCTATTATAAATAACGCTGCTGTGAACATAGAGGTGCATATTTTCTTTCAAATTAGTTGTTTTAATATTTATCTAGAAGTGGAATCGCTGGGTCATAGGCAGATTTGAGGTATCTCCACACTGCTTTCCACAGTGGCTGCACCATCTGCACTCCCACGAACAGTGCACAAGGGTCCCCTTTCTCCACATCCTCAGCAGCACTTGATTTATTGATGGTGGCCACTCTGACAGGTGTGAGGAGATATCTCATTGTTTTAATTTGCATCTCTGATGATTGGTGACATTGAGCATTTTTTCATGTCTATCAGCCATCTGTGTGTCCTCTTTAGGGAAGTGTCTATTCAGGTCACTTGATCATTTATAATTGGATTTTTTTTGGTGTTGAGTCGTACAAGTTCTTTATTATTGGTGAACATCTCCGATTCAGTAGGTTGGTTGTCTTTTCATTCTGATGGTTGCCTTTGCTGTGCAAAACCTTTTTAGTGTCATGTAGATTCACTTATTTTTTATTTTTTCCTTTTATGTTGTGTGAAGAGATCATGAAAATATTACTAAGAAATGTGCGAGATTTTACTGCTCATATTTTCTTCTAGGAGTTTATGACATCAGGTTTTACATTTAAGTCTTTAATGCATTTCGGGTTTATTCTTGTGTGTGGTGTAATGTTTTCCCAGCAACGTTAGTGTCTTACCCCTATTGTACATTCTTGCCTCCCGTGGTTTTATGCCAGTTATCGTGCTGTTTGGATGCCTATGGCCTTGTGGCATAGTTTGATATGAGGTAGCATGATACCCTCCAGCTGTGTTCTTCTTCCTCTAGATTCCTGAGGCCATCTTGAGTCATGAGGCTTCCATTCATCTGCATTTCAGGTGGTTTCAAATGGTGGCTGTTCTGTAGTTGTAATGTTGATGTGGTTGTGGGAGGAGGTGAGTGCTGAGTTACCCATTCCACGTTCTTGAGGGGTGTGGGTAAAGATGAGAGGGAGGAAATGGAAGCTGTGTATTTCAGTGGTTTGGTGACTCAGGGAAGGGACTGGAAGGGTCAACATGGTCCTTACAGAGTGATGGAAGGAAAGTCTAAAAAGTGTATTTAAGGCAAGCAGGTACCATGGACAAGGAGCCTTGGGAAGTTGCTCATCCTGACAGTTTCTATGAAGTTCTTGAGAAAACCTCTAAAAGGAGCCTGAAATTCCAGCACAGCTGAATTCCTAAGGTAAGAGGAAGTCATGTTGCCCGGTTTTAGAAATCTGTCCATTCTAATAAAGGTATCTGTACCAATGGGGGGGGGGGGGGGGGGTGCTGGATACATCGGCAACTTCTGCTTGAGCCTCATTTTCAGTTTCTACTTGATATAGGTCTCCCTACATAGGTAAGTATCCGCCCAACAGGCAGTGCACGCGGTCAGGAAATCAGACTCATTTGCTGAAGCTGCCAGGCTCCAGAAAACTTGGGCTGCAGGGTGTGTTTGAAGTTTTCTATAATAGTGAAATACCAAAGTCAGCTTTTATCTTTTTTACAAAGGCAGTTATTTTAGTTTAGGGTTCACTCTTCTCCAGAGCTTCCTGGTGAGTATAAGCAGATTGACAAACACAGTGGAGAGCGGATGGAGAAAACAGGGTTACAGTCAGGAGCCTCGTCAGAATGAACTGTGGTTTTGGTGCACTCATAATTGCAGCCCTATTTCTGCCCCACCCTGTCTGTGTCAGTTTCTGTGCAAAAAGGGTCCACTCACAGCATGGCATTTGGGGCACAGCAAGTATCTCACTTTCCTCTTCCCTAAGTACTGCTCAGGGCCACACTGGTCGAGTGGTGACAAGGAGGCAATGACAGAGAAGTGGCCACATGCCCAGGACAACTGCTGATTTCTAAACAGGTGAGACCAGATCATCTGGATCACCTATGACTTTACCTTTTAAAGGTAGTTTATTTTCGACTTTACCTTTTAAAGGTAGTTTATTTTCAACTGTTAAGTCTTCTATATCTGATGACCTGTACTGAATTTCCATTCAAAAATCTCATACAGATATGTTATTACAATTTATAACTTCAATAGAACAGTGAGAATAAAACGTGAGAACTGAAGAGTACATATTTCTTCACGAATTTATTATATAAAACGCCCCCAGAGATCTCTCATCTCCCTTCCGTTGTACACAAGCAGCACACAGATGCGAGGCCCTGCAGGGGCACAGTAGCAAGAGGAGCCCTGGGTGGGGGTTCACTCCGCACAGCAGGCCTGGGCCGGCTCGGCGAACCCCACGCTACCTTAGCGCAACACGGAAAGCACGGTGTTCCTTTGTCAGCCCGTGGCGGTGAGAGCGCCACTGCTTTATTTAGCATCACGGTGCATAACAGTTCTAGATCAGTTACTAAAAGAATTAAAATAATGGTGAAACACATTCCTTTTCCCCCTGCAATGATTGGAAAGCTGTAATTTTCCTGCCAATTTCAAACCAATCACCAGGCTGATCTATCATAATGATTAAAACAATCAAGGCCCAAGCTCAGCATAGGAACTGCGGCTTGTAGTGAAAGGATATATCACTATGTCTCCTCCGTTAAAAATACATAATCCTTTTATTTTAGATTGCAGTAAAAGAAATTAACATCATAGACATAGAAGACTAGAATGGGGAAACTACTTCTTTCTGAAGGTCCAATAATTTAAACCTATTTGTACTTGACCACGGTACATGAAAGTAGTATTAACACTTAGGTTTTGGAGTTAAATTTAATCTTTGGGGGCACACGGGGTAAGCAGGACCTAGAGTAATAGTTCCGTTCACTCCCAGGTGTGCTGCTCCACGCCTCAGCAACGAGGCCCAGCAGCTGTCCTCTCGTCGGGGACAGTGTGAGCCGCGAGCCTGGACAGGGGGCCGGCGAGACAGGACGGTGCCGACACGAAGGGAAGACTTTGGATTGTCTATTTCAATGCAGGTAATACGAAATTAATCAAAATTTATTTTAAGTGCACTTTCACATGCTTGGTGTTTAAAAACAAACTTCCTAACTTCCTTGCAATAGGCTTGACTCACCATTTGTTTTGGCCAAATGCACTTTTCCCCGGTAAACTTAAAATGACAACAGTAACACAAGAACAACAAAAATAATCCCTGTCCTTCACCTATGAGGAAAGATGACTGGCTACTGCGGACACACGAGGACGACACTGTGGCACGAGTGGCTGCACGCTGGGGCGCAAGCAGAGTTCTGAGGGCTGCAGGTGACATTCCGAGTGCTCCCTTCCGTCTTTATTGATTTCAAGATTTCGCACAGAAAACTCTTTGGGGACTAGAACAGCAGCAAATGCATCACACTGGTTTTAAGACTTCAAGTTTCAAAAGCAAATTGTTTAAAAAAAAAAAAAAAAGTTCCTGATTTGAGTTAGATACAGGGAGGAGAATAGCACGGACTTACTGAAGGTTACATGGTCTACAGTGGTGAGCAGCGCTCGCTTCCTCAGGGAGGATTTTGGTGGTGGTATTTCCTCAGCACTCAAAAAGGCTCAACCTCAAGCAGTAATAAACACAAGCAAAAAGTGATTTAACCATTAAAATAAATATTCAGAAAAACCTCTCTGTACATACAAGTGAAAGGATAGGTAACGCTTTCACACACAAAAATAATAATAATAAAGGATTTTGTTCATAGAAGTAGCTGAACTCTGCTGCCCCAGCCCACACAGCCCCGACGCGGAAGGGAGGCAGACACGGTGACGGTGACGGTGGCGGTTCCCTATCTTACAGCCTTTGCGCGGGGCACTACCCTCCACGTCATCCCTCCTGCGGTATGTAGTAAAATGGCAAATTTCATCTTCCTTTCCTTCGGCTTTCCGGTCTTCCTTTCTTACAGCATGCCAAACCCTTTGGCGTAAGTGATGGCCTTCAACAATCTCTCTTTCAGTTTTTCTTTGCTGGAATATTCCGGCAGTAAAAGGACATTAAAGCAAGTATGAGATGTAGGTAACCTAGAGAGAGGGGAGAACACAGTCAGTCGTGGACCGGCAGCCAGCAGCACACGGCCCTACTGTCACGGTACGTGCAGCGGACAGGGTTTGCAGTGCGGCTGGCGCCCGAATGCGAGTCAGCTGCCACGCCCCAGCCTTTCCTTTATAACCTACGCAACACTCACAACAGGGAGGAGGGGAACACCGCACCGAGTGAGGCTGAGGGTCCTGAACAAAAGCTGCTCCCACTAGATCTACAGAGGGAGTATCAGTACCCCCAACCGGGGGCTGAAGTCACTGGGGAACTAAGGGACTGACTTTACTCTTAAGTGCTCTTCAGTACTTACTGGAAATACTCCTGATAGTCATGTAAATGACTTGGTAAGTATACATTTAATAATGTAGACTACAATAGAAATGCTTCTATACATGTAAATCCTTAACTCTGATACTGCTCACGTATGGTCTTGACTTTCCCAAAATGTTCATGTACACAATGGATAATTATGATAATTAGTGCTGAATGCTTCCTGCACCTCAGGTTAACCATTCTAAACATTACCTAACAAGGCTTTCAGTTAAAAAATTCTGCACCAAAGACTGACTCATATGGCCTGGCAGAATTCCATGAGCTCTGCAGAAACTTCTAATGAGGCCAGTATTTAAAAAATGTCCTCAAACAGCAGCAAACAGTCTCTGACCTAATGCTCAGGAAAAACTGTACGTGCTCAGAACCTATTGGACAGGTCACACGTGTGTGAAGTAGAAGCCAGCTTCTCAATACGCAGCCGCGACTGGGTAATTACCGCTCTGTGTCTGGGCCGTTTTTGGCTATAATCATCTTCAGTTTTCCTAGTCCGCCCACCGGCGCTCTGTCCGTGCCCGTCGTGAACTGCAAGAACAGTCTCTTCTGCTCATCGGTAAACGAGTGCACAATCTCCCAGAACTCCCTGCGGAGAAGAGAGACAACACTGACTTTACCTTGCACTCGAGTGCAAGTTTATGATCTCTATTAGAACCACGTTAGGAGAGGATTTGGAAGTTATTGCTGGGAACACTATAAAGATTCTCTCTTGGTGTGGTCTAGGAATCCCACATAGCAAAGCATGAGATAAACTTGGTATTTTAAAAGCTGTTTCCTTATGTTCACCACAACATCATTTACAGCAATAAAAACCGGTAACGCTCAGTGCCCAACAAGAGCAAATAATTATGTAAACTATAGCACATTCGAAATATATAATCAAAACCCAAATCACATGAACTGGAAATGACTCACTCTGTAAAGTTAGAGATGAGTATATACATTTTCTTTAGTCCATTGCCTTTATTCTGTGTCTACTCATCTCTTCCTCAACTTCTGGGGAAAAGACACTATAAATTAAGGACAAAAGCAGCACTCCCGGGCCCATACCTGAGAGTGGGTAATAAAAAGGCGCATAACGTACACAGACGAGCAGGAGGGCGCTGTCCTGCCGGCTCTGGCACAGGGAGGTGTTTCAGGTTCTGGTTCCGCCAGGCCTCCCCATATCCATAATTCTAGTATTCCTGTGTATAGTTCCTGTCACCGAAACGTGGCAGCCTGGTTGGTGCGACGTTACGGTTTGTGACCCAGGGGAGCAGCTCTATGGGACCCACTGGCTCTCCACTGCTGTGACTGCTCTAACCGGCATCCCGCCCCGACCCGGAGCAGTACAGACAGGCAGGGTCATCTCCCAGGTGGGAAGGCGTGAAGGCCACAGCACACGTGAGCTATTCCTTTCGGACACGGGCCCAGAGCAGCCTGAGGGAACCGTCCACACCTGAAGACGCGTACACAGCACAGGGTGGCGGAGACAGACCCCAAAGGGGGCAGCACACCAGCAGCGGTCACTGTGACCAGTCTGGCCGCGTTGTTAATGAGCTATTTACTTGGTGCCTTCTAAAAAATTAGAACGGAAATTCTGAATTAAGAATGTACCTATTTAGACAATGGAAAACGAGAGAAAAAGCTTCTGCATTTCTACATAAAAGTGTCAGTGACATCGATCGCATCCCCAAAGCCTCTGCCCATCACAATGGAGAGAGAAAGCAGGAAACGGAGCAGCCAAGCCCGGCAGACCCCAGCCCACCATCAACTCCGAAGGGCAGGTGACAGCACAGATCTCAGAAGACGCCTGGGAGGGGAGGAAGCAGCCGATGAAGAAGGCAGGACTGGAAAACTGGGCGTGCTGGGCCATGGGCCCTCTGTTGAAGGCAGTGCTGTGACCACAGCCAGCAAGACTCCTCCACTCTCGCAGGAGAGCTAATGGCAGGTCCAGAAACTAGAACTACACCCTCAACACTAGAGAAAGAGGAGATAAAAATCTCACAAATCAAGAAGAATCGAAGCCACTGTACCTGGGGCTCTGCCTCCCAACCTGGAGCACACAGCCCTCCAGCCGGGGCTCCTCATGCAGCACCTGGGCCCAGGGGTCTGCAGCGACTCAACATGCCTGCCCCAGGCCGCTCAGCCATCAGGGACCTGGGCTGAGGGGGGGCCCTGTGTGAAAACGTAAACGAGCTCACCGGGAAAGTGCCACAAAGGCTCTGAAACCAGCATTGCTGTGGCCTGCACCAGAAGACCACCTGGGAGAGAAAAACATGGGCAGGTCGCTGAGGACCCCCAGCTAGCAGCCTAAATGTCCACCAAGAACCAGAAAAGTCACGACAGAAAGGGAAGAAACCAAGTGACAGCAACACTGGGATCAAGCCTTTCAGCAGGCAAATGGTTTAGAGGACAGGCAAACTCATAAGGAATAAACACGGCTCAGAAATAAGGAGGAACAAACCTAATGTCCCACGTGGGCAAACATGTGGGTGACTCAAGGGAATCAGGCTGAGGAGGAAAAGCCAAACCCCAAAGGTGACTGCCTGCAGATCAGGGGTTGCAGGGATTGGGGTGGGGGCAGGGCGTGACTATAAAAGGGCAAGAGGAGGGCTTCGTGTGGTGACACTGTGTCACCACTGCGTCCCAGCTGCTGTGGCACTGACATGTTGTAAAGTTCCCACTGAGGGAAATAGGGGCAAGGAGACCCAGGATCTGTGTTTTTTTCTTACAACTGCATGTGAATCTACATGACAAGTTTAATTTTAAAAAATGTTAAAGAATATTAATATTATGATTCTCAAGAGAAAAACTTAGTACAAAGAGGGACATCATCTAATGATGATAAAAGGATCAAATTACCAAAAAGACATATTGAGGCTCAATGTGTATTCACCAAACACAAGATCTTGCAAATATGGATGGCACCAGAGGGGCAGAGACAAATATGGATGGCACCAGAGGGGTAGAGACAAAAACCCAAAGGGAGGGCCACTCGGTCATCAGTTTCAGACCCTGCAGGTGCTCAGGGTGATGCTGACCGAGTGGCACCCGCAGGGTCTGAAACTGACAACACTGAGCATCAGAGACGCAGGACAGAGTTGGTGATGTTCTCCAGAGGAATCCAACCAGGAATCAATAACAGAATGAAAACAGGAAAATATCCCAAAACCCTGAAAACTAAGAACTATGACTCAAAAAGAAGATCTCAAAATACATTTTAAAAAATCACAGATATGAAGGAAAATGACAATACAACATTAAAATATTTGGAATATAGCTAAAGCAAGGCAGACAATAAAATTTAAAGCACTAAATGCTGCATTGGAAAAAGAGGAAAGATCTGAAATCAGTAATCATTATGTTTGTATACTCAATAAGCTAAAGGAGAAAAAAGGCCCCCAAAAGAAGAAAGTTTAAAAAAGCTGAAATCAATGTAATTGAAAACAAGAAAAGAACAGAGAAATTAAAAGGTAGCTCTGTATTAAAAAGCTCTCGGCAAGACTGACAAGGAAAAAGAAAGCACAGGTTACCACTATCAAGAATAAAAGAGGATGATCAATTCAGACCCTCAGACATCAAAAGGCTAAAACAGGGATATTAGAAACTCTGCATCCATGAATTTGACAATAACACCTCAAATAATACAACTCCCTCAATATAAAAGATAATTTCAGGAGTCTCATAACCATTAAAAAAATTGAATTTGAAATATAAAAACAACATCTCCAGGCCCTGATGGTTTCACTAAAGACTAGCATACTTTTGAGAAAGAATTAACACCATATTAACACCTCCGAACTCATTTCATGATCAAGTGGTTTTAATGTAATAGAAAAAGTGAAAAAATTACAGACCTATATCTCTTATGAACTTAAGACACAAAAATCACCAACCAGTCACCAAGTCAAATCCAAGTTAGCCACATGGACTGACTCAGGTATGCAAGGCTGATTCAGTATTGGAAACTCCCTTCAAGTAACATGCCCTACCCAGAGGATAAAGAAAAATCATAGTCTCACCAGTTGATGGAGAAAAGCCCTATTCATGATAATACTCCCAGCAAAAGCGGTATAGAGAGCCTCCAAGAATCTGTAGCAGCAACTAGGATCGTGTGCCGATTAATGACAAGGCTCCATCGAGCAATGCATCATTCCATGCTGCACGCCCTTACACACACACACACACACACACACACAGGTGGTCTGGCCTCCTGTGCCTGGACTGCGTGTAACAAAATGGTAGGAGTGCATGTGTACATAACCATGTGCAAACACCGAGAACATGCACCATGAGAGGGAAAAGCCGCAGGCCTGTGTAGGGCACTTACTACGAAGGGAGCCTGCTACTGGAAGCCGCCCCGGTGAGCGGTGAGCCCTTGTGAGGACAAGCGCAGCCTTTAAAACAACACAAAGTTAAGTCAAGGAGCAGGAGGGAGATGCCGTCAGAGGCGCAGTGAACCTGAGACATGCAAGGCTGCCGCTGCACAGTGTACTGTTCTGTAGCAAACTTTTTAAGAGGTAGGAAGTACACTCTAAAACAGAAGTAGAACGGAGTGAACACAAACCACCACGCAGTCGCTGAGCGTCACTGTCAAACCTCACGCGCTGTGCTGCAACAAGGCGGGCGGTGCGCGAGGGTCTGTGGACCAGACGCTGGTGAGCGATGCTCCGCGCCACCTCACGGTGGACGTTTTTCAGCTCTATTAGATCTTACGGGGCCCATCGCTGACCAAGCATCATTATGCAGCTCATGACTGTACATTAATGTCAAGGTTAATGGCTAAAGGAACAGCAAGGCAACTTCACTCACAGCCCCTACTCAGCGCAGTGCTAAAAGGTCGAGCCGGCACAGTGAGGCAGGGGGAAGAAAAGGCATACAAATTTAAAAGGAAGAAATAGAACTGTCCCAATTCATGGGCGACACGATCGTCTACACAGAAAATCCCAAGAAGTCTACAAAAAGACTTCTAAGAAAAGCACGTTCAGCAAGGTCAAAGGGTATCAAATCAACATGTAACAACCAACCATATTTCTATACACTAACCAAGGGACAAGGAAACCAAAATTAAAAACGGCATTTACAATCACTACAACGAAAACACATACTTAAGTATAAATGAACAACACACGCATGGGCTCCGTATGCTGGAAACTTGGAACTGCTGATGAGAGATGAGAGACGTCAGCAAGTAGAAGGCTCTGCCCTGTTCATAGATTCAGAGAACACAGTGAAATGCCCACTCTCCCCAGCTGGATCTCAGTATTGTCATTTCTATCAGAATCCATGATGGGTTTTGCAAACAGACAAGGCGAGTGTATAATCTATATAGAAAAATGAAGAGTTGCTAAACTAATCCAGATAAAGAAAACTTTCTTCTGAACTGGGAGTGCTGCGTGGCCTCAATTGATGGAAGAGCATAGACAATTCAGAAAGATTCACACGAACGTTACCCACTGATTTTTGATGGAAGTCACACAAAAAAACACAATTCAATGAAAAAAGAAGAGCCTTTTCAATAAATTGTATTGGAACAACTGGACGCCCATAGGCAAAAAAAGTGAATCATGACTTAAATATCACGTTATATAAAAATTGACTCAGACGTCAATGTAAAATGTAAAATAAAGGTAGGAGAAAATATTCAGGACTTAAGGCTAGACTATGTATTTTAGATTTGAAACCAAAAGCATGATCTATAAAAGGAAAAATCTGAATTCATCAGAATTAAAAATGTTTGCTACATAAAACTTCCACTAAGAAGATAAAAAAACTACAATACAAAATGGAAGCAAATATTTGCAAATCAGACTTCACAAAGGAGTAGAATATACAAGGTGAGGCAAAAGTAGGTTTACAGTGATCGTGATTATTGTACTTACATATGAACAACTGTAAACCTGCTTTGCCCCACTCTACGTAAATAACTTAAAATTCAACACTGAAAACCAGATATTTCACCAGAACCAGTATACAGATGGCAAAAAACAGTACATGAAAAGATATTCCACATCATTGCCATCAGGTTAAATTAAACCACAATGAGATACCATAGCATACCTAGCAAACTGGATAAAAACAATTTTGACTTCACCAAACACTGCCAGTGCAATAAAGAGGCTGGATCGTTCATATATTGCCTAGAGAAATGTAAAACGATACAGCAGCTCTGGCAAATAGGAGTTTCTTTAAAAAACTAATGTGCCCTTATCGTAGGACCCCGTGATTGTACTTTGGGCATTTACCTCAAAGAAACGAGAACCTCTATTCACACAAAAATCTGTGCCTGTATGTCCAATAGGGGCTTCATTCTCAATACAGGCAGTGCCCTCTTAACAGCTGAGTGATTAAACCAGCACATCCATCCCACAGCGTCCTGTGCAGCAACAAAAAGCAACACACGCAACAACTCGCATGGGCTCCCAGGACACCACACGGGGGGGGGGGGGGGGGAATGAAGGTGACAGGGGAACAGCAGAGGAGCATCTAAGGTGGTGCATATGCAAATCTACACATGCATTCCAGGGGCACAGGACTACACACTCATACGCGGAAGAGCCTGAAAAACGGATGAAATCGGAATCCGATCTATACATCGCACCAATATCAGTTTCTTGACTTTCGTATTGCGTTACAGGGAATGCAAGATGCTGCTATCGTGGGAAAATGCACATGACCAATCCTTACTGGAAAAAATTCTACTAAACCTATAATCATTTTAAAATAATACTTAAAACACAAAAACCTTCCCACAAAGAAATCTCAAGTATTTAATATGTCTGAAAATAAAGAAGGGTATTCTTTCCAACTCCTGTGAGAGAGCAAAACTTGATAAATGTACACAAGGAAATTACAAGTCAATATTCTTCTTGAACATGAATAAAAATTCTTAACAAAATAAACAGAGCAAAGCATTTATAAACTAATGAGCCACAACTAAGTTGGACTTCTCTAGGAATGAATGGTCAACAAACATCGCAAAAGTTCCATAGACTTTTAATAGGGTTCAAACGTGAATCTGAGCAAGCCTTTGAAACAGGAACTCACTATGACTTAAGAAATTGCAGTCCCTGCCTCTAAATTTAAATGCCTGTCCCCACCTGCATCTTTTGGGGGTAATTAATTAAATATATATATATATATATAGAAAAGGGTGAAGCCAAAGAACCTTGTATGCACGACCCAAGGGGGGGTGGGGCTGCTTGGGGAAGGGGGATACTGGACTATTGTAACAACATAATCCATAATATACAATAATCTTAAAGCGCTCAGAGTCCCCCAGTTCTATGACTATCAGTGACTGGAAAACACATATGCTTACAACCAAAGGTTTTCACAGTTGTTTTTACTAACAGCATACTTCTCAGAGTTCACATTTTCAATACAGATTATAAAATTTTCATTGATTTTATTTCTGGTAAGCTTTAATACATATAACATTAAAAATAACATTTCAGTGGTGTTTCATACTAGATGTTACACTGTTTATTTAGAGTTTCAAAGTCTTCACTTCATTTGAATGAATTCTGAGTACTTTACCTGAAATAAATACAAACCAAGATACAGTAGTCCCTCTATTGCAGCGCGCGATTCTTAAAAATATTATATTTAATTATTGATTGCGGATTTTTTGCTGTATTGCGGGATTTTGCGGTACTGTACACGTACGTTGTTAAAGTTACGTAGGTGTAAGAGTGTAGAATATGTTTACGAACATACTTGTGTGGGGAAGGGGTTTTATAAAGTCTTAAAATATATATAGATACTAAAATAAATGTAAGGTTCCTATTGCGCAGATTTCCACCTATTGCGGGATGGGGGTGGGGGTGGGGGTCTAGAACGTAATACCCATGATAAGTGAGGGAATACGGTATCAACACTGGAACCTTTACCCTGGTGTTACTACACTCAGTATTCTAAGTCTCCATCTTCCTACTAATTGTAGACTCTATTTAATGAGTATTTCCATACTTATTTTGACAAAACTAAGAAGGTGATTTTGTCTAAAAGATTTTTAAAGATATCATTAACTGTGGGAATGAGTTGGAAGTTATTATATCTATTATTTCACATAGCACCAGCTCTGCCCTTCAAACTATGCATCACCTGTGATCTTAAGGAATTACATTAATTTTACGAACATCTCTGCATAAGGAACAGCACAAGACCTTTCCAACTCTTCTCAGGGAAACAGACACTGAGATGCTACAGAGCCCTTACTGTATGTGACCATCGTCGCTCCCAGGTGCTGCTGTGATAACCCCGTGACTCACAAGTGAGGTTTACCCATTATGTTATCTCAGCCCTTTTACGGGTCACCTTTGAACCTTCAGGTACGTAGCAGAACATACGTTCCAAACAGTCAAGTTTTTACTACGAAGAGGAAATAACAGTGACCTACAAGGTAACAGAACAGAAAACTTCTATAACCTCCCTCCTCGGGTCTCCAGGCGGCAACCCTGCAGGCAGCCCCCAGAGGTGCAATCTCGCCCCACCCCGCCCGTGGGGCCCACGGGGCACTTGCCCCCTTTCAAGAGGAAGCCTGGACGTCTCAGGCCGGGACAGCACCCTACAGGAAGAGGCAGGACAGTGGCAACGGCATCTGCTTGGCAGCAGTGAAGATCGGGAATGTGCCTCTTTCTGTGCAAACTGGGGGCTGTTTCTTCAGGTGTGAAACAAATACTAATATGTATCTTGGCCTGTTACCATGAGACCTAATAAAAAAACTGCTTCTATGAAGCACCTCTGTGTCCACAAACGCAGAGGTAAAAAAAAACTATAGATGTTCTGTTTTCATCATCATCTAACCTACAATAAGCACATTCTAATCAGAATCACTAGGAATAGGAGACAATTTATACCCCAAATGCAGAAGAAAACATGCAACTTACGTAAAACACTTAAGGAAATACATCACAGTATTAACAGTTAAGCTGGTAATTATATTCCAAAAACATTTATGAATTGAGGAGTGTGACTTTGCTGGTTTTGTAATGGTTTTGTAAGTAATATGTAGAGACAAAGGTACGCACGTAAAGCACACAGCCCTTTGGGAATTAAATCGCCCCTTTAAGAGTTAAGTGAATGGGAGAAGATACTTGCTAAAGCAGGATCTATCTATCTGATAAGAGGTTAGTATCCAAAATATACAAACTCACATATTTAAACAGCAAGCCCCTGCCCCCGTAAGCCAGCAAGCCGAGGACCTTAATAGACATTTCTCGAAGGAGGACACACAGATGGCCCACAGACATATGAAAAGATACTCAACATCACAATTGCCAAGGAACTGCAAATCAAAACCACACCTGTCAGGATGGCAATAAAATGTCAGCAAGGATGCAGAGAAAGGGAGCCCTCATGCACTGTGCATGGGAATGCAGACTGACGCAGCTACGGTCAAAAACAGTATGGAGGGTCCTCAAAAAATAAAAAATAGAGCTGCCATATGACCCAACAATTTCACTTCTGGGTCTTTATCCAATGAAACAGACATTAATTCAAAAAGATACATACACCCCCATGTTCACCGCAGCATTACTGCAATAGCCAAGATACGGAAGCAACCTAGGCAGCCATCCACAGACAAATGGATAAAAAACTTGGTACCTACACACAATGGACTGCTAGTCAGCCATAAAAAAGAATGAAAGCTGGACATTTGTGAGAACACGGAGGGACCTAGAGGGTGTTAGGCTCAGTGAAGTCAGTCAGAGACAAACGCCGGATGATTTCACTTATACGTGGGATCTAAAGAATAAAACAAGCAACATAAATGTGGAATCTAAAGAAAACAAACAAGCAAAGTAAAACAGGAACAAACTCCGATACAGAGAACGAACTGATGGTTGCCAGAAGGCGGGGTGGGGGTGGGGGGCGTAATAGATAGAAAAGACAACTAAGAAGTACAAATGTCCAGTTAACCCACTCACGGGATGTAAAGCACAGCACAGGAAGAGTCAAAAACACCCTAATAACCGTGTGGTGCCGGGTGGGGACCGGACCTATTGCGACCACTTCCTAAGTTACACAAATGTCTAGCAAGGAGGCGGTACACCTGCCTGAAGCTAATTATAACACATGCTAGCTATTAAAATGTTTTAAATAAAATGACAGTGATTAAAAAAAAATTAAACACCTCACCTAATCAGAACAGAGTCCCTGGTGTAGCCACCATCATATTCCGTAGTTTCTTCTAGTGCTTGGAAATCTAGATTCTGCAAATTCAAAAAAACATTGTCACATCCTGTGCGCCACAGCACTGCAAACATAAGTCACACACGGCACTCGTGCAGACACGCGCTTTCTTACCCGGCTTCCGCATATGAGCAATTCAATCTCCTCTGGTCTGAATAAGTACTTTAAGGGAGATTCATTGGTCACCATATGAAAACCTCTCCGGAAAGCCTTGAACTGTTTTTCTACTGATTTATTGAGAATGTAGTCAGAATAGAGATTGACAAATTCCTGCAGAAAACATGAACCACAAGAACTTACATGCTATACAAACAAACCAGCACAAGCTCATGGGTGGCATAGCTTTTTTGTTACTTTCGCATTTATTTTCCCACAGAAAAAACATGCAAGAGTATTTTTTTAAAAATTCAAGTTATATACATACAAAGGAAAGTATCTTTCACAATTTCACAGTCTGCAACAGCAGCATTACCCTGTAAACAGGCCATGTATGTGAACTACTGAATATAAAGGCTGGGCATCCGCAAACGCAAGAGCCATTTATGGAGCGTGAGGCACCATATCTGAGCAAACCGGGAAGCCTCATGGTTGTTGTTCTAGAATATTTAGGAAGCTGCCTACTGCATCCAGGCCCAGCAAAAGCCTTTGTTTCACTTGACACATAAGCCTGTTGTACCAAATCACAAGGGAAATGTACTTTTTATTCTTATGAACACATTTTTAAAGGTTAATTCTATATCATAATTGTCCTGCTACGTTCTGGGTTATTTCCTTGTTTCCAGATGCTTCCTTTTCTAGTCAAGAGACTAGATTTAGAGACTGCCACACACATGTGCCCACTAAGTGCCATCACCCCGTGTCTGGGGACGAGGCCCTTCATCATGAGGCCATGACGTGCGCTCAGCCAGCTGCCAGCTCTGTGTCACAGCGGCACGGGGCCACAAGGCCCTCCCACCCCCGCCCCTTGCTCCAGGAGGGACTGCTGTCCCACAGTTAGAAAACTGGCTGTTGCACTTCCAAGAACTTAGTTGACTTCTTGGGTCTTTGTAGAGACTATTAGGTACTTCTTTTAATAAAATTACAAACGCTGTGTTTTGAAATTGTGTTCATGAGAGACAAAAACAATGATATAAAAACATGCACTACCTTCCTATTTTCGTTTGTAATTGGAATTTTATCACCGTTCTCCTTCAGATCGTGCATCATCGGATTACCAAAGAGGTCCGTCTGCGATATTTGGAAGGTGATCATCATATCGTCCTCCACGTTTCCCTCGTACTCCAGCAGGTCCTTCAGGCTCTGATACAGAACCTGGCAACCAGAAAGGGACAGAGTGCAGCCGGCTGTGATACTCTTCTCGGAAGCAAGGACAACTACTGTGACAGTAAGAATAAAACACAGGTAGCATCCCTCCCCTCCCCCAGTAACATACAATATAGGAACTAAGGACTCTGTCGCGGACGATGTCCACTCTGCTGAGCACGCCCCTGCCACCCCCCACGCCCACCCGTTTAGCAGGGACTCCACACTGTGCTCTCTGAGCCTCAGGTTGGGGAGGACTTGGGGAGAGGGACAGACACAGTAACTGCAGCCACCCAGCCCCTTACCCAGAGGGCAGCTCTGAT
The DNA here is from genome assembly GCF_987537825.1 of Furipterus horrens. Lineage (NCBI taxonomy): Eukaryota > Metazoa > Chordata > Mammalia > Chiroptera > Furipteridae > Furipterus > Furipterus horrens. Next base: position 1,674,331 of record NW_028327186.1, on the reverse strand, counting down.
TTCACCTGGTGATTTCATACAATTTCATTTTTTAAAAATATGCTTAAAAACACTTTATAAAGAATCAACCCTGCTTGCTGACAGCAGTATATTGAAATATATATAAAAAACTTCCCCTTTAAGGTTTTAAAAGTGTTCATGGTACTTCACACAAATTAAAACAACTTGATCTTACTGGGTATAAACAGTAACAAAGACGCCAATGAAAAGACTTACGGGGTGGGAGTCTCCCAAGTCACGGAAAGTTCCTTTCTTCCCCATGAGCTTCCTGTAGACAACCATGGGAAAATGCACATCCAGTATACAGTTATTGTAAATTGCCAGACCCAGGACTATGCCAATCAGAGTGAACTGACCCTCGGTTTCAAAAGAGGATGGATTAAACCAAAACAATTTTGTAGATTCATCATATGTGAACATACCTATAAGAAATGAGTTTTAAAAATACATTACTCTTATATTTTATTAAAGACTGATGAACAATACAAATATAAAATAATTACACAAGAGAAATTCTATGTAATAGGTATACAGAAATGTTTTCTTATATTAGCACTTGAGAAACCAAAGTTCAAATATATCATGATTATAAACTATGGCAAAGGTATACATTGTTAAGAAGCCCAGGAAACGGTAAGCAATTTTTGTGACATTTTCCAAGAAGTTTGGGAAAATGTTCATTAAATTCAAGTTCTCTAGTCTTCTACTAACACAATCGAAGCTAATTTGCATTTATACTTTATCCACGAAATGGTTCAAAAATTAAAGCAACAAAAAAGGTTATATTTTGAAAATGTTTCACTTATAAAAACATATTAATCCATATGTACTGTTTTAAAAAACATTTTGGATTTAAAGAAAAGTTTTGCTTTTACAAAGTTGCACAATGAAATGTTTCCAGCACTTCCTAACCAAGTCAGATGAGGCCTGGTATGTAAACTTAAATTCCATAAACTTAGATTGTGTCCAAAACTCAAAGCTGTTTAATACACACATTGACCATGAGCCAGTAAGTAAAGCAGAAGTAGCCTGTATTTACAGTCTTCTTTCAGTTTCCCATGGTCATGGTCATTACTCAGAAACCCAGGCCTGCAGATATATTTTTTGTATCACTCGTTTAAAAATAGAAATCTTTGGCTTTGACTATCGAAAAAACCATTACTAAGGCAGAACTGTCTTCTTCCTTTTAGGTGAACATTCAGTAGAAGGTTAAACAATCTTGTAATTGAATTTACAAGTTTTTCACTTTACTAAAATTTTTTTTCAGTTGCTACTTGAAAATTAAGTAAAAATAGTTTAAGAATTAGATCTGAAAAAGGGAATTTCAAATAGAACTTCAGAAATCAATATAGCATCTAAATCAATTTTAAGATTTTTAAAAGCTTAAAAATATTTCATTTTCATTTAGTTTGAGTTCATTAAAGGAACTTTAAAATTCCCCTGATCATAAGAGCATAAATTAAGCTAGGACATTTTTCTAATGCAATTTAATATGTTCATGAAATAATAGTTTGAATATTACCCAGTTTGTACTTGAATTTCAAAGTTTAACAATTACAACATACCATGGAGTACTAAAAGCTTCCTTCAGTTATAGATATAGTATTAATAGTGCCAAAACCAGTCTAAGAGCATTACAATTAATTGATGAAATTTCACAAATGTCCTCCCTTGGTCTCAAAAGCAACACATAATGACACAGGCGAACACTCATCAAGTCCGCAGAGATTCTACTCTGGACACATTGTTTTCAGGTGCCAGGAAAAATAAAAACCGCCACAAAGGCACGGCTCTTCTAAAACTGTCTTTTTTTGCGAGTTCTCAGTTACCTTGCATCAAATAGAAATGTGTAATGTATGTTTTTTCTTCGAACTATGTCTGCATATAATGTGAATATACTTTATAGCCAAGTTTAACATTTCTAGATATGCCAGAACCTACTGCTAAGGTTTACCAAACGTATGAAGCTTACAGAAAATTGTGTCTTGGTTTCCTTTGAACAAATTACATACAAATGACACAGCCTTCTGATTGTCAGTCAACATTGGCTAGAATACAGTGTTACCATAACTGTAGTCAGGAACTCAATGTCTAGTTCCATTTACATACGTGTATATATGACCGACTAAGAACAGTAACTGCCAAGTGAATTCTGTGTACACGGCGAGGACCAACCGCTAACGGGAAAGCATCTGCGTGCCCCAGTGCCTCACTCCTCACAGCTCCGACCCCTCAGTGGTCCCTACATCTGCCCCGCACTCCATTTTAAAAGTGAGCAAACCCAGCAAGCCAGTGGTTCTACTGCAGAAAGGGAATCAGTTCAGAATATTCACTCCACCATCCAAGCTTGCTTTCCCCTGTTCCACTCTGCCCATCAGAGAAATTCAAATTCTTCAATATGCAGATCACTTTCCCAAACTGTGTTCTATGGAAACTCTTCTGGGAAGCAAATGTTATCAGAGGCAGGGGAGAAAACGGCTTCTGGAGTTCAAAACGTGTGGGGAAAGTGTCCTAAGTAACCCTCACGAAGGGGGCACCAGCCAGCGCTTCGGACCTTTGGGCCTGACAGCCCCCCACGAGCGCTCCTCCCGTGTTCAGACCACTGTTCTGGGACAGTCTTGTTTCAGGAATGCAGTGAGTCTGATGAATGTTTTAGACTAAGACATGCAAAGAAACCCTCCAAATGTACCATTCCAGAGTGTTTTCAATTTTATTTACCTAAGAGATAACCTATTAAAATGTTGAGCTGAGTAATCAATAAGAACTTGACTTAATGAATGGTGTAAATCAGTCCCAGAAGCCCACCTGCTGCTGCTCTCCCTAACAGAACGCTGACGAACCTAGGCAGACAGACTCTTAACTCACAAACGCAGGGCACCGTGACGCAGCACTAAAATACTTACCAATGTCGGGATTGAAAATCTCCTCCACAACCAGCTGAAAAAACTCTTTGGAAACACCTCCCTCGTCCACTCCTTGCTCTCCTTCGAACTCCACGTACAGCTGTTTCTTCAAGTCTGCGGGATTCTCCATAGCGATCATCTCTAGCTAGTGAGCGAGAAGACGAAAGGAAAGGACGTGACTGCCAGTCTTAGGGTGAAAGCAAAAGAAAAACACGGAGGAGCAACAGAAACCCAAGTCGGCAGGCTGGGGAGCAAATAAAAGCTCCTGGCTTTGGTTTGTTTGAACTGGAACAAAGAAGCAAAATGGTAGAAAACCAGTGAAGACAAAGACTTACGCTCAAAGAAAAGCATAGAAAATTAAAAGGGTTACTTTCTAACGAGCGACTTATGAAATTAGCATATCATAGAAAATCAGAATTAGACTCTCCGTGGCTTGTGTGTGAAGAAAGCTGGCTATAGGGTTAGGGCACACGAGTCAGCAAAACTGGTAAGTGACGACTCAAACTAAATCGTTTCAGTGAAAACAATGAAATGCACAAGTTTGACTTCAAAATGGTTCACTCAGTTTTTTATAAAATAAGAATTAGGTTTATATATCTATTAAGCCACAAATAAAATAATTTCATTAAAAAATGTTCTAGATGACTAGGGAAGCCATTGATGATCTCTTATAATAACACTTGGCATAAATTACCACTTTTTAATGGATCAGAACACATTTTACATCCACTTGCTCATATCCTTCTTCTTGTAAGTTATCAAACCCATTTCCACCATTTCAACTATAAACCTTTGCCAAGTATTTCTTTGTATTTATAGAATGAATGTATGTAGTGATTCAGTCATTATGAGATGAATCATCACACTAAATTCTAATGTGAAAATTTACACTGCAATTTATGCATCTAAAATGTACTAACAGCATGTCTGACTGATCATCCGCCTTATTTACTAAATCAACTTTAAATGCCTTCTGGCTGTTTAAAAAAATTTTTTTTGTTTTAATTTGCTAAAACAGAATATTTAAGGATGCTAAGACTTATTGGCAACTATTCCAGATAGAATTTCTGAACTATTTTTGAGCAATGCAGACATCATTGGAATAAACATATTACAGTCTGAAAGTAATTACTTTAGATTAATAGCACCAGTTGGGACATTCTGGTGTGTGATTAATATATATACTATATACCGTATTTTTCGCTCCATAAGACACACTCCCCACCCCCACTCCCAAAAGTGGGAAATGTCTGTGTGTCTTAAACGGAGCAAATATTGCGTCACAGACCGTGATGTGTCTCACCTGACCTGGGGTTCCCAGAAAGCTAGAAGAGCACTTGAACCAAGTCTCTCCACATTTGTTAATGACAGTGGTGATGGTTCTTAATACCGCTGTTGACTGCTGTTCACTTTACATGGTTGAAATATTATTCTGTTCTATTTTATTAAATATTTTAGTACACCATTTGGTTCAGAATATTTTTTTCTTGTTTTCCTCCTCTAAACCTAGGTGCGTCTTACGGTCAGGTGAATCTTCTAGTGCGAAAAATACGGGGGGGGGGTGGAATGTGTACGCACGCGTGCGTGTGTGTGCGTGTGTGTGTCATGAAGCCCTTGACCTATAGAACGGATTCAATACCAGGTAGTAGCTGGTCTGATTACTCCTACTATTACTGTTAAGCTTGGACCCTGTGCTTCAAACCTTCTGCCTGAATTTAGGAACATACAGATAAGACTTAGAAGTCGCCCAGGTCAGTTTGGGGAAATAGATAAGCAAGTAATTACTTATATACATATATATCTAGGTCAGTTGTCCTATATCGATGTTTTTCAAACTGCCACCTGCCACTCAGTAGTGGGGAGCCCAGCCCACTCTGCAGCTTGCCACCAACAACGGGCGTGGGAGGGTGATCAGAACCCCTCGTAGTAACGGCATCTACTGTTTTGTGAAGCTTTGGCTTCAATTGTATGTACAGATGTGCGTGTGTGTACTGGGATATTATGGAAAATAGCTCTTACTAGGGGGCTTGCAGCCAAAAACACTTAAAAGAACAAGGCCAAAACAATCGTCTGAAAATCTTCAGCTTTTGGATTCTACGATTTAGAATCTTGAGCTTTAAAAACCGCATGCCCCGTGCCACAGTGGTCTCCAGCGTTCACAGAAACACCGTATGCCAACGTGCACCAAGGGAACAGGTTTCTGAGAGAGTGCTGCGGACAGACCGAGTCAGGGTGCTCTACACTAGTCCCAACTACCAACTCTAAACTTCACCAGGCAACTCAGTGAAGCCTGTTTCCTCACCTGCAAAGGAAAAAAGAGGGAATAATACTCTTCATATGGCGAAGTCGTGAAAGCTTAACAAAAATACATAAGAAAGATTACCTTTTAAAACAACTTAGCTCCTTCAATAAAAGGTTTGAAATTTGGTTTTAGAGCCTAGGCCCCAGTTTTGAAAATAACCTTGAGGAAAAAAAATAATTCCAGATAGAAAACTGTTTCAAGGCACAGAACAGAAAAGATCCTGGGGACTAAACAGAATTGTAACCTTTGCTCAAACTCGGTTTACCCACCAGGCCCCGCCTCGGAGGCTACCCTGGGGCCCATTCCTGGTCTGCTGCTCCCAGTTCCCACCCGCCCAGGTGCTCAAGGACGGAGTCCATGTTTACACGCCCTTGCAAACCTGCTTATCGATGCAATGTGCTCGCAGGTGACAGAAATGATTATCTGATATTCCCACGAAGCTTCCTACAGCTGCTCCTCACTCACATTCACAAACGAGAGCGGACTTCAGGTCGCTGTGAGGGATAACCTTTAAGGGATCTGGTGTTTCTACAGCATCAGAGGCCCTGTTCCAGACGTCCTTCTGCCTGGGATACTTCATGGTAACTGAAGCAAATTTACCTTCAGTCTTAATAAAATATTACATGCTTGGCCCCGGCTGGTGTGGCTCAGCAGATTGAGCCCTGGTCTGCGAACCAAAGGGTCACCAGTTTGATTCCGATTCGGGGCACATCCCTGGGTTGTGGCCCAGGTCCTCAGCTGGGGACGTGCGAGAGGCAACCACACACTAGTGTTTCTCTCCCCTTCTTCCTCCCTCCCTTTAGAAATAAGTAAGATCTTTTAAAAAATTACCTGTCTGTACATCCCTACTAATCCCCACGGCCTCTCTGCCTTAGTGCCAGGAGACATTACGGCAGTATGTTCTACTAGCATGGTCATTATAAACACAGTTTCCTCTTCGCTTCCGGGTGAACTGTAACATGAGTGTAACAGTATGTTAAGTGGATACAGAAGCGCTTAGAAGAACTCCCTGCACTCTGTAAGAACTAGCTCTTGTTATTTGTTACTTTTATTTTAATGTTTTCCAGGCCCGACTGAAAACACACCGACTCAGACAGCGGCACAACAGGATCCTGGTAGTGACGGTGACGTGCAGCACGCGGTGCCAGGCCCTGCCCTAAGCACCTTCCGCGCCGCCGCACTGAGCGCGCACAGCCACCCCATCAGGGCAGTGCTGCTGCTGACCCGTCTGGGAGCGGGAGGCTCCGTGATCGGCTCCGAGTCGGTAACGGAAGCACGGGGCTCAGCCCAGGCAGCGCGCCGGCTACGGCTGTGTTTACCGCCTCTCGTCCTGGCGGCAGTCTTCTTCCAAACTATGAGTGACTTTTTTTCTTTATGCTTTCCTGCATCTTAATTTTTTACAATAATTATATTACTTTCAGAACCAGGATTATTCAAATAAAAGAATGATTTGGAAATCAGGTGACAATTCTGCAGGTAAAAATTTCCCATTATTATCTATTTTACATTATCATTCTCAGATATAAATAAGCGGGTCTCTTAATTACTTTCAATTGTGGTAAGAAAAACATACCATAAAATTTAGCAACAAGCATTTTGGCGAAGGCCATTCTTATTATGTAAGAGACTACATTTATTTTTATTTTTCTTAAAAACAACCACTTTCAACCCACTGTTCAATTACAAATTAAAGAATTAAATTGTAAAGGTAATGATATATCACTTTATGTAATAAATACCAATTAAAACTGGCTTTTTAAAAATCAAAAGCTGTCTTGAGTGCAGTACGTTCAGCAACTGAAAGAGCAGGTCAGTGAACATTCTGAAAAGGAGAATCTGCATCCTTGAACTGGATTAACTTAATATACAGACCTAGAATTCCATATATAGGTTTTCTCTGAGTTGGGTGTACTTTATATTAATGTGGAGCCTGGCAAAAGACAGATGGCTGGGAAAAACTAAAAAAGTAGGCCGGATGTACTGACAAGGCCCTCCGTTATATGACTTCCTTTTTACTCTAAGACTCTTGGTTTCATCACATGTTAGACGATTTTTAATTTCTGAACTTTTAATTGGTCATGATGATGAAATGCTAGGAAGATAATTCTTTAAAAACTAACCTGATACCAAAGCATTCCCGAATCGGGGAGGGAGCGTGACAGGCCAGTCTAAAAATATGCAGCCCTCGCCTGGGTACAAGACTCAAAAGGAAAACCCCAACTTTAAAAACCTTACTCTATCCTGGGCTACTTACTGCTCATGTCAAATCCATCCCTATTCATAGTTTTAAAAATATTCCTTAACGATACAGAGATTTAAGCGCACTGTTCAGGCAAAACGGACCTCTCTGGTACTCCCTGCCTGGGGCCCCTGGGCCGGCGAGGTGAGACCACGTCTGTCACACCCCAGAGAGACTTGTCACACTCTGCTGGGGAGGGCATTTACACTGCCGACCAGCAGGGTTTTTAGTTTACCCAGATATGTTTAATTTTTTCATTTCTCTATGAGGCACACTTTTTTAATATCTTAAATTCCTGAGTTCTTCCAATTCTGCCATTAATTTCCGCAGGCCAGAACCTCTGAGTTTCCTTTCCCTCACATGTAACACTAAGAACTTGATCAGTCTCATTTAAAATCATTATACGGTGCTGAGAATCTATATAGATCTAGTTCCTCCTCTTATTCTGCTTTGAGGCTATAAACTGGGCACGGAGCTCTTCATTTCAATTAGAATAAACGTCAGAAGCAGCAGCGGTCCTTGCTTTAGGCGCAGAAGAGTGAGTCCGTGAGACTAACAACTACCCACCCCCAGAGCAGCACAGGAGCCCTGCGGGGGCCGGTAAGGAGCAGAACTCAGTCTTGTTTTCAGTATCAACTCCAAGCGCTGTCTGGCCCACCGAAGGCAGCGCGGGGCCCTCAGAGGCCTCTGCAGAGCTCTGCGCCCGTCTCCCGCCTGCGCCTGCCCCGGCTCCTGCTCTGGACTTCCCTGTCCCGTTCCACGTCTCGTTTCTTTTGGCCTTTGACCTCTCCTCCAAATTCCAGGGCAGCTCCTGACCCACCTGCACCAAGCCTCACGCCACCATCACGCCTCCTCCAAGCCCGCTCCCCCGATCGCCTCATCAGAGCCTGCCACTCCCTGAGCAGGAGCTGTGTAGGAAAGCGGCCTCAGGAAATGTGTGTGTATAAACTCAGCTCCCCAAACCCTGGTGTGCAGTCTGGCTTTATCAGAATACCTGGGGCTCCGCCAGAAGTGTGGATTCCTGGGACACCCCACGACCACCGCCGAGCTCCTTATTTGAGTATCTACAGGGTAGAACCTTGGTGGTTTTGTTTGTTTTTGGGAACAAAGTTCCCATTCAGATGTGAGGGGAGTGCGGGGCACCTCACAGATGGCGATCCTGTCCTCCGGGACCCTCATCCCCTCAACTAACATAAAAAGCAACTTACAGAAGGGTTCTTACACTCTCCCCTGAGAATGTTGTCTGAGAACGATGGCCGCGTGCTTTCACGGGCAGGCACACACAGACGAGTGTCACTGCAGGCAGGCACACGTCGCGCAGACCCTCCTAACCAACCGCAGGACTGTTCTCACTCAGTGGAAGCTGAGCTCTAAGCTCCCGTTTATCACTGCACTATTTCTAAGGAACAGCAATTAGAAATAGTGAAAATAAGTCTGAGGGGGACGGTAGTTCTTAAAATGACTCTGAGCTCGCTGTTTGTGGAAAGACACTTATATTTCATTGATTCTAAAATTCACCTTTGTGTTTCCACATTTTAACATCTCTGAAATCAGGACATACCACACAACTGACAGCATCTTCCAACTGACTGACACCATTTTCCCCTTTTTTCATAGTAATAAAATAATACTATGTCCTACAATCAGTGCTATCTTAGATTCAATAAAATACTGTAAAAACACTAATAATTCTGTTGTCATCAAAGACAGTTCCTCCAAGAACTGCAGGTCAGAAACAACTTGCTACTCAGTACATGAAAGCAATGAACGTATTTTTCTTCTAAAAAAAGAAACAAGAAAAAAACTGTGATTATTAATGAAGTTATTGCCCACCCCTCTTCTTGCAAGCTAGTCATCTTTCCATTAATAACTGAAAAATAAGATGCAACAGAAAACACGCTCAGGGTCACATACACGGTAGCTACTTTCTGGGCCTCATTTAGAAACCAAGGCTCTTTCTAGCCACTGAGGTCTGGAATCCCATACCCTTAATGTTTAATTGTTAATACTGAGCTCACTGCAAAGTTTCTCATTTCCCTGTCTTCCCGACCCCACTCCACAGTCCAAAATGAACGGATCGTAAGAAAGTGCTCAACAGGCCCCAGCTGAGTAGCTCAGTTGGTTAGAGCATCGAACCCATTCGCCAAGGTTGTGGGTTTGATCCCTGGTCAGGGCATATAGAATGAACTAATGAATGCATAAATAAGTAAAACAAACCAATGTTTCCTCTCTCTCTCTCCAAAAATAAATAATAAAAAATATATAATTTTTAAAAAAGAAAGTGCTCAATAAGTTTATTTGGTTTGCCAAACTGTGATATAAAACAAAGAATGAGGCTTTAAAATAGCCAAGTAGATCCTTAGGGACCAAGATGTTTAAAATGCATCAGCACCTTCAGTAGCTCACCTGAGTGGACAATCTCCAAATACTTCTTGTTGTAAGCCTACTTTTTGCTGCTAAAATACTATGACTATTACCTGCTATGAATTATTTCCAAAAAATAAAAATAAAAAGAGGCAATGACCAATTTGACTTCCCAGATCTACTGTGAGGCTTATTTTCTCATCTTTTCACACTGTGTTATAAAAGTAAAACAAAACAAAAAGCCCTGGCTGCTGTGGCTCAGTGGATGGAGCGCCGGCCTGCGAGTGGGAAGGACAGGTCGCCGGTTCAATCCCCAGGCAGGGCACAGGCCTGGGTTGCGGGCCGGGTCCCCAGTTGTAGGCGCATGAAAAGCAACCACACACGGATGTTCCTCTCCCTTTCTCCCTCCTTTCCCCTTTCTCTAAAAATAAATAAATAAAATCTTTAAAGAGAGAGGAAAAAAAGGGAGGGAGGGAGGGAGGAGGAAGCCCAGGAGCCCCCAGCGGCCGCGGCCCACCCGCGGCACAGCTCGGCTCGGCGCCTTCACACCTGGGCTGGCCGGTGGGCTGGTCACGCTCGAGTTCAGCTACAACCAGTGCGTGCTGGTATGTGACAGGTCACGTCATACTGTGCGTTGACATAATCACATAGAGCTCCTTTAAAAATAACCCATTCACGTTTATTTAGAAGCGCCAGTTCATTTTGCCCTAATGCTGGCTTAAAGAGGAAGGCCTTATAAACCCAAATGGGTTGTTTCCTCAAAACCCTAAATGATCATTTTAAAAACAGAATAACACAAAGAGCACCTACACTTCTGTTCTTTCTCCACCTTGTGTTACCAGCGGGAGGAAAACACGGCTGGGCAGACCTTTGAGCAGAGAGCAAATTTGGAAAGTGGACATTTTTAACCCCTGGGCTGCCTCTTACAGAGTCAGGCCATTACCTTCCAAAGGCCAGGCAGCGCCGTTGCTGGGCACAGGCGGCAGAGTCCCAACCCCAGGAGGCAAACGGACCACGTGTAGTTCTGGGATGTGCACTTCTGCTCCAACAGTGGAAATCCAGGGACACACCCCCCACGTGCTTCCCACAAAATCCTACTCCGGGCCTTATCCCACAGCCTCCCACCCCGCTAAGCTGGGTAAAACAAGCGGCCTGCCGATGGTCCTTAAGCGCGTCATGACGCCAGCAGCCCCCCACTCCCCGAGCACAGGGCAGAGGGCACTAGGACGCGGGCGACGGTGATTACCCCATGCAGCGCGGGCCACTGTCTGTCTCTGCTGAAAACTCCCCGAGCTGATCAAGGGACGCAGAATGTTTCTTCAATAGTATCAGCACATTAGTTTAAAAACAAACAAACAAACCAGTAAGAGCACACACAGTGACAAAAGAAAACGCATCTCTTAAATTTCGGAGCTGCCGGACCACGGCTGCCGCGCTCGGGCTTACTGAGCCCTCAGGTCAGGACGAGTCCCGGGGATCACCGTGTCCTGGGCCCTTGCCTGGGTCGGTCTCGGCAGTCGGCCGCCCCTCAGTCTTACTGACACTGAATGTGGCGGGAAGCTGATGAGAAAGCAGCAGCAATGCCAGGGCCAGGCGCCCAGGACAAATGTGCGCACTGTTATACTGGCTGGCACGGGGTTTCCGTTGTCCGGCCAGGCCCGCCTCTTACACGGGGACACGAAAATTCTGATTTCCTGTGGAGGGAAGGAGTGAGCGAGGAGCAAACAGGACGCTGGAGGTGGGTACGCGCAGCCCCGGCCCTCCCCAGCTCTGCCTGCCTCCCGGACTGGGCTCATGCTAACTGGCACCGTCAACTGCAAGGTTCCTGAAATAGCTGCTGTTTTCTCAGTCGCGCCAACAAGACGCGGAGTGGTCCATGTGGGTACTGAAGCGGGCAGAAAGGACCCCAGTCGGGCCGCGTCACAGGGATGGGGACGCTCCGAGTGGCCCAGCAGAAGTCCTGCCAGCAGCACCGGACCTGCCCGGGGCCTCCGCCAGCCGCACGTAGCGCAGCCCCGAACTCTGTGTGAGGAAAGGCTCGGACGGCACACGTCACTTTATGACACCGTTTTCTTGTCCCCTCTCCCAGTTACGACCTGACAGGCACACTTGTGACTTGGCTCTCCCCACATCCCCCTGGCTCCTGTGCTCCGGTCTCTCCCCAACACCCACTTCTTCTGAATGGAGAAACCTGGGGTTAGGTGTCAAGACTCAGAAAATCTATTCTTTGTCATGAGGGGGATTGATATAAAGCACCACCCATACTTTGTTGTTCCCGTCCAACTTAGTGCGCTTCACAAACGTGTAATATTTCCATTCACAATTTTTAAAAAATGTCCAAAGGAGACTTGGCTTGGGGAGGTGAACACACACTACAACAGACAGATGCTGTGCTGCAGAACTGTGCCCCTGAAACCTATACGGTTGTATTAACCAACGGCACCCCAATACATTCAATAAAGTAAAAAGCCCGCGTGTTCCCGTGTTACACAATACCATTTCCTTTTGTACCCAGGGTCACTTATAAGGTGAATCCCCTCGACCGTGCTGCAATAATCAGACACTGCGTTACACAGCAGCCCACTTACCCGGACAAGCGCATCGTCTATGATATGGTCCCGCCGGACTTTGAGCCTCAAGTACGGGTTCAGCTGCTGCCCTTGGACCAGGCTGTAGAGAACAGTGATTCTCCGCTCACTGTACATGCGAATTCTGTTGTCATAATACAATCCCAGATTCTTGGTGACAGCATTCAATATGAAGGGACACGTCATAAAGGAGAACTTGTTCTCGGTTTCTACTTTGAAAAAAGTATAATCCTTGTCCATCTCCAGAACATCGTTCAGCGGCTCGTTGATAAACTCTTCGAAAGGGATGAGGGGCCTCCGGCAGTCCAGGGTCTTCACGCCGAGCTCGGTCTCCAGCGGGTCCACCCGAGGGCCTTTCTTGTTCCTGCGCTCCTCGCCCAGGAGCTCCTGCAGGGTCAGTTCACTGGACTCGGGGACGGGCTCCTCGTCATCGTCCTCGTTGTGGCCCGTGTCCAGGTCCCCGCCCGCGACATTCGCGTAGTAGACCATCTTCAAGCACTTGGAGGCGGCCACGATGGCGTCATCGTCATTCACCAGGTTTCGCTCGTTGCCCAGATTCCGGTTGTTAAACTCGTTGCTGATGACCTTGTACGTGATGAGCTGCTGGAACGTCTCCATCATTCTCCGAATCTGCTCTGCACTGTACTTAGACCACAGTCTGATCAGCTTCCCTTGGGCTGCGAGGGGCAGCTTACTCATTGCTTTGCAAAATAATGGCAAAGCCATTTCCAGGTACTCAGGACTGTGGAGATTTCTGTTCTCCATCACAATGATGAACAAATTCAGGTAATTAGGGTCTCGGGAGTACACGTTGTGATATGTCAAGTCACATTCCACATTCGGCGACAGATACACCAGCGCGTTGAGAAAGGCAGCTTCGATCTTTTCGTTGGCCAGCAGCCTGGTGTAGACCCTGCGGACGGCCTCGATATCCACGGACACGTCCTCGGGGCCCAGCTGCGGAGAGTCCTCGCCCTGGGAGCCGTCACTCATCCGCGAGGAGCAGGCTTCCGACTCTCCCTCCACAGCAGCGGCAGCGGCGGCGACGACGACGGAGCACGCGGCCTTCTCCTCCTCATCTTCGTCTTTGTCCTCGTCCTTCCCCTGGAGGGACTTCAGCTCCTCCTTGGTGTGCTGCTTGAGCTTCCGGAAGCTCTGCACCAGCGCCTCGGCGCTGGAGAACACTCTCCCGATGACGCGGATCAGCGGGGAGTAATCCTCTCTCTCTCTGCATAACTCAAGGATTTCATATACTATTTCTTCTGTTAGGTAAGTCACATCTGAAAAGTCAGAGGAAGAAAAGAGAACCTTTATTTTCATAGTATAAAGACAGCCCAATATTTTGCTTTCAATACCATTTATAACTTACAACACTGTTGAATCTTAAATAAAAGATACTTTTTAAAAAAAGTATTGTGCTTGCCCGCGTACTTTTTAATAAAGTCCCGCTGGAACCTCGCCCGTCTCGCACTCTCACGAACAGGAAGCACCAGTGAGCTCCGACACAGCACACTCACCGTGGCGCGCTCCCGCACCAGACACCGCTTCTCGCCCCGCGCTGCAGCAGGGCCCCCGCGACCCCCTTCCCTGCTCCGTTCCCAAGACTAAGGCGGCAAGGTCTGAGGAAAGGGGCCTCTGGCTTCCTGTTAGCAACAGCGCCTGTCCGGCCTTTCTATGCGGTACCCCCGAGCTGGCCCCTCCCGGCCTCCCTTTGCGCCCCTCCAGGGGGGGCGTCCGTGGGTGACCGAGCAGCAGCAGCAGCCGGTCCCTGTGCCGGCCTGTGAGGCCGCAGATGCTGCCACTTGAGCCAGCACAGGGCTGGCACCAAGCTCACAGAGGGACAGGGAGGGTTAAGGACAATAAAAAGCAGCATGGGAAGAAGGCGACTTGTGAGCAGACAAGCGCAGCAACCGCTGTGTAGTCCCCGGGCAGGGCCGGCCCCCACTCCCAGCTCTCGGAGATCAGGACTCTGTGAGGCCCAGACTCTCCCCCGTGGGCTCATGGGTCACGCTCCGGGCGGCTCTGAAACCGTGTGACGAAGACAGCGGGCCTACGGCTGCGTCCGAGGGGCTGTGACGCACACCTCCCTGCCGCCCCACAGCGGCCGGGCCGCCAGGTGAGCTCCTGGGGGAGCGCGGGCCTCTGGGAGCCGCCCGCCGACCTCGTACCCCGCTGACAGGCCTACAGTCAGCGCAGGCAGGGCTGGCGAGTTTCACGTGCTGGGTCATCCCGGTTTAGTTTACGTGGCCACATCGACTTGAAGCACACGGCCGCAGGAAGGTGGTCCGGCCCTGGCCCGGCCCGCGTGGCCAGCTGCTTTCAACCGTGCAATACGGGCCACACTCGGTACCTGCTGCCCGGGCACGCGCTTGCTGAGCAAACGGGTGTGACGGGGTCAGCGGGACCCCCACTCACATACACTGACAACAGCCACCCCTCACCCTCCGCGCGGGGGCTAACGCACGGAGCAGAACTGGGCATCAGACAGCAATGAAATGGTCTGAAGTTATGAAAACGGCTTTATCGTGGCAAGAACATAAGCTCTAATACAACTCCATTTCCCTAATTAATTTAAACCTGATTCAAATGATGCTACTAAAACCTGAGCGGTATTCTCTGACTTACACTGCCCTAAACAAAAAGCTTCCTCTTTTAAAACACAACTACCTCTGTTAGGCCTGAGCCCCGTCGGTCATTCAGAAGTTCCATTATCTTGTTAGCAACACTGATTACCTTCACCGAGGGAAAGGAATTGGAGTTGAGGATTAAAAAAAAAAAGGTTGCAACAATTTTGGAACAGAGGAGCCTTTAGAAAACAAACGAGGCCTTGGCAAAGCCGCCGCTCGGCGGTGTGAGCGTGCAGGAAGCCCTGGGAGAGGCGGGCAGAACCGGGGGAGAGGCACCAGGAGGAAAAGTAAGACGACTACGCAGCAGCCGTCACAAAGCCCGCCTTGCCTTCAGACACAGAGAACCCCTTCCCCTTCTCTCTGCTCTGTCGCCACAAAGCGCTGGGGCACCGCTCACGCTGGCCGTTCCGTCCAGCCCGCCAACATTCACACAGACTTCACGCCCCAGGCAGGACACTAGCTGCCACGTGACCCACTTCTCCTGGTGGGAAACGGTTCAGAGTTCCAATGAAGCCATTAACAAAGGAACTGCCTCTCATAAGAAACCATCAGAAGAGCGAACAGAGGTAAATCACTGACCCAACTGTTAGCCGTCCTTTACCGCCACAAAAAAGCCGGTTCCACCTGCTGTCACGTCCTGCAGTCCCACACTGAGACAACCCTCACACAAACCCTCGCGCGGCGTCCCATCTCCAAGCCGGTTCTCAGTCACACAGTCCCCATCAGAAACCAAGCCTCTTACCTTTAAAATCATTCCGTGCTGCCAGTCCTTCCTTCTTGTTCATTTTCACGTCCGAGCAGGAGTTGGCGGCACCTTTTGAGTTTTCAAGGTAAGCCGAGCTCGCTCCTTTCTTGGAGGGGTGAGGGTCACAGAGTTTTGCGTTAATCTTATAGAGCTCGAGGGCTTTAATAGCTGCCGCGTTGTTATCCATCCGGAGGAAGGACGGGCAGGAAGCGCAAAACTGATTCGTGCAGGCCTCATTCCCGCAGCCCTCGGTTAGCTGGTGGTAGTAGCGCTCTATTAGGTGCTTTGCAGCGGCTCGCTTCCTGTGCAGACAGGCAAACGACAGGCACGGTGAGTAGTGCAGCTCTCGGGGACACGGCCCCCCAGCTCCCAGCACATTAGTCAAGCTCTGGAGTCAGAGACCTGCACTCCAGACGAGGCGCCGAAACAGACATCTCAACGCAGGACTCTCAACTGGTGAAACGCCTGCTCATTACTTCCTAAGAGACTATGACAAAGACTATCAATGCCGATCAAAATCGTTTTACTAGACTTCCCTTTGTTTAAAGGGGGCGGGGCTTGCTGGATGGTAAATGTAGTTAAACTGGTTATCCTAATAGATGAAAATCACAAGGTTTATGGCTAAGACTTCTAGTATTTTATCATTTAAAAATTAAAATTAAGAAAATGAGAGTTTATTTCAAGTATCAATCCAGCTTTCCTTTATATAATCACCATTCTAGTCCAACAGTTTGTAAAATACCTGCTTATAGTTAACAGAGAACTTCTATCTGGCAGAAAACATGCTTTTTCCCCCCAATTATTTCCCAAATGGGGGACTTAAAGGTAATTTATAAGGAAAATGCCCAATACTGTGTTATCACACAATCTTGAACCAAAACGTGCTGTTGAACTCCCTCATTAATCTCATGTCGTAGGAACATGAAGCACTTTGAGTTCCCGTAGGGCAAAACCTTACATTACTCTTCTTTTGTGAACTTAAAAGTCTGTAGATTAACGTTCCATTATCACTGTCCCAGCAGGGCGAGCAACGGCAGGGAAGAAGAGATCGCACATTTCATCAAGCAAGAAGCTGGGCTACAGCATCTGCCACTGTGGCCATTCAGCCCTGGGCCTGTGCTTCTGTACCGCACATGAGTGCCCTCACTGAGGCAGAGCAGCTGCTGGGCCCGAAGAAGTGATCTGCAGCTAGTCCTTTTTGGTCTTAAGTTCACATGCACAGGAATAAAAACTCCAAGTAATCAAAACAATAAAAAAAAAAGTTACCTAATTTAATTCTCAAACTGTTCCCACAATTATCTTACTACTGCACAGGACTTTAACGCAAATGGCATTAGAGTTTGCATCTTGTTAATTGTGAGATATATCTTGTTAATCGTGACAAAGTGAACAACTCACGAGAAGGCAAATAAGCAGTAGATAAGGGACGGACATGTTATTGAGTTCAATTTTTCCTCAGAAGTTGGACTTTGTCTCTAAACGATCAAGGTGACAAAAATAATGCAAACACACTCTGCTCATTCTGGTATTTGTATTTTTCAAATGTTCCATGCAAATTTACCACTCACTGCATGCCGAGAAAAAAGAAAACCCACCCCCCAAAAACACTTAAAAACTATATAAACATGACCGAAGAGGCATTTTATTGTAGGTAGCTATACATAAGCCCATTTTTGAAAATTAAAGATTATTGTTCTAGATATATTTCTATGTGAAATAGTGAAGTGTCAACATGTAAAGAAAGAGAAACAGCCTCCAGCACACTGACACCGTGTGTGGGTGTTCTTCAGGCAACGAGGGGAGACCACTGCCCCCGCTCCCACATCGCCAGCGCTTTCTCTAGTGAGCATGTACGCAGACATGTGTCTCCTCGCTGGAGAAGAAGTAGGAACATGGCCCTGGCTGGTGTGGCTCAGGGGACTGAGTGGCCTGTGGACCAAAAGGTCGATGGTTCGATTCCCAGGCAGGGCACGTGCCTGGGTTGTGGGCCAGCTCCCTGGTCAGGGGCACATGAGAGGCAACGGATCAATGTATCTCTCACGCACTGATGTTTCTCTCCCTCCCTGCGCTCTAAAAATAAATAGTAAAAAAAGAAAATCAATAAATTTTGTTTTTTTAAGTATGAATATGTATCAAAAGTCTTCAAAAATGAATCAGAGAATGAACCATACAAGTGACAAATCCCACTTGTGGGAAATAATTGAACAATTTTGCAAAAATGCATTGTTTCTATGAAATCTGAAAAAACAACAACATGCCCACATGACTGCCGTTTCCACAATGGAATAAAGTTACCAAGATGTGACTGTGACAAGGTGCAGTCCTCCTCACACATGACCGACAAGCCAGCTACAACCAGTGAGTGTTAACAGTCATTTTCTCAATAATGTAACTGAATCGGGTTTTCTTAATTTTTGTATCTTTCTGCTTCTATTTTTTCTACAATAAACATGCTGCTTGCATATTAATTGCTCCTTGCAATTAATATGAATGGAAAAAATGTTAGTGGTTTTAAAACTTCATATACATGATTAAATGACCTCAGAGTTTATTGAATTGCCCATATAATTTTTGAGAAAATAATTATCAAAAATCAAAATACCCAAACACTGTAGCTCACGTTCTAATAAAAATGTCAGGTCTGTCTGAAAAAGGAAAGAAGACTCCAGCCCCGTGCGTGACACCCACAGGAGGTGTGAGGAGTGAGAACAGGCCAAGACGGGGGTCTGAGGCCCGCGTGGGGACAGCCCCTCCCGCTCAGTGGCCATGTGACCCCAAGCAGGTCCCTCTCTAGGCCTGTCTTCCCACCTTTACGTGTCCTTTCAGCTCTGCATTTTAGGTCCTTCTCTGTCGCAGAGAGGTGAGCGAGGCGGTGCCATGTGCTGAGAGCCCGATGACACATGAGACACTCAGACACGGGTTATCTCATTAAAACGCCACGATTCAGATGAGTATCTGCAGCCCACAGCCAAGAGGACACGGAGCTGCAAGATCCCATTGCACGTCCAGGCGCGCACACAGGCGTGTGCAGGGCCAGGGCCGGGCCAGGGCTCCGGGCCTCTCGGCTGCACGGTCCGAGTCATTCCCGCTACGCTGTCTTACAGGGTCATTCACTTCAAACAGTTCTTAGCAGCAGTACCTGAAACCTTTATGAAAAACAAATCCCACAAAGAACGTGCAACTGAAAGAAGTACAGCGGCTTCTGACAAGCCGTCACTAGAACGTCCTGCGTGTGCATGCCGCCCGGTGTCACGCAGCACACCACCGCGCCCTGCAAGGTCCCCGTGCCTGGATCTAGTCGGGGGCTGTGGGCGAGGCCCCTGCTGCGGAAGGCCCGCACTCCGAGGCCAGGCTGCCCACGCGTCCGTGCTGGCTCGGCCAGGCGTGAACTCGGTGGCCTTGAGTGAGGCATGTGGCCGTCCCGCGCCTCAGTTTCCCCCTCTGAGATGCTGATATGCATGAGAACTCCCCGGCTGCGAGAGGGTGAAATGAGCCAGTTCTATGAAGTGCTTAGGACACTGCTTGCCCGGCACAGAGGGAGCCCCACGAGGAGTCAGCCGCCGGCACCACACTCACCCGCACTCCCGACGCTCAGAGCAGTTACGCAGCAGGGCTCACATGGCAGTAAGAGGTTTGAGCCCAGGCCCGACTCCCAAACCTGGGCTTTTAATACCACTGAGGGGAGACGAGACCCCAGTAAGAGGAAGAGCGGGACCCTGTTTCATCTGCTTCCCGGCCCAGCGACGTGGAACTAGCAGCTACACTCAGACAGGACAGGAAGGAAGCCATGCCAAAGCCTTCTTTTTATCAGCGGAATCAAGCACAGTTTCTTTCTTTCTTCCTCACTCCAATGATGCCTTGAATGATCTGTGCACAATTCTGCATCCCCAACAGGTTCAGGGCATATGAAAGGCCTCCAAGTTGGGGACGTGTTCACCAGTAATGACAGGCTGGTGCGTAACTTCCATAAAGTTCATTCCTACGCAGTAGGGATCAGCAAACCACAGGTCAGGGGCCAGATCTAGCCCGCCCCCTCTTTTCATAGCCTGCCAAGCTAAGAATGGTTTTTACAGTTTTAAATGGCTGAGAAATTCAGAGAAAGAGCATTCTGTGACGTGGAGAAAGTATACGAAATCCATAGGTCGGCGTCCAAGTTCATTCACTTAGAGACCGTCTCCAGCCGTTTTCGCACTGGGACAGCAGCGGAGGAGCTGAACAGACGCTGCGCAGCCTCAGAGCCTAAAATAACCACCACCTGGCCCTCGATGGAAAAGCTCCCCGGGTCTTAATTTAGAGTCACGCTCTCTGCCCTCCAGGGACACGTCCATGTGACCACACGGCCTCCTCACTCGCCTTCGCCCTCCACACATCAGTGCAGTAACATGCATGCCTTTCCCCAGATATAGTTAAAGAAAGAACGGAACGGGGGGAGGAGGAGAAGAGGAAGAAAGACAGATATAAAAAAGAATTTAGTGATTCCTTACCTGCCACTGATACCCAGCCCACCAGGAGAGGAGCCGGGGCACACACTCTGTCATCTCTTCACCTCTCACTGACTTGTCTTCCTATCCAAACACACACTAAGTCCTTGATCATTAAGCTGGTTTTCTAGAAAAGGATGCTTTTCTCATTGAGTCATTAATGAGCACCCAGTGAGACCTTCTAGGGGAGCGAGTTCTCAAAGTGAAAGCAGATGTGCAAAAAGTACTTACACATTTAAAAGACAGTATTTCCCACTTATTTACTTTATTTCTGTGACTGAATTAGTGATCCGGCCAGACAAATAAACGTCCTATAGACTAAATCACGTGGAGGGCCAGAGTCACTCCAGGAAACGCAACAGAGAACCACTAAGACACGTGTCCCCTTAGGGGAGAAGCACGCCGCCATCAGCAGTGACTCTGAAGGGCACCACGGGCCGGTGCGCCCGAGAGGGGCAGGGCAGAGCAAGAGCAATGGGAACGTGAGCGCAGGCTCCAGGGGGCCGCCGCTGGGGTCTCCTGCAAAAACCTTTTCGCCCTGGCTGCATGTCTGATGTTTTCAGAAGAAAACACTGGGGGACACTGCTGCCATGTTTTTCAGAGGGAGGTCACCTGACCAAGCGCCCAGTTCCAGGAAAGGGAACACCAGGGCCTGGTCACCGAGGGCCCGAACGCCACCTCTGCTGACTTTGGATCCAGTGTCTGGGACAGCCCAGTGCTTAACAAAAATCAAAACAGAATAATAATAATCAGCATTATTATTAGTTATAAGCTGACCATAACCATACACAGCAACTCAATTTACCCGTCAAGTTCACAAGCACTAGGAGAGCCTGGTTAACGCCCCTGCATCAGTGGGCAGAACCGCTGAAGAGGCCGCCCGCCCGGCCGGAGACGGGGGCCAGAAAAGACGTCCCGCTGGCTCCAGCAGGCGGCTGAGAAACGCGCGATGGGCGCACAAGAACAAGGAGGACGAGGTCACACACACGGCCACTGCCAGCAAGTGAAGCTGTGTCAGTGAGCGATGAGCAAACGGGAGTCGCAGGAGAGTTCAAGGCCACGACAGACCGTGAGAGGAGCACTACCTGCGCCGTGCAACATAAAAACGAACGGTGGGTCAAGTACAGGACAATACAGACGGAAAAAAGGCACAGTTCAGAGAGGATGTGAACTGGTGAGCAGAGGGGACCTAAACAGAAGACGGAGTCACATGACGCTGTGACCACCGGCCGGACAGCCAGGGGTGAGGAGTAGAGGCCCGGGCTCCATCACATGATGACAGGCTCGGCTTCCTGGTTTCTCACTGCAAGCGGAAGGTCTCTGTCCACTCGAGGACGTGGCCTTGGTAAACGCACCGCCATCCCCCGAAGTTCCAGTTAGCATCCAGGTCTTGGCGGACTGAGCTACGGTGCCCTACACGGTATCAGGCCTACACACACAGGCCTGGCAAGGGGCGCCTGCCGTAGCTCCGGTTTATGGCCGGGTCTGCCACAACGGCACTGCGGGAACCATGTGAACTCGTTACTATCGTAATTCAACCTACAAGACTTCAGCGATAAGATACAGTCTTCATTTCAATTTAAATAAAAAATCAGTAATGTTCACAGTTAGAAATACGTTTAACAGAACAAAAGCCCCCAATTAATGATTTATTGCTCTTTATAATCTCAATGTCCAGAGTGCTGGTTATACAGTAAATACAACGCAAAATTTTAGAACTAAATATTTATATAAGATCATTCACCTTTAAAAAAGCATTGTTTTTTAAAAGTGTCACATTCTACAGTAAGATTATAATAAACAAAAAATATATATACTCATCCATTCACCTCCCTCAAAATACATGTCGGCATTAGTGTAGTACACCAATCAATCTTATGTGATGACCATGCAATAAATCAGGTCTTTGACTGCTTTTTCCCGATTCTAAGATAATCAATATAGAAAATTTATTTCTTGACTAATTATACTCTTGAGTTTTTACTATGAACCAGGCAATACGTAGTAAATTCTGTGATAAAGATCTGACTGGCTTATCGTTCTGCTCAAGTAAAACCCCCAAACAGAGAAGACGACAATAACAGGAACACAGAACAAGGGCAACAAATATAAAACAGCAACAAACATATATGAGCCATTAACCCAATTACATCAACAATCACTTGAAACACCAATGGTGTGTAAATGCACCAATCAAGAGTCTGTCAGAACGGATCACAAAAATAAGACCCCACTATATGCTCTCTACACGTGAGAGAAAACGTTCACCCAGCTAAAAACACATTGCTACATAACATGAGTCAAAGAAGAAATCGCAAGAAGCTAAAAAATATTTTGAATAAAAATAAAAACATAACTTATTAAAATCTGTGGGATGCAGTGCAAGCAGCGCTTAGAAGGGAATTCATAACTTTGAATACATGTGTTAAAAAATATCTAACAGCAATCATCTAAGCTCCCACCCTAGTGAACTAGAAAAAGAAAAATTAGATCCGAAGCAGAAAAAAAATTATAAAAATGAGAGCAGAAATCAATGACACTGAAGAATGAAAATCAACAAAAATCAACATCAAAAACAGGTTCTTTTCAAAGAGAATAAAATTAGTAATCCTCTGGCCAGGCTGACTAAGGAAAAAAAGAGGGGACCCAGGTTACTAATACCCCAAACGGAAGAAAGGGCACCACTACTGATCGCCCAGACACTACAAGGGTAATAAAACCACACTCGGACAGCTTCATGCCCACACATTTGATAGTCCAGCTGTAAAGACACAACCTGCCAAAGCTCACAAGAAGAGACCGACAACCCGAATAGGCCTGTGTCTAATTTTAAAAACTGAATAAATAAGGACTTTCCAAAGCAGAAAGCACCAGAACCAGATGAGTACACTGGTGAATTTTGCCAAACATTTAAGGAAGAAATACTGGTTCCCCAAGATCTGGGTCAGAGGACACAGGCCATGACCCCACAGCCTACTCTAGGGCCCAGCCCGCCCACTGATCGACTAGTGTGTGCACAGTGCTGAGCACAGGGTCAGTCGTAGGTAAGTGCTCGTGGGGGTGGGGGTGGGGGGTGGTATCCACACTCTCTGGGCTGTGTCCATAGACATCAGCGCATTTACATATAAACTCATCCCCCCAAATTCCTGCATTTCTGAAAGGGAATTAAAAAGGCAGAAATAAACATCTGCACACATTTAGCCATTTCATTCCTTCATATAACGACTACCCATCTTTGCCAGGCACTCTGGCTCACTCACTGGGCTTCCACGCTAGTGTTCAGTGAGCCAGACAACACAAACCCATGCGGCACAAGCCTAGTAACAGCAAATCCCATGATGATAAATACAAAAGGGAAGGGGGGACAGGTAAGAGAACGTGACCCTCCTCTCTGGTGACGCTTGTTCACAGAAGGCGTCTCTGAGAAGGCCTCAGCTGAGCAGAGAAGCAAAGTGATAGAGCCTGGCGGGTGTCACAGAGAAGGGCCACAGACCACAGGCACACATCTCAAGGACCCGAAGACATCGGGGTAAGGGCACTGAGCTGGTGCAGGCGGCAATGAGCAGGAGAGAGGAGTGGGCTCACACAGGGCCTTGTGCATCCTTAGACTTCACTCTGAGAGATGGCAAGTCTCTGCGAGGTTTGGAGCGCCACGTGCTTCAACGTCAGAAAATTCACTGTAAGGGACCAGGAAGCAGCAAGACTGTTTACTGGGAAACAATTTCATTCTCCTGGTAAAAGACGAAAGCTTTCATCAGAGTCCGGAGGTGAAACTGGTATAAAAAGGCGCCTGAATTATCAGTATTTTGAGGGTGGAGTCAACAAGACTTGGAGAATCAGACACTCAATGACTGGCTATGAGTCTAATTCAGAAGGTCGGCCACGGTTGAGACAGAAACGCACACGCTGCCCGAGTAGACACGGTAAAAGCTGTCACCTAGAGAGAAAGGACGACGGTGGCCTGAGGACGCAGCCTGGGTCATTCCAACATTCCGTGACAACTGTGTTTATGTAAGTAGCCTTGCTAAATGCTAACCCATAAATCACTCAGTACCCTGACTCGGGCTCCGTTTATTGTCCGAGCTACACACCTGACCACGGAGCCTCAGGTAGGGAGTGTAACCACCGAAGATGAGAGACATGGAGGTACCAGAGATTACTTTGAAATCATTAAGAAAATCAGAGGCTAAATGATTATGTTCCAAGAGACTCTGCTCCATGGCACATATAAATTTAAACAAAACCCAGGAAGAACATTCACAACAGTGAACACAGAGCCGCATTATTGTGTCGGTTTCACTTTCAGGCTAAACTAAAGTGACATGCAGTTGCTACAATTTTTTTACTGTTTTTCTGCACCTTGGGAAAATAGCAACACTAAAAATTCCTAAAAACAAACAGGTATATTCTTTAATTTTATATAATTACGGTTTAAAATGCACTCAAGGTATTTCATGAAAGGTACCAAATGCAAATGTGTTTCAAAACGCAGAAGAAACAAATCCGGTTCCATTACATGTAAGACGCTGCCATGGATCAAATACCCTCGCTAATCTGTAGGTAGCACCACGGACCCGTCATCACCTGCTTTGTAAATCAGGACTCAAAGGTGACCTGGGCCTCCTCCCCTTACGAAGCTGCTCCCTGGTTATGGCTGCTACAGGCACAGGGCTTTGAGAAACAGTGGCGCACAAACCCTGGGAGCTGCGTTCCCACCACGTTCCGGTCAGAACCTCAGACGTCTTGGTCGGACGTCCGGCAGCTCTCGTTTCCTGTCTCTGCCGTATGAGCCGTCAAGTTAACCCCCGCGACAGCTTGCTAGACCCACCAACACTGAGAACCAAAGCTCCCTCTGAGACCCCTGACTAACGTCTGATCATGCCTCGCCTTCCTGCCACCCTTGGGCTTTACACCAGTTTGACCTACGCGTTTCCAGCCTTGACCCTGGATTCCTTCTCCTGACCTGGCGCACCAAGATCCCTAGAAACACCCTTCTGATGCAGGCTGCCGCCCAGCTCCAGCTGCTTTGTAGGATGGTTCCTGGGCCCTGTACCTCCCGCTGAAGCCTGGCTCCCTCCCAAAGGCCTGCTTCTCACGCGGCTCCCCCCCACCCCGGGAGGGTCTCGCAGACAGCTAGGGCCCTCAAGCCCACCATTCTTCTTCTAACGCCCTGCCTTAGACCCAAGCAACGCTCACATCCCCAAACAAAACACAGCTCACCTTGTACTTTGGAACCAGGTCACCTGTCTGTACCTTCTTCCTCCCCTCAGTGTCCTGGAAATTATGCCGGTACACTGAAGGCTCTGCTTTGCCCCCAATTACATCACCGGCACGGCGACCTCTATGTGTGTGTGCCTGATCTAGTCCGAGATGAGCCCCCAAAATAACTGACTTTCTTAACTTGAGCGACTTCACCTATTTCAGTCAAGCGCTACCTTGGGCGTAACCAACACGCCCCCTGTGACCATCACCATCCGTCCCTGTGAGAGCTGCACTCACCCTCGGCCATCCCTTTGAGCTCGCAGGCTCTTTGTGACCAACCCAACGCCTCTCTCCGGCCCCACCACCTTCCCAGTGGTGGCCAGCCCCAACGGCGTGAATTCAATCGCTCTAACGTCAACATCCCACACACATCGGGACACCGTGCATCTGCTTCTTGTGTGACAAGGTCTCTAACCGCAGCTAGCCTCTCAATACCACGAAGACTAGTTGGTCCCCTTTTGCCCAGCGGCTTTCCAAGTTTTCATTCAGTCTCCTCAAATCCTCTCACCAAACACTATGTTCCACAGAACACTATGAAAACATGTTTGCAGGTTACACGGTCACAGCACGACAAAATCACCTCACTCCCATGAGGATGGCTACTATTAAAGAAAAACCCGGTAATTGCAAGGATTAACAAGAATGTGAAGAAATCACAGCCTTGTGCACTGTAGGCGGAACATAAACTGGGGCAGCCACCGTGGAAAACAGCATGCAGGTCCCTCCGAAAGTTAAACATAGAACTGACCAGACGGCCCAGCAGTCACACCTCTGAGCACACTCAGAGAGCTGAAAGCAGGCCTCAAAGAGCTGTCTGCACACCCATGATCGTGGTGGCGTAACTCAGAACAGCCAAAACATGGACGCAGCCCAAGCGCCTGTCACGGGATGAACACAGTGCGTGCGTTACAGGCATACAATAGAGTATTATTCAGCCTTAAAAAGGAAGGGAATTCTGACACGTTACACTGTGGACGAACCTTCAGGACAATGTGCTAAGTGAAAGAAGCCAGATGCTGCACAATGTCACTTGTATGAGGTAGAACAGTCACAATTAGAGACAGAAGAACAGTGGCTGCCGGGGCCGGAGGGAGGGCTGAATGGGTAGGTAAGTGTATAATGGGTTTGGATTCAGTCTGCCAGGCGGAAAGCGCTGGCAAGATGCTGGTGGCGGGAACCGCACTGCATACGACTGTGCTTAAAGCCACCGAAACGGACACTTAGAAGTCATCAAGGTAGTAAATTTAAGGTGCATTTCACCAACAAAAATTTGAAGAAGGAAAAAAAACGGTCATACAGACCAATACATTTTATAGTCCCTTCTTGGAGAGTCCCATGTACAGCAGCATTTTAAAAGACTTCAACTATTTCCAGTCAAGAAACCGCCTGCAGCCCCCAAACCGACCCGGCCATCAAACACCTTGTCTAAGCGGCACCGGGCAGAACCCCCAGGGAGACAGGGCAGAGGTCTGGGTGCCCCGGCCCTGCTCCCCGCCCCCACTGCTCGCGTGGAAGCGCGTCTGACATCACACATCCGTCTCCACCTCCTCCTCCCTGCTGCACGAGACAGGGCTCCAGTTCTTGTTCCAGAGCGATCCCTACGCCTGCGCTCTTCGTTCCAGCCCTCACCACCTCGAAACCTGGGCTTCCATCATTACTGCCTGTCCTGTGTCTGAACCTTCTTAACGTCTCACAGCTGAACGCTCAAGTCTTACCTATGACATTTCCTAAGTATTTTCTAAAACGCGGACCACCTCGCCTTGGATTCCCACTATGCCACGGCCCTTGGTGAAGCCCTGGGCACCACCCCACCACCACCACCACCACAGGCTTCTCCGCGACCCTCTCTCCCTGCTGCCGGAGTTATCAAAAAGGCGTCTCACAGCACACACAGTAGTCAATTCTTTCCTGACTCCCAAATACTTAAGACACATGCCACGGGCCTGCAGAGCAGGCAAGACCCCGTCCTTTCTATCAAGTCTAACACCTCCTTCACTTCTTGACTTTCGGTCGATGAGCCAGGATCCCAAGCTGCCTGCTGATCCCGATCCTCCCCACGCTGCTTGGAAGCCTGCCCTCACTCCCAGCAGCCTAACGGCCAGCCACGCGCCGATTTAACGGGGCCTCCCCGCCCACCTGAGCGCCCTAGCCCTCCTTTAGGCCCCGTTGCGCGCTGGGCAGCCTTCTCCCACAACCACTGAGATGATCAGCCCTGTGTCTTTCCCACTGAGTTGTAAATTTCTGTGGGTTAGGAACAAATTCTCAGGCATCTCTGTAGCCACAGCACAGCACCTAGGCCTCACGCACGGAGGGCACTTCATAAATAATTGTCCAACCCAGCTCTTTCCCACAACTGCTAGGTGAGCAAAAAGACATAAGAATCCAAGAGTATGAAATTGTCTACTGAGAAGCAGAAATCTAGGGATATGCTACCAAGGCTTAGAGGTACTTATCTGGCAGGAAAAATAGTAGAGACGGTTTATTTTTTAAAGCATTACTCTCTCTTAACTGAAAATTATTTTCAAATAATGTGATACCATTTAAAGTAATCTAGGGCGACTGAAAAGATACCGCAGCCTCAACCAAGTTACACTTACATTCGGCTAGATTCAATGTCGTCAGACTGAGGTTCTCCTGGTGATCTGTAAAATGCAATTGAGGAAAGGTAAGCAGAATATTCCATATTCCAAAAACGGGGCAGATGTCATTGGGGAAGACAAATTTGAAAACAAGATTTAATCGTTAACAGTTTTAAAAGTAATTACGATTGCAACATGAGAACAAGCAGTCCGGTCAGATTGCCACACAACACAGTTATTCTGAGGGCTGGACTAATAAAGACCTCGGTGCGTTTTTCGTTAAGGAAAGGAAACTGTAAGCGCTATATTTAGGTACCAACATACAAACCAGTGTAATTATTCACAAAGTCAAATATTTATAATAAAAACATACAACTATAAAACTTTCTACAACCAAATATTGGTGAGCCTCAAATCCAAGGCATTCACTGGTACCCACAGTCCCAGGCTCCAGATCAGGGCTCAGCATATGACTGCCTTGGGGGGGCAAAGGCAGGCCTGGGTCAGCCGCCCACGTGGGCACAGCCACGCCCACTCATTTACATATTTGTGTGGCTCCTTGTGCAGGGCAAGAGTGGAGCTGAGAACCGCGGGCAGACACCTCCGGCCCCCAAGCCTGACATATTTATTACCTGGCCGTTTAAAGAAAAAGTCTGTCCACCTCTGCTCCAGATAAATCAAATTTAACCCTAATGGCCTCAGTGAATTCTGAGACACTTAAAAGTCAGGTTTACCAGTCTGATCATGACTATCCTGGTTCAAAAGTGAAATCCGTTTTCCCCGAAAATACACTGGCAGGACTGTGCCATCCAGGGCATTAAAGCTCTGCTGTGGATAACTGGGCATCAACATCAGTTACACACAGTTGCCAGTTATTCCCCATTACTTTTTAAATATTCTCCTGCTCTCTCATGTAGAAATATTCAGCGTTCTAAGACACTAAGAAGCCTTGTACTTTCATTTTTAGTCATGACCCAGTTTTGCCTATCCCTACCGTGCTGGCAAGAAAATCAATTCCTGTTACCCCACTCACTTTTATGACCAGCATCAGTCAGTGCGCAGTTAAGGGGGAACAGAATACTCACTTCGAACACTCGCCAGTTCTCAAAGTAAGGGAAGCAGACTGCTAGAGGTCGAAAGCTCAGTGTTCACAATGACATTACAAAAACTTGACTTGTCAATTTATCACTGACTTGAGAGTTCAAATTTTGAACTTCAACAAAAGAATCTTAAAATCAAAGCCACCAGGAAAAGGAAAAAAAAGTATTTTGCACATTTATGTTTAAATACACAATTCGTTATCAGACTTTCAAAATTACCCCTCACTGCAGGACAGAGTCCAGGGGAAAAAATGGTGGTGGTGGGGGGGAGGACTCCAGCAGCTCACGTATTTACTTTAGTTCTTCTTTGCAGTGGGTTTAATTTTCAGTTGCGCAGCGAATTAGTGCCTTGGCAGGGACACAAATGTAAGTTTCCTCCACCCTCTCCCCCAGGGAGCAAGCAAATCACCTCGGGACACACCTGGTCTCCACCAGCCTTGCGGGTAAGCACCCCCCGATTGCTTCCAAACTGGTGTCTCTCAGACAGAAGAGCTAAAAACTGGTGATAACCCCATGTACCAGCTGACTCATTTTTGAAAGTGCGACCCGCCAGCATCAGATGTCACACTGTAAGGAGGCAGAGCAGGCTTGCAAAACAAAAAATAAACCTGCTGGCTCTAAGGGAAGAGAGGCAGATTAGAAGCTTTCAAACATGTAGGCGGCAAAACTCTCAAAATTAACAGGGAAAGAGAAAGAGGGGGGGAGAAATGAGGACACAGAGACAGGGAAACTAAAACACTAGGAAAGGTAGGGTACAAGCAAGGGGGCAAACGAGCCTGAGTCTCAGAAGCACAGGGCGCAACTGCCGCCAGGTGAGGTTCTGAAATGGGACAGAGGGGGAACGCGGCACTAAACGAGGGCTCCGTTCTCCTTCCCAGTGCCCGGTCCCTGAGCAAGAGGCTATGGAAGGCTAGCATCCACACGTCCCCAACTCCTGTACAGGTCTTAGATCATCACTTAACATTAACAGGTTAAAGCGAGCCGCTAAAGGCCGGTATAGTCAAACCATGTCATTTAAACCAATTCAGTCTAAAAGAAAAACAAAAAATAAAAATAGAAAAGGTGGAAAGATTATCCTAAAACAAATCTAGGTCTCTTACTCATGGTTAACACAAGTTGTTTTTACTCAAAATGGAAACTTTTTTAATCAAGAGAAAAGTGGGTATACACAGAACTAGCAGGAACACTTTCCTTGCAGAGAATAACAGTACAGATCTGAATAGATTTCTAGTCATGTCACTTACAGCGTATTTCTATAGCAGTCTAAGTAATTTACCAAAAATATCCCAGAGTTAGGATTTCCAACTCTCAAAACTATGAAGTATCTCACACCTGAGAGACTTTATTCTTGACTCTCAGGTTTTTGGAAGTAAGGACCCAACACATGCTCATAATTTTACTAAATTCAGGAGAGATGATCAAAGGAAAAAACAAAACCCACTGTCTCAGGCCAGCTTACAAGGGTGTCAGAATAACAAATCAGAAATAAAATGTTGGAACTAAATAATGAACAAGTGGCATTAGGAAACAGAGCTTGGCCGAGTCTGTGTGTTAGGTCTTGACTTGGACAGCAGAGCTCGGGACCCCCACGCGCCCCCTGATCTGCGCGCTGCGGCGTGAGCCAGACAGCCCCCGGGAGGCTCGCGCGCCACGCCACTGCCCACAGCTTCCCCAGCCTGCTACCGCTCCCTCCCCTGAAACTCTCTAGGAGAGAAAGTACGCTGGTTTTATTCAAGTTGTAAACACTTACGGAAACATTTAATTAAAACTCACATAAAAGGCACACTTTAAAATGCATACTAAAAACCTTTTCACTGTTTTTATAATGTTCATAGTATAATGTTTATTGAAATTTTTGAGAAATGTTTTCCCATTTATTCACACAAGTCTGGCAGGGGGGAAAAAGCATGAAATATTTTAGAAAGGAGATTAAATAGAGAAGCAAATCAACTGTTCTTAGCAGTGTTCCCCCCAACTATGCATTTATACATTTTCTTCACTTCTTTACAGCACGCACTTGACTTCACAGTGACAGCCTTTTAAAGGCTGTAAAATCACATTCAGAAATTACCTTTTACAAGCTGTGGCCATTCGTTGACATCAGGGTGAGCACAGCTTTGAGTCACTGATTAAAAACAGGTTGTCACACCAGTCTAGCTGCTACCTTGATGTGAGCGTAGACTTAATAACTCTAATAAATTAAACAAATCTTTAGTTAGAACATTTCAATATATAAAGCCAATTCACTGTTCAAAAAAATAATCTTCAAAGCTGCGAATTAGGTGCCAAGGCAACAGTCATCAGAGAAGTATTTACAGAAATTCTTTAAGGACCATCTTTCAGATTTTTTTTTCTGAAATGCACTCTCTGCCCGAGGAGACGTGGTAATAATCTCTGTGCTTGGACAGTGTTACCATTTACAAAGCACTCTGGTCAACAACATCTTACTTGAGTCTCATGACAACTTAGGCTCTAATCAGGGAAACACTATAGTAAGACTTTAAAAAACAGATAAATAAGCAGCCTCAGAGTGATTAACTGACTTGTCCAAGATTTCAGAATTCGTGGACTAAGGCTAGACTAAAACCCCGAACTATTGACTTTCTATACAGGGTTAGAATTTTCTGATTTTTCAGTTTTGCTACACAAAGGTTCATCATTTAAACGTGTGCACATGAGTAGAGGCTGAGAATCGGGTTGGGACACCACAATTACGGCAATACTGAAACGGGACTAATGGTCATAGGGTTTTCCACGTCACCAGGTGCTTAATGGAGTACCTACATGTGCACATACACACACAGATATGCACCAAAGTCTAGCCTTCCTTCTTCTACTAATTAACATGAAAATGTGCTCAACTTTCTCTCGCCGTAAATCCACTACCATTCAGTTTCATGGAAAACGGCAGAATGTGAAAACATTTTCTCCTCCCTAACCGAGTATCTTCGGATCCCCTCCCTTGGCCTTAGCAGAACTTCCCTGATGGTCATGGTTTGAATGGATCAGACCCCGTAATCATACTGTAGTCCTGCCGACATACATGTGAGAGACCCAGTATCAAGAGCTCGGTTCATGCATCAGGTCTTCTCCTGGTGGTGTCTCTCCCAAACTGTACAGCCAGGACAATCTGAAAAGCCAACCGAAGGAAGCTGAGGACATGAGGAGGGAGAAGGACGAACCCTTCGTAGTTAACAGCACCTTCAAAGTGACAACCCCAGAAGGGGGCTACCAGCATAGATCCGGAACTCACTATGAACCAGCAAGGTATCTGAGAACCCCGGGAGATGCTTGAGCCCAGGCCTCTGTAGCCTGTAACTCGGGCTTCAAATTCAGGTAAGGGGGAGGGCTGGCCTAAGTATACATGAGTGACTTCAGGGGACTCCAATAAATGGAATCATCAATTTCCCAGATTTTCCTATCATAGCTACCTGTCTCCTAATAAGAACCTAGAACATTCCTGAGGTCCTATGGGGAGAGGCAATGTCCCCCCTGAAATGAACATGTTCCCTCTTGGGTTCTCAGAAGATTTGGACTTAAAAGGTTCAAGCAAGTCTAACTTTGCAACCTGTAAACATAAAAACGAGGAAGTCAAAAAAACTTTTTAATTAATTAATGGAGATGCGCCCTTCCAGCCCCATTTCCAGGAGGTTCCGTGCTCCACAGAGCACACACAGCCTTCCCGGGCCAGTCTGGACTCAAGTCCCTATTTGGCCACTTACTAGCTGGGAAATCTTGGGCAAGTTACTTAATCTCTCAGAGTCCCGTTTCCTCAGAAGGTGGAACACTAAGATAATAGTGGTATCTATTTCAGAGGCTGTCAGGAAGACGAACAAGCTGACACATGGACAGCTCAGAACAGTCAGTGCCCAGCACATAGTAAGATCTCAACAAATGGAAGCTATTTTTAACTCACAGTCTAACAGCCAAACCTGCCTCCTCGAGTTTGTTATGCATATTAATTTACCTCTCACAGCTTACTGACCTTTCTTAAATTCTTCCACAATCCCATTTGGGTCCCTCGTTAGGTCTACCTGGTAGCACAATGCTTTAAAAAGATGGTAGGCACCCAAATTTGCTGAATACATTTGTCATTATTCTAACCATGCCGTTAAGATACATATGCAATTTTTAATTAAAAAAGAAAAAAGAAACAGAAACATACCATACTTCGCCAAACTTCTGAGGAGCTGGTGCAGTCTAAAATCAGGATCTTACAGAGTTTTAACCTAAAATATAAAACAGCTCACTCAATTCTTTTTATATAGACAGCTGGAAAAACTTTTCAAAAACAGTTTTTTTCTACAATTTATTACGAAAGCAAATGCATTTTCTGTAGTACTTACAAGCGTCACACCCACACCCACCAGGGACAGAGCTGCGGCAGGAGCGTGAGGCTGGTCAGGTGGGCGGCCGAGCATGCTCTGCCAGGGGCCCACCTCTCCCACTTTCACCCAGAGCTGAGCGCTGGCCGTGTCTTTCCTCTTACCACCCCCATCCCCAGTAAGGGTTGAAAACATGTGAAAACACATGCCTCTAGCTCCTTCAGAGACCTAGAGCATTTCAGCCTTTAATTAAACTCTATACGCTGAGCATCTGCCGTTACCACACAGAGGGTCTTCTGTCTGCCCACTCCGTGCCTGGGACGTGTCTTTTGACCTGCGAGTCTCAGGTGTCAGGCTGTTATTGTATATTAGAGAAAATGTTTCAAAAGCATGTAAAACAATGCTGCCAGGCACATAACAGGGCCTCACTATATGGTTGTTTCTTAAATCAAATACTCAATATACCTATCGAAAGTTAACTCCTACCAAAAAACAAATTCTAAAGCTGAAAGCGCGCGCCCAAACACTGTAAATCCCTAACTCATCAGTCTACAGGCAGTGCATTTCTCCATGGAACAGGAGCTGCTGAGGGCCGTTTGCTTTCATTACACAGGAAGAGACCAGCTCCAAGAAGCCCACCCGTGTGCTACAGGCCGGTGCATTTCAGCTGACCTCTGAAAATCAGGCATAAACTACACGGGGCCACTCAGATACAGTTTCTTCCAATAAATACTGCATTGTATTTTCTCTTCCTTGTGATTTCCTTAAGTCTTTCCTCCAGCTTGCTTTATTGTAAGAACAAAGGGTGTAATATATGTAACAGACAACGTATGTGTTCATCAACTGTTATCAATAAGGTTCCAGTCGACAGGTGCTACTCCCCATTCGTGGCCACTGCCCAAGTGTCTCCCTCGAGCCCTGTGTCTCGACCTAAGTGACTTCTCTGGGCAATGTCCCCCATCCCCCCAGCGCCCCTGCACTTACAATCCCTGACACCCCTCCGAAGCCTTCATCTCTTGAGTTATAAGCCTGCTACTCTCAATTACCAACGGCACACGTCCGCCTGGATTAGCATCTAAAATCAGTCATTCCCCGTAAAACTCATTCCACCCTGAATAGCCCGCTCTTGCCACTGTCCTCCTCACACATGAAAAAACCGGCGTCGTTCTCTTCCTCTCCCGCATTTTTATTCAGCCTGACCACAAGGTGGGTTGACCCTTGTTATCCTTCAAATTCTGAGCAGCCTCTCACTCAAAAAATGTCTACTAGCTACAAGTAAGAGCACGATGTTACATACCAATTATACCTCAGTAAAAACTGCCCACTGGGCTTCGAGTGCCTGCTAAGCAGCTGAAGACACAGTGGTAGAGAAACTAGCCACCACCTCTTGTCCATGTGACGGGGGAATGGGCACGAATAAGAAAAACCACAATAAATGAGGTAAGTGCAACGCACGTTCAGTGCGGTCGACGGGACACCCAGCGGTCTGTGCACAGAGTTCCGACAGCCTGGGGAAAGGGGAAAGGCCGCTGAGCTTTGAGGCGCGAGAGAGACTCATCGGACACGTGAAGAAAGCCCCCACGAGCGACATGGCAGGAGCGCCGCCAGTCCAGTGGCCCACGTGGGAAAACTGCGTCTCGCTCTGCAGACCAGGCTCCCTCGCGTTCCCGGGAGAGCAAACTGCTCCCCCAGTGCTACCAGGTCGCCCTCAGAAATCCCCCCAGACTCCAACACCACCCCAATTCTTCCCTCGTTGGCTTTTAGTTGCTTCCAAAACAAAGCCAGATATCCCAAATGCTTCAGAGGAAAGGACACAGCTGGGCCAAAGCCGCCTGCCCAGCCTGTTCTCCCAGTCTAGACCCAGCTTTAGCGAGCGCACGTATCGTTCACATCTCCAGTCCTGGAGATGTCCACAGAATACACATCTTAGAAAAGAGGAACGCTTTCTCTTAGGGAGCTCTTCTGGGCCGTGTAACTAGGAAACACAAGGTTAAGATTCTGACTCTACAGGCCATGCTCTTTCCGTTCTACCACATCTGTGATTTACACTCAAACCCTGTACGTCTCACCTCTGAAATGCCCTTGCTTCCGTTTTCCCTGCGCACCCCAACACTGCCAGGGCCAGGCTCCAGCCCCTCACGACCTCACCGGCGTCCTGTGCCTTTACCCTTGCCTCTGCCGCTACAGTGACCACCCTACCACCCTGAACCCCGCCATCACTCTCATGCTAACACCCCC
The DNA here is from genome assembly GCF_987537825.1 of Furipterus horrens. Lineage (NCBI taxonomy): Eukaryota > Metazoa > Chordata > Mammalia > Chiroptera > Furipteridae > Furipterus > Furipterus horrens. Next base: position 1,638,578 of record NW_028327186.1, on the reverse strand, counting down.
CAGGCTTTCCCAAGGCCAGCGGGATCAATTTCAAACTCCGCCTACCACAGGCCCTTGGCCACCACGTGACTCTGCGGCCAGGTACTTGGGGACCCAGTCCCATCACTGGGTTACGGTGATCACATACCAGGTTAGCTACCTACTTTCGACTCCGGGGCCTCCGTTTCTCAGGATGTCACTCAGAAATGCTCCGCAGCCCTTTGCCAACCTCCACCTCAGCCGCCTGCCTCCATAAAGCTCTACTGGTCCTCCAGGCTGTACCCCGCAGGGTCCCCACGCTCTTCTGTACATAACCACCGTCTCCCCTGGTCTCACATCTTCCTAATACCATAAAACGATGTATTAATTGCTACCCCAAATATATTACTCTAGACTTTGAATCACAGCTACCTATGTACCCCTGCCAGTGCCTCTAGTTGGAAGCTGGCAGGTACAGCTCATCTTATCCATATTTTTACCTTTATGGTAAAGGGACTATGTGATCTCGACACAGTGCTCCTACAGGACTGGGAGGTCCCTAAGGTCCTCCCCACCAGAGTGAAGAGAGCAGGCTGATGCTGGGGGCATTCAGCAGAGTACCAAGAAAGGCCTCATCTTTGCAGTAGCTGCGAGCCTCAAACTACATACAGCCTTCTCTAGACAGCCCCTAATACAGGCGGGAAGGGACCAAGCTGACCAGAGGTTACTCAGATGGCACAAAAACAGACTGACACTAACAGACAACAACATCCAGTCAGAAATGACTAAATACGCAAGTAGGAGGATATGACCCATAATCAAGAGAAAAGCCAATCAAACGCTGACGTAAAAGACGTGATGGAATCAGCAGATAGCCTTTCAAATAACTATGATAAATATGCTCAAGGATTCAGAGTAATGCATGAATAAAGAAACAGAAGACAATAAAACAAGCCAAGCGGAACTTCTAGAAATACAAACTAAAATGTCTGGAAGTATCTGACACTGCAAGGAAAAAAGAAGTGAAAGAGAAGACAAAGCAGAAGGCACCACGAAGGGACAGAAGCCGAGGAACGTGGTGATGCCCTGAAGGCGACACCGAGGGCCCAGTCCCCACGCGGCTGGAGCCCCACGGAGACCCGGCGGGGGGGGAGGCAGGTGAGCTTTTAAAGTCCACGTGAAGAACTAATGGGCGAAACTTTCCCAGATTTGATGAAGACACACTCACAGATGGAAGGAAGGAAGGGAAGGAGGAAAGAAAGAAAGAAAAAGGTAGAAAAAGAAAGGAAGAGAGAAGAAGGAAGGGCTCAAAAAACTCTCATTAGGATAATCACAAAACCAGTGATAAAAAGAAAACATTTCTCAAAAGGCCAGAGGAACAGGCTTTAAGTACTGGCAAAGAAAAATAAGTATAACCACAGACTTTGCCTCAGAAGCAAATGCTGGAAGGAAAACATGTCAGCCTAGAATTCTCTCTCAAGCGACAACACCCTGTCATCGGTGAGGGCAAACCACTACACACCCCCGCCACGGCCACCTCAGAAAGACCGGCAACGCCAAGTGCTGGCAAGGATGTGGGGCAACTGAGCAGCAGTGCAAAACAGGGCCACCGGTTTTGGGGAGAGACCTGGCAGTGGATTATAACAATCCCATAACCCAATAATCCCATTCCGAGTATTTACCGAACAGAAAGGAAGTCACAGGTAGCCACGCTGCGCTGCGGCTTTCTTAACGCCACTCAGGAACTGCCGAGAGCCCAGGTCTTCGATGGAGGAATGCGGTTCCCAACTACTGAGTCCTGCCCTCAGGCCCACGGGCCCTCCCACTACCCTCTGGCGGACAAGCTTCCCGGATCAGGTTGCCACCTCCCAGCTCTGTGAGGTTCCTCCGCCCACCCTAAAATTTGTACTCATTCCCTCCCCCCCCAACACTTGATATCCCATTTCCTCATTTCTCTCTGGAAGAGCACTAAGCAACCTATAACATATTCCACCTAACTTGTTTATATTACCTCTTTCCCTACTAAATAAAAGTCCGTGACAACGGCATTTCGGGGGGTTTGTGCACTGCTGTGCCCGCCAGCATCTAGGAAAACGCCCACAACACAGTGGGTGCTCACCATGCACCTACACACCAGTGAGGTGGGTGCGCACGGCGCCGTCCGCACGGACCTCAGTGACATGTTATAACAAGCTGTACATGATGCAAGTTCTGTACAAAAATCGACACAAGCAATAAACAATCTGAAAATGAAACTAAGTAAAAATCCAATTAGCAGTAACATTAAGAAGAACAGAATTCTTAGGAATATATTTAACAAAATTTCCTTTGAACAAAAGAAATATAAGATATATACACTGAAAACTTCCAAAAAAAATTAAAGACCAAATACATGAAAATACATCCCATGCTTGATGATCAAAAGACAAACTGAAGGAGGCAATTCTCCTCCAATAAATCTACCAATTCAACACAAACCCTAATCAAAACCCCAGCTGCTCTTTTTGCAGAAATTAACAAGCTAACCCTAAAATTCACACAGAAATTCAAGAAATCCCAGAGCCCAGAACAGTCTTGAAATATAAGAACAAAGTCTGAATATTCACATTTTCCAATTTCAAACGTACTACAAATATAATCAAGCAAAGTGCGTCAGTGGCGGAGAACAGTCATACAAACCAATGGAAAAGCAAGAGTCCAGACATAAATTCTTACATTTACGGTCAACTGATATCCGAACAAGGGTCCCAAGACAGTTCAATGGGAAAGAACAGTATTTTCAACAAACGCTGCTGGGACAACTGGATATCCCAAAGAGGATAAAGTTGGACCCCTACCTCACATCACTCTATATCCAAAAATTAAATCAGATCAGCTGACAGACCTGCGCCGGCCAGGTGGCTCAGACGGCTGGAATGTTGCCACCAAAGGACTGCGGCAGGAGCCTCCCCGGTCAGGGTGCTTACAGGAGGCAGTCGATCGGTGTTTCTCTCTCTCTTTCCCTTTCTCTCCCCACCTCCCAACTTCCTGTCTCTAAAAGAAGCATACTCTCTGGTGAGGATCAAAAGAAAAACAAACAAAAACAAAAAAAGTCAGGTGACAGATTTAAATGTAAACACTAAAACCACAAGTGTCTTAGAAAAGACAGGTATTAATCTTTATGACCTCGGATTAGGCAATGATTTCTGAGATAACGCCAAAGACAACAAGATAAAAATATAAAAATTGCACTTCACCAAAAATTAAAACTTGTGTACTTCAAAGCATACAACTCACTGAAGTGAAAAGACAACCTTAAGGGGGGGTGGGCATATTTGGAAATCATATCATCTGACCAGAGGCTTTTATCAAGGACATATAAACATGCTTACAGGGTGGGGGGAAGCAGTGCGGGGAAAAGTGGGGCAACTGTAACAGAAAAAATATATCTACGTCTATATCTATATAAAGGAAAAAAATGCTTTAAACCCAACAATTTAGATTTTGAATAGATTTTCTCCAAAGACAGCCAATCAGCACAAGAAATGACGTCATCATCAGTAATTAAGTGAATATGCAAATGAAAACCATAGAGATACCTTCACATCCACAGGAATGGTTACAATAAAAGGGAAGGAGGTGGGGGCAGGTAGAAGAGGGTAAATGGGGAATAAATGGTGAGGGAAGGAGACTTGGCTTGGGGTGGTGAACACACAATACGGTGTACAGATGATGTGTCACAGAACTGTACACGTGAAACATATATGATTTTATAAACCAATATAACCCCAGTAAATTCAATAAAAATATGCTTAAAAAATAAAAGGGCGCAACAGTAAGTTTTGGCAGGAGAGCAGAGAAAGCAGAACCCGCATGCAGTGCTGATGCAGCTGTAACACAGCAGCCGCCGGGCAGAGCCGGGCAGTTCCTCCCAATGTTAAACGCAGTCAGCCCGAGGCCCAGCAGTCCCTCCCCTAGGTCCACATCCCGCAGGAAATCTGAACATACCAGTGTACGTCCGCACAAAAGCTTGTATATGAACGATTATGACGACGTAATTAATAATAACCAAAACCCGGAAATAATGCAAATAGTTGCCAACAGACGGCTTAGCAAACAGCTGTGTGTGTTCCAACAATGTCGCAGTGTTCAGCCCTAAGAAGGAATGGAGCCGTGCTAAATGCTACAGCATCAGTGAACCTGGAAGAAAATGCTACGCTAAGTAAAAGGAACCATACATAAAACAACACGTATTTTATGGCTCCATTTATACGAAATGTTTGAAAGAGGCAAATCCACAGAAAAAGCGAGCAGGTTAGTGGCTGCCAGGGGCTGAAGACAGAACAGGAATGATTACTGACAGGTACCAGGGCTGCTCTGGGGGACGGCAAAAATGTTCTAAAATTAGATGGTGATGATGGTACAGAACTGAATATACTAAAACCCATTGAATTGCATACTTAAAAGGGTGAATTTTATGGTATATGAATTATATCACGATAAAGTAGGAAACTGTAAAAAACATACGGCATGATTTTTTGAACCCGCCCCAAAGAAAAAAGAGCTCAATGTACTGTATTCATACAGATACTATCTGGTTTGCTAGGCATTTCATGCTTTTCTAGACTTCATTTAACAACTATTCAGTCTTAGAATTGGATAAAGAAAAATAGGAAACTTTTTATACAGAAAAAAATCCATTTATTTACTTTTTGTATTTCTTCATTTTCAAAAATAACTCATTCTACACACTATATTTGAGGGTGATTTGCGGGGGTGGGGGGAGCAACTCACCACAACATAAAAGCAACCACTGGAAATAAGACAACATTAGAGCTCCCAGCAGCATGGTTTATGGGACCAGCCCAGCGAACATTTACAGTCGGGGCTGTGCTGTCAATTTGGGTACACAGACCTTTGGGGTCACAAGCAGTGTGCCCGGAAGAGACCTGAACTCCCTGAAGTGACCCTCGGCCTGCCCTCCCTTCCCCATCTGCTTGCTGTGGCCATATCAGAAAGTAAATAACTGGGAATAAATAACTACAGAAGATAGACTCATGACCTGCCAAGGTTAAAATGCTATCTTCCCCCAACGCAAAGTATTCATGATGTGGCATAGATAACCTTATCTGAGAGAACCTTATGAGTGTTGATCTCAAGTGGCATCCATGGAGAGCCTTTAGAAATTCCCAATTACCAGACTTATTTCAGTTTCTGGCTCTAATGATCAATCACTTACTCTGGACAACAATTCCAGAAGCAAATGTGCCCCACAGTCCCTAAGATCTACTGCTGTGGAAGTTCCCTCTCACGCGAGTTCACTCTTACACGGCGCCCACGTCCAGGCTGACCCTTAGTCCTGTCCTGCCACAACTTCAAAGCACTCAGAGCGCTGAGCTTCATTCATCAGCCCACAGCTGACATCTAAAAGCGTCCTGGACCGAAGAGGAAGCAGTTCACTCGTCCAGCCCTTACAAATACCTGGAACTGCAAGAGACCGACAGCGAAGGTCTGTCACTGTTCTCTCAGCGTCTTCAATCAGGAGAACATAAGTCATTTCATCGCAGCTGAGATAAGTGACCTATCTGTTCTGAAGTTCGCCCTCCCTACGTTCCACCGAGCCCCAGGAGGGAATTGTCTAGAGGGAGGGAGTGGACTGGCTCCTCTGTGTCTTAAGTGTGAGACCGTAAGATGTTACTTTTCATTTTGAAGATAATTTGAACTATAGTACACTGGGCAATAATTAAAGAAGCATACAACACTAGGAAACGCTGAAGTCTAGTTTCATACGTATAAGACTCGAGTCAGCTCAGTTTTTCTGATATAATACTTGAGCGCTCTCATTTCAACAGGAAGGTCAGCTTTGAGAAGCTCGTCCATTCTGTCCCGCAGGGCCTCCCCGCCTTCGCTACCAAACTCGACCTATTTCGTTTTCTATTTTCCCTATTCTTCCAATGTGTCTAACATGTGTCCCAGTCCATTCGGGCTGTGATAACCAAATACCACAGACTGGGTGGCTGATTGATAAACAACTGAAGTGTATTCCCCAGTTCTAGGGGCTGGAAGCCCATGATCCAGGTGTTGGCAGTTTAGGAATGGTGAGAACCACAAGGGGCAAGGGCGCTCTCCGGAGTCCTTGATAAGGGCGTTAATTCATGAGGCTCCACTCCCGACTCCATCCCCTCCCAAAGGCTCGGCCTCCTAATACCCTCACACCAGGGGGAGTTTTTCACCATAGGAATTCTGAGAGGACTTACACATTCAGCCTATAGCAATGTGTTACAGACACAGCAACACGTGTAAGAAATTAAATGTGAATGAAGCAACTTAAGTCATTAGGAAACCCTTTTATGTCTCAGAAGATCTAAATTTGGATTATCTTTAACAGTATAGTTTCTATTACCAACAGTGGAATCTGACAGATTATCAGCCCACTTCAGGAAACTGTAATAAAAGGAAAATGTCACCCAATCATCTTTGTGTGAAACAGGATTCATCAATTACCATACACGTCACACACAACAGGTGCCCGAATGACGTGTTTTTTAAATTCCCTAAATAAAAGCTTTAAATAAATCCTTACTTGTGGCCCACGGTAAGGTTATCACTATTGATTGACACGTACACAAACACAGAGGTATGATAAACTGTGTTCCTAAGAAAAAAGGACTATGATACGTGATAGGCTGGACATAATCCACATTTTTCCTACGACCTGCATATATAGAAAACACTGGGGCATTTCATTCTTTCCCTTCCAAAGAGGCAGATTATGCTCCACATCTGATAAGAGATAAGAAAGTATTTGCTGGCAGCAAGAAGAAACTCCTGCAGTGGTATTTGCAATGCTAGAGCAATCATCTTGGAAGCAAGTAACCTGAGTTTCAGGGGAAGGGAAAGAGTCCAAGCAAGCAGCAAAACCTGTCTACACCAAACGGTATGTACACGGTTGTTACATTTTTCTCCGAATTCTCCACAGTTTTAATTTGGGGGAAATGCGGAATGTGTTCTCATCACAAAGAATTTTTATAACCTATGAGTCAGGATGGTGGCCGCAGTTCACACAGGCAATTCTGAAACTCCCTTCCCACATTCAAGAGCAAGGCTGCTGAGGCAGAAGGCTCTCAAGAGGCTCAAAACGCAGGCGCCGTCCCTTTTGATTCAAGGAAGCCTAAGTCACCCAGCGAGAGGAACAGAACCGGCAGCATCTTCATGCCGCCCCCAACAATGCAGTAATTCGTGTGAGAAGGAACATCTTGCATTACTGAAAGCACATTCGATGGGCACACATTAAGGACTAAGAGCGAGCTATAAGCCTGCATATCACAAAGAGGTAAAAAAACCTTTCACTTTTTTTTTTTTTTTTTCACTGTGTGGTTGCTTCTCACTCGCGCCCCCAACTGGGGACCTGACGTGCAACCTAGTCATGTGCCCTGATCACGTTTTTATTTTTGTAACATAAAGGGATCTATCTGAGCCTGACTAACCTTGATTTGATCAAGGAGGTACAGATCAACTTCGGGAACACAGAGAGCTGTTAAGAGTCACCAACCCCATTAGACCGACCGCACGCTGGCCGGACGGGAGTTTCATCCCAGGAAGATGTGCTCCTGCTCGCGCAGGAAGAAGTGCGCAGGGATCCCCCACCGCCTCCCTGCTTCTCTCCGCAGCACAGACGCTGACTTGAATCAGCAACAAAGTCTTCTACCTACGATTCTCTTCTATGACCCACATGCAATGTCTTGTGTGGGATTCTAGCAGATTTCCTACAACCGAACTTCTTCAATAATCTTATCTCACAGATTCTACAGCTCTAAAGCCTCTTTTCCTTTTGGGTCAACCTTACGGCCCACTTGCCATTCACCACATTAACAGGAGAGGTCAAAAGGAAAGCACATCACAGAAGCGATCCAACTGAATACCGCATCAACTCTTAAAATCGCTTATTTCAAGTGTAGTTGCCAACTTTAAAATAAATTCACACACAAAATATCTCCCCAAATACTTTTCTATGGAAAGGTTAAAAATGTTCACAGAGAAAGCATGGAAATATACCAGGGCTCCAATCACCTGTCTACCACTGACCGACTTGCTTTCTTGGGCAAATCATACATCAGTTTTAATCCATTTTTTTCAAGAATGCTCACATTTGAGAAGCATAATCCTCTGAAACAGACAACGCAGGTCGCACCACTGTATGACAGAAGGCACGGAACAAAGGCTGAGGAAGCTGAATGACCTGCCCGTCACCAGTGGGAAGCTAAAGAGGGAGGATGAGCCCATGATCTTCTGACACCTCCACTTGAATGGCTCTGGGTGGCTTTTGTTCACTGAACCTGTGAAGACTCTGAAGCACTTAAAATTTTATATATAATCTTAGGGAGTGCAGTCACAAGGCTTAGAATCCAACAGTGACAACTGCCAGCTGCATCTCACGTGCAAAGAGCAGCATACAGAGAAAAAAGTACTAGCTTCATTCCTTTCTCAGATGGGCTTTAAACTTAATCATCTTCTTGACGTATCACCCAAAACAGCATTTACTTGTTAAAGATGACTTAGCTCACAGCACTCCCGGTGACATTTCTAACGTTCAAAGAAAATGAAAGCTGGCAAAGAAATTTATTATGTACTCATTAAAAAGCATTCATACAGCACCTTTAAGTATTCCAGAGATCTCCTGTTCTGGATGTAGGATGTAAGTTTAAAAATTAACACTCTTTCTATTTACTGTAATTTACTTCATTTTCTTTATCAGAGAAGAAAGGCCTATTGCCTGCACCCGCTGTCATGGTCAAGAAGGCCCACTGATGGCATCTAGTAAAGGCTGCTTCCTTTACACAGTCAGGAAAGTTTCATCCAAAAGCGTGGGTGGGCAATCCAACTCCTCCCCCACAGGAAGGACAGAGCACATGCCACCGTGTGCAGAGTCCTCCCTCAACCAGCGCCCAGAGACACCGACTACGACGGTGGGCTGGCTCAGCCCCTTGGGGGACTTGAAGAAAAGCATTTGAAAGCTCTGCACTTCAGTTTCCACGTGTGTGAAAGAACAGAGGAACTGTCCTACTCAGGTTTACGAGTTCTGTGAGTATCATCCAAAGACAGAATGATAATGAAACCTCAGAAAAATATCACACTATTTACAGGCACCTGTCAAATTTATTTGTAACTTGACACACACACACACACGCACACACGTGTGCCAGATTTTGGATGGTAGACTGGGACCGATATTAAGATATGAGGTATTTGGCACGTGCCAATCAGTTGTTTAAAGAAAGGAGTAGGCTCTGGCCGAGTAGCTCAGTTGGTTAGAGCATCGAACCCATATGCCAAGGTTGTGGGTTCGATCCCCAGTCAGGGCACATATAAGAATGAACTAATGAATGCATAAATAAGTGGGACAACAAATCAATGTTTCCTTCTCTCTCCAAAAATCAATAAATGTTTTTTTTTGTTTTTTTTTTAAAGAAAGGAGTAAAACAATCTCCAACAGAAGAGCAGCTGGGGTGGGATATCTGGGCCCAGTGACTGGGCAGGCAGGGGAGAATGGGGCTCCCTCGTGCGATAGGGCTTCATGAAAACTGGTGTTATGTGAAGGTCGCTATAAGCTTCCAAAAGACAGAGACATGATTCCTGTGTTTGCTGCCCCAGCTCAGCTCCCAGCAACCACAGTGCGCAGCTAATAAATGTTCTTTGACCACCGACTGATTTACTGGTAACTGATTCATCCCTGCTCTGGCAACACACGCCCTTGTCAACACCCGTAGCCCTTGCCCTTAAAGGAGTTCAGGGCCAGTCAGAAAGGAAGCACGTGAAGGATAGTAAGTTACAACCGGCTGCAAAGTGGGTGCTGTGAGCTCATTCAGAAAACCTGGGTAGGAAGCCCTCACAGGACGATAATGCTCATTAGGCGCCTCTGTGTCAGGCATTTTACATAATTTACTCCTCAAGGCAACTCAGTGAGTTTCACCATCCCATCTTACAGATGAGAACACTGCATGCGTCTCACCAAGACTAAACGATGAGTCAAGAGTCAAAATATAGAGTAAGGGCAGAATTAAAAGCAATGTCTAATCCCACAGCCCCTTCCACTATACACACCAGTGTCCTTCATTTTCATATTTTATCGTTCCATTTGCGGGGGGAGCGGTCAAAATCAGCCAAAACTGTTGCCCCGGATCACCATGAAACAAGCACCTAAGGCTTCACCCGAGTATTTCCCCTGAATAATGATCACTTGTGAAAATCTGCTTTCAGTCATAAAAGTCAGAAAGCGAATTTTTAACAGCTGCATTTGTAATGGTTCTACACGTTAACCCATACAAGCGCCGATCTAAACAACGCGACAACACGACTCAACGCGGCCAGCAGTCGTTTTAGAAGTGGGCATCTGTAAGTACCACTTCAAGTGCTCGGGCTGAGAAGCACAGCCATCATCCATAGTTTTGGGTTTTCCCACTGACTGTATAATGAAATAGCAAGTTATTATTATTATTAATTTTGAGTGGACAAAGAATATTTTGGTGGGGAGAGGAACGGTCATTAGAAATTATCTAAGGTTTAAGAAATAAATACAACTGATTAAAGATTACATGCCAAAGACACTGGAGGTCCCCAATAAACCTCGTTCGGTGGCCTGGCAAGCAGGATGAGAATGCGTCCTCCTCTCACCGCCGGCTAGCGAGTACCCTTCCCAAAGATGTTACTTCTTCCGCCATTGAAAACGGAAGCAGCTCACAAACCCCCGAGAAGGAACCCGCCCGTAGCTGGTCTCACCGTATCCAGTCCCACTCCCCAGGGTCCCAGGCCGTGTGCATATTAACTAACGCCGGTGAGCAAATATTGACCCAGGAGGACGTCTTCCTTTACACTCTAATTTGGCAAACAGTCCTCACTCCTTCAATCCATTTCTCGTTTTTTCTTTTGCTGTGATTATTCGTTTCTTCACGGGCTTCTAGTTATCCTTCGGGCTTCTCAGCAACATTATTAACATTGTATTCATTTCATTACAAACGTGGCAAGTAGCTCAGATTCACAAGCAGGATCTAATTCCAGAGTTCTTCCCATTGTAACCACGACAAAACTTTATATTTTTTTTTCTTCCTCCGTTCTAAACTTTTTGACATGGTTTACAAAATAATCTCTTGGGTTTACAAAAAAAAAAAAAGGAAGCATACGTCCTTCTTATCCTGTTTGTCCAATTCCTTCCACAATGTATACTGGGTGCCTCGTGTCTTTGAAACCGAACTTGTAACAGCTGTTCTAAACTTGAGGTCACGTCCATCCCTGCCCTTTCCTTCTGCCCCCAGATCCCAGTCACGTGCCGCCTCCCTCGGCGCCGCGGGCAGTGCAGCGACTCAGAGTCCCGCGCGCCCGCAGCTGGGAAGGGGACGTACGGACCGACTCGTTCCCGTGTCCGCCGGCGGGGCCCTCCCCACCCAGTCCATACGACCCCAAATAGGCTCCGTAATGATTCCGTGTCTGCATGCCCACGGGAACTTTTTTACAAATTCAGAGACTAAATCACGTTCCGAGGATTCTGAGCTTAACCGCACGGCGTCGGTGCGACCCCTCCTCGTCACCATGTGCCGCGCTCAGTCCCGGCTTTCCCACCAAAACCGCTGCCCGCCACGACCAGGAAAGAGTCCTGTTCGTTTTCCCGACTGGAAACGAGGGGGCGCGGCGGGGAGCACGGGCGCCCGCTCGCAGGCCGGCCCTGAGCGGGGTCCCCGGCCGCCCCGGCAGCTCCCGCTTCCGCGGACGCAGCCCCGGGCTCTCGTGTGTCGCTTCATCCGCGCCCCTCTCTACGGGTCACGCCCGAAACCCCAGCTCCCCGGTGTTCCTCCCCCGAAGCTGCAGAACGCCCGGGAAGAGCTGCCCTGCCCAGGCGGGGCCCGGGCCCGGCCCGCGGACGCGGCTCCCGCACGCCCGCCCCCGGGCCCGCTCGCGTGCCCCCGGCGCCCCGGCCCTCCCGCCGGCGCACAGTCGCGCTGACAGTTACGGCGGCGGCCGCCGCGGCCACCACGGCCTGCTGCTGGCCCCGGCCCCTCCGCCCCACGCGCCCCCAAACACTCGCGCGGGACCGGGGGCGCCCCTGCCGGAGCCGGAGCCGGCCCCACGGGCGGCCCGGGCGACGGCGGGGACCCAAGGAGCTGCCACCCGGCGTCCCCAGCCCAGGGCCCGGCCTCGGCCGCACTGACCTGTCGTCGCCCCTGCGCCTGGGCTGCGGCCCTCGCAGCAGCGGCCGCCTCACTGGTCGTCGTCGCCCTCGCCCGCCGCCTCCGCCCGCCACCGCCTCGTTCCCTTTCGCTGCCGCCACCGCCGGCGCTCATGCGGGACCCGCGCTTCCTTCTCCGGGGACCGAGGCCGGGAAAGGGGGGCGCCGGGGCCGCACAGCACCCCGAGCTGGTCGCCGGCCGCCGCTCCGACGCCGCCTGTCCACACCGGGGGGCTGCGGGGCCCGCCTGGCCGCGGCTGGGCTGCGAGCTGCTCCGAGCACGGCCCCGAGGAGGAGCCGAGGGAGGCGCCGCCGCCCGCGGCCGTGAGCGCCGGGTCGGCAGAGGTGACGCACGAGCGGGGGTGGCGGAGTGCGCGAGGGAGAGGAGGGCGGTGTGCCGAGCTTCCGGCCAGGGGGATTCAGGCTCTGTCTTCTCCTGCAGTCACCCCGAGCCCAGCGCCACCATCTTGGGAGAGACGCGAATCTCGCGACCGCGGCGAAAGCCGGGAGGACTGGCGGGGCGGGCTAAATATCCCGGCAGGCAGCGCGCGTCACGGGCCGGGCGAGGGCTGCGGGCGGGGACGCGGGGACGCAGCGCGCGGCCCCGCCCCCGCCGGCGCGGCCCCGCCCCCCTCCCGATTGCCGTCGTCGCCAGCGCAGGGGGCGTTGGGAAGGGGAAGTGGCTCGCGGTGCTCGGAGTCCCACCAGGATCGGTCGCCATCTTGGCACCGGGCGGAGGGGGCAGTGCCTCCCGGGAGCCTCTGCTGTCCGTCGCCCGACAGAAAGAAGGGGGCACGCCCCGGAAACCCCCGGGAGTGTTGGCGATCCCCCCCGCTCTGCCCAACCGGGGAGCGTGCCGAAACTTGGATGATCCCCGTTTTGTTGGGGGACGAATTGGGTTGAAAGGGGGCTGAAGGGTTTTGCGTGGCCCTCAGCCCGCAGCGGGCGGAGTCCCCGGGGCACGAGGTCTCCGACCCCCACCCTTTGCCCCGCTGCCTTGGCAAACAGGGCAGAGGCAGCCGGGGAGCGCAGGCCTGCTTTCAGGGGACCAAGGTCACTTGCCTGGGCCCTTGCCAACACGTGGCGTGGCATCGCTGGCAGAAGGGAAAGCCCCCGTCCTGCAGGTGTGACCTTCCGTGGGTTGTGGACAGAGCGCGCGTGGCCTCTTGCTTGACCCCAGCTGGAAGGAGGCTAACTACTCTGTATGCCACACAAACCCATTTACAGCTATGAGTCCTCACATTGAGTCCCCAAACCCCCATTTTCTTTAAAAGGGGTTTCTTAAGGGTTTATTAGCATAGCTATAATAGAATCACGAATAATTCATTGTCTTAACAGCTTGCAGCTTGGCTGACAAGCCCATCATAAAATGCTATATAGGTTTCCATTCATCTGCTATTCAACCTGTATGGCAACAATCACCGATGCAATGCTTTTAGCTGTCGTTCTTAGCACGTTTTCTTAATATAGTGAGGACTTCCCAACTGTAACCAACTAGAAAAAGTTAACCAGTTATAAAAAAATAAGCTAGAGGAATTTGAATTATTCTAGGATCACTGATGATAAATGATGGTGTTAAATCATGTCCCATTTTCACTCAATTCCTTATTCTTTTGTCATTTCCCTCATTACAGGTTCTCATTTGGAAACTATTTGCAGTTACATTTTATGGAAAAAGCTAAAATCATAGTCTTTTAAGGTTTTACCTTTACATATCAAAATAGGCAAACGAGAACGAAAACCTTTAAAAACAGTAATAAGCAACATGTTACTACAGTATCTAGCATGTGATAATAGTTCTAGCGATTCTACTTCCTCTTGAGAAATGACTGAATCAATGAAATGTAATTTCGTAATGGCCCGGTATATCAGAATGTGGCAGAAATCCCTGACTTCCAAAAAAGTGGACTGAAAATAAGTAAAATCAACTCAAATGTCAGAATGACTATCGAGTCCTTATACTAAGGCCAAGGAGGAATCTGGAGACATTACCTGCAGCCCTTTTGGTTCATTAATATTAAATAGGTATTCTTGATTGACATTAGTGTCAGCCGATGCAAGAACCCACTGTGCTCTTTGCCTTATCCATATTCAAATTTCAAAATGTTTGCTGGTAAAAATTACCAGCACGAATATTGTCAGGAATTCTTACAACACTAATAGTGTTCTATTTACATATATCAATTTTTATGAATAAATTTTTTCTCCCAAATTAGATCCATATTTTTCTTCATTTGTGTTTTCCCGGAAAAACACCTTAATTTCTACTAAGTGGTAAAATTTGTAGACTTCTAATCAAAATGAAACCCAGTTGTTTCTAATAATTTTCTCATTTCAGGTGTAAAGTGAAAGCAGTTTAATTTTTTTTTTTTTTTTTTTTTTTTTTAGCACACTGCATTAATGCCCCGAACAAGCTTTGAACTTCTACTGTGAACCCAGAAGTGCGCCAGGCATTAGGAAATAAAAGATTGACAATCCCTATCACTGCCCTCAACTCACGGTCCTAAAGGAAGTCACACCTGTAAAACCAGGGACACGTTTTCAGAATAATCTGTCATATCAGTGATTATGGGGGTATTCACTAACGTATACCTTCTAATATTCATAGACTTTAAAAAATAAAACATTTTGCCTCAAACTGCTGAAGTTCTTTTATTTTTATTTTATAGGGCTGTTTCGATGCAAGATTTTTTGTTGATATGAGTCACAACCGATGAATCAAAATGCAAAAAAAAAAAAAAAAAAACCAATTTCTTAATTACCCAACATTCCCAGAGATCAGGAATAAACTATGAATCAGAAAAGGGTCAGATAAGGTGAGATAACACTTACTGTTGCTATTTTTAGGTTGCATCAAAATGGTACGGACTATTGAGAGAGACTAAGCTTTCAGTGTTTAAGAAAGGCTGTTGAATCAAAATTAGCTCCGTGAAGAATGCTGCCTGGCACATGGTAAGTGCCCGGTAAATGTTAGGGCTTAGTAATAGCAGCAATGAAATTAGTATTATCGTATCACTGTTCAGCGTTACACACTTCAGGCATGAACTTCACACCTCCACCCTTACTTCCACAGATCTACCTCATCAATTTGCGTTCCCCCGATCTCCTGTCTTAAAGTATGAGCCATTCTACAGCTAGTTTTTTGTGTTTTGTTTTTGGTGGGGTGGGGAGTCTTTTTAAACCTTGAATCGCTGTCATTTCCTCTCCGGTTCATTAGTTTGTGATGCTCTCTCTCTGTAGCAGACATCTGTAGTAGATATTGATTGCCAATTGACCCCTAGCATGCATTCTCTTCATCTATGATAATGGACTACCTAGCCAGACACATGGTTGCCTATAATAAGTAAGTGTGGCCACATCACTACGCTCTGGCCCATGGGATGTGAGCAGAAATGATATGTGCAGGTTTCAGATGCTACCCTAAAAAAGTGGAGTGCTCCATTTCCCTTCACCCCTTTCCAATGACTGGAATGCGGTTGGGGTTGTGAGGTATCACAGAGCAACTAGGGGGGTCCCTGAAGACTGAAACCGGAACCTATCTACCAACTTGAGCTTTGGTGGGACACAGCTACTAATCTGTATAATGTGCCACGGTTACTCTAGGTTCCTTGCTCTGCCACTGACCTTGTAACCTAGTATCCAATGAAGGAATCAAGGGGGCAGTTGGCTGTGGGAGAGTCAAGCCAACCCCTCCTGCATTCCGGGACTCGACTGGCAGTCTGCCATCTGTGGCAATCCCGAGTCATCATAAGGTTAGAAACCCTAGATTCCTTCCCCTCATTCTCCCATCAGTTAGGAGGCAAAGTCATACGTGTATTCCTTCAAGAACT
This sequence comes from Furipterus horrens, assembly GCF_987537825.1. NCBI lineage: Eukaryota > Metazoa > Chordata > Mammalia > Chiroptera > Furipteridae > Furipterus > Furipterus horrens. Next base: position 1,622,594 of record NW_028327186.1, on the reverse strand, counting down.
CATCAGGTAGCATTAGCAAGTGCACAAAGTCCAGGCAAACCTCAGAAGCCCCTTTCTGATTTAGTTTTCTCTTCTGTCAAATGGGATTGGGAGGATTCGTCGTCGGCAGCCGTCCGTCTCGAGAGACGATGGTGTAGCTTCTTAAGAGTCTATCTGCACCGCCGAGAATGGCTGTGCAGTCCGACTCGGGAGTGACACGGTATCTGTCTCCTCCCGTGTTGAATCGACATCTTGCGATGACGCTGGAGTGTCCTCTCCAGTGAAGCTGAAGCTACAGAGCCTGGGCAGGGTGATATGGAGGGTCTGCTGTTGCCCATGCAGCAGACCCCCCCTCTCTTCGCAGCTGAAGGGTCCAAGGGAAAGACGGAGTCAATACAGCTTGGCTTCAGGTGCGCCGCAGGAGTTGCCGGTGTTGACTACAACGTCAAACGGCCTTAGGGACTCCGGCTCCGGATTTTCTGTCGGGGTTTACTCCCTTAGCCTTTCCCCTGAAGAGGTATGCCGCAAGGCAGCGGAGGTTTTTTGGAGTCAGAGTTTTCCTTCTCTGTGGGAGGATTACATACTAATGAATATACACCAAGTTTGGTGCATAATACAAGCTCAATAAAGGTGAGCTTTTTTACACCATGTGAATCCCAGTTCTGCCACTTAGCAGATATAGAACCTTCCATTAACTTTTTGATTAATTATTCTCTGTTTCTGCATGAGAAGGGGGAAATAATAGCACTGACCTCATGGGGCTACTGTACGCCTTCCTTCACCATTCGATACACATTTATTGAATAGGTTGATGTCTGCGCGCTGTGCTCCGTGCCGAGAATACAGTAGCGACCAAGGCCTGCCCTGGTGGAGTTGATGACCAACAGAACGTGTGTCGGGGAGGTGATCATTGCTCAGCAGATGCACAGACCAAGGGGCAGAGGACAGAGAATCCTGCAGAAGCTATGTCATGCAGGTTGGCAAGAGAAGGCCTCCTTGAGAAGATATTTAAGCAGACGCTTGACAGAAGTGAGGGAAGGAGAAATAGGAATATACAGGGAAGAGCGTTCCGGGCAGACAGGACCCTGAGGCAGAAAGGTATCTAAAACCACCTAGGCCCAACTAGCAAGGCCCAGAGCCTGGTGGGCTTTGTACCCAAGGACGTGGCTGTCTGCGGTGGATGAGGTGGGAGGTCCCTAGAGGGGGTTGGGAGTCACGACAATAACTAACTTATGGGAATGGACAATGAATGCAGGCAGCCCACGTCAGATGTTCAATAAATGGTAATAACCACTATTATTATCATTAGCTATTATCGTCACAATTGTTATGGCATCTGTTTCCTTCTATAGAATCCCACTGCTACTACTTTAGTTTAAACCCTTCATGTCTATTTAATTTTTTAAGATATTATTTATTTTTAGAGAAAAGGGAAGGGAGGGAGAGGGAGAAAAACATCAGTATGTGGTTGACTCTTATGAGTCCCCATCTGGGGGCCTGACCCACAACCCAAGCACGTGCCCTGACTGGGAATCGAACCAGCGACCCTTTGGTTCACAGGCCGGCACTCAATCCACTGAGCCACACCAGCCAGGGCTAGACCCTTCGTGTTTCTTTCTTGAACCAGAATGTAAGCTCAAAATTATATGTTACTGTGTCCCTAACACCCAGCGGAAGGCCGGTCCAGATTACAGCTGAATCTTACCTACTCGATCTCCCTCACTGTGGATGGTTTTTAAAGAAACATGACCTCATTGCTGACTTGCTTGAATCTAGAACTTATCCGTGGCTCTTCAGAGCTTTCTGGATGACATCCAAACTCCAGGAATGTGGCCCCGTGGTTGTGGGCCTTGCCTCCTCCCAGCCCCATCTCCATCTGCACCCCACGTGACCCCATTGCTGGAGCGGTGCTTACCTGTGAATATTGTCTTGAGCCTGTTCACATGCAATTTCTTCTGCCCCATAGCCAAGTTCGAGTAAGGCTATGGCTGTGCCTCTCTGCCCCACTGCTTCTCATTCACTGCTGGTATATGTGCTGTTCACACGTCTTTCTCCCCTTGAGAGAGGAGAGGGCCTTGGACTTGCTTTGTGTTCCCAGCACCGATCTTGGTGGCTAAAACCCGCTAACTCCTCAGGAAGCCTTTGAATGAATGAGCTAATGGCTACTTCACTCTGCAACCGTGTCAAGCAGAGAGATACAGAGTGCAGAGACGCCTGCTTCTCTGGTTCAGCGGGGACAGAAAAATCAGGCAAATTAATTGACTGTAAGAAATTTTAACTCCTGGTGAACTCCAGCTACTAAGGAAGCAACAATGTATAAGACCTTCGTATTATGATGTATAAAAGGAAGATATTCAACAAGATGGCCTCTAAAGGCCTCTTAAGTCTATGATTATTCAGCCAGTAATTTTCACTAATTGTACCTACATCCAAGAGAACATGAATCATTCAAGCAAAAAAACCTGGAAGTCCTATCAAATTATGCTTTGACCTTGGTCATTCCGGTCTCTTTGTGCCTGCCTGAACCCAGCTGGAGAGTGGGTGGGAAGGAGGAGATTCACTGAACGCCAGCTGCCGCGGCCGCTAATCTGAGCTGTTCTGAATAAAACAGTTCCACTCAAATCAATGAGGCCACCCTTAGAAATGTCGCCTTCTGACAAGTGCGTCACTGGAGTTCTTTGAAATCACTCACAGTGCATTTGTATGTCTAATGCCATTTTTTAATTTATTTTCAGAGAGAGGGGAAGGGAGGGAGGAGGAGAGGGAGAGAAACATGGTTGTGTGAGAGAGATGTCGATCAGCCACCTCTGACATGTCCCCAACCGGGGACCTGGCCCACAACCCAGGCATGTGCCCTGACCGGGAATCGAACTAGCAACCCCTCGGTTCATAGGCCGGCGCCCAAACCACTGACCCACATCAGCCAGGGCACCTAATGCCTTTTTTTTTTTTTTTCAGGATAACTCAACTAAAGAAAACCTTTGACTAGGGGAGAATCATGAATATAGTTTGCAGTTGATAAGCAACATTGCATTTTTTATTCCTGCTTGACACTTAGAATACAAAATAATCAAAATGCTAAAATTCACTATTGGACTTTTTGGAGATTGCCTCAATTTCAAACAATTTTATACCTAATGTTTGCCTTTTTAAAATTTTTGTTATTTTTCTCCTGACAGTAAACTGTCATTACAATATAAAAAGACCAAAGCTTATTCAGTTAGTAATTCAGATAGTCATGGCATAAAGATAATTTTTGTTCTTTTTAGTTTCAGTTAAGCATGGTACTGGTTGCATCCATTGAAGTTTCTAAAATGATAGTTTATTTCCACAAAATGCATTGGTGTACCCACTGGGTGCTGGGTGCTTGAATAAACCTCATTCATTCTTGTGACAGTTTGGGGTATTACACTTTTTATGAATTAGGAAATTAAGCCTAGAATAAGTAACTTGCCCATGTCTCACAGCTAAAGCCGGTAGAGCTAGGATTTAAATCCAGGTGTGGCCCTCACTGGCATGGCTCAGTGGGTTGGGCATCGTCCTACAAAGGTAAAGGTCGCCGGTTCAATTCCCAGTCACGGCACATGCCTAAGTTTTAGGTTCAGTCCCTGGTTGGGGTTGTACGAGAGGTGATCGATGGATGTTTCTCTCCCTCTCTTTCTCCCTCCCTTCCCCTCTCTCTAAAAATAAATAAAATTTTAATTAACAAATAAATCCTGGTGTGTACTGTGCATGTGTTGGGGGGTGGGGGGTGGCAGGGGGTGTTGCTGCTTCCCAGAAAACAGGTACATTTTTTTGAATTTCAAAAACATGTTTCATTCAAGTATTTCTTAATCATGCAGCCATCCCTTTGATTCAGTGCTTCCTAACAAAATTATACCAGAATAATATTCTCAAAGGGTTAGCCCGAGTGAAAGCTCCCGGTCCACGCCGTTCAGCTCAAAACTGGCTCCTGAGGCTCAGCCAGCCCGACCTGCTTCCTCTCCCTTCCGGCAGCCGGTCCGAATTCTGTGGTGACGGGCCGGCCAGCTACTTCTCCCCGTTAAGCCTCCAGGTCTTCGCCTGATTTGTGATCATTAAATGGATAATATTTTGCTAAGGACTTGATTCCGTGCCTGACTCATAAAATGCTCAATGTTGACGAATTGATGGGTGAATGGATAAAACTGTCTCCCTTTGGGCCTTCCCCCAGAAACAGATATTGAGAGGATGAGTGGAGGGCAAGGGGCTTGTCTGGGAGGTGTTCAAACACCTGGGCAGGCGGGTAAGGAAGGGAGGCAACCAATACAAGGTGCATTATCATCCATCAAGCACCCCCAGTGGGCAGCTGGTGGAGGAGCTCTGGCAGCCAGTGTAGAACATCCACGTCGCAGTTGTCCTGTCAGAAAGGGAGGGAAAGGGAGCTTTTATATGCAGCGACCTGCCCCGTGACGACTACTCCCCCTGCTGGCGTGGCAGGGGCATTTCAGCGGCAGCTGGTCGGAGAAACCTCATCGCACAGAAGCACAGATGCTGCCCGCAACGGCAATCGGAGCTGTGACTGGCATGTGCGACAGTGGGAAGATGCAGGCCCCCAGCAGCATCTGCTACAGGAAGGAATACACAGAGGAACAAAGGAACAAACAACCCCCATTTGACGGATTTACCGACGTCAGTCCCGGCGGTCCTGGTTGCAGGGTCAGAAACCTCTCGACAGCTGACAAACCGAAGTCACGTGAACCAAGCTCAAGAGATGGAATGATAAAAATCAGAATGCCAGTTTATGGATTTAAATCAAGAAAGAATGTGCTGGCAACTGGAATACCAGAAGACAGGTGACCAGAACATTCTTCCCCTGTAAGAAGACATACAGATTCCCAACAACAGAATGTTGCCTAGGAAGCTTGAAATGTAGACCGAGGGATTTGGAGGAACTGTATTTGATGGTGATAAGACGAAATACCTGCTATGTCCAACTTCCATCAAGAATCAACTTCTATCCCTGGCTGCTGTGGCTCAGTGGATTGAGTGTCAGCCTGCGAGCCAAGTGTCGCTGGTTCGATTCCCAGTCAGGGCACATGATGAGGTTGCACGTCAGGTCCCCAGTTGGGGGCACGAGTGAGAAGCAACCACACAGTGATGTTTCTCTCCCTCTCTTTCTCCTTTCCCCTCTCTCTAAACATAAAATAAACAGACAAACAAATAAATAAATAATTAAAAAAAAAAAAAAAAGAACCAACTTCTATTAAGCATATTTGAAGCACGCCCTGGCTGGTGTGGCTCAGTGGATTGAGTGCCCACCTGCCTACCAAAAGGCCGCCAGTTCGATTCCCGGTCAGGGCACATGCCTGGGTTGCAGGCCAGGTCCCTGGTGGGGGCGTGTGAAAGGCAACTGATCAATGTATCGCTTGCACTTCAATGTTTCTCTCCCTCTGTTTCTCACTCCCTTCCCCTCTCTCTAAAAATAAATAAAATCTTTAAAAAAAAAGAATATTTGAAGCTCATTGGCCTCAGTCCTGAGGAAGGTTATACACAGCATTTCCTGGTCTGAGTTTATCCAGTATTTCCACTGATGACTGGCCCCTTCCTTAGAAATGGTTTTAGTGATGCCTTTGCAGGCCTGGCAGCCAATTCTCTATTTTTAAAAGTGACTTATGCCCCCTGCCAGCTAGATCAGTTGGTTACAGCGTTGTCCCAATACGCAAACGTTATGGGTTCGATCCCCAGTCGGGGCACATACAATAATCAACCAATGATGCATTTAAAAAAGGACCAACAAGTTGATATTTCTCTCTCTCTCTCTATCCCTTCTCCTTCCTCTCTCTGAAATCAATAAATTTTTTTTAAAAAATGAAGTGACTTATGCCAACCCCTGGTCCATTATGCGTCTAACCCAGAAGGGGCAACCGTATTTTTCTCATTTTCCTGTTTCTGTGGCACTTCTCAGTGTGCACACCAACAATATGATACCTTGTGACCTGAATGGTTGTAATGTCTCATTCAGAATATTTTTCCTGTGGACACTAGAGACTTCTTCAGGCCTCTCCAAGTGACAACAACTCCTTCTAAGTCCTCAGTCCCATTCTTCTTATTTCTCTTTTTCACGTCAAATATTTGTCACATGAAACATGCCACCATTGTTCTTACTTCCCTGGTTCCTAGTCATTATTTAACCCTAAAGAAAAGTTTAAAGAACAGTGCAAGGATCACGCTATTTGCTTCACCTGCATTTCACAACAGTTCATCTTTTGCTCTATTTGCTCAGTCATTTGTCATCTTTAAACTATGGAGCCATGTGACACAAGGGACAGATTTCATCACACTCCTACATACCTCTGCAAGTTTCTCCCCAAGGACAAAGGCGTTCTTATAGATTACCACAACTCCATGTACTATTTAACGCCGATTCAATAATATCTAATCTGCAACCCATATTCAAGTTTCCTCAATTGTTTCAAGAATATTTTTATAAACCATTCATCCAAGATCCAATTAAGTAATACAATCCTTCAGCTGTCATGTTTCTTTAGTCTTTATTTATCTAGGAACATCCCAGAACTTATTTTTTCTTTTCTGAACTTGATTTTTTTAAGATTCCAGGATAGTACTTTCAAATTTTTTAAAATTTATTTACTTTTAGAGAGAGGGGAAGGGAGGGAGAAAGAGAGGGAGAGAAACATCAGTGTGTGGTTGCCTCTCACACGCCCCCAACTGGGGACCTGACCTGCAGCCCAGCCACGTGCCCTGACTGGGAATCGAACCTGCGACCCTTTGGTTCACAGGCTGGCGCTCAATCCACTGAGCCACACCAGCCAGAGCCCAGAACAGTACTTTTAAAGAAGTCCCCACCATCTGACTCATCTGATTGTTTCCTCATGATTAGATTGGCATTCCCCTTACAACTAGTGAAGTTACACATCTTTTCATACCTCTTTTGGCCATCTGTGTGTTTTCTTGGGCAAAGTGTCTATTCAGGTCCTCTGCCCGTTTTTTTTTAAATTGAATTATTTGGTTTTTGTTGTTCTTGAGCTGTAGCCCAAACATTGCCTGGCATACAGCAGGGGCTCGTAAATATTTATTGAATCTCTGAATGAATGGTGGGGAGGAGGACATAAGTTAGAAAGTCTCCAGTCCCCAAAGGTGACATGAAGCTGTGTGAATGAATGAAGAGCTACTGTCGACCAATCCCCCACAAAAACACGTGGCTAGAAGTGGGGCATGATAAGAAAGCCCTGGCTGACTTTTTTAAAAATTTTATGCTCTGGCTAATTTTTTAAAATTTTATTTATTTATTCTTAGAGAGAGGAGAAGAGAGCGAGACAGAAAGATCAATTGGTTGCCTCTCACATGCCCCCCAGTCGGGGACCTGGCCCACTATCCAGGCATGTGCCCTGACTGGGAATCGAACCAACAACCTTTTGGTTTGCAGGATGACGCCCAACCACTGACTGATTTTTGATTGCTCACTTCAAAGCTGTTACTATCCTTAATATAAGAAAAGGACTCAACTTGCCTTTCCAGCCAACAGGATATTCCTGAGAACACAGCCCAAACACAGGTTCCCCTCTCCCTCATTGGCCTGAAAAAGGCAGGATCACAGGCCAGGAAGAACCAGGATGGAGTGACAGGTGACTTTACATCACTCCCTCTTTCTTCCCTCAAGGAGACATCAATGGAGAAGACCTGTTTGCATTTCCTTCTGCTCTAACCACCCTAGTTTGAATTCCTCTACACCGTAGTTCTGCTTGTTTTTTTTAACTTTATATAAATGGAATCCTACAGCATATATTCTTTTGTCTGCAACCTTCTTTCACTCAAAATGACGTTTGTGATATGTAGCCCTGTTGTGGCATGTATCTGTACTTAGTCTGTTTTCGTTGCTATAGAATGCTAACATACTGCGCCACATTAACCTATTCTACTGCAGACGGTCATTTGGGTTATTTCTTATTTTTGGACATAATGAACGATACCGCTAGGAAAATACTGGGCGTGAATGGAACCTGCTTCTGTTTGGGTCATGAACAAAGGCATTTTCCCCCATAGAAGCAGCTCCCAGGTTACGCAGGCGTCCTCATTGCCGTTTCGTCTTATGATCCCTAATAGCTCTTGGATGACTATGTTCCTCCACAAGAGACGGTGATTCATCAACACAAAATAAGCTTCATTTTCCTGACTTCTCTCTGCATGTGTGTTTGCCGCTAGAGAGTATGATGAGAATTAATGAAATTCATGGTTCTTGAAGTCTGCTGAAGCCCTTGGGGGTTAGACTCACTTCCTGCTTATTCATACTTAGGAGACCCAAGCGCAGCACCGATTAATGCCGTCGGCAACACATGGGACCTCATGCTGGTCATACGGTTTAGTCACACGTTATAAATTCTCCTCCAACTTTCTCAACAAGGCTTCTGCGAGCAAAATTAACAGTAAGAACTAGCAATGGTGTTGACCTGCTAACATCAATAAGGTTCACCTGGGCAGCGTGTTGGCAATGAGCCTCCCACTTCGAGGGTCTGGAGCAATAGGTCCGAGGTAGGGCCCAGGAATCTGCATTTTCAACAAGCACCCAAGGTGTTGTTTGGACCACATTGTGGCAGGGCTATCAATGAGCAACGTCAGGAAGGAGAAGTGAGGGGTACAATTACAGAACGGAAGAGAGAGACAGAAAGAATGTGGAGAGCCCTGGCTGCTGTGGCTCAGTGGATTGAGCGCTGGCCTGCAAACCAAAGGGTTGCCGGTTTGATTCCCAGTCAGGGCACAGGCCTGGGTTGTGGGCCAGGTCCCCAGTTGGGATGTGGGAGAGGCAACCACACAGTGATGTTTCCCTCTCTTTCACCCTCCCTTCCCCTCTCTAAAAATAAATAAAATATTTTTTAAATGTAGAGAGATGACAAGAAAACCAATCAATTGTGCTTCTTGCTGGGGACAGTGATAAAGATCAGATGGTGGGATGTGGTTAGTACTGGGGTTCTCTGCTCTGGGCTCATCTGCCTCCTACTTTATGGAAGCTGGGACTTTGTTCTTGTCCACATGGGGTGGAGAAGAGGAGGGTCACTTTGTAACAGCTATGGTCACGGTCACAGAAGGTGACTAACGGCTAGGCCTGGTGGGAGAACAGGACCTGGAAATTGTGTATATGTCCACTCTAGCTGTGGTCAACACCTCTCAAGTGTCCCTACAACTATACAATGAAAAGCATACTCTCCCTTTCAAAGAAGAGTAAGAACACTGCCTAACTACTGTCTGCAGTTGGAGAGGTGCAATGCATGGGATAGGTTAAAAGATCTAGAAAGTCTCATCTAAAAAAGCTTAAGCCCTGGCTGGTGTGGCTCAGTGGACTGAGTGCTGGCCTGTGAACCAAAGGGTTGCTGGTTCGATTCCCAGTCAGGACACATGCCTGGCAATCCAGGTCCTCAGTTGGGCGCGCACGAGAGGCAACCACACATTGATGTTTCTCTCCCTCTCTTTCTCCCTCCCTTCTCCTCTCTCTAAAAGCACATAAATAAAATCTTGAAAAAAACTTAAAGGAAAGTAAATGTCTCCCACACCCAGCACCTAGCAACACCCAGCAGAGCACAGCTGGGGAGCCTCTGGGAGAGACACTTGAAGTGGCCCAGCTGGATGGTGAAGGACAAGGCATGAGGTCTGGGGTACCTGAGGGCCTGAGTAAGGTGTCAACAGAGGGTGTTCTTTGGCGGGGCAATAAGAAGGGACAGCTGGGAAGTTGGGGTTAGAAGTGGCAGAATCTGGCAGCCGATTAGATGGAAAAATTACCTCACTTCTTTAGACCTTGGTTTTCTCATCTTCAAAATGGGAATGGCAAGGTAACATACTTCACAGAGCTAAGAGAATCAAAATGTAAAGCTCATGGCATGGCCTATAGCACATGGTTAGTACCTGATGCCGATAGTTTCCTTCTCCTTTTCCTTTTTAAAAAATTATTTATTGAGTTTTAGAGAGAGAGAGGAAGGGGCAGAGAGAGAGAAAGAGAGAGAAACATAGATTTGTTGTTCCCCTTATTCATGCATTAAAGGTTGCTTCTTATATGTGCCCTGACTGGGGATGGAACTCACACCTTGACAGGACGATGCTCCAACCAAGGGAGCTACCATGGCAGGGCCAATTGATGCTGATAATGTAAAGCAATCCATTGACCAAAACATTTCCAGCACCAGGAAGAACTGGTTAGGGATTTAAAAGGAAGAAAGAAAGACTGGGTTTGAACATTGGTAGGAGGCAGGGGTTCCCTGAAGTACACACGTGGTGAATGAGTCAGAGGTTAAACGGGCGATAAGCGTGGGGGATGATCTGCATCGATGTAATTATTAACGTCTTAAAGGCAATACAATCCCCAAAGCAAAGGTAACTGACAAAAGAGGACAGGTAATAGCGAACAGCGGTCAGTGTCTAAATTTATGGCTGGCACAGGACAGGCGTGCCATGCCAAGGCCACCGTCACCTGCTGCCAATGCGGGAGACAGCACAGTTGCTTTGCACGTACAGGCGGAGAACTGGAGGAAAGGAAGGGCTGTGGCGTGGATGCCAGGAGACTGGTTTAATAAAGCCTGAATGTTTTACTTTAATCCTAAATAGTCCAGTGAGGGAAAACAAGAAAATGAAGCCTGAAGTCTATATAACGTAAGATGTGAGGGTAGGGCCAGGGGAAAAGGTCCTGAATGCGTCAGTGAAGCTCAATATATTGTCTAGATGAGTTTTTCGTGTTGAAACCCTGTGACTTTATACTGTCAGCAAAGGCTTGGGGGGGGGGTGTTGTATTATGCAGGGTGGGCAAAAGGAAGTTTACACTCGTGAGCATGCAAAACACAGTTTATTCTTGTGTTATTATTTATTAATTAGTTGCATTCTTTTTTTTTTCTAATTTGATTCCTGCTTTTAATCACTGTTGTATTTTCCTTACAAATGACGGCACCCTGACTTTGCCCCACCTTGTATAAAAAGTCACCTTTAACGGAATTGGAGACCATGACGTAGAGTCAGATCTGAGTCCCCAGCAGGGGAGCCTGTGGAGTTTGGCCTGTGGCTGCAAACAGCGCCCAGGAAATAAGTCCTTATGTCACCAGGCAGCTTAGCTTACCAAGAATGCGCCACGCTTCCCTGGCCCTCGGCCAAGGATCACGGCCAACCTCTGGCACAGAAACCAGGAGAGAACGCTGGGTGTCCAATGTCCTCTCCACTCTCAGAAGTAATCCCAAAATAATTCCACCAGCCCTGGCCGGGTGGCTCAGTTGGCTGCAGTATTGCCTCAGACACCAGCTTGTGGGTTCAGTCCCCGGTCAGGTGTGCGCGGGAGGAAACCGATCAAAGTTTCTCTCTAATGTCAGTGTTTCTCCCTCTCTCATCAATCAATAAAAGTTAAAAAAGAATAAGACCTCCAAAGTCCATCCATGACTTCAGGACCTGGTTCCAACCGCAGAGGTTTCTCAAGGGTGGGCTTCTGCCTTAGATACTGGGTAACATGCCGGTTCTCCTGGGCTTTTGGCCTCTGGTCTGGGGCCATGAACCTCATCCTCCCCAGCTCCCACCTCCTGCTACAACTGCCCACCGGGGGGCAGAAGTCCAGCTCCAAACTCTGACCTAGCTGCAGGACCCTGGTGTAGACCTCCCTGAGGGCCAAATGATGGAACACATTCTGAGACCCAGAACAGCAGAAAGTCTGGGACAAGAAAGACGTGCTAGACTGTAAGGTCCTCAAGAGACCAGAGGTTTGCATTGACTGACCACAGGGTCCAGCCTGGGTAGATGTGACAGTGATGGCAGAAAAGGGAAAAACAGCCACAAAGACAGGAGACTGTGCTTTGAGGCAAATGCCTCTATTCCCTTGGAAGGGGACACACCAAGTCAAGGGACAGGGGCGCCCCCCGCTTCCTCAAGGTGCTGCTGGGCTAGCAGGTGATCCGAGAGAGGCCCATAGTCCTGTCCTGGGCCAGTTCTCCACCTGTACACGCAAAGCACCTTGGCTGCCCCCTGTTGGCAGCAGGTGACGGTGGCCTTGGCATTGCGCTCCTGTCCCCTGTAGATGCATCTGCCCCGCCCCGCACTGTGCACCAAAGAGAGGCTCCATCCCCTTCCTGATGTACACAGCCCTCGGGAGGAGGGTAGTCGGTCCCCTGAAGGTACCCACTTTTCTACTCTCGTTCCTTCTTTCCCGAGTCTCCGAGACTCCCTCTCTCAACAGTTTCTTTGCTGGACTACTCACTTTAGCCGGTCTTTAAGGGTAAGCCTGCTAATGACAAGTTCTTTCTGTTTTATTTCATCCACTTCATGTCCTTATTTTCCCTTCATTCCTGAAAGACTCTGATGTCAGAGATACACATTTGTGGTTGAAGTTTTTCCTTTCAATGCTTGAAAAATGTCCAGCCACTTTTTTTCCTGGTTCCCCTCGTTTCTGGTCAGAAAAATTTTCTCATTGGAATCACTTTCCCCTTGTAGGTCTCTAGTTTCTTTCGAGGCTTTTTTGCTTAATCTCTGGATTTCTTTCAGTATATCCTGTTTACAGTCTTCAGTGTGTAGGTGGGGAGTTTCCAGGTGTTACTTTTTCTTTTCTTTTTTAAGATTTTATGTATTTATTTTTTTGAGAGATGGGTAGGGAGGGAGAGAGGGAGAGAAACATCAGTGTGTGGTTGCCTCTTGCACGCCCCCAACTGGGGACCTGGCCCGCAACCCAGGCCTGTGCCCTGCCTGGGAATCGAACCGGCGACCCTTTGGTTCGCAGGCTGGTGGTCAATCCACGGAGCCACACCAGCCAGGGTAGGTGTTACTTTTTCAAATACTCTTTCAGCCCCTTTCTCTTTCTCCTCTTCTTCTGGGATTCTGATGACAGAAACATTAGTGGTTCTTAATTTTTTTTAATAGTCCCTTAGGTCTCTGAGACTATTCATTTTTTAAGTCTATTTGTCCCTCTTGTTTAGATTGGTTGTTCAAACTGAGTAAGTTCTAGCCTCAAGTTTAGTGTTTCTATCCTCCCTCACCACCGTTCTGTTATTGACCCTACCAGTAAGTTTTTAAAAATCTGCTGTTGTTTTTTTTTGTTTTCTACTTTCTATTTTTGTAATATCTGTTTCTTTGCTGTGACTTTGTAATGGTTCTTATTTATTTTACTTTTTATGTTTCAATGACGGTTGACAGTATTATTTTGTATTTGTTTCAGAATACAGAACGACAGCATAGTGGTCTGACAGCCATGTACTTTATGAAGAGACCCCCCTGATATTTCCAGTGGCCACCTGGCACCACGCACAGTTATTACAGTGTTATTGACTGTATTCCCGTGCTGTGCTTTACGTCCCCGTGACTGTGCTGTAACTGCCAGCCTGCACTTCCTTTGCCACCCAGGGCCCCCTACCCTCTGGCAACCACCGGTCTGTTCTCTGTATCGGAGTCTGTTTTTCTTCTTGAGCTTCCTCATAGAGGTGAAACGCTGGGGTATTTGTCTTCCTCTGTCTGGCTGACTTCACTTAGCATAAGGCCCTCCTGGTTTTTATTTGTTTTAAGAGAACCTGTTATTGATTGTTGCAACATTTTTATAACAGCTCTTTTAAAATCCTTATCAGATCATTCCAGCAGGCCAGCCTCCTCAATGTTAATGCCGACTGGTGGGGTTTTCTCACCCGGTTGTTTCGGTTTGGGGCTTTGGCAGGTGGTTGTTCTGGTCTCCTGCACCTTTGCTCTGTTGTTAGGAGATGCTGGGTCCCAGTTAAATCTTTAATTTAAGCAGGCCGTCACTCGTTTAGGTTTAGCACTCAGGCCCTGACTAGCCAGTTGCATTTCAGAACCTGATCTTATTGATTGATCTGCTGATCCCATCGCCCTCTCCCTGTTAGTGCTGCCTGAGCGAGTAGAACAGGTTTCCCCAGGTCCAGTTCCTGAGTGCAGAGGAGGAGGAGGGGAGTCTCGGGCCCATGGGGACAAGGAAGCTTCCTGGGCTGGGACAAGTGTCATGGTGGCACCTCTCTGCTGACCCCGCCTACCCACCAGGTACCTCGGGGACTCAACACAGTGAGGTCTCTTGCTGGTATATTGGAAACCTACAGAGGAACCAGCAAGGCCGGCTGTATTTGTGCGCCTCTACCTCCAGTTCGTGGCCCAGGGTCCCTGTGTAACAGGGTGTGTGGGGTGGGGGGCTCTGTTATTGTCCTCTACCCTCCAGGGCGCCTTGGAAGTTCAGCTGATCTTGGCGCATCACCTGGCTAGTGACACCCCGAACTCTGACAGCCAGGCGACCCTCCTCTCGCTTTGTACTCTCCCCTCTGCTGCGGTCCCTGATGCTGCTTCAGATGGTGGCTGTTGTCAGCCCACGTGCCCAGTGCGGGGAGGATGACAGCTCAGAGCGGAGCCCCCGCAGACCAGCAGATCCGGGGGGCGCGTGACGGGAGCGATGGAAATGAGCAGGAACCTTTGTGCGCGCCTCCCGGAGATGAGGGGCGTTGTCTGTTGCCATGGAACCACCTCGTCTATTCTGCAGTGACTTTGGCTTTAAAGGGAAATTGGAGCAAAGAGGCGAACCTTGAGGCGAAGCCCTGGAGGGTACCAGAAGCGCAAAAGATCGCATACCTTAAAAACTGCCTAAACCAAGGTTCCGTTAATTCCGTGCACGTGTGCCTTAGTTAAACATGATGGACGGAGTTCGGCTCCAGGGAAATGAGAACGCGCGTTTGGTTTGGAGGCATCTATATGTATTTGAGCCTCCGTGTGGTCTAGGAGGACTTGGAAATATCACGTGCCTTTCCGAGGGAGAGGGCGGGGTGGGGTCGTTTTCAGAGAAAGCCTTATCTCTGGTTTCAGCTGCTGGGGTCTGAATGCAGATGATTAGGTCATGAGGGCTCTGCATCAATTATGAGATTAATGCCCTTCTCAAGGCAGCCTGAGAGAGCCCCCTTCCCACGCACCCCGTGGGGATGCAGCAAGCAGTTGGCACGTGCAGCCCAGAAGAGGGGTCCCACCTGTACCTAACCGCGCTGGTACCCTGACCTTGGGTTCCAAGCCTCCAGGACCATGACAAATACATTTTTGTTGCTTACATGCCACCCAGTCTCTGGTATGTTGTTCTATCCACCGGAATGAACTAAGGCACCACCTCCAGGATGGACTCCAGTATTAAGAATTATTGACTTTGCCATGGTCAGGTGGTTCAGTGGGTTGGAGCGTTGTCTCTCTCACCAAAAGCTTGCGGGTTCCACTCTTGGTCAGGGCACATGCCCAGGTTGCGTGTTCGATCCCCAGTTGGGGGCACATGTGGGAGACAACCGATCGATGTTTCCCCTTCTCTCTCCCTTCCTCTCTTTCTAAAATCAATAAATATATCCTTAGGTGAGGAATATATATATATACACATATATATAAAATATATTTTTTATATATATAAAATTATTGACTTCGTGTTTCTGTGGTTATGCCCCAATTTTTGTTGTAACATTTACATTTTTTGGTTTTGGTTTTTTTTTTCTGTCTCTATTTTATAGTCTTGCATTGAGGCCTCCACAGGTCAGTAGTAGGATCCTTTCCCTCTGTACCAGACCCCAAGCACAGCCTCCAGGCCTGAACAAGGCCGCAGGCAGGAACCCGGCTCCCGCTCTATGGGAAAGGAATCAAGTTTCCTCCCTGGCTCTCAGGTAAGCCCACAGCCCCGAGGTGAACGAGGTGAGCACTAGGTGATACTGATTAGGCTGAGCTGGCCTTGGCAGGGTCTCCAGAGCCCCCACTGTAATTTACGAGGAAAGGATGGTCTGGTCTTCTGATAAGGATGCAAAAACACTTTGTCAGGCTGTGAGGAGGGAAACCGCCCCTTTTCCAACACGGAGTTGGGGGACGTGAAATCACTTTAAAATGAAAGGAGAATGATGTGTGGGTCTCTGAACTGGGCACCTTGAGGACTTGGTCCCGTTAAGCCCCGGGGGCAAGCTCCCCACCCCTGACTGCCCCTAAACACTGACTTCCATTGAAGACTCCTGGGGTGCTTTCCTTCTATATTGATTTTATTGATTTTTAAATCCTCACCTGAGTGTGTGTTCTTAATTGATTTGAGAGAGAGAGGAAGGGGGAGGGAGAGACAGAGAGAGAGAAACATTGGTGTGGGAGAGAAACTTTTCTTCCACATCCAGCTCAGCAACTACTGAACACCCAGCTTTGCAGAGATGTGACGTCATGGAAGGGGATGGAGCAAATCTGATGTTCAAGCTGACTTACCTGGGCGTAGTGGTTCCCCAGGTGTAGGGTGGACATCGCCCTGTTTCCCTTGAATATTGAAAACATCCAGAAGTCTCTGTGAGTCCCCTGAAGTAGACGCCTCAGGACACAGTTCGTTTATGAAAAGCAGTAGCTCCTTGCTGGAGAACAGGTGTAGATAATCCTTTTTCTTCTGCATGATGATTAATTAGATATGCAGAGAATCATGGATAGGAATAGAGAAAAAAACAAAAAGGGGAAATGAAAATATAGAATGAAAAAAAAAAACAAACTCCTCCACAAATGATATTTTTATGCAGTACCACAAAAATAAGCTTATCTTTTTACTAGGTATTTGATACCAGAATATAATTACAACTGAGATAAATTGCATTATCTGCTTGACTTTTCTGTAACTTAAATACTAAGTCAATTATTATTTAAGTTTTTTAAAAAATAATTTATTTTATTTTTAGAGAGAGGGGGAAAGAAGAGAGGGAGAGAAACATCACTGTGCGGTCGCCTCTCACCCGTGCCCCCAACTGGGGACCTGACGTGCAACCTAGTCATGTGCCCTGACTGGGAATCGAACCAGCGACACTCGGCTCGCAGGCCGACGCTCAATATTATGTAAGTTTTAATAATGTCATCCCAAACAGAGAGCCACTGGTTTTTAGCGTGTTTTCTCGATTTGAAAACTAGATTTGTAGGAATGATCAAAAGTATAATAAGTTCCAACAATGAAGTGGTGTTTAAACTTGTTTGCAATGAAGGGTTCTGTTTTTCTTTCTTCAAGAATGCCGATCTGTGGGAAACCGACTGTATTCAAGTATTTGCTTCAGTCTAGTTAAATCCACCAGACAAGCAGAATCAGCCTAACAAATGAGTAAGCCTTCTAACAGAACACAAAAGCAATTGTTAATTATAATTTGTCACCGGTAGCATGCTATTTATGGGCTGTTAGTTGATTTTTACCAAGCGTGAGTAAGTAGGTATCGTTCGTCTGCTTAATTCCATATTACTTCAGCACGGATGGCTGAATCACTTGGTTTTTGAGAAGAACAGAAAGATTTTACGTCTCATTCTTCCCATTCTTTTTTTTTCTTCTGAATTTTGGATAGGCTAGGTGCTTATTTAAACAGTATGTTGCTGCCATCTGTAGGGTGGAATGTGTGTCCTGCTCAGGCACAAGGACTCTTGAAACATCCCAGTGTCTGTTCCTGGCTTCTTTTAACTTCCTAGATATTTCTTTTTCTTTTTAAACTTTTATTTACTAAGTTGAGAGAGCGAGAGAAGCATGAATTTGTTGTTCCACTTATTCATGCAATCATTGGTTGATTCTTGTCTGTGCCCTGACCGGGGATTGAACCCACAACCTTAGAGTATTGAAGGACGCTCTAATCAATGGAACTTCCCAGCTATTTCTTAAAGGGGAGATTCTGCCTTTAATTCGTACATGTGAGGCATGGCTCCTGGCTCCCAGCCTGGGAATGTAATTTATCTTAGGAGTGTCTTCTATTGTGGTGGGGTACTTCCTCTTCAGAGAGAGTGGGTGGTTTTTATCTTCTCAATAAGACTGAGCAGGAGAGGCAGGTTGGCGGGGGAGGCGGGATGCGGTTGCGTGTATCCTTAGGGGCAGGCACGTAGTGTTCACCAGTCATCGATGCAGTGGTGGACTCAGAGGCAGACGGATCAGGCAAAGCTGTGTCCTGACAGCGGTGCATTTCGAGGTCAGTGATTTCCTCCCTCTGGGCTTCAGTTTCCTCGGCTGTGAGATAAGACAGCGGGATGCAAACGGAGACAGTCCATCAACCCAGCGTATAGGCTCAGATCTGTGTCGGTTCCATCTCTCTGGGAGTCAGAGTCAGAGAACAGCAACAGCACAGTAAATACACATTTAAGACAAGACGCCAGCCCTGGCCAGGTGGCTTGGATGGTTGGAGCGTCATCTCGCACACGGAAAGGCTGCGGGTTCCACCCGTGGTCGGGGTACGTGTGGGAGGCCACTGACTGTTTCTCTCTCACATCGATGTTCCCCCCCTCTCTCTCCTTCTCTCCCCTGTACTTTCTAATAATCAAAACAAAAACAAAAACAAAAAAACAAAACAAAAAAACACATACACACACATCCTTTGGTGAGGACTAAAAAAAATAAGACAAAATGCCAAACTTCCTCTTGAGGAAAACACGAAAGGAGAACCCAACTACCAATCCTTGGGAAGGAAGCCGGCTTCCTGGTTGGGGGCGTGTGCAACCGATTGCTATTTCAATATGTCAACAAAGTCCTCTCCAGCTTTGCCCGTGGAAGGGGTGACCATGTGTTTAACGATTCGACAGCAGCAGACAAGGCCAGCTTGCTGAGAGCTGAGTTGCTCTGCTCCAAGTCGCGTTCCTCGGCTAGTCCTAGAGGCTCCCCGTCCCTTGGCGTCCACCTGAGGCCTCATCACTGGGCAAACGCTCACCCGGTCCCTCCCCTGGGACGGGCAGCTGCGGGTCCTAGCTCCTGGTCAGGGGGTGTAGCAGCCCTTGTTCATGGCGCCTGCTGTTCCGGGGCGGCCTGGCTTGGGGACTGGCCGCTGGAGGCCACCGTCTCCCTCGGCTCCCGCACAGGGAGCGAACGTGGAGGCCACGCTGCACAGGAGCCTGCAGGACGTTGGTCCTTGTCCTCCAGTCTGCGCTGCCCTCAAGGGCCGTCCCTGTCTGCAGAAGTGTGTGACTGTAGGAAAAGACGGAGGCTTCATGCTGGCATTGGCGGTTTACGTGGGCCTGGTTCCTGGGCCCTGGGGGTGGGGGACAGAGTCGCCACCCCGCGCATGGAGCTCCACTGTCCTGGGACATCATGGCGGGGGTGGGGGACAATCAAGTATTCAGGTGCTGCAGTGCCTTTTAAACACTGTTTAGGCATGGATGATAATGTAATATAATCAATGTAGTGTAATATAATTAATACAATAAAGTATAATTAACACAACATAACAATAAATATAATATGGTATAATTAGTAACATATAATATATAATTAATATAAGATAATACATATAATATTAACATATATAGCATAGTATAATTAATATAACATAGTAGAGTATATTAGTATAATATAATTGACATAACTTAATATGTAATAAATATAATTGATACAATGTATAGTATAATTAATATAACACAATAGATAATAAATTAACATAATATTAGAGGTAGGTTTTAAGAGGCTAAATGGGACTTTAAGTCTGTGACATCCTCTTTTAGATGATATCACCTTGTAGATTTTGAAAAATCTGCCATTAGTTAGGTTTTTCTATTAACATTGCCCATAGGTTGAC
This sequence comes from Furipterus horrens, assembly GCF_987537825.1. Taxonomy (NCBI): domain Eukaryota; kingdom Metazoa; phylum Chordata; class Mammalia; order Chiroptera; family Furipteridae; genus Furipterus; species Furipterus horrens. The sequence continues at coordinate 1,603,131 of NW_028327186.1, read as the reverse complement.
TGAGTACCAGAAACCCGTATTTACCTCCTTTGACGAGGCCCGGCGACCGGTCACCACCCGCAGCTCCCAGCCAACCGCCGGCCGGAATCGGCACACGCGCCTTCATCCCCTCCGCTAGGACAGAAGTGGACACATGAGTGAAGGCAGCTGCCACCCCGGGGCCCACCCCGGAGCCCCTCCACGGACCACGCCCCGTGCTGGGAGCACCGTGTGGGTGACCCACTTACCCTCCCACGTTACTCATGGTGCGGGGAGCCCCGCCTCTAGCTTCAGAAAGCAGTTGGAGGCTCAGGAGAGGCTCACACACTGGAACCGGGCCTGGGCTCAGAAACCCTGACTCCGAAGCTGTGACTTCCGGTGGGGAGCTCTGCTCTCAGGGGCCCCAGTAAGCTGCCTGGTGTACTGGGTGTCCTTCTAGACCAGTGGTTCCCAACCTCCCCAATGCCACGACCCTTTAATACAGTTCCTCATGTTGTGGTGACCCCCAACCATAAAATTATTTTCGTTGCTACTTCATAACTGTAATTTTCTACTGTTATAAATCATAATGTAAATATCTGATATGCGGGATGCGTTTTCATTGTTACAAATTGAACATAATTAAAGCATAATGATTAATCACAAAAACAATATGTAATTATATATGTGTTTTCCGATGGTCTTAGGCGACCCCTGTGAAAGGGTCGTTCGACCCCCAAAGGGGGTGTGACCCACAGGTTGAGAACCGCTGCACTAGGGGGACAGACAGCCCCCCCTTTCCCCAGCCAGGGAGGGGCTCCAGATACACCTCTGGCAGGTGTAGCTGTAGCTGCAAACCTAGTCTCTGCCCTGATGAAACTTACAACTTGTTAGTCTAATGGTACAGATACAGCCTCAGTGTAAAATATACCTATTTATTAATCACTAAACTGTCATTCCAAAACCATAGTGCTCTATTATGCCATCATAAGTAGTCTCTTCTATTCATGTCTGTAAGTCGGGTGCGTTTTCCTGCGGCCTGAGAGATAACAACTTAAACAGATTCTTTCTTCATCCATCCATCCATCCTTCCATCTGACCTTCCTTCCTTCCATCTATCCATGCATCCACGCATCCATCCATCCTTCCATCCACACATCCATCCATCCTTCCATTCATCCATGCATCCATCCATTCGTCCATCCTTCCATCCATCCATGCATCCATCCATCCGTCCATCCTTCCATCCAACCATCCGTCTGTCCATCCTTCCATCCATGCATCCATCCATCCGTCTGTCCATCCTTCCATCCATCCATGCATCCATCCATCCGTCCATCCTTCCATCCATCCATCCATCTGTCCATCCTTCCATTCACCGACCCATGTATCAATCCATCCATCCATTAGTCCATCTGTCCGTCCTTCCATCCATCCATCCATCCATGCATCCAACAAATATTTGGTGATTTGAACCTAGTGTCACATGCCCTTCCTAAAGATTGCAGACCAGAGAAATTTATCTTTTAAAAGCCGGAGCCTCCTCCCACAGGGCGCCTGGAGTCTAGCAAGGGGAGGCCCTCCACACGGAGAACTGTAACTTGGGGGAGCACGAGACAAGTGCTGTGGGAGAGAATGAGCACCCCCCCAGGCAGTCACACAAGTCTGGACGCCCGGGCAAGACTTTGAAAGGGGAGGCGGGCTGGTGGAGAGACATTTCAGATGCAGAAAGGGGGCAGGTGTGGGGACGCCGGGTCTGTGTGGGACTTGGGAATGTTAGCGGAGGGGGAGAGGCAGGCTGGGGTCGGTCACAAGGGCCTTGGTCACCCGGGTAGGTGGCTTTGGCTGAACTTGGGAAAAGGAGTCCATGACAGCTTCTGGACCAGGAAAACCCACACAACCTGGGTTTCAGGGGAAACACATACTTTTTCAAGTCAGGCAGATCCTGGATAGAACCCCAACTCTGCTCTTGAGCGGTGCTCTCTGAGCCTCGGTTTCCACGTCTGTCACCGGGAGGAAATGACGCCTGCCAAGCAGTCTTGTTTGGAGGCCCCAGTGCAATCGCTGTGCGGAGCACCCATGGAGGTGGCCTCCTGAGGAGGCCGAGAGACTGGTGCTTTGGGACATCTCACCGTAGAGGTGGGCCGCGGGGACTGGCAGCCTGGTTAATAAGTCCACAGTGGTACTGACGCTGAAGGAAGTGGCAGCAGAAACAGAACAAAAGCAGGGACAGATCTGAGACACGAGGAAGAGTGGACAAAGCCAATGGCACTCGGTGCCATCCAGTGCCACCAGAGACAGCGTCCTCGTGGGGCTGTGAGCTTAGAACAGTTCTGCGGGGCTGGACTTCTTTCAAGCCACAGGGGATTCCAGGAGCCCCTAGTTTCTCACACCCTCCTGATGGCTGAGGCCAGGTTCACGGCTTGCGGTGGCAGAGGGTTTTCTGTTCGCCTTAGGGCTCGACCCACTCCACTCTGCCCGGCTTCCTCCCAGGCAGGTTGGCCAGGTTCTGTGACTTTGCACGGGAGGCATGCGGCTCTGTGGCTCCTGGCATTTCCTTTCCCCAGGGAGTGGAGATCTGTCTTGGCGCGCAGCTGCGGTGGGGGCGGAGTTGGAAATGCTCCTCGGCAGGCAGAGTCTGCGCATTTGGACATGATCCTCAGCTTCAGACACTGCTCCCTGGTGGCATCGTGTACAGCCATGCTGGGAAAACAGAATCAGGGGATACAATGAACTCATGGTCACTGCATCGCGATGAGACACCTCCGCTAGGGAAAGTCAGCATGGAAAGTGTATCCTCAGGAAAGACAATTACGAGTTGCAGCTAACCCTGACTGGCGTGGCTGGGTTGGCTGGGCTCATCCCACAAAGCAAAAGGTCACTGGTTTGATTCCCAGTCAGGGCACATGCTCAGGTTGCAGGTTCGGTTCATGGCCGGGGTGTGTCCGAGAGGCAATGGATTGATGTTTCTCTCTCACACTGATGTTTCTCTCCTCTTTTTCTCCTTCTTTTTCCCTCTCTCTAAAAATAAATAAAATATTAAAAAAAAATTGAAGCTAGGCTAATGAATCTGCTGTAGGAAGTATAAATGTGTTGTCTTATTAAATTGTGGGATGCTCCCATTGAATACTATTCAACTATAAAAAAAAAGGAACTCTTACCCTTTGCAACAGCAGGGATGGACCCGGAGAGCACCATGCAAGTGAACCAGCCGGTCAGAGAAGGACAAGCACCATGTGATTTCACTCATGCGTGGAATCCAGCGAACAAACTGAACGAAGAGATCCAACAGAAACAGACTCACAGATACAGAGGACAGACTGACAGCTGTCAGAGGGGAGGGGGTTGCAGGGATGGGTGAGAAAGGAGAAGGAATCCAGCAAAAGAAAAATAAAACCCAACCCCTGGACACAGGCAACAGTGTGGTCGTGACCAGAGAGCCCGGGGGGGCAGGGAAGGTGGAAGAGAGAAAAGGGGGGACACATGGTGGTGGGGAGACCTGACTTGGGGTGGGGAACACACACTACAATATACAGGTAATGTATCATAGAACTGTACACATGAAACCTATATAATTTCATTAACCAATATCACCCCAATAAATTCAGTGAAAATTTAAAGATATCAAAATAAGTCACCCTCCACCTCACATTATGTGGTGCTCCAGAATAACACACGTATGGACCTCAGGTATGAACTTCTATCCTGGGGGGTGGGGTGGGCGTTTCCACAAGGGGTCTTCGGGTGTCCCTGTGACTAGAAGGCATGATGCCAAGACAAGGAGATTCATGCCCCTTTGAGATACTGCCGGACCCCGTTTCAATAAGTGCTTCTACCTTTTCACCAGCAGATGTCGCCGTTCGCCTGTGAAATAGAAAAAGTTACCCCCCCCCACCCCTCCCTTCTCTTATTCTAGAACAAGACAAGCTTATCCATATTTTTTCCCCCATAAAGCCATATCACATGGTCATTTCTATTCTGGAGAAAAATGATATTGTTCATCCCTTTAAAGAAAAACTACGTATAAAGAGACTGGCTTACAAGAGACACACACACGTCACATTGTAAGCCATACTGTGAAACTCCATTAAAAGTGCTTTTTTGAACACTTACTATTTGATTGAAACCATCTTATGTAATTGGGGCACCCCCAAAAGAGCTGAAGGCCTGCTCCTCAAGGGTCTTAAAACTCTTTTGGAGACAAGACTTAAATGACAAAGCAACTGAAGGCCTCGGAAGGTCAGTGCTGAAACTAAAAGTGACTATCTTTGTTCCAGATTTTATTTCGGGGACTTGGGGGGGGGGGTCAGAGTGGGCTGGAGCAGGGGAAGGCGTTAGAGCAGGAAGCCCCAAGAAAAAGAAGGTGACTTCATTTGCTTGGCGATACAAGGCATTGTGAGTTTTTTTCCCTGAGAGTAAAAAGAGAAAGAATTATTTTTGGGAGATTCGTTTCTTGCAGTGGTGACAAGTGAAATGGATGGGGATGACATGATTATGGATTCTGGGAGTAAGGACAGAGACTCCTGCGGTGGTTTCTAGAAATAAGACTCAGACCCAAGAGAAAGGACAGGCCACCACGCCAGCTTAGGGACAGTGCAGTCACCACAGCATCCGGTCTTCTCAGCCCCAGGTCAAGACAAAAGGGCGGACAACATGGTTCTACAACAGGACCGAAGACCTGAGATCAGAGCTGTTTCCAGAAACGCTTGGACTCAGAGCAAAACATGCATATGGAGAAGAGGGTGGTGTGAGTCTCTTGATCTTGGGCGACTGGCGGGTGAGGGTGATGTTGAGAGAAACAGAAAACCTGGGGAGGAAGGGTGGCCTGGATGGAGAGATGTCAGGCCCGCTGTGGGCCACGTTGTTGAAACGGATGGAGGTGATGCTGGCCGAGAGCTGGAGGCCTGAAGGTCGAGGAGCAGGAAGCTGGACCAGATCTGGGGAGCGTGCAAGACTGTTCCTAAAGGAACCTCGGAGTGGAAGCGATCGGGACCAGACAGAAGGCACCGGGTCTCGGCACATGCCCACAGCTAAGAGGTGACACTGGAAAAGACACAGGGACTCGGGCCATGAAGCATAAAGACCACTAGGAGGCAGCGGACAGTGTCAGGAAGGAAGTAGGACCAACACTGGTAAAGACCTCAGGGAGGCCCACAAAGAAGAGACCGCCCGAGGACTACGCGATAGGATAAGAAAACGCCTGGTCTGGCTGAGCCATCCTGACTTCACTCACACTTGGTTACCACTGGCCCCTTGCCTTCCAGGTGTGAATGCCCAAGAGCGTTTAAATATTGCAAAGGGTCTCCGTTGAATACTAGTTTAGGTTCCTTCCAACTGTGAGTTCCTTTGAATTGGGTGCTGTGAGGCTAAAGAAGCCTTGACGTGAAGGAGGAGCGGGATCAGAACGCTGTCCCGCCCCAGCCTGCAGGTGTAGCACAGGAACCTTGGATGGCCAGGCCACTGGCCAAACATTGGTCCTGCTCGTGGGTAGAAGCAACAGTAAGCGCCGCTGCTTCTGAAGACTTCAAGAGGGTGACAGCGTGGCCCTGACCTTGGGCTCACAGGCCGTCTCCGTGACTTGAGTGTTGACAGTGAGTGTTCATACTAATACGTGTGGACACAATGGCAGGTCCATGACGAAACGGGACCGAGAGCCAAAGCCACTTTTGCTGAACTTGGCATCCAGGGGGAAGAGAGAAGAAACAGAAAAGGAAGCTCTCGGTTACCGGATCCCAAGTGAAAGCTGCTTGTGGGAACCAAATCAGACGCTGTTCGTGAGCCTGCTTTGGGCCCCGCTGTGCACTCTGTGAATCGGCCATTATAATTTAGCAGCTCCAACAACAATCCAGGTGTGAATTAGATCCTTCTAAATAAATATATGACGTCCTTGATGACATTGGGGACATGGTAGTTTTTGGAAAAAATGACCTACTGTGAATGAGGCAGGATTTATCTGCAAGGCTCTCTTTGTGTTTTGACTGTGATGACGATGACAGTGATGACGGTGGTCATTGTTTTCTAATGGCTTCATTGATCAGATGGCCTGCCAGTGTCCCTCCATGCCGAGAGCTGCCCTGGTTTGGGCTGCATGGGTGTTGACCTACGAGTGCTGCTGGCACACGGAGCGCCATCCATAAGGCTCATCCCATAATGCAGAGTCTCAGCTCAGCTGCTCCTGTCTGAGTTACTCCTTTGACACTCCATCACCCCCCAGCCAACGGCTGCTTGGACCTGACCTCCAAGAGAAGGTCAGGCATGCCAGTTTTCCCGGAGCCCAGAGTTAGGTGGTCAAGTGACGCACAACGTAGGAAAACTCACATTCAGGGAGGTGTCTTCCACTACACCTGGCTCCAGTCCTTGCCACGATTAACAGAGAGAAGTCACCTTATCATGATTGCGTGTCGGGCACGGTGCTTTTATTATCAATGACTGGCACTGAGTTCGGGCGAGTGCCCCAGGCATTCCTAGCCAATCACATCACTATCGATAGGCTGAGACCCACAGAAAACAGAGCTGAATGATTTTCCCACATGAGTCCTTATAACAGGCCTGCGAGCTGGACAGCGTTACCTCCCCGTTACACAGAAGAGAGCTCTGAGGCTAAGAGAGATGTAGCAACTGAAGGAAAGCCACCCCAGTAAATGACAGAATCCGAACTTCGGCAGATGGTTTGTCTCTGAGGACCTTATACCTAAGCGCTACTCCTCATGGACCGGAGAGGAACAGTTCCTACTGCTAACCTGGCTTTGGGTCATGATTCTGGTGCGCTCATTTCTACCAGGGCTCCAGAGCACCGCCTGCCCCCCGCCCCCTGATCTCCACCCCTCAGCAATAACTTAATTGGAGAGAGGCGTCCATGTTCATTGCCCAATGGGAGGCACGGGGCAGACGCTCAGGGGGCACCTGTTGAATGAACTCACCCCAGTCTCATGCTACGGGAAGCTCCTAGGCGAGGCTTGGGTGATTTACGTGCAGATAAAACCCTCGAGCTACAGAGAATACCACGTTGGAGGCTCATTACTCTCATCCTTGAGACAGTTTGCATCCTGAATCCTATGAGGAAAGATTTTTTTTTTTTTGGTACTACTTTAGATTCCATTCCCCGGAGGCCATGCTGATGCCTTCCCTTATTGGGACAAGAATTAACAACAGCCACAGGCAGGCAGGGAGATGCCCCTGATCTGGTCCTGTCTCAGAGAAGCAGGGCTCAGCGTGGGGCCAGGGAGACACGTAAGTGCCCTGATGGCCGCCCCGTCCCTGTCTCTGTCCCCGTCCTGTCTGTGTCCTGTTGGGAAGGGATGCTGCTCCTCTATCGTGAGCCCCTTGACGCTTTGCTGGTTTTTCATCAGCATCAGTTCACACCTCCAGGATGCAAAGGCAATGTCAACCCCCGCTCCCAAAACGCTCATAACGCTCTAGTTATACCTCCAGGTTTTTCTTCCAGGCAGCCCTAAGGACTATAAAGACTTCCTGAAACAATACATTAGCTGTGGCAATTGTTCATGGAGCACCAGGCATATTTCCTGTCTTACAAGAAACACTCTTCCTTCTGTGGAAGTGAGGGTGAGTGGCCCCTCCGCTGAGGGTTCTTGTTCTTCTCGCAGGCTGACAATCTCATGCCCACGGGCTCTATGGCCGCTGGCGACGGAAGGACCAGTAACGAGTGACTGCTGAGAAGCTTTCTGTCAAGACAGAACTGGGTTGAAATCTGGCTCAAACCCTACGTTTCCCACGGACTCGCTGAACCTGACATGCTCCCAAACAGGCCTGTGCTATAGTTCACTCAGCTGCAGAATGGGGAAAACAATGCCCACCTCTCGGGGTGCAGCCAAGGGCCGTACGTGGGTGTCTGGTGAGTGGCTGTGCTTGTTCACAGCAGTCCTGGGATTTCCTCACGGCGTGCGTGTGCAGAGAGGCCTGGCGTTAGTAAATGACAGAAATCAGCCCACCGCAGAGCCTGCAGTGAGTCCTCTTCAGCCGGCATCACTGATGATCTACGTCACCAGCGACAAGAAGTGGATGGGTAAGGATGCTGCCCTTCTGATCCTGACACCTGCCAGTTTCTTTTGTTTCAAACCCCGTGCACTTAATTTGCATGCAGAGAAAGGTCACGCATGGAATGTTCCAGGTCCACTGCAAACAAGCAATAGGGACGCCGCCAAGGCCAATGCCTTTGTGAGCATGTTGAGCTATTAATCAAAGCATAGCAACACAGGGCACTTTTATTTATAGCCAACTGTTGCTAAGCAGATAACAGACCCCTTTCAGGGCTTGCTTGCCTTTTTTTTTTCATAGACAAGTGCTTGGTTCGTACACCAGTTTCTCAGATGAAATAAAACCCCCACAAGTGCATGAGCCCTGAGTGCTTGTGGGTTTTAGACCAAGGTCATTGGCAGCCCTGGGAAGAGGGGCCAGGCCATGGCTGACTCACTTCTACAGCTGACAGGGGGACCTAAAACACATTCATAGTAGACAAACAATATGGTAAGGTATATTGCTTTGTTTTTTAGTTTCCCGTTCAATTAAAAAAAGTTTTTCACTACATTGTACATTCAGTATTATTTTGTATTAGTTTCAGGTGCACAGCATAGTGGTCAGACCATCATATACTTTACAAAGTGTCCCCCTGATATTTCCAGCACGCACCTGGCACCGTACATAGGTATTACAATATTATTGATTATAATCCCTATCTAGTCAATCTACATCCCTGTGACTACCTGTAGCTGCCAATCTGTACTTCTTAGTTCCCTCACCTTTCTTACCCAGTCCCCAAACCTCCTCTCCTCCAGCAACCATCAGTCTGTTCTCCATATCTGTGAGTTTGTTTCTGTTCTGTTTGTGCATTTCTTTTATGTTTCATATCCCACATATAAGTGAAATCATGTGGTATTTGTCTTTCTCTGACGGATTGATGTCACTTGGCATCCATACTGTCACAAAGGGTATGATTTCATTCTTTTTCATGGCTGAGTAATATTCCACTATAATATCTATTGTTAAAAGTGTGCCTCCGTTCTTAATCCCAGAGTTCAGTCCTGCTTCCTATATTTTCATCTCCCTGTTTTGACCCAAACCAGATTATTTACTCACACTACACATTTCCTTTTGGTTCATTTAAAAATACGCCTTGGGAGATTTTTCTGTAGGTGTATGTAAATACTTCCTTATTGTATGGATATACCATAAGTTATTTAATTGGTCAAAAATGATGAATTATTAAGGTTACTGAATATGCTTTTGCTTCAAAAGGATACCATGGCTTTAAACTGTACTTAGAGGCCCACAGAGTATTTTTCTTTCTCTAAATCACAGCAGCACGGTTGATGAGGAGGGCTGGGTTCTGTACTATCACCCTGGGATTGGGGGAGAGGTCTGGGACCCTCCAACTACCCTCCCAGACAAACACACAGCTCCTTGATCATTAATTCCTTCATTGAATCAGTGTGCTCCCAAGCCTTCTATGTTCCCAGAGCTGTGCTGACCTTCTGCAGGTGACAAAGGTGAATGATACAGATACCTTGCCTCCAAGTGGCTTGCTTTCCAGTAACTAGAAGAATCACGAACACAGACTGAGGGTTGTCTGTGGGCAGGCACGGTCCTAAAATGCTCTATATCCATGACTTTATCCAGTTCTGCTATTATCCCATGTTTCAGATGAGAAATCTGGGGCAGAGAGAGATCCGTCACTTACTCGAGGTGCCAGTGCTAGTAAGTGGCCGCACCAAGGTGTTAACTTGGGCCGGCAGACACCTGAGCCCATCCATCTAGTAGAGTTGGCACCTACTGCTGAAACACAGTAGCTAAAAACAGCAGCAATCATTTATTTGCTCCCGTTTCTGCAATCTGGGCAGCGCTTGGTGACAATGGCTCACCTTTGCAGCAGCTGCCAGTTCCAGTTAATTCCTGGTTTTGGGAATTTAAGAACATCACTTCCACTGCCTCCATTGGGCAAAGCAATCTTGAGGCTGGGTAAGGTTCAAGGGGACAGGAGAAAACCCTTTGTCTGCTATGGAGGCAAAGTCAAGGTCACCTTGCACAAGAACATGCAAGGTGGGAGACGCTGTTGTGGAAACCTTTGGGGACACTCTGCAATGGGTGATTCCCCAGGCGGACCAGTGGCCATCAGGTGAGAGGAGAGAGATGCTGCAGAAGTGGTGGGGCTCGCAGGATTGACAGACTACTTGCAATGTGCTGAACTGAAGATGAAGATTCATGGAGGGGGTGTTTAGCTTGGTTTGATGGGAAGATAGCATAAGAACTGCATGTGAGCCCTGGCTGGTGTGGCTCAGTGGATTGAGCGCTGGCCTGCAAACCAAAGGGTCACTGGTTCGATTCCCAGTCAGGGCACATGCCTGGGTTGTGGGCCAGGTCCCCAGTTGGGGGCATGTGAGAGGCAACCACACATTAATTTTTTTCTGTCCTTCTCTTTCTCCCTCCCTTCCTGTCTCTCTAAAAATAAATAAATAAAATCTTAAAAATCAAAAAAAAAAAAAAAAAAAGAATTGCATGTGAGATGAGTTTCCAGGAGCACAGAGTAAGCAAAGGCCAGAGGCGGGAGGGTGTGTGTGTGCGTGCGTGCGTGTACACGTGTGCACACATGCCAGAACCCTGTGTTGCTGTGTTTGAGTACAGGATTCGGGGAGAAGGGTAGTGGGAGATGAAGTAAGGAAGGCAGGATGTTACTTTTTAAAGGAGCAAGAAGCATCAAGGCAGGGGTGCGGCACTGAAGGGGTCACATTGGCAGAATCGATTCATGGAGGTCGAGCCTGAAGAGGAGAAAAGCCTTTGGGAGGCCAGTGGCAGTTACCCCTGGGGTCCAGGGGAGAGGTCACGGGGGTGACCAGTAATCACCGAATGTGCCCGCAGAAAGGTGGCGTGACATACATACAATGGAATATGACTCAGCCATAAAAAAGAACGAAATCTTACCATTTGCAGCAACATGGATGGACCTAGAGGGTATCATGCTCAGTGAAATCAGAGACATTCAAGTACCACATGGTTTCACATACATGTCGAATCTTAAGAACAAAACAGAATAGAAGCAGACTCACAGAAACAGGGAACGGCCTGGTGGCTGCAGGGGGGGGGGGGCTGGGTGAGAGGGGCGAGGGGGTAGGAAGCACCGACGGGCAGTTCCTGACGTCGCGGGGATGGGACTGCGGCCCAGGGAAGGGCGTCGGTAATACCGCCATAGCCACGGCGGAGCCAGTGGGCACTCGACTTATCGGATCACTTTGTCAAGCGCACGGCTGTCCCATCACTACGCGGTGCACCGGAAACGAATTCCAAATAATACCGTCAACTGGAATGGAAAAGCCTTACCGCGTGCGTGCTTCAGTAAAGACCCCAGCCGGAGGAGGGTGCAGGCTGGGGCGCGGCTACTTCTAACCGGAGGATCGAACCGGAGGGGAGGCCGCAGGTGTGCCGGGCTTTCCCTGGCGACCAAGAGAGAGCAAACACGGACGGAGGTGACGGCCGGGCCTCTGCCCCTCACGCGGCTGGGGCGGCGGGGCAACCCCCCCGCCCGGAACTGCCGCCAAGCAGACGTACCTGGCCGTGCGCCTGGCGTCGCCCGGGCCGAGAGCAGCGCGGAGCGGCCTCCGTTCCCGGCATCCTCCGCGCGGCGCACCTGCGGGGCGGGCACAGCCGCCGGGCGTCGTCGGGTAATTACAGGAAGAATATGCTAATGAGCAGCTGCCCCTGATTAACTCGGCTTTTCTGTTGCTTGTCAAGCCCAGGCGGCACTTGTTGGAAAAGATAATGAAATCGGAATCAGAGGCCTGCAGTCACTATTTTGTGCGGAGTTCCACAGGACAAGAGAGTAAGTTGATGGTGACGTCCAGCTGTAAGTTCCCACTTCGGTCCGGAAGTGGGCGGGGTTCGGGGCGGGGCTGTGGGCGGAGCTCAGGGCGGGGGCGGGGCTCTGCTTCAGGCGCTTCTTGGCCAACAATCAAGGGCCTGGTGATGCAGGCCGTGCTTATTAGCTGATTAACGCTAGAATGTTAGGGCGATGCTTACCTGCGCCCCGAAGAGTGGACAAAACCTGCAAAGTGTGAAATTCAAAACGACGAGGCCAGCCCAGCCTTGTCTCTGAGCCTCCCATTTGCTCTCAGTTTATGGAGAATTCAGGTCCAATTCTAGTGAGTCTGCCCTGCATGCATTTAAAAAAAAAAAAATCCTCACCCAAGAATGTGTTTATTGATTTTCTAGAGAGAGAGAGAAACATCGATATGAGAAAGATCGAAACATGTATCGGTTGCCTCCCACATGTGCCCGACCAGGGTGTGGGACCCACAACCTAAGCATGTGCCCTGACAGGGGATCGAACCCGCAAACCTTTGGTGCACAGCTCTCCCCTGCATGCCTTTTTATATAACTTCACTCCATTTGCTCCGGATGCTTGACTTTGTGCTTGTAGCATTAATTGCAATTTGTTAAGATTATTCTGGATCCATTTTGGAACAAGGCAATTATAAAATAAACCAAAGGACACAAACATATCACTCTTTGTAGCATTCTGGAAGCCTTGCTATATCTGCTCTTAGAACTATCATAGGCTGTCACATTTACACATTTAAAAAAACAACAACACAGCGTTCATTGTTTACTGAGGTGAATACTAGACCTCTGCTTCCAGGAAGATGGAATAGACATACCCCCACCCCTAGACCCTAGACCCTGCTATTCATCCTACTGAATATAAATAAAATCCCTGGATGTTATATACAAAATATACCTAAGAAGACTCTTAGGGGTAGAGGAAAGAAGATAGACCTGCTAAGGACCTCAGAACTCACGGAACAGCGTGGTGGTGAGCTCCTAGGGTTGCTTTCCGCCTCACATATCCCAGCATTAGAACTAAAGAAGTCAGCAGCCTGGAAACGCCCAAGGGTGCCCACTGCAAATCCCCCAAAGCCCGCTCTCTAGCCAAAGGATCCAAACAACAGGCAGCCTAGCGGGAAAGAAAATTTGAAGATGGTCACCACTCTGCTAACGTGTAAAAACTATGCCCCACCCCTCACCATCCCATCAGAGGCCAAGTGTGAAGCTTAGACTCCCACCTCTCCAAAGGTGGAACTGGGGGCTCCAACATCAGCGCCACAGTGGTGTTAATAACGCTCAAGGAGGGAATGGAGACTTCTGTATCCCATAGGTGGTAATGAGCACCCTATCAGCGTGTCAGTGGAGACCACATGGAGGGCAGCAATAAGCCAGCCCTGCCTTTCCCAGCCAAGGATAAGTGGAAGCCTAGTTAGGAGCTGAGATTCCTCTCCTTACCCAGAAGCAACCAGGAGTCATTCCCTCTTGATTGTCTAAGGAGGGCAAGTAGGGAACTCAAACTCCTATCAACACCTGACAATAATGAAGTGTACCCTATCCCTTCTGCCAGCGTGATGGCAAAGGGAACCCCCTAAAAGAGGGTTTAGATAAGATCCAAAGTCTCATGATGACCAAAGCATCCAAGTCCCAGTGAAAAATCACCCATCAGACCAAGAACCAGGAACATCTCAAACTGGGTGAGAAGATAATCCATCGATGCCAACAAGATGACCATCAAGACATGTTCCAATGATCCGACCAAGATCATAAAGCAGCCATCATAAATATGCTTCAATGAGCAACTATGAACAGTCTTGAAACAAATAAAAAATAGAAGACCTGAGCAAAAAATGCAATGGATGATATAAAACATTCAATGGGCCAGCTCAACAGCAGAAATGGGCAGGAGAGAAAAGAATCAAAGACTTGAAACTACTCAATATGAAAAAAGAGAGAGAATAGGCAGAAGAAAAGTAAATGAATAGAGTGTCAGGGACCTAGGGGACTACAAGACAAGATCTAATGTTTGTGTCGTGGACGTCCCAGAGGAGAAAAGAGAGAGTCAGGACTGAAAGAGTAGTGAAAGAAATAATGGTTGAAAACTCCCAAAATCTGGAAACAGACATGACCTAAAGATTCAAGAAGCTGGGAGAATTTAAAAAAAAAAAAGAAAAGAAAAGATATGCCCTGACTGGTGTGGCTCAGTTGGATGGGTGTCGTCCTACAAACTGAAAGGTCACACCAGTTCGCTTCCTGGTCAGGACACAGGCTTGGGTTGCAGGTTTGGTCCCTGGTTGAGGTGCATACGAGAGGCAACTGATAAATGTTTCTCCCTCACACCAATGTTTCTCTCCCCATCTTTCTTCCTCCTTTCCTCCTCTTGAAATATAAACAAATAAAATCTTAAAAAAAAAAAAAACTCCAAGAAATTCACACCAAGACATATATAGTCAAAAAATAGAACTAAATAGAAAAAACAGCTTTAAAAAGCAGCAACAGAGAAATGGTGTCTTATCTATAGGGGAAGAGCAGTACAAATGACAGATTTCTCATTAGAAATCAGTGAGGCCAGAAGGAGGTGTCACGACATTTTAAAGTTCTTAAAAAAAGAACAGAAAGAAAAGAAAAAAGACCTGTCAACCTAACATCTGACATCCAATGGAAAATATTCTGCAGGAATGAAGAAGAAATAAAACCATTCTCAGATGAAGAAAACTAAGACAATTTGTTGCCAGCAGGTTTACCCTAAAATAATGCCGAAAACAGAAGGGAATAATGAAAGAAGGAACCTTGGAACATTAGGAAGAAAGACTTTCTGTGTGTTATTTTTTTCTAAATTATGTTTAATGGTTGGAGCACAAATTATAACACTGTCTGATGTAGTTCTTAGTTATGTATTGTGTTATAAATGGAGGGGAATATGGGGATGTGAAGGGATGGAAAGGTTTCTACATTTCATGCAAGCCAGTAAAATGTTTGCACTAGTGCCTGTGACAAGTTATGTACATATAATGCAACATCTGCAATGACCATTTCAAAAATTATACAAAGAGAGGCACTCAAAAAAAAAAACCAGATAAATAAAAATGAAATTTTAAAATACGTTCAAATAATTCACAGAAAGGCAGAAGCAGAAAACAGAAATTAGAAGTAGAAAGAACAACCGCTCCCCCCCAAATTATATTAAATGGCAGACTTAAACCTAACATATAAATCATCACACTGAATGTAAGTGGTCTAAGTATACCAGGTCAAAGGCAGAAAGTAGATTTTAACAATGAGCTAATTCTACACTGTCTATAAGAAATTCATTTCAAATACATAACAATATAAGCAAGTTGAAAATGAAAGGATAGAATAAGATATAAAATGAAAACAGTCAAAAGAAAAGCAAGAATGGCTACCTTAATATTGGATAGAGTAGACATCAAGGCAAGGAAAATTACCAAGGACAGAGAAAAATATTACATAATAAGAAATGGTTTAATCCATCATGAAGATCTAGCAATCGTAACACCAAACAACAGAGCTGTCAAATACGTAAAGGAAAAAAGTGAAATGAGAAATAGAAAAATCCACACTTATATTTAGAGGGATTTAAGACTCCTCTCTTAACAACTGATGGAACAACTTAGAAGATCAGTAAGATACAAGAGAACTCAAGAAAACCATCAACAAGCCCTGGCTGCTGTGGTTCAGTGGATTGAGCACCAGCTTGAGAACCAAAGGGTATCTGGTTCGATTCCCAGTCAGGGCACAGGCCTGGGTTGTGGGCCAGGTCCCCAGGTAGGGGCATGAGAGGCAACCACACACTGATGTTTCTCTCCTTCTCCTCCTCCCTCTCTTCCCCTCTCTCTATTACAAAACAAACAAACAAAAAAAGCACCCTTCAAAGGATAGGTCACAACAAAGACAGTCTGTTCCTCTGCATTGTAAATCATGCAGAAACCCAAGAGACAGGCGGGGACTTACCTGCCAACTAGTATAAAATTCAGAATGTTTTTGTGAGGTCGCTTGCTTTCTTTGCGGCGGGGGAGAGGACAGGTAAAGTTTGTCACTGAAAGGCTTGGCATGGGTCCTGGAACATGGTGAGTACTGAATAAAAGGAAGTTGCCAACTTCTGAAAATATTTCACAATCCTGGAAGTCTCCCACCTATACTTCCCATCTGATTTTCATGTCTTTGGCCTATGTCTAAAATGCCAATGTTTCAAACTCTTCTTCTTCCTCTTCTTCCCCTCCCCCTCTCCTTCTTCTTCTTCTTCCTCCTCCTTCTCCGCCTCTTCTTCTTCATTGATTTGAGATAAAGAGAGAGAGAGAGAGAGGGAGAGAGAGATTTGTTTCTCCACTTACTGATGCATCATTGGTTGATTCTTGCATGTGCCCTGACCGGGGATCAAACCTGCAACCTTGGCATAGAGGAATCACACTCTAACCAACTGAGCTACCTGGCTGGGGCCCTTTCTTCATGTTCTTGATCACCGAAGAACCAAGAAGTTCCAGAAACTAGCTATGAAGAATGTTAGGAAGTTCTGTAGTATCTGTTTCATTTCCCAGGATAAAGCTGATGAAATTATCTGTGATTCTAACGGCCTTTCAGATTGCTGAGGATTTAAATTTCATATACCAGGACAAGTAAGAGCTTTAAAGACTCTATGTTCTTGGCTTATTTTTGGTCTTGATCTTACTTTACAGGTGTAGATTTAAGTATTTTTTAAGAGTGAATGAATAAAGAGGGGGGATTTACTCATGAGAATTCAAAGTAGGGGGATTGGTGGAAGTGAGTTTGGAGCAGAAATTTCTCTTTTATTCCACTGCATTTCAGTATTTAATTGTGGCCAGGGGAGCACAGAGAAAGGGCTGGAAGATGTTACTAAAACTTTGACTTGTGGGGGAAAAAAAAGGTTTCTCTTGCCCTGGCCGGGTAGCTCAGTTGGTTAGAGTGTTGTCCTGATACACCAAGGCTGCAGGTTCGATCCCCAGTCAGGGCACATACAAGAGACAACCAATGAATACATAGATATGTGGAACAACAAACCAATGTCTCTCTCTTTTTCTCCGAAATCAATAATAATAATAACAACAACAATAATAATGCTTTCCTTGTACATTTGGGTTTTTAAACTTTGTACAAGCAGAGACTTAGAACACTGCCCAGGAAAATACCCAGCTAGCAAGATCTCAGTTCTTAGAAAAATCTAGTAAAGATTTATTTTTAACATTTCTCTCTAAATAAACTGCCTCTGCTATTCTTTGTGATTTTTTTCCAACTTAAAGTCCAGGCAGAGGAGGAGGTAAAAATAATCTTCTTAGGCTTTTGTCCAGACAAAACACCCAGCACCCAACCTAGTGTCTCATCTGCTTTCCCCCTTTTATTTACTTATTTTTAGAGAGAGGGGAAGGGAGGGAGGAGGAGAGGGAGAGAAACATCAGTGTGTGGTTGCCTCTCACACGCCCCCAACTGGGGATCTGGCCTGCAACCCGGACATGTGCCCTGACTGGGAATTGAACCAGTGACCCTTTGGTTTGCAGGCTGGTACTCAATCCACTGAACCACACCAGCCTGGGCTGGTTATAGTTTCTTATAGTCTCCTTTCTATGAGCCCCTGTCCTTATTTCCAAACTAGTATGTTGCTCTTTTTTTTTAAGTCCTCACCCAAGGATATGCTTATTAATTTGAGAGAGAGAGAGAGAGAGAGAGAAACATAGATCAGTTTTCTGACGTAGGCACCCCGAATGGGGATTGAACCTGCAACCCAGGCATGTGCCCTGACCAGGAACCGAACCCACAACCTTTTGGTGTATGGGACAATGCTCCAACCAACTGAGCCACCCGGCCAGGGCCTAGTATGTTGTTCTTAACTGTCTCTGTGCATCTGCGTGAACCCTTCAGGGTCTGGCAAACTGCTGGGTTCCTGGTCAGCCTGGGTGGGTGGAATCAAGTGGGTGTGACCTGAGAATGCAGTACATGGTTTGCATTTTCAGAGGAAACAGGCCACATACAACACGAAGCTGCTGTCTGTTCTCTGCTCACCGGCATGCCACGTGTTTCCTGGGGCGCTGAGCTAGCCCTGACGTTTCAGAAATAAATGCACTATTCTCACCAAGCCAAATGGGGATGAAAAGCAAAGGACCAGAGAGTCTTTGGTGCCTCTGAAAAAAAAAATGGATTCCCTTCTGCTCACATTTTTGGGTGGTTATAGAATTGAAAATTGGCTCCTCAAAAAACACATGAACTCTATAACCCAGATGTGGCACAGTTTGCTGCTATTTCAGGAAGCTGTTTGAGATCTGTTCCATCAAAGGAGAAACCTCTCGCTTTCTCCCGGGGCCCATTTCATCCTATCTATTCCTTTCTTTCCTTTGAGAAAGGAGTCAAAGAGGAGTTAGAAATAGGCCCCTCTCCACCTGCAAAAGACCATCCTTGCCAGGCTGGAGTGGAGAGAAGAAACCGCAGCCCTGCCCTGGCTGGGTGGCGAGGTTGGTGGGAGCATCGTCCTGTATGACAGAAGTCCTCTTGTCCCTTCAACAAGCTATTGTGTAGTCTGAGTATGGAGTGGGCATAAAAGAGGATGTCTTTTCTTTTGGACTAAAGTGCTCAGAGGAAACTGGCCAGCCTCGTTGCTAGCACATGCTTCTCTATGTACGTCCCAGATGATACAGTCCCCAATTCTTTTTCAAGCACCAAACAGAGAGAGAAAGCGCCATCCTGGCCCCATAGCTCAGTTGGTTAGAGCATCATCCCATATGCCAAGGTTGTGGGTTCGATCCCCGGTCAGGGCACATACAAGAATCAACCAACAAATGCATAAATAAGTGGAACAACAAACGGATGTCTCTCTCTTTCTCAAAATCAATAAATTTTAAGAAATGGAGCAGGATGAGTCAAGACAAGCAGATGATTTGCTCCCAAATCCCAAACAAGATATTTAAACCCTGGAATTAAACAGCAAAGGGTGTGGTGACTAGGATATCATTCCCATTGGGTTTTTTCTTCATAAAGCTTGACAGAGGACAGGGATCCCTCATTGCCTGTGATATATAGACACACTGAATACTTTTTTTAAATTTAAAGATTTGAAATTAAATTATTTTGCAAACGGGGTGCTGATTATTGAAGAAATCTTATGCTGAGATCTCTTTCAAAGCAATAATCCTTTGTTTAGTCGTCGTCGTCGTCGGCAGCCGTCCGTCTCGAGAGACGATGGTGTAGCTTCTTAAGAGTCTATCTGCACCGCCGAGAATGGCTGTGCAGTCCGACTCGGGAGTGACATGGTATCTGTCTCCTCCCGTGTTGAATCGACATCTTGTGATGACGCTGAAGCTACAGAGCCTGGGCAGGGTAATATGGAGGGTCTGCTGTTGCCCATGCAGCAGACCCCCCCTCTCTTCGCAGCTGAAGGGTCCAAGGGAAAGACGGAGTCGATACAGCTTGGGTTCAGGTGCGCCGCAGGAGTTGCCGGTGTTGACTACAACGTCAAACCGCCTTAGGGACTCCGGCTCCGGATTTTCTGTCGGGGTTTACTCCCTTAGCCTTTCCCCTGAAGAGGTATGCCGCAAGGCAGCGGAGGTTTTTTGGAGTCAGAGTTTTCCTTCTCTGTCCTTTGTTTAGTAACCTGTAAACATCAATATAATAGGATTATAGAAAATATAAAAAGTGATAAACATTGATTATCTGCAAGCTCCTAACTCAAATGTGACTCATGTCAACTGGTTTTATTTTCTAGTTTTTGTGTACTAGACATATATATTGTAATTTATCCAAAGATTAAAGTCTTTAGAAAATATTAGATTTCCTTACCCTGGTCATTAGCACAGAACCCCTCAGTCCCCCCCCCCCATCCCCCCATCCTTTCACCAAGAACTTGGTCCCAGGAGCAGCTCAGAGCTGGTCGGTGGCAACTAATGCAAAGACTGAATCGTCTTTCCTTCACAGAGAGGCAGAACAGAGGTGCAGGGTGGGAGCGGTCCGCTCACATGCGTTGTGTGTATGTATGTATACATTTCCCGTCAGCTTAGTGAGCACGGGCGTAATTGATTGCACGTTCCTCAAAGGCAGAGAGTAGCAGTCTTTGCCTGGTGGGGCTATAACGTCAGGGTGAGATTTCAAAGCCCTCTGAGTTTTTCCATGAAGTGGGTGACTGATAGTGGTGATTGGGATGGGGAAAGTTGATTAAAAGGAAGGAAGGGAGGGAGGGGGAGGGAGAGAGGAAGATGCAAAAACAAAAAGGCTTAGAACTGAAGACCCCTGACTTTCTTTTCTGCTTCCAGCACTAATTATACAAACTTTGGGCAGGGCATTCCATCTCCCAATGCCCACGCTGAGACAGGGACCAGAGCGCTTCCCTGTGAATTTATCCTGAGGGGGTGGCGCTCTGGATTATCAGAAGGGAATGGTGCTATCTACCTACCTATCTATCTACCTGTCTATCATCTACCTACCTATCATGTATCTGGCATTTATCATCACCTGTCTATCAATCACCTATCAATAATCTACCTATCATGTATCTATCATTTATCACCACCTGTCTACCTAGCTATCTACATATCATGTATCTAACTAGTTATCTGTCTGTCTCTCCATCATATGTCTGTCCGTCTCATCCTCTACCTACCGCAGATTCCAACCACCTCTGTCTGTGCCTTCCTGGCCACGCCAGACCCTCAGATCTGTTCCTCAGCTGTGGCTGTATCGCTTTATCAAAGATGGCCTATTTCCAAGGTCTGGGCTTCGAGCCAAGCCTTGGCCAAATGCGCCCCCAGAGGGAAGAGTGTCATTCTCCCCTCTGCTTCATTTGGGTCAGGCTGTAGGTGGCATCTAAGGCAAAGAGGGTTCCTTTATCCACTCTATTGCTAGGCTTTGAGATAAGAGCTGACAGGACATTCCGCCCACCCCAGTCAGCTACCGGTTTGCCCCCAAGATTCTCTCGGTTTTTTATTTCACTTTCTTGCCTGTCAAGCCAACGTCTTTCCTATTTTCTCCCCTTTTCTCCCCTCTCTTCCCCTGTCCTTCTCTTTCTCTATTCTGTTCATTTCCTCTTTGATCTTTCCGTGTGTTTGTGCCTTACAACTGCTGCTATCCTGCACGGGCCTCAAAGGAAAGGAGATTCTCAGGATAGGCAGGGACCTCCAGAGCCCATTAAATCAGCCCCTACTTTGTGCCCAGGGGCTGGAACCGAAGCTCAGAGAGCCCAGACCAGCACCATAAATAAGCAGGGGCCCCGGAAAGATCGTAACATCAAATCAAAGTCGTGACGGTGCCTTTGTTCATTCATTTTCTCACCCAGTGTCAATCAAGTGCCTGCTTTTTCCAGCTACTCTATGGGGTGCTCAGTACAGACGTGAAGTTCCTACTTCTGCCCCAAAGAGTAAGTTTGGTATTATGACTTTTCTCCCAGAGCTGTCAGATAATCAAGCAACAGCCGTGGAACATCTCACTGACACACCCAACCATTGAAAGACACACCCAATGTTGTGAGTCCTGCAATGCCACAAGCAACAAAAAACTGGAACAGAATCTTACGTATGGGGAGCATTTGGAGGGGTATCAGCTGGGAGGGGGGAGCAGGAGAAATGGGGAAATGGTGCAGGGATTAAGCAGCATAATTGATTGGTACACAATAGACAGGAGGATGTTAAGAATAGTACAGGAAAAGGTGAAGCCAAAGAACTTACATGCACGACCCATGGACATGAACTAAGGGGGGGTGGGATTGCTGGAGGGAAGGGGGGTTACTGGGTAGAGGGGAGCAAAGGGAAAAGAAATTGGAACTACTGTAACAACATAATCAATAAAATATACTTAAAAAAAAACAAAACTGTTCTAAGCCAAACAGTTCACAATTAAATGAGAGTATACATTATCTGGATAGTGTCCCAGCTGAATTATAGTCTAAGACCACCTTCAGAAATTTACATAAAATTCTTTAAATCACTTTTTATCATGAGCTAAGGCTCTCCATATGCCACTAAACATAGGCTATAACCTTGATCCGTCTTCTGAAATAAATGTTAGAATGAGGTCTGAAGTGAGCCTGGAATTGGATGGTCCTGCTATTCTTCCAGAGATGGCAGTTTTGAAACAATTTAATTAGTTTGTGAAACTGTTTGCATGATAAATATTGTGTATGTCTTAGTGGCCATCTGTCAGAAACCTCCTGTCATTGCCAAGGAATGTGTGATGCAGTACACTCTCAAATTAAGGGAATTTCTGGCAAAAATCAACATGGTTGTTCTACCTGTTTATGTGTTTTGGTTTAGAATCCATAAAATTACTGATTTTGCAGGTAAACTATGTCACAGTCAGTCCTGTTCAACTATCCCCTCAGCTTTCTGATGGTGCAAAAAAGGGTTAAAACTACTATTTAATGTGCATACTCCCTGAAACATATTAAGATTCTAGCAGCACCCTGGCTGGTAGCTCAGTTGGTTTGAGTGTCATTATGATAAACCAAGGTTGCAGGTTCGATCCCCGGTCGGGGCACAAACAAGAAAGACTCAACCAATGAATGCATCAATAAGTAGAACAACAAATCAATGTTTCCCGCCCTCCCCTTCCTCTCTCTCTAAAATCAATAAATACAAAAAAAATTTTTAAAGGAGCTTATATCTCAGTAGGGGAAGCACAGACAAGCAAACAAAAGATTCTAAGGCATTTCTATGATTTCCGTCTCTGAAGCGTTTGTCACAGTGCCCTCCTCATCTGAGCAGGTCATTGATAAACGTGGATGGTTGTTGATTCTACCTGATACATCAATTAATCACATTGAGTCACTTTCTAATAATGTTGATTAAACTCTCACCTGGGTGCCACACATGTGGGTTTTCAGAACTCCTCAGGGGCCACGAGTCTGTCCTTCCGCTCACGTGTCCATCCCACGGTTGTCCCAGTGGCTGTGCTCATTCCGATCACGTTTCCGTAGGAAAGAGAGGGTCACCAGGGAAAGGACAGAGCTGGAGAAAGGGAATAATGCACAGTGATGGTAAAAAATGCTAAGGTCGTGAATCAGTGTTAGCTCTGTGCTTTACAACTCAATGTTATCGGTTTGAAGTCTTCTGTGGCAAGCACATAGAAAAGAGGTCAGAAATAGGGAATTTAAAAGGATTTCAAGACAAATCCCGAGAGAGAGGAGATGCAGGAAGGAAAAGAGGAATGAAGATGAGGACTTAAAGAAGTTAAGTCAGCAGAAAGGAATTCACAGCGAGAAAAAAGGAGACTGGAATGTTCTTGAATGAAAACACTTTCGCAAAAGGCTAAGTGCAAGCGGCCAGCGGCTGCTTCCTCTGTGGCTTGGAAGGAGAACACACTTTCCTTGTAATTCACTCCCTCAGTCTCCTAGAAGGGGGCCGTGGGGAATGAGAGGCAGAGGCAGAGGAAACTAAACCAAAAGAGCTACCAAGCATTTAGCTACAAGAGTCTCTTCACATGTTATCTTCTTAACCCTCAACCCACACCTAGGAGCTATTCTGGAGTCGGCATTATTGAGGTACCATTGACTGAAAGATATTAAACCGCACCAATTGGAATTGTACCCTTTGATGAGGCTGATAAGAAAGTAACCCCTACCAAGACAATGAATAAATATATCCATTATCCACACAACTTTAGGTTTCATGGCAATCCCCTTCCTGCCTCTGAGGACAACAATTTCCCCCATCTCCAGGCAATTTCATCTTCTTTCTGTCACTATAGATAAGTTTACTTTAAAAAAAAAAAAAGAAATTTACATAAATGGAATCATACTATATGCATGGGGGGTGGCTTTTTGGATCAGCATAAATATTTTGAGATTTATCCATGTTACTGCATGCACTCATTTTTTTCTCACCCAAGGACATTTTTGCATTACTTTTAGAGAGAGCATGAGAGCAAAAGGGGGGGGGGGAGATCTGAGAGAATCATCGATTGGTTGGTTGCCTCCTGTACTTGCCTGACTGGGGATCAAACCCACAACCTTTAGGCATAGGCTACAACCAACTGAGCGACTGAGCCAGGGATTATTTTAGATCATTCTTAATTTGTATACTTCTATGTTTACTGAGGTCATAATTGCAAAACTGTAAATAAAGTAAAAATCTAATCCCACATTTTAAAGAAAGGTATATAGTTTTTTTAATTTGGTTTTCTTGTTTGTTTGTTGTTTTTTTTTAAAGAGAGCCTTGGCCAGGTGGCTCTGTTGGTTAGAGCGTCATCCCGTACACCAAAAGGTTTACAGTTCAATTCCCGGTTAGGGCACATGTGTAAGTTGCAGGTTTGATTCCTGGTCAGGGTGTGTACAGAGGCAACCGATGGATGTTTCTCTCCCTCTTTCTCTGTCTCTTTCTCTCTCTCTCCCCCCTCCCCTCTCTCTAAAATCAATAAACATATCCTTGGTGAAAATTAAAAAGAAAAAGAAAAAAAGAAAAGAAATTCAGCCTCTGGGCTCCCAGCTCCATCATGCTCTGACCCACCGAACGTGAAGGGCCTCGGGGAGTGCTTTGGAATTCCAGTCTAACCAGAGCGCTCTGCCAGCTGCCCAGTGGGTGGTTTCCGTCACATTAATCCCACATCCGCCCCTGTCATTTGACCAGATCGTGAATGAGACAGAGTGGATAAAGCAAAGCATGAAGGAAAATCATTCTGAACATCAGGTCCTCCCATCAGGCCCTGAAAAGAAGAAATGGGGTTTTTAAATGTTATCTTTTTGGATGCCTGTGAATAGCACATCCCAAAGTGGGGTGTGGGGGCCCCGGGGGGGGGGTGCTGGGGCAGAGCCGGGCAGATCTGAGCGGTGGGAGGATGCTCCAGGGAGGTAAGGGCTCTGCTCCGCCCACAGCAAGGGTCTGAAGGGCGCCTCCAAGTGGGTCTGAGTGACCCCACTTGCAGGAGTGAAGTTGGTGGAGTCGTGGAAAAATTGGGGGCCTGGCTGGGGAGGACGAGCCCCCCGTGCTGAGCCTCTGTGAAAATGCGCGACCCCGCAGAGCAGGGCAGGCGTGGGGGTGCCCCTTCTGTCCCTGACACCCCTCTCTTCTAGTCTGATCCACTCACTTGAAGCTGCAATGACGGTAATCATGACGTTTATAGGCACACGGGCATGGTCACGAGGGTCACGGATCGTCTGCGGTGGGGTGGCGGGAGGGCGGACAGGGCTGCGTGCGGGGCGGCTGCGTCCCTCCGCGCGTGGGCGGGGGATGCCCGCGGAGGCGGGCCCTGCGTCACCGGCTCCCGGCCGCCAGGGAGGCTACAAATAGCAGCGCCGAGCGCGCCAGCTGCGCGGGCTGAGCCTGGCCACCCCCGCCTGGAGGACGGGGTGGGGGTGGGGGCCACAGGGGGGCCACGCAGGTGTCAGCAGGTGTCGGCGCCCCCAGACGCAGTGCAGGCAGCACCCCGGGCCCGCACGGGCGCAGCGCGCTCGCCTGTCCTTTCTGGGCTCTTTGCGGAGGAACCACCTTCATTCATGAAGGGAATCCTGGTCCTGCCCCTTAGCGCAGCTGGTTAAAAGCATCTTCCCCAGGAGTCAACTCTGCACCAGGTCAGGGCACATGCAAGAATCAACCAATGAATGCAGAATACCTGGAACAACAAATCCGCCCCCCACCCCGCTCTAAAAATCAATCAATAAAAACTAAAAATAAAAAAAATAAAAAATTAGGGGAATCCCGAGCCCCGTCCATATCTGGGGTTTTACGAGCCTGATAGGTTGCTCTTTTGAGAATATCCTGGGTCTACGGATCTCGCCATTCTTCTAAAAGACTACTATCAGCAGACAAAAGCAGCTGCGGTCTTGCTGCTGAGAAGTGCCAAGGACAATTCAGACAGATACCGGGCACCCCAGAAAGGGGGTGGGACTGAAATGTGAATTTTACTGTCCAGGATGTAGAGGGAGGGAACCAAGCCCCAGTTCACGTAGGATAGCCTGGGGCTTGGGGGGATTTCTGCAAGAGGGGCTGTCAGGGGGAACAGCCCCTAAACAGCCAGTGGAGAGAGATGTGTGCATTTGTTTGTGTGTGTGTGCGTGTGTAGACATGTCTGTGTGTATGTGTATATGTGCCTGTGTTTGTATACATATGTATGTATGTATGTGTATATGTATGTGTGTGCATAGATTTGTATGTATGTGTGTGTGCACATGTGCATGCATGAAAGGGCAGGAACAGCAGATTCTACCTTTCCCTGCAGCTCCCAATCCTATGGCTCTGAACAGCATTTTTACCTCAGTGATTCTGAACTGAGGGACTGACCACACAAAGGGACAGTGACCAGACCATGTACAAAACCAGAACTCAGCAACCTAACCAGCCAGCCCCCGAATCTGCAATAAGCAGCCCAGGAAGCCAGCCTGCTCTCAGCCAGGCTTGCCGGAAGTCAGGGTATTACCTAGAGTCTCCATGACAACGCAGGAAGCCAAACAATAATTTCTGTAACAATCAGCTAAAATTGCCCGGGACTTGATTAACAACGAACAGCTCCCTCGGTTCCTGCCCCTGCTTGCCTTTGAGCCTCGGCCAAGTTCAAGCAATGGCGGCTGACTCCCTTGCTCCAGCCAGCTGGGAATCAATAGCCTTTGCATTTCTCATCTGGTCACTCTTCATTTATTTTCACAAAGCCTGCAGCTGAAAGGCTGAGACCCAGGCGTCATCTGGCGTTCTGGCCCCCCGCCCCCTTTTAGGAAGTCAGTCCGTGACCTTCATCCTGCTTGACCTTGGCTGGAGCACTCATTCCGGCCCCAGGTGTGCCAAGAGAGAGGATCTCCACCCAACGCAGGGTTGCTTAGAAAGCTTGCATCTTCAGTTGGCGTAACCTGTGGGCGTGTGTGGTCTGAAACCAGGTCTTTCCTGCATTGATCTCTCATGAGGGACAGCATTCTGATGGATGGGGATGTAAAAGGCAATTTAAAAAGCCACTTGTCGCCCTGGCCAGGGTGGCTCCATTGGTTGGAGTGCCATCCTGTCAGCCATCATGTACCTCAAGCAGACCAGAACTACTGTTGCAGGAGCCAAGGCAAATATATATATGCACGTGCGTGTGTGTGTGTGTGTGTTACACCAGTAAATGCCTTTGTTTAGGTAACCTTTACTGTGTAACAACCACTCCAAAACTTTGTGGCTTAAAATAATCTATTATTTTTCATGATCTGTGGGTTGGGTGTCTTGTTCATAGTGATATATGGATGATTTTCTGAGGACACATACATAGGACAATGTGCCAGACTATGGGGGTGTCTTACCTAGAGGGTAAAAGTCCTTGTTTCCCCACAAGGAATTTGTAATCAGGTATGTGTGGGAGTGTGGGATAAAAAGTAACAGAGGCATCCACCTTGAAGCCTCAGACAAGTCTTAGTTTGCTGGCTATACCAGGGTTGAGTTTGTCTACAGGTTAGCTGAACTGGAAGGTACAAGGTAACCTCACCCTGTTGGTTCTGGCTATTGGATGAGACATCTCGATTATTTTGCCCTTCTGCTTTCCTTTCATGGTGGTTTTAGGGCAGTGATTTAGGACATCTAAAAAAAGAAACTGCAAGATTTCTAAAGGCCTGGAATCAGATGACATAAAGTTGTTTCTGTTACATTATTGATCAAAGCAAGTACAATATAAGATCAGGTTCAAGGAGAGGGGAAAATCAGCTCTACTCTGTGGTAGGAAGGGCAAAGACACATTACAAAGAAAGATACATATTGAGACTGGAGAATTTTGTGACTGTATTCTAAAATTTCAGCCCTGGCTGGTTTGGCTCAGTGGATTGAGCGTCGGCCTGCGAGCTAAGTGTCGCTGGTTCGATCTTCCAGTCAGGGCACATCAGAGAAGGAAAACTCTGACTCCAAAAAACCTCCGCTGCCTTGCGGCATACCTCTTCAGGGGAAGGGCTAGGGGAGTAAACCCCGACAGAAAATCCGGAGCCGGAGTCCCTAAGGCGGTTTGACGTTGTAGTCAACACCGGCAACTCCTGCGGCGCACCTGAAGCCAAGCTGTATTGACTCCGTCTTTCCCTTGGACCCTTCAGCTGCGAAGAGAGGGGGGGTCTGCTGCTTGGGCAACAGCAGACCCTCCATATCACCCTGCCCAGGCTCTGTAGCTTCAGCTTCACTGCAGAGGACACTCCAGTGTCATCGCAAGATGTCGATTCAACACGGGAGGAGACAGATACCGTGTCACTCCCGAGTCGGACTGCACAGCCATTCTCGGCGGTGCAGATAGACTCTTAAGAAGCTACACCATCGTCTCTCGAGACGGACGGCTGCCGACGACGATATATATATATATATATTAGAATGTCTATCAGGAACTGTAAGGACAAGAGAGGTGTCCAGTGATATTTTCAATAAGGTTGGTACATTGCTCCCCAAAATCGAGAACTGTTTGTACAGGTGGGGGCTCAGAAATCTGGGCAAGGCTGTATGACCGTGGCCATGAGCTCCGTCTCGGAACAGCACTTCTGCCCAGGGAGGCCAAGGACCAAGGCCTTCGTCACAAAGGAGCGGGAGTGAGCAGATCCCAAAGGGAGGTGGCTCGGAGAGGAACCGGGACGCAGCCCTCAATGAGGCAACAAAGCCCCTTCCAGGTCCCTGAGCCGAAGACCCAGGCTGCCCCTTCAAGCCCGCCTTCCTCTGCTAATGCTCCCAACACTCCTGGGAACCACGGGGGTACCGGCGGCGTCCTCACTTTCCCAGCTGAGTCCAGCCTCTGCGTGGGTTGGTTACTGTCCCTCTGCCTGGCTGCTCTCCTTGGTGTGGTCGGTGGTTTGGGGCACAGGGACACAGGTCAGTGGTGTTACCACTCCCGTGTCTTAAGAGGCATATATGGGCCACTTCGTGCATGTGCACACAGCATACTATATAGTACGCATGCAACATACATAGTACATGGAGGTAGTGTTGAGATCCACACAGACTCCCAATAGACAGACTTTGGTGCGGGCAAGAAAACTTACCGGACCTGTGGTCCTTTTATGTCACCTGACCTAGAGATAGCTGTTTATATATTTTTAATTAAATAATTCTCTGCCCTGGCTGGCGTGGCTCAGTGGATTGAGCACCGGCCTGCAAACCAAAGGGTCGCTGGTTCGATTCCCAGTCAGGGCACATGCCTGGGTTGTGGGCCAGGTCCCGAACTGGGGGCATGTGAGAGGCAACCACATATTGATGTTTCTCTCTCTTTCTCCCTCCGTTCCCCTCTAAATAAATAAATAAAATCTTAGAAAAGAAAAGAAAAGAAAACATTCTCCAAGGCAATAGCCACTGAGTGTCCATCCCTGCCCACTGCCTGGCATTGGGGAGGTTCTCGCTGGCTCCCGTCGAAACATAAAGCAGGACAATGAGTTTTTAGAAAACAAGATATAATCAATTTGAGATCATGCCCCTCCTATTTTTTAATCTTAAGATTTTTTAAAAATCAAATGATGGTGACCATAAATGGTATTTAAAAAAAATTTTTTTAATTCTTAAAAAAAATTAAAAACTTTGAAAAAATTCTTACCGGTGAAATGAAGAGATTCTCTTCTGTTAATCTGCTACTTTGTGAAAGTGTGGTCTAAATTCCGCCACATAGCCATGACTTCATATACCATCTGGAGAGCGCATCTGAGAACCTTGCTCCTTTTAAGAAGGGGTTGGCACGTGCCTACACATATTTTTGAGGCTAAGTGGAAAGAAAAGACACGTGGGGGTGTTCATGGGGAGTGGCACCAGATGTTAGACCTCGGCCTTGAGTTTTGGTTAAGAAAGAATTCAGAGCCAAGACTCAAATACAAGTGAAAGTCTATTTAGAATGTCAGGGAGGTAAAGGAAGAAAGCCAGCTGGGTTGCGTGGGCTCAGGAAACAAGTTACAGAGGCGAAAGGAGGGCCCTTGGAGTTTGGGAGAAAGAAAGGCAAAGAAAACGCACCTTAGGGGAGAAGAGGGGGGAAGGCACAGGTGAGAGAGAGAGAGAGAGAGACAGAGAGACAGAGAGACAGAGAGACAGAGAGACACAGAGAGACACAGAGAGAGAGACAGAGAGAGAGAGAGCGCGCACACTGGGTCCTTTAAGAGCTTTTATCTGGAGGTCTCAGGGGTAGATCTCAATAGAACATGCATCAGCTCTCCAGGTGTGACCTTTCAAGGTCATGGTCTCCACTGATTGGTTGGCGCCAGGGCTGGGGGTTGTCAGTCATCGCAGGTGGCCCTGACTCAGCCCCGGTGTCCCGCCCCCGCCCGCCTGGCCTTGCTGCTTTTCGGGGCCTGGAGCTGAAACACCACCGAGGCCCAGGTGTTACCTCCAGTTTGCCCCGAACTCCGTCTCCGTGGTCAGCAGGCCCGGGGCTCTGCTCCTAAGATGAGTGGATGCGGGCCAGAACCTCTGCGGCCTGAGGACTTCATGCTCAGGGAGTGGTCGTCCGAGGGCTTGTAGGGGAGTCGCAGGAGGCTGTCCCTCCTCTCCGGGGGTCTACCGCATGACCAGCAATGGGGGTCTGCTGCTAGGCACCCGGTGACCTCCTCTGCTCTGCTCCTGCTAACTGCCTAGGACACTAGAATTCCAAAAGACACTCTCACGTGCCCCCTGTCACGTATGTCCTCGGCAGCGCTGTGAAGAGTGTCCCACTCGGAGCCAGAGCCACTGCCGGGACAGGACGGCGCCCAGACGCTTGCGCTCGCGGACAGACTCGGACGCACCGAGGACGGAGTGCCCGTGCGGGGGGACCGCGTGTCCGGGCGCCTTGTCAGACAGGCTCAGCTCAGCCGGTGGGCCTTCCCTTTCAACAGGAGGGGTGCCTTTTAAATCTTCATTTGGAAAGTTCACTTCTTTAGCAGCCCCCATAAAAAAATAAAACAACGTGAAGAACAACTGACGCGCGGAGATGTGGCAGCTTCCGAGAGACGGGTGAATGGCTGGAGAAACGTGTCTATTTCTGAAGCTCAGGGGCCTGTTGCCAGGCCCTGATTTAAAACGCGTCTCAGAATAGGCCCGCGTGGGCGGCAGCAGGACCCGGCGGAGGGGACCTTGGAAGGGCCCCCACGCTTTCCACGGCCGGGGCTGTGCGTTTCTGGGCGCCAGGTTTCTGTTCCAAACGCGTCACTGCGACTTGCAGACCATGCTGGCTCGTGGCCACCGCCGGTCCCACGGAAGCTGGGTTTTCTCCCTGTTGGAGATTCCAGAAGCGGACTCCCAGTTGAACTGTCGGCGTATTGAGAAATTTCTGCACCTGCTGAATGAAAATGGTAGCAATTGCTTCAGTGAAGAGAGAAGATACTTTTGGTTGAAAGGAATGACGTATCTCCCACCTCTGGCTATCTAGACTATAAAGGAGGAAGGGCTTGGGTAGGAGCCTGGAGGGGAGGTAGAGCGATAGACATTATTAGCATTTAATACAATTTCCTTTCCGGACAGGTGACCGCTTGGTGTCAGGCATGTCACATGACTAACAATAACAGGTGAATTTTATGCATCAATTTTCTTTTAAAAAATGTTTTATTTTAGAGAGGGGAAGGGAGGCAAAAACATTGATGTGCAAGAGAAATATCAGGTGGTTGCCTCTCGCACACCCCCTGCTGGGGACCTGGCCCACAACCCAGGCATGTGCCCTGACTGGGAATCGAACCAGCAACCTTTCAGTCTGCAGGCTGGTGCTCAATCCATGGAGCCACACCAGCCAGGGTAAAAAAGTCAACCACTTCTGAAATTATTAAATTATGGGCTAGGAAATACTAACTTCAGTGGTTAAAGAAAAAAAGAATTTGCTTGGGGCGTCATAGAATCGGCCTTGCAGAAAGTACAAAAGGGTGGCCTGTCACTTCTGCGCAGGGCCATTGTCTCAGCGTCCCCTTTGCCAGGCTGGCCCCACCCTCCAGCCAGAAAGGATAGACAAGGGTGAGGACCAGAAAGGCACTCAGTTCAGTGTACAATCTGAGGCTTTGAATGCTGGTTTCAATGGAGGATGACAGATGGTTCTTTTTTTTTTTTTTTTTCTTTTAAATCCTCACCTGAGGATTTATTGATTTTAGAGAGTAGCAGGGGCTGAGGTGGGGGAGGAAAGAGAGAGAGAAACATCAATCGGTTGTCTCCTGTACACGCCCCCCTTGGCATGAAACCTGCCACCTAGGTATGTCCCCTGAGAACCTGCAACCTTTTGGTTGATGACGCTCCAACCCACTGGGCCACCCAGCCAGGGCTGACAGATGGTTCTTAACCTCAACTTACCTCAGTGTTGATCTAAAAGACTTGACGTACAAGTATAAACACATACGTGGGCTAGCAGGGCAAGGAAAACACACACACAAAAAAAAAACCTAAAAAAAAAAAAGTGTGTGGGATGGACACACAGCTCAGTAGTGTATGAAGCAGCCAAGTGTCCTCATGGTGGGAGGGCCCCCGGGTGCCAGTCAGGCCTGGGCTTGGGTAAGGAGGTTGTTCTCACGCTGGCCAGGGTCTGAACCATGTCGTACCTTTCTACCCACCCCCTCTGGCTGTGGTTTTATTTTAATGAAGACAGGCGTTGAAAGCCACAGCATTAGGAGTGTCTTAAAAACACTGTTATTATTGTCGTTCCAACAGAGACAGCAAGACCCTATAATGAGAGCTGGAGGACACCTGACCCCCGCCAGAGCGTACAAAGACAAAGGCAAGATGGGTGACTTTATTGTTTCCGGGAGGCACGACAGGGACAACTCAGCTAATTTGGAATAAAAATAATTTACTAGCGAATAACGCAGCAAGCCACTTTGCAGACACAGGGCTGCTACCCTCAAGGAGCTAATACGCCCGGCAAGGGGATCCAGACACGGCTGGGGACGCTGCGTGGGACAGATTATTCCCGCAGGCGTCTGCGAACAGTCTTCCTTCTCCAGAGCGGCGCCCTGCGACTGTGCTTTACGGTGGGGTGTTTACTTCTCTGAAGTGGCTCCGGCGTGCATACCCCCAAAGTCACTTCTCCATCCCACTTCCCAAGGGGAAGCACCTATGGGGGACAGACGTCCTTTGGCAAGAAGGCAGGTTGTGTGTACAGGAGAATCCGGAAGCAGGTGCACCTTGAACTCTCCTGCGCAGGTAAATTTATGGGTAGTTCTTCCTGCGCTGGGTGCTAACACCGTGCCCTGATTCCAGGCAACCACAGCGGTGTGCATCTTCACTGAGACATTCTTTTCCTGTTGCTCCTCCAGGAACAGGCGAGGTGGCCTCAGGTGGGGGGTGGGGTGGGGGGAGGCTGGGACAGCGTCACCATCGATCCTGGCTGCTGCAGGCTGCTAAAGGCCCCCCACTCCACCGCCAGGCCCTCTTCTCTCTCTTCCCCTAACAGGACCTGCTCATGCAGCCTTGGAGGGAAGCTGACCTCTCTCCCAGCTCCCGCTGGGAGCCCCAGTCAGGACATTGCCCCCAGTTTGCCAGTAAGGGGTTTAAGGCTGCCCTGTAACCCACGTGGCATGAAGCCAAAGGAACCAGTGCTCTAACTGTGGAGGGCAGCGCCCTCTCCCTCCCCTGGTTGTGTGACATGTGACAGGAACACTGGTCCTGGGATAGTGCCAGCCACGTCGTCACCAAGAACAGAGCCAGCCTTAGGTCTGACACCAGAGGGCTGAGGGCAGGGAGAGGGGGGCAAGCCCCAGGCGTGCGGAGCTGAGTTTGGTCACCGGAAGCCCACACCCTCTCTCTCGCTTTGCAGATGGGGAGCCCCGCTTCCCCGTGGGACCAGGGAAGGTGTTCTCCCGTCACATGGGATGAACCTGGCAGGCAGTGTCCCGAGACCCTATGGCCTCGGTCACTGCTGTTCTCCAGGACAGGCAGCCACAGAAGCCCTGGGGGAGAAGGGGGGCGCTGGTGGCCGGGAGCAGTGAGCCGTGGTGTGGCCCCAGCGTCACAGTGAGCGGCCTGCATGTCACGGGCTGTTTCCCGCATGGTGTCTGAAAGGGCCCGCCACGGGATGTGCGCTGTGGTACTCAAGACACGGACTGGCAGGTCACACGTTCGTGATTTCACGCAGCAGTGGATGGGACACGCTCTCTCTGCAGCGTGAAGGTCGTTTATTGCTTGTGATGACCTTGGCAGGCCAGACCCCACGGGGGGCTGGGATACACACAAGGGAGTCTTTCCGCAATGCCTGTGTAGGGTTGAACGTGGCAGTGAATGTCACGCCGGCATTTTTTGGGGGGGTGGGGTGGGGAATCTCCCTTTCCCTTTCCTGGGTGACACGGAGACCCCCGCTGTCCCAAGCTGCGGAAATTGGGGACACACTGCAGGGGCTCTGCGGCCGGGGTCACGCACTGGCCCCTGTCCTCTCCCCTCACTGCTGTCCGTACCTGCCCGGCATCACCGCACACATACATATCCCCACACGGGACAAGACGAGATCACAGATGGGGGACAAGACCAACCATCCCGCGTCTTCTCCCAAAACGAGATGGAAAAAACAAAAGCTAAACACACTTTTTGAGGGTCCCTCTTCTTTAAACTTTTATATACGATAAAGCTCTGACTTTTCTTTTTCAATATACTCTAGTTAGAACTTTTAAAAAATAAACCTCTGTTTGTTCGTTTTGGTACCTCTCGTTTCCGGCACGAGCCTTGGAAACATATAAAATACATCTCACTAGAACTCTTCTGTGCACATCAGAAACATAAATAAAATTAATATCTATGTATATATATATAAAAAAAAGGCCGTTGTACGGTTCTCGCCACCCTGGACGAGGCCCTTAGAAGTAGTCCGTGGCCTGCGTGCCTAAGCCACGCAGGTCCTGGTCTGGCCGCGGGGCGCTGGGCAAGCGCTCGGCCTCCCGCTTGTCCCCGTGCAGGCTGCCCCGGGAGAGCTGTAAGACGCTTCCCAGCCCGCTGACCAGTGACAGGGAGGAAATCCAGTGGAGCGAGCTGAAGATGGACAATAAGGGGACTGTCCTGCTGGTGCTGATGGGCTTCATCTTCGAGTCCCCAGGACCCCTTCCCAGAGCGGCCTCCCGGGGCGCAGAGGACCCCGGGGCCTGACTGCCCAGTGGGCCGCTCAGAGGCGGGCTCACGTGCACAGCGCTGGGCTCCGCGCTGGCCTCGGGGGACCCGGGTGGCAGCGGGGTGTGCCACGACACCGGGGTGACGTAGTCCCGGGAGACGGATCCCGAGATGCTGACGCCACTCCATTCCGACGGTTCCGGCCTCGGCTCTCCTGGGAGGGGTCCCCGGGCCTCCGTGGGCGTGCTGAGTTTCTTGGGGGACCTGGTGGAAAACTGGCGAGCGAGCTGAAGCTGGGTGGGGAACAGGGTCCCCTGCAGGGCTCTGAGGAACAACCTGGAAAGAGCAGATACAGCACAGTCGGCGACGGCTGGGTGCGTCTGCCTCGGAGGAGCCTTCTGAGGCTCGCGCAGGGCCCACCCAGCCGAGAAAACGCCCTCCGAGCCCCCGGCCACGCACCTGGGCAGCAGCGCCGTGACGGGCGCTAAGAGACAAGTCAAGTAGAACACGGGGTCGCCCAGTAGCGTCTGCACAGACCAGTACGGGTTGGACGGGGGGTAGCACGTGGCGCAGGAGGAGTTGTAGATGGCAGCCATGGTGAAGAACAGGAGGACGCTGAAGCCACACGCCGTCCAGTTGAGCCACGTCTGCGGGCGGAGAGGAGGGAAGGGCCGTTCGGGAGTGGCTGTGTCGGTCCAGGGGCTTAGTGCGAACAGGGCTCTGGGGACCGGGTGGCGGGAAGGAGTGCGTGGCGTGGGCACATGGCCGCCCGTGGCTCTATCTTCCTCCTTGCCACAGCGAGGCTGGCTTTACAGTCCCGCTGGCTCAGAACCTTCTAGATCTCTTGCACCTGCACGGACGCGAGGGACCCACGGCTCTTACCCAGGTCTTGGTTTCGATGCCCAGGTGCAGGAGGAAGGTGAACAGCGCAATGGCCGTGACGGGGGTCCCCCAGGTGAACACGTCTGTGTCGGAGTCGTAGTAGGCCTGCAAACAGGGGTGTCTTGTGTCTGCGGGTCGCTGATGAAGCCGAGGGGAAAGGCCGCGCCAGGGGCCAACTTACCAGGTAAGGAATGAAAAAGCACACCAGGCTCTGGAAGGCGGCGTCGGCCATGTTTAACCAGAAGGTCCGCGGCCGATATTCCTGAGACAGAAGAAGGAGCACAGCGGTTACAGGGCAGAGCCTGTCTCTTCAAATCTCCCGGGAGCTACAGGGCGTTCCGGGGGTCCCCCCAAGTCTGAGTTCTGTTCCTCCTTTGTCAGGGTTTTCCCTCCCTTTGTTGGTGGGTCCCCTATATATTTTTCTTCAAAAAAAATTTTTAATCCTCACCCGAGGATATGTTTTTATTGATCTGAGAGAGAAACATCATTGGTTACCTTACGTACGTGCCCCCAAACCTAGGCATGTGCCTTGACTGGGAATCGAACCTGCCACCTTTTGGTGCACAGGATGCCGCTCCAAACAACTGAGCCATACCGGCCAGGGCTCCCGTTTCTTAAAAGTGATCTCTTAGAGTTCAACCATGGATATTTCCTAATGTCAAAATCGCAAATGTGTACACCAAGGGCAACAATGACCTTGATATGGACTCAAGGAGTCTTCCCTACCTGGGTGACCGTGCGGACTTGACCCTGACCCTGTGAGTTCCCGCGCAGGAAATGCAGAGCAGACAGAAGCTGGGCCCCTCCTGTCCTGCGGGTGGCCTAGTTCCACGGGACAAACTCCCCACATCTTGGTCCCACAGGGGAGGAGCTGAGGCCCAGCTGAGTACAGGAACTCCCCAAGGTGACAGGTCCACAAAGAGGTCGTCCTCATCTGCCTGCCTTCAGTTGCCCCCAGCCTGCGCTGACTGCTTCAGTGGGAACCGACAGTTGACAGAGGTAACCAGGGGTTGTCAACTGGTTCGTAAACCAGGGGGCTCCTTTCCCTTTGCACACATGGAATAATTCCAGCCAGCTGAGGAGAAGCCCTTCCAAGGCTGGCTCTCCTGGCTGGCTGGGAGTAGCTGGTAATTAGCATGTCAATCCATGGGGCATATTTATGGGTATTTACATCTGTTTGTATTCACTGGTTCTTTCAACAGTTTCCCTGTGGGTTTATCTTCTTGTTAATTCCCTTGCAAAATAAGTCCCATTTGGAGGTGGGGGTTGTTTTAGGGGAAAAAATAATCCTTGCTCAGGCAGCAGCTATCCCAGTGACCCTGACTTAGATTACTTGGCATTAAATAACAGTCAGAGCCCTGACTGGTGTGGCTCAGTGGGTTGGGTGTCCTCCCATGGGCCAAAGGGTCGCAGGTTCGATTCCCAGTCACAGCACATGCCTGCATTGGAGGCTGGGTCCCTGGTTGGGGCGTGTGGGAGAGGCAACCGATCCTTTCTCTCATCCATTGATGTTTCTCTCCCTCTCTTTCTCCCTCCCTTCCCCTCTCTCTAAAAATAAATAAAAATCTTAAAAAAAATAAAACCCTAGCGTCACGGTGCTATGTTACTTTTGGAAACTCTAGTGCAGAGACAGTTTTCACCCTACTTTACTTTTTAAAAAATCCTCCGCCTATTTGTTTAAAGCTCTATTGAGGTACGCTGATATACAAACACTGCATCCATTTAATGTACCCATCTTGAAGGGTCTGGACGTAGGCAGAGACCCCTGACACCACTGCCAGGCCTGTCACCTCACTCAATGCAATGCAACGCACAGTGGAGAGAATTCATTTCCCCCTCTCGTTGGTCAGATTTTAGACGTGGCTGAAAAGGGGCCCCATGCTAAGCCAGACACGCTCAGGAGAGGCCCGCATCCTGGCCTTGTAAACTCAAGAGAGCGAAAGGATGGTCAGAAACGAAAACTTCCTAATGAAAAGCAGCTTATGGCTGGTAGTCCTGTCCTAGGCGGGAATCTTCCCTGACAAAGGTCAGCCTTTACCTTAATTGAGCCTGGCTGCTGTCTTTTTGCATCTCAGATAACACACCTTTGGAAGGTCAAGGTAACTTCCCCTTTTTCAGGATCCCCCCAGGACCACCAATCCCCTCATTGTTATCATGTGAATTGTTGATTATTAGCTGTCCTGTACCCACCTGGGTGAAAGAAGTATGTGTCTATCATTTTA
Source organism: Furipterus horrens (assembly GCF_987537825.1). Taxonomy (NCBI): domain Eukaryota; kingdom Metazoa; phylum Chordata; class Mammalia; order Chiroptera; family Furipteridae; genus Furipterus; species Furipterus horrens. The sequence continues at coordinate 1,565,354 of NW_028327186.1, read as the reverse complement.
CCTTTTATCCAATCCCAGAGGTTTCCCTGCCCCCCGCTTTGCTTTCTCCCGCCTCCCTGACCAATAAATAGATTTCAAGTAACCCCCTTACGCCTCCTCCTCTGATTATTATGTATAAAATAAGCTGCAAAACTGTCCTTCTCTGGAGCCTTTTCTCTACTTGTTGAGGTTTTGCTTCCCGGCAACGGTCATCAGTTTGGCTCACATCAACTCACAAAACTTCTCTACAGGTTTGAATGTTCCTCTCGGTGACACAGAATTTTAAGAATTTGTCCCAGGGAGGCCCCCTTTCCCAAAAGCGAACGAAGGGCCAGGAGGCGGGGCCGCGGGAACCTCACCTCCATGTTCTGGCCGCTCCTGTAGAGCTGCGGCTCCGTCAGCAGCACCTCGGCCGGCACGTCCTTGTCCAACACCCCAGTCACCAGCTGGGGGAGCGACGAGAAGAGCAGATTAAAGAAGATCAGATACCACTGGTCGATCATGGCGGACGCGGAGAAGCCGCAGTAGAACTGGAACCAAAACAGGAGGCCCACGAACATCTGACATCGAGAGAGGAAGGAGGGGAACGAGCAGGTCATAGGGGCCCTTGCGGAGTGGCATCCAGGGGCCTGAGCGTTTGGCGCGGTCCAACGGCAAAGGCTGGGTTGATAGGTAGTGATTTCCTCCCAAGACAGCCCTAATCTTATTGCCCTCGGTCTCCCCTTCCTCCTCCACCGGGGCGCTCGCTCTCCCCTTGGGCACAAAGGGTGGGCCATGGGACAGGAGTCCCAGGAACGGCCTCCGAAGAAGTGGGGCCTTGTGACCCAAGAACCATGGATCATCCACTGAAAACCAAACGAAGATCTGGCCAGGCCTGGGGTGGCTCACACTTCAAGAGGCCCAGGGGAGTCACCCTGGCTTCTTTCCTCCTCTGTGACCCCAAACCAAACCTACCTGTGCTGCATCCCATAGATGCCATTGTGAGGCAGAAGAGGAAACCCAGGCAGGGATGGGGGCAAGGCGCCTCTCTCCCACTCACTCGGCAGCCCTGAGCCTGGTCTGATCATACCGCCAGGTGCTCCCACATCGCAGGGAACACCGTGCTAACCCGGGAGGAGGGAAGCCCCGGAAACTCTACACATTGTTTCCACTATCTGGGAAAGAAAGCCTTGGAACTGCGCTTTTATCCCAAGGCCTGGGAGATGGGAAAGGGTGCACGGTGCCCAAAGAAGCAGCCCATAGAATAGCTTTGGTAAACTGCCTACCTCTGGTCCCTGTTTTACAGAGAGTCCCTAATGCTGACAGAGAGAGCCCATAAATAACTTCGGGGAACGGCCCCAACTTTAATTAACTGCCTCCTGTCACGTACCTGTTTTACAAGAGGAACAAATGGGGTCTGGAGCAAGATAAGGATTCGGCTAACAGACCCCCACACATGCCTACATTTGGCAGTCACGTCTCCCCTGGGGAAGCTGGCACCACCTTTACTCCCAATCAATATGCAACTCCCGCACCCCCATCCTGCCAACTATCTAAATCCTCAAGACAAAGGACCTGATGCCTTTGGCCATCCTTACCTTGCCCTGCCCCGAACCTGTGCCTTTCAGCCCCCACCTTAGCTAGGTCCATTCTCTTCAGTGAGGATGTATGACTGATAAACCCTGCTTCCGTACTAATAGGCTTGCTGATCTGTAATTCTTTACTGCGTCGGCAAGAAGAACCAAGTTTCTCCTGTAACCTTACCTCCCTCTTCAGCAACATACCCTTTGGACAAGGAACAGCGGGCAATTAGAGACGCCCGCTGTGAAGGGGACCCACACAGGCATGGCAGCACAGTCGATGCTAGCAACATCGCTGACCCTGACCGAGCTCTGGCTGTAGGCACCATCGCTGGTCCTTACGGCTACCCTCACTTTGCCACCAGGAAAGTGAGGGTCAGGGACGTTCAATAGCCTCCTCTAGCCTCTGCTCAGTAGCTGAGGGGTTGGGGGGATCTCTTCACGCTGCTGCCTGGCCACTGAAAGCCAGTGGTTTATGCTTTTGTAATAAGGAGCATGGCAGTTCAGCCATCGGAAAGCATTCCTACCGTCATGAACGATGCAGCTCAACAAAGGTCATGGACCCTCCTGCTTTTGTGTCCCTATCCACAAACTGGGGACAGCAGTGGTCCCTAGCTCTGGGGCTGCCCCAGGGATTAACGTGCTGATGCACTGAAAGGACCCACAAGAGCCCCTTGCACACAGTAGGGCCCCCTGCACACAGTAGGAGCTCACCCACGCTTTTTGTTGTTAAACTACTAACAGTACAGTCATTTCCTCTGTGTGAGGCTCATGCAGGGCTAGTGCGGTTTCCCCATTTAGAGAAAGAAAATTGAGATCCAAGATCTTCAACGACTTCACTACGGCCATTGTATGAGTAATACACCCAATCTGTCCAAGCCCTCGTGCTGCTTGGCCTGGAGGGCATGAGCAGTCCCAAGAAAGAAAACTCTTTGCTGAGCACCACAGGCAGTGGCCTGGGCTTTTCTCTTGAGCCGCCACTGCCTACCGTCTTGACCTTGACCCAGTCCCTAAACCTCTCTGAGTTTGTATCTTGCCCAGACAACGGTCTGTCCGAAGGTCAGATAACATGACCGTCTGTATGGATGTGACTTATAAGGACACACATCGTCCCAGTCCTGTTTCAACCTATGGTGGAATGCAACCGTCCCCGTCTGCGCTGAAATCTGACGGACGCAGCTTTCTCCGGGACTTTCTTCCCGGCCTCATTCCCGAGGCCACCTTTCTTCCACCCAGCACCACGGGCTCAGTGGCCTCAGGAGTCACCAGTGAGGACGTGGTGCCAAGAGATAGAGGAGAAAAAGGACAAAGGTAATCGAGATTTTTCTTTCCTGTGGTACCAGAAGCTTTCTTCCCAAACCACTGTTGCTATGGAAACGTCTCTTGATTCAAAAAGAAGGCCAGCGTATTCCTAAGACAAGTGAATTCCTCACTTTGGGAGGCAGACTGATTATCCTTGAACTTCTCAAGTAGATTAAGTGCTTGTTCACAGAGGCCTTGAGTCATATTCGCAATAAAAATGGGGAGTGTTCTCCTTCCTGCCCCGGTCCCCTCCGTGAGGACAGACTCGCCAAGCCAGGCAGGGCTCTGCCCGCTCCGAGGGGCCCTGCTTTGCACTTGAACTGCTGAACACCCTTCCCCTCCACCTGGGAAACTTGCATCAGGAATTACGGAACACACAGCTCAACTCCCACGTTCGTTTTGTTTTCTGATTAAGAAAACCCCACATCTGTAGAAAGCAAACGACTTGCTCAAGACCATACAAATAATGACGAAAATGGGGCTGGGGTTCCACCCCACCCAGCCCCGCCCACCTTGACTCAAAGCACCCGTCCCCCCTTTTGAGGGACCTCAAGATCTGCAACTGTGTGCACGAGCCTGGGAAAAGGGGTGTCAATCAGGTGAAGACGGGCCAACCCACCTTGGACAATCCCAGGCAGAACCTAGTCGGAACTAACTTCCAGAACCCAACCCGTCCAATTAGACATCCTGATTGGTCCTGAACATCTGTGTTCGTTTGCTAGAAGACATTTCAAAGAATGAGGCGGGGGGGCGGGGAGGGATGAGGGGGCAGGAGCAGAAGGAAGAGGAGACAGGACTAAACCTCCGGAACGAACAAGAACACAAGCAAGAGGCGAGCTGGTGGCAGTTTAGTTAGCATGGAGACGTTATTACTGGACTTAGGAAAATAAAATAGGAACTTAATGAACAAAAGAAACAAACAAGCAAAATAGAACCAGAGGCACGGAAACAAGGAGCAGACTGACAGTGACCAGAGGGGAGGGCAGAGGGGGAGAAGTGGGAAAAGGAGGGGAAGGGTCTAGTCAAGGAACATGTACAAATGACCCGTGGACACGGAGAGCAGGGTGGGGATTGACTATGGGAGAGGGGGGAGGAGGGAGGGGCCGGGGAGAGCAATGCGGGGAAAAATTGGGACAACTGTAATAGAACAATAAAAAAATGAAAAAAACAAACCCAACAACCAAAGCTATAGTAAAAAAAAAAAAAAAAGGAAAATAAAATAAGATAAAGTAAGAAATAGACCTTTCCACGTATTGTACTTCACTCTTTCTCAGAAGACTACAGGATGGCCTTGAGATTCGCACTGCAGCATCCACTCTGCGGTGGCACATCTGTGGGGGCGATCCTGGAAGGCCACTGATTCTCAGAGTTTATTGTCTCCTTGTTTGCACATTCAGCCACAGATATCAGAGGCTGGAACTCAGGGAGCAACCCAGCAGTCTGTCTGTCCCTCCTTACAAGTAGGACAGAGGTCTGGACTGGCCACGTGTCCCTTCTTGGGGCTGCGGAGAACGGCGACCATCTGCCAAGGGCTCAGGAATGAAGGGACTAAGCCACATGTTGGGACCAACACAAACTGGGCCAGGACTCTGGAGCAGAGCCCTGGAGACACAGAGCTGTCCCCAGCCAGCCCAGCTGGGCATCCCCTCCCTGAAGGGTCCCCTTCAGACTGAGCTGGCCGAAGGGGGTGCATCAGTCCTCCCAGCCCAAAGAGACAGTGTGACCAGACCCTGCTGGTGACCTCCTTCAGAGCCAAGCCTACACCCGGACTGGGGTCTCGCACGCCTGGCCCACTGTGACTAAGTCCTCTCATGCTGAATCCAGGACCACCGGTCACACTCCCACTTGTCACACACCCCACATCTGCTCTACAGACACATCAGAAAACATGTCGCCAACATGGTTAAGAGCTTAGGAGTTAAGAGTCCTGTGGACTGGGAATGAGCGTGGCCTTGACTCTTCTTAGTAGCCACGTGACCTTGTGCCAACCACCGGACCTTCTCATTACAAAGTGGACGTTCTTGTTTGACCTATTTCCACAACCTTCTCCCTCTGAGGTGGCGCAACCCTGATGTGTCCACGAGACAGATTTCTGAGCCTAGAGGCCAGGCCAATTCTGGAGGAAGTTCATTTGCGAAGTTCAAGGAGGACGGAACCCGTGGGCGGCCATGGGGTGGCCGTGGGCTGGCCTGCTGGTCTCATTTGCATGACGGTCCCATAAATCTCAGGTCAGGCCTTTTAATGCAAGCGCTCAGAGACCACTGGCATCCGATACCTACCGTGTTTTTGTAGAAAAAGTAGAGCGCCATGCTGGCGAGCCGGGAGTAACACCAGTGCCCGTGAACAATTAACAGCCTCTCGAGGTAGCGGAACCTGGGCACCGCGAAGTCGCTGGCCATCACTGCCTTGAAAGGAAGAGGACTTCCATCACTGGGGGCCCCTCCCCCCAACGTGTGTCTTATCCCCCCAGACACAAGGCAAAACACGGACGGAGAAGGACAGCTGGGCGCACGGCGTGTGTGCGACCGGCCACTGCTTGTTTTAGCACTATCTCTCGTCATCTCCTTCGATTAAAGAAAGATTCTACCTCAGCAAGTACTCTAGTTCAGGGTATCATTTTATAGGACTCATGTAAGATTTCAAAGATATGTAATCGATGGATTTTTTAAAATGTCTGCTTTTTATTTCCCACACTTTTTTTAATGAAAACATTTTTTAATTTTTATTTATTGATTTTAGAGGGTGGGGGTAGAGAGAAAGAGAGGGAGAGAGAGAGAGGGAGGGAGGAAGGGAGGGGGAGACAGAAAAAGACAGACACTGGTTTGCTGTTCCACTCATTTATGCATTTATTGGTTGATTCTTCTATGTGCCCTGACCGGGGATTGGACCCACATACTCCAAAACTGTGGGTTTGATCCCCGATCTGAGTGCATACAGCACTCTAAAAAAATCAATCTCTCTCTCTGTAAAAAATCAATAAACATACCCTCAGATGTTGATTGAAAAAAAAAAAATCAGGACAAATGAACTATTTCGGTCATTCACTCAACCAACATTTCTCATGCCTTGCCCACGCGCATGGCCCCGGGAAGAGGGAAAGATGAGTCCTGCCGGGACTCCGTTTCCAATTTCATGGAGGAAGAAAATACACACAAGTAACATAACACAGTGACTTGAGACAGACAGGCTCCAGAGGGAACCACGGTGATTCTAGGTCAGGACTTTCTATCTAACTGGTACGTTCATGTCAAGTACGAAGGTTAGGGGGCCCTGCACAGACCTGGTCCGGTGAGTGGTCAGTGCATAGTAACTAACTGACTGTATCAGCCAATGAGTCAGCCCATGACGAAACAGTGACCACATCCTGCTTTTTTAAGAGAAGAGGCCTGTATAGATTATTCCCTAAAGTCTGTACCAAGTTAAAAAATGTAGTTAGAAGTAAATCAAACGTAGGAAATGGCTGTCATGACTACATTAAAAAAAAAATCCTCACCAGAGGATATGTTTCTTGATTTGAGAGAGAGAAGAAGGAAGAGAGAGAGAGAAACATTGATCAGTTGGTTGCCTCCCACATGTGCCCTGACCGGGGATCGAACCTGCAACCTTTTGGTGGATGGGATGATCAAAAGCAGTACATTTCTAATGAACTCATTTGTTCAGCATCTGGGTCATGGGTCCGGATGACACAGTGACAGCGGATAAGGGCAGGGTTGACATTTCATGAGGCAAGATGGTTACATTTCATGTTTATAGTGGTACCAGGTTCCAACCACGGCAGAATCATTTTCAAATGGCATTACGGGTGACCGAGGAAGAGTAAAAAGTACCATCTGAAGATGAGGCAAAAAGCCACAGAGAAGGCGGTGACTTAATTCAACCCTCGGTTTTACTTACTTTGCAACAATATCTCCCACATATTTATGGCTTCATAAATATGGACTCGCCTTTACCTTGTCTTTGACTACTGTCTAGCAGAACGTGAGCATCAGCGTGTTGAAGGCTGATCCTTTAGCTTTGTTGGACAGAGCCCCCCGAGAAGGCGTGACATGAGCCACAGGGTCACCCAGGACAGCCCCGGTGGGTCTTTACCTGCATGCCCTCCTGGCCTGAGATTCCCACACCCACGTCGGCCACCTGGATCATGCTGACGTCATTGGCTCCGTCACCTAGAAACGGCACAGGCAGGAAGAAGCGTTTGAGCTCAGACGCACAGAATGAAATCGGCTGGACGGATCTTCACGGGGGGCCCCACGGGACCAAGTCCTGTGAAAGCGTCTCAGGAAGAGCGAGGACAGGCTGTGGGAGAACTGAGTCAGGCGGTCAGAACCTCCATGGTGTGAGGTCTGGCACTGCCAGCTGCGCCGAGAGGCGTCCCAGAGAGCAGGCTGGCATGGCTACGGTTTTACTTAGTCTTCCCTCTGCGTCACCGGCTCCTGTGGGGATAGAGCTATAAGTATTATTTCCTGGGCTGCTCCGGTCTCTCACATGGAGACCACGTCCAGGCGATTCCATTGCACACTCACGTGGGTGCTTCCCTACAGCGAATGGAGGGTTAATTCTGCCCAGAACACGGGTGAGACCTTTGTGGGCACAGACTAGCTGCTCGCTCAACAGCTCCATGTGCCCCCCGGCTCCCTCTGAGGGTCCCACAATGGAGAACTTGCATTCATTCAGCCAAGCTGCTGACAGAAAATATTTAGCCACACAAGGCACAGGCGAGGGCTGTGGATGCCTTCGGGGACAGGCAAGCAGGGATTTTGTCATTGTCACTCCGCGCACAGTGACCACTGTCAGAACAGGACACTAGAAGGACCCAAATCACAGAGTGACAAGTTTCAAATACACAACAGTGCATCTGAGGAAAGTCCAAGTGACTCATCAAGTGGCCGGCCACCAGATGTCTCTCTCCCGTGATTTTTCTGTTCTTTATTGCTCTTGGCCCAAAGTGGGCAATTAGCCATTGATCGAATTGAAATTCTGCAAAGCAGCAACAATCTCTGCAGCTTTTCCTAGAATGTCCCATTCAAAATGAGATATAATGGATAACAATGTTCTCTGGTATTGCTCTTTGGCCACCCGGGACCAGGTCACATTAACGCTTTAACTCACGGTGAAAAAATGAGCTGAGGTTTTCAGGGGCTGCTACCTGCTTTCTCTTTTGAAATTCTCTTTTGCTTTTTTCTTTTCTGTTTAACCAGCCAAGACTTCACTGGCATTTTCTTCAGTGAACACCTCCCATCCGGGACTCGGTGGCTGAGCCAGGCACCCGCCAGGCTGTGCATAGGTGGTCTGTCAGCCACTTGTACATGGCCTTCCCAGGGGGACACTCCAAGGAGCGAGGTTAGTGGAGAGGGTGTGGACCCTACAGACCCTAGCCTGCAGACTCCTAGGCTCCTGCCTCCAACACCTGCTCAGGGGCATTGGAAGGCCACACCAGACACATGGGGACAGAGGTGACCCTGAGACAGTCTCCCTTGGGCAGGGCCGAGCCCCAGAGAAGCTGCCTGCCTTCCCTGGGCCTGGACCACGGAGATTCTGAACATGTGCTCACTGCTCCGGCCTGAGCCCAGCTCCCTCCCCATAGCAGTTACAGAAGCCCCCAGGTAACACAGCGTGGTCTCCATGACAACCACACTGAGGCCACACCCTACTCCTTACCCAGGCTTTCCAGGAGCCTCAGCTCTGACAAGGAGGCCATCCTCACATCAACAAGGATGGTTGTCATAGACCTCTTGCAGAAAATACTCTCATCATCACTGATGGGTGAGGACACTTTATTTCAAGAGTCAACTCTCACCCAGGTGTGGGTTCTATATGCAGGAAAACCGAACAGATACCTGGGGTCACAGGGAATCACCCCTTTCTCTAAGCCACCTGCAGTCTTTCCCAGCCCTCACCAGCAGGTGGAGCTGCTGAGTCCCTGGACCGGGCTGGAGGCTGGACTTGAACCTGTGTGGGCAGGGATGCCGCCCGGGAGGAGGCAGGTGAGCATCGCACCAGGTAGCACTGGAGAGGAGCCTAGGAGGCTCTCCAGGCCAACATTCTGCAAGGAATAACCACCGCCAGATGCACAGTCCCTAAGGAAATCATGTACATTTTAGCAATTATTGCTACCTTAGGATGAATGAATGCATTTAATTACATGCTTGTCTTGGAGCAATCAGTAAAGTCCAGCCTACAAGAGGCCACGGGGATTCTGAGTCTCTGGATCCTTCTGGCATGATAGAGCCTTGGACCCCAGGCAGCTCACAGTGACCAGAAGCTACTCTATTACTGATCTTTAAATATGTGGCTGTGACTGTTGCCACTATATACTTGTGGTTTTTGAACCTAAGTGTCCTATTTGGGACAGGCTGCTGCATGGGGGGCGATTTTAAAAGCAGAAAAGAAGGCGAGGAAGCGTTTTCCCACTAGAGCGGATGAAGCCGAGGATCAAATCAATGATTTGGAACGTAAGGAAGCAAAAAAAACCACCAATCGGAACATAGGAAGAAAAAAGAATAATGTAAGAAAATGAGGATAGTGTAAGCAGCCTCTGGGAAAACTTCAAGTCTTCCAACATTCGCATCATAGGGGTGCCAGAAGGAGAAGAGAGAAAGCAAGAAATTGGAAATCTATTTGAAAAAAAATAATGAAAGAAAACTTCTCTAATTTGGTGAAGGACGTAAGACATGGAGTCCAGGAAGTGAAGAGAGAAACCAGATGCCTGAGGCGGGCCGGGCTGCCTACTTACCTATGGCCAAGGTCATGGCCTTGAGCTTGCTTCTGACCAGCTTCACCACCATGCTCTTCTGCAGGGGCGTCGAGCGACAGCAAAGGACTGACCGGCACTGCTTGGCGAGGAAGAGAAATTTGTCCTCCAGGCTTTTGTCGAGAGCGTAGGCCAGGCTTCTCCCGTCGGTCACGAGGCTCGGGCAGGGGCCGGAGGTGATGGGCTCAGAGGGTGAGCAGACAGGGGAGGACCCCACACTCACGTCACCCGGGGTCTTGTCTGGGGTGCAGCGGGGGCCCCTGGCCTGCACGTAGTGTAGGCACTGGTCTAGCAGGGCTGCACATGCCTCCTGAAACACACACGGGAGGGCGCTGCTGGTCGCTACATCACGGCCCAGGTTACACCCGCCCCCCTGCCCCGCTGCACACACCTGGGTCTGATCTCCTGGCATTGGGTGGCATGCTCTGCCTAGGTCCCCTCCTAAAACTGGGCTAGTCAAGGAGGATCACTTCCCACACAGAAGAGAATGAGCTGCTCTAGAGGTTCCATCAATTTCTGCTTTTTTGCACAGAGGCTAGGACAGGACTGTTTGCTTTGGGAAGCCTGGGCCATAATGTGGCACAACTGCTGGCCGCTGAGGCTGAAGGAGCCCCGCGTGGCTCTCGGGGGCCCCCACTCAGCCCCTCGTGCTTCCTGGGAAGGTACAGACACAGGACACAAGGTTCTTTCACAGCCTTTGTTATGATTGGCCCCTGAAGAATGTCATGATCAGTGTTCTTCCTGAGCTTTCCTGTTGACCAGAAAAGTTTCCAAAAAGACACATAAACCCGGAGATATTTCCTTGGCAATGCCCTTCCCAAACCGGGTCTGAATTCCAGAGCCAGCAGGAAGGCCTGCTGGGGAGGCTGCAGAGTCAGGGGACAGAGGGAGGCCGTTTCCAGGAACAAACACGCTCTGTCCACAGAACTCAAGTGGTTCCTGGTCCTCTGCTTAGTGACCAATTTCCTGCCATGCACCACGGAAATCTTGCTGTGTTCAACATACACTTATTGGGGATCTTTTATATTTAGAAAAGTGAGCGACACAAGAGGGCAACAAGGCTGAGAAGGTATCGCTGCTGGCCTTGGGCGGAAAGAAGGTGGCCAGTCACAGACACACACAACCTTGTGACCACAGCCAGTCACAGGCCAGGATGTGCAAAAGTGGTCCTGGATATGGAGATGGCCCTACGAGTTGTAGATACTCGCTCCATACTCAGGGATTTACATACATAAATGGGACTGTCTCTGGCTGGTGTGGCTCAGGTAATTGGAGCATCATCCCATAACCAAAGGGTTACAGGTTCGAGTCCCAGTCTGGGTGTGTATGCATGGCAACCCGCCAATGCTGCTCTCTCACATTCATGTTTCTCTGTCTCCCTTTCTCTCTCTCTAATAGCCGTGGAAAACAATGTTCTCAGGTGAGGATAAAAAAAATACATAAATGGGACTGGATGAAAACCCTCTCTGCCCTTTGGGGCATCCCAGGACAGCCCATGCTGCCCCGAGGGTGTTGGTGCTGAATGAACCTGCTGCCCTCGCTCCTCGTGGCCTCACAGAAAAACAAAACAAAACAAAACAAAACCAAACCCTCAAATACTGTTGACATGGACTGTGTGCCCGGGAAAAGCAGGCTGAACTTTGCATTAATAATGCCCGGGTGGCCCTGGCTGGGTAGCATCATCCCAATACGCCAAGGGTGTGGGTTCGATCCCCAGTCAGGGCACATACAAGAAGCAACCGATGAATGAATGAATAAGTGGAACAGCAAATGGATGTTCCCCTCTCCCTTCCTCTCTCTGTAGAATCAATACATAGGAATTAAAAAAATAAAAATAAAGCCCAGGGAGGCATTCCTTTGAAACTAAGAAACGCCAGAGGATTCCAGGTGTTCCAACGTAATGACAAGTGTGTGCTAAGTGCCAGGAACAGAGCACAGCGGTGGGCAGAGGTGGACGGCCATGCTGGTTGCCGTGGTGGCCAGAAACACAGGTGCCTGGCAGCATCCCACTGAGTTCTGTGGGGAGGCCCTTGGTGTGTGGCTGCCCCAGGCCAAGCAGCGTGCCCCCAAAATGCACGTACCTGGGACTCGGCGTTCAGGGTGATGACTTCCTCGTCGTGGTCCAGCAGTTTGCAGGCGTACGCGATGTTAATGGCTGTTTCCTGCTTGTCACCAGTGAGCACCCAAATCTGCAGGCCGGCCTGGCGCAGCTTAGCAATGGTTTCGGGAACTCCATCCTGCAGGCGGTCTTCAATGCCAGTGGCACCTGGAGAGAGGCACACAAGCGTGTGACTCCCTCCTTCCTGTCCCCAGACCCCAACGGGCGAGAAGCTGCCAGGCCCCCACACAACCAACTCGCCGGCGTGCCCCGTAAGACTGGGACCTGCTGAGGGTTTGCCCCAGGTGGCCACATGCATGGGGGAGTGGATGGTCGGCTCTGGACAGCGGGGGACACTGTCAACGGCTGTGTCCCAGGGTGAGTCGGAAGCCCTGACCAGAATCCTCTGCCCCTACAACAAAATGCCTCTAACTCTTCCAAACACACGGCCGACTTTTAACTTCACAGACAACTTGGAACTATTCTTAAGATGTAACATGCAGTCATTTCTGGGGTTCAACAGTTTCTTTTTATTTCCTGGGTGGTTGGACAGACTTTTCTTTTTTTTTTAATTTTCAGAGAGAGGGGAAGGGAGAGAGAAAAAGGAGAGAAACATGGATTGGTTGCCTCTAGCACTCCCCCAACCAGGGACCTGACGCACCAGGCTTGTGCCCTGACTGGGAATCAAATTGGTGACCTTTCAGTTCACAGGCCGGTGCTTAATCCACTGAGCCACACCAGCCAGGGCTGGCAGATCCTTTTAAGCATTAATTGTCGAGAAGCCTGGCTTCTGTTTCTGGTGGGAAAGCACGGCTGCAGCAGAGACAAGTCAGGGGACCTGGTGGCGTGCCTGCCGGGGCACACGGGGAACCCCAAAGAACCAGGCCACGGAGAGAGTATTCATTCCATCAGGGACCGTCCCAGCTGAGGGCCGCGCTCGCCTCAGGCCAGGAGTCTCCTTAACCCAGCCCGGCATGTGCAGAGATGCCACTACCTACAGCCAAGTCGCCTCCCGCTCCGGGACCCCAGCTACAAACGGAACCCCAGCCCATGCAACAGGCACTCGCGCCAGAATTACCCAAGAGGTGCAGATTCGTCTCGAGGCGTATGGCCGACTGGAAGAGGAGCTCCTCGCGGTTGTCCAGGGCGGATTCCGCCTCTAAGTGGCCCTTCAGCCAGCAGGCATACTCTTCCTGACTCAGGACCTGCGGAGATGGCCTGCTGAGCGCGGCACTCAGTCCGGTGAGCATCTGCCGCTCGGGAGCGCGCCCGGGGGGCGGGGCATGGAGCCCCTGGGAGCGCGCCTGGGGGCGGGGCATGGTGTCTCTGGGAGCGCGCCCGGGGGGCGGGGCATGGAGCCCCTGGGAGCGCGCCTGGGGGCGGGGCATGGTGTCTCTGGGAGCGCGCGCCGGGGGGCGGGGCATGGAGCCCCTGGGAGCGCGCCCGGGGCGGGGCATGGAGCCCCTGGGAGCGCGCCTGTGGGGCGGGGCATGGAGCCCCTGGGAGCACGCCCGGGGGGCGGGGCATGGAGCCCCTGGGAGCGCACCTGGGGGCGGGGCATGGAGTCCCTGGGAGCGCGCCCGGGGGGCGGGGCATGGAGCCCCTGGGAGCGCGCCTGTGGGAGCGGGGCATGGAGCCCCTGGGAGCGCGCCCGGGGGGCGGGGCATGGAGCCCCTGGGAGCGCACCTGTGGGGCGGGGCATGGAGCCCCTGGGAGCGCGCCCGTGGGGCGGGGCATGGAGCCCCTGGGATCGCGCCCGGGGGCGGGGCATGGAGTCCCTGGGAGCGCGCCCGGGGGGGGGGGCATGGAGCCCCTGAGAGCGCGCAGTGGGGTGGTGGAGGGGCCCCACTCACCCTCTTGGCGATGCACAAGGTCCGCAGGCCTTCCACAGCGTACAGATTGAGGTAATTCTGAGTCCGGCTGCGGATTCGTTTTTGATGCCTGCCTCTGGCGTCATCTAGGTTGGAGCAGAAGCGGAAAGCGGAGTGAGTAAGAAAAACAGAGCCCCTGTGCGAGAACCTGAGGCCAGTCCAGGGGCCCTGGGGACCTCTGCCCAGTGTTCCTTTTATTGATTTAAATTTTTAAAAATTTTGTTTTTCAATTACAGTTGATATTCAATATTATTTGTATTAGTTTCAGGTGTACAGCGTAGTGGTTACACAGTCATATCATATACTTCATGAAGTGTGTCCCCAATATTTCTAGTAACCACGTGGCCCCATACACAGTTATTACAATATTATCGACTATATTCCCTGTGCTGTATTTTATATCCCTGTGACTGCTTTTTTTTTTTTTTAAAATCCTCACCTGAGGGCATGCTTATTGATTTTAGAGGGGAAGGGAGGGAGAGAGAGAGGGAGAGAAACATCAATCAGTTGCCTCTTTTATGCGCTCCAACCAGGGACAGAAGCTGCACCTTAGGCACGTGCCCCGACCAGGAATCGAACCTGTGACCTTTCGGTTTATAGGATGACACTCCAACCAACTCAGTCACATTGACCAGGGCCCCATGGTTGTTTTTATAACTGCCAGTTTGTGCTTCTCAGTCCCTTTCCCCTTTCTCACCCAGCCTCCAAACCCTCCCGTCTGGCAACCATAGTCTGTTCTCTGTATTCATGAGTGTATTTTCAATTCTGTTTGTTTTGTTCATTAGATTCCACATATAACTGAAGCCATATGGTATTTGTCTTTCTCTGACTTATTTTACGTAGTATAATACACTCTTAAGTCCATCCATGCTGTTGCAAATGGCAAGATTTCATTCTTTTTCATGACCGAGTAGTATTCCATTGTGCAAATGTACCACATCTTCGTTCCCCGTTTGTCTAGTGACGGGCACTTAGGTTGCGTACACATCTTGGCGATTGTAAAGAATGCTGCAGTGAACATAGGGATGCACATATTCTCTTGAATTAGTGTTTTAGGTTTCTCTGGATAAATACCCAGAAGTGGAATCGCTGGGTCATAAGGCAGAACCATACGGTGTTCTCTTCAGAAATAATTATGCACCAGCTGTTTACACAGAGGTCTAGCTGGGAAGCTCTTCCCCCCCAAATTCTGGGCTAGCTTCCCATGGAAAACAGCACATGTGAAGGTCAGCAAGGTAGTCAAACTCCTAGAGACAGGAAGTAGAATGGTAGTGGCTGGAGTCTGTTCAGTGGGTGCAAAGTATCAGTGTTTCAAGATAAAAACGTTCTGGAGAGCTGGTGCCCAACAATGTGAATATACTTAACACTACTTAACTATACACTTAAAAATGATCAAGATGGTAACTTTTAATTTCTTTTATCCCTACCTGAGGATATTTTTTTCATTGCTTTTAGAGAGGGAGGAAGGGAGAGACAAAGAAAAACATCGATTGGTTGTCTTCTCTTATGAGCCCCGACTGGGGACTGAACCTGCAACCTGAGTATGTGCCCTGACTGGGAATCAAACCTGCAGCCTTTTGGTCTGTGGGATGATGTGTCCAACACCTGAGCCACACCAGCCAGGGCATGATGGTAACTTATGTATTTTTAAGCACAATTTAAAAAAAACTGAGAAATCAGCTGTTAGCTAATAAGAGTTCTCCACACATCCACCCTTTTCTGTTTTCCGTGGATAAAGACGAGGAGCAGACTTGCCGCTTATTCTGAAACTGTGTAAGTGTTGACCATGAACCTCACCCATCTGTGGAACCTGCAGCAAGGTGACAAACCTGAACTCTCCCTGGGTCAACAATTATGAGTAGGAAGGCAGAAGGCACTGCCTTTAGAGCATGACAACAGTATGTGATAAATGAGTGTGTTTTGGGGCAACAGGGTAATAAGGGGTCCTCATCTTTCTGCTCCACTCTAGTTGGTGGTGAAACAGGTAGAATATAGTCCCCAAAACTGCTCCATTGAGTGAAGCCCTGCCAGAGCTATGGCACTTATCAACAGGCAGCTACGAAACAATGGTCTAGGAACTACCCTGACTTCTTTCAAGTTTTTTTCAGATCTCAAGCCAAGCAACACAGACAAACTCAATGCGTGGTTGGGAGAGTCCCTTCCTGCATCCCATAATAAGTCCTGCACAATCCCAGAACGCTTTGCTTTGCGGATGTATACCAGACATCGCTGCTTGAAATGAGATGCTCATGTAGACAAAAACCCCATTAAAGAGGGACTTGGCATCATCTGTCTGGTCCATTGAATGGAGGTGTGTCTTCTTGTTTATGAAAAATCATCCTTAATACAAAATCCAGTTTCTATCCCCAGAATAGCCCCCACATCTGTTTGCACTGCCAGATAGAAAACAAGATGCCCAAGTACTGCATAGGACATACTTTTACCAAAAATATTAGCTGTTGTTTTTCTGATACTTACATTGAACTGGACAGTCAATATATTTTCTTTGCTAAATCTGGCAACCCTAGTAACCTGTGGTGAGGAAGACTGTCTACTGTCGTCAGCCCCCAGGACAGAAAGACAGGGAGAAACACTTTAGCTCCCACACACCCTGTCCCTTATGAAAATCGCTTTATGCATGGAAGGCACTGGGGGCGGGGTGCTTTCCGGGGCCGGATCGGAGGGGTCGGGTACCTGAGGAGCAGGGCAGCAGCAGGTCCATGACGACCGAGTCGGCCCCCTTGGTGTAGACGTTGATCTCGTCGGTGAGCGGGTGCCGGATCACCACCGACATCCTCTTGCGGATGGAGTCGAAGCCCAGCGTGTGCAGCAGCTCGAAGGTGAGCCTGCCCAGGTGGGGCAGCTCCACGGCCACCTGGTCGTGCAGCCGGTCCACCAGCGCGCAGTCGTAGGCGCGGGCGGCGTACACGAGCGCCGCCTCGTCGGGGCTCTCGGCCTCGTAGCGCAGCTCGGGCGTGGGTTCCCGCTCCGGGGCGCACGGCGGCGCCCAGCCATCCGCCTCGCTGCTGCCCGCGGCCGGGGCCGCCTGGCCCGGTGTCTCTTCCAGCCGCGGCAGCATGCTGTCCATGGACAGGGCCGACAGGAAGCTGGACCCCGACCTGTGGTTGGACTTGCTGTTGCTCAGGTTCCCGATGCTGTTGCAGCTCGCGGTCAGACGGCTGGGCGAGAACCTCCGGAGGAAGTCCTCTATGGTCTTCACTGGGGACTTCAGCTCAAACCTCACCCTCACCTGCAGGAGACAGGGGAGCTGTGTCCTCCAGAGGCCCTGCCCAGGCTGCCACGGGGCACCCCATCCTTCCCAATCTCCTGATTTCGGGGCATGTGATAAAAGTTGCAACCAGAGCCAGCAGCTCTTTCTTGAGACCATCCTTCGGCCTCTTTACTTAACAAAGGTAATGCCATGTGCCTTCTTTTAGGATGTGATCACCTGGATCGCCTGGCTGACTCAGAGGGTTGTGTGGCTTTGAGACTGTTCTTTTGCTCTGCAGAACAGCTTCGGAGGCACGGGCTGGCACGGGCTTCTCATGGCCTGCCACAAAGTCCCGCTCCCTCACCGCCCCTCACCCCCCCATTTAATGGAAGACTAGTTTATACATTTCTCTGCATGATGTCCATAAAAAACTTAAATACACAAAGAACATTCCCGAACCCCAAAGAACCTTTCTAAACAAATGACAAGCTGCTCAGCTGGGTGGCAGAGTCAGGATTCCAGTCCAGGTGGTGTGTCCCTGAGTCTGGGTCCCCAGCTTGCCCTGTTCTCTCTCTCCCCTGTGAGGCTTGGATGCTGAGACCCAGGTAGGTCACGCAGGCACCTACCCTTCTGCCCCTGTCCATCCCGTCCCAGGCCCAGAGGGTGTCTGTCCTCTCCCGCTTGGCCCCTATCCTGGCACCCAACTGCTGAAGCCTGAGGAGGAGACTGCAGGGCCACCAGGTGGCTTGCCTGCAGGAAGCCCCGTCACATGCCCTTAACCTTGACAGGAGGTGCTGAGCTCCGGCAGGGAAGGGAAAGCCAGAGACGGACAATGTGCCACAGGTCAAGGGCGTTGCAGGCTCTAGAGGGGCCGGTGGCGCCGGAGGGGGACTTGCCTTTTGTCGTGGCTGATCTGGGGATGTGACCACTACCGTGTTGCAGACGGTGAGCGCGATGAAGAAGTCGAACACGTCTGACAGCTCAGGCGACAGGTGAGCCAGCGGCTGCTCCTGGTGCCTCGCGATGGCCAGGTACCTGTCACATTCGCTCACCTTCTCAAACAGCTTTGGGTCGGGCGTGATGTCTTTCTCCTGGAAGAAACCAGAGGCTGGGGGCTGAGTCTGGCCCAGGGACCTACTCAGTGTCTTGGTGGCTGGTTTTTTAAGGCACCTTGATTTTATTTATAGTTGTAAACACACCTTCATCTCACATATACACATGTCATTTTATAATGATAATTATGCATACTTTTAATTGTATAAGGATCTATAACTTATAGTTGAAATGGAAAGCATATACTCTTACATAAGGTATATATGTTCTTTTTATATAATAACACATCTAAGAATATGTATTATTATAAAATAACATATCTTACTTGGAAAGATTTGGAAATAAAGAAGAATAGGAAAAACTTAGTAACTCTGTATCATACCACCTCATGGTAATACAGGGTAGGGCAAAGTAGGTTTACAGTTGTGAGCACGCAAAGCAGGTATTCTTGTATTATTACTTATCAATTATCATATTAATATCCATACGAACAACTCTAAACCTACTTCTGCCCTGCTCTGTATATGCTTTTTCAAACTCGTGCTTTGTGTTTCCTACCAGGCTTTTTTCTATACATTTACATTGGGCATAATCAAAATCTTTTACACATTTCCTTTGGCTGTATAATAACCGGAAGTGGGAATGCTCGATCTTACCTTACATTTTTCATTTTTTTGAGGAGCCACCTTACTGTTTACACAGTGGCCGAACCAATTTACCTTCCCAGCAACAATGCAAAAGGGTTCCAACTTCTCCACTGACATTTGCTACCTGTTGTCTTTCTGATGACAGGTAGCAGTTTGTGGGGGGCGATCTCATTACGGTTTGATGTGCATTTCCCAACGTCAACACCCACTGCTACATGTCAATTATATTCCAATAAAAATGTACACATAAATTGGCAGAGTCCCTTTTCCCCAAAACATGATATTGTCTGAACTTTTCCAGGCCTTTAAGAATGAGTCATCCGCCCTTATTCATGGACAATACATTCCAAGCCCTCCATGGATGCCTGGAACAGCGGATAGTACCGAAGCCTGTATGTATTACGCTTTTTCCTCTACATACACACCTTTCCACTTAAAAGAAGAACTTTCAGGTTTCTCTCTGGCATATCCAGATTGCCAGCATCACTGCTCTTACACTGGAGGCCATTGTGAGGTAAAATAAGGGTCACCTGAACGCCAGCACTGTGACGCCATGCGAACAGACCAGATGACCCATATGGCTACTGAGTGTCTAGAAGGTGGGGCACCTACAGCCTGCGGATGTTGCACAAAGGGATAAGTCACATCCCAAGCAGGACGGAGCGGGACAGTGTGACACTTCATCACGTTACTCAGAACGGCTTGAAATTTAATTCTGGAACTTTCCATTTAATAGTTTTGGACCACCATTGACCTCAAGGAAAACCACAGAGAAAGGGGGGGCTGTTGTATTTGGAAACACAGCTCTTAACAATTTCAAAACAGATCTACCGTGATTTATCTGTCCATTCCTTTATCACTAGATACATTTTTTTCACTGTTTTGCTGATGTAAATAAGGCACCGATAAGCTTCTGTGCGTATAAATCTTTGAATGCCATGTTGCTAAACCGATGTCAGGAAAACCTGTTCCAACGCAATCTCCCTCCTGCCAAGTGTGAGAACCCCTCCCATGTGCCCCCTTTAAACCCACCCCGAAGCCACTGCGGTTCTAGGTCATCTCTGGTTAGTGGCAGCTTCTATATGGCCTTCAAAGGACATAAAAGAATGAGACCAGCATAGAGTGAGCAAAATGGGTTCCCCTTCTCTGTTCCTAAACCATTTTTAAAGTGAAAGGATCCTTTTAGAAGCTGCCACTCGCTCATTTCCAGAAATGTTTGGGCAGCTGACAAAACCAGAGAGAAACAAGTTTTACTGGGTTTTGGGCTCATGTAATTAAAACTTTTTTTTCTTCATTTGGCTTTGCTTTTTCACAGTTGTCATCTTGCTCTGTTGTATTTGTTTCATTTGGCAAGACAGGCTTCCGCTCTGTTACCCATCTGGGCGGCTCACGGGGGGTCCCCAGCCTCGAACGGTGGCGGTAAAGGGGCCATGTTAGCAGCTGTGGGGAGAAGGTGCTGACCCGAAAACCTCGAGCTAACGGAGCAGAGCCAACGGCGCATGTGTATTATTAAACACAGACGCTTCTGATGGACGGGAAGGACAGGCAGGAGCAGAGGGGCCCACGCTCGGGCACTGGGCAGCGCCAGCGCTGTCCTGGGGGCAGGACTCACCATGGGGCTGCTGAAGGCCGTGTGCTTGGACAGCATGCTGGCCCGCCTGACCTCAGCCCGGCTGCCCGTGCGCCGGTGCGACCTGGTGCTCTGGGTCCTGGGGACCATGCGGACGCTCTGGTGGCTCCCGACGCTGCCACGCTGGGACAGCGAGCCCCCCTTGGGCACCGTCTCTTCTGAGTCCGAGTCCACCTCCTGGTACCTGGCCAGACGCTGCGCTGTGGGGAGAGATGTGGGTGACTGGTCATGAGGAGGCTGGGCAGACGCAAGTGGGTCTGTGGAGTCCCCCTGCACCCCCCCTTTCATGGCCAGGCCGCCTTTAATGAAGGAGGGCTGATGCTCCCACATATCTGCACCTGCACTCAACCTGATGTGGCTGATATTTTCAACCCGTTTCACAGAGGAGGAAACTGATCTCAGGGAACTTTAGAGCTTGCTAAGGTCACAGGATGCAGGGGCAGGGGGTGGATGCCAAAGTTTGGGTCCTGACCTTTGTGGCACGCAAACGGGCCCGGTGTGGGCCGGGATGGGTTCACACGGAGCCCCTCTACTCAGGTGAAGCCTAGATATGAGTGGGGCCTGGGGACAGGTGGCTGGGAAGGCCTGGCTCACAGAGTAACTGGGGTCAAGGGGCAACCTGGCTCACTGGGGCCATTGTGACAGATCCCACTGAGCCTTGCAGTCAGTCACACAGAAGTGACAGTCCTCTCCCATGGGCAAGGTAGGGCTCCCGGTCCTCCCGGAGTTGCCCAGCGTGGACCAGTGTCGCCAGGGCTTGGGCCCCTGCAGCCGCGTGGCGGTCGGTGGATCAGCAAAGCGCGTCCACGCGGCCGTTCTTGGCTCGCGAATGACTCTGAACACCGTTTCCTCGCTTCACCCAGGTCGGGCGGCCGTGTCATCACGGATGAGCAACAAGGACACCGTCCACGAGCAGTTAACTCATTCGAACAGGCGGTTACTGAGCTGGGAACAAGGGCAGCCCGGTGCTGGGCCGCAGTGCAGGGACCCGGACACAAGGTGGCGTTCGTGCGAGGCGCTGAGAAGGGGCTTCAAGCGCCACCGGGCCTTCCACGCAGCATCTTCCTTTAGAGGTGAGCAAAAGAGGGATAAAGAAGGGGGAGTCGCCTGTCCACGGCCACGAGGCCCAGTACCCCCAACGCCAGGACCCTGATCAGGGTGCTCCGAGGAGAAGAACAGGAGCTTGGCATCAGCCTCCTGCAGGGCACACGTGCCAGGCCCACCCACCTGAAGTGAGACATCAGCCTGAAGGAGCTGCCCCAGCGACCACACTGGAGTGTCTGACCAGCAGTGACTTCAGTGATGGCCTGCATGTCACTGGGGAGGATGACGGTCAGGATCAGGTGACGCCTGGCCCCAGCCACACACCGGCACCAGCCCCTGAGGTCAGCATGGGCTGCACCCCGGGTCTCTGTGGCCAGGTCAGGTTATCTGTGGGCTGAGCCCTGAACCCATTTTCCTCACAAGATCTTGAGAGGTCGAAGTCATGGGAGAGACCTTGGAAGATGCTCGTGGCTCTGGGGTCATGTCGATGACTGATCACAGCAGGGCTTTCGAATGCTGTAGAGGTGCCTGCTGGTCTCCATCATCACCAGAAATGTTTCCTGTGTCTTCCAGACGCAGTGGGAGCCTTGGGTTTTTTAGTAAGTGGCTGACAATGGTCAAAATCTGGAGTCCTAGCTGGGGTTCTGCCCGCGGAACCTCAGAGGCTGCCGCTGACCTGCTGGGTCCTTCACAATCAGGCTGAGTTCCGCTTGTGGGCACCTGGGCTGTTCTGCACGAGGCTGAGGGGGTGCAGGAGGAGAGAGTGGATAGAGAACAGGGACAGACGGGATGCTCTCTCACTGTTCTATTTGGATGGCAAATTAAACCTTAAGCAAAGTGGATAAATTCTTACGACTTCTGTTTCCTATGATGGCTTTCATTTTACATGGAGGGCGTTTGTGGACATGATACTTCTTGGTTTTATAAAACTCACAAAACTCTTGTGTTCCAGCAGACGGTTCCCACCGAGTCCTCCTAAAGGACAGCTTCCTATGGTGTCCCCTGTTACGTATTTGCTTGTTTCATGGCAAGGTGTCTTGGATGTTCTCCGATGCAGTTCCGGGAAGGAAGGGGACCCGTGGTTACACATACAGCAGATATCTGTTCTCGACCCCAGAAACATGACAGGGCGCCCTCTGCTGGCTCAGGCAGACACCTGGCCCCAGTCATACCCTCAGCTTATGAAGCTGACCACTCCGGGTGCTTTCAGTGAGGCAGCAAGGGATAAGGAAAGCTGAGGTGGGAGAAGAGACCGCCTAAAATATCCAACGTGAAGTGACTCAGTTCTTCCCAGCTCCTGTGACATCGTAGTCCAAGGGAACGAATTTGGCACAAATTCTAAGAATTTTCAGCTGATCACAAGTCCACCATGGACGACCCCAGAAACATCTCTTCGCCTATTCGTGAGGCTCAGAAATCGGGCCCCTCAGAAGTGAGTTCCTCCAGGATGCCCTCCTGGGTTCCGCTTGGGTGGCAGAAAATGAGTGTGTAAGCCTGAGCCTTCCCACGCTGTACACTGCAATGCACACAAGCCCCCTTTCCGGTGCTGGGCTTCATTTCAGGCTCCCCCCCAAATCGGCACCCTTGGAGGGCGCGTGTGTGCATGTGTGTGTGCACACAAGCAAACACTTGGGCATGTAGCTTGGGACCGAGCAGCTTTCCGGCCCAGCCCCCACTCCCAGACTCACCATTCGCATCATGAGAATATTCTACGCCAGACACGGTGCACCTTCGGAAAACCATCTTATTCTCAGTTAACGTGCCGGTTTTATCGGAGAAGATATACTGGATCTGCCCCAGGTCCTCCGTGATGTTCAGAGCCCGACACTGCAGCTGGGAGTCCGTGTCTTCGTCGTACAGCTCCATGTCCTGGTTGATGAAGTACACTTGGCACACTTTAACAATCTCAATGGAGACATATAACGAGATGGGGATCAGGACCTAGAAGACACCGGGCACCTGGAGTGAGTGACTGTGAGGGCCAGGACGCTGCGGAATCAGTCTGATCTACTGAAATGACTACAACCACAAGTAAGAAGGGACTATACTGTACCTTTACGAGCTTACACAGGTTGGTTTAGAGGCACTATTGGAAAAAGATTAGGGCATTGGCAAAGAGTTTAAACTAGGGCAGCCTACGATGCCCCACAGAGCGCAAATCCACTATGGTGTCTGGAAATATGGAACCATGGCTTGGAGAGAAGCAAGCGTTTTCGAGTGAGTAAGCTGTGCTTGAGAAAGGCTAGGAGAGGAAAGAGAGAAAGAGTCAGAGTCCTCGTAAGCAAAGTCACCTTGTACTACAACGGCCCCGGGGTCCCAGGCTGTCCCCTGGGCTCCCAGCGGCCCGACCCTTGGGCACACCCACCCCACAGTCTTTTCCGAGGCTGGTTTTGTGTTGAAGGAGAGTTTCTGGGGCGTGCATTACAGAGCAAAGGAAAGAAGGCTCCCTGAAAAATAGTTATGTTTTGACACTTGAAGAACCACCTCCATGAAATCAATCTTTTATTTCTTTTATTTTGGGGGGAGGTATGACAGTATTGAACTGATATTTATGGGCTCAGAATATTATTTGGATGAACTGGTTCTCTCGGTAATTTAAGTATGTTAATGAGACACATGTTACAGAAGGTACAAACTCCCAGTTATAAGATGAATGAGTTCTGGGAACACAATGTACAGCATGCTGACTAGAGTTAATATGGTATATTTGACATTTGCGAAGAGAGTAGATCCTGAAGGTTCTCAACACACTCAAAAGTATAACTCTGTGAGATGATGGGCGTTAACTAAATTTATTGTGGTGATCATTTTGCAATATATACAAATATCAAGTCGTCATGTTGTACACCTGAAATTAATATAAATACAACCTTATATGCCATTACAAAATATGCCTCAATAAAATTGGGAAAATGTTATCAGAAAATGATAATAACGTATAAAAAATTCTTTGAATAATTCCTATAGTCACCACAATAGTCGAAACCTCTTCTTCCAGCAAACTTTATGAGAACAATCAGGAGGTAAATGACCTCACTGAGTTCCAAACAAACCCCTGCTAATTTGGAAAGTTAAGTAAGGCTGTTTCCTGGTGTATGAAGCACATGCAATGGAATACAAAGGTGAAGCAAATGTCCTGTGGTCACTGTGTGCTCCCAAGGAGGCTGGCAGTGACATTCACTGTCCCTTCTCCTCCTGGGCACAGATCCTCAGTTAGTGACTGGGAGTCATGGAAGAGGCATGTGAATTAATAATAATAATAGTAATAGTCCTAATAACAATAATAAACAACGCTGCGAAATGTGCTGTGACATCCTGAATTGAGCGCTGGAACAGAAAAAGCACACTGTTGGGAAAACTAGCGGGATCTGAATGAAGTCTGGAGTTTAGTTCCGGGCAAAGTACCAGAGCTGGTTTCTTAGCTCTGACAATGTACTACGGTGATCCGTTCACATTAGGGAAAGTGGTGAAGGACGCAGAGGACCTCTCTGTACTATTTTTTGTTGCAACTTGTCTGTAAGTCTTAAAATTATTCCAGACTGGCAGTTGCAAAACAGCCACAAGGAGGAAAAGTACAGCAAAGGGAGCAGAGTCAGTAATATTGTAATAACCATGTCAGGTACCAGGTGGGCACTGGAAATATCAGGGGGACACTTTATAAGTACATGATTGTCTAACCACTACGTGTACACCTGAAACAAATACCAATAATACTGAGTGTCAACTGTAATTGAAAAAAAGTTCTAAAATAAAATTTAGATTGTTTTAGAAGTAATGGAATGGATAAAGCACCCCTCAAACCAACCCCTCAAAGCCTAAGCATCTTAAGAACAGCAAAGGAGAATTTGAACTTGAAAATCACCCCAGGAAACACCCTCTAGGAAAAGTAGAAGTCAGGATCATCCCAATGCAGAATTTACAGGCAAGGCTGAGCAGGGGACAGCATTCAGTTCTTGCCAGAAAAGTAAAGCCAGTGTCACGTGGCCTTTCGTCCTGTTACCTGCAGAACTATGATCATTGTCAAAAACGAGTACACCGCAGCTGTGACTGGGGACAGAGGGCTGCCATCGGGCTCAGGGACTTCAAACAACGCTTTCTTCTCTTGATAGCGCCGGACCCACACTCCGTGCCCTGTGATACGTTCAAAGAGAAACATCATTCGGCCAAAGGGCAAATGAGAACACAGTGAACTGCAAAGTAAACGGAAACTTGAAGACGATCATTTGACGCAGGTACGTTTGGCCCTAAGAGCCTGCTTGTCACCTAAGACAGCAAAGCACATGGTTCTGTTGGCCCCTGTGACCTGACGGCTGGGAGGTCCAGGGGTGGGGACTCCTGCTGGCATCCGGTTTCCCACGGTTGGCATGACACAGGAACTGAATGATTGCGGGTAGAGGGCAGTGAGAACCTTCCAGAAAGGAAATTCCCAGCATGCACCTCACAAAACCCCAGCCTCGTCAGCAGGCTCTGAGTACTGCCCATTTTTGTCCCTCCTTGGAGGCTCAAAAGCCACATACCTTAGACTCCAGGAAGCCAATGGCAATGCATGTTACTTCATCAACTTGTCCCAGAGCTCTCTGATAACAGAAGCCCTTTACCTGTCCTGTATGCTGATGTCTGTCACCACTGAGCTCTGAGACCATGTTATACCCACCTGCCCGGACGTGGTGAACGCCATGTACCCAGAGGTCCGACACACTTCCCTGGGAGGTGCTCCCGAGGCCGGGTCTGGAGGCCGTCATGGGCTGCAGAGCCCTGGAGCCCACATGCAAACTAACTGCCAGCCCAGCCCCATCTCAGGCTCTAAGTAACTTTTCTCCTCTTTTCACGGAGTTCCCACTTAGTAGCATTTATGCTTCTCCTGCTCTTACGACTCCTGGTTCATCACCAGGTTCTGGATACTCTGTCCACTAGACTCATGACAAATGCAGTGACGAGACCATTCTTCATCCAGGAAGTTTCCGATGGGAAAAGTAACACATGGTGCCCAGCACACATGTCTAGACATTTCAGCCTGGCCCCTGCTGATGCACACAGCCCGTGGGTGTCAGCCGGTGACAGATGTGCCATTTAACTTTAGGGCATAGGAGTGAGCTGTGGGCAGCCCACCAGGCTCACCAGAGGCTGTCCCGTCGAGGAGACTTACCGACCGCTGTAGACAGAGACATACAAACGAGCAGGAGGACACACCAGAGCACGTCACAGTTCATCTGTCTCTCCAGCTGGCTGCGCTTGTAGCGAGGCCCACTGTTGTTCAGCAGCGCCTTGGTTTCGTGTCCTGTGGGGGAGGGGAGAGGGGGGCGGGGGGTCAGAGTCCAGCAGTGAGGGGATGCGTGGCCCTGACTCTGAGGATCGAAGTGCGATGCTGGCATTCAACAGTACTTATGGGACAGGCTCGGTCCGAAGAGCAGGGTATAAAAGTAATCTGAACTAAGTGCCAACCATGGAGACCCATGCAATGAGACAGGCTAAGAGGGAACACTTTTGGTCAAGATACTATTAGATACGGTGCTTCTTTCCCTTTTCTTTGTTTCCTAAGTTTTCTACACTGGGTCTCTGCTACTTTTATAATCAGAAAAAAAATAAACAAGGAGCCAAGTTCGAGAACACACAGGACCACGTGGCGAGCCGGCGCCGTCCCCGACCAGGTGCCCACCTGCATAGATGACGATGCCAACGACGGCCTCTGTGTTCCTGACGGTGCAGCCTCGAAGCAGCAGGTTCTCCTTGTGCAGCCCGGCCTTCTTCCCATTGTCATGCACGCTGTGGAGGAACACATGTCACGCATGCGCCTCACATGCCAAGTAGCACTGTGTTGGGGAGGAAGAGTCTAGACGCCAGGCTGGGAGGGGGGACAGGGACCCTGGAGGGAGCAGCTTGCCTCAGTGGCCTCTACCAGAGCTGGTCACAGGGCTTCTAGAAGCATCTCCAGAGCCTGGTGTTTACTTTGCCGATGGGCTTTGGGAAATACTAAGAAATGTGTGCATTGGTCCCTGCCCCGGCGCCTTGACGCAGGCCTGCCGAAACGCTTGTAAACAAGGTGCTGGGAAAAGCTTTTGTTCTAACATCTAGTCTTGGATCCCAGAGCCCAGCACGGCGCGACTAAAATCCTGACCATTTCCTCAGGGATAAGAGCCCCAGAAACAACTTTTGTCCCCACATCAGGCCTTTGACTCTGGCTGTTCCTGACGCAGAATACGCAATCCCTTGGAATTTCCTGGGTGATGCAAGTGGCTTTTGTTCGAATAGGGTGACTTCGGGTGAGCTCGCGGATGGGGGCTGGTCACCAGAATGACCTCCACCAAACACATCAGGGAGCCGGAGATGGGGGAGCTCAGAGGGCATGGAAGCCCCCCGCCCCTCCCACTCGCCTCTCCCTACACGTCTCTCCACCTGGATGTTCATCCAAACCCTTTGTCACACCTTTCGTCATAGACTAGCAAATTAATTGACCCTGAGCAGGAGGTCGTGGGGACCTCTGATGTCCCAGAAGCGCAGGTGACAATCTGGACTCAACACCAGCACTGGCATCTGGGGTGGGGCTGGGGGTGGGCTTGGAGGACTGAGCCCGGCAACCGTCGGGTCTGCGCTAACTGCAGGCAGATGGGGTCAGGACTGAGTTCCATTGAAAAACACGCAGCTCGTGTCGTGGGACTGCTCAGTGTGGGGAAACCCCGCATCGGAACCGGCATCAGGATTACAGCTTGCCGTCACCTTGGGAACACACCACGGCCAGAGAGGCAGGCCAGGGAAGGTGGGGCTGAACGGGGACACTGACCACCCGCCCATCACAGTTCCTGGGCATCTCTCTGTCACAGAAACTCCAACATTCCACTAAAAAGCAGAAGGGGACTGGTTCTGGCAACATTTCTCTACATTCTTTTCTCTTCTAAGAAGTCATAACATTATTAGAAATATTAATGTAGTAAATCTGAAAGGTCACCAATTCCATGGGATGATTTTCTAAATTTGGTTTCAGTGTTATTTAGATTCAGAGGGACAGTCCCCATTTAAGCCACTGGATTTGCAACTCCTCCTCTTGGTCTACAAGGGACAGTCCCATTGTCACCATGCTGGCCAGGACCACATGTGCGAGACCACACCGGGACAGACGTGGTCCCAGGAGCATGACAGGTCACAGCGGAAGGCCCTGGAAACTTCCAAAACTGGGGGCCCAGCCTAACCTACACCAAGGGGGCCCTTCCAGGAAGTCACCTTCTCAAGCTTTCAGTGGCTAGTCTTTGTCACCCCCCCCCCCACACCCACAGCCCAATCACCTCCTCTGTGTGTTTTTAAGATTTTATTAATTTTTTTAGAGGGAGGGGAAGGAAGGGAGAAAGAAGGAGAGAAACATCTATGTGCGAGAGATATATCAATCGTTGCCTCTCACATGCCTCTAACTGGGGACCTGGCCTGCAACCCAGGCCTGTGCCCTGACCGGGAATCAAACCAGAGAACACTCGGTTTGTCGGCTGGTGCACAGCCCACTGAGCTGCACCTGTCCAGGCTCTTCTGTGGTCCTTGAAGCTCACCAGTTCCCAGCCACGGTGCCACTGGCGGGGTCACCAGAGCAGGTCTGGGGAGGTTCAAGGTCAAAGGAAGCTGCACTTCCTGTCACATCTGGCACCTGGTCACAGGCATGAGGGGAAGGGCTGACTCAACCTCACACGTAACTCATGTTCTTTACAACCAGGGGAAATGAATGTATTTCCCGGTGCAGAAGAAGGAAAGCTCACAACGCTGCTGGAGACGCATCTTCTGCAAGCCTGTTAGCAGCGCCACGCTGATTCCTCTGCAGAAGGCATGCGGAGGACCACGCGGGGGCGCCCTGTCCCCACGGTCAGCAACCCCCATGGGCAAGTCCGGACAGAGTAAGAATTTGCTTTAAAAAGACATTCAAGCCCGAACACCTCACGGCCAACTAAAAGCATCAAGACACCAGCCTACGTGACACTGGACTTCAGACCCGGCTCCTTTGTCTGGAGAGCCAGACTGTCTGCTGCCACAGTTCTCTCTGTGTGACAGCTGGACATGAAAATTACTTCTCAGGGACAGAAAATTATTTCTCTGTGACAACAAGACATGAAAATTATTTCTTAGTAAAGAACAAATCATCTCCATCAAAGTTCCAGCCATGCTTATTCAGAGCAAGAGACAAACCCAAGAGAAACGAGGGCACTATGACGTTACGCTTTCTTTGATGTGACACACGCGTCTCATTGCCACGGTGCTTTTTATTCAGACCAAGTCACACAGGAACGCGTCGCTGGCAGGTGCATGGGCCTCAATGAGGGCAACAGCGCAGGGACAGGCAGCCAATGCGAGGGGACAAACCCACCGCCCCCAAGTCACTGCCCTGCACGAGGCTCCTGTGTTGAAAGCAGAAGGGAAGGAGCCCGAGCCTCTGCAGGGAGCCCGAGGAGGGAGTCACCCGGCAGGCGTTCGGCACCTGAACCCCACCTTGAACTTGTGACAGGAGGGTCCCCGCCAAGGGCCCAGGGCAAGCAGGCACAAGCCGATTCCAGAAAGACGCACAGGAGAACATACAGCCATTGGGCTTCCCTCAGTACCCACCCCTTTCTTATGGGTCGACATGTGTCTCCCACGCAGAATCCCTATGTCGCGGTAGGACCCCCGTGTCTCAGTATGTAACTGTATTTGGTGGCAGCTCTTTGGAGAGGCAATTAACTTCAAATGAGGTCAATGAACGGGCCCTGACCCCCTACGACCGGGGTCCCTTATATGAAGAAATTTGGAAATAGAGACAGTCAAGCATAGAGGTTAAGATGATGTGAAGACGTAGGGAGAAGACGGCCGTCTACTGGCCAAGGAGAGAGGCCTCAGCAGACACCAGTCCTGCCAACACCTTGACCTTGGACTTCCAGCCTCCAGGACTGAGACAATACGTTTCTGTGGTTTAAAATGCCCGGTCTATGTTCAGCTTGAGCAAACGGATACACCCCTTCACGTTCCCTCTGAGCCACTGAGAGGCCTCCTCCAGTTCAAGTCCCCAGGCCTCCGGACTCCTCCGACCACTCCCTTCTAAATCAAAACGGGCCAAAAGCAAACCGTGATGACAGGGCCCTCTGGTGACATGTCCTGATCACTGGCAACTGCCACACGCATGCCCCTTGGGAAATGGCACCGTTCCGCTGATAAAGGGCAGAGTCCAGCCTGCCTGGCTGCTCTTTCTCAGAGATGCTAAGTGTCCCCGGCAGTCGTTGCTCTTGGTGGCGAGTCCTGCACACCAGCGCTTATCTGTCTGAGCCTATGACAGGGGTAGCAAGCCATCGGTTTCAACACAGAGGTACGAGGTACGCTTACTGCCCCGCGGTCCCCTCCAGGGCCACAGGCTGCACCGTAAATGTCCAGAGACCTCGGACAGTTGTCTGCAGCTGACTCTCTCCCAGGCGGTCACACTGCCTCCAGCACCCAGAGACCTGGGTGGGCTCCACTGCCCCCCAGTCTCTGGGACCAGCACCCTTGGGGTCCTTCTTGACCCCTCCTTGCGGCTCCTCCTCTTGCTCTTTCTGTGCAGAACTGACGTCATTCAGGCTCCGCCATGTCTCTACCACCACCAGCAACACACCCTTGCTGGCCCGGATGCCACCAGCCTCGGTCCCTCCTGCAATCTGAATGTCACGTTCTACTGGGAGCATCCTGTCTGAGCTGCTTACTTCCTGTGGCACGGCCCCCCCAGCCTGCTCTGCTGGCTTCTGGCTTCAGCCACCGCACACTGTATGGCCTGCTCCCCATTGCCTTCACCCCAGCATGTCCCGACCAGCCTCTCTGCCTGGAGGCGCTCGGCCATTTGCCTGGGCTCCCGTGTGTCAGGGAGATGCTCTGGACTGGGCCCCCGGGCCTGCAGCCAGGACCCATCCCGCAGTATCCTTTGTCCTTCCTTGTCTGAACTTCTTGCCACGGCTCCTCACGTCTTACTCCACGGTACTCCCCGGTGCTGGATGTGCTAGTCAATCAGAGACGCGAACTCACACCAAGAGCTCTGAGAAATGGAGCCCCCGCGTGTCTGCGCCTGGACCACTCTGCAGCGCGTGGGTCAGCTCGTACCGTGAAGCAGGACAGCCCACGGGGAGGCGGCCCCGTGCTCCGTAGATGGGACAGCTAAGCCTGGGAGCGTTGACAGTCGCACAGAGGTCAGGCTGTGATCAGGCAGGGCCACCCTCCATCCCTGAGGTTTTGCCCGTACACCTCATTTATTCTCTGTGAGACGTGCCCTGACTCACAGACAGTCCCCATTCTTTCCCATTTTATCTTTGCCCACACGGTTGTTATCATTATCATTGAGATTTCAACTGCCCGTGAACACAGAGAGAATAGTGTCATCACCCCCCGTGAGCCCACAGCGCAGCTGAAACAAATACCAATCTGTGGCCTTTATCTGCCTTTTGTGTCTTTCTGTTTTGGAGTGTGGGGCTGGATGATGTGACGTATTATAGATTACAGGTTTTGTTCACGTGTGTATTTCCTCTCTTTTTCCTTAACTAGGGTAAAATAAATACAAAGGCAGGACTTTTTGTCTATTCTGGTCACCCTGTTATCCCTCGGAGCCTTGAACAGAGCCGAACACACAGTAGGTGCTCAATAAACACTTATTCAATGACTGTGTGGATGGATGGATGGATGGATGGATGGATGGATGGATAAATGAATGAACTTCCACTCGGGCTCCTCGAGTCTGGCCCCTGTGTTTCCATTCATGGGGCCATGTGTGGTCAGCCAGGCCCCTCTGTCTCCTCCCCTTCCCAGGGCTGCTGAGGGGGCGAAACCAGAACTACCCCCTGCAGGCACTTGGGTAAGTTTCTACTGTAGACACAATCTTATATACTAGCCTTACAAGAAACCAAGATTCTCACGTGCTGAGCAACATTCCTAAAGGGACAAAGGTGGCAAAGAACAGTAAATGCATATTTTAGGACTCTGTGCGTGTGTGTGTACACAGGTAGTTCTTGAACAACACGGGCTGGAAATGGATGGATCCATTTATTGATTTTTTTCAATAAATACTGTAAATTCATTTTCTCATCTTTATGATTTTCTTAATAGCACTGCTTTCTTTAGCGTACTTTATGGCAAAAACGCGGTATGTATAATACAGATAATAAGCAAAATATGTGTCGATGCACTGTGCACATTATTGGTAAGGCTTCTCGTCAACAGTTGGCTGTTACGGTCGAGTGTTGGGAGAGTCCAAGTTATACGAGGATTTTCGATTATGTGGCGGTCAGCGCCCCTAACCCCGCATCGTTCAAGGTCGACTGTGTGCTATATATGAGGGGTCTGTCAAACGGAAGGGCAGGCTCAGGCTGGGGAGGGTACTCACATGCAGCCGCGGAAGCGGCCCAGGTCGTTGTTTGGCTTCTCGCACTCGATCACGCTGGTGAACGTCAAAGGATTGAATTCGGAGACCTAAGATAACGGCATGGACACATTAGAGAAATCGGGGCACAGGCTGCTCCGGCCAGAGGGCTCTTGCCTTTCTGGGCGGCACCCACAGCTGGGGAACCCGCATGGGAGATTCTGCTCACTGACTGTGCCTCTACTTCCATCACGAGTGATAACTCACCTGCTGAGTGAGTGAGATGCACTAATGCAAACTAAGGGAATCTGAGCTCAGCCCTGGCTGCTGTGGCTCAGTGGATTGAGCACCGGCCTGTGAACCAAAGGGTCGCCGGTTCAATTCCCAGTCAGGGCATATGCCTGGGTTACGAGCCAGGTCCCCAGTAGGGGGCGAGTGATGTTTTCCCCCCTCTCTTTCTCCCTCCTTTCCTTTCTAAATAAGTAAATAAATAAAATGTTTGGGTGAATAAAAGAGAATCTGGGATCCCAGCAAAGGAAGTCACTAGTGACAGGAAGGAGCAATTGCATTTTGGGGGGCTAGGTCAGTATCTTCCAATTTCCTACTAGAGAAGCAAATTCCACCTGGGAAACAAACTTAGGAGGTATTTCTTCAATGTGTGCTAAAAATTCTTCGCCAATATTTGCTGAGAAACATTTACGTCACCAACGTGTAAGCCCAAACTTTCTGTTTGAATCTGCTCCATGAAAACACAAAAATGACAGCTCACCACAAGAAAGTCTTTCATTTAGAATCTCGCCTTGTCGGCTGTGACATATGGAGGGATTGGGGGTGGCGAGGGGGGAGGAGGCAGGGCAGGGGAGAGGGGAGGAAATACAGGGCACACGCCTTTGGTGGAAAGAATCGAGTACAACGAAAGGATTTTTAAAGTCAGTTCCCTTTGCTCAAGCTTGTCAGTCTTTCTCTCTCCGCTGCCACAGCGTGGTAAAAAGTGGAACCATCTTTGCTCACCCAAGCATGTCATCACATAAAAAGTGCAAGTGATTAGAAGTCAAAGAGAAGGCACTGACATCGCTGACATGACGCCACCCCAGGTCGTGACGGCCCCACTACAACCGTGCGCTCCCCGGCACCGAACACAGCCACAGAGGAGATTACTCAGAAGTCACTTCTGACTTTTCCAGGACACCGTGTGTGCCAGGGAGGGCTCGCTAGGTAATGACAGCCCAATTCAATAGCGGGAATCACAATGCCATTTTAAAGGGCTCCTGAATTTTATTTTATTTTTAATCCTCAGCTGAGAACATGCTTATTGATTTGAGAGAGAGAGAGAGAGAGAGAGAAACATCAATGTGACAGAGAAGCATCGATCAGTTGCCTCCCATACACACCCTGAGTGGGGACCAAAGCTGCAACCCAGGCCTGTGCCCTGACCGGGAATAGAACCCGCGACCCTTCGCTTTACAGGATGATGCTCCAACCCACTGAGCCACCCCAGCCAGGGCCAACTCCATTTACTTTACAGCAGATATACAGCTGGGGAAGATGAAAAAGTTCTGGAGATGATGACGGCGATGGTTGTAAGACAATAAAATCAACACCCCAGAGCTGGAAGCGTAAAAATGGTTAAAATGTGATGCGCATTTTCCCACACACACACACAAAAAGCTCTAAGAAGCAGATATAAACAAACACCGAGAAATGGCTGTGAGGACAGTGATTAATCACCAAGCAGAACACAGCCCAGAATTCCAGGGCCTCCCAGCACAGAAACAAAGAGCCTTGCGTATAAATAATTCCTCTTTGTCCCTTTTATCACCAGAGTTATGTAATTAGAAAAGTACAAGTGCACACCTATACCAATGACATATTGTAACAAAGATAAATAAGAGTTTATATTTGGAAAAGTTTCGTTTCGCAAATCCCGAGACGTAGCTAGTTCTTCCACTTACCTGTATTTCTTCTAGAAATAAGTTAACTGTATAGTGGTTCCTGCTAGTTATTTATAATGAGAACTCATTCTGCCATAAAAACAATGTTAGAGGTGAGAAACATGTCTCCTCTGGCCTCTGGGCATCACGTAGCTCTCTAGGTGCTTCTAGATTTTTCAGGTTAAATGCTGACCTAGGTGCTGCTGGCTGCCTATCCTTCCATTGTTTTACTTTATTTTTTAAAAAAAGATTTTATTTATTTATTTTTAGAGAAGGGGGAGGGAGGGAGAAAGAGAAGAAGAGAAACATGGATGTGAGAGAGAAACACTGATCGGCTGGCTCTCATATGCTCTGTGACTGGGGATCGAACCCACAACCCAGGCATGTGTTCTGACCGGGATTCAAACTGGTGACCTTTCGCTTTGCAGGATGACGCTCAACCCACTGAGCCATATCAGCCAGAGCCCAAGAAATGAGAGGCTGTGCTAGGGATGTGTTTCAATATCCTGACTCCAGTAAGTTACTACTTATCTCCAGTTACCTCTGGGTAAGCAGACGTCTCGGGACCACAGTTATCTATGCAGCGAGGGTGTTATTTCTATGAAAAATAGAAGGTTGTACTTGAGAAAAAATGTGTCTCAGCTCCCTGCCTTCACTCACTGAGACGATCTTGCATTAATAGGAAAAGAGGAAAGTATATGATCGCTTGTACAGAAAGTTCCAACGAAACTTAAAAATGTTGTAAGGTTTTAACGTTTCCCAAGACAATTCAATGCACCCTGGTTGGATCGGTATTGATGATCCCCTCCCACCTTCAACAATGTCTGTGGATGTGGAGTTAGCACAGGCCACCCCAAATGGTGTGAACCCCAGGAGCCCTGGAAGTTGGTCCTGGTTCTTCTCATTAATCAATGTGAGACTTCGGCAAGTGAAGAGGGGGCACTTGACCTTGAACCTCCAAGGTCTGTGGAGCCCTATGAACCCGCAGTTCTTCAGCACGCAGAGCACAAGTGGCTAATGACATGGAGCTGGGACATGACCCAGTGCAGAGCATGCATGTCCAAGCAAGCCCCTCCCTGGCATGGAAACGCTCATCCTTCCTGTTGCCCCACTCCAAATGTTTCTCAAGCTTCTGTGGACAAAGTGGTTTGACCTTAATGGGCAGGAAGGACGATGCCAGGTGGGGACACAGTGGCGAGCCCCCAGCCCTAGCCCTGAACTTGCACTTGTGCTAGAAAATGCAGCAGCCGAGAGCTCTGCCACACCAGCAGGTGCCCCGTCCTTCCTCTGCGGGTGGTCAGTATCCCCTCCAGGTGGACCCGGTAGAAAAGGTACATGCAGGTGCTCTGCTTCCCTGTCTGCCACGCTGGGAGGCACGTGCGCCCAGACTCTTCTCTGAATAACGCTTGGCTCATGGGGAGGATTCTGTGACTGATCTCGCATTTCACATTAGTGTTAAAGGAATTACTAACATGTATTCATTAAAATCAAAAGCAAGCCCTGGCTGGTGTGGCTCAGTGGATTAACTGCCGGTCTGCAAACCAAAGGGTCACTGGTTCGATTCCCAGTCAGGGCACGTGCTTGGGTTGCGGGCCAGGTCCCCAGTTGAGGGTGTGCAAGACGCAACCACACATGGATGTTTCTCTCCCTCTCTTTCTCTCTCCCTCCCCGTCTCTCTAAAAATAAATGAATAAAATCTTAAAAAAAGAAAAATCAAAGCAGGCCTCCTCCATTCCCCGAAATGGAA
This sequence comes from Furipterus horrens, assembly GCF_987537825.1. Classification (NCBI taxonomy): domain Eukaryota; kingdom Metazoa; phylum Chordata; class Mammalia; order Chiroptera; family Furipteridae; genus Furipterus; species Furipterus horrens. The sequence goes on along the minus strand of NW_028327186.1, from coordinate 1,529,214 downwards.
GCAGTGATGTCTGAAAGGACATTTACCATTTATTCAAGTGGACACTGTTATTTTTTTAATCATAAAAAAGGCGACATGAACCAGCTTATGTTGCTTTGCGGATGAGATAAGCAGGTGCTGCCTGCCCTCCCCGTGGAGGGCTGGGTCTCTGGGGGACAGCGTCCCGGGGAGCCCGGGTGAGAGAAGGCATCAAGTCCAGCAGCACCCTCTCCGGCACTCACGACAAGACACGCAAATTGTGCGCACGCTCCTCCTGCCCTCCGCATCTGAAAATGCCCTTATCGCCGCCCGTCAAGGTGTTCCTGCTCACAGGGGACTTGGAGATGCCACTACCTGCAGTCCCAACGTCATCACCCCACCTGTACACCCGCCTTTGAAGGCGGATTGTCTGTGGTGTTTCCAGGCAGCTGCCAGGCTCTGTCCAGGGTCCTGGAATAGACCTCGTCTGCGGCGCCCCCGCTCCCAGCACCCACTCTGGCCATGTGGGGAGCCATAGAGAGGCCCACAGTTTTCCGCCTGGCTTCGTTTTCCCCCCGCCCCACCCAGTCCCCTTGGCTAATTGTCCCCTACACATCAGGCAGTGACAGCCCCTGGCTGAGGTGGGACAGGCAGGGGCCGCCGCTGCCCAGGGCTTGCAGGCCCTTGTATACCTGCTCCCGGCTGAAGCGTCTCCACTGTTCTGCGCTAGACCCCAGGTTCCCTGAGACCAGCCTGGAGCCTGGGGCACAGACACCTCACGGGTGACAGAGGCTTACTACCCAAGGATCTCACATGTCACAAGAGATGGTGCCAGACAAGATCCTGCTTGCTGTGGCCCCCTCACCTGCTGCCGTGGACCACCAGGGGCCACAAGGGCTTCTCTGATGTTCCAGAAAGCACAGTCCTCTGACACATTCCACGTGGTGGCACAATAACATGACTTCTTTGTAGCATCTAATCTAGCTGCGTATTTATTGACAAAGGGTGAACAATATCTGAATTCATTTAGGCAAAGCATTTAACCCCAATTAACTGGAATAATCACCCCATGTCTCATTTTGCATTTTCAATCCAATTTATATTCACTACATGCTGGTCAGAGCTGCAGGAATTCACAGAACGGCAGACAGAGTAGTACCGAGTGAGCACATGAATGAATGGACGCGGAATTTAGTTGCTGATTGCAAACATTGTGTTGCCAAATCAATATTTTTGATTAGTTAACCTGAAGCGGGAAAGAAACTGTGTTGTTCACCAGTGTTCCCTGGCTCTCAGTATTTATTAGAGAAATAAAAATCCGCATGAAGTCATATGTATTTTGGTACTGGTGGCAGGAGACATCAAACCTGCAAGGAAGCCCTGGCTGGTGAGGCTCAGTGGATGGAGCAAGGGCCTGTGAACCAAAAGGTCGCCGGTTCGATTCCCAGTCAGGGCACATGCCTGGGCTGTGGGCCAGGTCCCCAGGTGGAAGCATGTGAGAGGCAACCACACAGTGATGTTTCTCTCCCTCTTTCTCCCTCACTTCCCCTCTCCCTAAAACTAAATAAATAAAATATTAAAAACAAAAACAAAAACATGCAAGGAGCCTTAAATCAAAGTATCTTTTCTCCCATCAGTTCCATGGATTCAGTGTTACACTGGGAGTTAGTTTGTGGCCCCAGACAAATAGAACTAGACTAGAGATGGTTACGGAACGCACTTCGGTAACTCGTTAAGACTACCGCTGCCCTAGGTGTGGCCGTGTTATTCGGCCTGCAGCAGGCGAGGACAAAGCCTGGCTTGCCCGTCACACAGCATGTGACAGTTTCTGAGAGGGGTGACAGCCACCCCTGATGCCATCACCATCGCCAGGGAAACAAAGTGACAGGGAGCATAGGATCGGCCCCGGCGGGCCTTGTGGGAGGCGTCCGGAAGCTCTATGCCTTTGACAGCTCAGAGGGGAAACTGATCGGGGGTCTCTGGGCTGCTGCCTTTTCCTGACTGCAGACTTGCCTGTGCTAAGAAGAGGCGTCAGCCATCAAGGAGACCTCCTGTCGTTTGCCAGTAGAAGAGCCGGCCTTTGTCTCAGGAAATCGGACCTGAAAATGAACGAGCCGGCCCTCCCTCCCTCTCCCTGTCTGCTCAGCCTTTGTTCCCTTGGTTCCTTGCTGTTCCAGCCAAAAAAGCCTTTGAAGCTTCAGTGTGGACCGTGGCAAGCAACGCGAAGGCTCAGAGCCCCGGGGTTTGAGCGTGCATTGGCAAAATCAAACGCCCTGCCTTCCCTCTGGTCGCCAAGGGCACGGCGCAGCCGCGCCGGGCTGCGGTGGCCCGAGCAGATGTTTGAGGGGATCGGAGGGCTGGCTGTGCATTCAGACGCCAAGCAGGCAGAGCTGCCTGACAGAAAACCAACTTCAAAACCTAAAGGAGAGCCGGCCTTTCACACAGCCCCTCAAAACGACCTGTACCCGATGCCACACGGTGCTGAGCCTGAAACATGGCCCCAGAAACGCTGCTGAGCTCATCTGCACCAGCCGCCAGGTACGTGCCAGACAGTCTGGTTCACGGCCATGGCTGCCTCGTCCCTCCTCCACCAGCAGGGGCGGGCCTGTCACGTCTTGGAAATCACTGAGGGGAAAGGCGATGTCTTCCTCCCAGGCACGTGCAAGGGAACATTTATAATAAAGGTCCCTGGGGCACCCACGCAGGAGAGAGTTATCCTGATGGTGTCGGAAGAAAATCGGGGTAGAGGACACTGAGCGACGAGGTCAGCCCATTCCTGCGCTCGCTTGGGGAATGACTCCGCGATTACAAGGGCAGCGCAGCTGTGAAATCCTGTAGCACCACCAGGTGGGCTCAGCCATCGAGACTCAGAAGGAAAACCATCCAGCACTGAGGACAGGCAGTTTGGACCAAGTGGCCAACAGAGGGCAAAGAGAAACAGTGGTCAAGATAATAAAAGTGCCTTCCCAAAGCTGCCAGAGATGCTTCAGACTATGTCCCTGGCCGGGTGGCTCAGCTGGTTAGAGCATCATCTCCATACGCCAGGTTGTGGGTTTGATCCCCGGTCAGGGCACATATAGGAAGTACCCAATGATGCACCAGGAAGTGGAAGAACAAATCAATGTTTTTCTCTCTCTCTCTCTTTCCCCCCTCCCTCTCTCTCCCTCTCTCTTCCTTCCTCTCTTTCTCTAAAATCAATACATAAAAAGTAATTAAAAAAAGGTAAAACATAATCAAACCAAAATCTACAAAAGGCAAAAACAAACCAGGTCCAAGATGCAAGCTTCACACTCTGCTATACCAGTTATGACCCTGTAAGTAAGTCAAGCAAAATCTTTTAATGAAATTATAAAGATGGTCAGAATGAATTACAAAACCCAAATACGATGTTTATAAGAAATATGCCTGAAACACACAGATACCAAAAAAAAAAAAAAAAAAAAAATCAATGTGAAAAGATGAAAAGATATAGCCGGAAAAGAGTAACAGGAAGCCAGTGTACCTGTATTAATATTAGACCAAGTAGCTTTGAATCAAATAGCATTTCTGTGTTTAAAAAGAGTTCATCTTAGACTCCGGCTGGGTAGCTCTGCCGGTTAGAGCATCGTCCCGGTACGCCAAGGTGGCAGGTTCAATCCCCAGTCAGGGCACACGCAAGAAGCAACCCATGATGCATAGAGAAGTAGAACAACAAATCTCTCTCAAGTCAATAGATAAAGATTAAAGTGTTCGTCTGAAATGGCCAAAAGTCCCGATCGTTAAGAAAATCAAAATAATTCTAAATTTGCAAACCCCTAATAGCGTAACTTCAGGTTATAGGTTGTAAAACATACACAAACCCCCAACCGTGGTGGGAGATGTGAGCGTCGCTTCACAGTATTTGACAGAACAGCCAAAAAGCCGGGAAGGTATACAAACTGGAACAGCATTGTCAACAAATTTAACCTCTTGGGACAAATATAAACACTGTCCCCAACAGCTGTAGGCTGCCCAGTCTTGTACGTGCCACACACACATTTACAAACAGTGACCCTACTCTGAGCTATAAAAGCAAATAAAATGGCAAATAAAGGCAGAACTCAACGAAACAAAAAATGAACAATACGACCCTTTTTAAACTTCGCCGTGAAATTATGGCATACATGTCCAAACGCACAGATTTCAGTTAGTGAAAGAAAAGAGTTCCCGGAGAAATCAGGACCTATATTTGCCTAAATAATGTTAAATGTACTATGTATCCAAACTTGCGAGCTATGGCTGGCTTTCAGGGACATTAAGAGCTATCCGTTCATATTAAAAATATTAAAAGATGAAATTAATGAGCTCGGCATCCATCTCAAAGACAAGAAAATAGTCAATGAAATCTCGAGAAGGTTAAAGGAAGGCTCCATGAAACATAAGCATGGGGGCGGGTGTTCAATATCCTTGGTAATGAGGAAAGTACACATTAAACCACAGTGAGGAACCTCTACGTACCCATCAGAGTGACTCTAATAACAAAGCACTGAGTGGGGCGGGATTGAGCGCTAGCCTGCGAACCAACAGGTCGCTGGTTCGATTCCCAGTCAGGGCACATGCCTGGGTATATGGGCCAGGTCCCCAGATGGGGGCATGGGAGAGGCAACCACACACTGATGTTTCTCTCCCTCTCTTTCCCCCTCTCTCTAAAAATAAATAGAATCTTTTTTTTTTTTTTTAAAGGTGTAGAATAGCTCCTTCCTTATTCCCAATGACCCCCATGGGGACTGGCCTCCTGTTAATTCCCGGTTTGGCTCTGCTGGACAAGAAGTCATGGGAAGGCAAAATGGTGCCGTCACGTTGGAAAGCAGGTGGTGATTTTCTTAGAAAGTTAAACATAAACCTACCGTACAACCCAGCCATTCTATTCCCGGGTATTTGTTGCTCCTCCAAGAGAAATGAAAGCCGATTTGCATACAAAGACCTACACGTGAATTTCCACAGCACCTTTATTTTTAACAGCCAAGAAAACCTTCTACAAACCAAATGTCTCCCAAGAGATGAATGTATCACAAGGCTTATAGTGGGGATAGTCGTCGTCGTCGGCGGCGGCAGCCGTCCGTCTCGAGAGACGATGGTGTAGCTTCTTAAGAGTCTATCTGCACCGCCGAGAATGGCTGTGCAGTCCGACTCGGGAGTGACACGGTATCTGTCTCCTCCCGTGTTGAATCGACATCTTGCGATGACGCTGGAGTGTCCTCTCCAGTGAAGCTGAAGCTACAGAGCCTGGGCAGGGTGATATGGAGGGTCTGCTGTTGCCCATGCAGCAGACCCTGGGGATAGTCTACTTAACAGATTAGTACTAGCAATAAAAAGAAACAAGTTACTGATATATGTAACAACTTGGATGATTCTCAACATATGTGTACTGAGACAAAGAAGCCAGTCCCCCCCAAACAAAACAAAACAAAAAAAGTACCTTACTGTAGGATTCCATTTATAGAAATCTCTACACAATCAAAAATCATCTGTTGTGACCAAAAGAGATCAATGGTTGTCTGAGGGCCGAGGACAGTGGGAGGGCGGGCTTACGGCCTCAGGGGTGTGGGGTACCTGGACTACCTAGATTGTGTACTTGGTACCCTGGTGTGTAGCTATGTCAAAACTCATCCAATTGTCCAGTTAAAATAGGCACAGCTTACTGTATGTCAATTATATCTCATTGAAGCAGTTCAATTTTTTAAAATTCCCATCAGAGGGTTTTATTGATTTAAGAGAGGAAGGGGGTGGGGAGAGAGAAAAGAGAGAGAGAAACATCTATCAGCCGCCTTCAGTATGTGCCCTGACTGGGAATCGAACCTGTGAACTTCTGGTGTACAGGACGATACTCCAACCAACTAAGCCACCCAGCCAGGACTCAATAAAGTGGTTTAAAAAACAAAAGGACAGGTGAAGCTGGCCCCCGATAATGACCTAGTAAATTTTTTTTCCTCGTAGCACCCAAATTTTCCCCAACTCCTCATTTTTTAAACAATTCTTCCAGAGCAGCTATTAACAACTGCTTAATAAATTGCTCGTCCTTTAGGAAGGACGCGGCCACCTGACTTCTGTGAGGCTGTTTTCACCTCAGGAAAAGAGGAACTTATTTCTGGAGGAGAATAATGACTCCTCCACCTGCACTTAGTTCCTTCCCGAGCAAAATTAATCTGCCCAGAGCAACGGCTTTGCTTTTACAAGCTTAAAGTTGCTTGCGCATGGAATTCTTGAAATAAATTACTTCTGTGGGGACTCGGTGTCCTTTTAATTCGAGATCACCAGGTTCACGGTGGCTTGTTTGTCTCTTGAATGGTAGCGCCTGGTGAGCCCAGCTCATCCCAGACCACAGCACAGGCAGGCTTTCCCGCTGGCGGCCACTCAGTTCCCCGGCTCAGGACGCCTTCCCCAGCGGAGGGCTGTCACCAGCTTTGGTGTGCCCTCACTGCCCCCATGTCTAAACCTCCCTGTCACCCGAGGCTGAGCTAGGCTGCCCCTCACCACCCGTCAATCCTGCCCCCAGAAACATCCATGCACACCTGGTCCAATGCAGGCCCACCGGGCAACAACACACAGCACCATCTCTTACTGCGCATGCGCTATGTGCCAGGGGCCACTCTTATTTTTAGGAGAGGGGGTGGGACGGAGAAAGAGCAGGAGAGAAACCTTGATGCGAGAAACATCGATCAGTTGCTTCTTGTATGCAACCTGACCCAGGGACCAAACCCGCAACCCAGGCATGTGGCCTGACCAGGAATTGAACCGGCGAACTTTCGCTTTGCAGAACAATACCCAACTGGTCAGGGCCAGGAACCATTCTTAATTTTCTCCCAGTCCTCACTACAGCACTACGAGAAAGTATTTTCCTATCCAGGGGGCAGAGATAAAGTCAGTAAGAGCCAGACCGCAGAGATAAAGACAGTAAGACCCAGATGGCATGTAACTGGCCCCGGGCAATGAGGCAGGAAGCCTACCTCTTTGGAGGCAGCATGCCTCTCCCTGTGACCCCTAGTCCTCCCAGGGTCGGTGCCCAGCTTGGTGGGCACTGCTGGGATCAGCACCTGCCGCCTTTGCTCTGCTGAGCAGGTTGAAGGTCATGGCCCTTGTTGCTTAAACCGATGTAGAACCAGGCTCCAAATCCCATGCGTAATGGGGTAGCAACAATCAACATCATGGCCGGATCCCTTATCCTCAAGAGCAAATAAAAGAAATCTGCTTTGTTATCCAGCAATCTGAAGTCAGATGCAACTCTTCTCCAAACTGGGGGCAGCTGTGGGCGGTGCATTGACTAACCCTGCCAGGATCCCTCTTACAGGCAGCCCACTGGGTTTATCCAGGTCAAAGCAGAGACGTGAGTACGGAAGGAGGACAGGGAAGGGCAGCCATCTCTGGCGCCCACAGCACGGGCTACTGACAGTTCCCCCGGCTATCTTCATGTAACCCACCCGTGACCAGCGGACATGCCAACGTGACACACCACTCCATTCGCATAGGCCTCAGACGGGTGCCACTGCGCAGCAGCAAGCGGGGAGCCGAACCTCTGCGGATGCTCCTTCTTCATCTCACCCTGAAGTGCTTCCCTCTATAATACCTTTCATATGCCCTCAGGTAGCAGCAGTATAGCAGGATTCTGACCCACAAAACCAGCCACAGTTCACCCAAATGCACAGAACTAATTTACAGGGAAACAGACACGTATGTGTCACGGGGGTGAGGCCCTGGGTACCAATCAGGGCACAGGAAGCAAACGTATCAGGGAAGTGGTGGCTCAGCGGGAGGACAGAGAGAGGGCAGGGCGCTATCGGGCGGAGGCTGGTGAGGACCCAGGGGTCCCACGCAGCGGCTGCATGGCTGTCCCTCCCTCTGGGATCCCAGTCAGTGCCTGAGTGGAGAGTGAGGACGACTCAGTCCTGTCTCTTGGGACGAGGATTAACGAGATGAGTGACAGGCAGTGACTTGCCCCGTAAAGGGTTGCAGTGAAGATGAGGCTCCCCGTGGGAGGTCCAGCCCAGGTGCAGCGCCCGGCGGGGACAGAGCGGAAGGTGGGGTGTCCGGGACCCAGGGGAACCAGAGGACGCTCTAGGGAAGCTCTCAGGCCTTCCTTCCCTGGGGAGGCACTTGATACACGCAAGGTGCCCAAACTGGCAACATCCGCTCATTCTCCCAAACGCCCTCATCCCCGATTCTGCTTCCCAGGCCTGTGCTGGCAGTGTGTTGGGCTGCAGATTGGCCGCCTAGACTCAGCGGGGCAGGGTCGGGCCACTCCAAGTGCGGGGCTGGGGAGGCTGGGAAATGACGGGACTATGAACAGGCATAGTCAGGAGAGGAGTGGCCGGGACGGAGGGCAGGGGAGGGTCTGGGGGCCCCTGGGCCAGGGGATTGTTGGGCAGAAATGGTACCCAGGCTGCCTGCTGCCGTCACAGCAGCTCCATCCTGTTCGCTGCAGACTTTTTTGGAAAGGTGTCATCAAAAACAAAAATGGCTTCCTCAGCTTAACAGAAAAGCAAAGGTTGCTTTCCCTCCTCGTGGGACAGGTTTGGAATCAGAAGCATGCACTCCAAGCTGAGCAGGAAGCCCCACCTGCCTGGGGAGACCACACAGGCCACGGGGACGGGACTGGCTGCCCCAAGGACGGCCACCCCCACCCCGGGTCTGGGTCCCAGCCTTCTTTCTCCACAATGACTCTCCGAAAAGCTCTCTCTTTACTACTGATGGGAATCACCTCCTGGGACTCCTTTTATAATAGAAAACGAAGAGGTGAACAAGGGAAAAAAAAAAAGAGAGATACTGTGTCCAATGGACGTGGCAGCTTCCTTGAAGGAAACTCTACGATCCAAAGATGTCAGTCAAGGGCTGAGAGGTTTTCCCCCACTACTTCTAGGGAAATTATTTCAGGGGAAAAGATTTCTCTTCTGGCACATTGACTTTGAATCTCTTGCCTCAGGCAAGCCTGCATGCCCACGTACCTAAAAGAACTCTAACCAACTTTTTGAATTCTGCCCTGTAATAAAATTCTCGTTTGTCTGAGGCAGTCATTCACAGAGTTTTTATATGTAACATATGCCTATGTTAATGTTCAGCTTCTTGGCATCCTAGGTTGGTACCAGGGCTCAAGTTCGCAGCACCAAGTTCATCGAGAGGAAGCCTTCTGCTCCTCCAGGCAGCGGAAGAGAAGGCACTCGGAGTGCAGTGGGCTGGTCTGAGACGAGCCCCATGCCACACTCCCCTCAGAAATGGCACTCTCCCTTTGAGACTGCGCTGGTACCTAATGAGTTGCGTTCCTCCCCCAAGTTTGTATGCGACAGTCCTGACCCCCAGCACCTCAGAATGAGGCCCTACTCACAGATGGGGTCTTGACAGAGGTGATTAAGTAAAATGAGGTCATTAGGGCGGCCCTGATCCAATACGGCTGGTGTCCTTATAAGAAGCGATCAGGACAGACTCACACAGAGGGACGGCCACGTGAGGACACAGAGAGGATGGCCGTCTACACCCAAGGAGCGAAGCCTCAAAAGAACCTCAGGGCCAAGGCGCCGAGTCCCTCTGTCTCCGCTGTTACGTGGGAACAATGATGCGGGAAGACTCGGGAGGGGGCCAGGTGCAGTGACCACTGGGTGGGTTGGCTGGTGCTATTACCCGTGTGTGTGTGTGGGGGGGGTGTGCCCCGTTATTCTCACCAGGAGGGGAATGAGCTTTCTGAACACTGACACAGAACCCCCACCTGTCTCTGGTTCTAAGTGGTGCCTGTCCCTAGACCTGTTGGCAATGGGTCATTTCCAGGCAGCCTGTCACAAAGACCCCAGCCTCCTGAGGGTGCACAGCGTGCAGGAACATTCACAACAGGCATGGCCCTGGCCGGTGTGGCTCAGTGGGTTGGAGCATCGTCCTGTAACCGAAAGGTTGCAGGTTCGATTCCGGGTCAGGGCACATGCCTAGGTTGCGGGTTCAATCCCTGGTTCAGGTGCGTATGTCTGGGTGTGTGAGGGAGGCAACCAATCGATGTTTCTCTCTCTCTCAAAAAGCAATGAAAAAAAAAAATGTCCCCAGGTAAGGAAAAAAAAAAAAAAAAAAAGAACAGGCATGAATGAAGGCTGCCCTTTTGCGGACACCCCCCCCCCCCCAGGAGCCTCCAATCTTGATGCCTGAAACAGACAAGTTTTCTCAGCTACAAACCCAAGCCCACACCACACTTGTCCCTGCCACCATCGACCCGGACAGACCAACACTCAGGACACTGGAGCAGGTCCCCACGGGCCACAGGGGCGTGACTGGGCCGAGGGGGGGACCGTCCCTCACAAGGTCTGTCTGTCCTCACAAACTTCCTGCCTGGCGGTCAAGGCTCCAAAGCGCTTGATAAAGGCCGGATGAACAAACCACCTATTTGAAGTTCCGCCCAACACAAATCTAAAGCCATCGTCCTTTGAAGTTGGCTGCCAACATCACCCCTGTGAAAGGGCTCGTTTGCTTAGCCCACGGCAGGTGCGCCTGGTGGAAAGTCAGTCATCACAGGTGAGGGAGAATGATCTTTACTCTTTTTCCTCAAAGACACACGGTCACGAATAGACATTTTTGTTTGGGTAAGTCTTGTGTGCACGTACGTGACAAAGATTGATGTTTGAGCACTGGCCCGGTTCGTGGCTTATAAAACCCCATCCAGACGTGCCGAAGCGTCTGCTCTCTGGAACTCTCTGGAACCCAAGGGAAGGCCTGTCCTCACTGGCAATGACTCACTCTGACAGGCAGACCACAGAAAACGACTGCTGAAAACCAACACACAAAACAAGCTGGCTCCCAGGCTGATCTCCGTGCGGTGGAAACTCCCATGGGGCCCGTTAAGTCACTTCCTCTGCCCCTTTTACAACATTGAGTTATTCATCAGCAATGGTGGAAAAGCCCTGAACTTATTACAAGTTTTTTTTTTAGTCCTCACCCAAGGATATGTTTACTGATTTGAGAGAGCGAGAGAGAGAGAAACATCAATCTGTTGCCTCCCGTACGTGCCCTGACTGGGAATCGAACCCTCCACCTTTTGGTGCACAGGATGATGCTCCGATTAACTGAGCTACCCGGCCAGGGCTCAATATAGTTTTAACCTAATTTGGGGTTATAATTTCGAATTGCCAGGATAACTATGGAAGTAAAGAATCCACATCCGTCCAGACGGGTAGGAGCGGCGCAGATGCAGAACGGGCTGGTCCCTCACCGACGAGTGGTGGATAAAAACTGGCAGGGATATCTCAGGAGCGAGGAGTCCCAGCGCCACACCAGGCCCACCCAGCCCAGAGTTCCAGCGCCAGGAAGATAAGTCCCCACAGCTTCTGGCTGCAAAAACCAGTGGGACTGAGTCGGTGGAAGAAACTGCCGGAGCTCCAAGCCGTTCCCCTTAGAGAACCGCACACAGACTCACCTGCTCAGAGTCGCTCCCTCTGGGCTTTGGCACCGGGGTAGCAGCTTGAAAGGCGCCAGTGGCGTACGGGGAGGGACTGAAGTGTCTGGTGTCAAGGTGAGCAGAAGTCATTGTCCCTTTTCTAAAACCTCCCCCAGAGAGCCGGCAAGCTGGTGCCATACCTGAGACCCCACCAACCTGGCTAGCACGATGGACCCGCCCCACCAACTTCCGGGCCCGCCCATGCTGCGTTTCCATATGAGTGGCTGGTCTTGGCTCCTGCTCCCCAACTTCCTAAATCCTCTCGAACCAGCAACAGCTGGCCCCAATGAGCCCCAGCGGGTAAATCCCTCCCATCGATCTGCCAACAGCAACCAAGGCTCAACTACAAGAGGAAGGTGTACTCAGCCCACGTGAAGGATGCACCTCGAGTACCCAGCTTGGGTGAAAGGGGAGGCTGTGCCACTGGGCCCTACAGGACACCTACTACATTAGGCCATGCTACCAAGACAGGAGTCAAAGCAGCTCTACCCAATACTCAGAAACAAACACAGGGAGGCTGCCAAATTGAGGAGGCAAAGAAACACGACCAAATGAAAGAACAGAACAAAACCCCAGAAAAAGAACTAAATGAAACAGAGAGAGCCAACCTATCGGATGCAGAGTTCAAAACACTGGTGGTCAGGGTGCTCAGAGAAATGGTTGAGAACGGCCACAAAATAAAGGAAGAAATAAAGGGTATACAAAGTGAAACGAAGAAAAATATACAGGAACCAACAGTAATGGGAATGAAGCTGGGATTCAAGTCAGTGATTTGGAACAAAAGGAAGAAATAAACATTCACTTGGAACACAAAGGAGGAACAAGAATTGAAACAAATGAGGAGAGGATTAGAAACCTCTGAGACATCTCCAAAAGTGCCAACATCTGAATCACAGGGATGGCCAGAAGGAGAAGAGGAAGAGCAAGAAATTGAAAACTTAGGTGAGAGAATAATGAAAGAAAACTTCCCTAATCTGGCAAAGGAAATAGACACACAAGTCCAGGAAGCACAGAGAGTCCCAAACAAGATGGACCCAAAAAGGACCACACCAAGACACATCATAATTAAAATGCCAAAGGTTCAAGATAAAGAGAGAATCTTAAAAGCAACGAGAGAAAAGTAGAGGGTTACCTGTAAAGGAGTTCCCGTAAGAGTATCGGCTGATTTCTCAAAAGATACTTTGCAGGCAAGAAGGGACTGGCAAGTAGTATTCAATGTGATGAAAAGCAAGGACCCACAACCAGGATTACTCTATCCAGCAAAGCTATCATTTAGAATGGAAGGGCAGGTAAAGTGCTTCCCAGACAAGGTAAAGCTAAAGGAGCTCATCATCACCGAGCCATTGTTATATGAAATGTTAAAGGGACTTATTTAAGAAAAAGAAGAGGATCAACTATGAATACTAAAATGACAACAAACTCACAACTATCAACAACTGAATCTAAAAACTAAAAACTAAAACAAAGCAAACAACCAGACCAGGAACAGAATCATAGGCATGGGGATCATTTGGAGGGTTATCAGCTGGGTAGGGGGAGGGACAAATAGTGCAGAGATTAAGAAGCATCATTGATAGGCACTGGTAAATTCCTGCTACACACACAGCCACAGAGCCTCAAGCCCTTTGCAATTTGGGATGCACTTCAACTACCTTTAGGAAACCTGGAAGCTGATTAAATTTTTCTACAATGAAAATACAAAGGGAAAAATAGCATTTCACACTGTGTACCACCACAAATAGGAAACAAAATCTCTTATTACTTTAGTTCTCTTTCTCTTAGAAAAAAAAAAACAAAAAAACACCACTTTTGACCACACTGAATACGGCAAGTTAAATGTACACAAAGAATTTTCAAGTCTCCATATACTGTAATGAAATCTTGTTGGATAAATACTTCAATTTAGCCTGATATCATGAAGTTCACAGCATTTAGCGGATTTCAGAAGGACCGCAGCACTTAATTGCTATTCCACAACTTCAAGGAAAAGAATCCGTGGCAAAGCCAATGGGGTTAGGAAGAAAAAAGATCGTATTATATAACCGAGTTTACATACTCTGTGAAGTAAACACAGTTGATATTATAACACGTGGGAAGTCTCAGAGGATTCCATTCCCTACCTAATCATATTCCCCAAGTGACCACACTCGCTGAAATTAAAATTTTTTCCCTAAATATAGTTAGTGTTCGCGGAGTCATTTTCTTTCTCAAAGTCTTTCCTGCTACGTGTTCAATAACCCCCAACAAAAGGATGCGCTCGTTAAATCTGACAATGAAAATGTCCCACCGTATAAATTATGAATTTAGTGACTCACCCTCCATAACGGAAAAGAAAATCATGATATTTCTGTAAAAGCCTGAGACTGACCGCTCCAATGAACAGACCAGCACAGCTGCCTTTGTTTTCCCCTCGGATGATAAATGTTTTCCTCCTTCAATTCCACAGCAGCGAAGGCAGCTAATTTAATTAAGGAGTAACAACCTGAACAGCTTAAAGGAAAAGAAGTTATCTTGCAGACTGGACTTTTTTGCCGTTCTTGTGGTAGAGATTATTTCAGGAGGCTGGGTAGGTAGATACCAACAAAAAATGATTTTCCTTCAACATAGTTGAAATTTTAAAGTTGTTTTTCTAAGCTCCTTGAATTCTGTCAAGTAACTTGGTGGAGGACCGCTTCTCCCTGGTCAAGGACACTGTGCTTTGTCACTGCCCCAGAGTGCCTGGTGACTGAGAACGTTGATGGGAATGGAGTCAAACGTCTGTGCAGCCCTGGCTGGAGAGGCTCAGTGGGCTGGGCCTCGTCCAGCGAAGTGGAAGGTCATGGGTTCCGCAAAGCGGAAGGTCATGGGTTCAATCCCCAGTCAGGGCACATGCCTGGATTGCTGTTTTGATTCCCAGTTGGGCGCGTACTGTTTCTCTCTCAATGTTTCTCTCCCTGTCATTCTCCCTCCCTCCTCCTCCCCCCTCTCTAAAGTCAGTAAAATATTTTTTTAAACGTCTGCATAAAGATCGCATACTTTTGTTGGAGGACATCTGGCTACATCTTTGAGAATAAGGCTTCTCAGACTCCTCCCGGCCCAGGCCCGTTTCCACACTAGTCTTGTTAGAGAAGACAAATGCCTTAAGGTTGGGGCAGTTCTAAAAGTTATTACTAAATGCTATTCTTGCTAAATGTTAAAATGGAGCACACTAGTTTGCAGACCAGCTCTGAACAGGATGAGCTTGACAGGAATTCAAGGAATAAGTGTGGCCAACTGCAAAGAAGAGTTCAACTTACAGTTGACCAAACAGTGTCTATAAGCTGCAGCTAAGCCTTCCTTTGCCTGGAGTGAGCGCTTTGGGTAGGAATCCCTTCTCCTTTCATTGCTGCAAGTAAGCAAAACCACCTTGGGATAAGCCCATCTTGTTTTGTTGTTGTTGTGAAGATTTTATTTATTTTTAGAGAGAGGGGCAGGGAGGGAGAAATAGAGGGAGAGAAACATCAACGTGTGGTTGCCTCTCACACACCCCCAACTGGGGACCCAGCCCGCAACCCAGGCACGTGCCCTGACTGGGAATCGAACTTGCGACCTTTTGGTTCACAGGCCGGTGCTCAATCCACTGAGCCACACCAGCCAGGGCTGCATTTTGTTTTTGAAGAACGCACTGCCAGCTGCAAGCCCTATGAGTTTGGTGACAGCCTCATCCTTCTTCCTCAGCAGGAGCATTCAGCAGGCACACATGCACCGGCGCGTGCACACGCCCACACAGCCTGGGAACAGCTGTCTTTGGCAGCCCGTGGTTTGAGCTCCTCCTGCAAACCTCACCGTGGAGGAGCAGATGGCCCCGTGGGTGTAGCTGGGGTGTGGGCACTAGTTGCCCAGGTCCATCCAAGAGATAAACTGGAGGGACTCTTTTTTTTTAATTTATTTATTAATTTTTAGAGAGAGAGGAAAGAAGAGAGAGACAGACAGACAGACATCAATTTGTTGTTTCACTTATTGATGCATTCATGGGTTGCTTCTTGTATATGTCCTGACTAGGGATCGAACCTGCAACCTTGGTGTATCAGGACAACTGAGCTACCCGGCCAAGGCCTGGAGGGTCATTTTTGGTCAATAAATTAACCAACACAGAAGTCACCTTCTCCTGGATGATGACTGACTTTTGGGGACTCAGGTCTGGACTCCGGCCCTTCCCAGGGAGTGTGCCTGCCCACCCCCATCTGAAATACCAACAGCCACCTGGCATGTCACACCCCTGCTCCTGCTTTATTGTTTAGCCGTCAGCACCTATCACTCATCCACCTTCTGCCACACTTATTTACCCAGGCTGTAGAAATCCCACTGGGGACCCTAAGGTGCTTGCCGGTTTGGATCAATGCAGTGCCCAGACCTGCGTTTGAAGCACAGCAGATATTCAACAAATATTGGTTGAAAGAATGAAAAAAAAAAAATCACCAATAGGAGTCTCTGAAAAAAATGATTTTTCAGTCAAATTAGCCACCTAGGGAGCTCCTAATACTGCAGAAATGACTGTGCAGATGTTCCAGATGAACTGGAAACTTCTTGACCCACGTAGGGGCTGAACCTGCGCAAGGCTGCAGGTCTGAGCAGATGCCCAGTGAGACAGGGGAGAACCTGATGCTGGAGGACCCCGCCCCCCACACACACCCAAGCCACCTGAGGAGGTGACAGAACCCAGAACTTTAAATTTTTTAAAATCCTCAATCGAAGATATATTTACTGATTTTTTTTTTTTTTTTAGAGGGAAGGGAAGGAGGGGTGGGGGGAGACACAGAGAGAGAGAGAGAGAGATCAACGTGAGAAACATTGACCGGTTGCCTCCTGTACACGCCCCGACCAGGGATCGAACCCACAACCTTTCGGTGCATGGACAGCACTCCAATCAACTGAGCCACCTGGCTGGGGCTGGGGCTGACTTTTATAACAAGCTTATTTTTATTTATTTGTTTGTTTATTTATTTTATTTTTAGAGAGAGGGGAAAGGAGAAAGAGAGGGAGAGAAACATCACTGTGTGGTTGCCTCTCACTCGTGCCCCCGACTGGGGACCTGACGTGCAACCGAGTCATGTGTCCTGACTGGGAATCGAACCAGCGACACTTGGCTCGCGGGCCGACGCTCAATCCACTGAGCCACAGCAGCCAGGGCTTATATCAAGCTTATTTTAAAGTCTCAATACCTGTTTCTTTGCCAGAGACCAGAGGGCTGGGTGGTTTACGTTCCTGGGGCCATTGGTCCTGGGCTTGGATTTGGGGGTCTGGACAGGCCGCACGTGCCGCCTTCCTGCTTCTAGCCCCTCAGTTCTGTACAGTTTGCCCAACGCTCTTCATTAACTAAAATCCTATTTCTGCCTCTGAGACACCTTCTGGCCTGTGTCCCGGCCACAAATATGTTGCACCCAAACCCTCCCCGCCCTAGCCTTCGGAGTGCAGCTCCACCCCTCCTTTGGAAGCCTCCCTGACCTCCCGGGCCACAGCCTCTGCCTTCGCCTCCTTCCCTAAGCAAACAGGCCCCTCCGAAAGGACGCCTGGAAAAGAGGGCGGAAGGAGAAGTTATGCTGCGTCCTGTCAGCAGAGGGCGCGAGAGGGACGCGGCAGGAGGACGGGGCCGGCCTGCCCGGGGAGGGGTGTCTGGATTTATTCTGCACTGCCTGGCCCCTCCAGGTTTGTCCAGGACAAAGACACAAGGGCCGGTTTTCTCAAGGCCCTGACGATTCCCAAGCTCCCCCGCCTGGCACCTCCCTGAGGGTGGCCCCCCTGCACCCCCAGGGGCCACTTCTGGTGGGCACAGCCCCTGCAGCTTCTCTGCCATCCCATGGGCATGGACTCAGCCTGGGGGGGGGGGGAGCAGGCTGTACCCTTGGGGCTAGCTCAGCCCACTTTACTTCTTGCTTCCCAACCACCCCCACCAGAGTTCTTTACATCCGGCTTGCCCTGGACACGTCATGGGTGGTCTCTCGTCCTCGCCTGACGCTGATGGATACACCCAGTACAAATCGAGTCTAAGTCCCCCTAGGAGCCGCCACTCCCACGAGCCTGCGTCCTGGTGGCCACACGGGCTCTGCATGTGACGGGGCAGCTCTGCCCCTGCCTGGACGCCAGCCGAGGACTGATATCCTAGTGACGCTGCAACACCGCGGGCAGAACCCTGGTTTCCAATTGCTGGGCTTTTGGAAGCCGGAGACCTCCTATCTTTATTTCCCCTGGAGTGGTTCATATATTTAATATATGAATAAATAATAATAAATTTCAGAATAATAATATATAAAGGGGTAGTACAGAAATGTCTTCAGACATTTAGGGAAAGAGGAAAAAAAACAGAAAGTGGAAAAATATATCAAAACCAAGTACTAGAATGTGCGTGCGTACTGAAGGAGTGGGGTGCTGATAATAGATATTTTAAAAAATCAGAATTGCTGTGGATGTTCATTTAGGCCATTTTGACTAAATGCAGCTCCGCTCCACTTACTTCCTAATGCAGTCACGGCACAGAGGACGGTAGTCATGGGATGGGTCTCTCTGCGGCTACCCGTGAATTTTTAACATTCAACTTACAAATAGCGTCTGTCTAAAAGCACCGTTGGGCTCTGAAGAGCTCCTGTCGTTTGGGGGGCTGGGGTGAGCGGGGGAGGCTTTTAGATCAATATCACCGGGTTCAGCTGCTGATAAAAATGAGAAGATAGGAAACAAGGACTTATTCTTGAGTTGACCAGGGAGACCAGACCCCTGGGGGCTTTCCCTGACCCCTCACGCCCTTGGGTCTCCAGTTCTGACATGCCCCCTGACCAGCCATGGGATCGGGAGTGGCACGGGTGCTAGCTCCCTTGCACGGTTTATGTTACACACGCTGGCCGCTCCTCTCAGAGGGTAACGTCCAAGCCTGCACCTTTCTGCTGCCTACACCCCCTGTTCTGAGATCATGAGAATTGAGGGGTGACTGTCTCCCCTTGCCGGTTCCATTTAGTCTGCACATCGATCTGTGTCCCAGAGAGGAGCTAGGGACGGGGTTCTGGGAGACGCAGGGTGACACCGGGGAGGGAGGCCGACCTCAGGAGAACACACGACTCGCAGGCCCAGAGGGCGGGGAGGGCAGCACATAGT
The DNA here is from genome assembly GCF_987537825.1 of Furipterus horrens. Classification (NCBI taxonomy): domain Eukaryota; kingdom Metazoa; phylum Chordata; class Mammalia; order Chiroptera; family Furipteridae; genus Furipterus; species Furipterus horrens. The sequence goes on along the minus strand of NW_028327186.1, from coordinate 1,510,736 downwards.
GGGTCCACGTTCATTACCAGACCCCGGAGCACCAGCAGCGCGCCTGCACGTAGGCTTGAGGGTCCCTAACCAACACGTTCACCAGCTTCCCTCATGTGGGATGAGAATGCCCCGTTGAAAAACCGCACTTTTAATTTATTGCATGATTTGCCTCATTCCAAGAAAGATTTGAGGAAGCTCATGAGCATAGACTTAGCACAAAGGAGGTTAAAATGAGGAAATTGTGGTGGAAGCGAGTGGGGCAGGAGCACAAGCCAGATGCTGGCGCAGAGTCCACGCACATGGCCGGAGGCAGATGAGTGACAGCTCAGAAATTCCCACAGGCCAAGGCTAGGGGGGAGCCCCATGGGAGGGACACGCTGGCTGTCACGGACTGAGGGTAAGGTGCACAGACGCTCGTGATCGGGAGGCAGGGATGCCAGCCCCCAACACTCCTGCCTCATGGACCCCCGCCCCAAATGCCAGGAGTGTCCCGGTGACGTCCCAAACAAGCCACTGCTGCAGAGACACCTGCCGTCCTGACTCCAAGGCCTGGCTCCCCTGTGGGAGCTCCGGGAGAGGCTCAATGGCAGAGGGGGCACACCCCCAATGGGTGGCACTGCCTGACACACAGTGGGTGACACTGGAAGACCATCCTTCCTGAACCACAAAAGCCCACGACCTTGGGTTGGGTATTTGTTATTTTTTAAATCCTCTCCAAGAGATGTCTTTTTCTTTTCTTTAATTGATTTTAGAGCAAGAGGAAGGGGGAGAAAGAGAGAGAGGACCATCCATGTGAGAGACAATATTGCCAGCTGCCTCCAGTATGTGCCCTGACCAGGGATCGAACCTGCAGGCCAGCGATGCACCCTGACCCTGGGGCACCTCTTAAGCTTCCTTCAGTGCAGGCTGATGGTAATATCCATGGAGACAGGACAGAGTGGGGGTTGGGGGTATCGGCTGACGACCATCCCACGTCCCTCCCAGACGCTTTCCAAACCCCGAGGGCCATGCTACTGGAGTTTGCTTCCCTGCACCCTGCACACCACCCCTGAGTGGGGTGGTGATGGAGCATGGATAGGTGGTTAGAAACCCTGACAAGGCTTGAATTTCCGGCCCCGGGGTGGTGGGTGAGTGCAGGTACTCAGAGCTCACTTCCCTTCCTAACCTCGCTCTACAGGCTGTGCACTCGGGAGCCACGGCTGACGCTCCTCTGTCGCAAAACTCAGGGATGCTGCGCCCAGAAACGCTCTGGAGGAGCCACGTGCTAGGAACAGGCTGTTCCCCGAGCAACAGCCGGGTCAGCCGGTCAGAGTGTTCCTTGTAACTTCAAAGGGACCCCAAACACTGGTCTGAGAAACTCCGAAGTGGACAGTGGAAATTGGAATCATAAAAACCGAGTCCTGCCCCTGGCTGGGTGGCTCAATTGGCGGGAGCATCATCCTGTACAGCAAAAGGTCACATCATGGGTTCGATTCCTGGTCAGGGCATGTACCTAGGTTGCTGGGTTCGAGCCCCGGTCAGGGCGTGTATGGGAGGCAACTAACTGATCCATGTTTCTGTCTCACATGGATGTTTTTTTCTCAATCCCTTCCTCTCTCTCTGAAATCAATTTTTTTAAAAAATACCCTTGGGTGAAGATTTATAAAAACAAAACAAAACAAAGTCCTGTTCCCCTTAGCTGCAGACTGGTCAGGGGTCCTCTCTGACCCTCGGTCCCACCTTCGTTCCCCCAGGAGAAGCAGCTTGGCCTGATGGAGGGGATACAGCTGCTCTGAGGCCCTGAGGGCCAGCATGTGGCCTTGGTGTCTGGGAGGCCCTGGGGACCCCGGGTCACTTACGAGCTCCGAGAACCCACGGACCACCTGCCGCCGCTTCAGGTTGGTCTCTCCGTCCAGGTTGGCGGTCTCGATGTGGCACAGCCCGTCGGGGTCGCTGGAGGACAGCAACAGAATGTCCGCAGGGATGATCTCGTTGCAGCGGAGACGCACGAAGTCCCCCACACGGATGTCTTTCCAGAATCGGTTCACGTACTGCTTTTCTTCCCTGGGGAGGAGACTGCTGTTAACAAGACCGGCAGGAAGTAGAGCGGCCGAGTCCAGGCACATGGAACTTACTGAACAATTCTGCCTACTTCCTAGTGTGAGAAACGCTCACAATGAAACACCGGGACACAGGACTTGAGCAGCAAAGTGAGGCGTTTACTCACGAGTCTGCAGAGTAGGGCGCACAGCCAGCCGGGGGCACACGTGCATGAAGTAGACAAAGAAAACTGGTTTTATACTAATGCGATTAGCTTCCCCTCCCTAATGCGATTAACTCCCCCTCCCCTCCCCTTCTCCCCTGTTTCTCCATTACTGGTTAATCCGGGTTCGCAATCTGACGCGATTAACTACTTAACTCAGGATGTGATTAACTAAGGGTAATCTAGTCATAGGTCTACAGTAGTCCCTCGCTATATCGTGGTTCACTTATTGTGGCCTCACTGTATTGCGGGATTTTTAAAATATTATACTTAATTATTTATTGCGGATTTTCCGCTATATCGCAGGATTTTGCCGTACTGTATTTGTATGTTGTTAAAGTTACGTGGGTTTAAGAGTGTAGAATAAATGTAAGGTTCCTACTTCGTGGGGGGCTCTGGAATGTAATATCCACGATAAGTGAGGGAATACTGTATCTCCAACTTGTTTGCAAAGTTATCTAGCTACATCTTCCCATTTCTCTGTGTTTGGTGATGGCGATCTTCCTCCTTTTGATCCCAGAGATACGTGTGAGGAGCGGCGGAATGTCATTTCCTCGCCCCTTTTCCATGATGTGTCTGTCCATTATCTCCTGCTGGTTTGAGAGTCCCTGGCTTCTTTGTCCCTTACACTAACTAGTATGTGGAACAATTCCGTAACAGAAAGCGTTTTAAAAAGAACATTCACAAAGGCCACCTATAGTAGGACCCCATTTATATGAAATACCCAGAATAGGCAAATCCATGCAGCACAAGGTTGATTTATTAGTTGCCAGGGGAAAGGGGGAGGGGAAATGAGGATAAATTGTTTACGGGGTACATGTTTCTGTTTGGGGTGACTAAAATATCTGGAGTTGCTTTGGCCAGGTAGCTCGGTTGCTTAGAGCACTGGCCTGATGGGCTGAGGTTGTGGGTTCGATCCCCAGTCAGGGCACATACAAGAAGCAACCAATGAGTGCATTGGTTGGAATAACAAACAAATCAGTATTTTTTTTCTTTCTCTCTTCCCCTCTAAAAATTAATAAATAAAATTTAAAACATCCTCTGGGTGATATTGTTGAGGGAAAAAAATGCAATGAAACACATTTCATATCACCTTTTTACTGGTCTCAACTCCATAAAACAAAGTTCCCACAGAGCCCGAATTCTGGCAGTGAGTTTGGACGTCAGGGACCAAGTTAGCCACATCTAGCGGACTCTGGGGCTTTGCCAGGAAGCATTGAGAGTTTTAGACTTCTATTTATTCCACACTGTGGATTTGAGGGGACCCATGGCAAACTTCTAGAGGCTCCTAACCAGCAGCTGCCCCAGATGCTGAAAGAGAAGTATCCCCTTCCGTTTTAAGCCTCTATTTTCTTGTATTCCCCTAACTCAAGATCCACCAATTATATGCAAAGCATGTATGGTTGCTACAGTCATCAAAGGTAAATTAGATGTAACACCGTTCTCAAAAATCAATACAAGGCAAGACCAAACAAACCACTAGGTAGCACCCCGTTGGGGCTGCAGAATCAAATGCCCCGTGAGCACAAAAATATTCTTCCTGGGCCAACGCAACATGCCCCTCAAGGCCAGGTATCTGGTGAGGGTGCTCTCCAGCTGGGACAAGGTCCCGGCAAGGTCACCTGGTGCTGAGATAAGGCGCCATCCTATGTCTTTCCAGTGGACAGGTAGCCTTGATGTCTGATGGATGAAACCATGCTCACCCATTTTTCTAAAGGGCAGACCTTGACTTTATAATATTGCAAAAGCGGTTCCTTTGTCTTTCTTATTGTGATCCTTGGTTGGGTTCCCACAGAAAACAGTACAAAGTTTTCAGAAGTGAAGTCACTGTTTGTCACGGAGGAGGGCAGTGGGCACTCTGAGCTGGACAGGCTTTGGTGTGATGGGAGTTGCCGGGTGACCGATGGACCCAGACTGGTCTGAGGACAGGCAGAGGGAGGTGATGATGGGGACAAAAGGGAGGCTCATGGCGCTGTCTGTGTTTAGTTTATCTTAACCATATGCCACTGATGGAACTCATAGAAAATAGGGTCTGCCTGTAATGTTGCAACATTACCTCACCTGTCCCTTCAGAGCACATTTAAAAATAGATTTTATTTAATTTTAGAGAGAGGGGAAGGGAGGGGAAGAGAGAGGGAGAGAAATATCATTGACTGGTTGCCTCTCCTATGATCCCCGACTGGAGTTCGAACCCACAACCCAGACAAGTGTCCTGACTGGGAATCGAACTGGCGACCTTACGCTCTGTGGGACGACACCCAACCCACGGAGCCACGCTAGTCAGGGCCAGAGCACATTTTAAAAATTAACTTTGGTGGAGGCCCCGGAGCCCCAGAGGAGACCCATCCACAGCCCCAGCTGTGCCTGAGACACATGGGTTGTGTTATTTGTTGTCAAGGTTTGAAATGGTCTCAGTCCTCAGTGCTATGGGCTGTTCATAGAAATGTTAGGAAGGAGCACTGTTTAGTTTGCCCGCATGATAGTCCTTCCAGCACAGGTGCCCCCCGCAAGTGGTGGCTGATTCTGAGATGGCCCCCTGGTGCCACGCCCCTGCCAGCCCTGAGTGAGGCGGGGGCTGTGCACGGTGGGGGTCACTCCTGCAGAGTGATGAACGTGACCAATCAGCACGCTAGGAGCTAATGAGAAGGGAGACCACCGGGTGGGCCTGACAGAGCTACAGCAGCCCCATAAATCGGGGCCTCGGGACAGGGGCAGGAAGTCACACCCTGGAAGCGTCCTAGGGCAATGGAGGGGCCACCGGGCCAGGGTCAGGAACTGAGAGCAGCCTCTGGCCTTCAGCCAGCAAGGCTACAGAGTCTCATTCCGACCACCACTGGAGCTGAATGCCCCCAAGAACTTGAAGGAGCTGGAAGAAGATTGAGGCTCCGACAAGACCACAGCCCCGGCCACACCTCAAGGGCAGCCAGCCTGGTGAGGCCTGGGCAGACCAGCCAACTCTGCCTGGACTCCTGGCCCCTGGGAACAGGAGACTACGTCTATGCTGTTTTTAGCTGCTGAGTTTGTAGTAATTTATGACAGAGCGATAGAAGACTAACACACGGCATTTCCAGTTTCTGCACAGAAGCAGGAGCTGCATGCCTCTCCCTTCCAGGCAGCTCCGTCTCCCATAGTGTGAAGCAAGCAAAGTCCCACGGCTCTTGGGTTTATAACACGCATACTTGGGGTAAACTGCATCACCAGAAAAGAATGCAGAACGAGACATGTTTTTTTTCCTCCCCACAAAGTGGGAAGCCCATTGGAGGGTCTGAATAATGCACTAAAACACGAGGAAGAGAGTGTTCATTCTGGAAATAGGGACTGTCACAAATATTGCAAGTAGCGTCCACAGTTTCTCCACAAAAATGACCCCTGCTCAGGGTCTGGGAGGGTCTAGACCCCAAACGCTGGTCCTAGAGTTCAAAGGTCACTGGTGGAAAAGCTTAGGCATCAGACCTGGGTTATGGGAGTCAGGCCTGGTGTTAGCAAGCCCCCCCCAGTCGCTGCTGGTGTCAGGGGCTGCCTGGCCCCCCATAAACCTGCTGCCCCTCCTGGTGCCAGTGACTGCCTACGTCCTTCAAAGTGTCCCCACCTGCAGACAGGAACTCAGCAGCCTCTGTTCCCAGCATCAGCCCCGCTCCCCCATCCGAGCCACCTGCAGAACGCCCCTTCCACTCCCCCGGCCCCTGGCTGCCCCAGACCCAGGCCACCGTCAGGAGGTGACAACTGCCCAGCCGCCGACCTGCTGGCTGTACAGGGGGCAGCGCAGCCCACCCGGTGCCAATTCCGCGTCCCAGTCTCAGGGCGCCTTACACACGCGCTCCACCCCGACCCTCGCCGCTGGTGTCTGCCCCGACCCCAGCCCACTGCATCGCTTACTCGGTAACCGCCTTGTTCAGCATCTGGGTGCTGGCCTCCTCTGCCTCCACCGACCCCCCCAAAACCTAATAGAAAAAGTTTGACATTTCTAACACAGGGGAGGAAAATATCCTCCAAAATTCGAAGGTCTTTTCTTAGGCCAATGGGAAGCTTCTATGATCAACTTTCCTTTTCTGGGAAAACCTGTTACCAGCATTTTATAAGTAGGCTAAGCCTTGAAGTTCTCATCGGAGTCTTTTTTTTTTTTTTTTTTGTCCAAAACAGCACAGTCCAGGGGAGCAAGAAAAAGGACATATCAGGGTGATGGGGGACAAATCTTATTGAAAGACAAGCTATAAACAGAATTTTAACATCCCTTAACTTAATCATTTGTGGTCCCTTGTTTAGGCTGAGTTGAACTAGTTACTTTACTAGTTATGTTTTTAAGGTTATTAAGCAAATCATTTCGTAAGAGGGGCTAGCTGATTTAGGGAATTTACAGGACTTAACGCTAAGTAGTTGAAAAGCCCAGAGTTCTCTGTCACTTTGATGTAGCTCTCCATGGGAAGGCAGGGTTTAAGGACACCTGCTCAGAGAGGTTTTAATTTCTCCATCTGGCAGGAAGCAGCAGTGACAGCTGGGCACCGACTGAGAGATGAAGGGGGGCGTGGGGGGGGCAGCTGGGCGGGGCCAGACACGGGGCGGGGCCTCAGGCAGGGCCCAGCGTGGGGCACAGCACAAGGCAGGGCATAGGGGCCCCTGGGTGGTGAGGAGCCAGCAGGGTGCGCAGGGCATAGGGCACACAGTGGGACAGGGGGCGGGGCCCAGAGATGAGCCACCCCCAGGGCCCCATGGTGTCTCACGCACCTCCTGCCTCTAGCCTCTCCCTTCACCCTTCTGCTTCCAAGTGAATACATCTGGAAAAACATCCCTGGGTTGTGGGCACGACCCCTGTATTTTCACTTCCTTTTTTGAAACTGCAACTTTCCGTGATCCGAAACCCACACCCGAAAACGCCCACCCATGAAGGTCAACGGTCACCTTTCCAAACATGCCTGGTAGTGCCTCCTCCCCTCTGGACCCGTTCATCACTCAAGCCCACTTCCTGTCCAGCTCCGGTGACAGCGCAGTCATTTGAAAGACAGGAATGTTTTCCAGAAGACGGCCTCCTGTACACGGTTTGCCACCCGCGGGAGGTCTGGCCACCACGTCCCTGTCAGTACTGAGCCGTCATCACCATCTTAGTAACAACAGCAGAGCAGAAGTGCCGTTGCTCCGGACGCCGCTCAGCGTGGACCAGCCGGTGCAGGGCGGCTGACCTCCGTTACGCCAGTGGACCCTCAGCCACTGCCCACACCACAGTCCCCTTTGCGGGTGGGAAACTGACAGAGAGCCTGCTCAGGCCCAAGTCACACACCACAAAGTGCCCAGGAAGGGCCAGATCTGCCTGACTCCGTTCCACGAAGCTGGTTTTGAAAGCGCAGCTGATCTGCAGGCCTCGAGGAGGTCCATGTGGCAAATTCTAAGCCAAAAACGCTTCATTGTTTCCCTTTGAAATCATGCACACCCCCCAGACCACTGTGGTCTGAGAATAAAATACCGCTCGGCTGGAAAAGGGCGGGCAGGCAGGCAGTGCCAGACCCAGGCAGTGTTTGACACAGAAACAGAACCACCAATTTCAGTCCGTCTGCCAAAACGCCTGCCTACGTGCAAACGACAGGGGCCATGTCCAAGGTCAGAAGTAATCCAGTCGTGGTTTTTGCTACAAACTGGGAAGTGGGCCCTAAACCAGCGGTCAGCTCGGTGAGGGGACCCCCGCGGCTGGGACTCTGGGCTGCTGCCACAGTGTGACACCACTTGCTTCAGGCCTCAGGCCCTCGGGACTCCCTCAGGGGTTGAAGGGCGGCTAGTGGGCTGTCACTGGAGCAGTTTCTGCTTATAGTTTTGGGGCGACGTGGTCGCTTTGAAAAATGTTCCCAGCTCGGGCAGGGCACACCTGATACTTCTGGATGCAAAGCTACAGATTAACGGACCTGTTTTCGAACAGGGCAGCTCTGGGCTGCCGGTCCCTTCTGCACAAAGCTGCCCTGCCCTTTCTGGAAAAATCCCTCCCCAAGAAAATATTCACCAACAGCCCTGCTCTGGCTGCTTTCTGTCTTATATATACACAAGATAGCTGAAGGGAGGCACACTCTTTTCCTGTAAATGGTTCAAGGTGGAGGCAGGATCACATGCAAAGTATCTAGAAAGATCCACAGGACACAGTGAAGGAAAAGGGGAGACACGGACGTAACCTAACACGCCAGCCGACTGGGCTGAGACCTCCCAGGGCCCCATCAGACTGAAGAACACCTCTGGCCCACAAAAGGGAGTGAGCACACGCTTTTCTAAGTCAACAGAACTGCCGGGAAACCAGGATGCCATGAGGCAAACCCTCAGTGGGAGGGTCAAATGAGGGAGCCAAGACTCTCGCAGAATGATCAGGAGGGCCAAGGCCTGTTTTTCAGATTGTGGACAAATGAAGGGGGGGGGTGGTTGTCGGGGGTGGGCAGAGAGAGAGCGAGAGCGAGAGCGAGACAGGGAAAATTGTCACGGCACTTGAGAAAGGCCCACTGAAACTCCAAAATGACACCCCCACCTCGCCCCGTAGAATACACACTCATTATACAACGGGCAGAGACCACAGCTTGCAAGCAGGGTTTCTCAACCTTGGCTGTCTCGTATTCCAGGATGTGGAGCAGCATCTCTGGCCCGTACGGGAGACGCCTGCAGCTCCCCGTCCCCGCCCCAACAAGCTCGAACAGCCAAACGTGGCTCCAGCGTTGCCAGATGCCTTGGGGGGGGGGGGCGGGGGCACATCACCCCAGGTTTGGGGGCTGATGCTTTAAAGCACCCATGACAAACACTCCTGAAAACTGAGACTTTTCAAAGCAGATGTGTATGGGGCCAGCTCACGTAGGTGAGAACTCAGCACTGAATCAGAAATGGCAAAACCTGCAGCACGAACTTGACCCAGAAACATTGCACAACATCCAGCCTGTGTCTTCTCGCGATCCCTGAACCAAAACAGCTGTCTTCGCTGACACAGGCTCATGGCTTCTGAAGCCAACTCTGCAAGTCCGAGGCTCCGAAGGAGAGGATAGCGGAGCGATTGTTCTGGGGTGGAGCTTACCAAAGGTTCAGTGCATACAGTGTGTTTTCTAAAAATATTTTCTATTCCCAATGCCTCCTAAAAGCTGCCTGCCCTGGAAGCAATGGCCTGGGGCGTGTGGAAGGCCCACGTGCACGCAGGAGGCCGCACAAATGGGACCCACCCGAAGGCAAGTCCCAAAGGGCTGCACACAGTGCTGGCAGGTGACAGGGCCTCTGGCTCCTCCAGAATGTGGTCCAGGCCCCTCAGCCCACACAGTCCTCTGCTGGGGTCACACAATGACTCAGTACAGTGTGCTCCGCACGCCCAGAGAACAAACATTCCCAGAATTGACTATAATGGCAGGCAACTTAGAAACCTCTTTGTGACTTTTTTTAAATCCTCACCTGAGGATATTTTTTCATTATTTTTAGAGAGAGAAATGTTGATGTGAGAAAGAAACAAGATTGGTTGCCTTCCGCATACACCTGGATCAGGGATCGTATATGCCTGGGCCCGGGATCGAACCTGCAACCTAAGTAAGTGCCTTGCCCAGGAATCAAACCCACAACCTTTCGGTTACAGGACGATGCTCCAGCCAACTGAGCCACACCGGCCAGGAATCTTTGTGACTTTTAACCTAATTTTTTTGGACAAATCCTCTTGACTGCAGTCTTTTCCGATTTTGATGGGACATTTTCAACATTTGTAAGGCAGGGTAAACCCTTTGGGGTGCTTTTAGAGGTTTCAAGGTAATTTCTTACCCATGAATTCGCTCAGTATGAAATTCTCACCGAACAGGCAGAATGTACATTATATGATTCACATGCTTCTAGGTAATGTCTTAAGCCTTGGAGAGGCCCTGCGTTTGTAAGACTTTTTCCTAAGATGCTCTAATTTCTTCATGGTACCTAATAACCCACACACCTGTTTCTGTAAACGATGGCTGCCTCTTTCTTTTAAAAGGTTCCTACCTCCCTGCCAGTCTGGGAGGCAGGACCCAAGACACTTTGCCTTCTGCCTGCGTCTGCCTGGCTCCTGGCCCATGTGACTTGCTCTGGAAATTACCTACCTACTTCCCCCTCATTTCTTCTGTGACCTTGCTTTCTTGAAAACTTAATTTGTGAGAGGTTTTCTATTAAAAATATTAACCCACCCTGGTCTGGGTGTTCAGTGGGTTGGAGCGTCATTCCATGCACCAAAAGGTTGAGGGTTTGATTTCCGGTCAGGGGTCATACGTGAGTTGTGGGTTCAAACCCTGGTCGAGGTGCGTACGGGAGGTGACCGATCAATGTTTCCTTCTGTCCGTCTCCCTCCCTTCCTCTCTCTCAAATCAATAAACAAACAATTTTGTCACATAATAGTTTGAAGTTTTATATAGTTCAATATGTCTGACTTTCCTAGGCCTGGTGAAGAATATTTCCTGAGTCCCCGGACAGTACCTGTCACTTCTTCACTTTTTTTGTGTGAGCAGAGCGCAAAGTTATTTTCTTTTGAAATGTTCGAACTACCTGGTATTCATATCTCTATGGTGCAACCTAAGGGTCTGACGCTGTTTCCTTCGGACCACCAACTGTCATAAAATACCACCAGTGAAATCATTGTTTTCCTGGTGAACTTAAATACCCACTCTAAGATTCCCACAAATAATCAAATAATGTCGTTTATTGGGGGAGAGGGGTATCTATTATTTCCATCAATCACCCTGTCTTTTCTTCTGCTCACACCTTGATGCTGGTTTCATTGCAGAGCATGTTTTTTTAAAAATATCTTTTATTGATTATGCTATTACTGTTGTCCCAGTTTTTCTCCCTTTGCGTCCCTCTGCCTGGTACCCTCCCCCCACTTCCCTCCAGCCATTCCCTCCCTTAGTTCATGTCCATGGGTCAAAAGGTACAGGGATGAAGAAGCATAACTGGTAGGTATAAAATAGACAGGGGGTGTTAAGAACAATATAGGAAATGGAGAAGCCAAGAACTTACATGCAGAGCATGTTTGATCAGCTCCATCGTGCATCTGGGTGCCGAGCGGGGCCTTGGTACAAAGTGACAGGTGCCCCTTGGGGTGGGGGTGGCCCCACTCCGCGGGGCACATGGGACTCACCTACAGTTTCAGCACATCCTTAGGTCCCTTAGCTGGTGTGAAAAGTCCCCCCTTTTTCATCTTGGTCAAAATCTCGTGGCTACATTGGGGCATTATAAATTTTAGGGCTGTTTTACTGAATCCCAAGAGCGCCTCCCAGGCAGAACTGCCCCGCACACACCCGGGTTTTCCTTGGGAAGTTTCTCACCGCCTGGCGCTGGCTTTCATCCTTCAAAAAGATACGGCTGTTTTCTTTTTTAATTAAATGCACTGGGGTGACATCAGTTAATAAGATCATACAGGTGTCACGTGTCCAATTCTATGATGCATCATCTGTATATTGTACTGTGTGTCCATCACGCAAAGTCACACCTCCTTTTGCCCTTCACTCCCCTCACCCCCGCCCCTCTGGTAACCGCCATACCGCTGGCTGTATCTTTGAGTTGTTTTTTTGTTTATTTGTCCGTTTGTCGCTTTCTGTTCTACATTCTTCCTATGAATGAAATTCTACGGCACTAAACTTTTTCTATTTGACTTATTTTGTTTAGCCTAATAGTCTCAAGGTCCATCCATGCTGTCACAAATGTCACTCTTTCATATTTTCTTACGGCTGAGCAGGATTCCATTGCATACGTGCCACATCTTCTTTATCCAGGCCTCAAGCAAAGGACACTAGGGTGGTCCCCATGTCCCCATGACGCTGCGATGAACATAGGGGTGCATATCTTTGTGAGTTGATGTTTTCAAATTTGGGGGGTAGGGACCCAGAAGAGGGGTGGCTGGGTCACACGGTAACTCTATTCTTAATTTTTTGAGGACCCATCACACTGTTTCCCATTTTCCTTCACGAAGCTTCTCATCCTCCTTATAGCATTCCTGGGTGTTGTACAGTTTTTGTTCCCACTGTCCCCGCTTCCTCTTCTGCGTGCTCAGTGCTCCGCAAACAGCTGCAAACACGTCTCCTGCTCCGGGGGGCCCCCAGTCTCCTCGGCAGCTCTGTTTCTCAGGGTGGGTGTTCCCTTTGCTCAAACCACATTCCTCGGCCTGGAGGCCAGGCCCCCTTGGAGGAAATGGCTCCTGTTCTTGGTTAGCATGTGGGAGCTCTGCTCTGCGGAAGGTGAAGAGCAGGGAGCGCGGAGCTTCACCCATCCGTCCGTGTCTGGCAGCCTCTGCCAGCGTCAGGGGTAAGCAAAACCCACCGCAGGACCAGCGTCGGGTCACCTCTGCAGGCACCCACAGCCACCTCCCGCAGCGCCGGCCCAAGGACCACCACAGGCCCAGGTTGATTTCCCAGATGTTCTGCTTTGTGATGCGGCTCACCCTGCACCCCCACATGGCTCTCTAATGTCATCTCCAAGTGCCTGTGACCCCTGCGGGCCCCAGATGAAACTCAAGGCTTTCTCCAGATGCTTGGAGACCCCAGCGGCAGCCCCTGGCTCAGACATGTGGGGTTGCAGAGGGGAAGGAGTTGCATTCAGATCCCCATTTCCCCAGCCCGCTGCCTCCTCGGAATCAGAGCTGGGAAGGTGAAGCCTTCCCCGAGGACAAGGCCCTTCTCTCTTGTTTTATGCCCCAAGGGGACAGGAGCCAGAAAAGCAGGCCGTTTTCTCACGGGGGTGCGGGTAGGGGGCAGCTGGGATGTCTGCCTGGGGCTCACTGTCTCAGAAGTCGGAGCCCCTGAAAGGGACGGGGTGCCAAAACCTGGATCAAATGAAGCGGTGGTGACTTCTTTTTGCTACGGCTTCTCGGGTGACATACGACAGCCTGGGTGCTCCCGGAGTGGGAGTCCAAACCCACTTTTCTCCCAGGAAGCAGTGACCGCGGCAGGAACCTTGGGAAACTGGTTTCACCCCCTAGTTTTCTGAAAACGATCCACAAGGCTGGAGTCCGGAACAAGCAATGAACCCTGCTCACACAGTGGGACCAGTCTTGCTGACCGTCACCCCACAACGGCCACTGTGGTCAATGTCTCCGTGCTGTGGCGGCGGTGCCATTCCTACTTTAAGACGAAGATCCTGAGGGTCCGAGTGGGTCCAGTTATCCCTGCTCCCAGTTTCAGATGGTGTAGGAAAAAGGCTGAGGCGTGGGAATTGCTAAATCGTAGATGCTCTTGTCTGTAATAATTTAGGGAAATAAATTTTTTTTTTCTTCTTTGGGAAATCAAGCAAGTTACATGTCCTTGTCACCACACAAATATATAAAAGATAGCATGTGAATGCCCCTGGAGGAGCCAGATCAGCTGGGGGTTCAGCTGAGCCCCGGCACAAGGCCTGGAGGCCACATGGGACTGTCACACAGGGCCCCCCCGGCACGGGACTGTCACACAGGGCCCCCTGGCACGGGAATGTCATCTGCGATCCAATTTCCCACACAAAATCATTACAACATTGGGCCTTCCCTGTAGTCCCCTGAGATTACTGAGTGACAGACCCCACCTTCAACTGCCCTGTCATTTGGGATCAAAAGGAACAAAAATCTCCTTTAATGGTTTTTTGGGGATTCTGTTTCTGCTTCTAACAATCCAAACGCCACTGATGTAGAATTCTGATTTTGGGTTAAGTGATGTGTGATTAGTAGACGTAGTATTTATTTTCCCAAAGTGTGCAAGATAGGTAGTAGCACTGAACTGATTGCGTGAAAGTATTTGTTTATCCCTGGCTGGTGTGGCTCAGTGGATTGAGCACCGGCCTGCGAACTGAAGGGTCACCGGTTCGATTCCCAGTCAGGGCACAGGCCTGGGTTGTGGGTCAGGTCCCCGGTTGGGGCTGTGAGAGGCAACCACACAGTGATGTTTCTCTCTCTCTTTTCCTTCCTTCTCCTTTCTCTAAAAAATAATAAATAAAATCTTTTTTTAAAAAAGTATTTCTTTAGACATTTGATTGCTTAACTCAGGAGTCACGTGTCAGGAAGTCCATGGGAAAAAATGTGATCTGTGCAAAGAGTGGGTTTCTGAGCTCATGAATGGGACCTGAGGGTCAGTCAGCCGTGGGTCTGTCGCGACCTTGTGGGCACCCAGAGGTGCTTGTGGCACGATGCTACCAGGGAGTTTTTCACCCTGGCTGGGTGGCTCAGCTGGTTGGAGCATCATCTCATACACCAAAAGGTTGTAGGTTCGATTCCTGGTTGGAGCACATGCCTAGGTTGTGGGTTCGATCCTGGGTCAGGGCATGTACAGGAAGCAACCATTGAAGCTTCTCTCTCCACTGCTTCCCCTCTAAAATCAATAACTATATCCTCAAGTGAGGATTAAGGACAGAAGATGCTTTTGTTCATGCACAATGCTCGATGCTGATAGTCATCATAGAGCAGTGACCCCTCTTTATACGGTGACATCTCCGCCCTGGGGGACATGCCCCAGAGTAATGGATCCACACACAGGTGGGCGTCCTGGGCGTGGCCAGAGTCCCCCATGGGCTGGACAGTGTCCTCAGCCTGAAACCTGCCTGGCATCCACGGGATGGGCCCCCGGGACTGCAGGACAACATGTCCCCGGGCAGAAGGTTGCTGCCGCCATGATTCGAATCCACCTCGGAGAGGCCTTTGACCCCTTCGGCGGCTGTGGATACATTAGGAAGTCGTCATTGGGACCTTTCCAGGACAGAAGATTCACAAGCAGGAGCCTTGCATAGGGGTACTTCTCAGTGGGTGAGGAAAGGCTGCCCCAAGCAGGCAGGGCAGAGGCCGGGGCTGAGGCAGCTGCCTCCTGTCCTCACTGGCCGCCTTCCAGGGGCCCCGTGCTCCTAAGGACGCAAGTCCTCCTCTGACTTCTCTATTACTTTGTGCTGGGACTTGTCATTGGCATCATGGATTCACTCACAACAGACACAGGGTGCCCTCCGGAGGGTGAGCAGGTCCTGGGCCCCCCCAGTGGGGACAGCCACACAGTGCAGCCAGCCCCATAGTGGTCCGTCTTCTGTCCCGGCGCCAGGGTTAGGCTCTGTGCCCTTCTGGGGCAGAAATGCCCTAATAGGAGATGCTGTCTGCAGGACAGGAACAGAGTCGGCAGCATGGACCCGACATGCCGCCCTGACCTCGCCGTCAGCCGGGTTCCACGCTAGGTCACGTCCCCCAGGGACATGCACGGGACCAGGCTGAACACAGGTCCCAGACAGAGGTCATCGTCGGCACAGTGAGGTTTGTGAGAACAGTGTTGAATATGACTTTCCTGGCTTCTTCAAGACAGAACCCTGGAGCCCTGGCCGGGCAGCTCAGCGATTAGAGCGATGTCCAGATATACCAAGGTCGTGGGTTCGATCCCCACTCAGGGCACGTACAAGACTCAACCAATGATGCATCAATAAGTGGAACAACAAATCGAGGCCCTCCCCCAATCCTCCTTCTCTCTAAAATTAATAAATTAAAAAAAGGTAAGAGACAGGAGCCTGGCGAAGTGTATCAGGCCACAGTTTGGATGGACTTGGTTAGCGGGCAGAGGTCCCCCGCTGCCCCTCCCTTGTCTGCACTGAATCCCTTGCTGACAGGCTCCTCTACTTACTGACACCGGACACCTGACCGTCTCCTGGTGGGACAGCCTGTCCTGGAAGGGAGAATCGAACCCAAAGCCAAATAATGGGACTGTCCTGGGGGCAAATAGATGTGCTCAGGGCCATAGGAGCTTTGTGTTTTTTAGATCTGGATTTACTGGGGGGGGGGGGCAGTAATCTTGGGGGAGGGACGCAGGTCTCTCTGCCACCAGGAGAACTGGGATGGGCACCCCGAAGACCCCTGCCCTATATCACAGCAAAGGGGGCTGACCTACCCATGTGGGCGTCAGGGTGGGCACCTAGAGTCACTGTTGGGGGCCAGATCGCCTACGGGAAGCTAAGAAAGGCCCAGGGCCTGCGGGAAGGAAGCAGAGAACAATGAGAAGATTCCAATCGCAGGAGAAAAGGGTTTTTCTGCTTCCTGCAAAGTGTCAGGTGACCTGGGCTGGGACAGCCTCCAGCCTCCAGGGCCACACAGGTGTGGGTCTCCTGGGAACAAAGGCCACACTCTCCAAAGCACACACGCTCCAGGCCAAGGGTCGCAGCCTGGTCTTGTGGGAGCTTCCTGACACTCCCGACCCCGACCCCCGGCCCCTTCCCTCCTCAGAACCACAGGGCGTTCCCCGCAGCAGGGACAGCCCGATAGGAGGACTCCGTGGTGCAAACTGAGCCCAGCTCAGCCCAGCCCAGCAGGGAAAGACTTGGAAAATCCGCTTCATTTCCAAATCCAATCCTCAAGAAAACCACTTTCACCAACCACTGCTTCTCCCACTGAATTTTTTTTTCCGTTTTATTTTATTACCAGCATTGCAACCACACTGGAGACTGTTTGCACATCAGAGGCATGGGCACCTCTGCCGCGCTCCGGGGTCTGAGGGCACAGGGTTTGGTGAGTCACTCTGGGTCAAGGAAAATGTGTTTCCTTCCAGGTAACTAATGTGAGAAAGCGCAAGCCCAGTGGGGTAATCGCCCCCCTATCAGCGGAGGAGGGCAGTCTGCACACCATGTCCCCCCAAGGGGACAGATGCATTTGAGGACTCAGCCTGTGCGTCTAACCCACAGCTGCCCTGCGCACACTGGGATTCGAGGGGGCCACTGAGCCTGCAGCCCCGAGGCAGGAGCCCATGCACAGCTAGCAGGGCCATCTGGGTGTCCCTCAGGGGCAACTGGGCACACAGCATGAGACAGGCAAGCTGAATAAAGGCGCCCGGGCGGGGGGCACCCTCAGGCTAAAACCCCAGGGTGGGCACAGACCAGCTCTACAGCACATCTTGTCTCTGAGCCTCAGCGTTCCCATCTGCAAAGTGGGCCGAATGGTGACAGTGCCTGTCTCATGGGGGAGGGGCGGGCACAGCGCTGAGTGGCTCCCTGATGACTCAGGGCCACTGTGAACCTGTCTCAGGGGCGGGGAGGGTGCTAGTGCTCAGTCTGGGGACACTGACCCTTACCACCCTTGGCTCCCACTCTCTTGGCCTCAGGGTGCTTATTTCAGTAGAATTCTTTACTCAGGCATAGAGCAGCTCGCTATTGAGGTACACACGCATCCCCACCCCATGCAGCCCCCCACTCTTGATGCTGCTGCCCTTGAGGCTCACCTGGCCCACTGTGGCATCATTGGGCAGGAAGGCACCGCAGTCCCCTGCCTCAGGGGTGTGCTAACTTGTGAACCTCAGCATGCCCCGCAGAACACACAGTCACGCTGTAGTACATCCCCATAATTAATCTGTCACCCTGATACCAATTGATCCCGGCTGGCAGGCAGCTGGCCACGTGCCCTGGACCCAGAGACTGAAAACCTCCCCAAGCCCCAAGGGAGGGGCTTCCCCGTGTCTTCCCCCAGTGTGGGGAACACGCGCCCCCCGTGACGCGGGCATGTGGTCTACATATGCTCAGTACCACATACAAAGTCATCTTTGTTCACCAGAGAGACGCTCACAATTATTTTCCTGTTTTAAGTCAGGAAAATGTTGCTGCTGGACCCAGACCTCAGTTGGGGACTCTGCGTCTGAATGCTTTCCTTCTGAGAACAGAAACCGGGCAAAGGGCGCCATGGAAACACCGACATGTGCCTGTCCCCACAGTCCCCACTGCGTTGTCAGCATCGCGACACGGGGCTGGGCTTTCCTCTCTGGAACCGAGAGGGCAGCACCGACCGAGGCTCCGGGCAGATCCCCTCAGGCCCACGAGCTCTGTGGACAGTTTGCTGAGTCAGATCATGGGAATCTTGAACCTTTTTCTATGGGTGCTGCAACAGATCACGCTAAATTCAGAGGCTCCCCACCCCACAGATTTATTACGCTATCGTTTGGGGGGTCAGAATGCCCACCGGGGTCTCGCCGAGCTGAAATCAAGGTATCGGAGGGCCGCAGCCCTTCTGGAGGTTCAAGGGCGGGACCACATTCCTTGGCTCATGGCCTCTCCCTCCACCCGCAAAGCCTATGATGGTGCCAAAGAGTTCTCACTGAGTTGCGTCTCTCCCGCCCCCTCTTCTGCTTCTTTCTTCCACAGGAAGGACCCCTGCAATGACATTGGACCCACCCCCATAATCCAAGATAATCTTCTTCTTCTCAGGTCATCTCATTAGCCACCTGGACTCTGCTTTCCCATGTGACCTAAAATATTCGCAGGCTCCGAGGATTAGGATGCGGACATCTTTGGGGAGGCCACGATTCTGCCTAAAAGGAATCATAACCCTAGCCAGGTGGCTCAGTTGGTTAAAGCATCGTCCTGATCTGCCAAGGTTGCAGGTTTGATCCCCGGTCAGGGCACAGACAAGTATCAACCAATAAATACATCAATAAATGGAACAACAAACTGATGTTTCTCTCTCTTTCAAAGAAAATAAAATAAAAATCAGGAGATAAAAAATTTAAATTATAAACAGAAGTCAGTAAACTGCATTTTAAAAATAAGACAGATGCGACCGGCACGCTGAGGGTCCTCGCCCTGAGCTCAGCTTCCACCTGCTGCTCTCATGACCCGGGACCCCAACTTTACAGTTTTTGACACAGGGTTTGGTTTCATTACTACGCTGCATAAAATATAGTTAACATGTATTTTATTTTCCCTGTCTCTTTTTTTTTAAGGGGCCCAATATTTTCTTCTGCACCCGGGGCCTCAACCAACTGTAAACCGCCTCCGCCCCGCGTGGCTGCATCCACACTGCCCTGCGGCACGATGTGCATGCACGCATGTGTGCGCAGGCATGTGACTGTGTGCGCGATTGTGTGTATTATGTGTGTGTGTGTGTGGTGCGTGCTATATGCATGTGAATGCGTGTGTGCCTGCATGTGGGTGTGCACGTACATGCACACATGGGCGCATGTGGCGACAGACATCAAGGACAGCTGGCAGGGAGGCATCCCGGCAGAGCAGAAAGAGCACAAGACTAAAACGCGCAGCAAGGGTTCAACACCACCCCTGCCATCACCCCTGCACCCGGCTCAGCGTCTAACATCTGTGGACATGAGCATGAGTCATCTCACCCGCAACACGTGGCCGAGGACGCAAGGCAAGTCCGCCTCTCAGCACTGTCCCCAAGAATCAAGTCAGAACGGTCCCAGCCACTGCAGCATTTGTCGACGAGGTAACGCATATATTCCAGTAAGTGCTGGTGAAGAGCTGAATGGATAACGTGTGCCCGATTTCTTCTAGAAGCATGAGACCAAACACTGCAGAACGATTAGAAACGGGGAGCCTCAGCTCTTTAGATTTCCTCCAACTGCAACGCACCCAGGGAAGGCAGATGCTCTCGGTTTGGGAAACAGCAAAGCAGGAATGGGGAAAAGGAGGAAACCTCCCTTTTACATCCTGATGGTCCCCAACTCACTAGAGTTCGACTTAGGGTTTTTTTCAGCTCCAGGCCGGTGCAAAAGGGACCCGCGCTCCACCAACGGTGTGCTTGGGATTTGGAACGCTGACCTTCTCCCATACACACCGTCCAGAGGCTGGACCGCGGCGGCAGCGAGCCCAGCTCCCGCCCGCCCCGAGGCACGGCTCCTGGGGTGAGACGCGTCGGCCCCACTGTGGGCGAATGCGGTGTCTGAGCCCGTTTCGGGGGGGGGAGGCCGTGACGTTCAGTAGGCTGGGTGTGTGCATGCACGTCTGACTCACGAAGTTCCCACCTCGGGACAGGTTTATCAGAACAGAGCCCCAGCATATAACACAAGGCGCCCATGGCAAGCGGGACCTGCAGGGAGCGTGCTCAGCGGATGGGACCACAGGGGTGACCTCGAGAAGCCAGCCTCCACGTCCACCCAGGGCCCGCCTGCCTGCTGGAGACTCGGCAATACTTCCGAGCTGGGCTGTGAAGGACCGAGCCACTGTGCCGGGGGACGCGCCCTCCCTGGCCACACACTGCCCTGGAGCCAGGAACTCCTCAGGGGCCAAAACCACACACCCATTGCGTGGCTTCTCATTCATTCTGGGGGCCCAACGGTCGGGATCTAGGAGAACAGACGCTGCTTTCGTTAAAAAGACAGAAAGTCCCGTCTCATGATCAATTCAACGGTAGCATTTAGCCAAAAAAAAAAAAAAAAAAAAAAAGAGAGAGAGAAAGAGAGAAAATAAGTACCCACCCTTTGCATCATCAGAACAGGAATGAATGGGCTATTAATAGATTTTAAAGGGGAAGATGACGCATTAAACCCAACAAATGTGGGCTGTAGTCCTTTTTAGTACCTTCTTGGGCCACAGATGGGAAGATCTTGCTTCTCTTCTAGGGGCAGAACACAGAAAATACTAACTTCATGTGTGAAAAGTGGAGGCTGCCCTGGCCGGTGTGGCTCAGTGGGCTGGAGCATCATCCTGTGCACCAAAAGGTGGTGGGTTCGATTCCTGGTCAGGGCACATGCCTGGGTTGCAGGTTCAATCCCTAGTCAGGGCACATATGGGAGGAAACTGATCGATGTTTCTCTGTCACATCTATGTTTCTCTTCCTCCCTTTCCCTCTTTCTCTCAAAAGAAAGAAAAAAAAAAGAGAAGAAAGCTGGACTACTTTCCTTCCCCAAGTTCATCTATCTCTGCCAAACATTTCACAATTTGCTTCACGCAAACAAGTTCCTACCTTCACCTGAAATAAAAGAAAAGGAAGCCCATAATTTGCTCACAGAGTATTATGCAGAAAAAGTATTTTAGAATCAAAGATGGGAGGCACACGTGCTGTTTATTTCAAATAGTGTTTTCCCGAGACGTTTGCCTTTATTATGGCCAAGGGCCCTCCTGCACTGAGAAGCAGCAATTGGGATCCGCTGACCACGGTGATTCTTGAACGCAGAACATTAAATGTCCTCCCGACCATCCGGCGCACCAGTGATTTCTCGTTCTTTCCACGTACCCCACGAAACAGCTGCCGGAGGCTTTTGGTCCTCTCCCTCCTACCTGTGCCCTCATTCCAACCACAGTTCCCTCTTTCCCCAGAAACAACTAGATGAAGGGCAGGCGCCCACTCTTCTCTGGCGCACTGGTTCTGATCATGACTTTCACCTCAACACCCCCGTTTCTGTCCAATGAATGAGCTGCCCTGAGGCGGAGAGCGCAGCTTATTAGGTGACTGAAGAGCAAAGAGGGGGCGAGAGAAGAGTAAAGTGTCCCTAACTTTCTGGTCCCTGTTCACCCACGAGACAGTTGCTACCAATGCCAGGCAGTTGCCAGGCAACGGAGGCGGGAGGAAGACCCAGGTGAGTGAGTAGTCAGCCTCGTCCACTTGACCATGAGGGCCCAAGAGACCCCAACGCCCGGCATCCGCCGCTCCTCACGGGCAGTGCAAGTACCACAGACCCACCCCCTCGCCTGCTTATTTCACGGCTCCTTTAAACCTGAGCACGTGCCGGGGCCTGGACACCGACGTACGTAATTGTTTGTCTGCAAAGTGTAACGGCGCCAAAAGGGCTCTGGGCGCACAGACTGTTTTGCCAAAGTTAAAAATACACGGTGAAAGGTGGCCAGAGGGACCGGGAGCCAAAGCGAACTTGGATTTCACGTCCGGCAGGGCTTCGCTTACACCTGCCTGCAACAGGCAGGCTGCACAAGGGCACGTCTGTACCAGCCTGGAAGCCGAGCAGACAGACCGTCCGGGGCGGCTCTCACGACGCCAGCGCGGCCGGGGTCTGATGCACAGCCTCCCGCAGGAAGTCCCAGACCCGGGAGGGCAGGGCGGCCACAGGGCAGCTGGCGATGCGTCGTCAGAGCCGGGAAGGTGGGGAGCTGCAGAGACCCGTAACTGAGGTCTGGAAGCCAAGTGGGAGGCTTCCCATCGACCACAACCTTGCAAACGCAGAGCAGAGA
Organism: Furipterus horrens; assembly: GCF_987537825.1. NCBI lineage: Eukaryota > Metazoa > Chordata > Mammalia > Chiroptera > Furipteridae > Furipterus > Furipterus horrens. The sequence continues at coordinate 1,488,676 of NW_028327186.1, read as the reverse complement.
GAACAATGCCTGCATCTGAGATCTCGTAGCTCTGTGATTGCGTGTGTGCTTCAGCGAGGTCCAGCGACTGTGCTATTCAGCTGGAGTGACAGAGAACTTAGCACCATAGTGGGCTTCTTAAAAAACATCCTACCTGATGATATGTTTATTGATTTGAGAGAGAAACATCAATGTGAGAGAGAAACATTGATTGGTTGCCTCCTATACGTGTCCTGACCAGGGATTGAACCTGCAACCTTTTGGTGCACAGGATGATGCTCCAACCACTGAGCCACTTCACTAGATTGGTTACAATCCATTAACATCCTAAAGCGACCAGAAACTGAGGTCATAGATGGGTCAGTGTGGGGGGGCCACCATCAGCATCAGGGGCCCCACAGGGCCCAGAAGGCAGGTGTGGGCGCGTCTCCCGCAGGCACTCACAGGTAGCAGCCCTGGGTGACTAAGAGGAAGAAGAAGATCGAGGAGGACTTTGTTGGTGGCTAGTTGCTGGCCACCAGGACACAGGACATAAGGTGGAGCTGAGGGAGGAAAGGAGAGGAAGAAGCCAAGGAACAGGTGACGATGACAAAGAGGGAGGACGGAGGGGACAGATAAAAGGAACCAGTGGAGCCCGCCAGAAGCCCTCCAATCTGCCCCACGCGGACACTGTCCCCAGAGGGTCTCCTCAGACCTGACCCAGACGGGCCACCAACACAATGAGAATGAACTCCCACCCCAGATGCTGGGTCCTGGGTGAAGTGTCTGTGGCAAGTGCAGTCCTATGGAAAAAGGGACAGGGACCCTGGCCAGGGAGGAAATGAAAAGCCCCTGTGACATTGTGGGGAGGGAAGCGACAGCACTCACCAGCTCTCAGACACCTGGGGGCCCTGCTCAGACCCCGCCCAGCTCCGAGGTGGCTGGTCCCCTCCCCCACTGCCCCCACTGCCGCTGTCTCTGTCTCTGCCCCTCAGGGCCCTCCTGGAGGCCAGGGGAAACTGAGCCACGCACCTGGAAGCTGGAGTCAGACGCCTCCCTGCTGCGTGGGCACCCTGAAATGCACCAGTGCACCGGGGGCAGACCCAGTGGTGACAGCTGTGTCCCCAGATGGCATCGCGGGCACCAGCGTGTAGGAGTTAAAACCAAAGGGACAGTTTCAGCTTTTGGGGGACTAACAGTTTCCTCTGTGTCTGACTACGAGACTGGTCTCCAGTGAGGAGCGTGGTATCAGCCACACTTAAAAATAACATGTCAGGAAACAGAAACCTCACTCCGACTCTTACCGGGTCACGGAACCCTTTTGTCGTGCGGTTCCCAGGCCCCCGGCTGGGGACAAAGCTTCGCTTCTCCCTGCTTTGTAACACAGAGCGTGCCGTCCTGGGATTGCTGCAAGTCGCTGTGAGGAAAACTCACTACACAAATAAATAAGCTGCTTTTTTCATTCAAAGGCTGGGAACATAACAAGGACACCCTCAACACCCCCCCTCCCCCCCCACAAAAGAAATCCTTTTCCAAGAACACTTTCATTTCATTTGTCCCGGGGCTGGCAGGATGCGTGGCCCATGGTATCAAAGCCCTTCCACTTATCTGCCATCAACCTGACTCCAACACAGAGGAAAAAATACTCATTCTGTTCCACTTGAAATTCAAACAAGCTATTTTTTGGTTCCTGGGCTTGTCTTTATTTTCCTTGGAACACGGTGTTCTGAAACCTTGCACAAGGATCCTCTCTCTGCTGTGGAAGGACAGCAGCACCCTATTAATCCCAGCGCTGGGTTCTTAGAAACGACAAGGTACAAATTCCATTTTCTAAAAGGAGCAAAGTACATTGAAAATAAAAAACCCTCACCTGATATATGTTTATCGATTTTGAGAGAGAAAGGGAGGGAGAGAGAGAGAGGGAGGGAGAGAGAGAAACATGTGAGAAACATTGACTGGTTGCCTCCGGTATGTGCCCCAGACAGGAATTGGACCCACAACCCAGATACGTGCCCTGACCAGGGATCGAACCCACAGCGTTGTGGTATATGGAATGATGCTCCAACCAAATGAGCCACTCGGCCAGGGCCAAAATACATTTAAAAAAAAAAAGTTTTTAGCTACTGGACAGCCAGAAGCCAAGTGGAACACAGAAGGGGAGCCCCATGTTCGTCTGGAGAGTGTCACTGGGCTACAGGCAGAGCCGCAGGTCTCCCCAGTGGAGGCGATGAGGCAGCCACAGCTCACAGGGCAGAGTCCCAGGCAGGGGAGGCCCAGGGAGAGGGAGTGAGCACAGGAGGTCATTTAGAGGGTCCCCAATGCCCAAGGAAAGAGTCGCTGAAGGAAAAACAGAGCAAAGCTCTCTGGAGCTCACAGCGGTGCAGAAATCGCCACGCGCTCACCAGCCTGGGCATGAGCTCTCTTGCCTCAAAGGGCCCCAGGTAGAGCAATCCCATAGGGTTAGCTCATTAGGAGAGAGAACGGGAGCCGCAGACCGAAAGCTCTCTCCTCCTGACTCCCAAAGGTCAGGGGTAAGACTCTTCGGTGCGCAAACATCAATGGGAGAGAGAAGCATCAATCAGCTGCCCCCCACCAGGGATCAGGCCCACAACCTAGGTATGTGCCCTCACTGGGAATTGAACCAGGAACCTTTCGGTGTATAGGACAATGCTCCATCCAACCGAGCCACACCAGCCAGGGGTATGAATTACTATATTATTTTCCATACAAACAACTGCAAACCTGCTTTCACCCCACCTGTATTTGCAGTTTCTGTGGCTGGTGTATACTCTACAGTACCTTCTCAACACAAAGTGTCCACGTGGCTTGTGAAGAATGTGTATATAAGAAGGTTCTTTCAAGATAACTATGTCCTTTTAGGTAAAAAGGTATTAAAATGGAATTTCCTGTTGGTTATAACTATCAACTCAATTAAATGGAACTCCCTCCGCCCCCTGCCCCCTCTGCCCCGTTGACGTCAACCCACTGGACATTCAGAAGCCAAATCCCGTAAAACCCACACAGCTATGCTCCATCCAACCGAACCCCCAAATCGGAATGGATGCCTCTGCTCTCAAACACTCCAGAGAGCTGAGGTTACTGACCAACTGAAATCGTCAAGCTCAAAACTATTAATATAATCTCAAGTTCAGGAGCAGGAAGAACCGTACGAGGTTCTAGGGAGGGGACACGGGACCGCCAGGCTGCTGGGGCACAGAGAGGCCTGCTGGCTTGTCCTATGAGCACACAGATTTCTCGCTGCCTACAGGACAGACTGTAGCTGTTCACGGGCCTCGGGGTTCCGTTCTGAACACTCTTGCAATAGTATCCACGTGCCCTGACTGGGAATCGAACCCACAACCTTTTGGTGCGCAGGATGATGCCCCAACCAGCGGAAACCCCCATTTAGGGCAGCTTGTACTCATTTTTGTTTTTCACTAGCAATTAGCATTCACGTTCTAGTAAACGGGATTTTCACGGACTTTGTTTGAAACAACTGGAAGAAAAAGCCACAAATATAAAAAAGCTACCTAGAAAAATAACCGCTGTCATTATTTACTTGCTCTTGAATTCCATACAATGATCCTCAGGGATATGGTGAACTGCCGATTCAGCTTTTACTTGTATGCAAACAACAAATAAAAATAAAACACAATATTTGTTCTTTACAGGTGAAACAAAAGAGAAACTCTGGACTCTTTAAAAATCCTATTTTTGCAGGATATTTCTTGACAAAGAAAACATAATTTCAAAGTAACAAACACAATAGAAAACTCTAGACACACCATGGCAACGGTATCTCTGAGGGGCAGAAGCGGTAGCAACTTGGGCAACTTTGTTATTTTCTTCTTTCCGGTCCTTCTCTCTGTGGCCCGGGGGCTTTAGCCCACAACTCCAGGACGGTAACTGATTTTCCCAAACCTGAGCTGCCCCCTGAAGGCCTGACTCTTCAAGAGTCTCTCTCCTCCCTTTAGCAATTAGGCCCGTTGAGAAAACGGCTTTAGGAAACGTGTCCCTTCCAGTATCGAACAGCTTATGGTAGTGAGTGTTCCAGACAGGAGGAAGGGACCCAGGCCCTCGGTTACCAGGACACTAGGGTAATAAGACGCTCACAGACTCCCAGACGCACGGCAACCCTGCTCTGGCCTCAGAGCCTTGGGCTGTGCGGACTTCTGCTCACGTCACTGCCCCACCATGTTATTCCAAGCCAAGTTTATATTTGGGGTGAGTGACGACTCCGCCGTAAAATGCAAACAGAACTCCCAGCCACCCACCCAGCTCCTCCGCCCCACCCAGCCCCACCCTCTGCAGACGGGCTGGGCCCCGCGCACCCCCTCCGCTCTGTCTGGACGTCTGGAATCTCTGCCATCTCTGCTGACACCCTGTCCCTTCTAAGGAGCCCAGTCACCCCAATGGCGTGTGTGGTGGGGGCCTCCACGGGCTCCTCCCGTGCAGGGTAGTGGACACATGGGGGGGGGGGCTGCTGAAATTGTAATGAGTTCTGCCTCTGACGGCCCTGCAGAGAAACGCTGGGTTTGTTCAGGACACAGTTCACCTCCTCCAGAGCGTTTTCCAGGGAATGCTGGGGGCGGGCAGTTCCCAACAGGGGATGCCCCCCCCATTTGGGAATTCCCCCAAAGTACATATTCCATGTACAGAGATGACTAAGTCAAGCTTTCCTAGAGTGTATTTTTTTACTTTTAAATTTTTATTTTTAATTTATGATTTTAGAGAAGGGGAGGGAGGGAGAAAGAGAGGGACAGAAGCACTGATAAGTGAGAAACATCTGTTGGGTGCCTTCTGTACTTCTGTACGCACCGCTGCCTGGGGACCAGACCACAACCCACGCATGCGCCCTGACGAGGAATTGAACCGGCGACCTTTCAGTTCGCAGGACGATGCCCAGCCAACTGAGCCGCAGCGGCTGGGGTTCAGAGTTTAAATGACCAATGTTGACCTAACAATAGCCTCAAAATACTTGGCAATCAGAGTGTCTTCAAGTATAGTTTCCTCCCAAATTCTGTGTGGATTAAGGTACCATGTTTCCTGAGTTTCTCTTTATCCACAAACTCCAAGCCCGTATGGTATGCCTGGCATGGTGACAGGCACGGGGAGATGTCACCAAAGAATAGGATGCTGTCTCTGCAGTCACAGGGGCTCCCATGTGCACCACCTCACCTCCCAGTCCAGGAGGAAACATCTAGAAAACACATTGGCATGGATTTCCAAAGAGCCGTATAACCTTCTGCTGTTAATAATTCATTATTCAGCTCCGAAATGGAATCCTTAAAAAAAAGGGGGGGGGGAACCCTCCCTACCTACATGTGGAAGTGTCCACAGGTGACTATGACAGTGACGTGGCATTGAACAGTGTCCCCCACACACGTCCACCTGGAGCCTCGGCATGTGACCTGATTTGGAAACGGGCCTTTGCAGATACGACCAGTCAGATAACAGTGAGGTCACCCTGGATCAGTGGCAGATTCCAAGACCAGACGGCCAAGGCACTTCATTCTGATCGGTGCCGAGGGAGAAGCGGGAAGACCCACTTTGCCCTGCCTCTGGGTCTACGAGAAGGCCCGTCGCACGGCACCTGCCACGTGGGAAGGCCCTTTCCGGAAGTGGGAGCCCCATCCAGGCCCGGCTTCCCTGAGGTTCGGCAGGAACCCATCTGATATGATCCAGGTGTCACAGAAACTTGGGCACTTTGATTTCTCGGCGTGGAGCCAACACACTCAAACTACAGTCCTTACGACTCGCGATGAGAGTCCCAGAGGCCTGTGACTTCGGAATGTGGCCGTCCTCCTGTCTCAGGAGGTCACCTGCCTGCACAACACAGGCATGGGACACGGGCAGGGGACCCCCTGCGCCTCCTCCCGGAGCCAGAGTGAATGAAGTCCCTGGGGTTGCTGGGTCCAAAGGAGCAGGTGAGCAAACGTGCCAGACGTCCTTCAAGGTGGTGGTGACAAACCGTACCCCCAGCACAGACACTCTTGGAGGAAACCTTCCCAGCCACGCTGCTCGTGTGAAAGGCCAGGGTGACCAGCTCAGACCGGACGGCACAGCACCCCAGGTCCCACTCAGCGCTGGGCCCTGCCCGCCCTCCATCCCCTCCTAGCACCGATCACATCGTGTCAATCCAATAACCGGGTGTCAGAACTCAACAGCCGACCGATTTCCGATGTTCTGCCTCCTTAAACTCACGCTGCGATGTTGTTCCTTGCTGCTTTTTTAGAAAATTCATTCATTTTTCATCAAAGGATAATTGGCATAGAGTCTTCAGTTCCAGGTGTGTAACATAGCGATCTGACATTTACGTGCCTTACGAGGTGACTTAGGATGGTGACCACATCCTCTGCCTTTTTAGGGAAGGGTCCCTTTGAGAGGTGAGGCTCCTGATGATAACATCGCGTGCGGCATTTCCTTAAAGCTACTTCCCCTGAGCGACAGGGGGACGGGCAGGCATGACTCCAGGTACCAGTTCAGTTCTAGAAGCAGCCTTTCTTTCAGGTTGGCCATTGGTGTATTTAAAAAAAAAATTTTTTTTTTAAACTCATTGATTTTGGAGAGAGAGAGGGGGAAGAGGAAGAGAGAAACATTGATTTGTTGTTCCCCTTATTGATGCAGCATTGGTTGCTTCTTGTATGTGCCCTGACCGGGGATCGAACCCAGAACCTTAGGATGTCGGGATGATGGTCTAAGCCAGGGGTCCCCAACCCCGGGGCTGCGGATCACTACCAGTCTGTGGCCTGTTAGGAACAAGGCTGCACAGCAGGCAAGCGAGCAAAGCTTTGCTCCCATCACTGCCTGAGCTCCTCCTCCTGTCTTCCCCCCAACACACACACACACACCCCCATCCATGGGAAAATTGTCTTCCACAAAACTGGCCCCTGGCGCCAAGAAGGTTGGGGACCGCTGCTCTAAACAATCAGCTACCTGGCCAGGGCAGCCAACAAGGTATTTTCAGAGGCATTTCCTGTCGAACACTGCCTGGCCTTTGCACAGCATTGGGAGACACCTGCCTGCGTCCAGCGGGCCTTATCTCATGGGACTGAATCTCTCTAACCCCGAGCTTGCTTATTTAGGAACATTCTGGAACAGTGTGGTATTGCTCTACAGTATTCGTGTCTTGTAAATGGTTACAAATGCGTCTTTAACTAGGTGTCAACTATGGCAGGCGCAATCTCCACTCTTTCCAGAAGCCACTGGTTCTCTTTCAGCATCCAATTACAATTCTGATTTCAAAGGCAAAGGCCGAGGCACTCCCAAGATTCACACACAGATAGGAAAACCTCCAAGGCGTGTGCTTAGTGCACCTCTTCCAACTGTAATGAGCCGAATTACTCATAAGAGGCAAGTACATTAAAGTAAAACACTATTGGGCATCTCCAGACATTGATTTAAGCTCATATAATATTCTCAAGCGTTTTTGAATATCCCTTATAACCAGAGGACCAAGCCTCCTTCAAGTTGGGCCTGAAATAACAGCAAGATTGTCTATTTGTCTTTCAGGACAGCAATTCACAAGGTTTATACACAGAGGCCCACATGCTCACCCATGCACTCAGCTCTTTTAGACGTCTCTGAATCAACGTTCTTCCCTCAACACTGCTCCCTACTCCTCCCAGACCCGCCTTGCTTTAGAGTTCATCGGGAATGCAGAACAGAAAAGTTCCCATGTGGAAATTCACGGGGAACTCACCCCCAATATAAGGACACGTGCAGGGCCACCAAACGTGACACCCCAACATTTGAGCTAGCTGGGGAGAATCACACCATGTTCATGGCTATTGCCAGAGACCCCGTGGACCCCAGAAGCTATTTCATGAGGCTCTTGCTGGTTGATACAAGACGCACTAAATTCAAGAATGCTCAACAGGCACTATTTCCTCCTCCTGTGGTCCCCAGGTACAGTTCCGTGGTGTTCATCTAAAATGACAGTGTCACCCTCTCCAAACAGTGACAAAGTCCCACCACCCTGGAAACTTCTGTTGGTATGGCTGGGTAGCTCAGCTGGTTAGAGCATCGTCCTGATACTCCAAGGTTGTGGGTTCAATCCCCAGTCAGGGCACATACAAGAATCAACCAATGATGCATCAGGAAGTAGAACAACAAATCACTGTCTCTCTCTCTCTCTCAATCAATCCATCAACTTCTGTTCGAGTCAAATCAGGTGGAACTGACATGTGCTTTTACTCTCCCACCCAACGACAGGAAAGAGCCAAAATATCAGCAACCAATGGCACCATGTCACCACGCACACAGGTACTGAAACACCTTTGTCGTATGCTTTGAAAACATTTATTGTTCCCACTTGGTCGTATGTCATTCCACGACAGTCTGAACGTTTTCAAACAAGGGGCAAGCGTCTGCTGTTCAGTGGAAACGGCCTTGAGATAAGAAGACTTGGATTTCGCACCATGTCCCATGTCGGGGCCAGCTGGAGCCTCTACAAAAGCTCAGCTTCATAAGCAGCAACTTCAAGTTCACGCACGACAGGAACAAAAGGAACGTTTCATGGGCCTTCCGCACCGAGGATCCGCTCCAGGGTCATGAAGTTCAAAGAGATATTTTTCTAACCCGTCGCCATGTTCCTGACATATTCACTTTTAGGACGTCCTATTTTAAAGAAAGTTAAGTTCTTGGGTCATCAAAGGGAATTAGATAACAATCTGTGTTCCTGGAGGTTGTAACATGCAAGGAGAGCAAACGGCAGCGGAGAAAAAAAACCAGCCTCCTTCCATGGGACCCGTGGAATCACACAGTGAAGCCCCCCCGCCCCCCGGCTGTGTGCCCCTCACTCCAGGCACCCTGGGTGGCCGCGGGGAGATGAGGGCCTTGAGCCTGTCCAGGCCTGGACTGTCCCATGGGGCTGTGGGTGTCCAGTGGGGCAGACAGACCTGGCTCCGGTCCCCAAGGACCTGCCCTCTATGGACATGTTCAGCCCCACGCTGGGAGCTGGTGACAACTTGAGCAACACGTAAAAAGATGGAACTCCTCTCTGCTTCAGCGACATCCCTGTCCTTCCGGATCGTCCCTCTCTGCACAGCCCAGAGCAAGGGCCCTGTCAGAGGGCTGCGCTGACCCAGGAGAAACGTCCGCACGCAGGGAGGAAGGGGCACCTCCGCGTGACACCAAGCAAGACCTCGGTCCCACCCCCTCGGCCGGCGATTCTCGGGATACACGAACAGGTGACATTTCACGAAGGACACAGACTAGGAATCAGTAAAGAAAAACAGAGGTGAAAGGGTTGACAAAAGACAATGATGGCAAAGTCATGACTTCAAAATCAAGAAGCCAGCATGGCCCCTCCTCCCATGTGGGTGACAGGTCACCCAGGCAACTAGGCTGACGGTGGCACAGATTCCACGGTCCCTGCTTCCCCGGTCACCACCCCCACCCGTGCTCCCTGGATGTGGCCCCTGGAAAGGCAGGCACCCGAATTAAATCTGAGCAAACTGTCCCCATCAAATCAGAGCATGAGATGCTCAAGCAGAGACCAGCACACCAGTGTCCTGGCACGACCATTCCCAACAGCCAAAAGGTGGGTGCGAGCCAAGGGTCCACCACCAGGTGAGCGAGAAACAAAACGAGGTGCATCCGTGGCCCTGAACGTGGGTCAGCCTCGAAATGTTGGGGATCCTGGCACACAAGTGACCCTTGAGGGTGTGATATGGAATGAAATCAGCCAGTCACAGAAGGACACATACTGTATGATTCCACTCCCACGATTCAGTCAAATCCACAGGGACAGAAAGGAGAAGGGTGGGCCCCGGGCGGGGGAGTCAGTGTTGAACAGGAACAGGGTTGTGGTTTGGGAAGATGAGAACATTCTGGAGATGGATGGTGGGGATGGTGGCTCCACAGTGTGAACACAATTAAAGCCACCAAACTGTCCACTGAGACGTGGTGACACTGGCAAAGGGTATGTATATGTTACCACAATAAAGTTTTTAAAAAGTCAACGCAGGACAACATGTCCAAAGCAGGCGGGCAGTGTGCAGACGCAGGTTAGCCACTGTCTCTGCCTGGATGACCCACCAGCACCAGGAAGGGACAGTCACACCCGCAGCACCTCACAGGCTTGGCCAGCAGCGCTAACCCCACACAGCATGGGGGAAGAGCCACCTCTCTGCATCTGGGGAATATCAGGGCGCCTGAGGTCCTTTAAAACTTTCTATGCAGCCCCAGCCACGTGGCTCACTGGTTGGAGTGTCATCCCACACAGTAAAAGGTTGCAGGTTTGTATGTTTGATCCCCAATCAGGGCATGCGTGGAGGGCACCTGATCGATGTTTCTTTCTCGCTCGTCCTCCCTCCTACTCTCTCTAAGATCATTGAGCATATTCTTGAGTGAGGATAAAAAAAACTTCCTAAGGAGCACTGGCTTAAAGAGAAATCTTGAGGATGACCAGGAATGCGCAACATTGTCTGAGTGCTGAAAGATGACGTCACAGCATGAAGCTCCTTGGGGAAGCCCTCAGGCAACAGTCCCTGAGGGCGGCTCGCTCATGGGCATGCCCACCATCACAGCGCACACACCGTCAGGGGCGCGCACACCGTCACAGCGCACACACCATCACGGGCGCGCAACCGTCACGGGCACGGACACAGACACTGTCAAAGGCGCGCACACCATCACAGGCACGCACATCGTCTAGGGCGTGCACACCATCACAGGCGCGCACACCATCACAGGCACGCACATCGTCTAGGGCGTGCACACCATCACGGGCGCGCACACCGTCAGGGGCGCGCACACCGTCACAGGCGCACACACCATCATGGGCGCGCAACCGTTACGGGCACGGACACAGACACTGTCAAAGGCGCGCACACCGTCACAGTCACGCACATCGTCTAGGGCGCGCACACCATCACGGGCGCGCACACAGTCACGGGCACGCACATCGTCTAGGGAGAGTACACCGTCACGGGCGCGCACACCGTCACAAGCACGCACATCGTCTAGGGCGCGCACACCATCATGGGCGCGAACACCATCACGGGCGCGCACACACTCATGGGCGCGCACATCGTCTAGGGCGCGCACACCATCATGGGCACACACACCATCACGGGCGCAGAGAAAGATCGCGTCTTTTCCGCGCAACTGCTATTTATCTCATTGTTCACTTATTTATACACTCATGCCATGCCTGCCTGACGTACACAAATAAATATGCATCCAGTGCGCACGCACCAGCCTTCTCTTTACTGATAAGGCTGTGAGAGCATCCTGTTCAGAGATGACTGCGTGAATGGACCAGCTACCCTGAAAGGAATTTCCATCCCAAGATTCAGATTTTTCTACAAAGTGTCCCTGCGGTCTTTGTTGCTCACCCTCCTGACACTTACCAGGATAACGATCTGGTTTTAGCCACTTTCTCCAAAGCCTGAAATATTTCAACAGCAGCTGGGTCCTGTCGACACACATAGTCAAGATGGAAATGGCCCAGGGCAGCACACGGGTGGCTCTGGGTGATGTCACCTGGGATTCCAAAGCCCAGGGGCCCCTGTCCCTTCCCTCTCTGAGCCAAGACCTCCATCTCTGTGCCACCCCTGCCTGCGAGGGTCAATGAGGGACATACAAGTACATCGCAGGGCCGGCCAGGAACTTCACCACACTCTACTTCATAAACCCTGTCTCAGGGATGGGGAGACGCCTGATGTTCTATGCTTATTTCAACTGAAAACAGAAACAAACAAACAAACCCACAAGTACCTGTTTTCCACCATGCCTTCCTAATCCCTAGAGTCCATAGATATATCCTCAGGTAAGGATTTTTTTTAAAAGTTCCCAAGGTCACATTTGGAGAAAGGAGAGAATTTGGAACCAATAGTTCCTTCTCTTGAACCTGATTTTTTCTTTTTCTTTTTTTTTTTTTCTTTTAATAGTGATTAGAAGTACAGGGAAACCAAGAAAAGACAGAGTAGCTTAAACCCAACAGACTGTTCAAAGGTCTGGGAACAGCTTGGGTCCACTCCTACCTCATCGATCCCTCAGGTACTTGATTCCTTTGGGGGCACAAGTTTCTTGTCATCAAAGCAGCGGTGGGAAAAGAAGAAAAGCAGAGAGAGGCAGGGGAGTGGGTGCTAAGGGGGTGCGGGGCAGCATCGTGTCTGCTGATGTCCCGGGGCCTTTCTAGGGAAGTAGCGGGGTTCCTGAATGAGACAGCCCTGAGGTGAGAGAAAAATCAGGCAGATTCCAGCTGGTTTCACCTTCCTGCTGTGCTAAACCACACACATCCTGAGAGCCCATGAGGCCCTCCTGAGCAGCTTGGCATGGCCCACCTCGGAGGAAGCCCACCCTGGCTACATTAGGTTTGTCTTCCTTTCAAAAACCAAATCCTGGCCCTGACTGGTGTAGCTCAGCTGGCTGGGTGTCATCCTGTAAAGAGGGAAGTCGCAGGTTCAATTCCCAGTCAGGGCGCGTGCCTGGGCTGCAGACCAGGACCCCTGTTGGGGGTGTGCGAGAGGCAGCCAATGGATGTTTCTCTCTCACATCCATATTTTGCTCCCTCTCTTTCTCCCTTCTTTCCCTTCTCTCTAAGAATAAATAAATCTTTCCCTTCTCTCTAAGAATAAATAAATCTTTTTTTTAAAGAAAACCAAACACTTTATTTAAAAAAGGTAGCAGTTGATACGCAAAATTGAGAATTCTAAAGACACCATGAAATGGGCTAATGACTTAAACTCACTTGATGCTTAAAAGCAAGGTTATTTACCAAATCCAACTGGATTTATAAAATACACCAACTCTGCTTTCTAATAAACAAATCATGCCTTGATTTTACCATTCCCTAGAGCGCTTTTCTAATGACGTGCGTTTTAAGAAGACACTGTGTATCTCTGGATTATCGGGGGCTCATGAGCCGAGCGGCGGGAGAGCACCAGCCGTTTTCAGCATTTCGGAAATGCTTTTCGTAGACTGTCCATTAACCCGTGATAAAATGATACAGGTCAGATGGCACAAATGCCTCTGCTTTGGCTGGAAGTATGGCTTCCTTGGAGTAGCAATGTTAAGAAACATTTTGATGGAAAGATCTTAGCCACACTAGCAATCCCAGCAGCAGGAGCGGTCATAAGGACGAGTGCCACGCACCTGCTCAGGCACCTACCTGCCCACCTGCCTTTGCTCTGCCTTATTGTGCACTATCTCCATCTCAGAAGCTGTTGTCCCCCCTCCTGCTTATGTGAGGACACAGGGCTGGGGACAGACACAGCCTGCCCAGCAAGTGACCTCCCTGGTTTCTGATCAACTACAGAATGAGCAAAAGAATTCATTATCATCTAACGAAGATGGTTTGGTAGGCAAAGTCTTTCCAAATCCAGCATCCCCGGTGGGAAAAGAGCCAGAGGGTATGCCGGGGGCAATGTATACAAACTGTACTCTGGGAAAACGCAAAACAAGCCACTGTGGACAGCCACGCAGAGAGGGCTCTAAAAAAGCAGAAATGAAAATAGCCTCTTCCTTTTCCCTGTGAGTTCTCTCAATGCACTATATATAGCAAGATACGCCTCGTACAAATAAGTACATTGGGCTCCCCTGTTATGGGAATTCAGAAAGAAGCCAGACCAGACCCCAGTGAAGGGCAGGACCCGGATGGCCAGAGTCCCTTTGCAAAATTCCCCAGTTGGCGAGTCCAGAAACCTGGATGAGCTTTGACTTTAAATGGACTTTCTAATGTGCTTCTCAACGAGGGCCTTGGGGACAGGGTGGTTCTTTATGGGCACTGTCCAGAGCAAGGCAAGGACATGATAGCATTTCAGTGACCTGACCCAGGAGTGCCAAGGACCAGGAAGAGCAGCAGTCCCTGTGATGACTCAGTATCATCCCCCCCTTCCAGGAGAGATGCCACCTGTAGAAGTGATGGTCACCACCATGGACAAGCCTTGGAGCAGGATCCAGCTAGACCACAGCATGATGAACCAGGACCCGGCACGCTGGGCCTCCGAGGTCACCAAGAGCTACGGAGGAACCGCACGAAAAAGAACAAGGTTTCTAATCCACTTACAACAAGAGCAAAGGACCCAAATAGACATTTTCCAAAGAACATACGAATGGTCAACAGGTACATGAAAAGATGCTCAGCATCACTGACCATCAGGGAGACGCAAGCCAAGGCCACAGTGAGGTATCACTGAACACCTGCTGGGTGGCCGTCGTCAAAAAGACAAGAGGTCACAGGTGTTGGCGAGGACATGGGGAAAGGGCACCGCTGGGCCTATTGGTGGGACCGTCCATGGAAAAAGTGTGGAGGTTGCTCTGCCAATTAAAAATAGAACTATCTTACGATCCAGCAATTCCACTTCTGGGTATTTATCCGAAGGAAACAAAAACACTGTATCAAACAGATCTCTGCACCCCCATGGTTACAGCAGCATTATTCACAATAGCCAAGGCATGTAAGTTACTTACAACAGATGGAGGTATGATATATGTATTCCATATTATATGTCATATATTAATATTCCATGGTATATATAACGGAACATTACTCAGCCACACTAAAGAAAAGACCCTGCCATTTGTGACAAAACACACAGCTCCAGAAGGCATCATGCTAAGTGAAATGAGCCCAACAGTAAATGATAAACACTGTATGATCTCACTTATGTGGTAGATACAAAAAAAAAAACCAAACAACTTAGAGCGTTGGCTGGTGTGTATTGAACGCCAGCCTGTGAACCAAAGGGTCGCCGGTTCAATTCCCCATCATGGCACACGCCTGGGTTGCAGGCCAGGTCCCCACTTGGGGGAAGGACGTGACCCCCCAGGACCACCCACGATGCTCCCTCATCAAACTGGGTGCGGCTCAGGGAACTTTCCTAAATATGGGACGTGGAAATACAGGGCAGTTTCTTGAACCCCTGTGTGCAAACGAAGCCGCGAGGTAGACACAAGCTCCCACCCCCCAGAGGCTCAGCGGGGGGAATGAAGGGGGCCCGGGAGGCTGCATTTCTAACCAGCTTGACTGGAGATTCCCACGGAGAAGGGACCCGAGGCCCATGTCAATCAGAAGCACCACGTCAACAGTGTTTAAATAGTTGGTGCCTGAGAGAAGCCACCGTCCAGAGACAGGGTCAGAGGCCAAGGCTCCCCCAACAAAAGGGTACCCTCATTCTGCACGTCCATGCGCTTTAACAGAACAGCCCCTAATTGTATATCCACCAGGGCAATGAGAAAACACAGAATAGACGCCAACTGTTTGCAGCCGGGTTTCCCACGGTCTCTGCAGTAAAGGCACAGAAGTAGCATGGGCCTGAGTTGGAATAAGTCAGTTCCCAGGTTTCTCTGGCCGGTCCCCATGCCAGCTCCCCCAGATCCCGGGCCCCCAGCTTGCACCACACCCCTGCCCAGGTTACAATCTGGTTACGGCCTCAGAGTACCCTGGACCCGTCATGTACCCCATCCCGCGGGCCCTCCCTGGCAGCCTCTGCCCTTCGGGCTCTTGTCTGGCCACATCCTCCCTGGTCCTCCGCCTCACACCCTCCTCCCTGCATCCCGTATCTGTGGGCTGGGCAGGGCTCCCCATGGACACACCCCACAATGCAATCGGTCTCCAAGGTAAGCTCCACGAGAGACCCAGCCTCCTCATTTCCGTCTCCACAGCCTGGCTGGGGCCTGGCTTGGTGAGGACGAGCTCAGGATGCTGGTGTGAGCCAACCGGAGGGATCTGGGAGGCAGCTGCACACAGTCTGGAATGCCATAGGTACACAAGCCACTTGCTGTTCCTAAAGGACAGGGCAGGGCTCAGACACCCTCGCTCCGTGAGCCCAGTCCTGAGCACACCAGTGCCAGACTTTCTTGAGTTTTATGTGGTTTCTGGGAGGGGATGAGCCAGTCCCTGGACCTTCTTTCTCTCAGCCCTGCTCACCCAGGCAGACGCGCCCACCGGCCCAGCCCAGGGGAAGGCCACTCTCTCCCCAGGAAAGCATCCAAGGAATCTGACCGGGGAGCTGGGAGGTATCAGGGAACTCCTGAAAGCACCCTTAGCCCCGAGGACCCGCCCTGAGGACCGTTCTGATCCTTCCAGAATCCAGGTCGGGTCAGGGTGGAAGGAGAGAGGACAGGCAGGTGTGGTCTGTGAGAAGATAAAGGTTTCACAGCCCCGCGGAACCCTTCCAGGTCACGGAATCAAGACAGCTGCTTTGGGTCCCCTTTCTCAGGTTTTCCAGCTGTGTGCTGGGGATGATCATTGTTACTAGGGTCAAATGACATACTGGATTGAAAGCACTTTGTCAACTGGAAGAAAATAAAGTGTATTTCCTGAGGCCTAAGTATGTCTAGCAAGGAGGCCACAGGAGGACTGGCTGGGTGTTAACAGGAAGTGGTATGTGTGTGAAGACTTAAACCTTGGGTGCAACTGGCAGCCACATGGCTGCCTGGAGTCCTCGCCCTGAGGACACTGAGGACGTTTGTGTCAGGGGGTCACCCCTCCCTTCTTGACTCCAGGCTTCTGGTGAACAGAAGCCAGGAAATCCCACAGCCCTGCCCAGCAGCCTCAGGTTTGCTAGCTGGCGGGCACCCGAGAGCAAGCAGGGCAGCATCACTCAAGGCGGGGGCCATCAGAGAAGCATCAACTGGGTGTGAATCCAATGTGCTGATTCCTGGGCGCAATCCTGGGCCCAATCTCCGAAGAGCTCAGTCAGAAATGTTGGGGCTGCGGCCTGGCGACTGTTAGTTTTAACAAGCTTCTCAGGTGAGTCTTGGAGAAATTTGAGAAGCACCAGCAAGGGTGCAGTTGGGAAGACCTAGTTCAAATTCCAGTTCCACTACCTAGATGCTGTGTGGCCTTGGGCAAGTTACTTAACCTCTCTGAACCTCTGTTTACTCATAAGTATAAGCACAGCTAGGAGAGTCAGAGATACTCAAAGGTAGGAATAGATATTCATGGTCTTCATCTAAGCTATCCTAGGAGGCATGAACAACTGTGACTCCCACCTTTTTGAGGGGAGGAGGTAACAATCTGATACTGAGAACTCAAGAAACTTCCTAGAGGTCCTTCACAGGTACAGAGGTGGACAAAGCTCACATCCTCTGCCTTGGAGGCTCATATCAGCCCCTATACTGGGACTCAAGCCAAGGAAACAGGAGGGAGACATGGGCTGAGCTTTGAATGGAGGCCCAGACCACGTGCCCTCCTGAGGGGTGTGGCCTGCAGGTGGGCTCAGCTTGCTAGACAGCTCCTGAATGGGCCTGTAGCCAGGTGGCTCCTTCAGGTGGGAATAAAGGAAGAAGGGACAGCAGGCCTCCTGGACAGGCCTCCCAGGAGGTGTGAGGCCAGAGGAGTTAGAGGAGGAGCCCAGCGGAATAACACTCCCTGATACTAACCATGGGCAGGATGCACAAACCCCCCAGAGCCTCAGTCTTTCCACCTGGAAACTGGGGTTAACTCTAAGAAAGTTAAACAGCCCACTGGGATGGCGCCTGCGAGGTGGTCCGCTCATAGCGCCCGTCAGGGTGTGGACGCTGCTCTAAGGCCCCCTACCCTGTATCTGGTGTGTGGTCCCTCGCAGCAGAACTTGGTGGCAGTTCCACTCTTTTGCCCTGAGATGAGATGTTCGCTATGACTGAGGTTCACACTCGTGTGTTGGCTGGTAAAGTTATTAAACGTCCCGGCCCACAGAGTCGAGCCAAAGAGAGGCAGGAACTTTCAGGCCAGGGCGCCTGGGAATAGATTTCCCTCCTTTTTACTTATAAGGCGGGAGCCTCTGAGGAGAAGGACACCCAGCAGCCGCTGGGTTCCAGCCCCGGGATCACTGCAGTTCAGAGGAGAGGTCTGAGGGACAATCCGGGACAGGGTACCCCCTGCGCCCCAGCATCTAAAGTTTCCCGCTCTCTGTCCCCGGGCGCACAGGCGCCTCGGGCGGCGCAACATTCTCGTCAGGCCCACCGGTCCCTCGAGGCCGGACGCTCTGTCCCGAGTCCAGCCGCTCTCCCGGCCGCCCCCACCCAGTGCCACTCACACGGTGCCCAACACCGAGTCCCGGGCGCGCCCGAGCGCAGCGCGGAGTGCGCGCCCCCGCCCGGCCCGCCCGCTCACCTGCTGAAGACCAGGCAGTCCAGGTGGTTGATCTCGTGGTCGGAGCGGTGGCGGCTGTAGTCCTCCCACAGGTCCTTGAAGGCGGTGACCGCCAGGATGAAGAGCACGGGCGCCAGCGCCAGCCCGGGCTGGAAGGCGTTCACCGCCGGCACGAAGTTGAGCAGCGCGACGAAGACGAAGTACACGTTGGCCAGGCGGTGGAACTGCTCGAACAGGTTCTTGGGCACGAAGGACAGCAGAGTGTACTTGGTGGTCTTGATCCGGTTGTCGGCCACGTGCCGCGCGCCCCTGGTCGCGCCCCCCGCGGGGTCCTCGGCGCTCGGGGGCGGCAGCAGGTTGGAGCGCACCGTGCGCGTCCTGCCCTCCCGGCGCCGCCGCCGCCGCCTCCGCCTTCCCGGGGGCTCGCGCTCCTCGGCAGCCGCCGGCTCCCGCTCCATGGCCGCGTGGCGCTGCGCCCCGCCGCTCCGCCGCTCGCGCCAGCCTCCTAGGTGATCATCGTCCGCGGCCGGGGCGCGGCGGCACGGGCTCCCCGCCTGCGGGACGCACGGAGACGGCCCTCAGCGCAGCCCCGCCCGGCCCGCCGGCAGCTCCCGCCGCCTGGGCCGCTTCCGCCACCGCGCCCGGCCGCCCCGCCCCGCCCCGCGCCGCCGCGCCCGCCGGCTCCGCGGGGAGCGGGAAACACAAAGAGCCGCGCTGCAAAATCGAGAGCGGCTGAGTTTCGTTTCCCAGCGGCTGCGGTTCGCGCCCACGTGGCCACGCGCCCACCCCGGCGGGAGGGAGCGCTGCAGCGGCTGCGGGACCAGGCTCCTCGCGGGCAGCCAGGCCGCCTGGACGGACGGGCACCGGCTGGGGACCCCGGGTTAGGAGCCAGAATCGGAGCCCGGAGGACCCACGCATGCCTTCTCTGCCCGGGGCCTCTGCTCTGGGGACGCCCCCAGAAGGCGCTGTGCGCGCCCCTTGCCTTTACTCCCCTCCGTTCCCCTGCGCAGCCTCCACCTACTTTAAGATTCACTTGAGTGAACTAGACTTTTTCCTTCCCATAAGCACGCTGCCTTCTTTCCTTTTCTAAATAGGATGAAAGAAAGAAAGAGAAGAAGGGAGGAATGTGTCGCTGTCGCAATGGCGGTCTCTCTTCCTCTCTGGTCAACTTTGAGGGACAAAATCGCCCTTGTGTGCTGCGGTGCTGAGGTGGACTCAGACCCAGACAGGGACAGGGAATGGAGGGTGCGTGCTGGGAAGGGAGGACCTGGATGGAGGGTGTCTCCGAAGCAGCAGAAGTGTTTGTTCAAAGGGCCTGCCTCAGTACTCACAGGGTATCAGAGAAGGGGAGTGTGTGGCGAATGTTCTCGCATGGCAGGAGGGGTGAGGGAGTCCCGTGTTCACAGTAAGACACTCCCCCGCCCCCTGTGCCACAGCTGTGACGTTTGGCCTCCCACTTTAGAAGTCCAGAGATGAGCCCTGGCTGTAGCTCAGTTGGTTAGAGCGTCATCCAGATTCGCAAGGTTGTGGGTTCGAAACCCGGTCAGGGCACACACAAGAGGCAACCAATGAATTCATCAATAAGTGGAACACTAAGTCGTTTCTCTCAAAATCAATAAGTTATATATACACACACATACACAGAAGAGAGGCAGGGATTTCTTGCCTTGGAGACCATGGCTGGGATTTGGGTGAAAGGTACAATTGTGGGTCCCACCTGTCTGGATTGGGGGAGCTGCTGGCCTCCTCCCTACCTCCCCCTGTTCTCTTCCCGCATGGGGACCCTCTATCATCCCAGCCTCTGCGGACCTGGATTCCTCCCCAGGGGGCCTACTGAGAAGTCACTTTTCTAACTGGGCTCTAACCACCTGCCTCTCTTCTGCGATGCTCTCTCAGGATTGTCCTGACCTTCTACCCCTGCAGCTTCCACCACCTCCGGCCATGTCAGGGTCCCCCATCCTACAGGGAGCCTTGCCACAGACCACAGCGGTGACCAGAATCCAGCGCGAGGAGGGGAGAGTGTCCGTGTCTGTCACTAAGATCATGTCCTGTGCCACAGACACAGCTTCCCTACCCATGCCATTCCTAGCGGTCCAGTGTGGATGTGTGGAGGCCCAGACCAGAGAAAGGTTTGGCCCAAGTCCCTGCCTTTCCAGGGACAAGAAATCAGATCTCACAGTGGACCCTTGGCACCCAGGACTGAAGATGAACAGCATGTGAAGGACCCCAACTTCCCTGGTTCCCATGACGAAGACCTCATGGATTTATGTTTTCCTCCATCATCAGCCCCATGAGGCCTGGGGCCTGCTGGCTCCGCCATTTCCACGGATGCCTGTGTCCCTGAGGGTGTCCCCAGGGTGTCCCCAGGGTGCCCAGGGCCTCCAGATGGGCCTCCCTGCCTCCCGGTCTCCTCCTTGCTTCAGCCAGCCTGCGTGTGGCCCAAGTGGTTACTTGACCCTTTAACGTTCTTACCCTGGAGCTCACGCGTGTCCCCCGTTGCTTACAGAATCAAAGGCTGGCTCCTCAGAGGTCCCTTGAGGCCCTCAGGGGACTGGCACCAACTGGCAGTTTTCGCTGCGCCCCCCACTCCCAGCCTAGCCCCAGAGCGAGGGGTCTCCTTCCCCTCAGAACAGGCCTTGTTTTGCTCACCCACATTCCGCGCCAAGGTTCCAAGATTCCGCGAGTCACACTGCCCCTTGGGCCCGGAATCTTCTGCCCTTGCCCTTTCCCAGCCTCGTCTCCCCACTGTGGCCTGGCTCGGCGGCCTTTCGGAGGGTTTCCAGCCTGCACAACCCACTCTGACTGAGGTGCCGTGGGTATGAAAACCTCCTTGGGCAGCTTCACAGGGAGCTGAGCTTGGATGGCTTCTGCCAGCTGAACTTGGACAGACTCAGGGCCGCCATGTGCACCACTGCGCTCTCACGGGGCCCCACCACTGGGCCCGGGCACATCACTTTCCCACGGAAATACATACCCATCACTTCCTGTATGCCCTGCATGCTCCAGGCCCTGGGGACACATGGGACAATCGTCCATGACAATATGGATCTAACCTTGTGGTAGAAAGAGGAAGTGTGGTATCGTAATTCATAGTAAGAAGTGTATATTAGGTCCTCCAGTGGCTAAGGATGGGCGCTGGTTGCCAGGGGAACCAACCGTGGGATTAGAGGTTTAGATCTTTCAGTCCCATCCCCTGACCTCCTGGAAGGGGACGGGGCTGCGGGCCAAATCAATCTCCAATGACGGATGATTTATCGATCACGCCTGTGCAGTGGGGTTTGAGGAGCTTCCCCGTGGAGAGTCGTGGGCTCGGAGCGAGCACAGGAGCTCCTGGCCCCTGTCCCCATCTCTGGCCCTACGGTCTCCTCCCTGTGGCTTTCTTGAGTTACAGCCTTCTTTAATAAACCGTTGGTCTGATAGGTGAACTATATCTCTGAGTCCTGTGAGTCACTCTAGCAAGTTACTGGAACCTGAGGAGGGGGGCGTGGGATCCTCCAATGACGTCCCCGCTAGGCACAAGCACAGGTGACAACCGGAACTCCCGCTTGGCCTCTGCTGCTAGCTCCAGGCAGACAGCGTCAGGATGGAGCCGCAGGTGGCCCGGCTGGGGCTGGAGACTTGCTTGGTGAGGCAAAGACACTCCCCCACGATCACAGACACACATTGGAATCAGTGTCCCGTGATGCTGGCAGCACGGAACAAGGCAGGCTGGGGACGCCACCATGTCCCTGTTCTCAGAGACGTATGTCCTCCTGGAGGGATTCCAACAAGGAGGCGCACCGGGGACCGGGTGCAGCTGGGACTGCGGGAAGGGCGCTGGGCAGCCCCAAGCAGGGGCCTAAGGAAACGGGGATGCACGATGTGCACGGGGACCCTGGGTTTCAGGCCCAGCCAGCAGGAAGCAGAGGCGAAGCCCTCGGGGGCTCCTGTAGGGCCTGGGGTCCCGGGGAGGAGTTAGCTTCCAGATGCGGGACAAGGGAGCCTTGGAGCGTGGGCCTGGGCCACCGGCTGCTGGTGAACAGCAGGCTGTGGAGCAGGAAGAGGCCAGTGAAGTAACGCTGGGGACAGTGTACAGTGGCAGCTCGGGCCTCAGCGACCATGGGGGGGGCGGGCCAGGACATGGCCCACTTAAGAAGCCAAATTGAGGACAGCTGAGCCTCTGAAAACAGGAGCTGCTGAGGCAGAGACCAAGGGAGGGGACAGGCCGGAGGTAGCCATGGGAGGCTGGATGCCCATGTCTGGACGCAGAGGGGAGACCCAGCAGGTGGCAGCCTGGGGTCGCAGAGCAGGTCTGGGTGGAGAAGTCTGGGGGCTTGTGGGTGAGGCAGAAGGGCCAGCGTACAGGCTTCTGTGGCCTTTGGAAGGAACTGGCCTCTGGATTTGCTCCAAACACAACAGGAAGCCGTGGGTTGCCCCGGGCAGAGGCACGAGGTGAGGGTCTGGCTTTCCCTTTGAATGGAAGATGTGTTTGGGGCCGTGGGAACGGCGAGGCGAGGCGATGATCACTGAGGTGGCTTTGTCCTGGGCGGTGATGGGCAGTGGGAAAGCTGGAAGTACTTTTCCCAGGTAGACTCTGCAGGATTGGCCAACACGTGGGATGTTTGGATGAGAGAAGGAGGTGGTGAATTGTGGACAACAGTCAAGAGTTGAGGTCCTGGCCGGGTAGCCCAGTGGGTTAGAGCGTCGTCCAGCTACACGAAGGTTGTGGGTTCAATCTCTGGTCAGGGCCCATACAAGAATCAACCAATGATGCATCAATAAGTAGAACAATCAATCAATCTCTCTCTCTTCCTTCCTTTCTCTCTCTCTAAAATCAATTTAAAAAAGAGTTGAGTGAATGATTTGGGGATGCAGGGTAGCTGAACACGCCACCCAAAATAGGCCACTTTGGCAAATTATTGATTATTTTCAATTAAAGGTACTTGAGAAACAACCAGAGAGAAAAATATCCTCTGACTCTCCTTTGTCCCCCCGAGAGCAAGAGACACATCTTCAGTGTGAAGGGGACTGTCCCTGGACCAGGCAAGTAGATGTTGTTTTTTGTCACCAGAAACAGGAATTTAGGACCACGAGGACTATATAAACAAGCTTTGGGCGTCTTCACTAATTTATGACCCTAGCCCCAACCCCTTCGTTCTGTCAATTCTTCACAGCCTTCTTGTATCCTGTCTCAAAAGTATAAAAGCTGCCTGCTATCCTCTCCTCTCTGAGCCTTGTCTTTTTATGGGTTCCCATGAATGCCGAGTTAAATTTGTTTTTCTAGTTATCCATCTGACGTTCATTTAATTCTTAGACCAGCCAAGGAAGCTAGAAGGGAGGAAGGGAAATGTGGTCTGTCCCCGTAGGGCGGAACAGATTCAGGGACATACCTACAAAGGTGGCGTTAACGCCATGGAAAGCTGGAGGTGTCTGTCCAACATCAGGCAAAGCCCCAACATGACACAGGAGGCCAGGCCTGGAGGACGTCAGGCACTCCCTGCGACTCGGAGCTGTGGGATGAGAAGCTCCTGCCTGCAGGGAGAGGGCGCGGATGAGACTCTGGAAGGTACTTCCTCATGGATGCATGTAGGCAGTGGGAGGCAGCGGTTTTAACGTGGCTGCTGGCTTTCATGTGCCGAGAACCTGCACCTTTGATGGGGAGATGCTGGCTTCATACATGCCTCTGGAATGAGTACGAATCACATCCTTTTGCATTTTACCCTGATAGCATCTCTCCAATGTTTATACTTGTGACTGTCCCTAATTTATCAATTTTTTAATTTATTGATTTGAGAGAGAGAGAGAGAGATTGAGAAACACTGATTTGTTGTTCCATTTATTGATGCACTCATTGGTTGATTCTTGTATGTGCCGTGACTGGGGATCAAACCTACAACCTTGGTGTTATTCTAACCCACTGAGCTACTAGCCAAAGTGTGATAGTCCCTAATTTTTTTTTTTTAAAAAGCATAAGAGATTCTGAAATCTGTCATGTGTAAAGCTAGGCGTGGACACTGTCCAGTAATTAACAAGGAAGCCCATGAGAGTCATTTGAAAATTGTCAAAATATAGAGCTGTGAAAAATCAGATTAATCAGCTAATGATCCAGTGATCTGAATTCATGATACTGCCCAAATGCAAGAAATGTCAAGTTCTGGAGGCTGAAGTCAAGATTTCTATTTTAGGGTGCCTGCCTGAACACAGCTGTTCTCCTCTGCTCCAGACTCAATTCCCTTTTACAGGACATGATTATTTTTGTAAAGGATAAACAAATACCTGTTCTAGAAACCGGGAGCGTAAAAAGTCGTAAGAAGATGTAACATTGTTTCTTGAGAAGGCACGAAGGCATGTCTAAGAGGTGGGAGTGGGTTGGTGAGGAAGTCTAATAAATACAGGAAAATACATTATATAATGATGTAGGCTAGGCACTTTAGAGAAAAGTGAGTTTTCCATACAGCTCCGCTGAGGAAGCCCAAGATCTGAGGGCCGGCCTGGGAGCGTGAGCCGGCCTGGGAGCATGAGCCAGCCTGGGAGTGTGAGCCATTCTGGGTGAAAAGACATCGCGGGGCCATGAGGGCCTCTGTCCCGGCCTCTGTCCCGGCCGCGGTGCCGTGCGGACCCTCTCTGACGTCCCTCCGTGTACCTCTCTGCCCTCATCTTCGCAGGGCCTTCTCCCTGTGGGAGTGTCTGTCTCCAGGCTGCCCTTTGTGTAAGGACACCAGTCACCTTGGATGAGGGCCGGCCCGCTCCATGTAAGCTCATCTTAACTTAATGGGCCGCAGTTCCTGTGACTCTTGCCAAGTCAGGTCCTGTCTGAGATCCTGGGGGTCAGGACTTCGACATATGAATTTGGTGGTGGGGAGCGGGGGACACAATTCACCCTGTAGCAATCCCTAAGTTTATGTTATTAATTAAGATTAATTTATTCAGAACCCTGGCTGGTGTGGTTCAGTGGATTGAGCGCTGACCTGCAAATCAAAAGGTCACCGGTTCGATTCCCAGTCAGGGCACACGCCTGGGTTGCAGGCCAGGTCCCCAGATGGGGGCATGCAAGAGGCAACCACACATTGATGTTTCTCTCCCTCTCTTTCTTCCTCCCTTCCCCTCTCTCTAAAAATAAATAAATAAAATCTTTTAAAAAAGGGATTAATTCAGTCATTGAATGATTTATCGAGGAAATGGTTGCAGTGACCAGGCTGTGGGTGGGGGTGGGGGTGGGGTGGGCAGGCGAGGAACAGGGACAGCAATATTACCTCACAGAGTAACCAGACTTACTTTTGGAAAAATAATATACTATATGATAGATAATAAATGGATTGATTGGTAGATCGGGATCACAATGTACTGTTTTTCTGATGAAGGATTGTTAAGAGAGGCAAGTGATCACCAAGAGAGAAAAATTGCTTTCCAAGAAGGCCCAAGTCCTAGTATGATTTTTCTCAAGGTCAGCCAATCCAGGCAGCAACTTTTTCACAAAGTGAGTAAAGAATTATTCGGCACTTGCTATGTGTCTCACTGTAATGACCAGCAAGAAGACAAGGATGGGCCCTGGCTGGGTAGCTGAGTTGATTAGAGTGTCGTCCTATATACCGAAGGGTTGTGGGTTCGATTCCTGGTCAGGGCATGTGTCTGGGTTGTGGGTTTGGTTCCCAGCTAGGGCACGTGCAGGAGGCAATTCACCAATGTTTCTCTTCTCACTCTCTCTCTGAAATCAATAAAAACATTTACATTTTTTTTTAGAAAAGAGAGTTAGATGGGAAATTCCTCTAGGATGCTAAAATTGTCCCCTTGTATTTCTGAACTGGGGGGAGGAAAGAAAGAATTAGGAAGCATTAAGGGAAAGGTATGCAGGCAGGAATGGAAATGTTTATTCGCACTGGTGATGAGTTGGGTGGAGGAAGCTCTGAGCCAAGCCAACCTTTATAGGAATTAAAAATCTCAGGGTGGGGAAGCTATGTGGCTGGCATTTTTATATCACATCCCTCCCATTTGATTAGCAGTTAACTCCCCTAGCACTTTCTATTTATAAACACATCTCGTGTAGTTTGATTTATGTGTTTGCAAGATTACTTTCTAGAGTTGCGTGAGTGGGGTGTGGATTCTGGCTGTGCAAAGGGCGTCCGACAGTCCCGTTGAAGCTCGCAATGCCCTTGTCCCCGGAGCTGTGCTGCCTGGGGACCCGGGAAGACAGACTATGTGGCTGTGAAGTGCTGACAAGCAAGAGCCACCTCAAGCCACAGCGAGCGCATTTCACACGGTCGTGTGCAGACAGCCAGGGCCGATGCCAACAGCGAAGCACGCAGCCAGTGGGAGCCTGAAGGGCGGCCAGGCTCGTCAGCTGAAGAGTGGGGAGGACCTGTGATAGCAACAAAATGCTTCCCTGTAAAGCGGCCAGGCAGACAGCTCAGGCAGCAGCCGCTTTCAGCCTGGAAGCCCTCACTGCTTCTCAAGGTGAAAGCCATTGTCAGCTCCTGAAGAGGCAGGGGCTGTGCTCAGATCTTTGCTTTAATGAAAGAGATCCTTGGGGTGAATAATCAAAACGTCATCTACCAAGCTTCCCCCAGAGCTAATTTCAGGGGGAAAGGAGGAGCAGTGTTTAAGGTTTTATGATTTAAAAATGTTTTAAGCAGATACAAAAGTCAAGAGCATAAAGCAGACACCCCTGGCCAGGTAGCTCATTTGGTTGCAGCATCATCCTGATACACCGAGGTTGTGGGTTCGATCCCCGGTCAGGGACATACAAGGATCAACCAATGATGCATCAATCAGTGGAAGAGCAAATCAATGTCTCTCTCTCTCTCTCTCTCTCTCTCTCTCTCTCTCTCTCTCTCTCTCTCTCTCTCTCTCTCTCTCTCCCGCTTGCTTTCTCTATTTAAAATAATTTTAAAATGAGAGAGAAACACACAACCCTAACATTGCCACTGCCCACTGCCCAGTTCCTCCTTCTTTGGTACCATTTCATGGTACATGAAGTATAGTCAGTCTCCTGGTGTTTGTACATGTGAGCTGCTTCTGCTTTTTCCTGCAATGAATACCCCTTGGCCTTCATCTTTTCACATTTTTTCAAGTGTATCTTTTAAAGAAGATTTTAGTTATTTATTTATTTTTAGAGAGAGGGGGTAAGAGGGAGAAAGAGAGGGAGAGAAACGTCAGTTGGTTGCCTCTCACATGCCCCCAGCTGGGGACCTGGCCTGCAACCAAGACATGTGCCCTGACTGGGAATTGAACCGGCGGCCCTTAGGTTCACAGGCCAGTGCTCAATGCACCGAGCCTCACCAGCCAGGGCAGCAAGTGTATGTTTAAGCTGGATTCCTAGACATGTGATTGTAGAGTCAAAGAAAAAATGCATCTCCAGTATTTGAGAGTGTCCACTTTCTCATAACCTCTCCAGCACCGCGTTTTGTCACTCTTTTGTAGTTTTGTCCACCTGGGAGGTGAAAAGCAGTATCTCAGTTTAGTTTCCATTTGTATTACTCCTATTTTGAGTGAGATTGGTCACCTTTTTCTGTGGGTGAGGGCTATTGAGACTTCATTCTCGGTGAACTCACTCCATCTTGTTGAGATTTCTATGTGCTCCTTTTTTTTTTTTTTTCATTGTTTCTAAATTTTGACTTGTGAGTCATAATTAGGAAGGTTGAGGGTGAGTCATAATGAGGGAGGTTTTGTTACTTCAGATGAGGAAAATGTTTACTCTCATTTTCACACAGGGGTGAAATATAATCTCCTAAATATGAAGAATTTTCTACCTCTCAAATACAAAAATTCCAATGAAAAAGCTTTTTGCCTGTTGTCAAAGACTGAAGGAAAATTTGAGATAATAGCAAGTTCTGGCAAGGGTTGTAAGAAAGATAAAACAGTAGCTTTATATCCTGCTCCAATGACTATACATCATAAAAAGGTTGTATTTCTGGAGAGCAATTTGTCAAAATGGATAAAGAACCATACAAAAGTCAACCTTTTGAATTCATATTTCATTTGTAAGCATTTTGCCTACAAAAATCATGCTCATAAAAGCTTACAGGGATATTAATTATAGGATCATTAATGAAAAATCACCCACACTATACCTATTAATTAAAGAGGAATAGTTAAATTTATTAAATTTATCAGATGGATATTATGCATCCCTTTTTTGATCTGTGTTCCAAGAAATGTTAATGACATGCAGAAATGCCTATAATATGTTGTGGGGACAAGATCCAAAACCTTACATACAACATACACTTTATTAAGAAAGGGATGGCCCTGGCCAAGTAGCTCCGTGGTTAGAGTGTCATCCCGCTACACCAAGGTTGTGGGTTCCATCCCCAGTCAGAGCACATAAAAAAGCAACCAATGAATGCAACAATAAGTGAAACAAAAAATTGATGTTTCTCCTTCTCCCATTCTCTTTCTCTCTACAGCCAATAAATTAAAAAGAAATTAAACAGAAAGGGGAAAAAAATCAAGACCCTAAAATTTCTTCTGTTTAGCTTGCACTCCCCGCTCCCCCAATCCACCATATTTACATGTTGCTAGAAGACGATATATATCAACCAACCAGCATTTTAAGTATCTCATGGGGGCACTGTTTGCTGGCGAAGTACTTCCTTTTTTCAGCTTTGTTGTGGTAATATTTGGGCACCTCTTCAGCGCTCCGTGGGATCCCCAACAGTTTCTCAGGGGTTCCCCCTGCCCCAGGCACAGCCAGTCCGTGCCCTTGCAAATCAAAAATGTTTGCCTCAGGAATGTAACATTCTTGGGAACCTAGGAAGTCCTTACCGATGCAAGAACGGGACCATTCAGGGAAAAGGTAAATATTGGCCAAACCTTCAAAAGACAAAAGTAGCTTTCTTTGAAAGCTCTCAGCGTGTCTGGCGCTCTGGGAAATCTTCGTTCTTAAAACGGTGCTTTTCAGAGTGTCGCAGGCTGAGATTGGGAGGGTGGAATGGCTTTTCCATCTATAGGCTCAGCTCAAGGCTGTGGGGGCACTTTCCCGCGTTCGGCTCCCGGGGGATGTGCGGCAAGTCGCTCACAGAACCCTCTTGATTCCAGGCCTGAAAGAGGGACTGTCCTGGTGGAGAGTGTGTGGTCGCAGACCTGCTGCAGAAGTGAACGTGGATCCGTGCAATGCGCGCCACAGGCTCCCTGGGGACCCGGGGGCCGGCTGAACCCCAGAACAGACCCATGGCCCCGTCTCTCTGGGGCACCCCTCACCTCCCCTTCCTTCTTTAATCCCCTCCCCCCCATAGCCCACCTCCCAGGAAGATCCAGGGCAGTGTGGTTCGTGTGTTTGAGCAGCTTCTCAGGTGCTACTGACGCCAATATTTACCTGGAGAGGGATGAACAGTTCACAGCAATATGCCCACGGGAGAAGGTACCGCCAGCCTGACACCTGAGCTGGGGGCTCGCCTCCACCCGCCTCCCAGGCCCGGGGGCAGGGCGGCGCTGGCTCTGCTAAGGCCTCTGACAGGTGGGACAGGACTCGAAGGCAAAGAGGCATGGTGATCTCTTCCACGTTGAGCACAGGACACGTGCAGGGGAGAAACTGGGTTTTTCTTCGCCCACTTCGGGACGGCGAGACCTGCAGAGGCAGGGGCTGTGCCGTGGGCAACACCGCCACCTCGTGGCGCGCGCAGCGCCTGCACCGCCCGTGCAGGACGCAGATTGGGTGGCACCGTGGAATTCAGACATCGTCACGCCCGACTTCAGCTAGTGGCAGAATTCCTTCTGGGGTCGACACCCGAGACAAGCGGCTGAACCCCAAAACACTGCTTTCCTTTTCACTTAGGTCCTTTCCCTGGACTTCCCATAAAGATATCATTTTTACCGTCTGTCTAGCCCTATTTTATCTTTTCCATGGAAGAGTCTTATTTACTGAAAGAAGAAAGCAGCTCATGTTCCTAAAATGAACTCACCTCAGTCACTTACACCAAGGCCATGTTTCTGTTTATACTGGAAAATCTCATAAAGAAAACTCTCTTCTGGATCTGTATTTGATCCAAAAGTGGTCTAAGACGTGAGCAAGCTGTGTTTGCAGATCAAACAGTCAATCAGCAAACACTTGGGGTGGTTAAGCCAGGTGGGCGCTGATGGGCAGGCATGGAGGCGGGTGGGTTCCCAGAATTGTGGGGTGCTGTGGGCATGGAAACCGGAGGGAAGGACACCCCAGATGGTCCAGGTACCACACAGGGAGGGGAGGAGAGAGCTGAGCCCAGACTTTTAAAACACAGGAGACGATGTGCACACTGTGAGCTCATCCTCACCTCTACATTCTTCAGCCATTTGATTCGTAAAGAGAGTTCTAACGCTGATGCAGAAAAGAAATTAAATTGCGTGCCGTGTATTTGGTAACTCGGACATCAAGGGATTCGAGTGACATTTATTTCTAATAACATGACGCCCTCAGCCAGTGCTTGTAGTGGGAGGGTGAGTTCCCTGCCGGCTCCGGGGATTCTGGAAGAGTCCAGGCGGGCAGCTGGAGGCTTTGCTGTCCCGATGGCACGCCATTCGTCAGAGACTCCTGAGGAATGTTCCTTGGCATTCTAAATGTATAACTCATGTGCGTCATCATCCCATTTCCCCGAAAACCTGTGAATTTCCCATGAACGATTTCTCTTTATAAAAATAAATTAAACTTGGCATCCTCTGTGGAAGAGCAACGCAATGTTCCATGAGAAGCGGCCGTGGAGGGGTTTGTCGTCTGATGGAGCTTTTGACACAGACGGGCCGTCATTTGGACACTTACAAATGAGATGTCATGTCATCCAAGGTGGAACTTTTATCATTCACGCAGAAAGAAAAGTGCATTCCTAATTTCTTATTTGATATATGATGGTATCCTGGGCCAAGATGTATGTATCGAGTCCAGGGAATTTATTGGCAAATGTACTTTAGTGAGAAATGTGACGAGTTTCAGAGAGATTGAAAATTATATGTCAGGTTGGCCTGGAGATGAATATAGTGTAGCAATTGAATAACATGAATGTTCAGTGTTTGTCTGGTAGAGTTTTAATTCCCTAAGGAGTCTCAATAGCTCATCTTTCATTTTTGTTTGAGGCAATAAAATTGTATTGGTTTGAAATGGCTTGATCCAGAATGGTCAGACAGATCGGTCCTGGTCTTGATGGTTCTTTTATTTTTAAATCCTTACCCAAAGACATGCTTATTGATTTGAGAGAGAGGTGTGTGTGTGTGTGTGTGTGTGTGAGAGAGAGAGAGAGAGAGAGAGACAGAGACAGATAGAGAGACAGAGATGTGAGAGAGAGACATCAATCGGCTGCCTCCCATATGTGTCCTGACAGGGGATGGAACCTGCAATCTAGGCAAGTGCCATGACTGGGAATCGAACCCACAATCTTTTGGTGCATGGGATGACGCTCTGATCAACTGAGCCACCCAGCCAGGGCTGAAGTGTCTATTTATTAAAACTATAGCTTGTTGTATTCTCCATTCCTGTCCTCAGGAAAGAAACGCAATTTAAAGCTTTAAGTTACTATGGAAATGAACTCAAGTCGGTGATATACCAGGTTTTAAAACACACATAAGATACTTTTAGTCATCTTTTATTCTTGTTTTGCTCTATGCTGCATTGACTTTGCATATAAATAGTATATTATGTTGATAATGTTGGTGACTTAGAAACATTGTAAGCAAGGCCAGAGCAAGAAGAAGAAACAGTGCAACTGGAATAGAAACCTTGAAGATAAACTGTAAATGTTCCCTTTTTTTTGTTGGTACTTTATTCACCAGTATTCCCCGAAGTACTTCCAGGAGACAGAACTCTGTAACTCTCACATACAACCTAGCAGTTAACACAAGCTTGTCTTCTTCAATGGACCGGCATAGGTTGACTGATCTGATCATATTTGCTCACTCTTCCATGATGATTTATTCAAACTCTCCAGCTAATTTAAATTTAATAAAAAAGGGACTTTGCATGTTGCTGTTATTGAAGCTAGATCCATTGTCTAGAAAAACGCCGGTGTCCTCAAGATTAGTGCAAAAGTGGCAATAACTATTATTGGATTTAATTAAAAACAACACATCATTTGGTCATTGGATACCTGGCTATTTAAGGAGCTGATATTTTAATCTTAAAGTATCTAATCAGACAAGATCATGGCACTGATGGCTATTTGATAAAGCAAGGCCTGTCCTTTGTCATGAGCCAAGAGGGCTGACAGGCCAGAAGATGGACTTTAATTTTCAGGGTTAGGAAAAACAAAAACAAAAAACGGGATACATTTTATGGTCAGTAACAGAGAGGAGATTTTCCGGGGGAGCCATTTACTGCTAATTATAATATGTGCATAGAGCTCTCTGTGGTGCTGAGGTTTTCACTCAGCCCTTTGGTGCAGGGTGAGAAATGGATGGAAAAGCGTGGAGATTTATGCGCAACTATTCATAGCATGGCCAACATTCATTTCTTGGAACTTTCAGAAGACACAGGCTCTCAGGCATTCTATCCGCCACCCCCACCCTGCCCCCTTTTCTCTCTTCCCAGTAGGTTTCAGGAACAGCTTATGTATGAACGGTTTATCTCAAGATGTAGCAGGGAGGCACTGTGGTGAATGAAGGTGAATGAAGAGAAAGTGTAGCTTTTCCTTATAAGCTCATCTGCGTAAAAGAGATTTTCTTTGGAAAGACGCAGAGGGGATCTTTAGACTATGCAAAGTGATAGGCATTTCTACCAATCCCCAAGAAAAAATTATATAACGCCTATGGAAGAGTCTTAGAAACCATAGAAGCATTATATATAACATACATCCATGATCTATGTGAGATATATACATATATATTTACATATGCATTGCACACGAATGTTGACTGATTATTTTACTTAAATAGGATCTTGCAGAGAACTTTTGCTAATGAAGCCCAGGATGACACAAGGCCATTCCTCACAACAACATTTTGACCACCTTGATATAGAATGTGCACTTCTTCCCCGGCCAGGCAGCTCAGTGGGTTAGAGCATTGACCCAATACACCCAGGTTGTGGGTTCGATCCCCGGTCAGGGCACACACATGAGCCAACCAATGAATGCATCAATGAGTGGAACAACAAAGTGATGTTTCTCCCTCTCTCTCTAAGTAATCAATAAAAATAATAATTAGACTGTGCACTTCTGATGACATCTTAGAACAGCCAGATTGGAGGCACCTGTGTGATGCTTGTCCCTAATACTCCAGACACCCCTTCTCAGTGATGTTTTCCATGTCACCTCCCTGCCTTCAGGTCCTGTGATACTCTGCTTTTTCCTAATTTTCCATCTCAGTTATGAAATGTTTTGTATCAGTTCACTTGGACCTCTCCTAGGGAGATCCCTTTTTCTAAAATAAAAATAAAAATAAAAATTATTGATATTTAGGGAGAGAGAGAAAAATATTGATTTATGTCCCATTTATTTATACATTCATCGGTTGATTCTTGTATGTGCCCTGCCTTGGCATTGAACCCACAACTTTGGCATATCGGGATGACACTCTAACCAACTGAGCTACCCAGCCAGGGCTCAGTGATGCCCTGTTTTTAAAGATATTTTAGGCACATGCCTTCAGCTAGAAACATGGATGGAGCAGAGGAAGGACAGACGGCAACTTGTCATGACCCAGAGGGGACCTTCTGTCCACAGAAGATTTGATTTCAAAGGCCAGAATTCCCTTCTAACACATCAGTTGCAGTAGTTTGGACCCCCCGTTTTTTTCCCCCCTATAAAAATATATATTTCTGAGTGAGCCTCACTTACCCATAAAGGCCACCAGCTGAAATGGAAAAAAAAAAAAAAAAGTGTGACTTTTCCCAGGCCAGCTATTTACTCTATGAAGGTGGAAACTGGCCACTTAATATTAGACACATCTTGTTGATGTCCGTTTGAAAGCCAGGAAGGCTTTCATTAGTGCTGAGAGCCTGTGACAAAGGTCCAGTCCCCTTCTTGCTGAGGCTGCAGGAAGGAATTACAGGAAGTGAATTATAGCCAATTCCCTGGGGCAGGGCCAAAATGTATGGCGAGGACTGCAAAGGGTGGCATTGGAGATTCACGGGCCCTCAATGGACAGACCAAATCAGCATTGGCAATGGCTCCGAGGGTACTGTTATCTTTCTTTTATAGTGAATGGTCTGCAATTTTCTTTCTACCCTCTGCCAAGTGCAATAATACAAGCATAGAACAGGAGGTGCTCAGTGACTGGGAAGGTCAAGGACGGACATAGCCACGGATGTGATGGGGGCACGGGGTTGGTGGGGGTTGGAGTGGGGGACCCCCCCTCCCTGCTTTCTCCCAGCCTATTCAGGCTCTGAGAAGTTTAGGTGTTCATGCCCTTGGGATGCTATTGCATAAAAGCTGAGATGCTTAATAGACTCTGCTATTTTTCCTTATCTCCAAAATGGGAGGTGATGACCATCTTAAAGAGAGGGCATTGCATGTATGGGGGTCACATGCAAATAGTCAGGTGTGCAGTCAGAATGTGGGTGTGGGAAGAGTCATTGGTGGTCCAAGAGGTCACTTCAAAATACCGAAGGTAGTTGAGATTCAGTGTGTTTGTGTGGCAGAGTAGGGGGCTTTGGATATGCTCCCCAACTGTTAGGGCCAGAGACCCCATGCTGCCTGCCCCCACCTGCCACCTGCGTCAGGCCTTACAAAACAGGCCACGGCCAGCGGCCACTGTGTCCTCGGGAGCTGTGGCCTGCAGCCACGCGGACCTCAGCCGCCGCCTGTGCCGGGACAAAGAGGGTCTGCGTCAGCGGCCAGGCGCCCGATCACGCGGTTCCCCATTAACAGGCGACTAAGGCGCAGCCGCCACAGCCCGCTGAGAACTGATTACACCCCCTTCTCCTGCCCCTTCCCCTCTCCCTTAATCATTTCCCAGGAACAAGGACAAGTCTCCTGATAGCCATCCCTAATCGGGGGACATTGTTCTTTCGCAAACACCTACACCCTGGACTCTAGAGCTGACCAGCAGGGTGACCCGTCCCCCTGAGGGTCTGCCCCACGCCCTTGAAAATCCCTCCATCCCTTTCCTCGGGGCCGCGGTCAATAAAGGCTTTGGACTGGTCCTCCCGACTCCCGATTCCTCCCTTCTCCCCGGACACAAACCTAACACCTGCCTTGGCTCCACTGTGCCCGGCCTGAGGCTACCGGACTCCCCTGGGATTGTGGCTGCAGAGAGACAGACGCCCCAGAGAATCTTCAGAACAAAGAGAGGAGGAAAAAGGGAAAAGACAGAAGGTCTATCAAAGACCATAGTTGAATGGCTGTTGTTGAAAACCTTTAGTTTTCTTTTAAAAATTTTACCTCAATTTTTTTCTTATTCCCTCTCTTTCTCATCTCTCAATGTCTCTCTCTTAAATCAATAATAAAAAAGCTAATCCTTTCCATAAATGAGTTCAAGCAATCACAGAAATTATATTAAAGAACAAATAACCAAATTACAAGTATTCCTCAGATAGTAATTAGTCGCCACCATCTGCTGTCATGCAAAATGCATTGCTTTTCAACGGCCCCCAAATTAATTGTATCCCAAATTAGCATCTGTCTTAGGATGCCTATGCATCTCCTTCCCTACAAATCTTTTGGACTTCAAGGCATTTTTAGTGCTGTTACGTACGAATTGGTAGGATTACCATTTCATGATTCTTACATTAATAATCATATTTTTAAAAATTATGTAGATCCACTCCCCGAGGAAGAAACTGCTCTCAGATTATAAACGTCTATGACAGTCGAGTCCCCCATGTGCAAGCTGGATAAAGAGCAGCATTTTGCGTGGAATTCTATACTACAAATGTCTCCCAAGGGCGGCTGCGGAGGGGAGTTGAGATGAGAGCGGAAGAATGTCGAGACCCAGGGCTCAGAGGCTGAGCCACGTGGGCTGCGGTGCCGTCTGGAAACTGGCGAAGGCGTGTGGGAACTGGTTCTTCATTTCCTTGGCTGCCATCGGGCGCATGTGTGTGGAGAAACGTACGGACTGTCCGTGTTTCTAGCGTCTGTACGCTGGGAGCTGGGACATCGGGGCTCCACGCATGTGCCAGATGCTCCCGGTGCTAGGGAACCTGGTGACACGCCCAGTCCCCTTGCCTTCACCTTCTGCCAACTTGCCACTCCTCACTCAGTCTTTGGGGGGCGGCAGGAATCTTCCTCAAGGGGGTTCACCTTCCAAATGCAAACCAACCAGTCCGGAGTCTGCACCCCAGCCACCTCCTCTAGGGGCGCTCAAACTCCAGGCGACTCTCCACCTGCCCCAGTCACCCCACGACCCGGGGGCGGATAACTAAGGACATCATAGTCCTCCGCACCCCCTGAAATCATTCAAATTAGCCAATCCTAAGAATGGCCTCATTCATTCCCCCCCCCCTCATAAAAACCACAATAAAAGTTCTTAATCAGTAAAATATACTTAAAAAATTATTTAGGGAGAAAAGAAAAATAAAAGTTCTTGCCTATGGTTACTTATTTATTGATCTATCTATCTATTTATTTATTTTAATCCTTACCTGAGGACATGCTTATTAATCTTACAGAGAGGGGAAAGGATGGGGAGATAGAGGGAGAGACACATCGATTTGAAAGAGAAACATCGACCAGTGGCTTCTCCTACACGCCCCACCTGGGGACCGAACCCAACCCAGGCATGTGTCCTGACCTGGAATCGAACCCATGACCTTTTGGTTTACAGGAGGACACTCCAACCAACTAGCCACCTGGCCAGGGCTCTTACCTCTGTTTGCCCCTCACTTCCTCTGCCTCTTGGTCAACACTAGTGCACTCCCATGGAGCTCTCCCTGCGTGGTGTCTTTCTTGGGGTCTCCTGGTGTA
This sequence comes from Furipterus horrens, assembly GCF_987537825.1. Classification (NCBI taxonomy): domain Eukaryota; kingdom Metazoa; phylum Chordata; class Mammalia; order Chiroptera; family Furipteridae; genus Furipterus; species Furipterus horrens. Next base: position 1,451,914 of record NW_028327186.1, on the reverse strand, counting down.
AGAACTATCTTCAGTGGCAGACATATCCCAAGGGGGGCCTCAGGTTCTGTTCATGAGGACATGACTGTGGGCTCCAGAGGCACCAAGGAGAATGCGCTGTGCTGGCAAAGGTGACCTGTCACTCAGACTACCCAAAGGCCACGTTGTGAATTCTGAAAGATGTCCTAAAGCATAAGAAAACAGACCAAGTGATAAAATCTTCCCATGCCTGGGAACATGGTGGCAGGGTCCTAAAGCCCCACATCTTTCAAGATACTTATTTGGTTATTTGTTTTCTGGCCACCCGGGTTTCTATTTTGTAGATTGCTTACGTCTCAGATCACATACGGATGTCTGGTTTTAGAGCTAACGTGCCAAGAGTCTGGAAGTCTTCACTGGCGGCCTCACAAAAGGGAAAGCAGCAGAAAAATGCAATCAATGACTTATCTTAGATCCATCAAAGCATCGAGGTCACAGGACAAACTGCACGCCCCAAACTGGAAAGACAGACAAGCTGTTGGAGCAGAGTTCAGCAGGCCCTCTGGACAGGCCGCTGGAGTGAGCAGCCGGTGATTTGAGATGAGGACGAGGGTAGGATGAGTGTAGACCAGCTTGAGCATTAAAATCTCCTGGGCACCATCACCCTTGGGGGCCCCTCACAGTTTCATCGATTTTACTACAGAGGCCTCAGCACATGGCTGCAGTGAAATCAGAGATAGGAGCCACATGAAATAAGCCCAGAGCATCATCCACAGGAAGCACCACTCTTAAGAGGAAGTACTTTACCAGACTTATCGTGCCTGGGGCGGGGGTGGGGGTGGGGTGGGGGGGTGGGGAGTAGATCTCTTCAGAAACCTAGAGCCTTCCTCTCTTACCTAGGGGAAGAAGAAAAAAAAAAATGGCTAAGAAATGTTTCCAGCCCTGGCTGGGTAACTCAGTTGGTTAGAGCATTGTCCCAATACACCAAAGTTGTGGGTTCAATCCCCAGTCAGGGCACATACAAGAACCAACCAGTAAATGCAACAATAAGTGGACAATATCTCTCTCTCTTTCTCTCTCTCAGGTCAATAAAAAAATAAAATAGACTTCCAGCCAAGATGGAGATGTAGACAGACACGCTGTGTCTCCTTCCACAACTAAGAAGGAATACAACTACTGCAAAACTAGAAACAACCAGAAGTTCCAGAAAAATCAAACCACATAGAAGTCCAGCAAACAAAGATATAAAGAAGAAATACTCATCCAGACAGGTAGGAGGGGCGGAGAGGACACAGTGCGGTGGTGGCAGCAGCAGGCCAGCAGAAAGCGCAGTCACACATTTAAAAAGTCAGAAGGGAAACCTGGGGAGTGTTCTCAGCTCCTCACCAAACTATGCAGCTCACGGTCCCAGAACCAGGGAAAATCAAGCCTCATTGCTTGATTATAAAAATGCATTGGTTATAAAAATGCTTACAGACCTAATAGCAGATCTTAAACAAGATGGGGAAGGAATGAAGGCTAGTCCTGCTGAAATGAATGAAAACACATTCAAAACTAGTGATGAGGGCAAGAAAACCAGGGATCAAATCAACAAATTGGAACACAGGGAAGAAACAAAGAGTCAACCAGTGCAGAAAGAGGAAACAAAAAGTGAGGAAAATGAGGAGATGCTCAGAAACCTCTGGGACAGCTATAAGCGGGCCAACATCTGAATCATAGGGCTGCCAGAAGGTGAAGAAGAACTAGAAATTGAAAAACTATGTGAAAAAATAATGAAGCAGAACTTCCCAAATTTAGGGAAGGAAGTAGACTTATAGGGCCAGGAAGTACAGAGTTCCAAAAAAACTGGACCCAGGGGGAACCACACCAAGACACATTATAATCAAAATGTCAAAAGTTAAGGATAAAGAGAGAATCTTAAAAGCAGCAAGAGAGAAGAAGAGAATTATGTACAAAGGGGTCCCAATAAGATGATCAGCTTATTTCTCTAAAGAAACTCTGCAGGCAAGAAGGGACTCACAAGAAATATTCAAAGAAATGAAAAGCAAAAATCTACAACCATGATTACTCTATCCAGGAAATTGTCATTCAGAATAGAAGGGCAGAGAAAGTGCTTCCAGGACAAAGGAAAACTGAAGGAGTTCATCAGATCCAAAACACTGTTATATGAGATGCTAAAGGGACTTGTTTAGAAGAAGAAGGCTCAAAACTACGAACATTAAAATGAAAACTGTATCACAACAACCAACAGCAGAAACTAGGGAACTGAAACAAAGGCAAACTAAGAAGGCAACGAGAGTGGGATAAGAATTATAGGTATGGGGAACATTTTGGGGGGAGGTCAGCAGGGATGGGGAAGGGGGGAAAGGGAGGGAGATGGTACAGGAATTAAGAAGCACAGTAGGAGGGAGTGGAGCAGACAGGAAGATGTTGAGAAGAACTATATGCACAGCCAATGGGCATGGACTAAGGGGGGCAGGGAAACTGGAGGGAGGGGGGGTGACTGGGTGGAGGGGAGCAGAGGGAAAAGAAATTAGGACAACGGTAACAGCATAATCAATAAAGCATATTAAAAAATAAAAAATAAAATAAAATAAAGGCTGCCCACATTTCATGTCTCTTGGTTCCTCCCTCCACCTGTCTCTCCCACTTCATCTCCCTCTGGAATCAACAAATAATATATCCTCACTGGAGGATTAAAAAAAAAATTTAAAGGCACACAATCAGGTGAAACTATTACGTACACTATTGGGTTAAATTCAATCCACAGGGAGAGAGGGCATTCTAGAATATCCTGAAATAAATACTGAAGGGCTTCGTTGTAACAGCAACCAAGAGCAAATCATAAGACGCATAGAGCCGAGAGGAAATCACATACAGTTAAACGACCAGGAAAACACATTTGCTTAAATGGTGATGCTATTCGGAGATGTGTCTTAAGTGTTGTGTTGCGAAATTTCAATTAGGAGCCAAGTGCTGTGAAATGGACTTTGGCCAGCCGTGAGACTGCAGTTTCCCAAGTAGGATCGAGAGAGAGAGAGAGAGAGAGAGAGAGAGAGAGAGAGAGAGAGAGAGAGAGAGAGGAAGGGAGGCGGAGGGAGGGGGAGAAAGGTGCACATTCAGGGTGGAAATTGGTGATTTGTTTGGATTAGAGTCCAAACATTTTGATCCCTTCCAGAGGTGTGTTTTCTATCACAGGGTGGGGAGGAGGGTGAGGAACGAGTTTGGGGACAGCACCCAGAGACTTGGCATGCTTGAGTTCCCTTCATGGAAGAAGACAAGAAAGCCTTCATTAAGGTCCCTTCACGTGGGTTTATCATTTGAAAGACAAACTCTGGATGAGTGTGGCGGAGGTGTGTTTTTGGGCAGACAGCAGAGCCCTGACAGCAGCCACTCCAGAACTGATGGAGATGAGATGGGGCACCGGTAAGTATCTCTTTGGCTCTGGAGGAGGGACAGTCATTTTGTTTCAAGAGTGTTTTTAGGACTGTCGCCGGTTCGATTCCCAGTCAGGGCACATGCCTGGGTTGCAGGCCAGGTCCCCAGTTGGGGGCACGCAAGAGGCAACCACACAGTGATGTTTCTCTCCCTCTCTTTCTCTCTCCCTTCCCCTCTCCAAAAATAAATAAATGAAATCTTTAAAAGGATGCTCCTCCTATACCTACTGAACATGAAGACACAATCTGTTACTTTCCCACCGTTTGACCTTACGAACCAAATACCATTCCTTATTGAAGATGGTGTGTGGTCTTTATAATGTTCTGGGTGATTACTGTGTTTTCAGAAGTTGGAATTCAGACAAAAGAAAATTTAACAGAAGGCAAATGCTAAAGATCACACGTGACACACTTTCATCTGTGATACAAACAAGTAGTCATGCAGACCATAAACACACCCCTAGCCTTGAAACACCATTAGGGAAACATCGCCCATGGCAACCAGAAGACCTCGCTCTTTCCTAACTGGACCTTTTGTGATGCGTTTCCATGGCGACTAAAACTCGGCCACCTAAACACACTGTCTTCCCAGGAGCAGCTGACAAGCAGAAGCTGCTGGGGACTGTGGGAGAAAAACAGAAGTTTCTTCTTTCTCTTTCCTTTTTTTCTCTCAAATGTCCACTTGCTCAGAGGTGGCGGGGAGGGGAGTGGGTCTAAACTGAAGTGGAATCATCCTTTGAACTTCACATCATATCCCACTGTGATTTTTCTGTACTTGTTTTAAATTTGAGGTCTGTCTCTAAATATAATTCCTGTCACTACAATTTCATGATGAGCTTCTAGGAGAGGCAACGGCGACTTAGCCTGGTTGATTCTGTGTTGTTCAACCTGGAGGCGGGGGGTGATTTCCACATCACTGCCGAAACCTGCCATTCAGGTGGGCTGTTTTCTGCCTCTGCATCCTAATGAGAGGATATAGGTCTTTCTTTCTTTTCTTTTCTTTCTTTCTTTCTTTCTTTCTTTCTTTCTTTCTTTCTTTCTTTCTTTCTTTCTTTCTTTCTTTCTTTCTTTCTTTCTCTCTTTCTCTCTTTCTTCTTTCTTTCTTTCTTTCTTTCTCTCTTTCTCTCTCTCTCTCTCTCTCTTTCCTTCCTTCCTTCCTTTCCTTTCTTTTCCTTCCTTTCTTCCTTTTCTTTCTTTCCTTCCTTCCTTCCTTTCCTTTCTTTTCCTTCCTTTCTTCCTTTTCTTTCCTTCCTTCCTTCCTTCCTTCCTTCCTTCCTTCCTTCCTTCCTTCCTTCCTTCCTTCCTTCCTTCCCTTTCTCTCTCTCTCTCTCTCTCTCTCTCTCTCTTTCTTTCTTTCTCTCTTTCTTTCTTTCTTAATTTTCACCTGAGCACACATGCTTAGAGGGGAAGGGAGGGAGAGAGGGAGAGACACATTGGTTGGTTGTCTCCCATACAGACCCAGACTGGGGACCAAACGCACAACCCAGGCATGTGCCCTGACCAGGAATCGAACCCGAAACCTTCTGGTTTATAGGATGATGCTCCAAAGCAGCTGAACCGCACCAGCCAGGGCAGATACAGCCTCGTTTTAATAGCCCACAGAAGAGCCAGAATTGAAACTAAATGTTTAAGCCACAGACTTGTGTGATCAGCAATGAAAAGTTTTCTGTGTAAGTGATAACGACCATCAGGGATGGTGCAAAAACCCCGAGACATACATATGATGACCTCTGAAGAAGAGATAAGGTCACAAAGGTTAGGGAACCTAGTAGAGGTCCCCCAGAAGGACCCTGGTCCCTTTCTCTGAGCTGATGCTGTCTCCGGGACATACCACCTCCTCAGCATTGTGACCCTTTGAAATACTCTCTTGCAGATGTCAGGAGAAAACGCCCCACAGGGAAAACATGTTCAAGTGCCCTGAACCCCAAGGACCCTGTCCACCAGCCACAGAGTAGCATCTGTAATCTCCAGGTAGCATGGGGATTAGGGTGTCTTATAAGACAATGGTATAATCACAGTCTGTCCGGGACCTCGGTGGCCAGGCGATCAAAAGGACCGAAAGGATCACTTTGCCGCAATATAATATAGTTATGCCCTGGCTGGGTTTCTCAGTGGTTGGGAGCTGTTTCGCACACCACAAGGTTGGGGGTTCAATTCCTGATCAGGGCACATGCCTAGGTTGTGGGTTCGATCCCTGGTTGGGGTGTGTATGGGAAGCAACTGATCGACATTCCTCCCTCTCTATTTCTCCCTCTTCCTTTTTCTCCAAAAATCAATAAACATATCCTCAGGTGAGAATTAGAAAGGAACACATACATATAGTTGCACATTCACATATATACGTTTTTCTTTTTAATCCACTCTATGTTGTTGGTCCCAAGGACAAAGTACCTTCTTCCTGCTTCTAAGACTCTGAGGGATGGATGAAAAGTCACCCCCACAAAGCCAGTTTGGAAGCAGGGACTCAGGAAGCCACCCCTCAGTTCAGCCCTCATTCTCGTGGCCTGGGAGCATCCAAGCCACCGGGCAGGCGTATGGGACCCGGAGCCACTTAAGCAAAGGGAAGCCGAGAGTGGGCGGCCCCCCCGGGGAGAGGCTGCCTCCAGAATCATTATCACTGAAGCACCGAATTCATTCAGCCACTGACTCCTCCCACCGATTTCATTTGGGTTTATTTTGTCTTCCCCAGGAGACTGATAGGTCAGCCACGCAGACGCCTCCTCGAGCCCACTTCCGATTGGGACCTCACCCCGGGCTGAGTGTTCCCACTTACGCTTCCGCTGCTCAGGAGTGCAAATGTCTACAATGGACTGTTCAAAGGTCCTTGAAACGTCCCGGGGAGGAGCGTGCTCCCTCCCCTCTGGGGTGTGAAGTGCATTTCTTGAGAGCCTGGCTTAGGCATGGCCTCATTTGGGAAAAGAAAGAGGCTCTCTGTGTTATAACCATAGAGACATAACATTTGGAAGCTAGAAGTGCCTTTCAAAACCCCTTAGATAAACTTTGCCATTTAAAAAAATTCTCACCTGAGGACATGCTTATTGATTCTAAAGTGAGGGGAAGGGAGGGAGAAAGAGAGAGAAATGTTGATGTGAGAGAGAAACACTGATCGGTTCCCTCCTGTACACGTCCCAATCAGGGATTGAACCCGCAACCTAAGCATGTGCCCTGACCGGGAATTGAACTGGCGACCTTTTTGCGTACAGGATGACACTCCAACCAACTGAGCCACACAGCTAGGGCCAAGCTTTGTCATTTTGCAGGTGAATTTGCAGAACCACCATTGCACAGCAGGGCGTGCGTAACAGACAGCCCAGCTTACCAGTGTGTGGATGTGACAGCTGGGCTGGGGGCAGCTGACCCCTTTTGGCAGTGGCCGCATGCCAGCCCCCTAGCCTCCTCACACCTGTATCCGGGAGCCCTGGGGTAGCATAAAGCTCCTCGGGTTTTCAAGCATGTTCCATTTTTTCCCCTTTAGAAGGTCTATCGGTGTGAGTATAAAGTGTGCACAGATAATTCTCACTATTTGCTGTAGCTATGCTCTATAAAGTCACAGTGAACACAGACGGTCACTGCTCCCACAAGAAACAGGGTGAGGTCCCTGCCACCCTCTGGCCACCACAGTCTCTGCGAACATATCATTAAGTAACCTTGTCTTATTTATGTTTTTCTTTAAGGACACATTATTTAATATTGTAATAATGTGACTAACAGGCAATATATGTTTGAACTTGGTCTCACTTGTAGCACAGAGCTTCCAAACCCCTTGGAATTTCCTAATGATGCCAGCAGTAAAGGTGTCGTTTCTCATATTAATGAGTGACTTTTGGAAGTACCGGAGGATGGGGCTGGCAGCCAGGGGAACCACCTCCTATACAGGGTTAGAACTTTCAGTCTGGCCATCTTGTCGCTGAACAGCAAGTTGGGGTCCCACTGCCTGCTGCCACCCTCTAAGCAAAATTTCAGAGGCAAAGGATTGGTGATAAAGGAAAAGGGTCTTTATTCAAAAGCAGTCACTAAAGCCAATCAAGTCACAGCTTTAATCACTTAAGCCTATCAATTAAGGCTAAACTCCAGCACCTGCATTCTCCCAGCTTTTCCCGTTAGTTACTGTAGGGTTAGTTTACAAACTAAAACATCATAAGACACAAAAGCTACACAATTCCAGAGAATGGCAGGCTTCTGCCTCAGAGCCTGTTCCCTCTAGAACACCCAGAGAATAAACCTGCCACCCTCTGCCAGCCCAGCCCAATCGTAGGCTGTGCCCCAAGTTCCTTCCCATATAAAATACCTTCCGTCCATTGGGAAACGCAGGCAGCTGCAGCACCATCATGCAGGGATCCTTGAGGAAGAAGAGTGGGAGCAGGAGAGCGAGAGCCGGAGCCAGAGCCTGAGAGAGAGCTAGAAAAGCTCCCGAGCCGAAGAGCCCGCCCTCCTTTTATTTCCATTGGCTCTGAGGTGTCATTTTCTCAGCCAATCCCGTCCCCTGACTGCCTTCCATTGCCTCGGCAACCTCCTCCTACTAGCCCCTCCCACTTCTCCCCAGTGACCTTAATTAGAGCTCTCTGTATCACCCTGACCTCTGCGGATGGGAGAGGGTCTGGAGGTTGAATGAGTCCTTAGTGACCAAGGATTTAATTGATTATGCCTTTGTAATGAAGCCTCCATAAAAACCTGTCAGCAAGCAACGTCCAAACCTGCAGAGAATTTTTGTGAGTTTATGTGAGCCGAACTGACAATAATTGCTGGGAAGGAAAATCTCAATGAGCTGAGAAAATGCCCCCAAGAATGGCAGTTTTGCACCTTATTTTTATACATTATAATCAAAGGAGGAGGTGTAAGGGGGTTATATGAAATTTATTGGTGATAAATTAGGGAGGCAGGGGATAGCACATGGTGGTGGAACCTGTGGGACTGGTTAGAAAGGAAAATGATAGACACACACTTCTTTTACACAGGGGGCGGGGGAGTAGAGGACAGTTACAAGTCAACAATTAATGTGATAATAATAACAATGAGGAGATTCGTGGTCTTTGTTCTTGTGAGTCAAGTACCTCGATGTTTCTCTTGCTCTGCACAGGTCTGCGAATGATTGTTAAAGTATCTCAAGTGTTGATTTCCAGTTGACACATCACTTTTGGTGATTAGGAGAATTTGAAAACATGGAATCTGTGAATAAGGAGGATGGACTTTACGTGCACAATGTTTATTGTTATAGTAGGACTTTTTATATTAAAAAGTTTAAAGAATTTTGAGGTAACTCCATACTGATTTCCACAGTGGCTGTACCAAACAGAATTGTACACCTAAAACATATATAATTTTATCAACGAATGTCGCCCCAATAAATTCAGTAAAAAATATTTTTAAGAACCCTTTAAAAAAAATAATAAAAAGACATTCTTGAGTCCTGGCCAGGTAGGTCAGTTGGTTAGAGCATTGTCCTGATATGCCAAGATTGCCGGTTCGATCCCTGATCAGGACAAATAAGAGAATTAACCAATGAATGCATCAATAAGTGGAACAACAAACTGATGTCTCTCTCTCTCTTTCTCTCTCTTAGTCTCTCTAAAATCAGTTAAAAAACTCAATTGATTATTTTGATAATTAATAAAGCAGAACTGGCATATGATCTGTTAAGATTAATACACAATACATCAGAAAATAAATTGAGTGTTGATCTTGTGTCTGATGTTTGGGCTGATGTGGGAGAGTAGAGACCCAGTGCACAATGTCCCTTTTCAAGGAGTTCATGCTCCGTTTGGGCAGTGTGACAAATGTGGGTGCAGGAAGTGACTGTACTCACCAGGCCGGGAAAGGTGTGCAGGTCTGGGGGTGTGTGCAGGCCTGAGCCCAGTTTCCAGTGATGCAGGCACGCCCCAGTTGGGAGAGTGTGCTTTCAGCAGAGGTCCTAGAAGCTAATGACATGTCCGGGCCCCGGAACTGTCCCTCAGAAATGAGGCTAGCCTGGAAGTCAGGAGTGGGTGTGGATTCTAAACTAAGACTGTTACACAGGAGACACACGAGGTGATTATTAGAACAACTTTCTTTGGTAGGTGCCACGATCCACTTCGAATTCCAAACAGGTCCCCTGATTGCTGGATGGAGCATGGTTGTAACGTGAACAGGGTGGAGCAAGGCAGCCTAAGCTATAAGGTCGGTCATTCATTGGTTGGTTTGTGCTTCATTCATTTCTTTGCTCCTTATTCACAAACACAAATTTGTTTGAGGGTGTTAGTCAAGTTCCAGGCTAGAACTGCAGTCGCAGGAGCCATTGGGTCCCAGGGAGGAGACCTGGGAGTTGTGGAGACAGATGTGCTCAGATGAAGGAAGGGCCTGGCTGACCTCAAAGTCATCAGCAAGGGGCGAGCAGCTCCTGCTATTGTGACTGGCTCAGGAAGGTGCAACCAACATTAATAGCCCTGGCGTCTCCCAGGCTGTCCCTTAGTTCAGTAGGAGAGATGGGGACCCAGGACGGAGTCAGAGGAGAGGAGCCCTATTGGAGAGGTGTCAGGGCTTCATTTGGACAGGGCTGGGCCAGGGGAACGTGGGGTGAGGGAGGAGAGCCCGGGAGCCCCCAGCTTGCAGAGATAGGCTGTGTGCTGCCACAGGAAGTCCAGGAAGGGCGAGCTGGGAACGGGGCTACTAGGACTTCTGCCTGGATTTTCCTGGGTCATCAAGATCCCTTCGGTGAGAATCCATGCGTGGTGTTCTTACCCCTTCGTGTGGCGCCTTGGCATCCTAGAAAGAACCCCTCGGGCAGGGTTATTATGATTCTCACCTCACTGGCTGGGGAGAGCCGCCTCGCAGGGAGGTCAAAGGGACAAAGTGGGACTGTGAACTGGTGATTTCAGTGGCGCTGAGAAAGACCCCGAAGGAGGAGCGGACCCTGACCAGCAGCGAGGCCGTGGGGAAGAGGCACAATGAGGAGGGGCGGGGGGAGGACAGCAAGAGGGTGCTTCACCTCTACCACCGCCACCAGCCCCACTGCGGCCGCGGAGCGCCCCCAGCCTGGGCATCGGCTCCTGCGCAGAGTCTAGGTCGTGCGCCCCAGCTGCGTGCGCCCCAGGGAGGCTGATGGTTCTGATCTGGGGACAGCGGGGTGGATGGGTGGGGACTGGGCGTTTTAAAATCTGCCCAGGTCGTTCTTAATGCGAAGTCAGGGTTGAATGAGGAATCAAGTCCCCAGGGTTTTGGGACCCTGACGCTGGGAACCTGGTTAAAGCAGAGGCCTAGAGCAGGCGGGGATGGAAGGATGCTGGATGACAGTCTGCACTTCGACGGCGGTGCCTGGATTTTGCAAATAAAATTCCCATGAGAAAAAAAGGAGAGGGATCTCTTTTTAGCCCACAAAGACGTCACTGGTTGGTGGCTTGGGGCCCCGGACAGCGGGCCCTTCTGACGCTTTGAGCACTCTTGGGCGCACACAGGCGCCAGGTGAGCCACCCCCGCCAACACCCAGTCCTCGCCGCACCCCCCTCCCGCCGTCCTACCTGCCAACTCCTGTCTGCGCCATTAAGTCACTGCGTTAGGCTAAGGGCGAAACGTGCCTGCGGCTCCTGCCAGGAGAAATCACGCACAGTTGTGGATTGCCATGGAAACCAAAGGCAACACGCAACAGGGAAGGAAAGGAGAAATTAAATCTGCTGCCTAGTTTTCATCGGCGTCACTGTTTCTCATTATCGCCCCTCCCCCATGTCTGTTACTGTGCGCACTTTTGGGACCAGAGCGATTTCATTTCATTTTTCCTGGTGGGGTTCTTAGGAGTTCGGTTTATTCAGACTGGAAACGGCGATTTATTCAGACTGCTTATCTTTGTGAAGAGCTATTATGTGGCGAATGGTGGCCATTTTCTCATTATTATTAAGAAAAGGAAAGGGGCCTCCATCCCAGCAGGAGGATATGACAAGCTTTAGGGAAGCTTCCCAGTGGACAAGGTTATAAAATACTACTTCATGGGGATTGTAGGGATGACTGAGAATGTCGATTCCGAGAACGTCTTACTAATTGATTTGAGAGAGAGGGAGAGAGAGAGAGAGATCTGTTGTTCCACCTCCTTATGCATTAAGTGGCTGATTCTCGTATGTGCCCTGACCAGGGATTGAACCTGCAACCTTGGCATATAAGAAGGACACTAACCAACTGAGCTATCTGGTCTGAGAACTTCAATTGTAAGATAGTGTATTAGTTTGCTAGGGCTTCCATCATGAAATATCACAGGCTGGGGGCGTAAACAACAGACATGTCACAGTTCTGGAGGCTGGAAGTTCAAGGTCAAGATGCCAGCAGGTTTGGTTTCTCCTGAGGCCTCTCTCCTTGACTCACTCCGGCGGCCCTCTCCCATGTGAATAGTGAGGACAGTGAGTCTGTATGATAACTGAGGAACCCTGAACTGGGGAAACCCAATCAATGCCACAGAAGGAAACATTATCTATATTATTCTGGACAGGAAATAAATCTACCAGCTGCCCCAGAGGGAGACACAGTTTCTATTTTCAAAGCTGTTTGCTATACAAATATCCTTGAAATGACAGTCTGAAACAAAAGCGGATGAAGAGGGGCAGAAAAACCATAGAGCATTATTTCGCAGTGTTTATGCTCTTTAAAAAATTTTTTAAATTTTTTATTTATTGATTTTAGAGAGACAGCAAGAGAAAGAGAGAGACAGAAACATCGATTTGTTGTTCCACTCATTGATGCATCCATTGGTTGATTCTTGTATGTGCCCTGACCGGGGTATCAAACCTGCTAACCAACGGAGCTACCCAGCCAGTGCCCCAGGGTGTTTACTCTCTTGAAAGTCTCCTCATTCATCTATGACATCTGCCTCAAAATCCTTGCGTGCTGAGAAAACCAGCTATAACAAGGGTTGTAGGCATGGGGAATTAACGAATAGGACTTCCTTCATGCCTCTTTGGAGCCTGAAGGAACCTTTGCACGTAGACTTTGCACGTGTCCAAAGGTTGTGATTGTACACTCCAACACAGAGATCTGTCAGATCTGCTTTTACAGACGTGCAGGGCATGGGTCAACCCACTGTTCGGTCATCATCAGCTTAGTCGCGTGATGCATTAGTTATGAGAATACCAACTAAAATGGCAATAGTAGATAATAATAGTTTCTAGTTTTTATTTTTTAATAATTAATTCGTTTGATTGTTTATTTATTTATTTATTTTTAGAGAGAGGGAAAGGAGAAAGAGATGGAGAGAAATATCACTGTGTGGTTGCCTCTCACGCGTGCCCCCAACTGGAGACCTGATGTGCAACCTAGTCATGTGCCCTGACTGGGAATTGAACCAGCGACCCTTGGTTCGCAGGCCAATGCTCAATCTACTGAGCCACAGGAGCCAGGTAATAGTTTACATTTATTAATGGCCTTTCACTTGCCTTATCTAACCTGACCCTGAGAACAGAATTGCTTCTCTTGTCCACACGGAGACATTCAGAGAGAGCCAGTAATTTGTAAGAAGCCACAGTTCATTCAGGAGAGCTCGGTCTCACATCCAGGGCTCTGACTGCCTAGCAGAGAATTGTAACTGATACATTCATTCAGTCAAGGGGGAAAAAAATGTGCTATCAGTTTCAGGCTTACAATAAACATCAATACCACTAATTCCACCGGAAAAGAGAATAACCAAAGGCCACAGATGAATTAATTTTTTCTCCTCTGCAGTCGTATTTTGTGGTGACTTAGCACTTTCTAGGAAACTTGTTTTTTGTACATGCAAGATTGGGAACGAGATTTAGCTTCTTCTCATGGCATCTGCTCCCCAGGAATATCTTGACTGAAACGGAATCGAGGAGGGGAGTGTGGTGGGTTTTGTCAGAAAGCTGACTGAATTTATTCACAGGATGCTTCTACGATAACAGAAAGGGGCCTATTGTATCACGTGAACACCAGCCTGCTTACACGCAGGCAGCCTTTTATTTAACCAAGGTGCTGTGTTAATCACAGGCTTAGTAAATCATACCTAGGGGCAGACTTAAAGGGACTTTTAGGCTCCCATGCAGTATACTTAGTAGAGTTTTAATGTCTACTTTCATTTTATTTTTAAATCTTTTTTCTTTTTTAGCCTATACTTTGTTCTCTCAGCATTAATGCTGCTCCACGTCCACCCTCTTTTATCAAAGCACAAGGTCAGGCTTGTCCTGTGGTTTTCTAGCTATGGGGACTTTCCCTCCCTCCCTCCTCCCATCCTTTCCTTCCTCCCTTCTTTCCATCCATCCATCCAACCATCCTCCCTCCCTTCCCTTCCTCCCATCCTTCCTCCTTTCTTCCTTTCATTTCCTCCTCCCTCCCTCCCTTCTTTCCATCATTTCTCCTTCCCTCCCTCCCTTCTTAGCCCTGGATAGATGTTACAGGGACGTTAGCAGGGCATGCCTGCCCTCCAGGGTCTTCCAGTCCCTGAGAGCACATACCTGCTACAGCTCTCAGGACAGCTCCTCAACCAGAGCATGTCCCATCTCTAATGTTAAAAATATTTCGGAAGGGAAAACAGCAGTATTTCCCACCCCCAGAACTTCTTTTTTTTTTTAAGAGGGTTTATTTTATTATTTTTTAATTTTATTTTTTAAATTTATTTGTTTGTTTGTTTATTTATTTGTAGAGAGAGGGGAAAGGAGAAAGAGAGGGAGAGAAACATCATTGTGTGGCTGCCTCTCACTCACGTCCCCAATTGGGGACCTGACGTGCAACTCAGTCATGTGCCCTGACTGGGAATCGAACCAGCGACACTTGGCTCGCAGGCTGATGCTCAATCCACTGAGCAACCCAGCCAGGGCCAGAACTTCTTATTGGTGGGTCACTGGACTCCGCTTTTCCTCTGATGTTTTCAGAAGCCAGCCCAGGTGAGGGAGCCTCTGTCACTCAGCAGAGGAGAGAGGAGTGAAGAACAGCAGGTAGCAGTCTGTGGGGAGCACAGCCGAGTCACCATGCGGGTGGTCGCTGTCCTTTTGGAGGCTGCCTTGGACAACCATGCCACCGCCACGTGCCATTGCGGCAAAGCTGTGACCTCTGCACGTGGGACGATAGGTGGCTGGAGGGCCGCAGAGGCGAGCCCGCTTAGCCTCCTGCCTGTGGTTCAGTTTCCTAGGCGACACCGTGAGCGGCAGGCTGTGTTGCCTGAGTCTGCACAGCAGCAAATCCTATAAGATGCCCTGCTGGGGTCCTCACCCGAGAGGTATGGGATCTGTAGACCAATCTGGGGAGACTGAGCATTTTAACAATATTGATCCTTCTAATGCATACATACAATACATCTCTTCATTACTTCTTTTTTATCCTCACCCGAGGACATGCTTATTGATTTGAGAGAGAGAGAGAGAGAGAGAGAGAGAGAGAGAGAGAGAGAGAGAAGCATCTATGTCAGAGAGAAGCATCGATTGGTTGCCTCGCACAGGCACCCTGACCAGGGACCGAACCTGAAACCCAGGCCTGTGCCCTGACCAGGAATCGAACCTGCAACCTTTTGGTTTGCGGGATGACACCCAACCCACTGAGCTGCACTGGCCAGAGCTCTTCATTTCTTTAGGTCTCTCAGTTCGCTCAGAAAAGACTCCGAGAAACCTTCACCTCCCGAAATCGGTTATTTTAATTTTAATTTTTGCTGCTGTTGCATATAAGGACAGAAATAAACTCACATGCCGTTATTCCTGGAACCAAAATTCTTGACCTGTGTCTTCAAAATCATCACCTTGGCGTCCTCAGGAAAAAATAGTTTTAATCTCCCCTTCAGTTACACTTCACCCATCAGTGAAGTTGGTTTTTTCTTTACTCCATAGAGGTGCTCCATTATTTAATCACAACTATTTTAAAAATCCAAGGTGTCATTATCTTAGCCTTGCTTTTATCTGGGAATTGTAATTTTAATGTTTGCAATATTACTCCTTTATTTTCTTTTGCCATGAAGTTGGCAATAAAGGTAGCTGGTTACACAAAAACTCTACAATTAAAGAACAAAGCAACACCATCATTATGAAGAAATACATTCTCTGTGATCAGCGGCCTGTTAAAATCTGCTGACTATTTTAAGACATAATAACACTTTTAATTAACTTACAATAGGCTCTTCTATTATAAAGAATTAAAGTCGCAGGTATACATTAAAGTGCTGCTAGGCAAATTAATTAAAACGGAGGAAGTCAAGAAATGGCATCCTGACATTAACAACACTTTATCTTATGAAAGGGCGAGGTTGGGGACAGGCAGAACCCTTTACTGTATTTCACGGCAAAGGAACTACACGTTGTAGGAGAGGAACGAGGTTCAGCACCAAAGACCAGGGCTTGGAACTTGACTCTGCCTTGCGTGGGCCGTGCGTGGGGCTAGAGCGGGCTTCTAATGAGCAGGTGGCAGGCCTTGTCCCTACTTAGGCCCCCTTGCACAGACCACAGGTTCAAGGTCAACCTCTGCCTCAGGTATTTGTTTCCTGTGTGGCTTTGAGTAAGTTACACACGTAACAAAATTCTCCGAGTGTTCACCTGTAAACTATAGATAAACTAACCTCTGTCGCGCAGGGTCGTTGTAAACATTAAAGATATAGCATGTAAAGACAAAAATTATTATTAGTATGTTGCGTGTTTTTCTCTTAGAAAACTGTTATGGGAAAGCATGACGCTTCTTTAATTGTGCATAAATGATGACATTTCTGGGAAAGTGAGTAAGAAATTCTCTATAAAACCATGAAATTGGACTTCCTGCTACAAGTCTGATTTTTTTTAAAAAAATTGTAGCATCCCTTCAATTGCTGGACTAAGTCCTTATATAAGCTGCTTTTAGAGTTTATTTGGCTTTGTCCAGGGGATGAGCAAGAAGACCAAGCTCAAGAGAAATGTATTCAATGGCTAATAAGTCCCTTCTGTAATTTTATAAAAGAGACAGAGGACAATATTTTCAAAATACTTATGCTTTTATTTGTCAGTGAAAATCTATGGTACTATGGATAACCCATTTGTATCTGCACTGCGTTATGACTCAGTTCGAGGACAAGCGGATTCAAGTGTAATTGCTGATGCCATTGTGTGGGGGCGAGGAAAGGTACTTGTACTTGGGTAGCATTAAAAAAAAAAAAACAACAACAACAAACAAAAAAACCCAAAGAAACTTAACAAGGGGCAGAAACATATTCTTTTATTACTAAGAGGAATACTAATGGCAGTAATATCGGTCATTAGGTTTAGCTGATTTCCAAAGATGTGTCAAAACATGTTTTTAATTCTTCGTCACTGAGCACGTGTGAGGCAAACAAGGGACATCTTTGCTCTCTTGGGGATGTCTGGGTCCCAGTGACATGCTGTGGCTGTCACACTTGACCCAAGTGCGGTGCACACACACCTGGGCTCACTGGCAGGTCACAGTCTGTGCAAGGTCCCTTCTGCCTGCTCCTGCTCTGTCCTCGCCTGACTGATGTCCCTGTCACCGAGTGGCCAGCTCTTCAGAAACAGAAGAGATGGAATTAGCAAAGCCAGTAAGGTTCTCTCTTTGAGTCCGGATGGGGAGCTGTGGAGAGGGGTTCAGTCAGTTACAGGAATTTGCTGATGGGGCGTAGCAAGGGCAGCTGTGGGAGTCAGCAGGAACCCCACGACAGAGCAATGCTGCTTGGGAGCCAGGTGAAGTGTGTAGCTGGGGCACCAGAAGTGTCTGGACAGAGGTGGGGAAGCCGAGGGATCACAGAGAACAGAGATGAAGCTCCCTGCTGCTGGTCCAGCAGCTCAGCTGCCCGGGGCTGGGATTCCTGCCATAACCACAGCACACAGTGAAGATGAGTCTGGGCAAATACACAAACCCAGTCAGAAACATCCCAGACCAACCACGACAAGAATGCAGTTGGGCAAGTCCTTGCACGATCTTACTTGATAGGCAGTAACGAGAGGCATTTCTCTGCTCTGACCTGTCCTTGGAAAAAGCAAGTGATTTGAACAGAATAATCAGGAGGCAAAACGTATGGGACAGCATTAAGCAAGAATTGACAGGACAAGGAAAGACAAGGTGTCCTCTTCTCTTATGCTGTGAGTGTTCTCTGGGCCCGGTGGCCAATGAGAAGTCAAGTGGAAATGCCACGTCAGCCAGCCAAGCAGCGCATCACGTAAGGCTAAGCAGGCAAGATGAAGGCCTTCCGTCTGAAGGGAGCAGGCAAGAGAGGTGCCAGGTTGCATTGTGTGCTGAGTCTAAACTCCAGGAGTGGGGAGAATGTCCTGGCTACCAAGCCAAGAACCGGTATATGTCATCTGAAAATTAGGACAGAGTACAGGGCAAGTCGATTATGAAACAATTCCTTCTTTTTGCCTTTTGCATGACATATTGTACAGTTAAAGGTAATCAACCCCAATGACCTCTGCCACGTGTTTTAATAGAGAGCCTTGTAACATTTATTCCTATGTCCCTGCCCCCTTTCTCCCTGTTCTTCCTTCTATTCCTTTCTTTGTATGATGCTCCCTGCCTCCATCCCTACATCCAATTCTTTATCCATCCATCCACCCACCCATCCATTCATCTATCCATTCATTTCTTCATCTATCCATCTCTCTCTCCCTCTCTCCATCTCTCTCCCTCCCTCTATCCCTCCATATATTTCTCCATTCATCCAATCATCTATCCATCCACCCACCCACCCATCCATTCATCCAACCATCCGTCACCCATCCACCCACTCATCCATCCATAGCATACATTCAACAAATATCTTTTTATTGCCTATGGTGTTCCAGAGATTACGAACAGGGAACACAGCAGTTTCTGGGAGCATCAAGGTCCCTGTTCCTCTTAGAGTTTAGTCTCAAGTGAGTACAGACCTACGACCAAGCACTTACCATTATTTCTGATAAGAACAGGATGTACCTCCTTCTTAGAGAGATTCACCGGTAATTGTCAAGCCCTGGCTACACTGCCGTTGTTGCTGCTGAGGAGGGAGCCTGCATCCCGGCCCTGGGTGCCTCCCAGTTCTGAGAACCTCATGTATAGTGATTTACGCCATCTCACGGTAACTAAGACAGGGGCCAAAGAGAAGAGCACAGGTTTGTGGGGCAGAGCGCCTTTTAAGCACTGATCTCCAATGGCCTCCAAGACACCGTGATGAGGCGGTCAGCAGATGGGGGGGTGTGTCGCCTTGGCTCCCCTCCCCCCACTTCCTTAGAAGAAATAGTGGGAGGGAGCTTTGGGAATGACAGAGACTTGGATATGATTTTGAGATGAGAACAAAGTTAGGTTGAGAAACTTTTCTCTACATCTAGCCAGGAAAAAAAAAAGTGGGCTTTCTTTCTTTCATCTGGGACACTAATAAATAAATGAGTCCCATGAAGAAAGGATATATCAAGCTTATTAAGAATTTATGAGTTAAACAATTAGTACCAAAATACACACGCACACACACACACACACACACACAAACCTGTGGTGAATTAAATAAAATTAAATTTATAGAAAGATGAAAATTTTACTGCTCCAGCCTCACTAGAAACAAGCCTTTGGAACATGGATTTTGGTGCAAAAAACATTCTCCCT
This sequence comes from Furipterus horrens, assembly GCF_987537825.1. Classification (NCBI taxonomy): domain Eukaryota; kingdom Metazoa; phylum Chordata; class Mammalia; order Chiroptera; family Furipteridae; genus Furipterus; species Furipterus horrens. The sequence continues at coordinate 1,433,021 of NW_028327186.1, read as the reverse complement.
TATCCATTATTGAAGGAGAGAGAGGAGACAGATTTATTGGAAGTACCAGGAAGATATTACGTACAGGAAGCAACTATTATTTATAATGCAGTGATTACACATCCAGAAGCTATCATTACCATGAATTTCATTATCTTTCTAATTGTTATAATTTACCTTCCCAAGAGCTCTGTGAACTTCCTCATTTATAAAAAAAGTTCCATTAAGTTAATAGCTCTACCTTATACATCATTTAAAAAATAAAAGCCAAAGTAAAGTAACATAGAAAAAAAAAAAAAAAAAAAAGAAACACATCGCTTGCTTTGCTCCAATTTGCAGGACAGGTTACAGAGTGATGAGCCTGGAAATGGTGGTTTCCACCAGATGCTGTTCTCTGAGCTCACAGGTGCAGGTGTTGTTTTGAATGGGTTGCACCAATCTGAAAGTGGGATGATTTTATGCGCATTTCCCTCAAGTGATACAAATTCCTCAATATTTATTTGTTGTTCCAAATCTTCTTTCAAGTTCATAAAACTTTAAAAAATCCCAATATTACTTAAAGTGAAGTATACTGTCTACAGGAAAAGGGTAATTTATCTTCAGAGACACAAATGGTGTCAAAGAACCCTCCATATTTCCCGACTTTAGCCTTCTGGGCTCTTGAGTCTTTTATGAGAAAATGATTTACAAATATAAGCGTATTAAACTGTCTTTGACTCCTAACAATTCCTTATTTCACATCTACCGCTATCGCAGAATAATTGAAAAGCTTTCGAGAACATAAAATGTGTGGCGCAAATGCCAGAATGTAACAGGCATCGTCTTAGTGTCAGAAAATCTTTAAACTCAATTGAAATGCATTTGTTGAGTATCCAAAATGGAAAAGGCATATACGAGGTCTGCTGGATGATTTCTAAAGGAATAAGACAATGCCTGTTACTGAACAGAAAGTTGGGGTCCCACTGCCCGCTGTCACCCTCTAGGAAAAGTTTCAGAGGCAAAGGTTTGATGATCAAGGAAAGGAGTCTTTATTCAAAATCAGTCACTTAAGCCTATCAATTAAGGCTCCACTTTAACACTTGGGTTCTCCTATCTTTTCCCCTGTTAGTTTTTAGTTATTTTTGTTTCTATAGGGTTAGTTTACAAACGAAAACAATATAATACATAAAAACTACACAATTCCAGAGGAATGGCAGGCTTCTGCCTCAGAGCCTGTTCCCTCTAGAATACCCCAAGAATAAACCTGCCACCCTCTGCCAGACCAGTCTGATCTTAGGCTGTGCCTGGAGCTCCTTCCCATACAAAATACCATCTGTTGGGAAACTCAGGCAGCTGAAGCACAATCACCCAGGCATCCTTGAGGAAGAAGAGCCGGAGAGAGAGCCAGAGCAGGAGCCAGAAAAGTTCCTGAGCCAAAGAGCCCGCCCTCTTTTTATTTCCATTGGCCCTGGAGGCTTCAGCTTCTCAGCCAATCCAATTCTAGTCTGCCATCCATTGCCTCACTCCTCCAATGCCCCTCCTACTTCTCCCCAGTGATCTTAATCAGATCCCTGTGTATCATGTGCACCTAAAGGTTGCAGGTTCGATCCCTGGTCAGGGCACAGACCTAGGTTGTGTGTTTGATCCCTGGTTGAGTGTGTACAGGAGGCAACTGATCAATCTCTTTCTCTTTCTCAAGTCACTAAACATATCCTTGGGTGAGGATTAAAAAAATAAAAATGAAAAAAAATAGGACCCAAACAGCAAGAGCAAGAGAGACATTAAAACAAAATAAAACAAATCCTCATTTTCCAACAAGAGGACCTAAAATAACATGGGGAAGAAATGCCAAACTACAGATTATAACTTGGCCTTGAATAACATGTGAAACGAGACTGCCTTCTAAATGAAGTCTTAATTTTTTTTTTTTTTATTTTTTATTTTAAAGAGGACTAGAGACTCCAGCTTTATCTCTTGCCAAGAAAGCTCTGGGGTGACAGGAACCATATTGAAACTTGCCTCCCTGTCTGAGTATGAAATGAGAAGTCAGCTTTGAAAAGCGGTTTTGCCACAGGAAGTCTGCAACTACTGTGCACGCCTTCCCGGCGAGAGGGCAGTCAGGTTCCCAGGCTGCTGGGACAGGAGTGTTTTTCTTACAGGAAAATAGTAGTGTTGACTATGAGCTTGCCTGGAAAAGAAATATTTATGGAACCTTTCTGTTTGTTTTGTGGGTAGAATAAAAAGCATCTCATTTGCTTTTGAGACTTGTCAATGCCCCCTGGTGTGGTTTTACAAAGACCGCCCTGATGTTACAAGGGGTAAACAAGGCAAACATTGGAAGGATGTGGCAGAAACAGAACAAGGGCCCTTGATTCACGCTCCCGCCATTGCATATCCATCCATCCTGCTCCACGTGAGCGATGTGATTAATACATCCCTGAGCAGTGGTCAAAAGCGTGAGCTTTATGTTGCCATTTTACATTGTGCATGGTAGTGGGGGGGCGGTGGCACGGGCAGGGGAGGGACTCTGTCTGGAAGAGGAATGTGCTGCTCTGTGAAACCACAGAACCAGCTCAAATGATCCTGTCCTGTTGAACGAGATGCTAAGTTGCTTTTCAGAGACAACAAACAGAAATCACCTGTCAGGCAGCTGAGGTGTCCCTTGTCCAGGAAGATGCGGTGTTGACCCCCTTTACCATAAATGGCCAAGCTCCAAGGTCCTCCATTAACAACTAGCCCACCGGCATTTCCGCAACCCTGTTCCTGCAGCCCCTTAAAAACCCTTGGCCTGGTCCAGTGAGCAAGATGGGTTTGAGGCACCACTGGGGCCCCCCATTTTCTCAGTGGGAGCTTTCTCCATCAATAGACCTTTTCTTACTCCAAACGCTGATGGCTTGAGTTTTGGCTTTTCAAAGTGCCAGGCTCATAGACTTTGGTAACATCTATACCTGGACCTTCAGCTGCAAGAATGAAATAAGATTGGAGGGTAGTTTTGGGCATGCTAAGCAAAAGATTGACTTTGTGTATTTCATACCCACATATTTTAATTCTTGGAGGTACTTTATTATAGTGATCAGCTCAGTTTAATGCAATTCAACAGCGTGTGGGAGGTGAAAGCAATTTTATTTACTATAGCAGATGTAAATTGGGGGCTCTGAAGGCAAGTCTTGGAACCCACAGTCTTAAGCTCATCTGGAAGAGTAGCCTGTATGGTATTATATTTTCCAGGTAAATATGTCTAGGTTCCTGCTTTGTGGCTCTGGACACATGCCTAGAAGAACAAGTGAATGGATTAAATATGTTTCTTAGTACATGGGGTGATGAGTACATGCTAGCATTAGCATCTAGATCTTCAAGGAAAATTCTTCGGGGCTGTGTCAGTTCGATGTCTTCCAAGCCTGTGATTTTTCTGGGATCTTCTATTCCAGTGCAGTGTTCAATATGAGAAGGAAACCCCTGTTTCTATCTTTAGGGGCAGAGTTTTCAGATTTTCACCAGTGCATATGCTATTAGTTGTTAAGTTTTCATAAATGTCCTTTATCAAGGTGAGGTGGTTTCCTTCTACCTAGATCGGTAAATGATTTTATCCAGAAAGGTGTTGTATTTTGTTAGATGATTTTCTGCATTTATGGAAATGATCATACGGTTCGTTCCCTTTATCCTTTTAATATGCTGTACTATATTGATTGATTTTCATGTTGAGCCAGGATTTATCCATTCTGGGGAGAAATCCACTTGGTCATGGTGTATAATCCTTTCAATATGGTGTTGGATTGTGTTTACCAGTATTTTACTGATTTTTGCTTTCGGCCTGCATTTTTCTTGTGGTGTTTCTGCCTGGCTTTGGTTGATGCAGGCTTCCCCAAATGCGAGATAGCATCCTCTCCTCTTCTAGCTTTTGGAAGAGTTTGAGAAACACTGATGTTAATTCTTCTTTAAATGTTTGATAGAATTCACCAATAAAGTTATCTGGTCCTGGCTTTTCCTTGTTGGGAAGTTGTTGATTATTGATTTAATCTCTTTACTTGTTACAGGTCTGTTCAGATATTTTACTTTTTTTTTTAGTCAGTTTTGGTAGTTTGTGTATTTCTAGGAATCTGTCCATTTCATTTAGGTTATCAAATTGGTTGGTGTACAAGAATTCATGGTTTCCTCTTATAATCTTTTTTATTTCTGTAAGGTAAGTAGTAATGTTCTCTTTTTCACTCCCAATTGACTCTTTTTTCTTAGTCAATTTAGCTAAAGATTTGCTAATTTTGTTGATTTTTTTCCCAAAGAACCTACATCGGGTTTTGTTTATTCTGTTTTCTATTTCAATTTTCTCTGCTCTTCTTCTTGTTATTTCTTTCCTTGGGTTTAGTTGGCTTTTCTCTATTTTATTTTTATTTCCTTAAGATGTAAATTTAGGTCATTGATTTGAATTTTATTTTTCATTTTTAATGTAGGCTATACATTTCCCTATGACCACTGCCTTCACTGTATCCCAAAGGTTTTGGTAAATCCGTATTAGATGTGTTTCATGATAGGCTGTTTGAGGCCATCTTGCCTTCATCGGACATGTGTCTGCTACTCTGCGGCTATCTTAGTAAGTCCCGGTACCTCAGAAAAAAAACAGAGTCCTTTTCTTTAGAGAGTCTAAATTGTGGTAGATATAAAAGAATTTTAAAAAGTAAATTCTCTTTGCAAATTCCACCTAATAGAATAAATAACTTTAATTTACCAACATACTGGAAACATGGATAGACCTGGGAATAGAAGGTAGTCTAACTGAGCCACAAATTCAAACTTCCTGCCTTTTTATTTTTATTGATGAGAGAGAGAGAGAGAGAGAGAGAGAGAGAGAGATTCGTTGTTCCACTTATTGATGCATCATTGGCTGATTCCTGTTATGTGCCCTGACTGGGAATCTAACCCATGACCCTGGGGTATCAGGATGACGTTCTGACCAACTGAGCTACCTGGCCAAGGCCCCATGTTGCCTCTTTATTTTCTAGCAATATTCATTGTGTTGTGCTGTACAGCTGCTGACGTGGCATGCCCTGGGACCTCTGCCCACTCTGTTTTGCCTCATCTTTAAATACGCATTTCAGGCCTTATTTTCTCCAGGAAACACCAGATAATCTTAAGTATAGTTTGTACCTATGCCTGAGCTGTCAAATCTCTTTTTGACTGAATCGTACTGAAGTCATCTGCTTCTGTACTGGGTTTCCCCCAACCAGACTTGAAGTTCTCAAGTCTGACCCATTCATTTGCTCATCTTTTCCTCCACAGTGCTTCCTAAAAGGCCTGGTGCACCGCACTGCCCAAGAAGTATGTGCTGATCTGAATGGAAGGCCCGTCCACATACCTGATGGCTGAGTGTGGGAAGGCCCCAGACTTAGAGGTTTGAAAGAAGTGAAGAGGTGGTGGGCAGCGAAAGCAGGGAGGGGTCGGCCCGGAATCGGGGCTCCGATGGCTTCAGGTAAGAAGGATTTGGATGGGACATAGGAGCAAAGGTTAGTTCAGGTCATGGCCTTACAATTGGAAGGTGAAGCAAAAAATGAGGAAATACTAGAGTACCTTGGGAAAAATGGACTAGATGGATTAGGGGGTAAAGGACTTGGGGTGTGGGGTGGGCTGCCTGTGGTTACAAGGTGGCTTCTGTAGCATATACAGATACAGTCCCTGCCTGTGATATTTCCTCCCCAATCTCTTCCTATTTGGTAGGGAGTTTGGAATCTTCTAGAATACGACTGTTACCTTGCAGAAAGCTGCTTTTCCCCAGCTGTTTGGTGTAGGCAGGCTTTGTTCTCACTGCACAGGGAAGGGGGGGAAGCACTGAGAACCCCTGAAAAGACCTGGGCTGGGTCAGTGAGCCACAGGACCCCTGAAGGGATGGGGCAGCAGAAAGCAGAGTGTGGCTTCTTGTGCTCACCTGGATTTCCCTTGAACCCGCCTGTGGCTTTTTTTGTGTGCTATTTTATGGAATATTAATTACACCCTCAGGCTACTGACCTCTAATGAGCCACTACCTGGGAGCCAGCAACTGGCACTCGCCTCTCCTTAGAGATGTTATTTTTTAAAACAGAGCATTCGCATATACAGATGTAAGACAATAATTTTTCATTTAACAGGTAATATTCCCTCATGGATCAAATTATGCCTCATTATCCCACCACATTATGAGCTTTGTTAAAAGAAGAAAAACAGCTTGTCTTCCTGATGGTGAAATAATAAAATAAAATAAACCAACTGACTATAAGTGATGCTATATATAAAAGCTGCTATGGGTTGCCATGGTAACCAAAGTTCTAAAAATGACAGAAAGAAAAGAACATCGGGCTGTTGTGACAAATGACACTCGAAGTGACAGGTTTCCTGGGATTCTTGCCTTTAATTAATGCAGATCTGTGAGGGATGTTATTACTGAATAATAGATGAACGTGGAAATCAGGAACCTGGCTGGAAGATTTGCTTTCCTAGCATTGGGATGGGCTCAGAAGCGAATGCAGAGAACTGGAGAGGGAGACTTGTCTTCAAGAGAAGGTGCCTGCTGGTGGTTCTCCAAAGTCACATGACAAATGGATGTGCCCCTCCTACTTCTCCCCAGTGATCTTAATCAGATCTCTCTGTAGCAAGTTCATGACTCAGTTTCCCCATCATGATCTGTGTTAGTTGCCAAGGTAAATGGATCTGATTTTTTCCCTCACTGTCTACACCACTATGCAAACCCTACTGTGCAAACCTTCGTAGTTACCTTGTGCCAGGTGCCAGCCCTGGTCGCTTCTGCTTCAGGGAGCAGCCCCCAGCAGCTGGTCCAGGTGCAGCTCTCCTAGGCCAGGTCATCTCTTCCTCGTGTTCACCATCCCTCTGTTCTCCAGTCAGAAACACTTAGCGAGGCCTAGACAGCAGTGAACTGGCCAGATGTCAACACTCCTGTATCTAAAAGAAATGGTAATTACGTGTGGTGATGGTGTCTTAGGCATAAGATCTGGTTCTGGGAGTTCTGGTACAATTTTAGCAAACCCCATTAAGTCTGCTGCCTAACGCTGCCCCACCCCTCACCCCCAGTGACTGCTGACATCAGTGAAGGCCTGTGTCCTTCAGAGATCTCCTAGCCTGCTGGCAAGAACTTAGTAACTTTTCCATTTTAGTAGCCTCTCAGTCCCCAGGGCCAACTCCCCCAAAGCCATCTACAGAGTCCCTTCAACTCCCTCCCCCCTTATCTCCCTTAAAAACCCCTGCCTTTCTCTTGTTGGCTGCTGACACCTCAGGGTCTCAGTCCTTCTGTGGCAGCTGGTCAAATCTGTCTTCTAAAACTCATGGCCTGTTCTCCTGTCATTTCCTCTCACTCCCGGGGGACCTAACAATGGAGATGTTCACTAACCTACTGTGGTGATCATTTCACAACACGCATGTGCATCAGACTATCATGTACACACCTTAAACTTTCACAGGGTTCTATGTCAATTATATGTAAATATAACTGGAGGGAAAAAAGAGCACTCCTCTATCTAATAGGGTTTCACCATTATATATTAATTATAATAATTTTTGTGACATTTTAAATATTGAAATAAATTATATAATGAGCCAAAATACTAATACTGATTACACAAGCATAATCAAAACAGCTTGCACATTCCCAGGAAAAAATTAACAGCTTTCAACAATTATAGTTAACGTTCTTAGAACGCTATACAATGACTTAGTGAATTTCTTACTGAAGAGTAAAAAGAAAATGTTCATGCGTTCCCACACCGGGAGTCGAACCCGGGCCGCCTGGGTGAAAACCAGGAATCCTAACCGCTAGACCATGTGGGAGACGACGAGTACAACTTAACGTACAAGCAAATTAAAGCATTCTCTACTTCCGCCTTCCGCCCCGCCTTCTTGCTGTGCCTGCCTTCTGCGCCTGCGCGCCTTCCTCCCGGCGCTCGCTGTGGGCTCTGTACGGAGCCGGGACCGGTCACCCCCTGCCAGGCCCTGAGGCTGGCGCTTCAATTCTCTGTTCAAAGGCCCGCGATGAGATTTGAGGAGGGAAAAGGCTGAACGGCTCCCAGCGAGTCGTGAGCCGGGCCCCCAGGCTCCGGTTCCCGATGTGTCACCGCGGCGACCCTTTTCGAACAGAGTTGCCACGGCGCTGTTTTGGGGCCGAGGACCTTGCAGCCTGGATTCTGCCTCTGCAAGCGCGAAGAGATGAAAGAATGCCCGTGGGCACATTTGGGGGCAACATCGAACCCCAAACAAAACACCCCAAACCGTAAAGCAGAAACCCACATGCGGCGCTATGTGAACACTCACACACGGGGGAAAAAAAACAAAAACAAACAACGACAACAAGAAAAAAACACGGCCTGGGAGACAGGGTTTGTAACGAGACAACCTGCACGGTCAACACAACGCAATAGCAGAAGGACATTTTAAAAATCAGATGTTTGCATCGCTTTAAATTAAAAATCAAATGAAAGGAGGAACAGGGCGATGGCCTTTGTAGTTCAGGCTATGGTTAAGTTTATTTGAAAAATTATATGTTTGAAAAGCACTTTCTTGAATGTATGTAAACTCGGTCATTGTGAATTCAAAGCCTCTCTGTCCTTAATTATTGCATCTGTTGAATCCGTCCCTTCCTGAAAGAGGTGTGATGAAGTTTACCACCGTGTAGAAGTTGGAGTTATATCTATTGAAGTTATTATAGTGCTTTTCTTTAAAATTTTAACACCCACATCCCTAACCAACACATGGTTAAACTTTTTATATTTTTGGAAATCACTGAATTGGAAGCACATAATAGTAATTCTTTTCTCTTTCAGTTTTATTGACATATAATGGACATACAGCTTTGTGTTAGTTTAAGGTGTATGGCACAGTGACTTGACTTACAAAAATTGAGAAATGACTGCCAAAATACATTTATTTCACATTCATCACCTCATACACACACATAAAAAGAAAAAAGCTTTTTCCTTGCGATTAGAAATTTTAGGATTCATTCTCTTAGCAACTTTCAAATATACCACAGAGAAGTGTTGCTGAGCCAAACATGAAACCGAAGCTAAGTGTTCAATGGCCACAGAATGAAGAAGTGGGAGTCAAGACTCACAGATCAACTTCTTCTGGAGAAGTCTGGGGGAGATTGTTATGGGGTGGCATAATAAGGGGGAGGCATATGTATTAGTTTTTGGGGAATAGGCCTGTCTCTTCCTGGAAGTGAGGCAACATGCCTTTTCTGCCCTGATAGGGTCAGGTCAGACCTGTCCTGGTGCAGGCAGGTCTCATAATACAGGATGTTCCTGTATTATGAAGAATGTATAATGAAGGTCAAGGTCTCCTGGAGGTCAGACCCAGTGCCATCTTGGCTCAGGCCGGCTCTGGCCAGATTTTGTTATTTTAGTGCTCCTTTGTGTTTTTTCTTGTCACTACAATAAAATGGAAAGAAGAATACAAGGTTTCCATAGTCAAGGGTCCCCAGCTATGGTGCCATAGGGGTTTGTCTTCTGGTGCAGAAGAAGGCCAAAAGCAAGCGACACTAGGGTTGTTGAACCGGTGAACCTTGACCTTGAAGGTCTGTAAGTGGGAAGGTAGAGAGAGAGCCGGATTTAGAAAGCAGGGTCCCCACTGGGGTTGTGAACTGAGGGGTCTAGAGGCCGGGAGAAGAGAGGCTGCAGTCCTTCTGGATGCTGACGCTACAGAAGGTGGGATAGGCCAGGTCACGGCCAAGTTCAGGGTGACTGGGAAGGGGAGTGCTTTTCGGATGTGGTGGCGACCATGGCCCAAGGACATGGGCTATAACGTTTGCCAGGATGCCTTCACGCCACACCAGTTAAGCAGTTGCCCATCCCAGCAACGATGACTTGTGATTTCATGCTGCATTAGTCTTGGGGGAATAGGCAGGTTCTACAGGAGCATCTTCACCTCCCAGCACCACATGAAATGAGAGGATGTCTGTGCACTCCTTGAAGGCAGAAGCCCAGAGTCGTTCTACATTTTTGAATCTCAGTGTTCGTTATAATGGCAGAAGCTGATAGGTGCTCAATAACTATTATTAGGTTGAAATTCTAAGTCAAATAAAGAAGTATTTTTAAATATTCACCTGAGGATGTTTACTGACTTTAGAAAGAGAGGAAGGAAGAGAGAGAGAGAGAGAGAAACATTGATTGGTTGCCTCTGGTAGGTGCCCCAACCTGAGATCAACCCACAATCTAGGCCTGTGCCCTGACCGGGAATCGAACCCACAAACTTTTGCTGTCTGGGAGGATGCTCCAACCAACTGAGCCAGCCACTTGGCAAGGGCCACTATATAAGTATTAATAACAAAGATTCCACGAACCTAAAATAAGATAAAGGTCAAGAAACTGGGAGGGAGAAATGTGTCTACAGTGGAGATGCCACATCAGCAGGGCTGTGAGCGAAGCTCGTTGTAGACCACAGGCTCCTCACTGAAGGAGTGAGTACCCACCATGCCTGCCATGACCTGAAGTCGTTTCCAGGCATAAAGATCACACGTATGAAAGACATTTGAGCTGTTTTCTCCAAAACACATCACGGAAAATCCAGAGGACACAAAAGACTACTTTCTCCCATTGAAATGGCTGAAACAGAAGTGGTAAAAATAAACTCATGGTTAAAAATACCCTAGGAATGTCAAGGCGGCAGGCTATCATTACTCAGAAGCTGACCTGCAATTAAAGACTTCCCAAAGGTTGCAAATCGCCTACGTCTTTCCCAGTTGCACATCGTACTCCCACTAACCCAACTCACAGAAGGCAAGCAAGGCTTTCCAGACACTTCCTTCCCCGCCCCTCCACCATGAGGTTCCCACATTACATGTGTGGCACTCACCCGATACTTTTTGTCAATCTGAGTTGTCACACCTCTATTTCTAAGTTTATTAGTTTTGACAGAACCACCGAGGAAGTTAACATTAACTAGACCTCCATGGCTGGGAAGAATCAGATGTATTGTTGACTTCAAAAGGGAAATTCTTTTATTTTTTAGTTTATTGACTTGGGAGAGAGAGAGAGAGAAGGAGAGAAAGGGAAAGAGAGATCTGTTGTTCCACTTATTCATATATTCATTGGTCGATTCTTTTTTATTTTTTAGAGAGAGATTTTATTTATTTATTTCCAGAGAGAAGGGAAGGGAGGGAGAAAAGAGAGGGAGAGAAACATCAGTGTGTGGTTGCCTCTCACATGCCCCCAACTGGGCACCTGGTCCACAACCCAGGCATGTGCCCTGACTGAGAATCAATCTGGTGACCCTTTGGTTCGCAGGCCGGCTCTCAATCCACTGAGTTACACCAGCCAGGGCTGGTTGATTCTTATATTTGTCCTGACTGGGGATTGAACCTACAACCTTGGCGAATAGGGCCAACACTCTAACCAACTGGGCTCCCTGGCCAGGGCCAGGAAATTCTTTTTGTTAAGAGCCTCTACAATGGCTGGAAATAATTTCAAGCAGAAATTATTCATGTTCAAACCCTACGTTCTGGGCAGTTGGCTGGTGGCTGAGCAGAACCTGGTCTTCTGTTTGGGTTTTAGAGACCATCGTTCATACATCACTACTTTTCTGGCCTATTTTGTGGAGAGTGAGGACAAGAAGAAGATGGGACTTTAAATGGAGAGGGATGTAAATTTCTTGGAAATAGAATTTAAAGGTTTTGTCTTTTAGATTTTTTTGCATATACTAGTTAATCAGTAACTCTCGAGTGCCTAAAATCGCATCACTTAATTAGTGTTAGGTCTTTTAGGAAAATGCTAAAGAAGAGACACAGATATCCATTGAAAGCCACTTTGAACTCAGTGGAAACTATTGTTCAAGAGAAAACCACAGGCTCAAGACAGTATTGTTACGGCTAAAAGCCCATGATACCAAACCTGGCTTTAATACCTGACTGAATTGGAGCTTCAGCCTCTCCCAGAAATGTCATCTTAATCAACCAGTCTGGAATTTTCTAGTCAAGTACCAGAAGGTTATCTGTCATGTGGGCCCTCTCTATCTGCCTCCCCACCCCGCCCCAGAAAGAAGAGACAAACTGCATAATAACCCTTCCCATTCTCTTCCCCCCAAAATCAATGGGCTGGTCCCCTTCTTTTGTTAATATCTCCCTTGCCCCAACCTTCCTCCTATAAAATCCTTCCATATAGTGCAAACCCTCAGAGCGCACTTCAGGTTGCTAGATGGGATGCTGCCCGATTATTGCATTGTTTAATAAAGCCCACAAGATTTCCAAATTTACTTGGTTAATTTCATTTATGTATTCCTAGAGAGAGGGGAAGGGACGGAGAAAGAGAGGAAGAGGAACAGCAATGTGAGAGCCTCTTGCGCATGCCCCTATCAAGGACCAAACCCACAACCCAGGTATGTGTCCTAACCAGGAATTGAACCCACAGCCTTTTGCTTTGCAGGATGATACCCAACCCACTGAGCTACACCAGTCCGGGCTACTTGGTTGTAGTTTGTTTTTTAACACTATTCCTAAAAAGCTAGGTTTCTTCCGCAAGCTTTTATCTTGCAGGCCCGTCTCCTTGCATAAATGTTTCATGGCAGAACTGAGACACGCTGACAATGATGAATGCTTTCCCTGCCGCCCCTTCTGACCTGTCCAGGAGAGCTGATCGGTTCGCTGGGCTGCAGACACAGGGGACACAGAGGATGCTCGTCTGGTGGCCTGCAGCCCTCTGCATGCTCAGCAGTGAACTTGAAGTATTGCCACCGGCCAGCTGGCCCGTCCCTCTGATTGTCACCTGCTGTGGGTGCTGGAACCCACGCGCCCTGTCCTCTCATCTGCCACCCGAGGCTGACTGCATCTGTCGGGATGGAGTGTTGGGACAGCCTCAAGCAAGATGATGGGGTTTAAGAGCAACTAAGCATAATTTCTGGAACCATTGTTTTTCCTTGTGGTAAAATAGGTGTATAGTTGAGTGGTACTAGGCGCATTCACACTGTTAGGCAACTATCACCATTATCCACCTCTAGAACATCCGTATCTCCCCAAACTCTGTACGTGTCAGTAACAGCTCCTATTTCCTCTCCTCCCAGCTCTTGGCAACCACGATTCTTCTTTCTGTCTCTGAATCTGAGAACTCTAGGTACCTCACGGAGGTGGAATCATACAGTATTTGGCCTTTTGTAACTTGCTTACTTTACTTAACATTGTCCTCAAGGTTCACCCATGTTGTAGCATGTGTCAAAGCTGCTCTATTTTTTTTTAATCACTGAATACTATTTCCTTCTGTGTATATAATAGGTTTTGTTTATCCATTAATCTATTGATGAACATTTGGGTCGTGTCCACTCTTTGGCTATTGTGAATATGAATATAGGCACACAAATACCTGTTTGAGTCCCTGCTTATGTTCAGAGGTGGAATTGCTAGATAATATGCTAATCCTATGTGGTTTTTTTGTTTTTTTTTTTTTGAGGAACTACTATACTGTTTTCCACCGTGGCTGCATCAATTTATTTTCCCACCAGCAATGCATGAGGGTCTCCATTTTTCCATGTCCTGGCCAACATTTATTTTCTGTTGTCATTTTATAATAATCTTCCTTCCTAATGGGTGTGAGGTGGTATCTCATTGAAGTTTTTAAATTTTTTTAAGATTTTATTTATTTATTTATTTAGAGAGAGGGGAAGAGAGGGAGAGGGAGAGAGAGAGAGAGAGAGAGAGAGAGAGAGAGAGAGACAGAGAGAAACATCCATCAGTTGCCTCTCACAACCTGGGACCAGCCCACAACTCAGGCACATGTCCTGACCGGGAATCGAACTGTTGACCTTTCACTTTGCAGGTCAATGTTCTACCAACTGAGCCACACCGGTCAGAACTCATTGTGGTTTTGATTTGCATTTTCCTAATGATGAGTGATGTTCAGCATCTTTTCGTGTGCTTGTGGGCCATGTGTATATCTTCTTTGGAGACGTGTCTATTCAAGTCTGGTATTGTCTTTTCATTAACTGTATATTTTTGTTAAAAAAACAACATCATTAGAAAGTTTCCTCACTGAGGAAAATATAAGATAATTTTTTAAAAGAGATTTTATTTATTTTTAGAGAGAGAGGAAGAGAGGGGAAAGAGATAGAGAGAAACATCAGTTGGTTGCCTCTCACATGCCCCCAACTGGGGACTTGACCCACAACCAAGGCGTGTGCCCTGACTGGGAATTGAACTGGTGACCCTTTCGTTTGCAGGCGGGCACTCAATCCACTGAGCCACACCAGCCAGGGCCAGATGAATTTTTATAGTTAGAGTTGAAATCAAGCTCTGAGGTTACACACATGCTCATGATGTCAGACAAGCACGCAGTGTCCTGTTCCTGGGGGATTCGTAAGCAAGTGGCCCTGGACTTGCAAGGGCTGTCACTGCATGAGCCACTGCTGGAAACTTCATGAGGGACACTGGTGTGGTCTACTGGCTGACGCGGAGTTCATGGACAAGCTACAAGGCTGCACATGCGTTCAGAGCCAAATACTTTGAAAGGATGCAAATATCTCTGGCCTGGCGTTTGCCACTTGCTCCCTGATTTTGAAAGCATGGGAGACAGCCAGCTGGCAGAGAGAAAATTCATGACAATGATCCTGATTTTGAATGGAGGCTGAATATCAGAGATTCACCAAGCAGAGGAGATGCCAAGTTGAATCCAGTTTCCCCAGGTTTATTACAAGAAGGTCCTGTCAGTGTAGTACAGGTGGGAACCCCTGTCCCCCCAAAATATGATCAAGTTACATATATTAAATCTTTTTTGGCTACAAAGCCTTTATCTATCTTCACAAAACGTATCTATAATGAATTGTCTTCATTCATTTTTTGCAGTCATTTCTGATGGTTTTATAAGGATGAAATTGATTTCTGGGAGGAGACATCTAATGTAAAAGACAAGTTCCACCTTAATATGTCCAGACTTGAAGTTTTTCTCCAGGAATAGACATTAAATTGTCAGGCGAGTCCTGGTCAGGTGGTTTAGTTGGTTGGAGCGTCATCCCATACACAAAAAAATGGTTTTGGGTTCAATTCCATTATCTAGGTTGTGGGTTTGAGCCCCAGTCAGGGTGTGTATGGGAAGCAATCAATCAGTTTCTCTCTCCCTCCCTTCCTCTCTCTGTAAAATCAACGAACATATCCTTGGGTGAGGATTTAAAAAAAAATTTCCAGGTGAGTCGGAACCCAGAAATGTTGACCCGGGGGACTCACATGACAGCTTCAGTAGGACGGCTGTTGATGTGGGTGACAGCAGAGACAGGCAAGACCATGCTGACTCATGCCATGTCGAAGCCTCTTCTTCCTTTTGTCCCCCGTGTCCACTTAAAATCCTTCTCCATTGAAACACGGCAGAGTACAATTGCATAATAGGTGTAATTGTCTAACTGGCCTACTTATTCATAATTTGCTAATATGCACTTCACAGTGTCAGAAGAAGGGTATGAAGAAGTTTCATTTTCTGCTATTTTAGATGTTGCATTATTTTACTTTATTTCTTTTGGATTAGAGACCGTCAAGTAGAGTGTCTCTGG
Organism: Furipterus horrens; assembly: GCF_987537825.1. Classification (NCBI taxonomy): domain Eukaryota; kingdom Metazoa; phylum Chordata; class Mammalia; order Chiroptera; family Furipteridae; genus Furipterus; species Furipterus horrens. The sequence continues at coordinate 1,417,574 of NW_028327186.1, read as the reverse complement.
CTCGCTTTCCCCTTTGTGCAGAATGTCACTTCGGTCGGTTGAGTGAGGTATTCGGGGCAACATTTCATCCCAACGGGAAGGAGCAATGACTCCAGCCCTGGATGTGGATGACATGGTGGCTGTTGGGGGTCTGGGCCCCAGTAATGCAGGCGACATTCTGCTGCCCTCTGCATTGCTGTGCGTGGCCATCACCTGCAATAGTGACGCATCGCATATTTGGACACAGATATGTTGACGCTGTGGCTGCTGTCGCCGGTGCACTAGGTGCTTTGGTGAAATTGACACCCACCCCTGTGTGTGAGCCCCACGTGTTCCTGCCCGAGGAACCTTTAAGATGGCATGACTTTCATCTCCCGGGCAATGGCCTTGAAGCACTCAGCACCCTGGCAGCTAAGGAGGCATTTGTCATAAGCCAGGCTCAGCGCCACGCATTTCACACCCATCGATTCCTGGCTCCTCACTCAGCCTGGGGCGGACGCAGGAATCGACTCTCAGCTTTCTGTCCCACAGAGGCTGGGACTTACTATTATTATACTAATCAGAAGTCCTTCCATAGATGTGGAGGGCAGACAGGGTGTGCGCGCTGTCCTCTGGCTCAGCTGCTGGGCTTGTCCTCTGTGGGTGTCCAGGGGCAAGGCGGAGGTGTCCATGGGGGCTTGCGTTTTGCTTATGTGGACCTGCAGGTGCAGCAGCTCTCTGATCCAGCATCACAGCCTGCACTGCGCTGCTGAAGGCCACATCTCCAGTTCTGGGCATTGGTCCCAGACACCGAGCCTATGGCCAGCGTCTCTGGCTCTGCCAGCACTTTGTAGCATCAACTCTCTGCGTGGAATTCCTTACCTCTGTAGATGGTTAAAATGTTTCCTCTGCAACGGAACTGGAGGATGTAGACAGGATTTATTCTCTTCATTCATGAAGGAGGTAATGGGGGGTCAGTAAGGATAAGAACAATCAAGGAGTGAGTGTGAGAGACTGGACTTAGCTCCAGGCCTGTTATCTCTAAAGAGAACACGGGGATACCGCTGTTTTAGACCGCTTCCAAAGCAAGTGCAGCCTTGGCTGGTGTGGCTCAGCTGGTTGCTGTGTTGTCCTGTGCACTAAAGGGTCATGGGTTCGATTCCCAGTCAGGACACATAACTAGATTGTGGGTTTGATCCCAGGTGGGGGACATGTATGAGAGGCAACCAATCGCTGTTTCTCTCTCTGTGTCTGTCTCTCTTTCTAAATAACAATTAAAAAAAAAAAAAACTTTAAAAAACCCATTAGTTAAAAAAACAACAACCAATAATAGCAAAGAACCAGGAGTTCCTCTTCTGACAAAACTGCAGAATATATATCTGGAAAACCCTGTCTTCCCCAACACATAGGATACCAAAAAAAGCCTAACGAACATCCTTTAAATGGCATGTTTTTCTTTTAGGAAAAAGACAAAAGCAAGGCAAAAAATGTGAGGGAACTTTACGGGGGACTGAGAAGGAGGAGAAAATGACAGACAGGGAATATGAGCTGCTGTAGACGCTCAGCCTTGGAGCAACTCGCTGCTGTTTGTAGCTCAATGGGTTTGGCTTCAATGCCGATACCCGGTAGGCAGAGGAGGGGCGTCTTTAGGCCCCAGGCAGGTGCATAGGTGAAACTGAGGTTCACAGAGCAAACCGGAAACGTAAGACCAACAACCTCAGTGAAACCTGTCCAAATGAGTATTAGCTCTGAATGGAGAAAATACCTGTCTTAGGATTCACCACATGCTGTCTGCAGCTGACATGGCTCTGGAGTTCAAGTTCATATCACTGGAGTAATCCAGCAATTCCCAAGCTGCAGAACTAACATGCAAAATGGTCTCACGGCACATTTTCATGGGATTTCTGGAGGAAGCATGTGCACGCTGTGTTTGGAGGGACGCATTGTCATGTGATACCCGTAGATAAAGCACAACGATGATGAACTTGAAATCTATAATCATAGAGCACTGGAAGAAATAACTCCCCATGAGTGAAAGTCAATGGAAGCAATAAACTGTAGGATAAGACCCTTAAAACTGTCAGGTGATAAAACTATCACATAAACACCATACTATACTCTGAAAGTGAATAAAGCCATACAAGGTGAGATCAAAAGACATAAAAGAATAAAATATTTTGGACAGAATGGTAGATTTTTAAAATAAGAGAACTTCTAGAAATAGAAAATTAATACTCAGGGCATGGGACAGCATGTTAGACGCAGCTTAAAAATTTCTGAATGAAAGACACATTTAAAGTTCGCAGCACAGAGGAAAATAAGAGAGAACTCATGCAACAGAATATGAATGGCGTGTTGGTTAGAAGATCATTTTTAATGTACATTTAATATGAGTTCCAGAAGGGAAAAGCAAAAAACTGGAGGGGAGATAATGTTTGAGAGATATGCAATGCTCTCAAAATTCTTTTATTCAGGGTCGCCGGTTCGATTCCCAGGCAGGGCAACTGCCTGGGTTGCGGGCCAGGTCCCCAGTTGGGGGCGTGCGAGAGGCAACCACACAGTGATGTTTCTCTCCCTCTCTTTCTCCCTTCCACTCTGTCTGAAAGTAAATAAATAAAAGCTCTAAAAAAATTCCTTTTTTCTTTGTTATCCTCACCCGAGGACATTTTTCCATTGGGGGGGGGGGAGAGACAACAATTGGTTTCCATCTGCAGCCTTTTGGTTTATGAGAGGACATTCCTACCAGCTGAGCCACACCAGCCAGGGCCTCTGAGAATTTTTTAATGATACTTGTCAGAACACAGAGGCAGCTAGAAGGCACACCTGGACTTTTGGTATATGCTAAGCAACCTGGCCCTGGACTTAGTTGTTCCCAAAGATATGCTGATGGACTTGGCAGCTCCTAAAAGATATATGTTAATGAACTGAAACCATTCCCAGGGGAAATGGTAATGGACCTAGCCCGATATGTTAACTAATCTGGTGGGGGAGGGGGCGGCGGGGGGGGGGGGCAATGAGATGTAAATGACCTACTGAATATGTTGATAAACAAACTCACCCTCACCAAAATGTGTGGTTGACAAGTATAAAAAAGGTGCCTGCAGAAGTGTCAGTGGGACTCCTACGGCCCACGAGGAGGACTGGAAGTCCTCAGTTCCTAGTCCTCGGTCCCCAGTCCCTTGCTCCCCATTCCCCTTGCTCCTACGGGCCCTTGAGTTGGTCTAGGAGCTGCCTCTCCCCTTCTCCCCGCTTCCCCCCTTTTCCTTCAATAAACCCATTGCCTAATCCCACAGTGGTCTCCGGGTGATTTCTCAGGGCAAGGCTGCCCTGACAATTCTGTTCCTAAGATTTGTGAAGCTTGGGTTGTGAGGAGGACTCATTCAAAAAATAAATCTCATCAAGATACTGATCACCAAAGACAAGGAGGGGAACTTATTACTTTAAAAGAGGAGACTCAGAGCAGACTTTTCAGTTCCAACTACAGCCAACTTTAGCCCATGGCCCAGAGACTTGCTTTTGCAAATAACTTAGTTTTGGAACATAGTTCTCACACCCATTCACTGAGGTACTTTATGACTGCTTCCACACCGTAGCATCACAGCTGAGTAGTTGTCATAGTAACCATATGGTCCACAAAGCCTAACATGTCTATTATTGGGCCATTTCAGAAAAAGTTTGCTGGCCCTTGGTATAGGGATGGAAGGCAGTGAAATAATATATTTAAGATACTAAAAACGTGGGATGGATCAAGAACTACAAATTGCCAGTTATAAAAATAGTCATGAGGATGTATCGTCAATAATATTGCAATAACTATGCATGGTGTTGGTGGGTACTAGACTCATCAGGGTGACCGCTCTGTAAGGTATATAAATGTATAATTACTATATTGTATGCCTGCAACTAATGTAATGTTGAGTGTCAATGATAATTGAAAAATCAGAAAGTTTTTAAAAAGCATACACTATTCAACTAAATAAAAACTAAGTAAAATAAAATATTAAGAGAAAATTACTGGCAACCTAGAATTCTATAGCTAAACTCTTTCTCACTCTGACTGGGGAGCTCAGTTGATCAGAATATCGACCCACTATGCCCCGTACAGGGCACATACAAGAACTGATGCATAAATAAGTAGAACAACAAATCGATGTTTCTTTCTCTCTCTCTCAAATCAATTTTAAAAAACCTTAAAATATTATTTCTCAAAAGTGAAAGTGAAATAAAAATATTTCAGGAACTGAAAAACTTAGAAAGTTTACCTTTCTTCCTTTTTGAAATAAGTGCTAGAGGATTTACTTCATGGAGGGAATAAAACCTACACTGAAGGACTATAATTCAACAAGGAAAAGTGAGCAAGACTTCTAAGCGTGTAGGTAAATCTGAAGAAAAAAATTTTGTTTTAAGCAAAAATCATGATAAGAATGACCGAAATTGAGGTTATAAAGACGGAACTAAAATGCTGGATGACAATAACTACGGATTGCAGGGGAAAGCAATGACCAGAATTCAAAGGTACTTTTATTTGGAAGGAGCATAGAGACAATGATTAACTTTATACTTTGTTTCAATCTTAAGGGTAGCTTCCAACACAATACAAATGGAACGGTATATTGGAGAGATAGGCTAAGTTTAGCTATGGTCACATCTAAATCCAGTGTCTTAATGACCTACCGCAAGAAATTTATTTCAGACAAATTCTGCTATAAGTTGGGCAGCTCCTCATGGCAGCTACCCTTTGTGCTTCATAAGCACACAGTAAAATACACTTACTGAACAGCAATTGGGGTCCCGCTGCCTGCCACCACTGTCTAGGCAAAATTCCAGACGCAAAGGTATGGTGATAAGGGAAGAGTCTTTATTCAAAGCAAAGTCACTACAGCCTATCAAGTCGCAGTTTTAATCACTTAAGCCTATCAATTAAGGCTGAACTCTAATACCTGGGTTCTCCTAGCTTTTCCCGTTAGTTACTGTAGGGTTAGTTTGCAAACTAAAACATCATAAGACACAAAAGCTACACAATTCCAGAGAATGGCAGGCTTCTGCCTCAGAGCCTGTTCCCTCTAGAACACCCCGAGAATAAACCTGCCACCCTCTGCCAGCCCAGCCCAATCGTAGGCTGTGCCGAGTCCCTTCCCATACACAATACCTTGTGTCCATTGGGAAACGCAGGCAGCTGCAGCACCATCATCCAGGCATCCTTGAGGAAGAAGAGGCTGAGAGCCCGAGCCAGCCAGTCCAGAAGCCAGAGAGCCAGAGCCAGAGCCTGAGAGAGAGCCAGCGCAGGAGCCATAAAGTCTCTGAGCTGAAGAGCCCGCCCTCTTTTTATTTCCATCGGCTCTGGAGGCTTCAGCTTCTCAGCCAATCCTGTCCTAGACTGCCTTCCATTGCCTTGGCAACCTCCTTCTATGGTCCCTCCCACTTCTCCCCAGTGATCTTAATCAGATCTCTCCATATCACTTAGACTAGCAAACTTGCTTGAACTCACTTATTAATCAATCATTTATTTGTACATTTCTTTGAATTTTCTACAAATATAATCATACTTGATAGATGGCTGTTTTATCTCTTCTTTGCCCACCTTTTCAATGTTCATTTCCTTCCTTTGACTTACTGAACTGGCAGAACGTCCCACAGGTTGTTGAAGGGCAGTGGGGACAATAGGCATGGCTTGTCTCATTCCCAATCTCAGATGAAGTGAATGAGCAACGCTCTTACCAGAGTAGGGGAGTTATTCTCCATTCCTAGTTGACTAAGATTTTATAATCATGGGTTTTGGATTATAGGCTATTTTTGCTGCATTTATTGAAATAATCATATAATTCTTCTTTCATTCTGTTAATGTAAATGTAAAGTTCATATAATGTAAATGTGAAAATAGTGTGATTGATTAATCACTTGTTTTAAACTAATTTAGCACTCTTGACATAAATGAACTTGGTTGTGAGGTGGTGTATATTTTTTATATGGTGCCAGATTTTCTCTGCTCTTTTTTTTTTTTTAATCTTCACCCAAGGGCATTTTTTTTTTCATTGCTTTTAGAGAGAGAGAGGAAGAGGAAGAGAGAGAGAGAGAGAAAGATATATTGAGGAGAGAAACATCTCCAGGTTGCCTCCCACACGGGTCCTGACAGGGGATCGAACCTGCAACCTTTCAGTCTCTGGGATGATGCTCCAACCAACTGAGCCACACTGGCCAGGGCTGCTCTTGTTTTGGTTAGAATTTTTGCAGCTGAATTCATAAAAGCATTGGACCTATAATTTTCATTTCTACTAATTTCTTTTTTCCTTGTCAAATCTTGATAAAAGTTATGCTAACTCTATTTCAGATAGGTTGTAGAGTACTTAATCTATTATTTTCTAGTCCATGAAACAAGATTGGTGACTTTATTCCTTAAATTTGTGACAGAATTAACTGGTAAAACCATCTGGACCTGGAGTTTTCTTTGTAGGAAGATTTATAATTACAGTTTCAATTTCTCTAGTAATTATAAGGTTTCACATTTTCTATTGTTGGTTGTATTTTTCTATTATTTACCCATTTCATCTAAGTTTTCAAATGCATTGACATAGTATTATAACTCCATTCTATGATATTTGTAGTATCCTGTTGATATTCTCATTTTAAAAATCATAATAATCTTTGCGATTATCTCTTTTTTATTCCTCCTGTTATATATTTTTCTCAATCAGTCTCACCTGAAATTTAGCAATGTTTTTAGTATTCCTAAGAATTAAGTGCAGGATTATTGATCTTTTAAATTGTACATATGTCTTCTAATTCATTAATTTCTGCATTTATCTTTATTATGTCTTTTTTTGTTGGAAGGACAAATTTCTATTTTTTAGTACTGCTTGTGATAGGCTCACTAATTTTCAGTCTATTTTCTTTTTGATAAAATTTCTTCTGTATTTCACATATTTTGATATATAGTTATAGCCTTATTAATTTCAAATTGTTTCCTAGAGTCTGTTGGGATTTCTTCTTTGACCCATATATTTATTTAGAAGGATATTTTTAATTTCTATATGTGGATTTTCTAGTTACACATGTAATTGATTTTCAGTTCCATTGCACTGTGGTCAAAAAATGTATTCTGTATGCTTTCAGTTTTATAAAATTAAGGTACAGTGTATGGTTAGTTGTGGTTAATATTCTGATTGCCTGTGTATTCTGTCGTTAATGAGTGGGGTTTATATGGCTATTAACTCCTACTTACTAATATTGGTGTTCAAATCTTTTATATCCCACTGTTATTTGTATTTGATGTAATTGTTTAAATCAGTCACAGAGTGGCCTGTGAGACTCTCCCCCTGTTGTGGACTTGGTGATTCTTCTTATAATTCTGTTAATATTTTCTGCAATCATTTAAAACTATACTATAAGCTGCCTTTATTTTTTTGAAAGATTTTATTTATTTATTTTTAGAGACAGAGGAAGGGAGAGAGAAAGACATGATGTGCAAGAGAAACAGGAATCAGTTGCCCCTCTCACGCCCCCCAACTGGGAACCTGGCCCACAACCCAGGTACTCAGCCCACTGGGCCACACCAGCCAGGGCTCAAACAACACCATTTTATCTTCATTTTCAGTACTTAACAAGACCAGGAGAGTCTGGCCAAGCTTATTGTCACACAAGGAAGCTTTCTCTTTTTTTCACTGTGTGGTTGCCTCTCACTCGTGCCCCCAATTGGGGACCTGACGTGCAACCTAGTTCTGTGCCCTGACTGGGAATCGAACCAGCGACACTTGGCTCGCAGGCCGACGCTCAATCCACTGAGCCAGGGACACAAGGAAGCTTTCTGGTGACAGTCGGATGGCACAGGCTGCTAAGATGGTCCAAAGTGCGCTGGCTTGGGATTCTTTATTACAACTGGCCATTTAATTATTTCTCTTTATACACTTTTTTTTTTTTTTTTTAGTAGTTGCTCTTGGGCTAATTCTGTGTACTATTAACTTAGAGAAGTCTACTGTGCCTTGCTGTTACAGCTTTTACTTCCATGTACATTTTATGTGTTTGTTTGTTTATTTCCTCACCTGAGGATGACATTTTTTCATTGCTTTTAGAGAGAGAGGAAAGGACAGAAAGGAACATCGATTCAGGAGAGAAACATCGATCATTTGCCTCCCATTCCCGCCCCGACTGAGGATCGATCCCGCAACCTTTTGGTGTATGAGACGATGCTCCAATCAACTGAGCCACCTGGCCAGGGCTGGTAATATTGGTTTTAAATTCAGATACTGGAACCATACTGCGCAGATTGTTTTCTAGATGAGCTTTCATAAATCATTACGGAGAAAGTCCCATGATGCAAGGGGGTCTTAATCAGGGCATCCCTCTATTTTAAGAAGACCAGAAATCCTTCGTGATAGATAAGATGCATGAGTGTTCATGACATTCAGTGACTCAAGGAAATGATGACCCTTGACCTCTGCTTCCCTGTTGTTTCTCAGCTCAGCAGAACATTCTCGTTAAATTAGATAAATAAGCCGGTCAGAGAAAGACAAGTACCGTATGATTTCACTGTTATGGGGAATCTCATGAACAAAATGAACTAACAAGAACAATAGAAACAGACTGAGATAGAGAGCAGGCTGAGAGCTGTCCAGGGCGGGGTGGGGGGAGGTGGAGGAGGTTATAGGGGGGAATGAATGGTGATGGAAGGAGACCTGACTTGGGGTTGTGAACACACGATTCAATATACAGATGATGTATTATTGAATTGTACACTCGAAGCCTATATAGTTTTATTAACCAAAGCCACTGCCACAAATTCAATTAAAAAGACACCAATAAAGGAAGCAAAGGAAAAGCAGAACTCCCCACTGGAAGGTGAGTAAAGCCTAGAACAGTGTTGATGACAATTGCCCTCAAAGCAGATAAATTACATTGAATGCAGACACACCCATTGGATCGTCTTCTGATAAAGGCAACACTTGGTTCCCAACTTGTTTACGTCTGCTTCTGGCTCTAAAAGGTGAAATGTGTGTGATAAAAATCAGCTGATCCGTGGCCACCTGCATTTCTATTGATCGAAATATGATTCCTATAACCATCGTCACAATGACTTCCGGGCAACTCAACATCCACATAAAAGTGTTTTTTTCCAGCATCGGGGGTGGTCCCCTTATTCAATTAAGCAAGCGTTTTTAGAGTATTGACTTTGTTCCAGATGCCCTGCTATGCACAGCAGATAGCAAGGTGAGTCAGAGGATACCCGCCCCTGGGGCTCAAACAGTACTCAGAGGTCAGGCATGTAATTGGATGATGCCAGTGGACCTTGGTTAGTGAGAGATGAAAGCTCAGGGTGATCGATAACCCACTAGGAGGGCCTTTGAGCTCACATAGGTCAAGAAAGGAACCTGGTAAGGAGCAGCAGGAGCTGGTATGGGGGTGAGAGAGGGGAAGGAGAGAGGAGACTGCCCCTTGCCTTAAGGGGGGGTTGAGGCTGGGGAGTTCTGTATGCGGGGCATGCGTTATAGCGCTTGTGTGATGAGTGATGAGCTTGAAGTCGTCCTAAGGAGCTAAGATCTGTCTGGTGGAAACGGGGAGGAATCCCACGGCTATAATTATGCGTTCGCAAGCTCGCTTTGGCTGCCATATGGATGACTGGCTTGAGGGATGTGTTGGAGTCTTGCAGTTTCTGAGATTAGTTTTTTTTTAAATTGAATGTATTGGGGTACATGTTTCAAGTGTACAACTCAATAAGACATCACCTGCACACTGTATTGTGCAGGCACCACCGCCAGCAAAGTCACTTTCTGTCCGCATTCCCCCCGCCCTTTGCCCACCCCCACCTAACCCCGTACCCACACCCCCTTCCTTCTGGCTATCACCTCACTGTCGTCTGTGTCTGGGTGTTTTTAAGTCTATTGCAATTGTCCAGGCGACAACTGGTGAGGTCCCCAAAGTGGGGTGGTGTCTGGATACTGTGAGATCCAGATGAGGGATCGGATGATATTATGCTCTCTCCTGAGCACCCGTCAGCAGGCACTTCATCCAAATAAGCCCAGAACAGAAAAGACGCGACAGGTTTGTTTTTTTTTCCCCCTCTTCAAAAAGTTCTAAGCAGCTGAAATAAGAGGGGGTCATAAAGTATGACCTAGGAATACCCACGATGGAGAAGCCAGCTTCAGAACACCGGGACAGGGCGGGTACAGCGACAGAGCGGCAGAAAGACCAGGCTCAGGTGACGAGACAGGGACACGACTTTTAGGCGCCGTGTTGCACGTGACCGGCGGCCCAAACCAGATGGAGCCACGCGACTCACGGGACGAGGATCTGCGAGGCGCATCTCTGCTTGGAACTTAGAATCCTTGCACTTGCCAAATGCCGACAACCCACCCTGCCCATCTCGCTGCATATTAATTTGCACCCACCTCAGCCGTTTAGGCCTTTAATTATAGGAGAAATGCAAACATATGGCGCACAGTCGAAAGGAATCACACATTCGATAAGAGGATAAGTCAGAAAGGAAATGTTCCCTTTTCCAGCCCCACGTTCTGTCTCTTTAGCTAGATCTCCAGTTAATCGCTTCTGGATGCTTTTCAAAATGTACGGGATATAAAACCCTCGCACATACATACATGTGAGGCAGACTTTCTCGAACATCTTTGCTTAGATTAATTCATTTCTTACGGAGATGAATAAATCCTCAGAAGCGGAATTCTTGCGTCTAAGACTGTGTTGGTTACATTTTTAATAGCTTTCTCGAAATTGTTCTCCAAAAACATATTGTACAGATTTTTCTCTTGTCCACAAGCTAGTTTGTATATGTATTTATGTATGTATGTGTATATATATATTTCTGCTTATTAGATATGTAGTAGTGGTATTTCATTGTGATTTAATTTACATTTCCCTCGTGATTAACGATATTGCACATTTGTGCATGTACTTAACACACCATATATACTTTATATATTTATATACTTTATATATACATATACATATATATACATATATATGTATATATATATATATTTGGTGAAGTGACTGTTCAGATCCTTTGCTCATTTTTTATTGGGTTGTTGGCTTTCTCCCTGGGTTCTGGCAGTTCTTTAAATATTCTCCATACCACTTTTAGTCATACATGTTTTGTAAATAGTGTTTCCCAGTTGGTGGTTTGTATTTTTATTCTCTTACCAGTGTGTGTTGTTGAGCAGAGCTTTCTGAAGTTTGATGTTCTCTGAATTACTAATTTATTTTTAATGGCTTGTATCTAAGAAATCTCTGCCTACCCCCAAATCAGGCCTCTGGTCCATAATTTTAGTGTCAGAGGCAAATTGAAGTCCAATGGCCCAGGACCGTTTTTTTGAGAATTCTAACTTTTTATCCTCTGTCAAAAAGCATGGATGTTGACCATCTATCTTGTATCTGGATCTGTTTCTGGTTCTAGGATTCCTAGTAATCTAATGACAGATAGACGCTACTATAGCCAAGTGGTAACACCTTTCACGTTCTTATCAACTACAGGAAGTAGGAACCCTTATCACCCCTAATTTTCAGATTAAAAAAAAAAAAAAACTGTCATGGAGATAGAATAAGTAGCCTTTCCAAGTGTGGGATGGGTGGGTGGGTGGCAGTGCAGTGACCCCTAGCCTTCCCAGGGGACTCCCCTGCAGGGACGCAGTCCAGACACCTGCCAGGGTAAACAGATGCCTCAGGAGGGGTCCCACCCCCATGGAGCTTGGTGGAGGCGGGGAGTCTAACCTCACAACGCTTAACAGTCATTAGGAACCCAGCCCCAAATTAATTAAATTGATAGCATAGGAAAAAAGGGTGGTGATTAATGTTTTCTATTCTTCTGGTTTGAAGCAATGCATGTTGTCAAATCTAATTAATTTCACCTCCACGTGGTGCGGGATGACTCAGAGGGTGAGGCACAGAATTATGGGGTGCTCAGATTATTTTTATAGGAAGGCTGAGCACAGGCCCCTACCTCACCAAACTCACTTTTTAAGCCCCCTCCGAACAGGGAAGCGCTAATTTACTTGGAGATCGTTGAAACGCTAATTACGACTCACTCTTACCTACTCATTAGAGTAACTCCCCCAAGGAACCTCCCCACCCGTTCAACTCCGTTCTAATTACAGGTCTCGTCTTAAAGTGCTGCTGATGGTAAAGAGGGAGATGGGCCTCTATTGGAATCTAGATTTCAGTTTACTGATTGTAATTTCCGACAAGTTACTTAGCATCTGCAAGTCTCTGTTTCTTTACCTACAAAATGGGGACAATTTTATCTTTTCCTGGTCTGAAGGCTGTGAAGAAAAAAATGGGAGCCCACCCTCTCCCCTCACCCTGCCCCAGCGCTACGGTGAGTTTGCAGTGTAAGTTGCTGATGGGTATGCGTGCATTCAGCTAATCTGCGTTTTGACATTTCACTCATCCCAACTGATCTTTCAGCGGAGTCTGAGGTCTGCCTCTCAATTAAAGCTAAATTCTAACACCTCGGTTCTATTATTTGTTTCCCTTCAGTTTCTGTAGGGCTTGTTTACAAACTAAAACAACGTAAGACACAAAAGCTACACAATTCCGGAAGGATGGCAGGCTTCTGCCTCAGGGCCAGTTCCCTCTAGAACACCCAGAGAATAAACCTGCCACCCTCTGCCAGCCCAACCAGATCCTAGGCTGTGCCCAGAGTTCCTTCCCGTATAAAGTACCGTCCGCTGGGAAACACAGGCAGCTGCAGCACCATCATCCAGGCATCCTCGAGGAAGAAGAGCCTGAGAGGCAGAAAGAACCAGTCCAGGAGCCAGAGAACCTGGGCCAGAGCCAGAGAGAGAGCCAGCTCAGGAGCCAAAAAGCTCCTGAGCCAAGAGCCTGCCCTCTTTTTATTTCCATTGGCTCTGGAGGCTTCAGTTTCTCAGCCAATCCCGACCTAGACTGCCATCCATTGCCTTGGCAACCTCCTTGTCCAGCCCCTCCCACTTCTCCCTAGTGAGCTTAATCAGATCTCTCTGTATCACGTACTGATGATGTATTATAGAATTGTACACTTGAAACCTATGTAATTTTATTGACCAGTGTAACCCCAATAAATTCAGTTAAAAAAAGTGGAAACGGAAACATACTGATGAATCTGGTCTCTAGCAATTCTTTGACTACAACGGTCAATGTTAGGAGAAACTTGTCTGCCTGCCTGATCCTTCCCTGTGGCATCATAACCATGGAATTCAGGCACCTGTGAGCTGCCTGTGCTTGTCACGCAACAGATCATCAGTGGGGTGACCCCTGAGCTGCCTCACATCAACACTGTGAAAACATTTCCAGACCTTTCTCCATCTCTCTCTCCTCTCACACCGGCCTCTCCTGTGTTATTCTTCCTTATTTCATGCTCTTTCAGGCAGCCTCACTTCGACTCCTTTTTCACAGTTCTGCTATTTACTCCATTGAAACTAATTTTTATTTACATTTTTCTGCCCTCGTTTAAAAATTGCTCCCAGCCCTGGCTCGGTGGCTCAGTTGGTTGGAGCATCATCCCATAAACAGAAAGGTTGCAGGTTCAATTCCCGGTGGGGGTGTGTATGGGTAGGCAAACCATAAGTCTCTCTCTCTCCCTCCCTCTCTCTTTCTCTCTCCCGCCCCTCTCTCTAAAAAGCAATGAAAAAGAAGTCCTTGGGTGAGGATAATAAAAAAAAATTGTTCCAAAACTTTAGCACTGCCAGACAGATGAATCTAGTTATATAACAATGTTCAAATTATGTTAGACTTCATTTTAAGTCTGTGGGTGAATAAGAAATGGTAACCACAGGAAGACATATTCCTAAATTGTAATGACTTCACTTGAGAAGATAAATAAAAATGGTTATCAGTTTGGAAAGTAGCACTTCAAAGAAGAAACACACGTGACATTTTGATGATTTCATGTGGGCAATATTTATAGGCAACTAAACATGAGTTCGACGTGTCTTTGTGTGTCTGTAGTAATAAAACCAGTAACAGCTCCCAGCATAATTTACCTTGGTGTTCACTCAACCTACTCATGCTTGATCCTTTTTTACTTTTATGATTTCATGTTCATGTCCCTGCGCTTTGCTGTCACTAAAGTACATTAGTTACTATGGTGATGACAGTGTTGGAGCCGTGGAAAGCAGACAATCACAACCATGGCTACAAACGACATGCGATTTATACACCACAGCCCAGGATGTGAAATAATGAAGGAGGTGACTTTTACCCATTCCTTTTGCAGGGGACGCGGGTATTCTGCTTGATTAGCTGATGAACGCATTTAAATTAGACCTTATTATTTACTACTCACTCATGGCATAAAGCGGTACCTCTGACTGCTTTTGATTTTATTATGAAATCTATTGGATGCAGCGTATTACGCTCATATCTTTCATCATCTTTTCTGATGACGTTATGAGAGATTACCTTTGGGCTGAGAGTTAGGCTGTTCCCTGAGGCGAATGTTAAATAGAGGTCGAAGTCTTGCACGTGGATGTCATGGTGTAGGTGCTGGGTGACAGCCATTGCAGCGGTTGTGGTTAAGTGTAACGGTGAATTCAGGAGAAACAACCCACTTTGCGCAACGGGGACGTGGGGGAGTTAAATGAGCAGCGAGATCAGATTTTTCTCCCTTGTGAGGAATGCTTGGCTTCCCATTCGTTGTTCGCCATTGTTTGCAAAAACAGCTTTACAGTTGTTCGTGCGGAAACTAACACGGTAACTAACAAATAAAATACAAGCATAAAGTCTGTGTTTACCGTACACTCATAACTGTAAACCTACTTTTGGTCTCCCCCTCTTCCCCCCACCCCCCGGACTGCTGGGAAGGACCAGTTCCAGTTCAAAGAAAGTGTGAAATGTGCAATTTCAAACCACAGGTTGCTCCCTGTCTTTTCTTTCACATCCGCTGTGACAGGGAACGCAGGCGGTGACCACGTCCTGTCCCGGAGTGGGGGTTGCTGCCCTTCTGCACAGCATATGCTGTCCCATCGGCACACTCAGACCGAGTCCTGTACGCCTTCGTGAGTGTCTGGAATCCCAGACCATAGGTCTTTTTTACCCACTGACACCCTTATAGCTTTCCCCGTCTAATGGGTATATTTTCTCATCTGAATGTATTTTCAACTCACGTGTACACATAGGACCATTGTGGTTACGCACCAACACCGGAGGAGGAAGTGGGATGGAAGGATGCGTTGAGGAACCCAAAGCACCAAGTTTCTAATTAGAACAAGGGCAATTTCACCCTGGCTGGTGTAGCTCAGCTGGTTGAGCACTGGCCTGTGAACCCAAAGGTCGCCGGTTCGATTCCCAGTCAGGGCACATGCCTGGGTTGTGGGCTAGGTCCCCAGTTGGGGGCATACAAGAAGCAACCACACATAGGTGTTTCTCTTCCTTTCTTTCTCCCTCCCTTCCCCTCTCTCTAAAAGTAAATAAATAAAATCTTTTAAAAAAAAGAACAAGGACAGTTTCAGGAGGTGGAAATGAAATGGTACGAGAACTCGCTGAGGTAGGTGCTGTCCCAAAGCAGAGAGGAAGGAATTAGATTAACAGTAATTGATACAGTGGCCTCTACATTCAAAGGCCTAACAAAGGTCTAACAGCGGCAAAGAGTTAGAAGAGTTGAATGGTGTTAAAATGCTAGATAAGAGGGTAACAGGAGACCAATGAACCACGGACATGTTTAGGGGAGAAAAATTTAACAGTCGACCAGGCAGGTGGAACGTGGCTGTTTGAAACCAAGGATATGTACTCTGTCTGAACAAAATGCTTTCTTTCATCACAAAGCCCTTTTAAAATGGAGACTTTGTACCTCAAGCTTCTAAAACATGACATCCATTCTTTGTGTTAAAGGGAACGTTTATTTTGTTGCAGAGGTTATGTTATCTTGTGCTCAGGCAGACAGAAGAAGCGCTGTCTGTCTGGGGAGCCGTCTCCCCAACGTCTGGTTTTGGATGGAGAGGCCTCTCGCCTGGAGTGGCTGTTACCCCTGATCGCTCCTGGGTGCGGTTGCGTTTCTGTGACTGTCCCCATCATTGTCAGGGGCTAGGGGCATTTTAAAAGCACAGCCCGTGAGATTTCCTGCCAGAGGGAGGGACCCGGAGTTGGCATCCCACCTCTCACACGTGGGCACACAATTGCGCTCATTGTAAGGCTTGGCCACGCGTTTATAGCCTTTCCTGCATGCAACAAGACCCAGCCGATCATCCATGCTAATGCCTTCAGCATGAGGGTGAAGCAGGCTCCCTGGTCTCCATGGTGACGATTTACGCTTGGGTCTCCTAGGAGACCGTCACTCACAGGACAGACTTCAGATTCATGTTACTGCCTGAAATACACAGTGATTTTCCTTTTTCATGCTGAGCCAAGCCCAGAATTCCTGAGTTAAAATTTAATTTTGCGGACATCTTTTCCCCCCACGGCCTAAAAAGACAAGATATTCCAAAAAAGGGAGACAGAAGCCTTAAAGGCAAGGAAAATACATACTGTTTCTTGAGTTGTGTTATAAATAATCTGAAAGAGGATATGATGAGCTCAAATGAATTTTAGAGACAGTAGGGTCCAGTGGATTGGGTTCTCTATTTAAATCGGTATATCATTCCATTTGACCTTGGATGATTTGTAACACCGCTCTGATTGGGGCCAGATTCAAGAACATGAGGGACTTCGTGCATTAAACCAAATGACTGAGATTGTTAGTCAGCTCCCAAGCAAGCACAGAAAAACGCCCTTGTGACCAAAACATCCCGTTTATTTGAAAGTCCGGACACCCACCAGCGCACAGATGCCAGCGTCACGGGGAGACACCTCAGCGTTCCCGGGACGGGGTCAGCCCTGAAACACCAAGGCGGGACCGTCCCAGGGATGCTGGGGCGCAGAGCTCCGTGTGCGTCTGATCAGGAAGCCTTCCTTCCCACTTTCCGCAGAAGTTACGAATGGATTCATCTCACGTTCATCCACCAGAGGGCCACCTGTTATTATGGCTTGCTGCAAAATCCCCCTGGCGCGCCCCGAGAGATAGGGCCTGGACGCAGGTGGGGCCGGGGCCGGGCTGGGGGCAAGGCTGGGGGTGACCCACCCCAGCTCTATCCCTGTTTGAACCAATACCGTCGGGGACTTACTCTGAGTACCTCCAGCGACCAGGTGCTCAGCAGGGACATAGAGTGGCTTCTCTCCTCTTTCCAAAAGGTCGCCTACTTGGAGAAACAAACGATTGTGATAAAATGGGGCCGCGGATACATAGAAGTGCGCTCTAAGCATCGGGGGAGCTCAGAGAAGGGAAGAATGGATTTTGTCTGGAGGAGTGTTGGGCACCGTGTGGCGAGTCTGACAAAGGAAGAAGGACGGAGGAAGACCACAGAAGAAATATAAGTTCATCCATTTCGTGGGTCCAGGGGCTGAGTTTGGGTTGAGCAAAGGCCCAGGGATACCGCAGCGCCTGGCTTGGAAAATCCGTATCTGACGTCTAGTATCTATTTTCTCTAGTGAATCCATCGCCTGGGTTGAGGCTTTAGACCTTTCAGTTGGCTGAACTACTCAATATTCTGACATATCAACCCATACAAAAATAAAAAAAATTAACTATTGGGCCAAAGCAAAAATTAAGGGAAAAGTTTTCAGAAAATATTAAAGAGACCAGTTTCATAGTATGCAACTTGAATAAAACTGTCACTATGAATATAGTGCTTAAAAATACATCAGGATGTGTCCTCTGTAGTGACACGATGCTTGGGACCACCAGTTGGGTACTTAGGAGAGTTTTCTTTTCAAGGATGACCAGCAAGTTCATTGCCAAGAGCAGAAGACAGAGATTATCAGCTTTAACAAGTCACTGAAAATGTGTATTAATAAACACACATTGATCCCACTTCAATAGACTCAAACTTAGAGCGGATGCTTGAAATCTTCCAGAAATAAAATTTCTGATTTGAACGCAATAAGCATTAGATAGGTAATTTTATGCTGTTGGGGGAACATGGGAAAAATTATTGTCTGAAGAACAAATATCAGAGTTAGAACTGACAGGAAAGAAGGAAGGAAAGAAGGAAAAAGAAAGAATGAGGGAAGAGAGCGAAACAGAAAAGAGAAACAATTCTAAAACCACAGAAAGGGGGAAAATAACTCTAGGCTCTAAGTCCAACAGAGCGCTTCATTGCTGCCATAGGTACAATCAGCTATCTGTGTGAAATAGTGCTGTCACCAGGCCACCCTCAGGGACAGCCATGTCTGCCCGCACTGCCAATGTGGGTGCCACAGCCACACCGTGCACCTGAGTGAGATGCACCCAGGGGATTTTAATCTCAATGTAAATTTAAATGGCCCCACGTGGCCAGTAGCTGTGGCGTTGGTGGCGCGGCTCTAACATGCAGACTACTCCAGATGGTCAAGACGTCCCCAGCCTGCCACAGGCTATATTTTGAAAGTGGCCATATCTAAGAAGGTGAGAAGTGAAAAGTGGTAAGAAGGAAATGGTTTCCTCAAGAGGTTTTCACCAAGGAAAATGGAACGTCATATAAGTTAAACATGGCCTCCGTTGACACACTGGCGGGGCTATAAGTCATCTACGACTGCAGGAAATGTCAAGCTGTCCCGTGACTGTCATGCCGGGGCCACAGGGCTTGTGTGAATGAACTAGTTGGGCAAATAGGTGGATTCTTCTTAAGACGCTGGGCACATTGCGCCGGTTAGCCTTCGGTGGGCGCTGCAGGCTGAGTCGCTGAGGTCGGCCTCCCACCTGCCGCATGCCTGCACATGACAGACCCCCACTGAGAACTCTGGACACTGAGGGGAGCCTGCCTGGTTGGTGACACTTTGCAGGTGCCGTCACACCTCTTTGCTGGAACAATTAAGCATTTTCCACGCAATGCCACAGGGAGAGAACAACTCTCTCGGTCGGTTGCCTCTTACACGGGCCCTGACGGGGGACCGAACCTGCAACCCAGGCATGTGCCCCGACTGGGAATCGAACTGGTGACCTTTTGCTTTTTGTGGGACGACCCCAAGCCACTGAGCCACACTGTTCAGGGGTCCCCTTTGCTGTTTTTAATCTGTGTCTTTTCACTATAATAAATCGTAATGGTGAGTATAATAGATTCCTCCGAGTCCTGTGAGTTCAATGACATCACTGAACCTGAGGGTGGGTTTAGGGACCTGGGCACACCTGTCGCGGAGAAAATTATATCCTGCTTTCTCAAGAGCCTGTGTTCCTAACTATGCCCAAGGTGCTCACTTCCTCAATTACACGGGCTCAAAGTGAAATCATTGGGTTATTCCGTCTGCCCTTGCTTTTCTCAGGTGACACGTTTACGTGATGTATGACAGTCACTGGCTTCAGATAAAATCACTGGTTTCGCATAAACAAATCCTTTTTTCCTCCAGAGTGATGTCTCAAACCTTCATTATGCCCTCCCGCAGATCTCTCTTCTCCCTTGAAAGATAAAAAAAATTGAAGATCTTCCTTAAAGTGGAAGAAAAACACACCCAAACAAAAATCACCATTTATCAACCTTAGGGACAAAGACAGACAACTAACGATGTCATAGTGAGGATGTTCTGAGTCACCAGGACAAACCGCAGGCTTGGAGCTTATGGCAGCATTAAGCTGACCTTCTGTACCATAGATCTTGAAAGGATGCTTGGATGGACCAAAGGTCGCCCATTATCGCAGTCATTTGGATAGGCAATGCATTATGAACTCTTACATTTAGGAAAGATCATGATTACAAAGAAATTCTCCACTTGTACTTGTGGGACTAATAAAGTTTATACAGCAGTCATAAGGCTTATCTTTTGGTCCTTGGAAGCAGTTTCTTGTTGCCAGTCTCCCACCTTTGGGAG
Source organism: Furipterus horrens (assembly GCF_987537825.1). NCBI lineage: Eukaryota > Metazoa > Chordata > Mammalia > Chiroptera > Furipteridae > Furipterus > Furipterus horrens. The sequence continues at coordinate 1,397,825 of NW_028327186.1, read as the reverse complement.
CCGCTGGTCCTGATCCATCAGCACCCAGGAGCCCAAGAATCCATGACATTTGTCCTTATTCTGTGTCCCTCCTGAGTTTCCCAATTCAGGGCTGAGGCCAAGAGGGTGCTGGCTGGACCTGCAAACTCCAATCTGACTCTATTCTTTCCATGTGGCCTCCGTGGGGACTCTGCTCTTCTGAATGTGAATTCCAGGGGAACTATTGGGCGATGAATATTAATATAATTTTTAATTAATGTTCATAATAGTAACCTCTTTTTAATTTGAGTTTTAGACAGTGAGAGGAAAGGAGAAAGAGAAAGAGTGACAGAGAGAGACAGAGAGAGAGAGAAACATCAGTTTGTTGTTCCACTTACTGATGCACTCATTGGTTGACTCTTGTATGTGCCCTGACTGGGGATTGAACTGATGACCTTGGCGTATCTGGATGACACCAACCAACTGAGCTACCTGCCCAGGGTATAACTCAAATCTCTCAATTATCCTGTAAGCCGCAATTACAAAGCTCTTGTTTCTTCTGCTGCCATCTGTCTTGACTTCTCTGTGGAAATTAGCACTCTAACACAAACTTCTGCTACTCTGTTGAGAACTCAGGACCCTCCAGGTAATAAGTAATGGCGAGTTCACTAGCGGGCAGCTCAGGGAGTAGGGCTTCTACCCCCGAAAGCTCAGCTAATTGTTATCTTGGTGACTTGCTTCATCCAAACTAGCATTGTATTGATTGCTCCTGAGTTTTCATCCTGAATCTCTATTTGGGGCCTTTGGGGACTTTTGGGGAGAGGGGAAGTGTCGACCAGATGCATATGAAAAGGGAGACCTTAGCAGGTGCCATTCACCCTTCATCCTCCCTCCTCTCAGGCACCCCACCCTGGATGTCGCAGGTGGACTGTGGCTTGCTTTAATTAAGAAAATGTGAGCTGAAGAAAGGTACAGTCGTCCCTCTCTATAGCGTGGTTCACTTATCGTGGCCTCACTGTATCGTGGGATTTTAAAAAATATTATATTTAATTATTTATTGTGGATTTTTCGCTATATCGTGGGATATTGCATTACTGTATTCGTATGTTGTTAAAGTTACGTAGGTTTAAGAGTGTAGAATAAATGTAAGGTTCCTACTTCGCGGGGCGGGGAGGGGTTTGTCTAGAACGTAATACCCGCGATAAGTGAGGGAATACTGTATCCCTTCCAAGCAGATGTAGTTAAGAACTGGTGATCCCTTTTCCATATCCTCTCCCTTCCTGTGGCATGTCCCTGAACTCCGGGTTAAGTACCAAAGGAACTCAGTTAGCTGGAGCATCCAAGTGACATCACTGAAATAGACAGAGGCCTCCTGTGAATGACAAAACTACCTATTAGTTGTGAGCCATTTGGATCTGCGTCGTTTGCTAGAGCAGCCTGCGGTCCCGTCCTGACTAATACATTACTCAGACATTGCGCTTCCATAATCACTTGTCAATGCATGTACCCAATCCCTAGGCGTCTGTCTTGGAATATAAAATGTCAGCCTCAGACATTTACTTCTTAGTCGTAGGACTGCGTGCTCTGTGACATTCATCTGGTATTGATCCTCCCCCAATTTTAATTTTGGGTTGAATTGTTCATTACACTCGCCAGGCTATGGATTATTGTGTAAGCCTCTTAAGTGGATTTTCTACAGGGTGCTAAGCACAAACTTCAGTAAGCGAAGATCACAGCATCCTCCTCTTGGGGAGAAAGGAATCGGGGGTGGGGGCAGAATGTCTGAGAAATCACATACACTTTCTTACAGGGGATCTTTCAAATCAAGACAGAAACAAAAGGAGTAATGCCAGGAATAGAGCTGAGAAGGAAAATCCCCCCACGGTGGCTCCTTGCTTCCTACATACTGAGGTGACAGGACATACGGGTCATGCTATAGACATTCTTCACATATAACTTCCCCATGAGGCTGAGCTCTCTGAGGGGTCTGGTGTGTTTCTTCTCCTGTGTGTAGCACCTGTTTTACACATCACAGCTGGGCACGCTGCAACACAGACTTACATGTGTCATTTCACTCGCCCCTTAACAAAGCCCCATGACGTGGGAATTGTTCCCACATCATAAGTACATAAACCTGGGTTCTAGAAAGTTCCAGCTATACTCATATGCCATAATAAAGTGATAGTGCCAAGATTGTTACTTTAAAACATATATCCTTTATTCATCTATGATTTAACATTATTAAGTGAATGATTGAGATAGATATAAAATATATTTCGATATATAGAAATCCCTTTACAGAAATCCCTCTATTGTAAAGGTTTGTTTTTAATCCTCACCCGAGGATATGTTTATTGATTTTGGAGAGAGAGGAAGGAGGGGAGAGAGAGAGAGAGAAAGAAACCTCGATGTGCGAGAGAAACATCAATCTGTTGCCTCCTGTACATGCCCTGACCAGGGAATCAAACCCACAACCTAGGCCTGTGCCCTGACCAGGAATCGAACCCTGCAACATTTTACTGTACACGATGACACTCTCACCAACTGACCCATCCGACCAGGGGCCTCTACTATAAAGATAAGAAGGTAGATCTGTGGTTGAAAACAAACTTTTCAATGACTCATAACTTGACTTCGTCCCGAATGGATCCCCAGGTACAGGCTCATTTCTGTCAAGTGGCTGCCTCCTCCTGACGTCACCAGCTTCCAGCTTTCCCTCTGGGTCCTTGTTGAGCTTTCTTCCCTCTAGAGAGACCTTTTCAGGTGAGCAGAATGCCCTCCATCAAAGGCACTTGGACATGCAAATGTTTCAACCAATGCATGTAGGTCACTTCCAAAACGAGGAGAACTATTTCGGGTAACGTTTGAAATTCATTGTGATGAGTCACGGCTAATGCAATGTGAACTCCCTCCTTTACCCTCCTCTGCGCAGCTACATTAGCTCATCCATGTATTAAAAATGGACCTCTGGACAGTTAGTTGGCAATCTGGCAGATTACTCATGTATAATGCAAGAGGAGAAAGTCTAGTTTCAACTCTTATGCGTCCTGCCTCTCTTTTCACCAATGGTTTTGTTTCCCTCGTGAAATGTGAGGCACGTGTTTATTGAACAAAATAAGACATGAAGAATAATTTCAGCTATATGTGAATTCTTATGATCATAAGCTCAATTGCTTACACAGTATTCCCTCACCTATCATGGGTATTATGTTCTAGACACACCCCCTAACCCCCGCAATAGGTGAAAATCTGCGAAGTAGGAACCTTACATTTATTTTAGTATTCATATACATTTTAAGACTTTATAAGCCCTTCCCACACACTTAGAAACCGTTCCCAGTCCCTTATTAACATTTCCCACTCCCTTATTAAACTTCTCCACACTTTTATAAACACTACTGATGTTCTTAAACATATTCTACACTCTGAAACCTACATCACTTTAACAACATACATATACAGTACTGTAAAGTCCTGTGATATAGTGAGAAATCCGCTATAAATAATTAAATATAATATTTTTTAAAATCCCGTGATACAGTGAGGCCATGATAGGTGAACCATGATATAGAGAGGGACTGCTGTAGTCACAGATTATGTGATGTGTGCTTAGGTTTCGAGGTGGATTTATGTTTTTATTATTTTTTCATTTTTAAATTTATTTATTAATGTTTATCCTCACCAGAGGACAAGCCCATTGATTTTAGAGAGCGGGGAAGGGAGGGAGGGAAAGAAACATCGATTGGTTGCCTCCCGTACATGTGCTGACTAGGAATCGAACCCACAACCAAGGTATTTGTCCTGACTGAGAATTGAACCCCCAACATTTTGGTGTATAGGACAATGCTCCAACCAACTGTGCCACCCAGCCAGGCTTTTAATCGACCATCATTTAAAGATGAAGATGACCGTGATGTACAGAGAGGTGAGGTCTACATTCACCCTAAGTCACTTCTCTCTGGGGAAAAATCTCGGGACTAATGTTCCTCTCTTTATTATACATGAAAGAGTGATTACAATAATTGCTATCTCTATAGTCTTAGGTTTCTCTAAAATGGAGAGAAATGCCCTGAGTTCTTCTGCAGGCGGGGGTAAGTCAGAGCTGGGGTGTACTTCACGGGGCGTGGATGCGCCTGAGAAGGGGGGCTGTGCCTTCACACACACACACAGGCATGACTGCATGGACGCAAGTCCATTGCCAAGTGGAACTATCCCAAGAGCTGGACCTGGATGTCTCATCCCCTCGGAGTACAATATCCAGTTGGAAACAGTCCTACATGCAAGCTCATGTCTTCTTCCCCACCCTTCAGTGTCTCATCCGTATCCATCGGGGTTGGCTCCTCAAAGCTCGTCAATATCCTAGTCCAGTGTTGTTCTGGCACCTTTCTTGATTTTAGTTGTAATATCATTGTCTCCTTTGAGCTTAAAGAACAGTAAATATGGTAGGTATATTCCATGGTATTTAAAACTTCAGTGTTGACTCCATAGTCTGAAGAAGTTTAAGCCATTGTAAGAATCTCATGTTTAAATGCATTATGTCTGTCTTTGTGGGGTACCTCTCACCCTACCGACTCACCTTTCATTTCCAGAACATGCTATATACTCCTTCACTAATAGTCCTTTGCTTGCTCTTGCATCAACCAAGAATCCCCTATTAAACACCCCCCCCCCAAGCCCATAATTAGCTTCTTCCAACCTCAGTGGGCCAGCAGTAAACATACAGTAAGAATTAGCTGTGATCCCTGGCTGGCGTGGCTCAGTTGGTTGAAGCACCTTCTTGTACATCAAAATGTTAGGGGTTTGACCCTGGCTGGCGTGGCTCAGTGGATTGGAATGCCAGTCTGCACACCAAAGGTTTGCCGGTTCGATTCCCAGTCAGGGCACATGCGTGGGTTGCGGGCTGGGTCCCCAGTTGGAGGCGCATTAGAGGCAACCACACACTGATATTTCTTTCCTTCTCTTTTTCCCTCCCTTCCCCTCTCTCTAAAAATAAATAAAATCTTAAGAAAAAATGTGAGGGGTATAATTCCCAGTCAAGGCACATGCTTAGGTTGTGGGTTCAGTCCCTGGTTGAAGCATGGATAGGGGTGGCCTTTTGATGTTTCTCTCTCACATCAATGTTTGTCTCTCTAAAAATCAATAAACATATTAAAAAAGAATTGGCTGTGATACTATGATCTGTTTTGTGTTTTATTTTGTTTCTGGTTCTTCATTGTGCTGCACATTAGAATGAACCAGGGAAACTTTGAAGTAGAAGATTGTCTGGGTCAAACCCAAGACCAAATGCGTCAGATTCTCTGGAGGTGGAGACAGGCAATGATATTACAAACAGAGACAGAATACAGCCAAATAACCTTCCTGAGTGATAATAATATATGTCTGGGATGAAGATGGTCCAATCAAAGGGTTAAGAGGACACAATCCAGCACCCACGCAGCCCATGCATCTTGGAACGGATACATTCTAACGTACTGCTTCTTACAAGCCCCTACCACATGCTCAAACAGGAGTGTCATTTGTCCCAAGGGAGAATAAGACACAGTCTGTTACCATTCCTAGAATCAACCTAACATCAAGTAAAGCCCTTCCCTGATGCCAGGTTAGAATTCTTGGTATGTATAAAGGTCATCTAGGCGGCCATATTGTGGGTCCGGCATTAGAAGTGTGTGTCAGACGGTAGAGGTCAGAGGCAAAAGTCTGGGCATGAGTGAGGGTCATGCAGAACTAGGTTATCTGAACACAGGAATGGGAGTAGGATTTGGTTGTGTTTGGTCAGACATCTGGGGACACAGAACCCGAAACTGGGCGATCAGTTCAAGGGGAGAAGGAGAGGAGGGTGTGGAGACCAATATCATAAGACCTCGACTCCACCTAAGATACTGAAGCCCTAAGCAGCAGACAGGTAATGCGTTAGCGGGGAGAGGCAATTCCTGGTCAGGGAAGATGAGGGGCAGTTACGGAAGACTGACCACCCCCCCATTCCCCTGACCCCACTGCAAGAAAGAACTGGCTTTGAGAGCAGGGATTCCAGACCAAGTACAAGATGCCTCATTACAAATGAATGTCTGATAAACAACATATATATATATATATATATATATATATATATATATATATATATATATATATATTCAAGCAGACGACCGCCTAGCCTGGAGGCTCGCGGTCAGGCAAGGTACGTCACGCGCGGAGGCTGCGCGCAACGAGGAGGCGGCCCAGAAAAGATCGAGGCGGAAGCAGCGTCAGCAGCAGCAACAACGGCCATCTGCCTTCACCTGTACCAAGTGCGGCAGGGATTGTCACTCCCGAGTCGGACTGCACAGCCATTCTCGGCGGTGCAGATAGACTCTCAAGAAGCTACGCCATCGTCTCTCGAGACGGACGGCTGCCGACGACGATATATATATATATATATATATATATATATATATATATATATATATATATATATATATATTTTTTTTTTTTTTTTTTTTTCATGGTGTGGTTGGCTCTCACTCGCGCCCCCAACTGGGGACCTGACGTGCAACCTAGTCATGTGCCCTGACTGGGAATCAAACCAGCGACACTTGGCTTGCAGGCTGACGCTCAATCCACTGAGCCACAGCAGCCAGGGTAACAACATATTTTTAAAGTACATATCCCAAATACTGCATGGGATCTGCCGCGAGGACTGGGGAGCTTGCGGGGCAGGAGGACCTGTGCAGGTAATTCACTTCTGATGGACGATTCCTCCTCATGGAGAACACCTCTCTGTACGCTCCACGTCCGGCTGCCTGTCCCAGTGTCCGGTGGACTCTCATTAAACCCACTGAAATATGCTAGGAATGTGTCAGGAGCAGATGGGCTCACACACTGAGCAGTGGGAGTCCACGTTCCGTTTCCTGGGGAAAGGAAGTCTAGAGGCGAGGCTAAATCAGATCTGGCTTCATACCTCACATTCAGTTAAGCACATTTTTATAATTATACAAAACATCCCAAACATTCACTTGATTGATTTTTGTCCTACAATTTCCATGCATAAATACGAAGGGATTACTTGAAATGGTGTACTTTTGTCCTAATAATAGTTGAGCCTTTTACACTTGAGGACTCTTTAAGCCATTGAAACTGACAGGAATAGGTGTAACTCTTTATTGATTTAGCATTACAACTGCCATCTGATCAAACCTCAAGGAAGTGTAACTCTAACCTCCTTCGGTTATGGATAAATCCCTGGCTCCTTGGGAGAAATGGTGGTACCAAGGACACAGGAAGGGGCAAGGGGGGCCTTGGGATCTTGAGCTTTTAAACAAGAAGGCACTCAAAGACTCATAAAGTCCCATCGAAAGGACCCAGGTGGCCCTGGCCAGTGTGGCTTGGTTGGTTGGAGTGTCATCCTGTAAAGCGAAAGATTGTGGGTTTGTTCCTCAGTTGGGGTGCATGCAAGAGGCAGCCAATCAATGTTTCTCTTTCTTCCTCTCTCCCTTCCTCTCTCTCTAAAAGCAATTTAAAAAGTCTTGGGGTGAGAATAAAAAAAAAAAAAGAAGGGAGGAGAAGGTAGGGTGTGTACAAAGTAAAGAGACGTAACAGCTCCCACCACCAAATTCATCACATAGGCATGGACTTGGCTCCTGATTTGAGAAAAAAAACCAATAACTGTAGAAGGTATTTTTCAGACAATGAAAGAAATTTGATATTGCATAAGATAAAACTTGACATCACAGGATGGACATTCTTCTCTTAAAAGTACTACCTACAGAATGACTTCACTTTGGTATAGAACTGTAATGGCAGACATATGTGGGCAAAGAAAAAGATCTGGAGGCACCCCCTGGGGGTAGCCATTGTCACCTCTGGGTGGCAGGACCCGACATCACAGTCTTAGTTTTGCTGCTGTTTTCTGACTTTCTATAGGCACGATACAGCTTTTGAAATGACAAAAATTTATTTTTAATTAAAATGTTAGCTAAAACAAATATCCCCGGTAAACACACATCTCCACGTTTCCAAAAAATTAATTACTGGCTTTTGCTTCCTAGAACCTTGACTTAGGTTTGAGCTGAGTGCATTCTCCCTAGAGTCACTGAGTAGCCCAGACCACGTGCCTCCTTCCTTTTGATTTTACACGGTTTTCCAACCTCGCCTCAAAGAAATCCTTTCTACGTCCCTCAAGAAAACTCTATTTTCACTGAACTTTTGATCTGACCAGAAGCAATATTTGTAAAGAGAAGTTGACTGCTTCTCCTTACAAATTCAGTCTGATGTTACATCAAAGAAAGTCAGATAAACATTGAGGGAATAAGTTTTGAGTACAAAATAAATTTGTAGTTGAAACTTCTAAAGAAGTTTTTGAAGCTTTTATGCAACTATAACAAAGGCTTCAGGAAATCGAAGGAAAGATAAGCTTAACAGTAACAGTAATAACATTAATAAGAGTATTAAAACCTGGAGCATTGTCCCAAAAGCCAAGGTTGTGGGTTCGATTCTACAGTCAGGGCACATACAAGAATCAACTAATGAAAGTAGAAGTGGAACAACAAAATGATGTTTCTCTCTCTCTCCCCCTTCCTTTTTCTTTCTAAAATAAAAATTTAAATAAGTATTAAAACCTGAATGAGCTTTATTAACGTGCTTAATGATAAAGGGAAACTGAGTCAAGGAGAATGGAATTGATTCAGAAATATGTGGAAAAGTTAGAGTTTTAAGATTTATGTCAAAAATTTCATGGAAGGTGATTTCTTCTGGTGTCTATGTGCTACCGAACAGCAAGTGGGGTCCCGCTGCCCGCTGCCACCCTCTAGGCAAAATCCCAGGGACAAAAGTTTGGTGATTAAGAGTCTATTCCAAAGCAGTCACTAAAGTCTATCAAGTCACAGCTTTAATCACTTAAGCCTATCAATTAAGGCTGAACTCCAGCACCTGGGTTCTCCTAGCTTTTCCCGTTAGTTACTGTAGGGTTAGTTTACAAACTAAAACATCATAAGACACAAAAGCTACACAATTCCGGAAGGATGGCAGGCTTCTGCCTCAGAGCCTGTTCCCTCTAGAACACCCAGAGAATAAACCTGCCACCCTCTGCCAGCCCAGCCCAATCGTAGGCTGTGCCCCAAGTTCCTTCCCATCCAAAATACAGTGCTCCCTCACTTATCGCGAGTATTATGCTCTAGACCCCCCCGTGATAGGTGAAAATCCGCGAAGTAGGAACCTTACATTTATTTTAGCATTTACTGTACAGTACCGCAAAATCCCGCTATATAGTGAAAAATCTGCGCTACATAATTAAATATGATATTTAAAAAAATCCCATGATACTGTGAGGCTGCGATAAGTGAACCCCGATATAGAGAGGGACTACTGTACTGTCCATTGGGAAATGCAGGGAGCTGCAGCACCATCATCCACATATCCTGGAGGTGGAAGAACCTGAGAACCAGAGCCAGCACAGGAGCCAGAGCCGGAGAGAGAGCCAGCGCAGGAGCCAGAAAAGCTCCGGAGCCAAAGAGCCCGCCCTCCTTTTATTGTCATTGGCCCTGGAGGCTTCAGCTTCTCAGCCAATCCCGTCCTAGGCTGCCTCCATTGCCTTGGCAACCTCCTCCTATGGCCCCTCCCACTTCTCCCCAGTGATCTTAATCAGATCTCTCCGTATCATATGTAGTTAACAGTTCAGTTTTTCCAACAGTACCCAGCACCGGGCTTTGCAGGGGAGGTTATACGCAACACATATTCAATGAATATATTCATTTCCTCCAACTGAACAAAGAGAATTTCCCCTGCTGCTTATTAAAGTCATTTCCAACCAAGTTTTGAAAGTGAAAAAGTGTAGTTGGGTAGCGCTAAGTTCTCAAAATAGCATGCAACTATTTTTACTTTTTTAATGGATTATTCACTACGTGGAGTACCTCTTTTGGTAACGTGGGTAGTAGCTAAAAGTAACCTTGCATTTAACTAAATTCTTGTAATATAAAGTATTGTTACCAACTGTAAGTTCACAGTACTTTATACAAAATGCTTACAGCTAGATACGTTTGGGAATTAGAAAAAAAATTTAATGTAAAAAAGCAATATGGTGCATATCACCAACTATCATACATATTACCATAAATAGAGCACCTGGCAGTGTTTGTGAGAATGTCATGCAATCAAACATGTTAATATTTCTGCAACGAAATACAGAAGCATCCAAAAGTGGAATCAATAAAGTCTAAAAATACATTTCCACTAGTACAGGTCAGGTTTTGCTGGACCAAATTTAACACAGTTTTATGTTTTTACAGCTTTGAGGATTTCAGAATTGCAGGTCAGGGCTGGTATTGTGGATCAGCACCATAAATCAATAATCTGCTATAAAGTAAATTCGATTCCCTTCCTTTTCAGCTGAAGCATACAAAACTTTAATTTTATCTCTTGGACCAAATTGTTTTAGAATATGTTTTAAATATAGCCATTGCCTTAATAATAAACAGATCTTTCCAACTTAACTTCTGTGTATGCATCTTGAGAAGATGTAGGGAAGCAACAATTAGTGAGAATTCTGGCCACAGCTCTCTGCCTGTCACAGGCCACTGGCTCGTGTCCTAGCCCAGAGGTAGAGCTGGGAGGCACTCTGGCCAGACCGATATGCCATTTGTCAGAGTCTCACAGCCCTTAGGGAGGAAAGTGGCTCTTCCATGAGGAAGTAGGCAATTTATGCCATTATGAGAGTAATTAAAAGAAATTACTGCCTCAGACAATGAATAAATTGTCTCCCGTGTCTTTAAAAATAAAATAACATTAAAGCCCTGACCAGGTGGCTCCATTGGTTGGATCATCGGCCCGTATACCAAAAAGACTGTGGGTTCGAGTCCCGGTCAGGGCACATACCTAGGTTGTGGGTTTGATCCCCGTTTGGAGTGAGTAGGGGATGCAACCAATCAGTGTTTCTCTCTCACATTGATGTCTGTCTCTCTCTCTTTCTCTCTCTCTCTCTCTCTCTCTCTCTCTCTCTCTCTCTCTCTCTCTCTCTCTCTCTCTCTCTCATTTGTATGCTCAGTTGTTGGAGCTTTGTCCCATACACCAAAAGTTTGCAGGTTTGAGTCCCAGTCAGGGCACGTACCTGGGTTGTGGATTTGATCCCTTGTCAGGGTTTGTATGGGAGGCAACTGATCAATGTTTTTTCTCTTTCTTCCTCCTTTCCTCTCTCTCTAGAATCAATCAATAAAGATATCCTTGAGTAAGGATTAAAAAAATTCTTTTTTTGTGGTACACAGGATAATATTTACCCAAAGATGTCCATGTTCTAATCCCTGAAACCTCTAAGTGTTACCTTATGTGGCCACAGGGACTTAGCAGATGTGACTGAGTAAAGGATCCTGAGATGGGGTGGTGATCCTGGGTTGCCCTGGATGCTCAATGTAATCATAAGGTTCTTAGAAGCAGAGGGCCTTTCTGCTGGTCAGAGGAAGAAGTGATGGAAGAAGAAGGGTCAGAGAGATGCCACACTTTCAGTTTTGAAGATGAAAGAAGGAACCAGGAGACATGAAATGTGGGCAGCCTTTATTTTTTTATTGGTGAGAGAGAGAGACAGACAGCCAAACAGACAGACAGATTTGCTGGTCCACTGCTTTATATATTCATTTATTGATTCTTGCTTGTGCCTTTACTGGGAATTGAACCCACAACCTTTGTGTATTGGGATGATGCTGTAACCAACTGAGCTACCCAGCCAGGGCCTTTGTATTCTCTTTTGTTCACGTCTCTTCAACTTCTTCAGCTGTATCCAGGGCACACAACTTCTGGTCTATTTGCAAACATGCTCTCCTACTTAAGTATTAACTAATTTCTTTGTGAAAAAAATTTATACAAATGGAGTGTATGTTGATTTTTACTTAAAAACTATAGCAAAAGAGTTACCAAGGCCAGTGGCCCCCAGCTCTCATCCTGAAGGAGGGGCTGGCCCAGTGGCATGGTTGCCCCAGAGCAGAGGGCACAGGCTCTAGTCGGCTGGTACCTCGGTGCTTGTTAGCTAGTGAACCTCGAGAGGCAGAGGGGCGACTGTCAGAGGCTCAGCTAGAGTCCTGAGCCCGGACACAGCATCCCTCACCACCTGCTGTTCTGTCCCTGTTCCTGATTTTAGAGAGAAAGAAATTCTTAAATGTGCCCGGACCAGGGTTTGAACCCACAACCTTGGTGTATCGGGATGATGCTCTAATCAACTGAGCTACCTGGCCAGAGTTACAATACTTTTTTTTTAAACCATAGAAAATGGTACGTAGTTCTCATTTCATAAGATGGATCCACCATCCTGAATGATTCCATTAATTGCCCCATGGATTGGGTGAATTAGGTGGGCCCCATAGACTTTTACAATTGACTTTCTGCAGCTCTGGAGGCCCCCCTTGTGAAGGGCAATTTATAATAAATGCTGCCTAAAGAGGCATATATTTAAACCACAAGATACTTCTTAACAGCTTCAAAAGCAAAGCTTGTCAAGGAAAAGAACATCTCCCCCCAGTATTCAGACTCGGATCAGTAAGCATTTGTCATGACCTTCCCATGTGTCCCATGGAGAGGGAAGGCCAGAGAATGTCAGCGAGGAACACGTACCACCCTGGAAGGCCCAAGATTGTCTTCTCCAGAAAAGAATGCCCCCCCACCCTGGACGCGCACAGTATGAAGAGGCAGAACGGGCTGCGATCTCTCTTACGCTATCATAAAACTACATTTCAGAGAACTTGTTTACTATGGCAATAGCATTCACCAATATGAGTCTCCACAATATAGCCTAGAAGTGTGACAATGTTTTTCTTTGTGAGAAAAACATATTTTTCAGGAGGATTTCCTGAGCATCAGGGTGCTATCACCATCATCATCAACATCATCAACATCATCATCATCGATAATTATGCAGTGGTGACAGTGCCAGGTGTACAAAATAGCTTCCCGGTGGCTGCTGGGAATGTATGTAGCCTTTGCTGGATCATTTATGCCCCTCGTAAGTGGAGCAGCCTTACCTGCTTCATCTGCAGCTGTGAATGTGTTTAACCAAGTCCAAGGTGAGAATTGGAAGTGACGAGGTCTTCCTCTAGCTGAGTGTCTCATTTTAACTCTCCAGTGTGTGTGGTTTCCTCCACTGGTTCTTCTTCCCCCCTTCCGGACCCTGTCGGTCTGGTGGAAGCTTTCTTAGTAAGAAAATGCAATGTCTTCATATCTAGGAGATATGAAGGGATTTCAATGGCGTTAGTTTACTGGGTTTCAAATGACAAAACGCATGTCTAGTCTAAGGCTGCTAATTGATCAGACATATACAGAGCATCCTGTCATCTGATTGCATGGAGCCCTGGACCAAGTCTGATTCTGAGTCCCTTTGCAACATTGGATATGCCTCTCCACCCTTTTCTCTTCAAAATCCCTCAGCTCCCCCTATGAATGGCGCTCTGGAAGATTCTTACCCTTCCTCACCAGGTCGTCACTGTGGGTAATAAAAGGCAGCCACACCCCAAAGCATCTCAGTCACAGCTCCTTTGCCCAACCTACAGACCCAAGCCCGGCTCACCTGGGAGGAGAGACCCCAGTGTTTCACTTGAAATGATTACTGGGAGGTTTTGCTGTATTGGGGTTTTCTAAGACCCTTCTCTGCAGCTAGAAGGAGAAATCCCCAGGCGTCTGGCAGGGATCTGGGTCCGGGTTACAGCTTTTTGTCTCAGGTAAGAAGGTGGTGGTTTTTTTTTCAGAAACTCAAACTGAATCTCCCAAGTTGCCCAAAGATGTGAATTCCCTCCTTGTAGATTCTTAGTCCTGGGCCTCCCAGGGGTCTGGAAGCGTTGTCACAATTTCTATTTAAAACATTTTTTTAAAATCCATCAGGAAATATGGTATTCTCTACAGAAATTCCTTTATGACTTTCTCCTACGTTGAATCTTTCAAGCAGCCGTGGGCATTGCAGGGGAACCAAAGTTCACGCTGAGCGGATTTCTGCCTGAAATCTCTGCAGACGGCAATTATCAGAGGTTCAGTCGACTTGGTGTGGTCTTGGCGGCCGTACACAATATCGACGTGTTTTTCCTCCTGAAAATAAAAAAATTGATCTTTAGATACATTGAAAAAAAAAACTTATCGTCCTGCAATTGGCAAATTCTACACTATAGTAAATACAGACTCTGCAAGTGTTTAGGAGGGAAAAATAAGTGTGAGGTATTATTTTGGTCATTCTAGAGGATGGCTAATAGCTATTGAAATCCTTCCCCTTTATCCACTTCCACAAAGAATCCTTCTGGCTCACAGGTAGACTCGCTATTCAAAGGCTCCCCAAGAAAATGCTGGTTGTTGCTAAAGCCTACAATTACAGTTTTCAGCCTAAAAGGTGTATTGTAATTGAAATGTCAATATTTCTCTGTTGAGTAAACAGCAACCTCCTTAAAATCAGGTAGGAAGCAGGCATGGGCGGGGACGCAGCACACGCCGGTACCACGGCGCCCGCCTCACCCCGGTAATTACTCTGTGGTTTGAGGGCTCACCCCAGGCTCAGGATGAAATAATCAAAGTGTACCAGTGTTGGCGTCTCACTAATAGTGTCTGCTGATGTCGGTCTGAATATGACACAGCACCAGGGGAAGACTTACCTGAGATGGGGGACCTCGGGGCAAGATGTTGGAAGCCCCAAAGCACATCATTTCAAAGTAAGCTCAGCGCTTTAGAGACTTGGCTGCTGGATACAAGATGGTGGGATATGGACCCCTGGGCTTTGACAGTCAAGGACAGGACTCTCTAACACTGAGAGGTGCCAGGAGAGTTGGTCCCATTGGCTGGTTGCCTAGGCACGGGGGGAGCTCATAGCACAGCTGTATGGGGCGGATCCTGGGCTGGCAATGACAGGGACCACGTGACCACGAAAGAGTATTTTCTTTTTTAAATTATTTTTAGAGAGAGGGGAAGAAAGGGAGAAAGAAAGAGAGGGAGAGAAGCATCCATGTGTGGTTGCCTCTCACATCCCCCCAACCAAGGACCCTGCCTGCAACCCAGGCCTGTGCTCTGACTGGGAATCGAACTGGTGATCCTTTGGTTTGCAGGCTGGTGCTCAATCCACTGAGCCACACCAGCCAGGGCGGTTTCTTTGTTGTTGAGTGGCTTTATAACTGGTGTGCTGTAGACTAGACCAGACCCCCACCGCCTCCCCAGCTGCATTGCCTCTTGGCTATTTCCCCCGGATTCCTGGGCCCTCACACAAGGAGGGTGCTTGTCATTCTTCCTTAATTCTGAAGAACCAGAGGTAGGTATAGGTATACGTAATGTCCCTTGTGAGAAAATGCTATGTTCCTTAATAAGCAAATCCTAGCTTACATAAATGTAGATATAATTATGTATTATGCACAGTGCTCAGTACTAAGCATTAAATTTGTTTAATTTCTTATAACTCTGTGAATGAGGGACTGTTATTTCTCCCAAGTAGAAGAACGGAGCAGTTAAGTCACGTGTCCAAGAACATGCAGCTAGCAAGTGGCATGAGTTTCTTCTGACAGTATCTCCTGCTTTATTCCATCATAAGGACTTTGGATTTAACAATACAGAGGTGTCAAAACATGCTGCAATGTTTTAAAACCATCACCTGAGGATGTGTTTATTGAGTTTAGAGAGAGAGGGAGAGAGAGAGAGACATTGATGTGAGAAGCATCAATCTGTTGCCTCTCATACACGCCCCAACTAGGGATCAAACCAGCAACCTCAGTATGTGCCCTGACTGGGGATCAAACCCACAACCTTTGGGTGGATGGGATGGTGCTCCAACCAACTAAGCTACCCAGCCAGGGCAATACCAAAAGGTTTTCATTAGTAGAGATCAACGTTCATGGTGCATTATCTGCTTACAAGCTAATCTATGATGAAGAAAAGGAACAAATCAGGAAAAGCACTTCGGCTTGAGTCCAAGGCGTCTGGAGACAGAATTGCTTCTCGCTCAGGGGAAGTCAATATTCATCCTTTAAGGCCTTCGACTGATTAGATGCGGCCCACCGACATCGCAGAGGATAATCTGCTTCATCCAGAGTCCCCTGATTTAAATGTTGACCTCATCTACACCTTCACAACAACATCTAGATGGGTGTTGGACCAAACAGCTGGGTATTGTGGCCCAGCCAGTTGACACATAAAAGGAACCATCACACTGAGTAGGAAACAGCCCGAGTGGGAAACGCCAGGAGTCCCAATCCTCGGGGAGCCAAGCCACCACACATTCAAGTGCTTTACCTGCAGGAATTCCAGCCCACTCTCATCGCGAAGACCGAGGGAAGATCTCGGCAGCCTAGCAGTCCTAACAAGGGCCTGCTCCCTGGGGAAGAACCACCAGAGCCTTATCTGATGCGGGAGAAACTCTCCAGTCTTTCTGTCGTACCTAAGGGGGTGGAAGGAGTTAAGGCTGGCTGCTATGTCACAGTGATGGCACCGGGCAATGGTGTCTCTATGCTTCTCAAACAGCAATATTAAGAATTCCAACAATCACCCTGGCTTTTGTGGCTCAGTGGATTGAGTGCTGGACTGCGAACCAAAGGGTCGTCGGTTCAATTCCCAGTCAGGGCACACAGGCCTGGGTTGTGGGCCAGGTCCCCACTTGGGGGTGCGTGGGAGGCAACTAGAATTGATGTTTCTCTCTCCCTTCCCCTCTCTCTAAAAATAAATAAAATTAAATTAAAGAAAAAAAAAAGAATTCCAACAATTTCCCTAGTGGGGTGGCTCAGTTGGTTGGAGCATTGTGCTGTGCTCCAAAGGGTCGCAGGTTCGATCCTCGGTCAGGGCACATACCTAGGTTGTGGGTTCCATCTCGGGTCGGCGCAGGTGTGGGAGGCAACTGATTGATATTTCTCCTCCACATTGATGTTTCTCTCTCTCTCTCTCTCCTCCTTCCTCTTTCAAATCGATAAACATATTCTCTGGTTGAGGATTTAAAAAATAAAGAATCCCAAGAATTAAAGCTAATGAAGACCATTCTCATCTTCCTATGAGCCTCAATCATCCGACTATGTGACTTCGGTACGAGCCTGAGCCTCAGACACAGCAGATCCCTGGCGGCCCCTCGGGGACCACCCCCCACCCCACCCCCCCCGCGCATGCATTGGCGCCTAAGCAGCCTCCCAGCACCTGGGTGGGGCCCCCCACACCTCTGCCTCCCGTCTCATCGGTGAATCCTTTTATTATGTTAAAATAGGACATCATTACTGGCGTTAGGAAGGAAAACACCAGCTGCTTTTGTCCTCCGGGAAGCACTAATTAGCAGCCCCCCCCACCCCCCAATCTCCCGCAACAAAGGAAGTCGCGCGCAGTAATTACAAGCTGGCTGCCTCGTCGCCGCTGGGTGGCTCAGGCCGCAACACCTGCAGTTCCGAGCTGAACTATTTTTAGGTTTTGGAATTTCCCCCTGGCCCTTATCTGGCTTTTGATGTCTTCATTACACATTTCCTTTTGCAGGAGCTTCCTCGCTGGTCTCTGATTTCCAGCCAGCTCATCTTGCACAAAACAGGCAAACTTGTCTTCCTGAAATGCAGCCCCGATCGTATAATTTCCTTACCCCAAATGTGTCAGCGGCCCCCCCCCCCCCCCCGCCCACCGTGCTGCAGGCAAATTACAGTCGCGTGCTGAAGGCTTCCTATAAGGAAGCCTGGCCCACCTTTCCAGCTTGCCATGGGCCAGCTCCTTCACCCCCAGACCAGCCTCTCACCCCTGACATGCTGATGCAATCGCCCTGGGAGCTATAAAGGTTGAAGGGAAAAAAAAAATGCATGTGCACCAATAAGATAAGAATCTGAATGTGTGGGAAAGGGGGCTGATAGGACTTTCAAAGCTGCCCAGGGGCATCTTTGAAATGGAGGAGACCCGCTACCTGACGTTCATTCTAGGGCAGGGAGCATTGCTGGTGGAAATTGGGCTCTCTCACGGGATCGTGAGAAAAGCATTTCACTGACCCACGCATGGGAGATGGTGGCGCGACAAGGTTTATTTGGGTAGAAAAAATTTGCCCCTGGGTTTCCAATGTCCCATTTCCCTCCATCTGGCCGTGGAAAACCAGGGCCAGAAACAGAGCCAACGTCCAGAGATTCTACTTCATATTAAAGCTTAGTTCTTTAGAGTCCATGCGGTCGGCTGTGGGCCCACATGACTGCATGTGTTCCCAGGTGAGAGAGAGAGAGAGAGAGAGAGAGAGAGAGAGAGAGAGACAGACAGACAGACAGAGAGACAGAGAGAAGGGGGAGCGGGGGAGCTTCTTTGTTCATCTTGGGTTTTATCCGGGAGATTTTTCTTTTTTTTTTTTTAAAGATTTTATTTATTTATTTTTAGAGAGAGGGGGAGGGAGAGAGAAAGAGAGGGAGAGAAACATGGATGGCCCGCAACCCAGGCCTGTGCCCTGACTGGGAATCGAACCGGTGACTCTTTGGTTCGCAGGCTGATGCTCAATCTGCTGAGCCGCACCAGCTAGGGCCAGGAGTTTTTCTTTTTTCAAAATAACCAACTTCCCAAGCTTTCACGGGCTTACGATAGGTCCACCCCCTACTTAAGATTGACAGGCCTCTGCGGTCCCTGTTACTCCCATTAATCCGGTACTGGAGGGCAGACAGGGCTCCCAGGGAGATTTCCTGTGCTCCTGGTGTTCAGTTTGCTTGGCGGCCGTGCCCTGGAGTGTGTGAATGCGTCTGTAACAGGCTGCAGCTTCCCGGCTAAGCTCGCAGGCTTATGCTCCCCCGTTTATTCAGCTCAGTGTCTCACTCCCTTTGCTCTCTTTCTTATTAATAACTAGTTAACTATCAATGTTAACAGTAGGAAGTCAGGGCCATGGCTAGGTCCACAGCAGGGGTGAATATTCCAGCCACAGCCTTCAATAAAGCCTTGCCTGTCCCTCCTCACCCCGGAGGGGCTTTAGCCTCCTCACCTTTGAGACTTGCATCCTCCTTTTAACTCCGACCACACGGGTGGGGCCTGATGTCTGCCTGTGCCATTCCTGGTCTTGTCCCGTCCGAAGTGGGTTGTGCCCACTCCGGGTCCTAGTTTGTCAGTTTGCCAGACCCCTTTGGACAATATCTGCACTGCAATCCAGCCAGCAGCCTCAGTTCCCCCACCTGGCGCTCTGCTCAGCGGACCCTTTGCTGAGTCAACTACGCAAAAACGCGCGTCACAGATGCTGAAATGGAAGTGCCGAGATGTGGCCGACGCATGACGTGTCAGACTGGCTGCAGAACCGACGAAAGAAAAATCTCCTTATAATAAGCTTTGCGCTCTCATCCACTGGAGGATAACTCACGGGTGGGGGTGGGGAGCAGGAGTGGAGAGGGCTGGAGGGGTGAACTCCCTGGGGGGCGCATGGTGCACCCCCCCCACCCCCCACCAATACCATGCACTGGGACCTGTCTGTGGCTGTGTGCTTTCTGTCGCAAAGCTGGGGAGAGGCCCCCTGAGACTTGTCTGAGTGTCTGGGGCTGGGAGGCACCCCCACCTGGCTCTGATGTCCCTTGAGAGTCCTGCTAATTGCTTTGGTGGCAGAGGTGAGAAGTGTGTGGCCCTGATCCAGCCTCTCTCTTCATCCGTTGGGACCAGACAAGGCAGAAGCCACCCTGGGGACTGCTGGGAAGGTTGATTGCAGGGATTAAGAATTGCTGCCTCCTGGGGAAGGCAATTCTGTGCCTGTCATGGAAATGTCGCTGAAGAGGTCCCCAGGCATGGGAGTCTCAGAAGAGCTGGAGAAAAGTCAGCTTCCACCATTAGTAGGTCTCTGGGCAGGTGTGGTCAGGTGGCCTGCCAGGAGGGCAGGTCCCCTCTGAGCTGGGTCCCTTCCTGGTCTACCCCGCCCCAAAGGCAGCTGGCCCAAGCCAACGTTTTCCTTCCCACAGCCTCTCTGCGCCAAGAAACAGATCTCCATTCAAATCCTCAATCAGTTCAACCTGAAGCAGAGAAGACCAATCACCAAAAGTGAAAAAGGGGTGGGGAGGGGAGGGGAGGAGCAAAATTGTCCCCTCTCCTTGCGTTGCCTCTCAAATTCCACGCCCACCTGGAGAGCGTTGCGGGGCGGCGTGGGGGTGAGGTGGGAGGCAGTGTGGGGCGGACAGCCCCCAGGAGATTCTCAGGGTTCAGTGTTTGCGCCACTGGGTGGATGAACCCTTTCTGTTCTGTGACACCCTTTGCCCATATGAGGAGCTGAGGGAGCTGTCTGAGGTCACAATGTGTCAGTGAAGTCACTCTGGGTTAAGCTGCATGGTCCCTCGGAGCTGGAGGCCTTTGGTGGCTTCGTTTTTGTTTTACTTCCCTTGGCAGGCATCGCGTGAAGGAAGGTGGCACATTTTGAAAAGTCGCAAATATCCTAAAAGCAGAAGGGGCAGGGTGTCCGTCCGTGTGGCCTTTCATAGTGTTAGTCTAAAAAGCGAGGCAGGAGGTACAACAGCCCCCGAGAGCCTCCTAAACGAATGTCGCTCTTTCTGCCTGTCACCTCCCAACTGCTGGCTGTGAGGTGTCAGCCCTAGCATGGCACAGACATGGCGCTAACCAGTCAGCGGGTCCTGCGTTCCAATTCCAGCCGTCACTCGGCAGTCTTGATGCGACATCTCTGTAGCTCTCTCTTTGCCTGTCCTGCCTCCCATGAGAGCCACCCTCTCTCTTTATAAAAGATTTTATTTATTCATTTTTAGAGAGAGCGGAAGGGAGGGAGGAGAGGAAGAGAAACATCAGTGTGTGGTTGCCTCTCGTGCGCCCCCAACTGGGGACCCAGCTGCAACCCAGGCCTGTGCCCTGACTGGGAATCGAACCCTCAACCCTTTGGTTTGCAGGCCAGTGCTCAACCCACCGAGCCACACCAGCCAGGGCCAAGAGCACTTTCTCTTGATTTCTCTCCCTTCCTCGGGCTCTGAGAGGCCAGGACATGCGGCTCTGTCTCCCAGGGTTCCCTGGTTCCATTTTCAGGAATTTTGCTAGCCCGCTGACATCACACCAGTGGTTGGAATTGGCTGCGGTGGGAGTATTGACACTACGGAAATCGGCAATCGCCAGAATTCTGGCCCTCTGTTCTCCTTTCCCGTAGAGCTGCTGTTAAACCATCACCTGGAGGGCCAGCAGTCCGTGAAGGGCTCAAATTCCCCTGCTCACTTCAATAAGAGGCTCCCTTAGGCTCCTGTTTTTAGGTCTCCCCGTTTTATACCCCCTCCCATGACTGACTTATTCTACACTTCCCCCCTTGCATGCATCTGCATGGGAAGGATGCCCCTGCCTACCTTTCTTGTCTCTCATCTCCAGACTTAGATAACCAGTGAATAGTGATTGTCTGAGTGCTGAACGCCCAAACCTAATTAATTCACAGACACATGTACTCCTGCTTCTCTCCCGGCGTGCCCCCCTGCTCCTCACCTCCTAACACCCACGCACTCGCCATTCCTACTTCCCCAGAGCCCTTGAATCTCTTGCCTCTCTCTGACTTCACTACAATAACCTTGTTCCATTGTTCCAATCACCGCCATCTCCCGCCCACACCAGCCAGCAGGTGCTTCCCCTCGGCTCCTGTCTGTGCTTCGCTTTCTTATGAAATGTGATTACTGGATAGGAAAATAAAGAATCCCTCTCCACTTGCTTCCCGCTGGGAGACCACAGTGCTGATTTACCTGCTGGGATGAGAGCAAACAATTGCTCGGATTTTCAAGTGAATCAGTTCATTATGGCCTCCCCACTCTGCCCGTAGATTTTTACCCATATTTCGGTCATTTAAAGACTATTTGAGGCCCTGAATGGGTAGCATGGTTGGTTAGAGCATCGTCCCAATATGCCAAGGTTGCGGGTTCGATCCCTGGTCAGGGCACATGCAAGAATCAACCCGTGAATGCATGAATGAGTGGAACAACAAATTGATATCTCTCTCTTTCTCTTAAAAAAAAAGTTTTAAAGACTGCCCATTCTTGATGTCTGTGTCTTATGGCACTATAAAGCATTTAAAAAAAATTAACTGAAGTTTCTACTTTATTCAGATTTCCTTCATCTCTACCTTTTGTCCTTTTTCTGTCCCAGGGTCCTATTCAGAACACTGAGTCAGCCCTGTCTTCTTAGGCTCCTGTTAGCTGCGACAGAGTCCCAGACTATCTTGATTTTGATGACCTGGACAGCTTTGAGGAGCACTGGTCATGTGTTTTGCAGAATATCCCACAGTTTGGGTTTGTCTGAGGTTTTCCTCATGGCTACACTGTGTGCCCTTGGCCTGATGTGGTGACAATGGCACTTGACCTCTGTGGTCTTCCTCCCAACGATGGCTTCGGTCTCCTTATGTGGGCTGATTCTGGTCCTGCCCAGACTTTCTTCGTATCCAGCAACTAGAACTTCAGGATACCCCATGATTTTGCTCATGGCCGAGGTAACACTTTCTGGGTTATTTCTAGTATATCCTGGTTAATCAGAACGTTTGGCCCCAGCCCCACATTTAACACGTGGTGTCCCGGGGTATTTAAATGCCTTTTAGAAATGACGAGAATTCTTGCCACCCGTATGCAATGTGTTAAGTAACAGCTTCGCCTAATATTCTGTAGTGAATCCGAGGTCCACTTCCTGGACCCTAGCTGAAAATTCAGAATCTTTGAAAAAGAGCTTAAGCATTTTATTTTCTCATTCTAGATGTGTTATTTTGCTCTCACTCCTGTTATTTTTCACCTGCCACTTTCTTGCTGCCTTGCTAGACTAAATTACTTCCAAGATGGTATTTAATCAGCGGCTATACTTCAAGTGACGCTTATGTGCACAGTATCAGAAATAGACCTGCTAAAGACCAGACTTGGCTCTTTCTAAATCACTATTTGCACATTTAGCTAGGGGTGCAGGTTGAAATGCCAAGAGAATGCAGATGCACCTCGACTCTGAAGCTCATAATGATTATACGAAGCCCTGGGAGCACCAGCAATTTCTTTCAATGGATTCCTGAATGTGTCTGCATTGGAGGCATAATATTATATTCTAATCAGCATGCATGAGGTCAATGGACAGGGGGAAGCTACCCAAAGGAAAGATGTCCACTTCACCTATTTATTAGAGTTTGTAATCAACCCTGGGGAGAATGTTCCCAGACATATATCACCCGTGTCCTGGAATTTTAAGTCAACGGATTAATTCAGCAAATACTAACCTAATTGAGCATCTACTCAGTGCCACATGCCTACGGCAGTTGGGGCAGGACATTGAGTGGAGGGAGCAGAGCTTCCCCCTGTTCTGGTCTTTAATGTCCGTGCCTGTTCATCCTCAGAGCCCGGGGCCAACTCCAGATTCTGCATCTAGTTTGGGGCAACAGCTCTCAGCGAGCCAAGGGGAGCTTAATGTATGCGGCTGGGCTGCATCATCAGCGAGTAAATCTCAGATTTCTTAGCTGCAGCTTTGAACACTACTACTGCTGTTCTGTTAGAAAAAGTTATTTTTAAGGTGGGTAGTGTTTTCTTGTTATTTTTAATGTCCGTTAGCACTTGCTTCTCTTCCACGCTGAAATAGACCCCACATGGAATCATTAACTGCACATTCAAACGTGCCATCTCTGCCGGGCGTGAGCCTGCCGAGGTGCTATTTTTAATTCTCAGATTTCCTGTGAGACCCGACAGCCTGGAAGGGAAGCGAGTGATTGCCATGGTATTTAAAGACAGAACTCTCGATGCTGCGGCAGAACGTCACCACGGGATGAGAGCGATTTGGGCAGGGAGCGCTTTTGTTCAGGACGTCGGAATGTAAAATATAACTGCATTTTTCATTGTTACATTAAATCTTATGGGTTGCCCTGGCTGGTGTGGCTCAGTGGAATGAGTGCCGGCTTGCAAACCAAAGGATCGCAGATCGAATCCCAGTCCCGGCACGTGCTTGGGTTGCAGGCCAGGTCCCCAGATGGGGGCGTGCAAGAGGCAATCACACATTGATGTTTCTCTCCCTCTCTTTCTCCCTCCTTTCCCCTCTCTAAAAATAAATAAAAACCTTTAAAAATAAATCTTATGGGTTGAAGAAAAAACACCCTACTTCTCAGTCCCTCTGGAGCAGGTTCCAACAAGTGGGGACAAGTCTTGGGTCTGTTCTGTGTGTTGACCTTGGGACCGCCACGTGGGTCCCCGGTTCCGGAATGGGGTGGGCCTGCTGGCGACATGAGTTCAGAGATGGCTTGCAGAAATTTCACCAGCGCTCCCCCAAGTACCAAGCTGGGGCCAGGAGCACACTAGTACGGACTTGACCACCCAGGGACGGCACAAGGAAGACCCCTGGACAGAAAGGTCAGGGAGCACGCGCCCCAGCATGCTGCTACGTGGGACCCCGGAGACGAGACCTCCCGCTGCAGGAGGCAGGAAGGGTCCAAAGAATAGGGCCCTCCTTGCGGGGCAGGACATGGAGGGGGTGGGCGGAGGCTGTATTTTTAACTTTCTCGGAAAGGTGCAACTTCAGAAAAGGGGGCCACAGCGGGGTTCCCCCTCTTGGAACAGCGCAACCTTGTTCTTGGATCCCGATTTTTGAGGGGAAAGGGGGACCGTGAAGAGCCTTGGGCTCCCCTAGAGGGCGAAAGGGGAACAGTCCTCTCACTGAGGAAGCCAGGTTTGGGGGTAAGCTCCCACCCTAAAAAAACAATGAGAAAAGGTCTTCAAACTCTAGAAATCAAGAAACCTAGAAAGTGGGGGCAGGCTTGGCATCGGCTGTTCACCGCCGCACGCATGTTGACTGGCCATTGCTTTGTAAGCCCCGGAGCCCCATGTGACACTCTCGGCACCTTGCTCAGCCTGCCCCCCGACTTTCCCCTTTCAGCTGTGCACCCTGTATTTTCAGAGTCACTGGCATGGGGCGGGACCACCCATAGAGTGCAGCACATTGTCACTGCTGGGGGTGGGAAGTGCTCTGACGGTGATCTTCTCGAAGGTGTGAACTGGGACCTTGCTGTCAAGGAGGGGCTGAAGCATTTTCACCCAGGAGTCGCTGCAAGAGATCCACACCTGGGCGGAGGGGTCCTGTCTGGCACCCAGTTGTTCAGGGCCAGATGTTAGCCCCGAATCCCTCTGGGCCATGGTTTACTTTGGGGACCCAAAGCCAACCTAGGCCAACCTTTCTCTCCAGCTTTGGTATATGGTTGGAACTCTGCTTCTGGATCCTCACGTATCAGGCTGAATCACAGTTTAACATTTTAAATCACTGTTGTAAATTGGTGATGACGAAGAGATTCAATGCTGATATTCACAGACGACTTGTCTCCAGCTTTAAAACAGAGACAGATAGCCCTGGCTGCTGCTGTGGCTCAGTGGATTGAGCGTCGGCCTGCGAACCAAGTGTTGCTGGTTCGATTCCCAGTCAGGGCACATGACTAGGTTGCACGTCAGGTCCCCAGTTGGGGGCACGAGTGAAAGGCAACCACACAGTGATGTTTCTCTCCCTCTCTTTCTCCTTTCCCCTCTCTCTAAAAATAAACAAGTAAATTATTAAAAAAAAGAAAACAGAGACAGATAGAGACCATGAGGAGGTTAATGCATTGTGCAGGGCGGAAGATGCTGAGTGACGGGGAGAGAATGAAACATTTGAGAATGTTGGGCACACAGACCTCAGTTCTATATGAACTGAGTCCCAAGTAAACCTCAGTATCTCATAACTCTGCACGCCTGACATGTAAAATTGTAACACGAATCATTGGCTTTGTCAAAGATAACGCCTGCCATGGTTATATATCT
Source organism: Furipterus horrens (assembly GCF_987537825.1). Taxonomy (NCBI): domain Eukaryota; kingdom Metazoa; phylum Chordata; class Mammalia; order Chiroptera; family Furipteridae; genus Furipterus; species Furipterus horrens. The sequence goes on along the minus strand of NW_028327186.1, from coordinate 1,372,233 downwards.
ATTTATGCATGTGTGAACTATAATGAGTACATCAATATAGATATGTAAGTTAAGGCAGAAATGTGTTTTCTAAAAATAATGTATAAAACATGGTATCAAAATGGAAGCAGACCTTCTTAAATTATGGATAACTTTGGAAATGAATACTTCACTAGTACTATTTTTTTATATGCATTTCTATAGCAACTTTGCTCTGAGAAATTCAGATGTGAGTGGAATGAATGAAAAATATATGATTCAAATTTTCTTTTCAAATTAAGAGGTCATAAGGGAAATCACTTTAGAATTAAAAAGGCATCTAGAAATCTTACTGTCCAGACATCTTTTTCTTTTCTTTTTTTTCTGAACAATGAGTTTGAGGTTTAATAAAAAGTAGTTAGAGAATGTGTAAGTTTTATGAATGCCTAGACATATTATGTCTAATTGGCTACTGGAGACATTGGGGCCAACTTTATTTCAACCATGAATTGAACCAAGAAACTGCAACTCAATCATTACCCAGCATGGCTCCTCAGAGTCAAACTCAAATAATACATTTCATTAATTTTAAAGTCACTGTCATTTATAAGTAAAAATAAATTTAAAATGACCCAGAGCGCCTCCAGATGAAAGCTTTACGGTCTACTAGAATTAACGACATCATCATGTTAATAAAAGTTCAAGAAATTTTATTATTTTTCAAGATTTTATTTATTTATTTTTAGAGAGAGAGCAAGGGACGGAGAAAGAGAGGGAGAGAAACATCAATGTGCCAGAGAAACATCAACTGGTTGCCCCTCGTATCAGCCCTGACCGGGGACCGAACCTGCAACCCAGGTATGTGCCCTTACTGGGAATTGAACCAATGACCTTTTGCTTTGTGGGACCATACTCACCAGTCAGCATGAAATTTTATTATTTTTTAATATGCTGCACACCATAATCACTTGGAAACTGGACTCTGAGTCTGCAGTCCAGATGTTCTGCTCCTCGGGTCTGGAGGCAGGTGCTGGGCACTGTTGCTGATTGTAAAGCGCCTCAGAAGACTCACGTGAGCAGCCAGAGTCAAGGACCACTGGACCGCTGGTCTAGTGATTCCCCGTGTCCCTGGGTCTTCTACAGCACAGCAATTAAGCCACTTATGGAACATGAGACTTAGGGAAATTGTCTTTGTTCTGCCCTCACACTGTTACCATCTGCCCATGTCAAGTATCAACTTAATCTAAAGAATTTTGCCACATTGGGGTTATACATCTACTATCTCTATTTATTATTCACCCATCTTGCATCTGTGCCTTATCTATACTCAGTTTTTTAAAAAGATTTTATTATTTATTTTTAGGGAGAGGGAAAGGAGAGAGAATTGAAGGGAGAGAAACATCAATGTGCGGTTGCCTCTCGCGTGCCCTTAGCTGGGGACCTGACGTGCAACCCAGGCATGTGCCCTGACTGGGAATCGAACCAGCAACCCCTTGGTTCACAGGCCTGAACTCAATCCACTGAGCCACACCAGGCAGGGCTCTGTTCAATTTTTATATCCTTTATCTCTCAAATGTATACATCTCAATGTTTTCTCCTGAACCATTTGAAAGCAAGTATGGAGTTTATGACTACGTAAAAAGATAGGTCTCCCTTCCGCCCCTACCTACCTCTCTACCCACTATAAGTAATCACTTTCATTTTTTCCTAATGTAGTTAGCAATTATTCTTTTGCACAGTAATAAGCAAATATGCTTTCTTAACACCCCGCTGACCCGGCTCCCAGTTTTCTCTAATGCTGTCGTTGATTTCTTTCTTGCAGTTAATCTTGGGGGGGGGGGGGCAGAAACCAACACACCCCTGATTATGCTTAAATACTTCACTTGGTACCTGGGCAATGTTAGCGTAGGTGATGCAAATATATACTTGAGGGGAAAAAAGATCTACATGCACATGCGCACACACACGCGTGCCTTCAATGCACAAAGTTGTGAAAAAGTATGAAGATTGGCCCAGCAGGAACAAATCCGTGAGTTGACTACATTTTCACTTCACAGCGATTTCCACAAAGGTGCAGACCTGAAAATAGAGCTATGGCTTGGTACCAGGTTTCTGCTGCATTAACTTTGAGTTGTATCTAATCATTTGCAAAAACAGAGAAAAGGAAACCTTGAAGACTGGCAACAAGGTGAAGAAAACACCTCTTCATGAGCCCTGGGATGGAATGTCTGTAGAATATGTAATGAAACACTAGCCATCCTGACACATCTCTAAGGGCAGAGGGAAGTGTTCCTCCGCCGGGTTAAGTCAAAAGGTTGAAATATTTCTCCCGAGTTCCTGGAATGTTTGTTTGCAGCGTTAATTAGAGCAGTGATAGGTAATTCACCAGGGGACCATAAAGGTAATCACTGAAAGGTGTTGCCAAGCAACCGAGGAAGATGCAAAGTCCTTCCACCCGTGTCTGGGAGCTGTAGACCCAGAAGTAACTCAGTGAAACGCTTGGAGGACAAGGTATAAGGTGTGGAGCACCATTCTGTCATTAGAGCTAATGAGAGAGTGACACCCCCCCCCCCCATAACATCTATGTGGAATTCCTGTAAGAGGAGAAGGTGGGAGGCAGGAAGTGCCTGTGTGCATCTATTGCAAGCATCTAATATGACTCAGGTACCAGGGCAAAACAAAAACAAAATGAAGTGCCTTGGCTGGGTAGCTCAGTTGATTAGCATGTCGTCCAGACATACAAAGGTTGCAGGTTTGATTCCCAGTCAGGGCACATATTAGACTCAACCAATTAATGCATAAGTAGTAAATGGAACAACAAATCGATGTCTCTGTCTCTCTCCAAAACCAATACGTTAAAAAAAAAAAAAGAGAGAATAGGAAAACCTCTGCTTCAACAAGCCTCAATTTTATGCGAACAAAAAATATTATATAATGTGTCTCTTTTGCCAAAATGGTACACAAAATGTTCTTTTCTAAACACAAAACAGTACATTACGTACACTATCTGTACCTTGCTTTTTGTACCTAATATATTGTGAAGATCACTTCAAATCTGTGTCAGAGTTTTTTTAAAATTTTATTTCATAGTTTATTAAGCCAGTTTGTGGCCCCTGTTTATTCAACCCTGTTGTTGGACTTTGAGGTTATTTTTCTAAAGTCTCAATGCTGTAGTGAGTAACCATGGAAATATGTTGTTTTGTATTTGTTGGTTTGAGTCTTGAAGTGACATTCTCCAAAGTGGGAAAGGTGAGTAGGAAACCGAGGGCACCTGCAACTTTGAAAGATGTTGACAAATTCCTTTCCATTTGGTGCACAGCTCTCCTTCCTTACATCTAACTTATCTAGTTGTGCTTTCATTCATTTATTTTCATTTTTATTTTCTAATTAATAATAAAATTAATAACATTAAAAAATATTGTATTTACTTCCAGAGAGAAGGGAAGGAAGGGAGAAAGAGAGGGAGAGAAACATCACTGTGTGGTTGCCTCTCACACGCCCCCAACCGGGGACCTGGCCCACAACCCAGGCCTGTGCCCTGACTGGGAATCGAACTGGTGGCCTTCCAGTTTGCAGGCTGGTGCTCAACCCACTGAGTGTCACCAGTCAGGGCAATATTTGAGGCATTTTAAAATGTATCACTGCTTTTAATGTATCATTCCATCAGTTGCTATATATACATTTTACTAATTTTTTTTTACATAAGAATTGCTTAATAAAGATATTTTAACTATCTACATGGAAATTTTAATATTAATTTCTACTGTCATTGCACTGTGGTAAGAATTTCTTTTCCATTATTTCTACTTTATGGAGCCTACTGAGTTTTTTGTTTTTTTGTTTTTATAGCTAACAGTAGACAGTTAATTTTAATTAATGTCCCATATTTATTTCAAATGAAGATTTGCGTTCTCTATTGAGTGCAAAGTTTCTGTAATATCTACAATATTAATCATGTACTTTGGACTTCTAGTTAAAATGTGTTTACACATATTTTTTCTATTATTTGTCACTTCCTTTTTAAAATTTTTGGATTTTGATTTGGACTTCTTTTTCACATCCATGAATAATTTTTGAGTTGTAGTTCATTCTTTCTGAAGTGTGCTGTTACAGGTTTCTCCTATTTCGTGGCCTGTTTTATTGCTTATTTTGTTCAGATCATTCACTGGAAAGCCTTGAATTCTCATTTCCTCTGTGCTCCTTTGGTGGCTTTAGATGGATTCTGAACCCTTTTTCCTATTCATGATGGATTTTCACACAGCAACGATAGGAGGTAGTCTTACAGCAAAGGAGAGGGTTAGATGACCCACTCATTTTCTTATTTTAAGATTATCATCTTCTGTTATATAGTGAGGACCATTTCTTCAATAAATGTTCTCTTTCTTTGTTTCCCTCCTGAGTCTCTGGAACTTTTTTCCCCTGTCTTCAGTTGCCTCCATATTTTATTTTATTGATTTATTTTTAGAGAGAGGGGAAGGGAGGGAGAAAGAGAGGAAGAGAAACATCAATGTGTCATTGTCTCTTGCACATTTCCAACTGGGGACCTGACCTGCAACCCAGGCACGTGCCCTGACTGGGAATCGAACCCATGACCCTTTGGTTCACCGGCTGGCACTCAATCCACTGAGCCACACCAGCCAGGGCCTGCTTCCATATTTTATTAACCAATAAGCATCCAAGGGACAGCCTCCTCTCTGTCTCTATAAAGTGTCTTCCTCTCCCCCAGTCTGGTTCCCTTCCAGTGACAGCATCTTGCGAGCTTCCTGCATGTCCCTCACTGAGTCACCTGGAAGTGACAGTCAGTATCAATCTGGACATAGCTAGGGAGGGCTCAGAAGGTAGTGAACGTGAAAATAATAAAGGGGGCCACACAACAAAGCTGACTGTCTCAGGGGTGGGGGACCCAGAGTGGCCTTACAGACTCAGTGACCACATCTTAACATACAAATCCCTTACTAAACAGGTCAGGGGGGTCGTGTCCCAGGTCTGTAGCTTCAATGACAAAGGTCGACTTTTACGTTAAGTGAACACTGTCTACTCGTCTTTGTGCGTCTAGGATAACACACCTTTGAAATGGTAATTTTTTCCGCAGACCCCTCAAGGCACAGCCGCCAAGGCCTGAACAATAAAAATAACCCAATTCAAAATGGGCAAAAGGTGAAGGGATTAAGCAAAAAAGAAAATTCATAGACCCAGACATGTTGATCACCAGAAAGAAAGAGAGGTGGGGCAGGAAGAAGAGGGTACAGGGGAATAAATGGTGACGAAAGGAGACTTGACTTGGGGTGGTGAGTGCACAATACAATATACAGATTTTAAAATGGGCAAACGATCTGAATAGACATTTCTCTAAGAAAGATACCTAGATGGTCAAGAAGCACATGAAAAGATACCTAAGATCATTAGTCATTAGGGAAATGCACATTAAGCCCCAGTGTGACGCCACTCCATATCAGTACAACCTCTAAATCAATAACACTGACCCTGCCAAGGTCAGTGAGGATATGGAAGAAATGCCCTCTTGTGTTCTGATAACTTGTTAAATGAACAAAAAACATATCGCTCAAGTGCTGAGTGCATGTCTTGGGCTCCTAGTTTACTTTGAAACATGATTTACTTCCTGGATTTAACTTCCTTAGGAAAATGGTTTGGTGGTATCTGAAAATGGTAAGCATACATGTACCGTATATCCCAGCCGGTCCTCTCCAGGTAGGTACCTAAGAAAAACTGAAGAAAGCGAATAGGCCAAGACTTGAACACAAATGTTCATAGCTCCAACCTGGAAACAACCCAAATATCCATTAACAGGTGACTAGATCAACCAACTAGGATATAGCCACACAGTGGAATACTATACAGACATAAAAAGGAGTGTCACAACATGGCTGAATCTCGTAACAGCTATACCGAGTGAAAGAGGCCAGACCAAAACATCCCAAAGATTATAATCCCATTTATATAAAATTCTAGAAAATGCAAACTGATTTCTAGTGACAGAAGTCATGACCTGGGGACTGGGAGCTTCAGAGGGTCAGCTGGAGAGGACAGAAAGGAGGATTAGAGAGGGGCATGGAGAAACTTTTGGGCCTGATAAATAAGTTCATGATCTTGATTAAAGAGATGATCTTGTAGATATATCTCTATGTTAAAACATATGAAATGCTGTGCTTTAAATATGTGGAATTTATTGTAGGCCATGTATGATCATTAAAATAGTTAATTAAAATAAAAAAATACTGTCATAAGCTGATTTTCCTTTTGAATATTCCCCTTCCCTTGGAGATAGGAGTTGTGCAATTCTGCTGAAAGTCCAACCTCCAAGGTCTGTTTTTCTCAGCTTGTTAAGAGATGGTGGCCTTGACCCAAAGGATAAGCTTGTGTTTTTGAAAAATCTTGTCACAATCAAGTGATTTCTTCTGTTCACTTAGATGTGGTTTTGACAGATAGACAAAGAAGGGACTGGTTAAATGGTTGGGGACTGAATTTCTATTTGCCAATGATTTTCACATGATAACTTCATGCACCTAGCAACAGGCTGGTTTCTAAAGAATATGTTTCTGTGAGTTGCCACATAGCATCCTGAAAAAATCACAGGGTAACACAGGACAACATGAGGTTTCTTGGATGAGACATTTAGAGCCATCTGCCTCCATTTCTTCCTTTGTAAAAAGAGGGTAAATCATTCTTTCTGCTCATCATTTCTGATCAGTTGGAATAACATTTGAACATGATGGACTTCTGTTTTTCCTACATTATTTAATAGATAAGATCTTTAGGGGTTATATATTAACTATCAAGAAATAAGTACAAATACCGCATGGTTTCGGTTATATGTGGAATCTGAAAAACAAAATAAATGAATAAATGAAACAGAAACAGACTCATAGACACAGGGAACAGACTGACAGCTGTCAGAGGAGAGGGGGCTTAAGGGGCTGGGTGGGAAAGGAGAACCAATGGAGAAGTACAGATTGTCAGTGACAGAATTATTATGAGAATGTAAATTACAGCCAAAGGAATAGAGCCAATAATATTATAATACTATGTACGAGGCCAGGCAGGTACTAGTAATATTGAGGGGAACACTCTGTAATGTACATGATTGTCTAACCACTAGGCTGTGCACCTGAAACTAACACAGAATAATATTGAATGTCAACAGTCACTGGAAATTTTTTTAAAAATTAAGAAAAAAGAAAGAAGGACAAACACTAACTTCTAAAACAGAATTGGCGCATGTCTTCCAGAACCGGAATGATTTCGATTATGCAGCTAATATTGAAGCAATACAGTGTGGGTCACACTCTGCATTCATTTTTCCTTCTCACTGATCACATAGGCTCTGCCCCTCCTCTCTGTAAGCCGTTCTGACTGTGCCGTGTGCCTTTGTGCAGTTCCAACAATCAGCAGTCAAAGATCTTAAAATAGAACCCAGCTTCAGCAGTTTTATCAATTCCCCTGAAGTGTCACGCAGAGAACTCACTGAGTAATTGTTTCGGTGCTTGGCAGTGTGTCGCCGGGGGTTAAGAATATGCCCCGAAATCTTTGCAAAGCTGCAATTAAAGAAAAACCCTCAACCTCTTACACAGCACACCCAATACCTTTTTTATTTAACAAATGGAATAATAAAACGTAAGAGAAAAATAATGCAGTTATTGCCAGGAAATGTGACACATTATGCTTTGTATAGAAGCGTGTATCTCAAAATGCACAGAACTACATTTCCATGCAACATACATGTCAATGACACATTATTGTTGCACAGCACATCTGCTTTCTAAAAGTTATTAAAATCCAGAAGGCATTTTTTTAAATGAAGGAAATTAAATAAATGGTCTCTGTTGGCTGGAATACTATACAGCCATAAAAAGGCGCGCTACAACATGGCTGACTCTCATAACTGCTATACCAAGCGAAATCATAATCGAAGAGAAGACAATGTACCAAAAAGGAAGATAAGAGTTTTCAATCAAGGAAGAACTAACGCAAAGGTTAAATTTAAGACCCAGAGCCTGTCCCTCTCTCTCTCTCTCTCTCTCCTTTTAACAATATATATTTTTTCTTTTATTGATTCTAGAGAGTGGAAGGGAGGGAGAAAGGGAGGGAGAGAAACATCGATCAGTTGCCCCTTGCATGTGCCGGACTGGGGACCCAACTTTGCGCTGCTCTCTTGGGTGGTCCTGTCCCCAGACACGCCAGCAAGAAACAACAATGATCTAAAGCTTATTTCTGGTTTTGCCACAAGCACCCTGTCAATCTGTGGACCTGGTGGTACAAAAATGGATTTCAAAGGGCTCCGTGCAAACCCTAATCCCGGGTAACAGGCCAGCTGCGCAAGTCAAGCCAGACGTTCCCCCCATGAGCCACGAGGCAACATTTTTCAGAGATGATCAGCCTTCAAGGCTTCCTGCTTTTCAGCTTTCCCTTCTCCCACGCTTCGGGCTACACCCACGAGTCACCGAGGCTGCCTGGGACCTCGCAACCACAGAGCCCGGGTGGAAGAACCCTGTGGTCAGTGCGATCATGCCTTCCGCAAAGATGTTCAGTCATAATGCCTGGAACCCGCGACTAAGTCATCTTCCAGTGCAAAGGGGGCGGTGCAGGTGGGAGGAGGTGAAAGATCGTAAGATGCGCACATTATCCTGGGCGCCCAATCTAATCACACGAGTGCTTAAAAGCGGAGAATATCCCCCTACCTCATCAGAGAGATGCAGCACAGAAGAGTGACTAAGATGCTTTGCTGCTGGCCTTGTAGTGAAGGAAGGGGCCAGGAGTGAAGGAATGAGGGCGGCCCCAGGAAGCTGGAAAAGAAGGAAATCCACTTCCTTGTCTTGACCTTTGAGACCTTGCTTTTAGCCCAGCGAGACCACGTGGAACTTCTGACCTAACAGACCCGTAAGACAATAGATTTGTCTTGTAGTAAGACATTACATGTACACTAATTTCTTATGGCAACATCAGAAAACAAATACATTTTCACACATCTATAGCCTTCAAGCACTAATAGAAAAAAGCAAGGAAAGTACACAGTGCTTCCCCAAAATTTAAAGTTATTTTCTGCATGTGTGTGTGCGCCTGTGTGTAAATATTATATCAGTAATGCTCTGGCCAGTGTGGATGTAGCTTAGTTAGTTGGAGCAATGCCCCATACACGGAAAGGTTGCAGGTTTGGTCCCAAGTCAGGGCATGTACGAGAGGCAACCCACTGATGTTTCTCTCCCACATTGAGGTTCCTTTCTCTCTGTCTCTCTCTGCCTTCCTCTCTTTCCAAAAGGAATGAAAAACGTCCTTGGGTGAGGATATATATATATATCCTCCCAGCTGGGGACCTGGCCCGCAACCCAGGCATGTGCCATGACTGGGAATCGAACTGGCGACCCTTTGGTTCACAGGCCGGAGCTCAATTCACTGAGCCGCAGCAGCCAGGGTTGATAGTCATTTTTAAAGACTGTGTTTTAAAAATCTTATTTAAGCTATAACATATACATCCACATAAATCCACAAAACCAGCACTATTTTTATAGCAAGGTGATATATCAGTTTGTTACTTATATCAATGACTAAACTTTGTAAATACCTCATAATCTAATTTTTTTTTTAACCTGGCAGTGATTGTAATTATAAGACTTAGGTGACATCTTGCCTCTGTTGCTCAAAGTATAAAATGAAGAATTGTGAACCAATGTGAAAAAATATTATAACCTGCTTTGCAATTTAGTGTCAGTAAAAACCATAATGCTTTAAGATTTTTGTCTGTAAGGTTTTATTTCCCCTGGGAAGATTAAGAAAAAAACAAAACAAAACACTTAGTCATGTAATCTGGATGCAAAGTTGCTGTATCTAGGAAAAACCCAGCACATTTAAAGTCTCCAGTGGTCCCCGAATTTGTCAGAAGGGCTGATAGAGACATCACTTGATCAGGCCTGAGGTCTCCCCCTCCCCCACCCCCCGCGACCATCTGGGGTGTTACTACAGAGCAGTAAATGAAGAGCAAAGTCAGAACAGCTGAGTAAACCAGAGTCTTCTATTTCCAAAGGTGACAACCACAACTGTGAAAGTTCTCGAAATAAAATCACAGTTAATGCCTGCATGGCTCTTAGCGGTACAGCTATTGCTCCTTTCAGAAGGAATGTTATTTCTGGAAAAACGGTCACTGAAAAAAATCAGAATAGCTCAGCTTTCCTGCTTCTTTGCTTAATTTTTTTTCCCATGACTTTTTTTAAAAAATTAAATTTATTAGGGTGGCAATTATATAGGTTTCAAATGTACAATTCTAGGGTTCCATGATCTGTATATTGCATTGTGTGCCTGTCACCCACTGTCAAATCTTCTTCCATCACCATAGTTACCCTTTACTATCCCAGCCCCTTCTCTGTGGTCACCACCATACTGTTGCCTGTGCCCATGAATTTTATTTGTTTTTCTTGTTTGTTCATTTGTTGCTTTTAGTTCTACAGCCCACTTATGAGTGAAATCATACGCTTCTTCACTTTCTCTGTCTGGCTCGTTTCACTTAGCGCAATATTCTCAAGCTCCATCTGTGCTGTCGCGAATGACAGCAGCTCACCTTTGCTTAAGTCGTTCCAGTCGTAGGAAGAAACTTGTTTCCTTCACTCACTGCATGTCTGACACCAAATGTGGGTGGCGTTTTCCACACCAGCCAACTCACCGAGTCTCCGGACACCAGCTGGGGGTCCTACGACTCAGTTCTGACCCTAAGTCCCGGGAGTTAGTGCTGGTTCCATGGGACTAGGGCTCAGCCTCACAAGACTTAGTCTGTCTTCAGGTGCCAGTCACAAAGCTCAGGATGCCCCCTGTGCATCCAATCCACTGACTATAAACTGAAGATTTCCACACCCCCCTCCCTAGGTTTGAGCATTTGTTATAAAGGGACAGGATAGTGAGACGCTAGGAAAATTCCTTGGCAAGTGGAATAGGAAAACTGAGACAGACAGCTGAAGAGACTAGCCGAGCAATTTACAGCCAGATACGGAAGGTCACCTCCCTGGAGACAACAGCAGGCCTCCGTGGTATTTCAGTCCCAGGCCCAGAAAAGCCAGAACCAACTGCAGTGACGAAGACCGGCCCTGTCACTGAGCAATCCGTGGTAATCACGACGCTGAAAGGACACACCTGGAGGACTGATGAATGTTCTGCAGAAGCCCTCCCCTGAGACCTCCCCTAAGATTCCTCCCTGCAAGAAACAGATAAAAGCTTCAAGGCAAAGGACCCAGCCAGGCTCTCCCTCTGCGGGAGCTGCCCCTGACATTCCCTGCCCCCTCTTCTTCCCCCACTTCTCCCCCCAGAGGCACCTAAGGCAGTGGTCACAGGCAGCTGGCCGCTTGTCCCAGGCTGACCCCCTGAACCTGTCCCCACGGCCCCCTTTTCTCTGACTTCCCAGTGAGCTCAGGCAGCCCAGCCTGGGCTCTCCGGTTGCTTCTTCTATGCTGAGCCCCTCCTTGTTTCACTGTCCCCAGCTTTAATAAACGTACCCTCACTGTCACCTGGACACGTGCTGTGAAACCTTTCCCGCACGAAGTCAAGAACCCACCCACACACTAGCGCTGGCCCCGGGCAGACCCGCTCAGGGCCAGGCCCTGTCCGGTAACAATCACATCTCAGAAAACTCAGGGAGACATTTACTGATGTTTACTGGCTTATTATCATGGCTATCATAAAGGACATGGATGAACAATCAGAGGAAGAGATACACAGAGTGACCTCCTGGAGGGGCTGTAGCACAGGACCTTCTGTGCCTCTGGAGTTGGGGTGTGTCCCCTCCCAACCTCCGACCTGAACGCTGCCTACGCTTTGTAGTTCAGGGGTTTCTGTGGAGCCCTACTATGTAGGAATGACCCACAGGTACTCAATCCCTTCCTGGTCCTCCTTCCAAAGAATGGGGGAGGGGTTGAAAACTGCACACTTCTTCTCATGGCTTGGTCTTTCTGGTGACCTGCCCCCTCCCTGAAGCCCTCCAGGAGCCCACCAAGGATCCCCCCCACAGAGGCGGATTAAGGTCGGTTGAGGCTCTGGGTGCAGAAGAAAATATTGGGCCCCTTAAAAAATAAGAGAGAGAGAGAGAGAGAGAGAGAGAGAGAGAGAGAGAGAGAGAGAGAGAGAGAGAGAGAGAGAGAGACAGGAAACATAAAAATACATGTTAACCATATTTTATGCAGCGTAGTCATGAAACCAAACTTGGTGTCATTAGAAAAAAGTGTAAAGTTGGGGTGTTGTGGGGCCCTTCAGAAGTCGGGGCCCAGGGCGCGTGCCCACTGCCTGGTGCCCGGTCCCCCTGATGTTAAATCTCCCTCTGTCCCCGCATTAGGACAAAAGACACTCCCATCACCCAGAAAATTCCAAGGGGCTGAGGTGCTCTTTGTAAGGCACTGTTTCCATTCCCATGGCGGGAGATGACAGGGTTTAGGGGGTCTGTGTCAGGAGCCAGGAAGGAGGCCTCATCACTTCTTATTATGTCATGAGTTGCGATTGGTCACTCTCTGGCCACTTGGTTGACCCTTCCGAAGGCACACTGTGATGTGAAAACCAAGGATCCTGCATTTCCTCCTCTCACAGAGTAAGAAGCATTCTCTTCTCTGTGAGCTGCCCGGGGCACACCCTGGGAAGCCGTCAGAAGACTGAAGGAGACACAAGCCAAACCAGGGAAGCCCTGCTTCTCACTCAGCTGCAAACTCTTTTTAAAAAAAAATCCTCACTCGAGAATATATTTAACGATTTGAGAGAGAGATAGACAGACAGACATCGATTGGTTGCCTCCCGTTTGCGCCCTGACCAGGGATCAAACCTGCAACCTAGGTATGTGCCCTGACCGTGGATCGAACCCACAACCTTTTGGTGCACCAGACAGCACTCCAACCAACTGAGCCACCCAGCCAGGGCTCAGGTTCAAACTCTTGATCTAGTATTTTATTCCTGCTTCCCACTCCATGACTCGTATAATGCCTAGATACCTGCTTCTCTACCTTGACACTGGGTTTCCACAGAATAGATTTAAACACAGAAAACCCAGCACAAGGGACAGACAGCCTGATGCGTGCCGGGCCCTCTCGCTCTAACAAGCATTTCATGGGGCCTGTGTATGAAATCGCTTCCAGGAGATGCTCTTATACAAGAAATCACCGCTGTGACTCTGTCCAGCCTGTGAGGGGAGTACCTCACCCTCTCTAGGACTTTGGTCTTTCCTGGTTCATTGGATGGGCTTGAGTTTCCACAGCCCTTCACCATGGGACATAACAGAACAGGAACCCCAAACTCACCCTAAACAGAAGCTTCGATGTCCTTAGGTCAAAACTGCAGCTGACTTTCTATTAGGATTGTTTTCAAAACTTGAGTCTGCTAACTCAATGCTCAGCTTATAGGAGGTTTTAAGAAATGATTACTGTCCCTTTTTTAAAAGCCAAATAATCACTTAATAGGGTAAGGCAAAACATTTTTGTATTGTCCTGAGAAACGGCTGTGTCAGGAGAACACAAGCTTTCTTTGTGTTAAATCAGCACAATTTCGTTTTCACTTTTGAAAGGGTAGTGGATACTGTGTTTGCTTAGTTACATCTCAGACGTTGCCAAAAAACAGCAGCGAATCTGTACCACGTGTTTCATTTCACCACTTGAAAAAAGAAAAATTTCCACCTCCCTGTAAACACAAACTTTTCTGTACTTTTTTAAAAAATCCTCACTGAGAACAGTTTTTATTTTACTTTTTCATTGCTTTTTTAGAGAGAAAGGGAGAGAGAGAAACATTGATGGGCTGGGGAGCAGCAGACCTCCACCTGCATTCCCTCCATCCAGCACACTGGCGGTGACCCTCCAGGAGCAGCCGGAAGGCAGAGCTGTGACGCAGGGGTGGGTGGCGAGGGACAGTCACTTACTGACCGGCATGAAGGCGGAAGGGAAGGGGCTGCAGGCAGGTCCCTGTGGCTGGAAGGCAGGTGAGATGTGAGAGTAGAGGGGAGGTGAGCAGGGGTCACAGGGTCTCCCAGCATGGCCCAGCAGGTGGCCTTCGGCTAGGTACACGAGGAAGTTGCTGAGGGGTAAAAGCTGAGCACATCAGTAGTCAGAGCTCTCAGGCATCAGGCCTGGGTTCTGGGACTCAGGCCTGGTGTTAGCAAGCCCCCACAGTCGCTGCTGGCGTCACGGGCTGCCTGGCCCCCCATAAATCTGCTGCCCTCTCCTGGTGCCGGTGACTGCCTATGTCCTTCAAAGGTGTCCCCACCTGCAGACAGGAATTCATCAGCCTCTCTGTTCCCAGCATCAGCCCCGCTCCCCCATCTGAGCCACCTGCAGAACGACCCTTCCACTCCCCCAGCCCCTGGCTGCCCCAGACGCAGGCCACCGTCAGGAGGTGACAACTGCCCAACCATTGACCTGCTGGCTGTACAGGGGGCAGCGCAGCCCACCCGATGCCGCTTCTGCACCCCAGTCTCAGGGCGCCTTACACACGCGCTCCGCCCCGACCCTCGCCGCCCGCGTCTGCCCTGACCCCAGCCCCCTGTGTCGCGTACTCGGTAACCGCCTTGTTCAGCATCTGGGTGCTGGCCTCCTCTGCCTCCGCCGACCCCCCGAAACCTAACAACAGCAGGAAAGGGAGCAGCTGCACCCCCGCTTACTGTGAGCTTGCCAGCCAGTCGCCCAGCCCTGGCCCCAGTGTTGTGCATGTCATTCCCCCAAAAGCCATCCAGGGCGGCAACTCTCAGCCCCATTTCGCAGAGGAGAGCACAGGGCCACAGAGAAGTTGAGTAATTGGCTCGGGGTCACGCAGCCAGGGAAAAGCAGGAGGAGTCCTGGAGAAGCTGGCCCACAGACTTCGGTCCTGAGAAAACCAATTACTCTGGCTGCTGAGTGGAAAACACATTGAGGCAGACAGGCAGGCGAACAATTATTGCTGACGAGCAGACCGGTCGGAGGAAGACAAGGACCGTAGGATCGCACTCATATGGGGAATCTCATGAACAAAATAAGCTGGCAGAGCGGAGACAGACGCAGGGATCCAGAGGACAGACTGACAGCTGTCAGAGGGGAGGGGGCTGCAGGCCGGGTGAGGAGGGTGAAGGGGTTAAGCAAAGAAAAGAAAGACTCATGGGCTCTCTCTTGCCAGAGAGAAGGGGGAGGCAGGAGAGGGTAAACGGGGTATAAATGGTGATGGAAGGAGACTTGACTTGGGGCGGTGAACACACAATACAATATACAGATGTAGAACTGAACACCCAAAATCTATACAATTTTACTAACCAGTGTTACCCCAATAAATTCAATTAAAAAAGAAAAACTCATCAGTGACATGAGGCTGTGTCATAAAAAGTAGTCACAAGACAGGAGGAATGAGAAAGTAGAAAAAAAGAAAACCCAGCTCCCAAGAAAACAAGATTATTCTCTCGAATGTTCAGAGTCTGCAAACCTTGCCAGAAATCAAGTTCAGGTCACTATGGCAGGGAGACAGTCACCGTGGAGGGGAATCTAGAATCATGGCAGCAAGACATCCAGAGTCATAGGACCGTCCCTGAGTTGGGGGTCATTTCCTTTCACCAAGGGACAGCTACAATCACACCTTACACCTCAAACATATACCCAAGGTACACCTGCAACCCAGAGAAACAGGCCACCCAAGTATAGGTTTTTAAGGCATATCCTCATCCCTGCTTTCGCCTAGAGGAGCAATTACAATGGCACATACTTTGTGCATCCGGTGGAGACCTCCCTTGGGCTACAGGAACCTAGAGAGGCATCTTGATGAGGTCTGCCCAACTTGGGACAGGGACTTGTGTCAGAGAAAAACAACCCAAGATCTGGACCTCAAAGGAAGATGAGAAATAAGTCAGAATCATCTTATTTATCTAGGAAGTGACCATACATGTATGTATGTGTGTGTGTGTGTGTGTGTGTGTGTGTGTGTGTAGCAAAGACAGGTCTTAATGATTCAGAACGAATCAAGGAGAGTAGGGCTGAGAAGTAGATGTATAAAATGTTACAAAATAGATTATTATTGAATTATTTACTATGCCTGGAGTGCCCTGTGGAGGAAATAGAACAAAAAAAAAATGATATTTGCAACCTTGCAATAAAAATATTTTCTCAGGAGAATTTCAGTCTAATTCTGTAATAAGACCCAGTGCAGTTGGGAAATTTTGATTAAATCTGATAAGCATGCAAGCTGGACTCATGAATCCTTTGCAGCTTGCTTCCTCCTAATTAAAAACATAATTCTTAAACGGTCACAGTAACATGCTTTTCTGTTAACTCAACATATACCACGGGACGAGGGGGAAAACAGACCGCTTAAATGTTGGCATTTACTGAGCTGCTTGAGGACGGTGCATTTAGAGTTTGCTAAGGAGTGATGAATATATTAGGAAAATGTAACCGATAGCTTCTTTGATCACTGCCCAGCAAGGTTTCTGATTATACTAAGTAGGCGATATTTTTCAACAGTTAAGTGAATATATATTTCTTAATCTAATATTTGGCATAAGATGAATGGGGGAAATGAGAATGCCCTTCACCAAATAAATATTTTGTCCCTTAGGATTAAATAATGTTAAGAAATGTCAAACTTAATAAGTTGTCTTTGGTGCAACTTGAATTGCCAAACTAGATGTTTAAAAGGACTTAAAGTGTTTTTCAATTTCAATTTGGAAGTGTAGAGAGCTGGAAATGGTATTGTGCTCCTACCATGTAACCCAAGAAAGCTTGAAAAAGTTCCAGAGAATAACATTTTTGGAATCTATTAGAAAGATGAGGTCACAGAGGAAGTAATTAGCCTAAGATCTGAAGAGAGACAGGAACCAGCAAGGAGGAACTGGTCTTGAGTATCTGCTGACCTGGGACAGATACCCTACACCCCAGTGGAGTAAACTAAGCATTTCGAACAAACTGCTGAGGCTGACTATGGGCTGGTGAGAATGTGTGAAGCCTTCCCTGGGCGCAGACTGAGGATAATAGCCTTCTGCCCGCCAGCTGCCCACAGCGGAGACCACGGGGTGTTTTGAGAAAGCTCAGAGGTGGCAGTGACTGGTGTGGAATAATGGCAGCCACCCAAGGGCTCATGTGGATCTCATTGTAGGTAAGAGGAAGACTCCGCAGAGACCCACCTCCCCTTAGAGGTGAAAGCCTTCACCTACACCCACTGAAACTGTGGGAGGGGCGGGGCTAAAAGAGAACTCCACCCCTGGGGCGGAGCTAAAAGAGAAGCCCCCACCCGTGGGCGGAGCTAAATTAGAAGCTCCACCTCAGGGGCGGGGCAGGAATAGTGTGAAGACACCTGATGTTTGGAGATGCTGCAAACCACGTGGAGGGGTCCACAGGTCCAAGGTTCGAGTCCCAGGGCCCGAGGACGGCTGACCATCGACTAGGTGAGAGGAGACCCCTTCTGTGGGGAGAACTAAAGTTACACTAACAGTAACCACAGCAACAACAAACTTCAAACCCAGCCTTGTTGAGAAGAGTCTGACATGGAACCTCACCCTAAAGACCCAGCAGAAGGATGGGTCTTCCTATAAACTGGGATGCAGGTGCTGTCTCAGGGGTACATGCAGACATGCGATTTTCCCTTTCAGTTCTTTTGTGGCTTTTAGGTACCGCAGCCTCTGCCATCCTCTGTCAAACATCAGCCTTCAACAGAAAAGGACAAGACAGGCATGCTGGCGATGGGGTTGCAAAATGGTGCAGCTGCTGTGGGCAACGATATGGCAGTTTCTCAACAAAATTAAAAACAGCAAAGAACATGGATACATAGGCACAGATAACAGTGAGGTGATGGCCGGAGGGCAGGGGGGCGGGGGCTGGGTGGAGGCAGGGAAGGGTGGGAAAATGGGGACATCTACCATAGTGTCAACAATAAAAATAAAGTAAAAATAAAAGACAACAGAAAAAAATTAAGAACAGAATGACCATGTGTCCCAGCAATCTCTCTTCCGGGTGTGAATGCAAAAGAATTGAAATCAGGATCTCAAAGAGCTATGATCACTCTTGTGTTACTTGCAGGCCAATTCACTAGCCTCAAGTTGTCAGGGGCACCCAGCACCCTGTAGACACTCAACGCATGTTTGTTAAACCAATGTTCAAGGAGACCTTGTATTAACAGGGTGAAATCCAGGCCATGTTCCTTGTAGACATTAACACCCCTAATGTTGAAGCATCGTGGGGAGGTCCTGCCTTGTACCCTGTGGGAATCACTATTCAGCTCGTCTGTGGTGCTGGTAAAACATTTGGAAGCAAAGCATCCTCACCAGTCAGTGCTCTCAGTCCTTGTCCCCGTGCTCCCTCGGTTCTAGTCCCCCTTATTCGTCCTCTTTTCCAGCCCCAGAAGGTCAGTCTTGGATGCAGCAGGGCAGGTCCAAGGCCAGTTCAGACCGATGTCACCGTCAAAGCGCACTTTGATGGTGGGGACCAGAGCGCCACTGACTAGCTACTTTGAAAATCCCTCTTCCCTCTAGTTACTTGGTACAATGGACATTTATTATTTTTTTGGTGAAGGGAATGAAAGAAACTGGCAAAAAGGTACACATTTAATTTAACAAACTATTCCAGATGACCTCCTGGGTGCAGCGTGTTACTACGTAATTTGGGAAGCTCTAAAATCGGTAAAGCCTGACCTTGGAACTCAAGGTGGTTAAGATTTACACAAAGCGAATGGAGCTGAGTCTCACGAACTAAATTGACTTTCTCAGCTTATTCTGACTGTGATTTCCTGTATAGGCCGACCTGCCACAGTAGTTATTAACAAAGGAAGGGAGCCAATGGAATCAGACATTAAACCTGATTAAGGAGGAAGGGGCAGCTTCACAGCCAGAGATGGTAATCCCCTTGTAGGCAGGAAAGATGGCTTTCCAGTCCCCCCAGGGAACAACCCGCTGTTCCCCCAGACTAAGGAGGAGCGGGATAAACAGTGAGGGGGAAATTTCTCCGCTGAGGAACACATCGTGGAAGCCAAAATGGCAACCGTAAGGGATGGAGACAAACCTGGGAAAAGAGCGCGGGTGGGGGAGGCCCCAGCGTAGCTCCTGGAAGACCCAGGAAAGAGACCATGTAGTTGCAAAGAAAGCCTCTAGCCCAAGCCCCAGGAAATATCATCAAAGCTTAACAAAGGCCGGAGGCGTTTGCAGGCTCCATCGTCAGCGGCCACATGGGCTGAGCT
The DNA here is from genome assembly GCF_987537825.1 of Furipterus horrens. Lineage (NCBI taxonomy): Eukaryota > Metazoa > Chordata > Mammalia > Chiroptera > Furipteridae > Furipterus > Furipterus horrens. The sequence goes on along the minus strand of NW_028327186.1, from coordinate 1,353,129 downwards.
GCAGGGCTGACTGCTGGCTGGGCTGCACCAGAGACTGTGCTGGACACGGAAGCCTCGGGCGCTGGGCTAATGGCACCACAGCCCTGGGTCCTGGCCCTCCTCCCAGGCTTGGGGACAGGCGTGGGTCCGCGGCCGCAGAGGCGGGATCTCTTCCGCTGCAAGATGGAGCGGGGCCACCCGGCCACGCATGAGCCAGCGGGCATAGTGTACCCGGGGGCGGTGCTTTGTTTTCGCTCCGATACACCTCGCCACTACCCCTCAAATCCTCCTCCGCGTGTGCCCCTTAAGTGCATTTCCTGCACTACCGTGGAAGAACCTGTTTCTTTCGGCAAGAGATCCATTTAGGTCTGTGGACCTGTTGCACTTGGCTGTTCTCTGCACGGCTCCCCTCCCGCCCCCAAATGCGGGAAAAGTCAATGCACGGATGGCGGCTTTCTGAATCTGAACAGAGTCCACCCGGAGGGGACTGGGCGTTCCTGTCGGGCTGGCCACGCCAGGCTTCCGCAGGCACGCCGCAGTGTGGGGTGGCATCGAGTTTCCGCCTCCCAACGCCCTGTCAACAACGGGAGTCAAGGTCTGAGCGAGCGCGGCAAGCGGTATCCATGACAACGGCTGGGTACTCAGCGGCTGGGAAACAAGAGCACCCCACTCATTTTTTTTTCGAGAGATCCTGTGATGAATAATAGAATACTAAGCAAACTGAAACACTTGTTTTATGCTAGCCACTACTGCTTATTGACCTGTATTTAATTCATATCATTTTTCAAAAACAAGACGCAACAAAGGAAGGAAGGAAGGAAGGAAGGAAGGAAGGAAGGAAGGAAGGAGGGGAGGGAAAGGGGAGAAGGAGGGAAGGAAAGAAGACATCCTATTTGGTTTTGATTTAAAACATTTTCAATGACTTTTTTTTCTGAAAGAAAAACAATAAAGGTGGTCTCGGTGAATTTCTGATAATTGCAACCACAGAAGAAGTCAGTGGAAAATGTTAAACATGTTCAAGACAGATCAGGGTATAATCGTCTCTTGAAGACACACAGCTGAGTTGTTTGCTAAGGTTTCTCGCCCGTTCCTGCTCCTCGTATCCATGCGTGAGGAGGAGGGCAAGAGGGATGAGACAGAGAAGTGCCAAAGTAGCATCAAACGGCTTTTTAAAACCATGTTATGCCAATTAAATTAATCATCAAATTCTAGTGTTACAGATAGAATGTGTGTTCTGTCATAATAATCATTTCTTTGGGCCTAAAAAGAATAAATGAGAATTCTCTGGAAGGTCTCTCTTTCACCTGGCCTTCACTTAGTTCTTACTTTTCTGAATAAGCTATGTCTTTGTGGAGGTGCTAACCTGATATGTTTATTCATTTGAGAGAGAAAGAGAGAGAGAGAGAGAGAGAGAGAGAGAGAGAGAGAGAGAGAGAGAGAGAGAGAGAGAGAAATATTGAATCAGTTCCCTCTTGTACACACTCTGACTAGGGCTCGAACCCGCAACCTAGGTATGTGCCCTGACTGGAGATCAAACCCACAACCCCTTGGTGTGCGGGACGATGCTCCAACCAACGAAGCCCACCCAGCCATGGCAGCATCTCAACATTTTTAAGGGCAAAACTTCGATAACCCCTATATCCTCTATGTCTCCAGCCCATATTCCTGTCAGAGTCAGATAAAGCTCAGAAATTTAATAAAGTTTACAAAAAAGACAATGCCTGCAGAAATTCAAGGGGGATTTTTTTTCTTATAGCCATTTCCAGGGACCTTCACAACTTCAGTGTCTCCAAGGCTTGCGGCAGGGCTTTGCTATTGCAGCGTCCTCTAAATTCCTGCAGAAACACACCCAGGTAAAAGCAGTCAAAGGGGATTTTATTTATGTTGACAATAAATCCGCTGGGATCTTTCCTCACCTGCATCAAAGACACTTAGTTGTGGCAGCTAATTCACATTCACTAGGAAACTCAAGCCTACATTTTGGGGAGTGACTTTTGCAGGCAAAGGACTTCTGTGCAGTACGTGTTAACTGTATCTCCTATCATCAAATTATAAATGTCTGGCATGTAGCTAGATGTGCAAATATAACTAGACACATTAATAAGAAAAATACATGAGAACATTTTGCTTAATGAATAAAGTACCATTCTAAAATTTTAAATTAGTCTCCAGTGCACTTCATACACATAGCTTTGCCTTACATTTGGAATTCTGTATCACAAAGTGGTCTCTAGTATTATAGTCTGCATTTCTTGCTAATATACAAATATTTTTTCATAACATGCCTTTGCTAAAGATTAGTCATTTACTAGAACCAAGGTGAAACTATTGAAATGCAATCTTTATTTTTCTCCTCAATACAGTCGTGGGGTTTTATGGCACCCAGAAAGATTTGTGTGGGTCATAAAATGTTAAAATTATTGAAAATACTATTATGGATGATATGCAGGTTCTATACAGCATTTCAGAAAGGTGACATGTTAGAGGATAGACCCTAAAATGTGTTAAAATTAGGATTGTATCAGAATAAAAAAAATATGCTGGCTTAAAAAATTATTTCTGGATCCATTGTTTGGTCCAAAGGAAGTGGGTTTGATTCTGGGTCAGGGGCTTGTGTGCAAGGCAATTAATGGATGTTTCTCTCTTATAGCAATGATTTTCTCTGGTCTCTTCTTCCCTCCCTAAAAATCAGTAAAAACATATCCTCAGGTGGAGATTTAAAAAAATGTTTCCATGTTTTCCCTGTTTGGCGCTATCTTCTTGATGGCACTGACTATTTCAGAAGCTGTTAAGATACATGAAAATAATTATGCCCCAAATCCTTTGAACTGGCAACCGTGTTTAAACTCCAGTGAAATCTTTTCTACTGGTCTAAGCTCATTCTGCTCCTCAGTCAGAAACTAGAAGACAAATTTTCTGAAGTATAAAAACGAGAGGCTGAGACTGAGGAAGTGTTTCAGGCAAACGTGCTGACTTAGGTGGGGATGATATGGGGTGGAGGATGTTGCTGTGGTTTGCAGACAGGACGAAGTGTAGGATGAGGGCAACAGGTGGGGAAGAAGGACAATGATGGGGATGGCAAGTGTGCTAAGAAAATGAAAAAAACTGACTAAAAACCTATACATGTGTAAAGGTATTATTCACAGTGCCCATTCCCATACCTTATCTTTCGTATCATTGTTATAATATTTGACATTGCTGATTGTCCCCTCTTTAAATATTAAAAACTATATATATTCCTTTGACTTCCAGGTAGTTCTAGGTAGTTCTAGAAAGTTCTCTTGTCTTCTGGCCACACTTGCCCAGCTTCCTTTGTATGTTTCTCCTCCTCTGTTTTTTTTCTATATTTTGGTATCTCTCCCAGGCTCTATTTCAAGCCTTTTATTTCTTCTGACTCTACGTATATTCTCACTAATTTCATAGGTACATTATCATCTCTGTACTACCCAGAAATCTTTATTTTTCAACCCTATTGTTCCCATGAACTTCTGACTATACACTGGATTCCACTATGGGTATGTCCCGCAGGTACCTCAATCTCAAACTCAGAAATCTCCTTTTACTGCTCACCTACCTGGGGTCGATAGCTAAGTTGATGATATTACTACCAACTCATGCGCCCAAGCCAAAAACTTGCCCATCATTCCCCTTTCTCATACCCAAACAGTTGCCACACCTTGACCACGTCACCTCTCAAAGGTTATAACTGCATTGTAACAGGTTTTGTTCCTTTCCAATTTATATTGCACAATATTGTAACGAAACGCAGGTTGGTGCCTGTCGCAACAAAAGTCAAATGTGTGAGACAGGTGCTGGTGCAAAAGGAAAGAGGTTTCTTCAGGTTCCGCGAGCAGGGAGAATGGTGGACTCCCATCTCAAAAACCACGCCCCTTCCTGCTCAAGCCTATGGTTTTCATAGGGATAGGGAGGGGAGGGATTTTTTTTTTCTATCCAATCATCTTTCTAGCTTTTGATGTGCCCAGAGCAAGACCCTGCCCCCTTGTCATCTTGGCCAAAGGGGGCCACTCCCCAATGCCCCCTGACGGCCTGAGATAACATTGTCTCTAGAGACATATTAACAAAGAATGAACATGTCACATGATTTTCTTCCATAAAACCCTTGGCTATCTTTTCATTGTTTTTAGGATAAAATATGTATCTGCTGTCTTTCAACCCTTGTACCCTACCCTTCCTCAATGCTGAGTTTATTCCTAAAGTGGTCCTTACTTTAGCACACAGACTTTGTCCACGTTGTCATCTCTACCTGGAACATGTCGCTGCTATCATATACCTCCTGACTTTCAGTAAATTAAATCCATAAGTTAACACTCATTATTCTTAGTTTCTGAGAAGCATACCTTGACCAATGTCCCCCAGCTTTGAGTTAGATGCCCTTCCTTAGTGCCGCTGCATATGTACTCTTTATTTCTCCTTTCGTAGAATTCATCAGTGAATCGGGATTGTGTATTTGGCCATGAGACTGGGGATTGCGTCAGTATTAATCATTGCTATAGTTCTACCTAGCTTATGTTTTAGTAGGCACACAATATATGTATATACTTTTTGAATGAAAAATACATTTTTTCCATAGTTACACAGGTAAATACTTAAGTTTAAACCACTCAACTAATAACAAACACAGTTTTCCTTTAATGGATTCTAGCTCTGTGTTTTATTCCACCTTATACGACCTCTCTTGTGTCAGCTAGACTAGACCTCATTCATTTCACACAGCTTCATCCAGGAGTTCAAAGCCCATTCAGTGACGCAGTCAGGTGAAAGGACCTGGTGAAAAGGGAAAGGAGAGACTGGTGATGATGAGACCTTGCATCTGTGACAGACTCATCTCAGAGTCTATTATGAGAATGGACGGATTTATTGGTTAGTTACATTCATGGGTGGCCAATGTCTACTGTCCTATAAAGCTTACTTTAAAGGGTACATTATATAGAAAGAAGTAATGAAGTCAAGAAGTCACTTATCCCCAGCTAACATGTGCCACTCTAAATCCAACCAAGTTCTTCTCAACCAACTATCAATTCAAATTGCGATCCCTGCTTCAAAGGTTGGCATTTATGCAACACCTATGTGGTCCTTCCAAATGACTATGGCATTGGATCCCCAAACTAGACAGTTATTGCAAGGTGAACACAGAGACAGAAAACACCTAGAAAACAACCGAGGAAGGAGAATACCATCAGGCACAATTATCGGGCAACAAATGGCCGTTGGCTCACCATCGAAGTGGGGAGCACCTGTTCATGGAACCTACACTGAGTGTTTCAAGCACCGTGTGTTCAGATTGCTTGCAGGTACTTCTCATTAGCTTTAAAAGATAACAAGTTTGGGTCTGTTCTACACAGTTTGGCAATGGCAGCAACAGAACATTGGAAATTTCCCTGACTAGTACTTTCTTTTATTGCTTTATAAATTGTTTTTCCTATAGCAACTCGCTAGGGAATGAGTAATAATCCTGCCAACAAATGTTAGAGTAAATAATTAAAACCAACTACAATTTTAATATGGTTTGTTCTGTACATTATTTAATGCCAACTTTCAGTGAAAGTGCTGAGGAGGTGTTGAGTTTATATACACAGCAAGCACAGGAATTCCTTCTGATGATGGATTTGCAATGAAAATAAAATCAATAGTCATGTTATCTTAAATGACTTAGACTGAGCCCTGAAAATATTCCATCTATTTGCCCTTTGGAAGCATGCATATTTTATTATTTCTGTAATCTGTCATGACTAATAAATACTGTCAAAATATACTCCCTCACGTCTGAATCTCTCTATGCTGGCTTGTGATTTACATTTCTGGGGTCTTATTATTCAATTATCACTCTTTGAATGCCTCTGGCTTTCAACATTTTATCGATGACTTCTCTTTTACTCCTTTGGGTTTATGAATTTGTTCATTAAAAATTATTTAATTCTTTTTAGCAGAGCTTCAAGGAAGAGCAATACTCTATAAATAAACTCCCTGATTTTTTTCACTCCATCACCCACAGTTAGATTCTACAGTTTACATTTATGTATCCCGCCTTCTATACAGACACATAATTATAATTCAACTTATATGCTGTAATGAAGACAGTGGTAAATGGGTTGGATCCATAGAAAGTAAGTCTGAACTAATTAGAAAAGCTCAGAAAGCCCTCACTGTTTTGATATTCAGGCTAGGACTTAAAATACAAATCCAGCATTAATATTTATTGTAGAAAGCAAAATAAATCTTCACACCATGGCTTGAACATTGGGTAAGAACATTACTGGGCTTTTTCATAGGGTTCATATTTGTATCCTCAAAGCAACTGGGATTAATATCGCATATTATAGATAGGAAGGCAGGAACCAGGGAGATTTATTTTTAAAAGATTAAACTTATCCAGCGATAAATGAGAGAGCTTGAATGGAAATAAGGGTTTATATTCCTCCAGAGTTTTGCCTCAGGTATAGAAATACACAGAGAATGAAATAAGGATCTTGATCTGGAGCAAACATGGAATTCTTATTTACTGATAAATAGTCCCCTCTCAGAGGTTTTAGGAGTGATTATTCAATTTATATACTACCTAAATGCATTATTTTCACTCCTCATCTTACTGATAAGTATTCCAGTTTAGCAGGGTGTTTTTTTTTTTAAAGTGATTTCCTAATGTTATTCCTGTTATTATGTATACAGAAGAGAAAGAGATAATCTTTCTTCAGTTTCTTTTCTGGAAAGTGTGGAGGGAAGCAGAATCCAATCACGTAACTGACGTGCAGGACTCACGGATTCATTATTTTTTCACACCCTTTCTGCCCCACGTTCCCATGGTCTCCAAAGGCGCTCTCTCTTGTGTCTTATCAGGATCATAATGGGGAGGCTGGCAACCCCTGGCTGGTTTGGCTCAGTGGATTGAGCGTCGGCCTGCGAGCTAAGTGTCGCTGGTTCGATCTTCCAGTCAGGGCACATCAGAGAAGGAAAACTCTGACTCCAAAAAACCTCCGCTGCCTTGCGGCATACCTCTTCAGGGGAAAGGCTAAGGGAGTAAACCCCGACAGAAAATCCGGAGCCGGAGTCCCTAAGGCGGTTTGACGCTGTAGTCAACACCGGCAACTCCTGCGGCGCACCTGAAGCCAAGCTGTATTGACTCCGTCTTTCCCTTGGACCCTTCAGCTGCGAAGAGAGGGGGGGTCTGCTGCATGGGCAACAGCAGACCCTCCATATCACCCTGCCCAGGCTCTGTAGCTTCAGCTTCACTGGAGAGGACACTCCAGCGTCATCGCAAGATGTCGATTCAACACGGGAGGAGACAGATACCGTGTCACTCCCCAGTCAGACTGCACAGCCATTCTCGGAGGTGCAGATAGACTCTTAAGAAGCTACACCATCGTCTCTCGAGACGGATGGCTGCCGACGAATGGGGAGGCTGGCATCACCTGTTCAACACTTAGGGATGCTCAGACGTCCTTCCTACCTGCCCCACCCCCACCTGACCTTCCAATCAGGCTTACCGTCCTTGCTTCCTGACTAAGCCCTAAGTGAACTCGCTGTAGGTGAATTCCTTCCCCCAAGGTGGGCATTGATCTAGACCCAAGCAGCATCACGGCTTCTCATTTTCTTTACAAGCATTTCTGCAATACCATCTGATCGGTACTTTGGTGCTGGAAACGCTGATTCATGGTAGGAAAACAGAAATAACAAGACCTCCAATGCGGTCTCAGTCCTCATATTTTAAACTTCTACGAATTCCCATTTCTTATTCTTATTCTTTTCTTTAAGATTTATTTTTAGAGAAAGGGGCAGGGATGGAGAAAGAGAGGGAGAGAAACACCCATGTGTGGTTGCCTCTTATGTGGCCCCAACTGGGGACCTGGCCCACAACCTAGTCATGTGCTCTGACTGGGAATCGAACCGGTGACCCTTTGTTTGCAGGCTGTTGCTCAATCCTCTGAGCCATACCAGCCAGGACTATTCTTATTATTCTTATCAGATGAGAAATTTGGGGTACAGAGTCGTCGTCGTCGTCGGCGGCGGCGGCGGCAGCTGTCCGTCTCGAGAGACGATAGTGTAGCTTCTTAAGAGTCTATCTGCACCGCCGAGAATGGCTGTGCAGTCCGACTCGGGAGTGACACGGTATCTGTCTCCTCCCGTGTTGAATCGACATCTTGCGATGACGCTGGAGTGTCCTCTCCAGTGAAGCTGAAGCTACAGAGCCTGGGCAGGGTGATATGGAGGGTCTGCTGTTGCCCATGCAGCAGACCCCCCCTCTCTTCGCAGCTGAAGGATCCAAGGGAAAGACGGAGTCAATACAGCTTGGCTTCAGGTGCGCCGCAGGAGTTGCCGGTGTTGACTACAACGTCAAACCGCCTTAGGGACTCCGGCTCCGGATTTTCTGTCGGGGTTTACTCCCTTAGCCTTTCCCCTGAAGAGGTATGCCGCAAGGCAGCGGAGGTTTTTTGGAGTCAGAGTTTTCCTTCTCTGATGTGCCCTGACTGGAAGATCGAACCAGCGACACTTAGCTCGCAGGCCGACGCTCAATCCACTGAGCCAAACCAGCCAGGGGGAGGGTACAGAGAGATGTCAGTAATTGGCCCCAAATTCAGAAGCCATTGTTCTGGGTAGAGCCTGGATTTCAACAACCACAGACTGGCCCCTTGGCTTTCTCTCAGTGTCCTCCCTGAACTGTGGGGTCAAGTTCAACCATGTTCTTGAGTAGCTCATTCGGTGCTCACTGCCTGGAAATTTTAGTTAATGTTTTAGATATATTTGTGTGTTCACAGATGTGGGGGCTGGGTGGCATTGGTTCAGAAAATTATGACCCCTGCACAGTGCCCTGAAAATAGAGGCAATGAAAACAGGCTGAAAACAGTCTCAGAGAGCCACATATTTCTGATAAGATAACAGGGAAGTGATAAAAAAGATAACAACCATCTGTCCCCAGGCTGACTTTCACATAGTAGGTTCAAAGCTTTGTAGATAAGTTTATCTGCATTCCATTTGGCAGGATTCCTTGCATGCTTGCTACTAAATAAATCTGAACTTCAGAGAGGGATCTGGTGTCAGGGACCCCCTCAGAAAGTATCGAGACTTGGAGTCCCACGCAGGCCAGGTGAAGGAAATGAAGCCTGTAAGACCTGACCGGAAAACCGGGAAAGCTGGGTGCATACCTGCCTCAATGCTATAGCCAGTGGGCCCCAGTGGAAATCGGGCCATGAGAAAATGTTTTATGTCCTTTGAAGCTTGCCCTGTTCTTTTGCCTCCCTTAATCGCTTTATTGTACCAGCAGCAGAGGTTTTAACTTTAACTCAGAATGAACTCACCCTCCCTATTTTATAGCCATTTGAAGTCTTTGCGTCCAACACACCCTGACCTGAGGGAGATCTCAACGTTCCTTCCATTGCTATCCCTGAACAATATCTGTTTTCTGTAATCAGCACCGTTTACCATTGGTTGATGAGCTGTGCGCACATGCTCTGTGCCCTGAAGCTGACTGCACTCAATAAAAGACCTTGGAGGAAGGCAATCGAGGCATTTGTCTCTCAGACATTTGCCGGCCTTCTCTCCCCGAGCACAAGCTGCCTGGGAAGTCTTCATTTCATCGACGACACCAGGGGATCTCTGCGGGTCGGGGATCCCCAACGGCCTGGAGCATTCTCCTCTATGAGGTGCTCACCCTTCGCTCCCCAGAGCAGGCAGACAGTTTCTGGGTCATTTATATCTGCACCGTGGGCCCAGCTGATCAAGGAACCTTCACATATGCAGTTTATAAACATTCAGAGAAGAGAGGTGCCTCAGGCCAGAGCAATAGCAAGATACTTAGAAATTATAGGTGAGAGGGTTGATTTTATACCAAAGTTCCCTGCAGAAAGCTTTGATACAATTCACCTACTCCAGCAATCTTCAACATTTTCCATCTGACCAAACCTATAAACTAATGACTAAAATTCTGTGGCACACCAGAAGATACATTATTATTATTACTATTATTACTTTTGCCTATCTGACAAAGAATAGGCATAATTTTGATTCATTCACGCTGGATGGCTATTGTGTTGGCTGTTGTCATTTTAAAAAATTTAATCTTTATTGTATTTTTTCCCATTATCATTTAGTCTCCTTATACCCCCTCACCCCAGCAATCACCACACTGTTGTTCATGCCCATGAGTCCTTTTCCCTTTCTGCACAATATCTCCGTCCCTTAACCTCCCCTCACTAGCTGTCATCTGCTTTTTTTTTTTGACACGCTAAGGGAAAAGAAAGTCAGTGCCCCTGACTAAATAGTCAGGTATTGCATATTTTAAAAAGTCTTGCAGCCTACCAGTTGAAAATCACTGATCTACACCAAACTTAGAGGCCAATCCTAACAGGATTGAAAAAGAGGGAAGTTTGGTTTCCTGGCGCCAGATGTAGAAGAACGAACACTGGACCAGACTTGGAAGACTTGGTTCTAATTCTGTCTCTTACAGCTTTTTGGAATTGAAAAGCAATCACTCTGCTATATTTTTTTCTTAATTCTTTCCTTTCCTTCTCATAGATGCTGGCATTTCCTCATCACCCTGTTGCTTTCTGTGTTTGCATCTTCTATGCTAGAATGTAAGCACCATGATGCAGAAATCATTTTTCTGTTTTATTCGCTGATATTACTCAAGTGCCCAGAACACTCTCTGGCTTATGGTAGACACTCAATTCATATCCACTAAATGAACAAATGAATTTCAAGACATAATACAAACAGCAGCATTAATTATATCAGAAAGCACAGCATTTCTAAATCTTGGAGGAAAAGGAAGGTGGAAATGGATCTAGAACGCTACTGCCATGCTTGGACAGGTTAAATTCCTGTTTCCCAAATTTCTTTTGGCCATGTAGCTCCTGGCTACATAACCCAGGAGCCCGTCTCTGGCTCACCCTCATTAGGAGAACAAAGGGATTTTTTGAGAACTAAAAAAAAAAAAAAAAAAAAAAAAAATTCCAGAACTTTCTATTATTTTTAAAAATGTTACTTTATTAATTGATTTGAGAGCGAGCGAGAGAAAGAAAGAAAGAGAGACACTGATTTGTTGTTCCACTTATTGATGCATTCATCATTGATTCTTCTATGTGTCCTGACAGGAGATTGAACTTGCAACCTTGGTATATCAGGACAACGCTCTAATCAACCGAGCTACCTGGCCAGGGCTCTCTTACCTTTTAAAGATGTACTCTTAGTCTAACTTGGACAAGAAGGTAAACATCTTGTTCTCTGACCTATTTCTTCTCCTTTTTACAAATACTTGAAACTCCTTTAACCAACGATGACAGAATCCATTATCCACAGTGAAAGAGAAATTTAAACTTAAATGCCTTTTCAGAATACTTGTATTTAGTCTAATTGACTCTAATCTAATCTAAATTCTAATGAGATAATCAAACAGTAAAAATAAATAGCTGATATTAGATGCCTCCTATTTCCATGAAAGGGAGGACTTAAGTGACTTTGAAGGCGCAGGTACAAAACGCTGGGGTCACCCAATGAGGGGACAAGGCACACGTTGGGAGACAGAAGGGGCAGTGGCGTGTCTTTTAATTTAGACAAAATCACACAGTCATTTTATTCAACAAGCAGACATTTTGCAGGCTTTGCTTGGGAACAGAGTAGAAGTGGTACTAAAGTCATAGACACCCCAGGGTCAATCCTTCAAGGTCCCTAGGGGCCATTGAGCCACCCCAGGGGGACCTGCCACTAGACAAGAGCACAGCAGGGTGTGGGCCTGCCAAAGACGGACCTTTGTGTTCACCCAAGATTCCTGTGTTAAACCCTTGTCCCCAATGTGATGATAATGGAAGGTGGGGCCTTCACGGGTAATTAGGTCACAAAGTCAGCATCTTCATGAATGGCAGCTGTACCCTCATTAAAGGAACCCCACAGGGCTCCCTTGTGTACTGAAAGGGCCCAGCCAGAAGACAGCCATCTATGAAGCTGGTCTTTACCACACCCTGAATCTGCCAGCATCATGACCTTGGACTTTCCAGACTCCAGGACTGTGAGAAATTAATAAATGTCTACTTTCTGTTATAACAGCCACTGGGACTGACCCAACGTCTTGCTGCCAAGGCTTCTGCTCCCCACTCTTGCCACACCTCTGGTTTTCACTGCCGTGTCCTTTATTATTATTATTTTTTAACATGGCCAATTATTTTTTATTATAAGAGGACTAATTAGTCAAGTATTATTGTTCTTAAAGCAGCAAATAATTAGTTCTGTGATGATAAACTCCTTCAGCTCAGCCAGACCTCAACACAGAGAGAAATAGCTTGTATAAATATGGTGGTCTCTTTGTTGAGTGGAATAAGCTTCTTAATTTTCCACTCTTTTAATTGGCTGTTCTTCTAGAAATAACTCCCATATTATGCTTATTTCCAAGGCTCACGATGCTATATCACTACTTATAAAAATACTCACTGTTTGTAATTTTCCATATTGTCTTTGACCAAGGACATATATGGGCACATGAAGCAAACTGATTTTTAGGGTGTGAGAAGAATATCTACAAAAAAAATTGTGTTCCGTCACCTCTTCCTCGGTTCAACCATATATCTATTCTGGTGCCAAAAATAGCGAAGATTATGGTATAGTCTATGATTATAAGTTGATGAATTAATAAACACACTGGCCATTTATTTTAAGAATGTACCATAAAAATTTTCTCCCCTCCGTTCTGAGACTAAATTATGTGTCAACTTGAATGAAAGGAGTCACACAAACTAATATAAAATTGTATTGAACATAAACTATAATTAAAAAGAATTGTAAATAATAAATAAAGAAATATATAGTGTTTCCCCTCAAAATTTCTCATATTTAACTAAATATCTTTCTCATTTACATGGCCGGGATTTGTATTATTATTCCCACATCCTATAGCAACTTTAAATATATAAATAACCTTGCCTATTAAATCTGATATTAGAGATTTGCATATTTTTCTGTGCTTGTCAGTTAGCTCACTGGACTATTAAATCCAGTTGAATCTGTATTTGGTAAAGCAGGCTAGAGAAACTGAAATGATCTCATGTTGTTAACAGAAGGGGCCGCTTCAATCTATAAACAACTCGTTAGCACAGGTTTTAAACCTTTCAATATGCATTGGGTATGAATCATGTTTCAAGGCTTCTCTCCCATATTATTTCCAAATGTATAAAAACAGAATCGGCTGGTATTGGAACCAGCTTGGTAAACTTAGCCCTCTGTGGCTTCCTAGTCAATTTCTTCAGTCTGGGTGACAACAATGCTCCCACCCCCTCCCTGTTCTTGTCCAAAAGTAAATGGAGAATCGTGCGCACACTCCAACATAGCTGGAACCTCAGCCAAACATACGGAGCATGGCTGCTATCAGAGAGAACACTGAGGAACCCCAGATGGTTCGGGAACATGCATCTGGGCCAAGTTTGAACGTTTCAGGGTTGCCTCATTGGTTTTGTTTCTCAGAAACATCTCAGCCAACAATCTTAAAACCCTTGCCCTCCTCGCATGTGCCTACTCAAGAGAGCTGGTCTTCTAAGGATCATGTTATTCTTTGCCAGGTGGAGGTTTATAAGTATTGGGTTGGCCCAACGGTTCATTTGTTTTTTTCCATACAATAGCTCTAGTAGTGCTTATTGTCTTGAACATCATTAGAAATAATTTTGTTAGATTACATTGTGACAGCTGTCATATCAGCATGCATTAAAATAAAAACTTATCAGAACTTCTGGACTTCTGGTCAAGATGGAGGCATAGGTAGGGGTGCTTTGCCTCCTCGTGCAACCACAGGGAGAATTACAACTGGATCTCAAAATAATTAACACTCAGAACTGTCATAAAATCAAACTGTATGGAAGTCAGACAACAAAGGATTTAAAGAAGCCACAATCATCCAGACAGGAGCCTTTCATAAGAGTCAGAGCTGCTCTATCTAATATACAGAAACAAATACAGGGAGGCTGCCAAATTGAGGAGACAAAGAAACATGGCCCAAATGAAAGAACAGAACAAAACCCCAGAAAAAGAACTAAATGAAACAGAGATAGCCAACCTATCAGATGCAGAGTTCCAAACACTGGTGATCAGGATGCTCAGAGAACTCACTGAGTACAGCAAATGCATAAGGGAAGAAATGAAGGCTACACTAAGTGAAATAGAGAAAAATCTACAGGAAACCAACAGTGAAGGGAAGGAAATTGGGATTCAAATTAATAACTTGGAATGTTAAGGAAGAAATAAACATTCAACCAGAACATTAAGAAGAAACAAGAATTCAAAAGGTCATCGGGAAAACACAGCATGCCCCAGAAGCGTTCAGGCCAATGGGATTTCCCTGAGCATGTGCATGGATGGACCAGCAAGGTGAGTCCCCAGGGAGAGGAGAGAGGAAGAGGGACAGGCTTCCCCAGGGCCCCAGTCAGGGGGAGGAGCCAGCACAGAGGGATGATGAAGTTCAAAGTGAAGAAGTTCAAAGTGAGGCGAACTTCCTCTCAACTTGTGCAAGTGTGTCTCTACAATTCTTCAGTCAATTCCAATGTCATAGTCATTTGAGCGACTTAATATATTGCTCCACAATAGAAGTACATTTGAAGATTTCACAAACATGGAGATGCTGAACCTCCTGAAAGCTAAGTCAGGATCGGTCCCAGTAGGTGGCTCTTCAGTCATGTGATGATGAACTTCGTCTTTTCTTTAGTGACAAGTTTCCTCACAAGAGAGCACCTCACCTCCTCCACTTCTATCTTTGTACTTCAGGTAGCAAGACATTAAAATAATACGAGATATGTGATAGCCTTCCCCCACTGAGCTATTTCTGACGGCATGCTCTTGGCTGCAAATTTATTTCTTGAATTAGGAACTCCTAGGTTGGAAATTTTTCCATGCATTTAGCATTAACATTTCCTGTGAAATATTAGCAATTATCTCCAGTTCTAGCCTGTGTATTTTTTATTGACAACAACCTGAAAAGGTGATGGATCTGGACAAAAAATAAGTGTGTGCTAAATTCCCAGTCTTCTATAAAGGGCATAATGAAATGAGCTTCTGTTAGATGTATGAATGGATTATTATGCTATTTATTCCAAGGATGTTGGCAATAGCTGAATCCTTCCCCAGATCAATTGCTTGTACTTCTTTTGTCTCCAGTAAAAGTAATATATCCAGCAAAGCAAATAACACATGTTCTTAGCTAGGTCTTTGACCCTGATGCCAGTGGATTCTTTTTACGAGTTGGCTGCCTCTTTTTTTCTACATTATATATTTATTGATTATGCTGTTACAGTTGTCCCAATTTTTCCCCCTTTGCCCCGCTCTGCCTGGTACCCCCCTTCCCTCCAGCAATTCAACCCCTACCTTAGTTCATGTCCATGGATCATGCATGTATGTTATTTAGCTTCTCCATTTATTTTACTATCCTTAATGTCCACCTGTCTGTTTTGTACCTGCCAGTTATGTTTCTTGGTCCCTGAATATTTTCCCCCTTTCTCCCCTTGCTCCCTCCCTAGGGGCTGCCCCTTGAGGACACCTTTCTACATGAAGGTTGGTGGCCTCGAGAAGATGCTGTTGTCTTAAAAGTCAGTCCAAAAACACCTGCACTCAGAGCTGACTTCCAGATGACGTTAGAAGGTGTTGCCACCGCAGACAAGGAAAGAGAACCAAGCGCAGAGGAGACCCATACTGATATACAGCAGTCCCTCTCTATATCGCGGTTCACTTATCGCGGCCTCGCTGTACGGCGGGATTTTTAAAAATATTATATTTAATTATTTATCACGGATTTTTTGCTCTATCGCGGGATTTTGCGGTACTGTATACGTATGTTGTTAAAGTTACGTAGGTTTAAGAGTGTAGAATATGTTTAAGAACATAAGTAGTGTTTATAAAAGTGTGGAAAGGTTAATAAGGGAGTGCAACGGTTTATAAGTGTGTGGGAAGGGTTTATAAAACCTTAAAATATATAAATACTAAAATAAACGTAAAGTTCCTACTTCATGGATTTTCACCAATCGCAGGGGGTCTAGACCGTCATACCTGCGATAAGTGAGGGAACACTGTAATACTGTGTCACTGTGATGCATGGGTGTCCACTGTGGCTGTAGTTCTGTAACAGCCTCAGTTCTCCTGGGTACAGGCGGTGCAGACACGGTTCAGCCCGCCAAAGTGCAGGTTTCTTAACCGTGGCCGGGGGAAGACAGGGCGATGGCTGGTGGGTAGTGGAAGTGGGGGCTGCTCCCTGCCTCTTGGCCGCTCTTCTCGCTCCGCGCTGTCTTTGAGACACACATCTGAGCTCACTTCCTCACAAGTCAAAGAGGAAAGGACGCACATGTGTCCCGCTGTTACAGTCGCATGAGTAGCAAAAGGAAAATAAAGGCAGGACTCTCACCATTGCAATCTAACAAAGAAGTTAATAGAGGAGGCTGGAAGCAGAGGGAGACATCTCTCACCCACTAACTCAGCAGCCCTGAGCCTGGTCTGATCATACTGCCAGGTGCTCCCACATCACAGGAAAACACTGTGCTAACACGAGAGGAGGGTGGTCTTTGGAATTCTGTGTATCATTCCCACTATCTGGGAAGGAAAGCCTTTGAAACTGTGCTTTCACCCCAAGGCCAGAAAGGCGGGAGAGGGTCCACGGTGCCCAAAGAAAAAGCCCATAAAACAACTTTGGTTAATTGCCTACCTCTGGTCACTATCTGTCTTACAGAGAGTCCCTAATGCTTACAGAAAGAGCCCATCAATAACTTTGGATAACTGCCCCAACTTTAATTGACTGTCTCCTTTCACTTAAGTGTTTTACAACAAGATGAACAAATGGGGTCTGGAGCAAGATAAGGATTTGGGATAACAGACCACCCCATGCACCTAAGTTTGGGTAGTTACATCCCCCTAGAAAAGCTGGTACCACCTTTACCTGCCAATCAATCTGTAACTTCTTCACCCCCATCAGCCAACTATATAAGTCCTCAGAACAAAAAACTTACTCTCTCAGCTCTCTTGGATCTCATGGTGTTCCTGGCTCTCTGGCCACCCTAAGGCAAGTTTGTCACCTTGGCTTTGGCCACCCTTGCTTTTGCCCTCCCAGTCACTAATAAACTTTGTGTGCACGCTAATAGGCTCGCTGATCCGTAATTCTTTACTGCGTCGGCAATTAGAACCAGGGTTTCTCCAATAACATTGCTTTCCATTTGGAAGTCTTAGGGGACATGTTTAACAGGGCTGACTTGAGTCTTTGTGGCAATTATTGTGACCAGGGAGATAAAGAACAGAGAGGCCCAGTGTCATGCCCAGAGATCAAGGTCAGCTGTCAGTGTGCATGTGGGTGTGGGGGACAGATGCCACTCTGAGAGCAGTCACTGATGCTGGCGTACACTTTCATCTCTGCGCGTGGCCATTTCTCTCCAAGGTTCACCTAATCCGGTCGCCATTCTTTTGCTCCGGGGGGAAGTTAGAGTAGCGGAGAGGAGGGAAGGACCCAGAACACAGTTGACCATTGAACAGTGCAGGTTTGAACGGTGTGTGTGTTGGGGGTTGGTCCACTTATATGTGGATTTTTTTCCAATATATACAGTAAGTGTATTTTCTCTTCCTTATAATTTTCTTAACACTTTATCTTGCTTTATGGTAAGAATGCTGTACACAATACATATAACATACAAATATGTGTTAATCAACTGTTTATGACTTTTGGTCAACAGTAGGCTATCAGTTTTGGGGGGAGTCAAAAGTCACACAAGGATTTTCTCCTGTGCAGAGGGTCAGCATCCCTAACCGCAGTGTTGTTTAAAGGTCAACTGTAAACCTTTTCTCATTCTGTTCTTCCTTCCTTTTTTCCCCCATAGGAAAAATTTACATATGTTTCATTTTCTTGGGCAGATTAAAAACGTATATTATCATTTTTTGTTTTTCAGTTATAACTGACGTGTAATATTTTATTATTTTCAGGTGTACACCCCAGTGATTAGACATTATATAACTTACCAAGTGCTCGTCCCGGTAAATCTCAGACCTATCTGGCAGCACACATACTTATTAGAATATTATGCACTATATTCCCTAGGCTGTACTGTACATCCTTTTGACTGTTATGTAACTACTGACTTTACTTCTTTATCCCTTCACCCCTTTCACCCAGCCCCCCAACCCCTCCCATCTGGCAATCGACATAATGTTCTGGGAGTCTGTGAATCGTTTCTCTTTGGCTTGGATGTTGAAAAGACATTTTAGGTCTGGCAGTAAGGCGGCACCAGGACTCCCTCTTGGTTCTCCTCTGCATGACGTGCTGGTTCTGACCACACACTCTGTGGTTTCACTGTTATGCACTGACCTTTGTTTTTCCCTGTGACCATAATTACAATTTGGTGTTTAAAAATAGTAGTTACCGGATTATTACCTCTTGGTATGAATCACAGGTATCCCAGACTAAATTTTTTCACTCTTCACTCAGGACTAAAGATTGTATTTTAGTCAAGAACTGTTAAAGCGAGAAGGCTCAGAAACGATTCCTTGGTCACATGAAGGGACAGCAATAGGACAAGGACTCGAATCTCCTGCCTTGCGATCCATCACCGGGTACAGTTTTATTGTATCAAGGAGCCTTGTGTCTTATCCATGCACAGTTCAGCATTATAATTTTAGAATGAAACGTTTACAAGGTTCACATACTAGTTAACGATTTGTATAATCATTGCACGATGTGGTAAACAGGCATGAAGAATAAGCCTGTTTATAGATGATTATTGTTTATAATATTGCTGTGTGGCCAAGTCAAACATTTCTAATCTCATATTAGCTCCCTATGGCTGCCGTGGCAAATGAGCACAGAATTAGTGGCTGAAACAACATGAGTCTATTATCCTACAGCTCTGGCGGCGAGCCCTGAAATGAAGATATCGGCTAGGCTGTCTTCCTTCTGCAGGTTCTAGGGGACAATCCACCTTTCCTCTTTTCCAGTTTCTGGAAGCTGCCCACTGTCCTTGTTCATGACCCCAGATCATGCATGCACCTTTTCTGACCCCTGTGTCCTTCTAGAATTTATAAGGACTTCTCTGATTAGACTGGGTCTGCCCAGAGAAGCCAAGAAAACCTCCCAGCCCAAGATCCTTAACTTCATCACATGTGCCAGGTCCCTTTGCCATGTAAGATAACAGGCACAGGTTCTAGGCATTAGTGCTGGGACATCTTCAGGGAACATTAGTCTGCCTGCCACCAGGATCATCTGGGAACAAAGAGAGGAAGACTGGCCAATTGGTTGGAACTGTCATCTTGTTCATCAAAATGTTGTAGGTTCGATCCCTGATCAGGGCACATGCCTAGGTTGTGGGTTTGATCCCCAGTCAGGGAGCCTAAGAGAGGCAACCAATTGATGTTTCTCTCTTGTATTGATGTTTTTCTCTCCCCCTCCCTCTTTATCTAAAAGCAATGAAGACAAAATGTCGTCAGTTGAAGATAAAAACAATCAAAAAGAGAATAAACAGAGGAGCCTCTGGAAGAGGAGAACCTGCCCCAGTATCCTTCAGATGCTCCTGGATTTGCAACCCAGACCTTGACAGGAAGGTCCCCATGCAGAACACTCAGGTGTGAACCCTCTCCTTGCCCAGCCCACCTGGTCCCAAGCCAATGAGCCTGCTGGGCGGGGTTTCAGTGGGGGATCTTCAAGGGAGAGAGGAAAGGGAGTTTCTTTCATTGAAGTATGTGTGCCTGATTTAGGGAAAGTCAAAGATAAGCAATCAGGTGTGTGCAGAATGAATCTATATAAGCGGAAGACCTGCTCCCTGGAGCTTTCTGTAAACTAAGGATGAAAACACATCCCTCCTGACACTGGAGGACAGCAAGCCAATGGGAGAGACCTGATGGGAGATGATGGGTTTCCTGTCATTATCTCAGACAATAAAGGAAGCCCTTGCTACTACTTCCTTTTCACTCTTGACCACTCTTTTTAAATTTATGTCTCATTATTTTTTATTTTTTTGTATTATTATTATGAATTTTTTAATTGAAGAGAAGGAAGAGAGAGGGAGAGAAACATACATGGATGTGAGAGAGAAACATCAGCTGGTTGCCTCTCGTACACACCGTGACCGGGGACAGAACTCACAACCTGGGTATGTGCCCTGACTTGGAATCGAACCCATGACCTTTTAGTCTATGGAATGATGCTCCAACCAACCGAGCCACACCAGCCATGGTCCTATCTCATTACTTTATTATTGTAGCAGAATATTAGCTATCAGATGGCCACAGTTAAAATAGGCTGTACACACAAGGAGAAAAACCTGCCTACACCCTGGCCAGACAGGTTGGGACATCCAGAGGGTTGGCCTCAAGCTGGACCAAGGAGGCAGTCCCAGGTGTCCTCACCTTCCTTCTGCTTTCCTGGCCCCCACCCAGTCAAAGCACAATGACAGAGATAAAATCCCACTCCTGGGGCGGGGATTAATGTCTTCAATGTGTGCTCACATTAAGTAGGCATTCTGCTTCTTCTTGAAGACATTTTTAATTAAAAAAAGAATACTAGGTTTGTCCAAAGAATTGCAGAATTAACTCCAGGTATGTAGATTAACTTCCCTGGTAGAATCAGGAGACAGGCAGCCACCTGTCCCCACATGGATAGCAGGACAGGGAGTTCTCTAGATACTGGACCACGAGTCTCCCCCATGGCGGACACAAAGTCAGGTAAATAAAGTGAAGATGGATATTCCTTCAGGAGACAGAGGGACAGAGGCTTTCTGGGTAAGAGGACATTATGCCAGGTGTCTGTGGGACAAATCCAAAGTCAGATCCTCCCATTTGAAAGAATGCAGCCCTGTGCGATACCCTATCTGGGCTCCATTATGCATTTTTGAGCTTCGTAACGAACTGGTCCTGTTCTGAATCCACACTCAGCTAGCAGCCTCTAACCTCACCTCCTCTAGGACGGTGCCTGAGACAGTCCTGCACACATGGTGGCTGCAGACTCACACTGGGCATTGTGACAGAAGCTCTCCTGTGAGTCTGGGGAGGCCCAGGACACGGTTGGGTTTGAGAGGCTAAGCCAGGGCACACAGGGCAGTGCCTGGTCAGCAGCACTGCCTGGGCACCTCCCTGAGCAAAGCATGTCTGTTTTCTGTCTCTTTAGGTAGTTTTAATGATATGTTTATTGATATTAGAGAGAAAGGGAGAGGGGGGAGAGAGAGAGAGAGAGAAACAGACAGACAGACAGACAGACATTGATTGGTTGCCTCCCATACCAGCCCCGACGACCAGGGATTGAACCCGCCACCTAGGCATGTGCCCTGACTGGGAATCGAACCCCCATCTAGTGTAGAGATGATGCTCCAACCAACTGAGCCACCCAGCCAGGGCTAGACATTTTTAAAGGAACATCACCATCATTACCCACACTCTAGAAAGACTGAGTTATGGGGCATAGAACAAGGAGATTCCGCTTAACTGACCACATGTTGCTTACAGCAGTCCCTCTCTATATCGCGGTTCGCTGATCACGGCCTCACTGTATCACGGGATTTTAAAAAATATTATATTTAATTGTTTATTGTGGACTTTTCACTATATTGTGGGATTTTGCAGTACTGTATACGTATGTTGTTAAAGCTATGTAGGTCTGAAAGCATAGAACATGTTTAAGAATGTAAGCAGTGTTTATAGAAGTGTGGGAAAGGTTAATAAGGGAGTGGGAAAGGTTAATAAGGGACTGGGAACAGTTTAGACAGCCTTAAAGTATATATAAATACTAAACTAAATGTAAGGTTCCTACTTCACAGATTTTCACCTATCACGGGGTGTCTAGAACATAATACCCGCGATAAGTGAGGGAACACTGTATTATTCCTTAATGCACCGTACCTATGAGTCCCAGGGTATTCCAGAGGCCCAAGTGGATGACCTCAGGATCTTACAGCAGAGAAGTGTCTGTCTCTCACAGACCATTGTCACCTGTCAGTTTCCCTGCCTGTCGTTCTGAAGGTCACCACCAGGCCCACCCACATGCCCCCTTTTGAATTCCTGCCCACAGAGCAAATTCCAGTGTGGAGGTTGCCTAGGAGCCCCTTGTCTGCTGCTGCCCTGGGCCTGTGGGAAGTGAGTCTTGGTGGCCTTCAGTGGCTCTACAGAAGCCACTTTCCTTCCCATCGCTCCCTCTGTGAGCTCCTGTGCTCACATCATGCGCTGGCCTTTCGGAACCCCCACCTTTCCAAGCCAGGCTTGAGCTCCAACCACAAGGCCCCTCTCACCTAATCCTGAGTCCTCTACACACCTGCAATGCCTGTGGTCTGATCAAGGTAGCTCACTGCTGAAAACGAGCTGAAACTTACTTAAAAAAAAAAAAAAAACTTTGATTTTAGAGAGAGGTAGAGGGCGAGAGAGAGAGAGAGCACGAGAGAGAGAGAGATTAATTTGTTGTTCCACTTACTGATGCGTTCATTGGTTGATTCTTGTATGTGCCCTGAGCAGATATTTAAAAAAGAGCCAAGCACCCCAAGCAGATGGGAGTGACAAGTCACAGGCAGACAGTCAAAAGGTGAGACCGCACAGCTTGGATCAGAAATGAGGAAGCGAGACTCTGAGCCTCCCCGGGACCAGTTCCAAACACAGAAGTGATAATAACGTGTAGTCAGGGAAGCGTGAAGAAGACCAGGGGAAAAAAGAACCGCAGGCTGAATACTAGAAAAAAGTGTAAAAATAGCACAGAAAATGGAAAGAAA
Source organism: Furipterus horrens (assembly GCF_987537825.1). Lineage (NCBI taxonomy): Eukaryota > Metazoa > Chordata > Mammalia > Chiroptera > Furipteridae > Furipterus > Furipterus horrens. The sequence goes on along the minus strand of NW_028327186.1, from coordinate 1,330,456 downwards.
AGCCTCTCACAAGCTGACTGCCTTTTAATCGCTGAGAAAAAGCTCACAGTAGAAATTTGGAGGAAAAAAAAATCAACCCACCTAAGAGTTCTTCTGTCTCAGGACCAATCCCAGAAATGCAACTATTTAAATTTCATTTTTCACGCACCTGGCTTCATCCTGTGTGCGTCTCTGCTACCCGGTTGTGCCCGTGGCAGATGAGACCCACACTGACCACCTGCCTGGGAGAAAGAGAGGCAAATGCCTGTCTGCTGCTTCTCTGTAGAGGGACACGTGGCGCGTTTTCCCCGCTGAGCACGAAATGTCAGCGCGGTGGGAAAGGGCGCCTGTAATCCTAGCCCGACCTCCACCATCAGACTGCTTTCCAGCTTTAGGTTTATTTCAAGCATCGAATTGCACAAAAATTATTTGGAGGAGGATAATGAGTCAACTGAAAGAGATCCTCCTAAATATAACACCATTGCACCTAAGAGGTGTAGGGGAAAACGCGGAGAGATATTAATTGGTAGCCATTACTTACTGAGCACTAATTATTTGCCGGGTCTCACTGCCAAGTGCATTTCATAGCAAACCTGAGAATTATACATTATGATGTACCTTTATTTTTTATTTTTTATTTTTCAGTCCTCATCCTAGGATATGTTCATTGACTTAAGAGGGGGAGAGAAGGGGGGGAATAGAGGGAGAGAGAGTGGGGAGAGGGGAGAGAGAGAGAAAGAGAGAGAGAGAGAGAGAGAGAGAGAGAGAGAGAGAGAGAGAGAGAGAGAGAGAGAGAGAGAGAGAGAGAGAGAGAGGCAACCATCATTTGCCTTCTGTACGTAACCCGACCAGGGATCGAACTTGTGACCTAGGAATGTGCCCTGACTGGGAATTGAACCCACAACCTTTAGGTGTATGGGACAATGCCTAAAAGGCGATGGGAATTTATTTTCCATTCTGTCCGTGCATCTTTTATTTCCTTCACAACAGTCGTGCGTGCGTCCTTTTACTAACGCTGCGTGAACACCAGCATCTCCGTGGAACTGGGTAAGAGGGGTAGCGCAGCGCTCCTTATCCAGCAGCCCTGTTGTCACGCGGTGTGTGAGAGACACGGGAGCAGAGCCCACATCTCCCGGGATGGTCCCTGAGCCCGCCGGCCTCTGCCACCCGCTCAGTGCTGACAGCCATGCAAAGGCCACTGAGGACAGAAGACAGTAAGCGAGCTCAAGGCATTCCTCGGAGGCACGGCGCTTCTTCTGCCACGTGATTGGCAGCGACGCCTTTAATGCATCAGATTCTCTGAAGTGGATCTCTCAATCTGCGATATTTCTGGGATGTAGCCTGGGACGTTCAGTTCTATCTGCGTCTCAGAGGACTGAGCTCATATCTGCTCTCAGAGAAGCAATCAAAATGCCATCCCTGATCTCATGCGGAGCGTTGTAGGGCGCAACCACCAGTAATAATAAAACAGGTCAGCTGCTCTCTTATTCTCAATGTTTGATAACCACGCAGGACGTCTTGATTTTTTGTAGGATATTAGTTCCAATACAATTCTTACAGACTACAGTTTTGTACCAGGGTACTTGTAAGGAATCGATACTGAATTATTTAAAAAAAATTAACACAAAAAGTTTTCTTCTCCATATTTTTCTTTTATATTAAACTTATTGGGGGGTGAGACTGGTTAATAAAATTACACAGGTTTCAGGTGTACAGTTCTATAAGACATCATCTGTATATTGTAGGTGTCCCCCACCCCAAGTCCAGTCTTCGCGCATCACCATCTATCCCCTCCTTTACCCTCTTCTACCGGCTTGGTCCCCATTCCACCCTGGTGATCACCATACTGTTGCCTATGATAATGACAAATATTCATATTCAAGAGCAATATAGGGCCAAAACGTAGGAATTAAGAAGGCGCCCTTAAAACCTCACAGAGTTCTCCATCTTGATCTTACCGTACGATCTCCTGGGGAGCTTCTATTAAACTTCTGATGCCTGGTATCTCACTGAATTAGACTATCTCAGGGTGGGGGGAAGCCAGGTAGATTTCCCCAAAGCTCCCTGGGTGATTCTAATGCACACCCAGGGGATATTACTCTTGGTTTCAACTCAGTGATTGATCCAGAGATTACATTTTAACACACAAAGCCCTTGAACATTTTTCCTGAGAATTACTGGGGTCGTCATGTCTTCTGTTCATATATGGAGGAGGACCGGATGCTGGGCTTTCTCTGGCGAGCAATTGCCTTTTATGGAGAAGTGAAGGCTGTAGCGTGTGTGTGTGTGTGTGTGTGTGTGTGTGATGAAGTAAAGTGAGGGGTATTCATCCACACCTGGTGAGGCTGCCTATTGGGGTTCATCTTGGTTCACCCGCTATAAGCAGAGACATTCGGAACATAGCAAAATCAAATGAGATACCTTAAGAAAGAAAGAAAGAAAAAAAAAAAAAGACTGAACTGCATCCTCAGCACGTCTGTTTTCCTGGCCCATTTATTGGTTCCTATTATCAACTGTAAATCAAGTTTGATTTAGAACTGTGTTCTGCTTATATAAGGATTTTTGTTAGTCTATCGGAATCCCTTAATATGATTTTAGTTTTAAAAAAGGGAGCTCTCACAAAGCGTATTTCTGGGAATTTACAACAATTATTCTTGCTTTTATTGCCTATGTGTGTATATAAAAGTTTTTTTTTTTTCAATTCAAAAAATCCATGGAACTGCCTTTAATGGTAAGCACAGAAATCTCAGTGAGTGCAAGGGACTGTGTAGCTGGATGAAACTGTCAACTAAAATTTGCTCTTTCTGGGGGTAAGCTGTCAAATAATGGGCCTAACAGCTTCCATAGCAGGGGCTTTCCCATATATTGCCCAGCTTGTGTGCTTTGAATTGCAATCTCAGCAAAAGATACTCTGCAAAGACCGATCAGTCTGATTCACCCACAAAAGAATTACCAGCATGCACCAAACAGAGAGAAAGTAGAGTACTCTAGTCCATTAATACCAACGATGCCTTGCCCAGAAACTATCAAACAGATTTCTTAAGATAGATAAGAGTCCACCTCGGAAGAAAGATTAGTTTTCTTTATGGAGTTACCTCAAAAAAGTAAAAATGGAACTGCCTTATGACCCAGCATTTCCACTTCTGGGAATTTATCCGAAGAAACCCAGAACTCTCATTTGAAAGGGTATCTGCACCCCGATGTTCATTGCAGCGTTACTGATAATAACCAAGATCTGGAAGCAGCCTGAGTGCCCATCAGTAGATGAGTGGATTAAAAAACCGTGGTATAGTCACACAATGGAATACTACTAAGCCATAAAAAGGAGAAACTTTACCCTTTGCGGCAGCGTGGATGGCCTTGGGGAACATTACGCTGAGTGAAATAAGCCAGTCAGAGGAAGACAGATACCATACAGTTGCACTCATATGTGGAATCTAATAAACAAACTGAACTAATGAGCAAGATACAGACAGACTCATAGATGGAGAGCAGGCTGGCAGCTCTGGGGCGTGGGTTAGGGAGCGGAGAGATTGAGCAAAAACAACGAAAAAGGAATCATGGACATGAATAATAATGTGGTGACTGTGGTGGGGAAGGGTGAGTGGATGGAGGTGGAAGAGAGTATAGATGGAATAAATGGTGTTGGAAAAACTAATAAAAAATAAACTATTAAGAAAACAATAACAAACAAGAATTACCTGAACTCGAATGAAGGGAGTATCAGTATACCTAAAACCTAGTAGAAATGTTCTCACTAGATTTTTAAAACACGACTTATTGTTTCTTAATTGATATATTTAGAAGAGGGGTAAGGCCATCTTTTCCCTAAGTATAAGCAGCAACGTATCTGCCTTGGCTCTGCCTGAACTCAGAACTGCCATGTATGCGGTGAAGGCCTGGGGGTGCCTGGGATACCTCCAAGTTCAGTGGGAATAGCTGAAGTTCATATCCACCCAACAGTGTACAGACCAAACCTGCACTCATGACAGAAAATGCGGCCATCAAGAATTGGAATGCTAAGGGGGGAGAGGGGAGGGGGAAAGGGGGGGAAAGAAGGGGAAGGGTCTAGTCAAGGAACATGTATAAATGACCCATGGATACGGACGACAGGGTGGGGACTGACCGTGGGAGAGGGGGCAGGGGCCGGGGAGAGCAATGGGGGACAAGTGGGACAACTGTAGTAGAACAACAATTACAAAAAAAGAACTGGAATGCTAGATTGTCCTAATTAATGCCGTGAGAAGAAAAAGATTTGACAGAGGCAGAGATGACAGGAAACGGGTGGCAGCAGGTGACCGAAGCAAGAGTGAATACAGGAAGTGACTGTGTGAATACATTATGCATTAATGGAGAGCGTATAACTTGGCAATAAGAGCAGGTTATAAAAGTCAGACTTTGACCTTGTCCGTGAGGACAGGCCTGCTGCATTTGGCAGGAGTCGGCTCCTAATACAGACCTAAAGAGAGGACCAGAACAGGCGTGTTTCATGTTCTCGACTTGTTGGGATGGTTGCGCTGTAAGATTAATAATGATGGTGATGATAATGATAATGATGGTGATAAACAGTGAAGATTTATTAGCTGCAGAATATGTACAGGCACTGTTCTAAGAACATTACAGTCGTTACCCCCCATTGAATCTTCATAACCACCTTATAGGCTGGGTATTGTTATCACCTCCATTTTACAAGTAACTGAGGCTCTGGAGCATTTAATACTTTGCCCAAGGTCACACAGTAATGGTGAAAGCCTAGTGGGATTCCAAATTTGTGCTTTACAAGTATATAAAAAAAAAATGCTGCATATAAATATATGGCAAATACTGTAAAATACCCGTATGCTACCCGGCTTCCCTGAAACATAACAAAATTCCACACACAGTCTTTGCATGCAGACTCACAAACTAGTCGTGTTTGGGTGTTACCCAAACAAATGGTGTTTTCTGGTACTGCTTTCTCAGGACATGGGGTCGTACCCCTTTCAGGAGCCTGAGCTTACCCTCACTTCTCCCTCTGAGTGTCCCCAATGACACAACTTTCTACCCAATTATTATTATACGAAGACAATCAGTATTGGGGTATCAAGTGCTTTTTCCTAACAAAGGTTCTTCTTGCAGCATTAAGACAATGACTATTATTGGTAATAGAATCTGGCATTCTGCCTACATTTGATAACGTGACCCCAGGAAGGACTGAGCATGTGCAGATCAGAGTATTTCTCCTCTGCCTACATTCCAGGTGACATGTCCCGTGTTTCACTGAAAGGGACAGAGTTGGAGCTCTGCAGAAATGTTCTGTTATATTACCCAGATCAAAAGAGGGGCTGTGAAATGTGTTATCACTATTGTCCTTTGGGTTCACAGATGTGGCACAAAGTGGTGAAGTGACATGATTATGGTCCCAGGGTGAGGAAAAGCGGACTAATCCGACCACTTGTCTGTCAGCACCCCCAGCCCAATGCACCCCACCCCCCAGAGCTGCTGAGCCTTTGACTTCAGTTGCACACACTATCAGTCATTTATGGAGCCGTATGGATGCTCAGAACATTTATGTGAGGGTAGGTTTATTATTCGGTTTATAGGACAGGAAAATTCTGCATCTTATTGATGATGGTCAGAGCTTTTCTCAGGTGAGGGATAACTCACATTGGGGAATTGGTCACAGGACTGGAAGAGTATGACAAATGGCAGTTGGCATTTAGACTCATGTTGGAGGTACGGTGATAAGCAGTGGGGACAAGAGTAAGAGAAGAGCCTACGCTTGCTTATCTATTGATTGATTGATTCAAGACAGAGAGAGAGAGAGAGAAAGAGAAAGAGAGAGAGAGAGAGAGAGAGAGAGAGAGAGAGAGAGAGAGAGAGAGAGAGAGAGAAACATTGATTTGTTGCTCCACTTATTGATGTATTCATTGGTTGATTCTTGTATGTCCCTGACCAGGGATCGAACCTACAACCTTGGCATATCCAGATGACACTCTAGCCCACCGAGCTACCCGACCAGGGTGAGTCCAGGCCCATTTACAGAAGGAGATAGCTACTCAGCTCCTGCCCATTTTGCCTTTAGAAATGTGGACCCATTGTGGCCTGAATCTGCTCCTTCTGTCTCTCCACATTTTAGCTGCCTGCCATGTAACCATGGAGCCTTTGATGCTGCCTGGGATTCAGCCTGTCTGCCCGGGCACTTTGGTCACAGTATGCCCAGCTGCTGGTGATCTTTTGGGACCTGCTCCGTAGTTGGGTTAGTTTGCCTGGGTCTGTTTTCTGTCTTCCCCTTTTACCTAGTCCTCCAATAGTGAGTCTTCATCAGGACCCAGGACTAAGCCTAGTCAGAGCTCACAAATTTCTTTCTTTCCTCTCACATCTGCTGCCCAGTGAAAAGTGGTATTTACTGCCTTTTCCCAGGCCTTGATCTCAAGGCTGGAGAAACAAGCATCTGTAGGAAGCACCCTTTATTTTTTATTTTTTTAAAGATTTTATTTATTTTTCAGAGAGAGGGAAAAGAGGGAGAAAGACAGGGAGAGAAACATTGATGTGAGAGAGAAACATCAATCGGTTGCCTCTCACACGCCCCCAACCTGGGACCAAGCCTGCAATCCAGGCACGTGCACTGACTGGGAATCGAACCGGTGACTCTGGTCCTGGCATAGTTATCAGTCCTTTAGACAAGGTTTCTCCAGTGTCCCTTGGTTGGATCAAGCTCATATTGTTCAAGAAAAGCAACCCCCTCCTCCAGTACAGTATTCTCTGAGTTGTTATCTCTTTAAACCTATTTTTTAAAAATGTAAACTTGATGTTTCAAAGCTAGTTTGACTGAATGTGACTCCTGTGTTTACTTGTTATTTACAGATTTTTGGATTGGCTGGTGCCAATCTATGAATTTTGTCTTTCTGTTATTAGATCTTTTTTTTTTTTTATCCCCTGGAGGTCCTAAGAGGTTTTTATTTTTGTTTTTGTTTTTTTCCCCTTGATCTTTAAATTCTAGAAGTCTTTGTAATCTGTGTCTTGGAGTTATTCTGGGTTAGACTTTCCATGTATGTTGTAGGCCTTTTCCATATGTTGATTATAGCTTCTTTCTCTTTTTATTCCTAAAACATGTCTTGGATCATTGTTGCCTTTCTCTGGTTTCCTTTTTCTTTTTCTTTTAAGATTTTATTTATTTATCTTTATAGAGAAAGGAAGGGAGGGAGAAAGGGAGAGGAACATCAATGCATGGTTGCCTCTTGTGCACCCCCAACTGGGGACCTGGCCTTCAACCCAGGCACGTGCCCTGACTGGGAATCGAACTGGCGACCCTTTGGTTCTCAGGCTGCCACTCAATCCACTGAGCCACACCAGCCAGGGTCCCACTCTTTCAGTTTTGCTAAATATATAGAAACTTGTGTGGTTTTATTTATTTCTCTTGTTAATCTTGTTTTTTGTTTTGCTTGTGTTGGGCTATTTTTGAAGATCATGGAGAGATTTCAGTTAGGTAGCTGCCATGATTTCTTTTACTGTTCTCTCTGTGACTCCCCTCCTGCCTTTGTTTCTCATACACAGCCAGTCTACTTTAATTGGATTGGAAAATTTTTAAAAAATTAAAAGCAAACCTAAAAAAAACCCTGCCAGCACCAAAATGCTCTTATGTTCACGCTTCATATTCCCTGTCCCTTCTCTGTATACAAGTATATAAATATATCTATTTTATTTATTTATAGATACATACTTTTGTTAAAATGCATATTTTTAGCCCTGGCTGGTTTGGCTCAGTGGATTGAGCACCGGCCTGCGAACCAAAGGGTCACCAGTTCGATTCCCAGTTAGGGTACATGCCTGGGTTGTGGACCAGGTCCCCAGTTGGGGGCATGTGAGAGGCAACCATATATTGATGTTTTTTTCCCTTTCTCTCTCCCTTCCCCTCTCTCTAAAAATAAATAAATAAAATCTTTAAAAAATGCATATTAAAATAGATTCTACAGCCTTGGCCAGGTGGCTCAGTTGGTTGAAGCATCATCCCATACACCAAAAGTTGCAGGTTCAATTCCCAGTCAGAACACATGCCTAGGTTATGGGTTCAATACCTGGTCATGGTTGAGTAAGAGAGGAAACTGATCGATGTTTCTCTACTCTCTCCCTTCTTCTCTCTCTAAAATCAATAAACATTATCTTTGGGTGGGGACTGAAAAAAAAAAAAAAAAAGAGAGAGTGAGAGAGGAGCTCAGGACCTACCTAATTCAAGAAACTTGTCACCTATAAGGTGTGGGCTGCAGAAAGTGTGCCTGATGGATTCTCAATATTAAAATAACAGACTCTACATATCTCATTTTATAACCTTAATCATAATCATTTCTTATATTATAAAAATATTTTCCTGTTCAAAACATATACCCAAATCCTCCTATTAAGTAGCTTTCTTGTATACATCTATTTAACGTATTCTTTTGTATTGGACACTTAAGTTTGATTCATTTTTCTTGTATTTATAAAGAAAAATATATCTCCTGTAGGAGTTCCTGTGTTCTGATGATATTTTATCTGCTATCTATGCACAGAAATGATAATATATTCAAACTTTTATCTCGAAGTTGTTAATGTGGCTATTCATACGGCTTGCTAGCCATACGCGCTGTGCGGGACAGAAGTATAGGTCGTTAATCATGATTGCTACGGACAATTGCAATAGCTCCCGTTCGGCTTACTCTGCAGTCTTTCCCCCTTGACTTCAGCACTAATTCAGGAGAGCATGTCTTCTCCGAGTTTGGAACGTCCAAGTTCAGCGGTTTGAATAGTTTCTGTGCATTTGAATTTCCACTCATGAGAGGAACCATATGTCAAAAATTCATTTGTAAGCCTTTGAGAGATATTTCCAGAAACACAGATCCGATCCCAGGTAAGAAGTTTGCTATTGCATTGAAAATAATGAAAAACTCTTGTTCAGGCTGAAGTCTCAGGGCAGATACCGTTTTTCTATAATTGGATTCTTTGAAAGAAGCGGAAAGATACACCAAAAAAGCAAATTTAGCATTAAATGGACTCACTTCGATTTAGCGCCTATTTTCTTTTTTGCGAGTGCTTGTTCACTTTGAATTAATTGAAAGCTACATATTCTATCACATTTTAGATGTTGCTTTAAAATTATTAACACACACACTTGAACAAAATAAACAACTAATCAACGTTTGTGTCCTCCCACATAAGACAAAAGTCTCAGCGTGATGTCATATTTCTATTCCTCCTCCTCTATGTTATTATCTGCATTTTATTATGAGATTTATATTGCAAACCTGGAAAACAACTTGTGTAGGTAAAAGTATCTTTTGCCAATAACTTGCTTCATTATTTTTTTTTGTATCCTAATTCTTCCTCTTATTTTTTTTCCCTTCGTTGCTGAAATATAATTTCTGTTCATATTGGCAGAGAGAGTCTGTCAGAAGGAAATTCTCAGTTTTTGATGGTCTAAGTCAGCGATTTTTAACCTTTTCCATCTCATGGCACACATAAACTAATTACTAAAATTCTGCAGCACACCAAAAAATACATTATATGTTTTGCTGATCTGACAAAACATAGGTATAATTTTGATTCATTCACATGGGATGGCTATTGTTATTTTTTTATTTGACAGTCTAAGGGAAAGAGGTCAGTGCCCCTAACTAAGTAGTCAGGTATTGCATGTTTAAAAATTTTTTGTGGCTCACCATTCTAAGTCATCATTTTGCTCTTACATTTGAATGAAGTTAGCTGGAAACAGAATTCTAGTTTAAAAGACCTTTTCTTTTAAGCACCTTAAAAATATTGCTATGTTATCTTTTTAGGCACACTCTTGTTAATATGAAACTATGTTTGTCTCAGTCTTGCTATTTTGTAGGTTACCTGTGTTTTCTCTCTGGTAACTTTTCAGAATTTATCTTTATGTTTGTTTTTTTTTTACATTTCATTCTAGGAAATTGTCAGGCATATAAAAATGTTTTCTTGGCATATGGCATATGCACATAAAAGTTTACAAAATTCAAATATACAGTCAATGGTTTAGCACAAAGTGTAATACTTGTATAAAACTTGTGTAACACCACCAAGGAGAGAAAAAGAAAAAAGAAAATTACGAGCACCCAAGAAGCATCACTTATGTCAAGCACCAGCAAATTAAAATAAAAAGGATTTATGTCAACTTGATAAAGGACATCTACAAAAAGCCGACAGCAAACATCATACTGAATGCTGAAAGTCGGAATACTTTCCCTCTCAAGTGGGGACCAGGCAAGGGTGTCTGCTCTAATCTCTAATTCAGCACTGTGCTGGGAATTCTAGCCAATGCAATAAAGCAAGAAAATGAAATAAAACGCATACAGATTGGAAAGAAAGAAATAAAATGTTCCTATTTTAGGTTTCATAATTGTTTACATAGAGAATCTCAAGGAACCTACCCAAATTTTTTTAAACCTCCTAGAACTTAGAAATGTTTTCAGCACATCACAAATACAAGATCAACACCCTCAAATCAATCACATATCCGCATACTTAACAATCAGCATATGGAAACTAAAATTAAAATTAAAACACAATACCATTTACAATCATCCCACATTAAATTATATACCTAGGTATATACTAAACAAAGTATGTGCAAGATCTGTATGATGAAAACAACAAAATGCTGATGAAAGAAATTGAAGGAGGCTTAAATAAATAGAGACACACTGTCTCCACGGCCTGGAAGAGTCAACATAGTTAAACTGTCAGTTGTCACCAAATCAACCTATTGGTTTCACGTAATGTCTATCAAATCCTATCATGGTGTTTTGTAGATGCAGGCAAAATTATTCTAAAATATATACAGAAAGGAAGAGATCCCAGAATAGCTAATGCAATTTTGATAAAGAACAAGTAGGTGAGAGGAACGGCCAACTCCACGTGGTATGTGTGGTCTCTGTGTCACGACTGGGTGGACAGTGTGAAGGGAGAGGCACAACACAAAGGACCCTGAAATAGACCCCGATGAGTCAGTTTTTGCATGAAATTTTTGACAAATTGCAGAAGCAGTTCAAAGAAGGAAGGTTAGCCTTTCAATCCATTGCACATCCATAGGCAAATATATATATAAATCAGTTATCTTGATTTTAATTTAACACTGGACAAACATAAATTCAAAAATTACCATGCACTTGAGTTTCAAATGTAAAACCATAAAACTTTTAGAAAATAAATAGGCTAAAATCTCTGGGATATAGGAGCAGGCAGAGTTCTCAGACTTCACCTAAAAGCACTCTCTATAAAAGGAAAAAATAAATTAATTGGATCTCATTAACACTGAAGACTTTGCTGTGGGAAAGCCCACGAGAAGAGGATGAAAAGACAAGCTATGGACTGAGCTAAAATGTTTGCTCCCCATAATTTCGACAAAGGCTTCATATCTAGAACATCTAGAAGTCTCTTAAAATACAAAAGTGAAACAAACAGCCAAACTAGGAGTGGCCCCAAGACATGCAGAGATTTTTTTTTCACCAAAGACCGCGTACAGATGGCAAATAAAAGGATGCAAAGATATTGTGCATCATTAGCCATCGGCAAAACAAATTAAAAGCACAGCAAGATCTGGTGACATAGGAATCAGAATGGCTGAATGTGAAATGCTGACCAAACGCTGCCGGGATGGGGGGGACCCTGATCGGACCCTGATCGCTTGTGCCCGGCTGGTGGGGATCGGCATTCATGCAGCCACCTGGATGACATTTTCTCACTCTCTGATCAAACAACACATGCAATCACCATGGGAACCATCAATTGTGCTCTTGGACATTTATCTTAGCGAATTAAAAAAGAAAAGGATGTTCATGCAAAAACCTATATATGAATGTGAGAAGCTTTATTTGTAATTGCCAGAAACGGAACTAGGTCACATGTCCTTCAACAAGGAAATGCATAAACAAACCATTGGGTGTGCATGCCAAGGAGGGCTAAAGAAACAAGCTATGATCCGTGCAACAGCTTTGATAAATCTCCTGGGAATAAAGCTCAGTGGACAAGCCAAACACTAATTCTCCCTGGCTAGGGGGGCTCAGTGGATTGGAGCCTCGTCTTGTACACCAAAAGGTTGTGGGTTCGATCCCCGGTCTGGGCGTGTATAAGAGGCAGCCAACTGATGTTTCTCTCTCTCTCTATCTCTCTCTTCTCCTCTTCCTCTCTCTCTCAAATCAGTGAACATGTTCTCAGGTGAAGATTAAAAAACCCCACTAATCCTAAGAGATTACATACTGTGCTTTACCAAGTTAAAAAAAAAAAAGAAGTAGAAATGGAGAACAGACGAGTGATCGTGGGAGTTGAGGGGAAAAAAGAGGGTGTCGTTGTAAAAAGGCGACAGGGGTTTTGGTGATGTTAGTGCCTTTACCCTTGCGGTGAATGCGCCGGCCTGCGCAGGCAGGAAAATCGTGTATGAAACCGACAAAGGCTTTCTCAGTATAGTTTCTATAGCTTCACGGGCAATGATCACAAGAAAAAATTCGACCCAAACAACGACAGCAGTAAAACTGGAGCAGAGCGACAAGCCACTCCTGGTAACAGCAACTTCATCCCAAAGCAAAAGGGCTTCTTCACCTTCGAGAGGGACGGGGCGGAAGAGGGACACTGAGTCAGCCTGTCTCAGGATGCGGTCCCTTGTTCTTTTTCAGTCATCAGGGACAATACCTCGTTACTGAGGACCACACGCTGAGCCCCAGCTCATGTGAGTTCAATGCTGAGGATATATAATTCTTCTTTTACAAGGGTCAGTCTCAAGAGCTACATCTTGCTGCAGAGCATGCTGAGGTGGGCCACCAGGCATACCCAACTTCTGAGGTACCTGTGGGGTGGGTCTGCCTCCCAGCAAAGTGCAACGAGGTTGGGAACTCCCCAGGCATGGGGGTGGGGGAGGGGCTCGTCGTTGCTAGGCAACCAGTATAAACTGTCTGGGTCCGAAAGGAAATATAAAAACAGGGTATTGGGTGAGGGAGTGGATAAAAGCAAAGGAAACAAGAGGGGTGAGGAAGGTGCAGAAGAGAAGAGGAGGGATTTTGAGGGGAAAATAATAGAGAATGTTACGTGTGAAGGGTTAGACAATTGTTTGCTGAATTTCCCCCCAATCTGTCCAGATGTTAGATTCTGCGCAGGTGCCCAGCACTGTGCTCTTTCTTTGCAGACAGGGACCAAGGAGGTGTAAAAGCCGTTTGATGTCTGGGCCCCGTTTTCTCAAGTTCTGACATCGCCCCCAGAGCAAGGAGAGCATCGATTATAAGGGAAAGAGGTCTGCTAACGTGGGATTGAGGGATAAACAGACAAAGCACAAGGTCATGGGTCACCTGTGATAGAGCCTTTCCCACAATGATATGAGGCTCTGGGGCCACATCCATTTCTTTCTCTGGAGGAACTCTGACCTCAGAACCAAACATCCAGAGAGGAGTCTGTCACACTTTGTCCCTACAGCCATGGATCCCTGGGACCTCAGGGTCCTTGTCATGCAGGTTTACACTTGTTCCTGTGCACCTGCTGGCTGTCTAGGCAATATTTCAGCTTCCAGGAAGAAACTGAGATCAGACTCTGTCCTCGTTATAACTCACCTGGACAGAAACTTCAGGGCTCCTACTGAATTATGCTCTTTGGAAAATCACTCCCTGAGTATTTATTTCTCTTTTGAAACTGGCTTCATTCATCTTGAGAAAGAGTCGAAGACAGTAGCTTATTAGTCAAGCTGTTAAAAACCTCAGTTTCATTACTCACCCATCATCTCTGCTTTTGGATAACCCCTGTCACAGAAAAAAACTCTCTCATGTCACCCGTCAATTAAAATATGCCATAAGAAATCAAATATTTAGTTACCCGAAATGACAGACTTGATATGAGAAAACAATTTAATGTCAAATATGAAACCAAGCATGTAAGCTTAAATAAATATGAAAGAAAAACATTGCCTTTCAGTTACTTTAAATAGATCCCAGCATCCCTGCTGTCTGTGTTTATGAGCAAATGTGGTTACTTCTTAGTCAACCAGTCTTTGAGCTCAACAGCAGTCAATCCCCAGGCAGTACTTTTCCTCTGTAATCTTTCCTCTATAATCTCCCTGTCTTACTCCATACTGGAATGGGGTCCCAGCCCAGCATGGGAGTCATCACTGAGGCACTCTGGGTGACACACTGAACCTTGGTGGGGTTCCCATGATGGTCCCATCTCTGTGCCTCTATGACACAGGGCTGCACTCAGGCCACAGTACTGGGTCAAGGTGCCCAAGGACTTCCATTTGGCCTTGTTGTTATAAATGCCCTTTAACAACAGCCCTGCCCATCTTGAGTTGTGGGGTTTGCTTGTGAGCATCTTACACTTGCCATTGTTTCCAATGCTGCTTATTCATTGCTCAGACAGGAAGAGGATAAAATGGTAAATAATCCAAACTAGTTTTCACTCCATCTTGATCTCTATTTGAAGAAGTTGGAAAATTAAATCTGTTTCCTAGACTCCCTTGCAGCTAGAATTCAGAGTGTCAATTAGTCTCTCAAATTGGATTAACTGCACAGGAATTGAAAGAGAGGCTGCTATGAAGGCTGAGCTCCTGTCCTATCGGCAAAAGGTGCTGGTAATAAGAGGGTGTCTGCAGGAGCTGACTTCCTGTGGCCTCTCCTGATCCCTGAGTGAAAGCATTGTGTGGAGGGGCAGCCACAGTCAACTATCTCAGTGATGCCTGTTATGCAATTGTGGGGTGACTCAGAGGCAGCACTCAGTGGCCTCAGAGGTAGTAACTTCTCTGAGTGACATCTGTGTTGTTCAGGGAGTCTTTCCTGGAGATCTTCAGCTGTTCTGTCTGCTGTGTGTCTATTTCTATGAATTTAACTGTTTCCTGGCTAAAATCTCTGCAGTGACTTCTGTTTTCTGCAGTAACCCTGACCCTTACAGATGGGTTGGAAAGGGCCCTAGATATCACCCATTTTTATTGCCTCAGGCTCAGTGTTAGGAAACATTAGGGGTAATACTTTTTTTTTTTTTTTTTATCAGAGAGGACTCAAAGTGTGACCATTCCTGAATTGAACATAAACAATAACACATCAAGTGGTAAATAGCTCCTTCATGTAAAGATATGTTAAAAAATAAATTACAAAATTTTCTGGTCACATGTTTTAATGCCTAGTTTAGTTGTTTTTTGTACATAGAAATTTCTTAGGTGGCTTTAGAATTGTCTTGGGCCACATTAGAATTTTGTGTTGAATAAAGGCACAGTATCTTCAGGCTCCTGAGAAAAGGCAGAAGGATTTTTCTCCCTTCACTTATGAAGAACGCCCCATCACTCTATCCCAAAATCAACAAGGAAAAATTGTTTTCATCAACTTCCAAGACAAAGTTTTTGTGTTTCTTTCCTCACCTAAGGACATTTTTTCATTGCTTTTAGAGAGAGAGGAAGGGAGAGAGAGAGAAACATTGATATGAGAGAGAGAAGCATTGATGGTTGCCTCCTGTGCACAGCCAGACAGGGATCGAACCCATAATCCAGGTGTGTGCCCTGACTAGGAATTGAACCAGCGACCTTTCAGTCACAGGACGACACTCTAGCGAAGTGAGCCACACCAGCCAGGGTCCAAGCCTGGATTTTAAAGACTGTAAGATGTAATCAGACGAGAAGCCTCAGGCTTTAAAAATCTGTCTCTTGTTGGCCAATCTGAGTTCTAGCTTGGAGAAGTTTGGAGGGGGGAGCAGCTAAAGATAGACAGGACCTGTGGAGGACCTAAGGCGGGGGTCACCTTGGGTTAGTTGGTTGGTCCAAAATGGGCAGGCTGAAGGTGAGAACTTCGCTTTACCCCATGACTTACACCTGCTAGTACTTTCAAATTAGTCATCTTAGAAACGATCCTATAGAAACTCTTGTGATAATATGGTATACTTTCCTCTTCCTTCCCAGATGAACCAGGGGCCAGGTGAGCCCCACATATTTCTAGCTGTTAGCATCATTGTCAATAGGCTGAGAAACACAGAATACCTGTCTGTCCCCTCCCCTTTCCACGGACTGAACGGAAGCACCCAGGTAAGAAGGCCGCCCGCCTGCCTTGCCCACAGTGCATAATGGAGGCCAATCTTCCCACGCTCCTTCCTGGCTGCTCACAGCCCTGACTTCCTCACCCTGCACGCTGTCTGCCCACTTCCTTTCTGTAGAAGCAGCTGTGGGGTTATCCGCATCTGCTGGAGAAGGAGGAAAGTGTCGGCCCTAAGGACATTCTGAAACGAGCTTCGATATGTGGAGATTTTTCTGGACCTGGGCACTTCAATCTTATTGAGCGACATGAAGAAATTTCCAGTCAATTTTCTAGTGAGACTAATGCGTGGGAACTCTCCAGGCTCCTGAGTCCCATTTCCTCCACACGGCCCAGATTGCTTCCAATTTAGCCTGCTTGGAGGCAGAAGGAAGGAAGGGAAAACGCTGAAGAACACGCATTTTCTTTAAAATGTGCTAAACCGCACTAGGATGTTTTGAAATGAAAAAGGTAATAAGAAAATCAAGATCAGCCAAAGGAGAAGCTCAAGCGGGAGAGATTTACTAGGTGCTATTTTCCTGGTGGGAACACGAAAGCAGGGTTTGCAGTGAAGTGTTCGAGGCTGGGGGCTTTGCGTATCTTTCTGTCTCACTGCAACTAGCCACGTTACCTCTGGTTCTTGTGGGAAAATACAGTCAGTTAGAGACACTTCTTGGAATGGGTGGTGACTAGACTTGACAGATGTTCGGCGAGGATTCAGCTGCTAAGCTCAAGTGAAACAGAGAACCAACCAACTCGGTGCTGCTGGTCTCGTTTGATCGAAGATGTACATTTTGTCTTTGCTCATAATCTTGTGGTAAAAGACTACTGACCACAGCCTTTTAGGTGGACTTTTTGAAAATCCCTAGTCCTGAGAAAGTTTGTCCTTCTTTCTTTCTTTTTTATTCCCCCAGGTTTTATTTATTTTTAGAGAGAGGGCAAGGGAGAGAGAAAGAGAGGGAGAGAAACATCCAGGTGAGAGAGAAACATCAATTGGTTGCCTCTCATATGCATCCTGACTGGGGACCTGGCCCGCAACCCAGGCATGTGCCCTGACTGGGAATTGAACCGGTGACATTTCACTTTGTGGAATGACACACAACCCACTGAGCCACACTGGTGAGGACCTGAGAAAGATTTTCTGATTCTGTCGCATTTGCACCAGCAGTCTCCCGAAGCCACCCCCACTTTATGGACCTCGAGGCTGTTTTTCTAAAAGAAAAGTAGCTGCCTCCCTGCAATGGAGACTTCTCAATGTTCCCTCATCATCTGCATTTACATTTATAGCCATTGAAAAAAGCATCGCTGGGAGCGATGCTGACACTTCTGGGAAAATTTGTCACTGTCACAGCGACGTTGGCACTCCAAGGGTTAATAACAGCATCTATAAAAGGTACACAGACTTTTTACTTTGGGAATCCTGAAGGTGGTCTAGATATGGGAAGAAAAAAGATAAATGATATATTTCTCTTCTACAAGTTATAGTGAGGAAAATGACTTCTACATTTACATATATAGCCAAGCTGATGCAGGGAGAAGGAGTGATGTGTGTTTATTTAGGTTTTGACCAAGTTCAAGTACTTTGGGATATTCCAGGTTGTCGATAACACATCTGCTAAATTTAGACCTTTTCTTTGGTGTGGTGTTGCACACATCATTAAATTATTTTTATTTTTATTATTTAGTTATTTATTTTTAGAGAGAGGGGAAGGGAGGGAGAAAGAGAGGGAGAGAAACATCAACATGTGGTTGCCTCTTGTGTGTCTCCAACTAGGCACCTGGCCCACCACCCAGGCATGTGCCCTGACTGGGAATTGAACTGGCGACCCTTTGGTTTGCAGCCAGAGCTCAATCCACTGAGGCACAACAGCCAGGGCTTAATTTATTTTCCTTTTAACCTTAACATATTAAAACCTTTGAAATTCCCATTTACATGTGACTATTTCTCACAGTATTTGATAATTTAAATTTCCACAAAACTCCATCATGCTCATCACTGTTAGAAGTCCTTTCTATTATTTGGAGAATATTATTTTATTAATTTTTTTATTATTTAGAGAATTTTATACTTGCTAGAATTAATGATCTAGTAGACACAAGCTTAGTAATTTATGGAGAAATGTGTGGTAAGAGGTGGAGTTATAACTTTAATAGGATACATGAGAAAAAAATCCCCCGTGAAGTACACAGTTCATCTAAACGGTCCAGTTCTTGGCTCTTCTTTACACACATCACTTACTTAAGATGATCTTTCTCATTCTAGTGATTATAGTAAAGAGGAATAATTATTTTAACTATTTCCTTCTCATGCTACATAATATGGAAACATAACCTTGACAAATACAGCACCAGTTTTCACAATATAAAAGTAAATACAAACATTTTTGATTTTACAGACACTTGCAGACTTTGGGGATTTACTGCTGCACACATGGGCACACAGTATTAATAATTCTAAGACAGATTAATCTACTACTTCGGTACATCAAGCCAGACCTTTGATGGGCATCATTCTATTCAATCTTTGCAATGTTGTTCAGATAAAGAAACTGGAGTTAGAAGGTTTAATATCCTGCCCAAGGTGATGCAGCCTTTACTCATATTCTGAGATAAAGAAATCCTAAGGCCAGGGTTATAAATCTTGTAAGTTTATAAATCTTTAAGCTTTTGCATCTGATTTGAGGGAGGTAGAGTGAGTGTGCTTATTTTACAGATGCAGAATCTGATACTCTCTGAGGTCAGGTAACTTGGACACGGCTGTGCCTGACTCCTGTACCCCAATATCTACCCAGAGGAGGAGGACATCAACGAAGGGAGAATTCCCCCATCATCACTGTGTACGCACCTCTGTCCAGTCAGGTGGGACTTCAACCCAAGCTCCTCCCATATTGGAAACAGGTAGAAGAAACAATCCCAGATCTTCCTTCTGCCTTTCCCTAGGACATTGTTACATGGAAAGGGGAGTCAGGCACCATGTGTCATGGTGGGTCACATCGTCACGATGCATTGAAGATGGATGCTCATGTGGAGGATGTCATCTTGTCCTACCTTGCACCGTGGAATGGATGCTTTGGCAGTGGTAAGAGAAGCGGGCGTGGTGGGAGTGGGCCAGACATCCTTTCGGCTTTAAAAATGTGGGTGGTTCTTTGCATGACAGATTGCTATAATAATATATTGAATGACTAGAATCCAAGTTTCTTGTCAACTGGGTATTTTAAAATTAAATTTATTGGGGGGACATTGGTGAATAAGATTATATAGGTCTCAAGTGTATAATTCTATGATACATTACCTGTATATTGCAGTGTGTGCCCAGCACCCAAAGTCACATCTTCATGTATTTGAACCCCTTTACTTTTTACTATCCCCACCCTTCCCTCTGATAACCACCATACTGCTGTCTGTGTCTGTTTTTGTTTATTTGTTTACTTATTGCTTTCAGTTTTATACCCCACATATGAGTGAAATCAATTGGGTTTTCTTATATTTTCAGGAGACAATCAAAGGAATGTAATCTTTTACTTGTTAATTCTAATGGAAAAGATAGGAAGATAAAGAGATGAATTAATACTCAACTACTGCAAGCTATAGACTTGTAGAAAAGAAGGTTCCAACAGACCTAAACCTTCAGGATTCAAGGAAATAAAATAAATATTCCATAATTAATAATGCAACCAGGTTGGCTTTATACAACCAACTAGAAATTGTTCTAGTATGTGTTTGAGTTGAATCTCAATTTTTGTATTTATTGTCCCATTAGTTTTCTTTCCAGTATGATGTAAGAACAGTGAGAAAGTGTTTAGCGGACCAAAGCTTGGTATAGCTCAGACTGCATTTACCTGAGAATAAGAAACCACCGAATTGAATTCTATTGCCAAACTACGTAGTTTGAAGTATAGGAAGTGTTGATAATATTTTACTTTTAAATTCGACTGTGGAAAGTTGATGTAACTAGACATGGTGATTTTACCAAACTAGAAGTCTGACTTGGAACCTATGAAACCCTGAGGACAAAGCAGAGATAGAACAATAGTTTTGTTAAAACAACTTTCTGTTATCTACAAGACAAGTACTAACAAGTATCGGAGAGCTTGTGAAGGAAAAGGAGCCCTCATTCACTACTGGTGGGAATGCAGACTGGTGCAGCCATGATGGAAAACAGCCTGGTGGTTCCCCAAAATAAAGACTAGAGCTACCATATGACCCAGCCACCTTTCTTCTGGATATCTACGTGAAAAACTCAAAAATGTTTATTCACAAAGATATATGTACCCTTATGTTCACGGCAGCATTATTCATGGTGGCCAAGACATGCAGACGACCAGAGTGTCCTTTGCTAGAGGACTAGACAGGGAAGATGTGGGGCCATTTGTGACAACATGGATGGGCCTTGGGAATATTATGCTAACCAAAATGAGTCAGGCAGAAAAAGCTAAGAACCATATTACTTGACTCATAGGTGGGCTATAAAACTGAAACTCATAAGAGACACAGACAATAGGACGGCAGTGACCAGAGGGAAGGAGGTGGGGGATGGGAAAAGGTAAGGGGGCCAAATACGTGGTGACGGAAGATGATTTGACCTTGGGGGTTGGCTCACAATGCAATATACAGACCATATATCATAGAAATACACACTTGAAACCTATGTGATCCTATTAGCCAATGTCACCCCAATAAATTTAATAAAAAACAATTTAAATGAAGCTTTATTTAGATTTATCTTCTTAATCATTTGCATCAAAGAGTTCTTCCCTTATACTGATATTGTTACAAATTTTCTACCCAAGAAAAGAAGTTACTGAGATTTTATTATACATGTTTGCTGCTAGGAAAAAAGAAAACACATATGGATAGGGCTTGGATTAGCTTATTTTTTTCCCTTTCCTTTTATGCAATTTGAATTTCTGTAATTAATCTGAAGAACTGAAAAAAAGAAAGAAATGAAAAAAGAAAGGAAGAGTTGGGAGTTAAATAAAATCGCCTTCTAAATTTTTAATTCAATAAAATCAGGACATTGCAGGATGAGAATTGAGGACTTGCTCTACCTTGACCTTTCATGATATTTAGGCATCTGGGTGTTTAGATCAAGCAATCGACGTGCCCGTGAAAACTACATTTTTGTGAATGTCAAAGCTGTCATCTGTATTTTCAGTGTTACACACGTGTGAGATTAAAAGGAGACAGTCCACAGTGACGAGCTCACTGTGATAAAATTATCTCAGGGATGACGTAGCAAAGAAAAAGGCCTTTCAGTCCAGGGAATGTGGGTCAGCTGAAGGACGCCTCCCGTTTTCAGATACGTAACCCCATTCCTGGGCCCAAAAGCACCTGACCAATCAGAAACAAAGGGGCGTGGCTCAGAGGCCTGATGGCTTGTGAAACCCCGCCCCCCAGACTCTTATTTGATTGGCTGAGGGGTGGGTGGGTGGAGTTTGCTTGTCTAACAAACGCAATACTGGTGGGAAGCAAGTTTCCATGGTGTTTCTACTTGTCTGGTCACAGCCGTGCAGGTGAGAGATAGTGCCACCCTTAGGACAGAGGACCGGGGTGATACGATGAAGCAGGTGTCCCTGAGGTGCTCCTATAAGATTGAGGTTTCCTAAGATTGGGGTTGCTCAAGCTGTGCAACAGGCTCATTGCTTGTGCGGTGCGCTCCCGGACCATCCTGCAACACTCTTTTTCTTTTTTAGATTTTGTTTATTTTTAGAGAAGGGAAGAGAGAGGAAAAGGGAGAGAAATATCATTGTGAGGGAGAAACATCGATGGGCTGCCTGTCGTACACATCCCGACCGGGGACTGAACCACAACCTAGGTATGTGCCCTGACTGGGAATTGAACCCACGGCCTTTCGCTTTGTGAAATGACGCTCAACCCACTGAACCACACCGGTCAGGGCTGAATCACTCTTCAGACTTAAGGGGCAAGGGTACATGATAGACGAAGTTTTGACTTGGAATTATACACATTATAATTAAAATGCCAAAGGTTAAAGACAAAGAGAGAATCTGAAAAGCAGCAAGAGAAAAGAAGAGAGTTAACTACAAAGAAGTTCCCATAAGACTGTCAACTGATTTCTCAAAAGAAACTTTGCAGGCAAGAAGGGACCGGCAAGAAGTATTCAAAGTGATGAAAAGCAAGGACCTAGGGATTATAGCCAATAATACAGTAACAGCTATGCGCGGAGCCAGGTGGGTACTAGATTTATTGGTGAGATCACTTTATAAGATATATAAATGCCCGATCACTATGCTGTAGGCCTGAAACTAACATAATCTCGTATGCCAACTCTAAGTGGAAAATAAATTCATTTTTAAATTTTTGTTTAAAAAAAGCGATGGGGGAGGGGTGGTGCTGGGCAGAGGGGAGCAAAGGGGAAAAATTTGGAACTATTGTAACAATATAATCAATAAAATGTACTAAAATAAAAAGCGAAACATCAGACAACAGTCCTTTCTGTGTGGTCTTGACAATACAGATAGAAACATAAGCAAAAATGTCTTCCTCTGTCCCCCAGATTGGCTTAGGCCCCCCACTCCCCTGTTCTTCTAATCGCTGACTTTGTCACTACACAGGGACAAGCTGGCAACCAGTAAATCCATCACCTTCACCACCCCCAGCACGGTCTAACTCAGTGTAGACCGGGGCGCTCTCGGCTCCCCGACTTGCTGCGTAACTTGGGCAAAGTGGCGGCAAGTTTCTTTTGTGCCAACAGGAGCTCACGCTGCCGCTCTCTATCACTGTTTTAAAGACTCGAGAGAACAAGAGAAATGCCCGTGAGGGTGCCAGGCCGCTGAGAAAGCTCTGAGCGAGGCGGCCTCTCCTGGTCTCTGCTCTTCGGCTCCCCTGACACTGCCGAGCGTGTCCAGGGAGGGATGGAGACTCCTCCGCCCGCACGCGCAGGAGCCCCTTGGGAAAGACATCTCCCCTCTCCTCCTACCGCTGGGCAGCAGGGCTCCCCGCTGCGTTTTCAGCGCCGATTCCCCCGGGGTGTGTGTGTGTTAAATGCTACGTGACCTTAGACATCAGCCTGTAGTTACACCTGCTGTCCTCAGAGCGCGGGACGCGCACACCCTTCCAGGCCGGTCCAGGGGCCTGCGGAGCTGTCGCCAGCGGCTGTCACATGATAAGCAGAGGCCAGCACCCAAGTTCATACAAAAGGAGGGAAGATGCGTGACGCCTGACGCCGCTCCCACAGACTCTAAGCGCCCCCAGGCCTCCGCTGGGGTGACTTCCCGGCTTACCTCGCACTTCATCCACGTCGCTCCCATCTGGCGGCTGGCGCAGAAGCGCCCTGCTTGCCAACAGCCCCCCGACACCTCCGATGCTCGTTTGCTGCACCAGGAAGGAGGCCCCAGGATTCAAAGCAGCGTCACCTGCGTATGCCACGGGAGAGCAGCCTCCAGCTGGGGCCAGTTGGTCATCAGGGAAGACCTACTGGAAGCATTACTTGGGTGCACCTGCGATTGCCAAGGGGAAAGGCGGCTGTGCACGCTAAGTTCACGAGCTAGAATTTTTGTGAGTTTTGGGAAGCATATTGTTGGCCATGTTTCTATTGAGAGGTTCTTATCCTGGGAATGTCAGAGGCAAGAGTGGAGGGAGCGCCTGCCCTCTGCAGTGTTGGGGCAGCAGTAGCTCTACTTGGGGCTGCCACTTCCAGGCCACAGTGATGGGGGAGGGACACGTTCCAGGCTCCCAGACTTTGGAGTCTGGGGCAGTGGGCCTCTGCCTCCTCCCCACCTGGACAGTTAGTCACTAGGGTGTCACAGCACAGGGTGGGAAATCTTTGCTCAGCAGATAAGGCAAGTTTTCTAGGACTCAGGCGACCCTGAGAGTCACTTGTCACTTGTCATTGTTGTGAAATAATTCTCCCTTTGCTCAGGAGGGTTAGTTTATTCTCTCACATGTGTCCCGCCCAAAGCTGGAGGGTCTGAAGTCCCCATGGGAAAATTCTGGCCCTGTTGGTAGTTTGTCTCCCATGGGACAATGCTTTAGGTACAGCTTCGACTAGAATGTCATTCCAGCAGGTCAGCTGGAGGCCACAGGTCAGCTGGAGGTCATGTCTGGGAGCCATTGAACACGCCGATAATCATATGGTCTTTCAAGGCCAATGCCACCTCTTGCTGTGCGCAGGTGCACAGATCCACGGGACTATCATTGCTTCCTGCCACCGGGAGATGGCCTGAGCCACCCCTGGAAGGTCAGTCACTTGGGGTACACTGGGCAATCACCCCTCCCACTCGTCCATGCCTCAGAGAACTGCCCTCCTCCAAAGAGGAACCACATCCCCTCAGAGCTGGGCCAGGGGCTGAGCTGTTCTGTGCAGCATTTCCACAAGGATAGGACCCAGAAGGTCTGAGCTGAGATCCCCTCCACATCCCCCCCCACACCCCTGAGAACACCCCAATGAGTCAGTCAAACCTGAATCCCTATGTCAGGCTCTGCTTGGGCAAGGTCAAGAATATCT
Source organism: Furipterus horrens (assembly GCF_987537825.1). NCBI lineage: Eukaryota > Metazoa > Chordata > Mammalia > Chiroptera > Furipteridae > Furipterus > Furipterus horrens. The sequence continues at coordinate 1,306,012 of NW_028327186.1, read as the reverse complement.
ATATTTTTAAATATATTATTTATTGATTTGAGAGAGAAAGAGAGAGAAACATCAGTTTGTTGTTCTACCTATTGATGCATTCATTGGTTGACTCTTGTATGTGCTCTGACCAGGGATCAAACCTGAAACCTTGGCATATCAGGACAATGCTCTAACCAACTGAGCTATCCAGCCAGGACTGGTCAAGAATATCTTTAAAAAGCAATAACCCCCAATATGTTGTGATTTTCTTTCATTTTGTTTTGTGGCCCTTCTTTGAATTCATGTCAACTAAATCTGAAATTCAGGCAACTGGAAAAGAAAGGAACTACGTCAAGAAAAGGAAGGCATTTCCATTGTCACAGATAAAGTAACACAGTGATGCTAATTTTAAACCATGTACATTTTTAGTCCATTGATATAATTGATGTAATATTCCCCTTTCCCTTCTCATAAATATCCATCCCCTTTGTGTCCTAATCGAAACACTATTTGGGCTTCTGCCTGAGTCAGTGCTTTCTGAATGCTGTTCTTTGGATCTCAAATAAATGCTGTTGCCTCTCACTTTGGACTTTTATTTTTAGGTTCACATCCTTAATACTCACAGAAGCTAATATGCTTTCCTATTAATACAGAGCTGACCCAATAAACTTCTGCTGGAAGAAGAGCATCTACACCAGGTAACCAGGTGCAAAATATTAAAATACAATCTAGGTATCAATCCCACTGCAATCACAAACGAGTAACATTTTTAAAAACTTAAAGCTGGAGAAAATTCTGCCTCCAACTCTTCATTGTCAGCATTATCAGATAGTGTTGTTTGATCTTTGTTTCCTGGTTTAAAGGATTTTATTTTTAAAAAATGTTCACCTGAGGATATGTTTTATTGGTTTTAGAGAGGGAGGAAGAGAGAGAGAGAGACATCAATGTGAAAGAGAAACATTGATTGGTTGCCTCTCGTATGTGCCATGACCAGGGATCGAACCTACAATCTAGGTATGTGCCCTGACCAGGTACTGAACCCACAACCTTTTGGTGTACGGGACAATGCTCTGAGTAGCTGAGTCACCTGACCAGGGCTGGTTTAAAGGATTTCATTTTTGGCACTGAAGACCCCATTGTTAATATTTTTCCTGAGGAAGCACGGTAAGTACAGTAATTCATCCATTATCTAGTCATCAACAGCAGTAAGAATCAGCAGACACCCATCGGTCAGAGGTAACAGGATGCAGACCGATTTCCACGTGCTGGCCTCGGTGGTGGGCACAGATATCCCCTTGAATTTACATACTTGGAGATGTGAATGGGACAGGGATCAGAAATAACCCACGGGAAAGATCCACATTCAATTTACCTGGCCATCTGACACACAGACTCCAAACAACACACCCACCCGGCCACCTCTGCTCCTGGGGGTGGCTTTTCCTCCCCTGTTCAAATCTGTGCTAAACAGGCAACTTGCCCTGGGTGGGTGCAGGAAAGACCGCTTTTAAATTCTATCACCACTTCAAAAAGCTGCTCCGACTCCCCAAAACGGTATCTGACAGTGTCTCTATGCCTCGTGAAATAGTTTATTCTTTATATACATTTATTCTTCAATCATTTTCATTAATCATAAAAATTTTTAACTAGAACTGTTATTTGTTAACCATTGAAAACATGAAGCAAACACATAAGGTACCCGGCTTGATGGTCAGCAAACCATTTGTTGTCAGTGATTTATTTATAGACCCTACAAACCTCAGTAAAACTGTTGGCTCAATGACAAGGAAATCCTTTGTTGTTCAGAAAAACTAAAGGTGATATTAAAGAAACACCCCAATTTTTAATAATTTTCTCTTGCTGGTGATGGGATTGATAGAGATTTGAAAATATCTGCAACTAAAATGATTTATTAGTGATATTTTTAATGAGATAGTGGATGTAAACATTCAGGACGTGGAGACCCCTCTTATCTGTTCATGGCGCTCAGGTGACAGTGGAAATAGCAATGTCTCTGCCGCTCTCCTGGATAAGAATAATTTAAACATAATAATAATTTAAATGGAGGCCGATGGGATACAGCAGGAGATGCAGTGAACCCATCCTTAGCAGCATGAAATACCTGAAAAAATAGCAATATGAATCCAATCAAATTATTTTGATTTATTTAACATCAAAGTACAAAAGCAGGAGCCTTGGAGCATGTTATGTTGAAGGAGGAAACCACCCGGGACGGGGTTTCTGTAACCCTTCCTCCGTGGAGAGGAAGGACATCGCCACTCTGAAAACTTACATGAACTGATCCTCCCTCTGTCTGTCACATGGCAACATGATTCCACATGGCATTCAAACTTGGAGCCTTGCCTCAAGGCCAAGTTCATGTACCAGCTCCTCTGTCCCAGCTCCGATTCTATGACCTGATTTAGATGGCTTGCGTGCCCCACTGAGTCCATGAGATACTTCTTTCTGTATTGCCATTGTTTTCACGTCTGTCTCCCCAAGATTTCACGATTTGTAAGGTCAGGAAATAAATTTTTTCTTTAAATTTTGTTGTTGTTAGAGAGAGGGGAAGCGGGGGAAAGAGAGGGAGAGAGACACTGATGTTTGAGAGAAATATCAATCGGTTGCCTCTCATGAGCACCTCAACCTGGGGCAGAACCTGCAATCCAGGAATGTGCCCTGACCAGCAATCACACCTGCGACCTTTTGGTTTTAGGCACACCAGCCAGGGCTCTTAAAAAAAAAAAAAAACATTTAAAAACTGTTTTCAGTTACTCCTACAATTCAACACCAACAAACAAACAAACAAAACCAAACAAACAATCCAATTAGTAAATGGGCAAAGGACCTGCATAGACACTTCTCCAAAAAGGACACACAGGTGGCCAGTAGACGTGTGAAAAGATGAGCAACGTCACTCATCATCAGAGAGATGGCATATTAAAACCACCCCACACCTGTCAGAATAGCTGTCAATAAATGTATTTTCTCTTTGCCAGGTGCCCAGAGCCCAGCAGGTGCCAGTTCAGCTCCTCCCTCGTTGCCAGTTAGACCAAGAAAAAGCAACCTCATGCAGGATAGAGCTTTCCTGGCCCAGTCCTCCCTGACGGTGATGACCAAGCAGGAATGGTGTTGCTCTCTGACTTTTCTCACCTCTGCCGGACCGGAGTAAACACAGATCTTGCTGATGCCAACAGAGAACTTAATTAGGGAGAGTTGGAGTAAATATTCCAAAGGGGGCTCTCTGGAGATAATTTGAAATTCAAAGATCTGGCTGTGATAAATGAAGGCTGATGGTGCAGGCATTATTAGTCCTTCATCCGCGTGTGTTCATTAGTCCCACAGCACCAGTTAGCACCATGTAGAGCAGAGAATGGCTGGGAAGGTCCTAGAGAATTCTCCCAGCCAGGGAGCCGAGGTGGGAGGAAATCTGGCTTCTCTGTTGCGACCCAGGCTGCCCAGCTCTGTGGCTTCCCGGAGCCCATTAAAAGACGTGGGCCAAAAGCTGTGTCAGGTGGGGACAACTCCCTAGGACCAAGGCCAGCTAAAAGCCCCCTCCCTTACTGCATCGCCCATTACCTGGGAGCGAATCAAGGGAAAAATAGATGTTTGTGTCCCATGTCATTGTGCTTTCTGATTTTTTGTTTTCCTGCCTCAGGAGAGTCTACCAATGATCTTGACCGAGTTTCATAAGGCAGGAAGTGGGGGATGGGAAAAGCTAGTCACTAATTCAATGATCTCCTGTCTTGATGAGATGAAGATCATCACTACAGCTTCCCAGAGACAACTGAAACCCAGAAAGGCCACTTACCTTCTCCAAGGTGACAAAAGTAGAAAGCGACTTTGAATCCAGTTTTCTTTAGGTTCATCGAAGGTTCTAACATAATTCTAGTAACACCTTTGCAGAGCTAAAGAAAAGCCAGAGACTCTTTTTCTCTTTTTTTTCCTTTTATAGCGGTGCATTATTTAACTTCTTTCTCCACACACTTGCGAATAAGTTCTGTGAAGAAGTTCCTTTTATTTTCAAGAACTTTATAGTTGTAAGTCATCATTTACAATGTTTATGATTACTTTTATCATGATGGCTATTTTTAAATTTATGTGTGAGGGTACAAATGTGTTGTTTTACTTAGTTTAGTATGTAACTGAAAAGGATTCACATCAAATATCAACACGTCTTCTGGTTATTAAATAATTCCTTGTGGGTTATTTCACATCAGCTGACAGAAGTGAAGGCCATGTCAACCCCACAACGTGAACTATGATTCAAGTTAAAATAGGCAAGGGGAAGACATGGGTCATTAAAAAAATTGGGGGACTACCCTGGTCAGTGTTGCTCTCTTGGTTAGAGCATCATCCCACAAAATGAAGGGTCGCAGGTTTGATTCCCAGTCGGGGCACGCGCCTAGGTTGTGGTTTCGTCTTCGGTTGGGGTGTGGGTACCAGAGCATCTTATTGATGTTTCTCTCTCATGTCAGCGTTTTTCTCCCTTTCTCTCTCTTTCCTTTCTCTTTTCTCTAAATCAATAAGCATGCCCTCTGGTGAGGATCAAAAATAGTAACCAAATAAAAAAAATATTGTTGGAACTAATGGAGGAGTCCAATGGAAGGAAATCACAGGCTGGGCACTTTTGCAGCAGGATGCAAGAGGCCAGCAGTTTTAATGCGCACAGGAAGTCGGTCAAAGCCAAGAGGAATATTTTCAAGAAGGAAAATAAAAATGACCATAAACAATTAATTTAATGATGAGGGTGGTGGATCATCTTAGGTACGAGGTCAAGAAGGCATACTTTATTTTCCTCATTATGAAAAAAGGCAAGTTAGAAACCCCAGAATGTGTATCTGGGGGTGACAAAAAATGATTAAAACTAGGAAAGGCTTGACGTAAGCCTACAGGTTGTGGGATTTGGATCAACTGAAGGAGGAGAGGAAAGAGAGATTCATTTGAGCTGGGACTCAGGAATATTCTCTTTCAAAGAGTGCAAACCCAAGACCCTGGCCTTATGAAGGTGGGACAGGCACCCAAGCCCACTACCTAGCTCTGCTTCGAATGACACTTACACTCTCTTAATAACACGACAGTGATCTGTTGGTTGTCATTCGAATTAATTTGTAAGTAAAACCCAGAAGGCTAAATGTGAACGTTCTCATATGATTTTACTCATATTGGAAATCTAATGAATAAAATGAACTAACAAGCAAAATATAGCTAGAGGGCAGGCTGAGAGCCGTCAGGGTGGGGTTGGGGGGCTGGGCGGGGTGGGTAGAGAAAATGAGCAAAAAAGAAAAATAAAGAGAAAAAAAATCACACAGATAACAGTGTGATGATTGCTGGGGGCGGGGGGCACATGGGGGAGGTAAAGGGGGCCAAATGGTGATGGAAGGAGACTCGACTTGGGGAGGAGACCACACAGCACAGCTGTGGAACTGTGCACCTAAGACCTGTATAATTTTGTTAACCAGTTGTCACCCCAATAACGTCAATAAAAAGGAAACAAGAAGAAAACCCTAAAGAAGCTAGAAAGAAAATGTGGAAGCTCTCAACCTGGCCTTTGCAGAAACATTTTTTTTTGTTTATACACACTGATCAATCCCCCTTTTCTAGGCAGGAAAATGCTTAACTACAGCATTTCTGTTGCTTTTCTTCTTCTAACACTTAACCTTTATACATTTAAATGTATAGCAGTTACTAAATAATAAATTCTTGAACTGCGGGTGCAGAGCATGCACCGATCACGTGGGCTGTTCATGAATTAGAATCAATCTGTAAACATGATATTAAGTATTAAACTATAACCTGGGATGGCAAACAGGATGTAAATGTTTTGAACCTTGATAATGTAAAAGCACAGTGACAGCTCGCAGAAGATCGAGCTGGAGAAAGGGGAAGAGAAACACATAGGAAGGAGGTGTTGAAATCTTTTAAAAGTGGAGGGTCGGAAGATCACTGCTGAAATCCAGTGAAATAAGAAATGTGGATCTAAGTCGAGAAAGTGTTTTCCTACAATCACCCGGCTACAAGGGCCCTTGAGTTTCCCATTTGGCTTCACACATCAGCACCCACATCCATCCCAGACCTGCTTTAAACTCGGTCCTCTCAGTGAGTTGCATTGACTTGCTAGTACCCTCTGCACCGCTTGCTTGAAGATTCTACACAAAACCTATTTATATAAAAATGGGGGCCTAGAATGTGAGGTTCTCTTATGCCAGCAGGGTCTCGATCAATCATCATTGCTGGTTGAGTCCCATAAGGGGGGAAACGTCCAGCTGTAGAGATGTTACCACAGATTCCAGAGGTAACCTTCTCCAAAGAATTCTTTCTTCATTCAAAGGTGAGTTGAGGATCCCTGTCCTTTAGAGGCCAGGAAAAGGCTGAAGAAGAATCGTAAAATGACACCCAGTGTCTATGTGGGCCATGGCGACATGGGAACAGAGAGCGACGTGGCTCCCTCAGGTGCAGTCAGGGGACCCTGCATTCAGCGAGGCTTCTCAGTCCATGAAAAGCAGGATGCTTTTAAAACAAGCTTTGAAAAATCCAAGTTGGATTTTTTCCCTTCTTCTGCAGTTACTGGCAATTTAAACCTGTCATTTGAATGTATATTGTTTGAGCCTAAGGAGGTAGGTGAGATGTCCCCACAGTGATGTGCCAGGCTTAGCAAAGGTCAGTGGACCAGGGACGGGCAAAAAGTATGAAAACACATAAATGAAAAAGAATGAAAGCAGGACTTGGAGGGCTTGTAAATGACTGAGGAGCTTGTATGACTTTGCTCAGAGTGGGTGAATTCGAAGGTAAGCCATTAAGAACTAATTGGCTGAAACATTTCATAAGACTGAAAGCCACAATGAGAAGTTCTCCTTTTAAGGTGTTTACAGGTGAGTCAGCAGCTTCCCTGAGTGCCTACAAATAAAGTTGTCTGGTTGGAGGTGTCTGATGATCTGAATTCATCCATCCCTCCATCCTTCCATCCCTCCATCTATCCACATATCCATCATCCATCCATCCATCCACTCACCCATCATCCATTTGTCCATCCATCTTTAATCCATCCATCCATCCATCCATCTATCCACACATCCATCATCCATCTGTCTATCCATTATCCATCCATCATCCATCTGTCTATGCATTATCCATCCCTCTGTCCATCCATAGATATCGCTTATTACAGTCTCACTGGAGAAGAAGCAGGACGTGGCTTGTTAGTAATAAGGAATTAGACCCTGAGGACCAATACCACCTTCGCCTGAGTTTGTTAGTAGGTTGTTTCCTTGGCCTTTAAGATAAAAATATTTCTCTCTTAAAACACTTATGAAAAAGACAGGGACAAGCTGGACTTCTGTGTGTCTAGTTACCCTTTGGAGTTCAGAATAAATGATTAAAGAAAAAAAAAAAGTCATGGATCCATTGGTTTCGCACACAGTCAGTCGGGAGCTTATTTCTTTTTGCTTTCGGCAAAACCTAAATAGGCCATACAAGGGTCTGGGAATCAAAATCACCGCGCCATTTCCCCAAGGTAGCCAAGGAAGAAAACAAATAAACCAGTCTTCACATATAAGTCAGTTAGTCCTTTTTTAATAAATTGGAATTCATTCATCAACAAGTTTCATAGTGTATCTATCACTCAATTTTGCAGTTGTTTTTTTATTTTTTCATGTCAAATAATACCAAAAAATTACATCAATGTGCTTAAGCAAAATTGGGTTTTATCTTTACAATGAGATGAGATCAACATGGGAATCGACCGTGACAGTCATCGCCTGGTCCTACTAGAATAATCCTGTACTTACCTTGAACATACTCACTGACTTGTGAAGCAGAGATAGGGGGGCAGAGTGGATGGGGCTGGCCCTGGGGAGAGGCCTGGTGTGGGAGCCAGTCTTGGGAGGTCGCTGTTTACCCAGGTGTTGGGAATTGATTGTTTCAGGAAAACATGGCACCTTTCAATGCGGTAGAGAAGAGGTAATCAATCCAAGGCACACCAGCTAGTGTCCTGGGAAAACGGAGCCCACCTGGGCAGCTCTTTGCCCCACGGCTCAAGGTCAGGCCGACCCATGCGTCCCCTAGAGGAGGGCCGGGGTCAGTGCCACGAGTAAACAAACCAGGTCACCCATTGCTCAGCTTGGCTTACATAACATGCGCTGGTTTCCAGGTGGAGGGTTAAAGTAAGAATTATGGGGTGGTTCATTCTTCCAAGCCAGGAGACTCAAAGTTGAATACGTTCTTAGAATACACCGTTGGGAGACAGACCCCACAATAGCATTATGTCCCAGATGCCGGCAATGAACCCTTACATTCACCAAGCGGCTTGTCCCCTTAGAAACCAGTCCCAGACCCCTATGAGGGGCTCCTGGGTGAAGATATTAATCCCAGAGCTGGACAGGGGAGGGATGCCTGCGATGTGAATGACTGAACATGTCGAAAGTTCTGGGTGCTGGCGTTAAAACACACAATACGGCAGGTGTACTTGTAATTTTCAAATCCGACAGTAATATGCTCACGACGTCTTTTCTAGTTCACCTCAGACTCCGAGGGAAGTGAACGTCTCATGGGATAGGCAGGGAGACCTCTCTACAATCCCGGGATCGGTGAACAAGAGTCACGCTGCGTCTTACAGATGACTCGATCTGACCCATCTTTGTCTGTGGAGATTTATGGAGTCGGGCTCTTGAGTGATCTCAAGTGTATCTAAACCTGGGTCACAACAAATCCTCGTAATGAGATTCTCTTGTACATTTTGAGCCCCTGGGAAGCATTTTGGAGAGACAGGACTAGCTTAGAAAATTAACTGTTTATTACATTCAGTGGTTGAGAAAGAAATATCATTCTATGTGAAAATCAGTATTTCTCTCCTTCCTCAAGACATCTGGGTTCATACCTGTCAGTTCAGCTTGCTCACTGGCCCCAGGAACTACGGTGTTATAACAAGAAGTCTTTGTGACAACCGAGAACCCAACACAACCCTCTTCTGCCAAAGCAATCAAGAGTTCCGCTTCTTGGGATTTCTCACGACTTTTAAAAATGGAGAAGCTATAAAATAATTTCATTAGAAGAAAGGTAATTTTCTTCTTCAATGGAGTAAAGCAAACACATACCCAAGGATCTTAAAAAGTGTTTCTTTTTTTTTGTACATAATATATGTATGTATTCATGTGTGTGTGTGTGTGTGTGGTTACAAACACTATTTATAGGATAGCTATTATGTTAACTTCATTGCAGTGTCTACAAAGTTGTGGGTCCCAGTCTTGGTGGCAAAAGCATATCGTCGGCAGCTGTCCGTCTCGAGAGACGATGGTGTAGCTTCTTAAGAGTCTATCTGCACCGCCGAGAATGGCTGTGCAGTCCGACTCGGGAGTGACACGGTATCTGTCTCCTCCCGTGTTGAATCGACATCTTGCGATGATGCTGGAGTGTCCTCTCCAGTGAAGCTGAAGCTACAGAGCCTGGGCGGGGTGATATGGAGGGTCTGCTGTTGCCCATGCAGCAGACCCCCCCTCTCTTCGCAGCTGAAGGGTCCAAGGGAAAGACGGAGTCAATACAGCTTGGCTTCAGGTGCGCCGCAGGAGTTGCCGGTGTTGACTACAACGTCAAACCGCCTTAGGGACTCCGGCTCCGGATTTTCTGTCGGGGTTTACTCCCTTAGCCTTTCCCCTGAAGAGGTATGCCGCAAGGCAGCGGAGGTTTTTTGGAGTCAGAGTTTTCCTTCTCTGTTTATATCGGCAAAAGCATATAAAAAGCTGAAAAGCTATTAGAATTATACCATGCAAATTTATATCCAGAAAACCTTGGGAAGCAGACTGCAGCTCTTTGGAGCCCCATGGGGTCTCTGCCTTTGATATTTGGGTACCTCAACTATGCATCAGAAATGTTTTGAATCACTTTTCTGCCAGAAAGAATTAATGTCACAGTTCTGGATCATATAAATTGTACACTGAAGTCGGCCATTGATTGTGTTTTGCCCATGTTCCTTTAGATTTTGGGGTTCCCCTTCTGTACATGGGGCTCACTTCTTGAATTACTGGATACAGAAAAAGATACCTGAAGTATTGAAAGGGATAAGGTCTTCACAAATGTCTCTGTTTCTTTAACATGTTAACAATGGTAAGGCCACTTACAAGGTTTTTCCCAATCTGTTTAACTTTTAAGCTCTCCCAATATTAGCCATGGAAAAAAGAAAAAGGGTCCAAGAAAAGTCAAAGACCAAGAAACCAAGGGCTCGTCTCTAGATAAAAACAAAACCAGAGAGCGGGATTTGGGTGAAGATGTTGAAGAAAGGTAGGGGGAAAAAAAGAGGGGAAAGGATTTTATAAAAATTAGTCCTTGCTTCTAGCAGGAGACTTGGTGGGTTATGTTTCACCGGACAGTGGGCTTGGAGCTATTAAGACTCCCACACGTTAAAGGTTGTTACGGCTGCCAAAGAAAAATCTAGTGATGGGCAGCTCGTGCTGAGAGCCCACCCCACTCCCATCTTCAGGAAGGTGGGCCCTCTGTCTCCATGGACAGGGGACTGGGTGAGACCCTTGTCATTGAACAGAACAGAGAGGGTGAGGCAGAAGTGGCATTTGGGGATTAATTTAGCAGTTCCGTTCGGAACACTTTGCTTTGCTTTTTTCTCTCCCAGTGCTTAAACTCACTGTGACTTCTGTTCACACACCTGTACCCACCTCTGTTTATGGATGCCTGTGGTAGAAATATTGTTTACAAAAAATATATCATCTCTTTGTTTGTTTGTTTGTTTCTTTAGAAAGAGCTCATCTAAATAGGAAGTGAAGTTTGTGTCTATGTATTCCACAAGCTTTAAAAAGTCCAAATACGGATGAGGCTGTGGATCAGAAGGAAAGAAAGAAGTGCATGTGGCCGGGGGCTGTCCTTTGCCTCAAGAGAACGGTCAGGGGTCAGTGGGTGATGCGTGTGAGGACCAGTCACCCTCCCACAGTGTCCCAGTGGGACCACAGGAGGGGCTGGGTGTGCTTATGTCACATGTCACGTGCAGAAATGAAGGCGTGAGGATGTCTCTTGGTTTCTGACAGGGAACGGAAGTGTCTGAGCTTCGGTCTGAATTCTACATGACAGGAAGGAGTTACATCACTGAAAAAGAGGACATTGCATGCTGCCGTGAGAGCGAGCATAGAAACCAAAATCTGGTAAATTTACATACATATGCATATTATGCAAATATATTTTATAGTAACATACAATGTTATTTATAAAGAGGGGTTGGTAACGTAAAGACGAGGGGGAAAGTCATTCTGGATGGTTTTACCTTAGAGGAACGAATAACCTGAGACGTCTATGCTTCCCGTGAAATATCAGGCCTAGCAATCCGTCCATGAGACGTGGAGCACGTATGCGGTGATAGAAGTGGTCGCTGAATGTCGCCGCCGGGTTCCCGCACGACAAGCAGGCTGATCCACTCCGAGTGAACACAAAAGCACACTGTACAGGAGGGTACTTACAAGCAGCAGCCGTCCGCTCGCAACGGGCTTTCCCAAGATGGGTGTTCGGGTGTCAACGCGGGACCTGTCTCCGTTGAAGACGGCAGGTGAGCACACCACCTCGCCCACGGAACCAGCACAGAAAAATACGTCCGATGAACGAAACCCCATCGCCAAAAAAAGCCAAAAAGCCTTCGCTCGGTAAACTGAAAGACAGGGTATGAAGTGTGTGACTCCTTTTAAACTACCCACAGCACTGTATGAGCGTCTGGAGACTAAGCGTGTCTTTCTGATTTTTTTAAACTAAAACAGCTAACTTATGATCATAAAGGACACAGTTTGGGATGATGTCATGTTTCACGCCCTCATTCTCAAGGCATAATATTTAGACAATGCTTGTCCCTTTCAATTAAAAAAGAAGAAAAGAACCCATGACTTCCTTTAATATGCATCCTGTGTTAAATTTGTCCATAGCTGCAAAATGGATGTAAGTGTATTTGTTTTACATACATGTGGGCGCTGACACCTGTGTGTGGAAACAAGTACACATACATCCTCATATACACATGTGTTTTATATATATGCTGAGAAAGTTCACATATATATACAAGTGCGTATGTATATGTGTGTGTCTGCGCGCGTGTGTGAGTGTGTGTGTACAGGTATAAAAACTGGACAGGCAGAGTAATATTTCACTCGGTGTTAAATGAAGTCTTTGAAAAATCAAGTACAGTCACTCAGTTAACATAGTACAGCCAGTAAACTAAGTTGAAGAGAGAAAAAGTGAACGGGAACACGATCCTGGACCATCGGTCTATGGCATTCACATCGGTGAGATCGGGGATTTTGATTTTGAGCTGCGAAGACCTCCTCCGCAGGTGGGTCTTCTTGTGCGGGAGGCCCCTGTCCCCCAGGTGACGCGCGTGGCCCTCCCGAGCCACGCTCTGTTTCCTGTACTGGATTCCTGAGTTGTCAAAGGATATTGCTGAATTCCGCGTCTCGGCCACGCCGCCCGCGACCTCGTTCATTTCATTGTGCACCTCCAGGGATGTGAGCAGGATGTTCCCGTGAGCGTCCACCTGACCGGGAGAAAACAAACCTAATTTGCATATGCAAATCCAGGACACCCCCAACCCCCACCCCACCCCCCGCTTCGCAGGGAGCCTGCGGATCCGCACACCTGCTGAACCCCTGGCGCGCTGGTGTCGTGGGAAGTGTCACTTCGGAGGTTGTAACTGCATTTTAGAGAGTGTACTTCCCTGATTTAAAAATCCTCACATAGGCCCTGGCGGCTGTGGCTCAGTGGATTGAGCGCCGGCCTGCGAGCCAAGGGTCGCTGGTTCGATACCCAGTCAGGGCACATGACTCGGTTGCACACCAGGTCCCCAGATGGGGGCGTGAGTGAGAGGCAACCACACTGATGTTTCTCTCCCTTTCTCCTCTCTCTAAAAATAAATAAATAAGCAAACAACACAAAATAAATAAACAAAACAAAATAAATAAATAAATTAATTATATATTTAAAAAAAAAGAGATTCACTTCAGTGTTAACAACCATTTTTCACAACTGTAGGCTGAAGAGAAACGACTCTCCCCAATTTTTTTTTTTTTGGAAGTCAGCTTGTCCCCTTTTCTGATGGTATAGAAACACCCAAATTTCAGTGCAGAAATAAGTGGAAGCTCCTGGACACTTCGGCGGAGGAGATTCAGATCACCCCTACGTCCCGGAAGGACCTCCTCGTCCTGGCTGTATTTAGGATAGACGGAAGTCCCCTGCCACGTTTGAGCCAAACTTGAAAACAAAAAGCATTTATTTCCATGCTAAGTATAGCTTCAGACCTTTCACGATGATGCCAATGGTCCATTTATTGTTTGGTCTTTTACTAAACTTTCAACAGAGCACCCCCGAGGCTCTGAGTCCCCAGTAGAGTCCTTTCTGGGGTGTGTGTGTAATCTCCTGTCCAAGCAGTTTAAAAAACATTATTTATTTTAGAGAGAAAGGGAGGGAGAAGGAGAGGGAGAGAAACATTGACTGATTGCTTCTTGTATGCACCCTGACTGGGGATTGAACCTGCAACCCAGGCACGTGCCCTGATCGGGAACTGAACTGGCGACCCTTTGCTTTGTGGGATGGCATCCAACCCATTGAGCCACACCGGCCAGGGTACCCCAAGCAGCTCCGACCCCTCTCGGGGCCTCATGGTCCATTCCACTGTCCCCTGGGCGCTCACCATTCCCTAGTGATCACTGTTTCCCCATGATCTTCCATTCCTTTGCTGGGAGAGCCATCTTACCGGTCCTACCATTGTTCTAGAAAGCCCACTTCTTCTATGGTTTCCTCCACGGACTGTTCACAAAATTAGTTATTTTGTGGAGGAATCATTCATTGTTATATTCATTTGTGTCTTCCCACCTCTGCACACTCTTTGCTTGGATGAAAGGCTTTTAGTTAACGTGCAGCAGGTGCAGTGGGGAGAGACGGATCCAGGCTGAGAAGAGGTGGGAGCCTGTGTCGGTAAGTCTGAGCACTGCTGGGAACCCACGCGCGGTGGCCCCTAGACACCGAGGTGGCCCTGACTCAGGAAAGGCTGCAAACCTGCAGGGGCCACCCAGGCTCTGGCACAAAAGGCACCAGAAAAGACTCTGAGATGTCCCTGTGATTTGAGGCGGCAATTCGAGGTCACTCAGTTAAGCCCGGGGAAGGGGAGTGTGGACATCAGGGTACCACCTTTGCTTCATAGAACCTGAGAGTGTATCACCCTTGACATACAAAAGGGACTTTGCAAATGTAATTAAGGTTCTGGATCTTGCCCTGGCCGGGTTGTTCAGTCAGTTGGAGCGTCATCCCGAACACCAAAAGGTTGCAGGTTTGATTCCTGGTCGGGGCGCATATGGGAGGCAACCAATCAATGTTGCTCTTTCACATCGATGTCTCTCTCCCCCCCCCCCCCCTCTGAAATCAATGAACATATCCTATCCTCAGCTGTCTGTCTCCAGGATCAGTGAAGCACCCTGGGGTCTGAGTCTCTCCTTGTAGGAAGAGGACGTGGGAGGAGAAGCCAGCCAGGTGAATGGAGGCGTGGCTGACACGGGAGGGGACAACGTGGAAAGGTCAGCCCAGCTTCATTGGAAGCTATGGGCAGCTTGTCCCCAAGGCAGCAGGGAGGAGAGTGTGAAGGGGACAGCGGAGCTGGCCTTTACACAAAGGACAGCGAGGTTCCAGAGGGGAGACCCTCCTGCATGTCTTCATCTCTCTATCACTTTCGATCATCTTCATCCCACGCAGGAGTGGATGGGATGATAAGTGACTGGGCTGCCTGCTCACACGGGTGTCTTTTCCTGGAGAGGGAGCCGGCGAGGGGCCCGGTTAACTCAGTTGGTTATAGTACTGCAATGAATACAGTGATATCCCACCAAACTCTTGATTAGGTTATCATCAGATCTACTTAAATGGTAAGCTGATACATTTAAAACAAAATTTATGTCAAGTGGAGTCTGAGAAGAACCAAAGGTGGAAGATGCTTTTTCTAGAAAAAGGTTTTAAAGATTTTATTTATTTATTTTAGAGAGAGGGGAAGGAAGGGAGAAAGAGAGGGAAACACGGATGTGAGAGAGAAACATCGATCGGTTGCCCCTCCTACACACCTCGACGGGAGACCAAACCCTACAACCTAGGCATATGCCCTGACTGGGAATCGAACTGGCGACCTTTCAGTCACAGTGGCCAGGGTAGAAGATACTTTTTTAAAAGTAGCAATGCTAAATTTACTCTTTTCAATAAGTAATTTGTTACACATAAATTACAAACTTGGAAGAATGAAACTTTTCCCAAAGGTAGAAAAAATAAATTTATTTTGCTAAAAAAAAGAAAAAAATCTTCCCTACATTCAAAGTAATGTTTTAGACACAATAAAACCATGAGATGAAAAGCCCGTCATCCATTTAGGAAAGTGAGTTGCCTCACTGAAGATGTGCACTGGAAAGATCTGAATCCTTCCTCAGGACTAGTCACACCAATATTCTTGTACACCTGCTCTGTGCTGTACCCTGTGCTGGGGGAGGGGCTGCACAGAAGGTCTTTGCCCTTGAGATGTCTCACAGGAGACAGCTTCAACTAATTAGCAAATACTTTTCTAAAAATCTGCATATTGCACCCTGACTGGGTGGCTCAGTGGGTTGGAGCATCATCCCGTACACCATGAGCTTGCAGGTTCAATTCCTGGTCAGGCACGAGACTAGGTTGTGGGTTTGAGCCCTGGTTAGGGAGTGTATGGGAGGCAACTGATCGATGTCTGCCTCTCACATCAATGCCTCTGTCTCTCAAATCAATAAACATATCCTCAGGTGAGAATATAGCAAAAAATTCAGCGACTCGCAGGAGGCAGCCTTTCAGGTTATGATCAACATGCCCACACATCACCTCCTCAAGGGTCACTCCTGCAAGTGATGTCAGTGACGGATGAGCCCTGGGGTCAAGGTGTGGTCTGTGAGTGGAATGGGTGGGTAGTCAAGATGGCGGAGCGCCTACCCGGTTGCTTTCGCTCTTCGAACGGTCGTTCTTGGCCTTGGCTGTCCTCTCTGCAAGCTTCTTCTGCCTCTGAGGGCCTCTTCCAAAGAAAATGTAGTTGACAAAGGCATACTCCAGAAGGGCCAGGAACACGAAGACAAAGCAGCCCATGAGGTACATGTCAATGGCTTTGACGTAGGGGATTTTGGGCAACGTCTCCCGAAGGTGCGTGTTGATGGTCGTCATGGTCAGGACAGTGGTGATACCTGCGAACGAGACACGGGGGTGAGTGACAGAAGCGTCACCACTCTGCTCCTCGCTGCTTCCTTTCCTGTTGTATTTTCTCCAACTGCGTGAAGTACAGGGATCCCTCACTTACCGCGGGTATTACATTCTAGACCCCCGCGGTAGGTGAGAGTCCACAAAGTAGGAACCTTACTTATTTTAATATTTATATATATTTTTAAGGCTTTATAAACCCTTCCCACACACTTATAAACCGTTCCCAGTCCCTTATTAACCTTTTCCACACTTTTATAAACACTACTGATGTTCTTAAACATATTCTACGCTCTTAAACCTATGTCACTTTAACAACATATGTACACAGTATGGCAAAGTCCTGCGATAGAGCCAGAAATCCGCGATAAATAATTAAATAAAATATTTAAAAAAATCCCATGACACAGTGAGGCCATGATAGGTGAACCGCGATATAGCGCGGGACTGCTGTAGTTAGGAATCGTGGGTTGGCTAGTATTGGGTGGTTGAAACACAATGGGCATGTGCTGTGTCACCGGGGAGCAGGCCACGCCTCGGGCCAGGACAGCGACACCTGTCCTTTGTACCAGGCACTGCACTGGGTCCACAGACAGAATGGATCTGAGATTGAGGGAGAGCAGGGTAGGGAGGCAGAGGAGACTGTGCTCCCGGCAGAAGTTGGAAGACATGAAAATACACCCATGATTTCACAGAAAACCCGGCATGTCCAGTTGAGAAATTTCTGGGAAAATGAGTGAATCTATGAAGAATCTGAGGCCCTGGGAAGGTATCTAAGGGCTGGAGGGGCAAGGCCGTTAGCGAGGCTCAGTGAGAAAGGGGAGTCTTACTACAATGCTTACGAGGCAAGGGCAAGAGATAACGGTTTTTACAACTATAAGGACCTGGCCCAGCACTGAGCTCAAGGAGCAGGCATGGCTGAGCAAAGCTCCTGGGGACAGACGACCCCACAGAGCTATTCCCCTCGCTTAGACAGAGTGCACACAAGCTGCTCAGGACATATTTGCTGGACTCAGGGCAACTGACTTTCATCAAACCATCAATTCTTATCATCCTCTGGGGCAGCAGACCAGCCCGCACGCCTCTGATGTCATTATGCTGAATTCTTTAGATAATAGCGTGAGAAAGAGCTCATTGCTTCTGTAACAGAACTAAGTTCAGTCTCTAAAAACGTGTCAAGGCCATTATTCAAAATTCTCCTGTAGCCATGGACATGCTTCTTGCTGTACAAAGAGTCCATATTGGATAATTTGAAGCCATGTGGAGCAGGGGACATGTCAGTGAGTGGCGTGACCAGAGCTGGTTGACCTGATATGAGGACCCATGAGCAGGAAAGGCAGGGATCGCTCACTTCTTGGTGGGCAGGTTAGCTGCTCCACTGCCTTGTTCTCTTGGAGACAGGACTCTCAGAATATGAAGTCCCAAGGGAGCAAAGCCATGTGACCCCATGGCCCAGGCCCAAAGGGTCTGCTTTTTCTTACCCATGCGTTTGCGGCCACTGATATCACTCCTGTGTCTTCCAGGCCCCAATGGAGAGAAATTCTGCCTCCTTATTGCTATCTCAGACCCACGGTCCTTCTGCCATGCAACCTGAAAACCATGATGTCTCAGGGGCCAGCAGGCAGTGCTGGTGCCAGGGGTCAGTGCTCCCGGGAGACCGGGCAGAGCGCAGGCCGCCACTGCACGTGGCTGTACTGGAAGCCCTTCTCTGACCCCTGGCTCCCACCTGATTCTCCAGGAAAGGCTGGATATGTTAGGCATTTTTGATGCCCTCCCGATTCTTATCCTCTCCCCAGAGGCATGCGTCCTCACGCTTGGCGTCCCATAGAAAGAACCTGCAGACCACAGAGCTGTCCTGGAGAGCAGAGAAGAGCAGGCCTCACCTCTAACACACGCTTCTGCTCCACCTGGCTCTGAACTGCTATTAGCAGTAGAGCAGGAAACTGAAGAACTCAGGGACTACTCTTTACGTGTAACAGCAAACCACGATCGCTCGTGGGATACGTGGAGATCAACGGCATCAGAATAGGTTAAGATTCTCCTTAAACATATATCTGGGCACCTGGGGACTTTGAAAATCTGAAAATGGCCATGGACTAATTAGAGTTCACAAGTAAATGAGGAAACACCAGGCAGGTGCTACAAAATGAGGCGTTCTCACCATTATTCAAACATCTTGAATATTGCTGCTACTATTATTTTTCCCTTCTGTATGGATTTAGAGAGCTGAAATGGTTTGTCTGAGGGGCTACTTCGTGCCCCAGGTGGATATGCATAACACAGGTCCCCACCAGGCAGTGGGCGGGAAGAATCCAGGGACAGGGACAGCCAGCACATGTCCCAGACCCTCCAATGGGTGAGGACACTGGTCCAGGGCCATCGTCACATGCTCAAAGAGACCCTCAGCAGGAGACGTGGTGGTGAGCGGGACAGTCTTCCAGTCTGGGTGTGCATGAGCTCTTAGCTTAAGAGGCCAGTGCATTTACGAATTCCTTCTATCACGTGTCTTCCCATCTGGACACTTGGGATGGTGGTGGACTTCAGTGGGTCACAGCCTGGACGACAAGGAGCACAGGACCACATGGCCAGTCCCAAAGCCCAGCTCTGCCACTTCCCAGGGGTGTGACCCCTGTGGGACTGGATGGGCTCACAGCCAAAGTCAAGGACTGTTGTGAAGGTTACACGCAGAGCCGGAGAAGCAATGACGATATATAGAATAGGTTAGCACTGCTGATCACATTAATTACCCCGTATTTTTGGCTCCATAAGGTGCACTCCCCACCCCCCCCAAAGTGGGGGGAAATGTCTGTGTGTCTTATGGAGCAAATATTGCGTCACAGCCCGTGATGTGTCTCACCTGACCTGGGGTTCCTGGAAAATTAGAAGAGCACTTGAACCTTAAAGTCTCTCCTCATTTGTTAATGACAGTGATGATGGTTCTTAATAGTGCTATTGACTGCTGTTCACTTTACATGGTTGAAACATTATTCTGTTATATATTATTAAATATTTTAGTACACCATTGGGTTCAGAATTTGTTTTTTCTTGTTTTCCTCCTCTAAACCTAGGTGCGTCTTATGGTCAGGTGCGTCTTATAGTGTGAAAAATACGGTACCGTCATTACAGAAAAACAAATCCCTTCACAGCCTCTACTTTCTGGGGGCACCTGTCCGACGTGGCTGGGTGGTACCTCTTGGGCTCCTGTGAAGTCTCTCTGCTAATTCTGAGCCTCACGTTATTTCTCATGGAGATGTTAATGAAATACTGTATTTGAAAAACTGCAGGGATAAAGATGACTATGATATAAAAATACAAGTAGAAGTTACACCGTTTAATCAAAAGCTATCTTAGTTCTCTTCTTTGTGATCAAAATCACGTGGCCTCAGTTGTCTTAGCAACCATGTGTGCTTTTAGAAGGACCGATGCTATTATTCACTGGTGAGTGGACTTCAGGGTTTTGAGAAAAACCACCTGATTACAACCGCCCACCTGGTACTCTGGTGGCTTCTGACGCTAACAGGTCAGGGGATCTGGGGCCACACAGCTGGGGACAGCTCCATGGGGGTCTCTGCTGAGCACCTGTCCATGTCAACCTGAACATCTAAGACCTCATTTTAAAAAGAGGTACAGAGCCCTGGCCAGGTGGCTCAGTTGGTTAGAACGTCGTCCCAATACACCAAGGTTGTGGGTTTGATCCCTGGTCAGGGCACATAAAGGAAACAACCAATGAATGCATGAATAAATGGATGTTTTTCTCTCCCTTGCTCTAAAGATCAATAAGTAAAAAAATTAAAAACGAGGTGCATCAACCATTTCAAAGGGTGTGACATCAAACGAGACATCCAGAGTGAGCTTGGTGGGAGGAATTTCTTCAAATGAAACTCTCCAAAGCATGAGTACATCCTCTTAAAAGGGTACAGAGTGTGTCCTGGCTGGTGTGGCTCAGGTGGTTGGAGCACCATCCTGTGGACTGAAAGGTCACAAGTTCGATCCCTGGTTAGGGCACATATCCCGGCTGCAGGTTTGGTCCCGGGTCGGGGTATGTATCAGAGGCAACCAATCAATGCTTCTCATCTCTCTCTCTCTCTCTCTCTCTCTCTCTCTCTCTCTCTCTCTCTCTCTCTCTCTCTCTCTCCCTGTTTCCTCTAAAATCAATGAACATATCCTTAGGTGAGGATTTTTTTAAAAAGTGATACAGTGGAATACTACTTGGCTTAAGAGAGAAAGAAATCTTACCCTTGTGACAGCATGGATGGACCTGGAGATTTTTAGGCCAAGTGAAATCAGCCAGTCAGAGACAGACAGATACCACATGACCTCACGCACGTGAGGAACCTAATGAACATACTGAGCTAACACCCGAAGAGAGACAGACTCATAGCTACAGAGAACAGACTGACAGCTGTCAGAGGGGAGGGGGGCTGGAGGGCTGGGTGGATAAGGGGAAGGGATTAAGCAAAAAAAAATAAAAATAAATAAAATTCATAGATAAACAACAGTATGTGATCACCAACAGGACCGCAGGGTGGGGGAGGCAGGAGAGGGTAAAGGGGGAGAAATGGTGATGGAAGGAGACTTGACTTGGGGTGGTGAGCACACAATACAATATAAAGAGGGTGTGTTGTAGAATTGTACCCTTGAAACCTATATAATTTTATTAACTGTCACCCCAATAAACACAATTTAAAAAAATTGACTTTCATATACTGTAATGAGGTTGGGTTTATTACAACCCACTTCAGATCTGCGATCTACTTAATATTGCAGAAGACAGGGGTTGGTAATTCAGGAGCTATAGAATTTTTACATGGAGAAAATTTAGAAAGGTACCTTTTCCGAGTGCCTCGCTCTCACTGGTGCAGATAATTACGGTTCTCTGGGGCTCACGTTTCTAGTGATCTCAACAAAAGCTGAGGCCAACTCACCGTGAAGCTCACGAAGCTCTGGCTTCCGGTCACGGGCCTCGTCCAGGTTGGGGGAGGGGTCCCCCATGTTTCTATTTCTATATTTTTTATTCCTTTTCTTAAAGAGAGCCCCTGAAATTGCCTAAGCTAACAGCTCTGCAAAACCCGGATCTGCCCCTGCAAATTCATTTCGGCTCTGACCCTTCCGGGGGAGAAGGAGGGAGAACAGTTAAACAGAGCACTCCATACCCATTAGAAATATACCACATAGAATGCCACGTTCCGTTTTTCGATACTTTCTTCTTCAACTGTTCTTTCTTTTAAATTAAATTTATTGGGGTGACATTGGTTAATCAGATTATACAGGTTTCAAGTGTACGTTTCTGATACATGATCTCTATATTGCACTGTGCGCCCAGCACCCAAAGCCAAGGCTCCTTCCGTCACCACGTGTTTTTCCCCTTTACCCCTCTCTACCCCCATCCACCCCCTGCCCTCTGGTCACCACCATATTGTTGTCTGTGTCTATGAGTTTTTGTTTGCTTGTTTATCTTGTTTTGTCATTTGTTGCTTTCCGTTTTATATCCCACATATGAGGGCAATCATATGCTTCTTAACTTTTTCTGACTGACTTATTTCGCTTAGCGTGATATTCTCTAAGGTCCATTTATGTTGTCGCCAATGGCAGTATTTCACCCTTTCTTATGCCTGAGTAAGTATTCCATTGTAATATGTGCACCACATCTTCTTTATCCAATCATCTAGCAACGTGATTTTTAAATCCAACTAACACCTTTAGAAATAGCTGCCTGAGTGTCTTAGGTCATCATTACATGTATTTTATGAGAAAAATATCAAATCTATTTTTAATAAAAATGTTTATTAATTTTAGAGAGAGAGAGAAAAACATCTATTTGTTGTTTCCCTTATTTATGCATTCATTAATTGTTTCCCGTATGTGCCCTGATGGGGGATTGAACCCACAACCTTGTCGTTTCAGGACGATGCTCTAACCGCCTGAGCTACTCAGTCAGGGTAGCTGTGCAAGTCACATACCTGTGCATCTAAAGCAGCACACTTGCTTGCACACATGTACGCACAGACCCTTGGAGAAAAAGCTTAACCAACTTAAAAGTCCTGGGAAAATATGGTAAACAGCTAACAGAAGAAATAGGGGAAACTGGAATCCTGAATTCTCATACTTCTCCGTAAGCTAATTTACCAGCAAATGTGTTTATTAGTTTCAATCATTTTTTAAAAGTATTATTGATAATTCTATTTTCAGGAATTAATTCAACCCCCACCTCACCCCCACAAAAGGGATGGACTAGAATAATTACTCTTCGGCTCTGAACTTACCTAAAATGTGTTTGAATGTTTACTCTGTCCATGCATTTTCATAATAATTAGCCGAGTAGAGAATAATCCTTCTGAAACTATAAGCCTTCCCTCAATCATCAATATATATGAGGAATAATACAGGAATTTATACTATTTACTGAACATCAGCTGGTAATTGTTAAATAATCAGTGGCCAGAAAAAAATCACCAGAGCTCTTGGGAATCACCCAGAGTCTAATCACATATGTTAATGCTCATTAAATTATATAATTCCAATTACATGCTATATTTGACTATTTTTCTGACTTAAAAAAGAAAAATGACCAATGAACCATGTCTTTTTTTTTCTGGGCCACAGAATCATTGTTTTAAACGTAGAATCAGAAATAGTTTTATTATGCAAATATTCAACAAGCGTATTTTCCCTTGCGCGGGCGGGAGAATTCACATCAGAGCCTGATAATTAAATTAACAACACATCAAAGCGATCATGCGTGAAACAAGCGCCCCAAGATAGGAAGTGACACTCTGGGCAACACTGGTGTCCTGATGGCAAGACACTGTCGTTGAACTCTAGCCTTTGAACTCCCTAATGCCGTAATGGCACGGCTGCTTTCTATTTTAGGTATCCCTTTCAAAGAGCACCTACCAAGGGCAACTCTAGCTGCGGAGGCATCGTAATTGATCCAGAAGGACACCCACGAGAGGATGGTGATGAGTATCGAGGGCATGTACGTCTGCAGAATGAAGTATCCGATGTTCCTCTTCAACCGGAAGCTCAGTGAGAGCCGAGGGTAGGCACCTGCGGGAACAGACAGGGGTCAGCATGGCAGACACCAGCTCGCTTTGGCTTCCATGGGTCAACAGCACGCATCGGAGGAGCGCGTGAACCGAGGCGGGGTCCCCAAACGCACCGTTTGCCTGCCTGACAGTGTTGGGGGAAGAGCTGGGTGGGGGATGTATTTCAGTCCATTTACAAGGTAACAATGATGATAACCTACTAAGGCAGGACGCTCGGCAGGGAACTACACCTGGCACGCTTTGGAAAAGGTTTTAGCTTCAAACGCAAATAATGGCAAATATTTGTGTTTCAATGAATCTCTGTCCCGTCCTTCACTGTATGGACAGGGGCGACTTGGCTCCAGGCTTTATTGAGAAAAATGGCTTTGACAAGTTGTCCCCTATCAACCCAGCTAGAGCGACAGGGCGCACAGAGGCTGGGGCCGTGCACAGATGTTCAGGCATTGGTCCTGGGCGGACCGGGACTGCTCAGGGGCCCCCTCGGCACCGGGAAGGGGCCCCCAGAAGCAGGGGCAATCCCACAGAAGGCAGTGGCTATGCCGCCGGGCTCTGCCCCAACCATGGAAGAGGTGTTGCGGGCCGCCTTGGAGAAGCGCCTCCTCCGTTTCCTTGTAGGCGAGTCCCAGTGCTCATGTGACATGTGTGTCCCTTGGAGCCCAATGAGCACTGCCACTACGGTGTGAGATGCAATCCCATGGGTGATGCCTTTCCCGTTTGATTTGCTAAGGCAAGCTGAGCTTGCCTCTCCTCCGTCCACTTCAATAGTGCCCTTGACCAGTTCCAAGCCTCTCAGCTCCTAAGGATTCTAATGGAGCTGAAGGAAGGTCAACCAGTGGAAAGCTCATGTGTGTCTCGAATCAACTCCCCCGTGTCCCCCTCCCACCCTCCCTGATGGTCAGAGCTCTCTTCCTGACAACGCTGCCCCCCAAGCTCAGGAGACCATGCCTTTTGTGCCACACCCATATGCATGTTGCCAGCTTTCCTCCATGGCCCTTGCTGCGTCTGTCTTTCTGTTCTTTTCTTTGGCCGTTTGATTAACTCAGGTGACAATGACTTCTGTGCAGAAGATGACTTGTTTCCATGCTCTGCCTTTGAGCATTAACCATATCTTCAGCCAGAATTACATAAAGGAAAGATGAAATCACTGAAGGGTCCCAACATTCTCAGGCTGATCATCTGGGAAATTTCATCTAGCCTGTGTGTGTGATTCTGTGTGTGTGCAAACCTGGGTGTGCATGTGTGTGAGCCTGTGTGTGCATGTGAGCCTGTGCCTGTAAACCTGGGTATGTGTATGTGTGAACCTGTGTGTGCATGTGAGCTTGTGGTGTGTATAAATATGTGCATACATGTAGTTGCCTTACATGGCTCTGATCAAATGCATACATCATACCATCATCATAATATAAATGTTTCATACTTATTACAAATTATTTGTCAACATATTATAATTCAAAATTCTCCAAATGTATATACACAGGTATATACATTATATATATGTCAATGCATACACATGTCCTCTATAGTTTATAAATGCATTTTTCTGAATTTGTAACTTTAGGTGATTTCCATTTTTGCAAGATTATAAATAATACTCTTAAGAATACCGTTGAGTAGACTGCTTTTGCTATATTTAGACTTATTTCCTTAGGATGAATATACCAAAGAGGAATTATTAGGCTAATGTTCAAGGCTCTTCAGATATATTTCCAAACAATTTTGCAAAATAATCACATCTGTGTGTGGTCCTCTGTGTGCATTTCATAGAAGGGCTTAGCTCACCTGGCAAACTTGACAATAGTACACATATTCCTTAAAAATAACTCCTGTTGATTTCCAGGGGAAATATCTGTCCTTTCATGGAATGAGTACTTCAGTTGGACACTTGCTAAGTGTTTGTTTTTCCTCTGTATTTACTCTCATCCAAGATCTGATTATACTATTTGCTCATTTTTCTCTTCTTTTGCTCTCTTCCCCTATTCATTTGAGTCCTTTCAATTGTTTATATTCTGTGTACAATTTTCCCAGTTGTTCGCTTCAGAAGTTATAATGGTCTGAGTAGAAGATACACAAATACTTAAATTTTTGTATGTAGTTGAATCTGTGTTTTTTTTTCTTTCTTCAAGCTTCCTTTCAGGCTTGGTTCACAATAGAGATCTAACCTCCAACAACCTATTCTGGGAGTTGGCAAATATTTCAGTGTTTGCTATGAAGTGACACATTGATTTTTGTTCTATAATCAGCTAAGAAATTTCCCCAACACCATCCATGGAATAAAGCTTCCTTGACAGAGATCTGACACACTCCGTGTGGGTGACTGACAGGCTGCACCACTGAGCTGGGCGGAGCCTCAGTGTGGGCGTGGCCACCTCCAGACCCCCAGGTTGGAGCCTCATCATGGGCGTGGCTACCTCCGGACCCCCTGGCCCTCAGCTCCACCCACACGTTCCAGGACCCCAGCACAGACACTCCCTGCCACCGCCAAGTTCAGAACATTTTGGCGCAATGCTTCCCATAAAGGTCAAACACTCATCCAGGAATTTCAGTTTCTCCAAAATGTTTCCCCAAATTAACTCCAATTTTATATTCCACCACGGTGTCTGCATTCAGCACGTTTTCTAGCCGAAGGGTGTCCCCTCACTGCCTCAAAGTCATTGTCCATAGTGCCTGCTTCTGCTGACTCACACCTACTCTCCCCTCCATAAGAAATGTCTTCCCTTATCTGTCCTCCAAGGCCTTGGTCAAATGCCACATCTCCTGTGAATCCTTTCTTCTTCCCTCCAAATGTAAGTGATTCTTGTCTTGAGTTCTTTTTTTTTTTTCTCACTGAAATTCCAATTACTACTATTTACCAAGGTAAGATCTTTCTTGGTAAGTTGTCCCCAAGGCAGTGTTGATGAACTAATGTATTTTTCATAGACCATAATGCCTAGCTAAATGTCTAAACTGTCACTGGTTATCTCAAACATATCTGTGTGCTGAATGCATGAAAACAGGAGAATTTGGTGTATTCACGTGTCCCAAAACATTCAACATTGAATCTTAGTTTGAAGTCCCACAGCAACTTCAATGTCTTTATTGAAGTAGCTTCAATACTGGACAGTAGTTTGCAAGTTCATGGCCATCTCATGCCTTTCTCATCACTTGTCATCTGTGGCACCTGCTTCAGCTGTGTCACCATAGCCACCATGCTTGTCATGACAGGTTGGTTATGCTGCAGTGACAAAGAGTCCCTCAACATCTCAGTAGATTACAACAAAGATCGTTTTTCTTTCGGGTGCTCCATACCGCTCAGCTTTTGCCACTTGGGACACAGCGGGACAGAGTGGTAGAAGGGCCACGCACCCTTCCCTCACATTTCTTGTCCACGGCAAGTCTTAGGTTAATCCTTACATCATAGGTGTAGAAAAGTTTAATAATCTCCCAGGGGAATACTGCAAATCTTCTTGAATGATAATGCAATCTATTAGAGTCCCCAACTTTCCATTTTCCAAGTACACTCTCTTAACATTTTCCAAAGGACATCTCCTTCATGGAAACTGTCCCCAACAGAGACAAGTAGTGATGCCCATGTAATAAAGTGTGGCTGACGCTCTGTTGGGAATACCTGTCTCCTGCAATGTGGGGGCCAATACAAGATTGCGTCGTCCAACATTTGGAAGATCACCAAAGTCCCCGAGGAAGGGAACACAAATCTGGTGTCAAAAATATGGCCAAGGTCCTCATTAACATAGAAATTAGCATTAAGAAAATATATAATTTTCTTATATAAGTGTTGAGCAAGTATTATACATTCTATTTGTTGACATCAATGTCTCTTCAACAAAATTTGAGGCTTTCATCATGGGCTTCACCCATCCACGTCTTGTAGTCCCAGATGTGTGAATGGTGAGCAGACAATGATGATGAAGAAGAGTTGTCTATGCTCTTAAGTAGCTCTTGATGCATATCCGAGACAGATTCCTGCAGAACTGGTCTTGGTAAAGCCGAAGGAAGGACTACCCTGAACGTACAGAAATATTCCATAGCAGAGGTCTGATGAGCTCTAAACTGAGAGATTCCTTCCGGGCAGGGACGCAGAAGATCCTTCAAGGTCAAGGACTTAGCAGGACCAACTGAAGAAAAGGCTTTCAAGGTATCACGAGACAGAGACCTCAGAATAGTAATAAACACCAGAATTCTCAGTGACATCGAGACTTGTTCTGAGCAAAGCCTTTTGCCATTTGTTGTGCATCTTAAAATGCATGGAAAAGCCTTTTAGTTGCTTTGTTAGACAAATGCCATTGCGTCTGCTGTGCCCATGGGGGACACTCCCCAGTGATCATAGCTAGCGGCCAAACATTTAGAGTCAAAAAGTGGCGAGTCAGCTGCCCCAAGACGCACTGTTGACAGCAGGCAGGCGCAGAAGCCCTCCAGCCTGCATGCCAATGCAGATGCGGTCCGGTTCCTAAGCAGATGCTGAGCCGACAGAGAGGGGACAGTCCCTGAGCACAAGGGTGTCATTCCAACTCAGGGCTTCTAGGCAGCGTTCCTGACTGAAGATGCTGATTCCAACGCTTTCTCCCCAGATGCGATAGAAGGGATGGTCAAAGTCAAGGCTCTGTGCCTCTCATCCAGCCTAAATTAATATTGCTCTCTAAGGCATTAACGTTGTTGAAGAACTCATAAAGATGCAGACGTAGTGTGTCCTGTCACCTTTGCAGAGCGGTAATTGCCACTCGGATGAACCTATAAAGTAATAAGCTGATAATTTCGCAACTACAGAGCTGACCTATATATACATGTGCATCTCCCTTCAAGGCGGCCACTGTGGGCAACCTGCCCAGCACCACCTAAGAAGCTTCGTGAGCTCTGAACACTGCTCTTCATCATGTTGCCTCATTCATTTACAATCTGCCTTAAAAAAAAAAAATCCTTACTGGAGGATACGTTTATTGGTTTCAAAGAGAGAAGGGAGAGAGTGACAGAAACATCAGTGTGAGAGAGAAACATCGATTGGTTGCCTCCTGTACACGCCACGACCAGGGATTGAACATGCAACCTGGGTGTGTGTCCTGACTGGAGATTGAACCCATGACCTTTCGGTGTAGGAGACAGTGCTCCCGCCCACTGAACAACGCAGCCAGGAGTATAATCTACCTTTTGACTTTATAACAGAACCCCAAATTCAAAGTGGAGTTACTAGTTTTCTCACTCTCCTGAAGTCATCTTAGTTATTACATGTTAAAAAAAAATCCACAAAGAAAAAGAGATCTATAAAATAGCAAAGAGAGAGAAGAAAAACAGGACTGGAGCTCAGGAAATTTTTTCACAGATTGTCTGAACCAGGCGATGATTCTTTTTTTGGACCTCATAGTAAAACCTAGATGTTGTATCACGTGACTCTGGAGCCAACAGCAGGGGTGTTGGGCCCATCCAAGTTCACCCTCATGCTTTATTTGGGATATTCTTTCAGAAATATCCTCGTGTATAAAATGAGGACAAGAATATCACAAGAGGAAAAAAGTAGATAAATCATACTTCATTTTGCAAGTAAATGAAAAGACAACCTGCAGGATGGGAGAAAATATTTGCGAATCACAAATCCGATAAGGAAATAGTATGTAGAATATACAAAGAAGGTTTAAAAAACACAGAGTCCAACTCACAAGCGGGCAAAGATCTGAGTAGACATTTCCAACAAAGATAAGACAAGTATCCAATAAGCTCATGAAAAGAGGCCTCTGTCATTACACAGTAGGGGAATCGCACATCCCAACCACAATGAGATACCACTTCATAGTCACTAGGGTGATTAAAATCAACAGCCCTGGTTGGCTAGGGGTGGGGAATTAGCCCCAATTCATGAAGCCTACAGGTCTGCTCTCTGTGCCCTTTGCTGCTGGCTTGAGTGCCTGTGTCATCTCATAGACAGAAAGGTTGTGGGTTCAAGTCCCAGTCAGGGTGCATGCCCAGGTTGCAGGTTCAGTCCCCAGTTGGGGTGCATAGGAGAAGGCAACTAAGTCAATCAAGTCGATCTCCCTCTCTCTCCCCCCCTCTCCCTCTGTCTTTCCCTTCCTCTCTCTCTAAAGCAATGAAAAAATGTCCTCTGGACCACATATTGCCTGGCTCCGTTTATATGAAATACAAAGTAGTCAAATCCATAGAAACAGAATTAGATCAGCAGTTGTCCAGGGTTAGGGGAGGCAGATGGGGGGAAATGTAGAGTGATTGCTAATGGGTACAGGGTTTCTTCTTGGGGTGTTGAAAATATACTGAAATTGATGGTGGCCATGATTACACAACCCTGTAAACATACTGAAAGCACTGAATTGCACACTTTAAATGGGTAAACTGTAGGGTGTGTAAATTATATCTCAATAAGTCTGTTCTAAACAAAAAACAAACAAAAAAAGAATACTGACTACCTGTAGTTTTTATCAAATACCAGATACACTGTCTGGACCAAATTACACCCTCTATCAATGCTCAGGTTGCCTTTCCTTTTTATTCATGTATGAAGTCTTCTGTGCTCAAGACCGTGTAATCTAAGAGTTTTACTATCGAGCATGTTTTAAAATTTTCACTGGAGGTCTTCCAAGCAACTCCGAAAGGTGAAGGTAGATGAGAAGCATTTTTGCAAAGAAGTGAGGGGCCATGACTTTCTGAAGACATCTGCCTCGTGTAGTGAAACATGTTTCATTGATCAGGTGCCCTTCAAGGGAAATTGCATAGCGGTAAGATAAGGGAGTTAAGCTCTCCTTTGTGATGGGAGTGAGCTTTCTCTGGTCCTGCCATTTTGGACTGAAAGATTAGGGGGAGTATTGCTCTGGGAAGAACAGCTGTACTCTCTCTACGGATCCGTCTAACAAAAGTCAATGGGGCCCTGGCCGGATGCTCAGTTGGTTGGAGGGTTGGCCCACACACTGAAAGGTTTCAAGTTTGATCCCCAGTTGGGTCATGTACCTAGGCTGTGGGTTTGATCCCCAATTGCGGAGTGTGCACAAGGCAGCTGATCAATGTTTCTCTCTCCCTCTCTCTCTCTCTCTCTCTTTTCCTCTCTCTAAAATTAATAAGCATATTCTTGGGTCATGATTATTTTTAAAAAGTCAATGTGAAAAAAAAGGGAATTTGTCTGTGGAATTTAAGATTAAGTTAAATTGCAAACAAGATACACATAATAATTCCTTCTTTCAACATTTTATGTAAGATCTTCACTGGACCCAAAAGATGGTTTTATAGGTCCAATGTGCTCTGCTTTCATCCCAGGGCTCTAGAAAAAAAACAACTAAATTCTGGAGTTTACGAGTGGACTCTAGAAAAGATTAAGTGCATGTTTTAACAGTGTGACATGCAGACTTTTAAAACATTTGTCATTTGTCATACTCATTCATGGAAAGCAAAATAGTATTTAGAAAATTGATTCCTCAAGAATAGAAAATTTGCCTATGTTAATGGAATTGTTTTATCCTCATTTATTTTGTGGATCCTTCTCTTTTTGTTTCTCCTTATCAGGCACAGAAATATTTTGAAATAAAGCCAGAATCTATCAGTCCAAATGTACCCCAGGAAAAAAGGAAGAGAAATAAAGACACCATCTAACAAAAGCAGCACGTTAAATAATCTGTTCTCCAAGTATCCAGAAAAAAAACTCCCATCTTTCAGCCCATGGAAAACTTAAAAGTTAGGCGTAAATTTCAGATTTGCCAAAAACTGTGCATGTCACATTTTGTTGGTCAACAGAATAGCCATTTAAGACTAACACAAAACCTGGAGTCCCAATCTGGCGATTCTGCGTCCAGAGTGATATCCCGGTGGGGCTCTTTGATTGTTAGCCGTACATATTTGCTGAAATAAATTTAATGCAGTATTTCTTTTAACTGATCCCCTTATTATCTGCTACATGGGTGCTTAGCTCACATTGTCACCCCTTGTTATCGTCACAGCTAAGGATTATGGTCTCCTGACTTTGGGATTTTCAGAACTTTTCTCAATAGTAGACCATTCTAGACAAGTGTTTCTTTTTTGTTATGTTATCAGAAAAACACAACATTAAATAATGTTCATTTTCCCAAATCTGACTGTAAAACATGTGTGCTAAGGTGTCTTTCTGTTTTTACTCTCTTGTATTAATAGTCCACACTAAGTAAGGATTGAAGAGGAAACTTGGAATGTCCACTGGCTCTTGGGGGTGCGGAAGGAAGCAAGTTGGACCTGCCCAGTGACAATGGCCGCCTGCCTACAATGTGTCAGGCATTACACCAGGTGCCGCTGGGAGAGGAGAAGGTGGGACCAGGACATGTCCCTCTGCAGGGGGCTGCGTCCCTGAGGATGCAGGCACAGCAGAACGAAGAGGGCCGCGTGCAGTGCTGTGGAAATGCCGCGAAGCCACGTCACGCAGCCTGGGAGGCAGCGCGTGGGCAGCTCAGGGTCCAAGCCTTCCCGGAGGAAGTGGAGCCTTGATCCAGCTCAAGAGTGACGAGGAGGTGGCCAGGTGAAGGGAGGCAGGTGGCCGTGGTCAGAGGCATTCAAGCCAGCGGCAAAGGGCACAGAGAGCAGGCTTCATGAACTGGGGCAAATTCCCCACCCCAGCTAGTTGCTGTTTAACCTATAATGACAGAAGGAAGTGGAGGGCGGTCCCAGCATCACCTTCCCTGAGCATTTTAACCCAGAGTTTGTGGTCTTTATAATACCTTACGGTTCAGCCCTGGCTGGCGTGGCTCAGTGGATTGAGTGTCAGCCTGAGAACCGAAGGGTCGCCGGTTCGATTCCCAGTCAGGGCACGTGCCTGGGTTGTGGGCCAGGTCCCGGGTTGGGGGCGCGCAAGAGGCAACCACTCACTGATGTTTCTCTCCCTCTCTTTCTCCCATCCTTCCCTCTCTCTGAAAATAAAAATACCTTACGGTTCAGCACTTTGGTTTATCTCAGTTACAACACTCAGCACTGAGTAAGACCACAGAGCCGGCAGTACACATTTTAAAAGACACGCAGTTGGAATTGAATAAAACCTCGGCAAGAACAGAAAGGAGAGCACACATCTTCTCGGTCTTTGGATGGTTGAAATGAAGATGACAATGCCACCCAGGCTGGGGCAGCCTTAACCCGGTCACATGAGCAGCAGATGATCATGTCTAAAGAGTCTAACTGAGGGTAGTCCAAGTTCAAGTTCCCGGACCACCAAGGCCGACTTCTAGCCCGGAAGTGGGGGAAGTTCTTTGACTTCTGGGAGTACAGCACCCACCTCCTCAGGTCTTCCTCTCTCTCCCCTCCCTTCCTTCCTGCCCCAAGGCCTAGAGTGGCCTCCCGCCTGCCCAGAATGAGAGGCGCGTATGGTATCAAATGCAGGTTGATTGAGTTCACCCTCGGTCCTTTAACTTCTCCATAACAAGCCCCGGGAGCACCTCATTGTCACCTTCGACCCATCGAAGCTTCCCAGTCCCCTTTGGAGACAGAGGAAAGGGGTACCTGCTATGACAAATTATTGACAATGGCACTGTGCTGGGTGACCCAGTGCCAGGAGTCCTTGTAGGTATTTCATAAGGACACCATACTCACCTGTGGCAAAGACGACATTCCTCGAGACCAGGCGATGCTCCACGATGGAGAACTGGGGGAGCTCGATCCTCTCCACGCCGGTGACAGCCTTGTCGCCACCGCGCCAGTAAAATTCAATGTCATCTGTGGTGTAGCCATCTGCCAGGAGAGAGAAGTGGGGACAGGACAGAAATGAAGCATTGCCTTGTCTACGCACAAGGTTCAAGACACTGTCGCCAGGGAAACGGAAGGAAGCGCTTGCGCATATTTCAATAGGTTGGTTTGATGTGCTAATTTTTGAGAAGGGTCTTCAAAGAAACCACTTTCAAATATTCCAGTGTTACCTCTGCTTTGATTTAGAACAGGCTGGGGTTGCCCTGGCTGGGAGGCTCAGTTGGTTGGAGCACAGACCTATATGCCAAAAGGTCGCAGGTTCGATTCCTGGTCAGGGCACATTCGTAGATTGCAAGTTTGATCCCCTGCTGGGGCATGTACGAAAGGCAACTGATCGATCTTTCCCTCTTATATCGATGATTCTCTCTCTCTCTCTCTCTCCCTTCCTCTCTTTCTAAAATTAATAAAACATATCCTCGGTTGAAGATTTTAAAAAATTAGAACAGGCTGGTGTTGAAAAGTACAAACTGTTCACACAGCGTAACTGTAGAGCTGGCCTGAACGTCACACAGAAACCAACTGGAAACATATATTAACCCCGAGTATGACGGCTGTAAGAAAAGACAAGAGCACAAGGGTGAAGAACTGTAGAAAGGCAGCTCCTCCCCAAAGCTACTGAAAAGTTAAAACACTGAGGATGGTCAGCCAATCGATGCGGGGCAACATCAGAAACTCTCCAAGCAAAAGGAGTGTTCTCGGTATTTCCGGATGGTTCCATGAGGTGGCCATGAGGTTCGCCGTCCTTAGTAACGGCTTCTGTTGGGACACCCTGGGCCCTAAGAGATTTGGACAAAGGTCTCATTTGGAGTGGCCATTAGCCAGAGTCCAGCTCCAGTCCCAGACATTGGCCCAGATGCTTCTCTCTGAGGAATGAGTAAATAGGATGATAAAATATGATGTTACTAGTCGTACCTAGGAATCTTCCAGAGGATTAGATCAATTTTATCAGTAAAGTGAATTACAATGCACACCTGGAGAAAAATGCCCTGGACTTTCTGATCAGACCATTTAATACTGAACAAAAGGCGGATACTCAATATTTGAGGGGTGACAAATAGACCCAACCTATGGGATGGCTGTTCCCCACGGTTAATGCCATCTTTCTATTCCCATCAGCTCTCCTTTCTGCCTGGGTCATGGTGGTCACAACTCTGTCTCCTACCTTCCCTCTGACTTCCTCATAATCCATCCTTGCCTGGAGGGCATGGCATTAATTTAAATAAAATACACACATTACCAGGCCACTGCTCTGCAGAAAACTCTCCGATGTTTCCCAACAAAGTTAGCAAAAAATCCAAACTCCTTACAAGGATCTCAAGAATCTATAGGACTGGCCCCTGGGTGCACCAATTTCTCTCCTTTGTTCACCCAGCCTGGCCCCATGGCCTCTGGGGCTCGGGATGGCACACGGCACCCACGGGACATACTGCCAGGCCTTCTCGTGGCTGCCCTGTCCCCACGTTTGCATCTTATCTTACATAAAACCTTTGGCACATGCATGTAGTCTAATCAGCAGAAAACTGGGAGAATTCCTTCTTCCACTCAAGTGCTTCAAGCATGGACTCTTCCAAGACGCGTGGCTCACACACGCTGAGGAAATCAATGTCTTTCACAGCAGACAGTCCTGGCCAACTTCCACCTCGGTTCAAACACTGCAGTCACAGAATCTGCCCCTCCCAGCCCACCCACGATCTGGCCACAGCTGGAACAGCAGCTGCTTCCTTACCTAGACCTCACGGTTGCCTTCCTGCAACTCATCAGTTCAATGGGAATTAGACCCTCCAGCTACACAGAATCCACTGAACTTCCCAGCCTGTTCTTCAACTCTTGGGAGATCCTCGTCCTTCCCATGAGCCTCTGTCTCCACACTAAATTCCCCCAGGCGATTCCATCATGGGTCACGGGCCCCAATTTTATGTCCTCACCTTCTGAAAGCACAGTTCTCAGACACCATGACATAGATGCAGTGTAGCAGCCAGGGGATCTGAATGCTGGTCTGTCACCAGTATAACTTCTCACCGCAAATGCATCAAGGGACATTGGCAAGTCAGTCATTTGCCGCACACACACACACACACATACACACACACACACACACACACATCAATATAAATACCAATAATGTCATCCAGATATGCCTGGAGATAGAGCTCAGGTAGCATAGGGCACAGCTGTCTTTTTTTTTTTTTTTAATTATTTACTTATTTGTTTGTTTTCTTATTTATTTTTATTTTTAGAAAGAGGGGAAAGGAGAAACAGAGAGAGAGAAACATCACTGTGTGGTTGCCTCTCACTCATTCCTCCAACTGGGGACCTGATGTGCAACCTAGTCTTGTGTCCTGACTGGGAATCGAACCAGTGACACTTGGTTCACAGGCTGAGGCTCAATCCACTGAGCCACAGCAGCCGGGGCTCAGCTGTCTTTTGACAATACAGGTGCAGCTCTGGCCCCTCACAGGGAGTACTCAACCCTGAATTACCCACTGGGCATCTGAATACTCTTCAAATGGAAGAAAATGGCCAAGATGTAGAAATAGGATGCTTGTAAAGCTGAGTTCCCGATGGGAAATGAGTTTTACTGCAGCTGCCCAGGGCCCCAGAGTACAGCCACTCACACGTGATGAAGCACATTGTGACAAAATTGTCTCAGTGTTTGCTCTCTTCGCACTGAGCGGCCTGAGATGGGCATAAAAGCAACCAGACTATCTTGTTCAGATTAGAATGAAGAACTCTTTGTTTATGTTTAGTTAGAGAGAGAGGAAAGGAGGTGGGAGGGGAGGGGAAGGGGGAGAGAGACATTGATGTGCGAGAGAAACATAGATTGACTGCCTCCCGTACACACCCTGACTGAGGATTGAACCTGCAACCTAGGTACGTGCCCTGACTGGGAATCGAACCCCCAACCTTTTTGTGCACAGGATGATGCTCCAATCAACTGGGCCCCATGAACCAGGGCATAATGGGGAACTCATACCGCAGAGTGGAAGATTAAACCTCTTCTCTTTAAGATAGTTAAAAACTATGTCAAGGAAATGAGATAGGGCTTGGCAAAGATGTCAAGTCACGACAAGATGGCCTACAACGCAAAGCGGATGAGAAAAAGAAACAGATACGCACAGCTTTCGATTTCCAGGGTGCAGTTCTGCTCGTCCAAGGGGTACCTCCTCAGGTCCATCATGCACGCTGCGGTCGTGGTGATTCTGAAACACACAGAGTGGGGACAGAAAGCGAAGATGGGGTGAGAGGCGCAGCAAGAAACCTGTGTCCACATGAGCAACACGTAGCTCCCACCTAGGACTCCTCCCAAGTACACCTGAGTCCACATAATGATATATATCGAAGACGTTTTCAGTATGCTGTAGGCCAGCTTCATCAAGAAAAGCAACACAAAACGTTTAAATCCTATATGCTTATCCACAGAGTCTTGTAGACTTTAGATAATCAGGACAGAGAAAGGGGTTTCTCAGGAAGTTCTTTTCTTCAGTCTTTTGTTCTGCCTTCTGGTCTAGTGGCTCTGTGACCTTTATAGCCCAGAGAAAACTCGTGGGTGCTGACAGGGCCGATTAGATTAGGATTGAATTCTTTGACTTTCTACGTGACATGTTTCAGTAGCTACGTATTGACAGGCTGCCCTTTGGAGTCTGAGCCCAGCTCTGCTTCAGCCAGTGTTATTCCACTTGAATGTTGGGCTGGGTCCGGACGCTCCAGAGCTTTGCACCATGAGATCATCTCTCTTTGCAAAGAGAATAGTTGGCTTTTATTTGATTTGGTTATGAACCAAAACTGAGTGGGGTCGCTTCCCTTGGGGTCAGCAGCAGCCGTGGAAAGAATTTATATCATGGCCAAGAACACTAAACCTCCACCACGCCACAGTTACATCAGCTGCATGCAGGATAAAAGCACTTGTAGCAATGTCAGGTTCATTTCCTACTCTGTCTACAGCCCCATGTTTTAAAAAATATTTTATTTACTTATTTCTAGAGAGAGGGGTAGGGAGGAGAAAGAGAGAGAGAGAAACATCAATGTGTGGTTGCCTCTCTCACGCCCCCAACTAGGGACCTGGCCCACAACCCAGGCACGTGCCCTGACTGGGAATCGAACTGGTGACCCTTTGGTTCACAGGCTGGCGCTCAATCACTGAGCCACACCAGCCAAGACAGCTCTATTTTAGGGAAACCAACCTGCTCAAAGCCTCTGTCCAAAATGCAACAATTACACCACTGTACGTTATTTTCTCTCTAGAATTCTACATCTTCTCCACCACAATAATGGCTAACTGGACTGGGGAGGATCCCTGATTCAAGGGCAGTCAACAATGAGTTGATCAAGAATCTACGATGTAGATACAGAGAATAAAATGATGGTCGCCATGTGGGAAGGGGTTTGGGGGGAGGGGTGAATCAGATAAAGGGAGTAAGAAGTACAAAGTGTCAGTTATGAAAACAATCACGGGGATGTAAAGTACAGCATAAGGAATATAGTCAATAATATTTTAATAACTGTGTATGGTGGCAGATGGGTGCTAGATTTATCTGGGGGATGACTTCATAAGTTATATAAATATCTCACCACCATGCCGTACCCCTGAAACTAATTTAATAT
Organism: Furipterus horrens; assembly: GCF_987537825.1. Lineage (NCBI taxonomy): Eukaryota > Metazoa > Chordata > Mammalia > Chiroptera > Furipteridae > Furipterus > Furipterus horrens. The sequence continues at coordinate 1,268,501 of NW_028327186.1, read as the reverse complement.
TATGTGTCCATTGTAATTGAAAAATTAAAAAATGAAAGAATCTGATTGGCCCGAGTTAAAAGCCAGAATGGAGCTAAAGAAACTCCTTCCATGGTGATGAATCAGAAGACAAGACAGGAATAGAGCTGAACCTGCAAGTCCCAGAGGAGAAGCCTGCGGTGTCGTTTCACTTTGGAGAGTGAGGCAGGAGGTCGCGTGCCGGAGGTGGGGACACGCAGAGCAGATCGCGGGGAGACAGCGGACGCGGGGCAGGGCTGTAGTGGTCTCGGGGACCGGCATTCCCGTAACTTCCACCCGAGTCTGCACTGGGCAGCCCTGCTGCTGCCCACCCAGGGATGCGTCATGGGAGTGAGCTGGAATGTCTTCTGCTGAGATCCCTAGAGCTACCTTGGATTCCCCGCCACATTCCAGGCGCCCCTGTCCCTGAAGCCCAGCGTTCAGCTTTCTCTGGATAGACAGCCTTCCATGTGACTAGCCAACATTCTAGAAGCAGCGTGGGAAAGTGCTGCTCCTATCAGCGGGTCCGAACCAAACGCCCGGAGAACCCCGGCACGCGCCAGTGTTGCGGGCTTGTCCCATTGAGCTACATGCAAGTGCTAAGGGGACAGTGGAGTAAAGGTTGACTTTCACTAGCATCTGGGGAAGCAGCAGGTGGAGAAGAACAATAAGAAAACATCCACATACTTGGCAATCATGGGTCAGCACTAAATTTTGGTCTATAAATAGCGTGCAAGGGCCACGGAGACGTGCTACAGACCCCAACCAGTGGCCAAAACGTGTCCTTTCCAAACAAGCACAGGTATCATTTCAAAACATGGATTATATCCTATAACCCAAAGTTGACACATGTCTTCATCCATCACTTCACCCTTTACCTCTTCCCCACCTCCCTTCTCTCTGGGAACCACCATACTGCTGCCTGGGTCTGAGTTTCTGAAGATCTGACTTTGGTAAATCCATAATGCGATATACAGATGATGCGTCACAGAATTGTACACTGGAAAGCTATGTAATTTTAACAACCAATGTCACTGCAAGAAGTTTAATTTTAAAAAACCTTTAGAAAAAACAAAGTCAATATATAGCTCTTTGGTATATTTTTTCAAAGCGTCTGACTCTCTAGCCAACTGAAGAACCAGCCTCGCACTTTTTGATTCTGGTGTCTTTTTATAGCAGATGGACAACCCAACATCCATACAAGATGCCTACAAGGCAAAACTAGAATAAAGTTAGGTTAAAATTATACATGTTTAAGAAGAAGAGAAAAAAAGACCTCTACTGGATATGTTCAAATTTTCCTAGGTGTTTCTGCCCCTGTCTACTTAAACAGAGTCAATCATTGAGATTATTATTTTTTGTTTGCCTTAGTCATTCCCCACTATCACCCCTAAGACACATGCACAAACACACAAACGCAAACACGTCCAAATTGTTTGGGGACTCACACTTAATGTGACATCGCGTGGAGCGCTTTGTGGGGATTATTGGAAGGGAACTGGGAAACTAGAAGAATTGGCGAGGGCATCCTAAATACTGTGGACCTATTTTCTTGGTCTGGTGGAGTCATGGTTATAAAAGGAAGCCCTTTTCCTATTTACTTGAGGACTAATATGAAAAACCTACGCACCACGCTTCTTCCTCTGGGAAAAATGCACAGAAAACCCTCTCACGGTGGAGGGTCAGACATGAGTACCCACTCATGGTACAGAAGGTGAGCACAGAGATGACACATTGGGGTAAGGAAAGAGGCTTGGGCGCTGCTGGGACAGAAAGGCAAGGCATGGGAAGGGGGCCCTGGTCGGGTGGTTCAGTGGGCTGGGCATCATCTCACAAAGCGAAGGGTCATAGGTTCGATTCCCGCTCAGGGCACATGCCTGGGTTTCAGCCTAGGTCCCCAGTGGGGGGTGTGTGAGAGGCAGCCGATGGATGTTTCTCTCTCACATCGGTGCTTCTCAGCATCTCGTAAGTTTTGTTGTTATTATAGAGCTATTTCTCTGTTCAATTCCATGAATGTTGGCTCCATATATTTTGGAGTTCTGATTGTGGTGCATATATATCTATAATTGACATGTCTCCTTGGTGAATTGACTCATCAATATATATGGTGTTCTCGATTCTTGTCAAAACCAGAAAGTCTATTTGACTTAAAGTCTATTTCATCTCATATTAAGACAGCCACTTCAGCTCTCTTTCGATTACTATTTGTATGGAGTACATTTTTCCATCCTTTCGCTTTAAATTTGTGACTTTAAATATAAAGTGAACCTCGTGTACATAGCAGGTAGATGGATCTTGTTTTATCTGTATCCATGCTGCCAATCTCTAGCTCTTGTATGGGGAGTTTAATCCATTTACATTTAATGTAATTAAAGTTAAAGAAAGACTTGCTTCTGCCATTTTGTTACTTGCTTTTCATACGTCCTACAGCGTTTGGTTCCTTCACTTCTTCGTTTTCTTTTTTTATCTAGTTGATATTTTTGTAGTAACATGTTTTCATTCCCTTATTTGCTCTGCGTATTTTCTTCTTGGTGACCATAGAGATTATATGTAACATCCTAAAATTATAATAATTAAATTTGAATGGGTATCAGCTTTACTTTAACTATATGTAAAATCTCTACATCTTGGCTTAGTTTACTTTGCATGCCCCTGTTATTAATGTTAAATTGCATTTTATACATCGTCTACCTAATAACATAGATTTATAGTTACTCTTATGCATTTGTCTCTTAAATCATGTAGAACATAACAAAAAGTGGAGTTACACACAAAAGTTAGAGTAATGGTGGTTTTGTTTACTTTTACAGGAGATCTTTATATCTTTATACACCTTCAAGTTTCTCTCTAGCACCTTTCCATTTCAACCTGACAGACTTCTTTTTTCTGTTCTTATGGGACAGGTCTAGTCATAACTAAGTCCCTCAGATTTGGTTTATCTGGGAATTTACTAATTTCTCCTCATTTTTGAAGGCACTTCCACCAGATATAGAATTTTTGTGGCAGTTTTTGTCCTCCCTTCCGCTGCCTTTGACCTCCAAGGTTTCTTATGAAAAAGTGGCCGACGATCATCACTGAGCCTCCCCCTCAGTGACGAGCTGCTTCCCTCTTGATAATTTCAAAATTCTCTGTGTCTGCGGCTTTTCATAGTTTGTTTATATACGTCTGAGTGTGGGCCTCTTTTATTTTATCCCGCTTGGAATTTATTAAGCTTCTTGGGTTTGTAGATTCATGTTTCATGTAACTTTGAGAAGTTTTCCACAGATATTTCTTCAAACACTCTCTGCCCTTTACTGACTGTCATCTCTTGGGACTCCCATAAGACATGTTTTGGTGCGCCTGGTTTCTCATTGGTCCCTTTGGTTCCATTCACTTCTCTTCAATCTTTATTCTTCCTTTCCTCAAACTTTATAATTTAAATTTGTCCTACATTTAAATTTGTTTATTGTTTTCTTCTGCCTGCTCATAAACCCCTCTAGTGAATTCTTTCATTGTATTTTCAGCTTCAGAACCTGTTTGGCCCTCTTGTAATTTCTATCTCTTGGCTTATTTTATTTTGTTATTGACATACTTTCCAGATTTATTTTAGTCCAACTTTTCCCTCAGCCCTTTGAGCATACGAAAGACATATATACCTAAGCGTGGGTTCAATCCCTAGTCACGGCATGCCTGGGAGGCAACCAATTGATGTTTCTCTCTTGTCTCAATGTCTTGATCTCTCCCTCTTTCTCTCTCTCTCTCTCCCCCTCTCTCTAAAATCAATAAAAAATATATATCCTCATGTGAGGATCAAAACAGTTATCAGTATTTTGACATACTAATGTGCTTTTGGTTCAAAAATTCATATTACTTCAAATTCAAATTACTCTCTATAGCTCTGTGTGTTTTTTGAATCAAAAGGCAGAGAGCCCTGGATGAGCCGACTTTGAAGGGAAGCAGCAGGCAGAGCAGCTGTGTAGCTTGTGGGAAATGTGGTGGTCTGGTGTTTAGAAATTTTCTTTTGACAGCTTGTCGAGGTCCACAGAGATCTGAAGCCTTGTTTCAAAAATATGAGGCTCTAAATAAATCGAAGGAGTACATTGAGATGACATTTGAAAAAAAACCCAGCAACTTATTCAGGACTCCATTTACTGATATAATAGGCTATTTGAGATCTATAATGGATGCAAATTTGACTAGAGATTTTTTTAGGTTATTGTACAAAGTCTGTTATTGAAAGTTCCCTGTAGCTTATTATATTACTATTTAACTTTTACATATAAATGGACAGACAGAATTAGGTGAAGATATGATTTCATTCTGTTGGTTTTTCTTATTGTTGCCTGTTTTTTTTTTTAAAAAAAGATTATTTATTTATTTATTTTTAAAGAGAGGAGAAGGGAGAGAGAGAGAGAGAGAGAGAGAGAAACATCACTGTGTGGTTGCCTCTTGCGTACCCCCAACTGGGGATCTGGCTTGCAGCCCAGGCCTGTGCCCTGACTGGGAATCGAACTGGCAACCCTTTGGTTTGAAGGATGGCATTCAATCCACTGAGCCACATCAGCCAAGGTTTTTGCTTGTTTCAAGGTGTCAAATCTCCAATACTTTCAAATGGAGTTTGGAAACTTAACAGTTCTGTCATTCATATTATAGCATGCTGTCTGCTATGATGTGAATGTTTATGTACTCCAGAAATGGTAAGTGGAAATCACAGCCCCCAAAAGTGGCAGTATTCCGAGGTGGGGGTGGAGCCCTCAGAAATGGGATTAGTGCCCTTATAATAGAGACCCCACAGAGCTTCCTTCCTTCTGTTATATGAGCACAGTAAGCAGGTGCCTGCAATCAATGAGGAAGCTGGTCCTCACCTGACACTGCATCTGCTGGTATCTTGACCTTGAATGCCCACCTTCCAGAACTCTTGAGAATAAATACCTGTTTCTTCCAATCTGCCCTGTCTGTGTATTTTGTCATAGCATCCTGAATGGGCTAAGACACTAGTCTAACAGGGTGAAAGCTCTTTGATTTTAAGAGAAACACAGTAATGTATTCTGCCTCTTGTAAGAAAATAAAGAATATAAAAATAAAAGTGGAGAGATCCCAAATAGAAAGTTTTGTTTAAAAAGCCAAGTAAGCCTAGCCTAATTTTTTATTAATATTTCCTTTCCTACTACACACACACACACACACACACACGCACGCACTCCTTCTATTCAGTTTTTTGAGGTGCAGGCAGGTAAATGAAGGATGTGACTCCTCATTGATGCTCACATGGTTTCCGGAGAGTCTTCCGTGCAATCGATGTCTTGTCAGAACTTCCAAAGCTACATAAGCACATGTCTCATTTCTGGGCAAAAATACAAAAAGCTGAAAATGTCCCCAGGAAACATCGATCTAGGCTCTTTTCACAGTGGCACCATGGCCTGGTTGGCATGTGCCACTTTTATTCTTCTTATAGCTCAAAAAACTCGGATTGCTGCTAACATTTTGACTCGTGGTCTGTATATTGCTGTTTTGAAAATCTACTGATGCTTTCTACGTGAGGTGATGTTGAATAATTCCCTTTGCTCGTCTTGAAACACTGAAAGTCACGGCGGTGTGGATTTAAATATATACAGTCATACCTCGGTCCTCGTCGGCCTCAGAGCTCATCAAACCCGGTGCTCATTGCATTTTGACGAGAAAAAAAATGGTTTAGCAGCGGTCACTTGCTCGGTACTCATCGCGAGTTCCAGAACAAATTAATGATGGGTACCGAGGTAACACTGTATTTATTAGGATTTCACTTAGACCCACTGGAATCTTAGCTAAAGCGTTATGAACTCACAACATTTTGAGATAAGCCTTAAATCTTTGAGCCAGTCCTTGAAGACCTTAAGGACACTTTTAGGCCGGGAGATCAAGAAAGACACATACACAAAATGACTAAAACAAAACACAGCAAAAACCGGCGTAAAGTCAATGCAAGAAACAAAATAATTTGAAGGACACCATTTAGCAAGGGGGCACAATATTCCCAGCAATGGTCCCTGTCCCATCCCCGCCCCACAGTGGGGAGCATCATGGGAATGTCTGGCGGTTGCCATGGTAACCAGGGGATGCCCAGGGCCTCCTCAGGTTCCAGACAGCACTCTGATTTGGGACTCAAGTGACTTCATCAGGAGACCTGGTGAGAAATTCTTCTCATCAGGGAGCCTCAAGATTAGCCATTCCCATAAATATAGGAGGCCTCACCTTATAAAACTCCATGAACACTATCCCTTGGATCAGCATAACTAAACTTTTTCTTTTTTTTTTTTTTCAACTCTGCACACGGCTTTGGGAAAATGTTAGTGAAAGCTTTTGCTGTGTCAGGGTAATATTAATTACAGGCCTTTGTGGCTATAATATGGGAAATCCGTCCTGAGGGAATCGGGGTTCTCGGATAGGGTGACCCAATTAGATCAAACAAGCCCAAACAGCCTGTCCCCTTGCTTGTGACTATTCATAGTAACAGTAATGGCCCAAATCCTGTAAGACTTCTTTTTCTGCAAAGTGCAGAGTGTTTCATGGATGCCTGCTAATGAATCTGAGGATGCGGCCTCGTGGACTATTATCACCTCAAGTAAGAAGTTCAAGGCCCGGGCCCCACGTAGCCCCAAGAGGCAGACAGACCTGAGCCCGTACAGCACTGTCCCATCGGGGTGAAGCCGGATCATGCGGTTTTTCACCGTCACTCCGTGCACGAATGACTTTTTGTCGTTTAGGAAATACGTGTCGGGCACCCATAGCTGGTCGGCCACGCGATTGTCAAGCGTGAGGTTGAGAGGGATCCCAGAATAGGCGAGCCTTTTATCTCTCCAGTATTGTTGAAAATACATGGTTAAGGTGTAATCCTGCGGGGAAGAAAAAGAAAAGAAATTAGTTTGTGCTCAGCCAAACTGGCATTAAAAAATAAAAAACCACACAGAGCTCTGGCTGGAGTGGCTCAGCTGGTTGGGTGTCAGCAGCCTGTAGACTGAAGGGTTTTGGATTTGAGTCCTGAGTCCCCATCAGGGCACATACCTGGGCTGTGGCTCGCCCAGGTTGGGGTGCCTGCCAGAGACAACCAATCACGTTTCTCTCCCCCTCTCCCTCCCTTCCTTCCTCTCTCTCTAAAATCAGTAGGCATAGTTCTTGGGTCAGGATATTAAAAAACACACACATACACACAGAAATAAAGCCTCCCCCCAAAATCATTGTAACATTAGGCTGTTGGCAGAGAACTCAACTTGAGTCGTCCCCTACGTCCCCGTCTCCCACCACCAGGACATAGGAGCTCCACCTACCACCTGTCCCTCTACTGTGAATTTTCCTTTCCTCCCCTGCCCTCCACGAGGCTGCAAATACCAGACCCCTGCCCCCAACTGCACTGCAGAACCGTGACCCGTGGGTGGTCTCTACGCCTCATCTGTCACATCTGCTTATTCTTCTAGATTGCCAAAGCCACTCTTCCCTACACTGTCTGGGCCAGAGCACCAAACTGATACATGACGTCTTCTCCTGGGACAACGGGAGCCTGAAGCTGAATCTGGGGGTCGGAGGGGGACAGCGGTCCCTTTTCAGCTCCCACGGGCTTGTAACAACGTAAGCAAATACCTGAGCAGATGACCCAACTTTTATTATCTGTTTTTTTTTTTTTTTTTTCCGTTAGTGCTGGAAGGGGCAAAAAACGACATCTCAGAGGCTGAGCATGGAAATTGTATTTTTAAATTCTTACTCCTTTGGAAACGACTATTTAAGTCTAGGATAATCAAGTCTGAAAATCTGGTAATATTCATGGGATGTGCTGAACCCTATTGTGGAAAGATCCAAACTGAAAATTCAGAAGTGAGTAGCTAAACTCTCCAACCAGGGGAGGAAAAATCACCGGTGTTACACATGAAAGCTTCTTCTTTTAATCTTTTGAAGCTTCTACATATTAAAAAAATTCACTTATTGATTTTGGAGAGAGAGTGAGAGAGAGAGAGAGATGCAGAGAGAACTTTGTTGTTCCACTTATTCATGCATTTATTAGCTGACTCTTTTTTTTTAGTTAACACTTATTTTATTTTTTTATTATTGTTATTTATTTATTTATTGTTTTTCTATCACAGTTGTCCCACTTTTTCCCCCATTGCCCCCCACCCCAGCCCACCCCTTCTCCCACAATCAACCCCCACCCTGCTCTCCATGTCCTATTGGATTCTTGTATGTGTCCTGACCAGGGATCAAACTCACAACCTTGGCGTATCAGGACACTGCCCCAACCAACGGATCTATCTGAGCAGGGCTTTTAAATATTTTTTATGAAGCAAGTATAACATTAATATTTAAGCCAGGTAAAGATGGCACATCAATTTATAATTACATTAGTGAAGAAGGTTACTTACTTCCAATACTACTTAAGAACACAGATGCAGAATTTCTCCAAGTGTTACTTTACAGAATTTGGCGGTATAGAACGAAGCTCTGTATACAATCACCTTTGACTCAGTAATTCCACTTCAGAAAGGTGCCCTGAAGACACACCCACAACAGTATGGAAGTACAGAAATGACCATAAATATAATGACTGACCCAACTATGGCATATCCACATGACGAAGCCAGCGGGCTTAGGTAGCAGTGGGTAGGACAGGGAGAGGCCATGTGGCCGGGAAAGGATCGCTGGATCTCAAGAGCCCTGGGAGAAGCCCCAGTTGCTGGGGTTAGGAAACAGCATCCTTGAATGTGAGATATTTGCGAGCCAAGCGTTTATGCGTAGGTGACTGTCCTTTCAAAGTCTCCTGCGTATATACAAACAGCAGCAAACAAACAACAAATTAACCAAAGAAACCCTCCGCCCCTCTTTCGGGGTATAATTCAAGCAGCTCCAATAAATTGCAGTAGGAGGCAGGCAGCAAAGTCTCTTCTCGCGCGTGCAAATCTCCCGGCATTTACCTCATTAAAGTGCCTAGAGTACAGAGCTGAAAGTGAAAATATTGCTCATTATTTTGCAATTAAGTAATTGACTCGATTTCTTCAGCCCAGGAAATGAAGGAAAAAAAAATTACAAACCCGGAGAAAGGCAATCTCTCCCAACCAAATTTAAATGTCACCGCAGCTGGGGAAGTCACGAGACACCTGCACGTGCACCTGCTTCAGCGAGTTGGTGACACAGAGCCTGGCGGGCTGTTCTCAGGTCCGGGAAGGTGGGGAGTTGTTCTGAGCGGCTTACGTAAGCCCCGGGCGCTGGAGGCTTCCTCTGCAGGCATTTCTGCCAACAAAGATTTGCCTGGGGGAATCTCGGCCCTTCTATGAACACAATATATATTTAGAAAATCCTACCCCATTTGTTATAATGGCTTAATGCATCCATCTCTCCTCCCATAACAGACTTGGAGGTATCTGGGCTCGCTAAGCAATCCTTGAGTGCCTATTGTAGGTCAAGACCGCTGCTGGGTGCTAGGGACGCAGAGTTACGATACACATCATTTGTGCCTTTGATTAGCTCACATTCTGGTGGGGTGCACATGATATCAACCCCCCCAAAATAAATAAAGTGATCAAGAGAGGGCATTTTTTTACTTTTTCACCCAGTCCCCTAACCCCCACCCCTGTGGCCATCATCAGCCTGTTCTCTGTATCTCTGACTCCATTTCAATTTTGTTTCTCTGCTTATTTATTTGATTCTTTAGATTCCTCATGTCAGTGAGATCATATGGTATTTGTCTCTGTCTGGCTTACTTCCCTTAGCATTATATCCTCTAGGTCCATCCATGCTGTCACAAATGGTAAGACTTTCTTCTTTTTCATGGCTGAGTAATATTCCATTGCATACCTGCACTACATCTTCATTATCCACTTGTCTATCAATGGGCACTTGGGTTGTTATTTTGGCTGTTGTACAGTAAATAATGCTGCAACAAACATAAGGTTGCATACTGTAATGGAAAAATAAAGTGAAAAGAGAAGGCGCTTTGGAATCAAACATGTCCACATCTCAAGCCAGCCTCCTGTTGACTGGGCATAGGTGGACAAGCCATCTCTCTGTCCTAAGCCCACTTGCTCTGTCTGGTAAGACTGCCTGCTACATGTCTGGAAGTACTTGGTGACAAGAAAAAACTCTGAGGTGTTCTAAATTAATTTACAGCTGGGGAAAGTGAGAGACAGAGACAAGAGTAATTGACCAGGTAATAGCTGTGGGCCAGCTGACAATACGCTATTCACCCTCCTGAATATATGTTAGCGCTTTGAATCAACTTCCAGGTGGCTCTCTAAGAAGTAGATGAGGCCCTGGCAGGGTAGCTCAGTTGGTTAGAGCACTGTTCCGATATGCCAAGGTTGCAGGTTCTATTCCCAGTCAGGGCACATACAAGAATCAACTAATGAGTGAACGTATAAATTAGTAGAACAACAAATCAATCTCTCTTTCTCTCTCTCTCCCCACTCCCTTTCCTCCCCCCCTCAAATCAATCAATAAAACATATTAAAGAGAAAGTAGATATCACCAGACACCACTATATCCTGCCTTTGCGTGAATTTGTAAGACTGCTGTCCATAAACCATCAATCAAAAGTCATACATATTTCTTCTTTATGGACTGTGCATCTATCCCAGAACTGTCCCCCAATGCCATCACCGTTTCCTGCCCCCTTTCTGTAGCCAAAGTCAATTCTTTCAAAACAACTTACATCTTTCTTCCCCAAAACATAACGTATAAAAAAGCATGTTTGCGTCAGGGCAGGGGGGCATTTGCCTTTCCTGCCTCACCTGCTGCAGCCCACCTTGGGGACCTGAACCGTTGTCTGCTTGCACTGGGTTAGATAAGCCCTTTCTTTCAGCAATGCTTTCGGCTGGGAAGTTCATGTTTGGCGGTAGGAGGGGACAAGAGGGGTCAACAAGCGTCCAATAATGCAGAAGGAGCTCCCATTTAAGGGACAGGAACCTGGTGTGTGAAATGGGAGAAAGGTCACTGAGAGCTTCTGGTCTTGTCGCCGCCATGCCCACCCAAAGGCTCCCAGTCTGCACTTCTTATTCACCCACCTAAATACTAAATCTCCCCAGGAAATGGCCAGCCACCTCTGCTTGAAATCTGGAAGGTTCAGGGTCATAGTTACAAGTTCCCCTGTCCTGTAAAGCCACCTGATAAGCTGGCACAGGTGCCCGTGGGCAGCAGACACTCAGTGCAACACACAGATCACGGGTCACAGAAATGCACACTTAAAACCTATAGATGAAAAGAAAAAGACGAACATTCTGAGCAAGGACCTACGACCGAACAACTTAGCAAAATGGTCTTTACTGCTAAGCACCATGGGTATCCTCACAATCAGTACCATAGATGTAAGAAATTGAATCCTCCAAAAGACACGTGATACTGAGGTTTTCAGTAATCAGAGAAAAATGTTTTCCTGTGTCTCATTGGCCATTTAACAAAATGCAATCAAGTATATTCACGACTCTATTATATAGTAAAGTAATAATAAAATGTCTTCTCATCTGAAAAAAAAACCAAACCTATATGATCCCATTCACCAATGCCCGGTCCAATAAATGTAATTAAAAATTATGTTTTTATTTTTATGCTTAAAAAGAGAGCACAGATATTTGTCTGCAGCCTGATACGTTAGAAAGGCAAAAACAATTGTATTGACCTACAGTATGCCCTCATTTATCACGGGTATTATGTTCCAGACCCCCCCGCAAAGTAGGAACCTTACATTTATCCTAGACTCTTAAACCTACATCACTTTAACAACATACGTATACAGTACTACAAAATCCCGTAATATAGAGAAAAATCCGCGATAAATAATTAAATATAATATTTTAAAAAATCCCTCTTAAACGTGAAACAGCAAACGCTCACCTTATAAAACTGCTCTAGAAATTCACCGAGCTAACGGCGCAAAGCACAGTGTTCGATTCAGGCCAGGCATTTGGGAAATTCCACATTCTCTTCCCTCGCCCGGAGCAGGGCCCGTCAGCCCTCACAGAAGGCTATTCTTCAGCACCCAATGAGAGAGGGTCCCGTTCATCAGGTGGAACCCAGCCTGTTGGGTCACATCAAGTGCACACCCAACTGCAAAGGAAAATGTGAACGTTGCCCTGGCGGGGTGGCTCAGTGAGTTGGAGCATCGTCCCGTATGCCAAAAGGTTGCGGGTTCAATTCCCAATCAGGGCACATACGTAGGTTGCGGGTTCGATCCCCAGTCAGGGTGTGTACCGGAAGCAATCAGTCAATGTTTCTCCCTCACATTGATGTTTCTCTCCCTCCCTCCCCCTCTCTGTCTGTCTGTCTCTGTCTCTCTTCCTTCCTCCCGCTCCAAAATCAATAAATATACTAAGAAAAGAAAAAGAAAATGTGCTCTATTACCCTGTGATATGGGCAAAAAGACTCCACCTGGTACTTTAGAGCTGAGCTCTCAACACCACCTGAAGCAGGTTTCAGGCCAGCTCACGCCAACCGATGCATCGGGGTCACTGGATCTTTCATAAAACACTGTTTCCTGCTGTGAAACATTTTGAAATGACACACATTTGTAAAATAGCTACAGCCTGGATAAAGATGAAACCCAAACCAGAACATCCTGCCGGGCCTGACCGGCTGCGGCTCCTCTGACTGCCAGGGAGGGTGTGGGTAAAGAACATCACTGCCCTGACCGGTGTGGCTCAGCGGGTTGGGCGTCATCTCGCAAAGCAAAAGGTTGCAGGTTCGATTCCCGGTCAGGGCACATGCCTGGGTTACCGGCTGGGACAAAATGCAATCAATCAATGATGTTTCTCTCCCTTCCTACCCCTCTCTCTAAAAATAAATAAATCAAATAAAAAAAAAATAACCCTACATCCTTAAACAGCAATGCTCAACTCTTGACTGACATGGTTTATAGAGCCTGCATTATTCGATTTGCTGAACTGAGTATCACTTTAAATTATTTCTCTTTGAATCCCTTCAAGAGAGCAGAAAAGGCAAAAAGAAAGAAAAGGGCATTTATTTATCATAAAATAAAGGGTGAATATTTCCATTTTTAAGCAAGAGCCCCTCCTATATACTCACACAGTAAGAATGGCAAAGGCCTTTGATTTTATATGTGTGCTTCGGTATCAGGATTTAACAATGGATTTCCTCCTCTCAAAGACAAATCACGTGGATTTGCACTGCCACACATTTTAAAGTCCTCTCCGTTTCCAAGAAGATGTGCTATTTTTAGATAGCAGGGCCATTCATTTCTGAGATCATGTCTATTTCTGGCTTCCACCCAGAAATGGTTAGGTTATGGCTATTACACAGATCACAATAGTAACAATGCTACACAGCATATAACTGAAAACCAGTGGCTTGATAGTTTTTTTCTGAATGGTGAGGAATTTCAGCGGAAGCATTTGGGTGGACATCTCTGCCGGGAATGGCACAAAGCTGTCTTATATTCTGGGATATTGTATAATCAAAGCCTAGGTTTTCACACACTCCATCAAGCCTAGTACCCAAGGAGAGAGACACACAGTGCTAACCTTCAGATAGTGCAGGAATTACTATTTCTTCCTGCTTTTGAACAAAGGACCCTTTCCATTCATTTTGCATGGGGTCGCACAAATGACCCAGCTGGCCTTAGCTGTGTGTCGTAATGGTCCTTTGTCTCTGATCCACGAGACTCATGTCTTCTGCCAGTAGCCACAAAACTGTGAGTAAAATCTCTCACCCATCAATATGTTTTTTTTTTTTTTTTAAGATTTATCTATTTATTTTTGGAGGGAGAGGTAGGAAGGGAGAAAGAGAGGGAGAGAAACATCGATCAGCTGCCTCTTGTACGTGGCCCAACTAGAGACCGAACCCGAAACGCAGGAATGAGCTCTGACCGGGAATTGAACCTGCAGCCTTCTGCTTTGCAGGATGACACCCGACCCACTGAGCTACACTGGTCAGGACGACCCGTCACTGTTCTTGACAGGCTCTCTTGCTTCTCCTCCTACCTGCTGGCCCATCTTCTTTATTGCTCCCTCAGCCCCTCCTTTTCTTCCTCATGCTAGAGCTCCCCAGGGCTGCCCGTTCTGTGCCCGATCTACCCACTTACGCAACCAAACCTCCGTCCGTTCTCTGCTCTATCTATACTCACTTCCTTGGTGACTTCTAGCTTCATGGCTTTACCTTCATTCTATCTATAGGCTTAGATTTCTCAAATTTTATCTCCTATCCAGTTTTTAAATCAAACTCCAGAATCAGCGCCACCTACCCACATTAAACGGCTCGCCCTCAAAGCAAACCCACTCACAGTCTAACTCCATGGTCTTCCATCCTTAGCGACTCAGGCCAGAATCTCCCACAACCTTGCACTCCCCTCTTCTTCCACATTCCTCGCCCATCCGCGTGAAACTCCGTTGCCTCTGCATTCAAAACAGACCGACACTCCGCCCCGTGCTGTCACTGCTGTGGCTGCCACCTTGGTCTTGCGCCCCGGAATCCCTCTGAGCTATAGCGGCCTCCTCTCGGGACCTCTCCTGTCCCATGGTCCTGTTCCCAACACACCTTCCAGAGCGACTTTTGACAACAAAAGTCAGACCATCAGCTCCTGTGTTCACAATCACACAGTGGCTCCTTCGTTCACGGAAAGTAAAGCCCCTGTCTCCCCCCCACACCCCCACTCTTATTAGGGATTTCTGGACCCAGGGGTAGGTAGGATGACGATCATGCCCAGCTTGAAGCAGCTAGAGGAGCTCAAGACCATCGCCCATTGTCCTTTACAAGAATATAAAGGGGTTTCGGTCTGAGAGGGGGGAGATTGTTATTAAAAATTAATTAATTAATTAATTTAAAAAAAAGAATAATATAGGAAAGGGTGAAGCCAGAGAACTTGTATGCACGACCCATGGACATGAACTAAGAGGGATGGGATTGCTGGAGGGAAGGGGGGTACTGGGCAGAGGGGAGCAAAGGGGAAAAAAATTGGAACTGTTGTAACAATACAATCAATAAAACATACTTAAAAAAAAAAAAGAAAGTAAAGCCTTGGTAGACCTGCTCTGGCCCATCTTCCACTTCTCTGCCCTCATCAGCCAGCAGCACACCCTTTGCTACCTTTACACCAGCGACAATGGCCTCTTTGGTTCTCAGACAGCCCAGACAGGCTCCTACCTTTGTCTCTTTGCATCAGCTGTCCCTTCAGCTTGGGACTCTCTTTCCCCAAAGCCCCTTCTGGCTGACTTCCTCACCTTACTCAAGCCTTTATTCAAACTCACCTTTTCAAAGAGCCTTCCTGACAACGGCAGCCTTCCTACATCCCGCCAACCCCGATCATATTCTAGACGACGTACTGACTCATTGCGTTCATTTGTTACACTTATTTCCTTCCCCCCGCTAGGCTGTGAGCCGCATAAGAACTTCTGTCTGTGGCCGCTGATGGTCCCAGCACCGGGCAGGGACAGAGCCCGACACACAGAATAGCTTCGCAAACACGTGCTGAACAAGCGAGCAGGGGCTCCTCATAACCCGGGTGGCTGGCGCGTCCCTTCACAAAAGTCTTGCGCGTGCTTTCACCTGGTGCTCCAGATCGGTGGACAACCTGCATCATGTGCAGTGACAATGTCCATGCATCGAGTCACACCCCAGATCCACATTAGAACAGGCGTGCGATGCAAATTCTCAGGGCAGATGCGAGAGAGCAACACCAATCGGTTGTCTCCCTCATGCGCCCTGACCGGGGATCGAACCCACAACCCTCTGGTGAATGGGATGGTGCTCCAACCAACTGAGCCACCTGGCCAGAGCCCATCAGTGGTATTTTAAAGAATCTCCAATAGCCATTCTGATTTCTCCATGTAACTAGTCTTGACAGCACATGTTCCTATTTTGATCACTATATTGACTTAAAATTAGACCGAACATGCTACCTTCATTAAAATTAGGGAACGGCTTCCTACCATCAGCGGTCTACATTTAGAAAGCCGGCACGTGTGGGCCGAAACGCAGGCATATGGACAGCTCCCGCCCTGCGCTGCTCGGGGAGAGGGTCTGGCTGTTCCACGCGCTGGAAGAACACAGCCTTCCCACTCGCTTCTGAGTTTCTAGCAGGTGCCAATATGTTCTCGCCGCAAAAGGCTCCAAGCTGTCTCTGCACAGCCATCCGTCCCGCGTCCGTAGCTGGCATGACGGTAGCAAGACAGGGGTCTCTGGAGTCACAGGGGTCAGCAGGGGCTGCGGCCCAGGTGTCTGAGTCCCGCCTCAGTCCAGATCCTGATGCTATAAATAGCGACGGCCAGGTACCCGCCGGGCGCTGCTACCTCAGATGCCACCCTGCTGGGCTGTTCAGTAAATTAAGCAGCGACTACTCCAGAGCCCTCATTCAGTACACGTTAACGTTGCTTGCTACTTATTTCCTAGAGAAATCTCTTTATGTCATAAAGCACACTCATAGAGTGGTGTATTCATATCGTGTATTTATATAGAAATCCAGCTCTCTCGTGATAATCATTCTCCTATATTCAATTCCTTTAAGCTGTTGTGTGATGGTTATGCTTGTTTTGATTCACCTAATATCTGCTTTGGGTAAATCTAAACAGATGTTCCTAATTACTCCCTTTTGGTACGTCGTACATGGAAGATTTAGAACTCACGAAGCGAAGGTAAAACATCTATGTTGCCCACAGGAGTCGTGAAAGGGTGATGTTGATGATTAAAGTGTCCATATTTTGCTTTGGAAGCTGGTGAGTAAGAACATATATGCAGCCCTGCCTGGTGTGGCTCAGTGGGTTGAGCACTGGCCTGTGAACCAATCAGTCATTGGTTCGATTCCCAGTCAGGGCACATGCCTGGGTTGTGGGCTGGGTTCCTGGTTGGGGACATGTGAGAGGCGACCACACATGGATGTTTCTCCCCCTCCCTTCCCCTCTCTCTAAAAATAAATGAAATCTTTTAAAAAATAACATATATTCATAACCCATAGATGCAGACAACAGTGTGCGGATGGCCAGAGAGGGGGAGTCAGGGCTGGGCGGAGGTGGGCAAAGGCGTGGGAGGGGGAATGGGGACACCTGCCATAGTATCAACAATGAAAATAAATGAAATAACAACTCAATTATTCCCAAAGGAGGACACAGTTTTAAAAAAGCAAAGGCACCCTTTAGTGGACAGTTGTGGCCCCACTAAACCTCAACATAAAATCTGACACTATTCATATTCAAATGAACCCCAAAGAGTCCCCCCTAGAGCTGTGGACCCCCCAAGCAGTCCTAGCCACTGAAGGCAAACTTTCAGGAGCCACCAGACGGTGATTCAAAGAAGCAAAAGGTCTCTATTCACCAAGGCACCGGGTAGAACAGCAACTATGCAGTTAATCATCCATTTCCTTGATCTTGTGAGAAACAGTAGCTATTAAAATACAGGGTCTCCAAATGTGAGAGCGGCTAGATTATTTGAAGCATAAGAACGATAATTCTAAGTGTCGTTTCTGTTTTCCATTTGCTCGCGGGCTTTCTCAGCAACCACTGAGCTAGGACTCAGCCACGGTACTCTGATCACGTGGCTCTTAGGTACTTTTTTCCCCCCTTCCCATGAGTTGGGAATTGTGCCTGTCCACTCCGGGGGTGGCATAACCAAAGCTGCCAATTCATCAGCTGCTGTGTTAGTCAGAATCAGGCTTGATCATTTATGACAGGCGATATAACGAACAGCTGGCCATCGAATCCATCATGAGATACTTGCTTTATGTTTACCTTTGAAACTGCTGTCGCTTAAAATGTATAGGGTGTGATGTCACAAGAGCTACGATTCTTGGGGCTGCCGCTGGCTGTGCTCAGAATGCAAGTTCAACCCCATGTCCTAAAGAGGAAATTGGTTCAAGGTTAAATGGGTCAGCACAGGGAGTAACAGACATCTGGGAAGCCCTGAGGCTTGGGTGTCAGCCCCGGTCCCCACTAGCTAATGTGCTGCTCTGGATGGGGACCTCTGATGATCTGGCTGCTTTCCGGGGCAGGATGGGAGCCAGAGAAATCATGTCTGGACATTGGTCACTTCCCACGATGACCTCCCAGAACTGAAGCAATGTGGTGGGGTCTGCAGAGCAGGCTTGACAGCTGCTCCAGGGACTTACCGGCATAGCCGAGGTTCAAGGTAACACCAGAGGACAAGGACCCTGGAGGGAAGGGTCAGCGCGTCCTGTGGAATACACATTCACGGTCAGAATTAAAGTTCCCAGAATTATATTCTGCCACTCGCTTCAACTGGTCGGTCTCAGCAACACATCCTGGGAGCCACACGACTTTCAGGGGGCAGGCGGGCAGTCTTCCAGTCTACCCAGTCTGTGGCTGGGCCAGTGCCAGGTGCCACTTGGCTTCAGTCTGTGACCGAGGACAGCTGCCAGCATCATCCCATACACCAAAGGTCATGAGTTCGATTCCCAGTCAGGGCACATATCTAGGTTGCGGGTTCGATTCCCGGTTAGGCACATAAGGGAGGAAACCCAATCGCTTTTTCTTTCTGTCTCCCTTTCTCCCTTCCCCTCTCTTCAAAATCAATAAATATGTCCTCAGGGAGGATTTAAAAAAATTAAGGATAAAGGACAGTGGGAGCACTTGAGCTCTTCCTCCCCACCATTATCCTCAGTGCTCAGGTAAACTCTTATAAAAATTCTCAAAAAACAAACAAACAAACAAATAAGAAATACACATGGGCACACACACTCACAAATGCACACACATATGTAATTGTAAATGTAAATATGTCTACTCCTGGGAAGAAAATGTGTCTACTGTTGTGTCTACTGGACGGAAATTACCTACTGCGGCACACGGCGGAACCCCACCTGCGTGGTTCCTGAGAAAGCCTGTGAACCACTGAGAACCATAAGGGACACACAGAATTATTGTTTGCACACTAAGAATAGTCTAGTTGCTATCCTATATGTATATCTACTGACCTTTATATATAATCTACGTGCATATATACACACACACAGACACCCCCCATCCGCCAACACAGTAATAGATGACAGCAGACATATGCTATTTTTAAATATTGTGGGTACCTTGCAAGAAGGTTTGTCAGTTAAACACAGGACAGGCATTTATTAAGTCAAGTCACTTATTCATGGACTTAGTCATTCAGTCATTGTGATCATTCATTCAGCCTTTTTCTCTTCATTTGCTTATCACATTTGCCTCATAAAAGAACTATTTTTTTTATGGATTCGGTCCACAAGGCATGGGATGTTTTTATTAAGGCAGTCAGTCCCGGAGCCGTCTTTTCTCCCTGCGAAATCTTTCAAAGGTCCATCCTTTCCGTTCTTGCATTTAGCACCCCCACCCCCACCCCGGGGGATGCCCTGATTGCCTGGCCCCCAGGCACCCCGCGTACTGCCTCCCGCCAGCCCCAGGCCCATTAGTTAAAACAGCCTCTGGTCCCTGCGTGTCAGCCCTGCCTCACTGTGCGGGGGTGGGGGTGGGGGCTCTGAGGCAGGAGGAGTCCTCCTCATGCCCCGGTCCCGAGGGCACCCTGCGTTCTGTGTTTCCAAGTCTCTAACGGGGTCCTGCAGGTAATCTGACAGGGGCCTGTCACTGCCGGGGCCGCGCACCTAAGCGCTGTCATTGGTCCATGCCAGCTTTGCGCCAATGACAGACTGCCTCCCTCTGAGTCGTCCTGCTCCTCTCCACGGCGGACCCTCCTCATCTTTCCCCATCTCACAGGCCTGTCCCGCTCTATCCCGTCTTTCTGCAGAGACCCCTCAAGCAGCACGTCCGCCACGGAGCCTTCTTGGACTGTCTCCCCCACGGTGGACTCGGTCAGGTCCTCCCCCGAAATAAGGATCTTGTCCTTGAGGACCGGCAACGCTCCTATGAGTTCATGATTTGCTAACACATCACCAGCCACATGCGACTGTTACCAAGCCATTGCTTCCTCCTTGTTTCATGAGCGCCCCGTGCACCGTTCTGCGTAACAGGAGATGGACTGAGGTCAGTGTCACTAGCAGCTGAATCCCCTCAAACGCGGGATGCAGTGGGACCAGTATGCGGCCCAGTGCATGTTTCTGGGTTGAATGGTGGCCATCTGTGTGTATGGTGTGTGCTGGTGCGTGTACTGTGTTGTGTGTGTTTCATTGTGTGTATTGTATGTTTCATCATGTATGTTGGGTGTGCTGTGTGTTTTATGTGCTGGTGTGTGCTGTGTACCGTGTTGTGTGTGTTGAATGTGTTTTGTTGTATGTATTGCATGTGTTGTGTCATGCATGTTGGGTGTATGGAATTTGTTGTGTGTTGAGTGTTTTGTGTGCTATGTTGTGCACATGCATGTAGTGTGTGTTGGGTGTTGTATGTGTGTTGTGTTGGGTTGTTGAGTGTGTTTTGTGTTGTGTACATGTTGTGTGTTTTGTGTGTTGTGTGTGTGTGTTGGGTGAGTTGAATATGTGTTTTATGTGTTGTGTGTGGTGTGTGTGTTTTGCAGAGTTTTACCCGCAGGGTCTTTCCTAGTGGAAGCCCCGTGGGTGACCTTATTACAGAAACAGGGGAGTCCAAAAATCCCCTGAGTTTGCGGCTGGGTGATGGGGAGAAGGAAGCAGCTTTTAGAATGCCTCCACATGCCTGAGGCTGGTGGCTAGTGTCTTTCTTATGCAAAATGGCTTTAATGCATCCAAAGCCTGGGGTCGATGGGAGGGGTCTTGGACCAGGGGACGGTATGGAGAAAGCACACAGAACCTACCTAAGGTTCTGTGAATGGTCAGAACTGGTTACCGCACCCACTGCATCAGAGGATGTAGTCAGGGATTTCAAAATAAGCGGCAGACATTTTAACTGAGGCTGAGGCTGAGGCTGACTATGTGGATTTAACTGGGGACAGGCTGATCATGTGAATTTAACTGGGACTGACAATGCAGTTTTAAGGAAGGGACGTACCTTGCTGAAGGAGGCTGAGAACCCACGAGGTTCTGGATTAAAGCTGGTGGACCCCATAACACAGACGAGGTCTCCCCAATCAGGATTGAATGACTGGCAGCTACTGGTAAAGCTGAACTGTGTTTGGAAAGTAGGGAAACGGTTTCTCTAACTTTTCTAAAACAGGCCTGGTTTGGTAGGGGGGGGAGGCAGGATATGTGTTTATGGGTGTTTTAAAGAACATAAGACTTAACAGCAGAAATCCGCAAATAACTAAATCTATATAACTGTTAAATAAACAGTCTTTTTCTTTTCACCAAACTCTGGTATTCAGTTATAATTCTGGCGGCGGGCAATCGGGCCCCTGACTAAACAGCCCGTGGGTTCTGTTTCCATCGGAGCAGCCCAGGGCTTCTGTAACAACCTCAGACTGGACTCCACGGTATAAACTTTCACACCACCGTTACTTTTTCATGTTTTTATCCAACGAACATTACCGCCGGCCTACCCTGTGTCATAGCCAACACACGGGAGAGGAAATTCAGAAGCAAATAAGACACCCTCGTGTCCTTACAAAAAGGGGGACTGACACAGACCCCACCTGGGAGCACAGAGGCAGGTGGCCAGACAACCACCGGAAACTAGGGGAGGGGACCGCGGCAGGCTCTCCCTCGCTGCCTCTGAAGGAAGCGGTCCTGCTGGCACTACCCTGGGACTTCAGTGTCCAGAGCAAAGAGACCGCACCCCTGTGGCGTGAGTCACTGGGCCGGGGCTCTTTGGTGACAGCCTGGCACACTGCGGATACCCAGCCCACCCACAGCCAGTGGCCATGGTGGCAGCAGCAAGTGTTGTTGGAATGACAATTATTAAAATAATAATGCTGCTGCTGCTGCTGAGGACGTGGAGAAGAACCCTCGTGCACTGTGCGTGGGAATGTAAATCGGTGCAGCCACTGTGGAAAGCAGTGTGGAGGTGTCTCAAAAACATGCCCCAATAATGCCAATTTGGGGATATATGCAAAGAAAATAGGATCACCATCTCAAAGAGATCCCCGCCCCCCCACATTCACTGAAGCGTCCTTTACAGTAGTCAAGCTAAGAACCTAAGTGTCCATCAAAAGACAAGCGGATCAAGATGGGGCGCAGATATACATTGAAATATGACTCAGCCATAAAAAAGGAAACCTTTCCATTTGTGATGACGTGGATGAGCCGTGAGAGCGCTATGCTAGGTGAAAAAAGGCAGAGGGAGATAGATACTGTATGTCCTGACTTATATGTGGAATCGAAACACTTCAAAGTCAATGACACAGAGAGCGGACGGGTGGTTGCCAGGGACTGGGAGTGGGGAAATGGGGAGATGCTGGTCTGAGGGTCCAAACTCCCAGTTATAAAATGTGTAAGCTCAAGGGATCCAGTGATTATAGTTAATGACAATTAGCAATGCTGTGCTGCATGCCGGGAAGTCACTACAAGAGGAGAGCTTTGAGTTCACCATAAGAACAACAGCCAAGTGGGAACCACCCCCTGTGGTTAACAATTCCCGATAGACACGTATCAGCTCATCACGTGGTGCACCTTAAACTCTCTCTGTCTGTCTCAAATCACTAAACATATCCTCAGGGGAGGATTAAAAAAAAATTTTTTTTAAGAGGGAAGAGCAGTGCTTAGGCAGGGCATTGCACAGACACAGAGTTATTTGAATTTGGGATGCAATCTACTGGGTAAACCAAAGAGGTGGTCACCTTCAAACCCAGACCAGGCAGGAGCAGGGAGCTGTAAGGAAAGGCAGGACCCCACGGAAAGCTTGTCAGGTCAGCCCCGAGGGTGGGGTGAAGGGACCCAAGAGCACAGCTACCTCCCACAGTGCTGATTAGGAACCCTGAATAAGAAGTTACTCAAAACGGACGCTAAGGGAGGATTTCCTGGTCAGGAAGAGGATGCATCAGAAAAGGAGGGAAAAATGTTCTGGGCTGTTTTTATACTTGCGATAAAATACTCATGACATGAAATTTACCCGCTTAATTTCACAACATATGCCTGTATCAAATCCTCACAAATTATATGTCAGTTAAAGCTGGAAAAAGAATTACCAGCTGCCCCATTTTTAAGTGCATGATTCTATGGCATTAAGGACATTTCCAGTGTTGTACAAACCATCATCACCATCCATTTCAAGAATCTTTTCTTTTTCTCAAATGAAACCTCTGCTCTCATTGAAGACTAACATCCCCTCCTCGCCTCCCCCCAGCGTCTGAGACCTGCCAGGCTACTGTCTAGCTCCACGGCTTTGACAACTCCAGGGACCTCTCATCGAAGTGGAACCACACAGTACTTATCATTTTGTGACTGGCTTATTTCTTGCAGAATAATGTCCTCATGGCTCATCCACACTATAGCAGAGGTTAGAATTCCCTTCCTTTTTAAGGCTGAACAATACTCCAGTGCAAGGACATTCTGTTTTGCTCACAGACATCTGGAAGTGCCAGTAGGTAAGGTAGTAAGGAGCAGTTAGTATGATTAAAATAGGCAGAGATTTTGAAGTAAATGAAATAACCAAGGAGAATGTGTGGAGTAAGAACCTTATGATCCCTAAGAAAAGGGCAGAGGATGACCATTCAATTAAAAAATACTCAGGCCCTGGCCAGGTAGCTCAGTTGGTTGGAGCATCATCCTGATACACCAAGGTTGCGGGTTCGATCCCAGGTTAGGGTACATGTTAGAATCAATCAATGAATGCAAGAATAAGTGGAACAACAAATCAATGTCTCTCTCTCTCTCTCTCTCTCTCTCTCTCTCTCTCTCAGAATCAATCAATAAAGAAAAGAAAAAAAAAAAACAACTCAGGAGGCACTGTGAGGAAGCAGCAGGAAAACCAGGGAGGGGAATTTGCAGGTGGTCGGGAGTTGCTAGGCGACTGGTCTGGAAAGACACTGGATGATGTGGAGATCCCAGAGGAGAGGGGCAACCTTAGGGAAAACAGTTTCTGCAGAACTATTAGGCAGAAGTTCAAGGGCACATGGCAGGTTGAGGAAGGGAAGGACTTGGCTGGTGGGAGGAGAGCCGAGGGGAGCTTCAGAATGAAGATGTTGATGGGGGACCCAGAAAAACTGGGGCTGGTCATGCTGGGAGAGGGCGGTGAGGGGAACTGAGCCCGGAGAAGGCAAGCAGAGATCAGCCACGGACACTGTGCAGAGCAGAGAGAAGACCTGCAGGTCTGGCGGACAGGGAGGTAGCAGAGTCTCTCTCGGTATCTTCCAGGCGGCCGCCTAGCAGGATGAGGAGCACTCATGGAGGAAGTTCGAGAGACAAGTCAGATTCTACAGTAGGTGCCCTAGGGAAAGGGGGCTGGTGAGGAAGACCTGCTGAGTCCATAGAGGGAAGAAAGGTGCAAGGTGTGAGTGTGTATGATGTTAGATGGTGGACGGATGGATGGATGGACAGGCAGACAGGTAGACAGGAAAACAGAGATGATAGATGATTGACAGGTAGATGGATGGATGGATGGATGAAGAGATAGACAGGCAGATAGGTAGACAGAAAGACAGAGATGATAGATGATTCACAGACGGATGGATGGATGGATGGATGGATGGATGGACAGGCAGACAGGTAGACAGGAAGATAGAGATGATAGATGATTGACAGACGGATGGATGGATGGATAGATGGATGGATGGACAGATGGACAGGCAGACAGGTAGACAGGAAGATAAGAGATGATAGATGATTGAAAGACGGATGGATGGATGGATGGATGGGTGGATAGAAGATAAATAGAATGGAGAGGTAAGTTCAGTAACAAACTGATAGATGGTAAATGACAGGATGAACAGGTTAGTTAGGTGGACAGAAACACAGAAAGAAAAGGGGGGGGAGAGAGAGAGAGAGAGAGAGAGAGAGAGAGAGAGAGAGAGAGAGAGAGAGAGAGAGGCTGACTACACTAAAATGTGGAAATACTGGTGTGCAGTGATCCCTCACTTATCGCGGGGATTACGTTCTAGACCCCCTGCGATAGGTGAAAATCCGTGAAGTAGGAACCTTACATTTATTTTAGTGTTTACTGTACAGTACTGCAAAATCCCATGATATAGCGAAAGATCCGTGATAAATAATTAAATATAATATTTTTAAAAATCCCACGATACAGTGAGGCCGCGATAAGTGAACCGCGATATAGCGAGGGACTCCTGTATAGAACTTTCTCTAGGGGTGGAGTTATGGATTTTTAATAATGTTTTATAATTCCCAACTTTTCTACACAGGGACTATTTTTTCAGCCAGAGGAAACAGTCCAATGCGATGGTTAGAGGTCACTGGGCAGGGAACCAAAGCAAAATGCTGAGCCATTTGGAGGTTCCCACAGAGACTGAAGCTGGCCATTGCCACGGAGCCAGTCAGCAGGTTTCTGGGCCCTTTGTCAGCTCCCCGTGATGAAGGTGTAATAACAGCAATGAACTTGGAATGCTAAAGATGAACTGGGAGTCATCAGGGCAAAGTCACACTTCTGAGACACCCCGCCTCGCAGCTTCTTTCCAAAGCTCTCACGGTTGTCATGCCAACTCTCAGGCAAGGAGGCAGAGACCAGGGGCCATGAACTTGATTCATCTAGAGCAATGAAAAGGTAGGGCCTGTTAGGTGCAACCCCAGCCCTCTGCCCTCAAGACCTAGATGGGAGGAAGCACTCTGGGGCCTGTGAAGGGGACACAGGAGCCACATCTGGGAGCAGGAGAGGGAGCCTGAAGATAAAGAGAAAGATCCTGGGGTACTTGGGCTGGGACACTGGAATCTGCAGCCCAAGACTAGCTGGGAGCAGGGTCATGTGTTTCTGGCATGTTCAATTCCTCTTCTGCTCCAAATGAAGTTGGTGAAGCCTTGACATCTATTTCAAGCGTAAGTAATAGATTCTGGTGATATTCATCTTTCTATTCCTGTAGAGTTTTCTTAAAATACTACCATTATTACGGAATTTCCTAAAATCACCCCTACCATTTATGAAGTCCAGATCATTTCTTGTTTCTCCTAAGGCACATTCAGGTTCAAGCTGAGTCTTCAATTTTTCCTTTGTTTCTGCACGAGACTCTTGTCCCTACACTAGACGGAGCATCGCCATCCCAGGCAGAGACTGATTAATGCTAAGCTATCACTCTTCTCCACGGGACCTCGGGTGACTCCCCTGTGGAGCAGAGCAGAATGGCACGGACACTGGGCGTGGCCCCTTACCCTCGATCCTGTGACCCCCACCTTCCCTCTGCTGTTGGGACAAGATGAGGCATGGGAAGAAACCATGAGGCATGTCTGCTTCCTGCAGATGCATTCCCCACTCCAGCCCTCCCCAGCAATAAACATGATGTGTTCATTTCTTTTTTTTAAATTTATTTATTTGCTTGTTTATTTTATTTTTAGAGAGAGGGGAAAGGAGAAAGAGAGGGAGAGAACTGTGTGGTTGCCTCTCACGCGCGCCCCCAACCGGGGACCTGACGTGCAACCGAGTCATGTGCCCTGACTGGGAATCGAACCAGTGACACCTGTAAACGGGAAACTTGAAACACCTGCACCTCTTTGGATGTCGTCAGTGGCAAACCTCATTAAAGCCTGTCTCCCCTGGCTTACATAATAAGGAAAATGGTATCCTTTTGTAGATTGTGCTGTTGTCCCCAATTTCTCACCCCTCCCTGCAGCCATATCCTCTGTCACGTGACTCTGCAGAGACTTTAACCAGGGATGCTCACCTGCCACGGATGGCAGCCTCAGCCATGGCTTGTTCTGGCTAGTGTGACATTAGGGGGCGGGGCATAAGCAAAGACTTGGAATGTGCTTGCGTGCTTGGGTTTGCTCTCTAGAGGTTCTGTCTTCATTGGCTCTTGCAGGCGCACTTGGTGAGAGGATGAAAGATACTACGGTGTAAATCTTTGCCCCTCAGAGTCAAGCCCGCCTGAGTGCAGTCTAGATCCGTCCACCCCCAGCCAACCTGCAGACAGGCCAAGTGGAAAATGACTGTGGTTTTGAGCCGCTATGTTTTAGATACATTGTCACGCAGCATAATTGTGTCAATAGCTGACTGATACATTCCCACAAGAAGCCTTGAAGTAAGGAGGTTTCGGAGTGGTTTAATTTAGAGGCTCATGATGACATCAAAGTCCTGGGAACATTTTTCTATTTTTTTTCTCCCCAGAAAAAGTTTTTATTCCTCAAGCTAGCATCCCTTAGTTGCCAGAGAGCCACAGATAGCAAGATATCACATCACAGAGAGCATATCACAGCTCTCGTTGCAGAACCATGTATTCCTCATGACTTGTGTTCACAAGACAGACAAGTGTGCCAGGCAGCCTGTCCGACCGCTCACATCTCTGGCCTAAACTGATTCTGTGGTCCCCACCTAACCCAGCTCACCAGCAAGGGGAACAGCGCACCAGGACTCCCAAATTTATATCTGAGGTGGACAGTTTCTTTGTCAGAGGGGGAAAACAAACAAAACTTGGGTTCTGTGTGCAAGTTAGAAGGAGAAAGAGAGGCTGCTGGGTAGCAGCCAGCACCAATGTCTTCACGTGGATGCTGTGAGCATAGGACATGCACAGGGCTTAGAAAAGGGGCGTGCACAAGGTAAGCCCGTCCGACAAGCCATTTTTAGTCCATTGATAATAGAAATAATGAGATACAAGGGAGGAAGGACACATAGAGACAGAGAATAAAGGGAACCATAATGGGCATGCCAGCTCATGTCATCCTTGAGTAACAGTGACCGCTTAGAACCCGTCCCCGCTCCTTGTCAACCACGCTCTGTGCTGCGTCTGTTCCAGGCTCCCGAGAACCAACTTCCTTAATCAGCTCAGAACCTACGGTCTGCCTGGGCACAGGTTTATACTTCTCTGTCCTCTGACTGGTTTCTCATACTTTCAAATTTTCCACCAGATGACTCTGTCTTTAATCACTCCTGCTAAACACAAGTGACCACTCACTGCATCAGTCTTATCTCTCACGTATATGAAGGGGACCCCAAAACAAAATGGGATTACCTTCTGGAGGGCGGGTGCCTTGCAGTACATGCTTCCCCCACCAGGTGAGTGTTCTAGGAGCCCATCTGGATCAGCGCACCAGCTGGCGTTGTTGTGAGAGGCTGCGTTTGGCTTCAGCGAGTTTGTTTTTGAAGATTCTTTCACCTGCTCATACTGTGCTGAGTGTTGAGCAATTTTTTACCAAAAATGGCCTGACCCCCATGCTCCACCCTCCTTACTCAGCACATCTCACCCCAGTGACTTATTTATTTATTTAGTTTCCCCGGATGAAAAAAGTCCTCAAAGGGAAATATTTTGCCTGTGGAAGAAGTGAAACAAAAAACAGCGAAAGCACCAAAAAAGCATCAAAATTGATGAGTTCAAAACCTATTTTGAGCAGCGAGAAAAAGTGTCTTGGTAGGTGGACTGCATCAAATGAAGAGGGCTTGAAAGGTGACAGAAGTTTAAACATGTAAGAATAAATACACAATTTTTAATAAATTCTGAGTTTTTAGGCTCCCCTCCCCTATATTGTAGATTAATGACAAAAAGTCACTTTATACAGTGTTATATCTTAATTAATTTATTTTTTAACAAGGTTACTTTATTTTATTTCATTTATTTATTTATTTATTTTTAGAGAGGGGGGAAAGGAGAAAGAGAGGGAGAGAAACATCACTGTGTGGTCCCCTCTCACACGCCCCCAACTGGGGACCTGGCTTGCAACCCAGGCCTGTGCCCTGACTGGGAATCAAACCGGCAACCCTTGGTTCGCAGGCCGATGCTCAATCCACTGAGCCACAGCAGCCAGGCATACAGTATTATATCTTTAGGTATGGAAATCACCCTGTTTAGAGGAAACGAGCGTAATAAATATGATAAGAAGGAAGGAGGGAGAAGTCACGAGAAGGCTGCCTCGTCTACCACATTCCACACCCATGCCACATAAATAGACAGTGATAATCACGTGTCTGTAACCATCTTATAAAAAGCTAACACATTTTTCTGATTCAGAGAAATTACAGCAGATCATTTCTTTTTTTGTAGTACTAACAAATAGGTCCCTCTCCTATATGCAAAAATAAAATAAGGTCTTTGAGTCACAAGATACACAAGGTTTTAAGAGACTTGCATATGATCTTGTTTATGTCCTCATTATAAACTAAAATGCCTTTGTGCATATTTAAAAATCTTCCACGAGGCTGTGTTTCAGAAAAGTCATTGTTTTCAGTCTAAACAGATATGCAGATGTTATGAAGAGGAAACAGGAAATTAAAAGGTCTGCTAATGTATAAAAATATTGAATTTAAAGTCAAACGTTCTGCCACTTAAAACGCAGGGCTGAATGAACAAAGCCAACGTCTGCAACATAGACGCAGCCTATCTAAACCTTTCAAATTAGAAAAAAGATTCAGGAAAGAGGGTCACATCTATGTGAACAGCAATGCTTGTTCCAAAGCGTGCCCCCTTTATAAAGAAAAGTTCCAAATTGCATCCTTACTGTTCTGCTTAGTAATAGCAGAGTACGCAGGAGCTCCACGGAATCCCTGAGGCTGTGTAAGTCACAGAGGAGAGCTCAGTTTTCTTAGCTTGTTTTTCCTCACCTAAGGATATGCTTTTATTGATAACTTATTGATAGAAAGAAAGAAAGGAGAAAGGAAGAAAGAAAGAAAACATCAACATGAGAGAGAAATCTCAATCAATGTGAGAGAAAAAGATCAATCAGTTGTCGCCTACCCATGTCCTGATCAGGGATCAAACCCATAACCTAGGTATGTGCCCTGACCTGGAATCGAACCCACGGAGTTTCAGTGTTTGGGACAATGTTCCAACCGAGTCAGCTGGCCAGGGCTATTTTCTTAGCTTTCTTATTTAACCTCCTAATTTGAGCAGCAACATAAAGACCTTTACCTCCTCAAATGTATGTTCCTGCCTCTCATAAGTAAAGGAGCACTGCTTCATATGAAATCATTTTACACACTATTTGCTTTTTCATCATCAATATCATTAGGCATACACAGTGACCCTGACTCGAAGATTTTCTCAGTTTCTACTAATCAAGCATTAGAGTGGATTCTTGAAAGGCTATGTGAGAACTAAACTATCTTGTCCCACAGGTTGCTTTCTATCCTTTCTGGGACATAGACACACACCCATGAGGAAAATGATCCTGGAAGGTCATGTAAGCATGTATCGAGAGCTGCGACTTGCAGACCATCCCAAGTTTATAAAGTGGCAATTATGAGCTTATGAAATATTTCAGACAGACGAGGATCAGTGCCTGAAGATTGGAGCAATTCACTATTATTTTTAAAAAATGAATTCAGCGAGGTCAGAAAAAGATAAAAACAGTGGAGGTCTGGGTAGCTCTGAATGGTCCGGAGAGGGGGCACAAATCAAGCTCAGATGGACTGTGGGCCTTTAACCAAAGAAAACGAAAGCATTAATTCGAAAAGACATATGCACCCCGCGTTCACTGCGGCATCATTCACAAGAGCCAAGACGTGGGAACAACCCAAGTGTCTGTCAGTGGATGAATGGACGTAATGCAAGATTTCTCAGCCACAAAAAGAACAGATCTGGAGGGTATTATGTTAAGTGAAATAAGTCAGGCAGAGGAAGACAAATACTGTATAATCTCACTTACAAGCGGTATCTAAACCCAAACCAAGCAACAAACTAAAACCAAGCTCGTAAATGCAGAGAACAGAGTGGTGGTGGCCAGACGCGTGCAGTGGGTAAAATGGGTGAAGGGGGTCAGAAATTTTAAACTTCCAGTTACAAAATAAATAAGTCATGAAGATGAACAACAAATTTTTAATGGCTTCTGAAAGGTTGGGAAAAGACAGAACCAATGGGGGAACCAGATCGGAATGTTCTACGGGGGAGGCGGAACCAAAGTTGGATCTTGAAGTGACCGTCAATTTAGTGGCTCCATCATCAAACTGCCCTTGTGCGGGGACGCATGGTTACACAGGCAGAAAGGGGACCAGGCCATGCTCCCCAAGAGAGAGAGGATGATGGGCGATGGGATGAAGGGAGCCAAGAAGAGGACACATCTGGAGAGAGGCATCTGGAATCTTCTGCGGGTGGGATTTAGACTGAGCCCTGAAGGACAGGGTGTATCTGACAGACTGCAGAGGAAGACGGAGAAGAGCAAACAGAGGGACGGACGGAAAACGAAAAATAGCAGGTGCTCTGCAAGCCAGCTGTTCACATTCAGCATGAAAGTGAAGTCCAAGGGGGGAGCGGGAAGCGGCTAAAAGGCAGGGAGCGGAGACAAGAACACCATTACCTTCTGCACTGACCCTTCCTCCACGTCCTCTGTAGCTTTCCCTTCTCTCTGCAGACTTCTTTCCTCCACGTGCAAACACACTCAGATCCCTCATCCGCAGAGAGAGCCCGACCCTCTCTCCTTGTCAGGGCTCAGGCTTGCCTCCACCAAATCACTCGGCGCTGCTCCCTCCGGCCCTGAGATGGTGGGAGGTGGTCCACGTGGGGCCGTAGCGACTCGCTGTGACCTGAAACTGGGAGTAGCATGACCTGCCTCGTTCCCTCACTGGTCCAGCATTCCCTGGGGATGTACACTCAGAACAGCGTGACAGTCATATTGGGGGGGCTGAAATGTCACTTTCATGAATTTGGTATTTTATATACCATATGGGGAAGAAACACATATTTGTGTTTGTACCAGAACGGCCAGAGACAATGTTAGCATAAGCAGCTGCCAAGAACAGAGAGCCTGCTTTTCCCCGTCAGATGTGTGTGTGTGTGTGTGTGTGTGTGTGTGTGTGAAATACTGCATTTCTATACATTGGATGCGAAATAGAATGTATACAAAATAGATTGTCTATGTGGTGTGTATATATATAACAATAAGACAAGTGAATGATGGGAAGAACTGAATACTTCCACTAGTTCTTTCATTTACACCTTTAGTGACTAATGAAAGCCCTATTTTATGAACTTTTTTTCCAAAACTTCAATTTTATGACTTTATGCCGTTTTCTAAAAAATGTCTTAGGCTCCGGCCAGGGAGTTCAGTTGTCTAGAGCATCGTCCCAATATACCAAAGTTGTGAGTTCGATCCCTGGTCAGGGCACATACAAGAATCAAGCAATGAATGTGTCAATAAGTGGAACAACAAATCAATGTTTCTCTCTCTCTCTCTTAAATCAATAAATTAAAAAAAATGTTTTATAACCACTTACGTTAAACATAAGACTTGGGACAGAGAACAGACACGAAGCCTATATAATGTTGTTAACCAACGTCATCCCAATAACTTCAATCAAACATAATAAAAATAAAAAACAAATAAAAATTAAGTGATAGGTGCTCAGCAGTTAAATCCCATGGCATCCCAGAGGGACGGACAGAGCAGATGACACACAGGGCCCAGGGGCCTTCACCCTGGACGACAGCTTACTCAGTAGAGACAGAAAGACTTTGTGTCCTGCTCCGTAGTAGGTACCTGTGCTCCTGAGAGCACAGCCACTCTTTGGAAAGGCTGTAGCCCGTACTGAACTAAAGCCCGTAATTGCTTTTTCCTCAAGGCTACCTTCATCTCTGGATGCAGAAAGCATGCATTTGATATATACGTCCTTGCTTCTAGTCTGAAAAGTCAGAGTATGTTCTCAGACTCGACGTGACAGAAGCATCTTTGCTTTTAGCAAAATCGGATGAATCTAGTTCAGTCATCTGTGGGTGAGAAGCCAACCCCACGTGGCTCCTCCTAAGGTGACTCTGGATATTCTTTCATGAATGAAAGGTTGGCATGTTCCCCCAGGGACAGGTGCTTGCTGTCACGGCATGTCGCGTGTCTGTGGAGTGCCCAGGTGTCCTTTGTCATGAAAAAAGACAATGGCTGTGCCCTGACTAAACCCACTAGCCCAGGACCTGAGAGTGGGGTCTCTAAAAATGTATTTTTTCTTTTACATTTTTTTTTTTGCTCTTCATCCAAGGACATGCTGTGAGATGGGAGCGGGGAGAGAGAAAGAGAGAGAGAGAGAGAGAGAGAGAGAGAAAGAGAGAGAGGGAGAGACAGCTATCAGTTGCCTCTCGTATGTGCCCCAACCGGGGACTGAACCTGCAGCCCAGGCATGTGCCCGGACTGGGGATCAAACCTCCGACCTTCCGGCTTACAGGATGATGCTCCAACGAACTGAGCCACACCGGGCAGGGCTAACTCTGTATTTTGACATGATCTGTGGAGGTCCCTGAGCACACACCCTCTGTCCACTCCCTTGGGACAAGTGGAGCTCCTCACTCTCCTCATCCCAAGTGGCAGCCAGGGTTCCCCCACCACATCAGCTCTGACAGCACCCTCCAGGGACCCTGATCTCTGGGACCTCCTTGCGCACAATAACTGTCAATCAAAAGCCCCTGTGATTCCCAGCTTCCAGCCCGGAGTTGGCCTGTTTCCTGCTAAGTGGCTACAGGAAGGAGCCCTGCCAAGGGGTTCCCATGGAGACAGCTGCACGATCTTGCAACAGAGCAGGAGTCCTGGGGTAGCGGCATTTGCAAGCTGCTAACAAGAACGGGGTGGAAGGAACCAGACCACTGGGTATTGGGTCTGTCTGTAGAGGCGTCATAGAACGGTGCTCAGGAGCTTGGCAGCCACAGACATAAGGACAGGAAGATGGCCCAGCATGAACTTTCAAGAATAAGTGACGCTGAACCAAATGCACGTCCGCAGGCCACCTGGCTAACCTCTTGTGGGGGCTGAGTGTCAGAGATAAGACAACCAAAGAACAAAAAGGGGAGTGGTTATCTATGTCCAGGAGACTCAGACAGAAAGGAGCTAGGAAGAAAATGTACAGGATTTAACTGCCAGCTGGCTGAGATGTCCCCTTGGCCAGGCACTGCCGTGGGAGGTGCCCAGCAGACCAGGCCTATGGTGCTCCTCTTTGGTGGCACACAACGACAAAGGAAAAGCAACAGGATATGCCAAGTACTTAAAAAAAAAAGAGAGAGAGAGAGAGAACAGAGAGTTAATGATGCAGAAAATGCTATTTTTTAAAATCCTCGCCTGAGGATACATTCACTGATTCTAGAGAGAGAGGAATGGTTGGGGGAGAGAGACTCATCAATTGGGTGCTTCTATATGTGCCCTGACCAGGGATTAAACCTGAACCTGCAACCTAGGCAAGTGCCTCAACCGGGAATCGAACCTGCAACCTTTGGGTGTACGGCTAACTTTCCAACCAACTAACTGAGCCACACTAGCCAGGGCCAGAAGATGCTGTTTGTGATGGAGTGAACAAAAACCCTCTGAAAAGGAGAGAATTAAACACAGGGTGATGGGATGATGGGCCCTGAGGCTGGTGCTGGGGGGTGGGACGTGCTGGGTTGGGGGACAGGGGAGGTGCTGAGCAGGGTGCAGGTGAATTAAGACGAGTCACTGGGGCTGGACAGAGAGCAGGAGGATGACAGGCATGACAGGCCCAGGTCGAGCATGTCGCTTTGAAAGCCGCGGCAGGGATCCTGGACTTCCCTGAGTGAGACAGGACCCCAGAGGAACCGACAGGGGGCTAGTCGGGGGCTGGGGACAGTGGACGGCCCTCATGGGTCTGGACTTGAGGCCTGAAAGTCCAGGGCATGACCTGAGGGGGAACTGCCATGTGAGGAAGGAAAGCTGCTGGGAAGAAACCAGAGAAAAAGCAGAACTAAAGGAAATCCCCAAAGACATAAAATCCCGCAGCAGCTGAGTCCGAGAGATGCCAGCACCGCGGTTTGTCCACTTTGTCCAGGGACTTCGTCCTCCAGTGCGGACGCGGGGACTGCAGGCTCACCACTGCGCGCCCACGGCACGGCCAGAGGATTCACGGACAATCTTGTTTCTGAAGGGACCCTGGGGAAGGAGGGCCATGGCCTGGGTAAAAACACCAGTTTCCTGTAACCATAACCGCAGAACCAGCTCACAATGGTCCTGTTCTGTGTGACAAGATGCCGAGCTGATTTTCAGGGATAACAGACATCAGGGAGCCGAAGCATGTGCAGAGGAAACAACCCGGACCTCCAGCTGCACCCAGAACCCAAGCCTAGCACCTCCCGCCCCCATGGAACCAAAGGACCAGGACAGAACCAGAACTTGAGCACCGGAGCCTTTCAGAAGCAGAGGGTCCCTTGTCCAGGAAGATGCCGTGTTGACCCCCTTTACCACAAATGGCCAAGCTCCAAGGTCCTCCATTAACAACTAGCCCACCGGCATTCTGCATCCCTGTTCCTCCAGCCCCTTAAAAACTCACCAGAGCCCTGGACTGGGGAGTTCAGGCTTTTGGGTATTAGTTTCCCGTTCTCCTGGGTGGCACCATGTGTAATAAAATAGCCAGTCTTCTTCCACCGCAGTTCTTCATGGTTAGTGTTTGGCTCTGCCAGCGCCGGGTGGGCAAAGGCTTCTGTTCGGGGACACCTCCCAGGGCTCTGTCCCCCTGAGCTTGGGCCCTTTTGTCTGATCTTACTGCCCTTCCTGGGTCTGTGAGTGTTAGGTTTTGGGGGGTCGGTGGAGGCAGAGGAGGCCAGCATCCAGATGCTGAACAAGGTGGTTACCAAGTACGCGACACAGGGGGCTGGGGTCAGGGCAGACGCCAGCGGCGAGGGTCGGGGCGGAGCGCGTGTGTAAGGTGCCCTGAGACTGGGACGTGGAAGTGGCACCGGGTGGACTGCGCTGCCCCCTGTACAGCAGCAGGTCGGCGGCTGGGCAGTTGTCACCTCCTGATGGTGGCCTGCGTCTGGGGCAGCCAGGGGCCGGGGGAGTGGAAGGGACGTTCTGCAGGTGGCTCGGATGAGGGAGTGGGGCTGATGCTGGGAACAGAGAGGCTGCTGAATTCCTGTCTGCAGGTGAGGACACTTTGAAGGACATAGGCCGTCACTGGTGCCAGGAGCAGCAGATTTATGGGGGGGCCAGGCAGTCCCTGACACCAGCAGCGACTGGGGGGCCTTGCTAACACCAGGCCTGACTCCCAGAACCCAGGCCTGATGCCTGAGTGTAAGTAGCCTTACACATGCTGACCCACACTTGGCTAGAGAAAGGGTTCAGTGTACGCTACCCCAAAATGTGCCACTCGGACATCATAATTATTTTGAGCTGAAGGCAACTGAGAAAAAAACAGACCCAGGAAGAACTCTCTGCTGTTCCACCCTTTATCTGAACCCAGAACTTAAATCCCCCTGTGAAGGTGTCCCTCCTCGCCCCCACATTCCTCAGCAGGATGGGATTAACAACCTTATCCCAAGAGACAAGACCACACTAAGAATCTACAGAAACAAGCCTTACTAACTAGCCTTTACCCACCTGTAGAAGCCCTCTCCCTTATCTTGTTACTTCTCGGCAAATTTATTGTTCTTTCGTTCAGATGACGCATAAGCCCGAGTTCCAGCCACCCCTTTGAGTTACTCATCCCTGAGTGCTCTGTGCCTATGCTGGGTGAATGGGTTAATGCACTTTTTTTTCATGCTGAACTGTCTTTTGTCAGTCAAGTTGGAAGAGCCCCAGCTTAAGACACTGAGGACCAGAGTGAAGACTACAGTCAAGCTGCCAAATCACTGATGACAGGTAAGCTGAGGCACGAAGAAGTCATTATGTTCCTGTCTTAAACTTTTGAACTTCCCAGTCCTGCTTCAATGCCTGGATATGTATCAGACCTCTGGATAACACTCCGATTACCCCCTGAAAGGCTCACGTATCCAGACCACTTGGCACCCACCGGAATTCTCCTCTTAGCCAGAACTCAGGTACTGAGGTTGCTGAATTGAGGTCCAATCTAACGTCTGGTGCTGTCTTTGCCACCAGCATCACCAAAGGATAATGATTTGATTAATTTCAGAACGGGAGGCAATAATACACCTTCTCAAAGTTTGACGCAACAGAGTGACTATTTAACACTAAGCATGTTATATTTATCCGAGATGAAGACATTCAGAACAAAAAAGATTTCTTTGCTTCAGCAATTTATAGGAAAATTACCGAGTCATTCAAATCCTTTGAGAACCTGAATTCTTAAAGAGGAACACTATTTGGTGTGTGCAGTTAGAACACTCAGGTAAAAATCAAATCAGGATTACAGTATTCCCTCACTTATCGCAGGTATTACGTTCCAGATCCCCCCGTGAAATAGGAACCTTACATTTATTCTACACTCTTAAACCTACGTAACGTTAACAACATACGTATACAGTACCACAAAATCCTGTGATATAATGAAAAATCCGCGATAAATAATTAAATATAATATTTTTAAAAAATCCCGCGATACAGTGAGGCCGCAATAAGTGAACCGCGATATAGCGAGGGACTGCTGTATTCCACTTAAGAACTAACATCTCAACCTGGCCAGGTGGTTCAGTTGGCTGGAGCATCGTCCTGTAAATCAGGAAGCTGCATGTTTGATGCCCAGTCAGGGCACTTGTTTGGGTTGTGGGTTTGATCCCTGGTGTACAGGGGGCAACCAACTGATGTCTCTCCCTCTCTCCCTCTCTCTCTCTCTCTCTCCTCTCCCAATTTCTCTCTCTCCAAAAGCACTGAAGAAAAAAAAAAGTGCATGGGCGAGGATAAAAACAAACAAACCAAAAAATAAAACAAGACAAACAAAAAGCAACTAGCACTCTCCAGGCAAGCATAACTTCGCAGAAATGCTCTAAAACTCCCTGACTGATTTTTTCCCCAGTACTGGCGCCTGCAACATCCACGTCCAGAAAGGACTTTGCAGAAGCTAAAATAAAACAAAAAACAAACAGCAGGAGAGCCATTGTCCTTCCAAACAACGCTTCATGCAACGGAGATCAGAATATTCGAAAGGATTCCGCTACCCCTCAGTAGCAGCATCTACAGCATCAGAACTATACTCAGTCTTCGTATCTTGGGTAACACTCATTTTGCAGGGGGTGGGGAGAAATGGGGCCTTGGCAAGCCCTTCTGTGGGGGCCCCAGACTCTGCTCCATCCTGGCTCCTTCCACACGGCCAGCTGCCTGGCAGGGGACTGGCATTCCGAGGAGGTCTTGCCCCTGGGACCAGGCTGAGCGTGCAGCAATCCATCAGCAGAGCCTGGCAAAGCTGCTTACAACCTGATATGCAGCGGAGGAACCTCAAAACCCCAGGGGAGAGCTGGAGGCCTTGAAACAAGTCCAATATGTATCTGATAAATCAGCTCCCAGTGTGAAACCTGTCACTTGAGCCCTTAGTTTTTTTTCTCCGGAGCTATTTTTAGTCCCTTTTCCAGGCCTCACCATTCCATCCTAGAGGCACCTGTTAATCTGTCCCTCCTTCAGCGCAGACTAGGGGGTGACCCCCAGCAAGCCCACCCACTGCATTGCAGCTCCTTGCCCATCCTGCTGGAGCCCCCCTCCCCCCTAGGCCAAGCCCTCAGCGGATCAGGCTCACAGGTCGAAGGCCAAAGACCCACCCACAAGAGGCCCCTACCTTAGGCACTGCCTACCTCTTTTCTTCTCCCAGCCCTAGAGGACCTTCTCCAATCCCACCTGGACATGGTCGGGCATTTCCTGCTCAGTCAGTGCATTTCTCCTCACCCTGCTGAGACACTGTGCATTTTAACGACTCAGCGGGGTAGATCTTATCACAAAGGAGCACACTGCAAAGGGGGGCAAGGTCAGGCCATTAACCTGCACGAGGAAAGGAAGGATCGAGTCAGTTCTCCCCACTACAGCCCTCTGCTCTGTCTGCACATGTGGGTCAGGTCTAGGAGGAGGTAGATGCTAATGCTCAGGTCGTTTGTTGAGGAAGCTGCAGTCCCACAAAACTAGAAGTAAAATATGGACTCCGGAGCTGGAAGGCAGGAGCTGTTCTATGGGTAACCGCCCCCACTCCACCCACAGCACCTTGTGAACATAGTGTCTATAATCGGTCCATTTAATTAAAATGTATATAGTAAACCCTGGCTGCTGTGGCTCAGTGGATTGAGCATTGGCCTGCGAACCAAGCGTCTCTGGGTCGATTCCCAGTCAGGGCACATGACTCGGTTGCACGTCAGGTCCCCAGTTGGGGGAGCGAGTGAGAGGCAACCACACAGTGATGTTTCTCTCCCTCTCTTTCTCTTTTCCCCCCTCTCTAAAAATAAACAAATAAACAAACAAACAAAAACAAAGAAATCTCAGAGAAAGGAAAAATACCAAGACTCAATTAAAAAATAGATAAATAAAATGTATATAGCACACACTTCACCTAGTTTTACTGTTGCTATTGTATGAGGCAAGGGGAGAGGCAAATTGTCAGAGGATCCCTCTGTTTTCAGATGCAAATGGATATAGTTCCTTGACTATCGGTGTTGGTATCACCCCTTGCAGGCAGGTACTTGTTGATGAAAATCAGAGGGTAGACTGACTTGTGAAAACATTTAAGCAGACTCACAACGATACAAATCTTGTTTAAAAGGGGGAAGAAGTGGGACAGCTGTAATTGAACAACAATAAAATAAAAATATTTTTAAAAATACATGCAGGCTTAAGGAAAAAAAAAAAGATCTCCCTGATTGGTGATTTCTCTCTCTCTCTTTTTTTTTTTTCTTCTTCAGATCTTCAGAAACGCTCTATAGCTCACCCTCTCCCCTTGGTGATTTCTGATTTTAAAAAATGTGAAGCGTGGGGAGAAATATATCTGCCAGGAAGGACTCCCGGTAGTCACCTGGGCCCCAATTCATAAGCAGAGTCCAGGGGTCACTGCTGAGGGGCCTCTAACACACCCTGCATTTCATATAACGTATCAACTGATGAATGCGTACATAAGTGGAACAACAAATCAATGTTTCTCTCTCTCTCTCCTTTCCTCTCTCTAAAATCAATAAATTAAAAAATTAAAACAAAATCAAAAACGAGGGAGCTCTCTGTCCATCTCCCGTATTGCTTCCAGTTCCAAAAGTATTCATTATGCCAGGACTTTTAGCACAAGAAGCAAAACTCAGTTCATTCTTCCACAACTTAAGGAGCAAGTGCTGTCAGGAAGCATTAAGTGACTCATGAAATCATGTCTCGCTCAGAAAACCTCAGAGGCATGGTTTCTCTTGGCCGAAATCTTCAGATTTCTCTTTAAGTAGCCTACGCACGGCTAACCTTTGTTCATGTAACTCTGAGTGTTCTAGAGCACGGGATCTTTAGAAAGAGTTCTTGTCCGGCTTTTGAGATCCTGGCGATCTGGGTGCAGACCACCAGCAAGGATGCTCTTACCCAGTGCCGGAATATAGAGGCAGCCAGGATGCACACCTGGTCAGAACAACAGAATATGTTAATCAACCTGGTAGGGATGATAGAAAGATATGATCATCAACCTGGTCAGACAAGATGCAAACGACCTACTGAATATGCTAATATGGCAACCTCACCCTCACTGAAATGTGTGGTTGGAAAGTTTAAAAAACACTCCTGCAGAAGTGCGGGTGGGACTCCTACGGGCCCATGAGGAGGACCGGGGGTGGGGGGCCCATTCCCTTGCTCCCCATTCCCCTTGCTCCTATGGGCCTGGGCTCTCGAGTCGGTCCAGGAGTTGCCTCTCCCCTCCACCTGCTTTGTTCCCCCAATAAACCCATTCCCTGCTCCCACAGTGGCCCCTGGGTGATTTCCCAGAGCAAGGCTTCTCTGATGCCCAGAAGCCCTGGTCTCTCAGTAGAAAGAAACACCCTGCCTTTGGCGTTTTGGTAGAAGGGAAACCCAAGCCGCTCTCTAGAGAATTTATAGTCAGTTGTACATTCTCAGGCTCTTGCACTTGAACTTAATTCTTCCCCCTTTTAACTCAAACCGGAAGTGACGGGTTTGCGACAGGCAGCTGGGACCTCCTTTGCGGTTGATCCTTTATCTTGTCTGGAGAGACAGATCTTACTTAGTGCCTTATTGAGCCAAATAATCCTCCTCTTCTGAGTTTGCGAATGGCCTTCCTTGCATTGCTAGCGTTCAGATTTCAGAGAAAACCTGGTGGTTAATCACTCGCCCTCGTTTAGAAATAAGAGACCTGTATGGGCAAAACTGGGGATAGATAATAGGGAGCAAGCTGGGCACCCACGTATTCAAGTGTCAATAAAATCCCAGAAAATGAAGACGGGGAGCTAATGACCAGAACAGGGAAAGGTAAGAGGACCAGGATATGTCCCAGACGCTGTGTTAGTCACTTTGAATGGGGGAATCTCACTACATTTTCACAGTAAACTGGAGGGACAGTAGGTATCCTGTCCAGTTCACGGATGTCTGAATTTCAACAAGCTCTGATAAATTACACGTCACCCGTCCATGCCTGTCTTATCCCGAAGCCCATATTCTTTGCATTGCACAGAGCTACCTGCACAGGTACTCACACACCTGTGACGTGAGGCTGAGACTTCCCCGCCCCATGTTAATTGGCATTGGGGTGCAAACTGGCTGTTTCAACCTCAACAAGCCCCAGGATTGTTATGTTGCCAACGGAAATGGGAAACTCAACGCTAGACTCCAACAACGGAGACCGTTAGAGGACACGCACTTGGACGGGAGGTCGGAGGTGAGAAGAACCCAATCAATTAAATTGTTCCTAAGTGTCGCTGGTTCGATTCCCAGTCAGGGCACATGACTAGGTTGCAGGTCAGGTCCCCAGTTGGGGGCGTGAGTGAGAGGCAACCACACAGTGATGTTTCTCTCCCTCTCTGCTTTTCCCTCTCTCTAAAAATAAATAAATGAATAAATATTTAAAAAATAAATAAATAAATTGTTCCTACAAGCAGGTCCATTTGTGCTCCTGGAATATACAGGGTGGGGCAAAAGTAGTTTACAGTCGTTCCTATGGGAAACAATGCAATACTTAATAAATGATAATACAAGAATCAACTTGGGGTTCTGCATACTCATAACTGTAAACCCACTTTTGCCACGCCCTGTATTTTTACTTTCCCATTTAGCCACGTGAATACAAAGCCCACTAAATTTTGTTCTAAGACTTAGGGGGGGAATGGATTGCGCTCTCAAAAGCCTGAGATTTGAGAGGAGGCGATGTAGGAGGAGCCCCCATAGATTAACTGAAGGGCCTGCTGTTACCTGTTTCAAATCATACACTCCCTTTCTGTTTGCTCATGGTTCATTTTCCTTGAAAAATGAAATTGACAACTTATTAAAATCAGTTTGAGTATCATAATGGCAAGATGATAAGCTGTTCCTCTTTAAACTTAATTTTTTTAAAATCCTCACCTGAGGATGTTTTTATTGATTTTAGAGAGAGGAAGTGGGGGAGAGAGAGACAGAGAAATACTGATGTGAGAAAGAGAGAAGGAGGAGGGAGGGAGGAAGGGAGGGACAGAGAAGAGAGAGAGGGAGGGAGACAGAGAGACAGAGACAAAATCAGCACTTGGTTGCCTCCCATTCATGCCCCAACTGAGGATCCAACCTGCAACCCAGGCATGTGCCCTGACCAGGAATCGGACACACGACCTTCTGGTGTACGGGACGACGCTCCAACCAACCAAGCCACACCAGCCAGGGCTACTTGTAAAATCTTTTTTAAGGAAAGCACAGAATAAAGTGGTACCTAAGACTCAAGCCCAATTAAGGCTTGTTTCCCATTCTGAGCGCCTGTACGCAGGAGCCCCGCGCATGCAGGATGTCCATGCGGGCACCTCTCCCAAGCATCCTCCTCCCCGGTTATTCAGCAAACGTGTGCTGAGCACCTGTTCTGGGCCGAGCATTGGCCCCTGAGCGGCGCACCCTGAAAACACACCCTCCACCTTCTCTTGCCAGTTCCTGCCTGGGAACGTGCTGCCTATTTTGGGGCTAAGCTCTTAATGTAACTGTTACACCTAAGGTGTAGCCCTAACTGCCACCAATCTCATGGAAACTATCTGACAGACGTGCAGTAAATATAAGTTCAGCCAAGATGGCCAATTTGACTAATAGGTATCCCCAAGCCACCCTTCCATTATGGCAAGATGGGTATTTTAAACCAAAGCCTGCGTGGGGTCCCAGCTCCGCCGTGTCCCCCTTGAATCAGATGTCATCTTTAATCATTATCAAAATGGGATCCACTGGGCAGAGGCTTTAGAACACACGCAGTCCACAAGAAGGTGTGTACGCGGATTTTCCAGCCATCTCTCCCCCGAGGTGATTAATTTACGCCCTTAAGTTTCCATCCGTATTTCACAGGAAAGAACACAGACATCTCTATCACCATGGGGAAGCGCTAACCCTTTAATTTTCAAAGATTCTCTGCTCTCAAAGAGAGCTCTAAAAGACAGCTAACCACACAGAAATGGTTAACTGTCTAAGTGTTCGCACACAGGAGATTTTTTTATCCTCGTGGGGATGTTCCTCCATCGTCCATTTCATCATAGATGTGTCTGACATCACATTCTTTGTCGCTGGGTCACGACGCCCCTTGCACAGCCAGGAGCTTGTCCACAGATGTTACACCTACATCGGGACATAATGGCCCTATTTTTAGCTTCCGATGCTTTAAGTAAAATGTCACCAGTAGGCCTAATAACTAGGTGCAGCCCCATTGCCACGGCGCCCGTCTGCTGACCCAGGGAGAGCCTGCCCTCAGATCGCCGGTGCCCTGTGTCCCCGGTCCCACGAAGGTGGCTTTGCTCCTGAAATCACAAGAGGAAGGCCTCCACTTTGAACCCACAGCACGGAGGGGTGCCTTTCAGCGGCAGACACGTCCTGACCCCCATTGTCCAAACCAGCTCAAGAGGAGGGACACATTGAAGGATGCGACTCCAGCCAACCCCGGGCCTCCCAGGAGGCTGGTCGTCGCCTTCACTGACTTGTCTTAAAGTTGTTGGGAAAGGATTATAGGTTCACAGGGAGGTGCAGGGATGAAGGAGCCTTCTCCCGTTTCTCCTGGGTGCTATCATCTTAATTCTATCACAGCGTCAAAACCAGGAAACTGCCCTGGTGCATATGCCACCAGCTTTACATGTAACCGTTTGAGGGGCATGGGGGCGGGCAGGGGATCTGAGCAACCCTACACGTATGTAGATTTGTACAACCAGCCCCACGGTCTAGATTCAAAACCCCCCGACGACCTCTTTATAGCATCACCAACCTCCTGGCGGCCATCATGTGCTCTCCAGTTTGGCAATTTTTGCTATTTTTAGGAACATTATATGACTTCCGGTCTAGTAGTGCTACGAATTGCTGGGAGTGGGGTGGCGAAGCTCCCCAAGATAATTGGGAGTGTGTGTATTTCTCCTTTCAGCCTTATCCGCTGTGGCTGCATATATGCCATGTCGTTTGGAGCTTGTATGGTTGGTATTGCTGTATCTCTTTTAACTGCTATGCAATGCTCCTCTTTCCTTTGCTCTTTCGTCCCTGTCACCTGATATAAATGCAGCCAAGCCTGCTTTTCTAAAGTCAATGCAGCATCATTAAGGAGGTATAGGTAAGCCAAAGGGCTCCTAAAAGGCTGAATGGGCGTGTAAAGCACTTAAAATTAAAGCATGGGATTCAAACACTACAAGGACCTTTCGGGGAGTGGTCGGACTAAGGGACCAGCTATTGAAAGAGACCTTCCATTTCCCACACATGACAGGCATGCGGGAAATGAGTGTGGGGAGGGGCTGGTGTGAGATCATAGGGCAAGCGTGACACTCATGCCAACCGCCATGCTGGATGAGGTGGGGACTTCTGATGGCTCCTTTAATCTTTCTGGGCCAGGGTTTCCCAATCTTCAAAGTGGACGTGATAAAAGCTCACCTGATGGCCCCGGGGGCGGGGGGACGGGTGGGGGGCTTTTATTTTGAAAGTGCAAATGAGCCCCTTCATTGGCTAGCATTGGGATAAACTAGGGAGCCTTACACCGTGAAGCACACACACATGACTATTCTCAATGGAAGATAACAGTAAAAGACGTGTGTGTATTACATGTTAACATGGCACACCACTGAGACAGGCAGGCTCACGTGTATACAACTT
Source organism: Furipterus horrens (assembly GCF_987537825.1). NCBI lineage: Eukaryota > Metazoa > Chordata > Mammalia > Chiroptera > Furipteridae > Furipterus > Furipterus horrens. Next base: position 1,223,818 of record NW_028327186.1, on the reverse strand, counting down.
TCCCTTATTTCAGATCATTCAAAGTGGAAAGTCCCCGGCCGTAGACTGTCGCTGACCAAGGACGCACACCTGCACAGATGCACGGTGGCTTTTCAGCCTGAAGCCACCGTCTAGAAGCGAGCGCGCCTACTTAAGGACAAGAGCCTGAAAAACAATGGCCTCTGCCAAACTCCTCAATAACCCACCCATGTGTGACGCTATTTTTAGATTCTGACAGAAAATGAATTGTTCACATAAAAGCATGACTCCCCCACTTTACCCAAGGACCGTATTACTTATGGTCAAACCATTTGTAAGGCGCCAACTGAGTAGTTAATTTCTATTACTTGGCAGCTGGGAAGCCAGGCCCGAGTATTTTTATTGCGACGCTTTCTGAAAAGTCATTTGTCAGAGGTAATGTATTTTGCACTCACCAGCAGCACCCTGGGCGTCTTGCGTGGGCGGGGGCTGGAATCCACAGGCTTGTGAAGTCGGGGAGGCTGGGGGTGCCGTGACCCACGCAGGCTCGTCACGGGCCATTTGCCGGGTTACACGAGGTGTCTCAGAAGCAACAGGCAAACGTGGAGGGATGGGAGCTGGGCTGCCGGCCCCATAGCACCTGACAGCTCTCATTTGTGTCATTGATCATTGTTCCCTGGCAAAGGCAGGACCACGAAGCAGAAAACTAGGAAAGCAATCAGTGTCTTCCTGGGGTTCCTAAGATCACTCATAGACGTAAACATCTGTGGGACTGGGGTCATCTATGGGGCTGAGATGCCCCTGGGGCCCCAGGCGTGGGTGCCCTCCCCTGCAGGAGGACGTGTTGGTGCGTCCCGTGGTCCTAGAACAGGTTTAGGCAGCTGGAGCTGCCCTCAGCCAGAAGCCGTCAGGAAGAAGAAATGGGGAAACCATCCCTTCATGGGCAAGGCGGCCACCGCCTCTGGATGGGAGTCTTTGTCTCTCCCTTTCTCAGGGAGGCCCAGCAGCACCCATTTCCTTTGAAAATGGCCTCAGCAGGATAAGAAGGCATGCTGTCCCTGTCCCCAGTGCACACCCTTTGCGACTGTGGATTGCTCTGGGTGGGAAAGTGACGGGCTCATTGTGTACTGAAGGTGCTCCACCCTGTGTCCCAGGAAGACGCCCTTCTGTGAGTCTCTCTGAGCATCAGGTATTACCGTCCTGCCTTGTTTTACATGGGGCGGGGGTGGGGGGAGGTGGGAAGGAAGTGGGGGCCCGGGCTGCAGGTGTCCCGCCAGGTCCGAGAGGAGACGGAGCCAAAGACTCGGACACCTGAGCATTGATGTTTCTCTCTCTCCCTTCCTCTCTCTCTAAAAGCAAGAAAAAAAAATGTCATCGGGTGAAAAAAACTTTAAAAATCTTGAAAAAATTTTATATATATTTTTTAGATTTTATTTATTTTTAGAGTGAGGGGAAGGGAGGGAGAAAGAGAGGGAGAGAAACATCAGTGTGTGGTTGCCTCTCGCACACCCCCAGCCAGGGACCTGGCCCGCAACCCAGGCCTGTGCCCTGACTGGGAATCGAACTGGTGACCCTTTGGTTCACAGGTTGGCACTCAATCCAGTGAGCCACACCAGTCAGGGCTAAAAAATCCCTTTTTCAAATGTGATAGCCACTAATCATTTAGCTGAGATAGTCTTATTTTAAGTGCTGGTGCTATAGTTTGAGACTGTGACCCTCAGCATGGGGTCAAATCCTAGCTATGCTGTCTGTCCCCAAATTTCAATTTCCTCATTTGTTTATTGGAGATCATAACTGTATCATCTTCGTTGATTTTTTTAAATTAAAAAAATTTTTAAATCCTCACCCAAGGATATGTTTATTGATTTTAGAGAGAAAGGAAGGGGGAGAGAGAGAGAGAGAAACATCACTGAGTGAGAGAGACACATTGATCGGTTGCCTCCTGTATGCATCCCAATCGTAGATCAAACCCACAGCCCAGGCATGTGCCCTGACCGGGAATCGAACCCACGACTTTTTGGTGCACGGGATGATGCTCCAACCAACTGAGCACCCAGCCAGGCTCATTGATTTACTGTGACCCTTAAAACACATCACCCATTCAAATCTCCCAGCACCTGTCAGCCAAAGGGCAAGAGTTCAATAAACGCTGACTATTGTCACATCGCTTTCTTCATTACTGACAGTCAATGCCATAACCCGCCTTTCCTGGAGAAGGTGGTGGTCGGCAACGTCCTCATGACTCACCCTTTCCCACACTCTTCGTCGAGGGTGCTCCCCTCCCCAGACCCAGATGCCATTCTCCCTAGAATGTTCTGACACCGCTCAGTGACGCACAGGTATGACTGTCCCGACCCGAGTGGCACTTCCGGAGGAAAGGCCTCGCCCAGCCACCGCTTCATCGCTTCTTTCTGCGCAGGAGGAAACTGAGCAAAGGACAGACCTGCTCACAGCCATACAATGGGCAATCAGTAAGCCGCTAAACCAGGGCACAGAAAGATCCATCAGCGGTCTTCCGTGCCAAGGACAAGGACACAAGGGACTGAAGCAGGTTCACGTCTGGGAGCAAATCAATATGTTATTTGCGTTTTCATGGTAACTTGGAAGCACAGTTTGGTGGAGACGCTCCTAAATCACGTTACTACAGCCCAACACTCCCTTCATAAGAGAGTTTCAGGAAGACGTGGGCATTGTTTGAAATACTTCACAATGCCACCTCAATCAAGTTGACGTATGCACACTTCCGCAAGCTTATCAGAAAATGCATTTTAAAACTCCCGACCGAATATAACCTCACTGTGAAAAGCCTCGTCTTTCTCAAAAGGTTTTCTTTGGGGCAGAAAGACTCCATTTGCAGCGAGTCCCCCCCCCCCCCCCCCCCACAGATTTGCGACAATCTACCTAAGCCTCTAGGTGGGCTGTGCAAACCGCTTCCGAAGCACAGGAAAAGCAAAGGGGGTCAATTATGCAAACACGTGAGTGGCATTTCAGCAGCTGTCACTTGCCACTGTGGAAGCCTTGAATGCAGAGGGGTTGAGTCCTCACTAATGACAACAGGTACAAGAAAAATGCAAGGAAAACATGCCTGTGTTTTAGCGCCAGGCGAGGGTGCTCCGAGCACCCCGTGGGGAGAAGGGGTCTCTGTGTTCACCAGGTGTTATGTATTTAGTATACGCTTCACACAGGACAGGCACCAGGCACAGGAAGAAGTATCTGGAAAAGTCTGAGTCAATAATGATCACTGTTTCCCTAATTTTTTTAATCCTCACCTAAGAATATGCTTATTGAGTTTAGAGAGAGAGGAAGTAAGAGCTAGAGAGAGAGAGAGAGAGACAGACAGACAGAGACAGAGACAGAGAGAGAAAGAAGAAAGAAACTTCGATTGGTTGACTCCCATACACACCTTGACCGGGGATCGAACCTGCAACATCTTTGGCCTACGGAACAATATTCCAACCAACTGAGCCACCCAGCCAGGGCATTAAGAAATGTGATGAAATCAACATATGTATACACAAGACACAGCATCACTTTAACAATTTTGTTATCATGTTTTTTTGTGGTCACATGGTCCATGTGGCCTTACTTTCTCATGCTTAGCTCTAATTTTTCCTTCAAAGACCACTCATTAGTTACTAAGCTCCTATATCAGGCAGTTATTCTATGAGATATCTGCCTTCTGAGTGATATGTCTATAGTCATATGAAGTGGGAAAAAAATGGTGTAATGTATTAAAAAAAGAACAAAACGAAAAAATTCTCCACCATCATGCCCATCAAGAACAGAAATAAGGGCCTTTAGTTCCAAAAATGTCCCAGGACCAAACTGCAAAAAGTTGCTCATTTCCCTTTCTGGTTCTTGATACCTCTTAACATTTTTCCATGATTTAAAAATAAATTAGAAAAAAAAAATCACCACTCAGTGGTTTGAAATAGAATGTGTTAGGGTATACAAGGATCTCACAGATTCTGAGCACAATCCAAATCCATTTTCAAATGTGACACCAAGAAAAAGTGTCACATCAAGATGTGTCAGAGGCCAGGTCTGGGCTGGGTCCGGGAGGGCGGGAAAAGGTGGATTAACATTGAATCGGGGACACGTTTCTCCCAGTTGTGACGCTGACCCAACTCTGTGGGTCAATGCAGTTTGCTCTGTGGGCTGCGTCTTTCTGTGTTGGCCTTGAAGGCTGTAAACTTATTCATGAAGACCCCAGCAGAAGTCACAATAGTCATGTGCTTTATAAATTGCTGGGGGACTTCATGGAAGAGTAGTATTCAAGAATTACACATTTCTCATTCGATTCATTTGGGTTACTTTCAGGGTCAGAACGACTTCATTGTGCTCCGTCAATTTTATGGTTGACATGTTTACAGTTGACTTTTGCTATGAAAACATGGAAACGAGATTTTGGAAGAAAATGTGTGATTCTACCCTCCACTCCCCGAAACCATGGGGACAGGGTGGTGACAATTCTGAGAAGATCATGAGCCAGAAACTCTTAGTATTTTTTTCATAGTCACTTTCCAGAAGTGTCTGATCTTATCTTATAAGGGAAAAAGTTATTTTTCATTTTCACATCTAAAAATGTGTTGCTCACGTTGAGAAGATCAACAAATGTTTTCACGGGGGTGGGGGGGGATAATCACCCTACGTCTTTCCTTTGGGTGTAGGACTTCACAGGCTACCCAATACCATTTAACATTTTCTTGGCGTAACTCTCCCTTTTACACACGCAACGTTTTCACAGCGGGAAAAAGATGTGATATTCACCAACACAGATGCAAAATACATCACTGGGTGGAGGAATAATAGAATGGGATTTTAAAAAAGAGGGAAAGACACTCAAGGAAAAAGGAAAAAGAAAGAAAAAGTAGGTTCTAGTAGGATTCGGTAAGCAATTATTTCATGGTTTCTTAAACTCTATTCCACACACACACACAAAAAAAGAATTATAAATGCTTGTCATATTCACATGTCTAAAAATACGCAAACATGGTAGAATTTTGCACTTTAAGCAAAAACCAGGGGATGTCATAACCGAGCTGCAAATTGCTTTCCTACGGTGTCTTCCTGGGGCAGCTCCCCCAGTGACTAATTCCAGCTCATTTTGAGACACAGAATCGGGGCATTTATATTCAAGTAACTTTTGAAACCCAACATCCCTAATATTGCCCAAAAGACAAAATTAAATGGTAACTGTATATATATTTTTTCTTTCTTGTAGGGTGGATGCAGGCAAATTGGTGACAAGCTTCTCTGAAGAGGCTGAAAGAGTGAACAGCCAGGGTCCACGCTTTGATACACTCAATCTCTTCCCGTTCTCTCTTACAGAAGTGCGTTCATTTTATTTTATTTTTTTAATTATTAAAATTTAAATTAGTTGGGGTTTCGTTGGTGAATAAGATTATATAGGTTTCAAGCATACAGTTCTGATCCAGGATCTGTATGTTGCATTGTGTGCCCACCACCCAGAGTCAAACCATCTTCCACCGCCATGTACTTGACCTCTTTACCCTTTCCTATCCCCCACCCCTCCCCTCACTATAGGCACCCCTCTGTTCATTGCAGCGTTATTCATGGTGGCCAAGACATGGAGATAACCAAAGTGTCCTTCGATTGATGATGGGATAAAGATGTAGTCCGTGGCCCTGGCGGGTAGCTCAGTTGGTTAGAGCATCATTCCAATACACCAAGGTTGAGAGTTCGATCCCTGGTTGGGCACACACAGGAATGGACCAATGAATGCCTGAACAAGTGGGCCAACAAAGCAACGTCTCTTTCTCTGTCTCTCAAAATCAATCAATTAAAAAAAAGATGGGGCACTACTCAGCCGAAAGAAAAAACGAAAGACTGCCATTTGTGACAGCGCGGCTGGACCTCGAGAATATCACGCTAAGGGAAGTGAGTTTCTGCAGCTACTTGATTTTTCTCCATTATTTATGGTCTTACCTGCTCACCTACAATTCTGCTGTATCCCCGAAGGGACTTGTAGCAGCGGGATGTAGCAGTGGTCTCAAACCCCAATGCCAGCTGAATGGTGACCAGGGCCACCATCGTATCCTGTGCTGGAGGAGGGAACAGTCTCTGTCTCTTAGGAAAGGCGGCAGCCAAGACTCACTCAGGATGCCCATGACCATGAAGATCACAGGAAGTGCTGTGGTCATGCCAAGGCCATGGGTCCCAGGCATGTTGGGGGGCAGGCAGGACTCACACAGTCACGCTCTAGCCCACCCGGTAGGAACAGATCCAAAAACTCTCCATAGTGCTACAAACTCTGGGACAGAAGACAGTGACAAGCTAATAAATGACCCTTGCAGAGAAATCGCCACATCAAAGCAGATTTCTTCTTCTATTTTTATCGCTCGCCTTACAGCAGTTTTATGCATGTCTCTCTTCAACACACGTATCCATAACAGTTAATCTAGGAAACAGCTTATCTGGCAGCAAAACCCAAATCCAGCTCCAGCAGTGGGTGCATTAATATAGCCACTCAATCACCCCTCAGTGCGATGGCTCCTGAGACGCAGCTTTAGTTGCGGGAGGGGGCGGGGCTATTGCAGAGAGGAACAGAATGAGTTTCTGCTCTTGTGATGCTGAAATCTGGGACAAACGGCCTCCTACACAGACCGCTAAGTGTCATGAAGAAAGCCTGTGTCCTGTGGAGGGACAGAAGACAACTTGGCACTGACCAATGAAACGTGCCCAAATAAGAACCTAAAATAGTGACATTTGAGCCGGCGAGAAGCTGCAAAATGATGGGCAAAGATTTCACCAGAAGATGACAGGGGAGGCAACCTTGTGGGACCAGCATGACCCTCCTGTGCAGGAAGGGAAGGTGGCCAGGCCCCGCGCCGTATGCTGTTTTCTCCTTGCACTCAAGGGTGTGATACACTAAATGGAACCCAGATGCTATGAAGAGTTAACTGTGTGCGGTCCAAGCATCTGGTGTCTGTTCACGGGGGTAGGCAGGACCCCCCACCCCCTTATCAAATGAGTGAGCCTCCCTGTGGTTCTAGGACCCTCAGGAGGCCCTGGGTCTCCTAATGAGGCACTGAACATTCAATGACACTTGGGGACCCTGGGTCCAGTTGAGATTATGAGGTCGATTTCTCATGGTGCCGGATTTCGTTTTCCTAATTTTCTGAGCAACGGTAAATGTTAAAGACCCTTTGCAGTTCATGAAACCAAAGCTTGGGGTTCGATTCAGTGCCTGGTCCCAAGTCAAGAGGGGAGCCCTGGTTCAGAGGAGGCTGTACCCTTTTCTCCCTCCCACCTCCAACCCTGTGCCCATTCCGAGGTGGTCTCCCACAGGCAGAAGACAGCCGGACGATCAAAGATTCTGGACACCCCCCTCTGTGCCTGGCTGAGCCTGTGTGTGCACCTCAGCGAGCCTTGTGTGCCTGTGTGTGCACCTGTGTGAGCTTTGTGTGTGTGCCTGTGTGCCCCCGTATGTGCTCATGTGAGTATGTGTGTGTTGTGAGCACCTATGTGCCTGTGAGCCTGTGTGTGCCTGTGTGCATCTGTATGAGCCTTGTGTGTGCCTGTGTGTGCACCCATGTGCCTGTGTGAGATGGTAGATTCACCTGTGTGAGCCTGTAGGTGCACCTGTGAGAGCCTGTGAGCCTGTGTGTGCACCTGTATATGCCTGTATGCCTGTTTGCACCTGTGTGTGTGCTTGTGTGTGGGTGTGAGCCTGTGTGCACCTGTGTGTGCTTGTGCGAGTACATGTGTGTTGTGTGCACCTGTGTGAGCCTTGTGTGCACCTGTGTGTGAATCAATGTGCCTGTGTGAGCTTTGTGTGTGCACCTGTGTGTGCCTGTATGCTTGTGTGCACATGTGTGTGCTCATGCATGTGTGTTGTGTGCACCTGTGTGAGCCTTGTGTGCACCTGTGTGTGAATCAATGTGCCTGTGTGAGCTTTGTGTGTGCACCTGTGTATGCCTGTATGCTTGTGTGCACATGTGTGTGCTCATGCATGTGTGTGTTGTGTGCAACTCTGTGAGCCTTGTGTGCTTGTGTGCACACCTGTATGAGCCTTGTGTGTACCTGTGTGTGAACCCATGTGCGTGTGTGAGCTTTGTGTGTGCAACTGTGTGTGCCTCTGAGCCTGTGTGAGCACACGCACTTGTGTGTGCACCCATGTGCCTATGTGAGCCTGAATGTGCACCTGTGCATGCACCTGTGTGCCTGTGAGCATGAATGTTCCTGTGCGAGTGTTGTGTGTGCACATGTGTGTACCTGCATGTGCTTGTGTGCCTGTGAACCTGTGCACATCTGTGTGTGCACCTGCGCCTGTGTAAGCATGTGTGCCTGGGCATGCACCCGTACGCCTGTGAGCCGGTGTGCACCTGGGTATACTCCTGTGTACACTTCTGTGTACCTGTGTGAGCCTGTCGGAGCCTGCGTGTGCACCCATGTGCCTGTGTGTGTGTTTTAGGAGGGGTCTGAGTGAGCAGAGACAGTATGAAAAGCATCTTTTTTTAAAAGACTTGACACTTAATTATGTCACCTACCAAGGTACCGTCAGACCTTATGCTTTGCCCACAGAAGCACAGGGCACATCTTCCAGCGCGTCCAAAGGGTCCCCACTTCAGCACCTGCTCCCAACTATTCCGTTTCAACAGCCTTCTCGTTCTCTCAGGACCCGTACTGGACTGTGAGTTATACAAACTCAGTCCCCAAAGACACCCCGGGTTTTCCTGCTCTCCTCCCATGTCTGACTGGCCCTGGCAAGCCAGTGATGGGGAGACTGCCACACAGCCTCGCTGTCGCCTGACGACTCCAGACAGGATGGCTCCCTGCACAGCCACCTGCCTGGAGGTGGCAGAGGCGACCCAAGCAGAACCTGGTGGCATGAAAATGAGTATGTGGACAGACGAGAGGGACAGGGGCCCTGGGTGTGCTCACACACACTCACACATATGCTTACACTCATACACACACATGTGCATACACCAACGCATGCACGCACGCACATGCCATTCCTTTCATTACCAGAGAGGGGCCTTAAGCTACTATTAAAATAAAAATAAAAGAACTTAGACATGGAGAACAGTTCTATCTTGGTATCTTAGGTTTCCATTTCTTAGGCACGCTCTCCCGAATTCTCCATGGTTGACCACCTCCAACAAACTTAAAAGAAATAAGACCCGTTCATACCATCAATTACATTTCACGTTCCTGCCCCTCTGTCATATGTACACATGTCTCATGGTAATCGAGTGATAATAATTTCAAGATGAAGTAAATGACTGAGGTTTCCACATGATACCACATATAGTTTATAAACATTTTTCTTTTCATGGATAGTTTTATCTCTCAAAAGTAGTTTTTTAATTTGCCTAGTGAATTTGGTTAGAGACATTTTATGTGTTTGTTTTGGTTCAAGATACATTTTAATAAATAACACTAAAGGGTGGGCCCTGAACCGTAGGCTACAGGGCCGACCTTCACTGCATCAGCCACGCCCACAAACAGCATCCTTCCGTGTACCCCAGCTGCCTCTCTGACCGCAGATTCCTCTTCCCCAGCTTCACCTAAACAGCAATGACTTCAGGGACAGAAAGGCCCTTTCGCCCCCCCCCCCCCCAAAGCCCCTGCCTAGCTAGAAGATACCCCAATTCCCAACTCCCTTCCTTTAGCCGATTTCAAACATGGACTATTTAAATGCAAATATCCATAGAAAGGATAATACAAATATCGCTCACTCATTAACAAGTGATAACTTTTAGGGGGCTGTTCCCCCCAGCATTACAGAGGTTATATTTTTATAATTTTTCATTACTTTTATATATTTTTTCTCTTAGAGTTGACATACAATATTAAATTAGTTTCAGTTGTACCACACAGTGATTAGAATTTATATACCTTATGAAGTGATCACCCCTGTAACAACTGACTAACTCTTAAGTGTTCTCATTCACTGACATCTTAATAAATGACAGGCAGAGTGTTTCCTAAAGAGGGTTTTGGGGAATAGAGGAAACACCCCCCAAAACACAAACCTAAGGGCTCAGGCCTCCTCCTGGACATGCCTCAGCCCAAGGAGATAGGCTTTGCCCCCAAATCATCAGAGATACCACTTAATTCCAGGGCTCAAATTGGAAGCCCAAACACCCACCGATTCCTTGGGTTCCAGAAGAAGGAAGAAAAGAGAGAAACAACTTCTGGTAAAATGAACCAAAATGGCAACGGCCCATGAATATGGAGAAGGGTCTTTATTCTGCACTAACTCTTTGCGCTCAGTCCTCGCCGATTCCCTTTGAAGTTGACTCACGTAACTGCTTTAATAATTCATAGTTCGCTCTTCCTTTCTTGTCAGTCCGGGAGGGCTGGAGTGAGGTTCTCAGGAGAATGGGAAAATTATGGGAGACCCGGCTGTCCTCTGCATCTCTCCCCGATATCAGCACAGAGGGGGTGACTCGGGAAAGTACCCACCAGGCTAAACTACCACCTGCAAACGGCTAGGTTAGCAATTCAGGTTCGGGGCAGACGCTGGAATGGAGCACCACGCAAAACTGGGCTGAGTGGGCCATCTGGCGATTTGATTAGCTCGCGGTGTCCATGCAGACACAGGAAAAAACAAAGCAGTGTAGCATCAACGAGAGGGGCATCCCAAATAGAAGTGGGAGCAGAAGTGTGCGTTCTTTCTCTAGAATGGGACTGCGCCGCAAACTCTATTCAGAAAGCTCCCCAGAACCCCTCCATTCCTTTGGGTTCTTCACTTCACCCTCCGAAACGACGTTCTCATGACGACCCGCCTTCTCGGAAGGCTGCTCACGGGGAGAGAAGGAGCGGGCCACGTGGGCTTCTTTGCAGAGTCTGCTGACAAGTTCTTATTTTAAATTAATCGGTTCACAGTCTGGTACCTCCTGTGGGCTCCTGGGAATGTTATTTTTTCCTGTGTTAAGCTCTCAGGGTGTTGATCATGAACCTGACTGTGAAGTGGAGGGATCCTGGCAACAGCCTGCCCCAGCCCAGTGCCCTTCCCTGCGTCCCTGGGCCCTTATTTCATTTGACAGGGAGAGGATGAGAGAGAGAGTCAGAGACAGAGAGAGAGAGAGAGACACTAAGGGAAGTTGAGATGAACCTATATGCACGCCGAGGTGACCAGGACCTTCACATCACCCACTCCAACGGTCCTGAAGAAGCACCAGGGCGTGTCCTTGGGGTTGCTGGAAGCACAGTGGCAGCTGTGGGACGCTGGTGTCACTCTGTCCCAGGTGAGACTCCGCCTCGCCGAGCCCCAGTGCCAATCAAAACCCAGAAGAGCCCGGTGTTTGTAAAGGGTCCGTAAGTGGAGGCCCATGACATGTTAGCATGAATTCCGATGACTAGAGATGAAGCCTTGATGTGGAGCTAGGGGCTCCGGCAGGATGTCACCCCGGGCACAGGGAATCCCTAGGAGGCCAGCGGGCCGGGTTCAGAGGCCTGCAGACCACCAGCACCTGCCCCCGCCAGACCAGCCCCTTCTCTACCCTTGGCAGTGAAACCAGCACGGGTCTAACCTCACAGGACAATGGGTGTGGATTACTGGTCTTCTTACACATTTTAAACCAAAAGAATAAAAATATGAACTCCCGCCCTGGCTGGTGTGGCTCAGTGGATTGAGTGCCGGCCTGTGAACTGAGAGGTCGCAGGTTCGATTCCCAGTCAGGGCACACGCCTGGGTTGCGGGCTGAGAGGCAACCCATTGCTGTGTCCCTCACACATCGATGTTTCTCTACTTCTCTTTCTTTCTCCCTTCTGCTCTCTCTAACAATAAATAAAATCTTTTAAAAAAAATATGAACTCTCTTACGTAGGAACATTCTCCCACCTTCTCGTAACAGCTGCTAAGTCGTGCCCAGTGCCTACACTGGTCCCTGAGACCTTGTTTTCTGTCCTCATTAGGATAAGAACCGGCTGACATCACATGTCTAAAACACCCTCTCTGAACTTGCAGAATAAAACAGCGAGAGTCGGACTCGCTTGCTCTTGCAAACTCACACTTGCACGGCAGAACGTCCCTCTGTCCTGGTTAAGCACATCACCCCCATCTCACCCCACATCACCTTTTTAAATTCAAGCTGGACTGATTTCTTTTACTTGCAGTTTTGCTACATGTACTCAAGTTTGTTTGGGAAAGATGTCACTGAATTTCTTTTTCTTTTATTGATTCTAGAGAGAGGGGAGGGGAGGGAGAGAAACATTGATTCTTCCCTTTTGCAAGCACCTCAACTGGGGATCGAACCCACAACCCAGGCATGTGTCCTCAGTGGGAATCAAACCTGTGACCTTTTGGTGTGCAGGAAGACACCCAACCCACTGAGCCAAGCTGGCCAGGGCTGAATTTTAGATGATGACAAAATCTTAAGCTAAATCTTCTTCAACAGTAGAACTGGACTAGGGCCACACAGAGCCATAAATAGTTCCCTTCACAAAAACCCAGAGCCCATCTCGCTGCTTCCAGGAGCTTCCAGAAGCATCCGGAAGCTTCCAGAAGCTTCCAGAAGCGTCCAGAAGCTTCCAGAGCTGGGGTAAGCAGGCCACCCCAATGCCCTGGGCAGCCAGCTCTTCCCTACCCTGCTGGGCCCGGTTCTTCACTCCAGAGCCCCATAGCACAAATCAAACTTCTCACTCCCTAAAACACCCCTCAAACACATGCAGAAAAACCAGGGCCTGACCCATGGCCAGATCGTTTTTATTGTACAGATTATGTTCCTTAGTCTGTTCCCTGCATTCCTTTCATAACATGATAAGATGCTTAATTCCCTGTCAAACTGGCTCCCCTATGATGCCCACATGATCACTCAAACACCTGTCTTGATGTTGCTGGGAAGGTATTTTGAAAAATGTGTTTAACAGTTCAGTCATAGACTTTGAGTAAAGCAGATTGCCCTCCAGCACGTGGGTGGGCCTCACCCAATCAGGTGAAGGTCATAAGCGAAAAGGTGGCTGAGCCCCAGAGAAAAACGGATCCTGCTTCCCGACTGGATGGCCCCGGGACTGGAGCTGGAATATCAACTCTATTTAGAACCAACGCACACTTCTGGTTCCTGCTGTCATCTGAAATGGGACCCGCATCCTGACACTTGAAAACATAAACATGGAGAGTCACGCATCGGGCAGCATCCAGGCGAGAGGGCTGACTTCACACATGCTCAGCAGATGCAAAAGAAAGAGAAATAACGTTGCTGATCAGATGCTGTAACTTGGCTCTGATAATACGCTCCCCTTTCCCATATGGAGAGTCCGAATATCAGTTGAGATATTACAGCGGTCCCTCTCTATATGACGATTCACTTATCGTGGCCTCATTGTATTGCAGGATTTAAAAAAAATATTACATTTAATTATTTATCATGGATTTTTTGCTATATTGCGGGATTTTGTGGTACTGTATATGTATGTTGTTAAAGTGACGTAGGTTTAAGAGTCTAGAATAAATGTAAGGTTCCTACTTCGTGGGGGGGGGGTGGTCTGGAATGTAATACCCACAATAAGTGAGGGAATACTATATTTATGTTTTTAATCATCTGATTTTGCAGGGAAATAGGCATTTAGAAACTTATATTGACTTTTCTCCCAGAATAAGGGAAAGGAAGGCATATATATCAATCTTTCATGTTAGTTTATTTAGGGTATGTGAGTCTTAAAAGGTTAAGTTCTGGACCGAGTGGGGAATGGACCCAGGATGGTTAGATCAAAGCAGGCTAACATTAGAAGTGCTGATGGTCAGCTGGTTGGTGTATTTCAATAGCCTCCCAAAGATTTTAAGGCAGTTACAAAAATATGTAATGAGCAGGGGGGTTGTCAAAAGACAGTTGAGTCCCTGGGGCCTTCCTAACACCCCGATGGAAGGGAGTCCTCCCCTGGGAGGAGCCATCAGCAGGGGACTGTCCCCATGCAGACCTCCAAGCCTGTGCACGCAAGGGTAGCCTTCTGGTGTGAGAGCAAACCTGTCAGGTGACCGACCCCGGTCCACTTACCCTCGCTGCTCAGTCTGTCTTCCGGCAAAGAGGACGCTTCCTGTTGGAGGCTAACGCATCTCCACTGTGATTTTCCCCATTTACAGAGGGCACTTCGGAGCAACGCCTCAGCGCTCAGAGTGGAGAACACCCCACTTCCCGGCCAGCTGACCTTTGTTAGTGACTGACTCAAAACTTCCCCGGAGCTGGACGTGGAAAACGCTCTGGAACGGTCACGATTATCACCAGCATCAACCCTGCCATGAGCAGTTCATTGTTTTAGAAGCCCAGAGGCAGTGTAGGGTGCAATCTGTCCTCTCTGCACCCTCCCATGGGGGAGATTCCTCAGCCCGGGTCCACGGAATGGCCACACTCCTATTGAGTAACTGTGCTGCCTTCTCTGGACCGTGTGCTAGAAAGCACGGAGCCACAGGGCGTCTTCCTCTCACAATCGAATGGCCGGAAACGCGTGTATTTCTTAACGTGAACCTTCCCTGTGGCTTCCTATTACTTTTCTTACCTTTGCTTTCCTTTAGGCCTGATGTCAAGTCTCTCTCTTTCTTTTTTTAAATCCTCACCCAAGGAGATGTTTATTGATTTAAAAAAATAATTTATTTATTTGTTTTTAGAGAGAGGGGAAAGGAGAAAGAGAGGGGGAGAAACATCACTGTGTGTTTGCCTCTCACTCGCACCCCCAACTGGGGACCTGACGTGCAACCTAGTCATGTGCCCTGCCTGGGAATCGAACCAGCAACACTTGGTTTGCAGGGCAATGCTCAATCCACTGAGCCACAGCAGCCAGGGGTGTTTATTGCTTTTAAAGAGAGCGAAACATCTATGTGAGAGAGAAACATAGATTGGTTGCCTCCTGTACTTCCCCTGACTGGGGATCGAACCCGCGACCTTTTGGTGTATATGATGACGCTCCAACCTACTCAGCCACCTGGCCAGGGACTCAAGTGTCTTTTGACAACCCTCCTGCTCATTATATATTTTTGTAACTGCTTTAAAACCTTTGGGAGGCTATTGAAATACACCAACCAGTCAACCATTGGCATTTCTATCTATTATTATAACATTAGCCTCCTTTAATCTAACCATCCTGGGTCCGTTCCCCACTCGGTCCAGAACTTAAACTTTTAAGATCCAGGCACCCTAAATAAACTAATGTGAAAGGTTGATATATATGCCTTCCATTCCCTTCTTCTGCAAGAAAAATCAATGTAAGTTTCTAAATGCCTATTTCCCCGCAAAATCAGATGATTAAAAACATAAATAATATCTCAACTGATATGCAGACTCTCCGTATGGGAAAGCGGAGCGTATTATCAGAGCCAAGTTGCAGCATCTGACCAGCAAGGTTATTTCTCTTTCTTTTGCATCTGCTGAGCGTGTGTGAAGTTAGCCTCTTGCCTGGACGCTGCCTGAGCGTGCGTGACTCTCCACGTTCCAGGTGACACAGCGGAACCAGAAGTGAGTGTTGGTTCTAATTGGTGTCAGGCAGTCCCGGGCCTTTCACGTTGGGAAACATATTTCTAGCGAAGAGAAGAAGGTTGTTGTTTTTTTTCTGTATAAAATCATCGCATCCTTTGCAGAAATAACATCCATGTCTCTTTCTTCCCAGCTCTGGTTTTCCCTGAATATGTTGCATCCTGTGCTTGTCTTGAGGAGACTTAGTAATTCGTGGGCTCAGAATTTCGCCCTCAGGTTTCTCTGGATAATGTATGGTGCTAATATCTCATCTCTGGCTTCTGCGTCTCCTGTTTGCTGGGGCAATAATCCTCTCTGCAGCAAAGAAAAGCCTGCATTCACTTTATATCCACGATGTTCTCAAAAAGATCTGTGTGAGTTCTGGGGTGAACGTTCCCAACCTCCCTCTGCCTTCCCACTGGCAGAAAAACTGACTTTTCCCCTGTTATTTGGGAGAAAGATGCCCAGGTGGGTTTCCATATTTCCTTGTTATTTGCTGGCAGAAAACAGATTGAGTCTTTTTCCTTTTTTAACTATTTTCCTGAGGATATGTTTATTGATTTTTAGAGAGACAGGAAGGGAGAGAGAGAAAGAGAAACATCCGTGTGAGAGAGACACATTGATCAATTGCCTCTCATACATGCGTGGATCGGGGATTGAACCCGCAACCTAGGTACGTGCCTTAACCAGGAATCAAACCCACAACCTCTGGGTGTACAGGATGATGCTCCAACCCACTTAGCCACACAGCCAGGGTCAGATCAAGTCTTATGATGGAGCCTGATGAAACATGGGCCAGGCCCGTGAGACAATCAGGACTGACCTAACCTGGCACGCGACCTGGGGCCGAGCACCTCTGCCCAGATGCCTCCCAACACCTCCCTAAATGAAACGGCACTGACCCGGGTTCCAGAACACTCGCTCCCCCTTCCTGGGAGCCTGAAGCGGCCAGGAGCCCAGATTTCTGGGGCCCAGGTTTGCATCTAATAGCAGGTACCCTGGGGCAGTTCACACCCCTGTTCCTGAGTGTATGTGACATCATGATGGATGTGTACCAAACCGGGAGCACAGCCCTGATGCCTGCTGTGACGAGAGGCGGGAAGGCAAGCACTGGGACATCTGTCTGGAAGGGGGAAGCCCGTCACCAACCTGTGGACATGCCTGGTAGCCTCCTGAGGGCCCCCCTGCTCACGGGGACATGGCAGGCCAGCCTGCAGCCCAGGTGAGCGGCACCAAGCAGGTCACCGCGACCCGAGCCGCGTGGTCAGCCTGGGAGTACACTCCCTGTAGCCTCCCTGGGCCCCAGGGACAGATTCAGGAAAGGCGCCAGGGGTGCAGACTTCTGCGTCAGCCCCCAGACCTGCCTAAAGAAACACCGGCACGCCAACAGGACCTCTTGCTACCACTGCTGCACGTCTGCATGAGCCGGTTTCTAACAGCTCACGTCATGTCCTCTGACATATAAGCCTGTCTGGCCGCGACGCTTTGCACACCTGAAACTCATGCAAAATAATACTGAGTGTCAACTGTAACAGAAAAAGAAATACAAATGGCCTCTGTGAGCTACAATTGCCTCTAGATCAGCGATTTCCAACCAGTGTGCCACAACAATTTTTAAAACATGCAATACCTGACTACTCAGTCAGGGCCACTGACCTCTTTCCCCTTAGACTGTCAAATAAAAAAATGACAGCCCACACAACCCTTGCTGTCCCACGTGAATGAATCAACATTGTCGTCATCGTCGTCGGCAGCCGTCCGTCTCGAGAGACGATGGTGTAGCTTCTTAAGAGTCTATCTGCACCGCCGAGAATGGCTGTGCAGTCCGACTCGGGAGTGACACGGTATCTGTCTCCTCCCGTGTTGAATCGACATCTTGCGATGACGTTGGAGTGTCCTCTCCAGTGAAGCTGAAGCTACAGAGCCTGGGCAGGGTGATATGGAGGGTCTGCTGTTGCCCATGCAGCAGACCCCCCCCTCTCTTCGCAGCTGAAGGGTCCAAGGGAAAGACGGAGTCAATACAGCTTGGCTTCAGGTGCGCCGCAGGAGTTGCCGGTGTTGACTACAACGTCAAACCGCCTTAGGGACTCCGGCTCCGGATTTTCTGTCGGGGTTTACTCCCTTAGCCTTTCCCCTGAAGAGGTATGCCGCAAGGCAGCAGAGGTTTTTTGGAGTCAGAGTTTTCCTTCTCTGAAATCAACATTGTACATATATATATATGTTGTGTGAGTGTGTGTGTGTGTATATATATATATATATATATGTTGTGTGTGTGTGTGTGTGTGTGTATATATATATATATATATATATATATTTTTTTTTTTTTTTTTTTGGTCAGATTGATGTGGTGTAGAACTTTTGCCATGAGATGAAAAAGGCTGAAAATCCCTGCTCTAGATAGCTGAGCATCCATTTGAATTCAAGATTGAGCCTTGGCTGGGGTGGCTCTGTGGGTTGGGCATCATTTGGTAAACCAAAAGGTCGCGGGTTTGATTCCCGGTCAGGGCACATGACTGGGTTGTGAGTTTGGTCTCTGATGTTTCTCTCCTTTCTTTCTCCCTCTCCTCCCCCCTCGGGGAGGGGCAGGCAGAAGGTGGCCCTGTCCAGTTGTTCCTCACTTAGGGCCAGATCCTGTCCCCATTCCTGACATACAGTAAACACAGTGTTTGCAGAATGAAAAAATGAAAGACACAGAGGATTCTCTGCTGACCGTCCTACAGGAAAGTGATTGCCATAGGAGAGAAAAGCAGAGGCAACCAATCAACGTGAGAAGACGTGGTGCCGCCCCCGCCTCCTGGAGTCTGAACAAAGGGGGAACTCCAGCCCATGTTATATACTCAGACTTGGACACAGATCTTTCCAGCGGTCTCCACCGAATGCCCCCGAGTAAGCAAATGGAAGCCACTAGGAAGCTGTAGAGAAGGAAGCACTCACGGGTAGTGAACTGGCTGACGGAAAAGAAAAGAAGGGTCGAGATAATGCTGCCTGCCTCTGAATGGAGACACACACGGGGAGAGCTTTCTAGAGAGAATGGAGGCTGTTGTTGAAGTTTCTTCCATAACCGGCCTAGAAAAAGAAGAGCGCAAGCCCATCTCCAGATTTTCAGATGCTCCTGAGTAATTGTGGGTGGTGGGGAGGGGGTAAAATGCCCAGTTAGTGGGAACAGCCATAGCAGAACTCTGAGAGCAAGACGTAGGGGCAATGGCGCAGGAGACGACACTTCGGGTTACACATATTTAAATTAATGTGGTTATCTACTGAATGAACAGCTCTGAACTCTCATCTTACAACCCAGGAAAGGGAGCCGGAAGCAATCTTGGGGTGCCTTTTGATGACCCTCATGTCTTCCGCCATCAGGAATAGATAAGCAAGACTGCATCCATTTACCAGGATGGAAAATGGCACCTAAGAGACCGCATGGAGCCCCGACATGGGACAGGGGCCACAAAACATTGCGGGAGGCGGTATGGCAGGCGAGGAGAACAAAAAAAAAAAAAAAAAAAAAAAAAAAAGATTACTTCTCAAATGCGGGAAGACAAAAGCACAGGTCTTTGGGATCCTGCATTTCCTTTGCAGAATTGCTTCAACTGCTCTCTTCCTTTGCCGACTTCATTTTCTTTTTTTTTACTGTGTGGTTGCCTCTCACTCGTGCCCCTAACTGGGGACCTGACGTGCAACCTAGTCATGTGCCCTGACTGGGAATCGAACCAGCGACACTTGGCTCGCAGGCTGACACTCAATCCACTGAGCCACAGCAGCCAGGACTTATTAGCCGTATCTTTAAAATCTGCAGTGAGCCACGTGCCCTGAATGTATTCAGTCACTTTGAAGCAGCCGAGATATTGTGAGGAGAGGTACAATGATCCACGGATGCTGAACATCTTAACACTCAGAGAATTCTAAAAAGCTTTGCATAGCCAGATAAAGTGTCTGGATATCGTGACCAAAGTCCCCATACCTTAGCATCCCACTAAGCTCTTGATAAGACTACAAAGCACAACCGTGTCACAAACCTTGAGCGCTGGCTTTCATTTCGGGTTTATTTAAGCCTCATTTTCTTAGGCAACTTCTAAAGCAGGAATGACACTCCTGGCATCCTCTTTCTCTTAAAAAGTGTACAGACACCTCCACGCATATCTGTTCTTACAGCATTCCGGTGGACAATAAGAGAGTCGAGTGAAATTCTTGCACAAAAGCAGTTGCAAAGACTTCAGGATGATCAATTGGAAGTAAAATGAATTGTTCTCATTCCAGGCAAATAAGAAAGGGATGGTGTCTTAAGGAACAGCAAGGCTATGTCTTGAGCCAAGTACAAATCAGCCTCTGGTCTGGCACTAGCTTGCTGGGTTGGCACAGACACGGGGACACAGTGTCAGCCAGGTATCAAACTTGCACAGTGGAACAAGCCCAGGGCATAGGAAGGGATAAGCACTTTGTTCCTGGCTGTGAGGGATTATACATAACTCTTACCACCATGCGTGTCACAGCGCGAGGGTTCCAGCCAATGGCATTGGTTTAAAGGCTGTCTCAAACGCCAAGGTCTTCCAGGGCTCACCCGCCACCTCCTCTGCCTCTCCTTCCTTCTCTTCAAGCATCTTTGCTTTTGTTTGCCGCTCTGTCCCTCCTGTCCTTCTTTCTCTAGAATTTTCTTCTAGCACTTCTTAGATAACACCTTCTCAGCGGATGGCGAGACCCCAAGACTCTCGCGTTGCTCTTCCGCTTTGTCTTCTTCTCTGTTTTCTCACTCGGCCTTTGTGTTCCTCTTTCACTCATTCATTTCCCCCTCTTTTCTCCTTTGTCTTAAATGTGAGTTTTTATGGGGACACAGGGCAAGGGATGATTTAGTTATATATGTTCCTAATAGAGGGAGAGAGGGCACATGAAGAAGGCAGACAGGGGAGAAGGAAGAGAGAAGCCAGGACAATACAAAGTGAAAGGGCTCAGTCCTGGCCAGTGTGACTCAGTGGATTGAGCACCGGCTTGCAAACCAAAAGGTCACTGGTTCGATTCCCAGTCAAGGCACCTGCCTGGGTTGCGGGCCAGGTCCCCTGCTGGGGGCATAGGAGAGGCAACCAATCAGTGTTTCTCTCTCTCTCTTTCTCCCTCCCTCCCACTCTCTCTAAAAATAAATAAAGAAAATCTTTAAAAAAAACAGGAAGTGAGAGGGATTAGAATTCAGATAGCTGAATCCTCACAAAGTGACCCCTTGGCCCAGCAGGAGCCTCACAGAATAGGAGGCTCAATCGGAAGTGAATGACCCTTGGTTCTTCAGGGAGGGGAGGAAGAAAGAATCTCAGCACAGGTGGACAAAGAAACGACAAAGAATAATATTACTTATCGGCCCAGGATCATGTGCTGTTCAAGTGGCTGCAATCAGAACTTGCTCCTTCTCCCTAGCAGCGCGTAGCAGATCAGTCCATGGTAAAGTCGGCTAAAGAGAACATAATTGTCAGAAAGGGAAGTTGGAAATGTCCCAAGTGATCATTCTGCTCCAACCTTCAACCTCTGCTCAGATACCTTCCTCTCGGGCTGACTCCGTATCGATGGCCTCAGATCCCAGGTATCACCTTTGCCTTCCAAACATGAATTAATCTCCTGCAGGAGAGTAACCGTCTCTGAGACAATCCCCTTTCTAGTTCCTTGTAGTCTAGGTAAAAGAGTATCCAAAGACGTGCATGTCAACATTAAAGAGAAAGAAGAGGCTGAGCGGGTGGAGGGAGAGATGGGGGGAAGGCTGTAACAGGTAATGAAAGACCTTTTCTTGCTGACTAGCGTGACCAGGGATTTCTATTCTCTGAGGCTATGAAGCTCGAAGCGTTCTCAGTTCCCATCACAAGTTCACCACAAGGAAATAAAACGTAAGCATATTAGTTTCTGAGCAAGCTTTTTCACGAAAACTTAAAGACATGTCATAAAATAAAGCACATTCATTATGTACACCTTCAGTATGTTTTTAATCCACTTCTAATGTATGAGAAAACATTGCCATTTGGCCAATAAGGGTGTGATGGGAGGATGGGGTGCTGGGCCCCTGACTGTCCCTCATGGCTCACAGGGACCCTTGGTTGGGACGCTGTGCATCACAGAAGTTCATTGTCTCGACCCAGGGAGCCCAGGAGGGAGCCCAGTCTATTCTCCAGGGCAAGGGGCTGGAGCAAAGGGTCATGGGACAGTGAGAACATGAGCCATCCTTCCAGGTATAACACTGCCACGCTTGAACATCACAGCGCTCTCCATGATATTTCTGTGAAATATTTACCGAAAGGCTTTTGGTGAAACAATGCGTCATAATCCAAACATTGTCTTCCTTCCTTCCAGGACGGCACTCAACTCTGAGAAGCAAAGAGTTTGGCTCTGGCTTGGAGTAAGGCAGCGTGAGGTCATGCTTGTTAATTCCCTGCCTTTGAACGTGATGCGGTTTTGGGCTCAGGTTCTGTGTTGTACGTGGCTGACGGTGATCGGGGGCAGCTGGGAAGGATGCACACACATTTACTCTCATCCCCAGGTTTCCAGGTAATAACGACAAGAGTTTTTTCGATGCGGGCAGACAAAGAAACTTGAAGATCTTTTCTCACGCTGTCTGCACGGCTTTGATAATGTTGGCACGTGCCTGCAAGTACACTCGGGTGCTTTGTGACCCACAGCGACGCATGACCAAAGAAAGGAATCTCATTTTCCTTCACTTTTCTAATGAGATATAAAGGTCCTCACAGCCACAGACAATAGCATGGTGATGACCAGAAGGGAAGGGTGTGGGGGGCAGGTAAAAGCGGGTACAGGGGCGGGGGTAAATGGTGAGGGAAGGAGACTGGTCTTCGGGAGGTGAACACACAATACAATGTACAGATGATGTGTGACAGACCTGTACCCCAGAAACCTATATGATCTTATGAACTGATGTCACTCCAACAAATAAATTCAGTGAAAAATCATTTCTAATGTTTCCAGTTTTGAGTAAAGTTCACTTCTTTCTATTGGTTAAAATTTTCCCTATGGAGCAGAGGATTTTAGGTCCTAAATTTTATAAGAATGGTTAGGGCCCATGAGAAATTGAGGGAGAACGTACTACTCCAATGGGAGCCCAAGACGACTAGACCCACACACGAAGGCCTCGCTTGTGCCCACACTCATGTGTGCTTCAAATGCCGAGGCGTTGCAGCCACGTGCCCCCGATAAATCAGACGTAGAAACCCGTGGCCCCCAAGTCTCATTTCCCAGAGCATCAGTACAATGTTTTATTTGATCCTCACAAAAATCAGAAGAACCAAAGTCTCAGTAACTGTTTTCCGAGGGGAAGAAACCCAAGGCTCAGCTTGATTACTAAGTGGACTCAATTCCCTCAGCTGAGGACAGTAGAGCCAGGCCTAGAACCCACATGGTCTCCAGAAATTGAAATAGGAATAGGAATTGGAAGCACCTTCACCCTATTTGGGTCACGCCAAGTGCACAGGCAATGCTGAGGCCCTTGTGGGCTTGGGAAGGGGAGGTCCACGGGAGCCACGGTCCTAGGGTCTATGCTTTGCACCCCAGAAGGAGGAGACCCTAAACCCTTCAGGGATCTTCTGGTTTCCACTCTGGAATTCCAGAGCTTGAAAGTCATTACTCCCGTTCTCACAGCAAAAGAAAAGCTGATCACATTGAAATTCCACTGTTCTTATATCCATCTGAGCATTGAGGTCATGGGGCAAGCTGCTGCCTTGACAGCTGGAGAGACAGACAGACAGACAGACAGAGAGACAGACTATCACAGCTCTCTGGGAGTAGAAAGTGCCCTGTAGCCAGAAGCTGGGTAATGAACTCATCGCTGGAGACTAGGCATGGGCTACCCTGAGAATTAAAACGTCCTGGGGGCTCACTTGCAGGAATGCCCCCACGTTGTGGTAAGCTTTTACTCCATTCGATTCTTAGGGTGAAAATTGTGGAAAAATCCCCATGTGCTTCCTGCAGGAGGAGAGGAAAAGGAACCATTTTCAACTATGCCCAGAGGGCCCTCTTCCCCTTCACAAAGTCTTGTCCTCAAGAAAAATGATTTTACCAGCATCTCAACAGTGCAAGGGAAGGGGAATACCCTACTCTGGCCCCCTCTAACTTTCCCGTCTCATTTAAGGGGGACAAAACAGCCGAGCAGCACTTGTGAGGGTCGCACCCAGGGGCTGAGGCTCACCCCAAGACTGACACTTAAATGTGGGACTCTGGAATGCTTCCTCTCTCACCACACCACAGGACTCTTGTGTAATGACAAGAGCTCACAGCTAAACAAATGGAATGGCTCAGACTCTATTTAAGGAGGAGTCTCTAGGGAAGCCCAAAGGCAACAGAGAGCCCAAATAAGGCCATTAGATAAAACTTTAGCCTTAGAAAGCTACAGCTACATCAAAGAGTACAGAGAGCTTCATTCTTAACCAGATACAAATAAAACCTTGCACCACAGGACAATTTACCTTGGTTTCTTCACCCAATACATCATGCCTCGCTATCAAGAAAAAGCGATGGGATAGGCTAAAGGCAGGGACCGTGTGAAGAGACAGAGCAAGCATCAGAACTAGCCTCAGCTATAGCAGAGATTCTGGAGTTATTAAACAGAAAATTGAAATAACTATGATTAATATGTGAAGGGCTCTGATGGGAAAAGTGGACAATATGAAAGAACAGATGATTAACATAGGCAGAAAGATGGAAACCCTAAGAACAAAAAGAAAATTCTAGAAACTGAACACCCAGTAACAGAGAGGAAGAATACCTTTGATGGGCTGGCTCATCAGAAGACTGGACAAAGCTCAGAAAACCCTGTGCTGACAGAAATGTTAATAGAAACACCCCCCAAAAAAGGCCAAGAGAAAAAAGAATTAAAACAACAAGAACACCAGAATATCCAAGGACCGTGAGATAATTATAAAGGTCCAGCACACACATTGTGGGAATACCAAAAGAAAGAAAAAATATAAGAAATATTTAGAGTCACAATGGTTGAGAATTTTCCAAAATTTATGACAGACACCAAAACCACAGATACAAGAAGCTCAGAGAATACCAAGGAGAATAAATAGCAAAACCATAAAAATAAAAGTTCACTTAGACACATCATATTGCAATTTCAGAAAGCCAAAGACAAGATATTTTTAAAGCCAGAAAAAAAAAAAAACAAAAAAAAAAACACCTTAGCTATAAACAAATACGGATAAGAATTATATCAGACTTCTCTTCAGATACCATGAAAATAAGACTAGAGTGAAATATTTAAATTCTAAGAGGAAGAAAACCACTAAACCTATAATTCTCAATCCAGTGAAATTATTCTTTGAAAGTGAGAGGAGAAAGTTGATATAAGTCAGAAACTCGGGTCTACATAAAGAATGGAAGAAAGAATTAGAAAAAGACTAAGTGGGGGTACAATAAAATCTTTTTCATTTTTCTAACAGGTAACTTGCTATTCAAAATAATAATGGCATGAGTAGAATTGGGGGTTACAGCTTAGCATATAGCAGTCAAACCCGAACATTCTTCCTGAAACCTAACAGGAGCCAAGTTTGCCAGAGAGAGGGAGCAAACCCAAGGGACCTATCTTCAGGCAATTTGTCTGTTTATGGGCCTGATAAAAACACTCCGTAGTTGCTCTGGCCGGGTGGCTCTGCTGGTTGGAGTGTCGTCTCATGCACCAAAGGGTTGTGGGTTCGATCCCTGGTTGGGTGTGTATGAGAGGCAACCAATCAATGTTTCTCTCTCTCTTTCCCTCTGAAATTAATCAACATATATCTCAAATTAATACATATATATCCTCAGGTAAGGATTTAAAAAACAACCCTCAGTTGTCTTTGCTTTCTTATTTTAAAAAGATTTTATTTATTTTTAGAGAGAGGGGAGGGGAGGGAGAAAGAGAAGGAGAGAAACATCACTGTGTGGTTGCCTCTCACACGCCCCCAACCGGGAACCTGGCCTGCAACCCAGGCCTGTGCCCTGACTGGGAATCGAACTGGCGACCCTTTGGTTCACAGGCTGGTGGTCAATCCACTGAGCCACACCAGCCAGGGCTCAGTTGTCTTTGCTTTCATGGTAGGCTTACATAAGAACATAAGAAGTCAATCCTACACGAGGAACCACAAAATAAAGCACCAAAACAAAATGCAATGGTATTGAAGCTAATATTAGTCCTCCCTGATGTGGAAATTTTATAGCATTGGAGGTCTCTTCCCACACAAAACTTTTAGGAGTCTGAGTTAGGGACATCCCTCTTTCCCCTGTTCCCCAAACTCCTTTCCACAGGCACATACATGTTGATAAAGTAAATGATGTATTCATTGGCACTCTGCCATGTCTATCATGCCTGGTATCACCCCGTTGACTGAGCACAATGAACTTGAAAAGGAACACGTGTGCATAGTCTCACCATGGCCCTGGGTCAGCAATGACCTGAATCCACGCAAGGACTAGGCATTCTTTATATTTTTAATCCTCACCTGGGAATATGTTTTTAAAATTTTTTATTACTGATTTTAGAGCTAGAGGAAGGGAAGGAGGGAGAGAGAGAGAGAGAGAGAGAAAAAGAGATCAGTTGCCGCCTGTATGCACCTCGACCAGGGATCAAACCCACAACTTAAGGAAGTGCCCTGACTGGGGATCGAACCCGCAACCTTTTGGTGTATGGCACAATGCTCCAACCAACTGAGCCACCTGGCCAGGGCCACACAAGGACGTTTCTTTGCAAGGCGCCAGGCAGTCTGACTCTGTAAACTCTCCAGCCACCCACAGACCCACACGGCTTTTGGGCCACACGGGCTTCCTCACACTGCGAGCCTTGCAGAAGGCTGAGGAAAGCAGGCCCATGGACCATCGATCATGCAGGTCTTTGCTCAAGTTCAATTGGCCTGAATCGGGGGATGCAACACCGCACCCCAGAAACCGGCCAACATGCAATGCATGTGAAGGAAAATTGACATAAGCGATAAACTCAAATGTGGGAGATTAAAGAAGTAACATAAAAATATACGTGCTTAAAACACATTTATGAGCCCTGGCTGCTGTGGGTCAGTGGACTGAGCGTTGGCCTGCGAGCCAAGTGTCGCTGGTTCGATTCCCAGTCAGGGCACATGCCTGGGTTGCACGTCAGGTCCCCAGTTGGGGATGCAAATGAGAGGCAACAACACAGTAAAACAAACAAACAAACAAACAAAACACATTTATATCCAAACCCACACACATCTTTAGGAATCCTCATAACATACAAGGCTCTGCATGGGAAGTATCATTCTGAAATGGCAATTACTTTTTAACCATAATTTGGAGAAAGTGCTTCGGCAAAAATACATTATCCTCCTTAAACAGGAAAAATAATGGTCTAATCTACAAGTGTAAGCATTTACTCTGATTCAGATAATGTACGTTTTCTTTGAAGTTCTTAAAAAGAAACATTCCTTACATATGCTTTAAAAAAACAACCCACCATTGAACTTCTGCCTGAGAATGTAAATGTTGGGGGGACTCCATAGAGCAAGATGTGCTCTATGTAAGTACCAGGTAAGTCCCCCTTCCCCGCAGACTGCATCTCCCTCTGCATCTGCCCTTGAACCTCGCTGTTCTAGCATGCTCTCCACACATTTCTCCAATCCTGCCAGGAAGTGGGACCTCAGACAGAAAACAGAGAGCATACATGTCAGCCTGTACCCACTGTCACCCTGGGGCCCTCCACTTCCCCTTGCCCCGCCCCCAGAGTTCCAAAGAGGGTACCCAGAAAGTCAAGGCTGTTGCCTTGGGTGTCAAAGAAACTGGTCTCGCTCCCCCAGTGCAAACACTTTCAAGTCACTGACTTGATAAATCATGCAAACCCTGGTTAAAGGAAATGGGTCCTAAATATAAGTTCTTGAGCCCTGGCTGGTGCGGCTCAGTGGATTGAGTGCCGGCCTTCAAACCAAAGGGTCACTGGTTCAATTCCCAGTCAGGCCACATGCCTGGGTTGTGGGCCAGGTCCCCAGTTGGGGGCGTGCGAGAGGCAGCCAATAGATTTATCTCTCACACATTGATGTTTCTCTCCCTCTCTTTCTCACTCCCTCCCCCTCTCTCTAAAAATAAATAAAATATTTAAAAATATATATCTGCTCCCATTGGGATTTTTCTACTCACTGGAGTCTTGATCAAGGGAGGGGCCATCAAATGCTTTCATGTTCCCATTGAATTACAGATCTAAGAAAAGACTTGGAAGGGATGTGGCATTTTCACGCATCCCAGCTCCCTCCTCACCTGAGCACTCACTGGGCAAGGGTCTC
This sequence comes from Furipterus horrens, assembly GCF_987537825.1. Taxonomy (NCBI): domain Eukaryota; kingdom Metazoa; phylum Chordata; class Mammalia; order Chiroptera; family Furipteridae; genus Furipterus; species Furipterus horrens. The sequence goes on along the minus strand of NW_028327186.1, from coordinate 1,196,185 downwards.
CGCTCATCAGCTGAGCCAAGAGGATGAAGCCGCCGCCCTACAATCTGCAGAAAAGCCAGCAGCAAAGCAGGCTGCCAAAGAAATGCCAGCGGATGGCACCGCCCAAGGCAAAGGTGGCAGACGGATTGGTGTGAATAATATCATTAGCTTCTTTGCCTCCGGGAGTCAGAAACCCAGAGAAAACACGAGAGTCTTTACCCATGAGCTTTACGAGGGTAAGCGTCGGAAATATTCTGGCTTGTTTCTTATAGAAAGAAGTATTTATTCTGGTTTGGAGCCTTCCATTTGTCTTGCAAGCCAGAGTGAAATCTCTGAGAATTCAATGAATCGCTGTGTGGTCACATTCAGGGCATCAATTATAACACATTTATAGGGGACTATTCTCTGAATATAGAAGCACAGTGACAAGGAACCCATAAAAAGGAAAAGGATAAGAGAGTCTGGTCTAGAAAGGATAAAACCAGAATGGAGAAAAATGAACAACTACATATTCAAGAGCGAAGAGGTGAAACAGCATAGAACACGGGGTGACGTGCAGGGTGAAGGATAGAGAAAGGTGAGCGGCGGGGCTATGGAGATACAGCGTGGGAATGAGGCTCCTCTTCCCTTTTCCAAGTTCATGGCTGCCTTTCCGCTACATCGCCCCACAGACTGCCACGTAGCCTGTGTTCGGCAGATGCATATTTATTCTTCCGACACTCGGTTGTCAGGAACGTCATCTGTTAAAATGTTAGTTTTGAGGACCGTGGAAACGAAAGCTGATACAGTCAATTTGACTCAACAGCCACCACAGCAAAGTCACAACATTTATTTTTGAGTGAATCTCTATGGCAGTAATATGATTGTTAAATTTAGGTTAAATAACCAAAGTTTTAATAAAGCTGAGAAAGAATTTCATTCTTCATACAGTGTGATGAGTTTTTGAGTTTACATTAAGGTAATGTAGCAAAACAGTAGAAAAAGGAAAAACGTTCAAAAGCCAGCTGAGAATCAGAAATACAAAATATTCCAAGGACTCTCTGTCGGGATTGGAAAAGAAACTTCCAGACCTATTCCCACCAGAACAAGATTTATTGGGCATGAGGTAGAGTACTTGTAAGGTCTTGTCTCAAAAATGAAGATAACTCCGCCTTGACCCTGTAGCTCAGTTGATTAGAGTGTTGTCCTGATATGCCAAGGTTACGGGTTCGATCCCCAGTCAGGGCACAAACAAAAGGCAACCAATGAGTGCATCAATAAGTGGTCTCTCTCTCTCTCAAATCAATACATTAAAAAATAAAATAAAATAAATGGAGATAATTAAACATAGACTGAGCAATGCTCCAGTCCTACTTAATCAATATTAAAAGCATGAGTCAAAACGATAAAATTGTTTCCAAGGAGCTTAACTGGGTCTCAGAATGAAGCACAAGATTATTTCTAAAAAGACAAAATATCCAGTGCTCTGCAAACTAAAACTCACAATGTCTGGCATTTAAACAGTAATCACCAGACACGTGAAGAAGCAATACAACGTAATAAGGAAATACGTCACTGAGTCAAAATGGGACAGACTTAGAACTTACAGAAGTGTTAGGATTAGCAGAAAGGACATACAGGTTATTGCAACTCTATTGTATATAATCGACAGTTAACTAGAGACATAAAGGTTCTAAAAGAGACTGAACTTGTAGAAATGAAAACCAAAATAACTGAGATAAAAAAATGTGACTGGGAATCAGTGCAGACTAGGCAACGCAGAAGAAAACATTAGAGAATCTGGGGATGTGGCAACAGAAACTACCCAAAATAAAATATAGAAAGAAAAGGAAAATAATGTAGAAAACTAACCATTTCCTTTAGAAAAGAAGTTTTCAAATCAATGGCCTTAGCTTCCACCTTATAAAACTAGGTCGGGGGATCAAATGAAATCCCAAGTAAGTGGAAGACAGAAAATAATAAAAATCAGACTAGAAACCAGTGAAATAGTAAACAAAAATACTATAGAAAAATCAATGGAATCAAAAGCTGGTTCTTTAAGAGTGACAAGCCATTACTGGAAAAAAAAAAAAAAAGATTATAAATGTCAGGAACAAGAAAGGTGACATCATTCAGAGTCTACACATGTTAAAAGGAGTATGTAAATAATTTTATGCTGATACATTCTACAACTCGGATGAAATGATCAAATTCTTCAAAAACACAGACTACCACTGTTCACTGAAGAAACAATAAATAACATGAATAACACTCTACCTATTAAGAAAATTAAATTTTTAGTTAAAAACCTTCCCACAAAGATGGCTTCAATGTTGCATTCTACCAAACATACAAGGAAGGATTAACATCAATTCTATACAAACAATTAAAAAAACTAACAAGTAGAGAACATGCCCCTGCTTATTCTATGAGGGAAAAATTACTCTGGTACCCAAATCTGACTGAGGAATCATGAGAAAAGAAAACTACAGATCAATATCCATGTGGAACCCTCATGCAAAAATTTTAAAACATGTTTTAACACATTGTTTCAATTCCAACTACATATGGAAAGGTTTAATACATCTTGACCAAGCTGGGTTATCCTACTAATCCAAGATAAGTTTGTTTTCTATTTAAAAAATTAATCAATGTAATTTAACACATTAATGAAAGAAAACCATATTATCAACTGAATAGATAAGGGGAAACATCTTTGACAAAATTCAGATTTCATTCATCATCGATAAATTTCCACAAACTAGGAACAGAAGAGAGTTTCTCCAATTGGCTAAAGAGTATCTACGAACACCTTCTACAAGTATAATAATTAATGGTAAAAAGACTGTTTTTCTTCTAAAATTGGGAACAAGGCAGGGATAGTATTCTTACCACTTCTACTCAACACTGAAGGAGAGATTATAGACACTGTAATAAGACACACACACACACACACACACCCCAGAAATAAAAAGTATCCAGATACGCAAGACAAGCTAACACTGTTTTTATTTCAGATGACATGATCATCTAGGCAGAAGATCCAATAGGATCTATGAAAAAGCTATTAGAACTAATAAGTGAGTTTAACAAGACTGAAGAAATACAAGAACAATACACAAAACCACTTTTATTTCTATATTCTAGCAACAATCAATTGGAAATGGCAGTTTAAAAAAATCTCCATTAATAATAGCATCCAAAAGTAAGAAACATATGAATATGACCAAAGATATAGAAAGCAGTGGAAACTTACCAAACCTTGCAGAAAGATTGTAAAAGAACAAACTAGATGGTCGATTGATAGATAGATCAAAATCATGGGTTAGAAAACTCAATATTGATAATATGTCAATTCTCCCCAAAGTGATCTGTATAGTCAAAGTAATTCAATCAAAATCTCAGCATTTTTGTAGAAATTTACAAACATATCTTCACATTCACACAGAAATGCAAAAGACCTAGCATAGTCAAAACTTTCCTGAAAGGACAAAGCCATAGGACTAACGCTATTTTCTTTCAAGAAGTATGATAAAGCTACAGTAATTGTGTTAGTGTGACATGAAAATAAAGATATAAACAAAGCAGTGAAATAGAAGAGTCTTAAGAAACAGACCCAGCCCTGGCTGGTGTGGCTCAGTGGACTGAGCACCGGCCTATGAACCAAAGGGTCGCCGGTTCAATTCCCAGTCAGGGCACAGGCCCGGGTTGTGGGCCAGGCCCCTGGTTGGGGGTGTGCAAGAGGCAACCACACAGTGATGCTTCTCTCCTTCTCTTTCTCCTTCCCTTCCTCTCTCTAAAAATAAATAAATAAAATATTTAAAATGACTGACTCCATCAAATATTGCCAGGGATATGGAAGAACTCAAACACACCGCCGATGGGAATATAAAATGGTACTACCACAGGAGAAAACACTTTTGGTTATTTCAGAAGTTAAATGTACAACTACCATAGATTCTAGCCAACCCACTCCTAGATGTTTACCCAGGAGAAACGTAAGCATATATCCATGCAAAAACTTGTGTACGGAAGTTCACCAGAGCCTTTCTTATTTAATAGCCATGCCTGAGAAGAGCCCCAAATGGCCACCAATAGGTAAATGGACAAACAGCCTTGGCATATCCACGCAATGGAACACAACTCACCAGTAAAACGGAAGGAACTTCGCTACCCACTCGAACAAGGAGAAATCTCAAACACTATGCTGAGTGATAAAACCCAGACAAGCCAGAGCACACGCAAAGTTAATTTCTGCATCCACATTCTAGAAAGCTTGCTCCGTGCAGACAGAGCATGGGGGTGGGGGCGTGGGAGGAAGGGGTTACCAAGGCAACCGAGGAAACATTTCGGAGTGATGGACCCGTTCACTTCCTTGGTGGCGGTGATGGTGGAATAAGAGCATACAAATCAGAACTTATCATGGGATGTCATTAAAATACGTGCAGTTTACGAGAAAATACTCATGGACAAGGGAAACAGTGTGTTGACTGCAGGGGGAAGGGTTGGGGGGAGGGTGGGGAGAGGCAAAGGGGGGTAAATGGTGATGGGGAGGCCTGACTTGGAGTGGGGAACACACAGTACAGCGCACAGATGATGTGCTGTGGATCTGTGCACCCGAAACCTGAATAATTTTGTTCACCAGCGTCTCCCCGATAAATTCAATACAAAAGAAAAAGAATACACACACACACACAAAGAGAGAAAAAAAAAAACCCAAAAACTCCGTTTCCACACCATAAAAAGGATGTTAAACCAAACAAAACAGAAATGCTCCACTGCACTCAATGCATCACCGGTTCGATTCCCAGTCAGGGCACATGCCTGGGTTGTGGGCCAGGTCCCCAGTTGGGGGCGTGTGAGAGGCAACCACACAGTGATGTTTCTCTCCCTCCCTTCCCCTCTCTCTAAAAATAAATAAATAAAATATTTTAAAAAATGTCTAGGGTACTGAGTCCTAGGGTACTGTCTCGGGTACTCAATTATAGGTACAGGCTGACAGGGAACACAAAAGTGGAGGAGGAACATGGCCTTGACGTAGGTGATGGGAAAGGTAGGCACGTGATGTGGTTCCATTCCTCATTCCGCTCATTTCAGGGGTTGCAGCTCCTCATTGGAAATGGTGGGTTTGAATGTTTCAGACAGACTCAGGGACCAAGACACATTTCTCCACAGCAGATGTCCATTATCAGAGTCCATGGCTACAGACTGAGGGGTCAGATGCTACACAGGGTCCAGTCTGATGCAGTGTGAAGACTGTCCCTCAGGTTTGGTGACTTCAGGCAGTTTTATCAGGAAAAGGTCGGGCAAGTAGATGATCTTCTGTAACTGGAATATGAAGGGTTTCAGCATCGCGAGGGGCTGGAGTTGCTGATGGGGGAACCACAGAGGAAGAGAGACGGAGTGACCCTGGGAACTGAGACAATGCATGACCAGATTGGAACATTCCAGAAAATCCTTTCGGTACTAGTGCCCTTGAGACGGTCATATTCATCTAGAATTTTAATCTGAACAAAGAGGAGAAGGGATTGTTCAACATGGCGGCCACCCCCAAGAAGTGTGCCCCATCCCGTTTGGCTCCTTTAGAAATGATGACGCAGAGACAGAGAGCAAACCCACATAGTTGATGGGTCCATGTCATCCTCCTGACCGCAGGTAGGCAACACCTCAAAAAATAAATAAACAAATAACCTCAATGAGGAGGCTAAAGGGACAGAAGCATTGCACCCAGGTCCCAGTGTCCACACGATGACAAGGTCCAGAGCGCCGTTCTGAGGCCGGCTTGCTGCAGGGGGTCGGGGAGTGGGTGGGTTGCTGACGCGAATATGCTGACAGCGACCCCTGACCCAGAAGGACACCTTAACACATGCCAGCAAGGCGAAAGGCGACAGCGAGAATGTCCTGTCACTGCATTCAAATGCACAGAACTCGGACAAGAGAGATGGGCAGAGTGCTCAGATGCATGACCTTGGACAACAAACATCACCTCTCCGAGCCTCGGTCCCTGTCTGTGCTCCTCACGCCTCTCGTCACGACGCTTAGGTGACATGACCCACACAGACTAAGAAGCACAGCTGCCCACTCTCACCGTTACTATCCCTGTTGTTAGTAATGGTGACATGTTTGTTATGAGTCAGCCGGAACTGTCCCTAGTTCACAAAACAAGTTCGATACACCGTGGCCGAATACGAATCTGAACCTGAACCCGTGTAGAACGTGACTTTTTTGAGGACAACTAAGGACAGACAAAGGCAACGGTCGCCTGCAGCTGGGGGACGGTAAAACATGCACCCCCCCTCCCCCCAAAAAAAGCAACCTGTGAAAATTTACAAAGCCACCTAGCAGTCAGGTATGAAACACAGATTGCTGGTTAAATGTAGAGTAGCCGAGGCTGTGCAGATGGGAGAGCCAGAGAGCTTCCGTCTGCAGGACCAGCCAGCTCTCATGGGTGGATGCCAAGTGCCAGGCGGGAGATGCGGGCTGGTTAATAAGGAGATGGGGCACCCGCAAGTCCAGGGGAAGAGCAGGAAAACATTCTGTAGAGCCACCAGTCACTGCTGCCTGCAAAGCCAACTTCGAGGGTGGCAGGTCCTCAGAAACCAAGCCGGGAACAGGGCAGCAGATCAGAGGGTGACAGAATTTCCCCTGCGGCTGTGTGTGGGACGTGCTCCATCCCAGGAGACGGAGGCAAGGAACGCCACTCGGTGTAATAAGAGTCCCACGAAGCTGCCACATTATGACAATAAGCCCTTCCGTGCCAAGTCAGAAGCTAGGAGGCCATACCTTAGCACCGGTAATTATGCTGAATAAATTGTGAAATAATAACTACTTATAAACTAATTTCTCTTATCCACCCAGAACACAGAGACTATGTTTCTGAAATAAAAATACAGGAAAGGGCTAGAAACCGTTCATGTGCACAGGGCTGGGATTCAGTCCCGTGATAACGTGTAATACACCTGCGGTGAGTACATTCCTCTCGTATCTTCACGGCCTTGTGAGCAAAAGGGGTCCCTTTATCAGAAAACTGTTAGAAATGTCGCGGCCTGGCCTACAGGCCTGCTTTATTGCAAATCACTTATCATGCACAGAATGTGACCTTGGCGTTCTAGAGATTTCTCTATGAGGTCCAGACTGGCTTCCCCTTCTTCCAGACGCAAAAAGCAAAATGCACGGAGAACAAGTCACGGTTAAAAGCACAGAAAACGGAATCGGGGAGGAACTCCCCCCAACTTCCTAAAGGGAGCCCACCCAACTGAGGCTGCGCACAGGCTGACTGCCATCGTGGGAAATGGCCAAGTCTCACCTTTGAAGTGTAAGACTGTGACTGATGTTTCTGCCAAGGGCCAGAGGGTACAAACTGCAGGATAACTTCCAACAGCGGGTGTCCCAGGCTGATCCTCTTCCCCGAGGGTGGCATGTGAGAGGGTGATGCAGGGGTGGGGGTGGACACCGCGGGATCTCATGGAAACGCACCAAGCTAAGCAGGTAAGAAGCTGACGATCGGAGTTGGGTTCGTGCCTCCAGGGACCTCCTTCCATCTCCTCTGGGTACCCCCCCCTCAGGTGTGGCTCCCACAGGCACCTCGCTGGTTCTGGGCAGCACACATGCGAGGACAGATTGTGGTCACTCTTGTTCCCTGCACAAGAGTTCTCTCACCCCCATCATGCGTGCGTGACACGCAGTGCAGAGCTGGGCACGGGCCAGGCCCCGGGGGACATTTGTGGCACAGATGAAGGACCTACATATGAGCGAAGGGGAGACTCTGATCCCTGTGGACTGTTCTGGAATGCCACAGCCACACGAAACATCTTGACTCTTCTGGGAACTCACGGCGATACCCCCCATGAACCGCGTGTGCATGCGTTCAATGTCACACTTCTACTCAGAGAGAAGAGTGTCCTGTGAAAATCCACGGTGTGCTGATTCAAGCGATCGTGATTATTATTAACGCGTTAATGTTCAAATGTTAGCCAGACATTACTATGCTCCGTTTGGCTACATCGGTTGTGTAAGAGCAAAGTTGAAAATATTCCGCCTTCAATGACTGACAACATCTGATAACGAATATCGACTCTCATTCGAACACGGTGTTAAACTGCCTCAAGAACTAACAGGATTCCCACTCTGCGTCTTATTGCGCCATCCTGACCACGTTTCTGTCACCAAATATGTCAGGGTATCAGTCTGGACCCAGCTAGTCTCTATCTGTCAACTTAACAAACCAGTTCAAGAGAATGAGGACACCAGAACACAACAAGGATGCCAGTCTGTTAAACTGAGCACACCGTTGGCCGGAGACAGCCAGCTGACCTGGAGTCTGCACGGTCCTTCCCCATGTGGGAAGGCCACCCTCCCCTCCACACCCCCACTATTATTAGGGTTTTCTGGACCCAAGGGTAGGTAGGACGACGACCATGTCCAGCTTGAAGCAGCTAGAGGAGCACGAGACCTTCGCCCATTGTCCTTTACAAGATTACAAAGGGTCTTAATATCTGAGAGCGAGGGATAGTTATTTCTTACGAACCATGGGTATGGACTTGGGGGGGGGGGATTGCTAGGGGAGGGAGATGCTGGGTGGGGGGGGAGTAAGGGGGAGAAAATTGGAACTATTGTAACAATATAATCAATAAAATACATTAAAAAAGAAAAAAAATATATCTCTCTCAACCAAAAAAAGAAAAGAGAATGAGGACGGTCGGAAAGACTAGGAACCAGGTTGAAAAGAAGGCCAACCAATAGCTGATGCCATAGCCCAAACCGGCGATCCCCAAACCTGACTGATCATCAGAATCTATCTTGTCATCAGCAGCAGCTGCCATCCCTCATGACTCATGTCCTGACTCTCAGATCAATTCTTCGATGATGTGCAGGGTGTAATTTGTGGTGTGAAATGAATATGGGGGTGCTGAGATGGGGGACCAGGCTGTGGCAGGCAGACACACATTTCAGAGTACTGAGGAACCAGAAAGAAAAAGTTTTTAAAAATCCTCACCCACGGATACATTTATTGCTTAGAAAGAGAGAGAGAGAGAGAGAGAGAGAGAGAGAGAGAGAGAGAGAGAGAGAGAGAGATCAATTGGTTGCCTCCCATACACATCCCGACCGGGGATCGAACCTGCAACCTTTTGGTGTACAGGACAGTGCTCCAAAAACTGGGCCACCCAGCCAGGGCAGAAAGATTTTTTAAAAATAGGCAGCTGTCCAGTCTCTTCCCACTTCTTCCCTCCAAAGGTATCAGGTTTTACTTAAACCACAACTATCTTTTCTTAGTAATACTGAGAATTCTGGTTCATGAATTTTTACAGCATTGCATTTGAAACCTTTTGTAGACGCAGACAGAGAGCTAAGCCCACGGTCCTGGAGCATTTTCCAGTTATTTCAAAAGGAAGAAAGAGTCCTCAAACTGGAAATTGAAATAGAAGCTGGAGAAAAAGCTGGGGAATAAGATAACGCCTAAACACTGCAAAAGGAAAGGATCCAGCCACTGAATCTAGTTGTGTTGATATGCCAAAGATTCCATTTGCTTTTTTTTCATCAGAAAGCATTCAAAGAACTTCAATTTGATCATTGAGCCAAATAAAGCACCCAGCCCTGGCCAAGCGGCTCAGTTGGTTGGAGCTTTGTCCCGTACGCCAAGAAGGCTGTGGGTTCGATCCCCGGTCAGGGCACAGACCTAGAACCAATTGATATTTCTCTCTCACATTGATGTTTCTTCTCTCTGTCTCTGTCTCTCTTTCTCATTACCTCCACCCCTCCCTATAATCAATAAATATATCATTGGGTGAGGATTAAAAAATAGAATAAAATAAATAAAGCACTCAAATGTGAAATGCAAACCAGATCCCGGGGGTGGAGGCACACCAACATTTCAAATGTGAGCCAACACTTTTTCCTGCAAGGCTCTCCCTCACCTTCTTTCCACCGCGGGGTACCCACCAGAGATGCGGGGGCCAGCCGGCAACACGTGGGCTTCCTAACGATGCCTGGGATGCTGCTGGGGTTCGGGAGGTAGGGCCGGGGAAGCAGCCCTTTTAAAATGGGCCGGAGCTCACCTCCCAAATGCCCACGGGGCCCCCTGCCTGGACGTCATCAGTCTGGTTACCCAGAGCTCCTCCTGAGTCAGCCCAGTTGGTAGATTTCACCTGCGTCCTCTGGTAGATTTCACCTGAGCCCTAGGTGTTCTGGGAGGAGTTGGGGGATCTAGGGATGCTGCAGGGACACCTGAGCCCCAGGCAGTGGTTCAATTAGCACTTGTGACAGTCTCAGGTGATCTGACCCAAGCCCGGGGCTCCAACGCCTCCACCATTCTAGGGAAAGGGTTTTGCATTTTTCAAATTGGAATGCAATCTTTTTAAAAAATTCTTCACTGGAGGAATTTTGCACTGTTACGAGAGAGAGAGCCAGGGAAATAGAGAGCTAGGGAGAGAGAGAGAAAGAGAGAGAGAGGGAGAGAGAGAGAGAGAGAGAGAACGAATCACTTGGTTGCCTTCTGGTACATAGCCTGGTGGGGTATTGAACCTGCAACCTGGGCATGTGCCCTGACCAGGAATTGAACCCACAACCTTTTGGTCTATGAGGTGACACTCCAACTAATGGAGCCACCCGGCCAGGACTGGAATGCCATCTTTTTTAAATGAGTCCCTGTACATGCTGGCCCCCCGCAATGGCTCTTCCACATCTTACCTCATTTAATTTCATTTCCCTTTGCTCAGATGCTCCATCTAGAAAGAAACCCTCAACAGGAAGTGGCTCATTAGAATAACTTGGGACACCTGGGCTCAGTTCTAAGCCAACAAAAATGGAGATCAATGAGCCACTTCGTTGGAATCGCTGGGTCGCCCTTCGGATTCCTTGTTTTCGAGAAACAGAACGAGAACACAGGACTGGAAGATTTCGTGGACACGGACTCCTTCTGGCTGGTTAACCTGCTGGGCCGCTTAGGGTCTTGGAAAACAGCCTCTCAGGTGGGAAATAATCCCCCCATGAGCTGCCCAAATGAACCCTGGCTCCCCACCTTCACGTCTTACATGTGATACAGGCTGAAGGAGAAAACTTTAAGGCGCAGCTTTTCCTTGAACCCGACAGGAACGTTCAACCCTCGTATCTAGCAGCATTTCAAGGTAGGCAGTGTCCTGACGCATCACCTTGGCAACCTTTTTGTTTTCTACGGATGGGGAAACTGAGGCCCAAGGCTAAGTTGTTTGTTCAGGAAAACGATGGCAAAGTAGGGAAACGTCATAGGACTCAGGGTGTCTAACTCTCTGTTTACTCAAATGTGATTCCCCAGCTGTGGTCCCCTGCCCACCTCTGGGTGTCAGAAGGTGCCCCCCCCACTGGGGTTCCTCAGCTCACACCTTGCTGTGCCCACTGCTCTCCTCTCGGGGACCAGTCAGCATCACAGTGTTCAATTCCAGCATCCCTCTCCCCAGGACAGTGGTTTCACTTAAATAATAATACGAAAGCTCTCAACCTAAAGACTAGAGAGTAGCTTTGAAATACCATTCAAAAGGGTCTCTGGCCCTGCCCCAGTGGCCCTGTAGTTTGAAGCATCGTCCTGTACACCAAAAGGTTGCAGGTTCGATTCCTGGTCAGGACACAGACTTAGGTTGTGGGTTCGATTCTCGGTCGGGGTGTGTTTGGAAGGCAACCTATTGATGTTTCTCTTTCTCTCTCTCTCTAAAATCAATGAGCATATCTGTGGTTGAGGATTTAAAAAAAAAAAAAGGCCCTCTTCTATTGAAACCCAGGTTAAACACATTTATGAAGGGAGGGCGTATAAAGTCACACAATCAGAAAATTCATAGGAACGTTCACCTCAATCTGCAGAATAAACTTGTCAAACAAATGCTAATCATTAGCATCTTTACAAGGTCACCGTGTAAAAGCGTGTGTTTTGAACCTGCTTCCACACGTCGCCTACCTCTTCCTGTGACAGAATCACCTGAATGTTGTGTTCTGCTTGACTCTAGACGTTCATTGTTCCTAATTCTACATCCTGGTAAGTACGGACCATCTTAGCTTAGAACCTCCAATTAGGGTAGCTGTTCTCACATGAAGAAATCCCGCATTTTGGCATTTGATCAGCTATAGTACTGCAAACGGTGAGCCATTCGAGTTTAATTTAAGCAAATGATTCTCTCCACACACGCAGATACGCTGAACACGCATCGGTGGGAAGCGCAGGTGGGCAGGTGCAGCCATTGTCATTGCTGCCGTGGATCTTGGGAACAACATTATCCATGACTCCCATATCCTGCTCTGTCCACCCGTTAGGCAGCCCAGCACCCATGATTCCTAAGGTCCCACCGATGACTTGCAAAGAGAAAAGAAACGGATCAAACAGCTGATAACAAACCGTGCTCCCTCTGTTTCTTTTCAAAAAGAATGTCAGAACCAAACTTGTGAGCCGCCGCGACTGAGCCAATTCCTCAGCAGGGCACCTCCCAATCTGGAAACACCCTATTTTTTCCCCCGCCTTCTCCCGTTTCATTGGTTGCCACCAGCCACGGGTTCTGTCCTGGCGACTCTCCAACATGCCCCGGGTCTTCCCATTTGGTTTTCTCGACTGAGGCAGAACTCGGCTGGGAACATCCCTCTCCCAGAAAACATCCTGCCGTCTTCCTGAAAAGTTGCTTGTTCTGCAACTCCTTCTCTTCTCCTCCAGGCAACATGAATCTAGTTGCTTCACGGCCACCTGTGCACAGGGCACACACCACACTGTGTTCAGTGTTGCTGTGACCTGCCAAAAGCGTGTGGTAGGGTGTCACCTCCTTAAAGACTGACAGCAGTCCTTATTTGTCCCTGTCCCTCACTCTGCCTCGCTCTGTGCCTGGCACGAATGTCCAGCAGATACCTGGGGGGTAAATGGATTCTTGAGAAGAGGGACCCATTTCCTGGAGCCCACACAGGTAGGTCTGGATTCTCCTGGCTCATGCAGCGTTGCAACTGACCTGTGCTTTTCTGGGAAAGTTGGAAGGGCCTCTAACGTCAGCGCTATTCAAGGCGTCCGGGTAAGTTCGTGCCTCCAAAGCGAAGAAGAGCTAAGCTTTCCTCTCCCGGCAAGCAACCAGTAAGGATGCGTCTGTGCGAATTATTTCGAATACCTTTATTTTTTAATTCTTCACTTTGGAATAAGTTTAGGCTTACAAAAACGTTGCCAAGCTGGCACAAAAGTTCCCCATGTGCCACACGCCCAGCTTCCTGATTTGTCAGCTTCCAGCCAAACCACTGTCAACTGATCAAAACCAGGGAGTCGGCAATGGTACCGTGTTATTAACTCATTTCCAGACCTTATTCAACTTTCATCTGCAGCTTCAGTCATGTTCCTCCTGGGACCAGGATCACACGTGGCATTTAGTCGTCACGGTTCCTCAGCCTCCTGCGTCTGGAATCATCCCAGTCTCTCTCTGTCCTGACGCTTTGGAGGAGAACAGGAAAGGTATCTTGCAGAACGTCCGCGGGCCTCTGCTGCCTGCTGCTCGTCCCGTAACCCCTACCTGCCCGGCTTCACTCAGGATATCTGTCCTTCTCCATGGGCCGTCACCCCTGAAGCATGTGTAAACCTAGAACACGGTCCAGCACATGGAACTGTGTAGAATGGGTGTTGAACACGTGACCTGACCGTTTCAAGCAAAAAGCATTACCCTCTCTATGGTTACAGAAGGAGCGTCAGGCTCCATCAAGGGAACTTGGGAAGCACCTGGCTTTCCAGTCCGTTGGATTCCTGAGAAGTCTAGCAAACGCCTGCTCTGGCAGTCCAAGCTGGGGGAATCGATCGTTCTCCTGGGGGTTAGGTCCCATTTCCTGAACCTTAACACCCGCTGATTTAGGGAGGAGGGCCGTCTAGGAACGTGGGTTTTCCAGTCCCCAGGGCGCACCCTGACCGGTGGCTCAGTGAGTTAGGCATTGTCCCACAGACCAAAGTCACCAGTTCGATTCCTAGTCAGGGCACATGCCCAGGATGCAGGCCAGGTCCCCAGTTGGGGCGCGTGAGAGGCAACCACACATTGATGTCTTCCTCCCTCCCTTCCTCCCTCCCTTCCCCTCTTTCTAAAAGCAAATAAATAAAACCTTAAAAAAAGAGAGAAAACTACAGTCCCTTGGTCCACAGATGCAGCATGCCACAGCTCTGTGACAGAGAACTCAGTCCATTGTTGAGAGAAGGACCCCAAGCTGAGAGCCAGGAGCACCTGGCCGGATGCCACCGGAGAGCGCAGGGGAAGGGCGGGACTGAGACCCCCTTTATTTCCTCGAAGTCAATAGGACACTCCGCCATTGCCCGGTCTTTCCACTTTAAGGCCATTTTGTTGTTTTGAAAATGCCCCTGGTTTTGCACATGAGGGACTTAGGAGAAGTGGTATGGTACAGGAAGGAAGAGCAAGAATTCAGAGCTCAGCCCTGGCCGGGTGCTCAGTTGTTTGGAGCATCATCCCTGTGCACCAAAAAGGTTGCAGGTTCGATCCCCGGTCGGGGCATGTACAGGAAGCATCCGATCGATGTTTCTTTCTCACATCGATATTTCTCTCCCTCTCAAATCAATAACCATATCCTTGGGTGAAGATTAAAAAAAAAAAAAAAAAGATTCAGAGCTCAGACTATGTGAGCATAAATCCTGCATTTACTTTGCGCTGGTCTATAATACAGCATCAATGACTCACCCCAACTACACCTCAGCTTCCTCATCGATAAAAAAGCATTGGTAATAAAACAGAACTGTCCTCATAGGGCCGTTGTCAGTAACAAATGAATGCATACGTGCACAGCCCTCACGGTTAGAAGCTGGCCAGTAATGTATCAAGCAATCGTGGATAAAATCGGGGTTCAACATGTGACCTGGTTGCTAAGAGCCTTTTAGCAAAGATGGCCAAGTCCCAGCGACATTAACCCTTTGAGTGCCATGTGTAATTTGAAACTTGGACCAACATGAGAAAAAATTAGATCGATATATAACCTGAGGTACAGAAAAAGAACAAAACATAGAAGATGAATTATTCCATTATAGCCATTGAAAAAAGAGTCGCTGGGAGCGACGCGGGCACTTCTGGGAAAATCTGTCAGCGTCACTCACGATGCTGGCACTCAAAGCGTTAATATGAACTCAGCAATCTCTCTGTTTTGAATCTTTTCACCAAAGTGATGATACCATTTTCACCCCCAAAGCGACGTTTGCAATCGGCACAGATTTCAGTTCTACTTGTTTGAAAAATAAAATTATTTGCAGGAGACCCGTGACCTATAAACAAAATAATGAAGGTAATCACCAAACAACAAAAAGGTAAAATAAACAACCAGAGGAGAAGAAGAAGAAAACTCCGACACACACAGACGAGCACTACTTGCTCCAGAGGACCTTTCATTTCAAGTCCGGTTTTCAAAGGACCTCTTCCCACCAGCGAGTGGGTGACTTTTCACGGCACACACACTCTTGCCAGAAAATATCCCTGTTGGAGTCTCAAGTTGAATGAAAGCCTTCTGAGGCTTTGCGGGCCCCTGGATGCCGCTTTGGGGGGTACCCGGGGCCTTCTGCCCGCTTTGGTTCATTATGGGATGCGCATGGGAGGGAGCGTGAACACAGACCCACACTCGTGTGCAAGGGGCTGCGGGCCAACATGAGGCCTAATTTTTTTAATCCTCACCTGTGGGTATGTTCACGGATTTTCGAGAGAGAGGAAGAAAGAGAGAGAATGGGGAGAGAGAGAGAAACATCGATCAGTTGCCTCCTGTATGTTCCCCAACCGGGGACCGAACCCACAACCCAGCTATGTGCCCTGCCTGGGGATCAAACCCGCAACCCTTTGGTGCATGGTACAACCTCCAACCAACTGAGCCACCTGGCCGGGGCTGAAAACAGTCATTTTTTATGGCTACATCATAGTCTATCTTTTCCGCAAAGCCCAATTTCACTCTCCAAGTCGCCAGGTTGAAAGATAAACTATAAAGTACCTTCCCCAAAACACGCATGTGCATTCTGGGAGGTGCCTGGAGGCAGGGATCGTGGGAGAGACAAACAGCCAATATCAAACCCATGGGGTGCCTCAGTTTCCCCTGTAAGATGGCCTGATGACAACGGGCCTTCCCTCACAGGACTGAGTGTGTGTGTGTGTGTGTGTGTGTGTGTGTGTGTGTGTTCCCCAGCACTTATGTGAGTTCCTGGCACACAGCGAACACTATCTGTTCTTCATTTCTTGCCATGCCTTTATTTCTCTTTTTCTTTGCATTACCAAGCTCAAGGTCAACATGGAAAATACACGAGCCTTGGGTGAAATGCCCTGAATTCCTTGGAACACAATTGCTTTCATGGATTTCCACGTATTCTTAACAGAAAAAGAGGAGAATAAATATCACAACCTTTCCACTGGGCACAAGTGCTATGAGACAGAAGACCCAGCACTGGCTGCTGTCCAGCACTTATAATCTCCACTTAGGAAAAATAATTCATCTTAGCCATAAAACCAAGAGTATATAAAATGAAAGGACCCTATAATCCCAATTCCCAGACAGCCTCCAAAAGAGTTCAGGAAAACTCAAGGCATAATTGGTGAGTATCATTCTTGGCCCTGTGCAAGGTACCTATGTGTTTTTCAAGTTCATGTTCACGTCAGCACCCTGTTGTACAATTATCTATGGACTGCATCATGCAGATACAAAAATCTCATTATCTGAGGGGTTTCACGTTTTCCAGTTGCCTGGAAGGACCCACGTTTATTTAACCAGTTTCCCCTACCATGGGCATTTAGGTACTTACCAGCTTCTCGCTGTCCTAAACAAGGATGCAATTATCTTTGTAACAATTATGCCACTGTTTCCAGAGGAAAATTCTCAGGATGCAATTTCTGGGTTAAAAGCAGGCAATTTTTAAAAACACACTAAATTGTGCCAAGTTGGCCCTTCTCTATTGTACCCACATGCATTCCTGGGAGCTGTGTTTCTGAAGCACGTTTCCCTGGAGCGTTATTAATGCCGGCTCAGGAATGATTTCTCCTTATTGTTTTAGCTGTGGGTTCTGCCCATGTTGCCTGCCTCTCCGTTCCCCCGTGGCCATCCACGTTTTTCCTATAGCCTGTCTGCTGGGTCTTCCAGGGGGCCCGGCTCTCTGAGCTCCTACATTAGGAGTCTTACTACAATGGATATTTACTTGTTGCCATGAATTTCATCCCTCCTTCACCAAAGTTTTAAAATTTCTCACCAAAGGATTTTTTTTTTTTTTTAGAGAATGAGGAAGGGGGAGAGAGACAGAGAGACAGAGAGAAATATCGGTTGATTGCCTCCTGTATGTGCCCCAACCGGGGATCGAACCTGCAACCTTTTGGTGTACAGGACAATGCTCCAACCAACTGAGCCACCCAGCCAGGGCTATACTTCATTCAATTTTTTTCTTTCAACTGTGTTTTCTTTATAGTGTCTAGTCTTGGTGTGTTACAAAATCAATCAAACAAACAATAACAGAAAAGCTTTTCTACTCTAGGATTGTAAGTTACATTCAAGATGTCATCCAAATATCCTTCTGTATTTTCTTCTGGAAACGTGCAAGTCTTTGCTCCAAAAGGAATATAGTCTATACGTGGGGCCCAGTGGTACTGGAAATATCGGGGGGGGAACACTTTGTAAAGTATATGATTGCCTCACCACCTGAAACTAATGCAAAATAATGTCGAATGTCACCTGTGATTGAAAATAAATATTTTATATGAGGCATGAGGTAGAAAATTGAGCACCTAACATTTTCACCCCAAACCTTACCTAGATGATCCCTTTACCCCTGGTTTGAAAAACCATTCTTTTGTGAACTGTCTGAATCCCATTGATAGCAATGTTCAATCTTCTTCCAGCTCACAGCACACAGAAACTAATTCCTAAACTTCCGTGGCACACTGAAAAATACATTATAATTTTTGCTGACCTGACCCCAAAATAGACGTAATGTTGATTTAGTCACACCGAACAGCCATTGTTGCATTGGCTGGTGTCATTGTTTTTATTTGACAATTTCAGGGAAAAGAGGTCTGTGCCCCTGACTAAATGGTCAGGTACGGCAATTTTTTTAAAAAGGTTTTATTTATTAATTTTTAGAGAGAGGGGAAGGGAGGAAGAAAGAGAGGGAGAGAAACATCAATGTGTGGCTGCCTCTCGCATGTCCCCAACTGGGGGCCTGGCCCACAACCCAGGCCTGTGCCCTGACTGGGAATCGAACCGGCGACCCTTTGGTTCACAGGCCAGTGCTCAATCCACTGAGCCACACCAGCCAGGGTGTATGGCATGTTTTAAAATTTCTTGCAGCGCACTGGCCAAAAATTGCTGCCATAGGTGAATGTGTCTACTATTGGACTTGACCTTTGCATCCACTGATGACCCAGCATCCTTGCTGTGGTTGACCTGCTCTTGTTCCAAACTGCCTTTTAAATTTCTGATAAGTTCCCATCATAAATCTTTTTTCTCCAAAACTACTATTGGAAGCCTCTCTTATATATTCTGCTATGTGAACTTCATCAATTTATCAAGTTTTTGCCAAAGACCTGAACTATGATTGGGATTTTATCTGAACTATATCTTAATTGGGGAAATGGTTAATATCTATGCAATATTAAATATTACATCTCTCCATGTCCTTGTTACATGGCACTGGGCTTCATTTTCCACATGGAAATGGTACACAGGGAACGGATGACATTCTTCCTTTTGAGTCCCCTCGCCACCCCTCCTTCAACCCCCAGCCCAAGGCTCTGTACCCCAAGTGGACCTCTATAGTGGAAAGACTTCAGGTTGTGGCTGGATCCTGGTTCCACAGAAGCTATGTGGTGTGGAGAAATTAATCCCTTTCAGTTCCCTTCCTCGGCGGGTGGCTGTCCCTGTGTCCCTGGATTATCTTTTATAATTGTAGACACTAGATTATTGGTACGCATTATGATAAGTATTTTTGAATCCAGAACGATGCCAGCCTATAACTGGGTGTTTTCATAAGATCTCGTTTGCTCAATGGACAGTCTATGCCAACGTGAAGAGAGAAGATCCTAAATTATCAGAAAACTGAACATTGCAGGAGTTCTTGTCCGTTTCCTTACTAAGCAAAATGCAATGTGACAGTCTTATTCAAGGCCATTCTCTGGCATCACAGTGATTCTCTGCTCATTTTCTCCTTGATCACCTTGTACCAGCTCCATTTTCACCATGTCCATAAGTGACTGATGCAGCGTTGTGATTGGAGGGACCACCCGTGATGAATGAACGCGAATACACCTATCAGCAGTGAGTTGCATGCATTAAGGGCATTTCAGGTTTCATTGAGATAAATTCCTTTCTCAGCCTCGCCCTCTACGTAGGAAGGTTACTGTTACTGATTAGTAAGCTGGGCAAAAAGAATACGTATTACCAGTCACCAAAAATAACGTTCGTGCACTGAATTCTCTTCCAGGGTGCTTGCGACCAGGTCTCCCACCAGCACAACCGGAGAAGCTCCGCGCAGCTGAAGGGAAGGAATCCTACGCTGGGGGAGGTTTTCTGAATGAGCAGTAAAAATTAACACAATCTACGTGCGCTTCCCCATGCTTCCCGGCGCTCAGTAATTGCATTTAATACTAAGATCAAGCGTGAAAATTCTCAGATAGTTCACTTAGGAGATTAGACAGGCTGGATGGGCATTTAACTACTTTTGCAACACTCATTTCTTTTCATTTATGATATTTTTAATGTCTAAACTATGCCTCTGTATTGAAATAAATGCAGATATCAGCTACAGTGGAAATGAGTTTCAACATTACTCAACAATAACAAGAACTTTGGTGGAATTTGAATAACTAATATCAGACTCAGGAAACTGAAACTCATATTTTCAAACCCAAAGTTATAGTATCAAAAAATTCACTTGTACGTTATACGTTGATGGTCTAGTTTCATTTTTTTTTTTTTTTTGCATGTACTTGTCCGACCTCCCCACCACTATTTATTGAAGAGACTATCTTGATCCCATATTCAGAGAAAGACAAATACCATATGACCTCACTTATATGGAAGCTAATGGACAGAATAAACTGATGAACAAAATGGAACCAGAGGCACAGACACACGGGACAGACTGACAGCTGTCAGAGGGGTGGGGGAGGGAAGCCTGGATGAAAGAAGGGGAAGGATCAGCCAAAGAACACACCTGTAATAGTGTCAACCATAAAAACAAAGAGAAAGACAACTTAAAATGTCAAGTATTACATATACAGGGTGGGGCAAACAGAGGTTTATAGTTTATATGCAGAGTAATACAAGATATTAATACAAGAATAAACTCTGTTTCACATACTCACAAATATAAACCTATGTTCACCTCACCCTGTGTTGATATATGTACTTATATTACATGTAGATGCATAAATCTTCAGAATGCTTCCCTTTTTGCTTTGAAATAATTGCGGATTTACAGGAAATTGTTTGCCAAAACGTACAGGAAAGGTCCATGTACTTACTCTGCACCCAGCTTCCCCCGATGGCGACATTCAACATAATAGTGCAAAGCCACAAAAGGACATTGGTCCCTACAACCTGCAGACAGACCTCATTCAGATTCCCCCAGGGTCACGGGCGCATCTGAGTGCGAGCTGGATAGGTGGGTGGAAGGACATGGTGGTCACAGTTCTGTGACATCGTGTCACATGGACAGACTCGGGTGACCGCCGTCGGGACACAGATGCGGCCCCCTACAAGCCTGCCTCTTGCTCTCCCTTTAGAACCACCCTGCCCCCACCCTTCTCCCACCTCTGACCACTGGGCAAGCAAGCACCAACCTGTTCCCTTTCTCTAAGTCACTGCTGCAATCGTTATGAAAACAAAATCCTACAGGGTGCCCTCTTGGAGATTAGGCTTTTTCAAAGGCCTAATTGCTCAAGATCCACCCAAGTAGCTGCGTGCAGCCATCGCCTGGTCATTCCTGATTTGAGGGGGCAATGTCACCATTAAGCATAGTGACCGCTATTGGGTTTCTTGTAGATTCTCTTCACAGGTTGAGGAAGTTCTCTACTCTTAGTTTGCCGAGAATTTTTATCACGGATGGGTCTTGTAGATTTCAAGTGTCTTTTCTATGTCTATTTACATATCCTATGATTTTTGTCTTCTTTGGCCTATTGCTATGGTAGATATCCGCGGATTTCCAATTGCTGAACCGGCCGCCATACCTAGAATAAATGATGCGCTTGGTTACGGCAATGACTTTCTTTCATTCGTTGCTGGGTTCAACTGACAAATATTTTGTTTGGGATTTTTTCTGCCAATGTTTTTTTATTTATTTATTTATATTTCGTTATTATTATAATTTTTCAATTGAGGGAAGGGAGGGAAAGGGGTTAGAGAGAAGAGGGAAGCTGGGGGGTGGGAAAGGGGGGAGGAGAGGGGGAGGAAAAGAGAAGGGGGAGGGAGGGGGAGGAGAAGGGGGAGGGAAGGGGGAGGAGAAGGGGGAAGGGAGGGGGGAAGGGAGGGGGGAGGAGAAGGGGAAGGGAGGGGGGAGGAGAAGGGGAAGGGAGGGGGAGGAGAAGGGGGAGGGAGGGGGAGGAGAAGGGGGAGGGAGGGGGAGGAGAAGGGGGAAGGGAGGGGGGAGGAGAAGGGGGAGGGAGGGGGGAGGAGAAGGGGAGGGAAGGGGGAGAAGAAGGGGTAGGGAAGGGGGAGGAGAAGGGGAGGGAGGGGGAGGGGAAGGGGGAAGGGAAGGGGGAGGAGAAGGGGAGGGAGGGGGGAGGGGAAGGGGGAAGGGAAGGGGGAGGAGAAGGGGGGAAGGGGGAGGGGTAGAGACTCCCAGTAGCCCAGAAGGGCCTGTGGGAATTGCCTCCTGTTTTTTCTGCCAATGTTCTTTTTCTTTTTTTTTTTTTAAATTTCCTCTGCCAATGTTCTTTTAATCATTGCTTTGCTTTGTACTCAGTGAAGGGACCATCTGGCAGGGTACCTATCAATTAAATAATAAGAGGTGGGCTGAGCACGCAGAGGCAAGTATATCAAGATGAATTAAAATATGGGATTTACATTAGATTTAAATAAGTTGTTGATTATAAAGAGAAAAGTTAACCCAAGGAGCGATATTAGAGTAAAAAGGCTCTACTAAGTTGAAAATAGAATGTGATGAAATGTTTAACTCATGAATGGTAGAAAATTGCCAGAAATATGCAGGAAAGGCAAAGAGGTCAAAAGTAATGTTGTTTAGATTGAGTAAATAAGAAAAGTATGTTTTTAGCTCTGGCCGGGTAGCTCAGGTGGTTGGAGCGTCAACCCGATACCCCCGGGGTGCGTGTTCAGTCCCCAGTCACAGCACATATACAAGAATCAACCAATGACTGAAATGCATAGATAAGTGGAACAACAAATGGATGTTTCTCTGTCTCTCTCTCAAGGTCAATAAATTTAAAAAAATTTTTAAGTATTTTTTTTGCTAATAACTCATTGGAACTCAGAAATATCGTGACATATAAAAAATGTCCAAAGCTTATCTATTCAGTCTTCATAATGAGAGAATCTATTTTTTAAGTTCCTCACAGAACAATGCAGCACTTGGCTCATTTCCCTCTGAAATGATGTATTATAAAATGCAATGAGCATCTAGTAAACAGTGAAATCTCCAGATTTTCATACTCTTTCTAGATTGTAAGATGTTCGTGAACTACTAATGTTGAAACTTATATAATGCAATATTTATAAGAGTTCTCCAAATTCTGAGCATGTCCACTGTTCACGTTAGCCAACTGGAAAAACAAACAAACAAACAACTTTTTGATGATAAAGCTATATTAGAATTCATGGAATTCCATCCTTTCCTTCCTTAACAAGGCACATTTTACAACCGCATTAATCAAATATTTAAAATATAATAATACCCTTTTAAATATCAATTGGCACCAGTGGCAACAATGTCATTGTGGAAATTCAAATCAGAGAAGCCCGGAATGTGTCCAGAGTCATCGAAAATGGAAGGCCGCCTTGTTCCAAACTCTGGAACGCGGCCCAAGAGTAACAACCGAGCGGCAACCAGATCCTTCGCGCTCAGAGCGAGCTCCGTAGACGCGAAAGGTCCCGAGACAAGCGATCGTGAACCTGCCGCCTTTCCATCGCCTCCTCCTGATTTGGAATCGGACAGCTGGACGTTTGGCCTTGGATTCGCACCCTGTCCCAATTTTTCAAAGCGCCTTGGAAAACAATCAGTGAGGTACCTAACGCGTCCCCCTTTTTCTGGGGGGGGTGTCCGGGGTTCTTGCTGACTCAGCATCTCAGGAAGCAAAATGTGTCCATAGTTACTGACTTGCCACCTTTTCTCGAGGTCTGATACCATCGTTTGTTCCTTTTCTCGCTGATTTCAGATTGTTATTTGTTTAGGAATAAAAGCTAGGCTCTCACACCACACTCAGGAAACCTGATTCCCATCCCTAATTGTCAGATACACTGTGTAACCTGGCTTCTCACCGGCACTAGGCAAAGAGGAAGGGTACACGTGAAATACAGACATTTAACTGAGATAGCCCTCCGCCCCTCCAAGAAATATATTTTTCTCTATTAAAAAAAAAAAAAAAGAAAAAGCATGCTTTTCCCCCACTGCCGGGTGGCTCAGTTGGTCTGGCGCATCATCCCGGTGTAAACCAGAAGGTTGTGGGTTCGATCCCTGGTCGGGGCGCATGCGAGAAGCAGCTGATGGATGTTTCTCTCTCTCTCCCACCCCCACCTTTAAAATCAATAAACATATCCTCAGGTGAGGATTTAAAGGGAAAAAAAAGTATGCTTTGAAATATTTCTAAAAACTCAACCACGTAGTGTTACTTAACTAGCCGACCAGGAGATGCTTCCCTAGCACCCACTCTCCCTCCATCTCTTCTTTCTGACTCTCCTTCCCCCTGGGGGACAGGAGAGAGGGGCCCGCGGACCAGTGTCCTGCCGACTCCATCATCACCCTTGTTCACCCTCGTTCCAGCCATCGTTTGTCCCCTTAGTAAGAGTCCTTCCTTAATGGTTCTGTGCACCCCACTGCGTTCTTTATGACTGTGACTTCCTTGGACGACAGGTTCTTTTCTTCTCCTGCCCAGCTCTACAATCAACAGGAATCACCACTGACACTCATTTTTCAAGCGCCGATGTCTGGCTGACAGTATGGATATATGTGGCCATCAAGGGATGCATAATGTGGCCAAGGGAGGACATCCACAAGAGAAGTGACAGAAAAGTAACAGGAAAATCAGTGTGAACATGGTGCCGGAATTCAAGAAGCTGAAGTTGGGTAAATATGGGTGAGTGGGCCACATCAAGGGCAAAGCTTTGCTCTTTACCCAACTCTTAGATTCCCGTGGGTGCCCGATGTCTGGGTCCTCCCTGCCAACCCAACATCACCCTCCCTAGGGACCCTGCCTCTTTCCTTCCTGCTTTTTCTCAGGAAGAACTCTAAATCTTGCCCCTGGACCTAATCAACGGCTGATGGCTCTTATATTGGCCGAGAACCTCAAAGCTCCCTGCCCCCCTTACTTCTCCTGGGCAGGCTGCATGTCAGTCGCTGCTGGGGACCACAGCACACCCACCAGACCCCGGAGCTGACTTAACCTCAGCACCCCCATCCCTGAGGGCAGGTACTCCTTCACTCCGTCACCCCACTGCACTGCCCATCCAGCAGGCCCTCTGGGGGCATGAGGGGCCCCCGCCCTGGACACAGAGAGTCACAGATTTAGGACAGATCCGAGATCACCGCATCTTAGGGCTCCCAACCGGGGTCACGGGGAAAAGGAGTGAGTCTTCAATGCATGACCAAAGTTATTGGGCAAGACTTGGTGAATAACTAGATACTGGAGAAAGAGGGAAGAGATGGAAGTTAGCTTCAGGACTGAGCGACAATGTGGAGAGGCACAATTTGGGAAGCTGAGCCCGCAATGACATGCAGGAGACTGATCCATGAACATGACAGTTTATACGCGTGCGTGCACGCACACGCACACACACACACACACACACACACTCCCCAGAACCCTCCAGCAAGCGAACGGGCAAGGGCTATAGGTGGACACTCATCCCAGAAACAGTGTCCAGAAATAGATAGTTGGGAAGATGATTGCAAGAGAGAACTCAACAGTCAGGGGCAGCACCGTCAAGTGAAGAGCTCCAGGTGTCTCCATTATATACTTGACTTTTCCCTTCTAAGGCCAAAGGAAAGAACCTAGTGGGGCGGTATATGTGAGCACAGGAAAATCCAGAATGCAGAGCACAGATAGCGAGGTTAACTTCAGGCAGGAGACATATCTTCTCCTGAGAACGGCCTGGGGGCTGCCCCGGCTGGGTGGCTCTGCTGGTTGGAGCATCATCCCATACACCAAAGGGTCGCGGGTTCGGTTCCCGGTCGGGGAGGCAACCAATAGATATTGCTCTCTATCTCTGTTTCTCTGTCTCTCTGTCTCTCTTTCTCTCCCTCCCCCTCTCAGATCAATAAAAATATCCCTGGGTACAGGGCCCCTCCATCAGCCGGCGCAGGGCAGTGAGCCCACGCTCTTCATCCTCGGAGGGAAACAAAATCAGACCAACCACCACCAGGGAGGCGGGACGTGAGAATGGAGGCCTCAGGGAGAGAGGATATTCCGTGGGGCGACGACCATGAAGATGAAATAATCTAGCTCTTTCCTGGGAGACTTTCTGCCACGGGAAACCATTTCCTCCCAGCGGGTGGGCTGTGTCTTTCTGAAGGCTCTGCAAAAGCTACACACAAGCACGAAGCCAAAGGGACTCGTCTTTACAACGTGACTGCCCAGAGCATTCCTCGCGGGAAACCTAACGGAAAGGCACTCGTGTGACACAGAAAAATCCGCGGTGTGCTGGTTGGTTACAGCGGCCACAGCTGGGGAAGGGAGAATCTTGCTTTCCTTTTCTCATGACTGTTTTCCTCCCTGCGTCCCTCCCTCCATCGCACCTAAGAAGAACACGTATGCACCCAAGCTCCCGATCAGCTTTGCAGCTCTGCAGACCCCGGGGGTTCCAGCGCAGCTTCCCTGCGGCTTTAAGCTCTCAGAAGGGAGTCCAATGCCCCTTCGCGGCCCCACGTGTACCAAGCATGAGCGTAAGAAGAGTGGAGGCAAACAATTTAGTAGTTTTCCTTAATACCAACTGGTATACATCTTCTTTTATTTAAATTGATTGGGGCGGGAGAGAGACGTCAATCTGTTGTTCCATTTATTCATTCACTCACTGGTTGAGTCTTGTACATGCCCTGACCGGGGATCGAACCCACAACCTTGGCATATTGGGATGACGCTCCAACGAACTGAGCTACCCAGCCAGGGCAGTATACATCCCCTTTGTAATTAAATATGGCAAAATATCCAAGTAAATCAAGTATTTAAAGAACTAAAACTTCTGTTTTTATTGGTAACAATTTGACTTTTATTATTATTATTATATTATTATTATGTTTGCTATTTTAACTCTACCCATATCTCCCTGACATCTTTCTCGTGCCTTCTAGCCCTATTACTTTCCCAAACTGCTTTTCAGGACATTGGTAATGTCCAAGTTCATGTCTCAGCTTCCCAGGCCCAGAGGCTGGCCAGCTGCTCATCTTCCTTCATCCCCATCATCCCTGCAACCGACCGGGGTCCCCTGCCTGCCCACAAGTTGGTAAGTGCTCTTTCTTCTCCCCTTCCTTCACTGCCTGGCTCATTGGCTCACTGGGTCCTGGCTCCAGTCAAGTCTCCTCTCTTCCTGAGTTTCTGCCATTATTCTCGGTGGCCCCAAAGGCTTGCCAGTGTTTCAAGTCAAAAGGGAGGTAGACAAAAGTTGAACAGATGTGTGAAGCTAAAAACAAAAACAAAAACAAAACAAACAAACAAACCAAACATGGAGCTCTGGCTGGTGTGGCTCAGTGGATTGAGCATGGGCCTGTGAACCAAAGGGTCACTGGTTCGATTCCCAGTCAGGGCACAGGCCTGGGTTGCAGGCCAGGTCCCCAGATCGGGGTGCGCAAGAGGCAACCACACAGTGATGTTTCTCTCCCTCTCTTTCTCCCTCCCTGCCCCTCTCTAAAAAGAAATAAATAAAAACTTTAAAAAAAAAATAAAAACACATGGAAAAACCCAAACTATCATCATTTTGATTTATGAGGCTGGGCGTTTTCATTTGTTTATGACAACAGTTACAAACTAGCGAAGCCATCTCTTAAATCCAAAGTATTTACCATGAAAGAGACAGCCCCAAAATACACCAGTCAACACAGAGCAGCTGAACTAAAGAGTCTAGTCCTGCAAGAAAATACAAAAGTAACAATGAAGGGACAGTCGTGATCCTCTGAGAATTAGAAAAAGAAAATCTCGTGGCCAGGCCTCATTCCAGCTCATTCCTGTGCCGACCTACAAATGCAAGGTGCTCTCAGAAGCCTAGAATTTTATTGATTTACTTATAATTATTTTTAAATTAAATTTTTAAATTTTAACGTTTTAATTGAATTTATCAAGGTGACATTAGTTAATAAAGAATGATACAGGCTTCAGGTGTACAGTTCTATAATGCCTCATCTGTAGATTGTATTGTGTGTTCCCCACCCCAAGTCAAGTCTCCTCCCCTCACCATTCATCCCCCCTTTACCCTCTTCTACCTGCCTCACCTCCCTTCCCTCTGGCAATCACCACACTGTTATCTGCATCCATGAGTCTTTCTTTTCTTTGCTTAATCCATTCACCCTCCTCACCCAGCCCCAACCCCCTCCCCTCTGACAGCTATCAGGCTGTTCTCTGGATCCCCACATCTGGCAAGAAACATGGTATTTAAAAAATCTACACACGTGGCCTATTTTGGACTAGCCCATTAGCATGAGTGTAAAATGGGTACCGCACTTTGCTCTGACCCATCAAAGATGGGGTTTGCCACGTGAAGTCCTCAAATCAGTCCCTGCACCCCTTACCCTCTCAGCAGGCTCTGCAGTCAGTGTAATGGAATTCTTCCGTGTTTTCTTTTCTATTTCAGGGTTTCTTTCTGCTATTGTTGTTTACATGATTTCCACTGTAAAGTAGGTAGTCACATCCAAAAAAAAAGAAAGAAAGGAAGGAAGGAAGGAAGGAAGGAAGGAAGGAAGGAAGGAAGAAAATCTCCCCAGAACTGTGATTTGGAAACACTCCTGCTTGTGTGGTAATAGACACAGAAGATGGTTCACTGCCCTGACTGGTGTGGCTCAGTGGGTTGGGTGTTGTCCCGCAAAGCAAAGGTCTCCGGTTCAATTCCCAGTCAGGGCGCGAGCCTGCGTTGCTGGCCAGGTCCCAGGTTGGGGGCCCACGATATTTCTCTTGCATATCGGTGTTTCTCTCCCTCTCTTCCTCCCTCCCTTCTCCTCTCTCTAAAAATAAATAAATAAAATCTTTTTAAAAATACAGAAAATGGTTCCCTAACATCTGACTTGTGAGTGTGTCCTCTGGTTAAGTGACAGTTTCTTCTAATGTTGCCGCACGAGCGCATTCCAGCTTCTGTTTTGTACATTATTGTGTAATCAAGCTCCGTCTTAGGCGAAGGTTGGCATATCAGGAAATTGGATATCGATTCATAGATGCTTGCTTTCCTGTCTGCTGTTGTTTAACAAATTTCATTCTGCTTTCCTCCAAAGGATGTCAGAAAAGAAAAGAGGATTTTTCTTAATTGTTGGGGAAACGTGAGAGACGAGGTGGAAGAAGAAAAATGACTGAGCCAAGTTGACACTTGCTTTATCCACATTTGGAATTCCAAATCCCGGAAACGTCAATGGAGAAAAAGGCAGGGAAAGCCCTCAGTTCCTGTCACATAAGGGGAGACAGATGTCATACAGGTAGGCAGCTGAGGGACAAGGAAGGGTATCTAACCCTTCATTGGACCTTGGCTCCGCAATCTCAGTAAACCGGCCAGCAACCAGATTCTGCGCCTACCCGCTGATCCCAGGGAGGACTCTGCGCTCAGTGTTCCAGCTCCGTACCCTCGGAACACAGTGTCTCCTTGTTCATGTCTGAATTTCACTAGAAGCCATCATACCCCCTCTTGCCTCTAGGAGAGAGGGAGGGGAAAAGAAAGACCTCTGAAGAATATATATGGCCCTGGCTGGTGTGGCTCAGTGGATTGAGCACCGGCCTGTGAACCAAAGGGTCACCAGTTCGATTCCCAGGCAGGGCACACGCCTGGGTTGTGGGCCAGGTCCCCGGAGTTCAGTGCAAGTGAGAGGCAACTAATGTTGATGTTTCTCTCCCTCTCCTTCTGCCCTCTCTAAAAATAAATAAATAAAATCTTTAAAAAGAAAAAGAATATATATGTGGGGCTACCACTGTGGACAAATTATTTCTTTCAAAGTGCTAAATTAAGAAGTTAATTATTTATTCTTTTTGAGACAGTGCCACAAATTCCCCTAATCAGATATTGCAATCATTATTAGCAGGGTTTCACCTACAGTGGAAAAATAGGAGTAAACAGTTTGACAGTTATTAATATTAATTTCTTCTGGATATTGATTATATTCAAGGTTGAGCCGCAATATCCACTTTGATCTATATAATCCTAAATATGCAGTTCCCTCATTAAGACTTTTCATATCCACACGTTCCCTCTTTCAGAATAACATTAAATAATTTTACAAATCTCAATTTGTAATCTCCAGTACAAAAAAGGCCAAGTCTTCAGCCTTATTTCTTCACAGGTTTGTGGTCCCAGATTTAATATATAAGAGATGTGTTTGAAATGAGACTAGGAGTGAAGAAAGAAGTAGAACATGGAAAACTTTGATTTTTTTTTTTAAAAGATGCCATAATATGCAAATTCTATCTTTCAGGTCTAAGCTTACAATTATATTCACTAGCCCTGGCTGGTGTGGCTCAGTGGATTGAGCACCAGCCTGCAAACCAAAGGGTTGCGGGTTCGATTCCCAGTCAGGGCACAGGCCAGTTAGGGGCACACAAGAGGCAACCGATTGATGTATCTCTCACACGTGGATGTTTCTCGCCTCTCTTTCTCACTCCCTTCCCCTTTCTCTAAAAAGTAAGTAAATAAAATCTTTTTAAAAGATTATCTTCACTAAATGCTGGTTTATTGTCCCGAACTGGGTGACCCCAGCAGCACAGGTGATTTTGACTAAGCCTAAGCCCTCTTCCTCTTGGAATGGATTACGACCTCAAAGAGAATTACGTTACTGAGATACAACAGAAGATTCAAAAACAGTGCCTGAATTAAATTTATGTCAAATTTTTGAAAATCAGAATATGAACAATTTGGTGCCCCCCAGCACTGACCCACATTTCCAGACTGAGTTGTTCTCCTCAGGTAACAGCGAAAAGGTTAAGCTTTGGATACAAGAGAAGCATTTTAGCAATCCACTGGAGTTTTCACTCATAAGTTAGTAATTCCCAATTCAGACCGAAACAAGTGATCACCAGTATGTTTGAGACTTGACCATTAATCACCACGGATTCGGAGTTTATTATTTATTTATTTATTAGTGATCCTCACCTGAGGACGTTTTTTCATTGCTTTTAGAGAGAGAAGAAGGGAGGGAAGGAGGGACAGGGTGAGAGGAGGGAGAGAAAGAGAGAGAAACAGTAACATCAATGAGAGAAACATTGACCAGTTGCCTCCCATACCAGCCCTGACTGGAAGATCGAACCTACAACCTAGACATGTGCCCTGACTGGGGATCGAAACCGCAACCTTTCAGTCTAGGTCCAATGCCCTAACCAACTGAGCTCCCTGGCCAAAGGCACAGATTCATATTTTAAATCCCGGCCAATTGTATACAAAATAGCCAAGGCTCAGAGCATACAACTCATTTTTTTCTAAGGTAGCCTAAAAGAATGTTTCCTGGGTTTCACTGTGACCAGGCTTTAAATAAGGCTGCAGGCTGAGCGAAGACCAGGACGCGGGCCACCACTTAAACCACAGGAAGCATCCAATGACAAGGAGTAATGGTCTCTGTAAGACAAATAGAAGGTTGCCTACGTTTCTAACCGCACAGAGACTCTAAGAAATACAGAAACCGGAGCTGAAAGGCAACTCACAGAACCCGATTAAAAACTGATCAAACCGAGGACCACTGAGTCTCAATGACTTTCCCAGCCAAGTCCATGTGACCCCTTCCCTGGGATCTAAGGGGTGCGATGGCCAGTTCTTTTCACTGCATGAGACAATCTTGGAAGGGAGACCCTCTCTAGTCTAAAGGCAAAATAGCCTGGGTTAGGGATATGGAAGACATTGTCTAGATAATGAAAATTCCAAACAGTTCACAATAATAAAGTAAAATCTAAAGCTTCGAGCCCTGGCCAGGCAGCTCAGTTGGTTGGAGCGTTGTCCCCATACACCAAGGTTGCAGGTTTGATCCTTGGTCAGGGACCTACAAGAATCAACCAATGAGTACATCGATAAGTGGAACAAATTGATGTCTGTCTGTCTGTCTGTCCGTCTCTCCCATTTCTCTCTCTAAAACCAATTTTTAAAAAGTCTCAAGCTTCAAGAGTAGATTTTCAATCACAAAGTAATGCTAACTAAACCATGGCATCGGAGAAAGGAATAGAAAGATGGAGATAATATTTCCTAAACAAGACATTCTTTTTCAAACCAGCCCCCTATGCTTCAAAATGCCAGAAACAAACAAGCAAACAAACAAAGCCCATGACCCTGACAATCAATGAACATTGTAAAATTTCCTTACATTTCTGGATCCACTTGGGTTTACTGGCCCATTTTCCCAGCTGGTCACAGTCCCTGAGCCAAGGACAGACCACCCCCCAACCAGTGGGGCCTTTATAGAGGTACCTGACTCTTACAATATTACTGGGGTTTATGGGACAGTCCAGAGAATGCATCTGCCCTGTGGACTTGTCATGAACATGTATAAACTCTTCATAGAGCTACGGAGAATTAGCCATTAGGGGAATTATGGAAATAGCTTACTTGAGGGACTATTAAATATATTTATTGCTAAAACCTTTCACCCAAAGAGAATCTTATTCTATCTACATTTAAAAATGAATAACATAAATTATATTACATATTAAATTATATATTATATAATATCTGTATAAGCTCATTATATATAATAAATACTGCAGATTCTAAGAAATATCTGTGTACACATTATAACATATTCAAAGGCAGCAGTCAATCCCCCCGACTACTGAGAGGTAGTATCGGGGTGCCTCCTGCTTCCCGCTACTACCTCAGGAAGGAATCTCCAAGCTTACAGGACCACCATCTAGAAATATTGGTCAAGCCCAACCATCTCAATAAGCCATATTTCAGTCTCAAAATGAATTTACTGTTGCTGGCCCAGAAGCCTTTGCATTCCCTCTTCTTCAACATACATGTTTCTGTGTATGGATCATGTACTCTTGCAACACTTTCAGGAAAACCAGGAGGGTTAAACCATGCAGACCTCCCCTCAGTGTGACAGAGTATCAGGATCATAGAAGGGAATCTCTGCGCATTTTAATCGCTATTATCCATGCCCTTCTGCACTGAGAGATATTTTGTCAAAATCTTGCCTTCCCTGCTGGGACCGTGGTCACCAAAGGAGGCTTTAGTGATGTGGTCGTCTTCCCTATTATCACCATTCACAGCGACCGGCCACGCGGACGTCATTCTGATCCAGTGGCTTCACGCCACACGTCCTAAACTGTGTTCTACAGAAAATGTCACGAAGAAGTATTAATAAAGCTCCCCAGCCCCCATGTAGAAAAAACATCTGCAAATATGAGTTTTAAATATTGAATTCTTGACCCTTTTCACGCACATGTACAGAATCATTAGCCTATTGAAGGATCTGGTAATTCCTGCAGCCAAGAGACCTAGTTTATTTACATCTTTAATGTAATTTCTGATATTATTTGCACAGAAACACTTTGATTATGGGACACACGTGTACCGTCTATGGGAACAGTGTTCTCTTAAGCAACCGTTACTGTAGCCCAGAGCAGAAGAAATGATGCTCTTACAGGAAAGCTTGGTGCCCAGTGCCAAAAGAAAGAAAGACTCAGCAGTCCTTCAAAGGCACAAATACGCCCTCAAACCCATGAGTTATCTGCGGAGTGTTTCACAGTATAAAACAAAACCAAGCCCGTTCCACCGCGGTCCCTTGACACCATTATTCCCAAGCTTTGTCTAGCATGCCCGCTGCTTTGAAAGGCAAAGCGCGGAATAGACCCGCAGTGAGGAATTTTGCCCGGGGGTGGGGGGCGCAGGTGGGCAGTTCAAGTGTCGATGGATACAATCACTCCAACACCACGCACGGGTTCTTGGGCTATGTTTTTGGAATCACTGGTCTAGACCCGCAATTTTCAGCCTTTTGTATCTCACAGCGCACGTAAACTAATTACTAAAATTCGGTGGCGCACCAAAAAGTTATATATTTTGCCAATCTGACCAAAAAAAAAAAATTGGTACCATTTTGATTCTGCGGCACATGAAAAAATGTTATATTTTTTGCCAATCTGAGAGAAAAAAATGGTATCATTTTGACTCATTCACACCGGACGGCTATTGCTGTGATGCCTGTTGTCATTTTTTTATGTGACAATCCACGGGCAAAGAGGTCAGTGCCCTGACTAGTCAAATGTGGCATGTTTTAAAACTTCTTGCAGTGCACCGGGTGAAAATTGCTGGTCTAGACCATAGGAATAGCACTACATTCCATAATTTAGACTTTTTTTTTCTGTAACAAGTTTATAGGAATCCTCATGTGTAAAGCTGTGGTTAATTTTATGAGATCCACACACCCCCAAGTAAGGACACCTCTACAATAAAAGAAATCAAAGGTACAGCTCTCACACAGGGTTATTGGCCACACAGATGCATTTAACAAATAGTTACCAGGCATATTCTATGTGACAGCCACTGTGCTCCGGGACTATTCTGGTCTATTTCACCTTGATATACGCTCTCAGGTGGATATTTAAGTCAGTATGATTGAGGAAAGAAATCAACGATACTACAATAAATGACCCAAACTGCTGTTTCTTTTAAAACAGTTTTTGGTTTGCATAGAATCACACACACACAGAAACACGACACACAGAGAACATGGAATAATGAGTGACCCAGAAAACTTCTTCCTTCTACTCATTAAAGTTACCAATTGTAAAGTCTTATTGGAAAGATTAACTTTTAAGAGAACAGTGACGTGATCCTCAACTAAGTGGCAAATATTTTATACGTATGTGCCAAAAATGATCGGGGTGCTGTAACTTTAAACCGGTAGCTTCTGTTAACCTTCCAAGTTAACTCAAAATGAAACAAGTGCACTTGACATTCTGAATCCCAGCCTGTGGACTTGCAAATATTGTACATAAAAGGAAAGCTTCCATTGCAGGACGGAGGGTAAAACATGATGTCATCAACAGAATCCATACAGGCTTTCAGGTCGAAGGCAGAAGTCTAAGTTAAGGACTTGGAAGAGCTGGGCCTTGCTCATATATTAATTTCACTGCTATTCATCTGAAGTGTTAGCTGCATGCGCACTAACGCTTCTGTGAATTATATCAATGCTTCTGTGTGTTGCTGAAGTTTGATGGAAAATGCAAAGAGGGATACAGGGCTAGCTGCTTCCTAATGGCTCCTATTTGTGGATGCGGTTTCCTGGTAACCAAGGCATGAGGGAGTCCTCCGTGCCCAGCCACAGAGCCAGAGGCTCTCGGGCTTAAATGGATGGTACAGAGGAAACTGTCTGTAGAGACAAGAGCTATCTTCATCCTAGTCTTCTGAATGGTGCAGCTAGAGACCCTTCTTAATAGCGGCATCCATGGCCCAGAAGTAAACTGTGCTGGGGAGCAAGCAAAGGACTAAAAAACCACGACCACAGCCCCCCTGCAGTGCTGAGTGGCCCCCGATAAGGAGAGGCACAGCCTGGTGAACCCCTGCGTGAGAACAATCTCACTGCCCTGTCATCTAGAAAAGCTTGACCCACCTCCGCTTTTTCCAAGCAGACACAAACTTGACCTAGAATAGAAGTAAGTATGCACCAGTGACTGGCATTCACCCGTGGCCATCACTCGTTCTGAAAGCAGCATTAAAGCTCTCCAGGGAAGGGGTCACGGCCATGCAATACTCAACAGATGGCAGGATGGTACTGCGTCGGGTACAATCCTGCAAACTCCGATCAAATCAGGTCCCCTAAAGTAAAAACTGTATCATCACATTTAGCACGTAAAGGTTCTTCTTGGTCATGAGCCCAAATTCTGGGTTATTAAAAATAGTGCACTGGAGCCCTGGTGGGAGTGGCCCAGTTGGTTGGAGCTTCGTCTGCTACACCAAAAGGTTGCAGGTTCAATTCCCAGTCAGGGCACATGCCTGGGTTTCTGGTTCGGTCCCCCAGTTGGGGAACATATGGGAGGCAACTGATCGATGTTTCTCCCTCACATTGATGTTTCTCTCTCTTTCCCCTCCTCTCTCACTAAAATCAATAAACATATTAAAAAATAAAAGAAATATTACATTGGGAAGCAACAGAGCTATTTATTCATGCACGCATCTATTTATCCATTTACTCATCTTTCGTTTCTGAATTGTCTTCCAAGAAACATCTAACAGGTGCCTATGGAGTCCAGAATGGCTCACACTCACACGCAGCTCACGGTCCAACAGGGAGAGAAATGAAGGAGAAATACTTCAAGCCATGGAGCTCACTCTGGGCGGCTTCAATACAGTGATGCGTATAAAAGGGAAGACTAAGATTTCATGAGAAAGTAGAATAAAGGTCACGGGAGAAGGTGACATCTCGTGAGCCCCCACGAGAACGTTTTTTGGTTGTTTGTCTGTAGCATAAAGAGGCGGAAAGGACAAAGAGACAGGACCAAGTTCAGCCTTGCATGCAGTAAATCGGAGCTGGTCCCGAGGCTTTCTCATCCGAAAAAATGAAGATGGCAACATTGGCATCGCCTATGTCACCAGGCTGGCCAGCAGGGTTGATGACCAAGCACAGCAAAATATTATACCAGCCGCGTTCCATCAACCACAAAACGGCATCAAACTGTGGGCTATCATGTCCCTAAGCTACCCCTCGCTGTGTATTACACAATGACGTAAAAGATTCCAAATGGTCTGTAGGTTTCAAAACGCAGCGACAGAGTGCGTAACGCAATACAAAACCCATTTGAGAAAGAAGGGCTCAGCCACCCGCGGAAGGGAACGGAGCTAACGCGGACATCAGATTGTGCCAAGTCTAATACTGAACTCGTAGCGCTTTACTGGGAAAAATTGGGAAGGTTTGTCTATGTAAACGAGAAGGTTGGCCCCATCGATTCAAACCAAATACTTATTTCTATGATCCTGAGCCCACACGGGACAAAGAGTGTGATAGCCACCTTTCACGAGATGAAGTCACAGAAGCTTTACAACCACAGGGCAGGGGCACAGGGCACGCAGAAAGCATCTCTCTGCGGTGTCTATTATGTGCCTCCTTCTAATATTAAATACGAACCTCCCTCCATCAAGTGCATATTATGTAAGGTATTATTCTCATCCATCTCTGAGGTTCATTACAGGCTTCCTTACCAGTGCCCCAGTACTGATGCCTGATCATAACTTACGCACGGAACGCACCGCCCGTGAAAATAATGTGCTCAATAACCAGACTCACTTCCGAAACGCGGCAGCCCAGGACCTGACCCGTGGAGTGCCCTCCAGCTGAGCTGTTTTCCAACCCTAACTGAGTCAGAGACACCCTTTTCCCTTTCTGCTGAGTCATCTGCCTTCCAGCCTTTCAAGTGCTAGCAGGAATTCACATGCAAACTCTGAGTGAGAATGGTCCTGCCGCTCTGGATTTGCTCTGGAAGAAATCGGTAGAGGAGAGCTTTCTAGCACGTGTGTGTGTGTGTGTGTGTGTGTGTATGGAGTGTCTTTGCAGTAGTTTCCTCTGTAGATGGCACTTTGGAATCAACTCCGTGGGTGCGCCACAGACACCTGCGAAGCCTGCGTCTGAAATACTAAGTGTGTGTAAGTAACGTGCCGAAGACGAGAAGTTCCCACGGACTTGGAAACAAGACCTGTAACTCCCACTGCTATTAGGCTTTTCCCAGATCACTCCCTGGACTCCTGGAATTCTGCTCCAGCCCCTGAGAACCTAGCCAGGAACTGGATACTAACGGCCAAGCAACCGCTAGATGCTGGGCACCTGGGGGGCGGGGGTTGATTACTATGTTTGATCCCCAAATGCTCTAAAAGCTGAATTCTCCAGCCGTCTGATCCCAGCTGACTCTAGCCAAGGTCCCCCTCCCCGCTTTCCTACTCTTCTGAAAAGACGCAGTAATAGGGCAAGTGGGTGTGCGTGGGTGTGCGCGTGCGTGCATGGTTTTGTATACATTTGGGCAGACATGTAGCTACAAAGCTGTGGATCTGAGATGAGCTCAAACTTTATCCTTGTGCACCATACTCGTTTCACACGTAGACATAAAAATAGCGGATTTTATAAGAAGAAAATGTGACCAACGACACAGGAACACAACAAGACCAGAACAACTGGACCAATCAATATACCTCCCATAATAACTAAGGATATGCAATACAGGTTACCTAAAGGGAACTCAGGAGTAAAAAGAGAAAAAAAAATTATGATTTCTACGCATGAAACCAGAAAAAGAAATCCTGTAGTTACATTTTCATTAACATTGGGTTAATCTGAGTGAACTAGGTAAGTATGAAGTCATAGCAAAGTGTAAGTTAACTCACAGAAACTCGTATTACTATTAGCAGAGTTTGAATCTAGTCCTATATCCTCAATACCTTCGTCAATTAAGTAAAAATTAAGTACATGTAGTTTCTGCTCTGAATGAACAAACCAGACAATGGCTATTCTAATAATTCAAGTTAAAGATAACTTCTATGCTACTTTAAAATACTGTTTTCATTTTTTATGTATTTTTGAAGAGTTACAGAACTACTATTTTTTCCTCTCAGTAAAAATAGCATTTTTACGTTAAAATGTTTATTGCTTCACGTTTTTAATATTTCCTTAGGTTTTCTACACTTTCAATACTTTTCCTCCCCCCATTCATCTGTCCACATTCATTTGACACCAGGACCAATGCTAAGCACCAGAATTATAACATGGGCCTATAAAATATTTTCAGTAAACTGTGTTTTTTTATATGTAAAATCTCACTTAGAGAATCGTGTAGACTAAATCTCAATATCTTATCAATTACTCAACCATGCATAATTTGAAAAGATAATATGAAATCTTAAAACAAGGTCTCAAAAAAGCAAAAAACAAAACAAAATAAATACAAGGGAAATTCTCTAAAACAACATGGTCTTTGACTGCTGTCAGGTCAATTAATTAAAAAAGAGGGAGGTCTTGAAAAAAATGGGAAGATTAGGAAACACAAAAATGCAGACCATCTGCATTATCCATGAGACAAAGTACAATGCAAAATAATGTCAACTATTAAAATACTGACATCCATTCTTAGATTATTTCTACAAAACATGCAAACGTGGGGTGATACCTACATGTAGATGCATAATGTATTTATTTGTTTGTTCATCTGCAGTCAGAGGCATTCTCTGGAGGCGTTACTTATAGGTACTACCAGCAGATAAAGACTGTGCTTTACAGGGTCAAAGGGTTGGGTGCCGTCCCACAAAGCAAAAGGTCGCTGGTTCGATTCCTGGTCAGGGCATCTGCCTGGGTTGCGGATTCAGTCCCTGGTCAGGGCACATACAAACAGCTCATCAATGTTTCTCTCCCTCCCTTTCTCCCTCCCTCCCGCTCTCTCTAAAAAATAAATATTTTTTAAAAGATTGTGTTTTACAATTTCTTAAAAAATGACAGTATTACTGTTAGCAATATCCATTATTCCCCTTTACCCTCACAGAACTCTTGACCAGCACACACATGTCCTACCTTGAGATACACATTTTACACACACTTATTTCAAACAATAGTGAATTTTTATTTATCTCACTAAACATGTTTTCAAAAATATATGTAATGAAAAGCTGAGAAGAAACTTTTAGGAAGGACCTTCCATGAGCACTGACCCTTAATTTCCTTGTAAATGTCTCTCTTCTTCCTCACCGTCCTTAATCTTCTGCCTAAGCTTACATTTTGGCCAAAATATTCATCTTAAACCACATCGCCAGTCATACCAATCACGTTAAAAAACTTACAGGCTCCTTATTTCTTGAAAACTAGCATCTGCAATCCTTGGCATGGCAGAGGAGGGTCTAGGGGAACAGGGGTGGGTCCTACTCTTCAATTTCATCTTCTGAATCCCCTTCACCTTCTCCTACCCATCCATCCATACCTTTCCCATTTCCTCCCTTATCCCAGACCACCCACTTCTGTCTATGCCAGTCACTATTCCAACCCCTCTCAGTCACCCACCTGAAATATAATTTCTTTCATGACGCTTCCCATGGCAGGAGGAATCCTAATCAATCCCCTCTCCTGCTCTCTTATGCACGGTCCTTTCTTTTGTTCATCTAATGGGACTTGCTGCATCCTACTTTTTGTTACAAACACCGGACATATGTCCTCTAATAGCTACGACACCCTTAAAGCAAGACCATTCCTTGAGTTTCATAACCTAACAATATTTAGGGGTCTTTTTTGCAACTAGAAAGGTGATTAAGAGAGCTCATAAATGGAATTTATTGTTTTTATACAAGATGATTAAGTGATGACTCTCATCTTTTGTTCACATTCTCTGTTCTTTCCCTACAAAATATAATAAAAATGCCATAATAGGTCAAATATCATAGGTATGATCATGAGCAAATGTGTTAAGGAAATCCAATTTTTCTAGCAAAAGATGTTAACCAGTCCAGTTGCAGAAGGTATTTCAAATGCCAGTCAGTCCCATCTGACCAATGACCTTTGATCTCCAACCCTAACAATCCCCATTTTTGGCTTACAATAAATGTATGTTTTGAAGGCCACAAAAATTACCATCATGGGAATGCAAAAAAAAAAAAATGTATACAGTACTATGCTTGTATATGTCATGCATAATCATTGGCTTTGGGATATGCACTTAAATGAAAAATTATTTAATAATAATGGCTTACATCTTCAATTTGTCTTTCTGTTATTGGGTCCAGAGAATATTGAGACACCCCAGAACTACTGATGAACTTTTCAAAGGGACCAGGTATCCATGCATGGTGACAGAATACTTAGGTATCTAAGTTTAAAAATTAAGTCAAAGAAAATGTACACTGGTCTGGGACAACGCAGTGCTGTGCAGAGTTCCTAAAGCACCACATTAATATATTTGCTTTCATCTGACATCCAACATTTGACACAATAATCCACTAAGTACTCAATTATCTTCCATAAAACATTGTCTCCTCTAGAGAATGTGAAGTCCCTTGATGAGAAAACCATAGATTACAGACTAGACCTTAAATATCGAACTGGTTTTTTTAAGGTCATAAAAGATGCCTTTTGGACAGAATTATTTTGACAAAATTACCCAAAAAGTAAACTATACATGTTAATTTTAATGCGATGCACGTCAAGTCATATTCCTTCTGCTTCTTTCTAGCACTTTTATTATTATAACACCGTTTATATAAATGTCCTAAGTGAAAGAAAGGCAGAGTTTTTTAAAAATCACACATTAGAATTTTAAAATATTTAGGTTCAGAGTGAAAACTGATAAAAGATAGTTTTGTGGGGTCAAAGATTTCTTCTGACAAAATCCACAATAGCATATATATTTCAAATATGTCTTGCTAAACACATTATTTAAATACTAGTTTTAGTACATTCATAAATGTCTCTATTTCTATAATTTATTACGATGTTTCTCGAAATACTGCCCACAAAATGCCTGCTTCAAAAGTCATCGGAAGCATTCGTTTTACATGCCGAGACCCCAAGACTCCTCTCCCCAGCAGACGGATCATAGTTACCTCCCGAAGAGAACCAGAGAGTTTGCATTTCAAACAAGTTTGCCCACGTGACTGCTTACACCACACCGAACACCTGCCGCGTCTGTCTGAAACCCTGTATCATTAGCACCTCAATATATGTTCAGAGGAAAAGTTGCCAAATGATCTCGTCCAAAAATACATGGTCTCCAAATGCTCATTTGCACAATTTCTAAAGGGTCCGCTCAACAGAAAATTAAACTGTTTCCAAATCGCATGGTACTTCAGTTCAATGAACCAAGGAAAGGGGTCATTTTTCTCCATATGCCCTGCGGTGCTGAGCAAAAGCCTTGACACCCCCTTCGCGTCTTCGGACAAGGATGCCCGCTTTCCACAGCTCCTAATATTAAGCCTCACCAGCAGTAACAGCCTTAAGGGACAGGCTCACTAGCCTTGGCCACTGGCTCTCAGAGCCACCAGCCCGTCAGCACCTCCGACAGAGCCTGGTGGACCGGGGCTCCGCGTTTCAGCGCCCAGTAGCCCCGGTCGAACAGGTCACCAAGATCCAGGAAACTGATGTGAGGCGCCCTGGGATACACAGACCACCACCCTCGTCCTCTCCAGCTGCCGGCATCTCTGTCCAAAAGACAACAAAGGAACCTGAAAGACCTCTCACCTGGGATGTGACCGCCCACCAGCTCGGGCCTCTCCCCAGTTCCCCAGCGCCTGTTGCTAAGGATGCAGATGGCACTCGGCACTTGGCACTCGGGGGGCCGTGGGGACAGGTGACAGCGCGCGAGAGGACCCGGCAGCACCAGGCGGCGGTGCCAGCCCAGAGCTAGGCCAGCCCAGGACCCCTTCCTTCTGCAGGAAGAGTACGCCCTCCGCACGGACGCGACGCCCACGATGTCCCCCGCGCGCACGGAGCGGGTGCAGGGAGCCGCCGGAGCAGGGGGCCGGCGCCCCAGAGAGCCGCTCCCTCTGCGGCCGGGAAGCTCGGCCCCAGCGCAGAAGGCCTCTGGCCCAGTCCTGTGGATGCCTTGGGCCCAGACAGCATGGCAGGGACGCGGGGACAGCTCTGGGGAGCGCGGGCACTCACCATGTTGACTTCGGAAACCATGTCTATGCTGGCAATGTCGATGTTCATACCCACGCAGACCGGGGGACCTGCGGGAAGCGCACGACACGGTGGTCAATCAGGCTCGGGCGCGGCGTGCAGGTGGCTCTGAGCACGCGGGGGATCTCCGAGGAGGGGGCGCAGGAGAAGTGCCCCCCACCCCGCCTCCCCACTCCACCCAGGCCGCCAGCGCCGGGGTTCGCGCTTCCCGCAGCAGCCGCGCGCACCCCACTCACCCCCGAAGTCGGGTCTCAGGCGAATGTCGTAGCCTTTCAACAGCTTGTCCACCGTCTCCTTCACAAACGACATGTTCCCGGGATCGTTCACGCTGCGGGAGGGAGAGAGGGGCGGTGGAGAGCTGGGTCAGGCGGCCGCTGGCCCCCCGGTGCCGCGCGCACCCCCGCGCGCCCTGCCTGCTGCCCGGCCCGCTTCCCGGCCACCCCGCCGCCCTA
Organism: Furipterus horrens; assembly: GCF_987537825.1. Classification (NCBI taxonomy): domain Eukaryota; kingdom Metazoa; phylum Chordata; class Mammalia; order Chiroptera; family Furipteridae; genus Furipterus; species Furipterus horrens. Next base: position 1,153,876 of record NW_028327186.1, on the reverse strand, counting down.
CCTCTGAGCGCAGCACACCACCGCCACCAGCACCGGGGCCGAGAAGAAGCCGAAAAGCCTTCCTCCCGCAAAGCCCCACATCCCTCCGCCGCGCCCCGGCACGGGGGAGGGGGCGCCCCGCCGCCGTCGCGACCCGCAGCCGGGGCTGCTCCTGCTGCCGCCGCCACCGCCGCCGCGCTGGCCCCAAGCGGAGGAGGGAGGAGCGGGGAGGGAGGAGCGCGGGCGCAGACGCGGAGGGAGGGGGAGGGGAGGGGAGGGGAGGGGGGGCCAGGCGAGCCCGAGGCGGAGCGGCTGCCCCTGGAGCCCGGCCCTCCCTGCACTCCGGCGGCGAGGTGCGTGGCCCGGGCCCTCCACACTCCCTCCCGCCCCAGGGGCTGCGGAGCGGGACCCGGAGCCCGGCCGAAGCGGCCGGAGGAGCCGCGGCTGCGCGGCGCGGGGCAAGGCCTGGAGTCGGCCGCGATGCCAGCTCCTCTGGGCTCCCTGCTGCCAGGCGACGCGGGCAGCCACGGCGAGGGAGACGCGACCCGCTTTCCCCACCGGCTCCCGGGGCCCCGACCGGCTCGCGAGGACCCCCGCCCCGCGGCGGCGCACCGGCAGCCCCTGCGTGCAGAGGGGGTGCCCCTGTCCGCGGCACTGCGCGCTGCGGCTTCCAGAACAAGGCTGCGGAGCCCCGGGGAAGCCCCTGCCTCACCTGCGGGGCTCAGAGCCGTGGGTCCCCAGGGTCCAGCAGAGCCAGATGGGCAGCAGGAGAGCCAGGAGCCCGGAGCACATGGCGCTGCTCCTCCGACCTAACCTGGGTGGGATTCGCGCTCCCCCGCCCCCCAGTCACGGAGACTTCAGCGTCAAAGCGGGGATCCCCGCCCCTGCCCCCACCCACGGGCTTTCCCGCCTGACCCATCATCCAGCCCCTGGCATGGCGGCCCAATTAATTATTTATGCACTATAGCACCATTTTAAAAATCCGTTTCTTAAACTGTTCCTCTCCCCATCACCCCGAACATTCCCTGTGAGCACCCCCCGCCCCGGGCTGGCATGTATACATTGATATGAATGGTAAAGAAAGCCCTGTTGATGTGGGCTGCGTTAGGAGTAAGCTCGAGTCCGACTGGGACGTGGGCTGTCATTCCAGCGCTGGGAAGCGACGCCCATTCTGCCGCAGCCTGGAGCTGTCCGTGGTCCTTACCACAAGGCGAGGGACCTCGTTTTCTCTGGGACTGGCCCCCATCCTGTGGTTCCCATGAGAAGACCTCTGGCACCTTGGCCAACAAACAGACGGATGTCCACCGTAGCCCACCCTGTCCTGTGTCACCGCTGTGTACCGAGGGGTGTCTTCTCTCCCATGGCCATGGGCTCCATTTTTCTTGAGTGAACGGTTCTCAGCGAAGTTTGCCCGCGCCTCAGACTTCTGACAGTGGAGGGGAGGGTTGTGCAATCTTGCGTGTGGTCAACCGAATGCCACCCACAAATCAGGTTCGTTTTGTACTCAATGGACGTTCTTGGGTCATCCCGGTCCTTAAGGAATTGTTAATAATAGAAAACTCCTTCCCTCTATTGACTTTGTTTCCATTGTCCAGGCTTTATGTGGGTAAATATCTAAATCTAGACCCTTCTGCTCAAGCTGGCATGTTTCTGTGCATTAATTTTAAATACCATTGCCTTTTAAAATCATCAGTTTGATTTTTGGAACAGAAAATATGACCACAGAAACTGAAAGGTTGAAAGGAACGAGAGGTTAAGAGATAAAAATGGCTCTCTGATCATTTTCTGGGAAAGTCTATTTACAGCGGCTTTGTGTTCTGTGTCCTGTTATGCACGATGGGATTACCAGGCAAATGAGATCCGCATTATCCTACCTTTCCACCCACATTCACGCTTCTGTGTATTTCTTCTGTTCGTATGCGACTCTTTTAGGGAAACACTCTGCTGGGATCACAGCTGTACAAAGTAAGCAATGAGAATAAAATTTGGAAAACCACATTATGAATGTTATTACTACCCAGCCAGGTACTGCCTCAGATCTAGGCTTCAACTGATCTGAGACTCTTGGCCTTATATTTTAATTTTTTATCTTCACCCCAGGATATGTCTTTTTTTGTTGTTGTTGCTGTGGTTGTTGAGAGAGGGGAGAAAGAGAGATGGAGAGAGAGAGAGAGAGACAGAGACAGAGAGAGACATTGATGTCAAAGAGAAACATTCTTCAGTTTCCTCCCCTGTGATCCTGCAGCCCAGGCATATGCCCTGACCTGGGATCGAATCCACAACCTTTTGGTGCATGAAAGGGCGTTCCACCCCACTGAGCCACCGGGCCAGGGTGTGGCCCTAGATTTTATGCCACTGGTGGGAGCAAACTCACCCCCTCACTGCGCGTCCACGCTGCCTGTCACTCACCTCCCACCTTCCGGATTCCCTGCTGACACTGAGGTCCAGGGTGCCCCAGCGCCTGCTGGGTACCCACAGAAGTGCAATCTGAAATTGCGGGAGACTAGCTGCCTACGGCGTGGACCTCTGACGAATGGAAAGTGGGAGTCAGTGAATGACTCTCCCCTTCCTGGCCCTGAGCAATGTCCTGAAATGCGGAGGTAGCACCCGCTCCCTCGCCTTCTGAGGCTCCCTTCCCTTTGCCTGGTCTCTTGTCTTCACCGGTCTTACTCTGCTAAGGTACAAGCGCTCAATTCTGCCTCAAGGCATGTCTTCTGGGAAAGCCAAGCCAAGTCATCAACTGACGGGCAGATCAATAACAAGTGTCACCGAAAATGCAGTCTTTTTGTAACAGGAAGGCACACTCAAAGGGAAACACCGTGGCGCTTGTGCACAGGTGTAAGCCAGATATATGGGGCCAGAAGGCTCATCGTGGGCGCTGCCTGGCTTGCCGCGACATAAGCAACGAAGGCTGGACAAGCAGCCCCTCCCCCACCCCCCGTCTCAGCACCCTCGGGCATGGACCTTCAGCTTGGAAGGTTGGGTGAGCCCTGAATCCCCAAGCAGCCCCATCCTTCCACTCTCTTGCCAGGATTCCTGAAACCAAAACCAAGTCCACACATCGACTAGATGATGCCAATGTATTAACAAAGTCAGCAGGAAATTATTGACTCGGCTCTTACCTCCATTTATTTTCTACTGAAAAACCTCTAGGACTCCCACAATGGGCGCATTTTTATGTCAGAAGAAAAAGGAGATACATGCCATTTTGTTCACAGTAAAGTGGTCCTAAATGGGTTCGAGTAATAGTCAGGAACCCTTAGGTAGGAGGAAGGCAGGGAAGGAGGTAGGGACCAAGCGTCACGTGATCGCTTTAACAGCCTATGTCTGTCCATTTGGACAAATGCAATGCCTTCCACCAAACTGTGGTTTATCCACAGTGACACTCATAGAGAATCAACTTATCTTTTTACACAGTATGAAAGCTTCTGACCCTATATTTCAAAGCTTTTTAAAAACCACAGTCAATTTGACATATAACACATGAAATAAAATGTTAAATGTATAATTAGATGAGTCTTGACAAATGTATGAACTGATGTATATTTCATTATTCTCCGGATGCCCCATCAGCCCTTTACCTGACATGCCATCCTCAGTTCCAGACAATGACCTTGGTTCTGTCATTATAGACTTCTTGCCTGTTCTAGCACTGCATGTAAGTGGAATGAAGCCATATATTTTTGTTTATGTCTGTCTTCTTTCCTTTACTATAATGGGTCTGGCATCTATGCATGTTGTTGCAGATTGCTTGCTTGCTTCTTTTTACTGCTGAGTGGTGTTCTGTTACATAGCCCTCCCCCCCCCATCTGTCTGTCCATTCATCTGTTGGTGGACCTTTCTAGTATTGCCTATTATGAATACAAGCTTGAGTGCGAGTCTTTGTAGACACATATGGGTTCATTCCTCTTGGGTAAAATCTAGAAGTAGATTGGTTGAATCATATGGTAAGCATATGTGTAGCTGTATGGGGAACTGCCAAACTATTTTCAATTTCCAAACAACTGAAGGATTTTACATTTCACCAGCAATGCATGACAATTGCAGCTATTCCACATCATCTTCATCTATCACAGTGACTGTATAATGGTATCTCATTTTGGCTTTGATTTGATTTTTCCTGATGACATTTAAGGATATAAATAAGTATATTTCATTTGAACACTGGCCACTCATATCTTCTTTTTGAATATATAAGATTTTGCCAATTTTAAAAATTGCATTCTTGGTCTTTTTATTGAGATATAAGAGTTCTTTATATATTCTAAATATAGTCTTTTGTCAGATACATGAAATGTGAATATTTTCTTCCAATCGATGAACTTGCTGTTTCATTTCTTTAATAGTTCCTTTCAAAGGAACAAAGAATTTCGTTTAGATGAAGTTCAACTTATCACTTTCTCTTTTACGGTTCAGAATTTTGGTATTCCACCTAAGGAATCTTTGCCTGATGTAAAGTTAAGATTGTCTCTGTGATTTCTTTAAAAAGTTATCATTAATAGTTAGACCTGTGATATAGCCAAGTTTTGTCAATGATGCAAGTAAGGGTCAAGGTTTGTTTCTTCCATATGCATGTCTATTTGTTTCAGCACAATTTGTTGACAACGGTATCCTTTTCCCATTGAGTTACCCTTTCCTTGTTGTTGAAAATCAATTGACCTTATATGTGCAGATGCATTTTTAGAGTCAATATGCTTTCCATTTACCTATATGTGTCAATGTACACATCTGTTTTACCAATTCAATGTTGTCTTGATAAATGTAACAATCTCATATTCATCCAAACTGTCCTCTTCTTCTTCAAAATTGTTTTGACTATTCGAGGTCTTTTCATTTTCATAAACATTTTAGAGTGACCTTCAATTTATACAACTAAGCCCCACGGACATTTAATTTTTATTAGGTAAAATCTGTAGATGAATTTAAGAAAAACTGACTTTTTAACAAAATTGAATCTTCCAATCTATGAAAACTCTATATCTATTTAGAGATGGAGATCATCTTTCATTTTTCTCACAAACACTTGTCACTACAAAGGTCTTCCATTTGATTCATTAAATTTATCCCTGAGTATTACATTATAAAAGGTATCTTAGTAATTCATTTTCTAATTGTTTATTGAGTATAGAAATATAATTGATTTTTATATATTGACATTGTATCTTCCAATTTTGCTCAATGGACTTGGACTTACTAATAAAATTTGTATTTTGTAGATTTCTTAGGATTGCATTTAAAAATTATTATGTCATCTATGAATATAAACAGTTCTACTTCTTCCTCTCCTATGCGAGCACTTTTTATTTCTTTTTCTTGCCTTATACCACTGGCAGAGATCTCTAGTACCATGTGGAACTGAAGGTATGGAAATGGACACAGTTACCTGAGTCCAATTTAGTATGTTGACATTTTAAATTTTTTCTTCTGTCCTCTCACTCTTTAACTCTTTCCCCTCTTTTGCACCTGAAAAAGTCAGGCATAAGAGTTGGGCAGTTCGAGGTATGCATCTGGCCTAGGGTCTCTGAGCCCAGGCTGTGTGTGAAGGGCATGAGGTTTCAGAGATTGAGTGAGTGAGAAAAGCACCCTTTGGGGTGTGTGTGTGTGTGGGGGGGGGTTTGTTTGGAAGTCACAGCCAAAGAAAAGTAAGAAGGGTATCCCTGGGGAGGGACAGACTGGTATGGGTGTCAGAGCCCACAGGAGATGAGGAAGGCATTGATGTAGAGGCTGTTGCTCATGTTTAAAATCAGAACCAAAACAAGGTGAAGCCACATTCCAGTGCAGGTTGATCTGACGTGGCAGCCAGCGTCTCAGAGGGTGAGGAGAGGGTCCAGGCACTGGGGCTGCCCTATGCGAGGGTGTAAGTACACCCGGGAGGGGGAGGGACCCACACAGGGTTAGAGCCAGTGTCAGGAAGGCATCTCCACAGATGGTCAAGGTGAGCGATGAGATGGACACCTGTGTACTGGTGTGGCATGCCATGGAAACTCAGAGCCTCCCAAAAGCAAGGAGGGCATCCATGCACTGGGATTCAGACTGTGAACAGCAAGCAAGCGGAGAATGTGTGCAGAGAATGGTTACATAGCGAAGGCACTGGTGGTTAAATGAGTAAATATTCATATATTAAGGATAATGGAGGCCAAGTTCATCTATTGGAAATGAGAGTTAAAAATACAAGAAGAAGAAGCATGTATGTGTATTTTTCCTTCACTGGATATAGAATTCTAGGTTGATGTTCTTTTCTTTCAGTATATTCAGTGTTTCATTTTACTCTCTTCTTTGCCTGCATGATTTCTGACTACAAGTGCACTGTATTTCTTATTTTTGATTCACCTATGGGTAAGAATTTTTTCCCCCAAAACTACAGCCCCAGCTTCCAGCTATCACCAAAATTACCCTTGGAGCATTCCTACCAAGTTCATGTCTCTGGGGAGAAGATCCAGTGGTTTCTTTGTGTTCTCCTATTTTCCAAGTTTTGGGAGGTGACTTGCTCTGTGACCTCAGTCCGCTGATGTGCCCAGAAGAAGCTGTTAATTGTCACTTTGTTCAGATTTTCCTTGTTGGAAGGAAGGATGGCAGGGACTACTTCCAAGCTCCTTTACATGCCAGGGCTGAAAATCAGAAGTCTTAAAGATAGTTTTAAGTTATTTATTTCTTTTTCATCATTTTTTATTATTTTATTATAGTTGTCCCAATTTTTCCTCCTTTTCCCTCCTCTGCCCATCTCACGCTCCACTCCCACAGTCAATTCCCACACTGTTGTCCATGTGTCCACCAAAAGCAATCTGCAGCTCTGGCCAAGTAGCTCAGATGGTTAGAGCATCAACCCACTATGCCAAGGTTGGGGGTTCGATCCCCAGTCAGGGCACATACAAGAATCAACTGATGAATGCATGAATGCGTGGAGCAACAAAATCAACCTCTCTCTCTCTCTCTCCCCCTCCCTCCCCCCTCTCTCCACTTCCTCTCTTGCTCTAAAATCAACTAATCAATATTTTAAAATCATTCTACAAATTTGCTTATAGTGTTCAAAGATATCCTTCTCACATTGTATATCCCAGTAAAATCCCAAGTGAACTCCTTAAATGATACAGTTTTTGATATAAGCCTTTGCTCCTCTGTCATTGATTGTTGTGCTTGGAGGAATGCTAATCAGGATGAGCTATCAAACTATTCAACAGCAATATGACTAATGTCACTGCAGCAGTCATCATGCATTTTCTGCAAGTGACCTAAGCATGATCAATCTTTAAAACATATATCATGTTATTGCTAACCGAGAGGCAAGAAATGAAATGCAAATATCAATATTAAATTATATAATGAAATATTCATATTGTATATTAAAAGCAATAATTAAAACCAGCAATGTATATAAATCTATTTTTATATAATTAAAAAAAATTTAGCACTCTTCAGCGTAGCTCAGTTGGTTGGATGTTGTCCTGCAAAGAGAAACATCACCAGTTCAATTCCAGGTCAGGACACAGACGTAGGCTGCAGGTTCAGTCTCCAGCCAGGGTACGTACCAGAGGCAACGGACCAATATTTCTCTCCCTCTCTTTCTCCTTCCCTTCCCCCCTAAAAATAAATAAAGTCTTTTAAAATTTTTAGTGCCTTTTAAATTACATAAGTAATAAATACCATTATAGGAATAACATATAAAATTGCCCTTATTCCCAAAACAAAAATGATACCATTGATACTATTGCTGTTTTAGTGCCTATGCTTGGTTTTCTCAATGTACCCTTTTAATTAATAAACTATTCTTTATAAATTGGGATTATATTATCCCATTTTACACAGATTTGGGGACTACGTGATTTTTGTATCAACGTCATAACAAACGAGACCATATAAAATTAACGTGTCTCCAAAAATTAATCTATTTCAAAATCACAATCGATGCCTAACCAGTAATTGCCCTGCAATAGCCTATTTAACTAACCCCTTATGGTTAGATATAAATTCATTTCCATCTTTTTCCCTCTAACATTTGATGTAGTTACTTCTAAAACATCACTTTGATCACGTCTACTTGTTTCCTTGGGATGAAGTTTCAAAAGTGGAATTGCCAGTTCCAAAGACATGCTTCTTGCTGAGATTTTCAGAAGGTATTGACTCTGCGCCCCAGAGAGCAGCTGACAGTTTTTTTGTCCCTCAGGCAGGAAGCGAATGTGTCTTTTGCTCGCATTGAAACCAAAGAGATTACATTTGTTGTCAGATTGTCAGAGGATATCACATGTATAGCCTATAGGCAATAGAGTACTATTCTATATTTCTCTAGGCAATACATGGACTTTTTTTTTAATCCTCAGCAGAGGATATACAAGTATTTACCAATTTTAGAAAGGAAGGGAGAGAGTGAGAGAGAAACATTGATCAGTTGCCTCATGGACGCGCCCCTACCTAGACATGTGCCCTGACTGGGGATCAAACCCACAACCGTTCCGTTTATAGGACAACACCCCAACCAACCAAGCTACCAGCCGGGGCGCATGGACTTTAATTACAGCTTCACTTGTAGCTTAATTGTAGTTTTAATTGTTTTTATTATTACTTTCATTTGTATTTATTTACTCACTTATTTGTTTATTGTACATGTTTAGTCCATATACATTTCTCCATGTGCTTATACTCCCCAGTAGTCCTTTGTGAATTACTATTCATTTGCTTGTGTTTCTATTTATGTGTTTACATTTTCTCTTGGTTTGTAAGAACTTTTTAAGCTAATCAAATCTGTGCCATTAATGCTCTAAATAATTATGGGATGGATGATCAACACTTGCCAAGAGCTTCCTGCATGTCCAGCTCAGAGATCATTGGTCTTGGTGCATCTCTACCACACGGAAACCTGGTAATGACGTTTAAGGGGTTGGATTTCTCACATCCATGGGGCCTGCCCAGAAACTAGAGCACCCACATCTGTCCTCCTAATCACCGAGTGACATCTTTGTCTCTGACAGTCACTACCTCAGACCTTCAGACGCATGGTCTCATCATGCTGATTGTGTGCAGAAAAGGAGATTTTTTTAACATTTATGAAAGGTATAAACACTCCTTGAATTTTTGCTAACCCAATATAAATAGATATATTTACTCACTTATTTTATGTGTGTTTCACTCTTTAGTTTTGACCATTCTGCCTCTTAGTCCATTTATTCATTTTATTTTTCCATTTGGATGACTGCATGCCTCATTTCCAAGATTTTGTTGGGCTAAATTGTTTGGCTAACAAATAAGCAAGATGTAGACATTTTATAAATGAGTAGTCTGCAACACACTCTTGTGAGGGTGGTTATACTTCCTTTTTTTATTTCCCTAGCGACGTTAATAGAGTTTGTGCATAAAGTAAATAAATAGTGATGCAGAAAGAAATGGGAAAAAACCCACAAAATTTGTGGGAGATATTAGTTCAGTGTTCTCAGAATAAATATGACTCCAAGAGATTTGAATAACAAATTTAAGTATCTTGGAGAAAATACAACATAGCACAACATAATCTTTTTTAAACACACACAGACCAGTAACAGGAATTGATTATGCATGCAAGAGGCAAACATTCAGAAATTTTTTAAAGTAAAAATTAATGTGCAGTAAACAATGCAATAAAATCCCAAACAGCCAAAAGAGAGTCAAAATATCTCTTCACGTAAATATTAAATCACTAGAAGAAATTAAACTAACCATGTACTCAGCCACAGGAGACTGTCATAGGGTTGTGCCTGCCCCCAAACTCCCACTTGTATAGAAGTTGTTGCCTTGATCAATTTATTAGAGAAAAAGAAAAATTGGGAATGAAATATTCAAGCATTATATATATATATAGTATATATATACATATATACTATATATATTAAATCCTTACCTGAGGACATGCTTATTGACTTATAGACAGCGGGGAAGGGAGGGAGAGAAATATTGATGCCAAAGAGAAACATCTATCAGTTGCCTCTCCTCTGTGCCTGGACGAGAGCGCAAACACACAACTCAGACATGTGCGCTGGGCAAAAATCGAACCCACGACATTTCAGTTTACAGGACAATGCTCCAACCAATTGAGCCACACTGGCCAGGGCTTAAGCCAATATATATTTTTAAAAGAACAATAAAATTAAACTAAATGTGGTAGAAGGAGGGTAGAAGAAAGACAGCAGGCAAGTATACCAAGTCAACAGAAAAAATTTAAATATTTCCTCTGTGCCATTAAAAATGTAATAGAAATGATATCACTGACAATAACTATAAAAACTTGAAAATTCCTTGGAACAAACCAAACTACAATGTTTAAACATATCTAAGAGAAAAGCTAAAAGGAAGGAAATAAAATAACGTATATCATATTCCTTCCCAGGAAGATATAACATAAAGATGTTAATTTCCCCCTTCAGTTTATTCATCAGTTCTCTTACAGAAGAAAGGTTAGTTTTTTATTATTTTTTTATTTTTCACTTTCTGCTGATATAAGCATGCTAGTACATAAGTCTCAGTGGATGAAAAATTTCTCTAGAAATGCAATCACTAATGATGTGTATTTCCAAAGTTACCAGGATTGGCAAATTGTTTTCCAAAGTGATTGTTTGTATTGATCCTCTCACTAGATCTATGTAAGGTGTCATCTTTATCACTCTTGGCAATATCAGAATTATTAATTCATGCAAATACAATGTGTATGAACTTGTAATACATCACTGTTCAATTTGTACTTACGTCATTAGTGAAATTTCATAACTTTATATACTTATTAGCTATTAGGATTTTCTTTTTTACAAATTTGTGGACTCAGCCTTCATATCTGTTGCCCACTTTAACACAAAATAAGTATTTTTAAAATCAAAACTAGATACTATTATTTAAGTCTTACTATAGGTTGCTCATATCTTCTTCCAAATTCGGGCTTGTCTTTTCACATTGTTTAAAATGTCTTCGTATAGAAGTTTTAACTTTTACTGTTAAGTTTAAACTAATAGTAATTAATTTCTTATAGTAGCTTATTAGTTGGAAAACATATTAACAACAGCAATTCCAGTGTAGCGGTAACGCCAAGGAGAAGTTGCCTGAGATCCTGAGCTGAGTTGTTCAATCCTAATTTAATCGCAGCCAGTATTTGCCTTTTTTGGTTGTTTGCTTTTTAATCCTCATCTAGGATATGTTTGTATTGATTTGAGAAAGAGAGAGAGAGAGAGAGAGAGAGAGAGAGAAAGAGAGAGAGAGAGAGAGAGAGAGAGAGAGAGAGAGAGAGAAAGAGAGAGAGAGAGTCATCGATGTGCCAGAGAAACATCAGTCAGTTGCCTCCTATACGCGCCCCGACCAGGGATCGAACCCACCATCTTTTGGTGCACAGGATAACACTGCAACCAACTGAGCCACCCAGCCAGGGCCCAATTTGTTTTAAATAATTTGTTCAATTCTTAGAAGGGAGCAATGATTTCAGGAAGAAAAGTAGATCCAAAAATTGACATTAAATGGCAGGGATAAAGGGATACATATTTGAAATTCTAGCTTACTGCAGTGAATAGTCCAAAGCTCTCTTACCAGAAAATATATCTTGAACTGAATAACATTTAGACCACGGCAGATTTTTAACCCAATTAAATTTTCTCCTCCCAGGTAGCCTATTTACTAGAAAGCAGGATGATAGCTGTTGATAGTGCCATTTAATAAACTTATCACTAATGGGAAAAAATAATCAAACTGTATTTCAACACGTAAATGAAGCATTCTTCCCAAAACGTTAAAAAGGGTATTCTATGTTTTGTTTTACTGAAGAATTTTTCCGTATTTTGTATGTCTTTGGTCCACTTGTTACTAGTCTTGTGTACGGTGTGAGATGAAGAGAAATGTACAGATTTGGTCTTTGTGTATTTTATTTTTGATGCAATTGTAAATGGCATTGTTAACTCAATTTCTTTCTTGGTTGTTCTTCATAGAAGTGTAGAACCGACAAAAACCCCAAAGATACACTTTTATTATTTCCCAAATGTATAGCCACATCATGTGTTCATAGGACCAAGCTTCTTCCCTGATTTCTAATGCACACTCCATGTATTCTTGGGTATTTATTCTTAGGACTCGTAGTCTGGTCCAAGACGTTCAACCAAAGGGTCCATCCCCGAAGCTCTTTCTCTGTACCTGCCAGCCCTCTTCTGCAAATGACAGCCGTCTCAGCCCCTCAGAACTGATTCCCGCTCGTCTACTCACCAAGGTCCAAAAATGACGTCCAGGCAGAAATTTGGGCGATCCTAGGATGGGGTTCTGAGCTTATTAAAAGCCCCCGGGGCGATGTGCGTTCTGCTGAGCGCTGCTGCGTGGGAAACTCCGTCTCCACGTTCCCACGCATCCTGAGATGGAGCGGACCAGGTGACGTGGCACGGTTCTGACTGTGGGACCCCCAAGCCACCTTCCTTTTTTGTGAGTAGTTTCCTAACGCGGTTAAATATCTGACCTAACCCGAACAAGTCTTGGTGCAGAATTTACAGTTGAAAAGCCAGGTACGAAAATGAGATTGGTCACAAATCTTAATCTCAACAACATACGCATACATCGGTCCACGCTGGGGGCAAGCGAACAGTCCAAGGACGAAATGCACGTGTCTTGAGAGCAGACTTCCACTGGGGTCTTTTTTTCTTTAATTGACTTTATTGGGGTGACAATGATTAATAAAACCACGTAGGTCTCAGGTACACAGTTCTATAACACATCCTCTGTATATTGCAGTGTGTGTTCCCCACCCCAAGGCAAGGGCCCTTCCATCACCATTTTCCCCCGTTTACCCTCTTCTACCTCTCCCACCCCCCTGTCTCTCTGATCATCACTGGGACCTTGTTGTCATGGTTACTCAGACACACGCAAGCCACCAAAGAGACCAAAACTACTTCCTCAATGCCCTCTTTGAGGGTAATTTTATGTGTTCATTCTAGGATTTTGGTGACATTCACCAGTCAGGAGTACAGTATTCATAGCTAAGCATCAAGAATAAAGATAAGTAAGTCCGTTTCATTGCATGAGAAAGAGTCAGCCCTGGCTGGTGTGGCTCAGTGGATGGAGCGCCGGCCTGTGAAGCAAAGGGTCACCGGTTCGATTCCCAGTCAGGACACATGCCTGGGTTGCAGCCAGGTCCCCAGTTGGGGGCGTGCAAGAGGCAACCATACATTGATGATTCTCTCTTTCTCTCCCCCTTCCCCTCTTTCTAAAAATAAATAAGTAAAATCTTAAAAAAAAGAAAAGAATCGGATGGCAGTGTGCATCTCCACGCTTCTCACCTCCAGGGTATTTTACAGGGACCTCGATAAATCCAGGGGGTCCCCCTTGGGGTCTGCCTGTCGTCAAAAGGCGCTCAGAGAGCGGTGGCGCCTGCACAGCGTCAGCCACGTGACTCGTGCCGTTGCCTGGGAACATGGGTGACGCAAGGAGCCCCGCCCAGAGGCTTCAGTAGCAACTTCCCTGGGACCCCGCAGCTCGTGTTTGTAACCCCCCATCCTCTGCTTTCCTTTTCTCCGGATGCAACATTAACTGCAAAAACCAACATCCGATTTGGACTCCTCCAATTCACACAAGGCAGTCTGAAGTTACACTGGACTTCATTTCTGCTCTAAGTCCAACAGGATTGAGTCCCATCACTATAGACAGTTCACTGCTGTGTTGTTCTGGGATGTTCCACAAGCTCAAATATATTTCTAGGGCCAGAGAGAGTGCATCCAATGGAACGTTTTGAAGACAAAGAACTGTGGCAACCCACGCTGAGGATTCAGCTGGATCTGCTCAGTAGAAACTACGCTAATTCTCTAAATATCCTACTTCAGCTCGAAGCTGCTCATTACCCATTTTGCTTAGAGGATGGACTTAAACGTCTCTGAAACTGGATTCTGTCCTGGCGGAAGCTAGTTCAAAGATCACATCCTATGGACTGTGGTGTGTCCTGGTCTCCCTCCGCCCTGGTCACTTTTAGCCTGAGGACTGACCTTGGGCTGCTTCCAGAATGCCACTGTCCTGGTTGTGTTCCCTGGCACCAGGCTTTCTTCTTGCCAATAGCAATGGTATTAACACGAGAATCAACACCAAGTCCGGCACAAGAAAGGGAAACTGAGCTCTCAGCAGGTCAGATGCCAGGACCCTTCAACCGCAGGGTGCTCCTGTGGTCTGGAATGGAGCCCAGGGGTGTTACATTTCTGCAGGTGTAAACCATACGCGTCAGAGAGGAATCCTCTTCTTACCCAGAATTTCCCCTTTTGTTTTCAGAGTGATTCCATCCGTGAATGGTGTGGAGGGTGTTGAAGAATTTAATTTTACTGTTTCTTCCCTCTTTCATATAATCCCATGGTAATCACAGAACAAGCTAATGTGGAACAAGACCAGGTTTTAACTGGAAATGAACGGACATCAGTGTATCACTCAAATAAGAAAACAAGTAATCACTGGATCCAACCTCAAGCCCCGCCCCTCTGACAGCTGCCTGGTCCCTTTGGTATCCTGGGTTGCAGCCAGGTCCCCAGTTGGGGGCATGCAAGAGGCAACCATACATTGATGATTCTCTCTTTCTCTCTCCCCTTCCCCTCTTTCTAAATACTGGCTAAAAGGAGCTGCCGCAGTGGCACGGGAACTGACCCACGTAATTATGAAGAGGAAGAGTACAAACGGGAAAATGTTTGACTTCCAGATGATCCATGGAAGCATTTCTTCTGTTTGTTTGTTTTTATTGCCATATAACATTATGTTAGAACCTAACATTATGTTAGTTTCAGGTGTACAACATAATGGCTTGACATGTGTATACATTGTGATATGATTACCACAATAAGTCTAGTCAAAATCATCACACTATATAGTTACAAAATCTATCGCATTATATAGTTAAAATCATCACACTATATAGTTACAAAATCTATCGCATTATATAGTTAAAATCATCACACTATATAGTTACAAATCAGAGAAGGAAAACTCTGACTCCAAAAAACCTCCGCTGCCTTGCGGCATACCTCTTCAGGGGAAAGGCTAAGGGAGTAAACCCTGACAGAAAATCCGGAGCCGGAGTCCCTAAGGCGGTTTGACGTTGTAGTCAACACCGGCAACTCCTGCGGCGCACCTGAAGCCAAGCTGTATTGACTCCGTCTTTCCCTTGGACCCTTCAGCTGCGAAGAGAGGGGGGGTCTGCTGCATGGGCAACAGCAGACCCTCCATATCACCCTGCCCAGGCTCTGTAGCTTCAGCTTCACTGGAGAGGACACTCCAGCGCCATCGCAAGATGTCGATTCAACAGGGG
The DNA here is from genome assembly GCF_987537825.1 of Furipterus horrens. Lineage (NCBI taxonomy): Eukaryota > Metazoa > Chordata > Mammalia > Chiroptera > Furipteridae > Furipterus > Furipterus horrens. Next base: position 1,138,638 of record NW_028327186.1, on the reverse strand, counting down.
AGGAGACAGATACCGTGTCACTCCCGAGTCGGACTGCACAGCCATTCTCGGCGGTGCAGATAGACTCTTAAGAAGCTACACCATCGTCTCTCGAGACGGACGGCTGCCGAATAATAAAATATAGTTACAAAATCTATCGCATTATATAGTTAAAATCATCACACTATATAGTTAACAAAATCTATTTTTCTTGTGATGAAAAATTTTAAGATCTTTCTTAGCAACTTTCAAATACAGTATTATTAACTCAAGTTAATAATATTTTATAATATTTTACCTTGGATGCCATTCATCCATATTGCCCCCCCCACCCCCTTCCTCTGATAATCACCCATCTGTTCTTGGTATTTATGAGCTCGCTTAAAAAAAAAAAAAAAGATTCAACATATAAGTGAGATCATATAGTATTTTCTTTCTCTGACTGACATATTTCACTTAACATAATGGCCTCAAAATTCACCCATGTGTCACAAATGGCAATGATTCCTTCTTTTTCATGGCTGAATAATATTCCACTTGTATATCTCACCACATTTTCTTTATCCGTTTGTCCATTGATGGGCACTTCAGTTGCTTCTGTATCTTGGCAATTGTAAATAATGCTGCAGTGAATGTGGGGGTGCTGATACCTTTCTGAGTTAGTGCTTTTGATTTATTCAAAGAAATACCCACAAGTGCAACTTCTGGGTCAGTTTTTAATTTTCTGAGGAACATTCACACTGTTTTCCACTGCGGCTGCATCAACTTACATTCCCATCAATGGTGCACAAGTGTTAACTTTTCTCCATATACTTTCCAATGCTTATTACTTCTTGTCTTTTTGATAATAGTGTTTCTTACAGGTGTGAGGGTTTGATTTGTGTTTTCCCAATTATTAGTGATGCTGAGACCTTTTCACATAACTGTTGGCCATTTGTTTGTCTTCTTGGTCATATCTTCTGACCAGTTTTTAATCAGATGGTTTGTTTTATGCTATTGAGTTGTATGACTTCTTTATATATTATGGATATTAACCCTTATTGATTTGGATGTTAACCTTATATGAATTGCAAATAATTCTTTTCCATTCAGTAGGTTGCCTTTTTACTTTGTTGATGATTTCCCTTGCTGTGCAGAATCATTTTAGTCTGATGTAGTCACTTTTTTTTTTTTTTTTTGCTTTTGGAATCAGGTCCAAAAAATTATCACCAAGATCAATGTCAAGGAGCAAACATCCCACGTTTTCTTTTAAGAGTTTTATGGTTTCAGGTCTTACGTTCAAATTAGTGATCTATTTTTTTTTCTTTATTTTTTTATTTTGGTTTTTCAATTGCAGTTGTCCCCTTTTCCCCTAATTTCTCTCCCCCACCCAACCCACCCCCTCTCACGCAATCATATCCCTCCCCGTTGCCCATGTCCATGAGTCATTTATACGGGTTCTTTGACTAAACCCTTCCCTTACTTATCCCCCTTCTCTCCCTCCCTCCTCCCCTCTATTGACTGTTATTCTGCTTCTTGTCCTATTTAGTTCGTTCATTTATGTTGTTCTTTAGTTTCCTGTATTAGGTGATATCATATGGTATTTTTCTTTCTTTGCCTGGCTTATTTCACTAAGCATAATTCTCTCTAGTTCCTAGTGATCTATTTTGAGTTATTTTTTGTGTATCGTATAAGATGGTGGTCCAGTTTTCCCAGCACCATTTATGGAAGAGACCACCTCTTCCCTATTGTGTATTCTTGGTTTCTTTGCTGTAAATAAATGACCGCATGGGCAGAGGCTTATTTCATGTCCTCTATTCTGTTCCCCTGACTTATGTGCCTGTTTTTCTGCCAATGCCACACTCTTTGAGTCCTATAGCCTTGTAGTGCCACTTGATATCAGGCAGAATACCTTCAACTTTGTTCTTCTTTCTCAAGATTCCTTTGGCTCTTCAGGGTCCTTTGTGGTTCCATGCAAATTTTAGAGTTCTTTGTTTCATTTCTGTGAGAAATGCCATTGGAATTTTGATAGGAATTTCATCGAATCTGTAGATTGCTTTGGATAGTATACAAATTTTAATAACATTAATTCTTTCAATCCATGAGCATGTAGAATCTTTCCATTTCTTGTGTCTTCTTCAATATCTTTCATTAATGTCCTATAGTTTGCACTATACAGGTCTTTTACCTCACTGGTTAAATTTCTTCTTAGGTATATTATTATTTTTGGCTGGAATTTTAAATGGGATTGTTTTCTTAATTTCTCTTTCTTGTCGTTTATTATTAGTGTATAGAAACACAACAGATTTTCATAAGTTTATTTTGTATCTTGCCACTTCATTAAATTTTTTTATTAGTTCTAATAGTTTCCCTGTGAAGTCTTTAGGATTTTCTATATATAATATCATGTCATCTGTAAATAGTGATCCTTTCCCTCTTGGATGCCTTTTATTTCTTTTCTTGCCTTATTGTTATGGCTAGGACTTCTAATATTATATTGAATAAAAATAGGGAGAATGGGCACCCTTGTGTTGGTCCTGACATTAAGGGAGAAGCTTTCAGCTTTTCAGTTTGGAGCACTTCCTGATACTCACGTGCCAAGCTTCAACCATCAGTTGGCATGGGCATAAAAAGTGGCCTGAAAGGGTCATGAAAATCAAGGGCTCAGTGATGAGTGTCACCCCAGCAGGCGGGCCAACTGGCCCAGAAGAGGTGGTATCTGAGGACAAGTAGAATTGGGGGTGTGTGTACAAAGATGATGCATGTAAGTCACAGCCTCTGCAGTAACAACAGCAGGTGGATTCCGGGTTGTGCCAGAAACCTCTCCTGGATTGCCTCCCCCAAATGGCAACCCATCAGAATCCTTGGAACACTGGGACTCAACAGTGTGAACTTGATGTAAGAAGAAAATGGATCTTCGCGGTGGGGAGCGTGGACTGCAGTACAGCTGTCAGTACCAGACTCCTTTGCTCTTTTCAGGATGGAGTGTTGGTTGCTAATCACTCCAACCTGCCCCTTTTCTTCAGAACGCTGCCGCCTGACCTGGGGATGCTGGGGAAGTCGCCCCTTGCCCCTAAGGGACAGTCTTGTGCTAAAGCCTTTTAATGCAAGTGAATGAGCACCAGGCTTCTAGGTGGATGGCCTTTGTTCTATAATTGATACTGCAGGGTGCCCATGGGATCAAGTGGAGCCTATAGGTATAAAAAACACCCTATTTTTATTTTCATATACTACTTGTTAAAAATCTCACAAGTTTTTCAATAGAGCATCTCTTCAATAAGTCACTGGCAAAGGAGTTCTCATCCTGGGGAGGAACTTGCTTCTAGGGGACCGAACCTGAGACAGATGATGATAAAAGTCATGCCATTGGTTGTCTTCGGCGAAAAGGAGACGGGAAGATTGCATTCTATTTCCTAGTCTAATTGATGGTTACCAGGCTGTGTTTACTTGTAAAGACTTATGCTCTGTGTTTAAGATTGATGTAAATTTCTGTGCAGACATACATGAATTAAAATATTTTTAAATGTGCATACTCTTTCTTCATTCAATTTTGCTTTCAAGATGTTGTCCTAAGAAATCATTTGGGTGGTAAGTAAAATTGTATGTACACAATAAATAATGATCAAAATGATGTTTAATAATAAAGCACTACTTTTACCAAAAATATTGAACAATTTCTGTAGTTCAAATTACAGTTCTTAGAATCTGGATATGAAGGAAGGAAGGGAGGGAGGGAGGGAGGGAGGGAGGGGGGAGGAATGGAGGGAGGGGGAGGGCGGAGGGAAGGAAGGAGGGGGAGGGAGGGAGGGAGGAAAGAAGGAAGAGAGGGAGGGAGGGGGAGGGAAGGAGGAAGGAAGGAAGGAAGGAAGGAAGGAAGGAAGGAAGGGAGGGAGGAAAGAAGGAAGGAAGGGAGTGAGGGAAGGAGGGAGGGAGGGAGGGAGGGAGGGAATTATTAGTCCTTTACATAGAAAAGCTTTAAACATGAACAAATAGAGGCCCAGAGGAAGATGAACTTGATTTAGTTTAGGGGCTGGAGGTAGGTGGTATCTAGAGACATTTTCACTGTGAAGTTAGTTTGTAGCTGAATTTTTAAAGATCAACAACAATTTATCAGATAATTAGTTTCTATTAGATCTGTGTCTTCAAAAGATTTGCTGCGAAACTTTGCTGTTGGAACCTGTTTCTTTCCATAAGAATATCAGCTGGAGAACATGCTTGTATACACACAGAATTATGAAATTGGGATTTTTCCCCCCAGGGAAAAAAGCAATCTGGAAAAGCAATCTGAAAGCATGATGATGAAGGTATGTAATATACATATTTTTTTCCCTAACTCTGCTACTAAGCAGCTGCGTGATCTTGGACAAGCCTAATCTGTCTGGGACACCTTTTCCAATACGTTCAATGATGATTTAAAGTTTGAAGCTTCTCTCATGCTAGAAAACTTTATTTTTAACTTGGATGCATTTATTTTTACAATCAGATGTCCTATCAGCACTCAATAAAAATTTTATTTGAAATTATAGCAAAATTGCATAAGTAAGATAACTTAAAGCCATACTATTTATTATTGTTGTTGTTTAGTTTTTATGTATGTTTTACAGTGATTTTAGTAGATGTCTCAAACACAAAATACACAGAGCAAGATGCATCAAAAGCTCATATCACAGTGATTATTACTACTTGTATCGTGAGTGAAAAGTGGGCATCGTTAATAGATAAACATAAGGCCTCATGGACTCACCTGGTTCCATAAATGGTGTAAAGTTTTCTGTGTTCTTTGACTGCATTCCTGAAAAAAAATAAAAGGATAAAATATGAGCTCCAAGTGTATTACTAAAATCTGAAATCCCTTCAATAAACATGTTCGCAAACTGGGTCTATTTGGTGAAATACCTCCACTAGATTTTTTTGTGAAATTCAAGAAATAATACTTTAAGAATAGCTCCAATATTTTAAAATTTTATCTGTGTATTAATTTTAGAGAGAGAGGGTGGGAAAGAGAGAGGGAAAAAAAAAAAAACACTGATGTGAGAAACGCTGATCTGCGGCCTCTCGTACACACTCCGACTGGCAATCGAACCCCCAACCTTTTGCTTACGGGATGCCTACAACCAACTGAGCCACACAAGCCGGGGTGGATGAGATATTTTAAAAAGTAATACACCATATCACATTAGAGAAGTTTAAGTTCCAGCTCCTGCTCTGACATTTGCGGGATACTTAACTACTACTTAAATGGTAGCAAAGAAAACAGAAAACAAATTAAAAAGAAGATAATTTCAAATAGCGGGATGTGTGGTGATAAATATAAAACAAAGCAGTATAATAAAAATGATTTGAAAGGAGCTATACTAAATAGGATGGCAGAACTACTTTTTTGAGGAAATAAACTTTAATTGAAACCTGAATCATGGAAGAAGTTAAATGCGAGACTTGTAGGGAACAGGTGCAGTATAAAGTCAAAGTCCCTAAGGGGAGTGTGAGTCTGATGTGTGTCATCAGCCCTGGCCGGGTGGCTCAGTAGGTGGGGGCGTTGTCCTGTGAACCAAAATGGTTGCAGGTTCATCTCTCTGATCAGGGCGTGCATGGGCAGAAACTGGTGTTTCTTTCTCACAGCGATGTCTCTCTCTCTCTCTCTCTGTCTCTCTCTCTCTCTCTCCCCTCTCCTAACATTAACCCTTCCTCGCTCTCTCAAATCAATAAACATATTCTTGGGTGAGAATTTAAAAAAAACAACAACTCATCATTATCCTCATCCTTATACAATGGTAACAATAAAAATAATAGTTACATAATAGTTATATATTGATTACTATCTACAAGACCCCTGGCTGGTTTGGCTCAGTGGATTGAGCGTCGGCCTGCGAGCTAAGTGTCGCTGGTTCGATCTTCCAGTCAGGGCACATCAGAGAAGGAAAACTCTGACTCCAAAAAACCTCCGCTGCCTTGCGGCATACCTCTTCAGGGGAAAGGCTAAGGGAGTAAACCCCGACAGAAAATCCGGAGCCGGAGTCCCTAAGGCGGTTTGACGCTGTAGTCAACACCGGCAACTCCTGTGGCGCACCTGAAGCCAAGCTGTATTGACTCCGTCTTTCCCTTGGACCCTTCAGCTGCGAAGAGAGGGGGGGTCTGCTGCATGGGCAACAGCAGACCCTCCATATCACCCTGCCCAGGCTCTGTAGCTTCAGCTTCACTGGAGAGGACACTCCAGCGTCATCGCAAGATGTCGATTCAACACGGGAGGAGACAGATACCGTGTCACTCCCGAGTCGGACTGCACAGCCATTCTCGGTGGTGCAGATAGACACTTAAGAAGCTACACCATCGTCTCTCGAGACGGACGGCTGCCGACGACTATCTACAAGACACTGTAGTTCACATGATTAAAGGGTTGCTTAAAATAAAAACAATCGAAGAAAACCAATGGAGGTAAAATCTATAACTGACAAAAGAAAACTATGTATCACTGATGCGGGAGAAAGACAAGTCCTGGGGACAGGCCTGTGGCCTTTTCTCCAATACTGATCACCAGTCCCATTCTCTGCGACCTCAGCAGAACGTTAGCTCACAGACAAAGGTAGTGGACGTTAGAGAACTGCCTCCAGAATTAAGAAGAAAAAGCTAGGTAACATATTTCTCATGAAGTAAAATTACTGAAAAAGAGCCAGAAAATAAACTAAGCAACATAATTACCTCTGAGAGGCAAGAAGGCATTAACAGCATGGAAAAGGAACAGGATAGAAAAAGGACCTGGTAAGATTTTAGTTATGAAATATAGAACTGTTTCAAGAAAGAACAGATAGATCACCCTGGCTGGGTAGCTCAGTTGGTTGGAGCATCATCCTACACACCCAAAGGTTGTGGGTTCGATTCCCGCTGAGGCGAGTATGGGAGTCAACCAAATGATGTTTCTTCCTGACATGATTGTCTCTCTCTCTCTCCCCCTATCCTTGGGTGAGGATTAAAACATTTTAAAAGAACATATTTAAATGGGTAAATTAAATTTAAATGGCTGAAAAAATTAGTGATCTGGAAGATTATAGTAAAGGGCCCTCAAAGGCAGGATTAAAAGGTAAGGTAATAATGTAAGGGAACAGCAAAGAGAAATGGAATATATAAGAACAGGTCCCTGTCTCTGCAGAATGGAAGGCACCAGAAGTGGAGGGGGAAATTAGGAAATACATTATTTGATGACAACAAATTTCCCAGAATTAAATAAGAAATACCTTAAGTAGAAGAAATCCCACCACATTTTATAATTACTATAAAGCCACGGTCATCTAATCTAGACAGTATGGTACCAGTGAAGGGACAGACACACAGATCAATTGAACAGAAGAGAAAGTCCAGAAATATACAAAAAAAAAAAAAAAAAAAGAAGAAAAAGAAAATCTGATCAAATGATTGACCAAAAAAGAGCTTTTCAGCAAATAGTGTTGGAACATTCATACACAAAATTAAAATTTTACCTAAAATTTATACTTTACACACAAACAAAAACTATCTCAAAATTAATCTAAAATTTGATATATCTAATATTTTCCATTTTAGACATTTTTAGGGGAAAATATCACACATTCATAGGTAGGATGTCTTTGGTCATTATACATTTGTCCAAACCCATAGCAAATACACCAAGCGTGAACCCTCATGTGAACTACAGACTCTGAGGGTTAATGATGAATCAATGTAGGTTCATCACTGGTAACAAATGCACCTCTCTGGGGGGCTGCCAATCATGAGGGAGGCTGTCAATCATGAGGGAGGCTGTCAATCATGAGGGAGGCTGTATTGAGTGGGGTCAGGGAGTATGAAGAAAATGTGTACCTTCTGTCCATTTTTGCTGCGAAACTTAAACTTCTCTAAAAAATAAAGTCTGCTGAGCCCTGGCTGGTGTGGCTCAGTGGAATGAGCACCAGCCTGTGGATTGAAAGGTCGCCGGTTCAATTCCCAGTCAGGGCACAGGCCTGGGTTGCGGGTTTGGTCCATGCTTGGGGAGCCTTCAAGAAGCAATTGATCGATGTTTCTCTTCCTCTCTTTCCCCCTCCCTTCCCCTTTCTCTACAAATAAAGTCTTTAAAAAGTTAAGCCCTAAACATTTTAGAAAAAAAAATGTGTTAAAATATTGAGTTTTGAAGCAGGAATAGATCTTTTGAGGAAAAAATGTGATAGAATTTACAAAATAAACTGACAAAGGTTTCACAAAGTTTTAGAAGCTGAATTGGACAAAAAAAATGCAATGAGCAGATTTTGATGCAAATATGAAGTAAAATAGTGAGATGACATTTTCATAAATGAATTTTTAAAATTTAATTAAGTCTCCAAGTGTTCTGTAACACAAGCATTTCAAAGCGTTCCAGTGAGGAACGCTCTTGATTTTCAATCTTCTTTAGTCTCAAGAAGACTCATGCACTTTAAGGCAGTAATTGCAAATATGAGAATCTGTCTTTCAGAAATAATCTGAGCTAACTTCTGATTATAAATATGGCTAGTTGCCAATGGCTTTGATTTACATAATGCACTAGTAAAATATTAGAGACAATCAAGTGTTGAACAGAACAGAAATTGTTAAATAAAATATGGAAACAGTCTTAAAAATATTAAGCAGGCATCATATCTATTTGAATAATCTTGAATGACATAAAAATGATCGTGAGGAAATCATCAATGCTATCATAATGAACAACCTTGCATTTGTATCCTTAGTCAATACATGAAAACTTAATGTACAACCCCGAGCGTTAGAAAAATGAGTTAATATTTTTAGTTCTCAGTAGTTTCCAAATGCATATACCATTTCAGAATAATGGAGGGACCATAAATTATAGATAAGCTGGAAAAATGGAATTTCTTACAAGAAAATGTCTTTCAGAAAGTTTTAAATAGCTCCTGCCTTTTTTAGCAAAATGTCAATTTAGAAAATTAAAACAATTGGGTTGTTTGGGGGTGTAACAATTGCACCCAAACAACGAGGGTAGCCGAAGACAAATATGTAGCATCAGAAACACCTGACAAGAGGGACGGAAATTTTTTTTAATGTTTTCTATTTTATTAAATGTATTGGGTGACATTTGTTAGCAGTGTCATGTAGGTTTCAGGTGTAGTGATTCTATGACACATGATCTGTATAAGGCAGCGTGTGCCCACCTCAATAGCACAGTTTTGATTCTTTGCTCAGCCCTGGTTACATTTTTGCCTAAGGTCCCGAGACTTTCTTAAGCTTCTCAGCGATGAGAAACCTCTCTTGCCCCCCTGAGAAAAATATCTCTGGCATAAATGGCTAGCGAAGTCAATTTCTCTGCCCAGCAAAGCCCTCTGAAGGCAATCAATCCAGCGGAGCGAGGCCGCTGTTGAAATCCTAGTGTGAGGAATCTGTTGCAGCCTCGGGAGGGCTGCAGAATCCATCCTGGTGTGAAAATATCTGTTGTTAAGTCCAACGGGAGCTCGTCGCCAACGAAACTTCTGTGACGGATCAGACACGGGTGACCCTGCTCACAACACATTTGAGAAGCATGCGCTGGTCCTCCATCTTCATCAGTGAAAAGCGATCATTTTTCACCATTTCCCACCAGCTCTACCTCTTTCTGCATCCCCACCACCACCACCATCCTCTTTTAATGGTCCTTACTGTTTTTTCTTTAGTTTTTTAAACTGACTTAGAAAGAGAGGAAGAGAAATCGATGTGTTGTTTTACTTATTTACACCGTCATTGGTTGATCCTTGTATGTGCCCGGACCAGGGATCGAACCCTCAACCTTGGCGTCTGGGGATGACGCTATAACCAATTGAGCTACCTGGCCAGGGCACTTTATCTGCTATTACTATGACTACAGGAACATTCTTTTTTAAAAAAATAAATCCTCACCTGAGGATATGTTCATTGATTTTTAGAGAGAGACAGAGAGGAATAGACATTGATGTGAGAGAGAAACATCAGTTGGTTGCCTCCCGGCCAAAGATAGAACCCACAATCCAGGCATGTGTCCGACTGGGAATGAACCGCGCAGCCTTCTGGTGCATGGGCTGCCGCTCCAACCACTGAGCCTCCCAGCCAGGGCACATGGACTTCCTTGTGTTTAGTGCTTATATGGGCTATCTTTTTCCGTCCTTTAATTTCAAAAAATTTTTATACCTTCTTTGGAATGTGTATTTTAGCAGCACATAGGATAGTTATCTCTGGTGTTGTGGAGCTGGTATCCTTACATACTAAAGTCAAAGGCAAATTTTGCTTTATTACTCTCCAAACAAATACTGATAAGCTTATGATTTGAGTCTCAGTTTTCCAAAAACAATTATCGGTGACTCTAAAATGTAGCCCTATTTGAAATTCCTTTCTTCCACTCTTCCACTTTGTAGGAGTATAGTGTTGTTGTTTTTTTTTTGATAATTCAATCCAAGTATATTTAATTATTTTTGCTTTTTGCATTTCATTATTTTTTTTAAATTATTTATTTATTTTTAGAGAGCGGGGAAGGGAGGGAGAAAGAGGGAGAGAAACATCAAAGTGTGGTTGCCTCTCATGTGTCCGCAACCAGGAACCAGGCCCGTAACCCAGGCCTGTGCCCTGACTGGGAATCGAACCAGTGACCCTTTGGTTCACAGGCCGGCGCTCGATCCACTGAGCTACACCAGCTATGGTCAACCCAACAATATGTAAAACATTAGGTGCGTGTAGTTGTCGTAAAATTTAAAAATATATTTTTTCAGGCTTAGCATGAAAAACCAAAATTAATGTTTTCTTTAAAAAAATTTTTTATTGTATATTCCCATTACCATTTAGTCCCCTTATTCACCCCCCTCCCAGTCTCCACACTGTTGTCCATGCCGATGAGTCCTTTTGCCTTTTGGCTCAGTCCCTCCGTCCCTGATCCCCTCACCGTAGCTGTCACCCCGCTTTTTAATGGACTGGACCCTCGGACTTGCATTTCGAGAGTAATCGTGACTCAGCTTCTACTGATCTTTCTATTGAGTTGTGTGAGCACCCAAGCTCCTTATTATTGCTAAAACATGAATCTTCGCCAGCTTTGCACGGGATCGACCAGCTGGAGCTCACAAAGCAGACTGCTGTCGTGAAAACTCCCAATTTACCATCAAAATATCGGTGCCCTTATGAATGGCCATTCCTTCCATCTAGATAAAAAAAACAGTGAAAATAATCTAGTCGGATCTGACTAAAATATTTTAACTTCATGTCTTTAAAAACTTTGTCAAATCATAAAAGCTGTATGTTATAGAAAACAGTAATAATGTGCTAAATATCTAATTTTCTTCTCTTGAATTAAAAATGGCTTGACTAACAATTCTTTGTTTTCATTTCTTTTATTCTCCAAGATTATAAAAGTATTCTTTTTTTTGATATTGTAATGACTCTGATTCTCCTGATTTTGAGATTGTAATTACTCTGATTAAACTGTTTTTGATAAGTTAAAAAATATTTTTTCCTTCTTTATTTTTTAGTATATATTATTTTATTTTACTGTTGCTCAATTACAGTGCTCCCAATTTTCCCCTGTTGCTCTCCCCTCCCCCGCCCACCCCTCCACGGTCAGTCCCCATCTCGTCGTCCATGTCCATGGGTCCTTTACACTTGTTCCTTGATTAGACCCTGCCCCATCTTTCCCCCCTTATGCCCCGTTATCTCCCATTACCCCCTGTTTTAAAACATAAATTATATTCAAAGAGGGATGAAACCAGAATAGAACCTTGACCTACAAGGGCTGTAGCTGGGTTCTCTCAATGGCTACCCGCAGAGTCAGAGTAAATGAAAAATAACGTATAATCTAAGGTGCCAGTGTGCCAATTAGGAAGTGAGAGAAATGCCCAACAGTAAAATCTGCAGGAAACAGTGAGCTGGAAGACGGGAGTCAGTCGCCTTGGAGGAGTGGAAGACTGGGCACTGAACCCGAGGAACACAGAGGTTCAAGTGGATGCCTACATTCAGTCAGCACATGCGAACTTTTACAAACTCAGTGAAGGAGAGGACCAGAAAGATAGTTGCTTTCCGGCCTTGGCCGGGTTGTTCAGTAGGTTGGAGCGTTGTCCCAGTTAAGGGTTCAGCCTCCAGTCAAGGTGCATTCGGGAGGCAGCTTATAAATATTTCTCTGTCTCTCTCTCTCTGTCTCTCTCTGTCTCTCTGTGTGTCTCTCTCTGCTCTCTCTCTCTCCCTCTCCCTTTCTCTCCCTCTAAACTCAACAAGAAAAATATATACTTAGGTGAGGATTTTAAAAAGTCGTTTAAAAGTGTACTTTCCAGACGAGTAAAGGTTTTAGGAATACTGCTGCTGCTGTGGCTTCTGAAGAAAAATGTGAAGATGAAGGAGGAGGAAATGGAGCAGAAGGAGAAGAAGGAGAGAAGATAATAATACTACTAATTATTATTGAAATAATGACAATTAGTACTGGTATGACTATTTATAATGGAAATATGAGGCCATAGTACTGCCTTGGGGGTCTAGAAATCAACTCTACACTACCATTGGGTAGCGGAAAAATCCAAAATAACGAGAAGTTAGATTTACATGCACCCAGGTTGGTGAACCCAGCACAAGGACAAAGTAAGTCCTTACTGGAAAAAACATTCCCAATTACAACTGTAGGGTTTCTATTGATAAACACAACCAATTACTAACTCAAGCAAACAAGGCACAATGAGAGAGAGAGAGGGAGAGGTTAGGGAAAAATCATTTCTACTCTCAGGGACCTCAGATACTAGAATCTACATACATCTTTCTAAGATTACCAGGCCAATATTACTATACTTTCTAATGACAACAATTCTCTAAGACTATGTATTAATGACAGAATAAAAAGTCAGCAAGGAACAAGGGACTATCAAAATGACAAAGCAGCTGGAATAAAGAAACCCAACACAACTTCTAGAAAATAAACGTCTTCATTAAGATTAAATTCTTACACATGGCTTAAATAAATGAGACAGCAGGAGGAAACAGACATCATAGCAAAGTAGCACATAAAAATAAATGTAGCCCAGGAAAACAAGTACTTGAACATAGGCGAGATTCAGAGATACAGATGACGGAGTGAGAGACCCTAATAAGAGTTCATTAAATTCCAGAATGAGAAAATAAGTAGAACAAGGTATAGGTGGTGATTTTTATTAACTTCTGAAAGATGCAAAATCCTATGAGAGATACCAAAGATACAATAAGCATCCATTCTGCACTGAAAAAATATTTTTAAACACAGGCCTGAACACAGTGAGTGCACCTGAACAACTCTAAGAGAGAGAGAAAGAGAGACAGACAGACAGATGGACAGAAAGACGGGGGCGTATCCAGGGAGGAGGTCTTAAAAGATGCCAGAGAGAAAGTTATAAATATGACGTTAAAAAGAAGGGCAGCAAAGTTCTCACGTTGTAACAATGCAAGAGAGAAATTCACAGTCGATTATCTTCAAAGTGCAGAGAGACAGCAACGGCCGATATAGAACTGTACCCCTAGAAAAACTAACTTTCGAGAATGAAAAACCAGAATACTGGTCAGCTGGGAAACACACACAAACACACACTTTTGAGAGGGTGATGCCAACTGGACACAAACTAATTGATATTCAACAGGGTGACCTTCCCAGGAGGAAAGAAAGAGGATTCAAGGTTCTGGGAGGCAAAAGCAAATAATTAAGAAAAAAAAAAAAAAAGTAAAAGTTCAAATGAACATAAACAAATATGTTCTGTATTTCAAAATCGCAGTGATACTAGGGTCTAAGGTAAGTGTTAATAAAAAGAGAGATTTCAAATAATGGATAGAAATCACATACACCTCCAGTGTGGCATTGTGGGTATTCAAATTTTATAAAGTACTGGAGTGAATCACACAGAGGACTGACTCTTAATTAATTTTTACTTTTAAAATGTGAAGGGCAAACCACTTAAACAGTAGAGAGAAATCCTGAGGAAAGGTAAAGGAAATAAGAAAAAGATAAGAAGTAAAAAAGCATAACGGGGAAGAGCAAATAAAACATGGAGAAAGTCTAAACATGAATCTAAAAATGGAAGTGTTCAGCATCTTTGTAAATCATCTCAACCAACCGTATTCAATTACTGGAACTCTCAATAGTGTTAAGATGTCAACTTCTTCCCAATTTGCTCTATAGATTCAATGGAATCCCAATCAAAATCCCAGCACAGCTATTTTGCAGATATTGACAAACTAATTCTAAAATAGATGTAGAATGGCAAAGGTCCAAGAATAGCCAATACAACACTGAAGATGAAGGGAGTCGGAGGACTGGGATTACCTCATTTCCAGACTTACTCTCCAGTCAACAAAACCAAAACAGCATGGAGTTGGTGAGAGAATAGAAATATAGATCGATGTAACAGACAGGAGGCCAGAAACAGACTCACGCAAATGTAGTCAACTGATTTTTAAAAGAAGAGCAAAATCAATTCAATGGAGAAAGGATGATTTTTTCAAATAATGTTGCTAACACAACTGGACAACCACATGCAAAAAAAAAAAAAAAAAATCTAGACACACACCTTGCTTTTTTTTTTTTTCCAAAAAATAACATGAAATGAATCATAGACCCAAATGTAAGGTGCAAAGCTATAAAATTTCTAGAAGATAAAACGGAAAAAAAAAAAGAGGTGATTTTACATACAAAACCAAGGGCAAGATCCATGAAAGAAATATATGGTAAGTTGGACCTCATTAAAATTTAAAATACCCACTCTATAAAATAACACTGTTAAGAGAATCAAAGACAAGATGAAGACTGGGAGAAAATATTTGCAAATCACCTATCTTATAAAGACCTTGCATCCAAATAATGCAAAGAACTCTTAAAAACTCAAAAATTAAAAATCAACCAAATTTAAAAAACAGGTGAAGAAATTGACCAACTCTCTCACCAAAGAAGATACACAGATCACAAAGTATATATGCAAAGATGGTCAATATCATTATCACTGCTCACTGAGGAGCTGAGAAACCAATACATACCTAATACACCGGCTACAATCCTACAGACTAACAAGATCAGGATCCATTGCTAGCAAGAAGGCAGAGCCACATTCGTGACTGGTGGGAATGCAACACGGCACAGTGACTTTGGAAGACGCTTTGAGTTTCTTATGAAGTTAGAAACAGTCTTACTATAAGATCCCACAATCATGCTCCTAGGAATTTATCCAAAGGAGTTGAAATTTATGTCCACAGGAAAAAAAAAAAAAAAAAAAAAAAAAAACCCTGCATGTGAGTGTTTAACATGGCTTTATTCACAATCACCAAAAAATAAAATCAAGCACGATGGACCCCAGTAGATGGATGGATAACCAACGTAAGTACAAACATCCAATAGATGTTTTGAAAAGAAATAACCATCAAGCCAGAAAGACAACGGTAAATACGAACCCATATTGATAAGTTGAGGAAGCCAATCTAGAAAGCTATATCTTCTATTATTCCAATTATACAACAATCTAAAAATGGCAAACTACAGAGATGGTAAAAAAAAAAATCAGCAGTTGCTGGGGCTTCAGATGTAGAGGGGAGATCTGATGAATGAAACAAGAGGATTCTTTAGGGTGATCAGCTCATTCTGTAAAACTTCATCATGGTGGATACATAACACTGTATTTGAAGGCACTTAACACTTTTAAGCCTCATTTAAGTAGCTGAGCAATTGCAGGATGGAGGGCAGAACGCGACCTGAAGGAATTGAATTGTATCACGAACCTATGAAACAACCACATGAATGGAATGAGGCGAAGGCACTGACTTCAGGAACTTTGAAAATCAATGGAGTGGCTGGTGTGGCTCAGTGGATTGAGCGCTGGCCTGTGAACCGAAGGGTCACTGGTTCGAGTCCCAATCAGGGTACACACCTAGATTGCCCACCAGGTCCCCAGTTGGGGGCGTGCGAGAGCCAACCACACATTGATGTTTCTGTCCCTCTCTCCCTCCCTTCCCCTCTCTCTAAAAGTAAGTAAATAAAATTTAAAAAAGAAAATCAATGGAGCCTGTAAGACTAAAGGCAAAAGAAACAGCCCAGGAGTCCTGTTCTGCAGCCGATAAAGTTTTAACCCACACGGGCATGAGTTAGCAATTTTAATACTGTCACGCATATGAAGGTCGGTCCAGAAGGTATCCAGCCATGCACTCGGAAAAATGGAGGCATTGATTGAACAAGATCCAAGATCCAAGGGACATTGTACTTGGGACAATGACACCTCAGTCCCCTTCAAAGTAGGCACCTTGGGACCTCACACAGTTCTCCCAATCACCATCAGCTTCCCTGAAGTATTTTCCTGAATCTCATCAACAGTCTGAAATCTCTTCCTTTTCAAAGGTGGTCTTCGTTTCGGGAAAAGTCAGAAGTCGCAGGGTGCCAAATCTGGGCTGTAAGGGGGTTGAGTCACCTGGGTGATCTGCTGTTTCACCAAAAACCTCTGCACGAGATGGCAGCTGGCCTTGGGACGCCCTGTGCCTTTTGCTGAGGGGCCCTGGGCCTGGAGCGAATGGCAGCTGGCCATGGCCTTGGTTCACAGCGTGGCCTCTGCCACCTGCCTCCAACCCAGCACGGGCAGCAACCAAAGGCAGGTTACTTTGTAGTTCCCCCCGGGCGGCCCTGGGATGGACACAGGCAGTGAATGACCTCAGCCTCCCGAGAAGTCCCAGAACGAGCACACCCAGTAACCAGCCTCAGGCCACGACACATCACCGCCGATTAGCCCCCAGGGGGCAGCCCTGGACAGCAGGCTGTCCACTGTGGTCATGACCAATACTCACAGCTAGTCCGCCTGGGGGCCCGACCCAGCCTGATGTGCCAACAGCAATCAAGGCTGACCTTCAAAAGGAGACCACACACAGCCCACACAAGAGACACCCCTGGGGCATCCGGGCCCCCAGGACACCTACTACATAAGGCCACTCAGCCAGACTGGGAGACGTAGCAGCTCTACCAAATACACAGAAACAAACACAGCGAGGCAGCCAAAATGAGACCAAAAAAAAAAAAAAAAAAAAGAAAGATCCAAATAAGAGAATATAAGAAAACTCCAGAAAAAGAATGACACATAATGTGGGCAAGCCATCTACCAGATCACCAGTTTACAACACGAGGTAAAAAATGCTCAGTGAACTTAGGGGAAGAATATAGATGAGTTCAGTAAGAATGTCAACACAGAAATAGTAAGCATGAAAAAGGACATAGAAACCATAAAAAAGAATCAGTTCGGCCCTGGCCGGTGTGGCTCAGTGGGTTGGAGCACTGCCCCAGTCAGGGCACATGCCTAGGTTGCGGGTTCGATCCCTGGTCAGGGTTTGATATTTCTCTCTCATATCAATGTTCTGCTCTCTCCCTTCCTTCCCCTCTCTCTAAAATTAATAAGCATGTCCTTGGGTGAGGATTAAAAAAAAAAAAAAAGTCTGAAATGAAGAATACAGTAACTGAAATAAAGAATACACTGGAAGGAATCAACGAGAAGAAAGAAAAAACATAAATATGAATAATAAAATGGCAATACCTACGTACCTCTCAATGATCACTTTAAATGTAAGTGGATTAAATGCTCCCAACAAAAGACTAGTTGAGTAAGAAAACAAGATCCATATATGCTGCCTCCAAGAGACCCACTGCAGATAGAAAGACACAAAGACACACACAGACAGAAAGTAAAGGGATAGACAAAGATATCTCTTGGAAATGAAAAATAATAATAATAACACTGGGAAAGCAATACTTTAATCAGACAAAATATACTTTAAAACAAAAGCTATAACAAGATACAAAGAAGGACATTTCATAATAATGGAATCAATTCAACAAGAGAATATAAACCTTATCAACATTTACATACCCAATATAAGAGCACCTAGTTATATAAATAAATATTGGTGGACACAAAGGGAGACAGTGACAGTGACACAGTCAGAGTAGGGGACTTTAGAGAGAGGAGAGGGAGGGAGAGAAACATCACTGTGTGGTCGCCTCTCACGTACCCCCAACCGGGACCTGGCCCACAACTCAGGCCTGTGCCCTGACTGGGAATCGAACCGGCGACCCTTTGGTTCACAGGCTGGAGTTCAATTCACTGAGCCACAGCAGCCAGGGCTAAATCTGCTTTTATTTTCCTCTTTTTAAAAAAGCAAAAGGTCCAGTGTATTTATTTGTTCTCTCACTTATTTATTTATATGAAATTTTATGGCTTTTAAACGTGATCTCTCATTTATTTCAAAACAGTGTTAGCTAAAACATGTGTAATCAGACTGCTGGTTGCCAGGGGCAGGGGAGGGCTGGGCGAAAAGGGGAAGGGACTGAGAAGTACAGATTGGCAGCCACAGAACAGTCACAGGGATGTAAATACAGCATAGGGAATATAGTCAATAATATTGTAATAACTATGCATGGTGTCAGGTGGGGCCTGGAAATATCAGGGGGAATCACTCCCTTAAGTGTATGATGGTCTGACCACTGTGCTGTACACCTGAAACTAAAACAAAATAGTACTGAATGGCAACTGTAATTGAAATAGTTTTGAAAGAGTCAATATTTGAAAAAAAGAAAATAAAAACATGCCTGTCGTCTGTATGTATCATTCAGGTGACTAATATAAAGGCTCTACTTTAAATAAGATGACAAAATAACAGAAATAATGATGGATTAATAATTCAGAGAGGATTTACTACTTGCCAGGCCCTGCACCTCCTACCTGTGCCCCTGTTTTCTTTTGCTTTCGGCGGTGTGTGTGCATGTGTGAGCGCATGTGTGTGTGTGCACACGTGCATGTGTGCACGCATGTGTGTGCATGATATTTTCTGTCCAAGTTGTTCTTCAGCGTCTAACTCCACTGTCCTGTTGGCTTAAGAACCTCCTCCTTCCCCCAGTCAGACTTGACCTTTCTGTTCCCTTAACAACCAAGACCGTGCCTTTTCTGTTTGGGAAAAGCATTTTAGATTTTTATTTTTATTTTGAGAGAGAGAGGAAGGGAGGGAGGAGAAGAGGGGGAGAAACATGGATGTGAGAGAGAGAAACTTCAACTGGCGGCCTCTCGCTCACACCCCGACCAGGAGGAACCCTGAAATCCAGGCATGTGCCCCGAAGGGACTCGACTTGGTGGCCTTTCGCTTTGCAGGACGACACCCAGCCTGGGGAAAGCACTTACAGACCCGCTGTGAACGCATGCGAACCATGAGTTTATCCATCGATGAAATGGAGAAACTCAATCGGGTATTAAATTCCCCCCGCGGGCTGGCCCTGGGACGTCCTTACACGCTTTTAAGCCGCCTTTGTCTCCTCCCGACGCTTTCTCTGCAGAGTTGCCGGGGTGAATCTTTTCTGGAAGCATGTCTGTCCTTCCCTGACCAATAGCTCCTTCTTTCTTGTACTTGGCTACCGCGTATGGGTCTCATCTGACCTCCTGCCATCTTTACCCTGAACTTGACTCCTCCTAAATGCTGAATTACACACAGTCCCATGAGCCCACCTTACCTGATGTGAGTGGGCTCTTGGCATGGTACCATCCCTGTTCAACTTGTCGCCAAGCTCATGGGGACCCTGTTTTTCTGTTTTAGCCACGTGAGCCACATCTACGTGGATACACCCTCCGTCTCCCGCCCCCAACCCACGTCCGAATGGGGACAGAGTTGGTGTTTGGGGGCAAGTGCTCAGCCCATTGCCTGGCTTCCCCAGGTTCATCTATTTTAGGCTTTTACATTGGAAACTACATTCCCTTTGAACCTGGGCCAACGCTAGGGTTCTGTGGGACTGGCGCGCCCTCTACTGCCTTCCAGAAGTATAACCACTTCGCTGCCTGTCACTCAAGGAAAGGGGAAAAGCTAATGGGGCTGACGGGGACTCCGCTGGCAGACTGTCATTTCGCGGGGGAACATTAAACTTCCTATTAAGACACAACTATTGAAATAGTAATAAATAGTCTTCTAAATTGTGGATTTCTATAAGGTTATGATATGTCTTATTGTCTCACTAACCCCTCAAGGCCATGTGACCTGGGACTGCCATAGTTTCTACATATTAAAAGGAGAGACTGGGTCACCGTTTTATTACAGGGAGAAGGTATGCATTTAAGTCACATTGCTTAAATACCTTTTTAAAAAATTAGATTTCACTTCAGATATTTTCTATGTGTTCAATAATAGGCATAAAAATTAAATGGATAGAAAATGTAACAAAACCGTGGACATTTTCCAAACAATTCATCAAAGAACATACATACACTTACAGTTGCTGTTTTATTCATTATCAGCCCATAACACATTCATATGCTATTATTGTTCAGGATTAATGTCCATAAATCACTAATCTGAGAGTAATCTCTGGTTTCTCTTCTTTTGTTTTATTTTTGCAAAAATCCCTGAATGACTTCATTTGATAATCTGTAAAACTCAAAGTTCCCTACATTTCTGAACTCTACGTATCACAATTTTCCTTATGCTGCTTAATCCTGACAGAGGAGCAGCTTCACCAAATTTAGGATTCCAGCACTTAACAGGGCAGAATAATATTAGGCTGATGGTACAAGTGCATTCAGTTGGTTCTGATTGCTTTGAATTGAATGGTTTTAACTGGCAGCGTACTTCATCTCAGTGACACATCGTTTGAGAAATGAGAAAATGAAGGCCCTGGACAGTGTGGTTCACTTAGTTGCAGCAATGTCCCCTGCACCGAAAGGTCACCAGAAGGTCTCAGGTCCATTCCTAGTCAGGGCACGAGCGTAGGCTGCAGGTTCATTCCTGGTCCGGGTGTGAACCGATGGAGTGTTTATCTCTCACATCGATGTTTCTCTCTCTCTCTCTCTCAAAAAAAAAAAAAAAAAAAAAAGAAAAGAAAAAAAGAAAAAAAGAAGTCCTCCAGTGAGGATAAAAAATAATTTAAAAAATTTAAAAAGAAAACGAAGAAATGCATGTGGTCAATCTACCCCTTTTAGAATTATAACGCCTTGGAAATGAGCATGTTACCTAATTTCCATTTAATGCAATAGAATATTTATTTCATTTCTGGAATCGGATAACCACTAGACTCGAAGTTATTTACTACTGTGGTTAAATGTATATTCAGAGTAACGCTCGTGTTTATTGGCCACCTTTATATATTATGTCCTGTTCCTGAAATGCTGTCACGATTTCTCCTTTGGGGGAAAACCTCAGGATTTTTGGAAGGTGCCAAAGCCGCAGCACACACACGTAACTGAAGACCACAGTGGCGTCACGCACTGAGAGAGAACAGACCCTTTCTGGAAGAGAGTCGGAAATCTGCCTTTCCTCCCAACTATCCTGTTAAAAGTGACTGTAAACAATGCAATGTCACAGAAGACGCGGAATAGTAACATAAATCATGAGCATTCCCCGCTGGGCTTGCTCGGCCCTCATCTTGTTTCTGCTGTTGGAAGGGGACACTGTTTCTGCCCGGATGTCGTCAGCGCCACGCTCACCTCTCAGCATCTGCACCCCTGAGCCCAACACAGGACCAGATGAGCCTCCCTCCAGGTGTTCGCGTGCGCGCGTGGCACGGACCCCGGAGGCAGGCGGGGACCCCACGACCCCGCCGGGGAGGGCTCCTGGGTCTGCTGACCCCACCCCAGGGCCGCGTGCTGGCCTCTTAAGAAACAGGCCTTTAGAAAACTGCCACATGCAAATTCCCTAAGGGCCGAATTCTACCCCAGCCAGCTGGCCTCGGGGTTTCCCTCCGGCCGCAATGAACGTCAGGGAAGAAGGAGCCTCGCCAGCCGGTTCCTTTCGCAAGAGAAGAGGGGATGTGGACACGGGGGTCCGGGGTCAGGACCGAGGAAGGATTGCGTCGGGTTCAGGAGGGGGCTGGGCTGGGGCCTAGAAGAGAAAAACTTTCCATTTCTGCTCTAGAAGGGGGGCCAGCGGTTATCACAGGGGGTACCAAATATGCGCCGGAAGGCCTCAAGAACTATCCACAGAGAGATCGCCCCACTCCGGAGATCGAGGGGTCCCAGCCGCACCCCAGCCCAGGGCCAGGAGGAGAAGTCCCCATGACTCCTGGCTGGGTGGCACCAGGCGCTGCTCTTAAAGGGCCCCGCCCAGACTTAGACTCACTCGCTCTGAGCTTCTGAGCTGGGACGCACGGGGGACTGATCATCCGGCTGCAGGCGGAGGTTTGGAGGGGCCGCGCGCCCCGTCCTTCTGCTCCAGCGCTGGGCCCTTCACTGGCAGCGCGCAGGGGACGCCAAATCAGAGCACCGCACACTTACGCTTCCGGTCCCCGAGACCCCGCCCCCCCCAACTTGCCGCCCACTTCCAGGGGCTTTTCCAAACACGTGGCCTGTCTTGGCTCATGCCCTGAACTTCCCTAAGTTCTCTCAAAGGTTCACAAACCCCAAATAGGCAGCATCTGGCCTCACGCATGCGCCACGCCTCTTGCTAAGTGGCCCCAGGCCCGGCGGTGGTGGCAGCTGGCCTCGGTTCACAGCTTGGCCTCTCCCGGCACCTCCAAGCCCAGCACCGCTGACGACCATCTGCAGATCATTTTGTAGCTCCTCCCAGGTGGCCGCAGGACCAACACACCCAGCGGCCGCTTTCAGACCACACCAGAGCTCCACGCACCACCGCCACAAATGATGCACCCAACGGGCAGACTCCCCAGGCACCAGAGCCCCGAAGTCAGTCCTGCACTGTAGCCAAGGCCAGTCCTCACAGCCGATCAGCCTGAGAATCCCTCCCACTGCGGTGCCAACAGCCCTCAAGGCAACAGAGGGGCACACATGACCCACCCAAGGGACACCCCTGGAGCACCTGGCTCAGGTGACCAGGGGGACTGCACCACTGGGCCCCACAGGGCACCCGCTCCGTAAGGCCACTCTCTACCAAGCCTGGGAGAAGTAGCAGCTTTACCTAATACATAGAAACAAACACAGGGAGGCTGCCAAAAAGAGGAGAGAAAGAAACATGTCCCAGCTGAAAGAACAGAACAAAACTCCAGAAAAAGAACTAAACAAAATGGAGACAAGCAATGTACCAGATGCAGAGTTCAAAGCGCTGATTATAAGGATGCTCAGTAATGGAAAAAAATATTTTTTTGCAACTGGAAAAAAAAAAAAACTGGGGTAGCAACACATATACCAGACAAAATAGACTTTAAAACAAAGGCTATAACAAGAGTCGAAAATAATAATAATAAAACAGCAATTGTAGTTCTGGGTATTTTTTATTTTTTGAGAAAACCCAAAGTACTCCTATGTCCATGGAAGCAACCAAAGTGTCCATTAATAGGTGAATGAATAAAGAAGATATGGTACAGATACACAATGGAATACTACTCAGCCAGAAAAAAGGAAGTCTTGCTGTTTTGTGACAACACGAACGGACCCGGAGGGTGTTATGATCAGTGAAATAAATCACACAGAGAAAGACAAATACCTTATGGTTTCACTTTTATGTGGAACCTAATGAACAAAATAAATGAACAAACAACAGAAACAGACTCATAGATACAGAGATCATTTTGATGGTTGTCAGGTGGGAGGGGGGATTGGGGGATGGGTGAAGAAGGTGAAGGGAGTAAGAAGTCCAAATGGCCAGTTATAAAATGTCACGGGGACCTAAAACACAGCACAGGGAATGTAGTCAACAATATTGTCATAACCACGTATCGTGACCGATGGGTACTAGACTCATCAGGGGGGCCACTTCTTAAGTTACATAAATGTTGAATCACTATGTTGTACACCTGAAACTAATATAATATTCTATGCCAACTGTAATTGGAAAAAAAAAGAAAAACCCTCATGTTTCATTAATAAAGCCGTCAAAAAACAAAAAAGACAGCTGTTATAAAAAGAGAAAAGAAACTTCCGCAGAAACCCGGCCTATCCCGAAGCAGGCCCGGCCGGGGCCCTGAGCCCGCCCCTCCCCCCGGCGGCTGGGGGCGCGTTTGGTGAGAGTCTGGCGGCCTCTGCCGGGCGCCTCTGCAGAGGAGGCTCCCCGGCGCCGCGGGCGGCATGTGGTGCTCCGAGAGGTGAGAGCGAGCGCGAGGGCGCCGGGCGCGGGGGGATCTGCAGCGGGCGGCGCGCGGCCCCGGGCGCGGCGCACGGCGGAGCCGCAGGGCGGCCGCGGGAGCGCGGGGCGCCGATCCGCTCGGCCCGGGATCGGCTCGGCAGGGAACGCTGGGCAAGTTCGGCGGGCAGCATGGGGCGGTGACGCCGCACCCCGGCCTTCCGCGCCTGCCAGCCGGGCGACAGCAGGCGGCGGCGGCGGACGATGCAGCGTAGCCGACGGCTCGCCTCCCGGGGCCGACGCGCAGGGTAAGCCCCGGGCGCTCGGGGCCGGGCAGTGGGCAAAGGAGCTGCGGGAGAGGGGGAGAGGACGGGCGGCCCCAGCTCGGCCCGCACCCCTGTCCTCGGGTGGTCCGACCGCGGACTGCAGGGTCCCGGAGAGGAGCTGGAGAGCAGGAGGGGTGCCGCGGGCAGCCGGGAGCTCAAACTTTCCCCCGGCGGCTGCGGGAGCTCCGCCAGCGCGGGAGGGCAGGGGCGTCCTGGGCGGCGCAGCGCTGCCGGACGGGGCACCGGGGCGCAGCGCCCACCACGCCCGCCGCTGGAAATCGGGGCGTGAGGACACCCGTCGCTACCGTCACTGGAATCGGAGGGGCGAAATCGCCCACCGGGAGGGCCCCGCCAGCCCCAGCGCCCTGAGGCGCGCGCGGGGTCCCGGCGCCCCTGGAGGGGTGGGCGCGGGCTCCGCTGGGGTGTTGCTCGCGGGTCGCGCGGGCTGCTTTGCTGGAGGCCGGGAGACTCGGAGCCGCCGCTGCACCGCGCGCTCCTCGCCAAGGAGGAAGGCGCTGCCAGGCGTGGCGCTCGGCTTGGACCCGCCGCCGGAGCTGGGAGGTGTGCGAGGGCCAGAGAGAGCCCGGGAAGGCAGGCGAGCAGGAGGCGCGGGGCGCGCCGCAGCGGACCCGGCGGGAGGCCGACCCCGCGGAACCGCGGGATCCGGGGTGGCCGAGGCTGAGGCTCCGCAGTGCCGCCGGGTTTCCCCCCGGGCCCGCCAGCCCTCCAAGGCGGCCCGGGGGCGGTGGGTGCGCTGCCTTCTTTTGGGGGCTCGGGGCTGAGGGGCAGCCGGAGGCGCCGCCCAGGTTACCCGCATGCAGCGCCGCGTGCTCACGGCTGGGACTCCAGCCCGGGTCAGGCGACAAGCCCCAGGACGCGCCCAGGCGACCACCGCATGGCAGCATGGCACCTTCCCCTTCTGGATACTAGGGCCTTCGCTTCTGAGGTCGAAGTACCTGTTGTGTGGCTCCCAGTTACGGAGTTGGCCTGGGGTCTCTTTGGGAAAATGATCCCTTTGAACGCGAGGTGTTCTTGTGGCGCGTGCACCCCTTTGGGATATGCGCATACTGGGAACTGTGTGCCTTCGCTCCGCTGACTTGCAGAGCCCAGGGACCTGGCTGCCAGGATCTCGGATGCATTCACTGGGGCCCAGCAGGCACCTGGGACAGTACCCCAAATTCAGTGATAACGTGAAGTTATTTGAGTCACGGGGGACCGGATGCTGAGCAAGTGCTGGCTTCCCTTATAAGCAGTTCTGTTACCCGTGATCCTGTAGACTTGTTTCTTACATGTGCCTTTCCCTCCCTCTTTCCACATACTTCCAGCACGGTGCAGAACGAGGAGTAGTCTGCTGGCTTTGAACACGTGGCAGCTATCTCAGAAAGGTAAAGGTATTCTACATGTGGATTTTACAGCAAAGCAGAACGTCAAGCATTGATTCTAACAGCAGGATGGAGGAGGGTCCTTTGGTAACATGCTAAAAAGTACAAACAAAGTCCTCGAGACATGAAAAAAAAATACATGAGGAGACTGATTCTGCACTCTGAGCCTAAGTAAAAATTAAGCCACATTGTAATTTCTTCCTATGCCCAACTTCCTGTGCAGGGGCAGAGATGACCCTGGCGTGGAGCTGTGCCCGGGGACAGCCAGGGTCTTTCTGTGTCACGTGTGTGCCTTGGCAGCATGATTTCATGCTAGCAACGGTGACCAAGCATTCGTGTTTATGTGAGTATCCTCTCTGTGTGCCTTTCAGCTTGAAGATCACGTTGGACAAAGGAAGAGCTTTTCTTTCGAAATTCACCTGCTTCAACTCTTCTTCTTGTTGGGAATGGACGATGGAATGTTCTCTAGCTTTATCATGATCAAAAACCTCCTTCTCTTTTGTACTTCCATGAACTTGGCCAGTCACTTTGGGTAAGTGATCATCTGTGCTTTAATTTTACGGTTTTCGGGGCACGAGTGCCTTTCAGAAACTTTGCTGGGCAGCCTGTCTTTGTCCCTGCCGCGGTCCCACACCCTTGGGTTTTCGGTGAATCAGTAGAGTCTGAGCCCCACCCCACGCTTCCTTGCCGAGCTCGGAGAGTGGGAGGGAAGGGGCAGACTTTGTTTTCAGAAATGGAAGAAAATGGCTGCGGAGTCAGCTGTGTGTCCTCCTACTCAGGTTAAAACGAGACTCAGCATTTAATGCTTGTTAGACTCTTGTCTTAACATTTTGGTGGCGCGTCCCTCCCCGGGTTCCAGGATGCAAAGGAGTTTACCTTTAAGGCCAAGTCCATGCTAGGTGGCAATGACAAGGATTTGCGGTGTGCTTGGTCTTGAACTGTAGCCATCTGAATGCAGGTGCAGACACCGGAAAGGACACGTGTCTGATGATGAGCGAGACACACCTGGGCACCTGGCGTCACCCATTCCTTTAAGGCCTTTTACCTTGGCCTTTGATATCAATGTTCTGATTCTCCTCTGTTTTCAGCTACCTGGTAATAACTGACATTCCAGAGAAATGCCCTTATAAGGGGCTGATGTTTCTCCTGTCCCCTCTGTCCCCCAAAATTGTCCTGGCCAATCCACAGGGTCGTAACTTGCAGGGGATGGAGTATAATTAAAAATTAAATTTTGGGACAAATCTGTCAAGGGCTCTTTCTGTGACACCTGGCCCCAGAGCTTGCACAGGGTGCTGTGCACATCACGAGGGGTCTTGAGAACATGGTGTCGCTGTGACAGCTTGTAAGACACCTGCTCTCTGGCCAGCAGGAGGGCCCTCCTGGGTTCATGACATCCTCTTTTTGTCCCCTAGACATTTTCTGCTCTCTGACCTTTCCAGATCTGTACAGAGGAGGAAACTGAGAAAGAGAAAGAGAGGCTGTGACTGTCCCCAGGTGCTGTGGCTGGTAAATGAGGGCTCCAGAGCTGTGTATCAGGACAGCCAGGGTGTGTCCCTCCCTCCAGCCCTTCATAGTATCCCCGTGGGACAGAGATCAGCTGTTATTCTTGCCTCGTTGCTGGTCCTGAATGAACGCCTCCCCCTCTGTGACTTTGGTTCCGTATCTGTTGAGTGACAGTTGTCTTTTCCTAGGTCTCTCCTGACTGTTAGGTCCTATACACCACAGAGTCCCCAGTGGTCTTTTGAGTGATAAGTGTGTATATAAGTGAAATCATACACAATATTCTGATCTCCAAGTTAATACATTAGGCAGTTTGCTTGTTTAATTTATATTGCATAGAGTTAGCAGTATTTCAGAGGTGAGGACTATGCTATAGGATGAGAAGCGTGTGTGTGTCTATGTGTGTGTGTGTGTGTGGTTAAGACTTGGCAAAATAGATTATTGTGAATTTGCATCTTATAGCAATGGAGTGACTCTTTTCCCTGATGGACGCAAGCCTGAAATACAAAGCCATATGCATATGAAGTTTAGCCATCAGAAGCAACAATACTTTCCTTCTTCTTTAATGGGGTGGCTTTCTGAGGTCATCTTCAAAATAGAGAGAAAACTGTCACTTTCTGGAGGCCGACACGGCACAGTGGCTCTGCACCCCTCAATTCCCCCAGAGAATTGACTGTTGAGACATTTTGAATCCTTTAGCTATAAGGGCAATACAACAGTCCATCCTAAAACAATACCTACTCATGCCCCAAATATGGGAGACACAGAATAGTATATAAAAAAGGAAAATATTCTTAATTTCACAGACACAATCTTCCTTCATGTGTGGCTCTCTTCTTTCCCTTACTTTTATGCATATTTTTATGCAACTGGGATCATACCTCACATTGAATTTTTTACTGTGTGTTCTTCATGCCTAATGCTCTTTAAAATATATGATTTAAAAATGGATGGGTGTTATTACAGGGTATGAATGCTTACTCATCAGCTGCTCCCCTAATTTGGGATGCTCACATTGTTTCCCATGGGGCTGTTATAAAATTTCCTACAGTGAACATTTTTGGCTTCTGACCATTTTAAGTATTTGAGATAATTTCTATTAGGAGATATTCCTTTAAGTGGAATTTGACATCATGTACTGAGTGGTTTCTTTTTTTAATTGATTGTAGAGAAAGAGACAGGAAGGGAGAGAGACAGAGAGAGAAACGCTGATTTGCAGTTCCACTTATTAATGCACTCATTGGTTGATCCTTGTATGTGCCCTGACCGGGGATCGAACCTGCAACCTTGGTGAATCCAGATGATACTCTAACCCACGGAGTTACCCGGCCAGGGCCCTGAGTGTTTTTTAACTTGCCCGGATGTGTCCAGTTTTCGATGAAGAGGGGTGTCTAGCAAAGCAGGAAGCCGGGTTTCACACCCTAACCAGCAGGGGGTGCTTTTTAACAGCCACAAAAGACATCTTGACATCTGGGAGCAAATGTCCGTATTGATTTCTCTTCTAACACAACACTCCTCTCACTTGCTTTTTGCTCGAAATGTACTGAAGAGTAATTTTGTTAAACTGCAAAGAAGGTTTCGCAGCACTTCCTTGACTTAAAATCTTGGCAAAACACTAGCTGTGGCAACACGGAGCCTTATTGTTATTTCTGTTTTAGGCAAGTCCCAGGAGGAAGCTGATTAGCTAAGCATCATTAGCCCCGTTTTACAGTCGGGGAGGTGACAGTGCTGGATAGCCACTGGGGAAGGTCACCAAGCCAGGCAACAGGTAGAGGGGGGTAGGGAGGGTCACAGAAAACCAGTCAGGACCAGAAGAGGCCCATGAAAGCTTTTGTGCATGTCCAACGTTGTACGCAGGGTCTGTGACAAGAGAGTGGATTTAGCCATTAGAAAATGTGTAAGCCTTGCCCTGGCTGAGTGACTCAGTTGGTTGGAGCATTGTCCTGCACACCAAAAGGTTGCAGGTTCGATTCCTGGTCCGGGTGCAAACAGGAGGCAACCAACCAAAGTTTCTCTCTCACATCGGTATTTCTCCCTCTCTCCTCCCAACCCTCCCCTTTCCTTTCTCTCTAAAAGCAATGAAAAAATATTCTCGGGTGAGGATAAAAAGGGAAAAGAAAATGTTGAAGTGTGATGAGTAGAATATATTTGGTGATTATAGAAGATTAATTAATGAGCAGTGGCTTTGAAAATATATGACTCTTGTTTCTTCTTCTTCCATACATTCTCTAAATGTGACCAGGGTTGCCCCTCACTCATGTTCAATCACGTTTGTAATTCTTCCCTTAGTTTTACGTTATGTAACAGAGCATGAGTCAAGTGTATAACGGAACAGAGGCCTGACGTGGCAGCCTGATACGATGTCACGTTTGGAGGCAGGCCTGGCATTATGGAGGCATTGTAATCATTTTAATGAGACTAGTAATCAAAAATGCGTGATATAGAAAAACTAGCACAGTCACACTCTTTGCATCAAGGTGATACCAAAATACATAATATTGTATCTTAATGGGAATGAATATATCATCATTGGAAAAATCACACTTCATCAGACTCAATCAGCTCGTGACAACTGTAAGATAAATCTGAGGGTCATCAACTCATTAATAAGCTAAAATCTGATTTCATGTATTTAATTGGCCTAAATGTATTTTAGAGTTTATCTTTGGGAAAAGAAAAGATGCGTTAGAATTTGACTCCATGGGAACTACAATTCAAGTAGACTTTGGGAAACAAAATTTTTTGTTTCGTTTTGATTTTTTTAAGTTACATTTATTGGGGTGACGTTGGTTAATAGAATCACATAACTTTCAAGTGTACATTTCTATGACGCATGATCTGTATATTGCACTGCATGCCTGCCACTCAAAGTCACATCTTCTGTCCCCATATATGTGGCCCCCTTTACCTCTTACTACCCCTACCCCCTTCCCTCCGGTCACCACCATACGGTTGTCTGTGTCTATGAGTTCTTGTTTGCTGGGCTGTCTTATTTGTTCATTTGTTGCGTCCAGTTTTATATCCCACATGGGAGTAAAATCACACGATTGGCAGCTGAAAGCAGATTCCTGCAAAAGTGACTTCCGAAGGCACACAGTTAAGGTTGCCCTTCATCCGTGCACACGAGTGTGCTAAGCTGGGCCTTTGGTTCCTGCGAGAGCCGCCCCACGCATAGTCCAAGGTCAGCGTTCTTCTCACTACGGCATGAAATACGATCTCTCTGAAACACTCAAGCCCTCCGTGTCTTGTCAAACGGCTCGCTCCCGCCTGTGAACCCCACATGGCAAGTTTTTCCTGCCCTGTGGCTGCAGGTTCACAGACCCCAGACAAATGGTCGGAGCAACAATTGTAAAAACACACGGAAGTGCCACCCAAGCGGTTAGGTGAATGTGCTATGTTAGTGAATGTGCTACGTGACACGCACACAAGCCGTGGGACATCTAAGTGGGGCAGGGACAGCCAGAGATCAGAAAGGTAGTCAGGTGACTGGGACTGCTACAGAGTAAAATAAGGTCCAGCACTTTTTTTTGGTTCTCACCCAAGGACACTTTTTTCATTGCTTTTAGAGAGACGGGAAGCAGGGGTGGGGGAGGGTGGGGTGGAGAGAGACATCGATGTGAGAGAGAAACATCAATCAGTTGCCTCCTGTTTGCACCCCGACTGGGGATCAAACGTGCAACTGAGGTATGTGCCCTGACCGGGAATCGAACCCACAACCTTTTGGTGTACGGGACGACGCTCTAACCAACTGAGCAGCCAGCTGGCCAGGGCCAGCACTTTTTCGAAAAGGTACCCAAAGAAACTATTTCCCAACCGCATGCTTTCTAAAGGAAAGTTTTAGCACGTTCATCGTTCCAACAGGCTGTGAGCTAAGCAAAGCTTCGGCCACCAGACCAGCTCCAGCCCCGCCGCCCCGTCTGGCAATCAGCTCCGCTGTGAGTCACTGGCTCCATTCAAGGCGAGAAAGAGAATGTGGGCTTTTGGGTTTTTACAAGGTGCAATTACTTAACATGCATATTCTAATTAGTGCGGGATTTCAGGGGAAAATTATTAGAATCAAAAGCGAAAAGAAATCTTAGCCTGGGACTCTGATGGTAGAACAATAAGCATCTGTGTTGATACGGTTCTATTTCCTTCATTCCCAGAATGCATTTTCAAAAAATGTACAATTCAGCCCTGGCCAGTGGCTCACTTGGATGGAGTATGGTCCTGTACACTGAAGTGCTGTGGGTTCGATTCCCGGCCAGGGCACATACCTAGGTTTCAGGTTCGATCCCTGGTCAGGGTGCATACAGAAGACAACAGGTCTATGTTTCTCTCTCAGCACTGATGTTTCTCTCTCTCTCTCTCTCTCTCTCTCTCTCTCTCTCTCTCTCTCTCTCTCTCTCTCCCCTTTCTCTTTCTCTCTCCCCACCTTCCTCTCTCTCTAAAAGCAATGAGAGAATGTCCTCAGGTGAGGAGTTTTTAAAAATGTACAATTTAATTTTCACCAGATCTTCCTTTGTAGGTGAAGAGTTCAGGATCAGAGCATAGAGAAGTATGCCCAAGTTTGAGTGTTAGGAATGACCAAATCAGGCTAGGGCTATTCATGGCAAAACCCTCTCCAGAATGTTCTGACAGTCAAGGTGCAGTGAAAATGATATTGGAAACAAAAGAGTGTCCTGACGTAACTCAACATCACTCTACAAATGGTGGGTCTATGGCAGCTGGAATAAAATAGAACAGACAATAAGTACTAGGTAACACAATGTAATAGGGAAGGGGTCATGTGATAGAAAAAGGGAGATCTGCACCCTGGCCAGGAAACTCAGTTAGTTGGACTGTCATCCCATACACCAGAAGGTTGTGGGTTCGAATCCCGGTCCGGGCACATACCTAGGTTTAGGGTTCAATACCCGGTCAGGGTGCATACAGGAGACAACTGATCGATGTTTCTCTCTCACAGTAACGTCTCTCTCTCTCCACGAGCCCCCCACCCTCGTCTCTATTGAAAATCAATAAACATATCCTCAGGTAAGGATTAAAAAAGAAGAAGATAATGGAAGACATACTAAGAAATAGGCTTTTGTAGTTTGTTGACAACTCTGCTTTATTTGTATTTCATTAACAGTGTATTTCAGAACCAAAAGGCAAACCTAATAACGAATGAAAGCCAGGATCACTTTATTTTTAGCCTTCACAACAACAAAAAAATTAGGCCATCACCCGACAGGCGATGTGATTTCTGTTTCAGGAGCCCGGGCAGCTATTTGGGGACAGCGTCAGGTACCATGTGGGTAGAGGAGGGTCGAGCTGCTCTGATCTCTGTCGCTACACTGGCTGGGTGGCATCAAAAGAATAACTTCACCTGCCTGTTATTTGGCTTCCCAGCCTCGAAGTGGAGTTAATAGCAGGTCCTGAGTCACAGGCTGATGTAAAGGATAAGCTCCTGCATGCACATGACATGCTGAATCAAGGCCAGGAGGGGGTGCTAAGCACAGACTGGCTGTCCTGGGTGATGTTCCTCCCCTGGGGGTGAGCATGGCGCTGGGGCTGGGAGTGGTCCCCAGAGTCACCACCCAGAGCGTGAGCACAGCTTAGTCCCTAACCTTAACGCACCTGTGGAGTCTCCCCTGCCGTGTCACCTAGCACGTTCACAGTCGCAGTCCCTGGAGACGAGAGTGTGGACACCTCAGGGGCACTGCTGCTACACCAGTGTTTACTGAGCACTTACTATATGCCAGGCAGCATTCCAGGTGCCACGATCCAAGTCAGGCAGATGCATCCCCTGTGTCCCAACAGGGGTGCTGAAGAGTAAGGGAGAGTGGGAGCTAGTGAGGGTGCTGGAGAGATACTCTGGCAGGTGTCTGGGGGAAGTGACAATGTCAGCAATGCTATTCGTGAAGACTGATTGGGTGGGAGGAGCAGTGAATGCGTGGCTGTGCTTGGCAGGTGTATTAGGGACAATGAGGAGCCAGTGCCAGGAAAGGGGAGGCTGATAAGAGTCATAACCAGAGGGGCAATGGGGTGGGGGGGGAGACTGTGGAGCCCCTTGTAGGCCCTACGAGGTTGTATCTGGGAGAGCAGCTGACTGTCCTTTTGTAGGTCAGCACAATAACGGTCATCAAGTGGTTTTCAGTGGAAGCGGAATATGATCCAGTTGAGGTGTGACAGGGATGTGACTGAGACTTTAGTGCTCACTCTGGCTGCTAAGAGGAGGATAAGATAGTCTAGGGTGCAGGGGGTAGTACAGGAATCAACAGTGGGGGACAGTGAAGAGGGGAGGGCAGTGGCCCAGGGGAGGGGCTGCTGCAGCCTGCAGGATTGGTTGATGGCTTGATGTGAGCAGGAATGGAGAGAAGAGTCAAGGATGACACCCCACCCCCACCCGGGTATTTGATCGAAAAACCTGATGGGTTTAGTTATCCATTAAGGAGCCGGTAGACAGTAGAAGAGGTTGTAACGAACACCGTGAGTGCAGTTGTGTCCAGGGTAGCTGTGGGACATCCAGGTGGAGAGGCCAGGTGGGCCACTGGACATTTAGGTCCAGGGAACAGAAGGAGATTGGGGCTGGAAATGTGGACTTGAAGATCTTCCTGGTGTGGGAGACATTTAAAGCCACTGGATTGGATAGTATCAATTGGAGATTGAGTGTAGACCCAAAAGAGGTTCCTGGACTGTGCCCTGGAACATTCTAGTGGTCAAGAGCAAGAAGATGATGGCGGGGTGGTGGGGGGACAAGCAAAAATGAGAAGAAGAGGCCAGCGGAGAGACGACAGCGAGCAGTAGCGTCCTGAGGCCGAGGAGAGCGTGTTGTAAGAAGGCCGATGGGGTCAATGATGGCATAAGCCGCTCCTACATCAGCTAAGATGAGGCCTGAGACTCTGGGTGGCTTGGACCACGTGGAACGCCTTCCTGGGCTCCGGAAGACAGGCGGTAAAGGGTGGCCAGGGGTGGGTACAAGAGCAGGGAGCAGAGGGGCAGAGATTGCTACCACGGATGACTCTTCGATGGCTCGGACGGGGCGAGGGTGGCTCAGGGTCCAGGCCTGCCGGGTGAGCAGGGTGAGGTGAGGGGTGGGAGCTGTCAGACCAGGCCGCCAGGGTTTGCCTGGCAGGTGGCCGGATTCTGAGTCGGGCTGCAGTGGCAGGGACGACACCGGACAGGCTAGTTGAAGGGTGGTGACCAGGGATGGACTTGAGCCCCGGTTACCAAGCTGATGGGCAAGACGGGGAGCCTCTCTGTTGTGAGGCCCAAGGTCCCAGAGGCAGTCTCAGAGTTCTGGCCTAATGTTTCATCGTCTTGACCTTGGCCGCATGAGATGCATGTTTCAGGTCCACGTTGTCCATCAAAAGAGGGGGCAACTCTTGGAGGGAAAGTTGAGATTGACCTTCAATGGGTAGCTAGCGTCCGCCATGTTTTTCCTGTTCCGGCGGTGAGCTAACGTGGTGTGTAGTGGACATTGAAGGAAAACCTCACAGAAAGGTGCCACCGCGAGGTGCTTATTGAACAGGCTTCAAGTAACAAATAAGCAAACTGAAGATGCGTTTCTCAGAAGTAATTAAGTAGTGGGGGAAGAATGCAGAAGGAAATGTAATTTTGGAAGACAGATAAGCTGCCACTTAAAACCAATCCAGTTCGATTCCCAAAGTAAGCCCATGTTAAAATGAGGTTGAAATGGCCATTAATTCCATTTGATGTAAATTAAAAATGGCTGTCAACATTAGCAGAGAGGACTTGCTGTAGGACAGATTCTTGTTCCGCAGAAACAACGACATGCTGTTGAAGTTGTCCCCTTTAAAATACCATCATACGGAGAAACCACCAGACGTCGTCCGGTAAAATGAAACATTTTTATTATGGATTATAAATGCTGATAGATAAATAGATAAAGCTATGTTGGAATAAGATCCTTGTGGTTCCTCAAAAAGAAAGAGAGCCTTTTAAAATATTTTATTTACTTTTAGAGAAAGGAGAAGGGAAGGAGAAAGGGAGGGAGAGAAACAGTGATGTGGAGAGAAACATCAGCCAGTTGCCCCTCATACGCTCCCCAAGTGGGGACCAAACCCGCAACCCAGGCAGGTGCCCTGACCAGGAATCGAACTGGTGCCTTTCGCTTTGCAGGACGGCGCCCGACCCACTGAGCCACACCAGTCAGGGCAAGAAAGATAGTCGTAAATGGGAATAATAACACAACTCACTGCTCGGTCCCATTTCAAAGTAATATGTGGATTCTACTGCACAGTGAACCCTCTGCAGGCAATTTGCTGATTTTGGAGGTCGCGTCCTTGGGATTCCCTGTCCCGCTGTGTTCAGCCTCTTTCTCTCTCCTGAGTCAGAAATACTACCTCTGTCTCTGCTGCCATGCCCTGAGTAACTATGCCTCCAGTCTCACCTCTGCCAAGTTCATCATCCACAGGGTGCCCGAGGACTGCGAGGAGAGAAGGTGGCCTTGCTTGAATGCCTTGTGGCTCCTGCCACCTTTAGGACAGAGCCTAGGAGCATGGCATGGCCTGCAAAGTCCTTCATTTTTATTCTTCTTTGTAAATCCTCACCCCAGAGTATGTATATTGATTTTGGGGATGGGGAGAGACACATTGATGTGAGAAAAAAATATTAAACATCGATTGGTTGCCTCCCATACACGCCCCGACTGAGGATCGAACCTGAAACCTAGGTATGTGTCCTGACTAGGGATCGAACCTGCAACCTTTTGGTGAATGGGAGGATGCTGCAACCCACAGCAACCTGGCCAGGGCTGCACACTTCTTCATGGTTGGACTTGTGGTATCTCTCTAGTAGCATGTTACTCTCCTCACTAAAGTCCTTGTGTGTCCTCTGCAAGCATCACTGTTTTCATTTTGGGGCTACTGCTCACAATACTCTTGCACACCCCGTCCTTTGGCTTGAGACCTGAACTTCATGCTTGAATAGTCCAGTTGCTGCTCCTGTTCTCTGACCCTAGACTACGCCCGTTTTGCCTCTGGGGTCCTGGCATGTCTGAGTATCGCCTAGATTCTTACATCTGCCACAGTCTCCCTAAAATCATCTGTGACCGTGACCGATTCCTTTAGAACACAGTCATGTCCTTGAAGTCGGGGTGGCATCTTTGCCATCTTTGCGATGCCAGCACTCACCACAGTACGGAGTGCGTGGTAGCCATCCAAGGTGCGTCTCTGGAGCTGAGCTGTGGAAATAGGCCCTGAGCCCGTGATACCGTCACATGCCCTCCTTGAAGATGTAATGGAGCAGAGAGCTCATTTAGGGGCACTCGGGGCTTTGCTCTGTTTCCATCTCAGACAGGTTTAGAATGGCGACTCTCTACCCTGGTTGCACATGAGGGTCACTTGGGGACCGTAAAGAAATGCTGGTGCCTGTTCCTTCTGGATCGGTTATAGCCAAGGCTCTAGGGCCTAGAAGGCAGGAAGAGGTTCATGCAAGAATCCCAGAACCCAGGGTCCTGCAGACTTAAGACCACAGCGGGAGGTGGGGAATTCACATAATTGCAAGAATGTACCCTCTCTGAACACATCCCCGTTTACTATTCTTAAACATTGTGCTGGCCAAAGGAAACCATTCAGGGACCAAATTTCACGGGCTACCCGTTCTTCCTCCCACCCCAAGAGAAACGTCTGAAGGACCCCAGACTCCAAGTCTGGCCAGGTGCCCACACAGAGCTCTTTAGACACCTTTCCATCTCTGAATGTCACCTCCGTCCTGTGCCCTGCCCCCATCATGTCCCTGCCCTTTGCACAACAAACACCTCCCTTCCTCAGCCTGGAAGAGGGATCTCAGAGGGAAGAGGGGAAGGGAGGGAGAAAGAGAGAGAGAGAGACATCAATATATGGTGGCCTCTCATGCGCCCCCAACTGGGGACCTGGCCCACAACCCAGGCCTGTGCCTTGACTGGGAATCGAACCCATGACCTTCAGTTCACAGGCCAGTGCTCAATCCACTGAGCCACATCAGCCAGGGCTCAGCTTTTACAACTCTGCTAAAAATGTGGCAGCAGTGTCTTTTCATCGGCAGACGCAGCCTCTCCAGGAATGTTTCTATTTTTCAGTAAACCTGTTCCTGAGTCTGTGCAGCCACACCTTCGTTGCAGGAAATGGTCTGGTGTCCCTCCCCTGGGGAGCCCTTGCTGCCATGTTTACATGGACTCAGAACTTGCTGGCGCAACACACGGCTGTCGATAGGAACACGTTTCCTGTCCCTGCCCTCCTCCCACAAATTAACGCCTGCTCTGTCCCCGCCGAGCACTTATCCCTGTGACTGTGACTTTTGCAATGTGAGGTGCGACTGCAACACTGGCCCCAATGTTTTTCCTTCTGCACAATTTCATGGATGGAAGATTCCTTCTTACCGCAGGTCTTAGCCACCCCAGGATATGATTTTTCTTTCCTTATGGAGTTGCGATGTTTTGCCTTTTAACTTAAGAGAAGCTTTCTATGGCTCTTCTTTGGCATTTCCAGACTGCACTTTGGGACCATTATTAAGTAAAATCATGGTGACCTGGGCGCAGGCATTGCGATGCTGTGACAGTCGATCTACTAAGTGACTAACAGGTGGGGAGAGTACACAGTGTGGCTGTGGGGACAACGGGATGAGTCATGTCCCAGACGGGATGGAGCAGGACTCCATGAGATGTCATCGTATTACTCAGAATAGCATGCAGGTGAAGACTTATGCATTGTTTATTTCTGGAATTTTCCATTGAACATTTTCAGAACCTGGTTGACCGCAGATAACGGAAACTGTGGACCGCGAAACCGCGGATGAGGGGGACCGCTATAATCTGAAAATGTTGGACCCCCTCACAGGTGGGACGTGTTTTTGCAGGCAACACACACTAACGCAGAGGAAACAGTGTCTATGTTCAGACCACCTAGTTCTTTGAGCCTGACTAATCCTGAGTGCTAAGTCACCTGTTTTTAAGGATGTCTGTTATGTCTACAGCTATTGTCAGTACTAACAGATCTGGTCGAGGCTCACAAGAATCGACTCCCCCAGAGCGCTCAGCCTTCAGCTTATCCTTGATGCTTTGAAGTCAGGTACTCACTGTGCCCTGAGCATCGGCGGAGCTCCTTGGTGCCACTCAATACAGTTTTTTAAAAGCCGAGCCTGAAAGGACTGTGTGTTCAAAGGGAGGAGGGCCCGACATGTCTACCCCGGGGGAGACCGTGCGTCACCACTCCCTGGAGGCGTCGCCCGGTGTTTCTGTGTTATTCTGTGTGTCCAATGGGTACAACTAGCCAGCAAGGAACAAAGCCAGCTGAAGTTGCTCTGTCCCTTCAAGGAGGCCCTTCAAGATCGCGCCCCTCGATGGAGGCCCAGGCAGGCGCACCGAGCACCGGGCAGCTGTCCTGGATGGGGCACATTCTTTGCTTTCTGTGATGAGGGAGGGACCGTCCTCTCCATGGTGTGACAGAGTGTCATAGCCATGTGTTGCGGCTGTGTCATTTTGGGGGGTGACTAGGAACTGAGGAGGCTCCAGGCCCAAAGGACGTCTTCAGGAACATGTTTTTTGTTTATTTGTTTTTACTTTATTTTACTGTTGGCACTATTACAGATGTCCCCATTTTCCCCGCCTCCACCCACGTCCACCCAGCCCCGCTCCCTGCCCTCTGGCCACCCCCACACTGTTGTCTGTGTCTGTGGGTCACGCATATATGACCTTTGGCTGATCCTTCACCTGCTCTCATTTAGAGGCCCCCCCCCCGCCCCTCTGACAGCTGTCAGTCTGTCCCGTGTATCCGTGCCTCTGGTGCTATTCTATTCATCAGCTTATTTTGTTCATTAGATTCCACATATAAGTGAGACCATATGGCGTCTGTCTTTCTCTGACCGGCTTATTTCACTCAGCATAATAATCTCCAGGTCCATCCACGCTGTCGCAAAGGGAAAGAGTTCACTCTCCGGGAATGTATTTTAGTTTAGAAGCAATTTCCTCCCTCCTAGGTGCAATCCTTAGTGAAGAGAGAAGAAATCACTGCCAATTCCCACTGTGGCCTCTCTCATAAAAGGGTCTGCCATTATAGCACACGAGGCAGGTACTGAAATTCCTCCCCAGTAAGTGTCACTATGCGTAAATAGGTGTAGATATGTGTATATTTGAACTCCTTTATTTGGAAGTCAGGGGCATTGCGTCCTAGTGCATTGCTGCGGACAACGGTTTGGGTGTTTGGGACTGTGGTGTTGGTGTGAACTTGTGTGGGAGGCCCCTGGGGGCCATGAAAGGACCCGCCCAGTGCTCAGGACACTTCCAACGGTCAATAACATAGTCAAGCCTTCACCTCCGAATAGTTGAGGCTGTTCAGAGCGAATGAAATTTAAGAACATTTCACAACAGGTAAAAGAACAGCTTAGAAAAATGTACTTGAAGCATTAAGATGTGCTTTTTTTATCCACCCTGGCTGGTGTGGCTCAGTGGATCGAGCACCAGCCTGCAAACCTAAGGGTCACCAGTTCGATTCCCAGTCAGGGCACAGGCCTGGGTTGCACGTCAGGTCCCCAGTTGGGGGCGTATGAGAGGCAACCACACGTTGATGTTTCTCTCCCTCTCTTTCTCCCTCCCGTCCTGTCTTTCTAAAAATAAATAAATAAAATCTTTAAAAAAAAAGATATGCTTTTTCTTTTCTTTTTTCTGATTCTTAGTGATGTTTTCCTTCTCTATTTGTATTTTTATTGAGGTATCATCGATACATAATATTGTGTACGTTTAAGATCTATAATATATAGTAATTTGATGACCACTGCGATGTTAGCTAACGCTGCCATCATGTTATATTATGACCATTTCTTTTTTGTGGTGAGAAAATCGAAGACCAATAGCGACTTTGAAGCCCGGTGAACTAAAACCGTGAAGCTGTGCATGAAACCCCCAGAAGATTTTCATCTTCAACACCCCCCCCCCACTTCCTCTGCCCCAGCCTTTGATAATCACCACATGACTCTCTGTTGGG
Organism: Furipterus horrens; assembly: GCF_987537825.1. Taxonomy (NCBI): domain Eukaryota; kingdom Metazoa; phylum Chordata; class Mammalia; order Chiroptera; family Furipteridae; genus Furipterus; species Furipterus horrens. Next base: position 1,098,591 of record NW_028327186.1, on the reverse strand, counting down.
ACAAGTCAGACTGTTTTCAGAATCCACATGTAAGCCATGTGCTGCTTCTGCTGGTGTGGATGCTGTCGCCTGCATTCTGAGTTACGGGGCCAGTGAGCACCTTCCAAAAACGGGACAGTGTGACAACGCCTAGAATCAAATGACCAAACAGATAAGCGTTATTAACGCCGTGAGAAGTGGGCGAGGAGGCCGGGTTTAGTCTGACCATCATGGTGACTCAGCTGGGCAGGTGTCACTGTTTCCTGCTGTGATGACCCCGCAGAACAGCGTCCCGGCCCTCCGTCCTGCATGAGGGTTGTGAGACTGAGTAGTTCCTCAGCCTATAATGGATGCTAGAGAAAAGGGAATTTAATCATTTTAAAAGCGAAGTCACCGAGAAACTGCAGGCTCCGCACTAACAGGACAGGATTTCAGCTTGTTAGGGCTTCATTTTCATGGGGATGTGAAAATTAGTTCTAAAGAACGCTATACCCTCTCATTCAGAAGGGAATAGCGTTGAGCCATCAGGAATTGATCTGTTTAGATGCGATCAATGAAAGGGACCCATTTCCAAGAACTGGGAGGGGCAGGCACCCACCCATTCTGCCCCCTGCACCCATCCCTGAGGCTCAGTCTCAGCTCTCAGCCAAGTCATGGAGAGAACATAGGATAAGCAGAGCTGGGGCCCCATGGCCAGGCCTTCCAGAAGGTTCCAGGATTCACCTGCTCTTCTCCCAACCGCCAAAGGCGCTGACTCCTTGGGAGTTGCTGGGTGGCTTCTCCTGGCCGCCAAGCCCAAGGCGTAGGCCACGTGCTTGATGGTTCCAAACGTCTCACTGCTGGCAGGTCTGAGCACAGCCATGGGAATCTGCAACAGGTTCCGGGATGTCCCCACGTGTCACCGCCTTCCAGATGTGACTTCCTTCCTCTGTGAGTCACGTCCTCCATCTGTCCGGCTCTGCTCAGGGTAGCTCCTGCTCCCCCAGCTTTTGGGGCCTAACTTGATGGAACTGGACAAAGCAAGGCTGCACTTGTTTCTGGAAGGTTCAGCCCACTCTAGGTCCAACACGCTGGGTCACCCAGAACACCGGGCCTTTGAGTCTCGGATTGTAGGTGACTGGCCTTCACCGCCCGTGACCTTTGGGTTACAAGCTGTGGCTTCAACTGAACGTACCAGCAATAAGTGTGGGACCCAGAGCAATGCCACAGACCCTTCACTCGAGCCCCGCCCAGCATAATGCTCCCAGCATGAAAGCTGCTACTTAGAGGTACAGAGAAAGGAGGGCACCCCTGCCCTGAGGTCACACTGTTTGCAAAGGTCCCCGACACACCGCTTCGCCCACTGCAGGGACCTCACTCACAATTCGAAGACGGAGTGTTTCTGAATCAGGGGTGGGGTGGGGTGGAGCTGGGGCATCACATTGGTTGATGTATAACCAGCCCAGATCCCAGCGCACGATTCCGGCTTATCTTTGCCAAAACAACACCCTCGACCCAAGAGGTCACTCTCTCCCTCCCTCCAACCCAGCTCGCCGTATTAGGCCCTGGTTTCTCTAGCTTGAGAAGAACTTGTAAGAAACCATTCAAACATGTTTGACCTCTTCTGTTGCCCTGTTGCAAAGCTTTTCACAGATGCCAACCAGTTCCGTGAGCCATGAGACCAATGACAACATCACAGTCTTCACCCGGATCCTGGACGGGCTGCTGGACGGCTACGACAATCGGCTGCGGCCCGGGCTTGGGGGTGAGTGTCTCCCGGTGGCTGGGGCCCCACAGGAGCGTGTGCTCAGTCCCGTCTCAAGCTTGCAGCTGCTGGGATTCCAAGCAGGCCCATGTCCTGGCCGTGGCCAAGGCTCCGGTACCCTTTAGCATCACTGCCAAGATGCAGGAAGCTGGGAGTCAGAGTTCCTGCAAGCTCCCTCTCCCCACGTCATTCGAATGTCCTTTATGGTCACTTAAGGGGGAACCAGTTCTTAGGTGTCATTAAAGCTGAGCTCACCCTGGACTAAGAAATATTTTTAAAATTGATTTGAGAGAGAGAGAGAGAGAGAGAGAGAGAGAGAAAGAGAGAGAGAGGAACAGACATTAATTTGTTGTTCCACTTATTGATGCATCATTGGTTGAGTCTTGTATGTGCCCTGACCGGGGATCAAACCTGCAACCTTGGCGTAGTGGTATGACACTCCAACCCACTGAACTACCCGGCCAGGGCTATATGCTGGCTCTGGTGGAAGAGTGAAACATAACATAGAAAGGTGTAAACACAATGGCATTGAACAGTGGGTTTCCCTGTTTGCTATTGCATTTAATTTTTTTCACTGGGGCCATCATCGGAGCACTTGCTTGCACCCTGTGGAAGCTGGTGGCAGTAAACAAGCAGCAGAACGTGTCTGGGGGCTCTGATCGGCACAGCTTAATTGTGTGCTGAGAATCGTGCGCATTTCTAGGCGCGTGCACCCCCTTGGCTCAGCTGATTGAGATGCGTGCATTTGAACTTTCTCTTTTAGGTAAGTTAGAGACCCCTCTGTCCCTGCCCCCACCCCCCCACCCCAGCAACTCCATTCTCCAAGGAAAAGCTTAGTTCTCTGTTATTTGCCTTTTTAACAGAGAGATTCACCTAAAGCAGGAATTGCTGTTCTCTGCGTTTTTGGCAAGGAGAAGCCCACACAGGCTGCTAGGCATTGTGTTTCTTCTCCCTCTGAGTTCTGTCCCTGGGGGTGTATGGCCAGCAGCCCCCGGCCCTTCAAACACACCCACGGGGGAGGGCGGGGGGAAGCGTGTAGAGATGCATCGAGTTCCCCCAGCACAGCTTACAGTCCCTCCAAGCCCGACCCTGAGGAACCAGAGCCGCAGGGGCTGGCACCTGGGTGGGCAGACAGGCCCTGGGACACGCAGCAGCGCGCCAACGCCGGTGCGCATACAAAGACACGCCTTGTGCTTATGTGAGTCCCACGAGCGAGGGGCTGGGAGAGGAAATCCCGCAGGATCTCTGACTCCGTGATGGTCTCCCCCAGCAGCGGGGGTCAGGCATGGTGCGCTTGTGGTGCCCCCAGGATGGGGTCCCTCTCCATGGCCACGGGGGGCTACCTACAGGCCCCCGTCCTTCCCAGCGGGCACATGCGCTTGCCTCCACTCTTACTTACTAGCTGCTTTTACGGCTTCGTGTATTTCCCATAATTTTAATTGAAATAGTAGTTTCCCGTGATAGAAATGTCTAACAATTCAAAATGCCATATAAGGTGGAGCAGTGTTCCCGTCTTGCTTCCCACGCCGTCCGAGGCCGTGCGCCGTGAACAGTCCTCAGACACCTTTCTCCCGACACCGCCCTGGGGTGCGGTTTTGGCTGGAGACTCCTCCCAGTCTGCTCCCCACAATGTGAAATCGTCTAACTTTAAACGAAAAAAGTCTCTTTATGGGAGAGCAGGGTAGTGCGTTGTGACATTGGCAGTATTTCCCAGGCTTGCCGAGGAAGGAACCGAAGCGCGGGCGTGATGAAAAGCACCCGAGGTCCCACAGCCGTGCCCCGGCCGCGCCCTGCCCACGGCCACCCCCGTGTGCCTCTCCAGAAATGATGGGCACTGTGTCTCACGTCCTAGTGGGAGCAGCGCAGCTGCATTCGGGGTTTGCCAAGACCTCCAAATTTAAGAGACACATTATCAAAGCCCTCCGGTTGCCAAGTGCGAAATCAGTCTCCAGACTAAGGACGTAGAAGGGCTGACTGACGGGGCCGGGGCGGGGGGGGGGGGGGGGGGGGCGAGTTGGGCGGCAGCAGGAACCTCTGTCTGTTGCAGAGCGCATCACGCAGGTGAGGACGGACATCTACGTCACCAGCTTCGGCCCGGTGTCCGACACGGAGATGGTAGGTCCGGGCTGGGCGCCACCTGATCTTTCTGAATAATCTCAAAAGACCTGGGTCAGGGCCCCCCCGCTGCGACATCACCTGGTTGCCTCCCTTTGCGCTAGGAATACACCATAGACGTGTTTTTCCGACAAAGCTGGAAAGACGAGCGGCTGCGGTTCAAGGGGCCGATGCAGCGCCTCCCGCTCAACAACTTGCTCGCCAGCAAGATCTGGACGCCGGACACGTTCTTCCACAACGGGAAGAAGTCCATCGCGCACAACATGACCACGCCCAACAAGCTGCTGCGCCTGGAGGACGACGGCACCCTGCTGTACACCATGCGGTGAGCGCAGCGGCGCGCGGGGGGTGGGGGTGGGGGCGCAGAGGGGCGGGGGTGCGCAGCGCGGGGGGGGGGGGGGGCGTGACGTCACAAAGGGGGCTCGGGCGCAGCGCGGGGTGGGGGTGACGTCACAAAGGGGGCTCGGGCTCAGCGCGGGGTGGGGGGTGACGTCACAAAGGGGGCTCGGGCGCAGCGTGGGGTGGGGGTGACGTCACAAAGGGGGCTCGGGCGCAGCGCGGGGTGGGAGTGATGTCGTAAAAGGGGCTCTGGGGTACAGCGCAGGCCGGCACAGGGGGTCACAATGCGGGGTGGTAAGGGGCAGCGAAGTGTCGGGGCCGGGGCTCACAGGGGAGGGCTGTGGGGGACAGTGAGGGCCAGGGGCGCAGTGTGGGGCACACAGCTCCCAGTGCGGCCCAAGGACCGTGCAGCCTAATGGGTTTGAGGATTGTTGTATGTGTGTGAGGGGAGGGTACTTTTTACCATTTTGGTTTGGGTTTGAGGATTGGTGTTGTGTGTGGGGGGGCGCTATTCTTTACCGTTTGGGTTGGAGGATTGCTGTGTGTGTGTGTGTGTGTGTGTGTGTGCGTGTGCGTGTGCGCGTGTGTGTGTGATGTTTTTACCCTGTCACGGTCCCATACTAATAATGCCCACACGTCTTATTTCCCTCTCTGTTCCGGTTCATAGTATCTGTAATCTATACTGTTTCTTTGGTTCAAGATTCAGGGCATCTTGCAAATACTGACCCAGATCATGTGAGTTAGGGGGCATTTATTTTATTAAAAATGCCATTTAAAAAAATAAGGAGATCCCCTTTTGCCACAGCGGTGTTAGGCCTTTTGAAATTTTAAAAGCCCATTTTTCATATACTTGGATAACATTCCAATGCTAAGGTGAAATTTTAGTATTTCTAATTTAAATTGCTCATTAGTCACTTCTATTCTGCATTATTCATTGCATCTGAGTAAATCAATAAATTGACCCGCAAGAGAGAGGCTCCATTATAGCTTTTCAGTTTCCATGGTGGGCCTAAGCCAACGTCAAGAAAAGATTTTTAAATTAAAAAAAGAAAAATTTTAAGCGCTAAAGCCAAGTTTTTTATTTTTTTTAAGCCCACGCATTTGCATCGACGTGATTGGAATGTCTCTCCCTGCCTTATAGTTCTTCCCCGTACGTTTTAAGTGTAGAAAAAGTGCCATAGCATCGACGCTGCCATCCCCGGAGGCTCTGCGTCCTCACATGCATTTTGACGACGCTTTCACATGTGTCCACAACCTGTTGGATGCCAGAACTTGGTTTTTCTTATAACAACCCGATAAAGATTCCCATCAATGAGCCTGTAACACCCATGCGGGCGCCCTGTTCTGTTCCCCACTCTTTCCTTTCACCGACATTGACCATGACCATGTTTCACCCGTAGACGGAGACCTGAGGTGTCAGCCTCACGTCAGTGCTGGGCAGCGGCTTCTCCATGCAGAGAAGTACATTGGAAAGCCAGGAACTATGGCAAGGGTTGAATTCCAGTCCTCGGCCCCCATTCTGTGCAGAGAATCGGGGTACACTCTGTTCAGCCCTGTGAGCGGGGATGGGTGTGGAGATCATGAGTCCAGGTCTTGGCTGAGGGGCCACGCAGGGGTGGGATGGATGATTGGGCCACATTGTTTTGGGCTGTGTCCCTGAATTCTGTCATAGAATAATGATGATCCCTGTCCCTGTGTCTTCACTCCTGGTTCCTGTCACCGAGGGACGGCAGTAGGGTTGGCGACTTAAGACACTGGGATGCTTTCATCTGACACATCACTGCTTGGACAGGGTGGCGAATAGGCCCGGTGTTTAGGAGGGAAAGGACTGCAGAGGAGCATCTTACTCAGTGTCTACGTACAAGGCAGTGTCATAAACAGAATCCTTCAGCCTCAGACAGCCTGGCCAGCTAGGTGACCCCACCCCCTGTAACCAACAAAGGGAGCCAGGCTCAGAGACGTTCGGTGGCCCACCTACGGCCACACAGCTAGTGAGGGGGCAGCAGGAATTTCAACTCAGCGCTGAGCAACGTTTAATCCACTTCATTGGAAAACCGTGGGGACGCCGCATTATTAGACATAGAGTAGCCTTCTTCTCCCCTGTCAGAGTGTCATGCCTGTGGGAAGATGGTGACAACCGGGGCAACCTGTCAGCAGTAATTGGTCCTGGTTGGTGCCAAAAAAATATGCTAATGGGTTGCCAAGTCGATCCTGGGCTTTCTATTTTAGTCACGTACAGCGTGTGCAAAATGGAAACGGTGCCAGTGGAAAGTGTTATGAATTTTAATGTGACAGAGTGTAGCTATTGTGTGATAGCCTTTTTTAGCTATTGATTTAGCAAAGACAGTGAAATGGCCACAGGATTATTGGGGATAGGACAGGCCACATGGCAAGCAGTGTCTGGCACCCTGTGTCTCCCGGGGTACAGCCCTTCTTTTTATTTTTAATTTTTATTAATTTTAGAAAGGGGTGGGATGAGAAAGAGAAGAAGGGAGAGGAAAACTCTGGTTTGTTCTTCTACTCATTTGTGAATTCATTGGTTAAATCTTGTCTGTGCCCTGCCTGGGGATCAAACCCGCAACCTTGGCATGTGGAGACAATGCTCTAACCAGCTGAGCTACCTGGCCAGGGCCACCCATTGTTGGTTTTTTTCTGGGTAAACTTTTGGCCATCATTGCATAGCAGACAGTTTCAACCCCACTCCCCGACAAACCTGTGCAGTGCAGGGTCTTAGTCTCTTGTGCAGGAAACCACAACCGACGAGAAAGAACTTTCTAGAAGGCGAGCTCTGCCTTTTTTTTTTTTTTTTTTTGGAGAAAGGCAGATTTTTATGATTGCTTACACTCCAATTTAGACTTTCATCATTTGAACTAACAAATTCTAGTCCGGGCTCTATCATTTAGTCGCTAGGAGTCCTTGGTCATTTTGATTTAATCTCTTGGAGATGCCTTTTGTTGTTGTTTTTGTCATTGTTTAAAAAAATTTTTTTCCAATGCTCTCTAGCTGCAGGTTCTGAGAATGTTTCCCATTTTGAAAGTTGAGAGTATCTTCACGTAATCTTTAAATTGCCACTAGGGAGCAGCATAGGAACATTTTTGCACAGCGATTGGCTGACAGCGTCCATCAATATATAACTTTCTTAAAGTTACTTAAAATATGATACATGTTTGATTTGGCGGTAACATATTTGAAATAAATTATACATTTGTAACTAGAAGTGTTTAGTTTGTGTAGGTGAGTATACACACATATAAGCATCTATATCTTTGTGTTTATACGCATCTCTATACATACACACGCCAGTGTCTAGTTAAAAGTGACACCAACAGCTATAGTGCCTAAATATCACCTTTTTCAATATTATATTTATTTTAATGAGGAGAATCAAAATATTTAAATTTTTTATCTTTTTATTTTTTTATTGACATGATTTAAAAATTTGTAAAACACGGGAAATCACCAAGTATGAAATACAATCATGATAACACTACCCCAAAGGAATCAGCGCCAATGACCTGGTGTGTTTCATTATGTGTGTTCGTGTGTGGGCACACACATGTACTGTACATGTGTGTACCTCTGCATGTGTCCACACCTACTGTCCTGTAGTTGTTAAGTGGCTTCATTCTCTGAAAACTGTTTTGCAAGTACCTTTATAATTTAAGGCATGTTGAAACCTTTCTGCTGTCATTAAACATTGGCCTGAAGTTTTGTGATCCGTCACATTCCATCATGTGACTGTCCCGTTGTATAGTCTCTAACAAAAACTCATGACACTTCCATTGTATTTTCCTCTGTGATGAAACATCGTCATTCAAGCACAAAATTATATCTTTGGATAAGTTCCAGGGATGGGCCAATAAGGCTTTCAACACATCTTCGCCACTTGTTTTCTGGAAGAACTGTAGCGATTTCACTCCCACTTACGGAACGTACAGATGGGCTGTTACTTCCTCCCTGGCACTCCGTGTACGAGAGTGAAAATAAAGTATCAGCCCGTCTAGCTACGTGAGACGTGATTAGCAAGCAAGTTATTAGAAAAAAAGCATGTGTGACAGTTCCTCCTCCAAGGATTCCCATGAGCATCAGCTTCCTTCCCTCCGAGAAAAGTCTCTCGAAACTATCTGGGCCCTGACTTGGCTGAGAATGGCCTTTGTTCCTAAATGAGGGGACGTGACATGGCACAACTGACAAACTCCTTGAAAACCTAGACTTTTCCAAGACATTTTCCTGGACCCCCCCTGCCCTCTGTCATCTGCTGTGGCCCTTACCCAGCTCTGTGTCCTCTGATCTTGCTCAGAGCATTCGCTATGCTGCCTGTGACTTCCCAGTTGACCTTGAGCATCTTTGGAAAGGGACCGTGTGTTGGTCAGGTGTGATTCTGGGCAATTCATTCACTACGGTTGATGTAATTCTCCTGGCTCTTGGGCTGGCCCTCAGAAGGAATAACTGCACATTCGTGGAAGAATAAATGGTAATAAAATGAATGAGGCCCTGCCTGGTGTGGCTCAGTGGATTGAGCACTGGCCTGTGAACCAAAGGGTCACCAGTTGGATGCCCAGTCAGGGCACGTGCCTGGGTTGTAACCAGATGCCCCGTTGGAGATGTGTGAGAGGCAACCACACATGGATGTTTCTCTCCCTCTCTTTCTCTCTCCATTCCCCTCTCTCTAAAAATAAATAAATAAAATGTGTTGTTTTTTTTTTAAAAAAAGCTAGTGTCTTCCAAACAGCCCAACCCACTGTGAATAACTGCATCAGATTCATATTCAAGGTATGTATCTGTTTCTTTACAAATTTGCCAGAAGAACGATGAGAACACTGATACAATTAAAGTTTCATAATTCACGTGTCTTTATGTCTCTTCATGAGAAGGAGAGAGGAACCCAGTTCTTCTTGCCAGTGTCTATGTTTTATGCTCAATTCCTCTCTGCAAGTACCCAGTTCTCTGCTGGACAAACTTGCACAGGACAGACAGTCTGTGCCGCATGCCCTAGGGGCACAGATGACCCATGGAAAGCCTTACTAGTGAATTTTTTCTTAAAATAATGCACCTTGTCTAAGTTGATGACCTTTGGGCTCCGGTGGCCTTGAACTCAGTCATTTAAACGATAATGAGAAAAAACCTTCTCTGATTCTGGAAGCTTCAGGTGGTTGCATAATTTGCATCTGACCACCAGGTGGCAGTGACAGACTGCCACCAAACGGAGCGTTTTGAGATGTGGATTGGAAAGGAGAGCCTGAGGCTCAGACCACAGTCCTGGGCGCTGAGAGGACAGTCCTAGGTAGAGAATTACTCTGGGTGTCTGAGTCCAGGCAAAGAAGCCCCAACTTAGGTACAGGGGCGCTCGGGTCCATCTCCGGGTGTCATGCAGGATCCCACAGGCCTGTCTGCCCACTCACAGGCCTCAACAGCTCCCAGCAGGAGGATGTGGGGTCGTCCTATGAAAGGCTCTGGGTTGTTAAAACAAAATGTGTGATACTTAATATGTAATCAATAATCTACGACAACATTATAAAACCCACTGAAATCATTCATTCATTACCTGCAGGATTCAGAATTGGGGAAGACCGAGCGACAGCAGCTATAGGGTGGACTTTATAATTTCAGTTACTGTTGTTTTTAGCTCCATAATTTATATTTATCTTTTTAAAATTGATTTTAGAGAGAGAGAGGAAGGGATAGGAAGACAGAGACAGAGAAAGAGAGAGATTTGTTGCTCCCCTTATTGATGCATCATTGGTTACTGCTTGTATGTGCCGTGACTGGGGATTGAACCCGCAACCTTCGTGCGCCGGGACAACACTCTACCTGGCCAGAGCTTCTTAACTGCTTAGGCTTCCTGTTCTCTCCCTGAAAAGAGGATTTCTAGTGGGTGGCCTGGCAGGCTCCTTTTAACTGTTACAATCCACAGAGTGCTTTGATCTCAAATGTTGTGTCAGAGTTGGCTATGTATCAAAGACTTGCTATTTTAAGGATCCCATGAGTGGAAGGCTTCCTCTTACCTAGAGATATTTTCGAGTATTATAAAAGCATAGGCCATTTTTGAAATGTTTATAAAGGGAGCAAAATATAAATTTTTTCTCTGAGGCTGAAACATTGGCTCTGGGGGGATTTACCTGAACAGCTAGAGAAGAAACACCATTATAGAAGAAGGATATTTTTCCAATGTTTGGAATTATTCTAAGGAGGTCTATTAAAAGGGGGAACAATCTGGGAGGCTCTAATGATAGCATTTACGGAGATGGTAATTGTAGAATTAGTCCCTTTTTATGTTTTACTGGAATTATTTCTTCTTTAAATGAGGCTTCTTTACAGATCCAGCTAAATTCTGTCCCCCGCTCTTTGCCCATCCTCTCTGACCCCCCCCCCATCCTGCTGATGCTAAAAGCAGACTCGTTGGTCTACATTTCTTATCCTCTTTTTTTAAAAGAAAAATTATTGATTGATTTTACAGAGAGAGGAAGAGAGAGAGAGAGAGAGAGAATCATCAGTTTGTTGTTCTACTTAGTTACTCATCCATTAGTTGATTTTTGTATGTGTCCTGACCGGGAATCGAACCCTCAGCCTTGGAGCATCAGGACAACACTCTAACCAAATGAGCTACCCAGCCAGAGCCTGAGAAATTTTAATGTGGGGAATACCCCTGCTCTAATGAATTTTAAATTCCACAAACAAAAATAAAATCTTATATACATGTAGAAAATATCTGGGCACATAGGCAAGATCCAGACTCAATATAATAGGAAAAACAGTAATGCTCATATCACAGTGAATTATTATTTGTCTAAACTAGAATTATCTTGTATGTACCCTAACCAGGAATTGAACCCACCACCTTCAAATCAAATTGAATTGCAAAGTATAATTCAATTTGGTTTGATGTCATTTAATTTTGCTTTAAATAATGGAATATGAAACAGAAAATTACCTCATTAATAGAATTTAGAGTTGCTACCTAATTAGAAAAGTCTGTAGAGAAATGAAAGAACCGCAGTATGGCGACTTTGGAAATTCACGGAACCCAGGGCCTCGTGGCGTGTGGTGGACGTGCCATCGGGAACCCCTGCAGGGACAGGGACCGGGCAGCCTGGGCTCCAGTCACGGCGCCAGGACTTCATACATAATTCTGCGCGCTTGCTCCTGTCCCTTAATATCTGGGCACTGCTTTCTCAGCTTGTCAACTGATATGCTCTCAGCAACAAATCTCATCATGCAGTTCTGGTTAGATGTGCTAATGCCGGAATAGCACTTACTCCCGTGTCTGGTGTAGACGTGACAGCTGTTAAAATCACTGCTGTTTTAGTCACCAGGATGGAGGCAGTGAGCAGTGGTCTGATTACTTAGAAGTCCGGGCTTGGCTTCAAAACAATCATTAGATCGCATCAAAAGTTTGCTATCATAACACAACTTCACCTGAGTTACGGTTTGAAGACACCAGCCAGTCCCCAGCAATGGTAGCCAGCTTCTGCTCAAAATGTGGTCTGTGCATTTGGTCCACATTTATCAGCTATTTTAGAAAATACCTGTGTTTACAGCCTTGTCACGGAAGTTTTTTAGAGCACTCTGGGTAAGGGATGGGAAAGAAAGAATAAATTATTTTTAAAGGCATCTCAAATTGCTTTCCAAGGGATAATGTATGTGCAGACACACACACCAAGTCAGAGAACTCGAGTGGATTTGATCAAAGCCTTCTTTCTTTCTTTCTTTCTTTTTAAAAAAGATTTTATATATTTATTTTTAGGCAGAGGGGAAGGGAGGGAGAAAGAGAGGGAGAGAAACATCAGTGTCTGGTTGCCTCTCGCGCACCCCCATGTGGGGACCTGGCCCGCAACCCAGGCCTGTGCCCTGACTGGGAATTGAACTGATAACCTTTCAGTTCGCAGGCTGGTGCTCAGTCCTCTGAGCTACACCAACCAGTGCTGAATATTTATTTCTAATGGACATTCATCTACTGTGCAAACCTCTGTAATTTTGTGGGACAGTTTAGACAATAAAAGTTGGCAATTAAAATAACGAGTGAAATAAGGAAGATGGTTTTCTGGGACATCATGGCTGCTTCGTCAAAGACTTGCTGAGTCTGTTAAAGGCCTTGGTCTCTTTTTTTCCAGCTTGACTATCTCTGCAGAGTGCCCGATGCAACTGGAGGACTTCCCAATGGATGCTCACGCTTGCCCCCTGAAATTTGGCAGCTGTAAGTTATTTCCACAAGTAAGAACCATGGATATCCTTTTGGGCTTGTTACTGCATCATTCATCCACCCATCCATCCATTCATTCATTCAGAATCTGGGTTCTCTATGCACGTACACCCGGTAGCAGCCGCAAGCTGCTCTAGAAGCCCAGAGAGAGCGGTGGGGGACACACACCTTTGACCTTGCAGACTGGCCTCCTTGTCTGTGTCCCGGAGAGGAAGGTAAGTGGAGGCACTTTCCACCTAGAACAAGCTCCTGGGGACTGTCTCCCCAAGATCTTCGCCTGGCACGTCTATCTCTTTTCCACTTCTCAAAACTGAAGGTCATCTCCTCCAAGGGGCCACCCTTCCACACCCAGTTTCCAGTGCCCAGTCAGTACCTCTTTTATTGCATTGTAGTCACTGTTAACTCACTGCTTCTAGAATGTTCCATAAGAACACCATTGTGTGTCATGTTCCGTCGCTGCTTACCGTGTGCACATATTAGGGAATATGTGTTGATTGGACAGGTAACTTAGTCATTAGGTGATACTTCTCTGATTCTACTAGAAATTCCTGGGTTCCAGCCATTCTGGGGAGTCTGGTGGTGGCATTGGTCTCGTTCTGAGATACTGGGAGTCAGCATTGGCACAATGGCCTCTTCCATGCTTTCTCTCTGCTATCCACTTTTCCCCGTGCTAGGTGAAGTTGTGTTTTAAAAAAATATATTTTTCATTGATTGATTTTAAAGAGAGAGGAAGAGAGAGAACACTGAGTTGCTGTTCCACTTACTCATGCGCTCATTGGTGGGTTCCTGTTTGTGCCCTGACTGGGAAGCGAACCTGCAACCTTGGTGCACGGGGACGATGCTCTAACCGATTGAGCTACCCAGCCAGGGCAAAGTGGTCTTTCCTGAAATCATGGGAATGTGCTTCTCTGAGGCTGAGAAGCCCACTCCACTCCCTGGGCCTGAATCCGGGCTATTCTACTCCTTTGCTGAGTCACTGAGCCGAGGAACCTCTCCAAGCCTCTTTCCTCAGCTGTAAAAAGGTTGTAGGGTAATGTTTGAAAATGGCAGAGTAACACCAATTAAAGTGCTCAAGAAGCGCCCGCCACCACCACCACCATCATCATCACCCTCAAAGTCCTTGTACTAATAGCTTCCGGACCGAATGCATGGAACATCACTCTCAGCGATTTCTGCTTTACCCATTAATGCTGATGGAACCAGCATCTGTCTACCAGTAACATTGCCGTCCCAGCAATAAATATGACTGCAATATCTTCATGAATATTTGCCTGGAATATCTTTTGCACCTTTTTTTCTTTATACATGATAAGTATTTTTGCTGGCTGTAAGATTATGTTCTGACAATTCTTCTAACACTTGAAAACTCTGCTACTTTATTCTTGCCTCCATATTTTCTGACAAGAAATCTGCTGTCATTCAAATAATGTTTTTCCCTTATAGGTAAGATGTCATTTTTTTTTCCTGGTGGCTTTTCATATTTTTCTTTGTCTTCAGTTTTTAGCGGTTTGACTATGAGGTGTATCGGTGTGGGTTTCTTCAGGTTTATCCTGTTTGAGATCTGCTTGGATTCTCGATTCTGTAGATTTTTGCCAAATTTAGGAAGTCTGATCAGTTATGTTTTGAATACTTTTCCTGCCACATCCTTTCTTCATCTCCTCTCCTGACGTTAATGACACGAATATTAGATCTTCTGTTTTATTTCCATACGTATTGAGGCTCTTTTCTATTTTCTCTTATTTTCTGATTATGTTATTGTTATGTATTATCTTTAATCGTTTTTCCTTTGTCTCCTCTATCCTGCTGATGATCTCTTTCTTTGGGCTTTTTAGTATGATTATTGTATTTTTCTCTTCTGTGAAGGTTAATATTGTGTGCCAACTTGCTGGGTAAAGACATGCCCAGATATTTGGTCAAATCTTGTTCTGGAAGTGTCTGTGAGGGTATTTTTGGATGGGATTATCATTTAAATGAGTAGACTGAATAGAGCAGATTGCCCTCCCTACTGTGGGTGAGCCTCGTCTAATCAGTTGAAGCCCTGAATAGAACACAGGGCTGCCTGACTGCCTTGGTTGGGTACATTGGTCTTTTCCTGCCTTTGGACTCAGACCAAAACATCAGCTCTTCCCAGGTCTCTAGCCTGTCTGCACTCAGACTGGAACCACCCCATCGGCCCTTTCTCTGCCTTCTTTTCTGCGTTGTTATTCTATTGGTTCCATTTCTCTGGAGAACCCTAATACAGATTTTGGTTTTGAGAAGTGCGTTGCTGTGTGTACCAAAGACCTAAAAATGTGGGCATGGCTTCAGAACCAAGTAATTGGTCAAGAGAGCGGGACGTGTCTGTGGTGTGTGCTAGACAAAGCCAAGATTGCTCGAGGGCTGAGGAAGAAAAGAGGAGACTAGAGAGAAAAGCTCTGTCTTCTTAGCGAATTCATAAATAGTCTTGAGCAGAACATTGGTAGGAATATGGATGTTAACCGTCTTCTGGTGCGATCTCAGGCAGCAATGACAGACAGGCCTCTTTGCCACCGCATAGTGGCAAAGGTCTGAACATTCCCAAATCCTCTTGTGACACTCTCCAGCCAAGAGCAGAAGGGACTGGCTACTTCTGGATTAAGGTGGAACTTCAGGTTGCCCACATGGCCTCCGGCACACTGTGGGGAACAGTCTCCCTGTGTACTTGACCTTCTCTGATGCCTTTCCATTGGTGGCTTGGGGCACCTGGTGGGGGCAGAAGTCCTGGGGGGTGGTGACACAATTTTTCTGTGATGTTTGGAGTAGAACAGTTATTGTCTACAAGTTTTTTGTATTGTTAGCCTGACTCTTTCCCAGTCCTCTGGCCAGAGAGAGCACAGGCTTCTGTTGTCATGGTTACTGTGTTTTGTCCATGATGGTTGGCATTTCCGGGTGGCCACCCTCTTCAGCTTCAAGTCCAGGGTGTATACAGCAAGAGGGAACCAGAAAACTCACCAAGGGATTCCCCATGGGCGCGAGGCCCCCAGGCCCATCTGCTTCATTCTCTCTACTATTCAGCTTCTCCCTATGTTTATTTCATATGCAATGTCCTGTGATTCTACTTGTATTCAGTGGGGAGGAATAGGGGGAAACATATCTCCATTCCTCTAGAGCAGATGTTTCCCTAGGTGTGTTTTTATTTATTTATTTTAAGATTTTATTTATTTATTGTTAGAGAGAGGTGAAGGGAGGGAGAAAGAGAGGGAGAGAAGCATCAATGCATGGTTGCCTCTTGTGTGCCCCCAACTGGGGACCTGGCCTGCAACCCAGGCATGAGCCCTGACTGGGAATCGAACTGGCAACCCTTTGGTTCACAGGCCGGTGCTCAATCCACTGAGCCACACTAGCCAAGGCTTCTATTTTTATTTATACGTCCTGGAGTTTGCTGAAGCACTGGAATTTGGGGATTTATGTCTTTCACCAAAGTTGTGGCATTCTAACCATCACTCCTTCTAATTTTTTTTTTTTGTTCCATCCTCTCTCTTCCCTCTGAAGTTTAAATTATTTACATTGTACCTTTTCACATAACACTTTAGCTCTCCAGGGGTGTATTCCTTTTCTTTTTTTTTTTTTTTTAATTGTGTTTCCCCTCTCTATTCTTTATATTGGATAATTTCCATTCCTCTGTCTTCAAGTTCACTGATTCTTCATAATTTCCAACCTGCTGTTAAGCTCCTATACTAAATTTCTTATTTAGTACTTTAGATTTCCCAGTTTTAGAATTTGTATTTGGTTCTTTTAGTTTCAACGTCTCAGCTAAGATTTACTCTTAGTTTTTTGTTTTTTTTTTTTTAATAAAACATTACATTCTCTCCTTTACACCCTTAAGCATGGGGATAGGAGCTGCTTTTAAATCTTCACTTGCTGAATCCAGGCTTTGGATCCTTTCGGGGTCATTTTGTATTGATTGTATTTTCTGTTGACTTCAATGCATTTTTTCCAGTTTCTCTTACATTTAATAATTTTGAATTTGTTTCTGGGTAGTTCAGTGTCACATTACTGACACTATGAATTCTATTAAATTGGAGTGTTAATTTTTTGGCCAGTTAAGTTGACTGAAGGCAAAGGTCCAACTCTGTCTTTCCTGTGATAGACAAGAACTGAAATTTTGAATGAGTCTTTGACCTTAGGTGGGGTGAACAGGAATGAGTTAGCCATGTGGGTAGAGTTTACGTACATCTGGATACATCAGATTTGGGGCTTTTTCTCTGTGGCTCTTTCCTTGCTAGGAGTTTCCACCTCATTCTCCAGGGCTGCCATTTGGCTGGCCCCAGACTCTGGTTTGGCTCTTTAAGCCGGTAGAACTGAGGGGTCTCTCTGAGCGTTAACCATCTCACAGCTTTTTAAGTGAAAAGCCATTCTTTTCTTCCAATTCCCTTCGGTCTTTTCCTGTATCTGTTCACTGTCCAGTACCTTCAGGGTGTTATTTTTCAAATAAATCCTGAGTTAGTAGCTGTCACCTGATAACAGCCCCTCGCCATTGCTGGCAGGGGAACGTCTTTTGGTGCCAAGGGTTTCATTTTATACTATTTCAATCATTCCAAAGAGATTTTTGGAAGTAGGAGGCATAAGTGTGTGTGATGAGCCCAGATTAGGTTGGATGGAAATAATCCAATTTTTTTTCCCAACTATGATCTTCAAATGCCATGGAGAGCTAAAACACATTGTTTTTGGGAAAGCGATATAATGAAAAGGAGCTCTCACTAGGATTTATTTAACTTACTTGCTGTCATGGCGTGGCTGGCTTAATCAGTACTTCAACAAAACCTTCAGAACTCCCCAAGGCCTCTCGTTGGGGAATCGCTGATTGATGCCCCTCAAGGAAAATGGGTTGTTCACGTTCCCAAGAGGAGAATGACTTGTCTGTCCCTCTTTGTACAAGGAAATTGTCAGAGACCCAACACTACAAGTGAGATTATTTTGTCATCTTTAGTTTAAATAAAGTTCAATCAGCGCGCTATTCATATTTCATGGCTGCTGTGTGCAGGGCAGGCAGCACTAAAGCAACTTTGGGTTTTGGGAAATCAGACGCTGCTCTCACCCCTCTTCACCAAATTATCTCACAGCTAACAACCGACCAAGGGCAGCGAGATCATTTCGCACACTCAAAGCCAAAATACCCATCCACAGGATCTCATCACTCCTGCCTTCAAGCAAACCCCAAAGAGCAACCGGTCTGTGTGTTGCTTGAGATTTTGAACTTTCGTGCCAGATTTATTTTTATCTGAAGATTGTTTTGATTCAGGTGCTGGATGTCTTTTTTTTTAAATTATTATTTGTTGTTGATATCATTGCTCTGCTCTATCAAGCAGTTAGGATGATTTTCTTCAAATATCAAGAAGTCAGTCTGTGAGCCAAATGTTGCTGGTTCGATTCCCAGGCAGGGCACATGACGAGGGTGCACGTCAGGTCCCCAGTTGGGGGTGCGAGTGAGAGGCAACCACACAGTGATGTTTCTCTCCCTCTCTTTCTCCTTTTCCCTCTCTCTAAAAACAAACAAGCAAACAAATTATTTAAAAAAAAAGAAGTCGAAAACAACGCAAACTTCATGTCTCCTCAACGCATATGGTTTCAGCTCAGGACATAAGAATTTTAAGAGAAGCAATGTTATTCAATTATGTGCTTTTCTTCCTTGTTTTGCCTTTATTTATTTATTTATTTATTTTTTGGATTGATTAAAAATAGCTGCCTGGCCAAGTAGGTCATTTATATACCATGAGCATGTGAGTATGCAGGGGCTGAATGTGATAGTATAATGAGTTTCAAATGATCCAACCAACAGTTCTCTGCTGTCAGGAGACAAAGGAATGCAAATAGGTGTCGTTGTTCTAACGAGCCCCCTGCTCTGGCTTCGCCCATGCGTAGCTGACAGAGGCTCTCATTGCTGCCTCTGCTCAGGAATTCAAACCAACATTGAATTTAGCCCTGGTTTATAGAGACACGTGTCCCGTCAGTAAGGGAATTCCTTAAAGGTAACAGCATGGCTTCCATTTGGAAGACAAGTCAAGACTCTTTAGAAAAGACAAGAGAACTTAATTTCTTTTTGGTCATTTTATTCGCGGAGCGATGCATTACACGCTGGACTAAGGCGTGGGTTTGTGACAGTGGATACTAAGTTAGGCGTGGACGCTGCTTTGGCGAACCTGTCCTGGCTGAGCTGTGAGTCCTTAGAAACGCATTGGCTGGTCAGGTTCAGTACCCGGTCCAGCTACAAGCTCCATGGAGCTCAGAGGCGGGGAAGCTCACCGTGCGGATGAGATTTTGAAGTGAACCTGGAAGGATTGGACTAGAAGAAGGTGTAACAGAAATAAGGACAAACGGTCAGGGGTCAGCGAGTGGAGGTGTTGAGTGTCTCCTTCGGGGAAGTGACAGGATGGCAGGACTGCCCAGGTAGGGAGGACCAGGACCACACACGTGAGAAACTAGTGGGCGCAGCAGGGGATGATCTGGCGCAAAGGGGAGACTGTCCTGAACTCCCCGCCCTGGCGGTGGAGCCAAGAGCTGGGAACCGCCATAAGCATCAGAAGTGATGATAGCTGATAGATGTGACAGGCGGGTGTGCAGGATTGACGAAGGACGTGAGGCACAGGTGCCATCATGCAACCAGGTGGCTCAGGAGATGCCAGTCCTCACTGGGAAACTGGAAGTAATTGGAAGCACCTGCTGATTTGAGCAGACACGAGCTCATCAGTTTAGGGGGGTTGGGGAGCACCGAGGGGTTTCCTCCTCACACTGCTGACCTTTGTCCTGCTTCTCTTTTCTCTCCACGACAGCGGGTGACTCTTCTTTGTTCTTCTTTTCTGACTTGGGTGCCCCAGTCAGGGCAGTTCCCTATCTGCGGGTGCCGATGGGCCACTTGACCAGCCAATCTCAGTTTTCTCGTGTTGTTTCCCTGACAACGGGGCAGAAAGGTCATCTGCACATTCCCATTCCGTCGCAGTTATCCGTGGGCGAGGAGGAAGGCCGAGCCTGCTGATCTAAGTTTTAGCTGCTGCGAGGAAGGCCGGGGTCCTGGGTGTCCAAGAGAGGCCATGTGAAATGACGTATCGACACACACTTATATCTTCCAAAGTCTCTAGTCTCAATGATGCACGTGGTGTGCCAAGTGTTGGCTGTGTTTAGGAGGTGGGAACCTGAGCCCCCAGGTTTTAGGAGAGAGAGGAAGGTTGAGGGCAGGGGTGTCCGAGAGTTCAAATCTTGTATGTTTGCTGATCACCAACATTCCAATGATCGGTTACATCTTAAGCCGTGTTTAGTCTAACATCAGAGGCAACGAACGCACAGAGCTAAACGGGTGTCCCGGCTGGTTGTTGGCAGTTCCTGGGGGTCCCCGCAGCCTGTAGGATAAGGCTGACCAGTGGTCCTCCCACACCGGGTTCCTGCCTGCATGCCCAACAACCAGAAAGTGAATTCAGCTACAAAGGTCTTTTCCTAAGACTGGATTTGGCCCCAAGCCAAAATCTTTCCCAGCATAATGTTACATTTCTTTTCTTTTGTTTTCATTTTTTTTTATCCTTACCTAAGGACATTTTTAATTGCTTTTAAAGAGAGAGGAAGGGAAAGAGAGAGAGAGAAACACTTCAATGTGAGAGAGACGCATCAATCGGTTGCCTCCCATACACGCCCCAACCGTGGATCGAACCCACAGCCTTTCCATGTACAGGATGATGCTCCAACCCACTGAGCCACACCAGCCAGGGCAGGTTATGTTCTTTGTAACTACTATTTATTGAGCACCTACTATATGTCAGGCATATGCTGTCATAGCACCCCTAGGAGATGGGGGTTATTCCCCCTGGTCTATGGGTGGCTTCCAATAAAGGCGAAGAGTGTCAGTAGGTTGTTGAAGGTCAAAGCCATGCGTTGTATCTCACTCGCAGTTAGGCAGACACATTGCTTCTGAAAGGCCTTGCAAATCGGGCTGAGGGTGCCACGCGACTCTTCAGGGCCGGTGACACAGGGTGGGGGCAGACAGGAAGTGTCAGCCCGGGGGAAGGAGCCGCGTGGAAGGCAGTGATGAATTCCTAGTCCCGTATGAGTGAAAACAGTTCAGACCTTCCTGCCTGGCGCTGCTGATGGATGGTCGCGGGAGACAAGGATTATGGTCCTGAAACTTTCCATCATGACAAAGGCGCGCAGGCAAACCCATTGACCTCGTTTATGTTGTCTGTGGCTCCGAGATGGATGCCACACCAGTGACACGGAGAGGAATTTAGTGCTTCTCTGTGCCAGCGCTGAAATGCACATGAGTGGGCACTATGCCCATCCTTAATCTGATGAGCAGAGCTCAGCCGTGTTGAACCAACTTGCCGGAAGCCACGCTGGCCCTCGTTATCATTAATGCTATTAGCACTATCAATATTAATAGATCATTTAACACTTACATTTAATACTTACTAAGGCTTGAAAAGCAAGGTGATATGAATTATCAGTGTGCATCGTAAGTGACATGCATACATCACTTGGTGACTTCTGGTGACTTTGATCTAGTTACAATTCTTCTGGGGGGTCTTCGTTGTAAGATAAGCATTGTTATTCACCAGCACCCCCACTAACAATGGGGAAAGAGGCTTGGAGGACTCATGTCCAGCACACCGAGCCTGCAGGCGACAGAGCCAGCCTCCTCCCCAGCCAGTGACCCTGCAGCACAAATGCTCGTCCCTGGTGACACGTGGCGAAGCCACAGAGCCATCTGCAATTGTGCCCCACCCCCCAGGTCCTCATTCAAAGTGGTGCCCGGCCCTGCAGTAAGAAAAAGACCAGACAGGATGGGGTCCCTGCCCGCCAAGGGCCCGTCCCAGCCCCTCCACCTGCCTCTGCACCTCCACACCCCACCACGAGTCCCGCCTGTGTCCTCCCGTCGTCCAGGGCACCAGGGGAGGCCCCGCACCCTCAGGCCTCTGCCAGTCTCCCGATCGTTCCATGTGCCCTGACACGCCCTCTCCCTTTGTCCTCGGGGGGCTCAGCACCCAGCGCACAGCTCCACGTGGTAGGGCAGGTGTTTCCTGCGGATGCAGGTCTGGGTTCCCTCTGCCCTGAGGTGGGAGTTCCCTAGGAGCTCAGGGCAACTCGCGTCTGCCCAGGCTTGGGGGTCCCCTCCTTCTCTTGGCCTGGGGGTCACACTCACAGCCCCCTGCAGACTGGGAAATGGATGGGAGGAGTGGACGGGACATCTCCCTGCAAATGTGGCCATTGAGGGAGGCCAGCCTCCGAGCTCAGGAGCAGACACAGGACAGAGACACAGGATGACAGGGACGCAAGCTGCCTGAACCAGTCTGTGGACAGTCGGGAGCTGGGGTGCTGCCTCTTTGCCTCTTACTGTCTGCCCCCCGCTTCCATCCCCGGCCAGGATCCAGCGAGACCAGAGTGCCTGAGGGCTGTGGCCCTTCAATACTGAGTCAGTGTCCTGTAGCATGTCCACAATAGGAATCCCACTGTCCCTCCGGGAGCCGCCAGTCCCAGCATATGCCCGGCGGTGCCCAGAACCGGACTTACAAAGAGCGCTGGCCAAGGTGGACAGCGTCATCACCCCTCCCCACCCTGAGCCGCATCTCCCCAGGAGAGAGGGGCCCCCTGACAGACCACACTGGCAGGAGAGCTCCAAGGCTGCCCGTGTGTGAAAAACACACTCCTGTATCGTCTAAAACGTGAAAAAACAGGCCATGTGACTTTTTAACAGCGTGACAAGAATACCACGCGACATCCACCTGCAATGTGCATGAAGTGTAGCAGCCATGGCATCTCACCAATCGCTGTAACAGGGTCTAGTCGATTTCCTCCTATTTTCTACCTTACCAATAGGCAGGTGGAGGTTCCTGTTTCCTTGTGAGCTGTCACGGGAGACGGGGGGTTGTCATTTCCACCTTCTAGGGGCTGCCTACACTCCTTGGCTTGTGGCCCCTTTCTCCATCTGCAAAGCCGGTCAAAGTGGCCAAGTCCCTTTGTCTGAGTCCCTTTGTCATGCTTCGCATTTTTCTGAGCTGAGTCTGTATGGCTCCCATGGGAGTGCTTTATTATTTTAAAGATTTTATTTTTAGAGAGAGGGGAAGGAAGGGAGAGAAACATCAATATGTGGTTGCCTCTCACGCGCCCCCAACTGGGGACCTGGCCCACAACCCAGGCCTGTGCCCTGACTGGGAATCAAACCGGCGCGGCGACCTTTCTGTTTGCAAGCCAGCATTCAATCCACTGAGCCACACCAGCCAGGGCAGAAGGTTCTCTGTTTTAAAGGGCTCAAGGGATTATACTGAGCCCACTGGGATAATTCAGCATACTCTCCTGATTTTAGGGCCTGCAGCTTTAATTCCATATGCACAGGGCCTTTTGCCATGTAACCCAACACACTCAGGTGGGACCCCAGGGGCGAAGGTTGTGCCTGCCAGGCCGCCTTCCCACCAGGACAGCAGGCGCTAACAGGACACGTGGCTGCTGCGAAGTGGAACCTGTGTGGTAGCAGAGGCAGTCCAAGCTGCTCCAAGGGTGGCAGGCGTGACGTCATTCTGCACCCCAGGGGCCCAAGACGGAGGTGCTATTACCACCCCCTTCTACAGATGGGAAAACTGAGGCACAGGGCGTAAGTGACTTGCCCAGTGCCAAAGAGCTGGGGGCCCCCCAGGCGCTGTGGTCTCAGGGGCCCCGTGATAGTGTCCCCCACAAAATGCATCCCAGGAAGGGCTGGGTACTGGTTTCTGAGCACTGGGACTTTTAGGAAAGGACGGCCCTCAGTTGTGGAGGCTCTGCCCTGGTCTGAGCACCCTGCACACCTTTTTTTTTGTTTCTTTTTTAATCCTCACCTGCGGATATGTTTATTGATTTTAGAGAGAAGGAGGGAGAGAGACAGAGAGAGAAACGGATCAATTGATGACCGGGGATTGAACCCGCGACCTTTTGGGGTACAGGACGACGCTCCAACCAGCCAAGCCACTTTCCCTGTGAACCTGGACTTTCTAACGCTGCTCGTGCTCCTTTGGCTGTGCCAGGTTTCCAATGACACCACGCTGATGCCGCTCTCTGTTCCCCCGTACAGACGCGTACCCCAATTCTGAAGTCGTCTACGTGTGGACCAACGGCACCACCAAGTCGGTGGTGGTGGCGGAAGACGGCTCCAGGCTGAACCAGTACCACCTGATGGGGCAGACGGTGGGCACGGAGAACATCACCACCAGCACGGGTGAGACCTGGCGCACGCAGGGCGCCACGCAGCGGGGAGCTCCGCCTGAGCCCACCCGTCCTGTTCCGCTTGCGCCCACTCTCCTCTGAGGCCCGGGCACAGCTGCTGGGCAGCAAGCAGCGGCCTGGGCCAGGCCCCTCCCGGCAGCCGCACGTGGGGACGCCAGCGGCAGCAGTGGCATTAAGGGACATGCCAGGCTAATCGGCAGGGCACTGGGCCCCGTATGCATGCAGCACACAGAGGCCCTGGTGACCATTGGCCCTGCCCGAGGCTACAGGGACCAGCTTATATAACACAGCCCCTGCCCTGGGCTCAGAAACACACGCGCGATAGTCTCTGCATGACAGGTAGCCCATCTGCTGCAAATGCTCCTGTTTCCCTGCTCCCCGGCCTCCTGCTGTGAACATTTGGAAAAGACGCCCCTGGGTGGAATTTTGGAAAGCATGACTGAGCAGCACAGAAATAGCCCAGGCCCTACACGCAGCAGGTGCTGTCGCTCCCATGTGCGTGGGGCTGAGCTGAGGCATACAGCTGCCATACCTGCCGCTTCATCTGGAGCAAAATGGGGGGGTGGAACGAAATACCTTCCCCCTCTCAGGCTGCAGGTATGTCTGCAGACACCTCGTGGTCACGTGAGGCACAGCAGTAGCAGTCAGGGTCACAAAGTGTGGCTCTGGGCAGGGCAGGGCTCCAGAGAGTCTCCAGGTGGCCAAGGAGAAAAGGGTAACAGGATGGCGTGAGCCCTGATTGGAGCATGAGTTCTAATCTCCAAGGGACCCCCTCAAGGGAGCCCCTGGTCAGCGCCCTGCTTTCTCAGCACCGCCAACCTCAGGGGCAGCAGAAAGCATGTGGACCTTTATTCCTACCAACTGTTACTGGGCATCCTGGGGACAGATGAGATCCTGGCAGGTATCTGGGGGACAGGACAGTGGCCTCCCCTTGTGATTAGCATACTTAGTGCAAAAGAAGAAGAAACAGTTGCTATTTCATGGAAACCAGAGAAAAGGTGGCCTGGCAGAATTCGGGATACAGAATTGTGGTGCTAACGGATGATGCTACTGTTTGGAGTTCTTCCACATCGTTCTGTACATTTTTATGAATGAGGTTCCCGTCTCTCTTTGCCTTCTGAAAAGATAGCCTTTTCTTTGTGATATGATCTGATATTGCTACCGTCAATTCAAAAACAAGACTAAAAAGAACACCAAAGGAGAATTAAGAGTAGGGAAGAGAGGCGGGTCGCCCCCAACACCCTTGGCTCCGTGGAAACTCACTGTCCAGAGACAGTAAGTAGCCCAAACCTGTATCTTGTCTGCGAGGAGGAAAGGTGGCTGATCTGTCTAGAGGAGGAAAGCCCCGATCAAGCCTTCCAAGCTCCTTTTATGGAGGAGCGTATCCAGGGGATACAGAGTCAGGTTCCACAAACCATCCATCAATTTCAAATGCTTGGGTTACTGTGAACAATCACTGGTTACTGATAACAACGTAAGGAACACAGTGAGTATTCTGGGTCACAGTCCGCCAGGCATCCTGGCACTATATGGACGTCAAGTGCATACGCCTTCCGGGTACTTGATGTCACACAGGCCCTATAGCTACCTTAAGAGATAAGAAAAACTGACCAAGCTTCAACGCTGAATATTCATTCTCTAAATCCAATTCAACCCCCTGAATGGGCTTTCGGGTCATGCCGGTCTTCCACCCTTCCCGGTCTTCTGGTCAAGACTTACAGGCCTCCCGGGGTGGGGGGTGGGGCTAGCTTGTGGCTGGGCTCCAATTCCCGAAACCTCGCAGGGTGGTCCCCTCCAGGGAAGTCATTTCAAACCCTCCTGCGGAGAAACAGAGAAGCGCCTCCCCTGAGCTCAGGCCCTGCAGAGAGGGACTGGGGTCTAGTCGTGGCTCCTACGCATATCTCAGCCCCTTTCTCTGGGTCTCTGTTTTTATTTTCTGCTGGGAGGGACAGAGGGAACCTGCTGCCCCCTCTCCCCTGCTCTCTCCTGCCCGGGCCTGGGCTGGAGGCGGGACTGTGGCCTGACCCACCATCTCCCTGTCTGTCAGGGGCCCATTTTGCCACCTGGTGTTCATGTTTCCTCTTACCTCTGCCGTTTGGCCGGCTGTAACAAAAGGCACATGGGGACACACCGTCCGCTGGCCCTGCTGAACTGTGGGCTTCATTCGGTACCAACAGCAGGCGTGGGCCCTGTGCTGTTACTCATCTGCAAAGCCCCAGCTCTGCCCACACAGCCGGCCGACCACCCCCAAGAGGGGGCACCACGTGGGGTCTGCTTCCACAAGGCAGGGCCCCTTCCCCCTCGTTCAAGTTCAGCCATACTGTCTCCTCCTTGCAATGCACCAAAGCCCTCTCGTCCTCAGAGCAACTCAGCTCTGCCTGTTTCTCAAAGCCTGTCCTGGGCAGGGGCGCATTCTGGTGGCATCAAAGACTCGGGCTGACAGCCCTTCACTGACCCCTCCCCCAGCACCCCGCCGACTCCCCGCTCCTTACCAGTTCACCATCAGCGCAGCGTCGTTCTCAGCGATGAACGGGAGGTCCCCGCTGGCCTCCCACACCGCCAGGCAGATGCAGAGGAGGCGCTGGGGCATCGCCAAGGAAGTGCCCCAAGCTCCCTGTCGGGCAGCCGGTGGTGAGGACAGAGCAGCCGCCAGGACCCAGGCCTCCAGAGGCCGCTATTGGTGGCCACCCTGCCCCAGCAGGGACACAGAGCCTGGGGCGCGTCGTCGCCCCCAGCTCCTGGGAGCCTCCTGGGCTGGGACACAGGGCGAGACCCCTCCACACACCGCAGGGCTCTGTGACATCCCCAGGTCTAGGTGGAGAGGCTAAGTCCTAGATCCCAAGGGCACCCGCGGCCACGGGGCGGGGGAGGGCACACAGGCTGTGAGGGGGATTATGAAAGCGCAGAAATCTGATTTTCCCAGGAAAAGCACCCGCCTGCAAGGCTCTCCAGAGCCTGGTGGTCAGAAGACTTATACAAGGATCATTAAGAAATCCACACGATCCCCATCCTCTCCTTTGCCCAAATCATACAAACAAACACTTGTGTGGTGGGAGGTGCAGAGAGGTCAGGATCCGGGACCCAGGACGCAGCCTGGGAGCCACTGGGCTGGGTGACGGAGTCACTGTGCTTATCTGCAGGGGAATACACCATCATGACGGCTCATTTCCATCTGAAGAGGAAGATTGGGTACTTTGTCATCCAGACCTACCTGCCCTGCATAATGACCGTGATCCTGTCCCAGGTCTCCTTTTGGCTGAACCGAGAATCTGTCCCGGCCAGGACGGTGTTTGGTAAGTGTCCCCAAGCCGGGTCTGGGCTGGTCTTCTGTGACCGACTCTCACCAGCGCCCGCAAAAACAGTTTCCATTCTGTGACCTGGAATCTGAAGGATCAATTAGAGGAGAGTCCAGCATTCAGGATTAGGCTTTGGGATTGCTCTCTGAGCCGGGGTTTAGGGGATAATGGTCCAGTTGATCATTGTTTCTGTTCTGAAAAGTCTTCCACAGGGAGCCTTTCTTTTCAGCTTTGAAATGGCCAACAATCTGTCTTAGGTGACATTTTGCTACAATATTTTTAGAGGTCTCTCAAAGCCCTACTTTGTATGTTGTATGTTATCAGGCAGTTTTCTTTGAAGTGTGGATGCCACTGAAAAGTTAACCCCGGGGCTCTGGCCAGGCAGTTCAGTTGGTTAGCGTGCCGTCCCCATTCTCCAAGGTTGTGGGTTCGACTCCCAGTCAGTACACATGCAAGAATCAACCAACAAACGCATCAATAAGTGGAACACCAAATTGATGTCTCTCTCTCTCTCTCTCTCTCAAATCAATTTTGAAAAATGTATAAAGCAAACCCCCAAGTGGCAATCAATATGTCACATGTCATAGGATAGCAATGAATTATACATGTAACATTCATGTGTGATAGGTGCACACGCATGCCCATGGTATACATACATGTAGGTGGCATGTGCCTATATACAAACATATGGTACGAATCTAGACATCACTTGGCTCTAACTTTGAATCTTTGTATCCTCAAACCCGAGGAGCGATACTGAGTGTAGTTTTGCAGGTGACCTGTGGTAATGGAAAACTCTTCCGTTTTCCTAAGCTGAAAAGCAAACTTCAGTCCTCAGCTCTTCGTATGGCACTGTCCCTTCCAAAAAAGGGAGGGTGACGTGCATTTTAGGGGTGTGCTCCCCTAGGGTGCCAGGGTGTTCCTAGGGACCTTCTCTCTTGCTCCAACCTTGTACCCGGCTTCACTTGCTTCAGGAATGTTTCAGGGAGCTGTGGTGCACCCCCCACCCCCAGCTCTTTAGGGGATATCAGTAGGCAGGCATGGGAAAGAATTAGTAGAAAAGTGCCATTTCCTCTTGGAGATTTTCAATGCACATTAGGATGTTAAGAGACCCAAGGAGACGCAAGAAGCCAATTCAAGGGCAGGCACAGAACACTTCCCCTAGCACAGTGATTAACTGGATTGTAATAAAAAGCCCAGGATGCCACCAGGTTCATTATTAAGCATTAATTCCATGCACAGTACTCTGTCATACCTTTGAAGGGTGACATTCGGTGACAGCTAAGCCGCCGTGACCAGAAAGGTCCAAACCTGTACGAATTTGTATGAGTTTATTTGAGCCATATTGACAACAGTTGCCTGGAAGCAAAGTCTCAAGGAATTGAGCAAATGCTCCAGAGAATGGCAGTTTTGCACGTTATTGTATATATCCGAATCAAAGGAGGAGGCCTAAGGCAGTTACATGAAACTCACTTGTGATAGATTAGGGAGGCGGGAGAAAGCAAAGTAGGGAAACAACTGGGATTGGATAAAAGTAAAATGATAGACACATACTTCTTTTAATGGCGTGGTTCAGTGGATTGAGTGTTGGCCTGTGAACCAAAGGGTCGCAGGTTCGATTCCTGGTCAGGGCACATGCCTGGGGTGTGGGCCAGGTCTCCAGTTGAGGGTGTGTGAGAGGCAACCACACACACATTGATGTTTTTCTCCCTTTCTTTCTCCCTCCCTTCCTGTGTCTAAAAATAATTAAATTATATCTTTAAAAAAAATAATTAGTACAGTAACAATAACAATGAGGGGTTTTTGTCTCCTGCTCTTGTGGGAGCTTGTGCCCTGAGGGGTCTGGAGAAAAGGAAATCACTCTGACATTCCAAAGGCCTGTTATTGTAGCTGCAAAAAAGACAATAGCCAGGCTCAGTTAAGGTAAAGACTGACCTTTGTCAGGGAAGATATGGTCCTAGGACATGACCACCCGCCATGGCTGGCCTTTAGTTAGGAAGTTTTCATTGTGTGGTTACCTTCAGCCTCTGAGTTTGTAAGGCCGCCATGTGCCCCCCCCCCCAAGCCATTTGGGTTCAGTGCGTGGCCTTCGTCACCCACAGAGTTGTACCGGTTGCCTAGGGAGGCTGTAACAAAGACCCAAGCACAGGGGCTTCAACAACAGAGGTTAATTTTCTCAGCTCTGGAGGCTACAAGTCCAAAGTCAAGGTGCAGGCAGGGTTGGTCCCTTCTGAAGGCTGTGAGAGATGCACCTGCTCCAGGCCTCTCTTCTGGTTTCTGATAGGTCTCAGCTTATGGCCACACATCTCTCTGAGTCTCTGACACCAGCCACCCTCGATCAGGGCCACCCTGACCACCTCGTTTGAACTTGATTGCTTCTGTAAGGCTGTGTATTTCCAGGTTAGGCTGTATGATGAGGTTCTGTAGGTTAGGACAGGGACTATGACTTTGAGGACACAATTCAGCCATGACAGGTGGAAGCCATGGGGGATGGAAGGGTCCTGCATTCCTGGGGCCGCATATGGCTTCTCCTTTGCCAGCTGGCCGATGTGGGTACATTGCTAACCATTTTTTTACATTTTCAAGTTGCTCACCTGCAATGTGGGGGGTAATGATACCCATGCAAAACGTGGCTTAGATTAGAGTCCAGCCCTTAGTAGATGCCCTGTAGGTGGCTTGTTCTCTGCCAGTCCTAGAGCAATGTCACCACTGCGAGTTTTCCCAGAACACAGGCAGCCAGCCTCAGGCACCCTGCCCAGCCACCTCAAGGGGACATTGACTGCCTTGGATTCTGAGACGGTACTTCTGTGTGCTCGTACCCCTTGGAGCCTCCATGTGCCCTGAGCCCACAACTTGTAACGCATGCACCTCATCTCTGTGAGGCACCTCGCTCCATACAGTGTGAATGCCATTGCCCCTTGGATCTTGGATCTTGACCTAGTGCCACGAAGCAACACGCCTCCCTCAACACCTCTTTGTTGAGCGCCAGCTGTTTGCTGGGCTTGGTCAGGGCAACCAGGACACAGTTAGGGTGTGTGTATCAATACACCCCAATCCCTGCCCTTCTCAGTTTATATTCTAAAAGGAGACAGCCAACCAGATAAATAAAATAAGCAGTATTTTATTTATTTTATTTTATTATTATTTCTTTAAAGATTTTATTTATTTTTAGAGGGAGGGGAAGGGAGAGAGAGAAGCATCAGTGTGTGGTTGCCTCTCACACGCCCCCAACTGGGGGCCTGGCCCACAACCCAAGCATGTGCACTGACTGGGAATCGAACCGGCAACCCTTTGGTTTGTAGGCCAGGACGCAACCCGCTGAGCCACACTAAGCAATATTTTAAATGCTACAAGGGAGTTAAATGTTATGGGAACCTTTGAACTGGAGCAGTGCCATCCCTGTCGCCTGGGGTCTGGGCCGGGCACTGATCCCTGTTTCCGCTGTTCCCACCCTCGCCGCCAGGGGTGACCACAGTGCTGACCATGACGACGCTCAGCATCAGCGCGCGGAACTCGCTGCCCAAGGTGGCCTACGCCACCGCCATGGACTGGTTCATCGCCGTGTGCTACGCGTTCGTCTTCTCCGCGCTGATTGAGTTCGCCACGGTCAACTACTTCACCAAGAGGGGCTGGGCCTGGGACGGCAAAAAAGCCTCGGAAGCTGCCAAGATCAAGGTACCGCCTCCCTTCCTCCCTTCACCGTTCTTTCAAATTCCCTCCGCCGAGTAAACGTGCCGGTTCTATGCGCAAACGTAAGACTAGGGGTTTCTGCTCCCCACCTCCCTGCACCCAACAAAGGTCCCTTCCCTGCGCCAAGGTCCTTGCAAAGTGGGACTTACCACAGGGCCCGTTTCAAGTTCATTTTGAATCGCCAGTTTTGTTCAAGCGAAAGCTCTGGGGCCCATCTGAACGGCCTGGGCTGTTATTCTCAGGTCTTTTATTTTTGCTTAAAAAGCCTCTTGCCTGGTCAGGACTACCCGTCCAGTCTTCCACTCGTTCTCCGCCACTCGGTCCTCAGTGTGTCTTCTGAAGGTGGCTTTACGGTCCAGTCCGTGCGCCACCCTTGCCACAGGTCTGAATGGAGACCTGCAGGGAGTGGGCTGATGACGGCGACTTGGATTGTGTGATCATGGAACAGCGCTGGTCTCAGTAAATCGTAGGGAACTTCGGGACTAAGTATGGCTCCCCAGGAGTTGTGGCGCTGGGGTCCCCACTCCGAAGGGCGGAGGGCTCCATGTGGGGCACCCACGCATATTGGGCGGTGCGCACGAGTGTGTGGGCGTGGTGTTAGCGGAGCAGAGAGCGCTCGAGATATAGACTGTCCGCAGCTGTCACCTGCCGGGATCTCCAGAACCATAGGCCAGGTCCGACATTGGGGTGCAAGGTAGACTTTAGGGGTACGCAGCTGTGAAAGGGCAGAGGAAGCGAGAGACACCGGCGGAATAAGTTGAAGCTGACCCTGAGGAACCGGAGCCGGAGGCCATGTGCTGGCCACTGCTCCTGGGGGCCGGCCACGCCTCCGGGACCCGCACAGATGGCTGTTCCAGGTGACTGCCCACAAAGCGAAGCACAGGCTGTGGGGGCAGACCAGCCTCTTCCAAAGCGTCTGCTCGCTCCCTGGTTTCCCCGGAGGTGAAAGCCGCCCTGGCCGGGTGGCTCAGCTGGTTGGAGCATCATCTTATGCACCAAAAGGCTGTGAGTTCGATTCTTGGTCAGGGCACATACCTAGGTTTGGGGTTCAAGCCCTGGTCGGGGCACATGCAGGAGGCAACCGATGGATTTTTTTTCTCTCTCTCTCATGGATGTTTGTCTCTCTCCCTCTCCCTTCCTCTCTCTTTAGAATCAATAAAAACATTCTTGGGCGAGGTTTTTTTTTTTTTTTTTTTATTTAAGAGAGCCGTTCAAAGCAGTAGGCAGCTGTTCAGCCATGTCCATGGGTTCCTTCTGGGCAAGGAGGGGCCCCAAGAGCCTGCTCTGGCCCGGGGACTGTCCTGCCCTCCCTCCCAGGTCCTCTGTGGTCCTGCAGCTCCTGCATCTGATTCCACATGTATTTGACCTGCCTTTTCACCTGCCCTGTGCTCTTCCTTTCTGCTTTTTAGTTTTCTCATAGTTTCAGTGGTGATTTCTTTTCTTTTCTTTCTTTTTAAAACTATAGTCACCATGTGGTACATTATGTCCCCAGGACATTTTTATTTGTAACTGAGTGCTTGTACCTTAGGACCCCCTTCACCCGTTTTGCCTGTCCCCCTCTGCCCTCCCCCCCCTCTCCCTCCCCCTCCCCCTTCCCCCCAGCAACCACCAGTCTGCTTCTCTGTATCTATGAGCTTGTTTCTGTCTTCTTTCTTTGTTTTTCAGCTTCCATATATAAGTGTTTGTCTTTCTGCCTGACTTATTTGATTTAGTATAATACCAGATGGTACGGTCTGCTTTTTTTTTACCCTTACCCGAAGACATGCTTATTTTTTCTTTTAGAGAGAGGGAAAGGGAAGGAAGGAGGGAGAGAAATATTGATGTGAGACAGAAACATTAATCAGTTGCCTCTTGCATGCATCATAATCGGGGACTGAACCCATAACATAGGTATGTGTCTGACCAGGAATCGAACCTGAGACATTTCGGTTTACCGGATGATGCTCCAACTAGCTGAGCCACACTGGAGAGGGCAGGAATGCTCATTTTTTACAGCTGAGTAATATCTCATTGTATATGTGAGGTATGTCCAGAAGATATCCGGTCGTGTAATATGAAAAATAGAAACATTTATTGAAGAACATACAAGATACAAAAAACATTGTTCATAGGACAATGACGCCTCAGTCCCCTTCAAAGTAGGCACGTTGGGACCTCACACAGTTCTCCCAATTGCCATCCGCTGCCCCATTGTATTTTCCTGATTCTCATAAATGGTCTGAAATCTCCTCCCTTTCAAAGGTGACTTTAGTTTGGGAAAAGCCAAAAGTTGCTGAGCGCCAAATCTGGGCTGTAGGGGGCGCTGAGTCACCTGGGTGATATGATGTTTCTCAAAAAATTCTGCACCAGACGTGATACATGAGTTTGTGTGTGATGGAGCTGCCAATCACCAGCTGCCCATAGCTGTGGCCTTCAGAGTCATCCAAATAGTTTCTCTGGAGGAATGTTCAAGCTTAACACAAAATTTGATGTAGTTCATTGCTCTACTCGCTCAGTCATTTTGAATGCGACGGCCACACAGGACACATGCTCACTCAATGGCGTCTACTGCCCCCACTGACTAGTACAGTGAAGTCGTCATTGTTCACGCATGAGCATTCCAGTCCACTCTCCTTGGTTGCCAGGTTACAGCAACGTCACACAAACCATTCTTATTATATTAACAATGGGTG
Source organism: Furipterus horrens (assembly GCF_987537825.1). Taxonomy (NCBI): domain Eukaryota; kingdom Metazoa; phylum Chordata; class Mammalia; order Chiroptera; family Furipteridae; genus Furipterus; species Furipterus horrens. The sequence goes on along the minus strand of NW_028327186.1, from coordinate 1,065,363 downwards.
GACAGACCTCATATATACTACCTTCTCTTTATCCATCCATCTGCTGATGACAGTTAGGTTGGTACCATGTCTTGGCTTATTGTGACTAATGCTGCAATGAATCTGGGGGTACAGATATTTTTTCCCAAATCCTGATAGCAGTTTCTTTCATTTACTCTCTGTGTTTTCCAACTTTTATTTAATGAGATTGTATTACTTTGGTAATGGAACAGAATTTTTCGGCAGCTTATGCAAATGTTTAAACATACAGCAATGTTTAAAGAATTTCACAATGAACACCTGTCTGCCATTAACACTTTACTGTTTACATCATCACCATCTGTCATCTGTCTATGATCTAGTCATGCATTCAGACCTCTACTCAGCCTCAATCCATCTATCAATCCCTCTTATTTTTTAGACATTTCCAAGTAAATTTCAGAGGACAGTACATTCCCCAACTAAATACTTCAGCATGCAGATCATTAGCTAGAGTTTAATATCTGCTTACTATTTGGTTCATTCAAAGCAAAAATGTTAGAGTGTGAAATGTACAAATACTAAGGATTCACTTGTGGGGTTTTGATAAGATGTTTATTTGTGGGACCCAGTCCCTATCACAATAGAGACCAGCACCAGCACCCCGGCCCGGTCCTGTGCTTATTGCAACAATGGTAACCACTATTCCAGTTTCTCCTGCCATAAATAACTGGATCAGAATTTCACATCCAAGGCTGGCCATGCGGGTTGTAGGCTTACAAGTCTGTGGAGTCTGCCCTCTGCCAAAGCCAAGTGATGGTTCTTTCTCTCTTTACAGATAAACCTTTAAAAGTGAGCTGACAGTTGCCTGCAAGTGGCATGCCTTTCTGTTCTTATTCTGTTTTGCAGAAAAAAGAGCGGGAACTCATACTAAATAAGTCTGCAAATGCATATACCACTGGGAAGATGACCCATGCCCCCAACATCCCAAAGGAGCAGACGCCGGCAGGGACCTCCAGTGCATCCGCAGTGGCAGGAAATCCTTCCGAAGACAAGACCCCCGAAAGCAAAAAGACTTACAACAGCGTCAGCAAGATTGACAAAATGTCCCGAATTGTGTTCCCAGTCCTCTTCGGCACTTTCAACTTGGTCTACTGGGCAACCTATTTGAATAGGGAGCCGGTGATTAAAGGGGCTGCCTCTCCAAAATGATGCGCGGCACCCTGAAACTCCAAGAGAGTCATCATCCTCCCGTGGAGTGGGACCCCGTGGGGGGAGGGGAATGAGCTCAGAGAGACTTCCCATTCTTGGGCACTATCTTTCAGGAAAATTTTGCATGTTTAATAATATGTACAAATACTCTTGCCTTGATGTTTCTACATTTAACGTCAGAAGTTTCAAAGATGTCACATTGATAAATAAAACAAAGAACTTTCTAGAAAACCAGAATGGCTCTGACACTCAGATGCTCAGTATCTGACATTGATAGTTTACAAATAAGATAAGTATATTTTTAACTGTTCCAAGCGTCACCTAACGATGTTTTTTATACTTCCAATGTCATTTCATACAAAATTTCCCAGCAAAGAAATATTTTATGAAATGCTCCATGGTTATTACTTGACCAACTCTTGCAAGAAACAACAATCACAAAGAGCACATTTTTCATTAAAAAGGAAACTTGTGAGCATTTACGTACAAAACTAATTGCCTTTGATAATTCTTACTCTTCAGAAATTAGAAAGTCCTGCATGACCTTACTTTAAGAAATAGAATAGGCAAATATTTATGCAGACAAATTTAATAACAGACACATATGGTATGTTAGATTAACAGATAAAGTATTTCCCCAAGGACAAAATTAACTGCTTAAAGAACCTTTTTTCTTTGTTTTTGTTTTTTGGGGTTTTTTTTTTTTTTGTGCGTGGTGGGAAGAAACACTCCCTACTCCCCACCACGGCCCCTATTAACTGAACAATGACCAAGAAAGAAAAGATGTTACAGTAAAAAGTGGTGTGACAGCAGTCTTGACAATTGTCCCAAGCATTCAGGTCTGACACTTTGACCACACCTCGCTGCAACCAGTGTGTGATGCTTCAGTGGTGACAAATTGTAATCGATTTCTTTTCCATGTTACTTCCTCGTCCGTATTTCATGATTGACTTATTGCTCTGTTAGCTTTTGTATATGAACCTTAAATGTTCATTAAAAAAATAAAATAAAAAATGAACTGCTCTCGTGGGTAAATGTCATGTGTTTAAAACGTTCATATTTTGATGGATTCATTTCCTGACCAGGACACAAAGTCTGTGAAATTGCTTGGGAGGGCATTGGAAATATAGGGGAGAAAACAGTTTATGAAGAACATGATTGCCCTGGCTGGGTTGCTCAGTTGGTTGGAGTATCACTTCATACACCAAAACATGTGGGTTTGATTCCCGGGCAGGGCCCATGCCTGGGTCTTGGGCTCAATCTCCATCTGTGGCACGTATGGGGGGCAGCCAATCAGTGTCTTTCTCTCACTTCTGTCTCTCTCTCACACTCTCTCTTCTTCTCTCTCTAAAATCAATAAACATACTCTCGAGTGAGAATTTAAAAAAAGAATATGATTGTCTGATCACTATGGTGTACCCTTGAAACTAATACTAAATAATATTGAGTGTCCATTGTAATTTTAAAAAAAACTTTTTTTAAAGAGAAGAATGAAAACAGAACAAGAAAATCAACCTTCCTTGGCCCCTCACCCGTGTCCCAATCTAACTCCCTCGGGCAGCATGTAGAGAGAAAGCTGATTTCAACCAGTGAGGGTAACTAGGTAAAAGTGCAAGCTTACCCCCGTCACATAAACACATACATCGCCATGACAGAGCCCCACCTGGGGGCGCTCCCCACGCAGGTGCGCACTGTGGGCCAGGTGACTGCTGGGTTCTCGCCGCATGCTGTCCATTTGGTGTTTGGGGACAGTCACGCCGTTCACTGCATTCAGACCATCCCCTTACCGTTGCAGGAAGTTCCCAGGAGCCACATGCATGGAAGGAACACTTCCTGCCTCCTCTGTGACTCACTTGGGATTACAGAAGGGGTCTTATGACTACCAGCAAACTATCAGAGTTAGGCCTGTCTACGTTGACCATCCAACGGTACATCTTTCTTTAAAACTGCTTCACGTCCCTGTGTTTGGTGGACCCAGACCCAGCCGCTGCCACGGCCACACACAGACTGTGTCCTTCACCTCGTATAACCCCGGAAATGCCCATAGCATCCATTTACTGAAAACTCCAGGTATTGATCCTGGAAAGCCCTTCTCCAGGATTCAAGGCCAGTTATTTTATCAGAATCATAGGAGAGATCTGCAGAAGTTACATGCCTCTAAAAGTCAGGTGCCCATTTTTCAGTATCTCTGGTCATTAAAGGTGCAGAGATATTTCCCTGCTCCCTCTACGCCTGGTTTCAGGGCCTCACACATGCAAGGGTGAAGGTCAACAGGCAGGGTGCTCCTAGGTCTTCACGCAGATGCATTTCTCTACTGCAAAGGCTGCCAGGTGTGTGGAGTAACAGGTGCGCTTTCCATAATATCAGGATAAAATCTGCCGAAATAAAAGGCAGACCTGGGACTCCATAAGAAATGTGGACTTTCATGTCCTGCTCAGTTACATGTCTCTTACAGTTCAGCTTTGCATTGGCATTTGGAGAAAAATATTCCGTAAGTCACGTCTAAGTGACTACACTTTGAAACCCTCACTTTAAACATCTCAGTCCTAATAGAAAGTGATGTCTCTCATAGCAGGTTGCTCTGATTGTCTTGCTAAGGTCTCGGTTTTGTTAACGGAAATCCCGGAAGCTCCGCTGAGTGATTCCATCATTCACTTTTGCACGAATGCACTGCTCAGGCTTAAAGCCAATGCGTGTTTGGCAAAAATGGTCACATTGTTCTGCTCTCTGATTTTGTATTGGAGACATTTCAGTGTTCATTATTTTTTTTAAAGGATACCGGTTTTTATTTTTATTTATTTATTATTATTTTTAAAGATTTCATTTATTTTTAGAGAAGGGAAGGGAGGGAGGGAGAGAAGGAGAGAAACATCAGTATGTGGTTGCCTCTTGCACACCCCAACTGGGGACCTGGCCGCACCCAGGCCTGTGCCCTGACTGGGAATCGAACCTGCGACCCTTTGGTTCTCAGGTCGGTGCTCAATCCACTGAGCCACACCAGCCAGGGCCTCAGTGTTTGTTATTTTTAATAAACACGAAACAATTACCATGGGGAAAATGATAACAAGTCAAGAAATAAAACATTTATAAATAATTATAAATTACTGTGCTCTACTTTTAGAACTGTGGCATTTAAATGTATTTCTTTTGACATCTCCATAAATAGAAAGAATATTCTAATAAGTCAGCAATCAGTATTCTGTATTTCTCAGGAATCTCTATGTCTGTCTAGGGCAGGCTTTGGCTAAAGTTGGCCTAAATGCATGTATACAATAATTGGGTTCAAATGCTTCTAGGTAACTATCGAAGTTAAGATGGCATAGCAACCATCTTCGTTGAAGATTGATAAGGAGTTTGTAAATCTCTTATTTATTTATTTATTTACTTATTTATAGAGAGATGGGAAGGGAGGAAGAAAGAGAAGGAGAGAAACATCAATGTGTGGTTGCCTCTTGCACACGCCCCCATCTGGGGACCTGGCCCACAACCCAGGTATGTGCCCTGACTGGGAATTGAACCTGCAACCCTTTGGTTCTAAGGCTGGTGCTCAATTCACTGAGCCACAGCAGTCAGGGCTGTAACTCTTCTAAGCTATTTGTTAACACCTTAGAAATAGTTCTCTATGTCTCCTGTGGGACAAATTATGGGGAACATGTAGAGTAAATTAGAAATCTCTATTTTTACAAATAGGGATATTGAAACCCAAAGAGGTTAATCCACTGATTGGCTCAAATAATATCCTACAATAGGAGAAAATGCAGACAAAGCTTTCAGTGCTCACAGTTACTAACTATGGGTTCACAACACCATGCGATTGCTTTCAGGTGGAAGTTGATTTAGAACAGGAGTGGAATGTAAAATGTGAAATCTTGTCTCAGGCCCAGGTTAAATGATGATATATTAAGAATGTCTTAAAGATTTTTTTTTTCGCTGAAAGGGTGACCTTTAAGTCTGTTCCTTCTTCTGTAAAATAATCTGTGCTTCTATGATAGAAGAAACTCCTCAAGCCCTGGCTGGTGTGGATCAGAGGATTGAGTGTCAGTCTGTGGACCAAAAAGTTGCTGGTTCGATTCTCAGTCAGGGTACATGCCTGGGTTGCGGGCTGGGTCTCTGGATGGGGGCTTGCAAGAGGCACCCAGTCCACGTATCTCTCCCACATTGCTGTTTCTCTCCTCTTCTTTCTCCCTCTCTTCCCCTCTCTCTAAAAAAGTAAAAAAATAAAGTTAGAAGAAAAAAAAAGAAACTCCTCATGATAGAATGGACTTGTCAGGGTATCCCTGTACACCAATCCCCTTCTCTATCAGAGGATAAAGGAGGGAAGGAGAGGAGAAGGAGGAAGAAGAGGAGGAAGAGGGGGAGGGAGGAGAGAGGAGCACCAAAGCCAAGTCCAGAGCACCGATATAAATGATCACATTTGCTGCATTGAGTGAGACTGACTACAATATCATCAAATTTTCAATCAACCTTAGCCTCCGTTGTAAGAATGAGCTTCAAATAGAAAAGAACTTTTTAAAAGAATTGGAAATGCCTCAGTTCTGTCAATAAAAACAGTATGTTAATTACTGAAAAATTATTCCTGATGTTTCTTTCTTAATACTGACACATGCGAAGCATTCACCACCATCAGCAGACATGGCACGCATTTGAATACGAAGAACTGACCTTGCAGTGCCTTGCTAGGTCTGCAGCAATGTAAGATAATGCTTTTGAAGTGTGCAAAAAGGTTCATTTCATCTAACATTTGCCTGATTATCTGTTCGTCACTGTCATTTTCCACAGACCATCTCAACCCCCAGATCAGATGATCTGTAGCTTATTTTCAAATGAGCGATTATGGAAACGTGCAATTCAAAAATATTTACTGCTTAGACTTCTCCCTAATATAAAGTTCTAAGATATGGGTTTCCTTAACTTTTCTGAGTTCAAGTTGAAAGACAAAGCAAAGGTCGGATACTATATTTTGTAACATATGACTTTAGAAAGGAAAACTTGAAATGAGCCCTAATTGAGTCAATACACTAATTGAAGTTCAATGTATTCTACCTTCTTCCTGTTGCTACCGCTGTCTCCTTAGCAGCCAGCACATTCACAGCCAGTGATGGGTGGTCAGTGAGTGGGAACTGATGGAGGGGTCAAACCTGCAACCCTGGTGTATGAGGACAACGCTTTAACCAACTGAGCGACGCGACCAGCGCCATGACCATGTAATTTATTGTCCAGAGGTGGAGGAGACTTCGTTAAATTCTCTGCCCCCAAAGAGCAATGCCAATGCCAACATTGGCAAGATTATCAAAAGCAACCACTTGAGAACTCTGGACATGTAAACAAAGGCATACAATAAATTTAAAGTATTCACTTTAAAGAAAAGCTGCTGAACCTCAGAATGGGGGAAGTACATGACCCTTTAACTTAGGGATACCTCCATCTCCCCACCAGCTCCCTGTCCTGTGACCATGAAGACCAGCAGACTCATGAACAAAGAGACCATAGCCCTGCACAAGGGTACACCATCCAGCACAACCTGCAATTGCAAAATACTGGAAACTACTCAAATACCCCAACAAAATAGATTGATTTACATATTATAGTATCTGAACACAGAGTACAATGTGTCTATGTAAACAGAATGGGTAAAGACTACATTTACTGGGATGGAGTGATTTCCAAGATACGTTATTGAGAAGGTTAAAGAAGCAATGCACAAAAAGTTATATAACATGGCTCGGTTGGAGCATTGTCCCATACACCAAAAGGTTGTGGGTTCGATCCCCAATCTATCAGCAGGCAAGAATCACCAATGCAAGCTAAGAGGAAGTTACTTAGATATTCTAAAAGAATTTCCCTCAAAAGAATAGTTAACTTTTTCCCCCCTCACCTGAGGACAGTTTTTCATTGATTTTAGAGAGAGCGGGTGGGAGAGAGAGAAATATCGGTGTGAGAGAGAAATGTGGGTCTGTGGCCTCCACCATGTGCCCAGACGAGGGCTTGTAGGTGCCCGGACCGGGGACTGGGGATTGAACCTGCAACCTACACATGTGCGCTCACCAGGAATTGAACCACATCCTTTTGGTTATGAGAGGACACTCCAATCAACTGAGCCACATCTGCCAGGGCAGTTAACATTTTTTTTTTAAGTAACTTCATAGTAGAGAAATCTAACAGTTACCAACTTAACCAAATGATCAAGCCACCCACACTAGGACAGATTGTCCCGGTGTCTCTGAGGTCATGCACTGAGAAAAGCAATATACTTAAGCTGGATTTCTGCCCGAAGTACATACCCAGAATCTGATCACGGGGAAACAGCAGACAGGCCCCAACTGAGGTGCAGTCTGCAAAATCACTTGCCTCTTCTGAAACGAGCAATGTTCAACTGTTCTAGGCTAAAAATATACTAAATACACACAATGACTGAATTTTGTGACCCTGAATGGGATGTTGGGCCATATGGGAGAAGATGCTATTGAAGATGTTACTGACACAGTGAACAAAATTGAACTAGGGACTGTAAATTATGTTGTATTACATGAAAATAAGATTTTTTTTTAAGCTTGTGACTATTTCAGAATAAATAGTTTAAAAAGTTTGGGGGGAAATTTATAAGCTGACTCACACAGAAATGCAAATGGCCTAGAACAGCCGAAAGAATAAATTCAGGGCTCTAGAACTAATAGCCATTAACAATAATTTTGAAGCTATAATAATTTTTTAAAAGCGCGGCATTGGTGCAAATATAGGGTGATAGATAGATCAAGAGATCAGAGCCCAGATGCATTCATACATCACCACCTGATTTATGCAAATCCAATGGTGAAAAGATGGTGTTTAAATAAATCATGTGAAGCCCATTAGCTATCTGTAGGAAGATAAATAAACATTGAGTCATAAATAAAATCATAGGCTAAATTCAATGAGAAATGACACCTGGTCTTAAAAGAAGCTTTCTTCTTAAGGTTTTAGATGAAAACATAGATTATCATTATGATCTTCGGATAAGCAATGATTTGTTAAATGGGATACAAAGCAATAGTGTTTCTAAAACCCTATTTGAAGAACTACAGGCAAACCACTGACTGAGGGGAGATAGACCTCACCCTTTAATGTGTGGGTGAGGCCTATTAAAACACATCATGACCTTCTATAAACAAAAAGAAAACAGACTAGCTTTAAAAAAATTAAGATTTTACTTATTTTTAGAGAGGGGAAGGGAGGGAGAGAAACATCAATGTATGGTTGCCTCTTAGGTGCAACTGGGGACCTGGCCTGTAACCCAGGCATATGCCCTGACTGGGAATCGAACCGGCAACCCATTGGTCAGTTGATTGGTTTGATCTCCCCAGGACCACCCTGGACCCCAATGGGCTCCCCTAACCCTAACCCTCACCCTTGGTCCTGCACGAGCCGTGACTGGGAATGGAACCTCCAACCTTTTGGTTAGCAGGCTGGTGCTCAATGCACTGAGCCACACCAGCCAAGACCAAAACAGACTGGTTTTGAGGTGGTCAAAAGACTTGAAAGACACTTCATAAAAGAAGATACTGCCATGGCTGGAAAGAATTTGAAAGGAGCCCAGAGACTAAAACCTCAATGAAACATCGAGATGTCTATAATTAAAAAGGACAAGCCTGCATTTCATGGAGGCCACGTGCAGCCCCCACCCAGCCAATGGGTGGTAAATCGATACAGGTGCTTTGCAAATCTCTTTAGTACTATTTATTATCACTCAACCTGTGCCTCCCCTGTGATCTAAAACTTCCATTTCTAGCCAGATAACTGAGAGAATTGAGCACGTATGTCCACAAAGTAACTCGCAGAAATATATTTCTCAGATAAATAATGTCGTCGTCGTCGGCAGCCGTCCGTCTCGAGAGACGATGGCGTAGCTTCCTGAGAGTCTATCTGCACCGCCGAGAATGGCTGTGCAGTCCGATTCGGGAGTGACAATCCCTGCCGCACTTGGTACAGGTGAAGGCAGATGGCTGTTGTTGCTGCTGCTGACGCTGCTTCCGCCTCGATCTTTTCTGGACCGCCTCATCGTTGCGCGCAGCCTCCGCGCGTGACGTACCTTGCCTGACCGCGAGCCTCCAGGCTAGGCGGTCGTCTGCTTGAACTTCCCATGTGTTGAGATTGATGGAGCATTGTGTCATGTCCTTTTTGCAGATGTCTTTGAACCGCAGTTTTGGGCGCCCTGTCATCCTCTTGCCTTCTGCTAGCTCGCCGTAGAGGAGGTCTTTGGGGATACGGCCTGCATCCATTCTTTTGACATGGCCGAGCCACCTGAGGCGTCTCTCGCTAAGAACTGCATGCAAACTGCTCATATTGGCTCGCTTCAGCACCTCGGTGTTGGGGACCTTATCCTGCCAGGCGACATGCAGGACGCGTCGCAGGCACCTCATGTGGAAGCTGTTGAGTTTCCTTTCGTGCCTTGCGTAGGTGGTCCACGTCTCGCTGCCATAGAGGAGAGTGCTGAGTACGCAGGCTTGGTAGATGCGCAGTCTGGTTTTCTCAGTGAGGCTGGAGTTGTTCCACGCTCGCCGGTTCAGTCTGGCCATAACTGTGGCTGCCCTGGCGATTCTCCGATTGACCTCCAAGTCGACTGACAGAGAGCTCGAGATGGTGGACCCGAGGTAAGTGAAGTCGTTGACAACCTCCAGGGTGTATCCGTCGATGGTGATGCATGGGGGAGTCCCCGTGCCTTGAGCCATAACATTCGTCTTCGTCAGGCTGATGGCTAGTCCGAACTCCTTGCATGCGTGGGAAAGGCAAGTGACTAGCTGCTGTGGTGTATTGACTAACACAATGAAATGCTACGTGCAGCAATAAAACATGAATAACTCCGACCTAAGCAATAATATATTGGGTGAAATTATCCAGATGTTAAGTAGAAAGGACTATATGATTCCACACGAGTCCAGAGCAGGCAAAACCAGGCTACTGTGAGCTGGGGTGGGCACTGCCTGCGACGTTGCCGGGGGCCTGGGAGGGGGCACCTGGAAAATTTCCTCATTAACCTGAGTGACGTAGGACGCTACCCTCGTGCATACGGTACATACATGGATTTAAAAGTCACTGAGCCTTACTTCTAAGGGGAGTGCATCTTGTTGCGTGTATTTTCCCTGGATATCTTTTGTTTAAGTTGAAAAAGGAAAGTTTTTTTTTTTTTTTTTTAAAGCCATAAAACAGCGTGACTTTAGACGTACAATTTTGAGAGCGGGAGGGATTGGATTCCGAACAAAACCCAGAATTGGGAGGGAAGAGAAGCGTAAGTGATGCCTTGGGACGTTGTGTTCAACCCCGAGCTCGCTCTGCTTCTTCGCGCCGGTAGGAGGTGAAGCGAGGCCGGGAAAGGAAACCTGGGGATTTCTCCCAGAAGCCGCCAGAGGGTCCCTGGGCCGCCGCCCGCCCGGGGTTCCTCCCAGCCTCCCGCCGAGGCGCAGCCCAGCCCTCGGCCGCGCCCGGGGCCTCCCGGAGCTGCGCCCGGGCCGACCGCGCGCGTCGCCGCGGGGCGCTCGGTGCCCGCCGAGGGCGGGAGCTGCGTTTGGTTCAGGGGATCAACCCCAACCCTCCCGCTCATGGTACTTTCGATTTCCCTTCTTTCCTGCGAAGTTGGGGAAGGGACGGCTTGCAAAGCCCGTGCGCCCCAGTGGAGCTGTCAGCTTCTCTGGTGCTGAAGATGGAGAGAGCCGGGCGGTGGGGTGGGGGGTGGGTGGCGTGAGCACTGCGCATGCTCCGCGGAGCATCTCTCCTCTGCCTCCTTCTCTCCCTCTCTTCCCTCCTTTCCCCTCCTCCCCGTTTTCCCCGCAGATCAAGCTGGGGAACGGAAGAAAATCAAAGCCTAAAAGCCTGCTCTTTGAAGATTCTAGATTCTTGATCTTCCATTTTGCTTTCACACTTAGGCCCAGAAAGCTTGTGTCGGATTTTTTCCTTCAACTAAACTTATTTAGTTAGAAAGAAAGAAAGAGAGAGGGAGGGAGAGAGAGAAGGAAGGAAGGAAGGAAGGAAGGAAGGAAGGAAGGAAGGAAGGAAACCAAAGCAGTAAAGAATGGAAGAACAAAATCTTGTTCCAGATCTCAACATGGAAAGGGGAGCTTTTCAAACTAAAATGTTCAACTCTACCAAGCTGACCCACTAAGTCCAGTAAGTGGAGCCAGGCATCCTAAATGCCAGATGACCTCGTGTTGCATTCATTCGTAATAACCACACATCGAACATATGTGAGGAAGGAAAAGAATAAACAACAGAGAGACGTAAAAAGGACATCACAATTTTTTCTTTTCCACCAGTCGAACTATGAAAACTTCATAGGGCACTTCTCACTCTACAGATAATTTGCAAAAACATTCAAATCTTTGTCTGTTCTTATTGCAAACAATATTTAAGCATTTGTACTCATGCTCAGATTATAAAGAGTACAGCAAGAAGTCTAAATCTTTGCTTAAAGATGCAAACATCAAATGTCTACCGAGCTCTGACACCCCTGAGACACAAGATGGCTAATCATTTAGACTGAGATGTTAGTTAAAACTGCATGGTTTTCATCCTCCGCCACCGCCTCCCAGTGCGAAACCTTGTAGCTGTGTGATCTCAGCGAAATGACTTAACGCACCTGTGCCTTTTCTCCATCTTTAAACTGGGAATACGCTTATAAGAGTTTGAATCGGTTCATCTGTGTAAAGCCTTCACATCAGCCCTGGGTTCCTATAACGTTATCAATATCTGATGGTTATTTTTACCTATGTTCCTCTGACTGTGTCACACACGGAGGCACAAAAGAATAGTCTCTTTTTACTTGTGTTTTTCCTCATAGCATGCTTAAAAACTCTGTGCAGGCCTGGCGTGTTTCTACAAGCAATTAACGAGTGATAACCAATTATCTAACTGATTTTTTAGAAGTGCTCGACTGTGTGATGGAGAAAACTAGAGACTGGGGCAGAATGTGATCCAGTCATTCCCCTGAACCTGGAAGAAGTGGCAAAGGCATTGAAGGTGGCCGAATGCAGGGATGTTCTAGTCTTCTCAGAACACAGAACCCAAGGAGGAGAGGGGCGGGGGACAGAGAAGGTCACCACAAGGAGCCCTGGGAAGGAGCGAGCTGGACTGAGTCTAAGGCCACACAGAGGGCAGAAGGCGGCAATGCCAAGGAGGTAATGGCTCCATTGTTAAAAAAAAAAAATCATCATCATCAACAACTTCAGTCCATTCCACTGCTTGATGATGTTCATGTTGATGAACCCAGAATAAGGTGGGGCGGGGGGGTGGGGAACCAAACCAAACAACATTCAACTTACTCTTCTAGGTATTTTATGAACAAAGCTATTAACCACATTAAAGAAAAAGTTATCACACCCTTTCATAACCCTATACATAATAGTTCTAAGTATAAAATACTTTGTAAGAAGAACTTTTTTTTTGCAACATAAAGCAAACTTCTTAGTAGTGTTATTTTAAGCTATGCCAATATTGTCATATGGCGAAAGGCAAGCATTCTGGGTGATAATTACAAATGAAAATTTCAGTCTTTGGGATATTTCAATACAGTAAGTAAAGTGCACTTCCTGGCTCACATTTTATTTTCACTGCCACTGTGGATGGGGGTGTGTTAGGCTTTCTTTTCCGTGAGAAAGGTGCACATCGGGGGTGCTTTTTTTCCCCCAAATACTACCCAGCAACCCACTTTTCCAAGCAGAATCTTGGTAGCGAATAGGAGGAGGTCCGGCGACCCCGCACGACGTGGACACGGAAAGGCTGTTTTCAGCAAACCGTGTGTCACTCTTGGGCCATGGCCCACCTAGAGGGGGGCGCACGGAGTGTGGGTGGGGGCCAACAAGAGGTCAGCGAGCGCCGCCAGAGAACCACTCACTGCCTCCTGTTGACATGACAGGAGAAACTGGGGGCTCCCTCTGGACCACGAGGTGCCAATCGCTGGGACCCGTCCTCAGGCTCTCTGTGGGATCCCCAAGCCTCCCAGCCCCCGCGGAGTCCGCCCACTTCCCGGTCTCAAACCCGGAGTCCACTCCAGCCTCCCTTCCCTCGCCTAGCGCGTTGTCAAGCGTGTAATTGGGGAAACTCCTCCCCGCCGGGACCGCCTAGTAGGCGCCGCCACAGAGCAGCCGCCTCGCTGCCCCCACCCCGAGCGCGCGGCGCTGACACGGCGCGCACAACCCACCGCGCGGGCTCTGGCTGGCAGCTGGTGGCGGGGTGGGCTGCGCCGCGCCCGGCCGCGGTTGCGGGGCCAAGGACCGCTCGCGCCCACCCGATCCCGCCACCCGGCAGCGCGGACTCGGAGCGGAGCGCGGGCGGAGAGGGGCGGCTCGCCGCGGCGGCCGGGTATCCCGAGTGCGCCCCGCGGAGCCGCGCGCAGACCCGCCGGCCGTCGGGGGCGCGGCTGGCCGCCCGAGCCCACACCTGTCCCGCCCCAGCGGCTTGGTGCGGGTGTCGCGCCGCAGTCCGCGGCATCAGAGGCGGCGAGGGCAAGGCCAGCATTCCGGAGGAAGCGGCGCCCGCCCGAGGCCTCGGACCTCGCGCCCCGAGCTCCACGGCACCATGGCCCCGAAGCTGCTGTTCCTCCTCTGCCTGTTCTCCGGCTTGCACGCGCGGTAAGTGGCGCGCGGGCTCCGCATCCACGGAGGCTCCGAGCCAGGCTGGAGGGCGGCGGGGGGCGCTGTCCTGGCCAGGAGTCCCCGCGCGCCCGCCGTCGGCTGGGCTGCGGCATAGCCAGCGGGACGGGGCCGGGAATGAGGGAAAATCGGCCCGCGCCTCACCTGTCCCATCTCCCCTGGATAAGACCATCTGCCCCTCCGGGCTGGGTGGCCGGCTGCAGCCTTCTCAGCAGCCGGGGATGTGGGAACTGACTCTGAGATCCATGGGATCTGCTCCTGAAGCTTTTATGATCTGGTGCTTTAAAGGGTCTTGAAAACCAAAATCCTAGGGGACCAGCGGTGTCTCCCTCCTTACCTACTTCCCCTATCCCCACCTCAAGGGCTCCGGGGTCTGCCACACACACACACACCCGCATTCTGGATCATTGCTATTACCCTGAATTCCCCAGGACCCAGGAGGCATGATTTCCTAGCTGCCCAGTTTAGATCCGGCTGGAGGCAGGTAGAGGGTTGGGACCAGGTGGGCTGCTGAGACCCCTGTTGCTCAGAAAGGACTTCCTTCCCCAGGTCCTGCAAACACATGCGTGCACCCATCTGGGGGAGCCCCTTCTCACACACAGGAGCATGCACACAGCTACCCCCCCATAAAGGCAGCATGCTGAAATTGACAATCAGGCTTCTGCCTGGTAAGCTAAGAAATCATCTCACTGTGATAAATACCTTTAACCCTCCTCCCAGGACACTGCACTAACCACGGAGCCTAGAAATGCTCCAGGAAAGGATGAAGATGGCCCGTGAGGATGGAAGGGCCATGGGACCAGAAGGGTTAAACCTGGTAGCTGTAAATATGACTGGAGATTCTAGGTTTGGTGTCTTTAATTCTGTCTCCCAGGCGAGATCGCTGGTCCAAAGACTGCAGACTGCTCTGTGCTTTGGAAATCAGAGCGTCTCCGTATCTCTTTTCCTACCCCCCCCCAAAATCTCAGGGAACCCCATCCTCAAAGCACCCTTGTTTTGACTCTTCTTCATCACCTGCATCTGGGAGCTAGAGAGTGTCCCTATGGCCCATGAGTCCAGCAGGTGTCAGCTGGCAGTGTCAGAGGTCTTGCCTTTTCATTCATATTTGTGAAGTAGGAAAGGACCGGGAACACACATGAACGGATCCTCGAAGATGGGAAGGGACCCCCAACTCTCCCTTCCCCCTTCCATGCGGGTGTTTGCCCCTGAGGAAGAGAGCCCAGGCCCTTGGAGCACCTCTCTTCGCTGAAAGTTGAGACGGTGAAAGGCAGACAGGGTGCCAGGGACAGAAATCTCCCCTGGTGGCTCACAAGCAGCTCTCGCCACCAGGCAGGATACGCCACGAACCTTCCCGCTGAAGTTTCTTCCCGTTTAAGGAGAGAGCGGGGAGGAAAATGCACCTTCCAAGGCTGATCCTGTCTGCATGTGTTTGTACTTGAGAGACAGAACCCAGCAGACAACACCGGGCGTGACACAGAGGTCCCAGTTAAGTGACCTAGGTCTGAAGTCATGCGTGCACGCCCTTGCTATGGCCACCCGCTGGATGAAGTGACCTGCTGTTCAGGGTTAGATAACTGTTTGGAGCCGTGGAGGCTTAATATGCTACAAGGAAAACTGTCTGCCGTCAAGTGGAGACAGAGTCACAGAGAGAGAGCAGGCTGACAGCTCTGTGAGGGGTGGGGGGTGGGGGGATTGAGCAAAAAAGAAAAACAAAAGTGAGAAGGAACTCAGAGACGACAGTGTGGTGATCGCAAGGGGGCGGGTGGAGATGCGGGAGGGAACGGTAATGGAAAAAAGACAACTAAAAAAAGAAGAAAGAAAACTGCCTGCTGTCCTTGATGTGTTCGGTAGGAAGATGTGTGCTGAACTCGAAGCAGTCCGGTTCCTAGGCATTCTCAGACGCACACAAGTGACATCTGTCTCCATCAAGGCAGAGGTCATGACCTCAGGACAGTCGCTGCCTGGGTGGTTGCTGGCCTTCGTAATAGAGGTTGCGTAGCATTTGGAAAACATCCAAATTTTAAACTGATTCTTGGTTATGTGTCTCGCCTGTGGAAGTGTCTTTGTTCTCTGAATGGGTCTTACAGATGTGGGAAATAATTGGATGTCCAGTGTCACCTTTTGAAGCTGTTACTAATGCTCAGAGGACTCTCATTTGCACCTGGATGCCTCCCTGGTGTTGATGAGCCCTGGGAAAGGTTGTGACGGGCTGTTGTGCCCCGTGCGGATGGCCTGGAAGCTCTCTGGAGGGACAGGCGCTCTCCTCTGATGTCTATGCATGAGTTATTGTCCCCTGAAATGCACCAAGTCCCACTGGGGCCTTGGAGATATGAGGAGGATGCTCAGCGGCTTCCCAAGCCTTAGAAGCTCCTGGTGGTATTTAGAAACACTCCAGACTTCATCCTTGTCCTTGCTGTTGAAGAGAAGGTGCAAGAATGGAAATCCCATCTGAGGTTGGACAGCATCTTGACAAGGATGGTGCATAACCAATTTGTTTTCCAGAAAAAGCTAATTGCAGCCATGGCGTTGAGGAGCCAACAATCCTAATAACAGAACGCTCGTAAAGATTACAGATCACCCACTTAGCATTTGGAGAAACAGGGTGTTTTTGTTTTATTCCCACTCTCGCGGGTCCCCTGAGATGGCATGTGGTTTCCATCAAGGCTGTGGTTTTCCTGTGGGGCTGGCGTCCTGGCATTAGCCCTGGGAAGCTTCTGTTCCCTTCCAAGTTCTGCAGCAAAGTCTCTGATGTGGGATGAGAGTTGGAGGTGCAGAGTGTCAGCCACCCAGGGGCCACGGGCACGTCTGTCCCCTGTCCAGCCCAGCCCAGAGCCTCCAGGGAGAGAAGGCAGCTTCTTTTCCTTTCTGCCTCCCCCGCTCTCACCTGCTCTGGCCTCTAAGGGAGCGGCTTACGCAATTTCAGGGAAGCCCTCATCACCACTAGAGGGAGAATTAGACTTATTTTAATACCTGCCACTGAAGTAGCTCAAAGTATTGCTCAGAAGCCAAGGCTGTGGATACAGAATACTGATAAGAGTTGGTCAGTGAGCTGGATCTGTATCCTCAGAGCCACTGGGGCAGTAACCGCACTCAGAGCAAGGTCTGAGCTGTCTTTGTGGGGGACGGGGAGGAAGGGAGGAGGTGTGGGGGGGGGGCAGAGGAGGGAAGAAGGAACCGGTGGAAGGGGAAGAGGAAAGTTCTGTGGCTCAGCTGGACCGGGTGTATGATTTAGCCGAGGTCAACTGCCTCTCTGTTCATCTTCCAGCACCTTTGCTCTGGAAGAAATTAGCAGCCAGTCTCGTCCTACAGAATCTGTTTTGACGACTGTGTTTCTTTTGATCAAAAATTAATATTCCTGGCACGATTCCTGATAAGAGAAAAGATTTTACAGTGACATTTAAAAAACCCACAGTGTTATTGGTAAAAGTTCAGTTTTACAAATAATGAAACGTAACGTATCGCTTCCTGACTACGTGGCCCAAATTTTATACGTTCCTATGGATGGCGAATGTTCAGTGTGAGTAAAAATCCATGGTGACTTATAGTTTGGATCGATGATTTATTTCATCCTTCTTGACCACAGGTATCTAGGAAATAAAATTACAGTGTTAGATCCGCCTAGGAAAAATCTGAACTCAGTTCTTATGAGATATATGGTGTATGCTCGTTACTAAATCTCACATATGTGTGTGTCACCTGGGTCCAAGTGACCCTGTAATGTATGTTAAGTCTTCTTAACACTCATGAAAATATTCATGTATATAATACACGACACATATCTGATTATATATGGTTTAAAATATTATATATGATATAAATGTACAGGCACATTTATGATTCTGAAAACTTCAAGTAGAGGTAATGAACCTTTAAAAGTTTATTTTTTTCATTCATTTCTTGTTCATTATCAATAATTCAGAAAATTCCACAAATTAACTTAAGAAACTTATATCCCAGCCCTGTCCAGGTAGCTCAGTTGGAGTGTCATCCCCATATGCTAACGTTACAGGTTCAATCCCCAGTCAGGGCACATAAAGAAGCAGCCCGTGAATGCATCAATAAGTGGAACAAGAGGTCAATGTTTTTCTCTCTCTGGTCGGTGGCAGTTGACCTGAAAATGCTGCTTTCCAGCAGGAGACCCCTCCCTTTTCAAGTTGGAATGGCTGCGTTGTTGAGATGGCTTCCCTCGCTCAGAAAACTACTTGTACCCTTGATGCCTAGGTGACAATGAAAGGACCGATGGCGGTTCCAGAGAGTCGGTTCTGGATGGACTTTATCAAGACGCTGGATCTACCAGTGTCAGACAAAGAAGAAGAAGGGGGGGTGAGCGAGGAGCAGAGAGGGAAGGGGAAGATGGAGAGGGGGAGGAAGGGGAGGGGAAGAGAAGGGGGAGGGGAAGGTGAAGAACGACCACCACCAGGGAAAATTACTTGTGGGGGCTGTGCAAAATTAAGTTTTCAAGGAATTAAAAGAATCAAAGTTGCAATATATTAATGTAGCCTACAAGTGAGAAATCTAGCTTTTGTAAAACTCACGTTAGCATAATCAGTACACCTACAGGGAAATGGGAAGCAAACAAAACAGAAAGACAAGTGTTTGGTGCTCATGGAATCAGGGGAGCGCAAGTGAGTTGTTTTTTTTTTTTTACTGTGTGGTTGCCTCTCACTCGTGCCCCTAACTGGGGACCTGACATGCAACCGAGTCATGTGCCCTGACTGGGGATCGAACCAGCGACACTTGGCTCGCAGGCCGATGCTCAATCCACTGAGCCACGCAGCCAGGGCTGCAAGTGAGTTTTATAATCAAATATTTAATGGCATGCTTCCCAGAGCGCCACATATCCATGTATATAGTGAGGACAGCCTTGATGATAAGACCCATAAGGTAAAAGTTCAACGGCCAAGGCTCCCTATTTCAAAATAGAAATTGTATATTTAATAATATTAGCAAAGAAAGGTGCTTTCACTGAAATAAGAAAAAAAGGAAGAAAAGTAGCTGTCACTGAGGCCTATCCATTCGAGTCCCTGAGAGGAGGCAGCAGTCAGGCTCAGCCTCACACAAAACAAGCTCAGAGGTGCTCCCACATCCATTTGGACCCATGCATTAAGGGGCCAAAAGGATGAAGATGTATTAGAAAGATTTTGATTTTAAAAAATTATTGATTTTTAAAGAGAAAGAAGAAAGAAAGAGGAAGTGGGGGGGGAGAGAGAGAGCAATTTATTGATCCACTTATTTACGCATTTATTGGTTGACTCTTGTATGTGCTCTTACCGGGGATCGAACCCACAACCTTGGCATACTGAGATGATGCTCTAACCCACTTAGCTTCCTGGCCAAGGTGACAGATTTTAGTTTTCAGTTTATGTTGTCAAAGGCCTGTGAATTGCCAGAAGGTTCACCACCAACATCTCTGTTCCTTCCATCCCACCTCATTAAAGTCCCCATGCTTAGTTAGACCAAAGATTCCAGAGTTGGACTCAATAATTTTCAGTATGTACAATCTGTAAATGCTACTTCCACCTTCAACCAACATGAGGTCTTCTTGGTGGGAGGGTGGGGCTGGGGATGAAGGTGGCTGATAAAGTCACCATCTGACAAACATCTGAAGGGTTTGTGCCTTGACCTTCAGAGGTTCTCAAGGTGGAATCAAGGAAGGCCGATTGCCTGCTCGCATTGATTTAACGAACAGTGTCTACAATTTCTCTTGGACATAGAAATACTTTTGTAATATTTAATGAAAACATGATGCCATTAATTCTTCTTCCTAATGAATCTTTCTAATCTGTGTCTCATTTTATCTTCTTAATTTGAGAGAGAATCCAAGGGGTGGGACCGGGGTCCTGGGGACTTTCCACCTATGTCAAGGGGGGCTTGGACGGGCCACATGTAAGATGCTTTCTGGTCTGTTGGTGGAACTTACACTTTGTGTCCTAATTACAGGTCCAGAGAGGTGGAGGAAGATGAATATGAAGATTCATCATCAAACCAAAAGTGGGTCTTGGCTCCAAAGTCCCAAGACACCGATGTGACTCTTATTCTCAACAAGTTGCTGAGAGAATATGATAAAAAGCTGAGGCCGGACATTGGAAGTGAGTGTCAATGTTTGTCATTCCAATAGAACATGTACGGCGATGATGAATTCTTGAAGTTTTTGGTTTTCAATAATTATAAATTCACAGGAAGTGACAAAGATAGTGAGTTGCACAATTCATGACTATAGTGTGGAATCAAAATCTGGAAGTTAACGTCGGTCCAGTGCGTGTGTCTGGTTCTGTGTCATCACATGCAGATTTGGGGAAGGACCTCTGCTGTCACAGAACAGAGCTGCTTCATCACCCTAAAAGTCCCCTCCCACATCCCTTTGAAATCACTGCCCTCCAAAGTCCCCGAGTCCTGTCAGCCACTAGTGTGTTCTCCGTTTCTGTATTAGTGTCCTTGTGAGAATGTCACATGCATGCAGTCCCTCAGGATGTGACATTAGAGATGGGCTTTTCTTTTCCGTTCAGGTGGCTGTGTGGATCATGATTTGTTTTTGCTTCCTGCTGGGTAATCTTCCAGGGTGTGGATCAAGCACAGTTTGTGTATTTGTTCCTCAGTGGAGGCACATTTAGGTTGTTTCCACGTGCCTACTATTACAAATAAAATGGCTATGTGCATTTGCATATAGATTTTTATGTGGACATTTGATTTTATTCTCTGGGACAAATGCCCAGGAGCAGGATTCCGAGGTTGTATGATGCATGCCTATTTAGTTTTTTCAGGAAATACTCTCAAACTCTTTTCCAAAGTGGCTGCTCCATTTTCTCTTGTCACCAACAATGTATGAGAAATCCAGTTTCAATGTGTCTTCATCAGCAATGGCATTGCTGTTATTTTAATTTTAGATGCTCTATTAACTATGTATCTGATAGGCTGATATCCCATTGTGGTCTTATTTACATTTTCCTAATGGTTACTGATAGTGAAATTTTTTTATGGGCTTATTTGCCACCAGTAGATCCTTTTTATTGGTGTGTCTCTTCATATTATTTGCCCTTAAAACTTGTGTTATTTTGTTTTATTATTTGTTGTATATTAAGATTTCTTCATATATTCTAGGTATGATTCCTTTGCCAGAAGTAGTTTGCAGATTCTCTCAGTCTGTAACTTGTCTGTTCATCCTTTTTTTTATTGATTGATTAATTGATTTTTGAGAGAGAGAAAAAAACATCAATTTGTTGCCCCATTTATTGATGCATTCATTGGTTGATTCTTGTATGTGCCCTGACCGGGGAATTGAACCTGCGACCTTGGCATATCGAGACAATAGTCTAACCACCTGAGCTACTTGGCCAGGGACCTGTTCATCCTCTTAACCGGCTCTTTCACAGAGGAAAAGTTTTTAATATTGGGGAAGTTCAAATTACTGATTTTTTTTTTCTATTATGAAACACGCTTTTGGAGTAATGTCTGAGTACTCTTCTTGAAACCCTAGTTTCTTAAGATTTTCTGCTTTATTTCCTTCTAAACACTTCATAATTTTTTGACAGTAATTTTATCTTATTTTTATTTTTCTAAATTCCCATCCCCCCACCCCTCCCCTTTGGCAATTATCAGCTTGTTTGTTGTATTTGGGTCTGCTTCTGTTTTGTTTCTTCATTTATTTTATTTTTTAGAGTCCACATATAAGTGAGATCATATGGTATTTGTCTCCTTCTGTCTTATTTCACTTAGCATTTTATGCTGTAGGTCCATCCATGTTGTCATAAATGGGAATATTTCATTCTTTTTTTACTGCTAAATTATATATATATGTGTATATGTATATATATATGTACATATGTATATGTATTTCTGCTTTATCCATTCATCAATTGATGGACATGTAGGTTGCTCCCCCATCTTGGCTATTACCAGCAACGACACAATGAACGTAAGGGTGCATATATTTTTTTGAATTAGTGTTTTTGTTTTCTTCAGATTACAAGTAGGATTTCTGGATTGTATGGCAGCTTTATTTTTAATTTTTTGAGGAAACTCCATACAATCCCACCCACAGTGCAGGAGGGTTCCCTTTTCTCCACATCCTCGCCAGCACTTGTTTGTTGATTTATTGATAATGGCCGTTCTGACAAGGTGTGGGTTTTGATTTGCATTTCCTCCATGATTAGTGATGTTGAGCATCTTTTCATATGTCTCCTGGCCATCTGTGTGTCCTTTTTGGAGAAATGTCTATTCAGGACCTCTGCCCAGTTTTTAATTGGATCGTTTGTTTGTTTGTTTGATTGTTTTTGGTGTTAAGTTGATGTGTGAGTTCTTTATATATTTTTCATATTAACCTTTTATCAGAGGAATCGTTTGCAAATATCTTTTCCTATTTAGTTGGTTGTCATTTTGTTGAAGTTTCCCTTTGCTGTGCAAAAACTTTTTATTTTGATGTAGTCCCATTTGTTTATTATTATTATTATTATTTTTTTTGCTTAAGGAGATGTATCCAAAAAGATATTGTGAAGAGCAATATCATAGAGTTTACTGTATATTTTTTCTTCTTGGAGTTTTATGGTTTCAGGTCCAACATTTAAGCCTTAATCCACTTTGAATTTATTTTTTGTAGATGGAGTAAGAAAATAGTTCAATTTTATTTTATTTTTTGCATGTATCTGTCCAGTTTTGCCAATACTACTTATTGAAAAGACTGTTTTTACCCTACTGTATGACTTTGCCTCTTTTGTCATAGATTAATTGACCATATTACAAGGATTTATTTCTGGGTTCTCTATTCTGTTGCTTTGATTTAGATATCTATTTTTTGTGCTACTATTATAATGTTTTCATTATGTGTAACTTTGCAGTATAACTTGATATCAGGAATGTGATACCTCCCACTTTGTTCTTTTTCAAGGTTTCTTTTGCTGTTTGGGGTCTTTTTTGTTTCATATAAATTTAGGGTTAGTTCTAATTCTGAGAAAATGCCATTGGTAGTTGAGTAGGGAGTGCATCGAATCTGTATATTACTTTAGGATGTAAGGACATTTTAACACTATTAATCTTTCCAATACATGAGCAAGGTAGATCCTTTTATTTATATTTTGTTCAATTTCTTTCTTCAGTGTATTATAAATTTCACGGTACAGGTCTCTCACTCCTTTGGTTAAATTTATTTATATGTGTTTTACATTTTTTGATGCAATTATAAATGGGATTGTTTTCTTAATTTCTTCTTCTGATCATTTGTTATTGTTGTATGGTAACTCAACAGATTTCTGTATATAGATTCTGTACAACTTTATTGAAGTCATTTATTAATTCTAATAGTTTTTTTGGTGGAGTCTTTAGGGTTTTCTATAGATAGTAGCATGCCATCTGCAAATAATGAGAGTTTTACTTCTTCCTCTCCAGTCTGGATGTCTTTTTTTTTTTTTTCTTGTTTGATTGCTGTGGCTAGGACCTCCAGTACTATGTTAAATAGAAGTGTCAATAATGGGCATCCTTATCTTTTTCTGATCTTAGAGAAAAGGCTTTCAGTTTTTGTCATTGAGTATATTAGCCGTGGGTTTGTCATATATGGCCATTATTATATTGAGATATGTACTTTTTATACCCACTTTGTTGAATATATTATTGTCTTGTATATTATATATATATTTGTTTATATATATTTGTATGTTAATATATAATTGTTTTATATAATTTACCATAAAAAGATATTAAGTTTTGTCAAATGCTTTTTCTGCATTTATTGAAATGATTATACAATTCTTATCCTTTGTTTATGAGGTGTGTCAAGTTAATTGATTTGTATGTATTGAACTAACCTTAAATCCCTGGGAATACTTCCACTTGGTCATGCTGTATAATCCTTTTAATGTAGTGAGTCCAGTTTTCTGTTATTTTGTTGAGGATTTTTGCATATATGTTCATCAAGAGCATTAGCCTGTAATTTTTTTTGTTTGTAATGTTTTTATATGGTTTTGGTATCAGGGTAATGCTGGTTTCATAAAATAAGTTTGGAAGCATTCCCTCCTCTTCAAATTTTTAAAATAGTTTAAGAATAGGTATTCATTCTTGTCTTATTCATTTATTTTTATTTTTAATTTGTGGATTTGAGAGAGACAGAGGGACAGAAAGAAACAATGATTTGTTGTTCCACTCATTCATGCATTCATTGGTTGCTTCTTGTATGTGCCCTGACTGGAGATTGAACCCACAACCTTGGTGTATTGGGATGATGCTCTCACCAACTGAGCTACCTGGCCAAGGCTATTAATTCTTCTTTGAAGGTTTGATAGAATTCACCTGCGATTCCATCTGGTACTGAAATTTTATTTGATGAGTTTGGCTAAAGATATGTCATTTTACTTACCTTTTCAAAGTATCAGCTCTTAGTTTTATTGATCTTCTCTATAGTATTTTTTAAAATCTGTAATTTTGTTTCCACTCTGATCTTTGTAATTTCCATTCTCCTGCTCACTTTGCATTTTGTTTGTTCTTCTTTTTCTAGTTTGTTTAGGTGTAGAGTTATATTGTTTATTTGGGATTTTTCTTGTTATATGAGGTATCCCTGTGTAGCTATAAACGTCCCTCTTAGAACATAAATTTATTGTGGTTTGTTTTGTGGCCTAACTTGTGGTCTAGCATAGAAAACATTCCATGTACACTTGAAAAAAAAGTGTATTCTGCAGTTTGGGGATGAAGTGTTTTATAAATATCTATTAAGTCAATCTCATCTAATGTGGCATTTAATCCATTTTCTTTATTAGTTTTCTGTCTGGATGATATATCCTTGATGTGAGTAGGGTATAAAATACCCTTCTAATATTGTGTTTAGATTTTCCCCTTTATGTCCATTGATAATTGTTTCATATATTTAGTTGCTCCTATGTTGTGTGAATAGATTATTTACAATTGTTATGTCCTCTTCTTGGATTGATCACTTTATAACTATGTCCTTCTTTGTCTTTTTTTTACCTTTTTTTTATTTTACAATCTATTTAGTCTGATATGAATATCGCTACCCCAGCTTTCTTTTCATTTCTACTTGCATGGGATATCACTTCCCATCTCTTCTCTCTCAGTCTGTGTGGATCTTTCTACTTGAAGTGTGTCTCTTGAAAGCAGTATCTAGTTGGCTCATGTTTTTTAATCCATTCAGACACCATATGTACTTTCGTTGGAGCATTTAATCCATTTAAATTATTGGTAAGTGTGTGTTAATTTCTATTTTATTGGTTGTTTTTATAATTATCCTCTGTTCCTTTCTTTTTATCCTGATTTTTCCTTATAATTTGCTGTTTTTGTTTAGTTTGTTTTACTTTGTTGTTTGTGCATCTTTTGTAGGTTTTCGTTTGTGGTTACCATGAGGTTGATGTATCTCGTTCTTTATTTATAGCAGTCTATTTTAAGATCATAGTCATTTGAGTTAGAATACATTGTATAAGGACATTTTTTTACTCCTTCTCTATGCTTTATACCACTGATGTCATAATTTAGATATTTTTGTGTTGTATATTTCCTACCTACTTATTTTAGTTTGAGTGGAGTTCGATACTTTTTTCTTTTAACCTTCACTGTAGCTTTTTAAATGTCTGGTTTTCTGTATTTATTGAACATTGGGCTTTACCTATCATGTTTTTCCTTTTCTCTTATTTTCTTATTTCTGGTTATAGCCTTTCCTTTTTGACTTAAAGAAGACCCTTTAACATTTCTTGTAAAGCTAGTTCACTGGTGATTAAATCCTTTCATTTTTGCTTGCCTGGGAAACTCTTGATCTCTCCTTCAATTCTGAAAGATAATTTTGATGGGTAAGGCATTTTACATGGCAGAGTTCTTTCAGCTCTTTAAAAACGTCCTGCCACTCCCTTCTAGCTTATAAAGTCCCTGATGAGAGATCAGCTGATGGCCTTATAGGTTTCCTCTGTGTATAACTCATTTTCCTCTTGCTTCCTCCACAATTGTGTCTTTATCTTTGACTTTTGCCATTTTAACTACAGCACATTTTGGTGTTGATGTCTCTGAGTTCAACTTGTTTGGAACTCTCTGTGGTTCCTGGAGCTACACGTCTGTTTCCTTTCCCACGTTGGGAAAGTTTTCATTATTTCCTTAAATAAAGTTTCTGTTCCTTTCTCTCTCTCTCCTTCTGGGACCCTTATAATGTGAATACTTGAGTGTTTGATGTTATCCCAGAGGTCCTTTAAATTATCCTCATTTTTTAAAAAATTATTTTTCTTTCTGCTGTTCTGATTGGTTGATTTCCACTAGTCAGTTTTATGTAGGTGGTTAATCCACAGTTCTCTGTTGGCTGATCTACCCTTGATTCCTTCTTATGTTTTCCATTTCATTTATTGTATTCTTCAAGTCTGCTTTGTTCTTTCCTACACTTTCTCTTTGTTGACCTTCTTAAGTTCCTCTGTTCCACTCACAAGTTTGGTGAGCATCTTTATGACTATTTGAATTCTTCATCAGGCATATTACTTATTTACCTTTCCTTATTTATTTATTTTTGAGGGGGGCAGGTTTTTTTCTTGTTCCTTTAAGAGATATTCTTCTATATTTCATGTTCTATGTATGTTTACCCTGGCTGGTTTGGCTCAGTGGATTGAGCGTCGGCCTGCGAGCTAAGTGTCGCTGGTTCGATCCTCCAGTCAGGGCACATCAGAGAAGGAAAACTCTGACTCCAAAAAACCTCCGCTGCCTTGCGGCATACCTCTTCAGGGGAAAGGCTAAGGGAGTAAACCCCGACAGAAAATCCGGAGCCGGAGTCCCTAAGGCGGTTTGACGTTGTAGTCAACACAGGCAACTCCTGCGGCGCACCTGAAGCCAAGCTGTATTGACTCCGTCTTACCCTTGGACCCTTCAGCTGCGAAGAGAGGGGGGGTCAGCTGCATGGGCAACAGCAGACCCTCCATATCACCCCGCCCAGGCTCTGTAGCTTCAGCTTCACTGGAGAGGACACTCCAGCATCATCGCAAGATGTCGATTCAACATGGGAGGAGACAGATACCGTGTCACTCCCGAGTCGGACTGCACAGCCATTCTCGGCGGTGCAGATAGACTCTTAAGAAGCTACACCATCGTCTCTCGAGACGGACGGCTGCCGACGACGATGTATGTTTATAAGAATTGACAAAATAGCTGTCTTTTCCAGTCTTGGAAACGTGGCCTTCCATAGAAGCAGACTCTGTGCAGGCTGTGTGTGCAGGGTGGTTTTGGCAGGCTAGTTTTAGCAGGCCAGTAGGAGCTGAATAGGTGCCTAAGGCATCAGCTACCCGTCCTGAGCAGCTCCGGGTGGGGAGGCCAGGTGCCTCTCCTAAGTCCTTGTTGATCCTGCTTTCTCCCTTTGTTGGGGCCGAAATGTACGCAGCGGTGTGTGAGGGAACTCCCTGCGTTGACCCTGCAGGCAGGCCAGGGCCCCAAATAGAGCTCCCATTGCCCGATCAAGGTGTTGGGGACGTGAACCACTTCCTCTGGTCCTGGGGAATTCCTGCAGTCCCCGCGAGCTGTCGTCTGTTGCAGAGAAACTGGTGCCGCGCAGCAGAAGCCACCTCCGCGCCGGCTCCACGTGCTGATGGCCACGGGAAGCCCCAGAGCTGCGCATGCGCACGTGTCACGCGCCCCCGCGCACTGCCTGCCGGGAGGAGCCGCTCCGGGCCGGAGGCGGGCGGCTGTGGTGACGCGCCATTGTTCCGTTCGCACCCATTGTTCGAGGCCACGCACCCGCGCAGTGCCGCTGGGAACCCGCCGCGGGGACCTCGCAGGTAGGCCAGAGCCCCCACAGCGGCGGTGGCGGCGGCGGCGGGGCCGTGAACCACGGCGCTCAGCCTGAACCGTGAACCGCGGCGCGCAGCGGCCCCTCAGGGCAGCCCGTTCCTCGCTCGGAGCGCGTCCTGGCTTCTCTGTTCAGTCATCTTTTCTTTCTTCTTTTCTTTTCGTTTTGTTTCCTTCCTTCCTTCCCCCTCCCCACACTTTTTTTTTTTTTCCTGTCAGAAGACTCACCCCTTGTTCTTCCGGCAAGCGTAGCCCGACTGGCCCTAAGCTGCGCCGCGGCAAAGCCTGTCCCGTCGCGGGCGCCGCTGGGGACGCGTGGGCCCCGGGGGCGGGGGGCGGTCTGGCGGGGCCCCCGTGCGGCCAGGTCGCGGCGCTGTGTACAGGAAACGCAGGCAGGCCCGCCCCAAACAGGGCCCACACCCCCCCGACGCCTGGAAGGGGCCCCTGGGGCCTCGTCCCTGCCAGCGGAGACCGGAAGTCGTGACCGTCCAATCGTTTTCCATGGCGCGCATCAGGCTCGCGGCGTTTCCGGAGGCCGCGGCAGGCGTGCGCCAGGGGAGGAACGCTTCCGGGGCGGGAGGCGGGCCCGAGCCCCCACGCGCTGGCCCGCGGACACCGCGGTCGGGTGGCAGAGCAGCGCCGGGGCTTCTGACGGAAGCAGGGCTCAAACAACCAGGACGCGTGAAACCGTAAAGCAGGACGCGCCTCGGTGGTTTCATGACGTGCAAGGCCCCCTGTGCGCGTGACGGCGACCCTCGGGGCTGCGGCGTGACCGCGTGGAAGCCCAGAGGCCCCCGGGGCGTCTTAGCGTTGCTCTCCGGCCTCATTTAAATGGAAGAGCGCGCCTGAGGACAGCGCAGCCACTGACCGGTGTTCCATCAAACTGCCCGAGAACATCTCTCCGGGTAAAGCGCACACCATTGGCCCCGGCTGGGGGCGCAGTGGGCTGGAAGTCGTCCACAAAGCAAGGGCTGCCGCTTCGATCCTGGGGCACGGCCCGTGCCTCGGTTGCGCAGTTGTACCCGTCGGTCTCCAGTCCCCAGTCGGGCGCGTACTGTTGATGTTCCTCTCTCACATGGATCTCTCTCTCTAAAATCAATGAACATGGTCTTCGGTGAGGATTAAAAAAAAAAAAAGATAGTAAATTAGATAGATCCCATTTCCTACATGGCTTAGAAAGGTTTTGCTTTAAAGCAGAGTCTCCTATAAAAATGTAAGTTCCTTTTCTCACTGCTTTTTTCCCCACATGTAGCCTATTTGTTATAACCATGCTTCTCACTGAGGAACGGGATGTATATTTGCATCACATCGTGCTGTGTATGGGTTTCTCATTAGTTTGTTGTAATTAGCAGTTTATTTGTTTACCTCCCTTATCACTTCCTCCTTCCTTCAGTCAGTCAACCAATATTTGCTGAGCGATTACTCTGCTCCACCCTGCCCTGAGCCATGCACCGGTGGGGAGTCACACGATGCTGTCCACGCTTGTGTTCTTCTAATGGGGGGAGAAGAAAAAGGGGGTCTTCAAAGAGTATCTCTTTCTCCTAGTCCCAGCCCCATAAAATGACATAGAGAGCTATCTTCCATTTCCTGATATTTTTAAAAAACATTTTATTTTTTAGAGAGAGAGAAAGGGAAGGAGAAAGAGAAGGAGAGAAACATCAGTGTGTGGTTACCTCTCTCAGACCCTGAACTGAGCACCTGGCCCGCAGCACAGGCACGTGCCCTGACTGGGAATCGAAGTGGTGATCCTTTGGTTCGCAGGCCGGCACTCAATCCACTGAGCCACACCCGCTAGGGCTCATTTCCTGATATTTTGCACCTTGTATGTTATACCCTTCCGGGACACTAAGCCTGCTGTTTTCCTGTCTGGATCCTTGTCATTCAAACTTGTGATGCCCTTAGTCACTTCTTCCCGCTCCTGCCCTGGACTCATCCCCACCTTTCTTCAAGCCTCAGTTCATCTCCTATGAGTAACCTTCTCCAATGACCCGCGCCTCCCTCTCCTCCCTGCTAGGGCGGATCAAGTGTCTCTCCCCTGAGATTCTTCTAGCATCAGCTTTTCACCTCTAAAAGTGGGTGATGCCTGTTGAAGGACTGTCTTGATGATGTGGTGTAGTGCAACCATGAATCAGTTTCTGCACCATTTCCGTGTATTTCCCACAGTCCTGCAGCTGAGAACTGACCCCACCCTCTCAGGGCGCCATCCTCAGTTCCTAACTGTAGGTGCCAAAGTTTGCGTTGGCGTCTCCCAACCTGCTCAGTGCAACTGCATCCACGAAGATCCAATACCAGGAAATAATTGAGATGGCTCATCACTGTCATTGTCAACAATAAATAGAACGAACCGAATAGACTCATTTATGTTGCACAGAAGTAACGCATCCACATGGAATCCTCTAATTAGTTTTCATAATACAAATTGCGATCATTATGTTTTAAAAATACTCCCTACTTTCCCAGCTATTATCTCTCCTCAACGAACTCCTAAATTATGGATGTATCTGTTTTAGTTCTCTGCCTTTAACTATCCATCATTCTAAGTAATACTTCAGCTGTGTCCTTAACTGGTTCAGGGTTATGCAGGGTGTCATTTATCTTGGGAACAGATCTTGTCATATGAGCTTGAAATGGCTGCAGGAGGATAAACCTTTTAATAAGAAAATTGTGAAAAGGAAGGGTAATGACCCAAGTGAATTTCTCTTCCTTCAGGGTTTCCAGAAATTTGAACCACTCTTGAGAACAGATTGTTGAAGATTACAGATTCCCTCCCCATAGCCTGGACAGTCTGTGCCAAGTACATAACGTGCTGGGAAAAATAAAAGGTTATGTATTGGCTGTTACAGGTGACTGGACACTAGAGAACATGTGCCCTGCATGGGCATGACCCACGGGTTCACTTAATTCATGCTGAACATACAAACCCTCTTCTCTTGGCTGTGGTTACTCCGTTCCTTTTGTTCAGGTGTTTGCCTCTCTGGGTTTCTTTTTTTTTTCTTTCAAACTTTTATTTGATACCTCTGTGAATATTATAATGTAAATGCATAATGAGGACAGAGAGAATGAGGAGAAAAGAGTTGGTTATGAGGAAGCAATAAATATTCTCTTTACTAGAGAGACTGGTTATACACGACCCACAACAAGCACCACTTGCCAGTTATAAACCAGCTGTTTCTCTCTAGGTAATAATTTATTTTGGAACTTTGAAGAGATCTATGGAGTAGGGATAAAATGTAGTTATGAGCAGGAGGCTCATGAGTACATTTTTCAAGCCTGCAACAGGACCAAAGTTAGACTTATTTTTATTTATTTATTTGAGAGAGAAATATCAGTTTGCTCTTCCACTTACATATGCATTCATTGGTTGATTCTTGTATGTGCCATGGCCTGGGATCAAACCCACGACCTTTGTGTATCAGAATGATGCTCTAACCTACCAAGCTACCTGGCCAGGGCCCTACCTGGACTTCTTTGCCAGGCTCGTCTAAAGCTTATTTCCCCAGCTTAGTTAAAACTTCTTTTAAAAGTACAATGACGAGCATCTAGTGCCATAGGGAGCTGGTTGCAGGGCAAGGAGGAAGCTGTGTGGCTGCTGCTATGACCACGTCAGACAGCGGGGACCCTGGGGGGCTCCTCTTCTGTGCCCATCTGAGCCAGAGTCCTGGCTTCATCTCTCCAGGTGGCCAGCGCTGGACATGGCAGCTGGGCTCTGACTTGGGAGTCCTGAAGTGACCTTGGCAGTTTCCCCTGTGAAGACCTCCTGCCCGCTCTAGGGTCACATTCCAAATGATGAAGGCAAACGAGAAAGTCACGAAGTTGTGGGAATATGACCCGAAGTAGGAGTTTTGTTACAGATAATATACGTGAAAACAGCTAAGAGAAATAATTTTAAGGCATGTTTATCATGTTGCTCTTTAATATTTCTCAGTGAGAAATGGTGTGCAAAACTGAGTTCCCATAGAACTATAAAATGAATGCATAACGACTGTTGGTGGCAGATATGATGTTTCTGAGAAAGCCAGAGAAAGGCCCACGTTGTTTTTTATTTTATTTTATTTACTTTTAAAGAGTGGGGAAGAAAGGGAGAAAGAGAAGGAGAGAAACATATGAGAGACACATTTATTGGTTGCCTCTCTCACGCCTCCAACTGGGGACTTGGCCCACAACCCAGACATGTGCCCTGACTGGGATTCAAACCAGCGACCTTTCAATTCACAGGCCAGTGCTCAACACTGAGCCATACCAGCCAGGGCAGGCCCACATGTTTCTGAACTGGTTCCTGATGTGTGAACGCGACCACACCTGCCCCAGGGCTCTGGGAGTTCACATTGCATCACTGACCTGGAGGAAATCTCGAAATGTATGAAGGGCTGTAAAAGAATCAAATGCTTTGTGATCACATCATGATTTATAGTACAATACAAATCTCATCTTGATGGTTTCCACATTTTTTAAAGAAAAAACAAGACACACAGATTTTATTTATCTTTAGAGAGAGGGGAGGGAGAAAGAAAGGGAGAGAAACATCCGTGTGAGAGAGAAACATTGATCAGCTGCCTCTCACGCATCCCCCAACTGGGGACCCGGCCTACAACCCAGGCACGTGCCCTGACTAGGAAATGAACCAGCGACCCTCTGGTCTGCAGAACGATGCCCAATCCACTGAGCCACACCAGCCAGGGCACGACAGACAGGTTTTAACCCGAGGGGGTGAAACACAGTTGTGGAAGTGTAGGTGCTTGTAGGTCAGAGGAAGAGGGGACTGGAGGCATGGTGAGGGATATTTTGAGGTCCCGAAAGCAGAGCTTACTGATGGATCCAGGGTTCTTGCCCCAGTGGGGTACTGATTTTCAGATGACACCTCTCACTAACTCAAGTCAAACTGTCCTTTCCTTCCTGAGCGCACATGGCTGACCATGTCCACTGTGCATGTAGCTTAGCCTGGCTAGTCCTCACCTGGAAACCACAGCCTACTGTGCAGACAGCCGAGTTGTAAGGACCGCATATCCAGAAAATAACTCCAATGTATTCACTCCCTTCTCAGAACAGATGGAGGAGGAGAGGAAACAGACATCCTTAATTGCTGTGCTTGAAATAAAAGCTATTACTGCAGACTTCGTTAACCAGCTCTCTCACAAAGTTAATTCAGATGCACAAGGGGGGCGGGGAACACATTTTGTGGGGAAATTACACCTGTCATCTCCTTGAGAGACTAATTAGGGGTCCAAAGGACACTGAATTGAGACCCATTACCTCAGCTCAGTATCGGTTGGTAGGTGACCCATCCCCACAAATCCCTCACCCCAGCCCCAACCCATTTGGGGCAGTGATCCTGTCCCAGACACACCTTAGGTCTGAGGACTTCACGAAGGCACTTGTTACCTCGCCTTACACACAACTCTCACGTAAGATAGAGCTCTGCAGGGCAGGGCTCCGTTAGAGCCCGTGAGTGCAGGTCAGTGCGTTACAAAGACTTCGGGCTCGGCTGTGTCTTTTTGTTTTGTTTTTGTTTATTTTTTGGTAGGGAACTTACAGGTTTCAATGTGAACATACTTTATTTTTTCTTATATGTAATGTAGTAAATAACTCAGATCAGGTGTCCCCAGGTATGAAATTGAATGACTGGACCATATTTGGATATTTAATGCAGGCACGGGGTAACAAACGATCTATCTCTGTCTTACGTTCGTTTATCACTACTGGGGAATCGGAGCAAAGTAGCTTCATGGGGATTAGAGAGCGTTTGAGTAAGGCAAGGTTTGGACGCAAGTAATGGGTTCTTCTATCCATTCCCAGCAAACTCACTGAGACAGAAACAGCCTCCCTGGGCTAAATGGAATCATGATGAGAATGACAGACTGTAACACCTGGCCTGAGGACAGGGGACAGGTAGTGTCAGGTGCCTTTGGTCCGCTGAGTCCCCAGACCCGCACTGTCTCAGCCGCGCTCCCAGTTTGGCTTGAGTAGTGAAACCGCCTCAGTCAGCTCCGCCGGCACAAAGGCTTTGTCTTCTTTTTTGTTCGTTTCACATTGAAAAACCTTTTTTTCTAATTCTTTTTTTAAGGATATTTTATTGATTATGCTTTTACAATTGTCCCACTTTTTCCCCTTTTCTCCCCCTCCACCCAGTACCCCCGTTCCCTCCAGCAATCCATCCCCTCACTTCATGTCCACGGGTTGTGCAGATAAGTTCTTTGGCTTCTCCCTTTCCTATATTATTCTTAACTTCCCCCTGTCTATTGTGTACCTACCAGTTATGCTTCTTGATCCCTGTACCTTTTCTCCCTTTCTCCCTCTTCCCCTCCCAGATGGTCACCCTTCAAATGATCTTCATACTTCTGATTCTGTGACTGCTCTGGTGGTTTGCTTAGTTTTTGTTTTTTAGACTCAGTTGTGAATTTGTTGTCATTTTACTGTTCATAGTTTTGATCTTCTTTTTCTTAATTAAGTCCCTTTGATATTTCATATAATAATGGTTTGGTGATGATGAACTCTTTCAGCTTTACCTTGTCAGGGAAGCACTTCATCTGCCCTTTCATTCTAAATGATAGCCTTGCTAGGTAGAGTAATCTCGGTTGTAAGTCCTTGCTTTTCATCACTTTGAATGCTTCTTGCCAGTCCCTTCTCGCCTGCAAAGTTTCTTTTGAGAAATCAGCTGATAGTCTTATGGGAACTACTTTGTAGGTAACTCTCTTCTTTTCTCATACTGCTTTTAAGATTCTTTATATTTAATGTTTGGCATTTTAATTATGATGTGTCTTGGTGTGGTCACTTTGGGTCTAACTTTGGGGTTTGCTGTGCTTCCTGGAGTTGCATGTCTATTTCCTTCACCAAATTAGGGAAGTTTTCTTTCATTATTTCTTCAAATAATTTTTCAATTTCTTGCTCTTGTCTTCCTTTTGGCATCCCTCTGGTTGGATGTTGGCATGTTTTGTGGTGTCCCAGAGGATCCTTATTTTATTCTCATTTCTTTTTTTGAATTACTTTTTCTTCTTGTTGTTCAAATTGAATGCTTTTTTTCTTCCTTATATTCCAAATTGTTGATTTGAATCCCAGCTTCCTTCCCTTCACTTTTGGTTCCCTGTGAATTTTTTTTTATTTCACTCGGTATAGCCTTCATTTCATCCCTCATGCATTTGCTGTACTCAGTGAGTTCTTTGAGCATCC
Source organism: Furipterus horrens (assembly GCF_987537825.1). Taxonomy (NCBI): domain Eukaryota; kingdom Metazoa; phylum Chordata; class Mammalia; order Chiroptera; family Furipteridae; genus Furipterus; species Furipterus horrens. The sequence continues at coordinate 1,030,669 of NW_028327186.1, read as the reverse complement.
TGATCACCAGTGTTTTGAACTCTCCATTGATAGGTTGGCTCTCTCCATTTTGTTTATCTCTTTTTCTGGAGTTTTGGTCTGTTCTTTCATTTGGGCCATGTTTCTTTGTCTCCTCAATTTGGCAGCCTCCCTGTGTTTGTTTCTGTGTATTAGATAGAGCAGCTTTGACTCCCTGTCTTGGTACACCTGTTAAGTTGTATGGGGCGGAGCCTTAGGTATCCACCAGGGCAGGGCAACCTGCTTTTCAGCTTTGTGGCTCTATGTGGTGGGAGGGGTCACAGAGGGGACAATGCCACTGCCTAGATTCTGGAGGTTTGCTCAGCACTCGCCCCATTTCTAGTCACTTCACCTACTTCTGTATGTGACTGGCACCTTTCTAGCTATTGCCCTGGTGGTGATTCCCAGAGTAGGTGGGTTTGTGTATGTTTTAATTCTGTGCTGCTCCTTTAACCAGACTCTCCTGAGAAATGAGCGTTTTCTTCCTCTGCCCCAACCCCCACTTGTTTTTAAAGCCAGAATTTATGAGGATTTATCTTTCCAGCTCTGGAACCTTGGGCTGTGTGGTCTGGCCTGGTGATGGGATCACTTGCTTCCATGGTATCCATCCTGATTTTTGTCCGTCACACATGAACGTGGGACCACCCATTCTGCCACTGCTTAGCCGCCACTGCCTCCCTGTGCCCACTGCATCCTCTGCAGCCTGATTCCATGACTCCACACCTCCTACCTGTCTGGATGAATATGATGTCTTTAAATCCTTGGTTGTCAGACTTCCGTACAAGTCAATTTTCTGGCAGTTCTGAGTGTGTTTTTGTTTTGAGGTTAGCTGTAATTCTTCTTGTGGTTGCAGGAGGAGGTGAAGCATGTCCACCTACGTCTCCCTCTTGACCGGAAGTCCAAGGCTTTGTCTTATATTGAGATTTCTATTCAGCTGTTGGCATTTCCTCTGCCTCTAATTAACATCCCGATTCAAATTTTCTTACAGATTTTTTTATAAAGTATGACTGTGCCCATACTAATTAGGTTGTTAAACCTACTAATTTACATCCAAGGGGAAAATACAGATATAAAAATTGTAGTTTTGTAGAATAGCATGGTTTGAAGGGATTCTAAAGGAGATTTGTCCAGCGATTCACAAATCTGTCTTTGCATCAGAATTACCTGGAAAATGCTTTAAAATACTGAGATCAGGGCCCAACCCCAAGAACTGCTAAATCAGAATATTAATTATTTCTCTATTTTCTAGTTCACTAATTTCCACTTAGGTCTGTATTAGTATCATTCTTTTGCTTACTTGGGATTTTATTTGCTCTATATTTAGTTTCTTAATGTGGAAGATTAAGTCATTGATTTGAGACCTTTTCTAACTTTAATGTTAGATGCTATACAGTACTAAGAACTGCTATGGTGGCATCCCACAGATTTCAATATTTTGGTTTCTTTTATATTCAGTAAAAAACATACCTATTAATTTCCTTCATTTCTTTCTTGACACATGTATGGTGTTCATTGAGATGTGTGGTATCCATTTTCCAAATATTTGAATTAATCCAGATATCTTTCTGTTATTGATTTCTAATTTAATTCCACTGTGGTTAAAGAACTTACATTGTGTAACTGATTCCTTTTAAACTTACTGAGATTTGTTTTATGGCTGTGAATATGGTCTATATTGGTGTGCACTTGAAAAGAATGTATATTCTGCTATCATTAGGTGGAGTATTCTGTAAATTAGACCAACTGCATGTAACTGGTTCATACTTTTGTAAAGAGTGTGCTTGCTGATTTAAAAAATCTACTTCTATCTATTATTGAAAGAGGAAGGGAGGGAAGGAGTTAGAGAGAGAGAGAAACATGACGTGAGAGAGAAATATCAATCAGTTGCCTCCCATACGTGCCCTGGCTGGGGATCGAAGTCACAGCCTTTTGGTGTATGGGACAATGGTCCAACGACCCGAGCCCCCCACCCCCAACCCCCGGCACCAGGGCATGACCCATTGTTGTTTATTTCACATATATTTGTAAATTTACCAAATTCCTTCTGTTTTTGATTTCTAATATAATTCCACTGTGGCTGGAGTACACATTTTGTATAATTTCAATGTTTTTACATTTCTCAAGGCTTGTTTTGGGCCCTGGAATGTGCTCTATCCTCTAGAATGTTCTCATGCACTTAAGAAATAAGTGTACTCCGCTATTGCTGGTTACGATGTTTATCGAAGTCTATTAAGTCTAATTTTTTATAGTGTTCATATCCTCTGTTTTCCTTTTGATCTGCCTAAGTATTCTGTTTGTTATCGCAAGGAGAAAACTGAAGTCTCCATTGTTATATATTGAATTATCTGTTTCTTCCTTCAATTATGCCAGTTTTTTCTTCATATAATTTTGGGCTATTTTTAGGTGTATAAATATGATTATTGCACTCGGCAGTACACAGGGGTGGGAAGCAATAGCTTTACAGTTGTGAGTAACATTCTCCCGAGTTAACGAAGCCATTGCAGTAATCATAAGCTGCAGGCCTTCTTCCGTACGGACAACTGTAAACCTGCTTTTACCCATCCCGGTATTGACCTGCTTTCATTATGAAATAAATATTCCTTTTTCTTCAGTAGCGTTTTTATTTAAAGCATATTTTGTCTAATAGTAGAGTTACTTCAGTTCTCTTAGGGTTGTGGTTTACATCACATGTCTTTTTCCATCTTTTCGATTCCAAACTGTTTGTGGCTTTGAATTTAGAACGTGTCTCTGGAACACGAGGTAATGTCGCTCTGGTTTCTGCCTGCGCTTGGATAACCTCTGCCATTTGACTGTGTTGTTTCATGTTTCCATTTAATGTCATTGTCAACGTGGTTTTACTTACACTTGACATTTTTGTTTAGTAGGTCCCAAGGCTTTTTTGTTCTCTGTTTATTATTTTTGTTGTATTAAGTGAATATTTTCTAGTAAACCAGTTTAGTTAACCTGGTTTTAAGGGCTTTTCTATAAAGCAATTTTATTCTTACAACAAACCTGAGTGGAAGGGACAGCGATTTACCCTATACCCTCTGTTCCCACACAGTCCTAGCCACCCCTTTATTTACGTCACCACAAGGATAGTATCTTTTTGCAAGGATCAGTGTCAATTGAAACCTCATAACCACCCAGAGTCTGTAGTTTGCATCAGGGGCCCCTCATGGAGGTGTCCATTCTGTGGGTTTGAACAAATGCCTGACGACTTGTACCCACCATTGTGGTGGCGTGCAGAACAGTGCCACTGCCTCAGAATCCTCTGCGCCCCACCTATTCATCTGCCTTCCCCACACCCGGTGTTTCTGCCGTGGCCGTGGCTTTGCCTTCTCCAGCATTTCATGGAGCTGGAGTCACACCGTGTGCAGCCCTTTCAGATTGGCTGCACTTGAGTCCCTATGTCTTCTCAGGGCTTTTAGTGCATTTACTTTTCACCCTGAATAAGCTTCCATTGCCTGGATGGACCACAGTTTATTCATGCATTCACCCACTAAAGGCCCTCGCGCTGCTCCAAGTTTTGGCAATTGTGAATAAAGCTGTTATAACCATCCATGTCCAGATTGTCGTGTGGATTAAAGGGTTTTTAATTATGTTTTTAAACCTTTTTAGTATTTGCAAACCTATTACAATATACATCTTATCAAAATCTTTGCCATTCTAAATAACATATACCTTAGATTATACTAACTTAATTTGATTTAAACATAGAAATGTACCTGAGTAGTTCCATTTACTCACCCATTTTGTACTATTATATGTATTGCATCAATAAATAGTATTATGAACCCAATAATTTATTCTTATTCTTATTTATGTAATATCAGGTCTTTTAAATTATATTTATCATTTATGCTATACTTATTTATAATTTCTAATTCTCATCATTTCTTCCTGTGGGAGGGTTGCTTTCTGGGGTCATTATCTATTCCAATACAGCTGTGTTCTCTCTTACCTCCTTTGGGTCTTATTGTTAAACATATCACTTGTTCTTGCTATTGTTAAAGTATTTTACTAACTATTTTTGTTAATAAATATACATATGTTACATATACTTTATTTTAAAATATATTACTTTTTACGGGCCAACAATACAATTATATACATTATTTTTGCAATTTCTTTTAAAATTATTTAAGAAAGAAGGAGAAGATATAGGCAATTATTCTGTCTCTTAATTACTTACGTTATTGTATTTATCAGGGTTTTTGTTGCTGTTGTTTTTGTTTAGATTTGAATAACAGGGCAGGGTCACTTGCTTTCTGCCTGAATGAACAGGTCTGCTAGTAATAGGCTCTCTCAGTGTTTGTTTATCTTGGAATATATTTAGTTTGCTAGATAATTTTTATTATATTTAGCACTTTGAATATGGCATCCCACTTTCTTTTGCCCTCCATTGAGTCTGATGAGAAGTCTGCTGATATTCTAGTTGAGCTTTCCTTGCCTGTGATGTTATTTTTTCTTTTCTGCTTTTGAGATTTTCTCTTTCTCTTTGAATTTCAACATTTTGACTGTGACGTGTGTGGATGTGGGTTTCTTTGTGTTTTTCTTACTGGAGTGAGTTAACTTCGTTGGATGTGTAAATTAATGTTTTTCATCTAATTTGGGAAATTTTTAAACTTCTTTTTTAAAAATATATTTTCTATTTTCTGCCCCTTTCCCTTTCTCTTCTCCTTCTGATGTCCCTATTGTGCATATTTTATTGTGTTTTCCTTCATTTCACTGCATCTGTTACTCTTTAGTTACTCTTTTTCTTTTGGTTCTTCAGATTCCATTCTCTTTATTAATTTACCCTCAAGTGTGGTTATTCTTTCTTCCACCAGTTTCAGAACTACTGTTGAGCCCCCCTAGTGAATTTTTCATTTTGGTTATTGTGCTTTTTTATTTCGGAATTCTCATTTGGTGTTACCATTTTTGTTTATTAATATTCTCTATTCCATGAAACTTTGTTATCGTGCATTTCTTTGATTCTTTTGGCTTTCTTGAGTTATTTGAACATACTTAATTTACAGTATCTATTTTGAGGTCTTTTTTAGATCTAGCATCTGGGACCCCTCAAAAGTAGTTTCTGTTGTCTGCCTTTGTGTGAGCCGCACCTTTCTGTTTGTTGGTTTGTTGCATACCTTTTTAAGAAACGTGACACTTGAGATAGTATATTGTAGCAACTCTGGATACTTATTCTCTATCATTTAGGCATTGATGTTGTTTTTTGTTTGCTTGGGTCTTTGCTTATTTGTATAGTGACTTACCTGTATCACTCTGGGAGGGCAATTTCTCCAGAGCAGGCTGCCTCTGTGTGTCTGTGTTTCCTCGTATATTCATCTTCTAACCTAGCTATCTAGTGGTTGCCTTTTGCCTGGGCTGGTGTAATATACTTATTTTCCAATGGCTGTCCTTGCGTCTCCTCTGCTAGTGATGTTGTTTATCAGTGAAAGTCTGCATGACTGGGAGGCTGTGATCCCAGCTTAGGAATTTTATATTTTACCTCCTTCAGTGAGGGCCTGGGAGCTCTGATATTTCCCTTCTGATCACGCTGAGATGTTGCAGCCTTGATCGCGCAGTCTTCCAGACCTCCAGGGATGCCAGCGATTTTGCTTAAAGCCTGATTTTCCCGGGAAATGCCCCTAAGTCAGAGTGGCTTACTGTTCGGTCAGTGCTCGGTCCAGGGTTGTGCTTAAGCCTCGTGCCAGGGAAGCCTTCAGTCTTGATCAGTCTGTCTGTTTGTGGCTTGGGGAGTGTTTCCAGTGCACCCCCTGCCTTTCCCTGATTGCTCCCGGATGGGTACAGCTTGCCACCTGTGCACAGAATTTCTGACACCCAGGCTTGACTGTGTCCCAGGAGGACTCTTTATAGCTGCCTTTTCCCTGGCTCCCTCAGTTAACCTCATTCTACTGCTTTGCTTTTTGTTACCAGGATCATAAAGCTGAGATGCCCTCTTCATTGTTCTCCCAAGATCTTCACTGCTTTTACAACACCTCTTGCCACAGAATTCTCCACGTTCTGTGCCACATAATGTCACCCTCCTCATGCGGAGCTGCAGGGTGTTTCCTACCCATGGCCTTTCTCTTCTCCTGGGATGAATCTCTGTGCTACTGAACAGGTCGGGGACTGGAACAGCAGCCCGCTACTCCCAGAGAGGTGTCTCCACGGTGCCAACTCTGTGCTGGGGGCGGAGCTGGTAACCATGGTCTCCTTGGCTGGTCGTTGCAGAGTGGAACCTCCACCCTTTATGTGAGCAAGACACGAACACCGGGCACAAGTTGCCTTGATACATCCCATCGCCAGCAGGGCGGGGGGCAGAGGGGCCCCTCCCAGAACTTACCAGGGCTTTTCAGGTCTCAATCAAAGACTTGAGCTTGATTAGCAAGAGAAATGGGGAAAGGAGATAATTTACATTTGGTCTCCTCCATTGGTACTGACTTATCTGAACCAATGCTTTTGGGCTTTATCTAGACATATATTTTCCAGTATCAAATCTTAGGAAAAGTTTCTTCAATAAAAGTTCATCCACTGTCTACCTTCTTCTAGCAAGTAAGGGAAACTATCATCATACCTGTCGCTGATACTGTTATACAGGACACTTGTGGTGCATTTAAATGAGTCTCCATGTCCCCAGGGTATGGGTCATTTAAAAATAGTTCGGCTAAATAATTATTTTTGGTACATTATTGTAATATGTAACAGAAAAAACTTACACCTAGTCAGTGTTGAGTATTGACTGCCAATGTATGACAGCGTAGTCACTGCATGTTTAGCATGAGTGTTACTCTGTTATTCTGAGGTTAACAACGAGGCCAAATGGCTAAAAGCAGCGACTAACTGTTTCATAGCCTCACGGTCTGACTATTTGGGTTGAACTTTCAGGTAAATATTTCTTCTCACTCAAAGAATGAGCAGAAACCCTTACTTTTGATTCCAAAATTATAACGAATAATTGTTCTTCTAAATGTAGACGGGATAGGAAACTTCTGAGAGATAATCACTCAGATTCACTCGAGAGTGGAATTTGGGGTACAGTGGTCTGGACTCTGTTCTGCTAGGAGCCAGCAGGTGGCTGTGGCTTCTGTGAGTGAAATGACTTACTTTGGCTGTTCCGTTCAGTTCTGAAATCGCTTGTCTCGATGCTGGGTGCTGGCAGCTCTTTCTTTTTTTTCTCTTTCTCTCTCTCTCTCTCTCTCTTTTTCTTTCTCCCTCTCTCTTTCTCTTTCTTTCTCTCTTTCTTTCTCTCTTTCTCTCTCTCTCTCTCTCTCTCTCTCTCTCTCTCTCTCTCTCTCTCTCTCTCTCTCTCTCTCTCTCTCTCTCTCTCTCTCTCTCTCTCTCATCTCTCCTCACCACATCCTACCAACCCCTTGCAAAGAGGCACACATGATTTTTATTAAGTTTCAGAGAAAGGAAAGGGGAAACCATCCATGGCGCTAATGGCACCAGGAGAGCAGCCTCTTGCATGCCCGCTGGGGTCACTATGGGCTGATACTTCTGCATTGGGGACCAGGGGTGTGTCTCAGCTGCTGAGGTGCCGGGTTCCCCGGGGCCTGCTCAGTAGCACCTAGCTAGAGGCTGGGTCAGAGGACAAGGCAGCGTTGGTTCCCCTTTTCACGACAGCACCAGGCCCTCCGGGGTGAGGGACATTCCCAGGGAAGAGAGTTAGGTGAGGGTGCCGAGGAAGAGCAGGGAGAGGCCAGGAAGTGAAGGGGAAACAGCCTCTGAGCATTTCTAGGCTCTGCACCAGCCTGCCCTTGCTCGGTCTGCGAGAGCTTTGTCCACTGCTTGCCCTCCAGCTGCCGTGGGCACCTGCAGAAGCTCCTCACGTGCACACTGCGGGGCTCCTCTAGCTTGGCATAAAGGATCCCAAGGTTATTTATAGAGCCTGGTGATTGGCAGCAGCCCATACAGATGATGGACCCCTGCTGGAGCACAGTGGGTTTCTCTGTGTTTGTCCCGAATTGCCCTTACCATGCTGGTATTCTGGAAAGTGCTGATCCTAGCAGGGTATTTGTATTTTATCTCGTGACACATGTGTTAGGTCCGACGAGAGTGAGAGGAGAAACGACAGGAGAACAGGCCATGAGTCTGAAGGACTGATTTGGCTGGCTGCACAAGCGGGCTGAGACCCTGCGGTGTCAGCAGCCAACAAGAGAAAGGCAGGGGTTTTAAAGGGATAAGGGGGGAGGGAGTTGAAAGGACCCTCTGTTGATGGCTTTGGGGGAGTTGGCCCTGGGGACAGAGAGGCTACTAAAGTGGAAAAGTTACTAAGTTCTTGCCAGCAGGCTAGGAGATCTTTGAAGGACACAGGCCTTCACTGATGTCAGCAGTTACTGCGGGGGCAGCAGATTTATGGGGGGCCAGGCAGCCCCTGACACCAGCAGCTACTGTGGGGGCTTGCTAACACCAGGCCCGGACTCCCAGAGCCCAGGTCTGATGCCTACGAACGTGAAGATTAAAAAAATTGTTAGATTCCAGTAAACACACACACACACACATACACATGCCACCGCCGCCGCCACCCCCCCCCCCAAGGAACCTTGCCTCTCTCTGATAATGCCCAGGCTGTAAGGATACAGAGGGTCCTACATTCAGCTTTCACAGTTAAATATTCTAGAATTATATTAATTTTGCTTGGTCCTTTCGCCTAGAAAAACTGGGGCAGCTTCACTGTGCTGAAAATAATATTCCCCGACATTCCTAAATCAAAGGGAGATCTAGGGTAACGTCAGTTTAGACTTCAGAAATAGAGTTAGGTGAAGTGAGGTTTCGCAAGCTGCGCGCTCTAGAATCATTTCCACACCCCGGTCCGCCTTCTCTCTCCCAGGGACTTCCCCTGCCTCCTTGTTAGTCCTCTTCTCTGTTCTCCTTTGTCCCCCTCCCCTGCCCCCCTTTTACAATGCATCTGTGTCCCAAACAGCTTGTTGTCATGGATTAGGGCCCACTTAGTTTTAAGACCTTCATCCTCGTTCTGATTCCCATTCTGCTGACCCAAAATTTGGTCTTCGGCATAAGTCAGAGCTGCTTAGTGTTACGGCTACATCGGTGAGATTGAACACTCTGAAGTGGTGTATAAAGTAAGCAAAGGATTTTAATAATGGCCAGGAGTTGGGCAGACCCTGAGCCGGTCTCTAACATGCTCCAACCTACAATGGAGTCTAAAACGCTGAGTTTTTATACTGATGAGGCCCCTTTGTTTCTTCTTTGGCGGGAAACGGCCTTAGGAAGAGGGGGCTGGGCAGGACTGCAGGAATGTCTTGGCAGTAACAGGAACAGAAATTCGCAAGGCTATAAGGTTATCTCCGGCGACAGCATAGCTCTCCAGCCAGGGCCGAACTCCCTGCGAAGCAATTTATTTTCAAAGGGCTAGACATTCTGCAAAGCACAATCTTCACAAATGTTATAAACCAGACACAAGTAAATGGAAGGTGATAGAAGCTGAGGTCCTTTTAGCTTGTAAATCACCAATTGCTACACTTCTTTCTACATTTCTATTTTCAAGGCTTTTTGGCAAGTCCTTGCTACTTTTTATAAAGAACATCTGAAGCCCCTATATATTTACATATTTAGCAGAACTTTGAAACTTTTTACAGGGAATATTTGGTGCCCCTACAAGACAATGAAATTCTTACTCTTATTTTATTTTTTATGGTTAATGATATTTTATTGTACACTTCAAAACTTGTTAAGAGTGGAGATTTCATGTTAAAGTCCTTAAAAAAAAAACCCTCCAAAATACTATTATCACATTTTTTAAAAGACAATAATTCTTTCATAGCATTAGATATTTCCAATTGTGTTCACATTTCTCCAACCATTTCATTTCTTTACCGTATATTCAGTAGCCATCAGATATTTATATTGGGTGATTTAAATCTTTAAAAATATTTTATTGTAGTAAAATATCTATTTACACATATATGATGTTTTCTGATTTTAACTATTATCAAGTGTACAACTCAGTGGCATTAATTATATTCACAGTGTCATGTGACCATCATCATTACCCATTTCCAAAACTTATACACCTGGGTCATTTGACTCTCTAGTATCTTTTTTTAAAGTATATTTTGTTGATTATGCTATTGGAGTTATTCCCATTTTTTTCCCTTTGACCCCCCCCTTACTGTTATTTTAAACTCTTTTCAATTGTTAGTTTTTTCAAAAACGTTCTTTCTTTCACTGCTTTCTGTCGAACCTTGACACGTATTTTACAGCAACCTCTCTCTCTCTCTGCTTCAATAAAATACCTTCTCCTCATCTGTTCCTCCTCCCAGCACCCAGATCCCTGGTCCTTCAGGAAGTTATTTTTCATTCTTTTTTTTTTTAGACAGTCATCTTTAATCCGATAGTAACATTAACATTTGTGGCTCTACCCACCGTGCCCGTGTATTAATATGTGTTTTCCAAAATCTGTTTCTTAGTCTTAGGCCTCTTCACCACCTAGGTCCCCATTTGTGACTCAGCTCGTGTTTGAGATGCGTGGCTGTTCGGTCAGACTCTTTAACTTCGCTCATGCAGACCCTTTTAAAACAGGTCCCGCTGACCTGGCAGTTGCCACCTCATCCCCACAGCCTGCAGCTGTTGCCAGAAACATCTGGATTCAGTTCGCTGTGACGCCAAGCCTTTCCGTGGTAAAAAAATCTTGCCCCCTACACATTTTATTCTGGCCACAAGCTTTATTATAATTTTTATAGCAGCCATCCTTTCTTCCACACCGCCTTCCCCCCCCCTTTGTTTTCTGCCTGCTAACTACCAGTCAAAGACAAAGGAGCTGTCTGTCTAAGGGCCCCAGTGGGGACTCGTGATTTACATGTTCTGTGCAGCCGCTCCCGCGTCCCCACCATCTGGGCCACCTCTTTCTGTTGGTATAGAACTCACTTCAAAGGTCAGTTTGTCCACTGGGCTTCCTCTGCAAACCACAGTCCGCTCCACAATACGTGTGTCATTTTTACAGAACATGCTGCTGCCAGTTCTGTTCTCTCCTCGGACACGTACACCTTACTTTTGTTACCTCGCCGTAGGAGTCTCAGAGGCCTATTTTCTCCTTGGTATAACGTTTTGTCATAGTAGGTCCACAGCAAATTTGATTAAATTCAATTAAATATTGCCTGATTACCACACAGCCAGTCTTTTCTCTCTGGTGCCCAGACTTCCTTCATGCAGACCCAGGCTTCCATGCACCACAAGTTATTAATTGGGTGAAGAATTTCTTTTCATATTTTTTACAGGTCTGCTGCAAACAAATTCAGAGTTTGTCTGGCTGAAGATACATTTATTTCTGCTTGATTCTCAAAGAGTGTTAATCCAGATGTAGAATTATAGGTTATTTTTTTTCCGTTCAGTACTTAAAAAAATCTTGCATTGTGGTTTTCTGGCCTCTATTATTTCTTGCTATGTATCAGCCATCATTTTCTTTCTTTCTGTAATTTGCCTTTTCTTCTTTTTCTTTTGATTTAATTTTTATTTCTTTATTTGACTGTTCTTAAGATATTTTTCTTTACCTGCTACTTAGCAGTTTAATAATGACACACCTAGGTATAGTCTTCTTTATATTTATAATGGTAGCTTTGATCTGTAGTTTGACATCTTCAATCAGTCTTGAAAAATTCTTGACTGTTTTATCTTCAAGTTTATCTCATCCGAATATACCCATACTAACTACATAGGTTACATAGGGTATAATGATTCTGGGTGAGGGAACCGCTGTATCCAAGACAAGCTCCCATCCCTACACCGAACTTGCTTTATCTCAGCACCTACATTTATTCCCTTCGTCACACTCAAAATATTGAATAGTTACTTGTTTCACATCGGTTCAACCCACTATGATTTAAATAAACTCTGTGAGAGGAGGCACTTTATGTCTTAATTATGGTCTGTTCTCAGCTCCTAGAACTCTGTCTAGCCCAGTGATCACCCACCCAGTACTTGCTGAGCGAGTTCAGAATAAGTGGGAAGGCAGGAACAGTACTTATGATTTACTCTTAAAAAGTAGGCTATTAATGCTAAGTATTAATAAAAACCCATTAATTTATAGTACTAGAAAATAAAATTGTAAAGGAGATTTGAAAGTGAAAGAAATTTGGAATAACTCATCATTTCCAAGAAATCATTGCCAAATCCAGGGTCATAGCTATAGGAGTGTTCTAGGAGTCTTAAAGTTCTAGGTCTTATGTTAAGGTGTTCGATATATTGTAAATCATTTCCTCTGTATGCAGTAGGTGAGGAGATCTAGTTTGGCTCGTTTACACGCAGACATCCAGGATTTTCAGCATTGTTTGTTGAACAGCTGCCCTTTTCCCAGGATAGCTTCTTGGCACCCTTGCCGAAAATCATTTGGCCACAGACACAGGATTTATTTCTGGGTTCTCTGTTCTGTCCCATCAGTTTATATATCGGTCTTTATGCTGGTCCCACGCATCTCAGTTACTGTGGCTTTGTAGTCTGTTATAAAGTTCTGAAAAGATTGTTTTGCTCTTCAGGGTCCCTTGCGATTCCATATGAACTTTAGGATGGGACTTTCCATTTCTGCCCAAAATGCCATTGGTATTTTGATAGGGTTTGCACTGAACCTGTAGATTACTTTAGGTTGTGACATGTTAAAAATATTAGTTCTTCCTGTCCATGAACATGAGATGTCTTTCCATTGACTGGTGTCTTTCATTTCTACCAGCAACGTTTTGCAGTGTTCAATGTACAAGTCCTCGGCCCCGTTGGATGAATTTGTTCCTAAGTATTTTATTCTTTTTGATGCTAACGTAAATGGAACTGTTCTTTTAACTTCTTTTTCAGATTCAGATTGTCCATTGTTACTGTATAGAATCAGAACTGACTTGCACTGGTGTTTTTATCCTGCAGCTTTAATGAATTTTCTTGTTAGTGGTTGTGTGTGATAATCTTCATTTGTAACCTGATGCCTTTAATTTCCTTTTTATTTATTTTTAAAAATTAAAAAAAATGTTGTTTATTCTATTACAGGTGTCCCAATTTTTTTCCTTTTTGCCCCCCTCACCAACCCAGCCTTCCCACTCTGTCCCCCAGTCAGTCCCCTCTCGGTTGTCCATGTCCATGTGTCATTCATACATGTTCTTTGAAAGGATGTTAAATTATGTCAAATATGTTTTTATGGCTCAGTTGAGATTATCATGTGTTTTCTTCTTAATTCTCTTAATGTTATAAATTAATTGATTTTCATGTGTTGAACCACCTTGTATTCCTGGAGTATTTCCCACTTGGTAATAATTATAATAGTTCATATAGGTCTCTTTTTTTTTTTTTTTTTGTGTGTGTGTGTGTGACATCGGTTGCAATGTCCCTTCTTTCATTTATAATTTTGGTTAACTGAGCCTTCTCTCTTTTTTTTAGTTAGTCTCACTAAGGGTTTGCTAAGTTTACTGATCTTTTTGAAGAACGTACTCTTGGTTTTGTTGATTTTTTTTTTCTCTATTTTGTTTATGTCTGCTATAATCATTATTATTTCCTTCTTTCTGTTAATTTGGTTTAACTTCTTCTTTTTCTAGGTCCTTGAGATGTAAAGTTAGGTTATTGATTTGTGATCTTTGTTTTTCTTAATTTAAGGGTTTGCTGCCATAAACTTCTACCTCAGGACCCCTTTTCCTGCATCCTGTAAGTTTTGGGATGTTGTGTTTTCATGGTTTCTAGATATCTAAAATTCCTTTGTGATTTCTTCTGTGGCCCACAGTTAAGAGTGAGCTACTCAATTCCCCCATATTTGTGGATTTTACTGTTTTTCTTTTTGTATTTATTTCTAGTTTCATTTCCTTGTACTCAAAGAAGTTACTTTTTAAGTATCACTTCAGTTTTATTAAATGTGTTAGGATTCCCTGGCTGGTGTGGCTCAGTGGATTGAGTGCCGGCCTATGAACCAACAGGTCACCAGTTCGATTCCCAGTCAGGGCACATGCCTGGGTTGTGGGCCAGGTCCCCAGTTGGGGTGTGTGAGAGGCAACCACACATTGATGTTTCTCTCTCTCTCTTTCTCCCTCCCTTCTCCTCTCTCTAAAAATAAATAAAATCTTTTAAAGATTTTGTTAAGCTTGTTTTGTGGCCTAATGTGTAGTCTCTCCATAGAATGTTCCATGGCCTTGGAGAAGAATGTGATTCTGCTGTTGTTGGATGGAGTGTTTTGTATTTGTCTTTTTGGTGCACTTGGTCTCTGGTGTTGTTCAAATCCTCTGATTCCTATTGATGTTCTGTCTGGTTGCTCTATCCAGAATTGAAAGTGGATTATTAAAGTCTCCTACATTCATGTGTTGCTATTTTCCCCTTCTATCAGTGTTTGCTTAATATATTTTTGGTGCTCTGATGTTAGCTGCATGTATATTCATTACTATCATAGGTCCCTGGAGCATTGGCCTTTTTATCATTATACAGTGACCTTCTTTCTTTTAAAGTCTCTCTTGTCTGATATCGGTATGGTCGTGCCTGCTTTCTTTAGGTTCCTGTTTGAATGGAATATCTTTCCACCCTTTCCTTTCACGGTTTGCTTGTGTATGTCCTTAGATCTAATGCGAATCTTGTAGGCAGCATAGAGTTGATCCTGGTTGTTTATCCATTGAGCTAATCTGTGTCTTTCATTGGGGCATTTAATTAATTTGCATTTGAACTATTTATATTGACAAGGAAGGCCTTACTATTGGCGTTTTATTAATTATTTTTTTGTATGGCTTACATCCTTTTTGTTTTTTCTTGCCTCACACTGCTCTCTTCTGTTTTCATTTGTTCATTTTTATAGTGGAATATTTTGATTCCCTTCTCATTTTCCTCTCTGTATATCTTTTCTTTGTGGTTACCACTGCAATTACATAAAACACCGTAAAATTATAAGAAAGTATTGTTATACTGATAACCTAATTTCAATTGATATAAAAAACTCTTCTTCACATCTCTGCCCCCTCCCCAATTTATGCTGTTGATGACACAAATTACTTTTTTCAACACTGTATATCATTAACTGAGATTTACGATTGCTTTTTAGGGTTTTGTGTTTGAAACTCTCTGCCACATTTAAAAGTGATTTATGCGACTACATTACTATACTGCAGGATTTTAGATTGGTCTAAATCCCTTTACCAGAGAGTTTTATGTTTTTGCATGATTTCATTCTGAGGTTTTTTTTTTCCTTTTGCTTCACCTTGAAAGATTCCATCCCACATTTCCTATAGGGCCGAATCCCCTCAGCTTCCATTTAGTCCGACCTGTGAGAGCGACTTCGGCATCTACGTCAGTGAGCCAGTGCTAAGCCCTGCCAAACAGTGCTGCGTGGACCTCGGGCTTTGGCAGAATGCTAATGTTAACCAGTTTGCCCCTTCTGTGTGCCTTTTACCCAAATCCCTTCACCCACCCCGGCCCCACAGCCTCGTATCCTCCAAGCTGAGGAAAGCATCTGCAAACACGTCTTAGCTGAGATGGTGCAGATGGACTTACCGTGAGCCTGCAGAGACAGAGGGTCTGCATTTAAGAAGAGCCTGGAAATATTACCTGCAGTGATGTGCTGGCGATGCTGATATATCCCCCCTGAAGGCGGGGCTTCCCAGAAACCCTTCGAGGCTCATTACCGACATTAAGTTTCTGGGCGCTTGGCGCAGGGCCCCGCGCGGCGTTCCGGTGAGGCTGCGGGACCCTGGCTGTGCCATCTCCTTGGTCACCTCTAACTTCCCCTCTGTGCCGCGAGGGTAGACCTGGTGTCACATACTGACTGAACGCACGCTGTGTGTTGTGGCCCCGTTAATAAAGACTGACAGTAGTCTCGTCTGTGGGCATCAGCAGCGGGACGGGAGGCCGGAGGTAAGGGAAGCGGGCGATGGAGTGCGCTCTGGCTACCTCATGTGTCATCTTGCCCAGAGGCACTCCGTGCCGGTAAAGGCAGGGGCAGTTCAGTGGGGGGCCGACAGCAGACGAGCCCGCACCCCTTTTCCTCAAAGGCAGGGACTGCTAGAAGGGAGGTTCCCAGCTATTAGAAAACATGAGCGTTGGTATTATTTGTTCCTCTTCTTTTATGTTTAGACATTCTATCAGTATATTTAGATCATCCTGAGAAAATAGAAAGTTAAATAGCCACGGTGACCTTTAGACATAAATATTACTTGGAAGGCAACAAGAGCTTGAAGATTTGGGCCTTCTTTTCTGAGTCTGACTCAGGGACCCCAGCAGCCACAGCAGAACATTTACTGAGCATGCGCTGTTCACCTAACAACAGCCTATCCCACCTCTCAGCTCCCACCACCAATCAGCTTCTGTCCTCGGCTCTTCTTACACCTAGAGAAACTGAGGCACGGAGCTGTCAGGAAATGTTTCAAGATCACAGGACTGGTGAGCGGCGGAGCCCCGCTCTGCAGCCGGGCAGCAGACCCCGTGGGCTGCGTCACCTCCCTCAGCCCGTCCGCTTGGCGTGCATTGGGGTCTCCGTTCCTCGTCCCTCTTGCTGCCTGTCGGGGGCAGCTCATTCTGATCGCCTTCCGTGCACAGCTGTCATCACCTGCGCCTGGCCCCTGTCTGCGCCTCCTGACCCTGTCAACGCTCAGCAGCCCCGTGTCCCGTCTGTCCTAGTGTGCATTTCTGTCATTGTCTGTCCCCTGCTTGTATACGAGTGACTGTGAATGGCTTCATTTGCTCTTCCAGGGCCTCTTCCAGCTTCTCCTCTCCAAGGGAGCAAATGTAATTTTCATGGTAACAGATGCCTATTTTGGGGAGCATTTTTGTCTGAGATGAAGTCTTTTTAATAGATCGTTTTCATTGTATTTTTTCCATTACCATTTATCCCCCTTGTACCTCCTCCGCCTCTGCCCACCCCCTTCTCCCGCAATCAGCGCACTGCTGTGCCGTGTCCATGAGTCCTTTTTCCTCTTTGCTCAGTCCCCCCAGCCCCTGAGCTGCCCCCCAGAGCTGTCAGCCTGCTCGCTACCTATGAGTCTGTCTGTTTTGCTGGTTAGCTCAGTTTGTTCATTAGATTCCACATATGAGTGAAATTGTTTGGTATTTGTCGTCCCCTGACCAGCTTATTTCACCGAACATAATGTTGTCTAGGTCCATCCATGCTGTCACAAAGGGCAAAATTTTCTTTTTTCTTTTTTTTTTTTTTTTACAGCCGAGTTCTATTCCATTGTGTAAATGTTCCAGAGTTGTTTCATCCACTCATTCACTGATGGGCACTTGGGCTGTTTCCAGATCTTGGCGACTGTAAATAACGCTACAGTGAACCTTGGGGTGCTTATGTTCTTTTGAATTAGTGTTTTGGGTTCCTTTGAATAAATTCTCAGAAGTGGAATCATTGAATCATAAGGCAGTTCCATGTTTAACTTTTTGAGGAAACTCCACACTGCTTTCCACAGGGGGGGCACCATCTGCACTCCCACCCCAGTGCATGGGGATCCCCTCTCTCCACGTCCTCGCCAGCACTTGCTGTTGGCTGATTTATTGATGATGGCCATTCTGACAGGTGTGAGGTGGTATCTCACTGTGGTTTTAACTTGCATCTCTGATGATTAGTGACATGGAGCATCTTTTCATATGTCTATTGGCCATCTATGTGTCCTGTTTGGAGAAGTGTCTATTTAGGTCTTCTGCCCATTTTTAATCAGATTATTTGTTTTTTTGGTGTTGAGTTTTATGACTTCTTTATGAATGTTGGATATTAGCCCCTTATCAGATGTATTGGTGAGTATGTTCTCCCATTCTGTGGGTTGTCTTTTAATTTTGTTGCTGGTTTCCTTTGCTGTGCAAAAACTTTTTCAGTTGACCTAGTCTGAAATGAAACTTATCAACTCTTTATCCACTTGATTATTTGGGGCCACCCAGAATTGTCATCAAATTCCAGGGCACACTTTAAAGTTTTCCTCTTCCTGTTGCAGCTTACAATCTCGTGTGCACGTTTAGTGTGTAAAGGCCAAGTAAATACACTCACTGCAAACCACAGTTTTCAGGCGCAGTAGTAGTGCATATTCAGTGAGCACCTCCTGTGTGCCAGGAGCTGTGGCTGTCATGGGAAGACGAATCACACATGGACCCCCTCCAAGTGCCCGTCCTTGTCATTGGGGATATTAAGGGATGCTCATGACTTAAAACTAGAGCGTCAGCTAATAGTAGCGAGATGCAAAGGAAGGCTCTTCTTCTTGGTTACTACATGTAAAATAGATTTTCCTGCAAGATCTCAGACCATATTCAACGAGACTGTCTTGTAAGAGATATTAATCAGATGGCTGAAGAAAAAGCAAATGGCTACAGGGTCCTGGTGGCCTTGGAGGCCTGCCCCTTCACCCTGCAGGGTGCTTGTGTGACCCACAGTCTCGTTCCTCCGGGGCTGGATCCCGGCTGCCCCGCCTTCCCAGGAGGACAGGCAGAACCAGGGCCGGGAGTGCACAGTGCACCCGCCATATCTCCTCTGCCTGCTTTCTGCTCTCCTTTTCCCCTCTCCCCAGTTTTGCTCAAGGACAACCTGACATCAGAAGTCTGTGGTTTTGGATACAAGCTTCTGGGAGTTTTGAGAACCCACCTCAGTACAATTTTCCAATTTGTCTTGGGAGGGTGAGGAGAAAGTGTGGACCTGGACCCACTGCTTTTTCTGGGTAGGAGACACACGGGGGGCTGACCTCATTTTGAGGGGCATGACACACTTCACTTATTGAATGACAGCAGCACCCTCCTCGGGGATCCAGGGCCAGAAAAGTTGCCACCAAGCATTAGCTTAAAACATTGGGTTGGCCAAAAAGTTCATTTGTTTTTTTTCTGTAAGACGCCTCTAGTAGTGCTTAGTTGTCTTTAACTTCATTCGAAACAATTTTGTTAGATTGTGTTGTGACAGCTGTCACATCAGCATGTATTTAAAAATACCAAATTGGTGAATTTTTGTGTAGCCATTTTATTATTGAAGATGGAAGAAAATGTGCAACATTTTTGGCATATTATGCCTTATTATTTCAAGAAAGGTAAAAATGCAACTGAAATGCAAAAAATAGATTTGTGCAGTATATGGAGAAGGTGCTGTGACTGATCGGACATGTTAAAAGTGGTTTGCAAAGTTTTGTGCTGGAGATTTCTCGCTGAACGATGCTCCATGGTTGGGTAGACCAGTTGGAGTTGACAGCAATCAAATCAAGAGATTCATTGAGGACAATCAGTGTACACCACGTGGGAGGTGGCTGGCATACTCAAAACACCCAAGCCAATAAATTTATTGGTGAAAATGACAAACGTGTCCTTTACTTTACAGGAAAACCGAAATGGACTTTCTGGCCACCCCAACAGCTAATTTCCCCAAGTTTTGTGGGCGCATGCATGTGCTTACGTGTTTGCGTTCATAACAAGCTCTCATCTCTAAAAACCTGTTTTGCCCTGTTGCTCTTGATACTCATTTGGTGCTTCCCACTTCAAGTTGTTAAAGCGCTATGTCTGCAGCTATGTCCTCTTCTTTAATGAGATTAGAAGCTCTGGCACCTCAGAGTTGGGTAAATACCGCAGAACAACCAGAAAAGTCTCTTGCTGAAAGTAGACCCTCCGTTGACTGACTTCCCCCAGCTTTTCTATGACAGCACCGAAGGTTACGCAGTGTTTGGAGACAGGACACTTGCTCAATGCAATTATGTTGAAGAAAGAGGCTGCTTCCTAGTCATAGTGGTTAGCAAAGCTCAGTCTACAGTGAACACTCATACTTTTATGAAGTGTAAGCACTGTAGAGTACATAGAATTATTGGGGTGTTTTCCAAAATGCCAAGAGCTCTTTGAAGCTCACGTGACTTGGTTGTAACCGACAGGCGTGGAGTCATTGGCTCAAGTTCATGATCATCTTGCCATTTTCACGGAGGTCCCAGAAACACGGCTGGATGTGCAGTTTACCAAGAGACCGTGAGCTCTGAAGGGCCACTCACGGCTGCAAAAGGAGGGTTCAGAAGTTCCTCTGTGAATGATGATTGTTTAGCAAAACCGAAGGGAGCTCATCAGAATAATTGCAGATATAATTGCTCTTGTTTTCATAGAAACAATCCACTTTGTGTGCCAGGGTTCAGGAGTCATGTCCATGCTTCTCCTGGGCAGAAATGTTCTGCGGTCGGCGCTGTCCTCGCCGCTGTCAGTCACTGGGGGCTGAGGAAGTGACTCAGACGTCTGGGTCTCAGCGATCCCTCCCCTGGGCTCCCAACATCCACCGCCGCCAAGGAAAGAGAAATGGGTTTTCCTGGAGGCTGAATAAGTCAATTCCACCACTCATGCACAATGTTAGATATGGCAATTTTTCATTTTATAAATGTTATGCTGTCACAGGGGAAACCATAATTCCTTGACTTACTAAAGTGTTATTCTTTCCCGAGTTATAGAATTTTAGGTCTGTGACGTGTGTGTGTGTCTTTAAGTTACAGTGGCGATACTAATCAAGCTTTCTTATTCCCCTTTGCTGTTTGTACTCCCCTGATCTCTGCCTTGAGTTGCTTTGCTTTGGAATGACAGGGAGCCAGCCCAGTGATGGGTAAAGACCTTGAGCTGTCCCTGATAGTACAGCAAAATGCTGACTTTAACACATTGTTGATGAGTCATGAAAAAAATGCGTGTTTTCAAGCCCAAACATCGTTGACCAATAACAAGTTAACTCATATTTGCACTTGCATTAGCTTATACAATTCTTTTTTTAAAAGATTTTATTTATTTATTTTTAGAGAGATGGGGAAGGGAGGGAGAAAGAGAGGGAGAGAAGCATCAATGTGTGGTTGCCTCTCATGCACCCCCAGCCGGGGACCTGGCTGCAACCCAGGCCTGTGCCCTGACTGGGAATCGAACCTGCGACCCTTTGATTTACAGGCCGGCGCTTAATCCACTGAGTCACACCAGCCAGGGCAGCTTATACAATTTTTAAATAAATAAATGAAGTTTATAGAAGTTTATTTAGATTGCTTCATTTTCATATTTAATTATGAAAAAATAGTCAGTGATATGGGATAGCTTTTGTATAAAATTGCCAGTCAACAATGTGTTAAATTACTTATGCAGTGTCTTGTATTTTTTGCTTTTAGATTTTCTTTGCCATACAGTCAGCCTACCACATGTCAGAGAATATCTTTATAGCCACTTATCAGACACACGTCCTGTTCTCCTAGAACTCATTAAGTACACGTAAGAATCTCTCATCCCTGGAGAACTTTAGAAAGAAAGACAGGCTTGGTTTGAATCATAACCACAACGCAAGTCCCTGAGAAAAGCCCACCCCTGTCAGCGACCCTGCAGGTGGTGGTGCTTTCCCCAGCCTTTCGGGCACCAAGTATTAACCCACGTGTGTTTTCCTCCACAGTAAAACCGACTGTAATTGATGTCGACATCTATGTGAACAGCATTGGTCCTGTGTCATCAATAAACATGGTAAGAGATTCTTTTTTCTGATCTCACAGACTTTGATTCACTTCTTGCTTGTGTGCTCGGAGCGGGTTTCTGTTGGCGGCTTGCCCAGCAGGTCGACAACGCGGTAGCATGTGCCGGGCATTGAAGTGCTGCTGATGGCGAAAGTCAGGGTTAGAGCCTGTGGCAGTGGCAGTGGGACAGGCCTTGGTGACCGCAGAGCGCGTCACCCCTCCTCCACACCTCGCTGTGCGCAGGCCTCCACATGACAGGATCTGCAATTGCGCGGCTATCAGACATCTCTGGCCTCACTAATACTGCGCATAGACAGAAGGCACAGCTTTTGGACTCTTGGCTTATTTTTTCCAGATCCAAAAGACCTGCCTGAAGCAGATACAAGTTATGGATGGTAGATTTTAACAACTTGGATTAAGTAGAAAGCTTTTCCAATTACCGTATTTTTCGCACTGTAAGACACAGCTTTTTTTCCCTCAAAAATGGGGAGGAAATGTCTGTGGGTCTTATGGAGCAAATATTGCGTCACAGAAAAGGATCTGAGATTACACAGCTCCTACTCCTCTCTGTAGTTTGAACTCTGAAGTAAAAAGATGCCTATGTTTGCTTTTACCCACGGAGAGACTATGGGACTAAATATACGACTTTCCCAAGTAGCGTATTTTCACAGACCTGGAAGCAAAGGTCCACGAGGAAGAGGCCCTTCTGGCTGTGTCCCAAGCAGGCACGCGCCTCTGCAGACCCCAGCTGGAGCTCCTGCAGGCTGGGGCCTCCTTTCGGCTCCCCCGCTGCCCTTGGCTCCTGGGTTTGGGGGTCGCATGAGGCTGAGGGTGGAAACTGCCAAAATTCTGACATGCACGCTGTCCTTGCATTGCGACATTCTGTGGGTGGCAATACTTGCTGGAAAATTAGTTGCCAATTATTTCTTTTCTTTGTCAGATAGTAAAAGTGTTCATGCTTTCTCTGATGATCTAAAGGTTCCATGTAGGGGTAAAGTTATGTTTATGAGTGACTCACGTATGGAAATGCCCTATGTGTCCCCTAAACTGGGCATTAGCAAAGAGGGGCACGGATAAAAGAGCGTTCGCTTCCCACAGCCGTGGGCCGCAGGTTATAAAATGCCTGTTGTCAGCGTGACGTCCCTTCCCGGGTAAGTGGCCATGCTGCTGATTGTATAAAGAGAGTAATTGTGCCTTAGTTTCTTTGTTTCTTATTTTGGAGTTTCATTTTCTTACATTAGTTCCACACAGTATATTCAGCACCTTTATGTCTAATGTTAATTTATGTCTAATGCAGAAAAAGAAATGGTTATGTAAATATATGGTTATAAATTATTTTAGGAAGAGGCACTTGGTTTGGTACGGCCAGGGGTTTTCATGAACGCCTGTAGCTCTGGGATCTGCTGGGGCCCAGGGTTAAGCTTTGCTGTTGGAAATGGTAGAAAGTTCTACCTGGGAACGATGGGCTGCACAGGAGGCAGCTAAGTCAGTGACAGTCACCACAGGGTGGTCAGGACTCTGCCGCCAGCAGGCCCCTCCTCCTTGGGGAAGCTGGCAGCAGCTGGAATAGGCTCCTCCCATGAGGCTTTCCCAGCCTGAAACTGGACAGATGACAGGGGTTTGTGGGTTGGGACAGCGTGGGAAGGTCCTTGGTAAAAGCCAGGACGACAGGGGTGTGAGGTGGCTGGGGAGCGGGGACCGGTAGGCTGGTCCAGGGCAGCCGGGCAGACCCTGGGCCTGCCGGGACCCAGGCTCCCCCCTGAGGTTTGCCTGGGGTGAATGTTGGCATCTGGGGAGCGTCCGCCACTTCCAATGTGGGGGTCAACTTTTATGAGGTGCATTCAAATCCAGCAAGATCCCACCCCCCCTGCATGGCACAGAGCTTACGCTATGATTTTGCATCATTATTAACATCATTAACTCTGACACCTTCATCAAGGGAAAGGAATGATCTTAATCAAAACGGTCTGAGGCATTGTAAGACTCCCATCCCCTGAGAAAGGTGCATGCGTCAGTGTCTAGTACACCCTGAAGCAGATAGAAGGCATGGATGCTGGATTTTGGATTGAATAGAAAGCTTTTCCAGTTAACTCCTCATCTTTTTAAAAAAGTGCCCTTAATATCTTCACAATCCATCTGGTCCATTTTTTCCCCTTCTCGGTGTGTGCCTGCCAATGGAAGTGGCGACCAGTCCATGTTGCGGGCCTTTTATTTTGTGACACGGAGCAATGACCTAGGGGACCGTGGGCAAGCTGAGTGACAGGCCGTGCTTCACCCTGGACCCAGTGACACGTTTACAGCCGGTTCTCAGCAGAATGGAAGCTGTCCCAGCTGCTGCCCCGTCTCATTCCATGAGGAATATTAACGCGCTGCTGACTTTCCCAGCAAAGCAAGGCACAGAGCATCGGCAAGGGTTAGTTCAAAACCATACACATATCTAAATCCAGACCCACACACACATGTTTAGCCATGGAATTCCTGTGTTCTCTGGGGTGACTTTCCTATTTCCGTCTTTGCTCAGTCAGTAGACTGTGGCCCCATCCATGGCTGCGGCATGCCGTGTGCTGTGTAAGCACAGGTCAGAGGGCAAACGAGGCCCCCTCCTGCTCTGGGAGCCAGTCCAGACCATTACCCAGCCTTCAGGGGACACGGGGCCTGAGGAAGGTCAAGGCCGAGCCACCCAGAGCAGGAATATTCAACAGTCTCTGGGAGCTTAAAGGCCTTAGGAGCCAGGGGCTTCGGAGTTGTCTTTTTTTTCTCCTTTAAATGTTTATTTTGTAAAAGATGTTTTAAAGGAGCAGATTTAGGTTCACAGGAAAATTGACAGGAAGGTACAGGGACTTCTGTGTACCCTTTCCTGCAACACGTGCCCAGCTTCTCGTGTGGCAATCGTCTCGCGCCAGACGGTCCCTTGGTTACCGCCAGCGAATCTGCACCGATGCGCCCTCATCACCCAGAGTCCAGGGTGACGCTGGGACGCACTGTCGGTGCGGACTCTGCGCTGCGGACGGATGGCTGAAGGCCTGTGGCCACCGTCAGGGCCGTGCGTCCAGGGCGGGTGCTGTCCCGGGAAATCCACCCGGGGCAGCCGCTGCTGGAAGGACGAGGCCTCTGACCTTTGCGCTCGGCACACTTCGCTCTGAAGTCGCGATGATAAAGGGCTTCTCCCAGGGGGGTATCTATCCGGTACACCCCCCTGTCTGTGAGACCCGGCGGCACAGTTCAAGGGGACGTCAAGTGCTTCAGAGGGAACCTCCTGAAAAATAAAAGCGACTTAACAGTGGGGAGCGGACTGTAAGGGGGGTTGGGGCACTGAGTGAGCCGGGTTATGAAGGGCGAGCACGGGGGAGCCCCGAACGGTCCAACTGAAGGGTATGTCACGGGGAAGAGCATGGTTTGGAGGTGAAAGCAGGGCTCAGGGGTGTACATTTTTATGGGGGTTTCAGCTGTAAAGCAAAAGCCTGGAAAAATTATGGCTTCCTCTTCCCCCAGATGGTTATGTAACAGTCAAGGAAAGACAGGAAACAGTTACTGCTCTGTCTTCCTCTCCCCTCTCCTACTTCCCTGCTTCTTTATTGATATTGTTAATACTGACTACCCAGTCTCAGACACTCTCCCCAGTGAAGAGAAATGAAGTGTCATTTTAATCTGTTGTTTAACAGATCGATTCCATTGTCTTATTATCCTAGGGTTTTAAAATTTTAATCTTTATTGTATTCTTTTCCCATTACCATTTAGTCCCCTTATACCCCCCCACCAGTCACCACACTGTTGTCCAGGCCCATGAGTCCTTTTTCCTTTTTTCTCAGTCCCCCACCCCCTCACCTGTCCCCCACCCCCAGCTGTCATCTGCTCTCCATCTGTGAGTCTGTCCCCATTGTCCTTGTCAGCTCAGTTTGTTCATTAGATTCCACATATGAGTGAGATCATGTGGCGTCTGTCTTTCTCTGACCGGCTTATTTCACTCAGCATAACGTTCTCCAGGTCCATCCACGCTGGTGCAAAGGGTAAAGTTTCTTCTTTTTATGGCCGAGTAGTATTCCACTGTGTAAATGTCCCATTGTTGTTTTATCCACTCATTCACTGACGGGCACGTGGGCTGCTTCCAGATCTTGGCGACTGTAAATAATGCTGCAATGAACATAGGGGTGCTCAGGTCCCTTCAACTTAGTGTTTTGGGTTCCTTTGGGTACGTTCCTGGAAGTGGGATTGCTCTGTAAAATGGCAGATCCATTTTTAGTTTTTTTGAGGGATCTCCACGCTGCTTTCCACAGTGGCTGCACCATCTGCACTCTCACTCACAGTGCAATAAGGTTCCCTTTCTCCACTTCCTCGCCAGCACTTGTTTGTTGCTTTATTGATGATGGCCATTCTGACAGGTGTGAGGTGGTATCTCATCTCTGATGATTAACAACATTGAGCATCTTTTCATATGTCTATTGGCCATTTGTATGTCCTCTTCGGGGAAGTGTCTATTCAGGTCCTTTTCCTATTCTTTAATTGGGTTGTTTGTTTTTTTGGCGTTCAGTTTTGTAAATACTTCATAAATTTTGGATATTGACCCCTTATCAGATGTATCAGTGAATATATTCTCCCATTCTGTGAGTTGTCTTTTTATTTTGTTGATTGTTTCCTTTGCTGTGCAAAAACCTTTTAGTTTGATGTAGTCCCATTGGTTTATTTTTTCTTTTGTTCCCCTTTCTTTTATCAGAGATATATCTGATAAAAAATTACTATGAGCAGTGTCAGAGATTTTGCTTGCTATGTTTCCTTCTAGGATTTTTATGGTTTCTGGTCCAACACTTAAGCCTTTGATCCATTTTGAATTTATCTTGCGTGCGGGACAAGAAGATGGCCTAGTTTCATTTTTCTGCATGTGTCTGTCCCATTTTCCCAACACCATTTATTGAATAAACTATCTTTAGCCTATTGTATGTGCTTGCTTCCTTTATCAAATATTAATTGACAATAAAGTTGTGGGTTTATGTCTGGACTCTTTATTCTGTTCCATTGATCATGTGTCTTTTTATGCCGGGCCCAGGCTGTTTTGATTACTGTGGCCTTGTGGTATAGTTTGATATTAGGTAGCATGATTCCTCCAGTTTTGTTCTTCTTTCTCAGGATCACTGTTGCGGGGCTTTTGTGGTTCCATATACGTTTTTGAAGTATTTGTTCTAATTCTGTGAAATACATCATTGGAAGCTTGATAGAAATTACATTGAATCTATAGATTGCTTTGGGTAGTATGGACACTTTAATGGTGTTAATTCTTCCTATCCATGAACATGATATGTGCTTTTACTTTTGTATCTTTTTAAATTTCTTTCTTCAGTCTCTTATAATTTTCTGTGTACAGATCCATTACATCCTTGGTTAGGTTTATTCCTAGGTATTCTATTCTTTTTGAAGCAATTGTGAATGGGATTGTTTACTTAATTTCCCTTTCTGTTATTTTGTTATTGGCATATAAAACTGCAACTGATTTTTGATATTAATTTTGTTCCTGCCACTTTGATGAATTCATTTATCAGTTCCAGTCATTTCTCAGTGGAATCTTTGGGGTTCCCTATGTATACTATCATGTCATCTGCAAAATAAAGACAGTTTTACTTCTTCCTTTCCAATTTGGATGCCTTTTATTTCTCCTTGTCTGATCGCTGTGGCTAAGACTTCCAGTACTGTGTCGAATAAGAGAGGTGAAAGCAGAAATCCCTGTCTTGTTGCTGATTTTTAGGGGAAACATTTGTAGTTTTTTCCCATTGAGTATGATACTGGCAGTGGGTTTGTCATATATGGTCTTTATTATGTTTAGGTATGTTCCCTCTATTCCCACTTTGCTGAAAGTTTTGATCATAAATAGGTGCTGGATTGTATAATAAGTGTTTTCTGCATCTATTGATATAATCATGTGGTTTTTATCCTTCAGTTTTTTAAGCAGTGAATCACATTTATTGATTTGGGAATGTTGTATCAACCTTGCATTCCTGGAATAAATCCCACTTGATCATGGTGTATGATCTTTTTGATGCATGTCTGTATTTGGTTTGCCAATATTTTGTTGAGAATTTTAGCATCTATGTTCATCAGGGATATATATTTTTTTCTTTTAATGCCTTTATTTGGTTTTGGAAATAGGATAATACTGGCCTCATAAAGTGAATTTGGGAACCTTTCCTCTTCTTGAATTTTATGAAATAGTTTGAGAAGGAGAGGTGTTACTTCTCAGAATGTTTGATAAAATTTACCTGTCAAGCCATCTGGTTCAGGGCTTTTGTTTGTTGGGAGTTTTTTTGATTACTGCTTCAATTTCATTAGGTGTTATCTGTCTATTCAGATTCTGTAATTCTTTCTGATTTATTTTGTTTCTAGGTATTTATCCATTTCATCCAGGTTGTCCAGTTTGTTGGCAAATAATTGTTCATAATATTTTCTTACAGTCCTTCGTATTTCTTTGGTGGCAGTTCTTATTTCTCCTCTTCCATTTGTGATTTTATTTATTTGGGTCCTTTCTCTTTTTTTCTTCATGAAGGACTGCAGGGTGAGGCAGAATAATTACTGTGGGCAGGTCTATTGCTTCCCCTCAGGCTCTGCCTGAGAGAGATGGCTCCTGCAGTATGGGGGATGAGTCAGCATGGGGATCCCCTTGGCTGCTCTCTCAGTTCTCTTCCCCAAAGCCACTGTCCGCAAACTCTCCTCAAGCATCTCTAGTCCACTCTGCCCTCCCTCTGCCAGAGCTCGGGGTAAGTGGCTGCAAACAGAATTTTGTGCATTGGCCCTTTAAGAGGCTCTCTGTCTCCAGCCTTCTCTCCCTGGCAGATAGAAACCCTGCTGCTTTTCACAGCTAGGTGTTATCTGGGTTCCTCTCCAGCTCTGATGCTACTGGCTGGGGAGCCCAGATTGGGGTTTAGACCCCGTTCTTCTCAGGGGGAACCCCTGGCTGCTGAGATGTTTCTCTGTCCCTTCAGCTGCCACCTGTGGGAGCCCAGCCAGCTCTCTCACGTCTCTGCATTTCCTGCCGGTCACGTTGTGACGCAGCAGTTTCTTCTGTCTGTCCGTGGTTATAAGGCTTCTCTCCAGCTCATGTTCAGTTGGTTATTCCAGATGATTTCTCCACAATTAAGTTGTAATTGCAGATTGGTCCTGGGAGGAGGTTAGTGTGGCTTCCACTACTCCTCTGCCCTCTTGGATCTCTATCCCTCACTCCTAGAGCTTTTATACCTTTTTTAGTTATTGAAGAGATTGGAAATGGTTCATTCAGCTGGGTTGAGAAGAACCTTTTTGTTTTAATTTTTATTTATTGATTTTAGAGAGAGAGGAAGGAGGGGAGAGAGAGAGAGAGAGAGAGAGAGAGAGAGAGAGAGAGAGATATCAATTTGTTGTTCCACTTATTCATGCATTCATTGGTTGGTTCTTCTATATTCCCCGACTGGGATCAAACCCACAACCTTGGCGTATTGGGATGATATGCTAGCCACCTGAGCTACCTGGCCAGGGCCTAATGCTGTACATTAAACTCCCAGAATTTATTATTCTTAGTACTGGGAGTTTGTACCTTTTGACCAACATCTTCCCATCTACCCACAGCTCGTTCCTGGCAAACACCATTCTGCTCTCTGTTTCTATAATTTCAGTTTTAGCAGATCCCACATATGGGTAACATCACACAGTATTTGTTTTTCACTGTGTGACTTATTTCATGCAGCATAATTTAAATTCACACACAAAGAAATTAAGGAGAAATAGCGTGTCCTGCATGGTGGCCTCCTCCCCACAGCAAAACCAGAATCCCCACCGACCAGCCAATTCATCTAAACGCACAGAAAAACCTGGTTCCCTGTGGCACCTCGTTTGCACGTGGTGCTGCCGGGATGCCAGCACGCTTGCTGCCAAAGTGGGCGGCGGGGGCTGGCTTTCCCCGAGAGGCACAGAGTTCAGAGCAGTGACGGGGAGCCGGCAGCCAGGCCTGAGTCCTTATGCACGTCTTCCGCTCATCTCTGGCCCTCGATGTTCCTTGGCTCACTGCTGTCACCCCCAGCAGTTTGACAGTGGCCGTGAGACCTCCTGTGCTGTGTTTCACGTGGCTGTGTGGTTGCTCCCTGCATTTCCTCTTCAGGGGAAAACTGATTCTTTTTTTTTTTTTTCTTTTTTTATCTTCACTCAAGGATAGGTTTATTGATTTTAGAGAGAGAGAGGAAGGGAGAGAGGGAGAGAGAAATATGGGTGCGAGGGAGAGGAAACATTGATTGGTTGCTTCCCATACACACCCTGACTTGAGATCAACCCTACAATCTAGGCATGCACCCTGACCAGGAATCGAACTGACAACCTTTGGGTGCACAGGATGGTGCTCCAACCAACCGAGCCACCCAGCCAGGACAAGGGAAACTGATCCTTATACTGTTTCTGCTCTTCAGTACATCGATGGGAAATGCTTTGAACTCTTAATTTCAAAGTCGCCTCACGTTCACGCTCCCTTGCTCTCGGATGCGGGAGGTGAGTGCTTTGGAGGTCTGGGAAGAGGTGGTTGCTTTAAAAACTGGACTCCAGCCTGGACACCTTGGCGCCCAGCCTTCTGCTATGGAGGGGGCATGGAGGCAGCACACCTGCAGCTCACAGGCACTGGGACAGGCGGTGACTTTGGCAACATTGTGCCTAAGCGCGGCTGCCATCATGCGATACCTGTGCACGTTTCTCATTTTACATGTTTAATGACTTATTTAAAGTCTTTCTGTAGTGACTGACCTCTTTAACACTGAGGACGGTGAAAGACGACCTAGGTCACATCTGCAGCAGGGCCACATGGCGCCAGGCGCTGACCCAGCTGCCCGCTGCAGAGTTCCTCACGCCTGCTTCCTTTGCAGAAATCAATCATTGCATGTTCCTTCAAAATCCAATATATTAGGAATCGGTGGGCTGCTGGGCTCTGCAGGAACGTTCTCGGCAGGTTCTTACCCTCGGCGAGGCGTTCAGTCCTACGTCACAGGCACTTATGAGGAAGAAAACGCCCCAGGGGCTCTCATCTGTCAAAGGTTCAACGCCTGTCACAGGCCATTGTGATCTCCACAAACACACTGAAGGGCACAGCCAGTGCTCCCATTCCTCTGACTTAGCCACTAGCTCCCATTCTGATGAACAAAAATGTGCCCATGACCTGGCTAAGGTCATACCATAATTAACTATACAAATTAGACATGTGTCCACGATTCTTGGTTCTCCTACGGCTGCTGCCTGTGGAAAACTTGAGCCGAAAGACGAGTTCCTTTTGTACGGACGTTCTGCGGATTGAGTAGGAAAAGGCAGTGGTCAGTCCCAGACACGTGTTGGCGATGCACAGTTTTAAGCTTTTCAAGTGTATACTTTGCAAGTCTCCTTAAACCAGTTTTTAGCTGCTGAGAGTTGTGGTCAGGCTGTGTTTTAAAAGAAATAAGCTGGAAGTAATGTTGAATTTGCTCCCGGGCTGCCGCCGGCTTCGCTGACCTGGGAGAGGCAGCGCGAATCTATTTTCAGGCTAGAGACAAAGCCAGATGGATGACCTCCTTCTAGGAGACAACATTTAATCGTATACTTTATCTTTATTTGGATGTATTAGGTTTTAATCAGAGGTCAGCTAGCTAAGTGTTTTGAACCAGGTAAGAATTTAATTTGTGGAACAACCGAATTACAGAAAATGAGAGGACCAGATGAGCAGGGGTTCAAGCAAATGAACAGAGGACAGCTCATTTATATTTCGTAAAGGGACCCCACGGAGAGCTGGTGTGGGGACGAGGTGACTTCCTGAGAAAGGACTGAAGGGGCTCCCTCTGGAGCTGTGTGGGCAGACGGGTGTCCCTGGAGCCTGGGAAGAGGCTCTGGCACAGCGCCCAGCAGGGGACAGAGAGAGGGGCCCTATTCCCACAGGAGGGCAGCCCCGCACCCTCTGGTCCTGGAGTTTGGGGGGAGCTGTTCCTCTCCTGTGCTTACCACTCTGCTGAGGGCCTGGACGCCCAGTGTCTGTCTCTCTATTGCTGAGAGGGGCCAGGACACAGCAATCTTCCAGTGTCTCATAGAGCAGTTCATTCCTTTCCCAAGGGACTTACCAGTCACTTTCCTGAGCTGGGGACAGACTGCAGTAATTCAGAGCCACACACGTTGTTGTCGGAGATGCTGCGAGATGGACAGCGGAGACCCGAGACCGGGGCCTCGTCAGTCAGCGAGCAGGACAGACCTGGGCTCAGAGGCGGCTCCCGGGGTTTGACTGTCATACCGCTCGCTTCTCGTATTGGAAAGGGAGGCGCAATAAAACGCCCGTCCAGTCAACTTAGAATTACACCAGATAGCTCACATATATATGTACCGTATTCCCTCGCTTACCGCGGGTATTCCGTTCTAGACCCCCCCGTGATAGGTGAGAATCCGCGAAGTAGGAACCTTACATTTGTTTTAGTGTTTATATATATTTTAAGGCTTTATGAACCCTTCCCACACACCTATAAACTGTTCCCAGTTTATTAACCTTTCCACTCCCTTATTAACCTTTTCCACACTTTTATAAACACTACTGATGTTCTTAAACATATTCTACGCTCTTAAACCTATGTCACTTTAACAACATACATATACAGTACAGCAAAATCCCGTGATATAGCAAAAAATTTGCAATAAATAATTAAATATAGTATTTTTAAAGCTCCCACGATACAGTGAGGCCGCGATAAGTGAACCATGATGTAGAGAGGGACCCCTGTATGTTGCATTCAATAACTAACAGGCAGTCCCTCAGGGAAAGGCAGTGACAGGCTGACTGAAATGTGCGAACATGTAACTGGGACAAGTAGGCGCGTGGGGTTTTAGTTGGGAGGACGGGGGCCGGCGAGGGGGTGAAGCGCGAGGAGTCAGGCCTGAGCTACGTGGCTGGGATGCCAGGACTGCCCAGTGCGCTCGCTGAGCCTCTGTCCGCACTTGCTAAACGCTGTCAGCCACACCGGGGCTTCCGATGCTCCCGACACCCGGTGAGTGAGACCTAGCCTGAGCAAGTCCCTCTCCTGCCCTGAGAGGGGCCTTTCCAATGCAGAGGTGAAGGGAGAGTTTCGGCAGAGAGAAGACTTAAATGTCATTTGTGGTGCATCTGATTGTTCACGTACCTGAGCCTGTGCAGGTGCGTAAGTGAGGTTCTGTCTCTTAATGGGCAAGGACCGAAAACAGCTTCCACTTGCACTCGGAGAGCACATGCGGAGATCGCTGCCTCATGTCCTGTGCGAAAGAACGTGTTTGTATCGGACCACTTCCTTCTCCTTATGCTCCTGAACTCTGTCTCCCTGCTCCTTGGATCATGGCGTTGACTTTGGAGGTCAGGGGTCCATCAGTTCAAAAAGCAACAAGAACAATTAGAGACAGAACTGGGGGGAATTAGTTCTAAAATTATTTTTTAATGACATGATTATATATTTAAAAAACCAAAAAGAGGCAATGAAAAACTTACGATCATGATGGAGGAGTATTAAGGGTTTGAGAGCAAACGTAATGAGTGTTCTCAGAAGCGAATAAGAAAAAAAATTAGTACACATGGAGGAGGAGCTTTTCTTTTTCCTTTTTTAAAAAAATTTAAAATAAACTTTATGTTGACTTAAAAAAAAAAAAGAAAGAAAAATAATCACCCAAGAAGTAATGAGAAAATGCTTTTTAAAAACTTCACAAGAGAAGAATCACCAACACTGTTATCCCACAAAGCAAAAGGTCACCAGTTCAATTCCCTGTCAGGACACATGCCTGGGCTGTGGGTTTGGTCCCCAGTTGGGGCACATGCAGGAGGCAACCGATCAATATTTCTCCCTCACAGTGATGATTGTCTCCCTCTCTTTCTCCCTCCTTTCCACTCACTCTAAAAATAAATAAAATCTTAAAAAGAAAAGAATCACCAACAGAAAATAAAGACACAGTGCAATGATTAAATCAGTGATCAAAGTGACCAGCAAAAATATATTGAGCACCTTCTCTGGGTGAGGCATTGTTTTAGGTGCTAAGGTAAAATGTCATACCAGGAATTCAGTGGGACCTGGCAAAGCTGCTCTCAGAGGTGGGGACACAGAGCTTTTGTCCAGTGTTGGCAGGAGAACAGAGCCGGGGGCTGTGGGGGGAAACTGTGAGGAGCCCCCCCCGAAGGAACACGCTGTTGTTCTGTGGACAGGTCGCAGCTGGGAGCCCTGGGCCCGCCACGGTGTGGTCAGAAAACCAGCAGGCACGCAGACGTCAGAGGTGGGCCAGCGAGTTTTTAATTTTGAGTGTCAAGTTCGTTCTGCCATAAATGCAGCTGTCCCATGCACCTTCAGGCATGGTTTGAGCACTTTCTCCTGACTCTTCCTCAGACCCAAGACTTGGACCAGGAAGAAGCAAGAGCGGACCACCCGGTTCCTGTGGATGTGGGCGGTCAGGCCTTCCTCAAGCAGGCATGGCCTGAAAGTATCCGTGTCTTCCTGGCTCCAGACTCGATGCTCTTCCTGCTCGTTTCAAAGGGTTGAGGATCCCAAGACAGAGTCTAGACTAGACAGCGCTCTTCTAGGTCCACCGTCCAGGTGGGCAAACCCGGTCTGTCCCGAAGGATTCCGTCCTTGACTTCATTTCTTAGGCCGCCAGACTTGTAGCCGAGACCCTTCCCGAGGACAGTTCTTTGTCCTCCCCGGGAACATGGGGGCCTGCAAGGAACACTCACCTTTCTGTGCCTGCCCCACAGTGACTGAGAGCTTCAGCAAAGACGCTTTCTAACTGGGTCCTTTGCACAAGCTGGGCCAGGACAAGTCTTCTGACACGCAGTGTTTATGGGATTAAATCGTTTCTGCTCTTCCAGGAGACATTGTTTTCTTGAATCCAATAAACAGGAAACCTTAAACCCTATGGTTATTTATGCTTTTGGTTTTTAGGAGAAAATGGCAAATGTCCAAGCACTGGGACGTCTGAGAATCATTAAAGCAGAAGGGTGCCAGGGGATGTGTCGCGGGGTCACCTGTGGTTTGCTCACCTACCCGTGTCTACAGGGCTGTGGCCTGAGAATGTCAGGGTGCTGGGGCAGAGGAGGTGAGTCCTGGTCACTGGGTCACCCCCAGTGCTCGCCGCATGCGTGTCCTCCCTGACACTCTTGTCTGAAACCTGGTGTCACCTTAAAGGAATTTTACCACAGACTTGTTCTTTGGAAACGTAGCATGCTGGCTGGTAGATGGAAGGCAGTGGAGTTCAACACACTTGCCATTTAATCTAAACACAGAGAGCCACGTCCACTTCCCTAAAAGAAGCGTCCAGAACGAAAGCCCTTGGCATCCAGCTTCCATCGCGATGCCAGGGGGGGTTTGCTCTGCCCTGTACAGCCAATGGCACAAGAGTGCGTGAGATCAGCCAGAGGCTGCTTATCCTGCTCGCCACAGGGACCCTTAGGGTGATCCCCAAAGCTAAAGACCAGGGCCAGTCCAGGGACTCACTGAAGAGTGTGCTGATCCGCTCTGTCTGCGAAGACACCCTTGGGATCTCGAGTCCCGTCGCACGGAATTCCCACGATGACTCACAGTGATGAGACACCAGATCCACCAGGCCTCCGGTGTGCCGGAAGAGGACAGGAGAGCTGTGGATTTTTCCCAGCAAGTCCTGGTTTCCGGCCTCGCCCTGCGCTCAAGAGCAGAGCAGATGGCGACAGCAGCCCCATGCCCAGCTCAGCTCTGAGGAGTTGCAGATGGCAGGATCTTACTGAGTAATCACGCTGAGGAGTCAAGATGTTTGCGTGCTTTTCACTTTAAATTTTAGATGCACCCTTTAGGGTGAAAAGCTCAGCCGAAGTCTGAGTCATCTGATTTCAGCACTTGAGTAAGCTTTGAGAGACCTCTTGAACAGGAAGTGAGCCATGCTTTGCTCACCCAGAAGTCACAATATCTCCGAATTTGGGAAATTAATTCATAAATCCAAAACTTTCTGGCCACACATCCAGTTTCCAGCCTTCTTTCTGTTTGTTTGTTTGTTTGTCCTCACCCAAGGACCTGCATATTGATTTCAGAGAGAGGAGAAGGGAGGGAGAGAGAGGGAGAGAAAACATCCATGTGAGAGAGAAACACTGATCAGTTGTCTCCCGTATGCGCCTTGACCGGGGACTGAACCCACAGTCTCGGCATGAGCCTTGATGGGGAATCGAACTGGCGACCTTCTGGTTTCTGGGACGATGCTCCAACCCACTGAGCCACCCGGCCAGGTTGCTGTCAGTCACAGTCCTTTAAAACACCCAGTGCCACAGTAGACAGTGCCAGCCGCCGCCACCTCATCAGTCACCACAGTGACCGTCTACGTGCGCTTTCTGGAGGCACCCTGCAGTTCTCATGACCGGTTCAGGCTGTTAAGAGTCCAACGTCTTCATTGGCTCGATCAGTTAAAATTGCGTCTTAACTTCTTTCCTATTGCTAGAGAATTTCTTATTTTTTCCCAGCTTGACTGAAATAGGATTGACACGTAACATTGTGTAAGTCAAAGGTTTACAACCAGTTGATTTGATACATTTATAAATTGCACAATGATTAAACCATAGTATTAACTACCACCTCCATCACATCACATAGGTACCATTTGGTGTATTTTCAAAAAGCGCCGAGGCTAAATGTGACCATTGTCATCAATAAAGCCATCTATGAGGCCTACCACAAACAAATTTTTTTTGTTTAATTTTTTTAGTTATACTTGACATACAATATTATATTAGACATAATGATTAGACATTAATATAACTTATGAAGTGATCACTCTGATAAGTCCTGCACCCACCTGGCACCGTATGTCATTATTACAATATTACTGATTATATTCCCTGTGCTGTACTTTACACCCCTGTGACTATTCTGTAACTGCCAATTGTACTTCTTATTTCCTTCCCCTTTTCACCCAGCCCCTGCATCCCCTCTTCTCTGACAACCATCAGTCTGTTCTCTGTATCTAGTCTGTTTCTATTTTGTTGTTTGTTTATTTTGTTCATTAGATCCCACATATAAGTGAGATCATGTGGTATCTGCCTTTCTCTGTCTGACTTACTGCATTTAGCATAATGCTGTCTAGATCCGTCCACGTGCGGCTCCGTATTTCCTAGCAGTGAAGCGTGGTCACTCCTAGTCGCTCTGTGCGGCCACAGCTGGTTGGAGGAAGAATAGTGCTCCCCTTCCTGGCTCTTCCCTGATAGGTATGAGCAGATATTGTCACATTAATTCATTAGTCTTATAAAATGGCAGAATTTTATTCTTTTTTTTATGGCTGAAGAATATTCTGCTGTGCAAATGCACCACACCTTCTTTATCCACTCATCTGCCAGTGGTTACTTGGGTCCCATCCACGTCTTGGCAATTGTAAATACACTGCAGTGAGCAGTGGGATGCCTATATCTTTTCAAATTAGTGTTTTGGATTTCTTTTGATAAATACCTGCTGGACAGAATTACTGGGTCATATGGCAGTTCTATTTTTAATTTTTTGAGTATCCTTCATATTGTTTTCCATAGCGGCTGCACCAGTCTGCATTCCCACCAACATTACATAAGGATTCCTTTTTCTGCACATTCTCACCAGCACTTGTTTGCTGATTTATTGATGGTGGCCATTCTGACACGTGTGAGGTGATATCTCCTTGTGGTTTTAATTTGCATGCATCTGATGATGAGTGATGTTGAGCACCTTTTCATATGACTATTGGCCATCTGTGTGTCCTCTTTGCAGAAGCATCTGTGCAGGTCCTCTGCTCAGTTTTTAATCAGATTTTCTTTTCTTTTCTTTTTTTTTTTTTGGTATTAAGTTGTATGAGTTTATTATCGTCGTCGGCAGCCGTCCGTCTCGAGAGACGATGGTGTAGCTTCTTAAGAGTCTATCTGCACCGCCTAGAATGGTTGTGCAGTCCGACTCGGGAGTGACACGGTATCTGTCTCCTCCCATGTTGAATCGACATCTTGCAATGACGCTGGAGTGTCCTCTCCAGTGAAGCTGAAGCTACAGAGCCTGGGCAGGGTGATATGGAGGGTCTGCTGTTGCCCATGCAGCAGACCCCCCCTCTCTTCGCAGCTGAAGGGTCCAAGGGAAAGACGGAGTCAATACAGCTTGGCTTCAGGTGCGCCGCAGGAGTTGCCGGTGTTGACTACAACGTCAAACCGCCTTAGGGACTCCGGCTCCGGATTTTCTGTCGGGGTTTACTCCCTTAGCCTTTCCCCTGAAGAGGTATGCCGCAAGGCAGCGGAGGTTTTTTGGAGTCAGAGTTTTCCTTCTCTGATGTGCCCTGACTGGAAGATCGAACCAGCGACACTTAGCTCGCAGGCCGACGCTCAATCCACTGAGCCAAACCAGCCAGGGCGAGTTTATTATATATTGTGGATATAAACCCCTTATTTTTGTATCATTGAGGAGTATATTTTGCATTCTCTGATGATTCACATATAGAAGCAATTCTCATGCATCCATGAGAATTCAGTGGGTTTTCTTTTCGATTTGTTGATGGTTTTCTTTGCTGTGTAAAAACTTTTTAGCTTGACATAGTCTCATTTGTTTATTTTTTATTTTGTTTCCCTTGTCTGAGAAGACATATTTTTTAAAAATCTTGCTAAGAGTGATATCAAATCATTTAGCAAACAAATTTTGGATCCTGTGGCCACTGTGAAAATTTTGGACCTTGATCTGTCAGTTAAGGAATTAAACTGCTGTAACCAGACAGTTCAAGTAACTCGTGAGTTTGAAGGGTATAGAAATGTCTTGTGTAGGAGTTTTGAGGTGAACAGTTCCAGGTGGTGGGCTGCACCGGCCCCTCAGTCATTCGGAGAAGCAGGTTGGCAGTGGGCAGGCTGTCGTTGCCCATATGTGAACATAGAGCCGGGAGGGCACCTCCTATGTCTGCCGGCGTTTCCCGTGGGGAGTCCTATTTCCGCGTGTGACCGTCAGCTGCCGGGGTCTATGAAGCGGGTTTCTGTCTGGCAGACACCTGCCCCCTGCAATCCTCCTATCACAGAAACCTGGGGACTGACTGTTAGTGAGCAAATACCAGGCCCTGCCTTGACTGGGTTAGTTACCGGCTAAATCTAAGTTACAAGTACGTTGAACTGTAATTTCGAAATGTCTGTGGATGCCTGGGATAACTTCAGCCTTTCTTCCCGTTTGAAAATGCAGTTCATTAAAGATGGAGTCCAGAATGTATTTCAAAATAGAGTCTTTATTGTTACTTTATAACAATTCCTAAGTCCTGGCTCCCAGCAGCGTCTCTTTGTCTGTGTTCCAGAGGCCACTGTCCCCATGTGTTGTGACAGGTCACAGGGCCACTCACTGGCAGGCCAAGTCCTTGTTTCCTCCTTGGCTGTGTGCATCACAATCCTCAGATGGGAAGCTGTATTGGTATAAATATGTCAGGTTATTTTCAGGCTATCTGGATCTATTTGAAAGAGTTATATGAACAGGGGATATGGTGGATAAACCCCGCCTTCCTGGGCTCTTCTGCAGAAGTTAGCTCAAGGTTTATTCTCAGGCCCAGCCCTGAAGAGAGGGCGGTGCTCCAGTCAGCGATCAGTCCATATTTGGGTACCAACTGCATTCTTCTCTAACTGCCAAGAACTTGAGAGTTGGGCACATATGTGTTCCCATTTCCAGCTTCGATGTCCGAGGGAGGAGACGCGTGTTCCGAGGCTGTAGTCCCGACACAGTGCGAAGGGAAATCACGCCGCGTGGGAGGGTGTGCAGCGCGGGCTCAGAGGTCGCCCCTGGAGGACCGCGCCCGGTCTCTGTGTAAAGATGCAGTTAGACGATTGCACCAGCAGGGGGCAGCGCAGAGAAGACAGATGTCGCACCCATCACCAGGGTGCTGCCAAGTCTTGCTTTGTAGAGTTCTTTGCTTAAGTGTTGCAGGGAACCCCAAAAGTCTGAGTTCAGGATCGGTTCCAAAGAACTGAGACGGAGTTTTGCTCACGCTCGTAAGTGTTCACATTCATAAGAACTTCCATGGGAGAGACGTATAGACACAGGCAAAGCAGGTGCTCCCGCGGTGGCGGCCCCAGAGGAGTCCACACCCTCCCCTGACCTGGGTCCCTTTTAAACGAAGGCTGGTAACACAGGGGCTTAATAGCCAAGCCAGATGGCAGGCAGTCACGCAGCCCACCTGACGGAAGGGTGCGTTACATGGTGGGAAGGGTTGCAAGATAGCACCAGGGAGTTGTTACACACTCTGTACATTCATTAACCCCCCCCCCTCCTGGAGTAGGACGTTTGTCTTTGGGTGGCCTTCTGGCTTTTCTGGGCCATCAGCCAAGAAAAGGTTGCAGGGAGTTGAGCGCTTGCGGAGGTCAGCCTCTCCCAGACTCCTTTGCGGCAGGAGCCATGTTGCATCTCAAACGTGCGGCTCTATATTTCCTAGCAGTGAAACTTGGTCACTCCTAGTCGCTCTGTGCGGCCAAAGCTGATTGGAGAAAGAATAGTGCTCCCCTTCCTGGCTTTCCCCCTGGTTGGTATGAGCAGATATTGTCTTATTATTTCATCAGCGTTATAAAATTAACCGCTAGAATATTGACAGTGCATTGTGGCTGTAAACCAAGAGATGAAGAACAGTGGAAATGACATAATGTTTAAATGTGACTTTAACGTACATGAGATTAAGAAGAATTTAAAATCCAATTGGTTTATAAATTTCCAGTATTGAACTACAGTGGTCCGGACCTTTCAGGAGAGGAGACCTCAATTACCTGAACCTTGTTCATGACCATAACCCCTCTTCTGTGCCACGAGAAGGGGCAGGGCAGTCACCCATGTGAAAGTGTGCCACACCTGCCTGCTTCCTCGCTGGCTGCCCGGGGCTGGGCGGGGCTGGGTTCCCAGCATCCCGGCAGGCTGCCCTGGGGGACAGCTGGCAGCCCCCAGGTTCCATGGATGAACAGACTGTGTTATCACCACCTGTTGCAAAACAGTGCCCACCCATGAGGAGTCAGCTCAGCTCAGGAGGTCCCTGAGCTTTCTAGATTGTCAGTAGATCCCTGTGTTACGAGCAGCATCATTCAGTGAACTCTGTGGGATTTCTCTGTGTCTGGTGCTAGGTGGCGTGAGGATGATGCAGAGACCACTCCTGGGGGGAACCTGCCCCCAAGGAGCAGGAGCCTGTGCTCACAGCATCGCGCTGCGGGCGGTGGGGCCCTGAGGAAGGAGAGACTTCCTGTCTCTGCGCACTGCACTCGGCCAGTGTCAGGACAGAGTGCGCCCTTGCAGATAGATTGACCTGCGAGCCCCAGAGCCCCTGCTCTGTAAAGGGACGGACTTCCTAGGTTTGGTTTTCATATTTCTCTCTTCAGTCCCCTGTCTGTCAGAGGTTCTCCTGTGTGGCCCTAATGGGACTGTGCTTCTGGGGAAGCCACTCCATGCCATTAAATATTCTCCTGTTGACCTACGGAGGCAGCAGGCAAAAATGCCTCCACTCAGACGAGGGGAGTTTAATAGATCAGCAGGTCGTATGCGAAGCAGGAATCCTACGGGGCTGGGCAGAAGTCGGTGTACA
Source organism: Furipterus horrens (assembly GCF_987537825.1). Classification (NCBI taxonomy): domain Eukaryota; kingdom Metazoa; phylum Chordata; class Mammalia; order Chiroptera; family Furipteridae; genus Furipterus; species Furipterus horrens. Next base: position 989,834 of record NW_028327186.1, on the reverse strand, counting down.
GTTGTCCCGCATGGAAGATAATACAGTGCTTAATAAACAATAATACAAATAATAATACAGAATAAACGGAGTTTCCCGTGCTCACGACTGTAAACCTGCCTGTGCCCACCCCGTGTGTTAGGAACGAGGCCGCTGGCTGTTGCGGCCCTGTGCTGAACTGTTCTCCTCTTGGTAAAGGTGAATGGTCTACGGACAAGAAGACATCAGTCACAACCACACCCGACACCTTCTGTGTCACACTGTATTCTGGGCCGGGCAGGCTCTGGCCTCGGGATTTTAGCAAGTCTGTGATAAAGCCATGTTCCCTTTGGGTAATCATTCTTTGGTCATCGTTGTTTAAATTTTACCATCTACCTAGAAACCAGGCCGCATGGCTGTATAAAACCTCTCCGCTGTGTGAAAGCTCTTCAGGGTGTGATCACAGCTCTCCCAGGTTTAATCCACGTCCTCATGAGTCACGTGCTCACATGCCAGTCTGGGGCGGCTAAAGATTTATAATCACTATGAGCTTCAAAGAAAATGTTCAGATTGATTTATGACACCATCCCCCCCACCCCCATCTTCTACCTTCCTGCCCCCTCATCCCAACCAGGGGGGGAAAAAAGGAAAGGAATGTGCTTCCCATGACAACTGAAACTCCAGCTCTGACCCCAGCTTCGTTGATAACCTCTGGTAAATTGCATTCGGCTGCAAGCCTGCTTTGAAAAGGTACCCGGGACCTGGTGGGAGTGTCGGAGACCAAGCTGCTCTCTGGGTAGAGAATCCCAGACAGGCATCGCCTCCCTCCGCTTCATCATTTCAGTGGGAGATGCTTCCATTTCTGAACAACTCAAAGTACCGACAACTCCCCCGATGAAGCTAATGCCTGCCTCCCTCTCACCTCCGTCTACTGATCCTGCTTTTTTTTGCCTTCTGGAGTCGTACAGATAATTCTAACCCATCACCCACCGGCTGCCTCTTAAACATTGGAAGGCAGCCGTCACGTTCTCTGCATTCATGTCCCCCATGCACAAGCTTAGCTTCCTGAGACGCTCCCTCGTCATGGGACCCCCGGCGGCCTCGTCTGGATGGATGTGTGCGGACTTCCCGCAGCCCCGGGAGAAGCTTCTTCCCACACATCGAGGTGCCCAGCGTGGGGTTCTGAGAGAGGGAGAACAGCTGCCCCACTCACGTTCTGGGCGCGTGTTCTTGTGGGGGCTGTGGTGGACCCTGGCCGCCTCTAATACGCCGGGAATGGTTCAGTCTTGAGCTTGGGAGCGGCCACCGCTATTTTGACTAGAGTTGAATCGATAGTTTAATCAGATACTTTATACTCATCCGTAAGCTTCGTCGGGACCAGATGTGTTCAGTTAATACTATGCAAGGCTCAGCTCATATTTATTGAACTGAAAAGGCCTTTTTAACAAAGAGAAAGTAAACTCTGAAAGAACAATTTAATAAGTTCATTCCCTTGGAGATTATTATTTTATTTGTAAAATAAGTGGATTCAACTGAAGTGTATCTAAGACTCCTTGCAGGTTTGTATTCGCTGATGATCCACATATGAAAGCGATTCTCATGCATACGTTAAGTGCAGTCTCCTGAGAGGTCGTACTTGACACTGCACGGTGCTAACAGCAGGGGGCGCCTCACTCCCCCCACCCCCCAACCCTCAGAGGAACAAGCTCAAGGACGACCTACTCTGCCTTCTAATTCCTTCCCTGCCCGAGTCTGGCTGAACTGTTGCAAAGCAGAGGCCAAGTTAGAACCGTGGCAAAAGTGGCAGCTTACTAGAAAGCTTCCTGCTCTGAGGTTGTTAGTGCCTCCATCATAGAAGTGACAACATTTCAATGTCTTAAGGGGCAAGCCCAGGTCCTCGGGGCCCTTGGAACCTTGTGTGGAGCTTCAGAAATCCATGAGCACGGCCTCGGTGGGGCGGCCTCTCCACTCATGAGCATGTGCTCACCCCATGGAGGGCCCCTCGTCTGACCTCGTGACTGACCATCTTGTGTGGAAGGTGGCCCGTGTGCTGGCGGGGTTAGTTGGCCTGGCCCACCTCCTTCTCTACGTCCCTTCTCCCGTCGCCCCCTTCCCGACCCAGAGCTGTAATTTCAGGATTGATGGGCAGCCGACTCATCCCACCTGTCACTGCTCTCCAGGGACAAACCGCCATTTGACACGTGAGAGCCCTGTCTGTCCCCAATCAGAGAAAGGACTGACCAAGCTACTGTCTTTGGAGAAGCCATAAATCAGCCTAATGCACTTACTGCAAGTGATGCTTTGGGTTTCAGGGGAGAAGAATAGAAAGCTCAGATGTAGGGGATGTGGGTGGGGGGCAAGGGTGGAGGCGGAGAGGAGGTGATGGCCTCTAAGCAGGTGGCCTATGGTGAGAACAAGGTCTCCTCACACAGACTGCTGGGGGGATTGCGAGAAGGCTGCCATTAATCGCGACTCCCTGTAGTTGTGGGAGTGAAATTCTTATGGATGTCTTAGGTCCTGACTTGCCCATCAGGTTGGGGGGATCCCACCATGCTGGGCTCTCTAGGACCTTTATCTGACACTGGCAGGTTGATACTCTGCTGTGAGGAAAGGATCCTGTCCCCTTATGTCCCTTGTGCCCTGGATGGGGCAGTCACCAGGGCAGTCTTGGTGACCAGCTGGCTCTGGGCTGCTGAGCAGGCTAGGACTGAGGTTGGCCATGTCCCTCGGGCCCGGGGGTTCGGGAAGCATGCTGAGTGATGGCGAGTGGAGTGCTGTGGCCTGGATGCTGTGATTGTCCTCTGTCACCTCCGCGGCAGGTTCCAGGCACTCATGTTGCTCCTCAAAGAGTGAAAGTCGAGCATGTGGATAACCCGGGGCTTCACTGTGTCCCTTTACATTAGAACAGAAGGTCCAAAGGTGATTCTAGGAAGATGCACCTCTGTGCACCATGGTGCATTTGCAGTATTATATAATTTTCTAACCGTAAGTGACTAACTTTTTTTTTTAAGATTCTATTTATTTATTGTTAGAGAGAGGGGAAAGGAAGGAGAAAGAGAGGGAGAGAAACATCAATTGGTTGCCTCTTGAACTTCCCCAAATTGGGATCGAACCTGCAACCCAGGCACGTGCTCTGACCGGGACTCAAACCTGCGACCTTTCGGTTTGCAGGACGACGCCTGACCCACTGAGCCACTCCAGTCAGGGCCATAAGCGACTAGTTATTGATGATGCGTTAAAAACAGCTCTCATTCCCACCATCTCTTATGTCGATCACAAAAGTTTATAAAATGATAGTCTTCTTTTCAATTGATACATAGTTGAGACATTAATTTTAATCAGTTTAGCCAGGAAACTTGATTCCTTGAAGAGCCATCAGTAACACAGACTTAATCGCCACCTGTTCTGAGAAGGCCTGTGTGCCCCTTTGCATCAGATCACCCCCACAGGATGTCTCTGCGGAGCCCTGTTTCCTCTGTAATTTGCGTCTGGTGTCTGTGCTCCCCAGTGCCCACCCCGCCCACCTGGAAGGCATATGAGGAAAGGGTCATTTAGCGGTTTACCTGGCCCTTCACCTGATGAATGGGTACACCAATGAATAAGTCAGTGTGCACAGTGAATACGTGGACACATGGGGTTCAATTCTTCTTTGTTGCTCGTACAACAAAGTCTTACGCAGGTCTTTGCTGTTGTCTCAGGACTGGGCCTTTCCGCTCACAGAGTGGGGACTGGACTCCTCCAACCCCCCTTGGTGTGAATCTGTTTCTGTAGACCTGACATCACGTGGAGTGGTTTCGTTCTCATGGAAGACTTGGAGGTGGAGTTGCAGGACTGTGAGTTGTCCTCTGCTGGGTCAGCGATGGTTGTGAGTGGTCAGGACACAGGGCTGGTTCCTCTCCTGCCTGCAGTCCCCTGGGAGCCATTCCGTGCACAGATGCGTCCTTGTCTCTCCCATATGTGCCATCCCATGGGCATGAACCAGCAGTCTTACAAGGATTTTGTGTGTCCACTCAAATTATTTTTATGTGCTTATCATTGTTTTGATAAAAGATGTGTGGTTTAAGATTATTGTTTCCAGAGAAGTAACAAGAAAAGAGAACAAAACAGACCTGGACTGTCTGCTGAGCAACGATCAGGCCATCGCTGGGGCCGGATGCAGGCCGAGAGATCACAGCCTTTTACAGGCTTCTTTCTGAGAAACAACAGAAAAGTAGCCAAGCACACTTCCGGCTTTTACCTCCGCTGGAACCCTCTGTAGGAATCTCAACCAGACAGTGACAGCATTGCGGGATTTCTCTTTTCGGACAGACAAAATCCTGATTAATTCACACATGTCACTGTGAATTTATACTTCTACAGAGAACAGCATTCTCTGCGGAGAGGCGGCATTCACCTGTACGCACATGCCCAGAAAGCGACGGGCTTTGCCTGACCTCTTTCTGTAACGTTGCTCAAAGCAAGCGGAAATGAATGAACGAAAGAGGCCCCAGCTGTTTGTAAAAATCAAGTGTCCTGGAAAAGTCCTTTGGTCGTTTGTAGTCACGATATTTCAGACTTCTCTGAGCATTCCTCTCCTGGGTATCTACCCAAAAAACTTGAAAACATGTATTCGCAAAGATCCACGCACCCCTGTGTTCCCGGCAGTGTTATTCACGGTGGCCAAGGCATGCAGACGACCAGAGCGTCCCTCGCTGGAGGCCTGGACGGGGAAGAGGTGGTGCATATACAGTGGGGTGCTGCTCAGCCGTAAGGGAAGATGAGATACAGTATTAAAAAGATCTCCTCACTTTTATTTATTCCGCCCTTTTCTGCATCTTCTTGGAGTCTTGGTGGCCTTTCACTGGGTGTCCATGGCTTTAGGGGTGCAGCAGACTCTCGGCCTCTGGAAGGGCTCAGGAAAGACTGTTTCCCACACTTGCATGGAAACATTTCAATTTCTTGGTAAATCTTAAAATAGTTTTTAGTTTGAATCCCCTTTAACTTGAAGCACTGAAGTCTTCCTTAAATGACTTTTCATAAATAACTGGACTGTGTCTTTTCCCAAAGCATTACAAAGTAAATTTTATAATTTACTCTCTGTTGAAAGGTGCCTTTCCTTCCTGCTAGTCTTTTTTGTAGGCAAAATTCACTAATCTGGAATGCTTGTGAAATTGAACTTGAAGTACAGAATATTTGACTCATTTAAAGCTAGATTTTGTTAGTGATTCAGTGATAGATTGTCTTTGTCATGACTTTTCTCATCAAAAATAAAACCTTATTTCTACCTATGTACAAAACACAATGAAATAAATCCCTATTTAAAAAAAAAAAAGCAATAACAAAAGCACAACGCAAAGGTCTGTGAGCCTCAGAGGCGTTGCCCAGCTGGCGGCTGTGGGGATGGCGGGGACAGGACCCTCGAGGCTGCACCTGGACAGCGTTTCCGGCCCTCCCCCACCCCTGCTCTCCTGATCTTGATCTTGGAAAACAATCTCATTTTCACTTGCTTCCAGAATAATCCCCTTCCTGATTCTATCCTGTTAAGTTTTTCATGCCAGGTTCTAGGAGTGAAGAAATGTACAATATTCGTTGAACGGAGTGAACGGTGAAACTTACATGTTGTGCCGAAATGTTGGGGACTCGCGTGTCTGGGCAAGGCCGACGGGTGAGAAGCCAGCCCCAGAGACACACACAGAGACTCCATCAGCAGGAGCATGCCTCGGAGTGGGGGGTGGCGCAGGGGCTACTTTGCGAGCTTCTCCCCAGAAAAATGAAATCATTGATGTATATCAATAAAATAGTCCTAGATTTCAAATTTCCAAAATCCCATCAAAACACACCGCACCTCGCACGGCCCTCCTCCCCGCAGCGTCTCTTCCCCAGTGAAGGGGGCCTGCTGAACCCGGGGGGCTGAGCTGGGTGTTTGGGAGTGGGATGGACCTGCAGTCCTTAGAGACAGAGAACAGGGGGGCTGGGGGGCGTTCCAGCCGCGTGCAGGCTCGTGACACCTCACTCTGGTGTTCCAGGCCAAGGCTGCGGTGGCAGGGTGTGACTCAGGGAGAGCAGTCCCCACTCAGCTGTCTCTCCCTGTGGCCACTGAGGCTCTGATTTCCGTTCTTGCCTCTCTCGTGATTCTGTGTGGAGGAAGCTGCCACTGTGTGGCCGGACGAAGGCTCGCAGCTGCCCCTTCCTCGGCTACATGGAGCCACCGTACCTGGCGGGTGTGGCTACAGAGGCTGGCCCCATGGCCATGGGGGGAATCATTCTGCAGTATGCTCCATGGTTCTAGCGCCCCTGGGGCCAGCTGCCTCCCCGCGGGGACCCCATCCTCCCTTGGCTGCTTCTTCCTGCTCTGCCCTGATTCCCTCACCTCCGGCTCCTGAGAGCACTTCCTCAGTCAGTCACGTGCCCAAAGTCCCATGTCAGGGACGTCCCATGAGCTCCGGCACCCAGAACCCTGTGTCTGCTCAGGGCCCGCTCCTGGCCTCCCCGCCATCCTGTGAACTGATGAGTATCTCCACTGACCTCTTGTCCGTCTCTTGGTAGAGAGAGTTGGTGTATATTGTTGCAACCACGGAGCTCTAACAGCCTGATGCTGGTCTCTGTCACGCGCGGGTCCAGGGGGAGAAGCTGCGGAATGGCGTGAGCAGGGACAGTATAATGTAAAGAACTACTAACTGTAACTGAGAGTTGGAGTGAAGAGGGATGGGCTGGAACATACAGGAATAGCCGATGAAAGGAGATAGTCACCCAAGGAAGAGGGCCCAGGGACGGGAGGCAGGACAGTCAGAGGGGCCATGGCCCCAGCTCCCTGGGTGACAGAGGTCCCCGAGCTCCTGCACCAGTGGAGTGTGCTGAATGGACATCCACACCCCGAGGGGCTGGACCAGTCTGCTTACTGGGAAGTGTCTGATTAAGGAGTCCCTCCACTGTGAAACCACCCAGGAGGGTGCTGGGTGCCGCTGGCTGCTGTGCAGTGAGAAGCCAGGCCCTGGAGGAGCTGCCCACTGGAGGGTCCCACACTGTAGGAGACCCCTGGGCTGCAGGAAGCCCCCGGGCTGTGGGAGGTCCCCAGGCTGCAGGAAGCCCCCAGGCTGTGGGAGGTCCCCAGGCTGCAGGAGGCCCAGGCTGCGAGGGGCCAATGCTGGTGAGCAGCCCACACTGCAGGGGGCCACTCCCCATACCCCGAAACCAAGAAGCAAGCCCTGTGCAGTGTCCCTGCAGCATCCCCGGCTTTTAAAATGCACTGCCCGTTGGCCAAGGAAACATGTTTCTAGGGCCCAGATCCGTTTTCATGAATCAGACAACGAAGGACCGATTAGGAGCTGAGAGCAGTAAATTGATAAGTGGTACCATGTCCTATTTCCACACCTGACAGACTGGTGGGAGCTTTCCAGTCGTGGGCATGGCAGGGTGTGTGTGAGGAGCCTGCGGGGGGCATTCCAGAAGGGCGACTGTCACCTTTCCCCTGGAGCGGCAGCCAGAACATTTGTTTGATTTACTCAGATTCCCCGAGTCTTCTGTGATGGGTGACACCCAGGGGTGCCATGTCCCACGGTTTCCCAGCAAGTGTATAGCCTGGCAACACTGCACATCTCCTGGCCGTAAGGAGACATGGTTGCCCCTGGGAAACGCGGCCCCAAATCCCAGGCAGAGAAGTGACTGGGAGGAGGATCCCATGCCCTTGCCTGGCTGCCACAGAAGCCATTGCCCCGAGGGAGTGAGCCCCAGAGCCGGGGCCTGAAGCCACTCAGTGCTGTTAACAATGTGCCCTGCTTCTGGGTTTATGTGCTCACAGCTTTTCCCAGGTCTGGTGCCAACTTGAGGCGACACACTTGTCCTAGGCTTTCATGCACAGACCGTGGCACTCACGGGCAGGCTGCCCACGTCTCCTGTCCCGGATGCCACATTCACACAGCGCATGAGCAGCACTGGAAGCTCTAAGACACCACGGGCTCCCAGAGTTCTACCGTTCATCAAGCGTCATAACCTGCTGTGTTAGAGAGACCAGCGCAGGGGTCAGACCTGCACACATCCCCTCTCTTCCCTCGGCTCCACGCACATGTGTGTCTGCGCGTGTCCTGTGCAAACATCATAGGAAAAGACTGGAAAGGGATGGATTATGGATGATTTGAATTTCCTTCTGCTTTACCAAGTTTTCCAAACGTCACCCAATCGGAATGCGTTGCAGCCGCCATCAGACCAAGGAGATCTCATTCAAAAGTAGTCTCGCCCTCGTCATTTTGGAGAAGACGCGCACCGATGTGCAGCCGTGCGCAGGAACGAAGTGCGTGCTTGTGGCAGTGGAGGGAGGAGAGCCTGCAGGTCAGCGCCTCCGCAGACGCTCTTCTGTGTGCCGGACAGAGGCCGTTCCCAAACACCCTCGACTGTGTCTGATGCCGGCGGGCACTGAAGGCGCCCAAGCTGCAGTTCCCGCAGAAGCAGGGAGAGTCCTGTAGGCTCGTCGGGGAAATAAGAAAGCAGGGGGCAGGGGGTGGGCATGCGGATGCCCCGGAGGGAAATGGTCACCCAGCCGAGGAGAGGGGGAGGGCCCAGTTTCCCCATACCCTCCCTTCTCTGCAAAGCCAGGTGCGTCCCCGCAGCCTGGGAGCTGCTGCAGCCTCGCTCTGGGTCTTCAGTGCCCACATAAAGAGAGTCGGTTTGGGGGCACCGCTTCCCTCTGGCTCACATCCCTGCATTTGGTGGCACAGTGGCTGTCCCGGGGCAGGATCTGTTGAGTTGTGAGGATCTGTTTCTTATCACAGAGAGTGATGGCCACGCGTGACCCGTCACCACATCACACCCCTCTCTCCTGTGCAATCAGACCACATTCTGCAGCACGAGTGAACCCCGTTTTGAAAGAAACATCTTGTCAACATTTTACATCCGTAGTCTTTCTTCTCCTGCATCTTTGGAATGGAACTGTGCTTGTTACCAGTGGTCTGACGAGTTTGGGGCCCGTCTGTATGTTATGGAGCATTTGTGAGCAAAGAGGACACGAGGCAATTTAGAAACAAATTGATGGCGTTTATTTACCTGGCCAGGGACGGTTCTTCCCACCTTTAGAGGCGGAAGATGGGAGAGCCGCGCTGCCTTACAAACTAAAAGGTTTTTAAAGGTTTCTAAGGGCAAAAAAAACTAGACTCATGTCCTTGGAGCTGCCCAATAAAAGTAGTAGGTGGGAGAAACTACACATAGACACTTTCTAATTTAGAGAGGGCTTTAGCTGATAAACATTTAGTGCATTTAGTGCACCTGGGATAGAGATAACAGCCAGGGTGAGCTAACACAGGGACTTCAGCTAGTAAATTCTTGGTGCATCTGGGATAAGTGAGCAAAATAACTTGCCACTGGAGTAAGAAAGCAAAAATGGCAAAATAGCAAAAAAGTAAAAAAATGACCTATCACATTCCCCACTGGTTTTTGTAACTAATTCAAATCCTTGAATCCTGAGTATTTAGTCTATTGTACTGGCTATGGAGAACTAGTAGCTTCACTGCTTGAATTCTTCATTTGATATACTTTACTAGGCAGTTAATAATGTAAGGTCCTACTGTTAACGTAAAAAGGAGAAGGGCAAGCGGCCCAGTTAAGGCTGTTAAAAGAGTTGTTGCCCAAGGGGACATAGAGAAAAATCGTTCATACCAATTTTCATTTCTGTTCCTGGCCTCTTCCCTATCCTGCAGCCTCTTACGAAGTTGGCTAAGGCTGTCTTTTATAACTCCAGAGTGGTTAGTATAAAAACAGCAAGTTTCTCCAAGGGCTAAGCATAATCCTCCCTGTTTAAGAAGCAAGTTTAGACCTCTTCTATTCTGTACACTACTTCTGCTAGAGAACTGAGTGAATCTTCTAATTTACTGACACTTTTTTCTAACGTCCCTAAATCCTGATCTATTTGAGCACTTAAATCCTTAAAGTTCTTGTCTCCAACTAGTAAGGCCGAGGTTCCTATGGCAGCAGATCCTGCTATCCCAAGGCCAATGAGCGCCGGGACCAGTACTGGAGCTCTCTTATATCGGTATAAACCCTCTAACCTCAGGTGCTCTCGACCTTGACTGCCAGAATAATAGTATACTTGGGGAAGGATGTGAGCTAAAATACACAATTCAGGAAAACTGGGATCTAGTGCAGAGGAAGAAATGCAGGGAGTTAATCCACTTGTACATGCAAACCAGGTACCTGAAGGAGCAACTAAGACAAATTCCGCTGCACCTCTGGGGGGTAGGGTAGTCATATGGGCACAGGAGCTACTGTACGGGGAAGTGGTGAGGGTAAAACTGGAGGAGAGAACACAAGCTCCTTGGCCTTCAAAGGACCCTAAAGTTAATTTAGGAGCATGCCCCCACCGGCAGTCTTGGGGTCTTTTGGCTAACTGGGATAGAGTTAAGTTCTGTATATTCTCATTTTGATTACCAAAACTGCGGTTGGCACCTATGCCGATGTAATACGGAGGCCCTGGGTTAAGGCGCAGCCAGCAGTCTTTAGTCATGTTAGGCTGCGTCTTGTTTAGATATTGAAAGACAGTGCTCAGGGTCCTGAATATGGGCTGGGTCTCCGGCTCCTGGGTAGTAAGTGAGACTGGTCTGAGGGTGACCGCCCTAGTGCTTCGGGGGCCTGGTTTCCTAGAAGGGGACGGTGAAGCTCTGGGCGGGGGTGGTGCCTTGGGCTTCTCGGGTAACCCGAAACCTGCAAGGGGACTGATTGGGAGGCTAGGCTGGGGAATACGACGCTTCTGGATGGTAAGGAGAATTCCAGGATCCCGACCAACTGCGACAAGTCTCAGTCCCCAGGTTTTTCCACTTTCCCACTGTTTGTCCCAGTGTTCGAGAGGCCACATTGAGACAGGATTACAGGTGCGCAAGGTTTCACACGTCACCGGACTCTTAGGCCGGCTCTGGGAGAGGGATGTATCAGAGCTGGCTTGCTGGCTTATAGTGACACAAGACCATTGGGGACAGTAAAACTCTGTGGGTTTGTTACACGGTGGGGATTCTGAGAGGGGGCACATATAAAATTGAACAGATCGTAACAGTTTTTCTCCCTGTAGGGTACCGCACCCAGGCCCGGTTAGAACCCTATTAAAGGCCCCAGTACCCAGCTGGGCGCCTAACGGCCCTGGAGGGCGTCTTGGGGTCCACTCTTGTCCCCAACCTCCGGGGTAAAACTGATTACCAAGAAGGGCACAGAGGTCAAAAGTAAACACTGGGGCTCCAGGAGTGCTAACCTGGCTGACGATTTTTCCGTCTCCGGTTCGGGAGAGATGCCAGGTGTAATTAATTAGGCGGTGGGGGTTTTCTGCAACTATAGTTAAGAGGGGGGAGGGGGAGAGGAAGAGGAAGAGCGCCGCCGCAGCCGCACCCGCAAGGGGTGCTCTGTTCGCTCGACTGTCCATTTCTCAAGGTCCTTGTCCGATAGTTCTGCCGGCTTGACCTGGGAGCGGTGGATCCGGTACCTTTCCCGGCGACTTTAACTGCAGTGGGGGTACTGAAGATCACCTGGTGTGGTCCAGTCCACCTCGGTCCGAGCTTGTCCGGATTCCACTTCTTTAGCCACACAAGGTCTCCCGGTTCTGCCAGTGGTCGTCCGGAGTTGTTGTTAACTGGGGCGGGCCGGCACTCTCGGATATAGGCGTGCAGTTCCCGGGTGCTTGCTGAAAAAGCCTGCAGGGCCTCAGTGACCTTTGACAGATCAGTCGGTCGGCGAGCCGCAGCTCGGAGGGCGCGGAGGAGAATCTGGCGATATCGCTCTAATGCCTCCCTACCTCGTTCGCTGTTTGAATCCCAAGTTGGGCGCGTTAAGGGGAAGACGTGCTCAAGTCTCACTGGGTCCTCAGACGGTTGCCCGTCTGGCCCGAGGACGAGCTTCCGCCCTTCCCCTCTTACGCGCTCTCGCTCCTCCGAAGTGAAGACGGCATGGAGCAACTGCTGACAGTCATCCCAGGTTGGCTGGTGGGTAAAGAAAACAGACTCTAAAAGGGAGATAAGTCCAGTGGGATTCTGTGAAAAAGATGGGTTCTGATTCTTCCAGTTGTATAAGTCGCTGGCAGAGAAAGGGACATACACCATAAAGGGCCGACCTGAGGGCTCAGCGGGGGCCGAGGCCTCTCGCAGCGGGAGAAGGGGAGCTGGCCCTATTGTAGAGTCAGGGGGAGTGCAATCCCGGCCTGAACGGGTGTGGGAAGGACTAAAAGGAGGATTGCGGCCTGCCGCATCCCCCTCATCAGTAGGCTCCGAGACTGGTCGGATGTAAGGAGGGGGTCTCACAGGAAGGGGACTTTCCTGTGAGGCCGGGAGGACCGGAGGGGGACCCTTAAAAGGGCTATCCTTCGGTTTAGATGTAAGCAAAATAGTTGCATTTTTCTTCTGACATTTTTGTAGCCATTTGGGCTTTTCTTCCAAAATTTCAATCCAAATTTGAATATAAGGAATTTGCTCGGGGTGGCCAGGCTTCCCGGCGCAGACTCGGCGGACCCCGTAGGCCATTTGAAGATCAAAAGACCCCTCAGATGGCCAGGAGGCCTCTGAGAATGTAGGCCATTCCAATTCACAGAGAGTCTGTAGTCGTCCAGGGGACACCTTCTCCCCAAAGAGGCTGTAAGCCCTTCGTTTAAAATCAGAAAAATTCTCGAGAAAACATTCCAAAGGAGAACAAGACGAACACGAAGAGGACTGACCCATTTCAGCGAAAAACAGACCAAGACCGAGATAGACAGCAAACAGAACAGCAAACAGAACAGCAAACAGAACAGTAACCAGAAAACCTGAGGTTCGAACCCACCGTCGTGCGGTTCGACCTAGTCCGGGGAGTAAGACTGCGTCCAGTCCTCCACCGGACCCCCTGGGTGCACCAATCCCAGACCTGTCCAAATACACCTTTCCCTCGGTGTACTTGGCAATACCTGATGGGGGGACGCCAAACAGCCGATCAAGGATACGATATTGGTACGGCTTGGACTGCAGAGTCGGGGCCGAGAAAAATTTCTCGGAGATCTCCCCCTTACTCTCGTCCGGTAGCCATCCAGCCTCGACCTCCTTCCCCAACAAAAGTTGGGGATCTCGCTGGGGCCTCCAAATGTTATGGAGCATTTGCTCGCAAATGCTCCATAACACGTACCCTTGGCCTTTCCGGTGTTTGGGACTTAAGTGGGGGGTTTGGTGAGATTTTGAGGCCTGTGTTGATACGTGGTGTAAAGGAAGCGGAACCTGGTTCTGGCAGGCCCTGGGCCAGCCGTGGGCCCTGACGCACGGGGCAGCCGGAAACGCAGTGAGCTGGCCCGAGGTGTTATTTAGCGAGCAGGCATCTCTGAAATCAGGCACTGGAGTAAAGTGTCAGTGATAAATGGACACATTTCATTCTGAGGTGAGAAAACGAACTTCCCAATTAAGGGCCTTTGTGTTCAAACATGGCTACATGTCTTGCCTTGCTGCCCCAAACCAGCAGACTTGGCCAAAGCGAGCAGGATGGCGAGGCCCCCCCACCCCCGGCCGCCTGCGGCTCCGGAGCACGCGCTCGTCTGCGCATTCTAATTTTCCCTCCGTCCCACTAACTTGTGAGATGTCTGAGCGTGCATTCAGTGTCTGCGTGGTGTTTTAGAAACCTGGGCTCCCTTGTATCCTAGGCAACCGTTGGAAGCAGAGACAGTCCAAGGCGGGCGGCATCCTGTGTGATTCTGTCACAACCCCTCGTCCCGACTCATGGGTGCCGTCTCGGTGTTGTCACTTAGCCTGTCTGGGACCCATGCTGCCAGTGGCGGCGGCACTTGGTGGGGCTGCGTTGGGCTCAGAGGCCGAGGGCAGGACACGTCTGTCCTCCCCTTTCTTAGCTCAGGCTGCGGGGACAGGACCGCGCAGAGGTGAGGCAGGAGGGGCACCGTGCGGGGCACAGAGGCCCTCACATCCTGTCCAGTGTCACGCCTGCTTTCCGACTGCGCTGGCGCCTGCCCCACGGCACCGTGGTGTTCTTAGTCAGGGGGCCTGTTCCGACACGTGGCGGCTCCTCTGAGCCGGGCCGTCTGCACGCTGGGCTGCCGGGGCAGACACGGTCAGCACTGCGGCCTCTCCCTGCGCCAGGCTCAGCGTGACGAGCGTGCGGCCCTCCTCTCTCAGCGACATGTCTGTACGCACGCGGAACATGCTGCGGACCTGCGTTCCAGAGATGCCGCCGCTGTTCGCTTTGCAGCCAGATGCGGACCGTCCTCTGAGGTTTAGGACGGTGCCTTCCCGACGTGTGTCCCAGAGCTCGGGCGTTTTATTCGGGAGTTCTGGGATCGCGTTTTCCGATGAATACCGGTGCTTTCCTCTTTCATGTTGTGGGACTAAGAAAAAATAGTCTTGACACTTTCTCTCGGGCTACACCAATTTATGCAAATCAAACATCATTGTTTTCTCTGTCCGTTGGCCAGCTGCAGGACGGGACAAGGAATCTGCATCCTGTCTGGTAGATCAGGATCGTATTTAAAATATGGCTGCTGAACCTCTTTAGGGTTTTGTTTACACAGAGCTGGCCTCAGTTCCTGCAGTCTCGCCCTTCCCGTGCTGCCCTGGGGGTGAGGTGCCGTCACAGCCCTGCTGTTTGTGAGCACAGCTCCCAGCCTCACCTCGTCCGCGTCCTGCAGGCTGGACCCGCTCCTTGGAAGCTTCCTCGCGATCTGAACTCTTACCTGCAAGACAAGCCATGACTTGTCTTTACTCTTAGGCACGGAATAGCTGGGTGCGGCCCCGGCCCAGTGTCTAACATTGTGGGGCGGCTGAGGTTGGTCCTCAGCTTTTCTCCAGCTCCCCTTTGTTCTTGGGAACCCACTCAGAGCCGTTCACCTCCTGCCAGGGCTCCACAGGGCGCTCAGGCAGCCCGGGGCAGTGCCTCCCTCGGGCCGTATGCGCATCGGTTCCAGAAAGGCTTCGCCCTGCAGAGGGGCTCCTGGTGGGTGCTTGGCCACCTCTGCACCCATCCAGCCCTCTGGCCACCCAATACTAGGCTCACCCTATTTTCAAAATGTGGAACAGACACATTTACCATGGTCTCAACTGACAGTCTCATTCCTGCCTGGCACTGAGTCCACCTCATTGACGAAGACGTTTGGGCCCCTCTGTCCAGCCCAGTGAGCCCTTGTGTCCAGGGATTTGTGAATCCCGAGCTGTCTGGTCCTCTGCACGCCTACCCGATACGTGATGGTGAAGCAGACACACGGTTACCTGATCAACATGCCCTACAGACGGGGGGACATGCAGCCGGGGGACGGCACCCTCCCGGGCCCCACCTGGCACACGTGCAGCAGCTCTGCCCTGGCCTCGTCTCTGCCCCTCGGGGGTCTGCTTGTCCATGGTCCTTCTCAGCTCCAGGTGTGACGGCGGTGTCAGCGGGGGCCTCCTTGGTGGGCACAGCCTGTGCGATTTCCTTCTGCTCAGCGGTCACACCTGTCATACCTGTCTCCCACTGCCATTTCCAGAACAGGCCATCCGAGGCTGAGCGGTGGGCAATCTGAGCAAGACAATGACCAGATGTTACCGGAGCAGCATCGCAAGGCCGTGCTGGGCGGTCACTGCACCGCATCTGTGCGAGCTGACCATGCTCACATCTCTCTGTGTCCTAAGGACTTTCTTCTAATGAGAATTAGGCCCCAAACACCCACCTGCACCCAAGGGCCCACACAGCCATGCAGGCTTGCTGGGTTCATTCTGCCCCTGCTGCATTTTCAAGAGCAGCTGGCCTCTCGCTCCGTCATTATCATTTTTTTCTATTTTGGGCACATTAATTTTAGAAATGCCAAGACAAATGAGAACTAATTTGCAAATGCCCCTTGTGACTTAATTGATTGTTTCCTGCGCTGACCTCAGTGGGGCAGTGGCAGCTGGCAGGAAAACAAGCGCCCTCCTTGGGTCTGACAGGAGCCTTCTTCCCTGGCACCCTCTCCGTGGTGGACACACTTTGAGGAAATTGACTAAAGATGAAAGACACCATTTCCTCTGATGGTCAGTGATTTTCCAGGCTTTGTAGCGATGAGCAGATCTCTCCTCTTATTCAGCTACTGGTCACTGTGGAAATCAAAGGAAGGGCTTTTTTCCTTTTATCCAAAACAGTGTTTATGGCTGAGCCTAGAACGGCTAAGAGTGTCACAACAGCTCGACACAGGCTCACGCAGAGAGCCTGGCCCTGGCTGTGCCTCAGCTCCACGGGCTGGCCAAGGCCACCTCAGCTCGATTTTCAGGTCAGGGGACATCAGGGATGCTCAGGATTCTGAACACCCAGAATGTGGGTTATCCTTCTGTGCTGGTAAATTTTATCAACTTGACTGGGTCGCAGGGTGCCCAGTACTTGGTCAAACGTGATTCTGGGTGTGTCTGAGAAGGTGCTTCTGGCTGAGAATTACATTTGAATTGTATGCTGAGTAGAGCAGATTGCCCTCCCCAGGGTGGTGGGCCTCACCCAATCAGTTGAAGGCCTGAATAGCACCCAGGGCTGCCCGTCCCCCAAGTAAGAGAATTCTTCCTGCCTGGTGGCCCTCAGACTGGAACGTCAACTTTTCTTCTGCCTTTGGATTCATACGGAAGCCGGAAGCATTGAGTGTTGATGCCCTGAGGCTGCCGCCTTCAGATGACAGCTCTGTCCTGGGTCCCAGGCCTGCAGGCTCAGCCTGGAGCTGAGGAGTCTCCGCCTCGCCGACTCTCCCTGCGGATCTTGGGACTTGCCAGCCTCCGTAATCCCGTGGGCTGATGCCTCTTGGGTCTGTTTCTCGGGAGAACACTGACTAATACACTTTGTTTCATCTTACCATTTAGGGCTTTGATCACTACGCAGTTCTTCCTGCGATATTTCTAACCTTGGAAAACCAGGTCCTAGCTCTTCTCTATGTTGTGGAAAAATTCATACATACAGAACATGTATAACATGCATATCTCATTTTAGAAATCATAACACATTGAGAAATCCGTGGCAGTAAAATAAAACTATCGCAGAGGAACTGGAAGAGAGCCCTGTACAGGATACAGAAGGTCTGAAAGGAAAGCGTCTCTCCTGGAGAACATGCGGCCTGATGTCACTGGGTCATTCCAGGGCCTCCTCACCTGTGCAGTGGGGACAACCAGGGTCTCCCCCTGAGACCCCTGCTGTCAGGATGCAAGGGATCATGTAGAAATGTCTTTGCATGACATCCTCGTTACAGGTTCAATAAATATTAGTTGGTCAGATAGGGAGGCCAATGTTGGGTTTGATGGCATTTCCCCATAATTTATCTTCCCTAGGACCTCAGACTGTGACCTTATTTGGAAATAGGGTTGTCACAGATGTAATTAGTTAGGAGGAAGTCATACTTTAGTAGTAGCGTAGGCCCTTAACCAAAAGGACAAGTGTCCTTATTTTTTAAAAAAAAAAGGAGGTGCAGAGACAGAGACACACAGAACTCCATGTGATGATGGAGGCAGAGATTGGAGGGATGTGACCACAAGCCAAGGGTTGCTGGCAGCACCAGAAGCTGAGAAAGGCGTGGGCCAATTGTCCCTGAGAGCCTTCAGAAAGCGCATGGCCCCGCCGACACTGTGATTTCAGACCACAGGCAGGATCGGGTGGGAGCGCAGCCAGGGTGCCCAGGGAGCGGGGCGTGGTGAGCGGCGAGGACGTGCATTACTGCCCTCGCCAAAGACTGGGTAGGTGCTCAAAGACATTCGGAAGCAAAGGGTGGACAGGCAACAGGAAACCACCAAGGAAAGGAACAAAAACCCTGTTCTACAAACCTGCAGAACTGTTAGAAGTCAGAATGATACTTTTAAAAATTAAGTGCAATTTAAGATAAAACAGGAGCAAGGAAGCCAGGTGTTTGCAGAAACAGGCCTTGGTTATGACTTAGGGATGAAAGCTGTGAATAGAATACATTGAGGAGATGCCGCGTGGGGGGGTTGTCGTGAGTGGGGTCGGCTCTCTGGAAGATGGATTAAATCTTGGCCAGGGCTAGCACCTCCGAGCAAGCAGCTGGGAGCAAGGGGACGAAAGGCAGTATAGCGCTGTCTCGAACCAGCCCAGGCTTGCTATCGGTCCGCGCTGTCAGGCAGTAACTAACACTTCGTCACCTTGCTCAGTCCTCCAGCATGGTCCCCAGACTGCCCCGAGGACGGGCTGCTGCCAGCCTCCTACATGGTGCCAACAAGACCCGGGCGGCAATGGATGGGTTGGGGGGCGAATCAGGTGAAAATCAGTCTCACGTTCTGAGGCTGACTCTTCTGTGGATCATACTCCCAGCGTAGATAATTCCGGGTTTACCCTCCACATGCAGAGGTTGCTGTTTCGAGGGGCTGGCTTGTAACTAAGGGTGATGCCTAGGACAGGCAAAATGCGAGGTGGTAGGTCAGCATTGCTGAGTCAGGCCTCTTGGAGGAAGTGCTCTCTCTGGAAAAGGCGCGTCTCTCTGGTCCTCAAACCACAGGAATCCCACCGGGCAACAGAGGGAAGTATTTTTTTTCTTTTAGATTTTATTTATTTTTAAAGAGAGAGAAAGGGAGGGAGAAAGAGGAGAGAAACTTCCAAATGTAGTTGCCTCTTATGTGCCCCCAACTGGGGACCCGGCCTGCAACCCAGGCCTGTGCCCTGACTGGGAATCGAACCAGTGACCCTTTGGTTTGCAGACCAGCACTCAGTCCACTCAGCCACACCAGCCAGGGCCAGGGCAGTATTTTAAAGGTCAAAAGACACCTGGAACGACTGCTTATGAGCAATGGGCATAGACATGCCTCCCTCGGCCCACATCTCCCCACAGTGTGACTTTTGGTCCCTGCCATCAGAACAGGGTCTCCTTCTTCACCCAGGCGGCAGGTCTGGCCTTGGGACTTGGTCTGGTCGATGGAAGGCGGTGGAAGTTACCTCCAGTTCCAGGCTTGGGAGGGAAGGCGCCTTGTGGTTTCCACTGCTTTGCTTGGAACTCTTCCCAGCTGCCACAGAAACCAGGCGAGCCACCTGCGGAAGCATGAGAGGCACGTGGGGCAGAGCTGGGCTTTCCCAGTTGCGGCCAGCCTGGGTGAGACATGAGTGAGCTCAGCCAGACTAGCTGAGCCCGGCCCGCGTCCGCAAGGCTACCCAGCTGACCTATAGACTTAGGAGCAACAATGAATGTTGTTTAAGCCACTGAGTATTGGTTATAGTAAAATCCGAGACATACAGGTGCTACCCCCAACTAACAATCCGCACACGAGAGAGACACGGAGAGGCGGAACCGGGGTCTGCCTGTGCTGACGTCTGATTGAGGGCTTTTCCTACCTGACCAGGCTGCTTCATGTTAAGAAGCTGATAAAATATAACAAACATTCTGGTAGGACTGGTGGTTCCTTTAACTATGGCACTTCTGTAAAAATTTATTTTCAGTTCATTACATATTCACTCATTGATGGATTCTAAAGTAAGCGTCTAATTATGGATCAAGAAATACATTCACGGTGTTCTTCACCCCCACAGCTGTCCTTACACGGAGCCTCCGAGCATGTGGGGACCAGGATACACTGTGTGTGTGACATGCTCCTGGTCCCTGTGCCTGGGAGGGAAGGAGAGGGTCGTAAGTGCTGGGTGACCCACCGCTGTGCGTCCGCAGTCAGGGACTGACAGCCTGTGACTGAGCCCATCTGCTGGGGCCGACTGCTCCGCAGTGCAGACTTGCTTCCAGTGTCTGTGGTTTGGCCGCATGGGCATTAAATCGATTTTTAATACTGAAAAAGCCCTTGGAGCTGTATTTGCTGGAGGGGTGGATCCCTCCAGTGTCTATTAACTGGGCACATTTCATTGAATTGAGTTTTAATTCTCAGCGAGCGCTCTCTTGGGAAACCAGACTGTGCTGAAGTTAAGGCCTTTATCTGAACACGTCCCGGTGAATTTTTAATTGTGAGGCAAGGCAAACAGTCACACCGAATTACAAATACAATCTTCCTCTTTCTCACGGGTTATGGAGCTCCCCTGTGCTTGGTGCTGGCTGAGGGCTGTCCAGATGTGATCCTTACAGCCCTGGGATGACAGACACCACCCTGTCCTCTCCCATGCGTGGCAATGCCATCAGGCACGAAAAGACTTTGCAAAAACAAGTCGCAGGGCATTTGGCATCTGGTCTGGCAACCCACAGAATTCTTAAATGAAGTCACAGTCACTATCCTGCTTTCAGTCCAAGAAAATGAAGGTGCAGATATAATAGAGAAGAAAGACGCCTAGAATATATAACCTTTCATGTATCTGGGAGATTACGTAAGCTTGCGTGGCACTCATTAGGATTCTTATCTGAATTTTCAAAATAAGAAAACGGAAAGATTCTGCAGGCAAGGTGTGTGCGGAAGCACGAGGAGGAGTGGATGTGCCACGTTGCATAGAACCTGATTCTGAGTCCCAGGCTGGGTCTGCTGCTGGCCCCACAGCTGAGGAAGGATGTCACAGAGAATCTAAGATCAAGGGGAAGCCACCGTGTCGTTAGGGAGCCAGCAGAAAGGGGGATTTCTGTGGAAGGATGAGAATAACCACCAGAAACCATGAGGCGCCTTTTAAAACCCCCTGCAAGCAAAGCCACTGTAGCCCCCGGGTTTGGTGCATAATGATCCGCTAGGACAGCAGTAGGGATTTAGGAATTTGCGGGGGGAGGTTGGTGCAGCTCCGCTCCCTGCTCCCATCATTCTGTTCCTCGTGCTTCCGTCTGCTGGGGTCCCTCTGACCTCCCTGGGTCTCTGCCCCCCACCCCAGAGTCCTCAGCGCTATGTGTTTTCTCCATGAACCATTTTCTAGGCCTGCACAAGCCTTTGTGTGTACGTACATGAGGTGTAACTTAGGTTTTATCGTTACACTTTATGTTACAAGGAAACCATCAAACCAGCCCAAACTATACACAATGTAATTTTTCACGGTAATGAAAAAAGTTTTTTGGTAACCTACAAGCTGGCCTTGTTAGCATAACATAAATGAGGCAGAGAAAAATAAAAGACCGTTCATTACTAAAACGGCTCCTGCAGGCAGGCACACAAACCCCCCAGTAACAAAGGCCAAGCTCATGTTTCCTGACTCGCACTCACAAGGGAGGCTGCCTGACTACATAAAAACGTGAGTCATCCGAAATGACTGATGGCAAAATTGGAATTACTGAATCAAAAGAAGCCATTGACTGTTTTTTGAGAAACAGTCATCACTTCCAGATGTGCAGAGTTGAATGCAAAACGACAACCAAACCCGACCTCGGTGAGGGTGCGTCTCCCAACCTGTCAGGCCCACACGTGGGGGCTCCCCAAGGCCCGCCTGCAGCATCATCTCACCACGGATGTGGGGCAGGGGTGCGGTACAGCCCAGGGACGGAGTGTAACTGATGCTTGCCTTCTAGACTTCTTTCTCATAATTCTCATTAGCAAGCTTCGTATTGTTTTTTTTTTAATTTTTATTTTCTACGTGGCATGAAGGTGAACTCTGTCTACAACACCACCGACCTGTTGGCTTGATTGTTTGTACATTTCCCACTAGCAAAGAGGGTGCAGGGGAGCCTGGCTTGGTTCTCGGCTGGAGGTGCTGGGGGGAGACTCGGCTTCTGCCCCCACCCACCCCCAGTGGCATCACATCTTCTCTCTCTAATCCAGCCCCTGTCTTGCCTCAGCCACGCTCCTGATTCTGCGCAAACCCTGATTCTGCCTAAGTCTAACCACGTCCTTGGACATGCTCGTCCTTCCGGCCCAAAGGCCAGTGCTGTCTTGTCTGGGAGCCTTTCTGGCCCATCCCAGGCGTGTCCGGATTCCCGCCGGCCTTCTTGCCTCCCTTAACCCTTTGGTTGCATCTTCTTTTCCCCTTGGCCCCCCATTTCAACATGTTAAAACATGATCTCGGCACTGATCTGCGGTCTGCAACGTTAAGAGTGCCACAGTTTGCGCAGACCAAGGCCACAATGGACGTCCCGTGACACCGCAATTCAGTAGAGCAGAACAGACCCTCCAAGTGATGTCCTGGTGGGCAGGCCTCTGTGGGGAGAGGCCAGGAGGGCCTGTGGGCAATGCCTGAATCCCATTCCATGTCCCAGTCTCCGCACTTCCTGTCCAGGCCCAGAAGGGGTTTTTGAGGTGTCCAGGGTGCTGGAAGCGTGGCTGTCAATCACACAATGTCTTTGCACTCATCGAGTTCAAAGTCTGACGTAGGGGATGAGACAGTGTATAAACAAGTATATGATGATGGTGATCAATTCTGGGCAGAAAGTTCAAGCAGGGAAACAATAAGGGTGGCCTGGAGTGTGCCTGTGTGTGTGTGAGAGAGAGACAGAGGAACTGGAGTGCTTGTGTTTGTGCACATGAGTGTGTGTGTGTTTGTGTGTTTCTGAGTGTGTGTGTGTGTGTGTGTTGGCTTCTGCATTACAGGACGGAGGGGGGCAGGTGCTTGCATGGCGTCCGGGGGGAGACACCATGGAGGGTCCGGGGCACGAAGGCCGTGGCAGCCTGGAGGACATGGGAGACCTCTCGTGCCGGCTGACTGTCCTTTCCGCATTCCGGGAACTTGGCACCTTGTCAAAAGCAATTTGACATCTGTGTGTGACTCCCGTTCTGTCCCACTGGTCCACGCATCTGCCGTCTGTGCGGCTGTCACCTCGCTTCTCCTGCCAGCGCTGCACTGTTTGAATTGCGGTAGCTTCGTAATAAGTTTTGCAATCAAAAAGTGTGAGACCTCAAATTTGTTCTTTTTTTACAAGATTGTTTTGGCTCTTTGAGGTTCCTTGAGATGTCATACATATTTGGGGAACAGATGGTCTGTTTTGCAAACAGAGACCCTTGGAGTTTTGGTAAGGATTTTATTGAACATGCTGATGGTTTGGGATTGTATTGCTGTCTTAACGGTATTAAGTGTTTCAGTACATGAACATGGGATGACTTTCTGTTTTTTTCATCGTCTTTAATTTATTTCAGCAATGCTTTATAGCTTTCAGTGCACAAGGCTTGTATCTCCTTGGTAAATGTATCCCTAAACACTTTATTCTTTTCAGTGCTGCTGTCAACAAATTACTGTGTGTGTTCTTTAGGATTTTCTGTTTCAGCTCATGTTCTCTGCAAGTGGAGATCGTTTTACTTCTTTCTCTCCAATTTGTATGCCTTTTACTTGTTTTTAGTGCTTAATTGCTCTGGCTACCACTTCTAATGCGGTGTTGATTCAAGCGGAGAGAGCGGGCATCCTTGCTCTTCGTGGATTCCTGGTCTTAGGGAGAAATTTTCCGTCTTTTGTCATGGAGTTGGGTGTTAGCGGTGGGCTTTTCACTTATGCGTTTTATAATTTGGGGGCAGTCCTCTCCTAGTTCTCATTTATTGCGTGCTTTTCATCATGAAGAGCTACTGTGTCTTGTCTTTTGCTTTTGCTGCTCCAATTGGGAAGATTTGATAGGTTTTTTTCCCCCTTTCTTCCATTAATGTGGGGTGTTGCATTAACCTTTTTAGTTTGAATCTCCGTTGCATTTCTGTGGTACATCCTGCTCAGCCGTGAGGTATAATCCCTTTCACACTCTACTGCATCGTCTGCTAGCAGTCTATTAAGGGCTTTGCATCTGTGTTCATGAGGGATGTTGTCGAGTTTTCCTTCATTGGGAAGCCTGTGCCCGGCTTTGCAATGATGCCATTATAGAACGGGTTAGCAAATATTCCTTCCTCTTTTATTTTTGGAAAAATTTCAGAAGGATTGGTGTCAACTCTTTTTAAATAGTTCATGGAATTTACCAGTAAAGCTGTCCGATACGGGCTTCTCTGGGCTGGAAGGTTCTGGTTGCCATTCGGCCTTGTTGCTTGCTATGGGTCTGTGCCGATTCTCTTTGCCAATCAGCCCTTGTGTCTTTAGGGAACCGCTGTCAGGCCAAAACTGCCGCGCACACGTTTTCTAGAACAGGGTCCTTGGAACTGGGCACCCTCACAGGGAGGGGGGGCCGCTGTCCTCAACGCCCTGCGGCACCGAGTCGTGGGCCGGCCTGGGTCGGCCGGAAGCCACAGTTCCCCTGCCCCGGGTCCCTCAGCGCTCCCTCAGTGACAGAAACTGCCCGCTGGCTTTCAGAGTTCAGAGAGGGTGGGTTTGGACAATTTTTGCCATTTTTTCCTGTGTTTCTTGAGCAGGACACGCGCGAGGTCAGTGCTTGGCCATTTTTGCTGGTGCCCCCCTCTGGAGCATTAGCCGTGGTCATCGGGTCTCTGCTTTCCTGTCTCGCACAAGCCCTCTGCTGACAGCACCTGGCCCCGCCCCTTGGCCCACGGCCCCGGTCTGGGTCCCACGGCATCGGCAGACAGACCAGCCATGGGATCTTCATGCCACTCAGTTTGACAGCTTTTCATTTCTTTCCTGACAGAAAGGGGGAGCCTTTACCTTGTGGGACATGGCCCCTCAGATTCGAGTCTCACAGAGAATGGTTTCTGTGTGTGCACGTTGTCAGTGTCCAGCTGACCCTTCAGCAACATGGTCTGAACTGCACATGTCCACCCGCACGCTTATATCATTGTAAGAATACAACATATAATACGTATAACATGCAGACTATGCTAATCTGCTGGTGTGACGGGTGAGGCTCTGGTCAATAGGAGGCAATTAGCAGCTAAGTTTTTAGGGGAGTCAAAGGTTCTGTGTGGATCTTCAACGGAGCATGTGGGGGGGGGTCGGCACCCCTCACCACCATGTGGTTCAAGGGTCAGCTGAGTGTGCAGGGGCAGCAAGGACGTCTTTGTCACTTGGCTTGCCCTTGACCGTCGTCTTACGAGGTCCTGGGGCAATTGTGTGCGTCTCTTCTGCGCTCCCCTTCCGCTCTCTGAGCCCTCGCTCTGTCCCAGCGCCCCTGGCCCTGCTGTTGGGACCACCCAGAGCCACTGTGCAGGGACCCAGGCACTCTGACCTCCTGGTTTTCCATTTCCACAGCAACCACCAGCCATCTGCCGGCCCAGCACAGGCTCCTGACCAGTCTCCACTTCGCAGCTCAGGGGGTGGGATCATGCACGGCCACCCGCCAGCAGGTGCCCCTCAGGAGACCTCACACCTGCGCACCACGCGGTCGCTGGGGTCTGTCTAGAGGGTCCTTCCCTGAGGGTTTCCCCAGCCTGGTAGCCTGCATCTTAGACTCCTGTGTGGTACAATTTCAGGGAACTGAGAAGCTACCTCCTCCCCTGATGGGTCTTCCTCCTGTCCTTGCCCAGCCCTTGAAATCCGACCTC
Organism: Furipterus horrens; assembly: GCF_987537825.1. Classification (NCBI taxonomy): domain Eukaryota; kingdom Metazoa; phylum Chordata; class Mammalia; order Chiroptera; family Furipteridae; genus Furipterus; species Furipterus horrens. Next base: position 964,749 of record NW_028327186.1, on the reverse strand, counting down.
CATCCATCCCCCTAGACCTGGAGTGCTGGGTGAGGGGGGGCGTCTCCTTGGGAGGGTGCTGACCCAGGGCCTCAGTGCCAGAGGGGAAAGGGCTGTGCAGGTGGGAATGGAGCAGCCGAGGGCCAGGGTGGCGGGTCTGTGAGCTGCAGGCCGCAGAGCTGTGGGAGGCAGCAGAGCCTCAGCCACCGACTGGCCCCACTCGTGGCTCTGCCACTGCTCCCGTGTGGCTCTGGGTCAGCACCCCATTTCCCCATCAGAGCAGGGTGGGCAATGATCGTCGAAAGGACTAGTGAGAAAACCGTACACAGCGCTCAGGACAGTATACGAGTCCTCTGTGCGTGCCAGCAGCGAGCCCTTCGTTACTACTGGTCATGAGCACATGTTAAGCATGGAGGTGCCCTGGTGGGTTTAGGGGTCCTGCCCTCAGTGCACCCAAGGCCAGTCCTGTGTGCCTTCTCTCATCCTCACCATCGGCCCTTCTATTGGATGTACTGAAAGTTTGCGTATGCTGATACCCAGGATGTTTTGTGATTTTTTAAATTATTTTAAATTTTAGAAAAATACCAAGCTAGACAATTTTGACAATACTTAGACACTCAAAATTAAAACCCAGTTTTCCACACTATAGAGGCTCAAAAACTTAGAGAATGACCTAAAGAACCCACAGAAGGTGTCGGTACTATCGAACCTTTTATTTTATTTATTTTTAGAGAGTGGAAGGGAGTGGGAAAGAGAGGGAGAGAAACATCAGTGTGTGGTTGCTTCTTGTGCGCCCCCAACTGGGGACCTGGCCCACAACCCAGGCACGTGCCCTGACTGGGAATCGAACCTGCGACCCTTTGGTTTGCAGCTTGGCACTCAATCCACTGAGCCACAGCAGCCAGGGCACTGTCGAACCTTTTAAATATGGAGGTCCCTTCCGGGTTCTGGTGCATCATTAATGTCTTGCTCCACGTGAGGAGGCAGAATATAGGGGTTCAAAGTTGGTTGTGTTACCTGGTTCCAAGGCCAAGTCCATGGACTTAGAACCTTGTCAGCTCCATGTTTCCTCATTTAAGAACTAAGGATAATAATGACACATTCTTCTAGGATGTTCTGACAACTAAAATGGGTTTTATGCTTGCAAAGATGTTATGTGCTAGTGAGGTATGCAGCACACAGTCCACAGACAGGATTAATATTAGTGGTTACAAATATATATTCAGTACAGCGAACAAGCCTTTATTAAGCTGGGGGCTCCCGTGTGCCCCCCAGCCCCCGGGCTCTGAGCTGACCGAGGCGGACACTTGCCCTTGCCCTCTGAATGAGTAATCTGTTTGCCAGGGGCTGCCAGGGCTCCTGTTATTCCCTTGTTATTTCTTTGGAAGTCAGGACTCAGAGAGCCTGTGAGCATTGCCCACGGCTTGCGAGGCAACATCAGATTCCAAATACGGGCTTTCGGATTCTGAAGCTCTTCCCAGCGTCCTTGAGTCTTCCCTGGTATTTGTAACTTGCCGAGTCCGGGAAGCAGTGCCCCCCAATCTCAGCCAAGGAGAACCGGTGATGGGGCGTGGCCATACGGGATCACCTTGCCAGGTCCTAGGGATGGTCTGGCCCTGGGAGAGGATGCTGAGTCTGTGGACCCACAGCACATTGCAGATGGCAGCGGTTGTGCAGGAATCTGGGAGTCGGGTGCCTTCTTATTTGTGTATTTTAAATCCTCACCTGAGGGTATGTTCATTGATTTTAGAGAGAGAGGAAGGGGGAGAGAGAGACACATCGATTCATTGCCCCCTGCTCGCACCCCGACTGGGGATCGAACCCACGACCCTTTGGTTTACAGGATGATGTTCCAACACACTGAGGCCACCCAGCCAGGGCAGGTGCCTTCTTATCCTGATGCAGCAGGGCCTGAGAGCATTCCTACCCTGCTGTGTTTGTTCTGCACTCAAAGGGTAATTTAAGAAATAAATTGACCACGAAGAATTTTTTCCTGATCGCAAAAGGAATAAATGTTTACAGTTGAAACGTGAAAATACAGAGAAGCAGAGAGAAGAAAAATACCCTAAGCATCACCATTTACATTTTAGTGTATAGGTTTCCAAATACATGCATCGTGACCACACACGCATATACATGCACCATTCATACTGAAAATAGCATTTTACAGTCTGCTCTTTACACCAAACACATCAGAATACCCATGTGCACCTGACACTGACAGGCTGCTGTCTGTCAGTTACACACCCGCAGGGCCCCGGTGTAAGTAACGCCTCCGCGCCGTGGTTAGGCACAACCCTGAGCCAGGGCGCTGGCCCCTGCACAGGACCGTTGGGTGCGCGCTCCTCTGGGAGGCGGGGTTGCCTGCAGACACGCGCTGGCATGCTGAGCTGCCTGCCACATTTCTGTCACCCGTCGTACATTTTTAAAAAATGAAACGTCCATTAAATTCCACGAGGGCCAGGGCTGAGGCTGCCATGTTGCCGTCATGTTCACAGCATCCGGCTCGCGCCTCTGTGTAGCTGCCTGTCAGTCACTCTGCTGAACGAGGACTTCTGTGCAGTTGGGCACGATGGGCACGATTCTATGGACTGTCCTAAGGCCAGAGGGATGGTTAACACATTGTTGACCGGTCATAAAAAAACTCCTATTTTCCCCCTGGCTGGTGTGGCTCAGTGGGTTAAGCGCCAGCCTGAGAACCAAAGGGTCGCTGGTTCGATTCCCAGTCAGGGCACAGGCCTGGGTTGCAGCCAGGTCCCCAGTTGGGGGCGTGCGAGAGGCAACCACACAGTGATGTTTCTCTCCCTCTTTCTCCCTCCCTTCCCCTTCTCTAAAAATAATTAAAATGTTAAAAAAAAAAACTTGTGTTTTCAAGCCCAAACATTGATGACTGATAACGAGACAACTTGTGTTTGCACTTGAGTTAGTTTATACAATTCTTAAAAAAGCTGAGAGTAATATAAGATTTTGTAAAAAATGTTAGTAAGTGGTTTCATTTACATATTCAGTTATGAAAAATAGCTGGTGATATGGGATAGCTTTTGTATAAAACTGCCAGTCAATAATGTGTTAATGCAGGTATATGCAGACCCCCACACACATACATATACACACAGGTGCACTCGCACACACACACACACAGCCATAGGTATAAGAGGTCTTCCGTGATGACAAAGGAGAGTTCTGGAAGGAGGACCCATCCCACGGCCACACCTGGAGGCTCTGCCTCAGAGGTGTTCGGCTCCCCTCCATCACTGCGCCTCACCTTCCCACAGCACACGTGGGAAACACAAGCTTTCTCAGGTGAAAGCATCGCCTTGGGCTAGGCCCCGGTCTTCCCCGAGCTTTGGGCAACGTGCTAGAGTGTGGCAGGATCTGCCCCTGGGATCCCCTCCTCCGGAATCACCTGTGGTTGTCGCTCATTCCAGTTGGTAGGACCCTCTCGGAGTCCGCAGAACCCAGTTGATACCCATCACATAGGAGCAGAGAATGATGCCAGAGCAGAGGGACGGGAAACCCGCCGTGGGCTCCCGCTCCGGCTCCGGCCCCGGCCGCAGGGTTCCCTCTGGGCTGCAGCGCTCTGTGAGCGTGGGCTTGGGGGTCTCTCCTCTCGCCGACCCCCGCAGGTGCTCACGCCGCCCCCTTCCTGCAGGAGGGCAGTGCGTCATTCAGTGGAAGCCAGGAAGCTGGTCAGCCCTGGGCTCTCCCTGCCTCCCTGCATCCCCACCGCCCCACCCTGTCTTGGGACACTGCTGCCTGGCAGGCCTTTCCTGCCCCCCGGGGCTGCCTCCCTGCTGGCTTCAGAGCTTCCCTCCCCGCGTGCCCACGCTGCTCGTCAGCAGCAGCTCAGCCTGACCTGGGTTGTCACATCTGACAAACGCTGCCGTATGGCCAGCCCGGCAGGCTGCAGGCTCGCAGTCAGCAATGCCCTGTTTGTCACACACAGTTCCCAGCAGAACGGGGACCATCAGCTCTCACCACATCATGACAGATTGTTCTTTCAAGATTCACAGTAGCTGCTGTCATGCGAAGCGGGGTTCTCGTTTCCCGGTGATTTTCCCTCCTGTTTGTCGTTCGATTTAACAAATATTTGTTGAGTAGCGCTGTGGAGAGGCCCTGGGCCCAGCGTTGCCAAGGATACTGAGGGTGGCCAGAGAAAGTCTCTGCCTTCAGGACTCTCTAGTCTGGGGAGTGGCTGAAATGTTCGTGCAGACATCTGGTAAACCAGGTGCCTCTGTGATACTATGGGGATCAGGAAAAATCGGATCTTTCAGCAGGAAGACACTAGATTGCCTGACTGTTTGCCTTTTTTTGTGCTCATGGTTCTAGCGTCTTTGGACTTTGAAGGCTGAGCTATAGGGCTGCGGGCTTAACTGTGTCGAGACCAGAAACTCACGTCAAGAATAGGCAACTCCAGACGAAGCATGAAATTAGAACCAGCGTTACCTTCGAGTTATTAGGAGCTCAGTGCCTGCGTTTCATTCGTATGTTTTCTGAGAAGGACAAATAACCGTGACATACTTTTGTCTCTTTGGAAAGCGTTTTTCAAATCTGGGATCACTTTCCAAATAACCAATACATTTTAATGGGGTCAGGAAAGGGACGAGGTTTAGATTTTGTCCGCCTGTTATGGAGGTTTTGTTTTGCTGTTGCATTACCGTATTGTGTGTGTCTGCATGTTGCAACGGGTGGGAACCACATGCCAATGTGCTGCTTGAGTTCGTCCCTTCCAGCAGGTTCCAGGCTCCAGTGGGCATGTCCTTAGAGACAGGCCTGCCGTCTGGCCTGGGAGAAAGGGGGGTGAGGGAGGGAGCTTCAGAGGGAAAGCCTGGGGGGAGTAAGACATAGTGAGCCGAGGCGGTGAACATGGGCTAGAGAGAGCCTTGGGGAGACGGGGCTGTTGACCTGGGCGGAGCTATGGGAACAGCAAGGGTGTCTTCCTTGGAGACACAGCTCACCTCACCCACAACCTTTCCCTGAAAACACTGTCCTGGCTGTTCTCTCGTTTCTTTCCTCCCCCCCGGCTCCCAAGGCTTTCTGGCTTTCAGAGCTCCGGATTTAACTCTGATGGTCTCTATACTGTCGGTTCCTCTGCAACAGTGATTCTAGGACAAGATAAACCAGGACACGCACGCACACAGCAGAGGACGCTGGGCAATGCCTGGGGATGCTTCTGTCGGTGCAGCGCGGGGGGTGTGTCATGGCGTGGAGTGGGTGGGGACGCGGCTGCTGCTGAGTGTCCCGCAACACCCAGGGCAGCCCACGCCTCCGCCCCACCTAAAGAATTATCTGGCCCAAATGTCAGTGGGGTCAAGATTCGGAGACATCTACCCTAGAGAATAGATATTCAGGGTGAAGGACACGACTATATTCCAAATGTTGTCAATATTAGCTACAAATTATTTTCTTCTTAACTCTGTATCTGTTCTATCACAGATGTTATAATAAGAGATAGTGGAATTAAAACAAACAAACAAAAAAAACAAACAGTAAAACGAGGCCTGGCTGGTGTGGCTCAGTGGCTCAGTGGATTGAGCACTGGCCTGCGAACTGAAAGGTCGCCAGTTCGATTCCCAGTCAGGGCACAGGCCTGGGTTGCGGGCTAGGTCCCCAGTTGCGGGTGTGCGAGAGGCAACCACACAGTGATGTTTCTCTTTCTCTCTTTCTCCCTCCTTTCCCCTCTCTCTAAAAATATATAAATAAAGTCTTAAAAAAAAAAACAGTAACAATGAAGTCCTAGGTAACACATAGATGTGTTAGGCTTGAATAGTTTGTAGTTGTCACAGTTTTACCCTGTTGAACTTCTGTAAATATGCCCTGAGAACACAGAAAGAGAAGATGGAGCCTTTAAAAAAAAAAAAAAAAGTACATGATAATATCACAAGGCTTAATTTAGAAGACACCCTCCTTTTTCTCTAAACCAACCTGACTTCTACGTCAGTAAGAGAAACTGCTTTGCTAGTTTCCAAATGAGAGATTTGATATAATTATCATTAAGATTATTCTTTAAATCATCTGAGCCTTTCCCAAGTCTGTTTCCAAGATGCAGGCTTGAAAGTCTCCTCAGTCTGATAGGACAAGCAGAGTCTCTCTCTACTCATTAAAGCAAATCAGAACATCTTATGAAATTCAGATACGGCAAATTTCCATATGGAAAGTGACAATACAGAATGATCACAAAGAGGGAAACACTCAATATTCCAGACAAACAGTTTTAAAATGTCGGAGAGACTTCCATCATCAGTCGGGATGAAGCAGGTCCTTCCTCTGAGGACTACAATCCCCTGCTATGCCAATGGCTCAGTGGACTGAGCCGTGGCCTGTGAACCAAGAGGTTGCTGGTTCAATTCCCAGGCACGGCACATGCCTGGGTTGCGGGCCAGGTCCCCCGTTGGGGGGCGTGTGAGATGCAACCACACATTGGTGTTTCTCTCCCTCTCTTTCTCCCTCCCTTCCCCTCTCTCTAAAAATAAATAAAATCTTAAATAAATTAATTAATTAAATAAAATCCCCAGGTGTAATGCCACATACACATGTGGGAAGGCCGGCAGGTGCAAGGAGGAAGGCCAGCCCCCCAGCGAACTTCAGACTTAGGGACTGACTCATCAGCAGTGAGCTAGGCCCAGGGCCATACTGCGACATCCAGATGCCACAGACACCATGAAATGAGGACGTCAGAGCTTGAACAAGGACAGAAAGTGAACAGGTGCCAAGATGCCAACACGAGACAAGTGACATGTTGTAGTTACCAACAACGTGTGCCATGTGAGGGGACTGCTTAGCGAAAGGGCCTCAGAGGGATAACACGTCAGTACCAGTAGACTGTAGACTGTGAAGAGTTCTGCCTTAGGAACATATTTTCTGACAGCTCCGGAGGCGGGAAGTCCAAGGTCAAGGTGTCTGGAGGTTTGGTTTCTCCTGAGGCCTTGCTCCTTCGCTTATGCATGGCCATCTCCTCCCTGGGTCCTCATGTGGCTGCCCCTCTGTGCGTGTCTGTGTCCCGATCTCTGCCACCCTAATGGCCTTGTTTTAAATTAATTACCTCTTTAAAGACTATCTTGAAATACAGTCCCATTCTGAGGTACTGGGGGTTAGGGCTTCAATATATGAATTCTAGGTGGCACATAATTTAGCTCATTACAATTACATGTGCATATTGTAGTATCTAGAGCAATCACAAAAAAGCTAGACAGCTGATATATTTAAAATAAATAAAAATATAACCAATAAGTAAGCTAAGAAGAAATTGTTTAAAATGTTTAAAAATACCTAGAGAGATATGAAGAGAAATAGAAAAATGAGAAACAGAGGAATAATAAAAACTAGAAGAAAACCATAAATCACCAATATTAGGAATGAAACAAAGTATATCACTATGGATCCTATAATCATTAAAGGGATAATAAGATAATACTATAATCAACATTAAACTTATAAACTTAACACTATTTTATAAATTAGAATAAGTGGGTGATTTAAAAAAATCTACCAACCAAAAAACAAAACAAAACAAAACCATAAAGTAATTGAAATAGTAATTAGAAGTTCCCCGAAGAGAAATTTTTAGTTTCATATATTTTCACTGGAGAACTTTACGAAACAGTTAAAGAAGAGTTAATACCAATATTACACGATTCCTTCCAGGAAATAAGAAAGGAGGGAACCTTCCTCTACTCTTTTCTAGGAAGGCAGTGTTAGCTGAAGCCAACAAAACCAGATAAAAACAGTAGGAAAAAGAAAAATGACAGGCTAGTTTCTTTCATAAACTGAGATGCAAAAATCTTCAATAAATATTAGCAAATAAAATCCATCAAAGTATAAAAGAATGATACACCGTGACCAAGCGAGATTTATACCAGGCATGGAAGGCTGGATCACCTTTCAAAATTAATTGATCCAGCCCACTCCATCAATGGGCTAAGGAAAAAAATAAAACATTATATGGTCATGTCACTTAGGCGGAAATGTATTTCATAAAACCCAACACCTGTTCACAATGCAACTCTCAGCAAATGGGGAATAAAGGGAAGCTTCCTCAACTTGATGTAAATTGTCCACGTTCAAACAAAACTGCCTCCAGCTACCATCACACTTAGAGGTGAAAGACTGGGCGTGGGGAACCAGGCGAGGATATTTCATTCCGCATTGTGCTGGAAGTCCTGGCCTCCGCAGTACGGCAGGCATGTGGAATAGGAGGCACACAGCTTAGGAAGAGTCAAGTTCAAGTGCACCTGCTTACCGGGAACCTGATTGTCTAAGTAAACATCACAAAGGGTCTACAAAGCACACCTACAACCAATCCGATCAGCAAGTCCTCAGACAGAAGATCATCACACAAATTTGGCCACATGTGTATAGAATAACAAAGAACACGTGGAAACCAAAATTAAAAATACAATAGCATTTACCATTGAAGTTCTTAAGTATAAATTGAACAAAACATGTACAGATTCTATATGTTGAAAATTGCAAAGTGTTGATGAAAGAAATCAGGCCCGAGGTAATCAGAATATTTTGTTCCTGGGTCGGAAGACTCAAAATAGTAAAGATGTCAGTTTTCTCCTGTTTCATCTCTAGGCATAATCTCATTCCTGTCAAATACCATCAAGGTTACAGGCAGGTAAAGACAAGCTAATTTAACCCTTTGAGTGACATGCATAATTCAAAATTTGGATCAACATGAGAAAAAATTATATCAATATATAACCTGAGGTACAAAAAAAAGAACAAAACAGAATATGAATTATTCCATTGTTATTTACATTTATGGCCATCAAAAAAATAATCTCTGGGAGCGACGCGGTCACTTTTGGGAAAATTTGTCAGTGTCACTCACAGTGACGTTGGCACTCAAAGGGTTAAAAACATATGGGCCCTAGAATAGCGAAACAATTTTGAAAAAGAATAAGGTCGGGGGAATTAATCTGCCTGATTTCATGACTTTTACTATAGCTACAGTGATCAAGTGTGGACTAGCAAAGGAACAGAAAGATAGCTCAGTGGAATAGAACGAAGCATCCAGATCCAGACCCACACAGTTCTGCTCAACTGATTTTTGACAGAGGTGGGCATCTGTAGGCAAACAGACAGGCAACACAAAACTAAAATGTCCACATCAACTCAAAATAAAAGGTAAAACTACAGGCTTTCATTTTCAAAATGGTGAGATTCTCAGAATCTAGGACTACTCAAAAGTAATTCTTGGACTTAATTCATATTCACAAAATGAAAAATCAATAAGCTGACTTCATTCAAAGTAAGACCTTGCCAAAGACCGTTCAGAGAGGATGAAATGAGACATTCCAGACTAGAAAATACTTGCACACCATGTAACCAATGAAAGACTAGCATCTAGAACATATAAAGGACTCTAAACACCTAACAGTAAAAATTAGCCAAATAAACAATTCAGTTGGGATACAGACAAAAGATAAGAAGAGATCTTTCACCCAGGAAGATACAAAGAGGGCAAATAAAAGATGCTTAACATCGTTAAGCCATGAGGAAAATGCAAATCGGAACCACAAAAATATCCCCGCAGACCTGTCAGAGGGACTAAAGCAGAGGAACAGTGGCCGTGCCAAACGCTGGCAGGATGTGGAGACCCCAGAGCTCCTGTGTCGCTGGTGAGAATGTACGACGTGGCAGCGCATGCAGAACACTCCGCGCTCTCCTCCAAACCCGGCCTGCGTGCCTGTCCCCGGGAAAGGCAAGCTGCACCCACACGGGGACCCGCACACACCTGGTCGCAGCAGGGTTATGTGTGCCACCCTAAATCCGGGAACGAGAGACATTCTGCAGCCGATACGGACGGTTAGACAGCCATGGTTCCGTCTACCATTGGGGCCTGCGCAGTGCTGGGAAGAACTGGCTGCTGATACACAGGACAGTCTGGATGGCACCCAGGGGGATGATGCTGAGTGGAAGAAGGTTACATGTTGAGTGGTTTTATTTATGTGACATTGTTAAAGTGACAAAAACAATAGCCGCAGAAACAAGATTAGTGGTGGCCAGGTTGGGGGGTTGGGGAGGGGAGCAGAAGGAAGGCGGCTGAGGTTATGAGAGCTGTGAGAGGCTGTTTGTTTCAGCATGAAGGAGGTGACATGAATCTACACACAGCACAGTGCACAGAACTACACACACACACACACACACACACACAGAGTGAGGGCAAAACTGGAAACTGAATAAAAGCAGTGGACCCTGGTTGTGAACTTGTAACATACTCAGTGGCACCCAGAATTGGTCTCAGGAGGTTCTGGGCCCACTGGGGGCCTCACCTGCCCTCTGATGTGACTATTCAGACCTGCGTGTGTTCTGCACTGAGAAGACACTCCGTACAGCTGAGTCCCCTTTCCTCCAGGTGTTAGAAAAGCGAGGTTGCCTCTGATTAATGCTTAAAAATGAAATCGTTTGCACAGAGGACCTGAATAGTCACTTCTCCATAAAGAGGACATACAGAGGGCCCATTGCCACGAAAAGATGCTTGGCATCACTAATCATCAGGGAAATGCAAAAGAAAACCACAATGAGGTACCACCTCACACCTGTCAGAATGGCCATTATCAATAAGCAACAAACAACAAGTGCTGGCGAGGACGTGGAGAAAAGGGAGCCCTACTGCACTGCTGGTGGGAAAGCAGATGGTGCAGCCACTGTGGAAAGCAGTGTGGAGATCCCTCAAAAAATAAAAAATGGAACTACATATGACCCAGCAATGCCCCTTCTGGGAATATAGCCAAAAGAACCCAAAACACACATTGGAAAGACTGTGTACCCCTATGCTTATTCTGAGAGATGGGAGAAATGCAAGTGTTCATTGACAAGTGAATGCATAAAGAAGATGTGGTACATCTACACAGGGGGATACTACTCAGCCATAAAAAAGAATGTGGAATCTAAAAGAAAAAGAAATGAACAAAGTAGGAACAGACTTAGAGATACAGAGAACAGACTGGTGGCTGCCAGGTGGGAGCTGGGTTGGGGGGGACCAGGTGAAGAAGGGGGAGGGATTAAGAAGCACACATTGGTCGTGAGAAAACAGTCACGGGGATGTGAAGCACAGCACGGGGAATATCGTCAGTAGTACTGTAATAACTACATACATGCCGGGTGGGGCCACTGTGTAAAGCGTATGACTGTCTAACCACTGTGGTATACGCTGACACTAATACAGAATAATACTGAAAGAATTAAGCCCTTCGTGCCACCAAAGCCTCGGGTCAAAGACCTCTGCCCAGGCACAGTTAGAGCAGGAGCGGGGACCCCTGGGCGGCCCACGCAGGCCCCCTTGGAGGACACGGGGATGCTCTGTAGCAGGACAGGGCAGCAGCAGCAGCGCCCGAGTGTAAATACCCCAGTGTGGGCAGCAGCCTGGGGAAGGGAGAAGCAAGGAAACGGCTTCCGCGTTGCCTTGAAATCATTCTTTATCTGCCTTCATGAGTGGCATACAGCTCACACCTCCACTGTAGCCAGCGTGCTATGCAGTGACGTATTAAACAAAGTCGGATCTCCTTCCTGTCCCCCATTGTGTCCCAGCTGCCCGAGGTGACGCACATCAATAACTTGGGGTCTGCTGCCCACAGGCCTCTCGTAAATGCATTCAAATATATTATAAAACATACATACACCTTTAAATGGCTGCTTTTAAATGGTCTTCTCACACATCTGTTTCTCCTGGTGAGACTTTCTTCACTGGTTAGTGGGATGATAAATAAGCACTTGTTTTAATGAAGAAGAGGCTAGTTCAGCCAGAACCCTTGGGATGGTGCCGATCTGGATGTGGAAATGACCACATTTGGGTCATTGTCAAGGGCAGCCGGGCAGGCAGAGGTCGCAGAGCACGGCAAGGCCCTGGCCTCACAGTGCCTGGGGCAGGGAAGAGCCCACTTCAAATGGAATGAGAAGTCACACGGAAAATAACCCTTGTTAGCTTCCGTTTGTACAGCAGACTGTCTGTGGTTTGTTCTACCTCTAAACGATGATTTCAGTAATTTTCCTTCTGTGAGATATCTCATCTTCTAGCTCTTTGCCTGTGGCACTGGACTGCGTCAGTGTATGGGCACGCATACACTAATTCGCACTGGTCATGTGCTGTTGCCTTCCAGAAACTTCTCTAGGGTCACAAGGGTGGTCTAGTAACAGCCAAGCCGTGCCAGCTTCTAAGTCTGAATGTGGATGCTGTTCAGTCTGTCTCGGTGGGGTGTGCATTTTAAGAGTTAATACATTTGTTTGGGGGGTTGTGTTAGTTTCATTTATGAGTTGTAATAAACCTTTTTTTCTTTTGTCATTTACTCACTTTTTCTCTCACGGAGGGAACCCTGAGGGCAGGTGCCGTATGCCTGGTGGTGTGCCACGCATTTGCTCGTTACCTCTGAGGGGTTGGCCTGGCCTCCGCCTTCTCGCCCACAGCTCCCTCCTTGCCTCAGGCTTGAAGCACACCAGTCTGCTCAGGTGGGGACAGACATCCATCTCGCCAGCTGAGTGGCCGATGGAAAATGTAACACTCTGAGGTCCAGCTCCCTGGAGCCACACAGTGAAAAGAAAGTTCTGGTGCCCAATTAGAGCATCTTCCCCATGTCCCCTATGTGTAACTATACATCTTTCAATTTTAAAATTAAATAGAAAAATTAATATTAAATGGCAGACTCATGCCCTAATATATTAATAATGATTTTAAATGTAAGTGGTCAAAATACACCAATCAAAACACAGACATAGGCAGGGTGGATTAAATTTTGTTCCAGTTGAAACATTTCAACTAGATGCTGTTCAGAGGAAGCTCACTTTCAGTTCAGTGACATAGGTAGACTGAAATTAAAAGGATAGAAAAATGTGTACCATGAACATATTAAATTAAAATTTAATAAACAGGAGATATGTTAATATCTGCAGTAGAAGTCAGAACAAAAACGTGCTAGAAATAAAGACATTACATAATAAGATCATCAGTCCACCGGGAGGATATAAGGGTCCTGAACGTGAGCAAATCAGGCATTGCCACCCTAAAATACATGAAGCAAAAACTGATGGAGTTGAAAGAAAAGTATAAATACACAGTTGTACAAAACTTGGGGAGGACATAGTATTATATATTTCAGGATGTAAATAGTGGGTTTGATCAACACAAGCAACCAACAGTATCTAATTGGTACATATCCACCCCACACCAGCAGAAGATACATTTTTTCAAGTCCTTATAGAACACTTTCCAAGACAGACCTTATACTGGATCATAAAGCAAACCTCAAATTTCAGACAATGAAAATCATGCAGAATTTCTTCTGTGACCATAATAGGATCAAACTAGAAATCAATAAAAGGAAGGCAATAAGAAACTCTAAGTAAATGGAAATTCACACATTTCTAAATAATCCACGAGTCAAAGAAGTTAAAAAAGAAATAAAACTGAATGAAAAATTCAGAAAACTATCAAAATCTGTGAGATAAAGCTAAAAGAAAATTCACTCAAGAAATGCCTACATTAGAAATGAGGAAAGATTTCAAATCAATAATTAAATTTCTACAAGAAATTAGAAAAAGAAAAGCAAAATAAGCCCAAAACAAACAGAAGGAAGACAATGCTAATAATAAAAGCAGAAATGAATTAAAATGAAAATAGGAAATTCATAGAGAAAAATCAGTGAAACAAAAAGCTGGTTGTTTTGAAATTACTATTTTAATCTTCACCTGAGGATATGTTCATTGATTTTAGAGAGAGAAGGTAGAGAGAAACATCCATGTGAGAGAAACATGGGCCAGCTTTCTCCCATATGTGCCCCCACTGGGGATGGAGCCCACAACCTTTGGCTGTGCCAGATGACTCTCCAGCCAACCGAGCCACCCAGCCAGGGTTAATATCCTGTTCTTAAAAAAAAAAAAAAAAAAAAATCAATAAAACCGATAAGCAAGTCTGAAAGTAAAAGAGGAATGATGGAAATCACCATTAATAAGAATGAAATAAGAGCTATCACTACAGATCCTACAGGTATTAGAAAAATAATAAGGAAATACTATGAACAACTTTATGCTCATAAATTCAACATCTTTAAGAAACAGATCTGTCCTTTGAAAACCATAAACTATCAAAGCTCAAGTAGGATTAAATTCAAAATCTGAATATCCCTACATCCATTAAAAAATTTTAATTTGTAATTACAGAGCTCCCCAAAAAGAAGTCTCTTGGCACAGATGGCTTATGGAACAATTGCATGTAATCGCTTCAATGTAATACAAGCTCCTCTAGAAAACAGAATTAGGTCGTATTATCTCCAATTTTATGCCTTTTTAAGAACATAAGTTTTTAATTGTAAAATAGTTTTAGGTCTCCAGGAAAGTCACGAAGATAGCAGTGAGCTTCCATACGTCCCACACCCAGTCTGCAGTTGCCTGTCACTTACCAAAGGGGACACGTCCGGAGAAGCGCGTCGTTGCGCGATCGCGCCATTGGGGACACATCACAGCGCGCGGACACAGACGCAGGGGCTGCAGCAGGTCATTCCGCCGCGTGCCGTAGGCCCTTGTAACGCAGTGTGCGTCTGTCTGTGTGTCTAAGCGTATCCACACGCAGCACAGGCCCAGCGTAAATACAGGACAGAAGATAAGCAGCCGTGCGCCTGTGCCGGGCACGTACCGTGAGGGAGCCTGCGAGACCGGAAGTCGCCCCGGCGAGGCTGGGAGTGCAGTCGGTGTGCGGGCGAGGGCGTCCTGCACACGGTTAGAGACTTTACAGTCCCTGGGCACTCCGGCCACACCGAGTTGATTAAAAAATAATTTTCTTTCTACAATAAGGAATTAACCCTGGCTTACCATAGTTTTTACTCGATGAACATTTAATATTTTAAACTTTTGTAATAACACTTAGCTTGAGACACAAACACATTGTGCAGCTATACAAAAATATTTTTTCTACCCTGGCTGCTGTGGCTTAGTGGGTTGAGCACTGGTCTATGAGCCAAAAAGTCGACGGTTCGATTCCCGGTCAGGGCACATCCCTGGGTTGTGGGCCAGGCCCCCAGTTGGGGGCGCAAGTGAGAGGCAGCTGATTGATGTTTTTCTCCCTTTCTTTCTCCCTCCCTCCTCCTCTTTCTAAATAAATAAATAAAAATTTTAAATATTTTCCTTTATATCCTTATTCTATAAGATTTTTACTATCTTTAGAATTTTTTTTTTTTAACTTTTAAAAACCTCTTTGTGAAAACTAAGGCACAAACACACAAGCGATCCAGGCCCACCTGGGGTCGGGGTCTCTGTGCGACTGTCCTCCACCCCCATGTCTGTCCCACAGGAAGGGCTTCAGGGGCAGCCACACCCATGGGGCTGTCACGTCTCATGACAGCACTGCCTTCCTCTGGGACACGCCCTGAGGACCTGCTGGTGGCTCTTCTTGAGCGGCTGTTGCTCTTTTCAGAAATATGTCCATGGCCGAGTGCTTGGTTTGTTTCCTTTCTTCAGCACAGATTTCCTGGGAAACAGATCATGCGTCGTGAACGTTCCTCTCTATTAATGAAAGCCTCTCGGCGCTGAGCTCCGTGTTTTTCAGACTTTTTAAGGAGCTGGCCGAGGTCTGCAGGAGCTCCTGCTCCACCCTGCACTGGGCATGGTCTCAGGCTGCTGCTGCTTCCCCTGCACTTCCCTTGCCTCTGGCCTCTTCCTCAGCTCCGCGTTCCTCCTTCACGACTGGCACCGCCCACTCCTCAGCACCTCAGCAAGCACTGCCAGGAGCCCCTCCCTGTCACTCTCGTCCGCCCCAGGGTGACACTGCGCCCGCCTCAGCCACAGCCCCGTTATCACCACAGCCTGCTCTGCCTCGGCACAGCCGCAGAAGTCACAGACGAATCTCTTGAGTGTCTTCTTCCAGATGCCATCATTCCTATACTCACTCCTTGGTGACATCGCCCAAGCCCAAGCAAGGTCCTTGATGCAGCCGTAGATGCTGCAGTCCTTCCAGGAGGCATCAGCGTCTTCTCAGTGTCTTCCTCAAAGGCAGCAACAGCCCAGGACGTGGGCCTTAAAAGCTGCTCTTAATCCCTCGATCCATTGATTGATCAAAGAGGTGGTATTTGGAGGGAGAGACACCAATAAAAGGAGGATGTCTGGGGTCACTATCAACAAAGCAAAATATTTAGACATGTGATTCTTCAAACAGTATGTCTCCTTAGCTGCACAGCAATTCAGGAGGGCCTCCTGGAGGAGGAGAAGGTCATCCATGATCTCTCATGGCTCCTGGAGGACACTGGCAGCGTGTGCTACTGACTGGCATGAAGGCCCTGGGGTTCTCCCTGTGCCAGATCAGAGCGTTTCAATGTGTAACCCGTGTCACTGTCCCCCAAGCAAGACTGTCCTCCTGTCCTTAAAGGCCCTGAAACCCACATCCAGGCGGCCTCTGATGGATGGAAGTCCTTTCAGGCATCTGTGTCCAGATCCAGAATAGGGGGCGGATTGCATCCCTATTGAATGCTTGCTCTGGCGGTAATGGCCCTCCACAGTCAGCTCATCTCGAGTTCCCAAACGCTCTCCCGCTGCCTCCCACCAGCCTCGCAGACCCGCCCTCACTTCCACCTTACGGCATGAATAGCGATTCTGGAGTCGCTGCACCACCCAGCTGGTGGTAAATTCCACATCTTACAAGTCCAGCCTCTTTTTTCAACGTCACAAACTTTGTGCTTCGGCCATGATGGTCACAGTGCTGGGAGGGATCCACTTCCGAGTCTGGTGTTTAATCCAGGGCGTTAGAAGGTTCTCCGCGGCTGATGTAGGCCCTTCTCGAGTTTTTTTTTAATCTTGTGGCTGCAATGAAATGGAATCTTTCGCGCAGCTTCCATCACTTTGTCCCTGTCCTGCAGGACCAGAGCTGTGGCGGAGGGGACGTGCCTGACTGCGAGCAGGTAGCCCTCCCTCTCCTTTAACGATGCTGCCAGGTCAGTCACTCCAGTGGCCGATCGCTGCCCACATTGCGTGGGTTCTGTGCCCTCAGGGGCCGTGATGAGCACAATGTGAACAAACCACAGGAGAACGTGATGCAATCCAGAGACGTGCTCAACACCAGATACGTGAATGCAAAGCAGTGAGCAATTGGGAGACCAAGGGAGCGGCCCCAGGCCAGTGTGTCCGTCTGGCTCCGCCCACGCCCACGAAGGCAGGGGATGGAGGAGCTCTTCTGCCATCTGCAGGGGTCAGGCTGAGGGGCTGGTGCGACTGCAGGAGGCATATTCTTTAGTTTGTGACCTGAGCAGAGACTTCAGATATAGGCGGTGTAGACAGTCACAGCCCTAATACATCTCTAGCGGAGCCATGTGCCCCTGGCTTTTTAATCGCTCGATTATTTGAGCCCTAAACCTAAGCATTGTTGCTTCCGCCCTTCAGAAATGGGTCTCTTTAGTATTCACTTGCGAGAGAGACCAGTTTTATCAAAATTAAAAACCTGGTTTAGAACGTAAGCTGCTACGCAGGTGAAATATGTTTAGCTGCAGCAGGGAATATGATACTCTTATAAAGATAAACTTCTTATCAACTATTTTATTGCCCCAATACCCTGATGTGCAGTTTGTACAGGAAAGCCTAGATAAATGCTTAATTTTTCCCCCTTTATTTACCAGTTTGAAGGCTGCTAGGAAGCAAGCTCATTATTTTGCAAAGATAACTAATAAATTTTTTAAATCTCTCCCGAAAGGCATGGGATAAACATATCTAAAACATTTTAATCCATTGCTCTTCTTACTGAAACTCAAATTGTCTTATCTGCAGCCAGTGAGAAGATACTGAAATTCCCTCCTAACTCCTTTGGATATACCTTCAGTAGTCTTTAATAAATTATTTGCATTCTCTTATAACAAGTTATTCTGGGTTTATCTTGTGCATGCCCTGCCTCAAACCCAGAATGACCATTTCTTTATCTTTTTAAAGATTTTATTTATTTATCATTAGAGAGAGGGGAAGGGAAGGAGAAAGAGAGGGAGAGAAACATCAGTTGGTTGCCTCTCGCACGCTCTCTGAACAGGGGAGCTGCTCCACAACCCAGGCATGTGCCCTGACCAGGAATCGAACCGGTGACCTTTCTCTCTGTGGAATGGAGCCACCCTGTTGGGGCAATGACCATTGCTTTAAGGAACCCTGTTCTCTGTACTGTGATAGTAGACCACCATCTGCATCCTAGTGGCACTGGTTTCTACTAGACTTGACATTGTTGCTAGGCCTTTTCCATGGAGCAATCTAGGAAGTACGTACTTTTTTAAAGCTAAGATATGCCTGAGTTCACACCGGTACCTTTCATTCAAATTTAGGACCGCATGATTTTACTTAATTTTATTGGTTTTATAACTGTGTATTCTCTTCCTGATCATTGAAGGCCCCAGTTCCCTGATCTCATTCATTTTCTTCATTCCTCAGCGTAAAAATCCAGCACGCAGAAGTCCTGGTTTGTAAGGGTCCCTTGCTGGACTCTCAAAACACAAGTGTTGATATTAAAAATATAGTCATGAATGCAGCTGAGTGAGCAGGAACAAACATTCTGCTACCCGATTCCAGGATTGAGCTGATGAATGAAGATTACGATTTAAAATTGAAAGTAGAGATAAGGTTAGCGGACTAGATAATATAAGGTACAATTTTATTGAGGAAATAAAGAGGGTTATTGTCTTGTCCTAGAAATGTGCTCTGACGCTGAACTCACAGGGATAGTTAGCGCTTGCAGGCTTCACTGCAGAGAAATTTACTCTCATTATCATGTGGAATAAGTCTCTAAGCAGGGGTTACTGGCCCTGTGAATTCCGGAAATATTAATTTTTTATATAAATGTTAACTTCCTTAGTGTTAAAATCTGTCCTTAGTTTGTGTGACTGTCACTTTATCATATTAGCATATTTTCACAGCCATGACATACTTAAACAAAAAATGAATGAAATAAATAGAAAGGATAGAAATAGTGAGCCACCTCTGTCCTTTTTTATTTTTATTTTTAAGTAGGCCACGCTTTTCCTCTCACGGAGGCATTAGAGAGGGTTCAGCTGCCAAGGAGCCTCAGAGGCCTCAGAACGCCTGCAAAGCTACAACTGATCACAAGAAAAGGACTCAGTATAGCAGCAGCGTTCAAGCAAGACCACACGTGCCAATCAACGGCGCGTGGGTGCAGAGCGGCCAGGCGACGCACGCACGCAGGCACTCTCGCCACCAGCTCAGGAAACAAGGGTCCCGGAAGCCCAACGTCCCGCCGTGGGCAGGATGTGGTCAGTGTTGCTGGTCGTGGGGGGCGCGCTCCTGCCGCACCACCGGCCCAACAGCAGAGCCCTCGGAGGTGCTCAGGCTCGGTGACCCATGAGCAATGCGGAGAGGTCGGTGCGGCTGCCCCCAGACTCCCGGGATCCGCGCTTCCCGTCGGCATTGCCTGCTACCTGCCTGGCCTGCCCAGCAGCCGGTGCTGCGCGAGAACGTCTCCTATTGGCTCAGGCCAATTCCAGGCCTGCCGCAGTCAGCCCTCATAGCCAGCCTTACACTCAGTGCTAATCCAATATGTTTTCTCAGTAAACATTTACTTTTTTAATTGGCCTTTCCAAACTTCTTTCATGCATTTCTAAACAGTAAAAATTTTAAAGCTCACAGTTTTTAAGTTGAGGCAATTACATGCAAATCTTAAAAATAGGCCCTGGCCAGGTGGCTTGGTTGGAGCATCGTCCTGTACACAAAAAGGTCGTGGGTTCGATTCCCAGTCAGGTCACGTACCTCGATTGCACGTTTGGTCCCAGCCAGGAGCTTACAAGAGGCCACAAATCGATGTTTCTCTCTCTCTGGCTCTCCCTCTCTCTCTAAAATCAATCAATATATCCTTGGGTGAGGATTAAAAATATCTTAAAAATAGGATTTGACAGAGGACTACCCCCACCCCCATTCCCCTTTACAGAAGAACTAATAGCCTCTGCAATTTGTGTGTTTATGACTTGTCCATATACATACCTGGGGTTGCCATACTCTTGGTACTCTAGACTCAGTTCCAAAACACCAGAAATATTTGCTGTCTGTTTCATCCAGAGCACAATGTTTTCATTAAACAAGAAAGCTATAAAATAGTATTAGTATTGCCACTTCTATTACTATTGCTACTGCTACTAAGAAAAAAGAGGAGAAGCTGGAAGAAGAAATATAATTATCATTGAGTTGTAAAACTCTTCTAAATACTTTACAAATAGTATCCCATTTAATCTCACAACTCTGCAAGGTAGGTGATATTATTGTTTTTATTTTTTGAGTGAGCACATTAAGGCAGAAGGAGATTAAGCAATAGTTCAAGGTCTGAAAGCTAATAAGGGGAAGGAGGCAGAATTTATACCTAGACAGTCTGGCTTTAGAGAACAGTCTTTGTTTCATACCTTGAACTTCCTTTGTATTTTAAATCTAATTGTGTTGACTAATTTCCTTAGAAAATTTACTCTCTTGAAAGTCTTACAGATGTAAATTCCTGCTAGTAAGAACACTTTGTTTTGGCAGCCTGTTTCTCCTGGCTTTGGTTTACAGGTTATTTGTCCGCTTGGTCCACAAGGCGGTTATTTACTGAGCACCCACCATGCACCGGGGGCCCTGGCGGCCTGCTGGGTTGAGTCTCCTAAGTGGGTTTGGGTTAGTGGTACTCGTCATCACTGAACATGGTTCTCCAAGGCTGGCAAATGCAGTAACAATGATGTATTAACTGATAGGGCATTTCTTTCAGTTCACAAGGATGGACATGCAGCCCAGGACACAAGCCCTTTCTTTCCACCTCCTCTGTCACACATACCCCGTTTCATCCAGGCGTAGCTTGTGCTTTTCAACTCAAATGGGGAATTTTTATTTTGACCCTAAAAGTGTGTATACCATTAATGTTGGTGCATTGTTCTGCCCTTGTGAGACTGTATTTTTTAATTTTCCACTCACTTGCTTTCCCTCCACATACGAGTCTGTGAGCTGCAGGAGGTGGCGCCACCGCGCACAGGCAGCGTGGCTGCCGGGCCCTGCATCAAGGTTGTCACAGGACTCGGACTGAAAGGTGGCTCCGCAGCAGCAGGCCCAAGTCAGAAAGTCAGACAAGACAGGGAGCTGACGCCTCTGCACCTGACTGGGTCCGTCCCCTCCCCCTTTACATTCACTTTGGTACTTGGAAAACAGACCACGTTTAGCACCCAGCGCAAACTGGAGGGTTGTTTCAGAAACTTCAAAGCGGTCCCCAACGCCAGTCTCACCCACCCCTGTAAGATGTGGGCCGTGGGTGGGCCTGGCTCCCCGCAATGGCTTGGACCTCAGGGTGGCCCCCTTTCTCTCTGCCCCCTAGCCTTCTTCCAAAAGCCATCCTAACCTCGCGTGTTGATTTTGCCTGACGTGGCATGTGGGCGGTCCCCCTTTTCCTTTCTTTGTCAGGGAAGCTTTCATTCGGGGTTGGGATATGCTAATGAGTAACATAGGCATGCTCACATGTTCACGCAAAGGAAAAAGATGAGTTTTCCACCTCTCAGGTATCCACGTTTTGGTGGTTGGGTGTATTGGCGCATTTTGCTTGCCATAGCCTTCAGTGAGACACTGATGTTGGTTAAGCTCCATCCACGCAGAGTCTTGAATGATGAGTACAATGAGAGAAGTAGAGAAAACGTAGATCAGCCTCTGCTCTCACATGGCTCAGTGCCTGCTTAGGAGAGCTATGCCCACAAAAACGGTGTCTCAGAGTTCAAAGCTGCATAGAACAGGACCCAAAGGAGTCAGGGAAGCCGAGAGGTCACTGAGGTTACTGTGGAGTGACTGTGGTCACTGAAGGGGCTGGAGAAGGTGACCTCTGACCCATTCCTGGAAGGTGCCTGCCATCCATCCATCCATCCATCCATCCACCCATCTACCCATACTTCCATCCACCCATCCTTCCATCCACCCATCCTTCCTTCCTTCCATCCATCCATTTTTCCTTCCAAATTTTCTCCCTTCCTTCATTCTTCCCTTTCTTCTTTCCTTCCTTCCACCCACCAGATCCGTTCTGGTGACTAACACAGACCTGCCTGGGTAGCATGAGTCTCCATGGGTGAATTACAATCTGGATGAGGAAGGTGGACCGTAGGAGGATTTGCAGGGCAGCAGTGAGGAGGCCGCCCTTAGAGCACTGGACTTTCCAATCATGGTGTGATGGCCACTCTTGGGTCTTTCTGGGGCCTGGGGATAAGTTGCTGTGTTAGTGATTTCTATTGACACACTTGCAGACACTTCTGGTCGTGAAACTGCTTTTACCTGTGAAACGCAACTTCTGGATTGGGATCATTGCAATGACTGGGTAATAACTCATATTTATTTATGTCATTTGTGATTAGTTCCCTCGCATTTTATTTCCTGAGACCCTCCCAGCATCCCTGTGAGGTCTTATTACATCCACTTTAGTGGCGAGAAAGGACCCACGGGGTGTCTAGGACCAAACCCAAGCCCAGGCTCATCTTCTGCTCTAGGGGCAGGCTGCTTCTGGCTGAGCATCCTGCTGCTCACATGTGACCCAGAACCATGTGCCATAGGATACAGGAGGGCGTCTCTGTACGGTGTGACCAGGGGAACAGGGAGAAGCAGGGCCGCCAGGGCAGGCTGTGGCCATGGGTCATCATCACTCATGTCCGTCATCCTGGATTATCATGGGCTTTGCCGGTGTGTCTTTCGTTGACATGAAATGGAGCCCAGAAATGGGGCAGGGCCTCAGTCCTCGGTGTGGTCAGCAGGGGACGGGAGGAGGGGTGGCCGTGGGCACACTGAGTCGGCTCAGCCCCAGCGCAGCTCCTTCCCTGCGCGGCCTGCTGGCCGCTCTCCACGCTCAGCCCTGCAGGAGCTGCTCTGCTCCCTTGAAAACATACACACTCCAAACTTTTCTTTTTCTCTTTCCGCAACACTGCCAAGGCGACTTGTTTGATGACTTATAATTACATTTTTGCTCTAATTATAGCTACTGCTTTCTAATATATTCAGTTCCATCCAACAGGTCTCTCACTGCCTGCTCACTAGTCAGGGTGGCTTCCTTTTCCCCAAAATGTGCACAGACACTGGCTTCCAGGGACAGCCCCTGGCTGCTTTTCCAAACATCTTCATTTAATTCTGTCACCTCTCCCCACCCCAAAGATCCGGGGTGAGAACATGCCACAGGACTTCTTTCTCGAGGAAAAAGGCTGGAATCTATCGCAAGCCATAGACTCTGTGGCTGCTTCTGTGTAATAAAAGGTAATTCCAAGGCAGCAAAGAATTGGCCTTGTTGGCGGGAGCGCTCTAATCCACAGAGTGTGGTTGTGTCTCAAGGCCCTGCGTGGGGGCGGGCAGCCCCGCCGCGCCCCCCATGTGGCAGGCCCACGCCGGGCGTGCAGCTGACCCGGAGCCTGCTCAGCGCCATCGTGGACACCAGAGGCAACGCCAGGTCCAACTTTGTGTCCAGTGGCCCCGGACGGAATCGGGGGCGGATAAGGAGCTGTGTCAGGAGCGTGACAATGGTGAATGGTGTTAGAAAGGAGGGACCGCCCTGTGAGCCCCAGCCCGGGTGACCGGAGACGGGCTCCACGGCTGCGGCGGGAGGGGCGGTGCCTCCGGCTAGGCCACGCCCCCGGGGCGCCGGAAGCCGGGTCTCGGGTGGTGACAGCAGGGGACCCGTGCGCACATGCAGGCAGAGCGGGCTTTTATATTTTCTGCTCTTGACTTAACACGTTACATGCAGTTTCGTACTGGGTCCTCACGTGTAGCCCGGAGGTAAACATTACTGTCCCCGTTCACAGATGACAAAGCTGGGCTCGGAGGGGCGGGGGGCTTGGTCGCATATTACAGGGACGTGTGGCACCCCCGCCGGACGCTGTCTGACCGCGGGTCCTCCTTAACGGAACACTGATCTCAGAACCACGCTGAGGTGCCTTCAGTCCTCAAGTCTTCGGTGCTGATGGCGACTAATTACCGCGCCGTCCCGCTGTGCTGCCAGGTCCCTGGCCTCTGGTCTCCTTCAGGATGGCGCTTCTCCACCGGGGTCCCTGCGGCCACCTGGCCACGTAAGGCCCTGGGTGCTCTCGGAAGCGACGGCGGCCCTCCCAAGCCCGAGCGCCGCGTGGCTGGTGTGGGGTCCCTGTGTGGCGAATGATCGCCCCTGGAGCAAGTCCACGGCAGGAAGGTGCCGGCGACCTGCTCTGAACAGTGCGGAGCGAGGGCGAAGTGACGTTTCTGGTTCGAGGCCACTGAAATCGTGGGCTGCCTTTTGCGACAGTTGCATGCAATTCGTTATTGTGGACTCGGCATTGGGACTGGGACTAGGTAACAGTCACCGAGAGCCTGACAGAGGCGGCACTGGCTTCCCGCTGACGGCGTGGCAGGGGCGCTGTTCTCTGGGCCCACGGCGCCTTGATCACTGGGACGCGGTGGCGGAGAGCATGGCTTTGCTGGGCAGCCCCTTGGGAGGGTCAGGTACTATGGACCTGTGCGCGGCGGAGATATCGGAAAACAGGTTGTCAGGGGGACCCGTGGCTTGGGGTTGGTCGCATTTGACAAGGCATTTCAAGGAAAAAGGTGACCCCCCCCCCCAAAAAAAAACAGGTGGATTTGCAAGCAGAAATCTACAGCAGTAGAGGAATTCACGGATTTAGGAACTTTGTGGTGGGAAAGGCAATTACTTCTCGGTTCCAAACTCTGAAGGACAAAATTGAGAACATTTTGATCAGTAAAGTCTGACTGTAGTAAACCTGGGACAAGCACCCAGTCAAGAGTGTGGCACCCATTAGCTTCCCACAGGACACAGAAGCACAGAAGGAACTGTAGAGGTGGCCCTCACTGGAGCACCACACACCCTGACGCACCCACACCCTGGAGCACCCCCACACTCTGGAGCACCCCCACACCTTGGACCACCCCCACACCCTGGAGCACCTATACCCTGAATCACCCACGACTGACAGGAGAGATGATGGAGGGAAGAGCAGGCAGAGAAACAGGACACACTCCGTGCGTCTGGGAAGAGAGCCATCCTGGAGGTCGGGGGGTGTTCCCCATGGAGGCTGCTGGGGTGTCCCGTGAGCGTGGCGCCGCGAGCCTGGCGAAGGCGCATGTCCGTAGACAGAGACTATGAAAGAGAAGCAACCGATGTAGCTTACACGTGACGGGCAGCGGCATCAGCACATCTAACGCGTGTGGGGGTGCTCTTCCTCCTCTGAATCTGTTACGGTGACCGGCGGTGGGGTTCACGTCCAGCAAAGGAGACCACACAGCTGTGACGCCCTGTCCCCAGAGCAACACCACACAGTCACCGTCCCAGAAGGCCACTTTGATATTCTTTTCCTTCTTTTTACTTTATTTTCTATTTATTCTATTACAGTTGTCCCAATTTTTTCCCCTTTGGTCCCCCTCCACCCAGCCCACCCCTCTACCCCACAGTCACTTTGATTTTTAATTCATTTTAAAGGTTATATTTCATCTATGAAGTTGAATTTACATTTGTATGAGAATTAGAGGATATGAAATTTGTATCTACTTTTAATTTCCCAGCTATTTAAGGAGAGTTAAAAGTTTTATAATTAAGTCAGTATTGGAAGTTTGGGAGTTTTGGGTGAGGGTTTTTATTTACTTCAGCTAAAATATACATACACATAAAACATAAAGTACTTTAAGTGTACAGTTATGTCATACAGTGCTTCAGATGGTTGTGCTACCATCACCACTATCCATTCAGATAAGATTTTTCACTTCCAGTATTCTGGATCCATTGAACACTAACTCCCCATTCCCCGTGCCCCCAACTCTGGCAACTGCCATTCTCTTATCTGTCTGTATGAACTTGGCTTCTCTAGGAACCTTGTAGTGGAATCGTACAGTATGTGTTCTCTGCCCGGAGTATTTTACCAAGCATGCTGTGCTGAAGGTTCATCCATGTTGTAGACTGTATCAGAATTCCTTTCTTTTTCAAGTGTGAGTAATATTCCATCGTATGGCTGCCCAACATTTTGTTTATCATTCATCCCGTGGCGGACACTTGGGTTGATTCCACCATTCGGCTGTTGAAATTAATGATGCTATGAACATGGGTACACAAATATCTGAGTCCCTGCATCCAGTTCTTTTTTTCCCCCCTAAAGACTTTATTTATTTATTTTTAGAGAGAGGGGAAAGGAGGGAGAAAGAGAGGGAGAGAAACATCACTGTGTGGTTGCCTCTTACTGGGGACCTGGCCCACAACCCAGGCACGTGCCCTGACTGGGAATCGAACCTACGACCCTCTGGTTCACAGGCCGGCACTCAATCCACTGAGCCACACCAGCCAGGGCTCTGCTTTCAGTTCTTTTTGGGACTATGCCAGGAAGAGGAAGTTACAAGATATATGGGATATGATAGTTCCATTTTTAGTGTTTCGAGGAACCACCATACTGTTTTCCATAGTAGCTGCACCATTTTACATTCCCATCAGCAGTGCACACGCCTTCTTATTTCTCCACATCTTCACCAACTAATGCTTGTTATTTTCTGTTAATTTTTTAAAATTCTAGTCGTCCTGCTGGTTTGCGGTAGTGTCTGTCTTATTTAGGTTTTGCTTTGTAGTGCCTTGATGAGTAGGGATGGTGAGCAACTTTACATGTGCTTATTGGCGATTTATATGTCTTCTTTGGACAATTATCTGTGTTTTTTACACATTTCTTAATTAGTGTGTTTGTATCCTGGTCAGGTAGCTCAGTTAGTTGGAGCGTCGTCCTGTACACAAAACGTTGTGGGCTCGATTCCCAGTCAGGGCACATACCTAGGTTGCAGATTCAATCCTCGGTCAGTCAGGGTGTGTATGGGAGGCAGCCTATGTATCTTTCTCACACCGATGTTTCTCTGCCCGGCCCCACCCCCACCCCCACCCCTGCCACAAAGTCAGTAAACATATCCTCGGTTGAAGATTAGGAGAAAATTAGTTCGTTTGTTAGTCATTGAATTGTAGATTTTCATATATTCTGGATATTAACCCCTTATCAGATACATGATTTGTAAATCTTTTCTCCCGTTTTGTAGGTTGTCTTTTCACTCTGTTGCTAATGTTCTTTGATGCACAGAAGTTTCTGATTTTGACGTAGTCCAGTTTTTCTATTTTTTCTTTCGATACCTATGCTATGGTGTCCTATCCCAGAGACCATTGCCAAATGCGTGTTATGAAGCTTTCCCCCTGTGTTTTCTTCTAAGGGTTTTATTGTTTTATTAGCACTGATATTTAGATCTTTAATGAATTTTGAGTTAACTTCTGTACACAGTGTTCAGTGCAGCTTTATTCTTTGACATGTGGATATGTAGTTTTCCCAACACTATTCTTTGAAAAACTGTTTTTTTCACCCATTTAATGGTCTTGTCAAAAATTATTTGACAATGTATGTGTGAGTTTACTTCTGGGCTCTCTATTTTATTTACTAGTAAATATGTCTGTCTTTATGGCAGTATCACATTATTTTGATTACTGGGCTTTGTAGTCAATTTTGAAATCAGGAAGAGTGAAACCCTGTTTTTCTTTTCAAGGATTTTTTTTTTTTTCTATTTGGGGTCTTTTGAAATTTCATATGAATTTTAGGATTTGTTTTCAATTTCTGAAAAAAAAAAATCTTTGAGAATTTGATAGAGGGAACATTGAAACTGTAGATCATTTTAGGTAGTATCGATATCTTAACAATATTAAGTCTTTCAATCCATGAACACATAATGTCTTTCCATTTATCAGTGTCTTCTTTAGTTTCTTCCAGCAACATTTTCTAGTTTTTAGTATCCAGGTTTTATGCCTCTTCGGTAAAGTTTAATCCTAAGTATTTTATTTCTTTTGATACTATTGTAAATGGAATTGTTCTCTTAATTTCCTTTTCAGATTGTTCATTGCTAGTGTATAGAGTCACAACTGATTTTGGGGTGTTGATTTTGTACCCTGTGGCTTTGCTAACTTTATTTGTAGTTCTGATAGGTCTTCGTGGGATCTTTAGGATTGTCTCCATATAAGGTCATGTCTGTGAACAGAGATAATTTTACTTCTTCTTTTCTAATTTGACTGCCTTTAATTTTTCTTTTGATTGCTCTGGCTAGGACTACCAGTACTGAACTGAATAGAAGTGGTAAAGTGGGCACCCTTGTCTCGTTCCTGGTCTTCGGGAGAAGCCTTTAGTCACTCATGGTTGGTTATGACGTTAGCTGTGGGTCTTTATTTCTTCTAATCCTTGAGTGCTGCGTGGTTTTGTCATGAAAGAGTGTCAAATGCTTTTTCTGCATGAATCGAAATGATTACGTGAGGTTTTTTGTTTGTTTGTTTTTCATTCTGTTAATGCAGTGCCTTTCATTGATAGTCATATGTTGAACCATCCTTGCTTTCCTGTAATAAATCCCGCTTGGTCATGGTCTATAATCCTTTCAATGTTCTGTTTAATTTTGCTTGATAATATTTCATTAAGGATTTTTGTATCAATGTTTGTAAGGGATATTGGCCTGTAGTCTTCTTTTCTTGTAGTGCATATGAGTTTGAAAGGGTTCCCCCCTTTCCAAGTTTTTGGGAGTATCAGTGGAGGGTTGGTCTTAGCTCTTCATTGCATATGTGGTGGAATACACCAATGAAGTCGTGTGGTCCTGGGATTTTCTTCTTCGGGAAGTTTTAGATCAGCGATCCAATCTGCTTAGTGACTATAGGTCTAATCTGATTTTCTGTTTCTTCATTATTCAGTCCTGTTAGTTTGTGTCTCTAGGAATTTTTTCATTTCATCTTGGTAACCCAATTTGGTGTACAGTGTTTCCTAGTACTTTCTTGTAATCCTTTTTGTTTCAGTAAAATAGGTTATAATAGTTCCTTTTTTTAGTTGAGTTTTCTTTCATTTTTCTTAGTCTTAGCTAAAGGCTTACTAATTTTGTTGATCTTTTCAAAGAATCCACTCCTGGTTTTCTTGATTTTCTTTATTGTTTTCCTATTCTCTATTCCATTTATCTCTGCTGTAATCTTTTTTGCTTCCTTCTGCTAGCTTTGGCTTTAGTTTGTTTTTGTTTTTCTATTTCTTTAAAGTGTAAAGTTAGGCTGTTGATTATATATATATATTACACATTTGTAGCTCTACCCCCACCCGCACCCCCAGCCCTGCTTTGGCTGTACCGTGTAAAGGTTTTGTTTGTGGTATTTTAATTTTCATTAGTCTCAAGATATTTTTAAATTCCCCTTGAGATTTCCTCTTTGACCCACTGGTTATCTAAGAGTGTGCTGTTTAATTTCTATATACCTGAGAAATTTCCAGTTTTCCTTCTACTTTTGATTTCTAGTTTCATTCCATTTTTTCCCCCAAACTACAGAGAACAGAAGAGTGAATGTGGTCATGCTTTATTCTTAACATAAAACTGGCTTTCTGGTAGAAAATGCTTCCTTTCGACATGCCTGTTGAGAAATTGGGTTTTTTTGTTTTGTTTTGTTTGTTTTTTAATAATGGTTATGTTATCATGTTGTGCATGTCCTGAATTAATGCTTATAAATTGCCAGGTTCTCCACTGCTAGCTTCCTTTATTCTTAGACCATGTATTATTCATGCAGATCCTGCCCTGGAAATTCAGAGTTATGGGGCGGCTTCCTGTGGCCACGGCACAAGGGCTTTTGGAGCAGCCTGCAAATTGCTGCGTCTCAGTTCCAAGAGGGACATTGTCCTCCTCCTCTCTGCGCCTGCCCACCTCGGGACAGCCTCCTGATGAAATGCTTTCATAGTGACAAAGGCTAGTTGCTCCGCTTCCAAGTATATAATTGGCTTCCTCAAATCCAAATGCAAACCGCTCTGGGAGAGCCCCTTATTAACGCGTGTGACCGTGGAGTCTTTCTTCGGTAGGCAGTTCGTTCGTTCGTGGTGAATTATTGGAATTTGTCACCTGCAAGGCTGCACAGCACATTGTTACAAGCTGCAAATGCTGTTCATTTGAGCGTGATATTAGTGAACGTAAACATCTAGGTTCTGCTTAGAGATCACATTGACCACGTTTTACATTTCAGCAAGATCCATACACCTCTGTAGCTTATAAAGTTTTCACAAAGTACCAGATATTTTATGTGTTTTGAGCGACTGACATTTTAAGTTAATGTTCAGAAATCAAGATGTCTTTTCTCATGAACCAAAGGAATTAGTACTGGTCACCGTTTGTTCCTGATGCATGAGGGCCTCCCTGTCATCACGTCATTGGCTGTTTACCTCCCTCCGCCTAAGGAAAAGCCAACGTCACATCTCTGAGCTTGTCCGTGGGCTTCATCAGAATTTCCTGCGCCTCATTCCTTGGTATTCCCGAGGGGCTTGCTAAGGCAGGAAACAGGCTTGGCTGTCGCCGTGGGTGGCCTGAGACCAGAACTGAAATGTCTGTCCTCAGCTTCAACATGTACATAGATTGAAGAGCAGGTACCAGGTGTACGCCTGGGATTTGTCTAAGAGGCTCAGACACCCTTGCACTTGCAATGTGGCCATTTCCTGTACCCCCTGCTGGTGAGAAGGCATCCCCTCTCTGCTCTCTCACAGGGACCCCCTCAGGTGACCTTTATCAGCACCACCTTCTGTTGAAGCCACCCCCGGGGGACCGTCTGCTCAGTTCAAGGCTGGCCTCCTCTGCGTGGCTGTGCCACAGGCCCCTCGTCTCCCCGATGCCCATTCTGTACCCCATCACTGAGGCCACTTGTCACCACACCAGCCTCTGGCATATGCCCACCCTGTCTGGGTTATCCTTTCACCCCACTGCCCCCAGCTGCTCACTGTGCTGCTGTTTTGTTGTTTTTTTTTTTAATGACTCAAAGATTTATTAAGTCATACATGCAAACTGTGCTTCTAATTGCATTAGTAGAAGATCAGAGTAAAAACACTTCATAATTCTGCAACTGTGCATTTAAAACATGTTATTTTAGTGGCTGAAAGGTCCAACCTTGTATTCTTGCCAGGGGGACAGTTGTATTGTACAGACTTCGTTAGCAACCGCACGGGGGTTACAGAACCTCACGCCCAAAGGAGCGTTGTAGGTGGAGCCACAGCGGGCGTGTCCACATCGGGGAGGCAGAGGAGGGCCAGCCGCAGTGAGGTACAGAGCTGGGGGGCTGGCAAGACAGTGATGCTAAGAAGGTTCATAGCTAAGAATACCTATAAGATTTTAAAAACTTTTCCTGACTCCTGTGGCTCAGTGGGTTGGGCATCGTTCAGCAAACTGAAAGGTCGCTGGTTCGATTCCCGGTCAGGGCATGTGCCTGGGCTGTCTGCCAGGTCCTTGATTGCAAGGGTGTGTGAGGTAACCGATAGATGTTTCTGTCCCTCTCCTTCTCTCTTCCTCACCCTCTCTCTAAAAATAAATAAAATCTTTAAAAAATAAATAAAATAAAATATTTTTAAAACTATAAAGATGCAACACATCATTTTTATATCTAGTTACTAGAAAACCAAGGAAAACACTTACTAGCTTTGAACAAAGGAACAAGAAAACAGGATTCCATTTTTACTAATCTAGAAAAAACTTCAAGTGTACTGCCAAGAAATATTTTATATAAGGAGGTATACTGCTTGTTAAGAAGCGTTTCCATAAGAAAAGCACCTTCTCAGTTAGCAACCTTGGGAAATGACCAGTTCAAAGATGAATTCAACACCCAGTTTCAGGAGGGCTCACAGGTTTAAGAAAAAGGAAAAACTTAAGAAAACACTTGACTGATTAATACCGACTTTCCTCATCACCTACTGCATTTGACAGTAAAATTAAAATTTTACCTGTGACAACAGTTTAATTACTACATGTACAATGCAGTGTAAATTAATCTTCACTTCATATTTTGTCAAAATACTGTCTTCAGCCTTTGATCACATCAAGCGTTCCACTCACCGCACCCCAGTGCGCCCACGGCGAGAGCAGAATAATTCAGAGGGAACCCATGAGTGAGAGTTCTGTTCAAAATCTGAACAAAAGCTAATGCACTTATTTCTTTTAAAATCTCACTGCGAAATTAAAAAGATCCATCCGAAGAGTCGAGTTATTACACTCATGTCATTATCATATCGAGGACAATGCTAGGTGCCTATGTGGGTCGATAAGTCCTCAGTGGATTCAGTGGCAGCATTTCGGAAGGGAAGCTTTACTGCTTGTATGTGAAACTCCTTAGAAAGTGTCTGCCTTCCCTTCCTGCAGAAGCTACTGTCTTCTCAGGGACAAAGGTTTTTAAACAGTTTCGTGCTTCGTGTTCTTAGCAAAACAACGCAACTTAGTTCACCGGGTATTTTGGCACTCTTCATCTGAGCAAGAATAGCGGCTTTTGAAGAATAGGTTTTAAGAAAGCTTGTCATCTTCAGGCTAAATTTTAATAGAATGTGAAAGTTTGAACTCTTATACTTACTTATTTAAATGAATGAACCCTAAAAGTTACTGATTGGTTCGAAACGGCTTTGTGGAAAAACTAGCCTGTAACAAAAACTTGGTATTGAATGCGAGGGCTCCATCACTTCTGAGTGGAGTGCACAAAGGTCCCCAGGGAGCAGGGCCATGGGCCGAGGCGCCCAGACACTGACAGCAGCAGGCGTTTCCTCTTCCTCTTCTGGACAAGAGGTGGGCAGAGAACAGCTCAAATAACTTCATTGGAGGTTCTGCTTCAGAACCCTGTGTGGACGCCCCCCACCCCCTACAGTGCTGTCTGGAGGCCTCGCTGTGGGAGAGCCCAGCACTCCAGGTACTTTACAGCCCAAACCCCCTCAGCCAGGGCTGCCTGCTGCAGGGAGGTGATGGGTGGCAGCTCCTTCAGTTTCTCAGTCATGTCTTTAGCATCCATAAGATCAAGCCAAGTCCCCACCAGGGTGATGGGAGTGTGGCGACAGTGGGGTTGTGCTTCCGGATATCACTTTGCATGAACATTTTCAAATGATGCAGGACGCACAGGAATACATCTGTCTGTAGCTAGGACAGGGGATGTAATCTGTCATAATCTTCTTGTCCAGCAATATCCCGTAAGCCCAGATGCATCAGTTTTCCATCTGCCGTAGCAGTGGCGGAATAGTTGTCAGACAGCGGGGCTGTGTTCTCCAGGAAGTGCATTGGTTGTATAACTGATGCGCAGACAAGTTTTACC
Organism: Furipterus horrens; assembly: GCF_987537825.1. NCBI lineage: Eukaryota > Metazoa > Chordata > Mammalia > Chiroptera > Furipteridae > Furipterus > Furipterus horrens. Next base: position 931,727 of record NW_028327186.1, on the reverse strand, counting down.
TACAGCTCCGTCTCCTACCCCCCCACCTGGATGGCTATGTCTGGGCTGCTCGGCCAGGGCCAGGCACTGAGGCAGGAGTGGTGAGTGAGCTCCGAGCATGGCAGGCAGGTGGGTATGCAGCTGCAGGCGGCAGGGCGCTGGGTGCAGGGTGCCAGGGCCGCTGTCCATGCGGCTTCACCCTCCACCAGTGGGAAGCCAAGTCCCAGCAGCAGCCACCCCCCAAAGCTGGGGAAAACTGCAGAGAACACAGGTTCACATTGTCTTCGTTCTGGAGGGCTCTCTCCAGCCCCCTCCCCCAGGAAGCCTTCCTGGACTTCTGCTCACATTGGTCTCACCATTCACAGAGATCCCATTGCACTTAAAGCTGGCATTGTGCGATTAGTACTTTTTGCAAAGCATATGCCATGATGATAAAAAAAAAATACCCTAAGAAAATCCCAGCTTCCCTGAAGACGAGAACTGCTCTGAGGCTTCCATGTTTCACTCCCAACTCTCACAAGGCAGGTCCTCCATTGATTAAAAAAAAGATACAAATTTCCCGGAGTTCATTAATGGCATTCCCCACATTAGAGTCAATTTCCCCAAGTGTGATGAGAACAGTTATCACCACGAGTGACAATATGACACTTTCAACACCACACAAAGCAAGGTCAGTAATTGCCTCTAACATTTTTGTTCCAAAACCTAATTATCCCGGTCCGCAACTGTGTGTTTTCCGCTATGGCGCAGGGAAATAATCAGTTGCTATGTAGGCAGAGATGCTTCTTTTCTATTATAGTAAGTTTCGCTCATTTAGATAATGTGAGAGAGAGAGAGAGAGAGAGAGAGAGAGAGCGCACACACAGAGGCAGTTTTAACGGCAGGTGCACTGGGTGCGCGTCCTGGGCCCCGACTTCTGAAGGGCCCCGCAAAACCATGTATTTTTATGTTCCCTGTCCCTCTCTTTTTTTAAGGGGCCCAATATTTTCTTCTGCGCCTGGGGCCTCAATCGGCCTTAATCCGCCTCTGTTTGTGAGTTCCTGCTCAAACACACAGTGAGCTAGCCACTGACCCTCGTTAGGGAAAACATCGAATCCCTCGGAGAGGAAACAGAATATGTGGCTGGTAGGGCTCCCTGGAGCGAATGGGAAAGGGCTCGTGTCCTGTCCTTGAGGACAGCCTGCTCCGTCTTCACTGTGTCGCTCCTTCCCTGTAGCTCCAGCTACCCAGCCCTTGGTCTGGACGCCCAGGGGGCTCATTTTCACGGACGGGGGGTGAACCACGTCTCTAGCTGTGGGAGCCGGGCAAATAGTCGAATTTCCAGCACTGCCTTGAGGTCTCTTATGAGAACTAAAGGAGGCGGAGGAGAGAGAGGGCAGTTCGGGGCCCGGAGCCCACGCTCGGGAAGCTTCCCATCCTTGCTGCCCCCTTCCTGGATGCCGGGAAGAGCTGACGGGCACCATACGGGGTGGGGGACGGGACACCCACACAAGGCCCCGAAGCAGGAGGGGGGACAGGCTCCATGTATGTGACAAGCGTGGTGGGTCGTGAATTAAATAGGAAGAAGGTCATTAAACACCAGAGCCTTTTGAAGGCTGTACAGAGTCCTCTTTAGCAAAATGAGGTCTGCAGGTTGGCCTTCAGAGTGCAAATTAGGAATTGAATTCTGTCAGGTCCGATGCGAAATGTGAAATGGACACAGATAAGCTTTGAAAGAGCGGTTTTCAGGAAGCCTTTCATTTTTGGCCGTGGAGGCCGGTGCTCCGGAATGGTGTGTGAATGGGATTGAATGGCAGCGCTTCGGATGGAGGAGCGCTTTCAGAGCGGCTGTGCTAGTCCGCGTGTGCCCTGTGTCCCCCCGGCTTCCGACGACACAGGCGAGCGCTGAGGTGATAACACTGAAGGGGTGGGATCAGGCAGAGGTCAGAGAGCAGCCCTCGGTCCCGTGGCCTCTTGCAACGGAATCATAGATCAGCGCCTCCTGTTCTTATAACGTGGCAATGGGTGTACATTTCTTTAAAAAGTAAAAAAAAAAAAAAAAAATCGCATTTTTAACTTATGTTGTTTCGGATATAATCTAATTTTATTCCACAGTCTCAAAAATGTGAATTCGTCCTAGGTTCCTCTGCATTGCTCACCCCTGTCCCCCATCACTGGGTCACAAGGCTCCCAGGTATTCCATCTGGGTTCCCGGTCACCCACCTCCTCCTCTGGGCTGGGGTCTCACTACTGGTCTCTGGCGGGACTGCTGGGGGTGGGGCCTGCAGGGGGCCCGCCTCCCCAACCCTCCTCTGATGAAAACACTGTAGCGATCCCCCCCCCGCTTGCTCTTCTCTAAGAGGGCAGCCCCCCTCCCGTCCTTGGATGCACAGGATGCCTTACCCCTTGAATGGAGCTGCTCTCCCCGTCTCCTCGCAGGCAAACTGTCTATAAAACGCACTCTGTTATCCCAACACCTCGGGCCCCTGTCTGGGCAGCCTTTCTGGCTGCGGTCTCCCAGATTCAGGACCGACACCCCAGGCAGCCTTTTCTGAGCCCTGGCCCCTCAGCCCCATGGCGAGCATTTCTTCTAGCCTTACAGGAGTCGTCTCTGCCACTCCCTGCCCCAGGACCATAACTGCAGGGTCACCCCTACGGCTGTCTCTGCGCGGCAGATCGCCCGGCGCAGTGTGTATGAAGTCAAAGTTTGCAAACGAATGAACAGTCTTTCCCTGTAACCACGGAGGGAGCAAGAAGCCTCTGGAGAAACCTCGGGAGGGATCGCAGTGAAGCAAAGCAATTGGTGAAAAGTCTCCAAATGAGAAGATCAAAACGTTCAAGTAAATTCAGGAGGAAGCAGCGTGGGAGGAGGAGGAGGAGGAGGCAGGCCCCTGAAGGGCAGGTGACAAGAAGGCCCGGGTGGCTGTCCTGGAAAGGTGGCCCTGCCTGCGCTGAAACGCACCTGTGGGCACAGATTGCAACGTTAAAGCGAAGCCTCACTCAGTTCAGCAATCGGGCTCCAGGTGGTCTCAGGGGAGACGAAGGTGAAACTGAAGGTCAGGGCTCACGTAGCAACAACCATCCCGTTCCGCACCCATGCTCCGGTAGCGTCAGGTTTTCTAACCACTCTGGGCACACCCTTTCTGGATGACGGCACCTCGTCTGTGACAGGGGGGCAACCACAGCCCAGGCGCCCTGCGCCACCCCTTTGTCCTCCGGCGCCCTCTTGCTGCTCTTTCCCAGAGTTCGCAAGGATCAGTCCCTCTGTGGGGACATGCGATGGTGTCCAGGGCACGTGTGGTTTTCAAGAAAGCCACCGGCAGTCTGTGGCACGTGGAGCTCACCTGGTCTTCCTCTCTTTGCTTTGGTTGGGGTGGATGTGGGAGGTTGATTTTGTCTTCGTTGAAGATAAATACTGTATTTTTCGCGCTATAAGATGCACCTGACCATAAGACACACCTAGGTTTAGAGAAGGAAAACAAGAAAAAAAATATTCGGAACCAAACGGTGTACTAAAATAGTTAATAAAATAGAACAGAATAACATTTCAACCATGTAAAGTGAACAGCAGTCAACAGCGGTATAAGAACCATCACCACTGTCATTAACCAATGAGAGACTTTAAGGTTCAAGTGCTCTTCTAGTTTTCCGGGAACCCCAAGAACTCATCATTGCTAAGTGTCAGAATTTATGAAGCTCAGTTGCTCACAATCACTGATATCACTTTCTTCATTATCTTCATACTGACCAGACGTCCTGAGGTTCAGCAGGAAAGTGGGACATTTAAGCATCCCCAGGGGTTTTGCGTGAGCCCACCGCTTCTCTTCTAACAGCTGTCGCCACCGCTGACAGGTCAGGTCATACACGTCTCGGTCTGTGACGCAATATTCGTTGCATAAGATGCACAAAGCAAAAAATACGGTCATTCTTTTGCTTTCTACTTGTTGATCTGCATCTCTGAGGTCTGTGACAAAGTCCAGTATTAAAATTTGACGTAGCAGGTTGTATCTTGTAAAAGAAGATAGTCCTGGCCTGGGGCTCGGTTGGAGGGTCATTCCATACACCAAAAGGCTGCAGGTTCGATCCCTGGTCAGGGCGCGTTACTAGGTTGTAGGTGTGGTCCCCAGTCGGGCCACAGGTGGGAGGCAATCAATCAATGTTTTTCTCTCGTTCTCCCTTCCTCTCTCTTTAAAATCAATACTCATATTTCAAATATTGTTTAAAAAGGAGATGATACAACGGCACTTTTGAAAATGTACCTACTCTTCTAAATTTCCTTTTGTCTTCATTTGTTATTCCTATCCTTGCATTATTTGTAAATATTTTAAAACCTAACAAAAAGTCATGTCTCCATTCTCAATCCTACTTTTCAGAGGCAACCATTTTCAACTTTTTCAGCCCTTTTTTTTTTCTGACAGCTGTAGCTAGAGTTCAGAATAATCTGCATATTCTTCTCTGATTCAGTGAGACACAGGCCACTGACTTCTTGGGACAGCTGCTGAGGATCGTGGGGATTCCCAGCCACCCCCCCCCAGCCCTCCCCACACAACTGTGCCTCAATGGGGAAAACACATAGGAAGAGTTCTCACTCTTTGGACCACGTAAATTATCTTCAGTCTTGGGCACTGTAATTATATGTCCCTTCTCATCAAACTTTTTTTCTTGGGATCAAAATTTGACTTTTTTTCCTACTAGACTCCATTTTCTTGGAAAACATCACTAAATCGTCCTATGCCCTCCAGCAACTTGTTCAAGACTTCTCGGGAGAGTTTCTACACAGTCCGTTCTCTCTGATGATTCCCCCATTCGCCCACTGAGAGCCGTGACCTTGGGGGGCTGTGCCGAAGTGGGGTGTGGGAACCTGGCACCCACCTGTCACACTGGCGTCCCTCTGACGCTGGACACCCTTCATCCAGGAAGACTGTCACCCCCTGGGATGCTGAGGGCAATGCCACTGTCCCTCTGTTTCCCCTGGTCAGGGACTCTGCCTCATTCTGATGAACTGTCCTTTGTCCTGATTTTCTCCCTGGGGGCTTTAAGAACTTCGTTTTTATTTCTGATATTCTGAAACTTTAACTGTGGTATGACTAGAAATTGATCTTTTTCATTTGTGATCTTAGGAATTTGGGTGCACCTTTTCAGTGTGGGTATCTTCTGTTCTGAAATCTCTTCATGTGGCATTTAATTGGTAATTTTCTTGCCGCTGCGTTTGTGGCCTCCCTCTCTGGAATTGATATGAACTTGGCATTGGATCAATCATCTAATATTTTTTTCGTTACTCCTTTAGCTTTGACCCTTTGTTTCCCCTTTTGGGAAATTTCACCAATTTTAATTCACAAATTTCTATTGAATTTTTATACATTATCTTATATATTTTCTAAGGTTTATTTTCTTGTTTTCTGATTTTTCCTTTATAACAGCTTCACAGCTTCGTGGCTGTTTGGGGAGGGGGTGCAAAGAGACAAGCCACCATCACTCTGCTCACTGTGTCCTGGCACCCGGGCATCTGCCTCCTCCTCTCTGCTTCTCATCTCCTTCTGTTGGTTTTGTGTGCAGTGCCCAGGGGTTTCAGTTGCCCCTAGTGAGGGAAATGTGGATAAATATGTCTCTAGTCAGACTGATGTTCCAAACACCTTGAGTTTTCCCAAAGCTGCTGTCAGCTCCCATGGCTCTCAAAGCCAGCGTCGCTTTCTGCCACATCCGCGCTGGGTCTGCTGTTACAGCCCCTCCCCGAGCGGCACACTTCTGGAGTGGTAGGGAGAGTCCAGGTCTTCTGGTGTCTTGTTCGTGTCCCCAGCAGGGGCTGTGAGCAGAGCCCTGTGCAGGGGGGCTGACCCCACCATCACTTACTAGTGCAGTCCTGGGAATGGACCCTTAATCCGAGCTGGTGATTGGAGGGAGCGGAGAGGGGTCTGCAAGAAGGAACCATATCTGTCCCCAAGCAATCTTACTGTCACTGCGCACAGAAGGAATTAGGATGTTTGAGCTAAGGACTCCAAAAATATCTCCCCATTTTTATGTTGAAAATTTTCAAATATAAAGAGGAGCCAAGAGGATAATACAACAGACACTTATTTTACCCTTAAGCTCTAATAAATGTGAACTTCTTCCACATTTACTTTCCCTCCCTAAACATACACACACATGCTTCTCTCTTGCTTATCTTTTGAAAAGAAATCGTGACATCACAGCATGGGACCCCTGAGCATTTCCCACGCACCACCTATGGATGAAAACGTTCTCCTACACGCCAAGCATGGCACTGGCTCACAGTTACCACCTGCGATCTAATCTCTGGTCCAGACTTCGCCAGGGGCATCTGACGTGGTGTTTACAGCTGTGTATTTTGATCCAAGAATCCAGTTTCACCACTGACAGCCATCACGCCCCCCAGTCTCTCCTGATCTCAGTCGGCACCGCCTTTGTCACAGTCAAAGGCCCGTGATCTGGTAGCATGTCCACATCCTGTGCTGTCTGATCGTTCCATAGCAATTGGCTTTACACTGACCCCTCTGTGGCAATACTGTGTCACTGGTGAAATAATCTGAACTTAAGCATTAGATATCAGGCATTGCATGTCCTGCTGTTGTGAAAGGTAATCTGGGTGTCATAATCTGATCCCACCAAAATTAGAAAGTCGCATCAGCATGTGACCCCCTCCCACGAATGGAAATTGATGTCTCTCACATCAGATCGGTGCTGCTTCTGGCATCTTCACAAACGCAGCCCCAAAAGCTGACTCAGGAGTCACTCTTAGAGCGGAACTTGCTTCAGACTGTCCTTAGAAGTCTTCTCTGAGAGGCCCAGGCTGGCAAACGTGCTTCTGCTATTTTTACTGACGAACTCTGAATAATAAAAACAAAATACAAACTGAATTTTGACACAACAGCATTTAGCGGTAGTTGAGAGAAGTCGTTAGGGACTGTTTAGTTTCTTGTCCTAGATCATTTTGTCCCTTTGTGTCTGACATGGGTCACATGATGTGGCACTAATTACAATGCCATGAGTGATGGGTATCTTTCTACAGCAGACTGTTAGCATGGGGAGGCACCTGTGAGGTGGGGCCACCTGGCCCCTTAGCTCCCTGCAGAGAGCTGGTCCCCACTGAGTGGGCTGACTGACCTCTGTCACCAGGGGCCTCCTGACTCCTGACATGTCATTTCATCATTGGCCATTGAAATACTAGAAAATTCTTTGGGGTAAATTTTTATTTTCCACTGTTGGCACCCATCAGTCCAGGTCTGAGTTATTGTAAGCCTTCACCCTTCTTAAAATTCTCCAAATTCGAAATCAGCTCTGTTCTTGAAGTATTTTCTTATCTAGGTGAAATATCTTAAGCTCTAGGTGAGCAACTCAATTGGTTAGAGCATCATCCCAATATGCCAAGGCTGTGGGTTCAATTCCTGGTCAGGGCACATGCAAGAAGCAGCCAATGAATGCATGAATAAGTGGAACAACAAATTCCTTCCTCTCTCTCTCTCTCTCCCTCTTCTTTTTTATCTCTCCCTCTCCCTCTCTCAAATCAATTTAAAAAGAGAAAGGAACACATATGGGTCAGGGGCTGTCTTTGCTGTTCGCCAATGCATGGGTAGCACCAAACCCAAGGTGTGGTCACAATAATGCCAACTCCGTGTTTGTGGAATAAATGCTTTGTGTGGGGCTTGATGTTTGCCTGTGTGCCCAAGGGATGTTCCAGCAGGGCCTTGGTGTCTTGCTTCTTGCTCAAGCCTCTTGCATGTGAGTGACTCCTGGACAGGCCTCAACACCTGTCCAACCAGTGCTCCTAATCCTGCTTCCTGGAATTCCACAGAAGAGCTAAAACCCTTGGCTTGCCAAGGCCCTTTAGGTATTTGAGACCATAATTCCACTGCCAGTAAGCCTTCCATGCTCAAGGTTAAAGTCCTTTGTTCTCGTCCCCTAACAGGATTCCCTCCATTAGCCGGGCTGTCCTCCGCTGGACCTCAGTGTTCTTATTGCTCTCATTTCTCAGAAGAGTCAGCCCTGCCAGTTTCTACTGCACACATCCTTTGGTTCAGTGACATGCTTGTAAAAATATGTCCCAACCGTGGATTGACGCTGGCGCTTGCCGGTTCAGTGCCCAGTGCTGGGCCCCCTTTGCTCCCCTGAAGAGACACGAAAGACTTCTCCTGGTGCAGCGTAAGGTTGTAATGGCACTTCCTTTTTTTGCTAGCTTATAATTTACAGCCCGAAGTCTGAGGCTCTTCTCTAACAAATTCCTACCAAATGATCTCTGTATCCAGTTCTTACGCATTTAAGTTTTCCTTTTACCTACCTAAAAGTTGAATTTAAATTGATCACAATGAAGAACCTTGAAAGAATATTTGGGGTATTAATATCATCTGATGTCATGATGTGTTCTACGTCAGGGGTCCCCAACCCCCAGGCCACAGTGTGGGTCTGTGGCCACCTGGGAACTTGGCCTCACAGCAGGAGGTCCCATTGCAGCCTGGGCTTCACCTCCTCTCCCAACCCAGGTCCCCGGGAAAGCTGTCTTCCACAAAACCAGTCCCTGGTGCCAAAAAGATTGGGGACTGCTGTTCTCCATCTTTTCTCACATTTTAAAATGTGACTAATGGGTCTGTAAATTGATGCAGCCGCTATGGAAAACAGTATGGAGATAACTCAAAAACTTAAAAATAGAGTTACTGAATGACCCACCACCTCCACATCTGGGTATTTATGTGAAGAAAATAAAGACAATAATTTGAAAAATATATATGCACCCCTATGTTCATTGCAGCATTATTTACAATTGCCAAGATATGGAAGCAGCCCAAGTGCCCATCAGCAGCTGAATGGATAAAGAGGTCATGGTACATATGCAGAATGGAATATTACTCAGCTATAAAACGGAATGAAATCTTGCCATTGGCAATAACATGGATGGACCTAGAGAGTATTATGCTAAGTGAGCACATCAGACAGAAGAAGACAAATGTATGATATCACATATATGTGGGATCCAAGAAAGACAAAACAAATGTATAGCAATGAAACAGAAACAAACTCACAGAAACAAAGAACAAACGGATGGTTGCCAGAGAGGGGAGGTGGGGAGGGACGGAAAAGGGGGAGGGGATTAAGAAGCACAAACACCCAGTTACAGAAGAGCCATGGGGACACAAAGCGCAGCATAGGAAACAGCCAATAACATCGTAATAACTGTGTCCTGTGTCAGACGGTGACTAGGTTCTGTGGCGATCACGCTGTAAGGTACATAAATGTTGAATCACTATGCTGTACACCTAAAACTAATATCATACTGTATGTCAGTTATAATTCAAAGTAACAGAATCATTCTGCTAAGAAAAATAAATAAAAGGAAATGAGAACAGATATTTACGATGCTGGGAAGCCTGATCACAGCTGATAGGCACGTCTGCCCTCTGGCTCGGCTCCTCAGTTCCCTTTAAAGCAGCAGCCCCACTCGGTATAGTGGCCGCATCCCTGTGCTGGCCACAGGGGCCACACACGCCTGCCCAAGGCCAGGGCACGCAGGGTCTCTGTGGCTCTCCCCTGGCCTGCAGGTCTGGTAGCTCTGTCTTGAAAGGCCTTGGCACCATTTGCCCTGACATTTTTTGTTGTTTTATCTTAGTTCCTAGGGATTAGGATATCCTTTTCTAAAGGTTTAACAGCTACCCAATCACTATTCATCCCCACCTTTGAGGAGAGACAGTCAGAGTTACCAGTCTGTCCTAACTCGAGATTTCACTTCTGTAGCCACGGCCGTCTCTGCAGGACATCTCTATAGGATGTCATTTTCCTGTTCCTGAAACTGGAAATGTAACCGTAACAACGAAATGCCGTCTTCATCAGCTGCAGCCTCGTGAGGTCCGTTCCCTCCATTTGCCTGCCGTGAGCGCCGGGGGACTCACTGTTTCTGAAACTTACCAGGGAGCACCATGTCCCCTTCGAAACTCTCTTCTGTTCAGTTCCTCCCATTGCCCTTCTGGGCTCCAGTGAGCACTCACGTTGATCGCTATCTTAAATTTCTATTTTTATATCCAAGCAAGTTCTAAGACCTGTTAATCCTACCTATATGGCAGCTGCAGCCTCCTTTTAAACCCCGAGGTCTAATTCAAATTCCTAGCTTCCTGCCCACACTGCCCTTGCCCTTCCTCCCCCGTGCTGCTGCAGATCGGCTGTTCGGAAGCACCGGCTTTATCCTGGCGTTTCCCTTTCCAAAAGCTTTCAAAGACTGCATTTCCTGGGGAGTCAAGCCCTGCTCCTTCTTGGCCAACGCGCGTTCAGTCCACATGGAAATCTGTGGCCCGTGGCCTGCATTCCTAAGGTGTGAAGAAGCCTGAAGTTTACGATGCGATTCGGTGGCAACCTTTATTCGGTGCTGCCCTCCGACTGGCCAAGCGTGTTCCTTGTGTCCATGTGAGAACAAAGCTCCGCTGTGGGGACTTAGGTGACCGAGGTTCAGACTCTCAGCTGGCCACAGCCACGCGATGGCCATGCCTGCTAGCGAACATTGGTAGGAGTGTAAAGAGGACAGAGTTCTGACAGCAGCTTCCAGCACAGGGTAAACACGGCCTGCACACACGCAGGTGTTGGGACACCCATTGAGGAGCTCGATGTGTCAGTCATGTTAACGGCTGTCACCTCACCCCAGCGCACCAGCCACGGTGACATCATTGCACAGGAGCGGTGGCTGGTTGTATTAACTAGTTGCTTTGTTGTTTGGAAGTGCCACCCAGGCTTTAGGACACACATGTTTCATGCGTCCAACCCCACCATGTCAGCGAAGGCTGTCCTTTATCGAAATGTCTCCAGACTGTCTTCTCAGGCACATTCAAAGGCCGGGTCAGGGGGCACACACAAGCGTCGCGGTCGCCATCGGCCACCGACTCACTCTGTGGCCCCCGGAAAGCTGTTGGTTGTAGTGACAGGACGCTGGTTGCCACGTCCTCCTAGCATGGTACCTTGTAGACAGTTGAGAAAGAATTACTGAGTAGATGGGGTCCTGAGACTGGGAGCCGGGGAGGGGAGAGCACGCGGGCGAGCTCCTGCTTCTCTTCCTCTTCTTCTGAGACACAGGTCCTCTAGGGCAGTGGCTCACTGCTCTGATCTCACTTAACCTCACTTACCTCCTTAAGGATGCATCTCCAAATACCGTCACAGTGGGGGTTAGGAGTTTGGGGGCATGCAAAGCAGTTTGTAACAATTCGTGTACAGACTTTTCTGTGGTCGTACTTTTTCATTCCTTCGAGATAAATTCCCAGAAGTGACATCGCTGGGTCGCAAGAGTGTTAAAAAAAAAAAGTTGATTTTTTTTTTTAAGGAGGTGTTGAACAGTTTTCCACGGTGGCTGTCCCTTTGTCCTTCCCCCCAGCAGTTTCTCCACAGCCTCACTGGCAGTTGTCACCGCCTTTTGTCATTGCCGTTCTGAGCAGTGCGTGGTGGCAGCTGACTCTGGTCATCATTGCACTTCCCTGTGGGCTTGTGATGCTGAACACCGTCCCACCTGCTTATGTCGCCTCCCAGTATCCTCTGTGGTGACATGTTTTCTCCTGTTTCCTATTACCCGTTTTCTAGTTGGATTGTTTCAAATGTGATCCTGATCTCAGAACGCCTGTCTGTTGTGCTCTTTGAAATAATCAGTGACAATGTCTGAGCCCTTCTGAGGTCTAACATCCACTCCTTGAGAAGGAAGGGGCTGGCATCCTCGTGATGATGGTCACACACCGCGAGGTGCTGGCTGCAGGACCCACGACGCTTCCCTGCTCAGAGTGTCCTCATGTCCCTAGACTAAAGCAATGGGAACGTGTGCCTTTCAGAGTAGTTCCACGGGTGCTATTCCAGGCCTCTGTCCCGCGTGGTTCCTGAAACATTAGCAGATGAACTGAAAGGCAGAGAAGCGACGTGACTTTGTCAGGAGCCGGAAGTCAGAGTGAGTGCAGGAACCCAGGTGCCCAAGCTGCTTTTGGCACTAACTTAGCAGGATGACGCCCACACGCTAACCCGTTGTTTCCTGCTCAGGCATGATTACCCGTGAGTCACTGTCTGAGAAGAGACCTGGATTGAAGGCCCTTTGATGGTTACCTTGCTGTTCGGGAAGGCAGTCTGCAGCCTTAGTCACAGACCTGGCAGCGGGGATCACTCAGGAGCAGCTCACGTGAATTAACAGAGTATTCTGGTTCTCAGTGGTTATTTTTTAAAGTTATATCTTTGCCCTGGCTGGGTGGTTCAGTTGGTCGGAGCGTCTTCCTGTAAACTGCAGGGTTGCGGGTTCGATTCCTGGTTGGGGCGAGTGTGAGAGGCAACCAGCCAATCTCTCTCTCTTTCTCTCTCTCTTTCTCTTTCTTTCCCCTGCCTCTGTCTAAGAATCAATAAACGTAATCTTGGGTAAGGATGAAAAGAAGTTATATCTTTGCCATGTTGTTTCACATACTTTTGTAAAATATCGTACGAAAGAGTAAGTTTAATAAGCCCTGTTATATCATTTTATACTGTTGGCCATGCTTTTGTTTCTTCCCTTCCATCAGATTATTACTTTTCTTTTTCGTCTTAAAATTATTTATAAAGAGACGTCTACTCACCAGTACGCTAGTGACATGTTTTATAGCATGAATGTGGAAATGGGTCCTGAGTTACCTGGGCCTCCCTCCACCTCTGAGGGGCCCCCTGGGACCGAGCATAAAGCTGTGCCGTGTGAAGCAGGGCCCCCGGGCCATACAGGGAACAGTCACCAGGAAGCTCTGGGGTCAGTGACAATTTTAGAAACTTACAGGTTCAGAGACATTTGAACAGAGACAATGAAGACAAACCCGCATGCAGAGACCCAGGGTGCGCAGTTGGAACCTCAGCAAGGCGATGCGTGAGGCCCGGGGCTGGTCTTCCCCTACAGGAAGAGCCGGCCTGGAACTGCCTTAGAAAGCCTAAATGCAAACTTCAAAGGGATCGAAATGATCCATGCATAAGGGAAGTAGCTAACAGAACAAAATCAACATATCTTGAGATAAAACAACAAAATCTGGGATCTAAACAGCATAGCATGTCTGAAGGCATGATGACAGCATGGTTTCCAGGTTTACTGAAAAATGTAAATCCACAGAACAGAGAGGCTCCCCAGCCCCGCGTGACCCAGACAAATCATAATGAAGTTGCGGAAGCAAACGATAAAGTAAAACGTCTGGAAAGTGACCAGAGAGGGAAATGGCACTTCACACAGAGGCAGTGTTGACGGCTGAACTCTCACCTGAAATGATGGAAACCAGAGAAGCATGGAATAGTGACTTTCAAGTACTAATGAGAGAGAGAAGTTCTATAAAAAATTCAACATCCAAGGAAAATGTCCTTAAAAAAATTAAGGTGAAAGAAAGGTGCCATATGATTAACAAGTGGGAGAATTTGTCACCAGCAGAGGTATACTCAAGGAATATTAAAAGGGCCTGGCTTGTGTGGCTCAGTTGGTTGGAGCATCATTGTCCCATAAACCAAAAGTTTGCAGGTTCGATTCCTGGTCCCGGCACATGCCTAGGTTTGGTCCCAGTCAAAGCTCTCAGGGCACATACGAGAGGCAACTGATCCATGTTTCTCTCTCACACTGATATTTCTCTCTCTCCCTCCCTCCCTCCCTTCCCCTCTCTCTAAAAATCAGTAAGCATATACTCGGGTGACGATACATAAAAGAAGAAAGAAATGTTAAAGGGACTTCAGGCTGAAGAAAAATTACACCATATGGGTCACTGAAGGATTGAAGAACTCAGATAATGTCAATATGTTGGCAAATATAAAAAACCCTTTTCATTTCTTAATTTCTTCCAAAGACAGTTGGTAGTCTCAAGCAAAAATAATAGCAGTGTGTAGTGACGTTTGTAGCATATATGGAAACAGCATGTGACAGTAATGGTACAAAGGAGAAGAGTAATTGAAAGAATACACTCTTGTAAGTTTCTTATGTCGTGTGGTATGTCAACAATGCAATGTTGGTTTATTGTAGGCACTGAGAAAAGGTGCATATTGTAATCCATAAAACCACCATTAACATAACAAAAGGAAGTACAGCTTAGCAGCCAATAGGAAAGAGACAATGGAATATAAAAATAACTCAGCTGATCCCAAAGAAGACAGACAAATACAAGGAACAAAGGACAGGTGGAAGAGAGAGGAAACAAATAAGGGGACAGAAGACCAGCAGAAAGATACCAATTACCCCATCAAATGTAAATGGACCAAATCCTGCAAATAACAATGGCAGTTCCAGTGCTCTTGATCGTTTGGAAATCCTGACAGCAGAATCATGGAGAGAATGTGACAAACAAGATATGTGCAGAAAGTAGGCTCTCATTTTTATGTTGTTAGCGTTTTCTTGCTAGTTGTCCTAAATGAGCATTCAAAACGGGAAAGCTGATGTAAATATGTCCCAATTACCATCATATTATTTACTCATCCTCCAAATAGACTCTGACTCGCTCAGCTCAAGCAGTTTTCAAATTGAAAATATATAATTGCTACTGTCAAGCCTGTCCCTTGCAGATTGGGCTTTGAGCTCTGGCTCCGAGCTGACGCAGACTGTCCATCGGGGTGGGCGGCAGAAATGCAGGGAGCTGGGGGAGGGAGGACCAGCGTCTGGGGGTGTTGAACATGGGTACACCGCTCGGCAGCGGGCTTGATGCCAGAGCCAGATCACCCAACGCTTTTCCTAAAAATATAGTCCATGTTTCAGTAGGATTGACAAGACACCAACGTCTTAGAAACCATGCCCCAAAATTAAGAAGTAAATTATAGCCTTGAGGCTATGCATCCCATCTTAAACCATGTAACCCCTTCACTTTAGTTTACTATATTCTTTTGATATTAAATGAAAATTATTTCTCTTTGCCTACCAACGTAAAAGCTCGGAAGAAGGGAACACACTGCACAGAGACGTTCTCATGGAGTCCTTACTCCTGGTGGAGGTGCCCAAAGGTGCTTGCCCTGCCATCGCTCCTCTCCCCAAACTGTGTGTGTATGTGTGTGTACGTGTGTATGTGGGAGTATGCATGAGTGCATGTGTGTGTGAGTATGTATGCCTGTGTGAGAGTGCACGTGTGTGTGTCCATGTGTGTCCATGCATGTGTATTAGTGTGACTGCCTGTGAGTGTGTGTGTGCATGCATGTGTGTGTAGCATATAGAAAGGAAGAAAAAAGGGGGGAAGAGAGAGATCGACAATTAAGAAAATCATAGCTCTGGCCGGTGTGGCTCAGTGGATCCTGAGAACCAAGGGGTCACCAGTTTGATTCCCAGTCAGGGCACGTGCCTGGGCTGCGGGCCAGGTCCCCAGTTGGGGCGTGTGTGAGGCAACCACACATGGATGTTTCTCTCCCTCTCTTTCTCCCTCCCTTCCCCTCTCTCTAAAAATAAATAAATACCATCTTTAAAAGAAAAAGAAAATCATAAAAAGAGAGAAATCATTCCCTCTTGCACAGCTGTGTGTGTGTGTTTCTGTCTAGCGTTTGTGCACATCCTTAGACATGCTGTACAGGGTCAGGCCTGCTCGAGTCCGGCCGTGCTCTGGGTGCAGTGAGGAAATACGAGTAGTGTGACCTTCGCTCTGGGGTGCTCAGAGGGGGAACACGGGTAAGCAGAGCACAGCTTACAGCGTGGCAGGATGGGACGGGGTGGGGGCTGGTGAGCAGGAGGACATGCCAGCCTGAGACTGGAGCATCTTTAGGGCCTTGGGAACTGCCCTGTGGAAGGGCGGACGATCCCTTTGTTACCGGCGAGATGATGAGACCTCAGGACTTGCCTTCTTGAAGGAAAGATGTCAGCCAAGAGACAAAGTGCAGTAAGGCAAGCAAGGATTTATTGGCCGCGGCAAACGCACACCCAGATGGACGTCCATTAAAGCTGGGGACAGTGAAACAAGGAGGGTTTAGCATAGAAGAAGCAACAGGCGAGCCCAGGCTGGGGACAGGGGGCCGTGGGGACAGGTTCACGCTGCTGCTGCCTGTTGCTCCCCTGGTTGCAAGTCCTGTGGGGACCCTCAGAGCTTAGGAGACGCGCCCGCCTGTGGGGGAAGAAGACGGGACAGAGAGGCACAAGCATGCTTCTGGGAGGGGGGGTGTTGGTCTTAAGGCTTTTCTCTCTGTCTTGCATACAGGAATCTTAGGGGAGGTCCCCAGGTGTGTCCTTTCAGGGTTGTGGTCTCCACGGATTGGGGATTACTGGTCACTGCAGCTGGTCCTGGCTGCGCCCTCCCGGCTTTGCTGCTTTTCTGGGCCTGTGGCTGGAATACAGCCGAGGCCTAGATGTCATGTCCAGGGAGGAAAGGCCAGGGGAGGGTCTGAGCTGTGTGACCAGCCCTATGAAAGGTCACACGGGCAAGGCCACCCTGGGGGCGAGGTCCTTGTTTCCCAGTTTTGCCCGTTGCTAGGCACCCGGGCTTTCTGCCCTGGTGGCCTTCTGCACCTGGCCCATCGTCCTCGCTCTGCTCACGTCTGTCTAACTGCCTATAACACCTTGGTTCTCACAGATGGCTTTCTTGGCTACCGAGACCCCACTGCTCTTTCCTCCTTTCCATCTGTACCCCATCACCGTGAGCCCCATCACCCAGTTTAATGCTGGGGCTTCCATGGTGCTCAGTCTTTGAACCAGGACTCTGGCGCTGAGTCGGCCCCGTGGTCCAGTCCAGGTCGCTGCATCTGGAAGGCCCAGGCTGCTAGCCTGTCTGCGCACACTGGTGCAGGATTAACCGGGGTGTCTGGAGCATTGAGCTAAGCATCTAGCTACCGAGTGCACCGTGCAGACAAGGGCCCGTCAGGCCACCAGCAGCCGATTTGTGCCCCGTCATCATCGGGCAGCCGACTTCCACTCAGCCGTCTGCAAACAAACCTAAGGAAATGCTCTTCTGCTCGCGAGTCTCGCTGGGGACCAGGAGAGCAGCGTCCCATGCAGCGCGGAGCCTCGTCTCTGACGACAGAGGCCTGGAAAGCTCCATTCTCAAAGTCTCTGGCATTTGCCAGCTCTCCAGTCGATATGCCAGGGCTTTATTCTTGTTGCATTTTAACGACCTACTTCGTTTCGAAGTGTTCTGGATGCGGTGCTCTTTAGTGATGTAGAGAAATGTTGCGCGCAGCTAGGGTCCCATTAGCAGTTCAGCAGGGAATTGTCGGCCTTCTAGTGTGCTGCGAAGATAACCACACGCAAGCGCCCATTATGGCCGCTCCTTTGGGTACCAATTCCAAGCCATCTGGATGCAGGATGGGATGGTTTTATGGGAAGGGAGAGGGAGAGAGGAAGGGGAGGGGTAGAAGGAGGGAGGGGGAGGGGGAGGGGTGAGGCAGGGAGCCCAGTGTGGAGATTCTGAATAGCATTCCTTGTTTCTGATACTCTTAAGACTTTACCTTTTACTTGTAGTTAATTATACAAATGGATATTTGGGGGACTTGCTCCTCACAAGGATATTTGTAAGAAGACTTTATTACGAGTTGTTTAAACACACGTAAACCAGAGAGACTCTATAATAACCCTCTGTGTGCCCGTCACCATATTCAACAGCGATCAAGACTAACCCGTGCTTTCTGGTGGTCGGAATGGTGCAGCGATTTCATTCATGCCCAGGCCCCTTATCCTCTCGCCTGTGCATTCCCGAGCACTCGCTGCCCCGGCTGCTGAACCCCGACGATCATGGCGTGACCCTGCCAGCGGGACCCCCGGCGCTCCCTGGTGCCCTGCAATACCCCATGCACACCCCAGCCTCCTGCGTGGCTGCCAGCGCCCCTCCGTGTCCCGTGGTCCCTGCGCTTGGACGCTTCTGCGTTCCTGCAGGTGCCTCGTCCTGCAGTGGGACCTGCACTGCGCGTGTCCCCGTGGCTCTGAGGGGACTGGCTGCTTTCGCTCTCGCGGGGGCATTTCACTTGTCTGTTGCCCACACTGTTTGCATCTCTCCCGTAGCATCACCTCGGGGCCCTTTCTCCTACTCCTGGGAGAGTCACTTCTCTGGTGCGAAGCTCCTTTCCCTTGCCAGTTAGAATTGTGCGGTCGCCGGAAAGGCTGCCGTGCAGAAAAGGGGGGAGTGAACCCCCTTTTCCCCTCTTTCTCTTTCTCTGGCACTTTATGGGATATTGTTATAAACTCGTAAATCCTTACATAGTCACTGTGTTTCAATCAGTTGTGGTAATTACGCTTTCTGGTTCGCACGTTTTCTTCTCTTCGTGTGAAAGTGTCCCTGGATCTGTGTGTGCGTTTCTTCCCCGAGCCCTGGAATGCGTCACTCCACAACGGAGCCCTGCCCCCACTCCGTGGGCAATGGCATGTAGAAAACACCACCCAGCATGCAGGGGTGGGCATGGCTCTTAGGTTGTCACAGTTTCTAGAACCTTCCAGCATTCAGAGCCAGAGGTACACAGTGTTTAAAGAAAGCAGTCAGGACATAAGTCTGGCCCTGTGTTTGCAGCCTTCCCCGGGGCCGTACCCGAGGATGGCCCCCATTGCGGTTCCTCCATCTCTGGGATCTGCTTCCTCTACAGCTCCTCGCCACCCCCACATCCTCAGGGGCCTGTCCGTCTGTCCTGCCGCAGGGCCCCCTCAGGACTGTCCTCAAGAAGAGATCCAGTGTTCTCACAATGGATCCCACCCTCTGTGCTTTCAGCATTTCTAGTTCACCTCTAACTGCTGGTTACAATGCGCGAAAGGGGCCATTGTCCCCTGCTCTGAGCCCCTGCAGAGCCACCATCAGCAGGGCCCGGGCAGCTGGGATCAGCACAGAAGAGGCCTGGAGAGCGACTCACAGCCTCCGCATTAGAAAGGCGGGAGCACAAAGCTGGCCTTAGGGACACCTGCCCCGCCCTGTGCAAACCAGTGTGTTGAAAGAATAGCAAACAAGCAGAAAATGCATTCTGTAGCTCAACTCTGACTGCTAAGTAAAATTAAACTTGTTTCTTCCTTTGTAACTTTAATTGATCGGCACAGCCTGCAGTATGCTAATGTAATACACACATAATACATTTCTTTAAGACAAATGAATACTTCCCAAGCTAACTGGACCACCCAGCCTATTTATTTCTAATATCCTAACAGTTCAGATCTACCTCATTGTAAACCTGCACCTCCGGGAACATGGCTGCAGAGCAGGGCTGCGGGGCTACAGTACTGTACCCCGGAGTCCTGCGGGCTGGGGAAAGGTGATACTGTGCATCCTTCCTTGTAAATGTTTTCTTATTTATTCACTTTAGAGAACAAGAAGAAGGGAGAGAGAGAGAGACAGAGAAAGAGAGAGAGAGAGAGAGAGAGATTTGTTGCTCCCCTTATTGATGCATCATTGGTTGCTTCTTGTACGTGCCCTGCCCAGGGATTGAACCCGCAACCTTGGTGTATCGGGATCACGCTCAAACCAGTTGAGCTCCCCATCCAGGGCTCGGTGCATTCTTGAATCACTCATGTTAGGAACCAGTGTTTACTGAACAGTGGGGTGCTGCCCTGGGCCATGCTAGTCACTGCGGAGGACCTATACTCAGGCTAGTAACTCATGGTGACACAGCATGGCAAGGACAGCGGTGACCGAGGATGAGGACTGTGGGTGAGGGAGTCCTCTTGGTGCGAAGAATCATTCAGCTGTTACGTGAAGCCCTTCTAGCCCATTTCTTGTGTGAAAAGATGAACTGAGGGCCATTAACATCTTCAGGAGTTTTTGAACAAACGTGGCTTCCCATTGAGCAGCCGGAGGTAGTTAGGAACACTCCACCCTCAGGACCTGGGAGGGGCTTTTATACCGAAGACACAAGCAAAACAAGAGAAGGATTTGATTGGCTGTGGCTGCGCAGTTTCCTAATCGGTTGTTTGTGATTGGTGGTTCTCAGTGCAATGCCAGAGCATTTGTAGGACGGGCTCTGGCTTAAGTTTCGGTTTGCTATGGAGCTGCCACGGCAGGAGCACCACCCCAGTCTGTAAAAGCCTCCTGCTGAATTACTTAAATACTGATGACAACTCTGCCTTAGGAAGTCAGGAGAACGTCCCAGAAGAGGAGCCTGCGGGCCCGCGGTGGAGAGCTGGAGGAGCTGCCCCTGTTCCATCGAGTTTCCATCGTGGCTTCTACACCAGAAGCTTAGGCAGTGCCAGGGATGAGGTCCTGAGGTCAGTGCCCGGTTTTAAACACAGAGGATGATAACAGTGCGCCAGCTGCGACTCCTGGACCAGTGGAGTCCTGATGGGAAGAGCGGGTGGACCGGCTCATGTGGGTCGCACCTCGTGACGCGTCTCAGTCCTGCGCTCGCTGTACCCGCAGCGGGACGCTGGCCAATGGCTCCCGCCTCCTTTCCAGGCTCTTTACAATTCTCCGCAGGGCTGCCAGGGGACAGGCTTACACAGACCTTGGAAACGGTGCTTGGTGTCGCACGGATGCTCCAGAAGTGAAGACGAGTATAATCGACCCACCTGGTACTTGCCTTCGGTAAACACACAAAAAGTTGTGACATTCCTCTTCAGAAGCTGAAAACAGTACCGGCTTCGGAAATATTACTCATTTTTCAAATGAAGCTAATATCGTCATGAAGTGCCGTGCCATTTTGAAACGCGACCAGTGCAGCCACCTAACGGTGCTGTATTGATTGTCTGTCTTCCCTCCCAGTGCAGGTCCTCACGGTGTCCATGCATGACCCTCAGGCATTCTGTCCAAGTGTGCAAGGTCACCACGCATCACCCACGTCCACACCCCAAACAAGGGGCCATCGAAGCCTCCTGTTCTGTCTTTGCTTGTTTTCCTCGACTGACTTCTCTGCATAACCAGTGCCTCCGGGTTTTGTGATGACATCCAGGCAGCTTTGTGCTCCGTCGGACTGAGAGAGGCCTCATTTTCCTGCCGGCGGCAGTGTGTACACACTGAGCAAGCCCTACCCACGAGAGCAGTCTCCCTTTTCAATGTGTTCAGCACCCGTTCATCTCCAGAACACGGCGAAGCACAGCACCCCAGGGTCCTGCGTCCTCTCAGGGACCCATTCATGCAGCGTCTTCAGAAGTTTAGTGTGACCCTTATCTGTTGCCAGCTGCACGATCTTCAAACGCTACAGTCCATGGAGGCCAGAAGCAGCACCGGCCAGTTGACAATGTAAACATGGTGACCATCTTGCTGGGAGGGGACAGAGAGTTCCTCTTTAGCCTGGGTACCTCCAAACAGCTCCTCTGTGTCTTCCTCCCAGTTACCAGATCATTCTCTTGGGTCCCAGTGAGTTCGTCATCCCTCTGATGTAACGGGAGGCGTCGCTGAGGATTGAGAGGCGCTGTCTGTCTGTGCGGGTCACTTGTGTGGCCGTGTGGATGCTTTGTGGACTACCCACGGTCCCCAGGCTTCCCCAGCGAGCACAGGGCTGTCACCCATTCCAGAGAGCTCACTGAGGTGTGGGCCAGCCCCTGGGTGAGAGAGAGAGACCAGGCGTGTGCGTCATGAACACACACCTTTCTGAAGGTTTCGGCAGCGTTGGTTGAGAGGACTAAGTTGGCTGTTCACACACGTTGGTGGCAGCTGAGAGTACATGGGCGAGTGGCCTGAGGGAAGGAAGAAATGAGGACCCTGAAGCAGAAGAGCAGCCATAAAGGTCTTCCAGATACTTACCCTCAGTCATTTTCATGTGGCACGTGTCTGTTGCCAAGGCCAGCGCCACCCCCCGTAACGCACTGACTCCCCTCGTGCATGTAGCCTGCATGTCCTTCTCATGATCCACCAGCCCCTTCCCCGATCCAGTCCCCTTACCTACACACCCTCCCACAGCGCTCTGCCCATGCCATCACCTGTCCACCAACTTACTCAACTTGGATCCCATTCCTACGGTGAACCTCCACTGTGTGTGTGTGTGTGTGTGTGTGTGTGTGTAACCAGGGTCAGTTCTAGGGACAGTTTTCTTTCCTTGTTCTTTCACTTTCTCCTCGGGCTTCCCTGGCCTCGCATCCACTGTCGCTGTGAGCACAGGCACGCCTTGCGGCCCCCGGAAATCATCTGTCTTGTATCTAGTTAGGCCTTGAGACGTGGACCAGCCAACCTGACACGAGGTGTTTGGGATTTGTTGTGGGCTGCGCAAGCTTCTGTAACAAAACACCACAGACTGCATGAGCTGAGCAGCAGACAATGATCTCTCGCAGGGATGGAGCCTGGAAGTCCAAGGTCAAGGTGCTGGCTGATTTGGTTTCTGATCAAATCTCCCTTTCAGACTTGCAGACAGCCGAGCTCTCTCTGTGACCTCATGTGGCAGAAACCCTAATCCTATTGGATCTGAGCCCCACCCTTATGACCTCACTGAGGCTTATTCACTCCTGGAAAGGCTCTGTCCCCAAATGCAGTCACAGTAGGGAGTAGGGCTTCAACCAATGAACCTGGGGGGTCACTACTCAGTCCTCACAGGTGGAATATCCCTCTCTCGCTCCAGATGTTATGTTTAGCTGCGAGATTGTACTGACTGCTTACGCGAGTCCATTTCAACCATGATGGCATGGAATGGGTAGTAAGGACCTAAGAGCTGAAGGCCCACAGTGAAATCATTGCCTTCCCAGCTCGCCATCTATCTGTTTATCTCCCAGCGTACGAGGATGGGGACACAGCCCGCAGGCGCCTGCCGGGAGCAACGGTTAAGAGCAGCCGTATGCTCTAGTGACCTGGCACTGGGGAGCATCCCCGGGAGCTGCCCACCCCATACAGGCAGCGTTGGGGGGAGGGGGCACTGTGTGTAGGGAATCCAAGCTTATACCTTAAAGATGCTGCCCCACCTTAAATCCTGAGAGCCCTTCATGCTAGAGTTCACCCACAGGAAAGGGATAAGCAGGCTGGGGTGTCCTGCCTGCACACACCCTTGTTTATTGGAAGCCTCTCCACGCTCAGATCCGGGCCTGGAGTGTGTGGTAGATACGTCCTAACGCAAACAGCTGTGGGTGCCACAGCACGAGGGCTGGGCCACGGTGTGCGGCCAGTCAGAGCGTCACACTGCTGGGGTCGGGCAGAGGTTAAGGCCAGACACAGATTCCACGCTTTCTGTCTGAGGGAATTTCCAGTTCCGTTGGCTCTGTGCAAATGCGCTATCGTAATGCCATCTGGCCACCATGTCCCCTAGCCACGTCTTTCTGAGGACAGCCGCTCCTCTTTCTGTTGTGTGACACATCGGTGACAAATGCTTACTAGTCCCCTTAACACGTACCACTAGTCCAGTCTGTGCCGCCACTCCTCACAGTGTGGGGTGAGCAGCAGCGACCCAGAGGCTCCAGCACTCCACAGTGACGAAGTTCAGTCACGGTCCCCTGGTAAGGTCCCAGTTACTGGAATTCTGGACTTTTCTTTTCCTACAAAACTACACCAGATGCTTAACAAACTTCCCCACCGAGTTCCGCACTGAAGGAGGCAGGGCAGACAGGCAGGCGAATGGGGCTGAAAGCTCCATGGCCCCTGGGGAGGTCAGTAGTGAGCACAGAGCGCCAGCCCTGCATGTGGACACGCGTTGGGGTGCCGTGAGAAGCTGCTACAGTCGGATGCGTACCAGAGGGGACACAAAGGCAGGGCCCTCACCACTGCAGTCTAACAAAGAACTTCGCAAAGGAAGAGAGTCTCACGCATTGACCCAGCAGTCTTGAGCCTGGCCCAGCAAGGCTGCCGGGCATTCTGAACAAGACAAGGAAACGGGGATCGTGCGGGAGCAGGGGGGGTGCTTAGAAGTCTGTGTGTGTCGTCGCCACGAGCTGGGAAAGAGAAACCCTGCGACCATGCGTTCATCCCAAGGCCTGGAAGGGGAGGGGAGCTAAAGGGCCCAACGGAAAGCCCCTAAAACAACTTTGGTTAACTGTCTGCCTCCCGTCATGTATGCAAAATGAACAAATAGTTGAGGCAGGATAAGGATTTGGGCTAACAGACCCCCAACTGTACCTACGTTTGGGTAGTCACGTAGTTGCGGGAAGAGCAGAGTTTCTCTGGGAACAAAGCCAGTAAGGCATGCATGCCCGCTCTGGTTGGTCTGCAGCTGCGTGTACCTTGCACGGTTCCCCCATTCAGCTTTAGGCTGCAGCCCCGACCAGGGAGCAGACCAGGGCCTGGGACGCAGGAGTCGGTGGCTGGATCATCAGTAGTTCATTCCCACAGACTAGTCTTGCTGGGCTCATTATCAGATGCATATTTATTCAAAATTACAGATTATAAAATGCCACGGACCTGAGTGTTATTCTCAGGGGGTCCTCAAGACTTTGGTGGTCAGATCCCACAGGTTTGCCTGGGCTACGCTTTTTCTCTGATCTGGATCCAGAGCGGTGTGGCTGCTGGGCAGCCACTCCTGTTCCACACAATGGACGACGTAACGATCCCCACTTCCCAGCAAGGTCCCGAGAGCTGAATGAAAAGGGCACTTAGCTGAGAGGCCGGTGCAGAGAAAAGAGCTTCCCGCACAGCTGCCAACAAAACAGACGTGTGCTGGGGTTGAGTGGCCCATCGGGCGTGCTGTGCGCGGCTGGATTTCACTGCCGGGAATCGGGCGTGGTGCTGTCGTGGGCCCGGGGCGGGCACGGGGGTCAGCAGTCTAATTAACAGGATGTGCACTTGACCTAAATGAGCCACTGCTGCTTCCGACAGCTAATGGGCAGCTCATGTTTTCAGGAAACCCATAGAAACATCTTTTGATGACCCACAACGTGGTCTTCGGTGACGTCAAGCTAAATAGAGCAAAAACAAGAAAATTAGTCTTCTGCTTTTATGATTGATTTTTACTTTTCAAGGAAGAACGACCAATTCATCTTCGAGAGGAGAGCCTTAGGTGGTGGTTTTCTTTTAAACCCTTGATTTCCACTTTGTGAAATACTGTTCTGCAGAGGACAATTTTCTTTCTCCTGCTGGAAAGCAGTGAAATGATCAGCTGGAGCTTTCGATGGATGACAAGTGTGCTTTGTTTTCTTTCTAATATGTATCTCTGAAGTCATTGTATTTCTGATTGGTAAGATAGAAAAAAGTTAGCTTACTCTCCCAGGGGGTGGGAAGACTGGGGAGGAGGAAACAAAGCAAAGCATCAGGCCTGGCTTTGCGGCTCACAGTTAGCCCCCGGCCAGGGGACGACAGTGTCCCCAAGGGATGAAGTCGCATGCCTGACGCTGCACAGCTAAGGAGGCGATGGCCGACAGGGGACCCACACTCCCTCATCCTCTGTTGACAGGCGCGTGGGTTGCTTCCATATCTTGGCGACTGTGAATAACTCTGTGATGAAAACAGGGGTGCAGATATCATTTTGAATTAGTGTTTGGATTTCTTCTGATAAATACCCAGAAATGGAATTGCTAGACCATATGGTAGTTCTATTTTTAATATCTTTGTGGAACTCCCATCCTGTTTTTCATAGCGGCTGCACCAATTTACATTCTAACCAACAGCGAGCGCACTAGGGTTATCTGTCCTCCATAAAAAGCTGTTGAAGTGTGTTTTCTGCGACTTTTGAAGCATATGTTATTTTCTTCTTCGGTTCATTTCAAAAACAAATGTTTGCTGTTCTCTGAAGTCTGCTTCATGAAATATTAATATAACCACTCCTGCTTTTTAAAAAAATTAATGTGTTTATTGTACATCTTTTTTATTTTTTAATTTCATCCTACTAATGCTGTTGAATTTGAAGTGAATTTCTTGGAGACAGCATATAGTTGGATCATGATTTTTTTTTTTTATTGACTGACTTTTAATTCTTGCGCCCACACCATTTACATTTAAGATAATTATTGATATATTGGGAGATATTAGCATCTGTCTGCCATCATAATATTTGTTTTCCCTTTGTTTTATTTCTGTCTCATTCCATTGTCTTAACTTATCTTCATCCGGATACATGAACATTTTTTAAGATTCCATCTGGATTTATTTATGTTTTGGAATATATTGCTTTGTGTGGTGTTCATGACCGCTCTGTGACTACACTATACATAATTACCTTATAAGAGTCTCCGTGTTTTACCCGATTGAATGAATGCAGAAACCCTACTTTGACTTTGTTTCCTCTACCTTCCTAGTTTTTCAACATATTTGTCTTAGGATTTTCTTAACATACATTGAGCCCCACATCAGATGATGTTATGACTCATCCATAAAAATCCTAGAGAAAACATAGGCAGCAAAATCTCAGTCATGGCTCATAGCAATTTTTATCGGATATGTCTCCCCAGGCAAGGGAAACAAAAGGAAAAAAACAAATGGGACTACATCAAACTAAAAAGTTTTTGCACAGCAAATGAAATCATCCACAAGATAAAAAGACAGCCCACAGAATGTGAGAACATACTTGCCGATACATCTGATAAAGGGTTAATATCCAAAGTTTATAAACTACTTACAAAACTCAACAACAAAAAACAAACAATCCAATTAAAAATGGGCAAAGGACCCAAATAGACACTTCTCCAAGGAGGACATACAGATGGCCCATAGACAGATGAAAAGATGTTCAACGTCACTAATCATCAGATGAATGCATATTAAAACCACAATGAGAACTACCTCACACCTGTCAGAATGGCTACTATCAACAGACCAACAAACAAGTGCTGGCGAGGATGTGGAGAAAGGGGAACCCTTATGCACTGCTGGTGGGAATGCAGACTGGAGCAGCCACTGTGGAAAGCAGTATGGAGATCCCTCAAAAAATTAAAAATGGAACTGCCTTTTTACCCAGCAATCCCACTTCTGGGAATATATCTGAAGGAACTCAAAACACTAATTTGAAAGAACCTGAGCACCCCTGTGTTCATTGCAGCGTTATTTACAGTCGCCAAGATCTGGAAGCAGCCCACGTGCCCATCAGTGAATGAGTGGATAAAACAACAATGGGACATTTACACAGTGGAATACTACTCGGCCATAAAAAAGAAAATTTTACCCTTTGCGACAGCGTGGATGGACCTGGAGAACGTTATGCTGAGTGAAATAAGCCGGTCAGAGAAAGACAAATACCACATGATCTCACTCATATGTGGAATCTAATGAACAAACTGAGCTAACAAGGACAATGGGGACAGACTCATAGATGGAGAGCAGATGACAGCTGGGGGTGGGGGACAGGTGAGGGGGTGGGGGACTGAGAAAAAAGGAAAAAGGACTCATGGGCGTGGACAACAGTGTGGGGATTGCTGGGGGGAGGGGGTACAAAGGGATTAACTGGTAATGGAAAAAATACAATGAAGATAAAAAAGAAACTCACATTTTTTAAAATTATTTGTTTGTTTATTTATTTATTTTTAGAGAGAGGGGAAATGAGAAGGAGAGGGAGAGAAACATCACTGTGTGGTTGCCTCTCACTCGCGCCCCCAACTGGGGACCTGACGGGCAGCCTAGTCATGTGCCCTGACTGGGAATCGAACCAGCGACACTTGGCTCGCAGGCCGACGCTCAATCCACTGAGCCACAGCAGCCAGGGTTCTCATTTTTATTTCTACTTTTACTCATTCACATGCTCTTCTTTCTTTTCTGAAGTCCCAAGCTTTTTTATTATTTCCCTTCTGTTTGAAGAACTTCCTTTAGCTGTTTTTAAGGGAGATTTACTAGCCACAGATTTGCTGAATTTTTTTGTCTGAGAATGTTTTTGTACATCCTCTTTTCATAGGGGCATTTTCACTGGCCCAGTTGACAGTCCTTTTCTTTCTGCACTTAAAAGGTGATTTGAAATGTCCTTCTAGCACTCATGTTTTACCGCGCAGAGGGTGTCATTTCTCTCTGGCTGCTTTCAAGATTGTTTTTGTCTTAGTTTTCATTAATTTTAGAATGATCTGTCTGGATATGAGTTTGTTTAGATTTATTTATTTGGGGTTTCTCAGCCTCTTTGATCTGTAGGCTTATGTCTTCCATCACATTTTGGAAATTTTCAGCCATTATTACTTCCGAAGCTTTTTCAGTCCACTCTGCCTTTCTTCTTCTGAAATGCCTGTGGTGTGAACACCAACGCCTCTGTATCGACGTATCGCTCCCTGAGGCCTTGTCCTGTTTTTCACAGTCCACCTTCCCTCTGTTCTTAGATTGGGTCAGTGATTAATCCACCCTCACTTAAGCGGAGTTCATCTCTGGTATCTTCTCCCTACTCTTGAGCCCATTCAGTGACTCTTCAAATTTTGTTTCTCATATTTCACTATCATCTCCATTTGGTTATTTGCTGAGATTTTCTGTTGTTTTTTCTTGTTAATTTTTTTTTCAAGATAATTTTTACCTGCTCAGTGATGGCTTTTATGATGGCTGCCTTTAAAATCCTGTCCGGTAATTCTAACATCTGGTTCATCTCCATGTTGCCATCTGTTTCCCACAAATTTTGTGACTTTCTGGTTCCTGGTTTGGGGGGTGGTTTTCTCTGTAGCCTGAACATCTTGGATGTTACATTATGAGACTCCGAATCCTGATTAACATCTTCCAGCAGGCTTCCCTGTGGGGGCACAGTGCAAAGGTGAGGGCTGTGTTCCACTTCCCATAGACCCCATGGATGCTATTTTGGTTTAAGAAGAGCACTAACCCATATCTGGCCCAAATGCAGATCAGCGGATGGGGATTCAGCTTCCTCTTAGCCCTGCTCACTACACCTTCCCAGTCAGCTCTCCTGTCTGGCTTTCCTCTTCCTAGAAATGGCACCTTGGTCTCCATACCAAGGCTCGAGACATTGCCATAGTCTTGCTTCCCTCCTCGGGTCTCCCAGAGCCCTACTGGTCCTGCTGCCCACCCTCCAGGCCCCACCTGCCCTGGGCAACTGCTGTGTGCTCACACTATCCCACCGTGAGCGCCTGGCAGGGCCGGCCCCTTGCTGGGAGCAGAGTGCCTGTCTGGCCATGTCTTTGCTCAAAACACTGCAGCGTCTTCCTCTTATCTATCAAGTTGTGTACAACCTCCTCCTCCCCAGGAAACCAAGGCTCCCTTTCTGACATGTGCTCCGCACTGCCTCTCCACCTTCTCTGTTCTCACAGGTCAGTCTGTTCATAAGATGACCTTTCCATTTAATTTAATAATAATACCTGCCTGCCGGCGTGCCTTCAGGTCCTGTGTCATGTCCTGCAATGCATCCCTCCTCTCGTTTAATCCTCGTAATAATCCAATGAGGCAACAGGCAGACAAAGAGGTGACGAGCCCGGGCTCCGAGGGGTCAGCCTGATGCACACCCCTCAGCGCTGGGGTCGGGGCCCTTGACCATCCGGGTCATAGCTCTCTGCCCATGAACTACGAGCAGTGCCCTATGGGTCGTTGGGAAGCTGGGAGGAAGGGTGCAGCCCTTGCTCAGCGAGAGAGCTTGAGCCCAGGAAGTGTTTAGTAAGAGCCTCGGATGTGGTCCCTGGTGCCAGTGCCCTTGCCATTTGTAAAGTGCGGCTCGGCCAGGTGAAGTGAGTCTCTCAAGAACACAGCGTTCTTAAGTGGGGGTGTCTCTTCCACGCTGCAAGCGGGGGGCGGGGAAGGTGCTGGCGCAGTGATCCTTCTGGCTTCTCCCAGGATGTGCTTCCACGGAACTCTGCAAAGAAGGAAACGTCCGTGCTATTTAAAATTGGATAGTCTAGTTGCCTGTTTTCTCCCTGAATAACTTGCAGGGTAAAATGTGCATCCTTGTTTCATGGCACAAGTTGGTGTTTATAGGCAAGCTTGTTGAGAACGCCAGCGGCACTTTCAGCAGCAAAGAAGCAGCCGTAGCCCGGGCGGGTGTGGCTCAGTGGGTTGAGCGCCGTCCTGCAAACCAAAGGGTCACTGGTTCAATTCCCGGTCAGGGCACGTTCCCGGGTTGTGGGCCAGGTCCCCAGTTGGGGGTGTGCTAGAGGCAACCACACACTGATGTTTCTCTCCCTCTCTTTCTCCCTCCCTTCCCCTCTCTCTAAAAATAAGTAAATAAAACTTAAAAGAAAAAAAGCAGCAGCAGCCACCTATTTTCTTTAATTGCTACTTCCTTAAAAAAGGGATTGCTTGAACTGCAAGGCAACACAGGTGAGGGAGGGGCAGCTGTGAGCGCCCGGTGACGGTGGCCCTCACAGGGGGTCCTAAAGTGAGAAGACCCCACGTGCCCTTGCAGAGAGAGTGGCGTGTCCCTCAGAGCAGAGGCTGTGGCTGGTCCGTGCCGGGGCCTCTGCCGCTGTGTCCCTTCTCCAGCTGGAGACGCCCCGGCACACGCAGACCCTGCCCCAGGAGCTCACGTGCCGCCACGGGGACGTGAAGGGTGGCCGCCGAGAGGAGGCGTCAGCCAAGTTTTCCTGTGAAAGCCCAGGAGTGAATGCTTCGGCCTCTGTGGACCCTGGCGACCCTGCCCCTAGTGCTCGCCCGCCCGGGTCCTGCAGAGAGAGCAGCCGGGGGCCACGTGGAAAATGGAAAATGTGGGGCCTGGCTGTGTCCTGGGCAGACTCGACCCCAAAGCCCTCCTGTGCTCCCCCAGGCTGTGCCCATTGCTCCCCACAGAAGTCCTTACTCAGGGCCTGAGACTGACTTCACTTTACATTTTCTATTGCCGCTGCTTACCCCCCGCTCCTTGTAGCCACCCCCAGCACATCAGCTCTTCCGTACTTGATAAAGTGACACAGCAGCATTGCCACATTCTGTCAGGGCACCTACCGTCCCCCCCGAGCAACCCCCACTAAGGAAACCAGCGTGAGGCGGAGAGGAGGGATAGAGCAGCAATTTGGAGCCCCGTCCGCTGCCTGGGAGATGGCATCTGCTTAGATTCCTGCAGAAGATGGAGTGTAATTTGTTCGGTGTGGTGGCCCTGTTGGGTCCCTGGCAGTGTGTTGTGTCCCTTGGACGTGTCGCTGCAGGGCCTGGCACTCGTCCCCTCGATGTGGGCAGGTTGGGAAGGGAGTGAGAGGAACACGAAGCTCCTGGCTGGGGGCAGTGTAGGGGGCTCAGCAGAGGGCTGTCACTGCAGCACAGGGTGAACATGTGACCAGCTGGGGTATGTGTGCACGCATGCGTGTGCGTGCGTGGAGTGGGTGTATACCTGTGCATGTGTGTGTGCATGTGTGTAGTGGGTTTGTCTACATGTGTGAGTGTGCATGTGTGGAGTATCTGTGTGGGTATGTACATGTGTAAGTGTGTGCACATGTACATGTGTGTGTGGCTGTGAGTGTGTGTGAACAGGGAGTGGAAAGAGAGAAAGGAATACAGATAAAAAAGTGAGTAAGACTGAGAAAAGAGAGAGAGAAAGAGAAGAGAGAAAGAAAGAAGAAAGAGCAGTCACCCTGAGCAGTAAGCGGATGCCCCGGCCCGAGGGCAGCGGACCATAGTATTTGTAAGGCCGGGGCGCCACGTCTTCCCGACAGGTGGTCCGTGTAACTAACAGGCTCTTTGAGGCCTGGAAACCTGGACAACGTCTGTGGGCTCCACCGCTTGTTTGGGTTACTTCTGGGGAGACCCGCGAGCCAGAGATTCCTCCCTCCTCAGCCTCTAAAATGCCTGCGATTGCTCTAGAGCTTTCTTCCTGGTGGCAGCCACGCTCTCTAGGTTATGAATGCTGGGGCAGTGAGTCCCGCAAGGATAGTATTCATGGACACGTTTGTCCCACGTGGGAGACTTCCTGCTCGTTTTCAGTGGTTCATCCCGTCCCCTCCAGCTGCGGGCGGCCTGCAGGTGTGTGCGTTCTTCCTCCATCACACACACACATGCACACATGAACACACACACTGGTAGTGACCACTGCCACACGCAGGGTCTGAGCGCCACACAGTTGCTCTTTCAGTGAACTGTCAACTCTGATGCGTGCCACTGTGCCATCAAGGACATCGCTAACACTCGGCGCTTGCTCTCATTAGAGAGTTTGCTGGCAGTGGCCCACGTATTCCCAGTGGCTCCAGCTTCAGCAGAGGAGGAGGAGGGACACTTTACTGGCAGGAGCACTTTGCTTGAAGGGAATCATTGCTCCGAGCAGACCGGAAGGGCGCTTCCGAGTAACACATTCCCCATTGTCTCTCCCATGGGTCTCCGAGTTCCTCAGAAGACCCATGATTGTGGTGTATCCTTCAGGGACACTTCCTTGTTTACCAGAAAATAGCCGCACTCAACCTGGAGAATGTGTTTGTCATTGTGGGAACCGGAGGTAGATGAAGACACAGAAGGAAGCGAGGAAACACAGGGCCGAGCAGAGGCGCAACTCTGTTTCTCTAGCCCTGCCTCCTCCTTAGAACCAGAGAAGCCAGCCATATGGGGAGGCTGTTCTGGAACCTTTGACCTGTGCTTTGTCTTCCTGCAGCCATCGGGTCACCAGGTCTGGGTGTCACAGAGCCTTCCACAGGGACCAGGCAGACACCCCATGCGCCCAGCATCCCAGGCTCCAGCGAATACCCTTAAATACACATATACATATTCTAATCTGCAAGCCGCATTGATAGATTTAACTCTGCCCTCTTGGTAGCATGATTTTCTAAAACGTGTCTTGCTATCCCATCTTTTCAAAGACAGCTCCTTGAATATAAATTGCTCCGTGGTCCTTGGACAGCAGGCTGGATGGGGCTGAGCTGTGACCTGCGGTGGCAGAGCAGTCCCCCTGGGCAGCTGCCGGGCTGGCTGCAGCTCCACCAGCTCTGGAGGCTGGCGCTCTCTGATGTCTTCCGTCTGCTTGTTACCCCTCTTTCTGTCCCCTCTCTGCTCTTAGGCACTCACAACAGTTGGGCGCTGTCGGCAGTATATTCTCTCGCAATTCCCTCTGCTTCTAATTGGCATGTCTAAGCCTCTGGCAGCTCCAAATTCACAAAGCAGATCTTAAAGAAAATCAGCATTTGAACAATTCTTAAGAAAACCAGCATTTGAACAATTCAAGTTCACGGAAGGCCCAGCTTAGACCTGGCTTCTCAGAGGCTAAGGCAGGTGGGCCTTCTGTCCATGCGGGATACCAGGACAGGAGCTATGTCATTGAGGACCCCCTCGTGGGACCCTGTCAGGTCCTTTGAGGGGGGAACTATTAGCAGACCATTCTTACAGAGGAGGGAACTGGGGCTCACGTGCCCAGGGGAGGGCCACGGCTTCTCAGCATGAAGCCGCCTGTGACTCCCCACCAGATGACTAGGTCACAGAAACGGTGCCATATTCCTTATTTCACAACCTACAAAAACGGATACAGAAGTGGAACACCAGCCGTCGTGGGGAATCGCTTCCCATGTGATAAACAAGCCTGCTGATGTAAGAGAGAAATGCTGCTCAGAAACAAATAACACACGAGGCGCTCCTGTCCTCAAAACAAACCCACTTCAGAGGCTTAGAGGCTCTGAAAGCAGAATACAGCTGTTTAAATGTATCCTTTTCTAGTGTCGTCATGTTAAGTGTGGCGCTTATTGCTCTGTAGCTGCACACAGAATCATTGAACAGTAACTGACAGCTTATACTAAAATGCTTTTCCTGTCCGTGTTGAGAGTACAATGTGGGATGACGACGATGTGGCTAATACCCCCTGCCCTGCTGCCCCTCCGGGCCCTGCCCTGGCCTCCCAGCCCTATCCCAGGACCCCTGGAACAGCCTTCCGGCCCTATCCCAGGCTCAGGCCAGGGGGGAGCTTCTAGGATCCTGCTGCAGGCTGTGTCCACATTGCCATGACAGTTCTGTGACCGCCCCTGCAAGCCTCGTGTGGTGCCGTGCACGCGGAAGTGCTTTGGAGACCCTACAGTGTCAGGGCGATCTCAAATCCATCTGGAGCAAACGCAGAGTTCAGACTTCTTTTATGTCAGGGGAAGGGGAGTGGGCAGGGCACAGTGATTGACATTTGAGCACCAGCGGGGGTTCAGGGCAGCCGGAGCAATCTCTAAGTCTCTCTCTTCCTGGTTCCTTCGCCCTGGTTGATCCGAGTCCAGTCCTGAGGCTCCTGCAAATCTGATAACCAATAATTATTTTTGTACGCATTTCCCCCACCTCCTCAGGAGAGGCTCCTTCTAGCCATGTGCTATTTTTTTTAAGAACTCAAGCTGCAAAACGCCTCCAATGACCAGCGTGTCTATAGCAGGAGCCATTAGCCTGAAGGTCATGGGGACAGTGCAGCTGGAATAAGAGAGTCAGGAAGTGGCACTCACGCTCTGATGTGACAATTGGCGTCTGTGCTGTGAGAGACGCAAAGGAAAGCAAAGCCTTCTGGTCTTAAGACAGATGCACAGGACACCATAAAGAGGGTCTACTCCTTGTAGACCGGATTCCCAGGAGATGGAGCTATCCTGCCTCCCTCTGTGGTGCACAGAGGTGGGGTGGTGAGCACCCAACCTGGGAGCAGGGGGAGGGGGGAGGGTGTGCACCAGGGGCGGAGCCTCTGGGGGCTCTGACGTGGTCTGCACTTTGGACTTCTCACCATCCCAATGGACTTCGGGTCTCCAGTCTTCCCGGCTTCCCAGACTTCTTCATGACAAGAAAGGAAACATTTTTTCCTCTACCCTCTTTGGGTTCGATGACTGGCACCCTGCAAATAGAACCAACAAGAGAGCAACTAAGAAAAAGGTTTATTTCATACGCGTATGGCAGGGATCACAGAAACAAAATGCAAACCCCGAAGAGACAGACCTGGAGATTTATATGCCATTTTAACGAAGGGCGGTAAATTCACAGGGAAGTGACAAGGCAAAGGAAGAGGGTTTTGAACTCCTAGGGGCGCCAAACTGTCAGAAAGGAAAATAGACAAGGGAGCTAATGGAAGACAAGGGTTATCCAGTAACGTTTATTGACGCGGCGTGCCTCAGCCATCAAACGTTCCTGGCAGAGGATTGATGTCAGGCTCCATCTCTCAGAAGCTCCTCCTGGGAAAGCTGCTTTCCACATCTGTTGATTCACAGTGGCCTCTAGTTCAAAGTCACCCGTAGCCCAAGTGCCGTGTTCTCATGCCCATCACTCACCGGTGATGCGCTCTCACCCCACAGCGCTGCCGCTCCCTGCGTTTAGGCCCCTGAGTCCCCACCGTGCCTCCCTCTGTCTGACTGGGCTGAATGTGGCCGTCCCCTGTCTGAACGTCCCTTCTTTCAACTCTAAGGCCAAGTTTGGGGGGTGATCTTCATGTCCCATCTCTAACTTTAATGCCTCCCGTGCATCCAGCGTGTTTTACAGAGGAGAGCAGGGTTTAGCACGGGACTCGGGAATTAGATGTCACTGCATTTAAACCTCAGGACTGCTGGTAACGAGGGTGACCTTGGCCATCTCTACGGCCACCATAAGAGGAAGGTTCTGTCTGTCCACTTGAACACAGAGAGGTCAGCCACTGTCATTCTCCTTACAATAATGAGCAGTGAGCGAAAGTCTGTGGCTTCCTCTCCCTCCTCCACCCCTTCTTCCCCGGGGCCCTGGCTGGCATTCTCTCAACTTACCTACATCCTTCTCGGTCTGGCTCAGCCCTGAGATCCTCAGACCCCACCTGGAGCTGTCCCTTGACTGGTTTTCATTTCTTTCTCCTGGAGTTTAAGTTCCTTCAGGGACTGTATGGGCCCAAGGGGACCGTGTACCACATTTTTTTTGTTTCAAGGGGAACAGCCATTGGTTTCACTACGCAGCACCCCCGGCCTCGGGGTCTGCACGTTTGGGACAATGGCTGGTTCTCCTGCCAGGACCCAGTATTGCCCCAAGGGATAGGCCAAAGGTCCCAAGTGGGCGACGCAGGTCCCCCAGGAGAGTCGTGCAAGGTGTGGGAGAAGCTCCGTCTCCTCGCTGGCCTCTGAACTGTGCCCCGCCCCCGCCCCACGCGGCCCCGCGCGGGTGATGGGGTGACTGTGACGCTGACGCCTGCGGATTCCGGGGCCCCTCAGGCCTCGCTGTGGCCGCCCCCCCCCACAGTTGTTCACCCCACCCTCCATCCGGCCTCTGCCCAGCGACTCTGTGCCCAGCTCACCCCTCTGCGGACCGCGCGCCCCCGACCCCGACCTGCGTCCCCGGCGGGAACCGCTTCCTGCGCCCAAGGGCACAGCGCACTGCGTCTTCCCAGCTTCCCTTGTTTAAAAGCACCTGCCTACTGTTAGTGCCATTTCCTTAAAACGCATTTTCAAAAATGCGATCCCTGGGTCCACGCGTGTGGGCCGTGACCGGGGCAACTGCCTCCCCCAGGAACGACGTGTTCCCGGGGGAACAGGGTTCCCGGCGAAGGAGGACCCGGGCCTCTTCCTGTGTGCGTGGCGGGGGCTTCTCGTCGTCGTCCTCGCTCGTCCGTAGTCAGAAGTCCCACGTCAGGAACTACTGCCGGCTTTGCCGTTGGCGACCCTGTCGTTTATACTGGGGCATTATTTCACCTCTGAGTCGGCTGAACCGGGAACGACTTTTTCTCT
Source organism: Furipterus horrens (assembly GCF_987537825.1). NCBI lineage: Eukaryota > Metazoa > Chordata > Mammalia > Chiroptera > Furipteridae > Furipterus > Furipterus horrens. The sequence goes on along the minus strand of NW_028327186.1, from coordinate 895,612 downwards.
TCCGTTTGTTCCTCGTATCGTTCACTCAACAAATGTGGAGACGCGCGTGCTGAGCTGCATTCAGGGGAGATCGTCGCTCGGGTTTCCCAGATCCGTTCGGGGGCATCGGAACGTGTTATCCGTCCCTGAGGCCTTTTATTGGCTGATTCAAGTCATAGAGGACGTTTGAGGTCTTTGAGATCGTCCCTGACCGACTCAGAAATGTGATTCTTCCGCGGGCTTCAGCGACCTTCGCGTGCGGACGTGAGCGCGTTCTGCGGGGCACTGGTTCGCCTCCCGTTTGTGGCTGAAGGGCCCTCCGTTCCCAGTGCAACATTAGTTTCTGTTCCTGCAGGGAATGCCTTTAACTCCCGGAATCCGCGACTGCGTGGTTTGAGAAGGCGCTGAGGAAGTTATACAACAAAAAGCGTCTATCAGAAAGCGATACAAGACAGGATTATAGCAGAGCGACTCTGTGGAGGCTAATTTTTAGTTGCAATGTGCCCAGAAAATGAGGCTTTTGTAAGTGATGTTATTTTTAAGGGGGCTTCCTGGGGGGAGCCCCGGGAGGGGCGTAGGGAGTCCCAGCCATGGGTGCACAGGTTGTGGGGGTGAGGGTGGGGTGCTCCATACACCTGTGATGTAAATTACATTTCCGGGTGCCTCCGTAATGTTTTGCCTTATTACAGCCAGGCCCCTGTTCTTCTAAAATGTGACAGTGCCCTCCGCCAGCCCCCCTGTGGGCCTGGGGAAATGCAGCCTGTCTCTGATTCATGAAACGCCTCTTCCCTCCATTTCCCTGCCATTCAAAATGTGGGGTCAGCACCCCAACCCGCCCTGTCCAGAGGGCAAGCCAAGACGATGAAGAAGCCGTTTTAGGTCTTCTTTTTCTCAGTGAAGCCATGCACCCGGCGTTTTTATGTTTGCCCCCAAACGGGTTCCATGATTGAAATCCACTTACTTTGAGGGCAGTAGGTGCTTTTCGTTTTACTCTGCTGGCTCTATGTTCTGTTTTTAAGCTCTTTTTAAAAAGATTTTTTTTTAAATTTATTTAGAGAGAGAGGGAGAAAGAGGGGGAGAGAGACATCAGTGTGTTGCCTCTCATACACACCCCAACCCCCAGCCAGGGACGAGCTTACAACCCAGGCCTGTGCCCTGACTGGGGACGGAACTGGCAACCTTTCGCTTTGCTGGATGATGCTTTAACCAACTGCGCCACACGGGTCAGGGCTAAACTTTTTTTCAATGTATTCTTTCTGTAAGTTTCACCCTAGTTCTGACCCCAGCCCTTTTCTCCCCTTCTGATGCTCTTTTCTTAGCTGATCCTTCAACAGAGGACTCCCCAGGCTGCACTCTGCTTTTTGAGGTGCTCCCCTGGGTGGAACCAGACCCTCTTCAGTAGCGCTCAGGCCGGGTACTCTCGCCCACCGGGCTAATGCTGTGTCAAGCCCACTGAGTGGCTGCCCCCAGTCCGCTGGCTCATCGCAGGACATGCAACTGTCCTTTGCGTGTCACAGGACTCACATGCGATCTGGCCTATATTTAGAACCGTTTTCTTTAGGGAAGTTTCCAGAACCTATCTGGGTTGAAGCTTGGATATTTCTTAGAACTATACATCTACTTCACCTGGACTCTCTTATGCCCTGCTGGGGCAGGGTGGGGCGTGCAGGGCGGGGTCCAGGAGGGTCAGAGCTCAGAGTGCGCCCACCCTCCGTGGCTGTCCCTATCGCCCAGGGGACAACTGAGTGGTGTTAACAGCTGCCCAGGAGCTGGTTCTTAGAGAATGGGAATGATGCATAGCTTTACCTGACCCAAGGCTTCCTGGGAAGTGGATCCTCACCTGGGCCCGAGCTTCGGCCCACCCAGACTGGGGACACTGGCTCGTGGGGTAGCCCAGAGGCGTTCGTGCGGCAGAGCAGGGCGACAGCAAGCGAGGAGGACGCGTTCCCATGCCTCGGTTTTCTTGTCCAAATTTGAACAGAAGAGACATCAGCAACTGTTCTTGCTCTGCCTTTTCTGCCCTCACAAAGCACCACCGCAAAGTGATTGGGGTGAGAATGTGCCTTTTTTAATTTACCAGCTCTGTTGAGATATACTTGACGTATAACGTTGTGTAAGTTTAAGGTGTCCAGGAGTTGATTTGACACATGTATATATTGCAAAACATTGCCACTGTGGCTGTAGCTAATGCCGCCATCCCATCACAGAATCATGTTTTCTTCCTTGTGGTGAAAACACTTCAGATCTACTCTCTTAGCTACACCCAGCTACATAATACAGTATTGTTAACTGTCGTCACCACGCTGTACATTAAGATCCCCAGAACTTACTAGTTTTATAGCTGGAAGCTTATACCCTTTGACCAGCACCTCCCAGGCTCCCCCAATGCAGCCCCTGGTAACAGCCAGTCTACTATCTGTTAGGATGAGATTGTTTTCTCTCTCCAAGGTATTTCAGGGGGAAAGAAAAGGCTAAGGAGTAACCGGCTAGATTATCTCTAAGTCCCTACAAGCGTGAACTGGCTTGTACTGTGAATTTAGGACTGTCTTTAGTGGAGTGTGTGTATCATTTCAACGTGCGGTCCCTGACCTTAACAGAGCCCCTTTTCCTTTCACAAAGCACGTCATTTCCTTGCCATCTCTGTAGGAAGCATTATTCAGTATGCCCCAAGTTTCCTTCTACAGGGAAGTGGAACATTACTGGGAGTGGCCAGCTGCCCAGGGCGAGGGCTCCCCAGGTGGGGTCGGGGACGCCAGTGCCCCCGTCATTTGGGATCCACTCCCCACTCTGGTGCTTTGACAGAGACTCTCAAGTATGGTCACCAGTACACTAGACATTGGTAATCAGATGTCATCTTCCTAATTCTACTGGCTTAAAATGATCACACTTTAGCTCACATTTTATATTTTTAATTAGAAACAAAAAAATATATGTCTGAAAAAAATACACACACAGCCCCCTGCTGTCGTCCTTCCCAAGACAGTGCCGGTAACCTGCAGCAAGAGCGCCCCTTGCAGGTCACATTATCACAGCCCCACTGGAATGGACGGGCAGAGCGTTTGCAAGTGAACTCCAGGTTGCTCGGGGCTTGAGGGGTGGGGAGTGAGGGGGTCCAGTTTTTCTCCACTGCCCAATTTTCAGTCTAACACTTCGCTTCTAAAGTCTGAGCGTGCCTCCTTGTAGATGAAGATTCCTTGCAAAGCTTCTCTTTGTCATTCCCATTTGGAGAAGAATAAACTAAAATGCTGCATTTGGGGGTGGTCAAGAGTCCCTTCATCCTTGTAACCTGCGTCCTCTCCAAAGTGATGAAGGCTTAAGTCAACTCACAGGGAGGACTGCCATGTTCCAGTCCTAAAGACCCAGAAGCAGCGGGGTGGATTTTACAACTTACCTGGGGGAATCCATCTGGAATCACCAGTGGCACTTGTTTGTACAGGTGTGTTTTACCTGCTCTGGGGAATCAGAGATGCCCTCTGTGAGAATGCACCCCCGGGAGCGGGTGTGGCTTGCAGGCCAGGCGTGGGTACAGCAGCTTGAGAGCAAGGTCGGGAAGAGAGAGAACTGCACGTGGCTGAGGCTTCAAGGGTCGAGGACGAGCCCAGAGGAGAGGGGCAGAGTCCAGGGCTTGTGGCTGCGGTGGCCGGCCTGTTCTGTTCCCCATCTGGAAGTTATGATCACCTTTGTGGTTTTCTCTTTCCTGGGAGTGCCCAGCCGGCAGGCATGGGCACGGAGAGGGAAATGTGGGTGCCTTCGGTGCTGGGAGTGTGCTGATGGGTGTGAGTCCCGGAAACTTGGGCCGGGCGTGGATGCCAGATTAGAGGGGCTTAGGCCACTGTGTGGGCGGAGCTGGGCACAGCGCGTCATAGCCCTTAATAGTGAAGAAAATAATTACTCCAGCCCTCTACGGAATAGCGCCACTTAAAAATAGGAAACATTTTTTTAAAGATTTTATTCATTTATTTTTAGAGAGGGGGAGGGGAGAGAGAATGAAAGGGAGAGAAACATCAATGTGTGGTTGCTTCTCGCACGCCCCCAACTGGGGACCTGGTCCACAACCCAGGCCTGTGCCCTGACTGGGATTCGAACTGACAACCCTTTGGTTTGCAGGCTGCACTCAATTCCCTGAGTCACACCAGCCAGGGATGAAAATGGAAAACATTTCTAGTGTTGTCTTATTTACTTATTTTTCTTTTTGGTGGTAAGCCATTAAATGACTTACCACTGAATTTTTTCAAAGTGTCCTAAAAATACATTTTACAAGCCTGAATTACCATCTGTCGCAGCTGGTCACTGACAACAGGCTATGAAGCATTTTGCAGGTGGCAGGAGAGCAGCTGAAGTCTGGATGATGGTTATTATGGTCCTTCGAGTAGTGAATGTGGTTTTAAACTGTATTTTAAGTGAATGGACCAAATTTAAAACATCTCTTGGTGTGTGCATGCATGCACTTTTTAAAATATGCTTATTGATTTGAGAGAGAGAAAAAGGGGGAAAGAAAGGGAGAGAAACATTGATGTGAAGGAGAAACATCCATTGGTTGCCTCCCATTTGTGCCCCAACAGGGGATTGAACCCACAACCTAGGTATGTGCTCTCACTAGGAGTTAACTGCCCAACGTTTTGATACATGGAACAACGCTCCAACCCACTGAGCAGCTGGGCCAGGGCACGTGAGTGCTTTCTTAATAGTAAAGGAAATGCAAGGAAATAGAGAAACCTTTAATACACATACACTCTCTAGATAAAATGTCCAACATCCAAGTCTCAAACTCATTTTCTGTATTACATACATGCTATGTGTATTTGTATGAATAAACTAAGAAATTTTAAAGTTACCTTTATATTTTAAGTATTTTCGCAAACATCTGAATTTTTAAAAATCCTGTCTGTTCAATACTACCTGCTCAACATAAGAATGTAGTTATACTTAAACTAATGAAAACTAGACTCAGAGAGAAGACTTAGCCCAAATCATAGCAACCATCAAAGCAAGACCTTTTCCTGGTAACTTTGGAGGCTGCTTAGCAGTACATTTTTTAAGCGGATTTTTAGAGAGAGAGTAAAGGAGAGAGTGAGGCAGAGAGAGAGAGAGAGATGCATTAATTTGTTGTTGCACTTACTGATGCACTCATTGATTGACTCTTGTATGTGCCCTGACTGGGGATCGAACCTGCAATGTTGGCATATCAGGAATGGTGCTCTAACCCACTGAGCTACCCAGCCAGGGAAGACAAACATTTTCTTTGAGTTTAAAACATGCCCTGAGGCTCATCTGCTATGGGTATTGTGAGGTGGGAAGGGAGACAGGGCTTCAGAGGCAGGAGAAGAGAGAGGAGGGCTTGGTCCTCTTCCAGGGGGTTTCTACCTGTCATATTATCTGCTACAATTCATGAATGTGGGCCTGAAAACCCAAATTTGGTGACTTGTTTTTTTGTGAAAATGCATATCTTTTAGAGAAGAAAGGTAGAGGCTGGTCAAGGTTGCCATTCTAGAACCTTTCCCAGTATCCTGCATTTGCTACTAGAGATTTAAGCACCTGTCATTTTCTTTTCAATTAATTCATTTGCTTGGTATGGTAAAGCTTTTATGTGTTGCTTGGTAGACAGAATGTCTATATTGTACTGATTCTTCCACAGTTAGGCGAAGGGAAGAATGATCTAAACATCTAAACTTTGCAAAAGATATTAAATTTTTTTCTAACTTAACAAAAATTCTTTCCACTTCCTCAACTGATCAAAATAATAGATGAAGAAATGATAACGATGCTCTTGTTTACCCAAGGTTCATAAGAGATTCTCATGCAAAAATCCAATTTTTATCCCAGCAAATAACAAAGCAAACAATAAATTGTATTAGGCCTCTTACAATTCAGGTAAAAGTAGTTTTTAATATGTGAAAATTATCTGTAAGAAGTGAAACAATTTCACATTTCTTGGGGAAAAGGGAAACATCAGATGCTTTATGATAATAATCGTGCTGTGTTAAATGGAGTAAAATCCAATTTCATCGCAGGAAACTGTTATAATTCAGTCTAACTTGGAACTTGCAAATGGTGTTTACCCACCTGGAATAAGAATGGAGGGCAGACTCTTCAAACTTAAACCAACTCTGGAAAATTAACAGCCAGTCTGACTTATAGGGAATTCAGTGGGGGCTTTCGGTCGCCCGCTCTCCTCGCTGCTGCGCCCCCCGCCCCCCCATGCTGAAACGCACGTGGTGAGTGCGGTCCAAGCAGCCGGCATCCTGTCCGGGGCCTGCGGCCTCATAGCTGGCCGCGTGCGGGAACCCAGGTGTCCCTGTGCCGAGCTGGCACGTGGCCACTTACTGGATGGGATCGTGGGCCCTGGGGGCTGCAGTGGGCATCAGAGGGCAGTTTGCGAGTGTGGAGGGCTGAGAAGGACACCCAGAGTCCCCCAGCAGTGACTTCCTTTCTTGGACATGAGTTGAGGCAGCGGTCCCCTTGCCACGACGGGTTCCAAGCGCTGAGGCTGTGGCGGAAATTCCCACAAATTCTGTTCGTGATCGCTTGACCTTGACTTAGGGATGTGAGGGAAGGAGACAGAGGTGAAAAAGGGAAGGTCCATTATTACCTATCATTTGATGATAAGAATACATTATGAATCCAAATCAGGTTCCATTAATAAGCACTTTAAAAGGAAAACGATAGAATACAGCGAACGTTCCTTCCCAAATTAGAGGAGTGAGCCCCAAGATGGTTGAGCTCACCCTCCCCCGCCCACGTCTCTAGAAGGAGTGGGAGGTGTGAAGCCTACCTGCCCCTCACTTCCGATGCAGCAGTTTCAGGGCCGTGACCGGGGGGAGGGGTGCGCTGTCCAAGGATGGACACAGAGAAGGCACAGCCAGCCCAGACACGCCTCGGGGACATCAGTCCGTCTGAACGTGTCCTCGCCCCGAAGCAGCCGCTCTCGTCCCTGGAGCAGCGGGGATGGGAGCCCGTGTTCAGGAGACCGTGGCTGGTCAGATGTGTTGGAAGCTGCACCCACCCCTCTGGGTGGCGCGCAGGAACCGTGGGACCCTTCTGTCGGGCTGCGGGGCCCTGGCTGGTGTTGATCTTTTGCTTCACGCCCACACACCTGTTTGTTAGGCTTCCCTTTTCTTTATATATTTTTTAAATTTATTGATTTGAGGGAAAGTAGGGAAAGGAGAGAGGAACATTGATTTTTGTTGTTTCACCCATTCACGCATCCATGGGTTGACTCTGTATTGCCCCAGCCAGGAATTGAACCTGCAACCTTGGCAAATCGGGATGACAGTCCAACCACCCGAGCTACCCAGCTAGGGCCCCCTGTTCTTTTGTTTGTTTGTTTGTTTTTAATTCTTGGTTGTTCTATTCACCTGAACCTGAGAGCAAGCCTAGAGAAGTGAAACAGACTGCTGTAAACAAGACACCCTATGTGGGCAGCTTTAACCACAGACATTTATTCTGGAGGAGGCTCATGGTCCAAGGTCAGGGTCTGCTGAGAGCCCTCTAGCTGGTGTGCAGACGGCGCCTTCTCAGTCTGCCTACCACCAGCTGAGAGAGAGACCCGTGGGTCTTCCTCTTCTTGTAAGGGCACTAACCCGCCTTGGGGCCCCACCCTCACAGCCTCGCCTGACACTGATGACATCTCAAAGGCCCCGCCTACAAACACCGGCACACTGGGGACTGGAGTTTCAACACACAGATGTTCAGGGAGGGCAACAGTCGTCCACAGCAGTACCCATGCATAAGTGAACCCCCACTAGTCACGGTTTCTACAAAATACACCCAACACCGCCCTCTGGCAAACCAGTAGGAAGCCCGACCCAGGATGTTGATAGGAAAATGGGGTTTCCATTTTGCTCCCATTCAGGGTTTTTATTTATATTTCACATACATCATGAAGCTATTACACATAATGTGAAATATTCATTCTGTGTAAGTTGTTACATTTCATATACAATCAAATGGGTAAAGTTACTTCAATTGAAAGTATGATTTTCTTCCCCTCTTTATATCGATAAACGGCTCCAATCATTGCTCTGGAACAGCTGTAGTTACTGGCCCCCCCCCCCCCCGCTCTGCACAGCAGGGGGGGCTCGGCTTTTGTCAACATAAGAAACGTCCAAATCTGTTAGGAATTTTATGAGTTTATTTGAGCCAAACTGACGGCAATTTCTGGGAAGCAAAGGCTCCCGAGAATGGCAGTTCTGCACCTTATTTTATACATCAGAATCAAAGGAGGAGGCGTAAGGGGGTTACGTGACGCCCATTGGTGATAGATTAGGGAGGCGGAAGAAAGCAAAGTGGGAAACCTCTGGGATTGGATAAAAGGAAAATGACAGACATGTACTTCTTTTACACAGGTGGGTACAGGACAGTTAACAGTCAACAGTTAATGTGATAATCATAACAATGGGGGGGTCTCCCTCTGGTGAGTTGCCTCTGCCTGGGAAAAGAAAATTACTTTGATGTCCCAAAGTTTCTGTTATCAGGTATGCTATTGGTATAGATGAAAAAAAAAAAAAAAAGACAGGCTCAATTAACGTAAAGATTGACCCATTAGGGTAAAATACCGCCATGACATGACTACCCGCTGTGACTCGCTTTTAGTTAAGAAGATTTAATTCCAGGCCACCCTGTGTGGTCACTCCACATCTCTGGGTGTGTAAGCCACCACGCAGGCCCCCCGGAGCCGGTCAGCTTTAGCATGGGACCCCTTTCTGGCCACACCTGGAGAGACATGGATGGCCCAGCACATCTGCCGATTCTCTTCGATGACAAGGGCCGATGCCTGGGTCCCTTCTCTGTCCCTGTGGCATTTACTCCACATGATTCCGTGTATTTGGGGAGATCATGTACTTATCCTTATAAGGCATAGTTCAATTTAGACTTCTTTCTTCAAACTGGCACATGGAAAGCTGAGGTGTGGGAGGGAATTTTGTTTTCTGGGGGCTGGGTTTAGAAAAAAAGAAAACAAAATCCAATTCTCTCTTCCTCACGTGGATATGGCAGTGACTTCCTTGTGGCCAAAGAACATGTCAGCGAGGAGACAGTGTTCATCTGGATGAAGCTAGAAAGCCAAGGGCAGGACAGGCAGCTGGGCTCCTACTTGACACTTTGATAGCTGATGCCTTTGGAAACCACTTCGTAAGCAGTCCCTGCGTTTCGCACCGTGTAATGTATTTAGGCTGAGATGAGAATCCCCGCAGAGTAGGTGGAAACCGTGGTGGCAGCCACGCCTCCTGGGGCCCTTCTTGCGTCTTTCCTTCCCGTTCGCACGTGTTATGAACCACTTTTCACCCTCCTGGACCATAAAGAGTGTGCTAGATTGGGGGTGGGATCCAGGCCTGTCAGCCACGCCACCTCCAAAGGCTGCCCACCCTCAAGCCAGCGAAGACATTTCTGAAGCTCAGGCCCCAGGGGTGCTGTGCTGGGGTCCCTCAGAAGTGGCCGATGGGAGACGTGGGTCACAGGTTAGGCCTCATGGGTCTTTCAGAAAACCCACGGCGGCCCAGAACTCAAAACGGGCTCACTGCGGCGCGTACCCTCGGCTCTGTCCCAAGTGGAGAAACAGGTGACCCTCACCTGGGGGAGTGAGGTGATCAAACCTGCTGCTGGGACCAGTTTCTCTGTGAAAACTCTAGGAAAACAAGTCTTGCCCTGGCTGGTGTGGCTAAGTGGATTGAGCGCCGACCTGCAAACCAAAGGGTCTCTAGTTCGATTCCCAGTCACGGCACATGCCTGGATTGCGGGCCAGGTCCCCAGTTGGGGGCGTGCAAGAGGCAACCACACACTGATGCTTCTCTCTCTTTTTCTCTCCCTTCCCTCCTCTCTAAAAATAAAATAAGTAAAATCTTTAAAAGCAAAAAAAAAAAAAAAAAAAAAAAAAAAAGAAAGAAAGAAAAAAACAAGTCTTGAAGGTGCTTGTAATGAGGTTTTCTGCAGCTTGGCTTCCCTGCCGGCCACAGTCCATGTTGGCGTGGCGCGTTCTATACCACCATTCCAGTGTCGCCGCTCTGCAAGGTTGGTCCTGTAGATTCGGAGACCAAGTGGTGAACACAAAGCTCAGAAACAGGAAGCTTCCCAACCCAGACCGTGGGAGGTGGTTACACAGACGTGAGCAGAGCGAGGACCATGGGCCAGGTGCAGAAGGCCACCAGGGCAGAAGTCTCGGGTGCCTAGCAACGGGCAAAACTGGGAAACAAGGACCTCGCCCCCAGGGTGGCCTTGCCCGTGTGACCTTTCATAAGGCTGGTCACGTAACTCAGACCCTCCCCTGGCCTTTCCTTCCCTGGCACGTTGCTAGTCATGCAGGTTAGACCTCCTTAGAGGGGGGATGAACAAGGGGGCAGAGAATAGCCCTGAAGCACTAAGCCCCCAGGACAGTGAGGTTCTGACCCGCATCGCATACATCTGGGCCTCAGTCACGTCTCAGCTCCAGGCCCAGAAAAGCAACAAAACCAGGCAAGTGGCACCATGGCTGCCTCACGACCAGCCGCCTTGACTAATGACCCCTGCCCTGGTGTCAACCACCCAGTGGAGACCACGACCCTAAAAGGACACACCTGGAAAGCTGATGGGTATTCTGTTGGGATCCTCCCCTGAGACCTCCAGATAGAAACCCTCCAGCCAGGGACCCCGTGTGGCTCTCTCTGGAGCGCACTCACACCTTTCCCGACCGCCTTCCCCGGGCATGTTTTCCCTGCCTCTCTCCTGCTCCTCTTCCTCTCCTCCCCTCTCTCCACTCAGTGCACTGAGCCACAGCAGCCAGGGCTGTGACTTTTTAAATAAACTTCTTTTTATAGTTTAAGGCTTGGCTTTGAATTCTTTCTTAGCCAGAACTAAACCGAGGTCCAGTGTGACCGCAGCGGTCTAACTCCTGGTGCCGGCCTCACTGCCGGCAAAAGCACTCGGCGAGTCTGCGCGGACCCGTCAGAAATCCGGAATTTCTGTTTCTCAGCAGGGACCTCTGATGTCACTCATTCAGAGGATGCCGGAACTCTGGTGACAGTTTCTGATGGAAAATGGTCCTCAGTGTGTACTTGTGTGCTTGAGGTTACGTCACTGGCTCTCAAGAGTCCGAGGTGTGCTGTAGCCCTTCCGACTTGATTCTGGGCTTGGTTGTGTGGTCACTTTGGCCATTGGGTCCCAAGCCAACCTGACGTGGGCGGGACCTCAATGCATCTTATTCGGTAGGAGCTGGCCTTCTTGGAATGCTGCCACCATGCCAAGAGTCGGGTCTATGTGTCTTGAGAATTAAGACCCCACAGAGAGAAATGGCCACCTCTTCCAGGGTCCCCAGCCCACAGATCAAAAGAAGGCACTCTTAGCGAGCTCAGACAGGAGCTTCAGATCCGACAGGCCAACCCACGGACTCAGGAGAAACAGTAGCTGCTTGTTGCTTTAAGCCAACACGTTGAGGTGTCTTATTGCACCATAGAACTCTGACACGCTTCTCGATGGTACGTTCAATAATTAACTAACAGATAACATTGCCTATTCAATATTAAAGTGACAATATTCATGCCTGAGAGTTAAAAAACATTGTATATAAATTATTGAGTCATTAATTAAGGAAAATATTCACCAAACTTATTGGTGTTACTTTAACTAAAAGAAAAAAATTCTTTTTTTTCTTATAAACCCTGAATTGTGCCCCCATCAGTGTGGATGGGGTGTTATCCTGCAAAGCCAAGGGTCGCTGGTTTGATTCCCAGTCAGAGCACATGCCTGGGTTGCGGGCCAGGTACCTGGTTGGGGGTGCGCAAGAGGCAACCACACATTGATATATATTTCTCTCTCTCTCTTTCTCCCTCCCTTCCCCTCTCTCTCTAAAAAAAAAGAAAAAGAAAGAAAATGAAATAAAGTGTTTAAACTCTGATTTGTATTTAATTTTAGTAGCTGGAGTGAAGGAAGGTTCATAGGTTGGTCGCACATTCATAGCGTAGCATACAAACTAATCTGCAAATTACTCCAGGTTTTTCATATGCAAAAGCTCACCGCCTGAATATGGTTTTCCCTCCATCCCAAGGTGCGTACCTTGTCATTTTCTTCCTCGCCAATTTTAAATGCTCTGGCTGGGGCGTCACGGGCAGCATTGGGCCTTCCTGTCAGCAGATATTCCTGTCTTATCGCTCCTCTCAGAGAGAAAGCGCGCAGTGTTTGATCATTCATTACGACTCTTTGCTGCAGGTGTTTTTTACTTACTTAGGTTGAAGAAGATTGGCTATATTCTTTGTTAAGAACTCTTGTTAGGGATTTCTCCAGCGATCGCTATGATTTTATGATTCCTTTCATCTATTAACGTAGCCTAGACGGAACCACATCACTCAAGCTTCAAAGGGACCAGTGTTCATGAAAATCTAATTTCTTTCTATAAATCAGAAAGAAGCAGCCAATGGAATTTTATGCAGGATGTCATTTATAATTGGGTTAAAATGTACAAAGTACCTGGAAAGCAAGGTAAAGAAGGAGTGAGAGATCTTAACAGAGGGAATTGTAAAATTGATGTGCCGCATGAAGGAAAAGCTAAGTAAGTGAATGCCGGGGAGGAAGAGGGTGCATGTGGGCAATATATTTATTTTGTTTTGAAATCCTTTTTACTTTGTAAAAAGGACGGGGCACCTCGGGAAAATACTTGATGGAAGGCGTGGGAGCGAAAAAAATTAATATTTTTCCTCCCACCTTCTAAGTGCTTCCGGCTGGGCCAGTAATGAAGTGAACAGAGACCGACTAACAGGAGAAAATAATTTTAATACATGTGCATAGGGAATTCACGTAGGCATGAAAATTCCAAAGACAGTGAGGCCAGATGGGGTACAGAGGACACTTTTGGACAAATGAGGAGGGGGTTAGGGCATTAGATTTCAGAAGCGAGAGAACTGGCTTTACAGGTGGTTGAGGAAGAACAGAACGCAGGTGGCAGGAAAGTCCCTGGAAGGAGAAACCAAGAGAATGGGTGTCAGCCAACAGGTGCCTGCCAGAAGCCCTCTGGGTGGCCACACGTAATTCACATGAGGCGAAGGCAGCTTCCTAGAGCCGCCTTCCAGAAGCAGGTGTTTCTGTCTGAATCTCCTGGGCAGGAAAGGGGGGCCCAGGACGGGCCAAAGGTTCTTTCCGAGTCTTTTGTTTCTTAAAGAACAGTTTAAAATCAATATCCCAAAAGGCGGCTTTGGGGTGGCAGAATTTTGGCTCCCCTCAATGGCATTTAAGATTTTTGCTGGAAAAATAATGTGCTGCTGTGCAGTACTACCAAGCCAGCGCTCGTGATATGAACAAAAGCCTTTCACGGAAGGGAGGGCTGATCCCTTCCGCTGAGGACACAGCCCCACCTTCCTTTCTCCTCCACAATTACTGTGTTCGACTTCTGACATTGTCTGCCTTCCCCCGAAGACCCGCCAAGGTGAAGGACGCTTCCTTGAAAGGCGGTCCCCGTGTCTGTCTGTGTATTTCAGGGTGCTCCCTGAGACCCGCAGGGATGTGCCTGCCCCTGGGGGGGTTCAGTAGCACCGGGAACAGGCTGGTGTTCACTAATCACACAGCAAGCCTCCTCTTCTCTCACTGTGAAGAGATGAACAGACGGTTAGCAGAAAAGAATCAGAATTAGTCAAAAAGCGATCAATCCTCCTCCTTCTCTACATCTGCTCTTTCATTAATACCGTGGAGCTGTGCTTTCTTTTCAAACGGGGAACTCAAAGGTTGGGAATAAGGGCTCTAGCTTTTCCCAAATTACTTCTATTAACAGGCAAGTATTGATAGGAGGCAAGGGGTCGGAAAGGCCGAAGTGAGGAGGAGAAATTGAAGAGCTGGCTGAGCGAGAGACCGAGCATTTGCGTTACAACTGGTGGGAAACGTGCCAGCATCCACGGCTTGCTTCAGCTCAATCTTATCACAGCAGCACAAGGATTCAAGTGTTTTAGGTTGTTGGAATTTATAGATGAACGTGTTTATTGTAGTTTCTACTGAAGCCATTGAAGAAACAGAATTCCTTCGCTGCCGGTTACTGCTCCAAGGTTTACCCTGGTCTCTGGCTTCTGCGGGGTCTGCATTTGGAGTGGTAATCACGTTCCACCCCTCTCCCTGCAGCTGGCCAGCGGTTTGCGAGAGTCACGCCCAATTAAATGGAAACTAACTAAAAAACTCTTATGAAATTGTTACATCCCGATGACTGTGCCCACCTGTCCCTTGTGGATGAAAAAGGGGCCACATACTAAGCCTGACGAGCTCAGGGGAGGCCTGCCGGGTGGCCTTGCAAACTCAGATAGTGGAAGTATACTGCACAGGATGGTCTGAAATAAAAACTTCCTAACTAAAGGCAGGTCATGGTGCGCAGGCAGAGCCCAGGCCAGCACCTTCCCTGACAAAGGGCAGTCTTTACCTTAACCGAGCCTGTCCACTGTCTTCTTGCATCTAAGATAACCTGCCTTTGAAAAGTCAGAGCGACCTCCTGTCCAGACCCTTCAGAACTAGAACATGTGAACACAGAGCCCCTCATTGTCATTGTTACCCTGTTAATTCTTAGCTGCCGACTGTCCTCTACCCACCTATATGAAAGAAGTACGTGTCTATCATTTTACTTTTCATCCAATCCCATAGATCTCCCTGCTTTGCTTTCTCCCGCCTCCCTCGTCTACCACCAATAAATTTCACGGGACCCCTTAGGCCTCCTGCATTGACTGTAATGTGTCAACATAAGAAACGTCCGGACCTGCAGGAATTTTATGAGTTTATTTGAGCCAAACTGACCAAAATCGCCAGGAAGCAAAACCTCAACAAGTTGAGAAAAGGCTCCAGAGAAGGGCAGTTCTGCACCTTATTTTATACATTACAATCAAAGGAGGCGTAAAGGGGTTGCATGAAATCTATTGGTGGTAGGCCAGGGAGGCGGGAGAAAGCAAAGTGGGTAATTCTCTGAGATTGCATAAAAGTAAAATGACAGACACATCTTTTACACAGGAGGGTATAGGATAGGAACAGGCAACAGTTAACGGGGTAACAATAACAATAAGGGGATTGGTGGTCTCCCCTCGGCAGGGTGCCTGTGCTTTGAGGGGTCCAGAAAAAGGAAATTTGACTCTCCAAAGGTAAGGTATCATGCTGTAAAAAAACTACAGGCTCAGTTAGAGTAAAGATCGGCCTATGTTAGGGAAAAATACTGGCCTCAGACGTGGCCGCCCGCCACGACCTGCTTTTAGCTAGAAAGTTTTCATTTCAGGCCGTTCTGTGTGGTTACTTTCGGGCCCTGAGTTTGTAAAGCTGCTGCACAGGCCCCCCCACCCCCCATCAACCAAGCCAGTCAGGTTTAGTATGTGGCCCCTTCTCTTCCACAAACGTATAAAATAAGATGCAAAGCTCCCATTCTCCAGAGCATCTTCTTCAGTCTCTTAGGATTTTGCTTCTTGGCAATTGTCATCAGTTTGGCTCAGATAGTCATAAAAATGCTCTACAGGTTTAAATGTTTCTTATGACATTCTGTAGGTGAGAATCAGCCACTTCATTCAACCCATGCCAATGGAAATATCAGTAAGGAAATGTATAGCAACCCCCCCCCCCCGCCATTTCATCAGATAATTATAACATTTATCAAAGAAGGTAGAAAAATGGTTTTAAATCAAGACATCATCTCAGAGCATCCTACAGTGTTTGCGGTGGCCGTGGCTGGTTCACTGTCATACGGTTTCTGGGCTGTCACCCTGCTTTGCCCTTACAGGGGTGCACTGTGTCTTAACTCCTTCTCCTTCCTTACCAGCAACTGCTCCAATGGGAGAATGAAAGAAGTTCCTCTTGGCAAGGAATAAATATATACATAAAACTGTAAGCCCGAGGCCCTGGCTGCTGTGGCTCAATGGATTGAGCATTGACCTGCGAAGCCAAGTGTCGCTGGTTCGATTCCCAGTCAGGGCACATGACTAGGTTGCACGTCAGGTCCCCAGTCGGGGGCACGAGTGAGAGGCAACCACACAGTGATGTTTCTCTCCCTCTCTTTCTCCTTTCCCCTCTCTCTAAAAATAAATAAACTAATTAATTAATTACTTTTTTAATAAACTGGAAGCCCGATGTGAGCTCACATCGTGTGGTGCTAACAGATTTTGGCATAACCAGCGTCCCAGCCTGTTGCAGGCATTCAACATATATGTACTAGGTCGCGTGATTACGGAATCGAATGATGTTTCTAGGCTATTAATAAGAGTTATAAACGGACATAATTCTCGGCAGTTAATGATGCATCCAGGTGAGACTGAGTCTGTGAAACGCATAGGAAGCACAGAGAGGCAGTGACAAAGCTGACACTGTCCTCATCCCAGCGCCAAGTGCAAAGTGGCAGCAGTCATGCGAGCACCATCCCCTCCTGGCTCTGGATCTGCAGGGCAGGTCCCTTGCAGGGAGCATCACCACCCATGTGATAAAGATCCATGGCAGAGACTCAGAAAGCTGGGAAGTAAACCTACCTCGTGTACTTGGAAGAGCGTGACAGAAAAGTTGCTGATTCCTGTGGGGACTCCCATGTGCTCAGAGCTGCACAGGGGAGATCTGTCCTTCCGGGGATGTCGTATTTGCACCGGAGGTGTGCTGTGGACTGCACTGTGTCCCCCATCCCCGAGCACCATCTCACAAAGGGACTGCGTTTGGAGATGGGGAAGCAGTTAAGGTTGAGCGAGGTCATAAGGTGGGAGTCCTGATCCGATCGTACTGATGATCGCAAGAGGAAGAGACAGCTCTCCCTGTCTGCGCACAGGCGCTGATGAAAAGCCACATGAGGACGCAAAGAGAAGACAGCTGTCGGCCAGCCGTGAGATGTCGCAGACTCCGGCCAGCGGCGTCCGCGGCTCTGTGGATGTAATGAACAAAAGCACGTGGACTACACGAATCCTGTGGAGAAAAGGGACAGAACCGCCACTCTCTGAGTGAGAGAGTGTCCGGCCCTTGCCTGGACAGGCTTTTATTGCTTTCAGAGTGGGTTACCTTAAACAAAGCCATAACTCATGATGCTAAAGGCAAGGTCACTTTAGATGATTATTCTTACAGAAAAGAATGTCATGTATACAAGGGAGTGATCAGGATGGGTGGGCTAGTGATACCCTATCCTTGAAACAGCTCAGAATAGTCCTCAAAAGGTATTTTAAAATTGTACATTAAACATCTGCTGTTTCCAACTCAGGGTGAGGGAGTTTTAGCAAAAACAAGCTTCAAAGCAGCCTAGATACAATGCAGGCCTGATTTCCACGGGCAAGCCAATCTGTGGGTCTGGCTCTTCATGCCTGTTGGTTTTCCAAACCAGGGCTGAGCTACACTCACCATTGCCACACAGACCGGTTCCCTATAATGAGAGGGTCCTCACCAGGCCCCCGCCAGGCTAGCACCTGGACCTCTGATAGCCGGCCTCCTGAAATAAACACGTTTCTGTTTCTCATGGCTGCTCCGTCTGTGGTATTTTGTTACAGCAGCGCGAACGCACTGAGGCAGTTGCAAGGGATGTTCTGCTGATTTTTCAGTCTGGCAGGTAGACTTCTCATCTATAAAGTGAGGGCAGCGATGCGCCTCAGTTAAAGGGTCTGCATGAGGCGCAGGTGAATGATGTGGGTCGGCCCCTGTTTCATCTCATTGGTACCAGCTGTGCACAGACAGCACCGTCCTCGTGAACAAGGGACATTGTTGTGATACCCGGAGGGATGGAGGGACGGAGGGACGGAGGGACGGAGGGAGGGAGGAAGGAGAGGAAGGCAGGACAGGATCGGCTTCACACGCAGGAGATGAAGCGGCCGGTCTTCCGTCCTGCACATAATGACAGCGCCAGGTTATCTGAAAGAGTTTTCTCAGGTTAGTCATTCATAAGTTGCTTTTGTATAAGAATTTTCATTGCCCCTGGCTTTTGTAGCAGCAATCCCAGTTCTCTTAGCATTGTAAGGTGGTATTAATTTACATTCTCGGACTTTCAGCTAATTGCATTGTGATACATCACCACCTCTTTGTTATAATGCTAGTAATGATTAGGTCTACAGAGATGTCAGGTTTAATCATTTCACACAGGTGCTGGGATGCCTTTATGAAAACCCCTAATGAATAGTGTTATCAATTACTTAATGATTTCTCTGAAATTTAAACAGCAGAATGGCAGCCCATACAGACCCACTGGGATCTCCCACGTGCTCTGAGGTATTGCCATCTCTGTGCTCCCCGTTCTTCCTCGTGTGGAGGGTCGTTCTGTGCTGTGGGAAGAGGAACTGGAAGCAGCCGGCAGGGCCCTCAGAGCAAGGTCCGAACACGCACACGCACACGCACACGCACACACAGGCGCCGAAAGCCTTCTGCAGGAGCCTGTGAGACCAGGCACAGAGGGGAGGGCTGGTGTCCCGACGAGGTATGCCATCAGACCCTTCGGGCGGTGCCTCCCATCCATGACAGGCTCCATAATTTGAGAAAGTTCCTTCGTAGTGAGTTAATACATTACAAATCTCACACCATTTCAAAAAAGTGGACACAGGAAGAGTTAAAGAGCTTTGTTCTCCTCTGGTTTATCTAAACAGATCATTTCCAATAGTCCTGACAATATTTCGAATATTTTAAAAGTAAGTGGACATTACGACCAGATTGTATTGACCACAGATACCTATTTAAAGTCACTAAGACGAGGCTAAGGACAGGTCACAGTGTCTTCAAGTAGCGCCCTGGCAGTGGGTGTGTTGCACCTGCACACGAGTCACACGAGCACTGTGACGTCACATGGCTATGACGTCACCAGGCACTCTGGCATTTTCAGCTGTATAACCTCACAGAACCACCAGCAAGGACTGCCACGTCATTATGTGGCACAGGCGGGTGTAGGAACAAATACAGAAATACAGCATTTGGTCCCATCTGCTGTTTCAGGAACACACTGAGTGTTTTGGAAGGGACCCCCCCTCAGAAAAGGGGGGACAACTGAAAGGCAACTTTCTAGGACTTAATTAATGATGTGGCTTATGTGAGAGCAAACTGATTGAGTTTCGAAATGACTGAGGCTCATCTGCCTACAAATTGGAAGGTTGCGGTCACACACTGCGGCTGGGCAGGAACCCGCCGCGGCGTGGGTGGGTGCAGCCTCTCTCTCTCTCCTGCCTTAGAAAAAATATATCAACGTCAACATATTCAGGAGAGTTTAATTCCTAGATGATATGTCATACTCTTTACATGGATAAAATGAGCTAGGGTAGATCAATAAGGCTACATCACGTGACTATTTTAGTAATAGTGACTTTTTACTTACGTGTTTGCTCCGTTTGCAAATGGAGATCAATGACCAAGATAAACAGATACATCTAGGACAAGGTAGTTGACATTCTCTAAAGGCCAGGTATCATTGATTGCAAGTGTAGAAGCCATTAATATAATCCTTATCTATCTAACTTCTCTTTTAAGGAAACCCCCTGCCAAAGCTTTCTTGGCTTCTTCAGTTGTACAGTGGCTTTAAGTAATATTAAATTCGGGCAAATTGCTAATGAAGGCATTTCTCTGGCTCAGCGCCCTAGCATTCTGAATCTAGCATCATTAGTTGCCTTGAATTAAAATAACGACAGACCTAATTAGATAAATATTGTGGTTATCACGATCTGATTAAGCAGCAATTTGCAAAGGCCTGCCACCAAAAAAATAAAAAGACAAACATTTCTTCTGGTCTTAAAAATGTGCAAAACCGGTGTGACCTGGGTGTGCAGTGGTGTTCAGTAGCACCGTCGTTTACAGAGGCATCTTGCGCTTGGGACTGCGGTCTGTGTGTGTGTGCTCGTACGCACATACGTGTCTTTTAAATGGTGTCCTACGTACCACTTGTCTCATGAGCCCTACGCCTGATCACTCAGTAGAGCCCTCCCATGTCTTACTCTGACCTCAGTCTCACTGCTCCTGTCACCTCCGTCCCCCGGCCGTCCCCCTGGGCACCACTCCGGCCACCAGCATGGACAGCTTCCCTCGCTCCCACCTGTGAGGACCATGAGGGGTGACTTGTCCTGCTGTGGATTCAGCCCCTGGAACACTGCCAGACGCCATCCGATGCGGGAACCCCTGGGGTTCCTTCTTATTCTGAGAGAGCTCTAGCCTCAAATACAGCCCCAGCCCTGACGTTAAAGAACAAAGTGGTCGGTTTTAAGAAACAAGAAAGAATCCCCCAAACGGATGGTGGCTCCAGGAAGCAGGGATGGCGGGCAGAGTCTGAAACACGGAGGGAACGAAGGCGGGTGACCCTGCTGTCACTCCCCTTCCCTCCCACTGCCTGCGACAGACAGGTCTTCGTTATCTGGAAAAGCAGTTTCTGCCTCCTTGTTTTCCGCTCCCCATCACTGTCACTGAGGTCCTCGAGACAGGCGTCCTGTCTCCCTCGGGGCTCTGCTTTGCATTGTCCTTCTGCCTCACTGCTTTAAAAAGCACACCGTCCTCCTAGGAACAGGTTGGCAGGCTCCTGCCGTCCTTCTGCGTCAGGTCCCTGAGGAATCTGCTGTGGTCTCTAGGTAGACGGGCCCGCGAATGTCTGTTTCCCACCCAGGACTGTCTGCCCATGACCTTGTGCACACACACACCCAAGAACGGAAGCAGGGGTGCTCCCCAACGTCCGTGTTGGTGCAGGTGAGTCCTGCCTCAATTTCTGTCCCTGGGGGGTAGTGCCACACAAAGGTCTGGGATGTCGTTCTAGACACAGCACCGCACTAAGAACAAGGTGAAGAACCCAGAGCAGGGATCTGTAGAGTGTTTGATGGTCCTACTCAAAGCGGAGGAGTTTTAAGTGAGGAGGAAGAAAATGAGATCGGCTTCTGGAGATTGTGGAGACGGGAAGGGCCCTCGGAACGTCAGGGGCCCTGGGTCACAGTCCTTGAGGAGTACTTGCATCCAATCAGAGCCATGGCAACCGTGAGGACAGACCGACAGGCCCTGTTCTGGGTGGCTCTCCGGTGAGGGACACGTGTGTGTGCCCGCCAGGAGTGACGACCTAGCGTTTCGTTACTCCACAGACTGGAATGCAACTAGAGACGACCCCTAGGAGGGCTGTTTGAGACACCGAGATCGGTTGCCGATGCGAGGCGGGTCATCAAAGTGACAGGGACCCCCAAGTCTTCAAGTAGACACACTCGGGGAGAAGGTCAGGAGCAATTCTTGAGCCTGAGTGTCCAGGACCACAGGTCACACCTGGAACCATTAGGGTCACACACGTGCTCCTCAGAGGTTTCATTCCGACAGAATCAGACAGCTGTCATACAAAAGCAGGCCCGCGTGCCCCACTCATCAGGACAGGAGGGCCTGGATTTGCACGTCACACCCACCACACACACGTAACCCACCCCCGAGCCCTCCCGTCCCCACAGGCCACAGCATCCCAGGGTGCCCAGCTGTCCCGTCGCCATTGGCCCTCGCGCCCGCCCAGCCTGGCTGTGCGGATGCTGTTCCTGTCAGTTTCCCACCAGGGCGCAAGGCGTCCGCTCGGAGTGCCGCTGTGTGAGCGGGCGGCAGGGCCAGGCTCGGCAGGCGGAGCAGGCTGGGGCAGATCACGAGCGGGCCCCGCATGCGGTGTGCGGTGGGCGAGAGGGAAGTGACAGAGGCGACCCGCACCAGCGCAGGTGCGAGGCATCTGTTACCTTTTCCAGGCGGTCCAGTGACCGGCTCGCCCCTCATTCCCCACAGCTGGAATTCTGCAGGACCACGGACCTGCAGACGAAACCATCTCTCTTGCATCCATGGAAGATGAAGCATCCGAGCCAGACTGTGGGCAGGGCGGTCACATTACTCCCCCAGCTGCAGACGGGGCCATCCCAGCCTGTGTGTGGTCCCCCCACGACAGGCCAGCGTCCTGTAGGTGCTGAGCCGCTCACACCGAGGAGCTGCCCTGGGCGGCCAGACCTGACCCGCCTCCAGCCCCCACCCTCCCAGGGGAGCTGGCGTTCTGCTTCTCGGGCAAAGCCGCTAGACCTCTGAGAAATTTCAACCTGGGAGCTCTGTGTAATGGTGGAAACGGAAGACGTCCGCTGGGCCGTGGGGGCGGGGCCCCCACAAGAGGGCTCAGGTGGTTTTGAGGTTGCGGGGTGTCCTCAGCGGGGCTCCATGGGGCACACGCCCTCACACACCTCACGCTGGCTCAGGCAGGTTCACTGAGCTAACGTGAGCGGTCCCTGGGTATCGCGGATCTTGGTGCAGAGCCCTGGGGACTGTCTGTCTGTCCGCCGGGCAGGAACTGCCCGGGAAGGCGGCGCTGAGAAGGCACACACACCAAAGCCCGGATCATCGTGCTTCCCAAAGGGATGGGCTTGGCGTTCAGGCAAGTGGTTGGTTTCTGCTGAGGGTGCCCAGGGCAGCGCTCGCCTGGGTGCTGGAGCCCTCTGGCCCTGATCTGGCCCTGATCTGCCCCCACCCCATGGCTCACCACCCTGCCCTCGGTGCTCCTGGCCAGTGGGTCCGCTCCGTCGTCCTGTTCTGGGGTCTGAGAATCAGACCACGGGAGAAATCCACGCGGGGTGAAGCTTGCACAAGGGTTTCCTGCGCCTGTCTGCTTTCATTCCTTTGCTGCCACTTAGAGAAACAAGCCTTTAAAGGTGGGAGTCTTCTCTGGCGAGGCTGTCCAACCTCCCGGGATCCAGGTATGGGGGCGCAGAGCCGCGGGGTGGCCCTCGCAGCTCCACACTGCAGGGGCTCGCTTCTCGGCAGAAAGGCAGCAACTCACTTTCCAGCTCGCTGGCAAGCCTTGGGCTCGGGACTCTGTCGGCCGCTGTGGCCTCCGAGTGGGGGCTGTCTTTACCATGGAATGGAACGGAGAGGAAAATTTCCACTCCACCCTGAGCTGAGCGTTGCTTTTTTCATGTCCAGCTTCTCCACGGAGCTCCGTTTCACTCTGGCGAGAGGAGTCAATGACTGACTGGTGCTATGTCAAATTTCCTGCTTAAACGGAGTCATTCTCAGAAGTCATATCAGTTTTCAATTGACTTTATTTCCTCCTAATGAGGGAAGTGGCCTAATCTAATGCTTGAAATTAATTTTCCAAGTTGCTGACTCTAATCTCTTTGCTTTGGAGAGCCCTCAGGTTTCTGTGCAGAACTTGTTTGTCTGTAGTTCTCTGATCCTTCTGGACACTGCAGAGACCTTGCAGGGGACGCAGGGGTTGCAGCTGCCCACCACAGTGGGAACAGGGTCAGGTGGGGACGAAGGCCGGGGAGGGCGGGTCAGGGCAAGACCGGTCAAGAGTGAGGGAGGGTCTCCCCAGAGGTCCCTGCCAGCGGGGACCCCAGGAAGGCTAGGGTTTGCATGCAGACCTCGCTGCAAAGCAGAGGCAAGGGGTCTGCGGGAAGGAGGGCAGGGCATCCGGAGCAGAAAGGAGGCGGGAGGGCGGGAGCCCAGCCAGGGGACTCTGCCATGCGGCGCGCGCCACAGGAGAGGGTCTGCACTGTTCTTCCGAGTAAGTTCCCACGCGCTTTAGCCGAGGAAATGGCGCCATCTGGTTTTGATTTAAGGCTCCCCTCCGTGGCACCGCGCCCCGTGGGATTAGATCGCTGTGGAGCGCGAGCAGAACGCGGGGAGCAGGGGGAAGTAATCTGCCCGTGGGGAAAGGGGTGGAAGGCGGGATGAGGGTGAGCCGCACAGCTGCGGGAGGCACACGCAGGGCTGTCCCTCGTCCCCCTGGGCTCCACAGGGCACGTGGCCACCCGGGGCCCCCAGGCAGACTCCTCCTCTGGGAAAACCCTCGGTCAGCAGAGCAGGAGCTTCGGATCTATGCGCTGGGCTTCCTCCTCGGAAATGTGCCCTGAAACCAACACCCTAGAGGCCAGCGTGGGCTGGCGGCTGTGTCCCTCCCTGTTCCTTACACCACCCTCTCTTGTGTGGCACCCTTGCCGTGCGGCATTTTCGGTGAAGCCAAACCACTGAGCCATGAGTGATTCAGAAATGAGAGGCTACTCGCACCGTGCTGGGCGGCCAAGTATCCAGAAACAGCAAAATGAAACGCACCCGATCATAAAACAGTTCCTGAACCAGGAGCTTGCAAATCCAAACCTGCTCTGAAACCCAGATGCGTGAGTTCCTGGTAGGACGGTTTATCAAGTAAAAAAAACCAGCCGTGTGCATTTACAAAGATTGGTGTTTACACTGGGCTTCTAGCCGGCAGGGGAGTGAGTCTCCGCCCTGGCCGCTGTGGCTCCGTTGGAGTGTCACCCTGTAACCAAGCTGATGAAAATGGCAGGACTTCCTTCCTTCTTATGGCTGCATTTTATATATATGGGGGAAAAAACACCCTCATCCCGTCCAAAACTCAAGAAATGGACTTGTAGGCAAAAAGTACAGCGAAAGCGGCACCGGGTGGGTTACGCTGTCCCCGGTGGGCTGCGCTGCCCCCTGTACAGCAGCAGGTCGGCGGCTGGGCAGTTGTCACCTCCTGACGGTGGCCTGCGTCTGGGGCAGCCAGGGGCCGGGGGAGTGGAAGGGACGTTCTGCAGGTGGCTCAGATGGGGGAGCGGGGCTGATGCTGGGAACAGAGAGGCTGCTGAGTTCCTGTCTGCAGGTGAGGACACCTTTGAAGGATGTAGGCAGTCACTGGCGCCACGAGGGGCAGCAGGTTTATGGGGGGGCCAGGCAGCCCCTGACACCAGCAGCGACTGGGGGGGCTTGCTAACACCAGGCCTGACTCCCAGAACCCAGGCCTGATGCCTGAGAGAAGTCAGGCTCATTTCTGATACCAGTTAGGCGGCCAGCGTTGTCTCTGGGCCTCTTCCTTCGCCAGGCTTCCTGCACTAGAGTCTAAGGCGATGACCCAAGTCCCCCATCTGTGCAGCCTCCCTGGGCAGCAGCAAGACCTCTGTGTGTGTTTTACGGGAGGGGAACCACGTACCCCGGGAGAGAGCTGAGCCTTGTGGAGCTTCAAGGGACCCTTCCCAGGTTGTCATCTCTTTTTGCTTTCGAGGCAGAGCTAGAGGTTGCGGGTGGGGTCTTCTCCCCAGTGAAGCAGGTGCCACCAACCAGGGCCACCGACCTGTCACTGGCTTGTAAGAACACAGCCATCAGAGCAGGGACGCAGGGACGTGTGTCAGTCTGGAATGGGCCTCGGCAGCTCCTTCCCAGATCCCCACGTCCCCTGTTAAGTGGACAGTTCCTTTTTAGGGTTTCACTCTTAGTCAGAGAGTTGACACTGAGCAACCCCTCCCTCACCACCCCGCCCCCCTGTCATCCCCACTCAGCTCCCCCTGGAGAACTGAGGAAGTTTACAAGTTTTACTCACAGGTGTGACTCCTAATTATTTGAGGTAAGACAGACGTCCTTGCCCAATTTAAGTATCATCTACAATTTGGGGATTTCCTAGGAATGCATATGTAGAACCAGAAGGTAGCTAGATTGCTTACTAAAGAAGAATTTAATACGCATTCTTTTAAAATTACGAAATAACCCCGGCCAGTGTGGCTCAGTGGATTGAGCACTGACCGGTGAACCAAAAGGTCACTGGTTCAATTCCCAGTCAGGCCACATGCCTAAGTCACAGGGCAAGTCCCCAGTTGGAGGTATGACAGAGACAACCAATCCATCAATGTCTCTCTTGTACATCGATGTTTCTCTCCTTCCCATCCCCTCTCTCTAAAAATAAATAAGTAAAATTAGCAAGTGACTTTGAGAAAATAGAGTCCACTAAATTATATACCTCCTCTCTGTTCCTTCATTCTGCCAAGTGCCATTTTCTACACAAAGGAAACACGCATTTCCTCTTTTTTAAAATTAACTAATCTTGAGAAAATAGCGAGGCCACTAAATTATATGTCTTTTCTCTCTTTCTTCACCATACCTAGTGCTATTTTCTACACAAAAGAATCACATTTTCTCAACTGATGGTGGTATCGGTTTGGCCCAGGTGAGAGCTACTAGTTTGGAATCATCGGGACCCTCATTCCACCCCCAGCCAAGGATCCAGAGTAGGCCAATTCCTCTTTGAAAAAGGAGTTACCAGAGCCCCCTTACGTCAGGCCCCAGGGCTGCCCCAGAGAGTGCAGCATCCCCGGCGGCATCAGTGGTGATGACCGGAGTCACAGGGACCACAGACATCCCTGGGAACACTGAGGACAGTGTCCTACAAGGCCGGCCCAGAGACAGACATGCCCGGCCAAGCCGGGTCTCACTTCCTGGAGTTGAGCGATGCACTGATCCCAACCTTGTATTCTATCCCCAGGTCCTAATACCCCATAGCTGCCCAGTCCGCAGCAGAAATGATGCTGGAACTGATGTTCACACATCCCCCCAGACCGGGAGGTTCAAACTTGTCAAACACTAGTTCAGACCAGCCAACGAAGCCCGTTGTTAGCCACTTTAGAGCCGAGGGCAACGTCTGATGCACAGAAGGAAACCAAAATATTTATTGAAAGCATCCTTTTTTTTCTATCTGCGGGAATCATTTCTGTTTTAAATGTACAAACAAAAACTTCTGTGCCTGAGATTCATTTCTGCCAAATTAGTGACATTAGGACATGATTTCTTTTTTGAATTTTTAAAATTTTTTACCTGAGGACATGCTTATTGATTTTAGAACCAGGGGAAGAGGGGGAGGGAGAGAGGAAAACTTGATGCGAGTGAGAACCATTGATCAGTTGCCTCCCACACACATCCCAACTGGGGATCGAACCCACAACCTAGGCATGTGCCTTGACCAGGAATCGAACCCACAGCCCTTTTGATGTATGGGACAATGCTCCAACCAGCTGAGCCATCCGGCCAGGGCCAGTCATGATTCCTTAAATATTTACAACTTCTTTTCATATGTTGGGCCTTGTTTCCTGCAGAGACAGTGAACATGACCCCAGGTTGAGCAGACGAACACTAGACAGACCACTGCTCAGTGAACTGCAGCGCTAGCGAGTGTGGGCAAGAGAAGCCCAGGTGGCTGGGAGCTCAAGGAGGGCCTTTCCTGGGGACTGCGGTTCATAGCTGGGAGGCGACTAGGACATTGCTGGGCGAGGGTGGGCACAGACATGGGGAGTATTCTGTTGGGGGGTAACAGCAGAGGTGTGTGGAGACGTAGACTCGGGGATCTCTGGGGAAACTGAGAAAGGCCAGCAAACCTCATGGTTAGAGAGGAAAGGTGGAGCATCTTCACTTGAAAAAAATAAACTAGAAATCAGATCTTGGTCCTGTACTACTGTTCTTCTCTTCCAACGTTATAATGGCTGTAACAGGTGCTTTGTGTCCCCTGTGAGCGTTAGAAATAGTTTGTCAATTTAAAAAATTCGACTGCATCTTGATTCCTCCAAACAATGCTTTCCAGGTCTCAGTGTGCATATATTTCATACCTTCTGTCACAGCTGTGCCCATTTATTTCCTGTACTTGATGGTATTATAAATGGCATTGTTTTTCATTGGAATTTTCTATTTTTATTGCTAATATATACAAATACAATTCATTTTTGTACACTTATCTTGTATCTTGCAACCTTGATATCTTTTTATACTTTTCATAGATGATTATTTCATCTACAAATAACTCACTAGTGAAACCATCTGGGCTTGGACTTTTTTAATGGGAATGATTTTAATCGGAAATTTAATTTTAAAACAGACATAGAAATATTCAGATTATCTGTTTCTTTATGGAAATCGGGCAGCTCGTGCCCTCTAAGGAATTTGCTCACTTCATCTCAGTACCAATGAAAGATTTTGTAATGTTCTCTCATTATCCTTTAACGCGAGTGGAATTGCAGTGATGCCACCCTCTGACTTTTGACTCACCTAACTCGTGTCTCCTCTGTCCGCCTCGGTCTGGCTGCAGGTGTATCCATTTTATTAATCTCGGAGAACCAGCGTTCGGTGTGATGGATTTTCTCTCTTTTTCTGTTTTTTATTTCATTGATTCCCACCCTGGTATTTGCACTTTCTCCTGATTTTTGGAGCGGAGGTTCATTTGCTCCTCTGATCAGCTTCTTAAGGTGGAAGCCAAGGCGGCGGATTTGACATCTCTTCTAACATCGTTCCAGTGCAGCACCTCTGCTGCCAGTTCTGCTTTTGCTGTGCCCTTGCCCTTCTGTTATTCTGTGGTTTCAGTTTTGTGTGTGACGCACAGGTTCCCTCTGCCAGCTTCCCTCCCCTAGTACTCGGTCCCGCGAACTGCCACCAGCGGGCGCCCCCTGCGTTTCTCCCGGGCTTCCCCCCTTGGCCTGTGGCCTGGACACTCTCCCGAGGCAGGACGCCGGGCAGCCACCGAGGCCAGCTCATCCGACCCCCGTTCCTCAGGGGTCACTGAACTCCGCGCGAGGCCCAGGGTCCTGTGAATCCCGGACGGGAGGCAGTGCCGTCACGTCCACCGCCTTCCACCGACCCCTGGCGCTCGGTGGGGCCCCTCCGATGCCCGTCCTGCTGCACACCCGCCGCCCGTGAACCAGCCCCCCGCCCACGGCCAGGGCAGCCTCCTCCACCCTGTGGTCTTCCTCGGACTTCAGTGTGAAATCAGAACACATCGAGTTTGGAGCCAAGACCTCCCTCGGGCCTCTCGCCGGTGACTCAGCCTGGCCTCCCCCCGCCCCTCCCCCGCACCCCGTGCCCCTCCCCCCGCCCCTCCCCCCCGCCCCTCCCCCGCACCCCCTGCGCGGGTCCCTCAGTTCGAAGCCCCGTGTGGTCCTTATGACGGGGCCGTCCTGCGCATGCGCGCCGCCGTTTCCCAGGCACGCGTGTCTGCAGGGCTCCCCAGGAAATCCCTGCTCTTCTTTCCCACGTCAGCCCGAAGGTGCATCCCCAATAGCCACCTCCACCCCTATAGCTGGGGGGGGTCGCCCCTCATGTTTCTGCATGCTGTACAGACTCGCTCCCAGCAGGCGTCCTCTGCTGAAGGAATCTGCACAGCTGCCTTCCCGCGCGTCTCTGAAGCTTTTGGAGGCAGGGCCGTGTCGTGCACATCCGTCCTGTGCGTCCCAGGCCTCGCGTGGTCCTGACATCACCAGGTGGTGGGTGCGCCCATAAGCTGAAAGGCTGATTACGCATGAAATAAACCCAAGGATGATGTACTTACTGTAAACTGCCACTGAAGTTTTGCGGGAACGGTGATGGGCATTTGGATGATGCTTTCTCGTTAATGTTCTGGTTAATATTTATCTGGTATAAATATACATGCCTACTTTACGTATTTGGATAATATATTACTAATATTAACTATCAGCCCAAAGGCAAGGGAAATTTGTTTTTAAACATTTAAATTTTAATACTTTACTACCTCTTTTATAGTAGAAAATTCTTAGAATTCGTAGAAATTCAAAGATCCATTACCTGAAAGGAAGCTATAGTCAGGAAAGGGTAATGAATATTTCAGATAGAATCTGTATAGATGGAGCTGTATAAAAATAATGAAATATCATGAAAAACAACTGTTAGGAAATTGAGTCCGCTTTCTCTCTGCTACTATTATGAATGATCTAAGTGTAGGCTTAAAATCTAGAAACAACTGTGTTACAAGAGGGAACACCCAGGCAGGTGCTGTGTTTGAATTGTTCTTCTGTCTTTTAACACAAATGTCAGTACAGGTGGGGGCGTGGTCACCCAGGTGTGTTTCCTAGAATCTGCTGGCACCTGCTTCTGCGGCTCTGCTTGTTCAGCAGAGAAATCATAGCCAGGCAGAAGGAGGGGACAAACGCTATGTATCAATGACATCCCATGAAGTCACTGATAAATCAACACTGGTGGATTAACTTAGCTATTCTTTTGGGAAAGATAGGTGGCCAGGAGCCATCCCAGGAAGACAGGGAGGAAGAATTCGTGTCAAGGGGGTGAATTCAGGGTCCTGGGTGGCGAGGACCATTGTTTATGGTTATTTTGTTAAAATTGTAAGTGCTGTGAATACCAAGATACAGGCTGAGCAGACAGGGGAACGCACTGATCTTACAACAGGTTAGCTCTCTGCCCACCTGAGTGTTGGACCCTGGTGGGTGTGACAGCGCTGCACCCTGGGAGGTCAAGAGCAAAGAGACAGCAGGGAGGGCAGAGGACATACGTGCAGTGCAACTAAACTTTGCCAATAAAGTCCGCCTTTCTCAGCATGTTAACTAGCTTGAGAATTTCCACCTAATTTTCAAGGATGGACCTCCATTCACATAAGGGTCCCCTGTAGAAGTTTTCAAAGGCTATGCAGACATACATCTGTGACTGTCCCTACTCTGAGCTCTTCAAGAGTCTTTCTTTTGCAAGTCTGGCTGCTGAGTCAGGGCTGAGGCATGCACCCCAAGGTGGGAGGAAGAGACCAATGAGAGCAGCCGGGGTCCCCAGCACAGCCCACAGTGGCCTCTGAGGGCAGTGAGCCCTGGAGGGGGCAGGCCAGTCTCTTTAGGAGAAAGCGGCCTTCAAAAGAAGACTGTGCATTTTCTCTTTCTCCCTTGAGAAAGTGACAGCCCTGGCTGGTGTGACTCAGTTGGAATGTCTTGCCAAGCACCAGAGGGTCATAGGTTCGATCCCTGGTCAGGGCGCATACCTGGGTTGTGGGTTCGATCCCTGGTCACGATGTGTTTGAGAGTCAGCCAATTGACGTTTCTTTCCCACATCCATCTCTCTCTTTCTCCCTCTCTCTCTTTCTCTCTCTCTCTCCCTCCCTCCCTTCCTGTCTCTCTAAAATCAATCAATGTAAACTCAGGCAAGGATATATTTTTTTTTTTAAGTAGCAGAAGAAACTGCTTGGAGATGGAAAATAGAATCAGGGGAGTGACGTTTTAGGTGTTGCGGTTTTAATAATGAGCGAACGAACAGCAGTGTTTTTGACAAGACTCTCTGGTGCCTCCTGAGCCGAAAAAGGGGACCGAGCTTCAGACAGCTGTCAGTCACCCATCAAGTGCTGACGTGTCTCAGTAGATGGTTGCGAGGTTGTCCTTTAGCTGACGGTGCGTTGGCCACAGAGACGGCCATGCAGAGTTCTGATGTCGTCCGGGATCCGGCCGTTGTGTTGTCCATCTGTCTGTTCAGTCTTTCAGGCGGGACTAGTGGGTGGATTAAATGAGAGATCACCGAGCACCCAGCACAGCACCTCACGTGTGGCAAAGCTTCCGTGGACCATATTATCATTTAAAAATAGTAAGAAATAACCTGGCTGGGCCAATGCCCCATAGACCTGAGCGTGGGCGTGATGGGGTTTTGTTGTCAGACCGTGTTCCACAGTGAGAGGCAGGATCGATCGCTGGGAACAGGGACCGTGACGCGGGGCGGTGACGCAGACCTGCGCTGCTGCCCTGGCTGTGGCGTCTGAGCACGGGAAAGCCCCACCCCCCACCCCCCACCCGCCATGGCTTCAGTGCAGGGAAAAGCCATCTGGGGGCCACGCTTCTGCCTCCGACCCCAGATCGAGAGGCACAGATTGCGTGTGTCTCGTGCAGAGGCCTTTCCGTGGCATCGGCGTCCCCGTCCTCTGCGGCAGTCATACTAATGCCGTTTTTCCCGGCAGCAAGAACAGAGACAGATGTTTGTTTGCTTCCCTGGCCATCTGGGAGAACTTCATCGTTTAGATGAAAGACAAGGAAGGAAATATCAGCACTTGGCAGCGAAGAAGATGCTCAAGAGCAGGAAACCAGGATGAGGCCAGTCTCTGAGACCGAGGGCTGAGGTCACTGACCGCAGGGAAGGATGCGACTCCTGTGACAAGAGTTGGGGACAGTGGCCAGGCCAGATTTAGAGCAGCAAGACGTCAGAGACGCCTGCAATTTTTTTCTTTCTTGGTGAAGCCCAGAAAGGCAGTTCTTCCAGGAGGCGGGCTGAGCAAAATGCCTACAGAAGAGGACGTCTGTGCGTGGTTATATAAATGCGCGACCAATGGCTGCCTGTTGTCTTAAACCTTCTTACCCTCGGCCGCATTATTCATTATTTTATTTGTTACTAATCATCATGTAATACTGCAGAGTGAGGACCTTTGAGCACAATGTAGTTCATATTGTACAATTAGGAAGACACAGATTGCAATTAGTCACCGTAAATTCCTTGTGACTTCTGAGAGGCAGTCCTGGTGCTGAACTGGAGACTGACAGCGGGATTAGTGGAATCAGTTTAAAAATATCCCCAGACTTTTATTGTCCCAGGACATACAAACTCAATGAGATAATGATCTGCTGATAACTTGACAGCGGTTCCTATAATGCAGTTAGTGTTCTCTGCTTTTTCCCCTTATTTTCTGCTTCGCTACGCTAGTTACAAAGATTACAAAAGATTGCCATCTGAACTCAAAGTACAACCATTTTGTGTAATTGCAATCTAAAGGTACTACTACCGTTAAACAATAAGCGAAGTTTAGAATCACCTGAGCCATTATTTCAATTTTTAAGTACTTAATTTTGAGATTATAATATGGATTAAGAATAAATCGCAAATAGTACAGAAAAGCTTGGGGAACCCTGGCTGGTGTGGCTCAGTGGATTGAGCACCGGCCTTCGATCTAAAGGTCACCGGTTCAATTCCCAGTCCGGGCCCATGCCTGGGTTGCGGGCAAGGTCCCCAGCTCGGGGTGTGCGAGAGGCAACCAATTGTTTCTCTAGCACATCGATGTTTCTCTCCCTCTCTTTCTCCCTCCATTCCCCTCTTTCTAAAAATAAATAAATAAAATATTTTTTTAAAAAGAAAAGAAAAGCTTGGGTACTATTCACCCAATTTCCCAGGGGCACCCTCTTAAATAACTGTGGGACAGTATCGAACCTAGGCCATGGTTCCGCTTTGTTCTACAAGGCTGATACCAGGACATGCTTCTTGGGGCTGTGCCTTGAAGTGGGAACATACAATAAGGGACGTCTGCTGACTGTGAGGAGGAAGCAGTGATAGAAGAGGAGGCAACTGTGTGTTTTGAAACCAAATCTTCCCAATCATTAGAAAAATCTGGTAGAAATGACGTTCGATAGAATAGTACAGTTTATATTTCCAGTGTTTGGAAAAATGGAAAAGAAACATCAATAATTCAAGGAGGCCAGAGAGTTTGAGTGCTTTTAGAAAAGAAGTTTCTGAATGACTAGGTAAATATAAAAATCTCACCTCAAATAATGGAAATATTGTAAGGAATTTGTTGGCAAAGAGCAGCTATATATTTTTAATCCTCTCCTGAGGATGTTTTCATTGATTTTTTTAGGGAGAGGAGGTGGCGAGGTGGAGGGCAGGAGAGAGAGAGAGAGAGAGAGACAGACATCGATGTGAAAGAGAAACATTCACTGGTTGACTCCCATATGCGTCCGGACTGGGAACCAAACCTGCAACCTTTTGGTGCATGGGACGATGCTCCAACGGAATAGGCACCTGGCCAGGGCTGCTATGATACATTTCAATGACTGGCTCTGGCCTTATGCAAGGCAGAGTCCTTCCTGTTGAGGCCGATCCTCATGCCCCTGACCCCATTCCATCCTTCCTCGTCTTTCTCCTGGATCAGCAGCTCCCGGTCTGAGAGCTGCGTGCTTTCTCCTGCGGGCTCACCCTCACTGCTGCCCTAGAACTCAGCAGGTATACCCAGCAGGAATCATCGATGAATCCACCGCCGAGGACTCTGTAAGCATTGATGCGTTGGGAAATGTGCCCGTGACATCAATCAAATCGTGTCGGGCTGATGGCGTTTGTTCCATTATTCTACGTCTTCCTCATTTCTCTGCCTTCTGGGAGTATCAGTCTTTGCGCGTGGGGTGTGGAAGCCCCCGACTATAACTGTGAACGTATGTGTCAGGCTTTTTGCTGCATATTTGCAACTCTGTTGGTGGTTGGATGCGTGCTTGGGAAGCCCGTCTTCTTGGTGTGGTGACCTTCTTTATCATCATGTAATGGCCTTCCTTGTTCCTGACAAGCGTCTTCGCTCTGGGGGCGCCTGCATCCCGCGTCAAGGGCTGCTTCTCTCTGAGCCTCTTTGACTGACTGAGGCGCGCAGCTCCGAGTCCCGCTCCTTCAGGAAGGTGTCGTGACTGCCCTGCACTGGGTGTATCCCAGGGACCCCGTTCTGCTGTCGGGTCCTTCGCTGGCAGATGGCGCACGGCCCAGAACCAGGAGAGACCAAGAGGAGAAACATGAATGTCGCAGGGTGCCCAGGAGTACCTTCGGTTCGAACTCAGGTATTCCTTATGCAAGGAAGTGATACTAGATCAGATCTAGATAATAAAAGGATAATAGATTCAATTGCATATAGTACAGAGAAGGGGATTTTGCAGGGCACTGGAAATCCTGTAAGAGTAGAAAAAAAGAGAGAGAAATACCTCATTCTTAGTGACCACAGGTTAAATGCTAGCCTGGTGGAGCTAAGGATGGAGTGGGCAAATGGAGTAACTCACAGTTTTCCTTTCCTTTCTTACACACAGTCATTCTGCTCAAGGAATCTGGGACATCTCTGGTAGGTATATGTTTAAAAATAACCAAAAGCTTTGATGTAAAGCCATGCATAAAATTGATTTCATCAAGTGGTGCAATAAGCAAATGAACCAGTGTCTAATAATGTAACTCAGGAACTCAGCGCAGGCTTGACTTTCAGGTATGAAGTCTTCATTAATAAAATGCATGTTTTATTCAATGCTGTAATTGCATTTTTAATATCCGTGCTTCAAGAAAAAAAATCATTCAGTATTTAATGAATTAAAGGTTAATGAATTTGAGTTGCCTTTGGCAACTCAAGATAATTTTATCATAACCAATGTTGTATACTGTCAGCAGTCACACGAAAAGTAGTAAAATTAGTCTTGGCCAGGTGGCTCAGTGGGTTGGAGCATCATCCTGTGCACTGAAAGGTCACAGGTTTGATTCCTGGTTGGGGTGCATATGCAGTGGGCAGCCAATAGATATTTCTCTCACATCAATGTTTCTCTCTCTCTCTCTCTCTCTCTCTCTCTCTCTCTCTCTCTCTCTCTCTCTCTCTCCCTCTCTCTCTCTCTCAAATCAATAAATATATCCTCAGGTGAGGATTTTTTAAAAGTAGTAAAATAAGTGACAGTCTCAGCATAGATAGTTCACCAGAGAGCTAGACAATTGTAGGCTGGATGAAACTTTTGAGATGGGCTTGTCCGGCCCCTGATTTTAGGGAGGAGCATCTGGAGCCAGTGAGGGAGCTATCCGAGGATGCTGGCTAAGGGCCAATGGGCCGGGGCAGCCTAGTCTGCAAGACATGCCCCAGGAACAAATACAAAGAGGAGCTTCATTGAACCCGTATTTTATTTTTGTTACCTCTTCAGTACTTTTAATTATGGGGTGGGCCTTACCATTTTGTGAATTTCGGAACTGCGGCAAATGAATGCATAGAACAGGGTCAAAAGAATTGAATTCTGAAAGAGTATATTGAAAATTGACGGGGAGGATGAAAGACTTCGTTTTTTTCCCCCCATGCAAAGTTTTTTAAAAATAGTATCACCACCAAAAGGTAAATAAGTGATAAATTGTGACCCAGTAATATCCATTTTTTAATAGCATTTATAAGCTGAGGAGTTTGAATTTTAGTCCTGAAATTAAAAAACAAGTGAAGGGTAATAGATGAGATTGCCCACCGTCCATCAGCAAACAGCTGCGCTGTCCCGTCAGGATGAACATGAACAAGCTCGCGTAAGGAAACTCATTCCATTTAATCTGTAGATCTCTTGAATTTGAGAATTCAAACGACTCCCTCCTGCAAGTAACAGGAACTATTCTCCTTCTGCCTCTGAAATGCACTGATCTGCGACAAGTCACCTCTGTTGGAATATTTATTACAAGAACAGAATGAAAGTCTGGTTTGGTAATAATAGGGGAAATGTTTACCAAAAAAAAGGAGCTGATATGTTATCAGTAAAGATAGAAGTACTGAGGCAGCATAATCAGACAAAAGGACGTGCTCACCCGGAAGGTCATGTCTGCGTCAACCGCATACGTATTTGGACGTGCAAACACGTAAGCAGTTTGGGGTTATGACAGGCACAAGAGAAGGGACAGGATAACGTACAGGCAATAAGGACAGGCGTAACATAAGAGCTGTGCCTTATCTTTTAATAGATTTTAGTCCAGAACACATACCATAAAAGTGCTAAATCACTTGGGATACCAGGATGAGTGTCTCGGATGTTCACAGCCCTGATGATTTGCATTGGCAGATAAGCCGCTAATTGAATTGTTCCGATATCTTACTCCCTATTGAACATCACTTTTCAGTTAAATGTGAACAAAGCTGAGCTGAGCTGGGAGTGACATTAATAAATACTTTTTCCTATGAAGTCATCAATCAACCCGTTCTCCCTTTGGGAACAATCTACCATCTTAACCATTTTGGTTTGATCATATAGATCTCACGCAATTTTCATTGACTCCCTTCTGAAATTCAGCCTTCGTGACCTTTAATAAAACTGCAAGATCAGATCCTCTTTTTATTAGGTTTCTAGCCAAGTGCAAGCAGCTATTCAGTGTTCACAACTCTGTCACTTAACAGGTGTCACAGTCCCCCACAGGCTCTGGCCAACCCACACTCACTCAGGGATTGCCTTTTGTAAGTGAAAAAAGAAAAAAAAAATTCAAACAATTGCTGACCTTTTCTCAGCCATATTAAAAATGTTTCCAAAGGCTTCAAATTGGACAACGTTTTTGATAAAGAATATGTTTTATATTGCAAAGAGTGAAAGGTGAGTTGGCTTTAGTATGAATCTTATTTCTTTATGTCTTCATCTTCTTGTGGACTTGAAAAGTGCATTCTTTTTATATCAATTCTTTCTCTTCCCATGGAGTTTTTCAGTAACAGGAGGAAGGTAAATCTATGAAATGGTCCATAGATAGATAAAATATTAATGTAACAGAATACTGAAAAGAACACCCTTTTTCCACATCTTCCTGGGCTTTGTCATGAATGATTAATAAGTTTGTGTGGGTATGTGATCTCTATAACCTTTTCTGATATCTGAAGCTGAAACGCTACTAAAAAGAAATACATTTTGTGATATCCTTGAAAATAACTATCTTGTGCGTTTATTTCCAATGATACCCTGGGTCAAAGGCTATTGACTTAGGCCTCTTATGGGGTTAATTATGAAAATTTTATCTTCTTGGAAAGATATTTTAAAAATCCATTTTAAGTCAGTCATTTCAATCAACTTTAAGACAGAGAGGAGAGAATGTTTATTTTTATTGTTTAACTTAGATTTTCTTTAAACAAAAAACAGAATAGTTGATATAAACCTAAAATCACTTTTGTTTGCCTTCTAATTCCTATCTTCACTGCTCTGTCCAGAGTCAGCCACACTCAAGAAGCTGGGTATGTTCTTCCCATCACGGTATTTTTAGTTCCATTAACGAGCTCGATTATCTGTAAAATCGGTGGTACTTCTTGGTGTATCTTCAGATTTACACAAATGTTGTAATAGTTCACGAGGGCTCTTCACTTGCCGCTGTCACATTCAGCTCCAAGTTTTAGAAAGTCGTGTTGACACGTGTGAGTCTCCTTCACTCATTCGGTTGCTGTGCAGGGTCCAGTTGTTTGATCACAGTTCAATTAGGTAGAGTCTTTCCCCTCATCTGAGGACATTTTTCATTGCCTTTTGGAGAGAGGGGAAGGGAGAGAGAAAGAGACAGAAACAGTGAGAGAAACATCGACAATATGAGGGAGAAACACATCAACCAGCTGCCTTCTTAGACACACCCTGACCGCAGTTGGAACCCACAACCTGAGCATGTGCCCTGACCGGGAATCGAACCCATGACCTTTTGTTTTTTGGTTTTTGTTTTTTGTTTTTTCTTTTTTTTATTTTGGTTTTTCAATTACAGTTGTCCCCTTTTCCCCTAATTTCTCTCCCCCACCCAACCCACCCCCTCTCCCGCAATCATATCCCTCCCCGTTGAACCCATGACCTTTTGGACTCAATGGGATGATGCTCCAACCAACTGAGTGAGCCACACCAGCCAGGGCTCCATTAGGTAGTTTTGAACTTCTCATTTTTAGGATTAAAATCATGTAACAATGAACAATGTCACCCATGTGAAAGTATGATAGATTTTCTAGAGAATCCACATATAACTTATATAGTAAAAAATATTATTCAAAAAACACTCCTACCAATTAACTAGAGAAATGAAAAGACAATACAGTAGAAAATAAGAGAGGGTTATGGACAGGGGCCTTGGAGAAGAGAGAACATGAATCAACAATCACCAATTTACCAAAAAAGAAAGAGAAGAAGAAGAAGAGAAATCCAACAATAAACAGAAATATCCAAAGGTAAACAGTGAAATAATATTTGTCTTCACCAGATTACTGATCTTAGAAAATCCAAAAATACCAAATACTGGAGAGGATGTGTACAAATAGAAACGTCTGTCTCCTCTTGAAGGAATTTAAAATGGATGAGTTACTTTGGAGAATCATTTGGTAGTAGTTAATAATTTTGAAATAAAACATTAACATTTCTATACATTTACAATTATACCTCTGGATTGTTAAAATATTTTGTTATAAATCAATAGTAATATTTGCTATGAGTGAAGAAAGGTTTGTCTTCAGCTCCTAAATAACCGTACATCTTTTCTCCTTTATGATGTAATTTCTGCAGTTGATGATTTTTTGTTCTTCCTAAATGGTCACTTTCGATATAAGTATTTTATTTAGAACTTTTATATCTTCCTTTGGGGTCGGCAGAACGATGCCTCTCCCCCACACCACTATGACCACATCAGAGTCCCCAGCCCCTGTAAAGATTACTTTGCGTTAACAAAAGGGGGTGCGCAGGTGGGAGTAAGTTAGGACCTGCAAATGGGGACATTATCCTGGAACGCAATTGCCTGATCTAATCACAAAGGGGCAAAACGCCCGAGTCAGAGGAGGAGACTTGACCAGGAAGCAGCGGTCCAAACGTATCCAGACCTGGCTTTGCTGCTTTTCTGGGCCCGGAGCTGAAGTATAACTGAGGCCTCGACATTATCTCCAGGGACGTGACCTTCCGTGTCTGGCTGTAAATTGCTCGCCCATTGTGTTCAGCTCCCTGCCTCGGTTTCCCTATTCACTTGCCAAGGAGTTTTCCGAGCTTCTCCCTAGCCCGTCTCGCAGGGATTCCGTATGTAGTCGTTTATGTTTGACAGCTTTTACTAGATGCCATGTTACATGTTCCGGATTCATCCCCGTCGTTCTGTGGGTCAGTAGCTCACGTTTTCTCTAACGTACATTTGATAGCACGGACTTGCAACAATTTGTTACCCACCTGATGCGCGTTTGGGTCATTTCCAGTTTTTGGCTGTTAGGAATAATGCCGCTCGGAGCATGTGCTATGAATCTTTATGTGCACGTTCATTTTCATGTCTGTGGGTAGAGCAGCAATCCTTAACTGGTGCGCTGCAAGAATCTTTAAAACATGCAATACCCGACTGGTCAGGGGCCCTGACCTCTTTTCCCTTAAACCACCAAGTAAGAAAAATGATGACAGCCAACCAACATAGAGTCATTCGGTGTGAATGAATGAAAATTATACCCTTTTTTTTTTTTTTTGGTCAGGTTGGCAAAAAGATATATTTTGGTGTGGTGCAGAATTTTTGTAATTATTTCAGGTGTGCCACGAGGTGAAAAATGTTGAAAATGGCTGACAGGCTTTGGATGGGAAGTGTATGCCTAACTATAAGATGCTGACAAATTATTTTTCAGGGTGGCTGACTGCAGGTGGAACCCAGGTTTCTTGTCTTCTTACCAGTGATATAAAAGATCTCTAGTTACCCAGCATCCTCAGTAACACACATT
Source organism: Furipterus horrens (assembly GCF_987537825.1). Lineage (NCBI taxonomy): Eukaryota > Metazoa > Chordata > Mammalia > Chiroptera > Furipteridae > Furipterus > Furipterus horrens. Next base: position 856,032 of record NW_028327186.1, on the reverse strand, counting down.
CTTGTCACTTTCTGTCATTATTGTCTCTCTAGTAAGTGCCTAGTGGATCTTGTTATGATGTGATTTGATTTTCTTCTTCTCTGAGAAATAATGAATCTGAACATCTTCGATAGGATTGCATTTCGGTCTACTATGTCATTAATTTTTGCTGTTGTTCCTAACTTATGTTCCTCCTGCTCCTTTGTTCCTACATTTTGGGGACATTATTTTAATATTATTACAATACAGCTTTATTTGAGGTTGTTTCATGTGTAGTATTTTGCAGTACGTTTTAGTGTTTGCTTTAGGAATTAAAATAGGCATCCTTAAGTTTCCACAATCTATTTATAATTCAAGTTGTGCTATTTCATATAAATGTAAAAATCTCACAAGCGCAAGTCTGTTTATGGCTCTTCCCTGTACCTTATGCTATAGTTGTTATATGCATTTGTATCTGCATATATTATACATGGGAAGGTATAATTTTTGCTCAAAAGAGTCATATGTTTTATAAAGAATTTAACAAGAAAAATATAAACATCAAGTGTTTTGTTTATACAAATATGCCAAGAAAAATATAAACATGAGTATTTTTGTTTATACAAGTATGTTAACAAGAAAATTATAAACATAAGTGTTTTTGTTTATATAAATATATAACATTTCTGAAGCTCTTCCAAGTTTTCATACGAGATCATTTTTCTTGAGCCTCAAGAATTTCCATTGTCATATCTTATAGTTCAGGTCTGTTACCAATGAATTATTTCTTTTCTTTATCTGAAGTGTCTTTACATTAATTTTTGAAAGATATTTTATCTAATGTAGAATTATTGGTTGACAGTTTTCACTCAGCACTTCCAAGCTGTCCCACTTTCTCTTGTCTCCATAGCTCTGAGGTGAAATAAGCCTTCTGTGAAATCATTATTCCCCTGTATATAGTATGTCTTTTGTTGCTTACTGTGTTCACGTTTTTTTCTTTAGCTGTGGCTTTTACCAGTTTGATTCTGATACACAAGACCTTCTTCTTGTTTATCATGCTTGGAGTTTCCTGTTCATCTTAGGTATATATATATATTTTTTTTTTTTCATTCTTCTGTTCAGGTTGGCTCTTTGAACATTTCTTCAATTCTTTTCTGCTCCTTTTACCTCTCTGCTCCTTTTCTAAGATTGCACTTACACGAATGTTGGAATATCACAAGTCCCTAAGTCTTTGTACATTTTTGTTTTTCTTTATTATTTTTTTAGTCCTTACCTGAGGATATGTTTATCAATTTTAGTGGGTGGGGAGAGAAACATCCACATGAGAGAGAAACATCAATTGGTTGCCTCCCATATGCGCCCTGTCTGGGAACTGAATCCCAAACCTAGGTATGTGCCCTGACTGGGAATCGAACCTGCAAACTTTTGGTGTTGAGGTTGATGCTCCAAGCAACTGAGCCATCCTCCAGTGTTGTTTATCTTCTTTATTCTTCAATCTGGATGATCTGTCTTTGAGTCCATTGGTACTTCCCTCTGTCTTTTATATTCTATTAAGTCCATCCAGTAATGGCCTTGACTCCCTGTATTGACGGCAGAATATGAAAAAACATTCTAATTCTATTACAAATATATGAAACAAAACCTACGGTCCTAACTTTGTAAATGGGTAGAGTCTGTAAGACTAAAAACAAAGCCCAAACCTACACATAAGCGCTGTAATGTAGTTGACAAAACTGTGTCTTCTGGGGATGTGGTTTAAAATTCTGAGACCATGATTCAACATGGGAGAATCCAGCAGCTGAGTAAATGAGGGCAGATGCGGGAGCCAGATTCTCACGGCGGGGGAAGAGGGGCGGGGCTGGAACGGCCTGTGCAGACTCAGGTTGTTGTCTAGGAATATTTATAAACGCGTGTGTATCATACACTTTCAGCTAAGAATGCCTAGAACAATGACGCTCAGCAGCGACAGGTGTAACGAGTACCAGGTATTACTTTCCAATATCATTCTGCGATAAAAGGCTCCAAGCCAGGGCTTCTTGGGCAAAAGGGCCGATTCGAAGACTGGAGGACCTTGTAGTTTCAGAAAGCAAGGCAATTCTAAAACACACACACACACACACACACACACACACACACACACACACACACACACACACAGATGAAGCTCTGTCAACAAGGCACGAGGGCCTAACCGAAAGAGCTCCTCATGGCCAACGATGGAAGAATTTAAGCCAAAACTACAGAAACTAGAATTGAATTACAAACCATAGGGTCAAATAAGCGCAGACACGCGCTGCTTAACGACGAGGCTGCGAGAAACGCGTCGTCCTTGGGTGATTTCCTTGCTGCGCGAACACCATGCAGGCGCTTACATACCTGGTGGTTCCCAGGCGAGAGGCCTGTGCAGCACGTGACTGTCCCACGTCACACGACAGAACAACACGAGAGTCTATCAAGCACAGAAGACTCTGATGCATCAACCCACGCAGTCGCCAGGGTGACCTCTGGGGTCTTCCTCCAAAAACTATGAACCCAGACAAACCACAATGGAAGGGCCTTCTACGCAGTTCCTCACGAGTGCCCCTCAGCACTGTCAAGGTCATCAAAACACAGGTCTGAGACGGGCACAGCCAAGAGGAACGGAAGGAGACTTAATGACAGGAAGTGACGTACTGCGCCCAGGATGGACTCCTGGAATTTAAAAGAAAAAGGATACTAGTTAAAAATTAAGGAGATATGAATAAAATATGGACTTTAGTTAATGATGTATCCACATGGGTTCATTAATTGTAACAACTATATCATACTGATGTAAGATGATACTAGTAGGAAAAACTGGGTGAAGGATATGCAGAATTCTATGAATCTAAAACTGTCCTTAAATTAAAAATTATTAAGAACATAAGTAACACCACAAAGAAAACTACATTTGCAGTTCGTTGAATTGTACAATGAATTACAGGTGCCCCGATAGTAACAGAAGTTCCCTTGTTTTCTTATAGCACTTTTCATAGAAATTATAGAAACAATAATCTCCACAAAGAATTTTATAGCTATTTCAGAAATATATATATAATTCATTACAAGCTATTTGCACTAAAATTCCCAAGATATTTGGCAACCTTCCATGATTGATTAAAGTTACAAATAACCCATACTTAGGAAAGCAGATTCATGATTAACAGCTTTGAGTTCCAGGGTAAGTATGGCTTTCCATGTAAGTTCAGGCATCACTTGTATTTATAGGGATGTTACCTTCATAACTGATTATTGTGAATCTTAATGCTTTCTGTGCTAACTTCATATTAGCGTAAGTGTGACTTCTGTGCTCAACGTCAGTCATTCCAGTCGCTCCTTCCTTCCTGGGATCTCTGCCCTTGTGACCGGCTCTCAGGAAATCCATCAATGCCAGAGCAGATGTGCTTATTTCCATTTCACAAGTCTCTTACTGGATGAAAGCGTTCTGCAAAATATAAATACCTTGTCCTTTTGTCATATTCTAAATCTTGTCAAAATCATTGAACTCCTTAGAGGTGAACTGAAAAGCAAACAGCTGTACGTTTGGGGCGAGGCTGGAGATGTGACCTCCCTTAACTCCACACATACGGATCTGTGTGTCCGTGGACCAGCCATCCAGTGGGGACAGGAACCTGTGCTCTTCCTTTCGTGTTGCCCCCCTACGTGGTCATGGGTCAGGTCGCGCGTGTGCGTGTGTATGTGTGTGTGAGAGACAGAGCAGGCCGAGTGGCACCTCCAGGTAACCGACAGCTCACATGTTGAGACATGTGCCCACTATGATTAGAACAGGTTACCTGACCCTAATTATTTCCTAGATAACGATCCACATCAATTACCTGGAAGCAGGACTGGGTCCTGGTGTGCCAAGATGGGAAAGAAGCTGTGAGGTGAGAGCAACTCCCTGCAAGCCGTTGCTATAGCTACCAGGACGCAGATGATTTCCATAACAGCAGCAAACAGAAGTGCTTCCAGACAAGGGACAAAGGGACCATCAATCGGGGCTATATCCATAGCAACAGGGAGATCTATTGATATGGGTAGATTATGCTCCCCCCCCCCAATAATATTGATACCAGTCAGTAATTTTATAGGAGTAGAAATAGAGAAAACCTTGATCCTAAACTAATGGCTTAAAGCACAAGATACTGAAACTACATTCATTGAAAATACGTGACTGGATGACTGACACATGGCAGCTACCGCTGCTACTCCTGTTGCCCTTCTTTTGCAACAAAATTCAGGGAGAACTCCATCCACCTGTTTGTACCAAAGACTAGGGCAGGCCCGCAGGACAAGGAATCAGCAGCCCCCAGAGAAGTGATGTAAACAGAATTAGGTTGACAATGTGGGGAGGGAATTTGAATAGAATGACAACATTACACAGCAAAGATCTGCCAGAAAGAGAACAATGTAATTCAAGTAGCCAAGGGAGTGTGCTTATTGGGACAAGTGCTGGTGGGGGTGGGGGGAGCAATCAGAGGGAGAGCTGGAGACACTTGCAATGAAGTGTGCACACACTCGGTCGTGCGTGAGCTTATGGAGCCTCCACTGCGCACCAGACACTACTCCATCCGTCATTTAAACTGAGAGGAAAGCACTGTCCTTGTGGAGCTGCGTCCTCGAGAGAAAACATGGACCACAGAAAGAAAAGACCATAAATAAGAAAAATGGCCTGTGCAGGCATGCAGGCGTGTCTGTGTGTCTAGTTGCTATGAAATAAGGCGAATGAGCAGGCCGCGGTGGGGGTGGTGGGGGTGGGGTGCAATTCAATTAGAGCATCGGGAGCATCTGCTGGTTTGGGGAGAAGCTGTTGACAGGCTGGGAGGGGGAGCAGAAAACCTAGCTGGCCCTACGGGGCTGGCGCCAAACATTGGAGCTAGAACTCTCCAAGAGGGGGTCTGGTACAACTGGCTCTCTTTGAGTTGCAACCCCAAAGTCTACTGATGAGCAAAAGGGCAATAGAAACCGACCCCGCCGTGAACGCGGCTCCTACCACAGGGAAAATGTCACTGTGGGGAAAAACAAATACAGCTGTCATTATTTGCAGATAATTAGGATTGCAGCTTGAAATCTGGAAGTCGGAGCCGTTTTGCAGACAACGCAAGTTCTCAAATAAGCCCTCTTTTCTGGAGTGAAGAGTTGGCAAAGAACTCCTCGTTCTTAGAATAGAAATCTTCCCGCATCCTTCCCCATTTCTTCTGTTCTTCTATGTCCGAGTCCCCCAGAAATTCCACGTCGGGGACAGCTGTGGCAGCTCCTGGAGCCCGAGCACCCCCCTCTCCTTCGCTAGAGCTGCATGCCTGGGGCGGGATCCCGCATTTCCTTTCCCCGCTGTCCCGCCACGAGGGGAAGGACGTGAGCGCGGTGACAGAGCCCCAAGTTTCGGGCCAGAGGTCCATCGAAGGGAACTCAAAAAATTCAGACAGTACCAGGTAGACAGCAGAAAGGAAAGTGGTTGTCAACGTAAGAAGCGTCCGAACCTGGAGAGAATTTTTGTGAGTTTGAGCCAAACCTCAACAGCAGATGGAGAAAATGCTCGGGAGAATGGCCGTTCTGCACCTTATTTTGTGCATTTCAATCAAAGGAGAAGATGACATCAAGGGGTTACGTGGAGCCCACTGGTGATAGGTTAGAGAGGCGGGAGAAAGCACAGTGGGAAACCTCTGCGATTGGATAAAAAGTCAAATGACAGACACGTACTTCTTTCACACAGGTGGGTACGGGACAGTAAACAATCAACAGTTAACACGATGGTAACAGGGAGGGGGTTTGTGGTCTCCCTCTGGTGCGGTGCCTGTGCTTTGAGGGGTCCGGAAAAAGGAAGTCACTTGGACCTTCCAAAGGCAGCTTATCTTAGATGCAAAAAGACAGCAGACAGACTCAGTTAAGGTAAAGACTGCCCTTTGTCAGGGGAGATACCAGCCTAGAACATGGCTACCTGCCATGACTTGTTTTTAGTTAAAAAGTTTTAATGTCAGACCATCCTGTGTGGTTCCTTTCGGTCTCCGAGTTTGCAAGGCCTGCACTCAGCACCAGCCCCCTCACTCTGCCCCTGACTGGCTGGTCAGGCTTAACACGGGGCCCCTTTTCTTCTACATGGTCAAAAAAACAACCCCACAAAACATGTTTATATATATTATTCCTGGTCTTACCTTGACCTGTTTATTCATGGACCTGGCCATAGTTAGCATATCAAGGACTTGGAGAACTGAACTACTTGAGCGACCCCTGCTGAGGTCAGACATGTGTGGGGCAGAGCTGAAGGGCTGAGGGACCCCCTGCTGAGGTCCCAGACATGCGTGGGGCAGGTCTGAAGGGCACCTCAAAAGCTTAGCTCTGCAACTTAAACTGTAGCTGCAGAACCTGGGAGCAGCTTGGACGTTGCAGCAGGAAGCAGATTGGTCACCTGCTGAAAATAAAAATACAGACATTTTCTACAGAACAGAGTCTCCTAACCTAAAATTTAAAATAAAAAGAATACAATAAAAACGTGCTTGACATATGAAGAACGAGGAACATTTCAACTCCTACAAGAAAAGACAATGAACAGACCCCCCACACCAATATGAAACTGATGTTGGAATTATTTTGTTGAGGCAGGGCCCTGGCGGGGTAGTTCAGCTGGTCAGAGTGTAGGTTCAATCCCCGATACTCCAAAGTTGTGGGTTCGATCCCCAGTCAGGGCACATGCAAGAATCAACCGATGAATAAGTAAATAAGTGGAACAACAAATCAATGTTTCTCTCTCTCAATTTTTTAAAAATTTAAAAACGAACAACAAAACAAATATGGAGGCAGGTAGTTTTAAAATACTAAAAAGAAAAAACCTTGTGATTACTCTTTTAATAAATGTTACAAAAAATTTTTCAACAAAAAAAGAGAGAAAAGCCAACTGCAAATTTTAGAAAAGTGAACTATAGAGTGAGTGAAGTTATATTTAACAACCTGTAAGTTATAACAGATATCACACCAGAAGAAAAAAAATAAGCTCTTTCAAATGGTGTCAAGTGTTCACTTTGTAGTGTACAGATAAAAATCACATATTAAATACGCTGTCGATGAAAATCGCATATTAAATATGCAATTCGCAAAGCAATAAGAGGTGACAGAACATGTCTAAACATGTTAAACTAGACATATTGAATATAGAACTCCAGGTCTGGAAAACTCATAAACTCATTGCAATTTCTGAAATGTCTTTTTTTTAAATCATCACCCAAGGATATGTTTTTATTATTATTGTTATTATTATTGATTTGAGAGAGAGGATGGGGGAAAGAGAGAGAAAAACATTGAAGTGAGAGAAAGATCGATTGGTTTTTGCCTCAAAAAAGTAAAAATAATTGAGTTGTTCTGTAATTGAAAATAAAGTGCAAATTTTTATTGACACCATCTTTGGATAAAAAATTCAGAAAATCACAAAATCCACCTTAGAAAGTTGTTGGGTAGATTAAAGAAATAATATTTGTCAAATAATGTATAATGCCTGGCACATGACAAGTGCAGAGTAAATGTGAAATGATCATTGATGCCTTAAAATGTCTAAGATTATAGGCTAGGCCCTGGCCAGGTAGCTCAGTTGGTTAGAGCATCATCTCGATACGCCAAGGTCGCGGGTTCAATCCCCAGTCAGGGCACATATAAGAAGCAACCAACAAGTGTGTCAGTAAGTGGAACAACAAATCTGTGTGTGTGTCTAAAGTCAATACATTTAAAAATGTCTAAAATTATAATCTGATATCATACTCTTATGTATTTAACTGATGTGTATTTTTGGTGTGAGAGAAGTTCCCCCAAATATCAAGGAGTGAGTTCATTTCCGGACAGGTTTCCACATGACATACGAGTCCCCTCTGGGCCGTTGCTGTCACGCAGGGAGTGCTGTTGTAAGAAGCAGCGTTTTCATTTCCACTAATTTATATGAGCACGTAGTGAATTTCAGCATGCTCTATTTTTTCACCCCAGTTTCTCAATTAAAAGCCCTTAAATACGTGTGGGGAATCTGATATTTTTAGACGGAGGAAGACTCATGACGTCCCAGAAATGTCTTCTTGTGATGTTACAAAGCCCTGTCTTCTGCAAATGTCTCTCCTCGGTGAACCCTAATCCCGGAGCTGATCAAAGTCTGCGCTTAATTTAGTTGCGTCTTTCTGGGTCAGAGGTTCTAAATTCCGGCCCGTTTTGGAGGCCCTGTCTATTTTTATTACTGTTTCCCAGGTCTTTTCTTGTATGCTGCGTCCCTTCGTCCCTTTTTGCTACCAGTAAGCAGGAGTTTTCAAGGCCTCTGTCCTCCCGTGGCATCTGGGTCCCGCGCCCCAGTGTGGCACCGCTCACAGGCTTGCAGCGTGCCTGTCCCAACTTCCAAGTCCTCGTGGGGACAGCTTTTCTAATCTTCAAGGGGTGCCAGCCGCTTCTCCCCTGGATGACAAGCTGAGACTGCCCCTGTGCTTGCTGATACCAGTGGCGGTCTCATCGGACACACGAGCAAGCGGCTGTGACCGTTTTCCAGGCCCGCCGCCAGTGTATCTCAGTTCCTTGTCTGTCAGTCCGCCCACCCAGACTTCCACCCCTCTGGAGATGCTTCGTGGTCATTAAGCGGCCGCACCAGCACAAGGTCATCCCGAGGTCAGCAGGGCGGAAGACCTGCTATGTCTACATATGTCCCAAGGAACACCGAAGGCTAACAATGAAAGGTGACCTGGCAATTAATTTTGACCACGACGGTCACCCACGGTGACCGGCCTCCTGCTGGTATCAGCTGTAAACCAACCCATTTCGTACAAGTGTCGATCATTTTCTCATGGAAATGTCAACTGGTGTGAAGTTTTTAATTTGAAATCAATGTATGTGTCGGGCAACATTGGTTAATAAACTATGTCACATCCAGGTGTCCAGTCCTATGGCACGTCACCTGGATGTTGCACTGTGAGCCCAACACCCCCAGTCTGGTCTCCTCTGTCAGCATGTACTTGACCTTTACCTTCTGCGCATATTTGCGAGCTAAGAAAAAGTGACTGAAAAGTGTCCTCATTAAATAACAGGTAGGACATCTTTTCCCTGGTTTATAGGCTTCAGACAAGAAAGGAATTAAGCCAGTGGACTGAAGCACATCAACAAGGCAATTATCAGGTATTCAAATGGGATCGACAATGCTGCCAAAACAATATTTGGTGGCCTGTGGAGGATCCTAGAAAGTCAACTTATTATTTTGAAAATGTATAAATAAAGGGAAACCATCAAGAAATAATTGGATCGTACTATGTGTACTGTATCTCTGTGAGTAGTGAAAAACCTTTGATGGAAAAAAAAAAGAAAAAAAAAGAAAGCCATTAAATGTCCTCCCTCAAAGAAAGGAAGGAAGGAAGGAGGGAAGGGAGGGGAGGAAGGAAGGAAGGAAGAGGAAAGACAGGCATGGCAATGATGAGAAGGGACAGAGGCATTTGCTGACACTATGGTGTGGGTCATTTGCAATACACGTCTGTCAGATCAATACCTTGTACACCTTACACGTACGCAATGTTAGACGTCAGTCATATCCCAAGCTGTAAGAAAAGGGCTTCTCGGCACTCTTTGCTCAAGCATTTTAAACAGGCCCTGTTAGCATGTCTTGCGACCCATCGAACACCCACCGTGCCACACAAACAAGGCACTGAAGCCTGGAATCCTGACTTCCAAGCTTGGTGACAGGAGAGAGCGCCCCCGCCACTTCTTCAAGAGTAAAAACAAAAATAAGACAAGCTAAAAATCCTGCCCACCCAAGCACCCGGCACAGCTTCCTCTGCAAAGTATCCCTAAACCGTCCTACGTTGGGACGATTCTCGTGATTTTGTTTGGGGTGGCGGCGCGTACTTCTGAGGACCGCTTTCCGGGAAGTCACTTTGTCGTTCTGGAAGGAAGCACAGAGCAGCGGTCTCCCGGAGTCCCGTGTCGGCAAATACGAAATGTAATCCAGGAGTTCTCTTCGTGCGCGGGAAAGCCACGCTGTTACCTTGCCCTCCCACTTGGTGTACTTTCACAGAGTGCCTCGCGTAAGCAATGCCCCAACATGCGGCTCCCCTCCAAACTCATCTGCGACGCTGACGGTCCCCTGGGCTGCTGCATGCATTCCACTGGGACCTGCCTGCATCCTGGGCAGCCGCCTGGGACACGCCATTCCCACCCCAAAACCTAATGATCGCAGCCAAGTCCTTCCGCACTGTGAACAGGGAAGGGACCCGCCAGTGCTCGGTCTCCGCACCTGTGCTCTGTGCCTTCTGCTGGAATCAGCAGTTGCCTTGGGGGGTCTGTGGGCCTGTGCTTCTCTGCTGCTGCCTTTGTCTTCTGCTCTTCTTCTTTTTAAATCCTCACTGAAGATATTTTATTATTGATTTGAGAGAGAGAGAAGGGAGAGAGTGAGAGAGAGAGAGAGAGAGAGAGAGAGAGAGACGTTGATCAGTTCAGTGGCCTCCTGTTCGCACGCGACCGGGGATTGAACCCACAACCTAAGTATGTGCCCTGACCAGGAATCGAACCCACAGCCTTTTGGTGTATGGGGACGACATTCCAACCAGCTGAGCCACCTGGCCGGGGCCTTCCTGTTCTTTGATTTGGGTTGTGCGGTTTGAGAAGACCCATCAGTGAAAATGATAGTAACTGTTATACACATCAGTTATGGACCACTTGCCCTATGCTGGGCTGAAGGGTTTTCATAGTCATTTCCTTCCTGCTTAATAAGCCAGTGACATGGTGGACTCTGCTCTTGTACCCATTTCACAGACAGGAGGACGGAGGCTCCCGTAGGTCGTGCTGCCCGTCAGAGCCTGGCCTCGGGGAGGCAGGCCTCGTCCATGCTCTGAGTTATATTCAGCTGCCTGTTGGCCTCTCATGACAATTTAAGATTCACAGGGCATTTTCATGTTATCACACCACTGACTAATAACATCGACTGTTGGTTATCATGTGTTGCGTGTTGATGGTGTTGAGCCAGGCACTGGATTAAGGACTAAGTCAGCGGTTCTTAAACTGTGGGTCACACCCCCTTTGGGGGTCTAACAACCCTTTCACAGGGGTCGCCTAAGACCATCGCAACACACATATAATTACATATTGTTTTTGTGATTCATCACTGTGCTTTAATGATGTTCAATTTGTAACCATGAAAATATATCCTGCAGATCAGATATTTACATGACGATTCATAACAGTAGCAAAATCACAGTTACGAAGTAGCAACAAAAACAATTTTATGGTTGGGGGGTCACCACAACATGAACTGTATGAAAGGGTCGCGGCGTTCGGAGGGTTGAGAACCACTGGACTAAGTGAAAGGGACTGGGGGGGAAGGGTTGTTGGGGGGGCGGTGGGGGTGCACAGCCGAGACGCTCTCACAATGCAGATGAACTCGCAGAAAGTTCTCCTATGGAACTGCCACGCCTCTCCTCTCGCTCTGTTTCAGGAATACCAGATCGACATCTTTTTTGCTCAGACCTGGACGGACAGCCGCCTCCGGTTCAACAGCACGATGAAAATCCTCACTCTGAACAGCAACATGGTGGGGCTGATATGGATCCCGGACACCATCTTCCGCAATTCCAAGACCGCCGAGGCCCACTGGATCACCACCCCCAACCAGCTGCTGCGGATCTGGAACGACGGCAAAATCCTCTACACGTTAAGGTGAGGCGCTGCGGGGTCGCGCCCCTGACGCTCTGCCTTGGGCCCCTCACTCAGGTCATCGGAGGGACGGGGCCCTGGCTTCTCTGCCACGTTCTGCCTCTTGTCCCGCTCGCCTCGTCGCAGCCTGGAAACCCGCCCGGGGCGCGCACGGTCTGCAGCGACTACATCGCGCGTCTTCAGCAGATTCCATTTCTGCTGCATCGGGGCCCTGGGACTTATCTTCAATCTATTTAACCCGCGGGTCCACTTAGCTAGGAAAAGAAAGATGTCTTGGCGTGCTAATTAACAAATGTAATTATAGGAAATTAACAAACCTGAGAGCATAAGGGGAGACACGGCGCAGAGGGCACCGGTAATGCGTCCCCATTGCAATGGCGGCTACTCTGGGATGCGCGCTCCGGGCGCACCGCCGTCCTCACGGAAGCCTGATGCGTGGGAGCAGCTCTGCTTCCAAGGAGTGAGCTGACCTGCCCGAAGCACCAGGGGGACCTGGCGTTCCCAGGGTTCGAACCCGGGTCTGGGTCTCTCAGGGCCTCCCCTAAGCCAGCCTTCCTGTCCCTCCAGCAGGAGGATCCTGACTGGACCTTCCCCACGCAGCCCTCCCTATGTCTGTGGCCTCAACAGGCTCTTACAGACTCTCCCACAGGCCTTCGCGGCACCAGGGCTCCTATCTGCCCCTCCTACCCGGCTCCGGACACTGCCTCTGACTTCGCCTCAGGTTACTCCCGCTCCCCAGTCCTGTGGGCTTGGCTCCTTGGCTCCCCTGACTCCGAAAGCTGGGGATTCCCACGTGTCTATTTCCAACCTACAACTTCTGGACTCCAGATTCTCGGGACCCCCAGCCTGTGTGGTATCTCCTCCCTGTTAGGGCTAGAGTCCCCATGTTACCTGCCCTGTGACCTGCCACCTGTGACCAGTGGTCACTGTGTCCTCGGGAGCTGTGGCCTGCAGCCACGCGGACCTCAGCCGCCGCCTGTGCCGGGACAAAGAGGGTCTGCGTCACCGGCCAGGCGCCCGATCACGAGGTTCCCCATTAACAGAGGCGACTAAGGCGCAGCCGCCACAGCCCGCTGAGAACTGATTACACCCCCTTCTCCTGCCCCTTCCCCTCTCCCTTAATCATTTCCCAGGAACAAGGACAAGTCTCCTGATAGCCATCCCTAATCAGGGGACATTGTTCTTTCGCAAACATCTACACCCTGGACTCTAGAGCTGACCAGCAGGGTGACCCGTCCCCCTGAGGGTCTGCCCCACGCCCTTGAAAATCCCTCCATGCCTTCCCTGGGGCTGCGGTCCACTCGGACTCAGCCACCTGCTCAAACGTCCCTCAATAAAGGCTTCGGACTGGTGCTCCCGACTCCTCCCTTCTTCCAGGCACAAACCTAACATGACCAAAGGTCTAAAGGGCATTTCGAGTTCAGCATGCCCCTGGGGAGGGTGATTTCTCTGATTTCTAGGACCCATGTCCCTGCATCATCTGGGCCCAGTGAAGCCACCACCAGCCCCCAGCACCCTTGGCCTCCCCCCACGTCCAGAATCATGAGCTTTTAATGGCAGGCGACTCGGGGCCCGGCTGAGATGTGTCGTGCGCAATGGCAAATGAGTATCCACAGCCCAAACCAAGGCACAGAGTAGCATCCAAGTAAGCAGATTAGAGAATTTTAAAGTTCCAGGGAAGTAATAATTTTGCCTGGCTGGGGACAGCCGCGAAGGCACAGCAGGGAGCTCTGGGGCTCATCATAGGCGTTTCCTCATCAGCCTTAAAGGAATATGACTAAGATCTGAAATGGGGGTGAGTCTCACACCAAACCAGAGCGGAGACATGGCCGGTCCCGGGGTCCTTTACAGAAACTCTAGTCCAGGGCTGTCTGCTCACAATTGGTACAGCCGCCACCTCGCAGTCTGACGCAGGAGTTGCCCAGATATGAATCCCACCCCGTGACACGTGGATTAATTTGCCATTATACCTATTTAGACATGCACGCCAGTTTCAAAGGAGGAAGGATTTAATCCAGCCAAACAGAAAGAAAACAAGGACTTACAAAACACCATCCTTCCAGACTTGGCTTGTATTTCTAGACACAGTGTGGAATCTCACAACAGCAGTTTTCTCTGCTACTGATCGCTAAAAGCAGTACAACATTACACAGCACAAACGCGACCAAATGGTGACACCACCAAGCGCGAGCCACACATGCCCAACCCCGCGCCCCAGCTGTGCTCACGTGACTTTGCTGGGTCCTGGCGGGCTGACCTTGACGGTGACCTTGGCTCCCCTGCAGGCTCACCATTAATGCAGAGTGCCAGCTGCAGCTGCACAACTTCCCCATGGACGAGCACTCCTGCCCGCTGATCTTCTCCAGCTGTGAGTACCCCTGCGTGAGTGCTGCGTCGCGGGACATCTCCCCTGGGCTGCGGGGCTGCCCGCAGTCACGGGGTGCGTTATAGCCTCCCTCCCGCGACAGCCGGGGAGGACGGATAACAGCGTGGTGCTGGCCACCTGGGTGTCTGCATTCTACTCTGTATTCCTAGGACTCCTGTTATAAAATCAGGTGCTTTGATAAAGCTGCGAGCACCTTATCCCTTCCTCCTATTATCAGAGGGTTCAGAAACTGGCGAACAGGCGACCTACCAAACACCCTTCTGCTCATGCGCTGTTTTGCATATTATTTGAAAGTACACAAAATTTATCTGTGATCATTTTGGGTTTGATATCATTTCAAGTGAGGTCATTTGTCTTCTAAATAGAAAGATAAAAAATTTTATTTAAATATATTGATATATATCTCATTGCACTATTGTAGGACATCATTTTCACAGTATTTTATGTTCCAATATTTTACTTATGATTGATATTCTAGCTAATAAGTAATCGTTTTAAAATTCTTAAAGATAATGTCTAATGCATACAAGGATACATATGAAAGGAAATATCGAATTTATTTGCTGATTCATAAAATAAGTTTTTTAAGTAAATATCAATATGGAAATATATCTGTAGAATTGATGATGGTTCATTTTAAATGTACTGATCACAACTACGTAAGTATGACTCATGAGACTTCAGTGCCCTTTATTGGCTTTCTTTAACGTTACCTGCGGATCGTGACGAGCAGGTGAGATGAAATGTCAGGCAGAAGATTTGTGGCCTCCCACACTGGACTTTATAGTGAGAAGACAAAACTGAACTAAGGGATGAATACATTTGACAGCTCATTTTAGGTTCAGAAAAAAGACAAGCTAAAGCGCAGAATTTCACGCATCTCCGAGACTGAGTAAAAATATTTTTATATATTAGATTAGTTGAATCTATACTTAATACATCTCGAAAAACCATTAAATTTTCAAAGTCTTTAAGGTAGATGGCCAATGTCTTTGACTTACTGGTGAACTTGCCTGTAGAGAATTTGGGGCCTGACGTCCTCTATTTATAAATATGACTGTAAAAATTATGGAACAATTCAAATTATCTAGCTTTTTGTGAATCGGTTTAGTATATATGAATATAAATTTTTCCTAGTAATGCATTCACTTAACTGTTAATTAGTCTTCTTGGTGAACTCAGGTGACTATATTGATCTTTCCAATGGTCTGATATGTAGTTAACTCATCTACTGAGTTTATCATTTCATTGGCTACTTCACATTATCATCTATTCTATTTTGCTGTTTTTATTCTAATTTTTCTACACGATTTTGACAACCTCTTCTTTACCAAGTTTTTAATACCATCTTCTCTTTGTTTATATTTCCTAAACATTCTGATATGTTTGTGGGAACAGTTTGCAAAATTTGTTGTTTCATTTTCCTGTGCCCCATAATAATTTGTAGTTTGAGCTCATGTTTCCTGGACATTTTTCTGTGGGTTTTTTTTGTTGTTGTTTTGTTTTGTTTTTTGGTTATATTTAATGCAGTTTCACCTAAAAAGGGTTTGCTCTGCTCTGCTTGGCGTCTCTATCACTTTAAATCCAAGTTTCAGTCCGGGTTTCCTGGCCACACAGGTGGTGTGAATTGTAGCCACATGTCTTTGTCATTTCAGGCTGTGGTTTTAAGTTCTTAGGAGGGACATTTTTTGTTTTTCTGCTCTTCCCACAGCCAAACTTAAACAGGGACTGTCCTTATAATGAGAGCGTCTCCTGAATCCACTAGCTGAGGCGGCTCCCTTTCCTGCTGATGTAGCTCAGGTGTTGGTGGGCAGGTGAATCAAGCGACAAAAGGTGGTATATTCGTGAGGTGGGATAGTATTCAGACTTGCAAAGGAAGGGGACTCTGACACATGCCTTCACACGGATGAGCCTTGAAGACATTATGCTGAATAAGCCAATCACAAGAAGACAAATACTGCTTGGTTCTGTTTATTTGAGGTGACTTGAGTGATCAAAATAGTAGATACAGAAAGTGGAAAGGCGGTTGTCAGGGGCCGGTCGGGGAGAGCATGGGGAGTGATTGTTAAGGGGTCTGGAGTTTTACTTTTGCAAGATGAGAAGAGTTTCAGAGCTGGATGGCAGGGACGGGTACACAGCAAGGGGTGGGCCTAATGTTCCTGAACTCTGTGCATAAAATTGGTTCACAGGGTACCTCTCTCTTATGTGTATTTTACCATAAAATTAGAAAAAAAGTGTACTGTAGTAACTGAAATAAAATACTCACTAGAGGGGATCAGCAGATTGGCACACGAACAACAAAGAATCAGCACACTCAAATACAGGTCCGTTTTTATTATCCAGTCCAAAGAACAGAAAGATAAAGGAATTCAGAAGAACCAACAGAGCCCCAGAGGATGGCGGGCCATCATTACTAACACGGGCATAAGGGGAACCCCAGAAAGGGGGGAGCAGGAAGAACATTTGAAGATACAGTGATGCAAAGCCCCCAAATTTGATGGAAAGCATGAATCTACATATCCAAGAAGTTAAGTGAACGTCAACTAGGATAAACCCAAAGAGATCCACACAGACATATTGTAAACTGTCACAGACAAAGAGAAAACAGCAAGAGAGAGGCAAGTATTAAAAGATATTTCTCTATACTAAGTTGTCCTTAGTATGGTTAACTATTAATTTGCCATCCGAAACCCTGGAGGCTTGAAGGCTGGAAGAACAAGACTGTCATCAAAGAATTCTACGTACAGGAAGACTACCCTTCAGAACATAAGGAGAAAGGCACCTTTAGGTAAACTGGAACAGAGAATTTAAGGCTAACAGAGATACCTATCTTACAAAAAATATAGTATTCCCTCACTTATCGCAGGTATTATTATATTCTAGACGCCTCCGTGATAGGTGAAAATCCACAAAGTAGGAACCTTACATTTATTTTAGTATTTATATATATTTTAAGGCTTGATAAACCCTTCCCACACACTTAGAAACCGTTCCCAGTCCCTTATTAACATTTCCCACTCCCTTATTAACCTTTTCCACACTTTCATAAACACTACTCATGTTCTTAAACATATTCTATACCTTAAACCTATGTAACTTTAACAACATACGTATACAGTACCGCAAAATCCCATGATATAGTGAAAAATCCACGATAAATAGTTAAATATAATATTTTTTAAAATCCCACGATACAGTGAGGCCATGATAAGTGAACCGTGATATAGAGAGGGACTACTGTACTAAAGGAATTCTTCTTAGTAAAATAAAAGTAGATTGGGGGATGAGAATGGAGCTATATAAGAGCAAAATTTACTTATTTACTTTCTTTTGGAATTAACTTACTATTATTCCATACCAGATTTTTAGAAAATGTTCACTGTAATACTCAGGGTAAGAAAATAAGTATAACACATAGTAAAATAAGTACACTAGAAAATGTCTATTTAATGCCAAAAAAAGGGAGGTAAAGGAGGAATAGAGGAACAAAAGAGACATAAAGCATATAGAAAAAAAAATAGTTAAATGACACACATAAATTTTATCGAATCAGTAAATACAATGAATGTAAGAAGATTAAAAACTAATCAAAAGTCAGTGGTTGGCAGATCGGGCAAAAGGCCATGATTCTACTATATGAGACACATTTAATTTAAAGACACAAATTATTTAAAAGTAAAAAATCATTATCATTTACATAATATAAATAATAACCAAAAGAGAGTTGGAGAGGTTATATTAATATCAGACAAAATACCCTTTAAAATTGTTACTAGAGACAAAGAAGTAGATTTTATCATGACAAATGGGGTCAACACATCAGAAATCATAACAATTATAAACATATATGCACCTAATAACAGAGCACTAAAATACATAAAGAAAAAAATTCACAAACTTAAGGGAAAAAGAGACTTCAGCAATAATAGTTGGTTATTTCAACACCCTTCTTTCAAAACTGAATAGAAAATCCAAACAGGGCAACAAGAAAAAAGATTTTTAAAAATACTTCAAACAACTAGATCTGATATCTACAGAACACTGTCAAACCACGACAGAATAAATATTCTTCTCAAGTGCGTATGAGGCACTTGCAAGGTACGTTAGGCCATGAAACCTGTCGGTTAAATTTAAAAGGAGTAGAATAAGATCACAAGACACAAGATCAAAATACGAAAATCACTGTATTCCTATGCGGGAGAAATGAAAATCTGAAAATAAATTAAGAAAGCAATTCCATTTGCAGCAGTATCAAAAAGAATACAGTCCTTAGGGATGAACCTAACAAAGGAAGTGCGAGATCTGTACACCAAAAGCTGCAAAAGCATAGTGAAAGGAACGAAAGAGCTAAATGGAAAGTCATCCTGGGTTCATGACTGAAAGGCAGAATGTTGTGAAGTTGATCATACTTCTTCACGTGATCTACAGATTCAGTTCCGTCCATATCCGAATGTCAGCTGGCTTTCTTTTCCTAAAAATTGATGAGCTGATCCTAAATTTTACATGGAAAGTGAAGCAATCCAAAGTCAAAACAATCTTGAAGGAGGAAAAAGTTGACAGAGCTCACACTTGTGATTTCAAAACTCACTGCTAAGTGACAGTGATCAAGACGGTGTCATGTGATGCCGCTATAAAGACAGGCATGTAGATCAATGGAATAGAGATTATAGTCCAGAAACAAACCAATACATTCATGGTCAATTGACTTTTCACAAGAGTGCCAAAATAACTCAATGGGAAAGAACAGTCTTTTCAACAAATACTGCTAAGACCATTAGATACACATATGTAAAAGAATGAAGTTTGACCTCTATCTCACACTACATACAAAATGAACTCAAAGTGGGTGGAAGACATATATGTAAGGGCTAAACTATAGAACTTTTTGAAGATACTACATGTACATCTTTGTGACCTTGAATTAGTCAATAGTTTCTCAGATGTGGCATTAAAAGTGCAAGAAACAACATTTTTAAAAATAGGTAAACTAGACATAAAAATGAAAAATATTTCATACTTTAGAGGACATCATGAAGAGAGTGAAAGGCAACTCCAAGAATGGGGGGAAATAGAGGTAAATAGTATTTCTGCTAAGAATCTAGCATCCAAAATATATAAATAATTCTTACAAATCAACAATAAGGGAAACACCCCAATGAAAAAAACAGACCAAAGATATTTCTCCAGAGAAGATATACAAGTGTCTAAGAAGCCCGTGAAAAATCCTCAACATAATTAGACATTAGGGAAATTTTTTAAAAAAAAACAAAAAACCAAACCCACCATGAGACACACAAATTTCACACTCACTAGGTTGGCCATAAATTTTTTACAAACAGGCAAGAAGCGGGGGGTGGCAAAGATGTGAAGAAATGGCAACCCTCCCACATTGCTGGTAGGAATGCAAAATGGTGCAGCTGGTGTGGAAAATCATGTGACAGTCCCTCTGAAAGTTAAATATAAAGGTAATATGTCACCCAGCAATTCCACTCCAAGATACACACCCAAGACCATTGAAAACATTTATCCACACAAAAACTTATACATAATTGTTCATAGCAGCCATGCTCACATAGTCAAATTTAGAAACATCCCAAGTGTTCATCCGCTGGTAAATAGATAAACAAAATGTAATATAGCTATGCAACCGAATATCATTTTGCCTTAAATAAGTAGAAGAAACCACTCTCCCATGCAGAAGAATTTCAAATGATTGATGTAGACAGTCTCCCTTCAAGGAGATGAAGCACAGTTGCCCACCCCGAGTGTCAAGGCTGAGCAGAGTGACTTCCTTCCAAAAAGTACTCAGTGGAAAGGGGGAAAAAATCTCTTTGCTACTGCAGAAACCTGAAAACAGCCAGCGACCGAAGGTCAACGTCAGCGGGGGGACGTCACATGCATAGAACGCAACCCTGATACAGCGTAACGAGACTCATCCTTCACCTCTGCGGGCTTCCTCCTAAAAACCCATAACCCCTTCTGATCGTGAGAAAAGCATCGTGCAACGGCTCCTTGAGGTACGTTCTCCAGAATCGGACCAGGACTCCTCAGAGCTGCCCTTGTCATCAGGAATACAAAACAAAACTGTCATGGCCAGTGGGATATCCTGCATGGCACCTTGGAGTGGAAGGAGAGCATTATGGGAAAACTGATGAAATCTGAACAAAATATGGGCATTAGTTAATAATATGTCACTATCGGTTCATTAGTTGCACCAAATGTACCCTATTACTGTAGAATATTACTTAGAAAATGGGGTGTGATGTATCAGGAACTCCTTTAGTATCTTTGCAACTTTTCTATACATTTAAATCTAGTCTAACTTGAACATTTTTTTCCTTTTTACTGAATTTCTTGGGTGACACTGGTTAATAAAATGACATAGATTTCAGGCGTACAATTCCACATCATCTGTACATTGTACTGTGTGTTCCCCGCCCAAGTCTAGTCTCTGCCTGTCACCACGTGTCCCCCTCATTCTATTTTTAAAAAGAAGTATGAGTAACCATATTGAGCTGGGATTTCTGGCCCATTCATATACAAGACTGGGTCAAGTTGCTGATTTGAATAAATCTAAGGCTTCAATGAAACAATTACTTGAAAAATGCCCAATCAAGAAGCCCACTGCCTCTCCCGTTACTGTAGGGAAATGACCCTCTGAATTTTTACAGGGAAGTTTCTGGAGACCGGGGCTGGGAGATCAGTGTAGCGATCGCAACAGCAGATCATGTGTGCCAGGGCTCTTACATATAAACCGGCTCACTTGCCACCCAGAGCCTCCAAATGTACCGAGACACTTCCACACAGTAATTGCATCTATCAGCGACCCGACCTGGAGTCCAGGCTTTAAAATTTCATCTAATCTACCTCCCTTGGTCTGTAGCTAGGAGACAGCGTTGCTGTCCTGGGGTGAGGGGAGGCAGCCTTAGAAACGGATCTTCTGACTTCTGGGAAATGCTGCTTCCACCTCATCGAGGCAGCTGCTACTGACGCTGCCTGCAAAGCGTGTCCCTGGACTCCGTCACTGCTGACAGTTTCTCCTGCTGGTTTCCCAGATCCCACTCTTATCTTCAGTGCATTATCTACATATATCCTGGCGCTGGCTTATTAAAATCTGTATCTGTGTACATCGATCCTGTATAATAATTCAGAGGTTTTGCTTTTTCCTCCTGGGGACTAGCATCGGCTGGAATGCTTTACTGTAGCCTGTAGGACCCCTTCCTCCGTCTCCAACTTCATCTCCTCCCCCTCCCCTTTTGCTTTTCTCTGTTTCATTCAAAACATAGCTCTATAAAGCACCAGTCTATATCGTTCCTATTTTTATTTCATCACTCATAAACTAAAGACATCTTTAGTAGTTTCTGTACAGCGCAGTTCAAACACGAAGCTCACTTACGTGTGGATTTTGCTTTTATAATTTTAATTGAATGTTTCCAGCTAAAAATAGTTTATGCTGCCGAAGCAGAATAGCACATATGAAAGGCGTAAAACACAGTAACATGACTAGAAGGCAGGACCCTAAAGATGGTTCTAATCATCACGTAAATGCCAAAACTGACTCTTAGCCCTTTCAGCCAGCTCTGCACGGCAGCAAGCACAGATGACAAAAAGATCACATATAGAATTTCAGTGGCTGATTCCTGCTGCCATATGAACTTCTATTTCCTTGTAAGTACAGAACAAGAAGGATGATCACAGGCTTGATGGTAGTGAACATCAGCCAACATTTAATTTCAGGCCGCAGGAGACAATAGGACATGGTGGCGACTGCGGCAAACTGCATGCAGCATATGTGAGGCAGCCGCTTCTCAGTGCTGGCCACATGCTGCTGACGGAACACAGGAACGGATTTGCCAAATGTTTTTTTTATCATTCAAGCAGGAGATGTGAATTTCACACTCACATAAGAACTTCTAGTATTTTTTAATAGTTGACAACAAATTTATATTAAATGCATAATGAAAACATTTTGAAGGTTAATGCTGGCCGATTAAAGTATGTCCATGAGCTGAATTCGCCCCACAGGCAGCAGCCCATTTCTATACTCGTCTTCCCCTGTTTTACTTTTCTTTCAAGCTGCACAGATGTTTCCCAAGTGTCCTTTTAGTCTCTCTGTTTCCAGGTCGTCATTTTCAGGTTGTCACTTCTTGTCCTTTTTTTGCCATCCCTCTTAGAGAAGCACTGTTTTTTTTAGAAATATAAGGCAGCCCTGGCTGGTGTGGCTCAGTGGATTGAGTTCCGGCCTGCAAACTGAAAGGTCACTGGTTCGATTCCCAGTCAGGGTACATGCTTGGGTTTCGAGCCAGTTCCCAGTTGGAAGTGCACGAGAGACAACTAATCGATGTATCTCTGGCACAGTGATGTTTCCCTCCCTCTCTTTCTCTCTCCCTTCCCCTCTCTCTAAAAATAAATAAATAAAATCTTAAAATAGAAATATAAGGCAAGCCATCAAGGCATAATTTTAAATTTTCTAGCAGTGACATTTTAAAAAGTTAAAAGGAAAAGTGACGTTTACTTTAACACTCTGTTGTAAAGCAATCTATCCAAAATATTAGCATGTTAACTGTAATCAATGTGATTGTCGTTCTGACATCCGGTGTGCACTCTCTATGCTAGCAGCACATTGGACTTTGGGGGGACCACGTGTCAAGTGCTCAGGAGCCCACCCATGGCTCACGGTCACCTGCTCTCGGGGGACACCTCTCTTCCAGGGGATCTCCACACCAGCCACTCATCTCCTGTCACACCGTGTGTTTGCTGAATACCAGTAATGTCCTTGATTTCTCTTCCCCCAGTTTTGCTCCCTGCTTATATCCATCGTGGTTTTTGGCACCCGCTCTGCCTACTTTATTCTCTCAGTTCTAGACTTGAAATCCAGCCATGAGCTTGGTCTTGATTTGCTTAGAAGCTCGTGGCAGTCGTCACACTCATGTGTCATTGCTCTCCAGCTGTGCCCCGGGGACCGTGGGGTTTTATTCCTTCAAGACAGGAGGGCCGGCTGAGCAGGACCCTTCATGGCCTGGCTCCTGCAGCAGCGGGTGGCAGAGGTGCGAGCAGGCCAGAAGGGCTTCTTCTAGCAGCCACTCATGCCTCCTGGCCCCTGTGTGCACAGAAAGTGTTTCATTCTGAGCCCTGTTCCTGTGACCTGGGGAGGGAACCCAGCACTTTGGCTCCTCAAATGCTTCTGAGCTGGGGTGAATCTTAAAATCAGCTGGGACAGACTGCTTGTTTCTGGCCTGCTGCCTGCCCCTCCCCCAGGGTGTTAATGAGGCAGCCTTCTGCCCAGAGGGGTGTCCCTGTCCCCAGGCCTGCAGCTCGGGCAGAGAGCAGCCAGCCAGCTCTCCAAATGCCTGTTCTCCCTGTTCTCCGAAGCGCAGGCTCAGGTGTGAGGCTTCTGGCAGGAAACCCGTGCCGCGGACGGAGGCGGGTGGGTAACGTCACGCGTTGGCTGGACCCGGCGAGGGGCTGCCGGGAGCTGGAAAAACATTATTCTGGGGGCATCTGGGGGGCATCTGTGGGAGGGATTGGCACTGAACCCATACACTGAGTGTACCAAGTCCCCCTTGCCCATGTGGGTAGGCGCCATCCTGTCTGGGGAGGGCCCACTTAGAACAGAAAGGCAGGGAAGGAGGTTTGCTCTTTTTCTTGAGCTGGGATATCCGGCTCCCCCCCCCCAAACACTGCTGCTCCTGGTTTTCTGTCATTAGACCAGGACTGACTTACACCATCTACACCATCGGGTCCCCAGTGCTTGGACTTTGGGACTCAGCTAACCAGCTCTCCCAGGTCTTCGGCTTGCAGATGACAGATCATGGGACTTCCTGGCCTCCATAACTGAGTGAACCAATTCCTATACTAAGTCTCTTTATATCTATATCCATATCATTGATATTCATATCCATATCATCTATATCGATATCACTTATATCAATATCCATACCATGTTATTGATATCCATATCATTAATATCCATATCATCTATTCAGTAATCATATCTATATCATTTATATTGATATCCATATCCATATCATCTACATCAACATCCATACCCATATCATCTATATACCCGTATCTATATCCATATCCATATCATCAATATCCATATCATCGATATCAATATTCGTATCATCTATATCCATATCCGTATCACGTATATCGATATCCATATCACCGATATCCATAGCCGTAGCCACAGCCACACCCGCCCTGCGGGCTCTGCCCTAGGGAAGACCCCGACTAACCAGGTTGGGAACCCCAGCCTCTGCTGGACCACACGCGCTGTGGCTGACGCTGGAGGCAGTTTGGGGGCACCTGTGGGAGACGCAGGGACTCCCACAGCTTAGATGTGTGCGTCAGAATCCAGGTGGCACCCCGGGAGCCAGGTTCCCATCGGGGACCACAGGAGGCGCACCTGCTCGGCGGGTGACATGAGCGTGGACCCCTTCTCTTCGCCCGCCCGTCGCTCCCCGAGGCGCCGGTCCCTCACCTGCCAGTGAGGGCGCCCTCCCGCTGCTGCCCTGCGCCTCTGCCTCTGAGCTCCGCCCTGGCTCTGCGCCCCGTGGCCCGACACAGGTGCTCGGGGCTGTGCGCGGCCGGCACCACGACAGTGACGGTCGGCAGCAGAGGGAAGGGGCATCGGCACCTCCTGCCGGGGGCCTGTCACCGTCACTGGGTGGCGGCTCGTGAACTCGGCGCCCGGGCCCCGCAGCGCAGCCTCGCAGGAGCGCCGTTTCTGTCCCGCTGTAGGTGGAGGGCGTTGCTCAGCGCGCAGAGCCAAGCCTGTCCCCCCACCCACCGCCCGGCAAGGCAGGGCTGCGGGCCTGAGGCCACGCCTTTCTTTATTCCTCTTCTTTTTCTCTCTTTCTAAAATGTTTCTCTCTAAAGGATCTCCTGCCCCCTTTATTTTAGTTTTTAAAACCACTTTATCAGGGTATGATGGGCATGTAAAAAGCTGTACATATTGAATGTACACGGCTCCTGAATTTAGGGATAAAGATACACCCATGAACCATCATCGTCACTCCGTTATTATTATTATTATTATTATTATTATTATTATTATTATTATTTTGTATTGACAACATCTAGCATAGAATATGCCCCCCCTTAGCAAATTTCAAACCTACGGTTACAGCATTGCTAGCTGCAAGCACCGTGCTGTATAAAGGGTCTTTGGAACCCACTTATCTTGCCGAAAGGAAACTCTGCACCCGCTGACGGTCACCTGCCCCCGTCCAGCCCCCGCAGCCGCCACTCTGCTCTCTGCGGTGCGTCTGACTGTCCTAGACTCCACGTGTAAGCGAGGTCACGCGCGTTTGTCTCTCTGCGTCTGGCATGTCTCACGCAGCAAAACGCTGTGGGTGTCCGTCTGTGTCGTTGCAAACGGCAGGCTCTTCTTGTAAAAACCCGAGTGATGCTGCCCTGTGTACGTGCATGGCGTCTTTATCTGTCCACCGGTGCATACTTGGGTCGTGTCCAGGCCTTGGCTGTTACGAATAGTGTTGAAATGAACATGAGGGTTGCAGATATTTTTTGCAAGGTGGTGTTTTTGCTTCCTTTGCATATGTTTACTCAGAAGTGGAATTACTGGGTCATATGGTAGATCCATTGTAAGTTTTCTGAGGAACCTCCACGCTGCTTCCCACAGTGGCCGCACCTATTTACATTCCCCCCAACCTTGCGTGGGGGTCCCCTTTCCCCACGTCCTCGCCAGCACTTGCTGTTGGCTGATTTATTGATGATGGCCATTCTGACCAGCGTGAGGCGGTACCTCATTGTGGTTTTAATTTGTATTTCCCTGATAATTACTGATGTTGAGCGCTTTTTCACGTACCCGTTGGCCTTCTGTATGTCTTTTTTTGGGGAAAAAAGTGTCTGTTTAGGTCCATTTAAAAATTATGTTGTTTTCCTTTTGCTATTGAGTTGTGTGAATTATCTGTATATTTTGGGTATTGACCTCTTATCAGGTGTGTGGTTTGCAAATGTTTCTTCCCATTCAGTGGGTTGGTCTCCACTCTGTTGGTGGTTTCCTCTGCCATGCAGAAGCTTTTTGTTTGATGTGGTCCAGCGATAGCCAGGCGACCCTGGGGCCGTGTCACGGTGGGTCCCTGAAGGTGTTGTCCCCCTTCCTCAAACACCCAACAACAGGTGTGGGGAGGGTGGTTGGTGGGGTGAGGTGACAGGAAGGCTGGGAGGAGCCGGGGACGGTGACCTTGCAGCCCCTCTCAGATCCTGTCACAGGGCGGCAGCGAGACCCCGCCTCTTGCTTCCTCTGGATGCGGGGCAGGTGGATTTGTGGGCACGCCTGTGTTCTAAACGGGGCTGCGTGGAGGAGAGCGCTCTTTGCACTCTTGCACGGGAGGGTCCGTGGATGGTGGGCACACACCCTGGGCCCTTGGGGCTGGGTGCGAGCCAAGTGAATGTCAGAGGGTCTGGGGCCAACGGGAGTGGGTCTCACCCCACCGCCTCCACTCTCCAGGGTGCTGGCATCCGTTCCCCCCGGGGAGTCCTAGTTTCTCACCTACGGAGTGAGGGTGACAATGCCCAGCCCATCTGTCACCGTGAGGATGAAACTTAATGACAGCATGTGTATACCGCAGCACCTGCCTGCCTGCAGCTCCCTGATCTCTCGGGGTCGGGGTGGGGGGGACATTTGATTGTCTTGACAGCTAGCAACCCTGCAGCTGCGGAGTGTGGGGGGGACACCAGAGAGGGAAGGACAGGCTGCCTGCTCATTCACCTCTGCAAACGGCCCTCAGCCTGCCTCCCACCTGCAATGAAGGGACGAGAAGCAGGCAAATCCCTTAAGAGATTGCTAGCTGACGGAGCCAGGGACATAGGCGCGTGCGGGAGTGGGTGGCAGGAGGGACACTCGCCCAGTTAGCTGGGCTCCCCAAGGATGCCCAGCGGAGGTGGGGGAGTGCTCTGCAAGGGAAAGCCTTCTAGGGCCAGGAGAACAGCCAAAGCCTCACTAGCCAACACCTTTGTGGCTTCTCTTTGCCGGCTCGGGTGAATCTGCCCAACCGTGCCTGCACTTGCGGGGGAGTGAGGGCTGCTTGCGCACCCTGGCTGTGTGCTGTGAAATAAAATCAGCCCCAGCCGGCGACTGTGTGGGTTGGAACATTGTTTGCAAACCAAAAAGTCGCAGGTTTGATTCCCTGTCAGGGCACGTGGCTGGGTTGCGTGTTCGGTCCTGGTTGGGGTGCATATGAGAGGCAACCAATCTCTCTATTTCTGTCTGTCTGTCCCTCCCCGTTTCTCTCTCTCCTTTGCCCTCTCTCTAAAATCAATAAGCATGTCCTCCATGCGGATAAAAAAAGAAAAAATGAACTCAGGGGTACGAGGGACAGCCTCCTTTCCCTAGATCCTATCAAAGCCACGGTCACTGGACTGGTCCTTCCTTGTCAGTGTGGTGTGTTTGAAGGATTTAGGAAAATCAAGGTTTCAACCTGAGAACGCGGGGAAAGGTGTACTTTCAGCAGCCGGTGGGAAATCCTACCTGTGCTGCTGCCGGTCTGGCTCTTACGTTCTGGCAGGGTCAGCAAGCGGCCCGGTGGCTTCTGGGACCAGTTCCTGATGCTGCCCACCTGGGCAAGGCATCAGCGCGCTGATGCACTCCTGGCCGAGACCCCCACCTTCTCCCCCCTGTTCGCCTTCGCCCTCCCCCTCCCACATCAGCGCCGAGACCACACAGCTGCTCCTGCCCAAGGTCACAGGCACCGCGCACACTGATGGGGAGGAGCCGCTGACAGTTGTCCCTGTTCCCGAGATGCTCGGTCCATCAAAGGCAAATTTCACAAAAATGACAAGTTTGGGAAAGCTTCGTGTCTCTCACATCTGGCAAAAAGCAAACACAGAAGCCGTGGAAGACGGACCCATAGCTTCAGCCCGGCCGCTGGGACTCTTAATCACAAGGCCATTGCCTCCCTGGTTAGGGCAGACGCGTCTTCTCTGTCTTGCATGGGGCACAGCGAGCGAGTGCTGCCTCTCGCCGGGCAAACGCCCTGCAGTGAAGAGCATGCGGGAGACACCGGGCAAAGCCAAGACTGCGTGGCCAGGAAGCACAGGCCCCATGCCGCTCCTTCCACAGTCCTGCTACAGGATTTTGTGCAGTATTTTCTTCTTGAAAACTCGTTCTTGGGGATGGATGCTCAATGACGTGCGCACCTCTGCTCCAGGATGGGTTTGGAGGGAAAGAAGGATGGGGCGGCCGGGCTGCCGGGCCCAGAAGTGAAGAGCGGGGCCTCACAAAGCCACAGCGACGCCCCCTCCCGATGGCTTCCCCGAGGCTAACGCCCACGCGAGCATTCTCCTCTGGTTTCCCTCTGTGTGTGGCTTTCCCGAAGAATTTCCATCAGTGTGTTAAGCTGGGGGTAGGGAGACATGTAATGATCACTTTCGTTATTTTATGAAAAAATAATGTAATTTGCCTTTTTGATTTCTTTTTCCCATCCCAAGTCTCAAGAGTAAGCGTGATTTTGGAGAGTAGGAACAGTGGCGTCTCTAGCCTTCTTGTGTGGGTTGGTTGTTGTTTTATATAATGCATGCACTCACTAAAGAAAGTGGTAAAATTTTAAAAGTAAGTGTGAAGCACAGTGTCAGGGAGACTCAGGGTTGGGGACAGGGATGGGGGTCAGGGCCTCATGGGAAGCACTGAGCTGGGTGCCAGAACCTGGGGTCCTCAGCGCCCCTCCAGCACTTACGCAGACGCCTGTAGTGCGCCAGGCACTGTTCTGAGCACTTCCTGTCATTACTGCACTTGACCTTTGCAATGACCCAGGGAGACCCTGTTTCTCTCAATGACTCCGGCACCCAGAGAGCAAGGGTTAGACCATGCAAAATGGCTATTGTCTGTATTCTTTTTTTTTTTTTTAATTCTCACCCAAGGATATGTTTATTTACTTTAGAGAAAGAGAAAGGGAGAGAGAGAGAGAGAGACATTGATCAGTTGCCTCCCATACATACCTGACCGGGTATCAAACCTGCAACCTTTTGGTGCATGGGATGATGCTCCAACCAACTCAGCCACCCTGCCAGCCTGCACTCTTGATTATTACTGTAGCTGTTGTTTTTCTTGTGATTGGAAGAGGACATTGGAGCAAAAGGAGATTCTTAGGCTACAAATCTGAGGTGTATTTTGCAGCCCTGTGGCTGTCTGCCCCAGCGAACCTTTTAGGGTGAAAAACCACGAAGACAAGCAGATGGAAGCACACAGCGATCTTTCGCTGGGGCACCTGGGCCGGCTCTCGCAGCCCTGGAGCTAGACAGACTATCGGGGAAACGCCACTGCTGGGACAGGGCGTCACAGAGGCCTGAGAGTGGCGGCTGATTTTCAGTTTTAAAAGGCAACACTCCATTTGCACCAGGTCATTAATTTGGATGAGGCGTTAATGCCAGCTAGTGAGTCTCCGTGCCGGGTGTCTGTGTCCTGCGGCTGGGGCAGTCTGGTTCTCCCTCTGGGACGAGGCCACCACCCAGCATGAAGCAGCAGCCCGAAGCCAGGGCCCACAGAATGGACAGGATGGTCCCGCTCCTGTGTGTGTTTCCTGTCTCTGTGTAGGGAAGACATTCTGGCCCCCATGACCCCTGCCATCCCCCTTACAGGCGAGAAAAACGGGTCTGGAAGAGAGAATGCAAACACCCGTCACAGGCCACATAGCCAGGCATGGCAGGCGCAGCATGAACTTGGCTCTTGCCTCTCCCAGGCCAGGGTCTCCTACTACACCGCCTTTATCCCGGCAGCGATTAGCTACAGAGAACCAATGTCAAGGCCGATGGCCCGGTGCAGTGCGTTCTAGAACTGCTTTCTCCATCACTTGCTTCTGCGCGTGATTGAAAACGTGGACCTGCACGCAGGCCGCGCCAGAGCTGTGGCCTCACTTCCCCCCAGACAAGGAACCTTCCAGACAGACAAGGAACCGGGAAATGCTTGTTCTCAGGGGTTCCTAAGAAAGAGGATGCATCTTCCAGGGGAGCACCTGACATGCTCTTTGTCAAATGTCCTTGTTCTGCGTGAATCAGGGCAGTTCCTGAAGCAGAGGGATCCGCCTGAGCCAGGCAAGCCCCAGACTCAGAGCAGGGTCCTGACTCCCCTGCTCAGGGGTCAGGACACCTCAGCAGGCCCGTGGGGACGGCCCCAGGACCCCGCGCAGCGCCGAGGCGGGAGCACTCGGCAGGCAACAACAGACCGTCGTGCATGTTCTGTGAAGACATGTTTCTACCAAAAAATATTTCGAAGAACCCTCTTGTCTAAACTTGTCTGGGCGTCACTGGCTCACCTGACCAGTCACAGGGAGACACGAAAAAAGAGGGAGAGAAGTGGACTGAGCGCTGAGCTTTTCCGCTATTCAGGAGAAGTGGTCTGTTCATCCCGGCATTACGCAGGCCCACGTTTCTGGCTGTGACCTTTGCGAGTGTTTGCCCAGCGGTGTCCGTTTTTCTCCTTAACCCCGACTCCCTTCCCTGGCTACGGTTTCCCAATCTGTTTCCTCGAAGCCCTAGGCCCTGCTGACTAAACCCCTCCTCGGGAGACCGGAAGCCTGGAGGAGCCTGCGGGGCAGCGCAAAGCTCTTCTTCCCACGGGGTAGGCTCTGCGAAAGCTTTTTCCGCTCTAGCGTTGGCTTTCTTATGCCAAGTGCTCCGGGCATGTTTTTTTAATGGCTAAATCTTTTTTCAAATTTCATTTTTATTAAATGCATTGGTTAATAAAATTATATAGGTTTCAAGTGTATAATTCTGGGATCCATCATCTGTATATCGCCTTGCGCGCGCCCAAACACTTCTTAGCCATAAAAAAAGATGAAATGTTGCCGTTTGTGACAACATGGATGGATCTGGAGGGTATCATGCGACGCGAAATAAGTCAGACAGGAAAAAGCCAAGAACCAGATGATATCACTCATATGTGGGACATAAAACTGAAAGCCACAGATGCACAAACAAAACAAATAAACAAAAAAAATCTCTGGGTGTAGTTTACAATCAGTAATCTCCTGCCAGAGAAAAGAAGGGATCTTTCTGATATCTTTGCTTTGAATACTTTATAGGGCTTGTGGAAGTAAATCTCATGAATATGATGGGGGGCCCCTGACATTGTTGATCCCCCCAAAATTTCTCAGCTTGTGCTAGCTCACCATCAGCCTGCAGCAAAAACCAAAATGATTATGTGAGTGTTCCTACCAGTCTATGGCTTCCATGACTTCCTCTCTAAGTCAGCTGACCTCCACCTTGACGCTCTGTGCTCACCTGTCTCTCCAGGTTCAGGCGGTGGGTGCCCCGTCGCCTGAGTTCTTGGGTCGGGCCAAGAAAAGGCCCTGACTTTCCATTGGCACAGCGTTTTCTCATCGCACAGATGGATGTGACAGCTTACAACCTCTTTCCATACCTGAGCTGTCTCTGGAAGTCAGTCAGTGCCAGTTAATGGGGAAGGGTCAGGATTTTCAAAGACAGATGTTCTTGAAACTTGGAATGAAATTCTGTCACTCATGCCATTCACTGTGGAAACCAGTAAAGATCTCAGTGCTGGCACAATGAAATCTTCACAGTGCTTGGTCCTTGCTCTCAAGAAATGTCAAGTGAGTCATGTATCTAAAAAAGTAGTAGCTAGCGTTTATTGAACACTAACCACGTGTGAGATACTGTTTTGAGAGCTGTGTGCCTGTGTTAATGAATTAATTAATTTAACCCTTAAAACAGCCAAGTGTGGCCCTGGCTGGTGTGGCTCAGTAGATGGAGCACCAGCCTGTGAACTGAAAGGTCCCTGGTTCGATTCCTGGTCAGGGCTCGTGCCTGGGCTGCAGGCCAGGTCCCCAGCTGAGGGCGTGCGAGAGGCAGCCACACACTGATGTTTCTCTCCCTCTCTTTCTCCCTCCCTTCCCCTTTCTCTACAAATAAATAAACAAAATCTTAAAGAAAAAAACAATAGTGTGATATACACTATTGTTGTTGGTGAAAATCAGGCTCTTCCACAGGATCACGAGGAAAGCATTCCAGGGACCCACGCACAGGAGACTGTGGTGTGGCAAATGGCTTATTTGGGTGGAAATCTGCCCCTGGGTTTCCAATGTCCCATCTCCCTCTGTCCTGCCGTGGAAAAATTCCAACCTTGACCTCAGCAAGGCCCAAAGAAAAGCCAGCGTCCAGAGTTTCTGCTTCGTGGTAAAGCTTAGACTTTTGGAGCCCAGAGCCTGCCCTGGTAGCCGGTAGATCCATGTGGTCGAGAGAGAGAGAGAGAGAGAGAGAGAGAGAGAGAGAGAGAGAGAGAGAGAGAGAGAGAGAGAGAGAGAGAGAGAGGCAGAGAGAGAGAGAAGGAGAGGGAGCGAGAAAGAACGTGCAAATGCCAGGGCCGGTGTGTTACTGGGCGGGGGCGGGGAGCGCGTGTGAGCGAGCGCTTCTTTGCTCCTCTGGGACTGTGAGAGCTTGGGTTTGCGAAGGGCAAGGTGCTTTCTCCAAAAGGAACAATGAACTTCCCAAGTTCTCACAGGCTTTTTGATGGGTCCACCCCCTAGTGAGACTGACGGGCTTCTGTGGTCAGTCCCTCCTCCTGTACACGCGCCCCTAAAGCCAGCACCAGAGGGGAAGAAAGGAGGGTGGATGCCCTTGGGGGAGCAATGCCATGCTCCCGGGGGTGTGAAGCTGCGGCTTCCTGGTGAAGCAAGCAGGCTCCTGCTCCCCAGTGTGTTCAACCCCACGGCTAATTCCCTTTGCTCACTTCCCTTTATTAACAACTAGTTAACTACCTATGGTAACACTATTATTCTCTTCATTTGTTGGATAAAGACACTGAGGCCCATGGTATCTATAGGACTTGCCCAACGTCACGTGAGTCGGGATTCTAAAACAAGCCCTCGACATCACGCTATTTGTCATTGCACTTTGTGTCTCTCCAACCATCACACACAGATAATCGTCGGCAGCCGTCCGTCTCGAGAGACGATGGTGTAGCTTCTTAAGAGTCTATCTGCACCGCCGAGAATGGCTGTGCAGTCCGACTCGGGAGTGACATGGTATCTGTCTCCTCCCGTGTTGAATCGACATCTTGTGATGACACTGAAGCTACAGAGCCTGGGCAGGGTAATATGGAGGGTCTGCTGTTGCCCATGCAGCAGACCCCCCCTCTCTTCACAGCTGAAGGATCCAAGGGAAAGACGGAGTCAATACACCTTGGCTTCAGGTGCGCCACAGGAGTTGCCGGTGTTGACTACAACGTCAAACCGCCTTAGGGACTCCGGCTCCGGATTTTCTGTCAGGGTTTACTCCCTTAGCCTTTCCCCTGAAGAGGTATGCCGCAAGGCAGCGGAGGTTTTTTGGAGTCAGAGTTTTCCTTCTCTGATGTACCCTGACTGGAAGATCGAACCAGCGACACTTAGCTCGCAGGCCGATGCTCAATCCACTGAGCTAAACCAGCCAGGGCCTCACACAGATAATACGCCGATGCAAATACGTCATAATGCAGATGGTAATAGGGGAAGCAAAGTGTCCTCTGACATTTCGTGGGGGAGGAGACTACCGCTGCCATGGGAAATCAAGGAAGGCTTGGCATTTTAAGTTAGTAAAGTGAAGATTTACCCGGCAGCTGGTGGCAGTTTTGGGAAGAAAGTGGTGGACAGTGTGCGTGGGAAAATGGAATGTCAGCTTGGGGGAAGGATCAGGATCACAGCTATTTTCTGACGGCAGCGCAGGGAGAGGTCTGAATTAAGAAATGACAGGATCACCGATGCATTTGAGAAGGATCGATATGTAACAATGCAGGGAGAGCTGGCGAGAGAGGGAACAGAGCCAGACAGACCAGTTAGATGGTTGTCAGATGGATGTCATGGTGGCAGCAGGAAGAGCAAGAATGAGCCCAAATTGACCAGGATTAGTGAGTGAGCCGCCGCACGTGGCGTTAAGGGGGAGAGAGGAATCAGAAATGACTCCAGCAAAGTCTGCGAGATTGCAGAACAAGGGGATCAGCTGCTGAAAACCCAATAACACATGCAAAATAGCATTGCAGTTGAAATCGCGGCTGTTCGAAGACAATCCTCGAGTGCTCTAGCCTTCTGGCAGTTGGAATTCTCTGGACACGGAAGGAAAACAATGGAAGAGCCTCCCATCAGCTACGGACAAAGCAGAACGGTGTCCGCTCCAACTCCTGCTCAGAAGAGACACTTCCACTAAGTTTAGGATCTACAGGGGATCATTCAACTCGAATATATGGATCACCGAAAATGACAAAGGGCATATTGCCA
This sequence comes from Furipterus horrens, assembly GCF_987537825.1. Classification (NCBI taxonomy): domain Eukaryota; kingdom Metazoa; phylum Chordata; class Mammalia; order Chiroptera; family Furipteridae; genus Furipterus; species Furipterus horrens. The sequence goes on along the minus strand of NW_028327186.1, from coordinate 821,790 downwards.
GCTGCCGTCCCCACGGAGACGTGGCTAATACCGCTGAGGAGTGCGCTCACCAAACATCTCGTCTCTTCCGCTCCTCACAGCCCCACCTAAGGCTGTTTTCTTGTCATTTGGCTGGAAGAACAGAAACTTGGCTGCTTCCAGAACCCTGGTCTCCGCAGTTCTAGATGACTAGAAAACAGGGAGACGTTTAGGACCTACGCTTTGGGGAGACATATGTTTCAGGGGAACAGTTCGGATCAATTTCCTCTCCCAGAAGCAGGTTTCTCGGGCTCCCCCTGAAGCAGACCTCGTTTATTCTTTTGTTCGTGCCTGACTGCTTTCTTTACTGCCCTATTTTTTCTTTTGTGACATTAACAACAACAACAAAACGCTTTCCATCTGTCCTTATTTTTCTTTTTTAGTGATTGATTTTTTTTTATCCATCAGTATTTATTTTTGGCGACTTAAACGATCGTCAAAAGGTTAGTGTGTTGGGCTTGCCATTTTCCCTTTTGTACACACAGTAACTCTATTCAGAGAAATTGCCAGTCTTGTCACACATTTCATCTGTCCTAGTCACCGTCCCAGCCCTTATTTTAGGCTTCAGGATGTCCCTCCGTGTACATCGGAGACATGGAAGAGTTTCAAGCGTGACCGTGTCTTGCACATCATGCCACTCAAGACTTGGGTTTCGTTCACGAGGAGCAGAGGCTCAGAGAGGTTGCTGTGCCTCCCACAGACACACAGCTGGCCCGCGCTTCATCTGGGGTGGAAAATCATGTCTCTGGCTTAGAGTCCAGCGCGCTTTCCAGTACTTAACGTCGGGAAAACTGTAGGAGAAAATGTCCAAAATCAACTCAACCACTGGCAGGTCTCTTTCTTGAACACTGACAAGCCACCAATAAATAAAAATATTATAGAAACGGTCAACATAGGTTGATACGAGGACATGCGTGGCATGATGCTGACCTAAGAGGTCTGCAGTGAAGCTGCAGGTGGGCCGGAAAGATGAACGGAAAGGACCGACGACCAGGGAAACTGCAGAGCCGCCCGCGGTCCCGTGTGTTCAGGGGCCTGGAGGAACCCGGTGAATTCAGCGTGTGGGCTGCACCAGGGCCCGAGCCAGCGGACAGGCGTGGACAATGGGGGAGGGAGGCTGCAGATCCCGCAGACACCGGGGGTTAGCCAGTGACCAGGCCGAGCAAGGAGCCACGGGCCGGCTGCCGGAGTCGGGGGAGGGGTGGGGCACGGACGGTTTCTCCAGGAGATCGTGTGCCCACCAGTCATGCCTTTGCAGCTAAACACAGGAGTCTGGTGAGCCAGGGACCCTTCTTCGTGCGTTTTTATCTTACGCATCTTAGATCCTTTAAGACTGCGCGGCACGAGGGGACAGCGGCCAGCCCTCCAGCCAGTTCATCTTCCTCTCGCCGTCGCTCCCCGCTTCGGAGAACGCTCCTCCCGCAGCCGCGCGCAGTCTCTCCCACCGCCTCCAGGACGTGCGTGAAGCTCCCCCCGTGCGCAACAGCAGCGCCTCACCACCCCCTCCCCAGCCAGCACAGCACTCTGCTGGGCCCGGTACTGAAGCCTAACCCGCAGGCCGGCCCGGCCCTGAGGACCCCGAGTGCTTTGGGCGCGATCAGCCCGCCCTCGGGTGGCTCAGCGCGAATGGCCGCCGCGCGGACCCGCTGGACGCCCTGGGCGAGTTCTGCGCCTCCCCACGCCTGAAGCTCGCAGCCCGGGAAATCACGGTAATAACGCGGGGATGAAGTTAGACGACTGCGCAGAGCAGCCGCCTGGCTCCCGGCCACAGGGAGATGGCAGCAGGTGCGGGCTGTCGCTTGTGCCGCCGTCCCCCCAGGAGAGGGGCCGGTCCCAGTGGAGGGCCATCGCCCCCACGGCCTGGGCTCGGCTCGGGTTTACAAAGCGTGTCCTTCTCCAGCGTTTTGACTTCGAGTGATGACTGTACCTTGAGCCACATCTCAGACTGGAGTGGAAACAACGCTGCCCACCTTCGGGGCAGAACTCATAATAAATCACCTGGAACCTGGACCGAGCTGCTGCCTTGGCCAGGAAGCGAACCCGGGCCTCCCCCGCGGAAGGCGAGAGCCCTGCCACTGCGCCGCCTGGGTCCTCGGCCCGCAGCCTGGGCAGCCGAAGAGAACACCACGAACCAGCGCAGAGCGGCTCCCCGCGGGAAGGGGCGAACGGGCCCCTCCCTGAAAAGTGACCTCTGCATGTGCAGAGCGGGCTCTTGGCACGGGCTCAGTGTGACTACATGCTTCTTCATGGTTCTCCTGTCTCATTAGCAAGTTAAACCTCGACCCAGAGGTGTGTGTTAGCATTTAAATGAGGTACTGCCGCCCCAAAGAGTCGTCTTTCCTGTTAGCACGCATGCGTGGGGGGGGGGGGGGGACGTAAGGCCTGGAGCAGACCTGTGGGCAGCGTGTCCCTCAGCCTGGGGTCACTGACCGACTATCTGAACAGCGTGTCCTTCCGCCTGGCCGCTGATCGGTTGTGTGGACAGCGTGTCCTTCCGCCTGGACGCTGATCGGTTGTGTGGACAGCGTGTCCTTCCGCCTGGCCGCTGATCGGTTGTGTGGACAGCGTGTCCTTCCGCCTGGCCGCTGATCGGTTGTGTGGACAGCGTGTCCTTCCGCCTGGCCGCTGATCGGTTGTGTGGACAGCGTGTCCTTCCGCCTGGACACTGATCGGTTGTGTGGACAGCGTGTCCTTCCGCCTGGCCACTGATCGGTTGTGTGGACAGCGTGTCCTTCCGCCTGGCCACTGATCGGTTGTGTGGACAGCGTGTCCTTCCGCCTGGCCACTGATCGGTTGTGTGGACAGCGTGTCCTTCCGCCTGGCCACTGATCGGTTGTGTGGACAGCGTGTCCTTCCGCCTGGCCACTGATCGGTTGAAGGGAGACGGGAAGACACTAGGGGCAGTTAAAGGGTTCTTGGCTCTGCCAGCTGGGCCCAGGGGGCAGCCTGCGGGTCTCATGCCCGACGAGCTAGAGGTCAGAGGTTTCCAGGACCCTCTCCCTGGGCTCCGTTCACTTGCCAGAGCGGCTCGCAGAGCTCAGAGGAACACTTTACTCCCTGATCACGGGTGACAGGTGTGCTCAGGAACAGCTGGATGGAAGGGAGGCACTGCGCGAGGCGGGGAAGTCGGGGGAGCCTTCCGCGCCCTGTCCGTCCACCACAGGCCCCGCATCCGGGCCTGCTCGCCGGTCTGGAAGCTCTTGGAACCCGTCTGTGGGTTTTTAGAGCGGCTTCGGGAGGTAGACGTCATCGATTAGATCATTGGTCTTTGGTGGTTGATTGACCCTCCATCCCCCTCGCCTCTCGGAGGAGGTCGGGGGAATGGCACGGAGAGTCCCAACCCTCTGTTACCAGGTCGGTTCCCTTGGCAACCAGCCCGCATCCTTACCGCGTTCCAGAGTGCCCTCATTAACATAACAAAAGACCTTGCTCCCTGCCCTGGTCACTCACAAGGGATTTAAGAGCTCTGAGCCAGAAAGGGGACAAAGACCAAATGTGTGCTTTTTATTACATATCACAGCCTTTGCGAGGGAAAGAGCCCAGCCGGTCATTATGGGAGGGAAACGGGACTAAATTGCGCCCTGGCAGGAAGCGGGGGCGTGCGGGCCCAGCGTGGGCAGGGAGATGTCAGCCTCGGCTGCTTTCCATTGTGAGCCGCTGCCCTTTGTCTTCCGCTCTGTCCCCACGTCCCAGACCTGGGCCCGGGCGAGAGCTGCGGCTTCCCGTCCCGCCTGGGGTCTGTCTCCCCGTGTAACCGGACAGACCGCAGAGAAGGAGAGTGAGAGCGTGTGTGTTCGTGTGCAGCCCAGCCACAAAAAGACAAATCTGCCAGCCGAAGATGAGCAAAGGATCTGCATAAACATTTCTCCAAAGGAGGCGCATGAAGGCATGGTCACGCCGTTCATCGCAAGCGAAAGGCAAAGCCAAGTCGCAGACAGACACCCCGGCACCCACCGGTGTGGCGGGAATGCAAAAGACATCCCAGGTGTTGGCGAGGATATGAGGAGATCGCAGCCCTTATGCGTAAGACAGTGCCTTTGCCGTGGGACGTAGTCTGGCAGCTCCTCAGATGGTTAAACACAGAGCTACCGTATGACCCATTAATTCTACTCCTGAGCACGTCCCCCAAGAGCACTGAAAATACACATTCTCACAGAAAACTTGAATGTGAATGTTCATAGCAGCATTATCCATAATAGACAAAATGTGGAAGAATCGCAAACCACCAACTGATGAGTAGATAAAAAAGCGGTGGTATATCCATACAATGGAATACTATTCAGCACGAAAAAGAAATGAGGTGCTGGGATATCCTACAAGGCGGATGAAAGTTGAAAACATTGTACTAAGTGAAAGAAACCAGATACAGGACACATATTTGCATAATTCCACTTACAGGAAACACCTACAGTCGGCAAATTCATAGAGAGAAAAAGAATATCAATGGATTCCAGGGGCTGGGAGTAGGAAGGAATGATCGCTGAAAGTCATCCCTGGGGTTTCTTGTAGAAGTGATGAAAATGTGTGACTGTCCTAAATACCACGGATTTGCCCCATTTTAAAGGGGAAAGTTTATGGCATGTGAACTGCGGATTGATAACGTTGCTATGAAAAAAAAATGCACAGGTAATTTAGTGAGTTCTAAAAGGAATTTTTCAGTTATATAATAAGTTATATTTGGGGTTTGATTTCTGTGACAATTAATTTGGGGACAAGAAGTTCTTGGCTGGGGGGGTGGGGGACTTTTGTGGAGAAGGGGAGGACCCAGCGTGCAATCAAAGGCGCCGTCCTAGCAGCTCAGACTCGGAAATAAATTCCGTCTCCCTTTGGGCTTCATCATTCAGTTCTTCATAATGCTGTCTGTGAAAAGTGTTTTTCCACGGGATAGCAAGGCGAGCTAGCCACAGACCCACGCACGGGAGTGTGGTGGCAGCGTTTATTCAAGTGTGAATAGAAGACTGCTCTTGGCTTTGCAAATTCCTATCTTCCTCCGTCCCGCCATGGGAAAAAAATCTAATCTTGTTTTCATCAAGGCCAAAAAAAAAAAAGGCCCCATCCAGAGTTTCTGTTTCGTATTAAAGCTCAGTCCTTTGGAGCCCATGCCGCCTGCCACATGTTACTGGAGAGAGAGAGAGAGAGAGAAAGCGAGAGAGAGGTGGGGGGGGGGGGGGGGTTTGTTCCCTAGTCTTACATTATCTTGGTCTCGGGAAGGAACCAAGCGCTTTTTTAAATAACCAATCAACATCCCAAGCTTTTGTGGATGGGCCCGCCTTCTAACCAATCCATTCCCTCCCCAGGCTACATTGACAGGCCTCTGTGGGCACCATCTTGGTTCCTATTGCATGGCCGAACGTTCTGTTACAGCATCTGGTTTCTACTGCGCAGGGGCCCAGCCCAGGAATGTTCCCCTCCTGCTCCCCCTGATAACCCTACTGGGCTAGCAGCACCTGGGGAGGCTTTCTTGCCCACTTGGAGGATTAAGTGTCCTCTGCGGGGCCCCCCGAGTGTGTGAATGAGCCTGTGTGTGCTATAGCTCCTATTAAGCTTAGTAGAATACTGTTTGATTCAGCTCCCCAGTGTATCAGCCTTAATATGTGATGCAGCTCCCTAGTTTATTATGGTTAATATCTGATTCCCTTTGTTCCCTCCCTTTATCTAGCTACCTGTGCTAACAATCCCTTTGAAAGATATTTACTGAGGACCTACTGTGTGGCAGGAAATGTGGAAGGAGCTAGCCTGCCCCTCAATTCTTGTCATCAGGCTAAACTCCTCCTCTCCAACATCTGCTTAAAGGACTCGATTTGCAAAGGAAAATCCCCTTGACAAAACTTGCCACCATCCACGCAAGGAACCTGAGGAAAGCATATGCTTATTCACGGCAGAATCCCAATTCTTAGACCTGATGGTAGGGAAATAGTCATTGTTGTGGAAAAACATGTCCATCTCATCATTTCTCAAATGAGTGAAGAGTTTCACACCCCAAGGATTCCATATTCTGAAATAGGTTCAATAAACCCCGGTGTGGCCACGCCATCTGGCCGGGCGCTGCAGATGTGTAGTCATTGGCATGGACGGGATTTCCTGGTATAATATTGACTGAGAACTGCAGTTCAGCGCAGTAAATTTGAAGATTTAATTGGCTTTATTGAGTGTTCATGAATCATTCAGGCAGCACCCCAGCGAGTAAATAAGGGGAAGCTGGACAATGTGGAAAGGCAGAACCTGGAGAGAATAAGAAAAATTATTAGCAAAAGTAAAAAAAAAAAAAAAAAACAGACTTTCAGGCAAGGCACCTTTCCTTCCAGCAGAGGCGGGGTCCTATCTGTCTGATTGCCTCACATTCTCTTGTGGGGGGGCTCTGGGGAGGGCCCATGTGACCAGAAGGTTTCAGATAGACCCACTAAGGGCTGCATTGTTGTCAAGGCTGAAATTGCCATTGGTCAGGTAGTAAGTCTCTGGAGTCTCATGGGCTTTGGCACGAGCAACTCCATCTTGGGGCTGAGGTTTTCTCTTTAACAGACCACAGCAGGAATCCTCTAATGCCGTGGATTTACTTAATATATACAGATAGATATGAAAGCAACGGTAGTACAGTGTTAGTTGTAGAATCTAGGTGCATGTGTTTGTGTTCATTATAAAATCCTTTCCTTTCCTTGTTTGAAATATTCACAATAAAATGTTATACAAATAAATGATTGTGAAGACTGGGATGTTTCGCCAGGTTTTTAGACTTGTAAGGGATTCCACAGTGATGCTCACCAACATGAAATTATTTCTACTAACTGAAAGTTACTTAAATCTCTTATCAGAGGCCACCAAATTTCTAATGGAACCTACATTACCAGTCACAAAGTTCAAATACATGAATCAATGTAGTATAAGATAAAGAATGACTGGTCCACAAGCACACTGAGACCCAAAAGGTTCTCTCGGGGTTATGCAAAACTCGTAAGGGTTATTGAAGACCCCCCAAAAAAACTTTTATTGATCTGGGTTACTGTGTCAATATTTACAATGAACGGAGGCACTTTAATATATGCATGTATTAATTCATTTGAAAATAACAAAAAGCCCATACAAGTAACACATTTCTATAAAAATCATTATTATCCAAACCAGAGAATTCAGGAAAAATAGTGACATTTACCTTTTGCAACTCTTCTGTAACTTCCGGCTTAATGAAAGCAAAATGATATTCATATATGCTTCTGCATTGAATCTTTTGTGATATATAATTCCGATTGAAAAAAACCCAGTCTGAGACAGATTTTCATTCAAAAATGGATGAGTATTTTATTAGACCTTTCACATAATGCTGAGTATTCTTCCTTGCTATGATACAATTCCAGGAGTAGTAATTTCTTAGAATTTAGTAAGAACGTGGAACCTGATACCCTATCAGTGAGCTATTTATACTCTGGCACCTTGCGATCCACTGGTCTATCCTGCACTGCGAATATACAGTGATCCCTCACTTATCGCGGCATTATGTTCTAGACCCCCCACCCCGCAATAGGTGAAAATCTGCGAAGTAGGAACCTTACATTTATTTTAGTGTTTACTGTACAGTACTGCAAAATCCTGCGATATAGCAAAAAATCCGCGATAAATAATTAAATATAATATTTTCAAAACTCCTGCGATATAGCGAGGCTGCGATAAGTGAACTGTGATACAGTGAGGGACGACTGTACCTTTTACCCAGAAAATATTGGTTGACAGGGTTATGTTGAGCATCCAAATGTTTCACAATATTACTAAGATCATGTTTATTAATACTTTCACCAGTTTCACTAGAGCAGCATTTAAGAATTGGGAAACAATAGAGCTCCTGATGGTGCTACAGGTTTTCCAGAATTTTAATTTCTACTTGAAATACCAAATTTTAGTATTGGCAACAAATACTGTCAGTTATGTGCTAGAAGTAACAGATTTCATTCATTTTCAAGACACCCAAATCTGAAAATAACCATAATTTGCCGGTTATTCTTCCAACAATGTTATTTCACGAGAGAAGTTCTGCCCTTCAGCGCCCGGGGTCACGGCTGATTGCAGATGAGAACTTCAGACTCACCCCGAATGCTCCCCGGGAGCTGCTCTGCGGGAGGGGACCCCCCCACCAGGAGATGTTCCTCTGCGCAGATCCAGGTCAGGGCAAATGGGAGAGGAAGTGCGGAGGGAAGGCCTGGGGCTGGAGCCAGTCCTGAGGCTGCCGAATGCCCCAGCCTGGGGTCCTGTGCGCTGGGCTCTTCCTTCCGGGGTCCCCGCAGGGCCCACGGAGGTCCAACGGGACAACGGGGCGTGTGATCGACCACACACTGGATCATTTAAAGAAAGTATTGCTATTCTTTTTTTTTTATTTTTATTTTTCATCCTCAAACACATGCCAGGTGTAGCGGTGCGCAGTCCCCACGCAGGGGCTCCTGTCTCCGGAAGCACAGGCCGGCGCAGGAGGGGGGTGGCGGCGCCGGCAGGGGTGCCGTCCGGAAGGCCAAGGCGCAGCGGCGCAGGGGGCTGCCTCCCCGGGGGCTGGGCTCGGGAAGGGCGGACGCCCGAGCAGCAGGGGCCGCGGCGACACCTTCTGGTGGCTGCGGCGCACTGCAGGCCCCTTACGGTCCCCGAAGTTGGGGGGCGAAGGGGCAGAAGGGGGGCCCCAGGGCTCCTGGCCCTCACTCCTCTCTTCCAGGACGTCCGGGGGGCCTGGACCCCACGCCACAGAGGCGCCCCGGACACACTGGGGCCGAGCCTGCCTGAGGGTGAATTGGCACGTGGCCCTCGGAGGTCCAGCAGGGACACTGCCCCTGTCTGTCCGTCTGTCTGTCTGTCTGTCCGTCCTCCGGCTGCCCTGCGGTCAGAGCTGTATCGGCTAAAATGTTACGTGAGCAAAAACAAAAGGATTTGTTGTTAGTGTTATACCTCCCTGTCGGCTGGATGTTATTTATTAATTTTGGGGGGGTGTGTTAGGTCCCATTTTAATCAAGTTTTACTTTTTCCACAGTGGCCTGTAATTAGAACTTAATTTAATAAGAAGGGATATATTTATTTAGTTCATTTTTTGCAAATAATCGAATTAATTACAGAACAAAAGCCAGGATAAACAATCTAATTATATATCTGCTCCGGGGCTTTTTAATATTATAAACTCTCCTTTGAAGCTGAGGAGACAGACATCCGTGACCTATTCCCATGATTAAAAACATAATGGAATATCAAGTAAAAGGGACGGTGTCTTCGGGGCCGGGCTTCCTGGATGTAAGCGCTCCCATCTAAATACTTTGTAAGCCTTTCTGTGAAGTCGCTACGAGCCAGCGACGTGTTGTGTTTTCCAAGTGTCATTCCTGACGTTTCTGTCCGAGTTCACCTTAAGCGGCCGCCAGACGTGTCCTCTCCGTGGACAGGTCTGAAGCAAAGGCTTGCACGAGGGAGGGAGATTGGTACCGAGCAAAGGGGGCTCAATCATGTGGCACCTCGGTGTAAGACCCAACAAGTAGTGTTGAGGAAAATAGGTCTTTATTTGCAATATTCCAACTGCGGGCAGAGGCTGAGGGGCTGGGAGCACTTCAGCTCAGAGCCCTGTTCTCCCCGGGACGCAGCGCTTCCCTTGCTCCCCAAAAGGCTGTAAACCAGAAGCATGCCCGGCAGCTCCCCATCCCTACCTGTCAGCTGCCTCCTTCAGGATCCGGGCTATGACGTCCTCAGCCTCCATGTAAACATCCAGGAGAGCGTGTGTCGTGCTGCACTGGATCCCGGTGACGTCCAGGAAAGGCACAGCCCTAAGCGAGTGTCCTCTGCATGTGTCCCGACTTCCAAGAGTCCAGAGAGTCCGGGTCTGCAGGGCGGAGTCCTGGTGGCTTCGGGGTCAGCCGCCGCCGGCCCGATCGCAGCCGCAGCGAGCGGGACCAGCCTGTGACCTGCACAGCTGCCTGCGCGCCGGCCTCACGGCGGGCCGGGGTGGCCCTCTGCGTCCTTTCGAACGCGTGGCCCGGCGTGCCAAACCCTGACTGAGGCCTGTGGCTCAGTCCGTGCGGTGACCTGTCCTGGCCACTCGCGGAATCTCACGCAGGCCCCGTAAGCTTTCTTGTCACCATTCTGTGGTCAAGGTCCCTCCCATCCCCTTGGCGCTGTGGAGCGGCCACAGCCGTTCGCGTAGCTAAGAAACGAGCCACGTGCCGTGGATACGCGCAGGCGTCTCTCAGGAACGTGGCTCTGCCCCACTGCGTCCCGTGCCCCAGCTGCCGGGGCTTCCGGCCCTCTGACAAGGCCACGCCAGATGATCTGAGCATCTCTCTGAAACCTGCAAGCCCTCTAACTTAGTTCTGATACAGACATTTTCACGCGCTATTCCCCTTCTGCTTCTTTGTAAGTTTTCCTACTCTGTTCCTCAATTTACCACGTAGATTTTGAGTACCGACCACACACGGGACCCTGTACTACGTAGGGTCTGGGGACAGCGGAGACCTGCCTATAGGAGCGTGACTGGACCACAACGTGCTGGGTCACACGTTCCGCGAGAGGAGCACAGGCTGAGGGGCTCGGCACCCCCTTCTAACCTGACCCTCCCTGCAGGCTGTGGCCGGACAGGCGTGGTTTCCGATGATGTGGCGTGAAAACTGTTAGGGCCAGAGACCCCATGCTGCCTGCCCCCACCTGCCACCTGCGTCAGGCCTTACAAAACAGGCCACGGCCAGCGGCCACTGTGTCCTCGGGAGCTGTGGCCTGCAGCCACGCGGACCTCAGCCGCCGCCTGTGCCGGGACAAAGAGGGTCTGCGTCAGCGGCCAGGCGCCCGATCACGCGGTTCCCCATTAACAGAGGCGACTAAGGCGCAGCCGCCACAGCCCGCTGAGAACTGATTACACCCCCTTCTCCTGCCCCTTCCCCTCTCCCTTAATCATTTCCCAGGAACAAGGACAAGTGTCCTGATAGCCATCCCTAATCGGGGGACATTGTTCTTTCGCAAACACCTACACCCTGGACTCTAGAGCTGACCAGCAGGGTGACCCGTGCCCCTGAGGGTCTGCTCCACGCCCTTGAAAATCCCTCCATCCCTTCCCTCGGCTGCAGTCCCTTTGGACCCAGCCGCCTGCTCAAATGTCCCTCAGTAAAGGCTTCGGACTGGTCCTCCCGACTCCTCCCTTCTTCCGGGTACAAACCTAACAAAAACAAACTGCCAGTTGCTTCTCCTCGGGCAGCCTCGCTGGTACCCCTGCTCTGCCTGGGAAGAAAGCTCGAGTCCAAGAATAAACGGGAGGGAGGGCTGAGGACGGATGTCCAACGGACCAGGACCCCGGCTGCATCAGAGAGCCTCAGGGCACATGGGACCGGGTCCTTGTCTGGAGGTGACCCCGCTCTGGACCCAGAGCCCTAGGAGCAAACTGGAAAGTCTTTTACCTGGGAAAGCCCTTGCTCAGCAAGTGTGCCTGATTCCATGAGAACGGGCCAAAATGAGATTTTATTAACCTGAAGCACCCATGGGCAGCCATCCCTAACAGACAATCCGGAGCCCTCTGAGACCCGGACCCGGACCAGGGCGTGTCCCCCCTCCGTTGGATGCACCATGGCTGCCAGCAACTGCTACATAAGTCTCTTTTTTATTGTTATTGATTTTAAAGAGAGAGGAAGCGGGGGAGTGTTAAACATTGATTTGTTTTTATACTTATTGATGGAGTCATTGGTTGATTCTTGTATGTGTCCTGGCCGTGGGTTGAACTCACAACCTTGGCATGTCGGGACGATGCTCCAGCCAACGGAGCCCCTGGCCAGGGCGCTGCATAAGTTTTGCGAGGGGCAGACCTTTTTGCCCAAAGCAGGCTCCCCTGCTTCCGAGGTGGCCCCCAAGACTTTCAAAGGCTGCCACAGCGATGCTGCTGGGCTCTGCTCGGGGATTGAGAAGCCCCGTTTCTGAGGCTCCAGCAGCGGATCTGGGAGGCCCCCTCCAGCATGCCCTCCAGGCTCCCCGAGGGCTCTGTGGCCACTGTCAGGCCACCTGGGAGCCCAGCCTGTGCATTCGGAACTCGGCTCCTCCTCTCCTTAGCTTGGGCAACAACACTGAAGAATCAATTCAGGGACCTAGTCCCCCCAACTGGGAAAGAGAGATGCCAAATAACTGATGTCAGTGGGACCTGGCGAGCGTGAAATAGTTGCCCACGGCAGTGCCTGGCACCCGGCCTGGCAGAGCAAGCCAGCCCCGTGGCCCGCTGCGACCAGGGCGCTCCCGAGCTGCACGGGGGCAGGACGGTAGCACCTGCTCGTTGACGGGGCTGCAGGGCTCTGACGGGGATGTCCAGGTGGCGCATGTAGCTGGGGGCTTCAGCAGTACACCTGGCCTTGTGGCGTGATCCCAGCGTGGCAACTTGAGGGGCCTTCCCCAGTGACCCGCACCTTCTTCCGGGGCAGCCCACTGCTGGGTCTTGGTGCTGAGGTCGATTCACCTAAGGGCACCCTAGAGGGGGGGACAGGGTCTATGTGATGACGTATAATATTAGGGTCCTGAACTAACGTGCTCCCGGGATGATAGTAATGCCTGAAACCAGGGCCTGCATGGGTGTGACCCCAGATGTCATTCTGTCCTGGCAGAAAGGGGAGAGGGAAGCCCATTATTTTCCTGGGTAAATGCTCACGACATTGAACTAGTGATCCCCAGAGGAGAGAGCATTTTGTCTGCCCTTTGCCTCCGTGGTCTCTTTGGCAGAGGACAGGAGATCTGTCCTCCCAGGTGAGAGTCCAGGGACTTTCCCAGGATTGGTCACAGCATACCAGCCTTCCCGGTGGGTCAGGGGTCAACCACCTTCCTGTGGGTGAGGGGTCAACAGTGTGCAGATCAGAGGCACAACTCTTCCCCGGAGGGAACCTGTTCTTATGTAAATGCCTCTTCTTTGTTACACTCTGGAAACTAATCCTCAGCGAAAGACAGGCTGACAGATAATGATGTGTCAATTAAGTCAGATTACAATATTCCCCATTCAATCTGTAATTTCAGCATTTCCGATCTGATTTGTTATGCCACATCTTTAAATATCAGGACTCATTTGGCTGGTGTTCAGTAGCTCCTTCGAGAATACTCCAATAACTCCCCTTTTACTTAGTTTTGAGAAAAGACCGTATTAGTAATGTAATATACACAGGTGTATGTTCATACACACACACACGCACACACACACTCTCTCTCTCTCTCTCTCTCTCTCTCTCTCTCTGTCTCTCTCTCTCTCTCTGCCTGACATCATCTTCCTGACTCCTCACATTGAATGGTGGTGACCGTACCTGTCACTCATCCAAGGTCACATGTACGCAGTTTTAGACCGAATGCTCTTCCAACCCATGGGATGTCCCCTCAAGGAGCTCAGAATGGGTCACTGACATGCACTCACGCACTGTTCAAAAGCACAAGAGCAAAAGTGGCAAAAAGACACCTCCTCCCCCATCTTTCCTGTTTGCTCTTTACCACTTCAGTGGCAGAATTAGGCTGAAATGTAAAATCTAGACAGGAGCTTCCACCAAAAGAGGATTTTTGCCCACAGCCCGTGCCCAGCAGAACTCATTCCCGAAGCTCGGCCTTAGAATAAAAGATGGTGTTGACGTTTGAGCCCGAGTGTGGGGTCGGAGTGTGAGGCCCGAGTGTGAGGCCCGAGTGTGAGGCCCGAGTGTGGGGCCCGAGTATGGGGCCAGAGTGTGAGGCCTGAGTGTGAGGTCCGAGTGTGAGGCCCGAGTGTGAGGCTGTTCCTTGCAAAGGGTCAGGAAGGATGATCAAAAGTGTGGTGCTGACCTTATTCTGCAGCAGCAGGGATTTCAGAGCACAGGTTGTTGGCTAAGAAAGTAGTGACAACGGATTAATGTCTATTTCAGTCGTTAACATTTCTCGTGGTTTTTCCTTTTCCATTAAGAGCCCTTTGAGGTAACATTTCTATCCAGCATTTTAAAGCATGAAAACCAGACACGTGGGGAAAATGTTTCCCTTTTGGTGATGTTGCCATATAACAGGAGTGGGTATTTTACCCAAAGGGCGTTGCTCTTCAAGCCTTGACATTCAGTCAGAGGCCTTTATTTAATGCCAACACTGCGTCCTGCTGTATGGTCACCCCCCCACCCCCCGTGAGGGCTTCCCAGTCCATCTCCGACTGGACAGGCAGACGCTGGTGTTGGATTGGAGCATCTTCTCCAGAAAACAGTCCATCATAAGCTGTTAGCCCTGGCTGGTGTGGCTCAGTGGATTGAGCATCAGCCTGCGAAACAAAGGGTCGCCGGTTCGATTCCCAGTCAGGACACAGGCCTGGGTTGCGGGCCAGGTCCCCAGTTGGGGGTGCACAAGAGGCAACCACACACTGATGTTTTTCTCCCTCTCTTCCCTTCTCTCTAAAAGTAAATGAATAAAATCTTAAAATAAGAATTTATTTTTTAAAAAAAGAAAGAAAGAAACTGTGAAACTGTCAGCTTGAGTTCTTCAGGATTTCCAGGCACTAGAGAGTTTGTAAGAGTAAAGCAACTGCTTGTATTGACAAGCCTCAGCTGTGAAAATTATGACGTGCTATGTTGCTACAGATTGTAGAAACATTTCCAACAACTCCAGCTTTAAGGGCTTAGATGCTGGGACGAAATTCATTAACAATGAGTTTTTGGAATTGTTCCGGCCAGACTTTCTCCACATTTCCACCTGCATGAAGGAATCACGCCTCCTTCTTGCCAGATGAAGTCGGCAGGAGCACCCTAACTTTGTCCTGGTGTACTTTGATAAGCTGTCTCCATATGAAGGGGTAACAACATGAGGGAGGCTAGTCCCCCCACCAGGAAGTCCTACCCAGTGGGATTCCAGGTCAAGCTGGGCTTCAGACGTCCCCCCAGCCTTAAAACTAGAATACAGAGCAAATAAAGGGACCTTATCAGGATCAAAAATAGAAGCAAGAGAGATGAGTACAGCCTGAGGAACAGAGGTGAGTTAGACTGACTTCCCTGGAAACAGAGCTGAAGAGGTCCAGGGGGGAGAGGTGGGGTGTGCCCTGGGGGTGCCTGTCACAGGAAGGAGGAAGGCGGGATTAGGGGGAGGGAAACCTACCCACAGCGTGGCGAGAGGGCCAGGTCTGTCTCCATATCAGCAGGCCACTGGTCACGGGTACCCCGAGGAGCAGGCGCGACCCTGGGCGCAGCGGCCCTGGCCCTGTGGGTGATTCTCAGCGACAGGAGCAGCTGTGAGCTCAGCAGCTGGGGGTCCGGCACGTGCATCCTGGGCGGGGGCCTGGGACGGAGCAGCAGGATGTCCGCTCGGGCCAGGGCGAGCGTGGGAAGGACAAGGGCGCGTTCGCCCAGCAGTGCAGTTTATCAGGTGCTGCCCCCGGCCCAGCGCGGTTCCCGGCGTGGGGACACCGAAATCATCGCATCTGAGGCAGAGCCTGCCCTCACAGTCCCCGTGTTCCCGAGGGGACAGGCAGATGGCCAGCCATCAGGAGAGCCCGTAAGGAAGGGGTGTAGAAAAATTAAAATTCCAGGTAAGGAGATTACTTTGAGGACGGTGAGGTGCGGGAGAGGGTGTGAGGCATCGTGACCGACTGCGCAACTTCTTTGAGGAGGTGAGCAATGGGCTGGCCTGAAGTGACAAGGGGGAGCCTGTGTGCAGAGCTGGAGGCCAGGGTCGCAGGCGCAGGGCTGGGCAGGACAGACACACGGTCAGGTCCCGGTGCCCACCCCTGGGCCCCAGCACTCAGGGCAGTAAGTGAGCTGGCTCTGTCCGGGGAGAAATCTGACCAAGCTGAGGGGACAGCGTGGTGTTCTCCAGACAAATGTCCAGTCTCCGTCCATCACCCTTTATCCCCTCCATGTGCTCTTCTCCCTCCCACCCCCTCTCCCGGCACTCACCACACCGCTGTCATGCCCTTGAGTTTTTCTCTTTCTTTTTTGCTCAATCCCTTCACCACCCCCCCCCCCCTGACAGCCGTCGGCCTACTCTCTATGAGCCTGCATTATTTAGTCACCAAGGTCTGGGAGCAGCCCAAGCGCCATCAGTAGATGAGTGGATGAAACAGCTGTCATTCACTGACACAACGGAATACTATTCAGCCATAAAAAAGAAGGCAATCTTACCCTTTGCGACAGCAGGGATAGACCTGGAGGGTATGACGCTAAGTGAAAGAAGCCGGTCAGAGAAAGACAAGGACCATATGATCTCACTCATACGTGGACTCTAATGAACAAGTGGAGCTAACAAGCAACACAGAGACGGGGCTCTCAGATTTTAAGGTCTGACCCAGTCCAACTTGGACGGCCTTGAACTGTGACGTTTCAGACGCAACCGAATGGACCTGGCGACAAGGTTGCCACGGGGCTTGGACGTGTTGCAAGAAGGCTGACCGACCCCGCGAGCCTTTGGGGTCTGCAGCCTGCCTTTGGAGCCCCTCTGCTGGGGCACAGGGTGTCGGACCTGGTGCCTCAATACCGGTACTAAATGACCATACACACCTTCCTTTAGAGGGGCACGGGGGGGAGGGGTCAGTGACATAGAATGGCCACCGCCTGAGCACCACGCATCATGGGTCAGACACGGATTCTCATGCAGAACACCGTGTTCACAGTGACCTTGGTAACCATTTAAAAACCAGATTTTTGTCATTATATTACATTTGTATTATATTGATAAAAAGCTCTCTCCGGTTTTATGTATTTCAAGAGAAAAACTAAATAGACTAATGGCTTCTTATTAAAGGAACCCGCTTCTGGCTCTAGAGTTTGGTTTGCATGGCAGTCACGTGGCCAAGTTACGCTCAGGCAGCTGCAGCTGTGCCCCCCCCACCCCCCAACTCCCGCCGTGGGTGTCCACGTGACCTCACAGGGCGGCTGTATCTCTCCGAGTCCCCAGGATGCCGCTGCCTGAACCCGGGTAAAGACCCGAACAGGCGCTTCGATCCCAGGAGGGATGAGTGTCTGTCCCTGGAGGGCCCGGTGTCTGCAGCACCTGGTGAGGTGCCCGTACCTGGAGCTACTGCTCCAACATCCCTTGGGAAGCTGGGGCTCAGCTCAGACGAGAGTCACACACTCCCTGCTGGGAGCGAAGGGGTATTCAGTTGCCCTTGAACCACGTGGGAGTTGGAGGCGCTGAACACCCCACTCCGTGCAATCATAAGTCTGCATATCACCTTTGACACACACCCCCAAACTGAACTACTAATAGTTTACTGGTGACCGGCAGCCTTACCGATCATATAAACAGCATGAACACATATTTTGTATGTCATATGTATGGCATACTATGTTCTTACAGTAAGGTAGGTTCAAGAAAAGAACAGGTTATTAAGGAAATTATGAAGACGAGAAAATATACTGATAGCACTGTAGGCATTTATTGAAAAAAGATCCATGTCTAAGTGGACCCGGGCAGTCGAAACTCGTGCGGGTCAAGGGCCAAGTGCGTTTCCCTGTGCGACCTTGGAGCGGCAGAGTCGGGGGCACCACGGTGCCCGGTCCCCCAGACGGGAGGCGTTGTCACGTGGGCCTGGCTGCCCTGATGTGTCAGGAGGAGCCGGCCCCTCCAGGTGGCTTGTGTAAAGCCGCTGCGGGTGTTTTCCTCCTCAGTCACATTTCAGTGACACAAGCCCACGGTGAACTTTAATTCCGTGGACAGGGAAGTGGGCAGCCTGGCACGATGTTCTCCTGCTGTTATTATTCTAGCAAATACCCGGGTTTCTCTTGCCGGGACAGCGGTCGCCGGTCCAGCAGGGACCCAAAGTGGGTGCAAAGGCATGTGTACGTGACCAGCCCTGGCCAGCCCGTCGCTGCCTCTGCAGGGCTGTGATGGGGACCGCCGCTCTGTGGTCCTCCTCGGTCATGAGCTTGGGGTGGTGGGGAAAAAGCACACGAGCACAGGTGTGCCTGCTGCAGGGCTCTGACGGGACTCGGGGGGCTCCCGTTTATCTGTGGATGACACGGCCGCCCCAGGGTCACCAGCTTCTCTGGCCGGTGCGCCAAGTCCCATTGTCAGGAACCCCCCAATTGAATTAGAAACAGGGCCCTGGCCAGCTGGTTGGAGCATCATCCCGTATACCCAAGGGCTGTGCGTTCAAGCCCCGTATGAGAGGCAACCGTGAATGTTTCTCTCTCACATTGATGTCCCTCCCTCCCTCTCTCTCTCCCTCTCTCCCTCTGCCCCTTCCTCTTTCTAAAATCAATCAACATCTTCGAGTGATGAGTGAGAAACAGAATATTTGGGGAGAACAGGTACACTATTTAGAACACACGCTTTGAACGCGTTTCCCCAAGGGCTAGATTATTAACTACCTATAGACTATGGTGATGATTTCTCCTGCTTCTCTTTTCCCTCAAACAAAGAGCATTTCTGGAGAGGTTTACAAATATGCCTGCAATGCCCCGGTGCTGAATTACGCGCCAGTCTCCTTTAGCCTGGGGAAGAGGATGAAAGGGAAGTCACTGCAGCGCTTCCTGAGAGGGATCAACAGGAAGAAGGTAATTTAGAGAGAGGAATCTTATCCTTTTTGGTGATAGCCAGTTAATAACAAAAACCACAACAGGAGCACCACTTACGTACAGGTCAAGTTGAACGCTGTCCCGCTGTGCCTGGCTGGTTCTGTTTAGACGCCAGAGGCGAGCTGTCAGGGTGACCACTTGCTTCTGTGGCTTTCGGCTCTCCTTGGCTTTTTGTCCAACACGCCTGTGTATAGGTGAAGAAAAGAAAAAGAACCAGAGAGAGATGATCTGTTTTCCAAACTCAGTTCCAAAAAGCTCATTATAATGAATTTGGCATTTCACAACTATTCATATTTTGCAGCATATTTAGAAAAAGCAAATAGTGTTAAAGACAGAAAAGTATTATATTGATATCTTAAAAGGACAGAACAGAAAATGTGATGGGGGAAATGATGTTTCATAATGTTAAGCAACTTGGGTTGGGTAAGAGGAAAAGAATATTCTGAATTTTTTTTTTAAAGATTTTATTTATTTATTTTTAGAGAGAAAGGAAGGGAGGGAGACAGGGAGAGAAACATCCATGTGTGGTTGCCTCTCACACACCCCCAACTGGGGACCTGGCCCACAGCCCAGGCATGTGCCCTGACTGGGAATCGAACCAGCGACCCTTTGGTTCTCAGGCTGGCGCTCAACCCACTGAGCCACACCAGCCAGGACTAGATTTTTTTTTTCAATAAGAGAAAGTTGACTTAGAATGTCACAGATGTCATAGATGTGGAACTGAGCTGTAGAAGAAATGGGCTCAGGAAACAGCCAAAGAAGAGCTCTTGGAGCTTGAGGGGGAAGGGGGGGGCAGGAGGGAGAAAAGAGAGAGGAGAAGTTCAGGTGTGCTGGAGGGGGGCGGGGGGCACCCTGGGGAGAGAAGGGGGTGGGGAAAGTCCCCACAGAGTGAGCCGCCTCTGGATTTTTGTTTTTTCTAAAGAGCAGAAATAGTCTGAGTAAACAGCACTGCAATGTGTGCCTTAATGGGTTTTAAGCACACACTGTTCAGCTTTAATTGTTTTAATTGACTTGGTTATATTTTATTAAGTTAATATCAACCTAAAATATTGCACAAAATCATATTCAAATATTAACTCCGCTTCAAACTTCTATCTGTGTGCCCTTTATAGGATATACATCATTGTTATTAGGCTTGATTCTTATTTTAGGAAAAAGCAATTAGCTAAAATAATTCCAGAATATTAGATAGGGGCTGATTCCCTGATGTTTATTTTGTTCCCTCTCAGTTTTATTATTAAAACCCAGTTTGAGCAACAGCCACACTTCTATGAGTAAGAACGAATTCCTTACAGCATTCATCTACTTCTTCAACATGAGGGCCACCATTAAAGGTACAGGGTCATTGTCACTGCATCCGTTGAGGCACAAAATAGAAAACCTTAGAATAATTAGAATTAGAATACTTAATAACCTCAGAGAGGCTTGAAAGGCTGTTACACCCCTAAAGCAAGAGTGTGTACTATACAAACAAGGAGAAGGGGCCAGATTTCTGGAGCATTAAATATATAAAAGGTAAACTTTCAAGAATTAAGATTTATTAAAAAAGTAGAATAGTGATTATTCAACACTGTGATCTGGTAAAAGAAGCAGGAGAATTATTACGCACTATGGAGAAGAAAAGAAACAATATAGAGTTAGCTGCAGATAAGAACTGAAATTACAGAGGGTGGGGAGAGAGAGAAGAGTTTAGTAGGGAAAGAATAATTCCAAAACAAAAAGATAAACTAGGAGCAATTGTCATTGAGCATGAGCTTTATCAGTTTTCACTTGCCCCCCTTCCCACCCCACAGATATATGCACAGTGATGACATTTATAAAATTCAAGAATAGGAGAAAGTGTGCACATTTTACAGAAAAATAAGCAAGCCAGGATTGTTCTTGGTGACACAGACCTTAGCCATCTAAATACTAAGAAGACCCCTACCTCCTGGCCGGTGAAGCTTCTGCTGGGAAAGCCGCAGAGAGATGGTCTCATTGCAGAGCCCTGGGCTGAGAAGAGCTGCTCTCCTTTTCCTGCTTTCAAGATTCTTTCTTCCCATTTGGCTTTCCACAGTTCGATTATGGGTCTCAGTGTGGCTCTCCTTGGAGTTCATTGACTGTCTTATGTCTGTATACCTGTGTCTTTCCTCAAATGGGGGAAGTTTTCAGGCATTGTCTCTTCACAAACCCTCTCTGACCTTTTCTTTCTGTCTCCTCTCCTGAAACTCCCATAATGCGTACATGGTTGACTTAGTAGAGACCCACAAGTACCTTCGACTCTGCCCACTTTTC
Source organism: Furipterus horrens (assembly GCF_987537825.1). Taxonomy (NCBI): domain Eukaryota; kingdom Metazoa; phylum Chordata; class Mammalia; order Chiroptera; family Furipteridae; genus Furipterus; species Furipterus horrens. Next base: position 801,037 of record NW_028327186.1, on the reverse strand, counting down.
TTTTCATTTTTTCTTTTTCTCCTTAGATTCAATGATTTAAAATGACATGTCTTTGTATTCTCCAATTCTCTTTTCTGCTTGTTAGAGTCTGCTGTTAACTCCTGTAGTTGGATTTTTTCCCTTTCAGTTATGGTTTTCAGCTTTAGAATTTCTTTTTGAGCCTATTTTATTATTTCTATATTTATCTTCTAATTTTGTTTCTGTATCATTTCCATGATTTCCTTTCCATACATATATATGTTTTATATATATGTAATATATATATATATATATATATATATATATATATATATATATAATTAGCGCTTTGAGCATATTTAAAGTCTTTATCTCATAAGTCCAAAGTGTGCATTTCCTTTAGAGTCTGTTTCAGGAGATTTATTTTGTTCCTGTAAATGTGCCAAGTGCCATGTTTTTCTCTTTATTTGTGTATCTTGTGATATTTTGTTGAAGGTTGGACATTTAAAAAGAGAGCCACACCCTCAATCTTTGCAGATTAGTGTGGAAGGCCTTCACCAGTAAGCAGGCTTCTGAGCCTTGATATCAGTCCAGGGTGAAGGCATAAATTCATCTCAGCATTTTTAGGGGGGGGTGTTCCACCTGGACATGTGTGTGGGGGTGGGGGGAGTATCCTTTCTCCAGTTTTCTCTGACTGCTTTTAAATGCCTTAATTTCAGACAAATTCATCCCCATTTCTCCTAGGGGAACGTCAGGTGTTCTATTGTGTTCCTCTACACCTGTCCTCTCTCATCCACCGGTGTCCACAGGCCACCACCTCCCTGCGGTTTTCACACGCCACTCTGCCCACCCCTGCCTTCCTTGGCCTTCAGTCTGAGATCCCCACTATACTGCCATTTCTGTCTGGGCCCCAAGTTGGGGGAGACAGACGCCAGCCCCCTCGGTAGCCCACAGACAGGTCAGAATGGGACAATGTCCACTCTGCTGTCTCTGGCCCCAGGGGAATCAGGAACTGGACTCGGCTGCGCCATGCAACCCCAGAAAGGGGCATCACAAGGGCAAGAAACGAGCTGTGACGTCGATTGATTCCTGGTGCTGATGCATTTTTTTTGTTGCTGTTTTTGTTTTTTTTTTTCAGCAACTGGTTGCGTCCTTCTCTTAAGCCATACATGGCTCTGATCTTGTCAGTTACACAATGCAGTAAGTTCTGATCTTGTTTTGGCTACTTTGCATCTGCTTTTAGGACTTGCAACTGGAAGAAAGATGATATATAATATCTCTCTCAAACAGAGCAGTTCCACAAATTAATAGCAAAAACAGACACAAATAAAGCCCGCAATACAATTAGGAACATGGGCGTACAGTACAAACAGAATATTCACCCAGGAAAAAAAAAATCACAGACAGATACTTAACACTAAGTTCCTTAGCCCTGAAATAGAAAATATAACTGAAAACAATAGTGAGCTGCCATTGTCAATGACGAGATGAGCAGAAATTGAACTGCGCACGCGTGCAGCGGTGAGCGTGTGCGGGAAGAGGCGGTGCCATGGTGACGGGGCGCTCAGAGTGCTGCATCCCAATCTGCTGTGTCCCTTCTCGGGGGGCAGGCGAGGTCCTCATGGAAGTGAAACACTGTTCAGCCAAGTGTCACGCGACTGCAACTGGTGTTACCTGAGGTCAAATGCATTCAAGGTCCACGGATTCGTGTGAAAGGTGATGTGTGATATTGGGTATGCGTGTGTCCGGCAGAAGAGTGTTCACAGCCTGCACTTCATCAAGCGACACATAGTCCTGATCTTTCAGAGTAATGTCTTCCTGCTTCTGCTCCACCCCATAAACCAGTCTGGTTAGGAAAACGTGCACAGAAATGCCCCGACCGGTGTGGCCCAGTGCATTGGGTGTCATCCCGCAAAGCAGAAGATCGCCGGTTCGATCCCTGGTCAGGGCACACGCCTGAGTTGCGGTTCGGTCCCCAGACGGGGCATGTATGAGAGGCATCCGATTGATGTTTCTCTCTCACATCAGTGTTTATCTTCCTGTCTTTCTCCTTCCCTTTCCCTTTCTCTAAAAAGCAAATAAAACATATATATTTTTTAAATATGCACAGCTAACAGGAGCCCACACACAAAAGGCCAGCCACAGCTACTCCAAGCAAGCTCTTCAAGTGACTCCTCAAACTACAATATTGAATTTAATTTGATAAAATGCTTAACAAACAGCTAAATATTTGGTTTCTTTTATTTTTATTTTTTTAGCAGATGTTAATAAAAGAACTGTTCTGGTATAACCTCCTTGATGGTTAAATTTAAGAGCACCGTAAAATATGCAGGCATGAGACGGCCCCCGGGGAATAAAAACTGTCATGAAGTTAAGGAAATTGGCAAATCATTATTTAAGGACAAAGAATGTCATCTCTCTAGCCTCTTACGCAAACATTTTTTTGTGCCAGGAATGTATTAAAGAAAGAATAAAAATGTAAGTGTCAATGTTAAAACTATAAATTCACATGATGCTCCGAGCGCTGTTTTTATTGCTTTAACTTCACAAAAATCAAATACCCATTGTGGTGAAATCAAATAGGAAAAAATATTGAGCAAGAAATTCTTTAATGAATAATATTTCATATAGAATAACGCTCCAAAGAAGCAAGATTTTGCTGCTTTGATGGGTGACCTCCTTGGAAATTGGGAAAACAAACCATTCTTGTTTATTATTAACCTGAGTTGCTCTGGAAAAATTAGATTTGTCTTCCCCAGAAATCGATTATAAACTGTGAACAGCTTGCAATCATACAATATTTATAGATACATACATTTATTGTACTAAATATACAAGGATGAACCTACCGATTGAGGAGTTTTGTTGAGTGCATTTCCGTTGTTTGGCTTAACATTCGCTTGAACAATTTGGGTTCTGGGTTCCCTCTCCCTGGCTCTCATCTGAGCACATGAAGCAGAAAAGCAGGGACCTGAAGGAGAAAGCTAGTTTGTCAGTATTGATCCTTAATATATGATATTTTGGTTTCCTCCGCGGAGAAAATGAGCAATGCACAGAAAATGAGGTTTTCCTGGGGCACGTGAGAAATGCCAGCACACCCACAACTGAATGGACGAGCCAGTTTAGAAAACGGTTTGACACTATCTCCTAAATTTAAATGTTCACCTACTTTATGGTCCGGCAACTCCACGTCTGCAAAGAGTCAAGAGAAATGAAGGCAAATGCTCACCTGGAACATTCAGGAATATTCGCTGTAGCTTAGTTCATAAAAGCCCCAAATGCTCATCAAGAGAAGAGTGGACAAGCAAACTGTACATTCATATAATTAAGTACTCCTTCAGCAAAAAAAAAAAAGTGAACAGTTGATGTATCTGACAGGACCATGGATTTCTCAGACATTAAGAAGCCAGACACAGAAAAGTATACACGGATTTGACTGCTTCTATAAAGTCCAATACCAGGAGTCAGTAATGTATTCACTGAACTGGGTAGCATACAGTTGCGATTCCGGGGAAATCTTTTGTTTCAATAAAATGTGCAACACATTACGAACTCAGAATTGTCCTGTTTACCTCCCATCTCAGCACAAATGTTTTCCATTTCTATTGTTGTTTTAAGTTTCAAAAGAAACCACAGAACTGCTTCCTGGAAGGTTTTCTGGGCTCTGACTTCAACTCCGTTCCTTCCACAGCTTTTTAACTGGTACACACATGAACTTCCCATGTAATGCCATGTAGGAATTACATCAGATTTTCTTCATGTTAAGGAAGTAATTTGCTAAGTTCATCTCTTCTCAGGTGTCTATTTTTGTGAGTTTCAAAAAATAGCTTGCAGATAAGAGCTGAAGGCTGTATTTTTATCCAACCACAGAGCAAAGCTCCATGTAAAGATATTTGTTCTAATAACTGTTTCTCAAAGGCTTTGGCAATATTTTCTAAGCTCAGCAATATTTACTGACAAGAAAATGCTCTTTAATTTGTGTCCAAATGGTTTCCCGGATATGATGTCAGCCATTTTTATAGAAGCAAATTTTTTTTCTCAACAGTATGGGGCATTTTTAATGCTGTGCGGACCTCTTTGAGAGCTGGAAGGTAAAGTCTGGATTCTCAGGCTCTTTCTCCCTGAGCGCTGCCTCCTATAACAAGGGTGATTTTAACATCCTCCGCAGGATAGCCTTCTTCTGGTGTTTTCTTAAAAGAAAATTTCAACTGAGATCGAGATATGGAGTGGTCCTTGTAGTGCCAGGTATTAACCAAGCAAACACCAAAACTGTATTGAGCCCTGGCCAGGTAGCGCAGACATACATGAAAATGCATAACTGCTGTATTTATGATTGCCAAAATTTGAAGATAATTCAGATACCTTTCAACCAGTTTATTGCTGACTCAGTTGGTCTACATCCATATAACGAGATGCTACTCAGGATTTCTTTTAAAAAGGGATAAACTACTGATTTATGCAACGAGACAGACACATCTTAAAGTGAAAAAAAAGTCAGACTAAAGAAAGAGCTACGGATGGTGTGATATTGTTTATTACTCCGGGAAGGGCAACATTGTAGGAGGAATGGAGATTTGGTGGGTGTCCGGGTTAGGGGTGGGGGTGGTATTATCCACACCGAACGGCCGGGAAGTTTGAGGGGGGTTGGTACCGTGGTGGTGGGCACACACCCAGGCATTTGTAAAATTCAGTAGAACTGCACTCTAACAAAAGTAAAGTTTGACTTTGTATACGTTTTCCAAAACCAGCGGGGCATGGGGGGAAAGATGAAATTCATACCCTGACCAATGAATCTGGCTGCATTACACGTTCAAGATGGCTCTAAGGGGGATGGCAGAGACAGAGCGGACTGCGTACCGGCGTGTGACCTGACCCTGTAAAACTAAGGATGAAAACAACTTCAGTTTTTTTAAAGATTTTATTTATTTACTTTCTAGAGAGGTGGGGAGGGAGGGAGAAAGTGAGTGAGAGAAACATCAGTGTGGGAGAGATACATCCATCAGTTGCCTCTTGTGTGCCCCCAACCGGGGGCCTGGCCCACAACCCAAGCATGTGCTCTGACTGGGAATCGAACCGGCGACCCTTCAGTTCACAGGCTGGCGCGCCACCCACTGAGTCACACCACCCAGGGCTGCAGTTTTAATTTTGACCATCATGCTTACTTCCTTAACCCCTAGAATCCCAGCCCTGGTATATAAGGAAATCGGGACTATTGTTATGGCTTTAACAAGATAATTATATATTATCTACTAATATATCATTTCTCCCTATTTTCTGACTTGTAACACCCAAAGTTCTCGCTCTCTGGGAAGATAGAAGATTGGATTAAACAGCTAGGAGAAGGACATCAGCTGGTTTGGCTAAAATTTGTTCCTTATTACCCAAGATATCAGGAAATCACTTTAGTAATGGTGGGCTTTCTTACTGAACACTTCCAAGTCCATGCGGACTCTGAGAAGCTCTCACAAACAAGATAGAGGGACCAAAGTCAAAATGGCTAAGTCAAGGGGTGGCAGTTCCGTCCCCTGAAACAGGACAGACTGGGCTGGCTCCTTGCTGCATAGACGGGTGCTGGATCCTTCGGACTCACCCCTGTGCGGGTTACGCTCCCTCGGGGTTTCTCTCCCTACTCCCCCTACCTCCCCCACCCCCACCCCCACCCCCACCCCTGCCCTGCAGTTACTCTTTAAGTGTTATCCAAGTGCCTTATTAATTACATCCCTTCGCTTCCCTTAGACAAGCCTAGTAACCTTTGTTTAAAGCACAATTAACATATCAAAGACAGTAGTTTAAGCTTTGACACTTGTCCAAACCTTGGACTTGGAAGTCTTTTTTTTCTAAAGAGACTCACTGGGCTTGACCTCAAGACTCTTAGTGGAAGGAAGAGAGGATTTTATTTTAGATTTGACCTAGAGCATCATCTGTATTTGCTATTTGAATGGCTGACTCTGAGTGTTCGGTCCATTTTGTTAAAATCTCTTCAATCTTCTGTCTGAAGACTATTAAAGTAGTTTCCTCTGAGCTGTAACAGCAGACCCAGACCTTCAGGTGAAGGTACCAACGGTCAGAGCTGAGTCAGAAGGGGAATATCTCCATTTAACTCACGTGCTTTTTGGGAACTCAGGTCAAGAGCAGAAACATTTGAATTTGTCTCTGGATGAAATATAAGCAGTTACATATTTATATGTAATACTCTATGTAGGTTCCATATTTTCAGAGTTACAAAGAAAATGCAAATCTTCTACCGCTTTATGATCAGAGATCTTCTGAAGCAAATATCAATTTCTTAGATGTTTTCCCTTTTCTACCGAAGCCAGATATTGAGAGGTTTGGTTTTTTTACCCCTGGATACTGAGAGTTTTAACACTTCTTTCTCCTCCTCTTAACAAATGGTAGTTGTGGGAGAAACGTTCACAATAAAAACTGGGACACAGGACCTAAGCAGCAAAGCGAGGCGTTTATTCACGAGTCTGCAGAGTAGGGCGCACAGCCAGCCAGGGGCACGCATGCGGGAAGTAGACAAAGTAAACTGGTTTTATACTAACGCGATTAGCTTCCCCTCCCCTCTCCTTCTCCCCCGTGTCTCCATTACTGGTTATTCCGGGTTCACAGTCTAACACGATTATCTAAATGCCCCTTTTGTGATTTGTAAATATGTTACTACTGTCAACTACCTTCTCTCATTTTCCCTTTGTCTGGTGATGACTATCTCTCCCCCTTCAGGATGCTCCCTTTGTGGTTTGTAAATATGCTAATGCTGTCAGCTCCCTTCTCGGGGATCCTCTAATTACATTTGCCCTTGAGACCCTCTAATTACATTTGCCCTTTGTTACTTGTGATTTTCTGCCGGTTTGGGAGTCACTATTTCCTTGTGTCTTACAGTTGTTAGAACACTAAAATAGTCATAGTTACATTTTTTAAATGTTTTGAGGTCCTTCCCTATACTATGTTACAGAAATAAATAAGTTTATTTTGGGTTTTTCCAGTGTAAGATTTTTAACAAGACACCTCACATTTGTATTTATTTTGCCATGATTTTGCAAAACATGCTGCACTTACTCCGGAATTTTTCAAATTATTTTCTCTAAAATGCTATCTTAAAGGAACTAAAATGCTGCCTTCCAAATCCACTGCTAAATACTGCTTGATGCTTTTGCTTAATAACAATTCATTAGTTCCTTTCACTTTTTCCTATTCATTCACGTTAGTTTACTTGATTAAATGGTAATTAGGAAAGCATCTGCTTTTCTTTGAGTGAATCCATGTAGGGCAAACAAATCCAAAATTTTAAGTGAGTGTATAACTTTATAACGCCATTGTTCCTCATCATTCGATAAGAATGGGCAAATATCGCGCTCTTCCAGAACAGTTACTCGTGGAGTGTTTCAAATTTGAGATGAGCTTCTCGGACTCAGAAGAAACCAGTTGGCTCGAAGAAAACTTGGTAAAGGTCATTAGTGCCGCTGGCCTTTCGCTTCCGTCTGGGTTGGTTCAGGGCACATGGGGCGCAGGAGGCGTTTCTCGTACGTACGCAGTAAGCACAGAAGCTCGTCTCAGGCTGCCTCACTCCACTGCAGGATCAACAGTTGGGCACAGGATGGTTCTTTCATCTTCCTGGGTATGAAACCAGAAAAGCCGGTGTTCATGCTGCCTGTCACCACCAGACCCAATAAGCAGAGACAGGGGTTGAATCTTTGTGGGCGCTTTATTCAGATGGTCGGTGATCTGAGAAGTCAGTGGGTTGGTACCCTAACAGACCGCCTTAAATTCCATTATAAATGGGCCCTTTTTATAAGGAGAAGAAAAGTGTAGGTAAGGGGTTTGGAATTCAGAGAAAAGGTTAATGGGATAAAAGCTGCAGCATCCTTCCATCTGGGCCATGGTCTTTGTGCCTTGGGCAGTGGTCTTCGTGTCCTGGGTGCAGGTGGTCAGAGCCTGGAGCACCGTGGCTCAGATGTCACCTTGATGTCCTGCAGGCCTCCTGAGGCACAGGGTGGAACTGTTTATGGTTACCTGGAGTCACTGTGAGTCATACCTCCAGTTTCTGAAATAATAGCTTTTTACACACATTGATTACTGAGCTTATTAGCTGTTCCCCGAAACTAACATTTTCCAACCTTTGAGTCCCCCATCAGTTAGAGGCACATCCCTGGAGAAATCATAGTGTACAAAGGGATATTAAACATGTCCTTTCCCTCTCCAGATTTCCAGATGCTCCCAAACACAGACACAGGTGTGGTTTTGTTATTGTGATGAAACCCGGAAGTCCACACAGACCAGATTTACATATAGTATTTTTTTTTCCTTAAATGAATTCATATGGCTCTGACCCACAATTTATTAATACCGTTATGGTTCTGGTTGGAAGTTTCCCGAGAAAATAAAGCCCTAGGTGCATCTATCTATATCCTTTTATTTATTTTTTAAATGTTTTATTGAATTGATTGGGGTGGCATTGGTTAATAAAATTACACAAGTTTCAAGGTGTATAATCCCATAATACAGCCCCTGTCTATTGTGTTGTGTGTTTGCCACCCCATATCCTGTATCCTTATAGATCTAAACATTCAAATGCTGTGGTTCCTTCTCAGAAGGTCCTCCCTGCCACGCCCACGTGGCACACCCAGCAGGGTGTTGTGGATAAGTCGCTAGAAGGGAATTGATGAATGAAGGAGCTGTCCGTCTCTGACAGACCCTTAGATTGGGGAGAAAAGATTTAAAAATGAACAATGTGGAGACTGGTCAGCTATTTGATAATTTAGAAAATGTAGTCTCCTGGCCACTGGGACCGAATCCCTGACCTCTCTCTGCGCCGGAGGGCAGAAAGCAGACATGTACCCTCTGCTCCCTGGGAAGCAGCTGTTCAAGACACACTCGAGAGCACCTTCACCCACCGGCCGCTACCCGCTGTCCTTCTGCGCACACCGGCCCTTTCTGGGGGAGACGTGCCTGCCTGTCTTCCGCAGACCTGACCTCACGCCTCCTCTCTTCTCTTCTCCGCATTTCTACTGAGATGTAATTGACACACGACACTGTGCCAGTTCAGGACGGCCACGGCGCTGCTTTGACACGCCGACACATTGGGACGTGTTGACCACCGAGCATTAGCTAATCCCCTCCGTCGCATCACAGAGCCATCTCTTTGTTTCGGGAGTGACAACTTTGAAGTATATAACACCCCATTGTTAAATGCAGTCCTCATACTGTACATTGTACCCCCCAACCCATTAATCTCATCACCGACGTGTGAGCTCTTCGGCCAGCGTCTCCCCACCTCCCCCAGCGCCCAGCCCCGGGCACCACCCCTGTCTGCTCTCTGCTTCCGTGACTGTGGCTTTTTGCTGCCCTGGACTTCATCCATTTTTCTAGAATGGTCTTATCTATCTTAGTGGGTGGTGGTGGTTTTAATTAGCCTGCTTTATCTTCAGACTCCTCATAGAATCAGACAAATACCACCGGGAGTATATATATATATTTTTTTAAGTTAGTTACAAACATCCAGCATTTGCCAAGCACCTCATATTTTTAAAGGATACAATCATGTTTTACTCTGAGCTACCATGGGAGTTGAGTTTGCTTATCAAGCCTGAAACCTGTGGCTTGTGAATTAGATAGCAACCTGTTTTCAGAAGGGCAACAACATGAACAAAATTCTTGGGTTCCTGCCCTGGCCGGGTCGCTCGGTTGGTTGGAACGTCGTCCCCTACACCAAAAGGGTTGCAGGTTCGATCCCTGGTCAGAGTGCATTCAGGAGGCCACCGGTTGATGTTTCTCTCTCTGTCTCTCTCTCTGTCTCTCTGTCTCTCTGTCTCTCTCTCTCTCTCTCTCTCTCTCTCTCTCTCTCTCTCTCTCTCCTCACCTCCTTTCCTCTGTCAGAAATCTGTGGGGAACCACTCCTTGTGGTTTCGGGAATTGTAACCCCGGCCGTGAGCCAGACTTGCCCTCCACCCCCCGGCTTGTCTATAAGTCTCAACAGAAGGCTGCATGGGAGACATAACCGAAAGCCACTCAGAGGGTTCCCCCCGTGGGAATTGGATTTAAAGAATGCTTATTATGCTTTAGAGCTTGCTCTGCTTTTCTAATCTCTTTGGTTAACTATAAACTACAATCTCTTGCAAGGAATGTGTGAAACCTTGCACCTAATGCCAGTGTGGTGTCAAGATGTTTAATAGACCCTGACGCAGACTGGTCACCATGTCCTCTATACTGGTACATGTAACCTGTTATTGTCAGCTGTAATCCAGGCACCTAAAAGCTATTGATGATTCATAATTTTGACCTTGTAGCTCCCATGCATACCCTTCTCAATAAAAAGCATGAGGAACGGAGGTCTCGCGCTTTCTCCACTAGAGGAAACAGCCGCCTCCCTTACCCCCCAGACATAATAAAGTGTCCTGGATAGATTTGTTCCGCCGCGGTCATGAAACCTCTGCTGGACAGAGCAGTTTCCAACCGAGCCTAGGGCGTTGGTGGCAACTCTGCCTCAGAAATCAATGAACATATCCTCAGGTGAGGATTTAAGAAGTTCACGGCTTCACGATGTTATAATAAAACACCAGGACCTGATCCAGTGGGCAACATGAAACATTAGCAGAAGCTGCCTTTCCATTCAGGCTGGAGTAAGAGCATTCTGCAGACTCTCTGCAAGCATGATGCACTTCGCTATCTTTGTCCAAGTGATCTGACCGCTTGCTTGCTGTGCAATCCTGTGGAATGGCCCTGTCCTGCCCCGCGGACTCTCAGCCTCGCCGGCAGCTGCCAGACCTACGAGTGACACCCAGGCAGCGTTTCCTTCTGGCCGCGCTTGGCCTACATGAGCCACTGTCATCCCGAGTGGGGCACTCTTCCATTGGTCCAGGAACATCCCAAATCCATCCCTCTCAAGCACAGATTTTTCCTGGGATTCATGGACTCCCTCTCCCATAACTAACCCACAGACAGAACCCAGGAGGGTCTTTGAGCTGGAACAGAAAATAACTTTATCTTTATTTCCATGAACGTCCAATTGAGATGGAAGGCCTTTCAACTTGGAATGTGGGCACAAGTGAGAGCAGCTCGTAAGTAGGAGTCACAGGTCTGCACCGCGTCACATTGTGTCACACCGCGTCACAGCAGCGGTGGGCACCTCAGAGTGGCCTCTCCTTCCCAGACATCGACGCTGCCATGGATGTCAGGCTCACTGCTAGAGAAGCAGGTGTGTTACAGGGCTGGCATTTATTGGTGACATCATCAATTACATCAGGATTGTTTTCCTCATAAACATGTTGTCTTTTTTTATTCCTTTAAAGACCAAAGGGCCTTCCCTGGCTGGTGTGGCTTAGTGGATTGAGCACCGGCCTGTGAACCAAAGGGTCGCAGGTTTGATTCCCCATCAGGGCACATGCCTGGGTTGCAGGCCAGGTCCCCAGTTGGGGGCGCATGAGAGGCAACCGCACATTGATGTTTCTCTCCCTCCCCTCCCATCTCTCTAAAGATAATAAAAAAATAAAATCTTTTTAAAAAGAAAAAGAAAAACCAAGGGTCCTTTGGCAATCCAATGAGATTGGACCCAGTCTCTAAATCATTTCATGGATATTGCATCTTTCCTGGTTCGATCCAAAGCAATGTTTGGAAGTGTGAACTCTCTAGAGCTAGAATCTGATTCTGTTCAGCTTCTTTCTTTCAGTTTAGAGCTATGGGGATACTTGACTATCTCCCTCTGTGGCAGGTCCTTTATCTCTCAGCAAATGACCTTCTGATCTTCTCTCTTTGTAAGTAAAGCCAGACCCATACCTTGCCCTCCTTCCTTGCTCTCCTGGCCACTGAACTGCTGTCTGCTGGACGGATGAGCTACATCCTAGAAGGGGTTGTGTGAGACCATATTCCACACAGCTGAAGGTGAGGAAGCATGCGATATCAAATTCACCAATACTTCCTCATTATCACGTGCTAATCAATGACCGATAAATAAATGAAGGATCATTGAAGTTGTTTTCAACTAAAAAAGACAGTCCTGTCTTTTACAAAGCTTGTCTTCATTTCCTTTTAAAAAACTCCCAACATATCTCTGCCTGCCTTAATTCAAACAATTGGCCACATGCCCAAACACCGAGAAGGGAGAATTTCACACTGTCAGAGATTTTAAAAAATAGCTAGTAATCCCATTATTACACTGGCAACTTTATTTTAAAGTAGCGGTGCAGATAAAGGGCAATGCTTTAGAAAGATGAAAAATAGGCAGTGGTGGAATTTCAGGCACTAATTTAAGTGCTTATTATTGAAATAATAAGATTAAAACTAATTTTCCTTCCAATCTATTAGCAATACCATCTAACCAAAGAAAAATTGTACATATCATGGGATTTCTGAATGTGATAATGATGGACTATAGAATTCAGATAAATTTCTCTCCCGACAAACTAAAAAGAAAAAGAAAGACTTGAATATTTTAGGGAGCTAACAAGACATTGATGAATTAAAGGGCCACACTCAGGGAAAGGAAAGATCCCAAAGGCATGCTCATTGGGGCTGGTCTTCTGTGGCCATCACCTGTTTCTGAAGCAGCAGCTGAGGGAGTTAGGAGCAAAGGAGCTACTAGGACCGTCCTATGAATCTAAGCCCACCTAGGGTTTTCCCAGCAAGCACTCTCTAATTTAGGCATTGATCCCAAAGAAATACAACCTAGGAGTAAGGACGGGCTACAAATAAGCTGCCCCTTCCACAACCTGAAGCCCAGTAGCAAATCCTATCAGTCCTGAAGTCATATTCAGTGGAGACAGGATTGCTGTGTTGCTGGCAATTTCCAGAATCAAGTGTAAATCCTTTCCAAAGTACTCATACCAGGTCTCGAATTATGTTTACAAATTTTCAAATTCAAGACCTGGAGTAAACAAAAGATGGACAGGCAAAGAAGGAGAAAATATAATAAACGACAAACAGGAGGAAAGCAGAAAATAAACTCAACGGGGGATTTAGATAATATAATTCTTGAGCAGACTGCCCAAGAGCTCTCCCAATAATGTTCAAAACATTAAAATATAAGATATATAAATTCAATGGTGAACTGGGAACTGTAAGGAGAAAGTAAACTCTAAAAGAAAATATCTTCATAACTGAAATTTAGGATCTCTGAGGGACTTCTGGCCAAGAGGGAGGCTTAGACAGACACACTGCATCTCCCTCCACAACTAAGAAAGAACACAACTACCTCAAAACTAGAGACAACCAGGAATTCCAGAAAATCGAGCTGCATGAAAGTCCAGCAAACAAAGATATAAAGAAGAAATACTCATCCAGACAGGTAGGAGGGGTGGAGCCAGGGCAGAGAGGATGTGGTGTGGTGGGAGCAGAGGCAGTAGCAGCAGCAGGCTGGCGGAAAGCGCAGTTACATGTTTTAAGAAGTTAGGAGGGTCACCTGAGGAGCGCTCCCAGCACCAGACCAGACCACGGAGCTCACAGGCCCAGTGCCAGGGAACATCAAGCCTCATTGCTTCTGACGGTGCAGACCAGTGGGGGTTGGGGCGGAGGAAGAAACTGCCGGCCTCTCAGCAGAGTCTGCTTGTTTAAAGGGCCCCACAGTCCTAGAACATCCGCACACCCACCCACTATGGGAACGACAGCCAGGGCACCAGCTACAGGTGCCAGTCCCATATGGAAGTGGGAGAAGTGCTTGGAAAAGGGCAAGTGCTGAGCAAGCAGCATTTTCCCCTCTCGGACCCCTCCTCCACAAACAGCACCACAATGTGGTGAAACAGGTCACCCCATACTGATGAATACCTAAGGCTCTGCCCCTTACAAGGTAACAGGTGTGACAGCTCTACCTAAGACACAGAGGCAAACAAACACAGAAGCCTGTCAAGATGAGGAGACAGATAGTTATGGGCCAAAAGAGGGAACAGATCAAGGTTCCAGTGGGAGAACTAAGCGATGAGGAGACAGCCAACCTAAGAGATGCAGAGTTCAAAACACTGGTGATAAAGATGCTCACAGGCTTGACAGATATGCTTAAGTGCGGCAAAGGCATAAGGGAAGAAGTGAAGGCTATGCTAAATCAAACGAAGGAAAATCCACACAAAACCAGTGGTGAAGAGAAGGAAACCAGGATTCAAATCAATGATTTGGAACATAAGGAAGAAAACAACAGTCAACCAGTGCAGAATGAGAAAACGAGAATTGAAAAAAATGAGGAGAGGCTTAGGAACCTCTGAGACAACTTTAAACATGCCAACATCGAATCATAAGGGGTGCCAGAAGGAGAAGAGAAAGAGCAAGAAATTGAAAGCTTATGTGAAAAAATAATGAAGGAAAAGTTCCCAAATTTGGTGAAGGAAATAGACATACAAGTTCAGGAAGCACAGAGAGACCCAAACAAGCTAGACCCAAGGAGGACCACGCCAAAACACATTATAATTAAAATGCCAAAGGTTCAAGATAAAGAGAGAATCTTAAAAGCAGCAAGAGAAAAGCTGAGAGTTACCTACAAAGTGGTGCCTATAAGACTATCAGCTGATTCCTCAAAAGAAACTTTGCAGGCAAGAAGGGACTGGCAAGAAATATTCAAGGTGATGAAAAGCAAGGACTTACAACCAAGATTATTCTATCCAGCAAAGCTGTCATTTAGAATGGAAGGGCAAATGAAGTGCTTCCCAGACGAGATAAAGCTAAAGGAGTTCATCATCACGAAGCCATTATTATATGAAATCTCAAAGGGACTTACTTAAGAAAAAGAAGATCAAAACTATGAATGTTGAAATGACAACAAACTCACAACTGTCAACAACTGAATCTAAAGTATAAAAACAAAATCCAACTAAGCAAACCAGAATAGGAACAGAATCATAGGTATGGGGATCATTTGGAGGGTTATCAGCTGGGAGGGGGAGGGGGAGAAATGGGGAAATGGTGCAGGGACTAAGAAGCATCATTGGTAGGTACAAAATAGACAGGGGGAAGTTAAGAATAATATAGAAAAGGGTGAAGCCTAAGAACTTATGTACACGACCCATGGACATGAACTAAGGGGGGGTGGGATTGCTGGAGGGACGGGGGTACTGGGCAGAAGGGAGCAAAGGGAAAAAAAATTGGGACTACTGTAACAGCATAATCAATAAAATATGCTAAAAAAAAAACAAACTCTGAAGAGATCATTGTAAACTCTAAGACAGGTCAGAACAAACCTACCAAAATAAAATGTTTAAAAGCTGAAGGATGACAAGGAAATACCTACGCAGAAGTGGAGAGTAAGTGATAGCAAAAGAGCCCAACAAGTGTATAATTAAAGCCCTAACAAAAGAGGAAGAAAATGAGACAGAGGTACATCCGAAGTGATAAGAGCAAAGGAAATTTTCAAACTGCTGAGAGACATCAAATCACGAATTTAAAAACCCATATGAACTCCAGTCAGGATGAATAAGGAAGTGATTTTTAAAATACTTAAAACACATCGAGGTAATCAGCAGAAAATCAGACCAAACAGAAAAAGTCTTAACACCTGGAGCAAAAACACTCATTTTCTTCAAAAGTGCAATCATGGGATTGAAAGCTAGAGCTAACTTCTCAACTAAGAGGTGGAATTTAAAAGACAGTGAACTCAAAATACTTTAAAAAATAATAATAATGAACATGCCCTGGCCAGGTAGATCAGTTGGTTAGATTGTCATTCCGATGTGCCAAGGTCGTGGGTTCGATTTCTGGTCAGGGCACATACCTAGGTTGCAGGTTCAATCCCTGGTCAGGCCACATTGGGAGGAAACCAATTGATGCTTCTCTCTCCCTCTCTCTTCCTCCCCCACTCACTCCCTCCTTCTCCCTCTCCCCTCCCTCACTCTCCTCTTTCTCTAAAATTGATAAAAAATTTTAAAAATAATAAAATTTTAAAAATAACCAACATTAGGGTCTTATGCTTTGGGGTCCCCCTAATTTGGAGTATCTTTTTCAAAAACTTGGAAGTCCCTCTCTGGTGCTTGGAATGGCCAGGGCTGACAGGTGCACCCCAGCCAGGCGCCCCCAACACAGACAGGTTCCGGCATGGATCCCAGTTGGTGGAGATGTCTACCTTGAAATTGTCTAATTTTCCTTCTGATGAGCATACAAGGTTGACTATCAGGGTTGACCAGTTGTTTGGAAACCTGAGCCTGGGCCACATGCATCTGGCCTTTGTCCCTGTTTTTCTCTTTTGGGGTGCTTCTGACCCCCTGTTCTACACATGAGGTCAACCAAGTACCCCACGAAGCTCTGCAGCTTGTGCGTATGGGGTCATCTTGGTGTCCAGTTCAAGGCCTGGTGCTGGGAGGGCAGCCTGGGTGAAGGACCGCTCCTGCTCGCTGACCTGAGTCCGGGCCACAGGAGCGGTGCTGACTCTTGTTCACGTTGGACGAAATAGGAGCTCAGGGATCTGTGTGTAGATCGACATGGACTTGAGCCCCCTCTGTGTTCTAACCACAGTGCCACAGCTAGTGCACTGCAACCAAGGGCCACAGGGACCCCAGCACACCTTCTCCGCTCTGCACACCCACTGCCACTCTGCGCCAGGTGACAGTCGTCATCCAGGGGCCACCGGACCACTCCTGTCCCCTCTGAAGACTCTCGAGACCAGCGCTCAGCAAAGGCAACCGACTCTCCCCATCAGCGTCCTCCCTCCACTTGGACTGACCAGGTGTCACTGTGCTGTTGGGTCTGTGGCATCTTGTGGGATGAGAGATGCTCATCCTGTGTGTAAACGTCATGGCTCCTCTTGCTTGACGCTTCCACCCTTCCTGCTGGAAGTGCCCTTAGAAGCCAGGGATGGGGCCCACATTGAAACAGATCACATTCTAGGAATGTAGTTATTTTGACCTGAGAAGTTCCAGAGAAGACGGGGAGAGCACGCGCTCTTTCGTGTGTGTGCTCTAAAATTCCAAAGAGTACATCAAACACCACCTGGACAGGAATTAGCATTTTTCCTGCGTGCTCCGGTTGAGACTTGCGTTGGTGATCATCATAAATGAAGTGAAATAAAATAAACACCTGTGAGAGGGTCGTTAACAAGACAACCCAATGGATGAAGCAGAATCATGAGTGGCGATGTAACCGCAACAAATCCAGAGCACGTGGGGGCTGCAAGAGGCGAGACGATATCGCTCTTCCTCTACAAACAGGCTCCAGAGAGCCACAGCATCATGAGGCATCACGGCGTTCCCAGAATTTTCTCCTGGTGGGAAACATAAAATTAGTTAGGAAAGGCACGTTGGACCATGAATAATTCAGAGAGATGCTTTCTGGGCCTGAACAGGAAAATTGGTGCCCGAACACTTCAAAGAGCCTTCGAATGCATGATTTAAAAAAGTGAAAAAAATAAGTCTGGAGTTAGGCAATTGCAGTACGCTAATGTGGTCCCTTAGCTTTGTCATTTCACCACGGTGACATAAGATTAGCAATAGGGGGAAAGAGCGAGAGGTATATGGGGACCCTCTTCTATCTTTGACCCTTTCCCATAAACCTACAATTAGTCTAAAGTGAAGATTGATTTTAAAAAATCATAGGCTGGTAGATCTGGATGAAATTTCTAAAGCCATGGTTTTATAACTAGATCAATCATCAGAAACACCCTGGAAGATTATTAAATGCTGGTTCCAGGGCTCCCGTTTTAGATATGCTAAGAGGTCTGGACCTGGGCCTTGGAATCTGTACTCTGACAAGAGCACCAAGTGCTTTTGATATTAGTGATGTGTATACAGAAGGATATAGATGAGAACATTTTTGTCAAAAAAATTAAATAGCCATTCTGACAGGTGTGAGGTGGTATTTCATTGTGGTTTTAATTTGCATCTCTGATGATTAGTGACATTGAGCATCTTTTCACATGCCTATGGGCCATCTGTGTGTCCTTCTTGGAGAAATGTCTAATCGGGTCCTTTGCTCATTTTTTAATTGGATTTTGGGGGGGTGGCTGATGTTGAGTTTTTTACGTTCTTTATAAATTTTGGATATTAACCCCTTATCAGATGCATCATTGGTGAACATGTTCTCCCATTCAGTGGGTTGTCTTTTCATTTTGTTGATGGTTTCTTTTGCTGTGCAAAAACTTTTTAGCTTGATGTAGTCCTGTTTATTTTTTCTTTTGTTTCCTTTGTCCGAGGCAATATATCAAAAAATATATATTTCTATGAGAAATGTCTGAGATTTTACCATCTATGTTTTCTTCTCGGATTGTTATGGTTTTGAGTCTAATATTTAAGTCATCTTTAATCCATTTTGAGTTTATTTTTGTGTTTGGGGTAAGAGGGTGAAAAACGTGAAGGGATTAATCATGGAAAAATACTCATAGATGCAGACAACAGTGTGGTGATCACCAGAGGGAAGGGGGGCGAGGGAGGCAGAAGAGAGAAAAGGGGGGATGAATGGTGATAGGAGACTTGACTTGGGGTGGGGAACATACAATATACAGATGACATATTATAGAATTTTATACCCGAAACCTACGTAATTTTATTAACTAATATCACCCCAACAAATTCAATAAGAAATCACTCCAACATATCTGAGTCCATTTCTGTTTCATTGATTTATGCATCTACCATCTGTCAATATCCAGCTGTGTTGATTACTGTCATTATAAAGTAATTCTCAACTTCAGGTAGAGTGCTTCGTCCCACTTCATTTTTTTCCCAGAATTGTTTTAGTTATTCAAGTCCCTCTGCCTTTCCATGTAAATTTTAGAATAAGCTTGTCTATATCTACTAAAGGATGTTGCTGGGATTTTGACAGGAACTAGACATAATTTACATATTTACCATATTGAGTCTTCCAATCCATTAATACATCTTCCTCTTTATTTAGATCTTCCTTGAGCCCTTTAATTAGCGCCATGTAAATGTCAGCATGCAGATTCTGTACATGTTTTGTTAGACTAATACATATGTATTTTTTTTTCCTGGAGCAATGACAAACAGCACTGTTTTCAATTGTGGTTTCCCCATGCTCCCTGGTAACAGGTAGAAGTAAGACTGATTTGTACATGTTGCCTGTGTCCTTGATGAACTCACTTATCAGTTCTAGCTGGTTCTTTTCTTTTTTTTTTTTTTTTTTTTCTTGTAGATTCCTTGCGATTTTTTGTGTGTAGAAAATTAAAGTTTTCTTTCTTCCTTTCCAATCTGCATGACTTTGATTTCCTCTTCTTTCCTAATTGTTCTGGGCCATGTTAGTAAGAGCAGTGAGAGGTGACATTTTCACCCTGTTCTTGATATTAGGGAAAGAATATTTAGTCTTTTACCATCAAGCCTGATGTCACATGCTGGGTTCCATAGATCACCAAGTTGAGGATGTTTTCCACTCTTCCTGATTTGTTCACAGTTTATACCACAAATGGACATTAAAATTTGTTTAGACTTTTTTTTTTTTGCATTGATTGATATGATCACATGAGTTTTCTTCTTTAGCTTGTTGGCATGGTGGATTACATTCATCGATTTTCAAATGTTAAACAATGACTAGATTAAACCCACTTCATAGTGCTGTATAGTCATTTTTATAAATCTGCCACAATTTTTTAAATTGTGGTAAAACTCACATAACAAAGTATACCATCCTTGCCATTTTTAACTGTAGAGTTCAGTGACATCGAATACATTCACTCTGTTGGGCAACCAATTTTCACATCTGACGTGGATTGCAGGTCACTTTTAACAGGTTATTCCCAATTCTTCCCTCTTGTTCCTTGTGCCGTTGCAGCCAGTCGTCGGCAGCCGTCCATCTCGAGAGACGATGGTGTAGCTTCTTAAGAGTCTATCTGCACCGCCGAGAATGGCTGTGCAGTCCGACTCGGGAGTGACATGGTATCTGTCTCCTCCCGTGTTGAATCGACATCTTGCGATGACGCTGGAGTGTCCTCTCCAGTGGAGCTGAAGCTACAGAGCCTGGGCAGGGTGATATGGAGGGTCTGCTGTTGCCCATGCAGCAGACCCCCCCTCTCTTCGCAGCTGAAGGGTCCAAGGGAAAGACGGAGTCAATACAGCTTGGCTTCAGGTGCGCCGCAGGAGTTGCCGGTGTTGACTACAACGTCAAACCGCCTTAGGGACTCCGGCTCCGGATTTTCTGTCGGGGTTTACTCCCTTAGCCTTTCCCCTGAAGAGGTATGCCGCAAGGCAGCGGAGGTTTTTTGGAGTCAGAGTTTTCCTTCTCTGATGTGCCCTGACTGGAAGATCGAACCAGCGACACTTAGCTCACAGGCCCACGCTTAGCTTGCAGCCAGTACTTTGTTACTATTATGGCTTAAACCCTTTGAGTGCCATGCGTCATTCGAAATTTGGATCAACATGAGAAAAAAATGATATCGATACATAACCTGAGGCACAAAACATAAAATACGAATTATTCCATTGTTATTTACACTCATAGCCATCGGGGGGAAAAAGTCACTAGGAGCGATGCTGGCACTTATGGGAAAATTTGTCAACGTCTCTCGGAGCGATGTTAGCACTCACAGGGTTAAACAGCTGTATCTTAGATCAGTTAAGAATAAGATCAAGACAAAAAAAGAATAAAGAAAAATAAAAGATGTTATTTGACCTTAAGTTGTTCCTTCTCCAATGCTTTTCCATTCTTTATGTGCCTCTAATTCTACCCTGTATCACTTTTCTTCTGCTTGAAGAACTTAACATTTCTTGCCAGGCAGGTCTGCTGACTTTGTATTTCCTAATTTTTTGATTGCCTGCAGATCTTTATTTCTCCTTCCTTGTTTCTGTCATACCATCTTAGCTAAACATGCAATTGTGAGAAATAATGTAGAATGGCCATGTCCTGTTTACATGTTTCCCCCATGGTGACATCTCATGAGATAGCCTACAATACTAGACATGTATGTCCACATCGACCCAGTCAAGACACCAAACATGTCTACCATCATAAGATCCTGCCCTTTTTACAGCTGCTTTTCCTTCCCTCCTGTCCTTAAGCCTCGCGACCCCTAATTTGTTGTTTCTGTAATTTTGTCATTTCAGACTTACATAAGTAGTATCACACAGTATGTACTCTCTTTAGACTGGATTTTTCCCTGCAGTCAGCATAATTCTGTGAGACTCATCCAGGTTGTTGCATGACTGTGATCTTAGTATGGGGTTGGCAAAAAGCTCGTTACGTTTTTTTTTTTTTTTCTGTAAAATAAAGGATACATTTTTCATTTTCACCAATAACTTTATTGATTTGGAGATTTTGAGTATGTCAGCTGTCTCTCGCTGTTGGCTTCTAGTGGGTAGAGGCCCAGGGTACTGCTAAACATCTCCCAATGCATAAGACAGCCCCACAGCAAAGAATTATTTCGCCAAAATGTCAATAGTGCCAAGAAACTTTGCAAACCACTTTTGACACATTCAATCAGCCACAGCACCTTCTCCATGCGCCAAACAAATCTTATTTTGTGTTTCAGTTGCATTTTAACCTTTTTTGAAATAATAAAGCATAATACACTGAAAATGTTACGTGCTTCCTTCCATCTTCAATATTAAAATGGCTGCACAAAATTCACCAATTTTGATGTTTTTAAAAAATACACGCTGATATAACAGCTGTCACAATATGATCTAGCCAAATTGTATCAAATGAAGTTAAAGACAGCTAAGCACTACCAGCGCCATCTTACAGGAAAAAAAACACCAGACAAACTTTTTGGCCAACCCAATAAATAAGCATGTTTATTATCCACTCACTTAACAGAAATCAGTGAAGTAAGAGGAGAGTTTGAGGTGGGTGGGAAAATGAGGAGGGGAAGTCAGGTGTTATTGACCCTCTTGGGCACTTGGATGTGGAAGTGAACAGAGTGCGGGTTTGGGCCATAGGTCAAGTGCACTAGCGCACAGAGACCGCGTGGTGCTGTGTGACCATCTGCTCATGTTGGCCTTTCCTGTCCCCTCAAGCCCCAGCTCAGGTCAGGACTAGGACACTGTGTCATGAATTATTTCTTCACACGAAGAGGCGAATATGGCCTCTCTTAAAGAAGTAAAAATTAAAGCGTTCTTTCTTCAGTATTTATTGCTCTAAATTACAAATTATATATTTGCATTTTGAAAACAAATCTCACAGTAGAATAATCATTCCTTGTTCCCTGTTTATTGCAAGTTGCTGTGAAAATGAATATAATTAATTGCAAGGTTATTTTTAATGTTTCATTTAAATTTGTTTTGTATTATTCCTTTCATGTCAAAGCAGCTAAACAGAGTGAAAAGATGCATAAATCCCCTGGGCACAAACAGCAAATGAGGCAATACATAGGTTATAAATCATAATTCATCCATTTTAGCAATCTTTAGCAGATACTAACACTTACAGGAAATTTATGTTTACAATAATTCATGTTTAAAGTATTGTCAGGGAAGTAATTACAAGTTTCCTGTATCATCTTATGTTAATCCTTCACACCTTAAAGTTGTTATTAATTAAGGCAAAAAAAAATATGTAGGGGAAAATCTTTACCTAACTTAATAAGGTCAGTTGGGGGACAGCCCACTTTACTGCAATTTAGAGATATCATAGAAGGATTTAAAATTAAGATGACAAATGGGTAGTTATGAGAAAATTATATTTTTCCAAAACGCAATTAATGTGTGTGTGAACATTAGAAATGAGCGCTCACCTCTGCTTAATGGAACACGATGAAATCCTTAAGTTGTGGTTAGGGTTTAAATCACATTTCAGTAGAGAATTTAAATGCATATTTAACTTTTATGTTTAATTGGGTCCTTATCTTAAAGAATACACTCAATCGGTGTGTAAGTTGAGGCTGATTTTAAGATAAGAATTGCGAAGAGCCTGAATGTGAGTCCCAGCTGCCAAAGCTTGCTGACAGAATAAAATTATTTCTTCAGCCGATGCTATAATTTTGCATTTATGACTAAATAAAGATGTCCTGTTTTCATCTTTCCCACGACTATTTTTTGCCAGTGGGAAGAATGAGATGCCATATTTTTTTCACATTCCTATTTTTCTTCTGAATATTTTCAGTTAATTAATGTTTGTGTTTAGAAGGGCCAATTTGAATAAAGCCTCCGCTAGGCATCTTTCAGGTGTCTGAATAATTCTAAGAAATTAAATTTACATGGGTAAAATATGCCAGGTAGATTTCCCTTAGAAATTGCTCAGAATCTTTCTTATTAATAATTGTAAGGGAATGGCGATTATTTCGGTGCTTGGTGGAATTCAGTAACTCAAAGAGGGTGTAGCCTGTACTGAGCCAGTTTTTTTAAAACCTCATCCAAGCATATGTTTATTGATTTAGAGAGAGAAGGAGAGAAATATCGATGTGAGAGAGAAACATGCATCTGTTGCGTCCCGTACACGCCCCGACCAGAGATTGAACCTGCAACCTTTTGGTGTACAGGGACAGTGCTCCAACCAAGTGAGCCACCCAGCCAAGGCCTGAGCCACATTTTTATCCTCAAGCAATTTAAAGTTTATGGAATAAGTACGTATAAGATTTTTTAAAGCAAATGGCCTACCTGTTTCATTTCTATCTCTTCTATCCCCTTGGGATAAGTGCATGTCATCTTTCTGATTCCTGAGTTGTCCTAGCCCTCAAATTCCCTCCATTCCTGGGCCTCCTTCGTCACCTGATCCTCTCTCCCACATCGGTGCGTTCCTAGCCATCTCTGTGGACAGCCGCCCTCCACGCTAGCGAGAAATGGGTTTCTGAGCAGCCTGGAAGGTCCCATCTCTTTCCAGGTCTGCAGGAGGCCAAGGCTTGGTTCTTGAGCTGCTCTGAAGGACAGGATCCTGCTATTTCTTTAAACAAAACCAACAATTCAAAGGAAATCTAGGGAGTAGAGAAGAATTGCCCCCAAAGAAGTAAAGTATGTGCTTGCCTCACTCAGGGAGTGAATACCTAAAATCTGTTACTCGCTCTCTGTGACATCACTTCCTCTCTATGACATCACTTGCTCTCTGTGACGTCACTTCCTCTCTGTGACATCACTTACCTGATGGCTGTGGCCCAGTCATTGGCATCACCGAGACAGCACCGTGGGGAGCAGTCACGCCCCACATCAGGGCCGGAGCAGCTTCTGTCACAGGGCCGCGGGTGTCCTCCAGCTCAGACTCCTTTGCTTTCATATCATTTTCCTGCCTTGTGTTTTCAGATGCTCGAGCATCCCCTCCGACAGAACTCTTCCCTTCTTGCTCTTTGGAAATAGGGACCCAGGTCTTTAAAATATCAGCAATTCCCTTCCACGAATTTACCCAAATAATAAGAGGTAGGTATAATCCAAGCTGCTCACTGCAGAGGAATATTGGAAATGACTTCCATGCTCTGTAAAAGGTGGTTGTTTAGAGCTCAGTCATTTAATTCTCGACAGCAGTGGTTCTCACCAGGAGGCCACGTGGGTTCCCCAGAGGACTCTTGGAAATATCCACAGACTGACGTCTAGGGGGTAGAGGCCAGGAACGCTGCCTGAGATGTCTAGACCCGTCAGAAAAGTCCTTCGTTGGCATTCTCTTCCTTGAGACACCAGCCACCATATACTTTCCTTTTTATTATTATTATTTTTTTCATTGCTTTTAGCGAGAGAGGAAAGGAAGGGGAAGCGAGAAACATCAATTGGTCACCACCTCCCATAGCTCCCAGACTGGGGATCGAACCTACAACCTTCCAGTTACCTGACCACGCTCAACCAATTGAGCCACACCGGCCAGGGCCATGTGTTTTCAGTGGTCGTTGGTTGCTTGATGGCCCCCAAATCCGCTCCTCCTGTGGGTGCCAAGCTCGGGCTGTGTGGCGTGTCCCGCGAGTGGGTAGGGTTTTCCGTCTCTAAACATCGCTCGTCTGGCACCACGCAGGCCGAGCCCTTCACCCCCACAGGCTCGGGGACCTTCGGGGTTCCTCCCCCTCTCTGCTTTCTGTCTGCGCCCATTGCGTGCACAGCAGAAACATCGGGCTCACTCCGTCCCGGTTCAGAGCCTGCCGTGAGCACCTGCCACCATCTCCAATGTCCCCTCACTAAGGAGAGTCTCGCTTCTTCTTCTTCTCCTGCTCCGAGTCCTGGGACTGGGCGGAGGCTCCTCTCCTGGGGGCCCCACGGGCGCTCGTCGCCGGAGCGGGGGACGGGTTGGCGTGGGCGGAAGTCTGTGCCCCGTTTCCCAAGTGTCCGTCCGCTCCTGGGCAGCCTCGGCTGCGGCCTGGGACTCAGGCGACCCCATTTCCTGGGAGGCTTTTGCGAGGACTCAGTGAGCTAGAGCCAGGTGCTCAGGGTGCCCCGCCCCACTCCGTTCCGCAGGAGCCCCTGCGCGCTGCTGCCTTGACCTTGAGGCCATCTTCCTCTGCAGAGGGAACCTTCTCTGCCTTTCCTCCGTTCGTGGACTTCAAGTAGCAGCTCCCGGCCCCTTCTTTCCGGACGTTCCGCTGCGATGACGCAGATCCTCCTGAGAAGAAACGTGCGTGTCCCTAGCTAGAGGTGACACTCTCCAAGGGAAGGGCCTTCCGTAGCGCGGATGAAACGAGGTGTGGAGGCACCGGCTGTTCAGAATTCCCAGGAAAAGCCCTGGCACCTTCTCAGGCCACCCGAACGTCCCTTCCCCCAGACGTGCCCTCATCTCTTCTCCACGGCACCGTCTGTCACCTTCTGGCAGAGACGTTGACCCGCCACAGCCGCCACAGTCGGCCCCGGGGCCGCAGAGGGCAGCGGGGACGCACGGCTTGGACACCTGGCCGGCATGGGTTCCAACCCGGCCTCCGCCCCGTCTCTATGCAAAACGGGACACTGGCGAGCTTGCCTCCCAGAGCGATGGCGCAGCCGGGGGACGCGCTGCCATGGCGCGCACACCGGGTCTCGGAGGCCAGGGCACAAGGCTCAGCACAGGAGAAAACCCTAAGTAACTATCCCGAGGTGGTGGGGTTCGGCCGCGACTGAAGACCTCCGTTGTGGGCAAAGGGGACTTCCTTTGCTGCAAAGCGGGGCGCCATGACCACGCAGGACGCCTCCGTGCGCAGGTGTCCCACTCCTCTCATTGTGTTCTCACCAGTGTTTCACCAGCGCGTCGGCGTGTGTGTCCGGTGGGTCTCCCTCCCGGTCTGACCGCCGCAGCGTCCTCCTCGCCCAGCTCCACAGCGACAGCCCCCGCGCGCCTTCTCCGTGGCCGCCACCGCCGGGAGCCCGACCGCAGCTGTCAACTGATGTCCAAACAAATCAGAGCTTTCTCAGCCTCTTGCCCGCATGCCTCGTCCACTCGTGCACCTCTGCTGCTTCTGACCTTAGTTTCCTTGCCCTGTGGCTTACCCTCTTCCAGCCTTCTCAGCGTCTAGGACACTCTTGTTCCGTTGCACCGATAAACAGGAGCGAATGGTACCCTGCGTGGGCTTTGCAGCCTGCCCGCCCCCCTCCCCTGCCTGTCCCAGAGTCATCTGCACTTTTAAGGCATTGCTGTCATCACGGGAGAGGACCTGCGGCTGTCTCCTTACAAGCCTGTGAGTGAATTAGACTTTAACGGGCTCCTCTGCAGCCAGGGTGTGCATAGCTCGCGGGCAGCTCTGTCCAGCACTTACACGCAAAGCTGGTGCCGTTATTGTTGGTGCTAAAGGGGGACAGCGCAGATTTAAGGGAAGAAGACACAGGGGGGAGCCGGTCGGCAGGATGCCGTTTCTGTAGCTCGCCTGCGAGAGGGCCCAGGCCCTTCGATCTCTCGTGTCGAGAACTGCTACATGGACGCTGCTTTTCTGACAAATCGGTTGGAAACTCCCTGACAAAAATCGGCGCAACAGACTTGAATAACTGTTTCCTTGATGTATTTTAAACACTCCAAGACTTATACATTTTAAGTGATATTTTTTCTTGAGATTTTATTTATTTATTTATTTATTTATTTATTTATTTATTTATTTATAGAGCGAAGGGAAGGGAGGGAGAAAAGGAGGAAGAGGAACACCAACGTGAGAGAGAAACATCGCACCTCCCCAACCAGGGACCTGGCCTGCAAGACAGGCACATGCCCTGCCTGGGAATCAAACCGGTGACTTTTGCATTGCGGGAGGACAGCCAACCCACTGAGATTCTCTTCTTGAAGAGAATCTGTTTTCCGGTTACCTTAAGCATCAGGGTGTTACCGTTCTGGATGTCGTAGCCAAGGCTGTCAAATATGTCGAGTGCAGTTTGCGGACCTGAGACCTTCCATTTTCAGAGAAGAAATGATCCTACAGTATTCAGTGCAGCGCTTCTGCACATGGCGGACACTTCCCTTTAATGCCCTTTTCTGCTCCAATATTCCTTCTCCCAAGTCCTTCCTCCGTTTTCTCTTTTCAGTTAGATTATACAGGTAAAATGAACAGGCAGGATTTTAAAAATTAAAATCAGTGACTTTGAAACAGAAGAACATGCATATGTTTGGCCCTGTTTGGGGGTCCCAAGACCACCCTCCGGTTTGTTGCTTCACCAGAAGGGCACACAAACAGAAAAGCAGATTATATTCATGGCTAAGGTTTCTTATCAGAAAAGAACACAGGGCAACGGCTACAGGAAACAGCTCTGCCTTTGGCGGAGCTCGAAGTGGCCAGCCTCTGGGTCCCCCGACCCTGGGCCCCAGGGGAGTGCCTTCTGCGAAGCAGCAAACTTCAGGGGCCTGTGTGAAATGTCTTTGCTCAGGAAAGCCCATTCCAATCACAGGATTTGGGACTTTTTTTAAATCTTCACCCAAGATATGTTTTTATTGATTATGGGGACATGAGAAGCGGTGGGAAGAGAGAGAGAAACATCGGTCAGTTGCCTCCCGTATGTGCCCTGACCGGGAATCGAACCTGCAACCTTTTGATGTACAGGACAACGCTCCATCCAACTGAGCCACCCGGCCAGGGAGAGGCATTCAGGGCTTTTATGGAGCGCAGGCCATGTGGCCAACGATGGTGACCGAAGCTCTGGACCCCAACAAGGCCACGGGGGGCCATCCTCACTAGTGGAGTTTGCCCAAAGCGGTCCTCCCACGCAGCTGTGTCAGAGCTCAGTCGCAGGTGTGCAGAAAACCATCAGTCATTACCGGAAATTGCCACGTTTTCAGGGCTTGGCCAAGAATCAGTCTTCGCTCCGGGCTGCCTTGGAGACACGCAGACACCAGGCAACAGGGGCTGCTGTGTTAACTCTGTCCTTACGCTTGTGCTCCCACCCTGGCATGATTGACTGGCTTATAAATCAGTTAACAGTGGGCTCCTGTGTGCAGGAAAAGGAGCACTGAGCACATGAACTCCGCAGGTCATTAGCCAAGCAGCCCTTTTTCATATCTGTACCAGAGGGTTAACAGCAGCCAGCAGGTGCAGCTCAGTGTTGAGTTAATGCATGTGAAATAGCATAACTGTGGCACGTGACATGCACCCAGTAAACCAGCTATGTCAATGCACCCACCTGCAGTACTGGACAGACTGTCCCCGCTGAGAGCTCTGTCCTTGGCCCGGGCTCCTGGGTGGTAATCTCTAATCCCTTGAATGTTCTGCTTGATGGGTCTTTGTTTACCTGGGGGCCTTGGGCCAGCCCTTGTCTATGTTAACAATGTGACTCATGATGGAGCACCTGCATTGCACCATGTCACCTGTGCTGATAGTGTGATTGATGTATGACTCTGGGCCTTGGGCTATGCAGTACCAGTCTGACCCCTGGGAGGGCTGGACACCAAGGCCAGTCATATTTGCACTCAACTGTGTCCCCATGACGAAGCCTTGATAAAAACTCTGGACATCCAGGCTCAGGTGGGCTCCCCGGGTTGGCAGTTGTCCATCCGCGTCGTCAGTGGGAGAAGGAAGCACTGTCCTCACGGCTCACTCGGGAGGACACCTGGACGCTCCACGCTCATTGACTCTGGGACCCGGCCGCCTCCACAGCAGCCCTTGGCTGACTGCAGTCTGTGCTGCTTTTGCTCAGGGAACCAGAAGTAGAATGGCTTGGCTGAGTTCTAGGAGCCCTAGCACATGAGAAACCTCAGGATGGCCACGGGGACCCCAAACTTGCAGAGTGAAACCCCCATACTCTGTCATTTCATCAAGCCAACAATCCACTGATTATTGTCTGAGCAACTTTAAATGTGTTCCTCAGTCAACGCAAAGTGAGATTTTTGTGTCCCCTTGGAGAATGTAATTATGGTTTCATGATTGGTATGGAAATCTGGGCCTGAAATGGGCTATTTTTAGTATGTTAGATATCACTGGGTTCTCAATTTTCTTCTTCTTTTCAATGTCTGAAGCTTTGATTTGCTAAGCAAATAAGGAAGTGGCTTTGTTCTTCCCATGAGCTTGGTTAACCGTGAGGAAGGTAATAGATCTAATAGATCTGCCATAAGTAAACCCTCCCTCTGGCCACAGCAGTAGTGGCGGATATTATAAAGTCATCATCCTTCACCACCAGCTGAGTTTATAGCCATTAGAATACTGAATTCAAATGCTCAGATAAACCCAAAGACTTCTCTCCTGGAGTAAAAGGTTTCTGCACAGAACTAGAGGCATCTGAGCTATGCTCAGGATGGAAATCCATCACCCAGTAAGTCCTTGCTGGAGAAAGGGTGTGGATGATCATTGAAAAATTCAAGCGAAAGCCAAGCCAAGCCATCTCCTCTGCCCCTGCGGACGGAGTGCAATTGGCTCGCTCTGTCCGTACAAGTGGGCATGCGCAGGGCAAAGGGGCGGTCAGTGCTTGAGAGCAGGAGCCTGGCGGGAGCTGCGTTCGAGCCAGGACTCATCTGGGGGGAGCCCAGACGGGACATGCAGTCACAGCCTCTTAACCACGTGTGAGTGGCATCCTGGTCCTGACCAGGCACCGAGGGAAGCCTTCCTGGAGAACTCCACTCAGGTGTCTGTCCCATATGTGTTCCGGGGCCATCGGGGGCCAGACCCTGCCACTCTCACTACAGAAGCGTCCCATCCTCTGACAGCTGATGCTTGGGCTCCACCAGCCAAGGAAACACATTTCTGTCCTATGATTTCTCTCCTGGGAAATGATCCAAATGCATGATACTAAATACACTCCTCTATGTGAAATTGATGATGGCGTTCAACAGTATCATTTTATAATTGTGCTGCATAGTGATGTTGTTTTGATTCCTTACTGTTTAAAGTAGCGTTATTTTAAATACCTCGTCTTAACTCATCCACATTTGCCTAATCTATATATATATATAATTGTACCGGATGGTTACGTCAGTACTCAGAGGCGTGTAGTTTCCAATCCATTTCTCACACAAGGAATCTAGAGCTTTAATGAGGTTGGCAGTAGGCAGGGTGGCGTGGTGGCCGGGCGCTGTTGTCAGATAATCAGTGGTCGGTCCTGCCTCCCCATTAGGGCCAACTATGTCGCTCCTCGGGGCCTTGGGCTGTGCAGTATCATTTGTAAAAAGGGGATAATGACACTACGTTCGTCTTAGGGCTATGATGTCATTTAAATAAACACAGCTTATAGTCAGCTTCGTGAAGGCCTGACCCAAGGCTCATAGGATATTATTTTCATTGCTAGCTTTCCGCTCTAGGCAAGTGGCCAGTGACTGGCCCTAGATCTAGATATAACAAATATAACTGACAAGGTTTAGATTCAAAATCCCAGCTCTATGTCCAATTCCCACTTCATCGTTTAAATACAAAACAACAAGTCCTTGGCATAAACAACTTGGGACCAAGTGCACTGACTCAGTGGTTGATTACGTTTAGTTTTTGTCTTGAATCAGTGGGTGAGAAGTTGGGCTCTGCTCGTTGGCTTTTGATCCCTCCTTTCTTAATCTTTATATACAAGTGCATGCCTGAATATTTTCATAAGTAAAGACAGATCCATGCCATCCCCTCGAGTGGCTTGTTACATCCAACATCTTAGAATTTGAGTTTTAGGATGTGGAAGCGGGGCTTCAATCTGCAAACAACTACCATGGAACATGGCATGTGATCATGTGTTTCTCCCACTAAATACGAAGATACATCTGAGAAGTATAATGAAGGGTGTTGCTGTGTCATCCATGTCAGAGATACGTGGCTAAGGGTTATTTTCCCTCTGGATGCATTATTTGCCTGCCTGGAATAATCTGACAAAATATAACTGAGGCTTCACCCTGTCTGTTTTCACAGAAATGATTAATTAAGGAGACAAATGATTAATTAAGTCAGAGGGACTTTAAAACGAGGTCATGCATGATCTTTTGCCAGTCTGTTGACTCCATTGTTATTTGGGGGATCTGTGTAATTTTTTGTGTGTAATTTTCAAAAGTAAATGATATAAGAATCTCAATTCTTGCTGTTCAGTTCCATGTGGGTTGGACCTCCCTGGTCCGTCTACTGTTTCCTGATTGGCCCACCAGTCGTGAATGACACAATCAGAGGCCAATTTAATAGGAGGGAGTCTTACTTCACCGCATCCCTGCTTACTATATACTTCTCATTGCCTGCAGGAGTAATGGCTTGTGATGTTAGGTATTGTGACTGAATAAGCCAATAAGCGAGCAGAGACTCCGAAACTAAAGAAAAAATAAGGGCCATTTAAATTTTGTGTGGATGCACAACTGAATTTTCTAAAACGAAAATGGCTACATGCAGACGCTTCCTCTACACCTCTTTGATGTTTACAGCAATTCAGGGAGGAAAGTTGATTGTGAATCTGTGAAGCTGAGCTTTTTGCACAGTTCAGGAAAACACTTTCATGGAAGGAAAAAAACGGTAGAGTTTGGCTCCCACATTTCGATAAGTTTCAGCTAGGTTTTGCAGTCTACAGTGACAGCTCTCACCGAGTCTTAGGGTGTATTTACTTGGATGATGTGGACGTTGAATGCTAGACGCGAGAATTTTATGATGTCATGAACCTTTTCAGAACAAAACTGAGCAAGAGTTGGAGCTAAACCATTCATATCATCCTATTGTTGAGCATGGGGAGAAATATGGACCCTCTGTCTGACATTTCCGTGTTCTGGATGAAGAGGGTTTATCCGTGTTTGACTCTGGGTTCCTGACATCGGGGTGAATCCTAGTTAGCAGCAGGGCTTGGACTTGAAACCAAGTCTCCCATAACCTAGTGTTCAGGTGGCTAATTTGTAAATGATAACTTTAATGAGATATAATTCACAAGCTGTAATTTTCTTTCTTTTAAAGTATACAGTTCACCTGGCAGGTGTGGTCCCGTGGATTGAGTGCGTTTAACTCCCAGTCAGGGCACAGGCCTGGGTTGCCGGCCAGGTCCCCAGTTGGGGACACACGAAAGGCAATCGCACATTGATGTCTCTCTCCCTCTCTTTGTCCCTCCCTTCCCCTCTCTGTCAAATAAATAAATAAATAAATCCAAATTAATAAAGTATACAATTTTAAAGTTTTTTACTATATTCACAGAATTATGCAACTGTCACTACTAATTTTATAATATTTTCATCCCCCCAAAACTAAACGCTGCACACATTAGCAGTCACTCCCCAGTTTCTCTCTTCTCAGCCCCTGGCAACCACTTCCTGCGCCCGAATTTGCCTCTTCTGGATGCTTCATACAAATGGATGATGTAATGCGTGGCTTTTAATGACTGGCTGCTGTCACTTACACTCCTGGTCACGTGGTTCGGCCCTGTTGTGGCATGTGTTGCTGCTGCGTCCCTTTTCGTTGCTGAGTAATATTCCGTTGCATGGATATACCACATGGTGGGGGGCCACTTTTTGGCTGTTAGGAATAATTCTGCTGTGAAGACTCATGTACAAGTTTTTCTTTATGTATTTTGAATACTTTGGGGTATGTACATAGGATTGGAATCGTCTGGTCACATCTGACTCTACGTTTCCATTTTGAGAAACTTCCAAGAAGTTGTCCCCAGAGATCCCGCCGCTTTACAACCCCACTAGCAAAGGGAGGGTTCCGATTTCTCTGCATTCTCACCGACACTTTGGTATTGTCTGTCTTTTTTATAGTAGCTCTCCTAGCAGGTGCCGTGTGGGATTTCATGGGGATTTGATTTCCGTTTCTCTAATGACTAAGGTGTTGAGCATCTTTTCAGTTGCTCATTAGCCACTTGTGTCTCTTCTCTGAAAATATGTCTCAGCTCTTCTGCCCAGTTTTCCATTGGGTTAGTTGTCTTTTTATTGTTGAGTTATTAGATGTTTAAAAATATGCTGGATATAAGTTCTTTCTCACATGATACGGTGCGCACATATTTTCTTGCATCCTGAGGGTTGTCTTTCCACTTAGTTAACAGTGTACTTTGAAACACAAAAATTGTACTTAGCATAATACTCTCCAGGTCCATAATAAATAATCAAAATAGAGAGAGACTCATAGATACAAAGCACAGACTGACAGCTGTCGGAGTGGAGGGGCATTGGGGGCTGGGTGGAAAAAGTAAAAGGACTAAGAGAAAAAAAGCCTCATAGACACAGAGAACAGTATGGTGATGACCAGAGGAAAAAGGGGTGGGGGAGGAAAAAGAGAGTAAATGTAGGGGGAAATGCTGACGGAAGACTTGATTTGAGGAGGTGAACACACAATACAATATACAGATGATGTGTAATAGAACTGTACACCTGAAGCCTATATAGTTTTATTCACCAATGTCATCTTAATAAATTCAATTAAAAATTTTTTAAAAAGAAACACATTGTAAATTATATTAAAGATTTTATTCATTTATTTCTAGAGAGGGGAAGGGAGGGAGAAAGAGAGGGAGAGAAACATCACAGTGTGGTTGCCTCTCACATGCCCCCAACTGGGGACCTGATGTGCAACCCAGGCCTGTGCCCTGACTGGGAATCAAACCTGTGACCCTTTGGTTCGCAGGCCGACGCTCAATCCACTGAGCCACAGCAACCAGGGCCACATTGTAAATTTTTATTAAATCCAATAAATCCTTTTTTTTTTCTTTTGTTGACTGTGCTTTTGGTGTACTATGTAAGATACCATTGCCCAATGAAGGTGCTAAAGTTTCATTTCTAAATTTTCTTCTAGGAGTTTTACAGTATTACTTCTGGTATCCAGGTCAATGATACATTTTGAATTAATTTTTGGGTATGGTACAATAAAAAAATCTAACTTTATTTTTTTTGTATGTGCATGTCCCATTGTCTCATTTGTTGAAAGAACTGTTCTTTCACCCAGTGAATCCACCTGATACTCCTGTCAAAAATTAATTGGTTACATGTATGAGGATTCATATCTTAACTCTCAATTCTATCCAAGCGTCTATCTGCCTGTCCTTCTGACCACAGTATCTTGATTAATGAAACTTAGTAGTAAGTTTTAAAATAAGGCTATGTGATTCTCCCAACTTTATTCTCCTTTTTCAAGAATGTTTTGTTTGTTCTGGGTCCTTTGCATTTCCACATGAATTTTAGGATCAGATTGTCAATGGCTGGAAAGTGTTACCTGGGAGTTTTAAAAGTGGAATTGATTTTGCAATTTTTCCTTTCAGATTGCTAGTGTGTATTAGAAACACAATTTATTCTTGCATATTAGTCTTGCAAACTGCAGTTTTACTGAACTTTTATAGATCTAATAGTTTTTCTGTGGCTTCCTCAGCATTTTCTATATATCATGTTATCCATAAATAGAGATACTTTCCCTTTTTTTTATATGAATGTCTTATTTATTTATTTCATTGTGTAGAATCTCTGTTTAATTATAAATAAAAGAAACAAGGACAGACATCATTGTCTTGTTTCTAGGGTGAAAGCGTTCAGCTTTTCATCATTTAGCACAATGTGAACCGTGGATTTCTATAGATGCTGTTTATCAGGTTAAAGAAAGGCGCCTTCTGCCCCTTGCTTGTTCACTGCTCTTATTTTGAAAGGGGGTTGCTTGCAGAATTTTTTGCTGACTTGAGTGAGGCCATCATGTTATTTTTGCCCCTTTTATATTGATAATATATATTATATGATTGATTTTTATAAATTCATCTTGTATTCCTGCATTCATCTCAAAGTATGTTCTTAATTCCCTTGTGATTTCTTCTGTGATGTTTTCCTTAGTTAAGAATAATTTGCAAATATTTGTGCATCTGCCAGATTCTATCTGTTCATTGCTCATTTTATTCCTTGGTGGTTGGAAAACATAACTTTGGATGGTTTTAATAATTTTAAATTATTGAGGTTTGTTTTATGGCTGATGCTGGGAAATATTCCATTTGTACTGGAGGAGAATGTGTATTCTGTTGTTGTTCTATAGATGGCTGTTAGTTTAATTAACATCTTAACTTAAAATAATATAGATCAGATTAACACTGACTTAATTTCAAAGGTTTCAGAGTATAAAACCTTTGTTCCAATATAGCTCCTTTCCCTTCCCCACCTTTGAGCTCATAATTATATCCCAATTACTTATCTATACATCATTAACCCATTAACACATCTATATAATCATTGATTTATGTAGTTGTTTGTTAAAGTAGACAGAACAAAAGCAGTACAAACGAAGTACATTTATACTGTCTTTATATTTATAAATGTAGTTAATTTCTTGGGTGTCCTTGATTTCGTATGAGGATTTGAGTCACTGTGACTGTCCTTTCATTTGCTGGGCTGGCTGAGTGGGTCCAGGACACTGTGTCTTCCGTGTGATCGAATGTTCCACGCTCTGACGCCAGGGGCACACAGGAGACTCGCACCATGTTCTTGGCTTTTTCTTCAGAACACACATCACATCCCTGACAGCGAATCTCCTCCATGCAGCACCTTTGGCCATCTGGAGGGGCTGAGAATCCTGAGTCTTTTTACGCTTAACAGTTTATGTCCTCAATTTATTTCTTCCCCATCACGTTTTACCGTGAGCAGCAAGAAGAAACCAGGCTGTACGTTCAATGGTCTGTGAGAGAGTCTCTTCAGCTAAATACACAACTCGTTGTTCCTGAGTTCTTCGTCCCACATAGCGGCAGACCACGAAGATGCTCCACGTGCTGTCGCAGTATAATGGGACGCTCCTTTCCTCCGTTCCCAGTAACGTGCTTCTCGCTTCCCTCTGAGCCCTCAACACAAGTACCTTTTTTTTTTAAGATCTTTTAAAATTTCTTTATTTCTTTATTTATTTTAGAGAGAGGGGCAGGGAGGGAGAAATAGAGAGAGAGAAACATCAGTGTGTGGTCGCCTCTTGCACGCCCCCAACTGGGGACCTGGCTGCAACCCAGGCATGTGCCCTGACTGGGAATCAAACTGGCGACCTTTTAGTTCACAGGTTGGTGCTCAGTCCACTGAGACACACCAGCCAGGGCCCAGTATTCAATTTTTGAGGGCAGGTGCTCAGGCAGGGCAACATTTTTTAAAAATAGTTTTTAAATTTATTTTTAGAGAAAGGAGAAGAGAGGGAGAAAAACATTGATGTGAGAGAGGAGTATTGATCAGTTTCCTCTCACGCACCCCCACCTGGGGACCTGGCCCGCAACCCAGGCATGTACTCTGCCTGGGAATCGAACCAGTGACACTTTGGTTCACAAGCTGGTGCTCAATCCACTGAGCCACACCAGCCAGGAGTACCTTTCATATCAGCATTTCCATCAGCAGTGTGTATATGATGTGTTACATATTCTCTAAGTGACACAGGTTTTCTCTACTATGGTTCTTACTTCCTCTGAGTCCTCATTTGCACTGTTGTTAACTAACCATCTTTTTTCCCCTTTCTTATCTTTTTTAAACCTCAAGAGCATATATTTATTGATTTAAGAGACAGAGGACAGGGAGAGAGAGAGGAAGAGACAGAGAGAAACATCAATGTCAAAAAGAGAAACATTGATCAGTTGCCTCCCATATGTGCCCTGACCAGGTATCGAACCTCCAACCTTTTGGTGCACGGGGCGATGCTCTAACCACTGGGAAACCCGGCCAGGGTTGTACTAACAATCTTTTCAAGGCAAGCTAGGCTTTTGTACTACTACTACTACTGCTACTACTACTACTACTGCTACTACTACTACTACTGCTACTACTACTGCTACTGCTACTACTACTACTGCTACTGCTACTGCTACTGCTACTACTGCTACTACTACTGCTACTGCTACTACTACTACTACTACTACTGCTACTACTACTACTACTACTACTACTGCTACTACTACTATTATCATCAGGGTTCTAACCTCTGCCCACTGCCCAGAGCCAGAACCACACTTCTGAGTATCAAAATCTTAGCTTCCTATTGCTGTTCCAATAAACCGCTACAAACTCAGTGTCTTCAAACAACACAAACTTACTACCTGCCGCTGTGGTGGTCTGACATCTAAATTCGGTGTCGCGGGGCAAGAACCAAGGCGCGGGCAGACGCGTGTCCCTGCCGCAGGCTCCGGGTGACTCCGTTCCCTGCCTTTCCCGTCTTCCCCGGCTTCCCGAGGCTGCCCACCCTGTCCAGCCTCCGCTTCCCTCACCGCCTCTTGCCCCGACGCTGGCCCTCTTGCTCACTTCTTATGAGGCCCGTTGTTTTCATTGGGCTCACTGAACAAGGCAAGATGTTCTCCCCACGTAATGGCTGAGGCCACCGCTGTAAAGCCCGCTGGCCACGTCAGGCCACGCAGTCCCAGGTCCTGGGACTAGGACGTGAGCATCTTTGAGCAGCATCAGTCAGTCTGAAGGCATCGCCAGGCTGGCTAAACAGCGAAACCCTGTGGGGGAGAGCCTCACTGAGGGAACTCGCGGCACGTTCTGACCCTTCCTGTGGCTTCTGAGCTGCAGCTTTTAAGAAGCTTTTGGTTTTCAAAGCCGCCGCAGGTGCGGGGAGAGGGGGTGAGCAACTCACAGCACTGCCCAGCTCTCCCTTCTTCCTGAGCTCCCAGCTTTGTCGGAATCTGTCTTTTCTCTAAGCCCATCCTCCTTTCATCGTTGCAAGGCTTCGGTTAATTTCCAGAGTTCTGAAAAGATCGATTGTCTAGAATTGAATTTATTGGGGGGACATTGGTTCACAAAAGCATGCAGGTTTCAAGTGTAGAACTCAGCCGTCCATTGGTTGATGTTGATGGTTTTGCCGGTGTTCCGCTGGCCTCTCTGGAGGAGGGGCTTTTCGGAGATCCTTGGCGTTTCCTCTCTGAGGGCCGTTGTAAATCTAATTAATTAATTAGTTTATCCGAGTAATGTCATCAGTCTATTTAACCACGCGGATCCAACATAAGCGGTGCTGCCCTCCTGGCCGGGGCTGTGCTGTGGCGTGCGTTCGGAGCTCTGTCACCGTCAAAGTGGCAGCTACAATGCAGGGTACGTGGGGACCCCCAGGACCCCCTGCTTAGGCAGAGAGATGCTGGTTCGGAACTTTCTGGGAACGACCATCATAAATCAGCGGCCAAATTCTCCAACGTCCTGAAAAGTATCAATGGCAGGATGACCTTGTGTCTTTTCTACCAACTCTAAAAAGCTAAGATGAATCGTTTTCCACCAAATAGTTGGTTCCCTCCAAATGTTTAGGCAACACGCTTCTTATAGGGCCTGACACACACCTTTCTATCCGTGGCATTTGTTTATTAGTCATCCGTGGGAATCCGACTCTGCAAAGCCTTCCTTCTGACCCAGGACACATATTTACATAGCAGATGGCAGGGCAGTGATTTGGGGCTTCACTAAAACTTTTTGAGAAACATGGAAATTGCTCGTGTGACATTATAGTTCACACACATTGTAAGCAGCCCAGAATAAGGCATGGTGTGGCATGAAGATGTTAACAATGGATTCATTTAGAGCAGTTTTACATCTGGGGTTGAAGCTATGCAGAAATGGGCCCAAGGAGCACTTAGGGACAGTCATTTTGTCAAATAAAATGATAAGAAATAACTTCTCCTTTGAATCACAGTAGAATTCAAGCACAGAGCCACAGAAATATTTAAATTACACAGGGTGGTTTGTGCTACGTATAAGACAGACAGAAAGATAAGTGGATGGATGGATGGATTTATCTCTCTATCGATCAATAGATAAGATAGATGATACATAAATGGATTGACCAATGGACCAATAGATAAGATGCATGATTGATAGATAACAGATGGATGGATGGATGGATGGATGGATGGATAAATGGATGGATGGATGGATGGATGGATGGATGGATGGATGGGTGGATGGATGGGTGGATGGATAAATGGATGGATGGATGGATGGATGGATGGATGGATGGATGGATGGATAAATGGATGGATGGATGGATGGATGGATGGATGGATAGATGGACGGATGGACGGATGGATGGATGGACGGATGGATAAATGGATGGATGGATGGATGGATGGATGGATGGATGGATGGATGGATATCATCCTTTTTTACCTTTATAATATGTAACATACCACCATATCACGATATTAGACTATTTAAAATTTGTGTACTTATTTCACTAATGGGTTGCATATGTTTTCATGTTACTAGTTAACGTCCTTTTATTTCAGCTCGAGAACCTGCTTTCGGCATTTCCTTTCAGACAGGCCTAGTGGCGAGTTCACTCAGCTTTTCGTTGTTGTCAGGGGAAGGCTTTATACCGCCTTCACTCCTGAAGAACAGCTTTGCTGGTTCAAGTATTCTTGGTTGGCGGGTGTTTTTTTCTTTCCTTTCAGTGCTTTGGATATATCATTTGTTCTCTCCTGGCCGGCAAGGCGTCTGCTGAGGTACCTGCTTACAGCCCTGCGGGCTTCTTCTCACACGAGGGGATTTTTAGTCTCTTGCTCCTTTTAAACTTCTCTCTTTGTCTTTAATTTTAGACAGTTTTATTATAATGAGCATTGGAGAGGATCGTTTTGGGTTGGCGTTTAGGCTTCATGAGTCTCGGTGTCCACGTCTGCCCCCAGACGTGGGAAGTTCCCAGGCAGTATTCCGTCCTCGCTCTGAGTGCCAGCGTGCACTCCTATGGCGGCAGGGTCTTATCACAGGTGCACGCTGGAGAGGGTCGCCGTAGGTGATCCCAGGGGCGTGGGCCCGTGACAGGAGACAGGGTCTCAACGAAGCCCAAAAGCAGCCATGAGGGCCTCACCTGTCGGGCACATGTGTGGCACTGGAGGTTGGGGACAGGAGGTGGGCCAGGAACATGTGGGCGCACAGCTTCTGGGGGCAGCCCTCAATGAGTCCTGCAGGGCAGGATTCACTGATGGAGTCTAGGTTGTCATTTTACACTGCGCAGCGACAGAGGTCAAAGCTGCCTGTGGATTGGGATCCACTTGGCAGAGAACAAGGAGGGACTGTGTGGCTGGCATCTGTGACCGTGAAAGTCTGTGACATCTTCAGGGGCTCTCTGGCAGCTGTGCTAGGGCCACAGGAACTGGTTTAAGTTGAGACTTGTCACCGGAAGCTGCATTTCCATGTCCTCTTTCCATCCGGATGACAGAGCACCCCCTTCCCTCGTAACCCCAAGTTAGAAAAGGAAAATAAAGGGTTTATTTTTTCTTTCCAAAAAAAAAAAAAAAAAAAGATCATGAGTATGAACAAATAGCAGATCATTCTAAATTGTTTTGAGCATTTATTCCAATGATCCACTTGGCGTCACTTATGAAATATCGCTGCAATTTTCTTTTTCAAAGGAGTAGAATATTTTAGAACATTTGTACAATGTCAATTTCCTGTGCCCACTGCAGACTTAGCTCCTGCGGGGAATATATTGTGTCATCCTAAGTTTATCATGTTGAGTTATCGAGCCTTAGAACCCACATGGCAGGTATCTTGTTGTTCTGCTCTCGATTCAGTGGGCAAAGCACCAGGCAGCCCGGGAAGGGCTTTGTTTCTTCACACTTGGCACAGAGAACACCCCGGAAAGATGCCTGACTATTCTGTGTCCCCGAACTTCCAGCACAAAGCCACCGGAATTCCCAACAGCCTCTCCCAGGACGAGCACATGATAAATCATTTCTCTTCTCCCCTCCTGGCAGGAAAGAATTTCCTGATGTGCTCGCCTTCATCTTGATTTGCTCGGCGTAGAAACAAAACCTGACTGGGAAACCTCAGAGGCTCTGAGCGACCTGCATCGCAGGTCTAAATCAGAAAGGACCCAGGCCGACCAGGGGCTATCATTGAGCCCCCTCCCCTCATGTCTTTAACTTTTTTTTTATAGAGAGAGAGAGGAAGGGGGAGAGAGAGAGAGAGAGAGAGAGAGAGAGAGAGAGAGAGAGAGAGAGAAACATCGATTTGTTGTTCCACTTAGTCATGCATTCATTGGTCGATTCTTGTATGTGCCCTGACTGGGGATTGAACCTGCAACCTTAGCATATCGGGATGATGCTCTAATGACTAAGCAACCCGGCCAGGGCCTTGCATCTTCTTCTCTGTACCTGCAACCCCCCTGGGAAGAAACCGCAAGCCCCTGCAGTGGTTCCCACAGTATGTTCACAGACATAATGTTATTTTTTTAAGTTTGTATCGGGTTTGGAAACCACTGAATTAAACACATTTCAATGAGGTTTATTTATTGCTATGGGAAACACGAGAACAGGATACGCATTATTCCCCAAACTGACCCATTTTAAAAAGACAAAACAGCTGGGATTCCTCTAGGAGAAATCTTGGGCCGAAGGGTAAGGCCTTTGCAAGCAAAGCCAGGCCCAGAGAACCCTTCCCTCCCCATTGCTGTCCCTTCACAGGGCTCCCGGGACAGAGGGGCAGCTTCCCTCCCTGCCTCAGCAGAGCCAACAGCTGACCCACTAGCCAGTCCGAGCCTCCACCGATCTTTTGTTCCCCAAAGCGCAGATGCAGCTGGTCCCCTCTCTGTGCCCCCGGAACTTCCCTTCACCGCTTCGGAGTTCACAGCATGCTGGCTCCGTGCGTGAGCAGTGGGACAAAGTCTCCATAGCTGCCTTGTGTCAAATGGAGAGTACTGGAAAGGTGACTTGGGAAGTTCAAACGTGTAAGAATAAACACACAATTTTTTATATATAAATTCTGGGTTTTGGGGGGATCTCCTCTCTTATGCAGGTATGATTCACTTAATAAAAAGCTGCCAGCTTTGCGACGTGTGACCCACGAGGAGTGTATGAAAGGCTGGTCACTCTGCCTGGTGTTGTTGGTCTTTGAAATCATAACCATTCAAGTAGCTATGTGATGGTTTTTGTTCTCTCTCTCTCCTCCCTCCACCTCTCTCTCTCTCTCTCTCTCTCTCTCTCTCTCTCTCTCTCTCTCTCTCTCTTTTTGCTGTGTCTTTTAAAGGGGAGTTCTTCTTTTGGGGAAGTCCAGTTCATTAAATTTTTTTTTTGAGATGAGTGATATTTTTGTATTCTCTGATAAGTAATCTTGACCTATTTCAAGGAAGTGAAAATTTTCCTCTCTTTTCTTCTTGGAAATGTATATTTTTCATTTTGAAATGCATACATACATTAAACCATTTCTCATTAAGTTTTGTATATGGTGTGAGATAAAATCTGAAGTTCACTTTTATGAAAAAGACTATCCATTCCCAGTTGACTTATCTTCTCCACTTTTGGTAAAAATTGACTAGATATGTGTGGGTCTATTTCTAGACTCTGTTCTGTTCCACAGATCAATTTTTCTATCCTTTCTTGAATACCCCACTGTCTTTATTACTGTAGATTTGTAGTAAATCTTGAAATCCAACTTTGATTTTTCTCAAAATTCTTTTGGCTACTTTAGATCCATTGAATTTCTATGATTTTGTCAGTTTCTACAAAAATGCCTCTTGGGATTTTGATATGGATGTGGGATGGCATTTAATTTCTTTATTCGTTTGCAGAGAGTTGACTTTCGAAGAGCAATGAGTCCTACCTACCAAGCTGGTATATTTCTTCATTTAGTGGGGTCCCCTTTAATTTCTCTGAGCGATGCTTGTGCTACACATTTTGTTAAAATTCTCCCTAAGGATCTCATATTTTAATGCAATGATCAGTGATACTACACTCTAAATTTAATTTTTAATTATTTATTGCTCATACCAAAGTACAATTTGTTTTTGTTTATTGATCTTGTACCCACGTGTTTGCCAAATTGACATGTAAGTTTAAGTAGTTTTTTTGTAGATTCATTAGTTTTTCTTCATACCAGATTGTGGTTTTTTTTAATTTTCCAAACTGTATGCTTTCTACTTCTCCTCCTTGTCTGATTACACCTGCCAGAATGTCCAATAACACATTGAATAAGAGCGGCAAGAGACGGTGTCTTTCTCTTGTTCCAGATCGTAGAGGGAAGGTTGTTAGGCTCTCATCGTTAAGTATGATGTTAACTGCATGTTTTTGTAGATTTCCATTATCAAGTTGAAAAAATTCCTTCTAGTCAGATTTTCCAGAGGTTTAATCATGAATTCATTTATGATCAATGGACTCATTTACCGTGAGTTGTGTTCGATTTTATCAGCTATGTACCTCGTCTATTGTAATGACCATCCTGTTTTTGTCATTTATCCTATTAACATGACAAATGGCATTGATGGACCTTCAGATGTCAAAGTAATTTTGTATTCTGGAATAAACTTCACTTGGTCATGATTTTATATATTGCCAGATTCAAATAGCTAATATTTTTTGAAGGGTTTGTGTAACACGTCTTTTGTTGAAATCTCTCTAATTTTGGTATTGTAGTATAAAGGTAAAGCTGACCTCGTAAAATGAGTTGGGAACAATTCATTTTCCTTGTGAAAGAATTTACGGGGCTTTTCCCCCCTAAATTCTTAAGAGAGTAGATCAGTTTTGTCAACCATATTGCTCACATCTTCTTTCTACTTAGTAAATTTTTAGTCTACTCATTCACTTACTATTCATAGTTCATCAGAGAAACAATAAACCCTCACAAGTTATAGTAAAATCTTCCAAAATGATTGAGAATTTCTTTATTTCTATCTGGTTCTGCCTATTGAGGCTTTGAACATTGGGAGACTAAGTTATTAAGTTTATGCAAAATAAAATTATTAATAGGTCCCCCCCAGATTGAAATTTTATCACTATTAAGTATCCCTCGTTTCATCTTCAAGTCCACATATTTTTAATGCCAATATGGCTACACATGCTTTATTTTGGGATTTTATGATATTTTAAATTATGGCTTGACTGCCAACTTTCTCTCTATGTTTTAGATGTGTTTCTTGAAAATAATGCAATGTTCATTTCTAGGGTTTTTTAAAGTCGCACCTGATTCAGGTCATTGTCCTTTAACTATAACTGTTTTTAACATATAATTAGAGATATGTTTGGATTTAAATCTACCCATTTTTAATATTTAGTTAGCCCACCTTTGCATGCTGTCTCCATTTCCTTTTTTCTTCTTACCATTTTTGAATAATTGATATTTAATCATTCTACTTCCACGTCCTATTATCTACAAGAGCACTAGTCACTGATAAAAAGGAAGTGTGTTAA
The DNA here is from genome assembly GCF_987537825.1 of Furipterus horrens. Lineage (NCBI taxonomy): Eukaryota > Metazoa > Chordata > Mammalia > Chiroptera > Furipteridae > Furipterus > Furipterus horrens. The sequence continues at coordinate 756,926 of NW_028327186.1, read as the reverse complement.
TTTTATATTCAATCACATAGCAAATGAAAAAGACTGAGCTAAGTGGAAAAAGCCAAGTTCAAGATTCACTTATGATTCATTTACATAAAATTCTAGAACAGGCAGAACTAATAGCTATACAGCATTTTTATTATTTTAGGAGGTATCTTATGAATTACCACAAGTCTTCACTGGCTTCTAAGAATTCATTATGACACCTGAAACAACAAAATAAAAAATAAACAAGGAGGACGACATCAAACTAGGAAGTTTCTGCGAAGCAAAGGAGACCATCAGCAAAGCAAAGAGACAACCTACCGAATGGGGAAAATATTTGCAAACCATCTATCGGACAAAGGGTCAATATTCAAAATATATAAAGAACTCACACAACTCAATGGCCAAAAAAAAAAAAAAAAAATCAACAAAATAATTTTAAAATGGTCAAAAGACCTGACTAGACATTATTTCAAGAAATACATACCAATAGCCAACATGAATAGATGCTCTACATCATCATTATTGGGAAATGCAAATTAAAACCACAATGAGATACCACCCCATGCCTGTTAGAATGACTATTATGATATCAAAAGAGCAAGAGATAACAAATACTGGCGAGGATGTGGAGAAAAGGTAACCCTTGTGCACTGTTAGTGGGATTGTAAACGGGTCCAGCCACTCTGGGAAACTGTGAAGGGCATCCTCAAAAGATTAAAAATAGAACTACCATGTGATCCGGGAATTCTGCTTCTGGGAATATACCCAAAGAAAACAAAGACACTTAATTAAAAAGATATCTGCTTCCCCATCTTCATAGTTGCACTCTGTACAACAGCAAGACATAGTAACAATCTAAGTTCCATCAATGGATGAATAGATAAAGTTATAACACACACACACACACACACACACACACACAATGGAAGACGACTCAGCCATTAAAAAAAAGAAAACTGCCATTTGTAGCAACATGGGTGGACTTTGAGGACAATGTCCAACTGCTGAGTGAAATCAGTCAGAGAAAGACAGATACTGTATGTGCTCACTTATTTGCGGAATCTAAAACAAACCAACACCCAAACTCAGAAAGAGAAATCAGATCCGCAGTTACCAGGGCAGGGGGCGGGAGGAGGGGGCACTGGAGCCAGGGGTCCAAAGGCACAAGCGTCCGGTAGGCGCGCGTCAGTCCCGGGCATCTAACGCACAGACGGCAGAGGGACTGGGGTTCACACTGCGGAGTGAGGTGCACGTTGTTAAGAGAGCAAATCCTAAGAGTTCTCCTCACAAGGGGAAAGTAGGGTTGATGACACTTGGCTGAGCTTTCGTTATTTCCAGGTGACAAAACGACCTCCGAACACTTGACCCTCACGTCCTCACGTTCGCTGTGTGCGCATTGCGGGGGAGCAAGTGCGTTTGCGTTTCAGCCTCCACTGAGCAGCATTATCCCCGGTGCGGTCAGTGCGCCCACGTTTGCCCTTGGGCGCAAACTCCGCCCCTCGCTCGGTAACATCTGGGGAACCCCCAAACTGCTGCCCAAAGTGCTTGTCCCAGTTTGCGTTCCCCCTAACAGCTGATGAGGGTTCTTTCCCTGTTCTCTCAAACACTACGTTCCTTTGTTTTATTCCAGCCATCCTGGCGGGCAGGAAGTGGTGTCTCTCCTCAGTTTTATTAGTATGTGCCCAGTGAGGAAGGGTTAGCATCTTTTCAGGTTCTGATTAGCCACGCATATATCCTCTTTGAAAACACATCTGTTCAAATGCTTTGCCCATTTTTAATTGGATTATTTGTCCTCTTGGGGTGAGATGTGGAAGTTCTTATGTAGTCTGGGTGCAAGTCTCTCATCAGAGGCAGGAGTTGCATAGATGTTTTCCATTCTGTGCCAGCACTCTTTTAAATTTTAATGTTTAAATTTTTTAAATTGTGCTGCTTATTAAAATTGTACAAAGCTGTGTACTAATTTCTAATTTATGAATGGCTCATTCTTTGTGAATAGCTTGATTTTCATAACGAGTGAGGAGGTGGATCCTCAGAGATCTTGAAACCACACATACATGCACGCACACACACATACACATGTGTGCACAATGTGCACACTCTCGTATGTGTGTATTCGTGCATGTACATGCACACAAATACACAAAACACAAATGCACAAACGCATGCATAGCGGTACTCATGTGCACATGCACATACAAACACGCCCACAATGTGCATGTGCACACAAGCACTGTTGTGCACGCATGCAGTACCTGAGCACATGCACACGAAGCATTGTGCAGTATATGCGCGCAGGTGCTCACAAAGCACATGCGCATGTACACACACACAGACCCATTTGTGACCGTGTACACGTACAAGCATGCACACCCACATGCATGCACACGTGCACTCACATGCACACACTTAGACACACAGTCCCAAGCGCAGAGCCCGCTTGTGCCCTCCCAGCCTGCACTGAGCAGGGCGGTCAGAGGCCGTCCCCAGTCCGGGCTCATTTTCCTTCCCTTCGCTGGGGCCAGGGATGGATGTCACTGCTCCTAAAATGACCAGAGAGAGAGTAAGTTGTCATCACCCCGAGGCCTGTGTTTTCACCCTTTTCACGAGCGGGGAACCTGAACGTTTACACAAAAGCAGGTGCAAACCAAGGTCTCCGGGGTGCCTTCCCGCCTTCTGACCTCCGTCCCTGCGAAGGGGCACAGCCTGAGAACGTGCGCCCGGTACCCGTGCGTGCCCCCCGTGCGACACGGTCCCTTGGGCGTACTTGGATTGTCAGGAAAAATTGACTTGGCTTTCGATATTTAAAACCTGGGAGACTTTATTCAAAATTTCATAGCCCGCCTTCTTAGGAAAGGCCAACATATTTAGTGACGGAGAGGCTGTCAGGGTGGCAGGGGCCCGGCTGCGGACAGGGCTGCGGGTCGCGGCCACCCTCACAGCCGCGGTCCAGCTCACCCCCTGGCCTCTGTCACCCTCCCGCTCCTGAATTCCCTGAATGTGCAAATTCTCCTGTGTGTGTGGGGCGGGGCAGCTGGCAAGGTCTTGCCAACAGTTCTCACTGGACAACACTCTTTCCATTCTAGAATCAGAACGCGTGTGCCCACGTGCACGCAATGAAAATGCCACAAAATAATCATGACTGCACTGTGAACCGTGCCTTCTAATGTTGTTCGTTCCACTATATTTTCTTTAAAAGTCCTAAAGTTGATATACTAAATTGATTGCAAAGACCCAGTGTTTGTCACATTTGCATCGAGACAATATTTCTCATGGCACCTGGAAAATTATTATTATATCTAGGCACATGAATGACCACAGACAAGAAACTGATCACCACTACCAAAGCAGAATTTACCGTTTCTTGCATAAAAGCAAAAAGAAATCTAGAAGCACTTTCATGTTGCACCTTTAAAGGCAATGTTGTTTTCTTCTTTCTAAACTTCTCTCCAAGCAGGTCAAATGTGTTAAACAAGGAAGCTACCAGTCAACATTCATAATTCAAAACAAATATCACTTTTCTCTAGACAAGAGGCTGGGCAGAGTGTAGTTCTTCTGCACTAAGGCTGCTGCCTCATTCTGTCTGTGCTCTAAGCTAAAAGTCCAGAAAGAGGGACTCAGGGGACCATGCAGGACAGGGTCCTCCCACGTCATGCTGAGAATGGCCCAACTGCTACTCAGTAGCCAACCCCCCGCACTTCCCACATCTAGCAGCCAAGGCCTGGGAACCCATAAAAGAGGGCCATCTGGGGAGCCCTGCCCAGAGAGGGAAGACCTTTTCAATGCAGAGTTTTATATTGTGTTGGTACCAAAACAAAAGCTACAATGAACATTAACTCGGCCATTACCATGGCCTGGAATACTGCTGGAGCATTTTGTAGGACGTCTTAGTCAGCGTGTGCTGCTATAACAAAACGCCACCAACTGAGTGGTGCAAACAGCGAAATTGATGTCTCACAGTTCTGGAGGCTGCCAGTCCAAGACCGAGGTGCCAACAGGTTCCACGTGTCTGAGGGGGCTCGCTTCTTGGTCTGCACCCTCACCTGGTGGAGAGAGACCATCTCTTTCTTGTCTCTTCTCTTCAGGGCACTAATCCTATAACGAGGGATCCACCCTCCTGACCAACTCACCTCCCAAAGGCCTCACCTCCAGACTCCAACTACCAACACCTGGGAGGCAAGGGCTTCTACACATGAATTTGGTGTGTGTTGTGGGGGGTAGCCATAGTGTGGAGGTAGGATTCACATCCACATTTCTTTTTAAAAGAAATTTATTGATTTGAGAGAGAGACATCAATTTGCTGTTCCACTTTTTGATGCATCCATCGGTTGCTTCTTGTATGTGCCCTGACTGGGGATCGAACCCACAACCTTGGTGTATGGGGACAATGCTCTAACCAACTGAGCCACCCAGCCAGGATTCCCATTCACATTTTCCACCTTTTATTTTGATAAATCTATTTGGGTTTCATAATAGCTATTGTATTGTATTGGCTAAGTAAAGGCTTTAGTTTGAAAACTGTGGGAACATTTTCCCAGTCTTTCTATTTTTTTTTTTTATAAATCAGAGAGTGCAATGAAATCCCACATGCCAAGTACCCACGTCCACTTTTGGCTGCGTTTGCTTCATGGATTTGTTAAAGGGCGCTTCAGAGAAACATTGCATGTCATGGGGATTCTCCCACAGACACCTCATTAGGTGCCTGGGACAGACTCGTAACTCTCCTGCTGCAATGCTATTATCAGCCAGAGTTAATATTGATCCCTCAAGAACATAAAACACTCAACCCATGCCTGCCCGGTGTCTCCAGCTGTCTCTTTCCACTCGGCTTGTTCACATCGCTATTGATCAAGGTCTACCCATTGCGTTGGGTTGATATTTCTCTGAAGTCTCTTTTAATCAATTAAAGCTCCCTCTGTTTATTTGGGCAGAAACTAGGCCATCTTGCCAGGCGAGTTTCCCACACGCTCCGTTGGGCTGGTAGTTCTCTCACAGAATCACGTATTCCCTGCATTTGCTGCAAAGTGGTGGTTAGCTCTCAAGCCTCTGTGAGCTTCTGAAGGGCCCTTCACAGGCAGTCCTGTGTGGCTGTGGTCACATGATGCCAGAAGAGACCAATGTCGGCTTGTCCTGCTTCAGGGCGAAGTCAGATGCCAGATTCATCCGAGGCTGCAGCGTCTCGTTTTAATTATATCATCCTTCCTGCATTTGTCAGCTGTGGTTTGCTTGTAAAAAAGAATTTTCCCTAACCAGTTCTTATTCACCCTAAAATGTAGTCCATACAGGATGAGCAGGAAAATAATACTCATTTGTTTTTCTCAAGTTTGAGTAGAATTTTTTTATCTCTAGCACTTAGTAGTTCTTTCTCTTAGGAGTAAGGCTTGGTGTCTTTTTTTTTTTTTTTTTAATCAATTCTTGTTCATTTGTGTTACTAACTGTTTATTCATAGTTTTTACCATTGGCTTTCTGTTCTCATTTTCTCATTTTTATAAGTCATTCTTTATTAGTGTCATTAGCCCTTTTTCTGTGACAATTAACTATATTTTCCCTGATTTAGCATCTGTTATCTTTACTTTCCACATTGAGTACTTTTTTGTCCTGTTGATTTTTACATCACTTTTTGTGTTTCCAGTTTTAGAAATGTGTTGTGTCTGTGTGTGTATGCGTGTGTGTGTGTTATTCCTTCCAGATTTTGACGGCTAGGAAAGTTTGCCCAAATCCAAAGTTATGACAGAATTTCTTTCCTTTTCTTTCTTTTCTTTCACATTTAGAGCTCTGACTCATTTGGAACGGGAATGGGTCTAAATTTATATTCTTCTCATACGGCTTCCACAAACCATCCCCCTCCTTCCCCTGGCTAATTTAAGTTGCTGCCTTCATCATATATGGACCAAGAGAGCGTATACCTATCCCGTTCCCTCCGTCAGTCATGCATCAGTGCAAAGTCATGCTTAATGTAGCTTTTCTATTTAATAATCGAAGAAAAACTAGCCTGCTTCTCTCATTGCGCTTCTCCTGGTCGTTCTCACTTGGTTGTTCTACCAAGTAAAACTTATAGTCAAACTGTGGAAACAGGAGAAATATCCCGGGGTCCCCTTATGGAGATCCCTTTAATGTCTGCATTGAATTTGGGTGAAATCAACACCTCTATGCAGACGAGTCTCCCTGCGCGAGAACATGGCCTTTCTCTCCACGTACACAGTTTATGTTTGGCTCACTAGTAATTCATGAACTTCCTCCTTTAGGATTTGAACATCTTTGTTAAGTTTATGCTGGGTGCTTTACAATAATTAAAATATAATATAGTGCCCTGGCCAGGTGGCTCAATTGATTGGAGCATTGTCCCGTACACCCAAAGTCATGGGTTTGATTCCCGGTCACGGCACATGCCTGGGTTGCTGGTTTGATCCCAGGTGGGGGTGCATATAGCAGGCAACAGAGTGATGTTTCTGTCCCCCTCTCCCTCTCTCTCTCTTAAATTAATAAAAGCGTATCTTCAGGTGAAGATTAAAAATAATAAGAAGAAAATAAAAAATAATATTGTCTTAGTTTTTTCACTGATTATTTTGTGTCTTCTCGATGCAAAAACTTATCTTTCTTCCTCATTTTTATGCCTCTAGTTGTTCATGTATTTATTTTTCTAGAAGTATGTTGGCCAATGTACTCAATATAATGATAAATAATAGTGGAGGTAATGGGCATGTACGTGTTTTAAATTTTAAAAGAAAGAAACGTCTCTAATGTTTTTCCATCAATTGAGTTATCAGCTTTTAGGAAAGTGCACACTATATATATGAAATATTCTTAAATTTTTAATTTATTGAACATTTTTAACACAGATGTATTTCTGGACTTTATGAAATGGCTTTGCTTTCCATGGCATGAACATATGATGGATTATATTTATGAACTTCCACTCCTTCATTCCCACAAATCTCATTGGGTCCTAATGTATTAAAAAATATTATGCTGATCAATTCTGTTAGCTAAGAGTTTCTGTGAGCTTTTGCATCAATATTTGTAAGAGATATTTACTTTTCTTGTGCCTTCATTATTAGGTTGTATATCACTGTCATGCTTACCATAGAAAAATAATTAGGTAGTTTTATTTTGTTTTTTGTTGTCTAGACTTGTTTAAATAACATTGACAATATCTGATTACTCAAGATTTTGTAGAATTCCCTGTCTGTCCACTGGGCCAATTTTTCTTCTCTTACACTTAAATTGTTTTTTTAAAACTTGAAACTATGAAAAAGAATAAAAATATTCCTGCCTTTGAGAATTATAACCTGCAGACTGAATTTTTTTACAGAGGACAATGTCACCTGCTTATAAAATATTATTTGTTAAGTCTGATAATGCCAGAAGGAATTCTTGCCTTTGTGACAAACTTGGCCAGCCACTGAAGTTAGAAATGTCTCTTCCACAAATCATTTATATTTTAATTAATATATGAACTAGTCAACGTAATGATCTGAGTGTTCAGTTTTTACTTTTCTTATTTCACATGTCTAATTTGGTATGTTTCATCATTTGAAAGTAAATGATGTTCATGTCTTCACGCTAGGCAGATAAAACAAGCCAGATGAGGAGGTAAATGCGATTTTTCCAGTTTGTTTTCCAAAAGAAAATGTGATTATAGCTGCGGCTGTGGCCTCTCTGGGATGCTACAGTAAATACGCCCAGACGGATTGTTGACACATTACACTGGAGCTCACGACGTATGAGAAACAACTGACGGTTAAAAAATATGTATCTTGAGCCCTGGCTGGGATGGCTCAGTGGATTGAGCGCCAGCCTGTGAACCAAAGGGTTGCCGGTTCGATTCCCAGTCAGGGCACAAGCCTGGGTTGTGGGCCAGGTCCCCAGTTGGGGGCGCGTGAGAGGCAACCACACAGTGATGTTTCTCTCCCTCTCTTTCTCCATCCCTTTCCCCTCTCTCTAAAAATAAATACATAAAATATTTTTTAAAAATATCTTAAGGGACTCCGATCAAGATGACGGCACAGGTAAAGGCAGTACTCGCGTCCTCCCACAACCATGTCAGAATTACAGCTGAATAACAACAACCATCACGCAGAGCCACCTGACATCTAGCAGAACAGAAGTCCCACCACTAAGGATACAGAAAAGAAGCCTGGTAGGAAGAGCGGAGATAAGGAACCGGCTGGCCCCACACCCACGTGTGGTGGCTAAAAATAGAGAGGGATATCTCTGCTACAGAGGTCCCCTCTAAGGACAGGGATCGGGGGAGTCCCTGCCCCACACCAGGCCCCAGCCCAGGGCCCCAGGGCCAGGAAGAGAAGTCCCCATGACTTCTGGCTGTGAAACCAGCGGGGGCTGTGCTGAGGGAGACGGGGGCTGCTCGATTCCAGGCAGTTCCCCTTAAAGGGCCGGCGCACGGACTTACTCCGACTCACTCCCTCTGAGCTCCAGCGCTGGGGCACCAGGGCCATATCGGGAGGACCTGAGTTGTCTGGCATCAGGGTGAGAACTAGAGGGGCAGCTTTCTCCCAGGCAGAAGTGCTGGCAGAGGCCACTGTTTCTTCTCTGCGCCCTGCCCCAGGTAGCCGGCAGTGGCCACATCTGAGTCCCCACCAGTCTGGCTCACACTGTTTGCCCCAACTCAGTGAATCCCTGAGGCCCCACCCCAGCCAACTTGTGAGCCCACCTACGCTGTTTCCAATGGCTTTTCCATCCAAATGACCTGTCTTGCCCACATGTTTTGAACTTGATGAAAATCTCTCAATCTGGCCTCTTGCTAAGTGGCCCTGTGCGCAGCATGGGTGACAGGCAGCCTTGGTTGTCAGCTTAGCCTCTCCTGGACACCTCCATGCCCAGCACAAGTAGCAGCCACCTGCAGATCTCCTATAGCTGATGCTGGGTGGCCCTGGGCAAGGCACGGGTGGTGGCTGACCTTGGCTTGCCCCTCCTGGGAGGCTCCTGGTAAACAGCTTCAGACCACATTAAAGCACCATCCAAATACCTCCACATGGGACACACTCAAGGAGTAGACTCAGTGGGAACCAGAGCCCTGCTGAAGCAAGTCCTGCTCCATGGGATGGGCCCCTGCACTGCTGATTGTCCACAGTGGTAGCAGCCGTCCTCACAGCTGATCAGCCAGGTGGTAAATCCCTCCTAGTGATGTGCCAACAGCAACCAAGACTCAACTACGACAGGAGAGTGTACTCAGCCCTACATGGGTGGGGGCAGCCTGGGTAATCGGGGAGGCTGTGCCGTGAGACCCTATAGGACACCTACTGCATTAGGCGACACTACCAAGCCCAGGATATATAGCAGCTCTACCCAATACACAGAAACAGACACAGGGAAGCTGCCAAATGAGACAAAGAAACATGGCCCAAATGAAAGGACAGACCAAAACTCGAGAAAAAGAACTAAACAAAATGGAGACAAGAAATGTACTAGATGCAGAGTTCAAAACAATGGTTATAAGGAAGTGCAATGAACTTAGGGGAAGAGTGGATGAACTTAGAACTTCAACAGAGATGGGAAACATAAAAATAGAAATAGAATACATTTTTAAAAAACAGCCAGAAATGAAGAATACATTAACTGCAATGAAGAATGCATTATAGGGAATCAACAGTAGACAACATAGAGGACCAAATCAGAGATCTGGAAGATAAGAAGGCAAAAAAAACAAAAACAACAACAAAAAAAAACACTCAAGCAGACCAGCAAAAAAATTAATTCCTAAAAAAGAATCCAGAAAACAAAGATAGTATAAGGAGCCTCTGGGAAAATCAAGCATGCCAACATTCACATCACGGGCATCCTGGGAGAGAAGGGAGAGAAAAACATCCAGGAATATTTGTTAATATCACACACGCAGCCCTAGCCAGGTGGCTCAGTTCATTGGAGCATCGTTCCGATCACCAAAAAGATTGCAGGTTCAATCCCCAGTTGGGGCACATATGGGAGACAACCAATAGATATTTCTCTTCTCTCTCTCTCTCTCTGTCTGTCTCTCTCTCTCTTTCCCCCCCTCTATCCCCCCCAAAGCAGAATTAAAAAATAATAATAATATCACACATGCAAACACCAGTTACACACTCACACACACACACAGAGAACTGGCACTCAAGTAGGAAACCTGGCGAAAGTAATTTCAGGATGACTAACAAATTAAACATAAAAATAAAACCAGGAAATAATCACAGTTACATTTTGGAAATACTTATCTGAGCATGTTCTCGGGAAGGATGACTTAAATGTAAATACAAAGAGCATCTAGCTTCCGGGAATAATAATTAACCATATGGGAAACGGGCTCTGGAAAAGGCCAAGTTCACTGATCAGAACCGGAGACTGATGTCAAGGCAGGAGCAAGAGTCAGCTGATGTCATGATTGTTAGCGTGATGGCCTTACTAAGCCTGTCTTTCCTGAGCCCTGGCCGGTCTGATTTTGGAGAGGGCTGGAGCAGGGGGTGATGGCTGTGGGCCAGGCAGTCAGAGCTCAGAGTCCGTCAGCTCACAAGATGCTGGCCACAGCCTCCCATCCTGGAAGGCCACCACGGCCTGGTGACCCAAGATGGAAGGCGTCAGGACCGCGGCCACACTGGGCACTGTGCCCACACAGATGATGGCTGGGCCTGTGGCTGTGAACACCTTGCTAATCCTGACGCTGTTCATCAGCACCGCCCCCCACCACTGCCCCGGTAGGTGGCCTTGGTCACATTCACTTCCGTGTGTTCCAGGAAAACTCAGAGAACAAACAGGGCCTCAGATTTTAAGTCCTGTTAAGTGACCAGCATTCTAATTTTGACTTTAATGTTTTTTAATTTTAAAAAAATCAGTAAACATATCCTCAGGTCATGATTAAAAGACAATATTTTAAATGTGTTAACGTTCTGTAAACCTACATCTTCAAGTGGTGCTATCTGTTCTGTATTTTTAGATGGCTACCCCAAAGAAGAAATGATTTATAGGTGGAGGAAAAACTCAGTTGAGACAGCTAACCAGAAATCCTGGCGACTTTATCAGTTTGACTTCATGGGCCTCAGAAACACCACAGAAATCGTGACGACATCCGCAGGTAGGAATGAACACAAAAATGTGCAGCTCTAAAAAAAAAAAAAAAAAAAAAAATTCTGACAATTTCCCCATCCCCCGAGGCCTCAGGGTATATAGTCACAGCTTTTGTGTAGAATTCCTTCATGGGTATGTTTTAACTAATTATATTTGGGCATCGTGACTCCTAAGTGGTATATGATTCAAAAATGAAGATATTTTTTAAGCCCTGGACAGGTGGCTCAGTTGATTGGAGCGTCATTCTGTACACCAAAAGGTTGCAGGTTCGATTCCCAGTCAGGGAACATGCCAGGGCTGCAAGTTTGCTCCCCAGCCGGGGCGCATAGAAGAAGCAACCGATCAATGATTCTCTCTCTCATCAATATTTCTCTTCCCCCCTCTTTCTTTCTCCCTTCTCCTCTCTCTAAAAATACATTTTTAAAAATCAATAAACCTACCCTCAGGTGATGATTAAAAGACAAATTTTTTTTTATGAGTAAAAAGACAATATTTTAAATGTTTTAATTAGGGTGGGAAAAGGGAGGTTATAATTGCCACATATTTTTTAATTGAAAGTATGTTCGCATTATGTTGACAAACCTAACCAGGACTACTCACCACTGACCGTATATATATATAAATCAATTTTACTAATGGTGAAAGGCACACACAGGAAGCATCAACTGTTACTGAGAATCCACACGAAAAAGAAACTGGTGTAAAATGTCCTTTGAACTTTAGTTTCTAGCATCTTCCTTTTTCCTTCACTCTGAACTGTATCTTCAACTTCATTTCTTTTCCAACATACGGAGCACAAAGGTTATCTGCCCATTTGGTTTTCGCATGTGATTACTATATGCATGTCATAAAGAGTGCAAGTAACTGGAAGAAGATGCCGAGCCTGTTAAAGTATTTTAACTTTTTTTGGTTTTAGTTTTATGGGGGTTTTGCCTGTTTTTCGGTGTTTACTTATTCCTGTGGCCCCCTGTTTTGCCATTGGCCTTCTTCCTGCAGGATTTGGGGTACAGAGGGAATGATAGCCAGTACTGATCTTATTATATGTTAATATGAATAATATATGAGCTCTTAAAACGCTATAATAACTTGTTTTATTGATGACTAGATTAAGATGTAAATTCTGCTAATGAATGCCAATATTTTTAAAGGGCAGTCTGAATTCTTGATAGACTGTAAAATAGAGACCTATGTACACATTAAGGAAGGTCGGAAAAGCCATCTGATGGATGGGTAGAGAAAAGCAAAACCTCCCCATAAATGTCACCGTGGTAAAGGTGAGAAATAGCATCTGTGTTCAACTCTTCAATATCGATCAGGCTAAAGGACTAGAAGATCATAATTTATTTAAATGCTCTGTGGTGGTAACAGAAAGGGAAATGTTTTCGGGGAGGTTTTTCCCAACAACAAGTCATCTGTATTAACTCACTTCTGCTCCTTGAGAGGCTGAAATGAACCAAGGCAGACCTCCCGGGTATATGGCAGCCACCGAATGCGCTGTTCTAGCACTTAGGTACCAATGTCAAGGCTGCTCTTCCTTTCCTGGCCTGCTTGGGGAAATGATGATGAACAGGAGGAACGGCAAAGTCCAGCTGAACACACTGGCTCAGGGTTTTTGAAGCTGACTGGGAGAGAATATCAGCCCAGGGAAGCGTGGAGTCCAGCGATCAGTGTGCCAGGAGCGATCGTCGTGAAAATGGGTGAAGAACCCTCCCTGGCCCTGGCTGGGTGGCTCAATTGGTTGGAGTGTTGTCCCGTAACCGAAAAGTTGCAGGTTTGATCCCTGGTCAGGGAGTGTATGGGAGGCAGCCAATCAATGCTTCTCTCTCGCATTGATGTTTCTCTCTCTCTCTCTCTCTCTCTCTCTCTAAGTAATGAAAAAACCCTCAGGTAAGGATTTAAAAAATCTTCACTGGCGACGAGTTTTCATTCTCCCTGGAAAGACATGGTAGACAGGAGAGATTAGTGCACAAACAGAGAGACTCTACAGCATAACAAACGCACATTATAGAATGCTCAGTTTTTCCCAAGACAGGAGCAACGGTTAGGGCCCTCCTTTGTGAACAGGAAGTGACTGTTTCCCTGAAATTCTTTTTCTCGCTCATGGCAAACTCGGTCTCTCCGTAGGCCCCGTGCATGTATTGGCTTTGGCAGAAGGGCCTCCCTGTCTGCACCTCTAATCTAGCTGCTCCTGTTTATATGGGAAACTGCACATCATGTTGCATCACAAATCACTAGCCCTTCTTTAGAAAATAAGCACAGGTGTGTTCTAAAGAAATAACTACACTTAAAAAGTCACATCCACTTGCCTCCAAAGAATCGATGCTATTAGAAGATAGGAGGGAGCTATCAATGATGGAGCCTCTGTTTCCAAAGCTCCCATGACCCCAAGGAGCCCGCACCCCATTCCCAGACCTGTCTGCATCCTGGGTGCCTTCTGCCCTATGTCATTAGGGTCGCTCCTTTGCCCCCTCCTTTAGTCTCTTACACAAAACCCAGTCCCCCTCCCCACTACACATTATTAATCTGCCAAACATCTCTTTGGGCATTTCATTTTTTTAAAATATTTTATTTATTCATTTTTAGAGAGGAGAGAAACATGAATGTGTGGTTGCCTCTCACACCCCCAACTGGGGACCTGGCTGCAACCCAGGCATGTGCCCTGACTGGGAATTGAACCAGTGACCCTATGGTTCACAGGCCAGTGCTCAATCCACTGAGCCACAGCAGCCAGGGCTGGGCATTTCATTTGTGTATAATAATATTTTCTGGACTGAGGAGACATGTTGAGTACTGAAGTGTCATAGGTGAAGACACAAATATAAAAAATAGTCCCTCCCCAAATCAGCCTACTGCTTAGGAATTAAGCCTATTTCTTGGATAAAAAATGACTATTGGCCTGTGCTTCTCACTTGTATTCAGAAGGAGGGAGAGAAGAATTGCCTCTGTCACAGAGAAGTTTGCAGATTTATTTCTCTAAGTGTAATTGGTAAAGAAAACATTAAAAATCGAGCATAATTGTAATCCCACAAGTATAGGCCATAGAGAATGGGTTAGAAGCAGTATCTGACAGCTGATGGCTTAGAATTATCCTGGACGGATGAAAGCGTGACTCACACACACAAAGACACGTGTAAGCTCCGAAGCAGGAGGGATAACTGGAGTGCTGTGGGCCAAAGGCTGAAAGTGTGTCTTTAAGCATCTAGAGAAGAAAGGACACATTACCTTCCAAGGAGCCAAATGAACACAAATGTATGACTTCTCACCAGAAATTATGGTGACCAAATGACAATGGAATTCACCGTGTGTAAAGAAACAAAATTTTATATCCAACAGAATAGCCAATAAAAATAAGGGTGAAATGATGACGTTTCCAGACTAAGGGGAGAGAGGAAAAGAGAGAGAGAGAGAGAATTGGTTAATTTTGTGGATCTGTACAGCACGCTGCTTTCTCTCTCTCTTTGATAAAACCTTTAAGACACAGGCTAAGCCAAGAATTTCCTACTCCGAATGTCCATTTGTGAAGTGGGACGGGAAACACAAAACACGCTCGGCGGTGGGTGTGCTTCCCGCAAGCTCAGGGCGCTCAGAGCGTGTTATCAAGTCAGGAGACCAGGCCCCAAGTTAGCTGCACCTGAGGCTTTCCCCTGGCCCCTGTCTTATGACAAAGCCCCCAGTCGTTCCCGTAAGAGAATCAAGTGGTCATACTCAAAGGAACCGTGAGAAAGACTCACTTGTCCATAGCTAAGGCAGAAGGCACACAGCCAGCTGTGAATATATATTTTGTCATTTAGTTAAGATTTAAGCCCTGGCTGGGTGGGTCAGTTGGTTGGAGCATCCACCCATACACCAAAAGTCTGCAGGTTCAATCCCCAGTTGGGGCAGGTATGGGACGCAGCTGATCAATGTCTCTCTCTCTCTCTCTCTCTCTCCCCCCCCCTCCCCCTCCCTTCCTCTCTTTCTAAAATCAATAAACATATCTTCAGTGAAGGTTTTTTTTAAAGATTTAAGTTCAGCAGCTTCTGTAAGCAATTCTCTAAACACCAAAAAAAAAAAAAAAAAAAAATATGTTCTGTACACGAGGTTTTACATATTATCAGTATTCATGCTCCAGCTGAAATTTTAAAAACATCTTCTGGCGAAGAGCGAGCACAGAGGTCAGGAAGATGGGGTCAGACTGCCAGCCCCTGACCCCGGCACTTCTGTGACCCACCCACGCACACCCGTCAGAAATGACAAGGACACCGCCATCTCTATGTGGCTTTTGTGAATGTAATGACCTAAGAAGGGCAAGTGCACAGTCGCCACCCGTGTATATAACTCATGTCTATCATGAATGCCTTCATGTAGATCCTGCGAGGGAGCTTTGCGAGATATACCCGTTGACCTTATTTGCTAAATAGTCCATTAAATCGGCTGTTAGCACTGGATTGGATGAGACCTGCTTCTCCAGTGAGATTTATAGCTTGAATCTGAACAGACACGATTGTCTAAAATAGCCCCAGTAGAAGGGACCCTCAAAATGGTTTCTTCTTGGCTTTTTGTCATATTTCTCTGAGTGCGATCTGAGTAATAAATCAGTCTGGGTTTTGGAGTCAGAATTTTAAAAATAGCAGCCGTGTCTCCATTCACAAGATTGAGGGAGAAACCTTTCAAACCCACCGTGAGTTCATCTTCCTCCTGGAATCCAGAGAGGACGCGTGAAAAAAACAGTGCTTGGTTGAATGAACGGTGCATCCACCAAGAAAACTGAAATTCTCTAATACAAATCCCATCTGACTCTGTCCGGTCTTTTAAAACCAGATTCCACTCATTAGTCCTTAAAAGCAAAATTATCTTTCCGTGGGACCTGAACAACATATAGCATTAGTGCGTGCCCACGGTGAGATTTGTACATGCACCTTTTTATTTTGTGTGTGTGTGTGGTTTTTATTAGCCTCCCATCTTGCACTTTGAGGAAGGCAAGACGTGCAAATATCTTCATTAACAATGGGGGACTGAGCCCCAGGAATGGCCCACAGCAGGGCACTCACTGTGACGCAGCTGCAGTTAGACCTTCACCCTGAGGTCCGTGACGCCTCCCTCAGCATCGCAGCTGCAGACAGTTCCCCTCACTTGCGGGGGCCAACACGGTTCGCAGGATCTTTTATTTTCTCTAGTCCCTTGTTGGGTGAAGCTTCATTCTTTGCTTTGTTCCCTGGCATGGATGATAAGATAGATCTTTTTTTTTTTTTCCCCATGATGGAGTTTTGCTACTGCTTTCAATCATTTGATTAGAAGACAAGTCTTAAATCTGTGTATTCTGACATACGGGAGTGTGATCACTTAAAATTAACTGTAAAGTAATTATGTTCTTGTTGAAAGTGAGAGCTCTGGCAAGGCATGTGCTAATAATTCTTTTTGTTTAAAATGCCGGCTAATGCCCTGGCTGGTGTGGCTCAGTGGATTGGAGCATCGTCCTGTGACTAAAAGGTCGTGGGTTCGATTCCAGGCTGGGGTGCATACAGGAGGCAACTGATCAATGTCTCTCTCTTCTTCCTCTCTCTAAAATCAGTAAATATATCCTTGGGTCAGGATTTTTCTAAAACACTAGCTAACATTTACTATTTTATATGCTTCTTTGCTCTATGACACCCCTTTAAGGTAGCTGTGTTATTGTCCCCATGTTACAAATGGCAAACCTGAGTTGTAAAAGTATCCTTATTCATGAAAGCAAATGGCAAACCATCCTGGAAGAACCTCGGGGGGCAGTCCAGGGCTCCCATTGAGACCATCGCTCCAGAAATTGCTCATAAAGTCCTACTCTGGCAGAAGTCGCACAACTCCCCAGCCCTGGGCCAAAGCCACCCAGAGGACCTGCCCCCATTTACCCTCTAGCAAGCCCCGCCTACCACCCGCCTCCCAGTCCCTCCCACACTGCCTTCTCAAGCACTGATATCTTTCAGCCGAGGAGTCATTGTTAAGAAATCTCTCAAAGACAAGGTTCAGCCATAGCTGCTGTGGCTCAGTGGATTGAGCACCAGCCTGTGAACCAAAAGGTCACCGGTTCGATTCCCAGTCAGGGCACATGCTTGGGTTGCGGGTCAGATCCCCAGTTGGGGGCACACAGGACGCAACCACACATTGATGTTCCTCTTTCCCTCTCTCTCTCTCTCTCCCTTCACCTCTCTCTAAAAATAAATAAAAGTTTTTAAAAGGACTAGGTTCAGGAGGACAGCCATTCATTGCCACAATGCCCTGAGGGCAGCCCTAGACATGCATGACCCGTGTGTTGACATGTGTTGTGACTGTCGTCGGCAGCCGTCCGTCTCGAGAGACGATGGTGTAGCTTCTTAAGAGTCTATCTGCACCGCCGAGAATGGCTGTGCAGTCCGACTCGGGAGTGACAGGGTATCTGTCTCCTCCCGTGTTGAATCGACATCTTGCGATGACGCTGGAGTGTCCTCTCCAGTGAAGCTGAAGCTACAGAGCCTGGGCAGGGTGATATGGAGGGCCAGCTGTTGCCCATGCAGCAGACCCCCCCTCTCTTCGCAGCTGAAGGGTCCAAGGGAAAGACGGAGTCGATACAGCTTGGCTTCAGGTGCGCCGCAGGAGTTGCCGGTGTTGGCTACAACGTCAAACCGCCTTAGGGACTCCGGCTCCGGATTTTCTGTCGGGGTTTACTCCCTTAGCCTTTCCCCTGAAGAGGTATGCCGCAAGGCAGCGGAGGTTTTTTTGGGGTCAGAGTTTTCCTTCTCTGATGTGCCCTGACTGGAAGATCGAACCAGCGACACTTAGCTCGCAGGCCGACGCTCAATCCACTGAGCCAAACCAGCCAGGGCCCATGTGTGTTGACATGTGTTGTGACTGTAATCAACGAGAAAACAGGAGGCACCGTGAGAACACAGTCCGTGGAGCCGTCCTGCCTGGGTTTAAATCGCAGGCTCGTCCCTACAAGTTGTGATCTTGGACCGTCCTGCATCTGAGACTCAGTCTTCTCATCTTTAAAACTGGGAGCGCAGTGCTGCCTTATATAGAGGATCTAGAGATGATTCAATGAACTAAAAGCAGCGCCCGGCCACCGCCCAGCGTCAAGTTTATGTGTGCTTCCCAGCAGGCTGACCTCCTCGGGCCCCAGGGAAACAGCAGAGTAATTAGCTCAAAGGAAGTACCTGGTAGACGCCTGAATGTTTGCAAGGGGAGACCATTCATCTGTTTCGCCAACCAGTGCAGCAGATAAAGATCCCACTCTGCAAACATTTGGGTGTCACCTTAGAAAGATTACTATGGAGACATGAAGGCGATGCAGCAGGAACAAAAGGTGTTTTGAAGTTTCAGTCGGTGCCTCACGGCTTGTTTATAGTTTTGTGATTTAAAATGTAATTAACCAGGAACCCTGTCATCGATGATGCCTTACAGATAACACTTATTTGGGGGTGTGGGTGCAGCCACCTGAACTGGAACTTGCAGAAGTGTGACAGCACATATTAATTTAGTTAGTCCTTTGATCTGTACGTTTACGAACACACACACACACGGTTTCCACAATTCCGTTTTCTATGAACACCCTGAGCGCTGTGGGGAAGCATTCACATTTAAGAAGCTACATTGCCCGTAGCCTGAGTCCTGTCCGGAGGCTGGGAGCCTAGTGAGAAATTAATTGCTTCATTTGGAGTCCCCTGGGGGGTCAGGAGCTCACGTCCATCCCGAAGACACCGCATCCAGCCTACCTGAAGACTTTGGCCTGATTTGCATTTTCTGGCTTAATTAACATGGAATCTGGGGACATGCAGCCCTGTTTCCCAAGACAATTAATGAGATGTTTGCCCACCGGGGTCAATCTTCCTTCACCTTGTTGCGACATTATTAGCACTGAATGCCATCAGTTAGATCGCCTGGGTAGCCCGTTCTGTCTGCCTGAGACACTTTCTTATTGGTTCATTTTCTGCTGGTTGTCGCTGAGGATCCCACGGTTCCCTGGATCAGGAGCCCGTTCTTTGGACATGTCTCTCTTTTTCCACTCTGCTCGTCACAACTCACGGGAGCAACACTTCACCTCTGCCCCACCACCCCTGCCTGTCATGTCTTCCCATTGCAGGTGGCTCAGTTGGTTAGAGCGTCCTCCCATACACCAAAAGGCTGCCGGTTCGATTCCTGGTCAGGGCACATACCTAGGTTTCAGGTTCGATTCCTAGTCAGGGCACGTGCCTAGGTTTGGGGTTCAATTCCTGGTCGGGGTGCCCCCAGGAGGCAATCAATGTTTCTCCCTCTGTCTCTCCCTTCCTCGATCTCCAAAAATTAATAACTGTATCTTCTGATAAGGATTAAAAAGAAGAAGAAATCACATTCAGAGAACATGTGGCAATTATCCTCTTACTCCCTGTGTTCTTATTTCAAACACACGGGCAACGTTGGCAGTTCACATGCCCCTAAATGTCCTTCTCCGTCGCCCCTCCTTGCCATGGTCGCCACACTCCCTGTGTAATTTTGTTTATCAAAACCTTGTCACCGAAGCATGTTGGAGTCACTTATCCATCGCTTTTACCAAAAGCCTTTGTTATGTCGATAAATGAAGCTCTAGAGGTTGCCGCTCTCCCCAGCATTGCCCGTTGTGACTCACCCTTTTGCCGAGATTAATCATGCTGAACTTAGAAGCAAGTCTCTTTATTAAAAAGAAGCAAGCAAGCCCACAGTTTTAATGAGGACTTAAAGACGCAGACTTGGCAGAGACTTTACCATCACTCCCCAAGTGTGTCTTAAGTAAGAGGAGAGGGAACATTCTCAGAGATCTTTGTTTCCTTCATAATAAAGCCAAAGATAAAAGGAGTTATTTAAAGAAAAAGAAAACAGGCTCTGGTCTTGGTTTAAGTCTCCCTTCAAAAGTATCTGAGGATAAAGGGGGGGCTAATACTCCGGATTCTGCAAAGATCATAAGGTGCCTAAGCTGACAGCGCAAGGCGACTGCCCCCCACCCCGGCCGGCGCTAGGGGGAGCCAGTGGGCTGAAGGGTACGTCTGGCACAGACAGACAGGTTGTACCGGAATGTCCCCTCCCAGTCCCTTCCCAGCACAGGGCTGCTTTTTCTTTTCTTTCTTAATAACAGGATTTATTGCATTTCATTTTTTAATTCTTTATTAAATTTATTGGGGTAACATTGGTTAATAGGATCGTAAAGGTTTCAAGTGTACATTTCTATGGTACTAGATGTGTATATTGCCCAGTGTGCCCGTCGCCTACAGTCAAACCATCTTCTGTCACCTTATGCCGGCCCCCCCTTCCCTCGCCCCCTCCCCGGTAACCGCCACGCTGCTGTCTGCGTCCACAAGTCTCAGCCTTATAGCCCCCATACGGGCAGAGGTGGATTTAACGGCGGGCGCACTGGGTGTACCGGGCATGCGCCCTGGGCCCCGACTTCTGAAGGGCCCCACAAGAAGCCCAACTTTACACCTTTTTCTCAGGACACCAAGTTTGGTTTCACACGTGCAATTTTAATTACGTACACGTTGTAACCTTGCGGGGCCCTTCAGAAGTCGGGGCCCAGGTCGCACGCCCGTTAAATCCGCCTCTGCATATGAGTGAAATCATGCGGTTCTTGGCTTTTTGTGGCTGACTTCTTTCACTTAGCAGGATATTCTCAGGATCCGTCCAGGTTGTCGCAAATGGCAGTATTTCCTCTTTTCTTATGGCTGAGTAGCATCCCAATGACATGGTCTGTTATATAAAGAAACTGGTTCTGCTGGAGCAGGACAACTGTTTATTAAAGTCAGGCATGCCTGCGAGCCAAGTGTCGCTGGTTCGATTCCCAGTCAGGGCACATGACTCGGTTGCACGTCAGGTCCCCAGTTGGGGGCACGAGTGAGAGGCAACCACACAGTGATGTTCCTCTCCCTCTCATTCTCCTTTCCCCTCTCTCTAAATATAAACAAACAAATTAATTAATTTAAAAAAAATTTTTAATTAAAAAAAATAAATAAAGTCAGGCATGTATACTATTCTTTGCCCTGACAGAAGGACCCCGGGAAGCACTGCGGTGTGTAGGGGGCAGGGCTTCGGCCGCCTGCCTGCTGGGAAGCCCTGTGTCCCCAATTCACAAACCATTCAATGGCCCCCCAAAGAAAGGCTGGTTTGTATGAATAAGAAAACAGTGAAAGAATTAGCCACTCTAAACAAGGGGGACTGCTTATACTAAAATGTTAGGAGAAATAATTGTCTGAAATCCTCTCTGGCCAGTCATGTGTTTGCTGGGCCGTGGCACTCATGCCAGATACAACAGGATTATTTTGGTGGCTTCCTCTCATCTCTAGATAACGCTTTCCTCTTCTTCTTACGTTATTTGTGTACATGCCACATGTTTTAAAATACTGTTCCTTTTAAAAACTTAAAAATTACAGGAAAATGTATAAAAGAGAAGCATCTCTGTCCTCCATGAATCATTAATATCTTGGTAAATCTGTCTCCAGAGGGTTTTGGGTTTGTTTTTTGTTTTTTTTTCTTTTAACCATAACACATACTCTTTTTCATACAATAGATTGTTGCCATACTTAAAACAACAACAGAAAACTTGAATTCTCTCTCCTAGTCGAAACTACAGCTAATACTAGTTAGGTGTTTTCCAAAACAGCATCCAGCGAAGCCACACAGAACAATAACGCAGACATAGACATGCAGATACATTTTACAACAATTTTATATTCACGCGACCTTCAAAATTAAAAGTGTGTTTGATTTTCCTTGACTCTAATAAAATAAAGGGACTCGAGGAACTAGAGAAACAAATAGGAAAAGATGAGCCTAAAAACGTACGCACCACGCAGATACAGACAACGGTGTGGTGGTGGCCAGAGGGAATGGGGCGGGGACTAGGTGGAGGTGGCCGAAGGGGGCAATGAGGACGGAAAAGGACTTTGCTTCGGGCAGCGGGCACACAGCACTGGGTGCCGACGGTGCTTTAGTGAGTCGTACGCTTGAAACGTGTGTGGTTTTGCGAGCCAGTGTCACACCAACACATTTTTTAAAAAGAAAGACATTAGATTATCTCCTAACGTGTCCCTCTGACGTTAAGAAAAACAATGTAAATAAGTTTCAGAGCTAGACTAACCATTAGTTACACACTCCAATTTTTCATACAAGCAGTCGTCTTTTTAAAAAATTGTATTTATTTATGTTCAGAGAGAGGGGAAGGAAGGGAGAAAGAGAAACATCCATGTGTGACAGGTTGCCTCTCAGGCGCCCCCCAACTTGGGGGGACCTGGCCCACAACCCAGGCATGTGCCCCGACTGGGAATTGAACCGGTGACCTTTTCATTCATAGGCCGGTGCTCAAGCCATGGAGCCACACCAGCCAGGGCAGAAATAGTAGTCTTGACCCTGACAGATACAGAGTATCCATGCCCTCCAGCCAGCTCCCCGGGACACACCTGGACTTGAACACGCACTGTGGGAACCATGGGGCATGTCAGTAAGACACAGCTAAGGGGATTTCCAGGTCTCGGGTGTTGGGGACAGGTTGGGGGTACGGGGCCTGGCTCTGACTCTGGTTGCTGCCACATGCCTGTCTGCGAGCATCAGATCAGTTCTAGCCACACCGTATCCCAGATATCAGGCTGCTCAGAGACGCTCTCGTTAGAACAGTGGTTCTCAACCTTCCTGATGCCGCGACCCTTTAATACAGTTCCTCATGTTGTGGTGACCCCCAGCCATAACTAAAGCACAGAGATGAATCACAAAAACAATATGTAATTATATGTGCGTTTTCCGATGGTCTCAGGCAACTCCTGTGAAAGGGTCATTCGACCCCCAAAGGGGTCGCGACCCCCAGGTTGAGAACCGCTGCATTAGAACATCTCCCGTCATCCTTTGCTTACTCATTGCTTACGTTGTGATTTTTCCCGTTGCTAGAGTCCATACATTTCCAATGATTTTCTTGATTGACATTTCCCAAAGTTGTGTTGTGTATTGAAGTGAGTACAGTGATCACCAAGTCTCCCAATAATATTCCTTTCCTCCCCGAGTTCTTACTTTGAGCCGATGGGTGGATTTTATTTTTAAGGAACTTTTTTTCAGAAAGAGTAGGAGTGCCATGGTCCCTGGTTTCTTTCACGTTTAATAATGTCTACCCGTCCCTTAATTCCTTAATTGTGTCTTGGCCGAGTCGTAGCATCTTTCCCTCAGAACCCCTAGACATCGTTCTAGCGTCTTCTGGCCTTGACCATTGTTTTGGAGAAATCCAAGACCAAGTCAACGCTTCTTCCTTGGAAGCAACAAATATGGCAGCTTTGCACTTCTCGTGGGAATCACTGTGAATTTCCACTAGTCTGCTCACAGGGCTTGCCCACTGGCTCAGATGCCAAACGCCACCTCTTTGAGATACGGCTGAGCTTAGTCTAGCCTTTGATTGTAATTCAGGAAAATGATATCTGCCATTAGGGCTTTCTTATCAAGCAAAGCTGGTCAGTTATTCATTATTCCAGGACCACTAACCTTGTGTGGCTTGAGATATACCTTTTTCATACTTATAACTACATTGTGATAATCCTTAGAATTTTCAGGATTTCATTTGACAAAAGATATAAGACTAATTCTAATGTGTTAAAAACTATATTTGATCGAGGGCTCGCTTGTTCCTATTCTAAGCGCTAATTGATCTCAGATAGAAAGCTCCCCAAAAGGAGCCTCAGGGACAAGATGCAGCCCACTGGGGAGATTAGTTTTCTGATGCCCGCTTTTTCCCATTAAAATCCTTCATGATTGAAACAGTAGCTCCAAATCTAAAGACAAATTACTGATTATAAACAACCCAGTCATTGGGGAGGGGCACAATCAGATCTTTTAAAAAGTTCACCTCCAATCAATATGAGTCTTACATTCATTTTCAAAAACCAACTCCCTTTTGATAAAAAGCTACTGTTTTTATGGAAATGTTTACCTCCCTGTAGGAAGCAGGAAGGCTTCTGAGAATATCTGATAAGCAAATACTCAGATGGTAACGCTTATTCAAGAACTTAGATACAAATTATGAATTTCTTCGTCCTCATTCTGAAAACCACCAGAGGTGACAGATGCTGTCTGCAAGATCGGTACCCTTTAAAAATACAAAAGACAGGTCCCTTGTGCTAGGCCCTGTCCTCGGGGCTGCATATTAAGTCATTTACTTAATCCTCCCAGCAACCACGGAGGTAAAGGTAGCATTGCTATTCCCGTTTCACCGAGGGGGGAAATTGAGCATAAAGAGCTGAGCCGCCTTAGCCAGACCCAGGCAGTGACCAGCTGCACGGCTTCTCCACGAAGCAGGACGTGCGGCGGTTCCCACTCAGGGCACAGGCCTGTGTAGTGGGTTTGGTCCCCGGTTGGGGCGCACGTGAGAGGCAACCGATGGATGTTTCTCCCTCGCATCGACGATTCTCTCCCTCTCTCCCTCCCTTCCCCTCTCTCTAAAATCAGTAAACATGTCCTCAGGTGAGGATTAAAAACATTAACCTCAAAATCTGATAATCAGGTTCTTTCTCCAAAGTGAACCCACATCTTCCTGAAACGCCCTCAAAGCCATTTTAAACCCTCCTCAGAGATGTGATGTGTTCTGTCCCCAAAGAGTGGCTTCTCACGCAGACTATTCAAACCAGGCTTCTTCACTGACCCTGGACTGGAAGGGAGTCCATCAGTGAGACAAACCCCAAAGCCTCGGGACACAGGATTTGGACAGATTCGATGCGAAGTGAAATATGCTCTCGTAGCGTCCCAGCTCAGCTCTCCTCATCTGCACTCGGCACCCGGGCTCTGTCCCGGGGCTGAGAGGCGAGGCAATTCCATTCCGTTTCGTTATATGTGTGATTTACAATAACAGAGCCCCCGCCATTAGGAGGATAGAGTGGACACTGAGAAAACACCAACTTTGAGAAGCTGACACTTGCGTCATTCCCCACACACTGAAGCATAAGGCGGTGACTTTAAGGGACCTTGACCCATAGGAGCCCAGTGACAAGGTGAGGCAGTCCGGGCCTGGGGCATAGCCACCAGCCCAGAGTCCCATAAAGTAAGGTAGGCAGGGCACATGCCTGGGTTGCAGTTCCATCCCCAGTCGGGGCACGTATGGGAGGCAACCTACCTCTCTCTCTCTCTCTTCCCCTTACTGTGTCTCTCTCTCAAATCAATTTAAAAAAAAACATATCCGTGGGTAAAGATTAAAAAAATACTTTCTAATTTACATTTTTATTTCTTCCATGATTGATAGATTGTTTTTTAATTGCCCTTTTTATTTTAAGACAGTTATTGATTGAAATGCAGTTGTAAGAAATAATACAGCTGCACTGATGGTAATGGTTTGGGGACAAGTGCGTCACAGTTGGAAAAACAGTCAAGATGCAAACGTCTCTGTCACCGCGAGGATCTCAGGTGTCACCCTCCGAGCGCCACACTCACTCCCCTCCTGACGTCGCCCCCTTTTAGCCTTTGGCCACCGTGAATGCGCTGTCCACTTCATTCCCTGTCTCAGGGACAGCGTGCCAGGGGAACCATGTATATGGGACTTAGGGGCTGGCTTTTTATCACTTAGTGTAGGGTCAGCGAACACCTCTGTCATCTTCTATAAAACTACTGTATGTAGGGTGTGTGTGAGGGTGTAAGAGTGTGTGTGTGCGTGCACTGAAAATGTCTTAGCAGCTTTCAGGCACATAACCAAGTATTGTTAACTATAGGGATCCTTGTTCTTACAGCTGCAAGTGCGTAACCTCTGACCGACAGCTTTCCCTTTCTTCCACCTGCCCCCCCCCTGCCCCCGGCAACCGCCAGCATTTTTAGATTCCATTTAAAAGTGAGATCATGCAGTATTTGTCTTCTCTCCCTGATTTATGTCACTCAGCGTAATGCCCGCCAGGCCTGCCCACGTGGCTGTAATGGACGCCCGCTGTGGGTTCTAGAATCACTGATCCCAGTTATTCACTAGGAGGCAACTGGAGGCCTAGGTCTCTCTGGTTTAGAAAGAACTAACCACTTTAAATTATTATTTTTTAAAAATCTTCACCCAAGGATATGTTTATTGATTTTATAAAAAGAGAAAGGGAGGAAACAGAGAGACAGAGAGAGAAA
Organism: Furipterus horrens; assembly: GCF_987537825.1. Classification (NCBI taxonomy): domain Eukaryota; kingdom Metazoa; phylum Chordata; class Mammalia; order Chiroptera; family Furipteridae; genus Furipterus; species Furipterus horrens. The sequence continues at coordinate 730,841 of NW_028327186.1, read as the reverse complement.
CATCATGTGAGAAACAATGATCGGTTGCCTCTCTAAGCGCCCTGACTGGGGATCAAACCCGCAAACTTTTGGGGTACAGCGCAATGCTCCAGTGGGGTAAGCCACCCGGCCAGGGTGGAAAATTACAAGCACCTCCGTCCAGTGTGTGACCTGCAGTAGGCAGGCTGCACAGCGATCGGGGTGAGGAGCAAAGACACCTCGGAGGGGGAGGCCCACCCCCAAGAAGCGTGTGCCTGGGCCTGAGACGTCACACCCAGCGGGAGCTCGCTAGGTCCACGGGCCACCAGAGTCTGCACTGCGGATGCCTGCGTGTCTGTGGGTACGTGTACACTGCAAGGGGGAGCAGACAGAGCGACACCGTTTTTTAAAATGTTTTTTTTATCCTCACCCAAGAACATGCTCACCGATTTCAGAGAGAGGGGAAGGGAGACAGACAGAGGGAGAGAAGCATCAATGTGAGGGAGAAACATGGGTCGGTTCCCTATTATGCTCCACCCCACTGGGGATGGAACCCACAACCTAGGCATGTGCCCTGACTGGGGATCGAACCTGCGACCTTTTGGTTGAGGGACAATGTTCCGACAAGGTGAGCCACCCAGCCAGGGCAGGAACACCATTTTTGATTCAGTCACGAGTCCTAAAACTAATGGCCATTGTAATCTAGGTGTGGGCCTGGCCTGAGAAACTTGGGCCGTATTTTTTCAGGTTTAGGGCAGGGCGCTTGCCTCCTGTGGGGATGGTTTCCGTCCAACTCAGATGAGTAAGGAACCTGAGGTGCACCTGAAATGGACACCCCCCCCCAGTCTCGCACGTGCAATCAGGGGATGTGCCCGCCGGCTCTGCGTGGGTCACCTCGCATGGGTCGGTCCTGCTGGAACCTCCTGCCACTGCTCCCCAGGGGTCCGGCCCCCATGCAGGCTGAGAGATGAGAACCAGGGGGCCTCTGGAACTCCTTTTGGGGGTGTGTCCCAGAACTCACCAAGAGCCAGTGGCAGCGTCACGCCCCGGACCGTGGTCCTCACAGCCCGTCTCACTCCCACCCCGGCAGGAGGACGTCAGGGACAGGGGTTTGCGGAGCACAGGTGTGGGGGCCCGGTCTCCGCAGGGTTGGGGGAAGAAGAGGCTTTGGTACAGTGACTGGTGCATCCGCTCTGGGTCTGTCCCTCTGTCTCCGTCCTGCAATAAATCATCCGGCTCCTTTGGATGGCCCACTGGGGCTCTGTTGATTGCCACTATGCTGATTTATTCTGTTTTGTTTCTTCTGACTACTGTTGGTTTGCCGCTTGGTTCTTTATTGACATTTTATGTAAAAATTAATAGGTTTTTAATATCATGCATAATTCAATAACATTCCCCCAGGAAATGATGCAACTTGGCAATCAAATTACTTCGAAAAATATTTTGTATTCTTTGATTGCTCCAGTTTAGTCTGAAGTGCTAAGTTGTTTAAAATTTTAAATGTTTTTTGGGGAAATGTTCTCAAAATCCTTGTTTCTATCAGCCACCCTGAATATTACTGCAATAGAACACTGCAGCACGAAAAAAAATCTAATTTATTGAAAGGTATATTTTTCATAATGAATTTTATATGGTTTCTCTGTCGGTATTTTTAAGTAAAACATACAACTTTCATGATCTTTACATTAAACAACTACTAATTGCTCACGTATCATTAATTAGCAATGGCAAACAAGCAATATCTTCTGTAACCCAACCAGCCAATTGGTTTGAAGACAGATATTATGCTATTAGTTATAGGAATTAATTAATCACACTTGCTGGGACTTCCTGGTGAACGAAGTGTCTCTAAGCTGAAATACAAAGGTGCGTGGGGACACCAGGATGCGGACAGGGGGAAGGAGCGCATCCCGGGGGCAGGGGTGGCTCAGAGGTCTGGGGCAAGGACCTTGACCTGTCTGAGGACCTGGGAGACCCCGATGCCCAGGATACAGAGACTAGGAAGCAAGAGACATTTTCTGCAGAACGGCGTGGCCCGTGATAAACATGCGCCCCTTGTACAAGGACAGCAAGATGCTGGTGAAAGATCATAAAGAGCAGATGTGGTGATATTTATGTTTTAGGAAGGTCCTCTCGGGCGCAGGACATGGAGTGGTCTGGCGCGAGGAGTGCTTGTTACGGGCCAAGCGGGGGGTTGGGATGGAAGGTAGCTCTTGACCAAGCCGGGGAGAGTGGAGAGGGATGCCGGCGTGAGGGAGGCAAGGGCAGGGCCAGAGATGGCTCCGGGGTCTCCGCATTGAGTAAGAGAAGGAGCGGGAGAAGGGCAGGGGCTGGCATGAGGCCAATAGCAATGCCGCTGTGCCCGTGGTGAGACACACGATGGGTCAGACACGCAGCCCACCCAGTCCCCAGGGAAGCGTGTGGGTCTCCCGGAAACTCTATGGCTCCCAGCTCTGGAGGGAGCAGAGTGTCATAAAAGGGTTTTTTTTTTTTTTCTTTTGGTTTTCTGGATCAGCACAGCCTTAGTGCTGGAGTCCTAAGATAAACATAAAAATATTCAATAAAACATAAAGCACAAGGTCATAAGCTAAAATGTGTGCTAAATAATTGAAATAGAAACTAGTTACACAAGTTTATGTATGAAGGCTTACGTATAAGCTCTGTTGCTGTTGAAAAAAACAAAATGCCTGAGAGTTGAGTTTTTCATCTGTTAACCTTGATTTGATTTCATTTTTAAATCAGTCTATTTTTAAATTTATATTTTTTATTTTAGAGAAGGGGAGAGGGGGGAGAAGGAGAGGGAGAGAAACATTGATGTGAGAGAGAAATATCAATTAGTTGCCTTCCGTACACTCCCAGACCAGGACAAACCTGCAACCCAGGCATGTGCCCTGACTGGGAATCGAACCGGTGACCCTTCGGTTTGCGGGATGACACCCAGCCAACTGAGCCACACCAGCCAGGGCCATTACCCTTGATTTTAAACATGCAGTGAATTCAGTGAATTCAGGCAAAAATAGCACATTGAGTAATTGTCTGTTGTGGAATGAATGTGTGTATCTGTCTCCTCTACCAATTAATATTTGTTTTTGTGTCTTTTTCAGAGACCAGTATTATGCCTTGAGCAGCCATAAATAATATAAAAATTAGACTTAACAACACCCACATTTTGACCCTTTTCCAATTTGATATTGTTGTAGTTACATATTTTTGTCCAGGTCATTCATGTAACAAAGGAAGTTATAAATTACTTCCCTGAATAATTGTTTAACCCAAGAAAGTTGTCTTAATACTGACCATATGGATTGCAGGTGACTATGTTGTCATGACGATCTATTTTGAACTGAGCAGAAGAATGGGGTACTTCACCATTCAAACTTACATTCCCTGTATCCTGACTGTGGTTTTATCCTGGGTGTCGTTTTGGATCAAAAAAGATGCGACGCCAGCAAGAACAGCATTAGGTGAGTTTCGAAAAGACCTCTCTTAGCACTTTGCATAATTTTAACACAGAAATATTAATAAAAATGCTGTCAGTGAAAGAGAGTTCCAATGTAATTGGTCTCATTCGAGGGATACTGGGGCCACGCTTAGATTGTTTAAAATTGCCAGGTTCAATTCTTCTTTTTGACAGTAGATTCCACGTGTGCTGCTTACATTAAGTTGGGGTCAGGAAGTCAGATAAATCAACTGTGTCATCTGATATATGCTCCAAGGGTGATATCATAAAGATATGGTCCCAGCCTGGGAGCTGCCACACTAAAGGCCTCATTACATCAGTGTGAGGAGACAGAACTTAGCAGTCTGGAGACACAATATTGGTAAAAGAGTTTCTTCATAAAAGGAAGTCTGCTTGTCTATAGGAATTTTACCCACAAACAAGAAAGTGGTCCTCTTTCCCAGCTGTGTATAGTATTCCCTCACTTATCGCGGGTATTACGTTCTAGACCCCCTCCCCCCCAAAGTAGGCACCTTACATTTATTCTACACTCTTAAACCTACGTCACTTTAACAATATACATATACAGGACCACAAAATCCCGCGATATGGCGAAAAATCCTCGGTAAATAATTAAATATAATATTTTTTAAAATCCCGCAATACAGTGAGGCTGCAATAAGTGAGCTGCGATATAGAGAGGGACTCCTGTAGTCTGCACACTAAAGCTCAGAGTCTTTTCATGAATTTTCCTCTGTCTCCCAAAGTCCTCTTAATAAAATATTCAAGCACAGTGGTTTTAGAATTACGCACCATGTTCTACCTCCATTTTTCTTCATGATAGGAGTTTTGCCTAACTTGCAATATTTTGATTTGTGAAGACAGGTAACGTATGAGACTAAAGAGAGAGGTTTTTTACCCAAAAAAAATTTCTTCCAGAAAAGAGGGATCTGCCTCAATTTAAAAATATTTTTCAAGTGTCTCATATTACATTGTGCTTTCCTGTGGTTTTTTTTCTTCTTAGTTCAACAACAGAGAATGGTTTGACCAAGATTATTTACCCTGTGATATCCTCTACCAATATTTGTCTTATCTTCTATAGACAAGGCATGATAGAGTTGGAAAGTTGAATGAAAATGCTGTAACAAAACTTTACTGACTACCGTAGGGGATATGGCCTCACAGTTACAAACGTCAGGTGTCATAGTCAGCACAGCTAAAGATTCGCTCTAACACATTGTAATATGTGGCTCTGTTTGCAAAGCTGAGGCAATGGGAGTCTTATCAAAGAGTAGCCATTATTGGTGCTGAGAGGACAGACACTGGGAATGCACAGCGGTGGCATATAATGGATTTTCAGTCCAGAGGAGTGAAAATATTAACACCAGCATGTTTAGTTGGCATCAGAAAGGCTAAGCCTAAGAATAAAGGGGTCCTCTAGACCAGGGGTCCCCAACCTCCACGCTTCGGACCAATACTGGTCCCGGCCTGTTAGGAACCAGGCTGCACAGCAGGAGGTGAGCTTGAATGTTATGCGCTTGAATCATCCCGAAACCATCTCCACCCCACCCACCCCGGTCTGTGGAGAAATTGTCTTCCATAAAACCAGTCCCCGGTGCCAAAAAGGTTGGGGACCGCTGCTCTAGACTTCCTGTAAATAAGCTTGAAGCAAGTCCTGACCATATCAAGGAGGCCCACCAGCAAATTAACTATTGTCATAAGAAAGGATTTAATATTTTTTTAAAAGATAACATAGTCCATACTCTTTATAATGCATCATCCACAATATTGAGTGTACAATAAAAAATTACTACGCATTCAAAGAGGTAGAAAAAGGTGACCCATATTCAAGAAAAAAAGTCAATATAAAAATACAAGAGCTTTCAAACATCTTTTATGAAAATGTTTGAGGATATAAAGAAAAACATAATCTTAATGAATGAACAGATGATAATCTCAGCATATATAGTATATTAAAAAGAAAGTTCTAGAATGAAATATATATTAGCTGAACTGAAGAATTAACTAAATAGGCTTAAGTGTAGATTGAAGATGGCAGAATAAAAGGTTATTACATAATTAAAGACCATCGCATAAAATGTATATAATTTGAAGAAGAGAGATAAAAGGATTTAAAAGAAAAAACAGAGCTGCATTGATCCGGGAGCCGATATGAAGATGTATAACATGACTGTAATTTGGATTCCAAAATGAAAAGAGAAAAAGAATGAGCTAAAAATTCTTTGAAAATATGAAGTTAAAACTCTCCAAGTTTCATGGAAAAATACGTACCCACAAATTCTGTAGATATGAATTAGTCACCACATTTTTTTAAAGTTGAATTGGATACTTATTACAAGTTTTTTCATAAAAGCATGCCTGCCATCAGCGCAGACTTTGCAAGTTTACACAACGTTGTTATATGAAGAATGACCACTTTGCCACCTACAAATAGGAGAACCTGGCCTTCAACTGTCCGGGAACTGATTCCAAGGGGGTAATTGCTTTACATAACCAAACGCCAAGAAGGCCCAGAGCAGGGCTGAGAGCTTTGACTTCCAGATCGATATTCTTTTCTTTTTTTTTTTTTTTAAGATTTTTATTTATTTATTTTTGTAGAGAGAAGGAAATGGAGGGAGAAAGAGAGGGAGGGAAACGTCACTGTGTCGTTGCCTCTCACATGCTTCCACCTGGGGACCTGGCCCACAGCCCAGGCCTGTGCCCTGACTGGGAATTGAACCGGCGACCCTTTGGTTCGCAGGCTGATATCCTTTACACCTGGCAAGCTGCCCGCCCTGGGCTGTAGACTCCTTCTCCATCCAGCCCCAGGTGACTGCTCCCAGCAGGAACAGGGAGGCATTCAGCAGGAGCTGTGATGTTTCAGCAAAGGCGGGAGCTAACTCATCTGTCCTAGCACCTAATCCCAGAAAGACATTTCATAGCATGAACCACAGACGCGGTGAGGGCTCGCGTCCATGTGCCTGGGATGCTGGGGTCCGTGTCACTAGCCTGCCTGCCCACCCACGCCAGGAGCCCACCTAGAGGAGAGTCAGCCTTTGCCTGTTTCATGTGACTGTCACCCCCTCTCCTCATTCTTCTTCATGTTTCATAACCTCCATGCCTTTCTGCACTCATTTTTCCCTCTAAACCATCCATGACATGCATGTCGCTCTTCTAAATCTTTCCCACAGTCTTTGATTAAATCTTTAGTGTTGACCCAGGTATGTGAAACAGTCAAGATCAGACCCACGCTGAGCGTTATTAGTTAACTCATTCATCAGTAGCTGGATGCATTCCCTGCAGAGTATTCATGTAAATGCCCAGAATGTGCTAGGCTTGCCGACAAGCAAAGATGAGCAAGATCCCATCTTGCCCTTCAAGGTCGCCCGATCTATCCACCTATTCAGGGACACAGGCTGCAAAGACATGTGCAATTCTCTGTGATGATGCCCACAAACGAACGAACAAACAGGACCTAGAAAGCGCAGGGGTAGTGCCGAGGTACACGTGGTCAGCTCTGTGCGGGGTGCTGGAGGTGACAGTGCCTCAGAGGTGGCCCTTGACAAATTTCATAGAATAGAAGTAAGACAAAATGTATCTGGTCAGAAGAAAACTGAGCTGTGGAACAAAGACGACATTATGGGAGACTGCAGACTGTCTCTTCGTTAAAAAATATTTGAAAGACAAAATGTCAGACAGTTGGAGAATTACTGCAAAAACTGAAAGGTGTCAACTTCAGTCAGGTATTTTAATGTTAACAGGGAGACCGCGGTAGAAATTTTATGGAAGTGGGGTTTCCGTAATTGTACAGGCGTTCAAATTCGAAAGCTAACATTATGCTTAACGCCATGTCAGGAAGAATCCGCATGAAAACAAAGAGCTGTGTTGGAGGGGAGGGAGTTGCTGGGGCGCCATTGACAGCCTGGCATCTGTCCTGCACGCAGGGATCACCACGGTGCTGACCATGACCACGCTCAGCACCATCGCCCGGAACTCCCTGCCGCGGGTGTCCTACGTCACCGCCATGGACCTCTTCGTGACCGTGTGCTTCCTTTTCGTCTTCGCTGCCTTGATGGAGTACGCCACCCTCAACTACTACTCAAGTTGTCGAAAGCCAGCCACCACCAAGAAGAAAAGCTCGGTGGGTGCCCCTGGCACGGATTTTGGGGGGGCGGCATTGAGGAGGAGTCCGAGATCAATGATCTCTATCCTCAAGGGTCTTATACAACGTGATGTAAATAGCTTACTCGACAAGACTTGAAGGAAACAAGATGGGTGTTCAGAAGATATGACTGTGACCCCATGCCTCTCTTCAGCTCCACCCACCAGTGACAGGGATGGATACGATCAGACCTAAAAGATTGCTCATAACTGGGGTGATGTACGACGCAGAGTCTCATAGCAACTTTGTAATTATTTTTTTCTGCTTTCCTTGTAGTTATTACCTCCAGATTCCTCGAGGTGGATCCATGAGCGAATAACCCTGCAAGCCCCCTCTGTATGTATCAGCGTCGCAGGTGCAAAGGTTTCTGTGAACTCTTACTCAACTGAGAGAGAGGAATGTGTTATTGCTTATGTGTGGAAGAGCAGTGCACACCCTGCCTTCAAAATGGGTTTACTTTTTTTAAAATATCCGACTTCGAAAATTGGGAAAATAAATGAAAGAATTAATCATAATCTTTCTACCCAGGGATTAGTGCATAGCATATGTATTTCTGTTTTTGCATCTCAAAACTATATTATAAACAGGCTTCCTGTTACAAATATTATTTTTTTAAGTTTATTTTTCAATTATAGTTGAGCTGCAATGTTAATTTACAGTTGCTTCAAGTGTACAGCCTCGTGGTTAGACAGCTATATAACTTAGAAAGTTATCCCCCTGGTAAGTCTACCCACCTGGCACCACGCACCGTTATGACACTATTAGTGACTGCATTCCCTGGGCTGTGCTTTACATTTGCGTGACTATTCTGTAACTGCCAATTTGTACTTCTTACTCCCTTCCCCTTCTTCCCCCAGCCCCCCAACCCCCTTCCAACCATCATTGTGTCCTCTGTATCTGTGAGTCTGTTTTCAGTTCTGTTTGTTCGTTTATTTTGTTCATGAGATTCCCCATATGAGTGAGATCATAGGGTATTTGTCTTTCTCTGACCGGCTTCTTTCACTCAGCACAATACCCTCTAGATCCCTCCGTGCCGTTGCAAATGGTAAGACTGTATGCTTTTTATGACTGACTAATACTTCATTGTGTTAACACTATTTTATTGGGTCATTTTTTGGATTGTGTCAATAATTCATGATTGATGCGCGTACAATCTTGGCTGGAGCCTGGGCTGATTCACACCTTTTCACTCCTATACACATTCCTATCACTGTGGCTTTGCATACAGCAGGGAAATTTTACTTCGTATACATTCCTAGAAGCAGAATGCCCGGCCCAAAGGGTTTGCACCGTCTTTGCCAAGTCCGTGTTCCAACAGCTCCATTAGCAGGATTCTGCCCGCGTTAGCTTGGAGAGCCAAGCAGAAAAAGGCTCCTGCAACCTGTTCCTGTTGGCATGCCTTTGTTGGCAAAGTTTAATACTTTTTCTTCTTTGTTTTTTATTTACATGTCTAGTCTGGCGGGTTGCTTTTTGCGTCTTTTAACTTTTATACGTTTTTATATAATGTCACAATTTTTATGTTTTACCTTTTTTAGAGTAGCAATCTGCCAGTTCTTCATGCTGTGTGTTATGTATATTGTATTTTATGTGGCATAAAATGTATATAGTCACCTATAGAATATATTAGGGGATAGTAACCTGGTTTTTGTTTAGTTTTTACTTCAGCCTGGCAATGTTGTTACTGTCACGTCTTGTGCCTTTTCCCGTGTGCATTGTCTGGAGTCTCCTGTGGCCGGATCAGCCAGCCTTTCCTTCCGCAGTCTCTGCCTCTTGTGTCCCCTCTACCCCTAGAATGACACAAGTCCCCTCACTCCCCTCTGAGGCTGACTCAGCTCAACACTATGTTCTAAGTGCTTTCATGTATCATCTCATTTTGTCCTCAACGCGTCCTACAAAGGAGGAAACGGAGGTATGCAGAAAGTAAGCGCTATGACTAATGACCAAGATTTGTCAATTTCAAAAATTACATCTAATTATTCATGCCTCTGAAGTTTCAGTGTATGGCTTGAGGTAAGAAGCCATTAAAAATCTGAGAAACGTCTTTGAATGGTGAGGTGAATACGCCTTTCATCATATCATATAACAATTTTATATATAATTACTTGTATTCCCTTACACATATTAGAAAGAAAACTGAATTTTAGACTGTAATAAAGAATGAAAAGCATTTATTTGAGCAAAAGGAGCTATAGATCAGGAAACAGTTTCAGAGGCAAAGAGGAGACGGCTTTTTTTTCTTTAAGTATATTTTATTGATTATGTTGTTACAATAGTTTCAATTTTTTCTCCTTTGCTCCCCTCTGCCCAGTACCCCCCTTCCCTCCAGCAATCCCACCTCCCTTAGTTCATGTCCACGGGTTGTACATATAAGTTCTTTGGCTTCACCCTTTCCTATATTATTTTTTAATTAATTAATTAATTTTTATAACGATAAAAAATAACAATTCCCCCCTCTCAGACTTAAGACCCTTTATAATCTTATAAAGGACAATGGGTGAAGGTTTTGAGCTCCTCTAGCTGCTTCAAGCTGGACATGGTCGTCAGAGTTGACAGCTTTTTAATAGAGCGAGTTCCCACCCAGGTTCCCAGTTAGGTCCGTCTTATGTCAATGAGGTTTCCAAATCCACACAGTCCTGATCGGTCAGCATGATGTGTCCCGACCAGTCGTTATGCAGCAGGTCTGATTGGATGGGGCAGGTGTGAGGCATTAGTCTAAAGAGGAAACCCGGAGCCCTTCCTAATAGTTGACTCAGATGCCGGAACCGAACAGAGCCGAGCACAGGAAGCCAAGGGTGCAGTCCAAGGTTCTTCCTGGTGTACAGAGTGCATGAGGGGCCCGCCAGCAAATAGCCACTAGACTCGTGATTTATAAAACCCGGACCCTTGGTTGACTATGGGGAGTCCATCGTAGCAGATAAATTTCTTCTCAGAGTCCACACTATCAACTGCCTAATTACACGGAGTGTTTTATGCCTGTGGCGAGGAAGAAACTTTGTCCTACCCTCTAGTGTTCTTTCCGCTTGTCTAATAATTAGATCTAAATCAGAAAGATTAATAAGAGAAAATAACCAAATTTAATTACATATGTATGCGCAGGAAAGGTTCAGAGACAGAGAGTTAAAATGAGGAATAGATGACCCTCGGAGCTAAGGATGATATAAAGCATCTTGGGGTCTCAAAAGGTCATCGCAGGACGATAAGAAGAGCAGATGATCAGTAATTAGCAGCTTGCCCTGCTCATGGATAACTGGAAAAGGGTTATCTCTGAGACTCTCTTATTACGGACAAGATCCCTAATTCAGATTCTTCTAGGAGAGCGATTTTCAACGGGTGTGCCTCAAGAAACTTTTTTAATCCTCGCCTGAAGATATGTTTTTATTGATATTAGAGATACAGGAAGGGGGAGAGATAGAGGGAAACATTGATGTGGGAGAGAAACATCCATCGGTTGCCTCCCATACACGCCCTGACCAGGAATCAAACCCACAACCTTTCAGTGCATGGGACGGTGCTCCAACCAACTGAGCCACCCTGCCAGGGCCACTGCAAGCATTTTAAAACTTTTAAAACCTGACTGTTTAGTCAGGGCACTGACCTCTTTTCTCTTAGGTTGTCAACTAAAATAATGACAACAGCCCACACAGCAACGCAACCTTCGGTGTGAATGAATCCAAATTCTACTTTTTTTGGGTCTGATTGGCAAAAAATATAATAAATTCTTTGGTGAGCAACAGGATTTTATTAATTAGTTTACGTGTATCATGAAATGAAGGAGGTTGAAAATCTCTGTTCTGGGTAGTTTAGGGAAGGAGGGGAGAAATTTCTTGAGTCTGCAAGGTTTTAGTTGCCTTTAGCTCAAAATAATCTTCATACCACAGAGGCCCATTTTGGGGTGAATTGGTCTTAACTCCCACATACCCACCTATATGCACACACCTTGGGTGGTTTTCTGACTGCTAGTCAGTAACTTATATTTGGTGCATTTCATTATGTCCTTAAGGAAACTGCATGGTGATCTATTCTCCGCAAGTGTGTTTCGTTGTGGTTCTGACTTTACAGCTGTGTGAAGTGAACATCCAGATGTTGCCAGGAAATGCTTTCTCTTTAAAACAACAGACCCAGAGTAGTGGGGAGGGGTAGGAGTGGGTGGAGTAGCCTGAGGCCCAGAGGGGACGCCACCCACCCTCCAGGGGCTGGGAGAGGAGGAAGAAACAGTAACACCTTTGTGTAGAGATAAGACCTCAGAAAGAAAGAATCCTTTAACATCGAGAAAAATGAAATTCTCACAAAACTAGAATTTACTTTAAAAAGTCTGGTGAGCTTGGCCTTGGCTGGTGTGGCTCAGTGGATTGAGCACCAGCCTGCGAACCAAAGGGTCACTGGTTCGATTCCCAGTCAGGGCACAGGACTGGGTTGTGGGCCAGATCCCCAGTTGGGGCCGCGCAAGAGGCAACCACACATTGATGTTTCTCTACCTCTCTTCCTCCCTTCCCCTCTCTCTAAAAATAAAAAAGTAAAATAAAATCTTTTTAAAAAAAAAGTCTCATGAGCTTGAAGAAAATACATAGAGAAACAATTCACAGAGAGAAAAGTGAGAAGACGCAAAACCTTCATTGATCAAGCGTCCATAAGGCAGACAAAGAAAAAGGCGCCCTGGAAACAGTTGGACGATAATTGTCAGTGTCTTCAACGGGGAAGATCCACGGGCTTCGGCCGGTGCCCGGGCCGCTATCCTCAGCGAGAAAAAGCAGAAACGGCAGCCTCTGAGCGGCAGGGACAGGCGCCAGGCTCCGCGGACCGTCACAGGAGCGCTTCGGCGCAACGTGTCCCAGCAGCTCTGAGCCTCGGTTTCCCGACGCGACAGCGCGGAACTAGCGCCCCCGCCGGGCAGCGGGCCCTGGGGTCGCCGCGCCGCGTGGCGCCCGCGGGCGGAGCAGAAGGGGGTCGGGGACCCCGCGGGCTGCAGAGGGTCCTGCAGACTCGCAGTGACGATCCCCAGCGGGGGCACTCCTGAAACTGCCGTGACAGTGGAGAGGAGCGCACGCTGTCTAGCGCGCTTAGCGTTCTGAGTCTTATTTCAATATTGCGAAATGGGGTTCGGCTCCTTTCAAAACGGCGCGCTGCGCAGGGAGCTCTCGTGACCGAAGCAGGTTTCTGTGTGAGGCGCGGACGACCCTCGGGCGGAACACGGTCAGACACGCACGCAATTATTCTGCAGCCGAGGCAGGTTTTCCCCAGCGCAGCTGGTTCCTCAAACGCGCCGGCGCAGGGACAGGAACCTGCTTTGCTCGGCGACAACCCTGGTGATTTTTATCGCCACGCCGGTGTAAGGACCATTAGCCTGGAGACGTGTCCACGTGCGAGCCCGAGGGACAGCGAGGCTTTGTGACGGCAGCGAGAGGGCCTTCGGCGCGTGCGCGCTGGGCGGTGCTCAGTGACCACGTGGTGCAGCCCGATCCCCACCGCCACCCCCACCCCCGCTGCGTTCGGGGTCACTCCTCGCACAGACTCACCCCAGGAAAAGGATTTCCCAGAAGGCGACCCGCAGGGACGCTGAGCGCTCCCCACCTCCACCCGCGTCCGTCTGGTGTGCGCCTCCACGCGGCTGTGAACACATCCGATCAGACTAACGTCCACAAGCGGAAGAAGGGGCGCCGCGATTTCTTAGAACAATCGTTTCTGCTAAAAATACAAGAGGAACTGGCGGTGCCTCGAGATGAAGCCTGCAAGGCCGCTCCCCCAGCGCCCGGCGAAGAAGTCCGGCCAGGAGCTGAGCCCCGGACCCGCGTCCGCCTCTCCCTGGACCTCCGCGTGGACCGTTTCCGTGGGCACAGCTCCGTCCCTGCGCTCCGCCAGCACAGACGAAATGGAAGCAGGCAGGCGACGAGGAGGCTTAGTTCCCTGACATCACGCAGTGACATGGAGCCATGTATTGTCCCAACTGCGAGTCAGCGCACAGTCTGCAGGCATCTGGGAGGCCGGCCACTGCGGAACAGGTGACAAGTGCCTTCGGAGCCACTGCCCAAGGTCAATGTTAAGAACGAGGCCCCTCATTTGTGAGTGGGCGGAATGCGGCCGACCCCCACCCCCGTGTGCCCCACGTTGACTTTTACTTTATTTTACTTTTTGGAAGATAAATTAAAACATCCCCACCGAACACATTTTGGGTGAGTCTAGCCACCACACACTGAAAACTCATTTTCTACCTGAATCCCATGGAACCAGAAGATTCTGTCATTGGTCCTATACACCTTATTTTTTACCATTTACTGACTGGGGGGGTGGGGGGGTAAAAAACAATGTATCTCTGCACAATTCAATATACGTACTGTTCAGCACGCGAGGGCTTGCAGATAGCCCCTGATTTCCAGCGGCTTGATGTGGGATTTTCCCACTTGAGTGTGATGGAAAGTGAGCCACATTCAGTAGGGACCGCTAGGCTAAGCTGTCACGTTCTCGGTACGTGTACTCAATGCACTCCTGACTCACAATGTTGTCAACTTACAATGGGTTTGTCGGGATGCGGCCCCACTCTGAGTTGAGGAGCATCTGTATCTGTAATATGATGTATTTACTTCAAACAGAAAAGTAGGCAGAGCAGGGACTTGGAACAATCTGAGAAATAAAAGTTTTGAACACTACACTGTACTTCCTCTTGCATTCGATTTGCAAAGATTAAACCTTCAAAGACTGAATCTATAGGGCGGGGGAGGGGGAGGGCAGAGGGGGCGGGGCATGGCATCGTGCCCAGTAGACAGAGGTCACCCTGCCTGTTGCTTGACGTCGGCTGTTCTTAGTGCATTTCCCGGTGACTTGTGTGTCCTTTCCGTTGCCTGCAGAACTACTCTCTGCTGGACGTGAGGCCGCCGCCAGCCACGATGATCACGTTGAACAATTCCTTGTACTGGCAGGAATTCGAAGAGACCTGCGTCCACGAGTGTCTGGACGGCAAGGACTGCCAGAGCTTCTTCTGCTGCTACGAAGAGTGCAGGTCGGGGTCTTGGAGGAAAGGGCGGATCCATATAGACATCTCGGAGCTGGACGCGTATTCCCGCGTGTTCTTCCCCACGTCCTTCCTGCTCTTCAACTTGGTCTACTGGGTCGGGTACCTGTACCTCTGAATGTTGCTGGCGGTGAGGAGGGAGGCGTGCTAGGTGCCCCCTGGCCCCGTCACCTGCCCCAGACCAGTAGTGACCCATCGGGGTAGCGCGAGGACACTGCTCAGTTCATCTGACGTTCTGAGCAGCGTGGGAGACTGCGCCGAGTATTTCCATTGTGTATTCCACACTCGCACGTGGTGTTCTTGCTCAACCCTTCCCGACTCTGTAGCTTGGTGACGTTCACGAAAGGTCTTGGGATACTGAACGGAGCTGCCGATTATCGTTGCAAAGAAAACTGTCACTCACGCGAGCAAGTATCTGAGATGCTGTCCCAGGCCCCGGCCTTTTGGGTTTTTCCTTCGCGGCCCGCGGTGACCCCGCGCCCACGTGTCCGGAGTCACTGCAGGCTGAGACACGCTCACTCTGGCTTCAGCCCTGTGCTCGCGGGCAGACTGGGTTCCAGTGTGAACGGCAGTGAGTTTGGAGCCTGGTTCCTCTCTCTGTAGCCTATTCTGCTCTGACATCGTCATCATTAGCTAGCTTTCCTCTCTCGAGTAACCTCACCTAGGTTTGGGACGGGGGTACGTGCATCATCCCTCAGTTTCCAGTTGAGGACGAAGTAAGATTTTCAGATTTTTTTCACGTCGCTGACATCAACCATGTTGATTATCTCCGAACATCAGAAGGTCATTACTTAATTTCAAACTACTGCGAGTTGGCAGTATCTGAGCCTTCAGTTCTTGGACGGGTTCGGCTTGAGTTCAGCGTTTTACCCTCGGAGTCATGTTTGACTGGCCCGAGGGGCAAATCCAGTGCGTGTGTCCCTGATGACGTCATGCTGTTATAGGTTTGATGAGTATCTTCATCTTTCGAAGGAACATATACACCGTTCACAAGCCTTTGCCTTGAAAACGTTTTCCAGAGTGTGAAAAAAACATGTAGATAGAATTTTAAAATTTTCTTAGTGCATATTAACTTTCCAGTCAAATCACTTTAGATGAAAAAAAAAAATTGGGCAACGGCTGTCATCGGTGATATATTTTGATGAACAAAAAAGCTTTTATACTTTGAAATATGGATACATAGCAAAATCCCAAAGAAAACATTCCCTGAAATTATTATTCTTTTGATATTTTTATAACACAAAACCAACTTGCTTTGTGACGTTAGTTCTTTGTTCTCACTGGATGTCAGTATGTATATATTTCCCAAAACACTTCAGAAATTTCCCACCGCTAACAGGAAAAACAAAAAGCCCTACCTGCTCATTAATGACGCTTAGTTCCCATACTGAAATTTCGGTACCAGAATCTCTGTGCTTCTCGCCCAGGAAATTGGATTAATTTTATTGGGAACCATAGAATTTTATTTTAATTCTCTATCGGGCATATTTTCATTCCTCAGAGAAAAAAAGGTGAAACATCATGCAGAGAAAATACATAAAAGTGCTGACTGCACATGGTTTGTTGGGTGTCAACCAGACACGGGAAGGTCTGGGAGTGGAAGAGGCCTGGAAAGTTGAAGTGAGAGGAGTCTGTTCCTTTTGGTGAACATCGCTGCGTATCAAGTGAGGGCAAATTTATGGCTGTGCTGTCACCCAGTTCCCAAGGGGTGAGTGGGCAGCGTGAGACAGTTAGCCCATTGGTTTTTCTGCCTCTCCCTGCCTTCTGATCTCAGAGCCGCCGCATGGACCGCAAGCCACTTGGCTTCTACTTAGCAAATGCAATTTTAAAAATGAGGTGATAAATATTTGCAGAGAACCAGGCTGACTCTGTTGGCTTTGATGAAATGTCTACTTTGTTCAGAGTTTTGCCTATTAGTGTATGAACCACCCCACCCCCACCCTCGGTGGTCCGGGGGCACCGTGACTGAGGGACCTCAGGCTCTCATACCCGAGTGCTGAGCACCCAGGGGAGGCGGCCCAAGATTGGGCCTCTTCAAACAATTTCCAATTTCATGAATTCATGACCTCTCACAACACAAAGCAATTCCACCTGTTGCGTCTTAAAAGAATTTCTGGAGGGAATTTGAATTTTCTAGTGAAATTCTTCTTGGAAGGGAAATAGCCTGAAAGCATTTTTTTGTGACATAGATTTGACCCAGTTTTACCTTTAAAATTTTTTTTATTGATGCCTCTTGTTTCCAAGCCACATAATACCTGGGCATCGTTGGCTAGTCCCATGAAATTACACACAAGGGACATACACACCAGTTACCTCTGATGCTTTCCCCCAGCTGGGGCAGCCCCACTGGTCTAAATACCCTAGTTCACGGTTCCTTCCCTATGAAGGGAGACCCTTCATCTAAACAGAGTCCAATACCTGTGCACTCACTGAGCATAAGAGAGATTCCTGCACACACAGCAATGCACACACTGGTCTGACTGAAAACTAACCCATCCCCGGAGCGCATGCCCACCTGGTCCTTGGCAGGATGCCCACGAAAGTTCTCCTTCCCTGTCTTGGTCTTGACTCCCAGGATGAACTTCTCAGTCCGCAGTCTGGGAGGAGGACACGCGGATCGCATGGGGGTGGGGATGGGGGGCTCATTTCAGCGTGCGTGAGTCTGCCTTTTGGAGGACTAGAGAGGAGAAGGGCAGGGACAGTGTGAGGGAAGTGAGTCACTCTAAAGGAAAAGGCTGTCCTTCCCTGTAAGCTTGGTTAGCAGGGTCCATGCGGGGCGCAGTGTGAGGTTGTTCCACGCAGACCCCACACCCTTCCAGCCCCACCAGTTTGTTGTGCAGGGAGAATTAGAAACATCCGTGGTCGTGGTGTGGCCGCTGAAGGGAGTTTTCTGAGTGACCTGCCTCTCAAAGGTGCCCCTATTTCTCACATTGAGAAAGACACAAAACCGAGCAGCCACAACTCCGCATTGCGACAAGGGTTTCTCGCTTCTGATCACTGCAGATGACGTTCAGGGCTGTGATTGTCTCTCTCTGAAGCTACCTCCGGGCTGAGAGGGAGAGAGAGGAAAAGGCGTTTCACATTCATGGAATTAGGGCAACGTGCCTCCTCAGAGCCTAGAAAGTTTCGGTTTCTACCAAGTTTCTACATCACTGATCACAAGACCCTCAGATACTGGACAGAGGACAATACTCTAATTTACTCTGCACCCAGCCAATACTGACCCCGATTCACCCAACACATGCCTTAAAGCAACACATAAAGCTCCAATATTACCCATCACGTAGACGTCCCATTTCCCGGGAGCATGTATATTTCACGCCAGGTTTTCTTTCTCTCTTGTGCGCGGCTGGAGACAGCATTTCATTTCTTCACATGCAAACAGTCTTATCCTTGATTGGCTGGCAACTCAATGAACACAGTTGTGGTTCCTTCAATTCAAAAAATGCTTGTGCTCAGTGGTGAGGCATGTTCACGCTCCACGTGACACACGGGGACAGGTTTTAAGTCAGCGACATAGCGCTTGTCACAGGGTATGAGTAGTCATAGAGAATCTGGTCACCAAGCCCTTTTGCCTGGACGTAGCTTTGCTGCAGTAACAGGGTTTGGGCATATTTTTGGCTGCTGTGCTCAATACCCCAGGGGAGGTCACTGATAGTGCTGCTGCGCATTGACACACCCGCCGCTCGGAAGCACCAGGACATCCTCACCTAAAGGGCTAGGAAACAGGACAAACCTCCTCTTCCTCCACCGTTTTTCTCTCAACGGCCAACAACTGAAAATTGTCTGTGATTTCCTTCGTGGGCTCAGAATAACCGCTCTCCAACCATCGCCCTTATCAATATATCTGAGCAACATGCTCAAGACGCGAAGCATTTTGAACCCCCTCTGTGATCTCGCGATTGTCCGAGTGCTTTTTCTGAGAGTTTATAAACTACATACATATGAAGTTTCACCCTCAATTTCCAACTGGATATAGCTATCATTTGTGAAATATTCAGAAAGGCGTCTAGAAATAAGAGGGGAAAAGCCAGATTATGACTACTACGTCGTGAATGTGAAATTTACAATTTCCCATCAAGCCCACTTCAAATTGCCCCAAGTTGAGGAATCGTGTAATCCATACATGTTTCTTTGCTCAGATCTGCCCGTGAGAAACATGCAGATTCGCGCAGGTTGTAGCAGTACCTCCACATGGTATAATCACTTCCAAAGAACCAGGAACGTAATAGTTCAGGCCAAGTGTGTTCCTTGTTGGCTTCACTTTCACTATAAAATTTGATTTCTCTCATTATAGGGAAAAAAAATAGCCTTATGCTCAAGACTGTTGAGATCATAGCATAACATAACAACTCCGCCATTTGTATTTCTGAGAGAATAAAAACTTGGCTTTTTAAAACATCTGGTAGTTTTGAAGACTAGAAACTAGGGCGTTTCCACTTTTAAAGTTTCCACTTTTAAAATTTCTTCTGCTGACGAGTTAGCAATTCCAAGGCATAAGCCTGGCCTAGTTCTATTGAGGTCAAAAGGGAGGATGTTTCCTTTTTTTTTTTTTTTCAAAATGTCCTCTAGTTAAATGAGGCTTTGGTTTTTAATGTTGTCAATAAAACACCTCAAATCTCTTATCACTCTACTCACGTAAAAAACAGACTTCAGACCATGTTAAATCAGGGCTTAAAAAAATGAGTGCAACAGTCCCTAACAAGTTTTCAGTATTTTGAATTAACCAAGAAGGTCTTTCAGATCATATGATACGGGAACATGAGCCAGAAAAGAATTAGGAAGATAAAACACACGAGCGTGCACACATGCGCACACACTCGTTCACAACATGCATGCGCACATGCGCAGGCACAAAGCGGACGATGTAGCGTTCGGGTAGCCGAGGAAGTAGTCGATTCTGTTGCTTCCATGATGCAGATGATCCCCTTGTCTCACCGCTTCCTGTTTCCCATGTGTCAACACAACGTGGAAGGTCCCCAGCCACTAGTTTGTCCCGCCGTGTGAGGGAAGGAGTGTCCTCTGTTCCTGCTGAACAGGTCACACTGGGCAGGTTGGAAAGAACTGTCAAGACTCATTCCCGATAATGAAGTCCTCCAGGTTGAGCAGGTGGCCGCTACGTTTTCTTCTTTTCTAGTTATTTGGGGTTCCTTCTGTGTTTTTTCCATTTGCCACTTTGTCCCAAAAGGATTCAAGTCCCCCTTTTCCATTAAAAAGTAGAAAGAAGCCCTAACTCACTGTCAGACTCTGGTCCTGTAACAGGCGGTGAGTGCTTTGATTTGGGGGGCATTTTTGGCAGTGAATTTTTATCACATACTCTTTGTGTTTATAGCAGGAAGGGTTTGGGGGGCCAATTTTGTCCATGGAGGAAGCCCCCAATGCACAGAGCAGCGTGTCAGTTCCTCTGATGGGGACATCAGACCAGCCCGTCCTTGTCTAGTGGTGGAGTCACCGGTGACCCCTCCCCCCAGTCCTCTAAGATGCCCACCCATCAATGGGGTCCTTGCAGGGTGACCCGAGGAGTTATAGAGAGATAAAAGAAAAAGGAAAATGCCTACATTCTGAAGTGACTTTCACTGTAATTTGAAAATAAATAATGACAGAAAATTCACACAGCTTACTGACTACACTTTCAAATTGTCAGGCCAATATGATGATAGAATTTTAGAAGAAACAAACTATGCTGTAGCACCATCATCATCACCACCATCATCATCCCCACCACCAGCATCACCAGCATCATCATCACCATCATCACCATCACCATCATCATCACCACCACCAGCATCACCAGCATCATCATCACCACCACCATCATCAGTACCCTTTTCATGTACCATACTAGTGCTTAGCTATTGAGTCAACAGAAAGGCTTAAAGTCTTTTCCAAACCATAACAAGATGAGAACTCCCTTCCAGGAGAAAATGGAAAAGTTTTATTTTAATTTAAATAGTAAATACACAAAGAAGAGTTCAAAGCTGTGCTTGCCTAAAACCCTTCCAGACTGTTCTTTGCCCTGGAGGTCCTGGCATTCTGACCTGCCTCGATGAGAGTTTGAAACTAGTCACATAGAATGGTCCATCTACTTTTTGATGGTTGGTTACTACTTCTGATTTTTGTTTGTTGGTGGGTTTTGGTTTTACCTCACTTGGCTCTTTTATTCCTTTTCATAAACATAACATTGGACTTGGCCAAGAACTATCTATTTTTCCCTAAAATGGATGCATCTATAGGCACCGCAAATTCCATTAGCCCAAAAGGACAATCAGTAGGCTTCTTAAGATATGATTTGTGTTTAGACTTTGACTCTCCCTAATTTTTCTTGGAATTGTTACTCCTAGATAGAAATAGATAAACAGGCCTAATGTATCAATGAAATTTACAGTGTTTATTATTATTATTTCTACTTAGAATTAAAACATTTTTAGAAGACACTTCCGATCATCCTGACCTTCAGAACAACTAATTTTGCGCTAGTGAACAATGTTTACATGCATATGTTTCTACCACCAGAACATGTTTTCCTTTAGGAGCAGATAGATCCTAGGCTGAGCACCGGCTCGCTCCTCACGACTGCGTTTTTGTGTGTGTGTGTGTAGGAGAGTCTAACAATCGTCAGGGATTGGGCCTGGGTCGTCTTGTGAGGAGCAAAGGGCCGTCTGCGTTTACATGCAGTGGTGTGTGTGTTTGTGTGTGTGTGTGTGTACAGCGGTGAAAACGGAACACCTTCTTACTGTGTGTATCCCTCCACCCGTCTCCCGCGTGTAGTTGAAACAGGTAAAAAGGCGCAACTTCCCAGTGGTAGCAGATTAGCTAACAAGCCTTTGGTTAAGGAGGGAGGGAGGAGGGAGGGACGCACAGAGAGACACTGACAATCTTCCTATTTCCTGGAAATGCGGAGCCACAATCTTTCTTTTAAGCTTAAATGCCAGGTGAGAGATTGGTCTGCGGCCCCAACAAGGCTGCCTATTGACAGCCTCCTGTTGGCCCGGCCTTGACTTGGGGACACTTCTGAGCACTTCCTCCGTGGTTTGTGCGTCATGGTTTCTCGGATTAGAACCAAAGCAGTTCTCAAGATGCAGGCGGCGAGCGCCCAGCGCCACGCTCGTGCGGGGCGCAGCTTTCACCCATGAAGCGTCGGGTCCCACGGGACCGGTGGGCCGGGCGGGCGCAGCCACAGGTGCGGGCTGTCCTCTCTTTTTGCAGCTTGTGTGTGAAGTAGAATTGTGAGCCCCCCTCCCCACGCCCCGGGGGGATGCCACAGGCTGAGAGGGAGCACAGGGCTGCTTGCTGCCTCGATGGCACCCTTCCATTGCGCCCAGGTGGAAGGCGGAGAGATTCCGGAATCTGAGCACCCTGGAATCAGCTCCGAGTGGCCCGCCCCGCCCAAGTGCCTGCGCCCGCCCTCCCCGGGCAAGTGCGCCCAGGGCCAGGCCAGGGTCCCCACCCCACCGCGTGGCCTCCACGGCTCCCCTGCCCGTTTAACAGCGAGGGACTGGGCGCCCCGGCCTCGGGTCTTCAGGCCGTCCCAGGGGGTTCCGAGGTCCCTGTCTCTCTCGCCCTGCCACTCGTGATGTCCTAGTGAAACGAAGACACACTTGCGCCCCACGTGCCTTGGCGACACGGGCGGCGCCGCGCCCCGCTTCGCCGGCACCGTCCCCGCCGCGCCCTGCCCGAGGCCGGCTGGGCCTGGTGGCTGGGCCGCCCTCCGTATTTGTATTTGGATTCCTACGTTTGTACTTCTAATACTAATAAATGCACACGTTGTCAGAAACGCGAGCGCCAGGAGTGGCCATCTCTCTGGGGGGCGCGGGGGGTGGCACCGCGGGCGGGGGTGTTCTGCTCGGGGCGCTGCCCCTCTCAAAGACCCACTCCACCCCTCCCCAACGCCACCCCACCCCACCTGCGGCCAGCCCCGTTCAGAAGCAGATTCTGTAAATGCTGGAAGTGGGGGAGTTAAGTGCCTTCTCAGGAGGAAAGCTTGCAAGTGGTCATCCCCAGGGGAAGCGCCCCTCCTCCCCGCCTGCTAAAGCCCATGGGACCCCGCTCCAGCCCAGGGAAGGCAGCAGGTGGCCGCGGGGCCTCCACGGCAGCTCAGACGCGGATTAACAGTGTGGCTCCAACCCCATGGGGAATTCGGGGCTGGTCACCCCCAGAGTGGGAATGGCAGCTCCTGGGGAAGGGGCTGCAGCCCCACACTGGAGTCAAGACAGGGGGTCGCCAAAACTAACCGCCACCAACCCAGTGGTGGTCAACCTGCATTGAGCACACTTTTTCATTTTTTTTTCTTTTCCGTTACAGTTGACATACGATAGCATATTCGTTTCGGGTTACAAGCCAGTGATGAGACATTTTCATGACTTACTAACAGAACTGAGCACATTTTACTAAAGGAACCGCCCAGGTCCACCAGCACAGCCATTAGCACGTCTGTGAGGTAAAACCGCTGCCCCCGCCGGGTGCCATTGGCGGCATTGGCGGCAGTGCGCTGTGACATGTTCCCTGCCACCGCTGCCAGCTCCTGCACCTGCTCCGAGTCCTAAGGGGGGCCTCCCATGTGACACAAGGCTTTCAGAGGTCAGTGGGACCGCTTCGAGGGGATCGCCCTTGGTGGCGTTTTTAGCAGTTACGTCTTGGATGTCTTCACTCTCTGCCTGAATGCCAGCGAACACTTCCTGTTCATGAATCGCTTCGTCTAAGGAAAACGGTCAGGTTTTCCCGGGCCCTGACCCGACCTCCCGGCCCCTTCAGACATAAAACCTCACAGTCACTGTGTATGGGGGACTGATTACCTGCCAAGAACTTTGCACACATTGAATCGGTCCTTCCTTCCAAAACCCTGTGAGGAAGGGGTTGGCTTTGTCACTGTTTTAATCATAAGAAATCTGAGGCTTGGCTTAAAATAACTCCCCTAGTATCAGAGATCCTGAAAAAGGCAGAAGAAGGATTTATATGCTGGGGATCTGGCTGAAGCACTTTGACCGCCTCTGCTTGGCCCTGGCCGGGTGGCTCGGTTGGAGCATCATCCTGTAAACCAAAAGGTTGAGGGTTCAATCCCTGGTCAGGGTGGAAACATTCTCTCTCTGTCTCTCTTTCTCTCTCTCTGTCTCTCTCTCTCTCTCTCTCTCCCCCCTCCCTCTTTCTCTCTCTTCCTCTCTCATCAATAAATAAAAATAAAAAAGAAATACAGACAGGGGCCCAGCCCAGACCTACTGAAATAGACCTGCATCTTAGGCTGTCGCACATTTCAGGGGCACCGGCTGCTCTTGCCAAGTCAAAATCGCCTCTCGATAATTGAATCTCATGGTGTCTTCAAACGTCCACAGAAGAGAGAACACTCTGAATCAGCTGAAATTTGCCAAACCTTTCCACACACATCCCCTCACATCTAACAGCAATTCACATATTCCTTTTCCTACATGGCAGGGTAACATGTTTCAGATGCAAATGTGTCAATTCCTGTGTTTTGCTGGAGTTCTGAGTCCTATGAACTGCCTTTGAAATCGCATCAGGGCACAAAGAACATACAAACCTCAGACTTCACACAGACGGCATTTGAGACCGTTGGATATGATTCAGCTCAAGCATCAGCGCTTCAGTCACCCGCACCAATACACCGAGAAGCCCCAGTGCCTAACGGGATGCTGGTGGTCAGTCGGGCAAGGTCAGCGTGACTGCAAACTGAACCCACAAAATCTGAATTTCACTCCTATGCCGGGTTCCGCTAGGCGGCCACGGACAAGATGGAAGATCTCCGTTATTTCTTTGGGGAAAAGCCTTCCGTCTGTCCCTCTGGCTGGATGGCTCTGTTGGCTGGACCGTCGTCTTGTGCATCAAAGAACTGTAGGTTCGATTCACCAGTCAAGGCACATGCCTAGGTTGTGGGTTCGATCCCAGGTGAGGGTATGTATGGGAGGCAACCAATTGATGTTTCTCTCTCTCTGCCTCTCTCTCTCTCTCTCTCTCTCTCTCTGCCTCTCTCTCTCTCTCTCTTTCTCTCTCTCTCTCTCTCTCTCTCTCTGCCTCTCTCTCTCTCTCTCTTTCTCTCTCTCTCTCTCTCTCTCTGCCTCTCTCTCTCTCTCTCTTTCTCTCTCTCTCTCTCTCTCTCTGCCTCTCTCTCTCTCTCTCTTTCTCTCTCTCTCTCTCTCTCTCTGCCTCTCTCTCTCTCTCTCTCTCTCTCTCTCTCTCTCTCTCTCTCTCTCTCTCTCTCTCGCCCACCCCTCCTCTACACACAGAGCATCATCCCCTTTAGTACACACAGTGGCAAACACCTAACTCTGTTCCAGCTGAAGCAATAGGCAGTGGTATCCTCAGTGGTTGACTGTCCCCCAGGATTAATACCCTTAGAAATAGTTTATGCAGCCCTTGCCAGGTAGCTCAGTTGGTTAGAGCATCATTCTGACATGCCAAGGTTGAGGGTTCGATCCTTGGCCAGGACTCATACAAGAATCAACAATAAATGCATCAATAAAGTAGAACAACAACTCGCTATTTCTCTCTCTCTCAAATCATTAAAAAGAAATATAGTTTATGCAGAGGAGGCAAGGAGGCTGGGGGGATAGGGGCTAAGGCCACTGACCTTTGAGCAGGGTTTGGATTGCCAAACGCCATTCGATCTTGGCCGTCTCTGAGTTGGGGGAAATGTAGTGCTTCTACCTGTAAGAGCTTTTATTTCTAATAAGCAAGCTAGTAACCATTAAGCAAGCTTGTCTTGGGTCCCAAGCCTTCTTTATAGATGCTTGGCCTCCAGCAAGTGATCAATGATGATTATCTAAGGCACAGACGATCAGGATGATTTTGTTTATTCTTTCTCCTCGGACCAATTTCATTTCCCTCAGGCCACCCAGCAGCCAGCAAAGGCCGTGTGCTCTGTGAGCCTCGCTCTTTCTCCACCACGGTCCCTACGGGGTATCCCTCCCACTCAGATCCTGTCTCTGCCACAGAGCATGCGACAGACACACCGAGCGTCTGACCTTAAGTGCCATGGTGGCAGCCACCGCTTCTCCTAGCAGAGCAGTAAAACGACTTTTTGTGTTATGCGGATGAAGCAGAACTTCATTTGCACATGAATCCCTTTGAGAAAAATTGCAAGTTTATAAAGAATATAGGTTTTTTATTACCATTTGCCAAGAAGCAAATTTAATATGTTTGGCTATTAGGGGAGGCGCAGCGGGTTTCAGCCATAGGAGGAGGTCACCGCGTAATCTCTGAGGACAATAAAGTTATAAAACAATTTCTTCTACCACTCGCTCTCCATCAGTCCACATCTTTGGGGAGAACATAGTCAAATCTAAAAAATACAAAACAGAATCAACTACATAGTAAATGCTTCCACTCCATTTTTTTCTGAGGACATACTTGCCTTTACCTTTGTCTTTGATGCTCAGATGAAATGTTTGCCCAACGTCCAAAGCTGATTTTCTTCTCCCAGCATGCCTCCCGGTGGGCCTGCCTTCACCCCCGGAAACCCCCAAGCACATGGGAATGATTACCACCCATATACAGAGAAAGGAGGCAACTTATAGATTATTTATTATTCCTCAAAATGCTACATTGACTTTTTGGTCCAAGTACTTGAACTCTGAAGCTCGCGTTTTCTTTTGTTTGGGTTTTTGTATTTTTTGTTTTTTTTCTAGATGAGTAAACTTAATTCTTTTTCAATTCGACTTTCTTGTTTATACCATTATAGCTGCTTCCACATTTTCCCCATTTGTCTGCCTCTACCCAGCTCCCCACTCCCCATGGGCACAGAGGCTGGGAGCCGCGGATCCTTTGGTTCCTTTCAGCAGCCAGGGAGTCCTGACGTTGAAAGGCCTGTTTAGGAGTCACACTCACTCCTTCCACCCCATCCCTCCCTTCCTCATTAAAGCTCTGCGGGCAGGAGAGGGAAACATGAAAGGAATCTCACCCAGGGAGACTGTGTCTGGAATCATAATAGGGACTCATTTTGGGCTTCAGCTTTCACATTATTTGCAGAAATGTATTTTTATCTCCTGCACAGCCTTCTTATTTTCTCTTAATTTCTCATGGGAAGAGCCGGCTGGCAGTTCAGGGTTACAGAGAAAATTGAGAATTCCTGCAGTAAATTTCTCAGAGCTCATGAAGCTGGTTTCCCCAGGATCTAAAATTACAGAGGAGATGTCTATAGTTGACTCATGACAAGCGCCGCCAGGAAACCCGTGCCGGGGCACCCCACACCTGGGACAGCTGAGTGGAAAGACACTATGTTATTTGAGCCCAGCTGCTGTTTGTAAGACAGATACGCTTGGATTCTTTTTTTTTTAATCCAAGGATATATTTATTATTATTATTATTATTATTGATTTGAGAGAGAGAGAAAAGCATCAATCAGTTGCCTCCTGTACACACCCCAACAGAGGATCAAACCCCCAGTGTAGGTATGTGCCCTGACTGAGACTTGAACCCACGACCTTTTGGTGCACAGGACGGCGCTCCAACCAACTGAGCGACCCAGCCAGGTCTCTTGGATCCTTCTTTAGCCCTCCTGAGTTCTGTTTCCTCAAAGGCAAAACAGAGAAATGATAGATACTTTTCCAGATATTATGGCATTTTACATGGGAAGGAGCTGCTCCTCATGCCATTAATAAGCTAGTAGTATCACCCTAATCTCCTCTGTCTCGTCAGCTGTGGGCCCCTCTCCCTGGGTCACAGAGGGACGAGTGGGGTTGGGAGCACGAGTCGGGGAAGAGCCTTGCCTGCTGTCCCCATGGGGCCCTGCTGTGCTCCAATCTGGCCACGGCTCCGGGTCCAGCTTCCCTCCCAGAAAGGACAGACACCGTGCTGCTGGGGACCTCTTATGTAGCAGCGACACACAGCCACCCTGACCTGCGTGCGGATGTACCCAAACTGAGCGTCTAAGGGGAAAAGCCACGGATCCCAAACCGCCCAGCATTGAACCCATTCATTCCCCCATTAGCATGTCCACGGCTCCACCAACCACCGCCTTGCTAATTCTTTTCACGTCCTACCCGCGGTTCATGGCAGCGCCCCCTCCTTTGAGTCTCAGGGGTACTTAGTGTGTGCGCATGTGCGCGTACATGTGCACGTACGTCCATTTCTGCTGTTTTAGCTCCACCTCCCAAAAGCCGAGTCCGTGGCTAGAATTTTTTCTCTCCGACGGTGTCAAACATAGTCAACACTTGCGACTTTTTGTGAGTGAACTTTTTCCCCGTGGAAGACCATTTGAAAGCCGTCGTTCACCTAGGTGGGTACATTGTAACGTAGTTCTCAGTCCGCGCTTCCCTCCGTCACTCCTCAGCGTCCTGTGGCCCCTCACGAGCTCTGACATTTCAGAACTCCTTGCAGACAACAGAGCAGCTAGAGGAGGGGACTTTCTGAGCTGTTTCTGTGGGACAATATTTATGTGCTACTTCTTAGTCCTCCAGAGCTGCTGCCAGATACGTGGAAACACAGGCAACAGAGTGACGGCAGGCGCTGGAGGAGATAATGAATGGGCTTCCGTACAGAAGCAATAGCCCTGGCCAGGTGCTTCAGTGGTTGGAGCATCGCCCCGTACACCAAAAGGTTGTGGGTTCGATTCCCGATCAGGGCACATACCTAGGTTGTGGGTTCCATCCCAGCCAGGGCCTGTAAAGGAGGTGACTGATCGATGTTTATCTGTCTGTGTCTCTCTCTCTCTTCCTCTCTCTCAAATCAATAAACATACTTTAAAAAATTTTTTTAAGAACTCATGTACAGACCACAAGCTTTGGGCAATAAGGCCAAACAGAACACGGAAATTGAAAGGGATTAACACATTCAGTCAGCCAGAAAAGAGCTTTAATAGAAATGTGGCCGGTTTGGTGTCTCTCCGTGAACATGAAGACTTTTTGTCAAGTCTTTTATCATCAAAGGTGCCATTCCGGGCTAATTTCACGTCTCTCACAACTAGCACAAGGTAACGGTGCTGCTATCACTCATATCGACTAGGGCTCTTCCCAACCCATTTCTGTTGAAATAGCCTCGATCCATTTGACTCTGCAGACCCTCATCACCCACGATGCTGCCGCTCTCATCCCTGTGCTGTGCGTACCTGCCACAAATTTCTCCCAAAGGTTCTTCCTGTGCTTTGCTCATGACCACAAATGCCAGAAAATGTGAACCCGTTATTTGTTTTCTACTCATGAGAAGCTTTGATTTTTTTCAACCATGAATTTTTTAATTATAACATTTATTGGGGTGATATTGGTTAATATCAGAGAAGGAAAACTCTGACTCCAAAAAACCTCCGCTGCCTTGCGGCATACCTCTTCAGGGGAAAGGCTAAGGGAGTAAACCCCGACAGAAAATCCGGAGCCGGAGTCCCTAAGGCGGTTTGACGTTGTAGTCAACACCGGCAACTCCTGCGGCGCACCTGAAGCCAAGCTGTATTGACTCTGTCTTTCCCTTGGACCCTTCAGCTGCGAAGAGAGGGGGGGTCTGCTGCATGGGCAACAGCAGACCCTCCATATCACCCTGCCCAGGCTCTGTAGCTTCAGCTTCACTGGAGAGGACACTCCAGCGTCATCAACACGGGAGGAGACAGATACCGTGTCACTCCCGAGTCGGACTGCACAGCCATTCTCGGCGGTGCAGATAGACTCTTAAGAAGCTACACCGTCGTCTCTCGAGACGGACGGCTGCCGACGATTATTACTCTGGGCTGTGAACCACGAAAAGTATTTTTTGAAGTACTGATGACTTTCTTGAAGTCAAATTTCTAGACTTATAATCGATGACTTAAAAACTCCAGGGACGAATACATGCATAAAATGCAATTTTCTAAAAACCAATGAAGAGACTAACAAATTCTCAGACCTTCGGCCAAGGGAGACTTTATTTTTTTATATATATACACATACAACGTTCCCTCACAAACTATACGCCTTTCGCAGGCAGAGTGTGTATTCAGAGGGGGTACAGTTTGCACGCTCACCGTTTTCACAGGAAGAGTGACTTCATGGAGAACGGGGGCCGGCTCAGGAGAAGCGACAATTGAACAACACGAGCCACTTGGGATGGATTGGAGCCTGTGTCTGTCCTTACGGAGCCAGACCAGATGGGTCATGAAATACACATACTTCCTGTAGGGGAGTCTTGGGTAGGTGACATTTGCCATGATTTGCTGGCATTCAGCTGAATGAGAACGTGGGTGCCCAAGGCCTATAGTCCAGGGCACCCCATGTAAGCACCTTGTCCCCCCCAAGAGTGGTCTTGGGGGGGTGTTCTCCTGTTGGTGGCGACAGGTCGAGCTCCCGCCGGCCTTCCCACGATGTGTTTGTTAATTCCATCCCATCACGCTGTGAACCACGAGCAGGTAGCACACGCCCACCGTGCAGGAGACGACCATTACCGGGAAGCCCAGCCTGAAACACAAAGAGAGGAGATCGTGGCATCTGCCGTCTGCAGAGGGCAATGTGACCAAAACACACTGTTACATTGTTGCTGCAGAAGAATACGGCCCTGGGAGCCTCCTCTCTCCCCTAAGCCAATGGCATGACCTCTCATTATTAGAAATCAAACGCTGGGTTTTAGCCTCGATGGTCTGGACACACGCCTCTATGACACCCCCACTGACCGCCACTGTATTGGAGGCCGGCTTAACATTTTTGCACACTTCTAATTGGCATTGCAGGGCCTCGGTCTGTTCTCACAGGAGCAGGTTGGCCTTGGGCATGACACACACCGTCGGAGTGCGGTTCTGGGGCATTCCTTCAATCTCTGGATGTTTCTGCATCAACTTCCAATGGTCCTTCCAAGAAAGCTGGTTTCCCGGGACGGCCATAGTCCCGAGAGCCCTGAAGTCCTCACCCTGGGAGCTGGGACAGCTGGAGAGGTGGCGCTGGGAATAACCTCTTGTCTAAGGGAGGCAGGATGGAAGAACAGGACTTTCTTCTGCGTTCGTGAGGTGTGAGGCGTATGGGCAGGTTCGCACTACTGTGAAAGATGTCATGGGAACATGGAAGTTTCCCTCACCGTATGCATCCCACTATGCACCTGTGTTCCCACAAAGGCCAATCCTGATGGACGGACCCCAACAGATTCCTAACTGGCATCTGAGACCCATGCTTTGAAGCCGCTGTTTAATGCTATATTGTCACTGAGGGAAGTCACCGAAAAGGTTACGGTTTTTGTTCCAAGAGGCATTTGATAAAATGGAACATTAACTCTTGGTAAAAACTTTCAACAGAGTGGGTATGGAGGAACCCCAATAAAGGCCACGCGTGACAAGCTCACAACTAACACCACACTCGGAACAGGGGAAGCTGTTTCTCTAAGCTCAGGAACAAGACAAGGCTGCCCACCCCAGTCTGATCTAACATGGCACCGGAAGTTCCAGCCACAGCAATCAAACCCGAAAAAGAAATAAAAGGCATCCAACTTGGAAAGGAAGAGGTAAAACTGTCCCTGTTTGAGGGTGACATGATAGTATATAAAGGACTCCACCAAAAACAACTGTTAGAACTAATAAATAAATTCACTACACTTACAGGATACAAAATCAGTATGCAAAAGTCAGTTGCATTCCTATACACTAATAACAAGCCGAAAGAGAAATTAAAAAAAACAATCCAGCCCGGGCCAGTGTGGCTCAGCTGGTTGGAGCGCCATCCCATAAACTAAAAGGTCACGATTTTGACTCCCAGCCAGGGCACATGCCTGGGTTGAGGGTTCAGTCCCCGGTCAGGGTGCCCATGAAAGGCAACCAATGGATGTTCTGTTGTATAATTGAAATTAATATAATGTTATATGTCACTTATATCTCCATTTAAAAAATGGTTTTTAAAAACGTGGCTTTTCCAGAGGTTGCCAGGTGGGAGGGGGATTATGGGCAAAAAGGTGAAAGTGACTGAGACATCCAAAGGGCCGGTTATAAAAACAGTCCCGGGGGTGTAAACACAGCACAGGAAACACAATCGATAATATTGTAATAACCATGCATGCAGCCAGGTGGGTGCTAGACTCACTGGGGTGACCACTTCCTAAGGCATATAAATGTCTAATCGCTGCATTGCATACCTGAAACTAATCTACTATTGTAGGTCGCCTTTGATTGAAAAATAAAATAGTTTAAAAATAAATAGCGGCCTTTCAATGTAGAATATCATAAGTGAGGAAAATGTTCAGCACAATTAATCCTTATTAAGTTGACTCCATGTTAGGAATTCAGATTTCTTTCTTTTTTTTCAGGCATGCCATGGTTACAGGGGCATTGGGGACACACAATTTCAGCCGTCGGATTGAGCTTTTAGCATCCATCTTTTGCTGAAGCTAAAACCGGTCGAGTCTGCTGAGAGTTCTGAAATCCAAATAGCTTTTCTCGCCCTGGCTGGTGTGGCTCAGTGGACTGAGTGCCGGCCTGTGAACCAGAGGGTCACCAGTTCGATTCCCAGTCACGGCACAAGCCTGGGTTGCAGGCCAGGTCCCTAGTTGGGGATGCACTAGAGGCAACCACACACTGATGTTTCTCTCCCTCTCTTCCCCTCTCTCTAAAAATAAATAATAATCTTTTTTTTTTTTTAAATAGCTTTTTTCCAGTTTACATGCTGTTCAGAAGAGATCGTGCCAGGCGGTGTGCACTTGGCTGAGGTCACACATGCGCACCAGAGCACACACTCACAGAAAGGATGGCTGGGAAGCTTTGTGTTTGACAGGCACCCCAAGTGGAGGTTGGGCTGATTTAATATTACATCTGTCACCTCAGGTACCCTTCACAAAAACAGACCCATAGTATACTGGTCTTTAAAATTAAAACATTCTGCCCTGGCTGGGTGGCTCAGTCCCAATATGCCAAGGCTGTGGGTTCGATTCCCGGTCACAGCACATACAAGAACCAACCAACGAATGCATAAATACGTAAAACAAATAATGCTTCTCTCTCTCAAAAATCAATAAGTAAAAGAAATTTTAACTTAAACATTGTTCTTAAAGCTTTTAAAATTATATATCATGGAGGGGAAAAAATGTGGTCTCGTCAGAAGTCATGGTGTGGCGGGAGGAGAAGAGAACCTGCTAGAACTTTCCCTGGGCTCTCCGGACAGCCTCCTGTGTGGCAGGGAGCATCCAGGGGCAGAGGGAAGCCAGGCAGGTCCCAAGGGGAGCCGGCTCCCCCTGGGAAAGGCTGGTTGCGAGACTAGACTCCATGCAAGAAGCGAGATTCAGGAGTTTCTACATTAGCAGAAAGCTCTCTACTAGGGTCCTTACAGGGGAAAGAAAGAAAAGATGCAGGAATTTCACTTAATTCTTAGTATATCCCTAGCATCGTGCTCTGAGCTGTACAGTAATCTCTCTCTATATCACGGTTCACTTATCGCGGCCTCACTGTATCGCAGGATTTTTTAAAATATTATATTTAATTATTTATCGCGGATTATTCACTATATCGTGGGATATTGCCGTACTGTGTACGTATGTTGTTAAAGTGATGTAGGTTTAAGCATGTAGAATATGTTTAAGAACATAAGTAGTGTTTATAAAAGTGTGGAAAAGGTTAATAAGGGAGTGGGAATGGTTTATAAGTGTGTGGGAAGGGTTTATAAAGCCTTAAAATATATATAAATATTAAATAAGTGTAAGGTTCCTACTTCGCAGATTTTCACCTGTCGCGGTGGGGGGGGTCTAGAATGTAATACCCGCGATAAGTGAGGGAATACTGTACATGCATCTTTTAATGAATTTTTACACCAACCTGGACGTTGTTAGATAGCATCTTCACCACGTGGCAGAAGAAATTCATCACCTGCGTAGCTCAGCTAGGTTTTTAAAATACATAAGGCTTAGAGCAAATTAGCTCTGTGACATTTAGGGGTGTCTGGTAAGCTCCTGCCGAGATCTGACAATGATAATGCTATCTTTTCCCTTCAGGGGTGTCTGCACTGCACGGCCCACCATGAGCCGGCCGAAATCCTGTGAGAACAGCCGCCCCACCATTTAAAAAACTCATTGCAGATGAATCTTAGCTGGAGATTTTCTCCTGTCAAGATGTTCAGGATCTGGTTTTTAAAAAAATCGCAATTCTTCCTTCAGTTGCTGCAGTTATTACTGAAACAAGGTGTAGGAGATTTTTTTGTTTGTTTAGCTCTGCAGATTTGTCCAGAGTTCTCGTTTGAATCCTTCCGTGTGTAGACTCAGAATGTGAGAGCGGGAAGGCACCTCAGCGCCATTCATTCATTCATTCATTCACTCACTCAGTGGGCACTCACTGCTGACCCTAACCCATCGTTGCTCCTGGTACTAGCGGAGAAGAACCGGAGAGGCTGTAAGTCGGGGTCACGGCCAACTGGCAGGCTGGGTGGGAAGCAGGCCTGTCTCCGCTGTGAGCGGACCCTCCCACGTCCCCCGCTGGCTTGCTCAGTGCATCCCCTTGGCCCCCCGCCCCGTGTCTGCAACCTCTGACCCCAGTCACTCCCCAGCACATGCTGCAGGTTCCCTACACAGACAAACTTGGCCGTGTTGGCTTCACGACCATGAAAGGCAGGGCCTGGCCCACTCCTGAGCAGACGGGAGCTTCCCGAAGCCAGGCAGGCCGAGGCAAAGGAGGCAAGAGCAGAGAGAACAGAATCTGCCCATTTCCAGATCATTCTACGGGGCTCCCGGGCCTGCCCGAGAGGGAACCTTGGGCAGGGCATGCGTCTGACTTGCTTGCCCAGGGAGCCTCACCCTTGGTGTCTGCTTACTGTGGACGGCGCCTTGCTGTTGGGAGGGGCTGAGAGAGGCCCTCACAGGCTGCATGGGTGGATGTGCCCCCCCCATGGGCCCCCGAGACCCTCTGCAGCCCTCAGGGTAGAGGACAGATTGCCACACTGCACGAAGGTCACAGACGGCCCCGCGCATAGTGGGGCTACAGAACCCCGGCAGTGCAGAGAGGGGGCCTGGCAGGGACAGAGCCCCTCGCTGAGGCATGGCTGTACCCCTTCCACGCACCAGCCAGGGCTTTGCAGCGGGAGCCTCGAGGGGCCGCCGGCAGCGGCACGTGCTCTGACCTGGAATTCTCCGGGTCCCGGCTCAGCGAAATAAACATTGCTTGTGTCACGCCTGCTACATGCCAGGCTTGTCTTCACGGGTTCATATCATCCTCTCTCCTGCTCAGCCAACGTCAGGACCCAAAAAGACGTCAAGGGAAGGCCTGGCCCGCTTTGGGGTCCTTCATGGAGCTGTGCCCAAGAGCTCAGGGGGTTACAGAAAAGACAACGGGACCTTAGAGCTCCAGAAATATATATGTCGCCCTAAACATACCTGTCCCCAAAGTCCTTCTAAATATGAAGAGGGCAGGGGAAAACGCCACCTGGTGTGCGCTTATTATTTGTCAAAGAGCAGGGTTTTCTAGCAGAGCCGGCACTGCTTTGGGGAGGTGGCGGAGTCCTGGGGAAGGACTCAGAAGTGACCGGGGAGCGTGGTCAGTCATACACACACAGACCGGCTGGGGGTGCGGCAGGAGCTAAATGAAGGGAGGGGAACTGGGGCTCAGGACGCTGCTGCTGTCCTGGAGAAAAGTCCTGTCCAGGGAAGAAAGGCCTTTGCTTAGTAAGGCCGATGCTCAAAGAGGCTGCATCGAGCCCTGGCCGGGTGGGTCAGTGGGTTGGAGCGTCGTCCCGTACACCAGAAGGCCACGGGTTCAATCCCCAGTCAGGGCACATGCGGGAGGCAACAGATTGAAACATCAATGTTTCTCTCTCTGTGTCTCTCTCTGTCTCTCTCAAATCAACAGACATGTCCTCAGTGAGGACTGTTTTGGAAAAGAGGCTGCGTCCAGAACAAGGAAGGAAAGCTGGGTGTGCATAAAGCTCTAGGCCCTGGGTACCCGCGACACAACAGCTCTGCACCGGCCCCCCTGGAAGCCGGAGAGAAGCCAGGCATCCCTGCAGCAGGGTCAGCAGTACCCGGGGTCCCCGGGTGGCCCGCAGGCAGCGCGGGTGGGCAGGGGCCCCCTTTGCAAAGCATCTAAGGCGACGACCCCAGATGGTGGAATTTTAGTTTAAGTTTCCGCAACAAAAATTAAGGGGTACGAGTTCCGTTTGTTATGCTTAGTTTTTGAACAGCTATTAACATTTGGAATAAGATTCATCTGTCCTGGCCGGGTGGCTCAGTTGGTTGGAGCACTGTCCCGATATGCCAAGGGCGCAGGTTCAATCCCCGGTCAGGGCACATGCAGGAATCCACCAATGAGTGCAGCAGTAAGTGGCACAACTTACTGCTGCTCTCTCTCTCTCTCTCTCAAATAAAAAATATTTTGATAAGAGATTGATCTGCAGCTGCTAATCAATGTTTATCAGAATAAGAGGGAACCAGCATCACTAAGAGAGGGCAGCTGAGGACTGTGATGTGGGCGGCAATAGCAGCAGATGGCAGTGATGAGGAAACAGAGCAGCTCCTAGAAGTGTCCCCAACGTCCCTCTGGGGACATTAAGGAGCCAGAGTGTCGCCCACTGGCCACCCCAGAGTCCTTCCTGACCTTCCAGACCTGACGGGAATGGCATCCTCCTGGGGACTCCGCCGCTGAGCACGGCAGCGCGCACCAGGCACCCGGAAACGCACGCAGGGGCCGAGTGTGGGTGAAGGACAGGGTCACGGACGTCCCGCCGCTGCCAAGGAAAGGCCCTCCACGTGGGAGGGCGTCATCACCCACGGGAAACACTCCAGAAGACACGGGCCTCCCCACCCTCCTCCTCACCCCTGTCATCACTGCAGGAGTTCTCTCAGGCTATGAACGTCTTCCTGACCCTGTCCTATGGATCTGAAGAAATAATTTATGTCACCGCAGTAAATAAAGACATCAAAAGCACCAGGTGCGCTGGGGGTGCCCTCCGTGAACGACTACACAGATAGCAGGTCTGGGGTTTGGACACAGATTCCAATGTTCAAAATAACACGAATGTTTTCAGGATTGTGTATCTTTTTGAAAATCCACACGTCTCTGCATTTACACAGGGTTGCACCGACTTGGGCCAATGAATGCCGTCCCAATGTCAGTGTGTAGCAGCCTGATTTAAATATAAGGCTGCCGGGGTGCACACAAGAGGCAACCAGTCTGTTTCTCTCACATCGATGTTTCTCTCCTCCTCTTCCTCCCTCCCTCCCCCTCTCTCTAGAAATAAATAAAATAAATAAAAATAAAGCTGCATGTTCCTTACACTCGCCAAGATCTGGAAGTAGCCTAAGTGCCCCTCAGTAGATGAGTGGGTAATAAAGCTGTGGTATATTTACACGGTGGAGTACTACGCAGCCGTAAAAAAGAAGGAACTCTTACCTTCTGTGACAGCGTGGATGGAACTAGAGAACATTATGCTGAGTGAAACAAGCTGGTCAGAGAAAGGCAGATACCACATGCTCTCACTTATACATGGAATCTAATGAACAAAAATAAACTAACAAACAAAAGAAATAGACTCACAGATACAGAGAACAGACTGAGAACTGTCAGAGGGGAGGGGGTTGGGAGCTGGGTGAAAAGGGGGGAGAGATTAAGAAAAAAGAAACACTCATAGACATCAGTGTGGCGATCACCACAGGGCAAGGGGGTCGGGGAGGTAGGAGAGTGTAAGGGGGACCAGTGGTGATGGGCCGACACTGGACTTGGGGTGGTGAGCACACCATACTGTGTACAGATGATGTGTGATAGAATTGCACACCGGAAACCTACAATTTTGTTTACTAATGTTACCTCAATAAGTCCCATAAAAAAAATTTCTGTTTTAAACAAGGCTGCAGCTGTAATGAATTCCCTCAGACGGGAAGAAGCCAGGCGGGCTCTCAGGCCGAGGGCAGCCGCGCGCGGTGCCCGGCCCGCGTTACAACTGATGCGAAGGCCAAGCCAGGCTTTCGTGCGCCGAGCGGGCTCCTACTGCGCAGCCTTCAAACACGCGGTCACTTCTCAGCGCTGCGCCACCTGGAAGCCGCGTTCTCTGCAGCCGCCGGGGACACTCTAGGGGACCACAGCCGGCGGTGCGCGGAGAGGGACCAGGCAGAGGCGGGTCTGGGGCGGCCCCCGGGGCTCGGCGGGCGTCCTTGCGCACCCGCTGTGTGTGCACTGAGCACCCACTGCGCGCAGACACTTCCTGTCCTGGGGACCTGTCCTTAGGGGCCTTTTGCTGGGTCGGGGGACAGAGACCCTGACAGCAAGGGAATGGACATGCACTCTGGGAGGCGGGCAGTGATGGGGGGGCCGCTAGGACAGAGAAGGGGTGGGGGCCGTGAGGGGCTGGCACAGACGGTCTCTGTGGAAAGGAGACTTTGGGAAGTGAGGCTGAGGCAGGACAGAGAGAAGTTAGGAAAATTCCTTGGCGAGTGGAAGAGGGAAACTGAGGCAGGGAGCTGAACACACTGACCAAGCAGTTCTTGGCCTCAGCTGTATTCCAGCCCCAGGCCCAGCAAAGCGACAAAGCCAGGTGTGCAAGGTCAAGACCAGCTGCAGCGATTGACAGCCCCCTGCCCTGTCCCTGACCAATCCGTGGTGACCGCCGCCTGACCTGAAGGGGCCACAGCTGGAGACTGAGGAACATTCTGATGAAACCCTCCCCTGAGACCTCATCTAAGATCCCTGCCCACCCAGACTTGCAAGCAGGGCAGCAACGGGCAGAGGCCGCTCGTCCCAGGCTGACCCCCTGAACCTGTCCCCACGGCCCCCCTTTCTCTGACTTCCCAGTGAGCTCAGGCAGCCCAGCCTGGGCTCCCCTGTTGCTTCTTCTATGCTGAGCCCCTCCTTGTTTCACTGTCCCCAGCTTTAATAAACGTACCCTCACTGTCACCTGGACACATGCTGTGAAACCTTTCCCACACAGAGTCAAGAGCCCACACACCAGCGCTGGCCCCGGGCAGACCCGCTCAGGGCCAGGTCCATGTCCCATAACATGTGCCTGAATGGAGACAAGAGCCCCACCAAGAGGTAACAGCCAGGACAAAAAGCATGAGGCGGCCATAGGCTCAGAATGTTCTGAAATCAGCAGAAAGGCGGCCGCGGTGGGAGAGGCGGTCAGACCGGAAGGGCCAGAGCACAAGGCCCCGCAGACTGGCCTAAGGACTCAGTAGCACAAAGTGTACTATCTGACCACGTGGCATTAAATTAGATCCCACTTAAAGAAAATCTTAGACGATGCCCAAGGAGCTGGAAACTAAATACAGCAGTCCCTCTCTGTATCGTGGTTCATTTATCGCAGCCTCGCTGTGTCGCGGGATTTTTAAAAATATTATATTTAATTATTTATCGCAGATTTTTCGCTATATCACAGGATTTTGCAGTACTGTACAGTAAATACTAAAATAATGTAAGGTTCCTACTTCGTGGATTTTCACCTGTCGCGGGGGGTCTAGAACGTAATACCCGCGATAAGTGAGGGATCACTGTAACAGATTTCCAAATAACCTGTGCCTCAAAGAAGGAATCCAGAAAAAGGTAGAGAGTCATGTGTTTTGAATGAGAATGAAAATACAGACTCTCGGAACACGCAGGAAGGCACTAAAGCTCTGACGGGGAGGGAGCTGCTGCACTTAACACCGTATTCGAGAAAGACCCAGTCAGTGACTTCAGCTTCCCCCTTAAGAACCTAGAGAAGAAAGTGAAGCAAATCAAGAAGAAAATAATAAAGATCAAGTCAGAAATCAGTGAACTAGAAAACAGAAAAACAATGAAATCAAAAGTAAGTTTTTGTAGAATGCCAATAAAATTGTTTAACCTCAGGCCAAGCCGAACAGGGGCAAAGAGAGAGACTATATAAAATATCAACACTGATTGAATGAAAAAGGTAACAGCACCAGAGGTTGTACAGATATCAAAAGCATATTAAGAAAATAATGGACAATTTGATGTGACAAGATTCACTCAAGAAATAATGAATACAGATTGCTCTGTATCTATTTAAAAAATTGCAATCATAATAAAAAACACTCCGAAAAGGACACTCCACAACCCAGGTGGCTTTGCTGGCAAACTGTGCCAAACATACATGGATGAAATTATAGTAATTCTACATAACATCTTCCAAAAATTAAATAGAATACTTCCCAACTTATTCAATGAGGCCAGAATTACCCTGATACAAAACCACACAAAAACATTAAAAGAAAACTACAGAACAGTATCTTCTATAAACATAGAAGTGAAATGTCTCAAAATTTTTGTAAATCTAAGCCAACGAACGACATATTCAAAGGATAATAGGTCATGACTAAGTGGGGTTTATCCTGGAATGAAAGGGTGGTTTAGCATTTGAAGATTAATCAGTACTACATTAATAAACTTTTTAAAAAGACACAATAATCTCAACAGACATGGAAAATGCATTTGAAAAACCCAACATCCATTCCTAATAAAAACTCAGCAAA
This sequence comes from Furipterus horrens, assembly GCF_987537825.1. NCBI lineage: Eukaryota > Metazoa > Chordata > Mammalia > Chiroptera > Furipteridae > Furipterus > Furipterus horrens. Next base: position 690,962 of record NW_028327186.1, on the reverse strand, counting down.
CCAGGAAGACAAGGCAAATTCCTCAGACTTTCAAAGGGCATCTAAACACACACATGCACACACATGCACAATGCATAGGCATGCATGTGGGCACATACATTTGCATGCACACACATGCACAAGGGCACCTACATCTACATGTGTGCACATGTGCATTGTTTATGCACACGCACGCACTCACACATGCATGTGTGCACGTGCGTGCACTGCATGCATAAACCCAATGTGTGCACTCAGTGCATGCACATGTGCGCATGTATGCATGAACCCATAAATGTGCACGCTCCGTGCATTCACATGCACATGCATTCACACATGCATGTGTGCATGCACACACACAGCCAACATCAGAAACAAGACAACCCTCTCTCTTCTCTTCAACATTATAATTGGAACAGAAGTAAATAGTGCTTATTTGCATACAACGCGGTTACCTGTGTAATAAATTTGATGGACTCTAGAAAAATACTATTAGAACTAATAAAAAAAAGTCTAGCGAGGCTGTAGGATCCAATGTCAATTTATACAAATCTACTGAATTTCTATCTAATAAATGAAATTTTAAAAAATAACATTTATAATTGCATTGAAAATGAGAAATACTGCCCTGGCTGGGGTGGCTCAGTGGACTGAGTGCCGGCCTACAAACCAAAGGGTCCCCAGTTCAATTCCCAGTCAGGGCACAGGCCTGGGTTGTGGGCCAGGTCCCCAGATGGTGGCGTGTGAGAGGCAACCACACAGTGATGTTTCTCTTTATTTCTCTCTCCCTTTCCCTCTCTCTAAAGGTAAATAAATATTTTTTTTAAAAGATGAAGCCTTTTTAAAAAAGAAAGAAAATGAGAAATACTTTGAGATAAATATGACAAGAGACAGGAGAGACATGTACACTGAAAGCTACACAATACAGGTGAGAAAAAGAATAGACAGTAAGTGGAGAGATATACCCTGTTCATGGCTGGAAGAATTAATAGTGTTAAGAAGTCAATTCTCTTAAATTGTTGCATAGACTCAAAGCAATCCCAGTAAGAATTTCAGAAGACATTTTGTAGAAGTTGACAAACTAATTCTAAAATTTATATGAAAATGCAATGAACCTAAATTAGCCAAAACAAGGCTGAAAAAGAAGAACCAAGAAGGTGACAGAGCACTGCCTGCTAGTAATCATCTTTGTAAAACTCCAGTCACCAAAACGGTGTGCAGTAGTATAGAGACAGACAGAGCAGAGCTTGGAAATACACATATATAAATACGCACAGGCAATATATTGACAGAGGCACAAAAAAGCTGCATGGGGCAATCATATATTTTTGACAATTGAATATCCACATGCCAAACCGAAAGAGAAGGAGAAGAAGGAGGAGAGGAGGAGGAGGAGGAGGAGGAGTGGGAGGAGGAGGAGGAAGAAGGAAAAGGAGGAAGGGGGGGAGAAGGAAGGAAGAAGAAGAGGAGGGGGAGGAGGAGGAGGGAGAAGAACAGCCGCAGCAGCAGCAACAACAACTTGGGTCCATCCCTCACAGCATATACCAAAATTAACTCAAAATAGATGAAACACCTAAATGTGAAACAGAAACTATTAAATGTATAGAAGAAAAAAAATAGGAACAAATCCTTGTGACCCTAACTTAAGCAAAGACTTCTCAGACACAAGGCCAAAAGCTTAACCTAAAAGAAAGTTAATCAATTGGACTTCACTGAAATTTAAAACTTCTCTTCAAAAGGCCTTCTTAAAAGAATCCAGACACGACCCACAGACACGGAGGAAACATCTGCAAAGCACATATCTCATAGAGACCCTGTATCGAGAATATACAATAGCTCTTAAAAACCAACAGCACACCTACAACTTTGCAAAATATGCTAACACTTCGGCAGGCCTGAAATTCAAACGGCCAACCCATGATTCAGGAGGAACAGCCAAGTTCAGAAGAATTGCAAGTCAGGACCAGAACAGACATTTGCGCACCCACGTTCATAACAGCGCTGCTCACAGAGGTGGATGCGAGTCAAGTGTCCACGGACGGGATGAGCAACGTGTGGTCCGTACCGCCAACGGGACCCCATTCAGTCTTCAGAAAGCGGGCAATTCTCAAGGATGAACCTTGGGGCTACGATGCTCTATGAAGTCACTCAGTCACAGGAGGCCAGGTACTGCGTGACTTCACTTCTCTGAGGTCTGTCGTCACAAGCTCAGCAACTGAAAGGAGCATGGTGACCGCCAGGGGCTGGGGGCGGTGGGGAGGGGCGTTGTTTAGTGTTGAATGGAGACGGGCCCCAGTTTGGGAAGGTGAGCAAGTCCTGAGGAGGGACTGGTCCGCGGGAGTGGTTGCACAGCGGTGTGGGTGCACTTACCGGCACCGGGTGGCGCACTTACAGAAGGTAAAGACGGTAAATTGTATGTTTCGTGTATTTTATCACAACAAAAACGGTATCTTAAAAGCAGCAAGAGAAAAGCAGAGAGCTACCTACAGAGGGGTGCCTATAAGACTGTCAGCTGATTTCTCGAAAGACACTTTGCAGGCAAGAAGGATTGGCAAGAAGTATTCAAGGTGATGAAAAGCAAGGACCTACAACCAGGACTACTCTCTCCAGCAAAGCTATCATTTAGAATGGAAGGGCAGATAAAGTGCTTCCCTGACAAGGGAAAGCTAAATGAGCTCATCATCACAAGCCATTATTGTGCGAAATGTTAAAGGGACTCATTTACGAAAAAGAAGATCAAAATTATGAACATTAAAATGACAACAAACTCATACCTATCAACAACTGAATCTAAAAAATAAAAACAAAATCCAACTAAGCAAACCAGAATAGGAACAGAATCATAGGTGTGGGGATCCTTTGGAGGTTTATCAGCTGGGAGGGGGAAGGGGGAGAAATGGGGAAATGGTGCAGGGATTAAGAAGCATAATTGACTGGTACAAAATAGACAGGGGGAAGTTAAGAATAACATAGGAAAGGGTGAAGCCAAAGAACTTATATGCACGACCCATGGACATGAACTAAGGGGGGTGGGATTGCTGGAGGGAAGGGGGGTACTGGGCAGAGGGGAGTAAAGAGGAAAAAAATTGGGACTACTGTAACAACATAATAAGATATACTTAAAAATAATATTGAAAGTAAACTGTAATTGAAAAACTGTAAAAGCTTTAAAAACTGTTAGAAGGCATCATACTCACTATAATGACTATAATCAGTACGACCGTTAACACCTGTTAGCACAGGGTTGGGAACATGGAAACCCCCACCTACGGCTGGTGGCAACACAGAACAATCTAGTAACCACATTGGAGAAAAGTTTGGTGATTTCTTGAAAATTTAAACTCTCCTACCCAACGATCCAATCATTCTGCTCCTAGGTGTCTGCCCGGAAGAACAACTACATCCATACGAAGACTCCTACTGGAACGTTCATAGAAGCTTTATTTGTAAGAGCCAACTGCTGGCAACGGCCTCGGTGTTCACCGAGAGACGAGTAACTAACTGTACGTAACAGAAGCCTAGTGAGCAACAAAAAGCGGTGCACTATTAATACAGGCAACATAGGCGAACCTCAAAATAACTGTGCGGGAGAGTCAGAAACGACACTGTATAATTCCGCTCATAAAACCCGAAAGTACAAACTAGTTTTTAGTGACCGAAAGCAGATTAGCAGCAGTTTGGGTGGGGGTGGGGGCGGAGGCGATCTCAGGTGTGTTTACTGATTGTGGGGCGGGTTCGCAGCTGTATGTATTTCAAAACACCAAATTTCACTTCAAACATTTGCAGTTTATTTGAGAATGCTCCGTGAATCAGGCGATTTGATTACTCAAAATATCCCATTTCTTGGATAATGGTTCCCAAAGTACTGAAAATATAAACCTGAGGATGTTTTGGAAAATACTTATCATAACAGAGTCATAGCAACAACTTGGGTTTTGAAAAATTGCATAAATAAATGGAAAAAAACATTTTGCAGCTTATTGCATATCAGTTATACCTCCATAAAGCTGCTTAAAATAAAGAGACTATGGCAGAATATAGCAAAATGTTAACAACAACTACCAAAAGCTTTACTTATTCAGTCCTTAAAAAAACTTCATTAACAAACTCACAGACAATTCTCACCCAGAAATTTTTAAAAAAACAATAAAGTCCTGGCTGGTGTGGCTCAGTGGATTGAGCGCCGGCCTGTGAACCAAAGGGTCGCTGGTTCGATTCCCAGTGAGGGCACATGCCTGGGTTGCGGGCCGGGTCCCCATTTGGGGGCGTGTGAGAGGCAACCACACAGTGATGTTTCTCTCCCTCTCTTTCTTCCTGCCTTCCTCTCTCTCTAAAAATAAATAAATAAAATCTTTAAAAAATAAAATAGACAGCCAAGATGGAGACCCAGACAGACACGCTGAGTCTCCCTCCACAACTAAGAAGGAATACAACTACCTCAAAACTAGAAACAACCAGAAGTTCCAGAAAATCAAGCTGCAAACAAACAAAGTCCAACAAACAAAGATATAAAGAAGAAATACTCATCCAGACAGGTAGGAGGGGCAGAGCCAGGGTGGAGAGGATGCGGTGTGGTGGCAGCGGTGGCAGCAGCGGCAGTGGCAGCAGCAGGCCACTGGAAAGCAGTCACACATTTTAAAATGTCGGGAGGGACACCTGGGGAGCACTCCCAGCACCAGACCAGACCACACAGCTCACTGTCCCAGCGCCGGGGAAATCAAGCCTCATTGCTTCTGACCGTGCAGACCAGGGGGGGTTGGGGCAGAGGCAGAGACTGCCGGTCTCAGCAGAGTCCGCTTGTTTAAAGGGTCTCCATGGTCCTAGAACATCCACAGACCCACCCACTGTGGGCACGATGGCCAGGGCAGCAGCTAGGGGGGCGCCAGTCCCATACAAAGTGGGAGAAGTGCCTGGAAAAGGGGTGAGTGCTGAGCAAGCAGCATTGTTCCCTCTCAGAACCCTCCCCCATAAACAGCGCCACAACGTGGTGAAACGGGTTGCCCTGTACTGATGCACCCCTAAGTCTCCGTCCCTTACAACGTAACAGGAACGACAGCTCTACCTGGGACACGGAGGCAAACACACACCGGAGCCTGTCAGAATGAGGAGACAGAGAGGTATGGCCCAAAGCGGGGAACGGATCAAGGTTCCAGTGGAAGAACTAAGTGACTAGGAGATAGCCAGCCTACAGATGGGGAGATAGCCAACCTAACAGACGCAGAGACACTGGTGATAAAGATGCTTACAGACTTGATAGATACCCTTGAGTATGGCAAATGCATTAGGGAAGAAGTGAAGTCTATGTAAATGAAATAAAGGAAAATCCACACAAAACCAATGGTGAAGGGAAGGAAACTGGGGTTCAAATCAATGACTGGGAACATAAGGAAGATAAAAACAATGAACCAGTACAGAATGAGGAAACAAGAATTGAAAAAGAAATGAGGAGAGGCTTAGGAACCTCTGGGACAACTTTAAACGTGCCAACATCCGAACCATAGGGATGCCAGAAGGAGAAGAGGAAGAGCAAGAAATTGAAGACTTACATGAGAAAATAATGAAGGAAAACTCCCCAAATTTGGCAAAGGAAATAGACATACAAGTCTAGGAAGCACAGAAAGTCCCAAACAAGCTAGACCCAAAGAGGACCAAGACACATCATAATTAAAATGCCAAAGGTTAAAGGTAAAGAGAGAGTCTTAAAAGCAGCAAGAGAAAAGCAGAGTTTCCTACAAAGGGGTAACTATGAGAATATCAGCTGATTTCTCAAAAGAAACTTTGCAGGTAGGAAGGGACTGGCAAGAAGTATTCAAGGTGATGAAAAGCAAGGACTTACAACCAAGATTACTCTGTCCAGCAAAGCTATCATTTAGAATGAAAGGGCAGATGAAGTGCTTCCCAGACACGGTAAAGCTAAAGGAGTTCATCATCACCAAGCCATTATTATATGAAATGTCAAAGGGACTTAAGAAAAAGATCAAAATTATGAACATTAAAATAACAAAGCCACAGCTATCAACAACTGTATCTAAAAAATAAAAACAAAATCCAACTAAGCAAACCAGAATAGGAACAGAATCACAGGTATGGGGATCATTTGGAGGGTTATCAGCTGGGAGGGGGGAAGGGTAGGAATGGGGAAATGGTGCAGTGATTAAGAAGCATAATCGGTTGGTACAAAACAGACAGGGGGGAGTTAATAATAATATAGAAAAGGGTGAAGCCTAAGAACTTATGTACACGACCCATGGACATGAACTAAGGGGGGTGGGATTGCTGGAGGGAAGAGGGGTACTGGGCAGAGGGGAGCAAAGGGGGAAGAAATTGAGACTACTGTAACAACATAATCAGTAAAATATACTTAAAAAATAAAATAAAACTGAACTTGCTCAAGAATGTGGAGACATCATATATATATTTAAAAAATAAAGAACGGGAAAGTTTCACGCTCTACCTTTGTCTATCATACCAGGTTTGGAAAACCCAACATTAATATTTTGCCCACTGGTTGTGGGTTTTGACCGAAGCCAGACTTAAAACATCTGCACACAGGAAGCAAAAATTAACCATATCTCTAATCCCATATTCCTTGTACTTAAAACTGTCTAATTGCAACTTAAAGAGAAAAAGTTGCCCGCTGTGAGCTGGTGAAGCAAGAATGGCCCATTTTCACGTGGATGGAAATAGAGCCATTCTTAGTTCATATTAAAAAGAGACTTGCCCACAGCACTTGCACGGAGAATGTTCTTTTTGCTTTCCATAATTCACCCTGCAGTTTTATTTCCTGAGGGCTTTTGACAAAAATAGAACCATACAAGGCTAGCCCCACAAAGGACTTCAGGGACCATCTGGTTCGAACGCTTCTTTTTCGGGTGAGTGCAGGAAAGCCCTGAAAAGGGACGGTGCCAGGGGAATCTGCGGGGAGGGGCCGGAGGTGGCCTCTGGGCTGCACTCCCCTTCCCGTGGCCGAGAAAGACAGCGAAGCCACCAGGGCCCTCGGCGTGACCACGGCCCAGAGCCTAATACCCCAATCATCTGTGCCAGAGCGCGGTCAGGTCATCATGTCCTTCCTTCATTTGTTCATTGGATTCACCAATATTTACCTGGGGCCATGGGGACACAAAGTGCTGGTTAGGTTCTGCTCTCACTACTGTTACGACCCAGACCCTCACTGAGCTTTCATTCTAGCAAGACACACAGACCTTGGCCCTGGCCGGGTATCCCAGTGGTTAGAGTGTCATCCCCACACACCAAGGTTGTGGGTTCAATCCCCGGTCAGGGCACATACAAGAATCAACCAGTGAATTCATGAATAAATGGAACAATGGATTGTTTTCTCGTTCTCTCTCCTCTTCTCTCTCTGAAAACAAGTTTTTAAAATTACTGTTCAAAGTGCTTCAACGCCGGTGATGGCCCCAACTTTGGAGAGGACTTCCGGCCCCCAAGCAAAGCTGACAGGCAGCACACCAGGGACCGGATGGAAGCTGTGCGCGACGCAGGGCCTCACGACCTGTCCACCCGCCTCTTCACACTCACGCGTCAGCCTGTGCTCGCGGCCCCTCCTCCATGGCCTGGGCCAGACCGGAAACCACCCCCGCACCACACCGCAGACGCATCCCAGACCCCTTCACGCGCAGCCCTCGCCTCCCCCAGGGCAAACCGCCAGCCCTCCTGGCCTGACAGCAGGAGTCACCTAACTGTCCCCAGCTGCCCCGTGCCCATCGACAGAGCAGCCAGAGTGACGTGGGCAAGCGAGGACCCAGCGACACCACCCCCTGCCCAAGCCTTACTGATGGGTCTCTGTCAACGTCCAAGCCCCACCAGGGTCTCTGGGGCCCTGCCCGGCCTGTCCCCCTCGCCCCCAGTGCTGCAGGGCCTTCCGCCTGCGTCCTCGGCCAGTCCTTGCTCCCCCATGTCTGCTGACTGACCCTCGCGTCTCAGAACCAGGGCTGCCGCCGAGGGTCTGTGTTGCCCGCTCCTCGCCAGGCGCCCTGCCCGACCCCACCAGGCGCACCGAAGCACGAGGTGACTTCTTTTCCTCAACAGCACTTGTCAGCACCTGGCAGTGTGGGTGAGCACACACATGCACACACGTGTACGCACTCACACGTGCGCGCACACGGGTTCCTGCCAACGCGCACCCCCGCGCTCAGGAGCGCACAGGCCGGCGCTGGCGCAGCGGAGCCGGGCCTTGCAGCCCATCGCCCGGGCGACGGAACCAGACCCAGGCCCGTTTGAAAAGCTCTGCTCCCCAAGTGGAGTGACCCGAGTGGCTTTCTTTCCTGAGAATCTCTCCTCTTTCTGTGGGAGAGAAGGGTGTCGTTAAAGTCCACCTTCCTCAGGAGAATGAAAAGGCTAAGCAGTGCGTCCGCAGCCTGGCCACGCACTTCCCGCCCATCGCTCGTCAGCGCCCCTTCGGCCGAAGGACTGTCCGGACTGTCGCCCGGGGCAGGGCAGGGTGAGTGGCGGGGGCCGGGCGCGGGAGGACCAGGGCAAACGACCGTCAACCCACTGCGCTAACTGCGTCCCACGCGCCGGGCGCGGGGCAGAAGCCACACACTCGCCCGATCATTCGCTCTGGTGGATCTGCCCTTGTCCCCGCCCCACGTGGGGGCGCACGCGGACACAGAGTGCAAACCAGGGACAGGGGGCTGCTTCTGTTCCCAGAGGGAATGGCAGGGCTCCCGGTGGCCCAGGTGGGTGAGCAAGAATGGGGACCGTCACCCAGAAGTTTCAGCGGGGGGACGCGCGCTCACAGAGGACCGGCTGTCTGCCATAGACGAATGTTTGTGACCCGCGAGACCAGACGTCAATGTCTGAGCCACAGTGTGATGGTATTTAGAGCTGGGGCCTTTGGGAAGCCACCGGGTCATGGGGGGGGGGGGTGCTTCATGAATGTGATGAGTCCCCTGAGGGAAGGGACCCCCGAGAGCCCCACTGTGTCTCTGCGCAATGGGAAAATACGGACACCAAGAGCCTGAGACTCGGACCCCCAGCCCCAGACCGGTGAGAAACAAATGTCTATTGTTCACACGCCGCCCAGTCCGCGGTATCTCGTTAGCGTGGCCCGGGCTGGCTGAGACACTGCCCGGCTGTCACCGCTCCCTTTGGGCTAAGAGACCTGCTCTAGGGCCTGCGGGCCGGAGGGAGGGGCAGACCAGCGGGGTGCAGAATTGGCTCCTGATGAAGAGAAGCTGTGCCGGCGCAGAACTGGGCACACACGAAGTGGGCTTCCCGGGGGGGCTGGCAGCCACGAGGTGCGCGCTGGGAAACTGTACATGTCAGTGCAGCATTGACTTTCTCTGACTCCAGTTTCGGGCCTGACTATTTAGGGAACGGTACCAGATTGAGAGATACAGGGAGGGTGTACCTGAAGTGGGGGCGACGGGGCATCGAGGAAGATGGGTGTTAGGAAACCAGGGCTGGGCATGGAGGAGGAAAGGGAGACTTGGGATGGGTGGGAAGCAGCGGGCAATGCGTCCACAGGAGGTGTCATTCCCAACCCATCCAGTCTGTGCCTCAGTGGCATCCCAGGATAAGGGATGTCTGGCTCACGCCCCATCACCACTAGACCTTGTCCCTCCTCTTCTCCTCAGTGCTGTCATTTCTCCATCTGCTTCCCACTGTCCCCTCTGGGGACCCACCAGGCATCCTCCATGCCTACTCCGGGCTCCCCAGTCTCACAGCTCCCTCCCCTCTGCCCCTCTTCTGCCTCCTGCCCACCTGGGTCCTTCTTCCTACCTTCCCACTCTCCAGACATCCTCACGTTCTTGTGACAACTCCCACCTGTGGATGGAACCGGGTCTCACTGTTTTGGGGCATTTCATTTGCTTTGGGGACAGTGGCTTTACCCCACCTTCTCCTGTGGCTTCCCATTTCTGCAGAACTCTTCTAATTAGAAAAATTATTAACTTTTGAAGCTGAGGAAACTCCACTCTATTGATTTTTTTTTTTTTTTTAATTTAAAAGTCAACCAAGAAGAAAATGGCCCTGGCCAAGTGGCTCAGTTGGTTGGAGCCTCGTTCTGTGTGCCAGAAGGTTGCAGGTTCAATCCCCACTCGGGGCACATACAGGAGGCAACCGATCAATGTTTCTCTCTCTCCCTTCCTCTCTGTCTAAAATCAATAAACATATCCCTGGGTGAGGATTAAATAAATAGATAAGAAAAGAAAATGGCTTAGTGTCATTTCAGAGTCTAAGAAAAACTATGGTGGAGGCTCATCCTTCTCTCTAGACCAGTGGTTCCCAACCTCCCTAACGCCGCGACCCTTTAATATAGTTCTTCATGTTGTGGTGACCCCCCAGCCATAAAATTATTTTCATTGCTACCTCATAACTGTAATTTTGCTACTATTATGAATCGTAATGTAAATATCTGATATGCAAGATGTATTTTCATTGTTACAAATTGAACATAATTAAAGCATAGTGATTAGTCACAAAAACAATACGTAATTATATATGTGTTTTCCGATGGTCTTAGGCGACCCCTGTGAAAGAGTAATTCAACCCCCAAAGGGGTCGCGACCCACAGGTTGAGAACCGCTGCGCTACAGGGATATCAGATGATTGTGTTTGGGGATGACAGGCCCATGTCACTTGAGCAAGAGGACAGGGTTGCTTTGTCATCATATCATCACCAAACCCTGGAAGTCTTGGGGGCCTCCATGTCCTCACCTATAAATGAAGCTGGTAGGTCCTGGCCTCCAGGTGACCACGGTGTCCCAACACGCCAGGACACCAAACGCCAAGCCCTGGGCCAGGCCCACATGTGAGCCCGCCCCGCATGACCTTGTGGCCAGAGGGTCTGACAGTGATCCAACAGGGCCAAGATCACTTCACTTTTATTTCAAGCCACTTCATAAAAATAATCTCAAGTTGAACTTGGGCATTCTATAAATAATGCTATAAATAACTTTCACAAAAGTCGAGCATTTCCATCAAATGTCTCATGCGTAATGAGGTCGATGACTCAACCATGAGGCAACTGTTGGCAGGAAGACCCAACACCATCCATCAGGCAAGTTCCTGGAAGAAAGTCTTCATTTATCAAAATCCACCACGACCTTCTGCCCACTGAAATGCCCCAATGCATTTTACCAGCCGAATGTAGAACACCATACATCTCTAAGGGTTCAATTAGAAAATGGCAAGTGCTGTCCAAAAGAAAAACGCTTCAGAAAGAATATTTTGTCATGTTGAGTTACTCTCAAAAAGAGGAGAGCCCTGGCTGGTGCAGCTCAGTGGATGGAGTGCTGACCTGTGAACTAAAGGGTCGCCGGTTCGATTCCCAGTCAGGGCACATGCCTGGGTTACGGGCCAGGTCCCCAGTTGGAGGAGCGTGAGAGGCAACCACACGTTGATGTTTCCCTCCCTTCCCCTCTCTCTAAAAATAAATTTAAAAAAATATATTTTTAAAAAAGATGAGAAATATATCTATTGTGTATGTAAGGAGGATAGATGTGCTTGCTTCTCCCATTAATCTCAAACTATCACCATATAACCTAACAGGATGGTGGCACTTTGCCTGAATAGGAAGAAGAATAAAACATTTAAAAATATATACTTTGGTTTAAAAAGATTCATTTTTGGCAGTTCCATGATAAACCAAATTCTTTCTTAAGACACTACCATTTTAGTGAAATCACTACTCATTCCAACTTCTGTCAGCTTGCTTTTCTTTGTGTACAGTGTCCAAATAATATTTCACTCCAATAGGAACAGAAAAATAAGCCCTCTTTTGCTGAGAGGAAGAGGCATGTGATATAAGGGATTCCTGAGGCGCACACCACCCCCACCCAGCACATGGCATCTGTGTCCCCAACTGCGACCGCCCTGCTCAGACCCCCGATAAACTAGAGATAAAACACACAAGGCCCCCCAGTCAGTAGCTGATCTGGGCTACCGTTTCAGGGATCACTGTATAGCAAGTAGTTTTGAAATACAGAGACAGCTCCAGCTGGAGAACAGGGCAGAGATGCTCACTGTCCCAGGTAATAGACTTGAGTTCCCCACACTCAGATGCCTCTCCTGACACCACTGCTGCATGTGCCCTGCTGGACCTGAGGCCTCAGACAGGCTTCTGGTTATGCTTGGCTCTGGCTCCAGCCCCTGCTCCTGCTCCTGCTCCAGCTCCAGATCCTGCTCCTGCTCCGGCTCATGCTCCAGCTGCAGCTCTAGCTCTTGCTCCTGCTCTGGCTCAGGCTCTGACTTCTGCTCCAGCCCCTGCTCCTGCTCCAGCCCCTGCTCCTGCTCCAGCTCCTGCTCCAGCTCCTGCTCCTGTTCCTGCTCCAGCTCTGGCTCTGGCTTCTGATCCTGTTTCAGCCCCTGAACCTGTTCCAGCTCCAGCTCCAGCTCCTGCTCCAGCTCCTGCTGTGGCTCCAGCTCTTGCTCTTGCTCTGGCTCAGGCTCTGGCTCCTGCTCCAGCTCCAGATCCTGCTCCTGCTCCAGCTGCAGCTCCAGCTCCTGCTCTGGCTCCAGCTCTTGCTCCTGCTCTGGCTCGGACTCTGGCTCCTGCTCCAGCCCCTGCTCCTGCTCCAGCTCAGGCTCCTGATCCTGTTCCAGCTCCTGCTCCAGCTTCTGCTCCTGGTCCTGCTCTGGCTCCTGCTCCTGCTCTGGCTCGAACTCTGGCTCCTGCTCCAGCTCCTGCTCTGGCTCCAGCTCTTGCTCCTGCTCTGGCTCGGACTCTGGCTCCTGCTCCAGCCCCTGCTCCTGCTCCAGCTCGGGCTCCTGATCCTGTTCCAGCTCCTGCTCCAGCTTCTGCTCCTGGTCCTGCTCTGGCTCCTGCTCCTGCTCTGGCTCCAGTTCCAGCTCCAGCTCTGGCTATGCTGTGAGTACTACAGCCTGTGTCTGATCCCAGAATCTTGTGTCTTCTACCTGCATCCATGAATCTGTCCCAGGCTAACTTGTTAACTTACAGTTAAAGTAAGTTTCTGACAGAATCTAACAAATATCCTTACAAAAGGAAATTGGAGTCATTCTGTTTCCTTTGCCATACAATATGATAGATGATATGACAGGGCTAAGGAATGCACACAAAAAAATCCATCCCTGACCCTCCATCCATGAGCCGTTCACTCAGGCACCAACTCAAAGTGGTCAGATTGGAAACAGAAGGAAAGGAGCAGAATACAGACACTACCAAACAGATGTCACTACCAACTGAAGACATCCAAGAGAATGAAGAAGTCATCTTCAGAGTCACAGAAGACAGGGAACTTCACCAGACCATTGTAATATTCTAAGCTCCCCTAATGCCACCTTCATCTCCAAGATGTAATGAAAAATTTGAAGAAAAGAAGGCAGAGGCAATAACCTTGGATGCAGGTATTTTGAGATTCAGTTGCTAGTGAGACATCCAGAATTATTATTTTTTATGGTTTAGGAAAAAGTAAAGAGGGAGTTCTTCTGTTTTCAGGGAATATAAATCTCCCTAGAACATCCTTTAGGAATCTACAAATTATATACCAAAGCAAAAAAAAAAAAAAAAAAGCCCTGAAAACATCAAGTAAAAGCAAGTGAAATTTAATGAATTAAAAATATGAAAAAGAGCCCAGGTATGGACTTGGGGGGGATTGCTGGGGGAGGGGGGTGCTGGGTGGAGGGGAACAAGGGGGAGAAAATTGGAACTGTTGTAACAATATAATCAATAAAAAACATTAAAAAAAAAGAAAAAGAGCCCACAAAATGAAAGGTCACTGGTTTGATTCCCAGTCTGGGCATATGACTGGGTTGCAGTTTGGTCCCCAGTTAGGGCTCATACAAGAGGCAACAGATCAATGTTTCTCTCACACATCAATGCTTCTCTCTTTCTCCCTCCCTTCCCCTCTCTCTAAAAATAAATAAATATTTAAAAGATCCAAAAAAGAACCATTTGCCTGAAATGTCAGGAACAAAAACAATTAAAATTTATTCTATATTATTAGTACATTGCTTCCCACCTGCTACTGAATGAATGGTGTCCCCTCCAAATCCATATGTTGAAGTCCAAACCCCAACGTGACTGTATTCGGAGAGAGCCGTTAAGAGGTAATTATGGTTAAATGAGATCCTAAGGGCGGGGCCCTAATCAGACAGGGCCAGTGCCTTGTAGGAGGGAGAGACACCAGAGCACTCTCTTCCATGTGAGGACACAGCAGGGTGGTGGCCATCTGCAAGCCAGGAAGAGAGCCCTCACCAGGCACTGAACCAGCCCCCGCCTTGGTCTTGACTTCCAGCCTTCAGAACTGTGCGAAATATTTATGTTGTTTAAGCCACCCAGACTATGATGTTTTGTTAGGGCAGGCCAAGCTGCCTAATATAATTAAGAGTATTTTCAAAGGCTTTTTGTATTTAGGCTTTTTAAGTCCTGAAATGGTTTAGATATTTAATGGAAAATTTCAAAATCATATAACATTAGTATTCCTGGCCATATATGGAAATTAATGGATGAAACTGGAATCCTGTGATTTCATTACTCTCTCTAACATCAGGGTCTTTAAAAAATACCAAAATTTCCCATTTATAACATTAATGCTACTGGTATATATAAAATTCAGAGCCAAGAACAATAAGCTAATTATTGGATCCTGCTTTCTTTTATTCTTCAATTCTAAAGCCTCAGCATTCGGTCTGAGCACTTTATGTTTTATGCCTTCATTGCACAAAACTGAGATTCCTGCCATCTAAACTTTCTTTAAGTTAAACATATTTTTAAATCAATATTTGCAAAAGGGAGACAGCCACTTTGCAAGACAGTCTGGCAAGTTTGCAAAGCTAAACACAGTCTCACGGCACAGTTCAGCAACCATGCTCCTCGGTATTTGCCCAACTGATTTGAAAACTCTTGCTCACACAAAGAGCTGAATGCTATAAGCTTGCATATTTATAACACCTTTATTCATAATTCATACACGATTGCCAATAATGGAAGCCAACAAAATCCCCTTGGTGGGTAAAAGGTTAAACAAACCATAGTTCATCTGTACAACAAGATACTGTTCATTAATTAAAAGCTACCAAATTAGCTATCAAACCAAGAAAAGACATTCATAAATTTTAAATGCATGCTGTTAAGTGGTGGGGGGGGGGCAGAAAGACAGTCTTAAAAGGCTACAAACTGTATATTTCCATTCCAAAAAGGCAAAACTATAGTGATAATAAAAAGATAGTGATTACCTGGGGCTATGGGCGGAGGAAAGAAGACATTAAACAGGAGAAGCACAGGGAGTTTGTCAATTGGTGGAACTATTCTGCATGATCCTGTCCTTGTGGGTATATGTCATAATGCATTTGTCAAAACTACTGAAATTCATAGCACAAGGGGTAAACTTTAATATATGCAACATTTTAATAAAAAAATCATTTAGGTGGTTGGGGTCCTTGGGGTGGCATGCAGACTGGGATAAAATAACCTTCTGCATTATAAATGTGTGGAACAGTGTCCCTGAAGGGGGACAGGGGAGTGCTGGTCTGAAGAACTGGAGTGAGA
Organism: Furipterus horrens; assembly: GCF_987537825.1. Taxonomy (NCBI): domain Eukaryota; kingdom Metazoa; phylum Chordata; class Mammalia; order Chiroptera; family Furipteridae; genus Furipterus; species Furipterus horrens. Next base: position 675,514 of record NW_028327186.1, on the reverse strand, counting down.
CCATGGGACGAAAGGAAGAGGAACTGCACCAAAGCCCTGTGGTCTAGCAGAAAAGTCTGGTTCCCATGAGAGATAGGCTAAGAATTCTGACATTGCTATGAATATGTGTGGAATTGAACAATTGTGTAACGGACGGTGGTTGGTGGGAGTTATGTCCACCGATTGAGTGGGAGGTTTCAGATCAGCAACAGGTGGAGGCTGAGATTATCCTTATGTTAAAGGACTAGGGTTGGAGACATCCTCTGTAGCTTTATACAGAGACAGATAATGGCATTAGAAATATTTACAGATCTGTGTGTATAGGTACAGGTTAGAACACACATGTATGTTTCATGTTCTAGCAGGTGAGAGCACCTGGAAGCAGTGACACCCCAGTACCAATGAGCACGCCTACAGCCCAGATCTTGGTTTCTAACACCATGCTCCCATAAAAGGAGCCAGGGCTCCTTGGAGAAATGGCTGATTCTAGAGCTGGAGCAGATACATACAAGATGAGCCTGGGGCTTATGGTAATGCTGGAAAGTAAGAAAGACCTCAGAAAGACACGCAAAAGTCCACAGTGTTGGATCACGTCCATAGGACACAGGAGCCAACAGAAAGAGCTCTCTGCAGCTTAAGCTAAAATGAACTGAGTAAAAAATAAGTAAAGTCATACTGGGTTGTAACTCAAAGCATAAAACAAGTGTCCATGGGTTCATACTGATAGAAATAAATGCCTAAGTAAATAATTGGGGGAGAATAAACAAATCTACGCAGAAGAACTCTTCTGTAGATACTCACTCCCCTCATCGGAGTGGTCTGCACGCACTGACTTCCTTCCGGGGACAGACGAGAAGCAGGGGGCACGGGGAGCAACTGTGCAGTGCAGAGACCTGACAGATATTACTGCAGTCCAGGGGTCACGTTCACAACAACAGTGATAAGTCCTGCTGATAGTGTGTACCCTTGACATCATGTGACAAAAATGACACTTTAAAGCTCTGGTCTTTCTCCCCAAAATCCACAGTCCCTGCCTAGTCATCAGAATAACATCAGACAAATCCCAACAGAGGGCTGTCCTACAAAACATCTGACCAATACACAAATGTCAACTGCCAAGGGCATCGGAAATGAGAAACACCTGAGACACTGTCACAGCCAAGGACAGAGCTGGTGTGCCATGTGTTATCTGGGTGGGATCCTGGAACAGAGCAGGGCATTGGGGAAAGGGGACAAGAAAATCTAAATAAAGTATGGACTATAGTTAATCCACACTTTCCTTTATTTTTATTCAAAAACAACCTCGAGTAAGGCCCATGAACTGAAAAATATAAGTAGCTTAGATCTGTAAACCATACGCAGAAGAGTAATTTTTTAGCCTTCAGGTTATTCCTCTCTGTGGCCAGCTTTAAGTAGCAACGTGCCTTTGGGATTGACTAGCTGCTCAAATATTTCAAGATGCTCTAACATAAATAATCAAAGGTTTGTGTGTGTTTTTTCCTGGGTTTCTGGGTCGGGCGGCACAAGACAGAAATGCATTCTGTGCTTGCTTGGAGGTGCTGACTCCCTTCCTCTGCCGGGAAGAACACAATGTCTCAAAACAAGGTCTCCGGTGATCTTTGATAGTCCATAAATTATTGTTGTTAAAATGCAAAATTCCTTTCAAATGCGTGCCTTCCAAAATTATGGCAACATGGGAGAAGCAGGGATTTGAATTTATTTGTTTAGGATTAGAGTTCACGCACATTCTTGAGATGGAGATTTATTTTATCCAAGGCGAGCAAGATTAATTAGTTCATTTTCTGGTACTGCGGCTTCCTTCCCTGAGACATTAATTCAGACATAGTCGCACAGGCAGGAGAGAAATGTAACTGACAATCTGCAGTTGGAGTCTCTCTCTGTCACGTGCAGACACATATAGACATGCATAGACATGTATGCACACATGCATGATTGAATGTGTGTGCATGGGGAACACATGTGCATGCATTCACACACAGGTGTGCACGTGAGCAAACCAAGTCATAATAAAGTTTGCACGTGTACCTGCATGCTCACACCCGTGCACATGTGTGACCCACATGTGTGCACATATGGTCATGTGTGTGAGTGTGTTGCGAGTCGCCCACACATGCACGCACATACACAATACTCATGCAAGCACACTCAAAATGCACAGTATAAGCTCACACATATACATGCACAAGTGCCTATATAAGCTCGTGCACACCACATACATGCACATATGCAAAGGCCCACATACACATACATGCCCAGCACATGCTCACTTACGACACACACACACACACACACAATCTGCAGTTCGCTATCTCCTTGTCTGTATTTTAATAAAACCCGTTTGCTTCTTTTGAAGTCCCATGGACGGGCAACAGAACCGTTTCACAGCGTGAAAGCAGCCATAGGCATTACGTCACCCGAAGGGCACGTCTGTGTCCCAATACGACTTTATTTACAAAAACAGGCGAGCAGCCATGGGCGGTGGAGCCCTAAACAGAGTAACAATACACAGATCAGGGTACACAGCACACGTCCAGCCGCGGGTGAGGACACGCTGAGCATGCACCGTCTAACAGAGAGCATCACTGGCCGCCAAAGCCCCCCTGATTCCTTCTAATCGCCTCCCTCCCCGAACAGAATCACTGCCCCGCTTCCCCACAGCGCAAACTTGCTCTTCTATGTACTTCAGGAAACTAAAATCACATCGTATGTGCCTTTTGGTGTCTGACTTCTTTCACTCCTGTTATGTTTCTCCTATTCTTGCATTTTGTTACATGCTTAACCTGCCACTATTAACATTCTGCTGCCTTTGAAGATAAAAATAGTCCCATTTCCACCGGGGACAGAGCCAGGAGAGGAAGTGGGAGCTCGCGGGGCGTGCAAACGGCAGGCGGTAAGTAAGTACCACGCTTCCAAAGTGAGTCACGATTCCGCCCTGAGCGTGCGTGAGTTCCGGTGGCCGCTTTCCGTCGTTCTCAACTTGGTCATTCAGACGGGTGTGTAACAATACGGCACCGTGGTTTTTATTTGAATTTCCCTCCTGACTAATGATAGACCCTTCCAGGGAAGTGTCAATCAAATGTTTTACTCATTTTCTACTGGATTATATTGGGGGAGGGGGTTCTTATTGATTTCTGGGAGCTCTTTATATGTCAATATAAATCCCTGTTGAGTATATGCACTGTAAATACTTTCTTCCACTTTTTAAGTTGCCTTTTCACTCAAAAGATCTTCAGTATAGTCTGATTTATCCTTTTTTCTTTTCTGTTTGGTGTTTCTTGGGGCTTGTTTATTAAGTTTTGTCCTAATAGGTTTTCTAATGTTTTTCTTTAAATAACGTACATTTTACCTCTGACATTTAGATCTGCAATCCATATAGAAATAATCTGCGTGTGGGTGGCGTGAGGTGGAGGTCAAGGTATATTTTCTTTCCATATAGACACCAATTGACAGACCACCATCTACTGAAAATAAAATCCTTTCATTACTAAACTACAGCGTAATTTTTGCCATAAGTCAGAAAATTGTGTCAATTGAACTCTGCTTCTGGGCTCTCTGTTCTTTTCCATTGATAAGTTTTTCTATCTTCACACAAATACCATACCGTTCTGATTATTAGAGTTTTGTAATGTTTCTTGGTATCTGCCAACATTTTTCCTCAAGCACTTATGTTCTAATAAAAAAAGGAGGAAGGAGGAAGGAAAGAAGGAAGAAAAAAAGTAGGTAGTGAACTTATTTGGTAAATCATACACTGATAATAGTGATTATTTTATTTGCTATTGTAATGACAGATATTCTGCACCAAAATAATAAGTGTGTCATAGATAAAAATGTATCGAAGGCCATGTTCACATAATGTTAAAACAACCAGTCAACCTGGGGAAATCTAACAACATAGTCCAAGGTGAGGAAACACTTTTACTTGAATTTTTTCAGTTTTTAATTAGTTATCTTAGCATCTGCTAGATATCATCTCTACCATAAACCCATTTAATTTTTTAAATGACTAAGAAGTGGTATTGAGAACTGAAAAACACCTTTATTCAATTATAAAATTAGCACTTTGTCCACACACGCCAAAAAGAAATTATTTCTAAATTCTATAGTAATTCATAATACTGCCAGTTATGTTTGAAACTTTAAATTAATTAGTTCCATAGCCACAACAATGAAAACAAAATGTAATGCTGACTTATTTCCTAATCAAGAGGCTCATTTTCAAAGCATTTTGGCCCTGGCCGGGTAGCTCAGTTGGTTAGAGCGTCCTCCTGATACCCCAAGGTTGCAGGTTCGATCCCCGGTCAGGGCACATACAAGAATCAGCCAATGATGCATCAGTAAGTGGAGCAACAAATCTCTCTCTCTCTTTCTCTCTCTCTCTCTCTCTCTCTCTCTCTCTCTCTCTCTCTCTCTCTCTCTCTCTCTCACACACACACACACACACACATTAAGAAGCTGAAAGTGCCTATACTTGAATATACTAGAGAGAATAATGAAGCTTATTGATAGCTTTAGACTATAAATAGGAATCTAGGCTACTTCTTCAACTCCATAAGCTCAAAGGGTAACCTCGTTGTTCTGGTATCAAAGTACATCTTAAAACCATTTTATATGGTGGTTTTACTTTTTCTTAATCTTTTAAGTGTGTAAAGGATTGTAATGCACAAAGAGAAAATTATTACAGCCTTGAATTTCGGGCAGCAGATGAAGACATGCTGGTGTTAAGGGAGGAAATAATTAAAGTAGAATGACATGCATTTATGTGAAATTGAATTGTCAAAACCTAAGTTTTTCTTATTAAGAAAGTTCAGTATAAAAAATCAGGTCAAAAGATGAGTACTTTTCTAGTTGGCAATTTTAGCTCTGAAACTTGGAACAATGGACTATCAATAATCTAGCCAACTCTTTCTTTCTGAATTCAAATCATTTCCACTTGAAATACTTTAATGTTCTAAGCAGAGGTGTTAAATTTAATGATCCAAATAATTTCTCCTTTATAATTACCTATACAACCAAATGTCATTAAAAATACCAGTTACCACCCTGGCCAGGTGGCTCAGTTGGTTAGAAGATCATGTTGTGCACCAGAAAGATTGTGGGTTTGGTCCCTGGTCAGAGCATATGCCTGGGTTGTAGGTTCGATTCCCAGTCACAGGCGCATATGGGAGGCAACCAATAGATGTCTTTCTTTCTTTCTTTCTTTCTTTCTTTCTTTCTTTCTTTCTTTCTTTCTTTCCTTTTCTCTCTCTCTCTCTCTCTTCCACTCCCTCTAAAATCAATGAACATATCCTCAGCTGAGGATTAAAAAAACATAAGCACAATGAGATACCATTTCATAACCCTTAGGATACTATTATCAAAAACACAGAAAATAGCAAGTGTTGGTGAGGACGTAAAGATACTGAAGAATATAAAATGATGTGGTCACCATGGGAAATGGCATGGCAATTCCTCCAAAACTAAACATATAGAATTATCACATAATATAGCCATTCTCGTTTTGGTTATGTACCCAAAACAAGGGAAAGCAGGACTCTGTCAGTTATTCGCACACCTATGTTCACAGTAGCATCATGCACAACAGCCAAAGGTGGGAACAGCCCAAGAACCCACTGATGGATGAACAGATGAGCCACACGCGGCCCCACCCATACACTGGAGTGTTACCCGCCTGAAAAAGGAAGGGGATTCTGACATACGCTACAACATGAACTGTGAGGACATTATGCCGAGTGATATAAGAACAAAGAACAGGCACAAAGAACAAATCCTGTACAACTCCACTTCCATGAGGCACCTAGAGAAGTCAAGTTCATAGAGACAGAGAGAAAGATGGTGCTTGGCAGACACACAGGACACATGAGAACGGGGAGTTACCATTTAGTGGAGACAGAGTTTCTGTTTGAGATGATGGGAAGATTTCTAAAGATGATAGTGGGGAGGGCTGCACAGCCATGTGAATGTACGTAATGCCATTGAAAAGAACATTTAAAAAGGGTTAAGGTGCCCTGGCTGCTGTGGCTCAATGGATTGCGGGCTGGCCTAAGGATTGAAAGGTCGCTGGTTCGATTCCCACTCAGGACACGTGCCTGGGTTGTGGGCCAGGTCCGTGGTCGGAGGTACATGCGAGAGGCAACCAATCAATGTTTCTCCCTCTCTCTTTCTCCCTCCCTTCCCCTCTGTCTAAAAAATTAATAAATAAAATCTTTTTTTTTTTTAAGAGCTATGTGGTTCCTCAGGCCTCGTGAGGAGCTATTGAAAGAGCCCACTGGTGGTCTGGCACCCAGCTTTCTGAGGCTACCAAGTCCCTGAGCACTGCCCCAGCTCTGACACCATCGCTGGTCACACAGCCTCGCATGCGGCACAGAAATGCCAGGTCTGCCCGAGACATGGCGCGCACACACGCCGCCACTGGGTTTGAACCCTGGGCCTGGCGCAGTCCCCCGTGGCAAGGCCACCACCCTTTCCAGCCAAGCAGACTAGTCACAGACCCACCGCTGCTGCTGATTGGCCGTGAGGGTCCCTAGTCTGGGTCCAGCCTGTGGCTGCCAGCGGCTGGAGGGCCACTGTGCTGTGGACAGCACCAGGGTGACTGGGGGGACAGCCCCTGGCTGTGCAGAAAGTGGGGACCTGGCCAATGAGGGAACCCTGGAATGACCGGGCCCAAGTCCACACCTCCAGCTGCGCTGGCCTCTGAACTGCCTCTCAGCTGTGCTCTGGGGCTGGACCCTCCCTGACCCAGAAACAGTGTGGCAGGTCACCCTGCTGCCGTGACATTCACAGTAGGAACGCCATTCTCATTCCGAGAATTCTTATTTAAGTGACATCCTCGCTTCTCCACTCCGCAGAGGCAGACAGTCCAAACGTGAAGAAGTTGGTCACGTGTTAAGTTTTGGATTCTGTCCCTTACCATCAGGCCAACGACAAGCCCGAAGTCCAGCTGAGAGAGGCATGGTCACTGTCCCCGCAGCTTGGTGTCCCCCCCACACACACCCCAGTCTCCCAGGAGCGCCATTCCAACCAATGTCCCAGCAAAACTTCCACTCATCGCTCAGGATCAGACATGGCCGGTACAGGAAGCCTGCGGAAGTCAGGGTTCTGGTAGAGGCAGAGCCTGAGGTCGGTCCCCACCTGCTGTGGCAGCCAGGGTTCTGTCCCCAAACCCGGCCCAGGCAAGCAGAGCCCTGCAGAGCCCTCTGCCGGCTGTAGGCTGCTCCCCTCAGCCAGAGTTGCTGCCACAAATGTTGGTCTCTGGGCGCCCCCAGCCTAGACCCCATCTCCAGACAGGTGCCCAGGCTGTCCCCAGGCCCTTTCAAGTGGCCGCCTTTGCCCTGGGCAACCCGGAACGGGGACAGCAGGCTCTCATGTGGCAGCACCCTCGTCGTGGACAATCAAAGCACAGGCCCCGCTGGAATTTTCGAGAAGACAGCAATGTGAAATAGCCTAGCCCACCCGGCCCTTTAGGCCCAACCTGAGTTGATCAGAAGGCCTGAGTCATCCTCTGGGTTACAAAGCTAATCCCAGCGGTACATTTTTTACGCGTTTTCCTCTGAGCTAAACTCAGCTACGCCATAGACTGTAATTATTGCAAACGTGCCTATCCTAAGTGCTTCAGGGATGTGTAACTTTCTTTTTATTTTTAATTAAGTAAGCTTAGAGACTATGTAAACAGAAATTTAAAATAAGGCTTGAGCCCCGCCGGGCGGCTTGGTCAGGTGGAGAGTCATCCACGCACCAGAAGGTTGCATGTGCCACCCTGGGCAGGGCACAGGCCTGGGTTGTGGTTTCGGTCCCAGGTTGGGGCGCGTGAGAGAGGCAACCGATCAACGTTTCTCTGTCTTTCCCCCCCCACCCCCTTCCTCTCTCTCAAATCAATAAGTATACTGAAAAAGCAGGCTGGCAGTACCTGAAGAACTCCATGAAAGAGAAGCCGTAGCCATGCTGTTCCGCGATCCCCGCGCAGACGACATTGGCCGACGCCCCAATCAGAGTCCCGTTACCTGCAACCAAAATCGGAACTAAAGTCAAGCCCTGCTTTATCGTGGTGGGAGGCTTCTGTCCCCTTTGGCTCCGCAAGAGGCGCATCGCCGCGCCGGCTTTGGGCTCGATGGCTGGGTTATAGGCGCGATCAAAGCAGTGGCTTTTGCAAATACCTGGGGAAAAAACCACCCGGGACCCAAAAGTCGATTCACGGCTCGTCGATGCTGCTCTGCTTGTGGGAGCAGGACTATGCGGGTGACAGAAAAGAGGAAGCGCGTAGAAGGAGCCAGGGGCATGGGGTGTGGTGGCCACGCTTACCTTCCAGGAGAAAACGGAGCAGAGGTGCTCACAGGAGAGGGCGTGGGTGTTGGGAGCCGTGTGGGTGGGAGCTCCACAGAGAAGCACACCCCTTGGGCTCCCCGCCTGACATTTAGCAGGAAACCCTCTCTGTGGGTACAGGGTGCGTGCCCACAGCTGGGCCGACCATGTGACCTTTGACAGCCCACGTGACCTTCCGTGGAAAACACACCTGTGCACAGAGTCATACACGTGGAGCAGGTATGGCCCGAGGCTGGCCCCAGTCACGGTGGCAGGTGCAGGGAAGGGTGAATTTACTTGGTGACAGTCACGAGCATCTTCTATTGCCCCGTCCCAGGGCCAGTGTCTGGGGGCGGACAGGCGACCCTCCTTGGCCCACTCAGCACCGTGCTGACGTGTGTGCCTGACCGCTAAGTGTCTGAGGACAGGTGACCGTGAGACACATGTCTGCCGCTGTGGCAGCACAGGAGGAAGTGGCCTGTCAGAGACTGGGTGTCAGTGACAGCACAGCAGGAGGGGAGGGACCCAGACAGCGTCACTGCCATGCCCTCTGGCTCACGGACAGCGCGTAGAATCCAGAACCTTGGAGCAGCACTGCCTGCGACATTTGTCCACGAGGGGACAAGCCAGGAGCTGGGAGGGCGATGAGGACAGGACATTGGGGATGTCCCTCATTCACTGCGTCGCCAGGCATGTCACACCCACCCTGAGATGAGGGAGACGCCCGTTATGTCTCCACTCCACATGGCTTTGACCTGCCCACCCCTGTGTAGGTCATTACAAGTGGCAGGTGTCCATCCACCTGTCCCCTGCTGAGAGGGACAGCTGTGTTATGTGACAACAACCGCCACCCTTCCTGCTGGGTGCACATAAGATGAAGAATGTGGGAGTCCATCCAGATGTCCCCGGTTGTCTCAGAGATTTAATAAGATGTTGATAGACTTTAATAGCATCTTAATGAAAGGTGCATGGGTGTGCCCTGGCTGGTGTGGCTCAGCCGGTTGGCGTGTCATCTGTAACCAACAGGTTGCAGGTCCAGGCATGTAGAGGAGGCAACCAACAGATGCTTCCCTCTTTCCCTTCCTCTCTCTCAAAGAAAAAGTGTCCTCGGGTGATGGGTTCCATCAATAGGTTCCACGGAGTGGGGACATGATCCTAGGCATCAGCCCACTGGCTCAAGCCACCTTTCTGCTTTCCATCGGCAGAGGAGCAACTGGGGGGTGGGGGGGTGCATATGAGTGGCTGCTGCCGATCAGGTGTGTCTGGGTGACCCTTCATGGAGAAGCGACATGTGTGCCCGTCTATAGGCAGGACAATGGCCACTTTATAAATCTACAAGACTCCCCGGTCCAACGCCCGGTGTCGGGTTGGATCCAACCCGCCACACTTTCAGACCACTGGTGATTTCCCACTGGACAGAAAACGTGTATTTAATTCTACCTGCTGGCACCCCCCCACCTTGGCACACAGGAGAGCCACCTGCCGCACTAGCTGTGAATGTGACTGAAGGGAAAGGACAAGCGTTAATGCAGCAGGTGCCGCCACGTGGCCCACACCCCCCAGGTAACTGGCCCGGGTGCCATGAGCCCCCGGGGCCTGCAGCTGTCTTGATTTTTACTTGTTCTCTGAGTCCTACCAGCAGATATTTAAATTATTTTTAGTTGTTTTTTTATCCAGCTAATGGATATGGCAACAAAAAATAAAAAGAGTCTGTCAGGGGTCCCAGTACCACGATGGACCCCCCAAGTAACTGAGGCTTCTAGGGCAGCCGTTAAGCTCACCCCGCTGCGGGGCCAAGACTGCACTAGGGCCAGCGTCCTATCACGTCCCGTGTCCCACGGGCCATCACCTGCCTAAGATCCTGTCACATGCCCATGGGCTTCAGATTTGGACAATAAGGCACTCGCAGCCTTTCCTGCTAAGCCTCATACGTCTAATTCACCAGTTTTCCAAACAAAGAGAGCTCAGGAGAGAGTCGCTGGACGGGACTGCTGGGGTTGGATCCCCGGGTCTGGGTTTGCTACACCAGGCAAGTCTCTAGGAGTTCCAAAAGTTCACAGGATCTCAGAAGATACATACCCGCTGCTTCTCTGCAAAACTGGCTTCTGTTATTTCTTTGACAAATTCCTCCCTTGCATGCTGTTCTGTCCTTTCAGAAAATTTTCTAGTAGCTGACCACTGGGTTTCCCATATTGGACTTTTATGCATATTATTTTTCCCCTGAGTTTTCTTCTTGGACTTTTGCCTCTGACTGTGGGATAGCCCTGTGACTTTGCTTTTCAGTAAGCCTGTCTGTCTGTGTACATCGGCCTAGTTTAGTAACTATGAATGTACCCCGTGGGAACATTTTCCCCTCTGGGTTTCCCTTTTTTATCCCTCTAATTAAACGTTCATTTTGAGGTAACTGACATTCACACGCAGGGGTAAGGAATAATATGGACGGAGTCTGTGTGCCATTTACCCAGCATCCCTCGGTGTTGATATAGGGCAGCATCCCCATCACAGCCCGGACGGACACTGAGGCAGGCAAGGTACACACACTCTCCTCCCGAGTCTTCCGCCCACCCCGCGCACCAGCCCCGGTCATCACGGACCTTCCCTACATTTCCGTAACTTTGTCACTTCAGTAATGTGACATACATAGCATTATGCGCCGTGTGACCTTTGGGTTTGCCTTTATCTGCCTCACATAATTCTCCGGAGATCCAACCAGCCATTGATTTGGATTGCCGGGTAGCATTTCCTGGAACTGATGTTTGTTCCAACGTTTACAGTTGAGGTGTATCAGGTTTGTTTGTACTTTCCAGCTACTATAAATAAAGCTTCCACCCCCGACTGGTGTGCCTCAGTGGATTGAGTCGAACCAAAGGGCCACCAGTTCGATTCCCAGTCAGGGCACGTGCCCGGATTGTGGGCCAGGTCCCCGGTTGGGGGCGCACGAGAGGCAACCACACATTGATGTTTCTCTCTTTCTCCCTCCCTTCCCTTCTTTCTAAAAATAAATAAACTATTTTAAAAAATAAAGCTTCCAGAAACATTGTGTACAGGTTATGGGGGAACTTAGATTTCCTTTTCACTAGAACACATGCTAAGGAGTGTAGCTTTAGCTTTTAAGACAGTACTCAACTGTCTTCCAGACGGATGGCATCTATCATCCCAACAACAGCATCGAAATGGTCCCGTTTCTCCACATCTTCATCAGCATTCAGGGTTGGCACTATTGTTTTTTAATTTTAGCCGCTTTTTAATTTTATAGGTGTGTCATGACATCCTGTGGTTTTAATGTGCAATTTCTTGATGGTTAAGGATGTCAAACATCTTCTCATTTACTTACTTCCCATTGATGTGCCCTTCTTTTCACCTAAGTTTTAGAACAGTCTTGTGCATATGTACAAAGCACTTGCTGAGAACTTGGTAAGGATTGTGTTAACCCTAAATATTAATTTGGGAACAAATGACATGTTTACTATGTTAAGTCTTTCAGTCCATGAACATGGTCTGTCTTGCCCATGTGTTTTGGATCGTCATTGATTTCTTTTATCAGCATTTTGTAGTCCCATCTTCCGTATTTAACTTGTGGAATAATTATAAATATTATTGTATATTTAATTATAGTATCTGTGTGTTCATCACTAAAACTTATTGTTGTATATTTATCTTGTAACCATGATCTTGCTGAGCTAACATATTAGCTGTATGATTTCCCATGTGTTTTATTTTTTCAATAGATTGCTTGGAATCTAATAAAACAATCATGCCATTTGCAGTAGGAAGAGTTTTATTTCCTCCTTTCTAATCCATATGCCTTTTATTTCCTTTTCTTACCTTACTGCATTGGCTAGACCTTCCAGCACTGTGCTAAATAAGAGAGGTGGCAGCTCTACATTTAAAATTGGTTAAAACCACCCTGACTGGGTGGCTCAGTGGGTTGGAGTGTCATCTCGTACACCAAAAGGTTGTAGGTTCGATTCACAGTCAGGGCACAGACCTAGGCTGCTAGTTCCATCCCTGGTGGGAGAGCATATGGGAGCCAACCAATCAATGTTTCTCTCTCTCTCCCTTCCTCTCTCTCTCTCTCCCTTCCACTCTCTCTAAAATCAATAATAACAATAATAATATCATCCTCGGGTGAGGATTAAGAACATCGGTTAAAACTGCAAACTTTATGCCTGTATGTTTTACCCTAATTTTTTTAAATGTCAAACTCCGAGTCAGTGAGCGAGGCCCTGCCACAGAAGAGTGTAGAGTTCACTCCCAGCATGACTGGGCACCATTTAATGACCCGTAGGGTTAAAATATCCCGAGTCTTAGCACCTTCATTGCTGGTCACAGCTGCATCCGGCAGGGGCTCCGTGAACCAGGGTTTAGTTCTGTTTTAGGCTTGGTCGTGTACATGCTCCATGTTAGTATCTCTCCTTGGTCATCCCTCCAGGTTGACCCTACAAGGTCTGGGGAAATCAGAACCAGCCCAAGGGGCTGCTCACCCTTGGAGATCCCCTGCACCTGCCCCTCGCTGGAGCACACCCTACGACTCCCCTCCAGTCTCCACCTGGTGCCCCCTGAACCCCCATACGGCCGTACAAACGGCCCTTTGTTACCATCTTAGCTTCGGTGACTGTCCCCACTCATGAGCCCAATGTCAGGTCACAGCACAGGCTCAGAGCGGATGATGGAACAAAATCCCACACAGGGGACACATTTCCACGTTCCCCTGAACCCCGTTTCTCCGACGGCGTCAATGGTAGCTTTGCACACAGACACTGCTTTTCCGGGCTGGCTCTCAGAGGGGCCATGGCAGCAGGTCTCTGCTCTTACAAGCAGCGGGGTCCCAGCTGCTGCATGCAGTGACTTTGCTGCCTCCAGAAGTCACAGCGACCCCACCAAAGGACAAAATCCCCTCCCCAAGCAAGGAGACACACTCCACAGAAAGCTGTCGATTTCACAGGCAGACATCAATCAAAGAACTAAGAAAGCTGGGTTGTCCGAGCGCACCCGGGTGCAAGAGTAAGAACTGGGAATGTATCTGGCGTGTTTATCTAAGATTCTCCACAGTCCTCTGGTGCTCCCTGAGGCGATGATGGGAAGGGCTAAGGACCCTCAGAGCCCTGCACCTGCCCCCGGAGGCCCGTCTCTCCTGACCCCCCCCCCTCCAGCTCACCCTCCAGTGCCTCCAAAGGACAACAGCCGCACCCCCCCCACAAAGAAACCCTTTTCTTTCTTACTCTCAGGTTAACACCCCACTTCCTAGGTGGGCCGTCACCATTTCACCCACAGCTCCTTAAGGAGGGACTAGGAGCCTGCGACCGAGGGCAGCTTCTCATTCAAAAGCTGTTTCTGTACATGAACTGCGTGGGCCTGCATGCAGTGCGGGAGTCACGTGGGCCAGTGCGGGATGGAAAACCACTAACTTTGAGACATAAGTAATGATCACGATCAGGCCACAAGCCTAGGATGTCGGCGCAGCTCTGCAGAGAGGACAAAGGGACGGGCTGCGCGGAGGAACTGAGTGGCTCTGGAGTGGCTACAGTCGCAGCTGAAGATCGGTGTCTGCTTGGGAAACCACCCAGAGCCCTGACCGCCCCGGGCTTGGCGCGCACTGAGCACCCCTGCACCTGGCGGAGCAGCAGCCCCCCCCCCCCCCCGCCCCACACCAGCGCCTCTTACCTCCCAGGCAGGTGCCGAGGGCCAGCGCGTACATGAGTGGGGGCGTGGGCAGGCTGACTTCCGGGTCCTGACTCAGGTTCAGCAGCACGGGGATCTGCAGGGGGACAGGACGCTGGCGTCACACCCACGGGCGCCCAGAGGAGCTGCCTGCCGTGCTGCGACTGGGCATCCACATCGAAAGCCCTGCCCTGACTGGTGCGGCTCAGTGGATTGAGCACCAGCCTGTGAAGCAAACGGTCGCCGGTTCGATTCCCAGTCAGGGCACATGCCCGGGTTGCGGGCCAGGCCCCCAGTTGGGGGCGTGTGAGAGGCAGCCACACATTGACATTTCTCTCCCTCACCTTTTCTATCCCTTGCCCCCTCTCTGAAAATAAATTAATTAATTTTTTTTAAAAAATCCAAAGCACTTTCACAGCCATCCAACAGCAGAGAGCGTGGGACGCTCAATAGGAAGCCAAAGAGAGCTTTGGAGCCACACAGCCTTGCGTCGGAGCCCTTCGGTCTGTCGCTGTGTCTGGCCACATGGCCGGCTGGCCCTTCCTCTCCTCCACTGTCCCCAGCTGCTGCCGTGGGCCTTAAAGGGGACTGAGTCACACTGAGCCCCACGCAGCGCCTGGGATTGCACCCACAGAGCCATCTTCCTACGCTAGCTCCACGCACGTCCAGTCCCCAGGCCCCCTCTCCTGCCTGCCTCCCTGGTACTCAAGCGCAAGCCTAATAAAATCTGTCTGGAAATCTCCGTGGGGTTTCCCCCCGATTTCTATCTCGAGGAACCCAAGAAGCCCAGCACCGGAAACAGAGAGACACATCCAACCCGCACCCGGGGCCTGAGGGTCAGCAGTGGCAGCGGCCGCCCCGGGAAGGGGGTGTGGGGCACGCCATGGGGAGAGACCAGGCCTCAGGACAGGGAAGGACGGCGTGGAGGGGTGGGCTGTTACTGGCAGCAAATAAGGTCACAGGCAGAGGCACCAGAGAGATGCCCAGCACTTTGCTAAGGAACCCGGCCCCAAGTCCACGTCGCTAAGTACCTTCTCGTGCCAGGCACGACGGCGTACGTAAGAGGATACTGCTGCAGGCAGGCCGTGACAATGACCTGGATGGCCATGACATGGTGATGGACTGTCGTGCGAGCCCCTGCACAGGTGTCCTGCAGGGGCAGCGCCCCCCCAGGCCCCTGGGGCCCTGATCCTGCCTTTACTTTGTCACACCGGGGGTGGCCACAAGCCGAGCAAGCGACAATGTCAGAGGACACAGTGGGGACGGGGCTGCCCACCCTGTGAAGGCCTCTCACGGGCACCCCAAAATCAGCCAGGTCAGGAGCACACGGACAATTCGCAGTCCTGTCTCTGCCGGGCCAGGAGCCACGCAGGATGGAGACCAAAGCTTCCACGTTCGTAAGGAATAAAGACAAATGCCTTCAACCAGCCTGCAGCTCTGGGCGTCTCCCAATGCCCTTTAAGAGCAAACTGGCAAGACCACCCTGTCTTTCCCGGAGCGGCGGCAGCTGTCCGTGGGGCTGACCAGGACGCGCTGCCCACGGCCGGCGGGGCTCTGCCGTGGGCCCCTGGAGCCTGCGGGCACAGCCAGGCCCGGGGCCCTGCCTCTGCTCCCCCGCAGGAAGGCTCAGCCCAGACTGCGCCCCGGCTGGGGGCGGGCCCGTGGCTGCTCACCATCGTCGCGGTGAACGGGATGTTGTCGATCAAGGAGGACGCAAGCGCCGACACCCAGACCACGAGGACAATGGCAGCGGCAAGGCGGCGGTCCTCCGGGACCATCTGCAAGGAGCAGACACAGGGTCAGTCACGGGCACGCAGGACCCGCGGCTCTCCTGTCCTGGCGCGCACAACCGTCTGTCCCTCGTCGGACGCACGGGGAGGCCCAGGAGAGAGCAGGTGCTCACACAGGGCCAGCCTGCGCATCCCGACCCCACCGGGAGCCCAGCCGCATTCCACAGGTGACAAAGGAGCGAGACCCAGGCACGGCCAAGGCCACCAGCCCTGCGCGGGGAGCAGGGGCCCCTCTGCCTGGTGGCAGCTCACTGGTCACACCCCCCAGCTTTCCCAGCGCGGCTCCGGGGCTGGGACCTGTCGCAGGCCCTTACTGAGACTGCTGTCTGCCTGACATAGTTCTTAACCAAAGGCTAAGAGCAAAATTAAGGCACCCATAATTTTTTTTTCTTTTTCAGAGATTTCATTTATTTATTATTTATTATTTTAGTTAGTTAGTTATAGAGAGACGGGAAGGGAGGGACAAAGGGATATATATTTTTTTAAAGTCTCCCTTCATCCCCAGGCTACCCAGGATAAAAGAGGTCCCTGACTGTGCTTTTTCACGTAATTAATGGGACTTATTATTGCCTTTTTTTTTTTTTAAACAAAATCAAAGGTGCAGTGGCCGGAGCGCATTGTACCGCTGCGTGTAACGTACCTTTATTAGCAACGTGGTCTGCTCTCCTACGTATTCTATTAAGTGCAGATGCGCCAGCGCCTAGAAGGGAACGGATGGAAGAAGAGCGTCAGTTTAAAGCTAAGAAGTCACACAAACTTTAAAAGCCACGCTTTGAGATGGAAATAAGAGAAGAGAAGGTAGGCCCAGGCTCTCCTTCCTTATAAAAGATCAGCTTCAGATATGCATCTATAAATCATTCCCTGAACGATCCAAAGGCTCACTGAAGAGTCACCGAGAAGCCAGCCCAAGTACGTGATCTGTGGTCATTCCCCATTCAGTTTAAATTCCCGCGGGAGGACGTCTCGCTTCTCAGCCCTCCACGCAGGAGATCTTCCAGGAAAGGTGCGCTTCCCATTTCTTTTCAAAGCTAAGCGTTGCGGAGCTTTAGAAGAATAAAAAGAAGAGGCAGCATTGATGGGAGCGTCACAGAAAGGAAAGACACGTCTATTTCACCAGGGCACTGGACAGATCCAGGGGACTGTGTCCAGAGAGAGGCAGGGCGCAGGCGCGGCCTCGTCCCAGCCCAGGGGTTGTGGGGGGTGGGGGGGCTATGCTGCCCATGATGGGTCCTGAGCAGGGAGAACCAAGAGGGCACCAGAAGTGGGGTGACAGCTGCCCAGCACCTCTCAAATGTGGCCTCTGCACAGTGATGTTCTCATGCTAAATATGCTGTAAAAGCTAAAATCATCAGCAGGACCACGTTTAAATATAAGTTTGAAATTTCCCCATCTTCTGTACGGTTGTTTGTTGGCCTTCCTTTAAAAGAATGGAACCCAGCCCTGGCTGCTGTGGCTCAGCGGGCTGAGCGCCGGCCTGTGAACTGAAAGGTCACCGGTTCGATTCCCAGTCAGGGCACATGCCTGGGTTGTGGGCCAGGACCCCAGATGGGGGCACACAAGAGGCACCCACACATTGATGTTTCTCTCCCTCTCTTTCTCTCTCCCTTCCCCTCTCTCTAAAGATAATTAAAAATTAAAATCTAAAAAAAAAAGTCATAACATCTATGGTTTTCCTGGTCTTTGGTCCGGGTGGTCTATCAATTTCTGAGAGAAAAGAGATAAAACCTTCTATAATTGTGGAGTTGTCCATTTTGTCTTAATTTTGTGAATCAATTGCTTTTTGAGGCTTTATTAGGAAAATTTATAATTGTTATGTCCTCCCGATAAGCTGCCCCTTTGTCATTATTAAACGTCCCTCATTACCTTTAATAACACAATTTGTCTATTTTATGCCACTTCGGCCTTTATGCAGATGGTTGGCAGACTATATATTTTTCCATTCACTCATGTTCCGCCTAACTGTATCTTTGTCATAAAATTACATCTCTGGTGAGCAGCACATGTCAGAGCCTTACTGTTTTTGTATCTGGTCCCTCGGTGTCTTCCTGCTCATTGGAAGGCTGCCTTTAAGGTAACTGCTGACATGGCTGCATTCAGGTCAGCAAACTGGTTCAGTTTTGGCTTCTTTCCTCTGTTTTCATTCATTTCTGTGCACATTTCCCTGCTTTATTTGGGATTACTTCAATATTATGTTATTTCTATCCATTGGCATTTTATCCAAACTTTTTCACTCTTCTTTTTTAGTAGTGACCCCAAGGATTACGGGATACATACGTGGTTTTTCTACAGTCTGCTTAACGTTAGTATTTTATTGCAACAAGTAAATGCATGTCTTGAAGTGACGCAGGTTCTCTCTCTCGAATGTCGTTCACCTACGGACCTAGCAATTCTCACCGGACAATATTGTAACGTATTCAGCAGTCGTTAGAGATCTTAGGAGGAGGGAAAGGTGGGGTTTTTTTTATACATTTGCCGAGCTAGTTACCATTTCTGTTGCTCTTCCTTTGTTCTTTTTTTAATTTTTAACTTATTGATTTTTAAAGAGAGAGAGAAAGAAACATCAGTCGGTTGCCGCCCCTACGCACCGCAACTGGGGATCGAACTCACAGCCCTTTGGGTGACGCTCCGACTAGCTGAGCCGCCCTGCCGGGACCCCGACAGGATTTTTATAGATATTTGAAGCATGACCTTTGCATTTGGTTCTGTTGGATAATTTTTGTTTCTTTCCTAGGAATTCCTGTTTTCATTGATTACAAATGTGCTTTTCTTTACGCCGTTGAGCATCGTTGTAAGAGGTACTTTAAATCCCCTCGTCATTTCCACCTCTGGGTCATCTAGGGGTTGAGATCTGTTCATTGTCTCTTCCCCTGGAGAACTGAACGCCTTCCCCTCACTCTCTGTAGGCTGAGTCCCTTGGGACTGTCCCCTGGCTGTTGTCAGCAGTGAGATATGTAGATTCCGGGTCCTGCTAGAAACTTCTGGGGAATATACATTGTTTGCTTTGGTTTGGTTTGGAAGTTAGGCTGAGACCACAGCCTCCGTGGGTCCAGGTCACACCCCCCGCGAGAGTCTGGGTCTGCCTCACACGACGTCCGAGGCATCTGCAGAGGCTAAGCCTGTGGTCCGGCACCCACCGCGGCCGGGAGGGCTCAGGGGCGGGCGTGGACAGGCCTCGAGGCCTTTGCTAGGCTGGTTCAGGTCCGCCCCACCTGCGAGAGCCTCAGAACTCCGGCTGGCGCTTGTGCAAATGCATGTCCGGAGATGGGGAGAGGCCCCTCTGGCTCTCCTCTGAGGCCCCCTCACTGTCCAGCCCGCAGGTGCTGCTCGTCCTGATGGCTCCGGATGGGAAGGCAGGGATGTGGTGCATCCCACCCGGAAGCTTATCCCGAAGGGACACCCCAGAGAGAGAAACAGGGAAGCCGCCTCTAAGGGGGGGGGGGGGGGTCCCTTCCCCAGGTATTGACTCCCCTCCACAATCCACTGGTTTTATTTCTCAGAATGTAGGCAGAGTTGATTTTTGTATTTTGTCTGGGATTTTCATTGTAATCAAAGGGAGAACTGGTTTTTCAAGGTTCACACCCCCCGCAGAAAACCTGAAGCTCAACATTCTTTTTTTATCATGAAAGCCAGTGAAACTGCCCTCTTCAGCTAACTTGTAGATTTAAAAAGATTAAACAGGCCACTTTTCTGGTGCCAAGGCTTCCCCAGCTGACCTCTGCACCTGTAACCACCACCAGGGGCCTGGGCAGGGCACAGAGAGGGCCCCATGTCCCGCCTGGAGCCCTTGACAGGGTAGGGGAGGCCAGCGTGAATCATGCAGAGGTCCCGCGGGAGGAGGGACACGCGCGGGTCAGCCTGACCTCTGTCACAATTGAAGCGCTTTACATCGTCTCTGTGACCAGCAACTGCAGCGAGGTCGGGGCTCGGGGTCAAAGAGAAAGTCCAAGTGTCTTTGGGTCCTTTGATCGGATGCCCTTGGCAATACTTTTCCGGGCTGATTTTTCCTTTTTCAGGAAATTCAATCTTATTTTCAAATTGTCTCCGGCAAAATCTGACCTGAGCGAAACACTTGGATTTTAAAACCTCTGACACAGACAAAGTTCTGACAAGTCTCACGGCTGATATGCTCAACCATTTTCACAAACCGTGGAATATGTTAGGGTTGGAATTACTTCCTTGGAGCTTGAATCACATCATTATTTCTGAGGATTGTCAGAGCTATGAGTGGGTTATAAAAAGGTTATCAAAACTAATAAAGAGCTTGTTAGGAATCCTTTTTTTTTTTTTTTGCTACATTTAAAATTAAAAGTGACCCTGGCCAGGTGGCTCAGTTGGTTGGAGCATCATCTTATGCACCAAAAGGTTGCAGGTTCGATCCCTAGTCAGGCCACATGCCTAAGCTGCAGGTTCGATCCCCAGTTTGGGTGTGTATGGGAGGTAACTAATCAATATTTCTCTCTCACATTGATATCTCTCTCTCTCCCCCTTCCTCTCTCTCTCTAAAATCAATAAACATATCCTAGGGTAAAGATTTTTAAAAAATGGTAAGGAGCTTGTTATGAATCTTTTTTTACAACAAGCATTTAAAAATAAAAGTCTCTATGTGTCCTCTCTCCCTGTCTTCGCAGTGACCTCACTGACAATCCTGTCTGCAAGGTGGCATCACCCCCAGGGGGCTCAGCGACAGGACAGCAGAGCAGCTAAATGACCCTCCCACTCCCATGCCCACAGCAGAGCTGCTGACCCCTCTCGTCCTCTAAAGATAAACTTCGTCTCATGTTCATCCCTGACGCTGGAATCAGAATCCATTGAAAGGCATCTATAATTTAGACCCTTCACCAAAGACAACTGACAAAGAGACAATAGATATATAGTAAATGCTCAACATCACTATCATCAGAGAAATGCAAATTAAAACCACAATGAGATACCACCTCCTACCTGTCAGAATGGACACCATCAATACATCAACAAGCAACACGTGCTCGCGAGGATGCAGAGAAAGAGGAAACCTTGTGCACTCTTGGTGTGAGTGCAGACTGGTGCAGCCACCGTGGAAAACAGTGTGGAGTTTCCTCAAAAAATTAAAAATAGAACTGCCTATGACCCAGCAGCCCCACTTCTGGGAATATATCCGAAGGAACCCAAAATACTAATGCAAAAGAATATA
This sequence comes from Furipterus horrens, assembly GCF_987537825.1. Lineage (NCBI taxonomy): Eukaryota > Metazoa > Chordata > Mammalia > Chiroptera > Furipteridae > Furipterus > Furipterus horrens. Next base: position 654,598 of record NW_028327186.1, on the reverse strand, counting down.
TTCACCCCTGTGTTCACTGCAGCGTTATTTACAAGAGCCAAGATGTGGAAGCTGCCCAAGGCTGTACAGCAGATGAGTGGACAAATAAGAGGCGCATATACACAATGGGGTATCACTCGGCCATTAAGAAGAAGGAAACCCTACCATTCGTGACAGCATGGATGGACCGAGGGGGTTTCGCGCTAAGTGAAACGAGCCAGACAAAGAAAGACAAACACCATACGATTTCACTCACGCACGGAACCTAAAGAGCCAAATAAACACACAAAATTGAAACAGACTCATAGCCACGGAGAACAGACTGATGGTTTCCAGGCGGGAGTGGGGTTAGGGGACTGGGTGAAAAAAAGGTGATGGGATTAAGCAGCACAAACTGGTAGTTAGAAAGCAGTCACGGGGAGGTAAATACAGTCCAGGGAACGCAGTCAGTGACACTGTAATAACTATGGATGGTGTCAACTAAGAAATTGAAATATCGGTGACCTATGATTGACCGTTATGCTGCACACCTGAAACTAATACAAAATTTTGAGTGTCAACTATAAGTTAAAAGTTAATCAATTAATTAATTAATTAAGGCACCTATAATTTAAAAACTAATTCTGTTTTTGTATTTCATGAAGGAGAAACACAGAAGTGACTTAAATAATAATGGAAAAACTCCAAATTAAAGAAATAAAGTTTACTTTTGTTGAGTGTTTTTCTTCGTGATAGTGCTGTTTTGTTTTTTTAAGGCAAAAACACCAAGCCGTTGCTGGTCTCGAACTCGTGAACTGCACAGATTGGGCGGGCCACGCACAGGGGACTGCGTTCTCCGCCAGCATGTCTCAAAACGAGTTTTTCTAGGGAATGGCCATCCTTTCACTCACTCACCTCGTGTTATTTCTCAGGTGTCCGTAACATTTCTCAAGACAGTGGAGACCATGAGATATGTGACTTATGCTATAAGCCACAGGGCTAATGAATAAAGGTAACTTATACCACAAAGTAACTTATATAAGGAAATGGTGGCCCTGACTGACGTGGCTCAGTGGATTGGTTGTCCTCTCAAAGGGTGAAGGAAGGGTCACTGGTTCGATTCCCAGTCAGGGCAGATGCCTAGGTTGTGGGTTTCATCCCCAACTGGAGACACGTGAGAGGCAACCGATCGATGTTTCTCTCCCTCTGTCTCCCTCCCTTTCCTTCTCTCTAGAGCAGTGGTTCTCAACCTCCCTAATGCCACGACCCTTTAATACAGCTCCTCATGTTGTGGTGACCCCCAGCCATGAAATTATTTTCGTTGCTACTTCATAACTGTAATTTTGCTACTGTTATGAATCGTAATGTAAATATCTGATATGCAGAATGTGTTTTCATTGTTAAAAAATGAACATAATTAAAGCATAGTAATTAATCACAAAAACAATATGTAATTATATATGTGTTTTCTGATGGTCTTAGGTGAACCCTGTGAAAGGGTCGTTCAACCCCCAAAGGGGTCGCCACCTACAGGTTGAGAACCGCTGCTCTAAAGAAATAAATATTTTTGAAAAAAGAAAATGGTGGATGACCAAGGAGAATTTGGAAGGCTTCCATGAAGCCTATTTGGAATTTGGCATGAGTTATTACCCATGAACATGAAATGATTACATGCAGCCTACAAATTAGAGCCTTTATCTTGCCTATCATTAGCACTGTGATTAATTTCGGTGACAGAGCCTGGGTGCAGCTCAAGATGTCCCTCTGCCAGAGACACAATTAAACGCCATTACACAGGTAGCCTTTCCAAACCTCCTGGACACCCAAGCAAGGAAAGAGCTAGAAAGCATGAACGTGCCTGCTTGGGGACTTCACTGTCCAGGAAACAAGAAACCACTAAACTTTAGATAACAAGTCTCACCAGAAGCCTTCTGAGGACCACTGTCCAAACACAGCCCCTGTGACAGTTACGACATCTGTTGTAACCCTGGACACACAATTGGATTTGTAAGCACAAGTATTTTATCAACGTGAAATCCTTGTAAACCAATATTTTATACAACTCAGTCCTGTTCTTTTTTTTTTTTTTAATCCTCACCTGACGATATGATTACTGATTTTAGAGAAGGGAGGGAGGGGAAGAGACAGATGGACAGACAGACAGACGTCGATGTGAAAGAGAAATATTGATCGGTTGCCTCCCACATGTGCCCCTGACTGGGAATCAAACCCACAACCCTTTGGCGTACGGGACGACACTCCAACCAGCTGAGCCACCCGGCCAGCGCCCGTTCTCTTTTTATTGGTCTGACAAATATTCACTGAGTGCTCGCTATGTGCCGGGCACTGTCAAGCACCCTGGGGATTCAACAGTGACCAAGAAAGACACATTTGCTGATTCCTGGGGCTTTATGTTCTGGTGATGGAAGACACACAAAAACACAATTTACATACATGTATGTACACACACATAAAATATATTTGCAGCTTTACGATCATACAAAATAAATACTAATCAGCTGGAAGGAAGGGAAAGCAGAATAAAGAGCAAGCCAGGGACAGGAGGGCTCTCCGCACTGGACCGCAGGAGGCCTCCTGAGGGTGGACACCTGAACAGACCTGGGCAGGGCTGCAGCAGCCACCAGCATGCTCAGAAGGAGCCCCAGGTGGAGGTGACAAGGCGAACGCACACTCCTCAGGAAGGAGCCCCCGGGCTGGGCTCGGCAAGCAAAGGCGCGCGGTGGGGAACAAGGGGGAGACAGGGCAGCCGGGTGGTTCGCATCATGGTGTGTAAGCTGAGGCTGAGGCTCTACGTTTCATGCCAAGCGTAATGCCCACACCACGCTGTCATCAAAACCACCGGATGCCACTCTTCTTGCCAAAGACATTAAGGAAATGAATAGTGTTCACAGGACACACAGTACATCTGCTGTTCAACATTTTCCTGAGAAGATCCACGGGAGAACTTCTCAATATCATCAAGCAACGGGGAAGCAGTGTCTCATTCAAGATTCTCAAACCAAAAGCCCACTGGGATCTCACTAAATCCACTACTGCCTCCAGGAACGCTAACCCACAACACCACTCGTTTTATCCTTAGGATTATAGATAAAGATGGATTTAAATGTGTTCTTTTTTAACATTCAAGCTAATAACTAAGGGAATACAAATAGCACCTACTTCAAAACGCATGTCCCAGCTGAAAGAACAGGAGAAAACTCCAGAAAAAGAACAAAATGGAGACAAGCAATGTACCAGATGCAGAGTCCAAAACACTGGTTTGAAAGATGCTCAGCAATCTCAGCGAGAACTTCAGCAGAGACAGAAAACACGAACTAGAACCAGACACAAGCAAAGGACACAACGGCTGAAACGAAGAATGCGTTCGAGGGAACCGCGGTAGATCAGACGAAGCAGAGGACTGAAGCAGCGATCTGGAAGACGGCGGGGCAGAAAACAGCCGAGCAGAGGAGAGGATGGTGTTAGAAGAGGAATCGGCTGCAGGAGCCGGCACTGACGAGCTGAAGGACACGTACCCCATTGCTCCCCCCGCCCCCGGCCCGCTAGTCTGCGTGGCCACACACAAAGTAGCCAACACCTCGGTTTCAGGAGCACCTGAATCAGCATCACCCCATGCTGCACAGTGGCTGATGGAATATTGTGCAGCTCACACTGGGGACAAGTGACTTTGTCCTCGACAAAGGATTAAAACAGATCCTAACAGGTACAAGCGGAGGACTGGGCTGGGAGAGCCCCATGTTGGCCTCCTGGATGGCCCCCAACTTCTCCCTGGCTCTGTGCGCCTGGGAGCTGGGCCTCCTGCCCAGACCCATCAAGTTCTCCCGGCTTCCGGTTTCGTGGGTCCAGCCAGAGGGAGACCCAGGCAGGTCTTGACAAGTGGGAAGAATAAGAGTTGGGTATGAACCCAGTAGGCTGGGTTTCTCCTCACCATCAAGTGTTACAGAAACAGGGGTGTTCCAAAAATCCCCAGAGTTTGCGGCTGGGGGATGGGGAGAAGGAAGCAGCTTTTAGAATGCCTCCACATGCCTGAGGCTGGTGACTAGTGTCTTTCTTATGCAAAATGGCTTTAATGCATCCAAAGCCTCAGGTGGATGGGAGGAGTCTTGGACCGGGGGACAGTATGGAAAGCACACAGAGCCTACGTGGGGTTCTGTGAATGGTCAGAACTGGTTACCGCACCCACTGCATCAGAGGACGCAGTCAGGGATTTAAAAATAAGCGGCAGACAATTTGGGCGGACTGACTGTGCGGATTTAACTAAGGTTAAGGCGGACCGTGCGAATTGGACTAAGGCTGAGGCTGACTGTGCGGATTACAAAAGGACTAACTATCCAGTTTACAAGGAGGCTGAGAATCCATGAGGTTCTGGATTAAAGCTGGTGGACCCCATAACACAGACGAGGTCTCCCCAATCAGAATTGAATGATTGGCAGCTACTGGTAAAGCTGAACTGTGTTTGGAAAGTAGGGAAAGGGTTTCTCTGACTTTTCTAAAACTAGCCTGGTTTGGTGGGGGGGGGAGGCAAGGATATGCGTTTGTGGGTGTTTTAAAGAACATAAAACTTAACAACAGAAATCTGCAAATAACTAAATCTATATAACTGTTAAATAAACTATTCTTTTTCTTTTCACTAAACTCTGGTATTGAGAGATATAATTTTGGCGGCGGGCAATCGGGCCCCTAACTAAAGAGCCCGTGGGTTTTGTTTTCAACTGGAGTAACCCAGGGGTTCTGTAACACTGGGGCCGAGCAGTTTACGTGCTGGGACGAGGGAAGGGCCCCCAGTCCTGACAGCATCCTGGGACTCCATGACGCACATGAATCTGAAGTCCCTGTCCACCCACTGGACTTTCCAAGAAGTCTCTGCCATTTGTCACCAGCTGGGTCTCCTCCCAGGCGCACTGAGTTACTGTGGCTTCTTTGTAAGAGTGTATTTCACGGAGATGCCTTCTCCTAAGGCGCTCATCGATACCACCTGATGTCTGACCCCAGCATCCCTTCTTTCTCCCAGAAGCCAGCAGGAGCTCTGTGAGTGGCCATTTGCAAGTGTGTGCTGTTCATCCCTTATTCCAGCTGTCGCAAAGGCCACCGCCTGGGTGGGGACCGTCCCCGGGACACAGTGGCCCAGCCCTGCACCCCTCCCCCAGTGCCTGGATGGGCTCAGCCAGCCCAGTGGAGCCCAGGAAGGGCGGTGGAGCGGCGGATGGCAGAGGGGAAAGAGAACGCCCCCCCTTCCAGGTCGGGCCTTGATTGGGGAGCTAGAGGCCGGCTCCCCACGTGGACTCCTGGCGCGGGCCTGCTCTCCCTTCTCCCCAGGTGGCCGTGGCCCCAGGGCACACACAGGCCTGCAGAACTGGCGTCAGCCGCCCCCCGCAGTGAGGCCAGGAGACAGGGACAGCCTCGGTGGCTCCTCAACATCAGACCGCAAGGAGGGGGGACGGGGGGCGCCGGCCCCGGGAGCCCGCGTGGGTCTCTAGGGCCCCCTGGTGGCCGCGAGGACGGCACAGCGCGCCCCGCGTTAACCACAAGCAGACCCCTCCATGAACCCCAGCCTTCAGCAATCACCCCGGACCACGCGGCGGCCGCCCTGTGCTCTGAACACCCACGGGAGCGATGGCGTGCGCCGCCCAGCCCTCGGATCCCTTCCTCGGCCTTGATTAAATACTCCAGCGTTCGTGGATCCCCCCCACACACACACACACACACATCTCGGCACGGATCCCGTTACGCTCATATCCTGATGATAAAAAAGCCTGGCTCAGAAAGGGTCCCCTAGAAGAGCGAAGGAAGACTTAAGGCACTCCCTAGAATGCGCCTTCTATTACTGAAAGAGAACCCCTGAGAAATCCCTGTTCCCCGAGGGCCACCTCCCCGCCCAATCTCCACCCCCATCCCCACCCCCACCCCGTTCCCACTCCGCCCCACCCCCACCCCACCCCCTGCACCCCAGCAGGGGTCCTTGGGGACGGTCCAGAGGTACGGAAGCCCCAGGTCCTAATGGCAAACTCCCGGGGGGTGGGGGGAAATGTTTGCCGGTGCGTTATCCTAGCCCACTCTCTCGCGCTCAGCAATTAATTTTTAACGTTCGAAGAACATTTCTTATATATAAGGCGTCTGCGTTCCAGAGAAACTTTAAGTTAAATATTTCATTCCACAGTGTCTGGAAACGACTTCTCATGTCGTCCCCGTAGAATAACGTGCGGCACAGACATGCTTCCGTCGGCAAGAAACAGGCGTCCGCCTCTCGGGAGGGGATGTTTGCAAAGATAAATGTGCTTCCACTCCGCCTGCGTGAAAACGTCGCGCTTAACATGATGCGCTCAGACAGGCTTAGACCCTGCCCCTCCCCTGGTGCCACTTCGGCGTGAGTCCAAGTCACAGCTCAGCCCGGATGCCTTCGGCCCCTGCGCCTCCGCGGACGCAGCGCCCCTCGGAGGGGCCCGGCTGCGCGCCACTGCGTCCCGCCCCCGGACCCTGAGCCCCCGGCATGACCGACCTAGGGCCCCGGCCAGCCAGGCAGGAGGGGGCCCTGGCCATCGTGGGGCGCAAGATGTTGGAGAGCCTTCCCGGAGGAGGCATTTTAGATGCACTTGAAAGATGCAGAACCGCAGGATGCTGAGTGTGGGGGAGGGTGAGCGGGGCGCAGGCCCGCGGGCGGACTCAAGGTGGGCAGACCTGGCGGGAAAGTGGCCTCCTGGTCCTCGGAGCGCAGGACACGGGAGTGTGGAATCCCTTCTTCTGCCAAGGGTACACCCCCACACACACACACACACATACAAGCGCGCTCGCGCGTGGGGAACTTCGAATTGCGAAGTTGCAGAGACACACAGGGACTCGGGACTCGGGTTCGGGGCGCTGGGTCCCTCTCCCCCAGTTCCCACCCACCCCACGCTGCTGCTGAGCGGGACACTGCGACCCTGCTCGGATCCCCGCGCCTGGCCTGGGCCGCCCCACCTCGCGTTAGGTGACAGATGGACGGCGGTTCCCTTTTAGAGACCGGCCGCGGGGGTAGCTGGGGACAACGGGCAGGGATAGAACTGCCTGACTTCCAACTTTTCTCCCCGAAAGGTTAAGAGAAACAGGAAGGGAAAAATGAACAACACAAAACCATGAGGTCCACATAACTGAAGACAGAGAACACCCACCAGTAAATGATCTATAATTTAAAAAGAACACAGCACCAAGCCCCAGCCTGCTCTCTTCCCCCACTCCCCCACGAGGCTTTACGGAGACAAACCCAAGCGAGGACAGAAGGGCCAGCAAAGGGTTACACACAGAGCAGAGAGACGCTTCTTTTTGGCGACCAAGTGCTCCAAGTGGGGTCAAGTCAAAAGTACCTGCACTTTGCCCTGCGACAGAAGAGGATGCCAGTCAACAGGAATTGTTAAAATAAAATAAAATAACAGGCAAACCCAATAGGATTAAATTTACAAGAGAAAACTGAAGTCGTGTATACAGAGCTAGCAAGAACACATCACAAACTGGAACTTCACTCATCAACTGAGGAAAACTCCCCTCAGAAAAAGTCCATGAGGCAGAAGAACCCAATTAGACACGCCCCAGGCCCCAGCAGGCATTTGCAAACACAATCACCCGCCATAAAATCAGAAACAACAGATAAATTAATAACAGGGAGGACTAAAGAGTTGATTTGAACGTAGGAACAACATTTTAAAAAATCCAAAGACTTCTCAGAGATGAGGGGGAAATTACAAGGCGCCCAAGGGCCTGCAGGCATAAATGAAGGAAGACATCAAAACAAGAGAAAAAATGGAGAGAGAGAGGAGGGAAGGAAGAGGGGAAGGAAGGAAGGAAGGAAGGCTCACAGAGACAGTAGTGGGAATCGAAGACAGGAAACAAAGAACTAGTATTTGTTTACTGGAGCCTCCAAAGAAGAAAAACAACCATAAAATCAACTAAAATCTCTCCCACTTAGTCAGACCTTAAAGGCAGTACTAGTGACCGGTACTTTGAAAGTGATACTGGATTGAGTGATACTGCATAAAAGAGAAAAAGAAATAAACTTAAAAAGTGGAAAGTGAGAACTCATCAAATTCTCTCTTTTTAAAGATCTTATGTATTTATTTTTAGAAAGAGGGGAAGGGAAGGAGGCAGGGAGAGGAACACTGATCGGTTGCCATGCCCTACACGACCCAGGACTGAACATTAGCCCAGGCATGTGGCCCGACCAGGAATCAAACCAGTGACCTTTCACTTTGCAGGATGTCGCTCAGCCAACTGAGCCACGCAGGTCAGGGCTCATCAAATTATCTTAAAAGGTGTAGGGCCGGGCACCTCTGTGTCTGAGAGATACCCACATAATGGTACCCACATAGTGGGTAACAGTCCCATAGCATTTTCAAGAAGCAGTCAGTAATGGTCTCCCTGCTGGAAAAAAAAAATTGTACGAAAACATGAGATTGATGGAAACATGCAACTCTGAAATGTAATTATGCAAAAAGAGCTCTGAGAGACTTGGGGGAAATAAGAAAGAAGCAAAGCTAAAAGCAATTAACATTCCTTGGATCTCAGATTCTCTGTACTTCCAAAATCAATGCCAAATTGATTGCCTCTTCTGTTCACTCATCTGCAATTTAAAATGCTGGTGCATCTAGAAGCAGGTCAAAATACTGTTAACTGCAATTTATTTTAGGAAAGCAACATTATGCATGGGAAGCCTTTATTACAACAAGAAAAATACAAATTAGTCATAAGTATTGTGAAAAATAATTACTGGTTGCTTTCTGAATAGGAAATAGACTTCCAAGAAATGCTTTAAGCATGAAAAGAGCCCTGGCTGCTGTGGCTCAGTGGACTGAGCGCTGACCTGCAAACCAAAAGGTCACGGGTTCGATTCCCAGTCAGAGCACACGCCTGGGTTGTGGGCCAGGTCCCCAGCTGTATCTGTCTCACACACTGATGTTTCTCTCCCTCTCTTTCTCTCTCCCTTCCCCTCTCTCTAAAAAGTGAATAAATAAAATATTTTTTAAAAGTTAAAAGATTTAGAAGCATAAACAAAAGCATACAGAGAAAAACAGGTAAGTACAAAAAAATTAAATGTTAGTATAGAACTGCTTTGATGTGACTAATGTGGTTTTTTTTTTCATTTAAAGTGAATGTTACCTTTACCATAGAATACATTCCTACAATTAAAAAAAAAAAAAAGAAGAAAGAAAGGAAAAGAAAAACAGAATATAGTCCTGACTGGTGTGGCTCAGGTGCGGGGCGTCGTCCTGCAGAGTGAAAGGTTGTAGGTTCACTTCCCCATCAGGGCACATGCCTGGGTTGCAAGTTTGAGCCCTGGTCAAGGTGCATACAGAAGGCAATTGGCAAAAATTGGAACTACTGTAACAATATAATCAATACAATATACTTAAAAAAAAAAAAGAAGGCAACCAATTGATGTTTCTCTCTCACATCAATATTTGTCTCCCTCTCTTTTTCCCTCCTCTCCCCTCTTCCTTAAATAAATAGATAGATAGATAGATCAATAAAAATACCAGTGTCCACCCTGTCAACACAAAGTATAAAATTGAGAAAAATATGCCATAAACCCAGTGAAATAACAATTTACTCTTGGAGTAAATGTATCATTGGGGCAGCGACCTTCAAAGTCGTGAAAGCAGTAACCAGCATGTTCCCCTCCACACTTGACGGGTTCAAGGGAAAGGAAACGGGGAAGGAAAAAGGTGACATTTTTGAGTAGAGAACCGAGGATGCAGAACGTAACCCACAGCTTCTGAGGGGTGGGGAGTGTCCCCACTGGTCACATTATTACATCTGCACAACGCATATGAGCGAAGACACAATGTCACAGAGTCAGAGGACCTGTCTATGAGTGTGAAGACTTTCACTCTGAAAGGATTACAAATGAATGGGCTTGTCATCCGCAAGTTCACGTAATTCACATGAGACCTTTGGGGAACTGGCAGGAACGTGGACATCACTAACCCTGTGCATTTGAGGGGGTTACAAGTTGACAAATCAAGTCTCAGGACTGAAACGCTTTGTGAATGATTTTGTAACAACTATAATAAAACAAGACACTTTATTCACTCTTTTCTCTAAGGCAGCCTTTTCCATGATAACATAGAATCGGTAGATAAATGTTACACAAAATGAAATAGATCATCAAGCTGTTTCCCCGTAAACTTGCGGTAAGAAGTGATTTTGCTGGAAAGTCAACTTAGAGCAAATTCTACTTTATGGCAAATGAATTTAGAATGACTTTACAAATCCCCAAGATAACGCAAGGGAGGAGGGGGGAGGAATGGCAATCCAGTCAATTTTGTCAGAAACATTCAGGAGGCTGCGATAGAAAAAGTTGGGTTAACTTAAAATAGTCTAATGCCAATCTCCATCATTTTCCACTTAGTCAATCTGCGGAAAGACTTAAGACTTTCCTCATTCACGCAATAAAATATAAAAGATAAAAACTAGGTAGAGGATCATTCTGCAGAAGTTCTGAAGTCTCACCTCCATCAGAACAAAGAGTGCTGCAAAGAACAGAAGTGTTGCCCACTCCACGCGGTGTAGAATTATCTCAAAATCGTGGATATCAGCTAAAATCAGCAACCAGATGGCACCCAGAATAGCAATCCAGCCTGCAAGACAAATACATGGACAGAGAGCTGTAGTGTGTTAAAAAATAAAAGTAGGAATGCAGAAGTCCCTTCTCTATATCACGGTTCACTTATCGCGGCCTCACTATATCGCGGGTTTTTTTTTAATATTATATTTAATTAGTTATCACGGATTTTTCCCCATATCGCAGGATTTTGCGGTACTGTATACGTATGTTGTTAAAGTTACGTAGGTTTAAGCATGTAGAATATGTTTAAGAATATAAGTAGTGTTTATAAAAGTGTGGAAAAGGTTAATAAGGGAGTGGGAAAGGTTAATAAGGGGCTGGGAACGGTTTATAAGTGTGTGGGAAGGGTTTATAAAGCCTTAAAAATATATATAAATACTAAAACAAATGTAAGGTTTCTACTTCGCGGATTTTCACCTATCGCGGGGGGGTCTAGAATGTAATAGCCGTGCTAAGTGAGGGATCGCTGTAAATAATGATGAGGGAGCACCCGGAGAAGGTGACCAGATGTGGAGACTGTGATATTTAGGACAGAGCTTCAAGGACGAATATAACTTTGCAGGTAAAGAAGGGAAGACAAACATGTCTAAGGATAGAGCGTCAAGGCCAAGTCAGAGCAACAGCAGCCAAACCGCGGCAGCCGCTCCATCCAACGCCCAAGTCCTGCAACGACCCGAGACCCAAACGCTGTCCCCCCCAGAGGTCCGGCTCTTACTGGGAATTAGCGCACCGCAGTCCCTGCTACGATGCAATGTCCCCTGGTCCCAGTCTGCGCAGACAACGCGCGCTGGAAGGCGACCGGCTCGGATGCGCTGAGCCATGAAAGGCGCAGACGCGCCCGCGGGCCGCTGAGTGTCTGAGCTCACTCGGGGCGGGCGACAGCAAGAAGCGGCCGCTGTCCCGCCCGGGGGCACCGCCTCTGGCCGCCAGGCTGTGGGCCACATGGGCCACTGTTCTCTCACAGGAAAGGCTGCAAGGCTCCCTTGCTTCCTGTGTTCGCTCCACTCGGCCTTCTGGTTGAAATCTTTCACTTCGTGCGCCGCTGCTGAAAGGCCCCTCTAGTCCAAGTCCACGTTCGTTGCACGCTGCCCTCCACAGGCGGCATTTCCCCGGCGTTCCAACTGGATGTGACCTTCTCAGCCTCCTCTTCCTGCTCCCGCCTCCTCTTCCTCCTCCTCTGTTTCCTCCCCCCTCCCAATCTACCTCCCTTTTCCATGAAAACCTATCCCAGCTCACCTGCACCGAGATTCTGGAAGCCACACACCTGGCCGTATAACATGGGGCCCGTGGCCCGCCCCTCGCTGGGCGGTGAGAGTTCTGAAGCTCAGCGTCTCCCTGAGCCGTCCGGTCCCCGCTGCCCCCCCACGAACCCGCACATACCCAGCCCCCCTCTCGGGCGGGAGACTGATGAGGGCAGAGGCCTCCAGTCCAGCCTGCAACGGCGGCGCGCGAATGCGTGGCTGGATAAATAAATGAACAAGCGAACTGAAATGACTTGCTTACTAAAAATCAGCGGGCCTAGGAAATACATCCAGAAGTGCGGGGGACTCTTTTCGGCTTGCAGGGACCTCCTTTCTCTAAACTACTCCTGCAGCCACTCTAAGTCACGTGTGACCACGTGGCCCCCGTCCTGCTGGCCATAATTTCCCATTAGGAGAGGAAGCTAACCCACCTGGGCCAACCAGATGCTACACCAGGAACTGGGGGTTCAAAGCAGCCTTTTCTCTGTGTGGCTGGAATTCAGATCCTATAGATCAGGAGACTAATGAGACTTATGATTCTGCCATGAGCAGGCAAAAGACTGAAAAAAGAATAGTCCATGGAGAAGGGGGGGCTGGGAAAAGAGAACAGAGTGTCGGGGGAGGGGCCCGTGCAGCTTCCTGAGTCTGCCCCCCCCCCCCATCGCCTGCAGCCTGACACTTAGCGCGGTATCCTTCCAACAATCCCGTGTTGATTGAGGCTGATCAAGTAGCTAAAAATACCGCCACAAAGACGACAATGAAATGACAACAGGACACCAAGGGATACTGTGAACACCAGCGATTTTGAAACCACAATCAGGGACATATAATCACCGAAAAACCTCCGGGAACGGAAATCTAATCAAACACATTGTGAGAGAACCTACAGGGATATTCTGAATTAATTACCAAAAAAGGAGACCTGGGAAATTGCTAAGCAAGGTTGTAAGTTTTAAGGCCAATGTAACGTTGTAAAGCCAGCTCACTGATACATTTTATAGTCTAAAAGTTGGTTATCTATAATTCCAGAATCCATTAAGAGCACATTTTTTATAAGTTTTATGTCAAAACTCAATAAAACCAGACTTGAATTGAAATGAGGTTATTGGTGGTCTTAATTATCCCACCTCATGACACAGTCATGTTTTGCTGCAGAAATATTGACGCTTGGATCACAGGGAGCTAGTGCTGGGCCTCTTGGGGAGGGCGGTGTTGCGTTAGGTACGATGCAGTGTGTGCAGGGAACTGTGTTTGTAAAATACAAACCAACTTATCTGACTCTGAAACATCTGTCACCTAGAGTTTCAGGTAAGGACTGGGGACCTGTTCGTAATGACTGAGCTACCTGGGGGTAACGCCAGGGTATGTGGTGAGGTAAGACCCCCAAGTATCCCCTGGCTGGTGGCTCAGTTTGTTGGAGCATCATCTTATACACCAAAAGGGGTTGTGGGTTAGATCCCCGGTCAGGGCACGTACGGGAGGCAAATGATCTCTCTCTCTCTCAATCAATCAATAGAAGTAAAAGATTTTTTTTAACGTTGCTATTTATATAAAGGCCACTGTCAAATGCTAACAAAACTCATGCAAACTCCCAAATATGTTTTAGTTTTTCGAACACAGGCTGTTGTTCATAAAAGTGGAACCTTGAATAAAACTAGAAACAAAATAATATGTGAACACTGAAAAGAATGATCTATTGGCACCAATGTCAGTTTTATTGTATTTGCTTAATTACTCGTGGCGACCACTTAACATTCCTATAGAGACTAGAGGTTTCTAATGTTAGAACTACACTCTGTCTGAAGTGTAACAAAAAATAATTATGCTGCACCCATAATTGATATATTTAATCCACCAAATGCAAACAAAATCCATGCCATTTTTAGCACTCTAGCTTTGCATTCTTTCTTATGACCCCGGGGTCCTGTGGATCGGCGCCCAGGTGACAGCTGTCACCTCAGGCCACCTGGCAAATTGGGTTTGAGATGCCTTAAGGAGATAAATTCTGCGAGGCTATGACCACGTACTATAAAGCCGGACACCCGGGCAAAAGACTGCGCATCCCGGGCTACATGTGAGACTAGAAATGGAGCTTTCTATATGTAACAGCACAGGGAAACTGAGTCACGCTAAAGCTCCCAGTGGGACGAGAAGGAAGAAGTGTGTTATAAGGAAAACCACACAGATTTGGGATTAGAGCGTTCAAAATCCTTCTGCTGTGCTATGAAGAACTAAGGCCTGGCCACGTTCCCATCTACATGACAAAGTGAAGAGGTTTTGCTCTCTACAGAAGGGACATGCTTCAAGTGCTTCAGCAAATCAGGTTGTTATAAAAAGATTTTTCAATGTCTCAGAAAAGCCTACTTTAGAAAGAAAGCCACGTATAAAGCTTTGGTTAAAGCCGCTACTCCTCGCCACCACCTGAAATTTATCTTCCTCATAAATCTTGGAAGTGATTGCATTTCATTTTAATTATACAATGGCCCACTCCCCAATAGCCCTGGCTGGTGTGGCTCAGTGGATTGAGCACCGGTCTGCAAACCAAAGGGTTGCCAGTTCGATTCCCAGTCAGGGCACGTGCCTGGGTTGTGGGCCAGGCCCCCAGTTGGGGGCGCGTGAGAGGCAACCACACATTGATGCTTCTCTTCCTCCCTTCCCCTCTCTCTCTCTAAATAAATAATCTTTTAAAAAAAACCACCAACGAGGAGACTCACCTAGATCAAGATGCACCCCGGGGACGAAGGAGTTGAGGAAGAACACGAGGATGACAGCACCCAGCACCACCAGGCACTTGGCCAGCAGGCCCCTGTCCGATATCCTGTGCTGTGAGAGAGGAAAAGGGCGTTCTCATTCCGCCACGAGTCCTTCAGCCCACGTGACCCGAGGCACTGCCAGTCCTCCTGAGGGTGAGAACTGAAAGACCTTGAACTTGAAGGAAGAAGAAGAGGGAATGTGTTATTAGGAAAACCATACGGACTTGGGATTAGAGCATTGAAAGTCCTTCCAAAAAATAAAAACGACAAATTTAAAATGCAGCCCTGGCTGGTGTGGCTCAGCGGAAGGAGTGCCAGCCTGCGAACCAAAGGGTCACCGGTTCGATTCCCAGTCAGGGCACGTGTCTGTGTCATGGGCCGGGTCCCCAGTTGCGGGCGTGTGAGAGGCAACCACACATCGATGTTTCTCTCCCTCTCTTTCTCCCTCCCTTCCCCTCTCTCTAAAAATAAATAAATAAAATATTTGTTAAAAATTTAAAGTGCAGTGCAATCCTTTTGTCGAGTCCTGGCTAAGTGGCTCTTCAATAGGACACCGAGGGTGTCAGGCTGTTCCCAGTCCCGCTGTGGGAGGGAGGATGCCACCGGGGACATGACACGTGAGGTCCGGGGACCTGGCCATTGGAGACCCGTGCGTTTTCTCGGGTCCTGTGTGCCGGCCGCCTGACAGTGCAGCGCTCCGTCCCTGCGCGCTCACCCTCGCTCATGCGGTGCCGAGGTGAGCCTGTCCCCACAATAGCGTGAGTCCTGCTCAAGTGTCCTACCGGGTCCTTTCATGTAGCACTCACAGGGACCCTGTAGGTGTCTCACTCTCTAATGGACAGGATGACACCCGTGCGAGCCTGCCCCAGTGATCTGGGGATGGGTGAGAAGGAGCCAGAAGGCGCTCCATGCTCTGTGGCAGCTTCATGAGCCTCAGAGGTGCCGACCGGCGGCCGGAGGGCCTGAGCCACAGGCAAGACAGTGCCAGGTCCCCCAAGTGTGTGCGCTCCGAGGGCCACAGCTGTGTGGGGTGGGGCGGGGAGCGAGGTCCCTGAGCCACGCAGGTGGGCACACGCAGCCCTGCCGCGTCCCGCCAGGCGCCTGTGAGAGTCGTGCCCCACGGGGGCCACTGACGACTGGACTGTGTCCTTCCTGAAGTTAGTCCTACTGGCACATCCATCTGTCTGTCTGCCTGTCTGTCTGTCTAGAACCAGAACGAGATACCCATAGATATCTAGCTGTGGACGTGAGCAGGTATGGGTGTGAGCACAGATACGGAGATGGACGTAGGTACTGATGCTGTCCCTCGGTTTCTCTGCCCACACAGTTAAAGCTGCAGCATAAAAGCCACAGGCCGCCTTGGCCGGGCGGCTCAGTCAGTGGGAGCATCGTCCCAAGCACCAAACCGCTGCGGGTTCGACTCCCGGTCAGGGCACATAGCTGGGCTGCAGGCTCACTCTCCAGCTGGGGCACGTACTGGAGGCAACCGATTGACATTTCTCCCTTCTCTCTACCTCCCTCCTTCCTTCCCTCCCCCTCCCCCACTCTCCCCCCTCCCCCATATCCTCGGGTGAGGATTTAAAAACACAACAACACAGACACATGTGGCCACATCGCAGAGGCCGTGGGGGCACCACCCGGGCCTGAGTCCTCCTCCCCGGGCCTCTGCCACCACTCACGGCTCGGCCGCCCCCACCCATTCCGCCTCCGGCCCCCGAGGAGGCCCCATTTCGCTGGCTGAGTGCGTCCGTGGCTGCGAGCCAGGAGGAAAGGGGCGGGTGCCTGGCCACCCTGCACTGCGGCCGCGTCCCCCCCAGAGCGGGGGCCTGAGCCCGGGCCCCGGGGCCGCCCGCGGGAGGCAGTTCCCGCGTCGCTCGCGTGGAGCTGACGCAAAGTCCGTGCTTATCTGTTACTCCGGGGGTCTGTCCAGTTGTCCCCTTTGGGTTTTATTTGGTACCCCCGGAGCTCCCAGACCCAGTGGGGGTGCTGCCGGCTCCTCGGTCCCCCTCCCACTGCTCCTCAGTCCCCGCCAGGCACGGAGAGAGCGCGGTCCCCCGAACCCACAGCCACAGCCGCGCGGACGGGCAGGGCGCGCAGGGTCTGGAGACACCTGGAGCCTGGAAAGTGTCCCGGCCGCACCTTCTTCCCTAACCCTGACCACCTGAATGGGACAGAGCTAGGGCAGAGGGAACACAAGCCCAAACCCCCCAAAGAACACATTAACCCCCAGGACCCCAACACCTACATCTCCGTTGGCCAAGGACAAACGCTCCCATCGTCATTAGGGAGTAGATATTCGACCTGTCCCGGGGAAAGAAACTGCACGGATTTAAAATTTCATAAAACTGCCTTTGAGTCCCAGCGGATCCTGAGCGGAGCTCTGCCGGCTGGGACAGGGCACCGTGTGTCCTCGGATGGGCTGAGAAAGTCCCCCGAGGCTGGAAGACGAGCAAAAATGCCCAAATGAGCAAAAATGTCCAGCAGTCAGACCCATAGGGGGGAACACGCACATGTCCCTTCTCGTCCCCAAAGCCTACCTTGGCCCCCACCTCCCCACCCAGACACTGGGACGCCCTGCCTCCCCTGAAGCCACATCGACCACAGGCAGGGCCGCACCACCTCAGAGGGAAGGGAAGGAGCTGACCCTTTCGCTTTGTGGACAAAATAAACCTACCATGTCTGGAAAATGTTTCTCCCATTAACTCTTAGAAATAACTTGTGTACCATCACAGGAGTAAAAAGAGCGATGATTTGCCAGTCACAGTTTTATGTGCTGCCCAGAAAAGGCCTGATGCTCCTTCGAGAGGTGAGCCACGTGATGGAATACTACGCAGCAGTGAAAAAGAAGGAAATCTTACCCTTCGTGACAGCATGGATGGGCCTGGAATGTGTTATGCTGAGTGAAATAAAGCAGTCAGAGAAAGACAGACGCCTTGGATCTCACTTATAGTGGAATCTAATGAACAAAATAAACTGATGAAGAAAACAGAACCAGAGGCACAGACACACGGGACAGACTGACAGCTGTCAGAAGGGTGGGGGGGAGGGGAGACTGGATGAAAGAAGGTGAAGATTCATGCATTAGTGTGGTGAGGGCCAGGGCGGAGGGGGAGCTGGGGCTGGAAGGAGGGGAGAGTGGGGACATCTGTAATAGTGTCAACAATGAAAACTAAAGGAAAAAAGAAATAAAGAAAAGAAATCCCTGAGAAAAGAAACCACAGTACCTTCTTTTGTAGCTCCTGGATATTGGTCTCCCAGTTCTTATCTTCCTGTGAGATTTGTCTGAAACGGAAGGAGACTCGTTACCTTCCTGGTGATGCTGAGCAGTGACCTCGGCAGGGCGCGGTCGGCAGGCAGCTCATGGCACCCTGGATGCGGCCGCTGGGACACCTGGCATGGAAGGCGGCCAGGGGAGCTGGGTTTATGGGTTGGGCAAGACGCTTACTCTGTATTTCCAAGCAAAAACAACACAAAATGATGCGAACGCTTGAGGAAATGTGTGCACGCGTGTGCACATGTGAGCATGAGCACAGGACACGTCAGCACCCTGTCCTACTTGCTACTTTTCCCAATGTCTTTCTCAGAACGAGGCTATGATATAATTACAACTCCACTCACTAAAGGGAAGAACAGTAAAAGAAATGCCACTTGTGCCCTGGCCGGTGTAGCTCGGGGTTGGTGCGTCGTCCTGTGTGCCAAGAGGCTGCGAGTTCGATCCCCAGTCAGGGCGAATTCAGGAGGCAATTGATGGATGCTTCTGTCTCCCATCAATGCCTCTCTCTTTCTCTCTCTCTCTCTCTCTCCCTCTCCCTGCTCCTCTCTCTAAAATCAATAAAAAAAAACATATTCTCGGGGAAGGATTAGAAAAAAAATGAACTGAGTATGGTCAGAGAGTCTTTGAGGTCCCTGAAAATCAACACTGGGAGAATGTTTTGTTACATTACTTTGTTACATGAATTATTTTTGATTCTTCTACGCAGCGGGTGTAATGTGTGGCAGTGGGACAGGCATGGCTGAGAGTGTGACTTCAGCCCCAGTGCATGCTGTCCTCACTGTGTTGCCCTGGGCAAATCGCTCAACCTCTCTGAGCCTCGATTTTCTCATCCTTCACTGGAGCTCCACAGAGCTCAGGGAGGGTTAGGTAAAATCACACAGCACAGAGCTTAGCACAGCACACAGCGCCCCCAACTTGCTCATTGGCACACAGCTGTGTTACCATTTTGTGGTTCCCTGAAGTCGCTTTGTAACTGACTTGTGTACTGTGTGACATCTGGGCATGCGTAGGGTGGTGGCAGGGTGGTGGCGGGGAGGTGGCTGATGCAATCCCATCACTGAGCACAACCGGTACAGGAGACAACGGTGTGTAGACCGAGCGTGGCCCGAGCCCAGCCCGGTACCTGTGAAAGGTGTGCAGCCTCCGGGCCAGGAGCTGCTCCAGCGCCAGCACCTTCCCCAAAAGCAGGCCCCGCACCGCCGTCTCCTCGCGGCTGGCCGGGCTGATGCGCTGTGCGGTCAGGCGCCAGACGAGGATTTCATGCTTCAGTTCTGCAGCAAACGAAAGCCACAGCTGGTCTCCCGCAGCCTCAGAGGTCAGCAGGCACCCAGCTTCCCTCACCAGCCTCCAAGAACAAGAAACACCCCCGCGATGAGGCTCCGATAACAACGGCCCAAACCAAAGCAGGGGCTTCTTTGCTCCGAGCTATTGTAACAAAACCAGGAGACAAAGCTGACTTTAAAAAGCTACCATGGATGCAAAAAAACGCAATTTCAACTCATTGGGTGAAAAGCCAGTTCTTGAACAGACACATCAAAGCTCGCACCCAATGACCTTTCCCCTCCCGGGAGGTCACTTCCCACTGCCGGCACTTCTGGTCCTGCTTCCAGTCAAAACCCAGACACCTTTGAGCAACTTCAGAAACCGATCAAGGGAACATTGCAAGTACAGTGTGGTCCTCAGTAGGGGGTGCCTGGGGTCCCCGTGGGGCATTCCATAAGAGGAAGCAGGGACAGCCCTCCCACCTGACCAAGCCCCGAGCTGAGCTGCGTCTCTGAGAGGACGCAGGTGACCAGGTGAACCCACCCCGATGACATGCCGGAATTAACAGAACAAGGCGAATTTTCACCTGTCTGTGACTTCACATGCTTTCTGATCCAGAAGAGCAGAGAGAAATGCTTTGCCAATTCATTGACTTCTAAAATAATTTAGGGAAGTTTACATTCAACCTCTGATTTACTGTTTTACCATAAATTTCTCAAAATGTCCACTGAAAGAACATAAGAAGCAACGTAAGCCCTGGCTGCTGTGGCTCAGTGGATTGAGCGTCGGCCTGCGAACCAATGGGTCACCAGTTCGATTCCCGGTCAGGGCACATGACTAGGTTGCATGTTAGGTCCCCAGTTGGGGGGCACGTGAGAGGCAACCACACAGTGATGTTGAAAACAAACAAACAAATAAATAAGTAAAATAAACTCTAAAATCTTTAAAATAAATATGTAAAAAAAAAAAAAAGAAGCAGCACCATATTTTCATGACCCATGTACTACATGCAGCTCACTCTGCTCATGCACCACCGGAATCCCAGATGAAGTTAAAAGGCCCAGCCTCCCAAGCAGGTAAGAGCACCCGGCAACCAGGTCAGGCAGTGGCAGTCAGGGAGTTATCCCAGCCTGAGCTGCAGCACGCACACGGGCGTTCAATGACAAGGAGGACACCCCCTTGTGCTCCCCTTCATTTAGTGTACAGGGGGTCACCCCTCAGGGGGCAGACCTACTTCAAACACAGATGAGTGAGGCAGAGAGATACAAACTCAAATGAAGGGTGTCAAATCTCAGGCAAGAGACAACTGGTAGAGCCCACATGCATTAACCCCATTTCCGGAAACACAAGAGTTTTCTCTAAAGGGTCAGCCTGCCCTGGCCAGGTGGCTCAGTTGGTTAGAGCGTCAACCTGATATATCAAGGTTGTGGGTTCAATCCCCGGTCAGGGCACATACGAGCATCAATATGTGGAACAACAAATCAATGTTTCTGTCTCTCTTTCTCTCTCTCTAAAATTAATATTAATTAATTAACTAATGGCCAACCTGACAAAGACAAAAACTTTGGAACTAAGATCTGTAATGTGCTTCCATTCGGTACAAATTGATAGTCTGTAGCTGACTAAAATAAAGACATTTGGGTATCATTCAAAAGCCTCTTCAGAGAAATAGATCCATAATTTCCTTTTGGAAAGTCTCATACCCATTAAACATTTTCAGGTGGGTTCTAGAATGTTCCTCTATACTGCTGAAATGTAGCCTAACATGGTTTTTAAGCTCACTCAGAGGCCTAAGCCAAATATTTGTTCTTTCACTACACAGTTTAACTTATTTTTGTTATAAAAATACTTTTAGTGGACCAAATTAACTTGGAGGCCATGATTTCCAAGTTTGGCATCATAAACACTAAAATAAAATAATGGAAAATAGTAGCCCACTACCCATGTATCTTTCTTTTCATTGAGCAATTTTTCTCTAACATAAAATGTATTATTTTTTTAAGAGGAAGTTTTAAAGTCCTTATATGAAGTCATCCTGTATTGAAAAAATGTCAAGCTTAACATAAATGTAACAAAAATGTATGTTTCCCTGGCTGGGTAGCTCAGCTGGTTATGGCGTCGTCTCCATACGCCAAGGCTGCAGGTTCGATCCCTGGTCAGGACACATGCAAGAATCAACCAATGAATGTATAAACGGGTGGAACAGCAAATGGATGTTTCTCTCTCTCTCTAAAATCAATTAAAAATTTTTTTATGTATTTGATTTGTATTTCAGACTAAAAAAATGTTGAGAGAATTCTTCTACTGCGAGATCATGATGAAATAAAAAGGAGACGTAGGAGGGGGAGAAAAGCCAATACACGGGCCTTCTGAAAGGCTGAGCACAACACGTACCCCCCACCAGGACAGGGAGGGGGCCGAGCCGGCCGGGGCTGCGGGCGGGTTCCCACAGCGCAGGTGTCTTGTCCAGTCCTCTGAGCCTCCTCAGGCAGAGGCACCAGGCAAAGCCGACCCCAGCACCCCCAACGCGTCCCAGCCACCCCTCCGTGGCACGCTGGTGACGGCCACATCCCCAAGCATCCGCTCCCCTCTGACTAGCGATCCGGAGCGGGGCTCGCGCCTGGGCCAGCACGTGGGCCGCGGGCGGGGGTCCTCTCCGCAGTGGTGTCTGAAGAAGCAGAGACTGCGCCTGTGGGAAGCCGGCCTCCAAGCCCCTCTCCCCCGGGGCGTTAGAGCCTGGGTGGCGCGCTTCTGTATCCCCATCCGTGGGGTGAGATACAGCACCGATCCGGAGGGCGTTTGGACAGGGGAGACCCTGCCCAGGAGGCGGGAGCTCAGTGGCGGCACCCAGAGCTCAGTTTAGCAGCGCACGCTCGCTCCTCGGCCCCCAGGCTTCCTCTGCACGACCCCGCCGCGTGCCCCTCCTGTCTCCTCTGCTGGCTTCTACGGCCGTGACCCACTGGGCTGCCTGATACCGTCCTCTGCACCTCGTGCCGCAAGGCGTACAGATACACGTCTTATCTTTTATGTGGCGCTATCCATCTCCCAGGTCCATGAGCCGGAAGGGTCATTTGGGTCTTACCAATGTCATTCTCCCCTGTGTGTCTGCATGCACATGATTGGACATATACCAGGGGTCAGAGAGCGTGGAGATGCTGGAGGAGCATAAATGGATAAGGGGCTGGAGGGGCCTCCCACAAGCTAGAACGAGGTGTGAGAGGTGTCATGAATAGACACGGCGGGAAAGTAATGGGCAACAGGAAAATGTTCGGGACACGCGGGCACAGTCCTGGGGGGCCCGCCTGCTCCTGCTCCAGGTCTCCGGCCTGTCCAGGCCTCCTGTGCTCACAGTTGCCGATTCTGAGTGCTCCTCAGTGACCTCTGACTGGGGTCACTTCCCACCAATGCCCCCCTAGTTTGTCACAAAACACTGCTTGCCCTCTCTATCTGTCATTTACTTACCAAAACTATCTATGTATAGACAGGTACAGCTATCTAGCTAGATATGAAGACAGAAGGAAATTATCTGGGCTAATCCATCCAGGAGGATCGATAGATGATTGATAGACAGACACATGAAAGACAGATGGACGACAGATGGATAGAGAGATAATAGCTAGGTAGATAGATAGTCATTCTTTCAAACCCAGTGGTCCCACGTGGCTGGCAGAATAAAGCCAGAGATCATTAGGGGAGCCCAGGACCCTCTAACGGCAAGCACACCCATGAGCTCAGACCCTGCCCCTGCCCTGGTCCTGACCAGGGACCATCCCCAGACGTCCCATCTCCACCTCTGTGGTCACAACCAGCCCCCAGCTCCTGAGCTTCTCCGCCAACCTCCTATAGCAAGTCATTAAAATAAGGCGCACAAACATCGGGAGGAGGCAGCAAAAGGGGTCCCAACAGGGAAGCTATAGCAGGACAGACCTGGCTCACAAAACAAGAAAACCCTCAGATATACCCTCTAACGCGACACCTTAATGAACCAGACAAGGAAGCACAAATAAAGCCCACAGTAGCAGAAGGGAGGAAATAACAAAGACTGGAGCAGAAATAAACGGAATCAAGAATAAGAAAGCAATAGAAAACACTCATAAAATGAAGAGCTGGTTTTTTGAAAAGATCAACAGAAACGGTAAACCTTTAGCTAGACTCTCCAAGGGGAAAAAAGAGAGGCCCCAGATAAATAAAATCGGATAAAAGAGAAATGACAGCTGCCCGCACAGAAGGACAAAGGGTCACACAAGAATGCCATGAGAGGCTTCTAGGCCACCAAACGGGACAGCCTAGAAGAAATGGACAAATTGTTTGAGGAATACAACCATTTTGGACTGAATCATAAAGAAATGGAAAACCTAGGCCCTGGCTGGGCGGCTCATTTGGGAGGAGTGTCATCTCATACGCCAAAAGGTTGCGGGTTCGATCCCTGGTCAGGGTGCCTATGGGAAGCAACTGATCAATGTTTCTCTCTCTCTCACTCTCTCTCTCCCTCTCTCCCCCTGTGTCCCCCTTCCTCCTCTTCCCTCCCCCTCCCTCCCCCTTCCTCCTTCCCTCCCTCCCTTCCCCTCTCTCTCAAATCAATAAACTATTCCTCAGGTGAGGATTAAAAAAAGGAAGAATCAACCAATGAATGCACCACTAAGTGGAACAACAAATTGATGTTTCTCTCTCTCTCTCCCCCCCTCCTCTCTCTCTTAAATCAATAAATAAAAATTGTTAAAAATGACGAAACGGAAACCCGGGCTCTCTCCGTGCCCAGCACAGCCATGGCTCATGGTCCCCAGCAGCCTGTGAAGCACGCCGCCGCTCCAAGGCATCGGATGCTGGATACGCTGGAATACTGCTGAGCCATAAAATAAAGGAACTACTGCCATTCGCGACAACATGGACAGATTTGGAGAGTATTATGCTATGTGAAATAAGTCAGTCAGGCCCTGGCGGGTGTGGCTCAGTACATTGAGCACCGGCCTGCGAACCAAAGGGTCGCTGGTTCGATTCCCAGTCAGGGCACATGACTAGGTTGTGAGCCAGGTCCCCAGTTGGGGGCGCAAGTGAGAAGCAACCATTCATGGATGCTTCTCTCCCTCTCTTTCTCCCTTCCTTCCACTCTCTCTACAAATAAATAAATAAAATCCTAAAAAATATATTTTTTTAAAAATAAAGTCAGTCAGGAAAAGACAAAAAACCATATGATTTCGCTCACATGTGGGATAGAAAACAAAAAGTAGCAAGTGAACTAACAAAACAAACAAAAACAAACTCGCAGACACAGATGACAGTATGGTGGTTACCAGAGGGGCAGGGGTGGGGAGGGCACAGTGGGGAGAGGGGTGCAAACATACAGTAACAGAACGAAACTGGACTTCGGGGGGGGGGGGGTGAGCACACCATAGAGTACCCGGATGTCACATCATAACGTGGAACACCTTAAAATGATATATTCACCCTTTGAGTGCCATGCGAAATTCGAAATTTGGATCAACATGAGACAAAGTCATATCAATATATAACCTGAGGCACAAAAAAAGAGAACAAAGCATAAAAGATGAATTATTCCATTGTTATTTACATTTATAGCCATCAAAGAAAGAGTCACTGAGAGCGACGCTCGCACTTTTGGGAAAATTTGTCAGCATCACTCACAGCGATGTTGGCACTCAAAGGGTTAACCAACGTTACCTGAACAAATGTTATTTTTTTAAAAACTTAACAGGCACAGCTCCTGGATGTATAGTCCCTGAAAGCACACTGTGGACCAGGAGGCAGATGGGAACATACCGAATGCCCAGCGCCCCAGCAACTGGCTCTTCCCCGATGTCCCACATATGATGAACCTCCTGCTTTTCTGGGGTGACTTCCCCCAGGAAAAAAAAAAAAAAAATATATATATATATATATATATATATATATATATATATATATATATATATTATGGTGGCATATGCTGGGTCTACACGGCAAGGTGCTTCTACTCACCAACGATCTCACTGGGTTCCTTGTTATACAGCTTTTTGTTCCAGTAAAGGAGTCTGAGCAGTGGGAAGGAGAACAAGAGAACAAAGCAGATCCCAACGAACATGTGTGCAGTGAATTCTGCAAAGTCCACACCCTGGAAATAGAAAAGGGAAGGTTAAATGATGGGCTTCATGCCCTGGCTGGTGTGGCTCAGTGGACTGAGCACCAGCCTGCGAACTGAAAAGTCACCAGTTCGATTCCCAGTCAGAGCACATGCCTGGGTTGTGGGCCAGGTCCCCAGTTGGGGGCGCATGAGAGGCAACCACACATGGATGTTTCTCTCCCTCTCTTTCACTCTCCCTTTCCCTCTCTCTAAAAATAAATAATAAAATCTTTGAAATAAATGGGCCTCCCCACTGCACAGGCACAGCCCCCCCCCACACACACACCCATTACCAGTAAAATTGCATCAGAAGTTAGACTTGTGTTACCATAATCTGAAATCTTGGTTTCCTGCAGTTACCTGCACTTCCAGTGACTGCCCGTGACCCCTGACCCCTAGCACTGACATGACAGATGCTGTGGGCTCCCACGGCTCTGCACACTCTCCTAGGGCTGGGGGTGGGGGGTGGAACGGGGCGGGGGCGGCTGGTTGGGGGTGAGGAGTTCAGGATAGCCCACATGGTGGACCCTGGAGGTCTCCCTGCCTCCCTCTTCAGTACTAGAAACTTCGCCAACAGAGCGCGGAAAGGCTGAGTTGCAAGAACCTTCCTCACAACTCCCTGTAACTTCTCTGTGGTGGCGCTGACCAAAGTGAGCCAGACCAGAGCAGAGCTGCCTCGCTGAGGAGCGGCCTGGCCCCAGGGATGCCTCCCAGCGGGGCTGTAGCACTGTTACCAAGCAGCAAGTTGGGGTCCCGCTGCCCACCGCCACACTCTAGGCAACATTCCAGAGGCGAAGGTTTGGTGATCAAGGAAAGGATTCCTAACTCAGAAGCAGTCACTTAAGCCCATCCATTAAGGCTCAACTCTTAACACCTGGGTTCTCCTAGCTTTTCCCGTTAGTTACTGTAGGGTTAGTTTACAAACTAAAATATCATAAGACACAAAAGCTACACAATTCCGGAAGGATGGCAGGCCTCTGCCTCAGAGCTCATCCCCTCTAGGACACCCCAAGAATAAACCTGCCACCCTCTGCCAGCCCAACCCAACCCTAGGCTGTGCCCAGAGTTCCTTCCCGTACAAAGTACCGTCCGCTGGGAAACGCAGGCAGCTGCAGCACCATCATCCAGGCATCCTCGAGGAAGAAGAGCCTGAGAGCCGGAGCCAGCCAGTCCAGAAGCCTGAAAGTCTTGGCCAGAGCCAGAGCCTGAGACAGAGCCAGCGCAGGAGCCAGAAAAGCTCTTGAACCAAAGAGTCCGCCCTCCTTTTATTGCCATTGGCTCTGGAGGCTTCAGCTTCTCAGCCAATCCCGTCCCCTGACTGCCTTCCATTGCCTCGGCAACCTCCTCCTATAGCCCCTCCTACTTCTCCCCAGTGATCTTAATTAGATCTCTCCGTATCAATACGCACCACTGAGTTGTTTTGCACTGAATAAAGTTTCCTTCTTCACCGCACCCCAAACTGGAGCCAACGACCATTGGTTGACAGCATTAATTTTCTTGGTGAATATTCCAAACATTAATTTTACCATTTTTACTTTATAATCTATTTCCTTTCCATTTCAGCGCATGGCTGAGCACCCACATAATGAGAGCAGATGTGCCCATCCTGTGATGCAAACACGTGGTGTGCCGTCATACCGACAAGGCGGCTTTATAACGGAATCTGTGCTGAAGACGCAGCGCCTGGCACTACGAGTTCATTGTATCTTCATACAAGTAAATCGTCCTTTAGCTCTGAACTACTGTAACATGATTTAAAGCCACTCTTGACTCTCCAAAGAAGGATTTTCATTAGATCCCTTTCCTGTGAGATACAGTTTAACCCAGAAATTCAGAGAGACTCATTAACTGGAAAACAAGGAATGCTAGCTTCAGTAAAACAAGGCCATGTCCCCAGAGGAAGTCACTTTGTCACCAATCTGTTTGAAGCGGCAAGGCTGAGCTTCCGTGCAGCCTGAGCGGCCCTCTGGGTGTTTTTTTGCAAAAACCTCGCCTTTTTTTCCTCGCTGGCAGATCTAAAGCCTGGATATTTACAACAGCACGTGAGCTTGCCATGGAGGGGTGTGGGAATGGCCGGGCAGACTATTTTGCTTCCCAGGTGACTTGGTAGAAACCCAGGACCAAGGGCGCACCACGGGTCACATCCGCTGTTTAGTTCAGGTCACCCAGACCTGGAACTTGAAGGTCAGGCTTAAAATGATGCAGAGCTAACTCGACTTTGCCCAAGAAAGACATCATGCCTGGGGTTTTTACATTAATAATAATATGCCGCTAACCCTGGCTGGTTTGGCTCAGTGGATTGAGTGTCGGCCTGCGAGCTAAGTGTCGCTGGTTCGATCTTCCAGTCAGGGCACATCAGAGAAGGAACCTACACAAAAAGGAGAAGTCAACAGAGCGAGAGAGAGCTGGACAGAGATCCGGGAAGCGGGCTGCATGGCAGGTCAAAGACGGATTCATAAGCCTGGCTGTGTGAAAAATAATCGTGCTGACCCTTCACGCTCAGATACTGCAGTGTGTGGAAAGAGACGGCTCCAGCTGCGGGAGTAGAGTGACCCCTCACTTATTGTGGGCATTACGTTCTAGATCCCCCCCACGATAGGTGAAAACCCGCGAAGTAGCACCCTTACATTTATTTTAGTATTTACTGTACAGTACCTCCCCCTGGCTGGTTTGGCTCAGTGGATTGAGCGTCGGCCTGCGAGCTAAGTGTCGCTGGTTCGATCTTCCAGTCAGGGCACATCAGAGAAGGAAAACTCTGACTCCAAAAAACCTCCGCTGCCTTGCGGCATACCTCTTCAGGGGAAAGGCTAAGGGAGTAAACCCCGACAGAAAATCCGGAGCCGGAGTCCCTAAGGCGGTTTGACGTTGTAGTCAACACCGGCAACTCCTGCGGCGCACCTGAAGCCAAGCTGTATTGACTCCGTCTTTCCCTTGGACCCTTCAGCTGCGAAGAGAGGGGGGGTCTGCTGCATGGGCAACAGCAGACCCTCCATATCACCCCGCCCAGGCTCTGTAGCTTCAGCTTCACTGGAGAGGACACTCCAGCGTCATCGCAAGATGTCGATTCAACACGGGAGGAGACAGATACCGTGTCACTCCCGAGTCGGACTGCACAGCCATTCTCGGCGGTGCAGATAGACTCTTAAGAAGCTACACCATCGTCTCTCGAGACGGACGGCTGCCGACGACGACGAATATGCCGCCACCGGGGGCAGATAAGCTGTTGCAGCTTTCTTTAATACGTTGTCATAAAAAGACCAAAAAAAAAAAAAGAGAGAGAGAGAGAGAGAGAGACAACGGAAATTGAAAGCTAACTTCTAAAAACAGTCTAATGAGACTCAGGAGCCACATTCTCACTTGAACTACTTGTAATCCTGTTCTACTGCCAAATATGTTTCCTATTAAAAACTGTAAAGTTTTCAGTTTTACATTCATCTCTGTGATCCACTTTTGAGTTAATTTGGGGGTAAAGTAGGAGGCATGGACTGTCCTTCTTCCTGTATGTGAATATACGTTTGTTCCAGGACCATTTGTATAGACTTGGTATGAGTATAGCATTATTTATTCCTTATATATTATAAATCCCTTAATGTACTATAATTTTGTTAAAACAATTATGTCTTGATGTGATTTAAATAATAATAAATATATATATTAATTTACCCATGTAGTTACCATTAATAGTACTCTTTTTTAAGATTTTAATTATTTAATTATTATTTCTTTACTGAATTGGCTTTGCACCTTTGTCAAAAACCAGTTATTCATGTAAGTGTGGGTCTATATATAAACTCCCTACTTTGTTCCATTTATCTATTTACCTATCTTTTTGTTCCATTTTTTTATTGTTGTTCTGTTACAGTCGTCCCATCTTTCCCCCATTGCTCTCCCCTTATTTACTTATCTTGGTGCCAACACCACATTCTCTTGGTTATTGTGGATACTTTGAATTTCCACATAAATTTTAGAATCAGTTTGTCAATTTCTACCACAAACAAATAATCCTGTTATGGTTTTGATAGGGATTGCATGAATCTATTGATCAATCTGCAAAGAACTGATACATTAACAATATTAGTCTTTTGATCCATGAACAAACTATCTCTCTCCATTTATTTAGATCTTCTTTAATTACCCTCGGCAGTATTTTATAGTTTTCAGTATACAGGTCTTGTATATGTTTTGTCAGATTTATCATTGTTTATATATGGATACTATCGCAAATGACATCTTATTGCAATTTCCAACTGTTATTGCTAAAATGTATAAAGCCACTAATTTTTGTATATTGATCTGGTATTGAACACTTGTCAAACTTACTATTTCTAAAAGGGCAGGTTCCTTCAGATTTTCTACATGGACAATCATACCATCTGCAAATAAAGACTTGTAATTATTCCTTTCCAGTACAGATGCCTGTATTTCTTTTCTTGCCTTATTGCATCAGCTACAGTCTCTGTGTTACAGTGAAGTGGTGAGAATGAGCATCTTTGTCTTGTGTCTGATCTAAGGAGGAGAGCGTTCAGTTTTTCACATTTAAGTATGAATGTAGGCTTCCCATATGTGTTGTTTACCAGGCTGATAAAGTTCTCTCATTTTCCTAGTTTATGGAGAGGTTTTATAAGTAATGGGTGTTAGATTTTGCCAGATTTTTCTCTGTAC
Source organism: Furipterus horrens (assembly GCF_987537825.1). Lineage (NCBI taxonomy): Eukaryota > Metazoa > Chordata > Mammalia > Chiroptera > Furipteridae > Furipterus > Furipterus horrens. The sequence continues at coordinate 624,717 of NW_028327186.1, read as the reverse complement.
CTAGTGAGATGATCATTTGTATTTTTTCATTTAGTTTATTAGTAAATTACACTGATGGATTTTCCAAATATTACACCACTCTTCCTTCCCAAGGTAAATTGCACCTGGTTATGATGTATTGTCCATTTTGTATACTGTTAAAGTGGATTTGCTAATTTAAAAAATTACATCTGTGTTCAAAGAAATATTTACCAATAGTTTTCTTATACTGGTTTTCTTTCTGGTGTAGGTATCAAGGCCTCATAGAATGAGTTGGGAAGTGTGCTTCTCTTCAATTTGCTGTAAAGCTTTGTATATATTTGGTATGAGTATAGCATTATTTATTCCTTATATGTTATAAACCCCTTGATGCACTATAATTTTGTTTAAACAGTTATGTCTTAAAGTGATTTAAGCGATAATAATAAATGTATATATGAATTTACCCATGTAGTTACTATTGAGAGTACTTTTTTAAAAGATTTTATTTATTTTTAAAGAGGGGGGAAGGGAGGGAGAAAGGGAGGGAGAAATACATCAGTGTGAGAGAGAAACATTTATGGGTTGCCTCTCATTGTATGCACCCCAGCTGGCAAATGAACCCTCAACCCAGCATGTGCTCTGACTGGGAATTGAACCAGGGGCCTTTCACTTTGCAGAACAACACCCAACCCACTGAGCCAGGCAGGTCCATACTCTTCATTCCTTTGTGAAGATCCATTTTTCCACTGGTGATTTTCCTTCTCCCTGAAGGACTTTCTTTAATATGTCTTACCATATGGGTCTGCTATTTACAAATTCTTTTAGCTTTTGAATATCAGGAGAAGTCTATTTTTGTATATAAGAAAATATATTTTCACTGGGTATAGTATTGAGTTGACAGTTTCTTTCTTTCAGTATTTTAGTAACAGTGTTCCACTATCTTCTCATTTGCATTATTTTTGAAGAGAAATGTTTTCATCTTTATTGTGTTCCTTTATATGTAAGATATGTTCTCTTTGGCAGTTTTAAAGATTTCCTCTTTATCATTGCTTTCAAACAATTTAATTATGAAGTGGCTTAGTATACTTTTCTTCATGCTTTTTGTGCTCTGACTCCTTGAATCTGTGGCTGAACTAAAGCATCCATAAAATCTGGAATTTTAGACCATTTTTTCTTCAAATATCTTTTTTGGTTCTCTCTCCTTCAGAGACTAGAACTACACTTAAAGTTTTCCCTGAGCTCACTAATGCTTTCCATTACTAATTATCTTTCACTGTGTTTTGTTTTGGAACTGTATCATCCAGTTCACGTTTCTTTTCTTCTGAAATTCCTACTTTCACATTAATACTAACAAGAGATGTTTATCTCATACATTATAGTTTTCATCTCTAGAAGTCTGATTTGGCCTGGCTGGTGTGGCTCAGTGGGTTGAGCACCAGCCTGTGAACCAAAGGGTCACCGGTTCAATTCCCAGTCAAGACACATGCCTGGGTTGTGGGCCAAGTCCCCAGTTAGGGATGCATGAGAGGCAACCACACATTGATGTTTCTCTCCCTTTCTCCCTACCTTCCCTCTCTCTAAAATAAATAAATAAATAAATAAATAAATAAAAGTCTGATTTGGATATTTTTATCTTTCATGTTTCTGCTAACCTAGTGAACATCTGAAACACAGTATAATAACAGTTTTAATGCCCTTGTCTGCTCAGTCTAACATCTATGTCTATTCTGGGTTGGTTTCAAATGGTTCACATTCTCCTTGTCATGGGTCACGCTTTCTGGCTTCTTTGTTTTCTGGCTTCATTGCATGCTGCGTAATCTCTGATTGTGAGCTTTACCCTGTATGTGTTCGCTACTTCTGTATTCCTGTAGATATTCTTGAGGTTTGTTCTTGGCTGCAGTTAAATGACTTCAAAACAATTTGATTGAGGTGGTCTTTATTTCAAAATTTATTAGATGAAGAACCAGGGCACTGTTTGATCTAAAGCTGGGACTCACCAACACAAGGCCAGACCCTCCAATTCAACCCAATTGACAGGTGTCCCTCTTCCCGCCAAGAGCAGACATGACTCCTGGCCCTGTGTGTGTCTAGCCTTCTTCCCTCCAACCGCTCCAGGTTGTTCTTCCTCTGCCCGTAGGTGGTTTCCCTCTGCAGGTGTCTTGGCTTCTCTCTCTGAGCGCTCTCTCCTCTCTGGTACTCTGTCTTGCAAATCCTAGCTGCCTTGGTCTCTCCAGACTCTGAGCTCTACCACTTCAACGCAGGTGTCTGATGGGGCCCATGTGGGTTCTCTCCTCCTGCACCGCATCCTGGGAACTCTCTGGAGACAGTGAGCTGGGGCATCTTAGGGTCACGTCATTTGTTGCCCATCTCTCAGGGATCACTGTCCTCTTTTGCTTGATGGCCAGTGTCTTGATTACCATTCTCTCTCTCTCTCTCTCCCTCTCTCTTTCTTTGACTGAGAGAGAAACATCTATTTGTTGTTCCACTTACTGATGCATTCATTGGTTGCTTCTTGCATGAGCCCTGACCAGGAATCGAACCCACAACCTTGGTGTATTGGGACAATGCTTTAATCAACTGAGCTATTTGGCCAAGGCACCACTTTCTGGTTTTGGTTTGTGTTTGATTTGTTTTGTTTTGTTTTTTTGTTTTAAGTTTACATTCTTTGGGGGGGGGGTCTTACCATCAAGAAAGATGGTAAATCCAGTCCCTGTTCCTCCATCTTGGTGACAGCAGAAGCTGCGCCCTTTTTTATCTATGTGTACCCACATACAGGCATTCTGGGAAACTCTATGCACTCAATATTAAGAGAATTTATCTCTGGGTGGTGGGATTATGACAACTTTTTATTTGTATGTGATTTCTATTATCTCTAATAAGTATAGTACCGTAAAGTAAAAATAATAAACCACATGTTTCTCTAAAACTAGTTCTCTCTTGTGTGGATGAGGCCCGCCCTGGGTGACAGGTGGCCCCGGAAGACAACACAGAGCCCTGCACCCTCTGATGTGCCCCAGGGCAGCACAATCGTAGGCACCCTGGTCAGCTCACGCAGGACTGGGGGGAAGGGCCAAGGGGTTTCCCAAGGGACTACTGCTTGGTAAAGTTTAGCCAAAGCTTCTAGGTTGTACCCTGGATATCTAGAAAATGGTGGGCCCACAAAGTGGCTGTCAGCGCCTTGGAGCCATGAATTCTCAAAGGTTTAAAGATTTTTATGGAAGACAGCGCACATACATACAACACACTGACATACTACACACAGTACACACTGGCACACTACACACAACACACTGACAAATGACATACACACAACACACTGACACACTACACATACACACACTGACACATGACATATACTGACACACAACACATTGACACTATACACACTGACACACTACACACACTGACACACACCACACTGATGCACCACATACATGCTGATACACTACATGTGGACACACTACACACACACACTGACACACTACACAGACACACAACATGCTGACATGCTACACACATGCTGACACACCACACACGGACACACTGCACACACATACTGACACACTACACAGACACACGACATGCTGACACACTGCGCACACACAATGCACTGCCACACCACACAGATACACACATAAACATCACCTACAATAAGTGACACCAATTTAGAAGCATTTTGCTGACACTTCAGAGAAGAGATATTGAGGAAATTCTAATGACCAAAGAATAATAAATAAATAATAATTTTACAATTCTAGTTTTAACACTTTAAGATATGTGACATACCATCTGCATGCTCCCTGGTACTTTGGCTTCATTTTAGTGTACAAAGAAATTATATACCAATATTTGTAAGAGCTTTCACAAATCCCTAAAATCTTCATCTTTATAAACCTTTTGTGAATAAATCTTAAGTTCTTCATCAGTGAGAGTGGATGTATCATTGTATTTTTCATATTAGTTCGAAGAAACCTCCGTTCCCATAACATAGTATACTATAAATAAAGAGATCGTGTTACCCAAGCATTTCCTTAAAAATTGAGCAGAATGAGGATGAAATTTAGACCACTTAACTCTACATTGGAAAATCGGTCACCTAACCTCCCACTCTCAAGACAGCCAGCGGCACTTCATGTGAAGAGGCAACACCGGGATGAGTTCTAACAGAGGCATCTGCGCTGAGTGGAATGCTAAGTGGGCAAGAAAGTCGAGTCTACACGCATGGGCAGCAACCATGCGCCCCCGGTACCTACCATCTTCCTCAGCTCCTGGTTGGAAACAATGATGACATTCGGCGGGTCCCCAATGGCGGTGGCAGCTCCTCCAATGTTCGTGAAGATCACTTCTGCAATCAGGACTTGCCTTGGATCAAGGTTGAGCACCTCACATAATCTGTCACAAACAGAGGAAAAAGCAGTCCTGCTGTTCACATTGTGAAAGGTCCGTGAGCAACCAAAATCTTGTTAAAGCACTTGTACAAAGGAAGTGTGCATGCACCATGCGCGCACACACACACACACACACACACACACCTTTAAGAAGGGCGGAGCTGGGGGATGAACAATGACAAAACTGCAGAGCTGCAGACAACAGCAGATCTCAGAGGCCCGTTTCTCTGAAGGTTAACCCATCACCCCTCTGGACCACCAAGTGTGAACATGTATCCTGCCCCCTACACATCTGGAGGAAACATGGTCCCTTGTGGGCAGGCCCGAGCAGAGGGCAGGTCCTGCCACCAGACCCTGGCCAGTCACGGGTGCGGCCAGAGCACAGAGCACCACCGCCCAGTGGCCACGCCTCTTCTGCCCACCTAGTTCCTTACCCAGGTGGTTTGCCAAGGTAGCCACAGCGTATTAAAACTTAGCCGAACCATCTTAAGTTATACGCCGAATCTCTAGAACATGGTGGACCCACAAAATGGCCTTTCTCAAATGACCTGTGGACTTCTGCCTCAGAGAAGGGGTTCATGCTCTAGAGCTGCGGGTCCCCACCTTGGCCGCACTGTAAACTTGTCGTGGAACCTTTGAAAGACCTGTGGCCCAGGTCACAACAGGCCACTCCGTGGGGGTGGGCCTGGGACACAAGACACTACAGCTCCCCCCACGCAGTCCAGTGGGCACCCGTGTTGAGACCCGCGGCTCCAAAGAAAGCTTAGGAAACCTATCACATCATTCTCCACACCCACCCATCCGCACCGCCCAGTTCCACATAGAAGCAGGGGCTCCAGGATCGGAGCGCAGCCAGTGTTCATCGGAGGGGGCCCAGCCCCCAGAGCTGAGCGGAAGCGGAGGAGGGAGTGGTGGCTGGGGATGGGGACAAGAGTCAGTGTGTAAGTGCGCATCAGACCCCAGTCGGCAGCAGCTCCCAGCTGAGGGAGATCCCAGGATCTGCTTCCAGAAGGAAAATCGTTAGTGTGCGCTTCTCAGCAACACCGGATTCCCCCAGGGACAGCTTCCCACCTGCAGGGGCTGTTTCGTGAGACTCAGTCCAGACAAAGGGAAGGAACGGGACTAAGCTTATAAACTCATAAAAACGTGCTAACGTGACTAGTGAACCTGAGCGCGCTGCCAGACGCTCAAATCTTGAAAGATGTGTTTTTAAACGAGTACATGGAGTAGCCGCTCTCACAGAGAACGACAAGCCGATTCCTGGCGCAGTGAGCGCAGGACAAGCCTCCGCAAGGCCGAGGGGCCCTGGGGCCGCCGGGAGCACGGTGCGCCCTGGGCCCGGCCTGGCCACCATGGAGAGCGCGGTCACATGCTGGGATCTGGCCCGGAGGGTGGCACCGTGGCTGTCAAACCAGCGTCACAGCAGAGCGGCCTTGGGTGGGCGGTGGGGGCCGTGGCCTGGGGACAGGGTGGTGCCCGCTGTTGGGAGCACAGGTTCGAGCCTGCGGCACTCTCGCAATGTGCTCACTCCACCCAGCATTTCCCCTCAGAAAAGCCCGGGTTCCGGGGGGCGGGGGGGGGGGGGGGCTGGGCCCTGCACAGCAAGGCTGAGGCCGGCGTCCCTACCCCCGGATCTCTGCCATCCAACCAGCACGGCCGCGCGCCAAGCCCCCAGGACTGACTCTGGACACTACAGACCGTGTCCAAAGGGGGCGCTGCCTGCCCCCCCGCTCCTCCTCTCCCTGCCCCACCCCCCACCTCACTCCTCTTGGCATCACAGTTCTTGAGACCCCAAAGGCATCCTGGCCCAGAATCCGCCCTGAGCCCTGGTACTATACCCTGGCCGGTGACCTTGAACTTGCTGTCTCGTGCCTTGTGTCCAGGAGGGTCTCCTGCCTGGCAGAACCCTCACAAGACTAGCTTGGGTTGTGCCTTTGACAGTACAACCAGACCAGGCAGCTGAAGTGACTTGTGGGAAGCCCCTCACTACCTAGCTTGCCGCCTGCACCCCAAGGGGCACCTGTTTCCCCTCAGTGTCCCCGGGGCCAGCCCGGGTGGGTGGGGCTCTCCCCCTGCTCTGCCACGCCTGTGACTGGTGCCTGGGACAGGAGGACAAGAGCACCTGGCCCCGGACGGTGTGTCCCCACAGGGCAGCGAGGCCAGTCTCCCGACCCTCACAGGTGACACTGTGAGCCCGCCCAAGGCCCTCGCAGGCCACTCTGCCTACCTTATGGTCACAGGAGTGAAGAGCAGCATCGTGGTGACATTGTCCAGGAAGGCAGACAGGACGGCGGCAATGAGGCACAGCATGATGATCATGGGCCACACTCTTCCGCGGGACAGTCGGTAGGCCTGGGACGCAGCATGAGCAGGAAGGGACAAGCGGGGGCAGCGGGGGAAAGCACAGACATGACTTGTCATTAGGGTCTCTGAGAATGAGGGGCTCAAGCGCACGCTGTGTGGTGGACCCACAGGTTCCCAAATCTGCTGAGATGAGGTAGCTGTGGCCGTCAAGGGACATGATTCTAAGGCCACCTCGGCCGGCCTTCCTTCTCCCAGATCTCCCTCTTCACGGTGCCCTGTGATGGCTCCTTTGTGACAAAGTGATGGCCCTCCATCCCTTTAACCTTCTCCACTATTGTCTGATCTGCTTGTGTCCCGACAGCCTGGGCTGTGACATTGGGACCCACCTGACTCTTAGGGACCTAGGAATACCATTAATACCAAGGTATTGAGAGCAAGAGGCCAGATAGCTCTGTGGAAGGTACAAGGTGGTGAAAACAGCTGTCAAAAATCATAGCACACACGCTGACTGGTGTAGCTCAGTAGGTTGGGCGTCATCCTGCAAACCAAGAGGTCGTGGGTTCAATTCCTGGTCAGGGCACACGCCTGGGTTGAGGGCTTGGTCCCTGGTCTGGGCACGTGCGAGAGGTAATCAATTGATGTTTGTCTCTCACATCATGTTTCTCCCCCTCTCTTTCTCCCTCCTTTCCCCTCTCTCTAAAAATAAGTAAAATCTTTTTAAAAAACTCACAGCATGGTTCTGTTATTCAGAATTTGCAAAAGGCTTTGTTGAGTAAATTTTTTAAAGATGTTTTCAACTCTAAAGAAAACAACTAAGTACCAGCCTTTGCATTAGCAGGGCCTGGGGAGACTTCTCCCCCCTCACCTCCCCCCGACCCCCCGCAGGGACGGGGTCAGTACAGATTCTAGGGGCCTGAACTTCCTGCTAAATTCCCCAGGGTTCCAGTTATAAAAGTGAATGTTTATATATTCAATATTCAATGAGTGCTCACTGAAATTAACTCACCAAAAAACAAAGGAATCAGAAGCGGAGGACTTGAAATGTTTAGGTGCTTCGAAATGCAAAACAGATTTTGATGGGCAGCTCTTAACCTGCCCATTTAAATAATTCACACAAACACCTAACGCAAGTCCCCTTCACCTGGATCTCCACCGGCTGTTCACGGAGAAGCTGCAGGTGTTGCTCAGCCACCTAGCTTAGCGCAGCTACTGTGCCCAGCCTAGCAGAAGTGCGCGTTTGTAAAGGAGCATGGAATTTTAAAATATTTGTTTTATGCCCTGGCTGGTGTGGCTCAGTGGATTGAGCACCGACCTACGAACCGAAGGGTCACCAGTTCGATTCCCAGTCGGGGCACATGCCTGGGTTGTGGGCCAGGTCCCCGGTTGGCGGTGTGTGAGAGGCAAACACACAGTGATGTTTCGCTCCCTCTCTTTCTCCCTTCCTTCCCCTCTCTCTAAAGATAAATAAATTTAAAAATCTTTGAAAAATAAATAGAATAAAATAAAATATCTCCTTTAAATAGTTTTACTCACTCAATACATAACAGTAGAAAAAAAGCAAGTTAATTAATTCACATATAACTATTAAATGCCACATCCAACCTACCTTTACAGCACAATAATCAAAAAATCCAGTTTCGGAAAATATGGCTACTAAGATCATCTGTGGGGGAAAGAAAGAAAGGAGAGAAGAAGAATGCTTCAGTGCCACCTGCAGTGACATCGGAGTGTCCGTCACACACCTGAGCTCTGGCCTCAGTGGGAAAGCGGCCAAGTGACCAAGCTCCTTTGCTGAGTGGACTCCACTCTCAGACCCCTGCATGGAGCCCCCAGCCAGAAGGTATGTCCTCTTCCATCCAGGGCATGTGCCCAAGGGACAGGATCACTCCCTCTAAGCGTCACAGCAAACCTCAGGGGCTACTGTGTCCTTTGCTTTAGAGCCTAGCAACCTGGGGGACAGAGACTGGGGTGGGGGGCGGATGGGACTCATAGCCACAAACCCAGAAGCTGGGAAGGAAACGGGCCAGAATGCGACCTTCTGCACCTAAATGCCCACGCGTAACAATTAAACATTCTAAGATGTTTTAAACTGGGTTAAATTGTTTTTCCTAAAATAATTCAACAGATTCTCGTCAGCAATTTGGTCAAGACATGCACACGGAAGCAGTGGTATTAACGTGATTGTGCTCTGAGTTCTGTACGAATTTCTACTCTGTCGTGCTTTTCCACTGATGACAGGGAGCTGGTGAGAATAGCCATCCTAGATAAAAACCAGAAGTAACGTCCCATTTACCCTAAATCGGAACTTTCTGAAAGATTCTCTATTCCACTTCCTCGGTCGACAATGCTCTAATCCTAATTCTAACTGAATTTAATCCTAAATCCTGATTCCAAACTAACTCTAAACCTAATCCTAACCCAAGACCTAATCGTAAACTCAACCTTGACCTTGACCTTGACCCTAACACCAAATCTAATCCACGTAGGCCTCACTCTGAACCTAACCCTAGCCCTGACCACAAACCTTGACCGCAAAGCCAACTTGACCCCTACCCCTACCCCTATCCCTACCTTAATCATAAACTCAACAACCCTAACCCTAAGTCTAACTGAAAGCTAGCCCTAACACTAAACCTAATTTTAACCCTAGCCCTGGCTGGTGTGGCTCAACTGGTTGGTGTGTCATCCCATAACCAGTAGGTTGCAGGTTAGAGTCCTGGCCAGGGCACGTGCCTGGGTTACGGGTTCCGTCCCTGGTCAGGGCGCATACAGGAGGCAAGCAATTGATCTCTCTCTCCCTCTCTCTCCGCCCCCACTTCCCCCTCTCTCTAAAATCAATAAGCATGCCCTCTGGTGAGGATAAAAAAAATTCCATTTACTCTATTAAATCAGCATGACTGCTGTTCATGTCCCACATAAGTCACTGGTGCATGTTAAAGTTCCTCTCCTACAGAACACGCAGCCCAGGGCAGCCCCGTGGGAGTGTCTGATAAACTAACAAACACAGAATTATTTAGGGGTGATTTCTTCCTACAGCCTTACGCTTACAGGCACTTTCCAATCACGGGAACTTACATGGTTTATTTAGTTGGAATACTCCATTTTTATATTTTAAAGGCAGGAACTCAAAGAATTTTCTGAATTTGCGCAATGGCAATATTATTTTATCATCAAACTAGCCAGGGCACCCAACGTTCCATTTCTCCTTGGAAGAAATTAGCCAGACCTGCAGGAACACTTCGTAATCAAGCCCCAACCACCACGCAGCTTGGTGTCTTTAATGTAATGAAGGACCAAAGGCAGCGGGAAAAGCAAAGGTCCCGGGTCACAGTCACCGTGAAGCCGCGCCCGCTGGGAGGGCTGTAATTACCATGCCAAACAGCAGGGCCAGGGTCTCGAAATCAATCCACTCCACCACATGGGTCAGGCTGGGTCTCTGCAATCAAAGCAGAAATTCGCCAGTTAACCCTGGCAACGCGCTCTTGGTGATAATGAGTAAAGACAGGCTGCCCTTTAAAAATGAACCCACGCCTGGGCCAGTCAGAAATGACACCACTCACTTGCCTTTGAAGTCAGATTACCATGCCGCTGAAAACCACTCGTGACCCAAAGCAGCCCAGTGTTAAGTCTATGCATTTAGTAATAAGAAAAGCAAGTTTATTTTTTTTTATTTATTGATTTGAGAGAAAGAGAGAGAGAGGAACATAGATGTGTTGTTCCACTTATTGATGCATCATTGGTTCATTCTTGTATGTGCCCTGACTGGGAATTGAACCCACAACCTTGGTATATCAGGACGATGCTCTAACCAACTGAGCTACCCAGCCTGAGCTGGAAGAGCCGACTTCTTAAACCCTACCCCTGGCAACTCTATGAAGAACTGTAGCCTCAGTTGCAGGATTAGCCCTAGAGGTGAGCGGAGTCCATGTACCCCTTCCTGGGGGTCACGGCACGAGGCCAAAATGACAATGACTGAAAGATGCCTTTGTCCTACGTTCTTTGTGTCTGCCCATCTCATGTCCTCCTCAAAAGATCCTGGAGCACAGTGAAGGTCAAGGTCACCACGAATCAGGAGCACAGAGTGTAAAATCAGGGCACGTCCAGAGTCTGGCAGTTGGGAAAGGACCACAGACTGTCCCAGAGAGCTTCCCCCAGCGCGTGCCTTCCATGGGCCACGTTAATAACTTTAAGACAAAATAACTGCCCTGGCTGGGTGGGTCAGTAGGTTGGCGTATCGTCCTGAGCATCCAAAGGTTGCAGGTTCGATCCCGGGTCACAGCGCATACGGGAGGCAACCAATTCGTGTTTCTCTCTCTCATTGATGTTTCTCTCTCTCCCCATCCCTTCCTCTCTCTCTAAAATCAATAAACATATCCTCAGGTGAGGATTTAAAAAAATACAAAAACAAAATAACTACTACTACACTCCTCCTTAACAATTAATAAACACAGTAGTGGTTTGTGTGTGAGTTTGAGGATTCTGGGACCTTTTACTTTTTTTAATACCAACTCTAGCCAAGAAAAAGGGGGAGGGACATAATAACTAACGGAGCACAGCCCTGCATCGTTTTTTAAACCAGTTACTATCCTTCGGTTTACTGAATGGCCTTCAGCAGCAGTTTCCAGGACAAGCCTTTGGAGTCTACAGAGTTGGTTTCAAATCCAGTTCAGTGTGGGGCCGCTCTGCATGGTTCCAGCGTCGCCCCTCAAACAGCCACAGCCTCCCCCGCGTCCCTACTCACTCCCAGGTCCCTGCCACATGGGCCATGCTCAGACCCCAACAGGATGCCATCATCCCAACATGTGTCTCCGGGGGCCTGCTGACATCTGCAGGACAGAACCCAGGGAAGGTCTAACACCCCTCAGTACAGGACCCAGTGCAACTGCGTGACCACGTGACCTTTCCACAGCTAAAATGGAGACCATGCTGCTGGTGTGTGTGTGTGTGTGAGTGTGTGTGTGTGTTAAAGTCACATGAAAAATACTCATCAGTGCCATAAACTGTTACTTCCTGGAGTGACACGTGGAAATAGTGGGAAAAAAAGTGGAAAACAGCCCTGATTGGTGTGGCTCAGTGGACTGAGTGCCGAACCGCAAACCAAAAGGTCGCTGGTTCGATTCCCAGTCAGGGCACACGCCTGGGTTGTGGGCCAGGTCCCCAGTTGCGAGTGCATCAGAAGCAACCACACACTGATGTTTCTCTCCCTCTCTTTCCCCCTTCCCCTCTCTCTAAAAATAAATAAATGAGTGAAAGACACCAGCTAACGCTCAGTTCCTGAACTGTTTTTGATATGACATTCTGTCCAGTGGGAAGGGCTCGATGGGAGATGTCACTACTTACGTCACCAGTCACGGCCAGGACCGCCAGCGCCGCCAGGGAGCCCAGCATGGCCGCCAGTGTTCTGTGAACGATCTGGAAAGAAACACAGGAAATTATTGTATTCCAGTCCCCAGGGGGATTTAAAACACACAAAAGTCTGTGTCTTGTATAATATCGCTCAGTATCTATAGCTACGCAGAGAATGAATAAATCGGGGGTCTTGCTGTTTCAGAATCTGGGCACCCCCAAAACACACCCCCTTCATCCTTCTGAAGAAAGGTGCTTTATTTCCTGAGTAACTAGATGACCCTCCAGGAGAAGCAGGAGGCTGGATAAAGTTTGTTCCACCAGGAAGCCTGCAGTAAATTGTCGTTAATTATTTACCACGCAATCCCTAGGCGACTGGACCGTTAGTTCCACAACATAAATCAATTCTGCCCAATTCCTGAGGCTGTTGTTAAGCCAGAGGTACACAGCTGAACACTTAATCTAATAGACACGTCAGTGTCACCACTGAATCACGGAAGTATCTTTTTCCTTTCATTATAACTTCAAATGGACATGTAATGTTTGAGACAAAATTTGAGGAAAGTCAAGGATATGGAGCAATTAAAACCCTCAGACTTTGCTGGTGGGAATGAAAAATGGGGCAGCTATTGTGGGAAATGGTTTGGCAGTTTCTCAAAAAGTTAAATACATTTACCATAAGACCTAGCAATTTCACTCCTAGAAATCTACCCAAAAGCCATGAAAATGTATGTTCTGTTAAATTTTTTAATCCTCGCCCAAAGATATGCTGATTTTAGACAGAAAGGAAGGGAGGGAGGGCGAGAGAGAGAGAGAGAAGCATCAATCGATTGCCTTCTGTACACGCACTGACGGGGATCGAACCCGCAACCCTTTGGTGTACGGGATGGCGCTTCAACCAACGGAGCCACCCAGCCGGCACTATCATTTATTTCCAGCTAAAGTCTCCAGACTTTCTGAGTTGGTTCAGCAAGGTACACATTAGGAAAAGCCTCATTCTCCTTAGAGAAAACCTAGGTGCTCATGAACAGAGCGTCGGTGGAAGGATCGATGAGCATGCCGACAGAAACCAGGAATGTGTGACTGGGCAGAGAAAAAGTGACGTTGTTCTCAAATGGCAAGGAGCCTGGCTGAATTGTGTCCACATCCCAGTGCTTTGTGGGAGGAAGAACTTACGAGTGTGACATCGATTATTTGGTTGAGGAAGTGTCTAAGGAGAGGACCGGTGGACCTGCTGGGTTCCTCTCGAATGCTTATATTAAAATTAGGGGGAAGAGAAATGACTGAGAGGGAATTGTTCATCCAAAAGGAGCCAGAACTTAAAATTGGGGGAAACTACCAGCCTACCTGTATTGAAATAAGTGGTCAGCTTCCCTAGCTGTGCAGTAGCTGCTGGAGAAACTGCTTCTCTCCCACAGCGCCCAGAGTATTGGGGGGTGAAGGGGTACCCCCATGATAGCGGAGGAACGCAGTCAGGAAAGAGACATGTAGAACATCAAAGGACATTGCAGGAATGCCCTGACCAGTGTGGCTCAGTAGGTTGGAGCATCATCCCATAACCCAGAGATGCAGGTTGCATTCCTAGTCTGGGCTCATACCTGGGTCATAGGTTCGATCCCTGGTCCAGGCACGTATGGGAGGCAGACCCCTCTTATTTGATCTGGCTTCAAACAAAGGGATGACCCAATTCACTGCCTGCCATCCAGGAACGGCCGCGGGCCTGTGACAGAGGTGACTCACCGGCCAGGCCTGCAGGAACGCCTCCTGCATGACAAGTCTACAAGTACGGCCCATTCTTCTAAGCAATCACATGGAGAGACCTTGAAATATCAGACTGATTGCAAGCTTGTCAGAAGACACTGCAGCCCGCGTGAGGGCCTGTGCCCCATTCAACTTCTCAGTTGCAAAAAGTATCTTTGCAATTTGGCATATTTGTCTGCTAAGCAGAGAGATAACATTGCGCAACCCACCAGCTCCCTGAAGCTCTGAAGTCTTTGATTTCAAAGAAGAAAAGGAAAAGTACCTCTGGGGTGAGGTCAAGGAGGCCGCTAGTGAAAGTGTCATATGCTCTAGGCGCCTTCTGTCCCGTGAATGACAAGAGTGACTTCTCAGCAATCACAAGAGACTTGCAGACAAAGGGAAATGAATTAGGGGACAGAACCATTGGCCACTGCTTTAAGTTTCATCCTTGCAAAATCTAATGACAAGAATCGGGAAGACCGAACCTGTAGGTTCACCTTCCAAAACACAGCATCCCGCATCCCCCCTTTACAAATGCACTTCTGGTTTCTGAAAATTAAGGCGAGACCCCTTGGAAGACGGCAGGTGTTTCCTATTCTCACCCTTGAATTTCATTTCACAGTTAATGTTTGAGTCGAACACTCCAAGAGTTTCTCGATTATATATGAAAGGACCCGGAGCCACGGGACGCGATCCCAGACAAAGGCCGCTTCATTTTGCTTCCATTGGATGCAGTGAGTGAAAAGGACAGAAAAGCCTTGTATTTGGGGCAGAAAAGAGCCCACAGTGGCCATTCTTAAGCCATAATTCTGGGGGTTAGCTGAAGGGCGCGTGAGGGGAATGTGTTATTGCCTCTACGCTGTGAAAAATTTTCCATTAAGACTGTGTCGGACCGTTTTAATGTGATTTCACGCGGCACATGGGCAGAGAAGCTGCAGCTATAATGATGGAATTATTAGAATGTTGCGTTGGGAACCCCCCCCCCCACCTCACCAGATGCCCCATTAGAGATGCAAAGTTCAAGAATTAGGAAGATCAGTCTAGTTCTGTTCTTTGGGGGTTTTAACAAGAACTACTGAGACAGGCCAGTGAGCCAGGACAAGCGGAATGGGGAAACTGAGACAGACAGCTGAACAGACTGGCCGAGCAATTTACAGCCAGATACAGAAGGTCACCTCCCTGGAGACAACAGCAGGCCTCCGTGGTATTTCAGTCCCAGGCCCAGAAAAGCCAGAACCAACTGCAGTGACGAAGACCGGCCCTGTCACTGAGCAATCTGTGGTAATCACGACACGGAAAGGGCACACCTGGAGGACTGATGAATGTTCTGCAGAAGCCCTCCCCTGAGACCTCCCCTAAGATTCCTGCCTGTAAGAGAAAGATAAAAGCTTCAAGGCAAAGGACGCAGCCAGTATTCCCCTCTGGGAAACAGCCCACTCCTTTCCCTTTCCCCTCAGGCAGCAGCTCCTAAGCTCTGAGGGTCCCCACGGGACTTGCAACCAGGGGAGCAGTGGGCAGAGGCCGCTCGTCCCAGGCTGACCCCCTGAACCTGTCCCCACGGCCCCCCTTTCTCTGACTTCCCAGTGAGCTCAGGCAGCCCAGCCTGGGCTCTCCTGTTGCTTCTTCTATGCTGAGCCCCTCCTTGTTTCACTGTCCCCAGCTTTAATAAACGTACTTTCATTGTCACCTTGACTCGTATTGGGAAACCTTTCCTACACGAAGTCAAGAACCCACACATTACCAGCTGGCCCCAGACAGACCCGCTCAGGGCCAGGTCCCTGCCCTGTAGCACCGCTTTACAAGGATGAGAAATGCGACCCAAATCCTCAGGTGAGAACGTGGCAATCAGGATCATCTGTAGGACCAGAAATGTAAATAACCATGGACTCTCCTGAATGGTCTCATCTGACCGAGACGTTAAACGGCTGAAGGGCCCCTGGATGCTGCCCATCCCACGCAGCTGGGTCAGAGGCACACAGAGTCCCTGCTCCCGACAGTCAGGTCAGGCCGGACTCAGTCAGGAACCTCGGCTCCTGACCCGTATCTGGAGATGCTCTGGAAACATGTTGGCTGGAAAATATTTACTGAGCACCTACTCTGTGCCAGGCGTCTCTGCGGCGCCGGGAGTCAACGCTGCACAGAGCTGGCAGCAGCGGGTGGGCTGGGGGGTACCCAGACTGTGGTCAGCGTGACAGCTACAGCGGGGCAGCGTGTCTGCTGGGTCCGGAAGCGGCAGCAGCGGGGGGGGGGGGGGGGGGGCGTGCCGGGGGGTCTGCGGGCCGTCCCACGGCTCACGCCCCCCGAGCGCAGACGGAGGGTGCCTGCCCGCAGAGGCTAGAGACCACCGGCTCTGAGTCAACAGCTCCGCCCTAAGACGTAGCGTTGGCGTAGGGAGGTAGCTACTTATTAATAAAGAGGGGGAGCAAAGGGAATCAGACATCGATAACTTAAAACGCTAGGGAGCTGAGTCAAATATTAAGCCTAATAAACTGAGCTGAGTCAGCTATTAGGACAGCATTCTATTACGCTTGCCAGGGAGCTATAACATTTATGGACTCATTCACACATTCCGTCACACTTCCTGGGAGCGGCAGGGTGAGGGTGAGAAAATCACGTGCACACTGTTTTCTCGGGTCAGCTTTGGCTGGTTCCTGGCAAACATCTTACAGATGCAGTTGCCGAAGTGCAGCAGAAATTCCGGTTTTCTGCCTAAAACAACGGCAGTGTCGCTTCTCGGGAAAGACACTGTCGCCACCTGATGGAGCGGCCGGACTGAGGCCATGCAGCGCACCCAAGGTAAAAGCCACTGACTTGCAGGCACAGACAAGCCTAGAACAGGCAGGGAGGTTACCTCGAATATAATGAGCACGTAGACCCCGGCGAGGATGACTGCGGCGACTGTCACTTGTGCCTCCACGCTGGCGCGGAGGTGCTGGTGCGCCACCAGCAGAGGCACCGCCTGGGGGCCCTGGAGCGAGGCGCGGATGCTGATGGAAACGCCCTCTCTGCGGAGTGAAGCAAAAACCTTAGGGCTGGGGCACCAGAGAGACCTTCCGTCAACAGTTCGAGCTTCCCCCTGGGTGTCCTTCCAACACAAGTCACCACAGCCATGGTCAGAGCCCCACGGATCCCAGCCCTACGCACAGGTGAACGCGGTGACGCGCGCAGGACACAGCCTCCCCGCGCGGCCACCGCAGGCGCCACTCCTACAGCTCACGGGGCACAGGGACGTGCACATTGGCTTTAGCCACCTCATTGCTCTCCTCCTCGCCACCACCTGACTTCTTTACCTGCTCACAAATAGGAAAGGGCCACGTGCAACTTGTGAGTTGTCACTGTAGTGGGACAAGCCCCAGAGCATGCTGGGAGTCAACAGCACCGTGGCATGCAGAACTGGAAGCCCGTTTTCAAAAATCCCTGTTGACATCCAAACCCTCGGCCCTTCAGAATGTGACTGTATTTGGAAATGAGGGCTTTACGTAGATGAGTAAAATGAGGTCACTTGGTGGCCCCAATCCAAGATGGCTGGTGTTCTTATAAGAAGAGATCAGGCCACAGACTCACACAGAAGGACAGCCATGTGAGGACACAGGGAGAAGATGGCTGTCTACCCACCAAGGAGAGAGGCATCAGGAGACAGGCACCCTGCTGCAACCTTGAGAACATAAATGTCACGTGTTTGTCACCGGCCAGTGGTATCTGATATGGCAGCCCTGGCCAACGCACACAGCAGACAAAGGCACAGGTTGGTTAGTATGGAGAGGCCTTCGTGAAAGAGCAAGAGCAAGAACCCTAACATTTCCTAGAATTCCCCATTGTAGAGCATCATGATATTAATGAAATCAACACATAAGCTATAAAATACCACGTGCCTCAAAATGGGCCCTGGGATCAATGCTGTCATTTCCGGACACGTGGCTGTGACACTCTCCCACATCCTCTGCGTTCATCCTCTACACAGGAAGAGCATCTCGTCCAAAGCACATAACTAATCTGCTGCTACTTGTCCCCCAAATTGGAGCCACACAGGTCAAACTTCTTAAGGCGAACATGTCCCAGAAGCCAACTCAGCCCCCCAGACCTCAGTCACATGACACCTACCTGCTCAGAACCTCAAAGGTCCTGCTGACCACCAAGCGTTCACTTCGCTGTGGGTTTAGAAACACTGTCCAGTTATGAGTGACCTGTAAAAGTCCAAGGGGAAAATGACAATCAGGCTTTGACCTTGAAGGTCAGTGGGAACCCAGTGCTATGAAGTGTAGGTGCTTGCTTGGCACCAGGAGAAAGAGAGGAGCCGGGAGGCCTTTCCATGACCCCCACCTGCCTGCCACACGTGGCCCAGGCCATGTGGAGCTGGCAGAGTCCACACTTGGGAGGCCTTTGTTTTAGGGAAAGAGTCTTTGAGCCCTCTGGGGCAGCGCAGGAGAAATGCTGGCTTAAAACTGCTACCTGCTTACAAACTGGAGCAGATGAGAGGGGGGCCCCAGGTAAAGCTGCCACACACCCTTGTCCCCACCTGAGCAGAGCAGTAAAGATGAGGGGTGCAGATATGAGCGGGGTGGGGGGCAGGGGATTTTCCATGGAAGGGCAGGAGTCTTGCTGCCCACAGTCATAAAGGACATTGAAAATAGGGACTGTATTGGTCAAAGCATGAATGAGGCCCTGGCCCAGTGGCTCAGTTGGTTGGAGCCTTGTCCCAATGCATCAAGGTTGAGGGTTCGATCCCTGGTCAGGGCACATACAAGACACAACCAATAAATGCATCAGTAAGTGGAACAACAAATCTCTCTCTCTTCCTCTCTAGAACCAATAAACATATCCTCAGGTGAAGATTTTTTTAAAAACAAGCTTGATTTTATGGAAATGGTGAGAGTTTTGTAACTGAGAGAAGAGAGGGAAAACAAATTTCAAGGACAGGGCCAAAGATAAGGGCCTTCTTGATAATGTGGTCATTGCCTTATGGCTCCCTAGGCCATCCATTCGGGAGGAAACTCAGTTTATAGAGAGATGAGGTGAGTTTTTACAATGCCTTTCAATTAATGTATAAGTATGACCTGCTGTGGCCGCCGCCGCGAGCCTGGAGCATCGGCCTGGGTCACCTCCACCACGACATACTCTTCTCTTCCCGGACGACTTGGGCCCCCGGCCACCAGGGCCCCTGCCAGGTCCACCTGGAGCAGCGTGGAGTCGGCTCGGCCGCTGAGGTTCACAGCTGGGGAAACGTCAAGGTGAACCACGGAGCAAGCAGAGGCCTGGAGTCCCCCCAGCATCCGCCCCGTGCACACCGTCCCAGGAAGATAGATGCACAGAGAGACGCACAGCCAGCCCGTTTCCTCCAAGGTCACCACTCTGCCCCAATCGACCACGCCCCTTCTCTCCAGCCCCTCCCTCCTGGCACGCGCCATCGGTTTGGCCTCGTTGGACCACGCGCGTTTGGAATCCTCTGCTTTAACATCAAAGTGGTATTTCTCTGTCCTGCTATCATCTCCGATTCCACTTTGGCAACCAGCCTCAAACTCCTGCCTGGAGCCAGGGGGAGGGGTAGACTGGAGGCTGCGTGAATGAACAGAGGAACCCAATCCACATCCACACCAAAGCTTAGGGCGCCAGGTCTCCACTGGCGAGGGGAGAAGCCACGAAGACAACTGGACGTAAGAACTCTGACATCAGCTAAGAGGAGAAAAATTCCACGTTGAAGACTCTCGATCGGGAAGGAGCTATCAGGAGAGGCTGCTCCCTCAACTGGTAATTCCCTGCCCGGTCTGCTGCATCCTGCACCTGGGTTTGCACAGAAGTGGGAGCCTGTGCCCCTCAGCCTCTCTCTCTCCCCTCCGGGCCGACCCTCGCCTCTGCTGCGGGGTCCAGGAGGGCACGACGTGGGTCCCTCACTGAGGCCAGCCCTGTCACTGCGCCCTAGAACAGAACACCACTGACGGTGGCAGATGTGTCTCAAAATGGTCCATGTTCTGCATGAGGCCTCAGAAGCACTGCAGCAGCTCTGACTGGTGTGGCTCAGTGGGTTGGAGCGCCATCGCGCGAAGTGGAAGCCCACTGGTTCGATTCCGGCTCAGGGCACATACCCGGGTTGCAGGTTTGGTCCCTGGTCTGGATGCGTGCAAGGGGCGACTGTCTTCTCTAAAACCCTCACAGAAACAGGTGGTTTGCAGAGCAGACTGAGGGAGCAGGCAGAACCACTGCCAAGGTGTCTATAGGATTTGCATGGAGCTTTGGGAGCAACGGTGAAAATTTTATCCTTTTTCAATGCCTAGTTCCTGCAGAAAAATGTACTATTTTTTAAAAAATTGTACAAAGACACCTGGGGGAAAAAAGTGTTGCGTCAGTATCAGGACCATTGTCCATGTGAGTGCCCGGCTGGACAGCCTCGCCACACACCTTTGCAGCCACTTGGGGTCCAAAATGGACAAATGCAAAACAGACGTCACACAGGGGGCAGAGCATAGTGAGAAAAATCCCAAAGAGACACTGCGGCTTCTGCCGCCCCAAGTTAGTCCTGCTCTGGTCTTTCCGCTGGGCCAACACGGGGTACGGGGTGGGGAAGAGTTCCGCCCGGAGGCTGGAGACCCGCCTGCAGGCTGCCGTCGGAAGAGCAGCGGCTCCTCGCCGTGCTTTAATGGATGCGGAGCCCCTACTGGGCACCGAGAGCAGATGAACCAAACAAGGCCTTTGTCCTGAAGGCTCTCGCGCTCTAGAGGGCAGATGAGCGCCCAAATGCAGTGCACGCAGAACCCGCGGGCGCACGCCTGCACCACGGCACCCTTCCTTTGTCCGGCTGCCCACCGCGGGCCGAGGAGGCAAAGCCCACCGGACGGTCTGGTGCCAGCAGTGACTCGGCGGGCCCCCGAAACAGCGGCCTCAGACGAGCCACGCCCCTGCCTTCCAGCCCTCCTGAAGGTCTGCCGCGCTCCTATCACGTGGCCCCCGCTTCTGCGTTAGTGCTCCCCAAACCTGGAGGGTCCCTATCTGTCATTCCGGAGCTCGCGCAAGCTCTCCTGTCCTTAAACCCAGCCTTGGCACGCTGACCGCTGTGGCTCAGTGCGTTGGGCATAGTACCGCAAAGCGGTCGGTCACGGGTTCGGTTCCCAGTCAAGGCACGTGCGTGGGTTGCGGGCCAGGTCCCCAGATGGGTGTGTGCAAGAAGCAACTGATGTACTTTCTCTTTCACACAGATGTTTATCTCCCTCTCCTTCTCCTTCCCTTCCTATGTCTCTAAAAAATTAATAAAATTTTAAAAAATCCATTCTTGGTACCCACGACCGCGGGGGATCCCCTGGCTCCTTTCCTCAGTGCTCAGCAGACCAGGCTGTCCTCGGTGAAGTGTTTCTCACTTTAGTGCTGTTTGGTTGACAGTTTTCCCCCAACCTGGTCTAGCTCCTCAAGAAAAGAAACTACATGTCATTCATTTCTCTGTATCTGTGGAGACTAATGTAGTGTTGTTTTGTTTGTTTGTTTGTTTTGAGAGGGAGACAGAGATAGACTGATTCGTTGTTCCACTTATTCATGCATTCATTGGTTGCTTCTTATATGTACCCTGACCAGGAATCGAACCAGCGACCTTTCAGTTTACAGGCGGATGCTCCAACCCACTTATCCACACCAGCCAGGACCGGCTTTGTTGTTCTTCAGCTAAAGGACAACCCTCCAAAGGCAGCTGCTGTTGACACACAGAGCCCAGGTGTCCATCACCCAGCTGAGACTGTCCAGGGGTCGGGGTGAAAGTCAGGAAGGAGGACGCAGGGGTGCTTGGTCGCGAAGACAAGCGTGACAAGCCCATGCTGGCTTTTCAGTGCAGCCGGGATCACCCCCTATCTCAGCCTACACGTAAGTGCTGAGTGGCGGGTACATAGCCAGCCTCCCGCACCCACCCCGGGGCAGCGCCTGCCCCTCCCCCCACCCCCAGGGTTGGACCCAGCTGGCACCTGCCTCCCTCCCCAGCCAGGCCCAAGGCCAGCAGCTCCCTAACCTGTCATCTCTCCTTCCCCAGCCCCCCCAGCCACGGGCCTCGGGAGAGGCTCAGTGAGCCTCAGGCCGGCAGGAACACAGTGAGCATTTTCAGAGCAGCCGCGGGCAGCTGGAACCAGCCCGTGTGGAAGCTCATGCGGCACAAACGGGAGAGAACCCCCCTGCAGCTGTCCTGTCCTCTCACACAGCTGTCCCCGCGCTGTTCCTCTCTCTGTCCCACACACAGGCCTTGGAGGGCAGGAGCCAGCTGCTCAGTCGTCCACTGCCTCCGAGAGGGAGAGAGGGAGACATGTCCTGGCACACCCGAGTGGCCCTGCACCGAATGTCCTGCAAAATCCTTTAGAAAAAGGCTGACGCGCTGCGGCTCTCGGTGGGGTGAGTAGGAACTCTTCTCTGCTATGATCTGATCTCAGCGCCCAGGCTGCCACGCTTCCCTGGGGTTTCCACTGAACGATGAGGGGCTGTCCCCATGGGCCTCGGCCTCACCTAGGCATCGGAGGGACAGCTCTGAATTTTCTGCGGGAACGGACCTTGGAGCTCACAGAGTCTGCCCCCATGTGTGCAACCACCCAGCCTCCTCCAAAGATCTCCCCTCCCTGAAGACGTTGTGGACGGATCTGGCTCCTCTGCGAGGGTTGGCGGGTGGCAGGTTCCAGCCACCTGCAATGAGGTCAGAGAAAGGGCAGTGTCGCACAGCCAGCAGCACCAGGCAGCAGGGGTCCACACTTGTCTGGAGCCCTAGGGAGAGCTTGAAGTGGAGGCAAATCCCCAGGGAATGAGAAATACAGTTTATTTCTCCAAGTCACAGAGCTCTTTAGCTCTCCCCCAGGACATGCTTCTTCCACTAAAGATCCACTCGATTTTAAAGTGGTGCAGCTACCCTGGCTGGGAAGTTCAGTGGGTTAAAGCGTCATCCCCATGCGCCAAGGTTGAGGGTTCAATCCCCGATCAGGGCCCATGCAAGCATCAACCAATGAGTACATAAAATTTTTTTTAAAATGTGGTGAAATGAACCTAAAGACTTGAGCACACGCCCAGGCTGCCGCAAGGGTCATGCCTTGACTGCTGGGTCTTTTGGGGGTGCTGCTGGCACCCTGTGTGCAGACAGCGGCTCAACCAAGGGAAAGGGGGGTCCTGGGAAGATGTGAGAAGCTCCTCAGAAGGACCCAGAAAACAGTTTGCAACCAAGTGCTGGGGACTGCAAGAAAACTACTGAATTTCCTAAAATTTCAATTCACCCAGATTATCCACGGGAGATACTGAAGGAAAGAACAGCTCACTTAAGTTCTCGGAATGATTTAGTTCCTTTTGAAAAGATAATCACACAGAAGCAGGCAAGATTGAACCAGAAAAATTTAAAAATCCCTCCAGGTCGAGCATGGGCTAGCGTGAGAGTGGGGAGTCCCTGGCGGCCACAAAATAGGGGTGTTCACCCCTTCACATGGCCTTTTCCTCCTGGAACCCCAGCAGGGGCTCACGGGGAAGATGGGGAGGCTGGGGAGACTCCCGAGAAAGCCTTAGTTTGCTGGGGAACGCATCAAATCCGGCAGCCAGAGGCCACAGGGGCACCCCTGCAGCTGGGGGCGGGTAAGGTGGACAGGGGTTACCATGGCTACCGCAAACAGCAACACTGCCCCCTCTGACCAAATTTACACAAACTCCTCAAAGCACTCACACAGCTTCAGATACGCTCATCTCCAAGCTTCGCTTCAGCACTGCAGACTGAGTGTTTGCGTCCCTTCAAAATCCACATTCAAGGCCTGAGCCCCATGTGGCTGTATTGGGACATGGGGCCTCTAAGGAAGCAACTGAGCTTAAATGAGGTCATCGGGGAGGTCCCAATCCAGGAATAGTGTCCTCATAAAAAGAGACACCGGCCCTGGCCGGGTAGCACATTGAGTTAGAACGTCATCCCAATTCACCAAGGTTGCAGGTTCAATCCCACGTCAGAGGACATACAAGAAGCAACCAATGAATTCGTGAATAAGTGGAACAACAGATCGATGTTTCTCCCCCTGTCCCACTACTTCCACTCTCTCTCAAATTAATAAATTAAAAAAGAAAGAGACCAGAGAGCTTCCTCTCTCTGTCTCCACACACCAAGCAAAGACCTGTGAGGACCCAGCAGCCAAGGGGTCATCTACAAGCCAGGAAACGAGACCTCACCAAAAACAAAACCAGCCAGCGCCATGATCTTGAAACCGCAGCCTCCAGAATTGAGGAATAAACGCCCTGGTTGAAGCCACAGGATCTGCGTAATTGGTTGTGGCAAGAGGGGATTAACACCCTCAGCGTGTCCATCCCACACAGCACTCCTGCCTTCTCACCACAAACTACGAGGCCTGCAAAAGGGCAAGAGAAAGGACCATGGAAGAAACCAAGCCTTCCCAGACCCTGGAAGACAGAACCAGGAAAAGCACCAATAAGCTTGGAAACAGGTCAGTAGAAATCACCCAAAGGACGTGGGGAAGGAGGCTATGGAGCAGTATGTCCCAGAGCCATGGGGACACCAGGCCCTAACCAGATATGACACACGGCCACTATCAACCCTGCTGGGAAACCTCACCACCGACCCCCACCAAGGGCTCACTAATGCTCCTTCCACCTCTGGCCAGAGGCCTCATCTTTCATCAGAACCCTGCTGGCCTGCGCTGTGACCTTCAGCAGCACTTGGGACACTTCTTGGGCTTCCCCTTTGTCTTGTGACTCCCGCCCACCTCCCGTCCGGCACGGGGTTCAGATACAGTAGCTCTCCTGCGGTGACACGGCCAGCAGCTGCCAGAACTTGCCTTGATCTGGATACAGGCTAAATGAAATCTGCAACAACCAGAAACGTTCCGCAAAGGATTCGCGGTGTGAGCACCACTGAATTGGCACCGTTTTTGCCCCCCCACAAATAGAGTGTTTGTGGCACGGGGCTGAGATAATTAGGTACACCGCCTGAGGTAGGAGGACCCAAGGGGCGAGCTAACCGCCTTCCACGGTGCAAAGCCAGGTCCCACGGTTTCCCCGGGGGACTTGGGACAAGGGCAGAGGAGCACCACCTCGGGTCCGCCCTGCCACCCCCAAGCTGCCATACCGTGCGCCCTCAGCTCCTCCCCCACGGGGAAGTGTGATCCCACAGCACAGGGGCCCCGCCGCTCAGCCCGCAGCCCCGGGGGTGCTGAGGAGCCCACAACCGAGCTAGGAGCAGCACTCACGGAGCATGTCACCACGAAGACAAACAGGCCCGCCACCTTCAGCCGCCGCGCACAGCGCCTGCAGAGAAAAAGCAGGACCCGGTCAAAGTCGCACGGGCGAGTCCTGTGTGTGTGTGCCCAGACCTGCCAAACCTCAGACACCTTTCCGAAGCCACGGGAACCTGCACCTCAGGGGCCGCGGCCGGATTCCCTCCATACCAGGGCAGAAAGAATCACCGCAGACCGGCGACCTGGTAGCAAGCGGCTTGGTCGGGGGTGACAAGAGGGACAAAGTTAACCCTAGTGTTTGCACGTGGCTTCTTGCTGAAGATGCTAAAGATCAAGATTGGAAGCCCCGGTTTCCAGGAAACAAGCCTCATCTGGTCTCTCAGATTCCTATTTGTCCGTTTCCTCAAAGCTTTCCAAAAGGTGGAGTTCTAGATTTGATCACCAAATATACCAACACTGAGACACAACCAAATGATTCCAGAAAGAAACCGCAGCATTGGCATCGGTTGTAGCAGCAGTCTTTCCAGAATTTCTTAGGGCCCCTGGCCAGGAAGCTCAGTTGGTTAGAGCATCGTCCTGATGTGCCAAGGTTGTAGGTTCGATCCCAGGTCAGGACACATACAAAAAGCAACCAATGAATGCATGAGTAAGTGGAACAACAGATCTATATCTCTCTCTCTCATTCTTAGGAGATAATTTAATAGACAATCAGGCCACGTGCTTGGTACCCTCTCAGGAATCCTGATGGCATCCTGGCCTGGCCATCATTACACCCTTGGCCATGGCCCTCAGGCCCGAGGTGCACACGGGTCCAGCTGTCCCTCTGCAGCCCCTCTAGCTGCTCCCCCGCTCATACCCCTCCCTGGGCCCACCAGAGCCATCTCCAAGTGCCCCCATCTCCAAGTGCCCCACACGTGCCGGCCACTCCTCAGGGCAGGCCCTGGGCTGTCTGTGTTCTCTCCCAGAACTCTTAGGGCCACTGTCACTTGTCACTTAGCCTATGCCTGACACACGTTTGCAGAATGCAGGAAGTGTATGTTGAGACTTCTTTTTCAAAACCCTTCTGATCCTTTCAAAATGGTAACACCTTGTTTTACATTCTCTTAAGATTTAATGGATTCGATGAATAGCATTTCATGTCTCCAAATCATGATTCAACAGCTTCTAGTTAAATGGGAACCAAACAACACTTCTCTCGAAAGTATGAAGCATTCACTGAACTAGTCTAAATACAAATCTCTGTCTGACAATCCAAAATATTTTGTATAGGTTTCTTCAATGGCCATACTTGGTACTTCCTAGACATGTTTAATTAAAACACCGGTGCTGAGTCTTTTAGTTCAGTGGCAGCTTCAAAGCCACTATTTCCTGGGTCAAAGACAATAAAACGAACACTGAGCATCAAGTCTGAAATGTACTTGATTCTACTTTGCCATGGCGTGGGACAGAGGAGGAAGCAGTCACCCTCTGCCGCTGTGACACATGGTGACCCATGGGGCCAGATCCCTATCCCCATACGTTCCCATGGTTCACATAACCTCAGAGCAGATGCGTCAGCTAATCTTTGTCACACCTCTGAGGGGGCTGAGACCAGTCATTGTGAAGAATCTGCATGTAGCTGGGAGGCTGGTGGGTGAAGCACCCGTGGGGGTCTTGGGGGTCACCTCCTGCCCCCTGCTGGGCTCACAGGCTGCGTGCAGGACCTCAGGCAAAATCATCACCCTCCTGCGGTCCCTTCTGTCATCTGCCTTTGCCGGGAGGATCACAGGACAACTGAGAAAGGGCCCCTTTGGGTACAGACATGTGCCCTTGAGACTTTCAGTTCCCCCTTCGAACAGCTTCCACAAAGACTGGTCCCCTGATGTATATAAATAGTGACACCGGTGTTTGACAGCCACATAGGGTTTCTCACCTGCCAATGGGCCTTCGCACAGACCGTGTCAGTGGAAGCCCATGGAAGGCCGTGCAGTGAGGGGACATCAGGAGACAAGAAGTCACAAGGACGTGGTTGGCCCTCGGGTCCCTCAGCTGCCTCAGATCCGGAGTCAGGACCCAGTGGCCCCGGTCCCCAAGCCTTACTCTGTCCCTGGAGATGCTGCTTTCCAACACATTGTTCTCATTAGGACCCTTTCTCCAAATAAATATGTATATGGGGGCCCAGTGGACAAGGCAGTGGCCATGCTCCTGCGTCACCTGGCATGTCTTCCAGAAAAAGCATGAAAACCCCGCCCCTCCCCTTCACAGTGACCATTGGGAAGGGCATCGTGAGGGCCAGACCCCCAGCCTCGCCCCAGGCCAGCAGGTGGCACTGTGCGACCACCCCCCACCCAGGGCCACACGGGCACTCCCGAGCCTCCTACCTCAGCTTCGAAAGGCGGAGCCTGGCGTGAGTGCCTTCGAGAAGGTCCTCCTTCTCTGAGGAAGCAGACCTGGAGGAACCCGCCACCTCACTGCTCAGCAGCGACCGTCCCTCCCACTCGGCTGAGCTGTTGTCCCAAGAGTCCTCAGCGGTGACGAACTCCGGAGGGTACACGCTCAGGCACCGCGACCTGAAAAGCAACGTTTGGGGTTATTTCCACAGCAAGCAAGATGGCTTCTCAGCGGTGACGTGAGACATGTGGGGTCCGTCCTGGCTCCGGGAAGGACCGTTGTGTGGCGGGGCCCCATCCCTCTGCACGACGTCACAGAACTCTTGGCCCAGCGGAAGTCTGGAGTCACTCGAATCTTCAGAACGAATTGTGGGTCCTCAAGAAACATCAGCTTGGCCCTGGCTGGGTAGCTCAGTTGGTTGGAGCATGACGCCAAGGTTGCAGGTTCGATCCCCGGTCAGGGCACATACAAGAATCAACCAGTGATGCATCAGTAAGTATAACAACAAATCAATCTCTCTCTCCCTCCCTCCCCACCCCTCACGCCTTCCCCTCTCTCTCTAAAAATCAACTAAAAAAAGAAAGAAAGAAAAGAAGCATCAGCTTGTTCTGAGCTTGGAACTTCCCAATCACGCTGCGCCGGCTCAGGCCAGCTGCCGCTCCCGTGCTGGGGTTCCCGCAGCAGAGTGGGCGGGCAGATACCCTTCTCTCTGCAGACGTCCTCCTGCAGCGGGGCGCTGGGGCAGAGGGTCTCCCGGCTCTCCCACCTCACACCCACACGAGCCCAAGCAGGAGCAGGGAACACCAGTGCTGGACGACAGGGGCCCAAGAACTAGAGCCCAAAT
The DNA here is from genome assembly GCF_987537825.1 of Furipterus horrens. NCBI lineage: Eukaryota > Metazoa > Chordata > Mammalia > Chiroptera > Furipteridae > Furipterus > Furipterus horrens. The sequence continues at coordinate 596,596 of NW_028327186.1, read as the reverse complement.
GGAGAAGGATGACCCGGGGGGTCCCAACGTTGATCAGAAGTCCATGTGCATGATCCATTTACTGTCGGTTGTATCTCTGGGCTTCTGAGCAGTTCGCTCAGATGCCCCTGACGCTAGTGAGGCTGCGGCAAAGCCTAGAATGTGCGCTGCATGGATGTTCCTGTGACCACGAGGCTCACATAACAACAGCCATGATCTGTAGGAACAGGTGATGTCAAAGTCGGCGAGCTCAATGGGGCGCTGAGATTCCCCTGAACAGTTATCCTGACTTAGGGCTGGTTCACAGCAAGAAAAGCATAGCCTGGCCCTGACCGGTGGGCTCAGTTGGTTGGGCGTCATCCTGCATAGTGAAAGGTCACTGGTTCGATTCCTGGTCCAGGCACCTGCCTGGGTGGTGGGCCAGGTCCCTGGTGAGGGGCATGCAAGAGGCAACAATTGACCTTTCTCTTGCACATCGATGCTTCCCTCTCTTTCTCCTCCCTTCCCCTCTCTCTAAAACAAATAAATTATTTTTTAAAAAAATCCTGCCCACCCCCATGGTGCTTCAATTAGCTTCATGCAAGAAAAAAATAAAGGAAGACGTTTGGTAAGCAAGCCTGACCCATGTTCTCCTGCGAAGTGGTTTCTGAGAACAAGGCCCGGCTCTGCCCTCTGGGACATCTGTGCTCCCGGGCCCGGGGACAGACACTTACACATCACTGGGTTCCCACGGAACCGTGAGTCCTAAAATGTCTCAGAGGCCTTAGCAGCTCACCAAGTAATCCAAAGGAAAACATTAAGGGACCAGGTGTGTGAAGTGTTTGTTTTCAAAGCTATTGTTTAGGAGAGACGGAGGGGATTTAAGTTATCCCCGGTGACAGGGGCCGTGCTGGACGTTGGGACAGGGGACGAGGAGGGCGCAGGCTGGCAGACACAACGTGGTTAACCCAGGGCAAGTCCCGGAGTACGGGCAGAATGCGGTGTCTGAGAGCACAGACGCAGCGCTGATCTCGGGGGACTTGGGGGAGCTAAGGCTTCACAAAGGAGGTAACACTGGAGCCCCCTCGAACTTGAGTGGGACTGCCCTAAAGGGCCGGGAGGGGAGAAGGTGCCCCTAGTCAAAAGGTTGGGTGAGAACGGTTGCAGAGACACAACTTGTCATCAAAAGTCTCCTGGGGGCAGCCCTGGCTGGGTGGCTCAGTTGGTTGGAGCGTCGTCCTGTGTCCCAAAAGGTTGTGGGTTCAGTCCCCCCTCAGGTCACATACCTGGGTTGTGGGTTCGATCCCTGGTCCGGGCATGTAGGAGGCAACCGATCAATGTTTCTCTCTTTCTCTCTCCCGCCCCTACCCCCCACCCCACCCCGATTTGAGAGGCCCTGGCCGCATGAGTCAGCTGTGCACACCTGCTAGCTCATCATTGCAAGGTCATGCTCAAGGTCATCTGGAAATCCATAAGCCACAGAATCCAGGCGCTAGAGACATGGACACCGGTGACCTTGAATTAACAAGAAACTGGCAGAGACCAAGCAGGTCAGGGACAAGTTCATGTCTCAGGGAGAAATTCTCCAGCCAAGGACAATGCTCTTAGATTCCTTAACTCTGGCAGAAGCGGGAAACTCACCCTTTCTCTAGTGAGGAATTCCTCAGCAAAGGCGTGTTTTCTGTCACGCAGGGCTCTCGGCACCGGGAGCTGAAGACCTGGGGTGAAGGTGAGTGAGACCTGGGGGGCACAGGAGGGAGGATGGTCACTAGCAGCTGGGGCTGCCTTCCACAACAGGACACGAGTCAGCAGCGATCCTTGCAGGCTGGAACCGAGAAGCAGGAGCTCACGGCAGATCACATGCCCGGGAATGGATCCTGTTGTCGGACTCCTGGTGGCTTTACAGTGGCCCCAGCAGCCGGGTTATTCCAGGCAGAGCTTGCCATCAGGACACCTGGTCATTGTCTGATGAAGCCTGTCCCACTCAGCAAATTCTATTCCCTAAGATCACAATATTTAAATATCACACATTGAGAGTATCCTAATGGCTTCCCTCGGGGCACCAGGCAGCAGAAGTCAGGGCCAATGGAGCCATAATGAAATGAACAAGGGCCCTGGCTGGTTAGAGCATCGTCCTGATACACCAGAGTCACGGGTTCGAATCCCAGTCATGGAACATGCAAGAATCAACCAATGATGCATGAATAAGTAAGTAGAACAACAAATCAATGCTTCTCTCTCTATCTCTCTCTCTTCTTTAAAATGAATAATTTTTAAAAAGAAAAAAAAAAAAGAAATGAAAGGGGGTGGAAGGTTCTCCAAGGGACAGAAGCCACAGCTTAGGCAAAACAAAGGCTGTACTGCCCTGACCCCTGGAAGGGGGACCACTGTCCACTCATCCAGATCATGAGCTATTCCAGAGGGAGGTAACTGAAGTCACAACAGAGCCCACCAACATGTATGGTCACCCTCCTCAAAGGACACATGCCTTTTTCTTGTTGACTCTATCACAGATGTCCTGGTGCTCCCCCTTTGCCCACCTCCACCCAGACCCTGCCCCACCCCCCAGCCTTCACCACATTGTCTGAAGGACCCAAGACATTTAAAAGCAACCAGTTTTTCATGAAAAACTGAAGGAATTGTTTTCATTCCTAATTATTGGGCATATGTTATTTTCCTTTTTTAAATTTTATTATTTAAGAGAGAGAGAGAGAGATTGTTCTGTTGTTCAACTTATTTGTGCATCCTTTGGGTTATTCTTTCGTGTGCCCTGACTGGGGATTGAACCCACAACCTTAGTGTATCAGGACAATGCTCTAACCAACTGGCCAGGGCTGGACCCAAAACAACCCGAAACTTATTTATAAATGATTGTGTATTTATTCTAAATTGTTTAAACTTCAGTCACCTTTCAAGTACTCTCCATCTGATGCAAAAGATTTATCAAGAATTTTTTCCACTGCTCAAAACAGTTTTAAACTCAGCAATGTTGATGCCTTTTAGTGCTCCTGCTATTTTTCATTTCACCTCTTCCACATCAGCAAAATGTTTCTCTTTGAGGACTTTTTTCATCCAGGGAAACAAAAAAAAAGTTGCTAAGGGGGCAAGATTGTGTGAATAGGGAGGGTGGGGGGTGGGGTCATGATGTTTTTGGTCAAAAACTGCTGAACACTCAGCGTGGTGTGGGTAGGTGTGTCCGTAAATCGCCCATCATGAAATGGGCAAACATGTTGAAAGAGTCTTCCAAAAAACAATTCACTGAAGCCAAACGCAGCCTCTCATAACAACACCAGCTGGCACACTGATACAGATGGGTTCCTAGAATACACACCTCGTGGGGAAGCCTGTACTACAAGGCACCCACCCTCCAGAAGATAATTCCAGTTTTTTGGGTCCTCCTTCACAGGTCATTTTATAAGCTAACATGTTGCCTTTCCTGAGGAAGCCCAGGCCATACACAGCCACCGCAGACACTGTGAAACACCCACCTGAGGAAATAACAGTGACTCAGACCATAAAAGCAAAGCAAAGTGGAAATTTGAAGAAAAAAATATTTCTAATTTATATTTGAGACGGAGAGGAAACAGGAGGGAGAAAGAATCCTCAATCAATTGCCCCACTTATTCATGCACTCATTGGTTGTTTCTTGTATGTGCCATGACTGGGGATCGAACCCGCAACCTTGGTATATTGGGATGATGCTCTAACCAACTCAGCCAACCGGCCAGCAATAAAGAAAAATATTTCCAACCACTTTCTTTCCCTCACTCAACCTGTGACACAGGCAGTAAGACTCTGGTCTCACGGCTGGATGAAACCAGGGTCCCCAGCTGTGTCTGTGCCAGGCCCTCGAGTGTGCTCTGGGCAGCCTCGGGCACCTCCTACAGGAACACAGATGACTGAGGACCCTCACAGGCTTTAACGGGGTGCACCAACGTTCCAACTGGCAGAGGAGAGCGCAGAGAGGCGGAAGATGAATTCTGCTGGGGATTTCATATTGAGTGCACTTCTAGCTGTTCAAACTGGCTTCAAGACATAGTTGGGCTTTTATATTTTTATCCTCACTGAAAGATATGTTTTTATTGATTTTAGAGAGAGGAGGAGAGAGCGAGAGAGAGAGAAGGAGAGAGAAGCAGTGATGTGAGAGACAAGTATGGATTGGCTGTTTCCCACACGCCCCGACTGGAGATCAAAGCCCGCAACCTAGGTGTGCAGCCTGACCGGGAACCAAACTCGTGACTTTTTGGTGCAAGGGAATGGTGCTCTAACCAACTGCGCCACCGGGCCAGGGCTTTAATTGGGCCTTTTCAATATTCATCTCTCATAACTGCTAATCCAAGGAGCCTCAGGTGCATTTAGATAAATGTCTCAATGAATCAACTAATACCCAGGCGTTTCTGCCGCCCCCGGGGGTGGTTGGTTACACAGCATTTCTAGGAGAGCTGTTAGCCCGACTCACACACATCATGTACCCACCCTGAGCTTCCATGTTCTCGGCGATACGATGCATATTAAAAGGGGGGGGAAGCCAGTTTTGTTGCATTATATAAGGAGATGTCAATGGAAAACATCAAGACAGAGTTTGGCTTCTGGTTCCATGGCTCCCCTTAGACCGAGAGCCCCGCGGGAACGGCTGCCATTAATTTCCATTCTGTTTCATCTGGTACCTTAAGTGGTACCCAGTTCATTGTAGGCTCCTAATAAACACTTGTTAACGAATGAGTTAAACCCTAGTAATCATAGCCTATTTGAACTGAGATTGGCTTTTTGATTCAAATAAAAGTTTTCTTTTATTTTTTTTATTAAAGATTTTATTTATGTATTTATTTTAGAGAGAGGGGAAGGGAGGGAGAAAGAGAGGGAGAGAAACATCAGTGTGTGGTTGCCTCTCACACGCCACCAACTGGGGACCTGGCCCACAATCCAGGCGTGTGCCCTGACTGGGAATTGAACCGGCGACCTTTCAGTTCACAGGCCGGTGCTCAATCCACTGAGCCACACCAGCTAGGGCTAAAATAGTTTTCTAAACATTACATCAATGATGTGCTTACAATTACCCTTGGCCAGAGAGCAGAGATGCAAACACCCCAAGAAAGCACCACCCACAGGCTCTTAGAATGGCTCACAGCAGCACCCGGATCCAGGGCCACGAGAGAGAATAATTCCAAACACAGAAAAGTCAAAAGTACATTTTATTTTCTCTGAGATGGCCATAGCCAGTTGATCTCATTGTGCAACATTTCGTTTGCATTTTGTGTACACCAAGTATTTTATAACTGTAGTTAAGTGCCCAGGGAGTGGTTTCTAAGCTTTGTTATATTTAGTTGTTTCTAAAGAGCCAAAAATGTCAATGACTTTCACAAGGAAATTTCCCAGAGGCTTCAGGACAGTCCAGATTTAAATGTAATTCACACTATCCAGATATTATTTTCCATTATTTCTTCACAGGATCCCTGACCTGCAGTCCGAGAGGATGGAGAACTCCAAACAGCATGCAGAGAAGATTTGGCATTGCCCACAAAACACATGTTCCAGAGTCTGGAAGTAAAAATAACGGTCCTTGGCCCTGGCTAGGTACCAGTTGGTCAGAGCATCATCCCCATATGCTAAGGTTGCGAGTTCAATCCACAGTCAGGGCACATACAAGAATCAACCAAAGGATGCACAGATAAGCAACAAATCTCCCTCTCTCTCTCTCTCTCTCTCTTCCTGCCTCTTTCTAAAATCAATCAATCAGTAAATAATGATAGTGCTCAGAACTGAAAGCCCAACATTTTCCTTTATGATTCAACTAAGGTAGAAAATACTGATGAGATCTATATTTTTCCTGACCTTCTCTCCTTCCGAAAGAAAGAAATTACACTGACATTTCCGAGTTCACATCTAAGCCTGGGTGCTTTCAAAATTCACAAAGTTCAACAGGATCTCTGTTCCCCTGGGAAGCCCGAGGAGAAATATATCTGCCAGGAAGGACTCCTTGTGGTCAAAGGGGCCCAAGTTCACAGCCAGAGGCCAGCAGCCGCTGCTGACAGGCCTGTCACATACCCTGCATTTCGGGGGAAAGCCAGGCTGAGCTTCAGCCTCCTGCCCGGGGTTCCTGCCGACTGAGTCAGCGACTATATGGGAGCCCCTGGTTCCCTCTTCACCCAGCGGACTAAGACCTCCCATCCAATCAGAACTGCAAACGTATCTTCCTGTGCACCTAAACCAGCCAATCAGAACTGAACTATAACAACCAATCAGAATGCATGACACCAACCTATCGGAACGGCCGTGTGTGGACCAATCAGAACTGTATGAATTTGGAAACCCTGTTTGCATAAACTTGGACCAATTGGGAACCTGGGCGGGAACTTTGTCTAAAGTAAAGGCAGCTCCCACTTGTTTCAAGAGGGCTTATTTTTTGTTTCCACCGGCGGCTTCATTTCCCACTTGTAAATTGCTTGCCTGATAAAATTTCTCCTTTAACGCACCTCTTTGGGAATTTTTGTCAATGACCCATGTCTCAATAAGTCTGTGTACAGATTTGCAAAATTCATAAGTGCTTGTAAGTTTATAAGTGGGCAACATTTATTTATAATAACTTGAAAACTGCAGAAGGAGGTAACGTATAAAACAATTGTATATACTTCTATAATTTAAAAATACCAACTGTTAACATTTAAAGAACTCCTTTCAGTTCTTTTGTCTACATATAAATAAATTTTTTAAGTCAAGTTCAAGAAGGAAATCAAAATATACCTTGAGACAAATTAAAACAAAAGCACCACAAACCAAATCTATGGAACACAGCCACAGCAGTTCTAAGAGGAAAATTCGTAGCAATACAGGCCTACATCAAGAAATAAAAATTATATAAAACAATCTATCAATATACCTAAAGGAACTAGAAAAAAAATAAACAAAGCCCAAAGTGAGCAGAGGGAAGGAAAAATGAGAGTGGAGCAAAATGGAATAGAGTCTAAAAGAACAATTTAAAAGATCAATTAAACCAAAAGCTGATCCTTTGAAAAGATAGACAAAATTAATAAACCTTTAGTCAGATGCATGAAGAAAAAGGAGAGAGGGCTCAAATCAATAAAGTTCAAAACAGAAGAGTTGAAGGGACAACCAACACCACAGAAATACAAAGGATTATTTTTTTAAATCCTACAATTATATGCCAACAAGTTGGACAACCTTCCTCTCCAAATTTGAAAGAAGTGGATAAACTCTTAGAATAATGCAGTTCTTCAAGGCTGAATCAGGAAGAAACAGAAAATCTGAACAGATAACTACTAACAAAATCAAATCAGTAATCGAGAAACTCCAACAAACAGAAGTCCTGGACTAGATGGATTCAGAGGTGAATTCTACCATGCATTCAAAGAAGAATTAACACCTGTCCTTCTCAAACTATTCCAGAAATTAGAGAGGAGGGAAAACTCTCAACCAAAAAAAGACATTACAAAAAAAGAAAATTATAATATTTTAGGCCAATATCCTGGATGAACTTAGATGCAAAAATCCTTAACAAAAGAGTAGCGAACAGAATTCAGCAGTACATTAAAAGGGTTCTACATCAGCGGTCCCCAAGCTTTTTGGCACCAGGGACCAGTTTCGTGGAAGAGAATTTTTCCATGATGGGGGTTGGGGGTGGGGACAGGAGGCAGAACTGCTCACCTCCTGCTGTGTGGCCCAGTTCCTAACAGACCACAGACCATTACCAGTCCCTGGCCCCAGGGTTGGGGACCCCTGTTCTACACCACGATCAAGTGACATTTATTACTGGGATACAAGATTGGTTCAATATCTGCAAATCAATTAACATTATATACCACATACACAGATGTAAGATAAAAATCATATGATCACAGCAATAGATTCATAAAAAGCATATGACAAAATCCAGCATCCATTTATAATAAGAAAAGAAAAGAAACCTCTCAGCAAAGTGGGAATAGAGGGAACATACCTCAACATAATAAAAGCTATATATGACAATCCCACAAGCCCACAGTTAACATCATATTCACTGGTCAATAGTTGAAAACATTTTCCTTAAGATCAGGAACAAGACAGGAATGTCCACTTTCACTGCTTATATTCAACATATTATTAGAAGTCCTAGCCACAGAAATCAGACAAGAAGAAGAAATAACACATCCAGATTGGAAAGGAAGAACTAAAACTATCATTTGTAGATGACATGATACTATATGTAGAAAATCTGAAAGATAGTTCACAAAAAAAAACAACTATTAGAACTTATAAATGAATTCAGTAAAATATAAGGATACAAAATTAATATTCAGAAATTGGTTGCATTTTTTTGAGAATCACTGACAAGAAGGGATAGTATTTTCTTTTTATTTGTTTACTTGTTATCCTCACCCAGGGATGTGCTTATTGACTTTAGAGTGAGAGGAAAGGCGAGAGCGGGAAGAAGAGAGACATCGATGTGAGAGAGAAACACTGATCAGCCATCTCTCATAGGTGCCCTGACCGAGGACCAAACCCGCAACCCAGGCAGGTGCCTTGACCAGAATCGAACCAGAGGCCTTTTGCTTTGCAGGATGACACCCAACCAACTCAGCCATACCGGTCAGGGTTGGTTGCATTTTTATACAGCAACAACAAACTATCAGAAAGAGAAATTAAGAAGACAATTCCATTTACAATTTCATTTAAAAAATACATAGGAAAAAATTTAACCAAGGACGTAAAAGACCTGTACTTAGAAAACTATGAGACATTAAAGAAAGAAATTTAAGAAGATACAAATAAATAGATGCATATACCATGCTCATGGATAGAAAAAAAATCAACACTGTTAAAATGACCATACTGCCGAAAGCAATCTACAGATTCAATGCAATCCCTATCAAGTGTCAATGGTAGTTTTCACAGAAATAGAATAAATAACACTAAAATTTATATGGAACTACAAAATACCCATAATAGCCAAAGCAATCTTGAGAAAGAACAATACTGGAGGTATCACACTACTTGGTATCAAACTATACTACCAGGCCATAGTAATCAAAACAGCATGGAACTAGAATAAAAACAGACACATAGATCAGTGGAACAGAATAAAGAGCCCAGAAATAAGCCCACACCTATATGGCCAATTAACATGTGACAAAGGAGACAAGAACATACAATGACGTAAAGAAGAGCTCCTCCACAAACGGTGTTGGGAAAACTGGATCTACATGCAAAAAATGAAATTAGATCACTAACTTACACTATACACAAAAATAAACTCAAAATTACTAAAGACTTAAATGTAAGACCCAAAGCCACTCCAAGTAGAAAACACAGCCAGCAAACTCTTTGGCATTGCTCTTAGTAATATTTTTTTTGGATATGTTTCTTTGGGCAAAGGAAACAGAAGAAAAAAATAAACAAATGAGACTATATCAAACTAAGCAGTTTTTGCACAGCAAGGGAAACCATTAACAAAACAAAAGACAACCTACTGAATGTATAAAGATATTCACCAATGATGCATCTGATAATGGGTTACTACCCAAAACATATAAAGAACTCATACAACTTAATACCAAAAGAAACTAACAATTCAACTTAAAAATGGGCAGAGGATCTGAATAGACACTTCTCTAAAGGGGACATGCAGATGGCCAATAGGCATATGGAAAGATGCTCAATGTTATTAATCAGAGAAATGGAAATTAAAGCCACAGTAAGATATGATCACCTCACACCTGTCAGAATCAATAATAAATCAACAAACAGCAAACGTTGACGAGGACGTGGAGAAAAGCGAACCCTTGTGCACTGTCGGTGGGAGTGCAGACTGGCGCAGCCACTATGCAAAGCAATAGGCAAGGTATGAAAGCAGCCTCTGAGTCCATTGATGGACCACTGGATAACAAAGACTGGTGCACATATGCAATGAAATATTACTCGGTCAGAAAAAATGAAATCTACATTTGCAACAGCATGGATGGACCTAAAGGGTATCACGCTAAGTGAAATAAGCCAGTCAGAGAAAGACAAACAGCATATGATTTCACTTATATATGGAATAAAAAAAATGAGCAAACAAAACAGACTCATAGATACAGAGAACAAAGTACGCAGTAGCAGTTATTAAAAAGTCACAGGGATGTAAATTACAGCATAGGGAACATAGTTAATAATACTGTAATAATTATGTGCGGTGTCAGGTGTTAGTGGACTTACCAGGGCGAACACTATGTAAGATATGTAAATGTATAACCACTTTGTTGTAAACCAGAAACTAATATAACACTGCCTATCAACTGTAATTGAGACATTTTTTAATTTTTTTAAAAACAAGAGCTATAGGCATCCACATGGCTAAATCTCAAAAACATGTTGAAGAAAAAGAGCAAGTCACAGTTTAACCATTTGCAAGAAGAGCGTATACCATTTAGTGATTCATAACCATGGAGTGACAGTGCAAACACGCATGCGCCTTGGTGAGATGGTCCACAGGTCAGGTTCGGCCTAACCCTGGAGAAGGGAGTGGATAGGACCACAGCAGGGGGCGGGGCCTGGACCATGGCAGGGGGCGGGGCCATAGGACACTACATTTCTGTGATGCTCTGAGTGTCGCAATGATAGACTGTCAGTGCGTGGATCAGGATTATTGTTGAACAACAGCCCAGAGCAGGGGACAAGGGTACCCAGATCTGCAGGGTAACTAAGATATTTACAGGAGGCTACTTTTATATCTATTTATAATTTTTGCATTGGTACCTGTTGAAAGGTTTATGAAAAGTTTTTCTTTCTTATGTAAATTCAGATTTTTCTGACATGAAAAACAATATTTAATTGGTTAATTCACAGATTATAGGAATAAAACATATTCTAAGATATAACATGCTTTTAAATTCATGTAATACGTTTAATGCCTTAAGTAATAGAGTAAATGCTAAATATGCTAGAACTGTTTTGTATTCTTATTACCTTTTGGATATACATTACCCACACTTAGAGATAGCATTCATTCCAAACAGGCCAGGAAATAATATGTGGAAATCTTTCCCACAAAAAAATTGTGAGGGAACTATGGATTCCGATTTTACAAGGTAAAACCATTTGAAGCTCACCTCCGCTCTGTGAGGAAGGAAGCAAAATCCTGGTCCATAGGCTCCCAGCAGCTCTGCGCCGCCGCCCCACCAGGGTAGGGACCGGCAGGGTCTGCGCTGCTGGCTCCCTGCTGTGGCCTGCGGCAGCTGGCAGCAAATCCCAGGCTGGCTGGCGTGGGAGCAGAGGTCTGACGGAGCTCCACTTCCAGGACGCCCGAGGCCAGCCGGCCACCTTCCTTCTCCAGATGCATGGTCTGCAGTGACTCTTCTCACTAGGGACAGCCGGAAAGAAGCCGCTATTAATTACAAACATACTAGGAATATTGTTCACACCTTGGGGAATCGATACGTCTGAACGAAACAAAAGAAAGGCCTCTTTTTTGCGAGAGAGAGAAAGACAGAGAGATCAGTTTGTTGTTCCACTTACTGATGCAGTCATTGGCTGAGTCCTGTATGTGCCCTGACCGGGGATCGAACTTGCAACCTCGGCTTATCTGGATGACACTCTAACCAACTGAGCTCCCCAGCCAGGGCAATCAACGGTTTCTTTAAAGTTAACTACCGCCCGACCAAGCACGCATAGCAAACCTGGACAGTTATCCCAGCTAAACCTGTATACGAATGTCATAGCAGCTCTATCCACAATCGTCCCAAACTGGAAACAGCCCGGGTGTCTGAGGATGGCCGAGTGCTTAAAGGGACCGTGGAGCCTCTGAGCCATGGAATCCCACGCAGCAATAAAAAGGCACAAACTGCCCTGGCTGTTGTGGCTCCGTGGATTGAGCACCGGCTTACAAACCTAAAGGTCGCCGGTTCGATTCCCAGTCAGGGCACAGGCCTGGGTTGCGGGCCAGGTCCCCAGTTGGGGGCATGCGAGAGGCAACCACATATTGATGTTTCTCTCTCCCTCCCTTCTCCTGTCTCTAAAAATAAATTTAAAAAATTTTAATGGCACAAACTGTTGATACACTCAACAACTTGCATGAACCTAAAAAGTATTGACTCAAAAAAAAAAAAAAAAGAAGCTAATCCCAAAAATTATACTGTAAGAATCCGTGTGCATAGCTTTCTTGAAATGACAAAATTATGGAAGTGGGGACAGGATTAGTGGCTGCCAGGGTGAAGCAGGGGGTGGGGGTGGAGGGCTGTGGGGGCGGCTATAAAAGGGCACCATTGGGGGACTTGGGGAGCTGGTGACCTGTTGTGGCGGATACCCTGGCAGCGACACGGTGCTCTAGTTTTACACGCTGCTACCACCGCGGGACACTGGGTAAGTGGCACACAGGACCTGCCCATGTTATTTCTCACGCCTGCATGTGGATCTGCAAGTCCCTTGAAATCAAAAGTGTAATCCAGAGACTCCCCGTCATTGCCCAGGCCTCTCCCGCCTTCACAGCACAGCTTCTCAGACTGCTCTGTCCTCGTTTTCCTTGAACGCACTTCGATCAAGACTACGTCCGGGACTTAGAAAACAGCCTGCTCTGGCTTCCTCGGGCTCCCGCCGCCAGCGCCGCAGCGCCCTCCCTTTCGGTCCCGGGCTCACCGGGCCTCGGGCGCGCACATGCCCCTCTGCCGCCCCCGTCCCCAGCCCCACCGCCGCCCCGGCCTCCACCTGAGGCCTCCCTCCGGACCCCACCCGCGACGAGCCCCGAGTGGCTCTTCCACTTGCAGCCCCGGCTGCGCGGAGCTCGTCTGCCCGCGCTCGGCCCGCTTCCCGGCCGCCAGAGGGCGCGCTCACCCAGGAAGCTCCTCTCCGGCTGCCTCGTCCGCTTGTGAGCGCGCGCCAAGCCCTCCGCTCTCACCTGCTCGCCACCTCCCGCAGGTGTGAGTGGAGCACCCCAGTCCCACAGCCTACCCTCTCGGAGACCCCGACATCCCGGCCCATCCTCGGGGGAACACCCCCGGCACCCCCGTCCACGGCCACCCTCTGGGCGCACCCCCAACATCCCAGTCCACGGCCACCCTCTGGGAGAACCCCCAGCACCCAGCCCATGACCCATCCGCTGTGTCCCGAGCTGGAAGCACAGCCCGGACTCTGAGTGGTGACAAGCGGGCTGCGCCCCTTCACCCAGCAAGGCCTTCACCGCGGCTGCGCCCAGGCCCCTCTTTCTACCCGAGACTCCCGCAGAAATGACCAAGTTGCCGACGCTTCAGCCCCGACCGAATGTTCCAGTCCTCACACCTGGCCCTTAATGCACCGATGTCGGCGCGGCAGGTCCGTCCTCGTGCCTCGGGCTCGGCTTTCCTCCCCACGGGTCTGGAGCAGTGCGCCCCGCCCGCCCCGCCGACGCCTGGTCTGGGAGAGCCACCAATGCCCCCCTCCAGCCAGGTGGTGCTGCTCCACCCTTGGGGCCCCTCCTGCACATGTGCCCAGAGTGCGGTGCAGGGGCTCAGGCGGCGTCAGCGCTGGTTGCAAGGGTGGCCAGAGGCCTGGGGACAGTGCACAGAGGCTGCCCCTTTTTTTTTTGGTGCGGGGCGGCGGTGTTCTGCCCCCGGGCCCTGCCCACCTGGTCCAGGTGCCTTTGCTCCGGGCCTAAGGAATGACCCAGCAAGCCAGGTGTCAGCGGGCGATTGCAGCTGCCCGCCCCCCCGGACAGAACCGACCTGGGGCTTGGGGGACATGGTGGGGCTGTTGGCATTTATGCCCTGAGCCCAGGTTCGGAGCAAAGGAGCCGATGGGGCGGGAGGAACGGACAGAGGCCCGGGGCAGCTGCTCGCGGTGCCCCTCCGCCCAGCCAGGCGGCGCCTTCCTCCCCACAGCCGCCAGCTCACCGGCTGGGTCCCCGCGGGAAGGCGGCGACCGGCGCACGGGGGCGCGCGAACCAGCAGCGGCGGCACACAAACCCCACAGACCCTCACCTACGCTCTGCTTCGCGTCCTTCAATCATCTGATGTCATACAGTAAAGAAAAGCGGGCGAGGAATACGTATCGGGGCTGCTGGGAAAACGTTACTAAAAAGAAATCACTCCGCAGTCAATTCTCTCCCCTGCACGCAGTGCCTAAAGGCCTGAGAAAACACCCCACTCATCGGACGTCCTTCACGTAAAACTCTGTTCGGGACAGAAGCGGTGCTCTCAGCGTGGGCCTGACCCGACGGCTGCGTCCACGGGGGCGTGGTCACACCTGGGGGCGTGGCTTAAGCTGTCCGGGGCGTGGCTACGTCTTCGGGGGCGGGGCGGTGCTGTGCCAGCTGGGCCGTGGATAGGGGTGCAGTGCGGGGCTGTCTGTGCCGGGGCGCGGCCGTCTCCCTGGGAGTGTGGTTGTGTCCTTTGTGTTCGGTGCACACTTTCTAGTTGAGGAAGCGCAGAGGAGGGGCAGGCGCAGCCCCTGGGGCGGAGGAGGCCAGGCCCTGAGTCAGCTTCGTCCTCAGCACCCCGCGCCCGCGCCCAGGGCAGCTCAGAGGGGCGCACTGTACCCTCAGACCCCGCAGGCCAGGACACAGACCATGGAGCCTGATGGATTCGCAAAGTGTGAATTGGTTAGTAACTTCTAGAACATTCGATCGAGTAGCACTGTTTGTGATCCCCAGTGTTCTGGTTTTAAAGAGGCGTCTCCCTCCGAGTTTACGATAAGAGCAGCGATTGTTGGGATTTGCCTCCAGCCCTCTGACCGCACCCTCCCCCGGCGCCTGGGCAGCCCGCGGCCAGAAGAGGCGGCCCCGCAACCCTCACGTCAGGCTGTTTCGCTATTTCTGTGTCGCCGTGTTGTTGGCTTTCGCCCATCCTTCAGACCAGTTTGGAAACCGTGTCCTTTGCTCCGCCGAAGAAGAGACCTGCGCTGGGACCCGAGTCGTCGCGTCCGCGCGCTCCTAGTCCTGCGCGGTGCGCAGAGCGTGGCCGAGCCGAGGCCACAGGCGCGTCGCGGGACCACCGGCCGCACCGCTGAGCCCCGCCCACCGCGGGTGGCCGCCACGAGAAGCCCGCTTCTTGAGGGTGGGGCAGGTAGCAATCATGACAAAATCCGGAATCAAGACTCACCGCGGGCAGCTGACTCCCGAGTTCCCCTCTGCAGGCCAGGCCACTGTGTCCAGCGACTTTCCTGTCTCCCTTGATGTCTCAAAGGCGCCCAAAGTCCTGGCCCTTCCCCAGAGCCCTGTGACGGGTCCCACCATCCATCCGGATGCACCAACACAAACGGGGAGCCCCCTGACGACCCACTCTCACCTTGCAGACCCCTCACCTATCAAGTGTCCCCTGCCCTGGCTGTAGAACCACCTCTCAGACGGCAGGACGAGAGAGTGGCTTTCTCCAGTCGGCATCTGCTCCCTACCACCCAACCTCGGTGATCTTTCCAAAACTCACATCTGACCACGGGGCCTCCGGCTTAACACCTGTCCTGGGTGTCTCAGGTGTGGGCGCTGCTGGGTCTCCAGCAACATCCAGGTATGCCCTCTCCCTCATAATTCCTGATCTCCTCAGACATCAGCCGACCCCCACCCCGGGGGGCGGTGACCTTCTCAAAAAACAGAATCAGCAATTGCCTTTCATAGGGGTAAAAAAAAAAAAAACTTGAGAAACTGGTGTTTCTAAATCATCCACACCTTACACCTGTTGTGAACAACTACACTCAAGGAGTTGAGAACTAAATTTGCAATAACAGGCAGACTTTGTGTGTCCTGTAGAGTTTACCCAGAGCTTTTTTGCCTCTGCTGTTTCCAGTGAGATTTACTCCTCATGAACAATTATGTGAGATCAGCATTCCAGGTGCACGCAAGCTCCCGGGCCCCACGGCCCCCCACGCAGGCCTTGATCCCCAGCCTGGACAACAGACCCCATGCCCCACACGACAGGCAAACCCCAGGGATGGCCTTTCCTAGGTGGTTCAGGTGACAACGGACTGCCTAGTATTCAGGACAGAGCTGCTGCCCACCACGCTAACGGCCCCCTGTTCTCTTCCTCGAAATCACTGCACATTTCCCAAGTCAGAGCCTGTGCAGGGGGAGCCCCTGGCCTAGGCCTGGGTCTGTAAGCCCAAGCATGTTAACATCCATGCCCTTGGGAAAATCTGGCGACATTAAATCCATGTAATTCCACCGTGTGTGGCCAAGTGAGAAGCAGCGGCGTTATGGGCTTTGAAGGGCGCATTCCGTTCCCCAGAAACGCCTGACCCGCGCTCACGTGCGAGGCCGGCGCTGGGAGCAGACACGCAGGGCAGGCCCAGCAGAGCCCTGGCTTCGCAACACTTCCCAGCCTCCGCCGCAGCACCAGCACCCGGGGACCGTCCCCAGGGAGCCGCGCGCGTCCATCAGAAGATGCGTGCGGTGCTCACACCCGCGCCTCAGTCTTCCACGTCTTCACACCGACTTTCCCAGCTCGTTAAAGCAACGACCCAACAGAGCCTTATTCAAACCCCGCCTGCTCCCCGCATCCTGGCTCCCAACTAACCTGAAGACTTGATCTTTCTCCAAGAGCGAAGTTTAATGTCCAAACTGTTAACTCGTAACCGCGAGGGGAGCGCAGGCTTGGAGGAGAGCTCTGGGCTCGCGCACGGCGCGCACTGTGCAGGGCGCTGGCCTCCTGGCCTGGCCACGCCCACAGGCGGCGGCGCGGCCACGCCCCCAAGGAGCCGCAGGCCTGGGAGGTGGGGCCCCCTTACCCCAGGGCTGCAGGAGAGCCATCCGGAAATGAAGAGGGGCTCCAGACCCCTCTGTGAAAGCCGACGGTCGTGTGCACGCGCCGTGCACATCTCAGGCTCTCCTTAGAGACTGCAGCCAAATCCTCGGAACAGGGTTGTCCTGAGGAACAAGAATTGGGACACCAACGGAGGGCATGTCCTGCCTGCTTTTTCCCGTTGTGCAGTTTAGGAGCCCGCTGGTGCTGGTGAACCTCACCTGCGCTCCTCTCATTTTCTCATTGCTTGTCCCACTCCAGCCAAGGGCTGTTGCCAAGGTTACACTTGCAGAAAGCTCTCCCTCTGCTCTCACCCACAACACACACACACAAAGCACACATGGATGCACTCACATACAGGCACTCCTACATGGACACAAACTACACCACAGCACACAGACAAGTACACACATAGAGACACACATATCACAGACACTAGACACACATAGAAACAGACTACACACAGACACACAAATACATAAGGAAATACAGGTACATATGCAGACAAACATACAGACACACAAACTACACACACGAACACACACACACAACAGACATTACACACAGACACATCAACTACACACAGAAATACGGACACATAGAGAAATATAAACCGGCACACAGACACACAACTGTACACATACCAACACAGAGGCACAGAAGCACAAGACACACAGAGACACACAGAGACACACGCGGACACAGACCCCGGGCCCGCAGTGGGCGGGACACCTCACTAGGGGGCGCTGCTCCAAGATTGGCGGGATTGCCAGGCAGTCAGAGGCTCTTGGCTTGTCCTGGATGCAGCGAGCAAGCAGTCAGAAAGGTGCCTCTGTGAACCTACCTGGGAGAACCGTTCATTCCTGGAGCCTGAGCACGTGATGTATTTGGGGGGCACAGACTTTATAACAAGCATGTTGCACAGGACAGGGACGCGGAGGCCCCCAGGCCTCCTGGAGCACAGAGGGCACGCACACCGCAGTCCTGGGGCTGGCCACGACCGCAACACCGTGAGCCCTGGGACGGCTCGGTTCAGATCACGGTGCACGTTCAGTGTGCACAGGGCTGGTGCGAGATGTGCAGGTGACCACGCGGGGCAGGGGGACCACAGGGCCTGTGACCAGCTGAGATGCTGGCACATCTGCACTAAGCCCTGAGCCTCCAGGGCCTCTGTCACACCACGGAGGATAAATGTGCAGGCACCCAGAGCGGATGGAAGGTCGTGGGCTGCCATCGCTCATTTGGAATGGCATCCACGCTTCGGTGAGCCTTGGTGTGCAGGCCCATGGGTCTAAAGGAGGGTCGTGAAGTGCCAGCAGGCCGGCCATGGCCAGACACGTGGCCCCCAATGTCTGCCTCACTGATGTCCGCATACTGAGTCCACGCCTGGCCGATGGGGTATCGTATTTTCTTCTTCTCTCCTCACACACTTCCGATGACCCTTGTGCAGCTGCGACATGTTTGCAGGAGATCAGCTCTGCCTCACCCCCCAACCCCCGCTGCAGGGATGGGTGCATGGAGGGAATCCACCCTGCCAGGGACTGGCATCCCCAGATCCCACCCACATGGCCCCAAAGCCCCCACAAAGTGGCAGCCGCTGGCCTGAACCTGAAGCTCTTCACCTCCGGGCTCCTTAGTCATTGCCAGCCCACCCCTGTGTGTTGAGCTCAGGCCCAGCGGGAGTTAGGACGCCATCCCTGGTCCGGCTACTGAACAGGGAGGGGCCTGGTTTCCTAAGTCACAGGTGACCGAGGCCTCACAAGAACTATGTAGTGAGTTCTGTGTTGGGGGGACGATTTCACCAACATCTGACCACAGAATCACACTTTCCTCCGATGGCTCAGGGAATTCCTAAGGGAACTTCCAAATTAGAGGCTCTCCAAGTGTTGTGAGCAAGGGGCAGCATCATTGGAATCGGAGGTAAAGGTCAAAGATGGCTATTTCAAAGCACATGGGACTTAAATGCATACAGTCTGGCCTGTTCGCAATGAAATCCCTTTGCTCACATAAATAGTGGTGGGTTTTGTGTACACGGGCGTATGTGCAGATTTTATGCATTTGGGGCGATCCAATGAAGGCCCCCCGGCTCTCCCCCTCCACAGACAGGTGTGACCCAGCACGACTCCATCCCATCCCTCCAGCCCCTGGTTCCCATGGAAACCTGTCTGCACCTCCCCTTTAGGAATGCCATCCTGTCCCAGGGGTCTTTTTGCCTGCTTGGACTGCATAGCCTATGTGTCCTGCTCACCACAGCTGCTCACAGGTGCCTCCGCCCCACGCACTGCCCCCTAGGAGATGCAGGACAGAGGGGACACTGGGCAGACAGCCAGGGTAGCTTCCTTCTGACCTGAGAAAGAGGAAAACTCAAATGCAGACTCACACGGGTGCCCTTTATCTACGGCTGTGAAGGAACGCCCCGAGTTTAGTGACAGAAGCAGTGACCGTCCTCTCATGCTCCCAGACACTGTGGGTCTGGAATTCAGGGGTCACAGAGGAAGCAGCTTGTCTGCACCCCAAGACAGTCAGAGTGACGAAGGCAGGAGGTGACCTGTGTCTGGGGCTGGAAGCACCTGGAGGTGCACGCACTGGCTACGGGGAGGGTCCCCTGTGTAGCCTCTGCCCAGCAAAAGCCTTGCATGCAGACCTGGCAGGTGTCACTTCTGCCGTATCACTGGCCACACTAGCCCAGAAGCCAGGCTCCAGGGGAAGGTCGTAGCCCCTAGTTCTCAATGGCAGACCCATCAGAGCCACAGCAGGGATGAGGGACAGACATCTGGGGACCAACCACATGCAGTCTGTAGCTGGGACACCCACCTGTGCCCTCCGAGTGTCCATCCTGCCCACTGGGCCAGGCCAGGTGGCGACAGGTGCAGAGGTCTCAGACAGACCCCTAGGTGTAAGTCCCACGGTTGCGGACCCCCTTCCTGACTGGCCAGGGACAGACATTTACCATCAGGAGGACCTAGGGCTAATAATGGCAGGCGGGGTGACTCCTCTGTACCCTGCTGTCCCCGAGGCAGAAGTCCTGGCTGTACAGTAATTCCCTATGAATGGGACTGACTCATCAGGCTTGTGGGGACTAAGCCTGGCTGAGCAGAGAATGAACTAGGGTCAAAAACCCCCATTTCTGGGCTGAGCAGACCCTGAGGGTTCCCACACTTGGCTGCTCCTGCGGGCTGACATGCATGAGGTCCCAGCCGGATGCACGGCCCACCTGGAATCAGGGCAGGTGACAGCAGTCGCTAACTTAATTCAGAGCAACTCAAAGCTGATTTCACAATGAACGCTGACATTTCAAGAGGAATGTCAACCTCACACTCCTTTCTCTTCAGCTGCCCCCAAATCAAAGGATGTTGCCTGGTTTTGCAAGTCACAGGTGCAGAGACTTAGCAAGCTCTGTGGCATTCCTAGTTAACCCACGGTCACTGTGACACCGGGTGGTATACCGTACTGATGACAATGACACCCCTCAGAATTGTTCATTGTTGAACACCTGTCAGGCTTCAGCTCTGGCGCTCACTCAGCTGCCAGGCCAGGTGGCGCAGACGAGGCAATGCCGCTTCCGGGTGTGGGTCCGCCAGCGACAAGAGAGCCAGAAAAACAAATACAATGCATCACACTGTCTAACTGCCTCGGAAGGGAGTAATCCACAGCTGGTGATAAAATCAAGTGGCCTTTATCCGTGTAACGGGCATTCCCTTCCTCAGTTTACCTCGCATAGATGCTGCTGCACAAATTTCAATCTGCCAAAATGCACAGAATTTAGGCTTCATTCATCCGAGTGAAGAATTGAAGATAAGTAACTGTACTGAGATTTATCTTGAAATAAAGAAACTGTTACTATATCAAAGTTGACTTTTTTTGATGAGTGGCGCAGTGGGAGGAAATATAATCCTCCAGTATTTCTGGAGTTAAAAAAAAAAAAAAGATATAAGACCCTAGCCAGGGGCCTCAGTTGGTTGGAGCATCATCCTGTACACCAAAGGTTGTGGGTTCGATCCATGGTCAGGGCGCATACAGGAGGCAACCAATGAATATTTCTCTCTCTCTGAATTCAGTAAACATATCCTCCACTGAGGATTAAACAAAGAAAAGAAAAAGAAGAGCTCAGAAGTGTGTGTTGGGCGGTTGCTTCCAGCAGTGGAGATACGGCAGCTGTGGCGAGCGGCGAGTGGCTGCCCAGATGTTGGGTCCCCGTGGACGGCACCCCCGGGGGGACCAGATCCTCACTCTGCGGCAGCACTTCTGGTCTCATGACCCTTTTTCATTCACAAGCTCTTTGGGATCCTTCATTTTTATTTGGGTTACATCCATCTGTAGTATACTATAAGTTAAAACTCGAAGACAGTTTTAAAATAAAAGCAAACCTACTACTTATTAACATGAACACTATTTTGAAAAAATCCTTTCTAAAACAAGAAAATCAGTGAGTACAGCATTAACATTTTTATCAATCTCTTTAGGATCTTGCTAAAGCAAAGACAGCTGGAGTCTCATTTCCACTTCTGCAGTCCACATATTGCAATATGTCATTTTAGCTGGAAGATGGGAAGAAAATGTGGCCTCACACAGATTTATGTAGCTGGAAAATGGAAGAACCTTGTGGCCCCTAAAAAGGACTCAGGAACCCGGGGGGGTCCTGGGACAGGGCTCTGAGAACTGCTGTCCCAGAGACAGAAGACACATGCCAGTCCCCTGGCCTGGGGTCGCTCCAGGACTGGGGGAGAGGGCAGAGCGGTCTGAGCACAGGCCTGTCTGCACCTGTTCTCCTGGGTTGTCAGAGCTTGTGGGCGACAGCCCCACCCGCAGCCACTCGGCCAAGACCAGCCAACCCAGATCCCTGAGAGAAATGCTGCCTCTTGTCTGCCACTGACTTTGGGTTGGTTTGTTACACAGCAAAGGCTGATTGGCAGCAACATGGTTGGTGATTAAAAACACCCACAGCCCTGGCCGGTGTGGCTCAGTTTGCTGGGCATCATACCACACACCGAAAGGTTGCCAGGTGATTCCTGGTCAGGACACTTGCCTGGGTTGTGGGTTCAGTCCCCAGTTAGGGTGCGTGTCAAGAGGCAACCGATCGATGTTCCTCTCACTCTCTCCCTTCCCCTCTAATAATAAATAAAATCTTGAAAAAATACCCCAGCTTGCAAAAAATTTGAACCCATTTGGTTGTGTGTAAGTCCCCAGAAAAAACTCCCTCCTCCCTTTGAATCTTCTGATGTAAAACACTGGGTCCCTGCATAAATAGACTCCAACATGCAATATGTACTGTGGCCCCTGCGGGTGCCGCTAGCCTCAAATACTAGTACTCTGGACCGATCCTTAGCCTGCCACACGTGACTGAGAGCAGGCTGCAGAGGGCCAGGCCCCAGCCAAGGGGACCCTGTGCTGGAGGACGGTCAGCACGAATGCCCAGGCGGACGGGGCGGAGGGGAGCAGGTCCCTGAGCGCCCCCCACCTTCTTCATGCCCCTAATGCCACTCTTTTGTCCCTGAGTTTGGGTTTTGCAACCAACACAGTCTAACTGGACTAGAGTGGCTTTGACTAACATCCCAACAGTCTGGCTGTGGCACGCCACCCACGCTGACAGGGACGACACTTGGGCTCACAATTTTGTGACATGTTTTATTTATAGGGAATTAAAATGTAGGCATATACATGACACCAACAGTATGTACAGTACACTGTCCATGACAGGGGTGTGACAGTGCCCAGAGGCCCCGCCCAGGTCACACCCCACATACATGGAAACGTGCCCCCGGTGACAGGGACACCCACAGCCTCTGGGCTGCAGCTGTGGTTGAAATAACCTCTGGATGCATTCAAGTAATACTGATCACTTAATGTTCAAAACATTTAATAAAGTCAGTGTAAAACGAGTTATTTATAATACGATTTAATGGTTACACAGTATTTGCGACGTACAACCAAGGCAATGAACGCACCGCACGTGAAAGGAAGAACAAACACTCCATTGCACCCACAGGTAAAAAGGCCTTTTATTCATTTCTGGGAGGCTGCAGGTCAGTATTTATATAAACATTTACACTCTTGAGTAAACACGAGTCCTCCGTGTAATGCAGCATTATGGGTGAGAAGACCCCTCGAGTCTCCAAGATGCCAGTGTCCCCATGGGGCCGCGGGCGAGGCCGGGGTCCCGCACTGCTCCGGCCAGCACTCCAGCCCCGAGCCGCAGGCTCCTGCCCCACCTCTAGAAGGGACGCCATCCCCACGCACGACCCTGCGGCCCTCGGCTCCCGCTCAGTGTCCCGTCAAGTAATCCTGCGTGGAGTCCGAGGCGAAGGAGTCTGCGTCCTCGTTCTCCGAGTCCTCGCTGCTGTCCTCGGCGGCCGGCTCCCCCGTGAGGGCGATGCGGGCGTAGTCATCCGTGTCTATTGATTTGCAGAAGTGGATGGCGTACTTCAGCTTCTCCTCCAGCACCTGCTTACAGGAGTACCGAGGCAGCTTCAGCAGGAAGAAGCAGGTGTAGGACTCAGGCAGGAAGTGGTCGGGAGGGTTGTACTTGTCCAGCACCTGTTGACGAGAACAGTGAAGTAACTAACCAGACGGAGTGAAGAACAGACCCCATCCATTCACAAAACCCAGCACATTTCTAAGAATAACATACTGTGAACTACATGACCTGGCTAATTTTAGAGATAAAAAGGAACGGCTCATTAGTTCCCAGACTCGTAGTAAAAACTAGCACTTGGTTACTGTGACGATGACTTTTCCCCAATCAGCGCTGGGAAGAGGGTCCAAGGGCCAGGAAGGGCAGTGGGCATGGGCCGCCACTCACCACGGCAGCGGCTCTCCTAGCCCCACCGGCTCAGTTCCCACCCTTACAGATTAAGATGCTGGGGAGCCAGCAAGAATTGTGGACAAAAGCCCGAACTGCCTACATTTTGAGGGAATAATTCGGACATCTTCCTGAGAGATGGTGGCCAGGCTCGGCTCAGGAGGGCCCGCCCCTGAATCCTCACAAACATGTGGGGCGAGTGGACCCTCCACCCACCTGGCCCTTTGAGGAGCCTCTGACTCGACCATATTGCTGCCAGGGAGGTCTGGGGGTGGGGGAGGGGTGGTCATGTCACCCCGGTGACCGGCAGGTAAACAGAGTCTGTTTCTGACCATCGGACCGTGGAGTGAGAACACAAAGCGACACTGTTCTCCATCCGATGAGCGCTCTGGTTTTTCTTGGGAAGCAGCGTTATGCGGCGGTCCACCCAGCACAACAGAGCCGGACACGTGCTCCCAAAAGTGCGTGTGCTCACACCAGAACCCGCAGACATGGCATCAGGAGATCAGGTGGTGCCCACGCACGTTTTTAAAGCAGGTAGTGCTACCCAACACCTGAGCTCTGAAACCTAAGAGGTTGGGTGTTTTTCCTTTTTTCCCCCCAGAGAAAGGGGTAGCCATGCCACGCAGGAGCCGGGCTCCCGACCTGCTGCGGGGTGGTGTGCGGCAGCCCCCCGCAGCCCCGCCCGCCCGGCAGGAGCCGCACCTGGATGACGAAGTCTCGGCCCCGGAAGTCGGCAATGGTCCTGGGCAGCCGGGTGCGGCCCCACACGAAGCGGAGGAAGAGGGAGCGCTCCGTGTTGGAGAAGGACTCCATCACCTCCCAGAACCACTGGATCAGGGCCGCAGACGGCTCGACCCCTTTGTAGGTCGCCACCGACTTGAGAAGGTGCAGGGGGATATCCGGGCTGCCGCACACCTGCGGAGGGACGCTGTCAGGGCGGCTGACCCTTCCCACCCCCCGCCCCAGCACAGAACGGGTCACGCGTTCCTTCCACCCAGGCCTGTTGGGGGACCGGCGGGGTGGGGACGGGTCCCCGCGGCCCACCGTGGGGAGGGGCGGCAGGGAGGGGCACTCGCTTCCTGAGCACATCTGACTTCCAAGTGCACGATTTAAACCGCGATACACGAGGGGCCCCGATGCGGCAGGTCACGGCGCGGGACGCAGCGCCAAGGGCGCCCGTGCGCGGAGGTCGGCGTACCATTGTTTCCAGTTCGTATCCGGTGAACAGAGAGAGAAGGGGGACAGGCACGACTCGCGCCATCCCCTCCCGAACGGCGGCCACCTGCTCATCAAATTCATGGAGCCTGAAAGAAAGACCTCACTGTCGTCCTGCCGCAGGAGCCGCCGCACCACACGGACGACACAGGCGCGTGCCACGCAGACACGGCCTCCGCGCGCCCACACCCGAGGGCCTCGGAGTCCTCACGATGGCTCGCCCGGTCCCACACCGCCCTGCACCTCCCCTCCCTTCCTGTCAGACGGCCCGCGAAGCCCGCGGGAAGAGCCCTCGGGATACGCGCTGCCTCAGGGGCCTCACGACTGGAGACTCAGGGCACCAGGCCAAACGGGACACCAGGACAGAGCAGGAGACGCGTCAGGAACACCCTCAGTCACGGCTCAGCAAGCGCAGCCCCTCCCCGGCCCCCCCCCCCCCCCGCACCAGCTGGGCACTCCCGGAGGGCGGGGCCGAGGACCGCGCTGCGGGGACCCAGGCGTGGCGGGGGCACACGTGCTGCTGCCGACCTGCCACGCAGCAACCACGCCTGAGCGCTGGGGCGACGGCCGCACGCGGGAGACACGGCCCAGACGCGGTCCTGCCCCAGGGGAGGGGGCAGAGGGCAGAGGGCAGAGGGCACACAGACGCGGGCGCGCAGAGCAGGACCCGGGCCCTGGCCACGGCCACGGGTGTCCGCACTGGGAGCCGAGCCCTCCGCAGGCTGCGCACGCGACCCCCGCAAGCCCCGCCCACCGAGCGCCAGGGGGCGGGGCCACGCACCGGTAGCCGATGGCCAGCCGGACGTACTCCGCGCGGTTGTCCAGGGTGATGTGCGTGTGCTTGGAGCTCAGCTGGATGTCCTGGCCGCTGGCGCTCGGCACGGTGAAGGGCAGGCTCATGGCCTCGAACTCCTCCGACGTGGCTTCGTTGTCGCGGATGTACATGAGCCCAGGGATGAAGTCTTTGTCCACCTTTCAAGGGGACAAGCGCTGTGTGTCGGGCGGGGGCTGTTCGCCCGCCCCAGGCCCCGGCTCCCAGCCCCGCGGGGCCTCGGTCCGCCTGGGGCCGGTGCATCCCACGGCCCAGGGGTGAGAGAGCAGCAACGGAAGAATGGGTAGTTCAGGGACACTCTTCCGATGAACCCGAGAGAGCACCAGCCACCGCAGCAGGCCGGCTCCCCTTCCCCGCAGCCGCCCCGCAGCCCGAGCTCGGCTCCCCCACAGCAGGAGTCCTGAGCTCTCTCTGCCCCCGCGCTCCAGGGAGGTCCGCAAGCAGGCCGGCCTGTATCCGCACACGCCTCTGTTGCTCTGCGGGACGACGGCGGTGTGTGGCCAGCACCCCGGCCACCATGACAGGCCGCACCTCCTCAGCAACCCCGGGGATCCCCCTTTCCCCACCGCCTCCCCTGGAGATTACCTCGCTGAGGTCCGCGATGGTGAGGCTCATGCCCGCCAGCTGCTTCCACACGGGCTCGGCCAGGCTGAGGCTCAGGGGGCTCCCGGTGCGGATGGCAATGCCCAGCAGCACCCCTGCGCGTTCAAACACAG
The DNA here is from genome assembly GCF_987537825.1 of Furipterus horrens. Taxonomy (NCBI): domain Eukaryota; kingdom Metazoa; phylum Chordata; class Mammalia; order Chiroptera; family Furipteridae; genus Furipterus; species Furipterus horrens. Next base: position 570,400 of record NW_028327186.1, on the reverse strand, counting down.
GGTCAGGAGGGGTCGGGACCCAGGGCAGAGCATCCAGGCCACTCAAGCCCGCGGAGGCTGGGGCCCACCCCCGCCCCCACCCCGGGGCCTCGGCACCTTCACACCCACGCCACCGCAGTTCACGAGGCCTGTCGGTAAATCATCCGCCCCGCTCTAAACCGCTCGCTGCTCTGCTCCCAAGGGCCAGTTTCCGACCGCCCCACCCTGCGGGGCCCCGCCGTCCGCCTCCCCGAGGCCCGGCCCCGCCCCTCCGACGGCAGGGCGCAGGGCCTCTCACAGCGGAGGCCGGAGGGACGGCGCAGCCGCCGAGACCCCGCAGCTCTGACCCCCACCCGACAGTCAGGACACGGGAACTTTCCCCTCGGAGTGCCCAGGGCCCCTCACAGTCGCTGGCACGTCCCGGCCGCTGCCCCTCCCGAGACCCAGCAAACACCGGGCCGAGCCGGGCACGCGAGAGGCCCACCCAGGAAGCGGAACATGCTGGTGTGCACGGGCGCCCGCGCGGCGGGGCTGAACAGGTAGCAGTCGCGGTTGGCCCCCGACTCGTCCCTCCCGTTGGGCGTCACGATCAGCAGGGGGGTGAGGCCGTTCTGCAGCTCCTCACAGATCTCGGCTATGGACTCGCTGTAGCCGCCCCCGCAGTCGTCCACGGATTCACCTTCGGGGGAAGGAGCGTCAGCCCTGCGGTCCCCCCAGCCCGCGGCAGCAGCCCCCGCAGCCGCGCTCAGCCCGCCCGCCCTGCCCACAGCTCTCACCCACAAACTTGACCTTCCAGACGCGGTGGGGCAGCAGCAGGCTGTCGGGGCTGAACGAGCTCATCTTGGCGCACATCTGCCCGAAGACGGACTTGGTGCCGTCGGGGCCTGCCAGGCCGCCTTTGCTCCTCGAACGCTTGACCTGGAGGAGAGACACGACAGGGCCGGCGGTCACGGAGGCGGCTCACAGTGGGCAGCCCGGAGCCGCCGGTGGCCAATGCCGAGCCCTGCGGCCGCTCGCTTGTCACCACCCGACACTCCCTGTCCTGGTCCCCAGTGCCCCGCTGCAGCGCAGCCCCTGCAACAGGACAAGGCGAGACCCACCGACTCCCCGGGCAAGGGGAAGGCTCCCCGACTAGCCACGCCGCGCCGCTCCCCACCGCTGGCTCTTGTCCCTCAGCGCACACCCCAGCACCCAGGCCCGCCACCGACCTCAGAGACAGAACCTGCGCCCCTTCCCCTGCTGACGCCACGTGCCTCCCCCCGGGGCCTCATACACAGGAGCCCCCTGGACGCACGAGGCTTGTGCCCGCAGCGTGGCGCCTAAGCCGGCACCCGAGGGAGCCAGAGCGCAGTGCTGCCCGTGACCCGCCCTGTGCTCAGGGCCCGCAGCTGGCTCAGCACAGGCGCCCAGCCTGACGCGTGGCCCCGCCGGGACCTGTTCTCCTCCCTCCTGCACGGGCCCTGCTCAGCCCTCAGAGTCACCTACCTCCAAGTACGACCACTTTTCCCACCTGAACCTCTCATCCTAGTCTTAACGCCTCCAACCAGGTTGGACAACGGCCCCCCAGGCCTCACTTGGTGGGGACTCAGTGCTCCTGCTGCCCCCGCCGCAGCCATGCTCAGAACTCCCTGGGTGCCCGTCAAAAGCAAGGACAAGTGACAACTTAAGGACAAAATGATTACGAGAACGTGCTTTTATGTTGACTGCTCCGACTAAACACGCACCACCCTTAACTTCTTACTGAGTTCCAGGCTGAGGGTAACATAGCGCGTTCCCCTTACTGCACGCATTTTGACGACAATGACAATGACAGCTACCCATGTTTCTAGTGCCAGACAGTTGGCTCTCTGTTCACAGATGTTACTGCACTGAGCCTCTCAGCAGCTCTGCAAGGCACCCAACCCCCTGAAGGGAACTGAGCTGCAGAAAGGGAGGGGGTCTGCACACAGGGGGTGAGACCCAGACCTGCTTCCTGCCCCGGACATCACACGGTCTCCATATGCAACGACAGAGATGACGCTCTCAGCTGCTGCAAAGGAGTGAGGCTCTGTGACCTCAGCAGCAACATGGGACAGGCGCCAGTGCTGGCAGGGCCCCTGCACAGCAGGCGCACAGAGGCTTCCAGGCCCAGTCAGAACTTTCTGAATCCTCAGAGGTGAGTGTGCGTGAACTCTGCGCTAAATCTAAAAGGAAAACCTGTTGATGTGCGCTGATTTTCAGGTCCTCTTACAAATTCTAACAAAGAACACCTTCCCAGAACATGGCCTACATTTAGTGTCTCTAGGACACTTTCCATGGGGTGTCCCCCCAGGACAAGGCTGATGCCCCTGATTCCCACAGCCATGCCCAGGGCATGAAGGGGCCGACACGCTCTTCTGGATTGTTTGCTTGGATTCCCCCTACACCCCGCCTAGGCTCTATTTTTGGTGAGGAAAACAATTCCATTTCCATCTCTGTGGAGGACTTGCCAGCTGAGCGAAGCAGGGCAGCCCCTCCAGCCATCCACGCATGTGGCACCACTGCTGAAGGTTATTTGTCTGCCTGGAAAAGACACCCAATGCGAATCCAGTTGCCGTCTGCCCACCTGCTCTTACAACACGCACTAAACACGCTCCTAACCCAGGCCGCTGTGCTGGGCACAAGGACAAGAGGGATGAGACACACGGACGAGACAACCTGAGACAAGGCACAGAGACAACGCCTGCCATGACGTCTGGTCACCATGCTGCACTGGTGCCCGGAGCCCCGACCAGGAGCTGGTACGCGGCTGAGGCAGGCACATAATCAGGGAACACCGTGATCGGTGGCCATCGGCTCACAAACTTCAGCCTCTGAGACCTAATAATGCAGAGCAAACCAAAATGCTCCTCCAAGGTGTGGAAATAAAAGCTTTTTCATGAGCCTCACTCAATAGCCCGTTTGTCTGTGGAGCAGGCTGCCTGGCCTCCAGCACAGCATGCAGCACGCTGACGTCCACGAAGAGACCACTTCCATCAGCGTGGTCACACGTGTTTGCTGGCAAACCACAAGGGTTTATATTTAAGGCAAGATGCTCCAAGTACAAGTCTGGGAAAGCTTCCAGTCAGGAACCCACATCAGGGTAAAAATCATGTGTTAACAGAGGCGCAGGAACAGCCTGTCCTTCGTGGCTCTGCTTCCGTTCCAGAGGCAAGGCCGGTGCCATGCGGACCTGAAATGTCAGGTGCCCCCAGGCTCCTAGCAGTGCTACTGAGGGACTGACGGGCGCGCAGCTACAGTGGCAGCAGCAGGAAGGCAGAGATGGCCCACATCGCAGTTCTCAGTTACAGCCATGAGACACATTAGTGACTGGCTTGTGAACTGGCAAAGTATAAGGGGTGGGGGGCAAGAAAACCCAGAATTATCTCCTGGAGGATGGGCCCCCTGTAGTCCAGGCTTCCCCCACTAGGCGAACGTTCCAGGAACCCATCTGTACAGTGTGCCAGCTGGCGTTGTGAGAGGCTGCGTTCGGCTTCAGTGAATTTTTTGAAGACTCTTTCAACGCATCTGCCCATTTCACGACGGGTGATTTACGAGCGCACCTGCCCACACCGCGCTGAGTGTTCAGCAGTTTCTGACCAAAAACAGCATGACCCCCATGCCCGCCCTCCTATTCAGCCCATCTCGCCTGAGCACCTTTTTTTTGTTTCCCTGGTGAAAAAAGTTCTCAAAGGGAGATGTTTTGCCTGTGGAAGAGGTGAAACAAAAAATGGCAGAAGCACTAAAAGACATCAACATTTCTGAGTTCAAAACCTATTTTGAGCCGTGGGAAAACGTCTCAATAGGTGGACTGCATCAGATGGAGAGGACTTTTGAAGGTGACTGAAGTTTAAACATGTAAGGATAAATACACAATTGTTTATAAATAAATTCCGGGTTTTTGCTCCCCCCAGTCCCCCGCAAGCCCTGAGAGCTAAGGGGCGCGTGAGGCTGGTAGCGCAGGGACAGGGACGGTCACCACCTGCACTCAGTGCCTCTGACAGGCCCCGCTTCTCAGAACCTCACCCATGGGGGCGACGGAAGACACACCCAGTAGGTGCTGCCGGGCAGCGCTGCTGTCCACCAAGGAGTGCAGCCTGCCAGCCCGGGCAGAGGATGCAGACCGAGGGACCCTGGAGCACACAGGCAGCCGTCAGCACAGCCAGGGCCACAGCCTGCTGCAGGGAACAGAGAGGCACGGCCAGCGCACCAGGGGGAACAGCAAATGCAACGGAGTCATCCGGTGGGGCCGCCAGCAGCACGCTCCTTCCCCTCCCTGCCAGCAGCCGGTACCGCACAGGGCGGAAAGGCGGGTCACGGTCACTCTTCCCCCTTGCTTGTGGGTATTTGTGCTTCTGAGCTCAGGCCTCCTTACTTCCGTCATAGAGAAAACAATTTACCTTCCCACCCGGAAGCCTCGGCACACAGGACCCCCATGCAGGTGGCACTAAGTCTCTAGAACAAGGGTGAAGCCAAGGCGCGCCCACTCCTGCCGCAGGGCCATGGCCCGCAGCCATGGCACCATCAAGTCCACAAGCAGAGAGCCGCCTCCCCCGGTCACCTGGATCCGGTTCAGCTCCACCACAGGGCCGTGCTGGCGGTCCCGCACCATCGTGGCTTGAACCACTTTTCGGAAAGCCACCTCCTAAAACGTGACAGACAGAGGTTAGAATCTGATACAGAAAGTACTACCACAGACAGATAAATCGTGACCTAGTTTTACAACCCTCTACTCCCCAAAGTCCTGTTGTCTCAGGAACAAGCAACTACAAACTTTTTCCCAGATTGTGAGGCGGCTCAGGGAGTGGCTGGCCTCGACACACAAGCCCACGCAGGGTGCTCGGTCTCATCGGAGGACACGGGGTAGAGGGCCAGGGCTGCTGAGGACCCACTCCGATTGGGGGCTCAGGCCAGGCTCTGAGGAATGACTCGTAAGCCAAGGCTTCCCAGCCAAACCCAGAGTCCCCCAGACTGATACCAAACCCTAGCCACGCTTTGGTGTCACTGTACCGAGTGAGGAGCCCACCACACAGCAGCAGCAGGGCCAGGGGGCCCTGGGGAGCGGGCAGGCTCAAGGTGGGGAGGGGACAGTGATGAGGGAGGGACGGGCGGGCACCATGTGCTAAAGGGAACCTTGAGGGACCAGGGCTAAGATGGCATGGAGAGGGAGCAGGGCAGCGTCACCCAGGGACAGGGAGGGTGGCTGTGCAGCTGCGGGCCTGGGAGCAGGGACCTGTGGGTGTGCACCTGTGAGGACAGAAGGAGGGCAGGGCCCTTAGTGACCCTCAGAGGAGGTAGAATCAGAGGGGGGGCCTTCTTCTGAGATGGAGCTGGGGGGCACAAGGGACCCATGGCTGGACCTGGTCAGAGCCCGAAAACTTGAACCCCTGAGGGCAGGAAGGGCCAGGGCCCAGGCCGCCCAGACCGCAGCCCCAGAGCGGAAAAGCAAGAGGGTGTCACAGGGGGACCTGGCCAGCAGAGGTGTGCCCCTTGCCATGCACACCTGTCCACCCCTGTGTTCTAATCTGCCCTCCCCCACAGGACCTCTGCTCTCCGGACACCCCAGCCCAACAGCCAGGCGGCCCCTTCTGAGCTCCAGTCACCTCCCCAAACCTCCCAGCAGAGATGACCCGCCCTCACGGGACCAGGCAGGGCCCACCTGCACAGGCCTGGTGCTGCGGGCGCCTCTGAGAGCCCCATGCTGCCACCCCACGCTCACAGCCTGTGGGCACACCCTGCCTCTCACTGTCTTCTCCCGATGAAGAAAGGCTTTCCCCTCACTGCCTAGTACCACCTCCACTTGGAGGGATAAAAACACGGTGGAGGGCAAGTTTCCCGTCAGCTTTTCCTGCTCCCCATCACTGGCCAGGCCCTGCAGTTACCACGTAATCCTCAGCACTGCGCATGTCTGTAAACCACACCTGAAGACGAACTGCGTGCAGTCCCCGCTGGCTAGGTGGGGACAGAGACAGCCCGAAACAACATCTGTTCAGACAGCACCGCAAACACCTGAATTTTACTTCAATGAGCAGATGCCGTGACCTTGGAGAACTCACAGGTCACAGAGTCACAGGCTCGCAGGACTTGGGCTCCCCATTGCGACCGCTGTGCTCCCTCCTACCGCGCACCCCCCCACTGCACCCTCGCTGGGCCTCCGCGACAACGTCCCGTGCAGGTGCCCGCCAGAAGCTCAGTAACTTCCAGCAACGGGAACCCCCAACTCCTGCGTCGGGCATCCCACCTCTACAAAGCTCAGATGGGCTGGAATCTATCTAATGACCTTCGGAATCTCGTCACAGGCTGTCAAATCAGCCTCCGACCCGGACGCCACACAGCCTGGGGCAGAGCCTCTGCGGGACGTCCCGGGGACAACAGCGCTCACCCAGCCCCAGGGCCAGGGAAGCAGAGAGCTCTGCCAGAACGGAGGCTCGGTTCTGCGAGCCCCCCACTCAACCCATCGAGGGAGGCAAGAGGCAGGTCACAGGGAGAAACGCAGCACCAAACACAGGCTCCGACACAGAAGAGGCGTTCGTCTGTCTGTCAGGGACGTGTTCTGACACCCAGAGCAGAGCCTGGCACGGAGCGGGTGCCTGATGAGCGTTTGCTGAATGAGCTGCACCCACACGGTCCCCCTTGGAGCTTTTGCCGAGTTACCTTCCCCTGGGATATGAGGATGCCCCGCAGGGTGTCGAAGCCCACGGAGGGCCCGAGCCCCGCCTCGCCGAGGGCGCCCTCCAGGTCGAACATGGGGATACAGGGGCAGAAGAGCTCGGACAGGTGGTGCAGCAGCAGCAGCCGGTTCCGCAGCGCGACGACGGGGATCTCCTGCAGGTGGTTGTACTCCATGGGGACCTGTAACATTGACACCCATCGGCACCCTGGCGCCCCGCGCACCGACGAGCACTGTGCTCTGGACAGATTCCAACATGCTGTTTTCCAAACCAGAGGCGCGCCCGACGCCTGAGCTGGGGTTGAAAACCACCTCACTGCAATGACATTCTGGCCGCTCTGCTTCGGCCCCGTAACGTGACGCAAGGAGAGTGCGAACAGGACTCGCGCACAGACACAGCTGCCACGGCACGGGCTGGCCGGTGCTGCCCGAGTGGTTTCACGTCGTCCCAAGATTCCGAATGAAGGTGACGCACTCCACTGACACCCCCAGACGGCTGGATGATGTCAATATTCAAGTTCTTGAAAGGACTAATTTTAACATGATGAGCCTGAATGGTTTGCAGAGGAGCGCCTGACTGCACCCAGCTCAATACGTAAGCAGGAGCTCTGCCCCCCACACACCCCCAAAGCCCCCTGCCCACCAGCACCAACCTGTGCGGGCAGCTTCCCAGCACTGGCAGGCTTGCTGGTCGACCAGGCCAGAGTGTGCGCCGAGCCGCAGGCCACACGGTTGACCTTCTTTCCCTGAAGGGCAGCAACCAGCCGAGGCCTCTGGATGGCGTTGGTTGTTCCGTCCCCCAGCTGCCCCTCATCGTTGTCGCCCCACGTGTACACTTCACCTGCAGCAGCGCGTTCAGACGGAAACTGGAGGTGAGGACCGATGGGTGCGCAACCCCCTCCGGGTTCCCAGCACATGTGGTTGTCACTGCCCGTCATCGCTTGGAGGCCTCCGTGTGACCGGGGTCTCTGACCACAACACCAGAGGCACACGCCTCTGGGGTCCTCAGCAACCCTGTGGCTGGCAAGCCTTCCCTCATCTCAGACACCCAGCGATGCCCACAGGAGGAAGCGCGGTGGGCAGCAGCTCCAAATCAGAACACACCAAAGCGGACGGTAAGAGCACCTGGCCTCTGGCCAAGATGGCGGCACAGCAGACGTGGCTCACCTCCTTGCACAACCACATCAAAGTTACAACTCAACCATACAATAACTGTCACTCAGGACTGTCAGAAACTGACTGAATGAAAGTCTGACAGATACAGAATTAAAGAAACTATATCCACCCAGACTGGTAGCGGGGGCACAGACGCGGAATGGGCTGGTCCCTCACCCACAAGTGGTGGATAAAGACTCAGGAGGGGCATCTTGGGAATGAGGAGTCCCAGCCCCACACCAGGCTCCCCCCAGCCCAGGGTTCCAGTGTCAGGAAGATAAGTCCCCACAGCTTCTGGCTGCAAAAAACCAGTGGGATTGAGTCAGTGGAAGCAACTGCCGGAGCCCCAAGCCGTTCCCCTTAGAGAACCCGCACACAGACTCACCTGCTCAGAGTCGCTCCCTCTGGGCTTTGGCACCGGGGTAGCAGCTTGAAAGGCGCCAGTGGCACACAGGGAGGAACTGAAGTGTCTGGCATCAAGGCCAGCAGAGGTCATTGTCCCTTTTCTGAACCCTCCCCCTACAGAGCCACAGAGCGAGCAGGCTGGTGCCACATCTGAGACTCTAGTAACCTAACTACTGACTTGCCTTGGAGATCCCCAGAGACTCCACCCCACCCAGCTTCTGGGCCCACCCAAGCTCCGTTTCCATATGAATGGCTGGTCTTGGCTCCTGCTTCCCAACTTCCTAAATCCTCTCCAACAAGCAACAGCCGGCCTCAGTGAGCCCCAGGCCCGGCACTAGCAGCAGCCAGCTTAGATTCACAGCTTGGCTTCGCCTGGGAATCTCCAAGCCCAGCACAAGTAGCAGCCATCTCAGGTTCCTTCATAGCTCAGGCACGGTGGCCCCAGGCAGAAAACAGGCTGGGGATGACCTTGGCCTGCACCACCCAGGAAACCCCAGGGCCTGCGCACCCAGCAGACAGCTACAGGCCACGTCAGAGCACCACCACCCTGCTGCTGCATAGCTGATCCTCCACAGAGGGTGGAAGTTGGCAGTAAGTGGTCATAGTTTGAGTAAATCCCTCCCATTGATCTGTCAATAGCAACCAAGGCTCAACTACAAGAGGAAGGTGTACTCAGCCCACGTGAAGGATGCACCTCAAGTGCCCAGCTTGGGTGAAAGGGGAGGCTGTGCCACTGGGCCCTACAGGACACCTACAACATTAGGCCACACTACCAAGCCCGGGATATACAGCAGCTCTACCCAACACACAGAAACAAACACAGGGAGGCTGCCAAATCGAGGAGACAAAGAAACATGACCAAATGAAAGGACAGATCAAAACTCCAGAAAAAGATAAGCAAAGTGGAGATAAGCAACTATCAGATGTAGAGTCCAAAATACTCGTTATAAGGATGCTCAAGGAATTTAGTGAGGACCTCAACAGCATAAAAAAGATCCAGTTAGAAATTAAGGATACATTAATTGAAATAAAGAACAGTTTACAGGAAAACAACAGTAAAGTGAACGGTACCAAGATTTAAGTCAATAATATAGAACATAAGGAATCAGAAAAACATGAAGAAAAAATAACTCCCCAAAATGAGGATAGTATATAAGCAGCCTCTGGGACATCTTTAAGAGGTCGAAACTTTTGCATCATAGGGGTGCCAGAAAAAGAGAAAGAGCAAGAAATTGGAAATCTATTTGAAAAAAAATGAATGAAAACTTCCCTAATTTGGTGAAGGAAATAGACATGCAAGTCCAGGAAGCACAGAGAGTCCTAAACAAGAGGGATGCAAAGAAACCTAAGACACATTATAATTAAAATGCCAAAGATTAAAGATAAAAAGAGAATCTTAAAAGCAGCAAAAAAAAAGTTGTTGAGTTACCTACAGGGGAGTTCCCATAAGACTGTCAGCTGATTTCTCAAAAGACACTTTGCAGGCAAGAAGGGACTGGCAAGAAGTATTCAAAGTGATGAAAAGCAAGGACTTACAACCAAGATTATTCTATCCAGCAAAGCAATCATTTAGAATCAATGGTACTGTGGGCAGTCGCAGTCTGAGACGGGTAGGGATCCATGCAGGGCAGAGAGCACAGGCAGTGGCGGCTCACTGGTCACACAGAGGGCAGTGACCACGTCACTCCATCGAGGATGATGGGATCCAGGTTTGTCACCATGGGAGAGGAGTTACAGCGTGGAAGGAGAAGACACGGCAGCAGACCCCGTGGAACAGAACTGGAGCCCAGGGGACTGGTGGGGACGAGGGGCATCACGCACACACACAGACACCAACCACGCAGAGGTGATTCAGTGCACTATCTACACACACTCTCCCTGGCTCTGTCCCCCAGGAAGGTCTGGGAGCAGGCACACCCCAACAGCACTGAATGCACCCCTCAGACCGTCTCCTGGGAAGACGCCAGGCTCCTGGGGGGCACAGTCAAGCCTATGCTTGGGACCTGGACAGTCAGGAGGACGGCATGTCCTGCTGTGCCAGAAAGCAAGAAGTACTCGGTGAGTGAGGGAGACACTCAGGAGGTAAAGCTGCCCAAACAGAATGTGGGAGCATCAGAGGACTGTCTCAGAGTACAGGAGCCAGGACATGACAGCCAGGTGCACCGTGTCGTAGCATGAACAGGCATGAAGGCCAAGCAGAGAAGTGGCCAGTGTGACCTTTCTGCCCGGGCGCCACACTGGGGCATAGAACAGGTCCGCTCGTAAGACACACGCACATTCACATGCTCCAGGGGACAGACATCGGGCAGCACCGAACTCTCCCAAGGATCAAAACACGTTCTGTGTGCCAGCTTCCAACTGTTCTGCAAATGTACTTTCTTTCCAAAGTTAAAGAATTAAAATGAAGCAAATGAAAAGTGTGTTGCAAGTTCCTGATCAAGAAGCAGTGTCAGTCTCTGGACAGGCCCCGAAAACTGCTTGTGCATGTATGAAACTCTCCTGTCAGTGAAATAACTCCAATGGCGAGGGCGAGGGAGAGCGGCACCTGGGGTTATGACAGAAGCTGGTGCGTGGGTCTCCTCCTGCCCTGACGCAGCCCCACCACCTCGCCTTATACCTCAGTTCTGTAGGTCAGCTCCGCCAGAGGCTCGCTGGGCCAAGGTCAAGGTGTTGCCCGGTGGCCCCCATCTGTGGCCATGGGGAGAACCCATTTCTTTGCTCATGGCACTCTCTGTGGGGCTGAGACCCCGCCTCCTTGCTGGCAGTCAGCTGACAGCCATTCCCAGCTTCCAGAGGCCACCACACTCCCTGCCCCCACTGGAAATGGCAGGTCAAGCCCCTCCCACACCTTGTAAAGCTTCCCTTCCTCATCCTTTGTCCCATCTGTCCCGGGCCTTCTGCCTCCTTCCACGCTGAGGGGCCTCTGATGTCACTAGGCTCACCCGGTAACGAGAATAACTCCCACATCACAAAGGCAGCTGGTGGCGATGTCACTTCCATCTGTGAAGTCCCTGTGTCTGGGTCTCTGAGACCATCCCCAGGTTCGACACCGGGAGGCCTCACAGGACTCTGCACACAGTCATACTCAGAACTACGACTTATTCAGCAAGGGGACGTGGGGAGAACTCAGCAAAGGGCAGGGGCCCCCGGGTGAGGTCTGGGGGAAACCAGATGCGCCCTGTCCCAGCAGAGCCCACAGGACGCATGAACTGTGACGGCACATGGGAGGAGCCGGCGCCCAGGGTGCGCACTGGGCTGGTCACCTGGCACCTCTGCCTGGACGGACCCAAGCTCCAGGCCCCAGAGGGAGGCAGGTTTTGGCCGAGACCACGTTGTTGGTGCCCACAGTTGAGCAGAGTGAGGCCTCCTGTCACTTAGGGAGTGCGGGTGCCCTCCCGAAATCCAGGGTCCCAGCGGCTGGCTGAGGGCCCACCAAGCACACGGGACTTTCTGAGGCCGGCTGTCTCGGGGCCGTTCTGTGCGCGCTTCTCTGCGCGGCCATGAAACCCCACTTACCCACGGGCGCTCGCACCAGGGGCGGGGTCCCCACCCCCTACAACGCTGCCCAGGACCCCGAGCAGGCTCGTGGACTCAAAGACCTCCCACCTACCGTCCTCCGTGCAGCACACACAGTGCAGGGAGCCCGTGGCAATGGCAATGACCTTCTTCCCCTGTAGCCCCTGCACCTGCCGCGGCCTCCTGACGTGGTCATCGGATCCGTGGCCCAGCCTGTGGTAATCACCTTTGCCCCTGCACACAAGGACACGCAGCGCTCAGCAGGGCAAGGCCATCCCAGTGCCCCCTGCCCCACTCCGGGCGCAGGCACCCAACTCCAGAACACAAACCACAGCCCGCTGGGAAGTCACCCCCCTTGGTGGGGTGGAGCATCCCCACAGGGCAGAGAACGTGACCTCAAGTTAACAGCTGGGTCGTGGTGGGGTCACGGTCTTGCCTACCAAGTGTACACGGTGCCGGACTTGGTCAGGGCGACAGAGAACTGGGATCCGCACTCCACTTTCACCACTCCGAGGCCTGTGAGAGAGTCGATCTGCAAGGAAGAGGCTCAATGAGATGGATGCCAGCAGAGCCTCTGCCGACGGCCACCCCACAGAGACGAAAAGCCTTGTCCATGGCACACTTTTTTCTTCTTCACCCAAAGATATGTTTATTAATTTTAAGAGAGCGAGAGAGGGAAGGGGGTGGGGAGAAAGAAATCAATGAGAGAGAGAAACAGCGATCAGAGCCTCTTGCACACACCCCAACCGGGGATTGAACCCGCCACCCAGGCATGTGCCCTGACCGGGGATTGAACCCGCCACCCTTCTGGTGTACGGGATGATGCTCCAATCACTGAGCCACCGGCCACGGCCCAAGACAAATACTTAGCACAACTGAAAACCACCCCCCGCCCAGCAAAGGAAAGGTTCTCAGGAGGAGCAGGCCGCCCGGCCCTGCAGACACACGTGCTGACGGGTGGCCGTGAGCCCGTGCCGCTGCAGACAGACATGTCACAGTGGGAGCTCTGTGACCTTCCCCCCAGAACTCACTCCCAGCTCGGTTTCTCTCTGGGCCGTGGCGGCCCCTTCTTCACCCAGCCCTGCACTGGCCGCCCACGGCCCAGGGTACCAGGGTTCTGCCTGCAAGGGTGCCCGAGCTCTCTTCCCAGGTTAGTCCGAGTAAACGTGAGCGTGTCGGGTGGGGCTGGAGCCCGTCTCGCCCTCACAGCCAGCACCCCGGGGGCTCGCGGGAGCTCACTTCCCCGGTCATCGGCTTTCCTGACTCCCTGTGACTGCTTTCAGGCTTCAGTTCCCACATTCACAGTTAAATGAATTAAATCCTAATTCTCTTCATTAGTTTTCTCCCAGGCCTGCCCCGCCACCAGCATATCAGCCGTGGCCTCCACCCCGCTCAGTGGCCAACATCCTGATCCCTAAAGGTGCAAAGCCTTTGTCTGCAGCCTTCTTGCCACGGGAAAACCCACAACAGTTTTGCCAGGAATGTGGATGCCTGTACGTTTCCTCATCTTAGGCTTGTAAGCAAAAAGAGAGGTGACAATGACAAGGGATTGCCCGGACCCTGGCTCCCCCGCAGCGGCTGCCCGAGAGGAGGGTGTCCCTCGCAGCCCGGGGGCGCAGCATGGCGGCCAGGCCACGCCTTTCCCACCCTCTGTGTCAGCTGCTGCGTACACAGCCCTGGGGCGAAGCCACCAGCCACAGACAGCTCCTGAGCCCCTGATGCGGCCAGTGCCACCGAGGCGGGAGTTTTCATTTCACTTTTAACTGATTTAAATGGAAACCAGAGCAGCCACACGTGGCCGGCTGTGGGAAGAAGAGCTACACAGCGCGGGCCGGGCTCCTACGGACCTGAGGGGCTCTGGTGGCAGGCGGTCCCTGGGCGGGGGGCAGGGCGGTCCCTGGGCAGGGGGGGAGGGGGGGCGGGTCGGTCCCTGGGTAGGGGCGGGGCGGTCCCTGGGCGGGGGCGGGGTGGTCCCTGGGGGGGGGCGGTCCCTGGGTAAGGGCGGGGCGGTCCAGAGCCCCAGGGAGAGGTCACCACGCCGACGGCTTCGCGACCCCTGCCCAGCACCCACGCCCCAAGTCCACAGCCAATCCCGACACCTCAAAAGCCCTGGCGCGTTCACGCACTAAGGCGGTTCAGCAGTCAGCACGCGACCTAAACCCACCCGTGAACTTAACCTCTGCCAACTACCCACTCACGAGGAAAAGGAGCCTCGGGCGCCCAGCTGCAGAGGGCAAAGCCGCCTGGCCCAACCGGGCTCCAGCCTCCCGTGTGGCCTCTGCCACGCTGTCCGTGGCCCAGCCTGCGGCTCAGCCACATGCAGCAGCTCCGGCGCCGTGAGCGTCCACGGCCCAGCCCAGCGACGCGCGCGAACAACCATGCCCTTTCCCCGAGAGGTCTACGCGCTACAGCCCTGGCCGGTGGCCGGCTGGCTGGAGCGGCGTCCTGTGATCCCCGGTCAGGGCGCGGACGCGGGGCAACCAGTTAGCGTTTCTCTTTCTCTCTCCCCCCCCTTCCTCCGGCTCTAAAACCAGTGAGGAGACCCCCGGGTGAGGAGAGAACAAGTGAAAGGTGTACAGGCGACGGGAGGGCGCAGGCTCCGGGGTGCCCTGGAGACTGCGTGAACCTCCCACGAGGGCACAGAGAGCACGGGAAAGCCTCTCGCGCCGCTGAGCCCTTCACCCACCCCGCACCCAGGCCCGTTAGACGGTCTGCACAGAAGGCCACGTGGGACCGGACTGCGGCTCGGAAGCGCGCGGACTGCGAGGGGGTGAGCCGGGCCCGGGGGCCGTGCGCGCGCGGGGCAGCGCCTGTGAGGGGCCCCCCAACGCGTGGGAACCGGGCGCCCCAGGCACAGTGGTACCTTCATGGGCACTTTGCACCCGTCGCTGCCGCCTCTGCCGAGCTTGCCGTAGTCCCCGTCCCCCCAGGACCACACGGTGTCGTCATCTGTGAGGCAGAGGGTCTGCGCGTCTCCGCTGCCACAGGCGACATCGACCACGCGGTGGCCCTGCAGTGCCTCCACCTTCAGAGAAAAGACACCGGGGTCGCCCGACTGCAGCAGAACAGGGCCCGTCTCAGGGCGGCTTTTGGTGTGGGGGCGCCTACTTCAAGGCTTTACAAAGACCCGGAGATGGTAACTATCCTGTCGGATGAAACAGAACCCTCCTTCTTCTGGCTGAACTCTGAGCATCTCAGGTGGAGGAGGCAGGTGTCCCCGCCCCGGGGAGCCGGCCACACACAGCTGGCGGCCACCTACCGCCCCCCACAGCCTGACCCACGGTGCGTCCCCGAGATGCCGGGAAGCACGTACTAGTATAAATAAAAAGATGTCTCGAGAGGGATTGTTATTTTTTGCTAAAATAATTAATTATTTTTAAGAAAAGAATAATAATATATGAAAGGGTGAAGCCAGAGAGCTTGTATGTACGACCCACAGGCATGGACTTGGGGGGGACTGCTGGGGGAGGGGGGGTGCTGGGCAGACGGGAGCAAAGGGGAAAAAATTGGAAATATTGTAACAATAGAATCAATAAAATATACTTAAAAAAAAAAGATGTCTCCAGTACTGTCCTGTTTAAATGACCCATAAGATACAGATCAAGATGGTTTGCATTTCCACCAAAACTAAGACCTACTTGTAAATACCGAGGCCATGACCCTCAACTCTAAAGCAGTGGGATCTGCCCCCCGCACCCCAAACACAGTACGGCCTCACCAGCTTGGGCTTCAGCTGGTCCTCGCTGTCGCTGTGCCCCAGGCGGCCATAGCGCCCTTTGCCCCACGTGTACAGGTCCCCGGCTGAGGTGACGCAGGCGCTGTGGGCTCCGCCGGCAGCAATGTCGACCACCTCGATGCCCCGCAGAGACTCGATGACGCGGGGGCGGTCACACGGGCTGCAAAAGAGGTCACCAAGCGTAACGGAAGAACAGTCTCATTCTTACACATTTGTAAATGTTAGGATTAAACGTTCACTCTTCACTTACTCGATGTGGACTTCTCAACTGACATCCTTCAACTGATTTTGCCTTTTTAAAAAAAATTTTATATTTTTTCTTAAATAATTTATTTTTCAATCACAGTTGCCATACAGTATTACATTATTTTAGGGGCACACCCTGAAATATTAGACACTACATAACCGAATGGTCACCCTGGTAAGTCTAGCACCCACCCGGCACCGTACCCAGTTACGACAACGTCACTGACTGTACTCCCTGTGCTGTGCTCTCCGTCCCTGGGACTGTTCTGTAACTACCGGGTTTGTGCTTCTTATTCCCTTCCCCTTTTCCAACCACCCCTCACCCCCTCCCATCTGGTAGCTGTCACACTGTTCTCTGTGTGTTTCTGTTCTGCTTGTTCATTTATTTTGCTTTTTTAGATTCAATTGTAGATAAATATGTATTTATTGCCATTTTATTGCTCATATTTTTATCTTCCTTCTTCTTCTTAAATAAGTCCCTTTGACATTTCATATTATAATGGCTTGGTGATGATGAACTCCTTTAGCTTTCCCTTGTCTGGGAAGCACTTCATCTGCCCTTCCATTCTAAATGATAGCCTTGCTGGAGAGAGTAGTCCTGGTTGTAGGTCCTTGCTTTTCAATACTTTGAGTATTTCTTGCCATCCCCTTCTTGCTTGCAGAGTTTCTGTTCAGTCTCATGGGAACTCCCTGCTTTTCTCTCACTGCTTTTAAGAGTCTCTCTTTGTCTTTAACCTTCTGCATCATTGTGATGTCTTGGAGTAGGCCTCTTTGGGTTCATTCTGTCTGGGACTCTGCACTTCCTGGACTTGCATGTCTATTCCCTTTACCAGGTCAAGGGAAGTTTTCCATCATTTTTTCACATAGATTTTCAATTTCTCGTTCTCTCTCTCCTCCTTCTGGCACCCCCACAATACGAATGTTGGCGTGCTTGAAGTGGTCCCAGAGGCTCCTTATATTACCCTCCTTTGGGGGCATCGTTTCCTTTTTGCTGTTCTGACTGGGTGTCTTCTGCTTCTTTATATCCCAGATCTCTGACTTGATCCTCTGCTTCATCTACTCTACTGTTGATACCCTGTATTCTTCATTTCAGTTCATGTATTCTTCATTTCTGACTGCTTTGTTTTTATGTTTCCTAGTTGTGTTTACATTTCCCATCTCTTTGTTGAAGTTCGCACTAAGTTCATCTACTCTCCCTAAATTCACTGAGCATTCTTATTACCAGTGTTTTGAACTCTGCACCTAGTACATTGCTTGTCTCCATTTTGTTTAGTTTTTTTTCTGGAGTTTTGTTCTGTTTTTTTACTTGGGTCATGTTTCTTTGTCTCCTCATTTTGGCAGCCTCCCTGTGTTAGTTTCTATGTATCAGGTAGAACTGCTATAAATCTTGGGCTTGGTAGCGTGGCTCATGTAGTAGGTGTTCTGTAGGGACCAGTGGCACAACCTCCCTGATCACTTGAACTGGGCACTGCAGGTGTGTTACCTCCTGCCCCCCCCCCTTGTGTGCTGTGTACACCCTCCTATTATAGTTGAGCCTTGATTGCTATTGGCATGTTGGTGGGAGGGATTTAACCGCAGGCTGGTCAGATGCAAGGACTGGCTGTGACCACCATGGAGGATCAGCTGTGCAGGAGCCCACCCCACAGAATAGTGGGGCTCTGGTGCCTGCTTAGTCCACCCCTTAAGTGTGTCAGTTGTGGAGGTGGGCGGGTGGTGCTTTGATGTGGTCTGAAGTTGTCCACCTGGTATGCTGGCTCTGGGGCCTCCTGGGAGGTGCAGGCCAAGATCAGTCACCACCTGTTTTCTGTCTGGGGCCATCTGGCATAAGCTATAAAGTGATCTGTGGGTGGCTGCTACTTGTGCTGGGCTTCAAGGTGCCCAGGAACAGCCAAACTGTGAACCAAAGCTGGTTGCCTAGTGCCAGGCATGCGGCCACTTAGTGAAAGGTATGTAGCATGCCAAAGCCAGGTGCTGCTTGTTTGAGAGATTTTAGGGACGTCTGAAGCATGAGCCAAGGCAGGCCATTCGTATAGAAACATCACTGGAAATAGCTTGGATGGGCCCACAAGCTGAGTGAGGGCGGGGTCTCAGCGTATTACCAGGGCAGGGCAAGTGTTAGCCAGGTTGATGGAGATTTAGATATGGTGCCCACCGTTTGGTTCTGAGTGGGCAGGGCTCAGGAAAGGAGCAATACCCTCTGCCAGCACTTTTCTCTCGGAATAAGCTGCCCTCTATCTCCCACCCTGATGCCAGACACTTCAGTTCCTCCCTGTATGCCCCTGCTGCCTTTAAAGCTGCTGCCCATCACTGGAGCGTAGGGTGTTAGTGCAAATAAGTCTGTGTGCCGGCCCTTTAAGGGGAACTGCCTGGGACTCCAGCAGCCTCTGTCTCACTCAGCCTCAATTCCCGCTGGTTTTCACGGCCAGAAGTCATGGGGACTTATCTTCACTGGAACCCTGGGCTGGGGGTCCTCTCACTACTCAGGGGGGACCCCCACAGCTGAGGAACCCCTCGATTTTTATCCATCACATGTAGGCGTGGGACCAGCTCGTGCCGTGTCTCCGGCCCTCCTGCCTGTCTCCATGTGGCTCCTTGCTTATACCCTGAGCTGTGGGACTTCTGTTCGGCAGATTTCAGGCGGTTGAGTGACGGCCGGTGTGCAGTTCGGCTGCAGTTGTGACGTGGTTGTGGGAGGACATGAGCGCCGCGTTTACCTGCGCTGCCATCCTGACTAGAAGCCAAGTCTGTTTTTAAGTCAGTCAGGTAGAAGCATTCAGACCCGAACTCACACCCACACAACCTGCCACCGACCCTTTTATCCAAGCTGCCCTGATGCCACAGCAAGGGGACTTTCGGTCGAAACCAGGAGCCGGGTGACCGACACCGACCGGTGGGCCACGTCTAGCCGGTGGCCTGTCTTTGAAGGCCAGAGAGCTAAAAATGGGGTTTTGCATTTTTTAAAAGCTGCTTAAAAAAAAAAACTTGAAAAGAAGCATGTACAACAGAGACTGTGTGGCGGGCCTGAGATATGTCACTACCTGGCCCGTTACAGAACTTGGCTGCCGTAAATAAGCGCCTCATTTAAGGAGCTGCATCATGTGCATGTCAACCAGCCCCCAATGATAATGACCATTTTCTCATTAGCAAGTGTTGAAAGCTCTCTCTAATAATTCTAGATATAAGATCCGAGATCACAAACATGCTTTCCTGGTCTGTGGAATATCTTTTCAATTGATTACTAGCGTCTTTCCAAGAGCAGAAGTAAATAATGGTTATGAAGTCCACGTTAGCCTGTTTTCTTTTTTTTTAATTGGATTGTGCTTTCTAAGTTCTACCTAGAAATCTTTGCTTGATCTAAGGTCACAGGATCTTCTCTCATGTTTTCTTCTAGTTTTTAGTTTTAAGTTTTACATTTATGACTATGAATTGCTGGAGTTATTCGGGTTGTGGTGCAAGGGAAGAATTTAAGTTCGCTGCTTGCCATGTGGTTATCGAATCAGTCAAAACCACGTAGTAAGTTGTCTTTGCACTTGAATAAACCATGCACTGGAAATGTGAGGGAGAGACCAGCTCCATTTTCCCCACGCTCACCGCGTCAGTACTGTGGGCGCGTATTTGGCTTCCCCTTCTGCTCCGGGCTGCCCCTCTCAGCGCCTTTATCTGTGACTACCCCACGGTCGTCCGTATCTCTTCGCACCGACACCCACTGTCCTGATAACTGTAGTTTTCCATGCAGCTTCAAGTCGGGAAATGTCTGTCTTCCAACTCTGCTCCTTATTTTCCAAGTTGTTCAGACTATTCTACTCCTTTCCATTTCCATATGAATTTACAATCAGCTTGTCAGTTTCTACAGGAATTTTGATTGTGAAGGGCTTGAACTATACTAGCTTAATTTGGATAAAACTGACAAATCAACACTATTAATAGAGTCTTCAATCCATGTCACTGCTCGTCACCACGCAGGACTTACATCTGCAGAACTTACTCATTTTCTAACCAAAGGTTCGCACCCTCTGGCCACCACCTCCCATTTCCCCCTCTCTGGCAACCATCAATCTGTTCTCTATGAGTTCAGCTTTTTTAGATTCCACATATTAGTGAGAGGCAGGACTGATAACTTTTGATTAGATGAAGAACATCGTGAAGTTCTTGCTGGATATTTGATATGTTTATATTCACAAAAATATTCCTAAGCTCTTTCCTGGCCGGTGTGGCTCAGTTGGTTGGATCATCCTCCCATAGACCAAAAGGTCATGGGTTCGATTCCTGACTGGGGCATATATCCAAGTTGTGGGTTTGATCCCCAGTGAGGGCGTTTAAGAAAAGGCAGCCAATCAATGTTTCTCTCTCACATTGATATTTCTCTCTCTCCCTCTCTCTCTTTCTCGCAAAGCAATGGAAAAAAAAAAAAGTCTTCAGGTGAGGATAAAATATATATATATATATTCATTTTTTTTCTTGACCTTTGATTTCTACAATATGGTTAAGTTACTTAGAAACAGTTTCATACTTCCAGGTCTTGTTTTTAAGCAACAGTGAGTCCACGGTTCGTTCCCCCCCCACTTCTGCACCAGTGCCGTGTGAGTCACAGGGCTCAGGGTGCAGGCTGTGCCCTCCGGGAGCTCTAGGGACCCTTCCTGCACGTCCTTAGGGTGGCCGGCTCCTTGGCCTCAGGAAATCTCTCACACACGTGACTGTCATTGTTCACCTCCACAGATCAGTGTATGGACTTCACGTACTTTATGGCATGTTAGCCAATGTCTTATAGCTGCTACTTCATGTATGTTGGCTGGCGCTTCAGTTATTTTAGGTACAAAGGGCCCTGTTGCTCCGGCTTGGCAGGTAGCTCCCATGAGCTTTTAAAAATAGTGAGTTTGGTTGCTTTGTTGTTCTTGTGTTTTTTCAAAACTGTCATTTGTATGGCTCTTCACCCTCCCTATTTCCTTAGCATCCCTGCTCTCCATACCACGCATGTTAACTAAATGCCACTGGGATCCAGTGGAAGACTCTGGATCGGGGGAACGGGACGTGGGGGAGGACAAAAGCAGCTCATCACACTTAGTACTGAGGAACCAAAAATGCTGAATGGACCCCCCCCCGTCGAGGTGTCGAGGAGACAAGCCCACCCCTACTGTCATACGAACGTATCTGTGCCCAACGGGCATTAGCGTGGAGGCCGATTACGGCCGATGCCACTTTCCTGAAAGGCCGGGTGCCGACCCACCGTGCAGGCACTAGAACGGGCCCCACGCAAAGGGGGGGCGACGCCGGTCACTGTACCTCCGGTTGCCGTGCCCCAGCTTCCCGTCTTCCGCCTCGCCCCAGGAGTACACCTCTCCTTCCGAAGACAGGGCGAGACAGTGCTTTCCTCCCGAGTTCACGGCCACTTTCTTAATGAACACATGCTGGATGGACTCGAGTAACGTCGGGGTGGACACAGACTCTGTCCCTCCAACTCCCAGGCGGCCACCAGCGCCGTACCCAGTGGCGTACAGCTAAGACGAGAAAGAGCGGCAGAGACGTCAATTTCTACCCAGAGAGCCCTGTGTCTTAGTAACTGGAACCAAGCAACGCTCCAGAGAGTTTCGCCCCAGACACGAAATTGAAAATGAGAAATCACAGGGACGTTAAGACTTTCATTTGTGCTTTATAAGAGCTCTAACAATGACAGAAAACGTTATAACTGTGAGAAATACCAGAGTCACAAAATGTATTTTGAAAATAAAGTCTTCTTCCTAGAAGCATTTCTATTCTGTATAGAATGCAAACTATAATGAATACCATGAAAAAAGATTTAACTATCTACCATATGCAAATCCCTGATAACAGCACCCAGAGAAACACCCACAGAAAAATTATAAATAGTATTTCAGTGCGGCAGCATATAAATCACACAACAGAATACACTTTTTCTTTTACTCTGAGTGGGTAACTGTTCTGGGACACAAAACATCTTTATCATTAACTTAAAAAAAATCAAACTGCCATTTCCAAATGCAAGTCAAACATCTCTGCTATAAAAATCTAAATGTGCTCTGGCTGGTGTGGCTCAGTGGCCTGACAGCCGGCCTGCGAACCACAGGATTGCCAGTTTGATTCCCAGTCAGGGCACAGGCCTGGGTTGTGGGCCAGGTCCCCCCAGTTAGGGGCACGTGAGAAGCAACCACACATTGATGTTTCTCCCCCTCTCTTTCTCCCTCCCTTCCCCTACTAAAAGTAAAATCTTTAAAAAATAAAAATATAAATCTAAATGCTATTGGATATTGTTCCAAATGTGTTGCTGTACAGAAAGGAAACAAGGATAAAACAGGAAGTGAAACCAAGAAGGCAGGTGGATGCATGAGCTGAGGCCAGCGCCCGCGGGAAGGCAGGTCTGTGGATCCCAGCCCGCAGGCTGTCGGGGGTGAAGTGTTAGGAGATTCTGTAGGAAGGGGAGGCTCCCAAGGGCTCAGACTGTGAATGAGAACGAAGCCAAGAAGAGAGAGAGTTGCCTTCTCAACGCTGAATGAGTGAGGGAAATCTCTCCTGAGAATTCATAACCACAAACACTGACCATTACGTGGGTTTTCAGGCTGAATTTATGATCTAAATTTCTGAGATAGAGAATTTAATTTACAGTGTTTTAAGGTTGATAGTCTCCAAGGATTACAAATTCTCCTTTGATGACATTTAAAACTAGACCTCAAAGTTCTATATGAAACTTTCCAAGGCAAATGGTTAGCTCATAGTTTTAAAAACTCACATAATGCAAAAGGAAAGAAGGCTGCATGGGTGAACGTCAGCAGAACAACGGTTCAATCTTATGTTTAAAGAAATAAAAGCTTGATGCCCTGGCTGGGGTGGCTCAGTGGATTGAGTACCGGCCAATGAATTGAAAAGATGCCAATTCAATTCCCAGTCAGGGCATGTTCCTGGGCTGTGGGCCAGGTTCCCAGCTGGGGGCATGTGAGAGGCAACACATTGATGTATCTCTCGCATGTTTCTTTCTCTTTCTCGCTCCCTTCCCCTGTCTCTCAAGTAAATAAAATTTTTTAAAAAGGAAATAAAAGCTTATAGTATTCATAAGGAATAAGAAACTGTGAAATACCCCAAAGCAGAACTTCCAGCAATTATAAAGACATTAACTGAAATTAGAAACCCAGAGGTATGAAACAGCAGACGTTAAACAGGTGAAGCGGGATCACTGAACTGGAAGGCAGAGCTGAAGGAAGCACGGCACAGAAACAAAGGACGGGAACAGGACAGAAGGGTCAGAGGAGGAAAGGACAGACCCCACTTGAACACCAGCCAGAACCAGAGGTGCAGGCGGAGACCACACAGGGAATACGGGAGAGCAGTATCTGCAAAAAAATCATGTCTAGGAATTTACCAGAGTGGTCGAGAGACCACTTCTCAGAGCCGGAAGCCCACCCCTTACCACCTGGCAGGAACAAAAAAAGGGCAGCAGAAATTTAAAAAGCCGACATCTAAATACATCATAAGGAAACTGTAGATCACTAAAGAAAGATCTTAAAAGCAGTCACACAGAGTTACTATTTTCGTCTGGGTAAAAATCATTCTGACTGCTGACACCCCACTAACAACATGAAGGCCAAAAATCAGATAAAACGTTTAATAGGCTGGCTGAAAACAATGACCAACAGAAAACGTCATACTGCACAACGAGGGCTGGCAAACGACGACCGATGGGCCACTCAGGCCCCCCGCCTCTTTCTGTAAGTAACGCCGCGCCGGCACCAGCCGCGCACACTCGTTCACAGGGGCCACGGGCCCCTGACGGCTGCGCAGAGAGCAGAGGACCGCGTTACTGCACATACGGCTGCGCCGCGGCAGAAAACGCCTGCAACCCTTATGCTGGGAAAGGACAAAATATAAAGATACTTTCAAATAAACACACAAAAACAATCAGAGGCTAACCAACGAAACACCCTATATGAGGAGACTGAAAATGCCTGCTTAAGGCAGAAGACAAATGGCAGCTACATGAGACGGGCAGGGGTGAGCAAAGACGTGTGTAGCACCTGGGCGAACCCAGAAGGAACACGGGCTACATAAACCAACAGTAATATCGCCTATCATGAGGGACTCAGGTTAGTACCAAAATTCAGCATTACAGGGGATCAGTGCCCGTATTATTTGGGCGGAGGGTAGAAATACTAATTAACTTTAGATTCTAAATACTTTTATGCATGTTACGGTAACCGTGAAACAACTAAAAGAATTCTCCAGAAAACAGGAAAAGAGGGATATGCTCCAGCCCTTTTGATAGGTCAGCACCCCCTGATACTCTAGGTGGCACCTCGACCGTGGGTGTGAAGGGTCCTTGCTTGCAGCCCCCCAAGCCCCGAACATGGGCTGGACCCACTGCCTGGCTTCTAGAAGAGGGAGCCCAGCAGCAGGAAGAGGCCGCCACTTCTGCACTGGGTCACGCAGAACGTGCTGCCCCTGCTACCACTCTCCACTGCCCCGCCTCGCCCGCTCATTGTGAAAGGCCGGCTGCCCGCTGTGGGGGGGCCAAGGACGGCTCCCACCCAGGACCTGGGGCTCCTCCGTGCGGCCTGCATGCAGCTCTGCGTGGGAGGACCTCAGCTGCGCTGCCTACACAGTCCTGACCTGGCGAAGGGGAGATAATTACCCCACTCACCACGTCAATCCCCTAAAGGAGAAAACATCCGAAAGAATTTGTTTTTAAATTTTATTTATTTTTAGATGGAGGGGAAGGGAGGGAGAAAGAGAGGGAGAGAAACATCACTGTGTGGTTGCCTCTCACACGCCCCCAACTGGGGACCTGGCCTGCAACCCAGGCCTGTGCCCTGAGTAGGAATTGAACTGGTGACCCTTTGGTCCCCAGGCCGGCGCTCAATCTACTGAGCCATACCAACCAGGGCTCGGAAGAATATTTTTAATGCAGAAAAAGTGTCTGACAGAAGTCAATACCTATTCATGAACAGAAGCAGAAGACAATGTCCCTAATCTGATACGGAACATCCAGGCAAAGCCCGCGGTGCGTGTGGAGCGTCCATCCTGCGCTGCCTGCGGGGCCTGGACCCAGACAAGGGCCTGATACAAGCACCCTCCTCAGTCTTACCCCACAGCCCCCACCCAGCACGAGGAGGTCCCTTCTCCCACACAGACAGGCGAACCGGAAAGGAAGAACGAGATTCATCTACAGACTATGGCTTTCTATAAAGAAAAGATGGAAAACCTTGAAATACATAAGAAAGAACGGAGCACACTAAAGTAACTAGACAGAGTCAATATATAAACATCAACTATTTCCACACAATAGGAGCAAATTTTTAAAATACAGCATATGCCCTGGCTGGTGTGGCTTGGTGGCTTGAGCGCTGGTCTGTGAACTGAAATGTCGCTGGTTCAATTCCCAGTGGGGGCACATGCCTGGGCTGCAGGCCGGGTCCCTGGTGGGGGCGTGCGAGAGGCAGCCAACAGATGTCTCTCATGTGGATGTTTCTCTCCCTCTCTTTCTCCCTCCCTGCCCCCCCCCAAAATAAATAAACACAACCTTTAAAATAAATAAATAAAAGACAGCCTAACGATAGCAGAGAATAAAAGGAATACACCCAACAAATTATTGATATGGAAGCAATTCTAACACACTTGTACATAGGCTATATTTCAAAACAAAAGCCCGTGAAGTTTAGCGCACATGGAAGACCATACAGAATATTTTAGGGGAACCCTCAAACACACCATAAACCACGCCATGCGTGAGCCACTGCATCTCTTGGGGTCAATGTCAACGATGCAGAAAATGCGCCCTTACCTTCCCGTCGGCCGTGACCGCGAACAGGGTCTGCTCTCCGCCAATTAACTGCACGGGTCGGAGGGTGGCCAGGGCCTCGCACGGCGTGGGCACTTTCACCTTTGCGCCTTCGATGCCCCCAAGCTGGCCCCGGTGATTATGTCCCCACCCGTAAATTGTGCCACTGCCGCCAGCTGACAGAGTCCAGTCATCTGGCCGCCTAGAAGTGACAGGAAGCGAGCGGTGGGCGTGGGCAGGGGCTGTCCATGAGACACCCCATCTCACGCACAGGCCTCCCGCTGCCGACGCCCCCACCTGTTCATCCACTGCACCAGCTGCTCGTCTTGTTCTCTTTTAAAAACGTCGTGGCTCTCGTGGAGAACGTCCATGGCTTCGCTGTCTGCCATTAGCTCACGGATTTTCTTAGCCACCTAGACAACGTTATGATGAGATTAGAAGTCAAACACTCATCTCTCAAGAACAAAACAGCAGTGAGGTAAGAAGACAGGAGGAGCCTCATGGGAGGGCACCCGGGAATGCCAACATCACTGTGATTTCATGGTGAGTAAGCAAAGCCAATGATCCTATCAAATCGGAGCTATTAAAACCATTTAGGTGGTATCCATTTATCTTGAGTTTACTAAAACTTCAGCTACAAGTCAGTGTCAGTTTCTCCACTTTCACCTAAGTGCCTCTTTCTTTATGGCACGTCTTTGCAGGGGAGATGCTGCTGTGTCTTGTAGTACCGGCACAGGTGCACACAGACAACATTTCTGCGTTCCCGACGCGATTCAACGTGCGGTACGTACCTCCTCGAGGAACAGCCGGGGCAGCAGCGTCCTCTTGTCCAGGGCCACGGCCACGCGGGAGGCCATGCAGTACCGTCGGAACCAGGCCCACTTGTGCGTCTCAGCACAGCAGGGAAGGGTGTCCAGTTCCAGGTCACAAGCAAGCGCCACCAGTACCTGCAGCCAACACAGGGACGCTCAGCCTAGCAGCTAATGCCGTCGTCACCGACGCTGCGTGCCACAGCCGGCCACCGTCACGGGGTTCCGCAGGACCGCACTCAGGAGCCCCTCCTCCTAGGCCTATCACGTGCCCAGCACACGTTTTCCGCCCCTGTGCTGTGGGCGACGTTCCTGATACCGAGGACCTCAGATGTGACAGCCACTGTGACACTCCGCCTGAGGGAGCGCGTGGCGAAGCGCGCTAATGCCTCGGGCAGGAGGGCTGAGGTCACGGTCATTTCGGGAACATTTTCAGATTGTGCTTGAGCAACGTCTGCCCACTGTCCGCAGCAGGCCTGCCGGGGGCGCGCGGCACCGGCTGCCCCAGCGCTCAGACCAAGTTAGGCTACCTTGAAGAACGGGCTGTGCAGCAGCTGTTTGCCGCCTCTCACGACGGGGTCCTCGTACTCAAACTGCCTCTCCAGGGCTTCCGGGAGGCCTTTCACCAGAGCGGCCAGGGCACTGCCTGTAAAACTCTGAGAAAACAACCCAGTTACGGCCCCGCCCGTGAACCCACAACGCAGGGACGGATACGGAGCGTTTCGTTCCTACGAGTCAAGTGTTTCGTTATACCGGGACCACT
This sequence comes from Furipterus horrens, assembly GCF_987537825.1. Taxonomy (NCBI): domain Eukaryota; kingdom Metazoa; phylum Chordata; class Mammalia; order Chiroptera; family Furipteridae; genus Furipterus; species Furipterus horrens. Next base: position 543,343 of record NW_028327186.1, on the reverse strand, counting down.
CACCCTACAAAAGGAGTACTGGTATTTTCAAATAGGAAAGAAAAAAACCTAAAAGGATAGGACAAACACTAAATAAAAGGGGAGTTAAAAATTCCCCTCGGGATCCTCGATTTCAGTAAAGCCACTCCCACGGACCCCACCCTTTCCTGGCCTCCATGCCGTCTCCTAGCACGGGGAGGATCGAGCATCCCTGCAACACTAACTACCTCCTCCAGCAACACAAAGACTCGCAGTCAAGTGCAGCAAACAACCCCAGGCTCACGGCCACCAAGACCCTGCTGTTTTTAAAAGCAAGGTCCCCACCCCATTCAGTGTACGCAACAACAGAAGGGGGTCTGCATGTGACAAAGGCCGACTTACTCTTGCGTCGGATTTCCCAACTCTTCTCCGAGAGTTAGAAATTTAAACGAATCAATAACATTTCCAAGGGTCACAAAGGTCTAGAAACCGTGCAGCCTCGCTCCTCACCAAAGCCCGCGCCTCCCCGTCACTGTCCCCCAGTAGCCGGCTGATGTTGATCGATTGTCCAAACTCAGTTGTCAGCAGCTTCCTCAGCCTCTGAAGGGCCCACATCCTGTGACCGGCAGCTGAAAAGAGCAGAGGGGGAACATCAGGGGCTCGGCCACTTTTCCCAGCAGGCGCGACAGACGAGGCGATCAAGGCGCTGTGTACCTAAAGCACTCAGCTGTGCGCACGCTGCTAGCGACGCGGCCAGGCGCGGGACGATGCTTCTGTTCGAGGCAAGATTGAGCCGGAAGTCCAGCAGACAAGTCACCAAGTCCATGGACGGACAGGAGAGGACGCAGCGATCAGAAAGGAGGTCTTTAGGGCCTGAGGAACGAACACCATGAAAGTCTGGTGTTGGACAGGCCAAGGCACAAGGAGACGCGCGCAATCTGACTGACGAGGAGCGGCCTCACCCACCCGGAGGCCATGGTGAGAGGGATGCCCACAGACCTGCCGCTGTCCGCATCACCTAACTGATCTGTAGCTGACGTTTTATCTGCATGCCAAATGACTTAAGAACCACACCCATCCCTGATTGGTGTGGCTCAGTGAACTGAGCGCCAGCCTGCAAACCAAGGGGTCGCCAGTTCGATTCCCAGTCAGGGCACAGGCCTGGGTTGTGGGCCAGGTCCCCAGTTGGGGGTGCATGAGAGGCAACCACACATTGATGTTTCTCTCCCTCCCTCCCCTTCTCTAAAAATAAATAAATAAAATCTTAAAAAAAAACAAAACCGAGAAACAAAAAGCCCACACTCAGCAGCAGCTGCCTTTCTGCTGGCGAGGACGGGGTGCTAACTAGGGGTGGCCAAGGGTTCTCTGCAACGATGACCCTCGGCACAGAGGGGCCTGGGCAGAGCCGACTCCCCACACAGCAGGAGATGGGAGACCACAAGCACTGAATGGAAACGGGGTGCCCACACTGCCCTCGGGTGCCGTAAGCGCCCCTTACCTGCAGCCGGCATGATGGGGTAGACCGTGAAGCGCCAGCCCCAGCCGTTCACGGACCCGTCACTGATGAACTTCCACTTGAGCTCGTCCCCTGGGATCCGCAGCTCGCTGGACCAGTCGGACCACTCGCGGCCTGGGGAGGGAAGCGCACCCTGGCGTTAGGCCCACCCCACTGCCCGGCCAGCACAGACTGCGTCAGCTACGACACAGAACCACACACACGGTGTCTGAAGACCGCTGTCTCCTCCAGCCCCAGTTCTGCCAAGGTGGCATTGGCCCCACTCCAGGTGAGTCTCATTTTAACACAAGCCACCCTTCAACACACCTGTACCAAGTGCTAGGGAAACTGAGGCAGGCGGCACTGCCCTGACGGGAATGTGCACATTCAACTACCGTGTAGTAGGAGAGGCCTGTAGAGCCCACACCCAGGTCGGGGCCACAGCGGCCCTGGGGAGGGTGCGGTATGATGGCTGTTGCCCAGGCAACGGGAGGAAGGGCCCTGCCTCCCCACAGAAGGTGCAGTGTGACAAAGCCTCGGGCCCCGGGGCAGCTCAGCACAGAAGGGCCGCCCCGAGGAAGAGTGGGGCGGCCCAGCTGGAGCCCAGGCCGGGCCTGCAGGGTCTGCTGGGAAGGGCCCCGGCAGCGCAGCGGGAGTGGCCTGGTAGGGACCCTGCTGAGAGCAGAGAGAGAAGGCACAGCCGACAGCACTGCTGAAAGCTGCAGCGGCACTTGTCAGGCTGCCAGAGAGAGATCTGTGCTCGTCCCCGGCCCCCCGCTCCACCCCGAGTCTAGACCAGGGCTTCTCTAAGGGACAGCGTGTGAGAAAGTCCTGCAGGGCCCCAGCCAGGCCGTCACACCCACTCGGGCTGTGGCTTCTCACTGCGAGGGCAGGGGGGAGAAGACACATCAGCAAAGGTTGCCAATCCTTGCTCAAGAGAAAGGACACAGGACTCTCAAAAGATACACACACAGGCACACACACCTGCAGTGACGATTCTGAAAAGCCCAGCGGAGGCGCATTTAGCAGGCTGTCAGATAGAGAGACAGACAGACAGACAGAACAGATAGCCCTCGGGGTGGCATCTCATGTCTACTGCAGCGCTCTGTCCCCACGTACCAAGCACCCGCTCCGTGTGCAGCCCCCAACTGCACTCAGTTCAACACTGAGTGCCTTTAAGAAGCTTTGTGGCCTGTCAACCGTAGCCTCTCTCGGGCCCAGCACTCCCATGGGTCTGACAGCACCGCCTGCAACTGTCTGGGCGAGGCTGGGCCTCCGTGACAGCCCGTGTCCCCGACCAGGACGGCTCTCACGCTCATCACCCAGTAACCCCGCCCATTGCAGTGACGAGCACGCCACTCGGATAATTACTGATTGGAAGTACTGGGAAGAGGCAGATAAAACCTATCATACTCAGCGCCTTACTGTCCCTTCCTAAGTGTCCCAAGGGAAGGACGCAGTGCTGTCACGGCTGCGCTGGAAGGCGAGCAGGCGCGCCCTGCACGACCTCTGTCCCCACCTGAGCGCACGGAGACGATCCTGTTGACGCCATCCATGACAGTGAGCGGGTCATGGCGCCTCTCGGTGGAGCACTGCCGGTCGAACTCCACCCGGAGTCCTTCTGCACCTGGAGGACAGGTGAGCACGAAGCAGAGTGACCATCCCCACCCGACACCCCACAGAGGAGGCCACAAGCCACACGTGCTGCACGGGAACAGTGAGACCAAAGCGACGGCTAACAGCTAACGTAGAGAGGAGCGTCAGGAAGGACGTGCCTCCAAGACAAACACCCTTCCTGTCACAGAAGGTCTCACCTGCAATGGCAAGGGCGGAAGACACCTGTATGGGGCCGATTCGTTTGGGCTCTCACTTCTGGGCATGTTTTTGTGCTATGACCCCACTGCCAGACCAAGCTTTACTATCCTGCCCCCCGCATTTAAAATCATATCCACCGAGCAGTTAGCATTAGAGCTGGTCTTCTGTGGGACAGAGAAGCTTAGAAAAGAATTAATGAAGGGCAGGACCTGGGTACGGTGAAGAAAAGAAGGGAGCCAATCTTCTCCCCAAATGGCTACAAAACCATGCAAAATGGTAAACAATGAGGATTCCAGGGCTCTGCAGGTCAATGAAAGGCAAACTACAAACTGAGAGGCGCTTATTCATGAAAAACAGCTCATCCTGGGGCAGTGGGTGCTGTGCGTTCCTGCCTGGCTGTTCCTGTCCCAAGCTGCTGCAGAGTTCCACCAGGACGGGAGGGGACACGGCAGGACAAGACAGGACGGGACGCAGCAGGACAAGACGGGACGGGACAGGACGGGACTGGACGGGACAGGACAGGATGGTACTCAGGAAGAAAATGAGTCAATAAATAGGACCTGACTCTGATGAGCCAGCTGCTGGATTCAGTAGACAATAACTTCAGAGTAGTGGTTGTAAATATGTTCAAAAAGAGAAAACATGGTAACAAAGAAAAATACACTAACAAGGAATCGATATATATAGATTCTCAATACAGAGACAGAAACTATGAGAAAATACTAAACTAAAATATTTGAGATGGAAAGGACAATGACAAAGATGAAAAGTTCACCAGCTGGGCTAAACAGGAGATCTGCAATGGCAGGAAAAGAATCAATCAGCATGCAGGCTGTATAACTACTGATACTCTTATATGCAGAACAAGAGAAAAAAGAGGAAAAAAAAAAATCAGGTCTCAAACACCTGAGAGACAGCAGCAAGCACATAAGCATATGCATAATGGGAATTTCTCCAAAAAAGAGGGAGAGAAAAAGTACTTGAACAAATATGGTCAAAACCCTCCCATTTGATTAAAAAAATTTAATCTGTAGTTCCAAAAATTAATAAACCCCAAGCTAGATAAACACAAAGAGATCCATACCCAGATACATCATACTGAAACTGTTGAAAACCAAGATGGAGAGAAAATCAGGGAAGCAGTGAGAGAAAATCACATTAACTAACACACGATTACAAAATACAATTTATTCTGATTTCCCTGGGAAACGATGGAGGCCATAAGCTAGTAGGAAGACATATTTAAAGTGATAAGAGGGGAAAAAAATCCTATCAGCTAAGAATTCTATATCCAATGACATTATCCTTCAAAATTGAGGGCAAAATAAAAACAATCCCAAGTATGCACATACTAAGAGAATTCACTGGTAGCGAACATGCTTTAGAAAAATCACTTAGAAGTCTTTCGGGCTGACATAAAATGGTACCAGATAGTATCTTGAATCCACAAGAAAAAAAAAAGGGGGGGTATGCCAAGTAGGTCGGTTGAGAGAAAACAAGTAATTTTTTCTATCCTAGTCTTAATATTTTTATTAAAAAAAATTATTTTTCTGGGGAAGAATAACCAAATAAACCGTTTATTTAACATCACAATTCATAACGATGACGCGCTGGGTGTGCATGTTTAGAACAACCACTGGCCGAGAACACTTGTCTTAGTGGAAACCTGAAGTATGTCTATGAGAAAAAGAAAGTAATCTTAGGCAACTAATGCTTAATTAAAGCAAAGGGCTTAATCAACTGCCATCTCAAGTTTATCATCTTAATATTTTTAAAAGACAAAATACTGTCTTTTAAAGCAGAGCTTAGGAAACAGGAGTGCACAGGCCAGAGTCGTCCCACCTGCAGTGTTTGCATAGCCTATGGGCTAAGAATGGTGTGGACGCTTTAAATGGTTGGGGAAAAATTCAAAACAATATTTTGTGACATCGAAAAATTTGCCAGTCCGTGGCATAATACAATATAGTCATAAATCTGTTGCACAGACTTGTAACCTATAGAGATTCAATACATATAACATTAATTTTAAAAAGGAGGGAAGAAAAACTAGAACTTTACTGTAGCAAAGTTGCCACATTTTACCACAAGTATTAACCTGAAGTAACTGTGAGAAAATGCATGCTCTAATCCCTAGAGCAAATAGTTTAAAAAAAAAAAAGGGTGGAAATCAAAAGAGGAATTAAAATGGCACACTAAGAAAATGTTAACACAAAACAAAGCATGAAAGGAAAAAGAAAAAAGGTCCTGAGGCACAGAGAAAATAAAGAGCAAAATGACAGATGTAGATGCAACCATAGTCATGATTACTCTAGATGTGAATGGCCTAACCATCCCTATTAAAAGGCAGAGATTGTCAGGCTAGACGAAAAAAAAAAAATTCCAACTAAAAGTTGCATAACCAGGGACAAACTTTAAGTTCAAAGTGATGGATGGAAAAAGATCTGGCATGCAAACCATAACCACAGGACCACAGGAAAGCTGGCGCGGCTATACTAATGTTACCAAAACAGACTTTTAGAAATACTGCTAGAGACAGAAAAGAGCATTTCATAGTGAAAAGAGGGTCAAACATCAGGAATATGTGACAATTACAAAGGCACACCTGACAACCAAGCCCACAACACGTGAAGGAAAAACGGATAGAAAAGAGAGGAGTGAAACCCACACTTACAGCCGGGGATTTCACTACTCGACTTTCAACAGCTAACAGAAAAGACAGACAGAAAGTCAGTAACAACACAGAAGATTTCAACAACACTACCGACCCCCTGAACCTCAAAGACATTTAGAGAGGACTCCCCCAAACAAAGGAAGGGTGCACGTTCTTACTAAGCAGGCACAAAACATTTTCTAGCACCACAGGCTATAAAACAGGTCTCAACAAATTTCAAAGGACTGAAATCATTCAATGTATGTCCTCTAATTACAATGGGATTAGAAATCAACAGTAAAGAAACTTGGAAAATCCCAAAACTCTTAAGCAGCACTTCTAATTAATCCAATGCTCAAACAAGAGATCTTAAAAAGAAAACTAGAGAATATTTTAGGCTGAACATAACTTGTAGGATTCAGCTAAAGTGGTATTTAGAGGGAAATTGGTCACCTAAACTATATTAAAAAGAAAAAAGGTCTCAAATCAGTAATCTATGCTCCCATGTTGAGAAAACAGAAAAAAAAGCAAACTATCTAGAGCAGAAGGAAGACACTGATGAAGATCAAAGTGGAAATCAATAAAAGGAAAACAAGGCCCAGGTTCCTCAACAGGTGACTTGGAGAGAAAAGGCAGAAAGTAAATAAAGAAACTTAAAAAGACAGAGATCATTAATTAAAAGACACTTGAGAGAAGACACATTTGGGGAACAGAAACTGTCCCCAAGGTGGGACTCTTGTCACGTTAGGGGGTTCTGGGACTGGCACAAAGCTAGTTCTAGACCTGAGTTTTGGTGACTAAGCCACCCCCTGATAATCATTAAGAAACATTTACACTGCATGGTTTTGTGTCACGTTTTATTTTGATAAGAGAAGGTTTAAAAAAAATTTTTTTTTTTAGGAACGAGGGGAGAAGTGCTTCAAAAGCTCTTCTGCGAGTTCTACTCTATAAACCTATAAACGGTGACGGCCTCAGTCCCTGGCGCAGTCACGGAGGCAGAGCCACCCCCTGCCATCCTCCCGCCCCGCCCCCAGCGTCCCTGCCCCGCCCCCACCCCGCCCCCAGCTGCCCCGCCCCGCCCCCAGTCGCCCCGCCCCCAGCTTCCCGGCTCCGCCCAGCCCCCAGTCGCCCCGCCCCCAGCCGCAGGAGCACCTGGGATCCGCACGGTGCCGCTGGAGGAGGTGTCATCAGTGTAGGGGTGGCTGCTCTCCACCACCACGGGCTGAGAGGACAGGCGGCCACTCTGCGAGTCTGTGGCTACGTCCTCCAACTCGGTGACGCAGAGCTCCAGCAGCATGTCCGCCACCTGCGGGGGGAAGCGGGACACCCATCGGGGGTTCGTCCGATGCCCCCTCGGCTTGCCCAGCTCCAGATCCTTCTGCAGGGACAGGGTGGCAGAGCAGAGGGCTTGGGAGTTTGAGAAACCCGGTTCAAACCAGGGCTCAGGGTCCTGGCCCGTAAAATTAAGGCGGCACAGGGCTGGCGGAGGGGCTGTGACACTTGGAGGTGCCCCAGACACCAGGAGCCAGTCACAGGCCACTCAACCCGTGCGCCCAGGGAAACGAATCGCAACGGTTCCTGTTCGCGCCAAGACGAGAGTACAGCGGTCCCTCCCTATATCGCAGTTCACTTATCGGCGGCCTCAGTGCATCGCGGCATTTAAAAAAATATTATATTTAATTATCGCGATTTTTCGCTATGTCGCGGGACTTTGCAGTACTATATATGTATGTTGTTGAAGTTACGTAGGTTTAAGAGTGTAGAATATGTTTAAGAACATAGTGTTTATAAATGTGGAAAAGGTTAATAAGAGAGTGGGAATGGTTTATAAGTGTGTGGGAAGGGTTCATAAAGCCTTAAAATATATGTAAATACTAAAACAAATGTAAGGTTCCTACTTTGCGGATTCTCACCTACCGCGGGGGCGTCTAGAACGCAATACCCGCGGTAAGTGAGGGATCACTGTACCTCCCAGTGAGGAAGGTCCGCTTGGGGAACAGAGTGTCAAGGGAAGGAGCAGAAAGGGGATGGCCATGGCCGGGATTCTAAAGGCACCGGGGGTCAAGCTGGAGGGCAGGGAGCGAGAGGAGCCCTCCAGCCGCCCAGCTGGACAGCGCCAGGGCTGCAAACCCAAACTCAGCCGGGGCTCCTGATGCGGGAGAGGGAGGGACAGCCCCAGGCCTCGGTCCCTCAACAATCCACAAGGCCCTGATTTCACCCTAACATCTTAGTGACTCACATCATTTAAACGGTCGGTACTGGTGATTATAAACTCCTTCATTGTAGTTTTTAAAAACAAACAAGGATATGTGAATATAGCAATAATATATCAACCCATGCACATTTTTTAACTTAGAAATAGGACAATTCTCTGTCCTATACTTCTCAAAAACAAATAATTACATTTCCTCATATTTAGGTGACAAGCAGATTAGCTTAGTGAGCAGCAGACAGGCTAATACCACCGCCATCCAGGCATTACCGATATAAACTTCAATGTCCCTCCCTCTCTCGTTTTTAAGAGTCCCCAGCCTTAGGGCTGAGAAGGACATAGGAGCAGCATCTTGCCACTGGACCAGGTAGTCTGACGACAATCCCACGTTTGTCTGTCCCCCTTGAGCCTGGTGTACATCACTGAGACACAGACACTGGTGTCATCCAACTCCAACTGCACAGCCACCAGGGTCCTTAGGGCCTCAGGACCTTCCTCTGCACAGCCTAACAGTCCCCATCCCCCTGGAGAGGCCAACAAACCTTGCAGGAGGGTGACAATGGGGTCATAGACTCGGCTTTGCCCTCAGAGCACTCCAGACCCAACCCCATTTCTCCCAGCCGAATGTCCTTTAGAAACAGCCTCTGGGGACCCCGCTTTCCCACCTGTAGGCAGAGGGAGCACTACCCTCCGTGCTGAGACCGGGCCCAGCAGGCATGTGTACAGCACTGCTGGGCTCCCAGGCTCCAATGCACGTTCCTGTCCACGCCCTTTCCTCTCGCAGATGCCATGAACTTGTGAAAAGTTAGTGTTTTGCTTGTGACGCTTCCCCTTCATTACTCTCAGAATTAGGCCAAGTAACTCACCTTGAGAAACTAGAAAGCCGGCAGCCTGTGACTTTTTAGTCCTTCCTGAATAGGATGGAGAAATGACAAGCCCCCAGAGCATCTACGAAACCAGTGACTGTGTCCTCCAGACCCGCGCAACCATCCTTAAGTCCTCCATGGTTGGGGGTGGTGGCCCGGGGCCCAGAGGAACACGATGGCATGGCATCAGACCTCCTGACAAGGCAGAGCAAGCCCGCTGACAAGTCTTTAAGGAAGCCCGGGATTTCGGAACTGACCAGTCCTATTTCTAAGATACACTTACATTGTACTGACTGTATCCTAGAGGAGCCGTATGTAGCTATTCAAGTTCAAGTTCAAGAGAAGGAGACTCTAGGTCCTCAGGGGCATTAGCCATATTTCCAGTACTCAGTGGCCACCTGTAGCTGGTGGGTACCACCCTGGAGGCTCAGGTGCAAGGTCCTGGACCCAGGGCTACCAACTACTGAAACCTACTTAAAGCTGTAATAGGCAAAGCACTGCGGTATCAGAGCCTAAAGAGTTAGATGGATGGAACAGAAGAGTCTGTACATGAACCCAAATACACACAGGAATTAAGAATATGATAAAAAGTCATTTTCAAATTACTGGAAAAAGATGAACTACTCAATAAATTATTTGGGGCCACATGTCTGTCGTCTAGGGAAAAATAAAGTTCGATCCCAACTTATCCCTCACATCATGTTAAATCTCAGATGGCTCAAAAGGGCAAATAGCATAAATAAAATCACAAAAATTACTAGAAAAAAATGGATTTCTTTAAGCAATGTCATGTTGGTAAGCATATTTTCAGCATAATACAAAATCCAGATGCCATAAATAAAAAACCTGGCAGGCCCGCCGTCATAAAACATTAGAAATTTCCAAATGACGTCAAAGTCACGTCAAAGGCAAACATTTGATAGAGAAGGGACTTGTTTTACCCAGAATCCTCCTGAACTGCTGTCTACTAAAGTGAAATCAAGCACCAGGAAGGACGAGATGTCAGGAGTAGCTTCGCCCGTGGAGAGAAGAGCCGACACGCACGGCCCGTGGCTCACCTGTGGGTAGGCGGTGCCCATGCCCGACAGCACCGCCGAAAGCACCTCCCTGCCCTTGTCCCCCGCCCGGCCGCACACGGACAGCTTGAGCAGGTCCACCAGCACCCGGGTGTCGTCTGAGACCAGCAGACTGGTGAACTCATCCAGGGACTGAGGTTCTGGGCCTGATGCTTTGTTTTGGCTTTCAACATCCTAAAGAGTCCAACAGTAAAAGAAGGAAAAATTATGTTAAGAGGTCGTCACCAGTTCACCCAGAAACTCAAAGGTACGTAACTACCAAAGATAAATAAAGGACTTCATATGAGAAACTGAAGAACAGGAAACAGCAGACTAAGAAATGAAAGGCCCCCTAAAATCTCTACGACCACTTACGATGATTTTAAGACCAATTATCTGTTACAAATTAACAACAGCATTTATCAAAAGGAATGCTTCAACTATAAAGAAATGGCGATTTCTACTGTGACCAAGTTCACCTTACAGGTGCTCCCTGCAGGGGCAAGCTAGGAATGAAGTCACACCATGTAAATCTATCCCCAGCCGGTAAGATATGCCTGGGAGTTTTCCATCAGCTGGACCTGTTGTCAGTACTTCTGCATAGTTTGTCTAGGTCCTCTCCATAATCCTCCTAGAATCTTATTTGAAGTGACTCATTGGCATGTAACACATTATCTATAATCTTGTTCCTTGAAAAAAGTAAAAATAAAGCGTCTTCATTTCTCCCTGTGGATCTTGAGAAGAAATATTATCTGCCAAAAAGGACTCCTCATTGTCAACTGGGCTCAAATTCATCGTCACTGCTGACAGGCCTCCCGCACACGCTGCATTTCAGGGAGAAGCCACAGACGAGGCTGCCAGCCCCCTGCACTGTGTCCCTGCTGACGAGCTGACCCTTACAGAGGAGCCCCGGGTGTTGTATCTCCACCAACGGGCTGAGACCTGCCCCATCCAATCGGTGCTGCACCACTACATCCTCATCTGCATCTTTACCCACCAATCAGAGCAGCTCTATAATGACCAATCAGAATGTGCAATGCAGAGCAATCAGGAGCGCTATGTGGACCAATGAAACAATGTAAATTTGGATTCCTCATTTGCATAAAAAGGACCAATCAGGGACCAGGGTGGGCACTTACTTTATATACACAGGCCTCTCCTTTGTCTCAGGTGTGGAGACTGCTTTTCCTATTTGCAAACTGTTTACCTAAATTAAGTCTCTCCTTTTATCGTGCCCTAGATTGGTGATTAGGTTGATGGCAGCGGCCTTGTGCTGACACCCCCCTTCTCCTCTTAGCAGAGGAAGGAGTCGCTGTTTGCCTGGGGCAGCACCACTGCCAGCCTACCTCCTGAGGGTGCCCCGCCTGGGGCAGCTGCGCCCCATCCTGCTGCCCACCTCATGAGAGCCTCCTGGAGGTTGGTATTGGGGGTCGGCTTACAGAAGTCAATGAGAAGCTGCCAGAGCTGGGAAAGCCTACACTCTGAGCTCAGAGGGAGTGAGAATCACTGACTGAATGGGGCAGGACCCAGGCCCCTCTGGCTGGTCAGAGGAAGGACAGAAACCAAAGCGCCTCTGCCCCTCCCTCTCACTCTCTGGATTTCAGCAAGACCAGCGCCAACTCTTCCCAGAAACTGAAAGCAGGAAGAACACGAGACTGAGCCCTGTGTCATTATTAGAACGGACTGTACTGCCGACACCCGTGGTTTTCAATATATGTAGGTACACGGTGAAATAAACATTAATGTATTGATCATTGACACATAACTAGTATGTGGACACACACACCTCGTTCCCCAGCTCGGGCCACTAAGAGAGATTGCAAAGAGCAGCACCCCAGTAACAATGAGCACGTGAAGGCCCAAACCTTAGCTTCCGAATACCGTTCTACACCAAAAAGAACCAAGACTTTGTGAAGAAACATCTGATTTCTGTGCTGGAGGATAAAACAGCTTGTCGAGCCTAGAATTTTGTGTTGTGACCAAAAGCAAGGAAACGCTCAAAGAATGACAGGCACGAGGCAGGAAGACAGATACGTTGCTACCAAATATTTAAAGAAGAATTAACACCAATCCTTCTCAAAGTCTTCTTAAAAAAAAAAAAAAAAAAAAGGAACACTGCCCAGCTCATTCTGTGAGGCCAGTATTACTCTGGTACCCAAACCCGGCAAACACATCTCAAAAAAAAAAAATTACAAATCAGCATTCCTTATGAAGGTAGGTGCAAAAATCCTCAACAAAACAGCAAACCCACCCGGCGCCATGAAAGGGCTCTCTGCCTCGAGTAGAAAGGGAGACAGCGGTCACAAACCCTGGGGCACTGAAATGGAAGTGAAAGTGTTGGTTTGAAGCAGCCACGGGTTTATTCTCTAGGGAAGATGCGGAGGGAGAAACCAGTGCTCCTGGGCCAGGACGGCCCATACCGAGGGCACTTGGCAGCGACCCGCTCCCTGAGCTCCCGACGTTAGTCCTAAAGCTTACGATCCACTGAAAGGAACCAGGGCTCCTCGGAGAAATGGCTGATTCCAGGACAGGGACAGGACAGGTGAAGGATGAGTCTGGAACACACTATGTGCCAAAAGGAGGAAAGGGTTCAAAAAATTATGGGGACACGTCAGAAGGAGAGAGGAACCAGCCAAGAAGAGCTTCCAGTGGCTAAGTCTGGGACAATTTGGGTGTCAAATGATGACAGTCATGTATGTCATTATTTGAGTAAACTAGGAGCCCATGATTCTATGCCAAGATACACAGACAGACCAACAGAGAAACCGAGAAAGGAAAGCTCTCCCTTACAGGAGAGTGACAATTATATTCCATAAGGCATGATGACATCTGAGAAGTCACCGTATGACAGCTACTGCAGTAGGAACACATTCAGCTAGACTCACCAGTAGGTACTGAAAACCGGGGGGTGCAATACAGTGAGGAGCAAGGTATGCACACGGTCCCAAGTATCCCCCCAGGAATGAGCCAACCGCACACTTCATCAGCCCGCAGGGGAGAAACCTGGCGGACGCCCCTCGGCAAGGGTGAGAATGAACAGCACCAGAGAGGCACCCACTCAACAACGCGCGCACCCCACAGGGATGCCCAGAAAAGCGGTTCCAGGGTGAAGACTGAAGAGACAACACACGTGGGTTGGGCCCTAGACCTAGAAAGGATACGACCGGGACAGGGAGCAAAATCTGCACTGGGGGGAGGGCCCGGCGCCCTGACCCGCGGGGACACCCACAGGCGCTCCGAGCAGGAGGGCTGCGCCCACAGCTGCGCCGCACGCGGGGGAGAAGTGCTGACAGGGGGGCGTGGGGCTATGCCCTCGCTCTGCTCTACAGACTGCTGCCGCAGGCTTCACGCACACGCAGGCTTACTTTAAAATAAAACATGCCAGCCCCTTCACCTCTTTGGTTTTGGTCATGGTTTCTGCAATGATGCTGGCAGCTCCTGGGTCATCAGTCACCGGGATAAAGGGCCGAGAAGAAGCTGAGGAAGCAGATGGCGTCACTGCGGAGGGGGTCACAGCGTCCTCGGAGGAGATAATCTAGTTTAAAACACACACAGAAGAGGAAAAGCTCAGCCGCTTCCCACACAACTCCCCAAAGCTTTGCCTAAACCCCTCACGGCCATCTGGAATGTTCCGGATTTTACAGCAGTGAGATGTGCAGAGTCAGGCACATTCGTCCTCCCAGGGCAACCTATGAAGATTCACAACAGGTCACGTGAGGAAGACTAACAGGAGCTCACATCTCTTCAAGCTGAATTTTCTCCAAAATGAATCACAAAAACTTTTGGCTTTAAGAGCTATAAGGTTTCAGAACTGCAAAGGACTGTGGACTTGCGTATAGCAACTTTTTAAAAGAATAAATCTAGTTCTAGTTACGTGCTAAAAATCTCCTTTTTAAATAGAATATTTTCTTTTATCCTCACCCAAAGAGATACTTACTGATTTTAGAGAGCAGGGAAGGGAGACTGAGAGGGAGAGAAGCATCATCGATGAGAGAGAGACATCGACTGGTCAGCTGCCTACTACATGCGCCCTCACAGGGGACCAAACCCGCAACCCAGGCAGGTGCCCTGACTAGGAATCAAACCCATGACCTTCCAGTTTCCAGGATGATGCTCCAATCAAGTGAGCCACAATGGCTGGGATATAGAGTATTTTTTAAGTCAAGCCAAAAATCACAGCAATAGGCAGACACACACTCTGAATTAAGTGAAAGAATGGCTTCGACTTTCCTGGCCCTCCCCTTTCTGATCTCACACTGCCCACCTTTATGCTTACCTCCCCTCTCTTTTCCTGCCACGGACTCGGACTCAGCCTGTCCTCCATGTCAGCAGCCAGCACACATTCCTCTCCGTTCATGGGACTGGCTGTGGCAGACACATCAGAAGCGGGTGCCGAGGAGGCGAACGAGGGACACTCCACCGGGGCAATCATGCCGGCCGGCATCAGGGCCCCCACCACAGCGTCTCTGTCGGGAGAGAAAGCGGGGCCTGGGGTGAGCTGCCCCCACCCCCATTGGAGGGCAGCAGGCAGGAGACGGGCCAGGCACTGACGGGGGCTCCCTCATTTGTGCGAGGTCCACATAAAAGGTTTTAGAAAAGCACAGAACATCGGAATGCCCACAGTAATAGCAAAATAACTGCTGAACGTACAAATCAGAGCAGAGTGAGTCTGCAGATTTCCATGCGACATCTTCCTGGGCTGTTAGAGCCCAAGGGTAATTTGGTGTTTCAGCTGCATCCCCAGGGTGCCCTGCAGGGGGAGGCAGGGACCCACGGTCCTCTGCACGCCCGCGTGGCCTCTGATCTGGGAACTGATGTTCCTGTGAGCACTCATGAGGTCCGTCACCAGGACCCACCGAGAGTCAGTTCTCAAAGCTCTGCCTTACTGAGTGTCTGAATGAAGGGGTGACAAGCGTCACCCAGTGTCAACTCATTCTTCCTCTGCCCCCAAACATTCATGCTTGGAGTTGACTGGCCAGAAAGAATGACAAAATGTACTTGAACTTGGCTTTCTGACTCAAATTTCAATGATCAAAGCGCATGTGACCTCACACTCACATGATTTAAAGACAATAATATTGCATTATCTGAGACATCTGGGCAATTAAAAAATTACAAAAACCCAAAGCTTATGTAATTGCAGGATTTCAAAAGTCAGCCACCAAGCCTACCTGGCATACATGATTTGCAGCGCTGTCAGGATATGCGATAAGGCCTGCTGTTTGGCCATGTTGCCATCCAGCGACAGGAGAATCTTGGCAAGAGAGGGGCGGTTTGGTTTAGAATTACTCGCGCCACTGACTTTATTACTGGCAGAAGAAGACTCGGCATCTGAAGGCACACCTGAAGAGAAAGTGAAAATCTGGGTCCGATGTTTAAGATCACGGCTGGTTCAATTTCTGTAATTCAAACCTTCAGTTTCATTCCAAAACAGAACGCAATCTGCATTCTGCTGTTTCACGGGCGAGGTATTAGGTTCATGAACGATCTTTCAGTGGGAATGAACCCATTTATTTAATCTTATTTATACTTCTATTACGTAGTTATTCTCAGCAAAGTTTCACCGTAACTGCAAAATGACCTGGATGCTTTTCCAAAATGCACTTATAACAATCTACGTTATACGTGTAAGCTGTAAAAATATTACAATAACTACCTACATTTACTTACCACTGAAGTGTAAGACAAAGAATCTAAAACAACAGAGAGAAGATGCTCCCAATAACATCTTCCTGGCCACACGTCCCAGCTCACAGCCCAGAGGGCCGAGGTCTCCGCAGAGGGAAGAGAAGGCCGGGGAGCGGGGCTGGGGGACAGCCATCTCGGGAACACAGGAGGCGGGGCTCTGAGAGCCAGGCCCCTGTGGCCAGAGTCCACAGGACAGGACCAGAGAGGAGGGAGCTGCCCAGGGGTGCCGTGGAGATGTGAGGTGCCCCACTCACCCTCACTGAGGGTGCTGCAGAAACTGGTGGGTGCCTGTGAGGGGCGAGCTGCCCACAGCCATCAAAGGAGCTGCACAAAAGAAAGGACCGAGGCCCAGCACCCAGGCTGGGAAAACAGCGAGAACCCGGCCCAGCTAGCACCCACTCAGTCAGCCACGTGAGAGGATCTCGTGGATCATGGGCACTGGGTGGAAGACCCAGAAGGGTCTGGCCTCACTGATGGGAAGACAGAATCCACTTCACAAATCCAAAACCCAGACCCAAGCACTGAACTGTTTCAGAGTAACTTAGCTCTATCTAAACTTGAGTATTTACAGACTTATGAAAACCTCCAGAACATCTGGAGTAACTAACAATGTACAACATCCAACCAAAAGTTACCAGGTAAGCAGAAAGGCAGGAAAATACCACCCGATTCAGAAATAATAAGAAAAATCAATGTAAACAACCCGTAACTGATGCAGATGTCAGCACATGAGGCAAGTAAAGCACTTACGTCTGTATTCCACACGTCCAAAAAGAGAACGAGACATAGAAGACATAGTAAGACCCAAATCACATTTCTAAAGGGAAAACTGTGATGTCTGATTAAAACAGTCGTGACACTCACAGCACATTAGAAAATTCAGAAGGGACTGGTGAATGTGAAGACACAGCAAGAGAAACTGAACGTAACGGAACACAGAACAGGACGTAAGACATGAACGCAGCATCAATTACCTCAAAGGGAAGTTGATTCCCAAAAGAGGAGAGAAAAAGGGACAGAAAAAAAATCTTTTTGAAGAAACTGACTGAAAACAAATCTCAAAATTTGATGAAAATTATAACCCCAAACACCCGAGAAGCACAACGAACCACAGGCATGAAAACCACGCAGAGGAACAGAGCAAGGTGCTCTGGAGTCAAGCAGCTCAAACCCCGAGGGACCAAGGAAAGAATCTTAAAAATGAAGCTAAACAATGACTACTTCCAATGTTAAAGGTGTATAATATGTACCTTTATATACTATGTTCTATAAGTGTATTATAAATGCTTATATTATATGTTGTTATATAATATATAAATATTAAATATACACATATAGTATACAAATTATATATTTATTATATATTGGAATATAACAAATATTATATAATGTATACTATATTTATGTATTATATTGTACAATAAATTTTAATCTATCATATAATACCCTAAAGCAATCACTAATATATTACAATAAGAGTTCACAGAAAACAAAGGGGGAAAAAACAAACCAAAAATCATTAATTCAAAGAAAGGTAGAAAGAGAAAACAACAATGAACAGCTAGAACTAATAGAAACTAAATAGCAAAATGACAGATTTAAGCTAACACATCAATAACCATATTGAATGTAAGTAGACTAAACACCCTAATTAAAGATTATGAGAGCAAATTTTAAAAAGTAAAATCCAAGTACATGTTGCCTGCAAGGAAGTTTCTTTTAATATAAAGACACGAATAAATTAAAAGTAAAGAGATGAAAAAGACACACAGTGTATCACAGTATTTGGAATACCATGGCTTATATACAATAAAGCACCGGTCAAAAGAAATCTGGAGGTTTTTTAATATCAGACAAATTAGAGTTCAGAAAGCAAAGAATTTTGAAGCAAAGAGATAAAAAAGGTAATTGCTTTAATGGTAGCAGAGACAATCAATAAAGGAGAAAAAAGTAAATGTCTACATTAGAAAAATTGGAAGATACTAAATCAGTGACCTAAGCTTACACTAAAAGAAACCAGAAAAGAACAAATTAAATCAAGTGAAGAATTTTTAAAAAGATTAGAACAGAGAACAGTGAAATAGAAAACAGAAAAACAATGGGAAGAAAATCAGAAAGCCATAAACCTGTGATTTGAAAACAGCAATAAACCTGATACACCTCTAGACAAACTGAGAGGGAAGCGACGATCCCAGCGCTAGAGAGGTGGCATCTCTATGATTCCCTGACTATTAAAAGGAGAATCAGCAAATACTGAGACCAAGTTCATTATCAATAAATTCAGCAAAGCTGAAACAGGCAACCTCCATCAAAGACATAACTCTTACTGGGAAAGGAACAGATAGTCCTATATTTATTAAAGGCATTAAATTTGTGGTTAAAAAACAATGAAACCCCACAAAGAAAACCCCAGGCCCAGATGGCCTCATGGGTGAGTCCTACTGCAATAACACCAATTCTACACAAAGCTAAAAGGAAAACTAGAAGGAGGGGACTCTTACACCTCATTCTATGGGGCCAGCGTCACCCTGATAGCAAAACCAGGCAGAGACGTCACTAGAGAAGCACGGGCCAGTATCCGCCGTGGACAGAGAATGGGAGCATTCTTGGGTGTTTTCTTTTTAGCAAATTGAATCCAACAAGGTACAAAAAGAATAACTCATAAGTCAAAAGCAAAGTCTGAATGAAAATTTAAAAAATACATAAAAATGAATGAAAAAGAAAATACAATATATTAAAATTCAGGAGATGCAGCTAAAGCAGTGCTGAGAGGAAAATTTTACGGTACTAAAAATTCACATGAGAAAAGCGAGGTCTCAAGTCAATGCTCTAAACCCTCACCTCAAGAAACCAGAAAAGAAAAAAGTAATAGAAATCTAATGCAAGCATAAAGAAAGAAATAATGAAGATGAGAGCAGAAACAACTGAAAACGAATAAGCAAGAGAGAAAAATCAAAGGACACCAAGGAACAAAACCAAGTGGGACATACGCATTCAAGGTACACAGGGCTGACCCAGAAACCTGTGGGAGAACATTCATACCAGGTTTTATTTCTAAGAGTCCGTAACTCGAAATGATCCAGCTGCCCTTCAGTGTATGAACAGTTAAAACCATGGGCCTGAGCTCGGATGAATCCCCAGAGAATCGTGCTGGATGGAAAACGGCAATCTCGCCAGGTGACGCACATCACGTGACATGAGAAGTCAGGACTGTACGGCCACTGAGCAACAGGGACCGGCCAAGAACCGGGCTGCAGGCCGGCCCCAGCTCCGTCTGCCCGGGAAGAGGAAACAGCACAGGAAGGCTACGTCACTTGCGTCAATTCAGACAACTGATAGTTGAAGATAGACCATATTTCAGTTATTTTTTTAATGGACTAAGGATTAAATGTCCTCTCATCAAAGGTAGAGGAACAGATGCTATTCATATTAGAATAAAAAAAGACAAAATTCGCTTAAACATCAATTGTATTTGCATACACTAGCAAGGAGCGACTTGAGTATTTCTATATAATAGCAAGGAACAAAGGAAGTTTTAAAATACCATTTATAACAGCATGAACAGGATGGAATCGTTAGGAATAAATATGACAACAGATACCAAGACCTGTAACAATGGAATTACAAACCAGCGCTGAGAAAAATTAAAGAACAAAATAGATGGAGGTAAATATGACATTCACGTGCTGGAAGATTCAATATTGTGAAGGCATCCCAAACCGATCCACAGTCAACAGAATCAAAACTCCTCGCAAGCTATTTTATAAAGCTGACAAGCTGAGTCCAAAAGTTGTACGGAAATGCTAAGGGCCTAGAATACCCAAAACATATTTGACTAAGAACGAAGCTACAGAACTACCGCAGCTTGAATTCTGGACTTCCATGAAGTGACAGTAGTCAGGACAATGTGGTATTGGCATCAAAATACAAAAATACATCAATGAAACAACTGAAGGCCCAAGAGCAGGTCCACACACACAGACAACTGACTTCTGACAAAGGTGCAAAGCAATTTAATAGAGAAAGGACAGTTTTTCAACAAGTGCAACTGAATTAACAGGACATTTATATACAAAAGTAAATAAATTCAGCCCTGGCTGGTGTTACTCATTGGACTGAGTGCTGGTCTGTGAACCGAAAGGTCATTGGTTCAATTCCCAGTCAGGGCACATGCCTGGGTTGCGGGCCAGGTCCCCAGTTGGGGGTGTGTGAGAGGCAACCGATCTCTATTTCTCTCCCTCTCTTCCCCTCTTTCAGAAAATAAATAGAATCATAAAATAAATTCAATCCACACCCACACATGATATATAAAATTTAACCGAAGATCAAGTATAGATCTGATTATGTAAAACTATAGAACTTATATTTTTTAAAAACAGAGAAAGAGTCTTTATAACCGTTAGTTAGGTAAAGGATTTTTTGTTTTCAGATACAATACCAAAAGTATAATCCATAAAGGAAAAAAATGGATAAACTAAACTTTTTACCAGTTCAAAAATTAAAAACTTCTGCTCTTTATAGAATTTACCTGTGAAGAGAATGAAAAGACAAGCCAATCATATATCTGACAAAAGGTGTGTGCCCAGAACAGATAAAGAATGCTCAAAACACACTAACAAGAAAATAAATAAGCTAGTTTTAAATACAGGCCAAAGATATAGACACTTCAACAAGAAGACACATGTGGACAGTAGATAAGCAAGATACACAACATCCTTAGGTGCTGCAGAAATGCCAAGTAAAACCACAACCATCCCCAGAATGGCTACAATTAAAAACTGACCATACCAAGTGCAGACAAACACATGGAGAAAGGAGACGTGGGAGCTCTGTAAAGATCACTTTACAAAACAGCGTGTAGGCACCTAAGGAAGAGCGACATACACCTACCACAGGGCCTAACCATTCCTCCCCTAGGTGTTTACCCTCAAGACGTGCAAGCGTATGTCCACGTGAAGACTTGCATACAAATGTTCACAGCAAGGCTATCTGTGTAGCCAAAAACTGAAAACAACCCAAAAGGCCATCAACAAGCAAATGGGTGAACAAATTGCAGTATAACCTTAAGTACTATTCAGTAATTAAAAGAGAGTAACTGATGATATATACAACATGGATGAATAGCAAAATAACTAGGCTAAGTGAAAAAGTGAGATACAAAAGTACAGACTGTGTAATTACAGCAGTCAGCGGGCGTGGGAGGCGGGGCAGGGCGTGTGCCCGGGACGAGGAAGCTCAGGCGGTGCAGACATTCCCTATCTTGACTGCGGTGATGCCGTCACAGGTACACACACATCACAGCTGATGGAGGCGACACTTTATAGACGGTGCACTGCATGTCAGTTTCGCATGACCAGAGCTGTGTCAGGTGCCAAGCGGCCCGGCACCAGGCCAGTTCGCCGCCAGCAGCTATTATAAAGCCTGCTCTGTCTGCGTGCACGCACAGTACAAGGATCGGCATCACGCCTCCTTCTGAAGTTTCGTCCCCGCTTGCAGCGCCCACGGCAGAGCACACCACGGCTATTCTGTGGCTTTGGTGCACAACGCATCCATACCCTGACCTCTACTCTGGGGGTGCCATAAAACTGTCTATCTATGATGCTGCTGTCCCGTCCCAGGACTCAGAAAACACAGATCTGCATTACCTAAGTAGGACGCTCCTAAAGGGTCTCTTGCAGTCTGGAACAGGACGGGCTCGTGGACAGAAGGCGTTGCCACATCGACAGTCGTCCACGCCACGCTGTGTGATGAGCCGCAAGCCACGCGCGTGATCTTCTGGCCTTCCAGGCCTTGCACGAGCGTGGGCTTCCT
Source organism: Furipterus horrens (assembly GCF_987537825.1). Taxonomy (NCBI): domain Eukaryota; kingdom Metazoa; phylum Chordata; class Mammalia; order Chiroptera; family Furipteridae; genus Furipterus; species Furipterus horrens. The sequence continues at coordinate 521,793 of NW_028327186.1, read as the reverse complement.
GTTCACTGTGGTTGTACCATTGCCCTGCTGGCCATGGTCATTATCGCCCCAAGCATATACCTGCCACGGGGAAGAAAATGGAAGTTTTCAACATTTCAGAACATTTCCTTTGAACTTCAAAATTCTTGCCAATGACTATAAATGATCCTTTACTTAATATCGATCCAATGAGTTCAACTATGGTTTTGTTAGAGGAAACAGGGAGACTCTCCTCTTCAACTAAGTGCTGTAACTTAACCTTTTCCTATTCTATTCTATTCTAATTCTATCCTATCCTATCCTATTCTTCATCTTCACCCAATTAAATATTTAATAATTTTAGAGAGACAAAGTGATGGGGAGAGAGAGAAACATCAATGGGTTGCCTCTCATATGTGCCCTGACTAGGGATTGAACCTGCAACCTATGGTACAAGGGATGATGCTCCAACTAACTGGGCCACCCAGCCAGAGCTATTTTTTCCTTTATTTTGCAAAGGAAAATGATCACAAACAATATGCTCAGTTTTCAAGTACAGGAGTCCCCCTTATGCGTGGTTTTGCTTTCCATGGTTTCAGGTACCCCCAGTAAACCACAGTCCAGAGCCACCCTGGCAGCTCAGGGTGCAAGGCAGGACCCCACACATTGCAGGGCCCCCGACACCTGCTCAGGTGGGGACAATTCAGACACATCAAGGGACCTCACGTGCACATCTCCAGGATTTAGGAGGAAACCGGAGTGCCTGGAGAAAACCCACGTAGACTTGAGAACTCCACCCAGACAAAAGCCAAGGCCAGAAATAGATTTCTTCCTTCATCAATGTTGTATCAAAATGACACTGAATGCAACATCCATCATTCACGGGCCTGCTACATACACAGGGTTCAGTGCTATGCGCAGCTTCAGGAAGCCACTGGGAATCTTAGAACTCGTCCTCCATGGATAAGGGGGGAATAACATGATTTACTTCTTGGTTTTACAGAATAAGAAGGTATAACTCACTTTTAATTTGTTTTGCTTAAAAAAGTGTGCTGATTTGTGGTCATGAGTGAATTTTAACAGTGTAGCACCCGCGAGCCCGTCACGGCGGAGGGCCTGCCACGGCGGCGGGACGGCTAACCACGCCCTCAGGAAGGATCGCCGTTTCTGAGGTGAAGCACGTGTCTCCCCCCCAGCTCCCCACTTCGAAAGTAAAACACTGCTAGTACCGGAGCGGCAGGAGCGCCGTCACTGAAAATCCACATTGCCACGGGGACTTAGGGTCGGAAAGCCCACTGCTTTCCAACGTGTGTCCGTCAGGAGCACCCTCCCGGTGCCCCGCCGCGGGCAGCTGGGCGGACCCACGCAGGACCCGAGTGGCACAGCCCCCCTCCTGGTCCCACCGCGAGCCACCCCAGCGCCGCGAGGGCCCGCCGGCCCGCAGCTTACCTGCCCTGCGTCCGTGACCGCCAGGCAGTGCAGGGCCCCGACGGCCACGTGCACGATCTTCTTCCCTCGGAGCCCCTCCACCACCTGCGGCTTCCGCACGTGCACGTCCGAGCCGTGGCCCAGCCGGAAGTAGTCCCCCTTGCCCCTGCGGGAGGTGCACGGGCGGTAGTGCGCGGGGAGGGCGCCGCTGCGGCGCTAACGCGGCGCCGAGGCCGCGGCCGTCACGCTGCGCACCAGCCGCCGTCCTCCCTCCCTCCCGCCCGCGGCCGGCGCCGTCTGTGTTTCCGACACTGAAGGGAACTGAGGCGGGTTTTCGCATAAAGGGCCTGAGAACATGACAGACCGCCTCAAGTGCCTCTTGCACGTCCTGTCTGGTGTCCTCCCTCCGGGTCAGGACACCGCGCTCAGGCCCGTCGCTGTCCCCGGTCGGCGGGGGCCCCGCCGGGAGCTCGGATCACGTACATGGGAACCCCGCCGGCCGCCCACGGGATCGCCGGCTTCTGAGGAAGCCGGGGTAACCTCCCCAGTCGCCTCCCCCCCAGGGAAGACGCGCGGGACTGGAACGCCCTCAGTGTCCGTGGGACCCTTCTTCCTAGGACATCGCCAGCGACCCGACGGGAAACCGAGGGTGACGCTGCCCGGCTGAGGACGGACACGCAGGGGTGAGCGCCGCGCGGGCCGGGACACGGCGCTCACGTACCACGTCCACACCACCCCGGACTTGGTGAGCGCCAGGGAGAACTGCGCGCCGCACTCGATCTGGCACACGCCCTGCCCGTTGAGTCTCTCGATATTCTGGGGGACGTTGCAGCCTTCGCTCCCTCCGCGGCCCAGTTTTCCGAAGTCGCCGTCGCCCCAGGAGAAGACCAAACCTGGGTTTAAAGGAAAACACCCTTCAGCCCCGTGTTTCCCGATGCCCCTCCCCAGCCAGGAACGAGGGCCGGGCCGGGGCCTCACCTTCGTCGGTCAGGGCCAGGGTCTGCGCGTCCCTGCTGCCACAGGCCACCTGGATGACTCTGTGCCCCAGCAGCACCTTCACCTACGCAGCCACGAGGTTGGAAACAGAATCAAAGAATCAAGCTCAGGCGCCGAGAAAACAAGGGAGACTTTTCCAGTCTGAGCGCCACGAACGCACGCGTCCTTCCGGACTTTCTTGGCCCCGAAGCTCACACCCTCTCGGCATCAGCAGAGGGCAAGCTTCCCGCGAGCAACGGAAGCGCGCGCGCTCACCATTTTGGGCTTGAGCTGCGTGGAGTTGTCCCCGTGGCCCAGGCGGCCGTACTCGCCGAGGCCCCAGGTGTAGAGCTCGCCGCTGGACGTGAGCGCGGCGCTGTGCGAGCTCCCGCACGCGATGTCCCGGATGCGCTTGGTTTTCAGGGCCTCGATCAGCCGCGGCTTGTCGCAGTTCCTAGAGCAAGTTCAGACCATGTTTCCTACGGTGAACCAGCTGGTTTTTCAAGACAGGAAGAAACTGACATCTACAGAGACCCATGTCTACTGATCAATTTCAACATGAAATTTCGACATGAGCACTCCTTCATATAGAACATGTGAGACAAAGTGACATTCATAGATCATTTTAAAAATACGTTTTAAGTTCTAGTTTCATGAACAACCTATCCTGTTTACTTTTCTGCAACAGAAAGATCAAAAGGCATTCGCTAATGTCACCAGTAACAGGTTCTGATTGGCGAGTGATGAAGGAAACGCTCTTACATCCTGCTGAAGTGTCCCAGCTTGCCATCGTCCCCTTCGCCCCAGGAAAACACCTTCCCGTCCACGGTGAGAGCCGTGGCATGCCGGCCGCCTGCGGGTTCACACAGAGACGCTGTCAGTGGGGGTTTACACAGAGCTCACAGCGTGACTCCCACTCTGCCTGGCGTGTGGGACGTACTCAATGAATGCATGTTAAATACATGAGTGAAAAACAGGACCAACATTTCACGGGGACAAACATATAAAGTAAGTGAACTTTTATTAGACTAAAAGGTTTAAATCCTAGGAAGAATGTGCTTTGTGAATGGAGTTCCTGCCATGTTAATAAATCTGTCGAGATGAAACTTCCGGTGCACAAGCAGGAGCTGGACACCTGGGATCAGGCAAACCCTCAAAAGCCATGGCAGGCAAGCCTCTGAGGACTGCTCCCCAACAGGGTCTCACGGAAACAAAATGCCGTCGCATGCATGTGGGACACCTCGCTCTTCCCAGACACATCAGCTCAGGCTCTCATCCCAGCAAGAACCCTTCTCCAGTCCACCCACCCCCTTAGGGACACGGTCATCAGTGTCCCTGCCAGCCCCTGGGTTCCCAGTCCCCCCACACACACCGTGCCTGTTCCTCCCCTGCAGGGCCCCTGTAAGACAGCACAAAGGTGCTCAGCTAAAAAACTACAGTTCCCAGACTCCCTGGCCCAGAGATGAGACACAAGTGTGGTTGTGGAAAAGAGCTTTAGGCGACAGTCTGTCTGTGAGGGGGGCTGGGGGGGCTGCTCCCCCTGGGCACGGGGCTGCCATACTGGCCCTGGACCCAGCCTGGGCTATTACAGAGAAAAGCTGTCTGGGCGCTGCTTTGCGGCGTGACAGCTCACCCCTTCAGCCCAGGCAGCACCGAGCTTTGTATCTAACTTGGTGGCAGTCCTTGGAGGCCTAGCACGGAGCTTTGAAGGGTTCGCTAAACTGAAGGACTGTGATTCTTCATAAGGATCTTTCCTATCACTGGGGCTCACAGACACTTTGGGAATCTAAAGAAAGTTATAGGCTCCTTCCCAGGAAATGAACACATCTTCGTCCTGGCTGGTGTGGCTCAGTGGACTGAGCACCAGCCTGCAAACCAAAGGGTCGCAGGTTCGATTCCCAGTCAGGGCTCATGCCTGGGTTGCGGGCCGGGTCCCCAGCTGGGGGCGCACAAGAGGCAACCACACAGTGATGTTTCTCTCCCTCTCTTTCTCCCTCCCTTCCCCTCTCTCTAAAAATAAGCAAACAAAATCGTTGAAAAAAAAAAAAAAACATCTTTAAGCACAAAATGGGATGATTTCAAAGACATTATGAAGCCGAGCCCATAGCTCCCAGACTGAAAGCCCCTCCTTACAGGGGAATGTGAGCACACCTTACAAAATTCACTTAAAGGGCCCCGGCTGTTTGCAAAGCACGGACAACAGGTTAACCCCGCACGAGTGCCAGCCCTGGCCCGGTACCTGAGTGCACAGCCACCTTCTTGACCACGTAGCTGCTGAGTGCCGTGATCTGCCGCGGGATGGGCACAGTCCCGCTCGACATGCCCAGCCCCAGCCGGCCGTTGGTGGCTTCTCCACAGGCGTACACCTTCCCCTCCACGGTCACTGCAAGGAACCAGAGCGAGGACAGGGATCACTTCTCACGACATGGCAACTATTTTTTAGTGCTAAGTGTAATTTTAAAAAATTTTAATGTTAGAGTCATCGTACCTGCAAACAAACTTTTAGAACCACCAGCCACCTGAACTACATTCAGAGCCGACAGCGTCTCAGAGAACGAAGGAACCTTTATCTAGAACAGGAGATTTTAGTAAAGCAAAAGGAGAAAAAGGATACTTCTAATTACACTTTAAAAATTACAATTACTGGGCAGAGGGGAGCAAAGGGGAAAATAATTGAAACTAAGTAACAATCAATAAAATATACTTAAAAAAATAAAAATAATAAATAAAATAAAATTACAAGTAACCTAAGTAGATGATACAAGGAATTATTGTTAATTTGCATGATGATATTAACCAAAGAGGTTATTTTCTCTCCGGGATACACACTAAAGTGTTTTTTAAGGATAAGATGAGGTTCTGAGATTGACTCTAAAATAAACGGGTGGGAGCGCAGACAATACCAGCCCAACTGTGAGCACCTGCGGGCAGCTGCTGAACGCTGGTGCGGAGACACAGGGCTTAGCGCCTACCCTCTCCGCCCGGTACAAACACCCCCATAATTAAAGGTATAAATACATGTAATATAAAGACTTAAACAAACATCTGATAAGCTGCATTTTTATTTCAGGCCATTTCCTGCTTATTCTTACTGATTCTGACATCCCTGGAAAATTATATACTTAGATTTCCCATTTACATGCATGTGAGTTCATTTAAAACTCTTAAAGCCCTTCTGGAACCCTTTCCCGTTCCCGTGTCAGAAACTGTCTAACGGTCTCTACAGGGCGGGAAGGAGGGGTTTCCATCTCAACCACAGGCACCACATCTACCCTTCCCATGCAAACTCCAACAAGGGCACGTCCCCGGGACCCCCGGCTGCCCCCTGCCACCTCCAAGTGGATCCAGGGTTGTTCACGTAAAGATAAAAATGCGTTGTGCTTTCAAGAACAGACTAAAAGAAATATGTGCTAATTTTAATGCTCAGCTTCTCAACAAAGCAGGCAAGAAGAGGCCCTATGACGGAGGAGTGGCGGAGAAACTGCTTCCGGCACTAAGAGTGGCAGGAAGTGGCTCTGTGGCTCCTCAGGTGAGAGACACTGAGCAACAGAAGGGACACTGCATTCAACGCTCGTTCAAACACATCCTCTGTGGTATCGAATCACTAAGTCACGTCTTGCTTATCTCTGCACCTCTCTGGTACTTGTACTCACTATTTTGTTCCTGGTAAACAAAATGTTTACGTATTGAAGGCAAGATAAACACAACTGTAGTCTATAATCATCATCTGTGCACTTATCAAATCTTTTCAAAACTGTATTCTCTAGTTTATAAAACAGCAATAATGCAACTAGACCTAAAGCGCTCCATTTTCAAAAAAACAGCAGCTTTTCAGAAACTAAATCGGGCCATGTCTACGCGCTCATGTGAGAATTACTTTCGAAAGTCGGTTTAAGCAACAACGCATAGGAGGGAGGACCACTGCTGAGTCTCTGGGACAAGGGCACCAGCCAGAGCTCCTGCTCAGTCACCCGGTGACAAGGGACGCGAATGTCCGGCAGAGGGTACCTTAGAGCCTTTCAGCCCGCCCAGCTGGTCCTTGTCATTGAGTCCCCACACGAACACTTTGGTTCTGATCGTGGCCGTCGACTCCAGCCCCGCGGCCTTCTTCCTGATAAGACTGACGGGAGGGAAGAAGACAGGAACAGTCATTCAGCAGCAAAGCGAGTTCAAAACTCAAGGAACGCAACCTCGAGCACGCCGGGTTTGCTGATTACGTCGGAACCCTTACAAGTTCTAACACAATAAAGCCTAAAGTAAACACAGGAATTAGTGTACCACGGGTTCAAGGTGTCTGAACGCCAGCCTGCTACCTTTTAATACTGAAACTTAATTTCTGCCGTTTATTTTCGGTGGGGATCTTTCTATGACACGCCACGTCCCACCTAACAGCTGTGTTCCAGGCTCAAAGCAGCCCCTGCCCACCACCTCGGCATGTTGTTCGCAGACACGATGGTCCACGGTGTTTGCTGCTGGGAGGTACACGGGGCTCAGGACAGGCCCCGCCCCCGAGTCCTTCATCTGCGTCTTGGCGTAAAAAGCAAAGGTACGCAAACCCGGCAGACAGCCTCGCTCGTCTTCAGTCTACGGGTTCCTCGGCCAGAAGCACCCGCTCTGCCCCCTCCACTGTGGTAACAAGTTTCCCGGGGGTCTGCCTCTGCAGAGGCTTCTCCTTGTTCTGACGGAGCGAGGCTCCTGTGCAGCCCACGGCCCCATGAGCTCCTCCTTCGTGCGCGCTCTGTGGCGGGGTGTGAGTCCCTCTGGCCCTATGTGTGGGTCCAGCCCCCCACCCCCACCCCCGCCCCAGCAGCCACAGACAGACAGCAGGGCTCGCCCACGGTAGGTGCTCCGCATATGTGGTGCATGAGTACATACAACAGTCAGTAACTCGGAGAGGAAATGAGCACACACTCGGAGATGAAACACTGCGCCCAATGTAATGTAACCACGCCACAGGCACCAGGACACAGAAGTCCACATGGCGACAATGTGAGAGTCCATAATGCCACTGAGCTGTACACTTAAAAAGTCAACATGGAAAACTGTTTGTATATTTTATCACAATAAATTTTTTTTAATTTAGCCCTGGCTGGTGTGGCTCAGTGGACTGAGTGCCGGCCTGTGAACCAAAGGGTCACCAGTTCGATTCCCAGTCAGGGCACATGCCTGGGTTGCGGGCGCACAAAGAGGCAACCACACATTGATGTTTCTTTCCCTCTATTTCTCCCTCCTTTCCCCTCTCTCTAAAACTAATAAAATCTTTTAAAAACATTTTTTTAATTTAGAAGTAAGCAATAAAATACTTATCAAAGAAGGCTATAAAACATACTCCATACTGTGATTTCCACCAGAAAACACAATTAGGGACAGAGAAAAAAAACAAAACTACAAGGATATATACCAAAGTATTAGCTGTGATATTTCAGGTAGAATAATTAAACATTGTTAGTTCCCTTTTTAATGATATTTTTCTAAATACAATGTGTTTCTACATTAAACACATCCCTAAAATTAAATCAAATGATAATTTTTGAGAACACAACCAAATCTAACGTTCCCGTGGGTGTCAAACTTCTCTCATTAGGAAATACTTGATTAAATATTTACTTGTGAAAGTGAGAATTCTAGCATGAGCACCAGCAAAAACCAATGGCTCTCACCTCCCACTGCTGCCTTTTTCGTCTTCTTCCTCTTCGTTATCTGAAGCTAAGAAAGGGACCGCGGCCAAATCCTCCTCCTCGGCTCGGATCCGTCCCAGCAGGATGAGGCCGTGGATTTTACAATCAATGCCGGAGCTCCTGCACTGCTTTATGGCGATTTCAATATACCTGTGATACTGGACACAGAGACAGTGAGCTGCAGACTTCTGGGAACGGCACGGCCGGTGCCTGCAGTGGAGAGCAGGACACTTCCGACGCGGGATACGTGACACGTCATACGTGATACATACGTCCTGGAGACACCAAGCCAGGGAGGCATGTGTCAGTGGGGCTGCCTTCAAAAGAGGTCAACTCACCGGGGTAGGGGACTCACATGGAACTGCTTACAAAAATGAAATACTCCGAGAGCCCCACTGAATGACGCGGATCTTGCTGTCCCAAAGCTTTCTTGAAACAAGATGTATTAGGAAAGACGGTCAGTGTCAGGGAGCTCACAGGGCCTCCCTGATTTTTCAAGCGTAAAGAAAATGTGTGAATGTCTACAAATTAGAGCGAATAGCACAAAATGCCCTGCGACTCCATCGCCTGGTTGAACTACTAGCAATGCACGGCAGCACGTTGCTCCAGAGCCTTGGTATCACTGAAATGTGCGCGTTTGCAAACACATCCACACTACGAGTATCAGAGCTAACCCAGAAATTCCTCATGTCACCTAACATGCTACCAGAGTGTCGCATAACCACCTTCCTACCACTGGTCTGTTCAAACTGGGACCCAAACAAGGTGCAACCTGTCAGTGCCGGCTCTGCCACCTTCTGTGGAAGCTGGCTATGCCCCCCGCCGACCCCCGGCTGTGTCTGCATTTACAGTATTGCTCCCTCTGTCCCTGATTTCCTGGGAACACAGTGACACAGTAGGACCTTCAGGTCACGCACACCACCAGTGACATCTCGCCTCCACGGGACCTGCTCAGTCCGCCAGGTCTAGCTATGACGTCACAGGAAGCACAGCTTGAACAAAACCGTCGGGATGCATAACACAAACAGAAAAATGAAAAACTCTTCAGGAAAAAAAAGACCCAGTTTCTTTCTTTCCTTGGCCAGGAAAAACCAAGAGAATTAAGAGGCAAAGGAAGTGCAAAGTGCAGGTATTGTTTGAATCATGATTCACACAAGCTGAGCGCAAAGGGGCCCTTACGGGTTAGCCAGGAAAACCAAAACGCTGACGGGTAATGTATGAGATTCACGAGGGATCGTTAGGTGTGCCTGCGGCAATGTGGTCACATTTTAAGTCCTTATTAGAGAGGAACATTAAAGTACACACTGCTGAAATAAGGTCACCTTGAGGACTTGCTTCTAAACAGCCCAGAAGAATTAAACGCAGGGGAGGGGATAGATGGAGGGGGAGAGCGAAACATGATTTGCAAAAATGCTGGTAACTGTTGAAGCCGGTGACAGGTTCGTGGGGAATTCAGGATACCTTCTATTTCTGGTTATGTTGGAAAATTCCCGTAATAAGTCATTTTGTAGGAGGTCTAGTAGCTTCACAGGAATGGTTTTATATATATATATATATATCCTTTTTTTTTTTTTTTAAATTCTCACCTGAGGATGTTTTTATTGATTTTAAAGAGAGAGAAAGGAAGGAGAGAGAGAGAAAGAGGAATATTGATGTGAAAGAGAAACAATGACTAGTTGCCTCCTGACCAGGGATTGAACCCACAACCAACCTTATGGTGCACAGGACAACACTCCAACCAACTGAACAACCCGGCCAGGACTATTCTGGTTCTTAACTTGGCTGAAGGGATGAAGAATGTGTCATGAGTTTTCTGATTACTCGAGGTGCTTTATACAGCTCATATGTGATGCACACTACTCTGTACTCAGCAAATATCATATGATAAACTGCTATTCAAAAATTGATTGGATTAACGCTGATGCATCTCCCATGAATAATAATCTTAGTTATTGATTTAATTAATTCTGTAGTTGTTGATTTGCTTAAAATACAAAAATACTAAGGACTATAATGAATACATTAGACGAATGGAATTTAGTTACTAGTTATCTAGCACTAAGAAAACAATAAAACGAACTAAAATTCAATAATATCTTTTCCCAGAAAAACTCAATGTTATCTTTCATTTTAATAATTTGCTAGTAAAGCCACCTATTAACACCCCTGGTATTAACTAATCAAAGAGTGTATCACAACATGGTTCAGGGACACTCAGGAATAAATGGTGCCCTAAATTCTACTTACTAAAAGCTAAAAGAAAGTAAACAAAATGAGAGCCTTCCAGGGAACATAAGGCTGGACCATCAGACCTGGGGCGTCAGGAGAGAGCCGGCAGATCCCCATAGACTCAGGATACCAGTCACCAGCCTTTCCCCCTGGGACAAATTAGCCTGCGGTTGTGCATCAGCTTCTTTTACGTAACACACTGTACTGCCCTTCTGTGCACAGACTAAAAATAAAAATAATAATGAACGACAAACTTCACTGAAGAGTTTAAAAATAAACTCATATAATAAACATTGGGTAAATAAAAAGTTAATTATTTGGTATCTTTATCTACTCTCATTTTACCAAGTAGTGTGTTCTCATAAGACAACATCAGTAGTTCAAAAAATTGTCTTAATCTGTATTATTTGAAATATTTTTAATTTATTACAATAATGTTGACATCTGTATGGAGACAGTCTCACTGCTCTATAACATAGGGCACTGTTTAAAAGGACCTTCATCGAGTCTCTCAAGACAGAATTTTCAAGAGATATCATAAACTGGCCTGGCTGGTGTGGCTCAGTAGACTGAGTGCCGCCCTGCAAACCAAAAGATCATCAGTTCAATTCCCAGTCAGGGCACACGCCTGGGTTGTGGGCCAGGTCCCCAGTTAGGGGCGTGCAAGAGGCAACCACGCAGTGATGCTTCTCTCCCTCTACCCCTCTCTCTAGAAGTAAATAAAGTCTTTAAAAAGAAGAAATGTTTAAAAAATAACAGATAATAAAGTTAGACGTGCTTTGAAAATCACCCTCTTACCCGTCACTCACGGCAAGTCAAGCACTTGAGGCCAACAGGCGTGCGAACAAAGAGCAGCTGCCGCGTGGCGCACAGCCCGGGAACCACTGCGCGCGGACAGCCAGCGGCCCGCCGTGCCAGGGGCGTGGAGCAGCCTGCCCCGCCGCCTCGCGACCCTGCCCGGTGCGCTGAGGCCACATCTTACCAGAGTGAGGGCGTAAGTGACCTGCTGCCCTTCTGAACTGACCTGATTACCGGGGGTGTGCATGCCCAATTTAAAAATAAATGCAATTTAAGGGGTGGAAACGGGCTCAATATTTTTAGAGAAATGGCCAAAAAGGTCACCTCACTGTCATCTGCAAGCCGTCACAATGGAGCATGATCGTACCCACGTACCTCTGTGCAGTCACTCAGAAGGGACACTGTGGTGTCAGTGGGGTTGATGTTGATTGTCTTCAGTTCAATCAGGTTATTCAGAGAATTCCCACCTAGAAAGAAGGGGCGATGAGGGAATGAGACAGGGTTTTATTTTGCGGCAGAAGACAGTTTCTGAGTAAGCGAGCTCGGGCACCTGACACCACGACCAGAGAGGGCATGTAGCTGCTGTCTGCGGGGTCGACTGTCATCTTCAGTCTGTGAACGAGAACATCCGGGAAAATCTCCAAACGAATCCAGTGCTAAAAAAAGAATCCTCAGTTAGTGAAACAGCTATAACGTAGCTACTGAAACAGTGTCACTGATGCCCGAATCGACATGAGACACGTAAATGCATCACGCAGCCTCAAAGACCGGGTCCGCCTTCCAGCTGGCAGCAGCCCCCATCGTCTGCTCCAGCAGCTGCTCATCAGGATCCAGGGTGCCCCTCACAGCCATCGAACAACAGGCCACAGAAAACAGAGTCCATGTGGAGAGAAAGCCCTTCGCTCCGTGTCTGACCTGCATGGCCACGTGACGTGACCCGCACGTAAGTGCCAATACATCAGCACACCCACGGTCACACGTGTGCTAGGACGTATGAGAGACAGTTCCTTCTAACCAGGGCAGAATCTGAACCAGACAGTTCACGTGGGAGGAAAAAACAGCGCCCTATTCCCTCCCCTATTAACGGGTCAGCGCGGTAAAATCTGTCCCTTGTGCTGTTGAAAGTCACTGACAATAAAAACTGGATGGCATGTTTAAAGTAATCATGAACTGAAGTATAAAATGAGTGCTGACAGGGGCCATCACAGCATCACCTAGCAGGTGTCCAAAGCTCGCTTGCAGCTCTCAGAGGTGAAGCCGTGCAGGTGAGGGTGGGCAGAGGGGCGGGTGCGGGTGAGGGCGGGCAGAGGGGCGGGGGCGGGTGAGGGTGGGCAGAGGGCGGGGGCGGGTGAGGGCGGGCAGAGGGCGGGGGCAGGTGAGGGCGGGCAGAGGGGCGGGGGCGGGTGAGGGCGGGCAGAGGGGCGGGGGCGGGTGAGGGCGGGCAGAGGGGCGGGGGCGGGTGAGGGCGGGGGCGGGTGAGGGCGGGCAGAGGGCGGGGGCGGGTGAGGGCGGGCAGAGGGGCGGGTGCGGGTGAGGGCGGGCAGAGGGCGGGGGCTGGTGAGGGCGGGCAGAGGGGCGGGGGCGGGTGAGGGTGGGCAGAGGGCGGGGGCGGGTGAGGGTGGGCAGAGGGCGGGTGCGGGTGAGGGCGGGCAGAGGGCGGGGGCGGGTGAGGGCGGGCAGAGGGCGGGGGCGGGTGAGGGCGGGCGCGGGGCCGGTGGGGGAGGGCGGGCGCGGGGCGGCGCACAGGCTACCTTCCCCTGCGAGCCGGACGACTGCCAGCAGGGCTCGCTGCCGTCGATGAGACGGGAGGCCTGGCTCACGGAGGACGACACGGTGAGGGTCTTCACCATGCGGGACCAGCTGTCCAGCAGCGTCCCAGGCGGACTGCTGTGACACCGCTTCAGCTGCCTTCCGGATCGGCCACAGAATATGGCAGACTGTCCTGTGAACGGTGACCAAACAGTGTTACCGCTGTGGGGCGGAACCTTCACAACCAAGGAAGGAAGAACTTCACACGGTGATGAGCTTCTCACTTCATGACGATACTTGAGTTTTCAAATTGAAAAGAGCCAAGAAATACCCAAAATGACTTCCAAAACACCTAGGCAAGACACTTTACAGCGGTCTCACAGGTGAAGCTCATACAAGGCCATGATTCATCCCAGCTGACGGTCCCAGGTGCCATCCAGATGGAAGCTACATGAAGCTGCAGCGCAGGTCAGTAGCAGTGCTTACGGAAATCATTCTTATTACAAAGGCTTTTATAAATGCAAAGCAAAAGCAAACTCGTAAAGAGTTTCTTCTTCCATTAATGGCAAATCTGAAAATTCCTCCCACTGAGGCAGACGAAACACTGAGAGACGAATAAGCCTTGAAAGTACCAGTTACTACGATGGGAAACAGCAGCGGGACCTGAGGGCGGCTGGGGCGGAAGGAGGTCCCTGGGGAGCTGCCCTGGGGCTGAGAGGCGCTGTTCCCTGACGGCCTGTGCCGGTTCCTAAGGAGCGCCCCCAGGGACTCCTGACAGGTTCACGGGTGGGGACCGGGGAGGGCAGGCACTGCGGTCCCGAGTCCACCCCAGGAGAAGGGCATGACCACAGGAAAACCACACTTTGGGTTGAGACCCCAACAGGAAGAATCCCAAGAGGAAGGGAAAACTATGCAGAGTTATAAGATTGTTTCTACAAATTGCCGCTCAGCATGAAATCCTGTCACTGAGTGAAACGGCACCGAGGTGAGCCTGGATACTGGAAAGACCAACCCTCTCCCCCGGTCTCTGGTGAGACATCTTAGGCCTCAAATTGATTCAAGAAATAATTTTTAAATATAACGTCCAATACCTACTGGCATGTGAGGAAGCTATAAAGACCAAAACCGAAAACTAGCAAAAGTAATAGATGAAAGAAACAGATCCACAGAGACTCGAGATATTAGAGTTATAAGACACAGATTTTAAAATAACTCCATTTTCTATGTTCAAAAAAGCAAAACATTGACTATTTCAGCAGAGAATCAGAAACTATTAAAAAAAAACAAGACAAAACTAGGAGTGTTAGAGTAAGCAAATTAAGAACCCAATGAACAGGTTTACTAACAGACTGGAGTCATATGAAAAAGCAATTAGTAAAAAATATCTAGAATCAAGAACTGAGGAGAGAAAGTTTAGAAAACATAAATGAGAAGGTGAACGACTTCCAGGAGAGAGCTACGGTCTAACACAAGTGTGGTCATTAACATTAGTGTTAACCAACTAATCGTACTATGGGAAGCGGTTTGCAATGCATAAATGTACCGAATTATCACACTGAACACCTTAACCTTATACAATGTTGCATGTCAATTATATTTCAATAAAGCGGGAAAGAAAATAAATAATAAATATGCCCTGGCGGGTGTGGCTCAGTGGATGGAGTGCAGGCCTGTAAACCAAAGGGTCGCTGGTTCGATTCCCAGTCAGGGTACATGCCTGGTTGCGGGTCAGATCCCTAGTAGGGGGCGTGCGAGAGGCAACCACACATGGATGTTTGTCTCCCTCTTTTTCTTTCCCTTCCAAACTCTCTAACAATAAATAAAATCTTAAAAAGAAAAGAAAAGAAAGAAAGAAAACCAGGAGTCTGCAAGAGCCTTCCCCATGTGGGAAGGCCACCCTCCCCTCCATACCCCAACTCTTATTAGGGATTTCTGGACCCAAGGGTAGGTTGAAGCAGCTAGAGGAGCACGAGACCTTTGCCCATTGTCCTTTGTAAGATTATAAAGGGTCTTAAGTCTGAGAGGAAGAAATTGTTACAGAACAGCAGCCCCCCAAATAAATAAATAAATAGAAAGGAAAGAAAAGAAAAGAAAAGCCCCACTGACCCTGAGATAAAATGTTAAGGAGCATATCTCTACACACATGTAAATCTGTGTAAGAGAGAAACAAAAGATTATCTCAAAAACAGAGTAAGGAGAAATATAAAGACTGATCAGCATTAATGGAACAGTAATCGTATTTTCAGATGACTTCAGCAGAAATAGTGTAGCCTGAATTACAACGGAACAGTATTTGTAAAGTGCTGACAGACAATTCACGGCAAAAATACTTTTCAAAATGAAGGAGACATAAAGAAATTTTCAGAAACATAAAACAGAATTCATAACCACAGAAAAATAAAGTATTAAGGGCTATTCTTCAGGTGGCTGGAAAATGACAATAGATAGAAAATGAGAAATACCAAAAAAAACAAACAGAAAAATGACAGTGTTAGGTATGTGAAAAAACCTAAACAAATATACAATAAACATTAATATGTCTTGCATGGTTAAAAATGTATAATGTACAGCCCTGACCAGCATGGCTCAGTGGGTTTGGTATCATCCCACAGAGAGAAAGGTTGCGGGTTCAATTCCTGGTCCCCAATCAGGGCACGTATGACAGGCAACCGATTGGTGTTTCTCTCTCTTTTTCTCTCCCCCTTTTCCTCACTCTAAAAAAATAAAATATTTTAAAAAGTATATGTGTAAAATTTTTAAACATGATAACGTAAATCGGAAGGTCCTTGCATTGCTTGGGAGGAAGGTAAAATACTAAATAACAGTAGACTTTAATAAGACAAATGTGTTATAATTTCTCGAGTAACTGCTAATATTAACAATGTGCATATCAACCCACTGCTCCCGCAGCATATAAATGTATGCTACAAAATGTCTCTAAGCCAGTAAGTGAGGAGTGGGCTGTTAAATAATGAAAAATGTACCGGTCCGAAGGAGATGGAATGGAGAAAAGGGAACAGGAAACAGAAGGACAAATAAAAACACTCAGAAGATGATCAATTTAAATAAAAAACATGAGCACTTGCCTTAAATGTAAATACCCAAATGATCCAAATAACAGACAAAAATCACCATGCAGGAACTAACAACTATCTACAATTTATAAGCAATATACCTAAAAACAAGAACGTAGACAGACTGAGGGCAGAAGACCACGCAAGCCCTGATTCCAGCACAGGCCGCAGAGGACAGTCTTCTGCACATGTGACACATTCACAAAGTCTCGTTTGCTGAGTCACGTGAGCATATCAACATTTCAAAAAAATGTCAAATTTCACTCCGGCTACATACTTGGACTACAATGGAGAAAGCATTAAAAAGATACATAGGAAATAATCCTATGTCTGAAATTTTTAAAATCAATGAATACAAGAAATAATTTCAATGGAATTTTTAAAATATTTTGAAATAAATGATAATAAAATATTGCTACATTATCAGTATTGCAGGATACAGCCTAGGCCTTGCTTAGAAATAAATTTTAAATTTTAAATTCATCTATTAGAAAAGATGAAAGTGAGAAATTAATGAGCTAAGCAATTCACCTTGAGAAGACGGGGAACGAGAGACAGCAAACCAAAGCCAAATGTGCTTCCTTGAAAAGGCTAATGAACTGATAAACCCATGGTAGGCTGATGGGGGGAAAAAACAAAAAATAATTCAAAGTCAGCCTTGAAAGGGAGATAGCTCTACAGTGTCTCCAGATCTCTTGCATAAAAATAAGAGTATATTACAAATGGGGACTAGAAAGAAACTCCCTCAACATGACAAAGGCTATTTTGAAAACCCACAGCTAACACTGTCCTCAACGGTCAAAGGCTGAAAGCTTTCGCGGAAGTTCAGGAGCAAGACAAGGACGTCCACCTTCGCCACTTCTATGCAACTCAGTACGGAACATCTAGCTGAAGCAGTGAGGCAGGAAAAAGAAATATAAGGCACTCAAACTGGAAAAGAAGAAGTAAAACTCTCTCGTCACACACAACGTGATCTTGTATGTAGAAAACCCTGAAGAATTCTTACAGAGAAAATGTCAGAGCTGATAAATTCAGCAAAACTGCTAGAATTTGTCATTTAATTTGTTTACAAATTCAACACAAAAAACATGTTGAAAATGTGCTGTGTATATATATGCAGTGTATATTTCTATACATTAGTGAAAAACATTACAAAAAAGAAATTAAGAAGACTATTTTGTTAGCATGAAAAATAAATACTTAGGAATAAATTTAACCAAGAAAGTACAAGACTCATACACTAAACACTGCTGAAATTTTTAAAAACTTAACTGAATAGAAAGACATCCCTTGTTCATAGAAGACTTAATATTATTAAAATGGCAATTCCGTTCAAAACGATATTCAACGCAATGCCTATTAAAATACTGTTTTCTAACAGAAGTAGGAAGTCCCATCCCCAATTTCACACCAAATGGAAAGCACACCAAACAGGTCACTACAATCATGAAGAAGAAGGAGAAATTTGGAGGGTTCACACTGCCTCATTTCAAAGTTTACTGCACAGCTATTATAATCACAATGTGTGCTGTGAACCAGATGTAAGGACAGAATTGAAGGCCCCCCAATACCCTCACATCTATGGTCAACTGATTTGCAAAAACGGTGCCAAGGCCATTCAATGATAAAAGGACAGTCTTTTCAACAAATACTGTTGGAAAACTCAATCCTCACGTGTGAAAGAATGAAATTAAACCCTTACATTATACCATGTACAAAGCTTAAAAGGAATCAAAGACCTAAATTGAAGAGCTAAAACTAGAAACTTCTTAGAAACATAGGGGCCAATCTTCATGACTCTGGATTTAGCAATGGTTTCTTAAATTGACACTAAAAACAAACATGACACCCAATGTACAGGAAACTACTGATAATTGTGGTTTTATTAAAATTAAAAGCTTTGGGGCATCACAGAATCCTATCCAGAGAGTGAAAAGACCACCCATAAGATTGGGATAAAATATTTGTAAATGATGTATCTGAGAAGAGTTTAAAGCCCAGAATATATAAAGAACTTCTCCAATTTAACAGCAAAAGTTTAAAAATAGGCAAGGGACTTGAACAGACATGTCTTCAAAGAAGATATACAAATGACCAAAAGGCATATGAAAAAAGGCTCTAGGTCATTTGTCATTAGAAAAACTCAACTCAGAATCACCAATTAGGATGGCCATAATTAAAAAATAAAAAGATTTTAAAAAGGAACATAAATGTTGTTGAGGCTGTGGGGAAACCGGTAGCCTCCTGCATTGCAGGTGGGACTATAAACAGTGCAGCCGCTGTGGAAACGCTTGGCAGTTACCTGCGATTTCACTCCTAGTTCTGAAAACAGGGCCTCTAACGGATTTGTACAGCAATGTGCGCAGCATCGTTCCCAACCGCTACAAGGCAGAAATAACCCAAATGGCCACTGTAACATACATGATAAACAAAATGTAGTGCATACACATGAGGGAATGTTGAATAAATATTAAAAGAAGTAAAGTTCGGAGACTTCCGGTCACGACGGAGGTGAAGGCAGACATGCTTCCCCTCCTTACACAGTCATAAGAAGGACCACAGCTAACTTCACAACAAAAGCCACCCAGAAGTGCCAGAAAATCAAACTGTATGAAAGGCTGACAACCAAGGATTTAAAGAAGGGGCGGGCACCGGGAGCCGGGCGGAGGGGACGTGGTGTGGTGGCAGCGAGGCGGCAGTGACCGACAGAATGAGTGGTCCCACATCCACGTGTGGTGGATAAAAAAATTAGGGGCACATCTTGTGAGCGAGCGATCCCAGCCCCAGGCCAGAGCACGCAGCCCAGAGTCCTAGCGCCAGGAAGATAAAGCCCCATAGCTTCTGGCCATAAAAACCAGCGGGGGCTGAGGCAGTGGAAGAAACGGCCCATCTCTCAGGAGAGTCTGTTTAAAGAGCCCAAGGATCCTAGAATATACGCAAACCCACCCACTGTGGGACCCACCACCGTGGCAACAGCTAGAGAGGTGCCAGTCACATACAGGAAATGGGTGAAATGACTGAAAACTGGGCGAGGACCAGGCAAACCTCCAGCAGCCAGACAGCGGCACTGCCCACGTTCTGACCCGTCCCTCACGTACAGAACCACAAAGCTGAAAAGCAGGTTGCCCTGCCCTGGTGGATACCTAAGGCTCCGCCCCATACAACTTAACAGGTGTACCAAGACAGGGAGTCAAAGCCGCTCTATCTAATACACAGAAACAAACACAGGGAGGCTGCCAATTTGAGGAGACAAAGAAATATGGCCCAAATGAAAGAACAGAACAAAACCCCAGAAAAAAAACCAAATGAAACAGAGGTACCAACCTATCAGGTGCAGAGACCTGGACACTGGTAATAAGGATGCTCGGAGAACTCACTGAGTACAGCAAATGCATGAGGGAAGAAATAAAGGCTACACTAAGTGAAATAAAGAAAAATCTACAGGAAACCAACAGTGAAGGGAGAGAAGCCGAGGTTCAAATCAATGATTTGGAACATAAGGAAGAAATAAACAGTCGACCAGAACAGAATGAAGAAACAAGAATTGAAAAAACCTAGGAGAGGATTAGAAACCTCTGGGACAACTTTAAATGTACCAACATCTGAATCATAGGAGTGCCAGAAGGATAAGAGGAAGTGTAAGTAATTGAAAACTTATTTGAAAAAATAATGAAAGAAAACTTCCCCAATCTGGCAAAGGAAATAGGCATACAAGTCCAGGAAGCACAGAGAGTCCCAAACAAGCTAGACCCAAAGAGGACCACACCAAGACACATCATAATTAAAATGCCAAAGGTTCAAGATAAAGAGAGAATCTTAAAAGCAGCAAGAGAAAAGCAGAGAGCTACCTATAAAGGGGTGCCTATAAGACTTTCAGCTGATTTCTCAAAAGAAACTTTGCAGGCAAGAAGCATTCAAAGTGATGAAAAGCAAGGACCTACAACCACGATTACTCTAGCCAGCAAAGCTATCATTTAGAATGGAAGGGCAGATAAAGTGCTTCCCAGACAAGGCAAAGCTAAAGGAGCTCATCATCACCAAGCCATTATTACATGAAATGTTAAAGGAACACATTAAAGAAAAAGAAGATCAAAACTATAAACATGAAAATGACAAACTCACAACTAGCAACAATTGAATCTAAAAAAACAAACTAAGCAAACAACCAGAATGGGAACAGAATCGTAGGTATGGGGATCACCTGGAGGGTTATCAGCTGGGAGGGGGAGGGGGAGAAATGGGGAAATGGTGCAGGGACTAAGAAGCATCATTGGTAGGTACAAAACAGACAGGGGAAAGTTAATAATAATATAGAAAAGAGTGAAGCCTAAGAACTTATGTACACGACCCACGGACATGAACTAAGGGGGGGTGGGATTGCTGGAGGAAGAGGGGTACTGGGTGGAGGGGGGCAAAGCGGAAAAATTGGGACTACTGTAATCAAATAATCAATAAAATATGCTTTAAAAAAAGAAAGTTCGGACATGTGATACAACGTGAATGAACCCTGGAAAGACATACAAAGTGACAGAAGCCAGTCACAAAAAGACAAATTTGGGATGGGCCCACGTAGGAGATACCTAGAGCCATCAAATTCAGAGGCGGAAAGCAGATCAGAAGTGGCCGGGTGCTGGGGGAGGGGAGGGGGGCATTTTTGCTCAATGGGGACAGAGTTTCTGTCTGGAAATAGTGGTGAAGGTTGCGTAACAGTCCCTGAATTGTACACTTAAAAATAATTAAAATGACAAAGTCTATGTTGTATATATTCTGCCACAATAAAAATGTATACACACGCACACACACACACACACACACACATGTATATAAAAGACACACAAACTAAAAGACTCACTCTCCACCTACCCAGCCCTACGCCCATGCAATAAGCATGAGCAGCCACTTGAGGTCTTTCTAACGCTTTTCACAGGGCGAGCCATTTCTGCAGCCCCTCATTGCTGAAATAAAAGCAAGTCACGGGCGGGTGGGGCTGTCTTTCCTGCTTCCCTGCGCACACTGCGCGGAGCTCCCTGTGTCCCCGTGACCTTCAGAGAGCAAAGCTAACACATCGGTGTCAGGATAGCGCCCTCATTGAGAACAGAGCCACCCCGCCATACCTGGTTCATTTATTCTGCCAAACGTGTGCCTCGTGTTGTGCTTTCTGGCCTTGAAACACGTTTCACAGAAATCGAAGTCATCACAGTTTCTGCACTTGAAGCGAGACCCGTTGATGGGAAACATCTGGCAGCCGTCGCACCTATTTGCACAACAGCTGTGAGCTGACAAGAAAGATGAGGCGGCCCTCACTAAACTTCATGCCGAAGAAAACCACTCCTCCTAAACGAGCCCGGGGGTACGACTCACGTGACCCCAGGATGGACACTGGGCACCAGCTCCATCTCAGACAGCAGCCCGGTCCAGTGGGACTGCTGCGGAAAGTCCACGATGACATCCTTCCCATTGGCGCTGAAAGCTGGGACGGAACACAAGTGCCTGAAACAGCTTGGTCACCAGTAAAAACCCAAACATGAAACTAAAACTGCGCCGTGCCAGGTGACCCATGTATCACAGGGAGTCCCCCTCTCTTAGAGAGACATCCTGAGATACTGACCAGGACCTCAGGGATTAGCTTCCAACTGAGGGGGCAGGGCTCACGGGGCGAGGGGGAGGGGGAGGGCAGCGGGGTACTCTGGCCACGGAGGCTCATTATACCCCACTCCCTACTGTTGGATGTTTGAAATTCTCCACAATGAGGTTGGTTTGTTTTATTGACACTGTGTCAATTCCCCATTCAGTACCTCCGGGAATGAAAATCACAGTCATAACATTAAAACATCTCTTGCCCTTGGATGAGAGCTCTAAGGCAAGTTCTTATTTTTTTAATTTATCTTTGGTTAGATTTGTAAAGCTTTTACTAATCTCTGAAGAAAAACGTTAGCTCAGTGGATTGAGCACCAGCCTGTGAACCAAAGGGTCGCTGGTTCGATTCCCAGTCAGGGCACATGCCTGGGTTGCAGCCAGGTCCCCAGTTGGGGGCGCGTAAGAGGCAACCACACATTGATGTTTCTCTCCCTCTCTTTCTCCCTCCCTTCCCCTCTCTCTAAAAATAAATACATAAAATCTTTAAAAAAAGAAAACTGTTAAGCCAAAGGGAAAAGTTAAATAAGCCATTTGGTCGTATGTAAGGCAAGAAACACCCCCCCGGCTAAGGCAGCACCCCCCGGGGCCCTCTCTAACCCCAGCTGTCTGACAGTAGGGCTAGTTTCTGCAAGGATCAAACAAAACAAAAACAAGGCCGGACCGCTTCATGACACTGCATGAGTTTTAAGATAAAATTAAAGCCCGCGCATGTTTAATTTCTTGTCATACAACTATTAAAATGGACACACCATACCTTTTACCGTACACCACTGGTTTGATCTAAAATCACAACATCACCTTAAATATAAAATAAGGCCCTGGCTGGTGTGGCTCAGTGGATTGAGTGTTGGCCTGCGAATCAAAGGGTCGCCGGTTCGATTCCCAGTCAGGGCACGTGCCTGGGTTGTGGGCCAGGTCCCCAGATGGGGGCGCGTGAGAGGCAACTGCCTGATGCATCTCTCCCTCTCGAACTCCCTCCCTTTCCCTCTCTCTAAAAGGAAGAAATAAAAAGAAAAAATAATAAAGTGAGGAGAATTTTGTGTTTCTAGTTCCTAACTCCCATCATTTGCAGGTTTCCATTCTTAAATTGAGTCCTAAATTTTTAAAAAGCTTTAAGAAGAGAAAAGCAGTCCCAGTTAGAGGGAGCCGGCCAAGTGCTCACACGCGAGCCATCGGGCAAAGTGCTCGGCAGAGCCAGTGTGCGAGGCCGTCAGGCAAGGGCGCCTGTGACTGAGGGACGGAGAAAGGCCACACGGCCCTCAGTCTGACCAAGTTCAAGTCAATCCAAAGCACAAACGACCAGACGCCTGTCCCAGCTGATATGAACCACTGCCTCCTTGCCAATCATAACTTCTTCCTGGCTCCATTCTTTCTGCCTTCGAAAAAATATTTATTAAGAGACCCACTCTTAGAATTACCCTGCTTCCCTGAACCTTCCCCAAAACACCCAGCACGAACTCCATTAGGCCTTTGTGACAGTTTCCAGGGCTCGCATCCTCCCGAGATGCAATGGGTTAATGCACCTGACCTTCACCTACAGGGGTGCTCCCATTTGGGGGGGCACTGATACGCAAAACAACACTATTTATTTATAAGGCTTTCTTCACACTTGCTTTTCTTGCCCCTTGAATTCAAAAAAAAAAGAAAAAGAAAATGAAGGGGATGAGGTGGGCGGGGCAGGAGAGCAATGGGGGGAAAATGGGACAAGTGCAATAGAAAAGGAAGGAAGGAAGGAAGGAAGGAGGGAGGGAGGGAGGGAGGGAGGAGGGAGGGAGGGAGGGAGGGAGGGAAGGAAGGAAACACGAGTTCACATTAGTTGAGAAAAGCGGCCACTGGGAACCCTGTCGCCCGGATAACGTTACCTTTCACAACCCCGACACTCTGATGCGTCACGGACCCCCACTTGTACTTCGGGGTGGTCACGGAGGCTTTGACGCGCACCTTGTCCCCGATCTTGATGTGAGAAGGGAAGCTGGGCGGCGGGTAGCCTGAGGAGGCCGACAGGAAAGGACCTGCCATCAGCCCCCCTCGGGGACGGGGCGGACGCCGGCCAAAGGGCGCACGGGGGGCGGGCTCACCGATCAGCTCCACGTGGATGTAGCGGACCCAGTAGGTGCCCCCCTTGTGCTGCCAGTCGCACTGCACGTTGAGGTCGTGCAGCCCGTCCCTGTCCAGCTTGATCACCTTGCCCACGTCGCCTTCGCTCACCTCTTCGTACGTCCGACAGCACCTCACCATCATCCCCACCTCAAAGCAGAATCACACGGGAAACGCCGCCCGGCGTGTAACGCGAGTGCAGCGAAGCCCCGCACAGCCGCGCGTCAGTCCTCCCAAGGAGGGGCTTCGCGCGGGGCCCAGAGCACACCACAAACCCCTCGCTCTAAGGGGCGCCAGAGTCCTGTGGGAGCCACCGCTCACTGTCTAGGGCAGGGGCCGCACCCGATGAGCGGACTGGCTGCTGCCATAAAGCAAGGGGGCGGCCCCAGACGCGTGTGCTCACTGCCAACAGCTACCTGATCAAGAGGAATAGTGCTGAAATACAGCAGACCCAGAAAAGCCAATAAAGTCACTGAAACATTAAAAAACAAGGTTCTGGGTCGCCCTTATAAGTACCAGGGCACCGATTCTCCATTCAGAAAATTGATAAAGCGAAACAAAACAAGGCTGAACAAAACAAAAACAGGCATTTATTCTGCCTTTCCTATATAAACTGTATTATAAAAAGTAGACGGCCCTGGCTGGTGTGGCTCAGTGGATTGAGCACCAGCCTGCAAACCAAAGGGCACCAGTTCAATTCCCAGTCAGGGCACAGGCCTGGGTTGTGGGCCAGGTCCCCAGTTGGGGGCGTGTGAGAGGCAACCACACACTGACACTTCTCTCTCTCTCTCTCTCTCTCTCTCTCTCTCTCTCTCTCTCTCCCTCCCTTCCCTTCTCTCTAAAACTAGATAAAGTCTTAAAAAAAAAAAAGTAACTAGAGCTGATCTCAAAGTTTTCTTCAAAGAACTGAGAACTCCAGCTAACGAATCAGGAAGGCATGACCGAGTTAGGGACCGCTATTCTGCACCACGCCGTAACCAGTCCAGGCCGTGGCGCTAATGGCTACTGAAGCACCAAGATGAACAACAGAGAGAGACGCTCTGAACGGACAGAGCAGGCCGACCAGACTTAGCCCAGTGACACTGAGGCTGGTCCGCATGACGCCTTCGTGCCTAAGATGCCGCCCAAGTTGGGACCCTGCCGCCGTCACTCCGAACTCCGAGGGAGGAGGCGGGCCCGCGCAGCTTCAGCCACAGAGGAATGGCATAAAAAGGGGGGAGGGGCAGGGAGCTGTTTTAGGTCATGAGCCACTTCAGAGCCACGTCGCCCAAATGTGAGGTGTGTGAGTTTGATTGTATCTGAATTTTTTAAAATTCCCATAAAAAGGTATTTTTGAGAACACTGGGAATATCTGAGGCAGCACTGGCTATGAGATGATATTAAGGAGTTACTGTTTACTTTGCTGGGTGACATTAGGTAACAGTAACGCTGTGGTGCTAAAGATAAAATCCTTCATCTATTGGGGATACATACTAACATCCTGACTGGTGAAATAAGACGATTTCTGGGATTTTCTCTGGAGTGGACTAACAGAAGAAGTAACACAAGGAAGGATTTAAGGTGAATAAGGGGCTACATGAGAAACATAACTAATTACATGGTAACGAGAATGATATAAAAGCAAGCAAACATAGATTTAAAAAGCGTCCAATACGGGGATCGTGGGGAAGCACACGTCTCCGTGCCACGTTGCTGGGGCCCAGCCGCCTCTCCCTGTCTGGCTCTGTCCCCCCCACCCCGCCCTGGGCCCCTCTGTCCCCCGCCCCCGCCACAGGGGCCTCCCTGTCCGCCTGCCGACGACCCGAGACGCCAACGCTGGCTCACTGAGACGCTGAGCGAGGCTCCAGCCTCAGACCCCTCACCTGGATGTTCTCCCTCACGTACACGGCGTAGTCATCGTTGCTCAGGAAATCCGCTCGTTTTTTGTACGTCTGGCTCTCTGTTACGACAGCACCGGTAGACTGTGAAAGATGAAGCGCTTTTTTAAAAAATGGTGGATCAGAGAAACCTACTTAAAAAGAAAGAAGTGTGTGAAATCTATAATATTAAGATATAAGGTATGAAACAGTCACCATATTTTCCCTATAAAATTCTTTTTTCTTTGTATTTTTCTTTTTGAGCAGGAAAGGTTTATTGATTGAGAAGCCCTACCTTGAGAAGATAAAAGAACTAATTCTAAATCCACTTGAAGAGCTTAAATTCTTCATTTAAATAAGATTAACGGCAATAGCATAATAAGCAGAATGAACTTCAGAAGCTAAAAGTGCAGAAAATTCCTGAGACATTTCCCAATTAATCCCACGAAACAATTTTCTCAGATCAGAAGCCAAGGCAACACGTAAAGCGTGATTTCTTAATAAAGGATCTTCTAACGGCTCCCCGACATCATCAGATGTGGGGACAAGGGTCTGCTTTAAAGCTAAAAGTCGTAACTGAGGCACAGAACACCCAGCAGGGCCGCAGGGAGCCCCCCGGAGCAGCCCAGGGGCGCGCGGCGGGCAGCACTGACCATAGCGTAGGACATGTCGTCGAAGTCCTCCATCACCTCCTCATCTGAACAGTCCTCAGACCCCGTGTCTGCATCCGAGAGGTCCGTGACCTGCGCGTCAGCGTGGTCCAGCAGCCACCCCACCAGGGCCTCCACGCCTACGAGCAAGCACACACAGGACACCCACAGTGGCCCCACAGCACCCACGGGCCTCGGGCGTCAGCGTCGCGTGCTCAACCTGTGATCGAGCGGCGGGCATGGCGGGGCACCACGGGGAGGACGCACACCTGGCAGGCTGGCCGCGTTCCCAGAGGCGCCCGTGAGCGACTTCAGCGCGAACTCGATGTTCCTCCTGGGGAAGCCCATCTCCATGAGCTGGGCCACGGTGGGCGCAGCGGGAGCGGGGGACTGCTTGCGCTTCTTGGCTCGGACGGGGCGCAGGTGCGGCGCGGGCACCGGCGTGGTGGCCTCGCTGGAGCTGCCGTCCTCAAACACCGGGCTGGACGGGTGCGTGCACTCCACAGCCAGACACTGACACACGGCCAGAGCGGCGGCCTGCGCAGAGGACAGCGGGGCTGGGAGGCTGGCAGACGCCAGGCGACCTCAGCCAGACTAAGAGAGTGGAGGTTACCGCTTTTGCCGTGAAGTGTGGGAAGCCCGGACCTGCATGGGCATTTTTAAATGAACGGTAAAACACAACAAAGACAACTTTCATAGTTTAACGCAGAGGAAAGGCAGGATGGCTAACGCCCACTTTGGCACACAGAACCTGGTCAGTCAGCCAGATCTCAATGTCCTTTAAGGAAAGTGTCACAGCAGCCTAGAGCTCTGGGTGCAACGCAAGCTGACGGAGGAAAGGCAGAGGGAGGGGCCCAGGGCAGGGAGAGAGGAGCCCCTTCCCCCAGGACAAAGCCGCGCCCCCCACCTCCTGCTCTCTCCCTCCGGACCACAAGCCAGAGACAAAAGGGGACTCATGCGCCACCGATCCAGCTCTCAGCTACTCAAAGGGCAAGACCAGGCTGAGGGCGAGGCAGGTACAAAACGCTGAGGGAGTTGAGAACTCTGGGAAACAAACTGCAGCGGCTTGGGGAACGCGCCCCGCTGGGGCTGGGTAGGGACTCCGCTCCCTTCCCCTTCCTCGGGCCGCAGCGCCCTCCCCGCCCCGCAGCGCGGCCTCAGCTCCAGATGCCCTCACAGCGCTGCTTCACCAAACTGAGCGTGTGAGGGAAGAGCTGGGAAGAAGCCAGGGGCGGCCAGGCACCAAACTGCCTGCGAGAAGAAAGCGTCCTGTGCTCCCCCGAGGCCCGCAGAACCCGGAGCCAATACAAAGAACACCCTCATCCAGGGACCCAGAGGGGCAGAACCAGGAGCGGCCGTAACCAGGAGAGACTGCCAACAGCAGGCCCGCGGGCAGCTCAGACGTCAGGGGTAGCGACAAGAACTGACCAGAACTCTCACAAACATGTTTTAGAACGCACAGTAAAGGACAGAGGCACCTACAACAGAACAATAAAATAAGAAGACGACGACAGTCATAAAGGGTGAAGAGAGGGGAACAAACTGTCAGAACAGCTGTGAACTATAAAATAAGAACCACATGGGCTGTGAGAGCTGAAACTATAAAATGCTTTCTTGGGTGGCTTACAGCAAACCAGACCCAAAAAAGCAGAACACTCTGACCTTGAAAACAGGTTAATACCATTGACCAAGCCGATCAACCGAGAAAAAGGCCTAACACAGGAACTCACTGATCCCCAACAGCTGTGCAGGGACAGTGTGAGACGGGAACGCAGGAGAGCAAGACAGGAAAACGTGTCCTCGTCGGAGGGTTCTGAACTGGGTGGGGGTGAGGGTGGAGATCGCAGGTCACCAAGCATCACCCCAGGAGGACGGGGAAAACGCACACACACACAGGCACACCTTAGTGAAAGCCACAGAAAGCCAGTATGTGGCCACGCGGCCCAGGGGAACAGACCCTTCATGCAGAACAAGAGACTGCTGGCTGATGGCCCGCCGGCATCAGTGGGGACACAACCATGGACGTGTGCTCTGCGGTACAGCAGTCCTTCCTGCTCCTCGGAGGACAACCCCCCATTTCCTGGTCTCCTGTCCACCTCTTTTCTCACCATGGCAGACCTCCCAGCACCCTCCTTGGTGCCCAGTGTCCTCCTTTTACCCCTGTAAGTGACTGGGAGCATGGCCACCCTGAGGCCACTTTTTTCACTGTGAGGTTTTCAGACCTAACAAGTGGTTGGTGTGCAGGCCGGGTCACTGAACCCCCTTGCGCCCACCGTTTCCTGCCTTTGCCACCTGAGCCCCACCATTCACTGGGGACAGCTGCCAGCCTTCCCATTGGTGGCCGGAGGCAGCTGCACCTTCACTCTGGACCGGGCTCCCCGCAGGGTCCTGGTCTCTGAGGATTTCTGTCAGGTACTTTCTGCCTACCAAAGTGAGCAACCAAGCTTTTGTCTTTGGTATTTTATCCAGAATTATTTATTATGCAGCAAGAAGGATTTTAAAAAATATCTAGTCCTCCATATCTCAGGCCATGACAGTTGCCGTCCTTAGACCCGGTCACATGTCATCTCTTCTGTGGACACGTGAGTACATCCCTGGCCCCCGAGCGGCTGGGAATGCAGGGGCACGGGGGTGGGGTGGGGTCTGAGGGCCTGGAACCCGGCACTAACAGAGCATGTCCAGGAAAGGCTTTGGATTGAGTGGAACAAACGAGCCAGTGCAACACTCATAGGTCAAGTGAGCTCCTTCCATAGCACCATGTCCTGGAAAAGATCCCTCCGTGAATACTGGAGCATTTAACACAAGCTGAATCTAGCACATTTTTTTCAAGTAATTAACATAAATTCACAATGAGGCTAAACTTCAACCGCTCCATCCTCTAACGAGAATGATGATCTATGACACAGCTAAGCTCAACAGAGTCATAAGAACCACTGTTCACTTAAAATTCAGAGCGTGTCAGTGAGTCCCCTCGAGCTCTGCCCGCCAGGGGCTCTGCCACTCCTGGCGACCAGAACACAGGGGCAGAGCCAGTCCTGGGGCGCACGAGGCACAGACACCAGAAAGAAAAGAAAAAAGAAAGAAAAAGAACCTATGGGGGAGAAAATACACATGTAGGGGGAAAGCTGGTCACAAAACACCATGCACGGGACTGAGGCTGAAGCTGCCGGGAGTGCTGGCGGTACCTCGAGCTCCTGCTTGTCAAATATGGCCTTGACCGGGGACGGCTGGGTGGCCGAGGCCAGCAGCTGCTGCAGGAGGATCATTGGGGGCTGCGGCCCTTCCGGAGACATGTCCCCCAGGTCAGGGGACGCGGCTGCGCCGTCGTCTGGATTGGAAAACAAAACGTGCACAACGTTAAAGATAATGCACTGAGCACGTCAAACGGAAGGGTTTCTGCCCCACCGTGTGCTGGACAACCAGAGCCGTCAGGGCTCGGGGATCCACGACCAGCCTCTAAGAATGTCCCACTCCTTGCCCCTTGGGTTCAGTCCTTCACTAGTGCAGCTGTCGCCTTAGGGCCGAGGCAAGCCAGGCCCAGCTCCCTACCCTTGCCCGTCCTGCCGCTTCTCTTCCTCGGTGCAGTCGCTGCTCAGCGCCCCCGTCTAGGGACACTCCGTGTGTACGCTTCTAGCTCTGGCTGTCCCTGCCAGGCCTTGCTCACACCATGGTCAGGTGACGTCTGTCTGTCTGTCACACACTGAGGAGCTTCATGAGGTGGTCAGCGCCTCCTGTCTGCCCCAGCCCCGACCCCCGCTGCCTCGAGCCCACTTAGTTCCTCGCAGCACTGCAGTTGACTATTTTGGTTTGGTGACAACTTCAGCTAATCCTCCAATCTCCAGGGGTTGGAAATCTTTCTCTTGAAGGACCAGAGAGTAAACAGCTCAGGGTTACCAGTCGCGTGGTCTGCCACTGAAAAGGGACAGCAGCCAGAGACAGCACATACATGTTCCCACGAAACCTGATCAAACCAGGTGGCTGGGGCACTTTGTCAGGCCCTGCCCTGGACCGCTCCGTCCGGGGCCTACGCTGCCCCTGCGTGGGATGGTGACCCGATCCAGTGCCACCACCTGTGCGGCAGTCCCACCAGTGACTTGTGGTCCATGGGTACCCAGTCAGGTGAGTGGACAGGACACACAGATGTGTGTGCACGTCTCCTCAGATGTCCGTCAGACGGCGGCACTGACATCCGGTCCCGGCAGTGAGGAGTCAAAGCCGCGCTCTCTGTGCTGGAGCCGGAGCAGGGTCTCGTTCGGGAGCGGGCTCCCACTCCTGAGGTCGGGCGCGGCCTAAGAGCCTGCGTTGCCAGCACGTTCCCCTGCGCTGTCATCAGCGCTGCTGGCGCCCGGGCCGCACTCTAAGCATCGGCAGCGGCCCTGCTGCCCGCCTCCCCGCCTGGTCCCACAGCCTTGTCTTCTAAGACAGTGACCACGGCGACCGCGGCTCGGCGATGGCGGGATGCGGGGCCCGCCTTCCGCGTACACTCAGGGGCTGCGGCCGCCCTCGGTGGGGCGCCGGCCGCCCCCACAGAGGTACCTGGCTGCGCGGCCGCGGCCTCCTGCACGGCGGGCTGGGACAGGATCTGCCGGAGCTGGTCCTGGTGGGGTAGCAGGGCGCGACCCGCCTTCAGGATGTACAGCCTCAGCTGCTGGCCCCGCAGCAGGTCCAGGTCCACTTGTCCTGCGGGAACGCGGGGCTCAGCGGGAACGCGCACCCTGCCTGGGCTCTGCTCCCCGTGGCAGCAGCACCGCCCCTGTGAGAACGAGCCGCCCGAGCCGCCGGCTGCCAGCAGCGGAGCACTAGCCTTCCTGGAGTTGGGGCTGCTGCTTCAGGAGAGGCTCCCCCTTTCCCGGTTCCCCCGCGCCCAAAGTCCCCACACAGCTACCCCGATGGGTCGGGCTGAGGATTAAATAAATGGGTTAACACAGAGCTCTGTGAGCTATGATCAGCATAGTCAATGTTTCCCGAACGGCTAAAATTTTAACCAGATCTCTATGTTACAAACAAAAGATTTCCACCTTTTTGGCCAAGGTGCCACCTAGACCGTGTGTCAGACACTCACTGCCGCTGGTCCCTCCCTCATCAGGACCACAGCCCTCCCTAGACTCAGACCCAACCAGCGGAGAGCAGCGGCGCCCACAGGCTACTGGGGAGCACGCGGAGGAAGCAGCCGCAGGGGCGCAGGCGGGGCAAGGAGCTGACTGAGCACAGCCCTCCCAGTGCTGTCCCCAAGCAGGACAGGCTGGAGGCCCCGGAAGGCTGAGTGGGGACATGGGAGGCAGGGGACGGAAGCAGCACAGGTGCCTCTCGGGCATCGAGCCTGACTACCTGGCAGATGGGTTGGTTCACTGTGACCAGTTTAGGGAGGCAGCGAGCTGAATGCTGGACGGGCGGGGGTTTGCTTGCGTGCGCCCTCCAGCCAAAGCTGAGAACTGGGGATTCAGGGGGAGAGGCAGTGGCCATGGTAAGCGCTGCAGCAGTGACCACAGCCACGGGAGGACGTGGGACAGAACTTGAGACGAGAGGGCAGAGGGCGCAGAGTTAAGATGACTCCATAAGGGTTGCCGGCAGGAAAAGAACCGTCAGGGAGAACGCGTGAAGAACACGCAGGCCCAATGTAAGGAGAATGAAGAGAGCAGGAGCCAGGCACGGGAGGAAGAGTTTGCACGCAGGGGGTCCCAACCCACCATCCACAGGTATGAAGCAAGGCGGGTCCTAGAGCAAAGCCCCCCGAGGGCAACCGGACAGAGGACGGTGATGGAGGGTCCACGGGGAGCAAAACGGAACAGACACATCCCCAAAACGCTTGCTCAAGAGTACGCACGGGCCCCAGGGAGCAGGGGCGACACTCCCAGCACTCAGTCGCCCTTTGTATCCAGCACACACTCCCGTCAGCACGCCCAGGGCACCGCGCCCACGGTCGCCCAACAAGCGTCGGCCCGTCTAAGCTCAAAGCAGCCGCCCACTAACCTAAAAATCCCTGTTTGGGTGACTTCTTTATCTTCTGCTTTTCCAGTCTGCTCCCAGCGAGGTTCACCAGCTGAGCCCAGACCGAGAGCATGGGCTCCGTGAAGGGCAGGTTGGTGATGCTGAACGCCACGGCGGGAAGCTGGGGAGAGAGCAAGAAACGGTTACCATGTGGCCCGCGAAATGGCCAAGGAAGATGTTCTGGAAGTTATCACAACCACGAGCTGAATTCTGAAAGACCTCACAGGCCAGAGTCTTCTGACACCTAAACATAATGGTTTTAAAAGAGGACACTAAGGGAAAGATGGTGATATGTATAATAAATACAACCTAAGTTAATTCTTTTCACCAACTTGTCAATAATAATTATATTAGGGTGGTAACTATTATGTACTTAGACATTTTCTATACATTTCAAGTTTACTACAATGTATATATGTATTTCTAAGATGATCAAAAACTTTTATAGAAACAGTCAGAATGCAACTTAGGTCACATAACATCAGAATAATATAAGTCTGGCTCCTTCCTGCGCAGCCCTAATTCAGGTTTAATGACAGCAGCTGCTACATAAGCCATAACACTCAACACAATTAAAAGCACTTTCAACATGAAACAAGACATTATTGTAAAGGAACCATTTTTAGGCTTTTAAAAAAGTTGACTTATTCAACAAAAAACAAACTTCACCAATTCACATTTTGAAATGCCTTACAGGCTCACAAGCACCTGCTAAGTTGCCGCTGCCCTCTCCCGTCTTTTGAGGCTGGAATGAGGCATGAACTACTCCCCTTCATAACCCTGCAAGCCGGGCCCGACCCATCCCAGGCACACAGAGCCAACAGGGAGAAAGGCGGACGGCTTTCCTGAGGTCAGGAGGCCTCTAGAAGGCAAATGTGAACTACGAGGAACCCTAGCACTGATCTGAGAACCTGGTTCTAGTATAAAACCCCTTTGCCTCACTTCCCAGCGACCAAGCACAGTTCACATACCGGTTTCAGCTGATTTAACGGGCAGACACGACACGCCCGCATGTCTGAGAACTGCACGGTGATTCTGCCCTTCGGGGTGATGCGCGTCACGGTGCCTTCCCCAAACTCCTCGTGCATGACCTGGCCCCCCAGCCGCAGGCGGCCGTCGATGCCCCCGATGACAGCCAGGACAGCCATGAGGCCCCCCACCTCGGGGCTCTCAGAGTCCAGGGGGCAGTCCTCCTGCAGGGCCTGGTGCAGACAGACAGCAAGTGTGAAGCCGGGAGCCAGGGAGCTGCCCTGTCCTACCCTCCACAGCTGAGCCAAGTTCATTTTTATATTCATGTCTTCAATAATTATTTCCAGAAACAGATATTTTAAAATCTCTGAACAAAATACGCAGCTTTTAAAAAGATAATCTGGCCCTGGCTGGTGTGGCTCAGCGGATTGAGCTCTGGCCTGCGAACCAAAGGGTCACCAGTTCGATTCCTAGTCATGGCACACGCCTGGGTTGCAGACCAGGTCCCCAGTGGGGGCGCACGAGAGGCAACCACACATTGATGCTTCTCTCTTTCTCCCTCCCTTCCCCTCTCTAAAAATAAATAAAATCTTTTTAAAAAAAAAGAAGAAGAAGATCTGTACGTGCAAGTAACACTCCGTAGAGGTCAATGAGCAGATGTGAACGCGAGGCACCCACCCCGTCGGCCGCCTTGGCGCCGCAGCTGCGGGTGACAGACTGGAGCTGGGAGTTGATGTACTTGTTGATGAGGCCGTTCCACTGGCCCAGCGAGTGCAGCGTGCGCAGCAGGGCCACCGCCTCCTCCGCCAGGGTGCTGCTGTGCGTGGCGGTCAGCGAGGCCTGCGGCCGGGCCCTCCGCCTCCGCAGGGTGGACTCTGAAAGCAACACACAGGACCGGCGCTAGGCGGCGCCCGCTCCCCGAGCCGGCCCGGACGCGGGAAGGCAGCGCGGCCCACCTCGGAGAAACGGGACGTCTGAGGAGCAGGTGGTGAGCAAGCTGCCCAGGAACCCAAAGAGCTTTTCCACAAGGCACTTCATGTCCTTGGCCCGTTCGGTCTTGTCCCACGACGGCAGCACCGCTTGCAGTAAATGTAGAGCTAAGATCTGCACAGGGCGATGCAAAACGGCCGGCATTAGAGCAAGCCAGTATTGGGCACGGGAAGAGATAAGAACTTTATTTTCCCTTTATTTTCCGTTCCTGTAATGGAAGTAACCATGTGAAAATTCTGATATTCATTATTTACAATTCATTACACCGAAGCCAACTCATGATACGGATGACCGGGAGTTTAAAAAAAAAAAGCTACTTCACAGATGCAGGTACTTATTTGAGTAAAAATAGTTACTCCTAGTCGGACGCTTCACAAGACCGTCACGCTGCAGCTCCTGTGAAGCCGCTGAGCCCTCCCTCCTCCCAGAGAAGCCGGCCAAGGGCCTCGGCCCTTTGCGCCCACGAACTGACTCCGGAGAGCGCCCTTCTCACTGCCAGATGGGGTGCTGCCCTTTCTGAATCACTTAACGCACCCAAGCACATCTGCGACTTCGTAAAAACCTGCTTTAGACTGGTGCGCCTTCCGTTCTGCGCCCGTCCCTGTACCCGGGCGCCGACTAGCGAGGACCCCGTGGTATCTCGAGGCCGCGCCGCCCCGCCCCGCCCCAGCCCCGCCCCGCCCCCGCCCCGCCCCACGCCCTCCAGCCCCGCCCCCACGCCGGGTAGCAGCTCACCTGGCGCTGCAGCGAGGCGGCTGTGAAGGGCGCGTGTCCCTCGACGACCCGCATGAGCAGCGCGATCCACGGCGGGGAGCTGAGCGCGGTGCACATGTGCGGCGTGAGCGCGATGCTGCGCACGAAGCCCAGCGAGCACCAGCCGCGGTGCTGCTCCCGGCTCACCAGCCTGCTCGGGGAAGCTGCGGGCGACACGGCTGCTGGCACCGGCCCAGCCTCGACGCCCGACCCACCCGCCACTGCTGTCGGTAATGAGCTGCGCGGCAAATACGTCGCAAGTTCCCGCGTTCGCAGTGGGACAGAAAAGCGGGGAAGCCTCCCGGGTTACTTCCAGGACCATCTTACAACATTTTTAAGACCTTCCAAGGACAGGTCGTAACCCACAGCGGCTGGGATTGTATCTACTGTTTCCAGGTCAGAGGAAATGATTCAGAATTCAGCAGCACAGTTTGTGGGAATGCACCTGTTACTTTTTTTAAATACTTCGTGTTTTAAATATCCCCATAATGTTGTGTCTATTTAATCTGCACCACGGATGGCCAACCCAAATATAGGAAGTCTGTGTGGACAGGAGAAGAGCAAGGTTTTCAGGACTTTGATCCAGCTGAACTCTGGTGAGACCCCTCTTCTGGGCCTCGGCCTCCCCTCCCGTGGGCGCACCGTCGGCCTGCTCAGACCCGCCCTCAGACCCCCGCTCCGCAGGCTCACAGGGACGCAGGCTGGCTCCTGCGCTGTCACGCTCACCCACATGCATGTACATGCTCTCACACGCACACCAACCTTCACGTGCCCACATTCACACCCCACCGCAACCGCTAACACTCATACACACTCAAACATACCCAGCAACACACACATTCTCCTTTCACACTCACACCCACATTCCTCTAGAGTCTCACTCACACGCAGGCTCATGCTCACTGCAAACTCACATATTCACAAGCACTCACACGTATGTACTCACACACGCACAATCGCTCCCCTACTTCCTGACTCATCCTCCCCACTCAAACACCACAGCAGGCCGCACTGTATCCCCCCAAATTCACGTTCCTCCAGACCCTCAGCATGTGACCTTATATGTAAATAAATCCTTACAGATGTAATTAAGCTGCTGGATGAGGGTGAACTCTAAGTGCAATGATGGTCCTTCAAAGAGACAGAAAAGGACACACAAAGACATAGGCGAGGAGCCCGAGGACCTCAGAACAGGACCTGACTTGGCAAGAGTCACAGGAACTGCGGCCCATTAAGTTAAGATGAGCTCACACGGAGCGGACCGGCCCTCATCCAAGGTGACTGGTGTCCTTACACAAAGGGCAGCCTGGAGACAGACACTCCCACAGGGAGAAGGCCCTGCGAAGATGAGGGCAGAGAGGTACACGGAGGGACGTCAGAGAGGGTCCGCATGGCTCCGCAGCCGGGACAGAGGCCGTGCTGACACCTGAATGCTGGCCTTCCAGCCCCCAGGACGGGAGACAGTGCGTTTGTGTGGCGCCAGCCCCCTGCTGTGCGGCGCTCTAATGTGGCAGTCCGAGCAGACTACTACAGCTACCAAGTTCATGAGGATTTGTAGGTGCTGCCCTAAGACGCTAGTGTGCACACTCACACACACACACACACACACACACACACATCATGCAACAAAACCGCAGCCCCGGCCTGACTCTGGGCCCACGAACACTCGCTGCGTACCTGTCTTGTCCGTCGTTCCGCTCTCCACCAGCGTGCGCAGCAGCCCGCACAGAGTCCTGGTGGCTTCGCTCTGCATGACGTCAGCGTGGACCCCCGCAGAAAGGCACAGAGTTTGCAGCAAGTTCACAGTGCTGGTCAGCAGCATGGCAGTGGGGTGCATGTTCCTTTCCATTTGCTCAGCTTCTGGGAGAAAAACAATCAAACTCTACTTCCAAGTACAACTGGAAGACATCCCTGAAGGTAATTTAAGGGTCTTACTATAACATTCTTCTTTTTTTACTGTGGAAAGGGAAGCAGCTCTTTACGAGAAAAGCTGCGATTCGGGGTGTGCTGAATGCCCACCTCAACCACCTCTGTGCCCACCATCCTCACAGAAAACAAGCTTCTTGAATTAAATTTTTAAAAACAATCTCAGCATACAGCTCAGAAGCACGAAAACGAGTTCCAGGATCCATTCCCTTAGGAAGACAACTTAAATGACAAAAGCCGGTTGCTGACCAGTTAACAAGACCCCGGACGAAGATGACGTGCGTGCTTCCAGGCCTGACTTTCAGACCAGAAGGCACATGGCAGCCAGGCCACCTTGCTGCCACTTAGCCAATCCCATTCAGGCTCCCCCTTCCCTGAAAGAAGACCACAGCAGAGAACTGGAGGTGGGGGGCACCCGGCCTGGACATCGTGCTGTGTCAGGTGCAATGAGAGCAAACTCTGTGCTGCCCACCTGGGAAGGGCCACATAGCTTCCCCGTGTCGTCTGCACCTGGGGGACCTGGGTGCCCAGCCTTCCCCGGCCCCATACCACCTGCTCTCTGCGGAGCTCAGCCTCTGGGGGTCCT
This sequence comes from Furipterus horrens, assembly GCF_987537825.1. Classification (NCBI taxonomy): domain Eukaryota; kingdom Metazoa; phylum Chordata; class Mammalia; order Chiroptera; family Furipteridae; genus Furipterus; species Furipterus horrens. Next base: position 484,452 of record NW_028327186.1, on the reverse strand, counting down.
CCCCTAACTCGGAAAAGTCCCTTCCAAAACCTGGCCACGCTGCCAAGACGGCCGGCACCTGAGCCCCACAAATCAGGGCTGGCCTCCTGGACCACCTCACCAAGGCCAGTCATGGGACGCTCCCCTCACATGTCCCAGCGTCTTCTGGGCACATCTAGAAAATGTCAGGGAGCCCTGCTCTGAAAGCCTTGAATTTCCTCAGCTAGGACCGAATTTCTGGGTCACTGCAAGTTCTCACCTCTGCAGTTCTCGAGGCAATTAGTGCTAACGAGCAGCCTTCTGGGAGAAGGACCTGGGAGGAGAGGTGAGAGGAAGAGGGGGCTCCCAGCATAGCCAGGCCCTGCGTCCCCGCAGGCCCTGCCTGCCCCCAACACTGTCTCAGCAGGAACAGGAGAGGCGTGTCCAGTGCGGCCACCAGCGCCCAGAGCCAGCTGTGCCCCTGCATCACAGTCACCTGGGACGGATTCCACCTGGGCTTCAGGGGCAAGTCCCCGGGTACAAAGCACCGTGTGAGGGTGAGTAGTGCCAGTGTCCCCGCCCCCAGAGGAAACGGCTGCTGAGCCAGCGTGTGGGCGCGGCCTGCCAGGCTGGGCTGCAATGGACGCCGCAGCCCCCAGGCACCCACCTGAGTCGTCCTCCGTGTCCGAGTCCTCTGCCGAGGGCTGCGTGGAGGTCGGCAGCTCCGCCAGCTTGAGGTCGTACTTGCCCTCCTTCCCCATCCGGTAGGAGTTGGTGCTGCCCGCGTCCCACTGGACCCGGATCCACCCGTCCTCTCCCAGTTCCCCGATCACGCGGCCGAGGCCAGGGGGAGGTCCGTCCTGCGGAAGCCGGAACAAAGATCAGCTCCGTGGGCGTGCGCCGCCCCGTCCCACACACGTGCCTGGAAGAGCGGCTGCGTTGCTGTGCACAGACCCTGTGTCTGCAGACGGCACCAAAGCTGCCGGCAGCACGCAGCGTCCACATGGCGACCACCGTGGACGGAACACCACCAAACAGGTGCCGTAGGCTCCTGTCCCAAGGAGGCACATAGAGACGTGTTGTCTCAGCACCCTCGCTGGGCCGCTGCAGGGACCAGGCTGTGCAGCCGGTCCTGGCCCCCCATTCCCTGGCCCCCTCAGTCCCTCATGGGCTTCACAGACGAGAACCTGGAACAAGTGCCTCTGTCCCCTCTCACTGCTTGGCTTCCCATCCAGCTCTCGTTCCTGAGTGAAAGTGTTTCTAGGAGGTGCTGCCCAGCCTCCCCAGGACACCTGGATTTCTGACGTGGCTGACAGGCCCCACTTTCACGTGGGGCTGGGAAAGCCGAGCTTTGACCTGGATGCTCCCTAGGTGAGCATTGTCCTTGGCTGTGACAATGGTTATGATGCAGCCACCGCCCCCATGGCTTCTACCTGGGGACACCTCACCGACACTGGGAGCTACAGGGAGATGATGAAAGGTGACCACCGCCAGGCCAGGGCACTGAGCAGGTGCAGAGGCAGCCACGGTCGTCCCTGCTAAGAGCACTCAGGAGGCGAGGACTCAGACGAGGTTCATGCTCTCTCGCTCACTCTCGCCCTTCCTCCGGCTGCACCTCAACTTGAGCCCGTGCCAGAGAACTCTCCGCCAACAGCCGCTACTCCTCGCAAACCCGGCCTGCACGGGGGGCCCCAGCCCAGGACACGTGCCTCTCTGCTTGTTTTGATTCTCTGCCCCTGTCATCAGGAGCAGACCACTGTGTCATCTGTCAACTGCACCCGTCCTGAGTTAAGGGAGGCACTGGCTCCGCGTTCCACCCGCTGAGACAGAGCAAGTCGGGCTGCGCCACAGCTGATGACTGGGCAGCTGCTGCGTCTAAATCAAACCTGGGTACCTGATCGCCCCACTTCCAGTCCACGCCCCTCATGACCCGGGTTCCAATCTTCATCATGGCGGCCAGCTCTGGCCCCGAGACTGGGAGCTGCGCTGGGGCCGTTTCCTTCCTTGTCTCTTCCAGGACGGTGGCAGCAGCGCCCCGGGCGCACGCGCTCATGTCTTCTTCAACGTGGTCACAGCTAGGGCCTGTTGGAGTGTCAAAACCAGTGGCCAATGAGCACTTACAATTTCCTCCTCTCCAGTTTTTAAATTAAAAAGTACTTATGCAAATCATAAGTTTAAAGACTCTATAGCATAAAGTCTCTTCTTATCAATACAATAAATACCATGAAAACTTTACTGATGAGAATTAAGACTGTTACAAAGGTAAGGGGAGGACAATCTATATAAACATGTATCAGACTGTATAAAAGATGTAAAGGCAGAGTAACTAAGTTAGAAAAACACTCATCGTGTTTTTATTAAAATAGACTAACAAAAGATAACCACCTAAATGTCTAACAACGAGAAATTAAACTTTCATTATGGTACCTCGCAGAAAAGCGCGCACAGAACGGCCCCGAGACAGCCGGCCTCAGAAAGTCCCGTGTGCTTGGTGGGCCCTCAGCCAGCCGCTGGGACCCTGGATTTCGGGAGGGCACCCGCACTCCCTAAGTGACAGGAGGCCTCACTCTGCTCAACTGTGGGCACCAACAACGTGGTCTCGGCCAAAACCTGCCTCCCTCTGGGGCCTGGAGCTTGGGTCCGTCCAGGCAGAGGTCCCAGGTGACCAGCCCAGTGCGCACCCTGGGCGCCGGGTCCCCACGGAGAATTCTCCTAGCCTGTCGCTGAACCTGGGGGTGTCCTGGGGGCTCTGACAGAGGAATGGCAGTGGTGGAACACTCCAGAACAACCCTGTTTGTTAAGAGGAAGAATAAAGGGACGGGACGTGGCGGTGTACTGGTCCCTGGTAGCTGTGGAATCGTTCTCACTATAAACCACGAGCTGGGCTGTCAGTGACAAGTGACATGTCTCAGGATTTGAAAACGGGTAAGTCCCACCCCAGGCACTGCTTGCTGGCTGCCCTGGCTGCCTGTGGCCTCTTAGCTAAAATGAGGGGGACACCCAGGCCTGGTAACTCCTTTAATCTTTGCCCCCTCCTCTAGGTGGGAGAGAAAAGTGCCCAAAGGTCATTCCCAAAGGTGGGCTTGCATAGGTCAGAAATGTAGGGAGTTTTTGTTCCTCCTCCTCGGAGAGGGAGAAAACAGGTCCCAGAGCTGGAGAAAAGCTTGAGATCCATGGGAAGTGGGGGTGGGGAGCACAGGCAGGACCTGGTCTTTCCTCCAGGCCAGCAGTCAGGCTGGAGGGGCAGGGTCTGCATTCCTGCCCTGTGTGCCCTGGGCTGCTGTCATGTTAACCCTGGAAGTGCCGTATTTACTGCAAGGGCTTGGGCTACCTTCGGAGTTAGAAAAAAGAAGATCTGGCTCACTATTCTGTGGCTATGGTATCTGGATGAATACATGTAAAGTGAATAGAATATGTGAAAGGGAAGCCACCTGATCAGGGGAAGCAGCAGATACAGGTATGTACTGTGGGACTCTGCCCCCTGGCTGTTAGCAGCCAGCAAGCAGGCTGGAATTTAAACTCTAGAACACTGGGGAAAAGGGAGACAACCGTAAAAAGAGAGGCAATTTCTACGTGGAAATACAGTTCTGATCCTTTTAATAGTTTATTTATTTGTTTATTTATTTTTAGAGAGAGGGGAAAGGAGAAAGAGAGGGAGAGAAACATCACTGTGTGGTTGCCTCTCACTCGTGCCCCCAACTGGGGACCTGACGTGCAACCTAGTCATGTGCCCTGACGGGGAATCGAACCAGCGACACTTGGCTCACAGGCCGACGCTCAATCCACTGAGCCACAGCAGCCAGGTTGATCCTTTTAAAAGGAGCTGTAGTTGCTATGAGGTCCAAGGCACCAGCTGTGTGCTCACAGAGGCTGCCCATTCCCAGCCTGCCGCACTCCTGAGTGCATCACGTGGGCCTAGGACCAGCAAGGCCCAAGGGCTGAGGGAAGCCTGGGATTTCACGTGGACTTGGAACACTGGCCCAGAAGCATCTCAGGATTCAGGCAAAGAGTATGGTTAGCCGATCAGGTGTCACACGCGCACATTACAGAACGCTCTTCTCCAAAGAGCAGCACATGTCCTCCCAAGGACGCCTGGGTTGTTCTCCAGGACAGACACGGGTGAGGCCCCAAAACACGTCTCAAACTGAACTAGACTAAAACCATACAAATTACCTGCTCTGACCATAACGAAAAAAAAAGTAGAAATTTATAACAGAAGGAAAACTGGAAAATTCACAAGTATGTAGAAATTAAACAACACACACTTAACCTAGCAAAGGGAGGAAAAAATCATGAGAAATAAAATTATATTTTGAGATAAATGAAAACAAGAACACAGCACATCAAAACTTGTGGGACGCAGCAAAAGCAGTGCTCAGGGGGGAATTTATATCTAAGAAAACATACATTAAAAATGAAGAAAGATCTCTCCCTGGCTGGTGTGGCTCAGTGGACCAAGCACCGGTCTGCGAACCAAAAGGTCGCTGGTTCGAATCCCAGTCAGGGCACATGCCTGGGTTACAGGCCAGGCCCCCAGTTGTAGGGATACAAGAGGCAACTGACAGAATGTTTCTCACTCACATCTATGTTTCTCTCCCTCTCGTTCTCCTTCCCTTTTCCCCTCTCTCTAAAAATAAATAAAATATATGTTTTAAATGAAGATCTCAATAACTTAACTCTACATCTAGATGAACTAGAAAAGTAAGAAGAAGGTAAGGAAGTTAGCAGAAAGAAGGAAACAGTAAAAATTAAAGCAAATATAAATAGATAATAGGAAAAATACAATCAGCAAAATCAAAAGTTGGGGTTTTTTGAAAAATGTCAACAAAACTGACCATCTCTTAGGTGCATTAAGAAAAAAGAGAGGATGCAAGTAACTAAAACCAGCAGTGAAAGTGGCAACAATACTGATTCTGCAAAAATAAGAAGGACTATAAAGAGAGCACTGTGAACAACCGCATGCCGACATAATAATTAGCAAACCCAGATAACATGGATAAACTCCTAAAAACACAAGTTACGTGAACTGACTCAAGAAGAAACAGAAATCGTGCAGAGTCCTACCGGACAAGTAAAGAGGCTACATCAGTAAACCCAAAAACCTCCCAGCACAGAAAAACCAAGGACCAGATGGCCCAACTGCTCAGTTCTATTGAACATTGAAAGAATTAATGCCAATTCTCTAAGTCTTCCAAAAATAGAACGCTTCCCAACTGTGTCCTGGCAACACTTACCAACTCACTCTATGAGACCAGCATTAAATTACCGCGATAACAATAAAACTGTAAAATGCTGCTCAGAGACATGGAAGAAGACCTACATAAACACAAAGGTCTCCCAAGTTCATAGAATGAAAGGCTTAATATTGTTAAGAGGGCAGCACTCCCCAGCACAATCTACAGATTCAGTAGAATCACTAAAAAACACCAATGCCTTTTTTGCAGACATGGAAAAGCCAGCCTTCCGCCCGCCTGGCCAATTCTAACTTATTTCCGAGTCCTGGCTGAGCAACGGCCAGGCAGCACCATGGTACAGTGGGCCTGTAAATAGCCCAGCCCCTGCCGCATGGTGACTGACCCTACAGATAACCTGTTTCTACAACCAGAGTCTATAATGAGAACCAATTATGGAAAAAAAAAGAAAAAAGAAAAGCCAGCCCTGAAACTTATATGGAAATGCAGGGGACCCAAATACCCAAAATAATCTTGAAGTAAAAAAGCAAAGTTAGCCTTGGCTGGTGTGGCTCAGTGGATTGAGAGTTGGCCTGCAAACCGAAAGGTCACTGGTTCGATTCCCAGTCAGAGCACATGCCTGGGTTGCGGACCAGGTCCCCAGTTGGAGGCGCGTGAGAGGCAGCCACACAGTGATGTTTCTCTTCCTGTCTTCCCCCCCTCCATTCCCCTCTTTCTCAAAATAAAATATTTAAAAAAAAAACAAAACTGTCAATTCCAAAGTAACCAAAATTTAAAAGAAAATAAAATAATAATAAAATAAATGACACAGAGAGAGAGCCCTAGGCAAAATCACAACGTTCCGTAAAGGAAGCCGGGCGGGGCGACGCACCGATGAGCCGCAGTGCGGTCTGCGCCAGGGCCAGTGTGCCGGAGTTGAGCAGGAGGTTGAGGTTGCGCGCCCCGTGCTGCAGGGTCAGCATGCTGAGCATCACCAGGAGGAAGCGGGCTTGCGGGGTGGTGCCCAGGCTCGGTCCCGCGGGGTTCTCGTTGGTGATGGTCTGCAGGGGCACGGGCTGGACACCTACAAAGCATGGGCACGCGTCAGTGTCTCGCGTGTGGATACAAGAATATACCTGATGCGGGAAACCCTAGCGATTTGTTAAAATTCCGTCTGTTTGTCCGTGGATTCCTAGAGCGTGGGCGTCGGGAGCCCCTGTGATGCTCTGCAGGTGCCCTGCCACCGTCACACCACACGCGGGCATCTGGCCTGTCTACAGTCACCACTGCTCCTGCACCCCCTGGTGGCTGCCTCAGTCCACAGCACTGATGACAGTGTTCACTTCTCTTCCCCAGAAGCAGCCCCAGCTCAACTTGTCATCGGAACAATTAAGCATTAATATAGATCCACATTTTAGGGTGCAGCGTGGTAACTGATACACATGAAAGGTTAAGGTGTCAAAGCTTTATATTAGGATGCTACAAGATTGTATTATTTGTCAAATTTTGCAAGTTTTATTTAGAACCCGAGAAAGTGTAAAGCAGCTTAGATTATCGGTCTGATGTACAAAGTTATTCAAGAGCAAAAATCGGCATCTGAGAGTTCCCACAACATGTAATGAGGAGCCACACTATAAAATAACACCAATGAGATCCCCAACGTTACTTCAACAGCAGTTTTAATACAGCCTGTTAACCATGAGATATTTTAAAAACTCACCCAGCTCTTTAAATTTGGCGTTTGCATCCATCAAAATGTTTCGAACGTTCTGAACAGCCCAAGCGTACAGCTTGCCAAATGTCACCTCCAGCAGCATCCGGTTAAAAGGCGGGATCAAATCAACATCCTTTAAACAATCCGTAAGGGGTTCCCTTACAAAGATACAGAATTTTACTTAGATTATTGCCAAGCTGTTACCGCAGCAGAATGACGCACTGCTGCCCCCATGTTCCTTCATCAGTAAATCTCATGAACAAAACGAATGAGAAACAGAAACAGACTCCCAGGTACAGAGAACGGACTGAGAGCGGTCAGTGGGCAGGGGGCAGGGGGCAGGGGACTGGGTGAGAAAGCTGAAGGGATTTTAAGCAAAGAAAAGAACCTCAGAGACGCAGACAACGGCAGGGTGGTGACCAGAGGGAACGGGGTGGGGAGGGGTCGGCAAAGGTAAAGGGGGGATGATGGTGAGGGAGGGAGACCTGACCTGGGGTGGGAACACCCAGTACACCCTACAGACTCTGTGCTACATAACTGTGTCCCTAAAACTTATGTACTTTTTAAAGTGTTATTTATTCTTAGAGAGAGGGCAAAGGAGGGAGAAAAACATCAACGTGAGAGAGAAATATGGACTGGCTGCCTCTTGCACGCACCCTGACGGGGACCAGGCCTGCAACCCAGGCACGTGCCCTGACCGGGAATCAAACCTGTGACCTTTCAGTTTGTGGGACGCTGCCCAGCCCACTGGTCAGGGCCAAACCTATGTAATTTCATTACCCAACGTCACCCCAATAAATTCAATTTAAAAAAAAGAAATAAGCCCTGGCTGGTGTGGCTCAGTGGACTGAGCGCCAGCCTGGGAACTGAAAGGTTGTTGGTTCGATGCCTGGTTGGTGCACGTGCCTGGGTTGTGGGCAGGTTCCCCAACTGGAGGTGTATGAGAGGCAACCGACCGAGGTTTCTCTCCTCTCTTCCTCCCTCCCTTCCCCTCTCTCTAAAGATAAATAAAAATCTTAAAAATAATAATAATAAAGAAAGAAATACAATGAAATTAAAACCGTTAAAAAGCCTTACCCTACATCGACCCCCTCCGGGATAAGGCGCTGCCACCCGCAGAACATGGCGTACTGCACAGACGGGAGGAGGGAGTTCTTGGCTGCCAGCCTTAGGATGGTGTCTATGCCTTCCAGGCGCACCTCCGCCCTCTCCAGCTGCAAAACACCCGCAGCACAGTGAGGCCGCGCCGCTGAGCCGCGCCGGGAGGGGGTCTCGGCGAGCGCCGTACCTGTTTCAGCAGGCACTTCCTCATCTTCTCCACGTCCACCGGCTCTTCCTTCAGGGCGAACTCGGCGATGGTGCCGAGCAGCGCAGACTGCGGGTAAAGGCCCTGCACGTTCTGCTTCAGCCACTTGTACCTGTGGACACCCGTGACGGTGCTCAGCAGCGGCTGCCACTTGTCCTGGGAGAGGAAAGCCATGTCACCATGTGTCTGCCCCGAGATATTATGGGCTCTGAAACAGTGACTCAAAAATTAAAATAAAATATAAATGCTGATAGCTTTTTCCTGGTAACATATTTTAAATGTAGGAACTACCTTAGAGTGAAAATAACTAGGTTAGACGTATGCTTATAAATGAATTTTAACTCTGTACTTATGTACATGGGAAGGGCACACTTGGCATGCAGAGTTACATAATCATCCCTGTTAACAGTCTCAGGGGCCAGAACGTTCCTGAAGCCAAGGATGCAGTCATGACCGAAGGAATGAAGGAATGAATGGGCGAATGAAAGGATGACTGTAGGAAGGAAGGAAGGAAGGAAGGAATGACTGAATGAATGGTGAGCACTCCCTACAGTGAGAGGACACACTTCTCCCGGGGTGGATCTGCCCAAGCGGCACCAGGCAGCCGAGGCTGGGGCGCAGTTACCGACCCCTGAACAGGCCGCTTCACGCTCCACCCGGCGGGCGCTTAAGGACAGAGCGACAGTCCCCGGGGGTCCCTTTGTTTCTATACAGCCAGTCTGAGAATCACAGAGAATACTTCACCTTGGGTGATTTAATTGCAATGGGTCTTTTGTCCACGCTTATCGGACTGTGAGGCAAAATGCAAGCTTCTTCTAAATCACTCTCTTCGTTTCCAATTTTTTCTTCATCATCAGTAGATTCTGGCTTCTTAGGAACTATGTTTAAAAACATCATTCATTATAAAAACCACTTACTTAAGTATAAATTAATAACTACTAAAATTTGCATAAAAGTAAGGGACACAAATGTGTCAGTATCTACACAAGTGTCGTAATTACGCTCACGCTGCATCCAGAACTAACCCTTTGCCGCCCCGTGCCAGGCACAGGACAGAGGACGTGAGTGCCACCATGGGGATTGAGCACCGGCCTGTGAACCAAAGGGTCGCCGGTTCGATTCCCAGTCAGGGCACAGGCCTGGGTTGTGGGCCAGGTCCCCAGTTGGGGGCGCATAAGAGGCAATCACACATGGATGTTTCTCTCCCTCTCTTTCTCCCTCCCTTCCTCTCTCTCTAAAAATAAATAAATAAAATCTTAAAATAAAGTAGCTAACTTTTTAACGATTATTGTAATTTAAATGCTATGCAATTTTCATGTGTCAAACATATTATTCTTCGGATTTCTTTTTTAACAGAACAATTTCAAAATGCCAGCTCCAGCCTCAGCGCGAGGACAGTGCACCAGAGGCAGCAGGCTGCAGGGGGGGCGGGGGAGCCGTCACCAGGTCGCACGGAATTAGTCAGGAGCCTTTCGCTACATCAATCTCCGTAATTAGGGAAACGGCGCTCAAACACGCGATGTGATGTGTGCTGCCGCTTCTGTATTTTGGTCCCTTTCAAGGCTTTCAAGTCTAGTTCTTCCCAGCACAGAATATAAATAACGAGCAACATTCCGCTTCGCTGGAACCCTGTAAAGCCCAGGAAAGGCCTGTCCCCTCGGCGCTGGGCCCTGGCCAGCTCCTGCGAACCGGGCTCTCGGCCCTGGGCCTGCTCTGCCCGAGGAGAGCGTGTCTGTGTGCCTGAGGCCTACGACGTTTCCCATCCGGCCAGAGAGCTGCTGCCAACGGGGTGGCTTAGGGGGCCGCCTGCTTCTGCTCTGGGGCTGGAGTCGGGGCCACTGACAGCTGTTCCCCAGGCCCCGCGTGAACCATGCGGCCGAGCCGGACAACAGCCCTGCCACCGAGGCTCCGGTGAGTGCCCCCGGCTGACGGCCTTTCACCCACGTCGCTGCACGCCCTGTCAGAGGCCCGGGCACAGGCCGTGCCACTCCGCTGGGCGGGGACGCTTGGGGCTCGGTCCTGGGTGCCTCCGAGTTCCCTCCACACGCCTTTCCTTTTGCCCATTTGCATCTGCCCCGTTTCACGGCGACACACTGCAGCCACCAGTATGTCCGCTCCTGCGTCCGACAGAGCCCTACCAGGGAGTCGTTATTTACGTTACTGCATTTTCTTTCTAAAAGAAGAGAAAAGACAGCTTCCAAGAGCAAACAACTACATGTATAAACCCACAACAAGAAACCTGGAGAGGCGACCACGTGGGCTCGGAAGCCACGCCGGTGGTAACGAGGCGGCGAGGGGGCCTTGTCCCTGAGGCAGCGGCGCGGCCGCGGCCTCTGTGCGCGAGCCCCGGGGACCTCAGAAGAGTCCCGGCCCGACTCCCAGGCCCAGAGCACCTCTGGGGCTCAGACAAGTGGGTGTGCTTTAGGGGCTGCCTGGGAACAATCCCTTCAGGATGGTTTCTAAACAAGCCAGTCTTTCACAACACTGCTGGTCACAATCCCATCAAATCCCAGTCATCAGTATTGCTTAGTTAGCTGCTCTGTGAGCAAATCAGGATGACTCAAAAGAATCTAATCAGAAATTTCTACAGACTTGTTTATAATTCCAAGTGACTGAATTCTATGGTATTTTTACTCAAATTTTGGTCATTTAATGCAAAAAGTCTTTCTATATCGCTACACAGCTGCTTCCTGAAAATACCAGTCATTCTTCTAATTCCTTTTATAACATTTCTCCGTGTATCAGAATACACTGTATTTCCAAAGAAAAACACTTCTGTACCAGAATGACAAGATTAACTGAAAGAGCAGACCTTCCTATACGTCTCGTTAGCAGGACAAGTGATAAAAAACATTCATGTTCCCCACCAATACAATCAACTGTACAGTATTAACGTCGCTGGGCCTCAGTGCCCTCGTCACCGAATCATCACGCCCTCGGCCCCAGAGCTGCGTCTGCACCTGGCGTCTTGGAGAAGCAGCAAGTGTGCAGAGGGACTCACAAGCACACAGACGCGCACTCGGGCCGGGGAGGGTGCCCCCGTGACGCACAGCAGCGAGCAGCGTCCGCCGGGTCCCAGACGAGGCTACGCCCAGGATAACAGCGCGCGCCGACCATTCCGCCCTTACCTCTCTTTTTCCTTCGCTCTCGGATGATCTTCTGCACGACCCTCCGCCAGCGGGGCAGAGAGCTCAGCAGTTTCCACTTGGACATGGTGGAGAGGTCGTTACACACGGCAGGCCTCAGTTCGTTAAAGAGGAACCGCAAGCGCTCGATGACGGGCGCGCAGACTTCCTTGTAAGAGCGGCCCTGCTCCTGGTGCGTCTGCAGTCAGAGAGGAAAGACAGCTTCCTGACGGCCAGTCCGCCGACTGTCCGCACAGCACAGAAGAAAGAATCGGGACCTACCCACCTTAATGAGGGAGCACTTGGCTTGGTAGACAACCCTACAGACGTCCGCCACAGACTTAGGCAACGCCCTGTGCTTCACCTGCTCAATTCCAAGTGTGCCGGCGTGAACCAAAGACAAGGCCACGTGCCCTGGAAAAGACAGTCAGAAGGCTAGGTAGTACTGACTGGGGACCTCATGGAAGTCAGAGGTCTTCAGACAGTTAAAATATCGAGCTTCATACCTAAATCTTCATGTTTTAAGAGGCAGCATAACAGCAAGCGGCCCACCTCTTCCACGGGATGCTCGGGAAGAAACGTGATCGGCGTGGTCAAGTGGCACTGCCTACAGTATCTTTCTATTTGGCACAGGAAGTCCTGCAGCAGAAACAGCGGGACGTGACTTGCGAGCCATCCCGGAACCCCGTGGGGAGACCTAAACTATGTGCCCCCACCTCCCGTGCGCCTGCAAGCAGCAATGCTACAGCCTCGCCGGCACGCGGAAGCGAACCAACCTCCCGCCTTCCAAGCAGCCCCCCGAACAACATGTGAGCCGAGCCTGCTGGGCTACCGCGGCGCGAGGGCGTTCGCACGTCAGGGTCCTGACGGAGACGGAGGGACCGCGAGCGTGGGAGGCCGCACGCACCTTCACGTCGTGGTCCTGGACGTTATTGTCAGCCAGGGCCTGCAGGAACGCCTGCGAGTGGTCGCCCAGGGCCCGCCTGTGTGTGCAGAGGCGGGACTTGCTGGCCGGGGTGCCCCCGGGGGAGCTGCAGTGGTCCTCGTCTTTCTCCTCATTGTAGCTGTAGTGGATCTGGCTGGTCTGCAGGCCCCCCGAGAAGATGGAGGACTGCAGCCACTCTAGAAGACACACAGGCAGGCGGTCAGAGAAAGCCTGGGGAACACGCGTCCTTAGTAAATAACGGCGGAAAAAAGAGAAAGGGCTGCGTACTGAACTTAGCAGGTAAAGTTCAGCATTCGTACGAAAGAGCCGTGTCTAACAGAGTCACACAGACGGGCTTCTGATCCCTACACAGCTATCTCGCTCCGTTACACTCGCCTCCGCTGCCCCTTGCGGATGCTGAGTTTCCACCACCATCAGAGCAAGACCGTCCACCAGCAAAGAGGTGCCAGCTCGCTGAAGGCTCCGATGATGGCTAGCATTTCTTAGCAATAAAGTCTTTCTTAATAAAGGTACGTACACTGTTTTAGACACGATGCTACTGCACACTTAGGAGAATACAGCGTACCGTAAAAAAGACTTTCTGCGCCCTGGGAGACCAAAACATTTGTGGGACTCACTTGATTGCGACATTCGCTCTATTGTGGTGGTCTGGAACCGAACTCACAGTAACTCCGAGGAGGCGTGCCTGCATCTACGTGAAAACAGCTAACGCTTTCTGGTTACTCAGCGTGCCTCAAGCGCAGTATCAGCACGCAGCCTAACAGCCCTGGCTCACATGTACTGGACAGCTGCTCAGGCACCGGCTGTCTGGGGCCACAGGGCCGTGCGCAGCCTGGGGCTCTGCAACCCGGCAGGCCGGGCACGTAGGGGCACCGCTTGCAAGTCATCACTCAGTGTCAGCGGGGAGCTGCATGCGTACGGGGCGCAGAGCGCGGGCGGCAGCAGGCTCCCCGCAGGCGCAGGGTCAGTCAAGCACTCCCTGTGGAAATGAAACTGAGCTGAGATCCGGATGAAGACGAGCGCACGGGCACCAGGGAGGAGAACAGCCATGTGAGGGGCTCCGTGACGGAGAGAAGTCAGGATGCGCCGCGTCAGCCTCGACACCTCCTCCCCCAGCAGCAGCAGCGAGAGACTGCTGAGCTCACAGCACAGGGCGTCTGTCAGGGACAGACTGTGGGGGACAGACGCAGCGGCCCGCAAAGGGGGACTGTGTGAAGCACAGGTCGTTCACCACTGCAAGGGGGAGGCTCCAAGAAAATAGTCACTACAGATGTTTCTCAATGGCTCATGAAATGAACATATCCCTCCACAACCCAAGCAACTGAATGAATCCTGGATGCACTCAATATTCTTCCACTGGGAACGGGAATTTTAGAGCGTTCGGGAGCATTCTCCAGAATGCCACGTTGATTCTTCTATTACACAACTCGGACCACGATCCTCTCCATTTGGAACCCCCTCCTAGCTCTGAAAACACTGCTCGGACGGAGGCCCCTGACACCCTCGAGTGGGTCAGCCCCGACTCACGGGGCCACAGCACCTCTGCCTCCCTCCACTCAAGACACTCCCAGCCCTTCCCTCCTGGCTGAGGAAGAAGAGGCCTATCTTCCCACAGGCTGACAGGTCTCTGCGGGAGGGGGAGAGCCCCACCACCACCACCACGCCGCGAGGCTCCGCACACAGCGGGGGCCCCGTGTGCATGCACAGGCGCCACCCCAGACGGCAGGCGGACCAGGCCTCGCAGCTGCCGATCCGGAAGTCGTGCCCCTCGTGTGCCCGTGTTTCTGCCCACGAGGCTCAGACGCCAGCTGGCTTGGCCTCCAGTTTCATAACTGGTGTGCCGCTACGAGCCTCTCTTTCTGCCAGAACCACGTGCAAATGTCTCCATTGATCCACTGCCCCCGTGTATCTTGACCTGCTTATCACGTCTGGCTCATCAGCACACAAGATGCCCCTAAAGACAGAGGGTGTCTAGTTCCACACCTACGACACCCTGAAGGACCAGCATGGTGACACACACAGGACAGATGACCCCTGAACAGCGCGGGTTTCAATTGCACGCGTCCACTTATACAGATGTTTTCCGTACTGACCCGCCAAGTGCTGTTAAGAAACCCGCACGCACAGAGGGCTGGCTTAAGTTATACACAGGCTTCTAACTGCGTAGGCAGTCAGCACCCCAACCCCCGCGTTGTTCAAGGGTCACCTGTGAGTACCCGGTAACACTTGGTGGGAAGCTGGTGGGCAGATGGACGGAGAAATGCACACTCGAAGAAAAGTGTAAACCTGTCTTACAACACGTGGGGAAATGCCATTACTCTGGGAGATTACGCAGGCTGCCATCCCAAATTGTATTGGATTTGGGTCTGATGAGAACCCCATCCTGAAGCAGAACGCTCTTTCCGATGGGAGCTGGCGATCCACAGCACGTGGATTCTGGGCACAGGGAGGTGACCCCGGGCTGGGCCCCCGTCCCATGAGAGGGTGTGCGCAGGAGGCCACACACAGGACCCGCCTTCCCACACTGTTAGCTCCCTCTGCTGGCACAGACGTGACAGTACACGAATGCCACAGGCAGCTTTCCCTGATGACCCGGCTGAGTCCCGATCCCCTTATTTTCCTCATCAATGACTTCGTCGATTGCTCCCCTCCTACGCCAATGGCCCACAAGGCGCAGCTGGGATAACCTGCTCATCAGTTAGTGGGAAACAAAATTTTTCTTACTGGCACATTCGATCTCGACGGGCGACAGCGGGGTGCTCATCGCTAAATAGGACGCGTGTAATCCGAGGAGCAGGCCCAGGTTCCGCTCTGTGTCTATCAGAGGCGACGACAGACTTCCCAGGTCGGGGATGGTAACCACTTCCTGGTCGGGCTGGGGAAGATCAATTTCACCATCAGTCTGAGAAAACAGGGTCCACCCAAAACATAAAACCAAGGAGAGCACCAGCTTCTATCCTTAAACAGGCCGTATGGCCGGGAGGAAGAAAGCAGGGGCTCCAGGCCCCTAGTCCTACGTCTGGCGACAGTGAGCTCCCACTGCCACCAAAGCAACAGGAGCTGTAAGCCGCACCCGTCCTCCAGAGCGAGAGCGGGCAGCCGCCGCCCAGGTCTGTGGGCAGAAAAACTGAAGCACGTCAACGACTTCGCTAGAACAGGCCTCAGGGAACCAAACAGAAGTTTCCAGAGTGACTGTCTATAATGCTTCAGAAACCATACTGAATTGTTACATAAAAAAACCCAAAGAGAAATCAAAACGATATGACTGAGTCAGTCAACTGTGACCACACACGTGGAAGAAATAAATTTATTCCAACAGAAAAGACAGAGTTCACATGTAAATAATTTTAAACTCTGCCTGTCATATCAGACAATCTACAAATAAAATGCTTCCAGGCCCACCTTTGTGGCATTTAATAAACTCTATTACCTCTACATTCATACCTAGAAAGCCAAGCCCAGTAAATAAACTCCAAAGCTCAGGAATATGTACAAAGGACATATTTCTATTCTAATGATTATGCTACTAGATAGTTCTTCCCAAAAAACATGCTAAGTCATTAACCTCAAGATGCTAAGTCATTCCAAATTTCTACATGAGCTTATGACGACACTGTCAATACCAAACGTCAGCCTCTTCGTTATGTGTGGGAATGTCCACGTTTCTTACAAATTACTAGTTTTAAAAGTAATGTTGTAAGAGCAGGGCATCATAAATGTGAACATGTGTAAATGCAAATTTGCATATAAAAAAGGCCTCCGGAGTATCTGCATGTTTATAGTGTAATGACACCCCCACCCCCACCCCACAAAGTCCACGGTGAAGGCCCCCCAGCACCAACACACAGAGAGGGCCCCCAGCCGGCCACATGGCGCTCGCCCCTCACAGCCTCACCTCCAGGTACTGGCCGACGCAGAAGGCGTGCATCGACTCTCGTGTGTCTTCAAACTGTAGGGCGGCTTCCAGAGCTACCACCGGGTCTTCTCCAGCAAACTGGGCTGCAAGAAGACCACAAATTGCTGCGACTCTGTACAATCTGCCCACACTCCACACAGAAATGGGGACGGGAAGGAGACTCAGAAGGGTAAGGACCTCCCACCCTCTCCCTGGGCTGCCTGTGCCAATTCAGAACTTGGAATGCCTCCCGATGAGTGTTGGAACAAAAAATGTGTAACGATGAGAAATTCTTCGAAGATACCTCAATTCCCTGACAGGACAGACACCAAAGTCACAGAGTTTAAAATGGGAAGGCTCAGGAGAAGTACCAAATGGATCATTATAAACTCTAGTGCTTTGATATCATGTTCATGGATAGGAAGAATTAACATTATTAAAATGTCCATACTATCCAAAGCAATCTGTAGATTCAACACAATTCCTATCAAAATACCAATGCCATATTTCACAGAACTAGAACAAAAAGTTATATGGAACCACAAAAGACCCCAAATAGCTTCAGCCATCTTGAGAAAGAAGAACGAAGTTGAAGGTATCACACTACCTGATATCAAACTACGCTACAAGGTCATAGCAATCAAAACAACTACAAAGCCCAGAAAGGAATCCATGCCTTTATGGTCAATTAAAATTTGACAAAGGAGGCAAGAACATGCAACGGGGTAAAGACACACTCTCTTCAATAAATGGTGCTGGGAAAACCGGACAGATACGTGCAAAAAAATGAAATTAGACCACCTCCTTACACCACACACAAAAATAAACTCAAAATGGGTTAAAACCTTAAATATAAGACTTGAAATCATAAAATTCCTGGAAGGAAATAGGCAGCAAAATCTCTGACATTTCTCATAGCAGTATTTTTTTATGATATATCTTTTCGGGCAAGGGAAACAAAAGAAAAAATAAGCAAATGGAACTACATCAAACTTAAAAGTTTTTGCACAGCAGAGGAAACCAACAACAAATTGAACCCACTAAATGGGAGAACATATTTGCCAATGATACATCTGATAAGGGGTTAATATCCAAAATTTATAAAGAACTTACACAACTCAACACCAGAAAGAAAAATAAACAATCCAATTTAAAAATTAACAAAGGACCGAATACTTTGCCAAATAAAACATATAGATGGCCAATAGATGTGAAAAGATGCTCCGTGTCCCTCATCATCAGAGATGCAAATTAAAACCACAATGAGATACCACCTCACACCTGTCAGAGTGGCTACTATCAATAAATCCACAACCAACAAGTGCTGGCGAGGACGTGGGGAAAGGGAACCCTCGTGCACTATTGGTGGGAGTGCAGATGGTGCAGCCACTACAAAAAACAGTATGAAGTTTCCTCAAAATATTAAAATGGAGCTGCCTTATGACTGACCCAATGATTCCACTTCTGGGAATTGATCCAAAGAAACGCCAAATACTAATTCCAAGGAATACATGCATCTCTATGTTCACTGCAGCGTATTTACAATAACCAGGGTTTGGAAGTAGCCACAGTGCCCATCAGTAGATGAGTGAATAAAAAAGCTGTGATATGTTTACATAATGGAATACTACCTGCCTATTAAAAAAAAAGAAGAAGAAGGAAATCTTACCTTTTACGACAGAATGGATGGACCCAGGGAATATTTCGCTAAGTGAAATAAGCCCATCAGAGAAAGACAAATACCATACGATTTCACTTATATGTGAAATCTAATGAACAAAATAAACAAAGTAGGGACAGACTCACAGCTACAGAGGACAGACTGATGGTTGTCAGAGGGGAGGGCGGTTGAGGGCTGCATAAAAAAGGGGATGGGATTAAGTGAAAAATAAAAAACTCATCAGTATGGTGATTGCCAGAGGGCAAGAGAGGTGGGGGGCAATTAAAGAGAGTAAAGGGGGGACATATGGTGATGGAAGGAAGGGGACCACACTGGGTGGTGAGCGCACAATCCAATACACAGACGACGCTGTACAGAACTGTACACCTGAAACCTATGTGGTTTTATAAACCAACGTCACCCCAGTAAGGTCAGTACCTACACACACACACACACACACGGGTGTACAGGAAAGGAACAAAAGCCCGCCGTGCTGCGCCCAACGACGCGGGCCGCGGCGCCAGCCGGGGAGCAGCCACGGGCCTCACCTAGAACGCTGCCCCCTGCCAGGGCCTGGGCCTGGAAGTCCCTGATGTCGTACACCTTCCCGCCGATCACGGTCCAGAAGCCCCCGTCTGTGTTGTGGTTCTCCAGGTCAGCCTTGCGGATGAGGGTCACCTCCTCGTTGCTTCTACAGTTCTGACCTGTAAAAAATGACTCTGTATATACAGAAACCATAATCAATAAATCGATAGATCAATAGGTAAAACGACTAGAACGAACTGTGTGAAAGAAATGCATGGCGAAACAGACCGACCCACAACCACAACGGGAGACTTAACACACCTCCCGACAGACACACACACACTCAGCAAAACATGGAGTGGGTTTAAAAAGACAAGAATGGCCCTGGCTGGCGTGGCTCAGTGGTCGCCGGCCTGCGAACCAAAGGGCCGCCGGTTCAATTCCCACTCAGGGCACAGGCCTGGGTCACGGGCCAGGTCCCTAGCTGGGGGCGTGCGAAAGGCAACCAATCAATGTATCTCTGGCACATCCATGTTCTTCTCCCTCTTTTTCTCCCTCCCTTCCCCTCTCTCTAAAAATGAATAAAAATAAGATCTTAACAGCCCAAGAGCTGGAGAAGGCAGGCCCGCCCCTGGTGAGCACCGCAGACGGCGGGGACAGGAACGCTCGGCGGGCTGCGGCACGGCACCCCCGCTGTCGCTCGGTAACATGACAGCTCAGGAAGTCGTCCCCTGCCCACAGCTGCCCCCAAAGCTGCATGTCTCAAACCACCTCAACAGTGCCTTCTGGAGACACCCAAGAAAGGGTTTTCCGGAACTTTCCAAAATAGCCCATTTCGGGATGTAACAACCATCACTAACAGAAAAGCTTTCCTTACAGATAACCCAAATGTCTCTGGGTTTAAATCATCGCCAGTTCCCTCTTATGCTGCCAGCGGAAAACAGTGGCAGAGGAGCGGCCTTCCTGGTCAAGGGGTCTTGCCAACGAGAGGCGAGACTGGGTCGGACTAAGCCAGGGCCAGCCCAGAGAAGCCCCGTAAGTGAGGGGCCGTACCCATGATGCCGGGCCAGGCTAACTCCTCCTGGTCGTCCCTCTCCTTCCCCGGCGCCAGGTGGTTGAAGCGGTCCAGGTGCTCCAGCAGGCCCCCCAGCAGGGGCACAGCCCCGGCCTCCTGCATGAGGCCGGCGTTCTTGCTCAGCAGGAGGACTATGGAGACCACCAGTTCTGGAAGGAGTACGCCTAGGGGTCGAAAGGAAACAGAAGAACAAAGCATGAAGACGTAAATGAAAGTGTTGATCCTATTAAAAAACAGTTTATGTGCCTGCTCTATGTTTACATTCTGATAAATCACAAACCACCGAATGCTTGTCCTCGGCCTATTTCTACAGGATTATTTTATCTTTCATTCTGAAAGAGACAGATATAGGTACCAAACAGAACCCTCTGAGTTACAAGGACGTGTTTCAAAACCATCATTTTGACACAAAAATGTTAACTAAAATCTTTTGTTCAGAAAAAGAAGTGTTTACAACTAATTTACTATCAGAGAAAAGCACTCAATAACAATCATTTAATGTCACAGAATTAACTTGGAAAATACTAAAAAATATTGGAATTGATTAAGGTCTTGAAAGGGGCAACTAACTTCTATGCTGCTGAAATAAAACTAGTTAATCACCACGGCACTCACTACTGCAGCGTCAATAACGGGGTGTGACTCTAAGTCACTAGTCACATTCACGGTGATCTGACTCCTGCAGCAGGAGCGTAACAACAGAATCGTCACTAACTACAAAAACGAGCGACAAAGGGCAGCAGGACTAGAAACTGTCTGGGGCAAAGGCAAGCAGGTTAGTAGCAATGATAAATGCCAACTCTCATCAGTCTCTGAAAATACACAGATGTCCGCAGGCAGGAAACAAGAACGGTACCAGTGAAGTCCCCTTCCACGATGCTGGCCACCTCGGCGAAGTGCCGCCAGCTGGCAGACGCGATGCTGGCGGCCACGGGTAGGATGTCCCCGATGTGCGTGCACAGGAGGGCCGTGTACTTCTTCAGCAGGGAGCCCACACCCATGAGCTCAGGACCTTGAAGGAAGTTAGAACATTTCATGTTCACCATTGAAAGTCAGTTAGTATGTAAAATGAATTGCTCCCCTCCTTCTCTACCACATATTCATCTTTACCTACAATAACTTTGGCTCCTTTTACATCACATAATTTAAAATGTAGTGCATTTGGTTATGTTGATTTTTAGAGACTGTTCTCCACCCTGGGTATATGAATACGGAAGTCACAGCTTACAGAGTTTTAAAGCCTTAAGATTCAATACACAAGTGTTTTTAAGTCCAAGTCTGAATGCTGGTAAATTATTTCCAATGAACTAAGGCATCCTTCGATCTCAGAAAAGCTTCAACTCTTCTTCCTCCACGGCTCCTACTGGCTTTTCCATTCTTGTGACTCTATGCCTTTGAGATAGTCACCTCCTTCGAACGTGACGTTCACTTCTTTCAATCTGAAATTCGCCATCATCTACAAGTGCCTCCTTCTTTGCAGAAAGTAACTAAGTTATTTTAGAATATGCCAGCTAGGAAAAAACTAACAAGAGCAGCAAAGCCACCCCACGGAGCCACAAGCAGCTTCTCTGTGTCATGAATGGCGCTGAGTACTTACACATTGTCCTATTTTAATCCCCAGAGGCACACTCAGGTAGCCTCCCATTTCTAGAGGGGAGCAGCTCTGGAGGAGACCAAGCACCTGGTCTGCCAGCCAAAACACCAGAGCTATAACCGAGACCCAGTCTGGCCCCCATGGTGACTCATCCCTCCCCCTCGCTCTACCCGCTGGCTTCCCAGTGTGTCACACATGTACGATGGCACAATTCTGTCCCCACACTATGGTAGTCTCTGCCATTCATCACTAATACACACAGTAAGTCTGATAAATCGTCAGTCAGACTGACCTGAATATAAAGGATGCTATTCCTGATGTCTGAGGAATTTAAACATTAAGACAACGGGATAAAACATATTGATGAGTGTAAAATAGGAATAGTCATCAAAAAGTGGATTTAAACAGTACAAGACAAAAGCTGCACTTAAACAGGACATGACACGCGCAGCTGCGCGAGAACAGGTACGTCAGAAAGACTCGCACGCACAAGACCCTGACGCTTGAAGCGACTTACTAGGAACATCTGCGGTCTGACCGATACTTTCTCCTGGGTAAAGTTTACTGATGAGTAAGCGCTGAAACCGCAGCAGCAAGTCCAAGGAAGCAGATCGGTCCCGACTATGTTGCTCGAAGTCCATACATGACGAAATGCGACGGGCAACATCCTTCAGTCTGGCTACCGTCTGAGAAGCAATGTTTCTATGCAGGGGAGAGACGATGGCAAAAATTAAGCAAGTTATGTATGTTTTTAAAGGTAATGATTTTTTTTAAAAATCATGACAAAATGAAGGCAGAAATACTGTGACCTCCAGCCGGGTTGTCCCCCCAACGTGTCATGTGTCTGTCAAGCACAGCCTCCACCCAAAGTCATCAGGGGAGCAGAGGAGACGCCCTAGGTGCAGTGACACCCTTTGCTTTACAAACGTGCTCCTACAGGCTGTGCGGGATGGTCCACAGAGACAGAAAACTCCTGTACAAGCCTGAAGAAGGACAAACAGCTGTGTTGTCATTTTTTGACCTGAAGACAAGAATCCCTCGCATTTCTGTGTCTGCCTCTCAAGTCTGACTTCAGACCTTCGGGGAGCACCCAGGGGCCACGTGGGATCCTCAGGGCTCAGAGAGTACAGAGAAAAGCAAGCAAAGGTGGGTAAGTGGGCCAGGTCAGGGTCACAGGTCAAAGAACACGGCAGCAAGGAAAGAAGCAGAGGCTCCAGCTCCAACGTGAGCCAAGAACCATCAGTCAGCGGGGGGAGGGGAGAAGAGACGTGGTCCCGGAAGGTCCCACAGGAGAGCAGGCAGTATTCTGGCTTCCTGAGCGGAGTGCAAAGAACAAGGGCAGGGCGGTCAGGACAGGGGCGGGGAGTGGACGTGGCAGGCGACGGAGTGCCAGGCTGCGGGGACTGATTCTGCCATGCTGAGCCACTGAGGTCCCGGAAAGAGAGTGGCCTCCTGTCTGTGCTGGAGGAAGGTGACTCTGATGTCATTGGCAAGGCAGAGAGGACAGAATCGCCCGATGAGACCTGCCACCCAGGAGCAGGCCCAATGCCAGGTGCACAAGCCTGATCCCGGTGTGAGAACAGGAGGGCCGAGTGGGTGATGGTTCTGGGGCCGCTGTCAGAGACGCCCCCTCGCCAGCCCCGTCCCAGCCAGGACACCTGGGACTGCCCCTGGGGGCAGGGCACACAGGCATTCTGCTGCACATGCTGGGCTCCTGATCCGACAGCAGGTTTGAGGACAGCCTGTCCACTGCCCTGGAATTAGGGGCAGCACCATGGGACGGGAGCGGGGGACATGCGGACTTCCCCCACAGCTCTTCACCTCGTACCCAGAGCCACAGAGAACCTGGGGCCCCGTCTGCTCCCTGGCCGCACAGAACAAAGGTGGGCGCTCACAGGCCTCCAGGCCCCTCACCTTTCTGCTCCACTACTTGGTAACCGCCCTGATCCCCTCATCACAAGGGAAGAAACCAGGCTAGAGGGGGCCGGGGCTGGGGGCTGGGTGCAAAAGGGGACGGGGTCAACAAGGTACATGTTGGCAGTTACAGAACAGTCACGGGGTGCTAAGTACCGCAAAGGAAATACAGCCAATAGTACCGTGATAACTGAGCGTGGTACCCGGTGGGCGCTGGGAATGCTCAGGGAAAACACTTTGTAAAGTACATGATGGTCTGACTACTATGCTGTATATCTGAAACTTAAGACAAAATTGAACCATCAACTGAAATTGAAAAAAAAATTTTCAAAAAATAAGAAACTGGTCTAGAACCTGGGTTTTATGCCCATATGCAAAGAAGCAAGAGACAGTAATAAAATACAAGAATAATTTTTAACTTATTTCCTTAACAGAAAATTGCGAACCACCATCAATATGTGTAATTCTGAGGCCCTGGCTGCTGTGGCTCAGTGGATTGAGCATCGGCCTGCGAGCCAAGTGTCGCCGGTTCGATTCCCAGTCAGGGCACATGACTCGGTTGCACGTCAGGTCCCCAGTTGGGGGCACAAGTGAGAGGCAACCACACAGTGATGTTTAATAAAAAAAAAAAAAAAAAAGAGTAATTCTGGCTCCTCATTGATAAAAGTGCTTGGAGCCCCGCTTTCGAACAGGAACGGTTTCCTGCGGCCCCTTGCGCTAAGCTAAGGCTGAGGAAATCTGTCCCGTGGCTTCTTTACGGTAGCTGGGATTTCTCCCCCGCTTTTCCCAGCAGGAAAGCACATAAAACGTCCCAAGTTTCTACGTCTTAGACCGTGTTCCAACGACTGCGTCCGCCGGAGCACACTGAGGCCCGCCCGGCACGAGGCCGAGGCAGGCACACCCGAGGCCCCACGTCTGCCGGGCAGGGCTCGCCGGCGCCCCCCGTGAGCGGCCCGGACAGCAGGGACCCGTTAGTGAGGGGCTGAAGCTGCCGTTTTCCCGGTTTTTGAAAACGTTTGGGAGGCGCTGATCACTTCCACGCTTCAGCTTTCATTTCGATTTTAAACAGGTGCATCTTTCCTGTAAACCTGCAGTAGAGCCGACCCCTCCCCGCACGCAGGGCCCTGTCCCAGAGACCGCGGGCTGGCAAGCCGCATCTGTCATGTGCATTAAGAGCAAAAGAAACCTGTAGAATCAGTATAACAAGGCATTCATCCCAATGTACTGACAATATTATCACTGAACATAAAACCAGTCAGAAAAAGCACTGAGATATTTTATATGGGTTTTCTCACACGAAGCCTTCCAAAGCCACGGTACATGTTGTTACATACAGCACATCTCAATTAAATAACTGCTTTCATCAAAAGTATGTGATCTGCACTTAGACTCATAAAATGCACAGTTACAAAAGTAAATTCATATGGGCAAGTTATTTCAAGCATGCTTAATGGTTTTCTAAGAGCTAAAGCAGGTCTAAGTTTTTACATTTGAATTTAGTAAAAAATAACTCAGTTAAACTAACTGAACTTTAATGAGTAAGAAAATAAAATGTCTCAACTATACTGGACACATTTCAAGTGCTCATCACCCCGGAGCAGGCGTGACTTCTGGACTGAACATCACAGGTGCAGGCAGGCAGGCAGACAGCTGTCTCCTCACCAAGGGACAAACGGGCGGAACGAAAAGGACAGCAGGAGCTGGCCCCTCATGAGAACAGTGAGGTGGGAAACCCGCAGAGACCAGAGGCCCCCACACGGCACCCCCAGCGAAGGGAGGCCCATTGAAGAACTCAGAAAAGCACTTCTAGAGATGCATGCTTCACGTTTTCAAATTCCTGCAGAGAACTTGACCTTTTCCTTACAAAGCATTCAACACCCACGTTCTCACTGGCTCCTGCATTAGTGACAGCAGCATAAACCCTGCTCTGTGGTTGCTCCCACAGGTCCCAGGCTGCCACCTTCACACAAGGGGTCACAGCCAAGACATCCTGGCCACAAATTCCAGCCTCCTGCCACCGCCACCAACTGCACTGAGTTAATCACTTGACTTTGATTCGTTTCACTGAAGATCAGAGTATGAAATACTGATCAAAGGAAACATTAGCAGATTAGAAAAACTAAAAAATTAGAAGAAAGGTTTTTAATATTAGCATGTACTAAAATCTATGTAAGGAACTCCCTCTTTTATTTTTTTACTTAATTTTTTTTTTAGAGAGAGAGAGGGGAAGGGAGGGAGAAAGAGAGGGAGAAAAAGAGGGAGAGAAACATCAATGTGAGAGAGAAACATTGATCGACTGCCTCTCCTCTGTGCCCCAACCAGGAACAGGGACACCTGACTGGGCCTCGAACCAGTGACCCTTCCATCTGTGGGACGACACCCAAACGACCCACACCAGCCAGGGCTCACTGTGCGCCCAGGCGCTCCAGCCGCTGCTGCTCGGGACACACACGCAGGGGCTCCTGCTCCCTGGCCGTGGCTGAAGCGGACGGTAAAACAGGGGCCAAGCTGGCACAGAGCGGGGTCTGTTAAAGGGAGGGGCAGTGACGAAGCCTGCAGCAGTCACTTCCTTGTCACTCTTCTTCAACGGCACTGACCCGCCAGCTGGCACTCTGCAGCAAGCAGCGTCAGACCGCGTCGGCCCTTGTCAACGTTGGCCTGTTTATGTCCTGACTCGGAGCGAGTCTTACCTCCGCCTGATGAAGCCTATAAAGGTCACGCTCGCCATGCTTTTATTTGCTTCCTTTTTTACATTCAAAGTTGTCTCCCAAAGTAACACACATGTAGAATATGACATGCAGAATGAGGCAATGATACAACTGGCTTGTTAAACAGTGGCTTTACCACCGTGACTTCCGTCTGCACCGGCTGCTCAGGAATAAGGGCAAGACCCTTTTCCTGGGTTTATCACGCGATCCACGTTTCTCAGTGAGCACCTTCAGCAGCTCCACTCCACCTCCTCCAACACCCCCACCTGCCCGCTCACCTGTACTCAAGGCTCTGCTCTTCACCCTAAAACCGACCCGAGGTAATTTTCAGAGTATTTCCTCAACAGTCAAACACATTTTTGAGACCCTAGTGCTAATCTCACTATCTTAATATGAAACCAATAATCCTGTTAAAAAAAATCAAGACTATTTACCTAAGAAGCTGTTGTATGAGCTGAACCAGAGGCAAACACTGCTTTCCAGAAGATTCATAGATCCCTGTATTAATAAGGTCTTTATCCAATGGAGTCCTACTTCTATGAAATGTTGAGGCATTTGCTTCCTGTTCATCAATTTCTTTTTCCTTCTGTGCTTCTTTTTTGGCTTCAATATCCTGTAATTCATAAAACAGAAGCCAGTTACCAGTTGTCTCAGAAACAGGCGCGAAGGCACCCTGGGCTGCGCCTGACGCCGCAGCCCCGCTGTCGCTTCCCTAACTCACGCACCAGGTGGCAGTGGCCCTCACGCACCTGCTGGAATCCTGTCGCTCAGCTGCTTGGTTTGGAAACAGACTACCTGACCTACAGATCCAGTATCTAGGCTGCAGGTGCTGACTGTCTCCAGACCCCTGCTGGGAAGTCCCTAAAATCTTGACCCCCGCTGCTGGCACTCCCAAACACCCAACGGGGTCTGCCTATATACACACAGGCTACCTGCCTGGCAGACTTCGAGCAACAACCCATGGAACGAAAGGACCTACTCCCAAGTCATACATCAGAAAAGAGACATGTGTCCAGAATACAGAGCAAATTCTTTCAACTCAATAGTTCTCATTAAACTTAACCCAGTTTAAAAATAGGCAAAGGACTGGAAGATACATCTTCAAACAAGATAAACAAATGGCTAATAAGCACGTGGAAAGATGCTTGCCATCAGTCACCAAGGAACGGCACACCGCTGGGGTGACTATACTGAGAAAGAGGGAGAGGGGCAAGCACCAGCGAGGAAGAGGAGAGACTGGGACCCTCACACATTGCGACTGAGCGTGTAACATGGTGCAGCCACGTGAGGAGACATGACTGTTCCTCTAGACACAAACCTAAAACCCAACAACCCCACTCCGCAGCATGTACCCATAAGAAATAAAAACGTATGTCCACACAAAAACCCACAGATGAATGTTCCTAACAGCGTCATTCATCTTTTAAAAATGGAAGCAGCCCAAATGCCCGTCAGCTGATGGATGAGCCAACAAAACATGCTCTCTCCACACAAAGGAATATTGTTTAGCAAGTTAAAACAATGGCGTGTAGCAGAGATGAACTGGATGAACTTCAAAAACACTACAGTGGGTGACAGAAGCCAGACACAAAAGGCCGGGAACTACAGGACTTCGCTGTATGAACTGTTCAAAACAGGACGTATGTGGAGCCAGAAGTGGATCCATGGTGGGCGAGGGCTGGGAGGGGCAGGGATGGGGAGTGTGTGGTAGGGGCACAGTTTCCCTGGGACTGATGGAAACGCTCTAAAATCGGAGACTGGTGACAGTAGTCACTCTGTGGATATGCAAAAAAAAAAAAAAAAAAAAAAAAATCACGAGTTATACGCTAAAACAAGGGGATCTTATAGTATGTGAATTATATCTCAGTAAAGCTATTACTAGAAAAAAAAGGTGGGGTATATCTTTTGCCAGTCAAATGAAAGCAATATTCCCAGGGACCTACTATGTACCCAGTATTGTTCTAGGAACCAAATTTATTGTGAAAAAGCAAAGCTCTTTCTTCCTGGGCTTTATTTTCTAATGTTAAAAGCCAGAACCACTAAACACGAACAGTCCTCCCCAGTCTGTGGAGGGATCTGGGACGAAGACCCAACTCAATGGCAGGAAGGAACTGGGCCACCCAGTCCCACAGGTAAGAAAGCAACATGGGAAGCCTTAAAATGTGCGTGCCTTTGTCCCAGCAAGTTCATTCCTAGAACCTTTTTGTAATAATCATTCTCCTACTCAGTAGCTGATAATCTACAAGAACCAAAAATTATGTATAGCAGTAAAGTCTAAAACCTAAATGGTCAACAACGGGATGCTGTTTTGTTTAAAAAAGAAGCGACCGCCTTTCCACGTGACAGACTTCCCCAGAGCAACCGAACAAACAGACTTATCAGTCGCCTGGATACTGAACTCGGATGATGTGTGAAAAGATGCAAAGTCACGCAGTCGTGAGACCAACTCGAGCCCCATTATAAATATTAGTAAACGCGCATCTTTAAAACTCTGAAAGGCTATACACCAAAAATATTAGCAACGGTTATTCCTAAATGATGGGGGTTTTTTGTTTGTGTTTACCTTTTTGTAGCTTTAAAACATTTTTGTTTTAAAATAAATGGCCTTTTGGCTGTTTTTTGGCCCCTTAATTATTATGGCGGAGGTCCCAGTCTGCATATCTCTGCAGCTGCGCCCCCTCCCCCAAGTCTGTCCCTCTCTCTCTCTCCCTTTCTCTCTGTCCGTCTATCTGTATCTGTCTCCAGCGAAAAGCACAGAATGAACATCTTTAAACTAAATGAACAGGCTCCAAAAACACTGAGGTCATGTCACAGTGACTGTCAGGCCATACGCGGCACCTGTCACCTGTTGGCTCCCACTGCCCCATCACCAGGCCAGCTGTCCCACGGGGCCTCATGGGGCACAAGGAGAAAAGGCAGAGGCTTGGAGGTAGCAAACCTGCCACTCACTGGTCCTGACACCTCAGCAAACCACTACGTGTGTGTGGCACTTACGTCCACCTCTATCAAATGGAATTTCAAAGTAACTTTTCCACTGGGCAGGGCTGACGTGGGTAAAAGAGAAAACAGAGGTAAAGCACACGGCACAGCACCTGGAAAAGGACAGGTGTGCCAGGGACGGTGGCTGCGGCCACGTGATCCCATTTATGGTTTCTTCTCATTTTCCTCAATTTAATGCGAATATGTGAGTATGTTTTACTTCACCTACTTTCATCAATGTAAGTTTTTAAATCAAAAACTATTGCAACAACGGAAGCAACAAAAGAAGCTGTGAAAGGCCAATAAGCACATGCAGATACGAATAAAACCACACCCCCTAGAAGAGCCACTTGGGGCCACTAGGACCCAGCAAACTCTGATTCGGAGTCTCTGCTGCAGAGGAAAAGCACGTGCCCGTTGGAGGACCTGTACGCGGCAGGGGCAGAGCAGCTTTACAGCGGCAGAAGCAATCCCAGGCGCGAGCAGGAGACAGATCAATCGACCAAGTGTGCCACACTCACACAGCGGAGCCCCCACAGGAAAAGCAAAGCTGCGACACATCTGCCAGACGAATCTGAAAACCACTACCCAGGCCCCGTAACGCAGACACTAAAGAGCATGTGCTCCATGGTCCTGTCTGTGGGACATCAGCGCTGGCGGAATGAGCGTCACCCCAGGGAGCAAGTAGAGTGTGCCCACTTCGAGTGCAAAAAGCAAAGAGGCACTGTCTGGGGAGGGAAGTGACCTGTCATATGAGCGAAGTGTCTGCCCCGATCATTTCAGTGGACACTTGAAGTGGGTGCATTTTGTCATATTCACTATCTCATCAAAAATTTCACCCCAGTGACAGAAAAGATTTGTAATTACCGGAAAATATTTGGATGCTACTAAAAGTCTTATTTTAGTTTTTCAATAATTATGGCAGAAGGCCGTTTGTTATTTCTTCATAAGCAGCAGCAGGATGTTTCAGCCCCACCTCCCTGCCAGTACGATCACCTCTGCAGCCGTACACCCCCCGCCCCCCGGGCCGTACCTGGATTTCCGCGGTGATGGCGGCGTTTAAGGCCGACTCTAAGCCGCCGTCAGCCATCAGGCTGCCCACCAGGAGATCGATCATGAATCGGCGGCCTGGACTTACGTTAACCTCATTGCCTGAAAATGAACGAGGGGAAGTGTTTTTAGCAATAGGAGCGCACGCCACCCCCGCCTCCCCGCGGCCACGCCCCCTCCCGCGGCCACGCCCCCTCCCGCGGCCACGCCCCCTCCCGCAGCCCCGCCCCTCCCTCAGCCCCGCCCCCGCCCGCGGCCACGCCCCCGCCCGCAGCCCCGCCCCACCCACCTGCGCAGGGCAGGAGCGCGGAGAGCGCCCGGGCCCGCTCCTCGGCCGTGGGCAGCAGCGCGGACCAGCCGCTCTGCAGCACGGCCTGGGCGGCCGCCTGCACCGTGCCCAGCACGCCCGCGCCGCTGGCCAGGGCCACCACCGTCTGCTTCAGGCTGTTGAGGAGGACGCTGCCCAGACCTAAACCAAGCAACTCTGGGTCAACCTGGTGACTAATGGCAGCATGCAACTGAAATGACAAAAACAGTTCTCACTTAGAAGCCCTAAAAGCGAGTGCATTTCCAATCTTATTAAACACGTAACACCTTAAACGGAGCTTCATTCACATAACAGAGGAAAAACTTCCAGCATGTGTATTTTTAAAACTAGACTAGAAACCTTTACCCATGGTGGCTGCGAATCCACAGTAAGGTGTATTTATGAGAACCTTGTAAACCCAACCGTAAATACTTACGTGGAAATACCGTTATACTCAAGATGAAGAGAGGTTAAACCAGCCGAAAACAACCACCTCCGCCCCACCCCAGCCACCTGCACCAGACATACAGTGAATACGATGTAACCAAAGAACTGGTAACAGAGGTACAGCCAAGGTCCGAACCAGAACCCAGACGGACGCACACAGCAGACGCCAGAGGCAGATCAGAGCCTCGGCTGGAGACCGAGACCCCCCACGACAGCCCGCGGAGCCCGAGCTTCCTGCGGGAGGGGCACCGCACTGCCCCCACACGAGGCTTCGGGTAAGAGAGCGCACAGAGAAATCAGAGAACCGGCTGCCCTGTG
Source organism: Furipterus horrens (assembly GCF_987537825.1). Lineage (NCBI taxonomy): Eukaryota > Metazoa > Chordata > Mammalia > Chiroptera > Furipteridae > Furipterus > Furipterus horrens. The sequence continues at coordinate 453,760 of NW_028327186.1, read as the reverse complement.
AGCGCATGTGAAATCAAATTTGCACCAGCCGTGAGCGTAAGTCAAGAATTGAACACCAAAGCTCATCTGGAACCTGAGAAACTCAAGGAGGCTTGGAGATACAAACACAAAACTGCCCTCTGGGGACTTCTCCTGGCCACGGGCAAAGGGACACCCCGGCACACCCTCCCTGAAAGGGGGCCTCACACGACTGGGTCACCACAAGGGAAAGCTCAGGCTGAGAAAGAGGCAAAGCACATGCCCCAAGAGGTGGCAGCAGAAAAAATCGGAACGAATGCGTAAAATAAGTCAACGTTCTCAGACCAAGGGAGGGACAGAACCCAGAAGATGAGGGTCTCATAAGTAAAAATGAAAGCCTCGGAAAAGAGCCAAATAAAAGTTCTAAAAATGAGGAAAACAGCCACTGGAATAAAAGCCTCAAGAGGCGTGAAGAGCCGCGACCCCCAGTCTGGGACGCAACAGCCGTGCGCTGGGTCCCGACCTGGGCTGTGCTCCTGGGCGCCGCCTCCTGGCTGCTCGGGGGAATGGCACCGGGACTCAATGAGTGAGTGAGTGTGTGTGTTAAATAAACAAACAATTCAAATACACGCAACATTCAGCTAAAGGATTTGTGAAGAGAGAATGCTGAGTAAACCACCAAGAAACCCAAAAACATAAAAAAGTGACCATTTAAAAAGATAGAGAAATGTTAAAATATCAAAGAAGTTGTGATAATTGGGAACATAAAACGGGAAAGTTCAACATACACTTAGTAGACTTCTCCAAGGGGAAAAGTAGGTAAAAGGGAGAAAGCAATTATAATGGTAACGAGTGAAGATTTCCCAGAACTTAAGAAAGATAAAAGGACAAAGAGAATCTTAAAAGCAGCAAGAGAAAAGCAGTTCGTTACCTACAGGGGAGTTCCCATAAGACTGTCAGCTGATTTCTCAACAGAAATTTTGCAGGCTAGAAGGCAAGAAGTATTCTAAGTCAAGAAAAGTAAGGACCTACAGCCAAGATTGCTCTACCCAGCAAAGCTATCACTTAGAATCAAAGGGCAGATAAAGAGCTCCACAGACAAGAAAAAGCTAAAAGAGTTTATCACCAACAAATCAATATTACATGAAATGTTAATGGGTCTTCTTTAAGAAGAAAAACATTAAAAAATATGAACAATACAGTGGCAATAAATACATATCTATCAAAATTCAACCTAAAAAACAAAATAAATAAGGACAGAAATAGAACTTCACAAGGATATGTCATCTCAGAGTGAATGAAAATCATAACCTCAAGTTACGTACACAAAAATAAAACCTCACCTAAACCTAATGTATTAAAATTACAAAACAAGACAGAAAAATCTGAAAGGCTCCCAGAGAAAGACAAATCAGCGACAAAGAAAGAGTAGCACTATGTAAGATTTATGTGAGATTTCTCATTGGCAACAATAAAGGTCAGAAGAGAGCTGATAAAGTAACAGGAAACCTAAAAAAACAAGCTCAATAAAATTACCTAGAGAGGGATTGAAGTGAACAGTTTTCAGAGTTTGTAACTCAATAGGCCTGAATGAGGAAACTTTCTGAAGGATGTATCCAGGAGGGAGTGTAACAAAGTGACAAAACAAATTGGTGAAAAGAAAAAAACAAAACAAAAAACGATACATCTCAGTAAATGTAGACTCTTAAGAAACTATGGTCATAATTAATTGGGGGAGAGTTAAAAAAATAATTGCTACTTCACCAATCTGAAGAGGCACTTTTCCATGTCTTTACATCTGTAAGATCGCACAGTACCCTCCCCATTGCAACTGGGAACAACTGCACCCCGACAGCACCAGGATGCCCTGACCCAATGTAACAGTGGGCTCCCTGATAATTAAACACTGAAGGTAGAAAGGTGAGTCTAGGCTCAAGGCATCCTACAGCCCCTTATTTTTAAGAAAGGAAGTACTGATTGACTTACTAGTTTATGGATTTCAAAAATATTCAATTTTTTTTCTAACATGATTAATGTCCAGAAATCAAATTTTTAAACTTAGGAAGAATGAAAGGGATTTGAAAAAGGAATTAGAAACTTGACCAACAGAGAACCAATAAAATGAAGAACTTACATAAAAACTAATCAGAAGACCTACACTGAAATACATTAGTAATCACAACTTGAAAGAATTAAACTCATCTACTGAATAAAGACTCGAGTTGGATTCTTCTTAAGAATCAAGCTTTATAAGCTCATTTTTAAAAAGACAGCTAAAGCCCAAGGACCTCGAAAGAGAACAAAGCCACGGAAGAACAGACGGCACAAGGCAAACACGGAACAAAGGAATCAAGCCCGAGACTTGGACGCGGTTTTTCCGCCATGCTGACCACAGTAGCACCACCACCACCAGCCATGGGAGGTGACAGACAGCCGGACAGGCCCAGGGAAGGGACACGCCACCACAGGGGTCCCGGTCAATGAGTTCCTGTAGAAGACATCTGGAGAAGAGAGGAACTCTCCACACTTCCACTCATTTGATCAACGCAACTAAATATTCAGTTCTTTCCTCCTTAGAAGCCAACGCAAAAGCGGCAGAGTGGAAGGGGGACATGATGGGTTACACAAAAATCCTGGTATTCTGAAGTGGAAAAATTACTCCGTCAAGAAACACTGTTCTGCCCTGGCTGGTGCAGCTCAGCGGACTGAGCAGCAGCATGAGAATCAAAGGGTCCCCAGTTCGATTCCCAGTCAGGGCCAGGTCCCCAGTAGGGGGCGCATGAGAGGCAACCACACAGTGATGTTTCCCTCTCTTTCTCCCTTCCTTTCCTTCTCTCTAAAAATAAATAAAAATATTTTTTAAAAAGAAAGAAAAGAAACATTGTTTTCTTAATATTAAATCATAGGACTTGATTAAGAAGAAAAAGAAGATCACCAGAAAGTGCAAAGCTTCTCATGAGCAGTTCCACAGGCTCAAGCCCACAGCCTTCACGACCACGAACCTTCTAACAAGCCCCGGGGCGCCCAGGGAAGGAGGGCGAGGGGAGGGGCCCGCGCCCACCTGAAGCCGCAGAAGGTTCAGCGCGGCCACGGCCATGCACTCCTGCTCCTGCGGCGGCGGCCAGTCGGCGGCGCCGTCCATCCCCTCGCTCACTTGCCGCAGCAGGAGGTCCAGCTGCTCAAAAGTCGCTGAGCAGATGTCCACCACAAAAGGGACACGGAGGCCGATGGACCACTCAGAACAGGACGACCAGGCGAAACTCTACGGAGGAAACACAAGAACGGGCAATGAATCCACGCGATCAGCCACTGGTCTGGTCCGCCTCGGGGACCTGACGCACCACTATGACTGATGAAAACGCCTGCAATTTTGGCTTATTTTTCCCTCTGTCATAGATGCACATGTACGTCCATGGTGGTCTAGCGCACATACATCGGCTTCCAATTTTCTCTGTCATTTCACTGCCCCACCTCATTTTGCCACAATTAAAACTGTAAAATGTCTTTCAAAAATCGCTCTCAAGCTTATTAATGCACATCAACAAATGGGAGTGAGCTAAAAACTACACAGATTTGCAACTCAATAGTTTAAATGGAATACTAAAACTTATTCAAACAACCCAAGAGTCTGGAAAAAAATGAAAAGAAAAAATAAAAGGGAGAGCAAACAAATAATGGTAGCTATAAATCCAAGTTATAAATACATTTAAATGGTCTACATATCAAACAAAAAGAGATTGTCAGTATGTATGAAAAACAAAACCTAATTATATTATCTTTGACACATTGCATACGGGTGGCAAGAATACTCATCATTTCTAAAAGGCATTTAAATACCGCGGTACGCTACGTGTTATAATGTACAGATAAAAAGTGGCTAAAGGAAAAGAAAACAGCTCTATCACAGCAGACAAAGCTGACTTCAGAGGAAGGAAAATATCAGGCCTAAAGATGAACATTATATAATGATAAAATGGTCACTTCACTAAGAAGACAAAGCAATGTTGAAAGTATATGCACCTAACAAAAAAACTATAAAACAAACAGAAGTAAAACTGATAAAAATGAAAGGAGACACAGGTAAGTCCACAAATACAGCTGAAAATATCAAAACTACCCTCCTAATAAGAAAGAATGAGTACAAAATCAGTAAGGATTTTTTTAAAAAGAACAAAATTGTTGTCCTGGCCGGGTAGCTCAGCTGGTTGCAGCATCATCCTGATACACCGAGGCTGCGGGTTTGATCCCTGGTCAGAGCACATACAAGAATCAACCAATGACGCATCAGTAAGTGAAACAACAAATCGATATGTCTCTGCCTGTCTGTCTGTCTCTCTCATTCTCTCACCCTCTTCCTCTCTAAATTAAACAAAAAACAGTTCTTTAAAGAAATAAACAAAATTGTCAATAAAATAGATCAAATTAATATTTATAGAACACTTCAACCAACAACAGCTGGATGTACATTTTTTCAAGGATGCAAGGAACATTCACTACAATAAAATGTGAGAATATTCTGACATAAAATAATTCATAACTATTTAAAATAATTGAAATCATACTCTGAACATGATAAAATTAAGCTATTAACCAACACAGAAACTAGTAATAACAATAAACTAAACATAAAATTCTGTACAAATTCTCAAGCTCTTGAAAATAAAGCAATAGGTTTCTACATTCCAATTAAAGTGGTAATACATTGATTCCACGTAGACTGCAAAAAGTATGTACAGGGTAACCCTTTAATAACCATAAAAATAAAGTCAAATTCAAAATAAATGAAAGTTAAACAAAATACTAAAAATATGTTCATATATTCCAAAAGCAGGAAATATAAGATATAGAAAACAGGCCTAAACCAAACAATAAGACAGAAGATCTAAGTTTACACATATCAATAATCAAAGCAAATGTAATGATATAAATATGCCAATTAAAAGACTCACACAAGAATTTTTTTAAATATGCAAATATAAATAGTATTCAAGAAACTCATAAAGTAGCACTCTTATCCAACTACGCTTTCCGCAATTTCAGTTACTTGCAGTCAACCACAGACCGAAAATATTTAATAGAGAATTCCAGAAAGCGTTCCTAACTTTTCAATTGCACCCCGTTCTGAGTAGCAGGAGGAAATCCCACACCATCCCGCGCCATACCCACCAGGACGCGAATCCCCGTGTCTAGCACGTGCACACTGCATGTACAGTACGGTAAGATATTCTGAGACAAAGAGACCCCATTCGTGTAAATATTGTTACCGTGCAGTTATAATTGCTCTATTTTATCGGTTACTGTTAATTATCTTACTGTGCCCAATTCATAAATTAAACTTGAACACAGGTAGGTAAGTACAGGAAAAAACACAGTCTATATAGTTTTCAGTACTATCTGTGGCTTCAGGTGTCCGCCAGGGGGTCTTCTCACATGTCCCCCGCAGGTAAGGGGGAACTATACATACATAATGAGACAGGCAGGATAAAAGTAAAAGGAGTAAATCTAACAAAATGTGTACAGAATTTCCATACTAAACACACTCATAAATGAAATCAAAGAATAAATAAATAAATGTTTAGGCACACCATTTTCATAGATTAGAAGACACAATATAGCAAAAAATGTCAATTTTCCACAAATTGAACACAATTCCTGTCAAAATCCAATAAAGATATTTTTGCAGATATAGACAAGATTATTATAAATTTTATATGGAAAGGCAAAAGAACTAGAACGTAGACTTCTTATACAGCTACAGTAAACAAGATCAGACAGAACTGGCAACTTCCTGTGAATATATATTATTTCAAAGCTCGTTAAATTTTTGAAGTAAAAGGATAGAAAATTTATATTATGCAAACACAAATCAAATGAAAATTAAGAATACTACATAAAAATCAGACAAAAAAATTCAGAGTAAGGAAAATCAAAGATAAAGGGAGAACACTGCATAATAACAGGAGGGTCAGCTCACAAAGACAACAAAAAAATCCTAAATATGTATGCACCTAAAACATAAGCTTGAAAATACGTAAAATAAATCCTGATCAACCCATCCTAAAATTCATATGGAATCTCAATAACCAAAACAATCTGGAAAAAGAAGAACAACAGTGGAAGACTCTGAATTATTATTTCAAAACTTACTACAAAGCTACACAAAACAAGGTAGTACAGGCATAAAGACAAACATACAGACCAAGGAAACAGCACAGTCCAGAAATAAATCCTTGCCTATGTGGTCAACTGATTTTTGACAGTGCCCAGACCATTAAGGAGGATCTTTCCTAAATACAAATGGTGCTGGGAAAACTGCAAGGAATCAAGTTGGACCCTTACCTTACACCATACACATAAATTAACTCAAAAAGGGTCAAAGACCTATACATAAGAGCCAAAACTATAAAAGTATTAGAAGCAAACACTGGGGGAAATCTACATGACAAAAGCACAGGCAACAAAAGTAAAAATAAAGTGGACTTATTCAAAATTAACCACTTCTGTGTATCAAAGAATACTATCAACAGAATAAAAAGACAAGCACAGATGGGAAAAAAATAGTTGTAAATCATACACCTGATAATCCACAATATATTATGAACTCCTACAACAGGAAAAAGACAAAGAGATAAGGAAGGAAGGAAGGAAGGAAGGAAGGAAGCACTCGTTCAACATGGCGCAAAGACTTTCTCTAACAAACGAGCAAAACAGAACCAGAGACATGGAAATAAGGAGCAGACTGACAGGGACCAGAGGGGAGGGGGATAATGTGGGGAAGGAGGGGAAGGGTCTAGTCAAGGAACACGTACAAATGACCCACGGACACGGACAGCAGGGTGGGGACTGACTGTGGGAGGGGGAGGGGGCGGGGCAGGGGAGAGCAACCAGGGAAAAATTGGGACAACTGAAACTGAACGACAATAAAATTAAGTAAAAAAATAATAAATATAAAAGAAAATACATATCGACAGTCCATAATCACATGAAAAGATGCTCGACATCTTTTGCATTGGGGACATGCAAATCAAAACCACAATGTGACACCACTTCACAGCCATGAGACGGCTTTTAAAGACTGGGGCACAGCCCTGGCTGGTGCGGCTCAGGGACGGAGCGCAGGGCACAGGCCCCCAGCTGGGGGCACAGGAGGCAACCAATCGCACACACCGATGTTTTCTCCGTCTCTTTCTCACTCACTTCTCTGCCCTCTAAAAATAAATAAATAAAAGCTTTAAAGAAATTAAAGATTATTTTTAAAAATGGGACACAGTGTTGCAAGGGCGTGGAGAAATAAAACCCGTGTGCCTACTGGGAGAAACGTACACGTCGTGCAGCTGCTGCGGGACCAGTATGGCAGCTCCTCATAGAGTTCCACATAAAAAAATTTTCTTTAGTATGAACAACTATTCAGGAGAAAAAAGCAGGAGGTGAAGGAAACTTCCTTGATCAGATGAGGACGCGTCCAGCATCTACCACAGACCCTGCCGCGAACACCACAGCAAACAATGTTAATGATGTTAAAAGACTGAGCACTTCCCCTGCAATCAGGAACCCAGCCCTCTCCCCACTCCTACTCAGCTGTGGGGAGCCACTCCTCGTGGTTTAGGGAACTGCAGCCCCGGCCTGGGCATGACCTGCCGCCGGCACCCCGGCTGTGCTCGTCTTTAAGTCTCAACAATGGCTGCTGGGGAGACGTACCCGAAAACCGTTCAGAGGGTTTCCGTGGACACTGGAGTCAAAGAATATTAATATGCTTTAGAGCTTGCTCCGCTTTCCTTTATCTTATAATTACGTATAAACAATCTCTAGCAGGGAGTATTTGAAACCTTGTACCTAGTGCCAATGTGGGGTCAAAATGTTTACTAGACCCTGGCATTAGACTATTCGATGTCCCCACTGTCCTGGAACTTGTAATCAGTTATTGTCGATTGTAACCTAGGTACCTGAAAGCTACTGACGATTTATGAATGTTGACCTTGTATCTCCCATGGTATCCTCCTCAATAAAAGCACGAGGAATGAAGGTTTGGCTGCTGGTCTCCACTAGAGAGCAGTCACCTTCCTGCCCCCAGACATGACAAAGTGTCCTGGGTACAGTCTGTTCCGCCGTGGTCACGAAGCCTCTGCTGGACAGAGCAACTTCCAACCGAGCCTAGGGTGTGTGAGGCACCTCCGCCATATTCAACGTCATATTTGAAGTCGTGGCCAGTGCAATAAGGCAAGGGAAAGAAATAAGAGGCATAATAATGCAGAAGGAGAAATAAAGCTGTCTCCATTCTCGGCAATCAACAGTGGAGCTCCTAGAACCCATCAGGGCCTAGGGCAACCACAGGCCATAGGGCAGTGCTATCCCCACGCACCAGCAGCGAATGGTGCGAAGTCCAGACTCTACAGAACTCGCAGGGAAGCTACACATTCCGTACCTGGGCAGGTCCACAGGCAATTCCCACTATGTGTTTGGTATCCAGCCCTGGCAGTGCGGAGGGTTCGGGCTTGGTCTTATGCAAAGTGTCAAAGTGCTGGCACTGGTCGTTGCTGCCCCAGCTGTGGACCTCACTGTCCTCAGTCAGAGCCAAGCAGTGGGTGGAGCCCGCGGCCACATCAATCACCTTCTTCCCTAGGAGGAAAGAGGAACGCGGTTACAGCTTCACGCCCATGGCTTCCGTTGCAGTAGAGAGATTAATCCACACCACTCACGTAAGAAGATATATGTCAACTTCTAAAGGATAATTCACTGCTTTAATATTATGCACGATCCATCTGCTTTGTGTATGTTATTAAAACCCCTGTCATGGTTTTCTACCTACAATTTATTAAAACCTACGGCCTGCAAATAAAATAATGCTAGGGCATAAAAAGAATCTGTTCTCTTTCTCCTCCTTATTCCGATTTTCATCTTCGGAAAGAAACAAGTATATTATAAATTAACTATTAGAGCATATTCTCCTGTCCCAAGGTATAACCATGCAAAGTATGCTTAAAAATAACAACAACAATAATAATAATAATAATGACTTGCCCTGGCCAAGTAGCTCAGTTGGTTAGAACATCATCCCAATATGTCAAGGTTGCAGGTTTGAGCCCTAGTCTGGCACATATACAAGAATCAACCAATGAGTGCATAAATGAGTGGAACAACAAATTGATGTTACTTCCCCCGCCCCTCTAAAATCAATCAATCAATAATTTTTTAAAATATGACTTTGTTTTTAGAACAGTTTTAGGTTCACAGCAACACTGAGAAGTCACAGTTTCCCCATATACGCCCTACCCCAACACATGCATAGCCTCCCCCACGATCAATTATTCATTTTTTTTTTTTTTTGGCATGGCAGTGTCCACTTGTTCCCACACCGTTTGTCGTAAAGGCTATCTGTGCGCCATTGTAGTGCCTTCGTTCCTTTGTTGAAGATCCCTAGACTACGTTTACGTCGCTCTGTCTCTGAGCTCTGTTCTGTCCCCATGATCCATCTGTCTATACCTTAGCCAATACCACACTGTCCTGACTCCTGTAGCTTTATAAGTCTTGATGTCAGGTACTGTGGGTCCTCCAGATTGTTTTCCTTCAATATTGTGTTATTCTTTAAAATCATCTTATTAATAGCCATAAAATAACTGACTGGCTTCTGACTGGGACTCTATTAAATCCACAAGTCAAACTGGGAAGAACTCACATCTTGACAATATTCCATCTTCCTATCCATGAACACAGAACACCTCTCCATTTATTGTGTTCTTCTGACTTCGTTCCTCAGTTTAATAGTTTTCCTCACACATCTTCTACGTATTTTGTTAGATTTATACCTATATATTTAACTTTTTGGATGCTAATGTGTATTTAATTTTAAATTCCACTTTGTCTATTGCTGGTATATAGTAAAGCAAGTTGGTTTTGGTATATTAATCTTATATCCTATAAATTTGCAGTGATCACTTTTTAGTTTTCAAGATTTTTGTCCTTTCTTTCAGATTTTCTACATAAAACAATTATGTCATCTATGAACAAAAAGTTTTATTTCTTCCTTTTCTTGTCTTATTGCATTAGCTAGAACCCCCAGTATAATTTTGAAAAGAAATGGTGAGATGGGACATCTTTCCTCATACCTGATGTCAGTGAGAAGGCTTCATGTTTCCCCCCAGTAAGTACGTAGGTTGTAGGTTTTTGGAAGATAGTCTTTAGCAGTTGAGGAAATTCCCTCTATTCCTAGCTTACTGAGAGTTTTACCATAAATGGGTGTTAGATTTTTGTCAAATGCCTTTCCTGCATTTATTGAGATGATCATGTGATTTTTTTTCTTTCATCTATTAATTTGAGGGATCCAATTAACTAATTTTTGAATGTTGGACCAGCTTTGCATATGTGCAATAAATTCAACTTGGTTATGATGTGTAATTCTTCCTATTCATGATTTAATTTGATTTGCTAATATTGTGTTAAGGATTTTTGCATCTACATTCATGAGAGGTATTGGTCTGTAGTTTTCTTTTCTTGTAATATCTTTGTCTGGCTTTGTTATTAGTGTAATGTTAGCCTCATTGAATGAGTCAGGAAATATTCCCTTTGCTTCTATCCTCTAAAAGATGCTTATCGTCGTCGGCAGCCATCCATCTCGAGAGACGATGATGTAGCTTCTTAAGAGTCTATCTGCACCGCCGAGAATGGCTGTGCAGTCCGACTCGGGAGTGACACGGTATCTGTCTCCTCCCGTGTTGAATCGACATCTTGCGATGACGCTGGAGTGTCCTCTCCAGTGAAGCTGAAGCTACAGAGCCTGGGCAGGGTGATATGGAGGGTCTGCTGTTGCCCATGCAGCAGACCCCCCCTCTCTTCGCAGCTGAAGGGTCCAAGGGAAAGGCGGAGTCGATACAGCTTGGCTTCAGGTGCGCCGCAGGAGTTGCCGGTGTTGACTACAACGTCAAACCGCCTTAGGGACTCCGGCTCCGGATTTTCTGTCGGGGTTTACTCCCTTAGCCTTTCCCCTGAAGAGGTATGCCGCAAGGCAGCGGAGGTTTTTTGGAGTCGGAGTTTTCCTTCTCTGATGTGCCCTGACTGGAAGATCGAACCAGCGACACTTAGCTCGCAGGCCGACGCTCAATCCACTGAGCCAAACCAGCCAGGCACGATCCTCTAAAAGAAATTGTAGGGAATTGGCATAATTTCATCCTTAAATATTTGGTAGAATTCACCAGCGAATCCATCTAAGCTTTCTGTTTTAGAAGGTTATTATTGATTCAATTTTTTTAATAGACATAGGCCTATTCACTTTGTCTATTTCTTGTGTAAGTTTGGCAAATTGTGTCTTTCAAAGAATTGACTCATTGCAACTAGACTGTCAAATTTGGAAGCATAGTTTTTCATAATATTCCTTTACTATTTTTTTAATGTTCATGGGATCGTAGTGATATCCCCTCTTTCATTTCTGGTATTTTCAATTTGTGTCCCCTCTTCTCTTTTTTTTTCCTTATTGATTTTATTGCTTTTTTAAAGAATCGGCTTTTGATTTCATTGATCTTCTCTTTTGATTTCTGGCTTTCAATTTTATTGCCTTCTGCTCTAATTCTTATTATTTCTTTCCTTCTTCTCACTTGGAATTTGTTTGCTCTTTTTCTACTTTTTGAAGGTGGAAATGTAGCACTTAAGTTTATTACTTTTTTTATATCCATCTCCACAAATAATTACAGATTTCTTCTTGTGATGAGAACTTTTAGGACCTACTCTCTTAGCCACTTGCAAATATACAATAGAGCAGTATTAACTAAAGTCACCATGCTGCACATTACATCCCCAGGACTGATTTATTTTATACATACCTTTATTTTATACCTTCTGAGCACCTCCACCCATTTTGGCCACCCTACAACCGCTGCCACTCACAATCACCACACTGTTCTCTGTATCTATAAGTTCAATTTGGGGTGTGTGTGTGTGTGTTATAGATTCCCGATATGTATGTGCGTGTGTGTTAAGATTCCAGATGTGTGTGTGTGTTAGATTCCAGATGTGTGTGTGTATGGTAGATTCCAGATATGTGTGTGTGTGTTAGATTCAAGATGTGTGTGTGTGTTAGATTCAAGATATGTGTGTCTGTGTTAGATTCCAGATATGTGTGTGTGTGTGTTAAGATTCCAGATATGTGTGTGTGTGTGTGTGTGTGTGTTAGAGTCCAGATATAAGTGAGGTCATACAGTGCCTGTCTTTCTCTATTTAACATACATACCCAGCAGTGGGACTGCTGGATCATATGGTAAATTCTCTTTGTAATTTTTTGAGAAACCTCCATACTGTTTTCCGCGGTGGCTGCACCGATTTACATTCCCACCAACAGTGCATTGGGGTTCCCGTTTCTTCACATCCTTGCCAGAACTTGTTTGTTGATTTACTGATGAAAGCCATTCTGACAGGTGTGAGGTGGTATCTCACTGTGTTTTCGATAGGCATTTCCCTGATGATTAGTGATGCTGAGCACCTTTTCATGTACCTATAGGCCGTGTATAATCTTCTTTGAAAAAAATGTCTATTCTGATCCTCTGCCCATTTCTTAATTGGGTTGATTTTTTGCTATTTTTATGAGTTCTTAATATTGATATCAACTCCTTAGCAGATATATGATTTAATATTATCTTCCATTTAGCAGGATGCCTTTTCATTTTGTTAACTGTTTCTTTTCCATGTGTATTTATTGACAATATTAAAACCATTCACAATATAAATAGGAAATAGCTCGAACTTTCTGTACCAATTGCTGCTTTTCACTGCATTTTATCAACTACCCACTTCCCCATTAGTCCTTAAACAGATTCTAGATTTCACAGTTTCATCATTAAAATGGTCTCACCGGAAAAAAATAATCTCGCACTTGGTGTTCAAGACTACTGTTGGTGGTTTCCTTCGCTATACAGAAAGATTATTGATTTTAATCTTTCTTCTTTTCTAATACATGCATTCAATGTCATAAACTTCCTTCTAAGCGCTGTTTTTGCTGCATCCCACAAATTCTAAGTTGTGTTTTCATTTTCATGTAGTTCAAAATATTTTAAAATTACCCTTGACATTTCTTCTTTGACCCATGTGTTATTTAAAGTTTGCTGTCTTATCTCCATATATTTAAGAATTTTCTGGCTATCTTTTTGTTACTGATTTCCAGTTTTAATTCCACTGTAGTCCAAGAGCAGATATTGTTTGATTTTCTTTTAAATTTGTTAAGATGTGTTACATCGCCCAAACTATGGTCTCTATCAGTGAATGTGACACACTCTTCATGAATGAAGTTTTCTAAAAGAAAATCTATTTCTCTTGAAACTCAAATGACATAAATGTAAAATGTATTTTTTCCTACCTAAATAGTGCTAGCAAGATATTGTATTCTTGCTTTTTAGTAAGTCTAATATGACCAAAAATGAATCAATAAATAAATCTAATATGGCCAACATAAGGGGTGTTTTCAGAAATGTCATCATATAAAAAATAATTCAGCGCTGGCTGGTGTGGCTCAGTGGATTGAGTGCTGGACTGAGAACTAAAGGGTCACCGGTTCGATTCCCAGTTGTGGACATGTGAGAGGGAACCACACATGGATGTTTCTCTCTCTTTCTCCCTCCCTTCCCCTCTTTCTAAAATTAAATAATACAACCTTTAAAAATAATAATAATTCAGCTAAAAAAACTCTGCTACAGTAAGGGGAACAGTTCTGTCCTAAGACCTTATAATAAATCAACAACCAAAGCAACTATTGCAACAATCACTTAAAATTCTCATAGTAAGCTAATGCTATAGCTAATAAATACAGCTGAGGAAGTTGATTTTTTTTTTTACTAAATGAAGGGAATATAAAGGAAAAGGCAAATGACATTGAAATACAGCTCCATACTACCAACTGCATTACTCTCCAACTTACCGAGGAATCTTGGGAAATAATAAAAACCACATAAGCACACAAAACTTCTAGTCAACAAGGTATTAACATGTTTAAAAATCCAAATGGTGAGGAAAGAACCAGCAAATTCCACTTAAAAGTCTCGCCTCTAAACTCCTATGACAAAGAAGCAAAACATAAACAAAATCCAGCTCACGAGGCCAACAAACGTCACCCCTCATGCCAGCCAGTGCCCACGGCCCGTTTCCGTGAATGAAGTTGTACCGGAACACAGCCAGGCCTGTTAGTCCGCATATCATGTATGAGTTCCTTGGGGCTGCACAGCAAACTGAGTGTCAGGACACAGCACGTGACCCTCAAACCTAAAGTACTTGCAGCCTGGCCCTTTAAAAAAAAATAATAAAGTCTGTCCTGGCTGGTGTGGCTCAGTGGATTGAGTGCCAGCCTGCGAACCAAAGGGTCGCCGGTTCGATTCCCAGTCAGGGCACGTGCCTGGGTTGTGGGCGTGTGAGAGGCAACCGATCAGTGTATCTCTCGCACATTGACGTTTCTCTCCCTCTCTTTCTCCCTCTCTTCCCTCCTCTAAAAAGTAAAAAAATAAGATCTTTAAAAAAAAAAAAACAGTCCGCCCACTCCTGAAATACCCAACCTCCCCCACACTTCAGGAGGCACCGGCTAAGAACCTACATGCCGTGGCTCCCGTGCATCCCCTCTACCTAGATCGCATGCAGGACACCCTCAGAACCAAGAAGCACGATTCACCCGTCAAGGATGAGTTCAAATGAGACCCTTCCAGGCAGACCCAACCCCATCCCCCACAGTGCTCCCACAGCACCATGGGTATCCACGGGCTCGGCATGTCCCCGGTGTGACTACAGGTGACATCCCCAAACAGAAGAAAACCTCACTGTGCCCATCTTACTAAGCAATAAACGCAAAAAGTCCTCTCCAACACTGGTCAACTGAATGAGTTTCAAATTAATTATCTGGTGACAATTATTCTAGGGTGAGTTTTCAATATGACAGACCACTTTCCATTTATTCCCTATACCTCTCAAAATGTGGGTAAAAGCATCTAATAAGGAATCATTTGTGGAATTTCCCATGAAGAAAAGAATAACCTTAAAATGTTCCTTAAAATAGGCCTCAAAGATTTTTTAGTTTACAGTGTACACTCACCTTGCAAGCCTTCCAAGAGTTTGGGATAACGAACGTGTTCCTCTGTCCCATGCCCAAGCCTCTGGTTGTCACCTTTGCCCCAGGAGTACACTTGGCCGTCTTTTGTCAGAGCAATCGAAAACTGACTGCCACACCGAACTTTGACGACGTCCAAGTCCTGCAGCTTCTCGATCAGCTTCGGCGTCTTGCAGCCATCGCTGCCACCTCTGCCCAGCTTCCCGTAGTCACCGTCTCCCCAGGACCACACCTGGCCTGCAGATACAAGTGTGTTCTGTCACAATGACTCCATCTTCATAGGACTTTTGTTTTTCATTTTTCATTTTTTAAATTTAATTTATTTATTTTCAGAGAGGGGGTAAGGTAGAGAGAAACAGAAGGAGAGAAACCAATGCCTGAGAGAAACATCAATATGTAGTTGCCTCTCACAAGCCCTCAACCGGGGACCTGGCCTACAACCCGGGCATGTGCCCTGACCGGGAATCGAACCAGCGACCCTTTGGTTCGCAGGCCGGCACTCAATCCACTGAGCCACAGCAGCCAGGGCCATATAACTTTTCAATGACTGGAAACAATGAACGTAACCAATCAGACATGAATCTAGATCACTAAAGGATAAAGTTAACATTACAAAGGTGGTTCCAGGCAAATGAAATCTAGTTAACAGGGAAGCAATTAACAGAAGGAAAGTGTGGATTCTCTTTTCATTCAACTAGAAGAATCATCACGTCCTGACCCCTACTAGCTTGAACTCGATGACAGAGCTGCCACCACGAGGCCACACGGCCTCCAGAAAACACCGTTCCGGGCCCGGAGCCCCCCGTGCAGCGCGCTGACCACCCTCAGGTCTCGTGCTGACCACAAGTCAGCCGCACGACTGTACTGATGGTAACATTTGTTAGGAGTTTATTGAACCCTTACCCCAGACTATGTTTATTGATTTTAGAGAGACAGGAAAGGAGGGGAGAGAGAAAGAGAGAAACCTCTATGTGAGAGACATCAATCAGATGCCTCCCGTACACGCCCTGACCAGGGATCAAACCCACACCCTTTGGGTGTGCGGGATGACACTCCAAGCCACGGAATCACCATTCCAGGGTGACAACTTTATAAAGCATACTAAGTACTATGCTGTACACCTGAAACTACTACAAAATGCTGAATGTAAAAAATAAGTAAGTAAATAAATAAAAAGAAGTTGTAAGTCCTGTAACTTCAGGACCTCTGCTGAGGACAACTGGGTGCACACCTTGCGAGGTTCACACCACCCGGAGCTCCCGCCCCCAGGGAAGCGGCCCTCCTCGTCCCCAGCGCCAGCCCAGGCAGCCGGAGCCCCACGTACCGTTCTCCGTCACGGCCAGGGTCTGCGCGTCCCCACTCCCGCATGCCACGTCGATGACTTTCAGTCCTTTAAGCCCAGCTACCAGCATCGGAATGGCCTCGTCTTCACTGGAGCCTTCGGACACACAGGACTGTCGTTACTGCAAGTCCCTCAAGAGTGGCCACCGCCCCACGCACCCTCGTGCCGGCCCGGAGCCCACGCACCATGGCCCAGGCGGCCGTAGTTCCCGCGGCCCCAGGTGTACAGCTCGCCCTCGGCGGTGATGGCCGCGCTGTAGGTGCTCCCGCACGCGATGTGCACCACGTGCTTCCCGCCTTGCTTGCCGGAGAAAGCAGAGATCATCTTGGGCTCCTCCAGGGGCCTGTGGGGACACAGGGAACACATGTGAAGAAATGCACAGAAATGCGCTCCCGTGTTCCCAGAGTAAATTGTCTTTGCTGTGAAGTCAGGAGACATCGTTGCCCTTTAGCTATTGCATGTGAACTCAAAAGTAGATGTCAGTAGTCCTGGCTGGTGTGGCTCAGAGAACCGAGCACCAGCCTGGGACCTGAAAGGTTGCTGGTTCAAATCCCAGGCAGGGCACAAGCCTGGGCTGCAGCCAGGTCCCCAGTTGGGGACGCCCGAGAGGCAACCACCAATCAATGTTTCTCTCTCACACCGATGTTTCTCTCCCTCCCTTTCTCCCTCCTTTTCCCTCTAAAAGTAAATAACAATAAAATCTTTAAAAGAAGAACGGCCTGTGTAATGTTAACTCTATACATCAGTGCTCTACATTTGTGTGCTGATGGTTATATTATCGTTCCGAGTCCTTTAAAGTCTCATTAAGATGAATAGTTAGTGCTCCTTAAACATATTTGTACTTTCAGGTGCTCAGCAAGCACCCAGTGCCAAGCACGGCATCGAGCAAGGACAGTGTCTATTAAAGAGCCATACGGTCACGTCCACAGCAACGCTGTTCCCAGCGGTCCGGGGGGCCCATCCCCAGACAGACCACCCAGCCACAGGGAGAACCAGGTATGCCCGACGCCCGGCTGAAAGCTCGGGAACTCTGCACGGACAAGAGCCGGAAACAGAACAGCACACGGGGACAGGCGGGCCGGAGGCGGGGAGCCGGCACTGACTGCAAAGGCCCAAAGGAAGGAGCGGAGGCCACGGAAACGCTCTCGCCGGGGCCCCGCCTGCGCGCACGCGCCGGAGCGCATCACACCGCGCACTTACACCTGCCGGGCGTGCAGCCTCACCCCGACGGCTGACATGTACACGCCTTGTTAGGTGAGTGAGGAGGGGCTGAGGGGGCCAGGCGCACCCCCCACGCTGCAATCTACACTTCACCAATGAGAGGCAGGAAGGATGGTGATCAGTGTCCTATTAGCTGGTTCTTCCCTTTCAAAACTGGCAAACTGCCGTATGCTGGGAATCCGGAATGTGTTTACTCCGCTGGGGGACCCCCACTGCAGCCCTCCTGAGACGGGGCTTACCCCCGTCGGGACCCCGACCCCACACGGTACATCAGGGGCCAGGGCCGTGCACGGGGGTGGCCGAACCACGCCCTCTGCTAGCGGCTCCACCCCGCCCCCCAGCCTCTCCCCAGCGCCCGCCCTCGGCACTGCGCGCGTTTCCAGCCCCAACTCCCGGAGCAGCGGACAAGCTAACCTAGCACTTCATCCCATCTGAGGGTCACTTTATGACCAACTGTTCCTGCGTACTAAGTTATAAATGACGGAAGGAGGAGGTCAAAGCCTCCGTCCTGTCCCTCAGTCCCCTCAAGTCCTGGGCGCCCCGGGCCAACGCGGCCCCTCTACTGTGATGGGGCGACAGCCCTGCGTTCTGCAGCTACCATTCCTTTTCCTCCCCCGCCTTCCGCCACCACTTGACCCCATCTGTCTGCCTCCCTCCCAACACTGTCAAGTTGGGACTATTTCCGCTGAGTGCCAGCACACAAGCACCACTCGGCTCTCTTCAGTCTGGGGTTCTTCCTGGCGGGTGTCCATCACCACCCCCAGAGGGACAACAGGACGGTCACCCTGTGACCGCAGCTGCCAGTCCCCACTTGTGGCTCTGACCCTATTGAAGTGTGGCTGCGACTTCGGTTTCAACCTCAGGCCCGCGCACCACGCTGTACAGAGGGTGCCGTGCTGCGTGGTTACGGCCTTGCACTGAGAACTGTTACAGCACCAGAAGCTTCGGCAAAGCGGGCTACTGGCACACTGCTGACCCGTCACCAAAACTCGCGTTTCCAAGCCCCGACGCTGGTGTCTGATAACGAGTTAACTCGTGTTTGCTCAATTCTTGGAACTGAGAGTAATATAAGGTTTTGTAAAAAAATTGTGTAAATTGTTTCATTGTCATATTCCACTGTGAATAAACGGGGTGAGATGGGATAACTTTTGTATAAAATTGCTAGGTCAACATGTGTTAAGAAAGTACTGACGGGTGTACCTGAGAAAACCATACTATGGTTCAATTCAGTAGGGGGTCCTTTTATGTTGGAGGAACAGGAGCGCGGATCTGCCTTAGAAAACTGCACAGGATGCGGTGTGTGTGGCTAAAGCCGGGGCAGAGCGGGACGGGTCAAGGCTGGGGGAGATATCACCCTGTGTGCAGCGTCACCCAGGAGCTGACGCTCCCGGTAGCTGCCCATCCCAGCCCTGCCACACTTTCCCACCAGATTTGCGACACATTAACTCCGGAGGAGAGCGTGTCGGTTTCGGAAGTAGGCCATACGTACACGGTGTCCCCGTGGCCCAGCCGTCCGCCGTCCCCACAGCCCCAGGAGTACACCTCTCCGGTGGCGGCCAAGGCCAGGTAGTGGTGACCGTCGGAATGGGCAGCAATTTTTACGATGTTTCTGGAGGCAAGACCTTGGACCAGCTGCGGGGCCTACAAGGGGAGACAGAAAGAACGCGTCAGGGAGCAGTCCAAGGACAATGGCAACAGCATGGCTCCTCCCAACGTGCGTCTCCCTTGAACAAGCCCTTGTCACACTGAAAGGACAGGAGCCTCTGGGGGTGACCAGGCCGGCCCGCACCCCACCCGGCACCAACAGAAAGGCCGCCCAGCCTCCCTGTGTGACCAGGCTGCCCCTGACCCATGGGACTCCCCGCTCAGGTGAGGAGCACCTTCCTCTGACAGAAGCCGTCCCTCGAGGCCCAGGTCCCTCACTTGCTCCTGCCTGGCCCCACGGTCCCATGCGTTTGACCTGGGAAGTCACTCTACCAGTGGGAGCCACAACCGACAGTGAGCGCCACTGTGAGGAAGCCTTGATCGTGGCAACTGAGAGACGCGGACACAAGTCTTGACAAACTGATTAAGATTTTAAACGTGACTGATCATGTATAATGAACAGACGCTTATAAATCTTCAGACATCTAACAACTGGAAGCTCGGGCCTCTGTAACTTCAGGAGGAGAGAGCCTGCCCACCCCGGGAGTGAGGGGCCCACGCCCAGGACGCCCACCAGCGTGTCGCTGTTGTAGGCCTGCGTGTACACGCGGCCGCTCCTCGACAGGATCAGGAAGCGCTTCTCCGCACAGGCGATCTGCGTGACCCCCAGCGTGGCCAGGCCTTCGCTCTGGATAGGGCCGATCACGTTGGCGTAACATTTCCATCCGATCAGCCCCCATCCAATGACTTCCTGCAAGGATCCCTGGGAGACAGCAAAGGAAGTATTTATTTCTTTTAAGAAAACTCATTTCTTAGTCAAAAGAAAGACTACATTAGGCTGGTGTAACACTAAGATACTGCAAGGTAAACAGATACTGTAAGATAAAAACAAAGCATGTAAAGAAGCTGATTCAACACATCTGAACAACTGAAAATACTTCTATAACCTCAGCTGACAGATAAGATAAAGTGACTGAGATATTTTCCATAGCACATCATTTTCACAGAACCCACTAAAAAGTAGTGCAAGGAGACATTGAATATATTTTAAAACGCTCAGGCCACATCAGGGCACCGTTTTGTGCCACAGAAGCAGAAACCCGAAAGCCTAGGCACAAGGCTGGGAGACAAGGGTCCCTACTGTTGGTGGGATGAGGGGGTTCCAGCCGTATAAAGAGCAATCTGGTGGTGAGCTAGTGGGCCCCCACGTCAGGGACGTCCTGCCAGCACAGGTGCGCACACAGGTGAGTCACTGCAGACGACGACTTCTGGCAACACAAGCCCACCAAGAGGAGGCTCATAAACAGTATCTGATGCACTCACACGTGGGATTCTAAGCTGCTTTAAAAAACGAAGACAGCCCTGGCTGGTGTGGCTCAGTGGATTGAACGTCAGCCTGCAAACTGAAAGGTCGCTGGTTTGATTCCCAGTCAGGGCACCTGCCTGGGTTACAGGTTAGGCACCCAGCTGCGGTGCATACGAGAGACAACCAATCCATGTTTCTCTCCCTCTCTTCCCTTCTCGCTCAAAAAATAAAAATTAAAAACTAAAAATCCTGGATTCGAAAATGAGGATTAATCCATGTGACCCTGGCAAGAGTCCCCGCCACTGCACTTGGCGGTGTCCTCCCGGGTGCCGAGGGCCACGCCTCGAGGACCAGACGCGACTGTGTGTGCGAGGTGACCGGTGGGTCATCACAGCTGGGAGCGGCACCGTCACACACAGCCAGCTCTGCGCTCCCCGTGAACGAACGGGCCCTGGAGCGCCCCTGAGGAAGGCGGGGCACGTGTGGCGACGTAAATAAAGGGGCGCTCACTGGGGAGGCGCCTCCTGAATCTGGACCCCGGGCTGAGACGGGACCCCGGTGGGCCTCGGCCCCCGCAGCACCCTGACCGGGGACAGCACCTGAAACTGTGTCCACGTGTCAAAGCTCTAGGCCAGCGCCGCCTCAGCACGGCACGGGCAGGACGGGACGGGGCAGGGGTCCCCCCCGTGGGCGCGCGAGAACAGCGCCCCGGCACACACCTTGTGTGACGTCGGTGAGCTGCAGAGCGGGGGCGTGCAGGGCGTGGCCAGGCGGTCCAGGTGCGCCAGGACCACGACGGCCGTCTGTCGCAGGTCGATGGCGAGCTCGCTGTCTTGTGGGAGGACGAGGTACCTCAGGAAACTCTCGTTGGGGCTCAGAGGGCCAGATAGGAGCTAGAGGAAAGGACACAGGCGTCTTCAGACAGCGGAACAGGGATGCGATTAGCCTTTCACGACTCTGGGTCTGGGTATTCACGGTGATCCGCGACCTCGGGCTATCGGGTGAGGAGTGTCGCCGATGCACTGACATTCCCGGCACCCCGCACCCACACACTCAGGTCGCTGCCCCTCAACCTGGCTTTCAAACTTCAAATCTAAATCCTGAGCCCACTGGAGAAAACCTAATTTTATTTGCACATTATTAATTCTGAGAATGTAGCTCTGGCTGGTGTGGACTGAGCACCAGCCTGCAAACTGAAAGGTCGCCGGTTCGATTCCCAGTCAGGGCACAGGCCTGGGTTGTGGGCCAGGTCCCCAGTTGGGGGCGCGCAAAAGACCACCACACATTGTTGTTTCTTCCCTCTCTTTCTCCCTCCCTTCTCCTGTCTAAAAATAAATAAATTCTTAAAAGAAAAGGGGCCAACAGCGTGAGCCACTACTTCCAAAGCTCTTCTTCTAATAACTGCTCAGAGGCACGCATTTCAGACCCGGCGCCGTGCTCACGAAGGCGGCTGCTGCCCGCTCACCTGAGGTCCCCCGGTAACTGGCGGGGTGCGCAGCAGAGGGGGGAGACCTGCCGGCCCCTCTGCACAGACAGGGTCAGTGCTCTCGGGGACCGAATGCGCCCTCGCAGTGCGGCACCCACCCCGCACCGAGCACGGGCTCCTTCCCAGGGCAGCGAGCCCAGCCGCGCGCCGCCTCCCCGTGAGCTCCGCAAGTGCCCGTCCTCCTGCCCCCGCTGCCTCACGCCCGCGGGAGGTGAGCACGTCTCCGCGTCCCCCACCGCACGCGAACTGTGCTCCCCGACTGCAGCCACAGCACTGACCGCACAGGCACAAAGGGCTCAGGGGCCCCAGCTCAGCAGAAGGAATACGGCCTGGTCATCAAGGCAGCAGATGGCCGTCCCTGAGAGGGCAAGGCAACCTACTTCCAGAAATAGACTCCCCGTCCTACACACGCAATGCAGAACGCACGCAAATAGCCCACGGCCGCCCACGGGCACAGCGGGCCCTGCCCACTCCTTCGTTGCTTCAAAGAACCCTAACGTGCCCCTGGGGTGTCCCACCGCATCGCCCGCAGCCCTGGTCATGACCAGTCACACCTGCCCCACACCGGACTCGCTGGCTGGGACCGGCAAGTACACGCTCCCCGTTACTGACGACCACGCACAGGCACGTGCTCCGGTCTTGTTTATGGAGGCCTAACTCTCAGGAGGCCTGAAAGACAGAGCTGCTGCACTGCCAGGCGGCACGGGCACACTTACGTGGGCGTCCCCCTCTGCGTGAGGGGCGTCCTTGCCGCAGATCATGCCCTGGAAGCGCTGCAGCAGGGGGAGCAGGGGCGCGCTGGTGCCCTGGGCCGACCGCTCGTTGTCGGTCTCCTGGGCCCCGCTGTCCCACAGCTGGAGCAGCAGCAGGACGGCAGACAGCATCTGGCTGAAAGAGAACACAGCTTTATGCTCTAGAAGAAAACAGACCAATATTTTTTGCCATGGCTTCTCAAAAACAAAAGCAAAGAACAAAAAATAAAATTGAAGAAATACTTTAGATGTAAGAGTAAACTAAGAATCATGTCATCGAAGCAATTGTTGGCAGAAAACGGCTAAGTCCGTGCCACACTTCCAGCGCAAGGCACCCGCCTGGCGTAAAAGACGTCAGACAAGCTCAGAACCTCAAACGGCACCTCCTACAGGGAACGTCTAGACCCCAAATGAATGGTGTGAACGTAACTGCACCGTTGTGCAACTATGGGAGAGGTGAATGCAGAACAGGAAGTGAAGGGGACTGGCGGGCAGGGTGGCGGGTACCTGCCCCCTCCACAACCATGTCGATATCACAACTGACCCGCAAAGGACACAGCGCTCAGAGCCGCCTGATGTCGGGCCGAAGGAGGTGCCAACCAGGAGTGAAAGCAGCGGCGACACTGAGCCTGAAGGAGCAGAGACGCGGAACGAGCTGGGCCCACCCACGGGTGGTGGATAAAAACAGAGAGGGGCATCTCGGCTGCCAAGGCCTCTGAGGAGCAAGGGGTCCCAGCCCCACCCCACGGCTCCAGTGCCAAGAGCAGTCCCATAACTTCTGCTGTGAAACCGGCGGGGACCGTGGCTGCGTGACACAGAGGCTCCGGGAGTCCCAGGGGTTCCCCTTAAAGGGCCGGTACAAGACTTCCTCTGACTCCCTCCCTCTGAGCTACAGCGCTGGGACCAGAGACGTACCGGGGAAACGGAACTGCCCAGCAGCAGGGCGAGAACGGATGCGCAATGCACCGAGACAGAAGCGCTGGCAGAGGCCGCTGCTCCTCTGATGAGCCCTCCCCCCGACCGGGCCCCAGGCGGGCACCGCACCGGGGTCTCCATCCGCCTGGCTCACACCGTTCCAGGCCCACCCAAGCTGTCTCCAGCGGCTTTCCCTATAAATGGCCTGTCTTGGTTCATGCTTCAGACTTTCCTAAATCCTCTCAAACAGGCAGCATCTGGCTTCTTGCTAAGTGGCCCCAGGCCCGGCACCAGCAGCAGCCAGCAGTGGCTCGCAGCCTGGCCTCTCCTGGGCACCTCCGAGCCCAGCACAAGCAGGAGCCACCTGCAGGGTGCTTCGTAATTCATGCCGGGGCCCCAGGCAGAACCAGGAGGTCGCACAGCCAGCGCACCCACAGGAGTGCTTTAGACCACGTGGAAGCATCACCACCCAACCACCTCCAAAGACAACACACTCAAGGGGCAGACTCGGAGGGCACCAGAGCCCGGCTGAAGTGAGCGCGGTGCTGTGGAGCGGGCCCCTGCACGGCTGATCCTCCAAGTGGTTGGAGGTCAGGGGTCACAGCCAGTCCTTGCAGCTAATTGGCCTAGGGATAATCCCTCCCATGGTCATGCCAACAGCAACTGAGGATCAATTACAACAAGAGCAAGTACACAGCCCCACATGGGTGGATGCATCTGCAGTGCCCAGCCTGGGCACTCAGTGGGGCTGGGCCACTGGACCCTATAGGACACCTACTACATCAGGACACTCTGCCAAGCCCGGGATATATAGCAGCTCTACCCAACACACCGAAACAAACACAGGGAGGCTGCCAAATGAGGAGACAAAGAAACATGGCCCAAATGAAAGGACAGATCAAAACTCGAGAAAAAGAACTAAACAAAATGGAGACAAGCAATGTACTAGATGCAGGGTTCAAAACAATGGTTATAGGGATGCTCGGTGAACTTAGGAAACAGAAGATGAACTTGGTGCAAACTTTCAACAGTATAAAAAGGGACCAGTCAGAAATGAAGGGCACACTATCTGAAATGAAGAATAATTTATAGGGAATCAATAGTAGAGTAGATGAAGCCAAGAATCAAATCAGCAATTTGGAATATAAGGAAGCAGAAAACATTCAATCAGAACAAAGAAAAAAGGGGGGGGGGGGATCCAAAAAACTGAGGATGGTATAAGAACCCTCTGGGACCACTTCAAAGTACCAACATTATCATCAGGGGGGCTGGAAGAAGAACAGAGAGAGCAAGAAATTGAAAATATAATTTAAAAATAATGACTGAAAGCCCTGGCTGCTGTGGCTCAGTGGATTGAGTGTCGGCCTGCGAGCCAAGTGTCGCTGGTTCAATTCCCAGTCAGGGCACATGACTCAGTTGCACGTCAGGTCCCCAGTTGGGGGCACAAGTGAGAGGCAACCACACAGTGATGTTTCTCTCCCTCTCTTTGTCCTTTCCCCTCTCTCTAAAAATAAAATAAGTAAACTAATATTTAAAAAAATAAAAAAATAAAATAATGACTGAAAATCTCCCTAACCTGATGAAGGAAGTAGACATACAAGTCCAGGAATTAAGAGTCCCAAACAAGAGGAACCCAAAGAGCCCCACACCAAGACACATCATAATTAAAATGCCAAAGGTTAAAGACAAAGAGAGAATCTCAGAAGCAGTAAGAAAAAAGCAATTAGTTATCTACACGGGAGTTCCCATAGACTGTCAGCTGATTTCTGAACAGAAACCAGGCAGGCTAGGAGAGACTGGAAGAAATAAATATTCAAAGTGATGGAAAGCAAGGACCTACAACCAAGATCACTCTACCTAACAGAACTATCATTTAGAAATGAAAGAACTTCACAGACAAGAAAAAACTAAAGGGGTTCATCATGACCAAACCAGTTTTACATGAAATGTTAAAGTCTTCTTTAAGAAGAAAAAAAATGATAAAAAATGTGAACAATAAAATGGCAATATATACATATCTATAAACAGCTAAATCTAAGATAAAATAAATGAGCAAGCAGAACAGAAAGAGACTCATACATACAGAGAACATTTGGACAGTTGCCACATGGAAGGGGCATTGAGGGGATGGGTAAAAGAGGTGAAGGAATTAAGAAGCACAAACTGGTTGTTATAGAATGGTCAGAGGAGTAACCAGTACAGCATAGAGAATACAGTCAATAACAGTCTAATAACTATGTCTGGTGTCAGATGGGTGTGAGATTTATCAGGATGAGCACTTAGTAAGTTATGTAATGTCTAATCACTGGGGTAGACACCTGAAACCAACATAATAATGTACGCCAACTGTAATAAAAAAATGAAAATGATTTTTAAAATGATGGGAAAAGAAAGTGAAGAAAAGCTGACTGCACCCAGGTCTGAAAGGACAAGAGTCCTGGGGTCAGTCCCGGGATTACAGAACACCACACATGTGCTGCAATCACAGGCGATTCCGTGGCGTGCGAGAAAGCAGAACAGACGTTCAGAGGCAGAGGCATGTCCCCGAGCGCTGCAGGCCCGCGGCGCCCTCACCTCAGTGTGCCCCTCTGCACAGCCAGCTCCAGCAGGATGGCCAGGGCCAGGTGCTGGTCCTGCAGCGGGACGCTGCCCGGCCCCTTGGTGCCCGGCGTTCCGTGAACGTCCCTGAAATGACAGCAGCGGGTCAGGGACAAAGAAAAGTCAGAGCCTGGAGACAGCATGCTAAAATGAATGCTAAGATGTTACATACATCCTCTATCATGGAGAAATTCATTTTTAATATCTATCATAGAATCAGCTCTCTGAGATTGGCTACTCAAATTTTATAGAGACTTTAACTTGTAGACTGATGTTTTAAATAAAAGTATTAATTCAGATACTCTTAAGATGACTGCATTAGAAGACATATTCCAAGTTTCAGTAGCATAAAATTATTTCCATCATTATTCAAAGCAATAACAGAAAGATGTTTAGATCTGTTTCTAGTTTCAATGACATATAAGTCTATTAGAGTATCAACACTTCCTCTACAGAACTGGAGGTGGACTGAATTCTAAAACCACCTACAAATTGAAAGGCAATATGTCTATGCTTATTTTTATCTGCAATCAAAGAAACAATTTTAACTTCTCTTTGTTCCCAAATAATAAATAACAAGTCCTCTTAACCCAAGATGGGGAAGGGAGGATCTTGCAACATCACCATTACAATGGAATTTTTGAAGCTAATTCAAAGCCTATTTTCAGGGACCCCAGCCCACAGTGCTCTGGCAAGCCAAATGCACAGCCTGTGGGCAGAGACCACAGATGGCCCTGCTGGCTGGGAGGGACACAGCAGTGACCTCTGGTGAAGGGGATGAGAAGAGACTCACTTTTCTTCTGCTGAATTCTGTACTGAACGTCTGCATGTTCTGTAAATTTCAAAGCCATTAAGAAAAATACACAGCACCCAAGACCAGAGTTCCGTCATGGTTCATGTTCAAATCTTTCCTACCAAAAAGACTAGATGTAGATTTAAACATGTTCATCTTGAGTAATTGTTCAGTCCCATGTTGTCTCTTAAGACAACACCCATCACTCAGAGGGGGGCATGCAATTCTCACAGAGGCGTCCATGGGTGCTCAATGCATGAGGAAGTGGGAAGTGTAGGCAGTGACCGCGCATCACGAGGGCTGGGAAGCACAGCCCAGGGAATACGGTCAGTAATACCGTAATAACCGGGCACGGTCCCAGGTGGTACTAGATTTATCAGAGGGGTCACTTCGTAAGATATACAAATGTCTAATCATGGGGTTGTACACATAAAACTAATATGATATTGTATGTCAACTGTAATTGGAAAATAAAAAGATGAAAAAAGAAATAGCCCTGGCTGGTGTGGCTCAGTGGATTGAGAGCCAGCCTGCAAACCAAAGGGCTGTCAGTTTGATTCCCAGTCAGGGCACAGGCCTGGGTTGTGATCCAGGCCCCCAGTTGGGGGTGGGCGAGAGGCAGCCACACACTGAGGCTTCTCTCCTTTTCTTTCTCCCTCCCTTCCCCTCTCTAAAAATAGCTAAGTAAAAAATCTTGTTTAAAAAGAGAGAAAGTAACTATAATTATTAAAAATGATATATTAAAATAAAATAAAACAAGTAAAACCATGAAGAAGGCTGGCATGCGCCCCCCGCGTGCGTGCAGGCAGGTGCGCAGAGGCGGACTCACCCCGTCACGACGGCCCTGAGGAAGCGGGTGGCCCTCTCCACCACCTCCAGCCACACGGAGGACACGGTGCTCTCGTCGAAGAGCGACGCCTCGGGCAGGGCTCGCAGGGCGTCCAGGGATTCCTGCAGCAGCTCGCTGCACAGGTCCGCGTCCTCGCCTGGACACACATGCGCATCAGCGGGGGCTGCCCACGCCTCGGGGCCGCGCACAAGCCCAGCTGCCCCCCACCCCGGCCTGGGCGAGCCACCCAGCGCTCAGCCCCAGAGGACCCCACTGTCCCATCTTCAGCCCTCACCTTCCTCTCAGTGAGGCCCTGCAAGAGCTCGAGAGACTAAAATTTAACAGAGCCACCCCCAAAGTCAATTGCGCACGCGTGACTGGCATGAGCAAGTCTAACTTCTTACTGTCCTAGCAGATAAATCAGCCCTGCGGCACTGCAGTGGTTTTTATACTTTTTTCCTTGTTATTGAACGCACTGGGGTAACACTGGGGAGCAAAATTTTTCAGGTTTCTCGCGCCCAATTCCGCAACACGTCATCTGCACGCTGGGCTGTGTGCGCACCACCCCGAGTCAAGTCTCCTTACACTGTTTTTTAAGAAGCACAGACCTGAAAAATCAGACCCTAGAGCCTGCCATGTATGACTCAGGCAAAGGAGGCACCCACGGCACACGCAACAGACCCACGGGCACATGGTGGCCACCGGCCGAGCCTCCTGAAGGGCAGAACAGAAGCCCCGACGCCCCCACCCGGACACACGTACCTGACCGCCAGGCTCTGCGCAGGAACGCAAAGGCGAAGGACAGGGCGGCTCGGGACCCAACCCTCGCGAGGCCTTCCACCCCCTTGCCTGGGGGCCGGGAGCTGGGGGGACACACAGGGGTGGCGACCACGAGTCAGGAAGAGGAAGGGGCACCCACCGAATCAAACACATCAACGCAGGGAGTCGTGCCAACACGGGGCCAACGGGTTTCTTTAGGTGGCAGGGTCACCAGTGATTTTTAGCTTCGTTTTTACAAACTTTTACCAAATGTCCTTTGTAAAGGAAGAGTATTCTCTTTAAGGAAAAGGACATTTAAAAAGAATATTAAATGACTTGCAAAACTGCTCACAAAAAAAGATCTCAGGAAGCTGAGGTTATCAGCTAGGGGGGAGGGGAGAATGATAAACAGAGAGAGTGGGGCCTTAAAGCTGCCGCCGTAAAGAACAGGCCGGTAGGGCTGAGGAGCACACAGGACAGCAGGACAAACGCCTGGGACCCCGCCTGGGTTGCGGGCCAGGTCCCCAATTGGGGGTGTGTGAGGCACACACAAACATATTGATGTTTCTCTCCCTCACTTTCTCCCTCCCTTCCTCTCTTTCTAAAAATAAATAAATAAAAGCTTTTTAAAAGTAAATAAATAACATAATGGCACAGATTATACAATACTGCCTGTTATTATACAAGCAAACTGGCAAAGCCATTGTCTAAATATGTAAAATATTCAAAAAGGGAAAGCAAGATTAAAACTTCATAAAAACAAAAAAGGAACTCTACTAAAAGCCTCAATGAACTTTCCTGGACAAAACATTTGGGATTTTCTATTTTGCTGGTATCAGAATTTCTTCTTCATTCTATGGTTACCTTTTTTTGTCCATCGGAGGCAAAGAAACGCTGCTGCTTTTCCACTTCACTTTGACATTCTCCTGGAAAACAGTCCTATTCAGGGCAATGAAATACCGTTCCAAGATGACCAGTCTCTGCTTGAGTCTCAGGGCTGAGAGGCTGGTGGTGGCCGACCGGATGGCCAGAGCTTGCTGCTCCTTGACTAGCACAGAAAGACACTCCTTCAGCTCGTTCACATCTGGAAAACAAGGCAAGAAAACGTCCAACCTCTCGTTATCCTGGGCACAGGTGGTTGTACTGATAATAAAATGGGTAATAACAGCTAACACCTGAGTGCATCTTATGTGGCAAAAGCAGTTTTTAATCTTCACAGCAACCAATGTATTTTATGGGGCAGGAAACCGAGGCACAGAGAACTTGCCCAAGATCACCCAGATGAGCAGGACACATGGGAGAAACCACTCTTGGCCACCATGGTACACTGGCTCTCCGTAAATGCTGTGGGGCAGTTTTTAACCCAAAATTATAAAGTTAACACTTATCAGCAGCACATTTCCTAGACAGAGAGAAAAACTCTGTCCATTATTCATGCCATGAAACCAAATTCAAAACAAAACACTGTCTCAATAGGACTGCCCAGCATAGACGCGGGGTCACTCAGACATCGCCGGTGGGGACTACACAGGGCAGCCCCTGGGCACAGTTTGCCAGGACCTCAAACAGGCAGACGCAGAATCCCCACGTGATCCAGCAATCCCACTCCCACGCCCGCTCCGAGGTCGCACACGCAGAACTGAAAGCGGACTCGGCCCACCCATGTGCACAGCTGCATTACTCACAACAGCCAGAAGGTGGCAGCAACCCACAGGCCCACCCACGACGAATGGGTAAGTAAACCAGGGTCTACACATCGAGGGGAATTCTATTCTGCCTTACAGAGGAAGGAAATTCTGACGACACGGGTGAACCTTGAAGACATTAGGCTAAATAACAGAACAAGCCAATCGCAAAAGTACAAATATTACATGATTCCGCCACGTATAGAGATTAGTCAAAATCCTAAAGATAAAAAGCAGAACTGTGGTTTCCAGGGGCCGAGGTAGCAAAAAGAGTGGAGTTATGATTCAATGAGTCCAGAGGTTCTGTTTTGCAAGATGAAATGATTCTGGAGGTGGATGGCGGCAATGGGCTGCATAACAGTGTAAATTTACTTAACGCCACTGAACTACACACTTCGAAATGGCTGAAACTGTGCCCTGGACTGGTGTGGCTCAATGGGTTGGGCATCGTCCTGCAAACAGAAAGGTCACCAGTTCGAGTCCCAGTCAGGGCACGTGCCACCAGCCAGGTCCCCAGGTGGGGACATGCGAGAAGCAACCCATCAATGTTTCTCTCACCCCTTCCTTCTCCCTCTCTTCCCCTCTTTCTAAAAATAAATTTTAAAACTCTTTTAAAAAATAGAACTAAAAAATAATTTTAAATGGCTGAAACTGTAAATTGTGTATCATGTATAGTTTATTACAATATAAAAACTTTTTAACCTAAGTTTTTTAAAACTCCATGACCCTCCAAAGTCATCTATGGTATGTCCCCAGAAACTGAGTGCCAGATCCAGCTTTCCAAAGCACCAGAATCCCAGAGCACAGTACCTGGTTGCCTGCCCCATACCCAGCTCTCTAGGATTGCCTTGGACTTGTATGCAGGTGCAGGAGTTTCTTCTTCATCCTTTTTTTCTTTATCATTCAGATCTTCTTTCTTTGCTCCACTTTGAGTATCAACACCATCATCTGGAAAATTAAAAAATTTTCTTTTAATTTGTAACTTGCTTTTCAAAATGTAACATCGCTTGTCAGCCTCTTTGCAAATGTCCCTCCCAGAAATGGAAATGTTGTTACAACACAAATCATTTGCTGAATGTTTGATAGTTTTTTTAAAAAGAAAATTAGATGAATTACCACCATCACAGGTACAGTGTGATTTACAAAGAAATGAACCCCAGTCATCCTTTTAATAAAGAAATCGATATAGCATTCAAATTCTCCTTTGAAGCATGTCTTTTTTTTTTAGCTTTTTTTAAATCCTCGCTCTATTACAGTTGTCCCATTCGCACACACACCCCCCGTTGCTCTCCCCTGTCCCTCCCCCCACCCCGAAGTCATTTCCCACCCTGTTGTTCATGTCCATGGGTCATTTATACTAGTTCCTGAAGCATGTCTTCCAAAATATCCCATGAATTTCCTACTACATTTCACAACTAAGAAACTTAGACTTCGGTAATGACATACTTGAATTTCATACTAACTGCTTCTATCCAGTGATCCCCAAATGCTTATGCATCCAGGGGACGTCACTTCAACTCTATACACTGCCCTACTCCACTGCCAACAGGGCCACCACCATCAAGCTCGGGGACACAAAGGGAAGTTGAGAACTGTGGTTTTAGGACATTGTCAAGTTCAAGTTTCAGTCAAGAAATGTCATGAAACTGCTTACAAGACAAGTGAAGAAAAATATTAACCTTAACCCTTTGAGTGCCAACATCGCTGTGAGTGACGCTGACAAATTTCCCCAAAAGTGCGAGCATCGCTCCCAGAGACTCTTTTTTCGATGGCTATAAATGTAAGTAACAATGGAATAATTCATATTTTGTTTTGTTCTCTTTTTTTGTAGGTCAGGTTATATACTGATATAACTTTTTCTCATGTTGATCCAATTTCATATTACACATGGCACTCAAAGGGTTAACCTTGAAGCGTAAGCTTGTCCTACCCTAGAAGGTTCTTACTTTATAAATTACTTTTCTAAATGACACAATTAGAAATATGTGTCTAAATCTGTAGAGGAAATTATATCATATTACAAACAGTAAGGAGTATCTAAAAATATATGAAACCAACAAGGGACAAATCGCTCCTGGAAACAAAGGAGAAATCCTGTTACCAAGCACCAGGCAGAAAGCACAATGAGACCAGAAGCACAATCCACAAAAGGAAAAATTAAAAGGCACCGTGGCGAGAAGGAAAAACCAAGGCAGGGACTGAGAGAACACATTTACAAATCACACACCTGACAACAGGCCTGTAATGAGAACACGAAGTATAAACAACTCTCAAAGCTGTACAAAAAGAAAACAAACAACCTAATTAAGTAATTAATAAAAGGATCTAAACAGAAATTTCACCAAAGAGGATAGAAGGGTGGCAAATAACCATGTGTAAAGTTATTCAATGTCATCAGTCATTAAGGAAATGCAAATTAAAAACATGATGAGATCCCACTATATACTTGTAAGAGTATAAAATAAAATAAAATAAAAAATAGTGATAGATAGCCCTGGCTGGTGTGGCTCAGTGGGTTGAGCACCAGCCTGCAAACCAAAGGGTCGCCGGTTCGATTCCCAGTCAGGGCACAGGCCTGGGTTGCGGGCCAGGTCCCAAGCTGGGGCGCGTGAGAGGCAACCACACAGTGATGTTTCTCTCCCTCCCTTCCTCTCACTCTAAAAATAAATAAATAAAATCTTTTAAAAAATAGTGATAACACCAAGTGCTGAAAAGGATGCAGAGCAGCAGGCGCTGCCGCACAGTGCTGGGGGAAGGCAAAATCATAAAGCCACTTTGGAAAACAGTTTGGCAGTTTTATATAAAGTGAAACATACACCGTGCGGCCCAGCGATCATGCCACTAGGCATTTTTCCTAGAGAAATGGAAATTATATTCATGCAGAATTTGTAAAGGAATGCTCATAGACACTATTATAATTACAAAAAAAAACCAAAACAAAAAACCCTAAATGCCCTTCCATGGGTGAATGGATAAACACACCATGGTATATTCAAATAATAAAAGAAGAATAACTCAGCAATAAGAAAAACTATCAATACACACAACCTCAAAGACATAACTACTGAGCAAATGAAGTCTATTTCAAAGTGTTACAGACATACTGTATAATTCCACTTACGTGACATTCTCAAAAAGACGGAACCACAGTGATGGGCAGAGAGGAGTGGCTGCCAGGGATGGGGGGACAGGCGGCGGTATGAGAGACACAGAGGAAAGCAATACAAGCAGGTGCACCTCACTGCCAACGCCAAGGCCAGACACCAAAATGCCATCCAGACTGATCTGGGGGCAGATGAGATGGTGGTGGAACTTGGGATAATTACAATTCAGACTCATTCAAGAGAAAATCCTATGCTGCCAGCAGACACTTGATGTCAAACACAACTCATTGTGTGTACTTTCTTACCTCTGCATGAAACTGTTAAATTAACTATGAATTCTATTAAATTTGGTGGTACTCCCAGTCTGATCAGTTTAAAAAGAATAGTAAAGGCTTATATAACCTTATAAAATAGAAATCCAAAGTCCCCAGGAAAGAAACTTCAAATACTTTAAATACTGGCCAGCCTTTCCTGGGGGGTGATCATCTCTCATAAAGGGAACCCTCATGCACTGTTGGGGTGATCGTAAATTGGTGCAGCCGGTGTGGAAAACAGTACAGCAGTTCCTCAAAAAATTAAACACAGAACTATCAGATGACCTAGTGACTCCACTTCTGGGTATATATCCGAAGGAAATGAAACAGTAACTCGAAAAGCTAGCTGCAGTCCAATATTCACTGCAGCATTATTTACAGGAGCCCAGACATGGAAGCAATGTAGGTGTCTATGAACAGATAATAAATGAAGTGTGAGCTATGTATATTTACAAAATATTCCATTGTATGTGCGCAACACACACACGCACTGGAGTATTCAGTCATAAAAAAGGAAATCCTGTCATTTACAGCAGCATGGATGATTAAGACTTTATAAAATGAAGTCGGACAGAGAAAGACAAATACTGTGTGACCCACTTATACGTGGGATCTAAAAAAGCCAAACTCTTTGAGAGTCAACTGGTGGAGCCAGGGCCCAGAGTCGGGGCAAGTGGGCGATGGTCACTGCCGTACAGACTTCCAGGTATAAGAGGACAGACAAGGACAGGGGACTAAGCACAGCATGGTGGCTGGAGGTAACAATACTGCATTCCATACTCGACAGTTGCTAAGACAGTAAATCTTAAATGGTCCCACCACACACACAAAAGTAACTATGTGAGGTAATGGGTGTTAACTCACCTTATTTTTTTTTATTTAAGGTTTTATTTATTTGTTTTTAGAAAGAGGGGAAGGGAGGGAGAAAGAGAGGAGAGAAACGTTGGTGTGAGAGAGAAACATCGATTGGATGCCCCTCATGCGCCCCCAACCAGGGAACCTGCCCACAACCCAGGCGTGTGCCCTGACTGGGAATCGAACCGGCGACCCTTTGGTTTGCAGACCGGCGCTCAGCCCACTGAGCCACACCCGCCAGGGCTGCCTCACCTGACGGCGGCGATCGTGCCACGATATGTGCACGTACCCGTCGGGCTGCAGCCCCTACACTGACCTAAGGCGAGCTGTCAGCTGCATCACAGCAACGTTGGAGGAAAGAAAATCTCGGAAACTGCCAGCTTAGAAGCCCTTTTACACAGAGAATCCAAATCCCCTTCATACAGACGAACCCAGGAAAGGCAGGGGGCTGGCAGCTGCTTACGAACGGCTCTGTGTCCGCTCCCTGCAGGGGAACAGCGGGGCAGGTGGCAGAGCACACACACTCTAAGCCTCGGCTTTGCTTCTCAAGGAGAATCCCGTTAACCTGAATTTCCTACTTTCTACTTGC
This sequence comes from Furipterus horrens, assembly GCF_987537825.1. Classification (NCBI taxonomy): domain Eukaryota; kingdom Metazoa; phylum Chordata; class Mammalia; order Chiroptera; family Furipteridae; genus Furipterus; species Furipterus horrens. The sequence continues at coordinate 418,543 of NW_028327186.1, read as the reverse complement.
CAGGTAACCTGGCGCGGCGTTCACACGTTTAAGACTGAAAACATCAGCTTATAGGGTCGCTCTTACTGAATTATAAAATTCTGACCAACATTTTCACATGAAGTTGTTCTCAAGTGCCGCTTAAAAACAACACACAAGCCTTTGGTTAACTTGAAGACACCAGCCCCACATTAACTGATTTAACTGACAGCTACGCCGTGAAGCCCTGAACAAACGCTAAGCGAGATCGGCAGGTCAGACCCCGGGCACAGGCGCTGTCAGAGGCAGAAACTCCTTGGCACCCCTTATGGAGTTCATTAAGCATGTAAAATGGGGCTCTGAAAATGAACGTGGGCTCCAGAGGTCTGCTCAATGCTCTAACCCTAGTTCCCACATTTTTTTTAATCCTCACCTGAAGATACGTTTTTTTATTGCTTTTAAAAGAGAGAGAGAGAGAAACTGATCTGGCCTCCTTACACGCCACGACCGGGGATCAAACCCGCAATTTTCCGGTGCATGGAATGATACCCCACCCAGCTGACCCACCAGCCAGGGCTACCTCCAACCTTTACACCTGTGGAATAATAAATATATATACTTGGCCTTTGCCCCAAGTTCTGGGCAGAGCCCCTAAAACCCTTGGGACTTACTGAGACCAGCAGAGGCTTCTGCTGCAGAGAGAGCCCCTTCCCCCACGCCTGAGTTTACGCTGATGAGCTCAGAGCGGGGCATCTGCCTGGTTTCAGGGGGTGGGCTGGTCACCAGGAAGACCACACAGGGTAAGAGGGTGAGAACTATGAGCCGCACCCCCTGACCTCCACAGAGGGGAGAGAGACTGGATATTAAGTCATAAAACCTCTTGAACAAGGAGACTGGGGTGTTTCCAGGTTAATGAACAGCTGGAGGTGTTGGGAGGCTGGTGCCCCCAGAGGGGGCGCGGAGGGTCCCGCCCCTCCCCTACACCGTGCCCGAGCACCTCTTTCTTGTGCTGGATCCAGAGCTGTATCCTTGACGAGAAACGGATCAAAGGAAGTCATGTCTGCCTGCATTCTGTGAGGGATTCTAAGGAATTACTGAGCCTGAGGGGACCCCGTGGAAAGCCGTGACTTCGCAGCCTGGGGCAGCATCTGGAGGAAGCCCTGCGAGACCAAGCTGACGTCAGCAGGTGAGAGGCAGAGCCGGCCTGAGTTGCTAGATTCCCAGCTGGTGTCAGAATTATGGAATTCGTGGGAGAAAATGACATGCACACACATATTTGATGTCAGAAAACATACACACATGATCTGAATTAAAAGGTACCTGATTTGGATAAAAGTTGTAATCAACATGAATGGTTTGCGATTGAACCAGAGAGGATGGTGGCAGAGAAATATAAATATGTATGCAGAATGGTAAATGCTTTCTTGAGGGAGAAAGTCATTTCTGTCTTAAAGAAAAATGTCTAGTTATGTCACAACAGGAAAGTAGATGGTAAGAGGCAAGCAAGCACGGATATATTATAGTAAATTGTAGAAGATTGGAGGAAAAGTGAACTTTATCTGCCTTGGTTACAAAACCTGCAAAAACGGGTTGGAACTGACGAAGCTGATCAATAAACAGAAGCGGGAGCCCTCTCTGCCAGGCTGAGCTTCCCGTCTGGGACACAGAACCCCGCCTGCAGCCCAGGCCAGCCTCCTGTCTGAAGCCCCTTCCCGGGATCGGACCCTAACCTCTGAGCTATAAAACTGGCAAGGTGGGTTTTTTTTTTTAATCCTCACCCAAGGTCACAGATTTATTGATTGCTGAGCGGGGGGAAGGGAAAGAGAGGGAGAGAGGAGGCACACATCGACGTGAGAAGCACTGATCGGATGCCTCCCACACACGCCCTGACCAGGGATCGAACCTGCGACCTCTCGGTGTACAGCACAACGCGCCACCAAGCCGCCCGGCCAGGGCACAAGCTGCCAAGGTGTTTTCTCACCCAGTTGGTCTCTGGCCCTTCCTGGATGACCAGAACAGCAAACGCGGGCTCCCACGTCAGGGAACCCCTGACGCGGCACCCACAAGCGGGAGGAAGGCTGGAAATAAAATGAGGTCCAGTTGGGGTGCCCCTTATTTCTTCATTAGCTCACCACTATCATCAGAGCTTCCCTGTGCTTCAGGGCCCCAAAATGCAAAGAGCTAGCAAATCATAAAGACGGAGTTAAGGTCCCCCAGATCCACTTCGTGCGAGTGGAATGTTATTTGAACACACACACTGCAGGTCCCCGACCATGACAGGCCCCAGGGACGCGTGCAGGCCCAGGGGGAGCAGGACCAAAGCCTCACAGGGCAGCCCCGAAGCCCCCACCTGGGGCGTCCCCGCCCCCCCTCTGACCCTGGTGCTCAGCAGAACCGCTGAGCCGGGCCCTGAGCCACACTGTCTGCTCCTGGCAGAGCCACAGGCCAGACAGCAGGCTTCAGCCCGCACACACCACGGCAGGGCCGCGGCCCGGCCGTCCTGCAGGGAAGGGGCTCCTGCAGAAGCTGACAGCACCCTCCCAGCTCCCAGCGGGGGCTAAGCTTCCCATCAAGGACTCAGGAGCCAACGCAAGAACTGCGGAGGGCAGAAGCCATGTCTGCGGGAGCTCCAACTGCGGTCGCTCGCTGGGGGGCACGTTGGTGTTTTGAAGCAGCTCTCCTTCCCCTTGGGTCGCTAACCCGCCCGCCCGCCCCCCCCCCCACGGACTCCACACGCTCCCTAGAAAGCAGGCGTCAGCAACGGGACCTGGAAGCGGGTTAGACACGCAGATTCCCAGGCCCCATCCCAACTCCACAGAACCACACTCAGGGTGGAGCCGGCCCTGGGTGTCTGTCCATGTGCCCCAGGGGACCCTGCTGAGTCACAGGGTGTGAGAGGCCTTGGGCTAAGGGATCACATTTGGTTCTGAGTCCCCACTGCTGGGAGGAGAGACTACTTTCCCTAACATTTTTTTTTTAAGAGAGAGGGACAGGGAGGGAGGAAGAGAGGGAGAGAAACATCAACGTGGGGTTGCCTCTCACGTGCCCCCAACTGGGGACCTGGCCACAACCCAGCACGTGCCCTGACTGGGAATTAAACCGGTGACCCTCTGGTTCTCAGGCCGGCACTCAAGCCACTGAGCCACAGCAGCCAGGGCTACTTTCCCTGGCTTGTATGGCCCCTGGGCAGTGCTTTGCGACCCTACAGTATAAAGGCTTCACGTGGGGAGTGTCCACTGCATGAGCAGGCATAGCCCCCAGGATCTGCAAGCAGCTGGGTGCCCACAGGAGCACCCCTCCCTCCATCCGACCCCTGCTCCCTGTCACCCTGCACCCCCACTGCCAGGTCTGCTGTCGCAGCCGTCCCCCTGGATTCTCCCCAATGAGCCCTCACACCACCTGCCCCGGAGCCCAGGCCAGGCCTCCCTGAGCTCAGTAAAACCACAGGAAACACTCCACCCCTGCGTCCTCCAGCCCCGGCTGTGGGTGACATCGGGCTCTTTGTCACCCAGTTCTCTACCTTGGTATGAGGATGCCTTTTACGCCTAAATAATCCTGAGCTCTTTGAGAGACAGGCCACGTTTAATGCTTTTTCACATCCTCCAAAGAAAAACTACAAAACCAGCAGCAAAGTGCCAATGAATGACCCAGGATATAATGGAAATATCCATATTCCAAGAAGAAATCAAAAATTCATCTCTGAGCTCTTAAAATTCACACATAACTAAAGAATGCTGATTAGCACCCCCTGTCCCCAAGAAAACAAAAACAAAAAACTTCCATCACCACATTTACATAAGTCAGATAAAGCCAAAGTAAGCTCCATGGAACTACAAAAAGCCAGCCCTATACCAATAAATGCACCTGCCGTGTACAGTAATGGAGAAAGCAACCACACTTCTTCAGGAGGCCTGACTTCAAGTTCTAACTCTGCCCCCTGTTATGTTGCAAACTGTGGCCTCTATTTCTTGGTAGTGTTGAAGATTAAAGGAAATAATGAGAAAACACTTTCAAGAAAAGATACAGCAGCCAAGCAAAGTCCTGGCTGATACTGTTTCTATCTGCAGGGACAGAAGAGGCTGACAGTAAAATAAGGTTCTTCACACAAGCCAGCCCTAGACAAAAGCAACCATAAGCTTAGTCGATCTTTCCTAGACGCCTCACTTGCCTTTCATCCTCTTCCCTCCTCTACCTTCCCTCCAAATAATAAATACAAACAACCCTAAAGACGTTGTTAATCAGAGTCGTTCCCCTGAGCCCGGGCTGGTGTGGCTCAGTGGACTGAGCACACCGGCCTGCAAACCAGAGAGTCACCGGTTCGATTCCCAGTCAGGGCACATGTCTGGGTTGTGGGTTGGGTCCCCAGTTGGGGGCGTGTGAGAGGCAACCACACACTGATGTTTCTCTCCCTCTCTTTCTCCCTCCCTTCCCCTCTCCCTAAAAATAAGTAAAATCTTTAAATTTAAAAAAAAAAAAAGTCGTTCCCCTGCAGAAGTGGGAGGCACAGCCCAGCGAGTCCTGGGTGTAGCAGGCCCCAAACGGAGCTCTCACTCCTCATGAGTAGGAACAAAAAATTCCACATGTGACTGCAAACGAAAGGAGCGTTTATCCCACAAGAGGTGCAAGTTATTAAAAGCCACTCGCGCAGAAATAAACCGGGAAGGGACCCAGCTGGACCACAGGGAGAGCGACGCCAGGGGCGGTGGCACAGAGCGCAGTGCAGGTGGGGTTCCCAACGCCAGAATAAAGCGCGCGCCACACTGAAGCGGCACGTGGTTCTCTCTGTTTCATTTCCCAGCGCACTGTAAACATTACATTTACATTACACTGTACACTATTAAGTATGCAACAGCACAGTCTTTTTAAAATGTACGTATCTTAATTAAAAAATACTTTATTGCTAAAAAATGCAAACCATCATCTGAGCCTTCAGTGACTTGTAATCGTTTTGCTGGTGGAGGGTCTTGCCTACTAATATCAAAGATCACTGATCATAGCCCTGGCCAGTGTGGCTCAGTTGGTTGGAGGGTTGTCTTGTAGCCAAAGGTTGCGGGTTCGATTCCTGGTCAGAGCTCATACCTACACTGCAGGTTCGAGCCCCAGTCTGGGGGCAGAGGCGAGGCAAGCAATCGCTGCTTCTCTCTCACAGTGATGTTCCTCTCCCTTCCCTCTCCCTTCCTCTCTCTCTAAAGCAATGAAAAAGTGTCCCCGAGTGAGAATTTAAGAAACATCCCTGATCACGGATCACCATGAAAAATACAATACTAATGAAAACGCTTGGAACGTTACAAGAACCACCAAAATATAAGACAGAGTGAACAGACGCTGTTGGAGAACTGGCACCTGGAGGCTTGCGGGATGCAGGGCGGCCGCAAACCTCCATTTGTACACGTCGCAGCACCTGCGAAGCGCAGCAAACAAGGCGCCGGTAAGTGGTGCCGGGGAACACGGCAGAGGAACTGCATTTGGGGAACTTCTGCTCTGAGCTGTGCCTTCCTCACAGTCAGCTACAGTACAATGGACCAAAATAATGCACAGAAAATGCAATTTGATATGTATAAATACATCTGTGGGAAAAAGAGCATTTTCTAATCATAAAAGTCATACATCATTCCGTGCTAAAAATAGAAACTTTTACTGAATATCAAAAAAATGACCCCCCAAACCTATTCAGTTAGGACACACATGAAGAACAATCATGCTTTGCTTTCTAACATGATTTTTAAAGAAGACCAAAAAACATTCGTCGAACGTAATAAGAAACGCACTTGGAATTCCTCACTGTAATTACTAGCGTTCCTCAGAGCACCTTTGGAACTCGCGTCTCCTGGAGCACATGGGGGCGACCTGGTGTTAATGCGGCAACAAACACGGGGCCGGAAAGGAGAGGCGCGCACCTCTACAAACAGAGAAGGGACTGCTGACACTTCTAGAACAACGGCGTGAAGAAAGCCAGACACAGGAGACCACACAGCGCTCCGGGACATTCTGGAACAGGCCAGCTCCTCGGCGGGCGAGAAGGGCCAGGCCAGGGGCCGCCTCGGGGTGGTGGGGGCTGGGAGGGATATGGGTTTGGGGGGTCGGGGGACACTGAGTGAGGTTTAAGTTGCACAGAGGACACTCTGTCAGAACTTGTGGAACAGTAAACTTACAACAGATGCCTCTCCTTGTGCATCTAAACTGAACTGGATGGAGTTAATTACATGCACGCAAGTGTCTAGGGAAGCCGCACCGATGGACAGATGGACAGAAGCCGGGGGGCCTGGGATGCCCACGTGCAGAGACGCTGGTGGTGGGTCTGCGGGAGGGTGTGCGGCCGCTAGCTCGGTGTGTGTCTCTGTGGTTCACGGTGTGCGGAAGCTTTCACAGTCAAGTATCAGGGAAGAAAACGGGATAACTCTAATAGACATGGTAAATGAAAAGATATACTAATGTTTTTCCAATGTATTCTCAAGCGGACACTATCCCAATTCATTCTACGAAGAGAAAAAGAACTATTTCCTAATATAACATTTTTATCCATCTTGATGACTTCCCAAAAGTGGGACGAACAGACGTCAGCAGTGGGTCTCAAGTGGGGCTTTTCATATTCTACAGGTTGGAGGGTACAGGCACCCATTTATTTTTAAGCCTCAACAGTGATTCTAATTCATAGCCGAAGTCTAGATCAACTGAATGAGAGTCTCATCAAGTTTTCCTAACTGCAACCCTAAGCAAACATGTTCCCTGGTACTTACTTCCCTTCAGTGAGGACGAGACACAATAAAATAAGGGACCAAGTCCTATCCACAGGCCAAAGGCTTCCAAAAAGGAGTCATGCAGGAAAATTTTAAGAATTAACTATTTCTACTTAATCTTATAATAATCAATTTATGAAACAAAATAAATGAACAAACAAAACAACATGACTCAGGTAGAGAGAACAAGTTGATGGTCACCAGACAGAAGGGGGTTTGGGGGCGACTGGTGGAAAGGGAAGGGATTAAGATGTACAAGTTGCCAGTTATAAAAAGTCACAAGGATGTAAAATACAGCACAGGGAACATAGTCAATAATATGTAATAACCATGTATGGTGTCAGATGGGTGCTAGCCTTATCAGGGCGATCATTTTCTAAGTTATGTAAACACTTAATCACTACCTTGTACACCTGAAACTAATATATTACATGTCAACTGTACTTGAAAAACTTTTTAAAGTTTTTTAAATAAAAAATAATTTTTAAAAATTACTATTTGCTTTGGCCAGGTGGCTCAGTTGGTTGGAGCATCGTCCCATACACCGAAAGTTTGTGGGTTCAATTCCCAGTCAGGGCACATACAGGAGACAACCAATCGATGTTTCTGTCTCTTTCTCCCTTCCTTTCTTTTTTTCTTTCTCTCTCTTTCTCTTTCCCTCTCTCCCCTCTCTCCCCCTCCCTTGCCTTTCCTCTCTAAGCATATCCTCGGGTGAGGATTAAAAAAAAAAAAAAGACCATTTATAGCTAGCCAAGACAAGACATACTTCAAAACTTAAAAGACAAGCCCTGACCGGTGTGGCTCAGTGAGTTGGACGTCATCCACAACCTGAAAGGTCTCAAGTTCAATTCCTGCTCAGGGCACGTGCCTGGGATGTGGGCCAGGTCCCCAGCTGGGGACTTGCGAGAAGCAACAGATTAATGTTTCCCTCTCACATCAATGTGTCTCTCCCTCTCTCTCTCCCTCCCTTCACCTCTCTCTAAAAATAGTCTTTTTCAAAAAACTTAAAAGAAGGAATATTAACTGGCATGCCTATAAGTTGCAGCTATCAGAGGAACGACACCCCAGTGAGAAGGTTTTATAATGAAAAGGCCTTCAATGCACATAGAACAATAAAATTCAGGCAGCCTGTAATATGTTTAGATAACAATCACCAAAGTGAAATAAAACTTCAAAGAGTTATGCTCAGACACTCCTGTTTCTATAGCACATTCCAAACATTCTACAAAATGTAACTTACAAATGTCTTTACCAAAATAAAAGTACTAAGGGCCCTTACCTTTTCTAGGAGGAAGGTCTCCATTCTGGGTTAATTCTGTCCCGGTGTATACAATTTCCCCGTCTTTAACCATTTCATTCCACAGTCCACAGAGGCCATCTCTGGTGAATGCAAGCTGGCAACGACAGAGAAGACAAAACTTACAGGGTGACCGTACTCACACAGATATTCTTCAGTAATGATATGGAAAAAAAATCTCATTTCCTCTTCGACATTTAATAAAAAATTATCCCAAGAAAAACAGTTAAGTGAAAAAGGCACAGAGTACATCATTGCGGGTATAATATGCTAACTTTTGTGTAAGGTAAAAGAAAAAAAGACGCCCAAAGCCTGTGCCCAGAAACAAATAACAATGACTACCTATGGGACACAGGAAGGGGTTTGAGAACACCCTGTATGTTGTGACTTCTAACACAATAAATAATTACCATTTTCAAAAGTTAGAAGTTCAATCATAAAAAGCCAAAACCTAAAACTGGTAACAAGCCAATAAACCTAAGTTTATCAAAAAGAAAAGAATTTCGCCCCGACCAGCATGGCTCATTTGGTTGTGTGTGAACCCACAAAGCAAAAGGTCACGGGTTCGATTCCCAGAGAGGGCACATGCCTGGGTTGCAGGTTCGGCCTCTAGTCAGAGTGAGTGCAAGGAACAACCGGGCAATGTTTCTCTCCCTCTCTTTCTCCCTCCCTTCCCCTTCTCTAAAAATTAAGGAAGTCTTTCAAAAAAAAAAAAGAAAAGAAAAGAAGAAAAGTATTTCAAGGGCCTTCTGAACTACACATCTTTAGTCATATAAAGTCCAAGGGAAAAAAACTTAAACTTTACACATTGGTCTTACTGATAATCACAGTTTTGACATTAAAAATTTTACTATTTCGTGTACACTGTTAGATATAGCAATGTTAACATAACAAAACCTATGCTTATGATAAGTATGTTGGTGTTACTAGAAACTAAGGTTTTAGGTGAAAAAGAGATAAAATCAAGGAACTCTTTAAGAACTGGAACTGGAAATCTCAGTACGACTTCACATTTGAATACACCTGCTCGCCCACCTCGGGAAAGGAGCTAGAAGCAACGGCACTCTAGCAGGGATGAGCACACCCAGCGCCCACACAGTGGCTTCTAAGCACCACTTCCCTCTATAAAACCTGGGCTCCCAGAAAACAGGCCGATCCGAGGACCAGACCTGACAAAGTGAGCCTATAGTATCTTGTTTTTGCACCAAAAAAGCGGGTCAAAGCCTGTTGGGGACCACTGGCCAGATTTCGAACAATTATGAGCATCAAAATATATAACAACTGTAGTGGACAGCAAATGTAAATAAAACATTTACATCCATACTGATACTTAAAGGGAAAAAACAGCCCTGGCTGGCAGGGCTCAGTGGGTTGGGCAGCGTCCTGCAAACTGAAAGGTCACAGTTTGATTCCCGGTCAGGGCACCTGCCTGGGTTGCGGGTCGGGTCCCCAGTCAGGGCATGTGCAAGAGGCAACCAATCAGTGTTCTCTTTCTCACATCAGTGTTCTCTCCCTCTCTTCCTCCCTTCTCAAGTCTAAAAAATCAGTAAAAGAAAAAACCATTTTTAAGAAACAAAAATAATAAAAATGCTCTTGCCTGTCGGGCAGGGGCGTGGCAGGCACCCAGAAAAGAAAGGCAACCACCCCGCAAACTGCAGGGGCCGCAGACGCCTCTTATCAGACGCACAAGCCACTTCACACTATAAGAGATGCATCTATTTGCCCCCCTTTTAGTGAAAGGCTGGGCCTTCTCTTGGTTCAGGAGACCCACTATCATAGTTCCTTGTCACCATTCCAGCATACACCACCTTCATGACACATCCACTACTTCCAGTCTCGGTTTCTATAATAGAGCAAGAATTGAGCCCTGGCGGGGTGGCTCGGTTGGTGGGAGTGTCATCCCGTGCACCAAAAGGTTGTGGGTTCGATTCCTGGTCAGGGCACGTACAGGAGGCAAGCAATCCATGTGTGTGTCTCTCTCTCCCTCTGTCTCTCTGCCTCTGTCTCTGTCTCCCCATCTCTCTCTCTCTCTCTCTCTCTCTCTTGACCACATGGATCTACCGGCTACCAGGGCCCGCGGCAGGCTCTCTGGGCTCCAAAAGTCTAAGCTTTACCATGAAGCAGAAACTCTGGATGTTGGCTTTTCTTTTGGCCTTGCTGAGGTCAAGGTTGGAATTTTTCCACGGCAGGACAGAGGGAGATGGGACATTGAAAACCCAGGGGCAGATTTCCACCCAAATAAGCCATTTGCCACACCACAGTCTCCTGTGCGTGGGTCCCTGGAATGCTTTCCTCATGATCCCGTGGAAGAGCCTGATTTCTACCCACAACAAAACTTCAGTGCTCAGGCAACGGATGAAGACAGAGGAAGAAACTAGAGGGAGAGAAGATAACTTAGGAGGCCTTTGCCAAGAGCTGTTGCCCTCCCCCAAGAAAGGATGAGAACCTAACCCAAGACAAAGTAGAATACTTAGGACATTTGAGATCCAACGGGACCGACGGGAAAGGTGAAAAAGAGGCTGGAAACAGAACTGAAATGGAGAATGTCTCGGTGTCGGCCACTGAGGTTTGCACTGACCCCTGAACGTAAACGAGGCACTCCTCTCTACACACACGTAACAAATGCAGACGCAGACTGTACTGGGACGGTCAGAACCCGATTCCAATCCGTGCCTAGAGGAGACGCCGAGGGCAGAGCAGCGGCTGTGGACCAGCGTCCTGATCCCCGCCGGCACACTGGAATGACCCCAGCGTGGCTGGGCTCCAGGCACCAGTGTTTGAGGAGCAGCCCAGGCTGAAAAACACTGCTATTTAGAGCTACTAAAAAGAAAGAAAAGGCCATAAGAGGAAACGTGTAAAGAATAAGCCACGGAAGAAGCTTATTAATGTGGAAGTAAGAACTCTTACCACTGCCCATTCTTTATGGCTCGGGCAGTGTCAGCAGGGCGAAGCGCAGGGCAGCTGCGTGGACGGTGGAGATGGGGCACCCCAGGGACTGAGGGCCGAAGACGGAAATGAGCGTAGGACTCCAGTAACCACCCTTCTAAGGGCAAGGATGGAGCATGGAAAGGCGTCAGGAAGGAGGAATATGACCAAGACAACGAAGCAAGCATGCTGCAGGAGGACTTGAAGGAGCCAGACCATGGAAGGCAGAGACGAAGCCCCAAGGAGAACATCCCAGGGCACTGGGTGGGAAGCTCAGATGCCCAGGAAAAGCGGCCAGGGACAGTGGAGAATAACCACAGCACTGGAAGAACAGCCTGCATGGGGAATAAAAATCACTTCAACTTGTCAATTTATGAGTATTTGTACAGCCCTGATCAGTGTAGCTCAGGTGGTTGGGCATCATCCTGCTAAGTGCGGGGTCGCAGGTTCAATTCCCGGGCAGGGGACATGCCTGGCTTATAGGTTCAGTCCCGGGTCGGGGGCATAAGAGAGGCAATCAATCAATGTTTCTCTCTCACACTGATGTTTCCCTCCATCTCTTTCTCTCTCCCTTTCCCCTCGCTCTAAAAATAAATAAACGCATTTTTTTGAAAAGTGTCTGTACAACTGTCTACACTTAGTCTTTATTAGAAGTTAACTTACACAAAACTTCCCAATGGGTGACAATAGAGGTTTTACATTTTCCTTAACTTTTTTTGTACAGAATCCAGATACTTATAACTAGTACTATTCCATGCTAGGACCCTTTTCCGTTTTGCTCACCTCCTTACGTCACATCTCTAACATGACACAGCAAGTAAAGGCAAAGTCTTGAAAAGAAGCCAGCAGGGTCAGGGAGGTCCTGATAGGCCCAGTTTTGAGGGAACTTGAATAGAAGTTCAAGTACTTGACCAAGATCACACAACACCAAGGCAGTCAGAGCAGAACTGGGGAAGACGCCTAACTCCCAAACTCGTTCTTTCTCACCAACACTACAGCGTGCACCCACAAGTGCGGTGAGGAGCGGTCAAGGCCCCCACATGGGTGCTACTGACACTGCAACACCAGAAAGGACTGGGCAAGGCGACCTTTAAGGTCTCTACTAAAATGACTACTAAAACAGCCCTGGCTGCTGTGGCTCAGTGGATTGAGCACCAGCCTGCGAACCAAAGGGTCGCCGGTTCGATTCCCAGTCAGGGCACAGGCCTGGGTTGTAGGCCAGGTCCCCAGTTGGGGGTGTGTGAGAGGCAACCACACATTGATGTTTCTTTCATCCTCTTTCTCCCTCCCTTTTCCTCTCTTGAAAAACAAATAAATAAAATGACTACTAAAAACAAATAAAATGACTGCTTCACAAGTATATAATTACCCAGTATCATCCAAAATAGAATACATCAAGTCAATAAACGGCATTCTGATTAACTTACAGGTTAGAAAATGTTTCTTTTTCCTATCTTTAGAATATGCCTGAAACGCTGTCTGTTCAAATATCTGCAGATGACTATAACAAAGGTATCTGCTTTTCTTAGCCTTGCAAAAAAATACTGAGCACCTACTGAACTCCGGAGAGCAGAGCAAGCACAAAAAAATTCTAAGAATGAATTTCCAGAGCAACTGGAAAGGTCAGGCAGAAACGTAAAGTACATCTGTCTATAGACAGATAGGCGGCAAGGAAGCTGAGCAAGCCTGGGACTCAAGAAGGGCAGCCTACAGGGCCTAAGGCTGTTTCCCGACAGGCACCTGCCAGTGCCCTGAGCAGGGCTGAGACCTCGAGCTGCTCAGACAGGCTGGCTGGAGCCAGCGTTCCCACGGGGGAGGGAGCAGGGGTACCGGTAAACACACCACCATGCTGTGAGGGGCACCTCCATGGCCCACACGCACAGGAAGCGCAGCTGAGGTGGAAGCCGACCGCCCTCCCAGGGAAGGAGCCCGGTTCTGAGCATCTCAGTTCCCGACAGCGCTGCAGTGGCCTGGCATTACTAGGGCTGCTAATTTGATAATCCCCTCTGGAGGAGCATGTTGTTATCCAGAGCCTCAAGTGATCATAAGAGTTTACATGCAAAATCTGGAATTCAAAAATAATAATAGGTAAGACCACATGATTGAAAAATGAAAAAACAGGACAACAGAAACTGATCAAGAGTGAATCCAGAAAACAGAAAAGTAAACACAGGCTTTGTCTAAAAAGGAGAGCCTGAGCAATGGATTTAAGTGCTGACACTACTTGGCAGATGCCAGCCCAGAGCACGGACAGGAAGAGGAAAGGGGACACAGGACAAGGAGCTCAGGCCCTGGCCGGGTAGCTCAGTTGGTTAGAGCGTCATCCGAATACCCCAAGGTTGCAGGTTCGATTCCCCGTCAGGGCACAGACAAGAATCAAGCAATGAGTGCATAAATGAGTGGAACAACAAATTGATGTCTGTCTCAAATCAATAAAAGAAATAAAAAATCTTTCTAAAAATAAAAATTAAAAATAAGACTAAAAGCCCGTAAAGCCTCTGACACAGCTTGTTACTACAGGGGTCAGCACTACAGCCCAGCCCACAGGCCAAGTCTGGCCCACCACCGGACCTCATGTGACCCACGGACTAGCTAAGCATGCTCTCCCCACTCTTCAGTGGTTGAAAGGCAATCAGGAGAAGGAAGATATTGCATGGCACCTGAAAATTATGACATCAGACTTCAGTACCCATGAAGTTTTACTGGAGCCCAGCCTCACTCGCTTGTATGTGTCGTCTGCGGCTGCTTTTGTAAGGGGGGGGCCGGAAGGCCAGCAGCTGGGGCACGGGACGCAGTGGGCGGGGCCACGTTCCCGAGAGACGCCTGCGCGTATCCACGGCACGTGGCTCGTTTCTTAGCTACGCGAACGGCTGTGGCCGCTCCACAGCGCCAAGGGGATGGGAGGGACCTTGACCACAGAATGGTGACAAGAAAGCTTACGGGGCCTGCGTGAGATTCCGCGAGTGGCCAGGACAGGTCACCGCACGGACTGAGCCACAGGCCTCAGTCAGGGTTTAAAAACAAGGCGGCAGCCGCTTTGGCACGCCGGGCCACGCGTTCGAAAGGACGCAGAGGGCCACCCCGGCCCGCCGTGAGGCCGGCGCGCAGGCAGCTGTGCAGGTCACAGGCTGGTCCCGCTCGCTGCGGCTGCGATCGGGCCGGCGGCGGCTGACCCCGAAGCCACCAGGACTCCGCCCTGCAGACCCGGACTCTCTGGACTCTTGGAAGTCGGGACACGTGCAGAGGACACTCGCTTAGGGCTGTGCCTTTCCTGGACGTCACCGGGATCCAGTGCAGCACGGGACATGCTCTCCTGGACTTTTACATGGAGGCTGATGACGTCATAGCCCGGATCCTGAAGGAGGCAGCTGACAGGTAGGGATGGGGAGCTGCCGGGCATGCTTCTGGTTTATAGCCTTTTGGGGAGCAAGGGAAGCGCTGCGTCCCGGGGAGAACAGGGCTCTGAGCTGAAGTGCCCACAGCTCCCCCAAGGCCGGATACTGTAAATAAAGACCTGCTGCTCTCGGCACTAACTGTTGGGTCTTACACGCGGTACCACGTCCCGAGCCCGCTTTGCTCGGCAGCACTCTCGCAGGCCAGCAGGAGACGTGGGCAGCTGGTGCGGGGAACACTTGGCCCACAGCAACACTTGCTACCTGGCCGTTCCCAGAAAAAGCCTGCTGACGCTGTGTTCCGCCCCGGCCCCCGCGCCACGGCGGACCGCAGACACAGCACACGTCAGCGGGCGCAGTCACCAGGCAGGGGGGGCTCTTCTACAAGGTCTGAGAGGAGAAACCACAGAACAGGCCAAGGGAGGAAGCAAAAAGGCGGGAATCAAATAGCCAGCTCCCTTATCTCTCCTCGCCAAATGGTGACTGTTCACCCCACAGGGAGCTGGCTCCTGCTGTCCCCCACCTTCCAGGCTGTGTCGTCTGCTACGTGGTGGGCAGCTGGGAAACCAGAACCCATGCCCCGCTGCGTGACATGACGTCCGGACGGAACACGGAAGGGCAGCCCACAGGAACGCTGGGGTGTCACGCCAGAGGGGGGAGGCGGCGCGGTCAAGGACTCCATAGGCTGTGCAAGGTCTGATATGTTCGAGCAATGGAAAGATCAGATTGAAATTTCAACGGAAAACTGGAAACTAATAAAAAGTACACAATGTGGCAGTTAAACTGCCAAAACGCTCTACACATTTAAAATAAATGCACGTTACTAAACAGCTCAATAAAATTCGTTTAAACAAAAACATGAAAAATCTAGACCCCCAAAATATCTAAAACTTAACCCAATGAATGAGATTATAAGCAGATTAATAAAGCCTCTGCTTCTACTGATGAAAGATTAACTTCTTTAGCAGAAAACCAGACAGAATATATCAAACAGCTGTTTTCAAACACTGGCTAACAGACAGCCCAGAACTGTGACCCCTGAGCGGGGCATCACATGGAGTAAGGCCTGCAACAGTCCAAGCTACTGCCTAGGAGCAGCTCCCAGGCAGCCGCACAGGAAAGGGGAACCCAACGGACCCCAGAGGCCTTGCTGAGTTGGGGAGACAAATCAGCTATAAGTAGGTCAAAATAACAAGAACACGGGAGAGGAGGAAGCTGCAGAGAGAAGGTGATCTCTAGAGACGGCAAGAGGGGACACAAGTCTCTGGCTGATCAGAGCACAGGATGAGAAAATCTCCAAGGCTTGGGGTTGTCATGAGAGAGGAGGAGGAATCCCCATGATCCACATTCTGGGAAAACGTGGTGTTTCCACCACCAGAATGGAAAGACGTCCCAACACAACAGCCTGAGGATACGGCCTTCACAGGGCAGAAAAACCAGCCCAAGGCTAAAGGATGTCCTAGATCAGTCCAAACAAGCATGATGATCAAGCTCTGAAAAGGTCAAATGGACCGAGTAATTTACATGCACGCCACACAAAAGTAAGGCTCTTTAAAGAAATAAGACAAAATCCAGCACAGAAAAACATCATTATTTATAATGTCCAGCATTCAATGAAAAACTACCAGGCATGCAAACATGCCCAAAACCAGACCAATCAATCAACAGAAATAACAGAATCAATCAATAGAAATAAATCTGGCAATGACTGAGATGACGGAATTGGCAGATAAGAACAGTAAAAGCTCTATTACAGATATGATCCACATGCTCACAGATAGAACAGGAACAGGATGACACGTGAAATGAAATACACGAAAATGGCCTCTCTAGAGATAAAAACAATATATCTCAAGTGAACACTTCAATGCATAGAATTAATAATTAGACACTGCAGAACAAGACGGCTATTATATGCTGTCGTCGTCGGCAGCCGTCCGTCTCGAGAGACGATGGTGTAGCTTCTTAAGAGTCTATCTGCACCGCCGAGAATGGCTGTGCAGTCCGACTCGGGAGTGACACGGTATCTGTCTCCTCCCGTGCTGAATCGACATCTTGCGATGACGCTGGAGTGTCCTCCCTCCCTTTTAAAACTCATTTAATCCAGGCTCTGCACGTAACTCCAGTAGTGATGCCCACCAGCAGGCTTCATGCGGATCTACAGGTAGTCAGACATCTCAGACCTCTGCGTGCTCAGTTCCTCGGGAAGGGCCCAAGGGAACGTGTCTCCCGAGCTCTCACTCACGGATAAGTTTGTGTCCTTTTTACCTGGAAAGTCAGTTTGGCTAGAACATAAAATCATGGCTCACATTTTCTTTTCTTGGGGGCCAGAAATATGTTACTCAATTTTCTTCTGCATAAAGCCTTGCTGTCAAATGTCTGGTAGTAACCTCACTTACTTCCCTTTAAAACTATTAGTTTATTTCCAAGAAACAAAGCTAAAAGCTAGTTCTTAGAGGAAAAAAAGAGAGAGAGAGAAAGAGAGAGACAGTGGATTGAGCGCCAGCCTGCAAACCAAAAGGTCACCGGTTCGATTCCCAGACAGGGCACGTGGCTGGGTTGTAGGCCAGGTGCCCAGTTAGGGGTGTGTGAGAGGCAACCGATCGATGTATCTCTCGCACATCAATGTTTCTCTCCCTCTCTTTCTCCCTCCTTTCCCATCTCTCTAGAAATAAATAAAAACTTTTTTTAAAAAAGAATAAAAATACATGAAAGTAATCACAAGTCATTATGAACACAAATTAAGTTACCTGTATTTACAAATTCATTTATTTCTACATTGCATCTATCAACTATAAAACCTGAAAACAGAATTTACCAAGATGTCCATATTTACATTTTTTGGATCTACTGATTTTTCTAAGCATTAAATGACAATATATATGTGGACATTTAATCATTTTAAATTTAAGTTTAAGAGCTAATGTTTATGCTTAATCGTTTTAAATTGAAGATTAAAGAAAAGACAAACAAATGGTCCGGGTCTCATTACTGATATACTCAACAATGCTGATGGACCTCAAGGGCATTTTGCCAAGTAAACAAAGCCAATCTCAAAAGGTCACATGCCATATGACATTCTCAAAATGACATAATCATAGAGAGGCAGAACATGTGACTGCCAGGGGTGAGGGATGGTGGAGGAAGTAGCGCGTGGCAGGAGGGAGATCTTCGTGAAGCGACAGTCTGGGTCTCCCCTGTGGTGGTGCGTACAGGTGACAAAATGGCACAGAACCATGCACAGCTGTCATGTCGCTTTCCTGGTTTTCACATTGTGTCCAGTGTCACATGCGACGCAAAGCACTGGGGGAGTCTGGCTGAAGAGTGTGCAGCAACCTCTCTCCTTTCTATGCAACTTCCTGTGAGTCTATTACTATTTCAAAATAAAAAGTTTTTAAAAATTGCTTCATGCATATCTAATTGCATGCTCCACTTTAAAGGACCCAAAAATAGACACTGTAGGAAATTCATCTGAGTATAGCTTATGCAAGAAAGAACAGGATAATGCCATTCTTGGGCCCTTAGCCTTACATCGAGCTAGTAAATAAATATGCATGTATGTTTTTAAGAATAAAAAGCCTTTAAGGTTTCATGTACTGTTTTTTATCATAGTTCCTTTGCTTCATTGACTTTTTGGTTCACTGCAAAACCTACCAACCACAACAGACAGGACTTTCACTGTCAACAGAAAGACAGCAGTGGCAGTGAATGCAGCTGAGACCTCCTAGCTCTGTATTTTACTGTCCCTTAAGAGTTGTCAAGGAAAGCATGATAATTCAAGGGGCTCCACCTGACAACCAGAAAACAGAGGTGGAAGAATAAAAAGCATATATGTAAAAACCAGGTATAGCTGACAGATAACGGGCACTCCACAGCTGGTGGCAGGGTCCTAGGCCTGACGCAACTCAACATCTACAATCAAGAAAGTCTAGAATCTGTATCTGTGTTCTTAATAATAAATACATATTATAAGTTTTCAGTCCTCATAAACGTTTACTTCCCAAAGTCACTCAAAATTTCTAGGGCGTTTCAAGCAGAAATGGCCGTAGGAAAGAGGTTTGCTAAATCCTGCGGCTAAGAAACATGTTCCTACCCCGCATGTTAGCCATCAAACAGCTGTCAATTCTATCCCCAATACAAAGCTTTACCTTCGAAATGGGACACATCCCACTGCAGGGGGAGAGACGTCCCCAACGAGACAGGGAGGGCAGAGCCTGTCAGTACAAGGCTTACATCCTCAGGGTGTGTCTGTAGGAAGGATTCCAAAGAGTGGAACTGTGTCTGAGTAATCCCTTAGGGTAAAACAATGACATTCATTCCTCAGGTTCAATAGGCAATGCAAGAGGAATTACAGAAAACCAGTAATAACCTTTTACACGATATTAAATAGTTTTAACAGCCTAAGGCAGTTTTCCTCTGACGCACAATACAAAACCCAGGCCTCTTCACTTACCCCTGGGGGTAGTTTCCAAGACTTCTGAATAACACTCAGAGCATCTGAGAAGGGCCAAGCACTATACATTATGCTGAATAAATCAAAAGTAAAATGGTAAGCACTCTTAAGGGCTAAGTGCTATTTCTTTTCATGTGTATCTGCCTGACTCATTGCAGGCACTCTCCTCAGCATCAAACTGGTTTTAGGTCAAGATGCTAAACCTCGTATTTAGCACTAATTTGATTATGATTACTAAGGGAAAAAAGTCTTCATTAGGTAAAGTCCTTTGCTTCAAAAAAGTCTCCCACAATACATACACATGCATATAAAAACAATTCTTAAAATCCGTTTGCCTGACCCGCAAGATTTCAGAAATAAAAAATTACCTCTCACCTCCCCTACCCCGCTCTAAAATAACATGACAAAGAAGCAGACAGGAATTGCTAAATAAAACACAATAACCAAGAGTCACTACTATGCCAATTCTTGACCCAACTTTTGTGCTTCTTTAACTTAACATTACACCACGAATAACAATCCCACTATCCACAACATAGTTCTAACACTTGGCTCTCGTATCTGCCAGGACTCAACACTTTGAAAGAATACATAAAGTAACAAAGAGGGGCCCTTCTCCTTCAGCACACGTATCTATGACTCCTGACAAAAGATCACACAGTACATGAGATGGTATTTAAAAAGGAAGATTCCTTGAGAAATACTTACAATGTTTAACCTCAGGGAAGAGAAAAAAGCACATACACTACAAAGTATCTCCGACATTTCTTTCTGCTGGCAATATGGAGTTACAAACGTAGTTTCCCCCTGCCATTTGCAAGACAAAAACACCTTTGGGTGAAGGGCAGGCCGTAGAAATATTACGGCTCTCGGGTGTTCCATGCTATCTGGACAAGCTTGCAATTACCTTATTAAATCAAAACATTAGAGAGTCGAAGGCCAACATGTGTCTCCACGTGATCTTTGTAAATTACATTTATGAGGGTGACAGAGGTTAACAGGATACATGGGTTTCCAGGGCACGAGCCTGCAACACATCCTCTGTACGTTGCACTGTGTGCTGTTTCCACGTTTAGAGGCTAAAATCGGAGCACTGCTCTGAACAAGAGCCATCACGACGACACAACCAGCAGCTCACCTACCCTCTCGTCTCCCGGACACAAGCAGGGGCCGCTATAAAACGAGTCAGACCCTTCGGAACGTAACACATCCCTGCAGGCCACTTCTCTGCCGCAGGATGAACCGAACGTCTTAAAAACTATCACTACACAGCTACCAAAATACCATTAAGCATGACACACAGCTCTTAAAAACAGTTTAAAATTGTGGCATAACTAGATCTCAAGTTTCTCGCCTTTACAAAGCACTGTGATTAAAATGTAGCCACACACGCCGTAAAAGCAGCCATAAAAAAGCAGACAGAATGAACGGCACGTTTTAAGTCATTGGAAATAACCTGCTTCTCCGAGGGGGCAGGGCCCGATCTGCCTGCCCCTCCAGATCCTACGGCAAACCTTCGCCGGACCCCTAACCATGGAGGCAGAAGCGGACCAGGACAGAGGCTTGTCCAAACCCACCTGTATGTCTGTCTTCAGCCATTTCGAGTCCAGTCGAGCCTGGGCCGCCAAACAGAAAGACTCGGAGGGCATCTTTCCTCCCGCGGCCTCCCCGCTGTCGGACCTGCAGGTGAAGCACAAACGCTGACGACCGACGTGTGGGAATTTTACACGGACCCTCCCGCCAGGCTTCGTGCGGCAGAGAGAGAGGGGCAGGGAGAGGAGGGAGAAGAGTTGCGGGAGGAGAGTGAGGGCGGCGCGGAGGAAAGGAAGACGGAGAGACGGGGAGGGAGCGGGGGAAGCCTACTTCCAACGCGGCCCCGGCCCCACGCGGGGCTCGCCTGCTCCCTGCACTACGGCCGCGAGACCTTGAGGATAATGGTCGGTCACGGGAGACCGGACCACAATGTCACCCCCTTCCCTTAAACCCGCAGGGGAGCACACGCACGGACGACCCCAAGCCCGCGTTTTAACGACAAATGACAGCACCGTGCACCGGCCGCTTCACCCCAGGCCAGTCCCTGGAGCATGAAACATACGAATCAAAATTCACACTTGCAGGAAAACCCAAAACAATAATCACTTCGGCAGAGAAAGACAGCCCGAGACGCGCGCTGCGGCCGCTGCGCGCAGGCCCAGGTGCGGCGGCCGCGCCCACGCCCGCCGCGCCCCGGCTCGGCCCAGCCCCAAGCCCCAGCCCGCGCGGCCCCAGCCCGTGGCGGCCCTCGCCGCCCCCCTGAGACTGAGACCTGAAGCGCAGAGGCCCAGCCGCCTCGCACAGGCGGCGTGCGGACACTGCCTCACAGCCGCCACTGGCTCCGCCCGCGCCCGCGATCCCGGCTCCTCTCGCGGCCGGAGGGGTGTGCCCACGCGGGACTACCCCCCCCACACTTCAGCCAATCGCAGTGAGGCTCCTCCTCTGGCCCAGCCAATGAAGAAAAGGATCCCCTTCTCCCCTCTTCCGGATTCTCCCGCTTCCTTCAATCCTGCTTATTTTCCTTCTTGGAGCGCACCCCTTGCAGTCAGGGCCAATCGCAGGCGCCGGGAGGCGGGACTTCCGCCACACGCACAGACGCACGCACTTACTGCGATTCCGGACTTCCCGCAGCCATGCGGAAAAGGTAGCCTTGGCTGTGGGAGTCCCGGAGCCGGAGGTACTCGAGGGCCGCGCGGCTGGGTGGACGCCCGGCACCCGTAGAAATAAGGGCGCTGCGCGTGAAGCTGGTCAGAGTGTTCCAGAGCTTCGTCCTGTCTGTCCCGGTGAATGCAACCAAAATCCTGGGCAGAAAACTTGGAGCATCTGTTAGCAGGGCAATCAGGGAGAAAATCAAAACTTTTCATCCCGCTGAACTGTGGCCATAAAACAAACCTTAAGAAATCTGTAACATCACAGCAGATGTTCAATAAGTGGTAGCCTTGCAAAAATAAATAAAAAAGAGAAAGAGAAATATATAACGGTAGTTTGTTTCCTAATTATAATGGAATTAAATTACAAATCAGTAAAAAGGGACCGGACAACCTCCAAACACTGAAAATTAAAGAACATAGTTCTATTGGGGGAAAAGGGGACAACTGTAATTGAAAAACCAAAATAAAAAAAAATTTAAATATTAAAAAAATAAAATAAAATAAAATAAAATAAAAGAACATAGTTCTACATGGGTCAAAGAAGAAGTCCCAAGGGAAAATGGAATTATTTTGAATTGAACAAATATTAAAATATATGATCAAAATTTGTGGAATTAAACTAAAGCAGTGGTTAAAATGAAGTTTATGCATTAACTACTTATCTTAGAAGAGAAGAATCTAGAATCAAGCAAAACTCCCATTTAAGAAATTAGAAAATAAGAAGAAGCAACACCAATTCTGCACAAACTCTTCCAGAAAATTGAAGAAGAATGAACATTTGCATTCGTAAGGCCAGCATTACCCAGAAAAACATTGAAAGAAAAGATCAATATTCCTCATGAACATAGAAGCAGAAATTCTTAGCCAAGTTTTTGCAAGTAGATTCCAACAACATATGGAAATATTAATATGTCATAACGGTGGTGTTTATCCCAAGTATTCAAGATTACTTTAACATTCAAAGCTAAGTGACATTCACCATGAGGTCATCTGAATACGTGCAGGAAATGCTCTTGACAAAATCTTATTACAAAAATTCAGCAAACTGGGACATCAGGAAAACCTATACACAAGCCAAAACAATCTTCAGAAAGAACAAAGAGGACTCACACTTCCTAATATCAAAACTTCCTACATAACTACGACAAACAACAGTGTGGTACTTTCATAAGGATGAACCCAGTCAGGGCACATACATACATAGCTTCTCTTTGCTGGGCAACCACTCAGCCAATGAAAAGCCAGGACACTTTGAACACCCAGTGTGTCCTCCAATGAACTCTTCGTTTACAACAGTACCTCTGAACTTACCCTTTCCACTATTAAAAAAAAAAACCTTATTCTTCCTTATTCTCTGAACTTGTTCATGGTTTGCCTTGAGACTGCATGTCCAGAATTGCAATTTTTTTGTTGTTCCCAAATAAAGCTGTTTTGCTCATTCCCAAATAAAGCTGTTTTGCTGGAGACGTATCTGGCTGTCTATTTGTTTAAGGTCAACATTATCCTAAAAGTAGCCTCCCTTGAATCTTAACACTTGTAGAAAATGAGGCTTTGTCAATAGAAACTTTCCTCAAGGCAGCCCAGACATTGGAGTTATTTAAACAAAGAACTAAAATAAGCTACAGTATTCCCTCACGTATCGCGGGTATTACATTCTAGACCCCCCCGCAAAGTAGGAACCTTACATTTATTCTACACTCTTAAACCTACGTAACGTTAACAACATACGTATACAGCACTGCAAAATCCCATGATATAGCAAAAAATCCGCGATAAATAATTAAATGTAATATTTTTTAAAATCCCGTGATACAGTGAGGCTGTGATAAGTGAACCGTGATATAGAGAGGGACTACTGTATTTTAATATATTCAAAGAACTAAAGGAAATCATGTCTAAAGGAAAATTTCTTTCTTACCAGGGGTGCATCTCCTAAACTCTTAAGTGTCTCTATGAGACTTGCAACCAGGGGAGCAGTGGGCAGTGGCAGCTCATCCTGGGCTGACCCCCTGAACCTGTTTCCAAAGCCCTCTTTTCTCTGACTTTTCCCTGAACCAAAGCAACCCCACTCTGGCTCATTTCTTTCATTTAACACTTTTAGAGAGCCAAAGCAGCCCTGCCTAGGTTTTCTACTATTGTTTATTCTATCCTAAGCCCTAACTTGTTTCACTGTCCCCACCTTTAATAAACGTACTCTAAAAAAGAAAAAGAAATAAAAGAAAAAAGATTCTTGTGCTGAAAAGTACAATAACTGAAATGAAAACTTCACTGGAGGAGCTAAACAGCATATTTAAATTTTTTTAAAAAGAAGAACATCAGTGAGTTGAAGATAGGTCAATAGAGATTATCTTGTTTGAGAAACAGAATAAAAAATAAAGAAAATGGACAGTTTCAGAGATGTATAGAACACCATCAAGTGTACAAATATCACATAATGGAATTCAGGAAAGGAGAGACAAAAGGGGGTAGAAAAATACTTGAAGAAATAAAGGCCAAAAACTTTCCAAATTGGAGGAAAATCAAAAAGATATACAATATAGAAGCTCAACAAACTCCAAGAAGGAGAAACTTAAAAGAGATCTACAAGATCTGGAGGCAGCCCAAGTGTCCATTGAAAGATGAGTGGATAAAACAACTATGGGACACTTACACAATGGAATACTATTCAGCTGTAAAAAAAGAAGAAAATTTTACCCTTTGCAACAGCGTGGATGGACCTGGAGAACGTTATGCTAAGTGCAATAAGCCAGCAGAGAAAGACAAATACCATATGATTTCACTCATATGCAGAATCTAATGAACAAACTGAGCCAACCTGGAAACTGGGGAGAGACTCATATATGGAAAGCAGGATGAAAGCTGAGTAGGGGGTCATGAGGGGGTGCAGGGATTGAGCAAAAAGGAGAAGGGACTCATGGGCATGGACAACAGAGTGGTGATTGCTGGGGGGATGAGGTATAAGGGAACTAATAGGTAATGGGAAAATATACAATGAAGATTAATTTTTTTAAAAAAAGAGGTCTACACTAGGATACATTATAGTCAAATTGTTGAAACCAAAACACCAAGTTTTGAAAGCAGTAAGAGAAATAATTTATCAAGAAGGCAGTGGACTAATATATTTAAAGTTCTAAGAGAAAATTTTGTCAGCAAAGAATTCTATATCCAGCAAAACTATCCTTAAAAATGAAGAAATTAAGAAATTCCTAGATAAACAAAAACAGACAATGTGTGGCTAACAGAACTGCCTCTTAAGAAATGCCAATGGGAGTTATCAAGGCTGAAATAAAAACATACTACACAGTAACTGGAATCAACATGAATAAGTAAGGAGCACTCATAAAGGTAAGTACATAGGTAAATATAAAAGAAAGTATAAATGTAGTTTTTGTTTGTATCTTCCCCCATCTGATTTAATATAAAACACATTTGCATAAAGCAGTAGTTATACATATATGTTTATAAGCACATAACATATAAGGATGTAATTCAATGATAATAATAGTGCACAAGAGCAGGGAGGAAGGGAGCTATGCAAGAGCAAAATTTTTGTATACTATTAAAATTATGTTGGTATTAATCCATACTAGATTGTTATAAATTAAATGTTAACTGTGATCCCCCAGGGTCTCCACTAAGAAAATGGATACAGGTGTGGGCAAAAGTAGGTTAAATTATCAGCCATCATTACCTAAAAGATAAATCATAAATAAGGTTACAAAATAATAACAATAAAAAGAAAGCAAAGAAATAATATGATAATTAGTAAATAAGTAATAATACAAGAATAAACTGTGGTTTTGTGTACTCAAAACTGTAAACCTACTTTTGCCTACCCCTGTAAGAATAAGGAAGGACATAAGACATATCAAAAAATAGCAAAATTTCCCCGCCCAGCGTGGTGCAGTTGGTTTGAGGGTTGTCCCACACACCAAAAGGTTATGGGTTAGATTCCCAGAAAGGCCTATACCTAGATGCAGGTTTGATCCCCAATCAGGACACATATGGGAGGCAACCAATTGACGTTTCTCTCTTGTGTAGATGTCGATGTCTCTCTCTCTCTCTCTCTCCCCCTTCCTCTCTCTCTCTAAAATCAATGGAAAATATCCTCAGGTGAGGATTTTTTAAAAATAGCAAAATCAAAGACATAAGTCATACTTTATCAGGAACTACATTAAATATAAACAGATTAAACTCGCCAATCTAAAGGCAGAGACTGGCTGAATGTATTTAAAAACGAAAAAAAGAAACATGATCCATCGATATGCTATCTGTAAGACACACACTTTAGATTCAAAGACAAAAATAGGTTGAAAGTAAAAGTATGTGAAAAAGATATAGCATACAAAAAGTGACCAAAAGGAGCCGAAGTGGCTATACTA
The DNA here is from genome assembly GCF_987537825.1 of Furipterus horrens. Classification (NCBI taxonomy): domain Eukaryota; kingdom Metazoa; phylum Chordata; class Mammalia; order Chiroptera; family Furipteridae; genus Furipterus; species Furipterus horrens. Next base: position 392,715 of record NW_028327186.1, on the reverse strand, counting down.
ACATCAGACAAACTAATATCAGACAAGATAACACTTTAAATCAAAAAAGTTTCAAAGATGTAAAGAAAGACATTCCATATGAATAAAAGTTTCAATATGGTCAGGAGATATAGCAATTATAAATATATATGTACCTAAAAATATATCATCAAAATGCATAAAGCAGAATTGACAGAATTGATGGGAGGAATAGACAATTCAAAGTAATAGTTAGAGACTTCAATATCCAACTTTCAGTAATGGATAGAACTAGGTAGAAGGTCAACAATGAAATAAAAGGCTTGAACAACACTATAGTCAAATAGACTTAACAGACACCTATAGAACATGCAACCCCAAAACAGTAGAACACATATCTCCCAAAATGCACAAGGGACATTCTCCAGGATAGACCATATAATAGGTTATAAAACAAACATTAATACATTAAAAAGGATTAAAATTAAAGCAGCAAGTATGTTGAAATTTAAAAACATATTCTTTTTTAAAAATAATCTATTTATTTATTTGTTTATTTTTAGAGAGAGGGGAAAGGAGAAAGAGAGGGAGACAAATATCACTGTGTAGTTGCCTCTCACTTGCACCCCCAACTGGGGACCTGACCTGCAACCTAGTCATGTGCCCTGCCTGGGAATCAAACCAGCAACACTTGGCTCGCAGGCTGATGCTCAATCCACTGAGCCACAGCAGCCAGGGCTTAAAAAACACATCCTTAATAGACAAATGGTTCAAAGACATTTGCAACTCTTTTGCTAGAAAAACCAACAGAAAAGGAGAGAGGACTCAATTTACTAAAATTAGGAATAAAAAAGGGGACATTACTACAAACCTTATAGAATTAAGAGGGATTATAAGGCACTACTATGGAAAATTATATATCAATAGATTAGATAACCTATACGAAAGGGAGAAATTCATAGAAAGACACAAAAAACTGAAACCGACTCAAGAAGACGTAGAAAATCTGAATAGACCTATAAAAAGTAAAGAGATTGAATTAGTATTCCAGAAAAACTTCCCACAGAGAAAAACTCAGGACTGGGGTGGCTTCATTGGTGACTTCGAACAAAAATTTAAAGAATTAATACTAACACTTCTCAAACTCTGAAAGAAAATAGAAGAGGAGGAAACACTTCCCCACTCATTCTGTGAGTCTGGTACTACCCTTGCTGCCAAACAGCAAATTGGGGTCCCGTTGCCTGCCACCACCACCACCCTCTAGACAAAATTCCAGAGGCAAAGGTTTGGTGATAAAGGAAAGGAGTCTTTATCCAGAAACTTAACCATTTTGGAGTAACAGCTTTCCACAAGAATTAGTCACTTAGGCCTATCAATTAAAGCCGAACTCTTTATAACTTTTTAGTTGCAGCTTCAGTCACCTGAGCCTATCAATTAAGGCTAAACTCTAATACCTGGGTTCTCCTAGCATTTCCCCCTGTTCTTAGTTACCTTATTTCTACAGGGTTAGTTTATAAACTAAAACAACATAAGACACAAAAGCTATACAATTTTGGAAGAATGGCAGGCTTCTGCCTCAGAGCTCATCCCCTCTAGGACACCCAAAGAATAACCCTTCCACTCTCTGCCAGCCCAGCCTGATCCTAGGCTGTGCCCAGAGTGCCTTCCCATCCCAAATACAATCCACTGGGAAATGCAAGAAGCTGTAGCACCATCATCCAGGCGTCCTCGAGGAAGAAGAGCCTGAGAGCCAGGAAGCTCAAGCCAGAGCCTGAGAGAGAGCCAGCTCAGGAGCCATAAAGTCTCTGAGCCAAAGAGCCCGCCCTCTTTTTATTTCCATTGGCTCTGGAGGCTTCAGCTTCTCAGCCAATCCCGTCCTAGGCTGCCTCCATTGCCTTGGCAACCTCCTCCGATGGCCCCTCCCACTTCTCCCCAGTGATCTTAATCAGATCTCTATCACCCTGATACCAAAACCAGACAAAAACATCACATGGAAACTAGAAACCAATATTCCTTATGAATATAGATGCAAAAATTGTCAACAAAACAAATCCAGTTGCATGTAAAAAGCATTATACACCATGACCAAGTTGGGATTTATTCTAGCTATGCAAGGTTTTAACATGTGAAAATCAATCAGGGTAAAACACCATATTAATAGGGAAAAAAGGAAATACATGATCATCTCAATAGTCAGAAAAAGCATTTGACAAACTATAACACCCATTCACGGTTTTTTTTTGTTTTGTTTTGTTTTGTTTTTTTAATTTCTGAGCCCTGGCCAGGTGGCTCAGTTGCCTGGAGTGTTGTCCCATACACCAAAAAGGTTGCAGGTTCTATCCCTGGTCAGGGCACATACCTAGGCTGTGGGTTCAATCCCCAGCCTGGACACCCCCTGGTCTGGGCACATACGGAAGGCAACCAATCGATGTCTCTCTTTTCTCTCTCTCTTTCTCTCTCTCTCTCTCTCTCTCTCTCTCTCTCTCACACACACACACACACGCACACACACAATCATACCCTCTCTCATAAGCATATCCTTAGGCAAGGATTTTTTTAAAAATCTCTCAACAAACTAGAAGTAGAAGGGAACTTCGTCAACTGGACAAAGAGCATTTACAAAAACTCAAAACCAACATCACACTTCATGTTGAAAGACTGAAAACTTTCCCTCAGATATCAGCAATAGAAAAGAAAAGGATTTCTGCTCTTGGTACCCTTATTCAACAAATTCAGCAGGAGGTTCTAGCTGGAGCAATTAGGCAGGAAAAGGAACATGATCAGAAAAGAAGCAAAACTCTGTATTTGCAGATGGCATGAGCTTTATAGAGAAAAATCTTAAGAACCTACTAAAAATTTATTAAACCCTGGCTCTATTGGTTGGAATTTCGTCACATAACCGAAAGGTTGCAGGTTCGATTCCTGGTCAGGGCACGTGCCTAGGTGGCACGCACAGGCACGCATGATTCCTGGTCCAGGTGCATATGCAACCAACCAACGCCTCTCCTTCTCAAGGATGTTTCTCTCTCTCCCTTCCTCTCTTTCTAAAAGCAATGAAAAAAAAAAATGTCCTTGAGTGAAGATAAAATATAACATTTTAAAATTTAATTAGAGCTAATTAACAGGTTCACCAAGATTGCAGTATACAATATAACACTTTAAAATAAATTGTATTTTGCCCTGACCAGTGTAGCTCAGTTGGTTGGAGTGTCATCCTGTAACCAAAGAGTTGCAGGTTCGATTCCCAGTCAGGGCACATACCTGGGTTGCAGTTTTGGTCCCTGATTGGGGCAAGTCCAGGAAGCAACTGATCAATGTCACTTTCTCACATCAATGTTTTGCTCCCTTCCTCTCTAAAATACAATGAAGAAAAATTAAAATAAATTGTATTTCTATGCACGGGCTATCAACAATTCAAAAGTGAAATTAAGAGACATTTTGATTTATAATAGCATCAATGGACTGAGCGTTGCACCATGGACTCTTTGGCTAGGTTTCTCCCTTCCAGCTGGAGGAGATTGCCAGAGAAGTGGCCAGGGCCAGCCCACAGAAGCCAATCCTGCCAGCTGCTGGGGACAATTGATGGAGCATTCAGCAGGGGACAGCAATCTACCAGCTAACCCCGAGGTGGGGTAAGGGGAAGGGTGGAGGAACAGCAAGTGTTTTTCTGGCCAGAGCCCGATCAGAAATATTTTAGGCTTAGTCGGCCACTCAGTGTCTGCAGCAACTATTCAACTCTGCTCTCAAAGCATGAAAGTAGCCATAAAGGAATGGGTGTGCTTATATTCCATTAAAAGTTTATTTAAAAACTGCCTGAGTGCCAGATTTGGTCCACAGGCCGTAGTTTTCCTACCCTTAGGATATAAAACCAAGAGAAGCAGGTGAGTTATTTCCTCCAGTGTGGAAGGAGGTGGCTGGACCACAGAAGGAGCAGGAAAGGACTTGGGGCGGCTGCCAACAACCCGGGTCTGGGCCTGGGAGGTGGCCACCTAGGAATTAACTTTATAATACTACTTCGGTCCATTGTACATTTTTAAAATTTAAATGTTTTACGCTATTACAGTTGTCCCAATTATTCCCCTTTGCCACCCTGCACCCCGCCTGCACAGTCAATCCCCACACCATTGTCCATCTCCATGGGTCATTCTATTGGGAATATATTTGATGTAACTTTTTAAAAATATTTTTATTTTTAGAGCGAGGGGAAGGGAAGGAGAAAGAGAGGGCGAGAAACATTGATGCACTGTGCAAGAGATATATCAATCAGTTGCCTCTAGCACACCCCCAACTGGGGACCTGGCCCACAAGCCAGGCATGTGCCCTGACTGGGAATCGAACCAGTGACCTTTTGGTTCGCAGGCTGGCGCTCAATCCACTGAGTCACATCAGCCAGGGCTGTCATGTTTCCCTATATTTTACAATAAACAAGGTATAAAAACAACAAAAAAAGAAATAATAGCTATGCAGAGCCAAAGTTGAGGCTACCCTGCCTCCAACACCCCAGCTCAGTTGGAAACTCCCTGTCCCGCAGAGGTCTCAGGGCCATGGTGGAGAAACAAATTTATCCAGGATGCTGTATTTTGTCTGGAGGGATGGGAGGCGGCTAATCTCTCCAGGGGAGAAGAACGCCGAACTTCTGTCTCCTGTGCCTTTTATTGAGGAGGGGCTTTGGGAGATACAAGGTCAAGACTTATGAATCATCAATAAACTTTTAGATGCTTGGATTACAGTTGACAGTTACTGATTACAGATATCAATATAGATGGCACAGTGACCAGTCTGTGTCAGGGTCTGCTAAACACCCTGATGCCATGCTGACATCAGGGGCAATGCTTCCTACATTTTTTGCTACAGATCGTTTATAGTTAACTAAGAGATAAGGAAAGCGGAGCAAGCTCTAAAGCATAATACGCAGTCTTTAAATCCAATTCCCATGGGAAACCTCTGAGTGGCTTTCAGTCCTGTCTGCCTCACAGCCTTTCAGTTTTCCGTTGAGACTTAAAGGACTCCCCAGAGGGGAGTGGGGGGGGGGGGCTGGCAGCTTGGACTACAATTCCCAAAACCACAAGGAGCAGTCCCCTACACAAAGCCATTTAAATTTCACTCCCCACAAATAATTCTTTTTTCCTTTTAGCTAAGTAGTTACCTGGGCAGAATTGCAGGGAGAGTTATAGGAGAGGGAGATAAAATTTTTTTTTTTTTAAATTAGTTTTGCTCAGCCTGGTTTCAACCAGTCAGAGAAGGATAAATGTTGTACAATTCCATCTATGAAACATCTAGAATAGGCGAGTTCATAGACAGAAGGTAGGTTAGAGGTTACCACGGACTAGAGAGAAGGAAAAACGGGGCATCACTGCTTAATGGCTACAGAGTGTCTGTTTGGGGCGACGGGAGGATTTTGGAAATAGTGATGAGGGTTGCACAGCTTTGCCAATGGAATTCATGCCTCTGAACTGCACATTTAAAAATGGTTAAGTCCTGACTGATGTGGCTGAATGGAGTGAGCCCTGGCCTGAGTACCAAAGGGTCGCCGGTCCAATTCCCACTCCCGGCACATGCCTGGGTTGCAGGCCAGGTCCCCAGTTGGGGGTGCACGAGATGCAACCTCACATGGAGATTTCTCTCCCTCTCCTTCCTCCCTTCCCCTCTCTCTAAAAATAAATAAGCAAAATATTTTTTAAAAAAGGTTAAGATGGCAAGTTTTATGCTATATGTATATATGTTACCACAACAAAAAATAAGCAAATGGTCTAGACTTATTCAGCATAAAATTTTCATACAGAAATAATACTTGTATATTATATTGCTTCACAAACTAACAATGCTGCCTACAGGTATAGGTTTATATTCTTTAAGCTGTTTTTTTGTTTGTTTGTTTTGTTTTGTTTTTTACCTCTCAGACTGTGTTCTCCCCCTCTTACTCCTTACTCTCCCAAAGGAGAAGAACAACCATCAACGGCCAGTGGCAGTTGCAAAAGCAGCACCAAAGGCTGGTTTCATGCTCAAAAAAGAACACCACGCCACTTCCTTGTGGTTCCGGGTGCTCTACACATTCAAATAAACCCCTAGTAATGAACTATAGAAATGATCCCTGAAAGTATCGTCTTTAACCTGTATTTTAATAGAGGGTAAGTTTAATATTTTAAATTTATGAGCATGTTCTTTATGGCATCATTTATAATAAAAATAAAACAGGTAGCAGCCTAACAACCAAAAATAGTTAAATAGGAGACAAATTACTGTAGTTATACTTTCTGGGAAGTTACATTCTCATTAAAATAATCACAATGAGGTAACAACATGGAAACTGATTACGATGTATTAAATAACAAAGACATTTTGTATATTGTACTTGGAAACAAATACAATTATGTTTACTTTAAGTGGAAAAACACCTAAAATAATAATAATTAAGCTAGGGTTGTGGGATTCATAATTTTTAAATAACTATTTCCTGTTTTTCATGCTATCTGTAATTTTGATATATTTCATTAAAAGTAAATTAGGTAATTAGCCAAGATATGGAAGCAACCTAAAGTGTCCATTGATAGACGGTTGGATAAGGAAGAGGTGATACATATGCACAATAGAGTATTACTTGGCCATAAAGAAAAATAAAATTTTGTCATTTTTGACAATGCAGATGGACCTAGAGGGTATTATGCTAAATGAAATAAGTCAGAGAAAGCTCAATGCCAAATGGTTTCACTTATATGTGCAATCTAAAATATACAGCAAATGAACAAATAAAACAGAAATAAACTCAGATACAGAGAGCATTTTGATGGTTGCAGGATGTGAAAGGGTTTGGGGACTGGGTGAAAAGGGGGAAGGGATTAAGATATACAACTTGTCAGTTATAAAAACAGTCACAAGAATGTAAACTACAGCACAGGGAATGTAGTCAATGACATTGTAATTGCTATGTAAGGGGCCAAGTGGGTACTAGATTTCAGGGGGTGGTGAATCACATGATAAGTTATATAAATGTCTAATCACTATGTTGTATACCTGAAACTAATATAATATTGTGTGTCAACTGTAATTGAAAACTTTAAAAACTTATTTTTGAATATAATAAAAATACCAAAATTTGCAAATTGTTTTCTTCAAAAGTCGATCCTTCAGATCCTTCAGAGGAAATTTTGCTTTCTTTTGATCAAAGGGAATTGAATTATTGTCATGTATGGCGGAGGTGCCACACACCCCCTAGGCTCGGTTGGAAGTTGCTCTGTCCAGCAGAGGCTTCGTGACCACAGCGGAACAAACTTTTACCCAGGACACTTTGTCATGTCTGGGGGAAGGAAGGTGACTGCCTCTCTAGTGGAGACCAGCAGCCAAACCTTCATCCCTCATGTCTTTTACTGAAGAGGATACATATGAGAGATACAAGGCTAAAATTCATACATTGTCTATTGTATTTAGTTGTTTGACAGTAACAGATAACATACACTAATTCAGGAATCACACTGACTGATTAGAGTCAAGGTCTATAAAACATTCGGACCAGGTGCAGGGTCCCATATACTCCTTGCTAAAGATAGCTTACACCACATTGCTGATAAGGAAAGCAGAGCAAGTTCTAAAGCACAATGAGTTTTATAAGCGCTCTTTGATCTAATTCCCATGACAACCCTCTGAGTGGTTGACAGTCACATTCCGCACGCAGCCTTATGTTGAGACTCAGAGATAAGCATGGCCAGGACGCTGGGGGCTCGTCATGCTCAGGCCGGGTCTACAGTTCCTTAAGCCACGAGAAGTGGTTGCCCACAGTCATGAATAAAGATTAATGAAGGAAAAAATAATACATGCTTATGCTAAAAAAGAATTAAGTAAATATCCAAATTTTCACGATCCAGATTATCCATTTTAATGCTAATACTACAAGAAATCTGTTTATGTGTATACATATAATTATGTTTTTAAAGATTTTATTTATTTATTTTTAGAGAAAGAAGGGAGGGAGAAAGAGAGGGAGAGAAACATCACTGTGTGGATGCCTCTCTAGTGCCCCCAACTGAGGACCTAGCCTGCAACCAAGGCTTGTGACCTGACTGGGAATTGAACCAGTGAACCTTTGGTTCACAGGCAGGCATTCAATCCACTGAGCCACACCAGCCAGGACAATTAATATAATTATTAATAAATGGAATCATACTATTAAAAATATTGCAATAATTATGTATGGTGTCAGGTGGGTACTAGACTTATCTGGGTGAACACTTTGTGTGTTATATAAATGTTACTATGCTGTACATCGGAAACTAATATAGTGTGGACTATTGAAGAATAAAAAGTAAAAATAAAATAAATTAGGAAATTAGATGTTTAAGATCGCAAGCTCCAGTGTGTAGGCAACTGACTTCACACCCCTTTCCGTGGTGCCTTTTGAGTCTCCGCGGACTGCGCTGGTTTCAGGCCCCAAGCAGGGCTGGCTCCAGGGTGGCCTGAGTGGAAGTTGCTCAGGGACCGCGATCCTGGAGAGGTGTGTCCTGCCGGCGCTCTTCAGCCCCAAATAGTGCATGGGACACACGCAATTATTATTTTTTAAAGAGTTTTATTTTTATTGATTGGTGATTAGAGACAGTCGGAAACATCATATGTTGTTCCACTTATTGATGCGTCCATTGGTCGGTCCTTCACGTGCCCTGACCGGGGGATTGAACCCCCAAACTTGGCGATTTGGGACGATGTTCTAGCCAACGGAGCTACCCAGCCAGGGCCATACACGTAATCACACACGCAATTATTCATCTGACGTGGAAACTTAACTGGGTGCCCTGTATACTTTGGTTTGCTAAAGGTGGGAACCCCATCTCCCCACAGACCCACCTACATTCTCCCCCGCTTCCTCACCACTCTTGAAGCCTCCCCCACAGCCACTCCAGTCCTCTCCACTCTCACTCCTGGGGCCCCGAGCCCGCAGACACAAGAGCCCTCACCGCCCCGCCCATGCCCCGCCCATGCCCCGCCCATGCTCCGCCATGCCCCGCCCACGCCACGCCCATGCCCCGCCCCCGCAGCTCCCGGGAGCCCTTCCCACCCCGCACCCTGTGCCTGCCCCGCGGCTCCCGGCCCCGCCCCCAGGCCGGCGGCGCGCGTGCGCAGGCGCGGAGGGCGGGCGCGGGCGGAATGGGGACTGCAGCGGCGGCAGCGGCGGCGGCCGGGGAGGGGGCGCGCAGCCCGAGCCCCGCCGCCGTGTCGCTCGGCCTGGGCGTGGCCGTCGTGTCGAGCCTGGTGAACGGGTCCACGTTCGTGCTGCAGAAGAAGGGCATCGTGCGCGCCAAGCGGCGAGGTAGGGAGGGCCGCGGGCTGCGCGGGGTCGGCGGGGGTGGAGGGCGGCCGCTGGCGGGCTTCCCGGGGTCCCGCCGGAGCCGGGGACCGGGACGCGGCCCTGCACGCCGCCTGCGTGTCCGCCGGGACTCACCCGGCTCCCCGAGCGACGGCAGCTGTGTCGCCGCCACCGCTTCTCTCCCTTCCTAGCGGCCGGAGAGGCCTTGTACGGGTCGTAGCGTTTCTCTGGCCCACTCCTTTCTCCGCTCCGGACGGCCCCCGCCCCCGCGCCCGCCGCCGGCGACGCCTCCCGGGTGCAGTGTCCCCGCGGCCCGGCCTGGTTCGCGCTGCCTGCGGCGGCGGCGGCGGGCTGCCCACGTGAGAACTGCGCGAGGGGGCCGTGCCCTCCGGGGCGCCGCGCGCGGGTCGTAGCGGGGTCCTTCTGGGGTTCGAGCGGGAGCCCTCTGACTGCAAGCGATCTCCAGTGCAGGAAACGCAGGGCACAGCCCCAAGCCCCGAAGGGGCCGACCCAGCCTTGCGCGGTGGCCTCTCGGCGAACCGAGCCCTCGGTGCTCGGCGCTCGGCGCTCGGTGCTCGGCGCTCGCAGAGGCCCGGCGCTTGGCGGAGCGCCGCGTGCGCTGTGCTCTGAAACTGGATGTCAGCGTCGCGGCCGCAAGGACGGAGACAGTGGGTGTTCGCCGTGAGTCCCGAGTTGGAGAATCGGCTCCTTTAATAGGGCACATTCCAGAGCGCCCGTGAACCTTCCCTGAGTGGCGTCGGGGCCCGGGGTGCCTTCAGGAAGGAGAGTAAGGGACCTAGACTAGGGAGTGAAAAGCAGTCACAGGTATTTGTTTAAAGAATTCTGCACTGGAGCGAAAACCTGGCAGTCTGTACATAAAATCTGACCCCCGAAAGGGTTTCCTTAGCGTGCCGATGAGGCTCTCAGGTGGCAAACACACTTGGGGACACGGGCTCGTTTTCGGGCAGTGCCTGCCAGACTGACGGCGTCAGCGGTGGATGCAGGACTTGCTGTGACTCAGAAATAAAGAACATACATGCTCTCGACAGGAGGACAGGGGCGTGAGAGGGCGCTTCACCCCGTGGCTGTCCTCCCAGAGCCCACACACCGTGAGAAAAACATCTCACGAACTGCATCAGGGACAGCCTGTTATGACTGTGAAGTCTGAGAGACTCCCAGGCAGAAGCCTGCGGACGCGTGAGATAAGACACTAGGTGATCGCTAAGGAGCCGGGAATGCAGACTTCAGTTAATGGAAAACAAACCATCATGGGGTCAAACTAAATGTGTTACTTAGCTCAGTGTCTGTGTTCAAGGGAATCAGTGAATGAGAGAGAGAAAAAAATCAACCTAAAAAAGGGAAAACCCAGGATGGATGCTGTTATTCATACCCACATGCTGTGCCTTTAAACTTAAAAAAGTGAAAATGTGACATTCGCTAATTTTATATTTCTCCAGTTGCCACCCACCACTTCCTGGGCGAGCGAGCTGGGCCGATCTTGGCGACGGAAGACCGAGTCTTGTTCTGATGACTTAGTTTTGATTTCTTCAGCAGACCTTCGTGAAACTTATTATGTGCCAGGCACTGTTGCGGATGTTAAGGTTACCCAATTTTAGAATCTGCTCCTTCTAGGACCTTCTGTGGCCTCTGTTAACAAGCCGCGGAGCTGACCGTTATGAAATGCCTGCAGCCTGCAGCAGAGGAGATAAGAGGAAAGGAGTCGGTAGCTGGGAACTGGGGAGGCCTGACGGTCACAACCTCTCTCTCTCTCTAGAAACTTCAACTTCAGATGAACTGCCACACGGTAGTATTTCTTTGGAGTCTCAGCTTCAGGAAAGCCAAGGGTACGGCTTTTTCTGCTAAGGTTTTTCCCTCTTTTTTTATGAAAAGATTTCATTTATTTATTTTTAGAGAGAGGGAAAGGGAGTGAGAAAGAGAGGGAAACATAATATGAGAAAGACATATTGATCTATTGCCTCTGCCTCTCGTATGCTCCTCAGCCAGGCTGAACTCACAACCCAGGCATGTGCCCTGACCAGGTGTTGAACTAGTGACCTTTGCTTTACAGGAAGACACCCAGCCCAGTGAGCCACTCCAGTCAGAGCTCACTGACTCTTGAAAGGACAGCCCCAATGAATGCAGCGGGCCAGGAGGTCTGGCCACAATTTGACCCTGGCTGGACTGCCTGACTGCTGGGGAGTCTTTTAAAGACTCTGCGGATGGGGAGAGGGCCAGTGGCACTTGGGGCGACAGGTCATTTGTAGTATGTTTAGTGTGAGAGCCCAGTTGAAGCAGAGCTTAGGTGAGGGAAGCAAGGTCATCACTGGGTATGAAGGCATTTGTGGAAAGCCAGCTGCAAGGAGACAATTGATGTGCGTGCAGTGTCAGGGAGGAGGGCCAGGGAGTCGGTTAGTGTGGTGTGGTGCCCTGCCCTGGGACAGGCTTTGTGGAGACAGTCTCAGAAAAGCCACATCCTTGAATTTGCGGGGGGCTTTGGAGAATCGAACAGATAAGTAACTCTATGTTGATGCCCTGGACCAGGATGAACTCGCTGATTTTTTAAAAAACCCCTTTCACCAAAACCAAGAGATCACAGCCTTAAAAAAACAAACAAACAAACAAAAAGCAACAGAAAATAACAAGGTGAAGCTGTGGAGAAATTGGAACTCTGTGCACTGTTGGTGAAAATGTAAAATGGTGCAGCTGCAATGAAGAACAGTATGGCAGTTTGCTGAAAAATTAAACATAAAATTACCATATGATCCAGCAGTGCCACTTCTGGATATGTACCCAAAAAAACAAAGCAGGGACTTGAACAGACGTTAGTACCCCCATGTTTACAGTGGCATTATTCGCAATAGACGCAAGGTAGAGACAATCAGCCAGTGGCTCAGTTGGTTAGAGTGTCCTCTCATACACCAAAAGGTTGTGGGTTTGCTCCCCGATCAGGGCACATGCCTGGGTTGCAGGTTCGATCCCTGGTTGGGGCGTGTATGGGAGGCAACTGATCGATGATTCTCTCTTTCTCTTTCTCTAAAGTCAATAAATGTATTCTCGGGTGAGGATTAATAAAAAAAGGTGGAAACAGCCAGATAGCCATTGACAGATGAATGGATAAACAGTCTGTGGTATATACATCCAAAGGAATATTATTTAGCTGTAAAAAAGGAAGGGCCGAAGCCTGCCACAACCTGGATGAAATAAGCCAGTCACAAAGCATACATTCTGTTAGGATTCCACTCATATGAAATATCTAAATGAAGCCCTGGCTGCTGTGGCTCAGTGGATTGAGTGTCGGCCTGTGAGCCCAATGTCGCTGGTTCGATTCCCAGTCAGGACACATGACTCGGTTGCACGTCAGGTGCCCAGTTGGGGGCGCGCATGAGAGGCAACCACACAGATGTTTCTCTCCCTCTCTTTCTCCTTTCCCCGCTCTCTAAAAATAAAAAAAAAATAAGTAAACAAACAAATAAATAAATAAAAAGAAATATCTAAATGGGAAATTTCACAGAGACAGAGAGCAGAACAGTGGTGGCCAGGGTTTAGGGTGAGGGAAACGGGGAGTTCGTGTCCCAGGGGGACAGGATTTCTGTTTGGGAAGATGAGGGGAGTTCTGGAGATGGATGTTGGTGAGGGTCGCCCGACAGTGTGAATGTACTTAATTCCATAGAACTGCATACTTAAACGTGGTTAACATTGTAAATTTTATATTATGTATATTTTACCACAATTGAAAAAAATCCTTTTCGGATTTTGGGGTCTCCTCCCTGAAGGGGGAGTACAGCCTGGAAAAGTAGTCACACGGAGATACTCAGAGGGCAAGAGAGTTGTCTCATAAGAGTGGAGACAGGTCCAGTGTCCCATCTGCTTGTCCCTGTCCTTCCCTGGTTCAGCTTCCCGCAGAGCTTGTGCTCCGTGGCTGTGGGACGTGCCCGTGCCTCCTCCTGGCCTCTCCTGCCACCTCCAGGCCCGCAGCCGGCTACCGGCGACCCCATACCCAGAGACTAGATGGACACGCGTCGTCTTCACTCCTGCAGCCTGTTTGGTCCGTGGTTATAATTCTGCTGCTTCTGTGAACACCCCAGACCTGGCAGATGGCGTCGGTGGCCTTTCCTGGGTGCTTTCTTGGCACCTGTCCTCTCAGCCGCTTCTTGCCTCTGACCCCTGTTGGATGATGGCCTGTCCACGTGTCTACACTCCCCCTTGGAGGACACATGTCCTGTCCACTGAGAGGCATGTGATAGACGCTCGGTAATGCCCCCTCACTGGCTGTGAGTGACTGTGGCGCGAAGAGGGTGAAACTGAATCCTAGATTTTATGAAAAGATTTCAGAGCTTTCTTCAAGTTACTCAGAGCCGAGTCACCTACCTGCGGCCTCGACTAAGTAACAGAATCCAGAGTTCCCGCCACGTCTGAAATGCGGTAGCCCCGGCTGATCTCTATCTCGCCTGAGGGAGATTCTCAGTAAGGGACACGGTGAGAATAGTGAGTCAGAAGCCTGGTCCTGCTTTACCTGATACAGTTTCCATGAGAAGAGAAGATAAAGGAGGCTGCTGGGTGCAGAAGACTCATGGCACCCCCGACTCATTGATCTGTCATGGTTCTGTGGGTTCACTGGACCCAGATGGGCAGCTCTGCTTGGGGTCACGTGGCGGCCGGGGCCGGAGTCACCTGCGTGTTGGACAGGACTGGCCATACAAGGTGACTTCTTCACTCACTTGTCTGGGGCAGCTGGAATAGCTGGGGGCTTGCGGAGCCCCTCTCTCTCTTTCTCACCCTCCCTCCATCTCCTCGTGCAGACTCTTCACACCTGGGCTTCCTCATAGCACAGGGGTCATGGGAAAGTCGGACCTCTTACATGGCGGGTAGCTTCCCCTAGACCAAACCTTCCACGGACCACAGTGGAAGCTTCATGGATCCTTGGGACCTGGCCTGGGAAGTCTTGCAATGCCACTTCTGCCACATTCAGTGTGGGAGGGGACTGTATACAGTCCCAGGAGGCTGATCCAGAAGACAAAGTTGAGGCATGCCCCTGATACAGGACTGGTGGGGCTGGGATTTGAACCCAGCTCTAGCTGGTTTTGAAGAAGATCTCTGTCACCCTGTTCCCTGTAGGGAAGGTGAGGAGGAACATAGACAAGTTCACCTGTTTTCTGATGAGGGGAAAAGCTTTTATTTGGAAACATTGGTACTCTGATACTGGGTTATTATAATTCTGGTTAATACCCAAAGACATTAAGGCAAACGAGAATTCACTAGTATAATTAAATTCCTGCCTGAAATAAATACCCCTTGTTCTTACTCAACTGCAGCTGGACAGAGAATATATTTTCCTCAAAAATATTTCTAGATATAGTATAAAATATAATGTAGCTTATATTTTCATCCCTTAATTAAGTCCTTAATGAGTAAACAATCTTTTAAGTTTAAAAAAAATTAATTGAGAGAGAGAGAGAGACATCGGTTTATTGTTTCACTTATTGATGCATTTATTGTTTGATTCTTATATGTGCCCTGACCAGGAACTGAACCCACAACCTTGGCATAACAAGATGACTCTCTACCAAGTGAGCTACCCAGCCACAGCGTAAACAAACTTAAAAAAAAGATTTTATTCACTGTCAGGTGGCTCAGTGGGTTAGAGCATTATCCCAGTACCACAAGGTTGTGGGTTAAATTCCTGGTCAGGGCACATATACAAGAATCAATTAATGAATGCATCAGTAAGTAGAACAACAAATCGATGTTTCTCTCTCCCTTCCTTTCTCTATCTAAAGTCGATAAAAGTTTTTTTAAATTAAAAAAAAATTTTTTAACCATGAAGGACTAGAAAAAACCACTTTTCAAATATCGGGTTGACCAAAAAGTTCGTTCAATTTTTTTCTATACGATGGCTCTGCTTAATTATTTTTTTAACTTCATTTGAAACAATTTTGTTAGATTGTATTGACGGCTGTCATATCAGCATGCATTTTTAAAAATGTATCAAAATTGATGAATTTTTGTGTAATCATTTTAATATTGAAGATGGAAGAAAATACATAACATTTCGGCGTATTATGCTCTACTATTTCCAGAAAGTTAAGAACGCAAGTGAAATGCGAAAACAGATTTGTTCAGAGTATGGAGAAGGTGCTGTGACTGATGGAATGTGACAAAAGTGATTTGCGACTTTTGTGCTGGAGATCTCTGGCTGGCCAATGCTCCATGGTCAGTAGACCGGTTGAAGTTGCAGCGATCATATCGAGATATCAGTTGAGAACAATCAGCCTTCTACCTTGCGGGAGATCACCAACAAAGTTGTTGGTGAAAATGAATAATGTGTCTTTTCTGTTATGGAAAAAATGAAACAAACTTTTTGGCCAATACAATACAATAGGCTCAATTCAACTTTCCCTAAGCCCATGCACCCTGATACTTCTGGGCCAGGAGCCTGTAACTGTAAGCTGACCCCTTTTAGACACTGGGGTCATCAGCGTGGGAGGTGAGAGGCAGTGCCCCCAGCACAGGGGGAGGGCAGGCAGAGGGGTCGGTCGCCTGCCTGTTCATGCCCAGTCAGAGCCCCCTGGTATTATGCATGTATTCAGTAGAGTATATCATGAATTTTCAGACCCTGGCATAATTATATTTTATAAAACATCTTATTGCTTATAGAATATTTAGTCATTGTTTAAAATCTGAGAAGTACATGCTCCGGCTGGTGTAGCTCAGTAGATTAAGTGTTG
The DNA here is from genome assembly GCF_987537825.1 of Furipterus horrens. NCBI lineage: Eukaryota > Metazoa > Chordata > Mammalia > Chiroptera > Furipteridae > Furipterus > Furipterus horrens. The sequence goes on along the minus strand of NW_028327186.1, from coordinate 376,740 downwards.
GCCTGTGAACCAAAGGGTCACCAGTTCGATTCCCAGTCAGGGCACAAGCCTGGGTTGTGGGCCAGGTCCCCAGTTGGGGGCGTGTGAGAGGCAACCACACATCGATGTTTCTCTTCCTCTTTTTCTCCCTCCCTTCTGCTCTATCTAAATATAAATAAATAAAATCTTTAAAAAAATAGAATCAGAGAAGTACAGAATACTATGAACAGAACAATAAGAGGTATTCATATCCTCACCTTGAGATAACTGCTGTTAAAATTAGAATGTGTTTATTTCTAGTCACTTTCAATACTTCTATTTCCAAATAGAATTGAAATGAAAAAGTCTTATGGATTAAACTAATGACACACGTAGGTTAGACAAACACCACCTATCAGACATTCCAAAAACATGGATATCCTTAAAATATTTTTAAAACCTTTTTAGTTTGGAAAATATCAAATATATACATAGAGGATATAGTGTAACGGACCCCCACGTACCTGTCACCCAACTTGAGCCATCAGTGGTCTTGGCCAGTGTCATTTCATCTGTACCCCAACGTCAGCCCGCCATCCCCACCCCAGTGGTATTTTTGAAACAGATTCCAGACAGAATACCACCTCATCAGTATATCTCAGCAAATGTTTCTTGGTTCAGCATGACCATAGTACCTTTCTTGCATCTGAAAACTATTGCAATAATTCTTTAATAGTCTAACATGTCTGGTCAGTGTTCAGATTTCTGTGATTATCCCCCGAGTTTTCCCCCAGTTTCTCTTTTAGAATCAGGATCCAGCCGTGGCACATACGTTGCTGTGAGCTGGGCCACCTCTTCATTGTGCACATTAAAAATGCAGTAGCACCTGGAGTCTGTGTTGTATGTACCTGTGTGTGTCCTACAGGTTGTTGGGGTCCTCCTGGGAAAGTATCGAGACTTGGAGCCCCGCGCAGGCCAGGCAAAAGAAACGAAGCCTTTAAGACCTGACCGGAAAACCGGGAAAGCTGGGTGCATACCTGCCTCAATGCTATAGCCAGTGGGCCCCGGTGGGAATCGGGCCATGAGGAAAAGCTTTATGTCCTTTGAAGCTTGCCCTGTTCTTTTGCCTCCCTTAATCGCTTTATTGTACCAGCAGCAGAGATTTAAACTTTAACTCAAAATGAACTCACCCTCCCTATTTTACAGCCACCTGAAGTCTTTGCATCCAACACACCCTGACCTGAGGGAGATCTCAACGTTCCTTCCATTACTATCCCTGAACAATATCTGTTTTCTGTAATCAGCACCGTTTACCATTGGTTGATGAGCTGTGCGCACATGCTCTGTGCCCTGAAGCTGACTGCACTCAATAAAAGACCTTGGAGGAAGGCAATCGAGGCATCTGTCTCTCAGACATTTGCCGGCCTTCTCTCCCCGAGCACAAGCTGCCTGGGAAGTCTTCATTTCATCGACGACACCAGGGGATCTCTGCGGGTCGGGGGTCCCTGAGCTCTCATCCCCAAGTTTCATACAATGTGTTCTGTTAAATATCTTTGCATATAAATCTTTGAATGTAGAGTATTCTTATAGATAGCTTCCTCAAAATAAAGTTGTTTTTAAAAAATGTTTTATTTATTTATTTTTAGAAAGAGAGGAAGGGTGAGAGAGAGGGAGAGAAACATCAGTGTGTGGTTGCCTCTCACGTGCTCCCACATGGGGACCTGGCCGCACCCAAGAACGTACCCTGACTGGGAATTGAATCAGTGACCGTTTGGCTCACAGGCCAGAGCTCTATCCACTGAGCTACACCGGCCAGGGTCAAAATAGAGTTTTAAAGTGATGATCTTATATAAACTATGTATGACCCATATAGTAGGGGAGGCAAAAGTAGGTTTGCAGTTGTGAGTAGGCAAAGCACAAGAGTCTGTAATTGTATTATTTGTTATTAATTATTGTATTATTTTCCATATAAACACCTGTAAACCTACCTTTGCCCCACCCTGGATGTTTTTATTAAATATGTATATACCGTATTTTTCACTCCATAAGACACACTTTTTTTTCCCCCAAAAGGGGGGGGGGTGTCTGTGCGTCTTATGGAGCGAATATTGTGTCACAGACCGTGACGTGTATGACCTGACCTGTCAGCGGTGGCGACAGCTGTTAGAAGAGAAGCAGTGGGCCCACGCGAAACCCCTGGGGACGCTTAAATGTCCCACTTTCCTGCTGAACCTCAGGGCGTCTGGTCAGTATGAAGATAGCGAAGAAAGTGGTATCAGTGATTGTGAGCACCTGAGCTTCATCAATTCTGACACCAGCGATGATGAGGTCTTGGGGTTCCCAGAGAACTAGAAGAGCACTTGAACCTTAAAGTCTCTCATTTGTTAATGACAGTGGAGATGGTTCTTAATACCGCTGTTGACTGCTGTTCACTTTACGTGGTTGAAATATTATTCTGTTCTATTTTAGTACCTCATCGTTTCTCTCTCTTGATCGATATTCTCTGTTTGATAAGTTGCCATCACACCTCCCTTTACTTCTTTAAGCATGGTATCTTTCAGTGATTGGAACGTGTTTAATTCCTGGTTTGGCATTTGGGTTGAATCTGACGCTAGGCCCTCCCAGGCAGTTTTGTTGCCTGCGTTTTCCTTTGCGTTACGTACGTGTAGTGGGAGTCACGTTGTTCTGCATCCTTGTGTGCCTTGTAACACGTTTTCAGTTCTTAGTTTTTATTGCCTGACCAGGCTGTCCCCCAGTCCTCCTCTTCCCTGGAGTTTTACACCGAGTAGGATACAGAAAACAATACCGTTCAAGCACCTAGTTAACCTCCATTTTGCATTGTTGGCTTCTCTTTCGTGTGTAATAAAAAAGACCAAGAAAAGCGTATCTGTAATCGTGACATCACTAAGCAATAGCCTAAAGCGCAGGAGATGAGAGGGCAGCAGACCCCCGAGGCCCGAGGAGGTGGGGCCATCAGCAGGGCACGTGAGCGGCCCCGACTGGCCCCGCTGGCCTTGATCCTTAGGGCTTGGTCTTGCGGGGAAAGCCCGCGTCCGGTGTATGGCCGCGGAATCACGGTGTCGGGTGCCCCGTCACAGCCAACAAGTAAAATCTGCCTCTACCCCACGCCGTGAGTCCCAGGCCCTGCAGGGAGGGACAGCCCCTCTGGAAGCGAAGCGCACCCTCCTCACGGCTCACGCGGTGCTAGCGTAGCGGGCGAGGGGAGCCTTCAGACCTGCCCGGGCGCCGACCTTGACCCGGTGGCAGTGGTGACTGTGACGCATCAGTCCATGACGTCATCCTGAGGGACAGCCAAGTCTCCGGGCAGATTGGGGCTCAGCTGAAGCTGCTGCCCGTGAACGACCAGATCTGGGAGCTGCAGACCACCGTCTAGGACAAGACCGCCCGCAGAGGGAACCTCCTCTTTTCTGCGGGGCGTTTGATCAGACTGGCTGTGCAAAAAGGGTTGAATCAGCTGCCATATAGAGAACGCGTGGTGACCACACCCACAGGGTGCAAGTACGAAGGCGTGAAGGTTGAGAAGGGAAATTGTGGGGCAGCATCATGAGTGGGGGTGCCACGGAACAAGGCTTACGAGATTGCTGTCGGTCCATCCGCATTGGGAAGATCCGGATTCAGAGTGATGCGGAGACATTCTGCCAGGTTCCCTGCAGACATCGGTAGGAGGAAAGTCCTTCTGATGTGTCCCGGTCTCAGCACTGTAACTGTCCTTGAAGAACGTGGAGTTCAGCCCAGCCTTATCATCCTACTCAGTCTGTTCTCCGCACCTCACGGTGCCGTATCCATCATTCAGGAGTTTCCAGAAATCACAGTTTCAACCACACAAGTTCATCCTGCTGCACCTACACATTTTGGACAAAAACACTTTGGAACAGACTAAGTTATTGAAGGAAAATTAATCAGCTTGTGTAGTATGACAGCTATATTTTGAGTTCCTACATGTTTCACTGATTAACTTGAGGAATGGCAGAGAAAATTGTGTTAAAGGTGCTTTGTAATTTTTAGAAGTGGGTGTATTTAAAAAGAAAGTATTTGAGGTTTAAGAAAAAAGCAATAGCTTATTCATGAACATAAAATACTTCTCATTCCAAATGCACGAATGAGCAGAAGAACTTGCCCCGTTTTCCTCCTGGTTCCCCTTAACTCCTTAGAGACCGAGGAGGAGAACAGGGGACAACCCAGCAGGGACATGAATACACAGGGACCTCTGCAGAGTGGTCCTGATGCCCTGCTTCTAAGTACCTTGAATCACCAAAAAGATGACTTTCTGAAAGATGAGGTTTTCCCATCAGGAAGCGCTGCCTGAGGGTGTCTGCTCTGAGGCTGGGGCCTCAGCCAGCGCCTCCTGGAGTTGCCTAGCACCCAGCTTACTGGGAACACCCGACGCCGAGGTTCAAGGCAACAGCATCAGTGCAGGGCGGGCTGCTGCAGACACTGGGGGCTCCAGGCCCCCCTGCCTCGTGCTTCTGGTTTGTGATTCAGGTGCTGCAGGCTCAGGAGGGAGTCCAGCAGTGCCTCACCGTGACAGGACAGCTATGGAGTTTAACATCATCAGACCTCTGCTTCTGAAGCTGGTTTGTTTTTGGTTTTTGTTGTTGTTTTTTTTTGTGTGATAAAATATGCATGACATAAAATTTACCATTTTAACCATTTCTGATAGTACAGTTCAATAGTGTTAAGTGCATTCATGTTGTGTGAACATGATCACTATTCTCTTCAGAACTTTTTCTTTCTTTTTTAAAAAGATTTTATCTGTTTTTAGAGAGAGAGGAAGGGAGGGAGAAAGAAAGGGAGAAAAACATCAATATGGGAGAGAGAAACATCAATCAGTTGCTTCTTGCGTGTCCCCCAACCGGGGACCTGGCCTGCAACCCAGGCACGTGCCCTGACTGGGAGCCGACCCTGTGACCCTTTGGTTCTCAGGCTGCACTCAGTCCAGTGAGCCACACCAGCCAGGGCTCTTTAGAACTTTTTCATGATTCCATTGTGACATACGACGCATTTAACAATAACCCCCCTACTCCCATCCCTGGCCCCTGGTGACCGCTGTGCTGCAGTCTGTCTCTGAGCGGAACTACTGTTGGGACCTCATAAAAGTGCCCTCATGAGAGAGTTGTCCTTTTCTACTGGCTTATTTCACTTAGCGTATTGTCTCTAAGGCTCCCCTGTGTTGTAGCACGGGTCAGAATGCCATTCTTTTTCAAGGCTAATAGTCCATCTTATACTGTTTACTGCTATTTCATATGCAACAAAAAAAGGACAAGGCCATTATATATATTTTAAGATTTTATTTATTTATTTTTATAGAGAGGGAAAGAGAGGGAGAGAAACATCACTGTGTGGTTGCCTCTCGCATGCCCCCAGCTGGGGACCTGACCCGCAACCCAGGCCTGTGCCCTGACTGGGAATTGAATCAGTGACCCTTTGGTCCCCAGGCCAGTGCTCGGTCCACTGAGCCACACCAGCCAGGAAAGCCATTGTATCATGTTTATTCAGTTTATCCATTGACGCGTTGATCTATACCTGGGTGGTTTCCACCGTTCACCTTTTGTGAATAATGCTGTTGTGAACATGGGCGTATGAGTATATGTGTACAAGTCACAACATTTAATCCTTTTGGGTGTACCTTGTGCCAGAAGTGGAATTGCTGGGGCGCGTGGTGATTGTGTAACTGAGCAGCTGCCCTGCTGTTTCCCCGGCGGCCGCACCGTTTTCCCTCTCACCAGCCGTGCGCAGGGGTTCAGTCGCTCCACGTCCTCCCAACGCCTGTTTTCTTTCTTTGTTATTCGTTGTCCTCATGGATATGAAGTGATATCTCATCATAGTTTTATTTTAAGTTATTTATTTGTTAGTTTTGTTTGTTTATTTTTAGAGAGGGGGAAAGAGAAAGAGAGGGAGAGAAACATCACTGTGTGGTTGCCTCTCACTCGTGCCCCCAACTGGGGACCTGACGTGCAACCCAGGCATGTGCCCTGACTGGGAATCGAACCAGCGACATTTGGCTCGCAGGCCAACGCTCAATCCACTGAGCCACAGCAGCCAGGGCTCATCATAGTTTTGAGTTGCATTCCCTGGTGATTAGTGATGTTGAGTGTCTCTTCATGTGCTTTCACCCATTTAAAAAATTTTTATTCATATATATTTTTATTTATTTATTTTTTTAAATTCATATATATTTTTAAAGAGAAAAAGAGTTGGTTTTTTTCCCCCCAGAAAGAAGGATACGGTGATTTTAAAGATTTTATTTTTATTTTTAGAGAGAGGGGAAGGGAGAGAGAAAGAGAGGGAGAGAAACATCACTGTGTGGTTGTCTCTCACGCACCAGCTGGGGACCTGGCCTGCAACCCAGGCATGTGCCCTGACTGGGAATCGAACCTGTGACACTTTGGTTCGCAGGCCAACGCTCAATCCACTGAGCCACACCAGCCGGGGCTCGGCCATTTTTTAAATATCTTCTTTGGAGAAATGTCTATTCAATTCTTGTGCTCATTTTTTCATTGTGTTTCTTTTTTTTTCTTTTTCTTTTTTGGCTCATGGTTTTTTTGTTGCTACGTCGACGTTTCAGGTAATACATGGTAGCGTCTGTGGATACCGCTTCCTCTCCCCATTTCTGTTGTTTGCTTGTTTATTTGTTTAGAGACTCGGCCACTGTGGGGGAGAAATGAGTGGGTCTTAGCTGCTGTGCTAAGACTCTCACTGGTCTTACTGAGAGTTACAGTTGTGGGTTTTCTTGAATAAATGTGTCTTGGTGTCCTGCATGCTCTTAGGACAATTTCCAGAGACTTAAACATGTGTTTTAATACTTTATTCACCAGTTAGGGTTGTTTTGCTGGAGACCTGGTCCACGGGCCTCTTCACAGCAGTGTTCTGGATGCGGACTCGTGACCTTTCATTCTTTTTTTTTTTTTTAAAGATTTTATTTATTTATTTTTAGAGAGAAGGGGAGGGAGGGAGAGAAACATTGGTGTGTGGTTGCCTCTCTCACGCCCCCAACTAGGGACCTGACCCACAACCCAGGCCTGTGCCCTGACTGGGAGTCGAACTGGTGACCCTTTGGTTCACAGGCTGATGCTCAATCCACTGAGCCACACCAGCCATGACATGACCTTTCCTTCTTAAACACCCAGCATGCATGGGTTTAAGGGACATTCTCTTAAACAGGCATGGAATGTAGCGCATCCTGGGACTCACATGGATTCTGTACTGATAGCGGATAACTGCCCCGCAGGGCACACTGGGGGCATTTTAGGCTCAGCTCCGCTCTGTGGCTCATCCGATGACATGGGTCACATTTGCATCAGACACACTCAGGAGGACAGGAGTCACTGCCGGGACCCGGCGTCCCCGGCTGGAGGCTGTCAGCAGAGGCAGATCTCTGGGCCACAGGAGCAGTGCCTGTTCCGAGAGCCATCAACCCGAGTCGGGGCGCCCACAGCTGGGTCCTCCACCAGGTCAGGGGCCGTTGCCTAGCAGGGGTCACTGTTAGCTGAGTGCTGTCCCCTGGCCGTGTGGCCCTCAGCTCCCTAGTGCCAGAGGGTAAACCACAAGCCACATGCTTGTGCGGAGAGAGGGTTGGGTTAGTCTGCATCCCCCCCAACCCGTATTCAGATTCAGCCCATTGCTTCCATATTGCCCTTTGTCCCATCGGGCACCGTGTGTCATGTTCAGTCACCACCAGTCCGCTTAGTTTCCTGTCATCTGCCACAGCAGTTAGCCTTACTCTGCCTTTCGTGACCTTGCCATTTCGGAAGGGTACAGGCCGGCTAATTCGTAGACTGTTTCAGCGTCCTGATCGGGGACAAGTGAGGCACTTTGGCAGGGACACGGCCGAGGTGACACTGTCCTCCTCGGTGACCTCTCAGGAGGCACAGGATGCTGATTCCTCCTGGCGCCATGGTGTCTGTCAGCGTCTGTCAAGTGCAGTACAGACAACTTTTTATAATTAACGAAAAACCAGAGGCGGTGCCTCCCGGAGACCACGTGGCGACGCTGCTTCTCAGCCCACTTTCACCCACTCGCCTTACCTTCCACTGATGAGTCCTGCTGACGTCGCTCTTCTGTGTGAGGTTGCCAGGCGGTGACATTCTGACTCAGCCCCTCCTGCCCCGGCATGTTGCCTTTTTAAGCACTCACCGTGAGAGCCGCGGCTCTGCCCCTCCATGCCGCAGGCTGGCGTCCTGCGCTCATTGTACCAAATTACCGAGAATGAGAATGTCCGATTAGAAGTAGGTGCTTTAACCTGGATGGAAAGGAACCTCTCAGACGACGGGCATTGGAACATACCTGAAGGACCGGTGTGGGTCTCAGAGGCTGGGAGACCCTCGTGCTGAAGGCACCTGTCACACAGGCAGGAAGAGGGACGGGCGGGACGGACCTACAGGAGCACAAGGGACTCGGCAAGAGTCTCAGCACTGGGTGAGCATAAGGGTCTGCTGCCCAGGTCGCTGAAACAGCCATGCCGGTAAGTTCTAAATTATGAAAACTGAGTGACCTGTAAAATAATTTTATAAATGAATCGGTTAAAGTAAATACATGAGAAAATGGGACTTCAAAGAACAAATCTCATTGGGAAGAAACATAAAACTTTATTCCAGCCCTGGACAGTGTGGCTCTCAGTGGGTTGGCACATCGTCCCCTAAATCGGTGAGTTGTGGGTTCGATTCCCAGTCAGGGCACATTCGGGAGGCAACTGATTGATGTCTCTCTCCCTCCCTTCCTCTCTCTAAAATCTATAAGCATGTCCTCGGGTGAGGTTTATTTTTAAAAATACTTTATTCCAACGAATATTTGTGTCTCTGGGTCGTGTGTTGCATGCCCCCACCCCAAATCATAAAGGCTCAGTTTGTTGTTTGGGTCGGCTTGACTTGGTTGCAAAAAGTATCTGCCACTTTTGGTGGCTTGTCATGCTGCTATTTCTAGACTAACTTAAAGATTCTCCACAGTATGACATTCATTATTCTTTTTTTTAAATTGTTTTTTACATATTGAGTTTTTAGAGAGAGAGACATTGATTTGTTGTTCCACTTATTCATGCATTCACTGGTTGGTTCTTGTATGTACCCTGACCAGGGATCAAACCCACAATTCTGGTGCATAGAGATGATGCTTTAACCAACTGAGCTATCCGGCCAGGACATTCTATTCAACTTTATTTTTCATGTAACTCCTCTTTTCAGTATGCAGTATGTAAACTTCTTTTTATTTTTTTGATTTTATTTATTTACTTTTAGAGACAGGGGAAGGGAGTGAGAAAGAGAGAGAGAGAAATATGCGAGAGATACATTGATAGGTTGCCTCCCACAACCCAGGCATGCGCCCTGACTGGGAATCGAACCTGCCACCTTTTGATTCACAGGCTGGCGCTCAAAGGATGCAACTTGTAAACCTCTTACTTCTTGGTTTTCTGACGTTTGTCTCCCTCTTTCATAGGTACCTCGTATTTAACAGACATTGTGTGGTGGGCAGGCACAATTGCAAGTAAGTACCGTGTGCGGTGAAGAGTAGGACTGGGGTGGGGATGAGATGGGGCACGTGGTGGGGCGGGGGAGTGGGAGGGGATGAGGTGGGCTCCGTCCTTAGGAATAAGCACCAGGAGGCCCAGAGGCCCCGGCCGCCTGCAATTAGCCCTGAGTTTAGCCCAGGTCACCCTGTCCTGGGCCCTGAGACGCTAAAGCACCTCCTGCTACTCATGTGTAGTTGGGCTGTTGGCCTTTGGTGAAATTACATGTTTTTTGCTGAACATAATAGGTTTCACAAAGGCAGCCTTCTTCACTCAGCTGTGAGGACCAGATCATGTGGTCTGATAAAAACGCACAGGGGTTGTGTGCTATAATCTAAATTTAAAAAATTAGAGTTTAGAACTTTTAAATATGTAAAGAAAAATGATATGTGAAATTTCAGAAATATCTGGAGGTTTGTTGGTCTCACATTGCCTTTTAATTGAGAAATAATCTAGCAGATGCCTGTTGCTTTCACTGAAGAGCCGGTATGGGAGCTCTTGCTTCCTGCCACCCAGTGCTCCCTGGCACCCCCTGCGGTTGTGGCAGTGTGGCCGCAGGGCCGAGGCTGCAGCAGGTCCCAGGCCATTTCAGGGGTGCAGGGAGCTCGGCGCGATTGGTCGTAAAACAGGGATGTGTTAAGGATAGAGTGGAAATACACAGTGTCGCTCCCACTGTCCGCCACTGCCTTTAGCTGGGAATTTCCAGATGGCTGAAACTGCTCCCCAGCCAGGGGACAGTGATGTGGGGCGGGGGCTGCTCTTTTGCGCAGTCAGGACCCTTAAACAAGCAAATGATGCCCCCCCCCCCCACATTTGGTTTCTCCCAAGTCCTGGAAACGAAGTAGCTGTGTCAGAGCCGAGCCTCCCCAGTTGCCTCTCTGATCATCGCTGGGACAGAGCTCTGTAATTGCTAGTGATGTCCTGTCATTGTCTCGACAGTGGCTGTTGGCCAGATCGGGAACTTCCTGGCTTACACGGCGGTCCCCACGGTCCTGGTGACGCCCCTGGGTGCCCTTGGAGTGCCGTTTGGGTGAGATCTGGGATTCTGTGTTTTGGTTTTTAATGTGCCATTCATATGTGTGTGTGTGAGTGCATATGTAGGTGTATGCACATATATATGTAAGACTTCTCATTTTTAATGTTTCTGTTCACATAATAAAAGTAAAATCATAACTGGAGACAGGTCTTCAGTATTCTCTATATGGTTTAGTTTTATTCCTTCAAATGTAGTTGTATGAATTATTAACCTTCTCTTAGAAATTTGCTTTAGTATATTTCAAATCCTAACTTATTTATGCATATCAACGAATGTCATATTATCTGTCATTCTCCATGTTTGCCCTGGAAGACTTCCAAGAGACTCAAGTTTTCCCGGCACATTGGCAAGTGATTCTGAGAAATCATTAAGCAAAGCTAGTCAGCTGGTATTTTGTTTGGGTGCCTACCACTCCCTGCCGGACACTGAGCCATTGGGACGAGTCACCTCTGGGCCCCAGTGGGTGAACGGCAGGACTCAAGTCTCACAAGGGCCGACAGGGCTCTGGTTTGGTCCAGAGTGACACGGGAGAGGGGCTGGGCTTCGGATTCTTATTGGAGTCGGGAGGTGAGCCGGGTGGAGGTGCCCATCCCCAGGCTGGGGCTTGCAAAGGGACTAGGAACACCAGGACCCAAGGGCGTGTGCTGGCTTCCTTCCCAGGTTGCCCAGATGTGGGTCAAAGGGGGAAAGGAAGAACTGGGGGTGAGAAGGCTTCCAGCCACCACCTCACAGCACATATTTTTATTTTCAGATTTTATTTTCAGAGATGGGGAAGGGAGGGAGGAAGAGGGGAACATCAGTCGATCAGTTGCCTCTCACACCCCCAACTGGGAACCTGGCCCGCAACCCAGGCCTGTGCCCGATCAGGAATTCAACCGGTGACCTTTCGGTTCATAGCCTGACACTCAACCCACTGAGCCACACCAGCCAGGGCTGGAATCTTTAAAAAAAAAAAAAAAAAATTATTTACTTATTTTTTAGAGAGAGGGGAAGTATTTTATTTATTTTTTAGGAAGTGGAGAAGGGAGGGAGAAAGAGAGGGAGAGAAACATCAATGGGTGGTTGCCTCTTGTGCGCCCCCAACTGGGTACTGGGCCCACAACCCAGGCCTGTGCCCTGACTGGGAATTGAACTGGTGACCTTTGACTTTGTGGGATGATAACCAACTGAGCCACGCTGCTCTGGGCACAAATGGAATCTTTTTATATTTTATTACCTACAAAAAATGACTTCAGGAGACATACACTAAATAGTTCAACACATATCTTCCCATAACCCTATTTATGTTCTGTTTTACTTTGAAAGAAATCACTCAGATGTGATAGAAGAGAAATAAAATCCAGGTTCCTAACTCACTTTATACATTGGTCTTCTGCTGTGTTCCAGACAGACCCCCAAATGCTTGCACAGAAGTGTGTCTGTGATGGATGTATTTAATTTTGTGTTTTTAGGCTTTAAGGTTCTGTGGCCTAAAAAAGCACAAATATATTTTGCACGGGGGAACCTTTGAAAATGTGTTTGTGCGATTAGCACGCTGCCCTTTCCAAATAGAAGGCCAATATCACACGTGGTTTGACGTCACTTTGCCCGTTGGGTGGCCCTGGAAAGTCTGCATTGTGTGACTGGTGCTCACCTCAGGGAACCGTGACTCCGGCTTCCTGCATCTCAGCCTCCCACTCTGACTCATGCCCCTGAAAACCAATCAGGCAAACAAACAGTGCGACCCTGTGACCTTGGCATGTTTCGCATTTCACATACAGATACTGAAATGCCTTGCCGGGGTAATTTCCACAGAACTTTCTCATGGCCTTTGATAATTAAGCCACCGCATCAGAAATGTTCACTGCTCCATCTTCAGACAGTGTTACTCAAGAAACCATGTGAGATGGTATTATGGATAAAAAGGCTGCCTTTGACTCAGGATCCCGAGAAACTTCTTTTTAAAAGAAGAAAATAAATTAATTTGGAAAGAGTAAAGATATCAAAAAGTGTGTGTGTGTGTGTGTGTGTGTGTGTGTTTAAAGACTTCATTTATTTATTTTTAGAGAGGAAAAGGGAGGGAGAGAAACATCGATGTGAGAGAGATACATTAACTGGTTGCCTCTTGCACACACCCCCACACCCCTAGGACCTGGCCTACAACCCAGGGATGTGCCCTGAGTGGGAATCGAACCGGCGACCCTTTGGTTCACAGGCCAGTGCTCCACCCATTGAGCCACACCAGCCGGGGCTGCCTTTTCTTTATCACACTGCCCCTCCATTCACCTCCACCCCAGTCCCCAACCCTCACTCTGGGGACGCTGCTCCTCTGTGTTGTTGTGGCCCCATGCCAGCATGTACCTGTGCCAACATGTAATGTAGGCCAGCGCTTCAGGTAGTTGTGTGATCACATTTGCTGACCATTGAACCATGTAACTCATGGTGGCAAAGGCCAGAGGGTAAATACTCCAGGTTGTGGCCCACATGGCCTCTGTCGTGACTGCTCACCTCTGCCATTGTAGTGGAAAGTAGCTGGAGACCAGACCACACACGTGAACATGGCTGTAACCCAATAGGACGTTATTTACAAGAACAGGCAGAGGGCTGGATTGGACCAGTTTGTTGACTCCTGGTTTAAGTCAAAGAGCTTTCAAGTGTGTCTCATTTAATCTCAGCTCCAAAGTCAACAGGCTGGAGCTACCGCTGCCCAGGAAGAGCAGAGGGAAAAGCTTTAGAGCAAAGCAGTCACTGATTTCCCGCTGGGGGAGGCCTGTTAGATGGGCAGGTACTCTGTTCCTGTCCCGGCTGCCATGGGGTTGCCCGTCACGGCCACACAGGGACAGACGAGGACTAGTTCTCAGTGAGGAGGAGACTCAGAGGTGAGCACTTGCCCAGACCCTTTCTTAGTGTGCCCTTAATGCCACAAGTCTCTAGCTTCTCTAAACTGATGCTTTAACACATACATGCCTGTGTGAATGTGCCAGACACACCTTCTTGTGGGCCGTCCATTAAAACGCCAAGGTCACTTTGTCATGGCCTCTGCTCCCTCAATCCCTGACCTGTCCTTAGGAGTTCTCCCCCTCCTAGGGGGTGGGGGGCATGCTTTCCAAATGCACACCAACCAATCCAGAGCCCACTCCCCTCCCTCCTCCTTTATCAGCCACTGTCCCCTCCATCTCTGGAGCGCCAGGTACCAGACAAGCAGAGACCACCTATGCGCCTGAGTCCTGAGGTTACTGACAGTAACCAACACTCCCCCGCCGCCACCACGCTCCCTGCCTTGCTCACTCCTTTTGGCAGAAACCACAATTAAGGCTCGTGCTCACAGCCCCCCTCCCCCGGCCCCCCCAATGGCCCCAGGGCTTCCCTGTGTGGCCCTGCATGGTGTGTTGTGACCCCTCAACTTGGCCGTCGTGAGTCACGTCTGCTGTTCTGTTGTCCTTACTGTGCCTGCAATCTTCCGTGATGCACTCTGTTTGACTGCTGGCTTATACTAATAACACTCTACCGTTTTGTTTGCCCTCTGGTGTTTCCCAGTGGAATAAGAGAGTTGGCCTTGGCCAAAAAAAATAAAGTAAAATAAAATGTAAAAAATCACATAAATAAAATAATGAAATAGAGCCTCTTGAAAACTGAGGGGAGCTGTCGTCAGGAGGCACCGTCCTGCGGGTGTCCGGCCTCAAGTCTTTGGATGTGAGGACTGGGCCGTTTAACCTTCGCCGGGGCCTAAAGCAACCCTGTGTCCCGAAGGGCTGTTTGCAAAGGTGACAGGAAAGCAGATCTGACGCGGGGACTGAAAATGAGGTTATTGAGTGTGAATGTCACTCTGTTGTGGTAGCTGCACCATAGAAATGCCTTCTCTCCTTGGGTGTCACTGTCCCCTCTGTCCCAGAGTGAAATGCTCCTTCTCTGTCCGCCTTTAGATACAGGTGCACTGCAGACAGGCTGGAGGCCGGAGCAGCCCTTTGTCAGGCAAACGGTGGGGGGGGGGGGGGGGGGTACCACACAAAGTGATGACTCCAGCGTGGGTCTCAGACCCCTGGGAGTTGACTGGGAGCAACAGGGTTGAGAAAATCTCCACTTTCCCTATTCGTTGCCTGGCTGTGTCCAGCCCCCACCTACCTGTTCACCTCATCCAGCTTCCCGCTGATAGAGAACATGCCTGACTTTTGAGTGCTCTCTCTCTTTTTAAAAAGATTTTATTTATTTACTTTTAGGGAGAGGGGAAGGGAGGGAGAAAAACATCAATGTGTGGTTGCCTCTCGCCATCCTCCCCGCCCCCCAACTAGGGATCTGGCCCACAACCCAGACATGTGCCCTGACTGGGAATCGAACCGGCGACCCTTTCATTCGCAGGTGGGGCTCAACCCGCTGAACCACAGCACCAGTGCTGAACTCTCTTAATGTTACCAGATGGGGACCCAGCCTGGAACAAGTCAGCCTTGGTGGGGTGTGGATTCTTGACTTTGTGGAGGAAAGATGTCACAACACGAGTCCAGGTGCCTCTGAGAGTATGTTAATTAAAGCTGGGGACAGGGAAGAAGCAACAGCAGAGAGCCAGGCGGGGCTGCTCCTACTTTCTAGAAACATTAGAGGAAAGAAGCTCACGGGGAAGTCAGAACAAAACTGGCCTTGGAGACAGATTCAGGGGCTAAGCCTGGGATGAGCTGTCGCTGCCCAGTGTTCCCCTGGTTGTCAGTGTTGTGGGGACCCTTAGAGTTTAGGACAAAAAGAGAAGATACACAAGGTGTGGGTGAGAGTGTACCATGGGTCCTTCGTCTTGAAACTTTTTTAATCTTTCTTTGACCGCTGGACTCCTAGAGGAGGTCTCAGGGGAGGGTCTTAACAGGATATTCATCAGCTTTTCAGGTTTCTCCTTCAATATGTGGAGTCATCAAAATGTGTGTTTAGAGGGGTCTGGGTTACTTTTCTGGTTGGTTTTATTTATTTATATTTAAAGACCTTACCGTATTTTTCACTCCATAAGACACACTTTTTCCCCCCAAAATTGGGGGAGAAATGTCTGTGCGTCTTACGGAGCGAATATTGCATCACAGACCGTGACGTGTATGACCTGACCTGTCAGCGGTGGCGACACCTGTTAGAAGAGGAAGCGGTGGGCCCACAGGAAACCCTTGGGGACGCTTAAATGTCCCACTTCCCTGCTGAACCTCAGGGCGTCTGGTCAGTATGAAGATAGTGAAGAAAGTGGTATCAGTGATTGTGAGCAACTGAGCTTCATCAATTCTGACACCAGCGATGATGAGGTCTTGGGGTTCCCAGAAAACTAGAAGAGCACTTGAACCTTAAAGTCTCTCATTTGTTAATGACAGTGGTGATGGTTCTTAATACCGCTGTTGACTGCTGTTCACTTTACGTGGTCAAAATGTTGTTTTATTAACTATTTTAGTACACCATTTGGTTCAGAATATTTTTTTCTTGTTTTCCTCCTCTAAACCTATGATCAGGTGCGTCTTATAGTATGAAAAATACGGTATTTATTTTTAGAGGGAGAAAGAGAGGGAGAGAAACATCAATGTGAGAGAGAAACATTGATGGGTTGCTTCTAAGCCACTCACCAGCGGGGCGGGGGTTGGGGAGCACCTGGCCAGCAACCCAGGCCTGTGCCCTGACTGGGAATCAAACCGGCAACCCTTTGGTTCACAGGTCGGCACTCAATCCACGGAGCCACACCAGCCAGGGCTGGTTAATTTCATTTTTAAAGAACATTATTGAAGAGGGACGGGGACCAAGGCCAGTCTGCCCCGGGAAGGTCTGGAATGTGTAAACCGTTCACTCCTAAGTGTCCTTGGTTGGGGAAGATAAACCGATGGGGTTCATTAGCTGGCTGTAAATTGCTCTGATTGTTTAATGGGCTTCAGTTTCCCTTATTCCACCTGTCAGGGAATGTCCCTGGCTTCTCACTGCCCTGCCTCACTCATGGATCTGGGAATTAGTTCTCCC
This sequence comes from Furipterus horrens, assembly GCF_987537825.1. Classification (NCBI taxonomy): domain Eukaryota; kingdom Metazoa; phylum Chordata; class Mammalia; order Chiroptera; family Furipteridae; genus Furipterus; species Furipterus horrens. Next base: position 360,283 of record NW_028327186.1, on the reverse strand, counting down.
ACCTTCTCTGCCAATGAGCCTTTCCCGGCTCAAACCTGACCGTTTGAGTAGTGGCCTCTCTCCTGAAGCCCCGGCTCAGGCTCAGGCATCTCGGGCCATTCACACTTTCCTTTCTCACAAATGCGCATCGCCTTGTCCCCCAAGCCTTTGTCTCCACGCGGAGCACTGTCTGGGCTTCTGCCTGAGTCAGTGCCCCCTGAGTGGCTTTTCTTACTGATCTCAATACATGCTTGTTGCCACGCAGTTTGAAAGCCCTTTTTATTTTTAAGTTAATGGCCTCCTGGTCCAGACTTGTTCCTGCCTTTTTCATGGACGGCAGAGCCCACCTGACCTCCCAGGCTGGCTTCAGGCCCACCCCCTCCTGCTTCTAAGAGCACCCCCACTATGCCTCCTACTCACACCCCCACACCCCCCTCTGGTTCCCTCCTCTCTGCAGTTACTCAGAGCCCCCGGATTAATGCACAGGTGTGCATTCTGACGTCACTTGTTGGCTCTTTCAGTGACGTTGAGGATTCCCCAGTGCCACTGCCGGGTCTTCTTGAGGGACAGACAGAGGGGTACAAGGGAGAAGATGGCAGCCTAGGCCTCACGGGGGTGTTGCCACCTTGATGTCACCTCCTGTTAGCATGGTGGCAGTGGGTTCAAAGTAATCCTTTCTGAGGCTCAGTTTCATCTGTAAAGAGAATTTATAAGGGAACGATCCCGTATATATCTGGCCTGGTGGCCTCCTCGTGGATGTTCCTGGTCCTTGCCTGCTTTCAGCATGACACCAAGAAAGTGACAGCGACCAGTCACAGGATTTCCTAAAGGCCATGGTTTTCTGCCCTGGACTGTGTGGCTCAGTGGGTTGGGCATCGTTCTGCAAAGTGAAAGGTCACAGTTTGATTCCCAGTCAGGGCACGTGCCTGGGTTTCGGGATTTGTCCCAGATTGGGGCACTTTTAAGAGGCAACCAATGAATGTTTCTCTCCCTCTCTGTCTCCCTCCCTTACCCCTCTCTCAAAAAATGAATAAATAAAATCTTTTTTAAAAGCCCAGGTTTTCCAATCCAAATTGCACACTAATGTTATATAAGAAAAGAAACATTACCAGCCTTAAGATTATAGATGTTTTATGAGGAACACATTTTTGTATTAAAAAAAATAATGTGATCTCATTTTAAATGTCTTGGATATTAGAGAAAAGAAAATTAGTCACTTACCATAATGCAGTTACTATTAGCCTTTTGATTTTTTTCTTGTTTGTGCATTTTCTCAATTTATTTTAAGTGTTTTGATTATGAATTACTTGTCATTATTTTAGCACTTTTCATATCCCTCTTTTCTGCTTCACATAGGTTTTTCGATTGTTTGCTTTTAAAAATAAGGAAGCAAAGCCCTGGCTGCTGTGGCTCAGTGGATTGAGCGTCGGCCTGCGAGCCAAGTGTCGCTGGTTCGATTCCCAGTCAGGGCACATGACTAGGTTGCACGTCAGGTCCCCAGTTTGGGGCGCGAGTGAGAGGCAACCGCACAGTGATGTTTCTCTCCCTCTCTTTCTCCTTTCCCCTCTCTCTAAAAATAAACAACAAAAAATAATAAGAAGCGGTATTTTAATTTTTTCAGTCACGAAACTTCCTTTTCTATTCGGGTATATTTGATATCCACTGAATACCACCACACTGAGCTGAGCCATTACTGCATAGTGGCAATGCAGAGAGTTCATATGAAAATCCTGTTTGTGTTGAATAAGTGTGTGTTCAGTAAATTTCTAATCTTTCTACTCTTAAAACTAGAAAGTAAAATATAGCTATAGAGAAAATGTAGCTTCATAGTGTCAACAATACAAATTAAAAGAAAAGGCAGTTTTTCTAAAGTAACTGCAGTGAGTAGATACAGATCAAGTGGTATGATTTCAACTCTGATTTCTCTTTTTTTAATCGAAGGTCCATTTTAGCCTCTTACCTTCTGAAGGAGAAGCTCAACATCTTGGGCAAGCTGGGGTGCCTGCTCAGCTGTGCGGGTTCTGTCGTGCTGATTATCCACTCCCCGAAATCTGAGAGTGTGACCACGCAGGCCGAGCTGGAGGAGAAGCTGACCAACCCAGGTGACCCCTTTCTGGCCGCCCCGGGAGCACCTTCCCATGTCCAGTGTGATCCTCCTGGGGGCACCATGGTGTGTCCCCAGACCCTCTGCTGTCCTGTACAGAGTGCCCCTGCCTCCCGGGCCCCCACCACCCTGCTGGGTCAGCTCTGGGACCCACATGGGGGACCACGTGAGTCCCAGCCCGCTTCCCCCTGGTGTGACACAGTCTCAGAGCCACCACCCAGCTTGATTTACCTTCACATTCACCAGAGAGATCTCTCTTTTTCCTGTGTATTTTTGATGTACAATACAATAACTTCTTTTTTTGACAATTACAGTAAAAAGCCAATAGTCTGCATAATTATCTTAGTCTTAAAGTATAGATTCTTCGAAATTACTTCCAGTAGACCACCTGTGTTCTTGACAACAACGTGAGACAAGTGCCACCGACCAAAGTGCAGCCCACGAGTCCTAGTGCAGGTGTGTCCCGACCACCGAGAGTCTCCCCCCCACTTGGCAGCTCTCCACAGCAGTGGTGGGCACTGCCACAGAGTGTCTGTCAGGTGTGGAAAAGGAATTCATGGTGAAGTTGTCCAGGACAGTCATTTTTTATGGCTCAGTCCTTGGCATTGTGATATTCATTTCCTCTTGTAAGAGACAAAATACTTCCAAAGCCAAGATGGGAAAGAAAGGTCAGAAAGCCAGGTCTGAGTGTCTCCGGGGACGCGCTTTACCTGGCCTGCAGAGCAGTGTGTGCACAGGCTTTGCCTTTTGGTGACTGTGGGCGATGCCACTATAGCCAGTCCTAACTTACACAAAAAACATGTCTAATTGGAATAATTTGGTATGAAGACAGAATGGCAGCAAAAAGATTTTTCTCTTTAACATGTAAACTTTTTTAAAAACCTGCAATATAAAATATTATCCTGGCCACTTAATTTACTAAACTAAAGGTGTTTCTAATTTAAAAAAAAAAATTTTCTTAAAGGTAAAACAGCAGAGTGACTCTTTGTCATATAAATGCCTCAGAAGGAACTTAAGATCAGAGTTTACTTATATTTCTGAAACCCCTGATACGTGGGCTCTAATATTGGAAGAGGAGAAGAGAAGGGAAGGTTGGCAGGAGTTTTCTAGAGAAAAGTGTAAAGCACACCTTTTTAGTGGGGGTGATATTACCCACCGAGAGGGAAATCTTGTCCTTGGGGGTGAAAAAGAGCACACAGGTGTGAGCACAGGCACATGTACTAAGTTAAATGCGGGACAAGAAGGGGACAGTGTAAAACGGCTGCGCGGCGGCAGGATAACGGAAACGGCTGAGAAACCCTCGTGGGAAGCACGCGTCAAAAGGCTGTGGGTATCTGGCTGTTTTCTCTAAAGATAAAAATAAGAAGTTACCGTGGAGGCCGTGAAAATGGAGGTTTTCTGGAAGGCAGGCGCCTCTCTCCAGGCCGCCGGTTCTCACGCGGCCGCCGCGGCCAGCTGCCCACGCCCTCCGGCCACGTGCCCGCCCTGTCCCCTCGCTGCTCGCAAGGCCATGCCCACTTTTTCTTTGGCCGTGACCTCTCACGCCCCGCTTCCTTTTACTGATGCCTGGGACCCTTTTGAAATGTAGTCCCGTTATGTCCCTTCCAAGCTAGAAAGCCCTGCCGTCCCCTCTTCCCACGAGACAAAGCTCAGACCCCTCCACTCCCAGGTCCAGCTGCTGCTCCTGCAGAGAAGCCCACGCACCTGCGTTCCAGCTGCTTCTAAAGCTCCCCCACTTGGGCAGTGGGGCTCTCTCTGCCGTCCTCTGCCCCTTAGTTTGCAGGTCAGGCCTCCAGGCAGCTCTCAGCTCTTCTTCCATCCCCCCCTCTTGGTTAGCATCTTTCAGAATCCTCCCCCATGGTAGGGCCCTCCCCCAGGGCGGGGTTCCAACCCCTCCCCCCCGGAGCGGGGCTCCTCTAGGGCGGGGCTTCGACCCCTCCCACTCAGGGTGGACTCCTCCCCCGGGGCGGGGCTTCAGCCCCTCCCACCCAGGGTGGACTCCTCCCCCGGGGCGGGGCTTCAGCCCCTCCCACCCAGGGCGGGCTCCTCCCCTGGGGCGGGGCTTCAGCCCCTCCCACCCAGGGTGGACTCCTCCCCCGGGGCGGGACTCTTCCTCCAGGAGAGGGTCTCAGGTTCCTATTTCTCACTTTCTCACCCCGCCAGCTTGGTGTGCAAATCCAGCGCTATCCCGCCAGCCCCTAGCACCTCCTTTTCAATTAGGGATGGAATTCATAGAAATTACAGCCTCATACACATAATTTCAAAGCCCATGTTTAATATACTGCCCGAACTGTACCACGAAGGAGAAATGGCTGGTGTTTTATATAAAATAGGGCGCGCAGGTACAACTAACCATAGAAGACGTGGTGAAGCCCGCAGGCCCCACCCCTGTGTGGACTCACCGGGGGCGGGGGCTGCAAATACAGGCTCGTGTGGGGGTGTCGTGCTGGCGACTCAGACGCTCAGTATTCTTGATGAAAGTCTGAAAAACTCAGTGCAGATGAAATCCATTCAAAAGTTACTTTATTTTATGCATAAAACAGGTTCTGGGCTCTGATTATTATGAGCGTATTTTTCACTCAGAAGTCCCAGGAGATGAGCAGAATTGTGACGAGAACGGGATGCGTTTTGATCCGGTGGAGCTGTCTGTGCATCCCTGGGCCCCCACTCTGCCACCAGTACCCCTGGCTTTCCTGCCCCCCCCCCACCCGCAACACACACGCACGCAGGGGAGCGCCCCCTGCCCGGTTCGCGCAGCTGCCTCTAAAGCAGGACGATTGTGTTTTCCAGTGTTCGTGGGCTACCTGTGCATCGTGCTCCTGATGCTGCTGCTGCTCATCTTCTGGATCGCGCCGGCGCACGGGCCCACCAACATCATGGTCTACATCAGCATCTGCTCCCTGCTGGGGAGCTTCACCGTGCCTTCCACCAAGGGCATCGGGCTGGCGGCCCAAGACATCTTCCACAACAACCCGTCCAGTCAGCGCGCCCTCTGCCTGTGCCTGGTGCTCCTGGCCGTGCTCGGCTGCAGCATCATCATCCAGTTCAGGTACATCAACAAGGCGCTCGAGTGCTTCGACTCGTCCGTGTTCGGGGCCATCTACTACGTGGTCTTCACCACGCTGGTCCTGCTGGCCTCCGCCATCCTCTTCCGGGAGTGGAGCAACGTGGGCCTGGTGGACTTCCTGGGGATGGCCTGTGGCTTCACCACTGTCTCCGTGGGGATTGTGCTGATACAGGTGTTCAAAGAGTTCAATTTCAACCTGGGGGAGATGAACAAATCTAACGTGAAAACAGACTAGGATGCAGCAGGGGGTTGGGCGGTGCGAGGACCAGGAAACGGGAGGGGGTTCTGGCCCTCCTTTGCCGGGAAGGACAAGAGACCAAACATCACTGGTATTAGAGCTGCTTATCTATCAGGGCGTGGTCTGGTGGGCAGTGGGGGGCATTGCCCAGCACCAGATTGGGGCGTAGCCCTCCGGGGGTCTGAAGTGGCTACATGGTTGCCTGGGCGTCATCTCTCTGATGAGAGGAATGTCACGTCCATTGCCATTAACCTGGAAGCTTTCGTGAATACTCTTTCCTTTAAACCATTTCACCATTATTTAAATAGAAAATCAAGATGGGCTCGGTCTGGTTAGTCTTTGCCGGACAGCAGATGTTCTTCCTGGGAAGATTACTTTGCAAATGGGAGAGATTGTCTTGAATTTGACTCTGTACAGTAAACGTAACTGTAGTTGTGTTATTTCCCATTAAGCCTGTATAACCTCACCCAATTAAGAGGTATATGCATTTGATTGTTTTTAATCCTCTAATGAGCTGACTCCCTTCCCCCACTCAAGACGTGCTAACTGCAGATGGAGAGAGAAGAGTGGCTGGACAGACAGGCCTCTGTTTCCAGGAGGACTTTCAGCCGCTTCAGTCAATTTCAGTGCCTTTATCACTTGAACTATTCACTTAATCTGACTATTACTGTGTGAATGTTCTCTTAACTTAGAATAACACAACCTCCTTGACTACTCCTTTAATGTTTCCCTATTCAAAACATAAATGTGTAAAGCGGTTTTAAATTAACAGTATATTCATTTGTTGGAAGAGAGTCAAGACTGAAGACACATTAGAAAGAATCAATCCGATTAGCATGTAGTTATTGTCCAACTAACGACAGTTGACTTAAGTAGTATGAGGTATTTTATTTGCATTCAATCTATGTAACTGGGATCCAGTATCAAATATACCCACGTTCTCTTTCAGCGAACATTGTGGCCACTCAGGAGAAATAAATTATTTAACTTGATAATAAGGCTGTTAGATAAGAGAGTGACTATCCAGCAGCACACATACCAAGTTCCCTGTGGTACAGGAGCAAGTTAAGGGACACAATCAAGCTGAAGCTAGTCAAACTGGAACACACAGAGTGAGTTTCAAAAGAATTTCTAGAAAAAAGGAAAACAATTAATTTTGCCAGTTCCCTGTTGTTTGAGATGGCCGGATACCCTACAGTTACTCACCCAGCTCTCATTAAACTTCTGAAATGCAGAGTAGGCATTAATTATGCCAGTATTTTGATCAAAGAGACCATTCGTCTGTCTAGAGTAACCTTCCATGGGTATTAAAGGGAACAAAGCATGGAGTAATGTACTGTTTCCTCCAGATATCATGTGCTTCATGTTCAGTGTTTGATCTAAATAGGGAACTGTGCCAACTTCGAAGGTGGGGGTGGGTGATGTTGATTCGCTGAAGCAGAATGTGGAATCTGATAATACCCAATTAAAGTTAATTCACTAAAGAAAAAGTATGCTTTTCCAGCAAAAAAAAGAACATTTCGAAACACCCAAGGAACAGTTTCCTGAAGTGTTGAACAAAGAGGCTAAGCAAAATGTGATTCTTTAACAGAGTGAAGAACACATTTATGAGTTAAAAGTACATGTGATGATCATGGGATGATCTTGAGTTGTCAGTGATTTAAATATATATACATTTACTGGTAGTTAATAAATGCTCACAAAGTTCCTCACTCTTTTTATCAGCTCTCGGAGGTTTGTTTTTTAATCACCAGTATTTTAAGGAACGCAGCCTTAATTTATTGAACTGAACTTTCTGAAAATATAATGTGGCTGTGTCAGTATACTTTTAGGCATAAAAATAGTTTCCCAGGTAAGGATCCTTGTTTGAGAAATTGAAAGAATACATGTGGCGGTACACTTATACCGAGAAAGTTACAGGTCATATGGAAGTCATTGTTCTTTTTTTTTTTTTTTTTTTTTACAACTTTATATGAAACTTAGTTGAAATGCATCTGTTGGTGTTCCTTATATTTTCATTCACAATTATACCATGGATACCCAGAGGAGACATTTTCAGGATAATCCCTATGACTTTTTTAGACTAAAACAAAATCTCAGAAGGTGACTGGTCCCAGACCAGGTGGGTCGCCCAGGTTCACATCTGGTATCTAGTCAGCAGATTATTTTGGTCAGATGTGCAGCTCTCCTTCCAGTGGAACAAAGTTCCTGTCGTCCATTGTATTTCACATGTGGGACTCAACCCTCAAAGCAGTAGACATGACAAGAGGTCTAACAGCCTAATTGTCAAGTTTGCCATAGAGCATATAACTTCTGATTTAACTGTATTTATCTTACAAACTCATGTGTTCATAATTCATTTGGAATTGCAAAGAAAAAAAAAGTCTCCAAGTGAGAGTTTTAGGGGAGAACCTCGAGTGGTAATGGATCTCTGCAGAAATAAATACATATGAAACATTTGGGTTTTATCTCTGATAAAACTAAGAAAAATACCTACTGTGTACTTGTTTTCAAGCCTCCTCAAAAATCATATGTTTGTGATCACAACATGCAGATTTACTACTGATAGATACTTAAATAGGCATTTCTCTCCTCTCCTAACATGGACAATGCCTTATTTTCTCTTCGGAACCTTGGCATTTAAAAAGATTGCTCACTGATCAAGTGTAGAGCCTATCGAGGGTTCTAACCCCAACCCAGCAGCAAGACCACCCGGGGCGTTCAGCTGCCCCGCAGGGCAGGTCCATGTCTGCAGAGACGGTTCTGGGGAAGGAGGGCAGGGCGAGACCTGCCCGCAGCTCGAACCTCAGGCAGGATCCTCACTCCGATGTCATTATGGTCTTTTCACATGAGAATGTCAGTGAACTATATACTTCACTGCTCCTGGCTCAGCAATAAGAAATATTTCAATTCCTACCTTCTAAGCCAGTTGGTCGTACTCAGTTTTATTTGCACAAGTTCATTCCAGCAGCACCAGGTTGGTCTTTGTTCTTTCTCTGGGTTTCATGTATGACCCAAAAGAGCACTATTAAAGGGTCCTTCGTTCTCCTTGACAGCTCAGCCCTTTGTAGATACTGTGCTCACTTCCGGAGGCCGGTTCCTAGACAGGTGTGCAAGGCCAGGGATGCCGTGTCTCCCAGGTGTGGGCAGCCACTTCCGGCCATGGAGCCGGAGGCGTTATGCGTACCGGCCACTGGTGTGCTGCCTGAGCCTTGCTGGGAGCGAGCCCTCTTTTCCAAGCTTCTCGACTCATCTAGAAGAGCCCAGCAAATGCTCTGATCGTCCGCAGATCCGCACGCACAGCTCTTTTCTGATGCGTCCTTGGTCCTGACTGGGGCCTCCTGCGACTGAGTAGGAAACGGGAAAGGGAAGCGTGCTTCCGCTTCATTCTGTCCCCGACTGTCTGCTGGGCTCCAGCGGGCTGAGGGAGTTGTCCTCACGGCGTTTGACACCACGGACGTAGGTCACCCATCCAGCAGGATTAGATGGAGTTTGGTGTTCTGCCTTCTCAGGGACCAAAAAGGCAACATTAACTCTTTAGCATGGACCTCGCTCCCCAGAATGTGTCTGTGTGAGTTTCCCATGTGTGTTACATTCATAGCTTGGGGTCTGTGAGCGTGAGTTGGAGAGGCGAAAGATCATTCATTCGTACAGCAGTCACACCATAAAACGGTTTATCATATCAAATACCTCAATTTTCTCTCTTCCTCACTTCCACCTCACATTTGTACTGGTGATGAACTTGAAGGGTCTGTCCTTTAGCTTTTTGGTAGTTTTTCACATCTGGCCAGATTCTTAAACCTCCGTCTATTTGAAAAGATGCAGAATAATAGTGACGGGAAGGAGGATTTGGCCCAATACCAGGATTCGTTTATTTTCATACACATTTCTCACATGCTGCTAAATGCAACAAAAGAATTATATTTTAAGAAAATGTAACTGTGTTACATCAAAAAAATCATCTAGTAAAACAATTGATACTCAGTAGAACAGGGATCATGTAAATAACATCTATTTTAAATTTACCCAATGTGATGAGAACATAGGCCAGGGCCCAGAGCATGACCAGGGAGAAGGATTTATTTGTTCTTTTTCAATTTTTTCTTGAGTTGTGTAACTCTAGGTGAGTCACTTTACCTTTCTGTGCCTCAGTTTCTCTACCTCTAAAGGGTCAGGATGGTTCTCCAAAGCGGCTGTCCAAGAGTGCTTGTACTTGAGGACCCGCCGGCAGTCTCGGGTGACAGTGTCGTGGGCAGGGTGGCCTGGGAGAAACCAGGGGACACTCGGCTCGTCTGGACCTCCTGTCTGCTCAGGACCAGGCTGTAGACACGCAGCTTCGAGCACTGAATAAGCAAGGGAAGTGCTGGGTGTGAAGTTTGCAGAATTCCACAAAGCTTTCATTTTCCTTTTCGTTCGTTTTAAGAGGAAGGATTGTACATATTCTGTTGTAAAACAGGGGACTTTAAAGGCTGCACGGAAAGGTCACACTCTCGACGCTGTGATGCACTTCTTTGGGGTCCTGTGTAGGGTTATGTTCTGACAGAGATTGAATGGCTTGTGCACCAGATTGACTCCGTTGTGTTAAATTTGTGAACGATGCTGAGCTCCCTGCTTCCCAGCCACTCAGCCCTGACAGTGAGCTACCTGGCACCAGGTGAGTGGCAGGCGCTTCCGAACCACTAGTGCCAAAGGGTCACATGGAAAAGCTCAGTATTTCTTTTATTTGTCCCACCAGAATAATTTGCCCCCCACCTTCATGTCCGTGTTTTTGCACTTTGGGAAAATTTAAGGCTGCTGTTTTTAGGTACCATTCCCGCGTCTTTTCAGTTACCCGTTACTTTCTTGTAAGAGGGAATATAATCATGAAGGAGAGGAGGAAGACAAGATAAAAAATGTAAAATGTCGATGGGTTGCATCAAAGTTTTTTCATGTAAATGTTCCGGGGAGCTTCCAATTACCACGCGCACACATTTGTCAATGGCTAAGACTCGCTTATATTTTGCTGTATAGAAGTAGTCATAGCATGTAATTGCCTTATGTAAATAAAAAGGCTATTTGTTAAGTTTTCCACTATTTATTAATCTGTATGTGTTTTAAAATAAAATAACATTTCTAGCTGAACACCCGTTTGTTTCCCCATTTGTGAAATGTTTGTGTAGTCTCGGGTTTCAGATCATTTTAACTTCCAATCAAATGTTTCCCATTTTCTTTGTGGAAATGAGTAACCCAGGCCTCCACCTCAATGTAGAAAATGTCCACATGTGCTCGTCTGAAGGAAGAAGTAGATGACACAGAAAGGAATTCACCAGTCCTGCCCAGGTGGCTCAATTGGTTGGAGCGTCATCCCGTAAACCAAAATGTTGTAGGTTCAATCCCTGGTTGGGACGCGGCTCAGAGGCAACTGATCAATATTTCTCTCTCACATTGATGTTTCTCTCTCTCTTTCTAAAATTAATAAGCATATCCTCGGGTGAGGATTTTTAAAAAACACTTTTTTAAAAAAAAGAATTTACCATATAGTGATTACTTTCTAATATAACATTTATTTTTTAATATTTTACCTATTTTTAGAAAGGGTAAGGAAGGGAGAAAGAGAGGGAGAGAAACATCAGTGTGTGGTTGTCTCTGACGTGCCCCCACTTGTGGAGCTGGCCCGTTACCCAGGCATGTGCCCTGACTGGGAATCGAACCGGTGACCCCTTGGTTCACAGGCCGGCACTCAGTCCACTGAGCCAAACCAGCCAGGGCTCATTTTGTAATTTTTTAGTTACAGTTGATATAAAATATTATCTTAGCGTCAGGTGTAAACCCCAGTTATTAGACATTATTTAAGTTATTAAGTGATCATCCCAATAAATCTTGTACCCATCTGCCACCACACATACTTATTAGACTACTATTGACTGTATTCCCTATACTGTACTGTACATCCCCATGACTATTCTGTTACTGCCAGTTTGTACTTCTTAATCCCTTCACCTCCTTCACCCAACCTCCAACCCCCTCCCATCTGGCAACTGTCAAAATGTTCTGTGTATCTATGAGTCTGCTTCTGTTCTGCTTGTTCGTTTGTATTGTTCTTTAGGTTCAATTATTGATTTGTATTTATTACCATTTTCTGGTTCATATATTTTATCTTTTTTTTTCTTTCCCTCTTCTTAAAAAAGATCCTTTAGCATTTCATGTAATGCTGGCTTGGTGGTGATGAACTCTTTTAGTATTTTTTTGTCTGTGAAGTTCTTTATCTGTCCTTTGATTCTAAATAATAGCTTTGCTGGATAGAGTATGTAATCTTGGTTGTAGGTCCCTGCTTTTCATCACTTTGAATATTTCTTGCCAGTCTGTTCTGGTCTGCAGTGTTCTGTTGAGAAATCAGAGAAATCAGCTGACAGTCTTATGGGAACTCCCTTGTAGATAATTAACTGCCGTTTTTTTGTTTGTTTGTTTGTTTGTTTTTTTAAGAGAGAAGGAAAGGGAGAGAGAAAGAGAGGGAGAGAAACATCAATGATGTGGTTGCCTCTCACGCGCCCTCAACTGGGGACCTGGCCCATAACCCAGGCATGTGTCCTGACTGGGAATCATACCTGCGACCTGCAGGCTGGTGCTCATTCCACTGAGCCACATCAGCCGGGGCACTAACTGCTTTTCTCTTGCTGAGTTTAAGATTCTCTCTTGGTCTTTAACCTTTGGCATTTTAATTATGATGTGTCTTGGTGTGGGGCTCTTTGGGTTCATCTTGTTTGGGACTGTACTTTCTTTCACCAGGTTAGGGAAGTTTTTTTGCCATTATTTTTAGAATAGGTTTTCAAGTTCTTGCTCTCTCTGTTCTCCTTTTGGCACCCTCACAATGCGAATGTGGGTACACTTGAAGTTGTCCCAGAGGTTCCTTACACTATCCTTTTTATTATTATTATTATTATTATTACTTTTTTCTGTTTGCTGTTCTTATTGGGTGTTTTTTGATTCCTAATACTCCAAATCACCATTTTGATTCTTGGCTTCATCTATTCTACTATTGATTCCCTTTAAATTATTCTTCATTTTAATTAGTGAATCCTTCATTTCTGAGCACTTTTTTAATGGTTTCTATGTCCTTTTTTATGTTGTTGAAATTCTCACTAAGTTCATCTACTCTTCCCCTAAATTCATTGAGCTTCCTTATTACCAGTGTTTGGAACTTTGCATTTAATGGATTTCTTGTGTCCATTTTGTATAGCTCTTTTTCTGGAGTCTTGATCAGTTCTTTCATTTGGGCCATGTTTCCTTGTCTCCTCATTTTGGCAGCCTCCTTGTGTTTGTTTTTATGTAGAGCCACTATGACTCTGTGTCTTGGTAGTGTGGCCTAATGTAGTAGGTGTCCTGTAGGGTCCAGTGGCACAGTCTCTCTGATTACCCAGGCTGGACACTCCAGATGCATCCACCCATGTGGGGCTGTGTACACGCTCCTGTTGTAATTGAGCCTTGGTTGCTGTTGACACATCAATGGGAGGGATTTACCACCTGGCTGATTGTATGCAAGGACTAGCTGTGCAGAGGCCCACCCCACAGAGCAGGACTTGCTTCAGCAGGGCTCTGGCACCTGCTGAGTAAACTGCTTGAGTGTGTCCCTTGTGGAGGAGGTTGGGTGATGCTTCGCAATGTGGTCCGAAGCTGTCCACCACATGCACTGGCCATGGGGCCTCCCAAAAAGTTCAGGCCAAGATCAGGCACCACCTGTGTTCTGTCCGGAGCCCCCTGGCATGAGCTACAAAGTGATCTGCAGATGGCTGCTACTTGTGCTGGGGTTGGGGCAACTTAGCAGGACATACAGGGCAAACTGAGGCCAAATGCTGCTTGTTTGAGAGAATTTAGGAAAGTCTGAAGCATGAGCGAGCACAGGCCATTCTTATGGAAAAGCCACTGGAAACAGCTTGTGTGTGCCTGAAAGTTGGTGGTGGTGGTGGTGGTGGGGTCTCAGGTACTCATCAGAGTGGGGCAAGCACTGCTAGCCGGGTTGATGGAGACTCAGATATGGTGCCTGCCGGCCAGCTTTGTGACTAGAGAGCTCAGGAAAGGGATAATTGACTCTGCCAGCATTTCTGCCTGGGAGAAAGCTGCCTCCCTAGCTCTCACCCTGATCACAGACACCCCAGGTCCCCTCATATGTCTTTGGTGCCTTTTTTAAAACATTCATTTTAGAGAGAGAAACATCGACTTGTTGTTCCACTTATTTTTGCATTCATTGGTTGATTCTTGATGTGCCCTGACTATGGATCAAACCTGCAACATTGGTGTATCAGGATGATGCTTTACGCAACAGAGCTACCAGACCAGGGCTGTCCCTGGTGCCTTTCAACTGCTGCCCCAGCGCTGGAGCTCAAAGGGAGTGAATCCAAGTAAGTCTGTGTGCCGGCCCTTTAAGGGGAACTGCCTGGAACTCCAGCAGCCTCTGTCTCCCTCAGCCACAATCCCCACTGGTTTTAGAGCCGGAAGTTATGGGGACTTCTCTTCCTGGCACTGGAAGCCTGGGCTGGGGGGCCTGGTGTGGGGCTGGGACCCCTCTTGAGATATCCCTCCTAGTTTTTATCTGTCACACATAGGTGTGGGATCAGCCCTTCTGTGTCTCTGGCACTCCTACCAGATGTGGCTTCTATTATTAGTTGTAGGACTTCCTTTCAGCTAGATTTCTGGCATTTCTGAATGATGGCTGTTTTTTAGTATAGCTATATTTTGATGTCATCATTAATCTTTATTAGTGTCTTATAAGTCATTTTGCTAAAAAATTTTTAAAAATCTATCGACAACTAATTTTTGCCAATGAATTATTTTCATTTTTTACAGTAATTAGAAATATGTTTTGATTTCATATCTTTTATATTTCAATTACAGTTTATATTAAATATTATTTGTATTAGTTACAGGTGTACAGCATAGTGGTTAGACGATAATATACTTTGCAAAGTGTTTCCCTTGATATTTCATGTACCCATCTGGCTCCGTACATGGTTATTATGATATTATTGACTATATTCCCTGTGCTGTACTTTACATCCCCGTGACTATTCTGTAACTACCAACCTGTACTTCTTAGTTCCTTCACCTTATTCACCAGCCCCCTAACCCCCCTCCCCTCTGGCTGCCATTAGTCTGTCCTCTGTATGTATGTGTTTGTTTCTGTTTTGTCATTTTATTTTTTAGATTTCACATATAAATTATATGGTATTTGACATATTCCATCTTGCAGAGTTTGTGGCAAATGGTAAAATTTCATTAAGATATATATATATATTCACTTCTTTATTGATAGGCAGAAGGAGTGGAGCTGCAAAGTCACTCTGCTAAATGTGTGGATGGGCAGATAATCAGAGCCGTTTTTCATCCATGAGACCGTCTAACCCTTTCTCAATATTCTTTGTAATTCCTTATATGCCATGTCATCTAGCTAGAATTTGGCTGACACCAAAGATACAGGCAAAAAAAGTCCTCTGAGCCAGTTCTAAAATGCAGTTGTCTGGTTGTCAAGCTCACAGGGTAAAAGCTTTTATATCGAAAGCTACCTAGTTACCTATACAAAACCAGAGTGGTAGGGCTGTGTAGGCTATTATATAAATTCAGTGGGATTATAGTCTGAAAAGCGCACATTAGATTTGGCATTTTCTTGTTGACTAAGTATATAATTCATTTTAGGGAGATTCCCACCCAAAATGGAATGATTTAAATTTCGCACAGTAGTGTTTCTGTATCTACCCAAAAAGCAGAACGACATCCCCAAAGGATTTTTGCACTTGTAACCAAGGTATTACTGATTTGAAGGAGCCAGAGAGGGATAGCCTAACAGTGGGTTTCCTACGAATTTCATGAAAAATAAATCTCCGCTCCAACTGTCTCGAAAGACGCTTTTACCACATCACAAACTCCTATAAAACGCAATTTCGGGATTCGATAAAAATGAAAGCCCCACCCTGCCCCTCCCCTCCGCGTTGCCCGACCTCCTGGCCCCACCTTAGCCCTGCCCGACACTTGGCCCCTCCCCTCCCGGCACTTGGCCCCGCCACGCCCCAGCCTCTGGCCCCTCCCCTCCCAGCACTTGGCCCCGCCCCTCCCGGCACTTGGCCCGCCACGCCCCAGCCTCTGGCCCCTCCCCTCCCAGCACTTGGCCCCGCCCCTCCCGGCACTTGGCCCCGCCCCTCCCAGCACTCGGCCCCGCCACGCCCCAGCCTCTGGCCCCGCTCTAGCCCCGCCCTCAGCCCCGCCCGGCCGCCTCCAGCCCTGGGGGCTCCCGCACAATGAGCGGCAGGTTCGTAGTACCATGCACACTGATACCAGGGCCACAGGAGACAGGCCAAGCCGAACTGCCGTCTGCGCTGCCAGGAGCAGAATCTGCAGCCCTAGTCTGGCTGGGCGCGCATGAGGGCTTCACGCCCCTCAAAGGCTGGGGGAAGAAGCAACTGCCTTCCCCGGTGTCTGCGGGACGCTCTATGCTTAGCACACGGTTGCTCAAATGAGCGGGGAAGCCCTGTGGTCTGGGGGGTGGCGCAGGCTTTTTACAGGAGTGGGAGCATCTTCCAAATCCTGGCCCGACCCCACCCTTTGGCGAGCAGTCAAGGGGCCCCAGCACGAGTGGAGCGTTCAGCTGGACGCTAAAACCAGCTCAGACAGGGAGAGGAGACAGCCACAGGAGCCTCTCCATCAGCAAGGCTCCGGAGCCCTGGCCGCCCCGCAGCAGAGACTCGTCAACCGGCTGCCTCTGTCCTCGCTTCTATCCCACGTGGCTCCAGGGAAGCAGGGCCTGCAATGCCATTTTCACCTCTCTGGAAAGGTCAACAGCTTGGGCCACCCCCGTTTCCTTGCAAGGGACACTGTGAGGGTGGCACAGGCATCCTGTGCCCAGAGGGACACCCGGCGCTCTGCCAGAGTCATTCATTCACACACAATTTCATGAGCCACTGAAGTGAACATATCAAGAGGGACTTCACCCGCCCGGGTGTCAGTGCAGCAACGGGTGTGACAAGCCACCTGGGAGCGGCCAAGCTTTCTGCCTGGTTCACCCGACCTCAAAGCCAGGCCAGGAGGTCCTCCTTCCAACACGCCCCGGGGATGACCTGGCGATGTCACAATGGTACCCACAGGGATTCCAGAGTTCCACGGTTCGGGGCCAGAGACAAAGCTTCAGATGGGCAATGAACAGAGGGAACATACTCCCCGCTAACGTAAACATGTAGATAGAGAGAACGATGTTAAAAATGCAGGCAGGTTCCTGAATCACCTTCCCTGAAATGCGGCGTCCTCAGGGCTGACCCTGGAAGCAGCTGGTCCCAGGACCATGAGTCACGGTCTCTGAAAAGAATCAGGACTGTCTGACCATGACAGCAGCCACCATCGGCACATGAAGGCTGGGGCTCCTCCTCCGTCCCGACAATTAGATTCATGAAATCCCTCTGTACCCACCCTCCCATCACCACGACAACTGCAACTACCTGTGCTGGAAGGAAGCACACAAGTTAAAAAACAAGGCTTCTAATAACTAAATAAATAAATAATAAAAAAATAAAAAACAAGGTTTCTGCCTGGATTCCTCCTGCCCCCCCACCACCACCCACGCTGGGTTCGGATGAGCAAGGCCCCGCCCACAGCCCGCAGAGCTGGTCACCCAGACTGTCCAGGGCCCACTGACACCCACCAGCTGGTTTGGGCAGATGCTCTCAGCATGGCATGGGGTGCCTTCTGGACTTGGACCTTTGCTTGGGACTTCCCGAGTACCCCAGCGACAAGGGAGAAAATGTCTGTTAAGCATCCAGTCACGAGAGAGGGAAGCCAAGGGGGAAATGGAGAGAGAGAGAAGACAGAGTCCTGCCCCCACCTCCTCTCCCAGCCTCCTCTCAGCCACGCTGGGCAGGGCAGCAAAGCCAAAGCCAGCAGGACTAACAGCTTCCTTCCCCTCACGCTAGCCTGAACTACGAACACCCCAAACGCCCCCCACTGATGAACAGATCAGCTGTGGTGCATGCATATCATGGACTGACCGGTCTTCGGCAATAACAAGGACCTACGCACAGCCTGGTCCAGGCTTGGGAGCCGAGACGGATGCGTATGCTGGACACTCGGGGTGTTCCCCCTCCCCCAAAAGTAGTGATACAAGCAAGGACATGGATCAACTGCTCCAATGTAATTCAGAACAAAAAAAGGCCAGTTAAAAGAATACGTACTGTTCAACTCAATGTTATGTGAAGTTCTAGAGGCAAGACAATAGTAATAAAGATGGGAATAGCAGTTGCCTTGTGTGTGTGTTGGGGGGCGTTACTGATTGCGGAGGGAGATGAGGCACCCATCCAAGGTTCTGGAAATCTTTTGCGTCTTGATCTAGGTGATGTTGTACCCATATGTAAAAATTTGTCCCACTCATCCTTAAGGTTAATGCATTTTATATCCACATATGTAATCATATGTGATTACAAGAAGTCCATTTTTTCCATAAAATAAGACACATTTTTCATCTTCACCAGTAACTACTAATTTGGATGTTTTGAGTATGTTGGCTTTCTTCCGCATGGTATAACATTGGTTGTTCTCAATTAATGTCTTGATTTGATCATTATCAACTTCAACTGGTCTACCCGACCGTGGAGCATCATCCAGCAAGAAATCTCCAGCACGAAACTTCACAAACCGCTTTTGACACGTTCCATCAGCCACAGCACCTTCTCCATACACTGCACAGATCTTTGTGTGGTTCAGTTGTGTTTTTACCTTTCTTGAAATAATAAAGCATACTATACTAAAAATGTTGCATATTTTCTTCCACCTCCAATATTAAAACAGCTACATAGAAATTCACCAATTTTGATAAGTTTTTAAATGCACGTTGGTTCGACAGCTGTCGCAATACAATCTAACAAAATTGTACTGAATGGCGTTAAAGACAGCTAAGCGCTACTACAGCCATCTTATGGAAAAAACTAAACGGACTTTTTGGCCAGCCCAATATAATGCATGTGCATAAATTTAAGTTTATTTTCTTAATGGCAAAGCTTTTGATGCTCAAATTGTAACTGGCATTGCCTAAAAATGAAGACAGTTCAGCCCGCTCAGTGAGCTCCTACCCAGACTTCAGGACCCATCTCAAATTATCCCCATTCGGCGAAGCCTTCTTTCACAGTTCTAGCTGTAACTAACTGCTCACACTGCTGGGCATCCCTGCATAGAAATTGATCTCCTTTACATTGGGAGCTGATCCGAGAGGAATGTAGGAAGTTGCAGCAAGAATTGGTAAGAATGTGTTTATTAAACATCATTAACTGCCACACACACACACACACACACACACACACACCTGACAGCCCAAACCAGATGCCATCTTAGCAAAAGATACTAATACCAATTCCCCAAAAAGGATGTCAGTTCTCAGGCAACAGGATCCGGGCATGAGACCTTATCAGAAGGAATCATTTTCAACATCTCCAGCCTGATCCTCCTCCTTTTACAGAAATCACAGCCGGAAGAGGTCAGGGGAGCCTGGAGCAAACTCAGTCTCCACTGGCCGTGGCAGTAGACTCCCTCTCCACTTCAGGTCACCTCTGCCCACACTGTCCTTGCCCAACCTAGGGGTGGAGCAAGTCCACCTGGGCTCCCAGGAAACGTTCCACAGGGTGTAATGTTTAAACCTGACTGCTCAGCCACACACACACACACACACACCCCCACTGCTCCCTGCCTGCCGGGGCTTCCTGCCAACTGCTGGGGGTGGGGGCTGGGGCCACCAGAGCCGCTCCCCGCTCTGTCCAGGCCTCCCAGCTCTCTGAGCTACCCCCAACCCTGAAAGCTCTAGAAATCCAAGTCTGTAGGGGAAAGTGCTGCAGAAACTTCCCCTGCCCAGATCCATGTGCACGAGGAGAGGCCGGGAGTGGAACTCCGTCCAGTTCGCCAAATTCACTTAGGAAAGAGAGAGAGGTCAGCAATGCACCTCCAGGGAAAGAAGCGTTGTTTGGGTGGGTGGGGTGGGCCAGGAGGTGATTGTGGGTGACTTTTCTCCTTGAAATATGTTGGTGCTGAGTTTCCACAATGAATAAACTCCTTTGAAAGATGAATACACGTCCTCTGTGGCAGGAGCCACCCCTAGCCCTTGTCAGAGGCCCTGGCCACCCGATCCCTTGCACCTGGTCCCCAGGTAGGCGCTGGCCCCGGAGCCCCGCGTCCCGGTGCGCGGGGCCTCCCGCCGCCTCCACACTTGAGCCCGGGCCAGGGGAGGGGCAGCTCCTTGAAGAAAGTAGCCGGCCCGGGCTGGCTGCCCTTCTGAACGCACGGATCGAGCCCCGGCCCGTTCTCCCCAGCCGCCCCGTGCAGCCCCCCAAGCCCCGGAGGTACTTAGGAGGTGTGCAGATTCACACGGAGGCACGGGCGGGCGCACTTTCTCCTCCCCTCTGTGACCTGGGCCACCCTCTCCGAGCGCCCACGCACAAACTTCTCCAAACTCGCAGCCGTGGCTGCAGGGAGCCGTGACGGCCCGCAGGAAAACAAATGGGACCCCGGCCCCACAAACACACGCACGTGTGCCGCCCCACCCCCGGGGCCGGCGATGCTGGGGTTTGAGGGCGGGGGGGTGGCCTCGGCCCCTCTCCTCCCGGTGAGTGGCAGACGCGGGGTCGGGACCCGACAAAGGGCGGCGCGGGGCGAGGTGCCCGGTGTGGGATCGGCTCCAGGGCGACCCCAAACCGGCGTTCCTTTCCGGGGAGGCTGCGGCGCGTTACCTTGTAGGTTCTGGACTCGGATGTCGCTGATCTGTCCGATGAGCTGCTCGCGTTGGAAGTCCCGTTCCTGAGCAGCCATGAAGCGCTGGGCGGGCGTGTTCGGGCCGCCCCCGCCGCGGGCAGGCAGCTGGCTGGCGCGGGGCGGCGGGTGCGGGGCGCCCTGGCTCGCGTTCACGACCCCATCTGGGGGCGGAGGCCCCGGGGGGTGAGGGGAGGGGTGGGAAGGGAGTCTGGGCTCAGGCCGATCCCCCCCCACCCCCGGTGTTTGTTAGGTAGATTGTTTGGTTGCAGACACGCAGTGATGAGGCGCGGGGCCCCAACCCCGAGATTGTGATGTCTTAGGGGGTGGTGGGCCGGAGGACGCAGCCACGGGCTGAGCCTGAGGGTCCCAGGACCCTGCCCAGAAGGGCCCGCCCCGTCCCACCCCCACTCTCAGAGCCGTCCCTCACGCCCGGTCCCGGGGATGACCCCCTCCTACACACACAGGGGCACCCGTCAAGGCAGGTCCCTCTGCCCCCGCTCAGTTTGGAGAGGCAGCCCCCTGCAGGGTGCGGGGTGCTGAGCGGTGCCTGTCCACCGCTGAGGGCACCCCCAGGAGAGGCCAGGGCCTGGGAAGGGGCAAGCAAGTGTGGAAATGGAGTTAGGGGAGATTCTCTTCTATCTCCAAATTGGGGGGTGAGGGTGGCAAAAAAGGACTTCTTTCCTAAATTTGAATATTGGGTACCTTTCTGAGGAGGAGGCAGAGGCAGCAGACTCCTGGGGAGCTCGGGTCCCCGTGAAGCATGGGCCTATCAGGTACTGCGTGCGTGTGCTTCTTTTAATTCTTGAGCCTTGCAGGATCTTGTTTGGGACTCACGACATGCCTCAGGCAAGTTCTTTATGGGTTTTACAAGCAGGGAGAAAGCGACTCTCCGCAGTCGTGGGATTTGCCCACGGCTGTGGAATGAGTTAGGGGACCTGAGGCACCAGCCTCCCGCTCAGTGCTGTGGCCGCTTCCAGAACATGCCTGTGCACACACCTGCACACCCGCACATGCGTGCACACACACACACCCGCACACAATGGCTTATATATGGGATATTCCAGGAGAAAAAAAACGTGGGTTGTGTCCATCCTCACTGTGCTTATTCTACTGAAATGCTGGCCACCTGGGTGGGTGAGCTCCTCCTCCTTCACTAACAAATACCATGGAGTCCCCACGGGTGAGCCTACGGGGCCCTTGAGGCCGGTCTCTGAGGGAAACAAATCTGCCCTCAGGTCGATGACTGGCGGGGAGGGGGTGGACAGCCAGCACACAAGGGAACAAGATAATTACGGATGCAGGCAAATTCCAGAAAGGAGAAAAGCAGCTTGGGGCAAGGAACTGGAATGCGGACAGGCATCAGGAGAGGTCTGAGGACTGGCCTGGGAGCCTTGGAGCTGAGCAGAGGGATGGAGGGAGCCACCAGGAGACAGCCTTTGGGGCACGGGTCCCTGAAACAGGACCTGGGTGGCTCCCTGTGCACTGCCCTCTCCCAGGTACCCGAGGGGCCAGCCAGGGGTTGGCTGTCACTGCCGTGTGAGCTGACGCCCTGGGGGTAAGTTTGTCTAAAGGACGAACAGAAATATAACGCCAAGGTACAAATCGCTAGACTGCTTTTTTTCCCTCTTAGTTCTCCATTTGCCACGTTTCCCACCACGAGCACAAATTTTTCCATGAGACACAAAACCAGTAAGTTCTTTTTTAATCTCTCGAGGCTCTTCCCAGGAGCTGCCAGCCTGCCCCGGCCTCCTCGCCTGCAGGTCCGGAAGCCCGATGGAGGCCAGGGCACATGCTCCGGGCCCGAGGCGGGACCTGCCTTCTCCCCACCTTGCTTTGAAAGCGCACACTCCAAGGAGCAGCGTCTGCTCCCGGGTCCTGCAGGGCGGGGTGCTTGTAGCAAGGCACCAGCTGATTTTCGCCTCACCTGCTAGTCTTCTCCTGTTTTTACACTTTATTTTCCATAATTGCCATGGGGTAGAGTCGGGCTCAAAATCATTTTCTTTCCAAAGCAACGAGCCAAGAGGACCAGCCTTCCTGTCCATTGAGAGGCAGGTCTCAGGGAACAGAAGGCTTTGAGCAATGCGGTGCGGACGTTAGCTGCAGGAATGGGCCACTTTTCACGATACAAAGATGACTATTCCTTTTAAAAACATTGTAATTGACTTTGTTGGGGTGACATTGGTTAATAAAATTACATAGATTTCAGGAGTCCAGTTCTATAACACATCATCTGTGTATTGTAGCATGTGTTCACGACCCACAGTCAAGCCTCCTTCCATCACTACTTATCCCTCCTTTACCCTCTTCTACCTCCCCCACCCCCTTTCCCTCTGGTAGTCACCCTACTGTTGCCTGTGTCTATGGGTTTGAAGGGTTTTTATCTTTTTGCTTAATCGCTGCACCTTTTTCGCCCAGCCCCCCCCCTCCCCTCTGACAGCTGTTGGTCGTCTGTCTTCTGTCTATGAGTCTGATGACTATTCCTGGGAATGGATCGCTGCATCTGTGGGGAACATGGCCTAGGCAGTAACAGCTCCCTGGCAGGGAGGAGCCATCACCGCCGCTGATTAAGCGCCCACTGTGTACCAGATGTTAGATTACCAGCCTGGAGAACCCTAAAGAACTCCTCTCCTTTGCATCAAAATGCAAAGAGAATTTCGGGGCCATGATAAAACGGAATAGGAGCCCACGCTGAACAGGAGGCTCACCTCCAAACAGCCCCTGAATATTCATTGTTTTAAGGTATCCATATCACCCCCTCTTCGCTCCGGGGTCTCTCAGCTCTGGCCCTTCCTGATTGGTCTCTGTGCCACCTCCGGGCCATCAGTGCCGGCTTCACGATTTTATCCAGTGATCACGAGCTGCTGCAAGTCCTGGCCACGCCCCATCACCTCCAGGCCTCTGCTCATTCTGTTCCCTTTGAAATGTCCTTCCCCTCCCTTGCTCCCCCCACTTCGCCTTTACCTGGCTTACTCCTGCTCAGTGTGACCCACCTCAAGAGAACCTTCTCCAGCACTCCTTGGCCCAGCCGATGCCCATCTTACGCAATTTCCATAATCTTCAGCACCATTTCATAATTGCCAGAGCCTGCAGTCCCGTTCCTGTGTTGCATTGTAATACCGTGTGCTTGATGGTTTCCCCCCTTAAACTGTGAACTACTTGAGAACAGGGCTACGTGGTATTAATTTCTCCGTGTGCGCACTTAGCCCAGTGCCTGACATAGAGAGAGGTCTCAATATTGAGTGAACGGCCGAATGAATGGCTCTCATTATAGGCCCGAACTCAGAAAGCAGGGACCAAATAACAAACAGTTGACCCCCATGTCCTGGGCCCAGTAAACTTCTGAGAAGGTGATTTTGAAAAGCTTGCATGTTGGCCCTGGACAAAGCACGTGTACCACGCCATGAAATGCCTCTTCCTGGGGCAGAGGGGCGTGTGCCATCCAAGGGGGTTCGGTTATTTGCCCTCTTGCATGAATGAACAGTACTACTTTTCTTTTGCACTTTTATTTGGGGGGATGAAAAAGTATTCTGTCTGAAGGCTTGGTTTCCTGGGAGTTTCCAGAAACAGATTTGCTTGAAGTGGCCCAATGCTTCTAGAATCCTTGCCTTTGTTTAAAACTTGAGTTCTGCCAAAGGAAAGGAGGAAAATCCCAGAGAGCTCCTGATCCTGATCATCGAGCCCAGCCTCCTTCCTCCCGCGCAGGGGCTTCTCCAAGTCTGGCCCAGTGCACTTCCTGCCTCTGCTCATGGGGACCGATGGCTGTAGGCGGATGGACTGGACGGCGAGTTTGCCTCTTACATCCCAGACCCCTTTCAGGATAAGAATGACAAAGGGAGCCCCGGTGTCCACTCCCAGCCACTGCCAGGAGAGGAGTATGGCAGGGGTTTCCCACAGAGGGAAGCTGTTTTCTTGGGGACACCACCGTGACCCCTTCTGTAGGATCTGGACAGCCCTTCCTGAGTCAGGGCTCCTCTGGTCTGCACAGCAACCTCGTTAGGCCAGGGATTGTTTAGATGGGGCTGAAAGCCGCTCAGTAAACTGCCCAAGGTCACAGAGCAAGGCCAGACTAGACTTACTACCCAGCCACCCCCATCCCAAGTATGGCTGGACTTAGGCCACAGGCCAGACTAACACACCAGTTTGGTACTAGCTATCTCTACCCCTTGTCGTGTTGAGATAACATTTTTAAAAAGTCTTAGTTCCGTTAAAATCATAGTTCTCATCAGCATGTAAACACTTAGGATTTTCAAATTAAATCCAGTTAAGAAGCTATCCTTCAAATAGAACAAGAACATCTCCTGGGCAGGGTGTCTGCATTATGATGTCACAAGGCTGCACTGTAGCATAAAGACCCCCAGCCCCACCCCCAGACTCATATATTCACTTAACAAACATCAGCTTAATGCCCGCCCATGGCCTGGCCCTGTGCTAGGACCCAACGGTGGACAACACCCAGAATCAGCCTGCGAGGAGGGGCCCGGCTCAGGAGTTTGGACGTTATCGTAAGGACAGAGAGAAGCTTTTGGAACACTGAATGGGTTCGATCGTCCCTTTACTATAGTGTAGCGAAGGGGTCAGAGGTGTAGGCAGGAGCTCAGGAGACCTGCTAGTCTCAGTAACACAGGCTGAGATGGTCGTGGCCTCTAGCACAGTGGTAGTCATGGACATGGATTCCCAGGCCGTTCTGGAATTAACAGAGCCTGGTGGCCCGCTAAGGAGCCGCATGGCTCCGGTCCATATGCTTCTGCTTCCAGTGCTTGTGCGTGACTCCTATGCCCATTTCACTGCCAACTCCCCTGGGTGCCTTGCAAGCAGGACTGCCTGATTCGTGTTTGTATCACCGGAGCCAAAGGCCATGCCGGAGCTGGACAATCGTAGGTGCTGAATAAATGTTAGTTACGTGTATGAATCAACAAATTATATTTAAACATCACCAAGCAGAGACTCTAAGAAAACTCTGAGCCCTGGGTTCCTCTAGGGAGTCTGGGTCTCTTCCATATCTTAGGAATGCCA
Organism: Furipterus horrens; assembly: GCF_987537825.1. Taxonomy (NCBI): domain Eukaryota; kingdom Metazoa; phylum Chordata; class Mammalia; order Chiroptera; family Furipteridae; genus Furipterus; species Furipterus horrens. The sequence goes on along the minus strand of NW_028327186.1, from coordinate 335,137 downwards.
GGTATCTGCCTGTCTGCTGATTTTTTTTCCTGGTAAATTCTCTCCATTGGTTGCTACCTGCCTCCAGGAATGCTGCTAGACATAATGCAAAGGCTGGTGGCAGAAAGAATGTAAGGAACAGAAAGAATCCAGGTTCAAATTAAGGTTGAAGGACATGTGGTGTACTGGGCGGTGGGTGGGCAGACAGTGGAGGTCAGAGCTGTGTGACCTTAGGCAAGTTCTTAACCTCTCTGGGCCTTTGTGCTTTCATCTGTAAAACAAGGCCCAGAGTCCCTACCTGGCAGGACTGCTGTGAGATCAGATATATGTATATAGGGAAGAGATTTTTCAGTAAGAATCTTCAGTAAGATTCAGATCATTTCTATGTCTTAAAAGTAACTGCATATAGAAGAAAAACTATCCCTGCACTTGGGAGATTATCTGTACTGTCAAATAGTAATATGTTCTCTGGGGTTTTATTACTTTTTTGGTGCGTGGAGGTGTTGATGGGCAATTGAAAAAGTCCTGCCACTGAATGTCCCAATTTCCACAAATAAAACCCTTCATTTCTTCCAGGTCTGAATAGTCAAAGGCTGCTTCCATGGAGACACGCGGCTAGATTTTTTGTTTTTTCCTGCTGGCATTAGAACACTAAGGAGTACATTTTGTAGTGAAGCAAATGATCAAAACTTGTTTCCCCACAAAGCGAGAGAAATTGGCCATGTGAAGATGTGGGAAGAGACAGGATGCTACGGAGGAAGAGAAACATTTCAGAATCAAAAGCAAATTTTGCTGATGATGAGTCCATGTAGGGTGATTTAAAATCCACAGCTTGATGAAAAGAAGATAAAACGAAACCCCTGGGCCAAGCCTACCCCCACCCTCCGAGCTGACGCTCCGAACACAGGCAAGTCATTGCAACAGATGTATGGTGTGTGCTGCTCCTGCCTGCAGTGCAGTTAACGTTCGCTGAGAACGCACTGCTGGCTGAACATTGCGCTCAGGGCTTTGCATGACTCATTGAATCCTAGCAACAACCCTGTGAACGGATATTATTATTGTCCAGAACGTACTTATTAGGAAACTAAGGACCTGCCCTCACCCTGGGTCCTGCCCTCACTCAGGGTCCTGTCTTCACAGAGGTTCCTGCCCTCACTGTGGGTCCTGCCCCGACTCTGTGTCCTGACGTCACTCAGGGTCCTGCTCTCACTGTGAGTCCTGCCCTCACTTAGGGTCCTGCCCTCGCTCTGGGTCCTGCCCTCACTCTGGGTCCTGCCTTCACTCCGGGTCCAGCCCTCACACTGGGTCCTGCCCTCAGTTCGTGATCTGCCCTCACTCTGTGTCCTGACGTCACTCAGGGTCCTGCTCTCACTGTGAGTCCTGCCCTCACTTCGGGTCCTGCCCTCACTCTGGGTCCTGACTTCACTCTGTGTCCTGCCCTCACTTCGGGTGTTGCCCTCACTCTGGGTCCTGTCCTCACTCTGGGTCCTGCCTTCACTCCGGGTCCAGCCCTCACACTGGGTCCTGCCCTGACGCTGTGTCCTGACTTCACTCTGTGTCCTCCCATCACTTTAGGTCCTACCCTCACTCTGGGTCCCTGTCTTCACACAGATTCCTGCCCTCACTATGGATCCTGTCCTCACTCTGGGTCCTGCCCTCACTTCGGGTGTTGCCCTAACTCTGGGACCTGCCCTCAAATCGGGTGTTGCCCTCACTCTGGGTCCTGCCCTCACTCTGGGTCCTGCCCTCACTCTGAGTCCTGACTTCACTCTGGGTCCTGCCCTCACTTAGGGTCCTGCCCTCACTCTGGGTCCTGCCCTCACTTCGGGTCCTGCCCTCACACTGGGTACTACCCTCACTTTGTGTCCTGACTTCACTCTGGGTCCTGCCCTCACTTCGGGTGTTGCCCTCACTCTGGGTCCTGCCTTCACTCTGGGTCCTGCCCACACTCTGGGTCCTGCCCTCACTTCGGGTTCTGCCCTCACACTAGGTCCAGCCCTCACTTTGGGTGTGGCCCTCACTTCGGGTTCTGCCATCACTCTAGGTCCGGCCCTCGCTTTGGGTGTTGCCTTCACTCAGGGTCCTGCCCTCAGTCTGGGTCCTGCCATCACTTCGGGTGTTGCCCTCACTCTGGGTCCTGCCCTCACTCTGTGTCCTGACTTCACTCAGGGTCCTGCCCTCACTCTGGGTCCAGCCCTCACTTCGGGTCCTGCCCTCACTCTGGGTCCTGCCCTCACTCTGTGTCCTGACTTCACTCAGGGTCCTGCCCTCACTCTGGGTCCAGCCCTCACTTCGGGTGTTGCCCTCACTCTGGGTCCTGCCCTCACTCTGAGTCCTGACTTCACTCAGGGTCCTGCACTCACTCTGGGTCCTGCCCTCACTTCGGGTTCCGCCCTCACACTAGGTCCTGGCCTCACTCTGGGTCCTGCACTCATTTCGAGATCTGCACTCACTCTGGATCCTGCCCTCACTCTGTGTACTGCCCTCATTCTGTGTCCTGACTTCACTCAGGGTCCTGCCCTCACACTGGGTTCTGGCATCACTGTGTGTCCTGACTTCACTCTGGGTTCTGCCCTCACTTCGGGTCCTGCCCTCACACTGGGTCCTGGCATCACTGTGTGTCCTGACTTCACTCTGGGTCCTGCCATCACTTCGGGTGTTGCCCTCACTCTGGGTTCTGCCCTCACTTCGGATCCTGCCTTCACTCTGGGTCCTGCCCTCACTCTGTGTCCTGCCCTCACTTAGGGTCCTGCCATTACTCTAGGTCCTGCCCTGACTTCGGGTGTTGACTTCACTCAGGATCCTGCCCTCACTCTGGGTCCTGCCCTCACTTCGTGATCTGCCGTCACTGTGGATCCTGCCTTCACTCTGGGTCCGACCCTCAGTCTGTGTCCTGACTACACTCAGGGTCCTGCCCTCACTGTGTGTCCTACCCTCACTGTGGGTCGTGCCCTCACTCTGGGTCCTGCCATCACTCTGTGTCCTGCCCTCACTCAGGGTGCTGCCCTCACTCTGGGTCCTGACTTCACTCTGGGACCTGCCCTCATTTCGGGTCCTGCCCGCAGACAGTGTCCGACCCTCACTTTGGGTCCTGCCCTCACTCTGGGTCCTGCCCTCACTTCAGGTGTTGCCCTCACTCTGGGTCCTGCCCTCACTCTGTGTCCTGACTTCACTCAGGGTACTGCCCTCACTGTGGGTCCTACCCTCACTCTGGGTCCTGCCCTCACTTAGGGTCCTGCCCTCACTCTGGGTCCTGCCCTCACTTCGGGTCCTGCCCTCACACTGGGTACTACCCTCACTTTGTGTCCTGACTTCACTCTGGGTCCTGCCCTCACTTCGGGTGTTGCCCTCACTCTGGGTCCTGCCCTCACTCTGGGTCCTGCCCTTACTCTGGGTCATGCCCTCACTTCGGGTCCTGACTTCACTCAGGGTCCTGCCCTCACTTCGGGTCCTGCCCTCACGCTGGGTCCTGCCCTCATTCTGGGTCCTGCCCTCACTTAGGGTCCTGCCCTCACTCTGGGTCCTGCCCTCACTCTGGGTCCTGCCCTCACTTCGGGTGTTGCCCTCTCTCTGGGTCCTGCCCTCATTCTGGGTCCTGCCCTCACTCTGGGTCCTGCCCTCACTCTGGGTCCTGCCTTCACTCTGGGTCCTGCCCACACTCTGGGTCCTGCCCTCACTTCGGGTCCTGCCCTCACTCTGTATCCTGACTTCACTCTGTGTCCTGCCATCACTTTGGGTACTGCCCTCACTCTGGGTCCTAACTTCACTCAAGGTCCTGCCCTCACTCTGTGTCCTGCCCTCACTCTGTGTCCTGACTTCACTCTGGGTCCTGCCCTCACTTCGGGTTCTGCCCTCACACTAGGTCCAGCCCTCACTTTGGGTGTGGCCCTCACTTCGGGTTCTGCCATCACTCTAGGTCCGGCCCTCACTTTGGGTATTGCCTTCACAATGCGTCCTGCCCTCACTCTGGGTCCTGCCCTCACTTCGGATCCTGCCCTCACTTCGGATCCTGCCCTCACACTAGGTCCTGGCCTCACTCTGTGTCCTGCCCTCACTTAGGGTCCTGCCATTACTCTAGGTCCTGCCCTGACTTCGGGTGTTGACTTCACTCAGGGTCCTGCCCTCAGTCTGGGTCCTGCCATCACTTCGGGTGTTGCCCTCACTCTGGGTCCTGCCCTCACTCTGTGTCCTGACTTCACTCAGGGTCCTGCCCTCACTCTGTGTCCTGCCCTCACTCTGTGTCCTGACTTCACTCTGTGTCCTGCCCTCACTCTGGGTCCTGCCCTCACTTCGGGTCTTGCCCTCACTCTGGGTCCTGCCCTCACTCTGTATCCTAACTTCACGCAGGGTCCTGCCCTCATTGTGGGATCTGCCCTCACTTCGGGTTTTGCCCTCACTCTGGGTCCTGCCCTCACTCTGTGTTCTGCCATCACTCAGGGTCCTGCCCTCACTCTGTGTCCTGACTTCACTCAGGGTCCTGCCCTCACTCTGGGTCCAGCCCTCACTTCGGGTGTTGCCCTCACTCTGGGTAATGCCCTCACTCTGTGTCCTAACTTCACTCAGGGTCCTGCACTCACTCTGGGTCCAGCCATCACTTCGGGTGTTGCCCTCACTCTGTGTCCTGCCCTCACTTAGGGTCCTGCCATTACTCTAGGTCCTGCCCTGACTTCGGGTGTTGACTTCACTCAGGATCCTGCCCTCACTCTGGGTCCTGCCCTCACTTCGTGATCTGCCGTCACTGTGGATCCTGCCTTCACTCTGGGTCCGACCCTCAGTCTGTGTCCTGACTACACTCAGGGTCCTGCCCTCACTGTGTGTCCTACCCTCACTGTGGGTCGTGCCCTCACTCTGGGTCCTGCCATCACTCTGTGTCCTGCCCTCACTCAGGGTGCTGCCCTCACTCTGGGTCCTGACTTCACTCTGGGACCTGCCCTCATTTCGGGTCCTGCCCGCAGACAGTGTCCGACCCTCACTTTGGGTCCTGCCCTCACTCTGGGTCCTGCCCTCACTTCAGGTGTTGCCCTCACTCTGGGTCCTGCCCTCACTCTGTGTCCTGACTTCACTCAGGGTACTGCCCTCACTGTGGGTCCTACCCTCACTCTGGGTCCTGCCCTCACTTAGGGTCCTGCCCTCACTCTGGGTCCTGCCCTCACTTCGGGTCCTGCCCTCACACTGGGTACTACCCTCACTTTGTGTCCTGACTTCACTCTGGGTCCTGCCCTCACTTCGGGTGTTGCCCTCACTCTGGGTCCTGCCCTCACTCTGGGTCCTGCCCTTACTCTGGGTCATGCCCTCACTTCGGGTCCTGACTTCACTCAGGGTCCTGCCCTCACTTCGGGTCCTGCCCTCACGCTGGGTCCTGCCCTCATTCTGGGTCCTGCCCTCACTTAGGGTCCTGCCCTCACTCTGGGTCCTGCCCTCACTCTGGGTCCTGCCCTCACTTCGGGTGTTGCCCTCTCTCTGGGTCCTGCCCTCATTCTGGGTCCTGCCCTCACTCTGGGTCCTGCCCTCACTCTGGGTCCTGCCTTCACTCTGGGTCCTGCCCACACTCTGGGTCCTGCCCTCACTTCGGGTCCTGCCCTCACTCTGTATCCTGACTTCACTCTGTGTCCTGCCATCACTTTGGGTACTGCCCTCACTCTGGGTCCTAACTTCACTCAAGGTCCTGCCCTCACTCTGTGTCCTGCCCTCACTCTGTGTCCTGACTTCACTCTGGGTCCTGCCCTCACTTCGGGTTCTGCCCTCACACTAGGTCCAGCCCTCACTTTGGGTGTGGCCCTCACTTCGGGTTCTGCCATCACTCTAGGTCCGGCCCTCACTTTGGGTATTGCCTTCACAATGCGTCCTGCCCTCACTCTGGGTCCTGCCCTCACTTCGGATCCTGCCCTCACTTCGGATCCTGCCCTCACACTAGGTCCTGGCCTCACTCTGTGTCCTGCCCTCACTTAGGGTCCTGCCATTACTCTAGGTCCTGCCCTGACTTCGGGTGTTGACTTCACTCAGGGTCCTGCCCTCAGTCTGGGTCCTGCCATCACTTCGGGTGTTGCCCTCACTCTGGGTCCTGCCCTCACTCTGTGTCCTGACTTCACTCAGGGTCCTGCCCTCACTCTGTGTCCTGCCCTCACTCTGTGTCCTGACTTCACTCTGTGTCCTGCCCTCACTCTGGGTCCTGCCCTCACTTCGGGTCTTGCCCTCACTCTGGGTCCTGCCCTCACTCTGTATCCTAACTTCACGCAGGGTCCTGCCCTCATTGTGGGATCTGCCCTCACTTCGGGTTTTGCCCTCACTCTGGGTCCTGCCCTCACTCTGTGTTCTGCCATCACTCAGGGTCCTGCCCTCACTCTGTGTCCTGACTTCACTCAGGGTCCTGCCCTCACTCTGGGTCCAGCCCTCACTTCGGGTGTTGCCCTCACTCTGGGTAATGCCCTCACTCTGTGTCCTAACTTCACTCAGGGTCCTGCACTCACTCTGGGTCCAGCCATCACTTCGGGTGTTGCCCTCACTCTGGGTCCTGCCCTCACTCTGTGTCCTGACTTCACTCAGGGTCCTGCACTCACTCTGGGTCCTGCCCTCACTTCGGGTTCCGCCCTCACACTAGGTCCTGGCCTCACTCTGGGTCCTGCACTCATTTCGAGATCTGCACTCACTCTGGATCCTGCCCTCACTCTGTGTACTGCCCTCATTCTGTGTCCTGACTTCACTCAGGGTCCTGCCCTCACACTGGGTTCTGGCATCACTGTGTGTCCTGACTTCACTCTGGGTTCTGCCCTCACTTCGGGTCCTGCCCTCACACTGGGTCCTGGCATCACTGTGTGTCCTGACTTCACTCTGGGTCCTGCCCTCACTCTGTGTCCTGCCCTCACTTCGAGATCCGCCCTCACTCTGGGTCCAGCCCTCACTTCCGGTTCTGCCATCACTATAGGTCCTGCCCTCACTTCGGGTGTTGCCTTCACTCTGGGTCCTGCCCTCACTCAGGGTCCTGCCCTCACTCAGGGTCCTGCCCTCACTCTGGGTCCTGCCCTCACTCTGGGTCCTGCCCTCACTTCGGGTCCTGACTTCACTCAGGGTCCTGCCCTCACTTCGGGTCCTGCCCTCACGCTGGGTCCTGCCCTCATTCTGGGTCCTGCCCTCACTGTGGATCCTGCCTTCACTCTGGGTCCGACCCTCAGTCTGTGTCCTGACTACACTCAGGGTCCTGCCCTCACTGTGTGTCCTACCTTCACTGTGGGTCGTGCCCTCACTCTGGGTCCTGCCATCACTCTGTGTCCTGCCCTCACTCAGGGTGCTGCCCTCACTCTGGGTCCTGACTTCACTCTGGGACCTGCCCTCATTTCGGGTCCTGCCCGCAGACAGTGTCCGACCCTCACTTTGGGTCCTGCCCTCACTCTGGGTCCTGCCCTCACTTCAGGTGTTGCCCTCACTCTGGGTCCTGCCCTCACTCTGTGTCCTGACTTCACTCAGGGTACTGCCCTCACTGTGGGTCCTACCCTCACTCTGGGTCCTGCCCTCACTTAGGGTCCTGCCCTCACTCTGGGTCCTGCCCTCACTTCGGGTCCTGCCCTCACACTGGGTACTACCCTCACTTTGTGTCCTGACTTCACTCTGGGTCCTGCCCTCACTTCGGGTGTTGCCCTCACTCTGGGTCCTGCCCTCACTCTGGGTCCTGCCCTTACTCTGGGTCATGCCCTCACTTCGGGTCCTGACTTCACTCAGGGTCCTGCCCTCACTTCGGGTCCTGCCCTCACGCTGGGTCCTGCCCTCATTCTGGGTCCTGCCCTCACTTAGGGTCCTGCCCTCACTCTGGGTCCTGCCCTCACTCTGGGTCCTGCCCTCACTTCGGGTGTTGCCCTCTCTCTGGGTCCTGCCCTCATTCTGGGTCCTGCCCTCACTCTGGGTCCTGCCCTCACTCTGGGTCCTGCCTTCACTCTGGGTCCTGCCCACACTCTGGGTCCTGCCCTCACTTCGGGTCCTGCCCTCACTCTGTATCCTGACTTCACTCTGTGTCCTGCCATCACTTTGGGTACTGCCCTCACTCTGGGTCCTAACTTCACTCAAGGTCCTGCCCTCACTCTGTGTCCTGCCCTCACTCTGTGTCCTGACTTCACTCTGGGTCCTGCCCTCACTTCGGGTTCTGCCCTCACACTAGGTCCAGCCCTCACTTTGGGTGTGGCCCTCACTTCGGGTTCTGCCATCACTCTAGGTCCGGCCCTCACTTTGGGTATTGCCTTCACAATGCGTCCTGCCCTCACTCTGGGTCCTGCCCTCACTTCGGATCCTGCCCTCACTTCGGATCCTGCCCTCACACTAGGTCCTGGCCTCACTCTGTGTCCTGCCCTCACTTAGGGTCCTGCCATTACTCTAGGTCCTGCCCTGACTTCGGGTGTTGACTTCACTCAGGGTCCTGCCCTCAGTCTGGGTCCTGCCATCACTTCGGGTGTTGCCCTCACTCTGGGTCCTGCCCTCACTCTGTGTCCTGACTTCACTCAGGGTCCTGCCCTCACTCTGTGTCCTGCCCTCACTCTGTGTCCTGACTTCACTCTGTGTCCTGCCCTCACTCTGGGTCCTGCCCTCACTTCGGGTCTTGCCCTCACTCTGGGTCCTGCCCTCACTCTGTATCCTAACTTCACGCAGGGTCCTGCCCTCATTGTGGGATCTGCCCTCACTTCGGGTTTTGCCCTCACTCTGGGTCCTGCCCTCACTCTGTGTTCTGCCATCACTCAGGGTCCTGCCCTCACTCTGTGTCCTGACTTCACTCAGGGTCCTGCCCTCACTCTGGGTCCAGCCCTCACTTCGGGTGTTGCCCTCACTCTGGGTAATGCCCTCACTCTGTGTCCTAACTTCACTCAGGGTCCTGCACTCACTCTGGGTCCAGCCATCACTTCGGGTGTTGCCCTCACTCTGGGTCCTGCCCTCACTCTGTGTCCTGACTTCACTCAGGGTCCTGCACTCACTCTGGGTCCTGCCCTCACTTCGGGTTCCGCCCTCACACTAGGTCCTGGCCTCACTCTGGGTCCTGCACTCATTTCGAGATCTGCACTCACTCTGGATCCTGCCCTCACTCTGTGTACTGCCCTCATTCTGTGTCCTGACTTCACTCAGGGTCCTGCCCTCACACTGGGTTCTGGCATCACTGTGTGTCCTGACTTCACTCTGGGTTCTGCCCTCACTTCGGGTCCTGCCCTCACACTGGGTCCTGGCATCACTGTGTGTCCTGACTTCACTCTGGGTCCTGCCCTCACTCTGTGTCCTGCCCTCACTTCGAGATCCGCCCTCACTCTGGGTCCAGCCCTCACTTCCGGTTCTGCCATCACTATAGGTCCTGCCCTCACTTCGGGTGTTGCCTTCACTCTGGGTCCTGCCCTCACTCAGGGTCCTGCCCTCACTCAGGGTCCTGCCCTCACTCTGGGTCCTGCCCTCACTCTGGGTCCTGCCCTCACTTCGGGTCCTGACTTCACTCAGGGTCCTGCCCTCACTTCGGGTCCTGCCCTCACGCTGGGTCCTGCCCTCATTCTGGGTCCTGCCCTCACTGTGGATCCTGCCTTCACTCTGGGTCCGACCCTCAGTCTGTGTCCTGACTACACTCAGGGTCCTGCCCTCACTGTGTGTCCTACCTTCACTGTGGGTCGTGCCCTCACTCTGGGTCCTGCCATCACTCTGTGTCCTGCCCTCACTCAGGGTGCTGCCCTCACTCTGGGTCCTGACTTCACTCTGGGACCTGCCCTCATTTCGGGTCCTGCCCGCAGACAGTGTCCGACCCTCACTTTGGGTCCTGCCCTCACTCTGGGTCCTGCCCTCACTTCAGGTGTTGCCCTCACTCTGGGTCCTGCCCTCACTCTGTGTCCTGACTTCACTCAGGGTACTGCCCTCACTGTGGGTCCTACCCTCACTCTGGGTCCTGCCCTCACTTAGGGTCCTGCCCTCACTCTGGGTCCTGCCCTCACTTCGGGTCCTGCCCTCACACTGGGTACTACCCTCACTTTGTGTCCTGACTTCACTCTGGGTCCTGCCCTCACTTCGGGTGTTGCCCTCACTCTGGGTCCTGCCCTCACTCTGGGTCCTGCCCTTACTCTGGGTCATGCCCTCACTTCGGGTCCTGACTTCACTCAGGGTCCTGCCCTCACTTCGGGTCCTGCCCTCACGCTGGGTCCTGCCCTCATTCTGGGTCCTGCCCTCACTTAGGGTCCTGCCCTCACTCTGGGTCCTGCCCTCACTCTGGGTCCTGCCCTCACTTCGGGTGTTGCCCTCTCTCTGGGTCCTGCCCTCATTCTGGGTCCTGCCCTCACTCTGGGTCCTGCCCTCACTCTGGGTCCTGCCTTCACTCTGGGTCCTGCCCACACTCTGGGTCCTGCCCTCACTTCGGGTCCTGCCCTCACTCTGTATCCTGACTTCACTCTGTGTCCTGCCATCACTTTGGGTACTGCCCTCACTCTGGGTCCTAACTTCACTCAAGGTCCTGCCCTCACTCTGTGTCCTGCCCTCACTCTGTGTCCTGACTTCACTCTGGGTCCTGCCCTCACTTCGGGTTCTGCCCTCACACTAGGTCCAGCCCTCACTTTGGGTGTGGCCCTCACTTCGGGTTCTGCCATCACTCTAGGTCCGGCCCTCACTTTGGGTATTGCCTTCACAATGCGTCCTGCCCTCACTCTGGGTCCTGCCCTCACTTCGGATCCTGCCCTCACTTCGGATCCTGCCCTCACACTAGGTCCTGGCCTCACTCTGTGTCCTGCCCTCACTTAGGGTCCTGCCATTACTCTAGGTCCTGCCCTGACTTCGGGTGTTGACTTCACTCAGGGTCCTGCCCTCAGTCTGGGTCCTGCCATCACTTCGGGTGTTGCCCTCACTCTGGGTCCTGCCCTCACTCTGTGTCCTGACTTCACTCAGGGTCCTGCCCTCACTCTGTGTCCTGCCCTCACTCTGTGTCCTGACTTCACTCTGTGTCCTGCCCTCACTCTGGGTCCTGCCCTCACTTCGGGTCTTGCCCTCACTCTGGGTCCTGCCCTCACTCTGTATCCTAACTTCACGCAGGGTCCTGCCCTCATTGTGGGATCTGCCCTCACTTCGGGTTTTGCCCTCACTCTGGGTCCTGCCCTCACTCTGTGTTCTGCCATCACTCAGGGTCCTGCCCTCACTCTGTGTCCTGACTTCACTCAGGGTCCTGCCCTCACTCTGGGTCCAGCCCTCACTTCGGGTGTTGCCCTCACTCTGGGTAATGCCCTCACTCTGTGTCCTAACTTCACTCAGGGTCCTGCACTCACTCTGGGTCCAGCCATCACTTCGGGTGTTGCCCTCACTCTGGGTCCTGCCCTCACTCTGTGTCCTGACTTCACTCAGGGTCCTGCACTCACTCTGGGTCCTGCCCTCACTTCGGGTTCCGCCCTCACACTAGGTCCTGGCCTCACTCTGGGTCCTGCACTCATTTCGAGATCTGCACTCACTCTGGATCCTGCCCTCACTCTGTGTACTGCCCTCATTCTGTGTCCTGACTTCACTCAGGGTCCTGCCCTCACACTGGGTTCTGGCATCACTGTGTGTCCTGACTTCACTCTGGGTTCTGCCCTCACTTCGGGTCCTGCCCTCACACTGGGTCCTGGCATCACTGTGTGTCCTGACTTCACTCTGGGTCCTGCCCTCACTCTGTGTCCTGCCCTCACTTCGAGATCCGCCCTCACTCTGGGTCCAGCCCTCACTTCCGGTTCTGCCATCACTATAGGTCCTGCCCTCACTTCGGGTGTTGCCTTCACTCTGGGTCCTGCCCTCACTCAGGGTCCTGCCCTCACTCAGGGTCCTGCCCTCACTCTGGGTCCTGCCCTCACTCTGGGTCCTGCCCTCACTTCGGGTCCTGACTTCACTCAGGGTCCTGCCCTCACTTCGGGTCCTGCCCTCACGCTGGGTCCTGCCCTCATTCTGGGTCCTGCCCTCACTCTGGGTCCTGCCCACACTCTGGGTCCTGCCCTCCCTCTGGGTCCTGCCCTCACTCAGGGTCCTGCCCTCACTCTGGGTCCTGCCCTCACTCTGGGTCCTGCCCACACTCTGGGTCCTGCCCTCCCTCTGGGTCCTGCCCTCACTCTGGGTCCTGCCCTCACTCTGGGTCCTGCCCTCACTTCGGGTCCTGCCCTCAGTCTGGGTCCTGCCCTCACTTCGGGTCCTGCCCTCCCTCTGGGTCCTGCCCTCACTCTGGGTCCTTCCCTCCCTCTGGGTCCTGCCCTCTCTCTGGGTCCTGCCCTCAGTCTGGGTCCTGACTTCACTGCGTCTCCGCACTTGAACATGCCTTCGGAGTTCCCCGCCACGCCCCGGCTCCCTAGCCCCGCTCTAGCGCCGCCCGCAGCCGTTGAACCCGCCCCTTCGCGTTCCCCGGCCGGCCCCGGCGTCCTGGCCCCGCTCCTGTCCCGCCCCTTGCTCTCTCGGGGACCGCTACCGTAGGGGATCACCAGAGACCACGTTTCTCTGGGCACACTTACTGCGCGTTGGAATTCGCATTTTAAGCGGCACGTAGTACTTTCATTTTGATCGTGTTGTGGGCAAACGCTACCTAGCAACACACTGCCTCGAATACATCTCCACTCGGGCTCCGCCCCCCCGACTCCGCCCCCGCCCCCGACTCCGCCCCCCGCCTCCGACTCCGCCCCCCGCCCGCTGGCCAACCAGGGCCTAGTAAAGAAACCGGAACTCGACCGGACCGCGCGCCGGGGTCGGGCCTTTGGCTGCGCCGCACGGCACCGCGCTTGCGCGCGCCGTTTGTTGCGTCACTCGGCCGCGCCCAGGATCTCCGTGCGGCGGTCCTTGGTACTGGTGGCCGCAAGGGTCGGAGGTTGTTCTGTGCAAGTTCCCCTCGGGGCTCCCCCATGGAGGAGACGGCACTGACGGTTGCAGCCGCGGATGCTTGCACTTTCCCCTGGACGGCGACCAAGGCGTTGACCGCGCGGGCGCAGGAGCGATCGGTCCTCACGGCCTGTGTGCGGGTGTGAGCGGAGGTGACCGGAGCCAGGTAACGGAGGGGAAGCCGCGCTGTCGGCAGTCATCTGGGGTGAGGTCGCCACTCCTGTTTCCTTGCCGACGGCGCGAAGGGGCTGCCTGTGGGCGGGTTTTCTGGTCGTGGGCCGGGAGGGCGCTTCGTGGGCGTCTGTCTTTGCCCTGGGACACTGAGCCACGCGTGTTCCGAGACGGAAGCGGTTTTCCTCGTTCCCTGCACGGAGGAAGCCACAGAAACCGGCTCGGCCCTGTCGGGGCGCCTGTTATTACGTCCATTAAAATAGTTTCCTGGGGTTGTGAGTTTTAGAAGATTGTTTTAGTTACTGCGGGGAGCGCTGACAGTCGCACAAGCCTTGGAAGTCTGCTGAGATGTTTCGAATAGACTTTTAATTTCCCAACTTTTGTTAAGTCACCGACTCCTCTTCCCCGCTCCGCACAACTGGACAAAACTGTATACGTTTAGTTTTGTGTTTGTGTCTCTTTGACCTCTTCACTAGTTTTTTCAATTTGTTTCATACAAGACCACGTCTTGGTTCTGTTTCTAGAAATTATCTATACACCATGTGCTTAGTACTTTTTTTTTTGTAATAAGAGAAAGTATGAGAGAATATAGACCTTTGTTTCATGAAGGCTAGTAAGAAAATTTTCAAAGGTAGTAACTATTTAGTCGTTTTGCCTACTTCTGTATTTTCTTCTTTCCAGGCCGGAGCTACTCTGCCAGGGCTTATAAATTTAAATGACAATAACAGGTGTTATTTACGAGGAAATGAGTCATCTCTGCTTCTTCCAGCCATTTTTTTTTCCATAAGAGAGACCATATTAAACTTACATGTAAGTTAAAATTTTGACTTATAACTCACGTTGCTAAATTAAGATTGGAGATTTAGGTTAGACTCTGTAGTGCTTACAGGTATGGCTTTAAAAAATAATTAGCCAAGTGAGAAGTTGCAAAAATTAAAGCTGTGGAAGCCAAGCAGAATTCATACAGACTAAGAACTCTGAAGTTTTAATATGATAATGGTCAGAAATTGAGGCCGGCGGACACCTAATTTCAGACTGTGGCCCTCTGCATGTGACTTAACCTCTGGGAGGCTTGGGTTCTTCAGCTGTAAGGTGGGGGTAATGCAACTTTCTTGTCGTTGAATGGATTGGAAATAATGTGTATCAGTTGCCTGGAACAGCACCCCCGTAGGTGTTCAGGAAGGGGTTGCTATTTCTGTTAGGGAGAAGCAGTAATAAAAAGAATGGCATGGCTTTTAGGCTGTTTTGTATTGTATGAAAGTTCCCAGCTTGGTACCCTTCCGATGACCCTTGCCCCCTCAGTGGCAGCCACAGTGGCCTTTCTTTCCTTAGAAACTGCGCATCTGCTCCTGCCTCAGTGCCTTTGCACTTGCTTCTTCCGCTGCTTTGTCCTTTCTCACCTCTTCCAAGCCTCCGCTCAGTTAGGCCTCCTAACCAACTGTCTCCCCAGCGCCCTTAACAGAAGCTTTACTTGTCCCCATGTTCTTACTTATTTTGTTTGTTGTCTTGCCCTGCCTCTAGCAAGGTGAGCTCCATGAGGGCCTGGTTGTGGCCTGTTTTATTTACTGCTGTATTCCCGTTCCTAGGACATAATGTGCATTCATGTAAATGTTTGTTGGTTGATGAAACGATGTAAGTTCGCCACCTGTCGTCAGGGAGCCACCATGAAGGGGATATGAGTCTTGCACCTAAGTCACCATAAAATACTCTTTAAGAGAAGTGTTCTAAGGCAGGTTAAGTGAAAGGCTAGGGAGTTGAGAAAAGATTGATTGCTCTGGCCTAGGGAGTTCAAGCAGGGCTTCCTGGCAGAGGTGCTTTTTGAACGGGGCTCTGAAATGGAAGGGAGAATGTAACCAAGGTATGGAAGAGGGAAAGGAGTCAGTGAGGGGGGCAGCAGCGTGTTGACCTCGGGTCGAACACAGGATGTGTGAATGCAGTGTTGGGAAATAAGATTTAAAAGATAGGTTTGGAATAAGTGATGAAAGCCTTAGCTGCTGGGTTACAAAAACTGCACTCCTTTCTGTAAAGAGTGAGAAGCCATCCTGAGCTTTGAGGCAGGAGCCCGAGGTGGCAGAGGCGTGGTGTGCGGAGCAGTGTGGGAGCAGCAGGTGTTTAAGCTGGATTAGAGACGGGAGCGACATGGAGGGCGAGGCCATATTTCTGAAAGGTGGACTCTGTCTGGCACCCTTGCCCGGGCACCCAGTTTGGGTGACATGGGTGACAGAGCCATGGTCAGAGCAGGAGGAGCAGCAGATCGGGCCAGGAGACAGCCTGAGTGCCACGTGCCCGTGCTCTGCCTCCGGACTGAACAGGGACCCCAGTGGGAGAGGCAGCAGCCTGCGAACGAGACCTGGGGTCTCGCCCTGCTGCCCGCCAGCCCCCGAGAAGCTGCTGCACGTCTGTGCCTGTTTTCTGACTGGGCGGGTGACTCTTATACACGTGGCTTTGGAGCGTGGCATCGCTCCTGCCCACTTCCTCCAACACAGGATGGCCGCGCCCAGAGGTCTTTCCTCGGGGCCCTGACCACAGGCCTTTGCCAGCTTTCGTGAAAGTGAAATGTCGAAAGAGCTGGGAGAGGTTTAAAGCTGTTAATGTACTTCAGTTGGCGTAATTTCTAAACCTCACTGACTTTGGTGATGGTGCTGCCTACTGTGAGTCTTTTTTTAAAAAATATTTTATTTGTTTATGTTTAGAGAGAGGGGAGGGGAGGGAGCAAGAGGGAGAGAAACATCGATGTGAGAAACTTGCCTTTCATACGTGCCAGGACTGGGGACCCAACCCACAACCCAGGCACGTGCCCTGACTGGGAATTGAACCTGCAACCCTTTGCTTTGCAGAACGACGCGCAGCCCACAGGCCGGGGCTGTTAGTCATCTTGTAAAGCAAATTTAATTTAGGTTTTCCTCGTGGATGTTAGAATCTTGGTCCATTTTTCCCTATTTCTTAAATTCGCAATTTCATAATTTTATTTCCTTTGAGATGTATTTATTTCATTTGCAACATACTTGCATTTAGTGCAAGTTAACAAGTATTTGTAAATATTAGTAAGTGCAGTTGTGAAAATTGTGTTACAATTTAGGAAAAAAAAGCTGGAAACTCTGAGTCTTTGGAAGCGTGTTTAAAATTTGAATAGGTCATTTTCAGAATTTTCAGTTCTCTCAGCTGTTGAGGTCAGGGACTTCCGATCATTTTTATAACTCCCGTGCCTGCCACAGAATAGCTGCTCAGGGGGCCACATATAAATAGCGGTACCAGCTGGGGGCAGGTGTGCCGGGGGGCGGGACCTTCCACGCACTCCCTCTGAGAGGCCGGGTGGCCAGGTACCCACCTGGCGCTCCTCATTGTCATCGCTGGTGAAGTGAAACTTGGCAAGTTTTCTTGTTCAGCTGTGTTTCACCCTGGCCCTGCCTGGGAGCCAATCCTTAAGGATAAAAAATCGTCTGTCTCGGGGTCCCCAGCCCTGACGGACTTGCAGTTAGAGAGAGTGGGAGCAGAGCTTTGCCAGGCCCGGGAACTGTCACGCAGCTCGTTCCTCGCATGACATTCGCACTGATGCCCTGTTTTCAGAGCGAACGGCCGATAATTCACTTACTTAGTTTAGCGGCT
This sequence comes from Furipterus horrens, assembly GCF_987537825.1. Lineage (NCBI taxonomy): Eukaryota > Metazoa > Chordata > Mammalia > Chiroptera > Furipteridae > Furipterus > Furipterus horrens. The sequence continues at coordinate 318,562 of NW_028327186.1, read as the reverse complement.
GAAGGCTGCTTTATAATTTGACAGCTTGGAATTTTTACGTAGCTTGCTGCCCCTCCCCCACCCTCCTTCATACACACGTAGCTGCATGCGTGAACAAACCACCTTAGTTTAGAAAGGCTTGTAAATCACACTTGCCACTCTAAATGAGTACCTTTTGTGGGGAATCCAGCACAAAGAACCCAAGTCATTGCCTAAGGAACTTACTGAGCTTATCTTCAAAGGTAGATCATTAACTGTATATTAAATTATACGAGGCTGACTATACATAAATAGGTGCCAAGGAGAGGAGAATGCCTGTGGGCTGGAGCTGTTGAAGTCTTGGTGGCACAGCTGGAAGTTGACCTGGCCTTGCGTGGAGAGCAGGCTCTTGGGCAGTGGGTAGAAGGGCGGGCCCTGGTGGGATGGGGCTGGGTGGGGTGGGGCCGGGGATCTGGATCCTGAGGACTCTTGGCCTCAAGGGAGCCCCATCCTGTGTTGGGAAAGGAAGTGGGCTGGAGGGATGCAACTCTCCAAAGCCACATGGGTGAGATTGACCCGCCCTGCCAAAAAAAGGGCCTTCTCTGTACCTTTGTGTGTTTGACCTTTTCCATGATAGAAAGGAAAGAGAGAACTAGATTTCAGACAGGCTCATGAAACCTTATATAAATAAATGGAGGAAATTCATGTGTAGACATAGTAAAGCTAGGAACAACGAACTTGCGGTGACCTTAAGGTAAAATGAGTAAGGTTCTGTTATAATGGAGTGTTTTAATCCCCTCTTCTTCACCTTGTTAGTTGGGGTGGGATTTCCTCCCGGTGACACTTGACATTAGGCTGATGAGAGCTGCCTTGTTCACTAGTTGTCCCTTATGCTTAGTCCCTGAAGGACACTGCCCACCACACCGGGCGCATGGGGCTGCAGAATGACAGACCAGGGACTCTGGGAGGCAGGCTTTGTAGTAAGGAGGTCGCGGTGGCCTTGGCTCCTGCAGGACGGTGTGAGCAGCTTGCTTTAATAATTGGAGCCCGAGTCCTGGCTGCTGTGGCTCAGTGGATTGAGTGCCGGCCTGCGAACCAAAGGGTCACCAGTTCAGTTCCTGGCGGGGGCACATGCCTGGGTTGCCAGCTGGGTTCCCAGTTGGGGGGCATGGAAGAGGCAACTACATATTGATGTTTCTCTCACTGTCTTTCTCCCCCCCTTTCCCTCTAAAAAGAAATAAATAAAATATTTTTAAAAAGAAATTCTAAGCAGGCACAGTGCCTGGAAACTCGCGCTTAGAGCACTGGAAGCCCTCCCGGTTTTACCAGAAGTCAAGGCAGCACATAATATTGGGACTTAATTTTAGCCCTCCTACCACATGTAGGTAGCTTGCGTTTAGTGAAAGCTATCATTAGTGTGTGTAAATATTACTAAATTAACATTCGGTGTTTGAAAGTCAGGTTTATGTATGTAGAGGCTGGATTTGGGTCTGTGAGGCTGTCATGCTGGGATTGGAATTGTAGACAAACCTGTTTATTGTAGATAAGCTTGTTTTTGCTTCTCATCTTTGTAGAAAACAAAGTTCCATTTTATTGATTCCGGAATGGTCAGACCTTCAAAATGGAGATTTATGAACCAGGAACTTAAGTCACTTCCTCAGTGGCACTTGCATGGTAATTAAGAACGTCACTTTGTGATGGTGCTGCCTCAAAGGAGGAGGGAGATTTTATGTAAGGGGTGCGCTTATCAAAGTGAGGTGACCCGTGCTCCCGGGAAGGGCACTGCTGGCAGCTGGGCTGAGGTGCGGCGTAGCTCGGCCCCTGGGCCCCCTTTTCCCAGAGCCGAGGGCGCCTGTCTGCTTTCCCACTGGTGTGGAGCACTCTCCCCGGCCGCCTCTGACAGCTCTGTACCCTTATCCAGTTTGCAGGCTAGGAAACACGGGCTACATTTTAGGGTGCTGATCTAAAGGACGCAGTGGTTTCCTGTCGGTTGGGCTCAGTTCTGTGTGATCCCATCCATCTCTGTTTATCCCAAAAATTCTATATGAAGATGTATTTTGAGACCCCCGGATCCCTGCGTGCACGGGGAGGCGGGTCAGCGCGGCCGGACCAGGCGTGCAGCACTGCCGGGGCGCTGCAGGCGCGCGGTACCCGTGGGCACGCACTCAGCGTGCAGGGGGCTCGGGCTGCCCCCCACCCCTCCCGCAGGCCTTCGCTCCCCGCTGCTGTGCCTGCGCCTGCCTTGCCTCCGCACAGACAGACTGCCCTGGGCAGCGAGCGCTCCTGGTCACGGCGACTCCGCAGTTGGGCTCAGGCGGAGGCTGGGCGGGCGGTACCGAAGTTTGGCGCTTATTCATTGTAAAGCCCTCAGCGGCCTAGGGACTGGGGACTGTTTAGCTTCTCTCTCTCTCTCTCTCTCTTTTTTTTTTTTTTTTTTTTTTTAGATTTTTATTTATTTATTTTTAGAGAGAGGGGAAGGGAAGGAGAAAGAGAGGGAGAGAAGCATCAACGTGTGGTTGCCGCTCATGCGCGCCCAACTGGGGGCCTGGCCCACAACCCAGGCCTGTGCCCTGACTGGGAATCGAACCGGCGACCCTTTGGTTCGCAGGCTGATGCTCAATCCACTGAGCCACACCAGCTAGGGCTGTTTAGCTTTTCTTCTGTGTGTCTTCAGGTTGTGACTCACTCACAGTGATGCTCCTGGCTAGAGCAGGGCAGTCTCCGCATCCCTGCTTCGGACTTTTCTGAGCGCATTCTCTTGCCTTAGGCGTGGCACTAGGAGGCCTGGAGGGGGTTCGTGTAGATAGATGAGCTCATCCGCAGTGCATGTGACTGACACTACAAAAGCTCGGAGCAGGCGTCCGTATGACTTTGTCCTAGATTGCGGAGCGACCTTGCTTTGGGGACTTACTCGTGGTTTCTCCTCTGGCACCCCTGCAGCTCTTGAGCACTGCAGGGGGTATTTTAAAAACCTCAATATAGAAATGTCTGAACATACCCAGTGCAAATAAAAGTAGAGAGAATAATAACAGTGAACCTCCGTTTGCCCAGCACCCACCTTTAACAGTGATCCCCATTTTCTGCAGGCAGTTGTGGTTTTGCACAAACCTGGTGGGAACTTGGTGTTTACCTGTAGTGAGCCTCGTCAGGCGTGTAAGTTAGCTGTCTCATGGCACGTGGCAGGGAGCTTGTATGATCGTCCTCGCAGGTCTGTGGGCCAGCGAGGGTGACTCTGTTTTGCTCTCCCAGTGGCAGTGGCAGGATGCAAAGGGTCCTCTCCAGGTCTAGTCTCAGAACTGGCACTTTGTCACTTACACCCACTGGCCAAAGCAAGCCACATGACCAACCCCCCAGACACTGGGGTGGGAAAAACTCTTCTGTTCCTGATGTTATTTGAGGAACCAGGCAAATTGGAACGTTGACCCTTTCACCTGGAATGTCAGCTCTGTGTGATAATACTGTTCGCCATTATCACAGAAGGGTAGCATTTCACTGTCTCTGGTCTGCCTCCCTACGGAAGACTAAGAGCTGTGCCCTTTTCATCCAGAGACAGAGCAAAATGCTTACTGCCCGCAGCACGTGCTCAGTGGCTGCTGTGTGAGTGGGGAGGAGAAGTACCTGAGGGGCTAGGTGATAGTTGCTTTTGTTAAAGGCCAGGGTCTCATAACCTGAAGGATGGAAAGACTTGGCTAGTCAGGGAGGGTTACTAAGTGAGGACCAGGACCCAACTGCTGATTCATCCTGGGATTCGATTGTTTAGTGAGACTTAAAATCAGGGAACTCCAGAAACTGGGTGGTAGTTATAACCGGTCATCAACTATGTTGCTGAGTCATGCTTTTCGTCCACTTTCTACACTGTTGTAGTTCCTTTGTCAACGGAGTTCATGGGTTGGCCATTGGGAAGAAATGGCTTCCTGTCTGGTCTGAGCCCTCTAGGCTCCACAGCCCTCATGCTCTCTGACAGGCCCTCCAGCGGCGCGCCTGCGCCCTGGCGCACGTGTCTGCCGGAGTCATCATTTGCTGATGAGTACACACATCTCCCTACACCACCCCCCAGAGAGGCTAAATGAGAAATAAATTACCGTACGCTCATATCGACATAGCTTTCTAAGAAGAAAGTGTGTGGGTGAGAAGTTTTTGAGTTTTTCTACCTAGATTATTCCGAAAGGACACGTTTGTGAAATCAGTAAATGTGTTTATAAGCTAGATTTGTATATCTATGCCTGATTTTCATTGTGTAGAATGTTCTTTCTTATAAGCAAAGTTTTGTCACTATGGACTGTCAGTTAAGACTGGAAACATTTTTAGAATATGAAACCAGAATTTATAAAATCAACTTAGATGTTGTTTTGAGTTATCATTTGTGTATAATATTGGATTTGTTTAATTAATTAGCATACAACATGATTGTGTATGCCTAGATTGTGACATGATTACCGTAGTAAGTTAACATCCATCACCTCCCATAGTTACACATTTTTTTCTTGTGATGAGAACTTTGAAGATCTACTCTCTTAGCAGCTTTCAAGTGTACCATACAGTGTCATTAACCATAGTCACCATGCCGCACATGACATCCCCAGGGCTGATTTACCTTATAACTGGAGGTTTGAGCCTTTTGACCCCTTCCCCCCCGCTTCCCTCACTCCCTAACCCCCACAGCTGGTTACCACCACTTTGTTCTCTGGTCCTATGAGTTTGGGTTTTAAGCATAGTTTTATATCGTGATACCATCTTTTCCCATAATTTTAAGAAATGCAATTAGATTAGTGTTAAATATAAGTACTAAATATGTATTTTTTCAGAACCGATAAGGAAAGTATTATTTCTGTATGAGAAGAGAAACACAGCGCGATCTCGGATTGCGTGGCCGCTGTCCTGACCGTCTGGGAAGACCTCATTGTGTTTTGCCTCGTGCAGGTGTGAAGTCCACAGCGTCCTGCGTCCAGCACCAGCGCCTCTCCGTCCTGTGATCAATGTGAGTCCCAGGAACTTCTCACGTCACAAACGAAATGAACCAGGGGCGTGGAAAGTATGACTTCTATATTGGTCTGGGACTGGCTATGAGCTCCAGCATTTTCATTGGAGGCAGTTTCATCTTGAAAAAGAAAGGCCTTCTGCGACTTGCCAGGAAAGGCTCCATGAGAGCAGGTAAGTTGTGCCCTGGGGGCTGTGTGACGTCCGTGCGTGGGGGCTGTGTGACGTCACTGCTGGGTGGCTCTGTGACGTCACTGCTGGTCGGCTCTGTGACGTCCGTGCGTGGGGGCCCTGTGACATCCGTGCGTGGGGGCTCTGTGACGTCCGTGCGTGGTGGCTCTGTGACATCAGTGCTCGGCAGCCCTGTGATGTCCGTGCGTGGGGGTTCTGTGACGTCAGTGCTGGGCGGCCCTGTGACGTCCATGCGTGGGGGGCTCTGTGACGTCAGTGCTGGGCGGCCCTGTGACGTCCATGCGTGGGGACTGTGTGACGTCACTGCTGGGCGGCCCTGTGACATCTGTGCGTGGGGGCTGTGTGACGTCAGTGCTGGGCGGCCCTATGACGTCCGTGCGTGGTGGCTCTGTGACATCAGTGCTCGGCAGCCCTGTGATGTCCATGTGTGGGGGCTCTGTGACGTCCGTGCGTGGGGGCCCTGTGACGTCCGTGCGTGGGGGCTCTGTGACATCAGTGCTCGGCAGCCCTGTGATGTCCGTGCGTGGGGGCTCTGTGACGTCCGTGCGTGGGGGCCCTGTGACGTCCGTGCGTGGGGACTCTGTGACATCAGTGCTCGGCAGCCCTGTGATGTCCGTGCGTGGGGGCTCTGTGACATCAGTGCTGGGCGGCCCTGTGACGTCCGTGCGTGGGGGCCCTGTGACGTCCGCGCGGGCTGACGTCCGCAGGTGCTTTGTAGACCACCGCATCTCCGTTCCAGTGTGTTCAGAACTGTGGACTGCGAGAGTTGTAAATGTTTATAGAGAATCCAGCATCAGTTTTGTAATGAAAACAAGAAGCCAGAGATGCCCAGTAAGTTACCTCCTCGCTCTCGCAGGTGTTAGCAGGCTGGGAACGGCCCAGGCCCGGTGAGCCTCCAGCCTTGCCTTTACGTTCTGATGACTCTGCAGGGAGCGAGGGGAGGGTCTGCGGAGAGGCAGAACCCTATTCAGGCCAGGCTCTTTTGTCTGTGATAGTGGAAGCTGGATTTGTACCTTAGGCATTTTTTTCCTGAAGATCTTAAATTCGGGAAGGAAAGAGAGGGCTTCCATGGATTGAAGAGCCCTTTATTCGTGAGCTTTTGAAGGGTGGCGTAGGCTGTTCCCCAGAAACTGCTCACAGGTCAGGAGACCCGGGGGACACTTGCCGTGCTGGAACCCCACTCTGACTTCGTCCGGTGCACGCGTGACAGCTCCCAGCATTGTGTCGCATCCTGGTCATGTCTGTTGTTCGGCCTCTGCATCAGTTCTAGACCCGGGTCTGACCTCCTCGGAGGACCGGCTTTGGCAGTAAAAAATGTCACCTCCCTCTTTGCTGTGCGGTCTACGTGGCTGACCCTAATCAAGCAGTCTGAAAAGCTTGGCCTCTGCTGGAGTTCACGGACACAGGAGGATCTCTTGAACTCGTGTGTTCCTCACTCTTGGTCAGTCCTGAGGCAGGTGCTCTCCTTGCCTGTGACAGGGATGCCCGTCCGAGGCTCTCTCTGCACTGACTTTGTCTTTTGGGCAAGGGCTTAAGTACCAACCGCTTGACTTGATTAGTTTGGTTGGGATGAAAGTCAAATGAACAAGCAGGCTCAGTCTGTGTACACCTGGTCAGTGTGGGACCCCTCTGTCGAAGGTCACGGTCACCTATGTGGCTTGTGATCTTTCAGGCTAATTCCTTTGAAGTTGGACTGCTTTTTATTGGTTCATTTTCTTTGTTTATTAAAGCTGACTTCACAAAACAAAAGAATGAAGAATAAGGATTGATTTAATTCCTTCACTCAACATTACAATACAAACCTAAACGTTTTTAACATTATCATGGCCCTCACATCTCCTTTTGTTGTATAATTATAAAAATATTATCTAAGAAATCCCTTGATAGTGATAGAACCTTTGTTCAAACTAGTAATTAGCAGTAAGTGAGATAGTTTAAAACCTGTCATTAATAATAATTGTCATAAATTTGTAGTGGTCTGTTAATCTTTCAAAGAAGTGAACTATTTTTTCATTCACAGGTCAAGGTGGCCATGCATATCTTAAGGAATGGTTGTGGTGGGCTGGACTGCTCTCAAGTACGTATAAAGTTGTTTTTAATTTTTTTATTTTTTAAAGATTTTTATTTATTTACTTTTAGAGAGAGGGAAAGGGAGGCAGAGGAACATTGATGTGTGAGAGACACATTGATCGTTTGCCTCTGATATGCCCCCAACTGGGGACCTGGCCCACAACCCAGGCATGTGCCCTGACTGGGAATCGAACCAGCGACCTTTAGGTTCACAGGCTGGTACTCAATTCACTGAGCTGCACCAACCAGGGCTGTATAGAGAATATTTTAAGAAGATGTTATAGTTGAATATTGAGATATTTGCAGATACTACTACAGCTTCATATTACTAGCAGCTTTTAAAAGTTTAAATAAGTTCTTTTCCTAATGAACAAAACTCAAAATATTTATAATTTAAGCCTATAAAAGTCATTTAGCAGTTTGATAGCTTATTTAATTTGAATGGGAAGACTTTTTTACCTATCCGATTAAAACACATCTGACTTGTCTGTGTGTTTTTACAACTCTGCTCGGTTTGAGAAGGTGATTTTGAAAGGGAAAGGTCATAGGAAACAGCCTGTTTTAAGCCCCCACCCGGCTCCTCTCCTTTCCTAGCTGGACAGTCGACAGGACTGTCCACAAAAAGGTGCGCAGAAAAGTCACCCGTAAGAGACTGAGCCTTCAAAGTACTCAGGGTTAAATTATGTAAATATTGGTCCTAGGCTTAAGGGCAGCTGAAATTACAAAGTGACTGATTAGTCTGTTCGTTCAATGAATATTGATTAGTTTTGGATACCCGGTATTGTTCTAGGTGCTGGGGTGCTGGAGATACACTAGGCAAAGAAGCAGAAAATTCTTGCCCTCTGAGAGTGAACATTCTAGATGGAAGGCAAATAAGAGTAAATAAGTTAAAATTTGTTAGTGATAAATGCTAACATTGGTTAGGAGTAAGGTAGGGAAGGGATATAAAATGAAGGATTGATAGCTTCACATTTTCGTTGGGGGGCCAGGGCAGGCCTCCTACAGGAAGTGAGGGAGCTGTCCATGTGAATATTCAGGGAAGACCATTTTAAACAGGAGGAAACGGTAAAGGTGAAGACCAGGGTGTGGGACCGGGCCTGGGCTATATAGGTGTGCTGGGCAGCCTCCAGGTAGCCCCCAGAGGTCCTCACCCCAGTATTCACACCCTCGTATAATGCGCTCTGGCATTGATGAGCGCTGGCCCTTGTGGCAGAGTGGGGCAGGAGTGAGGATTTCTGTCTTTGGAGGCTGTCCTCCGGGATGTTGCCACGTAGCCCTCACTGCTTGGGTAGCTCATATGGAGTCGTGCAGCGGGATACTGAGGCAGCCTGAGGGAGAGCTGGAAACCGGCTTTTGCCCCAGCCTGCACGTATAAAAATCCCAAACCAAATAATGACTGAATCAGATTTATTCTAGCAATGCAGAGGTCGTGCAAATTTGGAAAACCAGTCCCTGTAATTTACCGTGTTAACAAATTGAAGGAAAAAAGATCACTTCAGTAAAATTAGGGAACTATTCATGACTAAAAGGAAAGTATTTCAAGTAAGCAACTTAAGTGAAGTTTTTTAATGTGATAAAGGATATATAAGACAAGCAAAAAAAAAAAAAAAAAAGCGAAAACAACAACACAGTGAACACCCAAATGGGGAAGTGTGGGGGGCTTTGCTTCTGGGCCTGGGGACAAGCAAATGGCCTCTCATTGTTCCTTCAGTGTTTCCCTGGACTTTCTAGCCCGCGCAGGAAGGCAAGGGGGCAAAATGGGAGAATCAGAAAGGAATGTATGAACTGTTGCAGTTGGTTGATGATATGACTGTGAGTATAAAAGTTCCAAAGAACATAAAGATAACTTATAAAATTAGGGTTTAGCAAGGTTGTTAATATAAAGCCAACATACAAAACTGAGCTGTATTTCCGTATATCAGTAAGAATTAGAAAATAAAATGTTGGAATGATACCATCTGCCTCTAGTTTTAAAAAACTTAAAAATGTAACAAAAGATGGGAAAGATTTCCACAGAGACAATAGAATCATTACTGAGAAGAAGAAAACAAATAGAGGGATGTATCGTTTTCATGGATTGAAAGTCATTATTGCAAAGTTGTCATTTCTCTCCCTGTGGACAGGTTAAATGCCATTCCATGCAAGCTGTATGTTATATGGTACGCCATAAGTTGATTTTAAAATTTGTGTGGAAATACAGACATATCTGAGAAAGGCAAAGCGACCCTTTAAGAAGAGGCGGAAGGACTTGCTTTACTGGATATGAAGACTTAGGAAGTTTCACTAATTAAGTCAGTATGGCATTGTGCTAGGATAGATACATAGGTGGTAGGATAGAAGGGGGAGCCCTGAAGCAGACCCACGGCACAGGTGACATTTAAGTAGGGAGATGTGCTTCTCAGTAAATACGGCTGTCACAACCCATATGGAGGAGAGTGAAATTGGATTCCTACCTCACGCCGTGTAGAGTAATTCCAGGTGATTCATAGCGGGAATGTGAAAGGCAGAACACTAAGCATTTAGACGCTAAAGAATTTTGAGAAAGATTTCTTGTACAAATTGTATGAAGCACTAACCAGAATGGGAAATATTTTTATTTTATTTAAAACAAATTTTTTTGAAGATCTTACTTATTTTTAGAGAGAGGCGAGGAAGGGAAAAAGAGGGAGAGAAACATTCATTGGTTGCCTCTCGCACGCCCCCAACTGGGGGCCTGGCCAGCAGCCCAGGCATGTGCCCTGACTGGGAATCGAACCAGCGACCGTTTGGCTCACAGGTCAACCTTCAATCCACTGAGCCACACCAGCCAGGGCTGGAAAATATTTTTAAAGTTCACAATAAAATTAAGAACTTCTTTTGATCAAGAGTCTAAGAGAATGTAAAGACAAATCACAAAGTTGTAAAAATAGTAAATACAATTTTTTTAAAATTACAGTGTTTTAACCCACAGGAAACTTATGTTCAAAATGTAAAGAATTGCCTCAGTAAGAGAAAACAAGCATCCTAATAGACAAATGGGGGGGAAACTTGAACAGCTGCTTTACCGAAAGGTTTCACTTGACCAATAAACAAAGGAAAAGGGGAAATGCGAGTTGAAAGCCTAGTAAAATAATCTCATTCCCCATTAACAGATAAGCAGACTTAAATCTGACAATTCAAGTATTGGGGAGCTCACAACTGCTGAGTGAAATTTGGCGACACCATTTTGTAAAACACCGTAGCCAATGGCGAGCTTTTAAAGCGATCACGTCTCTTTCCTATGAAAGATTCCCTAGCGGCTTTTCAACTTGGGTGACACCCTTAACAGGGCTCGCAGTGGTGGCTCTTGCCATGCTCTGTGTCACGTGCTCCGCTGCAGCGCGGTGGCTTCCTTGCTCTTCAGACACGAAGACATTGTCTTCGGTGAAGGTTTGGCGCTTGCTGTTCTCCCTGCTTGGGATGCGCCCCGCCACCACCACGCAGATTCAGGTTCACCCCGCCCCGCATGTCGGACTGGGGACGCTGCCCCTCAGAGCCCCTGTGCGGGCACCGTGGCCTGCCCCCGGCATGCCCTTCCTTTCCCTGGCTTCGTCTTCCTGCACAGGGGCCCCACCACGTAGGTTTTAGGAGAGCCCCGTCTTCGTTTTCTCCCTGGCACTTAGCGGGTACCCAAGGATATGGAAGAGCTGGGTGTTGTTTTTAAAAAAAGCCCGTGAGAAAGACTTGAGAAGTACTTCCCCACCCCTTTTAGCAGCTTGTAATTGATTTGTGTTTGTTGTCATAGGATATAAATACTATTAAAATTGTTTATTTAAAAAACATGCAAGTACATATTAGATCTCATCAGTTAAAATAAATTCGTCTTGTTTGTAATTGGGCCGGACTATTCTAATGTTGATAATTTATGAATAGATGGGAGAAAGTATGGAAATTACTAAGCAATTGAAGTAGCGTATAAACATATTTATATAAGTAGAGTGCAGCTATTTCCACGGCGCGTGGATGTGTTCCTATCTGAGAGCTTCCTTTCGTTGCCCTCCAAGTGGGAGCCGGCGAGGTGGCCAACTTCGCTGCGTACGCGTTCGCGCCCGCCACCCTGGTGACGCCGCTGGGAGCGCTCAGCGTCCTCGTAAGGTAAGGGCGCGGGCCGCGCTCCGGCCTGCGTGCTCAGCGTGCTTCACAATTAAACTACCTTAGGACGTTTTTAGCACTGTGTTGTAATGTGATTTTAAAAGGTTATCTCCTGTGCACAGACCAGCTGGCAGTTTGTGGGAGAAAACGCTTTTGTGCTTTGGCTTGCTTGTATTCAGGGCCAGCGCTAGTTTTCATTGCAATTTTTAAAAGTTCCAAGTGGCCCTTGGCACAGTATTTATCATATGACACCTTGCACTTGGTGGTGGTGGTTGGTGATGGATAACTTTCTGTAACTACTATAGAAAGCCGTGGACGGGGCAGTTCTGTGCCTCGGAAGACCGGCCTTGAGTCCTTGTTTGCAGGGGGCAGTTCGAGACTTGTCTGATTTCTGTTACTTTACTGATCAGCTCCAAGAGCTAAGCCCAAGTCGAAGACTGGATTTTGGTTACTGTCCCCAAAGTTAGTTGGTAGGAATTTTTATCCTTTTCCCCCCAAAACTGTGTGTGTGTATGACCCCAAAATACCCGGAATTTATTTATAAAAAATTGTGTGTTTATTCTCACATGTTTAAACTTCAGTCACCCTCAAAGTGCTCTCCATTTAATTCAATACACCTGTTGAGATGTTTTTTTTTCACTACTCAAAAGTTTTTCTTTGTTTGTTTTTTAGTTTTTAGAGAGAGGGCAAGGGATGAAGAAAGGGAGAGAAACATCACTGTGTGGTTGCCTCTCACATGCCCTCAACCGGGGACCTGGCCTGCAACCCAGGCCTGTGCCCTGGCTGGGAATCGAACCGGCGACCCTTTGGGAATTTTTATAAGCCTCCAGTGTTGTCGTTTGAGTTCAGTTATTTAATATCTGAATTGTGTTGCTATTTAAAAATGAGAAAAGTAGCTGATTATTTCAATCTTACCCACCTTCCCCCTCCCTTTTTAGTGCCATTCTTTCTTCATACTTTCTCAATGAGAGACTTAATCTTCATGGGAAAATCGGATGTTTGCTAAGTATTCTCGGATCCACAGTTATGGTCATTCATGCTCCAAAAGAAGAGGAGATCGAGACTCTAAATGAAATGTCTCACAAGCTCGGGGATCCAGGTAAGGAAAAGAAAGGCTTTATTAGACGCACTGTACTGTTGCTTTTTAGTTTAGTTTTTATTTTAATCAAAATTTTGTGTGCAAACAAAGAGGTGGATTCCTCTGCCCTGCTCATTGTGAAACAGCAGAGTTACCTCCCTCCTTGGTCCTTTGTTCTGTGTCTGAAGAACGAGCTCTGTCGCTGCTTCCTTGGCTGTAGGCGTTTTCTGTTACGTCTGTTACTGGTTGTATCGCTTTAGTTTTGTGTAAATGAGTTATTTGCATTACAGTACATGACTTTTATTCTCAGCCGAGACATAAAACACAGCGATCCCTCACTTACCGCGGGTATTGTGTTCTAGACGCCCCCGCGGTAGGTGAGAATCCACGAAGTAGGAACCTTACATTTGTTTTAGTATTTATATATATTTTAAGGCTTTATAAACCCTTCCCACACACTTATAAACCTTTCCCATTCTCTTATTAACCTTTTCCACACTTTTATAAACACTACTTTTGTTCTTAAACATATCCTACACTCTTAAACCTATGTAACTTTAACAACATACATATACAGTACCGCAAAATCTTGTGATATAGCAAAAAGTCTGGAATAAATAATTAAATATATTATTTTTAAAAATCCCGTGGTATAGTGAAGCCACAATAAGTGAACCATGATGTAGAGGGACAACTGTACATGGAGCACTTTTCCATTTTTTGTATTTGCGTGTAGTCGTTATACATTGTTAGTTTCATGTGCACAGTGTAGTGATCTGACATTTACAACACCTTGCGGCGTGATCACCCGAAGTCTGGTAACTGTCTGTCACTGTGCAGACTGATCACAGTATGATGCACTGTGTTCCTTCCACTGTTTTTTTTTTTTTTTTATAAGATTTTACTTATTTATTTTTAGAGAGAGGGGAAAGGAGGGAGAAAGGGAGAGAAACATCCATATGTGGTTGCCTCTCACACGCCCCCACCTGGGGGCCTGGCCCACAACCCAGGTACGTGCCCTGACTGGGAATCGAACCCATGACCCTTTGATTCTCAGGCTGGTGCTCAATCCACTGAGCCCCACCAGCCTGGGCTGATTCTTTATCTTTTTATACATATAATGGGTCATTTGACTTTGAGGGCCTTTAGGATGTCCTTTTTGTCCCCTGTTGTCTGTTAATTCCCCACTGACTGCCTGGATTTTGGTCAGTTTTATTCATTGTGCTGGGTTCTTTTTATTTAACTTTTTAAACTTTATTATTTTTAGAGAGAGGGGAAGGGAGGGAGAACGGGAGAGAAACATGATGTGAGAGAGAAACACCCATCAGTTGCCTCTCACATGTCCCCAGCCGGGGGACCTGGCCTGCAGCCCAGGCACGTGTCCTGACCGGGAGTCGAACGGGCAGGTTTTCAGTTCTCAGGCCGGCGCTTAGTCCACGGAGCCACACCAGCCAGGGCGGGTTGGGTAAGGGTTTGAAGGCCCAGAGAGCCCACCAAAGGAACTGAAACTAGGCCACAGCAGGTCGGAGCCCTGGAAGGACTGGGTGGGGAAGGGTGTGATGCAAGCGCAGTCCCATGAGGCGGGGGAGCCTGGGTCGGGGGCCGGGGGCCAGTGGACGCTGTGCTAACATGAGCTGGCGGTGTGGGCATGACGTGGGGACAGGATCCCGGCTGCCTGTGGACACTGACAGACGAGGTCAAGCCCAGGGTCTCTGTCGTTGGAAATGAGGAGGCAGGGGAGGCAGTCAGGTCCGGGAGTAACTGACTTCTCAGGCCAGGAACCCAGCTCCCCAGTAATGACTCACTGGTCATGAGCATGCACCGTGGGCAGCTCATGGGTTGGCAAAAATCTGCTTTTTAGGTGACAGAGGACCAGAGAGGTTGGGTTCATTGCCCCGAGTCACCCAGGTAGCTGGAGCCAGGCCTCTTCACCTCCAGTCTGGTGACCTCGCCTGCACCATGTTGGGTGTGAGGGGCTTGAAGGTCAGTGCAGCTCGCATTTGAGTTTCTCCGTTTGCTCGGCCGTCCGCTGTCAGTTTCCGAGACAGGATTTACCTGTTCTGTCCCAGGCCCTGCCCGCTCAGTTCCGTGTGCATATGACTGTCCGCAGGTTGGGCTTCTGAACAGAAACTCCTGTGTTTGCCTTACTAATCCTTCCTCTGGCTGACGGACAGATGAGGACTCCCTGGTGCCGGCCCCATCAGGCCGCTTTGCCCTACCCCTCTGCCGGAAGACGAACAGCAAATGGCTTCTAAAAAGAATAAGAGCTGAGGCCCTGCTTGGTAGCTCAGTTGGTTATAGCATCGTCCCCATACACCAAGGTTGCAGGTTCAATCCCTGGCCAGGGCACATACAAGAATCAAGCAATGAACGCATCAATGATTGGAACAAGAAATCAGTGTTTCTATCTCTGTCTCCCTTCTTTCTAAAAAAAGGGGTGGGGTGGAGTAAGAGCTTAGAGTTGAAAAGATCTTCACCTCCCACCCCACTGCGACCCCTTCAGCAACATCACTGACAGGCGGTCATCCTGTCACTGGCGGATCTGTGCCTGTTTCAGGACAGCTCTGGTGACTGTAAAGCACTGAGCCTGAGTCCTTTGTCGCGGCCATGTGACTCCTGACAGTGGCCCAGGCGCTGGAGTCGAGCAGCTGTGTCATTTGCCACGTGACCAGAGTTATTATCTGCTGTCAGGCACACTCACCCCCTCTGGGCAGTAGGGACGAGGTCTGCTTTACAGAGTTACTGTGGGTCGTTGAGATTATGGAAGAAATTTGCCCAGTACAGTGTCTGACAGAAACAGCTGGTCGAGTGATGGCCGTTATCATCGTCATCGTCGTTACCCTGCCTGCAGGTCCTAGTGTGCCCCGTGGCGCTACGTGCTTATGACTCGGGACATTCAGACGCTTGGCCTGGGCGCTCCTGCTGTCCTAAGCGTAAGCCCCCGCCCGTGGCCGCGCGCCTGCGCGTGATGCTTGCGGGACGGTGCCCGCCGAGGCGCTCAGGGAGGGTCAGCGGGCTCCGGAGCCTCTGCTCTCGCTGGCCAGGGCCCCTCCAGCTTTTTCGGCAACGTGGCCTGTACTGCCTTTGTCCTGTGAAGGCCCCAGGTAGTTTTCCTGTGAATGAGGTGCAGGTCTGCCCCACTTTGCATTTGTGTAGAGGTTTGGTTTTGCTGTTGTTTTTATTTTTAGAGAGAGGAGGGAAAAGGGGGAGAAACATCACTTGGTTTCCTTGCTTATTGCACGCCCTCAACTGGGAGCCTGGCCTGCAGCCCAGGCCTGTGCCCTGACTGGGAATCAAACTGGTGACCTTCTGGGTCACAGGCCGGCGCTCAGTCCACTGAGCCACACCAGCCAGGGCTGGTTGTTGTTGTTTGTTTGTTTTTCCTGCCTCACCCTTTCTTCTTCTTCTTTTTTAAAAAAATTATTTTAACAATAAAAAATAACAATCCCTCCCTCTCAGACTTAAGACTCTTTATAATCTTAAAAAATATGGAACGTTTCACGAATTTGCGTGTCATCCTTGCGCAGGGGCCATGCTAATCTTCTCTGTATTGTTCCAGTTTTCCTATCTGTGCTGCCGAAGCGAGCGCTTGTTGTCGTTTGTAATTCAAGAGGAAACTGTTGACTGAAAGCCTGTCGTGTTTTGGGTGCTGTGCTGAGTTCTGTGGACGCAGGCTGACTAGGACTAAGTATCAGCGTGCTAGACACGTTTGTCCTGCTCCTGGCGAGTCCTCGTTTCTCACGTGAGGTCTGCACATGGCTCTGTGTTGACTGTTGTTGAATGAATGAAGGAATGAAATTGTTCACAGTGGAAGTTTTTCTCATAAGTGAGAAGACATTTCCCCAATCCGCTTATTTTCTAAGTTCAGATATTTTGTGCAAGCCTCCCACTTCCAGCCCGGCGCTAGTGGTTTTTCCATCCAGGGTAGACCCAGTTTCCAAGAGAAATGTGCAGTGTTCCTTTCGCGGCCAGAGTCAGAATATATAGAGAGAGAAGCTTAATTTGCTGGGTGGCCATCCTAGCCCGCCCCGGAAGGCCTCTGTGTGTACCCGTTTGGCAGTGACACAGGCTGGCGCCCAGGGTCAGGAGGAGCAGGCACCTGCAGCTGCGGGGCTGCGGCGTGTCCGGGACCAGCTCTGTCCGGCCCGGGCTTGGGGAGGCGCGGGCCGTGGCTTCAGAGGACCAGGACATTCTGCCTTGGTGCTGCCAGGTACCAGTGGGCCCTGCACCCCTGGGTCAAAATCCATCCCCCAGACGTCAGATACACGAAATTTTGGGGTCTCCTGTTCTGTAAAGCCACGGCTGGGGAGAGCCTAGGAACTCCGGAGCCCTGTTCTGTCCTGTTATTTCCTCTGCAGGTGGGCACTGGTGTGGTCTCGTGGCTGTCCAGTGCCAGGCGTCACTTGGGAACCGTGGAGATACCCCTGCCCAGCCCCTCGTGCACCCTGCAGACTGCAGACTCGGTTCCGTGGGCTCGTTTTCTCTACTTGAGATCAAGTTATCTGGATTTGCATGGTCGCGACTACCTCACTCTTGGCTGCAGGAAACGGAGGGTTCGTGCGTCTGCGCAAAACCCTCCCTGAACCTAATCCAAAAGTTCATGTGCTCTGGGGGATTAAATTACTACTTGGATTTCTAATCTGTTTTCTCATGAATTCTTTTCTTCTGTTGATTGGACCTCCTGAACTAGACTGTTACTTTTCTTAGTATCTTTTCCTCATTCTGCCTTTTGTTCTGCCTTCTGGGAGAGCCTCATTTTATCTTCTAGCCTTCCTTTGACTTTTTACAGCTGCTACTATATTTTTAATTTCCAAGAGCTTGCTTTTTCTCATTTGATCTTTTTGTTGTGACGCGACAAAAATCCACATGGCATGCAGCTCACGCCCCCGGTGGCTTCCCGTGTCTGGCACGGCAGTGGGAGCCACGTGTGTGGCGACGTGCGGCAGGTCCCGCGTCCTTGTCTGCAGGCTTCTGTGTCAGGGTCACGTTGGGGCCTGTTTCTGTGATTCACCTTTATCTTGAGTCATTTAGTTTGGACTTTTGGCAGCTTGGATTGATGCCAGACATGGTATGTGAACAGGTAGGGAGGCGAGAGAACGGTGCTCACCTTCCACCCAAAGAGTCGTTTCTGCTTCGTTGGGGCTGGTTTCTTTCCATTTTCCTTCACTCCTGGGCCCAGACCCTCTGGCTGAGCCGATAGCCTGGGGTGGGGACTTGGACCCTCCAGCTGGCCGAGCTGTGGCATCCGCTGCTGGTCTCTGCGCTCAGAGCTCCGCCTCTGCAGCCTCCTCTGCATGCGCCCCGACCCTGGTGGGTGTGACCCCTGGGCCCAGGCACCCCCAGGGGAGCGGCACACAGAAACCGGCCTGACTTCTCTGCACTTCTCTCCCTTCTGAAGCCTTGGTCCGTTATGTCCCAGCTGCGTAGGCAGCCCCAGATGTCCGCTTTTTTGGTTAACCTCGTCCACAGGACTTCCACAAGCGCTGTGGCCGCTTTCTGCTGGCCTCTGTGCCTGGCCTCGCTCCCCGCCCTGGAATCGGCAGTGGCCCGGGGGACCAGCCCGCCGGGCGCTGGCCTGACCTCTGGGTGCGTCCTGTGGCTCCCAGTTGGGGCCCCAGCTGCTTTGATTGCTCTGAGGGTGCGGGGCTGGTTTTTATGGGTTTTGTGGGATGGTGAGCCTTCTGTGTGGCGCAGAAGCATCACTTTTCTCTGCACATGGTGGCACCACTCCTGGGGATGCTGGGCCGCCTTCGAGGGCCGGCCTGGTCAGATCCCCAGCAGAGCCTCCCACCTGCCTGGCTGCTGACGTCCTGGGAGTTGAGTGGGGAAGAGGGGACTAAACGTCGTAGACACATGCTCTGTCCCAGCCCGTGTGACTGCTGCGCACAGTTCGCTCCAGCAGGGGCACTGCGGCTCAGAGGGCCAGGGCCGGGCAGGGGTGCCGTCTCGTTGCTCCTTGAACAGATGTTCAGCCAGGCCTCCCGTTCTGTCCCCCGTTCACCCCTCTTCCAGAGCTGCCTACTGAGTCACTGCGCATGTGGGGCTCAGCTCTCTGGGATCTGTTCTCTCGGGTGTTAGTGGTCCTCTGCTTTCTGGCTTCCATATCAGGTTGGCCAAAAAGTTCATTTGGTTTTTCCATACAATGGCCCTAGTAGTACTTCTTACCTTTAACTTCATTTGAAACAGTGTTGTTAGACTGTATTGTGACAGCTGTCATATCAGCGTGCATTTAAAAATACCAAACCGGTGAAGTTTTGTGTAGCCATTTTAATATTGAAGATGGAAGAAAATACACAACATTCTTGGCATACTATGCTTTATTATTTTCAAAAAACACGACTAAAATGAAAAAAAAAAGATTCGTGCAGTGTGTGGAGAAGGTGCTGTGACTGAACATGTCAAAGGGGGTTTGTGAAGTTCCGTGCCGGAGATTCCTCGCTGGACGATGCTCCACAGGCAGGCAGACCAGCTGAAGCTGAGAGCGATCAAACTGAGACATCATTGGGAACAGCTGGCATTCTACCACGTGGGAGAGCCGACATGCTCAAAATACCCAAGTCAGTGAAGTTATTGGTGAAAATGAAAAATGTGTCTTTTATGTGACGGAAAACACTGAACGGACTTTTTGGTCAGCCCAGTATTGTTGCTGTCGCATCGTCATCTGCTCTTGGCTTTGCTTCTCTCTGTCCTGTTCCTGTTTGTTTTATCAGCTGCAGTGAGGCGTGAACAGAGCAGGTGATGCTGCGGCATCTGTCACAGGGTCGCTGTGAGGAGTAAATGCAACCGGCACAAGCGGCTGAGAGGCGCTCCCAGCGGTAGCGGTGGCTGCAGGCCCCACGTCCCCATGCTCAGCTAGACCCCGACAGCGGTGTTCAGTCTTTCTTACCGATTTGCCCTTCACCCCAGTAGTTTGTCCCTAAATGTGAAAAAAGTGAGTGTTTAGAACAGACGTGACTCGAAACTCCTGTTCTTATTGCGCTCAAGGTCACCTCATGATTCTCTCCACTGGGTTCCGATGGATTGTGTCCCGGGGTCAGAACCTTCCCGTGGGGGCGGGACCTGGTGTTCCCGGGACGGCGGCAGTGAGTCGGCCTGACTGCGTTTTCTTTGATAGAATTAACAGGCGGCCTAAGGGGCTGCTATAAAAATGTTAGCGGCGGAACTAGCGTAAATGACCCATGGACGTGGAGATTGAGTATGGGAGGAGTTGGGGGGGCAATGGGGTAAAGGGGGGCATATGTAATGGAAAAACAATAAAGTTTTAAGAGACAGAAAGGTCAGTGGTGTGGCGGCCTGCGGCCGCTGGGCGGCTGTGCCCTTGGTAGGCGGCAGAGGGAGACTGGGGTTGGGTCCGCGGCCACGCTTCCCTGCTTCTGATCCAGTTGGTACTTGTTCTGGAGTCTCGGTTTTCAGCACTCAGACGTCCGACTCAGTAGACCCGTGTCTGCCTCCTGCAGGTTTCGTGGTCTTTGCGACCCTCGTGGTCATCCTGTCCTTGATACTGATCTTCGTGGTGGGGCCGCGCCACGGGCAGACGAACATCCTCGTGTATGTCGCCATCTGCTCGGGGATCGGCGCGTTCTCCGTGTCCTGCGTGAAGGGCCTGGGCATCGCCATCAAGGAGCTGCTCGCGGGGAAGCCGGTGCTGCGGCACCCGCTGGCCTGGGCGCTGCTGCTCGGCCTGGTCGCCTGCGTGAGCACGCAGATCAACTACCTGAACCGGGCGCTGGACATCTTCAACACGTCCCTGGTGACGCCCATCTACTACGTGTTCTTCACCACGGCCGTCCTCACTTGCTCGGCCATTCTTTTCAAGGAGTGGCAGGGCATGCCTGCCGATGACGTCATCGGCACGCTGAGTGGCTTCTGCACAATCATCGTGGGGATCTTCCTGCTGCACGCCTTCAAGGACGTCAGCTTTAGCCTAGCCAGCCTTCCTGTGTCTTTTCGAAAAGACGAAAAAGCCGTGAACGGCAGTCTCACTAGTATGTATGAAGTTCTTAGTGATAACGAAGAAGGTGGAAGCTGTGGAATCGAACAGCTCACCGGGGAAAGTGTCTCCCGAAGGAACGGAAACCTGACGGCGTTTTAAGAAAGGTCGAATCAGAAGGTGTAATTGTTATATGGAATGAATTGTGAGTATCAGAATGTTTCTGGGAAAGTACTGTTCTCAAATAATGTTCTCTAGAGACAATCTTTTTTTTAAGGTGTCACTCATTTGGACCAAGAAATTACTTTTCTTATATTTAAATGATGGGAGCTCACTAAAATGACCTCAATACCTGGCCAATTTTGTTAACACTGTAGTGGTACTGAAAATTTTTTTCACCAAAATCTAAATGCACTAATGACAGTTTTAAGTCTACAAAAATGCTTTACTTTTCATTGGTGATGGAAGTCGGCAGCGTACAGTTGTCATCGCCATTTGCATCATCCCTGACCATTTTAAGGCTTTTTGATTTGAAAAAAGAACAAAATTATTTCTACATTCTCCTGTGATTTAGCTTCTCTACAAAAATGACTCCTGTTTGATGAATTATTTTAATTCATCAAAGTTGCTAAGGGCAATTCATTGACAAAACAGAGGTAGGAAATTCCAGAGTACTCTGGGTGTGACTGGTCCCCGGCACATTCCATGGCCTTCCTGGGTGTCCTTAAAGCAGTCCGTCCTGCGTCCGCGGGGCTGCTGGGCGGGTTTATCCTTCAGTTCCCCTCTCTCATCCCTCGATGCCCCAAACCCTCATTCCCATTTTTACATCAGCTCTTGTACTTTGCAATATATTTTCATAATGAGTTATATTGTCATTTAGATCTTCTAACAACTGGGAAATGAAGTCAGAAGACTAAGGTAATTTTTAAACTTTAGCTCACATTATAATAGACAGATTGCAACAAAGTTCTTTCTAAATCTGAATGCTTAGGACAAACTTACAGATGTCTGTAGTAAAATCTGGTTTCTTTCCAAGTATCTTACTTTAACGGTTTGTTTTAAAATTATCAATGAAAATGTTTACGGAAAATTTCAACTCTATGCAGAAAGGGTAGAACAGAATAATGAGTTCCATCCAGCTTCAAACCTGTCATCCTAGCAATTACCTGGCCATAAAAAAGGCTGACAGTTAATGGAGGGAGCTCTCAGGCTATTGCCCCTTTGCTGCTCCTCCCCAAGGTCACACAACTGGGCTCCTCTGTGTCACCAGCCTGCACGCACCTCTCGGCCCACACAGCTCTCTGCTGGCATTACCAGGGAGGAGCTGACAGTCTCCGGGTTTCATGAAATAAATCCCCCTTTCCCTAAAGTTTTATTATTTACCCTCTAGGGAGCCTTTTTAGACCTTTTTTTCCCAGACAGCCTCCTCCGTGGGATTTTATACCACAGATACACTGTATATTTGTTTATGTACTGTATCTCTCTCTGCGCTTTGTATGTAATAGAGCAAGAACCAGTACCCCCTCCTTGGGTGTGATATTGCCCTCGTTGAGAATGCAGAGCTTAAGAAAAATAAATTCTTAATTATTTAACATCTTAAAGCACTTGTTTTTTATGTATTTAGTACATTTTGTTTTATAACTGATTGTTTTATTCTATCTTTCCATTGCCATTTAGCCCCCTCCTGCCCCCCCAATGATTTATAGTTCTTGTAAAACTCAGTAATATGAATAGTTTAAATTTAGTCATTATAGTCATTTTTCATCATAGTCCATCCTTTCAGTGCGGGGTGAGGACACTACCCTCGCTCAGCATGCCAGTCCCAGGGTTAACAGTTCACATTAAGAAAAGAGCAGTTTGGGGTGCTTTGTGAAGAGCAGTTCTGTGGCCCCTTACCTCAGGTCAGCCCGTCCAGGGGGAGTCCACACTGTATTTGCAGCAGCACGCGTGACACTCCTGGACCCCAGGGCCTCATTTCCGAGGCCACACGGAAGCCACTCCCTTCTCCGAGGCCGTGGGGGCCCAGTAAATGAATGACCGTGACTAGGTTTCATTAGTTTTATTTCTGTAAGCTTTCAATCATCCCTCACAAAGTAGATTTTGTTATAACTGGAGTTAGTAGAAACAGGAATATCAAGGTCACTATTTTCTGAAACACCTGACAAAAAAGGGAAGGGAACAATGACAGAATTGATAAAAGACCGTTAGAAAATCCCTAAACAAAAGCTAAATAATCATTCATTCTAATTGGGAACGGATTTTATTACAATTAGCTGGTATTCAGTTCCTCGCCTAAGTACATAAACCCCTAAATACCACCGATCCTTTGCTAACGGATAAATGGACGAACTCAGCAGCACTTTGACATTCCATAGAAAATTGGAAAATAACTTCGTGAGAACACGAGGGCGACATTCAGCAGCCAAAAGTCGCAGGCTTCCTAATCACCAAAAGCATATACAAGTTTAGTCTAGAAAAATAAGTCGATTTTATAAAATTAAGCTTTTAGGTCGAAAAGCACCCCCTTTAACAGGTACAGAGATACTGACAAATAGTCCCTAAAACTCTCACTAGTCGATGGAAAGGAAAACATGCCCTATAGTGACTGAGTGCAGCCGGGACTGGGGCTCTTCAGAAGCAGGCGACACGCGCGGCCTCAGCTGCTGGCCAGGGACTGGTGGATGGGCGGCTGGAAGCAGCGCACGTGCTCCACGGGGGTGCTCTCCCCGTCGCCCGACTTCAGGTACTTGTCCAGGATGGCGATGATCTCGTCGTTCAGAATCTGGAACTTGCGGATTCTCTCCACCATTTTTTTCAAAGGCTGCAACAGTTAAAATGAGCTGTTGTACTTGGTATCATCCCATAAAACGAAAGCTCGCCAGTTCGATTCCTGGTCAGGGCACATGCCTGGGTTGCGGGCCAGGTCCCCAGTTGGGGGCCGCACAACTGTTTCTCTCCCTCTTTCTCCCTTCCCCTCGCTCTAAGAATAAATATAAAAATCTTTAAAAAACCTTATATTTTATATATATACACTTAATCTTTATGTTTCAAATGTCAGAATTTTCATATTTTCTCAGAAAATTAAAGCAAACTATTGACACACATACCATCTCTTTTATGCAGCTATTGGAACCATGACTTCATTTTGCATTTGAACACATTCCTCTGTTAGTTTCATTGCTACTAACTGTAGACTTTCTCTTTGTACAACTTAAATACCTATTCACCAAACAGCTAGGTATTAAGAACTGAGGGTGTGCCAAAAGCTGGGAGTATAAAGATGTAGATAATATGGTCACCGGGAAAGAGCAGTAATCTAATGCGATAAAGTTTTAGAATTCCAGCAACTGGACAGGATGCTTTGAGAGGTGTTCCTGCTGAATCAGAAGACGTGCGTGCACAGATGCGCGTACACACACAGAACATTTAAAAAAGCATTGCTGGTTCTGCCCATATGGGTCACGCAGAAGCCAAGACTGCCTCAGGGACAGAGGCCACCAGCAGCAGTGGACACAGATAATCCTGGGCTGTGATGAGCAAGCTGGATGGCACCTGGAGGTGCCCTGGAAGCCAGGACCCTCTCAGTAAGCTGTGTTGCCAAGCCGGTACCAGCCCTTGGAGATGAGAAGCAAATCTGAGTGAAGGTCAATCAGACCAGAGCCAGCACAGAAAGCATCCAGCAAACAAGGAAACATTTCGGAGTTCTGGGTACCCCTGAGGCTTCAGGTACTAAAACTGAAAGATAAAGAATATAAACTACATGAAATGTGTTTAAAAAGAAACAAAAAAACTAAAATTCAGTGAAAAAGAAAATCAATTATCACCAAGATCTGAAGAACCAATTGAATTTTTAAATATATACGAATGATTTTCGAAAGTCAAAACAGCAGATCAGATGGCGCTGAAATGCATTAGTTAAGTCAAGAAAGTGGGAGGCAGAGTGGCCCCTCAGAGATGTCCTCCTCCCAAATCCCTTTAACCTGAACGTGTTACCTTCCATAACAGAGGGACTTTGTAAATATAGTTGAGGCTACACTTTCATATAGGCAGAGTGCCCTGGAGTACCAGGGTGGACACAGTCTAACGGGCAGGAAGGAGCGGTGGAAGATGACAAACGCAACCGTGCCTTGACCCACGCTGGCCAGAGGGACCACGTGCAAAGCACGAGAGGGGTTGTGGGCCAAATGCCAGCAAGGAAACGGGGAGCTCAGTCCTCCAACTGAGGAAGTGAGTCCAGCCAACCACCTGCAAAAGCGTGGAGAGGATTCATCCCTAGGGGCTCCAGAGGGAGCACGACCCCTGGGACACCGATTTTGTCCTTGGGAGACAGAACAGAGGGCCCAGCTTAGCCATGCTGTCCCCAGACTTCTGGCCTAGAGAACTGTAAGATAAGAAATGGGTGTTGTTTACAGCAGCAGCAGAAACTAACGTAATAGGGGAAAGGTCAGGAGACCAGCGAGGGTCTAACATATTGTCTAAGTGAAGTCCCAAAAGAAAGAGAATAGAATGGAAGAAAGACTAAAATATTTGAAAAGACAATGGCTGAGTATTTCCTAGAATTTAATTACAAAGAATCCATAAAATGCCCTGGCCAAGTAGCTCAGTTGGTTAGAGCAATGTCCTGATACACCAAGGCTGTGGGTTTGATCCCTGGTCAAGGCACATACAAGAATCAACCAGACTTCCTGCCAAGATGGAGGCCTAGACTGACACGCTCCATGTCTCTCCACAACCAAGAAGGACTACAACTACCACAAAACCAGAAATAATCAGAAGTTCCAGAAAATAAACTACATGGAAGTCTAACGTATGAAGTTATAAACAAGTGGTGCTCGTCTGGACAGGTAGGAGGGGCGAAGCCGGGGAGGACAGGTCAGGCCATGCTGGCAGCGATGGGCAGCGGAGACTGTGGTAAGCAGACACCCGTATTTAAGGGGAGGTGAGAAGCGCCAGGGGAGCACCCCTGGCTGCAGACCAGACCCGTCAGCTTGTGATTCGAATGCCAGGGAAGGCAAACCCCCATTGCCTTGGACTGTGAGGCCCAGAGGGCGTGGGGACGGAGGAGGAGGCTCCTGGTCTCAGCAGAGTGTGAACAGCAGGCATCCATCTTGGACCCCCACCCCCACACAAAGTGCCACAGCGTGGTGAGAAGGGTCACCCAGTAGTGATGAGTGCATAGGGCTCTGCCCCTGATAGCGTAGGTGTGACAGCCCTGCCCAAAAACTGTCAGGTAAACAAAATCTGTCAGGATGGCAGGGGTCATGATAGAGATCCCAATCACGCAGCTGACCAGAAAGCAAATACATGAATTAACGGACGAACAAACAGCTATAGTTATAAAACAGCTTACAGAAATAACAGTGGGACTTAATCAAGATGGGGAAGGAATGAAGGCTAGTCCTGCTAAAATGAACGAAAACACATATGAGACAAGTGAGGGAAGGAAAACCAGGGATCAAATCAACAAATCGGAACACAGAGAAAGAACAAACAGTCATTCAGTGCAGAAAGAGGAAACAAAAAGTGAGGAAAGTGAGCATAGGCTCAAAAACCTCTGAGACAGCTATAAGCGGGCCAACGTCCAAATTATAGGGTTGCCAGAATGTGAAGAACTAGAAATTGAAAAATTATGTGAAAAAATAATGAAGCAGAACTTCCCTAACTTGGGGAAGGAAATAGACTTACAGGTCCAGGAAGCACAGAGAGTTCCAGAAAAACTGGACTCAGGGGGAACCACACCAAGACACATTATAATCAAAATGTCAAAAATTAAGGATGAAGAGAGAATCTTAAAAGCAGCAAGAGGAAAGAAGATAATTATGTACAAAGGGATCCCAATAAGATGATCAGCTTATTTCTCTAAAGAAACTCTGCAGGCGAGAAGGGACTCGCAAGAAATATTCAAAGTAATGAAAAGCAAAAATCTACAACCACAATTACTCTATCCAGCGAAGCTGTCATTCAGAATAGAAGGGCAGAGAAAGTGCTTCCAGGACAAAGTAAAACTGAAGGCGTTCATTAGATCCAAACCACTGTTATATGAAAAGTTAGAGGGACTTGTTTAGGAGAAAGAGGATCAAAACTATGAACATTAAAATGGAAACTATCACAACAACAGAAGCTAGGGAACTGAAACAAAGGCAGACTAAGTAGACAACGAGAGTGGGAGAAGAATTATAGGTATGGGGAACATTTTGGGGGGAGGTCAGCAGGGATGGGGAAGGGGGGAAAGGGAGGGAGATGGTACAGGAATTAAGAAGCATAGTAGGAGGGAGTGGAGCGGACAGGAAGATGTTGAGGAGAACTATATGCACAGCCAATGGGCATGGACTAAGGGCAGGGGGACAACTAGAAGGAGGGGGTCACTGGGTGGAGGGGAGCAGAGGGAAAAGAAACTGGGACAACTGTAACAGCATAATCAATAAAGCATATTAAAAAATAATCACCCAAAACCTCAATAAGTGGAACAAGTTGATGTTTCTATCTCTAAAATCAATTTTTAGAAAAGAATTCATAAAATGACAAAGACAAAAATATCTAAAGAACAGCCAGAAATCACACTTCACGCCAATAACCCAAAAATTTGGCATCTAGGAGGCTCCAAAATATGAACTAGATCTTAGTACCTTGAAAAGAGAATAAAATGGAACATTTAGCATTTTACCTGCCACAGTGCTTTACTTACCATTGACATTTAGATTCCTTTTGGGAACAAAAAGCTTCAGTGAGTGGCACCTTACAGACTAAAAACATTCCCGGAGAAAGACGCTGTAATAAATACAAAAGCAAGCGTGCTCTTCTGGGAAACGTCCCCTAGGACATGAGCTGGCCCACGTACCACGTTTTTGATCATCTCGTCTTTGCCGTCGTGCTTCTGGACTTTGAGCAGGTGGTAGCAGAAATCCAGCACAGCGAAGCGCCGCTGCTGCCCGAGCAGGACGATGATCATGCAGCCGGCCCAGTGCAGCCCGTCCCCGAAGCACTGCCTGCCACGAGAAGCCATGCGGAGCCGGCCGTCAGGGGCGCCCTTCAGAGGCCGTCTCCAGGCGCCGGTGGCCAGGCCGGCTGCTGGAACAGGCCAGGAGGGAGCACCGGGCAGCCAGTGGCATGTCCTTGTTTCTGGTGAGCCCCGTTTGGGTTCCCGGGCACCCCCATTTCCTGTTTTAGGCTCACAGACCCTCCACAAAGGAGTTCATAAAGCTGTGGACCTGTTCAGAAAGACGCACATCTGCGTGTCTGTTTCTAGGGGTGACCCTGGAAGCCAAGCCCCGAGTCGCCTCCTGCACATCTAGAAAGAAACTCCACGTTCAGTAGCTTTATAGCAGCTCAGTGGAACGTGATCTTGTGTGTTAACCCACGCCAGCTCCCACTTCCCCGTCCGCCAAGCACACACTTACTCGACCGTGAACTCGTGGGTCCCCACGGGGATGCAGTACACGAACTGCATGGCGCTCCAGAGCCTGTGGAACTCCACACACTCGTCCACGTGCATGACCCCGTTGCTGGGCAGAGGCCCCCGCCAGATGGGGTCGTCCAGGAAGGTCCGGATCCGCGTCAGGATGACCTCAAACATGGACAGGCCGCAGCAGAGACGCTCCTTGGAATAAAGAACGGTTCAGCTAATCCTGTCTAACAAATTTTTAAAAGTTAGCGTACCGGCTTCTCTCCTACAAATAACTTTTAAAAGTTCGTCATCATTAGTGAACCAAACTATTAGTTAGGCTATTATTAATAGTACTTTTAAGATGAAATATTAATACAATTCTTTGTGATCAATAAGGAACACTCCAGTTCAGATATGTTTTTAAGTTGAATCAGAGGACTCTCATGGAAATAGGCAGAGTTCCCTAAGAAGCACTCGGTACTTAGTACAGACTTATTTAACTTCCGAGTAACAGAAGCCTTTAAATGACCAGTTAGGGGGTTGCTTGACACACAATTTCAAACCTAGAAAACATGTAGGGAAGTAAAATAAACGTATCAACGGTAGATGTAAAAGAAACGTGCTTTAATTTCCATGTTTTTAGAAAAGACTTTATTGATGTATCTTTAGAGGGGAAGTGGGGAGAAATAGAGGGGGAGAAACATGAGTGTGTGGTCACTTCTCATGCACCCACATTGACTGGGGACCTGGCCTGCAACCCAGGCCTGTGCCCTGACTGGGAATCGAACCAGCAACCCTTTAGTTCACTCAATCCACGGAGCCACACCAGGCAGACATACATGATTTTAATATACAAAGATATACGAAGTACATAGTAGGTGCTCACTTTGTTGAATGCATACACGAATGAACACATGAGTCCATACCATCTGACAATTCCCTTTTCTTTCCAATATTCGGAGTTTCATCGTCGGTCGCGAAACAACTTTCACCTAGTTGCAGAAATTTGCTACTAAGGATGATGAGGCATTAGCCTGCGCTTCTTAAAATCGGAGACCTAGTCTTACTCAGATTTGAGTATGAAGAGAGGGGATAACAGCACGCTGGTTAAGAACACAGGATTTTCAGGTGGACGGCTTGGGTTCCTTCCAGCCTCTAACACCTGCTGTCTGACCTGAAAGCAAGTTACCTCCTTCTCTGCATATCAGTTTTGCCTTCTGTAAAACTGACCACGGTGAGGATGAAATAAAACTGTGCATGGAAGTGCCAGCACGGGGTCATTCTGATTATTCCACAAATGACTACTAGAGTAATGGTAACCGATAGACCTCCAAAGACACAAATACACAGAAATATTGCAACAAAAGCAGTCACTGCCTGCAGAGCTACTGATTCTGCCTGAAACCTCCCGGAGGGCCACTAAAGGTCGTTTCCCTACAGATCACCCGAGGAACGGAACCTTGCAAAATACGAGGGAAGAGCTTGTCTGTGGAACTGGGCACTCTCTGCACAGTACAATGACAGTTCAATAAGAAGCTTCCCCAGAGTCTACACCCTTTAAAGCTAATAATGATAATTAGAAGAGCAACCTACTAATAGCACACAGATGACATATTTCAAAAAAAAAAAAAAAAGTGAAGGGGTTCAAGCAGTGACGCACACTAAAAACAGTGTAAGAACAAAAACAAGAAGGTATTGGGCCGATAGTTAAAAATACAAACAACACGGGCGAAAAACTGGGACAACCGTAAAAGAACAACAATTTAAAACAAGACCCAAAAATTGCCAATAACAAGAGACAAAGTAAACTGGATACATAAAAGGTATAAATAAGAAAAATGACATTAACACTCTGAGAGACTTAAGTTTTGGCTGTACAAATTCAATTTTAACTTTGAATATCATTTCTCTAGTACTGTCTCAAATTTGGGGACTTAGAAGAATGATTTACCTAAAAAATTTGGTGATTAAGGAAGGACAAAGGACTGCAAAGCTGAAAACCTTATTTTGAATACTTGGCACCACCACTCGTTTAGCTGTGAACCTGCACGTGCCACAATATCCTAACCTACATCAATATGGATATCTATTGGCACAATGTCAATAACTGTTAAAAGTGTATGGCAAGAACTCTTCAAGTCATTATATTTGAATATTTTATGTATGTTTGAATTTTTTAATTCTAGAAAATTAATAAGAAAGAATAACTTCTGCTTTGCTGCCTCACCGTTGTGCAGAAAAAATTAAATAAGCTACATTATCTTACTAAGTCAGGTAGTATCTAGGTAGTTTGCCATTCTTTTTTTTTTTTTTTTAACCCCCGCTACGACTACTCACACTTAGTGTGCTGGGACAGACGTGCGCTCTGCACAGTCTCCCGCTGGCCTTACTCCTCGCTTTCGGGGTTCCTACAGCCACCCCGAAAGAGCACTGGGCCTGATGATGGGGTACATACGAAGCGTTTCTGGAAACCTGTTAGCTCTTCTGAAGCTCCATCCAGGAAGGCTGAGTCTATTAAAGATAGAAGCCTGTTAACCCTAGGCTCATTAACGCTAAACCTATCAACCCTGAGCCTAGCCATCTAGCCCTATCCGTACAATGGACTCGGTGAGCTTCCCTTAGCTGTAATTCCCAGAGTTCCCCACAGGAGGGCAGCACTGAGACAGACGGGGAGCCACAGCCGGCAAGCACACTGACAGGTTGATGGAAGAGTTCCTCTGGAGCGCACAGGAGCAGGTGAAGCGCGTTGAGTTCAGTGGACTTAAGTGGCTTCTTGGCAATCCCAGAGCCTGGCGTCTGAATCGAGAGGTGATGATTTGCACTTTCTAAAAAAGTCTGAACACCATCACATTAAGTAAATGTTGAGTTTACTATTGTAATTTGATACCGTAAACCTCTCCATAGAATTGCGGAGGACGTGTAAGACCTTCGGGAGCAGGACAGAGGACCCCGAAGACCCGGGGCGGGGGGGGGGGAGGGGGGGGCAGGGAAGGGGACGCGGCAGTTCTTCGGGGGCGGGGACAGGGTGGCGGAAGACTCCCGGAAGCGAGGCGAGGCGAGGCCGAACACACGGAAGACCACAAATGACTACTAAGCTAAAGCAAGTCCCTACTAAGCCCCCACCGCCGACCCCCACCCCGACCCCCACCCCCACCCCGTTAGTAACAGCGGGAAAGTGACTTTACTGACTGGTAGGGAGTTTGGAAGCTCGTACGTGAAAATGACTCTGAGCGCAGTGCATTGTCGGTGCGTAGCCGCGTTGGGGTTCGGTCTTAACTGTGAGGCATCCTTGTCTCTGCATTCCTTCGTGGAATACATGTATCGTGCGAGCCGTGGAAATGCCCGCCGAGACCACTTAAACGCACACACGCGCGCGGACACACACGCAAGATGACGACGGTGTCTGAGATCTGAGAACATGGGGTCAGAAACCTATGCCACACATAGGTGTGTGTTTGGGCGGGGGTGGAGGCGGGCGGCAGCCCGCCGTGGGGCCGTGGGGGAGGCTTCGGGGCACGTCTAATGGAAGCACAATAAAAAGAGGTGATGAAGAAAACAAAACGTATATGAAGCGTGCTTCACTGGAAGCAAAACGATCCGAGGCCGGCCCCGGCAGCCCCAGCAGCCCCAGCAGCGCCCCCTGGGGGGAGGTGCCTGGGAAGGCCGCTGCCGCCAGGGCCCCGTTACCGCCCTCCACGCCCCCTCCTCGCGATCCTACGGGGTGGGGGCTCTGTCCACGCCACCCACCCGCACCGGGGCAGGGCACGCCCCTACTTCAGCTCGGCGGGGAGGAAACGTCACCCTGTGCGACGCAGGTGCCTTCGCCCTGCCCGCTGGAACCTGCGCAGGTGGGGCAGGGGGCAGGTGGAGGGCTCAGCGGGGGTGGTGGGGTGGGGGGGTGGTGGCGGGACGGGTGGGTGTGTCGCAGCTCACAGAGAGGGGCGCGGCCCAGCCGCGCGCCCCAGGGGAGAGGGGCCTGGAGGCGAGGCACAGGCTCTTGAGGCCTCTGGAAGCCGCCTCCCGCGTCTACGGCCATACCACCCTGAACGCGCCCGATCTCGTCTGACCTCGGAAGCTAAGCAGGGTCGGGCCTGGTTAGTACTTGGATGGGAGACCGCCTGGGAATACCGGGTGCTGTAGGCTTTTTGGCCGCTTCGTC
The DNA here is from genome assembly GCF_987537825.1 of Furipterus horrens. NCBI lineage: Eukaryota > Metazoa > Chordata > Mammalia > Chiroptera > Furipteridae > Furipterus > Furipterus horrens. The sequence continues at coordinate 286,704 of NW_028327186.1, read as the reverse complement.
CTTTTGCCCGCAGCCGCCGGCTCGGCTGCTTTCCTCTTCCTGCTCCTTGCGGGACCCCGCCACCCCCACCCCCTGCCCGGGACGGTGACCAGCTCCTCCCGACTCGCCCCCCACCCCCAGCCCCCACGCCCCGCACCACCCTCCCGCCCCGGCGCCGCGGAGGCCACCGCCCGGGCCATAGGGGAATCCGCGCCGCCTCAGGGCACCTCTTGGTTAAGAGGTGCCGTGTCTCCCAGACTCACTCGCGAGAGAGGAGGTCCCCAGTCGTCGTAGGGGGCCCGAGCCCCCGGGACAGAGAGAGGGAAGGCCCCCCCCCCACCGCCGACCCTCACCACGGCCCCCGGCCCCCAGACCACGGCCCCTGGCCCCCACCCAGAGGCCCTGTGAGGCCGGCCTCGGTAGCCGCAGCCCCGCGCCTTGGGGGCAGGGGCCGGGGAAGGCCGCCGCCGCCCCTGCCCCTTCCCCGCCGTCCCCGGTGGTCGTGGTGCTGGTGGTGCTGGTGGGGGTGGTGGTGGTGGTGGTTGGGGTCTCTGTGCTCCCCATCGGGCAGGGCAGGCTCTTTCTTCAGCTAGGCAGGGAGGAAACGTCCCCTCCGGGGGAGGTGCCTTGGCCCTGCCCGCTGGGACCTGAGCAGGTGGGGCAGGGGGCAGGTGGAGGGCTCGGGGGCAGCGTCCCAGAGAGGGGCGCGGCCGGCCGCGCGCCCCGGACGCGCCGCCCAGCCTGGCGCCGCCAGGGGAGAGGGGCCTGGAGGCGAGGCACAGGCTCTTGAGGCCTCTGGAAGCCGCCTCCCGCGTCTACGGCCATACCACCCTGAACGCGCCCGATCTCGTCTGATCTCGGAAGCTAAGCAGGGTCGGGCCTGGTTAGTACTTGGATGGGAGACCGCCTGGGAATACCGGGTGCTGTAGGCTTTTTGGAAGGCCTCTCCTTCGGCCCCCAGCCCACCTGTCACCCGCCCCCTGTCGCCGGGCCAGGGCGCTTTCATCTTCTTGCTCCAGGTGGAGCTCTCCAGACCCAGGAGGGGGACCCGCCCCTCTCCACTCCCCGTGGTCAGTGAAACTTATGACGGGGCCCATCTTTCTATCTCTCATCCTAAGGTCTCTCTTTTTTTTTTTTTTTTTTTTTTTTTTTTTTCCTTTTTGTCAGGGGTTTTACTCTTGGCTTCTCTACGTAGGCCTGCAAGGGCCACAAGGGCCTCCAAATTCAGAAGCAAGCGGACAAAATACTCGCAGGCCACGCATTTGGCGCTCTCCGTGAGAGCCTCGTTTTCAAGCACCTGTCATCAGCCGTTGTGTCCAGTTCTACGCTGAGTGCCACCTTTCTAAGCACATTGGTCCCAGTTCACTTGGCGCAATAGGTGCAGTGTCGCTTCAGTGAAGGGAACTTAAATACACGAGGCGATGGAGCTACGAATGCGCTTCCCGGAGCTGTCAGGGGTGCGTGTGAAATACCTTAAGGAACACGGTTATGGACACGGTGTTGTCACTCTGTCTTTGTTTGGGCCGCGCAGACCCGAAGGTTTTCCAGCAAGTTTTCTCCTCCTCGCTAGCTTCTAAAGGGTTTTTCTCGTGCCCCCACCGCCGACCCCCACCCCCACCCCGTTAGTAACGGCGGGAAAGTGACTTTACTGACTGGTAGGGAGTTTGGAAGCTCGTACGTGAAAATGACTCTGAGCGCAGTGCATTGTCGATGCGTAGCCGCGTTGGGGTTCGGTCTTAACTGTGAGGCATCCTTTTCTCAGCAGTCCCCTGTTGAATATGTTTATCATCATAGCCCTAGAAATGACCCTCAAGACCACTACACACACCTCGGATCACAGAGTTGATATCTGAGAACATGAGGTCAGAAATTCATGCCACAAGTTTGAGGGGTTGCTACTTGCAGTGGCGAAGAATTAGTATAAATTGGAACATGCATAATAGAACAGAAATAAATAGAGAGACTACAAAAAGTAAAAAATGTCAAATCATTGTTAATTTTTAAAAACAATTTAAAATATTAAAAGGAAAGAAATTTATTCCCCCTGATACCGTAGTCATATAGATTTTATCCAGCAATGCCATGTCACCTGTTATGGGTCAGTTTTGAGCGTGACTACTAGATCAGAGTAGTCAAGGCGTTAGCCCCAGAGGTCAAGACCCATCATTTATATCACCCCAGACCACACCAGAAGTGGTCATATCTACCGATGCCTGGGCCACAGGGTCAATGCCATGTAAGGCCTCGGCACTCAAGACCAAATCCAGTGAGTCCGCAGCAATGTGACCAAGCCACCCAAGGCTGTGATGAACTGAGACCAGATCCTCCTGTGTGAAAGTAGTCTAAGCCACTGGCCATCCCCTGTGGCCCATAAACTATCTGCAATCCCTCAGTGAGCTACACAGGGACATAGCTTCCTCACTGCTAAGTGGCACTTTAGTAGCAGGCTTTACTATGGACATTGCATTTATGTTTACAATCCTCTGACCTGAGCTCTCACACTTGAGCATATCTTAAAGATGGCTCATGAGCACCGAGGGAGATCTTGCACAGAGTTACTCAGTCAGGCATGAAGCATTCGAGGAAGGACTCCAGGTCCACCACACACACCGTGACTCTGCAAAACGTACTTCCCTTCTGAGCTTGTGTATCCACATTCAAGTAGCTAAAGCACCAAAGCTTTGACATTCTCAAAAATCCCAAAAGGGAGAAAAGAATAATAAGAGGGAGAAAGAATGAGGATGAGACCCTAGGCACTTCTCATGATCGATCACCCTGTACATAAGACCATGGGAAAGGACTCAGGTTTGACACTCACCAGGGGGAAAGGCAGAGGGGAGTCTGGTGGCCATACTTTTTCCTACCACAATTCCCTCTGCAGCTTTCCTGGAATAGCACAGTCAACGAGGGCCAAAGGGACTCCACCGTGTACCTCTCCTCTGTCTCTCCTGGGTGGCCTGCCTTCCCTGGCTGCCAAAGACCACTCAGGAAGGAGTGTCAGCTCCATTAAAGGCCAGGCTCTTATGCCTGTGACCCCACGGCCGTATCAACTTCTGCTCCTCTGCAAACCAGCAGCTCGCTTGTCCTGCTAAGGGCCAGAGAGGGACTCGTTTAGGCTCTTAGGCCTGCGATCACTGTCACCATGCTCCTATCTGCCGCTGCACCTGTCTGCACACAGGCTCCTGTCCCGTGCACTCACTGGCTCCACTCTTCCAGGCCTCCAGGTGTCCAAGTCTAATGTCCACGTCTGTTCTCACCTCCACGGGGGCAGCTGCGCCTCCTTAGAGACATGATGTCCTGGCTCCCCAGACACCAGACTCCTTAGGCTCTTACCGCCACCTCTCTGGGTGCTGGGTTCAGTCTCTATGGGTCCTTTCTGTCCCACCTGACTGTTGAATGCTGGAATGCTCAGGTCACCAGCCTGGCCTTTGAATCAACACTCTCCTTTTGAGTCAGCACAGTTCTAGGGCATTAAATGTCACCTCCGCGCTGTCTGTTGGGTCCGAGTCTGTCCCTAGCCCCATTCCCACAACCACACCACTAGTCAAGACTATCTACTTTCTTGGACAACCTCCCACTTGGCCTGTATTCTCCATGCAGTAGCCAATGTGACAGTCGTAACAAAGGCTGGGAAATGCCTCTATTCTGTGAAACGCTTCCCCATGTGCTTGGAGTCAAGTCCACTCTCCCCTACGCAGCCCAGCAGGCTCTGCAGAGCTTCAGCCTCACTCCCAGCCCCTCCTACCTGCGCCCTTTTCTGGTTCTGCCTCACGGCAGCCACCACCTGCTGCTCTGGGGCTCTGTATGACCTTTGCCCCAGCGGGCCTCTCACCAACATCACACACAACTCCAAGGAGGAGTCCGTGAATGTGCTCACATGATTTCCAACTGGCTCTACACACTGGGGAAGCAAACACGCGACCGGTGCCTGTGCCCAATGCCGGCACATTGCAGACTCCCAGGAAGTGCCTGATGAGCGAACCCAAGTCACACCATAGGCACACATCAACTGGCCGCCGTGGACCACGTTCTTCCTTCAGATGTGGAGCTGGGACTCCGGTCTACGCTGAGTTCTGGAGTCCTTACTCAGTCCTCGCCTGCTGGAACCTGGAGCCCACATCTCCCAGCAAAGACTTACAGACCTGCATGGACCCTGCCGGGACAGACTGAGAAAACATGGGTAGTCCCATCGTTAGACTGGGTGAGGCTGAAGGAAGGAATTTGCTGATTATCTAGGGCTGAGGTAGAGCACAAGAATTCTGTTGTTTTTTAAATTCTTCTTTTTGAAGATTTCATTTATGCATTAGAGAGAGGGAGTTATACAACCGAACCCACAACTCAGGCATGTGCCCTGACCAGGAACCGAACCAGTGACCTTTCGCTTTGTGGGATGAGCCTTACTCACTGAGCCACATAAACCAGGGCTCTTACTTTTCGCTTTAACATGTGAGTTTTACAAATGTAGGGCTCTGCCTCTGATTTGTTCTTAGGTACCTAGAATAGAGTGGACAATCAATATTTGTTGAAGAAATAAGTCTGTGTGCCCTGACTGATGCGGATCAGTTAGTTGGGCATCGCCCTCCAACCAGAAAGGTTGTGGGTTCGATTCCTGATCAAGGCATGTGCCTGATTTGCTGTTCCATCCAGGTCAGGGCACATATGAAAGGCAACGCATTGATGTTTCTCTCTCACATTAATGTTTCTCTCCCTCTCTTTCTCCCTCCCTTGAAAGACAGAAATCTGTGCCATTCTTTCTGCCTTGCTCTCCTCTCTGCCCTCTGCTCCTGCCCCACTTACACAGGCAGAACTGGTTGTCCCTTCCTCCCTTGCTGTGGCATCTTTGACACATCCATTGTAGTATAACAATAGCTCCCTACTTTTTTTAGCTTTATTTGTATATAATTTACATGCCTTAAAATCCACCCATTGTGAATGTACAGGTCACCGGTTCTTAGTAAATATGCCGTTATGCAACAACAATTCAATTTCAGAACATTTTCTATTACCCTGAAGGACACTCCAACCAAGTCACAGCAGCCAGGGCTGTATGTTCAGTCTTAGCAGACACTGTCAGCTTTCCAAAGGGGCTGTGCCTTTCACACTCCTATCAGCAATATGGAACGTCCCATGTGTTCCTCATCCTACTAACACTTGGTGTTGTCTGTGTCAGTCAGTTTTATAGCTGATTAGTAGTATTGAATTGTAGTTTTAGCTTGTATTTTCCAAAACACTTAGTGAATTTAGCAGTTTTTAATATACTTCCTAGCATTTCAATATCCTCTTTAAAAAATAATCAATTAATATTAGAGAAGGGGGGGAGATTGGTTTGTTGTTCTACTTTGTTTACACATTCACTGGTTGACTCTTAGTATGTGCCCTGAACAGGGATCAAACCTGCAAACTTGGCATATTGGGACGATGCTCTAACCAACTGAGCTACCTGGCCAGGCCCAATATCCTCTTTTGTGAAGTAATTGTTCAAGTGTTTTGTCCATTTCTGTGTCGGGTTGTCTGTCTTACCTATTCATTTGTAGGAGTTTTTATGTATTTTGGATATAAATATTGTGAGATGACGTAATGCAAACAATCTTCTCTGTGGCTCACCTTTTCTCTTAACAGAAATTCTTGATTTAATGTAGTCCAAATTATTACTTTGCCCCATTATGTTTGTTAATGCTTTTGTGTCCTGCTTTATAAAACCTTTGACTACCCCAAAGTTATGAAGGTGTTCTGTTTTATAATTTCCTAGAAATATTGCTTTAACATTTAACCTCTACCATCTATTTTGCATTGTTTCTTTGATACGGTTTGAGGTAGGGGTCAAGGGCAAACACCATAGACACCACCTACATGCATGGCATTTCAACTACAAGTTCAGCCTGAAGTCCGAAGCACTTGCTTTCCAGCATGTGGACTCACGTCATCTCTCAAGAAAACACTGCTTCTTGCCCCAAAACACTGTGCCCCCACCCCGCCCCCGGCTGGAAAGGATTACCACACTGGACCACCTCCTCCAACCAAGTTCTGGTCACCAAACTGACAAAACCAAGAAGCTCTGAGCCGGCTGTTTGCGGGCTCTGACCTGCAGAGATGAGGGGCACGTCCCTGCCAGCAGGTTCATCCGGGGCCTCACTTCTTCGTTGATAAACGAGGCCTCATTACACAGCTTAAGCCCTCTTTCCCGTAGGAGGAAATGTCATCGTGAAGACAGAAAACCGAGAAAGATTTGGCTCGATGAATACGTCACAGTGGGTAGGGCGCCCAGAGAACAGGGACCACACCGGCGGGTCCTGGCTCACCCCCCTCTTCCTCGCACCTCAGCCTTGAGGACTAAGTCAGGGTCTCCTGCTTGCGTGCCTCAGAAATGAGAAAAGTGTCAGCTTTTAGACCGAGTCCTCCGGCGCTGGCCTCTGCCCCAGTCCACAGACGCCAAGCAGGGAAATGGCAGCGCCACGCGGCTTGCTGGCCGTATCCAAGGGAGGGGGGGGCCCTGCCACAGAGGCAAGAATCTATCGTGGCAACAACGCTTGCAAAATTAAACATAAAAAGACCCGGCCCAGGTTTCCTAGAAGCATCACCGCGCCTTTCCGGAGCGGGAGGCGCCTGGCCAACGGGTGTGCCTGACCAGCGAGGGCGCCACCCCGTAGCCCGGCCCAGGGCCGGAGGGAACGCGGTCGTTTGCCGGCCGGGGCTGGGCTGTGGGCTGCGTGAGTGCAGCTGTGGTGGTGGCAGTGCCAGAGGCCCAGTGATCGGGGACCTGGAAACCCTGAGCGGGGAGAGTTGTGGGCGCCCTCCTCTCCGCCGCTTTCCTCCGAGACTCCCTCTTCCCCGTAGGAGCCAGCCCTCCAACTGCGCATGCGTACGCCAGCCCCACCCCTACGTCACAGTGACCTCCCCCGTTGCTAAGCGACGGTGCGTCACAAATACCAGAGGACCTGGCTGCCCTCTTGTGATGGGCAGGCGCAGGCTGGGGGGGCTGTGTCTTTCAGTGGGTTCGTCAATGGATGGACAGCAGGAAGGAAAGATGGATAGGAGGAAGTCGGGAGGAAAAAAGTAAAGGAAAAAGAAATGAAGGAAGGCTGGCCAGATGGATGGAGGGAAAGAAGTCTGGGCTGGCCGGGCTGACCAGGCGAGATCAGAAGCTCAGGGAGGGTTACCCTCCCGATGTTGGCATGTGCTCTGACTGAGAATTGAACCAGCAACCTTTCAGCTGCTGGCTGGCGCTCAATCCACTGAGTCACACCAGTCAGAGATATTTATTTATTTTTACAGACAGTGGAAGGGAGGGAGAAAGAGAGGGAGAGGAACATTGATCTGTGAGGAAAACATCAATCAGTTGCCTTTTGCACGCCCCCAGCCTGGGACCTGGCCTGCAACTCAGGCATGTGCCCTGGCTGGGAATCAAACAGGTGACCTTTTGGTTTGCAGACCAGCGCTCAATCCACTGAGACACTCTAGCCAGGGCTCATTTAATTATTTTTTATAGAGAGGAAGGGAGAGAGAGAAAATCATTGATTTGTTGTTCCACTTATTTATGTATTCCTTAATTGATTCTTTTTGATTTTTTCATTGGTTGTTTCTTGTATACAACCTGACCAGGGATCAAACCCGTCAGCTTAAGGTATCAGGACGGTGCTCTAACCAGCTGAGTTACCCGTCCAGGGCTCCAAGGCCTGATTCTTTTAAAAGATTTTTAGAGAGAGGGGCAAGGAGGGTGAACGAGAGGGAGAGAAACATCAATGTGTGGTTGCCTCTCACACGCTCCCAACTGGGGACCTGGCTCACAACCCAGGCATGTGCCCTGACTGGGAATTAAACCGGTGCACATAGATGTTTCTCTCCCTCTCTTTCTTTTCTCTCTAAAAATAAATAAATAAAATCTTAAAAATAAAAGTGTATTGAGCCACGTGCTAGCAAGAAAAAAAGACCAAGTCCTGCGGCATGAAGTCTAAACCACCAGCAGCAGGACTAGGAGGGAAGGCAACACGTCAACCTTCATGGGGTTGATGAGCTTTTTCTTTTTTGCTTTTTAAAAAAATTGAATTTATTGGGGTAGCACTGGTTAATAAAATTACATAGGTTTCAGGTGTGCAATTCTATAATGTGTCATCTGTATATTGTATCTCATCACCACTTATCCTCCCTTTACCCTCTCCTGCCTTCCCCCACCTCACTTTCCCTCTGGTAATGGCCATACTGTTTTCTGTCAATGAAGTTTTATTTTCTTTATCCCTTCACATTTTTCACCTAGCTCCTATTTCAGCCCCTCTGACAGCTATGCATCTGTTTCTATTTATTTTGTTCATTAGACTTCACATACAAGAGGGGAGCCAAAAAACAAACAAACAAACAAACCCAAAACAGAACTATCTCCTGGAGGGCAGGCCCCTTGTAATACAGGCTTCCCTCACTGGGTGAGTACTCTAGGAACCCATCTGGATCAGTCTATCAGTTGGCGTAGTTGTGAGAGGCTGCATTCAGCTTCAGTGATTTTTTTTGAAGGGAGGGTGGAGCACAGGGGTCATGCCCATTTCATGATGGGTGATTTACAAGTGCATCTGCCCACACGGCGCTGAGCATTCAGCCGTTTTTGACCAAAAATGGCCTCACCCCATGCCCCACCCTCCTTATTCACCCAATCTCACCCAAGCGACTTTTATTTTCCCCCCATGAAAACAAATCCTCAAAGGGAAATGTGTTGCTGAAGTGGAAGAGGTGAAACAAGAAACGGCAGAAGCACTAAAAGGCATCTAAATCAACAAGTTCAAAAATTGTTTTGACCAGTGGAAAAAAAACCTCAATAGGTGTATTGCATCAAACGGAGAGTACTTTGAAGGTGACTGAAGTTGAAACATGTTAAAATAAATACACAATTTTTTATACATAAACTCGTTTTTGGGGGGTTCCCCGTCGTATAACTTAAGTCATATTGTGTCTGTCTTTCTCTGACTGGCCTATTTCACTCAGCATAATACTGTCCAGGTCCATCCATGCTGTTGCAAAAGGTAAGATTTCCTTCTTTTTAACAGCTGAATAGTCTTCCATTGTGTGAATATACCACAGCTGTTCTATCCACTCATCTACTGATGGCACTTGGGCTGCTTCCAAATCTTAGCTAATGTAAACAATGCTGTAATGAACACAGGGGTGCATATATTCTTTCAAATTAATGTTTCAGGCATCTTCAGATAAATTCCAGAACTGGAATTACTGGGTCACAAGGCAGTTCCATCTTTTATTTTTTGAGGTATCTCCATACTGCTTTCCACAGTGGCTGCTCCAGTCTGCATTCCCACCAACAGTGCATAAGGGTTCCCCTTTCTCCACGTCCTCGCCAGCACTTGTTGGTTGTGAATTTGATGGTAACCGTTCTGACAGGTGTGAGGTGGTATCTCATTGTGGTTTTAATTTGCATTTCTCTGATGATTAGTGACGTTGAGTATGTTTTCGTGTCTATTAGCCATCTGACGGGCTTTTTCTGTATGTCAAGTACAAGTACTGGAAAGAAAGTTCTAAGTTGTTTTGAAAGAACCTACATTGGCTACAGAGAAGGGGGAAGGTGAAGCAGGGCTGTTTTGTGATAGCACAATCTGAAGGAAGAAGTATTTACTACTTTTGATTGGTTGAAGACAAGGGTCAGTAAGTTCATGCACGCGTGGGATGCGGTGGCCCTTCTAGGGGTGCTGATTCAGGAAGGTGAGCAGTGATTGGTCAGCTGGCCCACAGCTATTATTACCTGGTCAGTCATCCCTGTCTCTCACTACCCAGCTGCTGTAATTTAATTTAGAACGTTACATCACTGCGGCAATGCAATGTAACAAACCATGCGAAAACCCATAATAACCCTAAAAGAAAAAATAAAGACGTCTATGTAACAGGTTTCGGAATGGTTATGAGCAATATTTAACAGGAACAGGTTAGAGGTACAATGTGAATTACGAACAAAGAGACAGCTTTGGCCGCGGGGGTTTAGCAAGTCCTCGGGCCACTGGAAGCCCCGAGCCGGGGCTGTGCCGATGTCTGCTGCAGCGAGGGCCAGGAAGCGTGGTACGAGCAGACTGGCAGGGGGCAACTGAGAGAGCATTAGAGGTCACCTCCTCAAGGACAAACCAGCTTCGAGAAGGACGGACAACTGCCAGGCTATGGTACCTGAAAAGGCAGGTGCAAAGAGAAAGACTGAATGACAACTAACCGACTGCTCTCAAAACATGAGAAGTTAAAAACACCAACTAGGTTTTAATCGGATGAAGAAAAACGTCTAACTCTCCGAGTTTGCCCCTGAATTTATCCAGGGAAGACTGGCTAAATACTGCAGCCACTAGCCAGGGCCCTCTCTCGCCTGAGCGCGGGAGGAGCACGAACTCTCGCGAGAGCAGCCTCAGCTCTTCCGTACGGGCAGCGCGGTGGCGGCGCGTACTCTCGCGAGAGCGGGCGCTGAGCGGCGGTGACGCGGGGCCCAGGAGGCGGAGAAACATGGCGCGGCCCGGGCCGTCCTGGAGCCGGCTAGACCGGCAGCAGGAGCGCGACGTGCGCGAGCTTGTGCGCCATGTGGCGGGCCTCCGGGAAGAGGCGGACCCCAACTTCCAGCTCTGCCTGAACTTCGCCTGGTCCAACTTCAGGTGTGGGGCGCGCTGGGCGGGGCCCGGGAGCGGTCCGAAGGGGTCGGCAGGGCGTTCGCGGCCGCGCCAGGTGCCCTGGTGCCTGCCGGGCTTGGCGACCGGTGACACGCGCCTGCGGAGCTGGGCTGGGGGCCGTGCGCGTCTGAGTCTGCCCTGCGGCCAGCCCCGCCGCCCCGAGCGCCCTACAGAACGCAGCGCGCACTTTTGAACGGATGGGTCCGTGGGGTTTGGGGCAAAGTAATGGTCGCGCCCGCCTTAAAACGGTGTTCCCAGGGCGCCCTGTCCCTGCTCCGTTCGCCCCGGACCGCTCACTCCCCGGTCCCCTTTTTCCTTCCCCCGAGGGATGAGCAGGACACTTAGGTGGCCTCTGTGTCACGGACTGCCGCCTCCCGGGCGCTCCGGCCCCGGAGGTCAGTCCCTCGCGGGCGGGAAGGAGGGGGCGTGGAGGGGTCTTGGTCTGTGTGCTGCGTGTCTCACCCCGACACCGGAACTGCCTGCCGCGCCCTAAGGAGCCGCCTCATACGACCTCGAATACAGTTTCGAGATTCGTGTGGTTTAGGTACTTAGGTGAAGTCAGGGCTCCTGTTTTTTATTTATGGGCGATGTGAATTACACAGTACTGTTACCGTCATTGCCTGTTAGTCGGCGTTAACACTCTACCTGTTTAATGTCAGTAGAGATCTTGAGTACTAAACAGTGTTCCAAAACCAGAAATCTGGAGTTTCATCCTTAACGATCATACATGAAGTGCCTACTTGGTTTGCAATGAGACTAGCCATGAAGTCAAAGCCGGCCAAGTTTCTGAAATGATAAACACCATTCTTAAATGGTAACTATTACAATGTGTGAAGAAGTCAAATAAAACAATGCTTTTTCTACAGATTGAATGAATTATTTTTTCTTTTTTAAAATTTTATTTTTTAATTGACTTCATTGAGGTGACATTGGTTAATAAAATCATATAGGTTTCAGGGGTGCAGGGCCATAACACATCATCTGTATATTGTACCATGTGCTCCCCACCCCAAGTCAAGTCTCCTTCCGTCACCATTTGTCCCCCTGTATCCTCTTCTGCCTCCACTCTTTTTATTTTTCAATTACAGTTGACTTTCAGTATTACTTTATATTGCTTTCAAGTGTACAGCAGAGTGGTTAAGTATTCATATAATTTAAGAAGTGATCTTCCCATGAGTTTAGTACCCACCTGGCACCACGCACAGTTATTACAATATTATTGACTGTATTCCCTGGGCTGTGCTTTACATCCCATGACTGTTGTAGAGCTGCCAGTTTGTGCTTCTTAATCCCTTTTCACCTTCTTCACCCAACCACCCCACCCCCCCGCAAACTTCTCTGTGTCTGAGTTTGTTTCTGTTTTGTTTATTTTGCTCTTTAGATTCCACATATAAATCAAATCGTATGCTACTTGTCTTTCTCTGTCTGACTTTTTCACTTCGCGTAATACTTTCTAGGTCTGTCCCTGCTGTCGCAAGTGGTAAGATTTCTTTTTTTTTAAAAGATTTTATTTTTATTTATTTTTTAGAGTGAGGGGAAGTGAGAGAGAAAGAGAGGGAGAGAAACATCAATGTGTGAAGCATTAATTTGTTGCTTCTCACTGTCTCACAGGCCCACAACCCAGGCATGTTCCCTGACTAGGAATCGAACCAGTGTCCTTTTGATTTGCAGGCCGGTGCTCAATCTACTGAGCCACACCAGCCAGGGCTAGATTTCATTTTTTTAAAAATGTATTGATTTTTTAGAAAGAGAAGAAAGGGGAGGGAGAGAGAGAAACATCAATTTGTTGTGCCACTTATTTACGCACTCTTTGTTTCTTGTATGTGTCCTGAGCGAAGATTGAACCCACAACCTTGGCATATCTGGAAGGTGCTCTAACCAACTGAGCTACCTGGCCCGGGCAAGATTTCATTCTTTCTTATGGCTGAGTCATGTTCCATTGTGCATATGTACCACATCTTTTTTCTTCAGTTGTCTGTTGATAGGCACTTGGGTTGCTTCCATAGCGTGGCTGTTGTAAAGAACACTGCAAGGACAGAAATTTAAATGCTGTATCCCAAATAATTTTTCTGTTAATCTTTCTAAATGGCAGTAAGTAGATGGACATCATTTTAGAGTTAGGGAAGACCTTAGATGTTACCATCTCTTTTTCACACATTGAGAAACTAAATAAATTATAGTAGATAAAGTAGTGTTTCACTCAGCCGTTTAGAGGATAGAGTTAATGTTATTTAGTAGTGCGATTTACTTCTTTTAAGTACAGATTGTTGGCTTTGATACCAAAACTATTGAAAAAGTCATTGTGCTATATACTATAATTTTATGAACCTTTAATCCATCAGAGAAATGAACAATTTGTTGGCCTTTTGAAAATTGTGGCCCTAGAAATTCAGAGATAGGTGAGATGTAGTCCCTGTCCTTAAGGAGGAGAGAAACAGAAGTTAATCACATATGAAATAGGAGTTCTTAGTGAGGGCCTGAAGATAGAATTCAGGTGTTACGAATTTGGACGAGAAAATATTTACACTGACCTCTGAAAGGTAGCACTTCTTTCCATTATGAATGAAAGCAACAAGCAACCTTAGCTTACCTGTGTGTGTCGCCAGTAGACACCACACGTTTGACATAATAGTATAGTTGTTACAGATGTCGCTTAGTCCATTTTAATATTACTGTTGGACCCTCTGCTGGACCTTGTTACTTAATGCTGTCATAAAGAAATATGTTGCCCTGGCCGTGTGGCTCAGTTGGCTGAAGCGCCGTCCAGTACACCAAGGGGTGGTGGGTTCCATCCCCAGTCAGGGCACGTACCTAGGATGCGGGTTCAACCCCTGGTTGAGATGCTTACGAGATGCAGCCGATCAGTGTTTTTCTCTTCTCTCGAAGCAATGAAAAAATGCCCTTGGATGAGGATAAAAAAAGAAGAAAAGAAAAAGGAAATGTCTCATTATATCACAGACTTTGAGAAACACTTCACAACTGTATTTCAGTATATTTGGTTACCTTTGTATGTTTCATTTTACGATTTAAAAAACATGCTGAGAAGGGGTCCCGAATCTTCTCTGGGCTTCATTGTGGCATAAAAAAGATTAGGAACCCCAATACAGGATGTGCCGTGCTGGGCTCAGACACAGGGCCTGATGGGAAGATAGAGGAGCCGGAGGACAGGGCTGGGCGGCTCAGCAGGGCCTGCGTCCTGCTGAAGGGTGCCTGAGTGCTCTCCGAGACACAGCGGTCGGTCCCCTGGATGGCGGAGGCGATACACTGGGAGAGGCGCACTTCCGCGTGTCACTGAGCTAAGGTGTCTGGGGGACACGGAGGGCAGTGATGCCACTCTGCTGAGCGAAGTGACACGACTGATGTGAGAATTGCGTTTTATCTTCTAGATTTCACCGTTTCTTGGATGTCAACAGCCACAAAGTAGAGAAGACAATAGAAGGGTAAGTCAGTTTTATATGTGTGTCTGTCACTATAGCTTTATGACTGTCAGTTGATTTTTAAAAATATATTTTAGAATTTATGAAAAATTCGTCGTTCATTCTGATCTTGGTAAAGCTGCCAGCTGGAAGAGATTAACTGAGGAATTTCTAAATGCATCACTTCCGAGCACAAAGGAGATAAAGGTAGGCGTTCTATCGTGAGATTTCTGTTGTGTATTTTACCATTTCCAGTCTGGTTATTGTCAACTTGTGCCTGCTAATTAAACATTCGTTCTCTCAGTGTTGTTCGCTGGCCAGGCCAGAACACCTGGGAAACTGCCTTACGTGTTGCCATGTAGCCAAGTGGGCTCAGGCTTGAGATGAGCAGAAACGCTCCTGGTTAATCATCTCAGCCCCAGCCTACTATGAAAGTTGAGATCAGAGATTGGCACAGATAATAATAGCTTGATCTGGCTATCTTAAGTCTTTTTATTCCCTTAATTTTGTTATTTTTTAATTTAAAAATTTTTTTAAATGACTTATTATTTATTTATGTTTAGAGATGGGGGAAGTGAGGGAGAGAAACATCAGTGTGTGCTTGCCTCTCAGGCGCCCCCAACTAGGGACCCGGCCTGCAACCCAGGCATGTGCCCTGACTGGGAATCGAACCTGAGACCCTTTGATTTGCAGGCCAGCACTCAATCCACTGAGCCGCACCAGCCAGGGCTATAATTACTTCTGTGGAGATTTGAAGACCACTGTCCTGCATTTTGCTGCAAGTGAATTACTCTTGCCCTTCCTCTTTCCCTGGTAACTTTCACCTCTTTCAGGTGCACAAAGTGCTCCCTCCCCCATAAAAAAACCCAATCTGACAGCAGTTGTTACTAAGTAATAGATTTATGTAGTGAGTTATTTTCTTCAAGTACAGTTGACCTTTGAACAATGTGGGTTTGACATGCGTGGGTCTAGTTATTTGCAGTGGCCCACATTCTTCAGTTGAGTTACACAGTTCAAGCCCAGATGGTTCACAGGTCAGCTGATGGTTAATGCAAATTTAGTTATGTATGGATTTTTCACTGTGTGTACGGTCAGCACCCCTAACCCCCAGGTTGTTCAAGGGTGGGTCAAATTTACATTTTAGATGACTTCTCTGGAGAATAAAAATTCTTTGTGGCCCTGACTGGGTAGTTGAGTTGGTTAGAGCATCGTCCTGATATGCCAAGGTTGCAGGTTCAATCTCTAGTCAGAGCGCATGCAAGACTCAACCAATGAATGCATGAATAAGTGGAGCAACAAACTGACGCTTCTCTCTCTCTCTCCCCCGTCCTCTCTCTCTCTCAAATCAATAAATAAAATAAAATATAAAATTTGTGAAGGAATTTCAAGCATTTTTAAGCAGGTGAGAAATCACACAAAAAAGGGTAGCTCCTTGGACCCATATTAGTGATATGCTACTTTATTGTTTCCAGGAAAGCTTACCAAGTGTCTGCTCTGTTCCTAGCATCATACTAAGTAGCAGGAATACAGAATAAAGAAACGTGGTGTCACCAAATATTGTTTATAATTAACTCTGGGAGATGCACGGGTGCTCTGGACCACGTAACAGGGAGAGGGAGCTTGTCAGCAGGAGTCAAAGGCTTCCCCTACCTTCCCTACGTGCATAGCTTGTGACTGTTAGCACATGTGGGGTGTTTTTATTTTTGGATAAGTTTTTATACGTAATTTAAAACATATAATTACTTTTTTTTTTAAACATAAAAGTTAAAGCATAGTAAAAGGAACTCCTGTGCTCCCTTGCCTCAGATTCTTTAATTGGTGTCTAATCTGGAATAGTTCTTCGGCCTTTGTCTTTCTTAACCTTGACATTCTGAATTATGTAGGCCAATTATTTGGTAGCGTGTCCCTCAGTTTAGGTTTGTCAGACGATTTCTTATTATGATTTAGGTAATGCATTTTTGATAGGTTCCTTATGTGTACACATTTGAACTGTAAAACTAGTTTAGAGTGGTACATATATACACTGAATACTACTTAGCCAGAAAAAAGAATGACATCTTAGCATTTGCAACAGCATGGAAGGATTTAGAGGGTGTTATGCTAAGTGAGATAAGTCAGGCTGAGAAAGACAAATATCGTATGATCTCACTTATATGTGGACTGTAAAAAACAAGATAAACAAATGAAGCAGAGACAGACTAGCAGATACAGAAAACAGACTGGTGGTTGCCAGAGGGGAAGGGGATTGGGGTGGAAAAGCTGAAGGGATTGAGAAGTACAAATTGGCAGTAACAAAGCAGTCATAGGTCTCTGAGCGGTGTGGCTCGGTTGGTGGGGCATCATCACTCAAAGCGAAAGGTCACTGCTTTGATCCCCTCTCTAAAAAAATAAATATATGGTCACAGCATAGGAAATACGGTCAATAATGTAATAACCATGATATCAGGTGGGTACTTGAAATATTGTGGGAACCCTTGGTAAAATATATGACTGTCTACTACGCTGTATACCTGAAACTAAGACAAAATATTATTGAATTGTCAACTGTAATTGAAAAATAAAATTTAAAAGAGTAGTTTAGAGATTAGGATTTATTTAGGTATAATTCATGTGTTTTCAAATCAGGAAAATGATTGGGGACATAACTCTTATGGGATTGTCTTTACGCAAACTAGTTTTAAAGTCATTTTTTAAAAAAATTTAATTTTATTTTTAGGGAGAGGGGAAGGAAGGGAGAAAAAGAGAAACATCAATGTGTGGTGGTCTCTCACACACCCCCAACTTGGGACCTGGCCCACATCCCAGGCATGTGCTCTGACTGGGAATCGAACCAGTGACCCTTTGGTTTGCAGGCTGGTGCTCAGTCCACTGAGCCACACCAACCAGGGTTCAAATTAGTTTTAAAAGCTCTTACCAACCTCAGTGGCTCATTTTCTTCCCTTTCGTTTTAAAGACGGATGCGCATTATTCCATCCTGTCCCTTCTCCTGTGTCTGTCTGAGTCTCCTTCCAACTGCAGTTATGTGGAAACACCTAGAGACAAAGAAGTGGGTATGTTATCCAGTGCTTCAGTGTGTGAAAATATAAGAGAAATTTGTTTCACTGTTTAATTGTTAGACATTGAGATTTTACAAAACTTTGTAAAAACCTATGAAACTAAAATCTCTGTGTCACGTTGTGTACAATCGCAATTGCAAATTTTCATTTAAAATATGAATTCTGGGGGGATTGCTGGGGGAGGGGGGTGCTGGGTGGAGGGGAACAAGGGGGAGAAAATTGGAACTGTTGTAACAATATAATCAATAAAAAACATTAAAAAAATGTTGGGGAAAAAAATAAATAAAATATGAATTCTGACTTTGTAACTTGAACCACTTTCAATTATACTCATATACAGAGAAAAGTTACTTTTGAAGATAAGGAAATTTAAAATGTATTTGAATCATTTCCCAAGTGCACTTTAGAGTTTTGGAAGACTTTTCTTATCCTTTTGGGTTTTTTCACATGTATTTGGTAAAGCTGATGAGAATCTTGTTACATTTTAGAAAAGAAAGATGATTTTGACTGGGGAAAATACTTGATGGAAGGTGAAGAAATTGATCGTAGTCCGAATATAGATACACCGGTAAGTGGCAGTAGCTTTACTGTTAAAAAAAAAATTCCAAGTGACGTGGGTGATTTTTATGGGTCCTCTTGTCCTGCAGCAACTCAGCCGAAACAGGGACAGTCCTCAGTGAACAGAGTAGTTTCTCAGGGCAGATTTACTAAGGTTTTGCATCAAATCGTTAGCACTGGGCAGTTGAATGGAATGAATACCCTTAAATTATCCTTTGAGGAGCTCTGACTCGGGATTTTTGCCACCAAAAAGAATTCCATGATGTAATAGTCACTTTCAAGACATTTAGAAAAAGTTTCATTTGGCGTAGTTGCTGCTTTTCTTCTGAAATTTTCCTAAGCTTTTAATATAAATAGCTTCAGGTGTTCTGCCTTCTAAGGGTAAGGTGTACTTCCTATTTTAATCAGAATTGGTCTGAAGAAAGTGAGGATGAAGAGGATCAACAGCCCTTGAGCAGAGAGGACTCTGGGATTCAGGTGGATAGGACGCCGTTAGAAGAACAAGATCACAACAGAAAACCGGGGCCACGTGTCAGCTGGAAAGGTACTGTGTATTCTTGGCTGCTGTCATCCTTTCTTTTCTTTCTTTTTTTAAAAAAATATTTATTTTTAGAGAGAGGGGAAGGAGGAAAAGAAACACTCAAGTGGGAGAGAAACAACAATAGTGTGCCTCTCACATGCCCCCAACCAGGGACCTGGCTCGCAACTCAGGTGTGTGCCCTGAGTGGGAATTGAACCGGTGACCTTTGGTTTGCAGGTTGACAGTCAACCCACTGAGCCACACCAGTCAGGGCTGGCATCCCTTTCTAATAGAAAAGGTCTCTAGAAGGAAAGGCAAGCTTTGAGAATCAGTTCCATATTATCTAAGGTATTGGTAAGCTCTGCCATCCTTATAAGACAGATTTTTTTAAATTAAATAAATTTTTTATTCATTGATTTGAGAGAAGAGAGAAACACTGATTTGTTGTTGCACTTATTTGTGCATTCATCAGTTGATTCTTGCATGTGCCCTGATCAGGGATCAAACTGCCACCTTGGTATATGAGACAATGTTCCAGCCAACTGAACCATCCGACCAGGGCTAAAACAGATCTTTTTAAATCATTAGTCTTTCTTCTATACTTGCCTAAGAGGTAGTGCTGTAGAATTAATGTTGAAACGAGATTTAGACTGCAATTTTGTTCTTTTCTTATAGTTCTGAGAACTTTGTTAGTCTTAAATGTTTTAGTTTATTTTTTATTGGAGGATGGCCTTTGCTCAGGTTGGTAAAAGAAAGGAAAAGATCTATGCCATTTAATTTTCAATTTGGATGTCTGCTTTTTTCGTTTTAGTGAAGAACTATGAACTTGTAGAATCTAGAAAGAGCTTGAAGCAACCTTATATATTAGATCAGCTAATCCTCCTACGCTGAAGACACAAAGTTGTTAAAGCTGATTTTAGCATCCTGATGATTTTCTGGTTTTCTTTTCTTTATTTTTTTTAAAAGATTTTGTTTATTTACTTTTAGAGAGAGGGGAATGGAGGGAGAAAGAGAGGGAGAGAAATATCAATAGTGTGGCTGCCTCTCACACTCCCCCAACGGGGAACCTGACCCACAACCCAGGCCTGTGCCCTGACTGGGAATCGAACCAGTGACCCCTTGGTTCACAGGTTGGTGCTCAATCCACTGAGCCACACCAACCAGGGCTCTTTCCTTTCATTCTTGATTTGGACCCTTAGGGTAGAGTGTGGATTAATCGGTGCAGAGCCTGCTGTTGTCACTGGCTTGTCCAAGGCCTTGCGTTTATTTCCTGGCCATTGGTATTTCATGCTCAACTGTGTCCCCAGTGATGCGGCCGCCTGTTCCGATGGAGAGGATGTCTGTGTTCTCACAGGTGTTGGTTGGTGGGTCCTGACTTTAAATCACATGCGGGTGTGTCGCTGTGTGTAAACTTGGACCTGTTCCTCTTTGCGTTGAAATCTGGGTGAAATCTGCCCATACCGCTCTGCAAACATTTCTTCTGTTTCTCCAGCCTGCTGTGGAGGACTCCGCCCTTTGCAACCAGACGTTTTTGTTTGTGCACCCCTGCGGACTGTCACAACGTGATCGACCCCTTTGCTTGTTTTTCTTTCGGGTTCTGTGTTCTTTCTGCCCAGCTTCGCCCTTCAGACTTCTTTGGATGTCTAGATACTAATTCCTAGGTTTTAGAAATTGCAAAGATCCTTTTGTAGTTAGTCACCTAACTGTGGACATTTTGCAAGGTATCCTCCAAAGTCATCTGGGACAATTCCAAACGTGTGACTTTTCCATGGTGTGATTAGTATTTGTGTCTTGATATTTTTCTCTACAAAAGCATGCCCTTCTTTTTTCCGTTTGCTTTTTTTACAGCTTGGGGTTAATCTCTAGTGACCACCAGGCCCACCGTTACGTCTAAAGTGAGGTTAAAGAATCCAGCTTATTTTTTTCTCCATACCCTGAGCCAGTTTTCCCAGCAGCATCTAGTCAATAATGCTTTCTTCCCATGTTGCTCTGTGGTTCCACCGTTATCCTATATCAAGACATGTATTTATTTCTGAACATTCCATTCTCTTGCCTTAAAGTGAGCTGCCGAGGAGCGAATGTTTCTATTTATATGGCTTGGTTATATGTCTCAACACATAGAAGGCAAGTTCCCCCTCACCTCCTTTACTCTTTTCCAGAACTGGATTAGCTTTCTGTGGACTTTCATTCTTCCATAGACATTTCAGAAGCAGTATGATAAGTTACATTTTTAAAATCCAGCTGGGATTTTTATTGGGATTGTATTGAAGTTACAGGTTTAGCTTAGGGAAGATTTGACATTCGTCCTATGAAAATATCTGCATTTCTTCTAATTCTTTGTTTTAACTGGAGTTTGGAAATTTTCTTTATAAAGATCTTAAGTATCTATTTGTTAATTTCTACAGTGTTAACGGTTTTTGTTGTGAGTGGCTATTTATTGCTTTTGTAGAACACTATTGACTTTTGTAAATTGTTCTTATATCTAACTTTCTTGCTGAACTTTCATTTTCATTATAACAGTTTATTCGTTAGGATTTTTGTATGGATCAGCATCTTCTGCATATATTGACAGTTTCTTCTCCGTCTACTGGTTCTTATATGTTATGTCTTCTTCAAGGCGTATTAACAGTGTCTGTTTTCTAGCCAGCCCCCTAGTCTACAGAGGAAGCAGGGCCACAGGAAGTGGGTTGGTTTCATCCTAAGAGGATTGCACCTGAAATTCCCCTTTGAAATGTGAAGGGCTCGCATGTAGGTTCTGGGTATGTGGCCTTTATAAAACTGAGACAATTTCATTCTATTTCTGTTTTTCTAGGACTCTTTAATCAGGAATGAATATTGAATTTATAAAATTCTATTCTTTATTTGGAAGATAATCCTATAATTTTTTTATTTTACTCTGTTATTACATTGATAGATTTTCTGATAGTAAATCATCCCCGAATTCCTGAGCTACAATTCCTTGATCATTCTGTTATTTTTATTTTTTTACTGCATTATTGGATTGGGTGAACTATTTTAAAATTTTTTTCTCAATTTTTCAATTACAGTTGACATTCAATATTATATTATCTTCAGGTTTGTAGGATAGTGGTTAGACATATATATAACTTAGAAAGTGACCCCCCCACCCCTGTAAGCCTTGAATGCATCTGAAACCATATACGGTTATTACAATATTATTGGTTATATTCCTTGTGCTGTACTTTACATCCCCATGACTATTTTGTAATTACCAATTTCTACATTTTTTTGTTTTTTTAAGTATATTTTATTGATTATGCTGTTAAGTTGTCCTGATTTTTTTCCCTTTGACCCTCCCGCCCCCCGCCTGATACCACCTTCCCTCCAGCAATCCCCACCTCACCCCTATTAGTTCATGTCCTTGGATCATGCATGTAAGTTCTTTGGCTTCACCCTTTCCTGTATTATTCTTAACTTCCCCCTGTCTATTTTGTTCCTACCAATTTTGCTTCTTAGTCCCTGCACCATTTCCCCATTTCTCCCCTTTCCCTCCCAGCTGATCACTCTCCAAATGATCCCACACCTATGATTCTATTCCTGTTCTGGTTGTTTGCTTAATTTATTTTTATTTTTATTCTTTAGATTCAGTTGTTGATGGTTGTAAGTTTGTTGTCATTTTAATGTTTATAGTTTTGATCTTTTTCTTAAATAAGTCCCTTTAACATTTCATATAATAAGGGCTTGGTGATGATAAACTCTTTTAGCTTTACCTGTCTGGGAAGCACTTTATCTGCCCTTCCATTCTAAAGGATAGCTTTGGTAGGTAGAGTAGTCTTGGTTGTAGGTCCTTGCTTTTCATCACTTTGAATACTTCTTGCTAGCTTCTTCTAGCCTACAAAGTTTCTTTTGAGAAATCAACTGATAGTCTATGGCGGAGGTGCTACACACCCCCTAGGCTCGGTTGGAAGTTGCTCTGTCCAGCAGAGGCTTCGTGACTGCGGCGGAACAAACTTTTACCCAGGACACTTTATTATGTCTGGGGGAAGGAAGGTGACTGCCTCTCTAGTGGAGACCAAACCTTCATCCCTTAAGCCTTTTATTGAGGAGGATACATATGAGAGATACAAGGCTAAAATTCATAAATCGTCAATAGCCATTAGGCATTTGACAGTAACAGATTACACATACCAGTACAGGGGCCACAGTGACCAGCCTGTGTCAGGGTCCATAAAACATTTTGACCAGATCCAAGGTCTCATATACTCTTTGCTAGAGGTTGTTTATGTTACCTTACTGATAAGGAAAGCAGAGCAAGTTCTAAAGCATAATGAGCATAACAACCATCCTTGGATCCAATTCCCATGGCAACCCTCTGCGTGGTTGTCAGCCATGCTCCACACACAGCCTATGTTGAGACTTAGAGACGAGCATGGCCAGAAAGCTGGCGGCTCGTCGTGCTCAGGCCGGGGCTGCAGTTCCTTAAACCACGAGGAGTGGTTGCCCACAGCAGGTCAGTGGGAGGGACTGAACCGGGCCAGTCAGCTGCAAGGATTGCCTGTGACCACTGACCACCATCCTCCACCCTCCGTGGAGGATCAGCTGTGCAGGGTCAGCGTGGTGGCTCTCTGACGTTGTCTGTAGCTGTCCACTGGGTGCATTGGCCCTGGGGTTTCCAGGGCGATACAGGCCACGGTCAGCCCCCACCTGTTTTCTGCCCCGGGCCGCCCTGGCTGAGCTATAAAGCAATCTGAGATGGCTGCTACTTGTGCTGGGCTTGGAGATTCCCAGGGGAAGCCAAGGTGTGAATCTAGGCTGGTTGCTGCTAATGCTATGCTGGAGGCTCACTGAGGCCGGCTGTTGCTTGAGAGGATTTAGGAAGTGGTGAAGCAGGAGCCAACACCAGCCATTCATATGGAAACGGAGCTTGGGTGGGCCGGTAAGTTCAGTGGGGAGGAGTCTCTGGGCCTCATGTTCGCCAGGTTGATGGAGTCTCAGATATGGCAACAGCCTGACAGCTCTGTTATGGGAGGCTTTAGAAGAGAGACAATGGCCTCTGCTGGCCTTGATGCCAGACACTTCAGTTCCTCCCTGTGTGCCACTGGTACCTTTCAAGCTTCTACCCCGGTGCTGGAGCTCAGAGGGAGTGAGTCTGAGCACGTGAGTCTGTGTGGGGGTTCTTTAAGAGGAACTGCTTTGGGCTCCAGCAGTTGCTTCCACTGACTCAATCCCCGCTCGTTTTTGCAGCCAGAAGCTGTGGGGACTTATCTTCCTGGCACTGGAACCCTGGGCTGGGGGCCTGGTGTGGGGCTGGGTCCCCTCGCTCCTGAGATGTCCCTTCCAAATCTTTATCCACCACACATGGGTGAGGGACCAGCCCATTCCATGTCTGTGCCCCTCCTACTTTTCTCGATGGATGTGGTTTCTTTAATTCTATAGTTGTTAGACTTCCATCCAACTCGATTTCTGACAGTTCTGGCTGATGGTTATTCTATATTTTAGTTGTAATTTTTTTTTTTTTTTCTTTTTGAGGTCTATTTTCCCCACCTCTCAACCCCACACTATTTTAGTTGTAATTTTGATGTGGTTGTGTGAAGAGGTGAGTCACATCTGCCTCTGCCACCATCTTGACTGGCTCCTCCAACTTCTACTTCTCAATCCCTTCACCTTTTCACCCAGCTCCCCAACCTCCTTCCCATCTGGTGACCATCAGTCTGTTCTCTGCATCTTATGAGTCTGCTTCCATACTGTTCATTTATTTTGATTTCTTGATTCCACATATAAGTGAAATCATATGGTATTTGTATGACTCATTTCATTTAGCATGATGCCTTTAAGCCCCATCAGTTTTGTCAATAACGGTAAGATTTCATTCTTTTTTATGGTCGAGTAATATTCCATTATATATGCATCATTTCTTTATCCAGTTGTCTATGTAGGAAACAAGGACATAGTGACTCCCAGACCAGTACAAAATCAGCAATAACAAAGTGCAAATGTAATTAAAGGATCTCTGAGAGGGGAGTTGACAGCACGGGCATATCTACAAATCACAATAGGGGCATTTAGATGAACGTGTTAGATTGTAACTCCGAGTAACCAGTAATGAAGAAACGGGCAAGGAGGAGAGGGGAGGGGGAGCTGATCCTCTCACTTTAGGGCGAGGAAGCTAATCAATTTCACTTTACCCTGGCAATTTCAGGGTGGGGACGCTAAGACTATAAAACCAGCCATCTTTGCGCACATTCTCCTGGCTGTGAGGGTGCGCCCGGCTCTGCAGACTCGTAAGTGAAGGCCTCGCTTTGCTGCTCAAGTCCTGTTTCCCAGTATTTTTATTGTGAGCGTTTGTCACATCTATCAGGGGACACTTCGGTTGCTTCCACATCTTGGCAAGTCTGCACGCCCTTTAAGTGGGCTCCTTGGTTTCTATTAGACTCCCATTGTTACAGAAACAGGGGAGTCCAAAAACAAACCCCAGAGTTTGCGGCTGGGGGATGGGGAAAAGGAAGCAGCTTTCAGGATGCCCTTGCATGCCTGGAGCTACTGGCTGGAAACAGTGTTGCAAAGATCCGCTTTACTTCCAAGACTCAGGAAGATGGGAGGGGTCTTGGACTGTGGGATGGTACGGAAGGAGCCTACAGAGCCTGCATAGGGTTCTGTGAATGGTCAGAACTGTTTGCAACACCCACTGCCTCAGGGGACGAAGTGAGGGAGAGAGAAGCAGCTGCAGACATGTTAGTGGGGCTCTGAGGCTGGCTCCGGCTCTCTGGGGGTCTCCAGGCTGCTTTAAGAGGCTGGCTCTGGCTCTCGTGGACTCCCTCCATGTGGCTTGGAGGAGGGGGCCTCCAGGCTGCTTAAAGAAGAAGCTCTCGCCACGCGGTTTTGAGGAGAGGAGATCCATGCACTTTGCAGGAAGAAGGCAGTTTGCAAGGAGGCTGAGAATCCAGGCGGTCCTGCTTTGAGAGCTGGAGGGCACCACAGCACAGAAAGGACCTCCCCAATCAGAATTGAGTGATTGGCAGCTACTGGTAAAGCTGAACTGTGCCTAGGAAGTAGAGAAACGGTGTTTCTGACTTTCCTAAGACTGGCCAGGTCTGGGAGGGGGCGGCAGAACTATGTGCAAATAAACAATTCTTTTTCTTTTCACCAAACTCTGGTATTCAGAGTTATAATTCTGGCAGCAGGCAATTGAGCCCCTAACTAAACAGCCTGTGGGTTCTGTTTCAATCGGAGCAGCCCAGGGGTTCTGTTACACCATCTCCCCTGGATGGACAGGGTCTCTGCTTGTTTTCACAGCCAGATATTGTGGGGTCTCCTCCTACCAGCACTAGAACCCCAGGCAGGGGAGCTTGGTGTGGGGCTGGGAGTTCTGGCCCCTTAGGGGGAACCTTAGCAGCCAAGGACATCCCTCCTGATTCTCAGCTACCACATATGGGTGTGGGACCCGTCTTAGCGTGACTTCTTTCTGGATGACTTGTGTGCAGCTAGACTTCAGGCTGTTCTCAATGATGGTTGTTCTGTAGTGTAGTTGTAATTTTGGTGTGGTTGTGGGAGGAGGTGAGCACAGTGCTTACCTACTCTGTCATCTTGACCCAAGCTTGGATTAGCTTATTTATTTATTTATTTTTTAAGATTTCATTTATTTTCAGAGAGGGGAGAAGGGAGGGATAAAGAGAGGAAAGGAAACATTGATGTGGGAAACATCAATCCGTTGCCTCTCACATGCCCCAACTGGGGACCTGGCCCAAAACCCAGGCATGTGCCCTGACAGGGAATCGAACCGGTGACCCTTTGGTTTACAGGCCGGCGCTCAACCCACTGAACTGCACCAGCCAGGGCTATGATAACTCTTCTTGTTTTCCGAACCCTGACCCACCAGCAGTACTAGTCCCCTACAATAACTTTTAAAACCGTTTATATGAAGATAGGTAAGGATATTAAGAGACTTGAAGAAAAGGAAGAAAATGGAGCCTAACTGTTATTTTAAGAGAGCCTTTTTCTGTTGAATATTTGAATGGAGTCATGAGTTCAGGTATTGTTGCCAAATCGCTTGTGTTTTTTCGTTAACGCCTAACCGAAGCCTTAACTTCCCTGCAGCGGACGAGCCGGACGCCCGCAGCTGGCTGGAGCAGCACGTGGTCCGCCAGTACTGGACGGCGCGCTCCCCGCGGCTCCCCCACAGCTCGCACTTGCACTCCAATCTAGCTGCTGTCTGGTAAGAGCCTGGTTTCTTCATTTCATGTGTTAACAGAAGGAACTCCGGCTGGGGCCCTGCCGGAGCTGAATCTCTGGCAGGCGTCCACTTTGGGTTTAGGTTGGCATTGGACCCCTGCCTCCCCTCCTGTCCCCAGCAGCCGGTGAGTGAGGCCTTCCCACTAAAGCGGCCACCTGTACAGAGCAGCAGTGGGGGGCCGCGTAGTGCCGGTCGGATGCGCACTGCTGCCCGGGGCCTCTGGCCTGAGCGCCTGCTGCTGGGTTGGCTTTTCAAGGGCCCGGTGCTGTCCCCAAACAAGGCCCCTGCTCCGCTGGCATCCAGATAGAGACCTGAGTGAGTGACCTCTGTTGGGTGGGGGACAGAGATGTTGTAGTGGCTGCCAGTCAGGCGCTGTGGCATTGTGAGAGCTGATGAGAAAGAGATGTCATTGTCAGCGGGTCCTGCCAGTATGGGCACAGTGACACAGTGCCTGTGGTCACCGTCCTGAGGCAATGCAGCGAGGATGGGATAAGTTTACTCGGGGATACCTGTGTCCCAGGCCAGCAGCACAGGGCGGCTGCGCTGCCTCTGGCTGCCTTCCTCCATCACAGGCTTGGCGCCCTTAGTAGGGTAGAGTCCTTGGTGATGAGAATGGGGCCGGCCCCTGCGGGCACGACGGGCACAAGTTGTGCCCCCCGCGCATGGGGCCTCGCTCTGCTGACAGTGCTCCTTTCCTGGCCCCCGTCGCTGAGCTCGGCCCCCTTGCTGTGCTGCACCAGGCTTGTCCTGCTTGGTCTCTGCCCAGTCACTCCCCCTCAGCCCAGTGACCGGGGGCCATCCAGTCACCCACCGCATTGTGTACAGAAAGGGGCCACACTCCTGACAAGCTCGGGGGGCCCGAATGGCGGCCTTGCAAACTTGGACACCGAAAGGAACCGCACAGGATGGTCTGAAATGAAAACTGACTAAAAGCAGGTCATGGCGGGCAGTCATGTCCGAGGCTGGACTCTTCCCTGGCAAAGGTCATCTGTGCCTAATTAAGCCTGTCTGCTGTCTTTTTGCATCTAAGATAAGCTGCCTTTGGAAGGTCCAAGTGACTTCCTTTTTCCAGACCCCTCAAAGCACAGGCACCGCACCAGAGGGAGACCACAAACCCCCTCCCTGTTACCATCGTGTTAACTGTTGATTGTTTACTCTCCCGTACCCACCTGTGTGAAAGAAGTACGTGTCTGTCATTTTACTTTTTATCGGATTGCAGAGATTCCCCTCTCCTCCCCACCCCGCCAGCTTTGCTTTCTCCGCCTCCCTAATCTATCACCCGTGGATTTCATGCGCCCTGCTGACGTCTTCTCTTTTGATTACATTATATACTGAGAATTTTCTCAGTCTGTTGAGGTTTTGCTTCCCGGCAGCTGTCATCAGTTTCAGGTTTGGATGTTTCTTAGGTTGACGGCATGAGGCCCACAGTCTGGACCTGAGATTGGACAGAAAGCAGATTCCGCATGAGTAGCCCCTCGGTTTCCCTGCCCTCTCACTGTGTGACAACACAGAGCCTCGCACATGTTGCTGCGCCCCATCTGTGCACTTGCTAGACCGTCTCAGCCTGGGGATGGCTGGATGCTGGGATTCTGTGGTCATAGGCAAGAATGTTTTCTTGGAAATGGACATGTGTGTGTGTCTTAAGTGTGTGTGTAGATATGTAATTTATTTTTATTGATTGATTTTAGACAGAGGAAGGGGGAGAGGGAAAGAAACACTGATGTGTTGTTCCACTTATTGATGCATCACTGGTTGCTTCCTTATGTGCCCAGACCAGGGATTGAACCCGCAACCTTGGCATATCAGGATGCGGCCAGGGCTGTGGATACGTAGTTTTTGCCAGTGGGGGAATAAAAAACCCATCACACATTTTCCCTAAGATGCCCCCGCAAAAAAATAAAAAAATAAAAAATAAAAGGCGTTCACAGAGGCTTTTATGCTTCCCATGTAGCTGTGCATGAGGAACTGGCAGTGTCGGGCCGAGGTATGGGGTATGGGCACCCCTGGGGGCTAGCAGGCAGCTCACGTGCCCCTCACGGATGCAGGAGCGCGGCGTTTTCTCCAGAGCTGAGTCCTCCGTGACTGTGGGCACTGCCTCCCTTCACACGCACCCAGCCCAGCTCACCTGGAGGGAGACCCAGGCCACCTCCGGTTTGCGCACCTTCTTGCCATTAAACTGAGACAGAAACCCATCCTTGGGCTGAAGAGGAAATTGGGCTGGTGCCTGTGCCACAGATTCAGAGAAATGCCTGCCGTTTGTCCTACAGCTGTCCTCCTACACCGCCCCTCCTGCCCCTGGCCCCGCCCTGTCCCTGGGAAGTCCAGGCACCGGCTTGTGCACCTTGAAGCCTTTAAACTGCAGCATCGACTGGCTGGGGAAGTAAAAAGTTTATGCTTTGTGTGTCCTTTGGGGGAAAAAAAATCTTTGATGTTAATTTTGGTTTGATGTATGATTTAGATCAAGTACATCCCTGAAATTTAAACTGGCCGTGTTTTTAACAATGTTAGTTGAACAGTTTTCAATTATGTTTTTTGTTTTAAATGAACATACTGTTTTAATTTTAATTTGTCTTTTGATTTTCAACGTAAATGGATTGCTGTAAGGCCATTTATTTGATTTCCACTTCAGTGCACTTACTGCAGAAACACCATTACTATTTTGACCAAAAAAAAAAAAAAGATACATAGTTTAAGTATTTGCCTCAATTAGCAATAAACGTAACAGTTGGCATCACTCTGAAAGTGCCTCCTGGGAGTATTTTAGGTGACTTGCGAAAATGGATATGGCAGGGCCTTTAGAGCCTGTGTTATGTTTACTTGCTTTTTGAGTGCTGGTTAAATCACCATTAAATTGCATAAATTCTTTGAGAAGTAATTTTACCAAATGAGAAACCTTTGCATTGACGTTTGCTATTCTCTTTGTAATAGGGACCAACACTTGTACAGCAGTGACCCGCTATACGTCCCGGACGACAGAGTGTTTGTCACTGAGACGCAGGTTATTCGGGAAACCCTGTGGTAAGTCCTGTTGCCCTAATTAATAGCCTAGAAGACTTTTTAGTGGTTTAAAGTGAAGCGTTCAGACCCGGGCTGGTGTGGCTCAGTGTATTAAGTGATGGCCTGTGAACTGAAAGGTCACTGGTTCGATTCCTAGTCAGGGCACGTGCGTGCGTTGCGGGCAGTTCCCCAGTTGGGGGTGTGTGAGAGGCAACTGATCAATGTATCTCTTGCACATGGATGTTTCTCTCCTTCTCTTTCTCCTTCCCTTCCCCCCTCTAAAAATAAATAAATAAAATCTTTAAAAAAAGAAAAGTGTTCAGGGGGTTTTCACATGCAAACCAGAAACAGGCCTTTAGGTATGAACCCTAAAAAGTTCCCAGGAGGCACCTGACTTGCACTGGGGCAACCTAAGAAGCCCAAACTTTATTTTCAGCCATGGAGATTGAGATTTTGATGTGTTTACTTTTTTTTTTCTTTCATTTTGAATAGCTTAATAAATACATCATTTAACTAGACTAAGTCATCACTTTTCTAATATGTGAGTTCAAAGCAAGGTTTCTACTTTGCTACTTACTGCTTGTAATAGGCAGAACGTATCATGGAAGTAGCCTGTGCCCCACACCTGGAGACCAGGAGGTAAGAAATCAGATTGTGTTCCCACAAAAAGGAAACTGAAAAGCATGACATGTAGAACTGTCATTCTGAGATCTCCAGGTTCTAGTCCTTTGCCAGAAGGCTTGATATTGACATTCTTAAAAACAGGAGCATCTACCCTGGCTGTTGTGGCTCTGTGGATTGATCACTGGCCTGTGAACCAGTGGTTGCTGGTTCGATTCCCAGTCGGGATACATGACTGGGTGCAACCACACATTGATGTTTCCTTCCCTTTCTCATTCCCTTCCCCTCTCTCTAAAAATAAATACATAAAATGTTTAAAAACAAAACAAAAATAAACCAGGAGGGTCTGTGTGGAATGTCCCCTATGTGAGGAGATGCTTTGACAGCACTCTTGAACTCTCTAAGGATATTGAAATATATTAAGTGTTAGGTAATCAGATTAAAAGATTAATGTTTTCTGTTTTCTAATTACAGCCCTCTTTGCTTCCCCCCAATTCTGAGTCTTTTATTACAATTCTTAATCACTGCTGTAGTGAATATTTTTCTATACTGAAAGTACACAGATATTTCCTATTTCTTTTCAGGCTACTTTCAGGAGTCAAAAAGCTCTTTATATTTCAGTTGGCAGATGGGAAGGTAACTGTGAGAAACAACATTACAGTGACCCATTTGACACATGTAAGTTAACTATATATTATAATAATTAAATAGCATTTATGTAAACCGTGGTTACAGTATTCCCTCACTTATCGCTGGTATTACGTTCTAGACCCCCCTGTGATAGGTGAAAATCTGCGAAGTAGGAACCTTACACTTATTTTAGTATTTATATATATTTTAAGGCTTTATAAACCCTTCCCACACACTTATAAACCTTTCCCACTCCTTTTTAACCTTTTCCACCCTTTTTAAAACACTACTGATGTTCTTAAACATATCCTACACTCTTAAACCTATGTAACTTTAACAACATATGTATACAGTACCGCAAAATCCCACGATATAGCGAAAAATCTGCGATAAATAATTAAATATAATATTTTTAAAAATCCTGCAATACAGTGAGGCCACGATAAGTGAACCGTGATATAGAGAGGAACTACTGTATATAACTTCAGAACATTTTTCAGTATTCAAACTGATTACTAAATATATCTAAGACCCCAAAAGGCAAAATTAATTTGTTTTATCTTAATAATGCTTAGAGAATTCTCTAGTCTCGTGTGTGAGGTTCTGTTTGATTTGTGTTTTTTCCTTTTTATTTGTCATTCTGTATTGGGAAAGCTGTATACTGTAATTTTTTTTGCCTTTAGTACATTTACCTGAAATGCGTCTTTAAAAAGTATAAGCCTCAAAAAGAATAAAATAAAAAAATAAAGTTATTACAGTCAAATAAAGTATAAGCCTCAATTCCATATTCTGTGGAAAGTAATGTTCACACTATCTTTTGAACCTAAAGCTAAATATTTATTTCATTCCTTTGTCGTCTCCTAAGCACGGTGTTCAGAGCAGCCACCGGAGAACTATTTTACGGGGAGGGAGATGTGGATTTGAACGCTTGCAGAGGCTGACTTGAAGTAACGGCAGCTTTCCACTTCTATCTCGCGGCCCCCCAGAGCTGCCTGCGGTCGGTGCTGGAGCAGATGGCGGCCTACGGGCAGGCTGTGTTCCGCCTCCAGGAGTTCATTGATGACGTCATGGGGCACAGCTCCGAGAGCCCGCTGCCCGCAAACGGGTGCAGCCACAAGAAGCTGCCGGAAGCTCCCTTTCGAACTTACCAGGCTTTCATGTGGGCCCTGTACAAATACTTCATTACTTTCAAAGAAGAACTTACAGAAATCGAGAAATGTATCATCAATAACGGTATTTCAATCTTCTTCTCTTTCACTCATAAGACACGTAACTCATACTTGGAATGCCATTTAAGTTATTAGTTGATATAAGGTTTGAAAATTACATGGCAAATAAGTACAGGTAACCCCCGAATAACACGGTCGTTAGGTTCTTAACAAATGCCGTGTTATGCGAATCCGTGTTATACGAGACAAAGAACTAGTACAAAAAGGGAGGTTAGGTTCCAAAAGTTTAAAAAAAAATGTAATATTATGTTTTTATAATTAAGAGAAATATCTTTATTAAAGCAATTTTTATCAAAAGTATTACATATCAATATGAATTAAGTAAAATTTTCTTTGTCATCACTACTAAGCTCCATCAGCCGAATGTATTTTCTTTTTGACAAGATACCCTCATCCTCTGAACTTTCTTCAACATTATCTTGGTTTCTATGCTGTACTTTTGGCAAAAAATCAGTTATTTTAGATGGCTTGCTTTTAGCTGAGAGATCTTTATAAATTTCATTATACGGTGCTAAGCACTTTTGAAGTTCTCTCTTAAACTTTGTGCTCCTTTCTGTGCAGATCTTCACTTAAGAAATATGACTAACTGTTTGGCTAAATCTAGGCCTTTCTTTACGCTTTTTAGAGTAAACTGATAGGACATAGGCGCTCGAATGAAAAATTTTAAATGAGTTACCTTTTGCTCTTAAAAAGCTTTTATCATGTTCAGTATTGTACGGGGATTTCCCTGATTTCATGTTATATGGGAGTTTTCTCCAATTCTCTACCCATGTTATAGAAGTACCATGTTTTACGGGGGTACCTATAATTGTCATGTATACATTTATTTTAAAAATTATTTTTTATCCTCACTTGACATTTTTTCATTGGTTTTAGAGAGAGAAGAGAGAGAGAGAGACATCGATCGGTTGCCTAGGTGTGTGCCCTGACTAGGAAATGAACCCTCAACCTTTTGGTACACGGGACAATGCTTGAACCAACAGAGCCACATGGGCCAGGGCTAAAATTACCTTTAAAAATCCAAACAGTAACCAAAGATGGTGAAAAGTTTTCTGCACTGACCAGTGTAGCTCAGTTGGTTAGAGCTTTGTCCCATAGGCCAGAGGGTTGCAGGTTCAATTCCCAGTCAGGGCATGTGCCTAGGTTACAGTTCAGTTCCAGTCGGGGTGTGTGCAGGAGGCAACCAATTGATGTTTCTCCCTCACATCGATGTTTCTGTCCCTCTTGCCCTCCCTCCCTTCCTTCACCTTTCTCTAAAATCAATAACCATGTCCTCGGGTGAAGATTAAAAAAAAGAAAGTTTTTCCTCCTGCTCCAGTTCTCCAGGTGAGTACTCAGTTCCTCTCCTCAGAGGCAACTGAGTCGTAGTTTCTCGGGCACTCTCCCGAAATAACTTGGACACATGCAATTAATGCTTATTCATGCGTGCAGACCTACAAGTCTGTCAACTGCTCCCTTCACATTATTTTTTGATTTAGATTTTGAGGATCATTACCTTATGAGTATGTAAAGAGCCTCCTCCTCCTTTTTCACAGATTTAGCACTTCATTGTGTGGATGTATCATGGGCCAGTCCCCTTTGGGTGGGCACTTGGGGGGCTGTTTCTGGCTTTTGCTATTGCTGTCAGTGCCGCAGGGGTCCCTGTCCGCGTAGCATGCATTCTTAAGAGGGGTTGTGCTGGGCGGAGGCAGGCGTGCTCCGCCTAGGGGGATTCCGGTAGATTCCGTCACGCCATCCCATAGGAACATAAGCGACTTTCCGTTCTTGCAGGCAGCGTCTAATCCAGCTTTTTGGATCTTCACTGATATGATTGGTATGAAATGGCCACTCTGTGGTGTCTTCCTCCCCCGCTTTCATCAGCAGCTGCTGCACCAAGTAGTGCGGAGTCCTGGGTTCCCCTCACCCCACTTCCCGGTGCTGACCCTGCACGCGACGACAGCCTGTGGTCCCAACTAGGAAGCGGGCGCGGCCTAACACACCGAGTGTCTGCAGAGCGGCCCTGGGTGTCCGCAGGCACTAGCTTTTTTGGTGGGGGGAGTGGTATCTGTGTGTGGTTCTGAGTCAGGTCATCACAGGTGTAGATTCTCATAACTCCTCCACATTCAGAACTCAGGGCTCACTCTCGCCGCCCCTTTGTAGCCAGACCCCTCCCCTCCCCTCCCCTCCCCTCCCCTTCCTGAAACAGCAGTGGCACTGTAGTCTGGGGTATATTTTTTTTGCCCACTGTAGTTGTAATTTGCATTTTTGGATTCAGGTGAGGTCAAGTGTCTTTCTAAGAATCACTTGTGTTTCTTTTCTTGTCAGCTTCTTCTGTACATTGTTTTTCTACTGAATTTTTTTTTCCCCCCTTAGGTGGTACTTTTTTTTAGAAAATATTTTATTTATTTACTTTTAGAGAGTGGAGAAGGGAAGGAGAAAGAGAGGGAGAGAAACATCAGTGTGTGATTGCTTCTCACGCACCCCACACTGGAGACCTGGCCCACAACCCAGGCGTGTGCCTGGTCAGGAATTGAACCAGTGACCCTGTGGTTCTCAGGCCTGTGCTCAATCCACTGAGCCACACCAGCCAGGGCAGGCGGTACTTTCTTTAGGAAAATGAACCTGCTGTTACAGGAGATGGAAACCCAGCATCCTCCTGTCTGCTCTGCCTTCCCCTCATGGCTGAGCATTTATATCCTGTCTGACGGCATGCTTTTCCTGGCTCATGAGTGTGGTTCCTTGATCCTTGGCAGATACGACCATCACTCTTGCCATAGTGGTGGACAGGCTGTCACCTCGACTGGGCCAGCTGAAGGTTCTGCAGAAAGTCTTTAGCACCGGGATAGCAGAAGTGCCCCCGGACACGCGGAACGTTGTTCGGGCATCTCATCTGCTTAACACCCTGTACAAGGCCATTCTTGAATATGACAACGTGGGCGAAGCCTCTGAGCAAACGGTACGGGACCCCTTGTCTAGTCTCCAGCGTGTGGCTCCATTCTCCCCAGGCAGAGGCGTGGGGCTCAGCTGTCGTAGCTCTTTGTAAAACCGGTTCTTAAGTCACAGTGTGTCGGACACTCACGCTCGGTTTTGCAATTAGCGTCTAGGTTATAATCGCCATGATCGCCAAAAGGGTGCAGCACGGACAGAGCAAAGCATAAAAGCAAGCTGAGAAAAGCAGCTAGCTTCTGACATAGACAGCTCCAGTAACCCTTTCTTAAATAAAAACACAAGTCTGTGACGTGTGGCATCTAGGGCAGTCCCGGTCATAGAAACGGAGGTTACCAGGGCTGGGGGAGGGGAGGGACGAAATGGGGACAGAGTTGCAGTTTGGAGCGTGAAAAAGTCCTGGGGATCTGTTTTCGCAGCAGTGGGAATCTACTTAACCCGATTGACCTGAGCACTTAAAAATGGTTGGTAGTGTATTTTATGTTCTATGTTTTTTACCACAATTTAATAAAATAGAGCGCTCACTAGAGACTAGTTAGAAAGCTGCAGGTTTGCCTGGTCTCGTGCTTTATTTAGGTGTGATTCCCAGTTTGCTGGTGTGCTTTGGCTTTCTCACCATCTCGGTCCTGCAGTTCAATAGAAAGGAGGTTGATTTCTTTCAGCTGTGCAGTTTTTCCTACTCGAAAGTGTAGTAGAATGAAATCATATCCTCATTCTTTTTTTTAGTTTTAGAGCAAGGGGGAGGGAGGGAGAAAGAGAGAGAAACATCAATTGGTTGCCTTTTGTATGGCCTGGCCCACAACCCAGGCATGTGTCCCGACTGGGAATCGAACCAGCAACCCCTTGGTTTGCAGGCCGGCGCTCAGTCCACTGAACCATACCAGCTAGGCATGTCCTCACTCTTAATGGTCATCTTGCTAAATGCACCATTTAGATAGGAAAACCATGTCCGTGTTGTCCCTGGGTAACTGTCACTCACAGGGGGTCCTGGGAGGGACCACAGATGTGTGCTCATCTCCTGTGTTAGGTGACTTTTTCATAGGGATCTTATCACACTTGTTATGGATTTTTAATTTCTTATTTTGTTTTAAAAGAAACAAAGGAATGTCCCTTTTTAAAAGGTGTTTCAGAAACACGTAAACCTCGTCCCAGGCAGAGACATGCGCACTGAGCATGGGCTGTGCACGCTGTCCCCGCAGGTCTCCCTGCTCTTCTCGCTCTGGGTGGAGACAGTGCGGCCCTACCTGCAGATTGTGGACGAGTGGATCGCGCACGGCCACCTGGGCGACGGCGCCCGGGAGTTCATCATCCAGAGGTGACAGCACGGGGCACACGGGCGCTGGCTTTGCCTTTTCTCTCCAGGGAGACTCAGGCGCGTTGGCTCGTTTCTGGTGCTCCCGAGGGAGAGCAGTTCAGCTGAGAGCTGTGTGGTCGCCATAGGAGACATCAGGTCCAGGCCCCAACGCATCCTTTTCCATTTTATGTCAGTTCACAGCTTTGCTTTGCGGATTACCTTTTTGAATGATCGTGTATTGATGAAGGGCTGGTTTGGTAAAACACACGCTGCTTCCCATAAAGTGAGTGCCGGTGGTAACCAATGGCTTCAGTTGTTCCACTGTAAATCGTCAGTAAGGCAAGATTTCTCTCTTTTTTTTTTTTTTCCTAACCCTCTCCTGAGGATATGTTCATTGATTTTACAGAGTGAGTAACTGGAGGAGCGGGGGGGTGGGGGAAGAGAGCGCGCGCGCGAGAGAGAGAGAGAGAGAGAGAGAGAGAGAGACACACACACACACACACACACACACACACACACACGGAACCATTAAAATGAGAAAGAAACATCTATCGACTGCCTCTCATATGTGCCCCAACTGGGACCAAACCTGCAACCCAGGCACCTGCCCTATTTGAGAATTGAACCCTTGACTTTTCAGTGTATGGGACAACGCTAACTACTGACCCACACGGACCAGCGCGCTACTCTTTCTTTTTTACCCATCAGTTAATTGATTTTTCTGAGTAGAATCACAGAATCTGCATCTCAGGTCCTTGTGAAGGTGTGCTCCGCTTAGATGTGTGGGTTTATTGACAGTTGTTGGTTTACCCTGGCAGGAAGGGCAGCGCCCAGTCTGTCCCCTTCATCTCTCTCATCTGAGACTTTTATAAAAATGGGATTCTGACTCCTCTTAGGTGGAGATGAGTGTATCGTTTCATTTTTCAAAGGAGTCCAGTTAATAATCTGGCGGCGGGGGAAGGTGCAAGGCTGGAGATTATCCTCACAGGAGATAAACAAATTACCGTATTTTTCGCACTATAAGACGCACCTGACCATAAAACGCACCTAGCTTTAGGGGAGAAAAACAGGAAAAAAAATATTCTGAACCAAATGGTGTAGTAAAATATTTAATAAAATATGGCAAAATAATATTTCAACCATGTAAAGTGAACAGCAGTCAACAGCAGTGTTAAGAACCATCTCCAGTGTCATTAACAAATGAGAGACTTTAAGGTTCAAGTGCTCTTCTAGTTTTCCGGGAACCCCAAGAACTCATCATTGCTAAGTGTCAGAATTTATGAAGCTCAGTTGCTCGTAATCACTGATACCACTTTCTTCACTATCTTCGTACTGACCAGAGGCCCTGAGATTCAGCAGGAAAGTGGGACATTTAAGTGTCCCCAGGGGTTTCCCGTGGGCCCACCGCTTCCTCTTCTAACAGCTGTCGCCACCGCTGACAGGTCAGGTCATACACATCATGGTCTGTGACGCAATATTTGCTCCATAAGACGCATAGACATTTCCCCCCCACTTTTGGGAATAAAATTGTGTCTTATGGAGCGAAAAATATGGCAATCATATTTTGTTCATTTAAAAAAATTATTTTTAAAGATTTTATTTATTTTCAAAGAGATGGGAAGGAAGCTTTCTATTTAGTTAGATTTTACCTCTGACATTGAGAGTATTTTTCCAGGTTTCCATGTTAAACTGAAGTCAGATAGAATCTCCCTTGTTTTGCATGGACATTGCTTCATTTTAGCAATAATTGAAGTTACTGTGTTTGGGAATGTCTGCATAACATGGCTAAGCAAGAACAGGTATACTATTGGAAGAAAAATTAACATACTAAATTCTTTTGAATCTACAGAAACAAAAATGTCCCAGTCAATCACAGAGACTTCTGGTATGCCACTTACACGCTCTATAGTGTATCAGAAAAGACAGAAAATGAAGAGAAAATGAGCGATAATGCCAGCGGGAGCTCTGGCAGTGAGCAGGGGCCCTCCAGCCGACAGCACACCATGGTGTCCTTCCTCAGGCCCGTCCTCAAGCAGATCATCATGGCCGGCAAGTCCATGCAGCTGCTGAAACACCTGCGGACGGGGGACGGCCCGGCGTGCCAGGCCACAGCCAGAGGTGGGCCCTTCCCTCGCGCCTCTCCGCAGCGAGAGGCGACTGCTCTCTTCACTCTTGTCATTTAAAGTACATCATGATTTTGTAGTTTTTTGTTTGTTTTGTGTTCTGATGTCTTTTTTAAATTTTATTTATTTTTGGAGAGGGGAAGGGAGAAAGAGGGAGAGAAACGTCAATGTGTGGTTGCCTCTCATGTGTCCCCAAATGGGGAGCTGACCCGCAACCAAGGAATATGCCCTGACTGGGAATTGAACCAGTGACTCTTTGGTTTGCAGACCAGTGCTCAATCCACTGAGCCACACCAGCCAGGATGTTTTTTGATTTCTAGTGAGCGGGGATGGGATGAAGAAAGAGGGAGAGAAACATCGATGTGAGAGAGAAACATCTCTGCCTCTTGTACGCGCCCTGACTGGGGACAGAACCCGCAACCCAGGCGTGTGCCTTGGCTGGTAATTGAACTGGCAACCTTTTGCTTTGCTAGACAATGCCCAACCCAGCCTCACCAGTAGTTTGAAAATTATCCAAGCCCTCTAGCTACATGGAAATTACCACCGCGATCCAGCAAGTAGATCA
This sequence comes from Furipterus horrens, assembly GCF_987537825.1. NCBI lineage: Eukaryota > Metazoa > Chordata > Mammalia > Chiroptera > Furipteridae > Furipterus > Furipterus horrens. The sequence goes on along the minus strand of NW_028327186.1, from coordinate 247,966 downwards.
TGCTGCTCCTGATCGAAAAAAAGATGTTCTCATAGGAAGCTTCTAGCACTGCAGTTGAAAGGCAGTGTTAATAAGTTCCACATGCGTTTTTTTTACTCTTGATTCCTGAGGCCTAGTCCTTTAAAAATAATTTCCTGGCATATCTTGCAGCATTTTGCTCTTGAAGACCACGAATCTGGCAGATAAGAATTCATTGGTGAGCAATTCAGACTTGACTATAGATTTCAAGAAAATCTTATTTCTGGTCTTTTTTTTTTTTTTTTAATGTTTTATTTATTTATTTTCAGAGAGAGGGGAAGGGAAGGAGGAGAGGGAGGGAAACATCGAGGCACAAAAGAAACATCCATGTGTTGCCTCTCATGCACCCCGCCTGGGGACCTGGCCTGCAACCTAGGCATGTGCCCTGACTGGGAATCGAACCAGCGACCTTTCGGTTCACAGGCCAGTACTCAGTCCGCTGAGCCACAGCAGCCAGGGCTCTGGTCTTTTTTTGATGCAATTTAAACAATGTGGAGGCGGAAGCAGCGTCAACAGCAGCAACAACGGCCATCTGCCTTCACCTGTAACAAGTGCGGCAGGGATTGTCACTCCCGAGTCAGACTGCACAGCCATTCTCGGCGGTGCAGATAGACTCTCAAGAAGCTACGCCATCGTCTCTCGAGACGGACGGCTGCCGCCGCCGCCGCCGCCGCCGACGACTTAAAGTTTTATCAACTGACTAAAAACGTTTGAGAGGTATAGATGTGACATTTGAGAGGTATAGATGTGACAGGTATAGATTTTTTTTAAATCACCTGAGTGTTGCATTACTTATTTTGTATCTACTTTACTAATATTTTCATTTGGCCCAGTGGGTGCTCAGTTGGTTAGAGCATCATCCCAATACACCAAAGTTACAGGCTCTATCCCTGGTCAGGACACATACAAGAATCAATGAATGCATCAGTAAGTAGAACAAGAAATCAATGTTTCTCTCTCTTTCCCCCTTTCCCCTGTCCCCTTCGTTCCTCTCTCTTTAAAATCAATAAATAAAAAATTTAAAAATAAGAGTAATATTTTCACTTTGGAATATTTCCCTATTGACTGAATAATAAAATGTAATGAGCTTTCTAGGGCCATTCTTGGAAGTGCTTTTCCCAATAAAATTATGAAGTGCTGTACAATATCATGGTAACTTAACTTTCAGGTGTCCTGCTTAGGGTGTTACTTTGTTCAAAAAAATGTTTCGTTACACTTTTATGCTTAACCATGAGCTTTGCAGTTGTCTGACAGGATGTAAAAGTGTTTAGTAGCACTGTATTATAAAAGTAATGGTGCCCTGGCTGGTGTGGCTCAGTGGATGGAGCACCAGCTTGAGAACCAAAGGGTGACTGGTTCGATTCCCAGTCAAGGCACATGCCTGGGTTGCAGGCCAGGCTCCCAGTTGGGGGTGCATGAGAGGTAACCAATCTCTCCCTCCCTTCCCCTCTCTAAAAATAAATAAATAAAATAAAATAAAAAGAAAGGTAACAAATTGGGAATTGACTCTCATAGTCCACAGGGAAAATACCAGGCTATGTTTAGATAAAAGTACATAATATTTCTGAATGTTACCTGGTATCAAGTAACCTGACATATTTTTTTATGTGTCAGATGCAGAAAGGAAAAGCTTATATACACTCTTTCTGGAGTCGGTGCAGTTGCGCCTTCGACACGGAGAAGATGCCCCCGCACAGCCCCGCACTGAGCAGCAGGCGACCACCGAAAACCTCATTAAGATGCAGTCCATCGCCGAGAGGCACCCTGAACTGGACGACGTTCACGACCCGCTGCTGGCCGTCAACTTCGCCAGGTGAACCCCAGCTGGCGCACTTCTGGCGCTTGAAGTAGCAGCCTCTGCACTCCCTGGTGCCTGTTTAGTTCTGCCAGGCGGGCTTCCAGCCTTGCATGTAAAACCTTCGTAGCCTGTCCTACCTTATGAATGGAGCACAAGAAGATACTGTGTTCACTTTGATCTCAACTGTGTCCTGCGGCCTCCGTGGTGTTTGGGAATGCCCCTAGGTTATCACCTGCCCTAGCCCATGGCAGTGCAGTCACTGGGACAGAAGATGCACTAAGAAGCCTGGGTGCTGGACAAGCATCAGGCATACCCGCTGAGTCAGATCTGCCTTGTGGGCAGCAGGCGTCTTGGCCCTTCGAGGCTTTTAGGTGCTTGGTACCCTCACGGAGCTGTCACTCACTGTCGATGGCCCCGGGGGCTAGAGAGACCCAAAGTACTTGACCCTAAATGCAGAAGTGCCTCTGAACAACTGGTCCACTCAAAGTATATACTATATGTATTTTTTAAAAGATTTATTTTTAGAGAGGGGAAGGGAGGGAGAAAGAGAAGAAGAGAAACATCAGTGTGTGGTTGCCTCTCACACGCCCCCAACTGGGGACCTGATACACAACCCAGGCATGTGCCCCGACTGGAATTGAACCAGCAACCCTTTGATTTGCAGGCTGGCACTCATTCCACTGAGCCACACCAGCCAGGGCTCAAAGTATATTGTGAGGGAAAAGATTTCTCTTTCTGTAATAGTTCATAATTTTAAGACTAACGGTTAAAATGGTACTCTGAAGTTTTGATTTCAGAGAATTCTGTTGATGGCTGCTCTTAAAAAGGACTCATTTCTATTATGTTAAAGGTTGTACTTGGAACAGAGTGACTTTCATGAGAAGTTTGGTGGTGGCGATATCTGTGTGGATAGATCCTCTGAATCCGTGACGTGCCAGACGTTTGAACTAACGCTGAGATCCTGCCTCTATCCGCATATCGACAAGCAGTACCTTGAGTGCTGTGGGAACCTCATGCGAACGCTGAAAAAAGATTACAGGTATAAGGGAGCTTCGTTTTGGAAGTAGTCTGTAGTTTATTGTACCTTAAGAACCGTTGAAATTTTTATTAGAGTAGGAAATAGATATGCAGTAACAGTGTTCTTTGAGAAAATCAACTAACCATTAATGTTTTCTTAACTATGTTGTGAAATTTAGAACTTTGTTTATTCCTGCGACACTATCCCAACAGAAAAACAAAAAGTATGTTGCAAAAAATGCCTGTCACAAAATTTGCCATCAGAACGGAAAACATGCAATTACCAGTCCTTCACATTATGGCATATCAGTCAATATGGCATATCTATAGCATGTGTGAACCTAGTAAAGTTCACACAAATAATGTTCATGCAGAGTTTTAAATAACATTTTGTTTTTATTTTTTTATTTAATCTCTTTTTTTTCATCACCATTTAGTCCCCTTATACCCCTCCCCCAGCAATCCCCACCCTGTTGTCCTTGCCCATGAGTCCTTTTTCCTTGTTGCTCAGTCCCTCCACCCCGTGAGCTCCCCAACTTATTTTATTCTTGAAGCTTAAAAAGCAGCATATATAATAATGGTGAGGATTATATTTTTTAATGCACACACAGAAAAAAGACTGGAAAGAAATCCCCCAGCCCTGGCTGCTGTGGCTCAGTGGATTGAGCCTCGACCTGTGAGCCAAGTGTCGCTGGTTCGATTCCCAGTCAGGGCACATGACTCGGTTGCACGTCAGGTCCCCAGTTGGGGGCGCGAGTGAGAGGCAACCACACAGTGATGTTTCTCTCCCTCTCTTTCTCCTTTCCCCTCTGCATAAAAATTAAATAAATAAACAAATAAATAAATAAAATTATTTTAAAATAAAAAAGAAATCCCCCAAATAGTAACAGTGCAAATTCACTGTGAATGGTAGGATTCGGATTTCCTTACTTTTATTTTATATTTTCTGTTACACTTTTGTGACTGATCAGTTTTCTGTGTTATGGAAAAATAACTCCTATTAACAAAGTATCTAAGAGGTGTTCATGTTTCTGATGGCAGTCGGGGCAAAATGTGCACCTGCCTCGCTGGAAATAGCAGCACGGATCCTGTTACTGACGGGGACCCTGTCTCCCGTGGCTTCTTGTCTGTCCTTGCAGGTTGGTGGAGTACTTGCAGGCCATGCGGAATTTCTTTCTGATGGAAGGTGGGGATACTATGTATGACTTCTACACATCAATTTTTGATAAAATCAGAGAAAAGGAAACCTGGCAAAATGTGTCTTTCCTTAACGTCCAGCTCCAAGAAGCAGTAGGACAACGTTATCCTGAAGACAGTTCACGGTAAAGTATGGGAGGCCCCTTTTATTTTCGATGTTATAGACCCATCCGCGTGCTATGAACCCCTCTGTGAATTTCTGTGTATGTCATGTTATTTGTTCTGCACACTCACCCAATGACTTCTGCTCATGTCATTTACACATGAGAAAACCGAGGCAGCCAGTAGCTCTGTGACCTGCCACCGAGCAAAGGCAGGTTGACGTGGGACCAGCCAGCCTCCCTCACGGGACTGGAGTCGGTGCTGACTGTGGGCTCTGGCGCCTGCCTGCCCCAGCCACCGCGCTGGCCTCTTTCGACGTGGCCTTGGGTGGTCCGAGGCAGCTCCGGGCCTCACGAACCCTCGCTTCCGCCAGCCGCCGCCGCCTAGGTTCAGGCGTGGCGAGCAGATTGCACCACTTGATGGGCATGGTTGTGGGTTTTCAGACTGTTTCGTCGGCTCATCCCCAACCAGACTGCCGGCCAGGCCTGCGCGCCGGGGCCTCCAGGTGTTTACAGCGCAGAGACCCACCTTCCCGCCGCCTCAGGCTCCTTGTTCCTTGCTCAGCTCCCTTTCCCGTCCCCTTCCAAAGTAGTAATGATAAAAGTTAACGTGGGTCGGGTGCCACTTAAGGCATTATTTTCCTCACAGCGTGCTGCTGCTCAGTAGTATAGAATAATTCCTTTCATTTTCGTTGTATTCTTTTATTATATCTGATTCTTCCATAAAAGCAGCATAATCAACAATTATGTGATTCTAAAGGCAGGGTAACAGCTGGATTCCTTTCATGGTAAGACATTAGTGCCCAGCACCCTGCAGAGGGTCCCTGGGAAGGTGATACCTTGCAATATCAGTAGAAGTCCATGAATTTTGTTATTTTTTATAAGTTTTAATCTATCATATCTTTTTTTGTTGTTGCTCAGACTGTTCCATTTTGATGCAGTGGGAAGCCCATCACTTGCCCCAAGTGACCCCAGAGAGCCCCCAGCTCTCAAGTCCGACCTCTAGGCTCGTCCTGCCCAGGCCTGTGTGCCTGTCCCGCCCGCGCTTGTCACGGCTCTTTGGTGGCTTCAGAGGCCCCCAGCCGGGTGCTGGAGTATATCCACCGGCCCTGGGTTGTCTCCACTTCTGGGCTGTCAGCAGATGGAGCTAAGACATCTGGAAAAAGCAGAATGAACCATAAGCTCATATTGATATTTTCAGTGTCTATGACAGATGACTGATTTCACTCTGATTTTCCTTTCAGGGTTACTAACCCATTAACCTAACACGTATTGGTTCTGTTCTGAGGTAAATAGTAATAGTTCCAAAGTCAAAGTCACAACAATGCTGCAAGCCCCCTGGGAGGTCACAGCATGTGGGGCCGTTTCCCTGGACTCTCACCTCTGCGCCTGTGTTTCAAGGCCACTCGGACTAGCCCTCCGTGTGACTGATCAGCCCCAGCTGACAGAGGGCCAGCTTGGGCGTGACAGCCCGCGCTCTACTTCCGGGACTGCTCTATTGCCACCCCCCCCCCCCCCGCCATCTTGTTTTCAATTAGGCAAACAGCTGTGCGTTTCTTATGTGAAACCATTGGTACCAAGGTCCTTTTAGCGACATCTGGCTTCTATCACTGTTCCTACAAGCTTTCTCCCTTCCTGGAAGGTAACTGTTTTTACTAGATTTCCATGAGGCCCTGTGGCCTGCCCCCAGGCTCATGACTGAGGCCTCGCTCCCCAGGTGCTGCGTGGTTCTCAGCGCACTGGCAGGACAGGGGGCCGTGTCGTCAGACCCCAGTGCCCTCGCAGCGCCTGGCGCAGGGACATTCCCCTGTACTGGGGTGCTTGCTTGCTTCTGTTGAGAGTTGCATTGGAACCAGTGTTAAGGACGTGTGCACAACACTGCTTCAGAAGCAGACCTCCATCTTTTTTTCCCCCCATTTGTTTTTAGATGGAGGGGAGGGGAGAGAGAGAAAGAGAGGGAGAGAAACATCAATGTGTGGTTCCTTCACACACCTGAGACTGGGGACCTGGCCCGCAACCCAGGCACGTGCCCTGACTGGGAATCGAACCAGCAGCCCTTTGGTTCACAGGCTGGCGCTCAATCCACTGAGCCACACCAGGCAGGGCAGACCCCAGTCTTGACACACACACACACACACACACACACACACACCCGTCTTGACACACACACACACACACACACACACCAGTCTTGACACACACATACACACACCCCAGTCTTGACGCACACACACACCCCAGTCTTGACACACACACACACACACCAGTCTTGACACACACACACACACACCCCAGTCTTGACACACACACACACACACACACCAGTCTTGACACACACACACACACACACACACACACACACACGTGTGTGGGCTGAGCAGAGGTTCACTTCTGAGCCTCTTGCCCGAGCTTTTCCAGAATTAAGCTCCCTGCCTTCGCCTTTTTTCCTAGTTAACCGACAACTGTTAAGTGTCTCTCTATAGCTAAACTCAGTATCTGAAAACTTTTTCCTCTTTTTTATTTCCAAAACCAAATTCCAGAAAATATGTCATTATTGAAATATTTGCACTCCTTTTATGAAATACAGTGTCTCTTTTGGAATACAATGTAAATAAAATAAATGTTAAGATGATGATGGTTTTTTTAAAGAACATTTTTATATGAGCATATTTTCACAAACTAAAACTGAAATTTCTTTTTCTAGTCTCTCCATATCTTTTGAGAATGTGGACACAGCTAAGAAGAAACTCCCTGTTCATACCTTAGATGGTCTGACCCTGAGCTACAAGGTATGTGCTGATATTCTTCATAAGAGCATTGTTTTATGTTAAAATTAAAACGTGCAAGCCCTGGACAGTGTGGCTTGGCTAGATCATCATCCCATACACTGAAAGGTTGTAGGTTCAGTTCCCACTCAGGGCACAGACCTAGGTTGTGGTTCAGTCCCTGGTCGGGTCACATATTTAGGTTGTGGATTTGGGATGTGTATGGGGGGACAACTGATCAGTGTATCTCACATTGATGTTTCTCTCTCTCCCTCTCCCCTTCCTCCCTCCCTTGCTCTCTCTCTAAAAGAAAGGAAAAAAATGTCCTAGGGTGAGGATAAAAAAGAAATTAAAACGTGCAAGTAGTGGGTTACTTCCTATTTTAATTTTCTGTTTTTGTTTTTATAGGTCCCATGGCCTGTGGACATTGTTATAAGTTTGGAATGTCAAAAAATTTACAATCAGGTGTTCCTTCTCTTACTGCAAATAAAGTGGGCAAAATATAGTCTGGATGTTTTACTATTTGGTGGTAAGATTATAATTTCAAACTAAATTATATTAAGTTATAAAATGTAATTATAATTAAAATTAAATTATAATTTAATTTTAGCCCTGAAAAAGAGAGGTTGGTGGTCTAGTCATTTTTTATGTATACACAAGAAACAAAATGACATGTATTTATAGCAGCATTTTTATAGATGTCAGAATTAACGTCCCTGAATGAAATACCAGAAGTTACATGTACAGTTAACCTGAAATACAATAACTTGTTAGGAATTTAGCCAGAATAATCATTCATCTTCGGTTATGTGACAATTTAAAAATATATATATTTTACTTATTTTTAGAGAGAGGGAAAGGGAAGGAGAAAGAGAGAGAGAAACATTACTGTGTGGTTGCCTCTCCCATGCCCCTAATGGGGACCTGGCCCACAGCCCAGGCATGTGCCCTGACTGGGAATCGAACCAGCGACCTTTTGGTCTGCAGGCTGGCACTCAATCCACTGGGCCACACCAGGCAGGGCTATGTAACAATTTTTAAAGGCAAGTTTATGGGACTTTGCGACCATCCAGGTGTTACGGGAACTTCTCAGGGTGTCACCTTCCAGAGACACTGAAGGTGGGTCCCTGCCATGCCTGTGGTGACCTCGTTGGCAGGGGCCCCACCCTTCGCGGCCGTGAGTTGGCGTGGAGCGGCGTTCGTCCGCCCATGCTGCTGCTTGAATCTTTTACAGAACTAGCTGAGAAGCCACAGCTGCAGGAAGGGCTCTTCCGTGAACAGGACGCTGCTGCCCCGTGCGGACCACAGACGGCACCTATGCGACAGCAGATCCATCGCATGTTCCTCTTACGGGTGAAGCTCATGCACTTCGTGAACAGCTTACACAACTACATCATGACCAGGGTTTGTGTCTGTCGGTCCGCCTTGTGTCCAGCTCTGCATAGAGGATTGCTTGTAATAGGCATAAACACAGAGCAGCTCACAAAATACTTAATGGACTGCGAGGTGAAAATAGCACATATTAAAACTTTGATCATAAAGCAATGTGGTAGTGGGCTGGGGTGGGCAGTTTTTAGACCTGCCAGAGCATGTGTGTCCGCCATCTGCTGTCCTTCCTGTCCACCGGGGACAGGCACACCCGAGCCCCTCTTTTGGAACTGCCTTCTGGACTTGCTTTGGGGTCCTTTGAATCTGATCAACGGTGGCAGCTGCCGCTGGAAATGGCTGCAATTCTTAGTAGCAGCCAGAGTCTGTCGGGTGCATGTGGGTGTTGGGCGGAAGGTACAGCCAGATCATAGACTTTCGTCTTTGAGACAAGAAGCCATTACAAAGTTAATTTTTTTTACACGCCTTCCAGCCAGTTTGAGAGGATGTTCTGCGAGAGGCGTTCAGCTGTTTGCACAGTGGCTGTATTCCTAGAGGACAGGACCCATTGGGGTTGAAAAAGGCTGCCAGGAAATTTCTAGTCATTCTGGCCTGTAAATTTGAAAACCCATTTTGTTTGGGGGACGTGAGCCTTGCAAGTCTGCATTTCAGACCTGCTGCCTTGCATCCTGGGACCACGTTACTGTCCTTCGGACCGCCCGCCCTAGCCCTCATTGTTGAGAGCAAGTGGTAGGAGCTTCAGGTATCCAGGATGGGCAAAAGTGGGTTTACAGTTGCAATAGAAACAATACCATGATTCATAAATGGTACTACAAGAATAAACTGTTTTGTGTACTCACAACTGTAAACCTACTTTTGCTCATCTCTGTATAAAACAGTGGAACTTAGAGTAACTCTGTAACTTCAGTTTACCTGATGGTTTTCTTAATAAAGATTTTATTTATTTATTTTTAGAGAGAGGGGAAGGGAGGGAGAGAAACATCAATGTGTGGTGGCCTCTCGCGTCCCCAGTTGGGAACATGGTCTGCAACCCAGGCATGTGCCCTGACTGGGAATTGAACAGGCAACCCTTTGGTTCACAGGCCGACACTCAGTCCACTGAGCCACACCAACCAGGGCATGATGATTTTTTTTTTAAACCTCACTTGAGGACATGCTTATTGATTTTAGAGAGGGGGAAGGGAGGGAGAGAAATATCGATTGGTTGCCTCCTCTGCATGCTTCAACCAGGGATTGAACCCTCAACCTGGGTATGTGCCCTGACTGGGGATCAAAATCGTGACCTTTAGTTTTATAGACCACTGCCCAAATCAACTGAGCCGCCCAGCCAGGGCTACCTGATGATATCTTGGAAAAAAAAAAAAATTCAGTGCATTTTCCCCTGTGGTTGGATACGCTTGCCCCTCCCTACCGAGAACAGTCTGTTGGTCAGAATGAGGCGTTCAGTCACTGGGCAGGGGGAGGTCCCCACAGACGGGGCTTGTCCGTCATTCTAGGACCAGAACACTTGCCCCTAAAGACCAGTACTTTATCAGCTTGCAGATGTAATTATTGAAGGAAGCGGAAGAGGTTGGCGGAAAGCTTTGTGTGGGACACACAGTTCTCAAAGAATAAATCTGTTTAAACTTTTTATCTTTCTCTTCCAAGATTCTTCACAGTACAGGGCTGGAATTTCAACATCAAATTGAAGAAGCAAAGGACTTAGATCAATTGATCAAAATTCACTATAGATATTTGTCAACCATCCATGATCGGTGTCTTCTGAGGGAAAAGGTGTGTGAGCTGTCACCTGCGAACTTGTCCCCTGAGCCAGGCGTGAAGCTGGCCAGGGGAGGTGGTCTCTCGGCTTTGGGATTTCATAGTTATTAAGCTTCCGTTTTGTAAAATATTCTTTAAGGAAATACCAGATCACATGAGGTTACAAATGTGGGCCATCTGACCAGAAATTATCTGTATGAGAAACAGGTGAGACCTGTGTGGCCAATATCTGCTCTGCACTTGAATTCAGTTTGGAAAAAGTTTTTAAAAAATATTTAACTTATTTATTTTTAGAAAGGAGGAAGGGAGGGAGAAAGAGAGGGAGAGAAACATCAGTGTGTGGTTGACCCTCACACGCCCCCAACTGTGGACCTGGCCCACGACCCAGACGTGTGCCCTGACTGCGAATCGAACCAGCAACCCTTTGGTTCACAGGCCGGCACTCAGACCTCTGAGTGATACCAGCCAGAGCTCAGTTGGAAAATCTTATCTGCATGTGTGTAATAGTCAGGAAGCACGTCCCCCTCAGTGTGAGTATTTAGGGTTACATCTTCTTACAGCCACGGGAATTGCCCCGTTTCATTGTCCTAGGAGATGGGGGCTGCTCTGCGGGTCAGGCTGTGCTGCCACTACCTGCATCGTGGGTGCGGGGCGTGTGGCCGGTTCCCAGGGCGCTTTGCTCACAGCCGAGCACCCTTTCTCAGACCCAGGAGGCGACCATTGCACTGGTGAGCCTTCTCTGTGACGTTCAGAGTAGGCAAAAGTTGTGGTTTCAGTGTCCAGACATAGTCACTGAGCTGTGCTCTGTCCCGGCTTTGCCCCGCAGGTCAGCTTTGTGAAAGAAGCCATCATGAAGGTGTTGAACTTGGCTCTCATGTTTGCAGAAGGTTGGCAGGCGGGCCTGGGGGCTTGGCGGTGAGTATGTGGCTTTGGGGCCTCCGCGCTGTGAGCGTTTTAATGGGCTTCATCTGTGAGGCTTTGTTTTATCTTGGCAACACGTCACTTACCACTTCTATTTAAGGAAAGGATTGAAGAATTTGCTCACCTAAATGAGGCAGCATCAGAGATTGTGTGATTCTTTTTTTTTTTTTTAAACACAAAAGTGTTTTGTTTTGTTTTGTTTTTTAATCAATTTATTTTTAGAGAGAAGGGAAGGGAGAGAAATGTCAATATGTGGTTGCCCCTGGGGACCTGGCCCACAGCCCAGGCCTGTGCCCTGACTGGGACTCGAACCAGCAACCCCTTGGTTCGCAGGCTGGCACTCAAGCTACTGAGCCATGCCAGCCAGGGCAGGGATTGTGTGGTTCTTTTATGAGCAGTGAAATAGTAAGACCTATCTGAAGTCTTGTATTGAGAACAAGCAAATATCCTTAGATCACATTCATGTGCTGGTGTGTAGGTTTTGTTAATTTTTATTACAGATGCTTGACACATACACAGGAGTAGAGCGTCATGGCGGAACAAACCCCAGGTGCCTGTCACTCCGCCTCAGCGGTCGCCAGTGCTGTTTTGTCTTTGCTATTCACCCCCACTCGCGCCTGCTGAATTTAAAGGCGATTCTGGATGTCACACTAGACTATAGTCCAAAGTTGTGTTGTAGAGGAACTCTAGAAGAATAATTGGCCATTGGACTTCTGGGGTGTTTATTACTCATGCCTAGCACATAGAAAGGTGACATCAAAGAACTGTTGAGGACACAGGGGCTCTTCCTATCCAGTATCCTAGCCTGTTCTCCACTGTGAACCTGCTTGCACAACTGAACAGGTTGTTTATAAAATTACTGTAATGCTGCAATTATTATTGTCATTTCATTTCTTTTCAGATTGGCTTTGTTTAAATTTATTTTTTTTAATTGTTGTTCTATTACAGTTGTCCCATTGCCCTCCCCTGTCCCGCCCATCCCCCTATTGTCATTTTCCAGTTACTGTTGACATTCAATATTATATCAGCTCCAGGTGTACAGCATATGGTTAGACATTCACACACCTTACACAGTGACCCCTGTTGCAATGCTGCTGCTGCAGCTGCTGCTACTCCCCTGAGTTAAAAGTGCGGGTCTGGCCGACCGGGCTGCTGACCGATAGCTCGTGCTTACCCGTGAGATGGGGGCTTGTGGCAGCGCTGACCTCACACTTGACCCTGTGGCTGTGTCCGAACACTCGGAGTGCACCCGCTGAGAGCGCAGGCAGAATTCAGAACTGCGGGCGTGAAAATGGAAGTGTCCCTGGCTTTATTATTGCCCCTCTGCGGGTGCACGGCATGTTCACACTGGGGGCGGACGAGCGGATAGTAACGCTGCGCATGCTTTGCTAGAGCCGAACTGTGTCCATTTTTTCATCAAGTCGATTGTAAGAAAAAGCCGAGGTGAGGAGGACTTCAGCCATCGCAGTCTATGGGTCGAAGTTAATTGATCCTGACTCAAATTTGAAGCAGAAAAGTGAGGAATTGCCAGAGCAATGTGAAATTTGAGCACTGACTAGTTATTTGATGATGATAAGAAATCATTAAGTAGTTTGAAGCAAATGGTATTGTGACTGTGTTTTAAAAGGGTTTTTGTCTTAAATGATACACACCGAGCTACTTAGGGCTGAAATGCTGTGATGTCTCAAATTTGCTTCTAAAAATGTGGTAGTGCTGGGGGTTTTCAGGGGGCTGTCTGGGAGTGGGTGCTTAGAAGTCCCTGGGCAGTTCTCCCCTTGATATTTTCGACAGTAAAAAAGTTTGGGAGCCCTGGCTGGTGTGGCTCAGTAGACTGAGCACCAGTCTGCAAACCCAAAGGTCACCACTTCGATTCCCAGTCAGGGCACATGCCTGGCCCCCAGTTGGGGATGCATGAGGGGCAACTGATCAGTGTGTCTCTGGCCCATTGATGTTTCTCACCCTGTCTTTCTCCTTCCCTTTCCCTCTTTGTAAAAATAAAAATAAAATCTTAAAAAAAAAAGTTGAAGCCAGGCCTTATAGTGGTAGCTCACCTGTATCTCCAGGCCTGACACCATGTTCTTAAGTAAGCCTTCACTTTCTTTGCTGCAAAAATAATAAAATAATATAAAATTAAATTAAATTTAAAAAAAATTTTGTTTTAAGATAGCTTTCAAGTTTAGCGTTTTATATCTTTAACGTGTTCTTCATTTCAAAAAGATATGCTTGCCCTGGCTGGTGTGGCTCAGTGGAATGAACGCCAGCCTGCGAACCAAAGAGTCGCTGGTTCGATTCCCAGTCAGGGCACATGCCTGGGTTGCAGGCCAGGTCCACAGTTGAGGGCGCGTGAAAGGCAGCCACACATTGATGTTTCTCTCCCTCTCTTTCTCCTTCCCCATCTCTCTAAAAATAAATAAGTCTTTTAAAAAAGAAGAAGAACATATGCTTGTGAAAAATAAAAATACAGAAGTGACTAATAGAAAAGGGAATGTCCCGCCACCCCAGCTCTAGACCTCAGTGCTGACACAGGCTTTCCGTCATATGGACACTCACCTTCCAACTGCTGGGAAGTTCTCTTTTCAAATAGGACTGGAGTTCTTTCTCTGCCGTCAGATGGTGCGCATGACTGTCCTGGCTGGTGCTCTCCAGAGCCTCACCAGCGCCGAAAAGAGGCAAACACCAGCTTCTTATTAGGCTGTGCTCCAAAGTCATGTCCGATTTCTCACTGGGGTGGGGAAGCATGGTTACATTGGCTGATTTGAAATTAACTGATGACTGCAGAGCCGGGAAAATTGTTGTGAATCTCACGGGCAGGTTGAACAAGGATGGAGTGATCAGCCCCAGATTTGACGTGCAGCTCAAAGATCTACAAAAGTGGCAGAACACCCTGCTTCCATCCTGTCCGTCTGATTTCATGGTACTGACAACCTCAGCGGGTGTCGTGAGCCGTGAATAAGCAAGACGAAAGCACACAGCAGAGAGAATCCTAGGGTTCTTTTTCTAGAGATATAATTTGTATGTGCAAAGATTGTATTTATTTTCAGAGAGAAGGGAAGGGAGAGAGAAAAAGAGGGAGAGAAACATCAGTATGTGGTTGCCTTTCAAAGGCGCCCAACTGGGGACCTGGCCTGCAACCCAGGCGTGTGCCCTGACTGGGAATTGAACCGGTGACCTTTCAGTTCACAGGCCTGCACTCAATCCACTGAGCCACACCAGCCAGGGCCATTTTGTAGTCTTTATACTTAGGATTCTAAATAATTAAGCTGAGGTACATTTGAAATTACTCCAGAGGTGTTTTGTAGCCTACCTGTTAACCCTGTATGCACTGACTGAAATTGAAATGCACTTTCTTTCCTAGGATGGAATCTATAGAGAAAATGGAGTCTGATTTTAAAAACTGCCACATGTTTCTTGTGACCATCTTAAACAAAGCTGTCTGCAGAGGGTCCTTTCCCCACTGTGAGTACACGTTACAGTCTCCCGTCTCCGTTTCCCGGTGCAAAGGCTACACGTTGTCTCATGTGACGTGTGGCTCACGTCACAGCTGGAGAGCTGTGCCACAGTGTTGTTGTTTTTTTAAAGATTTCATCTATTTATTTTTAGAGAGAGGGGAAGGGGACGGGAGGGAGAGAAACATCAGTGTGTGGTTGCCTCTTGCACGCCCCCAACTGGGGACCTGGCCCACAGTCCAGGCATGTGCCCTGACTGGGAATCAAACCGATGACCCTTTGGTTTGCAGGACAGCGCTCAATCCACTGAGCCACAGCAGCTGTGCCATACTTTGACTTTTTCAGAATTACTGTCAGATGAGTGAATAGCAAGGCATAAAATGTGGAGACTAAAGACTGCTCTCCAGCATATTGCTTGTACACCAGTGGGCTTCTGAAACTCATTAAAAAAGCAGAGGGCAGAATAGATTTCAGTCAGTTTCCTATCATGTGTAGCTTTTGTAACTATTTCTTTTCAACAGATGAAGGATATTTTCTTAGCAATTTTAAAGCTCCCAAGGCTTCCTGACAGACACTATCTGTGGGCTGAGTCCAGAGGAAAGCTGTTTAATCTGCAGAAACAAAGGACTAAGTCATCTCTTCCCTGTTTCTGCATATTCAAATTGTGATCTGCTTATTAAGAATAGTTGAGTGGCCCTGGCTGGAGTGGCTCAGGACTGAGCGCTGGCCTGTGAACCAAAAGGTCATGGGTTCGATTCCCAGTCAGGGCACATGCCTGGGTTGCCGGCTGAGGAGAGGCAACCCATCAATGTTTCTCTCACGTGTCAATGTTTCTCTACCTCTCTTTCTCCATTCCACTCTCTAAAAACAAAGAAAATCTTTTTTATTTTTAACTAAAAAAAAAAAAAGCTGGACATTTTTTAAAGTGCTATTAGAAATGTGTGAGGAAACGCTGAGGCATTTGTCATTTTTGTATTGGGTGATCATAAGTTAGAACTTGGCATCTTGTTACAAACAGACTTTAGATTTTATGATGTGTGGAACAAGTGTGATTTCTTTAGTAAAATGCACAGATTGGTTTGTTTCTGAAGTAGCCATAAATCATACTTACTCAATTTGTATTTACTAAATGAAGACTATCATCTTTATACATTAAAAATAATCACTATTTTGGTTAAAAATAGAAAATGTCTTTCAATACTTTGCAGTTTTGAATTGATTAAAGCCTTACTGAGATGTTTTCAAATATTTAAACCTATTTTCTTAATCTTATTGTCCTGCCCACAGTGGAGTCTCTAGCCCTGTCCCTCATGGCTGGAATGGAACAAAGTTAAATGCCTTCACATGATGAATACCTCGTACTTCACCTCCATGTGCGTGTGTCTGCACCACGTGCAGCTGAGACGTAGGAGTCGCTTTATTTTGGTTCTTTTCTACAACTGTTGTCTAATGTCTAGACAAGTACAGGTTTGCAGCTATTCTCTCTGAAGCTCTTTGGATAGTATGTACAGTTGTGTGTATAAAATTATGTCAATAATGTGAAATGTATATAAGTTGTTTACACTTACTGTAAACTGTGGATTTATGGTGTTGATACCTTAGATGGGAATTGTATCATTTTCAAAAATGTAATTGTTAGTATTAAAAATACATTAAAGCACATTACTTTTTTCATTGTACTCTTGCTGTGTCCCAGAAGTTTTTTGGGTAGAGTTTAACATGCTGTCTTCCTTAAAGCTTGTGTTAGATTTAGCTGTCTGAAAAATGTATTTTCATGTGCCTGGGAAGTTCCAAAATGGAAAATAACTTCAACCAATATCAGGAATGTAAAGACCAAATGGGACAACTGTAATAGAACAACAATTAAAACAAACAAACAAAAAAGAATGTAAAGGCCATATTGATACAGGGCCAGCTGTGGTCCGTACTATCAGATTGCGTTTCTGAGCCATTTTTGTTGGCTACAATTATGCTTAGTATTTCATTTTTCCACATTTCCTTTCCATACTTTTGATATGCCTCTGGCATTTATGGTTGAGCACTATATTTACTATATTTTTCACAAACCACCACTGACTCAGCGTCAGAGCTGAGCCCTGGGGCACCAGGTCCTCGGGGCGTCTTAGTCACCCTACCTGCAGACCCTGCGTCTGGAAACAACCAGCTCTGAGGCTTCCCTCTGAAACTGGGAGAAGTTCCCGGAGGCGATGGTCAATGCCAGGGGCCGCATAGCTACCTCCAGGCCTGAAGAAAATGCTGCGTATAATCTAGGTGAAACCTAACCACGGAGACAGGCGGCCCCTGTGCCCCGCGCTGCCCACACGCAGGCCGGCGCTGTGGATGGAGCACGGGCTGCGTGCAGCTGTGGGATGGAGGAGTCAGGTTCCACACAACGGTGGC
Organism: Furipterus horrens; assembly: GCF_987537825.1. NCBI lineage: Eukaryota > Metazoa > Chordata > Mammalia > Chiroptera > Furipteridae > Furipterus > Furipterus horrens. The sequence goes on along the minus strand of NW_028327186.1, from coordinate 231,159 downwards.
CCGGCCCTTCCAGCATCAAGTTCTTCGTACATTACCGAACGCATCGCATCCAGGGTCTGAAGGTGTGCCTCTCATGGACTGATTCAGCCTCCGACACCCATAGCTCCAGCAGATGGTGAAACTGTCCCAGCTCCGTCCCAGCCAAACCTAAGGTGTTCACTGATGTCCTGTTGACCTCAGGTTCCTTTTACCTAGCAAGTGCGTCACGTCCAGCTTTTACCAAGGAAATGACATTGTACGAAAAGACCAGAACCAGAGCAGGCACAGAACCAGGCTCCGACTGGGCAGAGGTGTTGGCATGGCCAGACCGGGATGGAGACAACTAGGGTGAGTGTGCCCGGGGCTCTGGGAGAAAGTGGACACATGGGAGGACCAGTGGCTGTGAGTGGAGCTGGAAGCTCAGCAAGGACAGGGTGAACTGGATGTCACCCAGGTCCGGTGGACACACGTCACTTAGAGTACACCTCAACTTACAGAACGTTCACTAAGGTGGGCCACATTTGGGGGCCAAGAAACACGCCTTCATGATTTTTAGAAAATAGAAGTCATACAAAGTATGCTCTCAGACCACAGTGTGAACAGGAAACCAGCCGGGACTGTGCCGGGGGAGTGACCAGGTTGGAGTGGCCCCTGGGTCCCGCAGGAGGACAGGGCCAGCGTGTTTGGGTAATGCTGAGGGCCTGCAGGGAGGACAGCCATTCGGTGCAGGATGGGTCGGGTGCCGCTGGGCTGGCCGATGGGGCAGCGAGCTGGGTGGAGACAGATCTGGAGAGCCGGGGCTCCAGCCTCCCCGAGGCAGCACGCGAGATCCCAGGCCTCACCACAGGCGCGAAGGGAGGGTCCAAACCCATGCTTTCGTGTACGGACGTCTAGTCACAGCATGGTCTGTTGAAAAGACGGCTCTTTTCCATTATATTGTCTTAGCGCTCTTGTCAAGGATCATTTCTTTCTGCACCCTCGGTTCTATCCACTCATCTCTACATCCGTTCTTAAGCCACTGCCGTCTAGTCATGAGTAAGTATTGTAGCTGCGTGGCGAGTTTCGAAGCCAGGGAGTGTGACTCCACGGATTTTTTACAGCATTCCCTCACTTATCGCTGGTATTACGTTCCAGACACCCCGCGAATTAGGCACCTTACATTTATTCTACACTCTTACACCTACGTCACTTTAACAACATACGTATACAGTACCGCAAAATCCCACGATATAGCGAAAAACCCGCGATCAATAATTAAATATAATATTTTTAAAAACCCCGCAATACAGTGAGGCCGCAATAAGTGAACCGCGATATAGCGAGGGACTGCTGTAATTTGTTGAGATTCTTTCCCACATCCACATCCCTTGCATTTCCACATGGACTTTAGGATCATCTTGCCAAATTCAGCACAAAATAAAAATAATTAAAAAAATTAAAAAGGCTGTTAAAATTTTGATAGGGATTGCACTGAATCTAGATCAGTTGGGGAAGTGTTACCATTTTCACAATATTTAATTTCTAGTCCATGAACGGGAGATGTCTATAAAATCAGCACCATCCAAAGGCACTTTGTAGACAGGCTGAAATTTTTTTTTTTAAGACTTTATTTATTTACTTAGAGGGGAAGGGAGGGAGAAAAGAGAGGGAGAGAAACTTCAGTGTGTGGTTGCCTTTCACGTGCCCACAACTGGGGACCTGGCCCACAACCCAGGCCTGTGTCCTGACTGGGAATCGAACCAGAGACCCTTTGGTTCGCAGGCCAGAGCTCAGTCGACTGGGCCACACAGCCAGGGCCAGGCTGATTCTAAAATTTATGTGACTGTGGAAAGGACCTAGGTTAACCAAAGCAAGTGTGAAGGGCAGGAATGTCAGAAGACTTACATTATCTGATTTCAAGGCTTGGTATAAAGCTACAGTAACCAAGATTAGTGTGGTACTGGCAAATGATAAGCAGATTAATGGAACAAAACAGAGTCAAGGAATAGATTTATACCTAGGTAGTCTTGATTTTTTTTTTCTTAATTAAGATGCCAAAAAATTTAATGGAGAAAGGAAATTTTTTAAACAAATGGTTCTAGAACAAGTAGATGATTCCAACTCTATGACATTCAGCAAAAGGCAAAACTGTGGAGACAGTAAAAGGATCGGCGATTGTGAGAAGAGAGGATTTGGGGGCCACGGAACAATTCATGTACTCATAATGGTGGATACATGACATTATATGTTTGTCCAAACCCATAGAAAGTACACCTCTGACGTGAACCCTCACGTGAACTGCGGACTTCGGGTGATCATGTGTCAGTCGGTGTAGGTTCACTGACTAAGCAGTGTTCCTCTGTGGTGCAGGATGTTGGCCGCGGGGAGGCTGAGTGTGTGTGTGGGAGTTCTCAGTACCTTCTGCTCAATGTTGCTGGGAGCCCAAAACTCCAAAAAATAAAGTCAACTTTTTAAAGGTTTATTTTATCTTTATTGGAGAGAGGGAAAGGGGAGAGAGGGAGAAACAGAAACAGAAACATCACTGTTTCTCATTTGAAAGCCGGGGGGGAAAGGAGAGAGAGAAACACCCATCAGCTGGCTCCTGCATGTGCCCCAACTGGGAATCGAACCAGCAGCCTTTGGGTTATGGGATGACACTCCAATCACTCCAGTCAACTGAGCCATGCCAGCCAGGGCAAAAGACAATTTTTTAAAGTAACATACTGTTGACACACATAACAGATGAATTTCAGAAGTCTGCTGATTAAAAAATGCTGTATTTAAGAGGATTCATACTGTATGGTCCCATTTATATAAAATTAACAGACAAAACTAATGTATAGTCATGGACATTGGAATGGTGGTGGCCCCTGGGCAGGGCCCGGTGCCTGATAAGGGGCAAAGGGGACCTGGATGAGTTCACGGCTTCATGGGTTCCACATGTGTATACATTTATCAGAATTCATTAAACTATAGATTTAAGATCTGTGCTTTTCTCTGTATGTAAATTGTGTCTCAGTTCTGAAATGTAATTTTTTAAACCTTTGCTTGAAGAACCTGAAATAGCCTCACCCCCACCAGAAGCATCGATGATTCTCACACCTGTCCCACCAGCCTGCTTTCCTTGTAGACCTATAACTAGACCTGTGTCCCCGCAGCCCTGAGGGTGACCTGCAAGGAGATGCATTATTCTCATCATTAAAATTTGTTGATTTTAGAGAAAGAGGAAGAGACAGAGAGAGGGAAACATCGATTTGTTGTTCCACTTAATGCACTCATTTGTTGATACTTGTAGGTCCCTGACCAGGTATCGAATGTGCAACCTTGGTGTATCAGGATGATGCTCTAAACAACTGAGCCACCTGGCCAGGGAGGAGTTCACTGTTCTGAAGGAAGGGGATGGGATTTCAGAAGACCCTGAGAATTAGTTCTTGTCCTCCAGCTCATTTGCCTCCCACCCCGTCTCCAGCCCTGTGCTCTGCCTCTCCTTAGTGTGATGTGGATGTTAGTATATATTACATAACTGGTTTTGTTTTCTTCCTTACCACCTAACAAATGCTATTGATAGTAAACGTTATATTTCATATTTAAGTTAGAGCATCTAAATCCATAAATCCCCGATTGTGTTTCTAGGCCAGGGGCTGCTGGGAGCCACCAGGGTGTCACCCTCAATGATTCTGGAACGGGAAGGGCCACATGGGCCACAACAAACCGTCCCCTGGTTCCCGGGAATTGGAATATTCTGCACAGGCTCAGGTGGCTGGAGCTCCCCTTACCAGCCTTCCAGGCTGGCGGGAGCCGGTTCTGGGCTCCCATTGGCAGTGGTGATGGGGTGGTGGTCATGGGACAGTTTCCATAGGCTCAGGTGGGCCTAGGAGCCTTCCCCTGCCTCCCACAACCCCCGTTTTGGACAGTCCTACTCTCTGGGAAGATTTGGCCCAATTCCAAGGTCTCATTCTAAGAAGGGCTGCAGGCAGCAGCAGGCACACACGTTAGGGAATTCTCCATCCTCATCCTCAGTCTGTCGGCACCATTCATGGGTAGAGAAACATAACTCAGTGTTGTATAAAAACAACAATAATAGCCCTGGCTAGTGTGGTTCAGTGGGTTGGGCACCATCCTGTCAACCAAAAGGCCGCTGGTTGGATTCCCAGTCAGGGCACATGCCTGGGTTGTGGGCCAGCTCCCCCGTTGTGGACTGCAAGAAGCAACCTATCGATATATCTGTTGCACATGATGTTTCTCTCCCTTTCTTACCCCCTCTAAAAAAAAAAAAAACTTTTTAAAACGACAATAATAAGTAGTAATAATGATCATAATCATGATAAGAAGTAGAAGGTGGGGAGCGAGAGAAGGAAGAGGGAGGAGACAGAATAAAACACAGACCCCCGGAGTGAATGACCCCACGTCAAGCAGTGATGTGAAACCAGAGTCCCAGGTTTGCACCGTGGTACGTGTTCCTTGAAGGCGAAGGAGGAGCAGCAAGAGATGGAGGAAAAGCCACTTGGAGGGGCGCGCGGCTGGGCTGCGAGCAAGACACTTCCACCCCGACGGCCGGCCCACCCAGCGCTTGGGCGGGACTCCGCGGCAGGTGTGGGACCCGCGCCCCGCCCTGAGGCCTGGAGCCCCGCCCTTGCCCAACGTACGGACCCTGCTCCCCTGCATGCGCGCGGCCCTTGCGTATCTGCTCCACCTGCCCCCCTCGGTCCCAGCTTAGGGCTGTCGGAGAGCGTCCACCGCCACCAGGAGGCGGCTCCCAGCCCCCGGGGAACAGGTGCGGAGGGTCCCCTCAGCACCCGCAGTTCCTGAGCCCCTTCCACAATTAATCATTTCCATAGTCTCAGGCCTGTTAAGGACACCTTCCTTGGGACTCCCGAGCCCACAGGGGCAGATTCCAGCCTCCGCAGGGGAACCTGCGACGTGTTGAGGGGTTGGTTCATTTGACTAATAGGCACAGGATCGGCTGTGTGTGTGTTGGGGAACTCTCCGTTAAATTCTTCATTAAACTGAACACTCCATGGATCGTCGGCAGCCGTCCGTCTCGAGAGACGATGGTGTAGCTTCTTAAGAGTCTATCTGCACCGCCGAGAATGGTTGTGCAGTCCGACTCGGGAGTGACACGGTATCTGTCTCCTCCCGTGTTGAATCAACATCTTGCGATGACGCTGGAGTGTCCTCTCCAGTGAAGCTGAAGCTACAGAGCCTGGGCAGGGTGATATGGAGGGTCTGCTGTTGCCCATGCAGCAGACCCCCCCTCTCTTCGCAGCTGAAGGATCCAAGGGAAAGACGGAGTCAATACAGCTTGGCTTCAGGTGCGCCGCAGGAGTTGCCGGTGTTGACTACAACATCAAACCGCCTTAGGGACTCCGGCTCCGGATTTTCTGTCGGGGTTTACTCCCTTAGCCTTTCCCCTGAAGAGGTATGCCGCAAGGCAGCGGAGCTTTTTTGGAATCAGAGTTTTCCTTCTCTGATGTGCCCTGACTGGAAGATCGAACCAGCGACACTTAGCTCGCAGGCCGACGCTCAATCCACTGAGCCAAACCAGCCAGGGGACTCCATGGATAGACAATGGTTATCTATGTATTATAATAACAATAATAGATTAATGGGTCAATAAGGACAAGAACAAACAGGATTTGGATATAAGCAGAATGATGAGAGAGAGGAGTCGGGATGGGGCCCCATTTCTTGGCTTCAGAAACTGGGTTCTATGAATTGGTGACAGGTGACCGCGGCTGCACTGCCTCTCTCCCCAAGGCCCCCGTGGCCTTGACTGAGGGAAAGAACAACAGCCTGGCTTACCATGCTTGTGCACAGAGTAAAGGTCCACCCAGCAGTGCATAGCTATAGGTTCCTGTCAAGATGGCACAGGTTTTGTCTGTAAGTAATCCTTGATTTATGAAATAAATTGATATATTCTCCCTCAAAAAAAAAAAAAAAAAAGTGAAAAAGTATCTGTGGCCCTGACTAGTGTGGCTCCGTGGGTTGAGAGCCGGTCTGCGAGCTGAAAGGTTGCCGGTTCAATTCCCAGTCTAGGTGCATGCCTCGCTTGTGGGTGGGGCCCTGGTTGGTGGCATGCCAAGGCAAACAATTGATGTTTTTTTCACACATCGATGTTTCTCTCTCTCCCTTTCTCTCACCCTTCCCCTCCCTCTAGAAATAAAGTCTTAAAAAAAAAAAAAAAAGTATCCCTGGCCATGTGACTCGGTTGGAATGTCATCTGGTAGACCAAAAGGTTGCAGGTTTGATCCCTGGTCAAGGCACATGCCCAGGTTGAGAGTTCAGTCCTCGTTAAGGAGCATATGAGAAACCCTCTCTTTCTACCTTCTTCTTTCTCTAAAAGCAATAACAAAATGTTCTTGCATGAGAATTAAAAATATTTTTTGTTTAAGTGGATACCTATAACCCTTTCTGGAACATTCCTGAAGAACAGTGGTGAAGGAAATCCTCCCAAACCACTTGCGACCGGACAATGGTTGCTGATTTTGCCTGGAAGCAGAAATGCGCTGTAGCCAATGGCTTGGCCAGGTGATCAGGGACATGGAAGGAACATGACTGGAAACTTGGTGACAAGGAAGTTGAAGGAAGAAACAGGTGTGTAGACATCTCTGCCTGGGCAAACAGTGAGAAGATGCTCGTGTCCCAGGTGACTGCTCACTAAACGGGGGACTTCAGCAGAGAAGGATGCTAATAAACAAATGGGCAGTATGATCAGATACTTGATTTGGAAATACCTTCTCCCTTTCCAGGGATTGCCCTTTCACTCCATTGATCGTGTCCTTTGATGCACAGTTTTTAAGTTGGTTTTTTTATCCTCACATGAGGACATTTTTTCCGTTGCTTTTATTTATTTTTTAATTAAAAAATTATTTATTTTTAGAGAGAGGGGAAGGGAGAAAGAGAGGGAGAGAAACATCACTGTGTAGTTGCCTCTCGTGCGCCCCCAACTGGGGACCTGGCCCACAACCCAAGCATGTGCCCTTACTGGGAATTGAACCCGCGACCCTTTGGTTTGCAGGCTGGCGCTCAATCCACTGACCCACATCAGCCAGGGAAGTGAGTATTTTTTTTAATCATGAAACCGTTAGGCAGGATAGATAGCAAACCAAGGCAGAGAGGGGAGGCAGGAGTGTCTCACCCATTAACTCAGCAGTCCTGAGCCCGGTCAGATAAGATTGCGAGGCGTTCTGCACATCCCAGGAGAAACCACGAGGCGAACCCTTTAAACTCTGTGTGTATCAGTTCCACTAACTGGGAAAAAAGCCTTTGAAACTTCATGTTAATCCCAACATCTGGAGAAAGGAAAAGGAGGGGAGACCTAGAAGCTGGCTACAAGCATAAGACCCCTAAAACCCCAGTAGGCAGGGCTGGGTGCCCATTTGCAGCTTAGCGCTTAGGCGGATTTCATAAATAAACTTACTATCTCATTTCCACTACATGTATTGTTTCACCTGAATTCATCTCTTGCGAGCGACACACGAACCAAAGAAGGGGAGCTCCCTGACTCAGGTATCCCCCATAACAATAGTGTTGAATTTTGTCAAATGTTCTGTTAATGTACTGAATTACATCGACTGAATATCATACATTGAATCAACCTTGACTTTCAGGAATAAACCCCCCCTTGGTCATGGTGTACAATTCTTGTAATGTGCTGTTGCATTCTCTTTGCCATCATTTTTTATGATTTCTGCATCGATATTAATCAGGGATATTGGTCCGTGGTTTTCTTTTCTTGCGATGTCTTTGTTCAGCTTTGATATGTGGTTGATCCTGGCCTTACGGATTGTGTTCCCTCCTCTTCAATTTTTTGAAGAGTTCGAGGGCGGATTGGTGTTACTTCTTTAAATGTTTGATAGAATTCACAGGTGAAGCGATCCAGTCCTGGGCGTTTCTTTCTTGAGGAGTTTTTGATCAATGATTCAATGTCCTTACTGGTTTTAAGGTTGTTCAGATTTTGTATTTCTTCATGATTCAGTCTTGGCAGGTTGTGCGTTTCTAGGAATTTTTCCTTTTCATCTAGTTTCCAGTTATCCAGTTTCTTCATTCACAATGAATTGTTCATAGTGCTTTCTTATAATACTTTTTATTTCTGTAAAATCAGTTATGTTATCCTCTCTTTCATTTCTAATTTTAGTTGAGTCTTTTCTCTCTCTCTCTCTCTTTATATATCTAACTAAAAGTTCATTCATTAAAAACATTTTTTAATATTATCACTTGAGGATGTGTTTATTGAAAGAGAGAGAGAAACACTGATGCGAAAGAGAAATATTAACCAGTTACCTCCTGTAGGCCCCTGACTGGGCATCAAATGTGCAATGCAGGTGTGTGCATGTGCCCCAACCGGGATTCAAACCCACAGCCCTTTGGTATATGGGATGCCATCCTACCCAACTAAGCCACCTGGCCAGGGCAAAAGCCCATCAATTTCGTTGATCTTTTTGAAGAAGCAGCTCTTGGTTTTGTGGTTTTCTGTATTATTTTTTGTTATATATTTTGTTTATCTCTGTTTTAATATGATTTTCTTCCTTCTGCTTCCTTTGGTTTCAGTTTGTGCATCTTTTTCCAGTTACCTTCCTTTTATTTAATAAAATTTTATTTTTCAAAATGTACAGCTGGTGGGACTTGGTGTTTCTGATGTAAATTTCGTGAGCTCTGTGCTTTGAAACTAGTTGAGTAAGTCCTTTGTCAAGGAGCTCCTGAACGGCTGCCCTGGCCCAGGACCCGGTTCCGTCTCTGAGACGACAGCTAGGTTATAAGCTTATAGTTAGGAACCTCTTTACAGAGTTGGTCATATGTTGCTTTGTCAAACTAGACTAGGTTATAGAGCTTGTCCCAGACTTTGCCTATGTTTTCATTTTTTTAAATCCTCTCCCAAGGATACGTTCAGTGATGAGAGAGACAGAGAGACAGAGAGACAGAGAGACAGAGAGACAGGCACAAGGACGTGAGAGAGAAACATCCAACCAAGGATTAAACCTTTGTTGTATGGGATGTCGCTCCAACCAAGCCACCTGGCTGGCCAGGGCATTTAAAAAAGTCTATTCATTTTAAGTTTGTTTGTATTACATATTATATATTATACCCTATGCTTTTAGTATATATTATATAGGTTATTATATATACTATTATATATACTATACTAATAGTATACAATATACAGTATACTATATACTGTATATTACTATATATTGGTATATATTAGTATATGTACTTATCAGAGAAGGAAAACTCTGACTCCAAAAAACCTCCGCTGCCTTGCGGCATACCTCTTCAGGGGAAAGGCTAAGGGAGTAAACCCCGACAGAAAATCCGGAGCCGGAGTCCCTAAGGCGGTTTGACGTTGTAGTCAACACCGGCAACTCCTGCGGCGCACCTGAAGCCAAGCTGTATTGACTCCGTCTTTCCCTTGGATCCTTCAGCTGCGAAGAGAGGGGGGGTCTGCTGCATGGGCAACAGCAGACCCTCCATATTACCCTGCCCAGGCTCTGTAGCTTCAGCTTCACTGGGGAGGACACTCCAGCGTCATCACAAGATGTCGATTCAACACGGGAGGAGACAGATACCGTGTCACTCCCGAGTCGGACTGCACAGCCATTCTCGGCGGTGCAGATAGACTCTTGAGAAGCTACACCATCGTCTCTCGAGACGGACGGCTGCCGACGACGACGACCGACGATTCATTTTAAGACAGAGAGAAAAACATAGATTTGTTGTTCCACATACTGATGCATTCATTGGTTGATTCTTGTATGTGCCCTGACCGGGGATCGAACCTGCAACTGGGACGATGCTGTAACCAACTGAGCTAACTGGCTGGGATCCCAAATGTTGCCTTTGGGCGACTTCTTCTTTCTGACCTTGCCCCCCAGATTTGTTCACTGGGTCTCTTTCTTGGCCGACTCTCCAGCACCCTTCTTGTCGTCCTTGGAAGACACAGTGAACTCAAAGAACGCTACTATCACTACAGCCTTGCGGAGATGTCAGACCTTTTGCTGGTTACCGAAGGTGTAAATTTAGGTTGTGTTGTTGATTTGAGATCTTTTCTTTTCTTTAATGTAAGCTTTTACAGCTAACATTTCTCTTAGCCCATCTTTCACTCCCTCTTATAAGTCTTGGTGTGTTGTATTTTCATTTTCATTTGTTTCAAGATATTTTCTAATTTCCCTTTTGCTTTTTAATTTGACTAATTGGTTGCGTAAGAGTGGGATTTTTGTTTCTGCATATTTGTGAGTTTTCCCATTTTCCTTCTGCTATTGACTTTTAGTTTCATTTCCTTGTAATAAAAAAAAAAAGATGGTTTATACAATTTCCATCTTTTTAAATTTCTTAAGACTTTTGTGTAGCCTAACATATGGTCTGTCCTAGAGAATGTTCTCTGTGCGCTTGAGAAAAATGTGTATGCTGCTGTCGTTGGTTAGAGTGTTCTGTATATGTCTTTTAAGTCTTTTTTTTTTTTTAACTTATTACAAAGCCACAGTAACCATTACAGTGTGGTACTGTCATGGAGACAGACATACAGACCAATGGAATAGAATAGAAAGACCATAAGTAATCCCTCACATATATGGTCAAATGACTTGTAACCAAATAAGGAAATACAGAACTGGAACAATGTGCCCTTAGCCTATTAATCATAGTTAAAAAAAAAAAAAAATTCCTGCCCTGGCTGGTGGCTCAGTCTGGAACATCGTCCCAAACACCAAAAAGATTACGGGTTCAGTCTCTCTAGTCAGGGCACATACCTTGGTTGCAAGTTCACTCCCTGGTTAGGGTGAGTACGGGAGGCTGATAGACATCTCTCTCTCTCTCTCTCTCTCTCTCTCTGCCCCCTTCCCTGCCCACCCACTTCTTGGTTGAGGCTAAAAAATAAAAATAAAAAAATTTCTGATCCAATCATTCCAGCATGCCTGCCATGTCCGAGGCGGCTCTAATGTTTGCTCTGTCTCTTCAAATAGTGGTCTGTGCCTTTGGCTTTGCCTTGTAATTTCTATCGAAAGGCATATTTGATGTACTGGGTGAAAGGTTTTGTGGTGAACAGGCCTTCTCTGATGTGGCAGTAAGGTGTGGGGGGAGGGAAAGCATTTCTTAGTCTGTCACCCGAAATAGTTCTGTCTTTTAGTGAGCCTGTGTCCCTGGGCTGTGAACTTCACCAGTGTTTCTTAGTTTTTCCCCTCCTTTAGGTGGGACAGGATGGCTAGAGGGGCCTGCGTTGAGTATTTCTCTTTGTGGAGGTTGGTTATATTACAGGACAGGGCCTGGCCCTGAGCAGGTCTGCCTGGGGCTCGCTGGTAGCGTGTGGGCTCTCGAATTGGTGTAGGAAAGGTTTCACAGCATGTGTCCAGGTGACAATGAGGGTACGTTTATTAAAGCTGGGGACAGTGAAACAAGGAAGGGGCTTAGCATAGAAGAAGCAACAGGAGAGCCCAGACTGGGCTGCCTGAGCTCACTGGGAAGTCAGAGAAAGGGGGGCCTTGGGGACAGGTTCAGGGGGTCAGCCTGGGACGAGCTGCCTCTGCCCACTGCTCCCCTGGTTGCAAGTTCCGTGGAGACCCTTAGAGTTTAGGGGTTTTGTGCATGGTTAGGGGGTTTGTGCCTGTGGGGGAAAGAGAGAGAGAAAGGAAAGAGATGGGGCTCCCCAGAGGGAGAGCCCTCAGCTCTCGGTCCTTTGTCTTGAGTTTTTATGTCTCTCTTGTAGGTGGGAATCTTAGGGGAGGGTTCTGCAGGATATTCATCAGTTCTTCAGGTGTGTCCCTTCAGGGTTGTGGTCGCCACTGATTGGTCAAGGCAGGACAGGGGGTTGTTGGTCACTGCATCTGGTCCTGGTGTCACCTACCTGGCTTTGCTGCTTTTCTGGGTCTAAAGCTGAAATACCACTTATTTCCAGAGAGTTGACCTTTGGTCAGTTTGTTCAGCTACCTGCCTGTCTCAGTTTCCCTATTTCACATGCCAAGGAATTTAGATTTTATTTATAGAGAGAGGGGAGGGAGGGAAAAAGAAAGAGAGGGAGAGAAACATCCATGTCTGGTTGCTTCTCAGAAGCCCCCAGCGAGGGACCTGGCCCGCAGTCCAGGCATGCGCCCTGGCTAGGAATCGAACCAGCGACCCTTTGGTTCACAGGCAGACAATCCACTGAACCACACCAGCCAGGAATGAAGCCTGTGTTTCTTGAGGGTGAGTTTCTGCAGATTTATTTTGTTCCTTTGAATGAGTCCTATTTCTCTGCCTTTTTTATTTTATTTTTTTTAAATCTTTTGAGCATCTGTCAAAACTGGGCATCTGAAAAGAGAGGTACAGTCCTGACCAGTGTGGCTCAGTTGGCTGGAGCGCTTACCCACAAAGCAAAAGATTGTCAGTTCAATTTCCAGTCAGGGCGCATGTCCAGATTGAAGGTTCAGTCCCTGGTCAGGGTTCCTCTGAGAGGCAACCAGTTGATGTCACTCTCTCACATTGATGTTTCTTTCACTCCCTTTCGCCTTCCCTCTGTCTAAAAATAAATAAGAACTTAAAACAAACAACAACAGCAACAAACAGGCGCGTCTTCCAGTCTCTGAGGACCGTTCTGGTGGATGGGCGGGCGGGCGGGGCAGGGAGACCTTCACTTATGAGAGCAGCGTGAAGGCTTCTCTGCTCATGCGTCTTTCTTTTTTTCTTTTTAATATTTTATTTATTTTTAGAGAGAGGAAGGGAGGGAGAAAGGGAGAGAAACATCGATGTGTGAGAGAAACACTGGCTGCCTCTCGCACACTCCGAACTGGGGACCTGGCCCGCAGCCCAGGCCTGTGCCCTGACTGGGAATGAACCCGTGACATTTTGGCTTGCAGGCTGGCCACACCAGCCAGGGCTCATGCATCTTTTTAGGCCTGTGTGTCTGACCCCTTCCCACAACACCCCTGTATACACAGCTGCTTCATAAAAAGCCTTATTTCTGCCTTGACCGAGTAGGTCATTTGGTTAGAGTATCAAACCCCTATGCCAAGGTTGTGGGTTCGATCCCCAGTCAGCGCACATACAAGAATGATCTAATGAATGCATAAATAAGTGGGACAGCAAATCAATGTTTCCTTTTCTCTCTCTCTCAAAATCAATCAATAAAAATACTTAGAAAAAAAAAAGCCTTATTTCTCAGGGTCTTAGATATTTTCTATTCCTGTACCCACAATCTCTTGCCCCCAGGTGCTCAGGGGTCTAGGATCCCCCTACAGCCCTTCACGATGCTCTGGCATCCACTACTGCTTTAATCTGCCTCCAGCCTGATATCCAGATTGGTTCCCCCATCCCCGTCAGCACTTGGAGTCCCCCAGGAGAGAAGACAGTCCCTCCAACAGCCCGCAAACAAGTCAGAGGACTGCAAACAACTTCTGCTTTTCCCTTCCATCCTAAGGGAGGAAACAGAAACCTAGCAGCTTCCTCCTATGTGTTCCGCAGCGGGGAGGCAGGGGGTAAGGATGATTGAAAATGTCTTGGGCCTTGGCTAGGAGGCTCAGTTGGTTACAGCATCCTCCCAATATGCAAGTTGTGGGTTCGATCCCAGTCAGGGCACATACAAGAATCAACCAATAAGTACATCAATATGTGGAACAACAAATGAATGTTTCTTTCTATCAAATCAATAAATTTTAAAAAAAAGAAATGATTTTAAAAAAATGCCTCGAAAATGTTGTTGGGAGAACGTTGAGTGCCATTCTTCCTGGTTGTGCGTTCCTTGGGTGGTATAGATCCTTAACTGGTTCCTGAAGTTCTCGTGAAACCCCTTTGGTCAGCACAGTGTTTACAGGGTGTTTCTGGGGGCACGAGGGCCTAGTGGTTCCTACTCTGCCGTCTTGCTCACACCAAGCAATATGTTACCTGTTGTGTTTTGTTAAATTATGTAATAACTTTAAGATTCACCCATTTTGTGACAATACTTGGATCGCTTTTGTATTAATGAGTAATATTTCATTGTATCAATGCGCTATAATTTGTTTACCCATTTTCCTAGTTACAGACTTTGAATTCTCATTTTTAACTATTACGAGTAGAGCTGATAAGAATGTTTATGTACAAGTCTTTGTGTAGAGATGAATTTTCATATATCTTGAATAAATGTACAGAAGTAGAATTACTGTGCCATAGCTTTATATGTCTGGCTGTGTAAGAGACTTCCAAAGTGATTTCTTCTTTGAAAACAGTGTCCTGTTTTTATTTTTCTTTGGGGGGGGGTGTCACTTTATTGTTGATTTGTAGGGGTTCTTTGGATATTATTTTTAATCGTTTTTACTTTTTATTGTCTGTGCTATTTTAAAATTAATTCCTTGAGGTTTTTATTGTTGTTTTGTTTTGTTTTTAAAGATTTTATTTATTTATTTATTTTTTGAGAGAGGGAAAGGGACCTGGCCCACAACCCAGGCAAATGCCCTGACGGGGAATCAAACTGGCAACCTTTTGCTTCCCAGGCTGGTGCTCATCTTCTGAGCCACACAGCCGGAGCTGACAAGTTTTAAAAGTTTGATCTGCCAATTTATCATATTTTTCTTAAAATACTGAAAAGTGTGGTTGGTACATTTCTGTTCTATGAAATCTTTGTCTACTTCTACCCTAAAATTGTAAAATTATTCTGTTACGTTTTCTTCTGGAGACTTTGTATCCTTTGCTTTCACATGTAGGTCTATGAACCATATTGAGTTAATTTTTGTGTTTGGTGTGGACAAGGGAGTCAAGGTTAAGTTTCTTCCAAATGGTTATGCAGGTATTTAGTACCATTAAAAACAAACAAACAAACAAACAAACAAACAAAAAACAAAAAAGACCCGAACAAAAAAGAACTCCTGCCCTGGCTGGTGTGGCTCAGTGGATTGAGTGCTGGTCTGCGAACTAAAGGGTCGCTGGTTCGATTCCCAGTCAGGGCACAGGCCTGGGCTGCGGGCCAGGTCCCCAGTTGGGGGCACGAGAGAGGCAACCACAACCACACATTGATGTTTCTCTTCCTCTCTTTCTCCCTTCCCCATCTCTCTAAAAAATAAATAAAACCTTAAAAAAAACATAACTTTCCCTGGCCCACCTAGCTCAGTTGGTTAGAGTCGTCCTGATACATGAAGGTTGAGGGCCAGTCAAGGCACATACAAGAATCAATGAATGATGCATCAATGAGTGGAACAACAAATCGATGTCTCTCTCTCTCTCAAATCAATACATTAAAAAATTTTTTTTCTTTTAAAAACACTTTCCCTTCTCTTTGATCTGGGAAGCCCAAGATCAAGACACTGACAGATCATTGTCTGGTCAGAGCCCACTTCCTGGTTCATAGACCTATTCCCTCACATAGCGGAAAGGCTGAAGGAATCTTCTGAGGTCTCTGTTCTAAGAATATTAATCCCATTTCTGAGGGACCCACCCTCATGACCTAATAATCATTTCCAAAGGCCCCACCCCTAAATACCAACACATTTGGTATTAGGTTTTCACATAGGAATTTTTAAGGGACACAAACATTCAGCCCGTATCAGGCCTTATTTCTATTTTGTTCCATTGACCTATTTGTACATCCTTATGCCAAGACTACACTATTTTAATTACTGTGGCTTTGTAAAATTTGTATTGTTTCTTCCAAATACTTTATAGAATTCACCAGGGAAGTTATGTAACCTAGATTTTCTTTATGAGATTTTAAATTACAAATTCATTTATTTTCTTCACCCATATAGAAATATGGAACTATTCAGATTTCCACTACCTTTTTTTTTTTTCCCCCAAGATAGTTTTTTGATATTTTCTTGTTTGGTCATTTGTTTTCCACTTCATTATGTCTGTTCTTTTTATTTTTTTAATTTTATTTTTAGAGAGAGGGGAAGAGAGAAAGGGAGGGAGAGAAATGTCAATGCGCAGTTGCTTCTCGCGTGCCCCCAACTGGGGACCTGGCCCACAACCCAGGCACATGCCCTGACTGGGAATCAAACCCGCGACCCCTTGATTCACAGGCCAGTGCTCAATCCACTGAGCCACACCAGCCAGGGCTGTTTGTTCTTATCTTTATTTCTTTACTTCTGTTTTCTTTGGATTTAATATTTAATATTCTAACTTTTTTGAGGTAGTTTAGATAACTGATATTAAATCTTTGTTTCCTTTATTTTTAAACCTTTCTCGTCTTCTAACATATACCTTTCACATGTAAACTTTCCCTCTGAGCATTCATTTTCGCTCTCAGCTAAATGATGCCTGATACTTTTTCATTATTGTTTAGTTCAGCATCTTTTCCAATTTCCATAGTGATTTCTTCTTTAAGCGAAGGGACATTTATAGCACTTGGGCATTTGAAAAATTATCTTTTGGTTACAGCTTTTTAGTTGAATTTCCTGGTGGACACAGAAAGTTTTATGATTCCAATCCTTTGAAATCAATATACTGAGGCTTGTTTTATTACCTCACGTATGCTACATTTTGTGAATGCTACATCTATATTTAACAACTTTAATTCTTCTCAGTCATACCTTGAAAGTTCAGTGTAAAGGTTTTGAACATCTTTCATTAAATACAATGTGTTGTGCATTCTGTTTCATGGGGGTATTATTTAGATCAAATTAGTTAATTGCTTTTTAAATTTTTCTGTATCTTTACTTTTGTGTCTGCCTGTCCCATCATTACTAAGGAATGTTAAAAATCTCTAATTATGGGGGTGTATTTGTTTGTTACGTCTGATTGTACCAATTTTCCCCAGGTATTTCAAAGCTTATCTGGTGTACATACACTAATTATTGTTTCCTCAATAAATTGACCCACTTATTTTTATCACATGTTCCTTTTTGTCAATACTCCGACTTTCTAATATTAGTATGTGCATGGTAGGTTATTTTCCATCTTTTTCATTTCAGTTGCTTTGTGTCCTTTATATTAAAGCACGTCTCTTTTAAGCAGCATATATTTGGGTTTTGTTGTTATCCAATGTGACAATTTCTGTGCTTCGCTGGAGTGTTTAGTTCACTTAATGTCATTAGTAACGCGGGTGGGTTAAGCCAAATGGCTTGCTCTGTGTTACCGTCCTGTGTGCTTTTTGCTCGCTCTTTGCTGCCTTCTTTGGATTGAGTCTATTTAACACTCCATTTTCTTTCCTCTCTTGGATTTTTAGCTATTCCTCTTATTTTTTTGTATTCATTGTTCTAGGGATTACAGTATTTTAAAATTATCCCAATACACCTTGAATGTGTATTCTGTCACTTCCCTGTAATGTAAAACAAACAAACAAACAAACAAGGCCTTTGGAATGGAACTTGGACACCTGGCTCTGGGCAGAAACAAGCGGTCATTTGCTTATTGGAAACGTGTGGGCGGAGAACCAGAAAGTCACTCACAGCCCACGTCGTGTAGGCGTGGGAGGGAAAAAGTGTTCTCTGAATTGAGACAACTTACTAATCAGCATCTCTTTGCTCTAACTGTGTCAAACCCAGAGGACTTCCAGGGGTAGTCAGACCTCTCGTGCTTCTCATCATGCAGAGGCCAGATGAGCGTCCCCGCCCCCCCGGCCGGCAGCATCCTTCTCTCCATCAGAAGCCGGAATGGGGGCGGGATGAAGCGGAGCGAGAGGGAACTTTGGCACCGCGGTTCCCTGGAGCGTGACTGTGACGAGCTCCCTCCACGCAGCGTTTCCATGTGCTGTGCGGCCTCCCAGGCCTCTGAGAGGTTTCTGGGTCTAGTTCGCGTCAGGCTTTCTTCTCTCAGCCATTTCCACAAGCCTGGGCCAGCGTTGGCTCCGGCTCGGAGGGGGATGGGTCCGTACCTGCGTGATCACTCCGGGACCCGTCGGAGTGGCTCTCTCCCAGTTGGGCTCCAGCAGCGGGCACTCGCCGCCCCAGGTGCCCGCCCCCGGCGGGGCTCGGGCGGAGGAGCGCAGGTGTGCGCGCTCTCGGGGCTCCCCCCTCCCGGGACCCTCTGCAAGCAGCTCCTCCCACGCACCGCCCCGACTCCATGGAACCCCGGGATCTGGTGCGGGGCCCCGCGGGGCCGCGCAGAGTTGTGGTGGCCCAAGCCAGCGAGAGCCGAGGGCGGCCCCAACTGTGCCAGTGGCCCTTCCAGGCCGCGGCGAAGGGCGCGGCGGCGCCAGGAGGGAGGAGCGCGGGGAGGAAGGGGCCGAGCCGGGAGAGCCCCCGCCCCGGGAGGAAGGGGCGGAGGCCGGGTCCTTCCTGGCGCATTCCCGGCCCGCCCGAGTGACTCGCTCCGGCAGGAAACTCCCAGGACCCGCGCCGGACCCCGGAGCAGCGGACGCTGCCCCAGACCCAGGTGAGGACCGCTGCCGCCCCGCCCCGCGGCCCCGCGGGCTCTGGGACGCCCTCCGAGCCGGGACGGGGCCCCGCGGGCGCCCAGGGCTTGGCCTCCCGCGGCGCGGCCTCCCCCGGCCTCTAGGACCCGCCGGTGCCCGCCCTGGATCCCGCGGCCCGCACGCGGTGGAGCTCCAGCAGGGAGGGGGCCACCCGCGTGCCGCAGTTATTGTTGGAAAGTAAGGCGCACAAAGCTTGCACTGAGATCGTGGAGAAGCCGTTTTCGGGGGGAAGCGGGGGAGGGGGTTCCGGCCCAGCGAAGCTGTTGCGGGTTCCGGGGTGATCTGGGCTTTGTTGAGCGCGGTGGTCGGGGCGCGCGCCGCCGGCACAGCCCTGCGGGGTTCGGGTGTGAGCGGGGTGCGTGCGCCGGGGTTGCAGCGCGGAGTGGGAGAGAGAAGGCGGAGCGGCGACTGGGAAACGGGCTCTGGGCGCGAGCTGTACCCCGCGCGGCGCCGGGCCGTGGCCTCCTCTCCCGCGCTGGCCAAAGGGCGCGGACCGCGGAGGCTTCTTCCACCGCAATATTCGCGCGTCTCGGGCGATCGAGCCTAAGCAGGGTTGCCTTTCCAGTAGGACAGGGTGCCAGGGCCCCGGACGGGGTCTCCCCGCAGTTTCGCGAGCCCGGGGCCTGTCCTGCCCATTTTCTAACCCGACTCCTTAAACTGATCCGTGATTGGAGCCGCCGCGATTCCCGGGACTGGAGCTCAGATCGCGGTTCTTGGCAACTCGTCAGCAACGCTGCACAGTCCTGTCCAGGTGCCTCTGTGCCCGGCCTGGGGAGGGGCCCCGCGGCGGTCCCTGCGCCTGCGGGCGTTGGAGGCTTTCCTCTTCGTGCCAAGAGCGGAGAGGCAGGCACGGAGCGCGAGAGAAAGAAGGGCGTCTGGTCCCCGCGGACCCGGCAGGTCTGCGTTGGCCGGGAGTCAGTAGGAAGAGAGTGTCGTTCCTTCTACGCCGCCCTCTTGCCCCCGCGGCTTCAGCTCCGGGCCTGAGACGGACGGGGAATTGTGGTGGAAAACATTTCCTGAGTCCACGTGTCTGTGTGCTCATAGATCGCTCAGAGAAAATTCACTCCCCAAGCTTGTTCTGTGTGTGTGTGTGTGTGTTTATTTGAATTTATTTTAAATTTACATGTAGTAGAAGTCACTTTTTGGTACACAGTTCACTGAGTTTGGACAAACGCATAGTCTGCAGTTGGCTTCGCAATCAGGATACAGAACAGCTCCGTTACCCCTACAATCCTTCCTGCTGTCGCTTTGTAGGCACCCTTCCCCCATTTTTAACTCCTGGCAACCACGGAACTGGTCCCCGTTCCTACAGGTTTGCCCCCCCACCCCACCCCAATGTCCTACGTAGGCTGGAGTCTGTCTGTCTGGCGTAGTTCGTTTAGCGTCTTGCACTTAGGACTCATTCATATTCCCTTTTGCCCGGAGAGGTACAGACGTGAAGGTTTGAAAAGTGTATACGTCTAGGATACAACCGAAAATATTCAACTAATATTTTTAAGTCATGAGAACAGTTACAGAACTCCTGCTCATTTAAAAATGTAAACATTACAGCCCAGGCTGGTGTGGGTTCAGTGGGTCGAGCCTCGGCCTGGGAACCAAAAGGACCCAGGTTGGATTGCCAGTCAGGGCACATGCCTCAGTTGGAGGGGTGTGACTGATCCATGTTTCCCTCTCTCTCTCCTTCCCTTCCTCTCTCTCGAAAAATAAATAAAATCTTAAAAAAACAACCAAACCATTTAAACAACACAGAACTACTTACACCAAAAGCAAAATTCCCACAGTACTTTAATGCTCATACTTCGGTTATGGTTTTTCTAGGCAAACACATAGTTCTGTTTCTGTGTGTGTATTATTTTGGTAACATGATGAGATTATATTTTCATTTGATCATCTTGGCTCACTTAAATATCTTGGAGGTCTTTTTAAAAAAATTTTTTTAATCCTCACCTGAGGAAATTTTTTCCTTGCTTTTGGAGAGAGAAAGGGAAAGAGAAACATTTATACCAGAAAGAGAAGCATTGATCGGTTGCCTCCCATATGTGCCCTGACCAGGAATTGAACCTGGAACTTTTTGGATACAGGGTGAAGCTCCAACTAACTGAGCCACCTGGCCAGGGTAAGATCTTGGAGGTCTTTATATGTTGGTATATACAGTATATATACTCAGACTTCCCTTATTCTTTTAAATTCTTTTTGATGGCTGTAAGTATTCCTTAGTATATATGTGCCATAATTTATTTAATTAGTTAACATTGTTATTCCACGTGTCACCACCACCATCAGTGCTTGTGTGTAGGGATTCTTTGTACACACACTCAGGGTTATCATTCTGGAAGTGAATTTGGGTGTAAGTAATAGCTGATATTTCATGAGTACTTCTTTTACTCCAGCATTGTTTTAAGCCAGGGTTACTCTTCCGGTGAAGGCCCAGATAGTGAATATGGATGGCTTTGTGCGCCGTGTGGTTTCTGTCACAACTACCTATTGTCGCATCAAACAGCATAGACAGTATGTAATGAATATGAGGCCTTGTTCTAAGAAAACTTTATCTACAGCCCAGGCCAGGTAGCTCAGTTGGTGAGAGCATTGTTCCCAATGCGCCAGGGTGGCTGGTTCCATCCCTGGTTGAGGCACATGTAAGAATCAACCAATGAATGCCTCAGTGAGTGGAACAACAGATCGATGTGTTTTTTTCCTCTCTCTCTCAAATCAACAAATTAAAAAAAATAATTAAAACAAAATTTTATTGCCTGACTAGTGTGGCCCAGTTGGTTGGGTGTCGTCCCACAAAGGGAAAGGTTGCTGGTTCGATTCCCAGTGAGGGCATGTGCCTGGGTTGTGGAGCCAGTCTTTCATCACGGTGTGAGAGAGGCAACCAGTCGATGTTTCTCTCCCTCCCTTTCCCTTTCTTGAAGAATAAATAAATAAAATCTTAAAAAAAAAACCTTTATTTACAGAAACAGGCCGGAGGCTGCAGTTTGCTAACTCCTGTTTTAAGTACTTTATTTTTTTTTTAATTATTAAATCATCTACTTTTAATGAACATCCTCTTTTAAGAAACTACTGAACTGTTTCCCGAGGTGGATGTATGATTTTTCTTCTCATTTAAAAAATGTAATTGTTGTTCAGTTACAGTTGTCCCAGTTTTTCCCCATTACTCTCCCCTGCCCTGCCCAGCTGAGCTGTCCGTGGGTTGTGTATCCTGGTGCCTTGACTAGACCCTTCCCCTTCTTCCCCCTGTTGTCCCCCTCCCTCTCCCCTCTGGTCACTGTCAGTCTGTGCCTTGTTTCTGTGCTTCTGGTTCTGTTTTGCTCATTTGTTTGTTTTGTTCATTAGGTTCCACTTATAGGATGAGATCATATGGTATTTGTCTTTTGCCCCCTGGCTTATTTCACTCAGCATCATACTCTCCATTTCCACCCATGCTGTCGCGAAGGGTAGGAGTTCCTTCTTGCCTTCTGTTCTAAATACTTTACACACAATTATTCTCACAGCCTGCAAAGGCAGGTGCAATTATTAATCCCACTCTGTGGGTGAGGAGATTGGCAGAGAGAGATGAAGCATGTGTCCAAGTGTACATGCCCGGGACGTGGCATAGTCGGACGCAGAATCCAACCATCCGACTCGTACACTCCAGGTTAAAAATGAGAAAGAAGCTGTTGGACTCAGACGGTCAGACCCTGGGGCCTGACCCTCATGTACTTACTGAGTCACCTGCCTGTGATTCTTCCAAGGCACCGTGTTGCTCAGGTGCCACAGCAGGAGCGCCTGGCTGCTGGCTCCCCAGGTGGACCAGTGTCCCCTCTGTCCCTGTCACTGTGTGACTGTCTGTGTTGTGGCTTTTGGTCCTTTTTCACTGTCACCAGCTTCTAGAGAGGTCAGCTCAGGCAGTGCCTGGGGCCACCTAGCTAGCCAGTGGGAGGAAAGACAGAGACTTCAGCAGGTGACTGTTCTATATCTGCTCCTGACGTGACCTGAGCCCGGGGGTCACGTGGCTTGGCTTGCCTTGCCTTGGCCCGTTTCCCTTCTTCCATAGTGTGGAAAATGTACCTGTTAGGTTGTTACGAAGGTGAAACGAGGTAATATAGGAGAAGTACTGTATAAGGGACAGTTACTGTTAGTGATGTTTTCCTTTTTTTTTGTTAATAAGATTCTATTTACTTATTTTTAGAGAGAGGGGAACAGAGGGAGAAAGAAAGGCAGAGAAATATCGGTGTGCAAGAGATACATGAATTGATTGCCTCTTGTGCGCCCCCAACCGGGGACCTGGCCCACAACCCAGGCAGGTGCCCTGACTGGGAATCAAACCGGCGACGTTTTGATTCACAGGCTGGTGCTCAATCCACTGAGCCACACCAGCCAGGGCAGTGCTATGTCTTCTAAAGACTCTTACAGTGTGAAATTTTAAGTCCCCAACTTGTCCCATCTACTCTCATTTTTTTTTTGGCTACCCAAAAGTAGCCAGCCCTTATCAGCCACAGGTTTAATGGCTTAATTACATCTATGTGATCTAAAAACTTTAGCCAGTGCGATAAGGTCTGAAAAAGAAATATAAAAGGAAGGAGAAATAATGTCACTGTTTGCAGATGACATGGATTATCTATATAAAAATCCAAGGAATCTGAAAAAATTACTCAAACTAGTAAGTAAGGTTAGCAAGGTTACAAAAGATGATTAATGCATGTAGGTCAATTATTATTTTTCCTTAAGATTTTATTTATTTATTTAGAGGGGAAGGGGGAAAGAGAGAGAGAAAGGGAGAGAAAGATCAATGGTTGCCTCACACACTCCCAACTGGGGACCTGGCCTGCAACCTATGTGCGTGTTCTGACTGACTGGGAATCGAACCAGCAACCCTTTGGTTCACAGGCCCGTGCTCAATCCACTGAGCCACACCAGCCAGGCCTATCTTATTTCTCTATATTAGCAATATACAATTAGAAAGTAGTATTGTAAAAAAATACTATTTTCAGTAGCTTCAAAAACTCAAATACTTAGGTATAAACCTAGTAAAACACGTACAGGGTCTGCGTGCTGCAGACGACAGAATACTGAGGACGAAGTGGAGCTCCTGAGGGCGAATGCAGATGCCCGGCTGAGATCATGGCTTGCGACACTCAACACAGTAAAAGAGTCTTGTCAGTTTTCTCCAAGTGGAGCTCTACATTTAACACAATTCCAGTCACACACCGTCGTCGTCGGCAGCCGTCCGTCTCGAGAGACGATGGTGTAGCTTCTTAAGAGTCTATCTGCACCGCCGAGAATGGCTGTGCAGTCCGACTCGGGAGTGACACGGTATCTGTCTCCTCCCGTGTTGAATCG
The DNA here is from genome assembly GCF_987537825.1 of Furipterus horrens. Taxonomy (NCBI): domain Eukaryota; kingdom Metazoa; phylum Chordata; class Mammalia; order Chiroptera; family Furipteridae; genus Furipterus; species Furipterus horrens. The sequence goes on along the minus strand of NW_028327186.1, from coordinate 207,590 downwards.
ACATCTTGCGATGACGCTGGAGTGTCCTCTCCAGTGAAGCTGAAGCTACAGAGCCTGGGCAGGGTGATATGGAGGGTCTGCTGTTGCCCATGCAGCAGACCCCCCCTCTCTTCACAGCTGAAGGGTCCAAGGGAAAGACGGAGTCAATACAGCTTGGCTTCAGGTGCGCCGCAGGAGTTGCCGGTGTTGACTACAACGTCAAACCGCCTTAGGGACTCCGGCTCCGGATTTTCTGTCGGGGTTTACTCCCTTAGCCTTTCCCCTGAAGAGGTATGCCGCAAGGCAGCGGAGGTTTTTTGGAGTCAGAGTTTTCCTTCTCTGATGTACCCTGACTGGAAGATCGAACCAGCGACACTTAGCTCGCAGGCCGACGCTCAATCCACTGAGCCAAACCAGCCAGGGCATCAGTCACACACCTGAGCAAAAAAAATAACTGTTTTACACAACTTAATTGAGGGATAATGTGCGTACTATGAAATTCACCGACTTCAAGTGTACAGTGGTTTTCCGTGGATGTGCAGAGCTGAGAAGCCATAAGTAAGCGTAACACCGTTTTAGAACATACTCATTACCCCGGTAAGTTCCCCCATGGCCTGTCAGAGCTCATCCCTGCTCTTAACCCCTGGTACAACTCAGTACTAATTTACTTAATGTCTCTCTTTTTTAAAAAATTAAAAATACTTTATTTATTTGATTTTAGAGAGAGATGAAGGGAGAGAGAGAGGGAGCGAAACATCAATGTGTGGTTACTTCTGTGCACCTCCATCTGGGGACCTGGCCTACAGCCCAGGCCTGTGCCCTGACTGGGAATCGAACCGGTGACGCTTTGGTTCACAGGCTGGTGCTCAATCCACTGAGCCACACCAGCCAGGGCTCATGTTTCTTTTATCAATTTTTGTCTTCCAGTCTGTTTTGTCTAATATTTATCTTACTATTAGTATAGGCACCTCTGCCCACTTTTGGTTTCTCTTTACATGGTATATCTTTTTCTATCTTTTTGTACCTTTGAAATTAAAATATGTCTCATAGACAGCATGTAATTGGTTTACTTTTAAAATATTCATCCCATCGCTGTGTGCCTTTGGATTGTTGAGTCCATTTACATTTAATGTAAACATATGTGGTAGGCTTCGTATCTGCCATTTTGTTACTTGTTCTCCTTATATCTCTTTTTTTAATCCTCACCTGAGGACATGCTTATTAATTTTAGAGAGGGAGGCAGGGAAGAAGAGAGAGAGATGAATGAAACATTGATGTGAGTGAGAAACACCGATCGGCTGCTTTTTGTACGTGCCCGACTGGGGATTGAACCCGCAACCTAGACATGTGCCCTGACTGGGAATTGAACCCTCAGCCTTTTGGTTTACTGCAAGATGCTCCAACCAAGCCACACCACCCAGGGCTGGTCTCCTTATCACCTATATCTGGCGACCCTGTAGCTGCCAGTGGGTGACTTGAATACAGCAGCTGTGTGTGCAGGAGCCCGTGGAGAACCTAGAGCTGTGAGCAGGGCTTACCCACCGCAGCTCCCGCCCGGTCCCTGGTTATCTCATAGGAAGGTTTAGAGCGTTTCAGGGACAAGATTTGTGTTTGCATTTCTTAAGGGCCTCTCAGAACACGGTCTCAAGAAAGTAGGGAAACCTTAGTGTTTGTGCCTGGTGTGTGTGCTGTTTGATAGAAGCTCTTCAAGCTTAAATGGTTGTATCCTCTCAACTATAACACACTAGCCTCACAGCTGTGCGTGGCTGTGGGGCTGGAAAGGATGGGCATCTGCCCTGGCTGGTGTGGCTCAGTGGATTGAGCACCGGCCTGCAAACCAAACGGTTGCCAGTTCGGTTCCCAGTCAGGGCACATGCCTGGGTTGAGGGCCAGGTCCCTGGTTGGGGGCGTGCAAGAGGCAACCACACACTGATGTTTCTCTCCCTCTCTTTTCCCTCCTCTTCTCTCTAAAAATAAATAAATAAAATCTTTAAAAAAGAAAAAAGAAAAGAAAGGATGGACCCTTGAAGGTGGCTTCCCGATTTTTTTATTGTGAATAAAACAGATGAACTAGGTGACCTTGAAATCAGCATCTTTGTGATTTATAATTACCACTCAGATACTCCACTAGCCAAGCTTGTTAGACCCTGTTCTTTGCCTTCCCCTGGGTGGATTTTGCTCCTCAGGGGAGAAAAACCAGCACTTAGAGTGAGTTCCATCTCAGAATGTGATTCCGCAGCCACTGCCCGGAGCTAGCGCGGCCCTTCCTTGTGCGCAGTTTTCCTGGCTGAGACAGTGTGGTGGGTGTTGATTCATCCTTGGAGGGCCTCAGAGGGAGGTACACTGCTCTGAAGAACCCCATAGCCCTGAGTCAGAAGTGGTGGTGAGGATTCAGATTATTATTTAATCCTTGTGTAAAGCTTGACCTACTCAAGTTTTTAAAGAATTTTCTTCACCTCCCCACCTCCCCCCAAAAAAAGTCTCCACAAAACCAGTGAGCATTAAAACAACCTGGACAGCTCTGGCTGCGGTGGCTCAGTTGGTTGAAGCATCATCCAGTAACCAAAAGATTACAGGTTGGATTCACCGCCGGGACACTCAGTTGCAGGTTCGATCCCCAGCACTGGCCTGGACTCTTGATGCCTTGGAATCAGCTGACCCCAGAAATCGGGGAATGTAGACACAGCTCAGAGATACTATGTTTCACTCCAGTCCATCGCAATACTGAGAATAAAGGGAGTCATATGAATTTTGGGGTTTCTCTGTGCATATGAAGTTATGTTTACACTGCACTGTAGTCTGTTAAGTATGTACATCATTATAGCTAAAAAAAATGTACAAACCTTAATTGAAAGATATACTTTTGCTAAAAAATGCTAACCGTCAGCCAGTTGTAATCTTTTTGCTGGTGGAAGGTCTTGCCTTGATGGTGACGGTTACTGACTTGGTCAGGGTAGCTGTGGCAGTTTCCTGAAACAAGACAACCATAAGGTTTGGCACATTGGTTGACTCTTCCTTTTATACATGGTTTTATTTATTTATTTAAAACTTTTTTATTGATTGATTTGCAAGGCAGAGAGAGAACATCAATTTGTTGTTCCACTTATTTATGCATTCATTGGTTGATCTTTGTATGTGTCCTGACTGGGGATCGAACCCGCAACCTTGGTGCATGGGGATGGGACGAAGCTCTAACCAATGAGCAACCCAGCCAGAGCCCACAAGTAACTTCTGTGTAGCATGTGATGCTGTTTGGTAGCATTTTACCCACGGTAGAACTTCTGTCAAAATGGGAGGCAGTCCTCTCAAACCCCGCCATTGCTTTTTCAGCTAAGTGTATCTTTTGCTGTCATTTCAGTAATTTTCACAGCCTATTCATCAGGAGTAGATTCCAGCTCGACCAGTCAGTTTCTTTGTTCATCCATAAGAAGCAGCTCCTCGCTCGTTAAAGTTATTATCATGAGGTTGCAGCAACTCAGGTCACATCTTCAGGTTCCACTTGTAGTTCTGGTTCTCTCGCTGTTTCCGCCACATCTCCGGGCACTTCCCTTACGGAAGTCTGGAGCGCCTCAAACTCATCCGTGAGGGCTGGAATCAACTTCTTCCAGACTCCTGCTGATGTTGATATTTTGGCCTCTTCCCAGGAATTAGGCATGTTTTTATTTATTTTAAGAAAGATTTTATTTATTTATTTTTAGAGAGAGGAAGGAAGGGAGGGAGAATGAGACAGAAACATTGATGTGAGAGAGGAATATGATTGGCTGCCTCTCGTATGTGCCCCGACCGGGGATCGAACCTGCAACCTTTCGCCTGTGGGACAACCCCCAGCCCACTCAGCCACAGCGGCCAGGGCATGTGTGTGTTTTTAACAGCATCTAGAAAGGTGACTCCTTTCTAGAAGATTTTCAATTTACTTTGCCCAGATCCATCAGAGGAATCACTGTCTGTGGCAGCTCTAGCCTTATGAAACATATTTCTTAAATAATAAAACTTGAAAGTCAGAACTACTCCTTGATCCCAGGGCTACAGAGTAGAGGCTGTGTTAGCAGCATGAAAACATGATTAATATTGTGTTGGTACATCTCCATCAGAATTCTTGGGGGACAAGGTACATTACCAATGAGAAGTAATATTTTGAAAAGAATATTTTTCTTCTGGCCGGAGTGGCTCCGTGGATTGAGCACCGGCCTGCAAACCAAAGGGTCGCTGGTTCCAATTCCCAGTCAGGGCACACGCCTGGGTTGCGGGCCAGGTCCCCTGAGAGGCAACCACTCATTGATGTTTCTCTCCCTCTCTTCCTCCCTCCCTTCCCCTCTCTCTAAAAATAAATAAAATCTTTAAAAAGAAATCACTGATCACAGGTCATCATAACAAATATAATAATTTAAAAGTTTGAGCCCTGGCCAAGTTGCTAAGTTCGTTACAGCATTGTCCTGATATGACAAGGTTGTGGGTTTGATCCCTGGTCAGGGCACATACAAGAATCAACCAATGAATGCCTCAGTATGTGGAACAACAGAGTGATATTTGTCTCTCCCTTCCTCTCTCTTAAAAAAAAAAAAATAAGTTTAAAAGAATTTTAAAAAGAAGTTTGAAATATTCTGAGAACTACCAAAATGCGAGAGGGATGTGAAGTGAACATATGCTGTAGGAAAAAGTATTGCTAAATGCAGGGTTGCCACAAACTTTTAACTTGTAAACAATGCCATGTCTGGGAAGGGCAATACAGCAAAGTGCAGTACAGTGAGGCGCACCTGTAACCGAGTGGGTTAGGTCAGGCAGACCGAGTGCAGGTGCACAGTAATCCACACTGGAGAGTCAGCCTGTTCGTACTCTGGAGACCACGCTGATAAGGTTTTATACACACAGATGGTGTGTTTTCCTTTGCTTAGATGATGGTTGGGTGTGTGTGTATTAGTTGGGATTCTCTAGAGAAACAGATCCAATAGGATGTATGTGTATACATATATATGTGTATATGTGTGTGTACATATATGTGTGTGTGTATGTATACGTGTGTGTGTGTATATATGTATATGGAGAGAGAGAAAGAGAGGGAGATATTTATTTTAAGGAACTGGCTTATGTGATTTTGGAGGTCTGGCAAGCCTGAATTCAGAGTAGGCTGGCTGGAAACCCAAGGAAGATTTTTATTTTTTAATTAAAAAAAAAGTTTATTGATTTTAGAAAGAGAGAGATTGAGAGAAACATTGATTGGTACACCCTCCCTAGGGATTGACCCCACAACCTAGGTATGTGCCCTGACCAGTCATCGAACCTGCAACCTTTTGGTGTATGGGATGGGGCTCCAATCAACTGAGCCACTTGGCCAGGGTCCAGAGAAGGTTCAAAGATGGAGCACGAGCACAAAGGGAGTCTGGAGGCAGAGTTCCTTCCTCTTTGGAGGCCCTCAGTCTGTTTTCTCTTCAGGCCTTCAACTGATTAAACGAGGCCCACCCACATTATGAAGGGTGATCTGTTTTTCTTCAAGTCTGCTGATTTAAATGTTAACCACATCCAAAAAATAGATTCACAGCAACAGCTAGGCTGGTCTTTGACCAAAAACTGTGTTATGCCATAGCATAGCCAAGTTGACACATAAAATTAACCATCACGGTGGGTAATTTTTATTTTGTACTTAAAAAAAAATCCTCACCTGAACGTATGTTCACTAACTTTTAAAGAGAGAGGAAGGGCGGGAGAGAGAGAGAGAGAAATTGATGGTTGCATCCCCTATGAGCCCTAACTGGGGATCGAATCCGCAGCCTTCTGGCACAAGGGACAATGCTCAATTAACTGAGCCACTGGGCCAAGCTTTATTTTGTTTTTGTTTTATTTTATTTTTATTTATTTTTAGAGAGAAGGAAAAGGAGGGAGGCAGAGAGGGAGAGAAACATCGATGTGCAAGAGAAACATGCCCCCAACTGGGGGCCTGGCCTGTAACCCAGGCATATGCCCTGACTGGGAATCGAACCAGTGACCTTTTGGTTCACATGACCCTCAATGCATTGAGCCACAACAGCCAGGCAATATTTAGTTTTTAATAATTTGCATTTTAGATAACTGCCTCCTGCAGTAAAGAGTGGCTGACTATGTCCTGCTAGGTAAGCCCTGCCCTCTGGAGCCACCAGCTAAACCTGGGGAGGCTCCACACTGCCCATCCTCCTGCTGCCAGGCATAGGGAACCCACACTTGCACATGAGTCGCTGTCAGACCTGCATGTGCGAGGCTGTAACCCTCTCAGCATCCACAGATGACTGGCCACACACATACCAGAGGGGACTTGGGGGTGGGGGGTCCATGTGGGGATGTCTCTGGCAGGATGGCGGAGGTCTGGGGCGGCCACCCTGGGAGGCATGACTTCCTGCCCTGTGCGACCCTGTGCCGCGTTTACAGTGTATCACTTGTAATCCAGTCACAGGTTTCGGTCTTACTGCAGAGGGGCTGATTCTGGGAGGGCTCTTAAGAAGCTTCCGGAGCCCTCAGGCCCCTGGGTGTGTTACTCAGGCACAGACCAGATGCAGGCGGCGTGGGCTCTGGGCTTCGTGGGCCTCTGGAGGTGTGTCGTGAAGACACAGTTGCACGCACGCCCTTTCAGCAGGCTTGGTGTGAGAGGCCCAGGCGCCCTGTGAATCCTTCCTTTGTACACTGGTCGGCGGTCTTCCTGCAACGGGAGCCGCGATGGGGCCCTTTAGGTGCGCTCAGAACCCGGCGCTGCAGGCGCTTGGCGCTTTCAAGCAGTGATCAGGGGCTAACCGGCTCCCCGGGAGGTCCTTTTATCATCACTCATCAGCCACAGGAGGGGACATGCACACCCAAAGGCCAAGTCACCTCACCCAGGCCGCTCAGCTGGCTTGGCTCAGCTGCAGGCCATCATCACGCTCCTGCAGGCTCCCCAAGCTGTGGAGATGGAGGGCTCCCAGCGCGCGCATCGCAGCCCACGCCGTTCTCAGCCGTGTGCTGTTCGCCTGGCAGCTCCCACGAAGGGGCGGTGGGGGAACGCTGTCCCCTAGCCCCACGTCCCCACCCACATGCCCAGGTTAATGCTTCCAAGTAGCTCAGGTTGCTTGGAAGTTTAAATAAATTCTACCTACTTTTCATCATCTCTCCTTTCTTCTGTATTTATTTATTTGTTTGTTTATTTAATTTTTAATTTTGTGGGTACGACATTTCACGACCCAGTCATTTTCAGCTGGTCACGCCGTCCCTCACACTGCTCTGAGCAGGAGCCCATGAATGCAGACGGTGTCTGTGAGCACGTGGGGTAATCGTAAAGCGTGGGCAGCCGATGACAGACGATAGAGCTTGGAAAGGACGCAGCGCAGATGGAGGAGGCAGAGTGCGTTTGCCTGTGCGATGTGGTGGCTCTGTGACAACTCTCCGCCCCCCAACCCCCACATCTTGGAGGAGCTGGCAGTCACTGGCAGTCACTGGCGTGGGGCCTAAGGGGGCTGCCAGCGTTCCTGCTTCCTCCATCCCAGCGCCAAACCTTCCCACAGGGTTTGTGTATTGGTCTTCTAGTGCTTGTGTGGCAAAGTACCGTGAACTGGGTGACTTGGCAGAAGTTTGCATTCTCTCAGTTCCGGAGGCTGGAAGTCCAAGATCAAGGTGGTGACAGGGGTGGCTTCTCTCGAGACCCTTCTCCTTGGCTTGAGGCAGCTGCCTTCCTCACATGGTGTCTCTCTGTGCCTGTCTGGCTCCTAACTCCTCTTCTTTTAGGGACACGAGCTGTATTGCATTATGGCCACCCAGGGGCCTCATTTTTACTCTCATCACCTCTGTAAAAACTGTCTCCTTCAATCACCATCTGAGGTCCTTGGGGTCAGGGCTTCAACCATTGGATTTGGGGTGGGGGCACCATTCAGCCCCCAGCAGTTCATTTCCGTCAAACTCTGTGTCATCATTAGCATCCCTCGGTCCCCTGCGCTGGCCCTTGGGGCTGTGGGCTCCGGCTGCTCCTTGAGGACACCACCTTGGGCCAGATGTGCAGCTCTCCTCCTGACATCATTCCTCATTTTTTTTTAGGGAAAAATACTGTTGGCCTCATGTTTTCTTCCGTCACATCAAAGGATTTGATGGTGCCCTCCACTGTCCGGAGAGTTTCTCAAAGCGTGGGCCGGAGACTCCTACTTCAGAATAGCATGTGTGTGTGTTGGGTGGGTGCCCAGAGTGCCCAGCTCCCCAGAGTCAGCTGAGGTCTGAGAGTCGGCATCTGTGCTCAGCCTCCCGGGTGGCTTTCTGCAGTCAACTGTTTGGTCGCAGACAGCTGGGCCCCCAGCTCCCTGGGGACCCTGAGGGTGCTGGTGGGAGGAGCCCACTCAGGATTTTATGTTTCTCTGAATAGAGAACTCCCTTCATCATCTTTGTAGCAGCCTGAAAAATCACCTGTTTGCCAAACAACTCTTACCTCTTGAGTAATTTTTAATTACCACAGGAAAACAGATGTAGATGATTAAAACTAGGTAGGGAGCCCTGGCTGGGTAGCTCAGTTGATTAGAGCGTTGTCCTGATATGCCAAGGTTGTAGGTTCGATCCCCAGTCAGCGCACATAAAGAATCAACCGATGATGCATCAATAAGTGGAGCAACAAATCGATGTTTCTCTCTCTCTCTCAACTCAATAAATAAAACAAAAACAAAAAACCTAGGCAAGGAGAAACTTAAGAGTTTTAAGTAGGTGGGAGAGGCTGCCAGGCCATCTGCCTGGTCTCGGCGCCTTGTGTCTGTAGGCAGGGTTAGTGGCTGAGACCTCCACCCACAGGGACAAGGGAGTGACTGTACAGTCAAGCTCAGCCAGAATCTCATATACAGGGTGAGGCAATTGTAGGTTTATAGTCATGAGTGTACAAAACAGCTTATTTTTCTATTTATTAATCATTGTATTATTTTCCATATGAACAACTGTAAACCTACTTTTGCCCCACACAGTATGTATATATGCATGTGTGTGTATATATGCATATTTATGAATATAATAAAAAACTGTTTATTGCGGGCAACTCCAAAATGTACAGAGGCGCAAAAAATAGTGTTAGTCGAACCCTCCGCATTGACCTCGTCTGTATGAAGCAAGCCCCCGACGTAGCCTTTTATCTCATTCATAAATGCTGCAGTGCAGATCCAACCACACACACACGGTGTCTGATTGCTGTTTTCTGGGCCAGAGTGGAAATGATTTTACACTTTTAAGATCTGTTACTATTTTCTGTAAACCAGTTTCTTTTAGATTATAAATATCTGGGAAGTGTTAAATTCTTAAGTAATCGAAGCTAAAGATTCAGAGTAGGTATTTTTCAAACCAACCTCAGCACTTTACAGTGGTCTGAAGCATTGTGACTGTAGCACTAAGGCGTCCCTGCTGGTGGTGGCTTGTCGGCCTGGGGGAGCCTCTGGAAAAGCCCTGCCTGAGAATGTGTGGCTTGGTGCCCTGGGGGCGTGGCTTGGAGCCCCGGAGGCAAGGCTTGATGCCCCTGGGGGCGTCGCCTGCAGCCTGGGGCGCGGCCTGGAACGAAGGAGGAGCTCTCAGGAAGTTCTGTGCACAAGGCACCCAGCACCCAGCACCCAGGGCGGGACAGAGGCCAGGACCCTCGCAGGGTCCGGGAAGGGCTCAGCTCTCTAAGGGATCTGTGGGAAGCAACACCTTCCTCCAGTTAAACACAGGGGTTTCCAGGGCAGGCGCTCTGGTTGGAACGATGTGTTTCACTCTGAAGTGGATGCAGGTGTGTAACCTGCAGGCAGGAGCCTCTGACACACATCTCCATTCAGGGACTTGTGACAGGTCTGGCATGGACATTTTCAGTTCCTCTTTTTCAGGGGGATAGCCCATGTTTACTATTTTTAAATAATTTCAAACCTACAAAACATGGAGATATAAAAATAGTACTAAGAACATAAACTTCATTCCATCACTTTCAGGCCCTTTAGGGAGTCACTTAAATACCTTGGTGTACGTTTCATAAGAATAGGGTGTTCCTGTCCTGGCTGGTGTGGCTCAGTGGGTTGAGCGCCAGCCTTTGAACCAAAAGGTTGCCAGATTGGTTCCCAGTCAGGGCACAGGCCTGGGTTGCCGGCCAGGTCCCCAGTTGGGGGCATGCATGAGAGGCAATCACACATTGATGTTTCTCTTTCTCTCTTTCCCGCTCCCCTCCCCTCTCTTTAAAAATAAATAAATAAAATCTTAAAAAGAAAAAAAAAAAGAATAGGGTGTTCTGCCTATCCAGCTTCTGGCCCTTAATAGAGGATTTTGCTGACCCTGTCCTTGAGAATTCATTGGACATGTCTAATTATGTGAGAAGTGTCCTCAGAGTTCACAGTAAGAGGCCCTGTAAACAGCCTCAGGAGATGGGGCACAAAACCTGTGGCCTCTTTGATCAGTGGACTAGTATACACCTGTCAGAACAGCACTTGGAGGGACACATGACAGTGTGCACACGTTTTTTTTAATTGATTTTTTTTTTTTAGAGAGAGAGGAAAGACGGGAAGAGAGGAAAAAATATTGATCTATTATTCCACTTATTAATGCATTCGTTGGTTACTTCTTGTATGTGCCCTGGCTGGGGATTGAACCTGCAACCTTGGAGTATCTGGATGATGCTCTACCAACTGAGCTACCTGGCCAAGGTCCAGTGTGCTTACATATTAATGATATAATAACAGTGAAAAAAATAAGTAGAGCATGATATCCCTTTAATAAAGACTAAATTTAAGTGCCTTTAAAGAAAAGGTCTAGATAAGATGCAACTGGTAGGAAAGAAAGTAGGAGGTCACTGCCCTGGTGGAGTTTGCTGTGGGTCTCAGGCAGGACCCCAGCCTTTGTCGTGGTTGGCGGCCTCTCTTTATGGCATTATGAAACAACCAAGTCGAGAGCGAGTCAGGTTTAAGAACTAAACCTGAGGTCCAATAAAAAAATTCCTTCCGTCAGGCTCCTGAAGTCTTTATGCCTTTCAATATTATAAGCTAATCCTTTGAGATTACCTGTTGCCTCAGAACTATTTTTTCTGATGTTCAAGTTCTGATGTGAGCAGGTGAGCGGTTTGCTGAGGACGACGGTGGAGCAGAGCGTAGTCCTGGGCTGCCTGCAGGGCACTTCCTACTTTTGGTACACCTCCAAGGGAAAGAGGAAATTCCAAAGAAAGGAGACTGGAAAGGTTGATGCGGTAAAAATTTTAAACTGAAATTTCTCAGAAAAAAGTAAGCGACACAGGCAAATAACCGGACAGGGGGAAATGCTTGCAGCGACGTCCATTAGGTGTTAATGTGTTTAATTAATATCAGTAGTGTAGTGAGGGGCTGTGTGAATGCCACGGGGTCTGGCCCAGGGTCAGAGCACCAATAGGGTTCCAGGGGTGTGGCCTAAAGCCCTGGGGCGTGGCCTGGAGCCACGGGGCGTGGCCTAGAGCCTTGGGGTGTGGCCAGGAGCCTTTGGGCGTGGCCTGGAGTGGAAGGCGTTGTGTTGCTGCGGAGGTGCCCTCCGGAAGCCGAAGCCGAGTGTGCTGTGCACCCAGCACTTTGAGCGGGACCGGAAGTCAGGGCCCTCGCAGAGTCTGGGATGGGCAAGGAGAGAAGAAAGGGCGCATGTGGGGTGTCCTGGTGGTGTCTCTGGGCCCTTCGTTGTCTGGGAGGAAAAACTGAGGGGACCGGCGCCGGGGCCCCGTGCCCGCCGCTACAGGGACAGCCTGCTGCCCACGGCACTCCGACAAGGCCGAGATGGCTGAGCGGCGGTGGCACCCTGCCCACGCCTCAGTGGGGCCGCGCCCGCCGCGATGTTCGGCCTCGTCACCGCTCCGTGGGGTCAGCCACGGTCTCTGTGACCGGGCAGCTTCCCAGTCTGCCAGGGGTCGGCAGGCCCCCTCGTTTTTTGCTGAAGCATGAAGGGCCGTCCCGGGCGCAGGAAACGCCCAGTAGCTAGTAGACCACCTGCCTCTGGATCCCAATCATGACCCGTGCCCATGCCGGCCAAGGCAGGAGGTGGGACAGCGGGGCCAGGGGTGTCGGGCTGCGAGGAGGACCCTTGACTGGACTTCAGGGATGGAGACTTGACTGCAGAATCTGGGAATCTACCTTTGCTTTTTATTGGTGATTTATTTTAGCATCAGAGCACTTTTTTCATAGAAATCTCAGGAGGTGCCCCAGTATATCAAGTAGATAAAAGCGGGACTGCTCTCCCTGGCCTGGCAGGGCATCTCGGGGGTTCCAGGAACAGGGTTTGCAAACCACAGCTGCAGATACCGTGAGCCAGTGCACATGTAACCAGGATGGTGACATTATCCAAGTCCTGCTTTGCACAGTGAAAAGGCATTAAAAAGGACAGTGGCCAGAAGCCTGGGAGGACCCTGTCCCCGGGGAGCAACCTGATCCTGGCTGCAGGTCCACAGATCAAGGACAAGAGGATGGAGGGCGGCATCCCTCTGGAAGCATCCCAGAGTCCACATTCCCTGGCAAGCTTGGCTCAGACCTGACGTCATTGTTGCGATTTTCAAACAAACTAATTTTTGTTTCTCTGTCCTTCTGAGGTAGTTGCTGAAGAAACCAGTGTTGTTTTTGAGAATGGAAGTTGAAATTTTTGCACGTTAGAACAACTGCCTGTCTTCAGTTAGTAAAGCTGGGCCAGAAAATGATGTTTTGTTTTGTTTTTTAATTTACTGATTTTAGAGAGCGAGAGGAAGGAGGGAGAGAATGAGAGAAGGAAATTGATTTGTCCCACTTATTCATGCATTCATCGGTTCGTGCATTCATTAGTTGATTTTCTTTTTAAGATTTTAAATTTATTTTAAAGGGGAAGGGAAGGAGAAAGAGAGGGAGAGAAACATCAATGTGTGGTTGCCTCTTGCGTGTCCCCAATTGGGAACCGGGCCCACAACTCAGGCATGTGCCCTGACTGGGAATCAAACCGGTGACACTTTGGTTTTCAAGCTGGCGTTCAATCCACTGAGCACACCAGCCAGGGCCATTGGTTGGTTCTTTTATTTACCCTGGCCGAGGATTTAACCTTGGCCTATCAGGACAATACTCTAACCAACCTAGCTACCCAGCCAGAGCGATGTTTGTTTGTTTGTTTTTAATTCTGTAGTGTCTTTTTTAAAAAAGATGTTACTTATTTACTTTTAGAGAGAGGCGAACAGAGGGAGAAAGAGGGACAGAAACATGGATGTGTAAGAGATATATGGACCGGTTGTCTGTCGTACGCCCCCAACTGGGGACCTGGCCCGCAACCCAGGCATGTGCCCTGACTGGGAATCGAACCGGCACAGGCCATCACTCAATCCACTGAGCACACCAGCCAGGGCCTATGTTTTGTTTTTAATTATGAGCTCTTCACTCGGTTTATAGCAGTCCTGGTTCCGCTGCCACAATGCAACACAGAAAAGCGCATTTTGTTAAAACGAGGCAGAGAAAGGCACAGTTCAGCAAAGTATGCATTTTTTCCTTAGAGAATTAATTTTGCATGTGAACAGAAGGCACATAAATATTGGACATATCTCCTTTTCTGAGAAGTCCTTTATTTGCATAAAGAAGAGGAAGAGAGTTGGCGGAGGTCTTGAGCGTGCTCACAGAAACGTTCCATAATTTGCTGTCGTTGAATGACGCAGAGAAGTTATAAAATTTAAAACTACAAGTTTGGAAATGTTGTGAAGACTCTTTGCAACAGAGCACCCCTCTGGTGCAGGCCACGCTGGCTCGGCGCCGGGCAGGGCGCACGCACGGTCTGCCGCAGGCTGGAAGCCTGGGTGCCCGTCACAGTGTCGGTTCTGCATTTTGCTGCAGAAACACGGCTTCCCCATGTTTTGTAACCTCTGCGTAGAGCTGCCTGGGCAGTTTCTAAGTTTCTATTTGGAACAAAGTGCCTGTGCAGGGCTCCCTCCCCCGCTTTGAGTCTGATATTGGGTCATGCTCCTGGCTGACGCCCCCAGAGGGGGACTCTAGGCCTGGGTGGGTCTCTGCCCGAGTCCCTAGCTCCTGGCCTCTGGGTTGGTGTCCCTGGGCCTCGGTCCTTCCTTGGGGCATCCAGGTGCCAGCCAGCTGCTACTGCCGACACTGCTGCTGCTTGCCCCTCCAGGGACTTGGGTCAAAGGAGAGGAGAGAGAGACATCAGTTTGTTGTTGGCATTTAATTGATGCATTCATTGATTGGTTCTTGTATGTGCCCTGACCCTGGGGATCGAACCTGCAACCTTGGCGTATCGAGACAGTGCTCTAACCAGCCGAGCTACCTGCCAGGCCCTGGGGTCAGCTTTTAATCCTGTTTATAGGTTGGGTTAGCTTCCACTTCCACTCACACACATCCCCCACCTCCACCCGCAGTGTGGTTCCCAGCCCTCGGAAGCCTAGTATTTATTAACGTGCATGCACTTAGCTCGGCAGTTCTGATTTCATTTCTGTTTTCACGGACCACAATTTTATGTAGTGAGGAGCTTCCCTTGAAAAGAGTTACAGATTCTGTGAGACTTTTGTGCCAGGTTCCTCTGTGGGTCTGTGAGACCTATTGCTTTTAAATGTTGGATTTGCTAAAGATCTAAATTTAGAGGCTGCTCTCAGAAACCGAAGTCACCAGAAGCACAGTTTGCTGACTCTTTGTGTTTTGAACTGTTTCTCTTTGTGTTTGTCACTCAGCCTTGTAAATGGGGCACCCTCCTGAGGCTGATGGCTTTTTTCCCTGGGGTCACCCTTTTTTGGGGATTTATTTCTTCTCGCTCTTTGTGTTTGTCCTTATAAACTGGGAGCTGGATGTCCTTCTTCCAAACACATGCAAATTATTCAACCCAAGAGGGGGTTTTCAGAGGTTTTTTGTTTCCAGAACAGTGCTAGGAGGATGGTGGTAAAGAAGAAATCCATCTCTATGGTGATGGAAGTTTATCCTCTAATCTGGTAAAACACAAGCCTCCCCCCCCCCCCCCCCCCGCCCGCTGCTCCCCATCCCCTCTGTGGCCCAGCTTCGGACAGGCCCCAGTGGGCTGTGCACTGAGGTTGTCCTGGCTCAGAGGACGTCCGGGTGTGGTGGCAGCTCGGAGACACCACCCATTGGGTGCGGTTGGGGGTGTGAAGTAGGCCGTGACCCTTTAGGAGCAGATGCACCCATGCTGTGCCCTCAGGGGCTCTTGACAGGGGCTTCTGGACCATGGACCCCAACGGGAGCCCCTCCTTGTCAGCCCCCAGCCTGTCCTCACGGCGCACCTGTGATGACATCTCTGAAGGCACCTGTCACTTCTTCCTCCTTTGTCTTGTCTCTCTGGTGGGTTTTCTGACAGGGAGCCTGTGTTCTCCCTGGGATACTAGCTTATCGAAGACACACACGTGTGCGCGCGCGCATGTGCACATGCGCACACAGACACACCCACATGCATGCACGTGGACACGTGCAGGCACACATGCACACAAATGCATGCTCACGCATTCACACATGCATGTGCACACTCAACGACACATGCGTGCGCGCATGCACACAGTCACACACACACTTTTTTTCTTTTGCTTTTAGTCTCTTGGCACACAGATGCTCCAGGTAGAAAATCAGTCTTGCTTCTTTAACCTCTATCAATTCTTTGTGGCCTAACTGTTCTTTTCTTTTAAAACATTTTCATTAAAGTATAGTTGGCATACAAAATTATATTAGTTTCAGATGTACAGCATAGTGATTTGACATTTACATCCCTTATGATACGATCACCAGTGTGGCGGTCACATCTGTCACCATGCAGAGGTGTGACACTGCTACTGACTACAGTCCCCTCCTCACCTGTTTACCCTCCTCTCTCCCTCCCCTGCCCACTGACTACCATCTGGTCTCCGTTTCTGTGAGCCTGGTTTCATTTTGTTTCATTTGTTTACTTTGATTTTTAAAAATTCCACATCAAAGTGAAATCATATGGTATTTGCCTTTCTCTGGTTGATTTATTTCACTTAGCACAATGCCGTCTAGATGCACATATATTGTCGCAAATGGCAGAACCCCGTTATTTATGGCTGAGTAATACTCCATTGTGTAAATGTACCACAACTTTTATCCACTCGTCTGTTGATGGGCACTTGGGTTGCTTTCTTGCATTTTGGCTATTGTAAATAATGCTGCAGGGAATGTAGGGGTGCATATATCTTTTCAAATTAGTGTTTTGGGTTTCTTTGGATAAATACCCAGAAGTGGAATTGCTGGGTTATAAGGCAGCTCCATTTTAAATTTTTTGAGGAAATTCCACACTGCTTTCCACAGTGGCTGCACCAGTCTGCATTCTCACCCACGGTGCACGAGGGTCCCCTTTCTCCACGTCCTCGCCAGCACTTGTTGTGTGTGGATTTATCGGTGATAGTTGTTCTGACAGATGTGAGGTAGTATCTCACTGTGTTTTAAATTTGCATTTCTCTGATGATTAGTGACATTGAGCATCTTTTCATGTGTCTATTGGCCATTTGTATGTCCTCTTTAGAGAAGTATCTATTCAAATCCTCTGTCCATTTTTAAATAGGATTGTTTTCCATGTTAAGTTGTATGAGTTCCTTATAAATTTTGGATATTAACCCCTTATGGGAGGTATCTTTTGAGACTATGTTCTCCCATTCAGTAGGTTGTCTTTTCATTTTGTTGAGGGTTCTTTTTTATTTTTTGAGACTGTTGAGTCATAAGGACTCGTTGTCATCCTTTTTAACTGAACTCTTGGCAAGTGGGAGGCTTCCCTTTCTTCCCTCCCACCTACCTCATGCTGCCCAGAAACAGAAAACGATCCAATCATATTATTAAAAGTAAGAAAGTTCTATTATTAATGCTTCTTTGTTTGGGAGTGTGTGATGACTGTGATGTCTCGCGGAAACCGTCCTGCCTTTTCCCTTGGACACTCATGGTAGCCCCGTCCCCTGTCCCTATGCAGCCCGCCTGCCCTGGGGCAGCTCTGTCTGGGGTTTGGGCTCTTGCTGCCTGTCCCCTGCCCTCTGGCTGAGGCTGGCTTTTTCACACCTGCTCTCGCCCTCAGAAAGGTCACTTTGCTGACATCTCTGTTCACCTCTGCCCTCTACCCGAGTGGGTGAAGGTGAAGTAGGCAGCCCTGGGGTCGGTGGCCCTGTCCCCGCTCTGTGGCTGTGGGGTCTTTGAGCCTCACTATGCTCATCTGTCCCAAGGTGACAGCTCCACCCTGAGGGCAGTCGTGAGGACGATCAGGTGAGATGTCAGGATGAGTCTGAGGCTGAGCGGAGACAGAGCCATCTGAGGGCGTGAGGAGGTCAGCCAGGGACCCCCAGCGTGCTGGGTGGGCACTGCTCTTGAGGTGGGTGCTGGGAGGCTTCCAGTCTGCTGCCGGGAGCCCTGCCTCCTGTGTACCTGCGGTTGTTTGATGCCTCACTTGTCCCCGGCAGTCTCCTGATGCGCACCTGTGTTAGCCACCTGAGGTGCGTGGGTCACCATCTCTGGGTGACAGCTGTGCTCACTTAGACATCAGGTCCAGGCAGGGGGTGCAGGGAAAGGACAGCCCCGCTCGCTCTGCTTGGAAGCCGCACCTGCTACGTTGTCTGGGCAGCTGGCCCTGTGCAGAGCGAGAGTCACGCATTCTATGCTGTGGTCTGTGTCACGGTGGGAGAGGGGACTCTGCCTACGGGGGCAGGCCAGCCAGATTTTGAAGACCCCACCCCACACAGAGTTGAGCCTGGGTTCTTGATGCCTGTCTGGTGTGTTTGCTCAGGGCTGGGTCAGAAGAGGCCCCCTGGTCCCAGGAGCACCTCCCTCTGGGGCAGGGGCCTGGGGGGGTGGTAAGAGGAAGTAGCTGGGTCCCCAGGGTGTCACTGGGCTGAGACTGTTCTACATGCTGCTGCTCAGGAGCTCCTGGTTCACGCGCTGGGACGCCACCAAGCACTGGCCACAGTGGTAAGTGCGACACAGCACAACGCCCAGCCGGGGTAACGTGCTACCCAGCTCAGCAGGAGAGGCCTCTGGGAACAGTGGCTGCCAAGCTCTGGTCATGAATTTGGGCCCAGCTGAGCACAAGGAGCCCTCTTGGCAGGTTTATTCCTGTATCTCTCCATCCTGTGTGTGTGCCACACAGGCAGATCCATGGAGTCTCTGCCTCACCCCTGTTAGGTTTCGGGGGGTCGGCGGAGGCAGAGGAGGCCAGCACCCAGATGCTGAACAAGGTGGTTACCGAGTAAGCGATGCAGTGGGCTGGGGTCGGGGCAGACGCCAGCGGCGAGGGTTGGGGCGGAGCGCGTGTGTAAGGCGCCCTGAGACTGGGGTGCGGAAGCGGCACCGGGTGGACTGCGCTGCCCCCTGCACAGCCAGCAGGTCGGCGGCTGGGCAGTTGTCACCTCCTGACGGTGGCCTGCGTCTGGGGCAGCCAGGGGCCGGGGGAGTGGAAGGGACGTTCTGCAGGTGGCTCGGATGGGGGAGCGGGGCTGATGCTGGGAACAGAGAGGCTGATGAATTCCTGTCTGCAGGTGGGGACACCTTTGAAGGACGTAGGCAGTCGCTGGTGCCAGGAGCAGCAGATTTATGGGGGGGCCAGGCAGTCCCTGACACCAGCAGCTACTGGGGGGGCTTGCTAACACCAGGCCCGGACTCCCAGAACCCAGGTCTGATGCCTAAGAACCCTGTTAAGGAAACTTGAAAGAGTCCACTCTGAACCCAACTCTAGAAAGTATATTTTCTGATTGATATACAAAAAATATTCTATTTTTTTGCTCTCCACTTTTTGTGTCCTGAAATATACATAACATAAAATTGACCATTTGAGCTGTGTTTAGGGGTACAATTCACTAGTGTTCAGTGCATTCACGTTGTGGTTCCACCATTGTCTCAAACGTTTCCTGCCTTCCCAGATGGGAACTCTGTACCTGTTAAACACTCAATCTCCTGCCCTGACCTCTGTAGCTCATTGATGGTGCGTCATCCCGCAAAGTGAAAGGTTGCTGGTTCGATTCCCCAGTCCCCGGTGGACGCATGTAAAAGGCAAGCAACAGATATTTCTCTCCCTCTCTTTCTCCCCCCACTTCCACTCTCTCTAAAAATAAACAAAAGCTTTAAATAAAAGTAAACACTAACGCCCCATTCCTGCCTCCTTCCAACCCTGGCAACCATTGTCCTACTTTCTCTCCGTGACCTTAACTACTGTAGGTACCTCGTGAGCGGAGTCATGTTGCACAGGCAACACTTGAGCAAAGCAGGGGTCACGGGTGCTGACACCCCATGCCATCTGCATAGAAGTGGACCCAAACCTGTGCTGTTCAGGGGTCCACTGTAAGTGTCCTTTTGTGACTGCCTTGTTTTCACTCAGCATAATGTCCTCAATCGAGGTTCATCCATGTCGTAGCAGGTGTCAGAATTCAGCACACCAGCTTCCTTTTTACGGCTCAATGTTATTGTGTGTATCGTCGTCGTCGGCAGCAGCCATCCGTCTCGAGAGACGATGGTGTAGCTTCTTAAGAGTCTATCTGCACCGCCGAGAATGGCTGTGCAGTCCGACTCGGGAGTGACACGGTATCTGTCTCCTCCCGTGTTGAATCGACATCTTGCGATGTCGCTGGAGTGTCCTCTCCAGTGAAGCTGAAGCTACAGAGCCTGGGCAGGGTGATATGGAGGGTCTGCTGTTGCCCATGCAGCAGACCCCCCCCTCTCTTCGCAGCTGAAGGGTCCAAGGGAAAGACGGAGTCAATACAGCTTGGCTTCAGGTGCGCCGCAGGAGTTGCCGGTGTTGACTACAACGTCAAACCGCCTTAGGGACTCCGGCTCCGGATTTTCTGTCGGGGTTTACTCCCTTAGCCTTTCCCCTGAAGAGGTATGCCGCAAGGCAGCGGAGGTTTTTTGGAGTCAGAGTTTTCCTTCTCTGATGTGCCCTGACTGGAAGATCGAACCAGCGACACTTAGCTCGCAGGCCGACGCTCAATCCACTGAGCCAAACCAGCCAAGAGCCAATTATGTACTACTTCCTTTAAAATACCCAAAACCACTTAGTACTGCCTCCCCCTCCCAAACCGGGCCAGTTTCAGAATACGCCAGTCGGAACTACCGTCTTTCAGAAAAGCAGAAGTCCACGGCTCAGTATTCCCATAGTTCAGCATTTCAGGTATTTCCCACTAATTCATCCATGCTTGGTTAGGCAGGGCCCCACCATTCCAGCCTCATCAGCCGAGCTGCCGTGTTCTCCAGGCAGGTGTCCCAGTGGGTCACCTCCTTCTTACTCCAGACCTCGTGGCGAACTCTCTCCAAACCACATGGCTTCCCCCTTAGACCTTGTGGCTTCTCTCTCCCCATGGCTCTCCCTAATTTTAAATGCTGACTGACACCCCCACCCCCACCCCTTAGCACCGTACATCCTTGTTATGAAAAGCACCTGAAGCCTATCACCCACCCTTTTGTCCTGGGCTGCAGCACACCTCTCATCTCGCTCAGCTTGCCATGGACATGCAAAGTACCTTAAAAGCTGTATTATCTCCTTCCCCATCTCCAAAACCAAGAGCGGTGGGGACTCTGGGGACCCCTGCCCCGCTCTGTTACTGGGGCACACAGGAAGTGCACGAGCCCCCCAGACCACTCCTGATGCAGGGCCGTGGCACAGGCTGAAGGCGGGACTCGGGGCTGGATCTGCAGGAGGCACGTCACCTGCAGCCTGGCCCTGGGGAGGCCACCAGCTTTGAGGTGCCCTGAATGAACGCCACTGGGGTCCCGAGTCCCAGGCTCTGTGCTGTCACCGTCCTAGGCTCCCCTTTCTTGAGTATGTGGAACAGGAAGTTGTGTTGACAGAGGGAAGTCGCTAATCAAAGAAAAAAAGGCTGTCTTCCTTGTTTGCAAAAATACCAGGTAGTTTGAAAAACATCTGCTACATTTTAAATTAGAAACATGCCAAACAGATCTGCTGTTGTCTGTGTTAGGTTTTGGGGGGTCGGCGGAAGTAGAGGAGGCCAGTACACAGATGCTGAACAAGGCGGTTACCGAGTAAGCGACGCGGCGGGCTGGGGTCGGGGCAGATGCCAGCAGCGAGGGTCGGGGCGGAGCGCGTGTGTAAGGCGCCCTGAGACTGGGGTGCGGAAGCGGCACCACGTGGGCTGCACTGCCCCCTGCACAGCCAGCAGGTCGGCGGCTGGGCAGTTGTCACCTCCTGACAGTGGCCTGCGTCTGGGGCAGCCAGGGGCCGGGGGAGTGGAAGGGGCGTTCTGCAGGTGGCTCAGATGGGGGAGCGGGGCTGATGCTGGGAACAGAGAGGCTGCTGAATTCCTGTCTGCAGGTGGGGACACCTTTGAAGGATGTAGGCCGTCACTGGTGCCAGGGGCAGCAGATTTATGGGGGGCTTGCTAACACCAGGCCTGGATTCCCAGAACCCAGGTCCTATGCCTAAGAGTCAGGAGGAGTGTTCTGCAGATGCCAGAGAGGGCCACATGGTCCCCTTGTGTTCCGTTCCTGGGTTCGTTCTGAGTCAACAGCAGCTACTGAGACTCGCTGCTGTCTCCTCCGGCTCTTGCAATTTCCTTCTCTTTTCTGCTCTTTGTGTCTGCGTGGGGTGATGTGAGGCTCCCTGGTTAGATGCACCCACATGCAGCATTGTTCTGTGTCCCTGGTGAGTGACCTGCTCCCCTACGCAGTGTGCCTCCTGGTCCCTGGTGAGTGCCTGCCTGGCTCTGAAGCTCACCGCTCACAGCCACTGCGGCTTCTTCTGACTTGCGTGGTTCATCTTGCACTCCTTTACTTTCAATCTGTAAGGGATAAAGAAGCCAGTGACTCTCAACCCAGCGGGAGATAATTAACAGATGCATCATAGAAAAGGGGCAAGGAAATGACATTCCCCTGCTCCTCATACATATCTCTGGGATCAAAAGGACAAAGATTGTCATCACCAAATACAGAGAAATGGGAAGATGTAGCTAGATAACTTTCCAAATAAGTTGGAGATAGACCTATAACTAGATTAACCTTAGTTAATCACACCCTGAGTTAAGTAGTTAATCGTGTTAGATTGTGAACCCAGATTAAAAACGGGGGAGAAGAAGAGGGGAGGGGGAGCTAGTCGCATTAGGGAGGGGAGCTAATTGCATTAGTATAAAACCAGTTTTCTTTGTCTACTTCAAACGCGCATGGCCCTGGCTGGCTGTGTGCCCGACTTTGCAGACTCTTGAATAAACGCCTCGCTTTGATGCTCAAGTCCTGTGTCCGGGTGTTTCATTGCGAGCGTTTCTCACAAACCTACCTGCATCACTGCATCTGAAGTGGGTTTCTAGTAGCTGTCCTACAAGTCACACACCATATTGCAACGTTTCAGTCACCCACGGACCACATAAGACGACAGTGGTCCCACAATGTTAGAATGGAGCCGAAAGATTCCTGTTGCCATGGTGACGTTGGAATGGAGTAGCACGATGCACTACTCATGTGCTTGTGGGGACACTGGTGTCCCCAGAGCTGCCAGATAGCCTGCCACGCAGTCGAGCTGTGTGTGGGCCGTGCCACCTAGGTGTAAGTGTGCTTTGTGATGTTCGCACAATGACAGGATTGCCCAGTGACACTTCTCAGAGCGTGTCTGTATGCAACGCAGGGTCAGGGCTTTTGTTTTTGTGTTTTTATCTTTTCTGACCTCTGTCTTTTTATTAGGTGTTTAGACTATTTGTGATATGTTTACATTTACTTCGATAATAGAATTTTATTTTTCAGTTCTGGAAGCTTAAAAGGCTGAGATCAGAGTGTGTCAAGGCACCAGCATTGTCGGGTTCTGGTGATGTTACAGAGCGAAAGGGGGTTCTTTCGCGTGGTGCCTTGGTGTAAAACCCAACTACTCGTCGTCGTCGGCAGCCGTCCGTCTCGAGAGACGATGGTGTAGCTTCTTAAGAGTCTATCTGCACCGCCGAGAATGGCTGTGCAGTCCAACTCGGGAGTGACACGGTATCTGTCTCCTCCCGTGTTGAATCGCCATCTTGCGATGACGCTGGAGTGTCCTCTCCAGTGAAGCTGAAGCTACAGAGCCTGGGCAGAGTGATATGGAGGGTCTGCTGTTGCCCATGCAGCAGACCCCCCCTCTCTTCGCAGCTGAAGGGTCCAAGGGAAAGACGGAGTCGATACAGCTTGGCTTCAGGTGCGCCGCAGGAGTTGCCGGTGTTGACTACAACGTCAAACCGCCTTAGGGACTCCGGCTCCGGATTTTCTGTCGGGGTTTACTCCCTTAGCCTTTCCCCTGAAGAGGTATGCCGCAAGGCAGCGGAGGTTTTTTGGAATCAGAGTTTTCCTTCTCTGATGTGCCCTGACTGGAAGATCGAACCAGCGACACTTAGCTCAGAGGCCAACGCTCAATCCACTGAGCTAAACCAGCCTCCATATAACAGTCCAGGAAAACCTACTTTACCCTTTCAAAGCCACTTGGTATTCTCTCCCTTTCAAAGCCGCATGGAGTTCTCCCTTTCCTTTCAAGACAGCATAGACTTCTCCCTCTCTTTCCTGCAAAGCATGTGGATCTCCTCTCCTCTAAAACGGTTGCCGCCTTATTTTTAAATCCCTGACTGCGTCCTCTGACGCAACGGGCGTGGTAACCAGTCCTGACCATTCACAGAACCTTGCGCAGGCTCTGTGTGCTCTTTCCGCACCATTCCTTGGTTAAAACTCCTCCCATCTCCTTGGGGCCTTGGAAGAACCAAAGCCATTTGCATAACTAAGACACTAGCTACTAGCCATAGTCATGCAAAGACTGTTCCCTTTTCCCCATCCCCCAACCAGCGGGCTCTGGGGATTTTTGGAGACCCCCACTCTGTAACAGTGATATTGTGATTTATATTAAGAAATATGTATTTGGTCCTGACCAGGTAGCTCAGCTATTTAGAGTAATGTCCTGATACCACAAGGTTGCAGGTTCGATCCCTGGTCAGGGCACATACAAGAATCAACCAATGAATGCATCAGCAAGTGGAACAGCAAATCAATGTTTCTCTCTTTCTCTCTAAAATCAATCAATAAAATTTTTTTTGAAAAGAAATATATATTTGGTCTTCATTGTTTCTGGTCGAGAGCTCCTGTAACCTTTGGAATTTCCTAAGCGATAAGAGCAATAAAGATGTCTTAATGTTCTTAAGGAGCCAACGCAGAGCTTCTGTTAATGCAGTGACTGGGGGCTGGTTGCCAGGAGACCTAACCGCTGATAAGAGGCTTTCAACTTTCAGTCCCACCCCCTGACCTTGGAGAGGGGAGGGGACTGGAAGTTGAATTCCTTGCCAATGGCCAGTGGGTTTCTTCAGTGCTGCCTAAGTGAGAAGATACCATAAAACCCAAAGGGCAGGCTCACTGGAGAGCCGCTGGGTTGGTGAGTACGTGGACGTTGGGAAGCGTGCGGCACTCAGCAGGCAGGGAGACTGCGTGTCCTTCCCCCAGACGCTCTGTGCACCTATTCCATCTGGCTCTCCCTGAGTTAGGTCCTGTATCATAACCTGCTACTCTGTTATTAAAATGCTGAGTAAGTAGCCCTGGCTGGTGGCTCAGTGGATTGGGTATTGGCTTATAAACTGAAAGGTCGCTGGTTCGATTCCCAGTCAGGGCATATGCCTGGGTTGTGGGCCAGGTCCCCAGTTAGGGGCATACAAGATGCAACCAGTCAATGTTTCTCTCACACATTGATGTTTCTCTCCATCTCTTTCCCCATCCCCTCGGTCTAAAGTAAATAAAATGTAAAAAAAAAAAAGTTAAGTAAGTAAAATGTTTCTTTGACTTCTACGAGCCCCTCTAGCAAATTAATTGAACCTGAGGAGGGGGTCATGGGACGCTTTGGTTTTATTGTCAGTCAGAAGGACAGGTGACAACCTATAACTTGCACCTGGTCCCTGAAGTGGGGGTGGGTCCGAGCCGTCAGCCGGTGGGATCTGACCCTATGTGCAGGTAGATGGTGTTAGAATTGAGTTAGATTGTAGGGCAGCCAGCTGGTGTCTTAGAACTGCTTGGCGGTGAGGGGAAACTCCCACTTTGGAATTGGTGACAGAATTGGAGAGCCCTCTTCTGGGTTGCAGACCCCAACTTCCCAGTGTATCCTCACAGCAAGAGGATCCTTATTTTCTCATTGCTCTTTCCTTTTCCTGCCTTCTTTTAGGTTATTTGAACCCTTAATATTCCATTTTAATTTATTGTACATGATCTTCTTATAAGTTATATTGTATTTATAGGATTTTTTTTTTTCCTGTGGTTGCTCTAGGGACTGCAAAGTATATGCTTAACTTTTGGTCACCGGAAAGGGACCAGGACTGTGGCACAGTCTGGAGCGTGTGGGTTCTTGACTTTGTGCAGGAAAGATTTCACTTTATGAGTCCCGGTGGTTTTAAGGGTATATTTATTAAACCTGGGAACAGTGAAACAAAAGAAGAGCTTAAGATAGAGGCAAGATCACAGCAACAAGAGCGAGCCTAGGCAGAGCTGCCTTTTGGCTCACTGAAAAGTTAGAAAGTTAGGCAAAAGGAGGGCCCTTGGGGACAGGTTCAGAGGGTGAGCCCGGGATGAGCTGTTGCTGCCTGCTGCTCCCCTGGTTGCAAGGGTCATCAGGATCCTTAGAGTTTAGAGGAAAGAAAGCTAAGATACACACCCGAGCAAAGAAGTTGGGGAAAGGCACAGGTGTGCTCAAGGGAGAACACACACTGGGTCCTTTGTCTCAAGGGTTTTGTCTGTCTTTTTTTAAAAAAAGATTTTATTTCTATTTAGAGAGAGGGGAAGGAAGGGAGAAAGAGGGGGAGAGAAACATCAATGTGTGGTTGCCTCTTGCACATTCCCAACTGGTTACCTGTCCCGCAACCCAGGCATGTGCCCTGAAGGGACTCAAACCAGCGACCCTATGGTTCTCAGGTTGACGCTCAGTCCACTGAGCCACACCGGCCAGGGCTTGTCTGTTTTCTAAAGGTGGGAATTTTAGGGCAGGTTTCAGGGCAGAGTATCTCAAGAGAATATTCATTAAGCTTCCCAGATGTGGCTTTTATTTTGCTTATTCATCAAAATGAGCACATAGAAGGGGGTCTGGATTATTCTTTAGTTGGTTTCACCTTAAAGACTGTCACAGAAGAGGGACCAGGACCGAGACAGGTCTGTCCCGGGCATGGTCTGGAATGTGTAAACCATTTGTTCCTGTGTTCCTGGTTAGGGAAGATAAGACCTTGTAATTTATTAGTGGGCTATAAATTGCTCGGGCTTGTTTATCTGTCTCAGTTTCCCCATTCCACTTGCCAAGGAATTTTCCTAGCTTCTTAGTATCCTGCTTCAGAACCAGTATTTTACTACTTCAGGTGGAAGTAGTGTGTGACAGTTGTTTCATATATTACATTTGCACACACTGGAAACCCCATCAGGCAGTGTTCTAATTTTTGCTTTAACCACCAAACGTCTTTTAAAGAGTTCTAAAGGAAATAGTCTATTCTGTTTACTCAGTTTTACCCTTTGTTGTTTTCCCTTCATTCTTCAAGTCCTGAGTTTCCTTCTGGACTGAAGAACTTTTGTTAGCCTGCATCCCATAATATTGTTATTTCATCTTCATTCCTGAAGAACATCTTTGCTTGATATGGGATTCTGGGTTGACAGTTTCTTTCTTTCACACTTAAGAAGTGTTGTTTCATGGCCTCAGGTTCCTGTTTCTGAGGAGAAATCTACAGATATTCAAATTCTTGTAGGTAATGAGCCATTTTTTCTCTGGAGATTTTACACACACACACACACACACGTTTAGTTTTTGGCAGCTTGGTTGTGATGCGTCTGGGTGTGGATTTCTTTAGCTTTATCCTATTCGGGATCTGTCGAGCTTTTTGAATCTGTAGGTGAACATCTGTCACATTTGGTTGTTTTTAGTTGTGGTTTTCAGCTACTTTTCAGTGCTGCCCACTCTCACTTTCCTTCTCACTCTGATGACACACATGTTAGACCTTCGTTCTTGTCCCAAGGTCCCCTGGGCTCTTCCTTTTATCAGTCTCGTTTCTCCGTTCAGATCAGATAATTTCTATTATTTTATCTTCAGGTTCATGGAGTCTTTCCTCTGCTCTTGTGTTCATGCAGGGAGTCTTTAAGGTTTCTAAAATTTCCATTTTTGAAAAATTTCTTTTTTTAATTGTTCTGTTACAGTTGTCCCAATTTCCCCCCTGTTGCTCTCCACTGCCTGCCCCCAGTCAATCCCTGTCCTGTTGTCCGTGTCCATGGATCACTTTTATACTAGTTGCTTGATCCATTTGGATTTTTTAAAAAAGATTTTATTTATTTACTTTTAGAGAAAAGGAAAGGGAGGAAGAAAGAGAGGGAGAGAAACATCAATGTGGGAGAGAAACATTGGTTGGTTGTCTCTCGCGCGCCCCCAACTGGGGACCCACCTGCAACCCAGGCCTGTGCCCTGACTAGGAATCGAACTGGTGACCTTTGAGCTCGCAGGCGGGCACTCAGTCCACTGAGCCGCACCAGCCAGGGCCCATTTAGGTTTTCATATAGATATCTTTTTTGACTCAACTTTCAGTTTTTTTCTTTAATTTTGGGAGTTTTCTGATTGAGCATCTTTGCAGTGGTTGCTTTAAAGTCTGGTGTGTAGTTCTAACATATGAGCTATATCAGTGTTGTCTGTTTTTCTTTCCCCATGGGAGTTACGACATTTCTGGTTGTTGGGGTGCTGATGAGTCTGGATTGAAACTGGACATTTTTGATAGAATGATGTGAGACTCCAGGTCATGTTAAATCCTAGGAGAGTGCTGATCTTTAATATTAGCAGACAAGCAACCGGGTTCAATTTAGGCTCTGGCTCTGACCTGCCTTCTGCTGGCTGTGACAGCGTCAGCTCTGTTCTCCGAGCGTCCGCGGTGCCGTCGGACCTGTCCTGTGCGCGCAGCCCGTAGGCGTCTGGGACCTGGCTGTGGTCTGAGGGGTTGAGGTATGAGAGGCCCAGGTCCACGCATGCGCAGCTTTGGGGGGGCCCACATTTGTGGGCTTGCTCTCCCGAGCGTCTCTCTCCACACTGCGTGTCAGGGCTTTCTGGTGTCCGGGTTCCCTTTTTGCTTCTCCACCCAGCACCCTGGGGGCTTTAGGATCCCTCGCTGCGGTGAACCTCCACACCTGCCTCTTCTCTGGGGCCGAGCGGTAGCAGGAGTGGTGGGTGCTTCTCCCATTCAGTGTTCCTGTCCTGCCTGCCTCCTGCTCTTCCCTTCTCAGAACACATGTCGTGGTCCCCAGTGACCCCCATGCGGTTGGGACCGCCCCAGCTGTCCTGTCTACAGTCAGAGTGGTTCGGCGAGTCTCGTCTCGGGTTAGGGCTACTCCCAGTGTCCTGTCTGGGGGCTGGAGCAGCATTCAGCAGGAGGCAGGCAGGAGTGTGCCGAGTCCTGTCCCCGGGAGCCAGCACGTGTGTTTAGGTGACACCCACCTCCATGTCTGTGCGTCTGGACGCAGCCTCAGAGTTGTGCTCTGCTAACAGCCCCCTCCCTGTGTCACCTGAGCCCTGACCCTCACCTCGGTGGTCCCTGCAGGTGGGCCCTGTGCTTCTGGAGTCCCTAGCTCTATAATGCTGCTTGGAGGAATGACCAGGAAGCATCTGCACACAAGAAACACTGTCGCTGCCTCCAAGGCTGTGCTGGCCTCCGTGGGGCAGATGTAATGTTGAGGGGCGTTCCCTCTTGCGGCCCAGTGAGGGTGTTGTCACACCCTCCCAGAGAGCTCTCTAGGGACAGTGGCCCCAAGGTGGGAAGGGTGGCAGGAAGTGAAGCCACGTGAGGTGGCTCGTGTGCCTGCATCGTGACTCCTCGAGGCCAGCAGAGCTGCATGGCGACTCCCTTGCCATTGAGCCCTGGGGACTGGCCATGACCACTTCGCCATCCCCAGTGCTCTCGGGAGAGGAGCAGGCGAGTGGGGGCCCACTCCGCTCACTGTGGAGGGACTGTCGGGGTGCCCCTGCCCTTCTGCACAGCACAAGTGGCTTTGTATTTTGTTCTAGGCCAGGATGGCGGCCCAGGTGACACTGGAGGACGCGCTGTCCAACGTGGACCTCCTGGAAGAGCTGCCTCTGCCCGACCAGCAGCCCTGCATTGAGCCGCCCCCATCCTCACTGCTGTATCAGGTGGGTGCCGGGTGGGTGCCCGCACCCGCGGGCAGACCGCCTGCGACTCTGACCTCCACCTGATGGCTTTTCTCTTCCTTTCAGCCGAATTTCAACACTAACTTTGAAGACAGAAATGCTTTCGTCACCGGCATTGCGAGATATATTGAACAAGCGACCGTCCATTCTAGCATGGTAATTCCGTCTGCGTGTCTTTCCTTCAGCTGGGGGAATGGCGCATCCACATGGCGAATGTCCCGCCTTCTGGTGTCACCCTGATAGCATACCTATTGTGGGTAAAGAGAAGGGTGAATGAAACACCCCGGTTTGGGGTTTGTTTTTTAAGCCTTTGTTTTTCTTATTATAAAAGAATACATGCTCTTCCGGAAAATTTAGCATTTCTGGCCCAGAGAACACCTTCGTTAGCATTTTGAGGAAGTCCATTTTCTCTTCCTGTGACATGCCTGTATGCAGGCATGCCACTCGTGATTTAGGCTGCATAAATGACGTGTGTTATAAATACGTATTTTCATGATTTCACGAATATTTTGTAAATGTCCACAATTTTACTGATTTTGCATGTTTACTTAGTTTCCTCCTTTCTTACAATTAAAAAAAGCTGTAACGAACATCATTCTGAATACAGTTATTGCCTTTGGCTAGATTTGTAGAAGTGAAAGGTCAAAGGTTGTTAACAGTTTAAAGTATCTTAAAAACATTATCAAATTGTAGATGACATTTTAAGTACATCTGGGCAGCTTTTACCATTTTTAGCAAAGGAGTCCATGTGAAAGGAGTAGGCACTAAAGTAGTCTTCAAAGGATGGTGGTCCTCTCAAGAACACCCTCTCTGGTCGCCGCGTTGCAGAAACACTGCTTAGCTTTTCCTCCTGCGCTGGGGATGGCAGAGCCGCGCTCCGCTTCCTCCTGAGCACAGCGACCTCTGTAGCCCGGTGGAGTGTGTGATGACTGTACATCTGAGCTGCACCGCCCCTGCCCCCACACTGTGTCCCCAGCTTCCCGTCTGCATTGCCCTCAGGTTGTCTGGGACTGAGTGGGGCTGATGGACGACAGCTGTGGAGAATATCTGCGTTGGCCCCGCGCAGAGGGGCCTGCATGGCGCTGACGCCTCTCTCCAGCCTGCAGTTAGCCCTGGGGTGTTTCGGCTGGTCATCATGGTCACACCACGGCATCATGGTGTCACCAGCTTCTTAACTGCTGTTTCTTACTCAGCACTGGTGCTTGTCCCTGAAAGGGAGGGTCAGGACACGTCATGCCTCTAGATTTTAGCAATTTGGCATCTCCTTTGTTAGGATTGTTGCCCTGCTTGCCTTAGATTTGCTCTGTGTACCCTTCCAGAATGAGATGCTGGAGGAGGGCCAAGAGTACGCTGTCATGCTGTACACCTGGAGGAGCTGCTCTCGGGCCATCCCACAGGTACCCTGCTGTAGTGTCTGCCCCAGCCAAACCACGCCACCACCCCACTGTTCCAGTTTAGCCCGTATGGACCACGCCCCCACCTTACCAGCCCCGCCCAGCCTACCAGACCACGCCCCCACTGCTAGACCACGCCCCTCCCCACTCGGCTCAGCCTTGGCAGACCACGCCCCTATAGAACCATCTCTGCCCAGCCAGACCACGCCCCACACCTACAGTCCAGCCAGACCACGCCCCTACTCACCAGCCCCGCCCAGCCCAGTCAGACCACGCCCCACACCTACAGTCCAGCCAGACCACGCCCCTATCTCACCAGCCCCGTCCAGCCCAGTCAGACCACGCCCACACCTACAGTCCAGCCAGGCCATGCCCCTATCACCAGCCCCGCCCAGAAAGACCACGCCCACACCTACAGTCCAGCCAGACCACGCCCCCATCTCACCAGCCCCGCCCAGCCCAACAAGACCACGCTCCCCATCCCTCACTGCTCCCCCACCCCCGGCCCCAAATTATCCCCTCAGCAGCCAGGGACCCCAGCTCTACCAGTGTCCTCCCCGCTAACTTCTAGCTGGGTTGGAGCCTCTATGTCATGCTTGTTTATTCACAGGTGAAATGTAATGAGCAGCCTAATAGAGTGGAAATTTATGAGAAAACCGTGGAGGTCCTGGAGCCCGAGGTCACAAAACTGATGAATTTCATGTACTTCCAGGTAAATAACAGCGAAATAATCCTAGGGGTTTAATGCAGAGGAGTGGGAGGGTGCCTTTGCTGTGAACTCAGTAAATCCAGTGCATGTTAGTTAAAGCAACCACAACAGCTTCGGAGACAAAAGGGAACCGAGCCTTGACAGTTTAAAGTTTTGCTGGCCCTTTCAGAATAAACACTTCTTTTGTGTTTCACTTCTCTCCTTGAGAGCGAATTTGTGTTTCCTGCATGCAGACCACCTTCTCAGGTCCATGTATGTTTGTCTTTCTGCCAATTCGTACTTTTGATTCATCGGGTTTTTAAGATTTTTTTTTTTTAAAGATTTTATTTGTTTACTTTTTAGAGAGAGGGAAGGAGAGGAAGAAAGGGAGAGAAACATTGATGTGAGAGAGGTACATCAATCGGTTGCCTCTTGCACGCACTCTACTGGGGACTTGGCCTGCTACCCAGGCATGTGCCCTGACTAGGGATCGAACTCACGATCTTTCTGTTCGCAGGCCTGTACTTAATCCACTGAGCCACACCAGCCAGGGCTCAGGTATTTTCTTTTTCAACCTCATCCTTAACCCTTGCTTGGGTGGTCCTCACCCTGTTCTTGGCTCCTTCTGGCCCCTTAGGCATAGAGGCCACTGGGAGGAGACTTGCTGGCTTTTAAAGTGTGCTTTGGAAATGTGTTAAGTTTTTTATTATAGATTTCTTTAGCAAAGACAGAATATAAAACGTAGGAAATAAATTTTTGTTTTATCTTAGAAGTTTTCAAGCCTTGGCTGGGTGGCTCAGTCATTGTCCTGCCCACCAAAAGTTTGTGGATCCCCTCCTGGTCAGGGCACATACCTAGGTTGCGGGTTCGGTTCCCAATCAGGGCACAGAGGGGAGGCAACCAACTGATGTTTCTCTCTCTCTCCCTTCCCTTCCCCTCTCTCTAAAATCAATAAACATATCCTCCCTCGGGTGAGGATTAAAAAAGGAAAGAGGAACGCCTCCCCCCTTTCTCCCCAACTTCATCTCTGAAAGCTAAAACATCTGATTTAAAGATGTTCTGTTGGAGCATTTGTCTTGTAACTTTACTGGAATAATCAACAAAATTAATTTACTTTAGGGACATAGTTGGTAAAGTACAAAATTAATGATTGTCACAGAGCAAAGGCATGTAGAGTCTCTCCACACTTTAACTATCCATGCCCTTGGGTGGGTGTTTTATGAGTAAGTCTGGATACTGTGCTCAAACCTGGGCAGGGAGCTGGCACTTCACTGACAGAGGCTCTTCTGCCCCCTTTCGCTGCTCAGAGAAATGCCATCGAGCGTTTCTGTGGGGAGGTGAGGCGCCTGTGCCACGCGGAGAGGAGGAAGGACTTTGTGTCCGAAGCGTATCTCATCACGCTGGGCAAGTTCATCAACATGTTCGCGGTGTTGGACGAGCTGAAGAACATGAAGTGCAGTGTGAAGAACGACCACTCGGCCTACAAGAGGTGAGCCTCGCCTGGCGCCCGGGCCTCTGTGGCGAGTGACCTGTGGTACCTGCACAGAGTGGGTGCGCTTCCGAGGTGTGCTGAAGTTGTTGCAGCTGGTTGGCAGTGGCTACTTGCCAGGTTTGGAACTTGTTGGTATGTGCTCCTGGGGCAGCCGGCAGGTGACATGTGCTGCGATGCATTTTGGGAAGTGTGTGTCATCCTCAAATATTTGTTGAGCACTCAGCACCCTCGGGAAGACAGAAGCATACAGCCCATTCTCTGCTCACAGAGCCTTGGGGTCACTGCATGGGTGTTTGGCTCAGTGAGCATCTCAGTGAGAGGTTCTGCAGCCTGGAGGTCTCACCTCTACTTGTTCCTTTGATCGGATGTCCCTGACAGGTGCACACCATCACAGCAGTGGGCAGAGCTGGCTCTGTGGACTGTCACAGGGTCACTTTGAGCTTCCAGGTTGTCCAGACCCATTTTTCTCCAGGGTGGTTTTCTTTTTGAATGTGGAGAAGAGAATTGGAAAAGGCAGGAATGATGTGGCTGTGTGTTTCTGGAACGTTGTGTCAGGAGGTTGGCCGGCTGTCTTCTGACTGAGGTTCTTTAGAAGGTCTGTCCCTGGTACTGCTGAAGGCATGACTGGCTCGAATGAGATGCTAACTAATGTTACCTCTTGCCAGACAAGGAAGCTGAACATAAAATTTAATCGGAAGAGGTTTTCCTCTGCATCTGAGTGGGCTGTAGTTATGTTACATCTGACATCATACAACTGTTGCTGTGTTTTTAAAACGAAATTGACTTGGGATCGGGCACAAAACCAAGACTTAAGGATGAGGTGGGTGTGGAGCTATTCACCCAAATTTTAAGCCTTATTCATATGAATAAGTACAGGCATTCCATTCATCCCCCAGAACCAGCTCCAATAGTGAGAACTGCCAAGTCTTTGGAGTTGACTTGATTACCTGTCTTGGGTAGGAAAGTCTGGAGTTGTCCCCGTTTGATGACCGCGTGGGTGGAGTGTGGTGGCTTCTGAGGGGTGGAGGGCGGAACCCACCCAACCAGGAGAGCAGCCTCTGCTCCTGGCTGCACAGATCACTTGCTGAGTGATTTTTAAAGATTTTATTTATGTATTTATTGATTTTAGAGAAAGAGGGAGGGGTGAGAGAGAGAGAAAGAAACATCTATTTGTTGTTCCACTTATCTATGCATTCATTGGTTGATTCTGGTATGTGCCCTGACCAGGGATCAAACCCACAACCTTGGTGTATCGGGATGGCACTCTTAACAGCTGAGCAACCTGGCTAAGGCTTGCTGCATAATTTTAGGCAGCTTTCTCAGCCCTTCTGACTTTGTTGGAGGCGCACAGCATCAGTGGTTTTTAATTTCAAAAAGGTTTTGTTTTCTCTTAGCAAATAGCATTTTTATTCCAAAGTCTAGGCTGTAAAATAATTTAATGAATGGGGCTGACCTGTGGAAGGCTGTTGGAAGGGCACCTGGGGACTCCTCCAGGAGTTGCCTGGGGTCTTCACCTCCCTTCAGGTGCCCTCTCACCCCTTTCAGCAGACTCTTTCTGTGACCTCTGTTTGGGACCCCTCTCCTCCCCAGCCCTACACATTGACACTCACACACATGTTTTATTTGCATCCAGCTGGTAGCTACCAGTACAGCCTCTTCTGAACATCAGTGCCAAGATCACCCATATGGTTATGGAGAGGCTTGAGGCTAATAGAAAAGAGTACCTTTGCTCCCTTCCTTAGTCTTGGCAACCACTCAGATCTGTAAAGTGAACACTTTAAAAATGGATGGCCCTGACTGGTGTGGGTCAGTGGATTGAGCATCAGCCTGTGAACCAAAGGGTCGCCGGTTTGATTCCCAGTCAGGGCACAGGACTGGGTTGCGGGCCAGGTCCTCAGCTGGGGGCATGTGAGAGGCAACCACACGTTGATATTTCTCTGCCTCTTTTTCTCCCTCTGTTCCCCTCTCTCTCTAAAAATAAATAAAATCTTTTTTTAAAAAAGGGATGTTACCATTACCAATTAATAGGACGTCTAACCATGTATAATTTTAAAAAACCCACAGAAATAACAGTGGCTTAAATAAGATTTCAGATTCTCTGACTTGAAAAGTCCTGAGGGAGGTGGTCTGCAGCTGACGTGGAGGTTCCACAGTGACCAGGACCCAGGACGCCTGCTGTCCTCCGGCTCTGCTGCCTCATGTGTTGCCTCATGGTACAAAATGGTTGCTTAAACTCCAGCCATCATTTCTGCATTCCAGTCACCAGGGAGGAAGAAGACTGGAAAGGCCCGCACTATCCCCCATAAGTAAACTTTCAAGTGCCTCGCAACACTTTTCATTGTATCTCATGGCTCAGCCTAGATCATGTGGCTTTTCATTGTATCTCATGATCATGTGTAGACGGGTCATACTGCTGCTGCATGGAACTTGGAGTTTATTCCTGAGGAGGCAGGGAAGGTTGCCAGTCTTTACTGCAGATTCTGTTCTGTAAAACCCCCACGGTTCTGGGTTGCACAGACATGCCCTTATGTGGCAGCTCCCACTAGATTTTTGGGGGCCAGCCTCTGATGTGTGGAACCCTCACACCCACTTCACGCTTCTTTGCAAGACCTCAGAGTCCCCGCACGGGCCTCGCAGTGCTGTGGGACGTCCGTGGACAGGCCGTTCTGTGTGTTCCTGTTTTCCTGTCAGCCCTGTGGGTGGGTCATTGGTCACAATGTTATCAGTGAAGCTCGGGAGAATTCCGGAGGTTGGTTCACAATGGAACTGCGTTTGGTCACAGAACCAGGGTTCTGTCCCAGACCTTTGGCGCCAGAACGGTGCGTGGTCCCTGACCAGCGGGAGGTGCGGTGGCCCCGATTGTTCTCCGCAGAGCACCCGAATGGTGCCGGCCGAGTCCATCACCGCTTCCCGGGAGTGACAGGGGCAGGTGGCCCTGGGGGAGGCCAGCCCGTGGGGGCCCTCGCCGCCTCTCTGAGGAAGTCGCCAGCTCTGGACCGCGGGGTTGTGAGCGGACCACGCTGGGGCCTAGGGTGGAGAAGTTCGAGGAGGCTGAAGCCATACCAGCTGCCAAGACCACCTTTCTGCAGATAATTAGCCACAGAAACGTGATCTCGATTTTTCTGGCGGTTTTTTTTTTAAGTCATGAAGCACGTTGGTTGATCAACTAGGTTTCTTTCTTTTTTTCTTTTTCTTTTCTTGCTTTCCAAGGGCTGCTCAGTTTTTGCGGAAAATGGCAGACCCGCAGTCCATCCAGGAGTCGCAGAATCTGTCCATGTTCCTGGCCAACCACAACAAGATCACACAGGTGAGGCGCGGGCTCTCCCCGCCCGGCTGACGGGCGCCCTGCCTGGGGGGCGGGGCCGCAGCGCCAGGAGCAGCTGGTGGCACGGGCCTCCCTCCTTTCAGTCCCTGCAGCAGCAGCTGGAGGTGATTGCCGGCTATGAGGAGCTGCTGGCGGACATCGTGAACCTGTGCGTGGATTACTACGAGAACAGGATGTACCTGACGCCCAGCGAGAAACACATGCTTCTCAAGGTGCGTGGGTGGGGACGGCGCGGGCAGCTCCGCCCAGGGAGGGGCCGCCTGGCTCTCCTCCTCTACAGGCTGTGCTTTGTTTCCGACGCTTTTCTCAACCCGGTCTTATTCTCACGCTTGTGTGTGCGGGTACGTATGTGCGCGCGCGCATGCGCATGTGTGCACGTACGTACGTGACTGCGCGTGTGTGCGTGTGCTGCCGCCTGAACTACAGGCTCCGCGCACATTCCCGTGGGTGTGTCCTGAGCTTGACCCCAGTGCCAGGTGGGTCCACCCCACCCCAGCTCCCGGTGTTCGTGGGCGACAAGTCTGGGGTCAAGGACGTTGCTCAGCATTAAGCCTCTTGTAGCAGAGCTGGTACCAGAGTGTTCTCGTTAAGGATCGAATGCCTCGGAATTAATGGCAGGTGGTCCGACTGACGACTTTTCAACTCTGGTGCGACAGTGATCCGCGTTCTGTAGAAGCCATACTTGGCTCTTCCTTCGGGGGAGCGCTAAGCGGTAGGATGCCCTCTTGTGAGTTTTGGACAGCGGCAGCGAGATGGTTTTGCCCGGCTGTGGGCAGTGGAAGTGTTGTAAGCACGTTTCAGGTCGGCGAGGCTAAGCTGCGATGTCCGGTAGGTTACGGGTATTAAATGCATTTTTGACTTAAGGATATTTTCAGTTTACGATGGGTTTATCAGGACACTGGCGCATCGTGAGCGCGGGAGCATCTGTATACCATGTCTCCGTGGTTAAAGTTGTTCTTTTTCAAAAATGATTTTTAAAAAGATTTTTTAAATTTATTTTTAGAGAGAGGGAGAAAGGGAGGGAGAGAAGCATCAGTGTGTGGTTGCCTCTCACATGCCTCACACTGGGAACCTGGTATGCAAACCGGGCACGTGCCCTGACTGGGAATCGGACCGGTGACTTTTTGGTTTGCAGGCCAGTGCTCCATCCACTGAGCCACACCAGCCAAAAGGGTAAAGTTGCCTTTTTTTGGTCAAGAAACGTGGCCTTCACCCTGTTCTTTGTTATTTTGTTCAAGTCAGGAAGGCTGGCAGTGGCATTGCTCACTGGGAGGAGAAGGGGGTCCTGCATGCCCCGCCCTCTGATCTCCCCTGTGCGGAGGCAGCCTGGGGGAACCTGGGCAGGGTGTCTCTCCGGCCCAAAGCCCTGCCTTCGAGAGCTGAGACCTCCCCGCTGGTCAGCATCACAGAGGGTTGGGCTGCAGGGCGCGGTTCCGTTCAGCGCTCCGGGACGGCAGGTGCAGGAGCCTGGCCATGGGCGCATGTGAAAGGCATACTCACTATTGCACTGGGCTTGGCAAGAGGTGAAGTGGTGGATGTGCCTGGGAGGACATTGAAACAGCCAGAAGAAATGATACACATAAAAGAATAGCTCCACCCCTGGCCAGTGTGGCTCAGTTGGTTGGAGCCACGTCCTGTAAATAGGAAGGTCGTGGGTTCGATTCCCAGTCGGGATGCATACCCAGGAGGGTTCCATCCCAGGTCGGGGCACGTACAAGAGGCAACTGACCAATGTTTCTCTCTGGCATTGCTCTTTCTTGCTCGCTCTCTCCCCTTTCTTTCCCCCACTTCCCCCTCTCTAAAATATTTCTCTTCCCCCTTCCCTTCCCCCCTCTCTAAACTCAATATAAGCATGTCCTTGGGTAAGAATAAAAAAAAAAGAAAGCTTCATATAAAAGGATAATATCTATTCCTGAGGAGGGTTTTGTTGTTGTTGTTGTTATTTTTATGTTAATTAATTTATTTCTGATTCCAAAAATACTTGTATCAGGTATTTTATTTATTTATTTATTTATTTTTTAAGTATATTTTATTGATTATGTTGTTACAGTTTAAAGTTGCTTTTGGAAAAAAGTGAATTGTCATTTCAAAATTCTGAACTGTAGCCTATAAGTGCTTGTGGGTAATTAACCCAGCGGGTCTGAGTTTTCTGTGCCATTTGCGCTTTTTCAGGTCATGGGGTTTGGTCTGTACCTGATGGATGGGAGTGTCAGCAACATCTATAAACTGGACGCCAAGAAAAGGATAAACTTGTCCAAAATCGACAAGTTCTTCAAGGTGAGTGACATTTCTATTGATGTGTGTCCAGTTTGAATTTGGGGTGATATATCAATGACCATGACCTGTCCTGGGATGGGGGGTGGTTGGCGGTCATGCTCCTGTCTGTGAAGGTGCCTGCACCCCGCTTGCCCCCGCTAGCACTGGTTCTACCTGGGTGTGAGACTTGCATGAAAGGGATTGTGCCGTGTGTACTCTGGTCTGGCTGTTCACTCACTGTGTTAGACATCTCTCTGGGAGCCCACAGCTCTGGTTTGTAGGTTTTCATTGTGGTATCACAGTTTATTAATATTTATTCATTCTGATTTTGTTTTAAAGATTTTATTTATTTTCAGAGAGAGGGGAAGGGAGGGAGGGACAGAGGGAGAGAAACATCACTGTGT
Organism: Furipterus horrens; assembly: GCF_987537825.1. Lineage (NCBI taxonomy): Eukaryota > Metazoa > Chordata > Mammalia > Chiroptera > Furipteridae > Furipterus > Furipterus horrens. Next base: position 169,045 of record NW_028327186.1, on the reverse strand, counting down.
GGCTGCCACTCCCGTGCCACTCAACGGGAGACCTGGCCTACAACCCAGGCCTGTGCCCTGACAGGGAATCGAACCAGCAACCCTTTGGGTTCACAGGTTGATGCTCAATCCACTGAGCCACACCAGCCAGGGCAGTATTTATCCATTCTGTTATGATGGGCATGAGATCATTTCTGCGCTTCAGTTGGTATGAACAGTGCTGCTCTGACTTTGTGCATGTTTCTGTTGGCCATTTAGCCCCAGGTGGGATTCGGGGTCACGGGCATAAACATTTCCAGCAGTAGTAGACACAGCCTAACAGTTTTCTCACATGGCTCTGCTGATTTGCGTTCCCACCGGCTATATGCACGCATTCCCATTGCTCCACATCCCCACTGACACACAACACTGTCACTTTTTTGGGGGGGAGGCATCCCGAAGGGTGGGTGTGTCATTGCGATGTTATCGGCTAGTGTTTTCTTGTGGTTCGGTTGCTGTTTTTTGTAGTGACTTTTCATACTCTAGCACTTGGTGTGTTTCCTTTTATGAAGTGTCACTTCAAATTTCTTGGTGTTTTTTTTCCTCCTGTTGATTTGTAACTCTTCATGTATTCTAGGTACATGGCCTTTGTTGGATGCATGTGCTCTAAAATACAGGCGTTCCCCTCCCCTATGTGACTCCCCTTTTCACCTTCTTAAAGGTGTCATTTGGTAAATAGAGGTGCTTAATTTTATTACAACCCAATATGTCCATCTTTAATGTCCATGTTGAGAAATTTTTGTGTACAACGGGCTCATGAGATTTCCTTCTGGATTAGCTTCTAGAAGCATCATTGTTCCTTTTCCACCCAGGTCTGTAGTTTCTCCCTGGAACTGGCCTCTGTATGGTGTGAGGTAGGGGTTGACATTCACAGATTTTTTTTCTCCATGGTGGATATTCGGTTGACCCTGCCCGATCATTGCAGAGGCCATCTTTTCCCGTGTTATTCTGCATGACGTGGGTCATAAACCAGGTGTCTGTCTGTCTGTGACTCTGTCTTAGGTTCTCTGTCCTGCCCCACTGGTCTCATCCGTGCTCCAAGGCCACACTGTCCTAGTGGCTGTGGTTTCCCAGTAGAATAGGTCCTCTTGCCAGGAAGTCTTCAAGTTATGGTCTTCAGGATTGTCGTGCGTATTGTCTGTTCGCCTTTCAAAATGCATTTTAGAGCTGGCTTGTGATTTTCACACGTGCATACTTCTTGTGAACCACTTTCCTCTTGGAATATTGTTTGGGATTCCATTGCATGTATAGTTAATGTAGGGTAAGTGGACTTTTTAAAAATACCAAGTCTTCTGATATATGAACCTGATATATTTCTCCATTCACTTAAAACTTTCTCCATAATTTTTGGTAGTATTTTTACTTAGAGATCTTGTACATATATGTTTTTAAAGATTTTATTTATTTAGTTTTAGAGAGGGAAAGAGAGGGAGAGAAACATCAATGTGTGGTTGCCTCTCACACGCCCCCAACTGGGGACCTGGCCCGCAACCCAGGCCTGTGCCCTGACTGGGAATCGAACTGGCGACCCTTTGGTTCACAAGCTGCCACTCAATCCACTGAGCCACACCAGCCAGGGCTCTTGCACATATTTTGTCTAATGTATTCACACATATTTTTAAGTGTTTTGATGCTATTACAAATTCTTTCTCTTTCAGATTTCCTTTTCTAATTGTTGCTAGTATATAGGAAGAACCATAGATCTCACCACAGTTAGGTTGGTTTTAATATTTGCAACAGTTTATGAATTTTGGTTCTTGTATTTTGTTCTCGAAGTGAATGTGCAAGCTGTTCACAACTTCTTTGCACTAAATGATTTGCAGAGATAGCACTCAGCCCGCAGTAATTATTAGCATTAGTCATTCTGTGGTTATGCATTGGGTGACTAAACATAAGCGATGACTCATTCTTTTTGTTTCTTTGTTTGAATACAGCAACTCCAGGTGGTTCCGCTGTTCGGGGACATGCAAATAGAACTGGCAAGATACATCAAGACCAGCGCCCACTATGAGGAAAATAAATCTCGGTAGGAGAGCAGCTGCCCAGTTAGAACAGTCTGCCATGTTCTCACTGTGGGTTTCTGACACTACATATTTATCTGATGATGACACCTTTACATTCTCAGGCATCTGGGACCGAATGCCTGATACAGTAGCCCTTGCGGTGGCTGTTTACATCTAAATTCCTTAAAAATGTAATTGAGTTCCATTTCAAATGTTTACTAGTTGGTGGCTCTTAAAAAAAAATTTTTTTTAATTGACTTTAGAGACAGAGGAAGGGAGAGAGAGAAAGAAACATTGACTTGTTCTACTTATTAATACATTCATTGGTTGCTTTTGAAACATTTTTATGTATTTTAATTTATTGATATTTAAAAATTTTTTCATTTATTTATTTTTAGAGAGAGGGGAAGGGAGGGAGAAAGAAAGGGAGAGAAATATCAATGTGTGGTTGCCTCTCAGGCATCCCCAACTGGGGACCTGGCCCACAACCCAGGCGTGTGCCCTGACTGGGAATCAGACCGGTGACCCTTTGGTTCACAAGCTGGCGCTCAATCCACTGAGCCACACCAGTCAGGGCTGATTTTCTTTTTATAAAGAGAGAAACATTGATTTGTTGTTCCACTTATTTATCAATTCATCAGTTGAATTTTGTATGTACTCTGACTGGGGATCGAACCCACAACCTTAAAAATCTAAAAACCATTGTGTATGGCTCGGGCCGTACAAACCCTGGACGCGTTCGGCCTGTTTGCCAAGCTCTGTGCTAACTTATTTCCTGGGAACCACCATTCCGTCTGATAGGTGAGCCTGTTAGACAGCTTCTCACCCTTTTCTGAGACACGTTTAGTAAGCTGAAACCTCTTAGGGCTTCACCACCAGCTCAGGCTCTGGTCTGGAGCAGGAGCTCGTTTCCATGGGATAAAATCCCCGCCTAAGTGAGTTCAAGGCAACCACGTGGCGGCTCTTTACGCCGGCTGTTCTCCTGACAGATGCAAATAGGCTCCAGGTTAGAGGTCATGGGAAAGTCAGTAAGACAATCGGGAAACAATGAGTTTGGCATACTTAATATTTTTCTGTTTAATCCTTATATGCAGACTTTTTTTTTCTCATTGCTTTTAGAGAGGAAGGGAGAGAAATATTGATGCAAGAAAGAAGCATCGATTGGTTGCCTCTTGCATGTGCCTGAACTGGGAATCGAACCCAGAACCTTTTGGTTATGGGACAACACTAACCAACTGAGCTGCGCGGGCCAGGGCAGTACTTATTTATTTTGTTTTTAATGCAATTTATTGTAAGTTGCTAATGTTTAATTGGTATTAATAGGCGTGTTTAGCAGCCCTCTCAGGAGCCTGAGCATGCAGCAGTCAGCTCTGAGCCAGCCCCAGTGGCCCAGAAAGGGCAAGGCAGTGAGGGGACGAATGTCAGCCCTCAGGCTCTGGGCTCCATCCAGGGCCTCTGGAGCTGGATGTGCTGTTTGGGACCTGCAGGGGACACCTGTGTTTTGAGAGTGGACCCCACGCAGGGCCTGGGCTTTGCATGCTGATTGCAGACTTGTGGAGCCACCTTGGGTGATGCCAATATAACCCATCATCCTACGTGGAATCAGAAAGTTAGAAAGCGCCCGAGTGCTGGCCTGGGAACCAAAAGGTTACCGGTTTGATTCCTGGTCAGGGCACATGTCTGGGTGGTGGGCAAGGTCCCCAATTGGGGGTGTGTGAGAGGCAACCAATTGATGTTTCTCACATCGATGTTTCTCTTCCTTTCTTTCTGTCTCCTTTTCCCTCTCTCTCAAAAATAAAATCTTTAAAAATTAAAAAGAAGTTAGAAAGGAATGCTGCTTGAGATGGATAGTCTGAAAAAATGGTAACTGCATTTGTCCCCTTCAGGCATTGGGGACCAGCTGGATAAAAATGGCAAGGGCATCAGCGCTACCTGCGAGGAAGCCCCAAGGCCGGCCTTTCCTCCTAAGACCTGCAGCAGTTTTAATTCTTATTTTTAGAGAATAAAGTTTGTATTCACTCTCCAAGAAAGGAGAGGAATGTGGTGTGAAGAGATACACTAGCATTGAGGGGTGAGGGCTTTGAGCTTTTATTGGATTATAATTGGATTAAAAAAGGGTGGGGGGTTACTGTTGTGTGGCCCCTGGGCTGCACGAGGCTGCAGTTTGCACCAGTATCTCCTACCAGTGGCTGTAGGGAGTGGTTGGTTCTGTTCTTGCTTTTCAGTAATTTCCAGTCAGATCACTGGCTGTGTGAAGGTGGGTGAGGAGGAGGCTGTCCCCAGAATCTGGAGAGACAGGGAAGGATTACAAACCTCCCCAAACCCCACAGAGACAGGGTTGGGGATTAGCCCGGGTCGAGTTTCCATTGCCCACTGCTCCCCTAGTCGCAAGCCTCAGGAGGCCAAAGGTGAGGGAGAAATAGAGAATGTCCCCATATGGGCCACCAAAATGTTAGGGTGGCCGGTGATGCAGGCTGGGAAGGAGTTCACAGAGAAGAAAGTGTAGAGAAGGAAGTTTTTATTCACTGTCCAAGAAAAGAGAGGGGCAGGGTATGGAGCGCTCCACCAGCCTATTTCTCAAAAAACTTCCTTCCCACTAATGTGTGTCTGTTTGCTGCTGAGATGGCGTGTTGTGCTCGTAGGTAGTTACGGTGATACCGCCTAGCTTCCAGGTCATGTCAGTTTTCCACTCTCCCAGCAAGGGTACTGCGTGTCCCGGAGTCCCTGGCTGACTTGTTTGCTGCTGTGGCTTACTGTGTTCCCGTGTGAGTAATCCAGGAGCGTCAGTCCCTGCTGGCCTGCAGAAGTGTGGCAGCGAGTCCTTGTTAGGACAAAGTCCTAAATCCAGCAACAGCTCTCAGCTCTTTAGAACGCAGTTTATTTGGGTTTCTTTTGTTTGTTAATTTTATTTTTCAATCACAGTCCGCATTCAGTATCACTTTGTATTAGTTTCAGGTGTACAGCATCCTGTTCGCACAGCCATGTACTGATAATCTACAGAGTCCCCCTGATATTTTCAGCACCCACCTGGCCCCCTACGTAGTTATTACAATGTTACTAACTCTGCTCCCTGTGCTGTAACTTACATCCCAGTAGAAAATAGGTTGGTGATTAAAGGGAAATTATGATGACTTTTCAAAGACAGAATGAGAAGGTTGGACAGAGACCCTGACCCAGGCCATGGGGCCAGGCCAGCTGCTTCCTCCCTGGGCCTCCATCTCCTCGCCAGGCTGCGGGGACCTGGGGACAGTGGCGGGCCGTCCAGCGTGCGTCCGCGGCCAGCGCAGCCCTGCGCAGGCGCCCGTCCCGGTGACACGTTTCCCTCGCCACCAGGTGGACGTGCACGTCTTCGGGCAGCAGCCCCCAGTACAACATCTGCGAGCAGATGATCCAGATCCGGGAGGACCACATGCGCTTCATCTCGGAGCTGGCGCGCTACAGCAACAGCGAGGTCAGAGCGCGCGCCCCGCACGGCACCTGCCGCCCGCTTTGCCCTCCGTCCCCAAGCACTGGCTTGAATCGCCTTGCGAAACAGAGATTAGTACCGGGTCTTCAGAGGCACCCATTACAACACAGCAGGGATCCCAGAGAAAGGGCTGAGGAGGGACCCTGAGTTAAGGGGCGTTTCCTAGTCTAGTCCCATGTTTCCAAGGCGCTAGACGGGGTGCAGAGGGAGGACGTCCTGGGTGCCCCGACGCGGGCTGGTTGTGTCTCCCCACCTGCCCAGTGTGGCGCCGAGCCTGTGGGGGTGCAGGAGGGGTGTGGCATGGGGGAGCCGCGGGGATGCCTCTTCTCACAGTTCAGCCGGCAGGACGGTGACACAGCTTGCCTGCCTTAAACCTGGATTATATTCTCTCGGGGTTGGGAAGGACCAGGTGCTCTTTCACGGTAACCAACTTCCCAATTCTTCGTGGGTTTGCATCGGATCCTCCCCTTAACCAATCCATTCCTAGATTTTCCGGGGTTCAGTGCCGTTTATCCAATCAGGTCCTTTTCCCAGGCTAGGCTCCACCCCTCTGGTCGCCCTCTTGGCTCCTACCGCGCATGCCTCGTCGTAGAAGGCCGTCTCCCTGCACCGTCTTGGCTCTGACTGCGCATGTGCCCAGCAGAGGACTGTTCCCCTATGTAGTTTGGCCCCTCCCACCCTAATCCAGAATGACACGGAATGACCCTCCCTGCCTGGTAGTGGGGTAGGTCCTAGGGCGGCGGATGCAGAGGGCTCCTGGGATGGTGCAAATGCTGCAGCTTCCTAGCAAAGCAGGCTATTGCCTGACTCAGCTCCCTAGTTTATTACATTGGGTTGGCCAAAAAGTCCGTTCAGGTTTTTTCCGTAAAAGACCTTTTTCATTTTCACCAATAATTGTATTGATTAGGCTATTTTGACCATGTCAGCTATCTCCAGCTATTGGTTTCTGGTGGTTGGAGGCATAAGACAGCAAAGAATTATTTGGCCAAAATGTCAATGGTACCAAGAAACTTCACAAAGCACTTTTGACACACTCGATCTGTCACAGCACCTTCTCCATGCACTGCACAAATCTTTTATTTGCATTTCAGTTGCATTTTTACCTTTTTTGAAATATTAAAGCATAATATGCTGAAATGTTGCATGTTTTCTTCCATTTTCAATATTAAAATGGCTTCACAAAAATTCACCAATTTTGATGATTTTTTTTTTAACGTATGCTGCTATGACAGTTGTCACAATACAATCTAACAGAATTGTTTCAAATTACTTTAAAAACAGCTCCTCACTACTAGAGCCATTGTACAGAAAAAACTAAACTTTTTGGCGAACCCAATATGTAGTGCGTGATTCCCTTTTCTCCCTTCCTTTATTAATATCTAGCCACCTCTGCTAACAGCCCTGTCTGCCACATCCTGTGCTCGGTGCTTCCCAAAAAAGGCCAATATTCACTAGATCAAAGTTTGAAGCAGGGAAAGGTTTATTGATCAAGAAGGCCTAGCTTGAGAAGATGGGGGGACCAGTTCTCAAGTCCATTTTAAGAGAGCTCAAAGGTCCAGTGTCTTCTATACCAGGGAAGGGAGGCTTGCTGAGGAAGTAGCGGGTGGGACTGTAGACAGCCAGGCCCCAGAAGGGCTCCCAGGAAAAGCAGAATATACAACAGTCCTTCTATATCGCAGTTCACTTATCACGGCCTTACTGTATTGTGGGATTTTAAAAAATATTTATTTATTGTAGATTTTTCATTATATCGCGGGATTTTGCAGTACTGTATTCGTATGTTGTTAAAGTGACGTACGTTTCAGAGTGTAGAATATGTTTAAGAACATAAGTAGTGTTTATAAAAGTGTGGAAAGGTTAATAAGGGATTGGGAACGGTTAAGGGACTGGGAACGGTTTATAAGTGTGTGGGAAGGGTTTATAAAGTCTTAAAATATATATAAATACTAAAATGTAAGGCTCCTACTTCATGGATTCTCACCTATCGTGGGGGGCATCTAGAACGTAATACCCGCGGTAAGTGAGGGATCGCTGTGTTTCTCAAATCCCCCTGCTGCTCTGGCTTCATCACTTTGTGAGGCATTCCCCACCTCCTCCCTGGCAGAGGGGCTGCTCAAGCCTCCAGCATAATCACTAGGCAATTAGCACATCTATAGCAGGAGCTGTTAGCCTGAGGCTTTCAGAGAGGAAGCGTTTCTGTCTGTTTCATCTTGGCATGGACAGCTGCCCTCAGGGGGCCCTGCGGTTGTCAGCCTTTTGCTGCAGGGAGACTCCTGTGCTCCACCATTTCACATTTTTGTGACAGTCCCTTTGGAGGAGGCTCCTCGACTGGGTTTGACAGGTCAGGGCATAAACACAGGGCTGGTTTTTATGGATCTGGGGTGACTTCTTGATGCCCCTGTGATGCTCTAGGTTGTCACAGGTTCCGGCCGCCAGGAAGCTCAGAAGACCGACGCTGAATACCGGAAGCTCTTTGACCTGGCCCTGCAGGGTCTGCAGCTGCTGTCACAGTGGAGCGCCCACGTGATGGAAGTGGTAGGCACCTGCTCTGCCTCGAGGTGGCCCGGAAGTGCAGGGACCTAAGAGGATGTCTCCCCACCTCCACCCTCAGTGGGTTGCAAATGCTTTTCTATCCAAACTCATCAAGAAATTGACTAAGTGATATTTTTTCTGCATTAATTTTGGTCTTTGGATCAAGAATAAGTTGGCTTTTTATCTGGGGCCCTAGAAATAAGGTTAGGTATCAATTTAAATGGAAGACAACGCGACATATATTTTATTTATGTGTGTTACAAATAAATAGCCAAGTCTGTTAGAACATAGTGATAGAATTATGTACCGTTATGATGATTTTGAATTTACATTTCTCTAAAGAGAGTTTTCTCTGGTATCGCAGCCACCAGTTTCTTTTGTGTGGTGTCCAAAAAGCGGTTTCTGATGCCACGTAAAGATTTGGATACCTAGAAGTCATGGGTGATATTGTTTAATTATTTTCATTAGAAAAATTTTATATTGAATGAGGACATGATTATTTGAAAGGCAACTTTTATTTTTTTTAATGGTGAGGAGAGGCCTAGAGTTTTCAATATTCCACACAAAATACCCAGGCCATTTTCCCTGGTATATTCCTTAAATCTCTGATATCTCTTAAACCTGAACTCCCATGGCCAGACTGGTTTTATGGAGATTCTGTGTGTGTGTGTGTGTGTGTGTGTGTGTGTGTGTGTGTGTGTGAGAGAGAGAGAGAGAGAGAGAGAGAGAAGAGAGAGACTTTTAGATGCAGCAAATAATAGAAGGCTGGTCTTTTTGGTAGTTTTGACTATGGTCATGCCCATCAAAATGTTAACAGCAAAGGTACCAAATGTTAGACTCAGTTTGGCAACCTCAGTTCTTGAGTTTGGGTGGGGAAGAATTCAGAGCCAAGGAACTCAAATACAAGCACAAGTTTATTTAGAAAGTCAGAGAGCTGGAAGAAAAGTTACAGAGACAAAAGAAGGGCTCCTGGAGCTTAGGAGAAAAAAAGGTAAAGAAAATGTGTCCTGGGAAAGGAGAGTGGGGAAGGCGTGGGCATGAGAGAGAGACAGACAGAGAGCACGTCATTGGTTTTACCTGATTTCCAAAGGCAAGGATTTTAGGGGAGGTCTAGGGAGGATCTCAATAGAACATGCATCAGCTCTCCAGGTGTGACCTTTCAAGGTCATGGTCTCCACTGATTGGTTGGCACCAAGGCTGGGGGTTCTCAGTCATTGCAGGTGGCCCTGACGTCAGCCCCGGTGTCCCGCCCCCGCCCGCCTGGCCTTGCCGCTTTTCTGGGCCCGGAGCTGAAACACCACCGAGGCCCAGGTGTTACCTCCAGTTTGCCCCGAACTCCGTCTCCGTGGTCAGCAGGCCCGGGGCTCTGCTCCTAAGATGACTGGATGCGGGCCAGAACCTCTGCGGCCTGAGGACTTCATGCTCAGGGAGTGGTCGTCCGAGGGCTTGTAGGGGAGTCGCAGGAGGCTGTTCCTCCTCTCCGGGGGTCTACCGCATGACCAGCAACAGAGGGTCTACAACTACATGACCAGCTACATGCTAGGAGAGGAAAGGTCCCCCAGGGGGCAAGGTCCCACATTACAGTTGTCCATTGCTGGGTGCCCGGGGCTTTCCGCCCTGGCCTGTGGCTTCTGCTCTGCCCCTGTCTGTAACTGCCTCCCCCACCACAGCGGCTCAGCCGTGGGCAGCAGGTGTGTGCATATCCCTTCTTTCTGACCGCCCCAGTATTCGTGGAAACTTGTGCACCCGACGGACAAGTACTCCAACAAGGACTGCCCCGACAACGCCGAGGAGTACGAGCGGGCCACGCGCTACAACTACACCAGTGAGGAGAAGTTCGCCCTGGTGGAGGTGAGCCTCGTCTGCGCGCTCTGGCTCCGTTCGCTCCGGCCTCCAGCTGCCTCCCCTCTCAAAAGCAGAGGCAAACCGCAAAGCAGACTGCCTTTTTTCTGCCCTTGCTTCTGTGTGGGGCGGCCCTTTGCATCTGTCACATGGTCCAAACGGAATGAAACAGGCTGCGGGTTCCTGGTCTCCTGCTCCCCTGGGGCGGATCGGGGGCGTGTGAGCTGTGGCACAGGGGACAGAAGCAGCCCTGGCATCTGAGATCCCCCATCCCCTCTGGAGCTATGGAGTCACCTGCTCTGCTCTTTTGCTGGGCAGTGGGCCCTGCATTTCCCTGTCCGCGTCCTTTTATTGCTGGTTGTACTTTGCCTGCCTTGCTTAAGAAATCTTCGCGTACCCTAAGGTCATGAAGATCTTCTCTTACTTTGCCTTCTGGATGTTTTGGAATCAGTCTGCCTTCACATTCAGATCGCTTGCCATCCTGGCCGCGGGTCCTGGGGCCTGGCCTGCGTGTCCTGCTCACTGTTCTGGGTTGTGGGATTGTTGGTCTCTGTCCCATGGCCCCTCTATCTCAGTTACTATAGTTGATTCTGGGTGTAGGAAAGCAAGTCTTTCTGTAAGAGTTCCTCAGATAGTCTTGCCCTTTGTATTTTCATGTACTTTTTAAAATCACTTTTTATCCCAATGAAACGATTAGAATTTTTAGTGAGGATACAAATAAACCTAGAAATCATTTTAGGGAAAATTGACAATTTAGAATATTAATACTTTATGACAATGGTATATCCATCCACTCGTTTAGATTTTCTTTAATGTCTCTTTTAAAATCTGTGTAAAACTTGCATGTCTGGGGTGCATTTTATTTTTGGGTGTCTGATATTAGATGGTATATTTTTAAATTTTTCTAAATGTTTGTTGCAGGTATTTAAAATCTAAATTATATTTGGCATTTTGCCTTGTATCTGCCAACTTGCCTAAGCTCACTTATCAATTGTAATATCCATCGATTCTTTTGGATTTTCTACTTACATAATCATATCATCTGGAAACAATGGTTTTATTCTCTCATCTTTCTTTCTTTCTTTTTCTTAAGTCACACTGTAGAATCCCTGCTCATTAAATAGAAATAGGCCTCAGGCATCCGGTCTCTGTCCTCCTCTCAAAGGGAAGGATTTCAGCATTTCACCATCTAGTATATTTGCTACGGGTTTCTCATAGCCACGCTTCCTTGGAGCAAGGAAGTTGCCTTCGCTTCCTTGCTTGCTGAGAGATTTTTCTCATGAATAGATATTTTATTAAACACTTTGCATCCGTAGAGATACTCACATGGCTTTTTATTCCATTGATGTGATGAATTTACATTGACAGGATTTTTAAAAACCAGGTTGGATGTCAAGCCAGCCTTGCATTCCTGGTATAAACTCACCTTGATTGTGATATATTGTCCTTATATATTGCTGGATATAGTTTACTAATGTTTTGCTTAGGATTTCTGTATCAAAGTTAATGAATGAGAGTGGGTTTTGCTTTTAGTGTTTTATTTTAGAGCACTTGGATTTGCAGAAACATTGCAAAGAGGTACAGTGAATTCCCACTTAACCTACACACATTTTCTTTTTTTAAAAAAAGATTTTATTATTTATTTTATCAAGAGGGGAAGGGAAGGCGGGAGAGAGGGAAAGAAACATCAATGTATGGTCGCCTCTCATGGGCCTCAACTTGGGACCTGGCCTACAACCCAGGCGTGTGCCCTGACTGGGAATCGAACTGGTGACCCTTTGGTTTGTAGGCCAGCGCTCAGTCCACTGAGCCACACCAGTTAGGGCGCATTTACCTTTATTAGTAATCTTACATTAGTGGTGTTACAGTTTAACAAACCAAATTATATGTTATTATTAGCTCAAGTCCATACTTTATTCAGACTTCTTCCATTTTCCCATGATGCCCTTCTGATCCAGGATTCGTGTTTAGCTGTCATGAGTCCTTAGGCTCCTGAGCTGTGACAGACTTTCCTTGGTTGTTTTCCTTGTTAGTTTGAAGGACCACGGATCAGGTTTTTTGTCAAATCTCCTCAGTTGGGTTTATCTGATTTTTTTTTTTCATGATTAGACAGGGGTTATAGGTTTTGGGAAGGGGGACCAAAGAGCCAAAGTGCCATTTTCATCACGACACGTCACAGGTACAGGCTGTGGACGGGACTCCTCACTGCTGATGTTGACAGCGATCCCTGGCTAAGGGAGTGTTGCTCAGGTTTCTCTCCTGTGAGGGGACACCACAACTGCCAGCTGGCTGTCCAGAGTGGCAGCGCTGTCCCATGAATCTGCCGGCAGTGGGAGTGGCTCTCGCTTTCTCTGAGTCCTTGCTGACCCTTGTCATTGTATTTTCGTTTTTTTTTTTTTTTTTTTTTTTAAGATTTTATGTATTTATTTTTAGAGGGCAGGGAAAGGGGGAGAAAGAGAAGAAGAGAAACATCAATCGGTTGCTTCTTGTATACATCCTGACTGGGGACCAAACCTGCAAGTCAGGCATGTGCCCTGACCAGGAATCGAACTGGCAACCTTTTGCTTTGCAGGGTGATGCCCAACCCACTGAGCCACACCGGCCAGGACATTGTTTGTCTTTTTGATTCTAGCTACCACTAGATGCTAAGTGGTATCGCACTGCAGTTTTGATTTGCATTTTTCTGACAACTAGTGATGGTGAGCATATTTTTATGTGCTTATCGACAGTTTGTATATCTTCTTTGGGGAAATATCTGTTCAGATTCTTTATCATTTTAATTGGCTCATCTAACTTTTTATTGAGTCTTATACATTCTTGATACCAACTCTTACCAGATGTACGATTTGCAATATTTTTTATGGGTTTTCTTTTTACTTTATTAATAGGGCCTTTTGAAGTGTAAACATCTTTAATTTTGATAAAGTTCAGTTTTTTAGTCTTTTTTTTTTAATCTTCACCTGAAGATATACTTTTCTTCCATTGATTTGAGAGAGAGAGAGAGAGAAACATCAATGTGAGGGAGAAACATCGATCACTTGCCTCCTGTACATGCCCAGACTAGGGCTTGAACTCACAACCTAGGCATGTGCCCTGACCGGGAAATGAACATGCAACCTATTGGTGTGTGGGACGACCCTCCAACCCACTGAGCAACCCAGCCAGGGCTTAGTGTCATATCTTAGGAAACCATTGCCTAATCCAAATTTCAAAGATTTATTCCTGTTTTCTGTTTTATAGTTTCACCTCATATTTAAATGTATAATTCATTTTGAGTCCATTTTTTTGGTGGTCTGAGGCAGCGATTCTGTCAGGGGTCCCCCAAGCCCACCCTCAGGCTAGATTCCCTACAAGGACTCACAGCACTAAATGGCTGCTCTATCAAGGTTATGACTGATCAATTGATTGATTACAATAAGGGGACTCCGATTAGAATCACTGAAGGGAAAATACACATGGTGGGGTGCAGAAGCCAGCGCTGACTTCCAGGGTCCCCTCCCACGGGAGTGGTGTGGGGTGTTCTCCCAGAAGTGGTGCTGGGTGACAACAGGTTCAGAGTGTCTGTCCATGGCAGCTCACCTGAGCATCGGTGTCCAGGACTTTGATTGGGGGTCAGTCATGCAGGCCTTTAGCACCTGCCTCATTGGCCCCAGGTTCACCTCTCTCCGAATCACACTGTCAGCAGGAGGGACACTGTGAAGAGGCCAGCGCCTCAGGCACACAGGCTGCCTTAGGGCCGGTCAGCCAGGGGCCAGACGCTGCCAGGGGCTTCCTGGGAACAAGCAGCGTCTGGTCACCTGGCCTGCTGGGTTTAACCCTTTCCTGCACCAGAGTCCAGCTTCCTTCTCCCGCCTGTGGGCATCTCGCTGTCCAGGTACTAGTTGTTGGAGAGACAGCATTTCCCATTGAATTTTTTTCACACCCTCGTTGAAAATGAATTGGCTGCAAATGGTGGGAGGGTTTGTTTCTGGGCTTGGAATTGTCTTCCGTTGATCTGCATGTTTCTCCTGGGCCAGTGTCCTCTGGAGTCTCCCACGTCTGTAACTGTATGGTAATGTCCCTCTTTTCCTGCTAATGCTGGTGATTCACATCTTGTCTATTTCTTTTCCTTGATCAGTCTCACTGAGCCATGTGTCAATTATATGATTTATCTTTTTTAAAGCAGCTTTCTATTAGGTGAGCATCCTCCACATGCTCGTTTTCTGGTTCATTCATTTGTGCTTTTACATATTTATTTCCCTGTACTTTTGGGAGATCTACTTCATTTTTCTTTTCATAAATTTATGATGTGTATTAGCCCTGGCCAGGTGGCTCAGTTGGTTGGAGCATTGTCCTGTACACCAAAAAGTTGCAGGTTCGATCCCTGGTCAGGGCATGTACAGGAGGTAACCAACTAATGTTTCTCACTCACATGGATGTTCCTCTCTCCTTTCCTCTCCCTCTAAAATCAATAAACATATCCTTGGATGAGGATTAAAAAAACTGTGATGAATATTAGATTATTACTATCCTCAGGCTTTTTTCTTTTATAAGGGATGCTCAAAATTGACTTTTCAGCAACCTTTTAATACATTCCTATAAATTCTAATGTATTTCACTTTCATTCACATTGGTGTGAAATTGGATTCAATTTGAATTCGAATTGGAGAATTTGCATTTTTTAAATAGAAACTTCTGTTTGAACAAGCCATAGAGATTCATTGAGTGGCCGGGGGTGGCAGCCTCTGGGGCACACCTCCGGGCCAGGTCCTGTCACGTGCCACACAACCGTGTGTCTCCGTGTGTCTCCGCAGGTGATCGCCATGATCAAGGGCCTGCAGGTGCTGATGGGCCGGATGGAGAGCGTGTTCAACCACGCCATCCGCCACACCGTCTACGCCGCCCTGCAGGACTTCGCCCAGGTCACGCTCCGCGAGCCGCTGCGCCAGGCCATCAAGAAAAAGAAGAACGTCATTCAGAGGTCAGCCTCCCTGAGTGCTCCATGTTCTTCAAGGATGGAGCATCGGTTTAGGTTTAAACAGCCACGGAATCAGCATTTTCCTAGCTATGGGGTTGGCCAAAAAGTCCGTTCAGTGTTTTCCGTCACATAAAAGACGCATTTTCATTTTCACCAATAACTTTACTGACTTGGGTATTTTGAGCACGTCGGCTCTCCCACGTGGTAGAATGCCGACTGTCCCCAATGATGTCTCAGTTTGATCGCTCTCAGCTTCAGCTGGTCTGCCTGCCTGTGGAGCATCGTCCAGCGAGGAATCTCCAGCACGGAACTTCACAAACCCCCTTTGACATGTTCAGTCACAGCACCTTCTCCACACACTGCACGAATCTTTTTTTGCGTTTCAGTTGCGTTTTTACCTTTCTTGAAATAATAAGGCATAATATGACAAAAATGGCGGGTATTTTCTTCCATCTTCAATAGCGCTTCTAGAGCCATTGTATGGAAAAACCAAACGAACTTTTTGGCCAACCCAATATATTCAGGCACATTTAATTCCAACCTCCAAACACCTTTTTGGTGAATTCACTTTAAGTGTAAGGCAGTGGGTTCAATTATTAACCTGAACAGCCTACAGGAAATCACTTGCACCCAGGCACCATGGTGTGTCCATCTTGTGGCAGGAAGAGGTGTCTCAGAATCTGCCCGACGACCCTGATTATTGGGCCTGTGGGGACACGCAGCCCAGTGTCCCACCTCCCATCTGAGGGTGTCGCTCACAGTATTTTTGCTCCTGTGCCTTTTGGCCTGTCCTGCAAACTGGTCAGAAGCTACAAGACGTTGCTGAGAGCCTTTGGCTGTCCTGAGCTGGCTTTGTCAGGGTCTGCCTTTCAGATAAAGGCGTCTTTCAGAGACATCTTTGTCAAATGGCGCTCAAGGGGCTCCCAAGTGTGTCAGTTTCATTTAGTTGCCTCTTAGGGGAGGCATCAGTGCCCTGGCATGGACTGGTGTTTTAACGTTAATCAGGTGCTGGTGCTTGCCATAACGGGGTGCTTACCACGTGGGGGCGTGCAGGGTGGTCTGAGTCACTCGGGTGTCATCCAGCACCCTCCCAGCGAGGTCATCAGGAGGGGCACATGGGTGTGTCTGCTGTGAGCATGGCGCCTGTAAGGTATCTGCACAGAGGAGCCCTGGGTGGGGGGGCACATGTTCCACACCAATTGGGGATATAGGCCCAATTGCCATAGTTGTGTAGGTCACTTCAAGTTCCTGTCAGAAAACGGGGGTCAGCTGCCGGGAGGTCGCGCGTCAGCTCCCTGAATGGATATTTGCGCTCTGTGGTCCTGCTGCCCTTAGCATGATTCAGCGTTCAAAAAAATAAAA
Source organism: Furipterus horrens (assembly GCF_987537825.1). NCBI lineage: Eukaryota > Metazoa > Chordata > Mammalia > Chiroptera > Furipteridae > Furipterus > Furipterus horrens. The sequence continues at coordinate 152,865 of NW_028327186.1, read as the reverse complement.
CGTAATTTCTGGGCTAACTGATGCCAATTGCAACCATGTCAGATCTTCTGGGGCTAGTGGTGTCTGCAGGAGAACAGCCTATTTTTTTTTTTAAGATTTTTTATTTACTGATTATTTTAGAGGGAGAGAGGAAGGGAGAGATCGATTTGTTCATTATTCATGCATTCATTAGTTGAGTCTTGTATGTGCCGTGACCAGGAATCGAACCAGCAACCTTGGCATAGCCAGATGACTCTAAACAACTGAGCTGTTTGGCCAGGGCCAGAACAACCTGTTTTCTAAATTTCCCGTTGAACTGGTCCAGCGCCTTGCCCCACGCGCACCCCCAGGGGAGTTAATGTGTGAGAGCCGGCTGGCCCGAGAGAGCTGTGTGTCAGGAGGGGAGGCGCTGCGACTGTAAATGTCCCCACGGTGTCGGCACCATGTGCCTTGCTGTTCAGTGTCCTGCAGGCCATCAGGAAGACCGTGTGTGACTGGGAGACAGGACATGAACCCTTCAATGACCCGGCCCTCCGGGGCGAGAAGGACCCCAAAAGTGGCTTCGACATTAAAGTGCCCCGCCGCGCCGTGGGACCCTCCAGCACGCAGGTTCTTGTCCCCCTGCTCCCCTGCCTCTGCCCCCCCCCGCCCCCCCCCCCCCCCGCCGCCAAGCAGACCACCCCTAAGCTGGGGGTCGGGCAGTGCTTGGGCAGATCGAGGATTGCCCATGTCTTTTCTGCCCCTCTGTCCCCGGCCCGTGTGAGCCTGGCACATTGACCAGGACGCCCCGGGACTGTCGGGTTCAGTCACCTGCATGCAGAATTTAATTTGACTTTCTCACCTCCCGAGTCCAAAGTGTGGGTGGCAGTCTGTGTCTGCATTTACGCTGGGTTTCTGGGTGGGTGTTTTAGGGCATGGTTATAATTTTTACACTGGGCTGGAAAATATCATTCCTAAATATAAAACTTGGAGACATTTTAAAATGTAGCTTTTGCGTGTCCCCAGACTTAAATTACCACCGCTGTTCTGTTTCTCCTGCTCGGGTCCCACCCCCAAGCAGCTTTCTTCTGACTCACACCTGACTGTACGCACTTCTTCTTTTCTCCTCCCGTTTGGGGACTTGGCCCTTCTTGCTTGTCACATCTCTGTTGGGGCTTTTCTTGTCTCTTCTGCCGGTCACTCAGAGAATCACCAGCAAAGCATGACGCGGGCTGTCAATGAAACGCTCAGGCTCTGGGAGGAAGGCCCGGCCCGGGTGTGTCCCTGGTGCATCCTCCGTCCTGTGTGCGTGTCCCCTCTCCGCGTGTCGTGTGACTAACGCCTCTCTCCCGCCTCTCCCCCGTGTCTGTCCGTGTCTAGCTGTACCTGGTGCGCACCATGGCGGAGTCCTTGAGCTCTGCTGAGCTGCTGAGGCAGCTCAGGTCTCTGGGCATGGAAAGGCTGTTGCATGTGGTTAACGCGTTTCTGAGGCACTCCTACACCTATCCGCCTCTTTTAACCTTTGGTGGTAAGACATCGTTTGTTTATCTCATTGGTCTTCACGGCACGGAGGTGAACTGCTCCATAGCAAGTCCTTCCCCCCCGGCAGCAGCAACGTGGCCACTTAGATGGTCGCCCAGAGCCCCCTCAGGGGAGCCAGCGGGGCGTCCCGGCCCAGGTCAGGAGCAGGTGTCCTGTGGTCGAATCAGTGTGGCACAACTAACGGACCATGTGTACTTTCTCCCCCGCGGATGTGTCCTCGGATAACGCAGCTTTACATGGTGAGAACCATGCTAGAGTCCCTCATTGCAGACAAAAGCGGTTCCAAGAAAACTCTGAGAAGTAGCCTTGAAGGGCCCACGATATTGGACATAGAAAAATTCCATCGCGAGTCCTTCTTCTACACTCACTTGATAAATTTCAGTGGTAAGAGAAGCTGCTGACCAGCGCCCGGCCCAGCATGTTCTAACACCGCTAACACCGTCTAGACTGCTTCTGCCTGCCTGACCGTCCCCTGCTGTGGGCCCCTCACACACCCAGGTGGTGGTGTGTGTCGTAACCCTCGTGGCATTCCCCCACCTGTTGCTGTGAACACATGGCCGGCGTGGGCGCCCTCCGAGCGGCATGGCCTTTAGAGGGGTGAGGGCCGTGGGGCCATAGCGGGCCCTTCCTCCTGAGCCCAAAGTCTTTGTAACCACACAGGGTCCGAGAAACGCAAATGTAACCTGTCCTCTGGTTGGAGACCAAGACAGTGATGAGTCACAGAAACAGACCCCTGGGGCAGTGATGCGTGTGGTGTCACAGGTTACCTGACCCAGGCAGTCTGCCTGGGGTGACGCTGGTCACCGAGACCAGGGTGCCAGGTGCATGCCCTTTGTCACATGGAGTCATCCACGTTTACCCCTGTGTAGTGGCTGTGTGCTCAGAGCGGGAGGCTGCAGGTTTGCAGTCAATAGTAAGCTTTTTTTGTTTTTTACTCCATTGCAAGACAGGTTTTTTTTTTTTCTTTTTTAATCCTCATCCAAGGATATGATTGTTAATTTGAGAGAGAGGAAGGGAGAGAAAGAGAGAAATATTGATGTGAGAGAAACATTGATTGGTTGCCTCTCACGTGCCTTGACTGGCGACTGAACCCATAGCCTAGGCATGTGCCTTGACCGGGAATTGAACCTGCGCCCTTTCGGTCATAAGGATGATGCTCCAACCAGCTGAGCCACCCAGCCAGGGCACAGGACAGAAGCTTTAAAAAAAAAAGGTCTCTGTTGCATCAGATAAACCTGCACTGAGTATGCACGTAACGCTGCGTCTTCATCCTAAGTAAAATAATCCTGGTTTTGTTTCTCTTTTCAAAAGGGCAGTTTTTCCTCCCAGTCTCCCCGGGGGGCTCACAGGGCTGACCAGGCCCACTCGTGGGCCCAGGTATATCTGTGCGGGCCCATGCGGTCGGACACCGACTCTGTTCCCCTCGTGGGCGAGAACAGCCCAGGGTGGCTTTGCCGGCAGCCAGGCCGCGGGGTCCCGTCCCCAGTGCGAGGCGCCCGGGGCCCTGCCGCGCTCGCCCCCTCCCGCATGGCTCGGGGCTGATTGCGCAGCCGCACCCTGTCTGTCTGCGGCGTCTGTCCGGCCTGCCGAGGACTAACACGCTGTCGCTTGCGTCCTCCAAGAAACGCTGCAGCAGTGCTGCGACCTCTCCCAGCTGTGGTTCCGCGAGTTCTTCCTGGAGCTGACGATGGGCCGCAGGATGCAGTTCCCCATCGAGATGTCCATGCCCTGGATCCTGACGGACCACATCCTGGAGACCAAGGAGGCGTCCATGATGGAGTGCGTGTCCGCGGCGGGGGCCGGGTCCTCGGTGGCCTTCGGGGGTGGGAGGCAGAGGAGGGGCCGACTGTTTTCAGTGCTTCGTTTGACGTCATCATTCTTGGGCTGAGGCGTCAGAGGTTAATACGATACAAGCCACAGGTTTCTTGGCTTTTGAGTGAAGTCAGGAGCTCAGGCAGGAGCACTTGCCACTGTGTCCCGGCCGGTGAGGCTGGGGACTCAGCTGGGCTCAGGGACAGGGGACATGGCCTGAACTGTCGCCAGGCTCAGCCTCCAGCCAGGTGAGTTTGGGGGAGGTGGTGGTGACTGAACAGCTTTGATATGAGGTCAGGGCTGAGGGTCGGAGCAGGGGTCAGACGTCAGACATTCAAAATCTGAAATCCAGGGAGAGGAACTAATAGAAAATGGGGGTGTCTCGTAGCGACCCCAGTGGGCTGACCCAGCAGGAGCCTCCATGCCACTCGCTGGCCCCGTGGGTGTCCGTGTTCATGCGGCGCTCAGGGGCACGGCCTTCTGCTGTCCCTGTGCCTCAGTGTGAGCAGCTCAGATGCCCAGCGGACACCTCGGGGTGTCGCGTGCCTCTGGGTCGTGCCTCTGGGGTTGGGGTCAGCTCTGCTGCTCACATGGCCGCCCCCCGCTAAACGGGCAGCCGCCCACCCTCGGAGGGACCTTACTCCCGGGAATTGTTGGCAGCGCCTTCTGCCCAGACACGGGGCGCAGACACGGACTTTCCGCCACGCTGGGCATATTGGTGGTGACCCGTGGGCGCCAGGGCCTGCGTTTTTCTTTCTAGGTCAGGCAGGTCACTCTATTATTATTATTCTTTCCTTCATTTTATTTTTATTACAGCATTTTTGCTTCATTTACACAAATAGAAAATAAACTGGGTCTTATTTTCATCCAAACATTGAGGTTTTGAAGGTTGTACACGATACTTGTTAAAAATAGTTCACTCTTAAAAGTAAGAAAATTACTCGTTTTGTGGTTATAAAAAATACATCTTGTGGTAAAACCCATTGAAACAGGCTAACGGGGGCGGTGTAGGCGCTGCGGCCCCAGCCCCCCGGGCGCCCTGGGCCTGGCGGTGGCCGGTGTGGGGGCAGCGGGGCGGGGCCCCGCAGCAGCCAGTGAGAGGGGAGCAGTGGGGGCTCTCGGGGTGCGGGCTGGCTCACCGCGCGACCTCCGCAGGTACGTCCTCTACTCGCTGGACCTGTACAACGACAGCGCGCACTACGCCCTCACCAGGTTCAACAAGCAGTTCCTTTACGATGAGATCGAGGCGGAGGTGAGAGCGCAGGCACCTCGGGGGAGCTCTCTTTCATTTTCTTGTTCTCAGTCTAACCCAGTGAGGTTTGAACAGTGCAATGAACCTATTATTATTATTATTATTATTTATTTATTTTAGAGAGAGGGGAAAGGTGGGAAAAAGGGAGAGAAACATCACTGTGTGGTTGCCTCTCACGTGCCCCCAACTGGGGACCTGGCCTGCAACCCAGGCCTGTGCCCTGACTGGGAATCGAACCAGCGACCTCTTGGTTCGTAGGCCGGCACTCCATCCACTGAGCCACACCAGCCAGGGCTGGAATGAACTTTTGAAATCAATCTTTAGGGTGAACCCTTTTGTCTGCACTTTTCTCTGTGTATTTGTTCACATGACAGTTGGAGTCTCACAGTGTACACTGTGCCCTGGCTACATGGCTCAGTAGGTTGGAGCGTCCTGTGTACCAGAAGGTTGCGGGTTCGATCCCTGGTCAAGGTGTGTATGGAGGCAACAGATAGATGTTTCTCTCTCACATCGAGGTCTCTTTCTCTCTATCCTTGCCTCTCTCTCTAAAATCAATAAACATTATTTTAAAAGCTAAACAAAAAACAGTATAAGCTGCTGGGAGATGAGATATTTCACTGGGCAGCCTGCTGTGTGTGGTGATGGTGTGAACAGAGAGGCTGCTCCCATGTCTTGGTTGTTGGGAATAATGCTGCAGTGAAGGCGAGGGTGTAGGTATCTTTTCAAGTTAGTGTTTTTGTTTCCTTCAAATACAGACTCAGGCATAGAATTGCTGAATCAAAAACAATTTTTTTAAAGGATTTTATTTATTTATTTTTAGAGAGGGGAAGGGAAGGAGAAAGAGAGGGAGAGAAACATCCATGTGTGGTTGCTTATTGTGCACCCCCAAGTGGGGACCTGGCCTGCAGCTCAGGCATGTGCCCTGACTGGGAATTGAACCAGTGACCCTTTGGTTCATAGGCTGGTGCTCAATCCATTGAGCCATGCCAGCCAGGGCTCAAAAGATTTTTTTCAAGTGTGTTTGTTATTTGATCTTGATTTAGAGAATCAAAGTATAATGTCCGCTTTATTTTTCTTCAGGTGAATCTATGCTTTGACCAGTTTGTTTACAAGTTGGCAGACCAGATATTTGCATATTATAAGGTTATGGCCGGAAGGTGAGTATGTGGTTTGTGGTTTGGGTAGGAAATCTTGGTAACTTGATCTTATATTTGCATTAAAACTCAGAGCAAGTGAGAAATGTCCTCTCTTCCTTCCATTCTAGTTTGCTTCTTGATAAACGGTTACGATCCGAATGCAAGAATCAGGGGGCAGCAATCCATCTCCCGCCATCTAACCGCTACGAGACGCTGCTCAAACAGAGACACGTGCAGGTGAGCGAGGCCTGTCCTGGCCTGGTAAGACCTGGAGATGACATTTGAAGTAGTGGGGTTTTCTTAGGATTCACTGGCTTTTAATAGATGTCAGTATGTTATGTGACTGTGGGAACATCTTTCTGAAGCATTAAGATTTTAAAGATAGCCCTGGCTGATGTGGCTCAGTGGACTAAGCACTGGCTTGTGAACTGAAGAGTTGCTGGTTTGATTCCCAGTCAGAGCACATGCCTGAGTTACAGACCAGGTCGCCAATTGGGGGCACGAGAGACAACTGATCAATGCATCTTCTTGCACATCAATGTTTCTCTGCCTCTTTCTTCCTCCCTTCCACTCTCTAAAAGTAAAAAAATAAAATCTTTAAAAAATATATTTTAAAGTCAAACACTTTCTATTGAATAACCTGAAACACAAGGGAAAACTTGCAGCGCTGTGCCCTCTGCCCTGCTCCCAGCTCACGGGGCATGTAGGGACCAGAAGCCTCAGTTCCTCTCTAGGAGCCCACATACCAGAGCTTAAGAAGCAGCTCTGAGCCCTGGCTGGATGGCTCATTTGGCTGGAGCACTGTCCCATGCACCAGAAGGCCGTGGGTTCAGTTCCCAGTTAGGGCACGTACCTAGGTTGCAGGTTCAATTCCTGGTCAGGGTGTGTACAGGTGGCAACCAATCTGTGTTTCCCTGTCATATCGATGTTTCTCTCTGTCTTCATCTTTAGGTGAGGATTAAAAATAAAAAGAAGCTCTGAGAAATGAGAAATGTTTATCAGCTCAGAGGTTTGAGAGAGCAGCTTTTTCTTGGCTTGCACAAAGAATAAAAATACACTGCTTGTCTTTTATTTCTTTAAAAACAATGTGTTTAGCCCTGGCTGGTGTGGCTCAGTGGCTTGAGTACCTGCCTGCAAACCAAAGGATCACCGGTTCAATTCCCAGTCAAGGCACAAGCCTGGGTTGCAGGCCAGGTCCCCAGCTGGGGGCGTGCGAGAGGCAACCACACATGGATGTTTCTCTCCCTGTCTTTCTCCTTCCCTTCCCCTCTCTCTAAAAATAAAAAAATAAAATCTTTTTTTTAAAAAAGAGATAAAAAAAAAAAACAATGTGTATACATCATAAAAATTGAAGAAAATACAGAAAACTGGGGAAAATTTGCTATCATTTCTAGTCTCTACACAGATAACCACCATGCACATTTGGGAGGATGTTCCACCAGGGTTTGGTTTGTATTTTTATATTATGAAATGATATCGAGGTGCACATATGTTGTTAGGACTCTGTAATGAAGATGCTGTAATTTTCTCTTTCTCGACTCTGTGACTCTGTGGAGATGACGCATGCGCAGTGCAGGCCACTCCTGGGGGTGGTGGGGTCCTGTGTGCTATTGTAGGGGGTGTGCTGACCGACAGACCCAGATCCTTCAGGCTCTCTGCTGAGCCTTGGGTTCCCGCTTGCGAGGTTACTGTAAAGTCAACTCAAAGAACTCTGTGAAAGCCCTTTAGGACTTTGACTTGCAGAATTTTTTTAAAAGATTTTATTTATTTATTTTAGAGAGGGGGAAGGGAGGGAGAAAGAGAAGGAGAGAAACATCAGTGTGTGGTTGCCTCTCCCACACCCCCAACTGGGGACCTGGCCTGCAACCCAGGCCTGTGCCCTGACTGGGAATCGAACCAGCGACCCTGTGGTTTGCAAGTCAGCACTCAATCCACTGAGCCACACCTACCAGGGCTGACTTGCAGAATTTCAACTATAGGAAAGGAGATTGTATATGTGTGTGTGTGTGTGTGTATATATATATGTATATATATATATAATTTAACGTAACATTTAAATGGTGGACGTTGTTTGTCTTATAGTTTAGACTCAGTTTCTAGGTGGGGGAGATACATATGAATTTGTGCTTATTGATGTTTGCTCTCCGGCCTCTCCATCCCCAGCTCCTGGGCAGGTCCATAGACCTCAATCGCCTGATTACTCAGCGCGTCTCGGTGGCCATGTATAAGTCTCTGGAACTGGCTATTGGACGGTTTGAAAGTGAAGACCTGACGTCAATAGTTGTAAGTGCTTTTTCCTTCCGCAGGCTCAGCAGCTTTGTTGGCCACTGTGGTCCTTACTGACAAATTGAACCAATGACATGCTCAGTTTCGGCACAGAGAACAAAAGGTATGCACTAATGAAGCATGGCCTGTCCTGGGAATCTTCTTGTAGCATCTGCTCTTAATAGTCACAGTTCTAAGTTGACTGCGAAGAATAAATAATCCCCGTCTTGAATAAATTACACCTAATTGTGGTATAAGAATGAAAGAAAAGTTTTAAAAATCCAAAGGAAGTGAAGACAGAGAAAAAGGATTTGAGAAAATTTGAGAGAACATTACATAGCATAATAGAAGGGCGATGAAGGTCCAACATACATATCACAGGGTCCCTGAAGAAGAAACCAAAGCGATAGGATGAAACAGACATTAAAAGTTGTGTGTTGGAGAGTGACAAGGGATCATGGCCGAGTGGTCTCCCTGCTATCTGTCCTTGAATTTACACAAATCAGACATCTGTAATCCAGCAAACGTTGCCCTGCTCAACACACACAGACACACACACACACGAGAGGCGCACACGCCAGTGTGGCTGAAGGTGGGTGTGTTGGAGTGTCAGGGTGGGTGAGACGGGGAAGTACAATGTGCTGCTGCAGATGTATGTCAGTGGCCACAGCTAACGCAACAGTGGAGGAATAGGGGCATGGCCCGCGCTACTCCATGGTGGGGGGTAGCGCCGATGCCTGAGAATCCGGCCCCTCCCCCTGCCCCCCATTGCTGCCACATCTGGTAGCAACAGAGGAAATATGTCTACAGTCCCGTGTTACAGCGCAGATGTGCCAGTGGCCATAAGGAACAAGGGAGCAGCGGTGAAGGCTCATGAACCCAGCTCCCCGCTACCTACCCCCCGCCCCCCGCCACGATGGTTGTGCCCTGACACCGAGACAGCCTGGACACATCAGGGACACCACCACCCTAGTCATCAAGGCGTTGATTTCTGCAGCCACAGCGATCCCCGCCCCCTTACACACACAACCCTGAAGGTGCAAGTAGAACAGGTAAAACAAAAAATTGCTCTACAGCACCATCTACTGGAAAACATAAGAAAAACTTCATCAGCGTGAAGTTTGTTAAGATCAAAAATGATATCTCAACAAGAGTTGACTGCCTCAGGTGCACAGGCAGAGGGACAGTCCATCGAGTACTGAACAACCAAGGGAACACAGTAACTCAGAGAGAACATGACAAGTCTCCGGAAACCGGATTCGAAGCCATGGAAGTCTGTAATTGAATGACAGAGAATGCAAGATGGCAACCATGAAGAAAACTCAGCAAGGCAGTGCAACGAGCCCAGGAGTGGAATTAGTGAAGAAGAGGGGTTCTTTACCAAAGAGGTGGAAACTATACAAAAGAACGAGCCCTGGATGGTGTGGCTCAGTTGGAGTGTTGTCCGTAAGCACAAGGTTATGTGTTTGATCCATGGTCCAGGCATATATGATCTCTGGTCCAAGCATGTGGGAGGCAACCCACTGGTGCCTCTCTCTCACATCGATGTTTCTCTCTCTTTCTCCCCTCTCTTCCTTCTTCTCCTTCTGAAAAGCAATGAAAAATTATCCTTGAGTGAGGATTAAAACAAAAAACAAATTCTGGAGCTGAAGAACTCAATAAATGGGATGAAGAATACATTAGAAAGCACTGGAAATACAGCAGACCAGGTGGAAAAGACAACTAGCGAGCTTGAAGAGAGAAATCTAGAAATGATTCAGGTTGAAGAAATGAAAACTAAGAACTCTACGAGAACTACCTGCCCCATTAGAAGGAGCAGCATAGTGATAATAGGCATCCCAGGAGAAGAGAAACAGAAGGGAATAGCCCTGGCTGGTGTGGCTCAGTGGATTGAGCAGCGGCCTGTGAACTGAAAAGTGGCCGGTTCGATTCCCAGTCAGGGCACATGCCTGGGTTGTGGGCCAGGTCCCCAGTTGGGGGCGCACGAGAGGCAACCACACACTGATGTTTCTCTCCCTCTCTTTCTCCTTCCCTTCCCCTCTCTCTGAAAATAAATAAAATATTTTTTTTAAAGAAAGAATTTTATGTCAAGCCAAACTGATCTCACAAGAGTAAAGGCCATGGACAAATGGCAGTGACTATGCAAAGGACTCGAGAAAGCGTGCTCGTTTACTGCAGAGACAGCGCTGGGTGAGGGGCAGCGAGGCCTCCGTGGGGAGGGTGTCTCCTCGGGCTCACCTGTTTGATCATCTCCCTGGAGGGCGCACGGGGCTCCCGAGGTCTTCCTCAGAATCACATGGGCTGTCTTGGCACTTGAGACCCCCAGCTGCCCTTGTTACAAACAGTTTGTTCCAGGATGATGTGGATTACAAAATGGCCAAGGCTTTGACCAGTGATGCCCGTTAGAAATGTAATACAAACCACTTAGATCATTTTAAATTTATGTGTAGTTACGTTAGAAAAGGAAAAAGATTAAGAAACAAGTGCTGGCGAGGATGTGGAGAAAAGGGAACCCTGGTGCACTGTTGGTGGGAATGCAGATGGTGCAGCCACTGTGGAGAACAGTATGGAATTACCTCAAAAATCTAAAAATGGAACTGCCTTTTGACCCAGTGATTCCTCTGCTGGGATGACACCCAAAGAATCCTGAAACCCCAATTCAAAAGGACCTGTGCAGCCATATGCTCATAGCAGTGCTAGTTACAGTAGTCCAGTCCTGGAAACAGACTAAATGCTCATCAGTGGATGAGTGGATCCAAAAACTGTGGCACATTTACACAATGGAATACTACACAGCAGAGAGAAAAGAGGAGCTCTTACCTTCACGACAGCAAGGATGGAACTGGAGAGTATTATGCTTAGTGAAATAAGCCAGGCAGCAAAAGACAAACACTGTATGATCTCACCTAATACAGGAACCTAATGAACAAAAGAAATGAACAAAATAGAACCAGAGGCACGGAAACAAGGAGCAGACTGACAGTGACCAGAGGGGAGGGAGGAGGGGGAGAAGGAGGGAAAGGAGGGGAAGGGTCTAGTCAAGGAACATGTATGAATGACCCAGGGACACGGACAAGTGTGGGGATTGACTGTGGGAAGGGGGGGTGGAGCAGGGGAGAGCAATGGGGGGAAAATGGGACACCTGTAATAAAACAACTAGGAAAAGGAAAAAAATAGATGAAATTAATCATCTATTTTATTTAACCCAAAATAGCCCCAAATTAGCAACTCAACATGTAACTATTATAAAAACATTACTTGTATGGATATCTTACGTCCGTTGTCTCATGCCCGGGTTTTGAAATCTGGTATCATGTGCACAGTGCCCCTGAGCTTGGACCAGCCATGTTCTCTTTGCCACGTGTGCCCAGTGGCTGGCTCAGGGGACAGGGCAGAGCTAGACAGGTTTCACGTGCCATCCGTGGGTGACCCTGCCAGCCCTGTGGAGCGGCCGTGCCTTTAAAAGACTCCAGGTGCGTTAGAGAAGCCGGCTCAGGCTGACACCTGAGGGTGCACACTGTGCTGGCCCAGGCGGGGGGGGGGGGCGGGGGGGGTGTCCAAGTGGTCTCTGCGCTGTGGGCGGCTGGAGGCCAGCGGTGGCAGTGCAGAGGTGACCACAGTGCAGAAAGCTGATGGCCCTGGGGGGCAACCATGGTCTGGAGGGGCATCTAAAGGCAGCAGAGAGGGTGCTGGACTTCTGCCGCGTGCGCTCTTGGCCTGGCTTATTGACCCCACCCCGGCGTGTCCCGCTCTGTCCTGCCCTCCCATGGCGCTGCACCTGTGGGGAATGGAGGCCACTGCCTGGGCCGCGTTCTGTCCTCACCCGTCCTTGTGGCCCTGTAGGAGCTGGACGGCCTCTTGGAGATCAACCGCATGACGCACAAGCTGCTGAGCCGGTACCTGACGCTGGACAGCTTCGACGCCATGTTCCGCGAGGCCAACCACAACGTGGCGGCGCCCTACGGGAGGATCACCCTCCACGTCTTCTGGGAGCTCAACTACGACTTCCTGCCCAACTACTGCTACAACGGCTCCACCAACCGGTGAGCGCCGCCCGCTGCCGGTCCAGGTGTCGGGGCGCCCTGGGTCGCTGTCCCCGCTGTGCTCCCCCTTGTTTCTCCTGTCCAGGGCACTTGGGCAGCCCTGGGCCAGCCCTGGGGCGGTGGTCGTGGCGTTGGCACGGGACCGTGTAGTGGGCAGGGGTCCCTCTCTGGGCTCTTGCGTGTGGCTCAGGGTGAAAGCTGTGGTGCTCAGGGTCGTGGCCGCAGGGTCTGCGCCCGTCCCCAGCCTCACGTCTGCCCGGCGCTGGCGTGTGCAGGGCGACTGCTTTTCCTGGCTCCTTCTGGGATGCTGGGCAGGTGAGGGTCCCTCAGGGAGCTCCCCTCCCATCTGCCTGCCGTTTTCCTACAGTGTTGCCCCAGACCACGTGGCCAGCCGGGCGGGTGGCACGGACGGTGACAGCCGTTTACCGTGGTCCAGCCTCACGCCTAGGCCTCTGCCTGTGTGGGGTGTGTTCTCTCTGCGCTGAGCTCAGCTCCTGGTCTCTGAGCGCAGGCCGGGGATGTTTGGGTGTGTGAGAGTGCGTGTGCAAATAACTGAGAGTGCATGCGTGCAATAGTGATAGTGCAAGAGTGCGAGAGTGTGCATGCAAATGAAAAGGAGTGCATGCGAGTGAGATGCATGCATGAGTGTGAGTGCACACGAGTGCGTGTGCCCTCACACACGCACACACTCATGCACACGAGTGTGAGTGCGTGCATGTGTGTTTACATGAAGTGTGTGAATGTGGGTGTACATGTATGTGAGACTACAAGTGTGAGAGAAAACGGGTGTGTGCACATGAGTGTGTGTGTGAGAGAGTGACAGACTGGGACAGACCGTGGGTGGGAATGAGTGAAGGTTTGGGAGAGTGAGTGAAAGGGTGCGTGTAAGAGTCAGTGAGATGCTGGGTGTGTAAGAGTGAGTGTGAGATGGAGAGTGAGTGTGAGATGGTGAGAGGGGGAGTGTGTGAGTGTGAGAGGGTGATGGAGGGTGAGAAGGAGAGCGTGTTAGTGTGAGCAGCCGTGTGAGGGGTGTGTGTAAGGCAGAGAGGGAGTGTGTGAGGGGGTGCGAGGGCGTGTGTGTGAAACTGCGTGGGAGATGGTGGGTGGGACCTGAGTAGCAGACGAGTGCCCGCACCTGCCCCCCCGCCTGGGCCTCCCTCACTGCCAGGGCCGGGGGCTGCGCAGCCGAGTGCCGGCTCCTTTCCGCGTGTCCCCGGGACTGAGTTAGGTTTGCAATGGTCCTGCCGCCCGGGGCCCAGACCCTCTCCCTGGGTTTGGAGACTGTGTTTGCGGGGTTCCCTGGTGCTTTCACTTTGTTCCCCAACCTTGAGTACATTTATCAGACTTCAGAGTATTTGTATCTCACTTATATTCTGATTTTTTATTTCCTTGAGTTTTTCTATGTGGTGATTAGTTCAGTGAACTGGAGGATTTAATTGATGAGTAATGGACAAGTTCTGACTTTCAAAGAACAATGACATGTTTGGTTTTCTTTTTTTCTTTCTTATTTAGATTTGTTCGGACAGTGTTACCATTTTCTCAAGAATTTCAGAGAGACAAACAGCCTAACGCCCAACCCCAGTATTTGCACGGATCCAAGGTAGGCTTTCTCGTGTTTGTGTTATGATATCTAAGTTTACAGTTAAGCGTATTTTGAAGGTTAGCTTAAATCAGCTTAGTTACGATGACATAAACATGTCATGCTGTGTGTAAAATGTTACTGTCTCCTGAAAGCAACGTGCTACAGGCACAGCCCCTGGCGGAGGGAGGGTGTTTGGCTGGGCCTGACCTCACCCCGGCACTAAAATAAGTCAGGTTGTTGGCAGGTTTAAAGGTTAAAATAAATGAAGCTAAGAGACTTTACAGGAAGAGGCTTGGGGTCATGGCTGTGAGGGACGGACGGGGCAGCCTGTCCCCATGTGACATGTGAAGGGAGGAGCATGTGGACAAGAGGGGCATCCAGAAGCCACAGGCGAGCTGGGAGAAACCACCCAACGCCGCCGAGAAAACCACCAAGACACCACCCAGCACCCCCGAGACTCCACCCAGCACCCCTGAGACACTACCCAACACCCCTGAGACACCACTCATCACCCCCGAGACATCAGCCAACACTGCTGAGAAAACCACCAAGACACCACCCAGCACCCCCGAGACTCCACCCAACACCCCTGAGACACCACTCATCACCCCCGAGACATCAGCCAACACTGCTGAGAAAACCACCAAGACACCACCCAGCACCCCCGAGACTCCACCCAACACCCCTGAGACACCACTCATCACCCCCGAGACATCAGCCAACACTGCTGAGAAAACCACCAAGAAACCACCCAACACCCCTGAGACACCACCCAACACCCCCAAGACACCATCCAGCACCCCTGGGAGACCACCCAGCACCTCCAAGGCACCACGTAACACTGAGAAAAACACCCTACAGCACCATCTGTTAAGATAAGACACATGTGCAGGCCAATATGGCTGGATTATTAATGGTCAGTGTTGTTATACAGAGTGATGCACAAGTAGGTTACAGTTGTCAGTATGGAAAACATACAGTAATTAATACATAATTATGCAAGAATAAACTATAGACCTGGCCGTGAGGCTCAGCTGGTTGGAGCATCGTCCTATGCACCAGAAAAGGTGTGGGTGCATATAGAAGCAACCGATTGATGTCTCTCTCCCTCCCTCCCTCCCTCCCTCCCTCTCTCTCTCTCTAAAATCAATAGAAAACATATTCTACACTTGATCTTAGCCAAAAGGCCGAGAAGCGATTATAGAAAACATATTCTAAGGTGAGGATTAAAAAATAAGAATAAACTCTGTGCTATATACTCACAGCTGTAAACCTTTTCCCTACCCTGTATTTAAAGCCCTCATAAATTTAATAATAAAATTAAAAATGTTCGGTGATAAAAAGGAATCACACACAATAAACAGCCATTTCCCCGAAATGTGGTAAAACAATAAAAACAGGTGTCCAGCCTCACCGCACCTGAGCACAGAGACGTGAAGGACCGCAGCAGGGACTGCTTTGTCCCGCAGATCGGAGGACGGTCTATGCAGTGAGACCCTCTGCAGCCGTGAGTGTGGGGCCCTGGGATTCCGGGGCATCGGCCTGTGTTTATAATATTTAAACATTCTTGCTTGTAGGAAGCCGAACCCTAAGGAAATAAGCCAGGAAGCAGCCTCCCTGGTTTCGAGAACGCAGGAGTGTCTTATCCACAGAGTCATTACGATCAGTCACCTAGATCTAGTGACAGGCCAAGGGGCCTGTTATTTTATTTTATTATTTATTTAAAAAGATTTGTTTCTTTATTTTTAGAGAGAGGGGAAGGGAGGGAGAAAGAGAGGGAGAGAAACATCCATGTGTGGTTGCCTCTTACGTGGCCCTAACTGAGGATCTGGCCCACACACCCCGCACCCCAGGCATGTGCCCTGACTGGGAATCGAACCAGCGACCCTTTGGTTTGCAAAGCCACACCAGCCCAGGCGCTGAACTGTATTTTCTGTTAGATAGTTTGGACGGTAACAAAAGTCTAACAGAAGTTTGGAGGAGTGATGTTGATGTCGTCTGCTCACTTTATATGACACTTCTTTGAGGACCCAAAAGGGGCAGCATGCCCAAACGTCCTGACGTCAGGGTTGAATACCGTACCGGAGACAGACGGGTGGTGCGCTCAGCTTTACTTGCGAGCACTCCCACGCCAGCGGCACATCGTTTTGCTTCCATGCGATTTATAGTATTCGAACCTGTGAGATGATGGACTACACAGGAATCCGACTCAAACATCCAATTAGTTCTTTCTTTGTGATGATGACCTAGGATTAGAGTCTTACAGGAATAAACTTGACTTAGATGAGTGGCCCATTTATGGTGTTATATTTTGGGTTCTTGGTAATTTCTCTGTTGAGTGACTTCTCCTGAGCAGGTAACCAATGTTTTCTCTCCCATACAATAGGAAATACAAGGGGGACCCCCCGAAACCCAGAATTTATTTACAAACAATTGTGTATTTATTCTTACGTGTTTAAACTTCAGTCACCGTTGAAATTCTCTCCATCTGATGCAACACACCTATCGAGACGTTTTGTCCACTGCTCACAAAAGGTTTTGAACACGTTGATTTTGATGCCTTTTATGCTTCTGCCGTTTTTTGTTTTACCTGTTCTACACTAGCAAAACATTTCTCTTTTAGGACTTTTTTCTTTTTAAAATATTTTATTTATTATTTTTAGAGAAAGGGGAAGGAAGGGAGAAAGAGAGGGAGAGAAACATCAATGTGTGGTTGCCTCTTATGCGCCCCCAGCTGGGGACCTGGCCCGCAACCCAAGCACGTGCCCTGACTGGGAATCGAACTGGTGACCCTTTGGTTCACAGGCAGGTGCTCTATTCACTGAGCCACACCAGCCAGGACTGAAGATTTTTTTCATCAGGAGGATAATTGGCTCAGACTCAGACTTTCTGGATTGGGGTGTCCTAGTACCACCCACACCTTTGGTCCTTCTCCAGAAGGTCTCACAGATTCAATAGTTGTCTTCTCAGCTACAGTTTATTATAGTAAAAGAATACCAAGCAGAATTATAAGGGACAATACATGTCGGGTGGCGCTGGGACTGGGCACAAGTTGCCCCTCCAAAGTGGAGTTGCAGGAGACAAGCAGCACTCACGTGCACTTAGGGCCAAGGCTTTCATGGGTGTGTAGCTGCCCATGTGACTGGCCACACTTACAGAAACCCTGGACCCCGAGAAGGAAAGGAGGAGCTCACCATAAATCACTGTCTGTACAGCCTTGGCCAGCCTGTATAGCAAGGGGACATGTCCCAGAGGTAGAAAACAACCTCATCAGTCTGTAACATAAGCGAATTCCAGGAGCTGAGCTCCTGGGAATGGCAGGGAATTGCTAAGCGAGAGCCAGGCTTGCTGTGCCGATTCTTCAGGATCCTTACTGACATCCTTGCTGTCCCGGTGTGTGTGGAGGGAATATTGAAAACAATTATAATGGGGAAGAAAGAGGAGGAAACAGGGACCCAAATGGGATAAGCTTGGTATTCTTCACCTGCAGTGGGGAAATGTCAGCAACAGTAGATTGTGATAGCTTGTGTATAACGTAAAACCAAGAACTAAAAGATCTGTGTGAAAAGATATTCTCAGAAATACTATAGGTAAGTCACAATAGAATTCTAAATATGTTTAAGTGGCTCACAGAAAGACAGGAAAAATGAAATAGCGTACTTAAGAGCCCATTTAAATTATATCAGTCATTATATTGTGTGTAAATGTATTAAATGTAAGTGGTCTAAATACAGTTAAACAGACTGGCATAGAGGATTGAAAAACATTATCATGGAAGAAACTTCAAATTAATGATATAGGTCGGTTGAAAGTAAAAGGATGTCACGCAAACATTAATCAGAAGAAAGCAGGAGTGAGTGTGCTGATAAAAGATAAAGTAGATTTCAGAGCAAAGAATATTACCAGGGACATTGCGTATGATAGAAGGGTCGGGCCACAAAGAAAATAGAGCAACAAAATGTTTATGCACCAAACAATAGTTTTAAAACACCCGAAGTGAAAACTAACGTAAGCGAAAAAAGAAGTGAACAACTCCACAGTTACAATGGGGCACTCAACATTCTTCTCCCTTAGTAATCAATAGAATAAGTAGACAGAAAATCAGCAACAATAAAGAAGAACTGAATACCATCATCCACTGATGTGTATAGAACACGCCACCCAGCGGCAGCAGAACATACATTATTTTCAAGCATCCAGGGAGCAACCCCAAGATAAACGATATTCATGGCTATAAAACAAACCTCAAAAAATGAAAAGACCAGAAATCATACAGAGCATGTTCTCTGATCCAGTGAACTCAAATTAGAAATCTGTAACGAAAAGACCAAAAATATCTCCAAACACTTGAAAATCGACACAAATCCGAATGATCTTGGGGTCAAGGGAGAATGTTAGAAAGACACTGAATTGATGAAATGCAGATATATCAAAATCTGCAGGATGCAGCTAAAGACGTGCTGAGAGGGCAATGCATAGCCTGGTTGCTTACTGCGGTGTGTGTGCCCTGTCCTTAGATGACTTGGAGGTCCCCTCCTGCAGAAAGCCACTGTGACCACCCTTCTCACCTGCCCACCCTGCGGGCCTGAGTTCACTGGTAACCTTGAGAAGATGGTTCTTTTGGGGCAGCTCTGTTGCAGTAGTGTTAAGATGTATTTATTTCTCTTTCCAGAGCCTCAAAGTGGAGTCTGTAGAAAGGGCAGTTTAATAAAGTGTTGAAAACCCAATTTTATTTTTTCTGTCTTAGCCAGATTGCTTTTCACGTCTTCAGGTTGAACATATCAGTCCTGGTAAGGGCAGCCTAACAGATTCTGTGGCTGAGCCCCCGCCCCCACCTAAGGGTGCTGTGTGGTGAATGCACCTTGTGTAGGAGCCACCTTGCAAACTCTGGACAGAGTTCATCGAGTGCGTGTGTCCTCTGTCCCCCAGGCGCTGAACCTGGCCTACTCGAGCATTTATGGCAGCTACCGGAACTTCGTGGGGCCCCCGCACTTCCAGGTCATCTGCCGGCTGCTTGGCTACCAGGGCATCGCGGTGGTCATGGAGGAGCTGCTGAAGGTCGTCAAGAGCCTGGTACGTTTCCCACGGACGTGCTCCCTTCCCTCGGCAAAGGGCTCTGCACCCAGTTCCAATGCTGGGAGGGCCTTCCTTCTTCTGAGCAGTTCCTGGACACCGGCGGGGCATCCTGTGATTCCGCTCAGTTCTGACACCGTCTCCCCATTGGATCCCACAGGCAGTCCCACAATGCTGCCCTCCCCCGACCCCCACGTGCCAGCCTAAGTCAAGGTTGTCCCCTGTGCCTCTGACCGACTGGCTGTAAATCAGAGGCTCCTACGGCCGCCTCCTCGGGTTGGATTCATTTACTAGAGCAGCCCACAGAATTCAGGGGTCTGGTCTCCGCCCTAGATGACCAGCTTACTGAAGGCCGTTCAGGGATAGGAATCCGCCTCAGGTGAAGTGATGCCCAGGGTGTGGTCCTCCACGCAGGAGTTCCTGTCCCCGTGGGGTCTGGGCCCTGGCACCGTGGCACAGGGAAGGGTCTGGTCCCCGAGCCAGTAGCCCCCGGCCGCATTTCGTGGTTGTGGTTGATCACATCGTTGCTTGCTGGTGACTGGCTCACCCTCCGCAGCGTCTGGGGCAGGACTCTGACGTCACTCCTGGCAACCTCAGCAACCCCTGGGCACCTCCCAAAGCCACCTCAGAACATAACAAGCCCCTCCCAGGCTCTCGTAACTTATGGAATGCGAGGGTTTTGAGCTCTGTGCCAGAAACTGGACAAGAAACAAATATGTATTTCTTCAGCCAACTTCTTATCCTTTATTGATTTTAGAGAGAGAAGGGAAGGGAGAGAGAAACATCAATTCGATGTTCCAGCTACTGGTGCATTCATTGGTTGATTCTTGTATGTGACCTGACTGGGGATCAAACCTGCAACCTTGGTGCAGTGGGACAACGCTCTAACCACTGAAATACCCAGCCAGGGCTATATTTTTTCTTATAAATCACAGTATCACACGTGGCCTTGAATTCACTAGGATGGAACAAGCCTAGTGTCTGAGCTGCCCGATATTCACTCCAAACATCCCTGACCATCTAGTTTGATTTCTCCCCATCTTTCTTAATTCAAAAGAATGGGTCCATGTTATTTTAAGTATTTCATAGAAAAAGTTGCCTACCTAAATACAGCCTTCCTTGTAAGAGAATAAATGCCCTTTAGCACTGACAGGTGTGGCTCAGTTAGTTGGGCCTTGCCTCACAAACCAAAGGTCGCCAGTTCGATTCCCAGTCAGGGCACGAGCCTGGGTTGTGGGCCAGGTCCCCTGGTTTGGGACGTGTGAGAGGCAACTGATTGATGTTTCCCTCTCACATGAACATTTTTCTCCCTCTCTTTCTTCCTCCTCCCTCTCTCTAAAAATAAATAAAATCTAAAAAAGAGAGAGCATATTGCCCTCTCTATGCAGAAGTACTGTCCCCTACACCCTTTTGTAAAGGACCATAGCTTTGCCTATGACTTGTAGAAACCACTGTGCTCTGGAGTAAACAGAAGCGAGCTGTCAGGGTGGAGGACAAAACAGAAGCCGAGAGGGCCTGATAGGAAAGGTGTCATGGGCGAGCTGGCGAGCGTCTGTGAGGGGACAGTTCTGCGAAGATTTCATTTCTGTCTCTGCAGGACGAGCTTTCTTAAAACACAAACCCTTACGCGGGGGAAGTGGAGTAGAGCGTGTTGGCCATGAGGAGCTGGGGGCGGGGTGCAGGGTCCCAGCCAGGCCAGAGGACTCAGGATGCCGCTGCCCCCTGTCGCCGTGTGGTGGCCGGCCCGCACTGCAGGCTGAGGGGCTCACCCTGGCCTGGCAGCGGGGGTGCAGTGAGGACATCAGGGACGACACTCATCTGTCGCACATCACATTCAGGTCAGAAATTAGGTGCGCAGGCCTTCCACTTAAGTCTTTGAAAAGGGGAAGAAATAAAAAAAGATGTTTATAGGCTGTCGTGGATTTAGTTTACATAATTGATTTCTGTCGTTTCACTGAGAGAGAACTTGATAAAATCTCAACCTTGAATATTTTTCATTATTTCAAGTTTATTTCTTTACCTGAGCCCATTTTTAAAGATTTTTAAATAGATTTTTATGTCTTTGCATGATTCACAAACTAGTCAAGAGAAATCTTGAAGCTGAATCTCTGGCCATATAATTAAAGCAGCAACCCCCCGGGGGTCGATCTGATCGTTAACGCAGAAGCCGACAGAATTCTACAAAGATGTCTATCTGCAACCATCTAAGTCAGGATCAAAAATCAATTAGAACGCAGCCGTGACCTTGTGACCGACCTGGGCCCTGCCAGGACCCCCAGCGGGAGCCTCTGCCCCCAGACGGTGGCACCTTGGAAGGTGGTTGGCGCACAAGATGACCAGTCCAGTGTTGGAGCTGTTCCCCATCAGGGGAACCCAGAACCCACCCGCCTGGGTGTCCCTTCCTCAGGTCTCCCTGCCCCCCACCCCCCGACCTGCTGTCGCACCCCCGGCCACGTGCCCTCTAGCGAACAGGAGCCGTGTTGCAGAACGAGCGCCCTGGCGCAGGTTGGGGTTTCCTTTCCCAGCCCGGAGGTGTCTCAGTCCTGCCCGGTACCCCGCTGTGTGCCGACAGACCCTTTCGCAAGGCGCCGTGGGCGGCCCACGCCTCTGGGGGCAGCGGCCGCGGGCGGCTGACACTGCCTGTCCCCCCGCAGCTGCAAGGCACCATCCTGCAGTACGTGAAGACACTAATGGAGGTGATGCCCAAGATCTGCCGCCTGCCGCGGCACGAGTACGGCTCCCCGGGTGAGTGCGGGTGCCCGGGGCGGGCAGCGCCCGTGGGAGTTTCTGATCAGAGTCCTCCCTGCTTTCCCTGTCAGGGGGTGGGGGGCGGGCAGGAGTGGTGGGGACGGCGCGGAGCCGGAGCTGGTAGTCTCCAGCAGAACAGACCAGGGGTGCGGGAAGGCGCGTTGGAGTTGCCGTTGGGGGGTGAGGAAGCGGGGCGGGGTGGGGGGCAGCACCCATTAGTCTTGTTGGGTGACAGGGCTCTGAAACCCGCTGTCCCCCAGGCCCCTGCAGCACCAGGACTTTAAAGATCACCAACCAGGGAGCCCTGGCCGGCTGGCTTGGTTGGAGCGTTGTCCTGCACGCCAGAAGGTGGCGGGTTTGATCCCCAGTCAGGGCGTGTATGGGAGGCAGCCATTCAGTGTTGCCTTCACATGGATGTCTCTCTCTCTCTCCCTCCCCCTCCCTTCCTCTCTCTCTAAAATCAATAAACATGTCCTTGGGTGAGGATTTAAAAACTAAAAGATCACCCACCAGGGAGGGGCAGCGAGTGTGACCGCCGGGTCCAGCTGCCCTGCTGGGCTTACCAGGACCAGGAGAGGCACCAGGAGGGACGCTGCTCCTCAGATGGCCCCTCGGTCCCTGCCCTGGCTGCTGGCTGCCCTCAGGCGGATAGGTCGCAGGGGGGGCCAGGCGCTTGTCACCTGACGAAAGCTGACTGTCCCAATAAACAGCCTTAATGACCTCAGAAAGTGTTGCTCATGACAAAATCGTACCATAGGGACCTTGTCTTGGAGCACAACTGCTGTTGTCACTTATGCTCTCTTGGGAGCTGGACAGCTGTCTGGTTAGATGACTTGGGTCACCCATGAGAGGCGTTCCAATGGGCAGCCGGCTGGGGTGGCTGACATTGGCGTTGGAGGAGATGGAGAGGCGACCATTTTGGCCCCTGTGAAGGGGCATGACCCTGTGGGCCTCGCTGGGAGCGTCTAACTCTAGTGCATTGTCGGGAGATGAGTCTTGTTGGGATCATAAAACTAGTGCTCATATCCTGACTAGACCTGGAAAGTTTAAATGTTGAAAATGAAGCCCTTTGGGCCAAATTCAGAGCTGGTCTGGGACAGAGCTGTGGATGGGGGCCACTTGTCATGTCTGTCACCCAGTGGCCACCCCAGCAGGGCTGGTGTGGCCCTGGTCCCTGGGCACCACCACGGGGTAAAGCCACGTTGCTGTCCTGCTCACACATCTGTCACCGGTGACGCCCGTGAGGAGCGTGCCCTCTGCTGAGTCTGCACTGTCATGGGGCGGTGCTGAGAGTCGGGGAGCGGGCGAGGCGGGCGGAGAGGAGACGGGGGCTGCAGTGAGGGAGGGACAGCGCCAGGCAGCAGGGCATGAGGTCCCTGCAGAACCACATCCGGGCCTGACCTGTTGAGATGGAGGGTTTGAAACGTCTTAAATCTCCAACTTCGGTCTTCTCAGGGTTGCTTTGGCCATTGTAGATCTTCTGCATTCACGGGGTTCGTGGGTCAGCATTGAATGCATAGATCAAGTTAAGGGATATTGACCTTTTCCCAGTCTTGGCGCCTTATGACTTTTCATGCCTTATTGCAAAGTCCGGGCCTCCAGGACTGTGGTGAAGACGCGCTGTCTTGCTTTGGAGCTTAGGGAGGAAGCGGCAGCTTTCGTCCGAGTCCCACGTCAGCTGCAGGCCCTTTGCAGGTGTCCTTTATCCAATTAAGTACATTCCTGTCTGTGTCTGTGAGGGGATGCTGAATGTTATCTAATGCCTTTTCTGCCTCTGCTGGAGATGCCGGGGGTGGGGGTGGGGTCTTTCTCATTGATTCTTGTGATTGCTGCCTCCTCGGGAGATACAGGGTTGATGGTGAGAAGGCCTTTGGAGCTGAGGGCCAGGGCCCAGGGCTACACAAAGCGCCATTGCAGGAAGGTGTTGGGCCCTGGGGACATGCGGCCATATCCAGGGCGGGTGTGGTGGCCACGTCAGAGGATATTCCGTGGCTGCCCCTGCCACTCACTCTCTGCCGCCGCAGGCATCCTGGAGTTCTTCCACCACCAACTGAAGGACATCGTGGAGTACGCGGAGCTGAAGACGGTGTGCTTCCAGAACCTGCGGGAGGTGGGCAACGCTGTCCTGTTCTGCCTGCTCATCGAGCAGAGCCTGGTGAGTGGCTGCCCGGCCCTGACCCCACGTGCGGGTCAGCCCCACTGGTGAGACAGAAGACACCTCTGAGAGCCTCGATCTGTCGGGGCTGCTTAATGTGGGGTGGGGGGGTGTAGTAAAGCACCATTTCTCTTGTGACTATGGAGACTTTCATTTGAATTTGTTCCCTATATTTGAAAAACAAAAATGCAATGTAGCTCGTTTGAGAATGTTTTGCTCTATGAGCATTGTAAAAATATTTTATTACGTAGTATTGGCTACAGCAACACTAACGTATGTGACATATGAGGGGGGACCCAAAAACCTGGAATTATCTTCTGGAGGGTGGGCCCCCTTGTAGGTCAGGCGTCCCCCACTAGGTGAGTGTTCTAGGAGCCGATCTGTGTGAGTGGACCAGCTGGCGTTGTTGTGAGAGGCTGCGTTTGGCTTCAGTGAATTTTTTTCAGCGCATTTGCCCATTTCATGACAGGTGATTTACAAGCACACCTGCCCTCTCCATGCTGAGTGTTTAGCAATTTTTGACCAAAAACAGCATGACCCTCATGCTCCACCCTCCCTGTTCACTGGCTCTTGCCCTGAGCAACTTTTTTTTGTTTCCCCGGATGAAAAAAATCCTCAAAGGGAAATGTTTTGCCTGTGTGTAAGAGGTGAAACAAAAAATAGCAGAAGCACTTTATAAAAGGCATCAACATTGACGAGTTCAAAAACTGTTTTGAGCAGTGGAACAAAGTCCCGATAGGTGTATTGCATCTAATGGAGAGAACTTTGGAGGTGACTGAAGTTTAAGCATGTAAGAATAGATACACAATTTTTTATAAATAAATTCTGAGTTATTCTCGATCCCCCCTCATACGTGCAGCTATAAAGCGCTGCTGCCAGGAGACTGATTTGCAGTGATGGGCGTTCCACTCCTGGGGGCATGGAGCACCTGAGATGTCGCTCTGTGCGACAAGGAGCTGGTTCTTAAATTTTATTGAATTGTAATTATTATTATTTTTTAGTCCTCACCTGAGGACATGCTTATTGATTTAAGAGAGAGAGGAAAGGAGGGAGGGAGGGAGTAGTGGGTGAATGCCCACAACTTAGGTATGCACCCTGACTGGGAATTGAACTTGCAACCTTTTGATGTATGGATGATACTCCAACCAATTGAGCCACCCGGCCGGGGCTGAATTATAATTATTTTACTTTCGAGGCTCCTGCAGTGGGACACCCACTTTCTCCACTGATTGTCTCCATGTGGTGTCATGATGTCTGTCCACTTTTCCCCTATATATCGTGTCAGCTGAAGGTTCTGAATTGGAGAACATAGTGAGTGTAACAATCTCTCATGGCCTTTTTCAGTCTGTCTGATAGGACATGTTCCCTTCCCTTACTTTTTTTTTTTTTTTTTTTTGTATTGATTTGAGAGAGAGAGAGAGAGAGACATCGATTTGTTGTTCCACTTACTGATGCATCATTGGTTGATTCTTTCATGTGCCCTGACTGGGGATCGAACCTGCAACCTTGGTGTATCAGGATGACGCTAACCAACTGAGCTGCGCAGCCAGGGCTTCCCTTACCTCATTCTTCTTCAAGAGCTTGTTGCCTCTGTGGGTTTTTGCTCTGCTGTGAAAGTATTAGACTTGGCTTCCCAAATGTATTGAAGCAGCACATTGGCGTCTTGATGAGAAGTGCATTGTACCTCTTGACCTCTTTGGGGAAAGCTTTGCTATGTTGCTTCTTAAAACAGTCTCTTGTCTTCGGGGCCCTGGGAGCTGGGAGAAGGCAGGGTCTTCTTTTGCAGTGACAGGGACCTGGGTGCCCCTGTGCAGCTCAGGCAGGACAGCAGACTTCTGGGCCTCTGGGGGTTGGGCCTCCGGCCTCACCACCTGTCACCCCCATGCACAAAAGGCTGACGTGGGCACAGACAGGAACCGCCGGCCTCCTGCTAGGAGCGGCGTCTTTGGGCTTCCCCCTCTGTGCTGTGTTCCTTCCTCACCTCTCCCCACGTGGTGACAAAGAGACTCCCAGCCCCTCCCTGACTTCTGAGCGGTTGGATATTTCCTGAGTGATGAATGAAAAGAGCATCACCTATAACTCAGCTGAGTGCAATTTTCTTTTCACTGTGGATTTCACGGCTTGTGCCCGAGGCTCAGGGAGCACCGTGCGTGGATCGCTGAGGACACGGTGGCCCTGCCCTGCAGCGTGTCTGTCCCCACCCTCCCCCACGTTGCTCACAGTCACCCCCGTGCTGGTCCCTCCTCTGGCCCTCCTACCAGTGTCCCTTGTGAACACGGCAAGAAGCCACGCTGTGTGCGTTGGGCCCGCCCGGCCCCAGGTTGGGATCCTGTGGTGTAATTATTGTCCTTTTGGAAATTAGGGTGATGTTTCCCAGTAGGTCCCTCAGGGTGGCACTGCAGGGTGGGGGGCAGTGTGGCTGTTCTCACTCCACCTCAGACGGTGGCACTCAAGCTCCCTCGAGCCCAGGGGTGGGTCTGAAGACTCCAGACGTGAACTCTCTCTGGTGGGCTCTCCAAGGAGGGAGGTAATAAAATGTCTGGCGGTCAGTGCAGGCTTCCACCGTTAGAAATGGACATATGCAGGTAAATGTGTCCTTCACATTGTTGCCCCACTAGAAAGTGGGGTGACCATTACCCAGTTGCTGGGGCACCAGGCCTGTGGGCAGGGCCCCCCGGGGCCTTTCCAGTGAGGCCATGGGGTGGTGGCCCCAGCCGGCACCAGGATTTGGTTCAGTGACCCAAAATGTTGTCTTATCCTCAAAATGCGCATCGGGTAGGCACTGCTTTTAGCTCTCTGAAGTATTGTTTTGTTTTCTTTTTTAAGTTCTCCCTAAACCCAGTCTGAAAATTTTGGTAACGTAGGCCTAAGTTATTATAGCTTGTGCATCTTTGTGTTTAATAAACTTTTAATTTAGAATCATTTCAGGTTACTTGTTTGATGCTGGAATTTTTTGTTTTTAAGATTTTATTTATTTGGAGAGAGGGGAAGGGAGGGGGAGAGGGAGAGAAACATCGATGTGTGAGAGATACATGGGTCAGCTGCCTCTCACACACCCCCAGCTGGAGACCAAACCCGCATCCCAGACATGCGCCCTGACCGGGAATTGAACCTGTGACCTTCTGGTTTCCAGGACAATGACCATCCCATGGAGCCACACCAGTCAGGGCTGAATGCTGGTTTTTAGAGCCCTTCTTCCTATTTGTGGTTTGGTTCAGGGGCAGAAATTGGAGCTCATTGGCAGTGGCAGGTGAAAACAGTGCAGATGGGTGGCGAGTGGCCCTGGGGTGGCATTCCCGCTGCAGGCCCCCGCCTGGGTGGCCCTGCCGCCAGCGCTGCCCCCAGCAGCTCCCTCCCCTTACGAGCCCCCATCCCCCACCCACTGGCCTGGCCTCTTCCTTCCGCCCGCCCTCCCTCCTGCCCGCGTTGCTGCGCGGCCACTCGCCGTCTCCACGTGGCTTTTGTCCCTTGACAGTAACTGTCCTGGAGCCCGCGCCACGTCAGTAAGAGGAGGCGTCTTTTAACAGCCGTGCGGGGGCCTCACTTCCGTGTTTGCGCAGCGTGCGGCCACCAAGGCCTCCCTCCCGTCCTTGCGCCCACGCCCGCCGCTGGCCCCAGGCTGACGCCAGTCCCCGGGGGCGTCGGCGGAGCTGCGGCTCCTGCTCGGTGCGGGGCTGGGAGATGCCGCCTGCGCGTCGCTGCCGGCCTGGGTCCGGGACAGAGCCGGCGCGGAGGGATCGGTTTCCGGCAGCGGCCCAGGTTCCCGTGGGTGACCGCAGGGCTTGCGCGTGACGTCTCCTGTCGCGGCCGGTCTTCCCTCCGCAGCACCTCTGGGGAGGTCAGAGGGAGGGCCTGTCAGTGTGCGCCTTGCCTTGGAGAGTGGGTATTGTATAGCGTTTTTAGAACCTTTTTAAAGGAGTTTGTGATCGCCGTCACCAGTGTGGCTCCGTTGGTTGGAGCGCCATCCCATACACCGGAAGGTTGTGGGTTCGATTCGCAGTCAGAGTGCGTGTCTAGGTGGTGGGTTCAATCCCCAGTAGGGGTGTGTGTAGGAGGCAGCCATGGGTGTTTCTCTCTCTCCCTCCTTTCCTCTCTCTCAAATCAATAAACATATCTTTGGGTGAGGATTTAAAAAAAAAGCAGTTCCTTAGGTGCACCGTGACGGTCGCAGGCAGAAAAAGAACACTTCTGCCACCTCCCCAGAGTGTCTGGCACTATGCCGCTTAGGCGATTTATTTTACTCAATGGCAACGACATACGTTTGACCACTGCACAGTGGGGAGTGAGGAGTGCTGACCTCCCGCACAGCAGAAAATCCGCAGATGTATTCGTCCCTCCTTATGCACGGATTCCCGTACAAAGATGTGACCCTTCCCGCGGGTTTGAACTGCGATGCAGGTCACACCCGTGCTATGCAAGGGTCAGCTGGGCCTTGTCACCAGCACCAGATGGCCCTGTCCGTCCGTCTGTGCCATGAGCTAACGTCCTAACGCACTAATGCGACCTTCTCTCCCTTCGGTCTAGTCTCTGGAAGAAGTGTGCGACCTGCTGCACGCGGCGCCTTTTCAAAACATCTTGCCGAGGGTGCACGTGAAAGGTGGGCCTGCGTCTCTGGCTGGGGCCACGGCCGGTGCAGGGTGTGTCGCTCGGGGAGGACAGCCAGTTTTGTCTGAGTTTGCCCCTGTTCAGCCACGTCCGGGGGGAATCGGTAATAGACAGCATTAAATAAAAATGGAAAACTGAAGCGTTCAGGGCTGAAGTGCGTGATGTCTTAGATGTGCTTCAGGACAGATGGGCTCAGGGGTGCTGGTTGTGAACTCCGAGTGGCCAGGGTTAAAAAATGCTGAGGGTTCTCCGCATGGTTCTCTGCTTTTGTTGCATTTGGAATTTTTAGTAAGTGTTTTTAAATTTTTTAATAAGCTTATTGAGGGACATTAGTTAATATGGTCATGTAGGTTTCAAGTGTACGAGTCTGTGGTACGTGGTCTGTATATTGCAGTGTGTCCACCACCCAGTCAGTAAGTTTTCAAAACTAAGTATTGAGCAAAAAAATCAGGTCTGCCACTTAGAATTCAAATATCAAATGAGCCAGTTCTGTCAATGAATTTTCAGAGATCACCTGTATGTATCAGGTTACCTTAACAATCTTTCTTTTTAATATAAAATGCAGCTTTTATGATCGTTTTTCATAAAAAAGACAAGAGTGTAAAATACCTTCTTCCACTGCAGAGGGAGAGAGACTTGATGCCAAAATGAAGAGGCTAGAATCAAAGTACGCCCCCCTCCATCTTGTCCCTTTGATTGAAAGACTGGGGACCCCTCAGGTAAGGCATGCTGGGTCCACACCAGGCCATGAACGAGGCTGGGCTGGGCACACGGGCTCTGGGTGAGGCCCAGACCAGGAGGCATCGGGAAGCTGGACAGGTGCACACAGACCCCGGTCAGAGGGTGGTTGGGCATGTGGCATATAAGGTGTTTGCGGTAATGTCACTTGTTTTTGTAGTCCGTTCCTCAGGAAGAAGGCTTTTTTGCAGGTTTTTTTTTTTTTAAGATTTTATTTTGAGAGAGAAGGGAAGGGAGAGAGAAAGAGAAGTAGAGAATGTGTGAAAGATACATCAATTAGTTGCCTCTCAGATGCCCCCAGCAGGGGACCTGGCCCGCAACCCAGGCGTGTGCCCTGACTGGGAATTGAACCAGTGACCTTTCAGTTTGCAGGCAGGTACTCAGTCCGCTGAGCCACAGCAGCCAGGGCCTTTTCATAGGTTTTTAAAAACAGAATGTGGGAGTTCTCAGGAGGCAAGGGTCAGGGTGGAGCTCCACAATTCTCAGTTGTGGCAACGTCACCACTTTGGATCAGATAATTCTTTGTTGTGGGGGCTTTCCTGTGAACTGTGGGCTAGCCTCTGCCCATGGGATGCCACTAGACCCACCTCCAGCTGTGAGAACCGAAAATGTTTACACACATTGCCCAGTGTCTCACTCTGGTTAAGAATAGCTGTACTCGACAGTTGTCCTTTACCGTGAGTTATATTTCATATTGTAAGATGTATAGGGAACAGCTGACATATTTATTTTGTTGATCTCTTCTGCAAGCTAAGATCATTTTCCAGGAAGTCAGGAACAAACCTGGGAGCATTAGGTTTCAGCCCTCAGCCCCCAGCCATGGCCCTGTGACATTCTGTCCTCTCTCCAGCAAATTGCCATAGCCAGAGAGGGGGACTTGCTGACCAAGGAGCGTCTCTGCTGCGGCCTGTCCATGTTTGAGGTCATCCTGACGCGGATCCGGACCTTCCTGGACGACCCCATCTGGCGGGGGCCTCTGCCCAGCAACGGGGTCATGCACGTGGACGAGTGTGTGGAGTTCCACAGGCTCTGGAGCGCCATGCAGTTCGTGTACTGCATCCCCGTGGGGACCCACGAGTTCACGGTCGAGTAAGTGTGTGCTTGGCGGACGGGGAAGTGGGAGCTGGCGTGGGTTAACACACAAGATCACGTTCCACTGAGCTGCTATAAAGCTACTGAACGTGGAGTTTCTTTCTAGATGTGCAGGAGGCGACTCGGGGCTTGGCTTCCAGGGTCACCCCTAGAAACAGACACGCAGATGTGCGTCTTTCTGAACAGGTCCACAGCTTTATGAACTCCTTTGTGGAGGGTCTGTGAGCCTAAAACAGGAAATGGGGGTGCCCGGGAACCCAAACGGGGCTCACCAGAAACAAGGACATGCCACTGGCTGCCCGGTGCTCCCTCCTGGCCTGTTCCAGCAGCCGGCCTGGCCACCGGCGCCTGGAGACGGCCTCTGAAGGGCGCCCCTGACGGCCGGCTCCGCATGGCTTCTCGTGGCAGGCAGTGCTTCGGGGACGGGCTGCACTGGGCCGGCTGCATGATCATCGTCCTGCTCGGGCAGCAGCGGCGCTTCGCTGTGCTGGATTTCTGCTACCACCTGCTCAAAGTCCAGAAGCACGACGGCAAAGACGAGATGATCAAAAACGTGGTACGTGGGCCAGCTCATGTCCTAGGGGACGTTTCCCAGAAGAGCACGCTTGCTTTTGTATTTATTACAGCGTCTTTCTCCGGGAATGTTTTTAGTCTGTAAGGTGCCACTCACTGAAGCTTTTTGTTCCCAAAAGGAATCTAAATGTCAATGGTAAGTAAAGCACTGTGGCAGGTAAAATGCTAAATGTTCCATTTTATTCTCTTTTCAAGGTACTAAGATCTAGTTCATATTTTGGAGCCTCCTAGATGCCAAATTTTTGGGTTATTGGCGTGAAGTGTGATTTCTGGCTGTTCTTTAGATATTTTTGTCTTTGTCATTTTATGAATTCTTTTCTAAAAATTGATTTTAGAGATAGAAACATCAACTTGTTCCACTTATTGAGGTTTTGGGTGATTATTTTTTAATATGCTTTATTGATTATGCTGTTACAGTTGTCCCAGTTTCTTTTCCCTCTGCTCCCCTCCACCCAGTGACCCCCTCCTTCTAGTTGTCCCCCTGCCCTTAGTCCATGCCCATTGGCTGTGCATATAGTTCTCCTCAACATCTTCCTGTCCGCTCCACTCCCTCCTACTGTGCTTCTTAATTCCTGTACCATCTCCCTCCCTTTCCCCCCTTCCCCATCCCTGCTGACCTCCCCCCAAAATGTTCCCCATACCTATAATTCTTCTCCCACTCTCGTTGTCTACTTAGTCTGCCTTTGTTTCAGTTCCCTAGCTTCTGTTGTTGTGATAGTTTCCATTTTAATGTTCATAGTTTTGATCCTCTTTCTCCTAAACAAGTCCCTCTAACTTTTCATATAACAGTTGTTTGGATCTAATGAACGCCTTCAGTTTTACTTTGTCCTGGAAGCACTTTCTCTGCCCTTCTATTCTGAATGACAGCTTCGCTGGATAGAGTAATTGTGGTTGTAGATTTTTGCTTTTCATTACTTTGAATATTTCTTGCGAGTCCCTTCTCGCCTGCAGAGTTTCTTTAGAGAAATAAGCTGATCATCTTTTTGGGATCCCTTTGTACATAATTATCTTCTTCCCTCTTGCTGCTTTTAAGATTCTCTCTTCATCCTTAATTTTTGACATTTTGATTATAATGTGTCTTGGTGTGGTTCCCCCTGAGTCCAGTTTTTCTGGAACTCTCTGTGCTTCCTGGACCTGTAAGTCTATTTCCTTCCCCAAGTTAGGGAAGTTCTGCTTCATTATTTTTTCACATAATTTTTCAATTTCTAGTTCTTCACATTCTGGCAACCCTATAATTTGGACGTTGGCCCGCTTATAGCTGTCTCAGAGGTTTTTGAGCCTATGCTCACTTTCCTCACTTTTTGTTTCCTCTTTCTGCACTGAATGACTGTTTGTTCTTTCTCTGTGTTCCGATTTGTTGATTTGATCCCTGGTTTTCCTTCCCTCACTTGTCTCATATGTGTTTTCGTTCATTTTAGCAGGACTAGCCTTCATTCCTTCCCCATCTTGATTAAGTCCCACTGTTATTTCTGTAAGCTGTTTTATAACTATAGCTGTTTGTTCGTCCGTTAATTCATGTATTTGCTTTCTGGTCAGCTGCGTGATTGGGATCTCTATCATGACCCCTGCCATCCTGACAGATTTTGTTTACCTGACAGTTTTTGGGCAGGGCTGTCACACCTACGCTATCAGGGGCAGAGCCCTATGCACTCATCACTACTGGGTGACCCTTCTCACCACGCTGTGGCACTTTGTGTGGGGGTGGGGGTCCAAGATGGATGCCTGCTGTTCACACTCTGCTGAGACCAGGAGCCTCCTCCTCCGTCCCCACGCCCTCTGGGCCTCACAGTCCAAGGCAATGGGGGTTTGCCTTCCCTGGCATTCGAATCACAAGCTGACGGGTCTGGTCTGCAGCCAGGGGTGCTCCCCTGGCGCTTCTCACCTCCCCTTAAATACGGGTGTCTGCTTACCACAGTCTCCGCTGCCCATCGCTGCCAGC
This sequence comes from Furipterus horrens, assembly GCF_987537825.1. Lineage (NCBI taxonomy): Eukaryota > Metazoa > Chordata > Mammalia > Chiroptera > Furipteridae > Furipterus > Furipterus horrens. Next base: position 120,352 of record NW_028327186.1, on the reverse strand, counting down.
ATGGCCTGACCTGTCCTCCCCGGCTTCGCCCCTCCTACCTGTCCAGACGAGCACCACTTGTTTATAACTTCATACGTTAGACTTCCATGTAGTTTATTTTCTGGAACTTCTGATTATTTCTGGTTTTGTGGTAGTTGTAGTCCTTCTTGGTTGTGGAGAGACATGGAGCGTGTCAGTCTAGGCCTCCATCTTGGCAGGAAGTCTGGTTGATTCTTGTATGTGCCTTGACCAGGGATCAAACCCACAGCCTTGGTGTATCAGGACATTGCTCTAACCAACTGAGCTACTTGGCCAGGGCATTTTATGGATTCTTTGTAATTAAATTCTAGGAAATACTCAGCCATTGTCTTTTCAAATATTTTAGTCTTTCTTCCATTCTATTCTCTTTCTTTTGGGACTTCACTTAGACAATATGTTAGACCCTCGCTGGTCTCCTGACCTTTCCCCTATTACGTTAGTTTCTGCTGCTGCTGTAAACAACACCCATTTCTTATCTTACAGTTCTCTAGGCCAGAAGTCTGGGGACAGCATGGCTAAGCTGGGCCCTCTGTTCTGTCTCCCAAGGACAAAATCGGTGTCCCAGGGGTCGTGCTCCCTCTGGAGCCCCTAGGGATGAATCCTCTCCACGCTTTTGCAGGTGGTTGGCTGGACTCACTTCCTCAGTTGGAGGACTGAGCTCCCCGTTTCCTTGCTGGCATTTGGCCCACAACCCCTCTCGTGCTTTGCACGTGGTCCCTCTGGCCAGCGTGGGTCAAGGCACGGTTGCGTTTGTCATCTTCCACCGCTCCTTCCTGCCCGTTAGACTGTGTCCACCCTGGTACTCCAGGGCACTCTGCCTACATGAAAGTGTAGCCTCAACTATATTTACAAAGTCCCTCTGTTATGGAAGGTAACACGTTCAGGTTAAAGGGATTTGGGAGGAGGACATCTCTGAGGGGCCACTCTGCCTCCCACTTTCTTGACTTAACTAATGCATTTCAGCGCCATCTGATCTGCTGTTTTGACTTTCGAAAATCATTCGTATATATTTAAAAATTCAATTGGTTCTTCAGATCTTGGTGATAATTGATTTTCTTTTTCACTGAATTTTAGTTTTTTTGTTTCTTTTTAAACACATTTCATGTAGTTTATATTCTTTATCTTTCAGTTTTAGTACCTGAAGCCTCAGGGGTACCCAGAACTCCGAAATGTTTCCTTGTTTGCTGGATGCTTTCTGTGCTGGCTCTGGTCTGATTGACCTTCACTCAGATTTGCTTCTCATCTCCAAGGGCTGGTACCGGCTTGGCAACACAGCTTACTGAGAGGGTCCTGGCTTCCAGGGCACCTCCAGGTGCCATCCAGCTTGCTCATCACAGCCCAGGATTATCTGTGTCCACTGCTGCTGGTGGCCTCTGTCCCTGAGGCAGTCTTGGCTTCTGCGTGACCCATATGGGCAGAACCAGCAATGCTTTTTTAAATGTTCTGTGTGTGTACGCGCATCTGTGCACGCACGTCTTCTGATTCAGCAGGAACACCTCTCAAAGCATCCTGTCCAGTTGCTGGAATTCTAAAACTTTATCGCATTAGATTACTGCTCTTTCCCGGTGACCATATTATCTACATCTTTATACTCCCAGCTTTTGGCACACCCTCAGTTCTTAATACCTAGCTGTTTGGTGAATAGGTATTTAAGTTGTACAAAGAGAAAGTCTACAGTTAGTAGCAATGAAACTAACAGAGGAATGTGTTCAAATGCAAAATGAAGTCATGGTTCCAATAGCTGCATAAAAGAGATGGTATGTGTGTCAATAGTTTGCTTTAATTTTCTGAGAAAATATGAAAATTCTGACATTTGAAACATAAAGATTAAGTGTATATATATAAAATATAAGGTTTTTTAAAGATTTTTATATTTATTCTTAGAGCGAGGGGAAGGGAGAAAGAGGGAGAGAAACAGTTGTGCGGCCCCCAACTGGGGACCTGGCCCGCAACCCAGGCATGTGCCCTGACCAGGAATCGAACTGGCGAGCTTTCGTTTTATGGGATGATACCAAGTACAACAGCTCATTTTAACTGTTGCAGCCTTTGAAAAAAATGGTGGAGAGAATCCGCAAGTTCCAGATTCTGAACGACGAGATCATCGCCATCCTGGACAAGTACCTGAAGTCGGGCGACGGGGAGAGCACCCCCGTGGAGCACGTGCGCTGCTTCCAGCCGCCCATCCACCAGTCCCTGGCCAGCAGCTGAGGCCGCGCGTGTCGCCTGCTTCTGAAGAGCCCCAGTCCCGGCTGCACTCAGTCACTATAGGGCATGTTTTCCTTTCCATCGACTAGTGAGAGTTTTAGGGACTATTTGTCAGTATCTCTGTACCTGTTAAAGGGGGTGCTTTTCGACCTAAAAGCTTAATTTTATAAAATCGACTTATTTTTCTAGACTAAACTTGTATATGCTTTTGGTGATTAGGAAGCCTGCGACTTTTGGCTGCTGAATGTCGCCCTCGTGTTCTCACGAAGTTATTTTCCAATTTTCTATGGAATGTCAAAGTGCTGCTGAGTTCGTCCATTTATCCGTTAGCAAAGGATCGGTGGTATTTAGGGGTTTATGTACTTAGGCGAGGAACTGAATACCAGCTAATTGTAATAAAATCCGTTCCCAATTAGAATGAATGATTATTTAGCTTTTGTTTAGGGATTTTCTAACGGTCTTTTATCAATTCTGTCATTGTTCCCTTCCCTTTTTTGTCAGGTGTTTCAGAAAATAGTGACCTTGATATTCCTGTTTCTACTAACTCCAGTTATAACAAAATCTACTTTGTGAGGGATGATTGAAAGCTTACAGAAATAAAACTAATGAAACCTAGTCACGGTCATTCATTTACTGGGCCCCCACGGCCTCGGAGAAGGGAGTGGCTTCCGTGTGGCCTCGGAAATGAGGCCCTGGGGTCCAGGAGTGTCACGCGTGCTGCTGCAAATACAGTGTGGACTCCCCCTGGACGGGCTGACCTGAGGTAAGGGGCCACAGAACTGCTCTTCACAAAGCACCCCAAACTGCTCTTTTCTTAATGTGAACTGTTAACCCTGGGACTGGCATGCTGAGCGAGGGTAGTGTCCTCACCCCGCACTGAAAGGATGGACTATGATGAAAAATGACTATAATGACTAAATTTAAACTATTCATATTACTGAGTTTTACAAGAACTATAAATCATTGGGGGGGCAGGAGGGGGCTAAATGGCAATGGAAAGATAGAATAAAACAATCAGTTATAAAACAAAATGTACTAAATACATAAAAAACAAGTGCTTTAAGATGTTAAATAATTAAGAATTTATTTTTCTTAAGCTCTGCATTCTCAACGAGGGCAATATCACACCCAAGGAGGGGGTACTGGTTCTTGCTCTATTACATACAAAGCGCAGAGAGAGATACAGTACATAAACAAATATACAGTGTATCTGTGGTATAAAATCCCACGGAGGAGGCTGTCTGGGAAAAAAAGGTCTAAAAAGGCTCCCTAGAGGGTAAATAATAAAACTTTAGGGAAAGGGGGATTTATTTCATGAAACCCGGAGACTGTCAGCTCCTCCCTGGTAATGCCAGCAGAGAGCTGTGTGGGCCGAGAGGTGCGTGCAGGCTGGTGACACAGAGGAGCCCAGTTGTGTGACCTTGGGGAGGAGCAGCAAAGGGGCAATAGCCTGAGAGCTCCCTCCATTAACTGTCAGCCTTTTTTATGGCCAGGTAATTGCTAGGATGACAGGTTTGAAGCTGGATGGAACTCATTATTCTGTTCTACCCTTTCTGCATAGAGTTGAAATTTTCCGTAAACATTTTCATTGATAATTTTAAAACAAACCGTTAAAGTAAGATACTTGGAAAGAAACCAGATTTTACTACAGACATCTGTAAGTTTGTCCTAAGCATTCAGATTTAGAAAGAACTTTGTTGCAATCTGTCTATTATAATGTGAGCTAAAGTTTAAAAATTACCTTAGTCTTCTGACTTCATTTCCCAGTTGTTAGAAGATCTAAATGACAATATAACTCATTATGAAAATATATTGCAAAGTACAAGAGCTGATGTAAAAATGGGAATGAGGGTTTGGGGCATCGAGGGATGAGAGAGGGGAACTGAAGGATAAACCCGCCCAGCAGCCCCGCGGACGCAGGACGGACTGCTTTAAGGACACCCAGGAAGGCCATGGAATGTGCCGGGGACCAGTCACACCCAGAGTACTCTGGAATTTCCTACCTCTGTTTTGTCAATGAATTGCCCTTAGCAACTTCTTTTCTTCAATGTGAAAATTAAAATAATTCATCAAACAGGAGTCATTTTTGTAGAGAAGCTAAATCACAGGAGAATGTAGAAATAATTTTGTTCTTTTTTCAAATCAAAAAGCCTTAAAATGGTCAGGGATGATGCAAATGGCGATGACAACTGTACGCTGCCGACTTCCATCACCAATGAAAAGTAAAGCATTTTTGTAGACTTAAAACTGTCATTAGTGCATTTAGATTTTGGTGAAAAAAATTTTCAGTACCACTACAGTGTTAACAAAATTGGCCAGGTATTGAGGTCATTTTAGTGAGCTCCCATCATTTAAATATAAGAAAAGTAATTTCTTGGTCCAAATGAGTGACACCTTAAAAAAAAGATTGTCTCTAGAGAACATTATTTGAGAACAGTACTTTCCCAGAAACATTCTGATACTCACAATTCATTCCATATAACAATTACACCTTCTGATTCGACCTTTCTTAAAACGCCGTCAGGTTTCCGTTCCTTCGGGAGACACTTTCCCCGGTGAGCTGTTCGATTCCACAGCTTCCACCTTCTTCGTTATCACTAAGAACTTCATACATACTAGTGAGACTGCCGTTCACGGCTTTTTCGTCTTTTCGAAAAGACACAGGAAGGCTGGCTAGGCTAAAGCTGACGTCCTTGAAGGCGTGCAGCAGGAAGATCCCCACGATGATTGTGCAGAAGCCACTCAGCGTGCCGATGACGTCATCGGCAGGCATGCCCTGCCACTCCTTGAAAAGAATGGCCGAGCAAGTGAGGACGGCCGTGGTGAAGAACACGTAGTAGATGGGCGTCACCAGGGACGTGTTGAAGATGTCCAGCGCCCGGTTCAGGTAGTTGATCTGCGTGCTCACGCAGGCGACCAGGCCGAGCAGCAGCGCCCAGGCCAGCGGGTGCCGCAGCACCGGCTTCCCCGCGAGCAGCTCCTTGATGGCGATGCCCAGGCCCTTCACGCAGGACACGGAGAACGCGCCGATCCCCGAGCAGATGGCGACATACACGAGGATGTTCGTCTGCCCGTGGCGCGGCCCCACCACGAAGATCAGTATCAAGGACAGGATGACCACGAGGGTCGCAAAGACCACGAAACCTGCAGGAGGCAGACACGGGTCTACTGAGTCGGACGTCTGAGTGCTGAAAACCGAGACTCCAGAACAAGTACCAACTGGATCAGAAGCAGGGAAGCGTGGCCGCGGACCCAACCCCAGTCTCCCTCTGCCGCCTACCAAGGGCACAGCCGCCCAGCGGCCGCAGGCCGCCACACCACTGACCTTTCTGTCTCTTAAAACTTTATTGTTTTTCCATTACATATGCCCCCCTTTACCCCATTGCCCCCCCAACTCCTCCCATACTCAATCTCCACGTCCATGGGTCATTTACGCTAGTTCCGCCGCTAACATTTTTATAGCAGCCCCTTAGGCCGCCTGTTAATTCTATCAAAGAAAACGCAGTCAGGCCGACTCACTGCCGCCGTCCCGGGAACACCAGGTCCCGCCCCCACGGGAAGGTTCTGACCCCGGGACACAATCCATCGGAACCCAGTGGAGAGAATCATGAGGTGACCTTGAGCGCAATAAGAACAGGAGTTTCGAGTCACGTCTGTTCTAAACACTCACTTTTTTCACATTTAGGGACAAACTACTGGGGTGAAGGGCAAATCGGTAAGAAAGACTGAACACCGCTGTCGGGGTCTAGCTGAGCATGGGGACGTGGGGCCTGCAGCCACCGCTACCGCTGGGAGCGCCTCTCAGCCGCTTGTGCCGGTTGCATTTACTCCTCACAGCGACCCTGTGACAGATGCCGCAGCATCACCTGCTCTGTTCACGCCTCACTGCAGCTGATAAAACAAACAGGAACAGGACAGAGAGAAGCAAAGCCAAGAGCAGATGACGATGCGACAGCAACAATACTGGGCTGACCAAAAAGTCCGTTCAGTGTTTTCCGTCACATAAAAGACACATTTTTCATTTTCACCAATAACTTCACTGACTTGGGTATTTTGAGCATGTCGGCTCTCCCACGTGGTAGAATGCCAGCTGTTCCCAATGATGTCTCAGTTTGATCGCTCTCAGCTTCAGCTGGTCTGCCTGCCTGTGGAGCATCGTCCAGCGAGGAATCTCCGGCACGGAACTTCACAAACCCCCTTTGACATGTTCAGTCACAGCACCTTCTCCACACACTGCACGAATCTTTTTTTTTTCATTTTAGTCGTGTTTTTTGAAAATAATAAAGCATAGTATGCCAAGAATGTTGTGTATTTTCTTCCATCTTCAATATTAAAATGGCTACACAAAACTTCACCGGTTTGGTATTTTTAAATGCACGCTGATATGACAGCTGTCACAATACAGTCTAACAACACTGTTTCAAATGAAGTTAAAGGTAAGAAGTACTACTAGGGCCATTGTATGGAAAAACCAAATGAACTTTTTGGCCAACCTGATATGGAAGCCAGAAAGCAGAGGACCACTAACACCCGAGAGAACAGATCCCAGAGAGCTGAGCCCCACATGCGCAGTGACTCAGTAGGCAGCTCTGGAAGAGGGGTGAACGGGGGACAGAACGGGAGGCCTGGCTGAACATCTGTTCAAGGAGCAACGAGACGGCACCCCTGCCCGGCCCTGGCCCTCTGAGCCGCAGTGCCCCTGCTGGAGCGAACTGTGCGCAGCAGTCACACGGGCTGGGACAGAGCATGTGTCTACGACGTTTAGTCCCCTCTTCCCCACTCAACTCCCAGGACGTCAGCAGCCAGGCAGGTGGGAGGCTCTGCTGGGGATCTGACCAGGCCGGCCCTCGAAGGCGGCCCAGCATCCCCAGGAGTGGTGCCACCATGTGCAGAGAAAAGTGATGCTTCTGCGCCACACAGAAGGCTCACCATCCCACAAAACCCATAAAAACCAGCCCCGCACCCTCAGAGCAATCAAAGCAGCTGGGGCCCCAACTGGGAGCCACAGGACGCACCCAGAGGTCAGGCCAGCGCCCGGCGGGCTGGTCCCCCGGGCCACTGCCGATTCCAGGGCGGGGAGCGAGGCCAGGCACAGAGGCCAGCAGAAAGCGGCCACAGCGCTTGTGGAAGTCCTGTGGACGAGGTTAACCAAAAAAGCGGACATCTGGGGCTGCCTACGCAGCTGGGACATAACGGACCAAGGCTTCAGAAGGGAGAGAAGTGCAGAGAAGTCAGGCCGGTTTCTGTGTGCCGCTCCCCTGGGGGTGCCTGGGCCCAGGGGTCACACCCACCAGGGTCGGGGCGCATGCAGAGGAGGCTGCAGAGGCGGAGCTCTGAGCGCAGAGACCAGCAGCGGATGCCACAGCTCGGCCAGCTGGAGGGTCCAAGTCCCCACCCCAGGCTATCGGCTCAGCCAGAGGGTCTGGGCCCAGGAGTGAAGGAAAATGGAAAGAAACCAGCCCCAACGAAGCAGAAACGACTCTTTGGGTGGAAGGTGAGCACCGTTCTCTCGCCTCCCTACCTGTTCACATACCATGTCTGGCATCAATCCAAGCTGCCAAAAGTCCAAACTAAATGACTCAAGATAAAGGTGAATCACAGAAACAGGCCCCAACGTGACCCTGACACAGAAGCCTGCAGACAAGGACGCGGGACCTGCCGCACGTCGCCACACACGTGGCTCCCACTGCCGTGCCAGACACGGGAAGCCACCGGGGGCGTGAGCTGCATGCCATGTGGATTTTTGTCGCGTCACAACAAAAAGATCAAATGAGAAAAAGCAAGCTCTTGGAAATTAAAAATATAGTAGCAGCTGTAAAAAGTCAAAGGAAGGCTAGAAGATAAAATGAGGCTCTCCCAGAAGGCAGAACAAAAGGCAGAATGAGGAAAAGATACTAAGAAAAGTAACAGTCTAGTTCAGGAGGTCCAATCAACAGAAGAAAAGAATTCATGAGAAAACAGATTAGAAATCCAAGTAGTAATTTAATCCCCCAGAGCACATGAACTTTTGGATTAGGTTCAGGGAGGGTTTTGCGCAGACGCACGAACCCTCCGTTTCCTGCAGCCAAGAGTGAGGTAGTCGCGACCATGCAAATCCAGATAACTTGATCTCAAGTAGAGAAAACGAGCCCACGGAACCGAGTCTGCAGTCTGCAGGGTGCACGAGGGGCTGGGCAGGGGTATCTCCACGGTTCCCAAGTGACGCCTGGCACTGGACAGCCACGAGACCACACCAGTGCCCACCTGCAGAGGAAATAACAGGACAGAACAGGGCTCCGGAGTTCCTAGGCTCTCCCCAGCCGTGGCTTTACAGAACAGGAGACCCCAAAATTTCGTGTATCTGACGTCTGGGGGATGGATTTTGACCCAGGGGTGCAGGGCCCACTGGTACCTGGCAGCACCAAGGCAGAATGTCCTGGTCCTCTGAAGCCACGGCCCGCGCCTCCCCAAGCCCGGGCCGGACAGAGCTGGTCCCGGACACGCCGCAGCCCCGCAGCTGCAGGTGCCTGCTCCTCCTGACCCTGGGCGCCAGCCTGTGTCACTGCCAAACGGGTACACACAGAGGCCTTCCGGGGCGGGCTAGGATGGCCACCCAGCAAATAAAGCTTCTCTCTCTATATATTCTGACTCTGGCCGCGAAAGGAACACTGCACATTTCTCTTGGAAACTGGGTCTACCCTGGATGGAAAAACCACTAGCGCCGGGCTGGAAGTGGGAGGCTTGCACAAAATATCTGAACTTAGAAAATAAGCGGATTGGGGAAATGTCTTCTCACTTATGAGAAAAACTTCCACTGTGAACAATTTCATTCCTTCATTCATTCAACAACAGTCAACACAGAGCCATGTGCAGACCTCACGTGAGAAACGAGGACTCGCCAGGAGCAGGACAAACGTGTCTAGCACGCTGATACTTAGTCCTAGTCAGCCTGCGTCCACAGAACTCAGCACAGCACCCAAAACACGACAGGCTTTCAGTCAACAGTTTCCTCTTGAATTACAAACGACAACAAGCGCTCGCTTCGGCAGCACAGATAGGAAAACTGGAACAATACAGAGAAGATTAGCATGGCCCCTGCGCAAGGATGACACGCAAATTCGTGAAACGTTCCATATTTTTTAAGATTATAAAGAGTCTTAAGTCTGAGAGGGAGGGATTGTTATTTTTTATTGTTAAAATAATTTTTTTAAAAAAGAAGAAGAAGAAAGGGTGAGGCAGGAAAAACAAACAACAACCAGCCCTGGCTGGTGTGGCTCAGTGGACTGAGCGCCGGCCTGTGACCCAGAAGGTCACCAGTTTGATTCCCAGTCAGGGCACAGGCCTGGGCTGCGGGCCAGGCTCCCAGTTGAGGGCGTGCAATAAGCAAGGAAACCAAGTGATGTTTCTCCCCCTTTTCCCTCCTCTCTCTAAAAATAAAAACAACAGCAAAACCAAACCTCTACACAAATGCAAAGTGGGGCAGACCTGCACCTCATTCACAGGAAAACTACCTGGGGCCTTCACAGGACAAAGGCAGTACAGGCCACGTTGCCGAAAAAGCTGGAGGGGCCCTGGCCAGCGAGAGCAGAGGCTCCGGAGCCCGCTGACCCTCCCTGAGCGCCTCGGCGGGCACCGTCCCGCAAGCATCACGCGCAGGCGCGCGGCCACGGGCGGGGGCTTACGCTTAGGACAGCAGGAGCGCCCAGGCCAAGCGTCTGAATGTCCCGAGTCATAAGCACGTAGCGCCACGGGGCACACTAGGACCTGCAGGCAGGGTAACGACGATGACGATGATAACGGCCATCACTCGACCAGCTGTTTCTGTCAGACACTGTACTGGGCAAATTTCTTCCATAATCTCAACGACCCACAGTAACTCTGTAAAGCAGACCTCGTCCCTACTGCCCAGAGGGGGTGAGTGTGCCTGACAGCAGATAATAACTCTGGTCACGTGGCAAATGACACAGCTGCTCGACTCCAGCGCCTGGGCCACTGTCAGGAGTCACATGGCCGCGACAAAGGACTCAGGCTCAGTGCTTTACAGTCACCAGAGCTGTCCTGAAACAGGCACAGATCCGCCAGTGACAGGATGACCGCCTGTCAGTGATGTTGCTGAAGGGGTCGCAGTGGGGTGGGAGGTGAAGATCTTTTCAACTCTAAGCTCTTACTCCACCCCACCCCTTTTTTTAGAAAGAAGGGAGACAGAGATAGAAACACTGATTTCTTGTTCCAATCATTGATGCGTTCATTGCTTGATTCTTGTATGTGCCCTGACCAGGGATTGAACCTGCAACCTTGGTGTATGGGGACGATGCTATAACCAACTGAGCTACCAAGCAGGGCCTCAGCTCTTATTCTTTTTAGAAGCCATTTGCTGTTCGTCTTCCGGCAGAGGGGTAGGGCAAAGCGGCCTGATGGGGCCGGCACCAGGGAGTCCTCATCTGTCCGTCAGGCAGAGGAAGGATTAGTAAGGCAAACACAGGAGTTTCTGTTCAGAAACCCAACCTGCGGACAGTCATATGCACACGGAACTGAGCGGGCAGGGCCTGGGACAGAACAGGTAAATCCTGTCTCGGAAACTGACAGCGGACGGCCGAGCAAACGGAGAAACTCAAATGCGAGCTGCACTGACCTTCAAGCCCCTCACACCCAACATGGTGCAGGCGAGGTCACCAGACTGGAGGTGAAGAGGCCTGGCTCCAGCTACCTGGGTGACTCGGGGCAATGAACCCAACCTCTCTGGTCCTCTGTCACCTAAAAAGCAGATTTTTGCCAACCCATGAGCTGCCCACGGTGCATGCTCATGACCAGTGAGTCATTACTGGGGAGCTGGGTTCCTGGCCTGAGAAGTCAGTTACTCCCGGACCTGACTGCCTCCCCTGCCTCCTCATTTCCAACGACAGAGACCCTGGGCTTGACCTCGTCTGTCAGTGTCCACAGGCAGCCGGGATCCTGTCCCCACGTCATGCCCACACCGCCAGCTCATGTTAGCACAGCGTCCACTGGCCCCCGGCCCCCGACCCAGGCTCCCCCGCCTCATGGGACTGCGCTTGCATCACACCCTTCCCCACCCAGTCCTTCCAGGGCTCCGACCTGCTGTGGCCTAGTTTCAGTTCCTTTGGTGGGCTCTCTGGGCCTTCAAACCCTTACCCAACCCGCCCTGGCTGGTGTGGCTCCGTGGACTAAGCGCCGGCCTGAGAACTGAAAACCTGCCCGTTCGACTCCCGGTCAGGACACGTGCCTGGGGAGGAGTGCAGGAGATGAGGTCAGAGAGGCAGTGGCAGGCTGGCCACTCGGAGATTTTGGCTTTTGACAAAGATTTTGGCATCAGGACCTGGCGGCGGCTGGAACGCCCACCCGGACTTTTGACGTACGCAAATGAACTGCATGCAAATGAACCTAGTCCCAGCATCTCCCAGAGGAAATAAAAATGGACTTGGCTCCTTCTCAGAAGAAATGTTGATGGACTTAGCATGATATATGACCGGCCTGGCGGGGAGAAAAGCAGGGCGATATAAATAGCCTGCTGAATGTGTCGCCGCGTAAACTCGCTATAAGTGAAATGTACTGTTTGGAAAGATGTGGAGGACGGTCTTGCACCGCCCCCCGCCCCGCTTCCGATAGGCCGCCGGCACCTGGTCCCCGCCCCCGGAGGGCTTAGGAGCCGCCTCCGGGGAGGTCTGACCTTCCGCCGCACTTCCGCCACGTTGGTCCCACCCCAGAGGACTTCCCGGTGTTCGGCCCCGCCCCGCTTCCGGGAGTCTTCCGCCACCTTGTCTCCGCCCCCGAAGGGCTTCCTTGCCCTCGGCCCCGCCCCCGGAGGACTTCCGTATCTTCGGCCCGTTCTCCCCGCCCCCTGCCCCACCCCGCGAGATCGTTCTGCGCACGCGCGTGGGCCACATGGGCAGCGGACACTCGGCGGGGTGTGTCCGATAGTGGGTTCTTCCTGTGGCGTGAGGCCCTTCGTGTAGCCCCCGATTCCAGTTTTTCTTCTCCGGTTAGTACCTGCCTTTCGGGCGCCGCGGGGGTGCCGGCTGTGCCGGCCGGCGTGGAGCATGGGGATGAGGACTCTCCGGCGGCCTGGTCGCAGGTCACCGCCTCCCAAAGTGCCAGGCAGGCCCCGAGGCCCCGGCCCACCTTTAAGAAATCTCGTCTGGGCGCGCCGGTCCTGCGGCCTTCGTCTGGTGTTCCGCTATTTGGGAAACGTGCTCTGGGGGCCGAGGTCGCCCCACGCCCCCACCCCCAACCCCCCGCCTCCTTCCGCATGCAGGACCCCAGCCCTCCCGGGAGAAGCCTCTGCCCCTCTTCACGTGTCCGTCCTCCTGGACTCCGTGGTCGGGATACTGGCTTAGCTTTCGAGCGGCTGCGATTCTTTCTTTTCTTTTTTTTTTTTTGAGCTTCGGCCGTTTGTCTCTTGCCCGTGAGGCGTCCGACTCAGTGTTTTCTGCTGAAGCTTCCTGCTCCGCCTGGACGCCCCGTTCTTTCTCCTTCCCCAGTTCTTCCTCTTGGACCTGCAGGGTCTCATCCCTCTTTCTGCCTCTACCGCGTCTCATTTGGGCTCCTTTTCTGCGTTGGTTTTTTTTTTTTTCAAAAAAGGGCTTTTTCGATTTTCCCCTCCAGCCCCGGTGCCTCGGTCTCCACCTGTGTCAAATCGTGTTTGCGTCCCTCACCTCGGCCAAAGAAGGGGGTGGACGGAACGGTTTTAAGCCGTGGAAATGCTTTTTCAGTTGTAACTTTCGTTTTAGTAAGGATCTTACCTTACTTTCTTTTGACAGGAGCCGTAAAGTTCAGAACACACGGTAAGTTCCGCACACGTCCGTAAGCTATCGCCTGACAAAGGGTCTGGTACTCAGCTTACAGACCTGCGTGAGAAAATGGGAGTGGGAAGAAATGATCGGTTCCCTGCTACACACTGGACTCTGGGTGCCAGGATGTGTTTTACGCAGGAGTTACTTTCAGTGGACGGGAGTCATGGGTATATATTTTCCTTTGCGGTCTCGAAGCTATGACTCCAGGACCACTATATTTTCTCCAGGAGGCAAAATAGGAATTGTAGAATCTGTCTCAAAAGTATTTTTAAGTGCTTGACTTTTGGGGGGGTGGGGGTGGGGGTGGGGGTGGGGCGGAAGTCAAGACACTTTTTGTATAGTTCATGCTCTCTTGTGTTTTGATGTCATTATGGTCACCAGGTCGATCACGCGCAGCACGAGAGAACGACAGAGGGACTCGAGGGTAGAGCCTGTCAGGGTTCCCGCTGACTCTCTTGGCCCAGTGGTGCAAGCACCCAGAAGGGAGTCTCGGTTTCTCACCGCTTGTGTTTTGCAGGTCGCTTGTACCAGGTTGAATACGCCATGGAGGCCATCGGACGTGCGGGCACCTGTCCGGGAACTTTAGCGAACGACGGTGTTTGGCTTGCAGCAGAGCGACGCAACATCCACGAGCTGCTTGATGAAGTTGTTGTCCCTGAAAAAATTTATAAGCTCGATGATGAGTAAGTGAGCTCACAGGGGGGAGAGGGTTTCAATATCTCACGTGCTCACATACGTAGGATCGCACGTATTTCGGGAGGGCTGGCCCGTGTGCCGTAGTAAACTTGAAGCGAACGCTTGTTATTGTGCCTTTACCGGTGGACACTTTTGATTCTTATTTGAAACTTCCTTGAGGCTTAGGACGATGCGTTATGCTTTTGACGTGCAGGGCCAAGCCCTAGGCGGAGAAACTACTCTATACCGTTCGGAGTACAGGCGTGGTAGGTGTGCAGATCTGGGTTAAGTCTGTGTGACCTCGCACCCGTTGCTTTCCTTCTCTGGGCTTCGGTGCCGCCTCGAGTGGTGGTGGCCGTTTAATGAACTAGAGTAACACGAGTGAAATACACTGGCGCAGGGTCTGACACGTGGCAGGCTCCCCGAGTGTTCAGAACGGCTACTCGGGAATTGTGTGGAAGTGTCCCGAATCCTACCCCTGGAGGTCTGGGAACAGTTTCGATGAGCCCCGTCAGTTTCGCGTCGTTGGGCGTGCGGGACTCCTAGCCGGCGGGGCACTGGGTTTGCCCGTCAGAGACTTCCCCCCTGAGTGGGGGACGAGGCGGGTGCCGGTTCTAGGGCCTTTGGATGCGTGTCCAAGGAAGCGTCATCCCTCCAGAGTCACCGCCGGGCCACGGGCCGCTCGGCAGGCGGCAGGCTTGCGGAGGTGTGGTGACAGCAGGTGACAGAGGGTGCCAGCTCTAGGGGAGCCAGCGCAGCCCTCGGGGAGCGGCAGCAAAGAAAGGAAAGGCGCCTTTCCTGGGAGCCTAGCCCCTGAGCCCCCTCCCTCCGCCCCGGCCAGCCAGGCCTTTGGAGGTGAGAATACCGATGACCCAGGAGTGGGGGTAGTTTTTCTTCCCCTCTGGCAAAACCTCTGTCTTGCTTCTGGACCCTCTCGGGACTTGCTTTAGCTTCCTAGTGCTCCTTCTCTCGCCCTGATCGGCGTCGTGGCGCTGAATACGCCTATCGAAGAACTGGAGGGGGCGCTGTGCATCTTTCATGTCATAAACGACGTCAGGTTTGTCCCGCAAAGATAAACCTTCTGTAGTTTCTGTCTGTTCAGAAGAAAACCAGAGCATTGACGCGAGCATGGTAAACTTATCATGGAACTCGGGGCTTTGCAAATACTTCTTAAAGGCCCTCTCAGACACCTGCTCTGCTTACAGACACATGAATACATTTTTTTTTTTTTTTCTTCCTCCAGGGGCACGGCTTGCACCGTGGCCGGCGTAACTTCTGACGCTAACGTTCTGACCAACGAACTGAGGCTCATTGCCCAAAGGTATGGTCAGAGAGAGTGTGAGTGACGATCAGGTAAGTCAGTCTGCTTGACATCTCTAAGGAGAACTCGTTTTTGCCAAGATGAGAGTCATCGCAGATTTATTAATTGAAAATTGCTTCTTTTTTCTAACCCGAACTTATAAAATGCTATGGTCATAAGATCGTTAGGATGTTGACATTCCCCTGCTCCCCTTTCAAGTGACAGGTGACTGTCAATGTCCCCCCATGGCGCAGGTTTATGTCCAGAATATGTTTTGCTTAGATTTTTGTGTCTTAGGAAAAAATGATGACTATGCCAGTGTTTTCATCCTAGGTATTTATTTATTACAGTATCGGGAGCCAATTCCTCGTGAGCAGTTGGTGGCAGCGCTCTGTGATATCAAACAAGCGTACGCGCAGTTTGGAGGTAGGAAATCTGGGGCATATTTATTCCAGAAAGGGGAGACATTTTCTAGGTAATAATTTTTTTATGAGATGGTAAAAAGAAATTGAAAAGTAAGTGAAGAACTTTTTGTACATTTGCGCTTCGTGGTTTCCGCGATATGTATCATCATATGTTTTATTAATAGACCATCGAGAGGCAGAAATAGCCTTTTTAAATCTGGAAACCGATTGCTTTTCTTACCTAATAATTAAACTCAGCGCGGAGTAGCGGTCCTCCGGGTCTTAACTCCGTCTCCTGGCTGTGCCCATCTCCCGGAAGCAAGGGGACGTTTTGGTGGGCCTTATTCTGTGGTGGCCAGAACAGAGCCACTTACGAATGCTCAGCTTCACAAGAAAGGTGCTTCAGCTACGTTCGGGGAGCTCGAGTGACTGTAGCGATACTGCCTTTGGGCGGCCGATGTGCTTGACGGTCCTCTTTTCTTGGTTAAAGGGAAAAACGTGCCTTTGGCGTCTCGCTGCTGTCCATTGGCTGGGATAAGCGTTACGGCTTTCAGCTCTATCGGAGCGACCCGAGCGGAAATTACGGGGGATGGAAGGCCGCACGCATTGGCAATAACGGCGCCGTGAGTATTTCTGTGCTGCTGTAAAACCTAGCGATAGGTACCTAACGTGATTTTGCAACGGCGATGAATGTAAACGGTATTTGAAGGTAGCTGCAACAACTTTAGCACCTGTGATTGCTATAACGCAGCCGTGCGTGTGTGTGTTTGCCCCCAGTGGAAATTGCCACGCCGACCAGAGAGAATGGAAAGACGGTCATCGGAGTCCTCGGACAGAAGGAAGTGGAACAGCTGATCAGAAGACACGAGGAAGAAGAAGCTAAGGCTGAGCGTGAGAAGAAAGAAAAAGAACAAAAAGAAAAGGATGCGTGGAAGACAGAATTGGGGGTCTTATAAATCTTTTGAGCCCCATTTCAGCCGCCCTCTTCCACAGTGAGCACGTGTTGGCTTTTGAACCCGGACGGTGGGAAAGAGGGATGGTAGCCTCTGATCGGGGCCTCGCCTTTCTGTAAGTTGAGCGGTGACTGCTCTTCATGGGCCTTTCTACCCCCCTCCCCCCTTTTCTGGGAATAAAACTCGGTAAGAATGGAAACGGTGAAGGAGAATTGTCTGTAGCAGTCACTGTTGTTCACCGGGGTTAGTGGGTCTGTGATCCTTCATGCTTCAGTGTCCTGGGGCAGCCCTGGAGGTGCCGGGACACAAGAGGCTAAAGTCGGTGGGTGCGAGTGTCATCAGCAGGGAAAGATGGGACCTGTGCCCTGAAGGCCTCCCTTGCTGTGTCCCTACCGTCTTGGAGAACCCGTGGCCCTCGGCCTCTGTGGGAATCACGTTCTTGTACCTGTTGCCAGCCATCGACATCGATGGCTCTTCCTAGGACCGGAAGTGTGTGCGTGCACATGTATACACACACGCGTTCACGCAAACCGCTCCGAAAACACGTGAAAGGCCCGTTTACAGTGCAAGCCCTGCACCCGCTACAGTAATCGGTCATCAGTGCTTCTGAGCACCTCTGGATCCCTCAGATCCCATTTCCCTCTCCCCCTCTACTCCCGAGAGAGAACTCGAGTTTACCTTTCCCCTTACCTACGGTTCTTACAATGCGTTTGTCTGTTCCTCTGACCCAGGTGGCACATCCCTCGGGGTAGCCGGGTGTGCCCTCTCTCCGTCTCCAGCGGTTGGTTTAAGAACGACCGTGGGCTGAGCCGACCCAGACCAGACGGGCGGGGGGATGACAGCTGCGGACGCCGCGGCAGGCCCACGGCGGGCGCGTGGCAGCTCCTGTGCAGGAGAGATTATGGCCACAGAGGAAAAGGGGCCGCTGACGAGAGCAGTCGGTCTTGGCTGAGGCGGGGGTGGGTGGGTGGGGGGGGTGGGGGTCCCTGGTCTCAGCCCAGGAAGGCTCCAGGGCCACCGCCGCAGTGCCAGCCTCCCACACTTGTCCCCTCCAGCTCTCCTCAGAGCACATTGAACCCTTCCGTCGGTTCCCCATGCGAGAATTTCACAGATCTGCTGCGAAGTGAGCGAAGCTTAAGCTTCAGGACCCCTCGCTCCCGAGGCCTGGGAAGGGACCCTCACAATGTGTTCCGTGCTCGTGCTTTTTGTAAAGTCTGCAAAAGTAAGGTCTTCTACCTGCAGTTAAGAAGCGCTACCGTCTGTTTCTGCAGCGGAACATACTTGTTCGCAGATACTTCCATGTGTAGTGAGGTTATTGTTACTCACCTCAGGGTCGAAATGGCTCTCGGGACGTGTTCCTCACCCACCCGCTGAGCCTGCATACCCAGTATAGTGACAGGAAGGCATAGGAACAGAAGTTGTCACCATCGTTGGAAGTTCCCGGACAGTGGGAGAGGAACAGGGCTTGACATGGGCCAAGTCAGAAGCTCGTCTGTGGCAAACTTCATCCTTAAGGTGTGTGCAGTTACCATCTGGGGATTCAGGTCTCGTGATGCCGGAAACGCCGGCGGGGGGGTGCCTTACGGGTATGTCGGCTCATCGAACCACTGCGGTGATTTGGTGAGGTTTCTCATTCTGATTTTCAATTTGATGCCCAATTTTGTATTTGCACTGTCGTATTCTTTGGCTTTAAGAGGACACCGCCCCCCCCACCCCCAGCCCGCTACACACACACACAAATAGTATGTTCTATATAAACCCGAATCAGCCCCTGCTTTCCCTCGTCCTGAGAATAAAGTCCACTTTCTTCATTCTGACCTGCAACTCGCCACTGCCTTGTTGCTGATGCTCTGTCCTGGACCCCCGCCCCCCTCTGGACCGCCCTCTGTCTGTCCCTCACCCTCTCTGGAATGCTCTCCTCTCTGCACTCTGTGTCTCCCGCCCCCGAAGAACTACCCCGTCCTCTTCCCTGTCCCCGTGGGACTTCGGGGCCCTCTAGCCTGCTCCCGAAGATCTTCCACTCCCTCCGCCCCGCTTCCGACAGGCTGCCGCCACCTCGGCCCCGCCCCTGGAGGACTGAGGAGCCGCCTCCGGGAAGTCTGACCTTCCGCCGCACTTCCGGGACACTTCCGCCCTCCCGGTCCCACCCCAGAGGACTTCCGGGCGACTTCCGCTTGCGGCGGACCCGCCATCTTGTTCCCGCCCTAGGAGGTCTCACGCAGCCGAGGCCCAACCCCCGAAGGTCTACCCAGCCTGCCCCGCCATCTTGGTCCCACCCCGAAGGTCTTCCGGGTGTTCGGCCTCGCGCCGCTTCCGGGTGTCTTCCGCCACCCTGTCCCCGCCCCCGAAGAACTAGAACTACCGCGGCCCCTTCCCTGCCACGCACTGGCACTTCGGGGTCCTCTATCCTGCTCCCGAAGGTCTTACACACCCTCCGCCCCGCTTCCGACAGGCTGCCGGCACCTCGGCCCCGCCCCTGGAGGACTGAGGAGGCGCCTCCGGGAAGTCTGACCTTCCGCCGCACTTCCGGGACACTTCCGCCCTCCCGGTCCGACCCCAAAGGACTTCCGGGCGACTGCCGCTTGCGGCGGCCCCGCCATCTTGTTCCCGCCCTAGAAGGTCTCACGCAGCCGAGGCCCAACCCCCGAAGGTCTACGCAGCCTGCCCCGCCATCTTGGTCCCACCCCGAAGGTCTTCCGGGTGTTCGTCCTCGCGCCGCTTCCGGGAGTATTCCACCACCCTGTCCCCGCCCCCGAAGAACTTCCGCGTCCCCTTCCCTGCCCCACCCCCGCCCCCGAACTTCGGGGTCCTCTCTATCCTGCTCCCGAAGGTCTTACACATCCTCCGATAGCGTTCCGGCACCTCGCCCCCGCCCCTGGAGGACTTAGGAGCCGCCTCCGGGAAGTCTGACGTTCCGCCGCACTTCCGGGACACTTCCGCCCTCCCGGTCCCACCCCAGAGGACTTCCGGGCGACTTCCGCTTGCGGCGGACCCGCCATCTTGTTCCCGCCCTAGAAGGTCTCACGCTGCCGAAGCCCAGCCCCCGAAGGTCTACGCAGCCTGCCCCGCCATCTTGGTCCCACCCCGAAGGTCTTCCGTGTGTTCGGCCTCGCCTCGCCTCGCCTCGCTTCCGGGAGTCTTCCGCCACCCTGTCCCCGCCCCCGAAGAACTGCCGCGTCCCCTTCCCTGCCCCCCCCTCCCCCCCCCCCCCGCCCCGGGTCTTCGGGGTCCTCTGTCCTGCTCCCGAAGGTCTTACACGTCCTCCGCAATTCTATGGAGAGGTTTACGGTATCAAATTACAATAGTAAACTCAACATTTACTTAATGTGATGGTGCTCAGACTTTTTTAGAAAGTGCAAATCATCACCTCTCGATTCAGACGCCAGGCTCTGGGATTGCCAAGAAGCCACTTAAGTCCACTGAACTCAACGCGCTTCACCTGCTCCTGTGCGCTCCAGAGGAACTCTTCCATCAACCTGTCAGTGTGCTTGCCGGCTGTGGCTCCCCGTCTGTCTCAGTGCTGCCCTCCTGTGGGGAACTCTGGGAATTACAGCTAAGGGAAGCTCACCGAGTCCATTGTACGGATAGGGCTAGATGGCTAGGCTCAGGGTTGATAGGTTTAGCGTTAATGAGCCTAGGGTTAACAGGCTTCTATCTTTAATAGACTCAGCCTTCCTGGATGGAGCTTCAGAAGAGCTAACAGGTTTCCAGAAACGCTTCGTATGTACCCCATCATCAGGCCCAGTGCTCTTTCGGGGTGGCTGTAGGAACCCCGAAAGCGAGGAGTAAGGCCAGCGGGAGACTGTGCAGAGCGGACGTCTGTCCCAGCACACTAAGTGTGAGTAGTCGTAGCGGGGGTTAAAAAAAAAAGAAAAAAAAAAGAATGGCAAACTACCTAGATACTACCTGACTTAGTAAGATAATGTAGCTTATTTAATTTTTTCTGCACAACAGTGAGGCAGCAAAGCTGAAGTTATTCTTTCTTATTAATTTTCTAGAATTAAAAAATTCAAACATACATAAAATATTCAAATATAATGACTTGAAGAGTTCTTGCCATACACTTTTAACAATTATTGACATTGTGCCAATAGATATCCATATTGACGTAGGTTAGGATATTGTGGCATGTGCAGGTTCACAGCTAAACGAGTGGTGGTGCCAAGTATTCAAAATAAGGTTTTCAGCTTTGCAGTCCTTTGTCCTTCCTTAATCACCAAATTTTTTAGGTAAATCATTCTTCTAACTCCCCAAATTTGAGACAGTACTAGGGAAATGATATTCAAAGTTAAAATTGAATTTGTACAGCCAAAACTTAAGTCTCTCAGAGTGTTAATGTCATTTTTCTTATTTATACCTTTTATGTATCCAGTTGACTTTGTCTCTTGTTATTGGCAATTTTTTGGTCTTGTTTTAAATTGTCGTTCTTTTACGGTTGTCCCAGTTTTTCTCCCGTGTTGTTTGTATTTTTAACTATCGGCCCAATACCTTCTTATTTTTGTTCTTATACTGTTTTTAGTGTGCGTCACTGCTTGAACCCCTTCACTTTTTTTTTTTTTTGAAATATGTCATCTGTGTGCTATTAGTAGGTTGCTCTTCTAATTATCATTATTAGCTTTAAAGGGTGTAGACTCTGGGGAAGCTTCTTATTGAACTGTCATTGTACTGTGCAGAGAGTGCCCAGTTCCACAGACAAGCTCTTCCCTCGTATTTTGCAAGGTTCCGTTCCTCGGGTGATCTGTAGGGAAACGACCTTTAGTGGCCCTCCGGGAGGTTTCAGGCAGAATCAGTAGCTCTGCAGGCAGTGACTGCTTTTGTTGCAATATTTCTGTGTATTTGTGTCTTTGGAGCTCTATCGGTTACCATTACTCTAGTAGTCATTTGTGGAATAATCAGAATGACCCCGTGCTGGCACTTCCATGCACAGTTTTATTTCATCCTCACCGTGGTCAGTTTTACAGAAGGCAAAACTGATATGCAGAGAAGGAGGTAACTTGCTTTCAGGTCAGACAGCAGGTGTTAGAGGCTGGAAGGAACCCAAGCCGTCCACCTGAAAATCCTGTGTTCTTAACCAGCGTGCTGTTATCCCCTCTCTTCATACTCAAATCTGAGTAAGACTAGGTCTCCGATTTTAAGAAGCGCAGGCTAATGCCTCATCATCCTTAGTAGCAAATTTCTGCAACTAGGTGAAAGTTGTTTCGCGACCGACGATGAAACTCCGAATATTGGAAAGAAAAGGGAATTGTCAGATGGTATGGACTCATGTATTCATTCGTGTATGCATTCAACAAAGTGAGCACCTACTATGTACTTCGTATATCTTTGTATATTAAAATCATGTATGTCTGCCTGGTGTGGCTCCGTGGATTGAGTGAACTAAAGGGTTGCTGGTTCGATTCCCAGTCAGGGCACAGGCCTGGGTTGCAGGCCAGGTCCCCAGTCAGTGTGGGTGCATGAGAAGCGACCACACACTCATGTTTCTCCCCCTCTATTTCTCCCCACTTCCCCTCTAAAAATACATCAATAAAATCTTTTCTAAAAACATGGAAATTAAAGCACGTTTATTTTACATCTACCGTTGATACGTTTATTTTACTTCCCTACATGTTTTCTAGGTTTGAAATTGTGTGTCAAGCAACCCCCTAACTGGTCATTTAAAGGCTTCTGTTACTCGGAAGTTAAATAAGTCTGTACTAAGTACCGAGTGCTTCTTAGGGAACTCTGCCTATTTCCATGAGAGTCCTCTGATTTAACTTAAAAACATATCTGAACTGGAGTGTTCCTTATTGATCACAAAGAATTGTATTAATATTTCATCTTAAAAGTACTATTAATAATAGCCTAACTAATAGTTTGGTTCACTAATGATGACGAACTTTTAAAAGTTATTTGTAGGAGAGAAGCCGGTACGCTAACTTTTAAAAATTTGTTAGACAGGATTAGCTGAACCGTTCTTTATTGCCAAACATGAGGATAGCTTGTTTAAGGATTTATTTCGAGGCGACGAAAGATGGGTCCGTCCTGTGGAACACCCACGAATGACAAGATAAAAATCCAGTTTGGCCTCGCCATATCTCAGTTAGTGGGTGTGGTAGGTGTGCATGTCATTCTGTATTCAATGCCATCCTCCTCTGTGGGTCAAATCGCTCGGGGGCCGTCCGCTAAGCTATTTCTTCTTCTGTCCTCTCCGCGACTCTAGGGACGCCCGGCGGCGGCGGCGGCACTCTAGGGACGCAGAGCGTACGTCCAAGCTTTACGAAGCTGCCGTTCTAGCTGTGGCCTCGGTATTTTTTTCTACGTAGCAGCTTCACAGAGATTCAAGCCTGTGCCTGGGCTCCTTGGGTGTTGGTAAGCTTGGAGAAGAATACACTGGGAAGGAGGACAGGGCGTGTCGGGGTCTCTGAATAGGATGGTCTGGAAAGGTGTCCCCGAGAAGCGGCCGGGCCGTGGGACTACCCCGGGGAGGGTGTGTCAGGCCGGGGAACTGTCGCGAGTGCAAAGGCCCCGAGGCTGGCGTGTGCCGGTGTGTTTGCGGAGCAGCGAGGAGGCCCGTGTGGCTAGAGGCGAGTGACCCCTGGGGAGGAGTGCAGGAGATGAGGTCAGAGAGGCAGTGGCAGGCTGGCCACTCGGAGATTTTGGCTTTTGACAAAGATTTTGGCATCAGAACCTGGCGGCGGCTGGAACGCCCACCCGGACTTTTGACGTACGCAAATGAACTGCATGCAAATGAACCTAGTCCCAGCATCTCCCAGAGGAAATAAAAATGGACTTGGCTCCTTCTCGGAAGAAATGTTGATGGACTTAGCATGATATATGACCGGCCTGGCGGGGAGAAAAGCAGGGCGATATAAATAGCCTGCTGAATGTGTCGCCGCGTAAACTCGCTGTAAGTGAAATGTACTGTTTGGAAAGATGTGGAGGACGGTCTTGCACCGCCCCCCGCCCCGCTTCCGATAGGCCGCCGGCACCTGGTCCCCGCCCCCGGAGGGCTTAGAAGCCGCCTCCGGGGAGGTCTGACCTTCCGCCGCACTTCCGCCACGTTGGTCCCACCCCAGAGGACTTCCCGGTGTTCGGCCTCGCCCCGCTTCACCTTGTCTCCGCCCCCGAAGGCCTTCCTCGCCCTCGGCCTCGGCCCCGCCCCCGGAGGGCTTCCGTATCTTCGGCCCGTTCTCCCCGCCCCCTGCCCCGCCCCCGCGAGATCGCTCTGCGCGCGCGTGGGCCACATGGGCAGCGGACACTCGGCGGGGCGATAGTGGGTTCTTCCTGTGGCGTGAGGCCCTTCGTGTAGCCCCCGATTCCAGTTTTTCTTCTCCGGTTAGTACCTGCCTTTCGGGCGCCGCGGGGGTGCCGGCTGCGCCGGCCGGCGTGGAGCATGGGGATGAGGACTCTCCGGCGGCCTGGTCGCAGGTCACCGCCTCCCAAAGTGCCAGGCAGGCCCCGAGGCCCCGGCCCACCTTTAAGAAATCTCGTCTGGGCGCGCCGGTCCTGCGGCCTTCGTCTGGTGTTCCGCTACTTGGGAAATGTGCTCTGGGGGCCGAGGTCGCCCCACGCCCCCACCCCCAACCCCCCGCCTCCTTCCGCATGCAGGACCCCAGCCCTCCCGGGAGAAGCCTCTGCCCCTCTTCACGTGTCCGTCCTCCTGGACTCCGTGGTCGGGATACTGGCTTAGCTTTCGAGCGGCTGCGATTCTTTCTTTTTCTTTTTTTTGAGCTTCGGCCGTTTGTCTCTTGCCCGTGAGGCGTCCGACTCAGTGTTTTCTGCTGAAGCTTCCTGCTCCGCCTGGACGCCCCGTTCTTTCTCCTTCCCCAGTTCTTCCTCTTGGACCTGCAGGGTCTCATCCCTCTTTCTGCCTCTACCGCGTCTCATTTGGGCTCCTTTTCTGCGTTGGTTTTTTTTTTTTTTTTTTTTCAAAAAAGGGCTTTTTCGATTTTCCTCTCCAGCCCCGGTGCCTCGGTCTCCACCTGTGTCAAATCGTGTTTGCGTCCCTCACCTCGGCCAAAGAAGGGGGTGGACGGAACGGTTTTAAGCCGTGGAAATGCTTTTTCAGTTGTAACTTTCGTTTTAGTAAGGATCTTACCTTACTTTCTTTTGACAGGAGCCGTAAAGTTCAGAACACACGGTAAGTTCCGCACACGTCCGTGAGCTATCGCCTGACAGAGGGTCTGGTACTCAGCTTACAGACCTGCGTGAGAAAATGGGAGTGGGAAGAAATGATCGGTTCCCTGCTACACACTGGACTCTGGGTGCCAGGATGTGTTTTACGCAGGAGTTACTTTCAGTGGACGGGAGTCATGGGTATATATTTTCCTTTGCGGTCTCGAAGCTATGACTCCAGGACCACTATATTTTCTCCAGGAGGCAAAATAGGAGTTGTAGAATCTGTCTCAAAAGTATTTTTAAGTGCTTGACTTTTGGGGGGGGTGGGGGTGGGGGTGGGGCGGAAGTCAAGACACTTTTTGTATAGTTCATGCTCTCTTGTGTTTTGATGTCATTATGGTCACCAGGTCGATCACGCGCAGCACGAGAGAACGAGAGAGGGACTCGAGGGTAGAGCCTGTCAGGGTTCCCGCTGACTCTCTTGGCCCAGTGGTGCAAGCACCCAGAAGGGAGTCTCGGTTTCTCACCGCTTGTGTTTTGCAGGTCGCTTGTACCAGGTTGAATACGCCATGGAGGCCATCGGACGTGCGGGCACCTGTCCGGGAACTTTAGCGAACGACGGTGTTTGGCTTGCAGCAGAGCGACGCAACATCCACGAGCTGCTTGATGAAGTTGTTGTCCCGGAAAAAATTTATAAGCTCGATGATGAGTAAGTGAGCTCACAGGGGGGAGAGGGTTTCAATATCTCACGTGCTCACATACGTAGGATCGCACGTATTTCGGGAGGGCTGGCCCGTGTGCCGTAGTAAA
This sequence comes from Furipterus horrens, assembly GCF_987537825.1. Lineage (NCBI taxonomy): Eukaryota > Metazoa > Chordata > Mammalia > Chiroptera > Furipteridae > Furipterus > Furipterus horrens. The sequence continues at coordinate 95,103 of NW_028327186.1, read as the reverse complement.
CTTGAAGCGAACGCTTGTTATTGTGCCTTTACCGGTGGACACTTTTGATTCTTATTTGAAACTTCCTTGAGGCTTAGGACGATGCGTTATGCTTTTGACGTGCAGGGCCAAGCCCTAGGCGGAGAAACTACTCTATACCGTTCGGAGTACAGGCGTGGTAGGTGTGCAGATCTGGGTTAAGTCTGTGTGACCTCGCACCCGTTGCTTTCCTTCTCTGGGCTTCGGTGCCGCCTCGAGTGGTGGTGGCCGTTTAATGAACTAGAGTAACACGAGTGAAATACACTGGCGCAGGGTCTGACAAGTGGCAGGCTCCCCGAGTGTTCAGAACGGCTCCTCGGGAATTGTGTGGAAGTGTCCCGAATCTTACCCCTGGAGGTCTGGGAACAGTTTAGATGAGCCCCGTCAGTTTCGCGTCGTTGGGCGTGCGGGACTCCTAGCCGGCGGGGCACTGGGTTTGCCCGTCAGAGACTTCCCCCCTGAGTGGGGGACGAGGCGGGTGCCGGTTCTAGGGCCTTTGGATGCGTGTCCAAGGAAGCGTCATCCCTCCAGAGTCACCGCCGGGCCACGGGCCGCTCGGCAGGCGGCAGGCTTGCGGAGGTGTGGTGACAGCAGGTGACAGAGGGTGCCAGCTCTAGGGGAGCCAGCGCAGCCCTCGGGGAGCGGCAGCAAAGAAAGGAAAGGCGCCTTTCCTGGGAGCCTAGCCCCTGAGCCCCCTCCCTCCGCCCCGGCCAGCCAGGCCTTTGGAGGTGAGAATACCGATGACCCAGGAGTGGGGGTAGTTTTTCTTCCCCTCTGGCAAAACCTCTGTCTTGCTTCTGGACCCTCTCGGGACTTGCTTTAGCTTCCTAGTGCTCCTTCTCTCGCCCTGTTCGGCGTCGTGGCGCTGAATACGCCTATCGAAGAACTGGAGGGGGCGCTGTGCATCTTTCATGTCATAAACGACGTCAGGTTTGTCCCGCAAAGATAAACCTTCTGTAGTTTCTGTCTGTTCAGAAGAAAACCAGAGCATTGACGCGAGCATGGTAAACTTATCATGGAACTCGGGGCTTTGCAAATACTTCTTAAAGGCCCTCTCAGACACCTGCTCTGCTTACAGACACATGAATACATTTTTTTTTTTTTTTCTTCCTCCAGGGGCACGGCTTGCACCGTGGCCGGCGTAACTTCTGACGCTAACGTTCTGACCAACGAACTGAGGCTCATTGCCCAAAGGTATGGTCAGAGAGAGTGTGAGTGACGATCAGGTAAGTCAGTCTGCTTGACATCTCTAAGGAGAACTCGTTTTTGCCAAGATGAGAGTCATCGCAGATTTATTAATTGAAAATTGCTTCTTTTTTCTAACCCGAACTTATAAAATGCTATGGTCATAAGATCGTTAGGATGTTGACATTCCCCTGCTCCCCTTTCAAGTGACAGGTGACTGTCAATGTCCCCCCATGGCGCAGGTTTATGTCCAGAATATGTTTTGCTTAGATTTTTGTGTCTTAGGAAAAAATGATGACTATGCCAGTGTTTTCATCCTAGGTATTTATTTATTACAGTATCGGGAGCCAATTCCTCGTGAGCAGTTGGTGGCAGCGCTCTGTGATATCAAACAAGCGTACGCGCAGTTTGGAGGTAGGAAATCTGGGGCATATTTATTCCAGAAAGGGGAGACATTTTCTAGGTAATAATTTTTTTATGAGATGGTAAAAAGAAATTGAAAAGTAAGTGAAGAACTTTTTGTACATTTGCGCTTCGTGGTTTCCGCGATATGTATCATCATATGTTTTATTAATAGACCATCGAGAGGCAGAAATAGCCTTTTTAAATCTGGAAACCGATTGCTTTTCTTACCTAATAATTAAACTCAGCGCGGAGTAGCGGTCCTCCGGGTCTTAACTCCGTCTCCTGGCTGTGCCCATCTCCCGGAAGCAAGGGGACGTTTTGGTGGGCCTTATTCTGTGGTGGCCAGAACAGAGCCACTTACGAATGCTCAGCTTCACAAGAAAGGTGCTTCAGCTACGTTCGGGGAGCTCGAGTGACTGTAGCGATACTGCCTTTGGGCGGCCGATGTGCTTGACGGTCCTCTTTTCTTGGTTAAAGGGAAAAACGTGCCTTTGGCGTCTCGCTGCTGTCCATTGGCTGGGATAAGCGTTACGGCTTTCAGCTCTATCGGAGCGACCCGAGCGGAAATTACGGGGGATGGAAGGCCGCACGCATTGGCAATAACGGCGCCGTGAGTATTTCTGTGCTGCTGTAAAACCTAGCGATAGGTACCTAACGTGATTTTGCAACGGCGATGAATGTAAACGGTATTTGAAGGTAGCTGCAACAACTTTAGCACCTGTGATTGCTATAACGCAGCCGTGCGTGTGTGTGTTTGCCCCCAGTGGAAATTGCCACGCCGACCAGAGAGAATGGAAAGACGGTCATCGGAGTCCTCGGACAGAAGGAAGTGGAACAGCTGATCAGAAGACACGAGGAAGAAGAAGCTAAGGCTGAGCGTGAGAAGAAAGAAAAAGAACAAAAAGAAAAGGATGCGTGGAAGACAGAATTGGGGGTCTTATAAATCTTTTGAGCCCCATTTCAGCCGCCCTCTTCCACAGTGAGCACGTGTTGGCTTTTGAACCCGGACGGTGGGAAAGAGGGATGGTAGCCTCTGATCGGGGCCTCGCCTTTCTGTAAGTTGAGCGGTGACTGCTCTTCATGGGCCTTTCTACCCCCCTCCCCCCTTTTCTGGGAATAAAACTCGGTAAGAATGGAAACGGCGAAGGAGAATTGTCTGTAGCAGTCACTGTTGTTCACCGGGGTTAGTGGGTCTGTGATCCTTCATGCTTCAGTGTCCTGGGGCAGCCCTGGAGGTGCCGGGACACAAGAGGCTAAAGTCGGTGGGTGCGAGTGTCATCAGCAGGGAAAGATGGGACCTGTGCCCTGAAGGCCTCCCTTGCTGTGTCCCTACCGTCTTGGAGAACCCGTGGCCCTCGGCCTCTGTGGGAATCACGTTCTTGTACCTGTTGCCAGCCATCGACATCGATGGCTCTTCCTAGGACCGGAAGTGTGTGCGTGCACATGTATACACACACGCGTTCACGCAAACCGCTCCGAAAACACGTGAAAGGCCCGTTTACAGTGCAAGCCCTGCACCCGCTACAGTAATCGGTCATCAGTGCTTCTGAGCACCTCTGGATCCCTCAGATCCCATTTCCCTCTCCCCCTCTACTCCCGAGAGAGAACTCGAGTTTACCTTTCCCCTTACCTACGGTTCTTACAATGCGTTTGTCTGTTCCTCTGACCCAGGTGGCACATCCCTCGGGGTAGCCGGGTGTGCCCTCTCTCCGTCTCCAGCGGTTGGTTTAAGAACGACCGTGGGCTGAGCCGACCCAGACCAGACGGGCGGGGGGATGACAGCTGCGGACGCCGCGGCAGGCCCACGGCGGGTGCGTGGCAGCTCCTGTGCAGGAGAGATTATGGCCACAGAGGAAAAGGGGCCGCTGACGAGAGCAGTCGGTCTTGGCTGAGGCGGGGGGTGGGTGGGTGGGGGGGGTGGGGGTCCCTGGTCTCAGCCCAGGAAGGCTCCAGGGCCACCGCCGCAGTGCCAGCCTCCCACACTTGTCCCCTCCAGCTCTCCTCAGAGCACATTGAACCCTTCCGTCGGTTCCCCATGCGAGAATTTCACAGATCTGCTGCGAAGTGAGCGAAGCTTAAGCTTCAGGACCCCTCGCTCCCGAGGCCTGGGAAGGGACCCTCACAATGTGTTCCGTGCTCGTGCTTTTTGTAAAGTCTGCAAAAGTAAGGTCTTCTACCTGCAGTTAAGAAGCGCTACCGTCTGTTTCTGCAGCGGAACATACTTGTTCGCAGATACTTCCATGTGTAGTGAGGTTATTGTTACTCACCTCAGGGTCGAAATGGCTCTCGGGACGTGTTCCTCACCCACCCGCTGAGCCTGCATACCCAGTATAGTGACAGGAAGGCATAGGAACAGAAGTTGTCACCATCGTTGGAAGTTCCCGGACAGTGGGAGAGGAACAGGGCTTGACATGGGCCAAGTCAGAAGCTCGTCTGTGGCAAACTTCATCCTTAAGGTGTGTGCAGTTACCATCTGGGGATTCAGGTCTCGTGATGCCGGAAACGCCGGCGGGGGGGTGCCTTACGGGTATGTCGGCTCATCGAACCACTGCGGTGATTTGGTGAGGTTTCTCATTCTGATTTTCAATTTGATGCCCAATTTTGTATTTGCACTGTCGTATTCTTTGGCTTTAAGAGGACACCGCCCCCCCCACCCCCAGCCCGCTACACACACACACAAATAGTATGTTCTATATAAACCCGAATCAGCCCCTGCTTTCCCTCGTCCTGAGAATAAAGTCCACTTTCTTCATTCTGACCTGCAACTCGCCACTGCCTTGTTGCTGATGCTCTGTCCTGGACCCCCGCCCCCCTCTGGACCGCCCTCTGTCTGTCCCTCACCCTCTCTGGAATGCTCTCCTCTCTGCACTCTGTGTCTCCCGCCCCCGAAGAACTACCCCGTCCTCTTCCCTGTCCCCGTGGGACTTCGGGGCCCTCTAGCCTGCTCCCGAAGATCTTCCACTCCCTCCGCCCCGCTTCCGACAGGCTGCCGCCACCTCGGCCCCGCCCCTGGAGGACTGAGGAGCCGCCTCCGGGAAGTCTGACCTTCCGCCGCACTTCCGGGACACTTCCGCCCTCCCGGTCCCACCCCAGAGGACTTCCGGGCGACTTCCGCTTGCGGCGGACCCGCCATCTTGTTCCCGCCCTAGGAGGTCTCACACAGCCGAGGCCCAACCCCCGAAGGTCTACCCAGCCTGCCCCGCCATCTTGGTCCCACCCCGAAGGTCTTCCGGGTGTTCGGCCTCGCGCCGCTTCCGGGTGTCTTCCGCCACCCTGTCCCCGCCCCCGAAGAACTAGAACTACCGCGGCCCCTTCCCTGCCACGCACTGGCACTTCGGGGTCCTCTATCCTGCTCCCGAAGGTCTTACACACCCTCCGCCCCGCTTCCGACAGGCTGCCGGCACCTCGGCCCCGCCCCTGGAGGACTGAGGAGGCGCCTCCGGGAAGTCTGACCTTCCGCCGCACTTCCGGGACACTTCCGCCCTCCCGGTCCGACCCCAAAGGACTTCCGGGCGACTGCCGCTTGCGGCGGCCCCGCCATCTTGTTCCCGCCCTAGAAGGTCTCACGCAGCCGAGGCCCAACCCCCGAAGGTCTACGCAGCCTGCCCCGCCATCTTGGTCCCACCCCGAAGGTCTTCCGGGTGTTCGTCCTCGCGCCGCTTCCGGGAGTATTCCACCACCCTGTCCCCGCCCCCGAAGAACTTCCGCGTCCCCTTCCCTGCCCCACCCCCGCCCCCGAACTTCGGGGTCCTCTCTATCCTGCTCCCGAAGGTCTTACACATCCTCCGATAGCGTTCCGGCACCTCGCCCCCGCCCCTGGAGGACTTAGGAGCCGCCTCCGGGAAGTCTGACGTTCCGCCGCACTTCCGGGACACTTCCGCCCTCCCGGTCCCACCCCAGAGGACTTCCGGGCGACTTCCGCTTGCGGCGGACCCGCCATCTTGTTCCCGCCCTAGAAGGTCTCACGCTGCCGAAGCCCAGCCCCCGAAGGTCTACGCAGCCTGCCCCGCCATCTTGGTCCCACCCCGAAGGTCTTCCGTGTGTTCGGCCTCGCCTCGCCTCGCCTCGCTTCCGGGAGTCTTCCGCCACCCTGTCCCCGCCCCCGAAGAACTGCCGCGTCCCCTTCCCTGCCCCCCCCTCCCCCCCCCCCCCCCGCCCCGGGTCTTCGGGGTCCTCTGTCCTGCTCCCGAAGGTCTTACACGTCCTCCGCAATTCTATGGAGAGGTTTACGGTATCAAATTACAATAGTAAACTCAACATTTACTTAATGTGATGGTGCTCAGACTTTTTTAGAAAGTGCAAATCATCACCTCTCGATTCAGACGCCAGGCTCTGGGATTGCCAAGAAGCCACTTAAGTCCACTGAACTCAACGCGCTTCACCTGCTCCTGTGCGCTCCAGAGGAACTCTTCCATCAACCTGTCAGTGTGCTTGCCGGCTGTGGCTCCCCGTCTGTCTCAGTGCTGCCCTCCTGTGGGGAACTCTGGGAATTACAGCTAAGGGAAGCTCACCGAGTCCATTGTACGGATAGGGCTAGATGGCTAGGCTCAGGGTTGATAGGTTTAGCGTTAATGAGCCTAGGGTTAACAGGCTTCTATCTTTAATAGACTCAGCCTTCCTGGATGGAGCTTCAGAAGAGCTAACAGGTTTCCAGAAACGCTTCGTATGTACCCCATCATCAGGCCCAGTGCTCTTTCGGGGTGGCTGTAGGAACCCCGAAAGCGAGGAGTAAGGCCAGCGGGAGACTGTGCAGAGCGGACGTCTGTCCCAGCACACTAAGTGTGAGTAGTCGTAGCGGGGGTTAAAAAAAAAAGAAAAAAAAAAGAATGGCAAACTACCTAGATACTACCTGACTTAGTAAGATAATGTAGCTTATTTAATTTTTTCTGCACAACAGTGAGGCAGCAAAGCTGAAGTTATTCTTTCTTATTAATTTTCTAGAATTAAAAAATTCAAACATACATAAAATATTCAAATATAATGACTTGAAGAGTTCTTGCCATACACTTTTAACAATTATTGACATTGTGCCAATAGATATCCATATTGACGTAGGTTAGGATATTGTGGCATGTGCAGGTTCACAGCTAAACGAGTGGTGGTGCCAAGTATTCAAAATAAGGTTTTCAGCTTTGCAGTCCTTTGTCCTTCCTTAATCACCAAATTTTTTAGGTAAATCATTCTTCTAACTCCCCAAATTTGAGACAGTACTAGGGAAATGATATTCAAAGTTAAAATTGAATTTGTACAGCCAAAACTTAAGTCTCTCAGAGTGTTAATGTCATTTTTCTTATTTATACCTTTTATGTATCCAGTTGACTTTGTCTCTTGTTATTGGCAATTTTTTGGTCTTGTTTTAAATTGTCGTTCTTTTACGGTTGTCCCAGTTTTTCTCCCGTGTTGTTTGTATTTTTAACTATCGGCCCAATACCTTCTTATTTTTGTTCTTATACTGTTTTTAGTGTGCGTCACTGCTTGAACCCCTTCACTTTTTTTTTTTTTTGAAATATGTCATCTGTGTGCTATTAGTAGGTTGCTCTTCTAATTATCATTATTAGCTTTAAAGGGTGTAGACTCTGGGGAAGCTTCTTATTGAACTGTCATTGTACTGTGCAGAGAGTGCCCAGTTCCACAGACAAGCTCTTCCCTCGTATTTTGCAAGGTTCCGTTCCTCGGGTGATCTGTAGGGAAACGACCTTTAGTGGCCCTCCGGGAGGTTTCAGGCAGAATCAGTAGCTCTGCAGGCAGTGACTGCTTTTGTTGCAATATTTCTGTGTATTTGTGTCTTTGGAGCTCTATCGGTTACCATTACTCTAGTAGTCATTTGTGGAATAATCAGAATGACCCCGTGCTGGCACTTCCATGCACAGTTTTATTTCATCCTCACCGTGGTCAGTTTTACAGAAGGCAAAACTGATATGCAGAGAAGGAGGTAACTTGCTTTCAGGTCAGACAGCAGGTGTTAGAGGCTGGAAGGAACCCAAGCCGTCCAGCTGAAAATCCTGTGTTCTTAACCAGCGTGCTGTTATCCCCTCTCTTCATACTCAAATCTGAGTAAGACTAGGTCTCCGATTTTAAGAAGCGCAGGCTAATGCCTCATCATCCTTAGTAGCAAATTTCTGCAACTAGGTGAAAGTTGTTTCGCGACCGACGATGAAACTCCGAATATTGGAAAGAAAAGGGAATTGTCAGATGGTATGGACTCATGTATTCATTCGTGTATGCATTCAACAAAGTGAGCACCTACTATGTACTTCGTATATCTTTGTATATTAAAATCATGTATGTCTGCCTGGTGTGGCTCCGTGGATTGAGTGAACTAAAGGGTTGCTGGTTCGATTCCCAGTCAGGGCACAGGCCTGGGTTGCAGGCCAGGTCCCCAGTCAGTGTGGGTGCATGAGAAGCGACCACACACTCATGTTTCTCCCCCTCTATTTCTCCCCACTTCCCCTCTAAAAATACATCAATAAAATCTTTTCTAAAAACATGGAAATTAAAGCACGTTTATTTTACATCTACCGTTGATACGTTTATTTTACTTCCCTACATGTTTTCTAGGTTTGAAATTGTGTGTCAAGCAACCCCCTAACTGGTCATTTAAAGGCTTCTGTTACTCGGAAGTTAAATAAGTCTGTACTAAGTACCGAGTGCTTCTTAGGGAACTCTGCCTATTTCCATGAGAGTCCTCTGATTTAACTTAAAAACATATCTGAACTGGAGTGTTCCTTATTGATCACAAAGAATTGTATTAATATTTCATCTTAAAAGTACTATTAATAATAGCCTAACTAATAGTTTGGTTCACTAATGATGACGAACTTTTAAAAGTTATTTGTAGGAGAGAAGCCGGTACGCTAACTTTTAAAAATTTGTTAGACAGGATTAGCTGAACCGTTCTTTATTGCCAAACATGAGGATAGCTTGTTTAAGGATTTATTTCGAGGCGACGAAAGATGGGTCCGTCCTGTGGAACACCCACGAATGACAAGATAAAAATCCAGTTTGGCCTCGCCATATCTCAGTTAGTGGGTGTGGTAGGTGTGCATGTCATTCTGTATTCAATGCCATCCTCCTCTGTGGGTCAAATCGCTCGGGGGCCGTCCGCTAAGCTATTTCTTCTTCCGTCCTCTCCGCGACTCTAGGGACGCCCGGCGGCGGCGGCGGCACTCTAGGGACGCAGAGCGTACGTCCAAGCTTTACGAAGCTGCCGTTCTAGCTGTGGCCTCGGTATTTTTTTCTACGTAGCAGCTTCACAGAGATTCAAGCCTGTGCCTGGGCTCCTTGGGTGTTGGTAAGCTTGGAGAAGAATACACTGGGAAGGAGGACAGGGCGTGTCGGGGTCTCTGAATAGGATGGTCTGGAAAGGTGTCCCCGAGAAGCGGCCGGGCCGTGGGACTACCCCGGGGAGGGTGTGTCAGGCCGGGGAACTGTCGCGAGTGCAAAGGCCCCGAGGCTGGCGTGTGCCGGTGTGTTTGCGGAGCAGCGAGGAGGCCCGTGTGGCTAGAGGCGAGTGACCCCTGGGGAGGAGTGCAGGAGATGAGGTCAGAGAGGCAGTGGCAGGCTGGCCACTCGGAGATTTTGGCTTTTGACAAAGATTTTGGCATCAGAACCTGGCGGCGGCTGGAACGCCCACCCGGACTTTTGACGTACGCAAATGAACTGCATGCAAATGAACCTAGTCCCAGCATCTCCCAGAGGAAATAAAAATGGACTTGGCTCCTTCTCGGAAGAAATGTTGATGGACTTAGCATGATATATGACCGGCCTGGCGGGGAGAAAAGCAGGGCGATATAAATAGCCTGCTGAATGTGTCGCCGCGTAAACTCGCTGTAAGTGAAATGTACTGTTTGGAAAGATGTGGAGGACGGTCTTGCACCGCCCCCCGCCCCGCTTCCGATAGGCCGCCGGCACCTGGTCCCCGCCCCCGGAGGGCTTAGAAGCCGCCTCCGGGGAGGTCTGACCTTCCGCCGCACTTCCGCCACGTTGGTCCCACCCCAGAGGACTTCCCGGTGTTCGGCCTCGCCCCGCTTCACCTTGTCTCCGCCCCCGAAGGCCTTCCTCGCCCTCGGCCTCGGCCCCGCCCCCGGAGGGCTTCCGTATCTTCGGCCCGTTCTCCCCGCCCCCTGCCCCGCCCCCGCGAGATCGCTCTGCGCGCGCGTGGGCCACATGGGCAGCGGACACTCGGCGGGGCGATAGTGGGTTCTTCCTGTGGCGTGAGGCCCTTCGTGTAGCCCCCGATTCCAGTTTTTCTTCTCCGGTTAGTACCTGCCTTTCGGGCGCCGCGGGGGTGCCGGCTGCGCCGGCCGGCGTGGAGCATGGGGATGAGGACTCTCCGGCGGCCTGGTCGCAGGTCACCGCCTCCCAAAGTGCCAGGCAGGCCCCGAGGCCCCGGCCCACCTTTAAGAAATCTCGTCTGGGCGCGCCGGTCCTGCGGCCTTCGTCTGGTGTTCCGCTACTTGGGAAATGTGCTCTGGGGGCCGAGGTCGCCCCACGCCCCCACCCCCAACCCCCCGCCTCCTTCCGCATGCAGGACCCCAGCCCTCCCGGGAGAAGCCTCTGCCCCTCTTCACGTGTCCGTCCTCCTGGACTCCGTGGTCGGGATACTGGCTTAGCTTTCGAGCGGCTGCGATTCTTTCTTTTTCTTTTTTTTGAGCTTCGGCCGTTTGTCTCTTGCCCGTGAGGCGTCCGACTCAGTGTTTTCTGCTGAAGCTTCCTGCTCCGCCTGGACGCCCCGTTCTTTCTCCTTCCCCAGTTCTTCCTCTTGGACCTGCAGGGTCTCATCCCTCTTTCTGCCTCTACCGCGTCTCATTTGGGCTCCTTTTCTGCGTTGGTTTTTTTTTTTTTTTTTTTTCAAAAAAGGGCTTTTTCGATTTTCCTCTCCAGCCCCGGTGCCTCGGTCTCCACCTGTGTCAAATCGTGTTTGCGTCCCTCACCTCGGCCAAAGAAGGGGGTGGACGGAACGGTTTTAAGCCGTGGAAATGCTTTTTCAGTTGTAACTTTCGTTTTAGTAAGGATCTTACCTTACTTTCTTTTGACAGGAGCCGTAAAGTTCAGAACACACGGTAAGTTCCGCACACGTCCGTGAGCTATCGCCTGACAGAGGGTCTGGTACTCAGCTTACAGACCTGCGTGAGAAAATGGGAGTGGGAAGAAATGATCGGTTCCCTGCTACACACTGGACTCTGGGTGCCAGGATGTGTTTTACGCAGGAGTTACTTTCAGTGGACGGGAGTCATGGGTATATATTTTCCTTTGCGGTCTCGAAGCTATGACTCCAGGACCACTATATTTTCTCCAGGAGGCAAAATAGGAGTTGTAGAATCTGTCTCAAAAGTATTTTTAAGTGCTTGACTTTTGGGGGGGGTGGGGGTGGGGGTGGGGCGGAAGTCAAGACACTTTTTGTATAGTTCATGCTCTCTTGTGTTTTGATGTCATTATGGTCACCAGGTCGATCACGCGCAGCACGAGAGAACGAGAGAGGGACTCGAGGGTAGAGCCTGTCAGGGTTCCCGCTGACTCTCTTGGCCCAGTGGTGCAAGCACCCAGAAGGGAGTCTCGGTTTCTCACCGCTTGTGTTTTGCAGGTCGCTTGTACCAGGTTGAATACGCCATGGAGGCCATCGGACGTGCGGGCACCTGTCCGGGAACTTTAGCGAACGACGGTGTTTGGCTTGCAGCAGAGCGACGCAACATCCACGAGCTGCTTGATGAAGTTGTTGTCCCGGAAAAAATTTATAAGCTCGATGATGAGTAAGTGAGCTCACAGGGGGGAGAGGGTTTCAATATCTCACGTGCTCACATACGTAGGATCGCACGTATTTCGGGAGGGCTGGCCCGTGTGCCGTAGTAAACTTGAAGCGAACGCTTGTTATTGTGCCTTTACTGGTGGACACTTTTGATTCTTATTTGAAACTTCCTTGAGGCTTAGGACGATGCGTTATGCTTTTGACGTGCAGGGCCAAGCCCTAGGCGGAGAAACTATTCTATACCGTTCGGAGTACAGGCGTGGTAGGTGTGCAGATCTGGGTTAAGTCTGTGTGACCTCACACCCGTTGCTTTCCTTCTCTGGGCTTCGGTGCCGCCTCGAGTGGTGGTGGCCGTTTAATGAACTAGAGTAACACGAGTGAAATACACTGGCGCAGGGTCTGACAAGTGGCAGGCTCCCCGAGTGTTCAGAACGGCTCCTCGGGAATTGTGTGGAAGTGTCCCGAATCTTACCCCTGGAGGTCTGGGAACAGTTTAGATGAGCCCCGTCAGTTTCGCGTCGTTGGGCGTGCGGGACTCCTAGCCGGCGGGGCACTGGGTTTGCCCGTCAGAGACTTCCCCCCTGAGTGGGGGACGAGGCGGGTGCCGGTTCTAGGGCCTTTGGATGCGTGTCCAAGGAAGCGTCATCCCTCCAGAGTCACCGCCGGGCCACGGGCCGCTCGGCAGGCGGCAGGCTTGCGGAGGTGTGGTGACAGCAGGTGACAGAGGGTGCCAGCTCTAGGGGAGCCAGCGCAGCCCTCGGGGAGCGGCAGCAAAGAAAGGAAAGGCGCCTTTCCTGGGAGCCTAGCCCCTGAGCCCCCTCCCTCCGCCCCGGCCAGCCAGGCCTTTGGAGGTGAGAATACCGATGACCCAGGAGTGGGGGTAGTTTTTCTTCCCCTCTGGCAAAACCTCTGTCTTGCTTCTGGACCCTCTCGGGACTTGCTTTAGCTTCCTAGTGCTCCTTCTCTCGCCCTGTTCGGCGTCGTGGCGCTGAATACGCCTATCGAAGAACTGGAGGGGGCGCTGTGCATCTTTCATGTCATAAACGACGTCAGGTTTGTCCCGCCAAGATAAACCTTCTGTAGTTTCTGTCTGTTCAGAAGAAAACCAGAGCATTGACGCGAGCATGGTAAACTTATCATGGAACTCGGGGCTTTGCAAATACTTCTTAAAGGCCCTCTCAGACACCTGCTCTGCTTACAGACACATGAATACATTTTTTTTTTTTTTCTTCCTCCAGGGGCATGGCTTGCACCGTGGCCGGCGTAACTTCTGACGCTAACGTTCTGACCAACGAACTGAGGCTCATTGCCCAAAGGTATGGTCAGAGAGAGTGTGACTGACGATCAGATAAGTCAGTTTGCTTGACATCTCTAAGGAGAACTCGTTTTTGCCAAGATGAGAGTCATCGCAGATTTATTAATTGAAAATTGCTTCTTTTTTCTAACCCGAACTTATAAAATGCTATGGTCATTAAGATTGTTAGGATGTTGACATTCCCCTGCTCCCCTTTCAAGTGACAGGTGACTGTCAATGTCCCCCCATGGCGCAGGTTTATGTCCAGAATATGTTTTGCTTAGATTTTTGTGTCTTAGGAAAAAATGATGACTATGCCAGTGTTTTCATCCTAGGTATTTATTTATTACAGTATCGGGAGCCAATTCCTCGTGAGCAGTTGGTGGCAGCGCTCTGTGATATCAAACAAGCGTACGCGCAGTTTGGAGGTAGGAAATCTGGGGCATATTTATTCCAGAAAGGGGAGACATTTTCTAGGTAATAATTTTTTTATGAGATGGTAAAAAGAAATTGAAAAGTAAGTGAAGAACTTTTTGTACATTTGCGCTTCGTGGTTTCCGCGATATGTATTATCATATGTTTTATTAATAGACCATCGAGAGGCAGAAATAGCCTTTTTAAATCTGGAAACCGATTGCTTTTCTTACCTAATAATTAAACTCAGCGCGGAGTAGCGGTCCTCCGGGTCTTAACTCCGTCTCCTGGCTGTGCCCATCTCCCGGAAGCAAGGGGACGTTTTGGTGGGCCTTATTCTGTGGTGGCCAGAACAGAGCCACTTACGAATGCTCAGCTTCACAAGAAAGGTGCTTCAGCTACGTTCGGGGAGCTCGAGTGACTGTAGCGATACTGCCTTTGGGCGGCCGATGTGCTTGACGGTCCTCTTTTCTTGGTTAAAGGGAAAAACGTGCCTTTGGCGTCTCGCTGCTGTCCATTGGCTGGGATAAGCGTTACGGCTTTCAGCTCTATCGGAGCGACCCGAGCGGAAATTACGGGGGATGGAAGGCCGCACGCATTGGCAATAACGGCGCCGTGAGTATTTCTGTGCTGCTGTAAAACCTAGCGATAGGTACCTAACGTGATTTTGCAACGGCGATGAATGTAAACGGTATTTGAAGGTAGCTGCAACAACTTTAGCACCTGTGATTGCTATAACGCAGCCGTGCGTGTGTGTGTTTGCCCCCAGTGGAAATTGCCACGCCGACCAGAGAGAATGGAAAGACGGTCATCGGAGTCCTCGGACAGAAGGAAGTGGAACAGCTGATCAGAAGACACGAGGAAGAAGAAGCTAAGGCTGAGCGTGAGAAGAAAGAAAAAGAACAAAAAGAAAAGGATGCGTGGAAGACAGAATTGGGGGTCTTATAAATCTTTTGAGCCCCATTTCAGCCGCCCTCTTCCACAGTGAGCACGTGTTGGCTTTTGAACCCGGACGGTGGGAAAGAGGGATGGTAGCCTCTGATCGGGGCCTCGCCTTTCTGTAAGTTGAGCGGTGACTGCTCTTCATGGGCCTTTCTACCCCCCTCCCCCCTTTTCTGGGAATAAAACTCGGTAAGAATGGAAACGGCGAAGGAGAATTGTCTGTAGCAGTCACTGTTGTTCACCGGGGTTAGTGGGTCTGTGATCCTTCATGCTTCAGTGTCCTGGGGCAGCCCTGGAGGTGCCGGGACACAAGAGGCTAAAGTCGGTGGGTGCGAGTGTCATCAGCAGGGAAAGATGGGACCTGTGCCCTGAAGGCCTCCCTTGCTGTGTCCCTACCGTCTTGGAGAACCCGTGGCCCTCGGCCTCTGTGGGAATCACGTTCTTGTACCTGTTGCCAGCCATCGACATCGATGGCTCTTCCTAGGACCGGAAGTGTGTGCGTGCACATGTATACACACACGCGTTCACGCAAACCGCTCCGAAAACACGTGAAAGGCCCGTTTACAGTGCAAGCCCTGCACCCGCTACAGTAATCGGTCATCAGTGCTTCTGAGCACCTCTGGATCCCTCAGATCCCATTTCCCTCTCCCCCTCTACTCCCGAGAGAGAACTCGAGTTTACCTTTCCCCTTACCTACGGTTCTTACAATGCGTTTGTCTGTTCCTCTGACCCAGGTGGCACATCCCTCGGGGTAGCCGGGTGTGCCCTCTCTCCGTCTCCAGCGGTTGGTTTAAGAACGACCGTGGGCTGAGCCGACCCAGACCAGACGGGCGGGGGGATGACAGCTGCGGACGCCGCGGCAGGCCCACGGCGGGCGCGTGGCAGCTCCTGTGCAGGAGAGATTATGGCCACAGAGGAAAAGGGGCCGCTGACGAGAGCAGTCGGTCTTGGCTGAGGCGGGGGTGGGTGGGTGGGGGGGGTGGGGGTCCCTGGTCTCAGCCCAGGAAGGCTCCAGGGCCACCGCCGCAGTGCCAGCCTCCCACACTTGTCCCCTCCAGCTCTCCTCAGAGCACATTGAACCCTTCCGTCGGTTCCCCATGCGAGAATTTCACAGATCTGCTGCGAAGTGAGCGAAGCTTAAGCTTCAGGACCCCTCGCTCCCGAGGCCTGGGAAGGGACCCTCACAATGTGTTCCGTGCTCGTGCTTTTTGTAAAGTCTGCAAAAGTAAGGTCTTCTACCTGCAGTTAAGAAGCGCTACCGTCTGTTTCTGCAGCGGAACATACTTGTTCGCAGATACTTCCATGTGTAGTGAGGTTATTGTTACTCACCTCAGGGTCGAAATGGCTCTCGGGACGTGTTCCTCACCCACCCGCTGAGCCTGCATACCCAGTATAGTGACAGGAAGGCATAGGAACAGAAGTTGTCACCATCGTTGGAAGTTCCCGGACAGTGGGAGAGGAACAGGGCTTGACATGGGCCAAGTCAGAAGCTCGTCTGTGGCAAACTTCATCCTTAAGGTGTGTGCAGTTACCATCTGGGGATTCAGGTCTCGTGATGCCGGAAACGCCGGCGGGGGGGTGCCTTACGGGTATGTCGGCTCATCGAACCACTGCGGTGATTTGGTGAGGTTTCTCATTCTGATTTTCAATTTGATGCCCAATTTTGTATTTGCACTGTCGTATTCTTTGGCTTTAAGAGGACACCGCCCCCCCCACCCCCAGCCCGCTACACACACACACAAATAGTATGTTCTATATAAACCCGAATCAGCCCCTGCTTTCCCTCGTCCTGAGAATAAAGTCCACTTTCTTCATTCTGACCTGCAACTCGCCACTGCCTTGTTGCTGATGCTCTGTCCTGGACCCCCGCCCCCCTCTGGACCGCCCTCTGTCTGTCCCTCACCCTCTCTGGAATGCTCTCCTCTCTGCACTCTGTGTCTCCCGCCCCCGAAGAACTACCCCGTCCTCTTCCCTGTCCCCGTGGGACTTCGGGGCCCTCTAGCCTGCTCCCGAAGATCTTCCACTCCCTCCGCCCCGCTTCCGACAGGCTGCCGCCACCTCGGCCCCGCCCCTGGAGGACTGAGGAGCCGCCTCCGGGAAGTCTGACCTTCCGCCGCACTTCCGGGACACTTCCGCCCTCCCGGTCCCACCCCAGAGGACTTCCGGGCGACTTCCGCTTGCGGCGGACCCGCCATCTTGTTCCCGCCCTAGGAGGTCTCACGCAGCCGAGGCCCAACCCCCGAAGGTCTACCCAGCCTGCCCCGCCATCTTGGTCCCACCCCGAAGGTCTTCCGGGTGTTCGGCCTCGCGCCGCTTCCGGGTGTCTTCCGCCACCCTGTCCCCGCCCCCGAAGAACTAGAACTACCGCGGCCCCTTCCCTGCCACGCACTGGCACTTCGGGGTCCTCTATCCTGCTCCCGAAGGTCTTACACACCCTCCGCCCCGCTTCCGACAGGCTGCCGGCACCTCGGCCCCGCCCCTGGAGGACTGAGGAGGCGCCTCCGGGAAGTCTGACCTTCCGCCGCACTTCCGGGACACTTCCGCCCTCCCGGTCCCACCCCAAAGGACTTCCGGGCGACTTCCGCTTGCGGCGGCCCCGCCATCTTGTTCCCGCCCTAGAAGGTCTCACGCAGCCGAGGCCCAACCCCCGAAGGTCTACGCAGCCTGCCCCGCCATCTTGGTCCCACCCCGAAGGTCTTCCGGGTGTTCGTCCTCGCGCCGCTTCCGGGAGTATTCCACCACCCTGTCCCCGCCCCCGAAGAACTTCCGCGTCCCCTTCCCTGTCCCACCCCCGCCCCCGAACTTCGGGGTCCTCTCTATCCTGCTCCCGAAGGTCTTACACATCCTCCGATAGCGTTCCGGCACCTCGCCCCCGCCCCTGGAGGACTTAGGAGCCGCCTCCGGGAAGTCTGACCTTCCGCCGCACTTCCGGGACACTTCCGCCCTCCCGGTCCCACCCCAGAGGACTTCCGGGCGACTTCCGCTTGCGGCGGACCCGCCATCTTGTTCCCGCCCTAGAAGGTCTCACGCTGCCGAAGCCCAGCCCCCGAAGGTCTACGCAGCCTGCCCCGCCATCTTGGTCCCACCCCGAAGGTCTTCCGTGTGTTCGGCCTCGCCTCGCCTCGCCTCGCTTCCGGGAGTCTTCCGCCACCCTGTCCCCGCCCCCGAAGAACTGCCGCGTCCCCTTCCCTGCCCCCCCCTCCCCCCCCCCCCCCGCCCCGGGTCTTCGGGGTCCTCTGTCCTGCTCCCGAAGGTCTTACACGTCCTCCGCAATTCTATGGAGAGGTTTACGGTATCAAATTACAATAGTAAACTCAACATTTACTTAATGTGATGGTGCTCAGACTTTTTTAGAAAGTGCAAATCATCACCTCTCGATTCAGACGCCAGGCTCTGGGATTGCCAAGAAGCCACTTAAGTCCACTGAACTCAACGCGCTTCACCTGCTCCTGTGCGCTCCAGAGGAACTCTTCCATCAACCTGTCAGTGTGCTTGCCGGCTGTGGCTCCCCGTCTGTCTCAGTGCTGCCCTCCTGTGGGGAACTCTGGGAATTACAGCTAAGGGAAGCTCACCGAGTCCATTGTACGGATAGGGCTAGATGGCTAGGCTCAGGGTTGATAGGTTTAGCGTTAATGAGCCTAGGGTTAACAGGCTTCTATCTTTAATAGACTCAGCCTTCCTGGATGGAGCTTCAGAAGAGCTAACAGGTTTCCAGAAACGCTTCGTATGTACCCCATCATCAGGCCCAGTGCTCTTTCGGGGTGGCTGTAGGAACCCCGAAAGCGAGGAGTAAGGCCAGCGGGAGACTGTGCAGAGCGGACGTCTGTCCCAGCACACTAAGTGTGAGTAGTCGTAGCGGGGGTTAAAAAAAAAAAAAAAAAAAAAAGAATGGCAAACTACCTAGATACTACCTGACTTAGTAAGATAATGTAGCTTATTTAATTTTTTCTGCACAACAGTGAGGCAGCAAAGCTGAAGTTATTCTTTCTTATTAATTTTCTAGAATTAAAAAATTCAAACATACATAAAATATTCAAATATAATGACTTGAAGAGTTCTTGCCATACACTTTTAACAATTATTGACATTGTGCCAATAGATATCCATATTGACGTAGGTTAGGATATTGTGGCATGTGCAGGTTCACAGCTAAACGAGTGGTGGTGCCAAGTATTCAAAATAAGGTTTTCAGCTTTGCAGTCCTTTGTCCTTCCTTAATCACCAAATTTTTTAGGTAAATCATTCTTCTAACTCCCCAAATTTGAGACAGTACTAGGGAAATGATATTCAAAGTTAAAATTGAATTTGTACAGCCAAAACTTAAGTCTCTCAGAGTGTTAATGTCATTTTTCTTATTTATACCTTTTATGTATCCAGTTGACTTTGTCTCTTGTTATTGGCAATTTTTTGGTCTTGTTTTAAATTGTCGTTCTTTTACGGTTGTCCCAGTTTTTCTCCCGTGTTGTTTGTATTTTTAACTATCGGCCCAATACCTTCTTATTTTTGTTCTTATACTGTTTTTAGTGTGCGTCACTGCTTGAACCCCTTCACTTTTTTTTTTTTTGAAATATGTCATCTGTGTGCTATTAGTAGGTTGCTCTTCTAATTATCATTATTAGCTTTAAAGGGTGTAGACTCTGGGGAAGCTTCTTATTGAACTGTCATTGTACTGTGCAGAGAGTGCCCAGTTCCACAGACAAGCTCTTCCCTCGTATTTTGCAAGGTTCCGTTCCTCGGGTGATCTGTAGGGAAACGACCTTTAGTGGCCCTCCGGGAGGTTTCAGGCAGAATCAGTAGCTCTGCAGGCAGTGACTGCTTTTGTTGCAATATTTCTGTGTATTTGTGTCTTTGGAGCTCTATCGGTTACCATTACTCTAGTAGTCATTTGTGGAATAATCAGAATGACCCCGTGCTGGCACTTCCATGCACAGTTTTATTTCATCCTCACCGTGGTCAGTTTTACAGAAGGCAAAACTGATATGCAGAGAAGGAGGTAACTTGCTTTCAGGTCAGACAGCAGGTGTTAGAGGCTGGAAGGAACCCAAGCCGTCCAGCTGAAAATCCTGTGTTCTTAACCAGCGTGCTGTTATCCCCTCTCTTCATACTCAAATCTGAGTAAGACTAGGTCTCCGATTTTAAGAAGCGCAGGCTAATGCCTCATCATCCTTAGTAGCAAATTTCTGCAACTAGGTGAAAGTTGTTTCGCGACCGACGATGAAACTCCGAATATTGGAAAGAAAAGGGAATTGTCAGATGGTATGGACTCATGTATTCATTCGTGTATGCATTCAACAAAGTGAGCACCTACTATGTACTTCGTATATCTTTGTATATTAAAATCATGTATGTCTGCCTGGTGTGGCTCCGTGGATTGAGTGAACTAAAGGGTTGCTGGTTCGATTCCCAGTCAGGGCACAGGCCTGGGTTGCAGGCCAGGTCCCCAGTCAGTGTGGGTGCATGAGAAGCGACCACACACTCATGTTTCTCCCCCTCTATTTCTCCCCACTTCCCCTCTAAAAATACATCAATAAAATCTTTTCTAAAAACATGGAAATTAAAGCACGTTTATTTTACATCTACCGTTGATACGTTTATTTTACTTCCCTACATGTTTTCTAGGTTTGAAATTGTGTGTCAAGCAACCCCCTAACTGGTCATTTAAAGGCTTCTGTTACTCGGAAGTTAAATAAGTCTGTACTAAGTACCGAGTGCTTCTTAGGGAACTCTGCCTATTTCCATGAGAGTCCTCTGATTTAACTTAAAAACATATCTGAACTGGAGTGTTCCTTATTGATCACAAAGAATTGTATTAATATTTCATCTTAAAAGTACTATTAATAATAGCCTAACTAATAGTTTGGTTCACTAATGATGACGAACTTTTAAAAGTTATTTGTAGGAGAGAAGCCGGTACGCTAACTTTTAAAAATTTGTTAGACAGGATTAGCTGAACCGTTCTTTATTGCCAAACATGAGGATAGCTTGTTTAAGGATTTATTTCGAGGCGACGAAAGATGGGTCCGTCCTGTGGAACACCCACGAATGACAAGATAAAAATCCAGTTTGGCCTCGCCATATCTCAGTTAGTGGGTGTGGTAGGTGTGCATGTCATTCTGTATTCAATGCCATCCTCCTCTGTGGGTCAAATCGCTCGGGGGCCGTCCGCTAAGCTATTTCTTCTTCCGTCCTCTCCGCGACTCTAGGGACGCCCGGCGGCGGCGGCGGCACTCTAGGGACGCAGAGCGTACGTCCAAGCTTTACGAAGCTGCCGTTCTAGCTGTGGCCTCGGTATTTTTTTCTACGTAGCAGCTTCACAGAGATTCAAGCCTGTGCCTGGGCTCCTTGGGTGTTGGTAAGCTTGGAGAAGAATACACTGGGAAGGAGGACAGGGCGTGTCGGGGTCTCTGAATAGGATGGTCTGGAAAGGTGTCCCCGAGAAGCGGCCGGGCCGTGGGACTACCCCGGGGAGGGTGTGTCAGGCCGGGGAACTGTCGCGAGTGCAAAGGCCCCGAGGCTGGCGTGTGCCGGTGTGTTTGCGGAGCAGCGAGGAGGCCCGTGTGGCTAGAGGCGAGTGACCCCTGGGGAGGAGTGCAGGAGATGAGGTCAGAGAGGCAGTGGCAGGCTGGCCACTCGGAGATTTTGGCTTTTGACAAAGATTTTGGCATCAGAACCTGGCGGCGGCTGGAACGCCCACCCGGACTTTTGACGTACGCAAATGAACTGCATGCAAATGAACCTAGTCCCAGCATCTCCCAGAGGAAATAAAAATGGACTTGGCTCCTTCTCGGAAGAAATGTTGATGGACTTAGCATGATATATGACCGGCCTGGCGGGGAGAAAAGCAGGGCGATATAAATAGCCTGCTGAATGTGTCGCCGCGTAAACTCGCTGTAAGTGAAATGTACTGTTTGGAAAGATGTGGAGGACGGTCTTGCACCGCCCCCCGCCCCGCTTCCGATAGGCCGCCGGCACCTGGTCCCCGCCCCCGGAGGGCTTAGAAGCCGCCTCCGGGGAGGTCTGACCTTCCGCCGCACTTCCGCCACGTTGGTCCCACCCCAGAGGACTTCCCGGTGTTCGGCCTCGCCCCGCTTCACCTTGTCTCCGCCCCCGAAGGGCTTCCTCGCCCTCGCCCTCGGCCTCGGCCCCGCCCCCGGAGGGCTTCCGTATCTTCGGCCCGTTCTCCCCGCCCCCTGCCCCGCCCCCGCGAGATCGCTCTGCGCACGCGCGTGGGCCACATGGGCAGCGGACACTCGGCGGGGCGATAGTGGGTTCTTCCTGTGGCGTGAGGCCCTTCGTGTAGCCCCCGATTCCAGTTTTTCTTCTCCGGTTAGTACCTGCCTTTCGGGCGCCGCGGGGGTGCCGGCTGCGCCGGCCGGCGTGGAGCATGGGGATGAGGACTCTCCGGCGGCCTGGTCGCAGGTCACCGCCTCCCAAAGTGCCAGGCAGGCCCCGAGGCCCCGGCCCACCTTTAAGAAATCTCGTCTGGGCGCGCCGGTCCTGCGGCCTTCGTCTGGTGTTCCGCTACTTGGGAAATGTGCTCTGGGGGCCGAGGTCGCCCCACGCCCCCACCCCCAACCCCCCGCCTCCTTCCGCATGCAGGACCCCAGCCCTCCCGGGAGAAGCCTCTGCCCCTCTTCACGTGTCCGTCCTCCTGGACTCCGTGGTCGGGATACTGGCTTAGCTTTCGAGCGGCTGCGATTCTTTCTTTTTCTTTTTTTTGAGCTTCGGCCGTTTGTCTCTTGCCCGTGAGGCGTCCGACTCAGTGTTTTCTGCTGAAGCTTCCTGCTCCGCCTGGACGCCCCGTTCTTTCTCCTTCCCCAGTTCTTCCTCTTGGACCTGCAGGGTCTCATCCCTCTTTCTGCCTCTACCGCGTCTCATTTGGGCTCCTTTTCTGCGTTGGTTTTTTTTTTTTTTTTTTTTTCAAAAAAGGGCTTTTTCGATTTTCCCCTCCAGCCCCGGTGCCTCGGTCTCCACCTGTGTCAAATCGTGTTTGCGTCCCTCACCTCGGCCAAAGAAGGGGGTGGACGGAACGGTTTTAAGCCGTGGAAATGCTTTTTCAGTTGTAACTTTCGTTTTAGTAAGGATCTTACCTTACTTTCTTTTGACAGGAGCCGTAAAGTTCAGAACACACGGTAAGTTCCGCACACGTCCGTGAGCTATCGCCTGACAGAGGGTCTGGTACTCAGCTTACAGACCTGCGTGAGAAAATGGGAGTGGGAAGAAATGATCGGTTCCCTGCTACACACTGGACTCTGGGTGCCAGGATGTGTTTTACGCAGGAGTTACTTTCAGTGGACGGGAGTCATGGGTATATATTTTCCTTTGCGGTCTCGAAGCTATGACTCCAGGACCACTATATTTTCTCCAGGAGGCAAAATAGGAGTTGTAGAATCTGTCTCAAAAGTATTTTTAAGTGCTTGACTTTTGGGGGGGGTGGGGGTGGGGGTGGGGCGGAAGTCAAGACACTTTTTGTATAGTTCATGCTCTCTTGTGTTTTGATGTCATTATGGTCACCAGGTCGATCACGCGCAGCACGAGAGAACGAGAGAGGGACTCGAGGGTAGAGCCTGTCAGGGTTCCCGCTGACTCTCTTGGCCCAGTGGTGCAAGCACCCAGAAGGGAGTCTCGGTTTCTCACCGCTTGTGTTTTGCAGGTCGCTTGTACCAGGTTGAATACGCCATGGAGGCCATCGGACGTGCGGGCACCTGTCCGGGAACTTTAGCGAACGACGGTGTTTGGCTTGCAGCAGAGCGACGCAACATCCACGAGCTGCTTGATGAAGTTGTTGTCCCGGAAAAAATTTATAAGCTCGATGATGAGTAAGTGAGCTCACAGGGGGGAGAGGGTTTCAATATCTCACGTGCTCACATACGTAGGATCGCACGTATTTCGGGAGGGCTGGCCCGTGTGCCGTAGTAAACTTGAAGCGAACGCTTGTTATTGTGCCTTTACTGGTGGACACTTTTGATTCTTATTTGAAACTTCCTTGAGGCTTAGGACGATGCGTTATGCTTTTGACGTGCAGGGCCAAGCCCTAGGCGGAGAAACTATTCTATACCGTTCGGAGTACAGGCGTGGTAGGTGTGCAGATCTGGGTTAAGTCTGTGTGACCTCGCACCCGTTGCTTTCCTTCTCTGGGCTTCGGTGCCGCCTCGAGTGGTGGTGGCCGTTTAATGAACTAGAGTAACACGAGTGAAATACACTGGCGCAGGGTCTGACAAGTGGCAGGCTCCCCGAGTGTTCAGAACGGCTCCTCGGGAATTGTGTGGAAGTGTCCCGAATCTTACCCCTGGAGGTCTGGGAACAGTTTAGATGAGCCCCGTCAGTTTCGCGTCGTTGGGCGTGCGGGACTCCTAGCCGGCGGGGCACTGGGTTTGCCCGTCAGAGACTTCCCCCCTGAGTGGGGGACGAGGCGGGTGCCGGTTCTAGGGCCTTTGGATGCGTGTCCAAGGAAGCGTCATCCCTCCAGAGTCACCGCCGGGCCACGGGCCGCTCGGCAGGCGGCAGGCTTGCGGAGGTGTGGTGACAGCAGGTGACAGAGGGTGCCAGCTCTAGGGGAGCCAGCGCAGCCCTCGGGGAGCGGCAGCAAAGAAAGGAAAGGCGCCTTTCCTGGGAGCCTAGCCCCTGAGCCCCCTCCCTCCGCCCCGGCCAGCCAGGCCTTTGGAGGTGAGAATACCGATGACCCAGGAGTGGGGGTAGTTTTTCTTCCCCTCTGGCAAAACCTCTGTCTTGCTTCTGGACCCTCTCGGGACTTGCTTTAGCTTCCTAGTGCTCCTTCTCTCGCCCTGTTCGGCGTCGTGGCGCTGAATACGCCTATCGAAGAACTGGAGGGGGCGCTGTGCATCTTTCATGTCATAAACGACGTCAGGTTTGTCCCGCCAAGATAAACCTTCTGTAGTTTCTGTCTGTTCAGAAGAAAACCAGAGCATTGACGCGAGCATGGTAAACTTATCATGGAACTCGGGGCTTTGCAAATACTTCTTAAAGGCCCTCTCAGACACCTGCTCTGCTTACAGACACATGAATACATTTTTTTTTTTTTTCTTCCTCCAGGGGCATGGCTTGCACCGTGGCCGGCGTAACTTCTGACGCTAACGTTCTGACCAACGAACTGAGGCTCATTGCCCAAAGGTATGGTCAGAGAGAGTGTGACTGACGATCAGATAAGTCAGTTTGCTTGACATCTCTAAGGAGAACTCGTTTTTGCCAAGATGAGAGTCATCGCAGATTTATTAATTGAAAATTGCTTCTTTTTTCTAACCCGAACTTATAAAATGCTATGGTCATTAAGATTGTTAGGATGTTGACATTCCCCTGCTCCCCTTTCAAGTGACAGGTGACTGTCAATGTCCCCCCATGGCGCAGGTTTATGTCCAGAATATGTTTTGCTTAGATTTTTGTGTCTTAGGAAAAAATGATGACTATGCCAGTGTTTTCATCCTAGGTATTTATTTATTACAGTATCGGGAGCCAATTCCTCGTGAGCAGTTGGTGGCAGCGCTCTGTGATATCAAACAAGCGTACGCGCAGTTTGGAGGTAGGAAATCTGGGGCATATTTATTCCAGAAAGGGGAGACATTTTCTAGGTAATAATTTTTTTATGAGATGGTAAAAAGAAATTGAAAAGTAAGTGAAGAACTTTTTGTACATTTGCGCTTCGTGGTTTCCGCGATATGTATTATCATATGTTTTATTAATAGACCATCGAGAGGCAGAAATAGCCTTTTTAAATCTGGAAACCGATTGCTTTTCTTACCTAATAATTAAACTCAGCGCGGAGTAGCGGTCCTCCGGGTCTTAACTCCGTCTCCTGGCTGTGCCCATCTCCCGGAAGCAAGGGGACGTTTTGGTGGGCCTTATTCTGTGGTGGCCAGAACAGAGCCACTTACGAATGCTCAGCTTCACAAGAAAGGTGCTTCAGCTACGTTCGGGGAGCTCGAGTGACTGTAGCGATACTGCCTTTGGGCGGCCGATGTGCTTGACGGTCCTCTTTTCTTGGTTAAAGGGAAAAACGTGCCTTTGGCGTCTCGCTGCTGTCCATTGGCTGGGATAAGCGTTACGGCTTTCAGCTCTATCGGAGCGACCCGAGCGGAAATTACGGGGGATGGAAGGCCGCACGCATTGGCAATAACGGCGCCGTGAGTATTTCTGTGCTGCTGTAAAACCTAGCGATAGGTACCTAACGTGATTTTGCAACGGCGATGAATGTAAACGGTATTTGAAGGTAGCTGCAACAACTTTAGCACCTGTGATTGCTATAACGCAGCCGTGCGTGTGTGTGTTTGCCCCCAGTGGAAATTGCCACGCCGACCAGAGAGAATGGAAAGACGGTCATCGGAGTCCTCGGACAGAAGGAAGTGGAACAGCTGATCAGAAGACACGAGGAAGAAGAAGCTAAGGCTGAGCGTGAGAAGAAAGAAAAAGAACAAAAAGAAAAGGATGCGTGGAAGACAGAATTGGGGGTCTTATAAATCTTTTGAGCCCCATTTCAGCCGCCCTCTTCCACAGTGAGCACGTGTTGGCTTTTGAACCCGGACGGTGGGAAAGAGGGATGGTAGCCTCTGATCGGGGCCTCGCCTTTCTGTAAGTTGAGCGGTGACTGCTCTTCATGGGCCTTTCTACCCCCCTCCCCCCTTTTCTGGGAATAAAACTCGGTAAGAATGGAAACGGCGAAGGAGAATTGTCTGTAGCAGTCACTGTTGTTCACCGGGGTTAGTGGGTCTGTGATCCTTCATGCTTCAGTGTCCTGGGGCAGCCCTGGAGGTGCCGGGACACAAGAGGCTAAAGTCGGTGGGTGCGAGTGTCATCAGCAGGGAAAGATGGGACCTGTGCCCTGAAGGCCTCCCTTGCTGTGTCCCTACCGTCTTGGAGAACCCGTGGCCCTCGGCCTCTGTGGGAATCACGTTCTTGTACCTGTTGCCAGCCATCGACATCGATGGCTCTTCCTAGGACCGGAAGTGTGTGCGTGCACATGTATACACACACGCGTTCACGCAAACCGCTCCGAAAACACGTGAAAGGCCCGTTTACAGTGCAAGCCCTGCACCCGCTACAGTAATCGGTCATCAGTGCTTCTGAGCACCTCTGGATCCCTCAGATCCCATTTCCCTCTCCCCCTCTACTCCCGAGAGAGAACTCGAGTTTACCTTTCCCCTTACCTACGGTTCTTACAATGCGTTTGTCTGTTCCTCTGACCCAGGTGGCACATCCCTCGGGGTAGCCGGGTGTGCCCTCTCTCCGTCTCCAGCGGTTGGTTTAAGAACGACCGTGGGCTGAGCCGACCCAGACCAGACGGGCGGGGGGATGACAGCTGCGGACGCCGCGGCAGGCCCACGGCGGGCGCGTGGCAGCTCCTGTGCAGGAGAGATTATGGCCACAGAGGAAAAGGGGCCGCTGACGAGAGCAGTCGGTCTTGGCTGAGGCGGGGGTGGGTGGGGGGGGGGGTGGGGGTCCCTGGTCTCAGCCCAGGAAGGCTCCAGGGCCACCGCCGCAGTGCCAGCCTCCCACACTTGTCCCCTCCAGCTCTCCTCAGAGCACATTGAACCCTTCCGTCGGTTCCCCATGCGAGAATTTCACAGATCTGCTGCGAAGTGAGCGAAGCTTAAGCTTCAGGACCCCTCGCTCCCGAGGCCTGGGAAGGGACCCTCACAATGTGTTCCGTGCTCGTGCTTTTTGTAAAGTCTGCAAAAGTAAGGTCTTCTACCTGCAGTTAAGAAGCGCTACCGTCTGTTTCTGCAGCGGAACATACTTGTTCGCAGATACTTCCATGTGTAGTGAGGTTATTGTTACTCACCTCAGGGTCGAAATGGCTCTCGGGACGTGTTCCTCACCCACCCGCTGAGCCTGCATACCCAGTATAGTGACAGGAAGGCATAGGAACAGAAGTTGTCACCATCGTTGGAAGTTCCCGGACAGTGGGAGAGGAACAGGGCTTGACATGGGCCAAGTCAGAAGCTCGTCTGTGGCAAACTTCATCCTTAAGGTGTGTGCAGTTACCATCTGGGGATTCAGGTCTCGTGATGCCGGAAACGCCGGCGGGGGGGTGCCTTACGGGTATGTCGGCTCATCGAACCACTGCGGTGATTTGGTGAGGTTTCTCATTCTGATTTTCAATTTGATGCCCAATTTTGTATTTGCACTGTCGTATTCTTTGGCTTTAAGAGGACACCGCCCCCCCCACCCCCAGCCCGCTACACACACACACAAATAGTATGTTCTATATAAACCCGAATCAGCCCCTGCTTTCCCTCGTCCTGAGAATAAAGTCCACTTTCTTCATTCTGACCTGCAACTCGCCACTGCCTTGTTGCTGATGCTCTGTCCTGGACCCCCGCCCCCCTCTGGACCGCCCTCTGTCTGTCCCTCACCCTCTCTGGAATGCTCTCCTCTCTGCACTCTGTGTCTCCCGCCCCCGAAG
Organism: Furipterus horrens; assembly: GCF_987537825.1. Classification (NCBI taxonomy): domain Eukaryota; kingdom Metazoa; phylum Chordata; class Mammalia; order Chiroptera; family Furipteridae; genus Furipterus; species Furipterus horrens. Next base: position 67,683 of record NW_028327186.1, on the reverse strand, counting down.
AACTACCCCGTCCTCTTCCCTGTCCCCGTGGGACTTCGGGGCCCTCTAGCCTGCTCCCGAAGATCTTCCACTCCCTCCGCCCCGCTTCCGACAGGCTGCCGCCACCTCGGCCCCGCCCCTGGAGGACTGAGGAGCCGCCTCCGGGAAGTCTGACCTTCCGCCGCACTTCCGGGACACTTCCGCCCTCCCGGTCCCACCCCAGAGGACTTCCGGGCGACTTCCGCTTGCGGCGGACCCGCCATCTTGTTCCCGCCCTAGGAGGTCTCACGCAGCCGAGGCCCAACCCCCGAAGGTCTACCCAGCCTGCCCCGCCATCTTGGTCCCACCCCGAAGGTCTTCCGGGTGTTCGGCCTCGCGCCGCTTCCGGGTGTCTTCCGCCACCCTGTCCCCGCCCCCGAAGAACTAGAACTACCGCGGCCCCTTCCCTGCCACGCACTGGCACTTCGGGGTCCTCTATCCTGCTCCCGAAGGTCTTACACACCCTCCGCCCCGCTTCCGACAGGCTGCCGGCACCTCGGCCCCGCCCCTGGAGGACTGAGGAGGCGCCTCCGGGAAGTCTGACCTTCCGCCGCACTTCCGGGACACTTCCGCCCTCCCGGTCCCACCCCAAAGGACTTCCGGGCGACTTCCGCTTGCGGCGGCCCCGCCATCTTGTTCCCGCCCTAGAAGGTCTCACGCAGCCGAGGCCCAACCCCCGAAGGTCTACCCAGCCTGCCCCGCCATCTTGGTCCCACCCCGAAGGTCTTCCGGGTGTTCGGCCTCGCGCCGCTTCCGGGTGTCTTCCGCCACCCTGTCCCCGCCCCCGAAGAACTAGAACTACCGCGGCCCCTTCCCTGCCACGCACTGGCACTTCGGGGTCCTCTATCCTGCTCCCGAAGGTCTTACACACCCTCCGCCCCGCTTCCGACAGGCTGCCGGCACCTCGGCCCCGCCCCTGGAGGACTGAGGAGGCGCCTCCGGGAAGTCTGACCTTCCGCCGCACTTCCGGGACACTTCCGCCCTCCCGGTCCGACCCCAAAGGACTTCCGGGCGACTGCCGCTTGCGGCGGCCCCGCCATCTTGTTCCCGCCCTAGAAGGTCTCACGCAGCCGAGGCCCAACCCCCGAAGGTCTACGCAGCCTGCCCCGCCATCTTGGTCCCACCCCGAAGGTCTTCCGGGTGTTCGTCCTCGCGCCGCTTCCGGGAGTATTCCACCACCCTGTCCCCGCCCCCGAAGAACTTCCGCGTCCCCTTCCCTGCCCCACCCCCGCCCCCGAACTTCGGGGTCCTCTCTATCCTGCTCCCGAAGGTCTTACACATCCTCCGATAGCGTTCCGGCACCTCGCCCCCGCCCCTGGAGGACTTAGGAGCCGCCTCCGGGAAGTCTGACGTTCCGCCGCACTTCCGGGACACTTCCGCCCTCCCGGTCCCACCCCAGAGGACTTCCGGGCGACTTCCGCTTGCGGCGGACCCGCCATCTTGTTCCCGCCCTAGAAGGTCTCACGCTGCCGAAGCCCAGCCCCCGAAGGTCTACGCAGCCTGCCCCGCCATCTTGGTCCCACCCCGAAGGTCTTCCGTGTGTTCGGCCTCGCCTCGCCTCGCCTCGCTTCCGGGAGTCTTCCGCCACCCTGTCCCCGCCCCCGAAGAACTGCCGCGTCCCCTTCCCTGCCCCCCCCTCCCCCCCCCCCCCGCCCCGGGTCTTCGGGGTCCTCTGTCCTGCTCCCGAAGGTCTTACACGTCCTCCGCAATTCTATGGAGAGGTTTACGGTATCAAATTACAATAGTAAACTCAACATTTACTTAATGTGATGGTGCTCAGACTTTTTTAGAAAGTGCAAATCATCACCTCTCGATTCAGACGCCAGGCTCTGGGATTGCCAAGAAGCCACTTAAGTCCACTGAACTCAACGCGCTTCACCTGCTCCTGTGCGCTCCAGAGGAACTCTTCCATCAACCTGTCAGTGTGCTTGCCGGCTGTGGCTCCCCGTCTGTCTCAGTGCTGCCCTCCTGTGGGGAACTCTGGGAATTACAGCTAAGGGAAGCTCACCGAGTCCATTGTACGGATAGGGCTAGATGGCTAGGCTCAGGGTTGATAGGTTTAGCGTTAATGAGCCTAGGGTTAACAGGCTTCTATCTTTAATAGACTCAGCCTTCCTGGATGGAGCTTCAGAAGAGCTAACAGGTTTCCAGAAACGCTTCGTATGTACCCCATCATCAGGCCCAGTGCTCTTTCGGGGTGGCTGTAGGAACCCCGAAAGCGAGGAGTAAGGCCAGCGGGAGACTGTGCAGAGCGGACGTCTGTCCCAGCACACTAAGTGTGAGTAGTCGTAGCGGGGGTTAAAAAAAAAAGAAAAAAAAAAGAATGGCAAACTACCTAGATACTACCTGACTTAGTAAGATAATGTAGCTTATTTAATTTTTTCTGCACAACAGTGAGGCAGCAAAGCTGAAGTTATTCTTTCTTATTAATTTTCTAGAATTAAAAAATTCAAACATACATAAAATATTCAAATATAATGACTTGAAGAGTTCTTGCCATACACTTTTAACAATTATTGACATTGTGCCAATAGATATCCATATTGACGTAGGTTAGGATATTGTGGCATGTGCAGGTTCACAGCTAAACGAGTGGTGGTGCCAAGTATTCAAAATAAGGTTTTCAGCTTTGCAGTCCTTTGTCCTTCCTTAATCACCAAATTTTTTAGGTAAATCATTCTTCTAACTCCCCAAATTTGAGACAGTACTAGGGAAATGATATTCAAAGTTAAAATTGAATTTGTACAGCCAAAACTTAAGTCTCTCAGAGTGTTAATGTCATTTTTCTTATTTATACCTTTTATGTATCCAGTTGACTTTGTCTCTTGTTATTGGCAATTTTTTGGTCTTGTTTTAAATTGTCGTTCTTTTACGGTTGTCCCAGTTTTTCTCCCGTGTTGTTTGTATTTTTAACTATCGGCCCAATACCTTCTTATTTTTGTTCTTATACTGTTTTTAGTGTGCGTCACTGCTTGAACCCCTTCACTTTTTTTTTTTTTTGAAATATGTCATCTGTGTGCTATTAGTAGGTTGCTCTTCTAATTATCATTATTAGCTTTAAAGGGTGTAGACTCTGGGGAAGCTTCTTATTGAACTGTCATTGTACTGTGCAGAGAGTGCCCAGTTCCACAGACAAGCTCTTCCCTCGTATTTTGCAAGGTTCCGTTCCTCGGGTGATCTGTAGGGAAACGACCTTTAGTGGCCCTCCGGGAGGTTTCAGGCAGAATCAGTAGCTCTGCAGGCAGTGACTGCTTTTGTTGCAATATTTCTGTGTATTTGTGTCTTTGGAGCTCTATCGGTTACCATTACTCTAGTAGTCATTTGTGGAATAATCAGAATGACCCCGTGCTGGCACTTCCATGCACAGTTTTATTTCATCCTCACCGTGGTCAGTTTTACAGAAGGCAAAACTGATATGCAGAGAAGGAGGTAACTTGCTTTCAGGTCAGACAGCAGGTGTTAGAGGCTGGAAGGAACCCAAGCCGTCCACCTGAAAATCCTGTGTTCTTAACCAGCGTGCTGTTATCCCCTCTCTTCATACTCAAATCTGAGTAAGACTAGGTCTCCGATTTTAAGAAGCGCAGGCTAATGCCTCATCATCCTTAGTAGCAAATTTCTGCAACTAGGTGAAAGTTGTTTCGCGACCGACGATGAAACTCCGAATATTGGAAAGAAAAGGGAATTGTCAGATGGTATGGACTCATGTATTCATTCGTGTATGCATTCAACAAAGTGAGCACCTACTATGTACTTCGTATATCTTTGTATATTAAAATCATGTATGTCTGCCTGGTGTGGCTCCGTGGATTGAGTGAACTAAAGGGTTGCTGGTTCGATTCCCAGTCAGGGCACAGGCCTGGGTTGCAGGCCAGGTCCCCAGTCAGTGTGGGTGCATGAGAAGCGACCACACACTCATGTTTCTCCCCCTCTATTTCTCCCCACTTCCCCTCTAAAAATACATCAATAAAATCTTTTCTAAAAACATGGAAATTAAAGCACGTTTATTTTACATCTACCGTTGATACGTTTATTTTACTTCCCTACATGTTTTCTAGGTTTGAAATTGTGTGTCAAGCAACCCCCTAACTGGTCATTTAAAGGCTTCTGTTACTCGGAAGTTAAATAAGTCTGTACTAAGTACCGAGTGCTTCTTAGGGAACTCTGCCTATTTCCATGAGAGTCCTCTGATTTAACTTAAAAACATATCTGAACTGGAGTGTTCCTTATTGATCACAAAGAATTGTATTAATATTTCATCTTAAAAGTACTATTAATAATAGCCTAACTAATAGTTTGGTTCACTAATGATGACGAACTTTTAAAAGTTATTTGTAGGAGAGAAGCCGGTACGCTAACTTTTAAAAATTTGTTAGACAGGATTAGCTGAACCGTTCTTTATTGCCAAACATGAGGATAGCTTGTTTAAGGATTTATTTCGAGGCGACGAAAGATGGGTCCGTCCTGTGGAACACCCACGAATGACAAGATAAAAATCCAGTTTGGCCTCGCCATATCTCAGTTAGTGGGTGTGGTAGGTGTGCATGTCATTCTGTATTCAATGCCATCCTCCTCTGTGGGTCAAATCGCTCGGGGGCCGTCCGCTAAGCTATTTCTTCTTCCGTCCTCTCCGCGACTCTAGGGACGCCCGGCGGCGGCGGCGGCACTCTAGGGACGCAGAGCGTACGTCCAAGCTTTACGAAGCTGCCGTTCTAGCTGTGGCCTCGGTATTTTTTTCTACGTAGCAGCTTCACAGAGATTCAAGCCTGTGCCTGGGCTCCTTGGGTGTTGGTAAGCTTGGAGAAGAATACACTGGGAAGGAGGACAGGGCGTGTCGGGGTCTCTGAATAGGATGGTCTGGAAAGGTGTCCCCGAGAAGCGGCCGGGCCGTGGGACTACCCCGGGGAGGGTGTGTCAGGCCGGGGAACTGTCGCGAGTGCAAAGGCCCCGAGGCTGGCGTGTGCCGGTGTGTTTGCGGAGCAGCGAGGAGGCCCGTGTGGCTAGAGGCGAGTGACCCCTGGGGAGGAGTGCAGGAGATGAGGTCAGAGAGGCAGTGGCAGGCTGGCCACTCGGAGATTTTGGCTTTTGACAAAGATTTTGGCATCAGAACCTGGCGGCGGCTGGAACGCCCACCCGGACTTCTGACGTACGCAAATGAACTGCATGCAAATGAACCTAGTCCCAGCATCTCCCAGAGGAAATAAAAATGGACTTGGCTCCTTCTCGGAAGAAATGTTGATGGACTTAGCATGATATATGACCGGCCTGGCGGGGAGAAAAGCAGGGCGATATAAATAGCCTGCTGAATGTGTCGCCGCGTAAACTCGCTGTAAGTGAAATGTACTGTTTGGAAAGATGTGGAGGACGGTCTTGCACCGCCCCCCGCCCCGCTTCCGATAGGCCGCCGGCACCTGGTCCCCGCCCCCGGAGGGCTTAGAAGCCGCCTCCGGGGAGGTCTGACCTTCCGCCGCACTTCCGCCACGTTGGTCCCACCCCAGAGGACTTCCCGGTGTTCGGCCTCGCCCCGCTTCACCTTGTCTCCGCCCCCGAAGGCCTTCCTCGCCCTCGGCCTCGGCCCCGCCCCCGGAGGGCTTCCGTATCTTCGGCCCGTTCTCCCCGCCCCCTGCCCCGCCCCCGCGAGATCGCTCTGCGCGCGCGTGGGCCACATGGGCAGCGGACACTCGGCGGGGCGATAGTGGGTTCTTCCTGTGGCGTGAGGCCCTTCGTGTAGCCCCCGATTCCAGTTTTTCTTCTCCGGTTAGTACCTGCCTTTCGGGCGCCGCGGGGGTGCCGGCTGCGCCGGCCGGCGTGGAGCATGGGGATGAGGACTCTCCGGCGGCCTGGTCGCAGGTCACCGCCTCCCAAAGTGCCAGGCAGGCCCCGAGGCCCCGGCCCACCTTTAAGAAATCTCGTCTGGGCGCGCCGGTCCTGCGGCCTTCGTCTGGTGTTCCGCTACTTGGGAAATGTGCTCTGGGGGCCGAGGTCGCCCCACGCCCCCACCCCCAACCCCCCGCCTCCTTCCGCATGCAGGACCCCAGCCCTCCCGGGAGAAGCCTCTGCCCCTCTTCACGTGTCCGTCCTCCTGGACTCCGTGGTCGGGATACTGGCTTAGCTTTCGAGCGGCTGCGATTCTTTCTTTTTCTTTTTTTTGAGCTTCGGCCGTTTGTCTCTTGCCCGTGAGGCGTCCGACTCAGTGTTTTCTGCTGAAGCTTCCTGCTCCGCCTGGACGCCCCGTTCTTTCTCCTTCCCCAGTTCTTCCTCTTGGACCTGCAGGGTCTCATCCCTCTTTCTGCCTCTACCGCGTCTCATTTGGGCTCCTTTTCTGCGTTGGTTTTTTTTTTTTTTTTTTTTCAAAAAAGGGCTTTTTCGATTTTCCTCTCCAGCCCCGGTGCCTCGGTCTCCACCTGTGTCAAATCGTGTTTGCGTCCCTCACCTCGGCCAAAGAAGGGGGTGGACGGAACGGTTTTAAGCCGTGGAAATGCTTTTTCAGTTGTAACTTTCGTTTTAGTAAGGATCTTACCTTACTTTCTTTTGACAGGAGCCGTAAAGTTCAGAACACACGGTAAGTTCCGCACACGTCCGTGAGCTATCGCCTGACAGAGGGTCTGGTACTCAGCTTACAGACCTGCGTGAGAAAATGGGAGTGGGAAGAAATGATCGGTTCCCTGCTACACACTGGACTCTGGGTGCCAGGATGTGTTTTACGCAGGAGTTACTTTCAGTGGACGGGAGTCATGGGTATATATTTTCCTTTGCGGTCTCGAAGCTATGACTCCAGGACCACTATATTTTCTCCAGGAGGCAAAATAGGAGTTGTAGAATCTGTCTCAAAAGTATTTTTAAGTGCTTGACTTTTGGGGGGGGTGGGGGTGGGGGTGGGGCGGAAGTCAAGACACTTTTTGTATAGTTCATGCTCTCTTGTGTTTTGATGTCATTATGGTCACCAGGTCGATCACGCGCAGCACGAGAGAACGAGAGAGGGACTCGAGGGTAGAGCCTGTCAGGGTTCCCGCTGACTCTCTTGGCCCAGTGGTGCAAGCACCCAGAAGGGAGTCTCGGTTTCTCACCGCTTGTGTTTTGCAGGTCGCTTGTACCAGGTTGAATACGCCATGGAGGCCATCGGACGTGCGGGCACCTGTCCGGGAACTTTAGCGAACGACGGTGTTTGGCTTGCAGCAGAGCGACGCAACATCCACGAGCTGCTTGATGAAGTTGTTGTCCCGGAAAAAATTTATAAGCTCGATGATGAGTAAGTGAGCTCACAGGGGGGAGAGGGTTTCAATATCTCACGTGCTCACATACGTAGGATCGCACGTATTTCGGGAGGGCTGGCCCGTGTGCCGTAGTAAACTTGAAGCGAACGCTTGTTATTGTGCCTTTACTGGTGGACACTTTTGATTCTTATTTGAAACTTCCTTGAGGCTTAGGACGATGCGTTATGCTTTTGACGTGCAGGGCCAAGCCCTAGGCGGAGAAACTATTCTATACCGTTCGGAGTACAGGCGTGGTAGGTGTGCAGATCTGGGTTAAGTCTGTGTGACCTCACACCCGTTGCTTTCCTTCTCTGGGCTTCGGTGCCGCCTCGAGTGGTGGTGGCCGTTTAATGAACTAGAGTAACACGAGTGAAATACACTGGCGCAGGGTCTGACAAGTGGCAGGCTCCCCGAGTGTTCAGAACGGCTCCTCGGGAATTGTGTGGAAGTGTCCCGAATCTTACCCCTGGAGGTCTGGGAACAGTTTAGATGAGCCCCGTCAGTTTCGCGTCGTTGGGCGTGCGGGACTCCTAGCCGGCGGGGCACTGGGTTTGCCCGTCAGAGACTTCCCCCCTGAGTGGGGGACGAGGCGGGTGCCGGTTCTAGGGCCTTTGGATGCGTGTCCAAGGAAGCGTCATCCCTCCAGAGTCACCGCCGGGCCACGGGCCGCTCGGCAGGCGGCAGGCTTGCGGAGGTGTGGTGACAGCAGGTGACAGAGGGTGCCAGCTCTAGGGGAGCCAGCGCAGCCCTCGGGGAGCGGCAGCAAAGAAAGGAAAGGCGCCTTTCCTGGGAGCCTAGCCCCTGAGCCCCCTCCCTCCGCCCCGGCCAGCCAGGCCTTTGGAGGTGAGAATACCGATGACCCAGGAGTGGGGGTAGTTTTTCTTCCCCTCTGGCAAAACCTCTGTCTTGCTTCTGGACCCTCTCGGGACTTGCTTTAGCTTCCTAGTGCTCCTTCTCTCGCCCTGTTCGGCGTCGTGGCGCTGAATACGCCTATCGAAGAACTGGAGGGGGCGCTGTGCATCTTTCATGTCATAAACGACGTCAGGTTTGTCCCGCCAAGATAAACCTTCTGTAGTTTCTGTCTGTTCAGAAGAAAACCAGAGCATTGACGCGAGCATGGTAAACTTATCATGGAACTCGGGGCTTTGCAAATACTTCTTAAAGGCCCTCTCAGACACCTGCTCTGCTTACAGACACATGAATACATTTTTTTTTTTTTTCTTCCTCCAGGGGCATGGCTTGCACCGTGGCCGGCGTAACTTCTGACGCTAACGTTCTGACCAACGAACTGAGGCTCATTGCCCAAAGGTATGGTCAGAGAGAGTGTGACTGACGATCAGATAAGTCAGTTTGCTTGACATCTCTAAGGAGAACTCGTTTTTGCCAAGATGAGAGTCATCGCAGATTTATTAATTGAAAATTGCTTCTTTTTTCTAACCCGAACTTATAAAATGCTATGGTCATTAAGATTGTTAGGATGTTGACATTCCCCTGCTCCCCTTTCAAGTGACAGGTGACTGTCAATGTCCCCCCATGGCGCAGGTTTATGTCCAGAATATGTTTTGCTTAGATTTTTGTGTCTTAGGAAAAAATGATGACTATGCCAGTGTTTTCATCCTAGGTATTTATTTATTACAGTATCGGGAGCCAATTCCTCGTGAGCAGTTGGTGGCAGCGCTCTGTGATATCAAACAAGCGTACGCGCAGTTTGGAGGTAGGAAATCTGGGGCATATTTATTCCAGAAAGGGGAGACATTTTCTAGGTAATAATTTTTTTATGAGATGGTAAAAAGAAATTGAAAAGTAAGTGAAGAACTTTTTGTACATTTGCGCTTCGTGGTTTCCGCGATATGTATTATCATATGTTTTATTAATAGACCATCGAGAGGCAGAAATAGCCTTTTTAAATCTGGAAACCGATTGCTTTTCTTACCTAATAATTAAACTCAGCGCGGAGTAGCGGTCCTCCGGGTCTTAACTCCGTCTCCTGGCTGTGCCCATCTCCCGGAAGCAAGGGGACGTTTTGGTGGGCCTTATTCTGTGGTGGCCAGAACAGAGCCACTTACGAATGCTCAGCTTCACAAGAAAGGTGCTTCAGCTACGTTCGGGGAGCTCGAGTGACTGTAGCGATACTGCCTTTGGGCGGCCGATGTGCTTGACGGTCCTCTTTTCTTGGTTAAAGGGAAAAACGTGCCTTTGGCGTCTCGCTGCTGTCCATTGGCTGGGATAAGCGTTACGGCTTTCAGCTCTATCGGAGCGACCCGAGCGGAAATTACGGGGGATGGAAGGCCGCACGCATTGGCAATAACGGCGCCGTGAGTATTTCTGTGCTGCTGTAAAACCTAGCGATAGGTACCTAACGTGATTTTGCAACGGCGATGAATGTAAACGGTATTTGAAGGTAGCTGCAACAACTTTAGCACCTGTGATTGCTATAACGCAGCCGTGCGTGTGTGTGTTTGCCCCCAGTGGAAATTGCCACGCCGACCAGAGAGAATGGAAAGACGGTCATCGGAGTCCTCGGACAGAAGGAAGTGGAACAGCTGATCAGAAGACACGAGGAAGAAGAAGCTAAGGCTGAGCGTGAGAAGAAAGAAAAAGAACAAAAAGAAAAGGATGCGTGGAAGACAGAATTGGGGGTCTTATAAATCTTTTGAGCCCCATTTCAGCCGCCCTCTTCCACAGTGAGCACGTGTTGGCTTTTGAACCCGGACGGTGGGAAAGAGGGATGGTAGCCTCTGATCGGGGCCTCGCCTTTCTGTAAGTTGAGCGGTGACTGCTCTTCATGGGCCTTTCTACCCCCCTCCCCCCTTTTCTGGGAATAAAACTCGGTAAGAATGGAAACGGCGAAGGAGAATTGTCTGTAGCAGTCACTGTTGTTCACCGGGGTTAGTGGGTCTGTGATCCTTCATGCTTCAGTGTCCTGGGGCAGCCCTGGAGGTGCCGGGACACAAGAGGCTAAAGTCGGTGGGTGCGAGTGTCATCAGCAGGGAAAGATGGGACCTGTGCCCTGAAGGCCTCCCTTGCTGTGTCCCTACCGTCTTGGAGAACCCGTGGCCCTCGGCCTCTGTGGGAATCACGTTCTTGTACCTGTTGCCAGCCATCGACATCGATGGCTCTTCCTAGGACCGGAAGTGTGTGCGTGCACATGTATACACACACGCGTTCACGCAAACCGCTCCGAAAACACGTGAAAGGCCCGTTTACAGTGCAAGCCCTGCACCCGCTACAGTAATCGGTCATCAGTGCTTCTGAGCACCTCTGGATCCCTCAGATCCCATTTCCCTCTCCCCCTCTACTCCCGAGAGAGAACTCGAGTTTACCTTTCCCCTTACCTACGGTTCTTACAATGCGTTTGTCTGTTCCTCTGACCCAGGTGGCACATCCCTCGGGGTAGCCGGGTGTGCCCTCTCTCCGTCTCCAGCGGTTGGTTTAAGAACGACCGTGGGCTGAGCCGACCCAGACCAGACGGGCGGGGGGATGACAGCTGCGGACGCCGCGGCAGGCCCACGGCGGGCGCGTGGCAGCTCCTGTGCAGGAGAGATTATGGCCACAGAGGAAAAGGGGCCGCTGACGAGAGCAGTCGGTCTTGGCTGAGGCGGGGGTGGGTGGGTGGGGGGGGTGGGGGTCCCTGGTCTCAGCCCAGGAAGGCTCCAGGGCCACCGCCGCAGTGCCAGCCTCCCACACTTGTCCCCTCCAGCTCTCCTCAGAGCACATTGAACCCTTCCGTCGGTTCCCCATGCGAGAATTTCACAGATCTGCTGCGAAGTGAGCGAAGCTTAAGCTTCAGGACCCCTCGCTCCCGAGGCCTGGGAAGGGACCCTCACAATGTGTTCCGTGCTCGTGCTTTTTGTAAAGTCTGCAAAAGTAAGGTCTTCTACCTGCAGTTAAGAAGCGCTACCGTCTGTTTCTGCAGCGGAACATACTTGTTCGCAGATACTTCCATGTGTAGTGAGGTTATTGTTACTCACCTCAGGGTCGAAATGGCTCTCGGGACGTGTTCCTCACCCACCCGCTGAGCCTGCATACCCAGTATAGTGACAGGAAGGCATAGGAACAGAAGTTGTCACCATCGTTGGAAGTTCCCGGACAGTGGGAGAGGAACAGGGCTTGACATGGGCCAAGTCAGAAGCTCGTCTGTGGCAAACTTCATCCTTAAGGTGTGTGCAGTTACCATCTGGGGATTCAGGTCTCGTGATGCCGGAAACGCCGGCGGGGGGGTGCCTTACGGGTATGTCGGCTCATCGAACCACTGCGGTGATTTGGTGAGGTTTCTCATTCTGATTTTCAATTTGATGCCCAATTTTGTATTTGCACTGTCGTATTCTTTGGCTTTAAGAGGACACCGCCCCCCCCACCCCCAGCCCGCTACACACACACACAAATAGTATGTTCTATATAAACCCGAATCAGCCCCTGCTTTCCCTCGTCCTGAGAATAAAGTCCACTTTCTTCATTCTGACCTGCAACTCGCCACTGCCTTGTTGCTGATGCTCTGTCCTGGACCCCCGCCCCCCTCTGGACCGCCCTCTGTCTGTCCCTCACCCTCTCTGGAATGCTCTCCTCTCTGCACTCTGTGTCTCCCGCCCCCGAAGAACTACCCCGTCCTCTTCCCTGTCCCCGTGGGACTTCGGGGCCCTCTAGCCTGCTCCCGAAGATCTTCCACTCCCTCCGCCCCGCTTCCGACAGGCTGCCGCCACCTCGGCCCCGCCCCTGGAGGACTGAGGAGCCGCCTCCGGGAAGTCTGACCTTCCGCCGCACTTCCGGGACACTTCCGCCCTCCCGGTCCCACCCCAGAGGACTTCCGGGCGACTTCCGCTTGCGGCGGACCCGCCATCTTGTTCCCGCCCTAGGAGGTCTCACGCAGCCGAGGCCCAACCCCCGAAGGTCTACCCAGCCTGCCCCGCCATCTTGGTCCCACCCCGAAGGTCTTCCGGGTGTTCGGCCTCGCGCCGCTTCCGGGTGTCTTCCGCCACCCTGTCCCCGCCCCCGAAGAACTAGAACTACCGCGGCCCCTTCCCTGCCACGCACTGGCACTTCGGGGTCCTCTATCCTGCTCCCGAAGGTCTTACACACCCTCCGCCCCGCTTCCGACAGGCTGCCGGCACCTCGGCCCCGCCCCTGGAGGACTGAGGAGGCGCCTCCGGGAAGTCTGACCTTCCGCCGCACTTCCGGGACACTTCCGCCCTCCCGGTCCCACCCCAAAGGACTTCCGGGCGACTTCCGCTTGCGGCGGCCCCGCCATCTTGTTCCCGCCCTAGAAGGTCTCACGCAGCCGAGGCCCAACCCCCGAAGGTCTACGCAGCCTGCCCCGCCATCTTGGTCCCACCCCGAAGGTCTTCCGGGTGTTCGTCCTCGCGCCGCTTCCGGGAGTATTCCACCACCCTGTCCCCGCCCCCGAAGAACTTCCGCGTCCCCTTCCCTGTCCCACCCCCGCCCCCGAACTTCGGGGTCCTCTCTATCCTGCTCCCGAAGGTCTTACACATCCTCCGATAGCGTTCCGGCACCTCGCCCCCGCCCCTGGAGGACTTAGGAGCCGCCTCCGGGAAGTCTGACGTTCCGCCGCACTTCCGGGACACTTCCGCCCTCCCGGTCCCACCCCAGAGGACTTCCGGGCGACTTCCGCTTGCGGCGGACCCGCCATCTTGTTCCCGCCCTAGAAGGTCTCACGCTGCCGAAGCCCAGCCCCCGAAGGTCTACGCAGCCTGCCCCGCCATCTTGGTCCCACCCCGAAGGTCTTCCGTGTGTTCGGCCTCGCCTCGCCTCGCCTCGCTTCCGGGAGTCTTCCGCCACCCTGTCCCCGCCCCCGAAGAACTGCCGCGTCCCCTTCCCTGCCCCCCCCTCCCCCCCCCCCCCCCGCCCCGGGTCTTCGGGGTCCTCTGTCCTGCTCCCGAAGGTCTTACACGTCCTCCGCAATTCTATGGAGAGGTTTACGGTATCAAATTACAATAGTAAACTCAACATTTACTTAATGTGATGGTGCTCAGACTTTTTTAGAAAGTGCAAATCATCACCTCTCGATTCAGACGCCAGGCTCTGGGATTGCCAAGAAGCCACTTAAGTCCACTGAACTCAACGCGCTTCACCTGCTCCTGTGCGCTCCAGAGGAACTCTTCCATCAACCTGTCAGTGTGCTTGCCGGCTGTGGCTCCCCGTCTGTCTCAGTGCTGCCCTCCTGTGGGGAACTCTGGGAATTACAGCTAAGGGAAGCTCACCGAGTCCATTGTACGGATAGGGCTAGATGGCTAGGCTCAGGGTTGATAGGTTTAGCGTTAATGAGCCTAGGGTTAACAGGCTTCTATCTTTAATAGACTCAGCCTTCCTGGATGGAGCTTCAGAAGAGCTAACAGGTTTCCAGAAACGCTTCGTATGTACCCCATCATCAGGCCCAGTGCTCTTTCGGGGTGGCTGTAGGAACCCCGAAAGCGAGGAGTAAGGCCAGCGGGAGACTGTGCAGAGCGGACGTCTGTCCCAGCACACTAAGTGTGAGTAGTCGTAGCGGGGGTTAAAAAAAAAAAAAAAAAAAAAAGAATGGCAAACTACCTAGATACTACCTGACTTAGTAAGATAATGTAGCTTATTTAATTTTTTCTGCACAACAGTGAGGCAGCAAAGCTGAAGTTATTCTTTCTTATTAATTTTCTAGAATTAAAAAATTCAAACATACATAAAATATTCAAATATAATGACTTGAAGAGTTCTTGCCATACACTTTTAACAATTATTGACATTGTGCCAATAGATATCCATATTGACGTAGGTTAGGATATTGTGGCATGTGCAGGTTCACAGCTAAACGAGTGGTGGTGCCAAGTATTCAAAATAAGGTTTTCAGCTTTGCAGTCCTTTGTCCTTCCTTAATCACCAAATTTTTTAGGTAAATCATTCTTCTAACTCCCCAAATTTGAGACAGTACTAGGGAAATGATATTCAAAGTTAAAATTGAATTTGTACAGCCAAAACTTAAGTCTCTCAGAGTGTTAATGTCATTTTTCTTATTTATACCTTTTATGTATCCAGTTGACTTTGTCTCTTGTTATTGGCAATTTTTTGGTCTTGTTTTAAATTGTCGTTCTTTTACGGTTGTCCCAGTTTTTCTCCCGTGTTGTTTGTATTTTTAACTATCGGCCCAATACCTTCTTATTTTTGTTCTTATACTGTTTTTAGTGTGCGTCACTGCTTGAACCCCTTCACTTTTTTTTTTTTTGAAATATGTCATCTGTGTGCTATTAGTAGGTTGCTCTTCTAATTATCATTATTAGCTTTAAAGGGTGTAGACTCTGGGGAAGCTTCTTATTGAACTGTCATTGTACTGTGCAGAGAGTGCCCAGTTCCACAGACAAGCTCTTCCCTCGTATTTTGCAAGGTTCCGTTCCTCGGGTGATCTGTAGGGAAACGACCTTTAGTGGCCCTCCGGGAGGTTTCAGGCAGAATCAGTAGCTCTGCAGGCAGTGACTGCTTTTGTTGCAATATTTCTGTGTATTTGTGTCTTTGGAGCTCTATCGGTTACCATTACTCTAGTAGTCATTTGTGGAATAATCAGAATGACCCCGTGCTGGCACTTCCATGCACAGTTTTATTTCATCCTCACCGTGGTCAGTTTTACAGAAGGCAAAACTGATATGCAGAGAAGGAGGTAACTTGCTTTCAGGTCAGACAGCAGGTGTTAGAGGCTGGAAGGAACCCAAGCCGTCCAGCTGAAAATCCTGTGTTCTTAACCAGCGTGCTGTTATCCCCTCTCTTCATACTCAAATCTGAGTAAGACTAGGTCTCCGATTTTAAGAAGCGCAGGCTAATGCCTCATCATCCTTAGTAGCAAATTTCTGCAACTAGGTGAAAGTTGTTTCGCGACCGACGATGAAACTCCGAATATTGGAAAGAAAAGGGAATTGTCAGATGGTATGGACTCATGTATTCATTCGTGTATGCATTCAACAAAGTGAGCACCTACTATGTACTTCGTATATCTTTGTATATTAAAATCATGTATGTCTGCCTGGTGTGGCTCCGTGGATTGAGTGAACTAAAGGGTTGCTGGTTCGATTCCCAGTCAGGGCACAGGCCTGGGTTGCAGGCCAGGTCCCCAGTCAGTGTGGGTGCATGAGAAGCGACCACACACTCATGTTTCTCCCCCTCTATTTCTCCCCACTTCCCCTCTAAAAATACATCAATAAAATCTTTTCTAAAAACATGGAAATTAAAGCACGTTTATTTTACATCTACCGTTGATACGTTTATTTTACTTCCCTACATGTTTTCTAGGTTTGAAATTGTGTGTCAAGCAACCCCCTAACTGGTCATTTAAAGGCTTCTGTTACTCGGAAGTTAAATAAGTCTGTACTAAGTACCGAGTGCTTCTTAGGGAACTCTGCCTATTTCCATGAGAGTCCTCTGATTTAACTTAAAAACATATCTGAACTGGAGTGTTCCTTATTGATCACAAAGAATTGTATTAATATTTCATCTTAAAAGTACTATTAATAATAGCCTAACTAATAGTTTGGTTCACTAATGATGACGAACTTTTAAAAGTTATTTGTAGGAGAGAAGCCGGTACGCTAACTTTTAAAAATTTGTTAGACAGGATTAGCTGAACCGTTCTTTATTGCCAAACATGAGGATAGCTTGTTTAAGGATTTATTTCGAGGCGACGAAAGATGGGTCCGTCCTGTGGAACACCCACGAATGACAAGATAAAAATCCAGTTTGGCCTCGCCATATCTCAGTTAGTGGGTGTGGTAGGTGTGCATGTCATTCTGTATTCAATGCCATCCTCCTCTGTGGGTCAAATCGCTCGGGGGCCGTCCGCTAAGCTATTTCTTCTTCCGTCCTCTCCGCGACTCTAGGGACGCCCGGCGGCGGCGGCGGCACTCTAGGGACGCAGAGCGTACGTCCAAGCTTTACGAAGCTGCCGTTCTAGCTGTGGCCTCGGTATTTTTTTCTACGTAGCAGCTTCACAGAGATTCAAGCCTGTGCCTGGGCTCCTTGGGTGTTGGTAAGCTTGGAGAAGAATACACTGGGAAGGAGGACAGGGCGTGTCGGGGTCTCTGAATAGGATGGTCTGGAAAGGTGTCCCCGAGAAGCGGCCGGGCCGTGGGACTACCCCGGGGAGGGTGTGTCAGGCCGGGGAACTGTCGCGAGTGCAAAGGCCCCGAGGCTGGCGTGTGCCGGTGTGTTTGCGGAGCAGCGAGGAGGCCCGTGTGGCTAGAGGCGAGTGACCCCTGGGGAGGAGTGCAGGAGATGAGGTCAGAGAGGCAGTGGCAGGCTGGCCACTCGGAGATTTTGGCTTTTGACAAAGATTTTGGCATCAGAACCTGGCGGCGGCTGGAACGCCCACCCGGACTTTTGACGTACGCAAATGAACTGCATGCAAATGAACCTAGTCCCAGCATCTCCCAGAGGAAATAAAAATGGACTTGGCTCCTTCTCGGAAGAAATGTTGATGGACTTAGCATGATATATGACCGGCCTGGCGGGGAGAAAAGCAGGGCGATATAAATAGCCTGCTGAATGTGTCGCCGCGTAAACTCGCTGTAAGTGAAATGTACTGTTTGGAAAGATGTGGAGGACGGTCTTGCACCGCCCCCCGCCCCGCTTCCGATAGGCCGCCGGCACCTGGTCCCCGCCCCCGGAGGGCTTAGAAGCCGCCTCCGGGGAGGTCTGACCTTCCGCCGCACTTCCGCCACGTTGGTCCCACCCCAGAGGACTTCCCGGTGTTCGGCCTCGCCCCGCTTCACCTTGTCTCCGCCCCCGAAGGGCTTCCTCGCCCTCGCCCTCGGCCTCGGCCCCGCCCCCGGAGGGCTTCCGTATCTTCGGCCCGTTCTCCCCGCCCCCTGCCCCGCCCCCGCGAGATCGCTCTGCGCACGCGCGTGGGCCACATGGGCAGCGGACACTCGGCGGGGCGATAGTGGGTTCTTCCTGTGGCGTGAGGCCCTTCGTGTAGCCCCCGATTCCAGTTTTTCTTCTCCGGTTAGTACCTGCCTTTCGGGCGCCGCGGGGGTGCCGGCTGCGCCGGCCGGCGTGGAGCATGGGGATGAGGACTCTCCGGCGGCCTGGTCGCAGGTCACCGCCTCCCAAAGTGCCAGGCAGGCCCCGAGGCCCCGGCCCACCTTTAAGAAATCTCGTCTGGGCGCGCCGGTCCTGCGGCCTTCGTCTGGTGTTCCGCTACTTGGGAAATGTGCTCTGGGGGCCGAGGTCGCCCCACGCCCCCACCCCCAACCCCCCGCCTCCTTCCGCATGCAGGACCCCAGCCCTCCCGGGAGAAGCCTCTGCCCCTCTTCACGTGTCCGTCCTCCTGGACTCCGTGGTCGGGATACTGGCTTAGCTTTCGAGCGGCTGCGATTCTTTCTTTTTCTTTTTTTTGAGCTTCGGCCGTTTGTCTCTTGCCCGTGAGGCGTCCGACTCAGTGTTTTCTGCTGAAGCTTCCTGCTCCGCCTGGACGCCCCGTTCTTTCTCCTTCCCCAGTTCTTCCTCTTGGACCTGCAGGGTCTCATCCCTCTTTCTGCCTCTACCGCGTCTCATTTGGGCTCCTTTTCTGCGTTGGTTTTTTTTTTTTTTTTTTTTCAAAAAAGGGCTTTTTCGATTTTCCCCTCCAGCCCCGGTGCCTCGGTCTCCACCTGTGTCAAATCGTGTTTGCGTCCCTCACCTCGGCCAAAGAAGGGGGTGGACGGAACGGTTTTAAGCCGTGGAAATGCTTTTTCAGTTGTAACTTTCGTTTTAGTAAGGATCTTACCTTACTTTCTTTTGACAGGAGCCGTAAAGTTCAGAACACACGGTAAGTTCCGCACACGTCCGTGAGCTATCGCCTGACAGAGGGTCTGGTACTCAGCTTACAGACCTGCGTGAGAAAATGGGAGTGGGAAGAAATGATCGGTTCCCTGCTACACACTGGACTCTGGGTGCCAGGATGTGTTTTACGCAGGAGTTACTTTCAGTGGACGGGAGTCATGGGTATATATTTTCCTTTGCGGTCTCGAAGCTATGACTCCAGGACCACTATATTTTCTCCAGGAGGCAAAATAGGAGTTGTAGAATCTGTCTCAAAAGTATTTTTAAGTGCTTGACTTTTGGGGGGGGTGGGGGTGGGGGTGGGGCGGAAGTCAAGACACTTTTTGTATAGTTCATGCTCTCTTGTGTTTTGATGTCATTATGGTCACCAGGTCGATCACGCGCAGCACGAGAGAACGAGAGAGGGACTCGAGGGTAGAGCCTGTCAGGGTTCCCGCTGACTCTCTTGGCCCAGTGGTGCAAGCACCCAGAAGGGAGTCTCGGTTTCTCACCGCTTGTGTTTTGCAGGTCGCTTGTACCAGGTTGAATACGCCATGGAGGCCATCGGACGTGCGGGCACCTGTCCGGGAACTTTAGCGAACGACGGTGTTTGGCTTGCAGCAGAGCGACGCAACATCCACGAGCTGCTTGATGAAGTTGTTGTCCCGGAAAAAATTTATAAGCTCGATGATGAGTAAGTGAGCTCACAGGGGGGAGAGGGTTTCAATATCTCACGTGCTCACATACGTAGGATCGCACGTATTTCGGGAGGGCTGGCCCGTGTGCCGTAGTAAACTTGAAGCGAACGCTTGTTATTGTGCCTTTACTGGTGGACACTTTTGATTCTTATTTGAAACTTCCTTGAGGCTTAGGACGATGCGTTATGCTTTTGACGTGCAGGGCCAAGCCCTAGGCGGAGAAACTATTCTATACCGTTCGGAGTACAGGCGTGGTAGGTGTGCAGATCTGGGTTAAGTCTGTGTGACCTCGCACCCGTTGCTTTCCTTCTCTGGGCTTCGGTGCCGCCTCGAGTGGTGGTGGCCGTTTAATGAACTAGAGTAACACGAGTGAAATACACTGGCGCAGGGTCTGACAAGTGGCAGGCTCCCCGAGTGTTCAGAACGGCTCCTCGGGAATTGTGTGGAAGTGTCCCGAATCTTACCCCTGGAGGTCTGGGAACAGTTTAGATGAGCCCCGTCAGTTTCGCGTCGTTGGGCGTGCGGGACTCCTAGCCGGCGGGGCACTGGGTTTGCCCGTCAGAGACTTCCCCCCTGAGTGGGGGACGAGGCGGGTGCCGGTTCTAGGGCCTTTGGATGCGTGTCCAAGGAAGCGTCATCCCTCCAGAGTCACCGCCGGGCCACGGGCCGCTCGGCAGGCGGCAGGCTTGCGGAGGTGTGGTGACAGCAGGTGACAGAGGGTGCCAGCTCTAGGGGAGCCAGCGCAGCCCTCGGGGAGCGGCAGCAAAGAAAGGAAAGGCGCCTTTCCTGGGAGCCTAGCCCCTGAGCCCCCTCCCTCCGCCCCGGCCAGCCAGGCCTTTGGAGGTGAGAATACCGATGACCCAGGAGTGGGGGTAGTTTTTCTTCCCCTCTGGCAAAACCTCTGTCTTGCTTCTGGACCCTCTCGGGACTTGCTTTAGCTTCCTAGTGCTCCTTCTCTCGCCCTGTTCGGCGTCGTGGCGCTGAATACGCCTATCGAAGAACTGGAGGGGGCGCTGTGCATCTTTCATGTCATAAACGACGTCAGGTTTGTCCCGCCAAGATAAACCTTCTGTAGTTTCTGTCTGTTCAGAAGAAAACCAGAGCATTGACGCGAGCATGGTAAACTTATCATGGAACTCGGGGCTTTGCAAATACTTCTTAAAGGCCCTCTCAGACACCTGCTCTGCTTACAGACACATGAATACATTTTTTTTTTTTTTCTTCCTCCAGGGGCATGGCTTGCACCGTGGCCGGCGTAACTTCTGACGCTAACGTTCTGACCAACGAACTGAGGCTCATTGCCCAAAGGTATGGTCAGAGAGAGTGTGACTGACGATCAGATAAGTCAGTTTGCTTGACATCTCTAAGGAGAACTCGTTTTTGCCAAGATGAGAGTCATCGCAGATTTATTAATTGAAAATTGCTTCTTTTTTCTAACCCGAACTTATAAAATGCTATGGTCATTAAGATTGTTAGGATGTTGACATTCCCCTGCTCCCCTTTCAAGTGACAGGTGACTGTCAATGTCCCCCCATGGCGCAGGTTTATGTCCAGAATATGTTTTGCTTAGATTTTTGTGTCTTAGGAAAAAATGATGACTATGCCAGTGTTTTCATCCTAGGTATTTATTTATTACAGTATCGGGAGCCAATTCCTCGTGAGCAGTTGGTGGCAGCGCTCTGTGATATCAAACAAGCGTACGCGCAGTTTGGAGGTAGGAAATCTGGGGCATATTTATTCCAGAAAGGGGAGACATTTTCTAGGTAATAATTTTTTTATGAGATGGTAAAAAGAAATTGAAAAGTAAGTGAAGAACTTTTTGTACATTTGCGCTTCGTGGTTTCCGCGATATGTATTATCATATGTTTTATTAATAGACCATCGAGAGGCAGAAATAGCCTTTTTAAATCTGGAAACCGATTGCTTTTCTTACCTAATAATTAAACTCAGCGCGGAGTAGCGGTCCTCCGGGTCTTAACTCCGTCTCCTGGCTGTGCCCATCTCCCGGAAGCAAGGGGACGTTTTGGTGGGCCTTATTCTGTGGTGGCCAGAACAGAGCCACTTACGAATGCTCAGCTTCACAAGAAAGGTGCTTCAGCTACGTTCGGGGAGCTCGAGTGACTGTAGCGATACTGCCTTTGGGCGGCCGATGTGCTTGACGGTCCTCTTTTCTTGGTTAAAGGGAAAAACGTGCCTTTGGCGTCTCGCTGCTGTCCATTGGCTGGGATAAGCGTTACGGCTTTCAGCTCTATCGGAGCGACCCGAGCGGAAATTACGGGGGATGGAAGGCCGCACGCATTGGCAATAACGGCGCCGTGAGTATTTCTGTGCTGCTGTAAAACCTAGCGATAGGTACCTAACGTGATTTTGCAACGGCGATGAATGTAAACGGTATTTGAAGGTAGCTGCAACAACTTTAGCACCTGTGATTGCTATAACGCAGCCGTGCGTGTGTGTGTTTGCCCCCAGTGGAAATTGCCACGCCGACCAGAGAGAATGGAAAGACGGTCATCGGAGTCCTCGGACAGAAGGAAGTGGAACAGCTGATCAGAAGACACGAGGAAGAAGAAGCTAAGGCTGAGCGTGAGAAGAAAGAAAAAGAACAAAAAGAAAAGGATGCGTGGAAGACAGAATTGGGGGTCTTATAAATCTTTTGAGCCCCATTTCAGCCGCCCTCTTCCACAGTGAGCACGTGTTGGCTTTTGAACCCGGACGGTGGGAAAGAGGGATGGTAGCCTCTGATCGGGGCCTCGCCTTTCTGTAAGTTGAGCGGTGACTGCTCTTCATGGGCCTTTCTACCCCCCTCCCCCCTTTTCTGGGAATAAAACTCGGTAAGAATGGAAACGGCGAAGGAGAATTGTCTGTAGCAGTCACTGTTGTTCACCGGGGTTAGTGGGTCTGTGATCCTTCATGCTTCAGTGTCCTGGGGCAGCCCTGGAGGTGCCGGGACACAAGAGGCTAAAGTCGGTGGGTGCGAGTGTCATCAGCAGGGAAAGATGGGACCTGTGCCCTGAAGGCCTCCCTTGCTGTGTCCCTACCGTCTTGGAGAACCCGTGGCCCTCGGCCTCTGTGGGAATCACGTTCTTGTACCTGTTGCCAGCCATCGACATCGATGGCTCTTCCTAGGACCGGAAGTGTGTGCGTGCACATGTATACACACACGCGTTCACGCAAACCGCTCCGAAAACACGTGAAAGGCCCGTTTACAGTGCAAGCCCTGCACCCGCTACAGTAATCGGTCATCAGTGCTTCTGAGCACCTCTGGATCCCTCAGATCCCATTTCCCTCTCCCCCTCTACTCCCGAGAGAGAACTCGAGTTTACCTTTCCCCTTACCTACGGTTCTTACAATGCGTTTGTCTGTTCCTCTGACCCAGGTGGCACATCCCTCGGGGTAGCCGGGTGTGCCCTCTCTCCGTCTCCAGCGGTTGGTTTAAGAACGACCGTGGGCTGAGCCGACCCAGACCAGACGGGCGGGGGGATGACAGCTGTGGACGCCGCGGCAGGCCCACGGCGGGCGCGTGGCAGCTCCTGTGCAGGAGAGATTATGGCCACAGAGGAAAAGGGGCCGCTGACGAGAGCAGTCGGTCTTGGCTGAGGCGGGGGTGGGTGGGTGGGGGGGGTGGGGGTCCCTGGTCTCAGCCCAGGAAGGCTCCAGGGCCACCGCCGCAGTGCCAGCCTCCCACACTTGTCCCCTCCAGCTCTCCTCAGAGCACATTGAACCCTTCCGTCGGTTCCCCATGCGAGAATTTCACAGATCTGCTGCGAAGTGAGCGAAGCTTAAGCTTCAGGACCCCTCGCTCCCGAGGCCTGGGAAGGGACCCTCACAATGTGTTCCGTGCTCGTGCTTTTTGTAAAGTCTGCAAAAGTAAGGTCTTCTACCTGCAGTTAAGAAGCGCTACCGTCTGTTTCTGCAGCGGAACATACTTGTTCGCAGATACTTCCATGTGTAGTGAGGTTATTGTTACTCACCTCAGGGTCGAAATGGCTCTCGGGACGTGTTCCTCACCCACCCGCTGAGCCTGCATACCCAGTATAGTGACAGGAAGGCATAGGAACAGAAGTTGTCACCATCGTTGGAAGTTCCCGGACAGTGGGAGAGGAACAGGGCTTGACATGGGCCAAGTCAGAAGCTCGTCTGTGGCAAACTTCATCCTTAAGGTGTGTGCAGTTACCATCTGGGGATTCAGGTCTCGTGATGCCGGAAACGCCGGCGGGGGGGTGCCTTACGGGTATGTCGGCTCATCGAACCACTGCGGTGATTTGGTGAGGTTTCTCATTCTGATTTTCAATTTGATGCCCAATTTTGTATTTGCACTGTCGTATTCTTTGGCTTTAAGAGGACACCGCCCCCCCCACCCCCAGCCCGCTACACACACACACAAATAGTATGTTCTATATAAACCCGAATCAGCCCCTGCTTTCCCTCGTCCTGAGAATAAAGTCCACTTTCTTCATTCTGACCTGCAACTCGCCACTGCCTTGTTGCTGATGCTCTGTCCTGGACCCCCGCCCCCCTCTGGACCGCCCTCTGTCTGTCCCTCACCCTCTCTGGAATGCTCTCCTCTCTGCACTCTGTGTCTCCCGCCCCCGAAGAACTACCCCGTCCTCTTCCCTGTCCCCGTGGGACTTCGGGGCCCTCTAGCCTGCTCCCGAAGATCTTCCACTCCCTCCGCCCCGCTTCCGACAGGCTGCCGCCACCTCGGCCCCGCCCCTGGAGGACTGAGGAGCCGCCTCCGGGAAGTCTGACCTTCCGCCGCACTTCCGGGACACTTCCGCCCTCCCGGTCCCACCCCAGAGGACTTCCGGGCGACTTCCGCTTGCGGCGGACCCGCCATCTTGTTCCCGCCCTAGGAGGTCTCACGCAGCCGAGGCCCAACCCCCGAAGGTCTACCCAGCCTGCCCCGCCATCTTGGTCCCACCCCGAAGGTCTTCCGGGTGTTCGGCCTCGCGCCGCTTCCGGGTGTCTTCCGCCACCCTGTCCCCGCCCCCGAAGAACTAGAACTACCGCGGCCCCTTCCCTGCCACGCACTGGCACTTCGGGGTCCTCTATCCTGCTCCCGAAGGTCTTACACACCCTCCGCCCCGCTTCCGACAGGCTGCCGGCACCTCGGCCCCGCCCCTGGAGGACTGAGGAGGCGCCTCCGGGAAGTCTGACCTTCCGCCGCACTTCCGGGACACTTCCGCCCTCCCGGTCCGACCCCAAAGGACTTCCGGGCGACTGCCGCTTGCGGCGGCCCCGCCATCTTGTTCCCGCCCTAGAAGGTCTCACGCAGCCGAGGCCCAACCCCCGAAGGTCTACGCAGCCTGCCCCGCCATCTTGGTCCCACCCCGAAGGTCTTCCGGGTGTTCGTCCTCGCGCCGCTTCCGGGAGTATTCCACCACCCTGTCCCCGCCCCCGAAGAACTTCCGCGTCCCCTTCCCTGCCCCACCCCCGCCCCCGAACTTCGGGGTCCTCTCTATCCTGCTCCCGAAGGTCTTACACATCCTCCGATAGCGTTCCGGCACCTCGCCCCCGCCCCTGGAGGACTTAGGAGCCGCCTCCGGGAAGTCTGACCTT
Source organism: Furipterus horrens (assembly GCF_987537825.1). NCBI lineage: Eukaryota > Metazoa > Chordata > Mammalia > Chiroptera > Furipteridae > Furipterus > Furipterus horrens. The sequence continues at coordinate 43,391 of NW_028327186.1, read as the reverse complement.
CCGCCGCACTTCCGGGACACTTCCGCCCTCCCGGTCCCACCCCAGAGGACTTCCGGGCGACTTCCGCTTGCGGCGGACCCGCCATCTTGTTCCCGCCCTAGAAGGTCTCACGCTGCCGAAGCCCAGCCCCCGAAGGTCTACGCAGCCTGCCCCGCCATCTTGGTCCCACCCCGAAGGTCTTCCGTGTGTTCGGCCTCGCCTCGCCTCGCCTCGCTTCCGGGAGTCTTCCGCCACCCTGTCCCCGCCCCCGAAGAACTGCCGCGTCCCCTTCCCTGCCCCCCCCTCCCCCCCCCCCCGCCCCGGGTCTTCGGGGTCCTCTGTCCTGCTCCCGAAGGTCTTACACGTCCTCCGCAATTCTATGGAGAGGTTTACGGTATCAAATTACAATAGTAAACTCAACATTTACTTAATGTGATGGTGCTCAGACTTTTTTAGAAAGTGCAAATCATCACCTCTCGATTCAGACGCCAGGCTCTGGGATTGCCAAGAAGCCACTTAAGTCCACTGAACTCAACGCGCTTCACCTGCTCCTGTGCGCTCCAGAGGAACTCTTCCATCAACCTGTCAGTGTGCTTGCCGGCTGTGGCTCCCCGTCTGTCTCAGTGCTGCCCTCCTGTGGGGAACTCTGGGAATTACAGCTAAGGGAAGCTCACCGAGTCCATTGTACGGATAGGGCTAGATGGCTAGGCTCAGGGTTGATAGGTTTAGCGTTAATGAGCCTAGGGTTAACAGGCTTCTATCTTTAATAGACTCAGCCTTCCTGGATGGAGCTTCAGAAGAGCTAACAGGTTTCCAGAAACGCTTCGTATGTACCCCATCATCAGGCCCAGTGCTCTTTCGGGGTGGCTGTAGGAACCCCGAAAGCGAGGAGTAAGGCCAGCGGGAGACTGTGCAGAGCGGACGTCTGTCCCAGCACACTAAGTGTGAGTAGTCGTAGCGGGGGTTAAAAAAAAAAAAAAAAAAAAAAGAATGGCAAACTACCTAGATACTACCTGACTTAGTAAGATAATGTAGCTTATTTAATTTTTTCTGCACAACAGTGAGGCAGCAAAGCTGAAGTTATTCTTTCTTATTAATTTTCTAGAATTAAAAAATTCAAACATACATAAAATATTCAAATATAATGACTTGAAGAGTTCTTGCCATACACTTTTAACAATTATTGACATTGTGCCAATAGATATCCATATTGACGTAGGTTAGGATATTGTGGCATGTGCAGGTTCACAGCTAAACGAGTGGTGGTGCCAAGTATTCAAAATAAGGTTTTCAGCTTTGCAGTCCTTTGTCCTTCCTTAATCACCAAATTTTTTAGGTAAATCATTCTTCTAACTCCCCAAATTTGAGACAGTACTAGGGAAATGATATTCAAAGTTAAAATTGAATTTGTACAGCCAAAACTTAAGTCTCTCAGAGTGTTAATGTCATTTTTCTTATTTATACCTTTTATGTATCCAGTTGACTTTGTCTCTTGTTATTGGCAATTTTTTGGTCTTGTTTTAAATTGTCGTTCTTTTACGGTTGTCCCAGTTTTTCTCCCGTGTTGTTTGTATTTTTAACTATCGGCCCAATACCTTCTTATTTTTGTTCTTATACTGTTTTTAGTGTGCGTCACTGCTTGAACCCCTTCACTTTTTTTTTTTTTTGAAATATGTCATCTGTGTGCTATTAGTAGGTTGCTCTTCTAATTATCATTATTAGCTTTAAAGGGTGTAGACTCTGGGGAAGCTTCTTATTGAACTGTCATTGTACTGTGCAGAGAGTGCCCAGTTCCACAGACAAGCTCTTCCCTCGTATTTTGCAAGGTTCCGTTCCTCGGGTGATCTGTAGGGAAACGACCTTTAGTGGCCCTCCGGGAGGTTTCAGGCAGAATCAGTAGCTCTGCAGGCAGTGACTGCTTTTGTTGCAATATTTCTGTGTATTTGTGTCTTTGGAGCTCTATCGGTTACCATTACTCTAGTAGTCATTTGTGGAATAATCAGAATGACCCCGTGCTGGCACTTCCATGCACAGTTTTATTTCATCCTCACCGTGGTCAGTTTTACAGAAGGCAAAACTGATATGCAGAGAAGGAGGTAACTTGCTTTCAGGTCAGACAGCTGTTGGGTTGGTTGTGGTTTCGGACGCTGAAATAAATCCGGCAGGCAGGATGATTGGCCAGTAACGAACGGAGGGCTGTGGCTCGCTCAGACCATCAGCGGAGAGCGAGAAGCCTCATCCTCTTTTTATTAGGGAATAGAATAGGGTGTGACATTCCAGCCAACAACAGGAGAATTTTACAAGTGAAAGAATTCTTACAATAGCATTAATATGTAAAATACGGCCAGGGTAACTCCTGTTTTATCTAGCACCTGTCAAGGAAGTAAGGAAGATCCACTAATCCTCAAGGCCAGCTCCATATCAAGACTTCATTAAAGGAAGCAGATGGAGTACACAACAGAACCTGTTTTACCCAGGATTACATGACTCAGTGGCCTCGACAGCCTAAAGCCGAAGGCGGAGACGAGAGTTGCTCATCGTCTCCTGAGTCACGGGATGCCACCTGGGTGGTGGGGCACGAGAATGCCCCTACCCAGAGATCTGTCTTCCTGCAACATCTCCCCCTTTTTGTTTTACAGATGTCTTATGGAGCATGACTGAGAAGATAGCAGACTTAACTTTCTGTCTTTTCTTATAGCGCAAAAACACAATAACAATTACTAAAATGAAAATAAGGAATAAAGAAATTGTTCCAACATGAGTTCCAATGAACCCATTAATATAGGGAACAGGATTCATTTTATCAATTCCACTCATAACATCTTCAAAAATACTTTGACCAGATAATTGTTCTAAATGTTTCTCAAAAGTAGTATGAATTTTAGTTTGTAAGGTAATAATATGCTGGGTTAGATTATCATGATTTAGCAAATGCTTACGAACCCGTTCCCAAGGGAATTCAGTTTCATTATAAGGAACAGGAGTAATACAATAAGAAGATTGGTTCCAATCACATTTTAACAATAACTGTCTTTTAACACTTTGTAGTTGATCACCTACTAAAACAACTGCTTGGTTTAAATCAGCTAACTCAGACTGCATTTCAGCATCAATTTGGCGTTGAGCAGTCCATAATTGTTCAGAATTCTGATGCCAAGTCCTTACAAAATCCGCAGTCTGCACAGACTGATGAAGAGCAACACCAGCAGTCGCAGCGGTAGCGGTGACAGCAATTAGTCCCATGATGACTGCAATAAGGAGGCCGATAAAGCGCTTGCTCCGGCGAAGCAGTCGTTCAGCCACCTTATGAAGGAGTCCAGAGGCAGGGCTGTCTTGCCATGCACGGCCAAGCTGAACAGGCATCCAGACTCCAGTTCGGGCTCTCAGGAGGTAGAGACTTTCCTTGGGAGACAAACTCATAGTATGATTAACACAGGTATGCAAAGTACAATTAAAACAAGAGATTTCGCCGGTCTCAGGAACCCAGGTAACTTTCCCTTTGAGTAGTAAATAGGGAAGTTTAACACAAGCCTGAAAATATCTGGTAACATTTTGCACAAAAGTAAGGTTATGAAAACCATTGGCCTGATATAGCCGTCCCGTCCAGACATTAAGAGGTTCAAAAGCTGCACTTAATTTCCACAAATGAGGTTGAGAATAAAAGCCTTTCATATAGGGTAATGGTGGTGAAAAACCACTTTCTTGCCAAACAATGGAATCTCTGGCAATACCGGTCATCCAAGTAATGTTATTGGCCCATTGTATATTTTGCTTAGGATCTGCCGTACGAGCGGAGCCATACGGACTCCAAGTAATGACGCTTCCATAGGAAGTATTAACAATAACTCGTACTTGTTCTCCCCTGCACTGAGTCCAATGGACCCAATCAGTTACTGAGAGAAACGTTGGCATTTTACAGAGTGGCTCATTCGATGGAGAACAAAATTCACAATGATTTGGAATATAACCAGTAGGAGTATAAGCAGAGAGCATTATTAACAGCTTATTATATAACCCGGTGGTATTTCCTTCTACTGTGAGCCACTTTTGGAGACCAATATTAAAGCAGTGATAACCGGCACCAAAACAAATAGGTGGACCAGAAACTCCTGTAACATAATATGGAACCATTGTTCCTTCCTCATCAGGCTTTAAAGGACCACGTATATCAAAAGGACCGGGAAGTCAACCCGTTTCATTATGATATATAGGAACAGTAGGGTCCCACCACGAGACCCCTCTCATTAAAGGTGGATTAGCAATATAAGCCCAGTAAGTATGATTTTCAGCATTAGCTCCAGGGGCTTGAATAGATAAAATGGCAAGCATTGCCAAAAACAAGGCCTCAGCTGTAAGTGGGCTATGATTAGCTCTTACTAATACTTTTCCTTGATTTACTAAATGTTTAATTTGATTTTAAGTTGGCAGGTTTGTTCCTTGATTTCGTCTTTGGGCTGTGCAGAGGTGTCTCCTTCTCCGTTTTAGAGTCATTTTCTGCATCCCGTCTGGCAGGTTCCTCCAGTCCTCCTCGCCGCTGTCCTCTCGTCCCCTCTTCTGGGAGGACATGACGCAGCTTAAGGCGTTTGTCAGGAATCCAAATATTCTGAGTGCCTGTGGAAATATAAGCATAACCTCGGCCCCATCGAATAACAGTTGCTGGGAGCCAATTGGAGGTTAAAACATCATAATAATAGACAGGTTGATTTATTGGTGAAACAGTTTTCATTGCCCAATGCCTTTGAGCTGGAACGAGAGAATCATCACCAATTTGCAAAAAATTTAGAGTAAATACTGCATTCATTAATCTTTTCTTTGGGGAGTCCATACTATATCCCCCTTTTTGTTTTTCAAGAAGCTCTTTTAATGTTCGATTATGACGTTCAATGAGAGCTTGTCCAGTGCTGTTATATGGAATACCAGTAACATGTTTAACATCATGTTGATAAAAAAATTCCTGACATTTTTTAGAGAGATAAGCTGGAGCATTATCTGTTTTAATAGTTTCTGGCTTTCCAAGAACAGCAAAAGCTTCGAGGAGGTGTGTAATAACACATCCTGCACGTTCAGAAGACATTGCTGTAGCCCATGAAAATTTAGAGCAAGTATCAATAGAATGATGAACAAATTTAAGCTTTCCAAAACTAGGTACAATAGTAACATCCATTTGCCAGATTTGATTAGGTAGCAAACCTTTAGGATTAACACCTATTGGTAAGGAAGGTTGGTTAATAAGTTGACATGTAGAACAGTCCCTAATAATTTGATGTGCTTGACGCCAGGTAATGTTATGCCGGTGTCTAAGCGACCGAGCATTATCATGATGGAGCTGATGTTCAGCTTGAGCTTTGATAACAGAACCAACTAGAGTGTCTATATAATTGTTGCCTTTAGTTAAGGGTCCTGGCAAACCTGTATGGGATCGAATATGAGTTATGTAGATTAAATGACGGCGAGTTCGAAGGAGGAACTGCAACTGTAAGAAAAGAGTATTAAGTTCAGAACCATTCTGAGGTATGGTTACAGTCTCCAGGGCTTGAACAGTATGGGCAGCATACTGTGAATCTGTAATGATATTTAAAGGAACTGAAAGTACATCAGTTAGAAGCATAACAATAGCAAATAACTCTGCCTTTTGTACAGAAGTATAAGGGCTTTGAATAGTTTTGTTATTTTTCAGGTTACTATAACCAGCAACACCAAATTTATTAGCATCAGTAAAATATGTCTCTGCCTCAGATAAAGGTTGTGAGACAACACATTTAGGAAGTATCCACTGAGTCCGCTTTAAAAACTGAAATCTTTTGGAGGAAGGATATGAATTATGAATTTTACCTAGAAAGTCAGAAAAGGCATTTTGCCATTCTTCACATAATATCCAATGATTAGCAATTTCTTTATTGGTAAAAGGAACAATGATTTCATCAGGATCTTGACCACAAAGTTGTCTAAAACGTAATCTGCCACGAATTATAATTTGAATAATTTTACTGAGATAAGTCTCTAGTCTTTTGGTTGATTTGTGCGGTAAGAATAGCCACTCAATAATGTTTTCTTCTTGACATAACACCCCAGTAGGAGAATGAGCACTGTGGATAATGATTAACTTAAGATTACTTAGTTGCTGAATACGATTTAACTGGCAATTTTGGAAATATTGTTCAATTAATTCAAGCTCCTTTTCAGCCTCTTTAGTTAGTGATCGGGGGCTGTTTAAATTGGAATCACCTTCGAGAGTGCGAAAAAGATTTTCAAGAGCATAGGTAGGAATTCCCATAGAAGGTCGGAGCCAATTAATATCTCCTAATAATTTTTGAAAATCATTTAAGGTTTGAAGAGAATCCTTACGAATTTTAACCTTCTGAGGAATTATATGACTTCTAGTTACTTGGTATCCTAAATAATTCCACGGTTCCTTCTTTTGTATTTTTTCTGGAGCAATTTGAAGACCATACTTAGCACACAAATCAGAAGTTAATTTAAACATTTGTAATAATTGTGCCTCAGAGGGATGTGCTAGTAGAATATCATCCATGTAATGTAGGCACATTCCCTCTGGAAATTGACCTCGGAGTTCTTCCAGAGGTTGATTAACAAAATGCTGGCACATTGTAGGACTGTTCAACATTCCTTGAGGAAGTACTTTCCACTGATATCTTTGACTAGGTTTTTGATTATTAAGAGCAGGTACAGTAAAAGCAAATTTTTCACAGTCCTGTGGCTGTAAGGGAATATTAAAGAAACAATCTTTTAAATCAATTATAATAATATGCCAATGCTTTGGAATTAATGCAGGGTTAGGTAGCCCTGACTGTAAAGGTCCCATAGGCTGAATTACCTCATTAATTTTCCTTAAATCAGTTAACATTCTCCACTTTCCAGATTTTTTCTTTAATATGAAAATAGGAGAATTCCATGGGGATGTACTTGGTTCAATGTGATCCTGATTTATTTGTTCCTGTATTAATTGATGAAGCGCTTCTAATTTAATATTTGTTAGAGGCCACTGTTCCACCCACACCGGTTTATTTGTTAACCATTTCAGAGGAAGGGCGAAGCGCTCAACAGTGGCCTTTAAAATAAATTTGCATCAGAGGAAGGATGCCCCAGGCCTCGACGATCCTGTCCTGTCCTGGTATCAAATTCTGGCAGCTTAGGTTGTGAAAAAGCAGGATTATAACCCATATTAAACATAACATTCTTTGATACGGGGGAAATTGTGGGTATTGATAACGTAGCACCCCATTGCTGTAATAAATCTCTTCCCCATAAAGTAACAGATATTGGGGCCATGTAAGGCTGCAAAACTGCAGTTTGTCCCTCAGGCCCATAGCAAGAATAAGGCTTAGTACTTTGATGTATTTTGTCAAGGGTGCCCAAGCCTACAAAGCTAGCTTTAATAATATTAGTGTCCCAATGCTTGGGCCAATGTTCCAAAGATATAATGGATACATCAGCTCCGGTATCTGCTAATCCAGTAATAGAAGTTCCATCCTCAAATTGTACAGTTAATTCGGGCCTCTGATCATTAATCAGAGTGTGCCAAAAAACTTGTTTATCAGTACTTCCAAATCCCCCAGTGCGTGTAGCAGGCACAGATTTTCCGGGGATGTACGGAAGAATTAACAATTGGGCAATGCGCTGCCCTTGCTCAAAAGAGCAAGGCTTTTCTGCTGTCATCATAACCTCAATTTCTCCCGTAAAATCAGCATCAATTACTCCTAAATGTACTATAATTCCTTTACTAGTCAGGCTGCTTCTTCCTATTAGCAAGCCAACACTGCCAGCCCGTAGTGGGCCATAAACACCTGTAGGAATTCTCTGGATTCCTTTGTCGGGAGACAAAGAAAATGCGGCAGGAGCTGGTATATCTAAGGCCGCGCTCGACCTGGTCGAGTGGTATAATTCTGAGATAAATAATTTAGATTTAGGTTTTAATTCATCAGCTGATGGGTTTGCCCTGAGCTGACAGGAAACTGAGTAGTTAGGCTCGTACTGTTTGATGGGCCCCGAGCTGGGCCCTGCTGCCAGTTTCCCGACCCTGCTGAAGGGAGGGGCGGCAAAGGATTGCCCTGTTTATCCTTTTTGGAATGGCATTCATTGGTCCAGTGCCTTCCTTTGTAACACCTTCGGCACAGTCCCGGAGGCTGGGAGGATTTTTCTACCCCCTTTTCTCCTTTTCCTTTCCTGCAATCTTTTCTAGTATGCCCAATTTTACCACAATTAAAACACCTAATTTTAGAATTCTGAGAGTTTTCTTTCATAACCGAGGCTAACAAATTAATACCATAAGTCTGAGATCCAATTTCTCTACATGCTCTGATATAATCTTCAACCGTTCCACCCTTTTGTTTCACAGGAGCCAACACCCTTTTACAATCCGCATTAGCATTTTCATAGGCAAGGATTAAGAATAACATATCCTGTGCTTCAATGCCAGTAGTGGCCTTTTTGATAGCACTTTGGAGTCTGGCAAGAAATTCAGTATAGGGCTCATTGGCCTCTTGGAGGATTTTTACAAAAGATTTTGCCACCTCCCCAGGATTTTGTAATTGTTGCCAAGCAAAGAGGCAAATATCCTTCACTTGCGCAAGAGTCTGATTAGATAATTGAATTTGACTGTTAACCGCAGAAAAGGTCCCGGTACCCGTAAGTTGCTCAAATGTCGCCCCAGGCGGCTGAAGGGCGGCGTTCTCACGGCTGACCCGCCTGGCCTCCTCGCTATACCAAGATTTAAATTGTAAAAATTGCGCGGGCTCCAGGGAGGACCGAGAAAGAACATCCCAATCCGCTGGGATTAAAAGATTATCATTAGCAAATGAGGAAATGAGACCGTACACGTAAGGAGAATTCGGTCCATAACTAGAAACAGAGGATTTAAGAATTTTTAAAAACTGAAACTCAACATTGCGATGGGCAACAACAACCTGGCCCTGCGGATGTTCGTTATTTGGAGGTTGTTGAATTCTTAATACTGGGAATATTGAAGAGGTATTAGTCCACATTTTCGAGGGAGGTGTTTCCTCCTCGGCCTGAAGCATAACCCTTGTTAAATTTGGAGGCTTAGCGAAACAAAAGGTTGAATCGGTATAATCAGAAGGATTTTTTGGAACAAAAGATGTTGTAGTGGCAGCCGGAGGCAACGTCGGAACAAAGGGCGGAGACTCCTGAGCCAGAAATGCAGCAGGAGGAGCAGTAGGCTCCTTAGAATCCAAATGATTAACAAGTTTTTCAAACTTAGTATCTAGATTAACAGCAAACTTCTCAAACAATTTAGACATGTTGTTAAAGGCAGCCAACAGCTGGGCATTCTCACCAGGAAATGTTGGAAGTGGCGACAAAGGAGGATACCGGGGTGGAGCCTCATCTGATTCAAAATCTGAAAGCGGGACTGGAGCCGCCGCCAGCGGGGGGCTGGGCGCAGCGGCTGCAGTCAGCGCGGGAGCAGGGCTATTGTTCCCGGTATCCTCTGCCAGAACAGACGGGGCCGCAACGGCACCCTGCATATCTCCCGGAGTTTCATTGTTAATTATCTCCGACTGGTCATAAATTGGAGGCAAGGGCTGACTACTACAAGCTTTTACTGAATCTGCCTCAGAGTCCGATTGAAATGGCTGCAAGGCCACAGCCACCTGGTTAAAGGCCACCCATGTTTCGCCTGCTATAGGATGACCAGTCTGGTGCGCTCTTCTAAGAGCTTTACCAACTTGTTTCCACACCCTTAAATTTAACTGATTTCTTCTCTCTGGAGTAAACCAATAACAGTGTTTCTTGACCTGCAAGAATAAGTCTGTTAAGGCACTCTCTTTTATCTGTACACCTGAACTTCTAAGTAAAGACTTTAAAAGCCTAATATATTCTTCCTTAACTGAAGGACTGTTCCCCATTACTCCGAATCGTTTTTCCGAAAAGTTTGCTTAGACCCGTGCAATTTCCTTTTCGGTCCTACCCGTCCCGGTTTTTACCTTCTGGTCCGTGCTCGAGCGCCAGATGTTGGGTTGGTTGTGGTTTCGGACGCTGAAATAAATCCGGCAGGCAGGATGATTGGCCAGTAACGAACGGAGGGCTGTGGCTCGCTCAGACCATCAGCGGAGAGCGAGAAGCCTCATCCTCTTTTTATTAGGGAATAGAATAGGGTGTGACATTCCAGCCAACAACAGGAGAATTTTACAAGTGAAAGAATTCTTACAATAGCATTAATATGTAAAATACGGCCAGGGTAACTCCTGTTTTATCTAGCACCTGTCAAGGAAGTAAGGAAGATCCACTAATCCTCAAGGCCAGCTCCATATCAAGACTTCATTAAAGGAAGCAGATGGAGTACACAACAGAACCTGTTTTACCCAGGATTACATGACTCAGTGGCCTCGACAGCCTAAAGCCGAAGGCGGAGACGAGAGTTGCTCATCGTCTCCTGAGTCACGGGATGCCACCTGGGTGGTGGGGCACGAGAATGCCCCTACCCAGAGATCTGTCTTCCTGCAACAGACAGCAGGTGTTAGAGGCTGGAAGGAACCCAAGCCGTCCAGCTGAAAATCCTGTGTTCTTAACCAGCGTGCTGTTATCCCCTCTCTTCATACTCAAATCTGAGTAAGACTAGGTCTCCGATTTTAAGAAGCGCAGGCTAATGCCTCATCATCCTTAGTAGCAAATTTCTGCAACTAGGTGAAAGTTGTTTCGCGACCGACGATGAAACTCCGAATATTGGAAAGAAAAGGGAATTGTCAGATGGTATGGACTCATGTATTCATTCGTGTATGCATTCAACAAAGTGAGCACCTACTATGTACTTCGTATATCTTTGTATATTAAAATCATGTATGTCTGCCTGGTGTGGCTCCGTGGATTGAGTGAACTAAAGGGTTGCTGGTTCGATTCCCAGTCAGGGCACAGGCCTGGGTTGCAGGCCAGGTCCCCAGTCAGTGTGGGTGCATGAGAAGCGACCACACACTCATGTTTCTCCCCCTCTATTTCTCCCCACTTCCCCTCTAAAAATACATCAATAAAATCTTTTCTAAAAACATGGAAATTAAAGCACGTTTATTTTACATCTACCGTTGATACGTTTATTTTACTTCCCTACATGTTTTCTAGGTTTGAAATTGTGTGTCAAGCAACCCCCTAACTGGTCATTTAAAGGCTTCTGTTACTCGGAAGTTAAATAAGTCTGTACTAAGTACCGAGTGCTTCTTAGGGAACTCTGCCTATTTCCATGAGAGTCCTCTGATTTAACTTAAAAACATATCTGAACTGGAGTGTTCCTTATTGATCACAAAGAATTGTATTAATATTTCATCTTAAAAGTACTATTAATAATAGCCTAACTAATAGTTTGGTTCACTAATGATGACGAACTTTTAAAAGTTATTTGTAGGAGAGAAGCCGGTACGCTAACTTTTAAAAATTTGTTAGACAGGATTAGCTGAACCGTTCTTTATTGCCAAACATGAGGATAGCTTGTTTAAGGATTTATTTCGAGGCGACGAAAGATGGGTCCGTCCTGTGGAACACCCACGAATGACAAGATAAAAATCCAGTTTGGCCTCGCCATATCTCAGTTAGTGGGTGTGGTAGGTGTGCATGTCATTCTGTATTCAATGCCATCCTCCTCTGTGGGTCAAATCGCTCGGGGGCCGTCCGCTAAGCTATTTCTTCTTCCGTCCTCTCCGCGACTCTAGGGACGCCCGGCGGCGGCGGCGGCACTCTAGGGACGCAGAGCGTACGTCCAAGCTTTACGAAGCTGCCGTTCTAGCTGTGGCCTCGGTATTTTTTTCTACGTAGCAGCTTCACAGAGATTCAAGCCTGTGCCTGGGCTCCTTGGGTGTTGGTAAGCTTGGAGAAGAATACACTGGGAAGGAGGACAGGGCGTGTCGGGGTCTCTGAATAGGATGGTCTGGAAAGGTGTCCCCGAGAAGCGGCCGGGCCGTGGGACTACCCCGGGGAGGGTGTGTCAGGCCGGGGAACTGTCGCGAGTGCAAAGGCCCCGAGGCTGGCGTGTGCCGGTGTGTTTGCGGAGCAGCGAGGAGGCCCGTGTGGCTAGAGGCGAGTGACCCCTGGGGAGGAGTGCAGGAGATGAGGTCAGAGAGGCAGTGGCAGGCTGGCCACTCGGAGATTTTGGCTTTTGACAAAGATTTTGGCATCAGAACCTGGCGGCGGCTGGAACGCCCACCCGGACTTTTGACGTACGCAAATGAACTGCATGCAAATGAACCTAGTCCCAGCATCTCCCAGAGGAAATAAAAATGGACTTGGCTCCTTCTCGGAAGAAATGTTGATGGACTTAGCATGATATATGACCGGCCTGGCGGGGAGAAAAGCAGGGCGATATAAATAGCCTGCTGAATGTGTCGCCGCGTAAACTCGCTGTAAGTGAAATGTACTGTTTGGAAAGATGTGGAGGACGGTCTTGCACCGCCCCCCGCCCCGCTTCCGATAGGCCGCCGGCACCTGGTCCCCGCCCCCGGAGGGCTTAGAAGCCGCCTCCGGGGAGGTCTGACCTTCCGCCGCACTTCCGCCACGTTGGTCCCACCCCAGAGGACTTCCCGGTGTTCGGCCTCGCCCCGCTTCACCTTGTCTCCGCCCCCGAAGGGCTTCCTCGCCCTCGCCCTCGGCCTCGGCCCCGCCCCCGGAGGGCTTCCGTATCTTCGGCCCGTTCTCCCCGCCCCCTGCCCCGCCCCCGCGAGATCGCTCTGCGCACGCGCGTGGGCCACATGGGCAGCGGACACTCGGCGGGGCGATAGTGGGTTCTTCCTGTGGCGTGAGGCCCTTCGTGTAGCCCCCGATTCCAGTTTTTCTTCTCCGGTTAGTACCTGCCTTTCGGGCGCCGCGGGGGTGCCGGCTGCGCCGGCCGGCGTGGAGCATGGGGATGAGGACTCTCCGGCGGCCTGGTCGCAGGTCACCGCCTCCCAAAGTGCCAGGCAGGCCCCGAGGCCCCGGCCCACCTTTAAGAAATCTCGTCTGGGCGCGCCGGTCCTGCGGCCTTCGTCTGGTGTTCCGCTACTTGGGAAATGTGCTCTGGGGGCCGAGGTCGCCCCACGCCCCCACCCCCAACCCCCCGCCTCCTTCCGCATGCAGGACCCCAGCCCTCCCGGGAGAAGCCTCTGCCCCTCTTCACGTGTCCGTCCTCCTGGACTCCGTGGTCGGGATACTGGCTTAGCTTTCGAGCGGCTGCGATTCTTTCTTTTTCTTTTTTTTGAGCTTCGGCCGTTTGTCTCTTGCCCGTGAGGCGTCCGACTCAGTGTTTTCTGCTGAAGCTTCCTGCTCCGCCTGGACGCCCCGTTCTTTCTCCTTCCCCAGTTCTTCCTCTTGGACCTGCAGGGTCTCATCCCTCTTTCTGCCTCTACCGCGTCTCATTTGGGCTCCTTTTCTGCGTTGGTTTTTTTTTTTTTTTTTTTTTTCAAAAAAGGGCTTTTTCGATTTTCCCCTCCAGCCCCGGTGCCTCGGTCTCCACCTGTGTCAAATCGTGTTTGCGTCCCTCACCTCGGCCAAAGAAGGGGGTGGACGGAACGGTTTTAAGCCGTGGAAATGCTTTTTCAGTTGTAACTTTCGTTTTAGTAAGGATCTTACCTTACTTTCTTTTGACAGGAGCCGTAAAGTTCAGAACACACGGTAAGTTCCGCACACGTCCGTGAGCTATCGCCTGACAGAGGGTCTGGTACTCAGCTTACAGACCTGCGTGAGAAAATGGGAGTGGGAAGAAATGATCGGTTCCCTGCTACACACTGGACTCTGGGTGCCAGGATGTGTTTTACGCAGGAGTTACTTTCAGTGGACGGGAGTCATGGGTATATATTTTCCTTTGCGGTCTCGAAGCTATGACTCCAGGACCACTATATTTTCTCCAGGAGGCAAAATAGGAGTTGTAGAATCTGTCTCAAAAGTATTTTTAAGTGCTTGACTTTTGGGGGGGGTGGGGGTGGGGGTGGGGCGGAAGTCAAGACACTTTTTGTATAGTTCATGCTCTCTTGTGTTTTGATGTCATTATGGTCACCAGGTCGATCACGCGCAGCACGAGAGAACGAGAGAGGGACTCGAGGGTAGAGCCTGTCAGGGTTCCCGCTGACTCTCTTGGCCCAGTGGTGCAAGCACCCAGAAGGGAGTCTCGGTTTCTCACCGCTTGTGTTTTGCAGGTCGCTTGTACCAGGTTGAATACGCCATGGAGGCCATCGGACGTGCGGGCACCTGTCCGGGAACTTTAGCGAACGACGGTGTTTGGCTTGCAGCAGAGCGACGCAACATCCACGAGCTGCTTGATGAAGTTGTTGTCCCGGAAAAAATTTATAAGCTCGATGATGAGTAAGTGAGCTCACAGGGGGGAGAGGGTTTCAATATCTCACGTGCTCACATACGTAGGATCGCACGTATTTCGGGAGGGCTGGCCCGTGTGCCGTAGTAAACTTGAAGCGAACGCTTGTTATTGTGCCTTTACTGGTGGACACTTTTGATTCTTATTTGAAACTTCCTTGAGGCTTAGGACGATGCGTTATGCTTTTGACGTGCAGGGCCAAGCCCTAGGCGGAGAAACTATTCTATACCGTTCGGAGTACAGGCGTGGTAGGTGTGCAGATCTGGGTTAAGTCTGTGTGACCTCGCACCCGTTGCTTTCCTTCTCTGGGCTTCGGTGCCGCCTCGAGTGGTGGTGGCCGTTTAATGAACTAGAGTAACACGAGTGAAATACACTGGCGCAGGGTCTGACAAGTGGCAGGCTCCCCGAGTGTTCAGAACGGCTCCTCGGGAATTGTGTGGAAGTGTCCCGAATCTTACCCCTGGAGGTCTGGGAACAGTTTAGATGAGCCCCGTCAGTTTCGCGTCGTTGGGCGTGCGGGACTCCTAGCCGGCGGGGCACTGGGTTTGCCCGTCAGAGACTTCCCCCCTGAGTGGGGGACGAGGCGGGTGCCGGTTCTAGGGCCTTTGGATGCGTGTCCAAGGAAGCGTCATCCCTCCAGAGTCACCGCCGGGCCACGGGCCGCTCGGCAGGCGGCAGGCTTGCGGAGGTGTGGTGACAGCAGGTGACAGAGGGTGCCAGCTCTAGGGGAGCCAGCGCAGCCCTCGGGGAGCGGCAGCAAAGAAAGGAAAGGCGCCTTTCCTGGGAGCCTAGCCCCTGAGCCCCCTCCCTCCGCCCCGGCCAGCCAGGCCTTTGGAGGTGAGAATACCGATGACCCAGGAGTGGGGGTAGTTTTTCTTCCCCTCTGGCAAAACCTCTGTCTTGCTTCTGGACCCTCTCGGGACTTGCTTTAGCTTCCTAGTGCTCCTTCTCTCGCCCTGTTCGGCGTCGTGGCGCTGAATACGCCTATCGAAGAACTGGAGGGGGCGCTGTGCATCTTTCATGTCATAAACGACGTCAGGTTTGTCCCGCCAAGATAAACCTTCTGTAGTTTCTGTCTGTTCAGAAGAAAACCAGAGCATTGACGCGAGCATGGTAAACTTATCATGGAACTCGGGGCTTTGCAAATACTTCTTAAAGGCCCTCTCAGACACCTGCTCTGCTTACAGACACATGAATACATTTTTTTTTTTTTTCTTCCTCCAGGGGCATGGCTTGCACCGTGGCCGGCGTAACTTCTGACGCTAACGTTCTGACCAACGAACTGAGGCTCATTGCCCAAAGGTATGGTCAGAGAGAGTGTGACTGACGATCAGATAAGTCAGTTTGCTTGACATCTCTAAGGAGAACTCGTTTTTGCCAAGATGAGAGTCATCGCAGATTTATTAATTGAAAATTGCTTCTTTTTTCTAACCCGAACTTATAAAATGCTATGGTCATTAAGATTGTTAGGATGTTGACATTCCCCTGCTCCCCTTTCAAGTGACAGGTGACTGTCAATGTCCCCCCATGGCGCAGGTTTATGTCCAGAATATGTTTTGCTTAGATTTTTGTGTCTTAGGAAAAAATGATGACTATGCCAGTGTTTTCATCCTAGGTATTTATTTATTACAGTATCGGGAGCCAATTCCTCGTGAGCAGTTGGTGGCAGCGCTCTGTGATATCAAACAAGCGTACGCGCAGTTTGGAGGTAGGAAATCTGGGGCATATTTATTCCAGAAAGGGGAGACATTTTCTAGGTAATAATTTTTTTATGAGATGGTAAAAAGAAATTGAAAAGTAAGTGAAGAACTTTTTGTACATTTGCGCTTCGTGGTTTCCGCGATATGTATTATCATATGTTTTATTAATAGACCATCGAGAGGCAGAAATAGCCTTTTTAAATCTGGAAACCGATTGCTTTTCTTACCTAATAATTAAACTCAGCGCGGAGTAGCGGTCCTCCGGGTCTTAACTCCGTCTCCTGGCTGTGCCCATCTCCCGGAAGCAAGGGGACGTTTTGGTGGGCCTTATTCTGTGGTGGCCAGAACAGAGCCACTTACGAATGCTCAGCTTCACAAGAAAGGTGCTTCAGCTACGTTCGGGGAGCTCGAGTGACTGTAGCGATACTGCCTTTGGGCGGCCGATGTGCTTGACGGTCCTCTTTTCTTGGTTAAAGGGAAAAACGTGCCTTTGGCGTCTCGCTGCTGTCCATTGGCTGGGATAAGCGTTACGGCTTTCAGCTCTATCGGAGCGACCCGAGCGGAAATTACGGGGGATGGAAGGCCGCACGCATTGGCAATAACGGCGCCGTGAGTATTTCTGTGCTGCTGTAAAACCTAGCGATAGGTACCTAACGTGATTTTGCAACGGCGATGAATGTAAACGGTATTTGAAGGTAGCTGCAACAACTTTAGCACCTGTGATTGCTATAACGCAGCCGTGCGTGTGTGTGTTTGCCCCCAGTGGAAATTGCCACGCCGACCAGAGAGAATGGAAAGACGGTCATCGGAGTCCTCGGACAGAAGGAAGTGGAACAGCTGATCAGAAGACACGAGGAAGAAGAAGCTAAGGCTGAGCGTGAGAAGAAAGAAAAAGAACAAAAAGAAAAGGATGCGTGGAAGACAGAATTGGGGGTCTTATAAATCTTTTGAGCCCCATTTCAGCCGCCCTCTTCCACAGTGAGCACGTGTTGGCTTTTGAACCCGGACGGTGGGAAAGAGGGATGGTAGCCTCTGATCGGGGCCTCGCCTTTCTGTAAGTTGAGCGGTGACTGCTCTTCATGGGCCTTTCTACCCCCCTCCCCCCTTTTCTGGGAATAAAACTCGGTAAGAATGGAAACGGTGAAGGAGAATTGTCTGTAGCAGTCACTGTTGTTCACCGGGGTTAGTGGGTCTGTGATCCTTCATGCTTCAGTGTCCTGGGGCAGCCCTGGAGGTGCCGGGACACAAGAGGCTAAAGTCGGTGGGTGCGAGTGTCATCAGCAGGGAAAGATGGGACCTGTGCCCTGAAGGCCTCCCTTGCTGTGTCCCTACCGTCTTGGAGAACCCGTGGCCCTCGGCCTCTGTGGGAATCACGTTCTTGTACCTGTTGCCAGCCATCGACATCGATGGCTCTTCCTAGGACCGGAAGTGTGTGCGTGCACATGTATACACACACGCGTTCACGCAAACCGCTCCGAAAACACGTGAAAGGCCCGTTTACAGTGCAAGCCCTGCACCCGCTACAGTAATCGGTCATCAGTGCTTCTGAGCACCTCTGGATCCCTCAGATCCCATTTCCCTCTCCCCCTCTACTCCCGAGAGAGAACTCGAGTTTACCTTTCCCCTTACCTACGGTTCTTACAATGCGTTTGTCTGTTCCTCTGACCCAGGTGGCACATCCCTCGGGGTAGCCGGGTGTGCCCTCTCTCCGTCTCCAGCGGTTGGTTTAAGAACGACCGTGGGCTGAGCCGACCCAGACCAGACGGGCGGGGGGATGACAGCTGCGGACGCCGCGGCAGGCCCACGGCGGGCGCGTGGCAGCTCCTGTGCAGGAGAGATTATGGCCACAGAGGAAAAGGGGCCGCTGACGAGAGCAGTCGGTCTTGGCTGAGGCGGGGGTGGGTGGGGGGGGGGGGGTGGGGGTCCCTGGTCTCAGCCCAGGAAGGCTCCAGGGCCACCGCCGCAGTGCCAGCCTCCCACACTTGTCCCCTCCAGCTCTCCTCAGAGCACATTGAACCCTTCCGTCGGTTCCCCATGCGAGAATTTCACAGATCTGCTGCGAAGTGAGCGAAGCTTAAGCTTCAGGACCCCTCGCTCCCGAGGCCTGGGAAGGGACCCTCACAATGTGTTCCGTGCTCGTGCTTTTTGTAAAGTCTGCAAAAGTAAGGTCTTCTACCTGCAGTTAAGAAGCGCTACCGTCTGTTTCTGCAGCGGAACATACTTGTTCGCAGATACTTCCATGTGTAGTGAGGTTATTGTTACTCACCTCAGGGTCGAAATGGCTCTCGGGACGTGTTCCTCACCCACCCGCTGAGCCTGCATACCCAGTATAGTGACAGGAAGGCATAGGAACAGAAGTTGTCACCATCGTTGGAAGTTCCCGGACAGTGGGAGAGGAACAGGGCTTGACATGGGCCAAGTCAGAAGCTCGTCTGTGGCAAACTTCATCCTTAAGGTGTGTGCAGTTACCATCTGGGGATTCAGGTCTCGTGATGCCGGAAACGCCGGCGGGGGGGTGCCTTACGGGTATGTCGGCTCATCGAACCACTGCGGTGATTTGGTGAGGTTTCTCATTCTGATTTTCAATTTGATGCCCAATTTTGTATTTGCACTGTCGTATTCTTTGGCTTTAAGAGGACACCGCCCCCCCCACCCCCAGCCCGCTACACACACACACAAATAGTATGTTCTATATAAACCCGAATCAGCCCCTGCTTTCCCTCGTCCTGAGAATAAAGTCCACTTTCTTCATTCTGACCTGCAACTCGCCACTGCCTTGTTGCTGATGCTCTGTCCTGGACCCCCGCCCCCCTCTGGACCGCCCTCTGTCTGTCCCTCACCCTCTCTGGAATGCTCTCCTCTCTGCACTCTGTGTCTCCCGCCCCCGAAGAACTACCCCGTCCTCTTCCCTGTCCCCGTGGGACTTCGGGGCCCTCTAGCCTGCTCCCGAAGATCTTCCACTCCCTCCGCCCCGCTTCCGACAGGCTGCCGCCACCTCGGCCCCGCCCCTGGAGGACTGAGGAGCCGCCTCCGGGAAGTCTGACCTTCCGCCGCACTTCCGGGACACTTCCGCCCTCCCGGTCCCACCCCAGAGGACTTCCGGGCGACTTCCGCTTGCGGCGGACCCGCCATCTTGTTCCCGCCCTAGGAGGTCTCACGCAGCCGAGGCCCAACCCCCGAAGGTCTACCCAGCCTGCCCCGCCATCTTGGTCCCACCCCGAAGGTCTTCCGGGTGTTCGGCCTCGCGCCGCTTCCGGGTGTCTTCCGCCACCCTGTCCCCGCCCCCGAAGAACTAGAACTACCGCGGCCCCTTCCCTGCCACGCACTGGCACTTCGGGGTCCTCTATCCTGCTCCCGAAGGTCTTACACACCCTCCGCCCCGCTTCCGACAGGCTGCCGGCACCTCGGCCCCGCCCCTGGAGGACTGAGGAGGCGCCTCCGGGAAGTCTGACCTTCCGCCGCACTTCCGGGACACTTCCGCCCTCCCGGTCCGACCCCAAAGGACTTCCGGGCGACTGCCGCTTGCGGCGGCCCCGCCATCTTGTTCCCGCCCTAGAAGGTCTCACGCAGCCGAGGCCCAACCCCCGAAGGTCTACGCAG
This sequence comes from Furipterus horrens, assembly GCF_987537825.1. Taxonomy (NCBI): domain Eukaryota; kingdom Metazoa; phylum Chordata; class Mammalia; order Chiroptera; family Furipteridae; genus Furipterus; species Furipterus horrens. Next base: position 23,810 of record NW_028327186.1, on the reverse strand, counting down.
CCTGCCCCGCCATCTTGGTCCCACCCCGAAGGTCTTCCGGGTGTTCGTCCTCGCGCCGCTTCCGGGAGTATTCCACCACCCTGTCCCCGCCCCCGAAGAACTTCCGCGTCCCCTTCCCTGCCCCACCCCCGCCCCCGAACTTCGGGGTCCTCTCTATCCTGCTCCCGAAGGTCTTACACATCCTCCGATAGCGTTCCGGCACCTCACCCCCGCCCCTGGAGGACTTAGGAGCCGCCTCCGGGAAGTCTGACCTTCCGCCGCACTTCCGGGACACTTCCGCCCTCCCGGTCCCACCCCAGAGGACTTCCGGGCGACTTCCGCTTGCGGCGGACCCGCCATCTTGTTCCCGCCCTAGAAGGTCTCACGCTGCCGAAGCCCAGCCCCCGAAGGTCTACGCAGCCTGCCCCGCCATCTTGGTCCCACCCCGAAGGTCTTCCGTGTGTTCGGCCTCGCCTCGCCTCGCCTCGCTTCCGGGAGTCTTCCGCCACCCTGTCCCCGCCCCCGAAGAACTGCCGCGTCCCCTTCCCTGCCCCCCCCTCCCCCCCCCCCCCGCCCCGGGTCTTCGGGGTCCTCTGTCCTGCTCCCGAAGGTCTTACACGTCCTCCGCAATTCTATGGAGAGGTTTACGGTATCAAATTACAATAGTAAACTCAACATTTACTTAATGTGATGGTGCTCAGACTTTTTTAGAAAGTGCAAATCATCACCTCTCGATTCAGACGCCAGGCTCTGGGATTGCCAAGAAGCCACTTAAGTCCACTGAACTCAACGCGCTTCACCTGCTCCTGTGCGCTCCAGAGGAACTCTTCCATCAACCTGTCAGTGTGCTTGCCGGCTGTGGCTCCCCGTCTGTCTCAGTGCTGCCCTCCTGTGGGGAACTCTGGGAATTACAGCTAAGGGAAGCTCACCGAGTCCATTGTACGGATAGGGCTAGATGGCTAGGCTCAGGGTTGATAGGTTTAGCGTTAATGAGCCTAGGGTTAACAGGCTTCTATCTTTAATAGACTCAGCCTTCCTGGATGGAGCTTCAGAAGAGCTAACAGGTTTCCAGAAACGCTTCGTATGTACCCCATCATCAGGCCCAGTGCTCTTTCGGGGTGGCTGTAGGAACCCCGAAAGCGAGGAGTAAGGCCAGCGGGAGACTGTGCAGAGCGGACGTCTGTCCCAGCACACTAAGTGTGAGTAGTCGTAGCGGGGGTTAAAAAAAAAAAAAAAAAAAAAAGAATGGCAAACTACCTAGATACTACCTGACTTAGTAAGATAATGTAGCTTATTTAATTTTTTCTGCACAACAGTGAGGCAGCAAAGCTGAAGTTATTCTTTCTTATTAATTTTCTAGAATTAAAAAATTCAAACATACATAAAATATTCAAATATAATGACTTGAAGAGTTCTTGCCATACACTTTTAACAATTATTGACATTGTGCCAATAGATATCCATATTGACGTAGGTTAGGATATTGTGGCATGTGCAGGTTCACAGCTAAACGAGTGGTGGTGCCAAGTATTCAAAATAAGGTTTTCAGCTTTGCAGTCCTTTGTCCTTCCTTAATCACCAAATTTTTTAGGTAAATCATTCTTCTAACTCCCCAAATTTGAGACAGTACTAGGGAAATGATATTCAAAGTTAAAATTGAATTTGTACAGCCAAAACTTAAGTCTCTCAGAGTGTTAATGTCATTTTTCTTATTTATACCTTTTATGTATCCAGTTGACTTTGTCTCTTGTTATTGGCAATTTTTTGGTCTTGTTTTAAATTGTCGTTCTTTTACGGTTGTCCCAGTTTTTCTCCCGTGTTGTTTGTATTTTTAACTATCGGCCCAATACCTTCTTATTTTTGTTCTTATACTGTTTTTAGTGTGCGTCACTGCTTGAACCCCTTCACTTTTTTTTTTTTTTGAAATATGTCATCTGTGTGCTATTAGTAGGTTGCTCTTCTAATTATCATTATTAGCTTTAAAGGGTGTAGACTCTGGGGAAGCTTCTTATTGAACTGTCATTGTACTGTGCAGAGAGTGCCCAGTTCCACAGACAAGCTCTTCCCTCGTATTTTGCAAGGTTCCGTTCCTCGGGTGATCTGTAGGGAAACGACCTTTAGTGGCCCTCCGGGAGGTTTCAGGCAGAATCAGTAGCTCTGCAGGCAGTGACTGCTTTTGTTGCAATATTTCTGTGTATTTGTGTCTTTGGAGCTCTATCGGTTACCATTACTCTAGTAGTCATTTGTGGAATAATCAGAATGACCCCGTGCTGGCACTTCCATGCACAGTTTTATTTCATCCTCACCGTGGTCAGTTTTACAGAAGGCAAAACTGATATGCAGAGAAGGAGGTAACTTGCTTTCAGGTCAGACAGCAGGTGTTAGAGGCTGGAAGGAACCCAAGCCGTCCAGCTGAAAATCCTGTGTTCTTAACCAGCGTGCTGTTATCCCCTCTCTTCATACTCAAATCTGAGTAAGACTAGGTCTCCGATTTTAAGAAGCGCAGGCTAATGCCTCATCATCCTTAGTAGCAAATTTCTGCAACTAGGTGAAAGTTGTTTCGCGACCGACGATGAAACTCCGAATATTGGAAAGAAAAGGGAATTGTCAGATGGTATGGACTCATGTATTCATTCGTGTATGCATTCAACAAAGTGAGCACCTACTATGTACTTCGTATATCTTTGTATATTAAAATCATGTATGTCTGCCTGGTGTGGCTCCGTGGATTGAGTGAACTAAAGGGTTGCTGGTTCGATTCCCAGTCAGGGCACAGGCCTGGGTTGCAGGCCAGGTCCCCAGTCAGTGTGGGTGCATGAGAAGCGACCACACACTCATGTTTCTCCCCCTCTATTTCTCCCCACTTCCCCTCTAAAAATACATCAATAAAATCTTTTCTAAAAGCATGGAAATTAAAGCACGTTTATTTTACATCTACCGTTGATACGTTTATTTTACTTCCCTACATGTTTTCTAGGTTTGAAATTGTGTGTCAAGCAACCCCCTAACTGGTCATTTAAAGGCTTCTGTTACTCGGAAGTTAAATAAGTCTGTACTAAGTACCGAGTGCTTCTTAGGGAACTCTGCCTATTTCCATGAGAGTCCTCTGATTTAACTTAAAAACATATCTGAACTGGAGTGTTCCTTATTGATCACAAAGAATTGTATTAATATTTCATCTTAAAAGTACTATTAATAATAGCCTAACTAATAGTTTGGTTCACTAATGATGACGAACTTTTAAAAGTTATTTGTAGGAGAGAAGCCGGTACGCTAACTTTTAAAAATTTGTTAGACAGGATTAGCTGAACCGTTCTTTATTGCCAAACATGAGGATAGCTTGTTTAAGGATTTATTTCGAGGCGACGAAAGATGGGTCCGTCCTGTGGAACACCCACGAATGACAAGATAAAAATCCAGTTTGGCCTCGCCATATCTCAGTTAGTGGGTGTGGTAGGTGTGCATGTCATTCTGTATTCAATGCCATCCTCCTCTGTGGGTCAAATCGCTCGGGGGCCGTCCGCTAAGCTATTTCTTCTTCCGTCCTCTCCGCGACTCTAGGGACGCCCGGCGGCGGCGGCGGCACTCTAGGGACGCAGAGCGTACGTCCAAGCTTTACGAAGCTGCCGTTCTAGCTGTGGCCTCGGTATTTTTTTCTACGTAGCAGCTTCACAGAGATTCAAGCCTGTGCCTGGGCTCCTTGGGTGTTGGTAAGCTTGGAGAAGAATACACTGGGAAGGAGGACAGGGCGTGTCGGGGTCTCTGAATAGGATGGTCTGGAAAGGTGTCCCCGAGAAGCGGCCGGGCCGTGGGACTACCCCGGGGAGGGTGTGTCAGGCCGGGGAACTGTCGCGAGTGCAAAGGCCCCGAGGCTGGCGTGTGCCGGTGTGTTTGCGGAGCAGCGAGGAGGCCCGTGTGGCTAGAGGCGAGTGACCCCTGGGGAGGAGTGCAGGAGATGAGGTCAGAGAGGCAGTGGCAGGCTGGCCACTCGGAGATTTTGGCTTTTGACAAAGATTTTGGCATCAGAACCTGGCGGCGGCTGGAACGCCCACCCGGACTTTTGACGTACGCAAATGAACTGCATGCAAATGAACCTAGTCCCAGCATCTCCCAGAGGAAATAAAAATGGACTTGGCTCCTTCTCGGAAGAAATGTTGATGGACTTAGCATGATATATGACCGGCCTGGCGGGGAGAAAAGCAGGGCGATATAAATAGCCTGCTGAATGTGTCGCCGCGTAAACTCGCTGTAAGTGAAATGTACTGTTTGGAAAGATGTGGAGGACGGTCTTGCACCGCCCCCCGCCCCGCTTCCGATAGGCCGCCGGCACCTGGTCCCCGCCCCCGGAGGGCTTAGAAGCCGCCTCCGGGGAGGTCTGACCTTCCGCCGCACTTCCGCCACGTTGGTCCCACCCCAGAGGACTTCCCGGTGTTCGGCCTCACCCCGCTTCACCTTGTCTCCGCCCCCGAAGGGCTTCCTCGCCCTCGCCCTCGGCCTCGGCCCCGCCCCCGGAGGGCTTCCGTATCTTCGGCCCGTTCTCCCCGCCCCCTGCCCCGCCCCCGCGAGATCGCTCTGCGCACGCGCGTGGGCCACCTGGGCAGCGGACACTCGGCGGGGCGATAGTGGGTTCTTCCTGTGGCGTGAGGCCCTTCGTGTAGCCCCCGATTCCAGTTTTTCTTCTCCGGTTAGTACCTGCCTTTCGGGCGCCGCGGGGGTGCCGGCTGCGCCGGCCGGCGTGGAGCATGGGGATGAGGACTCTCCGGCGGCCTGGTCGCAGGTCACCGCCTCCCAAAGTGCCAGGCAGGCCCCGAGGCCCCGGCCCACCTTTAAGAAATCTCGTCTGGGCGCGCCGGTCCTGCGGCCTTCGTCTGGTGTTCCGCTACTTGGGAAATGTGCTCTGGGGGCCGAGGTCGCCCCACGCCCCCACCCCCAACCCCCCGCCTCCTTCCGCATGCAGGACCCCAGCCCTCCCGGGAGAAGCCTCTGCCCCTCTTCACGTGTCCGTCCTCCTGGACTCCGTGGTCGGGATACTGGCTTAGCTTTCGAGCGGCTGCGATTCTTTCTTTTTCTTTTTTTTGAGCTTCGGCCGTTTGTCTCTTGCCCGTGAGGCGTCCGACTCAGTGTTTTCTGCTGAAGCTTCCTGCTCCGCCTGGACGCCCCGTTCTTTCTCCTTCCCCAGTTCTTCCTCTTGGACCTGCAGGGTCTCATCCCTCTTTCTGCCTCTACCGCGTCTCATTTGGGCTCCTTTTCTGCGTTGGTTTTTTTTTTTTTTTTTTTTTTCAAAAAAGGGCTTTTTCGATTTTCCCCTCCAGCCCCGGTGCCTCGGTCTCCACCTGTGTCAAATCGTGTTTGCGTCCCTCACCTCGGCCAAAGAAGGGGGTGGACGGAACGGTTTTAAGCCGTGGAAATGCTTTTTCAGTTGTAACTTTCGTTTTAGTAAGGATCTTACCTTACTTTCTTTTGACAGGAGCCGTAAAGTTCAGAACACACGGTAAGTTCCGCACACGTCCGTGAGCTATCGCCTGACAGAGGGTCTGGTACTCAGCTTACAGACCTGCGTGAGAAAATGGGAGTGGGAAGAAATGATCGGTTCCCTGCTACACACTGGACTCTGGGTGCCAGGATGTGTTTTACGCAGGAGTTACTTTCAGTGGACGGGAGTCATGGGTATATATTTTCCTTTGCGGTCTCGAAGCTATGACTCCAGGACCACTATATTTTCTCCAGGAGGCAAAATAGGAGTTGTAGAATCTGTCTCAAAAGTATTTTTAAGTGCTTGACTTTTGGGGGGGGTGGGGGTGGGGGTGGGGCGGAAGTCAAGACACTTTTTGTATAGTTCATGCTCTCTTGTGTTTTGATGTCATTATGGTCACCAGGTCGATCACGCGCAGCACGAGAGAACGAGAGAGGGACTCGAGGGTAGAGCCTGTCAGGGTTCCCGCTGACTCTCTTGGCCCAGTGGTGCAAGCACCCAGAAGGGAGTCTCGGTTTCTCACCGCTTGTGTTTTGCAGGTCGCTTGTACCAGGTTGAATACGCCATGGAGGCCATCGGACGTGCGGGCACCTGTCCGGGAACTTTAGCGAACGACGGTGTTTGGCTTGCAGCAGAGCGACGCAACATCCACGAGCTGCTTGATGAAGTTGTTGTCCCGGAAAAAATTTATAAGCTCGATGATGAGTAAGTGAGCTCACAGGGGGGAGAGGGTTTCAATATCTCACGTGCTCACATACGTAGGATCGCACGTATTTCGGGAGGGCTGGCCCGTGTGCCGTAGTAAACTTGAAGCGAACGCTTGTTATTGTGCCTTTACTGGTGGACACTTTTGATTCTTATTTGAAACTTCCTTGAGGCTTAGGACGATGCGTTATGCTTTTGACGTGCAGGGCCAAGCCCTAGGCGGAGAAACTATTCTATACCGTTCGGAGTACAGGCGTGGTAGGTGTGCAGATCTGGGTTAAGTCTGTGTGACCTCGCACCCGTTGCTTTCCTTCTCTGGGCTTCGGTGCCGCCTCGAGTGGTGGTGGCCGTTTAATGAACTAGAGTAACACGAGTGAAATACACTGGCGCAGGGTCTGACAAGTGGCAGGCTCCCCGAGTGTTCAGAACGGCTCCTCGGGAATTGTGTGGAAGTGTCCCGAATCTTACCCCTGGAGGTCTGGGAACAGTTTAGATGAGCCCCGTCAGTTTCGCGTCGTTGGGCGTGCGGGACTCCTAGCCGGCGGGGCACTGGGTTTGCCCGTCAGAGACTTCCCCCCTGAGTGGGGGACGAGGCGGGTGCCGGTTCTAGGGCCTTTGGATGCGTGTCCAAGGAAGCGTCATCCCTCCAGAGTCACCGCCGGGCCACGGGCCGCTCGGCAGGCGGCAGGCTTGCGGAGGTGTGGTGACAGCAGGTGACAGAGGGTGCCAGCTCTAGGGGAGCCAGCGCAGCCCTCGGGGAGCGGCAGCAAAGAAAGGAAAGGCGCCTTTCCTGGGAGCCTAGCCCCTGAGCCCCCTCCCTCCGCCCCGGCCAGCCAGGCCTTTGGAGGTGAGAATACCGATGACCCAGGAGTGGGGGTAGTTTTTCTTCCCCTCTGGCAAAACCTCTGTCTTGCTTCTGGACCCTCTCGGGACTTGCTTTAGCTTCCTAGTGCTCCTTCTCTCGCCCTGTTCGGCGTCGTGGCGCTGAATACGCCTATCGAAGAACTGGAGGGGGCGCTGTGCATCTTTCATGTCATAAACGACGTCAGGTTTGTCCCGCCAAGATAAACCTTCTGTAGTTTCTGTCTGTTCAGAAGAAAACCAGAGCATTGACGCGAGCATGGTAAACTTATCATGGAACTCGGGGCTTTGCAAATACTTCTTAAAGGCCCTCTCAGACACCTGCTCTGCTTACAGACACATGAATACATTTTTTTTTTTTTTCTTCCTCCAGGGGCATGGCTTGCACCGTGGCCGGCGTAACTTCTGACGCTAACGTTCTGACCAACGAACTGAGGCTCATTGCCCAAAGGTATGGTCAGAGAGAGTGTGACTGACGATCAGATAAGTCAGTTTGCTTGACATCTCTAAGGAGAACTCGTTTTTGCCAAGATGAGAGTCATCGCAGATTTATTAATTGAAAATTGCTTCTTTTTTCTAACCCGAACTTATAAAATGCTATGGTCATTAAGATTGTTAGGATGTTGACATTCCCCTGCTCCCCTTTCAAGTGACAGGTGACTGTCAATGTCCCCCCATGGCGCAGGTTTATGTCCAGAATATGTTTTGCTTAGATTTTTGTGTCTTAGGAAAAAATGATGACTATGCCAGTGTTTTCATCCTAGGTATTTATTTATTACAGTATCGGGAGCCAATTCCTCGTGAGCAGTTGGTGGCAGCGCTCTGTGATATCAAACAAGCGTACGCGCAGTTTGGAGGTAGGAAATCTGGGGCATATTTATTCCAGAAAGGGGAGACATTTTCTAGGTAATAATTTTTTTATGAGATGGTAAAAAGAAATTGAAAAGTAAGTGAAGAACTTTTTGTACATTTGCGCTTCGTGGTTTCCGCGATATGTATTATCATATGTTTTATTAATAGACCATCGAGAGGCAGAAATAGCCTTTTTAAATCTGGAAACCGATTGCTTTTCTTACCTAATAATTAAACTCAGCGCGGAGTAGCGGTCCTCCGGGTCTTAACTCCGTCTCCTGGCTGTGCCCATCTCCCGGAAGCAAGGGGACGTTTTGGTGGGCCTTATTCTGTGGTGGCCAGAACAGAGCCACTTACGAATGCTCAGCTTCACAAGAAAGGTGCTTCAGCTACGTTCGGGGAGCTCGAGTGACTGTAGCGATACTGCCTTTGGGCGGCCGATGTGCTTGACGGTCCTCTTTTCTTGGTTAAAGGGAAAAACGTGCCTTTGGCGTCTCGCTGCTGTCCATTGGCTGGGATAAGCGTTACGGCTTTCAGCTCTATCGGAGCGACCCGAGCGGAAATTACGGGGGATGGAAGGCCGCACGCATTGGCAATAACGGCGCCGTGAGTATTTCTGTGCTGCTGTAAAACCTAGCGATAGGTACCTAACGTGATTTTGCAACGGCGATGAATGTAAACGGTATTTGAAGGTAGCTGCAACAACTTTAGCACCTGTGATTGCTATAACGCAGCCGTGCGTGTGTGTGTTTGCCCCCAGTGGAAATTGCCACGCCGACCAGAGAGAATGGAAAGACGGTCATCGGAGTCCTCGGACAGAAGGAAGTGGAACAGCTGATCAGAAGACACGAGGAAGAAGAAGCTAAGGCTGAGCGTGAGAAGAAAGAAAAAGAACAAAAAGAAAAGGATGCGTGGAAGACAGAATTGGGGGTCTTATAAATCTTTTGAGCCCCATTTCAGCCGCCCTCTTCCACAGTGAGCACGTGTTGGCTTTTGAACCCGGACGGTGGGAAAGAGGGATGGTAGCCTCTGATCGGGGCCTCGCCTTTCTGTAAGTTGAGCGGTGACTGCTCTTCATGGGCCTTTCTACCCCCCTCCCCCCTTTTCTGGGAATAAAACTCGGTAAGAATGGAAACGGCGAAGGAGAATTGTCTGTAGCAGTCACTGTTGTTCACCGGGGTTAGTGGGTCTGTGATCCTTCATGCTTCAGTGTCCTGGGGCAGCCCTGGAGGTGCCGGGACACAAGAGGCTAAAGTCGGTGGGTGCGAGTGTCATCAGCAGGGAAAGATGGGACCTGTGCCCTGAAGGCCTCCCTTGCTGTGTCCCTACCGTCTTGGAGAACCCGTGGCCCTCGGCCTCTGTGGGAATCACGTTCTTGTACCTGTTGCCAGCCATCGACATCGATGGCTCTTCCTAGGACCGGAAGTGTGTGCGTGCACATGTATACACACACGCGTTCACGCAAACCGCTCCGAAAACACGTGAAAGGCCCGTTTACAGTGCAAGCCCTGCACCCGCTACAGTAATCGGTCATCAGTGCTTCTGAGCACCTCTGGATCCCTCAGATCCCATTTCCCTCTCCCCCTCTACTCCCGAGAGAGAACTCGAGTTTACCTTTCCCCTTACCTACGGTTCTTACAATGCGTTTGTCTGTTCCTCTGACCCAGGTGGCACATCCCTCGGGGTAGCCGGGTGTGCCCTCTCTCCGTCTCCAGCGGTTGGTTTAAGAACGACCGTGGGCTGAGCCGACCCAGACCAGACGGGCGGGGGGATGACAGCTGCGGACGCCGCGGCAGGCCCACGGCGGGCGCGTGGCAGCTCCTGTGCAGGAGAGATTATGGCCACAGAGGAAAAGGGGCCGCTGACGAGAGCAGTCGGTCTTGGCTGAGGCGGGGGTGGGTGGGTGGGGGGGGTGGGGGTCCCTGGTCTCAGCCCAGGAAGGCTCCAGGGCCACCGCCGCAGTGCCAGCCTCCCACACTTGTCCCCTCCAGCTCTCCTCAGAGCACATTGAACCCTTCCGTCGGTTCCCCATGCGAGAATTTCACAGATCTGCTGCGAAGTGAGCGAAGCTTAAGCTTCAGGACCCCTCGCTCCCGAGGCCTGGGAAGGGACCCTCACAATGTGTTCCGTGCTCGTGCTTTTTGTAAAGTCTGCAAAAGTAAGGTCTTCTACCTGCAGTTAAGAAGCGCTACCGTCTGTTTCTGCAGCGGAACATACTTGTTCGCAGATACTTCCATGTGTAGTGAGGTTATTGTTACTCACCTCAGGGTCGAAATGGCTCTCGGGACGTGTTCCTCACCCACCCGCTGAGCCTGCATACCCAGTATAGTGACAGGAAGGCATAGGAACAGAAGTTGTCACCATCGTTGGAAGTTCCCGGACAGTGGGAGAGGAACAGGGCTTGACATGGGCCAAGTCAGAAGCTCGTCTGTGGCAAACTTCATCCTTAAGGTGTGTGCAGTTACCATCTGGGGATTCAGGTCTCGTGATGCCGGAAACGCCGGCGGGGGGGTGCCTTACGGGTATGTCGGCTCATCGAACCACTGCGGTGATTTGGTGAGGTTTCTCATTCTGATTTTCAATTTGATGCCCAATTTTGTATTTGCACTGTCGTATTCTTTGGCTTTAAGAGGACACCGCCCCCCCCACCCCCAGCCCGCTACACACACACACAAATAGTATGTTCTATATAAACCCGAATCAGCCCCTGCTTTCCCTCGTCCTGAGAATAAAGTCCACTTTCTTCATTCTGACCTGCAACTCGCCACTGCCTTGTTGCTGATGCTCTGTCCTGGACCCCCGCCCCCCTCTGGACCGCCCTCTGTCTGTCCCTCACCCTCTCTGGAATGCTCTCCTCTCTGCACTCTGTGTCTCCCGCCCCCGAAGAACTACCCCGTCCTCTTCCCTGTCCCCGTGGGACTTCGGGGCCCTCTAGCCTGCTCCCGAAGATCTTCCACTCCCTCCGCCCCGCTTCCGACAGGCTGCCGCCACCTCGGCCCCGCCCCTGGAGGACTGAGGAGCCGCCTCCGGGAAGTCTGACCTTCCGCCGCACTTCCGGGACACTTCCGCCCTCCCGGTCCCACCCCAGAGGACTTCCGGGCGACTTCCGCTTGCGGCGGACCCGCCATCTTGTTCCCGCCCTAGGAGGTCTCACGCAGCCGAGGCCCAACCCCCGAAGGTCTACCCAGCCTGCCCCGCCATCTTGGTCCCACCCCGAAGGTCTTCCGGGTGTTCGGCCTCGCGCCGCTTCCGGGTGTCTTCCGCCACCCTGTCCCCGCCCCCGAAGAACTAGAACTACCGCGGCCCCTTCCCTGCCACGCACTGGCACTTCGGGGTCCTCTATCCTGCTCCCGAAGGTCTTACACACCCTCCGCCCCGCTTCCGACAGGCTGCCGGCACCTCGGCCCCGCCCCTGGAGGACTGAGGAGGCGCCTCCGGGAAGTCTGACCTTCCGCCGCACTTCCGGGACACTTCCGCCCTCCCGGTCCGACCCCAAAGGACTTCCGGGCGACTGCCGCTTGCGGCGGCCCCGCCATCTTGTTCCCGCCCTAGAAGGTCTCACGCAGCCGAGGCCCAACCCCCGAAGGTCTACGCAGCCTGCCCCGCCATCTTGGTCCCACCCCGAAGGTCTTCCGGGTGTTCGTCCTCGCGCCGCTTCCGGGAGTATTCCACCACCCTGTCCCCGCCCCCGAAGAACTTCCGCGTCCCCTTCCCTGCCCCACCCCCGCCCCCGAACTTCGGGGTCCTCTCTATCCTGCTCCCGAAGGTCTTACACATCCTCCGATAGCGTTCCGGCACCTCGCCCCCGCCCCTGGAGGACTTAGGAGCCGCCTCCGGGAAGTCTGACCTTCCGCCGCACTTCCGGGACACTTCCGCCCTCCCGGTCCCACCCCAGAGGACTTCCGGGCGACTTCCGCTTGCGGCGGACCCGCCATCTTGTTCCCGCCCTAGAAGGTCTCACGCTGCCGAAGCCCAGCCCCCGAAGGTCTACGCAGCCTGCCCCGCCATCTTGGTCCCACCCCGAAGGTCTTCCGTGTGTTCGGCCTCGCCTCGCCTCGCCTCGCTTCCGGGAGTCTTCCGCCACCCTGTCCCCGCCCCCGAAGAACTGCCGCGTCCCCTTCCCTGCCCCCCCCTCCCCCCCCCCCCCGCCCCGGGTCTTCGGGGTCCTCTGTCCTGCTCCCGAAGGTCTTACACGTCCTCCGCAATTCTATGGAGAGGTTTACGGTATCAAATTACAATAGTAAACTCAACATTTACTTAATGTGATGGTGCTCAGACTTTTTTAGAAAGTGCAAATCATCACCTCTCGATTCAGACGCCAGGCTCTGGGATTGCCAAGAAGCCACTTAAGTCCACTGAACTCAACGCGCTTCACCTGCTCCTGTGCGCTCCAGAGGAACTCTTCCATCAACCTGTCAGTGTGCTTGCCGGCTGTGGCTCCCCGTCTGTCTCAGTGCTGCCCTCCTGTGGGGAACTCTGGGAATTACAGCTAAGGGAAGCTCACCGAGTCCATTGTACGGATAGGGCTAGATGGCTAGGCTCAGGGTTGATAGGTTTAGCGTTAATGAGCCTAGGGTTAACAGGCTTCTATCTTTAATAGACTCAGCCTTCCTGGATGGAGCTTCAGAAGAGCTAACAGGTTTCCAGAAACGCTTCGTATGTACCCCATCATCAGGCCCAGTGCTCTTTCGGGGTGGCTGTAGGAACCCCGAAAGCGAGGAGTAAGGCCAGCGGGAGACTGTGCAGAGCGGACGTCTGTCCCAGCACACTAAGTGTGAGTAGTCGTAGCGGGGGTTAAAAAAAAAAAAAAAAAAAAAAGAATGGCAAACTACCTAGATACTACCTGACTTAGTAAGATAATGTAGCTTATTTAATTTTTTCTGCACAACAGTGAGGCAGCAAAGCTGAAGTTATTCTTTCTTATTAATTTTCTAGAATTAAAAAATTCAAACATACATAAAATATTCAAATATAATGACTTGAAGAGTTCTTGCCATACACTTTTAACAATTATTGACATTGTGCCAATAGATATCCATATTGACGTAGGTTAGGATATTGTGGCATGTGCAGGTTCACAGCTAAACGAGTGGTGGTGCCAAGTATTCAAAATAAGGTTTTCAGCTTTGCAGTCCTTTGTCCTTCCTTAATCACCAAATTTTTTAGGTAAATCATTCTTCTAACTCCCCAAATTTGAGACAGTACTAGGGAAATGATATTCAAAGTTAAAATTGAATTTGTACAGCCAAAACTTAAGTCTCTCAGAGTGTTAATGTCATTTTTCTTATTTATACCTTTTATGTATCCAGTTGACTTTGTCTCTTGTTATTGGCAATTTTTTGGTCTTGTTTTAAATTGTCGTTCTTTTACGGTTGTCCCAGTTTTTCTCCCGTGTTGTTTGTATTTTTAACTATCGGCCCAATACCTTCTTATTTTTGTTCTTATACTGTTTTTAGTGTGCGTCACTGCTTGAACCCCTTCACTTTTTTTTTTTTTTGAAATATGTCATCTGTGTGCTATTAGTAGGTTGCTCTTCTAATTATCATTATTAGCTTTAAAGGGTGTAGACTCTGGGGAAGCTTCTTATTGAACTGTCATTGTACTGTGCAGAGAGTGCCCAGTTCCACAGACAAGCTCTTCCCTCGTATTTTGCAAGGTTCCGTTCCTCGGGTGATCTGTAGGGAAACGACCTTTAGTGGCCCTCCGGGAGGTTTCAGGCAGAATCAGTAGCTCTGCAGGCAGTGACTGCTTTTGTTGCAATATTTCTGTGTATTTGTGTCTTTGGAGCTCTATCGGTTACCATTACTCTAGTAGTCATTTGTGGAATAATCAGAATGACCCCGTGCTGGCACTTCCATGCACAGTTTTATTTCATCCTCACCGTGGTCAGTTTTACAGAAGGCAAAACTGATATGCAGAGAAGGAGGTAACTTGCTTTCAGGTCAGACAGCAGGTGTTAGAGGCTGGAAGGAACCCAAGCCGTCCACCTGAAAATCCTGTGTTCTTAACCAGCGTGCTGTTATCCCCTCTCTTCATACTCAAATCTGAGTAAGACTAGGTCTCCGATTTTAAGAAGCGCAGGCTAATGCCTCATCATCCTTAGTAGCAAATTTCTGCAACTAGGTGAAAGTTGTTTCGCGACCGACGATGAAACTCCGAATATTGGAAAGAAAAGGGAATTGTCAGATGGTATGGACTCATGTATTCATTCGTGTATGCATTCAACAAAGTGAGCACCTACTATGTACTTCGTATATCTTTGTATATTAAAATCATGTATGTCTGCCTGGTGTGGCTCCGTGGATTGAGTGAACTAAAGGGTTGCTGGTTCGATTCCCAGTCAGGGCACAGGCCTGGGTTGCAGGCCAGGTCCCCAGTCAGTGTGGGTGCATGAGAAGCGACCACACACTCATGTTTCTCCCCCTCTATTTCTCCCCACTTCCCCTCTAAAAATACATCAATAAAATCTTTTCTAAAAGCATGGAAATTAAAGCACGTTTATTTTACATCTACCGTTGATACGTTTATTTTACTTCCCTACATGTTTTCTAGGTTTGAAATTGTGTGTCAAGCAACCCCCTAACTGGTCATTTAAAGGCTTCTGTTACTCGGAAGTTAAATAAGTCTGTACTAAGTACCGAGTGCTTCTTAGGGAACTCTGCCTATTTCCATGAGAGTCCTCTGATTTAACTTAAAAACATATCTGAACTGGAGTGTTCCTTATTGATCACAAAGAATTGTATTAATATTTCATCTTAAAAGTACTATTAATAATAGCCTAACTAATAGTTTGGTTCACTAATGATGACGAACTTTTAAAAGTTATTTGTAGGAGAGAAGCCGGTACGCTAACTTTTAAAAATTTGTTAGACAGGATTAGCTGAACCGTTCTTTATTGCCAAACATGAGGATAGCTTGTTTAAGGATTTATTTCGAGGCGACGAAAGATGGGTCCGTCCTGTGGAACACCCACGAATGACAAGATAAAAATCCAGTTTGGCCTCGCCATATCTCAGTTAGTGGGTGTGGTAGGTGTGCATGTCATTCTGTATTCAATGCCATCCTCCTCTGTGGGTCAAATCGCTCGGGGGCCGTCCGCTAAGCTATTTCTTCTTCCGTCCTCTCCGCGACTCTAAGGACGCCCGGCGGCGGCGGCGGCACTCTAGGGACGCAGAGCGTACGTCCAAGCTTTACGAAGCTGCCGTTCTAGCTGTGGCCTCGGTATTTTTTTCTACGTAGCAGCTTCACAGAGATTCAAGCCTGTGCCTGGGCTCCTTGGGTGTTGGTAAGCTTGGAGAAGAATACACTGGGAAGGAGGACAGGGCGTGTCGGGGTCTCTGAATAGGATGGTCTGGAAAGGTGTCCCCGAGAAGCGGCCGGGCCGTGGGACTACCCCGGGGAGGGTGTGTCAGGCCGGGGAACTGTCGCGAGTGCAAAGGCCCCGAGGCTGGCGTGTGCCGGTGTGTTTGCGGAGCAGCGAGGAGGCCCGTGTGGCTAGAGGCGAGTGACCCCTGGGGAGGAGTGCAGGAGATGAGGTCAGAGAGGCAGTGGCAGGCTGGCCACTCGGAGATTTTGGCTTTTGACAAAGATTTTGGCATCAGAACCTGGCGGCGGCTGGAACGCCCACCCGGACTTTTGACGTACGCAAATGAACTGCATGCAAATGAACCTAGTCCCAGCATCTCCCAGAGGAAATAAAAATGGACTTGGCTCCTTCTCGGAAGAAATGTTGATGGACTTAGCATGATATATGACCGGCCTGGCGGGGAGAAAAGCAGGGCGATATAAATAGCCTGCTGAATGTGTCGCCGCGTAAACTCGCTGTAAGTGAAATGTACTGTTTGGAAAGATGTGGAGGACGGTCTTGCACCGCCCCCCGCCCCGCTTCCGATAGGCCGCCGGCACCTGGTCCCCGCCCCCGGAGGGCTTAGAAGCCGCCTCCGGGGAGGTCTGACCTTCCGCCGCACTTCCGCCACGTTGGTCCCACCCCAGAGGACTTCCCGGTGTTCGGCCTCGCCCCGCTTCACCTTGTCTCCGCCCCCGAAGGGCTTCCTCGCCCTCGCCCTCGGCCTCGGCCCCGCCCCCGGAGGGCTTCCGTATCTTCGGCCCGTTCTCCCCGCCCCCTGCCCCGCCCCCGCGAGATCGCTCTGCGCACGCGCGTGGGCCACCTGGGCAGCGGACACTCGGCGGGGCGATAGTGGGTTCTTCCTGTGGCGTGAGGCCCTTCGTGTAGCCCCCGATTCCAGTTTTTCTTCTCCGGTTAGTACCTGCCTTTCGGGCGCCGCGGGGGTGCCGGCTGCGCCGGCCGGCGTGGAGCATGGGGATGAGGACTCTCCGGCGGCCTGGTCGCAGGTCACCGCCTCCCAAAGTGCCAGGCAGGCCCCGAGGCCCCGGCCCACCTTTAAGAAATCTCGTCTGGGCGCGCCGGTCCTGCGGCCTTCGTCTGGTGTTCCGCTACTTGGGAAATGTGCTCTGGGGGCCGAGGTCGCCCCACGCCCCCACCCCCAACCCCCCGCCTCCTTCCGCATGCAGGACCCCAGCCCTCCCGGGAGAAGCCTCTGCCCCTCTTCACGTGTCCGTCCTCCTGGACTCCGTGGTCGGGATACTGGCTTAGCTTTCGAGCGGCTGCGATTCTTTCTTTTTCTTTTTTTTGAGCTTCGGCCGTTTGTCTCTTGCCCGTGAGGCGTCCGACTCAGTGTTTTCTGCTGAAGCTTCCTGCTCCGCCTGGACGCCCCGTTCTTTCTCCTTCCCCAGTTCTTCCTCTTGGACCTGCAGGGTCTCATCCCTCTTTCTGCCTCTACCGCGTCTCATTTGGGCTCCTTTTCTGCGTTGGTTTTTTTTTTTTTTTTTTTTTCAAAAAAGGGCTTTTTCGATTTTCCCCTCCAGCCCCGGTGCCTCGGTCTCCACCTGTGTCAAATCGTGTTTGCGTCCCTCACCTCGGCCAAAGAAGGGGGTGGACGGAACGGTTTTAAGCCGTGGAAATGCTTTTTCAGTTGTAACTTTCGTTTTAGTAAGGATCTTACCTTACTTTCTTTTGACAGGAGCCGTAAAGTTCAGAACACACGGTAAGTTCCGCACACGTCCGTGAGCTATCGCCTGACAGAGGGTCTGGTACTCAGCTTACAGACCTGCGTGAGAAAATGGGAGTGGGAAGAAATGATCGGTTCCCTGCTACACACTGGACTCTGGGTGCCAGGATGTGTTTTACGCAGGAGTTACTTTCAGTGGACGGGAGTCATGGGTATATATTTTCCTTTGCGGTCTCGAAGCTATGACTCCAGGACCACTATATTTTCTCCAGGAGGCAAAATAGGAGTTGTAGAATCTGTCTCAAAAGTATTTTTAAGTGCTTGACTTTTGGGGGGGGTGGGGGTGGGGGTGGGGCGGAAGTCAAGACACTTTTTGTATAGTTCATGCTCTCTTGTGTTTTGATGTCATTATGGTCACCAGGTCGATCACGCGCAGCACGAGAGAACGAGAGAGGGACTCGAGGGTAGAGCCTGTCAGGGTTCCCGCTGACTCTCTTGGCCCAGTGGTGCAAGCACCCAGAAGGGAGTCTCGGTTTCTCACCGCTTGTGTTTTGCAGGTCGCTTGTACCAGGTTGAATACGCCATGGAGGCCATCGGACGTGCGGGCACCTGTCCGGGAACTTTAGCGAACGACGGTGTTTGGCTTGCAGCAGAGCGACGCAACATCCACGAGCTGCTTGATGAAGTTGTTGTCCCGGAAAAAATTTATAAGCTCGATGATGAGTAAGTGAGCTCACAGGGGGGAGAGGGTTTCAATATCTCACGTGCTCACATACGTAGGATCGCACGTATTTCGGGAGGGCTGGCCCGTGTGCCGTAGTAAACTTGAAGCGAACGCTTGTTATTGTGCCTTTACTGGTGGACACTTTTGATTCTTATTTGAAACTTCCTTGAGGCTTAGGACGATGCGTTATGCTTTTGACGTGCAGGGCCAAGCCCTAGGCGGAGAAACTATTCTATACCGTTCGGAGTACAGGCGTGGTAGGTGTGCAGATCTGGGTTAAGTCTGTGTGACCTCGCACCCGTTGCTTTCCTTCTCTGGGCTTCGGTGCCGCCTCGAGTGGTGGTGGCCGTTTAATGAACTAGAGTAACACGAGTGAAATACACTGGCGCAGGGTCTGACAAGTGGCAGGCTCCCCGAGTGTTCAGAACGGCTCCTCGGGAATTGTGTGGAAGTGTCCCGAATCTTACCCCTGGAGGTCTGGGAACAGTTTAGATGAGCCCCGTCAGTTTCGCGTCGTTGGGCGTGCGGGACTCCTAGCCGGCGGGGCACTGGGTTTGCCCGTCAGAGACTTCCCCCCTGAGTGGGGGACGAGGCGGGTGCCGGTTCTAGGGCCTTTGGATGCGTGTCCAAGGAAGCGTCATCCCTCCAGAGTCACCGCCGGGCCACGGGCCGCTCGGCAGGCGGCAGGCTTGCGGAGGTGTGGTGACAGCAGGTGACAGAGGGTGCCAGCTCTAGGGGAGCCAGCGCAGCCCTCGGGGAGCGGCAGCAAAGAAAGGAAAGGCGCCTTTCCTGGGAGCCTAGCCCCTGAGCCCCCTCCCTCCGCCCCGGCCAGCCAGGCCTTTGGAGGTGAGAATACCGATGACCCAGGAGTGGGGGTAGTTTTTCTTCCCCTCTGGCAAAACCTCTGTCTTGCTTCTGGACCCTCTCGGGACTTGCTTTAGCTTCCTAGTGCTCCTTCTCTCGCCCTGTTCGGCGTCGTGGCGCTGAATACGCCTATCGAAGAACTGGAGGGGGCGCTGTGCATCTTTCATGTCATAAACGACGTCAGGTTTGTCCCGCCAAGATAAACCTTCTGTAGTTTCTGTCTGTTCAGAAGAAAACCAGAGCATTGACGCGAGCATGGTAAACTTATCATGGAACTCGGGGCTTTGCAAATACTTCTTAAAGGCCCTCTCAGACACCTGCTCTGCTTACAGACACATGAATACATTTTTTTTTTTTTTCTTCCTCCAGGGGCATGGCTTGCACCGTGGCCGGCGTAACTTCTGACGCTAACGTTCTGACCAACGAACTGAGGCTCATTGCCCAAAGGTATGGTCAGAGAGAGTGTGACTGACGATCAGATAAGTCAGTTTGCTTGACATCTCTAAGGAGAACTCGTTTTTGCCAAGATGAGAGTCATCGCAGATTTATTAATTGAAAATTGCTTCTTTTTTCTAACCCGAACTTATAAAATGCTATGGTCATTAAGATTGTTAGGATGTTGACATTCCCCTGCTCCCCTTTCAAGTGACAGGTGACTGTCAATGTCCCCCCATGGCGCAGGTTTATGTCCAGAATATGTTTTGCTTAGATTTTTGTGTCTTAGGAAAAAATGATGACTATGCCAGTGTTTTCATCCTAGGTATTTATTTATTACAGTATCGGGAGCCAATTCCTCGTGAGCAGTTGGTGGCAGCGCTCTGTGATATCAAACAAGCGTACGCGCAGTTTGGAGGTAGGAAATCTGGGGCATATTTATTCCAGAAAGGGGAGACATTTTCTAGGTAATAATTTTTTTATGAGATGGTAAAAAGAAATTGAAAAGTAAGTGAAGAACTTTTTGTACATTTGCGCTTCGTGGTTTCCGCGATATGTATTATCATATGTTTTATTAATAGACCATCGAGAGGCAGAAATAGCCTTTTTAAATCTGGAAACCGATTGCTTTTCTTACCTAATAATTAAACTCAGCGCGGAGTAGCGGTCCTCCGGGTCTTAACTCCGTCTCCTGGCTGTGCCCATCTCCCGGAAGCAAGGGGACGTTTTGGTGGGCCTTATTCTGTGGTGGCCAGAACAGAGCCACTTACGAATGCTCAGCTTCACAAGAAAGGTGCTTCAGCTACGTTCGGGGAGCTCGAGTGACTGTAGCGATACTGCCTTTGGGCGGCCGATGTGCTTGACGGTCCTCTTTTCTTGGTTAAAGGGAAAAACGTGCCTTTGGCGTCTCGCTGCTGTCCATTGGCTGGGATAAGCGTTACGGCTTTCAGCTCTATCGGAGCGACCCGAGCGGAAATTACGGGGGATGGAAGGCCGCACGCATTGGCAATAACGGCGCCGTGAGTATTTCTGTGCTGCTGTAAAACCTAGCGATAGGTACCTAACGTGATTTTGCAACGGCGATGAATGTAAACGGTATTTGAAGGTAGCTGCAACAACTTTAGCACCTGTGATTGCTATAACGCAGCCGTGCGTGTGTGTGTTTGCCCCCAGTGGAAATTGCCACGCCGACCAGAGAGAATGGAAAGACGGTCATCGGAGTCCTCGGACAGAAGGAAGTGGAACAGCTGATCAGAAGACACGAGGAAGAAGAAGCTAAGGCTGAGCGTGAGAAGAAAGAAAAAGAACAAAAAGAAAAGGATGCGTGGAAGACAGAATTGGGGGTCTTATAAATCTTTTGAGCCCCATTTCAGCCGCCCTCTTCCACAGTGAGCACGTGTTGGCTTTTGAACCCGGACGGTGGGAAAGAGGGATGGTAGCCTCTGATCGGGGCCTCGCCTTTCTGTAAGTTGAGCGGTGACTGCTCTTCATGGGCCTTTCTACCCCCCTCCCCCCTTTTCTGGGAATAAAACTCGGTAAGAATGGAAACGGCGAAGGAGAATTGTCTGTAGCAGTCACTGTTGTTCACCGGGGTTAGTGGGTCTGTGATCCTTCATGCTTCAGTGTCCTGGGGCAGCCCTGGAGGTGCCGGGACACAAGAGGCTAAAGTCGGTGGGTGCGAGTGTCATCAGCAGGGAAAGATGGGACCTGTGCCCTGAAGGCCTCCCTTGCTGTGTCCCTACCGTCTTGGAGAACCCGTGGCCCTCGGCCTCTGTGGGAATCACGTTCTTGTACCTGTTGCCAGCCATCGACATCGATGGCTCTTCCTAGGACCGGAAGTGTGTGCGTGCACATGTATACACACACGCGTTCACGCAAACCGCTCCGAAAACACGTGAAAGGCCCGTTTACAGTGCAAGCCCTGCACCCGCTACAGTAATCGGTCATCAGTGCTTCTGAGCACCTCTGGATCCCTCAGATCCCATTTCCCTCTCCCCCTCTACTCCCGAGAGAGAACTCGAGTTTACCTTTCCCCTTACCTACGGTTCTTACAATGCGTTTGTCTGTTCCTCTGACCCAGGTGGCACATCCCTCGGGGTAGCCGGGTGTGCCCTCTCTCCGTCTCCAGCGGTTGGTTTAAGAACGACCGTGGGCTGAGCCGACCCAGACCAGACGGGCGGGGGGATGACAGCTGCGGACGCCGCGGCAGGCCCACGGCGGGCGCGTGGCAGCTCCTGTGCAGGAGAGATTATGGCCACAGAGGAAAAGGGGCCGCTGACGAGAGCAGTCGGTCTTGGCTGAGGCGGGGGTGGGTGGGTGGGGGGGGTGGGGGTCCCTGGTCTCAGCCCAGGAAGGCTCCAGGGCCACCGCCGCAGTGCCAGCCTCCCACACTTGTCCCCTCCAGCTCTCCTCAGAGCACATTGAACCCTTCCGTCGGTTCCCCATGCGAGAATTTCACAGATCTGCTGCGAAGTGAGCGAAGCTTAAGCTTCAGGACCCCTCGCTCCCGAGGCCTGGGAAGGGACCCTCACAATGTGTTCCGTGCTCGTGCTTTTTGTAAAGTCTGCAAAAGTAAGGTCTTCTACCTGCAGTTAAGAAGCGCTACCGTCTGTTTCTGCAGCGGAACATACTTGTTCGCAGATACTTCCATGTGTAGTGAGGTTATTGTTACTCACCTCAGGGTCGAAATGGCTCTCGGGACGTGTTCCTCACCCACCCGCTGAGCCTGCATACCCAGTATAGTGACAGGAAGGCATAGGAACAGAAGTTGTCACCATCGTTGGAAGTTCCCGGACAGTGGGAGAGGAACAGGGCTTGACATGGGCCAAGTCAGAAGCTCGTCTGTGGCAAACTTCATCCTTAAGGTGTGTGCAGTTACCATCTGGGGATTCAGGTCTCGTGATGCCGGAAACGCCGGCGGGGGGGTGCCTTACGGGTATGTCGGCTCATCGAACCACTGCGGTGATTTGGTGAGGTTTCTCATTCTGATTTTCAATTTGATGCCCAATTTTGTATTTGCACTGTCGTATTCTTTGGCTTTAAGAGGACACCGCCCCCCCCACCCCCAGCCCGCTACACACACACACAAATAGTATGTTCTATATAAACCCGAATCAGCCCCTGCTTTCCCTCGTCCTGAGAATAAAGTCCACTTTCTTCATTCTGACCTGCAACTCGCCACTGCCTTGTTGCTGATGCTCTGTCCTGGACCCCCGCCCCCCTCTGGACCGCCCTCTGTCTGTCCCTCACCCTCTCTGGAATGCTCTCCTCTCTGCACTCTGTGTCTCCCGCCCCCGAAGAACTACCCCGTCCTCTTCCCTGTCCCCGTGGGACTTCGGGGCCCTCTAGCCTGCTCCCGAAGATCTTCCACTCCCTCCGCCCCGCTTCCGACAGGCTGCCGCCACCTCGGCCCCGCCCCTGGAGGACTGAGGAGCCGCCTCCGGGAAGTCTGACCTTCCGCCGCACTTCCGGGACACTTCCGCCCTCCCGGTCCCACCCCAGAGGACTTCCGGGCGACTTCCGCTTGCGGCGGACCCGCCATCTTGTTCCCGCCCTAGGAGGTCTCACGCAGCCGAGGCCCAACCCCCGAAGGTCTACCCAGCCTGCCCCGCCATCTTGGTCCCACCCCGAAGGTCTTCCGGGTGTTCGGCCTCGCGCCGCTTCCGGGTGTCTTCCGCCACCCTGTCCCCGCCCCCGAAGAACTAGAACTACCGCGGCCCCTTCCCTGCCACGCACTGGCACTTCGGGGTCCTCTATCCTGCTCCCGAAGGTCTTACACACCCTCCGCCCCGCTTCCGACAGGCTGCCGGCACCTCGGCCCCGCCCCTGGAGGACTGAGGAGGCGCCTCCGGGAAGTCTGACCTTCCGCCGCACTTCCGGGACACTTCCGCCCTCCCGGTCCGACCCCAAAGGACTTCCGGGCGACTGCCGCTTGCGGCGGCCCCGCCATCTTGTTCCCGCCCTAGAAGGTCTCACGCAGCCGAGGCCCAACCCCCGAAGGTCTACGCAGCCTGCCCCGCCATCTTGGTCCCACCCCGAAGGTCTTCCGGGTGTTCGTCCTCGCGCCGCTTCCGGGAGTATTCCACCACCCTGTCCCCGCCCCCGAAGAACTTCCGCGTCCCCTTCCCTGCCCCACCCCCGCCCCCGAACTTCGGGGTCCTCTCTATCCTGCTCCCGAAGGTCTTACACATCCTCCGATAGCGTTCCGGCACCTCGCCCCCGCCCCTGGAGGACTTAGGAGCCGCCTCCGGGAAGTCTGACCTTCCGCCGCACTTCCGGGACACTTCCGCCCTCCCGGTCCCACCCCAGAGGACTTCCGGGCGACTTCCGCTTGCGGCGGACCCGCCATCTTGTTCCCGCCCTAGAAGGTCTCACGCTGCCGAAGCCCAGCCCCCGAAGGTCTACGCAGCCTGCCCCGCCATCTTGGTCCCACCCCGAAGGTCTTCCGTGTGTTCGGCCTCGCCTCGCCTCGCCTCGCTTCCGGGAGTCTTCCGCCACCCTGTCCCCGCCCCCGAAGAACTGCCGCGTCCCCTTCCCTGCCCCCCCCTCCCCCCCCCCCCGCCCCGGGTCTTCGGGGTCCTCTGTCCTGCTCCCGAAGGTCTTACACGTCCTCCGCAATTCTATGGAGAGGTTTACGGTATCAAATTACAATAGTAAACTCAACATTTACTTAATGTGATGGTGCTCAGACTTTTTTAGAAAGTGCAAATCATCACCTCTCGATTCAGACGCCAGGCTCTGGGATTGCCAAGAAGCCACTTAAGTCCACTGAACTCAACGCGCTTCACCTGCTCCTGTGCGCTCCAGAGGAACTCTTCCATCAACCTGTCAGTGTGCTTGCCGGCTGTGGCTCCCCGTCTGTCTCAGTGCTGCCCTCCTGTGGGGAACT